>NC_139165.1:60029410-70029410 GCF_965202585.1 Thalia democratica
AAATTACAGTTTGAACATAACATCACCTAAGCAAAGGGCTTATTGAGCTTTTGAACATTGAATTTTATATTAGAATGCATTACAGTATTTATTTACTCGCAAATATTGGCATACATTGAGTAAAAATATAATAAATCCTTTAGAATTTTGTTGAAACTGCACTTACTAGACATTGTAAGTGCAGTTTCTGTCTTGAAAAGTCTGTAACTGTCCTGGACAAGACGTTAAACTGTTACGTAGTGAACAATTTGATAATTAAAATATTTTTTCACGCACCAGCGCTTTTTTTGTCGTTCAATCAATAAATTAAACACGATACACGGCAAACAGTTCTAACTAAAGTAAAAGGTTATATTAAAAATGCTTTAATTGAAAAAGTATTTTTTTAACCAAATCGGTTATTTTAATGATGTTTATATTTTAAGTACGTGGTCTCCAGTAACTTACTAACTGACAGCTTTAGTTACAAGTAGCTACAATTATAAGTTACAAAACTATTTCCTAAGTTATGAATAAAACACACTTTAAACAAATGCAATTTACTTTATTTTCAATAAAAATTCTTAGTTCTGAAGAAAGAAACTATTAAATCACGACACAAATAAAATCTATAAAAAGTATCAACAAACGTAAAGTTACATAAATACTAACATCAACTCCGCGATGTAGACGTTTTCTTGATTCTCGATAATTGAAGTAAAACGTAGAACTTAATCGTAACTTGATCGTACCGCGGAATAACTTTGCAACTAACTTTAACGCGCATTTGAAAGACAAACGCCGATATATACTCGTCGGAATGAAATTAACTCCTTGAAATAATAAAAATGTTTGTTTTTAAATACTGGAAGCACGTCACGAAATCTGCGTAAAACAGTTTACAACATCCGCTTTAAAATACGAAAATGAGATGTTAATATCATTACATTGTTTCTTTTTAAATTTTCAATTTTAACGTTTAAAGCCTGGTTTTAAATAATTAAAATCCTTAAAATCCTACTTAACTTTAAACTTTTTTATAATTGTTAAAAGGCCGGGTCAAAAAAAAAGTAAGAAAAAGAAACTGAATAACTTATTATCTCAAAAATTACATAATTTACAAAAATTAAGATAAGACATAAGGACAAAGAAAAAATGATAGTCATTTAGTTGTCTTTAATCATTCTCTCCGGCTTATTTGTCTTCCAGCTTCTTGTCATCGGGCTGATTCTTTTACGGTGGTTTATTCAGCAGGAACGAATTGTTTTAATTTGCTTGTTCTTCTCTAAACTTCAAATTCAAAAATACATCGAACTTATTGGGCCTTAACATTTGGCCGAACTTACGGCTGTTGAAAACACTTTATTAAAAGTTGTACGCTCATTCCAAACTGGAACTTTATTTAAAATTTCAGCTAACTGATTGTCCCTATTAATAAAAAAGTTTTTTAAAGAACTGTAATTTCTTTCACCTCGTTCTGTCATTTTATAATAGTCTAACAACTCTTCTCTCAGCCAAAACCCAGTTAAAAATTCATACTTTTCTGTATTACTTGAAATATTTTCATTTAACATTTCCTCCTCGAAAAAACTAATAATATCACGAGGGTTTCTTACAAAGTCTAACCTTTTAAACTTTTTACTTAGTCTTTGCGCCTTAAATGTGTCGCTAAAGTTATTAAAATTATTTCGATTACTATTTTCGTAATCATTGTAAAAAGGTTCGCGTTTTACTAGCATCGCACGTTCGAAATGTGGTGATCTAGACTGCTTTAATCTATTATTTAGTTTTTTTATTTGCATTTGCAAAACTCCTAACTCTTCTTCATTTGTTAGCTGCTTAACTTCGCTTGATTTTCTAAATTGTTGTTGAATGCTGTTTGACGGATAAAATTCAGCATTATCTTTCATCATCTCTGCTTGATGAGAATTATTAAAATTGATATCGTCATTGTTGTTAGTGTGCATTTATTCTGTTGACTGCTTAAAGATTCCTAACCAGAAGATTCAAGGTTCCTAAAAGACACTGCGTGGTCTCCACTTTAACCAACTGGGTTATTTTATTTGTTTTTATGTTTTTGTCTTAACTACGTGGTCTCCAGTAACTTACTAACTGACAGCTTTAGTTACAAGTAGCTACAATTATAAGTTACAAAACTATTTCCTAGTTATGAATAAAACACACTTTGAATAAATGCAATCTACTTTATTTTCAATAATACTTCTTAGTTCTGAAGAAAGAAACTATTAAATCACGACACAAATAAAATCTATAAAAAGTATCAACAATCGTAAAGTTACATAAATACTAACATCAACTCCGCGATGTAGACGTTTTCTTGATTGTAGATAATTGAAGTAAAACGTTGAGCTTAATCGTAACTAGATCATACCGCGGAATAACTTTGCAACTAACTTTTACGCGTATTTGAAAGACAAACGCCGATATATACTCGTCGGAATGAAATTAACTCCTTGAAATAATAAAAATGTTTGTTTTTAATACTGGAAGCACGTCACGAAATCTGCGTAAAACAGTTTACAACATCCGCTTTAAAATACGAAAATGAGATGTTAATACCATTACATTTTAAACCTAACTTCTATGTAACTAAACTAGCCTGTATTATGATAAGTTATCAGTTTTAAATAAAAGTGTAAAACTTTGTTATCATACAAAATAAAGGAAACTTAAAAATTGTAATAGAAGGTCAATTAAAAATAACAAAAGATTTATAAAATATAAATGACGTCTGATGTTCAGGTTCTTTATGGAATTATTCATTTGTTCGTTGAATATAAATGGCGGCAAAGTTAAAGCTCTACAGTTGAGAATAATAACCAGCTAAGCGATCTAGTTGTTAATCATTTTACTCTCAGAAAAAGAATATAGTAAATAACGACAACTCCACATAAGTATAACAATCTTATTAAAAACAACCGCACTTTTCTCTTCGTTTTCTTTTACGAATGAATTCTAAACGTACTTCTTCAATATTTTTGCTTAGATAAAATTGGTTAACATAATTAAAATAAATAAGTATCATTCAGAGTAGATTAAATATTTTAACAAGTTTTTATAAGGTTTTGCAATATTTTTTAAACTAAAGTTAACACTTTTTTTAAACACAAATTCAAAATTTAGTAAAATAGATAACATATTTTGTTACTGTTTATTATCAAGTTTTACCCTATTTAGTGAGACCATATGATTAATTAATACTTTAATTTCTAAACAACGTTGGTAGTTTCTGTATTCAAACACTCACTAGAAATTTGAAATGATTTGTATACAAACTTATTTAACAGTTTTATTCATATTAGCTTTAACCTCCTTTACCAAATTTTATTACTTTTTTTCTATATTTTTAGACATAAGTATTAAATTTTAACATACTTTTTTTAGTTTTCAGGATTTGATTGTAGCTGAGGATCTCACTCAACGATTAACTGAGTAAAACGTTGTTCTGTGAAAGAATTCCTAAACTAATAAACTTTGGTAGACAACTCAAGTTTTGAACTTTCAAGTTTGGACAATTAAAACTCCGAAATTTCTTTGACTTTAACCGAAATAAATAGCTAACTTTTAGTATAATTAAACAAACTATTGTTTTATTTAATGGAAAACAACTTTTTAAGAAATATTAGTTTTAAGCAAAATATTAATATAGACTGGCCACTGGTTTTTGGAAAATTTTCAAAACTTCTTCCAGGTTTTTCATAATTTATTCCATGTTTTTGAAAGTACAACTTTTTCGCCATTTTAGTAGTAAAATAGTCTCAAATTAAAAAAGGTGCTTTATATTAGATTTAAACGATACATTATTACTATAATTTTATCTGAAAGCAAAGCTTTGAAAAGTTTAACACACACAATATCTGCCTTTTGCTGGTGATGGAAAATATCTGCAGAAACTATTGACCCCGTGTCCTTGTCAGCATTGTGCCAAAGGCGTACATTAATTTAAAGTGTTTTGAAAAGAACTTATTTTAGAACTGATAACAGCCATAAAAATATTCTGAAAATTTTCACACGTTTTTTGAAATAATAAAACATTATTGTTTTTATATGAAGGAATTAAAATTCGTTGAATGCGTGTATATCGGCTTGTCTTTAAAATACGCGTTAGTTATACATTCACTGTGTACCGTTTTTAAGTTACGATCATCAAATTACTTTCGCATGATCAACTTAAGTTCAAGCCTATGAAGTATAATCTTCATCGAAGAAAATATACATAGTTTAGTGAAGATTAATTTATACTTTGTCAAGTGACCAGAAAACTTAGTTTCGATTTGTTAAATCGGTCTTAAAACCAACGCCGCGAGTTCCGTAATCCAACAATTATTTCGTTAAAACTGTCAGTATTTTTGCACGCATTGTATTATTAAAGATTAGTTGTTTGTTAATTAAACAGTTTCTTTTCTTAGATGTTTAATTTTTTTAAATTGATTATAAGTGTGTTTATTTATAACCTAGGACTAAGTTACTTTTAGTAAGACCAATATTTGTAATTTTACATTGTAACCTACTCGCAAGTAAGGTAGTCAGTTAAGCTTTAGTGCTTGGAGACGACATATTTAAAGACTCAAGTATTATATAACCCTGTGAACATAACATGTATTACTAAATACAATCTGGTGTGTATAGCATGCTCATATATCTGGTGTGTATAGCATAATATATCTTAAACATAAAAGCCTGAAGAGGAACATTTAATTAACTAATTAATAATATCGTTTATAATTACATAGAAAATGCGAAAAGATAAATAAAATCTCAAGTATAGCGTAAAACGCATTAATGGTAACTGAGAATAAATGTCGCGAAATAAGACTTCAAGCACTTTCCCTTGATTTAAAGAAAACTTTTGTAATAAAACCAAGCTAACGTTTTGCACAAAGTTGGTTTTTATCTTGTCCGTATTTAAGGATTAAAATTTACTAGGTACGAACTTCCGGCTGGGTATGCATGTTTGAGCTGTGTTTAAAGTTCGTACCTAGGTGGCAGGCTACTGAAATTTAACAACATTGAAAAGATAATGTAAACATAATTTGAATAAGTTTTTTATAAATAAAACTTTGAATGATACAAAAATTATCTGTTTAATAGATTTTTCGTATCTAATAAAAATTTCATTACTCAACATATAAAAATATAACATTATAATTTTTTTTAGTCTATATTACCAAAAAAAATCTTAAAAGCGTAACATAAGCATTTAATTTTTACTCAAGTTTAGTATACTTAAAATTTATTTTTGTTGTTAAACCAATAGTTTTAATTTTACTTTTTATAATTTGTTAAAAAATTTTTTTTCAGACCTGTTTAAAACAACTGAGGATCTCCTGTATGCAAGTATAGGAGTGAAACATTGTTTTGTTAGTAATTAACTGTTAAAATAAATATTGGATAAAATCTCCTTAAAGACATTTAAATCGAGAATTTTAAATTGTTTAATTTAAAACAAGTTACAATATTATATAAAAATAGTTTAAAATTCTAGTTTTCCCAGGTTTTTTAGTCATTTTTGTTTAAATTTCTAGTTTTTTTTTTAATTTTCTCAAATTCTAGTTTCTTTTGCCTAAATTGTGGAATTCTAGGTTTTTTTTTCAGGTATTTTGGCAACCCTGACGTCATGAATGGCCTGTTTCGGTTGCAATAGAGCTATTGATTTTTAACTTACTTAGTTTAATTCATATTTTATAAAAAGAAGTCATAAATGATGCCAAACTAACTAGATAAAATTAAAATAACTAAAAGTTTATTTAAACCAATACATCAATCATCAAATAATCAAAATGAAACATTACTATTCTTAAACACTAGTTTACCGTTTTGAGCATAAACTACTTTTGATAAAGTAAAATTTTACAGTTTTAAGCAACAATCAAATTAGATTTAATTTATTAACTAGTTTTATTAACAGAATAGCTGATAAATTATATTTATATAATGATATAAACTAGTGTTACTTTAGGCAAAAATATATTCTTGAAACTATAATCTAACAACTTTAATTGTTACTAATTTCGTTTTTATGCATTACAAATGCCAAAAACTTTAATATTTTACTGTCAGTTTATTTTTTATCAATCTCCAACATGTACTGCTGCAAAGCATTCAATCTTAGGTCAATGTCATCAAAACTTTGAGAACATTTTAGTTTTAAGCTACTCTTTGTTTTCAAAAGAGGCGATCTGGAAATCATATTTGTTTCATTAAATGAGTTTTCTCTTGTATGATCTCCTAAGCTATTGTCGCATGAATGATACGGTTGAGTAAATCTAAAGATTAACTTTCGTTTAGTAACTATAAAATGATTTTTGAACTACTTTTAAAAATTTAAACTTTACAGTATTGATTAGCAATTAAAAAAACACCAAGCATCTAAATTTAGTGATCTACAGGATCCAGTATCCGGCAGGATTCTATTTAAGATGAGACTGGAACCTGATAAAATTAATAAAAATAATCAATAGTCATTTATTAATCGAAACAATACGTCTATATTTAAATGAAAACATCTTAAATCAAATTTGGATCAACAGGTACGAATATCGCTAAGGTAAATTCTTTATTGGCATATGTTTTCTTGGCATAATTTAATCAATAAAAGCATTTTAATAGATTAATTAATAGTAATTTTTCTTCCTTTTTTTTCATGACACACAAATTTTTTTTAAATTTATATAGTGTTTTATACTTTATTTATTTTCGCTGTTGATTTTGTAATTTCCTAAATTAATTAGTGGTTATATAAGATGTAACGTTAAAAGGCGTTAAATCCTGAAGATCCTGATAAGCTATCCTGAAGAATACTCTTAGAGATTTTTTGAGATCTGTTCTTAAATTTATTAGTCGGAATAAAAGGTTTGACACAAAAACATTAGTGTTTGTATATATTTTTAAAGTTCTATTTTAGGGGTGGGCAATGTACGGCCCGCGGGCCGGATCCGGCCCGCAGAGTGAAAATGACCGGCCCCGGGCGGTTTTTCAAACTGTAATGGGATCCGGCCCGCAAATCAAAATGACCGGCCCGCGAGCGAATTTACAGGCCCACAAAAGGTCAATATTACAAAATTTTTATAAAACTTTGTATCATATTTTTACAAAACAAAACTGTAAGAATTATTCTAAAAAAGTATCTAAAAGTCATTATTCTGCTGGATCCGTATACTGGATCCCGTAAGTAACTAGTTCGAAATGCTCCGGCCCGCAAAAGACTAAATTTTTCCGAATCCAGCCCGTTGATTGAAAAACGTTGCCCACCCCTATTCTAGAATAAGCTTGGGCAACTTTTCTGGCCGATAGGCAAGCACTTTGTACATAACAGGTCGAATTTGTTCGATATAAACTTTTTAAAAGTAATCAAAGTAACTTTGAAAGAGTTAAACAGATCACAAATAAGACATTAAAGAACGTTATGGTGGAGAGAAGGACTCTACAAACTCCTGTTGAGAACTTGTCTAGTGTAACAGATCCCTCAATCAAAAAAGTATATGTAATGGCAGCAAACCACGGTGAAATTGTCAACTTGATCTGTCATAATCAAAAGCATAAAAATAGACTAAACAGGTACAAGAGCAAACCAATATGTCATATGACGACATTGTATCTTAGATGACATCATATAACCTGAAGAAGAATTTGAATGTACTTCAAATGATATAATGTATACAAAAGAAAAACTTTGTCGATTTTTTTGAAGTATAAAAGTTATTATATATAGTATATCTTAGATGAAACGGATCAGACTCTGATTACAAAGACCAAATTCTTATTAAGAAAGAAATTCAAACTTAAAAAAAAAATTATAAACAAACTCATTACCAAATTTTTTAAAGAATACCATAAGTTTTCAAGCACGTGACTTACAAATCCTGACTTTTTTCAAATATTGCCTTAATATTAAAAATTCATATTTTTATTACGAAAGAAGTTCAAAACTAAAACAGCAAATTATAAAATAAATGAATTTCGAATTTTTTTAAATAAATCTTCATCTTTTAAACTTTTTGACTGACAAAAAATGACATTTTGTCAATATTTCCAAAAAAACTTTTTTAGCCCTGGCTAGTATGATTTCTGTGTTTAACTAGTTTAATAATTTCCTAGCTAGAACATAAACATTGATCAGGAACGAGAACCAAACGGTCTGCAGGCTAGACCTAGTTCTCCAAGCAGCAACCTTTGTAGTGCGACATATATTTTAGTCTGAAAAAATCTTTTGCAAAACAACGAGTATATAATTGAGGATTTTTAGAAAAAAAAGCTATTATTTTTATTTTCTGTACACAGTAGTACTTAAAATGAATACTTCAATGTAGTTTTGCGTTTAAAGATATAATATAAAAGGATAATTTTCTAAAATTATGAGTCTCGCTGAGATTTGTTTTCTGGTATGTCTAGCCCGCAACGCATTTTCTGGTAAATCTTGCAAATTGACTAGATAAGTTTCGCACCCTTCGATTAGATAAATAGTTGAAGTTTATTTTAACACATTAAAAGTTTTGGAAACTTTAAATTAACTGGATCCGGTAGGTCATTACTTAAAAGCATAAATTACCAACAAAATTATCTAAAGAAAATTACTGAAAATTAAAAGGACGTATGATGTAAAAGAATGCGTGACAAATATTGTAAGTAGCTAATTTTAAAGTATTTTAAAGCAAAAAACCTATTATGTGAGTATATATGAGCAGATCTTCTATTCTCAGCAGATGAACTTTTGTCAGAAAAATAACTTCCTGATTTTCTATTTTTCTTACGAACATTGTCTGATGAGCTGTTCAAAAACTTTGATGAAACATCTCGTAGCCTGTTGTTAAAAACAAAATTTTTATTATATTTTGATACGCTATTACAAGTTATTTAATTTTTTTCATAAACTTATATCAATATCAAACTTACAACAATTAAACTCATAAGTCTGCAATCTAAAAACTTAGTCCAAAAACTAATTAACAAGCAATTAATAAGATTAAGTAAGAGGCAATGAACTTGTTTTTTATTACTTGTTTGTAATGAAGTGTAAAAACTAGTTGTGAGAGATAATTGGCAGGATAATTGGTTTGTAATGAAGGGGTGCAGATTACTTTTTAATATTCTGCTAAGTGGGCGATTATGAAAATGACTTTAAAAAACCCTGATATTGTAATAATATTTACTAATTTTTTTATTGATTCAACATTCTTCGCTAGTTGGCGCCACAGATTTAAATAAGTTCACATATTTATGTTAACAACATTTGAAACTGCTCATTAGACTTCAGTGTTCGCTATGCGATGTTCATTTGCTTCTGTAGCTCGAGTTTCACACACCGTTTAAAAAACTTTTTTACTTGATCAATTACGTATTTGAAAATTTAAGGTTTTTTATGTTGCTTATTGTTGTAAATTATTTTATCTGCTTTTCTCCCACGTGTTAAATTCAAGTAAAACTAGTAATCTGTACAAACATAATTAAAAAATATCCGGATAAAAAATTATAATTCTTCTTTTGTTGTTATAGAAGTAATAGAGATATCATTTTGATTCCACTCTATTCCTCTGCTTGAGTTTCTTAAAGTGATGCTTTTCTCTACCTTTCAATCTATGTAGATACAAAATCGTAATTTGTCGCAGTCATTTTCATGCAGCATCATCAACAAAAAGAGGATCCCTTACTGTGAAGTTTTTCCTTTTTTTGCTTTTAATTCTAAGCTTTCAAGTTCTAATTATTAAGATAGTATTGACACTTGAAGTTTTGTATTAAGTCAGGGGTCGACAAACTGTGGCAAAGAAAAAGTGGGCGATCTACGATGTAGTTTTTGATATAAAATACTTTTTAAACACAATAAATAAATAAATGTTCTGGTAAAAACTTACAATAAGACTACTAGTTTAATGACTATTTAAATTCGGACAACTCGAATTTCGACAATTCAAATTCTTAAAAAATATTTAAAAAATTATATCTCAATATGTAATATAAACTTGAAAAAATAAATATGTAGATCTTAATAATATCTAAAAGCCACTTTTTTCTTTTTTGAAAAATCTAAAACATTTTTCAAGATGTTTTAAAATTACTAAAAATAACTATGATTTTTACTTAATTTAAGTCATATCTCAAAAATATTTAATGTTTTGCATAAAGAAATAAAATCGCTTGTAGATATATTACCTACATATGCATTTTTTATTTTTGACAAATATACATTACTTTTTTAACTGTGGCCGTTTCAATTCTTTTTTAAGAGTTTGAATTGTCGGAATTCGAATAATTGTGCACCCAGTTTAATGATAAGTAATTAATATCGCCTTTTTATTACTTATTTTATTACAATCTCAGTTTAAAATCAAACTTTTCTTATTGATTAACACAGTAATTTTAAATAACTGAAAGTTTTTTTTATCTATACAGCGCGGTCGGCGAATAAATTTTCAATAAAGGCTGCTAACCCTTGTATTAAGCAGTATTACTAACTTAATTTTATAATCATTAAAAACAAAAGTCATATAATCAACAAATATTTAATACCATGTACTTGTACGAATAGCTAATTTATAGTCTACTAATAGATATTATAACTAAGACCGTTTTTCTTGGCTTTGTTTTAATTTTTTTTTCTTTTCTTCATGATACTCTGTAGGATTAAATCTCCGAAAGCATCTAGAACTTGGTGTTTGACTTCTGTAAAACTATGTAAATTAGATGGTATACAGTTTGAGACAAGTGAAATTCTTCATTTTAAAGGTTTTTGAAACTTATAATACAATTTACTTGAAAAAATTAATCAACAAAAACTTGAGAAAATTTTACTTAAACACAACATCAATTAAATTATAGATAAAATTTTAAGAAAAAGTATAATACTTAAAGCTTACTAATGATTGTTATTTAATTTTTAAAAAAAATGTTAAAATGCATATTACTGATTTGAAATTAAAACATATTATTTCTATATGATATTCAAAATTTAAAGTTAATCGTTTGCTAAAATAGATCCTAGCGAAGCAAGTCAACTGTAATATATAATAACAACTTTTCACAGTACTCTTTCTTTGTTAAACTAACATATGTTAAAAAATTAACACACTTAAAAGCAGCTCTGTAAAAAATACTGTAAGGAAAGAATACAAGCTAAAGTAGGTGTATGTATATTGTATATGTGTGACTAAAGACAAGCATAATTACTGTAGGTTAAAATAGTTAATAATAGGTACAATATATGATGTTAAAATCGACTGCTACAAGACTATATAATAATTGTAATTGTTAAATATAAATTGTAATGGGTGCACGACTATTCAAACTCGGACAATTTAATTTTTTTTTTAAATTTAAAGGGCCACAAACAAAAAATTAATGTATATTTGTCAAATATAAAAAATATATATGTAGATGTTATTGATATCTACAAGCCATTTTTTTTTCTTTTTTTGAAAAAAATAAATATTTTTCAAGATATGGCTTAAATAAAGTAAGAAACATAGTTATTTTTAGTAATTTTAAAATATCTCGAAAAATACTCAAGATATTGCAAAAAAAAAAAGTTGATTGTAGATATTAATAAGATTTAGAATAAAGGAAGATTACTGTATAATTTGCTTTTATTTAAGATCTACATACGTATTTTTATTTTTTTTCAAATTTATGTTACTTATTAAGATATAGTCTTTTAATTTTTTTTTAAGAATTTGAATTGTCGGAATTTGAGTTGTGTGAATTTGAATTGTCATGTAACCAATTATAATAAAGGTAAAACATAATAAAAACTATAATGACAAATCAAATATAAACGACTTACATGCAAGTCTATGAGATATAAATGCATAAAACTAAATGGTTATCAAGTATACAGAAAATTGACTTATAATTATGTAACAATATTATGTTCAAAAAACATCAGGGTTCGTGCGCGAAATTCCTTATCATTTAGCCTGACAAAGACCTATTTAGCCTGACATTTTTTCAAAGTAGAAAAAATCACCTTCAGAAGGCATTTTGGGTATCGGAGGGTCTTAATTAACAAATTAACGCAATAAAAGTATTCACAAACACTATTTTTGAAGAAAATTAAAATTTAAATAAATTATTTTCAACATCTATCAATCGCTTACCCAGCAACTTGAATATTTTTAAACTGGTCATTATAATTTCTGCTTCAATGAATTCATACCTTTATTAAATTTTGGGGCTTAGTTACATCCACCGCTTATCACCCATATACAGGGTTAGTGTCAATTAGTACTTGAATTCGTCAATTATAAGTTACATGACTGGACCAGAAGCTTTTATTAAAACAGAAATATGAATAAGTCTGTAAAAGAAAAACAAAATGTAATTAAACACATCTCTCAAAAACTTTATGTTATCATTAAAGCATCTTAATTTTTAAAATAACTAATTAAACTAATCATGATATTACATAAGTTATTTCAAAGAATCCTTTAAAACGAGTACATAAAGATAAGTATTAAACACATGATCTGGACTCTAAAACTTATCTTTTGATTAACAACATAATTTTTAAAATAACTACTCAAACTAAAAAAACAGTTTAAGCTTTTTATGTTACTACATAAACTATTCAAAAAAATCTTTATAAACGAATGAATAAAAAAACATTTATATTAAAAATAATTTTATATTTAAAACTGTTATAATAAATAAATGTCTTTGAACGAAAAATAAACATAAAATTATCTAAGCGTTATAATAAACTGAAACATTTAAAAAGAGTAAAATAAAAATTACTATCAATTCATTAACTTGCAAAATATGATTCTACTAATTATGAAACTTATATCTTTAAGCTAAGTTTTAGTCTTGTGAATGCATCTCTAATAACTTTGAATTAACAGAAAATAAAATATATTAACAAACTGCTAAGAGTATTAATCTAAAAAGTATTTGGTATAAAGCCTTTATATTAGAAATTAAAACAGTTTAACCAACTAAGCTCTGAAAAACAAAGCTCATGTAAACAAATTCAGACAAACAGCTAAGTTGTTGAACTAAACTGTACTTTTTTATGAATTTTTATAATTATGACGTATATAATCTACTAAAAACAAAATAATGAAGATTCTTAAAATAATTTTAGAGATTCAACAAAAGGTTTAAAGCACTTATTTTTACAAATACTGACTGATTTTGTCTTTAATAACTAAATCTTTATTTAGAAATAAATTCACATCTCAATTTGATCTTAATTTAAAAAATTTCATGCATTTGAACTGACAAAAACTGAGATTCTCAAATTTTTAAACATAAAAACTGTTTTAGCCTGACGTTTTTCAACTTTTTTCAAAAAAATTTAGCCTGATTTAGCCTGACGCGCACGAACCCTGAAACATCAACAATTTATAATGCATTTACATTGCATCGTAAGTCAGATAATTTATTTATGTCCAAAAAAAAATCAGCCGGGCACTTTAATTAAACAGAGCTTTCACAATTACTTTGAATACATAATAAA
This sequence comes from Thalia democratica, assembly GCF_965202585.1. Classification (NCBI taxonomy): domain Eukaryota; kingdom Metazoa; phylum Chordata; class Thaliacea; order Salpida; family Salpidae; genus Thalia; species Thalia democratica. The sequence continues at coordinate 60,042,858 of NC_139165.1, forward strand.
TTAAAGGTGTTACGTTACTAAATACATCTGTTAGAAATAACAAGAATTAAAACAACAAACATTTGTTAGTGTATTAATAAACTTAATGCTGTATACTTATCAATTAGTTATAGTATTATTATTTACTATAGTAGTTTAGTAAGACATATAGAGCTACAGAAATTTGGGGTAATATAAATCTATGTAATTTTAGTAAAGGTTAAATCTAAAATATAATAAAATTAAAGTAAAATTCAAACTAAAATAACAATTACTTACATGCAAATCAAAAAGACACCAAAGCACATAAACTAAAATTGTCATCAAGCATTTAAAATTTCGACTAATAGTTAAGTCACAACACTGCTCAAATAAACTTAAATTGAAAATAAATTACATAGTAAGTAAGATAGTTAATTATTCTAAATATAAAAAAATAGTCAGGCACTATAATTAAATAGATCTTTACAGTTATTTTAAATATATAAATTAGAAATTTATGTTTAATATACATATAAAACAACAAGATTGTTACGTGCTAAGTATAAACCTGCAGTGAAAAAACTATAGCCGATCTATTGTGCGTAGTAGGTAAAAAAGCACGGTTTAACTGTGATTTGAACATAGGCTTTCAATTAAATTTGAAACTTAACACATGAATAAACATGAAAAAATTGTTAACCGGGTGACAACTCGGTTTTAGCAAATTTTCTCCAGGTTTTTAAAATTACATCTTTTTTTGATCATTTTTGGTAGTAAATTAATCTAAAGTTAATACAGGTATTTTTTGATAGATTTAAACTACTTAAACAATACATTGCTACTAATATTCAATCTTTGTTTTGTTCTATTACAACCTGTACTATCATTTTGAATCAATTTGTTTAAAGTTCTTCTCATTAGTTGTTCAAAAGTCTTTATGTTGATATATAACATAAAAATAGCCATACAATCCAGTTGAAATTTGTTGTTAGTTTTAATTTGTTAATTAACTATTAGTCTCAACCTATTTAACGAAATAGTATTCTAAAATTTGCAATTAACTAATATAAAGTTAAATAAAAATTAAAATAAAAATTATTGCAAGAACTAAAAGAAAATTTATATAGTATGAATGACTAAAAAGTAAGTTATGAAATAACTTATACTATAAAGTTAAGATTTATTAGAGCTGCTGTAAATACATTTGGCATAAAACATTGCATTAGACATTTTATTGGCCCTGCTCTTAGTTTTTATTAATCTGAACTTTATTTAGTTGCATCAGTCAGAAATAGGTTCTTATTGACTGACTTTACATGACATTTAAAACAATGGAAATGCGAGTAAAAAAGTAGTTTCATTAATTAAAGTAATACTTGATCAATTACTAATTGAACTTGTAGTAAAAGTTTTTTTAATTCTAAAAAATATTTAATTTCAACTTTTAATGAAGAAATTTCAAGGTTTTTTCACAATATTTGTACAAAATTTCCCAAAATCCAGGTTTTGTTGCCTGACCACTCTGAATGTAAATGCATTTTAAGTTGTTAATGTTTTTTGTACATATTATTGTGACTAGTCAATTTAATGTATACTTAACAACCATTTAGTTTGTGCATTAGTACCTCTTAGACTTGCATGTAAATATTTTATATTTTTATTTGTATTTTACTTTACTTTTATTATAACTTAAATCTAATTATTACAAAAATTTTATAGTTTTGTAGCAGTCGATTTTAACATCATATATTGTATCTATTATTTACTATTTTAATCCACAGTAATTATGCTTATTTTTAGTCACACATATACAATGCATACACCTACTTTAGCTTCTATTCTTTCGTAACAGTATCTTTTTTACAGAGCTGCTTTCAAGTGTGTTAACTTGTTAACACACAGAACATATGCTAGTTTAGTAGAAAAACAGTACTGTGAAAATCCGCAAATATCTAAAGTATATATTTTTATTAAAGTTTGACACTTAGACAAAAAAATTGTTATAAAAATATATACATAATACAAAAATAAAAATATCATTATAAAACAAATAAAAGTTCACCAATCTTTGATACATACCTTCATTTTAAAATATTTCTGTTTTATTTTCCAAATTATTTTACTTTAGTATAAATAAACTACTCTAATGTGACTTGACATTAATGTATAATACTTTTCATTTACTTATGATAAAAAGTTATCATGGGTTATAAGATTTAATTTACTTTAGATCAGCGTCAAGTTACAATCTTTTACATTACCTAGTAGTAGGCTTAAAAACTATAACAGTAAAATCAGGTATATGAAAGATTAGTAAAGCTTTAAATCGATCTAAAGATAGAGCTTACTAATCTCACAAAAACTGTTAACCAAATTTAAGAGAAATACAACCCTGACAGTGTTAGAAATAAAAAAAATAAAATCACACTTTCAATTACTTTTGCGTAGACATTATAGTAATTGTAATATAAAAGTGGAGTTTTATTCCAAATAAAACGAAAATAAAAAAAACAGTATCCAATAGCTTTATATACACAAGTAAGCTAACTTTGCTCTGTTGTTCAATGTGCTAGATCTTTCATTTATGGGAGGTTTTCTTGTGTTTGAAAAATTACCTTTATTTTTTTGAATATAAGAGTTTATAGATCCTCGAGAGCTTCTTGAAGATGAGCAACTATATGCTTTTGAAGATTTTCTGAAATACTATATGTTTACAAAGTTGTCAATAAATCTGGTAATAACTAGGGATAGTAAAATTATAATTTTAGTTTGTGACATTAAAAAGTAAAAATTATTGAAAACTTAAACAAACAATTTTTAAGATTTGATAAAAAAAGAATTATTTGAAATCCGCATTCCCTAAAATTATAAGACTTCACTACGGTAGATAAAACAAAAACACCAATTACGAAATGTCGTCACACAGTGCACGCATTACCGGAAGGAGTTATTAAAAATTTAAATAGTTAAAACTTTATTATATTTAAAGTTTAATTTCTTAATTTTGTTATCATAATAATAAATTTACACAGCACTCTTACTTTATTTAACTAACACATGTTCTGTATAAATTTGTTATTATTATATATTCCAGTTAACTTGTTCCGCTAGGATCTCTATTGGCAAACGCTTAACTTTAAATTTCCAATAGTTAATTTTGTTATCGTAATTTTATAACTTTTAAAACTTTTAAAAAAATTCTAAACTTTAACATTATTTTTTGTTATTCCTAATTTTCTCAAACTTGGTTTAGCATATCTTTTAGAAAGTAGAAAATTATGGCTGTTTTAAAAGTTAAGGAAGTCAAAACAAAAAAAATGTTATACACAATACGTAACGAAACCCTATGCAAGTTCGACTTAATAGCTTGTGAAGGTTATTTAGCTGACCTATAGAGTTTTCACCCATGTAAGAAAGGTCAAGGTAAACTATCTATCTTAGTTAGAGTTTTCTTATTTGTCTACGCAATAATTTTTTCGGTATTTTCTAAAGATGATTTTTTTTAGTAGTTCAATTTAATTTTTCATCCTAACAGTCATGATTGCATACCTTAATAACTATATAATGTAATGGATTATCTTAAACTTTTGCTTAGTTCAGGGTTGCCACTCGTTTTTTCAAATTTTTTTCCAGGTTTTTAAAAGTAAACATTTTTGGGTCTATTTTTAGTTTAAAGTTAAGTTTAAGATATGAAACTGTATTAAATAGTATAAAACCATTGAAAAGGTACTGTAAAGCTACTTTAGGTTAACGTTGACTGGTTGGAGTTAGAAATAAATAAAACTAAGTAGTCTATTAGTTTAGTTGGAACGTCGTAGCATAATAATATAACTTTTTTAGATTTAATTGAATAGCTTTTGATAAATTGACAAATAAAAAATTGGTTAAAAAACAGTTAAAAAAAAGTTTTCAATCTTATTTGAATAAGCAGAATTGAAAATGTTTTTTCAACGGTTTTTTATTTGTCAAATTATCAAAAGCTTACCGATTATAATCTAAAAAAGTGGACTACCTGCCTACCATTTATCCTAACTCACTTTTTTGTAATATTTTCAAGAAGCCATATCTAATAAAATTTGAAGTTGATAAAAAAGAACTCAAAAGTCTTACTACTAATATGTTACGACCTTAGAAACTAACTTTCGTTTATTAAAAAAATATTCTTAACTCTGGTTACTTAAATAGAATTTAATTATAGCCTTAACTAGATTATAATTTTATAAGCATAACTTTAAATACTTTTTTAATAAATGAAAGATCTCTTGCAACGTGTTTTTGATTAAAGAATTTGAGACAGTTAGTTTCAACGGGTTTAAGACTTTGAGTTGGCAAAACTTTAACTGTTATGTAACTTTTACGGACATATTTAACATTTTAATTTCAGAATGATTGCTCACTCTGTCTTATATATTTTTAAATAACTTAAAATCACTGAGCAAGCTGAAAATATATTTTTTTTTATTATAAAAAACATAAAGCAAAAACATTTTAGGAGGCAACTACATTAGGTCTGAAGACCTTTGTTCCAATAGAAAACTTTTAATTATCTAATAACAAAACAGTTTTTGAATTTCTGAAACTTTCAAGTATTTGTACTTACAAACCCTGAAACTTTGCAAATATTGCTATAATTTCACTAATTTGATTTTTCTACAAAAATAAATATGTTATCTAGAAAGAATAACACAACTTAATAATTTACTCAAAATAAAAACTAGTTCTTAATTTATTTTAGCAAGTATTTATTTTAGCCATCATCAACAAAGTTGAGATATTTTATGCCATCGATAATAAACAATGAACTACACCGCACGACCAACAACAACGGCATCCGAGACAACCGGCGACCGGTTTCGTCCTTTTAAAAACTCATCAGGCAGGCTTAACCGTCGTTGTGATCTTAACTAAGCGAGATTAAGTGCAAATGCACTGAAGCGACCGTTTGAGGGTAAAGTCCGAAAAATTCACGCAGGCAAATCGTTCACAGCTCAATTTATTTTAGAACATTCAAAGCATTTGAACAGACAAAAAATTTCATTTTACCGATGTTTTCAAAAAAGCTGATCTAGCCTGAGGCGCACGAACCCTGATTTATTGAGAATTAAAGAACTTGAAAATTTTAATCCAAAAAGAACGATAAAAACCAACTGGTAGCTTCGTTATTATATTTTAGACAACATACTAAATTTCTAAACATAAAATCGATAGGTTTTCGTAAAACGAGGATTTAAGGGGTATTAACATATTTTTGCTGTTAAAATTTATATTTTTATGAAGTAAATTAATCCTCGATTTACAAAAATCTATCGAGCATTTGTTTCGAAATTTAGTATGTTGTATAAAATTTGTGAGATTTTTTTTTACTAATTTACATTTAATTTTCACTATTTTTACTTTAACTGTTTTTATTGTACACACTTATGGTTGATAAGCTATACTGTGGCGAAAAAATGTAAAGATAAAGATTTATATGACTTTTAATACCTTACGGAAGGTGTTTTTAATTTCTCTAATGACGAAGATCTGCCACATTCCTTTGAAGATAAACTAGCATGAAATGATCTTCCTCTAGATAAGCTTCTTTTGGACTTTAATGATGACCTTATGTTTGTAGACGATGAATTGCTGTCAAAAATTAAGCTTTAAAATAAAGTAGATACACCGTTTAAATCAATATTTTCTTTTTATCAATTGACGATGGACTTATTTTTTAAAAACAATTCTTTATATATGCGTGATGAGTATTATTTTTAGGCCTTTGGGATAAAACAATTTTATATAGTTTGATCTTATTTTGTACACTTTTAATTAGCTTTAAGTTTATTTTTACCCTTTACTAAATTAAAAGTAACTTTGAGATATATCGGACCAAATTTGTTCATTTAAATAGCTTCATTACAAAAAGCGCACACTAAAACAACAACATAAATATTAGATCATTAAAAATCTCGATCAGGATAAAAAATTAACTTAAAATCGATCTTTTTTTGTTTAACTTTTATTGTATTACGCCGTTACGCTGCAGAGCAGCTCATCAGACACAAAAAAAGCTGTAAAACAAAATACAGAGCGATGACCTAAAATAAAGATAGAAGTAAAAATATGACTTACCATAGATATTTTTAATAAGAAAAGCTTCTCTGCAGTGTAACGGCGTAATACAATAAAAGTTAAAAAATAGTGTAATCTTAATCCTTGCCAACGATAGATAACTCTGTTTTATCTGCTATTTTACCCAAAAAAATTATAAAACAACTTAAAATTCAACAACTAAAACATGATCTCAAAACTGATTAAGTAAAACAAATACTCTATTGATATACTTTTATTTAATCAACCTTATCGAAACTTTTTTTAAAACTTATACTTTTAAGGAATACTTCTAAACACACTTACCAAATAATTTGATTGTACTTTTGTTTTTTGAATACTTAAATCTAACCCTTATTTTAATCCACTAGTTAAAAATAAAAAAAGTGGCATAAAAACTAACAATTAAAAAATATCCCAACAAATTAAAATAAGGACCTCAAAATCGAACAGGTAAAATAAAATGACCCGGCCATAGTCGCAGGCGAGAGGACATAGAATTTTCGGTCACTAGGAAAACAAACCAAGTGTTATACATTGTAGAATTGGTATGACAATCATGATAATGACATATCAAAATTGTATGTTACTAAATTAAACTGAACTGGAATTGAAATAAATCATACTGCGGTCAAAACTAAGTTAAAAAATTTAAATGACGTAATAAACAAGTGTTCATTTAAAGAACTAAATAAATTCTTAAGCTAAATAACTTAGCTGTACTTGTTAGATTAAATTTAAACTAAATAAAACAACGATAAAAATTAACAAATATAAAACTATATTTTTTAAAACATTTAAACAAACAATTACTAAAAAATAACTAAATGTAAAGATTTAAAAAGTCTTCTCTGATATTGGAAATTTTTCTGCTTGCATAAACTTGGCCTTAATGATTGAATGCATAAGGCTTTCAGAATATGTAGCTGAGAATCAATACTCTCCGCTATCATTAAAACTAAGAAGTTCTCTTCTTTGTAATTACTCGCACACTCATGATTGTCCTGCAAATGTTGTTAAATCGCAGAGAAGTATCTTTTGCAGGTTTTTTCAAACGACCATCAAACCAGCTTTTCAAGACTTTTGGAACATTCTGATCAGTTCTTTCTCCCAAAAAAAGTTACATCATCTATAAATTTAGATGTAACTGTGGTATTGACTACATGGGAAAAACATCTCAAAGATTTCACGTCAGAATTGATCAGTATATTAATAAATCTTGAAAAGTTAGTTTGATGGTTGTTCAGAAAAACCAGCAGAAAAAAAACTTTTCTGCGATGGGACAATATACGGTTAGCAATCATGAGTGTGCTAGTAAATATAGAGAATTTTTCCGTTTTAATAAGAGCGGAGAACTCTTTTCCGCTATACATTCTGGAAGCCTAGTGCATTGAATATTTAAAGCACAGTTTATAAAAGCATAAAACGTTCGTATATCAGACTAGACTTTTTAAATCTTTATATTATGTAAATTTTTAGTAGTTGTGTCTTTAGGTTTTCTTAAAAACTGTTGTTTTATTTTTACAATTGCCAGTTTTACCGTTTATTTATTTTAGTTTGATTTATTTAAACAAGTTTTAGTACAGCAAAATTGTTAAGCTTAGCATTTAATTAATTTTTAAAATCTTAATTTGGTAATTTCGTCATTTTATATTATACTTTTAAAACTCTAATGTCATGACTAAAAAATAATTTCATTTCAGGTGCAATTTACTTTAATTTAGTAAAATACAGTTTTTGATGAGTGTTATTTGAAAGTACTTAAATAAATAACAACTTTTGGCAACCCAAACCCATCAAAATGTGCTTTACAGTATCTTTGTAGTAGTTCTCTACTGTTAAACACAGTTTTAGATACTACATATACTTTTTTACTGAAAAGAACTGTTGTTTCTGCAAATATACTTGGGTAATCTGTTGACACATGGTGTCGGTCAGATATGTTAGTCAGCTCAGGATTACTTGTTCGAGTATGGTTACTAGCCTTCAAAGCCTTTTTAGCTGTTTACGTACGTGTAGTGTGCTCAGTTACCATCTTAGAGATATTGGACGCCACAAGGGCTTGGAGTTGTTGCTACTAGTACTCATATTTGCTATCAGTACTAATAAAGATAAACTAGACCTTTACCACTTGAATTTACTTTATAAAAGCCCTTCATAATCTAGTCTACTAATTAAGTATTTTAAATCTAGCTTGTTTGATTATCTAGATAAGACTGTAACTGGTAAACAAATAATAAAGTAACTTTAACTATACAGTGTAAACAAACTTCGATTTTAGAAAAGAATGTTCATAATGAACTTAAAGCTTGTAGGTCGCTTAAACGGGCGTGTATGTTTTTGAGTTTCATTCGTTTATCAAATCTTCGTTTTCAAATCAATACTTAGAGTCGAGGGAACAATTTATTAACGTACAACGACTATAAATTGCCTAGGTTGGGCTCACCAGTCGAGACTAGGTTGTTTAGTAAATCGAGCAGACGGATACGGTTAATATTTCCAAGTTCGATCGTATTCATCGAACTACGGTGAAAGCGCATAAAATTCACTTCAGAATAGAAATACTTTGCAAATGTAAAGCGCACTTGCTTTAAAATATCGGCCTACATAGAACTACGAACAACAGCCCTCATTTTGTCTGCGCTCGGCCTTTTATATGCTTGAAAATGTTTACTTCTCTCAGAAAAAATCAGGCTGCTGCTTACACCTGCAAGTGCTTCCGCTCAGCGATTTTAAAAACTGCGCCCTTCTCTCGTGGCGCTCAACTTTAAATAGTGTTACGATAGAGAAAACCATTTTATTTAAGTCTCTCAGCAGTCAATACTTACACAGTGTATAACAGAGTGTGCACCTATTAGAGTTTTGCTGATAGAAATTATTGAACTTTAGACTGAAATTTTGGTATATGATTGAGAGGAAATATGCTAATTTTAGTTCTAGACTAGTTGTTTATTTTTTAATTTATTGTTTATAGACTAGTTTTTATTTAGTAAGGCTTAGCATATTAAACGTAGATAGTTTTGGTTAAAACGAATGTATGCTTAAAAATCAAGAGTGCATTGCATTTTCAATTTAATGATATGCTGTGGACAGTTTATAAATGTTTGAGAAGCATTGTTAATTTTTTTAAATATTTAAATACGCCCATATAAACGTTTAAAGGTTTTTATACTTTATTATTACTTCTATGCATTATGTAAAACATATAGCTAACCATTTTTTGTAGAAATCCAGTTCTCTTGTCAAACTTTTAACTTTCAATCGTAAACTTCTTTCTTTTGCTGAAATTTCATTGACCTGAAAATGTTTAAATGAAAAACAATTATACACAATAGTTTTTGTAAACTTTGACTTACATAATTTAAGATCGTAGGGTGTTTTTTTTCACAAAGATAAACAATTAGGCTTATATTAAAGCTCAAACTATAAGTCTTCATGGTTAATCATGGTTAATTAAAAAAAAATATCTCTTAACATTTAATCTTTTTTTTTAAGTTTCCAATAAAATCGTATGGACCGCAATCTGTCCATCGTCAAATTTCAGAGACGTTAAAAATAAAATCAAAATCTATCTATTTTGTTGAGCTAGAGAACTAACATTTTTATAAAACATTCCTTATTAAATAACTTTTATGGGGTACAAATTTTAAGTTAAAATAACAACAAATACTTTGCATTTTTATTAAAGTTCAGTAGAAATAGTTACAGTATACCCTTTTCATCTACTATTGTATACAACTAAGCTAAAGAATAATATTAACAGTTATGAAAGTTTGTAATACAAACATCATAATTAGTTTGAATAAAAATCGTGAAATAAACACTGTTCGGCTAAAAAATTGGTAAAATTAAGTAAAAAAATCTTTTAAAGCATAAGTAAGTAAAAATAAACTTAAGATGGTATAAGGATATTACAATAAAATATACTAATACATGTTTAAAGCTATATAAGCGTAAATAAAAAACCGGCTATGAAAATGTATTAAGTATAATATAATTATCGGAATTTAGTTAATGTACTTATTTAAAAGGAATAAAACTAGTGTTAAAGACTTGAAATTTCGGAACAATTACAACAAAATATACTATACGCAATTATTAAGAAAACAGTTTTCAAAATCGTTTAAATAAAAAACTTAAATAAGGTAAAATATAAAAACTATGACAATTTATACTAATTTGTGTTACAAACAAACTTTAGTTTACACAACTTTGGCTTATAGGTTATTATAAAATGGGGTTCTAATACATTTAAGTGGTACATATTACGTCCTTTAGTTAAAATTGTGAACTTATTATCATTATAATGTTTGAAGCATTCCAGACAGTTTAATAAATGATCTCTAGTTGCCGAAGAATTTTAGTAGGTTTACTACTTCTATTGGTCACCCAGTCTCTAAGGGGTTTTGATACATACTGATTTTATCTCAGATATAATGTCTAAGAAGTTCTACCGATGTATTTACCTTCACAGTGACACTTAAATTGATAGATAACATTATTCTTTTCTGGGTCGAGAGTAACATCTTTAAAATAAATATTCTATTTAAATGTTTTCTAGAGAAGTGTATGATACGTAGATAAACAGCTCCAAATGTATTGTGGATTATATAACTTACTTTATTTTCTAGGAACTTAGCTTCAATGGGAAGTCTAAAGTACACTGGGCACTTAATCGGGCCTTGTTTTGGAGGACTAAAGAGTTTTATGATGGTCATTCGTTTTTTGATAATATCCGTTTGGTAACCTAATAACCTGAATATAATACAAATATTTTCTATTTCAATAACTAATTTAAATTTTGAGAAAATGTTATACGTTTGAAAAACTAAGCAAGAAATAAGATTTTACTTTTTGTGAAGTAGGACAGAAGGACTTTTATGGGTTGTATTGGCCAATAAATGTTGGCTTACTGTATATGGATGTAATAAAAGAAGTTGATGTTCGTTAAAATGAAACATTTAGAAAAGAAAAACAATGGTCGACTTCGTTTTCACGAGTGAATTCAAAGGACGGATGAAGGTTAGAATTTTTATCAAATAAATCTTCAACGTTGTAGCCTTACTTGTTTGGGATAAAAGTATAACCTACATGTCTAAAGTAATTAAACGGCTTATCTATATTCTTAAACAAAATAGATTCAAAATACCCGACGAAAGTATTTGCTAATACAGGACCCAAGTGACTCCCCGTGGTGACACCATCAATTTTTCTATAAATATAATTGTTAAATCTAAATTTTACATTCTTGACAGACATATATAACATATTCTGAACTACTTCTTTAGGAATAACCGGTGGATTAAGATTTGAGTTGTAAAGTGTTTTAACACAAATGCTAATTGTTTCATCGAGTGGGACATTGGTAAAAAGGTATTAATGTCAAAAGAACACATTTGGTTTAATTAACTGGAGTTGTTACGAAGAGTCTCAACGAAATTGAATGAGTTTTATACACAAAATTTAGAAAATTTACCAGAAACTGGATTTAAAACAGAAATAAAAAACTAGCTCTCTTTTACTCAGCAGCATTTATCATGTCTAAAACAGGTCTCCATTATCTTGGGAAATAAAACCTTATATATACCAACCTCTCAACTTTTGTTAATATAATATTTCAATTTTAACAGTTGAATCAGCTCTATCAACAGGACCTAATTTCGGTTTGTCATTTAAAATCTTATCCATTTTTTTATACAAAAATCTTTATTTATTACTACAAAAAAAAAGTTCTTTTGTCTGCTTTTAAAATAGCAATTCGTGGATTAGATTATAACAAATGTTTTTGGCAAATTACCACCAGGTTTTCAAAAATCCTTCCAGGTTTTTTAAATTACACGTTTTAGGGTCTATTTTTAGTTTAAATTAAGTTTAAGGTAAAAAATGCATTAATAGTATAATAACACTGTAAAGGTACTTTTTTTTTAATAAAATTTTTTTTGATGATGACAAAATATGTTAATCTATAAATACATTTTTTTTGTGTCAAATCGAAATTTTACTACTTAACATGTAAAAATTGTTTTAAACTCCAGGTTTTTTAGTTACTTTTGTTCAAATTCCAGGTTTTTCGAGAATTCTAAGTTTTTTGGCAACCTTGCTAGATTTTAAATATTTATAGGCCAAACTACAATTTTTGAATATTCTAAAGTCTGTGAAGGTCTATTTAACGGTAACAAACATACTGTCACTTATCGTATACATAAAAGAAAGAAACGGCAACTTTTGTTAGCATATATAGGCACACGCGAAAACCTTAAGACAAAGTAAAACGTAATTTTTATGGTAAACTAAATATTATAGTGGGCAAATCACTAAAACATGACCAGCTGTTCATTTTTAATAATGGAAGAGTCAGACCTTATCCTGGTTCTTGGGCTAACTGTCCATGATATTTTGGTTTATAAAATATAATTAATCGATCGAAGTCTTTTAGAGTTTTTTCATAAGCAAATTATCTGTGTGTGAATATTCATTTAAAAAACCAAACCGCAGCATAAAATACTTTCGAGAAATCCTCGTTCTAAAAACTAGCACCAGTTGACCTTATTTTAGTAAGACGTCGTCATATATGCATTGTTCTTTTAACAGTTCAGGTTGAAACAGCAAACACTTGTTGGTCTACTGCAAATGTACATTTTACAAAGTTTACACACAAATCAAAAGAATTGGCTCGCAAAGTCCGATTAAACTTTGAAAAGTTTAGATAAAGATTAAAATAAGAAATTCACTGCTCTGATGCAATCTGTTTTTTCCTCCTCTGACACACCTTGAAACATTACAAGCTTGTTCCGAGAGACTTAAAAAAAGAAAAGAGTTATTTACTTTAGCTTAACACTATATAAAGCCGAGCGCGGCTCGAAAGGAGAGTTTTTTTTTACAGTTCTCAATATTCTTGAGTAGAATGTTAAAACTTCCGTCATAGTTAAGAGTCGCAGCTTTTTGTTTAAAGCGAGTGCGCTTTGCACTTGCAGGGTCATTTTTCGCTTTCGTTTTGGCTAGCATAGTTACAATTCGTTACAGTTAAAGCAACGCTCTTTTGTTTCAACAGGCACATTTTAGATTCTTTGTGAACCAGACTTCACTATTTTTATTAGAATCACACATTGTTTGATTTAGTAACAAACTGAACCTCAAAAAACGTTTAACAAAACGTTTTTCGGTCTAGTTGTGAACGTCACTTAAATTGTATTTTAGCGAATATATACGTTCAGCTTTCGTTGCATTTTAGCGACTGTTTGCTCAGCATTGCACTTATTTTGTAGTCCTCTGACTTCAATAAACACCGTTGAGAAACTTAAGCATAAGTAATTCATTACACTTTCCGACTTTCGTAGTTAGTTACAACCGTTTTTTGAGCTCTACACGTCTACAGTGAATTATTTACCTGCAAGAATCGCCAAAAACGGAAGCAAGTGTATATTTGACCAGTATTGATTTCCAGCTTTCTTTGTTTTTTTAACAACCGTTTCTCAAGTAGAAACTTCTATTGTAGTTCAACCTTTTAGACGTTTCATACGCTTCAAGTCCTAGCTTGGCTCTGACTTCAGTAAGAATAGCTGAGGACTGTAAACAAACGCTAATACATTGAGTAAAAGTAGCCTTGCAAACAAACCATCGAGCTCTGACTTGCATGTGGGTGAGTGTTATTATTTATCGCTTGTTGTTAAACATTGTAAAATAAACTTAGGGTGCCGAGCCTATACTTTTAGTATAAACAGTAAAAAGTAGTTAAGTAAGTTTAATATTAATCTAATTAGTGTATCGTATTTTGTTCTCTATTAAAATTATATACTGAAGTATACGTTGAAATCACTAAGATTAAATTAAAGATTTACTTTCTAGTCTATATTAAGATTATATATCAAGTATATATTAAAATCATTTTAGACTAACTTAAAATGTCAATAATAGAATCAGAGGGTTATAACCTGCTTCTAGTTCTTGGTCAACTATCTAAAAAAGTATATACAAAAATGCATTGAAATCTTTTAGAAACGAAAAAAATCAAAAAAAGACTTGTCTGAAGAAAACAAAAATGCGTTGTTTTATTTAACAAAATCAAGCGACAGACTTATGTTGATTATCAACATAACCAAAGTCGCATAAATTTAAAAAGCTATTAGTAAAGCTAGAAAAAACTATTGGACAGACAGCAAGGAAATGCTCTAACGAATTTTGGTTGAAAGCTATAAATAGTATTTAAGCTACTGCAAGTGAGGCAACACCAAATTAGTTTAAGAAGAAATCGAAAAAGTAGTTTAACCGGCAAAAAAATTAAAACTTAAATTGCAAAATAAGATCAATTTGTACAAATCAAAGTGAATCCCCCTATGCCTTTATATTTAATATAAAAAAGACAGGGTTCGTGCGCGTAAGGCTAAATCAGTTTTTTTTATAAAAAGTGGCAAAACGTAAGTTCAAATGCTTGAAAATTTAAACTTTTTTTGAGTATGTATATCATTAAATGTGATTTTCTTTTTTTACAAGCATTTGGCTTTTAAAGGCGAGGTGTCAGTAGAAATGCTTGAAAATATCTAAAAGAAATTCGAGAGCCTTTTTTTTAAACAAATTACTAAGATGTGAAATTATTTATATTACAAATAACTAAACAAGTTTAATGAACTGTGTTGATAATAAAAAAGAAGAACACAACAATTAATTTAAATTTTTGGATGTTTGTGTCCAACGATCAGTCAATGTGGAACTTTTAACTAAAATCCATCAAAATTTAAATTAAGAGGCATTATATTTTCCATCGGCATCTTTTCGTCCAGTCAAGCAGAACTTAGGAGTTTTAACGGGTATGGTGAAACGTTTCACCAGAAATTGTTCTCCTTAATATCTTGAAGGCGAGTTGAAGATACTTCAAAACATTTCCAGGGCTGCCAAAGGTTTTTGAGAAATTTCTTCCAGATTTTCTTAACTTCTTCTAGGTCTAAAAGTACAAGTTTTTGGACCTATTTCTAGTATAAAACTAAGTTTAAGGTAAAAAACAGTTTGAAATTGTATAAAAACATTGAAAAAAACTGTAAAGCTACTTTAAATGTTTTTTTAATAACACAGGAAAAATAATAATAAAATAAACTACCTACATGATAGACTTTTTGTGTCAAATCAAAATTTCATTACTTTACATAAAAAATTGTTAAAATT
Source organism: Thalia democratica (assembly GCF_965202585.1). NCBI lineage: Eukaryota > Metazoa > Chordata > Thaliacea > Salpida > Salpidae > Thalia > Thalia democratica. The sequence goes on from NC_139165.1 coordinate 60,058,065, forward strand.
TCCAAGTTTTTCTAGGATTCCAGGTTTTTTAACAACACTAATAATTTCCTTCCCTTTGATTATCCTGGTAGCTTAGTTTTGAAAATTATAACAACAGAAAGAAGTTCAACAGCTTAAAAAAAGGTCGGCCCTGAAAAGCGTAAGGTGTACTTAAAACTTCCGTACCTTGTCAATATTTCTAAGAGATTTTCTAAAAAATTCTGAGGAAGTAAACCAGGTGCTCAGCTCTGTTCGGTTAAGAACAATTTTGTTTACTGATCGACCTCTAAGTTGAATTTACAAACATGTTTCTCCAACTAAAGAAAAAAGTAACAACATCTATAAACTTAGTGGCCATTTCGGGAGTGACTACGTGGGAAAAATGTATCAGAGGTTTCACGTAAGAATAGATCAGCATGTGCCAAAAATGTTGAAAAGCTGATTTGATGGTCGTTTGGAAAAACCTGCGGAAAAAATACCTCTCTGCGATTGAACAACATTTGTTTGACAATCATGAGTGTGCGAGTAATTATAAAGAAGAGAACTTCTCAGTTTTAATAAAAGTTTTTCAGCGGAGAACTCTTTTCAGCTACATAATCTGGAAGCCTTATGCATTCAATCATTAAGGCCCAGTTTATGTGAGTAGAAAAAGTTCGTATATCAGACTAGACATTTTTAAATTTTATACTAGAGATTTTATAGTAATTGATTTCTAAAATATTTTACAAAGTGTAGTTTTATTTTTGTTACTATTAGTTTTTATCGCTGCTTTATTTTAGTTTGATTTTAATCTAACAAGTTTTATTAAAACAGTTAATTTGTTTAGTATTAGCATCTAGTTAATTTTAAGTCTACACACGATTATTAAGTCTATTTATATATTTTAAGACGTTAATGATATAAATTTATTTCACTTTTAATTTGGTAAGATACAACTTTTGCCTTACTTGATAGTACTTAGATTATGATGAAATGTGTTTTGTTATAATTTTGAGTTTTCTTGGTCTATACTAGGGGTGCGCAACGTACGGCCCGCGGGCCGGACCCGGCCCGCAAGCGAAGTGACAGGCCCGCGAAGGGTCAATATTACAAAGTTTTTATAAAATTTTGCATCACATTTTTACAAATCAAAACTGTAAGAATTTGACTTTAAAAACATGCTAAAAAATGACTTTGTAAATTAATGTGTAGTAATAAATATACCATTTTGTCCTAATATTTTGTGTTGTTCTAACTTGTTTGGAATATCGTTTTGTCAAATTACCCCAAGGAAAGTGTTTTTTTAAATACGATATTTTACATACGTACATATGTCAATTACAATGTTAATTATATTTATAGACATTGTTTAACATCTGACATGTCTCAATATATATCTTAAGTTGTCAGAATTGAGAAAGATTTGTGAATTTTAAGGATTTAAAAAAGTGATTCACTGTTTAATATAACTAGATCCCGGCTGGATCCAAAACTTATATTTTAATTAGAATCCGACCGGATCCGGATCTCGACTTAAAATTAGTATCCAGTTGGATTCAGATCCAAAAAGTCATTATTCGACTGGATCCTGACACTGCATCCGGTAAATAACTAATTCAAAATGCTCCGGCCCGCAAAAGACTAAATATTTCCGGATTCGGCCCGTTGATTGAAAAACGTTGCCCACCCCTAGTCTATATTGTACACTATTAATCAAGTTAAGAGTAGCTTTCAACTCTTTAAAATAAAGATAGATATAGCAGACCAGATTTATAGAGTTCAAAGACTTTTTTTCAAAAGTGCAAACTAAAACCACAGAAAATTTCTTTTTAATTTAATGACCTCCCCTCTACAATTTTATCAGTTTTTAAGCAATTGTTCTAAAACTGTCTCAGTCTAAAACTTAAAAACTAATAAACAAATTCTATAATGTTTTTTTTAACTGTTAACCATTTTTTTAATGAGTTCAAAAATTGATTTTAAAAAGTTGTCTTAAAGTTTCCTAATAGTTTTTTATTATGCTCTACAAGTATTTGTTTTACCTTTTTTAAGGAACATTTCCTGAAAATCTGAGATCTCTAGCTTAAAAAACTCCTAAAGTAGTTACTACTACACCACTGAAATTACGAATCTTAACACATATTTAAAGAAGTTACATTTAAAAAATTTATAGATAAAATTTATACCACTTTAAACCTTTTTTTTGAAGTAGTTACATATTTTAGAACTCCGATGAACTATGCTATTTTTAAGTAAAGAGAAGAAACTTCGTTCATGGTTGCCACTAATCAAGCTGAGAAAAATTTCCCGACTTTTACTGACTTTTTCCTGACTTTTTACCAAAACTTTCCTGACTATTCTAAATCAAACTCTTAAATTAAACTTATTCTAAAATACATAATTTAACACTTGAAACTATATAAAGCTTTCAATATAATTTTAATACAGGTTAAAAACAACAGTGTTTGCTGAATTCTATCATCAAACTTCCAGTACATCACTTAAACCAGTGCTTCTGAACCTTTTTCTAGTGGCGGAACCCTTTTCGAAAGTTCAACTTTTCCGCGGAACCCCTAATTTAATTTTACATAAAATGTTTAATATAATATTTCCTGCAAAAAAACAAAGAATTTCAGTGAAAAACGAGTTTTTTAGCAAAATTATATCATTGATCATACCAATTGTAATAGTATTAAGTCGAGTCAAACTCAAAGTGCGCCAGAGGCAACAGGTATTTTATGATTCTATAATAAATAAACAAAAACAAACATGATTAATCGCAACGTCATAAAAATCTTTCCTTGAATAATAAAAACAAAAAGAGAGCTAAAAACAATAACGAAATAACATGAACCTAATCGAATTCACAGGTTACTGTAATAAACGGGTAAGATGCCTAATGAAGAATAAATAAAAAAACATTTAGTGCGAAACTTGAACTTGTCTCTTAGCAACAAGCATGTCAATGCGCGGCTGGATTTTGGATAGACTGAGACGGAGACAGGCAGATAAGGTTGGAGTCAGCATACAGTTCCTTTGCTTCGTTTTAATGTTTGTTACATGCGAAAAGCCGGACTCGCAAAGATAAGTGGTGGTGAATGGTATAATAAATTTTACTGCACGTTTTGCTAAGACGGGGTACACTAAAATTGCACATATCCAAAAATCTAAAAGCTTCTTCCCTTTGAAACTCAATTTTAAATTGCTATCTTCAGATAGTTGCAGCAACTCGTTTTCTGTATCTGTAAGAAGATTCACTTCTTTTGAAGCAATAGCACACATAAAAGGATTAAAAATGCATAAATTTCCGATGCGAATTTCCGAATGCGAACATCTTCAGGAAAATAATGTTGAAACTTTATAGACAAAAGATCAAGGTGGTTGTAAATTTCGTCAGAGAAATTGAACCTACCGCTAGATACACACTAAGCAGATCAATGGATGCTATAATTATATATGTTTTCCATTTTATGTGTTCCATTTTTTTTGAAGTTTTATGATTTATGTTTTATTTTTTCTTTCAAATTTCTTTTTTAAATTTCGAAAGGCTTCGTGGAACCCCTGAGAGGCGTGGCGGAACCCCATTTCAGAAGCACTGACTTAAACCATCTGTGTATTGATGTTTGTAATAAACAGCTCTATCAGCAAAATACTTGTATTTTTACCTTATAAACACAGCTTGTCTGAAAAAAGACACAATTTTTTAGCATTTCCTAGCATAAATGCATCTAGATAAACAAACGACATATAAGGAACTTTTACAATTAAAACCTTGATTCTAAAATTAGGCTAGATAAACTTTTGTGTATATATCAGTTTCACTATGGAAGTGTCCTTGCTACAGATCATCAATACTAAAAAGCTTACAAAATCTGCTTGTTCAAATAGGATACTTGTTCAATATGTTAATAGAAAATTTTTGCAGTTTTATAAAGGATATTTTACTAATTTATACCAGAAGAAGGCATTGGAAATAAAATTAAATTTTTTTGTAAATTTCTAGGAAATTTTGGATGTTTTTCTGACTTTAATGGACTTTTAATTAATTTTTACCATTTGAAGGCTTTGGAAAAGAAGGAATTTTGTAAATTTAAATTAAAATTTGACTTTTTTTTTAATTTTATCAAATTTCATGACTTTTTTCAAAACCTCCCATTTTTTCCTGACTTTTGTCTTTTTTTTTTTTTTTTTTCCTGACTTTTCCTGATTTTCTGACTTTTCCTGACCGAGTGGCAACCCTGTTCGTTAGTTTTAGTATATCAAGTACATTTCAAACAATTGTTATGTGATTCAAACGAACTTGTTCCGTTTGAATCGTTTATTAGCAAAAGTTATTTGATAAGTAACATTTTAAAAATTTATAGAAGAAATTAAATGTTCAACCTTAGTTTCAAGTTTTTTACATTCAAAACATTTTCTTGATAACTGTCGTTGAAACTTATTCTTTTGTTTCAATGATTCGTATTCTAAATTCTGAATGACCTTTTTTAGTAGTTTTACCTAAAAGTTTTATTTTAATTAGTTATTATTATAGTTATTGAAATAATTTATTATTACTTCTATTTATAAATAGAAATAAACTATTCAAAATAATAATTTTAGCGTTTGCTAATAAAAATCTTAGCGAAACAAGCTCACTGGAATATATAATAATAACAAATTACACAGTATCTTTTATTTTTAATACACTAACACGTGTTTCTGTGTGTTAACGCATTAACACACTTCAACGGAGCTCTGTAAAAAAATAATAACTGTAAGGAAAGAATAGAAGCTAAAGTAGGTATACATATATATACATATATATTAAAGGTTTTATAAAAAGTTCTGGTCGATAGTGCTCGACAAATTAAATTGGAGCTAAATATTTATCTAATTATATAAAAACTATAATTTATACAGCTTTTTCTTACATGAAAACAACAGCATAAATTAACAACTACAGCGTATTATTTTCAAATTCAGCTAACTGTACAATAAACTGTATCATTACTACGTCATAATTATTATAAAAAATTTCAAAATCTAAATTTCTGTTTACTATTGTAATAAACTGTAGCTTACTGAGGAGTTCATGAAAATTTATATTTCATGTATGAAACAGCTGTATAAATTATAGTTTTTATATAACTAGATAAATATATACATATATATGTGTTTATTAAATATAAAAATAAATACTATAGATTATTGTAAATTAATGGTTAACAATAGATACCATACATAATGTTAAATCTGACGGCTATAAAACTATATAATATTTGCAACTACAAAGTCTAAATTAGATAAAGTAAAGTACAAAATAAAATAACAAATCATAATATAAAGCAACACACATGGAAGTTCAAGAAATACGGATTCATTAGATTGGACCGTTGCTAAACATTCAAAAAAACATCCAACAACTACGTCACAATATTACGCTCTTATATATTAACTTAAAACAAGTTATTTATTTTACACTACAAACTACTAACTTATTCTTTGTGTTGGAAAAAAGTAGTAAGGCACTTTAATATAAAAGAAATCTTTAGTAATTATATTAAAAATAATAAGTAATCTACTTTAGACGAAAAAAATTAAAACTAACATTAATTACTAAATTAATCAACAGTGTAAAGTAATCAAAGTTAAAGAAACTTTGGGATAATATATACTTATAAGATGTTTCAAACGGTTAAATATTAATTATAAGTTAAGTTAGATACAGTTTAAAATAACAAATTAAAACTTAAACTTTAAAAACAAGCTAATTAATTATCTTAGTTAATATGTAATGTACATACAGTTTAATTTGTGGTGTTTTTATGTACGGTGCTGTAATTTAATTATCAGTCAGGGCTTTGAAAGTTTAATAACAATTTAAGTTTATCTTGCTTTCTTTTTCAATTTTAATTTCTTGTTTTAAGTTGTATTTCAGTAATTAATGTCTGTTTTACTTCTTTCATTTATAATAGATTACTTATTAGTTTTAAAATAATTGCAAAAACATTCTTTTAAATTAAAGTTTCTGACTACTTTTTTCCAAACATAAAGAATAAATTTTCTTGTTTGTAACATAAATAACTTATTTTAAGTTAATTAATAAAAGCGTAATATTGTGACGTAATTATTGGATGTTTAGCAACGGTTAAATATGTTGAATCAGTATTTCTTGATCTTCATGTGAGTTGCTTTATATTATGATTTATTATTTTATTTTGTACTTTACTTTATTTAATTCAGACTTAATAATTACAAATACTGTATAGTTTTATAACAGTTGAATTTAAAATTATGTGTTGTATCTATTATTAACCATCGATCTACCATAATCTATCGTACTTATTTTTATTTTTAATAAAGACATTTATATACAGGGTTGCCAAATATTTTTGGCAAATTTTCTCTATGTTTTCAAAACTTTGTCCAGGTTTAAAAATTACATATTTATGATATTAAGTTACAAATTTTTTTTGATTAAGTTTAAGGTAAAAACTGTCTTAAGTAGTATAACGACATTGAAAAGATATCTTATAACTTCTCTAAATGAGTTTTATCATAAAAAAATTTTTTGATGATGACAAAAAATGTTTATCTATACGTTAGATTTTTAGAGTCAAATCTAAATTTTACTACTTAACATTTAAAAGTTGTTTAAAATTCTAAGTTTTCATAGTGATTTTTGCTCAAAATTCCAGGTTATTCTAGGTTTTTAGCTGAAATTGTCAAGTTCACGGTTTTTTCAGGATTCCATATTATTTGACAGCCCTGTATATATACCTACCTATTTTAACTTCTATTCTTTCCTTAAAGTATTTGTTTTTTTACAGAGCTCCGTTGAAGTTTGTTAACCCGTTAACTAACAGAAACGAGTATATTGTAATAAAGAAAGAATACTGTTTATTTTTTTACCATTATAAATACAGTGTTGCCAAGTTTTTTTGAGAAATTTCTTCCAGGTTTTTTGAATTTCTTTCAGGTTTTTGAAAGTACACGTTTTTTGGCCTAATTTTACTTTAAAATTGAGTTTAAGGTTAAAACTGTGTTAAATTGTTTAACAATATTGAAAAGATACTGTAAAGCTACTTTAAATGTGTTTTTTTAACAAAAATCTTTTTGATGATGACAAAAATATTTTATTTATATGATAGATTTTTTGTGTCAAACCGAAATTTTACTGCTGAACATGTTAAATTGTTAAAAATTCAAAGTTTTTCCGGTTTTTTTTTTCTATTTTTCAAATTCCAGGTTTTTTAGCCTAAATTGTCAAATTCCAGGTTTCAAGGTTTTTAGGCAACCCTGTAAGCTGAATAAAACTGTTTTTACTGTGAAAAATTGTAAATTGAATAAAAAATACCAGTTGAAAACTTGTTAAAAAACTCTTACTATATCAAATACCAAGTTTGGTCATATCTTTTTTATTAAACTTACATTTTTTGCTTCGACTGAGGAAATTTTTGTTTTGTTTACTAGCAGATTATAAGCTTTGAGTAAATTATTTTTTTCTTGAACCAAATCACTGTAACTAAAACAAATTGCAGCTTTAAAAGAGCAAAGAAAACATAAGACAAAATAGTATCAACAGTATAGTAAAATTAAATACAACATAAAAAATTATATGTTATAATTTTTCTGATAACAAATAGACTCAGTAATATAGATACCATGAAAAAGTTAATTTTCGTTACTACTTTTCTATTACATTTAACATAATAATCGTAAAAATTTGTGTTTTATATGGTACAAAAAAGTGTAGCAAAACTTTAAAATGAATTAAGACTAATTTGAAGTGAATAAATTTTATAAGTATCAAACTTATCTTAAGTTTTTTTTTATTACTAGGTATACAAATGATTTTTTATAAATTTAGTAGCAGTTTTTTCTTTTGAGCATCCTACGTTCCTTTTACTTACTTTAGAATTATATCAAGTTTGTAACATTTGTGTTTCAAGTTAACATAAAGGGTTGATCATACCACTTCGATCAACTTATTATGTTAACTTGAGCTTGTCCAATGGCATATGTAAGTCCAGGCTTTTGCTCCTATAGACTTTCTCGTAGGTCTTCTTTAATATGTGTATTTACGAGTCAAAACCACGTGTACGATAGGAGTATATAATTTAAATAATACTTGAGCTATGTTTTTCTTATAATGCTTTTAAAATTAGTATTTAAAATATTAGGTACTCACTAATTGCTGAATGTTTTAAGCATTTTTTTTATTTTTATAAAATAATGATTCTTCTAAATAAAAATTGAGATATTTCTTATTTAAACCACAGTCAAATAAAACGGTTAAATACATTATATTTTTTATCTTAAGTCTAGACGAATCTCTAAAGATTACATATAATGGTTTGTGGACAAATAATATAACTTACAAATTGGAAAAAGCTCTGAAAATTCTTATTCATAAAATTAACCTTTAAAGATAGTATTTATAAGATAGCAGGGGCACTTATATATAATGAATTTTTCTGGTGCTTTTAAAAACTGCTACTTTTACTAGTTGTTAAAAAAAATAGTAACAAAACTAGAAAAAAATTTTTTAAATGTATTTAACTTTTCACATCTACTTCGCAAACATATTCTAAAGCCCGAAATTTAGTACATAATGTGTTATAAATCTTTGCAACATTGTTTGTTCTAAAACAACTAGCTTGCAAATATTGATTTTAGCAAACATGTGTCAGTTGTAACATTTTGCATATTCTATTCGTCTTATGTATTAGACTTAAATAGCATGTAGAAAAAAATCTTAAAATGCAGTTAATACAAGTCTCTTTTACTAAAGTAGGAACTTTTATACTTATCAAAATCATTAGCTGATAAAATTTAGACACTTTTTTTCCCAGTTAAATCACTGTAAGAAGCAAACAAAACATATTTCTTCAATGAAAGCTTCAGAGAAGAATATATATATATATATATATATTAACTTAAAGATGATATAACAAAATTTTACGTAGGTTCCACTAGTACGACATTTAAAAACAGATACAGCAACCATAAAGCAAGCTTTACCAACAAACTAAAAAATACGAGATTGAAAAAATTAAAAAAGATTTATCATTAAATAAAAGAAAAGAAAGGCAGCAACCCTGCCTACATAATCAAAACATGTATTTCATAAGAACAAAAACCACTAAATAATAACAAAAAAATAACAACAAAATAAATCCAAAAACAAGAACAAACAAAGCAAAAATAAGTTAACTTGTACATAAGTTGTTTTTAAAATAGGCCAACTAAAATTATTCTATTTTAGTTGAAACGTCACAATGTCATGGTTGCCACTGACTAAGCTGAGAAAAATTTCCTGACTTTTCCTGACTTTTTACCAAAATTTTCCTGACTTTTCTAAATCAAACTCTTAAATTAAACTTATTATAAAATACATAATCTAACACTCGAAACTATATAAAGCTTTCAATCTAGTTTTAATACAGGTTAAAAACAACAGTTTTTTGCTGAATTCTATCATCAAACTTCCAGTACATCACTTGAACCATCTGTGTATGATAGATGTTTGTAATAAACAGCTCTATCAGCAAAATACTTGTAATATTACCTTATAAACACAGCTTGTCTGGAAAAAGACACAATGTTTTAGCATTTCCTAGCATAAATGTATCTAGATAAACAAACAACATATAAGGAACTTTTACAATTAAAACCTTGAATTAATAACGAACTTTCACAACTTAAATCTTAAAACAATAAAGAACACATTTTTTTAGAATTTCCTAGCATAAATGTATCTAAATAAACAAAATGACATATACAAGGAACTTCTACAATTAAAACCTTATATCAATAAGGAGCTTTCACAACTAAAATCTTAAAACAATAACGAACTTTTACAATTAAAACCTTTAAACAATAAAAAACTTAAAACTTATTTTACTTATATAAATTGTTTAGTTAGTTTAATGAAATACTACCCAAACTATTTAATATGAAATTCTTAAATTAAAAATAAATTAAAAAGAATATACTTAAGTAACTATAAAAAAGACATAAAAAGTGAACTATATATCTGTTGTATAAAATATTTCCTCTTATCATTTAGTATAAAATTTTTAACAAATAAATATACTCTTATTTACTTTATAAACTTAAGTTACTCTACAAAAAATACAAATAATAAGGAAATTTAATTTTGGCATATACCTTTCTTATAACTTATTTTATAAACTTAAACAATTTTGAAAAAATTATAACGAGGTTAAGTATACACATTAACTTGTTACATAAAATACTAAACTAACTGCTTAGTTATAAAGAACTCAATTATTTACTTAAACAAAAAAAAACTTTGATTCTAAAATTATGCTAGATAAACTTTTGTGTATATATCACAGTTTCACTATGGAAGTGTCCTTGCTACAGATCATCAATACTTAAAAGCTTACAAAATCTTCTTGTTCAAGTAGGGTACTTGTTAAATATGTTAATAGAAAATTTTTGCAGTTTTATAAAGGATATTTTACTAATTTATACCAGATGAGGCATTGGACTATAAAATTAAATAGTTTTGTAAATTTCTAGGAATATTTTGGGATTTTTTTCTGTTTTTAAAGGACTTTTAATTAATTTTTACCATTTAAAGGCTTTGGAAAACAAGGAATTTTTTTAATTTAAACTAACAAAATCTGACTTTTTTTTAAATTTTATCAAATTTCCTGACTTTTTTTCAAAACCCCCTACTTTTCCCTGACTTTTGTCATTTTTTTTTAATTTTTCCGGACTTTTCCTGACCGAGTGGCAACCCTGCAGTGTGTTTTTTTTTGTGTCATTCTTTAAAAATCTTACTTTGTTCTTTATTTCGTTCTGAGGAGATGCATAAAGCATCGAAACTAAGTAAACGATTTGAAAATTAGTTGTTTTTTATATTATAAATATATATTAACTTAAATAAATAATTTATTTGTTTACTAGAAGCATTTTGGAAATACTAACAAAGCAGATAGCTTTCTACACTTAATTAAGCATTTTAGTATTCCATTGTAGCAGAGTGAATTTATCTTTATTAGTTTGAAATATTAAGGTGCTTAATTTCTTCATATCTTAAAACATTTAGGCAGCAAAAAATTATTATAGTGCACTATAACTTTTTTAATTATTTAAATAGATATTTCTAATTTAATAACAAATTATACAGTATCCTTTTTTTATTACACTAACACATGTTTATGTGTGTTAACGGATTAAAACACCTCAACGGAGCTCTGTAAAAAATAAATACTGTAAGAAAAGATATAAGAACTTATTAATTCAATAATTAATGATTGTTGTTTTACTTTTTTAATCATAATAGATTACATACTACCTTTTTTTATCAAAGCGCTCTATTACTTTTTTGAAACATAAAGAATAAATTATCTAACTTTGTAGTATAAGTTAACTAGCTTGTTCTAATGTTTATATATAACAGCTTAATATTGTGACGTAATTATTAGATCTTTGTTTTTGAATGATTAGTAACCAGTAAATATTTAAAATTAGTACTTTCTTGATTTCATGTAAGTAGTTTATATTATGATTCGTTATTTTGTTTTGTATATTTACTGCAATTTATTTAATTTAGACTTAATAATTACAAATATTATATAGTTTTATAACAGTCGGAATTAACATGACGTATTTTATATATTGTTAGCCATTAACCTATAAAAATCTATACCAATTGTTCTTATTTTTAATGGACACGTATGTACACCTACTTTAGCTTCTATTCTTTCCTTACAGTATTCATTTCTTTACATAGCTCCGTTGGAGTGTGTTAATCTGTTAACACAAAGAAACACGTGTAGTGTAATAAAAAAAGGATACTGAGCAATTTGTTATTATTACATATTCCAGTGAACTTGTTTCGCTAGGATCTTTTATTAACAAACGCTTAAATTTATATTTTTGAATAGTTATTTCTAATTTAATACGTAAAACAAATGTTGTACATGAATAAACATTGACTTTGATATCGCCAAATTTGGGAGTTATGTTGAAAATTAAAAAGCAAGCTAAACCATAAAAGTTGCTAGCTTAAATTAAAGTTCTATGACTGCCTAAAACTTCAAAATCGCACCTAAAACTTCAAAAAAATATTTAAATAGTTATTCCCTCTGAATTACCACAATATCTTAAATTTATAACCCTGGTTTAGAGCATATAATATTTGTTTATTTAGTATACAATCACTAGTCTAGCCCCTTATATACATTTTTTTAAATTTAGATTTAGTTACTTTGTTGGATATAGGTTTAATGTGTATTGTATGTGTGGTGTGTATGCTTCGTAACTGTAAAAACAACTCTAAACAACCAGCAAACTAATTTATAATAATGTAAACACCAAGATTTTTAAAAATTTTTAATTTGTCGATTGTAGTTATACATAGCACAATAGTTACTTGGGTAAATAGCAACTAATTTGAGATGAAGTCGTTCTTCTGAAAAAATTACATACTAACGTTGGCTGAATTGCATAACATAAATTAATTAAATAACAATATTTTATGTGATGGCTATTGTAACATACTGCAACAAAACATAATTGTAATTTTTAAATACTCATAATTCAAAGGCCTGTTTTATCGAAACACGGTTGCTACTCAGTAAAGCAAAAAACCTGGTTTGCATATATATAACTATAAATATTCAAAATTTCAAGCTAATAGCTTGTTAATACAGATCCTAGCGAAGTAAGTTCGTCGAAAAACGTAATAAAAACAGTTTTTACAATACTTATTCTTTGATATATTTGATCTTATTTTGTACAGCTATGAGAAATTTTTTACCGCTGATAAAAATTCAAAGGAACTTTTGAGGTTTAAGGAATGAAAGATGAATTAAATGGGTTTTTTTTTTTAACATTTATATGTCTTGAATGCTTAAGTGTGAAGCGCTGAGTAAAAATAAAACAAGTTTTTAGACTCCTTTTTGTTGTTATACAGTTCAAATAAAAATTTAATTATGTTAAGCACTTGTATACTTTCCGAGTTTAACTTTTCTAAGTTTTGTAGGTTCACTTACAACTTTTTTTTTATTTAGTTGCAATTCAAATATTGTTTATAGCACTTTAGTATAGAATATTTTAATTTTTAATTTTAATAGTATTATTAATAATAGTTAGTATTATACTTTTAAATAATTTTAACAGATTTATTTTGTTTACAATGAGATGGGGGATGTACGTTTTGTAGCTGATATATAGTAACATTTTGAATGTCGTATTTTACAGGTCGTGCATTTCTTATAAAACTAAACGTATTAAGAGCATAGGGAGATAAACACTTTTTTTTTAATTTAGTCTTATTTTTTACATAATTAGATAAGCTACTTGTTACTGTCTACCGATTGTTAAAATTCAAAGTAACTTTAAGATATGAGCGATCAAAGTTAGACCGTTTAATAGGTTCTTTATGGGAGGCCTAAACTAAAAGGGCAAAAATAGACTGTTTCACTAAAAATCTATATTCTACTTCAGTTTTGGAACAATTGTTTAAGAATTTTTTTAGAATGATCTTTAACAAAATTTTAAACAACTCGCAGAAAACATATTTTCTAATTTTTGTAAAAAAAAAGTTTTAATAAAAAATAAACAAACATTTTTTTTCACAAACTTTTTTTTTGACCTTTTTCAAAAATCCGCTTCCTACAAGTTGTTTGTAATATTGAAAACTACACTTCCTGAAAATTTGAACTTAATTGCTATCAAAATTGAAGAAGATAATTTTTTAGTAATTTTTTCAAAGTTCTGAGAAAATCGGCCTTGAAAGTCTTTGATTTCATACGATTGTGTCGGAATTTTTTCACAAAATTTGTTATAACTCAAAAGTTAATTGAAATTTTTCTGTTCTATAAAAGATATCTTATAGTATATACTTTAATGTTTGAAATAAGTGTTAATTTTAATTTTTGTAAAATAAAGTTAGACCTCTACTTAAGAAGTTATTTTCACTTACAACATGGTTTACTTGTTTTAAAGGATCAATAGATGTATTTTGCATATTAAAAATGTCATTAAGATAACTTTAACTTGAATAAAAACAAGTAATCTATAAAGTCAAAGTTTTTAAACTAATTTTAGTTTAAAAACTTAAATGTCTAAATAATACAGGTGTTATTCAACCAAATAGACTTTACAAACTCATCAATAAAAAATTAAAGTTATTAGTACTATTATAGGAAGGTTTTTAAACGTATTTATATACCATTTACAACTAAGTATGTAGAGGTTAATCATTTCTTAGTATTTTATTTCACAAACGTTTTCAAAACTATACTAGTTTTATTCTCAAAGTGATTAAATTTTACTGAGTTTGACCAACAACTGTTGTGTAAAAAAAGTAGATATTTTTTTCAACTTATTTAAATTGAAATACCTAAATTAATATGTTATATAAAATATTATAATGAAGCTACTCAAAATAGTTATTTTACTTTTGAAACTTTTAGCTATTTTAATACTAGTTCTAAACTATTTACTTCATTCTCAGCTTTTCATGTGCATCAATAAACTTCTGATTTGTTGTTTTACTCTTTAAAATAGACAGTTCTTTATTTAGCCTGTTAACAGTTTTTTGAAGTTGAGCAGCGCTTGGCTTTTCCATATGTTGTAGCGGCAGAGGGTAATGTATTCTATAGGTTTAGTTTGATGAGCATTTCGAAGACATAAAACTAAACTTGACATAACTTCCTTAAAAACTAATATATTGACATAAACAATTTTTACATTACTTAAAAATAAGTTAAATTGTAGGCATAAGTTTTCTATAGTGTATGAAGACTACAGACAAAAAATACTAAATTCTTAATAAAGAAGTTTAATTTACTATTAAATTCTTAATAAAGAAGTTTAAATTACTATTTATACTAATAAGCACTTTGTATTTTAATAAAAAATTTAAAAACATGGATATCAGATACTTGCAAAACATATCCAACTAAAATAAAAAAGAAAGAAGCATTGTGTTTATAATGAATGAAAAAACAGTAAGTGACTACTGTACTAACTCATAACGTTTATTACCCAGGTTTTTCATTGAAATTTCTTATAAAAGTAGTCATAGTATTTAATTCCAAATAAATTATATGATAAAAAATAACAAGTATGTTTGTGTTAGTAAAAAATTCTGAAAAAGATAAATTTCAATTTATAAAACAAAATGTGATTTACAAACATAAAAAAACTGAAAACTTTTTTTTATCATTACTATGATTAAGTTATAAAAATAAAAAACTGTACAATTAAACATATTATAATAGAATTATATATATATAACATTATGAAAACCAGTTAAAATAATAGGAAACATTGCAAATATTTTAAATACCAAATTACAGCTTAATTTATAGACGATATTACTTTTTTGCTTTGGTGGGAGAAGCGTCTTAGTGGACTTTTTTTAAGTGACGATTATTGCACAGAATCGATCTTAAGGGCTTAAGGGCATAAGGGCGGGGAGGGGGGGGAGTTCTGTTTTCTATAAAGAAATTTTAGCTCTTTTTTAAGTATGAAACACTTTCATTAAAGAATATTTGGTCGAAAACTCAAAATTACGCTGAAAAGAAGAGGAATTGACTAAATGATGCCCCTCCCATATGGATCCTATTGTTGCCTCCGACTTTGACCAGCTATTTCTCAAAAAATATTTTGAATTTTTAAAATCTGTAAAAAGCATCTTGTCAAAATCCATAGTCAAAAACCTGACTTAATTCCAACAAATTTTTCCTAGTAAATATCTCAAGAAACTTTATTAAAATTAAAAAAAAATCAGATTAACTGCAAACTTCTGAGGGCAAATCTTTGTTAACGCTGTTGAATTTCTTGCTCTTGTAATAAGTTTCGATATTAGTGTACCTTGATAATCCAGAGAAACGAAAGTGTTTTGAAGTGTTTTTTAATCGTCTTTAAGGCGGCAGGGAGAACAATGACTGATAAAATTCTTTTTTATGCCTACTAACACTAGTAACTTCTGCTTTACAGTTTATAAAAGGTGTCTGCAGTAGCTTAATCAAAACATCAAAAAGTTTAACGAGTTTTTGTGTTCTTCAACTTTAGTAAAGTTTTGTTCAAATTGTTTAAAAAAGAATACATAATAAATAATTAAACACTCATTACAAAAACTTTTGGTTTAAGAAAGACAAAAAAATATTAACTCACTAAATTTTTTGGATGTTTGTGTCCAACAGTTAACTTCTAATTATAATCCATCTAATGTTAAATCAGAGGCATTATATCAACAATGGACATTTTTTTTACCAGCTAAGCAGTATTAAGATTTTTAACAGGCATATGGTAAAGCATTTCACCAGAGTTTCTTCTTCATACCACTTTAGAGTTTTAAAAAATTCAAAGACCTTTTTTTTCTCCACAGTGGGATGAAAAAAGAGGTCAAGCGGAATTTTTTTTTTTAGATTAGAAAATGAAACTAAATGTTATTAAAAGTTGTGTAAAGCTAGAGTTCTTCTTTTTAAAACTAAGTTATGTTTTTTATAAAGTTTATTGGAAAATAAGATAAGTTGTATACAATTTCAAATTTTAGAACATTTTAATTTCTATACATTACAAATTTTTCTAAGAATTAATGGTCATACAGCTCAAATTGCCACTAAGAAACCTCATGATTTTTTCCTAGGCTAGAACACAAAAATAGGGATGCTAAAAATGCCTAGTTATAAAGTTCTGACTGGTGGCAAATATTTTTTATTTGGATTTTGCGTGCAATTTTTAAAATTTTATTCAAGTTTTTTCTGAAAACATAGCAATTCTCAAATGCTTGAAGTATTTTAAAACTCTTTAAATGTGGTTTTTTTTTCTATTTTTCAGCTTGAAAATTACTGGTAATTCTTCTCTTTTTTTCTAATAGCTTGCAAAAGCTAGACAAAAATACCTAAACAATTATTCATAAGTACAGTTTAATCTTTTTTTTCTAAAAAAATTATATTGCGTCTATAATAAAATAAGAAAAATTATATAAAAACTTAATTTTGAGAACTTTATTCTAGAGAATTGTTATGTTTTCAGAAAAAACTTGAATAAAATTTTAAAAATCGCAGGCAAAATCCAAATAAAAATTTTTTTCAACCAGTCAGAAATTTCTCAATAAGAATTTTAGCATTCCTATTTATGTGCTCTAGTCTGGGAAAAATCATGAGGTTTCTTGGTGGCAATTTGAGCTGTATGACCATGTGATTCTTAGAAATATGTAATTTATAAAAATAAAATGTTCTAAAATTTGAAGTTGTATACAACTTATCTTGTTTTCCAATAAACATTATAATATATTTAAGAAAATGGTATAAGTATAAGTGATAACAAAGTATTCCAGGTATATTTGTTTAGTACTTCTGTGTTACTTAAAAAAAAACTATGAACAATTTTAACTAACTTTAAACTGAAAATTAGTAAAAACTGGACGCAATAAAACTTACATTACTTCTGGAATACTTAAAACAGAAATAAAACAAAACAAGTTTTAAAAAGGAAAGGGTTGCTAGAAGGTTTTTTTGAAAACTATTTTCAGGTTTTCTGAATTTTTTCAAAGATTTTAAAGTACAAGCTTTTTTGTCTGTTTTTAGTATAAATTAAACATAAGTAAAAACTGTCTTAATAGTATAAAAATATTGAAAACATACTAAAATGCTAGTCTGAATGAGTTTTATAATAAATAAAATTCCAAATGATACGAAAAAAAACTCAGTGTGTATATATTTTTTGCACCTAATCTAATTTCATCGTTTTACATGTAAAATTTGTTTAAAAATCCATATTTTTTAAGATTTTTTTTAAATTTAGATTTTGTTCAAAAATCAGGTTTTACTACAAATTTATCAAACTCGAGGATTCTTTTTTCTTTTAAGTCAAATTCCAGGCTTTTCCAGAGTAAATTTTTTGGCAACCCTGAAAGAAGAAACCTGGCCTAATTTAACTTTTTATAACACTAAGTTTGACTTTTTACTCCAGAAAAAAAAGTCAAAATCCACTTCTTAGAGTACTCTTGGTTATCTAAGTAGCTTATATATGGAAAAATAGTATAATAGCAAGCATTAAAAATAGTTTGCCCTCAGGAGTTTCTTTTTTATTTAGAATTAGTTTACTTTGGTTATGTTTATTAAGAAAATTTCTGAGAATGTAAGCAAAGTTTTTAGCTATGTACAGGGTTGTCAAATGTTTTTGACAAATTTTCTTAAAGTTTTTAAAATTTCTTCCAGGATTTTAATATTACACATTTTAAGGGTCTATTTTTAGTTTGCAATTAAGTTTAAGGTAAAAAAATGTGTTAAATAGTATAACGACATTGAAAAGATATCTAAAAGCTTCTTTAAATGGGTTAATAAAAAATATTTTTGATGATGACAAATTTTTTTTATCTACACAATATATTTTTGTGTCAAATACAAATTTTACTACTTCACATTTAACAGTTATTAAAAATTCCAGGTTTTTTAGCCTAAATTTTCAAATTCCAGGTTTTTTTTTGGCTAACCTGTATGTACGTATAAAGATGATGCTGTATAGTATAAAAATATTGAAAACGTACTAAAATGCTAGTCTGAATGAGTTTTATAATAAATAAAATTCTAAATGATACGAAAAAAGTGTACATTTCTACTCTTAAGATGAAGACAATTCACACGATAAAAAAAGTAGCTTTACCTATAAATTAATTGTCACCATGGTAGTGGTTACATAAAAAAGACGTCTTATAGGTTCTGTTTATTCAATTCAAAAGTATTTATAAGACTTAATAAAATAAGCCAAAATAGCCATGTTAGGCGCATTATAGAGTTATATATAATAAATAAAAAAATACGAATAAATAAGGTCACTTTGAAATTTATTTAGAAAATAGTGTCCACATAAACAAACAAAACAAACGAGCAGCCACTAATATTCAACAAATATTTTTTTAAATGGTCTACATACAAAGAATAAATTCGTGTGAAATTTTAAGTTCCTAGTTTTTTTTTATATTTAATTTTTCAGCATATTATGGCTTTTAAATATACGAAGCTTTCAATTATACTTTTTGAAAAGCTTTACTTAACAAGTATTTTAGGCATAAAGCACTAATCAAGTAACTACATCGCTGTGTAAATAATTATTACGACCTGAAAACCTTTTAATAAAAACGCTACAAACCTATCAAATTCAACAGAATATACAAGTATTAGATATCTTCTTTTTTCTTGCTGTTTTGATGCTTTAAGAACCTTTTTATCAGTAAACTTTTTACTCCTCAAATCTTGCAAATCACTGAATGTTAATAGGTCAAGTGTAACGGAATGAGAAGACTGAAGTAATAAAAGATGTTCAAATAGTTTGCATAAAACTAAATCTTAAACACTAGTTCAAAATATATTACAAATAGTTAGTAAACCTAAATATTTAATATTTTCTTATTATTTCTCAGCAAAATATTTAATGTATAAAATACTCTAGTCAAAATTTCATGCTGTTTGTATATCTTAGACAAATTCATATAATAAATTAAAAATTATAGTTTGCTTAACTCTTCTTATCTAATAAATCTAAGATACTTCGTTTTTATTTTTTAAATTAAAAAAATTATAGTTTGCTTACTTTAAGCAAGCTTAATTATCACTCCTGTGTTAGGTTTAAACAGTTGTTTTAACTAATTTTCTTGACTCAAATGTAAAGAAAATATAAAAGCGCTTTTGGCCAACTTTTTTTCAGTGCATAACTTATAAAAAAAAAATATTTTATCATTATTTATTTGCTTACTTTTAAGTTAAGTTTATCAATAATTGTATCTTACTTAATTCATGGTTGCCACAGATCAAGCTGAGAAAAATTTCCTGACTTTTTACTAAAATTTTCTTGACTTTTCTAAATCAAACTCTTAATTAAAACTTATTCTCAAGTACATAATCTAATACTTGAAACTATAAAAAGCATTCAACCTAATTTTAATACAGGTTAAAACAATAGTTTTTTCGCAGTATTCAATCATCAAACTTCCATTACATCACTTAAACCATATGTGTATGATTGATGTATTTGCAATAAACAGCTCTATCAGCAAAATACTTGTATTATACCTTACAAACACAGCTTGTCTGAAAAAAGACACAATTTTTTAGCATTTCATAACATAAATGTAACTAAATAAACGAAACGACATATAAGGAACTTTTACTATAAAAACCTTAAATTAATATCGAACTTTTACAACTAAAATCTTAAAACAATAACAAACTTTTACAATTAAAACCTTAAAACAATAAAGAACTTAATCAAACACAGTTTTTTTTTATATGTAATTAAATTTATTTTCTCTGTTTGTTTATTAGCACTTCAACCTATTCATCTGATGAAGATATTATTTCTTTCATCTAGTCCCCTCTCTCTTATAACTTATTTCAAAAATTTAAACAACTTAGATAAAACTCTATAGAGGTTAAGTATACACATCAACTTGTTACATAAAATACTAAACTAACTACATTATATAACTCAATTATTTACTTAAACAAAAAACACTTGGATTCCAAAATTATTCCAGATAAATCTTTATGTATATATTGCAGTTTCACTATGGAAGTGACCTTGCAACAGATCATCAATACTAAAAAACTTATAAAAACTGCTTGTTCAAGTAGGGTAGTTGTTCAATATGTTAATAGAAAAATTTTGCAGTTTTATAAAAGATATTTTATTAATTTATATCAGATGAAAGCATTGGAAATTAAACAATTTTGTAAATTTCTAGGAAAATTTTGCAATTTTAGTCTGACTTTAAAGGATTTTTAATTAAATTTTTACCATTTACAGGCTTTGGAATTTAAAGAAATTTGTAAATTTAAACTAAAAAAATCTGACTTTTTTTTAACTTTGTCAAATTTCCTGACTTTTCCTGACTTTTTTTCAAAAACCCCCATTTTCTACTGACTTTTCTTGACTTTTGTCATTTTTTTAGTTTTTCCTGACTTTTCCTCACCTTGTGGCAACCCTGTTAATCAAACTGAATCGAAACTAAAAAATATATATTGTAGTTAAAACACTTTAGTAGTTATCTACCAGATCCTAATTTAAAAAATAGATTTGGATCTTGCCGTATCCTAAATTTGGATCCAGTAGAATCATAAATTTTAAATAAGATCCAGATATGGCCGAATCCGGATCAAATTTATTGGAAAGACTTAGCTTTCCACGATCAGCTTCTTTCAGTTTTTTACTTAGATTATTGTGTTTTTGCTTAAAAAACTTATATACTTTTTAAACAAACTGAAATTTTTAAAAATCTTGTCTCTTTAAGTTTATTGTTCAGTTTAGAACTAAAAAATTAATATTCTGAAATAATAATATACACAGATTCTTTATCTAAACGCCATTAATTTACTAATGAACACAATGCTGAGGGTGTTTCAATTTGGACTTCAGCTGTCTTTTTCTCTTATGACATCATAATTTTTTTAAAGTTACATAAGTATGTATTAAAAAATCTAAATCTTACTCTCTTTTACCTATAAACATGAACAATAGTAGGCAGCTGAAACTCAAAGATCAAACTATTTCAAGAAATTTTCAAAATGTAAATCAAAATTTTAGAATGTTCCATGATTTTTCTAAAAAGTATTATATACCCTGCTTTATCCACTGTACTATAAAATTCCAATCATGGATTTCAGTGATTCTTAACTCTACCTATACATAAATAATATTTTCTATGTTCATTGAAGTCTTAAAAATTGTTTGTGACCACTAAAAGATCCTGACCACTAAAAAAATTTAAGTAACTTGAATAAAAAAAAATCGTTTTTTTATTAAGTTTAAAACGTTATTTTAAAATAATTTATAGTGTATCTTTTCTAGACTATGATCATTTTTTTAATTTTATAAATTTTTGCTGTAACGCAACTTTTTATACTGAAGAAAAAAAACAATTCAACCAGAAATAAAAACTTACAGACCATTACATCAAAAATACCTATATCTCATGACTTTTATTGATAACTTTGATAAAAGTCAAACTTCCTGGATTTATTACTTAAAAACAGCAACCATATATAATATTAAATTAAAAATCATTACTCACTTTTTTCAGTGCAGTTTCCAACATTGATAAAAATATAGAAAAATGCTTAAAATTTCCAGTTTTTCTAGTAAGTTCTTCTATATCTAAAAAGTATTTAAATATTTTTTTAAGTTATTATAATATTCTATATAATATATATATTTAAAATTTATAAATCATCCAAATACTTTTAATAATGCTAACTTTTATTTCTAAAACATAGTTCACTAAATTTAATCAAAATGTAGGTTAGTTAGAATTTTACAACTTGGTGGAAAATATATAGTATTAAAAACTTTAGTTTGTCATAAAAGATCTTAATGGAAAAAGTTTGTTGGAATATAATAAAAACAAAAACTTTATAGCACTTAATGTACTTAACTTTATGACAATTATTTGTTCTAATTGAAAAACTCAGTTCTACAGAGTCTTAAAATTTTAAGTACCACCAAAGATCTTTCTTACATCATGGACCTTCCTTTTGACATGGTAAAGAATATTACTAAATGTATATTAATACCTTGCTGTAAAGCTGCAGCAATGCATTACATAATTTAAATTTTTGTGATTACTTTCTTATTTAGCTTCAAAAAGTCTCACTCCCTGCATTTTTTTACAAATTTTAAAGTACAATAGGACTATTCCAGAAACTTTAAGCAGGTCACATAATCTTTAGCACAAATTTCTTACTTATGATTTAAGGAAAAAAATATATAAAAAATAGTTTATATAGAAATTTACTTTAATTTTAAATACATTTTTTGAGATAATTAACTTAAACTTTTAGGAAATGATCCTTGCAATATTTAAAAAATTATGTTAAAACAAAATTTAAAAAATTATTTTTAATATAACTTTATAACACAAATTAAACCAAAAAAATGTTTTTTTTTTGTTTTTTTGCCATAAAATTTATTAATTTGAAATTTTGTCACAACATAATTTTTTAAATAATGCAAGGAATATTTCCTAAAAGTTAAAGACAATTATCCCAAAAAAAAACGTAGGAGATAGATTTTTAGTGATATAGTCTTTTCTTGTCTTTTAGTTTGCTCATCACATAAGGAACCAAATGTAGTCTGACTTTGACTGGCGATATCTCAAAAACTACTTTGAATTGTTCAAATCTGAAAAAGCAGCTTTTAGCTTAGTTAATACTTAACAAAATAAGATCAAATTGTAAAAAATAGATTTATAACTCTGAATTATAGTGTCACTAGGAGCAAACAATAGATTTCTTGACAAAAGTTTGAAAAGCAGGTATAACTTTCAATCCAAAGAAGTTACTGTTCTGCCAGAAGTCAGTTGATCTTGCAGAATTCAGAATTTCAAATGAACACAAAGAGCCTTTGCCAAAGTACTTGGACTCCATTTGGAAATTCCTAACTCTAACGTTTGTCATAAATGTTGGTTTGGACTTTTAATCAAGTCTCAATCTATGTCCAACTCTGTGAAGTTGTGACATCTTTTAGAGACTTTCTCAGTCAAAAATGAAAATTTATAAATGACTGAAAATTTGAACCAAGCATTTATTGAATTGTAATGGGATACCAGTTTTACTTGCCCTTCTATTTGGTTGAATATTGAACAACATTAAATCAGTCAACCAGAAAGCAAGTTGTCTGCACAATTTTAGTAGATTTTTAAGATAGAGCTATATAAATCAGCCGCAGAGAGCAGAGGGAAATTGGAGACACAACAGTCCTGCAGCCAGATCCACTGTCAATATGTAGTTTCAAAGATTTACATTTATATAGTTTTTTTAATTTATTGTAAAGTTCTTTTTTAAACAATGTTATTTTCTTATAAGTGTTTTATGATTTAAAATTATATTAGTTAATTCTCATTTTAGACTAAACACTTCCTAAAACATCTGTTACTAAGATAAAATTTATTTGTTAAAGATTTTAATTCCATTTTAACTGCATTTAAAGTAAAGTCTTCATATTTTTACACTTTGCATGGTTCTTCATAATATACTACTATAAACTCAATTTGTTATGCCTAGTTTAAAAACGATAACATAAAGTATCATATAGTTAGACTTTTTGTTTTTATTTAATAATGGTCCTTTGTGTAGGTGTAATTATGTAATAACTATACGAGTTATTAAAGTAAATAACTTACATTTTACAGTATGTTACATATAAGGAAATGATTATTGTTTTAATAAGAAGCGTTGTACAAAATTTTGACCTTGGGAAACTGACATGTCTAAGACCTGACTGGTCAAAGCAAGGCTTGGGCTACTTTTTATGCAGATACACTGCAATTGTAATAGCCAGGGTTGCCAAATGTTTTTGGCAAGCTTTTTTTAGGTTTTCAAAATTTCTTCCAGTATTTTAAAGTTACACATTTAGGTTGTATTTTTAGTTTAAAATAAGTTTAAGGTAAGAAACTGTGTTAATCAGTATAATGATATTGAAAAGTATCTTAAAACTTATTTAAATGTGTTTTATAATAAATAAAAAATTTGGTGACGACAAAAAAAAAATTATCTAAATGATAAGTTTTTTGTGTCAAATCAAAATTTTGCTACTTAACATGTAAAAATTATTTAAAATTCCAGGCTTTTTAATGATTTAAGTTCAAAATTTTAAGTTGTTTTCAAAACTTCTCAAACTCGAGGTTTTTTTAGCCTAAATTGTCAAATTCCAGGTTTTTCCAAGATTCCAGGTTTGTTTTAGCAATTATGTACACTGGATATGATATCAACTTGGGAAAAGTGTCAAAACAGCAACTACACCTTTCCTTTTCAACAATTGTTATCACAGTTACCTGATCATCCTACAAGACCTTTTGAAAAGATATTTGCAGATTTTTCCAGTTTGCTAAAAACTATTTTCTAGTATTGGACAACAGATTGTCAGGCTTTCAGCAACTGTCAAGTATCAAGACAAGCACATTCTTACTCCTATAGTCCCCATTTTGTTAGTGACCAAAAGCTACAAACTAAACATAGTCACATCAAACTATTGGAGTTGGTCTGAGTTTTGGAAAAAAATAGTCAAAAATCTAAAAATACCTAAAAATATCAAAATAATAAAAAACCTACTTTAAAAAAGCAAATTTTTTAAGATTAAAAAAAGATTTGAGATCAAAAACAGCCTGAGGAAAATGAGATTTAGAAAAAATTTTAAGTAGCCTGAGTTTTGCAAAAAAAATCAAACAAGGCTGAGTTTATCAAAAATTTTAAACAAGTCTGATTTAGTTTAAGATTTATTTCAAATTAGTCTGAGTGTGTAGCATTAGTATAATTGTTATTTTCTTATGTTTAATATAATTTTTTTAAATAATAGTTATACTTACAACTTTTAGTAAAAGAAGATTCCCATTTATCTTCATTTATACTGTCAACAACACTAACAATAAGCTTATTTTCCTTAGTTGTTTTCACACAAATGTCGTATTGGACATCTTTGAATGCAAATTGACTGCATAATGTTTCAGGCTTATTAACTAACATTACCCACTGTTATAAAAATTTTAATAATTCTATTAACAGTTTTTAATGAAAGACTTATAAAAATAAAAGATGTTCACACTTTTACACTGTTAATTTATAGGTCATAAGTTATTTCTTAATTTATAATATAAATGAACTTTTCATATGTTAAATTACTTGTACATACTAGAAATATAATGACAAAGTTTGATCAGTACTACAATGTTCCAACTAATCTAAAGACAAATTCAGTGTTAGAAAACATAAGTCCAATATAATTATTTAAAAAAAAATTTATATACTAGATAGCCTAGATTATTAACAACATACTTTTAAAGTTAGTAAAACAGCTTTTTAATAGATTAAAACTACTTAAACTATACATTATTAATATTATTCAATCTTTTAAATAACTATTTGGGGTAAAAAACTCAAACAAAAAATATCAAAAAATAAATTGCTTTTTTATTGAAGTAAGATTTTTTTTTCAAAACACACTTTTCACATACAATTGTATTTAACTAAGCTAAAGAATACAATATTAACATATATTAAAGCTTGATAATAGATACCTCATAACTAGTTTGAATTAAAAATGTGAAATAAATAGTGTTTAGATAAAAATTTGGTAAAACTAAGTAAACCGAACTTTTCATGCATTAATAAGTAAATAGAAACTTAAGATGGTAAAAGCATATTACAATAAAGTAAATACACACAAGTTTCGAAATTATATAAACGTAAATAATAAAACTAAAAGGCTAAGAAAGCATTTGAAGTAAAGTATAATCATCAAAACTTTTTTAATGTACTTATTTAAAAGAAATGTAACCAAAGTATAAAATAATTAATTTTAAACAACAACACTACAATATGTTTACACCATTAAAAAACAGTACTTTAAGTATACTAAGTAAAAAATATAAAAATTAAATGAAACTATTTCAATAAAAAACAATATCAGTTTATACAAGTTAGTATTGTAAAGAAACTTTGTTACGTGTAGGTTTTTACAAAAAAAAGACTCTAAAACATTTGAATGGTAGCTTCTTTAAATAAACTAGGCAGAACTAATGACTTATAACTTAAATTATAAGGTTGAGATTTATTACACCTGCTATAATTACAACAAGGTGACAAATATGTCTGATGCATAAAATTGCATCAGACATATTTATTTGGCTCTGCTCTTACTTAGCTCTTGCTCTTAGATTTCTCTTAATCTAAACTTCATCAGTCAGAAGTCTAAATTGCATCAGTCAGAAATAGGTATTTCTTGACTGGCATTACATGACATTCTAAACAATGGAAATGCAAGACAATGGTAGTTTAATTAATTTAACATACAGTTTAAGTTATAATTTAACAAATAGGTTATGAATTACTAATTAAGGGCATAGGAGGGGTAAAACACATTTTTAACAATTTGATCTTATTTTATATAGTTTTTACTAAGCTACAAGATGCTTTTTACAGACTTAAAATTCAAAATAATTTTAAAGATATAGCCTATCAAAGTTGGAAGCTTCAATAAGTTCCTTCCTGAAATTTTAAGGTAGTTATCTCAAAAAACGTAGAAGATAGATTTTGAGTGAACTAGTTTGCGCCTCTCATAAGGACTTTATTGTTGCCTCAAACTTTGACCGCCTTTATCTCAAAAATTATTTTTAATTTTTCAAATCTGTAAAAAGCATTTTGTAGCAAAGTAAAAACTATATGGTATAAGATCAAATTGTGAAAAAAGTGTTTGATACACTTCATAAAATGATATGTAGTTTTAAGACAACTTTTTAAATGCTTTGTTCAGCTTTTTTCAGGTGCATAACTTATTTAAAAAATGTAACAGAATAAATTTCATTTTCTTTAAATTTATTTTAGTACTTTTGTAGTAAGGCTCATCAGAAATAGTTTCTTACTAAATTGGAATGAATACAAATTGATATAAAATCATACTGAAGTTTAAAGTTTTAAAATATAAAATGATGTA
This sequence comes from Thalia democratica, assembly GCF_965202585.1. Classification (NCBI taxonomy): domain Eukaryota; kingdom Metazoa; phylum Chordata; class Thaliacea; order Salpida; family Salpidae; genus Thalia; species Thalia democratica. The sequence goes on from NC_139165.1 coordinate 60,085,482, forward strand.
ATAATCAAATGTTAAAAATTAAATAAGTGCTTATGCTAAATACATTTGGTATACTAATTAAACTCTTTAGAACTAAAAAAGTCTAAATAAACAAGCGATAAAGATTAAATAAAAACTATACTTAAAATAAAACTTAACAAGAAACTAATTACTTTAAAATTACTAATATAAGGATTTAAAAAGTCTAGTTTGGTATACAAACTTTTTCTGCTTACATAAACTGGGCCTTAAAGATTGAATACATAAGGCTTCCAGAATATGCAATTGAAAAGAGTTTTTCGCTCTCACTATGACTGAAATTTTATCCTGTTATGGTTTTTAAACACTCAGGATTGTCCAACAAATGTTGCCCAATCGCCAAGAAGTATTTTTTTGAGTACGGCCATCTCAGAACGGCCATCAAAATAGCTTTTCAAAACTTTTGGAACATGCTGATCAATTCTTCCATGAAACCTTTGAGATGTTTTTCCCACGTAGTCACTACCACAGTGACAACTAAATTTATAGATGATGTTACTTTTTTCATGGGTGGGAGAAACATCTTTGTAACTTCCACTTAAAGGTCGATCAGTATACACATACTAAAATAAATTTAAAGAAAATGAATTGTATTCTGTAAATATTTTTTTAAATGATTTTTATTGTGTATGATGTTATTATATGATATTTGTCGTGTGCCTGCCTTGACCACAACAAACTCTTTGTTTAAAAAAACTGGTGTACTAAATTTAAATGATGTGTATAGATTGCAAATTTGTAAGTTGATGTGTAATACTATAATAGGATTTGATGTAGACAGGGTTGCCACTTGTTTTTTTATATTTATTTCCAGGTTTTCCAAATTTCTTCCAGGTTTTTAAAAGTGAACATTTTTGGGTTTATTTTTAGTTTTAAATAAATTTTTATAAAAGAAACTGTGTTAAATAGTACAAAAACATTTAAAAGATGCTGTAAATTTACTTAAAATGTGTTTTTTAATAAAAAAATTTTTGATGATGACAAAAAATCTTAATACTATGTAAGATTTTTTGTGTCAAATCAAAATTTTACAACTGAAATGTTAAAATTATCAAAAATTCCAGGTTTTTCTAGGTTTTTTGATCAAAATTCCAGGTTTTTCTAGGTTTTTTTCAAAATTTCTCAAATTCCAGGTTTTTTCCGGTTATTTTTGCCCAAATTGTCAAATTCCAGGTTTTTCAAGATTTTTCCAGGTTTCCAGGTAAAGTGGCAACCCTGTATATGTTTTTTTTTTTATTAGAAATTATAGTAAAAGTTTAAATTTAGTACAAAACGTTTATTTTTTTATTTTTAGTTTGTTTATTTATTTAATATCTATATTACTTATTATACTTACTTATTTATTTTATTTTATTTTTTTTTTTAGTTTTGAACCAAGTTAATACTAAAAAAGTTGTAAAACACTTATTATTTTAATGATTTTAGTGTTAATGTATATATATTTTTTTTTTTCAATACAAATAGTTACTTTTTTTCCTACTTACAGTTTTTCTTTAATCTAGCTTGTTTTTTCTAGAACTAAATACTTTAAATTAGATATTGGTTTATCTGAGTTTGCAACAGCTGATTGTGTGTTCACACTGGTGGCAGTGATCACATGATTGGATTGTTGATGTGTTTTTTGTTGTAGCACCAGTGGATACTTACTTGGGGATTTGAGCTTCATCGTTTTCCCACACTTTGTGGTTTTTGATGTTGAGATTTTAGCCTTGTGAGTGTTTGCCAAATGGCGTGTCACCAAGGGTTTTGTTTTTTGAATAAAGGGTTAGGATTATTTTTTTATTTTTGGTTAGTTAAATTTTTTTGTTTTTTTTTAAACAGATTTAGTTTTATTTTTAATTGAAAAGTATTTTTTTTTTCTTAGTAAATATAAAAGATAGGGCAGGTGGAATAACACGTGATGAGCTGAAACTTATTTGCATGACCTTCAGAAAACGTTTATTGTTGTAGAGGGGAGAGTGGGTTTCTTCTGATGTTTTTCTACCTTAAAAATAATAAAATAAAAATTGTTATATACTTGCACAATTTTTATTAATTTTCCTTAGTTTGAAAACTACTGAACTTTTTTAACTATAAGTGTTTCAGTAGTGTAGTGGTTATCAAGTTTTTCTATACTAAATGATTTTTTTTTACTTTTACAACTTTTAAGTGAAAAAAACATCAGTACTTGCTTTTCATAGCTTATAAGTTAAAATTGTAAAAATATTTATCCAATCCAAAAAAAAATTAAATTTTTTTAATTTTTTATCAAAAATAGAATTTTTATATAAACGACAACTCAAATAATAGTTCCAGAAGAATAACTTTATAATCACCAGATTCATGAATTGATATAATTTTTAATTTAAATTGCAACGGTTTTTTTATTCCCTAAGTTGAAAAAACAATAATCTTAGTTATAATTTAGTGTGTATAAAAAACCTAAAATTAAATTACATATGTTAAAGCAAGATTAAATTTAGAAATATCGTTTTTCCATTTTATTGAAAAACACAATAAAATAATTTACTCAGAATAGCTTGTCATGTTATAAAATGTATACTTAAATGGTATTTAAGTTGTAAAATAAAACTTACCTAGAACGTCAATTTTGGTTTATTGATTTGCTTCGATTCGAATTATTAATAACTCTAAACTCATTTACAGTTTTGATATAAAATGTTGATCAATAATGCTCGAAAAAAAACTTAGAACTAAATACATACTTGATTAAAATAAAAATACATACTTTTTCAAACGCTCGAAACCTTTGACTTTAGAATCACTTTGGAGGTAATGAAGAGAGCACTGTCTAGCACTCTAGCTCTAGAGTAAGATGTGCTTAAGACGAGCTGCTATCTTTGCATATGCATTAAACCAAAAGGATTGTTTAAATAAGAGAAAAGAGTTTGTATTTTCTTGCCGATACAAAAAAAAATGCTACTCATATCAATAAAACTACCTAGTTTGTTGTTTTCGGTTTTGTAGATTATAATTATTAGTTTGAGCAAAGCTAGATTTTTTGCACAAAATTAAAGTACCTAATAGTGTATTTGCTTATTCCTATATATTTGAGTGTTATTTCAAAAATAATATTACTGATGATTGTAGCAATAAGCTCAAACAAAAGCTTTGTTTTGAATTTTATAATAAATTATTTATAAATATATACAACTTGTAAGAAAAGATGCAAGTATTATAAAAACAGAAAGAGATAAAAATTAACAACACTCTTTTCATATACAATCTGCATTAAAGAAAAATTGAATCAATGAGTTTCTAGAAAGTGGAAACACTATAAAAAAAAAATTACTAACTAATTGGAAAGAAAACAACGCTTATCAAACGTTCTAGACTAGAACATACTTTATTTAACTGTAGGTTTTTTAATTAACTTTTTCTTTGAACTTTATAGATGTTTTGTTGTGCTTCTTTAATTTTAATTTATAAAAAAAAAATATTAATCTTTTTTCTAGATACATACTTTAATTTACATTTAACTTAATAAATATAGACTATTTGCCAACCAAAAGGAGTATAAGGTTTTTATAAGTAACAAAATTTTAGGCATTTTGATTGTTTATTTTTAAGTTATATTAAATTTCAATTACGTCTAAAATTATTTTTCATGCATTAAAAAGCATGTATAAGTGCATAAGTATGTGCTACTTCACTCTTTAATTATTGTTAATCAATGTCAGTTTATACTACTTAAACCACGAAATAAACGGTAATAGATTTACGTGTTTTTGAACAGTGAGAAACATAAATAACAACTATAAACTATAAATAAATAAATGATTATAATTAATTTTTTGTTTTAATTTTCAACTTTAGATATTTTTGTAAATTATGCTTCTTACAGAAGTTTATTTTAAACACTGCTTAAATCTAAAAATAGTAAATGTTTTAATAAACTGCAGTATAAAATCGTGACATCTTATTTTTCGGCTCCTAGTATAAAGCTTTCTCTAGACATAACTTACGTGTAAAATTACTAGTTTAATAAAAGTAAAACTTCCTGAAGTAGACTAAAAAAAAACCGGTTTGTTATGAACAAAACACTGCCATACCAGGTTTACTGACTAGAAAAGTTGCCTAACTCTACTAATGAACATTCAAAAAGTGTAAAAAACTTATTTATTTATAATTTTAGAAGTCACTAAAACTTAAAACATCTAAAACTTAAACCTATAAAAATGTATGTGCTTTTCATGAAAAAAAGAAAGCAAAAATATTATGTATTTTCAATAGCATTAGGTTAACATGAATAAATGTTTCTCATACTACATTGTACACCAATTACAACGTTTAAAAGTATACTGATACTGTTAATTTGTTCATGCTCGTTAGCTTACTTCTGTCTTTTCAGGGAACGGTTTGTTATAGATTTAAGTTAGATTTCTTGTTTGTAGAAATACCATTCTCAAAAATAAAAACAACTGCTTGTTTCAAATAATTGGATCCGAATCTATTTTCGGATTTCATTTGTTAGTGATTTTTGTCCAAAATTACGGTAATTTTTTCAAAATTTATCAAACTCCAGGTTATTTTTACTATACTACTAAATTGTTTGGCAGTCCTAAGATAAGTTAAAACAAAATTTTTTAAGTTGAAATTTTTTAAATCATACCATAGATAAACTAAACACTTTAAAAACCAAGCTTTTGGGTTCGCGTCTTTACATTAATATAAAAATTAAGTATCTAATTTCTCTGATTACGATACATAAATACCTTACGCTTACACTTACCTAAAAAAAGAACATTTGTTGGCTAATACAACCCTTAGCAGTTTATTTTTTCAACCTCATTTTGTGTTAAGTTTTTCAGGTGTATAACTACCAGCTGCTTTAAAAAAGAACTAGGTGAGTTAATATAATAAATTTGTATACCAATTCAAAGCTGTCAGTAAGTTTATAAACAAAATCATCACAAAATTGAAAGACCTATACAACAGGGTGAATAAAAGGACCCACTTTACTCAGGTCTTACAAATTAAGGTAAAGGTAGTAAGTAAGTATTAAAAAAAAAAACAGACAGTCAGAACTACTTTTCTTAGAGTCAATATCTTCCCCCAAGAACTTTTTCTTTAATAATAATTTGTTGTTTCCTCGTAATTTACATAAATAATGTTAACTCCTCAATTAATTTGTCAAAGTGTGTCAAGGACTTTGTTTTGTCTTATTTTTATACTTCGTAAATATATAGTAAAATATAGAAAAATAATACATTACTATTTTGTTTAAGGAACTTGCAATGCAATTTTTCGTCATCCACAAAAAAAAAATCCACATAAGTTTAGTTTGCTGAAGATGAAACATAAGTACTCTTAACAAAAATAAAAAGCTTAGGAAAAGATTGAAATGTAGCTTTTTTAGAACATTTTAATAATAAAAACTTGCCGTAACTCGTTTTTGGCATACTTTCTCCAGGTTTTTGAAAGTACATCTTAATTTTGACCATTTTTAGTAGTAAATTAATCTAAAGTTAAAAAAAAAAATTCTTTTGATAGATAATGAATACTTGAACGATACAGAATAACTGTAACTAATTTTTTGTATGATTCTATTGCAACCTCTACTATTATTTTAAATCAATTTTTTCAAAGTTCTTCTCAAATTATTGTTCAAAAACCTTTATGTTCATGTATAACATAAATAGCCATACAATGTAGTTCAATTTTTTGTTACTTTTAATATGTAAATTTTAAAATATCATTTACGAAGCTATTTAATAAATTTTTAAAATTTGCAACAACTAATATAAAGTTAAATAAAAACAAGAACTGAGTACAAGATCTAAAAGAATTTTTTTAAACTATGAGTAATTAGAATTTAATAAAGTTACAATTCGTTTTGTATTTCTATTTGTTTCACTTCACACTAGTCTTTTACAACAGCTTATTGATGCAATTAAAATTGTATCATTGAAAAACTTTCTTTTACTCAGTAAAATACAATGAACTCTAACGAAAACAGCGAACGAAATATTGACTTATGTATCAATTTTTTGACTTTATGATTGAAATACAGTAGACTACCGCAAATTGAACCCGACCAAAAAGTGCATACTTAGCACGGGTAGTGCGTACTTTTTGACGACATATATAATATTAAATTTAATTGTTTGTTTTTTTTTTCTTACAACTAGCCACCAAATAATTAAGCCAAATAAACAAGTTTTTTTATTTTAAATAGCATTTGATACATAATTCTAATCTGCAAAAATTTTTAGTAGATTTTAAAATGATTAATTTTTCTATAAAAAGTTTCTACATAATGCTAGTCAAGCTAAGTTTAGTTTAGTTAATACATTTATTATAATTTTCCATTAGCTAAAAAGTGTTTAATTTTTTTTATTTGAAAGAAAAACGTTTCAGGACTGTTTTTGTAAGATAGTTTATATCGGTAGAATCTTTTGTAGTATAAATGCACAATGACAAGATGAAAAGATAAAAGCAAAGTATCATTTGATAATGCGAAACAAATCTACCAAAACGCTTTAAACAAAAGCAACTTCCATCATAAGCTCGAATATAATCCGACAATTGATAACAACAAAACAAAACACAGAAAAATAAAATGTATTTTTTACAACCAACCTTTTTGCGAATCAGTGAAAACCATATTCGGAAGTCTCTTTTTAAAACTGTTTGACAAACACTTCCCAAAATCAACAGAACTAAACAAAATCTTTAATAGAAGTTCCATCAAGATATCATATTGCTTTTCCCCAAACATAAAAGCAATAATAAGTGGACACAATAAAAAGCTCCTAAAAAAACTACCAGCCGAAGCTATGCAACTGCAAAAACAGAATGCAATGTCCAGTCATATGAACAAATATAAATTAGAAAATGTTGTCTACGAAGCAATCGTCTCATCTGAGAAAAATTGAAAAATGTCATAATTTGGATCAACCGGAAAATCTTTCAAGAACAGATTATACGAACATAGAGCATCATTTCCAAAACCCATGAAGAAGAAGCTCACCAACTGTACACAACTCGCCAACTACATGTGGAAATTATAAGAAAGAGGCAAAAAATACACTATTGAATGGAAAATACTCAGACAGACCAAAAGCATTTCAAACCAAATTTTATGTGCTCACTATGTAACCTAGAAAGACTGTTTATAGCAAACGCTAACCAATGAAAAATCCTAAACAAGAAAATGAATTGGTTACGCAATGCCCTCATTACCCTAAGGAATATTTTTAGTTTATTTTTAATCGCATTTCTTTAGTTTATTTTATTCTATTTAATTTAAGTGTTACATTATATTTATGTTTGTATTGTGTATATATTTTTGTTTTAGAGTTACAACCTTTTCGTAAAAAGACCATATCTGTTTTCTTAAAATCCCCTATAAATCTTAATATTTACATTTTTTAAGGCTTAATATATAAAATGCATAGTTAATAGATTATTAAAATATATAAAATGTATAGTTAATAGATTATTAAAACTAAACTTATCCATATTTCATTTTTAAATAATTTAACTTTAAAATTTAACTTTTGTAAACAACATACTAATTATAACTCATATTCTAATTTTTATTTTACTTTTATGTGTACTTTTATTTTCCAATTCATGACCCTGTATACTTTTGTTTTCAGCTTTTTTTAGCGTCTGATGAACTGCTCTGCAGGGAAACGGCGTAACGCAATAAAAGTTAAACAATAAATTTATATAACTCAAATCTCCCCACTAACGATTGATAATCTGTCTAGTTCTGCTTTTTACCAAAAAAATAATGATTTATACATGATTAACCAAGTAAAAACTACTTTGAAACTTATAAATTAGTTCAACAAAAAAAAAACTAAAAAAGTGAAAACTGTTTTTACATGTTTAACGTAAGTTTTGGACCATATTTTAAGATGGTTGCAAAAGTAAAAATGAATTAGCAATTTATGTTGCTGTCTAACACAGTGAACAAAGAAATTAAACCTATAACAAAGAAGCTGCTACTAGAATAATAAAAGAAGGTAGCATAATTTTCATTAGTATACTTCAATACAATTAGTTACGAATTTATAGAAAACTTTTAACTAGTAATCAATAACACTTTTTTCAGAAGAAAAAAATATAACTCAAATGCTTAGAAGTTTAATGCAAAACAGTAAAATAGGTATTGACTGACCTACTAATATTTTAACTAAAAAAAAACTGGTTTATCAAAGCTTAAGAGAAAATTTAGCTTTAACTTATAAATTATAAATTGATATCTTACATTAGTTAAGTACTGCACTTTAAGATGACTGCAAAGTTATTAAGTAAATGGAGTTAAATGACTTATATCTAGTAATCTCCAGATATTAGTTAAAAAAAAGATCCAGTACCAGTAGGATCCTAGCTGATGTTTGACTGGATCCAGTTAGTTTGGATGGTTTTATTTAACTAAACTGTTTGTTGTAAACAAACAGGTACATACAAATTAGAGTAAAATATTGAATTAATAATTTAAGTTTCTTGCAGGTTTGTTTTTCTACTAGCTCTATTATTTAGTTCTATTTATAAACAACTAATTTAAACCCGAAAATATTCTTACAGCTGATGAAGGAAACTTGTTAGCCTCCTTAATGAACTGCTAAATCCTTTTCACATAGTAATGCAGCAGTGTAGTAAAAATAAAGCGTTGCTGTCTAGTGTAATCCTTTATGCAGCAATACTAAAAAGGTTTTTCAATCTTAAAGCTATTAGTCCACTAGGTCAAAGAAGTTATAGAACCTTAGAAGAAAATATAGAAGAGGCTTTCGAAAGAAGGTTTTATACAACTAATAACTAATAGCACACGAATAAACCTTAACGATAACGATTTGTATTTACTCACAACAGTAGTTAATCCACGGTATCGACTTGACTTTTTCCCTGCTAATCTCAAACAGAAGGTTGTAAAGCTACTGAAATAAGAAGTAACAAATCATAGTTGTCTGTTAAAATGGTCAAGCTTCTCTAGTACCGCCTAATAAACCTAAAGCTCAACTACCTATACATTTTATTGTTGTTCTATTCAACGGTTATGTCGGAAATAAGTGCAACACTCACGAAAGTGAGCAACAAGATTTAGTTGATCAAGAGATTGAGATAGAAATTATTTCTTTTTTGGCTGAAAAAAACTATCTGCTGAAGAAGTTGAAATGCTGAAGTCTTAGTGGAACTAAAACAAGAAAAATAAACATATCTTGCCAGGATTGCAAGAAGATATCTTTCAGCACCACCATCTTCTGTATACTTTCACAAGCGGGTAACTTGTACGAACAAAAGCGAAATCGAGTGCTTTCAAAAACCGGCGAAAAACTTTTATTTCTTCATCACAACTTGAAAAAGCAAAAATAGGTTTCTTTGTAGCTTATTGGCGTTGATATGAGTAAATGTTGTTTTCTAAATTACTTACTTTAACTTTACATATGTAAACAGTTGTCAAAGAAGTTATTGTTCATCTTATAGTTGGAACTTTTGTGGAAAAAAGTATAAGGTAAAGCATGTCATAAAAAAATTAAGTTCCATATTTTTTGAAGCATTGTAACATTTAATTTCTTTCATGTCATACAAGGTAAATAATTCAAGTTTAGTCGTATATGTAGCTTGAAATTTAATATTTAAACACAGGTTTTGTTTAGGTAATATTTTTTTTACAACTTTCTTTTTCCTAGGTTTTAAATGAAATAATTAGACAATGACATTGTGTTTTTTTAACAAGATATTTGTATTAAACAGTTTACACCAATTAATGGTATTATAATTATAAAACTTTATAAGTTGTTCTCTATTGAAACTACACAAAGCATTTAGGATCCGACCGGATCCTAATTTTTAAATAAGATCCGGATCTTAAAAGAAATATCCGGAACCTAAATAGAGATTCCGGTAGATTACTACTTATAACTTAGAGTGTAAAGTTTAGAATTATTGTACCTCTTTAAAATAAGTTGGGCATAAAACATTGCATTAGACATTTTTATTTGGCTCTGCTCTAATTTAGCTCTAGGTTTCCTCTTAATTTAATCTATATTGAGTTATAAAATAGGTTTATATTGACTGCCTTTACATGGGTATACTAACATTTCCAACCCGCGCTCAATTCCCACCCACACGATTCCAACCCGATCAAATCCCACCCAAATCAATTCCAATCCGATCAAATCCCACCCGAATCAATTCCCACCCGAATCAAATCCCACCCGAATCAAATCCCACGCGAGTCAATTCCAAACCGATCAATTCCCACCCAAATCAAATCCAACCAGATTATTTTCCACCTGAATCAATTCCCACCCGATCAAATCCAACCCGAATCAAATCCCACCCAAATCAAGTCATTAAATTCTTTTGTTTCTGAAATTGGTTAATAATGTTTATAATTATAAATCATTGGTTAATTCTCATACTACATTCTTAATGAAGAAAAATTTATTGAAAGTACTTTTAACATACATGTTTAAAAATCAATATTTAAAAGTCCTATAGCGGTAGATATTAAGTTATAATATTTTTTAGGAGGTGTTTAAAAAAAGCATAAAAGACAATTGATAAATATGCATTTAAACATACTTTAGATTATTTTGATTTTAGATTATACAGTAAGACAAATGTATTTTACCCTGTATTATTTTAAACATTTACATCAGTCTTTGTGTAACTGTAAGTTTTTATTAGTTGTTTAATTTTTTCTTTTACTCATAAAATTTCACATAAATAATAAAACATATGTACATATAGTACAAAATTAATTTAGTTGGTTTAAAAGCTAAGACTTAAAGAAAAAATTGAATAACAACCGAATAAGAACTTTTTTAAATAACAAATATTTTTTTAAAAAGACCAATTTTTCTATAATAAGTTATTCGCGCCACAGGCATAAAATACTTAATATTGTTGTAAAATTAAACTTAGGAAGTATTGTTTAAAAAAAGAAATACGAAACATTAAGCTTAATAAAACAGAATATTTTCCAAAAATTGCACTTAAAAAAAATTATGCCGAGCAATATTAATTTATATAGGTGTTACAAAGGTAGATTTAATTGGACATAAATCAGTCAGCGTAGAATACTTTGTTATAAAAAATAGTTCGGATACTAAAAAAACTTGAACTTGCTTTGAACCTGATTTGGACTGAATTGTATTAGCCGGAAAAGATAGGCCAATTTTCCTTGCCGGCCGTAATTACTTAAAAAAATCTAGTAATCAACGAACAAAAGTAATTTAGGTCTAGAGTTTAATAAGATAAGCATTAATATAATTTTCAAATTCTAAAGTTCTTATTAAAGAAAAATATGTTGTACAGTACTATATTATTCTTTTGTTTTAACTAAAATAAAATTAAGTGTCAACGTCAATTGTTCCAACTCGTACAAAAAAAAAATAACTGGACATAAATTAGTTACCATGATAGAAAACGGTTCCAATACTTAAAACTTATTTATTATTAAAACCTGATCTGGATTAAACTTTAGTAACAATGATAGCATTTTACAAATAACAGTAAAACTTTCTGTTGCTCGCAAGTCGTAATTATTTAATTATCGTAGTTATCAACAAACAAAATGACATTAAACTAAAAACATGATAAAATAAGCAATAGTAACAGTTTTAGATTAAATAAAAAATTCGTTTTTACCTACTAATTTCATATTTCAAATTATTTTTAAAAATACAAAAACAAAAGTTCTAATGTGAATTCCAAACGTATTAAATTTTTTAATTCGTACAAGAATAAATATAATCGGGTTTGATAATATACTGGGAATTGAACGGGTAGGAATTATGTGGATGGGAATTGACTTGGGTGGGATTTGATCGGGTGGGATTTGATTTGGGTTGGAATTGATTGGGTGGGATTTGATTCGGGTGGGATTTGATTCGGGTTGGATTCGATCTGGTGGGATTTAATTCGGGTGGGATTTGATTCTGGTGGAAATGATCGGGTTGAATTTTATTCGGGTGGGATTTGATTCGGGTTGGATTTGATCGGGTGGGATTTGAATTGGGTAGGATTTGATCGGTTGGGAAATGATCGGGTGGGATTTGATTTGGGTTTGAATTGATCGGGTGGGAATTGTGCGCGGGTTGGAACTGAACGGTTCCCCTTTACATGACATTAAATCAATGAAAATGCAAGTAAAAAAAGTTTAATTAATGAAAGTAATAATTCATTAGTTACTAATTAAAATCTTCTGTATACTTTTTTTTAGTGTAAAAATAATGCAATTTACGTTTTATATTCTATTAAAAATGTTAAAAAACTAAAATTTAAAAAAACCTATGTTTTTTCAAAACTTTGAAAAATTCCAGTTATTTTGGCCACCTTGCAGCAATTTTTGAAAAGTTTTAATTTGAACTAAAGTTATACTTAGATTTAAAATTCAATATCTTTTTGTAAACATAGAGTATTCAACTTTTACTTGATAGCTTATACTTAACATTACTTCTTTATAATATACTTTTTTTCGTTAAACAGTTTTCATTCAATTTTTCTGACGATACTTAGTTGAAAGCAGTTGCGGCGCGTGGTCTTTTTGTTATGGGGCGCTGCAGATTGACAAATATGAAGAAATAAGCTAATTTTTAAGAAAGAAAAATTTTAATAAATTTGTTAAAGTAAATCTTAAATCAAACATAAATTTACTAAAAAAATCTCAGTCCTGTATATATCTTCACTCTTTCTTACATCTATAGCTACTTTTATTAAAAACCATGATATTCACATTATTTGCTGAAAAATAATTTTACTAAATTAAAATTAACACTTAACTAACTATTATTTGAAAAAAATATTTTATGAATAAAATTAACACTTAACCAACTAGTACTAAAATAAAATATTTTATGAATAAATTTAACTTTGTGCAAGTAATTTGATATATAAAAAATGAGGTTATTAAAATCGAATTGAAAAAAATACTTATCTAAAACATTTTTTATAAATAACAATATAAAAGGTAATGAATTATAATTTCAGACTTAACATTATAAAAAATTGAACGATGGTTTAAAATCTACAAGTTTATTGCATACTTTAGTTTAAATAGATTTCGGACAACAGTCTTTCTTCAGTGAACTCATTATTATGGACTTTACAATATAATTATACTTTTGTATGTAAAAGTAAATCCAAATGAAATGAATATAAAAACGAACCTTATACCAATATAAACTTTAAATTAAAAACTATCTTAGTAAGGAAGTGTTTGGTGAAAGTTAGTGTTAATAAATAGTTACTGCTATCGGTGAAATAAAAACTTTTCCCAAACAATACTTAAAGTAATTACAGAACCTGTATTAATAAGAAACTGTATCTTACAAACTTAACATAAATAATTTTAAACAACTACAGGTAATATAATCTAACAACGAAAAATTATACAAAAATTTCTAAGTTTTTTTAAATAACTTATAAAATACTAAAAAGTAATGATTAGTTAGTCTTAGCTTTTAATGTAGATAATTAACAAATAAAGCAACATTTGTTAAAAGGTCTTTGTTTGCCAAACTAAAATAACTAAGTATTGTAATATAACTTTAAAAAATTTATATCTATTATCAGGTAATATTTACCCGGAACAACTAACTTTTACTACAAACAAAAAATAAAAAGTTAAACCAGAATTAGTATTAACATACAAAATTAACAAACAAAACCAATCTATGTAATAGATTTATAATAACTTATTATACAAATGATTTAAAATCAACAATACAGTAATCATGAAGTAATATAAAAGTTCTTTAAAAATATAACTTTTAGTTGCTTTGATCAGAATTAAATAAGTACTAAGAATAAAACTTAGTCAACAAAAGGTTGTTTATGCTTATGTTTTTAACAGAAAAAAAAAGACTATCTCTATAAAATCCTACCTTTTCCTTCATTTTTAGTAATCGTAAACAAAGTTTTTCAGCAAAATATTTAAGATTTGTAAAGTTTTGTAGGAACAGATTTTTTAATTATGAGTAATTTTTCATTTTAAAGAAAAGTTTTGAATAACTTTTGTCATAATATTTTCAAACTAAGTCAAGAAAACTATGAAAGAAGAGTATACTATTATTTCCTACCCGCGCTCAATTCCCACCCACACGATTCCCATCCGCTTAATTCCCACCCGGATCAAATCCCACCCGAATCAATTCCAACCCGATTAGATCCCACCCGATCAATTCCCACCCAAATCAAATACCACCCAATCATTTCCATTCCGAATCAAATCCCACCCGAATCAAATCCAACCAGAATCAATTCCTACCCGAATCAATTCCCACCCAAATCAAACCCCAACAATTCCAACGCGAATTATTAACCGACCAAATTAAATCCCACCCGATCAATGCCCTCACGTTCAATTCCCATCCAGGTAAATTATCACTCGAATGAATTCTCATTCGACTTAATCCAGTTCATAAATATTTCAAATAAAATAATTATCAACCTTTATATATGTTATACGGTTAGTTCAGATCAATAGTTTTATGCATAAATTCTAATCCGTTTAATTTTTGTACATGTAAAGTTTAGAAGAAAGATTGATTATAAGTTTCAGTCAAGTTCCATTCTTTTTAAGTTTAAAATTTCATTTTACCTCATATATTTCGACCAAAACTTTTTTTTTTAATAACGTTTAACAATTTATGAAAGAGCAAAAAGTCAAAGCAATCAAATCGAAAGATTGAACTCGGGTGAACCTCATAAAAAGAAACAGAAAAATACAAAAACCTAGACGAAAGATTAAAATTGATTGTAACCGGGCGCAATCAAAGAACTGTTATGGAATTCATCAGAGGTATTGCACATAACCTTAATTGATTATCATCTGTATTAGTTTTCGTTTATTTTTCGTCTTAGATTCTTTTTTTTACAAAATAGTTTGATAATTATTTTATTTATGAATATATAGTAATCTTTTCGTTTTTATTAATGTTGAAATATAGTTGTATTAAAAATGTAAAACTTTGTAAAAAATATTTGATCGTTAATGCTATGATCAAATTGAATCAATTTTTATAAGAGTCATTTAAGCCCATAACTTTAACTTATAAGTATCTGTACAAGTTTTTGTTCGTTCAGAAATTCTTTTGTTTACAAAGTTTATTGATAATTTGTCTGGTTACTAATACATATTCAATTTTTCATCTCTACATTTTCAATTATGTTGATATTTTAGTTATTTTAAAAATGTAGAACACAACGTTAAAAAATATTCTAAGTTCTTTAGTGGGATTGATTCAGTTGAATCAATTTTTATATAAGGCATATAAGCCAATAACTTAAATATTGTAGTTTTTGTTCGATATTAAATTTTTTTATTTTTAAAATTGGTTAATAATATTTATAATTATAAATCATTGGTTAATTCTCATACTACATTTTTAATGAAGATATTTATTGAAAGTGTATTTAAGATACATAATTAAAAATAATTTTTTTAAAGTTCTATAGCGGTAGATATTAAGTTATAATATTTTTTAGGAGGCGTTTAAAAATAGCATAAAGACAATTAATAAATATGCATTTAAACATATTTTAGATTATATTTATTTTAAATTATACAGTAAGAAAAATGTATTTTACCCTGTTTTATTTTAAACATCTACATCAGTCTTTGTGTAACAGTAAGTTTTTATTAGTTGTTTAATTTTTTTTAACTCATCTGTTTTTACGTAAATAATAAAACATATGTTTTAGAAAAAAAAATTTAATAGTTACAATCAAAATAAGCTCATTTTTAGGTAGACTTAGTACACAATTAATTTAGTTAGTTTAACAGCTAAGACTTAAAGAAAAAATTGAATAACAAATATGAAAAAAAAAATTCTATAATAAGCTATTCGCGCCGCAGGTATCAAATATTTAAAATAGTTGTTAAATTAAACTTAGAAAGTATTGCTTGAAACAAGAAACATTAAGCTTAATAAAACAAAATATTTTTCAGAAATTACACATAAAAAATTATGCCGAGCAATATTAATTTCTATAGTGGTTACAAAGGTAGATTTAATTGGACATAAATCAGTTACCGTAGAATACTTTGTTATATAAAATAGTTCGGATACTAAAAAAACTTGAATTTGCTTTGAACCTGATTTGGACTAAACTGTATTAGCCGTAAAAGCATTTTACAAAACAAAGGCCAATTTTCCTTGCCGGCCGTAAATACTTTAAAAAAAAACTAGCAATCAACAAAAAAAAATAATTCAGGTCTAGAGTTTAATAAAATAAGCATTATTTTAATTTTTTAATTCCAATTTGGGATTTGATTTAGGTTGGAATTGTGCGCGGGTTGGAACTGAACGGTTCCCGAAAGAAGAGATAAGTTTTATAACTTATTATTTTGTTTCCTCCTCCAATAAGAGTCTCTTACTTTGACTGGATTTATCTAAATGGTTTATTTAAATTTTTAAAATGAACTTGTAGGCTAGCTAAAGATTTGTCAATTAACCTCAAAAAAGTTTTTTACCACCCCACCTTAATAAATAAAAGGTTGTGGATATCAACTTTATTTTTTACATTAAATTTATAATACTAAGTGAATGCCAAACTTGTCTATGACGACTATTTTTCAAATTTGAAATATTATTATACACAAATTTTATTATCAATATAGGGCAAATGCATTTTAAAGTTTCATGTAACTTGTTTGCTACATAGTGCTTATTTCAATAGTAAAATTATCAAAAAACGTTATTAATTATCTTTAAAAAAACTAAGTATCATATGTAAATGAGATCGGTAGCCTTGGTTTTCTTTTAATTTTAAATTTATCTGAAATAATTTAAAAAAAAGATATGTGAAAAAATTGGTTAATTTTTATTATGCACAATTACTAAAATAATTGTCAATAAAATAGAGATAAAACTATAAAGTTTTGTAATTTTATTAATACATAATGCTTTTTAAAAACTTGTTAAAACTTTTGACTTTGATTTCTTTTTTCGTATATATGTTAACCACTTGGTTTCGCTCTTGCAACATTCAACTCAGAAACTAAACTTTACATTCAGTATATCAAGTTTGTTTACATTTAGTACTTTTTCCAATATATTATGTTCAAAAACTATTTTAATTCACATAGTCCTGTAATTCAATGCAGCTCCAATGCTTTTTTTAAAAACTATAAGTATGGAAAATTGTATCTTTAAAATGCAGCTGACACAGATTGAGCTTGCAGCGACATTTTACCGAATACTTAAAGATTGAACGTAAAACTTGAAAAACAAACGAATTTATCTTTTAATTCAATAAAAAGCAAAAACTGAAACTAATGGAATTTTTATTTTTTATTCTTTTTTAATTTTGAATAAGTGGATCAGCAGCTCAATTGTGCCGCCCCACGCGACGCCCCTGGTTGAAAGTACATATATAAGTGTTGTTGTTTACCATGCAGTCTGTCATTTTTTAAGTTTGTATGACTATAAAACACTGGCATAAATCTGCTACTATGTCTTTATGAGACAAATATTTAACTACCATCAATTTTGGAAGTCATAAACTTTTAAATAAAAAAACTTGTTTTAAAATAATCGAAACAATAATGACTTGCCTTGTTAGTAAATTAAAAACTAGTTACAACTTAAGTATAAAATTGATTGTTCTATTTTATTTAATATGTTTATTTTTAAATTAGCATGACAAATGGTTCGATTTAGATTACATTTTATTTTTTAGTTAAATTAAATGTTCATGATATAAGTTTATTCACTAGGAATTTGTCTTCTTTTTGTTAGCATAGATCCAGTTTCATAATGAAGTTCAAGTAAAGTTTGTAAAATTGAATTATTATTTTTACCCTCTTCTATATTGCTTTTTACTCGTTCTTCGTTAACAAGAATCTGTATCAAATTTTGATAAAACAGTCTATTCAAAAAAAAACATTTCACGTAATTTTGATTAGAATATTTTTGTTAGAAAAATGCACTTTAATTTAATAAAAGTTCTTTTCACATAGTTCATGAATACTCAAAATTTTAATTAATTATGTATTAGTCAAGAAACACTTTTCTACAAAAATAAAAGGTAACACTTTTAGTTTTACTATTAAAAGGAACACGGGTTTATGGCTACGGTATGATTAAAACTATCTAAAAGAAAGATTAATAATAGAATATCAGTATAAAAATCGTTATGTAAAACTACGTTTAAACTATAAGTCCTTTTAAATTTTGAATATACTAGTACTAAACAGTAAGAGTAAAGCGCACATTTAACTTAAAGTTTAGTAGCAACAATAAACGTCGGTATATATTACTTGTTGAACTTAAAATTAATAAGATCAGGGTTTCTCAAACTTTTTTTCATAAGGCCCCCTTAAAAAAATACAAAATATATATGGCTTCCTCCGACAAGATTTTTCATTAACTACCCTAAAACACGCCTGGGACCTTTTTTGATCTTCATCATTAACTCTAGGATATCTAGTGTGAGTTTCAAATTAAGACCTTTTGGCTCCCCCTTTTGCAGCTTATGATTCTCTAAATTTGTGAAAAATTCCCATAATATCCAGTATAAGTTTGAAAACTACTTTTTTTTGCTCTTCACAATCAACTTTAGAATAAATATGTTTCAAACTATGGCTCATGGTCCCTATCACTACTATGAATATAAGGTACAATTAGCTTGCGCCAGAAACAAAAAAGAATAAGGACTTGAAAAAAAAACTCAGGATGAATCCGGGTAGTTTTTTTTTGACTTAAAGAGTGACAACCCTGAATTATTTAAACTGAAAAAAAGTCTTTTTAATATATATAGGAAAGCTTCTAATATTTTTTTAAGAGTTATTTTTATTTACACAAATCTATAGTTTAGCAATCCAGGCAGTTTATTTAGCGTTTATTTAACAATTAAGGCTCTTGTGTTTCATATATCTTATTTGTCTAAAATATATAAACAAAATAAGTTGTTAGTTTTTCTAAGAAAATTCTTACTTAATCAATAAATTTCCGATTAGAAACTCTTAAGCAAGCTGGAATACAATCAAACACTTTTACTTAGAAGTATATATTAAAAGAGAGAAAAAAAAATACAAAATATTAACTTAAAACTAACAGTAACAACACTGCCTTGTTCAGGATAAGGATTTTTTCTACTGCCAGCTATAAATCCGAGAACAACTGCCTTTTCAGGTCTTGAAAGCTTGTTAGAGTGTTGAAAAATTTTTCGAGCACTTTCCATTTGCTCTTTCTGTTAATTGAAACTGACTTTTATAAAGTTGTAAAAAATTAGTATATAATTTCAACTAAAAGTTGTAAATGATTTTGGATAATTTGTTCAATTAACATCTAGTTAAACTGTATTTTATTTTTATACAAATTCAAAATTCTATGTTAATATATAACTTATCAAATTGCATTTATAAAAAACACCTAACTAACTTAATTTTAATAATGTAAGTATTGAATCTTATTATTAGCTTTAAGCTTACATATTTCTAATTTAATTGTACTAAGTACATCTTTAGTCAAGGAATCGACAAACTGCGGACTATGAAGGGTAGAAGTGAGACAAAGGAGCATGCAAACTGGCCCGCAAAATAACTTATAAAAACTAAATTATATATTCTATAATAAAATAAAAATAATAAATATAATTAAGTGATCCTTTTTCTATGCATAAAAGTTTTATTATTTATCTAATTATATAAAAACTATAATTTAAACAGCTGTTTCACACATTGAAATGTAAAATTCCATGTGATCATCAGTAAGTTACAGTTTATTATAATAGTGAACAGAAATTTCGTTTTTAAAATTTTTATAATAATTGTGACGTAGTAATGGTACAGTTTATTGTACGATTAGCTGAATTTGAAATACGCTGTGAATGTTATTTTTTGCTTTTTAGGAAAGTTTAAAAAGGTTATTTTGGAAAAATGTTTTAAGCTATTAGAAAAAATTTTCTAGACTCTTGGGAAAAATGTTATAAAATACTCGTGTTTGCCGCTTCGATTTTATTTTGTTTTAATATTTAGTTGGTTTTAATTTTGTTAAAAAAGTATTTTTGATAATGGATGCATATGTTTTGTCTTTCGCTTTTCTTGTTTAGTGTTACGTTCTTATCTGATTTTTCGATTTCTATTTTTTCTAAGTTACAAAGTTTGCAGCCAAATTTAGTATTGAATTTTAATTTTGTCCTGTTTAATATTTCCCATTTAATTTTGTAGTCTGTGTTGTTATTTTTTAAGTTCCATATGTAATTCGCTAGTTCTGTTGTGTGTCTTTTGTTAATATTGTTGAATGATGATTTGTGGTTGGTCAACAATATTAACAAAAGACACACAACAGAACTAGCGAATTACATATGGAACTTAAAAAATAACAACACAGACTACAAAATTAAATGGGAAATATTAAACAGGACAAAATTAAAATTTAATACTAAATTTGGCTGCAAACTTTGTAACTTAGAAAAAAAAAAAATCAATTAAGGACGTAACACTAAACAAGAAAAGCGAAAGACAAAACATATGCATCAATTATCAAAAATACTTTTTTAACAAAATTAAAACCAACTAAATATTAAAACAAAATAAAATCGAAGCGACAAACACGAGTATTTTATAACATTTTTCCGAACAGTCTAAAAAAAATTTCTAATAGCTTAAAACATTTTTCCAAAATAACCTTTTTAAACTTTCCTAAAAAGCATAAAATAACATTCACAGCGTATTTCAAATTCAGCTAATCGTACAATAAACTGTACCATTACTACGTCACAATTATTATAAACATTTTAAAACCGAAATTTCTGTTCACTTTTATAATAAACTGTAACTTACTGATGATCACATGAAATTTTACATTTCAATGTGTGAAACAGCTGTTTAAATTATAGTTTTTATATAATTAGATAAATATTTAGCTCCAATTTAATTTGTCGTTCACTATCGATCAGAACTTTTTATAAAACCTTAAATAAAAGTTTTATTATATATATTTCTCTGCTGTATATATAGAAAATATAAATTCATCTTACCGACAAGCTTAGCCTTTGCTGAGGCTCTTCAACTTCGTTGGCAACTGCAGAAGACTTTGACTCATTTTGTAAAGTTTGAAGATTATTTCTTATATGGTGATGATTTGCACTAATAGTTGCTTGAAAATATTGCTGTTCGTTTAAAACTTCGTTGGTCTGAATCTAAGTACAAATTTCAAACGTTTAAGTTCATGAAGAATATTTTTATTAATTTTAACTTAAGGTACAAATTTAAAATTAAAATAAGTGATTATTAAATTTAAAATTATTTTCAACTTCTACAAATTTTAAACTTAATTTTCTAAAAAAAAAACTCTTATTTTTAAATCATAGAATAACTTGTTCACTTAGCATCCACTTATTTCACGCTCGAATTTATTACAAAATTATGTTGTTCTTTTCAATTAATTGCATCCGAACTTTTTTGAACTCATAGTCCGACCGGATGCAAACAAAAAAGACTGCATCCGGCAGATCAGTAGAAGAACAACAAAAAATTAGAATTGAGATATTAAAAAAAATGACAGGTGAATAAGACTGTTTTAATTCAAATTAGGAATTACTTATGTGAAAGGAGCACAGTAAAGGTTAAAGTTTAATCATTTCTTAATCTTTATTATGACAATTCACGTTTTTTTGTTTATTAAAGTCAGACTTACAGGAACAACCAGACGTTGTTGTAGATCGCTGCTATTGCCTGCATACTCTATCTCATTTTTTGTAGTTCCTTTATATTTTGATGTAACTAACACATTTTCTTGGCTTCTAAATGAAGTAGTTTCTGTGTGTTTTTATTATTGAGCATTAATTTTTAATGAATGCAATATGTAGAAAATTTTTCAAACTTTATTTAATTACTTAATCTATGTTTATACCAGTCCATCTTAAATAAATGCTTATAAAAAGCAATCAAACCACTTGTTTCGCACCATCAATAAAAATTTGGGTATACTCCGCTAAATAAAAACAAAAAAAAAAAAGAAAGTAGTATCATAAATATGAAACTAATATCCCAATTTAAGTAAAAAATTATAAGAATCTTAACTTAAAACTGATTGTATATTAAGTTGAAATTTTATATATTTTATTAATAATCGTGTGCATTCTCTGGAGTTCTTTGTTTTAGAAAAATTTTATAGGTAATTAAAAGTTTAAACTAATACATACTGAATGATACACAACGAAACTCTTATTTTTTTAGAACTTCTTTTTCAACAGAATTTATTTATAAATTATAAAAACGTTATCTGAATTGCAAAAGGTTTTTTGTAATTTTTCCAGGTTTTTAAAAACAAGTTTTTTGGTAAATTCTTAGTATAAATCTAAATTTAAGTAAAAAACTGTTTTAAATGGTAAATCAACATTTAAAAAATACTGTTAAGCTACATTAAATGTATTTTTTAATATTTTTTTTTTAAGATACAAATATTTAATTATCTTTATGATTGATACTTTGTATCTAATCGAAATTTAGTTACTTTACAAGTAAAAGTAGTTTGAAATTCCATATTTTTCCAAGATTTTTTAGCCTATACTGTCTAAATCGAAGTTTTTTCAGGATTTGAAGTTTTTAAGGCACCCCTGGGTTATGCATAATGTTTGAGTTTTCACAAAAAGATAGCGTGATAAAACAGTAGCCGTATATTTAGCGTTATTTGTGTTCAAACTTTAAATTTATATCTTAATTTAAGCATGTTCATGCTAACTTACTTCAATTTTCTAACGTACTTAAATATTAAATTTGATCAACAAAAAAATTACTAATAGCGACTAATTATTATGTTGGAAATGTAGAAATTATATCGTAATTTAAATTATCATAATTTGAATTGTTAAATATCCAAAACATATGAATGCACTGAAAATTTTATAAAACAGATTATTAACATTAGATAAAATGGAAGAAAAAATCAGAAAAAATCTGACATTAGATTTAGTTGACAATAAACTTTAATATTAATAAAAACGTTATACGTTATGATGTTTTGAAAAACAATAAACAGCGATCTCTACTTCAAGAGGAGAATCAATACAATTTATTATTTCTAAATTCTATTTGAATTAGATTTTAGCATAAGTACTGATGAGCTCATTGAGCAAAACTTTAATTACTGATTAAAATAATTGTTTTATTAAAAACATTTTAGATTTTAATTAAAACTAAACTATTTTTTGGAAAACTACACCAACTTAAAACTTAAAGAACGATAAAATTACCTGTAAAATTGTTTGAATGTATTTTCTCCGCGTTACATGTTTGATTTTCACTGTCAAAAAGTATAATGTATAAATATGTAATTAAACTACAAGGTTCGACATTAAAAAAGTAATTCAAACTCAATTCAACAAAATTTATAGCTTAATTGGTAGTTGTTTTTAATGGTTATATTTGATTAGATGAACAACTTTTTATGTTAGTTTACTTTGTTATTTTTTTAAATTTTGCTAAAAAGTTAACATTTAGAGTTTTTTATTCAGGGTTCTATTAAAATTTTTAGGCAACTCAATGGAAAAAAAAGCAAATTTCTAGGAAAAATTATAAAGTTTTTTGTCTATTGGATGGTGTCAGAGAACAACTGTATTGAGCGCTTGATTTATACTCTTTTTTAACTATATTTTAATATATAATTATATGCTGATATTACTGTACTTCTCATCAAGTTATTAAAATTCCCTTTTATAGAACAAACGGAGTATGATGTTTCGAAGCCTTTATAGCTATTTAATATAATTCATAGCTTAAAATGAAAAGTATATGCAATGGGCAGTACTGAAATATTTGCAGAAGTAGTATTTTAGTTGATCAATATAATAGTAAAGATATAAAATGCCTTTAGAATAGTTTTAAAAGGTGCGTGTAAAAATTGACACAAAATATTACTGTTAAGTCAGTTGATTAATAAGTTAGTGTAAAAAACATTTAAAAAGTTGATTAGTTGTCAACTCTGTGTTTTGTTTCAGGTTTTGCCAGCTTTGACCTGCAGATTTGTGCCTTTTGATCTGAATTTTGCCATTTGGATTTCTGTATCAGACACAATTGGTCAATATTTCTGATAAACATTTTATATTTACTTTACTATACGTCCTACACCGTCTTAAATCTATTTATTACGCCAACGAGATCGGCTTATACAGAGATGACGGCCTCGCAATTATAGAGCAAAAAAGCAACCAATTAAAAAAAAAACAATTAAAATATTTAGCGAATGCGGTTTTTAAATAACTATCGACGTTGGCAAAACTGTATGCAATTTCTAAGACACAACTTTAAACCTGACTAATAATGAACACAAACTATACCGTAATTAAAACTCTGAACTAATATATATATATAACAAATTAAACCATCAAAAGTTATCAAAAGGAACCTCCCACCAATGACTGAGAAGAGAATTTATACACTTATGAAAAATGAACAAATATCAACAACTCAATATCCACATACCAAAACGCTTTAAACGATGCCATTTTCAAACATACACTAAAACACATTAAAAAAAGACTCAAACCTAAAAGAAAACAAACCGAACAAAGAAAACCATTTATTTTAATCGCCTCTTCTGCCAGTCTGTAAAACTAGGCAAAGCATTTTTTTAAAATATTTCTGAAGACAAACAAAATGTTTTATATTAGGCAAATTATTAAAAAAAGTATTACAAAAATATTTGTTAACTGTCTTACAGCTGTATTAACAACATCATAGTCATAATACAAAATAGTGACCTACCGAATCCGAGTCTTAATTTCAAATTAGGATTCGTAGATCACTAACAAAAGCATAACAAGAAAATGTGAAATAAAACCAACAATACAATAACACCAATATCCCACCCTGTAACTGTCGTTCTAAGAATGTATGCCCCCTTGATAATAAATGTTTAATAAAAATGTAATTTACAAAGGCACAAAATCATCTACAAAGGAAACAAAAAAATACATCGGATCAACAGAAAACACTTTTAAAAGTAGATGGTACAGTCATAACAATAGCATCAAAACTCATAAAGACAACGGAATCGAACTAGCAAAATATATTTAGCATTTAAAAAACAACTAAATCAATTACGTCATCAAATGGAGTATACTCCAACACATCAGGGAAATAAAACCATATATAACATCTATAAGATCTGTATTCTAGAACAAATGGAAATATACAGAGTTATTATAGTGGAGGTAGCCGCAAGGCCAATCATTTTTACTCGTATTGAAATCAAAACTTTAAAACTAATATACGTTTAACTGTAGAACATGTGGTAGTTAAAAAAACAACAAAGTTTTGAAATAACTAAGTACAATCTAATTTCCAACAAAAACTAGACAGAGTTTTTCAAAAACAATCAAAGTAGCCTGAATGCGTGACAAATCACTTAAACTGCATACGGTTAAAAGAAGCTTTGTTGTATGAAGTTTGTTTGGTTTTTTATTGATTGCTATTTATAGTTGTTAAAACTTTTTTTGGAGGATTTGATTGACCGTTCACATTACAGTATTCGAATTTAGTTTTATCAGATAGAAAATACTTTTATATAAAAATAATGTATTTAAGTTTTAAAAACATTTTGCATAAGTCCTGCTTCAATTGTAATTTCAAAACGTCAATTGAAGAGTAGTTTTATAAAAAGTATATTATAAATTTATATTAATAAAATACTACGGTTTTTTCTGGAATGATTGTTTCACTATTCTGTAAAACAGGATAGATCCTTAGTCTGTTTTTTAAGTAGATAATAAGTTAAAACAAAAGTACACATCAAAATTAGCTAAAACTTAAAGCATTGTAACGTCATTAAATGAATCATTTTAACAATTAGACACGCTAAATTTGAGTTAACATTTAAAATTATTTAAAATAACGGCTAGAAACTTTTACAATTAATAAAAACTATAATAAATAACTAACCTTTGGTTTAAATTGACATAGCTGCCATAGAAACCTGACTTCTTTGTATCTGTAATTTATGCTAAATTAATAATCCAATAGAAATCAATCAATCGAAACAAACTTTGGCATGATGCATGTATTTTTTAAGGTTACCACTTTTTTAGAGGCAAAAAACCAAGCCTGATTTACATCAATTTAGTCTAAGTTTATGAAAAAATTGAGAAAATTAAAATTAAATAATAATAACTAAACAACTTAAAAAAATAAATAATCAAAAACTAGCTCAAGTTTTGCAAAAAAAAAGTCAAATAAGCCAGAGTCAGCTTGAGTTAAAAAAAAAATTTAAACTTGCCTTAGTTGGCATAAGTTTTTAATAAATTTAAAACTAGCCGGAATTATCCTGAACAGTATAAATAAATGCAATCCTGAAATTTGTGTAAGTTAAAACATATAATGAAAAATTTATTGCGAAAAGTTATTAAAATTTAAACTAGTAATTGAATCTAGTAAAAATTTACAATTTACATTAAAATAAATTTATGAGAAAAAAAAAAACATAAATTATTAATTAACTACACTTCATTTAAAAATTAATGTCAAATAAATACTTGAAACAGTAGAATTTATTATTGATCATACTGAAAATGTACAAATATTTTTAAACACATCTAATTTCAAAGGGGATAAAACTTAAATATATCAAGGTTGCCACGCAAAATTTTATAAATTTAGCCAGACTTTTATTTTCCTCTTGGGTACGCATTTGAATACACTTTTCTACTTAAATATGCATTTTGGTTACGCATATTTTGACGAGTACGCATATTTAAAACAAAATAAAAACTTTCTGTCAGGTTTCTTTTTTATTTAGACTAGAAATTTTTAGCTACAAACATTCTATTTAGTAGTTGCTGTGTTAAGAATGTGTACTTTAGCGGAAGATAATTGTGTTAAGTTAAGTAACTGTAAAAAAATACATCAGAAAGTAAACTACATATATCTGTTATATTAAAATATTTTCTTGTACCATACATCTAATATAAAATCTATGACTTTGAAAGTTGATAACAAAGAAATCTACTTATTTTTTACTTAAGTAATTCTACATAAAAACTACAACAAGTTAACTTAACCATATACCCCTTATATATTACTTTCTCATATCACTTATTATAAAACTTTTTAACTGAAAAATCAGTATTTAATAATATACTTTTATTATTCATACAATCTTCAGTATTTTTACATAATATTACAAATAAATAAACTTAGCCATGCTCTGCTATACATATAAAACCTTAAATTTATAAATAAACAAACATACTCCTACTTCTACAAACTAATTGATAATTGTAAACAGGTAAATCATGATCATAAACTTAATGCAAAAATACTTAAATGAGTGCTCAATTATTAAGAACTTAATAATTTACTTATACAAAAGAGTTAAATTCTTAAATTCTGCAAATTAACATTTGTGCATACTGCAAATATCACAGTTTTACTATGGAAGTGTCCTTGCCACAGATCATCAATAATAAAAACCATAGAAAAACTGCTTGTTCCAATAGGGTAATTGTTCAACACGTTTTTAGGAAAAAAAAATCAGTTTTATTATAACTTTATAAAGGTTCTTTTTATCAACTTCTAACATTTTTAGGCTTTAGAAATTAAGGAATTTTGTAAACTTGAACTGAAAAAATCTGACATTTTGTTATTTTGATCCAAAAAACAGACTTTTGACCATTTTGAATCTAAAAAACTGACTTAGCCTGACCCGTGGTAACCCTGTTACATATTAGCTTTTTATTTAAAAAAATTACTTAAAACTTTTATATTAATAAAAATTACTAGATTGGTTCAATCTATAAACTTTTTCTTTTTAAAAAAGTTAAAAATTTAAAGTATTATGAGATACACAGGTATAAAGTTCTAAATTAAAAAATAAAAAAGCTAGAAGTGAAAGTTAAAAAAACAAAATATTTTAATATTCATCAAAACATTTTCAATTTTTCAAGGTTGCCAAATGTTTTTGGCAAATTTTCCCCAGGTTTTCAAAATTTCTTCCAGGATTTTTGTTATTAATTAAATATAAATTGAAAAAGAAAATTTAGGTAAATTTTTATTTCCTGTAAATCGGCTATTTTGTGTATAAATAATGGAACTAACAAACAAATTTTATCATTAAAATAGTTGTACTAATGTTTTATGCATAGAAAATAAAATTAAAATACATATTCAATTTAACAACTTGTTGACAAGAGTATATAAAGTTATAATTTAAAATAAAATAAACGGGTTGTTTGCCGAAATTATCTTTTCATTTGAATTCCTTGATAATTAAAATTAAATTAGTTTACTTCTCTCAAAGTAGTCTTCATCACTTTCATCAGGAGAATCCCTCAAATCATACTTAACAATTTTGCTTTCGTCAGCATCTCCTTCCTCTGTATCAAGTGATTTCTCTTCAGAAATATGTACTTCTCTAGATTGGGGCTTCTGAAAAAAGTTGTAAGTTGTTGTTCTAAATTTAAAAGCTTATGGTACAAAAAAACTAACATAAATTACTAAAAATTTAACCAGCTTGTCAAACAAACTACAAAACTGGTTTCAGGAAACGAAGGATTTCTATCAAAGGACGTTTATGAACTTATAAGACTAACAGGGTCACAAAGTCCTAAACTTTATGGACATCTAAAACCACACAAAAAAAGGTTGTTTGAACAGACCAGGGTTTTCCAAACTCGTTTTCATAAAAGCCCCTTTTTTAAGAAAACTAAGAAATGATCGCCCTTACTCATCACAAAACCTTAAAACATCTAATGTATGTTTCAAACCTGCCCTAAAATTTTCTTAACAACTTTTTTGCTCATTAATAAAAACCCCAGAGTGCTTAGTGTAAATTTCAAACCTCCCATAAATTGTACTTACGATTTTTTTGCTCTTCAATACAAAACCCAGAATATCTAGTGTAAGTTTCGAATTTATCGTGGCAACTTAAATTCTGAACTAGACCAATTCTAGATGTGATCAATTGCCCACATTATCAAAAAGCAAAATTTTTAATCTCTGTTTTACAACCATTTTCAAAATATATATAACTATTTTATTAAATATTGCTTTAGTTTCGCTGATAACCTACTTAACATATGTCTATTACCGGATAAAATGTTAATATTTTAAATTTAAAGTGTATTCACAACTGTGCCTCTTGAGAAAACCATAAGTATCTGTTTAGAGCAAATGTAAAACTCAGATTAAATTCCATTAAACATTATAAAGCATGTTGGTCGTAGTTTATCAAGTATGTCTGGAATTTTAAACTTAGATTTGATAAAAATATGTATAAAAAAATCGATGGCGTGGCGATAGGCAGTCCTTGAAGACCAGATTCAGCTTATATATTTGTAGGTTGTTATTAATGACCAACCAGACTCTTTTTTAGGCTTAGGTTTCAGGTTCAACACTTTTTTCTCATTCACTTAAACAGAACATTGTTTTCATGGGATGCACTTAACCACATTGATTGTCTGCAACCATAGATGGCCTGGATAATGAACTAATTATTGAAGAGGACAGTAAAGCTATTACTGATATGCCTACTTGTAAAGCACCAGGAAGTGTCAATCCGACTTGCTATAAGTCCTATAAATTATACTTTTGCATATTACCCCTTCTATATGAATTTATAGTCAAAAGTAGGAAAAAAGGTATGGTGTCACTAGACATGTGTGATCAACATACTTGAATAAAATCAAGGGTTCTCTTCTCGGTCGGATCGCAACAACCACAAGGAAATTTCCAGTATAGCTTTTACACGTGTAGTTTTTCTTTGATTGTAAAAGCTGGCAGAAAGATTTTTGTTTTTTTATTTCTGTTTAAGCGCGCTTTTGGATCAGTTATGGCGTTTTCGTCAGCATGCTCAGATTTAAGCCTTAAAATTAGCCATAAAAACTAAGTCCTGAGTCATGATCAGATCTTCTACCATTTTACATGGTAAAAAGGGGTAGCAGTCAAATTTGCACGAGCGTACAAAATTGCACGAAGGGACAAAATTTCACAAAGGCAAAAAATTGCACGAAGGGTCACTTTAGCACGAGCAGGCAATTTTGCACGGAGACATTTTTACATAAAATTTTAAAGTATAGTTTTAATTTTAATTTTTATCGCTTGTTTATTTTAGATTGTTTCAATTCTAGCGAGTTTTATTAGTATACCAAATGTCTCCGTCCTTAGTTAATTTTTAACATTCGATTATTACGTCATTTTATATTTTAAAACTTTAAACTACAGTATGATTTTATTTCAAGTTGTATTCATTCTAACTTAGTAAGAAATAATTTCTGATGAGCCTATTTACGAAAGTACTAAAATAAAATTAAGAAGAATTAAATGTAACCTGTTATATTTTTAAAATATATTTTTTGTATATTTTTTGAAACAGTTTTTTTATTATGAAAATTTTATTATTATTTTTTTTAAATTCTTTCCGGCAGAATTTTTCAAATAAATCAAGGAACACTTCCTAAAAATTTGAGGTAGTTATCTCAAAATACATAGGAGCAGATAGATTTTAAGTGAAATAGTCTATTTTTGCCGTTTTAGTTTGCGCCTTCCATAAGGAACCTATTGTTGGAAATGTGAAAAAAGTGTTTTTACCCCCATATGCCCTTAACATCTTTAAAAAGTTCACTAAATGATTAAATTTATCAGGTAATCTGATAAAAGAAACCTATACCAGTGGTTCTTCTATTGTTTTACATATTCTTATAATTCAAAATAAATTTTAGACATTTATTTAAACTAAATGTATAAACACTTCCATATTTTATTGAATACAAGTTAATTTAAAATTACCTTAAATCTTTCCTTCCAGCACAGTATATTTTTCTCTATTAGATTTCTTTTTCTTTATCGTAATTAATTATTTTTAAAGTTGTACTCTATTATTTTGTAGATTTTTAAGCAAAAGTATTGCAGATTTCTTTTATAATTTTAGAAGTACAACTTCCAAAACATATTTTATTTGAAAATAACTATTTGTTAATATTATATATACAAGTGAACTTGTTTTACTAGGATCATTATTAGCAAACGCTTAAATTTATATTTTAAAAAGTTGTTTGAATTACTGTAATTTGAGTAGTCAGAATTTAAAATAGTGTCATTTAAACCAGGGTCGGTCAACTGCAGTTTCAGCAAAAGAAATACTTTTTTAAACAGTAAAAAATATGTGGCAAAAATATATAAATTTGTCTAAAAATTTAGCAATTACTTATTACTCTATTATTTCTATTTCATCAATTTTTTGGTTTCAAATAGTATTTTTATATCGATTAATAAAACTATTTAGAATAACTGCGACCATCAGAAGATTTTTTTATTCGTTTTCTTTCTATACTAAATTTTCTAGGAAATTTGCCCCAAGAATTGTAAAATGCTGCCGACCCCTGATACAAACTGTCATATTATGGAAAAACAGAATCTTAAGCATTGAAATTTAAGTTGTCACAGTCAGATTTAATTGATATAATTTGCAACGTCGTTATTTGAATGTAAGGATCTTAAACGACGGAACTTGAAGGATTGGAAATTGAATTGCCATTAATCCTGAATAATATTGTAACACCGATTTGAAACACATTTAGCAAAATACAATACTATTAAATCAAACTTTCGTTGCCCTAAAAACAAAAGACAACTAGAAGAAAATAGCAGGTTTGACATCTATTTTTACTTATAGAAAGTAACAAACATTTTTATCATAAAAAAGGTTCTGCCACCAGGTGCGACGAGTGATGATAAAACAAGCTAAGTAACTTAACTACCTTATGTCTTATTATTTTTTTATATTTATGACTGCAGCTTAAAATAATGATTCGAAAATTTTTGCCCCTTAACTATTGTTTCCCGACTTATTAATATGGCCCAAAAGGAGATATATTGCAATATTGATCTTTTTGGAAACCTTGCTCTATAATGTATAACTTTTCAATTATTTTCATAAAATATGATAATAAAATAAAACTTAAAGCCAAATATGATGTATAATCACATCACTTAGTTAAAATAATAATAGCTCAAATAAGTTAAACAAACATCCTCTTTTTGCAACTTCATCTGAATTTGTTCTTGCTTAAGTTTTTTTCTTCTCTTCGCTTCCCTTTGAGGTACATCATGAACAGCCACTGGTTGCTCTGATATATCTAGTAGCTTCGTACCTCTTTCCTAGTTTTAAAACTCGATAAATACCATCAAATATAAACTAATCATAAAATAAATTGTTTTTTTTAATTAAACTGCGTTTATGGCAGCAGGGGGTCTCACATAATTTTTAAAATTGGTCATACCATGTAGAATTTTATCTCAGATAAAAAAAAACTAAACTAAAAGTAGTTTTTGAGATTAAAGATGAAGATAGGTTCAAAATGTAAAACACACACTAAAATTATTAATTCCAAAACTTATTGTATTAAAATATTTTTTAAATACTTCGAAAAAATCAACAAAGATTAAATTTTTAACTTGTTATTATTGCTTAAAGTACTTTTTAAAAGATCGTCAGCAAGCAGTTACTGTTATTAATTAAACTAATAACTGTTATAAGAAAATTTTTCGAGCATTAAAACGTAGTATGACATGTTTGTTGTTTGAATACTATTTTTATATCTAAGACCTCAAATGTACTTTAGAAAAATCCAAGTTTTAAAAAGTGTAACTTTAACGTAACAATATTTTTGCACAACTTAACTAAAATACGAATACTTTATTTATATAAAACTTTGAAAACTAATAGAAATATTAGAGTTTGCTGAAAGTTATAGTTTAAAACTTAAAGAATAAAAACAAAGACAAGCAAGTAATTAAACTAAAATTGTAAAATTTTGAGTTAAACGTAATAAGATATTTTGAAATGAAGAATTGAAAACTTTAAATATAACAGCCCACATTATAATTAAATGGCCCATTTGAACAGAAATTTACAATTAATTCTGGCAAAATTTAAACAGTAAATTAAGTTTCGGTCAAAGACCTCGTCAGTACTTATTACACTAAAACCTGGAAAGATATGTTTAAAAATTATGGAAAACACTAGAACGTAGAGAATATAAAAAAATTAAATAAAAACTAATCTTCACTTAAAAAAAAACAAATTCAAATTATTATTTTCAAGTTATAACTTTTATCTTAAA
This sequence comes from Thalia democratica, assembly GCF_965202585.1. NCBI lineage: Eukaryota > Metazoa > Chordata > Thaliacea > Salpida > Salpidae > Thalia > Thalia democratica. The sequence continues at coordinate 60,118,527 of NC_139165.1, forward strand.
GTTAAATGTATGGTAAAATTTTAACTGAGTTAAGTTTATGCTTAGTAATTAATAGTCAAAAAAATGTGAAGTTAAAATTAAAATCAAATATAATAAAAACCTAGATGATGGCTTCTTTTTTTCATCTTTCAAACTTTTAAAATAAACTATGTGTTATTGAAATAAAAGTCTTTCAAGGTATAACAGTAATATTTGAAATAATATTTAAACGTGCTGACGAAGTCTTTGACCGAAACTTACTTTACTGATTAAAATGTTTAAATATTAAATTTTATTGTTTTTCATCTTGAAGTAGAGATCTGTTTATTGTTTTTAAAAACATCAAAGCGTTTAATAATAACGTAGATAAAATTACTTAATGAAAATAATGTTCGAAACTGTAATAACTAAATCTAGGGTTGCCACGCAAAATTTAGTAAATTTAACCTGACTTTATCTTTATCTTAAGTACGCGTTTAAGTACACACTTTTAGTTAAAAACGACTCTGGGTACACATACTTTGACAAGTACGCATTTTAGTACGCACTGCTTATTCAGTACACTTTTTTGAATCAAAATAAAAAAATCCTGTCAGGTTTCTTTTTTATTTAGACTAGTAATTCTCAGCTACAAACTTTATATTGAGTAAATGCTGTGTTCAGAATATGTACATCAGCGAAAAACAACTGTAATAATAAATTATTGGAATACAAAAATGAATAATAATATTAACTTAATTATAAAAATTGTTGTCTTGAACTAGGTATACTATGTACTCTTTACAAACTTAACTAAATATGAAAAAAGGTATAATCATACATCTGTTATATAAAATACTACACTTTACACTTACTACGAAATCTTTTTAATAAAAAATCATTAAGAAAAATGTACTCTTACTAATTGGTATTTAAATATTACAAATAACTTAACTTAACCATGTTATGTTATATAAGTTAAATACTTTCTCACATCATTTAAAATAAAACCTTTAAATTAAAAAATAAATAATTAGTTTTCTACACTTACTTACTTTACAAACTTAATAATAATTATAATAAAGTAAACCATACATCTGTTTTATAAAATGCTTCCACCTATTATTTGTTATGAAATCTTTAAAATAGAAAAATAAATAACAAAATCTGCTCTTACTTATTTTTTAAATTTAAATAATTATAAAGAATATAAAATATTATAAAGAGGTAAACCATGCACATAAACTTGTTACATAAAATAAAACTAAGTGCTTAATTATCAAGCTCTTAATAATTTACTTACACTAAAAACAGTCTGATATTAAAACTTTGAAAAATAAACTTTTGTGTATATATCAAAGTTTGACTATTGAAGTGTCCTTGCCATAGATCATCGATGCTAAAAAAATTACATACAACAACTACTTGTTCATATAGGGTAGTACTTAAACATGTTTCTAGGTAAATTTTGCAATTTTAGTCTGATTTTATAGAGAATTTCTTATTTAATGGATTGAATTTGAATTAAATTTAATTTTTTATCCATTTTGAAATTTAATTATTTTTTGTAAGGAAATTTCTAGGTAAATTTTGCAATTTTAGTCGGACTTTAAAGGATTTTTTGTTATTTTTTTTTTATCTTTAAGACTTTAAAAAATTAGGAATTTAGTAAATTAGAACTGACAAATTCTGACATTTTGACTTATAAAAACTGACATTTTGCCATTTAAACCTAAACAAACTGACTTTTGGTCATTTTGACCCCATAAAAACTAACTTAGCCTGACTAGTGGCAACCTATTCTAACCAGCATGAGTTACTCAAAAATGTCTAACTAACCTGAGTTTTAAAATTTCATACTAGACTAAAATACTCGAGTTGATTAAGTGAGGTAAAACACTGTACTACTAAATATTTTTAGTTGATTATGGAAACCCTAATCTGAATAGATGCGTTTAGTGTGTATAAAACTATCTTTATTATTAGTAATTTGGTCATAAAATTTGTTTTTGTAAAATTACAGTACAAACAGTTTAAATAGACTTAATTTACAAATAAATCATTAGTACCACATTTCTATTAAGTATTACAAACTAAATTTAGTAATAAGTTAAGTTAGTAATTTAAAAAGTTAAAACAAACTTACTTGAACTCTATGACGTTTAGAAGCAATTTGAGGGATTAAATTGACATTTCTCTTCTCATAATGATCACTTTTCATAAAGAATCTAAATAAATTTAAATAATGATAAAACATCAACTATGAGGTTTAAAAGATAAGTCTCAAAACAAAACTAACTAAATCTATAAGGATAACAACATAATAAGATGAACTTCGTTTAAAATTATACTAAATCAGAAGAAGAAATCAATTTTATAAGTTATATTCAAAATAAATAACATAAAGTATAAATATAACATATTCATATAAGGGGAACAGGTGAAAATTGCACGAGGTTACTAAATTACACGAAGTGTACAAATTGCACGAAGAAAATTTTGCGCCAAGGGTCAATTTTGCACGGAGTGTCAATTTTGCACGAGAGTAAAAAAGACAGAAAAAATATTTATATAAAACTAATAAAAAAGAATTATACAGTAATCTTTCTTTATTGTACCAACATATGTTTCTGTGTGTTAAGGGCATAGGGGGTCCACCTTGATTTTTACAAGTTTATCTTATCTAATAGTTTTATCTGAGCTATCTTAATAGTTTTATCTAATAGTTTTATCTGACTTTAAGCTATATTAACTGCTTATAAAAATTCTAAGTAATTTTTGAGATATGAGCGATCAAAGTCTGTGACCTCAATAGGTTCTTAAAGGAAGGCGCAAACTAAAATGCAAAAAAGACCATTTCACTAAAAATATATCTCTTCCTTAATTTTTTAAGAAAAATTCTTCAAATTTTTATAGAAAGTGTATTTTTGAAGTTTAAAAAGATTGAATGTAGGATTTTTTTTCATTTTAAAAAATAAATTTTGAGTAAAAAAAAATTTTTTTTGTTTTTTTAATCTAAAATTCTTATTTATTAATGTTTTTAAAATTCTTAACATTCAAAGTCTTCTAAACTATAAAAGGAACGTTTCTGGAAAGTTTGAGGTCTCTAGCTCAAAAAATGAAGGAGAAGATAGATTTTTAGTGAATTTTTAAACTTTGAAGAAAATAGACCCCAAAAAATTTGCGGTTCATATGTTTGTATCAGAGACTTTTTATAAATATTACAACATCTCAAAAGTTACATAAGATTTTTTAGTTCTATAAAAACTGGGTTGTAGTTTGTATTTCAAGCTTTCATATAAGATCCAATGTTATTTTTAGTAAAAAAAAATCCTCTTATGCCCTAAACATTTTGTTAACAAACACTTAAATTTATATTTTGAATAGTTATATATAAAACTAAACTGAAAAAAAAAACTAAAACATAAATTAATAAAAAGACACAAAGAAAAAAAGTTGCTGACTGAGGGTTAGGGGTAATTGTGATAATTAAAAAAAATATAAATAACCAACAAAAATTATTATTTAAAAAAAAGGAAACTGAGTAAACTAAAATAAATTAATTAAAAAGAAAAAAAGCTACCGACCAAGGTTAAGGGTTAGGAGTAACAGTGATAATAATAAAAAAACAATTTTAATAAAAAACTAAAAATCTTAAAAAAAACTTAATTAGTAAAACAACAAATTAAATTAAAATAAGTTACCGACTATTTAAGTAAGGATTAGGTGTAACAGTGATAGTAAATAACATAATAGAAAAACAAAGTTTAAAAAAAAAATTAAAATTAATAAAGAATTAAAAATAAATAAAAAAATTCAACCCGTGCAAAATTGTCTGCTCGTACAAAAGTATCCCTTTGTGTAATTTTGTCCCCTCGTGCAAGAGTGTCTTTGTACAATTTTATGCCCTAGTATAATTTTGTACTTTTGTGCTAATTTGACAGCTACCCTCATATAAGATATAAATAAGGTAATAGGGCATTAAATCCTAAAATCAGAAATCATTGGAAAATCAAAACATTTTCATATTTTATGAGCAGCAAAACTCAGTAAGTCACTAAATTGTTGCATACAAAATCAGTTGTTTTAAAATCTTCAAATAATAACAGTAAGAATATTATAGTTTTAAGTATCTCAAATCTTCCCTTGGTTGTGTTTTGTTCTTCGTAATTTTTTGTCTTTATCAAAATCGTTTTAAATAAAAAGAGTTCTCATATAATTGCCTACTGAAGACGAATTTTTTGAAAGTACTTTAGGCAATGTAACGAGTACTTATAACTTAGTAGATTTTTTTGTAAAATAAAAAAGACTTTTTATTTAAAACAAATAATAACAGAACAAACGCTACTACCAATAAAAATTTTAGTTACAACTAACTTAGAGAAAGTACACTATAAATAGGAGCCAAAATATAAAGTAACATTTTTTTAGGTGAGTTTATTTCTTTTCCTTACAAGCTTTTTCACGTTTATAAGCAGGATGATCACAGAAATATAATAATGTAAGACAATGAAAAGTTATTATATAAATTAAAATTTTATCATTTAGTAATTTTGATCTTAATAATTTTATATTTTATTTTTTAATTCGCATAGAGGGTTATTTTTAAATTTCAATAATATTTTTTTGCGGATTAGAAAAAACAATACAATACTATAGTAATCTATAAGAGATTTTCAGTTGTTAATTATATCTGAAAAAAAGTGATAAACAAATTAAGGCCATAGGGGGGGTCCACTTTGTTTTTTACAACTTGATCTTATTTTGTAGAATTTAATCTGAGCTATCAGACACTTTTAACCGCTTAAAAAAACTCAAAGTAACTTTTGAGATATAAGCGATCAAAGAAAGGGCGTTCAATAGGTTCCTTATGGAAGGCGAAAACTAAAAATGCGAAAAAAGACTATTTCACTAAAAATCTATCTCCTCTTTCATTTTTTGAGTAATCTTTCTCAAATTTTTAAAAATGTGTATCATTAAACTTTAAAAAGATCTATTGTAAGAATTTTTTTAATTTTGAGTAAAAAAAAATTATTGTCAAAAAACTACCCTTTTTTTAGTTTTTTGTGGATAAATTTTTTATTTTTCAAAATTTCAAAAATTCCAACATTCAGATTCTTCAAAATATTAAAAGGAACATTTCCTGAAAATTTGAAGTCTCTAGGTCAAAAAATGAAGGAGGAGATAGGTTTTTAGTGAATTTTAAAATTTCCGAGAAAATTGACCCCAAAAAATTTGCGGTCCATACGCTTATATTGGAAAATTTTTACAAAAAATTAAATATCTCAAAAGATAAATTATATTTTTGAATTCTATAAAATCTGGCTTATAGTTTGTACTTTAAGCTTTCATATAAAAGCCAAAGTTATTTTTTGTAAAAAAAAAGTCGGACCCCCCCCCCTATGGCCTTAAGTTTACCAAAACTTAAAAATTTTAAAAACTTATTATACCGATTCATGGAAGGTTTCATTGTAGTAATTTCTTTTCTACGTTGTGTAGCATCTCTTTGTTTAACAGAAGCTAATTTTTTTAATCCATTGTTTTTCTTTATTTGTAATTGTGCTTCTTCAGCTGTTTTAAATTGTACTCAACCTTATAAAAACAAAAATTTAATAAAAGTAAAAGAAAACTTTATTTTTCCTAAAATATTTGAGGGTTACAAATCATTTTTTCAAATTTTTTTTTAAGTTTTCCAAATTTATTCCAGGTTTTTCAGATTTTCTTCCAGGTTTTTGAAAGCACATTGTTTATTAACAATTTTTAGTAGTAAGTTGTTATTTAATTTAAAAAAAAACTGCTGTTCAAAAGATATAAATTACTTAAGAGTTACTGTAAGTATTGTAATTTATTTTACTATGTTGGAACCTGTACTAAATTCTTTTAAGATAGTTGTTCAAAAGCAGTTATGTTGGTTTAATACAAATAGCTAAAAGTCTACTTAATTTTTTTTTTTTTGAAAGTGTTACCTTTTATTAATTCTTGTTCGACTATTTATTAAATGATTATTTAAAACTTTATTAGTTGCAATAATTAGTTAAAATATTATCATTTTTAAAACAAGAACGAAGTCCTAGAAGTAAGTGCTAGAACTTTAAAAAAAATCATTTTTAACTAAATAAAACAGCATGTGAAACTGCTATTTCATTAAAATATACATAGAATGTAACTAACCTAAATAATAATTTTTAAGCTCTATAATATATGTTTTTAATTTAAGAAAAATTAATTTGTCTTAAGTATATTAAAATCATCTTGTGCTAAAATTGAAGAATGACAACATACAAAATGTGCATTGTTTAGTTTACTATATTTTTGTTAAAAAAATTTGAAAAGTTTTGTGTTTACTTCATATTTTTTTGTAAAAAATTTGTAACATTTTTGTTACAAGTACAAAGTAATGTTTTTATTTCTTTTCTAATGACTTCCACTTACTAACAATATCAACAAAAAGTTAATGTAACAATATTATTTCCATAACAACAAAGTTAGCTAAAACTACAGATTAAGAAGTCATAAAAACTATAAATATTTTAATTTTATCTATTTTATAAAAATTAACAAAAACTCAAACAAAAAATTTCAATGTAAAGTGGCAACCCTGAATCTATTCACAGTGGACCCAATAAGCATTAAACTGGAAATAGCGAATAGATTTTATTAAAAAATCAATATTTGTACATCTTAAATATTATTTAATTTTAAGTAATCTAATGCTGTGTCTATTAAACTTTCCAAACTAAATAAAAATATTCCTAATAGACCAATAGTTATCAGGCTTTAAGTAGTGGCTCCTACAAAATGGTTTTGCCCTATACATTTTCTGTACTAAAATGTCTTTGTTTAAAAAAAAAGGAAATATAACACATATTTAATATAAATTTGTTATTTAACAGCTTATATATGTTTAGAAGAGACTAAAAAAGTTTTAAATCAAAAAAGATAACTTTTTACTATAACAATCTTCTCAAACCTTCAAAGATAGGGTGTTTTCGAAGATATGTTGGATAATTCTTTCTAAAATGCTTCTTTGTTAATAAAAAATTGCATACTTGGAGAATTTTTTGTTAGTTTATTTTTGGTCTACTAAATTTAAGGATTTATAAATATATACATTCATTTTTCTAGGTGCGCTGAAATTCTTCAACTGTAGAAAGTTTACTAGGATGTGGATAAAAAACATGCAAAATATTCATATATAATTTAGTCATTTTCTACAAAAAAATATTCAAAATTATTAATAAAAATATTTGATGAAATTATTAAAAGAATTTTTAAAATAGAGTTTTTCAAACAATTATAATAGCAATAAAATAGCTGTATAATAGATAGTATTTTAATAGTTATTTATCTAACTGTTGATTTTCAATTTCTAAAGACATCAAATTTAAACTGATCAAAAACCATTCAAATTGCCTATTAAAAATGGCACAATCTTTGTTATAGATGGAAGGGTTATAATATGTTTTTGAGAAATTTCTTCCAGGTTTTCTGATTTTCTTCCAGGTTATCAAAAATACAAGTTTTTGGGTCTATTTTTATTATAAAATTAAGTTTAAGGTAAAAATATATCTTGAATAGTTAAAATCATTGAAATGATTATGTATAGCTACTTTGAATGTGTTTTATATTTAAAATAAATTTATGATGGCAAAAGTTTTTTATCTATATGACAGATTCTTTATGTCAAATCAAAATTATTTCATTACTTTACATGGAAAAATTATTAAACGTTACAGGTTTTATCAAAATTTCTCGAATTCCGGGTTTTTCCAGGTTATTTTTCTAAATTGTCAAACTCCAGGTTTTTTTAGGACTTCAGGTCTTTTTGGAAACCCTCAGATGGAAGTTTTTTGTTTAATTTGAAGCATTAAATGTCCTTCCATCTAGGAATTTTACCAACTCATTTTTAAACAGACATTCTTTTTTTTTTTCTAGGTATATATATATATATATATATATTTATTTATATATTTTATTTATCAATTTTAAATAAATATTAAGCTCCAATTTGATTTGTCGAGCACTATCGATCAGAACTTTGTATAAAACCTTTAATATATATATATATATATATATATATAGTTCACTGTGCTATTCTTATTTAACTTTATCTAATTTATATTCATATAAATTTTGTTAATTTTTTTTTTATTTACGACAAAATAATTCATAAAAATCTAACATTTTCTGAGCAATTCAGCACGAAGTGTGTGACTTTTTGGCTTTTTAATTAAATTAAAGTGAGTAACAGGTTGAGGTATAACACCAACCATATTCTTTAGTGAAGACTTGTTTACAATCTTGCACTCTAATGGCAAGGTAGAGTAATGGTGTAACATCGGAACTGTAATTTGTTTTCATTTCTTACAAACAAGCAGATTTTATATTTGAAAAAAACTATTAAGTTTATAATCTTAGGAATGTAAGTACTATTTAAGACATTTTAGTAGCTAACATAAATGCTTTACTTAATAATGAAATAACGATATTATTTATCATAAAACTAGTTTATTTGTACAAAAAAAAATTATCTAAAAAGCTTAGATTTTCTTAAAATATTTACTCAACATACTACAAAAAAATTAGAGCTCATAAAAGTAATTAAAAAACAAATAAGATTAATTGTTAATTTATAAATAAAGTCATCACACTTTATCGCACAATACATAATAACTTGAAAACATTTTTGACAAACTAGTTATTGTATTGTATCTAAACAATAAAACATATTAATTAGCACAGAAATTTATTCTAACTATCATAATTGTTTTTTTGTTATAGAGATATAAAGATGTTTATGTTATGATAGATTACAAAAAAAAAACAACAAAATAAAAGCTGATACATTTTCAAAACATTAACTTTATTTTATAATTTATTTAAGAGGTAAAAATAGTTTAAAAAAGTTTAAATATAAACTTTTAACTTTCATAACCTTTTTCTTCAAGTTGGTTAATCACATTTTGAGCTATCTCATTACAGTTTAAGTCTAAGTTAAGATTAACAGTCAATGGATAAGTTTTGACCATATTTGCTACAAGTTGCACCCACAAATCATTATCTTCTAATGCCTTTTCTATCATGCCGTCAATAGTGTGCTTCATCTACACAAATAGATTTTGCTAGTTTTAATACTTTGTAAACAAAAAAGTTTGTTTTTCAAGGTTTTTGGTTAAAGCAATTACAACAAGTATATCTAAACTAGCCAGAATCTATGGGTTTAATGATAAAAAAGTAAAGCATTTTATTTTATTATATTTTAAACCTTTTAATTTCTCAAGCAAGACAATAAGGGGACATTTCTTTTCCAATATAATTACAGATCATTATTTGAAAAACTTAACTATATACAATAAAATAGCGTTTATAAAACAAAAAATCTTTAACATTACTCAGGGTTGCTTAAACCTTTAGCAAACTTTCTTCAGGTTTTCAAATTTTTTTAAGGTTTTTATTGCAAATAAATAATTAATTGAGAAGTTTAATTGCATTTGTCACAGGTAGGTGTGTACAACAGAACTTTACTTAAAATTTATCAATTTTAAATGGAATAATTACTCAAGTAGAACTTAAAATGCTTGTTTTTGATTAATTATAGGCCAAACAGATCGCAATGTTATTTTTTACCTGCTGCATATTTACGAAATGCAACTATTTGAGTAAAAAAAGTCTTGAGTCATCTGGAATTTTTTTAAATTCAAAAAATAAAATATAAATTTCAAAATTATTTAAAATCAAATTCTTGATAAAATAATTATTAAATATCTTAATGTTGCAACTAAATCTCAATTAAAATCTAAAAGATCTGTACTAGATTTTTAAAAACCTTAAAAACCAATCCTGAGGCTTTATAAAAAACAACCTTGAGTCAGCATGAGTTTTAAAAAAATCAAAATATTCTGAATTATCCAGAGCTGTTCTGAGTATCCAGACTGAGTGGTAACCCAGATATTTATTTTAATAAAAATAAATAAGTTATCAAAATAGACCTAACGTTTTCCATTTCCATTTTTAAAAAGAGTTATTAACTTTATTAACTTTCCATTTTCTACATTCCAGAGAATTCAAATCAAAATTGGTCAATGTTTCTTGGTCTGATATCAGAATTGCTACTCTTTAGTCAAATAAATTTGTCCTGAATGACCAAAACCATTCTGATTGACTTTTAACTGTCTAGAGTCATCAAAAGTTTTTTAATATCTTTAAATAATACATTTACAAAATTAATAAAAATCAAGTTCTTTAATAAAATTGATTATAAAAAAATTATATATTTAAATTAATATCAACTATATGACATTCAAAATCTAAAAAAATCTGTACTAATATTATTTTATAAACCCAAACCAATACTGAGTTTATTACGAAAACAAAAATATTCTGAGTCAGCCTGAATTTTTTTTAAACTCAAATTTTTTGGAGTTTACTGAGCTATCCTGACTCCTGAGATTCTCAAAAACTTCAAAATATCATGAGTTATCCTCAGTGTCCTGAATATCTTTAGTGTTTGCAGGGTTGCCACTCTTTGAGTCAAAAATTTTTCCTGAGTGACCAGAAACTTCCCTGAGTTTCCCTGAGTTTTTTTTTTGAATCCTCAAAAAAAATTTATGAATTAACTAAATAAATTAATTTAAATCTTATGAATATTAAAGAACTCGCCGCACGACTAAAAAAATTCTAAATAAGCACTTGAAAATAAATAAAGTTAATTTTTTTGAACAATATATTGAAAATGTATTAACTAAACCGCATCCTAGAATTTCCTAGAAAAATCCTAAAAATTTTTAAAATTATAAAACTTCCCTGAGTTTCCCTGAGTGTGTGGCAACCCTGTGATTTATAACATATGTTGCAACAGTTGCACATAAACTGGTAAAATTTGTTATATTGTTTCAGTTTTGTTAACATAATTTTCGAGTTATGGGAATTAAAATGGAGTGTTTAACTCTAGCTAAAAAAAAACCTATAGTATGAACTGTTTTGTCCAAATTGTAATTGAATTATATTAAAAGCTTATTAAGTAGTTGAAATGATAATATTGAAGAAATTACTTATATATAATATATGTAATTATTCTACTCAAAATTTCCGGAAATATATTCTTAAGTCTTTAAAAACTAAGGTTGAGGGTAATCTAGTGTAATTAATTAAAAAATCAGTGAGGTTAAGTTGGCATTTGTGTTGTGGATTCAAGTATTTTATTCTAAAGTCATGTTCATTCCTTAGTTACTTTTATGTTATTACTATAACTGTTTTTGAAATAATAATCTTTTTCAAAATTTAAATGTGTTTTCAATAGCTACTTTTGTAATAAGAAACCTGTACATGTAAAAATAATTTTACTCTACAGATCATAAATAAATTTTTGAAATTAAAAAAAAGTATCAATAAAAATATATTGTTAAATTACTTTATTACCTCATCTAAGTTCCTTCTTGGCAAATGAAGTATTCCAAGAAGCAACTTTATTTTTACAGTTGTTGTAAGAACATGGAAGCATCTTAAAATATTGTCTATTTTGGTAGTCTTGATTATACCACTTATACTTGATGGAACCCATAGTTCTAGAATAGATCCCAACTTATTTTGCAACCAGGTAGATGTACTGGCTTCATGCATTTCCAACTTTACTTATGAAACTCAACTAATGTATAAAATATTATAAGGAGGTTATATACTGTTATCAAATTGTAGTGTTTATATAACTAATCTTTGGTTATGTTTAATTTCAAGTGCACATGCTTAGGTTCAATATACAGCAACTTTTCAGCTTTATTTTCAATGATTTTCAAATTCAGTTCAAAAATATTTACATAGGCAGGGCTTTGCCGTGTTTATGTACTTATATTACTGAATGTAATTTTAGCTAGCACCCTAGGTGTCTCTTCAACTGTATGTCATAGTGTCGTTTCAACAATGCGACAATAAAACTTTTTGCATTATCTAATTATTATGGTTTACGTATTTTACATAGCGCTGTGAAATTAGTATAAAAGTTAACTCGTTTGTTAGGCTTTATCTAACTCTAACGATAGTGTCATTACTTAAATTCATTTCAAATTATATTTTAGATTATTAGATAAAATAATTGTTTCTGTACTTTTCAATAACATTACCATCGTAAAGCTAAAGACAATATTTATGAAGGAAATTGTCATTGCTGCAATGAAACAACACAAAAATTGATGTCATTTCAATTTTCTGAAAATTTTCCTTGATTCGCAATATTTTATAAATAAACTATAATATGCATTTAATTACTATATCTAATAAAAGTTTTATTGTTTTTTTTTTTGTTTTTTTGATTATATATTATTTAAAACAAAACCTTAAACAGTATTAAAGTATCTTTAAGTTGAAGTGAAAAAAGACGTATATAGAATAATGTAATTAGTTTATGAATTCTCTAGCTGTATGTTTTTTTAATAAATTGCAAAAAAAAAGTACTTTTATGTGAACTTTAGAACTAAAGCTTAAGTAATTTATTTTGCTATATTGTACGGGCATAGATTTTAAAAGTATTTAAAAATCAGTATAAACAACTAAATTAAATTTAAAAAAAATGTGACTTGTTTTACGTGTATGTTCTTATTTAAAACTTTTAACAAATTTAATCAAACTTTTGTTAAATAGTTGTCATTTAGATGTTATTCAACAACATTTAATCGTATGTATTTACAAACTTCATCAATCATCACTGTTTTTTTAAACTCTTTACCTAATTTCTTAATATACGATTTTTATTGAACTATTTTGTCAAAAAATAAATTAAGTTAAATTTATATGCTAGTATCTAGTTATGTATAGAATAAAATAGGTATAAGTTTTTTGAGCGATTTTATTTTTTTCGTTCAATAAACAACAACTAAGAGTTTTATATATTAAACGATGTTAGAATAAGACTATTACATTTTTGATATAGAAAAAAAACTGCTGTATGCTAATAAATTGTTTAAAAAATTATATAAGTTTTAGTTTACTTTTTTAAAACAAATCAACTCTAACATTTGTACCTTAGTTTTAAAAAATAATTATTATTACTTGTTTTAGAAAATATACCTAAACGAAATAATAAACAACCGAAAAAACAAAACATACTTTTTTTCTATGATTTTTTTTACCTTTAAGCATAATGCTCCCCATAAAAAATCAATTTCCGTTTAATTACTAGAAAAAACTTTAATTAATCAAAATATTTAAACAAGTTCTTAATTCAAACTGTCTAATTTGAAAAAAAAGTACTTTTCAACATAACTATATAATTTGATTACAGTGAACCTTAATTAAAACGAAATAACAGAAATACATTTGTAAACTTAACTTTGTTTGTACTCAAACAACAGTTTACAGCATACGTAGTTAAGTTATAACTATAACGATAATTAAAATAAAACTATTGAAAAATGTTTTATAACCAATTAAAGGTATTATTTAATGATTTGTTGTATACAAAAAATCAAAACTATACTTATTTCCTTATTAACACTTCCTCTAAAAATGTAAATAAAAGATCTTCGCTACTTAACTTGAGGATAACATGAAAAAAAGAATTATAAAGAACTTTAGACAAAATTCTTTTAGCTTAAAAAAAAAGAAATACTTTTTAAACGAAAATTTTATACATACAGTTCAAAAAAAATCAAGGATCATTGATGTGCCGGCTCAATGGAAAAGCTTTGCAAGCCTCTCTCTATGAATAAGTGATGAACAGCCATCTCATTATGTCGGTGTAGAAAGAGGTAGCGGTACACATGTCCCTCAACATTGGTGTAAAAAAAAACTATCTTACTATATAGTCTTTAAGGTCCCCCCCATAGCCTTTAAATAATCTAGGTGTTAATCCAGGGGTTTCTAGATTCAACAAACCCGACTGCATGACTAACCGTTTGATGGATGTAGTTAAACGGTTGCATATTATCATTAACCAAATTCGAAATGTTGCTATAGGCACGCCAGCAATCGGAAATTACTCTCGTCCCTGGCAAAATATTTCTCAAAGCATCTTTGAAACTATTTATAACTATAAAACGATAATTAAGAAAACGATTACCATTAAACTATACAATAAAAAAATTAAAAAAGTCTAGTATGTTAAATGCATTTTTAATGCTTATATAAACTAATAACTTTAGTTAGCAGGTTATTTTTTGAAATGTGTGTTTTTTGGACAATCTTTGCGAAGTAAACTTTAAGTTAACTTATTTCTTGTTTTATTGTCCTTTCAGAAGTTTTTAAAGCTTAAAATTATAAAAAGAAGATGTTATTTAGCCTAATTTAGTTTTTTACTTGGTCCTCAAGTATTTAACTCGTGTACCTTATTTGTTTGTACTTATAGAAATTGTAGTTTATTGTTTTAAATATTTTAAAACTTTTATACATTTTCTATCTTAAAACACTATGTCTTTAGACTTTTTTAAACATGACTTTTGATATTATTTTTATTTGGTTTTATTAAACCTGTAATTATTTGCTTGGAATTAGTATTGTTTATCTCCTTTTATAATCTAATTTAAAGTTATATACATTTTTTATTTCTTACGTTACAAAACAAGTTTTAAAGTACGTTTTTAAACACAAAATTCAGTTAATTTTTGTTTAGTTTTCTTTTTTTTCGTTTCATTTAAAACATTATTTTATTGTTAAAGATTTAAACTTTAAGATGATAAATAATTACGTGTAATAGCTCGTAAGAAATTGTAAAATCATATGATATGGTGTATAACCAAAAGCTTTTTCGTACACCAGGTCCTTAGACCAAGCGTTTTAAGCGCTTCATATCGTTCAATATAAATACTAACTATTGTTTGTGTTTTTTGATATTTAAAATTAATATTAAGTAATTTTTTGCAACATATAAAAAAAAACACTTTTAACTGTTTGAATTCTATATAAAGTCTTTTTTGATTTTAACTTAAGTATACTATGATACTGTTTATAAATTTGTTTTAAATGGTTTATAATTAGAAAAAAAAAATAATTAAATATACTACATAAATACATACTATAGTTTATTCATAAAATATTACGAATTAAGGAAAATTTTCAGAAAAATTAAAACGACAACAAGTTACATCTTGTTTCATTGTTGTAATGACAATGTCCTCAGTAAATATTGTCTTTAGCATTACGATGTTAATATTATTGAAAAGTACAGAAGCATATAACTGTTGCAACATAAACATTTATCTAATAATTTAAAATATAATCTGAAATGACACAAACTTAAAATGACACTATCGTTAGAGCTAAATAAAGCCTAACAAACGAGTTAACTTTTATATTAAGTTCACAGCGATATGTAACATACATAAATCACAATACTAAAAGGTAAAAAAATTAAAAAGTCGCATTGTTGGAATGACGCTATGACATACAGTTGAAGAGACACTTTAGGTGCCAGCTAAAATTACATTCAGTAATATAAGTATATAAACAGGGCGTAGCTTAAGTCCTTATTTTCAAATTAAGTTTGAAAATCATTGAAAATAAAGCTGAGATTTTCGCATATTGAACCAAAGCATGCGCACATAAACTTGAAGCATAATTAATTGCTGTTTTTCTAGGTTTTTAGGTAATTAACTAGGATGATGTCGCACCAATATTAAGCTGAAAATATTTTTAATAATATATTAGTACTGTCACTAAACATAATATTATACTTAAGTTACTTAATACTTATCTCTTTCAATTTTGTATAAAATTGACATAAAACTAATTGCTTCACTTAAGATTTTTTAAATTGTAAGTTATTTTTTATTACAAATGTTTGTCTTGCAATTTTGTCGTGTTTTGAAGATTTTCGATTTTTAACCTAATAAAGTTTTAAAAATCAAGTTTTGTCGTATAGATTTTGTTATGTCAAAATAGTTCTTTATTTTATTTTGTTTTATATGTGTAAGGTTAGTTTTTCGCTCTGGTTTAAAAGTATTAATATTTTTTTGTTACTGTGTATCTGAGGGAATTTTTCTACTAGTAGAAATCTGAAACTAACATTTACATTTAAGATTTAGATTTTAGAGTATGGAAAGGCACTTTTAGGGTTTTATTTTGCCAATTGCCAGTTGTTCCATTTTCCTTCTGGTTTTTACTTTCTTCTATGACTTTGAGACTTGATTTTAAGATTTAGGATTCTATGTTAGGCCTACATGAATAGCTTATTTTAATTGTGTTCTTGTTGAGAATTTTATTGAAATAGGCATTCTGCTGATTATTTGTCTAGTTCTTTGATTGATCATGTCTATTCTAGTTTTGATTGTGAAAAGCTAAATGTTAATGTTGTGGATTATGATATATCTAATCATATGCCTGTTATCTGTGAAATTGAATGCAAAAAGTCCAAAAATGAGTATTGTGATCTGAGGTCCTTTCAGGACTTCAGTAAGTTTGAAGTTGGAGCTTTTCTGAATGACTTGAGTGTGAAATTGAGAGGCATGAACTTGTGTGCTGAAAATTGTGAAGATGTTAATAAATGTTGGGATGAGTTTGAGAGTATTTTTAGTGGGACGGTATTTGATCATGCTCCAGTCAAAATTTTAAGTAAAAAAGAACAAAAACTAAAAGCTAAACCGTGGATAACAAAAGGTATACTTATCTCAATTAACTTTAAAAACTTAATGTTTAAATTTGCTATTAAAGATAAAACAAAAAAATTTTCTGTTTGTTTTAAAAAATATCGAAATATACTAAACAGAGTAATAGAATGTTCCAAGCGACTTTATTATAAACAACTAGTTAAAAAGAATAAACAAAATAGTAAAAAGTTATGGAAAATTGTGAATAATATCGTTTCCACTAAATCTACATCTAGTTGTAAAATAAAAGGTGTGCTTGATGAGTGTGGTGAAATTGTGAATGACCCAAAATGTGTAGGCAATCTAATGAATAAAAATTTTGTAAATATTGCTGACAATTTGTTAAAAAAGAGAAAAGATGTTGTTGATGTAAAGAATGATGAGTATTTGTCTGGTTCAGTTGAAAATGATTATGTCTTTAATGAAATTTCTGATAGTGAGATTCTGAATTATATTAAAACTTTAAATCCAAACAAAAGTGTGCGTTCTGATGTCCCTAATATTCGTTTTGTGAAGCTCAGTGCAAAAATAATTTCTCCTTATCTTTCTAAATTGTATAATAAATGTGTTGAGTATGGTGTGTTTCCTGAGTCGCTTAAATATGCAGAGGTAATCCCTATTTATAAATCTGGTAAAAAAAATTACATTAATAACTACAGACCTATTTCTCTTTTATCCCCATTTTTGAAAATTTTTGAGTTTTTAGTGTGTGAGAGATTGAAAAAATTCTTTTTGTTGAATGAGGTGCTACATGAAAAACAGTATGGGTTTAGAGAGAATAGTACGACTGAACTAGCTGTGAATCAGATTGTTGATGAGTTAATTGAGGCTGGTGAGAGAAAATTAATAAATTGCTCTGTATTTTTGGATTTGGCTAAAGCATTTAACACGGTTAATCATAAAATTCTAATATCTAAACTTAAAAATTATAATATAAAAGGTTCAATGTTAAATTTACTTAAAGATTATTTAAAAGATAGAAGTCAATCAACGGTCATAAATAATGTTGTGTCTGAGCGTGAAATTGTGAATGTTGGAATACCACAAGGTTCTTGTTTGGGTCCTTTGTTGTTTCTTGTGTATATTAATGATATTTTTTCCTCTACTGAGATAAATATGAGATTGTTTGCGGATGATGCCTGCTTGAGCTACCAACATAGTGATCCTGAGTATTTAAATGAAATCATTAATAAGGAGTTGGTTAAAGTTGATAAATGGTTGCATGCTAATAAACTTTTTATTAATTATTCAAAAACTAAATATTTGCTTTTTAATAAAACTTCAAAAAATTTTGAATTTAGTGTCAAGGTTAATGGTTTTCTTATTGAGCAGAGTGATAGTATAAAATACTTAGGTGTGGTTTTGGATGATAAGCTGAATTGGAAGAAACATTTGAGTTCTCTGAAATCGAAATTGTCTAGGAGTTGTTATGTTTTGTCAAAATTGAGATATTATTTGGACACATTTACACTTAAAATGGTATATTATAGTTTGTTTTATTCGCATATCCAATATTGTATATCTGTTTGGGGTAGTGCTGCTGACTGTTACTTAAAACCAATTGTTTGTATGCAAAAAAGAGTGATCAGGTATGTTTGTCGTGTGCCTGCCTTGACAACAACAAACCCTTTATTTAAAAAAACTGGTGTGCTAAAATTAAAGGATGTGTATAAATTGCAAATTTGTAAGTTGATGCGTAATACTATAAAAGGGTTTGATGTAGAACACAATAGATTTACACTTGCTAGCTCTGTTCACACACACAACACAAGATTTTCAAAGAAAATGAATTTTGTAACTGAAAGACCTAGAACAAGACTTGGCCTAAACTGCTTTAGGTATTTGGGTCCCAAGTTTTGGTCTAGTGTCCCTGAAACTTTTAAAAACTTAAAGAAAGATCCTTTTAAATTTAGATATAAAAACTTTTTGTTGAATAACTACATGGAGTAGATCTAGAGTGCTTCTACATGTATGTTTTGTTTGAGTTGAAATTTGATTTATGTTATTTTGGCATCAGATTGTGATGTGTAGGTCTTTACTTTATAATTGTCCTGGTAATGAAAGAGTGATTGTTATAAATTATTGTAATAAATTTGCTTATTGTGAGTAATCTTACTTGTACTTATTTTGTTATTGTGTTAGATTTAAGATAGTTTTTTATGTTTTTTATTAGAAATTAGATGTATAAGTATAAATTTGATTCAAAATATTTTTATTTTTTTATTTTTTTAATTTAATTTTTATTTTATTTTTTTTAAACTTTAGTATTTTTTTTTTTTTAATTTTATTTAATATTTTATTTATTTTATTTTTACTTATTTTATTTGTTTATTTTTATTTTATTTTTATTATTATTTTTTGAGTTTTGTACAAACTTAATACTTACAAATTTTAAAAACTCTTATTATTTATTAACTTTATTGTTGATATATATGTATATATTATTATCCATACAAGTAGTATTTTTTTTTTTCATACTACAGTATTTCTTTATTCTAGTTAGTTTTTTATGTTTTTAGAACTAAATACTTTTAATTAGATATTTGTTTATTTGAGTTTGCAACAGCTGATTGTGAGTTCACACTGGTGGCAGTGATCACATGATTGGATTGTTGAGGTGTTTTTTGTTGTAGCGTCGGCAAATACTTACTTGGGGATTTGAGCTTCATGATTTTCCCACACTTTGTGGTTTTTAGTGTTGAGATTTTAACCTCGTGAGTGTTTGCTAAATGACGTGTCACCAAAGGTTTTTTTTTCAATAAAGGGTTAGGATTAGTTTTTATTTCAGTTAGTTAAATTTTTTTTCTTTTATTATTACATAGACATTTTTATTTTTAGTTAAAAGGTAATTTTTTTTCTTAGTAAATTTAAAGATAGGGCAGGTAGAATAACATGTGATGAGCTCAAACTCACTTGCTTGACCTTCAGAAAACGTTTATCGTTGCAGAGGGGAGAGTGAGTATTTTCTGATGTTTTTCTACCTTTAAAAAAAAAAAAAAAAAAAAAAAAAAAAAAAAAAAATGTCCCTTTTTAGTGAAATGTTTGTCTACTAACTTTTGAAATTCTTTACCTATGTTTGTTTTTAATGTTGATCTAAAAGGTTTTGTAATATTTCTATACATTTGTTTTGCACAAGTTATTTGCAAGCTAAAAAAACAGATAGGCCTGCAGATTGTACAGGGAGATAATTTATAATTAGCTGAATAATAAACATCAGGACTAGATAAAAAATTATTCTAAATACTTAATAAATGTTTGTCTAAAACCATCGTTTCTTTGATCCTTTAAAACTAAGTTTTAATATCAGAATTAAATAAACATAACACTTTACTAATTCCATCAATTTTCAAGAGCTATTCAATTTAACATTTTAATTAACATTTTTAATATTAATAAAAATATTTTTACTTTAGTTTAACTTGCTAAATATCTAAATTTTGTATTTATTTGATTTTTTTCATCTGTCATAATTAAAATTTATATTTTAAGCTGTTCACTTACCAAAATTTTTTCAAATTTCATTTAAAATTTATCACTTGAGAATGAAACTCATATAGTTTTTAAAAGCTTTGTATAATAAAAAATAAAACTAAATGAATAATCTATTGATATCAAGTTGCAAATGTTATATAAATACGTTTTAATAAAACATTTTGTTTATATACAGCTTTTTTTATAGTTTTATATAAAATATTCTTAAATATATTTTTTTAGATGTGTATTGAGTACTAGTTATTTAACTTTTTGTTGTAATGTGCAGATTGTACAAAATAACTGAATTGTAGTGTTAGAACAAATATAAAAGCAAAATTATAACAAGTAGTTTTAATGAGCTATTTTATCAAAACTTTTTACTCTATAAAATATTTTTAAAACTTCATTAAGCTTAGGTATAAACAACATGTAAAACTTCTCGCAGTGCAAAACTGAAAAAAGTTATAAACAACTTATATTTGGGAGCTAAATTATCAATGTAAAAAAAGAACTGAAAAATGCTTGTATTCAACTTAAATTTTACTGTACATGTCAGCAACAAAAAAAAACATACAATTTTTAATCAGTTAAGAATTTTCACACATAATACATTTAAACTTTTTAGGTGGCTAAATATTTAATCCATCACATTTCATGTGAAACCATCATCTACATTTTGTAACCTCAGACTGAATCTAAAATAATGTTAAGTTTAAGTAGTGTAACAATTAGTTGATTTATTTTTTTTATTAATGCAATAGGGGAGGGGGTAAGACTCTTTTTTTTACAAAAATTAACTTTAGCCTTCAATTGAAAGCTTAAATTACAAACTATAAGCCAGTTTTTATAGAATTCATAAATATCATTTAACTTTTGAGATATTTTATTTTTTGTAAAACGTTTTCTATACAAATGTATAGACTGCAAAATTATTTCTGGTCAATTTTCTCAAAAATTTTAAAAATCACTAAAAATCTATCTCCTCCTTCATTTTCAAGCAATCTTCTTCAAATTTTCAGGAAATGTTCCTTACATTATAAGAAAAAACGTTATTTATGAATTTTGATAATTTTTGTATGGCCTTAACTAACCCATGAAAGACGTTTCTTTTTTGTAGTTTTTATGTCATCTTCTCCACCTGCGAAACAGTAATCCAAGGGTAGACCTTTGTTTAGTGGACCTAAATTTTACATGTATTTAGTTATTATTTGATAACATTAAACAAGTTTAAAAAGATTTTCTTATAATGAAACCATATTTCAACCTCTTATTAAAAGAACTTCATTTGCAAGTTAATTTCTTTTGATATTCAGTGCTTCTTCACTTGAGAATTTCAGAACAGTCTCATCATTATTTAAATTTTCCACAAGCTTTTCTGCAAATGGAAATTAAAAATTTTGTAAATTTAACAAACATATTTTTAAGAAACCACTCACTTCATACATAACCAAAATAGCTTTTTTTGATTTTGTTGCAAAATAGTGTAGTTAATTTTTTTTATATTGTAAATTTACAGAAACTGTCAGTTCTTAAATTCTTTCCTTAAGGTCCTCGTTGAGCTTTTCTTGTTCAAACAGGGTCAATGTTTTTAATTTAGTTTACAAACTAAAAAAAGAAAAATAAGTCGTATGAAATGAATGCTTCAATAAATATCAACTAACTATTAACTTTGGTTGCAGTGCCTAAACAAAAAGGGTACAAAACTTTCCTTCTAGTAAGTTTTCTGCTGTTTTTACATCCAAATTTAATAATGCTGATCTAGACATTATGTCAAAGTCATTAAAACAGCAAACACTTCCCACTATAAAAATATGTATTTTCATAGAATTTGCATGAAAAAATATATTAAACTTCTAAACAATTTATAAACTTTAAGTAGTAATATGTTTTTGACAATTTAAAAAGGCTTTGTTGTATAAGTACTTACATGAAAAAAACTTATACTTTAAAATAAACTTTACAGTTTGTTCATTAGCCTTATTTCCATGCTTTAGAAATTGTAAATCTTGCTAATCTAAACTTGATTTTTTACTTTCAATATGCGCCACACTAACAAGTATAGTTAAGCTCTTTCTACTCCACAAATATTTTCTCTATATAAATGATTAAATAAAGTACACTTCTTGATAAACAATAATAAAGTAAAAGTAAATAAAGAAATAAGAAATTATAATAGATAGTCAAAACCTCAAATCATTATTAACAAATTTAAAAAGTTGAAACTAACATCAGCTACTACTGCACATTCGGTATAAAATCCATTGTCCACTTTAACAAAGAAAAAATTGTGAAAAATAGCTTGACTTTCAGATAGAAAAAATATTATTTGTCAGCTTTTATTTTTAATAAGAGTGAAAGATCTCGATTATACAAAGCACAAGGAATTGTTTAAGATGTCTTTTGTTCAAATTCAATAAGAATTGCAAACGTGATTGACTGTATAAGAAATGTGTCCACTTAAACAAAGAAAAACAGGTGGAAAATAGCTTCACTTTCAGATAGAAAAAATATTATTTGTCGGCTTTTATTTTTAATTAAATTAAAAGATCTTGGTTCTACAAAGCACAAGGAATTGTCTAAGATGTTTTTTGTTCTAATTGAATAAGAATTGCGAATGTGATTGATTTTTCAAGTTTTAAAACCATGCTTTTTATGGTTATTTTTCATTTCTGAGGCTGAAAAGACTGCAGTGCAAAGTTCCCACTTCTCTAGATATCTGTAGATATATTTAAAAATTGTGAAAATCCCTATATTTACCTAAATTTTACATTTTGTGCTTAGTGCTGGTAATTTTTGTAATAAAATATCAGATAATTTCTTAATTTAATAAATTTAAATAAATTAGGCTAGTTTTATTACTTTTTCTAAGTCTAAGATTATTTTTTATATAAATGAAATCCTTTTTTTTTAAATTATGATTTTACCAAGTCTTTTTGTTATTAGTTTGGTGTTTTAGGTTTTTAAGCTTGATTAAAAGAAATTATTTTAAAAGTTATGCTCATTTTTTAAATTTCAATTTTCTTATAACTCAGGCCATCTTAACCTAACTTGAAACAACTCAGTTTAGTTTTTGCTTACTAGGGCTGGATTTTTAGAGAGTAGCAACCCTGGTTTTAATATGTATAATTATTTATATTCAAATTTTAAGAAATAATACAAAATAGTTAAAAAATATAAAATCTATTAAATCCTCATTTAGCTACTCATCTTGTTAAGATCTTCATTAAGAAGTTGTTCTCTAGGACCATTTGGCTGAACTTTTTTTGAAAGTTTCTCCATATTTTTGCTATTTTCTATGAATTTCCCTAGATATTTTTTCTGAAATTTTGTGGGAATCCTAAATAGTTATACGGCTCATTCTACTTTTTTAAAATTTTCTGCTGAACCAGGTTAGTTTTTATTTACTCAGGCTGACTCTTTCATGATGAGTGGCAAATTGAGATAAATTACTTTCTTATGCACAGGTTAAGTATAATAAAAATAAATGTAATTTTTTTTTCTATTCTAAATTAATTCAAACTCTACTATCTGGTCCATTTTATTAACTTTGAAAGGCTTTTTAGCATTATAACTGTATTAAGTAACCATATAAGTAGCTGTATAATAGTTAAGTGTTTCAATTTATTAAAAAAAATTAAAGAGTTGATAATTAAAAGGATTAATAAAAAAGAATACAAAATACTATTGTTAAATTATAAGGGGATACTTTAACAAATACTATTAGCTACTGCTTCATATACATGCAGTACTTTACCAATGCACTTGAATTTTATTTATTTATTTTATTTTCAATCCTTATTTTTAAAACCTTACCTATACATACCTTTGAGTCAGATTGTAACTCTAACCTTTAACACATTCTTTTAACAAGGTTTTATTAAATCCATAAAATAAATCAATTAAATTCAAATGGCAAAGAAAATGAATTGCTCAACATTAAAGAAGATGATAGAAAAATTGATAGGAGTCCAAAAAAATTCAATTAAGTGCAACTCCTAATGAAAGGCAGAAAACAGGGTGGCAAAAAAAACTAGTAAAAACCTGGAATTTGACAAATTAGGCATGAAAATCTAGAATTTAAGAAATTTTGAAAAAAAAAACCGGGAATTTTGTTTAAAAACTGTAAAAAACCTGGAACTTTTTTAAATTTTGGTTTTTCACAATAATGGTAAATAAATATTATAAATTTTATAATTTTTAGACTTAAAATGGTGTATATTTTGTATTTAATTTAAATTAAATTTTTAAAAAGTGTATTTTTGATTAGTAATTGATAAATAAATTATTAAATTTTTACTTTAATTAAATAAAACTGCTTTTTTACTGCATTTCCATTGTTATTAATGTCATGTAAAGTCACTCAAAAAAACCTGTTTTTGACTGATGGAACTTAATATAGTTTAGATTAAGAGAAAACTAAGAGCAAGAGCAAATTAAGAGCAGAGCAAAATAAAAATGTCTAAAGCTGTGTTTTATGCCAAATTATAGAAGCTATAACAAATCTTAGCTTTATAGTATAAGTTAAAAACTGTTAGTTGTGCCTAGTTTATTTTAAGTAGCTATAAGAAGTATCATTTAGTTAGTTTAAATGTTTTTATTTAATTGTGGATAATAATTGTGATTAGGACTTAAAAAACCATACAAGTATTTTAACTAATCAATATATAAATTTAAGTGCTTTTTGATAAAGATCCTAGCAAAACAAGTTCACCAGAGTAATAATAATAAAAAAAGATAAACAGTGTTCTTTCTTTATTACACGAACACATGTTTCTGTGTGTTAGTGTAATATATAAAGAATACTGTTTAATTTCGTTATTACAAGTTTTTTTATAAATTTAAGTAATCTAATGTTTCTGTGTGGTTATAAGACTTCTATTGTTACCTTTTGTTGGTTACCTCAACTTTTTGGGTAGGTGTTTAATATGCATGAAGGGTCAAATATGCACAAGATGCTTTACAAAGAGACATTTGCACAAAGAGAATTACGCACGACGTCAATTTTGCATGAATGGTCACTTTTGTACAAAGACACTTTTGCACATGCTTAAATTTTTTTTGAAGTATTTTTTACTTGAATTTATTATAATTTTTTTAATATCACTATTACCCCTTACCCTCTTCTGGTATTTTTTTTATAGTTGACTTTTTATTCATTTTTGTTTATTTATTGTTTTTTTTTGATTTGTAGTTTTTATATGGTACATATATGTTTTATTTTTCTATCACTGTTACCCCTTACACTCAGTTGGTAACTTTTTTTTTGTTTTTTATTAGTTGATTTATTTTTTTAATGTTTTTTAAAATATTTTTTATTAATTATTTTTCTTTTTTATTTTTACTACCACTGTGACCCCTAACCCTTGGTTAGTAACTTAAAAAAATCTTTCTTTTATAAAATTTAATTTTTTTACTGTTGTGCAAAAAATGACTCTTCAGCAAAAAATTCTTTGTGCAAAAAAGTCCCTTCATGCAAAAATGTCTTTGTGCATATTTGACTCGTTTTCTATCTTTTGTCATCTATACATTAAACAATTAAGACTTGATTGTTTTCTTTACATAAATTCTCTTATTTGAGCAAAAAACTGTAAGTTAACAGCATATAAATCATAAGTTTATAAAAGCTTTAACTAGAAGTAATTGTTATTTAAAGCTATAAATACTTTAGAGAGGCAATCTTTAAAGACATTAAATTTTAAAGATTTTAAAGAAATTGATTTAAAATGGTTATACAGGTTGCAATAGAATAAAACAAAGATTAAAAAACATTAATACGTTTGTTGTTTAAGTAGGTTAAATATATCAAAAAAACCTTTTTTTAATAAAGATTAGTTTACTACTAAAAATGGTCAAAAAAAAGATGTATTTTTAAAAACCTGGAAGTAATTCTGCCACGCTGAGAAACTTTAAGAAAAATTTGTAAATCAGGTAGAAGTCAATACTCCCTGTATGAGGCACTTGTTTTTTAAACAATCAGTTTAAAGAAATAGTCAAGAAAATATCATGATGTTAGTTCAGGGGTCGGCAAACTGCGGCCCGCGGGCCAATTGCGGCCCGCAAGCACGTTATTTTTTTGAATGGAATGCGGCCCGCAAAAGAAAATTTTGTGGCCCGCAAGCATGTAAATGTGGCCCGCTGAGCAAAAATATATTTCAAGTTAATTTTTTTTCGGTATTTTGTTTTAATTTTATCAGTTTGGTTTTAAGTCTCTGTATAACATTTAAAAATAATTAGAAGAAATTACTGCTTTAGTTTAAAAAAGTGTAGAAGACATTTTTAAATGTCTTTTATTGTATTCTAACTGGATATTTTTCTGAGTTTCATAATAACTTCTTTTTCACAACAGCAAGTTATTATCTGAAAAAAGAGTGTACAGAGTGCTTGAATTTAATAAGTTAGTTATGTAATACCTATTTATTAAATAAACTAAGTGCAAATGTTTTCCATTTTGTACAAAAATAATGCACAGTAATTAAATAAAGTGTCATTTCTTTATAGCTTAGATATTCTTATTCAATATTATTTTCACCTAAGTTTCTTTTATAGATTTTTTGTTTGTAAATGTTATATTTTAGTATTAAAGGATTTAAAATAACATAGTAATAAGAAATAAGGTTTATTTAATTTTTGTTTTGCACACTTTAATTTTTTAGAAGTCTTCTTTGCACTTAAATTAATTTATATGCACACCAATTTAAAAAGATGCTCATATTTTAAACCACTTTTTATTTAATACTTTAGTTAGTTTAAGTTTAGTTTATGCATAATTTTCTAACATTGTTGTTTATGTAATATCTAAATTTATACAGACACGTTTAAAACAATATATATGACATAAATTAATAAAGTTTTTGTTAGGCATACATTTTAATTTTTCAAATATTGTTTTTGTCAAACTAAGTTAACTTTTATGCCTTGCATATCAAAACACACATTTGCTATTTTTTGGAGCTACAGTGCTTCCTCGCTAATCTGGCCAAGTTGGGCAAGATTTTTTGAAAATACGGCCGGATTTGCCTTTGGCCGGATAAGAACAAAATATTGCTTTTTTTACAAACTATGTACCTTAGTTATATTATCAATGTATATAACAAAACGTACTATAAAATTTCTGTTAATTTAATTTGTTTTACTTTATTCAAAGAAAAAAGAATTTAAACAGACAAAACTAAACGAAACAAAATTTTATAAATTCAAAATTAATGGAAAAAAACTACACTGTTAACACTTTAACTAAATTAATATTTTTTTTTTGAAAAAAGAAAGAATAGAAGATTGTTTTACACTGCTTTCTTGTTTCTTAGCAGAAAACTCACGAAATTGGATGAGTTTTGACACATCTTCAGGTGTGGCTTCTGGTTGGCAGAAAACTCATTTATGAATTTATTAGCAGCTGAACTATCTGCACTTAATTTTTCGCCACATATTTTAAGATTACTTAAGCCAAATCTCCTGCAAAACTTCCATTGAAACCCCGTACTTGCTGAAAAGGGCCTTGAGTGTTCACCGTAAATTAAACGATGGAACTTGAGGCTTTTTCTAATAGTATTGGGCCAGTTATTGGACAACCCTTTTCACATTCCTGACAAAACCAAATGTAAAGGGCGCTGTCTAGCTTGTCAAAGACGCCTCCCTCTACTTTTTTGCGGTTTTAGCAGCTCCAATTAGTCCCAGCTTCTCCTTTTTGGCTTTAAACTTTTTGAACTTTTCTTCGCCTCTCAAAATGTCATTTAAATTTGACTTACCAATGTTAAACTGGCTCATTATAACAGCCTTAGGCACATTATTGTTTGCCATTTCGCAAACTTTTAACTTGTTTTCATTTGTTAGTTGAACGCGTTTTCGTTTCTTTGCTGTCTTATCCATTTTTTAACCAGATGTGTTGATTGTAGTATATTAAAGTGTAACTTGCTTAGCAAAGACAGAAAAATTGCAAATGAATAATAAACAAGTTTGTTACAACTGAGTGGGAAAAGTATGAAAAAAAACTTAAGATTATACAAATGATACTTTATTTTGACGTAACAATATATTGCTTGCTTACTTATAAAACGTAAATTGAATACTTTTTCGAAGTAAAATGAAATTAAACGCTAAAAACGCTAAAGTAAATAAGTCAACTCCGTCCCTGGGAAGGAAACAAAACCCGTGCAAAATTGACCCTCCGTGCTAAATTGTCACTCGTGCAAAAATGACCCTTAGTGCAAAAGTGTCTGCTCGTGCAAAAATATACCCTTGTGCAAAAGTGTCTTCGTGCAAAAGTGAGCCTTCGTGCAATTTTGTTTACGTGCAATTTTATCTTCGTGCAATTTTGTGCTCTTGTGCAAATTAGTCTTTGTGCAAAAGTATCTTCGTGCAATTTTGTGTTTTTGTGCAATTTTGTCCCCTTGTGCAATTTTGTACGCTCGCGCAATTTAGACACCTACCCGTGGCAAGGACACTTCCATAGTGAAACTGTGATATATATACAAAAGTTTATCTTACAGAATTTTAGTATCAAATTGTTTTATGTTCAAGTAAATGACAGGGTTCGTGCGCGTCAGGCTAAATCAGGCTAAGTCAGGCTAAATCAGTTTTTTTGAAAAAAGTTGAAAAACGTCAGGCTAAATCAGTTTTTTTATTAAAAATTTGAAAATATCAGTTTTTCTCAGTTCAAATGGTTCAAAATGTTTGATAAAAAAAAGTTGATAAATCTTTTTAAGATCAAATAGAGATGTGAATTTATTTCTAAATAAAATTTAGTTATTAAAGATAAAATCAGTCAGTATTTGTAAAAATAAATGCTTAAAACCTTTTGTTGAATCTTTAAAAAAAATTTAAGAATCTTCATTATTTTAATTTAAGTATATTTTATTCGTCATAATTATGAAAGTTCAAAAAAAAATACAGTTTAAACATTACAGTTTAGTTTAATAACTTAGATCTTTGTTTTAATTCGTTTACATCAGCTATGTATTTCATAGCTTAGTTGGTTGAACTGTTTTAATTTCTAATTTAAAGGCTTTATACCAAATATTTTTTTAGATTAAAACTCTTAGCAATTTACTCATATATTTTACTGTTTGTTTAAAGTTATTAAAGATACTCATAAGACTAAAACCTAGCTTTAAGATATAAGTATTAAGTTTTGTGGGAGTACAAATTTTAGGTACAATTCATTTTTCTTTACAAGAACAAAATACTAAAGGTTTTTTTTCAATTTAAGTGTAAGCTTTTTAAGTCTGATATGACATCAACAATCACTGTATTTATTTAGAGTTGAGGATTTATATTTATTTATTTATTTTAAGTATTAGTCAAAATACTATAATAAACATTTTTTACTTATTTTAATACTCGTGTAAGCGTTTCATTTTAAACTTAAAAAAACACAACATCGTTTTATTATAAATCTTCTGGTTATAATGTTTTTACTTAGTGCTTAATTAAATTGAACACTTGTGTTTAGTAATATATATTAAATTTTTACACTAGTAATAGATTAGATATAACACTTAT
Source organism: Thalia democratica (assembly GCF_965202585.1). Classification (NCBI taxonomy): domain Eukaryota; kingdom Metazoa; phylum Chordata; class Thaliacea; order Salpida; family Salpidae; genus Thalia; species Thalia democratica. The sequence goes on from NC_139165.1 coordinate 60,148,028, forward strand.
TTTAAAACTTATCACTGAATTTGTTATCTTAAGGGCATAAGGGAAGGGTCAATCACCTTTTTGACAATTTAGTCTTGTTTATTGAGTTGTAGCTAAGCTATGAGTTGCTTTTTGCAGATTTTTAAAGCTCAAAATATTTTTGAGATAAAGCTGGTTGAAGTCGGAGACTACAATAGTACTAATCAAGACCCCTTAATACCTAAAACGACTTCTAAAGGGTATTTTCTTTACTTTGAAAAGATGTCAGGCTAAATTGGTCTCAGTCAGGCTAAATGAAAAAAATTTCGCGCACGAACCCTGAAATGATTAAGTTCTTTATTATTAAGCCCTTAGTTTAGTACTTACTGTAACAAATTTATGTGTATACTTTACCTCTTTATGATTTTTTCAAAGTTGTTTAAATTTTAAAATAAGTTATAAACGACAAAAAAAAACTCCCAAAAAGTTTGGTCCATGGACCTGGTGTACAAAAAACCTTTCGGTTATCAAGTCATACACCAGAACAGTTTAATGTCATGCCCAGAGCCAATAAGTATCATTATAAAAGAGGTATATGCCATGATTAAGTTTACTTAATTGTAATTTTTTGTAGAATAACTAAAGTTTTTAAAATAAATAAGAGTAGATTTATTTGTTACAAATTTTATTCTAAAGGATAAGAGGAGATATAAAATTGAAAGCTTTATATAGTTTCAAGTGTTTGATTATGTATTTTAGAATAAGTTTATATTAAGAAATCGATTTAGAAAAGTCAAAAAAATGTTAATAAAATGTCAGGAAAGATTCAAGAAAAGTCAAGAAATTTTTCTTAGCTTGATTTGTGGTAATCTTGATTTGATCAAACGGGAATTTTTTTACCAGAGAGTTGGCATTATTGTCTACTAGTTTTAGTTATCCTTCTATAGAATAACTACTGTAAATAATACAAGATATTAAGAAATTAACTAGGTCAACAAAAAAACAAAAGTAAATTATAGCTATGTACTTGGAACAGCCTGAAGTTTGAAAATTTAGGCAAAATAGTCTGAAAAAACCTGGAAATTGATACTTTTTGAAAAAACTTAAAAAAACCTTCAATTTTGACAATTTTTGTATGCAAAAAATGAAATTTGATTAGATTAAGATATCTAATATGGACGAAAAAAACGTGTAATTCAGGTTTAGTTAATTACAAAACACATTTAAAGAACCATTACAGTACCTTTTCTGTAATTTAAATACATTTTTAACCTGAAATAGATTTTAATTCTGTACTTGAATGAAACAATGAGACTTGTACTTTTAAAAACCTGGAAGTAATCAGCTAATCCTAAAACATCTAAAACACCAGTAGTCACTATGAAGTAAACATAAAAGCATAAAAAATTAAAATAACGTTTTTTTATATGTATTTTTGTATTGAAATTAAGTTACAAAGCAATTTATTTATTTTAATGACTAAAAAAGTTAAGAATAAATCAATACAAAACAACAGATGGTTAAGTTATTATTGTTAATGTGTGGAATTAAATGTATGTAAAACTAGTAATTTTTTTCATCAACAACTCCAGAAATTTTCCTTACCATGTTACTGTGGACTATTTTATTTTTACATGGATTAATGATGTCATCTGTTAGAACAACAAACATATGCCCCTTAAGGTGCAAATGTGAATTCAAGCTGAAGTTGGTCGACTGCAGAGGTAGAAGTTTAAGACAAATACCAAATGATTTTCCTTCATGGACTGAACACTTGTAAGTTTAATCAATAGATTTGGTTATTTTTAGTTTATTTGTAAATTTTGAAACACGTTGAAAAGAAGATTTCAATATATTTTAATAAAAAAAGAGTCTGAAAATTGTTAAGTTGGTACACAAATAATTATAAACAGAAGAACTTAAATAATAACTTCTTAAACTTTATTATTTTTTGCAATTATTAAGTAAGCTAAAAACTCTCAAGGTCATTAGCAGTTGGTTTTCTCTAATTTAAATGATTTTGAAATGTAAATTAAATCCTCTATTGTCATTACCTATTTTTTCTAAATCAGTTATTTTTAATATTAAGTTCATAATAAAGTCTTCCCTGAAAAGACAAAGTTAACCATCAAGCATAAACAAACTAACAGTGTTATTACATTTACAAATTGTGATTAATGTATATTGTAGATCAACAGGTATTTACATTTTTCTCATTGAAGGGTAGCCAAAAATCCTTGAAACCTGGAAACACCTGGAATTTTGTACAGAAATTGTGAAAAAACCTAGATAGACTTAAATAATAATATCAGTTCAAATCAAATAATTTATTCACTACCAGGTTTCAGTAGCAAAAAAAAAACTGACCTTATCAAGTATAATAAAATTGTAAACTGCTTTTAACTATAATGTTTATCTATAACGGTATTCAAAAACTTATTTATGCATGAAAATAATTTTTAGAAAAAAAAAAAAGTTATACTACAAGTTTTTAATTAGTGATTGATAAATTATTACTTAAATTGTTACTTAAATTAATGAAACTATTTTTTTACTTGCATTTCAATTATTTTGAATGTCATGTAAAGTCAGTCAAGAAGAACCTATTTCTGACTGATGCAACTTATAGAGTTTAGATTAAGAGGAAACTAAGAGCAAGAGAAAATTAAGAGCAAGAGCAAAATAAAATTTTCAATGCAATTTTTTATGCCCAATGTATTTTTAGCAGCTACAATAAATGTAAAACTTATAGTATAAGTTCTATATCATTAGTTTTGCCTAGTTTATTTAACGTAGCTATAATAAATATTACTGGGTTTGGTTAATTGTTTTTATCTAATTATGTTTAATAGTTTGGATTAAGAATATGATAAACCCATACAATTTTATTTTACATTTAAGTAATCTAGTATTTATGGCTATAAGACTTTTTGGTTAAGTATTGAGACATAACTGACCATTAATTATACAATAAGGTATACAAGACACTAAAATTCAGTAAACTAAATAAGTTTTGAGCAGTTCTCATTAGTAGAGTACAAAGCTAGCAAGAGATAAGATTTTACAAACTTATATAGTAACCAAGGAGTCATAAAGTAATCAAGAGAGTAATAAAAGATAAAATTAGTAACAAGTAAAATAATTCAAGCTTACTTATATTGTGATTAAACTACAGTAAAGCTATACACAGGATTGCAAAAAAAAAACCTGGAATCCTGGAAAAACTTGAAATTCGAGAAATTTTGAAAAAACCTGGAATTTTGATCAATAATGGCTAAAAAATCTGAAATTCTAAATAACTTTTACATAAGAAGTAAAGTTTAAATTTGACACAAAGAATCTATCGTATAGATAAAAATTTCTTGTTATCATCAAATATTTTTTTATTAAAAAGCACATTTAAAGAAGCTTAAAGATATCTTTTCAAAGCCAATATACTATTTTATTTACCTTGAAATTGAATTTAAATTGAAAATAGACCCTAAAAAGTGCTATTTTAAAAACCTGAAAAAAATTGCCTAAAACAGTTAGCAACCCTGTAATATATAAATATAATGACAATAAGACGTCTTATAAAGTATTACAAATTAAAATCAAATTGTTTTTGCTTACATAATAAAGGTTTCCTTAATAAAGTACAAATAGCTTCTATTTTAATTAATTTGAAAACATTTATACAGTTTTTAATCATTTTAAATCTATTAAGATTATAACTGTTTGCACACGTTGAGTTATTCACCAAATTTTCTACAATAGACGAACGTTTTGAAGCATTTAGAACCCTGATATACAATCATTCTTTTTGAAAAGCAAAACTTCTCTACACTCTTTGAGACTTGCTGTTTTATTATTTCCCTTAGATGTCTTGTTGTTAACCCAACATAGCTTGCTTTCCAACAGCTGCTGAATTAATATATCACCATACTTTTATTTAAGTTGGATATTGGATCTTTACCACCTGGTTTTATTAGTAGTTTTTATGTGAAGACAATCCTTGGGTTTGCTGCATAATAAGTATTTTTTATCAAATGTTTGTTTTTATTTTCTAACATTTCTTAAGTTTTATTAATGAATGGGAGTTTCAAAGTATCTACACGTTTTTCAGGTCCTATTTTTTTTTATCCAAGTTTTTCAAATGTAAATTAATAGTTTTGTTAACTAACTCTTGTGAGTACCCATTTTTGTTTAATAACAACTTGATCTGTTTGATTTCACTTGGCGAACAAATTTTATGTTGCTTGATGAAACAGAGTTCTGAGTAAATTCACATTTTTCCTAACTACAATTGGATTGAAAATTCAAATAACAACCTGTAAAGGTTTTCTTTCTATACACCAATATTAAAAATATATTATCTTTTCTTTAGATTTGTACATCTAAAAAAGCAAATTTATTATTTTTTAATTTCTCTTTTCTATTGTGAAACTTGAGTTATGAGCATTATTATAAATATTAAAAAAATCATCCATAATTTTCTCGCGTTGACTAACACAAAACAATCATCAGCATACCTGAGGTACAATAACTTAATTTTTAAAGCAGGAATATTTTTTGACTCAACATAACCCATAAATATGTTAGCAAATGTTGGTCCCAAGGGGGATCCATGACTATCCCATCTTGTTTTTTTTGATTAAATTTTTTTGTTAGCTTTTTTCAGTTCGTTTAATTTTTAAGTTTTATTTCATCTATACTTTATACACTTTAGGCTGTATTCTTTTCTTTTTATAAATATTACTAGTTGAACAAAACACTTTAATTTAACAAAGTATACATCATAAGTTTATCAATAATGTTAATAAATTTAACATTTTGATCAGCATCTATAGTCAGTAGTAATAGTAATGTATAAAACATTTGTTAAGTCTAATATAATCTTAAGTAAAATGTAAGAAATATGTCGTTTACCAAGGTATAAAGTATTACTTTTTGGATGCATAAAGCTAACATTTATTTCATAGCAGCATTAAATACTGAAGTTTGTGTTCGACCCCCGTATGTTGTTCATTTTTCTTTCATTTTAAATTTAAAATCATGAAGGTTATTGTTGAACTAATTTCTTAAGATAGTAATTACTATCTAAAAATAGTATAAAAACGTTAAGTTTAAAATGATTTGGTGATAAGAAAGCAAATGTTCTGTTATAAAATTCATTAACTTTTTGTTCACCTTAAAAGTACAAGTAATTATGCATAGACTGCAAATACTTAATAGAATTGAATTAAGAATAGTAGTTCTTGTAGTTGCTTTTTAAATTTAATTTAGTTGAGTTGTTAATTTCTTCAAGGGATTTTAGTTTGTTTAACTATTTAATTTTTAGTTGAGTGATGTTGAGAGATAGCAAAGGAAATTAAAAATATTACAATAAGTTCATAATAACTGTACTTTTGTTATATCTAATTACTACTCAAACTTTAATTGTTAAAAAAATTGTTTGTTGCATGTCAGAGTTTCATACTGATGCATTTTTTTTCAGGAATTTAGGAAACAACAAAATATCAAATTCAAATCTGAACTTGACGAAAGTCCTTGATGGTTTACCTAGATTATTGACTTTGTTAGTTTGTATAACTTATTATTTGTAGTGATTTTATTACATATAATGTTTAATTTAAATAAATGCCAAATTTTTTGGGTGTTTTTTACTATACATAAATTTATTAGTTTTGCCAATTTTACCCCAAAATGTTTCTATTAAGTTACTAGCTGTTAATGTCAAAACAGGCGTTAACTATTATCACATTAAAAATTGTCAATGCTAAAGAAAATGTTGAGTTCTGATAATCTAGTTGCATCAACTTCTAAACTCACTACAAACAAAATCTTTAGTGAGTTGTTAAAAATGCAGAAGCAACCAACCAAAAAACTAGAGAGTTGCGACCTTTGTTTGTTGGCAGTAGGTGCCTACTGCAGGACCAGGGTGTCGCCCATACGCGTAAATGGAACAGTTGTGGAGTGGGGATGGATGTGATTCCACATGATAAGTTTGTGGTGAAAGTTTATGGCTTAGGGAGACTGAATCAGAGAAACATAATTTTTTTAAGGGTGTTCAACCCAATGTTAACTAGTATTGAAACAAAAGCCTTCCATAGTTGATGCGGAAATCTACCCAGCTTTAAAGAGGGCAATGTACGTCATCAACGTCCTGATTCTCCTGAAAACGGTACAGAAGATTCCAACAGTGCCAATACTGGTGAAACAAGTGAGGTTGAGAAAGAGCACACTCCTGCTCCTATATTTCCCTTAAAACATAAGGTGCCACTTGCCTTGCGTAGGAAAAAAATATTTCAATCATCAGGTAAGCTTGCGAAGTGATTACTCCAACGAAGAAATCAAATTTTCTGAAGTCTCTTTCTATGTCTTTTGATGCTGAAACTTTAATTGCTGCTGTTTGTGATAATTTCCAAGTCAGGAGGGATTTGGACAAATTTGAATTGTATAGGATTTTCTGTAGTGCGTTTGTTGTAGTTTTGTTTTTAAAATAAATTCATTGTTTAAAACCTTTTAAAGTTTAAGTCAATTAAATTTTGTTAATCTAATTTAGTTTCATCTTAGTAAATATTAGTTTTATACTTGATGAATTTTATTATTGCCTAAATAAGCTGGAGGAAATGTACAATTATTCAACTGTTGTTCAATTTAGTGTGTTCATATTTATACTTTTTTTCGTTTTGAATTTTTCATTGCTATAAAAATGTTGAATAAAATTAAAAAAAAACAAAGAGTTAATCTTTAACTAGTTTGACTTCAAGAGCTTTAAAAAAATAGTAAATATTGTTATTTCAGTTTTTTGATCTTTTAATGATTTCTAAAATATAAAACCGCTTTCTTAGCTGGTGCCCAAAAATGTGAGTATTGCGGTTTGAACTTTTAGCTATATAACTTAATTACTATAGAATATTGATTCAATTTTACTTCTGAATATGAGATTTTATTTATAATCTTGGCTTAACCTGCATATTGTAGAAAAGTTTTATGTACTGTAAAGTTTTTTTTAGAACTATACTGAAGAAAAAAAAAAAAACAGAGAAAAATCGTTTTTACTTTGTAATTGGCTAGTATTGAGGCCATTGGGGGAGAAGGTTAATGTTTTTTTTATATCTTGATCTTGTTTTATAGAATTTTTACTAAGCTAAAAGTTGATTTTATCAATTTTTTTACATATTTAGGCTTCATAGATATAATTAGAAGAGTACGACAGGATCTCTAATGGAGATACAAGCTAAAAAGACGAAAAAAAAAGACTATTGTTAAATCTTACTCCTATGTATTTTGAGAGAAAAACCTGATATCTTCAGGAAATGTTCCTTGAAATATTTAGAGATTCTTTAGCAATAAGTTAAGAAAAATGTATGTATTACGAAGAAAAAACAAAAGAAAAAAGAAAGTTTAAAGTTTAAGAGCATAGGGAGGTTAACACCTTTTTTTGGTTTTTGATCCTATTTTATATAGTTTTTACTAAGCTACAAGATGCATTTTACAGATCTAAAAAATTCAAAATAACTTTTGAGATATAGCCGGTCAAAGTCGGAGGCAACAATAGGTTCCTTTTGGGAGGCGCAACTTGAAACGTCAAATAACTAGAAATCACTAAAAATCTATCATTTCCTAAGTTTTTTGAGATAACTACCTCAAATTTTCAGGAAATGTTCCTTGATATATTTAAAAAATTCTGTTAAAAAAAAATTAAAAAAAATTAAAAGTTAAACATTTTATATAAAAAATAAACAAAAAAAAACATTTTTTTTTAGTTTTTTTGTTGTAAAGTTTTATTTTTTTATTTTTTTTAAATTCTGTTCTGACAGAATTTATTAAATATTGCAAGGAACATTTCCTAAAAATTTGAGGTAGTTATCTCAAAAAACTTAGGAGAAGATAGATTTTTAGTGATTTCTAGTTATTTGCCGTTTCAAGTTGCGCCTCCCATAAGGAACCTATTGTTGCCTTCGACTTTGACCGGCTATATCTCAAAAATTATTTTGAATTTTTTAAATCTGTAAAAAGCATCTTGTAGCTTAGTAAAAACTATATAAAATAAGATCAAAAACTAAAAAAGGGTGTTTACTATGCCCTTAACCATTCGCCTTTTTTGCCTTTTTAATTTTTGTCTCCCAGGAACCTATAGTACTCTTCGACTTTAACCGGTCATAAATCAAAAGTTCTTTAAATATTAAAGTTTATTATAGCAACTTGTAGCTTAGTTAAAAATCTATAAAACAAGATCAAGTTGATTTACCTTTTCCTCCCCCAATGGTCTTAACTTTTATTTTTCCTGGCAAGAAAATCTCAATAAATTAATTTTGTAGGTAAGAAAATCTTGATAATTTCATAAGTTTGTTTAACACTAGAAATAATGTGAAAATTAGGAATAAAAACATCTTTTTATTCTTATTTTAAATTTTTAACGGAATTAATCAATTAGCATTCTAGTGAGTTTAAAATGTATTTTGAAAATCTAATATTTACAGGGATTTAAGCTTCAATGAATTGTTGACTGAATTGCAATTTTCAACTACTAAGAATTTTCATCCTCTTAGGGAAATTAAGGTGAATAATTGCAATCTCAAGAGCATTCCGAAAAACAAAAACCTTCGCCTTGTCAAAAAAATAATTCTGTTAGTTTTAATTAGTTGTAATATTGATTTTTACAAATATTTCTTTTAATAACTTTTTACAGACATATACAGGGTTGCCACTTTACCTGGAAAAACCTGGAATTTGACAATTTAGTTAGGCTAAAATAACTGGGAAAAATCTGGAATTTGAGAAATTTTGAAAAAAAAACCTGGAAAAACCTGGAATTTTTTATAGTTTTAACATTTTCAGTTGTAAAATTTTGATTTGACACAAAAAATCAATCATATAATTAAGATTTTTTGTCATCATCAAAATCTTTTTTATTAAAATACGCATTTAAAGTAACTTTAAAGTATATTTTCAATTTTTTTATACTATTTAACACAGTTTCTTAAATAGAAATAAACTTCAATCTAAAAATAGACCCAAAAATGTGTACTTTTAAAAAGCTGGAAGAAATTTGGAAAACCTGGATAATAATTTGAAAAAACAAGTGGCAACCCTGCATATAATTAAATACCAAATTAATGTTTACTTAGGGTTGCCAATCATGCTAGTTAATTTTAGAAAAGTTCAGTCCAGTTTAAACTTTTAAGAAAACTGAAAGTTTTCAGCTTGACTGAGACTGGTTAAAAATTAAATATTTGCAAGCACAGTTTTGTTTAAACTAAAAAAGGTAGGCTAGCCTTTCTTATTTTTTGTGTATTGAAAAACCAATATTTGAAATTACAGTAACCTCTCGCATCTTTACGCACTTATGACGTTACGCACTCTTTTTTGTTACGCATTTCAGAATTCTGAAATATTCAAAAAATAAAACTTCAATTTTTTTCAATATTGCTTAACATAGGTTTATTGTATATTTTTAATTTCAAATATGTTATTAAATGCTAACTCATCTCACTATATCTTTAGACTTTGTAAACTTATGTTCCTTGACTAATTGATAAACATTTAGTTATACCTCCATATATCAGAAATTTTTACAAAAATAAGAGATTAAATTAAAATTCTGAAAGAAATATGACTGTGTTGAATAATGAAAGTATAATGAAATAATGAGAGTTTAAAACACAAATAAATAATATAGCACTCTTGCCCTATATATTAATAAACATTTAAAAAAGAAATCTAATGAAACTACCTAGCAAAAAGTAGCAGTGATACTTTATAAATATAGAGCTTACAATTAAGACAAATCTCAATTGTTTTTTATAGTAAAGATATCACTAATTTTCATTTGACGTTTTTTTTTTAGATTTAGTTCTTTTTCTGTAAACTTGCTTTGCACAGCAAGCGTTAAAATTATTATATGAATAGTTATATCTTTTATTTTCATATCTATAAATAAAATTTACAAATTGTTAAAAGTGGGAAAGTCCCCAGTCTGCTTTTAACTAGAAGCAATATCAAAAATCAGCCATTATAGTAAGTATATTTGGTACCTCTCGTATCTTTACGATCTTTCGTATCTTTACGCATTTTTTCTGTGGACACAATGTGCGTAAATAAGCGAGAGGTTACTGTAATGGTTGTTTTGAAAAATCTAAAATTTTTATTGCACAACATAAAGTTTAAATCGTTTTGAGATTTATAATACGTCCTCAATAAACTTTCAATGATATATTGTTATATCATACACATGATATATCTTACAGTCTAAAAAGAAATGAATCAGCTAAAATTTAAGCTTTTTATAATTTTGATAAAAAATAACTACTAGTAAAATGTTTTTTAATGTAATTAAATTGATACTACTTGTAATTTGTTTTTTACGTGCAAACTAATAAATGTTTTGTATATTTTAAGGGAGGCGAATAAGATAGCAAAGATTACTAATAGAATTAAAGATTGGGAATTACTTGAACATTTAAACCTTAGTTGGAATCGAATAAGAAAACTTCAAGAAAGTATATTTTCTTCTAACCGTAAATTAATTACACTGTAAGTAAAACTTTTTAGTCTATGATACATTTTAAAAACTAAATTAACTTTTAAAGTAATTTTTTTTTGTGGTTGACTGTGTTTAGTGCTTTTTATGTACCATAGTTTGTTATACATAGAGATAGTTTAAATTTCAATCAATTAGAATGAATTAGGCATGTTTTAAAAAATAGCGTTGTATTAGTTTAAGAAAGTCTGCTAATAAATAGTACATAAAAATATGCTAAATAATATGTTTTTCATAAAGTGGTTTAAAAAAAAGTTAGACTAAACTATTTTGTCTTTTGATGGGTTTTTATAATTATCAAATTAGTTAGAGCGCCTTTGTTAAGAAACCAGTTAAGGCCATAAAAGGAGGGGGTGACAGTCAAAATTGTTAAAAAAAATTAACTTGATGACATAAAGTTCAATGAAACTTACAAAAAAGCATAGAAATTACCTTAAATCTAGAAGTTATTCCATAAAACTTGCTTTAAATCGTCTTAAGTTGTGTACAATGTGTTTTTGTGATGATTGCCTCATGTAAACAAAAATCCAGCTAAAAAGTCTAAGGTCGTATTTTTTGGGTTCCATACAGTTTGCATTGGGTTGTTTCATAAAATCGAATGAAGCCAAGGTGAAAGTTTCTTCAAATCATCTTAAATTTTGCACTGGATGTTTTTAAGGTATTTGACAAATGAGTTTTTTTTCAAATAATATCTATTAGTTTTTCATCGTTAAATTTGTTATATACACAAACATAACACATGTAGCTTAAATATATTTCTTTAATTTTTTCGTTATCCTCATTTGATGCATTGTATTGTAATTTTCATTTTGGTTTTCCAATTTTTTGATTGTTATACAATTTTTACATGTGTTATTTTTCAGCTATAATTGAAAGCTTGTATTCAAAAACAGAAAAGACCGTGCTTTTATGCTTTATAGAAAAGTAGCATAAAGTTAAGTTACAAGCCGAATAAACGTTTAAGACAAAAACAAACACTGGGAAAGGGTCAAATATGCACGAAGAAATTTTTGCACGAAGGGACATTTTCGCACGAAGACGTTATGCACAAAGGGTCATTTTTGCACGAGAGTAAAAAAGTAAAAATAATAAAAAGCAAAAAAAAAAAAAATTGTAAAAAAAAAATAAAAAAGTAAATAAAAAGATTAATTAATAAAAAAAATACCCACCGAGGGTAAGGTTTAGAAGTAAAATTGATAGTAAAAAAAAATTACAAAAAATAAACTAATAGAAAACCATTAAGAAAAAAAGGTTACCGACCAAGGGTAAAGGTTAGGGGTTACAGTGAAAGAAAAAAAAAAGATACAACTAATAAAAATTGTTATTCCAAAAAAAGCAGAACAAAAAACATACTGACCGAGCGTAAGGGTTAGGGGTAACAGTGATAGTAAAATAATTATAACAATAAAAATTTAGGTATAAAAAAATTAAATTTTTTTCAACCCTTGCAAAAGTGACCCCTCTGCAAAAAAGAACCTTTCTGCTAAAATGAAATTCGTGCAAAATCAGGGTTCGTGCGCGTCAGGCTAAGTCAGGCTAAATCAGGCTAAATCAGTTTTTTTGAAAAAAATTGAAAAACGTCAGGCTAAATCAGTTTTTATGTTAAAAAATTTGAGAATCTCAGTTTTTGTCAGTTCAAATGCATGAAATTTTTTAAATTAAGATCAAATTGAGATGTGAATTTATTTCTAAATAAAGATTTAGTTATTAAAGACAAAATCAGTCAGTATTTGTAAAAATAAGTGCTTTAAACCTTTTGTTGAATCTCTAAAATTATTTTAAGAATCTTCATTATTTTGTTTTTAGTAGATTATATACGTCATAATTATAAAAATTCATAAAAAAGTACAGTTTAAACATTACAGTTTAGTTCAACAACTTAGCTGTTTGTCTGAATTTGTTTACATGAGCTTTGTTTTTCAGAGCTTAGTTGGTTAAACTGTTTTAATTTCTAATATAAAGGCTTTATACCAAATACTTTTTAGATTAATACTCTTAGCAGTTTGTTAATATATTTTATTTTCTGTTAATTCAAAGTTATTAGAGATATATTCACAAGGCTAAAACTTAGCTTAAAATATAAGTTTCATAATTAGTAGAATCATATTTTGCAAGTTAATGAGTTGATAGTAATTTTTATTTTACTCTTTTTAAATGTTTCAGTTTATTATAACGCTTAGATAATTTTACGTTTACTTTTCGTTCAAAGACATTTATTTATTATAACAGTTTTAAATATAAAATTATTTTTAATATAAATGTTTTTTTATTCATTCGTTTATAAAGATTTTTTTGTATAGTTTATGTAGTAACATAAAAAGCTTAAACTGTTTTTTTAGTTTGAGTAGTTATTTTAAAAATTATGTTGTTATTGAAAAGATAAGTTTTAGAGTCCAGATCATGTGTTTAATACTTATCTTTATGTATTCGTTTTAAATAACTTATGTGATATCATGATTATTTTAATTAGTTATTTTAAAAATTTAGATGCTTTAATGATAACATAAAGTTTTTGAGAGATGTGTTTAATTACATTTTGTTTTTCTTTTACAGACTTATTCACATTTCTGTTTTAATAAAAGCTTATGGTCCAGTCATGTAACTTATAATTGACGAATTCAAGTACTAATTGACACTAACCCTGTATATGGGTGATAAGCGGTGGATGTAACTAAGCCCCAAAATTTAATAAAGGTATGAATTCATTGAAGCAGAAATTATAATGACCAGTTTAAAAATATTCAAGTTGCTGGGTAAGCGATTGATAGATGTTGAAAATAATTTATTTAAATTTTAATTTTCTTCAAAAATAGTGTTTGTGAATACTTTTATTGCGCTAATTTGCTAATTAAGACCCTCCGATACCCAAAATGCCTTCTGAAGGTGATTTTTTCTACTTTGAAAAAATGTCAGGCTAAATAGGTCTCTGTCAGGCTAAATAAAAAGGAATTTCGGGCACGAACCCTGCAAAATGCTCTTTGTGCAAAAAAGTCAACATGCATATTTGACCCTTCATGCAAAAGTGTCCCTTTGTACGTAATAGACTCCTACGCACAAAATTTATCTATACATTTAAGACAGCCTACAAATTTTTGTATGTTATTTTAAATGATTTTTTAGTTTGCAATTTTATTATATGCTTTATTTTATTTATTTATCTATTCTGTTTGTTCCCTTATTATTTTTTCTTTGTTAAGTTGAATAATAATGTGAAAATTTAATATTTTATGTACTACTAGGTTTCAGTGGCAAAAAAATACGACCTTTTTAAGTATAATGAAATAGTAAACTGTATATAACAATGTTGTTTATTTGTAATTTTATTTAAAGACTTATTCACGCATGAAAATCTAAACAAAAAACTAAAATGTTACATGTTCGAAAATTCAAGATTATTTTATTATCAAATGTATAATTGGGTAAAAATAGAACTAATATTAGAACAAATTGAATTTAATTAGTGTAATGATTCAAAAAAAAAATGAATTATGAGCTTTTTTTTAAATAAATATATACCTTGAAATTTATCTAGTTGGAATTAAAAACTATCTGAAAGTGGAATTTAAACCAAGTATCAACAAAACATTAGCAAAAATAAAAGTCACTGAAAATTTTAAATTATAATTTGTATTAAGTTAATGTAACAGTCAAAATTTAAATTGATTTAAGAATTGTCTAAAAAAGATACAGCATAAATTTCTAAAAAACTATCTTAATTGAATTTAAACCAAATATCAACAAAACTCAATGGAAAAGTCAAAAACCTTTTTTCTACTAGTATTATATTCTTATTTTAGTTTTATCTGCTTTCCAGTTTGTTAATAAAAAATTGTTTATGTGCCTGCATGAGTTCATTAATTATGTTCATTTGTTGATGCAGTTTGTATTAGATTCAAATATTAATAAAGCTTAATTTAAGCACGACCTGCATGTTATTGTTCCTGGTTTAGATTTTTTTCCCTTTTTAGTATTATCCAACCTAACTTGTAGTTCTTCTTTTATTTTTTGATTTGTGAGTTATTTTGAAAGTTCAGTTGCTTGTTTGTACTGGAGGTAGTTTTTGTCGTTTGGTTCGCTATTAGTTGTGGTATTGTAGGGGTAGGGAGTACACCACATTTTTTTGGTCATGTTGTAAAATTTATATTTTTCTTTTTGATTTAGATGTGTTTTAGCATCATTAAGAAGAATTTAATATTAAAATATAAAAATTGCCAAAAAAAAAAATTCCAAACCCAAAAATTGATTTTGACCCCAAAAATCACTTATTTTCATTATTTTTGACTTAAATAGTATTAAAGTCACTTATACATGTCCTATACTTATAGTTTTTATCTTAAATTAAAGTTTACAGTTATAGGCAAACATTTAAAGACATTTCAACTGTTTTTGTTACATTATGATGTCATAATCACACAAAATATGTAAATGTTTTCGATAAAATAGTACTTTTTAAAAATTTAATAAGCATAGCTCTATTTAAAATTTTTTATTCTAAAAGTAACAGTTACTTTAACATTTTAAACAAACTTCTTACTTACCTTTAAAGATTCAAATGATGTGGTACTGGTATGTATATTAGCGTGATGTTTGATGTCATAATTCATTTAGTCATAAGTGTTTAAAAAACTCTTAGATAATTATTCAATTAGTATAACAACAAAATAAATAACCAAACATTAAAACATTATAATGTATTATGGGCAAGCCATTGTATATAAAGCCATTGCTGCTTGATTTTCATGTTGCACAGCCTTAAACTGCTTGTGATCTGTTAAGGTGCGTGTGCTTGGAAGAACAAACTCATAGATCTTCCATTCTTCAGTAGTGTGCGGAAGGTTTTTAGCAGCTTCAGACAAGGTGAAAGAAGACAGTCTACTACGTTTGGGAGGTTTTATTGATAAAGGAGAAGATGATGAAGTCGACAAAGAAGTTCTTAAATCTAATTCAGATTGATTTTGGATGGCTTCATCTTTAGATAAAAAATAATTATGACCATAAAATGAGCCACAAGCGGTTTTAAACGCAAGCCTAGATGCTTCTAGTGATAAATTACATTTTACTGAAATTTCACACAATGTGTTTTTTATAGTATCAGTAAAATTTCTAACTGTTCGAACTGAAGGACGATTAGAAAGACAACACTGGACAGCAAAATGTGAGTGGTTTTTAGCTAAACGCACTAATCCAGAACGATTAGTGCTAATGATAGTACTTCTACCATCATTTGAACTGGAAAATGAAGGTTCAACATCAACTTCCGAAATGTATGACTCCTCACACATGTCTCGCTTCAGAGCTGCTTGTGCTAATTCTAACTCAGTTTGCTTTTCAGTTACATATTTCAAATCAACATCTTCACTTATACGGCCACAACGGGAACTTAGTTGATCAGTATAAAAACATGCCTCATCTCCAGTAAGAGTATCCATGTTTTTGCCTATGTCAAACAACTTGTCAACAACTAGAGGTACGTTTTTATGTCTACCTGTAAAGATATTAGATTGTCTCCATTCTTTGTTGAGCTGCCTCAAACTCTTTTTGACACCTGATTTATCTCGGGTCTGCTCCTTATACACTTTACTAAAGTAATTATTTACTACAGTTAACAACTTTGATTGTACTTGTTTTATTTTTAGAACATATTCTTCACCAAATGCTTTGGTCCACTGTAAAATGAGAGCTGTTGCATACGCCTTAACACAATTTTTCATCTTTTGTGATTTTGGGTTATAACAAATGTTGAAATGTTAATAGCAACATCATAAGTTGTTGGTAAGCAATCTCCCAGAATTATACTGAAATTACTACTATTATTCATCTGTAAAAAATTAACAAAAACTGTTTTTTTTAATCTTTAACAGTATAGTGAACTTTATAAATCTTTAGTACAAAAGCAACTAAGAAGTAAGTAATCAAATTTTTTTGAGTAAACTATAAAACACTTGAAGATCTTGTAGATATCTAATACTTATCAAACCACTTAAACAAAAAACAAAAAATTAAATAAATTTCTATCTAGTGTGTAATAAAACTATAAAAAATTTAATAACTATTAAACTTTTAAAATAAATAAATTAAAGCAGATAACATATAATTTAACTTTAACTTTTTATCTAAAACTCAAAACTAATATATTGATGATTTGTTGCACTAGCCAGTTTTACTGCACTGATAAAATAAAACTGATAAAAAGTTGCATCATTGATTCTAAACTTCATTTCTCATAACTGCAACAAGCTCTAAATATTCTCTTGAGTTCAACAATGAATGATGCAAGCATTAGTTCATTACACTAATGTAAAAGCACAACAGCAGAATAAATTAGCTCTTTTTAATAAAATGTACCCTTACAGTCAAAATTTACATATTTTGTGTGATTATGACGTCATAATGTTACAAAAACAGTTAAAATGTCTTTAAATGTTTGCCTATAACTGTAAACTTTAATTTAAGATAAAAATTATAAGTATAGGACATGTATAAGTGATTTTATTACTATTTAAGTCAAAAATCATGAAAATAAGTGATTTTTGGGGTCAAAATCAATTTTTGGGTTCGGAATTTTTTTTTTGGGAATTTTTTTTTTTTAATATCAAATTCTTCTTAATAATGCTAAAACACATCTATATCGAAAAGAAAAAAAAGTCTAGCAAACATCACCCAAGTACTCCCTACCCCTAGGTATTGTGTGTTGCTATACGTTTTTTAGCTGATTGGCACTTAGTCTAATGTATATTTTTGATAAATTGTCTGTTTTTATTGCTGCCTGGTAAATGAAATTTTCTGCCCGGCATTCTCCTTCTTTCAGGGGGCATGTTTATTTATATCTGCATTTACATGATTTATCTTTGTTTATTTTATTGTTCTTTATTGTTTTTTTTTGTGGTTTTTTATTATTGTTTCAATGTTTGTCATGCAGCTGTAACTTAATTTTATGTTGTTTTTGTTTAAATATCTTTATAACATACTATTTTCTCTAAAGTCTTTGTTTATTATTTTTAGAAACTTTTTACCTACGTTTGTTATTACAGATTTGCAATATGGGGGATTGAACCATATACTTTTTCTTTTTATATTTATTTTTTATTTTTGCAATATTCTGTGTAGTTATTTTTTCTATTGTATCCGCTTATCTTTAAAGCATCATTTTAGTCTTATTTTATGTTGTTGAACAGTTTTTTGTTACTTGAGTTTTTAGAAAGTCTGGTCTCTATAATTTTAGGATTTGTTTGAGTATGGTTGGTGGATTGTTTGATTTTGAATTAGTATAATTTATTTTGTTGTTGTCTTTTCAGTATGGGTAAAATGTATGGTCAAAGTATAATCTAATTAGTGAATATTCTAAGAGGGGTTTAATATAATTAAATTTATTTCTATGCTTTTAGAAAGTTTGTGCATTTTTTCATATTTTTTTCTATTTCTACATTGCTTAATTTCTTTTCTATAGCTATCAGTTTGTCGTCTCTGTATAATCCTATAATTAAGTTGAGTAAGATATTTTTTAGTCCCAGGAGAATGTATACCTCAATTAACTCACATATTTCTGCTCCTTGTTTTCCACCCATTGTAATGTCAAAAAGTTGGTTTTTATCTTTGTTTTATCTTTTTATCCATACTTCTTCTTGGTTATATTTCACAGATTTTGTTGCGTTAAGGATTATCTTTTTTTCTTGTGTTGTTATTTGTGTAGTTTTGTTGGCAAAATATAAAGCATTTTTTAGTAAGCTTTTTGTTACAATGGATACAAGTTTTCTTTGTCAAATTTCATTAGTTTGTATTTATGCATTTATAGATTATTTTACCATTTGATTACTTCCTGTGTACTTTTCCATTGGTTAAATTGGTTAATTTTTCGTAAAATGTTGATTTTGTCACCTTCGTTAATTTTACTTACTTGTCCTATGTCAATGTAATATGGATTTATTAGTCTAGTTTTTGGGTTATTGTTAAAGTCTACTTTGTCTTGTGGTCTTTCAAAGTTATGTAGCATTGTTTCTTTGGTAAGTGGTTTATTATTTTCTTTTTTAAGTTTAAGATTATTTACAATTTATTTTGCTTCTTTGTTTATGTTATTTATTATATGTTTATCACTTTTTTGGTATGCTTTTCTTATGGATTTTAGCAATAGAATGTTAATTTCTTTTTATTTTATCAGCAGGTACTATTATGCTTATAGTTTCACAAATCATTTTTAGATCATTTGTTAGTTTATTTTGGAAGCTGTCATTTATTTTTCTATATTTTACTAGTTTAACTAAATTGAAAATTAAATTTTTAAATTCTGTTAGTTTTTCTGTGAGTTTCGGAATATATTTGGATTTAAAGCCAGGTGCCTCTTTGTTTTCATCTAAATTTATATTATATTCTTCATCAGTACAAAAATAAATTTTTATTCTTACTTTTCTGCGAAAATTTCTATTTTTTTTTCAGGAGTTTTAGTTTGTATTCTGTTTTGTTGCTTACTGGTATATTTTTTTTGTGAAATGTTTAACTAATTATAAACTGCCTTTGTTGTTTAGCCAATTGAAGGTGACTCAACCTATATTGAAAGCCTTGTTATGAACAAATATGCTCTTTACATTTTAGTAAATCGAGCAATTTTTTTAGTTAAAACAAATAACTATATGTCCTTTATAGGTTATAAATATAAATAATTTTTGTCATATTTTAACTACTTATTTTAAATAATCATTCATGAAATAAATTTACATTGAGTATGTTATAAGCCAGGTGTTGGGGAATGCATTTGGTAGTTGCTGGCCGAATTTACAAAATGAAAAATTTTGCCGGTTGTAGTTTTAGTTAAATAGTTGCTAATTTTTTTCAAATCTCCTACCAATTATACCTGTGACCATTTTTAACTCTGCTTTCCAGTACTCAAAGTATCTAGTGCAGGGGTTCCCAAGAAGTCATATTGTTCATTTCAAAACTTTAAGAGTCCACAAGCTGCAAAGGGACCAAGGGGGCGCGTGACTAGTAAAGGGGCCGTAGGGGGTCATAATGTAAAACTTTCACTAGATGTTCTGGAGTTAATGATGAAAAGCAAAAAAAAGTTCTTAAGCCTATTTAAGAGTAGTTTTGAAACTTACACTAGATATTCTGGAGCTTATGATGAATAGCAAAAATATTTTAGGCGTATCTAACGGTAGTTTTGGAACTTACATCAGATGTTACAGGAAATTTAAAACTTACATTTGACAAAATTACAAGGCTTACCAAAGTGGGCCATTTAAAAACTTAGGTAGGCCGTGAGCTGCTAAGAGGAGGCATAAAGGCATTACTTAAAACTTACACTAGATATTCTGGAGTTGGTGATGAAGAGCAAAAATAAAAAGTTTTTAGGGGAGCGGGTCAGAATAGCACGGCCTCAATATTGCACGGTGCTATACTTTAGCATGGTATGTCACTTAAGCACGGGGTGCACTTTAGAACGGCATCAATTTAGCACGGTGTGTCACTTGAGCATGCTTGGTCATTTTAGCATTAAGCGTCACTTTTGCACACTGTCACTTCAGCACAAAGCGTCATTTTAGTAATTTTTTTGTTCTCATGTTTTTGCTTGGTGCGTCTTTTTTTAACAGTTTTTTTTTTGCACTGAGCGTCATTTTTGCGCATACTAAAACTTACAAGTGAGCCATCGCTTTTTTAGTTTCTTTAAATAGGGCCTTATGAAAAAAAACTGGCCATGGTTTTAGCACTTATGATCAATGTTCTACATGCGAAGTTTCTTGACAGACTACTGTACATTAAAAGCCGTTTAGTTGTTATTTATACATAAGTACTTAAATTTATTGTATGTAATTATGTTTATATTATAACATTAAATATATTTTACATTTATTTGAACATAATTACTCTAGTTTACTTGAGATATGGTCTGTTTTTTTTAACCAAATTAGTAAATTCCCAATATTTTTCATAAGTTGTTTCAGTTGTTTAGCTTAATTTTTCTATGTTTACTCAATTTTATAACTCTTATTTAGTTATCGATGTATAGTTTTATTTTCTATAAGATATATAGTTTTATAGTCATAGTTAAACTTAGGTAGTTTAATTGTTTGTAATTCAAAACTGTTGAGTCATATTTGTTTTGAATTTTGGCTTATTTTTTTAGCGACTTGGAGGGCAACAGACTTACACAGGTTACAAAAATGCATTTTCATGGTTTGCTCAACTTGTCTTATCTTAATTTAGGTAAAAATTCTATTAAAAACGTTAACGACTTTCAAAACTCAAAGCTTGGATGCAATCAAGTTTTTCCAAACTTGAAATACTTGTTAGTAAACTTTGATTTTAATATAAAAGCAAGTTTACTAGTTGTTTAAATAAATTTAAGTATAAATGTTTTATGCTAAAACATAATAATAATATTTTATACACTTTAAATGAATAGAATAATTTATTTAATGTTACAATAATTCAACTCAACTAATATAAAGTAAAAAAAAATAAGCTAGAAACTTATTTTGTTTTATAAACTTATCTTATATTTCAAAACAAATGGTTTCTTTTTCTAATAATAATATGTTATCACAGAGATTTAAGTTGGAATAAAATTTCATTTATCTCTTATATGAATTTTAATGGAATGTGTGAGTTACGTACAATAAATTTAAGAAAAAACTACGTAAAAGACATGAATGATGGAGCTTTTTGGGGAGTCACCAAGCTTAATACTCTGTAACTTTAAATTTATTTTTTTTATTACAAGTATATTAAAAAATTTAAACATAACTCACTCATTTTCGAAAAAAGTTTATTAATTAATTTCGTTTAGCGCATCCACAGAATAATATTGCTAAAAACTATTAATATTATAGCGTAATTTTAGTTATATACAATGAATTTGAAAAGTCTAGCTAAAAATAGTTACATCATAAAGTATAAAAGTCTGTTTAGAAAAAGTTTAAAAAATAGAATTGAGTTGTACTAAGCTAATTTGAAGTAATTTATAAGACAACATTGCCAAAACAAAAACATTTGAAAATTAGCTTAGTACAACTCAATTCAATTTTTTAAACTTTATCTAAACAGACTTTTATACTTTATGACGTAACTATTTTTAGCTAGACTTTTCAAATTCATTTTATATAACTAAAATTACGCTATAATATTAATAGTTTTTAGCAATATTATTCTGAGGATGCGCTAAACGAAATTAATTAACTTACTTTTTTTCGAAAATGAGTGAGTTATGTTTAAATTTTTAATTAAAACCAGTACCAAAACTAAACTATTAAAAGTATAATGATTGCAAGATAATTACAAACTTTTATGGTTTCAGTAATAAAATGATTTTATTTTTAGTTTGTACAATGCTATATTTTATAAAAATATTTACACGCATCATTTCCTAAAATTTGTAGGTCTTTAGTATAAAAACCTGATCAGATTTATTTTTAAATGATCTACCAGATCCAGGATCCGATCTTGATTTCAAAAATGAGTCATAGTTTGAAAGTATTGGTACTCATTTTTTTTGCTGAATAAAAATATGTTATTATTTTGTTGATTATGCAATGTTGGACTCAGTACCAAGACCTGAGCTATTTTGACAGGACAAACAAGAATAAATAAGAATAAAATAGATTTATATTCAACAAATTGAGATTATGGTAAACATAAACAAAAAATTAAACAAATTTAAATTTATAAAGAAAAAATTAAAAGTATAATTAATTTGTTTAATACAAAAGACGAATACTTGGTACATACAAAAAAGAAATGATAAAAGCATACTAATAAGAAAGTGCAACCAAATAGATGATTTTCCAGAAGCATTGTTTATAAGACATAATACATTTGTACAAAACTAATAAAAATAAATGTAAATAGTCTGTTTGGGGAGAGGCGTAGGGAAATAAAACTATTAATATTAAAAATAAAAAAATAAAGAATCAGTAGTTCATTTAGATTAGATAAAATATTATTATTTTTTCATTGATTTTAATGGAAAACTATTGAATATAAGCTAGTCAAAGTAGTCCACCTAGTCAAAGTAGTGCTACAACCTTAGCAGAAAATATAGAAGAGGTTTTACAAAGAAGGTTTTATAATAACAGAAAACGAATAAACCTTAATGATAACGATTTGTTTTTACTCACAACAGCTGTTGATCCACTGTTGACTTGACTTTTTCCCTGCTAATCTCAAACAGAAGGTTGTAAGGCTATTGAAATCAGAAGTAAAAAAAACATAGTTGTCGTGAGACTGGTAAAAGTGGTCAAGTTCCACTAGTACCGCCTAATAAACCTAAAGCTCAACTACCTAAAAATGATGTTCGTAAAAACTTTATGTCGTTCGAAAAGAAGTGCAAACACTCACGAAAATGAGCAACAAGATTCAGTTGATCAAAGATTGAGACATAAACTAAGTTTTATTTGGCTGAAGAAAATTTATTTGCTTAAGAAGTTAAAAAAGCTGAAGTCTTGTTCAGGTTGAACTCAAACAAGATAAAAAAACACATCTCGCAAGGTTTGCATGAAGATATCTTTCGGCACCAACATCTTCTGTTTATTCGGAAAAGTTATTTTCAGTAGCTTGTAAAAAAGTGAAATCGACTGTTTCCAAAAACTGGCGAAAAACTTTTATATATTTTTAACAACTTGAAAAAAAAAGAATATGTTTTTTTCTAGCTTAATGGCGTTGATATGAGTAAATGTTATTTACTAAATTACTTAGTTTTATATATGTAAACAGTTGCAAAGAAGTTATTGTTCATCTTATAGTTCGAATTTTTGTAAATAAAAGTATAATGTAAAGTTTATCATAAAAAGAAAAAAGTTTGTTATTTTTTTAAAGCATTGTAACATTTGATTTCTTTTACGTCATACAATATACAAAATTCAGTTTAATCGTATAAGTAGCTTGAAATTTAACATTTAAACTGAGATTTCGTATATTTAGATTTTTATTTATTACAACATTATTTTTCTTAGTGTCCAAATAAAATATTTAGACAGTAACATTGTGTTTTTTTTATAAAAATATTTGTTTTGAAAAACTTTTAATAGTTATGTTGTTATAATAATTAAATTTTATAAGTTTGTTCTGAATTGAAACTACATAAAACTTAAAACGTTTAGGATCCGGATCCGACCGGATCTTAAATTGAAAAATAGATACGGATCCGGCCAGATCTTAATTTGAAAAAATAGATCCGGATCCGGCCGGATCCTAATTTAAAAATAAAATCCAAATCTGGTTCCGGCCGGATCTTAAGTTAAAAGATCCGGATCCGGTAGATCACTATCCCTAATATAGATCACTGTCCCTAATATAGATCATCAAGCTTTAAGGGTAATGTTGGATTTTTTAACCATTTTATACTTACTTCAGGATAAATAAAAAAGTTAACTTTTCTTTACTTACAAAGTATAACGCATAGGTTTATAAGTTTATAAAACAATAGCTTCAAAAAATATGCAACGATTTTTAATTTAAGTAGTAAAAACAATGTAAATATTTTGAAATTAACATTCTTGTAAACCTCATATTCTCTTAATAACCTTTGTTAGAATATTATTGTTTAAATTATGACACACATAATAAAGTTTAATTTTATGTATGAAAACAGTTTTTAATTGGATTATTTGTAATATAATGTATATTATACAAACTAATAGGCTACTGGATGACAACTTGCTGACTTCTGTGAGAAAGGGTTGGCAATTTATTGTAACCAATAGTGAAAGAAGTCCGCTAGAATATCTGTTAGTTTTTAATTTTTGTAGTTATGAAAACAAAAAAAGTTAATATAAATTGCTTTAATTTAAAAAATGTTGCGTATAAAAAATTAAAATAATACATTTCTTTTTTTTAGTTTGAATTTAGTTAAATCCGTTTAACTTAGTTTGAAATTTAAATTTTTTAGTCACTTTAAAAGAGAATATACATAGCTAAATATATAAACATATTTCAAAGAAGCTTAAAATCTTTACTTTTTCAACTATTTTTTTTGTTTTTTTTTTTTTAATAAAATTTTTTATTAAAATTTTGTGTCCTGAATGCTTGAAAATGTTGTTTTTATTGCAATTCAGAGTAACTTAACTGTTAAGAATCTTTTATATTTAAAAGTTAAACAGTTCCAATATTCTAGTTGAGTATATATCTGAAAGTATAGAGTTTTGTAAGAGTATTAAAAATTTGAAGTTTGTTAAGTTTTTAAAGTGTATTTCTACGTAGAGTTTGTTTCTGCCATATATCTTTGTTGTTTGTGATTTGTATGTTAAAAGTTGAACGAGGAGTTTAATTTTCGGCTAATTTAACAGAAGACAAAAATAATCATATAAAAATAGTAATATAAAGAAATAAAAAAAATTAGATTAAATTAAATTTTTTTTTAGAAATTTTAAGTACGAAATTGTTATTAAACTTAAAAAAACACGTTTGTATACGACAAATTTAACGAAGTATAGATATAAAAGTTAAACAAAAGTAGTAAATACTTCTGTAGTATGTATATTGTTATAGACAAAAAATTAAGTAGGTAACATAATATATGGTAAAAAATTTTAAAGAAAGTTTCAATAGTAGTTTAAGTAGGTTTTCTTGCCAAAAAATTGTCCAAGCTATAAAACCTTCACCCTCATTACACAAAAAACAGAAATAAAACATTTTTATAAATTGTTTTGTAAGTATCTAACGACTACTATATTAATTTATTTGAACTTAAATTGAATTGTTTCTAAAAGTAGAAATATATATAATTTAGATAACAGAAAATTAAATTATATTGTTGTTGCTTTTAGCTATATATTTTCAAGTTTTTAAACTTTACTAAAATGTCGTATACTATTTTAGTTTTTTATGTTAGTAAGATAGTATAATGTTTATATGTACAAAAGCTAGCCAATTGCTTAGAACTTTTATATCGTTTTTTCAAAAAGAATGTTGTTTAGTCTATACTTTAATTTTTTTTCTTGTTTGAACAGATCTCTTGCAAACAATAGAATTAAGAAAATAGAATTCAGAGCTTTTTCATTGTCAAGGAATCTTAAGTTTTTGTAAGTTTTAACTTTGTTAAATGTAAAGAAAAAGCATAAAACTAACTTAGTAGTCTTCAAGGCTGATCTGTGCACACTAAGCTGAATAAAAAGGTTATCCCAAGCTCAAAACTGCCTTTTTTCTCTTCATTTAAAACCCCAGAATATCTAGTGTAAGTTTTCGAACGAATTCGTGTACCCCTACATTTATTTCGTGCACACCAAAATGAGTTCTGTCTACACCGTGAAGATAACTATAACCCTCAGCTCTTAATACTTACATATTTAGTTCGTCTGAAAACATCTTCAGATATGTTGGTCAGCTCAGGATTACATGCTTAACTATTTTTACTAGTAAAAACCTTTTCAGCCGTAAGGCTAGCGGCTGACAAAAGTATGAGCCACTTGCTGCTAGTGCTCATAGTCAGTATCAGGAATTATTACCACTGATCGAGTCAAATTAAATAGTGTGCACTTAAGCCCACTTTAAGCCTTACTATAATCTAGAATACTAAAAAAGTTTGAGAAATATTGCTTATTAGATTAACTAGATTAAATTGTGTTTAGTAAACAAATGCGAATACCACTCAAAATTTGTTTTACACTAAACAATATACGATCTTAGAAAAGAATGCTGGAAAAGAAAATAATCAACTTACTGAACAAAAATCAGTAATGCGCGCTTATCGACGTAATGTCGAAAAACGCTACTATTTAAAAATAAATAATTAGCAGTTTAAGTAATAAGATTTTTTTTAAATATTGATTTGTGCGACCATTGTAAAAAATGGAAATATTTGTTGAGTACTTCTTTTAAATATCCATATAAACTATTTAATTCAATTATGAAACTTGCGTACTTTTTACTTTAGAGATTACAATAAAAGTGCTCGACTTAATTATAAGAAGAAAAATCGCTTTAGATTTATAAACTTTATTGTCAAAACAATGTTTCACTCGTTTGAAATAGTTCAAATGAGATCCTCAGTTGAGTAACAAAATCTTATTTTAATATAATATTTCTTTTATTTTCTTTTTTCTGTTTGAACAAGATTTTATTAAACTACTAAGGATCTCGTTTAAATTATTTTAAACGAGTTAAACATTGTTTTGACAAAAAGTTTAAAAATTTGAAGTAAATGTATAAGTAAAAAAAATTCAGCTCCATTTTTATTTGTTGAGCACTGTTAACCAAAATTTGATAATAAAACGACAAATATAAACTATTTTAAATATTTTGTTGTTTAGTTAAATCTTATATACAATACTTAATACGTTGTGGTGAAAGTAAAGCGAATTATGTATATTGTTTTATAAAAAACAACAACTTACAGTTGTTTCTTATTTGAAGTATATGCACGAAGGGTCACTTTTGCACAAAGGGATATTTTTGCACGAAGATACTTTTGCACGAAGATACTCCTGCACGAGTTGAATTTTGCTTAGTTTGTTTTGTTTTTAATTTTAATTTAACTTTTATTATTTTTACCATCATTGTTACCCCTAACCCTTACCTTCGGTCGATAATATTTCTCTTTTTTTTTGTTATTAAAATTTTTCTTTAAAATTTAAGTTATTTTTTATATTAAAAAATTCTATTAGTTATTTCTGATTTTATTTTATATTTGTACTTTCACTGTTAACCCTAACCTTTAATTTATTTAACTTTGTAACGTTTTTTTGTTGTTTTCTAAATTTAATTTTCATTATTTTTTAATTATTTTTATTTATAATTAATTTTATAAGTTATATTTTTTTATCATTTTTAATGAATAAATGAACACTCAAATTTTTTCTTTCCAATATATTTCGTCAAATTCTCTTCAGGGAAATTACAATTGAAACAATACAATAAAACACAACAAGTATATATACAAAAATTTAACAAGTTAATTAACTAATCAATTAAGTAAACGTGAATGTAATCAACAAAAATGTAACCAAAAAAAACTTAAATAATCAACACAAAATGGTCTTAACTAAATAAGGCTAAGGTGTAGTCAGTCAAATTCTTTCTTTTTAAAAATAATTTTAAAATAGATAAATTTGGTTTATTTAAATGTATTAAAATGGCTTCAAGTCTAATTAATTCCAATGTATTTGAACATTGTCGCATTACACTGAAATTAGATAATGCAAACTTTTTCCACAACTTGGATTAATCATAAGGTGTTCTGCTATCGCAGATTTTTTTATTGCATTTTTGACTGCAATACTCTTCGTCTTTTTTGTCTTTAATATACGAAGTGATACACTTTGGAACATGTTCCTTTATTCTAGTTGTGAGGTGTCGAGAAGTTTGACCAATGTAGCTGCTGTCACAGCAGCATTTAAACTTGTAAACTACAATACTTTTTTCTTCAGTTCAAATTTTTATAAACAGAAAACTCGTTAGAATTAAAACAATCTAAAATAAACAAGCGATAAAAATTAAAACTATACTTTAAAATAATTTTTGCTTGTTTATTTTAGATTGTTTTAATTTTAACGAGTTTTATTAGTATACCAAATGTATATAGCATAAGCACTTAGTTAATTTTTAACATTCGATTATTACGTCATTTTGTATTTTAAAACTTTAAACTACTGTATGATTTTATTTCAATTTGTATTCATTCTACCTTAGTAAGATACTATTTCTGATGAGCCTTACTACGAAAGTACTAAAATAAATTTAAGAAAAATGAAATGTATTCTGTTATATTTTTAAAATAAGTTTTGCACCGGAAAAAAAGCTGTTCATGTTACTTTTTATTTTAACTATCACTATTAAACCTTACCCTTGGTCGGTAACTTATTTTTATACTTTTTTCAACTTATCTTTTTGTTTTTTGTTTCTTGTTTTAAAAAGTTTTGGTCAACAGTGCTCGACAAGTTAAGTTAAAGCTAAATATATATTTAATTATATAACAAACAATAGTTTTATACAGCCGTTTCGTATATGAGATTTTTTTATGTCCTATATCCTTAGTAAGGTAATGTTTATTAAACATTTTACAGAAGTTTATAATTAATTTTTTTTTAAGTTTTAAGACGTAGTAATAATGAAGGTTTTTGTGCAGTTAGCTAAATTTGAAAAATACGCTGATTTTAGTTTTATTACTGGTTTAAGAAGCATTTTGAAAAGGTTTTAGTGATAGCTATTTTGCTAAAAGTTGCCACATGTAAAAAAAATCCAGCTAAAGACTCTAAGGTCGTATTTTTGGGTCCCATATAGTTTCTATTGGGGTGGTTTTCAGAAAATCAGTTGGTGCCAAGGTGAAAGTTCTTTAAGTCATCTAAAACTTTGCACAGGATGCTTTTGTGGTTTTTGCCAAATGTAAAAAAAAAGCTGAAAACTCAAAGGCGCCGTTTTTGATAACACCCTATTGTATACATATATTTGCAGGGTTCGTGCGCGTCAGGCTAAATCAGGCTAAGTCAGGCTAAATCAGTTTTTCTCAGTTCAAAAGCTTAAAAATTTTTGATTAAAAAAATTGAGATGTGAATTTATTTCTAAATAAAAATTTAGTTATTAGATTCAAGATCAGTCAGTGTTTGTAAAGATAAATGCTTAAGACCTTTTGTTGAATCTCTGAAAAAAGTTTAAGAACATTTAATATTTGTTTTGGGTAGATTATATACGTCATAATTATGAAAATTTATAAAAAATACAGTTTAAACATTACAGTTTAGTTCAACAACTTAGCTGTTTGTTTGAATTTGTTTACATCAGCTATGTTTTTCAGAGCTTAGTTCAGGGTTGCCACTCGGTCAGGAAAAGTCAGGAAATCAGGAAAAGTCAGGAAATTTGATAAAATTAAAAAAAAAAGTCTGATTTTATCAGTTTAAATTTACAAAATTCCTTGTTTTCCAAAGCCTTCAAATGGTAAAAATTAATTAAAAGTCCTTTTAAGTTAGAAAAAATTCCAAAATTTCCTAGAAATTTACAAAAATATTTGATTTTGTTTCCGATGCCTTCATCTGGTATAAATTAGTAAAATATCCTTTATAAAACTGCAAATTTTTTTATTAACATATTAAACAAGTACCCTACTTGAACAAGCAGATTTTGTAAGCTTTTTAGTATTGATGATCTGTAGCAAGGACACTTCCATAGTGAAACTGTGATATATACACAAAAGTTTATCTAGCGTAATTTTAAAATTAAAGTGTTTTTTGTTTAAGTAGATAATTGAGTTTTTTATAACTAAGCAGTTAGTTTAGTATTTTATGCAACAAGTTGTGTATACTTTACCTCTTTATAATTTTTTCAAAGTTTAACTTATAAAATAAGTTATAAGAGAGGTATATGCCAAGATTAAGTTTATTTATTATTTGTATTTTTTTTAGAGTAATTTAAGTTTTTAAAGTAAATAAGAGTATATTTATTTGTTTTAAATTTTATACTAAATGATAAGAGGAAATATTTTATAAATGAAAGTAAAAATAAATGAGTGCCAAAAGAAAAGAAATGAAGCCCACAAGTTGTGGCTTGATTTAGAGAAAAGATTCTCTTCAACAAGTGTAGGGGAAGCAGATGAGAGCGATTTAAATAAAATGAGGCAAATGATTTTAACTGGCAAGAAAATGAAGCGGAATGCAGTTCAGATGAAGGAAACCATATCTTCATTAGATGAAGAGGTTGAAGTGCTAATAAAAAAATGGAGAAAATAAATTTTAGTACATACATTAAAAAAAAGTGTTTGATTAAGTTCTTTATTGTTTTAAGGTTTGAGTTGTGGAAGTTCCTTATTGATTTAAGGTTTTAATTGTAAAATTTCCTTATATTTCGTTTGTTTATCTAGATACATTTATGCTAGGAATTCCTAAAAAAATGTGTCTTTTTCAGACAAGCTGTGTTTATAAGGTAATAATACAAGTATTTTGCTGATAGAGCTGTTTATTACAAACATCAATCATACACTGAAAAGTGATGTACTGGAAGTTTAAGTGATTTACTGGAAGTTTGATGATATAATTCAGCAAAAAAACTGTTGTTTTTAACCTGTATTAAAATTAGATTGAAAGCTTTATATAGTTTCAAGTGTTAGATTATGTATTTTAGAATAAGTTTAATTTAAAAGTTTGATTTAGAAAAGTCAGGAAAAAGTCAGAAAAAGTCAGGAAATTTTTCTCAGCGTGATCAGTGGCAACCATGTTAGTTGATTAAATTGTTTTAATTTCAAATTAAAAGGCTTTATACCAAATACTTTTTAGATTAAAACTCTTAGCAGTTTATTCATATATTTTACTGTTTGTCTAAAACTATTAGAGATATTAACAACACTAAAACTTAGTTTTAAGATATAAGTACTAAGTTTTGTGGGAGTACAAATTTTAGGAACAATCCATTTTTCTATACAAGAACAAAATATTTAAGGTTATTTTTTTAAATTTAAGTGTAAGCTTTTTAAATCTGATATGATATCAACAATCACTATATTTATTTAAAGTTTAGGATTTATAATTATGTATCAATTTTAAGTACTAGCTAAAATACTATAAAAATATTTTTTTACTTATTTTAATACTCTTGTAAGCATTTCATTTTAAATTTTAATAAAACACGACAATGCACGTTGTTTTATTATAAATCTTCTGTTTATAATGTTTTTACTTAGTGCTTAATTAAATTGAAAAGTTGTGTTAAGTAATATATATTAAATTTTTACACCAGTAGTAGATTAGATATAGCACGTATTTTAAAACTTATCACTGAATTTGTTATGTTAAGGGCATAGGGGATGGGGTCAATCACTTTTTTTCACAATTTAGTCTTATTTTATTGAGTTGTAACTAAGCTATGAGTTGCTTTCAGCAGATTTTTAAAGCTCAAAATATTTTTGAGATAAAGCTGGTTGAAGTCGGAAACTACAATAGTACTAATCAAGACCCCAAATACCTAAAATGACTTCTAAAGGGGATTTTCCTTACTTTGAAAAAATGTCAGGCTAAATTGGTCTCAGTCAGGCTAAATTAAAAAAAATTCGCGCACGAACCCTGTATTTGTTATTCTGTTGTTTTACTGTTAGCTTTAGACCTGTCTATTTTTCAATAATTATTTTTTCTAACGTAAGTTGCATCAGTTTTTTAAGTTAAATTTTGATTTTGTTTTATATCCCATTTTTGCTGTAATTTATCACAAAAAGTTTATTTAATAAATATTTTTTCAAGTTGAGAAAAGAAATATGCCCAATACACAGCTTAATTTAAAACAAAACTTTGTGGTTATATCATTAAACTATGATTATATCAAATGACTTGTAATAACTTAAAAAATAAATAGTATTTAAATTAAGAAGTTTGTTATTTAGGTCAAAATATAATAATTTAAGTTTTATGAGTTTTTGTTTTAGTTAAAAATTTTTTAAAAATTAACCCATAAATTTATATACTTCAACAAAATGTCAATTTTAATTTAGTTTTATTTTAACTAATTCTTTCACCTTTGCAGTATGCTAAGTTAATAAATAGGTATAATTTTTTGTAAGGTGTTTTTATTGAATTTAAAATTTTACTAATTTACAGAAATTTAAGTGGAAATTCTCTTTCGAGTGATATGTTTTACTCTAGCGAACAGAAATTTGTGTTTCAAGACTTGCATATGTTACAGCAACTTGATATTAGTAGTAACAAGCTTGCTTTTTTGCATCAGTATGCTTTACACGGACTGCATAGTCTAACATATCTGTTAGTGATTTAGATTAAGTAAATAAATTATCTTAAAATAGGGTAACTTTGCGTAAGTTAAAAATTCTTATTCAATTTATATCGACGTAATATTGACTCAGCTTTTTTATAGTAAACATCTTAAAACTATATTTCTTATATAGTAACTGTACAAGGGCATGATTTTAATAATATTTGGTTAAGATATTAGTTAAAAATTAATTTATTAATTTATCTGCACAAAATAAATTTAAATACTTTTAGTTGAAGCTGTAAATTTAAAGTGACATGTATAGTTCAAGTTGTTGTGCATCAAAATACACATATTATAGATATGTTTTGTATAATTGTAAAGTAATCTTTTTTTTTTGTTTACTAATAGTCACAATAATTAATTTATTTTTAATGTAAATGTAATAAGAATTAAAAATTTTGTTGATAAGTAATGTTTTAATAATGTTTATATAATTAATGATTAGATATTTTAGTTTTACATTCTTCTGACAAAACAGGGATTTATCAAAAAATTTTATTTCTTTTGATTCAAAGCAAGCAGTTGAAAGCAGTAGTAAACAGTTTGAAAATGAAAGTGTATTCGTTGAATTATCAAGACTTAAGTACCTCAACTTAAATAACAACAAAATAACTAGTTTGCCTGATGGTTAGTGTACGTAGAACTATTTTAACTATCCTTCTTATATAAATTATGTAATATTAACCATAACATAATTTTCTTAAAAGCTGTGCAGTAGTCTACATGTATATAGTTTAATTTGTATCTACTAAATTTGCTGAGGTATATTGTTTTTTACATGATATCATATACTATAATTATACTTGTTTTAAATTGTAAATTGACATAGGTTTTTTTTAATACACATTGAAACATACAATTAAGCCAAAACAATATTCCTTTTTAAAATGAGTATAAAATTTAGTAATCAGCTGTATACAATTTTTTTTACTAATTAGCTTTCTACAAGTTTTTTAAATATTTTAAGTACAATTATAAGTCTCTTTATCTTTACTTTTAGAAAAAAAAGTTACTAATTCTTGTTGAATAAGCTTACTTGTAGTATTTTCTTTACATCATAATACTTTTAGTAGCAAAGCTGTACAGATTCTAATAACTAGTATAAAATTATGACTTAACTATTGATATATTTATTTACCAAAGCTTTTGTAAACCTAAACACTTGACTATAAGTAATTCGTGACATGATATCAAAAGCTTTCACTTAGCAAACGGTATTTAACTTACTAACGCGCTATCAAAAGTCAAACACCAAGTTATATGCATTCTAAAGATTGCTACCTCTCTAGATACAATCTTTATTAACTTTTTTTAACAGTTCACAAAAACTTCAAATGATGTTTATTTGCTTGACTATTTTTAGCTTGATTTGCATTGTTTTAATTTTTTATATACAAATCAATTTTGCTACAATTAGAAATCATAGTTTTTAAAGAGCTATCTGCAACTATACTATTGCTACTATATAAGTTTTTACCTTGGTATTTGAGGAATAATCTCTAGTTCTAGGTCTATTATAAGAATTATTTATGTATTTAAGATATGTATTTATATTTAAGCTAACTACTTTAAATTCTGCACTCCGTTATAGTTAATACTCGATATAATAAAACTTTATAAAACTCTAGTAGTCAGCGCTTATTTACAAATCAGAGCTTATAAGTCATAGAATGGGCTTATTAAACTATTTTCTAATCTCAGTACCGAACTAAGCGCCTTAAGACCGACTTAGTGTAATAATAAAGATTACTCAACACTCGAGATATGGTTGTTATAATATTAAAAAAAAATCTAGGTAATTTGTTCTAAAATCGGTCTTCAGACTCAAGAAGCAGTCTTTTTAAGCGCATATAACGACCTAAGACGAATTTAGTGGAACAATATTGCAGTTGTTTCCGGTGCATAGCTTAGATATACATTTTACAGAAGACAATGTATAATAATTGATTTATTGTAGAGATCTTTTATCCAAGCCTTTTCAATACAGTATTGTGGAGGTTTGGTAAAAAAATGACTGCTATCTAGGATAAGATAAAAGCATGTCTTTACTTCCAACGAATTCTGCTAGATCATTTTTTTCTCTTTTCATTAGCACAAACAGGCAGTTTAGGTAATTTATTCTTCTTTCTAAATCAGCAGTTCTTAACCTGGGGTAAATTTCCTTGTTTTAAAAGGTAAATTTTCTTTATTACAAGTTATGTAAACTAATGTTTATAATTTAACTTTAGTTTATAACTTAGTGTTTTATTTAAACTTTTTTCAAAGTTAAACATACGGCTTTAAATATCACAGCTTTTTATATCTAATAAGCTTAAAATTCAAAAATCTAGGTTTTTTACTTAAAACTTGTTTGTAAATTGGGGTTAAATTTGGTAATAACCTTCTAAAAAGAGGTAAAACATGAAAAAAGATTAAGAACCGCTGTTCTAAATAATGTGGGCTGATCCTGTTTTATTTAATAATTTACAAAATCCTTAGGTTTGACTGATAGAGTGGTATCATTATTAAACAAACTCAAAGAACCTAGTTCTTCAACAAAGTATCAGAGATAGTGATTCGTGGATTTAGGTTGCACAAAATAAATCAATACTTTTGAATTTTGAAATCTGTGTATTAAATCCAAGTCTTTGCCCGGAGCTGCTGAAGTTACAGTAAATTAATCCAATAGAAATCATAGCAGTATCACCAAGAGGAATGTCAGAAATTTCTTTACTTGTCATCACTGATGAGCAAAATGATTCTGATATTTCCTTGCCTACTTATACTTGCGTTTGTTAATTCTACTAAATTTTGCTTTATCTACAGAGTCATAACTAGCTACCATGTCCAGTTTTTATGCTATCAAAAAATGCAAGTCGGTATTCAGGGAATTTTTTTTTCTGAGATTTAAAACGTTCTTGGTGATTTTTTTCATTTTCTTTTCTGTATCTGTTGGATAAAAGCGCATAATTTTGTCCAAGTCTATTCAATTGCCTTGATTACCTTTCTTTAATGACTTATGATGCTTTGCCCCTTTTTCCCAAAATTAATGTCTATAGAAAAACTATAATGGGGATTTTTCCACATTGCACGCCAGTTGCGGGATTGTCCATTTAATCTATTATTATCTAAATTTTTGAACTAATTTGAATTTAAATGTCTTTAAAAAATACTCTCATAAGAAGCTTTAATTTCAATAAATATGGTTTTGTTCAAAGAAGCGCTTTCGTGTTTTAAACGAGAAGAGATTTTAAAATCTAAGTTCTCTACAAAAAGTCAGTTTCATTTTGAGTAAAATTTTACCATTGAAATCTAAACAATTTGAGTTATTTAATAAGTTAACTTAAATCTGTTAAAACTAACAATTTTTAACGCAATCTTCCTATTAAAATAACAAATTTATTACAAAGTTTGATAAAAAAATTGACAATAATCCTGTCGAAATGATACTACACCTGCACAAAACTATAATCAGGGTTGCCACATGGTCAGGAAAAGTCAGGAAATCAGGAAAAGTCAAGAAAAATTAAAAAAAATGACAAAATTCAGGAAAAAATGGGAGGTTTTGAAAAAAAAGTCAGGAAATTTGATAAAATTTAAAATAAAGTCAGACTTTGTCAGTTAAAATTTACAAAATTCCTTATTTTCCAAAGCCTTAAAATGGTAAAAATTAATTAAAGATCCTTTAAAGTCAGAATAAAATTCCAAAATTTTCCTAGAGATTAAAAAATTATTTAATTGCCAATGCCTTCATCTGGTATAAATTGGTAAAATATCCTTTATAAAACTGCAAAATTTTTCTATTAACATACTGAACAAGTACGTTATTGTTTTAATATTTTAGTTGTGAAAGTTTGTTATCAATTTAAGGTTTTAATTGCGAAAGTTCCTTATATGTCGTTTGGTATATTTAGATACATTTATGCTAGGAAATGCTAAAAAATTGTGTCTTTTTTCAGACAAGCTGTGTTTATAAGGTAATAATACAAGTATTTTGCTGATAGAGCTGTTTATTGCAAATACATCAATCATACACAGATGGTTCAAGTGATGTAATAGAAGTTTGATGATTGAATTCAGCAAAAAAACTTTTGTTTTAAGCTGTATTAAAAATAGATTGAATGCTTTGTATAGTTTCAAGTGTTAAGTTATGTATTTTAGAATAAGTTTAATTAAGAGTTTTATTTAGAAAAGTCAGGAAAATTATAATAAAAAATCAGGAAATTTCTCTCAGCTTGATCTGTTGCAACCATGTATAATATAAAAACAACATTAGTGGTAAACGTATACTTAAGTTAAAAAAATCGCAATCATGTTTAACACAAAAACAAATTAAAAACACTTGTTTTGCAACAATAAAATATAAATTAAATAGTTAAGGTAAGACACATGTAAGTAAAATATGTAAAAAAAGACATGTATAACTAATAATGTAAAATCCGCTGCTACTTTAACCCAATAGAAGAATTCTTGGGAGCTTTTAAAATGAGTGAGTAATATTATATATAAAAAAAGCAAATGAATGGTAAGCTTTTTTGTTGTTAAATTTAACCAATCTATTACTAAAAAAACCTTATAAATGCAATAGATTACGCTTTCAATCGACCATTTTTTTTTTCAGTTTGATAATGATATAGTTTTTAATTCGTGCAGTTTTTTACTTTATCTGGTGATCATGTATAGAAGAAAAATAATATCGATAGTTGTTTCGATATACAGATGAGAATTTTTCTTGGTGCAGAGGTATGCAATCTTGTGGGTTTATATATTCTCAATTGACTCAAAATTGTTTTTCATAGTTGTGGATTGTTTAAAGGCATTAAAATCGGTGTCGTTGAGATTTAAAAAAATTTCAATTTTAGATAAATATAGGCAATTATGTAACGATTTATACAAGTGTAAATTTTGATGCGGATCACAAAAATCTATTAACTAAATAAACGTATAACTTCCGCATTCAAGTGGCGAAGTAAACTTATTTATTAGTCTTGTTTTATAAAGTTTACTTTAATTTTTCGTTACTAGGTTCTTTTAGCATTTCAAAGTACTATTGTGATCGTTTAAAATCTAAAGTAATTATAAGATGGTTTAAAATACAAAACAAAAATTAAGATTCTGGTTTAATTTATCAAAGACCACGTTTTTGCTGATTTAAAATTTTTGTTCTGTGATCAAAGTGCGATCTCAAGCGGCAAATTACTGTACTACGAAATTAACTTTTAGATAAAAAAACAAAACTAGGTTTGAAGGATACCTATATGATAATTTTTTATGTTTTGTTTTTAGAAAAAGTATGTTATACAATCTATATATTAACATTCATTAATAACTATCGTAAGTGATTAAAAACTCCACGTAAACATTAATGGAAACGGACTTTTTAACTCTTTTTTAAGTTTAATTTCAAAAACTGTATTTATAAATGTATATTAAAGCTATAAAACTATTTCGATAAAGGTTTGCTATTGGAACAAACCCAGTTAGAAGTTGTAGATTTGACCGGCAACGAGTTGACTTCCTTTGGAAATCGTTCTCTCCCTCAACTAACTAAGCGTTTCAATATTAACGTCAGAGTGTATATCAGCACGTAAGTTTGAATTTTTTTTAGAAACTGCTCATTATTTATTTTTGTTAAAATATAGTTGGTGTGGTTGATTTTTGTCTAAAGAAAATCTATAATTAGATAAAAATACTTTTCGAAGTTTTTATTGTTTCGAAATTCATATGTTAGCATTTTTTTTGAAACTCTTGAATTGAAACGTTTCTATGAATAGAATCTCCAAATACTTTTGATTATAACTTTTCTCTATATTAAGTAGCTTAATTTAAATATAACAATCAGAATTCTCCTCTTGAATCCAAGCAGATAGTACAAACTTATCAATTCACGCATTTTTTCATAAAACTACTACAAAAAATAAAACAATAGTTTAAAAATTTACAAGTTTATTGCATACTTTAGTTCAAATCGATTTCGGACAACAGTCCTTCTTCAGTGAACTTTAAACTAACAGCTGTTTAGTTTATAGGTGCTAATTTAAAAATGTTGAAACTTTTGCTTTAAACTACACCTAACTTTTTTTTTCAAATTCCTTTATCAAAAAGGGATGAAAATTTAAATTTTGATGAGCAAGCATTTGCGGTTACAATGATAAACTTAATTTTGAAACAACGAAGCAAAAAAACAAAACGACCAATAAAAGTAAAAGAAAGCGAAATATAATTTGGTATAATCCCCCATTCTGTACTTCAGTTGAAACAAACATCGGCAAAGAATTTATAAATCTAGTAAAAATACATTTCAACAAAAATAACCCAATGTCAAAGATATTTAACAAACATAATATGCGAATCAGTTATTCATGTATGGCGAATTCGGAGAGATTAATTAAGTCACATAATCAAAGGATTTTAAACAAAAGTAATTTAATCAAT
Source organism: Thalia democratica (assembly GCF_965202585.1). Taxonomy (NCBI): domain Eukaryota; kingdom Metazoa; phylum Chordata; class Thaliacea; order Salpida; family Salpidae; genus Thalia; species Thalia democratica. Next base: position 60,186,597 of record NC_139165.1, read on the forward strand.
AGTCAGTGTAATTGCGCTGGTGGCTGTAAATATAATTTGAAGGGGGGCAATTGCCGGTCCGAGAACATTATTTACAAGGCAACAGTTAACTCTGACCTTGAGAAGAAGTTCTACACCGGCTTATGCTCCACTCAATTCAGATTTCGGTATGCTAACCATAAAAAATCCTTTAAAGGTGGTGTATACGAAAATGAAACTGAGCATTCGAAGTATGTTTGCGGCCTTAAGCGTAAAAACATTGGTTCTAAATTAACTTGGGAGGTGATAAAAAGAGCACAGCCAATAGCAGATGGTAACAACCCTGTTTGTAGGCTGTGCTTAAAAGAATCAACAGCCGTTATGTATGCGTTAATAAAGGAAGGTTGTTTAAATAGGAGGAGTGAATTCATATCGTCTTGTCGACATATGAAAAAGCTCCTCTTAAAATACAAGAAATTTTGAAGTATTTTATAGTCAATTAACTGTTGTTTTCGTTAGTTTTAGTTGTTTGATTAGTTAGATGGTAGATCGATTTTTGTACTGAATATTTGTAATGTACAATGTTCAATTCTTACGACATATTGCTTTTGTTTTTTTGGAAACTTTTGCATCTTTGTTTACCAAAGTGCTTTTTATTTTAAGTTTGAACTGGCTGAAGATTAGAGATAACCTTTTTTGTCTTTATGAAACATATGTTCCAGTATTTTTAAAATTGTCATTTCAATAAATTATATACATATATATATATATATATATGAAATAAGGTTAATGTTTAAACGTAAACACTTTCAACTGAGCCCACTTGAAGGGCTTTTAAATAATTTATTCAAATGGAGATTTTAAAAATTCTGGAACATATGTTTCACAAAGCTTTAATTTTTCATAAAGCTTTGATCATCAGCCAGTTAAATTCAAAATACAAAAATTTTCGTTGTAACAGTATGACGTAATATTTAAAAGCCCTTCAAGTGGGCTCAGTTGAAGGTGTTTAAGTTTGAACATTAACCTTATTTTATACATATATATATATATATATATATATATAAAATAAGGTTAATGTTTAAACTTAAACACTTTCAACTGAGCCCACTTGAAGGGCTTTTAAATATTACGTCATACTGTTTTTTGTTTTTTTGCATAACTTTTGTATCTTTGTTTAGTACAGTGCTTTTTATTTTGAATTTAACTGGCTGATGATTAAGGCTATATGAAAAATTAAAGCTTTGTGAAACATATGTTCCAGAATTTTTAAAATCGCCATTTGAATAAATTATATATATATATGTATATATAATTTATTGAAATGACAAGTTTAAAAATTCTGGAACATATGTTTCATAAAGCTTTAATTTTTCATATAGCCTTAATCATCAGCCAGTTAAATTCAAAATAAAAAGCACTGTACTAAACAAAGATACAAAAGTTATGCAAAAAAACAAAAAACAGTATAAAATACAGTAATTTTAGTTGTTTGATTAGTTAGATGGTAGATCGATTTTTGTACTGAATATTTGTAATGTACAATATTACGTCATACTGTTTTTTGTTTTTTTGCATAACTTTTGTATTTTTGTTTAGTATAGTGCTTTTTATTTAGAATTTAACTGGCTGATGATTAAAGCTTTATGAAAAATTAAAGCTTTATGAAACATATGTACCAGAATTTTTAAAATCGCCATTTCAATAAGTTATATATATATGTATATATATAATTAGAATTAAGTTATTTAACTTGATAAATTAAATATTTCACACTGAGCCCACCTTAAGGGCTTTATTAATAAAAAAGTTTATTTCAAGATGTAAAATTTAAAGGACTCGAGTTTCGTGCCTATGCACTCATCAGCTTCAAAACAATTTTAAAATAGAGCAAAAAACAAAACACACAAATGAAAGTTAAAAAAATTAGTATAAATAGATTATGACGTAATTCTGAAACTATCATAAATCATGCAAAACGGCTTGTGCAAAAATTAATTTACCCAATTGACATTAAACTGGCAAAAATTCATAAAACTTCAGTGAGTAAATATATATTACGACAGATAATTGAAAGAGATAAAGATAAAATTAAGGTACAAGGTGAAATTTAGACTATTTTAAGATGAAATTAAAACTTGTTAAACTTTAAAAGCGTTTATTTATATGTCTACAAGACGATACAAACTCGCTTCTTTTATTTAGGCATCTCTTGTCTTTCAGTGCACATACAACGGCTGTTGCTTCTTTGAGACACAGCCTACATATTGGGCTATTGCCGTCAGTTATAGGCTGTGCTCTTTTTATAACTTCCCAGGATATTTCAAAGTGAATGCCGCTGCGCTTTAAGCCACAAACATACTTCGAAAGTTCAGTGTCATTTTCTTATATGCCGCCTTTAAAAGATTTTTTATGATTGGCATCGTCTCAACGCCAGAGTTAACTGTGGCCTTGTAAACGATGTTCTCTGAACGGCAGTTGCCCCCTTTCAAATTATATAAATTTCAAATTATATAGTTTAAACTCAGGAATTCGAAGTCAATGTGGCTGCGCTGGTAGTTGTAAATATAATTGTATGTCTAAGATATATAGGCCAACCAGTTCGCAAGTTTCTGCGCCATGGAAGCTTCCCATCGGTACATCGAAGCTGTTCTTGTTATGATTTTTCGACCAAAGTTCGTGTTTACAAATACACTAAGTTTTCAAATACAAAAGCTCTTCAGTTTGTTTATTGTAATGATATCTTAGAACATAAGTCAAAATGTACATAAAATTAAGCAACAACTTTAAGGAGTTTTACGTCACTAAATAAATCATTTAAAAATATAAGACACACCAAGTTTGCGTAAGCGTTTAAAATTAATTAAAATACTTGCTTGAAAAATGTTTACAATTACTAAAAAGTTCATTTCGTTTATTTAAAGCTAGGTTTGAGTTTAATTTTGAGATATCGTGTTTTGCATATTGCAGAAAGTGCAGCCATGTTTTAAATTGAATTTGTTTTTTGTTTGTACTAAAATTTCCCAGTTAATTCTAAAAACTTTATTCCTTTCTTTAAAATCCCAAGTATATTTCCTAAGTATATTTCGAATGCGTAGTTTTTAGTCTGTATTTACTGTTGTTAAAAAAACATTTATGCCATGTATACTTTCTTCTAAGCGATAAAGCTGATGATTAAACATACTGTTTACTTTTCTCTGATGTTATTACCGTCGCTCTATAGATAACATTTGTTAATAAACAATTGCCATGCATCTATCCTGCAGTTGCATTGCTTTCGTTCCTCTGCCATATCTTCCAACATTTTGCGATTACGAGACATTATCTGGATGTTTAGCATGCACGAGTACGAAATTTTTCAACAGTTTTCTATTCAAAATTTTATGGTACAGGTGCGTTTAGCCAAAGTTTCGGCTAACAATTTCCAGTAACCGTTTACCGATTTTAGTCTCTACCGACAAACAAAATGGTGGCGTGGAATACAGGATGTTTTTTCTTTTCCTTTTGGTCTTTTTATCGTTACCAGCGTTATATTTCAAATCGTGCTTGTGATCTCCTTTAACTAACGCTTCTTGGTAGTGCTGTTTCGCTCTACTAAAGTATGCATATATATGATATTTAGTGTTTATTTTTATAGCTACTTTTGAGTTTCTGGCTTGAATTTTTTTTTTTTGAAAATATCATAAAAATACCCTCTCAAAATTTTAGATGATATGAAGAAACTTTTCTTTTGCATCATCCGATTTTCTAAAAACCACCCCAATGCAAAATGTATGGGATCCATAGAATGCGACCTTTGAGTTTTAAGCTGTAAATTATTTAACATGTGGCCAATTATCACACAAACACAATGTGAACTACTTAAAACGATTTAAAGACAGTTTTATGATGGCATTTTTTGTTTTCTGAAATAAAATAAATTTCAAGATAACTTACAAAAAGTGATGAAAATTGCATAAATCAACAAATACCACTGTCCGCTTGCAGGGCCTGGCATCCACGACGGAACAGATACTGCCTCTGAGTAACTTGAGATCATCTTAAAATACTGTTACTTACAATATTAGGCAATATTAGAATATCAGAATATCAAATATGCATATCAACATAGGGAATATAAATATATGGAATCAATAACAATAACAAATACTAATAATAATCTGAATATTTAACAGGATCTAATAATTCTAAATTATTATATATAAATACAGATAACTTAAACTACCACTAATATACTAAATAAATCACTAGTATATTATAAACAACTAATTTTTACTAAATTTTATTATTAAACAAATTAGAAATGTTGACTTGCAATTAAAGATGATAAAGAGAGATAAACAGTATTTACAAAATAGCAGTTCTCTGAAGCCTTAACATGTTACTTTCAATACATATAATGTCAACTCCAGCCCTATCATTCAACTCTGCCATTTAAAAAAGTGTCTTCAAAAAACAACAAAACTTATCTATTGTTACATAATATCTTTTGATTTTAGCGTTCTTAGAGATAAATAACTTTTTTGTACTTTTTCGAATAAGCCTAACATTACACCACCATAAAACTTTCTTTAAATCGTTTTAAATATGTTAGTTATTTTTAAATAACATATTTTAAATCGTTTTGAAGTAATTTATTTACAAAATTTCTATCTACTAAATATGCAATTGAAAGAAACTGTTGTGAATCAATACACAAGTAAAAACTATGAAAAGTATCAACGATAGTAAAGATAGAGAAACGACTAACAGTTTTGAAGAATTTAGCTTTTTATCGGCGTTTGCTTCTTAGACCGATACTGCTAAATCGGTTAGCTACTTCACTAGATGTAGAACTTCATCTAATGATGTGTATGCAATACTACTTCTTTGGGACAGTAATGTCTTTTTTATCCTAAAAGCGACACACATCATAGTGGGTTGTATAAACTAACGCATATTTCAAAGACTAATGTTGATATAAACGCATTTAAAAGAATGTTAACTTCTTATGATAAAAACTTTATTTGTTTTTTAATCAACTGGTCTTAAATAATTTCAGAGAATGATTATTTTTATTTCTATTTTTAGTTCAAAAATAGATATTTTCTAAAAATCATAAAATAAGGCATCCCATCGGCACAATAGCACATTTGAAAACTACCTTTGGTATATTAAAGCTCAATGTTAGTTGATTTGCACAAATAACTTTGAGCTATAGAGTACGTACAACGACAGAGGGTTTTACTTGTTTCAACAAAAAATGGCAATTATTCGTTTCAAATGATTAGCTCATGTTCTATTTTTGGATATTATATTTCAAAACTCTAGATCTACCCGATCTTAAAAATATAATCCGATTAAAACCGGATGTGATTTTGTAATTAAAATCAAATCAAAAACGGATCCAGATACATTTTTAAAATTAGGATCCGGCCGGAACCGGTAGATCTCTAGTGCAAACCAAACTTTAACAATAATACTGTAATTATACAATTATTCTCAGCTTAAAGTTGTTGTTTAAAATACTTTATGTTGAGTTATAAGCTTGTTAAATTAATGTAAATCTTAAATTTTAATTTGAAATACCTAGTATATACTAGTTATCAGTTGATTAAACAAATTTAAAGTTATTGTAAATTTTTATTTATAGTAACAACTTGTTATGTGATTGCAAGCTATTCTATTTTTCAATGTGGAGTCTTAACTACTTCAAGTTAAGAAATACATCAGAAGACGTTAGTGCTTTTTGCTCACATCCCGAATATTTAAAGGGGAAGAGTTTGATAGAAATTGAGAAAAACAAACTAAAGTGTGGTCAGTTTTATGTGTATTGCCATGTTTTTAAATTAATTTATAAGCTTAACTTCTTGCTTAAAAATTCAAAACTTAATAGTATCACTACATGATTTGAAATAGTTTTTATAGATATTTTACAAAAAATAAAGCTGTTTGCAAAGTTTACTTAAATAACTTCTATCTTAAACTGATAACTAAGATTTTGTTTTTATTAACATTTCTAAAATAACTTATCTACAAAAAAAAAAAAAAGAAAACATTTAACGCTTTTAAAACAATCTTTTATTTTTGTGATATTAATAGTAAGCATGTACAACCTGCTAAAACTAATTGATTAAGTAATGAATATTTTAATATATTAGATTTTGAACAAATTTAAACATTGTTGTAGCTTTTTTATTATAGCATTATTCTACAAACGCAGGTAACCAACCAGTCCCATACCTACTTGTGGAGCCACCTCCTCGGTATGCCGTAAGAATAGGAGAAAATGTTACTTTAGAATGCACTTCTACTGTTCTTTTGACTTCTTTAACCAATAGGTTATTTAACTTAAAATTTTTCATTAAATTATAGTATCTTTAGTTTTTTAAATAATTTTCTATTTGTTCAATGAACAGTTTATATTTGAAGTTTATACAGTATACTGAATTCTTAAAAAAATATTCTTTTATTATATTAAAGATTTAAGTATAAAATATTGGTTAAATTTAACTTAATTTGTAGTCTCAATTGGTATTTGGTAAAATTTAGTGTTGTAAATAGTCTAAGTTATGTAATTTTACTATAAATTGTGAAATAAATAAATTTTGTATAAAAACTGAATAGCTTATTAGTAATATAAACTGTTGTAAATCACTACATCAGTAATATATGTAATAAGTATTAGCTATAGTAAAGATAGAGAAACGACAAACAGTTTCAAATAATTTATCTGTTAAGAAGGAACTCCGGCGTTTGCTTCTTAAAGTCGATTATGGGCATAGGGGGGTAGGGGGAAAAACACCTTTTTTTGGTTTTTGATCTTATTTTATATAGTTTTTACTAAGCTACAAGATGCTTTTTACAGATTTAAAAAATTCAAAATAATTTTTGAGATATAGTCGGTCAAATTCGGAGGCAACAATAGGATCCTTATAGGAGGCGCAAACTAAAACGGCAAATAACTAGAAATCACTAAAAATCTATCTTCTCCTAAGTTTTTTGAGATAACTGCCTTAAATTTTTAGGAAATGTTCGTTAATATATTTAGAAAATTCTGTCGGAACAAAATTTAAAAAAACTAAAAAATAAAAATTTATAATAAAAACAATAAAAATAAAATGTTTTTTTGTTTATTTTTTATATAAAAAATTTTTAATTAAAAATTTTTTTTTTTTAACTGAAGTTTTTAAATATATCAAGGAACATTACCTAAAAATTTAAGGCAGTTATCTCAAAAAACGTAGGAGAAGATAGATTTTTTTAGATTAGATTTTTGCCGTTTTAGTTGAGGCCTCCCATAAGGAACCTATTGTTGCCTCCGACTTTGACCAAATGTATCACAAAAGTTATTTTGAATTTTTATAATCTGTAAAAAGCATGTTGTAGCTTAGTAAAAACTATATAAAACAAGATCAAAAACCAAAAAAAAAGGTGTTAATCCCCCTATGCCCTTCAGTGTAAATTAAATAGCCACGTCACTAGACGACGTAGAACTTCATTTGATGATTTCGATACAATATTGATTTTTTGACAACGATAATATCTTCTTGGCTCAAAAGAGATATATCACAGCGGGTCATATAAACTAACGCACATTTGAAAGACACACGCCGATATATAAGCATTTTAAAGAATTTTAATTCATTACTGTAAAAAGTTTTATTTATTTAGTTGGCTACTCGTCTTAAAACACTTCAAGAATGTTTACTTTTATATCTTATTTTAGTTGTGAAATAAATTCTTTCGGAAAACTATAAAACAATGCATGCTATTTGCACATTATTATTTTAGTTGTTGCCAATGTGAAAGTATAATTTTTACGTATATAAATAACTTAATAAATCTTCATCAAACTCTTCTAGAAAAAGAATATAGGAAGTTCTTTAAAAAACTAATAGAAACAATTTTAAGTAATAAAATGTTTTTTAAGACTATTTATAGTATTCCAGTGCTAAAGCTTTAAAACAAATTTATGACAAGGTCTTTTAACAACTTAATTCAACAATTTAATAAAGCTATTGTTACTAAATAAACAACATTTATCTTAAGATTAAAAAAAAGATAAACTAGGTACTAAAAAACTTGTACTTTAAAAAATATGGAATAAAATCAGAAAACAGGAAAGCAATTAAAAACCTGGTAGACACCATAAAAAAAAGTTCTATAGGAAATACACAATATTTACATTAATTTTTTTTGTAAAACCCAAAGTATAGTTTTTATTTTGTAAATTAAAGCATTATTCCGATTTGTATATACTTGTCTAAAATTTAATTTAAGGGCAAAATTCAGGTTATACAGTTTTGTATTTGAATATTGCTACGTTTTTAGAATAGCTGTATAATTGAGATTTCATTTGCTCCAGCAAAATAAAGTTTTTATAAAAATATTTTATGATAGTCAATGGATTTGGGATGAAGTATCTATTAGTACTACTTGGTGGAAAGAAGACAAAGTTTTGAGGGGTGGAGAGACGCAGGTATCACATGACAATCGCACTTATGATGGGCGTCAAGTAACTACATCTATGCTTTTCATTAGAAATGTAGGCTTTGAACACCAAGGAAAGTACAGGTTTGTTTTAAAACCTATTTTGTAACTAATATATACAATTAAATAACTTCAAAAAGAGGTAATGCCCACCTAAGAGAACCGTAGTATTACTTTCCTCAGTAGTTTCTAATTAATTCAATGGCTATCAACAATATTTTAGTTAAAAAAATGTTCTTAACTATTTCTCAAGCTGAATCTAGATTTTGATGACATGTTTTAAGTGTATCAAGTAGAGGTTCAGCCTACGTTAGGTCCGACATCAGTTAAGGGGAAATCCTTAAGTAGTTTAAACGGATAATTAATAATTTATTATTTTTGAGAATAAACAATTACTCAGTTTCACCGCAGAGCGGATTTTCAAATTGTAAATCTTATTCAAATAGAATCACTTTGTCCTATTTATTTGTTCTAAACTCTATAGTTTAAATGGATACCCAAATACAAAAATTTTTAATGTCCCTGAATATATAATGTTTTCGATATAATGATGATTAGTGAATTTTTTACTATTTTTTAGACCACATTTTCAATCAAAAATGTTTAGTAAATATTTTAATTAAACTTGAAATTTTTAATGAGTATAAGCATCTGAACTTAAGGGACGATGTGGTTATTAAGTGGAGTATAAAGATCTTTTATACTGACAAAAAATTGCGGAAGTCTATCTCGTCTTAAATTAAGGTAATACTGAAAACTGGTTTCTGTAGCTTTACCTCATGTGTCAACGCAATTAACTTTCGAATTTAAAGTGTTATAACAATGGAAAATAACTGTAGAAAATTCGGTTGCTACCCATGCGGTTAGTCCATAATTTTCAGAACGAGGATTTACTTAACGGATCAGCAAAGTGGTACAGTCGAGAATTGTCATTATTGTTAGCTTTTGGAATTACACTACGTACAGTGACTGACCGCCTTCGTGACTTCTTCTACAGCTTTTTTTTGTGGCTTTTTCTATTCAATTAAGTACCTCTATCTGGTACTAAGACTTATCCTTGTACGAGTTTCCGTAGGGTCTACTCCCGAGTTCTTAGCTCCTTTAAGACTATCCACAAAGATTAGGAGAATATTTTTAGTAGGTGTATGAAAGTCAGCTTCAACTTAAAATGATGAAAAAAAATATTTCACAACTTTCCGTTACATCTTTGCGTTGAATACGCTTATCTTACCCGTATCGTTCAGGTTTTAGTACTTTTATTTCCACGCAAGTATAGTTTATAATGAAAGACAAACTGTAGGTTCTATGTTAGCATGTTTAAGTTGTACTTACTTATACAAATAAGTTAATGATATAATATTAATATTTAGTTTAGCAGTTTACATTATTATATTACAATTTCACTCTTGCATTAACCTCGTCTTTTGAATAACTTCATACTTTTAACATTGAAATGTTTTATTCTGTTTTATTTCATATTATAAATCAATAGAGAACAATAAAAAAGTGTAGGATGTTATAAATTTAAAATATTAATTTACTCTCTGTACAACTTTTTAGGTTAATCTATTCTTTATGTACTTGTTAGTAATGTATATTAGGGTGCACTGCTGCCCCTCAAAAATGAAAATTTTGGAATTTCACTTAGTAATTTTTTTTTGACGTTTGGAAGCCACATAAATAGACAGCACAAAAAAAAGCTTCCTAGCTTTAAGCCTGCTAAAGCAAATTACTTTTGAAAGTTTTGCTTTATATTGGTATATTTAAAAAGTGGAAAAAAGACTGTTTCACAAAAAACTTATTTTCTCTTACATTTTTTGAGATCATTACCTGAAACGGTTAAGAAATGTTCCTTACCATGTTTAGAAAATTCTGTATAAAAAAGTTTAAAAAAATTTGAAAAAAAGACAGTTTTTCTTTGTTATTTTTGCATAATATTTTTGTTTTTCATTTTTTAAAACTTTTGTTCATACAGAATTTTCTAAATATGGCAAGAAACTTTTCCTAACCGTTTCAGGTAATTATCTCGAAAAACGTAGGAGAAAATAAGTTTTTTGTGAAATAATCTTTTTTCCCCTTTTTAAATATACTAATACAAAGCAAAATTTTCAAAAGTAATTTGCTTTAGCAGGCTTAAAGCTAGAAAGATAATTTTTATGTGCTGTCTACTTATGTAATTTCCCAACGTCAAAAAATTTTACTAAGCGACATTCCAATTTCGGGGCAACAGATGCACCCTAATGTATATGTAATAATTATTTTGGATCATTGTTACCCAAAATTTTTAGTTTAAATACTTACTCTAACATATAAATAATTGTGCTATTGATCAATTTAAACTTAGTAACAGTAAATTCAAACAGTAGTCAATAGTCTTAACAGTAGTATTGCAGCCAACGTATTGAAAATTAACTAAGTTTGTTATTATTAAATGCCTTCCCAAAATATACATTCTAAAAGGTTGAAAAAGCAATTAATGAAAATTAAATGTCTAGGTGTTTGTCGAAGAACAAATTTGGTACAGTTACTTCTACTCAAATAAACATGCTTATTGTTAGTGAACCTCATATAACTAGGCACCCACCTAAATTGCAAATAGTCGTCAATAACAATAGTGATGTCGAACTCCTATGCGAGGCAGAAGGTGAACCCCGCCCTGTGCTTGGATGGAGCAAGGCTAGTTTAATAGCTTGTCTTAAAAACTAAGATTATATTATCGTTTTATTATACGTATGTAGAATATTGATCAGTAAATACATTACTTTTACAATTGCCTAGTTTTTAAAAACTCAGATTAATTTTTCAAAATCAGCAATATTTTTTCTATAAACCTAGATATTATCTAGTTTTACTTAACGTAAAATGTTTTAAATACAGTTATGTTCTTCTGATTAATATTCCAAAAAATGTTTTGGATAAAAAGATTAATAGCTTAATTCGGTCAGTCCGAAATGTTTAAACAAAATATATTACGTTTGTAAGAGGAATGTATCATGTTCCAAAAAAATATGAAGCTACAATTAAAAAAAAGTTACAACTGTATATATTATTAAAATCGACAGTAAAGTAACGTTGTATAAGAATTTTTAATAAAAAAAACACATTTTTTTGTTTTTTTTATCTAAAATTTTTTTTTTTGAAAAAAGTTTAAATCGCAACATTCAAACCACTCATTAAAAAAAAATTATTGTCATCAATCAGTTGAAATATTTTGATTTGAAACAAAAAATCTATCATATAATTAAGGTTTTTTGTCATCATCAAAAATTTTTTTATTAAAAACACATTAAAAGTAACTTAACAGTATCTTTTCAATATTTTTATACTATTTAACACAGTTTCTTAAATAGAAATTAACTTAAAACTAAAAATAGACCCAAAAATGTGTAGTTTTAAAAACCTGGAAAAAAATTTGAAAAAACGAGTGGCAACCTTGATAATTAAAATTGCTTACTTTAATAATCCTACTTAGAAGAGTTAAAAAAATTGTCAAATTATTTAGTAAATTGTATTAAATAAAAAATAATGTCTACTAAAGTAGAATGAAAAAAAAAAGTCAAATAATAATAGTTATTTAAAGTTATGTTAACTTAATACTAACTAATGCTAAAATTATATTTTACGTAACACAATAAAATCCTTATTCTTCTAATAAAAAATAAAAACACCATTTTATTAAGAGCTTTGTAAGACTAGTTTGTTTTCAAATTTTATCTAGATTAAAAAAATACTGATTAAGTTAGAAACGGTCTGGTTAGAAATGATCAAGTTAAATCGGGTTAGAAATGATCGGGTTTGAAATAATCGGGATAGATTTGATCGGGTTAGATATGATCGAGTTAGAATTGATTAGGTTACAAATGATCGGGTTTGAAATGATCGGGTTAGATATGATCGGGATAGTTTTGATCGGGTTACAAATGATCAGGTTAGAAATGATCAGGTTAGAAATGATCTGGTTAGGTATGATTGGAATAGATTTGATCGGGTTAGATATGATCAAGTTAGAATTGATTGGGTTACAAATGATCGGGTTTAAAATGATCGGGTTAGATATGATCGGGTTAGATATGATCGGGATAGATTTGATCGGGTTAGAAATGATCAGGTTACAAATGATCGGGTTAGATATGATTGGGTTAGATGTGATTGGATTAAAAATGATTGGGTTAGAAATGACCGGGTTAAAAGTGATTGAGTTAGAAATGATCGGGTTAAAAATGATCGGGTTAGAAATGATCGGCTCCCATAAAATCAACTAACTAAAAAAGTTTTTAAAAAGCTCAAACTGTTATGATAATTTTTTTTGGAAATGAAATGAACAAAAGTAAATAAAAAAGTTCTTTTTACATATTTTTTGTGTCTTTTGCAATTTTTTAGGATGTATGTTTATCAAACTTAATATCACCAATCTTTAAAATAACTAAATTTGTTTCAACCTAAAACGTTTCTCGTTATCACACAGTTGTGTAGCGAAATAAAAAATATTTTACAGTAATGTTTTGTTTAATTACCACAAGGAAACGTCAATTTTATCAACTCAGTACTGTAAATGATTGTTGTTATTGTATTTCAACAAACTACTTGATTCGTCTTGATATCTTAACATTTATCAAGTTATATAACTAACAGTCCATTACATCAAACTTTGTATTAGTTTTGTTACTTTTGTTGTCATTTATATTTTGTGTTTGTTGCTTCAATGGATGGAATAGATGAAAAGTTTTTACTCATTAAAAAATTTTACTCATTTATTTTAGTTGGATGGTGATTTATGGGCAGTGAAAGAGACTCCTTCAAGATTAATCAATATGCAGCAGTTAACAGAAGAAAATATATTTGGGTACACTAATTATCTCTCAACAGTCACCATGAATGTTAAAATTCTGCATGTTAAACCTAAAGATGCTGGAAGGTTAAATAGTTACTATTCTAAAATCGTTTATACTTAAGCTGTTAATTAATTACTAGACATCTCTCAGTAAAAGTTTTTTTTTATTGATATATATGTGTATACATAATTTATTATAAAAAATCAATTAGAAAAAACAGAACATACGTTTCATGTAAACGATTTTATTGTTTTTAATCAACGGCTATAGTTTGAAATAAATTGTACTCTGCTAAACAATGTTACAAATGTTAAACAAAAAATACTATGACGTAGTTATTAAATATTGTACAGTACAAATATTCAGTGCAAAAATTAATCTTCCATCTAAACAAACAACTAAAATTCATCACACTACAATTAAATGATTATGAAATACTTAAATAATTGTTTTATTTTCAGAGGATCTTTTTCATATATCGACAAGACAATATGAATTCAATCCTAATATAATAGATTTTAAAGTTATTCATAGTCACTTAATTATAGTTTTGTGTAGTAAGCTAAGTTTGAAAATGCGCTGTATAAAATTGTACAAATTCTTAAACCAATAACAAAACTAAAATCAGCGTATTTTTCAAACTTAACTCGCTGCACAAAAACCTCCATATTACTACGTCAAAATACCTATATGTTTTTCAAATTCTAAGTTTCTAAAAATTTAGTTTCTTTTATAAAGCATATGTTTAATAAACTTTAGCTTTACTGAGGAATATATTACGTAGTAGTATCTCATATACGAAACGGCTGTATAAAACTGTTGTTTGTTATATAATTTAATAAATAATTATATATGTATATATTTATTTTTAAAAAAATCCTACAAACAGATATCAATGCAAGGCAAGCTCAGAGTTTGGTGAAGATTCCTTTATTGTTGATCTTAGAGTTCAATGTTAGTCCTTTTTTTAAAACTATATCTATATAACTAAATTAGAGAAATTTTTTTGTACTAACTAAATTCCAAAACCCTTATCTTGAACTTAAAAGTATAACTAAAAATGCTAAGTGCAAACTAAGAACAAAAACTGTTTTTTTTTGATATTTTTGGATATTTGATTTAAATGTGGTTGTTTATAAAATAGGTTCAAGTAAATACTTATTATGATAATAAGTGCATTATTGTAACTTTGTAAAGAGAACCAAAGTTCTTTTCTAATCCTAGAAGATTAACAGTTGTCAATATTTAAACTTATTGAAGTAGTTTTGTCTAGTTTTGATTTCGAAAATATGTAGACAATTTAATACTTGTTTTCAAAATATATCTTTAATAAACTTGCTGTTTTATAGTATATTAATAAACTTTTTAAAAAGCCACTGCGTTAGATGAATTAAAAAATAGGGTTAATAGCACTTAAGTAGCTTGCCTTTTTTAATAAAGAATTGATCATTTGAAGATAAAAAAATGATTAAGAAACCAATGAAAAAGACTGTCTCAATTCTTAAAGTTAAAATTCTTAAATGGAAGTTTTTTGTTTAACAAAACATTTTAGTTCTGCTGAAAAATACTTACTTATAGAGAAATATAATAAAGTCTTAATAAGATATTTTTAATAAGGAATAAAATTCGGATCTAATAACAAGGTGGCCAAAAAACCTGGAAATTGACAATTTAGGTTAAAAATCATAGGACTTAAAATAAATAATTGAAAAATAAACTTCGAAATACCTGGAATTTTGAACAAAAACCACTAAAAACCTGTAAAATCTGGAACAATTTTTACATGATAAGTAGTAAAATTTCGATTTTACACAAAAATCTATCAAATTGGTAAAAAGATTTGTCATCATATTTTTTTTTTCTTAACACATTTAAAGAAGTTTTATAGCATCTTTTCCATATTGTTATACTATTTAACACAGTTTTACCATATACTTAAATTTAAATTAAAAATGAACCCAAAAGCTAGTTCTTTCAAAAACCTAGAAAAAATTTCTCAAAACCTTGTAATAAACAAATACTTTAAAATTTCAATAAATATGCTACTAGACTGTGGTTTAAAAATGTTTAATATATTTTTAAAACTATTGAAAATTCATAATCTAAGCAAACAAACTATCACCAAATTAAAAATAAGTCATATGGACAACCAGCTTTAAACAGTTTATAAACTTTAAGAAAAATGAACATTTACAGTTACTCTAAGTTACTGTAAACTACAAAAATAATTTGGTGATAGTTTGTTTGCTTAAATTCAGAAATGATTTATTTTTGATTATATATTAATACGTCTTAAATTACAATCTACTATTCAAGTTATTTACATTTTAAAGTATTATTTATTAGGTTTGACCTTTATTTCTTTGTAATAGATTTTGAATAAATTAATGTTTTATTATATTACTCTATAAATAAGTATTTTTCATCAGAATTGAAAACTTTTAATAAACAAAATACCTTTTTTTAAGTGTTTTTGATTTAAAAGTTGAGACGCTTTTTTTCTAAGGTTTCTGAACTTTTTCGTTTCAAAAAAGGTATAATGAATATAACAAAAAAACTATCTTCTTTGTAATGATATCTAGTCTTCTTAAAATATTCTTTAAAACAGTTATATAGTTAGCATAAAAATCTGACAAAAACAATCGATCAAACTTCTGAAATTAGGATTTAGTTTATGTTTCAAATAAACTTTTTTAAACTCTTCATAAACAGTAAACATTAAAAATATTTTAGATTCTGTTTGTAAAGTAATAACGACTAACTTGTTTTTACTTCTCACCGTCTTTAAATTAATAAAGAGCTCTCTCTCTTGATTTCGCCTTGTCATTTTGGATAGTACACCGTTTTTTACTACTGCGTCTACTCCTAATGCTTAATAGGCATTGCTTTTAATCTAGTTTAGTATATATCTTCTCTACTACACTTGATCCAGTTTTGCTACAGTACTGTTGTTAAACTTTAGCTGATTAATATATCATTATATTGATTAAATTTTTAAACCACACATTAAGCTACATATCAACATTTCCATTAAAAACCCTAGTTTTGAACTGTAGAATTTGTTATTTACGAAAAAATACTAAAATTTTAACAGTTTACTAAATTGTTTAGATCTCTATATAGTGATAAAATTTGTGTGTATATATTTATTCAATGTAGAATAGCAACATTTTTTTATCAATAAAAAGTTATTTAAATACTTCTGTGATCAAATTTAGCGTATTTGTTTAAGAAACTTAGCTATCCTTGTTTAGTCTTCAAAGTAGAATATCAACAGATAATTATTATTTTAATGTTTTTAGATATGTTATAATAACTGTAATTTAATAATATTAATATTTTTATTTATTTTGGCAGTTGCTCCTTCGATTAAACTTCCAAAAATAAATGAAGTTAAACAACGTTTGGGAAATACTTTAAGTTTGTACTGCAGTGCCACTGCATGGCCATATCCTTCTATTAAGTGGTTGCTTGGTGAGGAAGATGTAGTTACCTCAATTCGTCATTTTATCACTAATGGTAACAGACAGCTTATTGTCTATGATGTAAATGTAAGTTATATTTAGTCTTAAAATAGTATTCTGTTCGAAAATTAAAAAAATGAGTACTTAATATAGAAAGTATTGTCCTTATGTATGTAAACAACATCAAATTTTACATATAAAATAGTCAAAATTACTAGGCCCATAGTTTTTTAGTTAATGAAATTTCTAGTTTTTAATTGTATTGAAGTACTGCTTGCCATAAAATAATAACTCTTCGTAATTAATTTTAATTAATGATTAACAATAAATAATTTGCAACAAAACTTAACATGAATAAGTAAGGTAATAATAAAAGCTCAATCAATAAAGTAAACTTTTAAAAACATAAGATTGTTTAAATTACTGTTGACAATGTTGAAAAAATTTACGATAAAACTGTTCAATTTTTATTTTTACTGCATTTTTGTCGAAAGATGTTACTTTTTGTGTTTAAAAAAGTTCATTTTAAATTATTTTTTACATAGTACCATGACGCTGGAATTTATTCTTGTATTGCCAGTAACCATCTTGGTGTATCTAAAATACAATTTCGTGTCAAAGTAGTTTCTAGTGAGTTGAATTTTGATTTTATTTAAATAAGTATTTTATTTTGCATTTATTTACTAGTAAATTGATATTAGTATTTTACTGGTCCAAATAATTAAAAGGAGAATTTTTTCTGCTGTAGAAACAAAACGTCTATGTCATAAAAAATAATCAAACCAAATTTAAAACCAGTATTTATTTCGGCTATTATCAACTAAGTTGAGATGTTTAATAATAAATAATGAACTTTACAACACGACCATTAACATCAACATCGGACACAACCTACGACCGGTTTCATCCTTATTTAGACTCTTTTATTTTTTACTAAATTTATTACAAAAAAATCTGAAAAGACACAAATTAAACCATTAAACATAAACAAATCGATATTTACAATATATATATATATATACAATTTAGAAACAAATTATAAACTTTTACAATTTGTGATTTTTGTATGATTTTTTTTATACTTTTATGTTGTTGCATTAAAATTGACAAAATTGATAATAAGACAAGTTTATATTTTTAACACTTACACTTTATTGGTGTTTACTTTTCTTAATAAGTAAAATAAAAGCATGTTAGTTAGGTGAATTATACTAGATTTTATATCTTTTATGGCACACCAATATTTATTTTTGTTTATTTTATGTACAATTTAAAATGATATATTTTTTACTTATAAATCAATAGATTTTATATAGTTATTCAATGTTCTAAGTTAGGGGTAGGAAAATTCACTTGTCGGTGGGTAATATGTAATAGTCTTTTGTACACAATAGGTGTAATTTATAAGGCATATACACTTAAAGTTGCTTAATAATTGAAAATTAAACTGAATATTACTTTTTAATTTGTATAACCACTAAATTATACTTATGTATACATATATGAACACCGCAGTTAATTTACAACTATTTTTTATGTTGTAATTTTTCTAATAAAAGTTTTCATTTTTTTTGTAAAGTACAAACTTTTATAATAAAGTTTGTAATTTTTTAATTTCAAGATTATAAATGTATTGTCAAACTAATGTTTCATTCGTTTGAAATAATCGAACGAGATCCTCAGTTAAATGATAAAATCTGTAAAATCTTTATATAAACATAAAAGAAGACATTACGCTAAACTTGAAATAAAACTGGCAATTATGTGTAACAATCAAACAAAATAAAACTTATAGTTTAAAACTATCAATTTGGCAAAATCATAATACTAACAGGTTAGTTCATGCTAAGGATAGAAAACTATAAGGTACTTAATAATTTTATTAAGTTGAAACATATAAACATATTTGCAATTGGTAAAATTTGAAAACATACAAAATTCTTGTAACTAATACACTAAAATAAATTACACTTTTTTAATTCTTTTAAAAAATTACATTATTACCATATTAACACGTAATTCCAAATGTTGCACAATAAATCTAATAGTATTGTTAATTTAATTAAGATTTGTAGATTTTAGTATTTACCTATACAATTTCGTACAGAAATGTATTTATCAGTTTTTAAATATCAAAACAATTTTTTTTTAAATTGAACACACGAACATATTAACTCGTTCCTTTTACTTAATTAAGCTCCCCCGTCACTGTTATAGGGTTGTCACATAGTAAGAAAAGTCAGGAAAAACAAAAATAATTACAAAAGTCAGGAAATTTGACATAGTTTGAAAAAACATCGGATTTTGTTAGTTAAAATTTACAAAATTATTTATTTTTCAGAGCCTTCAAATGCTAAAAGTTTAATTAAAAAACATTTTAAGTCTAACTAAAATTGCAAAATTTTCCTAGAAATTTACAAAATTACAAAAATTTCCAATGCATTCATTTGGTATAAATAAATAAAATGTGTGCAAAAAAAAGAAATGAAACCTACAAACTGTAGCTAGATTTAGAGAAAAGACTCTTCGACAAGTGTAGCGGCAGCAGATGAGAACGATTTAAATTAAGCGGTATGGAATGACGAAGAGGTTAAAGTGCTAATAAAGAAACAGAGAAAATCAATTTGAGTACTTATAGTAAAAAAAACTGTGTTTGATTAAGTTATTTATTGTTTAAAAGTTTTAATTGTAAAAGTACGTTGTTGCTTTAAGGTTTTAGTTGTAAAAGTTAGTTATTATTTTAAGGTTTTAATTGTAAAAGTTCCTTATATATCTTTTCGTTTATTTAGATACATTTATATTTAGAAAATGCTAAAATATTGTGTCTTTTTCAGACAAGTTGTCTTTATAAGTTTGAAAATACAAGTATTTTGCTAATAGAGCTGTTTATTGGCAATAATATTGCAAATACATCAGTCATACACAGATGGTACAAGTGATGTAATGGAAGTTAGATGATTAAATTCAGCAAACAAACTGTTGTTTTAACCTGTATAAAAATAAGATTGAGATCTTAATATAGTTTCAAGTGTTTAATATGTTCGTAATATGTGAATTCAGCAAACAAATTGTTGTTTTAACCTGTATAAAAATAAGATTGAGATCTTAATATAGTTTCAAGTGTTTAATAATGTATTTTACAATAAGTTTAATTAAGAGTTTTATTTAGAAAAGTCAAGAAAATTTTAGTAAAAAGTCAGGAAATTTTTCTCAGCTTGACTTGTGGCAACCCTGCTGTCCAGGTAGATAAGCTTAGCTTATCAGGATCTATAGGATTTAATGCTTTTTAGTGTTACATCTTATATTTGAAATATATATTTTAAATGTTTTATTTATATGATCTATAAACTGAAATTTTGAGACTAAATTACTGTACAGACATAAATTATCTTTCTTAATTGTGTATTTTAGATTGGAACTCGAGTTTAGAATGGATAAGTAGTTTGGACGATAGTGTCATCAACTATTTAATCGGAATGCTAGTTGTTGTAATAGCCTTACTAGTTTGGTTATGCGTTCTTTGTATGTATAGAAAAAGAAGATCGAAAATGAAAAAAGTCAATGCTGATTCTGCGCAAGGTTAAAAGCTAGCTTACTTTTGCAAAGTAATTTTGAATTGAGTTGATTGTATAACAACCAAAGTTTTCATATTAGGTTTTTCAAAAACAAAAACCTTGACATTGATAAAAAGTATTACAGTAATTTTAATTTACAACAGTTTAAATTAAAAACAACCATATCAGATAATTAAAATTACTAAAATTCTAACTATGATTGATAAAGTTCTTATCTGTTTATAAGTGTCTTTAAATAAAATTAGGCTACATATTTTTGAATACAATATTTTAGGCTCATACCATTTGACTTCTAAAACTAATAGTTCTTTATCGAAACAACTAAAAATCTGCGGGTAGGTTGTTTAACAATTAATCATAAAGAAACTATATTATTTTATTTTCTTATTTATCATTAGCCAGTATTTATTTCGGCCAATCATCATTTAAATTGAGATGTTTTTTGCCATCGATAATAGACATTAAATTTCACCGCATGACTAACAACAACAGGTTGTTTCGGATGCTGTTGTTGTTGGTCGTGCGGTGAAGTTCATTATTTATTAACTTATTATTAGTAACTTTTTAGTTTTCCAATCACAGTAGCCTAGGAAAATGTAGTCAAAATAGACTTTAATATCTTATGTATATTTCAAATTAAAAAAGAAAATTACATGCGTGTTTTTTGAATTTAAAAAGTTTTTGACTGAAAATTTTTCATAAGTAATTAATACATTATCATGAAAAAGAATTGAACAAAATAGTAGTTTTTGCAAAAATAAATTCAGAGCTATCTTTATAATACTAAATTTACATTCATAATACGACAGTATTGAATTAATTAATATCTTTATCTAAAAACGTATATATATACTGTTTTAACTTAGTGCACGATTATTCAAATTCTAACAATTTAAATTCCGAAAATATAAATCGTTCCAGGGTTGCCAAATAAACTGTAATTAGAAAATTTTGAAAAAAAAACTTGGAACTTTGATCAGTTTTTACATGTAAATTGATAAAATATTGATTAGATACGAAAAAAACTATCATATACAATAACTTTTTTCTGTATCATTTAAAGTTCTTTTTAGTATAAAAAATTATAAAACTCTTTTAAAGTATCATTAATGTACCTTTTTAATATTTTTATACTACTTAAGACAGTTTTTTACCCTAAATTAAGTTTTATACTAAAAATGGAAATTAAACTTGTCTTTTTAAAAACCTGTGTAAGGTATGGAATTTGGTACACTTAATTTATTCCTACTACTCACCATAATTAAATCCTACCTTGTTTGATTACTATCTAATAAATACTAGATTATATTTGAGAATAATTTAAATAAATCACACAAGACAGTTTAGGTGATATATCTATTATATAAAAGAATCACAAGACACTATTATAATAACACTATTTCAAATATATATTTTATTTTTGTAAATAACTTGGAATGAATAAAATTTTAAAACAATTTAAGTTTAAGTGAAAAATACTTTAAAACTTTAAATAGTGTGAACTATAAAATGTTCAAAGAACTCTAAAACAATCAAATATTGGTCAAAAAATAAGTTTTATATTAAGCTATAAAAATACACTAATAGATTTACATGCACTTATAACTATACAATATGTATCTAATTATCGGTCTCTAGGTCTTATCAACAACAATCACAACAATAAATGTAAGTAGAGAAAACTATTCAATGTTATGCTTGATTGCACAATTCCAAATATGGTTATTTTGTTTACTAAAACTACATATTCAATCTTCAATATTTGAAATGCAAGTTAACGCAGCAGGTTCATTACCCCTGGAAGTAATTCAAAAAAAAAAAAAATTTTTTTTGGAAACCCTGTTATTCTTAGATACCCTTAATTTTCTCAAGTAATAAATAAATTTTAAAAAAAATGAGTCATAATCTTATAAATAGACCAACATAAGCATGTTTTTTTCAAACTTATGTTCTTATATAGGAATTTGAGTTCAAGTTAATAAAGTAGTAGGTGTTATGATTAATCTTTTGTTAACTCGAGATTCTCTTGTGCGTATGTAAGTCCAGGATTTGGTTCTTATAGACTGTTGCTGATGTTTTCTTTGAAAGAACTTAAATTATCAATTATAATCTGAGTAGTTATGTAACTGTTATAGCTATATCGTTGAATCTATATATTCTGAGTTCTACATGTTCTAGTAAGTCACAGGATATTCACTGTTATTCGGCTAAAATCTAATAGAAGGCTAGTTAAATATTTTTTTAAACTTAACCGATATTTAATAAAAAGTATTCAAATACTAAGCAAAACTTTCTATAAAATTTTCTTTAAACTTTCTACAAAAAACTTTAAATAAAACCTTGAAACTATGGTCAATAAAAACTAAACAAAGGATAAAACGAAACATTAGTCAAATACTAAGCAAACATGTTTCGTTTTATCCTTTGTTTAGTTTTTATTGACCATAGTTTCAAGGTTTTATTCTTTTATTTCTCCACATTACCAAAAAAGTTGTTTATAGTTACTTATTTACATTATATGAGCTCAACTTACATCTCTGGCCAGTTTTTCTTGGTTACCAAAATAGTTTTAGTTATTTTAATAAAGTAGCAAAAGGTAGTTTTTTAATTTTTTACTGATAGTTGTCATAATAAAATTTTTATTTTTTTTAAGAATTTAAGTTGTTATTATCTCGAAGTAGTTATTTTTTACTTTTTAGGTACAATTAAGATGACCTCATTGCTTCAAAAATCTTCAAGTGAAAGTTTAAACAGATGTTCACGAACTGATGGGCAAGTAAAAAGAGAAATTAGTCCTAAAAGCAACAAGACTGTCGTAGAAGTTTCTACAATGAATAGTTCAGAACCCTTTTCAAATTATGTAGAAAATTGTAAATGTTTAAATCATAAAATTTACAATGACTCAGTGGTTGAAACTTCTAAACTCCAGTTAACTATAGATAATTGTAAGAATAAGCATACTCAACGTTGTATAAATGATAGTAAACTATTTCCAGCAAAAAACTATAGAAAAAATACGAACAATAAAGTTAGTAACTTTTTTAAGTCTGACAACATACAAGAATGTAATAAAACCAGTTAATGCTTTTTTGTATAGTTTATATTTTAATAATTACACAATCATTTCTTTTCTTCTAAATCATGCAAACGTTTTATTATCGATAAAGTTTTAACTTTTGTACTAATGTTTTTTTGCCTTAAATATTAAAATAGATACTTTTTAAGCAAAACCTGCTGTTTAACTAAAAGATCTAAGTCTGGTTAAATTGTATTTTGTTCTGATTTTACAGAGCTTGTAGTCATGTCGAAGTTCATCTAAGAAATTTTAATAGCAATCTAAAATTAATAATAAATTAATTAAAAGCAAAATATTTGCACATAATATTTTTCTGCCTTTTACTCAACTAGCTCATTGTTTTTATAATTTTCAACGCTGCATTTAACGAGTTAACATAACCCTTCAATATATTTAGAGTTATTTTTTTAGCCATTTTGTACTACGTTTAAAACTTAATGTGTTACTCTATTTAAAAAGTAATTTAAAAAATCGTTTTCATTTTATCTCAAAGCTTATTTAAGTTATTTTTAATGTTGAACTACTAATTCTGTCAAAAAATCTTATAGATTTTTTTTGTGACAACAGCTGAATTTTCTTAGTTAGTTTTTAATAAAGTATTGAAATTAAGGCAGCTTATTATAACTTAGTTTTAAATTTTTTTTAAGTTTTTCAATTGCTACTTTTCTTTGTGTTGTTTTATATTTGTAGTTGAGTAAAATTATTTATATATACATATATAAATTAGACGTATGCCATTTTATTTGTTTAGAATTTGTTGTAATATCAATTAAAATAAAAAATAATCAGTTACAACAGCTCTTATAGCTCTTTTTTAAACTTGTTTTAAAATATTCAGTCTATAAGTAAATTATCATAATTTTTTTCACTGTAATTAGGCTAGTACAAAGTGTTACTCTTGAAAAGTAATTTGAAAAGTTTTGTTCATTATCAAAATGTTCATCAGTAGCTTAATTATCAATAATGGTATAATTTTTTTTAATTTTTTGATTACTATAAATACCTAAAATTATACAAGATATAAAAAGTTCATAAAAAATTATGATCTAATGATGTTTAAAATACTGCACTAAATACTGACTTATACTTTTCAAACTAAATAAAACAATACAGCTTTATTAGTGATTAAGAAACTAATTAAAGTTTCAATAAAATTAAAAAAATATATTATATACTTTTTGTTATACATAAGTATCTAGTAAAGAATGTTTTTGAATTTAAAAAACACCTTTTTAATCTTTAATTTTTGTGCTTTTAATCTTAAACAAATGATTACCTTTTTTGCCTGTGTTTATTCTTTTTATACATATCGTATTTTGCAATGTGTTTTTATTGTAACAAACTAATGTTGTGCTAATTTGTTATAAACTTTTGTTTAAGTTCAATTATTATTCAAAGACTATTTGTGTAAAAAAATTAGTTCTTATATACCTTTCGCTAACTGGGGCGTTCTACTTATATGATTTAGGGGCCTAGTTTATAACACAACGTGCGCTTTAACTTGTATAATAGATGCTAATATAACGAGTAAACTATAGTTGCTAAATAAACTAATATGACTTACTTACTATTTACTAAAAGTTTAATAAATTAATTATTTATACTAATTTAAACGTAGTTCGAGTCTGTGATAATGATTATATTTACAATGAAATTGCGAAACGAAAAGATGATAAAATACTGCCCAACATAAAACTAATAAATCGAATTATCAATTCTTTTAAAAGACGAAAATACTTGAATCAAAGAAACTGAAAACTAAATGTTCGTTTTAACTAAATCTATAAAGCTTAGAAAGCGAACTAAATTCGCTTAAACAAGATTGAAACCACTCATAAAGTAAGTGAAGCGAAAAGCCACACTGACTTAAAGTTGCTGCTACGCAGCCACAACTAAAAGCCCGTTTTACGCGCTTTTTTTCGATTTATACTCCGCTTGAGAGAAAAGAAGAAAATAAATAAGAGACAACTACTGCGTAAGCAGCACATACCATTTGCAACTTAGAATGTATAAATATAGTTACTATTTTTTTTCCACAAACGTTATAGAAATTATACTTAGTTTCTTTATCGAGTGATATATATAAAAACTATTTTAAGTAGACTGTTGAAAAGTAAGTTCAAAGTATTATAAAGTACAACTATAGTATTAAAAAAATACGATTTTTAACATGTAGAAAACAATATTGAATAAAGATGTGTTAGTTAAAATTGTCAGTAATTTTGCTTTTCCATTTAATGTTATTTGCGTGTTTAACTTAGTCCTTTCTTTCTCGATTTCAGGCTGCAGATTTCGCTCAGCTTCAGGGTTGCCACTCGGTCAGGAAAATTTTTTAAAAATGACAAAAGTCAGGAAAAAATTGGGGTTTTAA
Organism: Thalia democratica; assembly: GCF_965202585.1. Taxonomy (NCBI): domain Eukaryota; kingdom Metazoa; phylum Chordata; class Thaliacea; order Salpida; family Salpidae; genus Thalia; species Thalia democratica. The sequence goes on from NC_139165.1 coordinate 60,212,345, forward strand.
AAAAAAGTCAAGAAATTTGATAAGATTTAAAAAAAAAGTCAGATTTTTTCAGTTTAAATTTACAAAATTCCTTGTTTACCAAAACCTTCAAATGGTAAAAATTTATTAAAATTCAGAAAAAAATTCCAAATTTTTTCTAGAAATTTACAAAAATATTTAATTTTATTTCCAATGCCTGGTATAAATTAGTAAAATATCTTTAATAAAACTGCAAAAACTTTCTATTAACATATTGAACAAGTACCCTACTTGAACAAGCAGATTTTGTAAGCTTTTTAGTATTGATGATCTGTAGCAAGGACATTTCCATAGTTAAACTGTGATATATACACAAAAGTTTATCTAGCATAATTTTAGAATCTAAGTGTTTTTTGTTTAAGTAAGTAATTGAGTTTTTTATAACTAAGCAGTTAGTTTAGGATTTTATGTAACAAGCTAATGTGTAAACTGGAGCGGAATGCAGACCAGATGAAAGAAACCATATCTTCATTAGTTGAAGTGCTAATAAAAAAACGGAGAAAATAAATTTTACTACATACATTAAAAAAAACAGTAGTTGATTAAGTTCATTATTGTTTTAATGTTTTAACTGTAAAAGTTCGTTATTGTTTTAAGGTTGGAGTTGTGAAAGTTCCTTATTGATTTAAGGTTTTAATTGTAAAAGTTTTTTATATGTCGTTTGTTTATTTAGATACATTTATGCTAGGAAATGCTAAAAAATTGCGTCTTTTTTCAGACAAGCTGTGTTTATAAGTTAATAATACAAGTATTTTGCTGATAGAGCTGTTTATTACAAACATCAATTATGCTTAGATGGTTTAAATGATGCACTGGAAGTTTGATGATAAAATTCAGCAAAAAACTGCTGTTTTTAACCTGTAGTAAAATTAGATTGAAAGCTTTATATGGTTTCAAGTGTTAGATTATGTATTTTATAATAAGTATTTTAAGAGTTTGATTTAGAAGAGTCAGGAAAATTTTGGTAAAAAGTCAGGAAATTTTTCTCAGCTTGATCAGTGGCAGCCATGCAGCTTATATCGTTTCAAAACTAAGGTTTGTAGGATCTGTAAGTTAAATTACATCTTCGCGCCTTAATCATTCGCGGTTTATAGTTGTCAACTATAACCTCTAGAAAGGGTTGTGTTATCTTTGAGCAGTATAATCAGGAGTTTTTGTAAGCTCAGAGTAATTCAGCAGTAGTGTTTCACACTTGGTCTCTAACATAGTTATGTTATTACTATCCCTATCTTTCCCCGTATTAATTGACACAACTACCGACGTAGGCAAGTCAGAGGCCCTAAAAAGTTTAGTCGTTTGGTTAGACAATTGATGCGTCAATTCTAACGTGAAAAGGCATATTATCAGTTTGTTTGACATTAAAATGTCCATACCTAAAATTCCATAACTCCTATACTCTTGAGTAACCCAAAAATTATGTTTAATGGTTTTTAAATTACCTAGCTTAAGGTCAACGCAAGCGCTCCCTATGGGGTGGATTTCATTGTCGCCAATACCCTTTATAGTTCTACTGTACGGCTTAAATATTAAACCTATGTTTTTAAACAGTTAACGTCTTAAAACTCAATTTAATTAGTTTGTAAATAATAAATAGATAAGTAAATAAATTTGGAGAAAAACGTTGCAAAGTGAAAAAATGCAAAAAAACATTAAATTTTTAAGGGGCTCCATTACAAAAGTAAAACCCCAATTCGATGAAAACTATTGTGAAAAGCTAAGCAAAAGAACGTTCATTAAAATAAAAATAAAAAGTTCCAAGTTAGCATTAAAGAAATTGGAAATATGTAATAGGTTTTAAAGTTCGGTTGAAACATTTATATACGAAAAACGCTATTCGAACCAAAGTAACGCTCGTAGATGGTAACGGGTCAAAATTGCACGAAGACAATTTTGCACGGAGGTAATTTTTGCACGAGAATGATTAAAAACAAAAAAAAAATAAAAGAAAAATTAATAAAAAAAAAGTTACAGACCGAGGGTTATGGGTAACAGTGATAGTAAAAACAAAAAAAAAATATAATAAAAGTGATTATTGAAAAATTACTGATAAGAGTTATTAAAAAAAAATAATTAAAAAGAAAAAAAAAAGCTACCGACCGAGGGTAAGGGTTAGGGGTAAAAGTGATAGCAAAAAAAGTAAGTTACCGACCGAGGGTAAGGGTTAGGGGTAACAGTGATGGTATAAAAAATCTAAATTAATAAAGAAAAAAAAAATTCAATCCGTGCAAAAGTGTCTTCGTGCAATTTTATCTTCTTGCAGTTTTATCCCCTCGTGCAATTTTGTCATCTCATGCAAATTTGACAGCTGCCTCCTGAGATATTTAACTAAAAACAGTTTTTAAGTAAAAGACAATGATTTGCATAAACAAATTCATTTTTATAAAACTCTAGTTGTACAGATTTTTTTTAACTCAGAATTTAATATTAATTTTAAAAATTGTTTCCAGGAAAGTTAAAGGATACTTATAACAAGTATTTAAGCTGTGTTTAATCTTTTCATGGGTAGCCTTTTAAAATTAACATTTAAAACAGTTTGAACAATTTTTTAAAGTTATACAAGTAGAATATAAGTTTAAAATTATAAATAAATCAAATAGATCAAATTTAAAAGATACCCATAAAAAGTTTTAAAGTTGTGTTTAGTCTTTTCATGGGTATCCTTTTAAAATTTAACATCTAAAATAGTATAGACAAGTAAAATAAAAGTTTAAAATTAGATATTTAGATCAAGTTCAAAAGGACAATCATTGAATTTTTTACAGCTGTGTTTAGTCTTTTTATGGTTGTCCTTTTAAAATATGAAATCTAAAACAAGTTTTAAAGCCATTTTAGTTTAATTGAAGTTTTAGAAATTGAACAATTTTATGAAAAAGTATACGTAAAAAGACTTGAAAAAAAAGTAGAAAAAATACGTCACGTCGACATAAAATTGTACAAGTTTTGAAAAGGATACCCATAAAAAGATCGATTCCGAGGGGTTAGGTCTTTTTATGGGTATCCTTTTGCTGCAACTAGAATACCAAAAAAAAAAAAAAAACCGACCCTGTAAATGTAATCTAGCTACACTACGTCATGTATTAATAAATTTTTAAGCAGAAATGATAAAATTGTTTAATATTCAAACTTATTTAAAATAAGAGTGTGAAGTGAGACATTTAAATAGTTGATCCACCTTAAGAACAAAGCGTTTTAGCTTTGTTTATAAATTAGCCTTCTCTAAAAACCTTTTTCGGTTGTAGAACTTTTCTTTGCAAAACCGGGCGTATTTTCTGCAAACCTCAGTACATGTTTGGAGAAAAAAAAAACATACCGATGCATAAATCTCGTAAAAGTTTTCGAAGAGATTTACATTGTGCCATTCAAATTACATTATAACACTATAATTTAAAGTATTATTTTTAAGCTGATACAACCATATAACGAAACTGTGACTAGTGTCAAGACTATACGTCCTAGAAGTTAAAAAGTATCAAAGTGGTTTATGACTCGATAACCGAAAGGTTTTTACGTGAACCAGGTCCTACGAACAAATGTTTTCAGCGCTTTTTTTGTTGTTGAATAAACAATAGTATTACTATACACTTTGTAAATTTTACTATTAATTTTTATGAAATGTCTATTCTTAATAAAAAATAAAAATCACCCTGGGTTTTGTCAATTTTAGGGATAAACTTGGACTACCATGAAATTTAAAAAACTAAATTTAAAATAAAAGTGCACAAAAACAGCTTAAATATTAAATTTGTAAATATCAAAATTTTTCTTGAAAAGTTTCACAGTGGGCCCGCGCAACAGGAAAAAGCCAAAAAAAAATTTTGGAATTTCTCTTTCAAAATTTGTAGATAGGAATCCAAGATTATAGCACATTTAGTGCTCCAAACTAAACTCAGGGTTGCCAAAAAACCTGGAGTTTGACAATTTAAGCTAAAGTACTTGGAATTTGAGAAATTTTGAAAAAAAATTAAAAAAACCTTGATTTTTAACAATTTTGACATGTTCAGTTGTAAAATTTCGATTTGACACAAAAAATCTATTGTGTAGATAAAAAATGTTTGTCATCATCAATTTTTTTTAATTTAAAAACACATTTAAAGTAGCTTTACAGTATCTTTTAAATAATTTTACACTATTTAACACAGTTACTTTCCTTAAACTTAACTTTAAACTAAAAATAGACCCAAAAATGTTTTCTTTTAAAAACCTGGAAAAAATTTCTCAAAACATTGTGTAACAATATCTGCACATATCGCTCTGAAGAGAGTATAAGAAACGCAAAAAAAAATGCGAAAACGGTATAAAAATCATCGCGAGAGAGATCAAGCGTGGAAGTTGAGTCGTTGTAGTCGTGTTAGCCGTAGCGTGGTTGCTTTAGCGTTAATATTAGTTTGCATTAATTAGTTTTATCGTAGGGGTAGGCGTATGTCTTTATTTTTCAAGCACTACTTTTGATTATATTTAAGACGTACTTTTGAGTCATTTACTAAGCACTATTTTGTTATTAAGCATTGATTCATATTCTTGCTAATCTTCTTAATTTTAATTAGCGAGTCGCTTAGTTTTTTTTCTGAGATCGTAGATTTTTACATAAATTGTACAATAAACATTGAGTGTTATTTCATATTTGTTACTTACTAGAATTTAACCTAGTTGAGCGTAACTTTTATATCTAGCATTAATTATAGGCTAGATTATATTAGACCTTTTGTAGAATACGTTTTATTGTAACATACACTCACTAACACGATTAGTAACACTAATCACCTATATTTGAGTATGAGCACTAGCAGCAAGAAATCCATACCTGTGTCAGTATACGACCGCTCGAGGTTAGTTACTGATACTGAAGAAGGTATGGACGCTGGTTACCACATACCAACTATAAACCCTGAGCCAATTAATTTAGGAGAAGATATTGTAAGAGGTGAGGGTATTAATGACATCCTTAATCGCACGATTACACCAACCTTCGATAACAGTAACGAATATAGAACGAAAACAAAGACCATTAATAAACAAAAAATGCGCCAAAACTATGTCGCGCCGAACAGTTTTGCACATTTATCGGCGTACAGTCATCAAACACCGTCTAAAAATGTTAATGAAATTATTAAAACATTAGAACGAGAAAAAAAAAGAGCTCAAAGCTCTTCTCCATCGTGACCCGATTTACGCCAACGATGGCAATTTTTTTAATAAGGAAACTAGCGCAGATAACCTTGAACATAAGTTTCACCGTTTAACTAAAATTAGTAAACCACGCCAAACCCTGAATTACTTCAACGGTGAATTTGAGCGAAGATGATCACACCAAATATAACATTATAGTCGGAAAATGGGTTCCCGACGAGGTGTCACATTACTATACGATAGTCAATCCTGAAAAACAAAATTTTCAATCGTTCAAAGAATTTTTTGAAAGACCCTTTACGCCAATTCTCGGCAAACGTCCAATACATACGAGCTCTACTTGGTTTAACGCGTACTTGGCCGAGGCTACCGAATGAGCAACAGCCCATGAAGATGACCGTATTAAGTTCTTTTTATACTATCATGCTCCTAGTTCTTTGGAAATCAGAATTGAAAAATATTTTTTAGAAGATTTTATACAATTTAAACGCCGCGTACAGGCTATCTGGTCACGCTAAAGTGACGACCCTCCTGTATTCGATCCACCAGTCAATTATAACAAGTCAAGAAAAAATCAAGGCCACCAACAACATAAAAGGCGTCGCAATAACGGCAGTTACAGGTATGTTAAACAAAGTTATAACAATAGCGGTATATGTAGACAGAACTTTAAAAACCGTTACCAAAACTACGGTAATAGTAATGACTACGAATGTAATTTTAACAATCCAAATCAAAATTACATTAACAATTCAAGTTACTTCGTGCAAAATTTTAATAACCGAAACCAAAATTATGGTAACGGTGGTATTTATAGGTACGACTTTAATAATCGTTACCAATACCATGGTAACAGTAATAACTATTGGCGTCACCAAAATAGAAATTACGTTAGTAGACCTTATAGTTTTGAACGTATTTATTACAACAAAGCAAGAAATTTTTGTAAAAGCTATAATAATTGCTTTAACGATTCCAATTCGAATAGAGTTTTACCTAGAAGGGATAAAAACGATAGCAATTATTCGCGACAATTAAGGGCCAGTAAATTTAGTACTAAATCTTTCAATGGTACACAAAAAACCTGTAACAAAGGTTATAGACGGTCTAACCTACCCAAACCTGTAAAAATTTCCAAAAACAAAAATACTCCAAGGCTTAATATAAATAACAAACCTGTGAGTTTATTACGCGATAAAAGCTTACAGAAGACACGCAAATTTTACAAAGAAAACAAAAAAGTTTGTCCTAAAACCAAAAACATCCAGCAGTTTACTTCCGCCAACAGTAACCATTTTATTTCTGATCCTAATAAAAATTGAGAAGATGCTGATGATTACATTAGAAAAACTGTTATTACAGAGGCAAAAACATCTAATTTGAGAACACAAATAAACATCAATCCTTATAAAATTCTTGATATACTTTTCATTTTAAAAACAACATTTATTACATTTACTCTTTTGGGACGCAACCACCTTATTCGTCTGAAAAAGTTTCTTTCGATAAGACAAAAATACCTTATTGTTTCTATGATATACTATGATATTCTAAAATCATCGACTTGAGCAGTTTAATACTGCTAATAGAAGTAATAATATTGCAAATTATTTTAAATGAGAATAAATATAAAAACGCTATTACGATTAACTTCTTGGTTGGACAGTTACATATTTTTAGCTAATTTAGAAAATTTTCTGTTTAATAGGTTTTACTGTTTGAAGAATTTTTATGAATTTTAGTATTTTGGAAATAATTCCTACATAAAACTTGCTTTTTTTGTAAACTATGTGATATTGATCTGTCTGAATTTTTATTTTTTTAAATTATGTTTTAAAACTGAGATTACTGCTTTTATCTAACATTTCAGCTACTTTTAACTAAACTAAAAATTAAAGTTAGCTTAAAAGTAGGGACTTATACTTTCTCGTTGACACCGGATGTAGAGCGCGCGAGATAAAAGATACAATATTGAAATAAAGAAAATAAAAGATAAAAGTAATATTTTTTTGTCACAGAATGCGTGGGCTTATGCGTGGAGTTCAATGTTCAAATTGATCAAAGCTCGAAGTTGTTGCTGGAGGACAGCTTGTCTGCTACAGTATGCGTAGGCTTATGAATATTTTACGTTGCTAAAGTAGGTATACAAAATGTATATAGAACAAGATATAAAAACTACGAAGTTAAGAAGTTAAGTATTAAGTATATGTTTCAGATAAACGAAAAAATACTTGAATAAGAAAGTTTTGCCGGAGATCATCTAGCTTTTCAAACATGGCGACTTATGCTCAGAGCGCCAAGAGAAGGTTTTCCCGGAAATCAGCTAGCTTTTCCAAGATATCAGCTAACGCTCAAATTTGCGAGCAGCAGAGTGTCGCTTCCTGCTTGTATCGAGGTAAATAACCTAATTCACGCTCTGATTGGGCGTATATATAGTTTTCCGATTCTCTTTCTGGAATTTTCGATGGACTTTGGACTTTGTAGACCACGCGATCTCTCACTTTAATTCTATCATTTTCCCTTAGCTAACAAGTTATTTTCAATTCAATAAGGAAATCAAAAACACAATCATTATAAATTAATACTTATTTTGTTTGTGAAAAATAGTTTTATTTGGGAATTATTTTTATTATATTTATTTGTTGTTATTTTAAAAGGAAAAACATAATAACAAGTAAAAAACATTAATTTCTTTAAATTATCAAAATTTGGACACCTAAGGGCAAATAAAATTTTGCTTAAGTGTCCAACACATGCAAGAAGAAAAATATATTTGTGATCAACAGTTTAAAATAAACAAAGTTAAATTTATAATTTTGATCTTTTTTATTTGATATAAAAGGTTATATAAATATATAGTCTGTTAGAGGGTAGGCGAAGGGAAATTAAAACTATTAATATTATAAACAGAAAAATGAAAGATCAGTAGTTAATTTAGATGAGATAAATATTATAAAAGTTTTATTTATATAATTTATATTGTTGTTAACAGGAAGTCATTGAACTTTACTGATATTTATAGTTTTTAAATTAAATATTTTTAGTTTAATTTTTTTTTCCAAATAGTCTTTTCTATGTGAAAAAATGAACCTTGCTACTGACTGTTGTTAATACGGTGTATATATATTTTTTTTATTTTATTTTCTCTTAACTAATATTTTCCATTAAAAATTTATAAAGAGTAAAAAAATCAAATTCCTATCTTCTAGAGATTTCAATCCAAGTTTAACCAATCTTACATTATATGATGTATTGGATATGTTACAACTAGTGATCTACCGAATCCAAGATTTAGACTCGGATTCGGCTGAATCCTAATAGAAAAATTAGACTTGGATTCGGCCAAATCCTAAATTTCAAAATAAGACTCGGATTCGGCCGAATCCTTATTTCAAAATAAGATTCGGATTTTGGATTTGATAGACAACTTTAAACTTTTTGAGTTTTACTTAACTGTTTGTCAAAAGTTATATGAAGTGTGAAAGTAGTTAATGAAATCACGCTTGAGTGGATAAAAAAATGGGTTTTTACACTTATAAAAGCCTTATCAATTTTGGTTTAGAGTTTTGCACAAAGTATAAAAACTATGATAATTTATTTTTGATAGACTCTCAAATAAAATTAAGTAAATAATTAAGGGGTTTAATCTCAGCTTTTTGGATAACTGCTCTTATTATTATGTTTCATATGTTTAGTTTGTTCGTTGTAATGAACTTCTGCATTACAGTATACTACCGCTTAAGTACGCACTTTTTTTGGTACGCATAACGCCTTAAGTACGCACTTATCCAAAAAGACAAAGTAAAGGATCTTATACTAGAACTTCTAAAAAATTCCTGTTTTTTTTTGCCTAAATCTTCAATTATCAAGTTTTTCCAGATTATTTTATGTTTCCAGGTAATATGGCAAACTTACTGAGTTAGCCTGCGATTTTCACAACTTTTAAACTAGGGTGAGTTATCCTGAGCAGTCTTAATGGCCTGAGATTGTGACAGTCCTGTTATTAAATGTTAAAAAACTAAATACTTATGTAGTGGTTGCAGAAAAGTAAAGAAAAAATAATTATATTTGAGCTGTAATGCTATAAAATAAATAAATCTAGATGACAAACTTAAAAAAACCTACAAATACAAAATAGTTAAGTCATAACTTAATTGAAATGTACATACATTGATGTTTTGAAAATGTTTGGTTAACACAATGTAGTTTGGTACTTTCCCTCTAACAAAACAAAATGTAGCTTAATATTTTTTTTTTAATCATTGACTGACATTGACTTTCTATATTAAATATATGTATTAATTATGTAGAAGCTTTTTATAGTTAAAATAAATCATTTTGCAAATTAGATATATGTATTAAATTTTATTTAAAATAAAAAGACTTGTTTATTTGGCTTAATTATTTGGTGGCTAGTTGTAAAAAAGAAAACAAACAACTAAATTTCATATTATACTATGTCATCAAAAAGTACGCACTATCGTGCTAAGTACGAAATTTTCGGTCAGGTTCAATTTGCGTACTTAAGCGGTAGTGTACTGTATTTATACAAAGAAAAAAATGCAACTTAGATTGTAACATTAAGGCAGCTGCTTGATTACTTTTAGCTGGGTAGCTGTCTAAATTGCGCGAGCGTACAAAATTGCACGAGGGGACAAAATTGCACGAAAACTCAAAATTGCACGAATATACTTTTGCACGAAGACTAATTTGCACGAGAGCACAAAATTGCACGAAGATAAAATTACACGTAGACAAAATTGCACGAAGGTTCACTTTTGCACGAAGACACTTTTGCACGAGGGTACATTTTTGCACGAGCAGACAATGATGCACGCAGACACTTATGCACGAAGGGTCATTTTTGCACGAGTTTTGTTTCCTACCCAGGGACGGGTCAAAATTGTGCGTAGACATTTTTGCACGAGGGGACAAAATTGCACGAGAAAACTCTTTTGCACGAAAAAATGTGTATAATATATTTTTAAAAAAATCAGAATTAAAAAATTTAATAACTAAATAACATAAAAATACGAGAAAAACTATATAATATTAAAAAAAATAAAAAATAAGTAAAAATATTAAGTAAAAAAAAATCAATTAATAAAAACAAAATAATAGTAACTAAAAAAATAAAATAATATTTTTAATTTAAAAAAAAGTTATTTTTAAGAAAAAAAAAATACTAAATGTGAAATAGATTAAAGTAAATAATTAAAGAAGTCAGAATTTAAAAAATCAAATAACGAAATAATAAATATATTTTGAGAAATCAAAAAATAAATAACATTTATAAAAATTAATAAATTAAATAATAAATACATTAAATAAAAGTCCAAAACAAAAGTTAATAAAATTATTTGAAAAGTTAAAATAAATGAAATAAATAATTAAAAAAGTTTAAAAGAAATACTAATATTTAAAAACTTCAAAATGAAAAAATTAAATAATAAACAAAAATCAATCAAAAACCCTATAAAAATAAAACTAGATTATAAAATTAGATTCAAACCGTTATTAAAATACAACTACCAAAAAGAGTTTTTTATACTAATATTTTTTTTTTGTTAAAAATAGAAATTAAGTAATTCTAGCTGTTGTATTATTTTGTTGTTTTATTTTAGTCAAAAGCTTGTATCTCCTTTTTCTTCTAAAAAAGTAAGAAGAAAATTGCTTTTGCCAGTGCTTTTGCGCAAGTCTGGGTTAGATAAAGAGAAAAAACAGAGCAGGAGAAACTTAAGATATATTAGAGTAAAACGCGTGCAAATAGTAATGCAACTAAGATAAAGTTTAGACAAATAGAAAATAATGATATATAAATTATGTTTAAAAGTTTTATAAAAAAAAAAACAATTTTAGGTATAATTTATGGAAGTACACAGCCATAACAGAACTTTCTGTACAATGCACAATAGAAATTTCATCAGACGGATTTTCTCCTTTCTAAATTTATTTAATTGATTCACTGCTATGCATGCTCGTTTTTTTCTGTGCAAAAGTATCTTCGTGCAATTTTGTCCCCTATTTTTTAATAAAATATAAAGGTTTTAATATATTTTTTATTTAGTTAGTACTATTTTGTGCAAAATTGACCCTCCGTGCAAAACTGTCTGTCGTGCAAAATTGAGCTTCCATGCAAATTAGTCTTCGTGCAATTTTGTGCCTGCGTGCAAACTAGTCTTCGTGCAATTTTGTACACTCTTGCAATTTTGTTCTCGTGCAATTTAATCCCTACGTGCAATTTAGTAACCTCGTGCAATTTTGTCATCGCGAAATTTAGACCCGTTCCCCTTTTAGCTAAATATTTTTTGTTAATATTTTATAATTTATTTAATTTATAATTTAAATTTATGACATATATGTTATAGCTTCAAACATTTAAAAATTTTATTTAAAAAAATGTTCTAAAGAAATAGAAATCTTTTAACAATAAAATCTTAATTAATTTGTAATGAACTGCTGCAACTTCTTGCATTGTTCATTGTTAAACTCTGAATATTAAGAAAATATTTAAAGCTTTTGCAGTTATGAAAAACAAGGCTTAAAATCAATGATGTAACATTTCATTAAAAAACTTTTGCCTAGTGATTTATAAAAATTTTGAAAGCTGCTTATATTTTTGAGTAAGAAGTTTTGTAATATTGTTGCGTGGTTCTTTTGTGTAATAGGTACATCACCCAAACTATCTTGCCTAGTTTATACAAAGTAGCCTAGAATATAGTCTATAGTATTGATAGATAAAATTAACGGACACATTGTAATAAGTAAGTATTAAATAATTTCAAGTTTTTATGTCCAACTTAAGTAACACAAATACCAAGCTGCCCGCAGAAGGTCCAAGCTAGAACGTGCTAGAAAGTCACCCCGTCTACAGGAAAGTTATGGGCTAAAAGGTCAGGTTGACAATCTTCCCACAGACAGTCAACAAGACCCAACTGAGACTTTGGATTTTGGCTTACCAACATCCAAAGCTCACAAATTTTTAATATTTTTTTATTTATTTAATGTTCTATTTTTTGGAGTGAATTTTGTTATGAAAACAAAATGTTGAAATAATTGAAGTTATATCAAGCTCTTTACAGGGTTGTCAAAAAACCTGGAACCCTGGAATTCGACAATTTAGACTAAAAAACCTTGAATTTTTGAAAAAAAAAAAAACTGGAATTTTAACCTAAATCATCAAAAAATCTGGAATATTAGACAATTTTACATGCTAAGTAGCAAAATTTTGATTTGACACAATGAATTATATAGATAATTTTTTTTAGCTTCATCACAACTTTTTTTTATTAAAAAACACTTTTAAAGTAGCTTAACAGTATTTTTTAATTTTTTTTATACAATTTAACCTTAAACTAAAATAGACCAAAAAATGTGTACTTATAAAATCCTGGGGGAATTTTTTAAAAACTTATAAAAATTTTCCAAAAACATTTGGCAAACGTGCCTTTAGCAATAAGTTGAGACCTTTATTTGCTATATATCTTTAAAGACAACAGCTTTAAATAAATGATTTGGTTAATTTTATACTGTTTTTAGTGCAAAATTATATTTTTTAAAATTGTACATTTTTAAATAAATTGTTTGTTATCTTTTACTAATTGTAGCAGTCAAGGGTTGCCAAACACTTAGGGAAACATAGGGTAAAAACTTTTAAAAATTTTAGAAAACCTCTTCAAGATACAGGGAAACTCAGGGTAGTTTTATTTTTAATAAATACCTCTGGGTAGTTTTAAGACTTTTAAAATGTTAGGCTAGTTTTTCATTGACTTTAAATGAGATTTAGTTTCAAAACTTTTTTTTTATAACTAAATTTGTTAAGAACTTGAATTTTATTGATGTTTAATTTTTTCTAAGGATTTAAAAATTCTCGAGGTGACTCAGGATAGTTTAAGGTCACTCAGGGCAGCTTTTTTGACTTGAGAGTGGCAACCTTGAATAATGTTAATATTGTTGGTAGTTTGTTTATGATGAATATTTTTTTTATATAATCTCAATGTTGTAAAGCTTATTTTGTTAATACTTACATTTTAGAGGTTAGTAGAGTTTAGAAATATGTTATTTATATTTAAAGTTTTTTATTTAACGTCAAACATCAATACCAAGAAAATAAATTTAACAGTTAAAACAAGAAAAGAATAAATTATATTCAAGCAGTTTTCAGCATACTTTTAGCTCTATATTATTATGCTGATACTAAATTATTTTTGTTCTGTTAAGAATGTTAATACTTACAAGCAAATGCTAAAAACTAAATTTTCAAACTAAGTTTGACTCACAAGTCAGTAGGTTTGTAAGTAAGGCTTGAGTCTTTTAATAGCATAAGCTTAGTAATTACTTAAAAATACATTGGTTTGTATTTTGTTTGATCATGTTTTGCATAGTAGTTTAAAAAACATTTTTTCGTATCCATAAAATGTTTTATCTAAATAAAAACATAATTTAAGAAAAAAACTATAACGACCTATATTTACAGCCTTATCAAAGTATAGTTTACACAACAGATAAATTAAAACTATCCAAAATTAAGATTTAGTGCATAATACTATTAGGTTATTATTTTCTAGAGTTTTTTTATTTCTAGTATTAATAATGTTTTCAATAGCCTAGCAACATTTTACTATAAGTTAGGAAGATAATTCCATCGCAGTATGCAATATCTGTGGAGTTAAGATAAAAAAAGGAAGTAGCAAAAGTCCTATACTACCTCTCTTCCATGCACAAGCATTTGAAAACTCAACACAGCTAGAGTTACAAAAAGTCTAAAAGTGAATTTTTAGACAAAGATAGAAGTTGTACTGCACCCGAACCTCCAAAGAAAAGCTTAAAGCTATCAGGCAAACTAGTCTATGAAACTCTGGGACATTTAAGATTCAAAATCAATTAATATTTATCAAAAAATGTTATTATATTCGGGTTCGGCCGGATTTTTTACATTTGGTTTGTTATTTTTTATCTTTACAATTTTATGTTCTATAAAATTGAATTAATGCTATTTTAGTAACTAAAAAACTCATAAACTATCTCGAAACAAAAGTTTTATGTTAAGATAATTTATTGATACTAATAAACTTTTTCCACTAACTAATATCACGTGTCGCAGTAATAAATTAAAAAATCGTTTAGAGGTTTAAACAAGGGTTTCCAAAAGTGGGCGGTACTAGCCTTATAAGGGTAATTTTTGTCACCATTGGGCAATAAATAGTAATGGAGCGCAAAAGTAAATGGTCATTTCACTAGTAAATAGACAATATTTTTTTTCGAAATTCTGCCAAGATGGAGGTTATTAAATAAAGTTTGGAAAACCCTGGTTTTAACATTTAATCAACTTGTGGGTAAAAAAAAACTAAAGTTGTCTTTTTAAATTTTTGTAAATACGAATATGCTAAATTTATTTTTTAGCTTCAATACTAATTTATACTATCAACTTACAAAATCGTTCTATAAAAATAAACAACTAAATAGTCACAAAAACCTAGATGAAAATTATTAATCACGATGAAGGGTTTTTAAGCTATACAGTCATATAAACTTAAATTTATACTTCACATTAAAATGCAGTGTTAATATATAAATTTCTTCCTTCAACCAGATAGATTTAGTCACCGTTTAATTTAATCAGTACTTGATTTCTTTCAGCACTATCTCCTTCAGAAAAAAAAACTCGTTCAACGACACCGTCACGTTGAGATTTTATTTGATGTTCCATTTTCATAGCTATCATAATCATCAGTGTTTGCCCTTCTTTAACTTGTTCACCTTCACACACTAACACCTGGTTTAAAGTAATAGAATTTCTTAAGTAGTACACTAAATTCATTGAAATTTAAAGCAAAAACTTAAAAACAAGTAAAACTCAAACAAGTGTATTAGAAAAAATAAAACAAATGAAACTTTGGTTCAAACAGCAAGAAACTATTTTGAACTAAGTACTTAGAAAGCTTCATGAAAAACACTGTAAAACTGTGTTTTAAGCTTAACAAAAAGAAACGTACGTCAGTTCAAATAAGAAAACACTTTTAAAATGTTGTTATTGTTACATTAAACCGAACTTGTTTCGATCTCTATAACAAACATATTAAGCAAAACTATAAAGTTTACTTCTATCATAGGCAATTTAACTAAAACCATTTTAAACAACTATAGTTTAACATTTACATTCACGTTTTATAATGGCATATTTTTTTAGATTTCATTTAATCATTTTTCATTAACTTTTAGTATCTACTAAATTTAGATGTTTTTATACTTTCCTTAAACAGGAGACTAAATGATCCGGTATACACACTTTACGTTGTTGAGTTTTGCTTCTATTTGTGGTGCTTCACAGCAGAAAATTATCTACTGACTAGTTATTATTATCTTTTCCCTATTCTAAAACTGTTTTAAACTTTATATGAGTCTCTTGCTAACCCACGGCTAGCACCAACAAACAACGCACTTAAGAACATAATTTACTACTCTAAGTACTTATAAAACAATCAAGATTATTTTAAATATAATTATTTATAATAGTTACGTATTAAAAAGTTTATTACAAAACTTAAAACACTTTTATAGTATGTATCAAATTCGTTTATTATAAAAAAATATATCTATAGATCTATAGTCAGGATTGCCAAAGGTTTTTTATAAATTTCTTTCCGAATTTCTAAATTATTGTTTCTAAAAAAAACAAGATTTTTGGTTCATTTTTAGTATAAAATTAAAAACAACTTTAAAAAAATGTCTTTAATAGTATAACTATATTGAAAAGATACTGTAAAATTATTTTTATTGTGGTTTTTTATGATACAAAAAAATTATCTTTATGATAGATTTTTCATATCTGATCGAAGTTTCGTTACTCTACATGTAAAAATAGTTTATAAATTTAAGTTTTTTAGTGATTTTTGTTTAAAATTCTAGATTTTTTTTCTCTATTTTTCTGTTTTTTTCAGGTTTTTTGAGCCTAAATTGTCAAATTCCAGGAATATGGCAACCATGTATAGTTAAATTTAAACGAATCAGTTTCAAATTTATTGATTATACTTACTTTTTCAACATTACCAGTCATAGGTGCCTTCATTGAGCTTGATCCTTGCGATTTACCAATTCCTTCAACCAATGAACTAACAAGATAGTTTTTCAGAGGAATCTTCAATATAACCATGCCGTTGCCATGAAAAGCTTCAGTATACACAATTAAACGATCGCTTTCTTGTTTTTTTCTATCTCCATGGGAAAAAACTATTCTATGAGACATCACAACACCATTAATTGAAGTAACAATTTCACCACTTCTTGCAGAATCCTTTATTAGAAAACTAATTAGTTAAACTTATTATTTATAAAGGCTAAAACTTAGTTTTAAGATATATACATATACCATATATACGCATACAAAACTGATTACATGCTGACAATGAGATAGGATTGAGCTTTTAAAGTACGTTTGCAACCTAAAGCGCAAAAACATTCATTTTAGAACAACTTAGGGGTGATAAAAAGAGCACAGCCTATAGCAGATGGTAATGACCCTGTTTGTATCCTTTGCTTAAAATAATCAACGGCCGTTGTGTGTTTGTTGAAAAAAGAGGGTTGCTTAAATAAGAGGAGTGAATTCATATTGTCTTGTCGACATATGATATAGCATCTCTTAAAATTAAATAAACTTTTAAGTATTTAAGTCTTTTATTTGTAGTTTTGTGAATTTTAGTTGTTTGTTTCAATGAAAAATTAATTTTTGCACTGAATATTTGTACTCTACAATATTTAATAACTACGTCATAATTGTTTTTGTTTTTTTGTTTATTTTGTATTAATGTTAAGAAAAGTCGAATTCGTTCAAACCGTAATAGCTGAAGATAAAAAACAACTTTATTGTTTTTATGAAACGTTTGTTCTGTTTTTTTTTTAAATCGAGTTTTCTTAATGAATTATATAAAGAGCGACGGTAAAAACATCGGAGAAAAGTGAGCAGTATGTTTGGTCAACAGGTTTATCGCTTAGAAGTAAGCAAACGGCATAAAAGTTCTTTTAACAACAGTAAATACAGACTAAAAACTACGCTTTTGAAATATATTTTGGATTTAAAAGATATAAATAAAGATTTTTAGCATTAAGTTGGAAATTTTAGCACGAACAAAAACATTAATTCAATTTAAAAAATGGCTGCTCTTTCTACAACATGGAAAAATACGAGTAGTCAAAATTAAACTCAAATCTTGCAAAATAAACTTTTTAATAATTGTAAACACTTTTCTAGCTTCTATTTTAAATAAATTTGAACGTTTATGCAAACTTAGTGTGTCTTATACTTTTTAATGATTTATTTAGTTAGGTAACAATCCTTAAAGTTTTTTGCTTAGTTTCATGTACATTTTGATTTATGTCTTAAGATACTATTGTAATAAACGTTTTCTCTTTTTCAACTGAAGAGCTGTTTAGTCTAACAGAATAGTGAAACATTTGTATTAGTAAAACTTAGTGCTGTATTTATATATATATTTATTTGATTGTATAAAAAACAATAGGTTTATACGACCGTTTTGATAAATTACCTCATATACTCATCAGTAAAGTTAAAGTTTATTAACAATGTTTAACAGTGTAACACTTGATAGTGTTTTAGCAGTTGAAAATGGCTTTCTTTCTTTCTTTTCTCTCAAACTATACAAACACCTTAAAATCATTAAGCGTGCTGGTTAGGCGAGTTAGTGGCTGAGCTCTTTGGTTGTTGTTGTAGCTTGGCATTAACGGCCATTTTTAATAAAAAATGATGTTTTTCACTTTGGCTTTTGAGCTAAAGTAGTAATTGGTGTTTATTTTAGTAGTTTATTGTATTTTGTTTTATCTTGATTTTATTAATTTGTAAATACACGTTTTGTTTCTGAATCTCGATTCCGATATATAAGTAGTTTAAGCATTCTAACAATCTAATTACTTCATAAATTGTCTAAGTTTAAATGATAGTTTAAGTTTAATTTGCTTTTGATGAATAAACTTAGCTAAGTTATATAGCTATGTTAGTTCTAAAAATTAGCTAAAGTAACCGTCACCGGTATTGTTATAACGCGTTAAGCCAGTTAATTACCAGGCCAGCGTAACTTAAGTAACAACTCTGGTCGATTAGTTCAACAGAAATTTAGAATTTAGAAATTTTTATAAGTATTATGACGTAGTAATAGTGAAGGTTTTTGTACAGCAAGTTAAGTTTGAAAAGTACACTGTACTTGTTAGTTTAAGAACTTTTCCAATCTTTTCAAAATGCATAAATTCTTAAACTAACAAGATCAGCGTACTTTTCAAACTTAACTTGCTGTACAAAAACCTTTATTATTACTACGTCATAATACTTACAAAAAAATTCAAATTCTAAATTTCTGTAAAACATTGATAATAAACTTTATCTTTACTGATGTGTCGCCAAAACTATATGAATTAACTCCTCTTATTTAAGCAACCCTCTTTTTTCAACAAACACACAACGGCCGTTGATTATTTTAAGCAAAGCATACAAACAGGGTCATTACCATCTGCTATAGGCTGTGCTCTTTTTATCACCCCTAAGTTGTTCTAAAATGAATGTTTTTGCGCTTTAGGTTGCAAACGTACTTTGAAAGGTCAGTTTCATTTCCATATACATCAACTTTAAAAGATTTTTTATGATTAACATATCAGAATCTAAACTGAGTTGAGCATAAGCCGATGTAGAACTTCCTTTTAAGGTCAGAGTTAACTGTTGCCTTGTAAATAATGTTGTCCGAACAGCAATTGCCCCTTTCAACCACCAGCGCAACTACATCATATAATATTTTGTACATATAAACAAACAAATAGTATTTAATTTCAGGGTTTGTACGCAAAATTTTGCAGTTTTTAACAGCCCTAATTTAGACCAACATTTTCCCAACCCTTGTTGGTCAACGCCCTATTGAGCTTATAACCAGATGAAAAAATTTAGCCTTTAAGTTTGGTTGCATAGCCTACTAAGAAAGGACTTTTTAGTAGACTTGTTTTCAATTACAAATTGTTTTATTAGATATAGCCGTTGAAAAATATCACAAGAATTTGAGTTCAGAATTCGAATACTATTGTAACCGATACATACATTCTATTTTTAGAGCATTAGCTTACAGATTGCTAAAATATACAAATGCTTATTTATAAATAAATTCAGTTTAATTATATATTCGAAATAAAACAAACTTACTCTAAAAGTTATAATATGTTTTCAGAAATATTCAAACATTTTTACTGACAAAATTTTGGTAATTGTAAGGCTAGAAAATCAAACTTTCATTGAAATAACTAAAAAACTAACAATTTACAGGGTTGCCAAAGGTTTTTTAAATATTTCTTCCAGGTTTTCGAGTGTACAAGCTTTTAGGTTTAATTTTAGTATAAAACTAAGTTTAAAGTTAAAATGTCTTTATTAGTACAACATCATTCAAAAGATATTGGAAACATACTTAAAAGGTTTTTTTAAGATGAAAAAGTCAGGGTGGCCATTCGTTTTTGGCAAATGTTTTCCAGGTTTTCAAATTTCTTCCAGGTTTTTGAAATAGCATCTTTTTTTGACCATTTTTAGTGGTAAATTAATCTTAGGCTAAAAAAGGTGTTTTTTGAAAGATTTAAACTACTTAAACGGTACATAATTACTATTATTCAATTTTTGTTTTGTTCTATTGCAACCTGTACTATTATTTTAAATAAATTTCTTTAAAGTTCTTCTCATATGATTGTTCAAAAGCCTTTATGTTGATTTAAAACATAAATAGCTAAACAATCTAGTTATTATTTGTTATTAGTTTTAATTTGTAAATTCTTTTTTTATAAATTTTCAATCTATTTAACTAAATAGTATTAGAGAACTTGCAACAACTAAAAGTAAAATTAAAACAAGAAATAAATGAGAAACTAAAAGAATTTTTTTTAGTATGAATAAATAAATAAAAACTAATACTACAAAGTTGAAATTTATTATAGCTACTACAAATACATTGTGTTGAAAAATTAAATCAAACAAGTTTTTATTTGGTTCTGCTCTTATTTTGCTCTTAGTTTTCTCTAAATCTAAACCAGGGTTTCCCAAACTTTTTTGCAAATGGCCTCCTTTAAAGAAATTGAAAAAGCCATGGCCCCCTTCAACAAGATTACTCATAAACTGCGATAAATAACACCAAAAACTTTTTTTCTTGCTCTTCATCTGCAACTCAAGAATATCTAGTGAAAGTTTTTTATCTACCATAAAATACACCTAAGACCTTTTTTTTTTGCTTTTCATCTGCAACTCAAGAATATCTAGTATAAATTTCAAATTATCACCTCTGGGCCCCCTTTGGCTCCTTTACTACTCATTGCCTCCTGAGTATCTGTCATGGCCCACTTTGGGAAACCCTAATGAAAAAAAATTCAAAGTGTTTTAATAATTCACAATTCTTTTTTGCAGATAAACGGACAAAAACTGACATTTTGCCAATACTGCCGAATGAAAATATGAAAAAATTTATGCAGTCTGACGAGTATGAACACTATAATTTATTAAGGATAAATACTGAAGCCTATGAGGATTACTTTTCTTGCTGTTGCAGTTGTTGATTTGTTAGTCGGGCTGAACGTCTTTGAAATGGGACCCATGTCAGGGGGAAATAGGGAAATAGAGGACTTACCCTCGACTTAAAATAACATTTTAGTCAAGTACTTTAGAAGTAGGAAAGCTTATTTGAAATATAAAAACTTAATTGAATTTACAATTAAAAATGACTTCAAGAATTGCTTTTAAAAAATTATTTACACAAAGATAATACCTACCTAATATATAAATATTAGGGAAGTCCTAACTAAATAAGACTTTAGTCAGACTTATCACAACCTAAGTAAAAGTTATACATTTTGTGTTAAATAAATAAGTTTTTATGGCGTTTAAAACTTTGTAATAGTTAACAAAACGATGAAAAATTAATTATTTAACATATGATATGAGTGATAAAGTATGAGGTTGTAGATAGTTTTGTAAGTATTTGTGATTCTTTTTATCAAACGAGAAAGTATGATTTTTCTCACGTTGAAATAAACAAAGTAAAGCTTTTCGGAGCAAAATAACTATCTAGGTGACCAAAACTGGCCTAAATCACCATATGCCAAAGTCAGCTTAGTTCACTAAAAAAAACTTTTTTCTAACCCGATACTGTTTATTTTTATTTTATGCTTCTACAGTTATTTATTTATATTTGTACTAGGGTTGCCACTGGTTTTTGAGAAATATCTTCCAGGTTTTCTTAATTTCTACCAGGTTTTCGAATGTACACATTTTTAGGTCTATTTTTAGCTAGTTTAAGGTTAAAAACTGTGTAATGTAGTTAACAACACTGAAAAGATATTGTAAAGCTACTTAAATGTGTTTTTTAATCAAAAAAAAATGACGATGACAATTTTTTTTATCAATATGATATTTTTTTGATTTATATGCAGTTGAGATTCATCATTGTCGCAAGAGCTGCAACAATGACACTGGTACCCTGTCATACAGCCTAATTGAATAGATTTTAACAATATGTGTTAATAATTTAACATAGAGAGATATAGCTGTTTATAAATAAATAAAGTACTTTTTCAAACAAGTTCTTACTACCAAGATAATTTTTTAAGTGCAACTGTTAAGATGTTTTAATAAAATTTTATATTTTTTAGGACTTGAAAAAAACAAAATACTTATCAACTAATTGTACGTAAAGCTTATTTATAATATAAGCTATTTTATAATATACCGAATAACTGTTGTACTTAAACAATTATACATACGAAGCGTTAGAACTTCTAAAAACTTTCCCGATTCTGTGGTTTTACGAGTTTTTCATAAAATTGATAACAATTTTTAAATATCTTCAATGCATGTACATTGAAAAAGTTGAACAGCTAATTAAAGCATAACAGGGTTCGTGCGCAAAATTTTTTTAATTTAGCCTGACTGAGACCAATTTAGCCTGACATTTTATTAAAGTAAGGAAACTCCCCTTTAGAAGTCATTTTAGGTATTGGGGGGTCTTGATTAGTACTATTGTAATCTCAAACTTCAACCAGCTTTATCTCAAAAATATTTGAGCTTTAAAAATCTGCAAAAAGCAACTCATAGCTTAGTTACAACTCAATAAAATAAGACTAAATTGTGAAAAAGGTGACTCCCCTATGCCCTTAACATAACAAATTCAGTAATAAGTTTTAAAATAAGTGTTATAACTAATCTACTACTAGTGTAAAAATTTAATATATATTACTAAACACAATTGATCAATTTAATTAAGCACTAAGTAAAAACATTATAACCACAAGATTTATAATAAAACTACGTGCATTGTCATGATTTATTAAAATTAAAAATGAAACGCTTACACAATTATTAAAATAAGGTAAAAAAAATTATTATAGTATTTTGACTAATACTTTAAATTTATACATAATTATAAATCCTATACTCTTAATTAATACAGTGATTGTTGATGTCATATCAGATTTAAAAAGCTTACACTTAAATTAAAATAAACCTTTAATATTTTGTTCGTGTAAAGAAAAATGAATTGTACCTAAAATTTGTACTCCCACAAAACTAAGTACTTATATATTTAAGCTAAGTTTTAGTGTTATAATATCTCAGCCTGACTTTGAACAAACAGTAAAATATATGAATAAACTGCTAAGAGTTTTTATCTAAAAAGTATTTGGTATAAAGCCTTTAAATTAGAAATTAAAACAGTTCAACCAACTAAGCTCTGAAAAACACAGCTGATGTAAACAAATTTAAACAAACAGCTAAGTTGTTGAACTAAACTGTAATGTTTAAACTGTATTTTTTTTATGAATTTTCATAATTATGACATATATAATCTACTCACAACAAAATAATCAAGATTCTTAAATTTTTTTTTAGAAATTCAACTAAAGGTTTTAAGCATTTATTTTTACAAATACTGACTGATTTTTTCTTCAATAACTTAATCTTTATTTAGAAATAAACTCACATCCCAATTTGATTATAAAATGATTTCTCAATTGCTTTTAATCAAATTTTCAAGCATTTGAACTGAGAAAAACTGATATTCTCAAATTTTTTAATAAAAAAACTGATTTAACCTGACGTTTTTCAACGTTTTTCAAAAAAACTGATTTAGCCTGACTTAGCCTGACGCGCACGAACCCTGGTATAATCAAATATATAAATCAGAATTATACTAAATTCTTACTTTTGTACATTTTTTGGATTCTTATTTAAGTTTAATATTACAAAGCTTTGTTTTTATAAAATCTACTTGAGTACTAATGTTTTATACAATAACATTAATAATTTTACAGTATATTTTTAACTTTAAACATGAGATTTTAAAAGATGTTGTGCTTACTTAAACTTTACTTATTTTTGTTTTACTTATTTTTATTCATTGATACCTTCAATTTATTTGTTCAAATACTTTTTTCAGAACTATCTTAACAACTGATGATCTGTTATACTTAATATAAGAATGAAAAATTGTATTGTTTGTAATAATCTGTGAAAATAGAATATAAACACAAAAATAATAATAAATTTAAAAAGTTATAAAAGGGTAACAGAAGTAAAAATATTTTGAAACTTCAAATGATATAGCACAAAGTTTTAAAACTATTTATTTAAAACGTGTAAAGCAGATAACTGATCTACTGTAAGATATATGTACTGGACAGTATATACTTAAGAGTTTCCGAATAAATAAATTAAATTTGAAATTAGTCAAAGAAGATGTTGAGTAACCGTTAAGAACAAAACGCACATATAAACATTTTCAACTACATTAATATCCTTCTTGCATACGCATTTTGATCAAAGCTAAAATACGTTCTAGGAAGTGCGTACCTAAACAGAGCGTACTCAAAATAAAGATTACTTAACAGAATCGTAAGTACAAAATCAGTAAAAAAATCTTAAAGTTTTTTAATTTAACTATTTCATACTTTTTTTTGTAGATACTTAAAAATTTTAAGCATAACTAACTTTTCAACTACTTAGAGTTTTTTATTCAAACGCGCTAAATTTAAGTAATGTTGGTCAAGACTTTTAATAAGTGTGGTGAATTGATACATTTGAGCCAAAGAAACTAATATTTATAAACTAAGTTAAAACAGAATATTAAGCATACATGCTTGGTTTTTGTTTATAAAACTGAGTTAACTTAAATCTATAAATAAAAATAAACATAATTCAGTTTAAGTTACATGCGGTATAAATTAATACAACATTCCAAAAACGCTTTAAAATAACAAACATATACTACTGTATTCTAACATTATAGTGCATAAAGCATTAAAAAGTTAATTTAGTTTGTTCGACAATTTAAGAGCATCATTACAAAACTATTTTATATAAAAAAAACTTCAAGTTTAAAAAAAAAATAATGCAATTCTGAAACAAACCAAATAAATCGTACCGGACGTTTCTATAGAAATATCTTCATTGAATTCATCTTTTGATGTAACTACAAACTTTTCACTTTTGTCAAGTTTATTACCAGGAATTGGTGTTACTTTAGTTGTAATTAAATTTCCATCTACAAAAAAGTTCACTTCTTTTTGAGGATTAACATTTAGGTAGAAGTTGGTACTGATATTGAAAGGACCTAAACTACTAGAATTTTTATGATTAACCCGGACTAAATGTTTGTCAGCGAGGAGGTACAAGCAAGTGAGTAAAGATTTTTCTATTGTATCAGGCAGCTTTTTAGCAGGAAAAAGCGAGTCAAAGTGTTGAGGTATAAATCCTGTTGGTAAAATTACTAATTTAATTACAATTTTTTTTTTGATATTTATATAATATCACAAAAACTCTATCTTAATTTAAATAATTATATTTTTTAAATACTTATTGATTTTTCAAAAGCTAAATAGATGATTGACAAAAATATACTACTTTTGAACATTTTGTTTCAGAGCTAAACGTTGCATGCCAGCTTCTTCTGTTGGCGGGTCGTATCCGACCCTACTGTTGCCCATCCCAAAAAAATAGTCTTTTCTAAATATTTCTATATTTATATATTATATAATTTTCTATATCTACTATAGTCTTCTATAACAATCTACTTACTTTAATAAAAATTAGTGATCACCGGATCCAAGATATCCGGCCGAAATTGGATATTTTTTGCTTGGATCCGGTTCCAGCCGGATTTTAATTTTTCAAAAATATCCGGATCAGGTCAGATCCTAGCTAAGATTTGGCCGGATCCGGATCCAATTAGTTTGAAAAGACTTTGTTTTCCGTAATCAGCTTCTTTCAGTTTTATAGACTTGGATTATTGTGTTTTGATACTGGTAAATCGTACAGCACTTCTCCTTTACTAAAGCTTTTGAATAGAAATTATCAAAGATAATTTTTAGAGGCTAGAAAATCATCATCATGCAAGGAAGCAATCAGCGATAGTTCGTCCCCAACTCCAAAAAAAGGAAGCTAACAGCAATGAACCAAGTTAGTATTGAGAGTTACCGCCCTGTAAAACAATGGAAAATAAACGATCTAAAAGCAATCAATATTCATTAAAAAAATATGAACATGATTACTATGGATAACCAACCATTTTCAAGTACTAGCGACCAAGGTTTCATAGACCTGTTGGCTTCTTTAGAGCCAACTTACTTGATTCCGAGTACTAAGTACTTCATTGATACAATACTTCCTCAGACTTATAAAAGTTTAAGATAAAAGTGCAAACTGAGTTATCAGAAGCTTCGTTTTTGTCATTTACAAGTTACATATAGCCAAATTCGAAGATAAAGACATCATATACTTTTTTAAGAGCGCATTGATAAAATGAAAGCTTTGAGTACAAACACCGAGCTTTGCACTGTAAGGAAAAAGAAGGTTCTCACATTGGCTTTAATACTCGTGAAAGCATAAAGGAGATGCTTGAAAATTGGGGTATTAATATGAATCGCATTCACGTTTTTTTGTGCGATAATGCATTTAACATAAGACTGGTATGTTGTTGTTAGAATCTCTTCAGCACCCTGTTTATTCACACGCTTCAACTGATCATTAAAGATTCACTTTTTTCAGAAAATAACATAAGTGTTTAAATAGCCAAGGCCCGTCAAGCTGTTGGCCAATTTAATCATTCTTCTAGAGCGTGTGAAAAACTAAAAAAATCCAGGTCACTTTAGGTCCATCAGTGTCAATGCAAAAAGCCTTGTTACTTGTGCAACACGTTGAAACAAGGTGAAACTCAACCTACCTTATGGTGGAAAGACTAAACAAGTTAAAAACAAGTCTCCAGAAATACGTGGCTAACAACAAATTTAAACCCGAAAATATTCTTACAGCTGATGAATGAAAACTTGTTAGTCTCCTTAAAGAACTGCTCAAACCTTTTTACATAGTAACGCAGTAGTGTTATAAAAACAACGCATTGCTGTCAAGTGTAATACCGCATGCAGCAGTACTAAAAAGTTCTTTAATCAAAAAGCTAATAGTCGACCAGATCAAAGTAGTTCTACAACTTTAACAACCTTGGCAGAAAATATAGAAAAGGCTTTCAAAAGAAGGTTTTTACTATTAAAAACAGCACACGAATAAACTATCATGATAAGGACTTGTTTTTACTCGCAACAGCGTTGATCTACGGTATCAATTTGACGTTTTCCCTGCTAATCTCAAACAAAAGGTTGTAAGTTTATTGAAATCAGAAGAAGAAAAAATCATAGTAGTCGTGATACTGGTAAAAGTGGTTAAGTTCCACCATTACCACCTAATAAACCTAAAGCTCAACTACCTAAAAATTATGTTCGTAAAAACTTTTTGTCGCTCTATTCTACACTTAAATCGGAAAGAAGTGCAAACACTCACGAAAATGAGCAACAAGATTCAGTTTATCAAAGATTGAGACAGAAATTAAGTTCTATTTGGCTGAATAAAATTTATACACACATATTGCCAGGTTTGCATGAAGGTATCTTTCGGCACCACCATCTTCTGTTTATTCGGAAAGGTTATTTTCAGAAGCTGATTAAAAAGCGAAACCTATTGCTTCCGAAAGCCGGCGATAAACTGTTATTTCTTCATCACAACTTGTAAAAACAAGATTAGGTTTCTTTGTAGCTTAATGGCTTTGATATAATAAAACGGGAAAGGATCAAATTTGCACGAAGACAAAATTTTACGAGGTTACTAAATTGCACGAAGATGTTTTTGCACAAAGACAAATTTGCACAAGGGCACAAAATCGTACGAATATAATTTGGCACCAGAGTAAAAAAACAAAAAAATATGATAAAATATAAACATAAAATAAAAACTATACTAAAAAAAAAATCACTGACCGATGGTTAGGGGTAACAGTAATAGTAAAAATAAAACAATGATTAAAAAAAAGCTCCCGAATGAGGGTAAGGGGTAACAGTGATAGTAAGAAAGAAAAAAAGTTACCGACCAAGGGTAAGGATTAGGGGTTACAGTGAAAGAAAATAAATTAATAATAAAACTTAAAAAAATAACCCGTGAAAAAATGTCTTCGTGCAAAAATGACCCTTCGTGCAAATTTATTTCTCGTGCAAAAGCATCTTCGTGCACTTTGTGCACTTGTGCAAATTTGACAGCTACCCAATAAAAGTAAACTCTATTTACCATACAACTTACTTTTATATATCTAAACAGTTGCTAAAGAAGTTATTGTTAATCTTGTAGTTCGAACTTTTGTAAATAAAAGTATAATGTAAAGTTTATCATAAAAATAAAGTTTGTTATTTTTTTAAGCATTGTAACATTTTTTTTTCTTTTATGTCATACAAGGTACAAAATTCAAGTTTAGTCGTATAAGTATCTTGAAATTTAATATTTAAACTGAGATTTCGTTTAGGTAGATATTTTTTCCTAGTGTTCAAATAAAATATTTAGACTATACTATTGTGTTATTTTAATCAAAATATTTTTATTAAACTATTTTTAGTAATTAACAGTTTTATTAGGTTCTCTATTAAAACTATATAGAACTTAAAACATTAAGGATCCGGATCCAGCCAGATCTTGAATTAAAAATAGATCTTAAATTGAAAAAATTGATCCTGATCCAGCCGGATTACTTTCAAAAAAAAGATCCGGATCTGGTTCCGACCGGATCTTAAATTGAAAAAGACCCGGTTGCGGCCGGATCCTAAATAAAGGATTCGGTAGATCACTAATAAAAATACAACATTTCATGATCATCAAGGTAAAAAAAGTAATTGTGCATACTTATAGTAATCATACTAAGATAATGTTTTCTTTCCTTAAATACAGTACAGGGTTGCCAAATGTTTTTGGAAAATTTTCTCCAGGTTTTAAAAATTTCTTCCAGGGTTTTAAAATTACAAGTTTTATGGTCTATTTTTATTTTAAAAATGAGTTCAAGGTAAAAAACTGTGTTAAGTAGAAAAAATACATAGAAAAAATATCTTAAAGATTCTTTACATGTGTTATTTATTAAAAAAATTTGATGATTACAATTTTTTTATCTATACAATAGATTTATTGTGTCAAATCGAAGTTTTACTGCTTAACATGTTAAAATTGTTTAAAATTCCAGATTTTTTGTGGTTTTTGTTCAAAATCCAGGTTTGTTAATGATTTTTGTTCAAAATTCTAGGTTTTTTTTTCAAAATTTCTCAAACTCCAGGTTTTTTTAGCCTAAATTGTCAAATCCCTGGTTTTTTGGCAACCCTGTACAATAGCTTTTTTTATTTTTCTTATCTCACTCATTTTCCAAATTCAGTGTGTACCCTCGTTCCGGTGCTTACTTTATCGATATCCCTAATGTAAACATATTTAGCTAACAAAAATTTATTCCCTAGTGACAAAATAATACAAATCTTGCAAATAATATTTGGAAACTGACAAGGAAAGTAAGAAATAACAAATTACTTATGAAACATTACATCAAATAGATTTCTCTAAATTTATGCTCGTATGTAAATAAAATAGCTCAAAACCTCAAATTACAGAAAAAAGCACTGAATAGAAGAAAATATATTTTAATTAAAATTCCTCATATATTTTGAATGTTCTTTTAATTCTAAACTTATATGCATGATTTGAGTTTATTTTGTTTTCAAATAAAATTTTTGCCCTCTAAATAGTATAAGTATATATGTTATACACCATAAAGTTTGTTGTGCAATTTATAATTAATAAATGCTTAGTAGTCTACTTACATAAACTTTAAACCTACTAGTTCTGTATTACTTACATACATTTATAAGTAATGAACTATAGTTAATTGCTTGTACTTTTATGATGTTTTATAACATTTGTGAAATCTTTAAAATAAGTACACAATTTTTTCTACTATTAAAGATCCTTAAACTAAATAACCTAAATCTAATTATTACATTTTTTAATATTTTGTAGGCTTTTTATACATTTTTCAATAGTTTGTAAACAGTTTATATACTATATTAGCCATTGTAATCTGTATTTGTTATTTTAAGATTATTTAATCAGGGTTGCCACTCGTTTTTTCAATTTTTTTCCAGATTTTCTAAATTTCTTCTAGGTTTTTAAAAGTACACATTTTTGGGTCTATTTTTAGTTTAAAGTTAATTTCTATTTAAGAAACTGTGTTAAATAATATGAAATATTGAAAAGATACTGTAAAGTTACTTTAAATGTGTTTTATAATAAAAGAAAATTTTTGATGACAAAAAATCTTAATTATATGATAGATTTTTTGTATCAAATCAAAGTTTTACAACTGAAAATGTTAAAATTATTAAAAATTCCAGGTTTTTACAGGTTTTTTGATCAAAATTCCAGGTTTTTCCATGTTTTTTTCAACATTCCTCAAATTCCAGGTTTTTACAGGTTTCCAGGTAAAGTGGCAACCCTGTTAAGTGAATAACGCATAAATAAACTTTTACTAAATAGTTTCTTATGACGGGAAACGATTACTCTGCTAAAAAAGGTTTTGATCACACACTTTATTTACACAAACAAAAAAAAAAAGATTTAATTAACTGCTTGTAAAACACAATAAACCTTTTTTTAATCTTAATACGATAAAAATAGATACACTAGTAAATACAAAAGATCATAATTAAATAAATGTTTTCAATTATTGATAGATACGTAGAACTTTAAAGTATAGTAGTACTACTGTCCAATTTATGAAAACTCCGTAAAACTGTATTATTAATTTAACATACAAAAACGTTGAAATTTTTCAATAAATATAGTACATTGTCAATTGTTATTGTTGTTAGTATTAAAAATTAAAGCTACTCTTAAATGACTTAAAATTATTTTTTAAAGTAAAACTTATCAAAGTTTAAGTTTTTTTAAAGATTATTGTCCATACTTTCTGAATTTAAACGAATTGTAATAGTTAAAATTTAGAAGTATCACACAATAGAGCAATTTAAATTAGGGATGGGAAACTTTTCTAGTTTGCAGGCCAGATTTACCTGAAAAATTCTTTTGTGGACCGTACTTTTTACAAAAAGTCTTAGCAAGCGGAGAGATTAATAAATATAAAAAAATAAGCATCAAAAGAATCTTTTAAACAAATTGTAATTAAATTATAATTTAAATGCATTACTGTATACTAAAAACTAGACTTAGCAAACTTAAATATAATTGTTATATAAAAGCCTAACTTTGTTCGTTTTGCAGTTTTTTAGGCTATAAACTACGTAGCGAGCAAGCAAATTCTGCTTGGCGGGCAAGATCTTGCCTGCGGGTTGTACGTTGCCAACACTTAGTTTAAATTTAATCCAACTATTTAGCAGAATCTTCTATATTATACTGTATAACCAACAGGTTACAAAGATTGATATTTAACCCGATAACCCTACATTATTTAGTACATACAATACATTATTTCTGTATATATATTTATTTAACTATATAATAAACAACAGTTTTATACAGCTGTTTTGTATATGAGATATTTCAAGCTCATATATTACTCAGTAAATCTTTAGTTTATTAAACATGTTTTGCAGAAATATGGAATAAAAAAATTTAAAAACATTATGACGCAGTAATAATGAAGGTTTTTGTGCAGTAAGTTAAGTTTGAAAAATACGCTTATTTCAGTTTTTATATTAAATATTGGTTTAAGAATTTGTGCATTTTGAAAAAGTTTTAGTAATTGCTACAAAAATTATGATAAGTATGGAAAGGAAAGGTTGTATTAAAAAAACTTTCTAAAGAATGGAACTGAATGGTTGTATTAGAAAAATGTGTTAAACTGCTCGTGTGCGCGGCTTAATTTTACTTTGATTTAAATTATTATCAGGTTTAATTTTGCTAAAAAAGTAGTTTTGGTAAGGAATGCATATATTTTCTCTTTCGTTTTTCTTGTTAAGTGTTATAGTCATGTCTGATTTAACAATTTCGATTTTTTCTAAGTTGCAAAGTCTACTGCCGAATTTAGTATTAAATTTTGATATTGTCCTGTTAAGTATTTCCGTTTAATTTTATAGTCTGTGTTGTTATCTTTTGAATTACAAATATAGTTTGCCAGTTCGGTTGTATGTCTTTTGTTAATGTTTTTAAGTAAACATTTGTGGTTCCTGTATCTTTGTTTAAATCTGCTTCCCGTAGATCTCACGTACTGTTTGGTTGCTTTATTTGATGTTACTGCTGCTATATAGATAATGTTAGAAATTAGGCATTGGATGTTTAAAGGGCAGGGTTCGTTGCAGAAATTGCAAAGTTTATCTTTTTTTGCTACTTTTATTGTTTATTTTGTTGCAAGCTATTATTTTAAAAGTTATTATTTAAAATTACTTGTGCAACTGTATGATACTATAAATGTCTTAGGATTGATTCTTTTTTATATGGATGGTTTCATCAAAGGATGTGCTAATTAAATTTAAAAATAGTTTTGCCCGTTTAGTTTAACTGTAAGTTCTAAAACAAAAAACATACTTTTTTAAATTTAATTAGCACATGCTTTGATGAAAACCATTCATATAAAAGAAAAACAAGTCGCAACACAATTAAAATTTTATATGTACAGTTGTACAAGAAATGTTAGAAGCAAATAATAGCACAAAACAAAAAAAATAAAGAAAAATAATATAATTGATGAAAGTAACACAAAACATAAACTTTGAAATTGCCGCTAAGAACTCTGCTCTTTAAACAAGTATTGACTAATTTCTACTTAACATAAGTAGAACAATATAATCACTAAGTTTTGTTTATGACAGAAAAATTAAATTTCAAGAAAAATACAATTTTGTAAAGTTCCGTTTGTTTTTAAAACAAATACTGATTAATAAGAAAATTAAAAATAAACTACTTTTTACTGATTGATGTAGAAAAAATCGGGTTAGAAATGATCGGGTTAAAATTGATTGCGTTAGAATTGATTCGGTTAGAAATTATAGTAATAGAAATGATCGGGTTAGCTGTGATCGGGTTAGCTGTGATCGGGTTAGAAGTGATTGGGTTAAAAACGATCGGGTTAGAAATGATCGGGTTATAAGTGATGGAGTTAGAAATGATGGGGGGTTATAAATGATCGGCTCCCAGCTGAAACAAGTTATAGTAAACAAAATATTTTATATGACTCCTAAATTGTAGTTGAAAAAGTTTACTCAATTAGATCTATTAAAATCCTACACTGAAAATAAAAATCTTTTTTATTAATATATTCTTTACTTATAGTGACTAAGTGATGTAATAAAAACAACTTATAAAAATAAATAAGGGTATGTTAAACTTTGTTTCTTTTGTTAAGTCATAAAACATACCAGTATGAACTTCTCCATTTATAAAGTTCTTATGTGTTGCAAGTCTTCTTAGAAACTGGATATTGGTGTCAGGTCCAACAATTTCATACTTAGAAAGACATGTGTTTAACTTTGAAAGTGCCTTACCTCGATCTTCGGCCCAAACAACCAACTTCGCTATCATGGGATCGTAGTGCGAAGACACCTATTTAGCAACGTAAATTGAAAGACTAAATATAAAAGCTCTAAACTGGTATTGTAAATTTAGGTTACTAATGAACATATTTGAAAAGCTTTGCTTCGGTATAAGTATTAACAAAAACACTTAAACAAAAATGAATTAGGGTTGTAATACAAAAAAAAACATGGAAAGAATTTTTTTTAGATCTCTTTAGCCAATAATTTTTTAAACTTAATTATATTGAATTAACAACTTTTTAAAAAGCTTTTAAACATTTCTATTTTTTTAAAACACCTATAAACAATTATTTCAAGCTATTTATTATAGATAAAGATGTAATTTACCTCGTGCGAAAATTGCCTTTTAAGTGAAAAGAAGAGCAAAATTACAACAAGTAATTCTAGAATATTTTAGTTTAGCATGTAACTTAGTCAGATTAAAAATTGAAAATAAATTTAGAAGTCTTATTGTTTACAAAACGATGTACCTAAATATAATTTTTAATTAGTAAATAGAAACTAAAGAGGCTTGCTACATTAATTGTAGCTGCTAATATATAGTTAAAAAAAGTTATTAACTGATTCAAGACCTGGCTTACTTTTTTATGGCAGTAAAAAAATGTTTAAGATAGAACACACATATAAAATCTTTGAATACCAAAGATAACGAAATAAGGCGTTACATCATATAGATCTATACAGTCAAAACTCACAAGAAATCAAAACAAGCTGTTTTTGTACAGAAATGTTTTACAGACTCCGTAAAGCTATTCTATTTATATTTTATGGGCAGCTTTCACTTAATAAAAGTGTTTTTATACAAATACAATTTGTTTTTAAATTATATACACAAAATGTACTTACATATATAAAGTTAATATAGTAGCTTCGTGGTAAAATATGATAATTATTTGTTGATTGACGACGACTGCAAGTATCTTCGGTTATGACTGACTGATGAGTTTCAAAAAGAACAGAACTTAGGTCTTGTGGTTTTATATTCCAAGTGGTATGATCATAACTTGTTGTTATATATAATAAAATAAAATATTTAATAACTCTTAAAAGCTACAACAAGGTAAAAGTCGACACTGTTAAAAAAATGTATCCAATTACTGCCCGTAGAGGTGAATAAAATTAAATATTTTTTGTTGCATACACAGTAAGTTTTTTGGATTAGCTTACTTTAAAAAACTATTATATTCTGAGTATTGTCAATAAGTAGTACCAACACAGCTTAATAAATTGCTTTTTTGTTTATCACCGATGCAAATATTTTTTAAACTTACTTTGACTGAATAACATACAGATACATTTAATTATTGTGAAATGCTACGTTAAGCTACACGAATTTGATCAAAAATTAAAAGAAAACAATTTAGTCATAATATTGTAAAGAATCTATTCTGAGAGCAAGTGGTAACATTTTTATTCAAGCGTGAATAAAATTTAATTAACTATGATAACTCCATTATATTACTTAAACTCTATTGTAAAGAATAACCAAAATGCTCTAAAACCAAAAAATTGTAAAAATATGAAAAACAAAAACAATTAATGAGTAATAATAACTAACAACGTCTTTGGAAAACTTTGTTTATGACAACGGTTTTATGGAATTTTAAATCGGTGTCTTATATAATACCAATATAAAACATCAATTGAAAAATCTCAGTACTTCATTATTTATTTTATACAAGAAACGACGTTAATTTAATAAGCTAAATATATAGAAAAGTTGTAATTAAATTACAACAAACTTTTGTTGTTGTTGCTCGTTTGTACTTTTTTTCATAAACACAGTAATTTTCTGACGTTATAAACTATAAAGTATGATTACTGAGATTTATAAACTTTTACAAACCTGATCACCCTTTCTAACACCGGTTTCAACTCTGATATTAGCATCATCAATAGGAGTTTTTAGGTGGAGTAAGGGACCGGCACCTGGCATGAAGTTATTGTCTGGGTCTTCAGCATATATACGGGCTTCAAACGAATGCCCTCTTAACAAAATTTCCGACTGCAATATATAAAAATTTGAAATTATGTGAAAAAAAATTTCCATGTCTCAATACATAATTGTACAGTATTTTCAACATTTCTACCGTAAAATTACTAACTGGGTTACTTAAGTATTTAACTAGTTTAAACTTGTTGATACAAATAAACAACGAAAGATGATTGCATTATTGTACGAAGAAAGAACACATAGATAAGTCGCACTTTAAATTTGATGCCTAGGAAAAAATAAGTCTAGCTTAATTAAATATGGGTCCTGCTTCTATATTGAAAATTCAAAAAATATATAAATGATTATATAGCTTCCATTTATTGAAGGTTAATGTTTAACGGATCACAAAACCTCGTTAGACTTATTTATACCTGACATTTTTTACATAGTACCGTACTTTAAAGTATTCTTTGACCCTGTTGAGGTTTTAACCTCTTTTTTCTACACCAGGCTCTTATTAAAAGCTAAATTATTAATATCATTTTGATTTTAAAGTCATTAAAAAACAGTAATTTTTGGTCTAAAATTTTTTTTTTTTGAAAAGTAATTTTTTATCGTTAAAGTTTAGAGAACTTAAATAATAACAACAGTTTGCTAAGAATAAATGAACTGATGCACGTTTCTCTGTGTTTAACTAACAACACAGTTCAAAATGTTTTAAAAAAAAGTACTTTAAAGAACAGAAGATCTTAGCTTGTTTGCTAAACATAATTTGCAAGCAAAATAATTTTAAGCTAAAAATGAACACAGTACATATTAATCATACACAGTATTAGTGTAAGCATTACCTGCTTGTTCCGAGAGACTTATAATAAAGAAAAGAGTTTTTACTTTAGCTTAACACTGTATAAAGCCGAGCGCGGCTCGAAAGGGGAGTCTTTTTTACAGTTTTTGAATAGTCTTGAGTAGAATGTTAAAACTTCTGTCGTAGTTAAGCGTCGCAGCTTTTTGTTTAAAGCGAGTGCGCTTGGCATTTGCAGGTTCATTCGCTTTTGTTTCGGCTAGTTATCGTTGTTGGTATGAATAGTTACGATTAGTAACAATTAAAGCAAACGCTTTTTTGTTTTAGCAGATTCTTTGTGAACCAGATTTCACTATTTTTCGTTAGAATCGCATATTGTTTGACTAAGTAACAAACTGAACCTCAAAAACGTTTACCAGAACGTGTTTAAACCTAGTTGTGAACGTCACTTAAATTGTATTTCAGCGAATATATTCGTTTAGCTTTTGTTGTTTTTTAGCGATTGTTGCTCAGCATTGGACTTATTTTGTAGTCCACTGACTTCAATAAACACCACTGAGAAACGAAAGCAAGAGTAATTCATTACACTTTCCAGCTTTCGTTGATCGCTACAACCGTTTTTCGAGTTTTACACTTCTACAGTGAATTATTTTCCAGTAAGAATCGCCGAAAAACTAAAGCAAACGTAGTTCATTACACTTTCCAGCTTTCGTAGTTCGCTACAACCGTTTTTTGAGCTCTACACTTCTACAGTGAATTATATTCCTGTAAGAATCGCCGAAAAACGGAAGCAAGTTTATATTTCGACCTGTATTGATTTCTATCTCGTTGTTATTTTAAAAACCGTTTCTCTAGTAGAAACTTCTATTGTAGTTCAATCAAAGCGGACTTTTAGACGTTTCATACGCTTCAAGTCCTAGCGTGGCTCTGACTTCAGTAAGAATAGCTGAGGACTGTAAACAAACGCTAATACATTGAGTAAAAGTTGCCTTGCAAACAAACCATCGAGCTCTGACTTGCATGTGTGTGAGTGTTATTTTTTATCGCTTGTTATTAAACATTGTAGAAAAAAATTAGAGTTCCGAACCTATATTTTTAGTATTAACCGTAGAAGGTAATTAAGTAATTGTAGTATTAATCTAATTAGTGTATCGTATTTGGTTCTCTATCAAAACTATATAGTGAAGTATACGTTGAAATCACTAAAATTAAATTAAGAATTTACTTTCTAGCCTATATTATAATTACATTAAGTAAGTATTAGAATCTTCGTAGACTAAGTTAAATAAGTACGATAGTTAATATTAAAAGTTGTATAAAACGCTTAATTAAGAATATCTCGAGACAACTAGTTAAACGTAGTTACGATCTAGTTAGTCACAAATAAAATATTCTATTTATAGTAAGCTATTAGTACTACCAGTAAAAAGCCCAAGGCGCTCTCGGCCAATAGCCTTACAAAGCTAGTTGCTAAGCACGCTACGCGTGCCCAACCGGCCGAGAAGAAAACAGGTACTAGTAGGCAAACTCATAAAGGGAATCCCGAGCTTGATGCAGTTCCTGACAAACACAATGTGTTATCAGATCAAACTGTAACAGCAGAGGATTATATTAGATTACAAACGGTAATAAAAAAGCTTTAACTATACAAGGTCAGGGTTGCCACAGATCTAGCTGGAAAAATGTTTCCTGACTTTTTTAAATCAAGTTCTTAATTAAAACCGATTCAAAAAATACATAACCAAAGACTTTATATAATGTAAAGTTTTCAGTCTTTTATTTATACAGGTTAAAATAGGGGTGGGCAACGTACGGCCCGCGGGCCGGATCCGGCCCCCAACCGTTTTTTAAACATTAATGGGATACGGCCCGCAAATGAAAATGACCGGCCCGCAAGCAGAGTGACAGGCCCACTAAGGGTCAACTCAATATAACAAATGTTTAATAAAACTTTGCATCATGTTTTTACAAATAAAAACTGTAAGAATTTGACTTTAGTAACATGCTAAAAAATGACTTTGCAAATTAATGTGTAGTAATAAATATACCATTTTGTCCTAATGTTTTGTGTTGTTCTAAATTAGTTGAAATATCGTTTTGTCAAATTACCCCAAGCAAAGTGTTTTTTTAAGTACGATATTTTACATACGTACCTTTGTCAATTAAATGTCAATTATACTTATAGACATTGTTTTAACACCTGACATGTCTCAATATATATCTTTAATTAAAAGACTTAAGAAAAATTTGTGAATTTTAAGGATTCAAAAAATGTGAATCCACTGTATCAATATAACTAGATTCCGGCTGGATCCAAAACTTATATTTTAATTAGAATCCGACCGAATCCGGATCTCGACTTAAAATTAGTATGCAGTCGGGTTCGGACCTAAAAAGTCATTATTCGGCTGGATCCGGTAAATAACTAATACAAAATGCTCCGGCCCGCAAAGGACTAAATATTTCCGGATCCGGCCCGCTGATTGAAAAACGTTGAACGAGAAACTACACAACTCTAGGTTAAAACAACAGTTTTTTCTTTAAAATTCTAAGTTTTTTCCAGGTTTCTGAGTGATCATTGATCAAAATTCTAGGTTTTTTTTTACCTTAATTGTTAAATTCCAGGTTTTTGTAAGTTTCATATTTTTTTGACAACCCTGTGCGTAGCCTACTAATGGTAGAACTGTATATACTTTTTTTAACTTCAAACTAAATCATACTATACAATGGCTGTAAACGACTTACTAAGATCGTTGCATGTTCGTTGCATCGTGAAATAAATAATTTACGTGATTTAAACTACCAGCAAACAACTATATTTTAAAATAATTTTATAATTTTAAATTTTATTAACAATACAATGTTTTACTCGCTTGAACCTAATCAAACGAGATCATGTTGAATAAAACCCGTAAACTATTTTTACATAAACATGCAAGAAACTTAAACATGTGTTTTAGTTTCCAAGCACGGGGGACATTTTAAAACAAGGTAGTCGGGCAACAAAAGAGATATGAAAGTCCACAAGGAAAACGGCACCGAACTGTCGAAATATGTTTGGAAACTAAAACACAATAAAATTGATTGCAACATTAAATGGAAATTTTACATCACATCGGGCAAATAAGGAATCCGCAGAGAATCTGCATGACCTGGACCTATGGGAAGATGGAAGTAGCGAACGCTGACGGGGAACTTCTTTAAATAAAAAGAACGATTTAATATGTTCATGTGTACATTTAAAAAGCTTTATATTTTAAAACTTAAGAACATTTGATAAATTCATCTATATTTTAATTTGTACAAGCAAATATTAAAACAAACTTTAAATTCATAACACCATTCGATTTTATAAGCATAATTTTATAATTACGTCACAATACGACAGATATATATTTTTTTGAACAGTAAATACAGTCTAATGCTTTAGTTGCAAGTATTGTTTTTAATGTTCACAAATTTTAAAAGCCTGCTGAATGTAAGTATATTTATTTGATTGTTTAAGTATTAAAATTATAATACTATTAAGTTGCTTACATTTATCAAAAATTAACATAAAGAAACCTGATAAAATTATGATTTTCCTAAATGATAGGTTCAAATTATGAGTTTTAATTTTTACAAATTTTCTTCAACAGATGATCTCGTTTGATTAGGTTCAAGCGAGTGAAACATTGTATTGTTAATAAAATTCAAAATTTTGAATTTAAATATAAAACTTAGCACAGGGTTGCCATTCGTTTTTTCAGGGTTCGTGTGCGAATTTTTTTTCATTTAGCCTTGTAATGAAACTAACATTTCATTTTAATATTTTAAAGCTCGTGAATAAATATGTAATTTTTTGTAATAATAAAAATATTTTTCATTATTCTCAAAACAAGCTTTTCCAAATTTATTTAAAAGCGGATGTTGTAAACTGTTTTACGCAGATTTCGTGACGTACTTCCAGTATTGAAAACAAAAACATTTTTTATTGTTAGGACTTACATTTGTTTCAGTGCTTATAAAACGGAATTTTACTTGCAGTAGCAGTAGCAGTTTCGGCAGAGCATTCGGCAAGTGTGCTTTAAGTTAAGATGCATTTTAAGCACGTTAGATTTAAGAACTAATGTTTTCTTGTGTGTTTAACTTTAGTTCTCGTATAGAGTGATGTAATTGTATCTTTGTGTTGTTTAGTTTATGTAAATAAAATATAAGTGTTGTTTTGATTGTTGTACTAATCTACTTTAATAATCCCTATTACCCCTTAATAAAATATCTGTAATGAGACAGCCTGACTAAGACCAATTTAGCCTGACATTTTTTCAAAGTAAGGAAAATCCCCTTTAGAAGCCATTTTAGGTATTGGGGGATCTTGATTTTTACTATTGTAGTTTCCGACTTCAACCAGCTTTATCTCAAAAGTATTTTGAGCTTTAAAAATCTGCTGAAAGCAACTCATAGCTTAGTTACAACTCAATAAAATAAGACTAAATTGTGAAAAAGGTGATTGACCCCATCCCCTATGCCCTTAACATAACAAACTCAGTGATAAGTTTTTAAAATATGTGTTATATCTAATCTATTACTAGTGTAAAAATCTAATATATATTACTTAACACAATTTTTCAATTTAATTAAGCACTAAGTAAAAACATTATAAACAGAAGATTTATAGTAAAACAACGTGCATTGTCGTGTTTTATTAAAATTTTAAACAAAATGCTTGCAAGAGTATTAAAATAAGTAAATAAATATTTATTATAGTATTTTGGCTAGTACTTAAAATTGATTCATAGTTATAAATCCTAAACTCTAAATAAATATAGTAATTGTTGATGTTGTATCATTTTTAAAAAGCTTACACTTAAATTTAAAAAAACCTTAAATATTTTGTTCTTGTATAGAAAAATGAATTGTACCTAAAATTTGTACTCCCACAAAACTTAGTACTTATATCTAAAGCTAAGTTTTAGTGTTTATTTATATTTGTACTAGGGTTGCCACTGGTTTTTGAGAAATATCTTC
Source organism: Thalia democratica (assembly GCF_965202585.1). Classification (NCBI taxonomy): domain Eukaryota; kingdom Metazoa; phylum Chordata; class Thaliacea; order Salpida; family Salpidae; genus Thalia; species Thalia democratica. Next base: position 60,253,147 of record NC_139165.1, read on the forward strand.
CAGGTTTTCTTAATTTCTACCAGGTTTTCGAATGTACACATTTTTAGGTCTATTTTTAGCTAGTTTAAGGTTAAAAACTGTGTAATGTAGTTAACAACACTGAAAAGATATTGTAAAGCTACTTAAATAGGTTTTTTAATCAATAAAATGACGATGACAATTTTTTTTTATCTATATGATATTTTTTTGATTTATATGCAGTTGAGATTCATCATTGTCGCAAGAGCTGCAACAATGACACTGGTACCCTGTCATACAGCCTAATTGAATAGATTTTAACAATATGTGTTAATAATTTAACATAGAGAGATATAGCTGTTTATAAATAAATAAAGTACTTTTTCAAACAAGTTCTTACTACCAAGATAATTTTTTAAGTGCAACTGTTAAGATGTTTTAATAAAATTTTATATTTTTTAGGACTTGAAAAAAACAAAATACTTATCAACTAATTGTACGTAAAGCTTATTTATAATTATACCGAATAACTGTTGTACTTAAACAATTATACATACGAAGCGTTAAAACTTCTAAAAACTTTCCTGATTCTGTGGTTTTACGAGTTTTTCATAAAATTGATAACAATTTTTAAATATCTTCAATGCATGTACATTGAAAAAGTTGAACAGCTAATTTAAGCATAACAGGGTTCGTGCGCAAAATTTTTTTAATTTAGCCTGACTGAGACCAATTTAGCCTGACATTTTATTAAAGTAAGGAAACTCCCCTTTAGAAGTCATTTTAGGTACTGGGGGGTCTTGATTAGTACTATTGTAATCTCAAACTTCAACCAGCTTTATCTCAAAAATATTTGAGCTTTAAAAATCTGCAAAAAGCAACTCATAGCTTAGTTACAACTCAATAAAATAAGACTAAATTGTGAAAAAGGTGACTCCCCTATGCCCTTAACATAACAAATTCAGTAATAAGTTTTAAAATAAGTGTTATAACTAATCTACTACTAGTGTAAAAATTTAATATATATTACTAAACACAATTGTTCAATTTAATTAAGCACTAAGTAAAAACATTATAACCACAAGATTTATAATAAAACTACGTGCATTGTCATGATTTATTAAAATTAAAAATGAAACGCTTACACAATTATTAAAATAAGGTAAAAAAAATTATTATAGTATTTTGACTAGTACTTTAAATTTATACATAATTATAAATCCTATACTCTTAATTAATACAGTGATTGTTGATGTCATATCAGATTTAAAAAGCTTACACTTAAATTAAAATAAACCTTTAATATTTTGTTCGTGTAAAGAAAAATGAATTGTACCTAAAATTTGTACTCCCACAAAACTAAGTACTTATATATTTAAGCTAAGTTTTAGTGTTATAATATCTCAGCCTGACTTTGAACAAACAGTAAAATATATGAATAAACTGCTAAGAGTTTTTATCTAAAAAGTATTTGGTATAAAGCCTTTAAATTAGAAATTAAAACAGTTTAACCAACTAAGCTCTGAAAAACATAGCTGATGTAAACAAATTCAAACAAACAGCTAAGTTGTTGAACTAAACTGTTATGTTAAAACTGTATTTTTTTTTATAAATTTTCATAAGTATGACGTATATAATCTACTTAAAACTAAATATTGAATGTTCTTAAAAATTTTTCAGAGATTCAACAAAAGGTTTTAAGCATTTATTTTTACAAACACTGACTGATTTTGTCTTTAATAAATAAATCTTTATTTAGAAATAAATTCACATCTCAATTTGATCTTAAAAAGATTTCTCAATTTAAAATCAAAAATTTTCAAGGATTTGAACTGAGAAAAACTGAAATTCTCAAGTTTTTAAATAAAAAAACTGATTTAGCCTGACGTTTTTCAACGTTTTTCAAAAATACTGATTTAGCCTGACTTAGTCTGATTTAGCCTGACGCGCACGAACCCTGTTTTTTCCAAATTTCTTCCAGGTTTTAAAAAATTAAAAATTTTTGGTCTATTTTTAGTTCTAGGTTAATTTCTAAATAAGAAACTGTGTTAGACAGTATAAAAACATTGAAAATATACTGTAAAGTAACTTTAAATGTGTTTTTTAATAAAAATTTTTTTAAAGATGACAAAAAAACCTCATTTATATGATAGATTTTCTGTGTCAAATCGAAATTTTACTTCTGAAAATGTTATAACTATGTAAAATTCCAGGTTTTTTGATCAAAATTACAGGTTTTTTTCAAAATTTCTCAATTTCCAGGTTTTTCCAGGTAAAGTGTCAACCCTGTTAGCAGTGTAATAGTTTAAATCAATGTAAACCCTAATTAAATTTTATACAACAGCAATTAGAAATGTTATTTTAGTTCAAACCATAAACAAAATGTTGGGTTCCAATTCAACTATTCAGAGTCAACTACACAACTTGTGTTCCAATGAGCACAAAGTCAAATACAAATTGTTTTAAGTGAACTGCTTCAACCACTCAGAACCAAATGCACAACCTGTGTTCCAACAAGCAGCAAATAAGTGAACTGCTTCAACTACTCAAAGCCAAATACAGAACTTGTGTTCCAATAAGTAGTAAATTCAAATACAAATTAGCTATCAATGAACTGCTTCAACTACCCAAAGCCAAGTATACATCCTGTGGACTAATAAGAAGTAAATTCATATACAAATTAGCTTTAAATGAACTGCTTGGGCCACTCAAAGGCAATTCTACAACCTGTGTTCCAATTAAGCAGTGAATTGACTGCAAGCCAGTTATAAAAAATTATTTTATCAAATTTAAGTTACATCGGGAACAATGCATTTTATACTTAATTACAAGTGATTTGCAATTAGAAATTTTGTTGATTAATGATTGGCCGTTCAGTTTTATGTGCATATTAAAGAAACTAGTTATTATTAGGGATACATTACCAATGCACTACTACAATATAATAGAATTTTCCCAACTATTTCAAATGGATTAGACATTTCAAAAAAAAATCAATTAACTATGTATCTAGTAATAACTAAAATAAAATATTTCACAACAGTGGTCTTTGTAAACTAATTAAAAAACAGTTAAAAAAAATATTATTAAGTTATACTAGTGTAATGCATATGCAATTCATCCTTGTTAAAAGGGCAGCTTCATAAAAGACCTTAAGAATTGAAAATCCAAATAAAACTGAATGAACAATTAAAATCAACATAGAACTTAATTAGTAGCATTTCAAATTACAAATACAAAGGTGTGTGTGTGTTTATTGATAAAATTATTCATTAATTATTGACTCCCAACCATTGGCTTTGAGTCCTACTGTTAATTTGGTCACCTAGTTTTGATATTGGTTTTGATCAGTTTGTTTTGGAATTTAATCTGTATTGATCATTGACTCTCAACCGTTGGTATTGAGTCATACTGTTAATTTGTATACCAGTTTTGTTATTGTTTCTGACCAGGTTGTTTGAAAATTTAATCTGGATTGACTTGTTGGTGCAACTGCAGTTCAGTCCCAGCTATGTTTTGGTCACACAAGCTGGACTAAAATAACTTTTTTAACTGCTTATATTTGCTTAATTCTAAATTCTTTAGGGTTTACATTAATTTAAGTTATTGTTGTGTTGCTGATTTTTATATTTGTTTAATTACCAATTATTTAAGGGTTTTTATTAACTTTTGTGGCTACTTTACTAAAATAAACTTAATACATAACATTTTTTGTTTGTTTCGGTGGTATTTATTATTTTGGAAATACTTCAAACTCAAAAATAGACTTAGAATATGGACCCTAATTATAAGCCTACCTCTAGCCTAGATGTAGCTAAGTTACCTAGCAGAAAACCTTCACCGTGGTTTAACATTAGCTATAATGTTACCATTAGTCCTGGGAAGTAATCCCCAAGGATTTCAATAAAATAAGTTTAAAACAAAACAAATTATATCTTTTTAAGTAGGGTGTTTGCCTACTAATTTTCTATGAAATTTGTCTGAAACAGAAATCAGGACACCAGTTTGATCAACAAAAACAGGAAAAGTGGTAAAAAAAAAATTGCTCAAATAATAATATTAGTAAAAAAAACAATAATATTAATAATAATAATTATAATAATGTAAACAACAATAATTATTTAGTTACTTATAATTAATCATAGTTAAATAAAAAAGCATTTTTTAATTTACCGTACCCTTCTTAAAATAGCATGTTATTAAACAAACTTTATAACAAAATCTACTATTCCTTGAACTGAAGCAAAGGCAAAAAGTTTTTATAAACTGTTAGTATGGGTTTTATAAACTTTATTTTAAATAAACTTTAAATTACTTAAAGGACGCTAAAAACTTAAAACAGAATTTTAAAACTTTATCTTATAACATTATTTAAAAAAAGTATTACCTGCTTTTTTGGAATTTTTTCTCCCTGTGCAACCATTAACTGCCACTCAACAAGATCCGTATTTGTAACCATTTCAGTTATTGGGTGCTCAACCTTAAAAATTACTACAACTTATAATATTTAAACTAAACATACCTTTTGATGAATCATAATTAAGCTAGAGGAAATGTAAACACATATATATTAATTTCCTATTTTAATTTAAAAACACTTTCTTAAAAACCTTTATAAGCAAAGTATTTTTAGTAAGTGAAAAGAGTAACGAAAAGCAACTTTTTGAAATAACAATTAACATTAGTATTTAAAACCTAAGTATTCAAAATATAAATTTAAGCGTTTGTTAACAAAAGATCCTTGCGAAACAGGTTCACTATAATATAAAATAATAATATTTAAAAACTATCCAGACTCAGCCTAAATTTATGGGAAAGCCTAAAAATTGTATTTTATGATAAATGATAGAGGCATAACATAAATAACTTATATAGTTTAAAGGCTTAACATAAATGGCTTTCATCTTAAGCTTCTAGAATTTGATAGCTTTTCAATTTAGTTGTAAATTTAATAAGGGCGTATGGGGGTCTAACTTTTTTTTTACAAAAATTAACATTGGCACTTATTTCAGAGCTTAGAGTAAATTCTATAAGACACTTGTTATAGAACAAAAATATTTCAATTAAATTTTGAGATATAATAATTTTTGTAAATTACAAACAACTTGTAGGAAACGGATTTTGAAAAAATATTCATTAAAAGTTTTTATGACCAAAATAAAATAAAAAACCTATTTTTTAGTTATTTATTTTTTTTAACTATATAATCTGTTTCCTGCAAGTTGTTTAAAATTATTTAATTTTACTCCGAAAAAATTCTTTAACTATTGCTCAAAAACTGAAGGGTAAGATATATGTTTAGTAAAATAGTCTATTTTTTGCCCGTTTAATTTGCGCCTCCATTAAGAACCTATTGAAAGCTCTAATTTTGATCGCTTATATCTCAAAAGTTACTTTGATTTTTAATAAGCGGTAAAAAGTAACAAGTAGCTTATATAATTATTAAAATAACAATAAATTTTAAAAAAAATTACTTAATTAGAGCTTAAACTGAGAGAAAATTAAGGGCAAGAACAAATATAAAGCAGATCTGACTATTTATTCCGAAAGATGGTTACTATTATTATTGTATTAAATTTAAGTACAAAATGTTTGTTATATATTAAAAGAAAGATTATACAAAAATAGTAAATTTAAGCTTTTAATACTGTTTTTTTTTTCTTTTTTTTATATATAACAAACATTTTGTACTTCAAATTAATACATCAATAATAGTAACCATTTTTCGGAATACTTTTAAATTCAAACATGAGATTTTAAACCAAAAGTTTACAGTATTTTCTTTCTTATATCCTTAATTTTTGTTTAGTTCTGTTTTACTTATTTTATTTAATTACACCTTCCATTTATTTATTCAAAAACATTTTTCAGAATTATTTTAAAAACTGATGATCTCTTATAATTTGATATAAGAGTGAAATATTATATTGTTTGTAATAATCTGTGAAAATAAAATTTAATAAGATAGTAACCAAATAATAAATATTTAATTATGACTAGTAGTATTAATGTTTTAAGTAATCAAATATCAGTATAGGGTTGTAGCGTAAACTTTGTCAAAAATAAGGTAACTTTGTATTACATATTAAACCGTAAATAAATGCTAGCCTACGTTTGAAAAGATAAACTTAAAGATTGCCTGAGTTTTGAAATGCTGCCAAATTTGCCCGATAAAATGGCAACTATAATGATAATTAGAAAGCATTGACATACAACTTAATATTTTCAAACAGAAGTAAACTCTATTCTAGTTCGTCTACAGTTTTAACCTGTAGTCTTGTGTTCATTTCCATAAAATAAAAGTTATGATTAACGTCCATTACAAACTCAACAGTTCCTGCTCCAACATATCCCACCGCACGAGCTGCTCTTACTGCTGCTAAACCTAATCTGCTTCTATAACAGAAAACTAAAACTGCATAAATTTTTCAAAATTTATAAATTACCCTTAAATTTAGTAAAAAAATTATCTTAAGTAAAAATGATAAAGATATTTTTGGCTGAAAGAAAATGAATATTTGTATCATTCGATCTATTTATAACTTAAATAACTTTTTATGTACATATGCATGACAAACCTTGTTTCTGATGAGATATGAGGTGCTGGTGCTTCTTCGATAATTTTTTGATGTCTTCGCTGAACACTACAGTCTCGCTCGTATAGGTGGACAGCGTTTCCATGATGGTCTCCAAAAACCTTATAAATTCAATAAAACTGCCGTTAGTAAACCTTTTTTTTTTTGATCTGGTCAGCAAGTAATTAGAAAAAGCTCTATAAGTTGAAGTAAATTTTTGTTTAACATTTAATTTACATTACTTATTACTTTTCAGTTCATTAAATACATGAAATATTTAATATACGAGATTTCATACGAACAAATTTATATAATAAAATAAATAAATATATAAGATAAATGAAAAATATAACTTATTATACGGTACTGTCGATAAAACCTCGTCAGTAGAATACCGTGTTAAAACAAAAAATTGAGTACATTTTAAATCAGGGGTCGGTAAACTGCGGGCTTTAAAGTATAAGTCTGTGGTCTGCGTTGTTATTTTTAATAATTAAAATTAAAGTTTTTGTTATAAAAACTTACAATTAAGTTCTTAGTTTAACAAATAGTAGTTGCTAGTGCTCCAATATTGTTATATTTATCAAAATTGTATTTTAAAATAGTATTTTTAATTGATTTGTACAACTTTTGAAATAACTGAGGCAAACGGAAGACTTAAAAAAAGGCCCGTGACTTAAAAAAAAGGCTGCTGATAACTTTCTTAATTATTTTAACTATTCAAAACTATAGCTCTTCTAAAAAGCCAAAAAGACTTACCAGGCCTGTTATCATAAAACGCTACCACACTATCTATTATTAAATCAGAAAATTAAGAATGGTTTTCAAACTACATTAGCTGGCTAGTTACTCGATAATACAACAGTTTATTTTATAATAAAAGTTTATTAACTTCTATGTAAAACAAAAGCATTCGAAATGTTCAAATAATATTTTGCTTTAAGGTAACTTAATCAGTAGTATACTTATATTGAATATCAACATTAAAAAAATACTTGAACATAACTTAAAAAACATAAATAAAAGTTTCTTATAGTTATAAATAACAACATATTAACGGTAAGGAATGGCTTTTTTTTTATTTGATATTTAGATATTTTAAACTTTGTTAGAAGTAGCATTCTACTGCTTTTCAAATTTAAAGTAATTTTCGAGATATAACGGATCAAAATTTGATAGGTTTAAATAGGATTCAAAGTTAGAATAGTTAACTAATTAAGTTTCTTATGTAAGTGGCACACAAAAACGACTAAATTATTAAAAAAATATGTTTCTATTGTCTATAAACAATTATTTTCAATTTACTTTGTCTAATGATATTTAATGTAACAAAATCGCTATGGAGATTAAATTTTATTGTGGGGTAAAATATATTTTTATCCAACAGTGGATAATGTAAATAAACCCTTTTAAGTTTTATTTTTACAATTCTTAGTTTTAATGACTTTTAAATGCTTCAATAAGTTTTTTAAAACCATGCTAGGAAAATTCTCAAATAATTTAAGGTGCCTAGCTTAAAAGCCATAGATGAAGATAGATTTTAAGTGAATTTCCTAAATGTTGATGAAACTTTGCCACAAAAAACTTTCCCTCAAATACATTTTTAATACTAGTATTCCATACTTATGTATCGGAAACTTTCTACAAACTATCTAGGCTATACATCAAAATCTTATAATAAACAACACTTAATAAGTAATATAGCGTTATTCATACTTTCACTTACAAATATGGAAAAGTGTTAAGGCCATAGGGGGTTTAGATATTTTTTCTACAAAAATTAACTTTGGTATTTATATGAAAGCTTTAAATACAAACTACAAGCATATTTTTATAGAATTCAAAAATATCATTTAATTTTTGAGATATTCTATTTTTTGTTATAAGTTTCAGATACAAATGTATGGACCGCAAATTTTTTGGGTCAATTTTCTCGGAAATTTAAAAATTCACTAAAAATCTATCCCCTCCTTTATTTTTCAAGCAATCTTCTTCAAATTTTCAAGAAATGTTCCTTATATTAAAAGGAAAAAACGTTACTTATGAATTTAAAAATTATCACCAAATTATTTTTTTTTTGTTTATTTAAATTAAAATAAAAAAGTTTCCACAATAAATAAATTTAAAAAATAAAAAATTTATCACAAAAATTAAAAAAAAAAGTGTACATTACATTAAACATTTTTACAGTTTTTTTTTATTTCCAAAGTAAAGTTTTTTTTTTGTTATTGTATAAATATTATACTGTGAAATTTTGAAGAAGATTGCTTGAAAAATGTAGGAAGAGATAGATTTTAAATAAAATGGTCTTTTTTCGTTTTTTTAGTTTTCCCTTCCCTTAGGGAACCTATTATGCGGCCCGACTTTGACTAGTCATATCTCAAAAAATAATTTGAATTTTTAAAACGATAAAAAGCATCTTCAAGCTTAGAAAAAACTCTATAAAATAAGATCAATTTGTAAAAAACATGGGCTACCCCCTATGGCCTTAATATCTTTAAAAATATATATAAAGAATTTTAAAGTTCATAAAAAAAATTAATTAACACTTCTATTTATTAAAATAACTATATTGATGATTAGTCGTTAAATTAACTTTTTTATTATACACAAATAATACTGACAAGGCAAAATATCATACTTGTACTTCAACGTGTCGAGGTCGTTCGATGTATTTTTCAACAAGCATAACATCGTCGCCAAACGAAGCCATTGACTCCCGACGTGCTGCTTCTAGTTGTGAGAAAAATTCAGATTCTTTCATTGCTATTCTCATTCCTGATGTTCGATAAACAGTGGTTTAAAAAAAACTATATCAAAGGGATCTAATAGTTATCATAGAAACTTATCTTAATTAAAATACATTTAATCATATACATTATTATATTATATAATAAATATATTGTCTTGACATGACTTTAAACTGTATCCTGGTGTATGACTCGATAACCGAAAGGTTTTTACGTACACCTGGTCCTTGGACCAAATATTTGAGCGCTTCTTTTTTTCGTTCAATAAACAAATTATCAACATAAATATTATAAGTTTATGTACTTTGATAAGTACAGACTTCAAAAAAAGTATCAATTTCTAAAGTAAGTTATATTAACTAACAACTACATACAAAGGTTTTATTTATCTGTAATAAAAACATTACATAGAAATATTTATACAAAAAAATTGTGAGGTAAAAAAAAATTCTATTAATTTCCATCTAATCTATTTTGCACAGAGTTAATTAGGCACGAGTGGTCACTTTTAGATGAATATTAATTTTGTACTAATTCACTTTAAAACAAAGCGTAACTTTTGCACGATTTAATATAAATTGAGTTCATAAAAATATTTTGATATACATTTTAAACTTATAAGTTTAGTCAAATATTGATATGAATAAGATACACTTAATTAAAAAATATAAACATTATAGTATAAAAATAAGGTTAAATAGAAACTAAACTAAATTTTAATTATAATTTCAATACAACTAGACAAGTTATAAAAAAAATCAGGAAACACTCCTTATATAGTATATAGTATAATGTTAAAGTTTTGTTTTTGTAAATATAAAAAGACAAAAATATTAGGCAAAAAACAATAAAACTGTTTTTTTTTTCTAAAATTTTTACTTGTCAAAATTGAAAAAGTACCTGCATTGAATAATGCTAAAAAATGAAGGAGAAGATATATTTTTAGTGAAATAGACTTCTATCAGGTTGTTAGTTTGCTCCTTCTATATTAAGGAACCTATAAGTTCACTGACTTTGATCGCTTATATTTCAAAAGTTATTTTGAGTTTTTAAAGCAGTTAACAATGTCTAATAGCTAAGATTAAACTTTACAAAATAAGATCAACTTGTAAAAAATCAAGAATCCCCTATGGCCTTAATCTAAGATGTTTTAGTCCTCTTCTATCCCCTTCTTACCCAAAAGCAACCCCTCTATATTGTGACAACTGTTTTTACTGAAAACCTTGAACGTTTTCTTTGGATTCTTTAAGGTCTTTTTTTTGGACACTAAACCATTTTTATAAAACAGGTGAACAGAGATGGGCATTGGTAGCAGAAGCTCCAACTTGAAAAATCTAAAAACTTATTATAATTTTAAAAAATTGTTAAATTTTTATTGTTTTAACAAACTTTTGTTTATAAACGATTTGTGGCAAATTTAGTACTTTTTTCTTACTAAATCGGTTTAAAATAATATCAATTTAAGGGATTTTTTTATATACTTTTAAATTTACCACAACCTTTAAAGAAATACCCCACCTCACCACTGGTGGTGACGGTTCTAATACTACAACACTTTAACTGTATATTTTAACAATAAATCAAAACTTTACACATTTAATTGTAAACTTTTGGTACTTAATTTTTACTTTAAACCTTAAACTTTTATTTTTGTCCTTTAAAGGTTTTATATATATTGCTTTTTTTTGGCTATTGAACAGTTTTCATATGATTGGTGAAGTTTCTAATACATTGTATTTTTACTGCATAACTTAACATTTAATCAAAACTTTATGCATTTGATAATAAGTTTTTGGTACTTAATTTTATTGTAATATCATTATTCTTTTTATTTGCATGTTTAAAGGACTTATTTAAATAGTACTATAGGTTTTTATTGTAGATTTTAACGTAACTTAAGGTTGTAAAGCTTTTTTTTTTAATTTGCAGCTTCATAAGATTTTTAAACATGCTGAGTACCTGATATAAACTAGGAGCTATAGCAAAAAAAATCTAAGAAATTTAAGCCAGTAGTTTCTCTAAGATAGTTTACTAAGCACTCCGCACGTGCGTAAAGAGCTGAAAATACTTCAGGTACGAGTAAACCCACTCGAAAAAGTAATTCCGAGCTAAACACATTATCTGACAAACACATTGTGTCATCACAGTACCATAACGCGAAATCAGAGCATCGCAATATGCTTTAAAACATAAATGTGTTAGTAGAGGATTATAATATCAATAAGCATAGAAGTTCTACAAAATATAAAGCTAAAAGTCTACTATAAAAACAACATTAGCTCCATAAAATTAAATCACTTCATAACTTAGCAATTGTATACTTTATTTTAACCTACCTTTTCCTCCTCCACCTCTAACGGCTTTTAACATTACTGGAAAACCAAGTATTCTAGCTTCTTCTATTAATTTCGTATCAGATTGGTCATCGCCGTGGTATCCTAGAAAATTGTTTTTTAAATTAAACTCACATTTTAAGTTAAAATTACTACTATATGAAACTCAGGGCACGGCTATCATATTTGTTTACACATTAAAACTAAGAATATTCATTTAAACCATCCTTTCTAAAACATTTTTTTCAAATTTTGACTTAAAATGTTCATTATTTTTTAATACATTATTCCTTTAATTATTATAACATATTAAGTTTACAAAAAAAATTCTATTAGGGCATAGGAGGGTTAACATTTTTAACAAAAAACAGCACTGGGTCCTATATAATTGACAAAAGTATAAATACAAGTTATTTTTACAAGATTATGTTAATTTTAATTAGTTTTCGATAAATAATTATTTTTGTGAAAAGTTTGAGATACAAACGTATGGACCGCAATTTTTTTATAGTCAATTTCCTAAGAAGTTTAATTTTTTAATAAAATTCTATCTTTTTTTTGAGATAAAAACTTCAAATTTACTTGATTCAATTCTTAAATAGTTCAACTAATAAATGACAAGTTAGAATTTTGTAATAATCCACAAATTAAAATTTCAGTTAAAAAAAACTTTAAAAAGGTTGTTTTTTAGTCTAGGGATCAGAATCACAAAGAAATACTTTGCATGTGTTTTCACTTTAGCAATAAGGTTCAAAATAGCACGGAGTTTTACTTTATCACGGCGTCAATTTAGCACAGAGTGTCGCTTTTTCACCGAGAGATACTTTTGCAAAGCATAATTTTAGTACGATCAATACTTATTCGTTGGTAAATTTAATAATAACTGAGATTATATCAAACAATTATTTTTAGTTAAACTTAATACATTAATCATCTTGTTTACACACTTTAAGCTATGTATACAGAGTGAATGCTTATAAAAATTAATCACTTGAATCTTATGAAAAACCTTTGTTTAAATATTAGTTCAATAAAGAAGGAATATTTAAACTTTTATTAGAATTATCAAAGACATTGCTTAAAAATAATTAAACGCTTCATGAATAAAGTACAACTTTATGACAGTAATCTTCCTCCTGGGTATACACTTTGAACACTTTCAAAAGCGCGTAACTAAAAATTACGTTTTTTATAATTTAATTTTCAAACAATCATATAGGACTTAATGAAAATTTATCACAGGTTTACAAAGGTTACTTTTTAATATTTTAAGTACAAATCAGTATATTAAAAACTAATAAATAAACTTCTAAATAAACTTCTAAATAAACTTCTAAATTAACAATAAACCATTTAACAATTAACTATAGCTACTGTATCTCTCAAAAAATTTCTAAATAATTTTTTTCAGAGTTGCCATCGATCAAGCTGATAAAACTTTCCTGACTTTTTTTAAAAATTTTGCTGACTTTTCTAAATCTAACTCATAGTTTAAACTTATTCTAAAATACATAATCAAACACTTGAAACTATACAAAGTCTTCGAAACTATATAAAGCTTTCAAATTTATTTTTATACAGATTAAAACAACAGTTTTTGTGCTGAATATCAATCATCTAACTTCCACTACATTCATTACAAGTTATTAACATAATTAACTTTAACTTTCTTATTTAAGCAACTTTGAAAAAATTATTAAGAGGTAAAGTATACTCATAAACTTGTTACATAAAATACTAAACTTAGTGCTTAATTATAAAGAACTTAATTATTTACTGAAACATAAAATATTTTGATTCTAAAATTCTGCAAAAGGTAAACTTTTGTATTTATATCACAGTTTCGCTATGGAAGTGTCCCTGCCACAGATCATCAATACTAAAAGGTATACAAAAACTACTTCTTCAAGTAGGGTAGTTGTTCAATATGTTAAATAGAAAAATTTTGTAAGTTTTAAAAAGGATACTTTATTAATGTTTACCAGATGAAGGCATGGAAATTAAGTAATTTTGTAAAATTGAACTAACAAAATCTGACGTTTTTTTCAAATTTTGTCTAATTTCCTGACTTTTTTTAAAAAAACCCTATTTTTTCCCGACTTTTGCTGACTTTCGTCATCTTTTTAGTTTTTCCCGACTTTTTCTGATTTTCCTGACCTTGTGGCAGTCCTGTTTTTTACTGGTAATACTTTAAACTAATATGTTTCTTAAAGCTAAAAAAGTTAAGATAGTAATAAAAAAAATCAGGTAGAAAAACTTAAGAATTGCTATTTTATAACTTTTGTAATTATAATATTTATTTATATTATAGTATATTTTCAAATTACACTTTTGTAATTGTTTATTTATAAAATTAAAAGCACAAATAAATATTTAAAAAAGTTACAAGAAGCGTGAACGTAGAAATAAAAGATATTTCTTCGTATTATGACATTTAAAGCTTTATTTTTTTTTAAATGTATTTCAAAAACAGTATGAATATTGTTTAATAGTATAAAAAACATTTTTAAACCTATTTTCTTAACTCGGGTTAATTAAAGCTACTCGGTTTAGGCTAACTAAAAGTTAAAATCAGTATGCCGGATTAATCTAACAAAGGGGTGGTTTCCGCCTCGAACATAAAGCAAGCAAAATTTATATGAGAAACATTTTATTGCACCAGTTAAAAAAAATAAAAAGAAATTCGTGAACTGGGACAGTCCCTTTAACTTTTAAATATCCACATATTAACCTAGCAGAGTTATCAGCTGGTAAAACACTTAATGATATAACAACAAAGATTGTACTAAATATCCACAAATTCAAACCCAACTTATCTGGTTTTTTAGTTAATAATACATAACTCAATAAAAGTGTTTAAAGACCTTGAGGGAGATTTTCTCTATAATGAGCAAATATCCAGAAATGGGAAAAAAATAATTAAGAATTAAGTATTAAAAATGATGGAATGAAGGTAGTCTGCCTCTTTTGATTTTGTCTCTTTTGGTTTTATAGCCTAAACTGTCAAATTCCAGGATTTTCCAGGTTTCCAGATTTTTTGGCACCTTGTATTTAACAACAGCAAAAACAGTTCTAGTTATGTGAAAATAGTATCAACTTGAAAGTTATTTTACTATATTCAAAATTAACCTTCGATAACAGGAACATTTGCTGACTGCATAATTTTTTTACTAGTGCTCTTGATGCCCATATCTCTTATAGCCGAAGATGGTGGTCCAACAAATATAATTCCTTCACTGGCGCATAAATCTCCAAACTCTACATTTTCAGAAAGAAATCCGTAACCTGGGTGAATTGCCTGACAACCTGTGTCTTTAGCAACCTAAACATATAAATCTTAATTAATTTGTTAAAGTATAAAAAAATTCTATAAGTTGCGATTTAAGTTTCAAGCAATTAAAGTAAATACATAAAATTCTTAAAAAAGTCAATTAAGGTTATAAAAGCTTTAATTTGTCCTAAAATAATAAAAGACAAGCTTTATATATGAAATACAGTAAAATTCCACCTAAGTACTCACTTAGAACACAGCGCAAAAGAGCATGCCCAACTGGCAGTTCGTACCTACGAATTTTGGTTTTTAAATATTTGCATTAAGCCTAAAATAAATAAATAAAAATTGAGCCACTGAAGTTTACAAAAGAATATTAAAGTCAAATCCCTAAATTAAAAACATTTACCATTAAAAACAAAAGATATTTTATTTTAGAGCCTTAAATATTTATTTATTTGTATATATATATATATAATTTAGTAGAAAAATAAGATTTTTAAAATACTGTTACACGTGTTTCATAAGACTAGACGCCTTAATCGTCAGCCAGCTAAATTCAAAATAAAAAGCACTTTGCTAGACATAGATGCAAAAGTTATACAAAAAAACAAAAAACAGTATGACGTAATATTGTGCATTACAAAAACTCAGTACAAAAATCGATCTACCATCTAACTTTCAAACAACTAAAATTAATAAAAATAACAATTTAGTGACTATAAAATACTTCAAAATTTATTTTAAGAGGAGCTTTTTCATATGTCGACAAGAATGTTTGAAAGTTAGATGGTAGATCGATTTTTGTACTGAATTTTTGTAATGCACAATATTACGTCATACAGTTTTTTGTTTTTTTTTTGTATAACTTTTGCATCTATGTTAGCAAAGTGCTTTTTATTTTGAATTTAGTTGGCTGATGATTAAGGCGTCTAGTCTTATGAAACACGTGTACCAGTATTTTTAAAATCTTATTTTTCTAATAAATTATTTAAAATCCCTTCAAGTGGGTCCAGTAGAAGGTGTTCAAGTTTAAATAATAACCTTAATTTACATATATATATATATAATTTATTGAAATGACGATTTTAAAAATACTGGAGCATATGTTTTATAAAGACAATCTTTTATATATATATATTTTTTAATTTTGGTACTGGTTTTAATTATAAAGTTTAAACATAACTCACTCATTTTCAAAAAAAAGTTTATTGATTAATTTCGTTTAGCTCTCTTCGGAATAAAATTGCTAAAAACTATGAATATTATAGAGTAATTTTAGTTATATATAATGAATTTGAAAAGTCTAACAAAAAATATTTACGTCATAAAGTATAAAAGTCTGTTTAGAAAAAGTTTGAAAAATAGAACAGAGTTGTACTGAACTAACTTGAAGTAATTTATAAGACAAAATTGCTAAAACAAAAACATTTAAAATAGTAGATTTTTTTTTTATTTGAAGCTAAATTAAATAAAAAGCACATTAAAAATACGACAATAACGACAACAATAATACTACTAAAGACGCTATTTGTAAAGTTATTTAATGTAAAAATCTCTTTGTTTGCAATTTTTGGCTCGCGAATTCTAATAAACAAAGATCCTAGAACTTAAAGATGGTAGGTGTTTCTAGCTCGGGATAGGATTTCGAACCTATTATCGAGGTAGTTCTCGGCACAAACAGGGTTGTTGACGAGGTGCTAATGAATAGACGACTGTTCACCTTTAGGCTTCACGTCGTCATTAAAAATAAACCTTTTTAGCTTTTTCGTGACATGCTGCTCTCGCCTGACGTGGAAACGTTGAGATGTTCGACCTACGTAGTCATTTCCGCAATGACATTTTAATATGTATACTATATTATTCAAATCATGGGTAGGTGTGGTATCTTTTACAATTCCGTTAAGCGGGCGGTTGGTGTTGTACACAACACCTAGCGAAACGCTGTTAAAGGTGGATTTTATAGCCAATGAAGCTTACTTAGCCAGTCTTATTGAGTTTTCACCCATATAAGGAAGGCGGAGGTAGACTGGGCAAGGATGTGGGCCGAAAGAGGGTAATCGATTCATTTTGGACTGAGTTGCCTTAATTGTCTTCTTGATGAGGGTTTCGGGGTAACGTAGTGAGAGAAAATTTTTGTAGATGTTGTCTTTACAGTTGTTTAGAAAATTAAGTCTGTCCAAAAGTTCTTTATCATCGTATAGTAAACGCAAAGTTGAAATGCAGCCCATTAATAGAGAAAACATTTATCAAGGATGAAATTCATAGATGTTCTTTTACTGTAAGTTCAATTTCAACTAATTATAGAAATAGTTTGTCATATGCTTTAGATCAAATTAGTGTTCTAGATTCTGTTAGATTTTTAAAAAACTTAGATAAATTCAACTATGACAAAATCAACAATAAACATGACAGAAATCTAAAGTTTTTAATAAAACGTAGATTTGGCAGTTTAAATGCCAAAACCCACATTCATAATCTTTCTGATTACATACCCAACGATGATGAAAACTTTGTCTTAAAGTATGGTTTAAAGTTTTGCGTTCCTCCCAATAAACTTAAACGAGAACTTATTTTTTCTGAATTTGAAATTCTTACGGGACTATTACAGCACCATAAGCTACTAAATAAAATTAAATTCGAACAATGTTTATCCAAACTAAATGATCTTTCTCAAACGTATTCTACACTTGAAGTTAATCATTCCGATAAACTAATGCGTAATAAGTATAATGAAGCTTTGAAACGATTAAAAGATAATCCAAACATAGTACTTTGTTAAGCAGACAAAGAAAACATTATTGTAATTTTAAATAAGGCTGATTATATAGAAAAAATGATGGTAATTTCAAATAATAGTTCTAAATTTTTTAAACTCGGACAAATCGACAAATATGACCACACAAGTAAAATTGAAAACAGTATTCAGAGAAAACTGAGAAGTTGGTTTGTAAAAGGTCTAATATCAAAAGAAGTGTATGAATCAACCAGACCTATTGGCTCACAGCGACCTAAGTTGTATGGACTCCCAAAAACACACAAAAAAGAAATTCCACTTAGACTCATCTTATGTATGACTAAATCACCACAATCAAATTTATCTTCATTTTTAATTTCCGTTTTAGAACCAGTATTAGAAAAATTCACTACTCACACAGTACCTGATTATTTTAGTTTTGTTAACAAACTAAAAAGCTTAAATCTTTCCCAACAAAACAACTTTATGGTCTCGTTTGACATTAAAAGTTTGTTTACAAACGTTCCACTTGATGAAGTGTTAAATATTTGTTTAGATCAGTTGTACAATTCTGACTTACTTCCGCCTCCTTTTCCAAGATCTGTTTGCAATGATATGCTATGTATGGCCACGAAAAATGTACAATTTAGTTTTAATAATCTTATGTTTCGTCAAATTGACGGCGTAGCGATGGGAAGCCCTTTAGGCCCTATTCTTGCTAACATTTTTGTCGGTTACTATGAAAATAGTCTTCTTTCATTTGATAACAATAAGCCACTTGTACATTATAGGTATGTCGATGACGTTTTTGCTATTTTTACTTCAAAAAACAATGTCAATAACTCTTTTCCTTTGCTAAATAAGATGCACAAATGCCTAGCTTTTACCGTTGAAGAAGAATTTTCCGGTAAAATTCACTTTTCAGACATTAACATTACTAGAAACAGCAACAACACATTTTCTACTTCTGTGTACAAAAAAGAAAATTTTAGTCCACACTACATTTCCTGGAATTCGTTTTGTCCCACCAAACAAAAATTGAAGATCATACAATGCATAACCAACAGAGCTATTAAAACTTGCACGGCTGACTGTTTGAATCTAGAATTTGACAACATCTACAAAAATTTTTCTCTCACTAGGTTACCCCGAAACAGTCATCAAGAAGACAATTAAGGCAACTCAGTCCAAAATGAATCGATTACCCTCTTTCGGCCCACATCCTTGCCCAGTCTACCTCCGCCTTCCTTATATGGGTGAAAACTCAATAAGACTGGCTAAGCAAGCTTCATTGGCTATAAAATCCACCTTTAACAGCGTTTCGCTACGTGTTGTGTACAACACCAACCGCTACGTAGGTCGAACATCTCAACGTTTCCACGTCAGGCGAGAGCAGCATGTCACGAAAAAGCTAAAAAGGTTTATTTTTGATGACGACGTGAAGCCTAAAGGTGAACAGTCATCTATTCATCAGCACCTCGTCAACAACCCTGTTTGTGCCGAGAACTACCTGGATAATAAGTTCGAAATCCTATCCTGAGCTAGAAACACCTACCATCTTTCAGTTCTAGAATCTTTTTTATTGGAACTCGCGAGCCAAAAATTTGCAAACAATGGATTTTTACAATAAATAACTTTACAAATAGCGTCTTTAGTAGTATTATTGTTGTCGTTATTGTCGTATTTTTAATGTGCTTTTTGTTTAATTTAGTTTCAGGTAAAAAAAAATTGTACTATTTTAAATGATTTTGTTTTAGCAATTTTGTTTTATAAATTACTTAAAGTTAGTTCAGTACAACTCTATTCTATTTTTCAAACTTTTTCTAAACAGACTTTTATACTTTATGACGTAAATATTTTTTGTTTGACTTTTCAAATTCATTATATATAATTAAAATTACTCTATAATATTCATAGTTTTTAGCAATTTTATTCCGAAGAGAGCTAAACGAAATTAATCAATAAACTTTTTTCGAAAATGAGTGAGTTATGTTTAAACTTTTTAATATATATATATATATATATATATATATATATTTGAATTATATAAAAACAAATTATACAGTAATCTTCCTTTATTGTACCAACATATGTTTCTGTGTGTTAACTAATCAACACACTTCAACTGGGTTCTGTAAAAAAATA
This sequence comes from Thalia democratica, assembly GCF_965202585.1. Lineage (NCBI taxonomy): Eukaryota > Metazoa > Chordata > Thaliacea > Salpida > Salpidae > Thalia > Thalia democratica. Next base: position 60,272,916 of record NC_139165.1, read on the forward strand.
ATTACTATAATGAGAGAATAGAAGCATAGAATAAAGTAGGTGTATACATGTTTTCATTAAAATAAAATATTTTCTACAGAAAATAGTTAATAATAGGTAAAATACTTAATATTAAATCCGACTTTTATAAAATTATATAATATTTGTGATTATTAAGTCTGAAATAAGAAAAGGAAGATATTACTGTAAAATTTGTTTTTATTTATATTCCAGTGAAGTTACTTCACTAGGATCTTTTGTTAACAAACGATTAAACCTATATTTTTGAACAGTTATTTGAATTATATTGAACTAACTGATGATTAGAGCGTTATGAAAAACTAAAGCTTTATGAAACATATGTACCAGTATTTTTAAAATCGTACTTTTCAAATAAATTATTTAAAAGCCCTTCAAGTGAGCTGTGTAGAAGGTGTTCAAGTTTAAATAATTACTTTATTATATATATATCAGCAATTAAAATACACTAAATAAACTTTTGCTTGGGACAGCTGTTTCTGCGTTCAATACGCGTCTTCAGCCAAGTATTTTATTCAATGAAAAGCAAGCTTGTAGATACAGCAATAAAATTATACAAAACTAGGTATTACGTAATTACAGAATAGTTAGTTGATTTCAGACAAAATTATTTACAGAGTTTTTAAATAAATTGTTATCGGTAATGTATAGAGCCAGTTTGTAATTCATTTCTTTTGTTTAGAGACTTTGATTTTTTAAAGTTTAAAATTTAGATTTTTCTGCATTGCATAATTTACATCCATTTTTTAAAGTATTTTTGTTTTTCGTTCTTGTTAATTTTTTCCAGTGAATTTAAAAATTAACTTTGTTATTTGTCAGTTTCCGAATGTACTGTGATAAAGTTGTCACATTTCTATGCTTTCCATGTTTGAAACTGAACTTGTGTTTTGTTTAGCGATTCTTGAACGATTGTCTATATAGTATATATATACATATATATAGTTCTGAAGATATGTGCTAAACATTGAAACTAAGTAAACGACTTAAAAATTAGCTGTTTTTTTATATTATAAATAAATAAATATATATATATATATATATATATATAAAAACACAGATGTTCTTGTGTTAAAACTTTATTTCAACTAACGGCGTTTCACTACTCTCAAATAAATTTAAGAACAGATCTACGGAGTCTATAAAATATTAACACACATTAGAAAAAAAGCAGAAAAAGCATGTATAATTATGTAGAGTGTTTATGTACGTAGTAACTATAAATGAACTTTATGGTTTAAAAACAAAGTTTGAAATAAAAACATGTAATTATAAAATTATCTACAAAAAATACAAATTTTTAATAAAAGTAGGCACTAACCTCAAAAAGCTCTAAGAATAGGCAAGTTTAAAATTAAATTGAGTTATACAGAAATGTTATGTCATAATAAATTTAACAAATTGGTCAATAATTTATACAGCTTAAAAACATGAAGTATTAAACTTGCAAGTGTTTGTGATTGTAATGTGAGTGTTGTGAAATAAATTAGTACATAAGTAGACAGAGTTATTTGAAGTAGAATCGTCGGTTGTGGGGACAAATATTCGATAAATCTTGCCGCTTATTCAGAAGTAGGTCTTTACCTTCTGCTGCAATTACTGCTCTTTCTGTATTGCAAGTTGGGCGAATTCTACTTACTCCGTTGGATGCATTTTGATCTATGAAACAATACTCCACCCCATGTTTAGACTTTTACCGTACTTGTGAAAAAATCTCCAGACATAATCCGATAAACGCGTGCTTTGTTTTTTATTTCCAACTTGCAATACAGAAAGAGCAGTAATTGCAGCAGAAGATACAGACCTACTTCTGAATAAGCGGCAAGATTTATCGAATATTTGTCCCCACAACCGACGATTCTACTTTAAATAACTAAAAAGCATTTACTAAACACAGATGCAAAAGATATGCATAACTTTTGCATCTATGTTTATTAAATGCTTTTTATTTTAAATCAAACTGGCTGATGATTAAAGTTTTATGAGACATTAAATCTTTATGAAACATATGTACCAGTATTTTTATAATTTTTTTTTTCAAATAATTATATTATATATATGTATAAAGGTTTATTTCAAGATGTTAAACTTGAAGAATTCGAGTTTCGTACTTATGCACTCATCAACTTCAAAACAAGTTCAAAATAAAGCAAAAAACAAAATACACAAATGAAAGTTAAAAAATTAAGCATACATACATTATGACGTAATTTTTAAACTATCAAAAATCATGTAAAACGGCTTGTGCAAAAATTAATTTACAAATCGACAATAAACTGGCAAGAGCTTTTTTATTAAGTAAAAAACAGGTATATTTGTAGACGGGTCAGTTTGGCACGAAGACATTTTGCACGGACGATTATTTTTTTACAAGTGACAGTTGTGCACAACAGTTAAAATAAATTAACTAAAAAAAAAATCACCAACCAAGGGTAAGGGGTATTAATACACAGTGGGCTGAAAACGGGGTTCAAGCGGCCTGACTAAAAAAATTATTGTATAGAATAGAAAATCAAACTATGTGTTAAATTGTCAAAAGAACTTGATTTTTTTGTTTCAAATTGGTTTTCATTAATGTTCTATTTAAAGTATTTAAAAAGTTATGTAAGTTTTAATCCAACCTGTTTTTAACTTTTACAGAATAAAAACTACATGAAATTTTGATAGTTTTCGTCAAGAATTAGCTTGCAAAAAGTTACAGAAAAATACCTTAAATACTTATTTAATTAGTAATTTATTGACAAAAATTGCAACCTTACTAACCCGGTTTCACCTAAAAAAGGATCTTCAGAGTTAGGTAGCAATAAAAATGAAGCACACTGATATATATAGAAAAAACAATAAAATTAATTGGCACTAATTAGGCTAATCAGCACTAATTAGACATAAATTAGTAATTAAGTAGTTTATAGATATTTTTGAGTGAAAATAATTAATAACTTTATAAAAAACTTTATAAAAACTTATTATGCTTAATTAGTAAATTATCATAAAATTTATAAAAGTCTAAAAATTAAAGATTAAGTTTAACATATAAGATAGTAAAAATAGTAAAAATAAGACACAACAAGCAAACAATAAATCAAAAATAACAAGATCTATAATGGGGACACATAGCGGTTAATTTTTTATAAAGTTATTAATTATTTTCACTCAAAAATATCTATAAATTACTTAATTACTAATTTATGTCTAATTAGTGCTGATTAGCCTAATTAGTGCCAATTAATTTTATTGTTTTTTCTATATATATCAGTGTGCTTCATTTTTATTGCTACCTAACTCTGAAGATCCTTTTTCAGGTGAATTCGGGTTAGTAAGGTTGCAATTTTTGTGAATAAATTATTAATTAACTTAGCTCTCTATTTCAAGATTGAGCACTATTATTCATTTGGTTTCAAAATTATATAAATACTTATTTAGAAAAACTTTTTCACCATTTTTCTTAAATATGGTATAATTTATTTCAAAAAATAAGATAAGCTATACAAAAACAAAAAAAAATTAAAGTTTTTTAATTTATATATTATTTTTTTTAATATAAGTAAATATGTATCAAAATATCGCTTATATAAACCTTAAAAAAAATAGTTATATACCCATCGATAGAAATTTTGTATATAGATTCCTTGTCATGTGTGCTAAAAGATAAAAAACAAAAATAATATGTCTACGATGGATGTTTTAAATTAATTAAATCTTAAGAATACTTTTTATTGCTCTAAAACACCAATGAATTTTAAGAAAAACTAAAAAAATTAATTTAGAAACATTATATTTTTATATTCAATATTTAAAGGAATTTTGGCTTTTTTAATAAACACTAGACCAAAATAGTAAAAGCCTAAAAACAAATTTGTATAAAAGCTTTTAAGGTGTTTTTTATCAGTTGCTGTAGGCCTTAATTTTGACATAAATTTTTGGACTTTTCGAGTTATATTTAAACTTCAAAGCAGCAAAAATTTGCTACATTTAACCTCACGTAATCTTTAATATACTTAAAGCAGAATATACTAAACCCAGTTTTTAAAGGAAGAAACCAAGCTCTAACAATTAAATAAAGCTTTTGGTATAACTTCTTAGTCATTAAAATGGTAAATGTCCGCTTGCCAGCCCACAGTGCAGTGAAAGTTCAAACGTAAATTAAAAAAATTAATAAGAAGAAAAAAATACCGATCAAGGGTGAGGGTTAGGGATAACAGCAATAGTAAAAAATTATTTAATATAAAAAAATAATAACAATAAAATAATGTTTCAACCCGTGAAAAAGTGTCCCTTCGTGCATTTTTGACACCTACGTGGTATATTTAGCTTTATTTTAAATAACCTTTATGATTTTATGCATGTTGAGATACGAAAGTTGTGAAGATGCAGGTCCAATACAATGCGCTTCGTCTGCTTGCTTAACATGCATTTGTGAAAAATCTGGCTCACTATACACAGCTACACTTTTAATTCCTAACCTGTTTATTAAACTTTGCTTAATTTACTGTGTGTAATTCAATTTTACTTAATTATTAGTGTTTGTAACTAAATTTTAAATAAAGGGTTGCCAATGGTTTTTTGTAGTAAAATTTCGAAACTTACTAAAAGTTTTTCAGGTTTTTAGAAGTATAATATTTTGTTGTCCTCTTTTATTAAATCTCACGTAAATAACTGCGTCAAATAGTATTAAAAAATTTAAAAGATATTACAATGGTAATTAAAATGTGTGATTTGTAATAAAACGTTAACAATTCAAATAAAAATGTACAGATTTTTTATATCTAATTAAAATTTTAATATTTAATATGTAAAAATCGTTCAAAATCCCAGGCTTTTTCAAAGTTCTCAAATTCAAGATGTTTCGATTTTTTTTTTCCCAAACAATCAAATTCCATATTTGATATGTTTTTTTCCAGGATATCAGGTTTTTTAGCAACCTTGTAAATAATAAATAAACTGATAGAGATGGTTATGTTACTATTAATTATAATATAAATTTAATTTACAGCAATATAATATAAATCTAATTAAATTCAAATATACTTAAGTTAAGTATCAAGATTCCAACTATGTTATTTAAAATTGACAAAAAAAAAACTTTAACACTACAAAACAAAAATATAAAAGTAAATAAATAAATTAATTATTAATTACACTCTTAAGCCAGCACTAAACAGTAGTGATCTAATACAGAAAACAATAACACTATACGTATTTTAAAAAGTTCTTTAAAAAGACACAAGTACACAAGTTATACCCCAGTAGGTATACTTACAATCTCCACCCGCTATCATTTCCCACCCGCGTACAACTCCCACCCTTTTTTTTATTCTTTATTTGTTTATTTACTTGAAATTCTTTATTTTTTTTTGTTATTTTTTTTACTATTACAGTTACCCCTAACCCTTAGTCGGTAAGCGGTTCATAGCTTGCAGGTTATACGACATGTTATCTTAATAAAACTAATGCATAAAATTTAAGCTTATTAGACATAAACTATAACAATCTACAGCTTTGTAAAACTAAGTCGAAATTTTGTTTAAAGTGGTAGATGATTTCTAATCCTAAGTGGTAAAATTAATATTACTAGCTTATTTGTAGTAAACGGTTTTAAAACTTGATAATATACTTAAAATAAAAATAAACTAAGTAAGTTTTAAAACGTGCACAATAGAGCGTATCTGTTGCCCCTCAAAAAGAATATGTTGTATTAGAGTAGGGATGGGCACTGAACGGCCGGCGGGCCGGATCTGGCCCGTAGAGTTCAAATCCCCCTAACATGGACGAATCAAAAATGACAGTCTTCCCGAATATAAATAGTGTTGTTAATATCAATATTAATAAAGTAACCTTTTTATTATCTTCCAACAAGTAATTGACAACTATTTTCAGTCAAACTACCGAACTTTACATTTTAATAAAGTTTAAGTAAAGTTTTAAAATGCGTTTGTGACCTAAAACCGTAAATCTGAAAATTAGTTAAAAAGAAATTTGAGTATAAAGGTTTTAGAATGAGAATTGTCTCTTCAGATTTTGCATTCACGTTAATGAAATTAATTTTATAGTAAAGGCATTAAGGTTAAAATTCAAACTATTTCCTTGCCATCTCAGTAAGAATAACTTGACGCATTTTGCAACACTATCAAATACAGAACAATCAATGATATCAACAAAAAAGTACATCAATATCATAGTTTCACTTTACATTGATTTTGGTGTGATGATGAGCTTCAGTTTGACAAAACCCTTAAAAAATTCTAAATTAAACAAATTTAAAAAGTTTATGTTAAACATTAACAAGTCAAAGTTTGTCTCAAGTAATTTTTAGTAATAAAATTATTGTGTTTATAAAATAAGTATTAGTTCTGTCCAGGCTTATTTTAGCAATCTGAGTACTTAATAAACATTAATCTAAATGTCATACTTGTGAAAATTTTGTTAGTTAAATGGTTTCGAAATAGTGATCTATCAGACCTATAAAATTAGTATACAGCCGGATCCGAATCGTTTTTTAAAGTTAGGATTTTACCGGATAATAATAGTTTCTAATTAGCATCCAGCTAGATCCGAATCTAATAAGGGATTTTCCTGCCGGATCCGTATACTGTATCCGGGAGATTAATAATTTAAAATGCTCCGACCCGCCAAGGACTAATTTTTTCGGTTCTGGCCCGCCTATTAATACCGTGCCCACCCCTATATAAACACTTATGCTTTGTAAAAATATTTCAGCGTGGCAAAACATACATAAAATCAGAATAAAAATATTAGCTTTCTTATTAGCGTTTACAAATAAGAAATAATGGCATTTGAAATTTTTAGTATACCTGTAATTCCAATAAAGCAATAACTTGGTCAAAAAACTTGTTTTTTACAAACTAGTTTTATTTTGTAGAACTAAATCTAAGCTTTAAGTAATGATCTATTAAATACACTAGTTAGGACCCGGCCGGATCCGGATTTTTTGAAATTTAAAATCCGGGCAGATCTGGATCTTAAATATTTTAAGCTTTATGTAGTGTTAATAGAGAACAAACTTAAATAAAGTAATTGAAAACCACGTTTAATAAAAAAATTGTTATCATCTGATATCAGAAAAATCTGAGTTTTTTTTTTCGATTGGCAAACACTTACTTGACAATAATGAGTTGTCAATAACTACTAGGATGCAAACTTTTTTTAAATTACTCTGAAAGCTTTATGTGTACAGTCGTTAGGCCACTTTATGTATGTAAAGAGAAGAAGTTTGTTTATCAGACTAGAATATTTACATTAAGCAATGTTATAAAAATCGTTTGCTTAAATATTTTAAAAGTTAATTTTATTATTGTAAGTTTTTATAATTTATTCGCTTTAGTATAAATTAACTTTTTTAATCTAAAAATATTTAAATGAAAACAAAAATATTATTCTACCTACTGATTAAATATATACATAAATTGTAAATTCTATTTTTACATTTTATACTCTATAAATTTTTATTCTTCTTAACATATTGTATTGAATAGTCTTAGCCGAAAGATCTTTAAAATAAACTATTTATGTTCAAATTTGTTTCTTAATTGAGCTATGGATTATTTAAACACAGAGTTCTACGGATTCTGAAAAATTTAAATAGTTTAAGTACAAAAAATAAGTTTATTTTTAGCACATTTAAAAGCTATTTACTTAAGATAATGTTTTAGAAGTTTAATACATTATTTATGCATTAGTTATAAGATTTTAAGTAAAGAAAGCAGGGTAGCCAAATGTTTTTGGCAAATTTATCAGTGTTTTCAAAATTTCCTCCAGGCTTTTAAAAGTAAACATTTTTGGGTGTATTTTTAGTTCAAAGTTAAGTTTATGGTAAGAAACTGTGTTAAATAGTATAAATTGTTAAAAAAATTGGTTTTTCCAGAATTTTTTTCAAAATTTCTCAAATTCCAGGTTTTACGGTTTTTTGAAAACCTTAAGCTATTAACCAAACTTTATTAATTTCATAATGTTAAAAAGTCTGTAAAAACAAAATATATAACTTAACTTATATTATGATGATCATTATGTACTGTTTAGAATTTAAAAAACACATGACAATTAACCTTGCGATAAGTTTAATACCAATTTAATTCACTTCATTTATAGGTTAATTATTTATTCCGATGCACAAAAAACTGTTTAAAAAAGCTATTATAATTATCAGCAATACTTTATGATGGAGTTGTTTTTATTTAGTAATTAATAAAGGATTATTGATTGTAATACGAAATGTGAAAGAGACTACTACAAGACTACATGTTCCTGAGTAGCTTGAGAAATTTGCAAAAATTCGCATATAAGTATCAAATTATTTGCATATTTACTGAGTAAGCAAATTTTTTTAAGGTTTTTTTTTTATTTATACCTCTATCCCTAACCCACCTTATTGAAACATAAAAAAAATAATTTAATATAAAGTCTTAACAATTAAAATTCTAGAAACATGAAAATATTTTTGCTGACTCAGCAAATATGATTTGCTTCTTATATGCTAATGATTTGCTTATTTCTTAAGCTACCCATGTTCTGCATATAACTGCCGATTTACCAGAAGCTAATGTAAAACTATTGTTATTATAACTATCTTCAAATGCAACAGAAAAACAGCCTTAAAGGTGTACTTCTAGTGACTATAGCATTTTTATTTCAAGTAGTTAAATCTTGAAAAGCTTTTTTAACTATAATTTAAGATTTGGTTTTAAAATTATGACAAAAAGCATAAAAATTTTTAGAAAGCTACTTCTATAATCAGGTAAGTTTTATTTTGATTAAAGTTTTTATTTGGTTATAAAATTAAAAGTTGATAGTTAGTGTAATCTTGGGCTCTATGAAACAAGATTTTTGAATACACTAAAAAAAATTTTTGCAAAATTTCACTTCCTATTTAAAACTCAGGATGATTTAGTCCTCTGTGAATCAGTTGCACATTGTTCTGCGTTACAGTCTAATGCTTATGATGGCAAATCATCTTTTTTTGCTAAAGATTGTCAAAATATTGGTACAGGGTAAATAGACTTTTTAAATTTGTAACTATGTAATGACTACTTTAAAGCGAGTCTTGATTTTTAGGGTTTTTTTAATAACTTAAAATAGTTTGTTAAAAAGCTAACTCGTTTTAAATCTAAAAATTAGTTGTTTTTACTTAAATAATGCGATTTACTTGAATAATGCGATGTTTTAAAAATTTATCTAAACTCTACATGTTCAAAAAATTGTTGAACTTTTTTAATTTTTGCATGCTTATTTTTTTATTAATTATTTACTTTTTATAAACAAAAATCTTATTGATATATTTTGTAGGTATAGATAATAATTTTAAATAGAATATAATATTTTTTTATTGTTGGTTTAGTTTTTGTACATTTGTATTTGTAGTTACAAAAACACACCTACACATAAAGTATTTTGTAAGTTTTTGTTGTTATATTTCAACGAACATGTTTCGTTCGAATCCTTTTTCAGAATTATTTTCAAAAAACTTTTAAATAAAGTTATTAAACCAGAAGTTACTCATACATTGAGATTTTAGACGATTTTTTTAATTTTTTATTAATGTGTTATTTTAATCCTTTTTATGAATGTTAAACTTATTTAATTAGTGCAATAGTTTTGTTGTAAGTTTATGTTTTTGTTGTTTATAACAACTTATAAAGTAGTTCATTGTTTATTATCGACGGCGAAAAACATCTCAACTTTGTTGATGATGGCCGAAATAAATACTGTCTAAAATTGATAAAAACGAGCGTAAAGACAAAAACTTCAAATTGAGCTGACAATGTCTTAGACGTTAGGCTATGAACAGTTTGGCTGCGTCAATTTTTCGACTGTACCCACAAACGGTCGCTTCAGTGCATATGCACTTAAGCCCTCTTGGTTATAATCACAACAGCGGTTTCTCGCGACTATGCCTGCCTGACGAGTTCTAAAAAGGACGAATACGGTCGTAGTCTGTCTCGGATGCTGTTGTTGTTGGTCGTGTGGTAAAATTTATTAACTTATAAAGGTGGTAGTTTTTGACACTATTTCTCCATTTATTACAAATACTTTGATAATGACAAATGTCGTGTCGAAGGTGGTCAACTAAGTTTAGTAAAATAAAAAGTTTATTTATATCTGTTTAAGCTGGTACCTAAATTAAAATTAATTTATACTTAATTTAATGTGAAAATAAATAAATTTACACTAGTTTATTAATATACACATTGTCTCGCAAAAAAAAAAATTAACTAAATTCTAATTAAAATTAATCAAACAAAAATATGAGGGTATATTAAAACTAATTTAAATAAAAATTTATTAAAGTTATGGTAATATAATCTAAACTGAAATATATAAAACAAATTTACTATATTATGTTTTTATTTATTGAAAACGATATTCAAAAATCTTTACTTCTAAAGAAGAATTTATGTAGTTTATTCTTTCAAGACTTTAATTAGTAAAAAAAAGTTTCGGTCAAATACTTCGCCAGTACTTATATAAAATCATACTCATTTACTAACTACAGTAACCTCTCGCATCTTTACGCACTCGTGACGTTATGCACTCTCGTTTAGTTACGCATTTGAGAATTGTAAAAAGTTCAAAAAGAAGAAATTTAAATTTTCTTTAATATTGCACAAATTAGGTTTATTGTATATTTTGTTATTTAAATAAGTTTTTAAATGCTGAGTCACCTCTCTATAACTTTAGACTTTTTTCCTTGACTAATTGATAAATACTTAGTTATACCTCAGTATATAATAAATTTTGTTAACAGTAAGAGATCAAATTAAAATTCTAAAAGAAATATGACGTGTTAAATAATGAAAGTAGAAAGAAATAATGAGAGTTTAAAACACAAAGAAATAATACAGCACACTTGCCCTATATATGAATAAACATCTAAAAAAGAAATCTAATTTAACTTCCTAGCAAAAAGTAGCAGTGATACTTAATAAATATAGAATTTAGACTTAACATAAATCTCAATTGTTTTTTTTTAGTAAACATATCTCTTAACATTTTTCTATCCCTTCTTTAACTTCAAGTCAACTTAGTGCTTTTTAAAGGTGTTGCATTAACCAGTATCAGTACATATCTATTTGGATTGTATAGTCTTAAAATTAACTATAAGCATTGTGTTGCGTGAGAACATTTTTATTTTGTTTGTTAATTGAACAGATGGTATTTAATTTTGTTACAAATTTACTTTTTGTAGTTTAGACATAGAGTCCATTTTAATTCACTTAAAAACGTTACTATTTCACTACAGAAAAATGATTAAGTAAAAATACTAATTTAACATCTACGTAGGTTCTAAAATTTTATCTATCCAAAGCTTGGAATCTTAACTAAAACAAGATCAAGAACCGCCAAATCGCCAAATCATAGTTCCAAGACCACAACAACCACCACCACCACCTACCTCCAGTAGGTGACAAAACAATCAATTATAATTTATAAAATTGATTTCTGTTAAACATGTACAACTGCCTATGTATAAGTGGTGTTATTGTTTTGTTAAACTTGACAAGGTCAGCTTGTCGCACCGAAACTAGCTATTTAGAACCAATTAACATTTGCAAACTTGACTGACTGTAATATAATTCACAAAATAAGATAATTATGCATTCAACACAGACTATAGAGATTTTAAAAAAAACAAAATCATCATCAGAATATTTCAAGTCACGATTTCTTTTTTTTTTATTGCGTTTCTCTTTCATCAACTTTTATTTTTTTCTTAAATTTTAAAAATCGCGGAATAAAAATTATGAGTAAGAATAAGAAACAAATGAAATACGACTAAAATTAAATTTGTTAAATTCTTAGAAAAGATATTAAATAAGTATATTATATACAATATAGTAAATTACACATCTATTAATAAACATATGTTGATTAAGCTTAAAACTCAACGAGTAAAATATCTAGATGAAAAACTTATAATCTGACTATTTAATAGTACAATAAAACGAAGTAGTCGAAAACATCTACATTGAAGTAAACAACTTAGCTTATTTTTCTAAAAAACAGAAATCGTTATAACTGTGAACAAACCTATTAGTAGTTCTCATAATTCTGCAGGCAATTTCTCCTCTGTTGGCAATTAGCAATTTATTAATCGGTTTAACTATTAAGTTGGTGTTTGAGTACCTCCTAACATTTTGCAAAGGAAACTTAAAATGCTGTAAATTCCATAACATTTTTGCGTACTTAATTAAAAACTAAACCTGTTATTTTTAACAAATATAACATCTTCGTTATACCTTAACAATTAGGCTTATACTGTATTTATCAAACATATTAAAAATTTCATGAAAATATTTTAATTACTTTATTCAAGTGAATATACATACTTGCTTTCACCAATACTTTGGTACGAGAACACCTAAAACACGTTAAAGTATAAAGAAATTTATAAATTTATAAATTCTATAGCATTTTTTATTCAAAATAAATAACTTTTATGTATTTAAATTTAAGATTGACAGGAAGTTGAGGAGTAAATAAACTGGTGATCACTAAAATTGTTTGTATAACTGTGTTTGTGTTTTAATTTAATCAATCATTTAACACACCAAACTACTAAGACATCCATACAAGCGACATCTTTCAAAAAGTCTTTGCAAAACAATACTAATTGCACTACAATTTAAACATATTTAGTTACATTTAATGCCTGCTTATTTTATATTTTAAGTAAAATTTAACTATTTAGGTTTTGTTAATAAGTTTGTTACAATTATTAGCGCATATTAATAATAATATTTTTTAAATGTCTTCAACTAAATAACGATCAAATGATGACTAGATTTACTGTTCCTCAATTTTCACAGCCTTCAAAAGCTTTGCAATAACATCATCAGTTATTGTTGCATTGGTAACCACAGAACCAACAAAAACGCTGCTACCCCATTGTGAATGAGTGATTACTTTACAACAACCCAAGTCATCTATTGTGAAACCAAGGGATTCATAATTGTCACATGTCTCAGTAATAAATGCGTTGGAATGAGAACCAAAATATGCACGGCCCGAAGCTGGATCGATGAAGTCTGACCAATAGTTGTTTGCTCTGTTGATAAAACCAAATTATTTTTGTTTTATTCACAACTTAACAACTTTAAATAAAATATTGACACAAAAAAACTAAAACATGTTCAAGTACACTAAAAAAAAATAGTAGGTTACCTTTGAATAAATACTTGAAATTAATATTGTACTTTTGAATGTGGAAAATATTAAATTCATTTTTAGTCATAGCCTAAAATAATTAACCATAACTTTTAATACCTCTTTTACAGATGGATTTGCTCACTGAATATTTAATTTTATTAAATAAAATTTAAATAAAGTTTGTTAATCGTTTTTGCATTTTTGTAAATCTTAGACTGTGTCTAGAGTAGTGAACATTTGTAAACTAGCAAATTATCTACTCAAGACTGACTACTAGCGCAACGTATACACTTCGTGCGAAATTCAGGTGAGTAGGCACTCTATGTGTAGTTAAAACTAAAATCGATAAAAACTTTAAACTGAATAAATCTACGGACCGCAAAATTTTGAAACTATAAATTTGGCCCGCAATGACCAATTGTCTGTCGACCTTTGCTGTAGATTATTTAGCTAAATGGTAAAAAGATTAAGCGATTGCAATTAGTAACAGGGTTACCACTCGTTTTTTCAAAAAAAAATCCAGGTTTTCCTAATTTATTCCAGGTTTTTAAAAGTACACACTTTTGGGTCTATTTTTAGTTTAAAGTTAAGTTTAAGGTAAGAAACTGTGTTAAATAGTATAAAAACATAGAAAAGATACTGTAAAGCTACTTTAAATATGTTTAAAAAAAAAATATTGATGATAGCAAAATTTTTTTGTTTATATGATAGATTTTTTGAGTGAAATCGAAATTTTACTACTGAATATGTGAAAGTTGTTAAAATTCCAGGTTTTTCTAGGTTTTATTAATTATTTTTGTTTATAATTATTAATTTCAAAATTTCTCAAATTCAAAGTATTTCCTGTTTTTTTTTTCTAAATTGTCAAATTTCAGGTTTTTCCAGGTTTCCAGGTAAAGTAAAAACATATGAACAAAATAAAAAAATTATAGCAAAATCCAACTTTTATATCAAAGAAAAACATTAGATTAGTGAAAATACAAATTTATTTACAAAGCATCTCATAGTTTAATTAGACCGGTAGGTTCTTGATTTCTAAAACTTTACAGTCTTCTTAAGATACATTAAACCAATTTTATCAATTGCAGATTAATCACAAAACATTTCGGACAAACTTTAAGTTAAAACTCTAAATTCTGTTTTAGATAGAACTTTAAAAAACAATGATAAATTACAAAACCACATGGGTCGGTTGGAATCGAATGTGTTGTTCTATTAGGAAATTTGTAAACTTATTAAATTTTCACAGTTTGCAAACCAAAAATTTTATTTTTAACTTAAATATTAATTTCAGTTTCATGAGCAAATTATACTGACTACATTGTTTCGTATGATATAAAATGTTTTTTAACAACATTAAAGTAGCAAAAGATATTGAATAAATTTAATGAAAACTGATTCACTAAGACTTTAGACATCCTCGAATACAGGAGTTAGTAAGTTAAGAAATGCTAATTTTAAATGTTTAGTTAAGTTTTATAAGTAAAATACATTAGGTAGCAATTGGGTACAAATAGATAAGATAGCAATTTATTCACCTCTAGGTCTAATGTTAGACAACAATTTTGTGGGCTACATAGTAAACAAGCAGCTAATCTTGAGCTAAAAAAAAACTCTAGTTTATATAAGATACATAGATGACTTTTGTCGAGAATAAAAATATTAGCGGCCCGCAGTTATAGTTTTACGCTTCATTTGAAACATCAAATGTCTAGTGAAAATTTCGAATTTAACTTAAACTTTCCTTAAGACCTTTTGTGCTGCTAATTTGAAATCTCAGCATGTCTAGTTAAAGTTTTTTTTTGTGGGCTACATTTACATATTTGCAAGTCGAAGTCTTTCATGGGCATCCAATTTAAAATAAAAACATGCTCGCGGATCACAGTTTGCCGACCCCTGCTCAAAAGCATCATTGTTTTTTTTTAGGTTGTTTACTATAGTTTTAATAAAAAATACCAAAAACGTATTTCTGATTCAGCATGAAAATTAATATTTACTAAAAAGCAATTCAATACCAAAAAGTTAAACATTTCTAATCAAAAAATTATCTACATTTACTAGAACGATTTATTTAAAACTTTTATTATATAAACTAGTGCAGTTTTATAGATAAAATTTTTAAACTTTTCTTTTTTTTAATTTTATCTTTTTTATTGCTGTTTAGCAAATACCTGAATAGATGGCAAACTTCTGTAGCAGTTTGTACAAAACTTTTCATTAATTGTTCTCTCTCATTAGAAACTTCACTACTCCAGGTGGACATGTCATTGATGCTTTTTTGCGTAATAGTAATTACCTGCACAACGAATTTCTTTTTTTACTTACTCAAATATTATCATGTACTTATGTTTACTTATGTTATCATTCAGATTTAACCATTATAAACATTTTATAAATATATATTACCCCAAATTAATAACCTTAAACTATTAATTAAATCATTAATTCAATAATTAATGATTGTTGTTTTACTTATTTTTATTTACAAATTTTATTTAAAATAGTTGTAAAAAAAATTTGTTAAAGTGCTTTACTGTTGTTTTTTCCAAGCATATAGAACTAATTATCTAGTTTGCAATGCAGGTTAAATGTCTTTTTAATGTTAATGTATTAAATCGTTATATTGTAAAGTAATTATTAAATATTTTTTTAATGTCTAACAACGGTTTAATCTAATGAATCAGTATTTCTTGAATTTTCATGTGAGTGCTTAATATTATAGTTTGTTATTTTATTTTGTATTTTACTTTACTTTATCATAATTTAGACTTGATAGTTACAAAAACTATTATAGTTTTATAACAGTCGGACTTGTTAAGACTTGTTAAGACACAGAAACATGTGTTAGTGTAGTAAAGTAAGAGTACTGTTTAATTTTTTTTATTATTACTTCAAACTTTATATTCTCAAGTTAAAAATTACTGTTATTTTTTCGTTCACTGAAGCTGCAGGCATATCAACAAAAACTTGCTTAAAATCTTCAAATAGTATTTTAGGGCACTTTTGAGCACAAATTTCTACTGATGCGTCATTCAAGTATTGTCTAATTATCTGATCTGAAACATCACTTCCATCATCTGCTAGTTCCATCTATTGGTAAACTTGTATTTTTGACTTTATAAAGTGATACAATATAAACAGGGTTGCCACTCTTTAAAAAAAGCAAATTTGCTTACAGCAGGCTAACCTGAGACAGCCAAGTTTATAATAACTTGAAAATGAATATTAATTTGCGCGAAGAACCAAAAAAAATACTGTTAATCAAGCTTCAATTCATTAAAACACCAAATTAATAGAAAAAGATAATCTTAAACATAAACAAGATTTAAGTCTTAAAAACGAGCCTGATATTAAGGTAAATATCCTAGACAATTTGAAATTAATCAACCTGAACTTTTCAAAAAATTAAAACTAGCCTGATTTAGTCTAAAATTTATAAAAATTTCAGACTTGTCTGAGATATCTTGAGTTGCCTCAGTGTGTGGCAACACTGTATAAAAATTCAAAGGTAGTTAAAAAGTAAATAAATTAACTATGCATTCACCTTGAAAAATTTAGTTACAGCAACTATGTTTGCATTTGGCATAAACAAGTATTAAGCAAAAACGAAAAAAATATGTAGCTTATATTTTGATAGATATTCTTAACTATCTTAAATATTATTCAATATTTACTTTATTAGTTTTCAATTATAGTTAGTTTCTATACTTAAAACTCTACTGAAGAAAATATTATCACCTATCGTTAAACTTGACTAACATATTTTGAAACACTTTAATATACTACTGAGCTATAATTTTCATAATCTAAAAGATTTTTATATCAGGGTTGCCACTCTTTGAGTCAAAAAGTTTATCGTGAGTGACTAGAAACTTCCCGGAGTAACCTTAAACTTCCCGAAGTTTTTTTCAAGTCTAAAAAAAAATTCGCTTCTGGCGCAAAATACTAATACTTCATGCGCATTTTTCTTCTATGGTAATAAAAGGAAGGTTGTATGTGTATGCTTCTGCATTAGATGCTTACTAAACTTATGAAAAAAAAACTGTTTTGCTAACTGTAATGCTAAGAAGTTAAATCAATTGAGATTAAAAAAACAAATTTTTTGCACAATTTTGTGTAAACTTGTTAGTTAACTTTATACATAATAGAAATAGTTTAATTTCTTTGACATTTTAATTGACAAACTACAATTATTCCATAATAATAACTTCCATATGAGGTACTCACTTAAAAGCATTTAGAAATTAAAATGGGATGTAGGTAGTCTTCCTCTTTTGATTTTAAAGATTATTCTTATTCTGTTTGAATAAGAATTGAAATTTTTTGTTTTTTAGTAAACAAAAGATCTCTTCAAAGTGCTTGTATAAGACTGTGACTGATTTTTTTTGATGATTCTAACCATTTTTTATTTTTGTTTAAAAGCATTTATAACAACTTCAATTTTTTTTGAGGTTTTAAACTGTTTTTTACTCATATTTGCAAATTTTTGTCATATGCAAAAAAACTGTAAAATATACTAAAATTTTCACATTAAAAAGTTGATTACCATTACAGCTACTTTTGTAATTTATTACAAATAAACATTTTACCTCTAATGTAAAGTGAAACACTGATCTTTACTCAATTTTTTTATAAGTACTTTTAGTACAACATATAGTTTTATAAAAATAAAAATACTATTAAAACTTTTCAATGCCTAGTTAACCACAACTTTATTATCTCTAAACTGTTTGTTTTTGTTTAACTTTAGTCATGACTAATATGTTTTAAAATTAAAAAAAAAAAACTACAATGTTAATTCTAAGAATTGTGAAGAACTAGCCGCAAGGTTAAAAAATTTATAAATAAGCACTAAAAAATAAATACAATTATTTTTTTTTGAATAAAATATTGACTAAATCTCATTCTAGATCTAAAAAAATCTTCCCTGAGATTTTTTGAAAATCCTTAAAATTTCCCTGTAATTTTATAAAAGAATTAAAAATGCCCTCAGTTTCCCTGAGTTTAAAAAAAAATCAAAATACCCTGAGTGTGTGGCAACCCTGGTATATATAGAACATACTCAATATATCATTCTAAAGATATTTAAAACTGCAGAACAACTTTTTCAAAATAATACTGAAAACAATAATTTTGTAATACCCTATAACGCAGTAAACCAATGATTTCATAGAGTTATAGAAACTTTATCAGTTCAAATATTTCTGAAGTTAAAACTAGGACATAATTTATTGTTATCAGTACTTTAAAAACAACTTTATAAAGTTATTAAAATTAAATATAAATTTAATTCATAATAAATGTTCTAACGGGTTTTACAATTAGATCTTATTCTTAGTCTCTAATAAAAAGAAAAAATATCACATCAATTTCTAAAAACTAGTCTGAGCTTATGGCTAAAAAAAAACAAAAAAAAATATTTGTTTAAGGCTTAGTAATTGATAGTCTGAAAACTCAGCTGATAGTTTAGTTCAAATCTAAAGAACATGAATTTTAATAATTTAAAAAATAACTAGAGTTTTATGACGTGTTTTTTGTATATAACCATTGAAAATAAGTTTCAATCTTTTTAACAAACTAAAGAAAAAATCTAACCACTAAAAATGGGTAGGGAGTACAGCACATTTTTTGGCCATAATGTAAAATCCACATTTTAACATATGATTCGGATATGTTTTGGCTTCATTAAGAATTTTAAAAAAGGGTTGCAAAAAAAAAGGTTTGCACTCCAAAAAACTAATTTGAACACCTAAACCACATATTTTTTTATTTTTCGACTTTAACAGTAATAGAGTCACTTATACATGTCCTAAACTTATAATTTATATCTTAAATGAAAGTTTATAATTGTAAGCATATATTTGACACATTTCAACTATTTTTGATATAATATGATGTCATAATCACACCAAATATGGAATTTTGTCTGTAAATGGTTATTTTTGAATTATTAATAAGCATAAACTGGTTGTTTAATCTAATTAAAAATGTTTATTGTAAAATGAAACTTTGTAGGTATATTTAATCACATTTAGAATTTAAATGATGTAGTATGTAAATTAGAGGAATTTTTGATGTCATTATTCATTTAGCTATAAATGTTTAGAAAAAAAACTGGAATAATTATTAAATTTTCATTACAACAAAATAGCTAAGTATTAAAGAGTTATAATTTATTCTATAGAAGTTAATGTAATATGGCATTAAAAGGTACTACAACAACACTCATCATTAGTTAAAGGTACTAAAGGCAAATGAAATGAATAAAAATTAACAAAACCATGCCCTCATGGACAAAATATTGTGAGAATAAAATGAAATAAATGCTGTAATATTCTTTTTTTAAGCAAGAACTAACTGAAAAACAAAAAAAACAACATTGAAATCGACTTGCAGTTTCTTCCAAGCATAAAAACTGACAGAAAAACTACGTGTAGTTGTTTAGGCAAACCAAGCATCGATATAATTGAGAAACGCAAGAATGTAGCCAAGAAAATGTCATAACCATCTTGCCAAGCTAATCAGTGGTGCTGCAAGGTCAAGAAACTTTTGTCATTCCCCATGATTATGATTCCTGCAATATAGAATTGGAATCAATTAACAAGCATCCTAAGAAACGATCGCACACGCGTATTGTCAAAAAAGGTACATCACTTTTGTTACCTGAAGACTTTCTTACAGACGACAGGCTAGTTAGAGCTGTAAGAAGAACTAAAGTTACTCCGGCTGAATTATCTACAATTGCTTCTGTTTTAATAGAAATAGGTGGTGGGATTAAAGATTCTGTTAATTTAAGTTACTCATATATTGCAAAACAGTATAACAAATTAACAATTAAAAAACTTCCACAAAAGCAAAACTAGACTGCTCCAAAAAAAAACTTTTGGTGCATTGGGACGACAACACTAGTCAAATATTAGATGGTAGTTTAGCGGAGAAACACTTGTCTGTTTCTGTAACAGGAAAACAACATAAGCTTCTATGAGTTCCTTCTTTAGGAAAAATTAAAAAAAAATATTTACAGCAAAACAGTTTGTAATAAAATAATGCAACTTCTTCAAGAATGGAACCGTGTAAATAGCATTAATGGTATGGTTTTTGACACTACTAACTCTAATACAGGGAAATACTCAGGTGCTTGTATGAAATTTTTAAAAAGCCTTGGTAAGCCAATATTTTGGCTAGGTTGCAGGCATCATGTACTAAAGCTACTACTAAATAAAGTTTTCAATTCTTTAGCCATAGAAAAATCAAAAACACCCGAGATAGAAGTCTTCAAAAAATTTACGAAAAATCGGCAAAATATCTTGCAATACTTTGATGAAAATTATGTTTTGAATTTAGAAGTTACTTCTGAAATTTGTCAAAAATATCAAAGTTTTCGATTACCTTGTCTGCAGGATGATTATAAAGAAGTTGTCAAACTAGCCTTAATTTACATCAGACTTCAGCCCTTGCAAGGTTTCACTCTTCAACGTCCTGGAGCTGTCTCTAAAGCTAGATGGATGAGCAAAGTCATTTACACTCTTAAAATAGTTTTTCTTTAACAACAGAACTCATTAAAAATAATTTTAGACACCACTTGTTTAAAAAAACTGATACATTTGGTTGATTTTTGCATAAACTGCTACCTTCCCTATTAGATCAATTGTACTGTAGCTTCAGCAGCTCCTGGCATTGACGTGGATCTGTTAATCACACTTCAAAAATACAAAAGTACTGATAAGTTATGTGCAGCCTCTGCGTGAAGTGGTATGAAAAAACATGTCTGGTATCTTGTTAAAGAACTTGTTCCTTTAAGTTTGTTTGATGATTATACCATTCAATCGGTCAAAGCTAAAGTTTTAAATCAGAACATTAAATTATCAAATAAATCAGGAAAGGCCCCAAACATTTAGAAAAAACAATGAGTTGCCTATTTGTCCTGTTTGGTCTAATGAAAAGCGAAAATTACCAGGCTTTGTTAGAAGTAATTTCATGCTCGTTTTTATTATCCTAGACTGCAGTCATTCATTTCTTATTAAACCGCTAGAACAATGGACTAGCGATAAAGACTACTTGTGGAGGAAAAAGAAATAGTAAATTACATAAGTGTAGTCAATGACGCTGCCAAAAGAGGTGTTAAATTTTCCAGCAATTTTGTAACTTCGTCGAGAAATGAAGACACGTATCAAGACAATCTACAATATATCAAGGAAGATAGGAAGCAAGTACTAAACCTCAGAATTATGAATAGTTCAAGAAAGAAATTATTGTGATTTGTTTTACTTTCAAGTTTAATTAAAAATTCAATTCTCAACAAATGTTTGTGGTTATTGTGTTTTTTAAGCTATGATCTTAATAAATGTTTAAAAATCTTTTTTTAAACAAGTAAAAATTTATTTTATTTTTTATTTAATAACATAACGTTTTAAAAAAGTTTTTTAAAAAATTAAAATCCCAATTTAATTCATAATATACCAATATAAAGCAAAATTTTCAAAAGTAATTAAATGCAACAGGCTTAAAAATAGGAAGCAATTTTGTTGTGCTATCTATTTATGTGATTCCCCACCCACAAAAAAATGGACTAAGCAAATTTACAAAAGTTTCATCTTTAGGGGCAACAGATGCACCCTTTTGATAAAAGCTTACATCTTGCTAAATGCAATTTTAAGCAGCATTTAATATAAAGTAAATATAATAAAAAACTGATACAAATTTAAATTAAAATACATTTGATACAAAGCTTTTAAATTAGTAAATTATAACATTTAAGGTCATAGGGTATATTAATTAAATTTTAAGATATTTCATTTTTTATAAAAAGTTTCCGATACAAACGTATGGACCGCAAATTTTTCGAGGTCAATTTTCTCGGAAATTTTAAAACTCACTAAAAATCTATCTCCTCCTTCATTTTTCAAGCAATGTTCTTTAAATTTTCAGGAAATGTTTCTTATATTAAAAGAAAAAAACTTTACTTATAAATTTTAATTATTTAGAAAAATAAAAACTTTATCACAAAAATTATTGAAAAAAAGTCTTTTTTTTTCAAAAAAAAAACATTTTTATTTTTTTTTTCCAGGCCCAAATAACGTTTTTTTGTTTTTGTATAAAGATTAGACTGTGAAAGTTTGAAGATTGCTTGAAAATTGTAGGAGGAGATAGATTTTGAATAAAATGGTCTTTTTATGCTGTTTTAGTTTTCCCTTACCATGGGGAACCTATTATGTGGCCCGACTTTGACTAGTCATATCTCAAAAAATAATTCAAATTTTTTAAAACAATAAAAAGCATCTTGAAGCTTAGAAAAAACTTTATAAAATAAGATCAACATGTAAAAAACATGGCTAACCCCCCCCCCTATGACCTTAAAACAAATTAAAATATTTCGTTTTAATTTAAATATAAAATACTTTGAAAACTTAAACTAATAGTTATGTGAAAACAATAACATATTTAAACCTAACTTTTAAAAAAACTTAATACAAATAAACGATTATTGCTTAAACAAAAACTCTTTAAAATTTATTAATACACTAATTACATCTAATTATATTACTATTTTTCAGATGCTCTCAATCTTAATATATAGTAACTGAAAGTGATTTAGAATTTGTTTAATATTTATATTAAAATGAAATTTAAATAAAACTACATCAGTAATACAGTTCTTGTTGACTGACTCCACACATTTGACATTCAAAACTAATAAAACTGCTTGTAAAAACAGCAGATTTTTTTTCTTTAATCAAAAAACACTATTTTACAGACTAAATATGCATACTTTGTGTAATTATGACGTCATCATACATCAAAAGCAGTTGAAATGTCTTTAAATGTATGTCTATAAGTATAAGCTTTAATTTAAGATATAAATTATAAGTCTACGACATGTATATGTGACTTTGTAACCATTTGAGCCGAAAACTCCATAAATCAAAAAATATATGATTTTTAGGGTTCAAATCAGTTTTTGGGCCTTAATTTTTTTGAACCAATTTGTTAAATGTGTCCAGCAAACATCACCCAAGTACTCCCTACCCCTGATACTGCGATAATTTTTTAATCTTTAGGAAAAATGTTAGTTGATACTCGACACAAGTCTAACCATAATATGTCAACAAACATTTATATGTATTTCATCTTCATTTTCAAACAATTTAGATTCTGCGATGAAGTGACCCAAAGCTCCTAAATGCTTTTCGATACAGCTTGAATTGTCAGGAAAATTAGATTGACTGTTTAAATAGCCTACTTCATCTGAGTGAATAGGTAAAGATACAGAGATGTTTCCTGTTTTAAAACAAAACTGAGTATAATTTAATTTAAGTATAATTTAGTTTACAAGACTTAAAATTAAAAAAAAATAAACAAAATAATAAACAAAAGCTTTATATTCTTTAGATCTAGTTCTAACTAAAGAATCTTTTATGCTCTATTAGTGTACGGATAACAACTGTTGAGAATTTTTTTATTTTAAAATTCAGTATTTTTATTTAAAAATGAAGCTTTTTGATAGTTTATTTAAAATAGGTTCTTTAATTTTTTATTTAGTTATAACTAATAAATAGTCAAAATATTCTTCCAGTTTATGAGGCTTTGATTGATTTAGAAAATGAATTGAAATTTTGTGCTAAACCTAAGATTTAAGTTTTAAAAGTCCTTTAAAATTAATCATCTTCTTTTAAACTTAATAAAATTGAGTTTTCATTTATACATACGTAAAGGTTTTTACAATGATTTGTTTTAATATATTTTAATTAAAATATCATTTAAAACATAATTTTTCATAATACTTTATTTTACTGCATAAGTTATTTCTTAGTGACCTTACTATTTTCAGTTATGTTATGTAAAGTTTAATATGATCAAGTATAGTTTAAATAAAAAATGAGGGAATTTTACTCTTAAATAATTCACAACATAAATGCCACAATTTTAGTATGGTGTAAATATGGCTGAAACTTATACTGCAGTTTGTTAAACCTAGTTCTTTAAACTTAACAATAGCTTTAAGACATTTATAAAAGATTAAAAGGAAAACTAAATAGTGTTAAACAGGGTTGCCACTCTTTGAGCCAAAAAAAAGTCCATAGGGACCAAAAACTGTTCTGAGTGACCTTATACTTTACTGAGTCATCTTGAGTTTTTCAACTCATTAAAAACTTTTTTTACTTTTAAAAATCAACAAAAACTAAGATCTTCAACAAAATTTGTTATAAAATAACAAAATCCTTCAATTATATCAAGTAATTCTTATTCACAATCTATAAAAAAAAACTGTAGTGAGATTTTTTTAATCTTTAAAATATACTGAGTTTATTGTAAAAAACAAAACTATAGTGAGTTTTCCTAAGATTCATCCTGAGATTTTCAAAAACTTCAAAAGACATCCTGAGCCTCAGTAGTACTGAGTCCTGAGTGTCCTGCAACCCTGATCATGGTCAAATATTTTTGATCATATAACTAGTACTTGCACATAGAATTTTTGGAAAAAGATTAAATTTTGTTGTGAGAATGAAGAGAAACAAAAATAGCTGACTTAATTCCGAACTAAAAGAAGATGTTGCCAAATGTTTTTTGTAAATTTCTTACAGGTTTTCAGAAATTCTTCCAAGTTTATAAAAACAAGTTTTGGTCCAGTTTTAGTGTTACATTAAACTTAAGTTGAAAAAATTGTGTTAAATAATAGAACAACTAAAAAAAGCTACTTTATATAGATTTTTTAAATAAAAAGAAATAATGATACAAAAAAATTATCTTTTTGATAGATTTTTTGTATCTAATAGAACTTTTGTAACTTTACATGTAAAAATTGTTTTAAAATTGTAGGTTTTTCCAGATTTTTTTAATTTTCTAAACTCCAGTTTTTTTTTTGCCTAAATTAACAAATTCCAGGTTTTTCCGGAATTCAACGTATTTTGGCAACCCTGAAAAAATGGTTCGAAAATGCCATTGACTACAACAGATTATAGGACAGGTGTTTGAAAAGTAGTTACTATAAGTAAAAAAAAAATATTTAATAAACTAATTTTCTATTTTAAGGCAAAAGGGCCGTCCACCTGTTTTTAAACTCTTTGTTCTTTATAGATTTTTATATTAACCATCAGAATTTTTTAACCACCAAGCATTTGAGGTCTCTATCTCAAAAAATGAAGGAGAAGATAGGTTTTTAATGCTTTCAAAACTTTACTCAAAACATTTTAAATAATAAAGAAATGTTTCCTGAAAACTTGAGATCTTTGTCTTAAAAAAGGATATAAAATTTAGTGAAATTTTATATTTTTGAGGAAACCAACAATAAAAAAATTGTGATCCATTTGTATTAGACACTTTTTTTTAATCTCAAAACCTTTATCTCAAAAACCAAATTAACTTTTTATATTCTATAAAGACTGGCTAGAAATTTATACTTGCTTTTTTACAAGAGTCAGTTAAATTTTGTGAAAAAAAATCCTTATTATAAATTATGTTAGTGATGACATTAAGGGTATAGGGGTGTCCGACATTTTTTTTTACTAAAAATAACTTTGGGTCTTATATGAAACCTAAAAGTGCAAACTACAAGCCAGTTTTTATAGAATTGAAAAATATTATTTAACTTTTGAGATGTTGTAATTTTTTTTAAAGTTTCCGATACAAAGGTATGGACCACAAGTTTTTCAGGGTCAATTTTCTCGGAAAATTAATAAATCAATAAAAACCTATCTTCTCCTTTATTTTTTGAGATAGAGACCTCAAATTTTCAGGAAACGTTCCTTTTATAGTTTAAAAGATTTTGAATGTTGGAATTTTTAAAATATTCAAAAACAAAAACTAAAGATAAAAAAATCAAAAAAATAGGTGTTTTTTTTTTACAAAAATTTTATTTTTCAAAATTAAAAAAAATCCTGCATTCAATTGTTTTAAAATTTAATAATACACTTTCTGTGAAAATTTGAAGAAGATTGCTTAAAAAATGAAGGAGAAGATATATTTTTAGTGAAATGGTCTTACTTTGCGTTTTTAGTTTGTGCCTTTCATTAGGAACCTATTGAGGTCACCGACTTTGACTGCTCACATCTTAAAAAATACCTATGTCTAATAGTTCAGATAAAACTCTATAAAATGAGATCAACTTGTAAAAATCAAGGTGGACTTCCCCCTCTATGCCCTTAAACTAATTTAGTTTAAGTTTTAAACTCAAAACCTTTATTATTGTTTGTTTTAATAAATTAGATTAACCAGACAAAACTTGTTTTATTTGGTTTTTAAAAAGGAGTGTATTTTTTACTAAATATTTAATATCATCAGTTTCACTTATTAAAATTGGGACTAGTGTTTTCATATAATCTAAACAAATTTTGATAACTTATTAAGTGATATTTTACTTTAAGTTTCATAAAATTACTTATTAAGTGTTAGTTTGTTTCTAGTATTTATATAATACTCTCAGTTTAGTATTTTATTTAACTTGAAGAGGTCACAATTTATTGTCACCAAAACCCAGTTGTGAACAAAATATTTAATTAACATCTCTTTTTTTAAATAAGCTCTTTACATTACAGTAAATTGAGCAATCTCTTTTAGTTAAGACAAATAATTATTATAATACTCTAGCTAAAAGTTAACATTAATTTGTTATAGACAATTAAACGAATAAGATAAAACAAATAACAATACTTAGGGTTGCAAAATCTTTTTTCGAAATTTCTTCAAGATTTTTTAAAGAAGAATTATTTTTGGTTCATTTTAGTATTAAATCAAACTTAAAGTTTTATTATTTCAAAAAACAAAATTACACTGTTTCACCGCAAAGCAGATAATCAAATTGTAAATCTAATTCAAATAGAATTGGATCTTGGATAGATTACTCTGTCAAATTTGTTTTCAACTCAGTAGTTAGAACTAAACTTAATGTAAAAAAGTGTTAGCTTTTTAGTGTTGAATCGTAATTGCATAACTTTTCATGTAAAAATTATTAAAATTCAGGTATTTTTATCTGAATTATCAAATTTAAAGTATTCCAAGATTCCAGAATTTTTGGCAACCCTGAATAATAATACAATTGAAATTACATAGAGTTACAGACTTTATAGTCAACAAATATCAAAAATCTGAAGCTAAAACTCTGTTAATGGAAGTATACAAAATTAGATTGTTTTTTAATTATATAAGTAGTACTTATTTTATTTTGAAGTCTTAATTCTTACTTAAACTGCTTAGAAAAATAATTAATCACTTTCTTTGCATTTGAGAAACATTGTAATACTTATCAAGTAAAAATACAAAATAAACTCATAATATATTAATGACTGTTAAATAGGGGTGTCCATCTTGAATTTTACAAGTTGATCTGAGCTATCAGACATTTTTAACCGCTTTAAATAATTAAAAGTAATTTTTGAGATATAAGCAATCCAAGTCGGTGACCTCAATAGGTTCTAAACAGAAGGTGCAAGCAAAAATTGCAAAAAAAAAGACTATAACGTTAAGATCTACCTTCTCCCTCATTTTCCAACCAATCTTCAAATTTTCACATAAATTCAATTATTAATTTTTAAATAGATTTATTGCAGGATTTTTTAAATTTCGAAACCACTTTTTTTATCTATAAATTTAAATTTTTCTCAAATCGCAACATTATAGTCTTTAAAATTAAAAAACAACGGTTTCTGAAAGTTTGAAGTGTCTAGCTCAAAAAACAAGGAGAAGATAGATTTTAAATATTTTTTTAATTTCAAAGGAAATTGACTCCAAATTTGCAGTCCATACATTTGTATTGGAAACTTTTTTAAAAATTTAATATCTCAATTTTTTTTTTTTATTCTATAAAAACTGGCTTGTAGTTTGTACTTTTAGCTTTTAAATGAGAGTTAATATTATTTTTTGTAATAAAAATGTTTGACCCCTTCCTACAACACTATTTTACTATAAATTATATTAATCATACAATTTACTTACTCTAAGAAATATAAGTGATAAGCCAAAAACAGAAAAAGATTCTTAAACTTTATTTTTAAACAATTTGTAACAATCAGTAATATCAAACTTTATACAATAGTACTTTATTTCCAACTTCTGAGTCATATTTTATGTGAAAAAACTAAGCAACTTTAGTAACACAGAGTGTGTTAAGTTGGTTATAATTCCAGTAAAAGTGTTAGATGTTTAGTATTTTAAGTTTTATCTATCTATAAAAACTTCGGTTAACTAAAATATTTAAAGATATTATAACTAAGCATACATTTTTATAATTAACTAAATTGGTAATTAATTATCCAACATTTAAACAAATATTACCAGGTAATGGAAACTTTTGATTGGCTGGAGCAACTGGTCCTAATAATTCGTCCGGCCATCCAGATTCAATATCATGTATGAATTTTTCGTTTCCTGAACTATTTTTACTTGATCTTTCAGAACTTGAAAACGCCCTTACACAATTTTTGTTATTGAGTGACGCAATAGTTTTAGTTGCTACTTGTAATTTCTTTCCATAGCTAAACAACTTTCTTGAAACCAAACTTTTACACAAATTTCTTAAACTTGTTGCCATTACAAGTGAATACTATCTACTTCTAAATATTTTTTTAATAAAACAAATTTGCTAATTAGTTTTGCATCACTCTTAAAATCAAAGCAAAATTTTAAGATTTTACTGAAATACAAGTATAAAAATACACTTCTTATCAATAAAATATTACCTTAACCAATTTTAATTATCTTTACAATAAATTACAATAAAAATGTTTGAGCTCAAACTCAAATTTAAAATTCTATTTATTAATATTTTAGTTTAATTTGTTAAAAACTTTCATAAAACAATTTAAAATAAGTTTATACAAAACTAAATTTAATGTTCTTATACATATATATAACTATTGTTATAGTTTTATTTTAAAGTTGTGGTCAATAGTGCTCCACAAACAAAACTGGAGCTAAATAATTAATTAATAAATAAAAAACAGTTATTTACAATTTTTTTACATTGGAGATATTTACTGTTTGGTTGCTTTACTGAATGTTACTGTGGTTTTATATACATTTATATATATTTACAAATATTAGAAATCAGTCATTGGTGGTTTAAAGGGCTTATAGCAATTGCAAAATTTATCTTTTGTGTTACTTTTATGGTTTCTATTTTTTGTTTAAAATTTTATTGTTATGTGCCTCTAAAATTTTGTTTCTCAAATTACTTGTACAACTGCATGATATCTTAATTGCGTTGCATATGAAAATTTTTTTAGAGGTGGTTTTTGTAAAAGAATGTACTACTGAAATTTTTCAACTGTTTGCCTTTTTAGAACTTACAGTTAAACTAAAAAAACTAAAAAAGATATTATATATCTTTTTGTTTCTCTTTTTGATAGAAGGGTCTTGTGACATATTACTCTTGTCCTTTAGACAATCAATGCCTAACTTCTTAAATAATCTATAGAGCAACAGTAACATCCAATAAAGCAACCAAACAGTACGTGGGATCTACGGGAAACAGTTTTAAACAAGGAATCATAAATCTTCATTCAACAACCTTAACAAAAGACATACAACAGAACTGGCAAACTATATTTGGAATTAAAAAGACAATTATACAGATTTAAAAATAAAATGGAAAATACTAAACGACAAACAGTAGCTTATTGCTTAGGAACGCACATTGTGTCCACAGAAAAAAAAGGCGTATAGATACAAGAGATTGTAAAGATACAAGAGGTACCAAATATACTAACTATAATGGCTGTTTTTTGATATTGCTTCTAGTTAAAATCAGACTGGGGACTTTCTAATATAACAATTTATTTACTTTATTTATAAATATGAAGACAAAAGATACTTATCGGTTATATTCTATTCTACTTAGCAAATTCAATTTACAATTAAGCATTTTTGTGGTGTCTATATTAAAACTTGTTTCTATAGCATTTTATAAAAATATGCATTTGGTGCTGTAATTGATTTCATCTTTTAGAAGAAGAATATTTTTCACAGCAAAAATAATTTGAATTCGAAGGTTTTAAACCAATGTTAATGAAGACCATCAGTTTTAACGTGCAGTTGTATTCTTCCAAAGCTGTAACTTGTGCTGGTGAGCATTACAATTAATGAAATGCAACGTGCGGAAAGTTTCAACGCTTGCTGTGCAAAACAAGTGTTACAGAAGAACTTAAACTAAAATAAAAACATCAAATGAAATTTAGTGATATGTTTACTTAAAAAACAAATGAGATTTGTGTTAATTGTAAGCTCTATATTTATAAACTATAACTGCTACTTTTTGCTAGGAAGTTTCATTAGGTTTTAGATGTCTATTCATATATAGGGCAAGAGTGCTGTATTATTTATTTGTGTTTTAAACTCTTATTATTTCATTATACTTTTAATATACTTTTATTATTATAACAGTCATATTTCTTTCAGTATTAAAATTAATCTCTTATTGTTAACAAAATTTCTGATAGAATGAGGTATAACTAAATGTTTATCAATTAGTCAAGGAACATAAGTTTGTAAGTCAAAAGATGTAGAGAGGTGCGTTAGCATTTAAAAACATATTCTAAATTAAAAATATACAATAAACCTAATTTGTGCAATATTAAAAAAAAAAATAAAAATGTTCTTTTTGAATTTTTTAGAATTCTAAAATGCGTAACAAAACAAGAGTGTGTATTGTCATAAGTGAGTAAAGATGCGAGAGGTTACTGTACTCAAAATTTAATACTAAATTTGATTGCAGACTTTGAAGCCTAGAAAAACTTTGAAGCTTAGAAAAACTCCAAATAAATAGCAGGTAAGACTAAATCACTAAACAAGAAAAGCAAGAGGAATAATATACTTATACATTATCAAAACTCCTTTTAAAAAAATAAAAACCCAATTAAATTAAAAGTAAATTTAAGTCGTGCACACAAACAGTTTAAAACATTTTTCTAATATCTTCCCTTCCATATATTTAAAAACCTTTTATAGCAATTATTTAAAAAAATTTTAAACTCTAAAGTTCTTAAATTGATAACAAAACAAAAAGCAGCATATATTCAAACTCACTGTATAAAAATATTCAACATAATTACTACATCACAATATTTATAACATTTGTAAATTCAAAAACTTTGTAAAACATGTCAAACTAACTTAAGTTTTTCTGTTAACTATATAAGATAGAAGTATCTCATACTTGAAACATTTGTAAGAAACTTTTGTTTATTGTTTAATTATACAAATATTTACTTATAAAGGACTAACTATTTTATGCTTTTAAATTAAACAGGGTTGCAGCTTTATGAGACAAAAACCTAGTCTGAGAGACAATAAACTAGTCTCAGTCAGCTTAGGTTTATTATAAAATTGCTTTTGCACTTGGCACAAACATTTTAAAACACTGGGTTATGCAGTTCAGTGTATTGCACAAAAGAAATTCTTTAGGTGAAAAAAGTATTTAATTATATGAATAATGACTATTCAGTCTTAATCTATTTTTAACTAATCATATTTATTTGAATCAAATACACATTTTTACTTAACTAATGTTCACTAGAATTAAGTTAAAACTTTGTATCTGTATAAATTTACTTGTATACACCATGATGTATTAAACTTGTTTTTTTAACTCTTAATTCAATTAATAATTCAATAAGGGCATGTAGATTATTGTGTCAAAAAATTTTTGTAAAATCAAAGTTTAGAAATAAAGAAGATGAAAAATTTAAGCTTATAATAATTAGCATTATCAAAAATACTTTTAATGCATTTACTTAATAAAGTAGTGTGCAAAAGACTTTTTCATTATATTTTTATTGTGCACTTACAAAAATGTAACCATTGAGTATTTAGATTGATTTTTCTTTTGGCAAACATCATAAAAACAGCTTGTGCAAGATTTTAGCTTATTTTAAAACACTTTCACAACAGAGGTTTGAAATTTTCTGAAAACAACCTTAATGTAAAACATATGGAACCTAAAAATGCAACTTTAGAGTTTTAAGTTGAAATGTGTTTTGCGTGTGGCAATTATCACAAAAAAAAACAGTTTGCAAAATTGAAGACAACTTGAACAAAGTTTCACAGTGACTTTTCTTGATTTGATAATAATAAATAAATAAAAATAATAATAAGTTAAAGAAAACTAACAAAAATTGATAAAAGATCACATAAAATCAAAAAATACCTCCTTAAAACTTTTTATAACCATCTTAAATCCATTATTTTTGTGATAATTGCCACCTATAAAACAATTTCCAGCTAAAAAATTTTAGGTAACATTTTTGAAGTCTTATAAATTTTCAGGGTTGAAGATTTATTGAAAATTTTACAAGGTCTTAATTTCTTCTAGGTTTTTAGAACTACTAATTTTTTAGTAAAATTTTAGTTAAGTTAAAAACTCTCTTAAATTGTATTGAAAATTCGAAAGATAATGCAATGCTAATTTGAATGGGTTCTATATAATAAATGAAACATCAAGAGCATAGAGTGTTCTGAAATTTTTTTCACAAAAATTTACATCTGCTCTTATTTAAAGCTTTTGGTATAAACTTTAAGCTAGTTTTTATAGAATATAAAAATTTCAATTAGTTTCGGTGATATAGACTTTTTGTAAAAAGTTTCCATTTCAAACCAATGGACCGCACATTTTTTAGGATTAATTTTCTCATTAATATCAAAATTTGCTAAAAATCTATCTTTTCCTACAATTTTTTAACTAGAGACCTCAAATTTTCAGGAAAAATTTCATTTTCAATTAATTTTGAAATAAAAAAACTAGATAAAATGACAAAAAAAGCATATTGTTTTTTTTTGTTTTTTTTTCTAAATTATTCAACTTTTACATTATATTAAGTAGCATAATAGTAATGGACTTACTGCACAAACTTGAATAGATTAGTTAATAAATAAAGAAGGAAATATAATTATAGTAAAAAAGTTTTTTTTTTGTGCCTTCCATAAGGAACCTATTAAAGTCACTAACTTTGATTGCTTATATCTCAACAGTAACTTTAAATTTTGTCATGTGGTTAAAAACTTCTGATAGCTCAGACTAAATTCTACAAAATAGACAGGTAAAAATCAAAGTGGACCCCTGCTTCCCTATGCCCTTATTAAAACCTAGAATAACCAAAAATTATGATTGTATGAGACAGATCTCTTGAAGCTAATCAAAATTTCATAATTTTTCATGTAAAAAGTGTTTAAAAATCTAGATTTGAGGTTTTTTAGTAATTTTTGTTAAAAAGTTATTGTTATTTTCAAAATAGGTCAAATTTTAGATTTTCCAATTTTTTTTTACAAGATAATTTAAGATAGTAGTTTATTATATTAAATGGCAAAAAAAGTCCTTAAACAATTTGGTCCAAGGACTTATTCTACAAAAAAAAATCAAGTCATACACCACTTGGATACAGTTTAACATCTTGTCCAGGATTAAATTTTCAAATCCCAGGTTTATCCAGGATTCCAGGTTTATAGCAATCCTGTATTTTAAATTGGGGTTGATTACAAAAATCAAAAACCTCTATTGTGTACGTTCCTTAAAATCAGCTAAAACTTTGCACAAGTTAGTTTTATGGTTGCCACTGATCAAGCTGAGAAAAAATTCCTGACTTTTTCCTAACTTTTTACCAAACTTTTCCTGACTTTTCTAAATCAAACTCCTAAATTAAACCTATTCTAAAATACATAATCTAACACTTAAAACTGTATAAAGCTTTCAATCTAATTTTAATACAGGTTAAAAACAGCAGTTTTTTGCTGAATTCTATCATCAAACTTCCAGTACATCTATTGAACCATCTGTGTATGTTTGATGTTTGTAATAAACAGCTCTATCAGCAAAATACTTGTATTATTACCTTATAAACACAGCTTGTCTAAAAACAGACGCAATTTTTTAGCATTTCCTAGCATAAATGTATTTAGATAAACAAGCAACATGTAAGGAACTTTTACAACTAAAACCTTGAATTAATAACGAACTTTCACAACTAAAATCTGAAAACAATAACAAGTTTTTACAGTTGAAACCATAAAACAATAAAGAACACAATTTTTTAGAATTTCCTAGCATAAATGTATCTAAATAAACGAAACGACATTATGTATTTACTTAAAACATGCTTTACTTATACATGTTGTTCACTTAGATTAATAAAATACTACCCAAACTATTTAATATAAAATCCTTAAATTAAAAAACAATTAAAAAGAATATACTTAAGTAACTGTAAAAAAAGACATAAAAAAGTAAACTGTATATCTGTTGTATAAAATTTTTACTTTTATCATTTAGTATAAAATTTGTAACAAATAAATGTACTCTTATTCACTTTAAAAACTTAAGTTACTCTACAAAAAATTAAAATAGTAAGTAAACTTAATCTTGGCATATACCTCTCTTATAAATAATTTTATAAATTTAAACAACTTTGAAAAGATTTTAAAGAGGTAAAGTATACACATTAACTAAAGTTACAAAAAATACTAAACTTACTGCTTAGTTATAAAGATCTCAATTATTTACTTAAACAAAAAACACTTTGATTCTAAAATTATTCTAGATAATTTTTCGTGTATATATCAGTTTCACTATGGAAATGTCCTTGCTACAGATCATCAATACTAAAAAGCTTACAAAATCTGCTTGTTCAAATAGAGTACTTGTTCAAAATGTTAATAGAAAATTTTTGCAATTTTATAAATGATGTTTTACTAACTTATACCAGATGAAAGCATTGGAAATAAAATTAAATATTTTTGTAAAATTCTAGGAAAATTTTGGAATTTTTTTCTGACTTTAAAAGACTTTTTACCATTTGAAGGCTTTGAAGACAAGGAATTTAAACTGACAAAATCTGATTTTTTTTTGATTTTTATAAATTTTTTTGACTCTTCCTGACTTTTTTTCAAAACCCCCCATTTTTTCCTGACTTTTCCTGACTTTTGTCATTTTTTAAAATGTTTCCTGACTTTTCCTGACCGAGTGGCAACCCTGTAGTTTTTTTTAATATTTTCAAAACAAAACAAAATAATTTTTGAAAATTATTATATTCTAATTAACAGAGATTATAAGGGTTGTACATTTTTTTGAATGGTTAATTTAAAAAACAAAAGAGTTATTTAGCAACTAATTATATTCTACTACAGTTTTAAAGCAATCTTTCTCAAAAGTTTTAATCAAAATTATATTGGACCATTAAAAATGCACACTAACTGCTTTGATATAACTAAAACTTATTTCTATGACTTTATTTTTTTATTTTAAGAATACTGTAGCTTTCAAAGTACCTTTTTCTTTAAATTTAGCACACAGAACCTGTTTCATGTAATTCTGACACAATTTTTTTATAATTCTGCTAACCCCTGCTTTAATAAGCAGCAAATTTTCATAAACATAACACATTATTCTTAATTAATTTAAGAAAAATGAGTTGATTAATTAGGTTAAATTTTTAAGGGGTCCCACTAAAATTTTAAAACTACAAATTGATAGAATTTATCCTTTCAAGAATTTATTTTACAAACTAAGTTTCGGTCAAAGACCTTGTCAGTGCTTAAATAAATCTTATTCAAATAGAATAATTCTATTAGAATAAGATTTTTTTTAAGCACTGACAAAGTCTTTGACCGAAACGAAAGTTAGTTTGTAAAATTAATTCTTAAAAGAATAAAATCATTATTTCTTCTCAAGTAGTTGAGATCTCTCTATTTGTTTTCTTAAAACCTAAATATGTAATAGAATTACGAGCATAAAGTTATTGTTATAGGAAAATTTATTAATTTTTCAAAAAACATAAAACTTTAATGTCAATTATTTTCCTTATCTTAAAAGCTATCTAAAATTATTTTTTTTTATTTTAGAGAACGCACCTTTGCCTTTAATTTAAAAAAAAATTATTTAATTTGGGGTTGGAATTATTTCATGGGGTCCCTCCAAAAATAAAGGTGTTTTTTCGTTTTTTTTCATCAAATGGTATTAGAACCAAAAATAAATATTTTTTTTCAATTTTTTTTTTTTGATTTCCCTTAGTTTGCATGTTATAAAAACTCGTAAATAGTTATTTTATAAATAATGTTAATATCTTTTACGATTTGGCCCAAAATCAAAATGTAGTATATTACACTATCATTTGCCTTGGCCATTTCCTAGATAAAAAATTGATAAAAGGAAAAAAAAAGTTAATAAGAATGTGAATATACAACAAATTTAATTAAATTATTTTATTTTAGTTTAGTTTGATGTCATTCACATTCTTATTAACTTTTTTTTTCCTTTTATCAATTTTTTATCTAGGAAATGGCCAAGGCAAATGATAGTGTAATATACTACATTTTGATTTTGGGCCAAATCGTAAAAGATATTAACATTATTTATAAAATAACTATTTACGAGTTTTTATAACATGCAAACTAAGGGAAATCAAAAAAAAAAAATTGAAAAAAAATATTTATTTTTGGTTCTAATACCATTTGATGAAAAAAAACGAAAAAACACCTTTATTTTTGGAGGGACCCCATGAAATAATTCCAACCCCAAATTAAATAATTTTTTTTTTAAATTAAAGGCAAAGGTGCGTTCTCTAAAATAAAAATAAAAAATTTTAGATAGCTTTTAAGATAAGGAAAATAATTGACATTAAAGTTTTATGTTTTTTGAAAAATTAACAAATTTTCCTATAACAATAACTTTATGCTCCTAATAGAATTTATCCTTTTAAATTTATCCTACTTTGCACTAAAGGTAATTATAACAAAAACCACCTAAAATGAAACATAATTTATTTTTTATTTCTGGGAAAGTATACTCCATTTAGTGCAGTAAATGTGTTCGGTAGTGCAGTACTATATTGCCTTACCGAATTAACATTAGTTCGTCTAAAAACCTTCTTTTTTTTTTGACTAATAACAAAAGTTCAGTAAACCTAGATACTTTAAAATTCTTTTTTTTTTTACCTTAATTTGTTCAGACTGAAGTGATAACTTTAAGTTTATAAGATTATTAAACACAAATATGAAGTTCCTGAGTCTCTTTAAACTGTATTTACTAGAGTGTAAGGCATAATTGGAAACATGGGCCATGGACTGCTTATAGTCATTAATTTTGAAATGTATAAAAAAGTAAAATGTTATAGCTTTTTTTCTAACTAACTTTATTTTTAATTAGTAGATGTAGTTTGAAAAAAACATAGTCAAGAAGCTGTTGGATAATAAAAAATTAGTTCTTGATATGTTATCTTCAAAAATTTTTAACACCTGTTTAAGGTTGCGACGGAGTGCAAGAGTGTGTAAGAGCTAGTACCCGATTTATTTTACTTATAATTTAAGTTCAAATATAGATTAGAAAGTATCTATGAGCTTTATTACACAATACAATCATAAACACTTAAAGAAAGGTAATTACTTGAGAAGGCTTTATGTAGTTCACAATTCTAGTTGGGCTGTAAAAAATGGTTGCTCGTATAGTTTACTGGTTCAGAAAGTAGGGACTTATACTTCCTCATAGACAACGGATGTAGAGCGCGCGAGACAAAAAGATACAATATCTAAATAAAGAAAATGAAAGATGAGAGTAATAAGTTTATGCCACCGAATGCGTGGGCTTATGCGTCGAGTTCAATGTTCAAATTGATCCAAACTGGAAGTTGTTGCTGCTTTTCTGCTACAGTATGTGTAGGCTTATGATGAGTATGGCACATTAACATTTCAAATCGAGTTGTACGCCCTGTCGACGTTGCTATAGTAGGTATACAAAATGTATACAGAGCAAGATATAAAAACTACGAAGTTATGAAGTTAAGTACAAAGTATATGTTTCAGATAAACAAACAAATACTTGAATAAGAGTGTTTTGCCGGAGATAATCTAGCTTTTCCAAGATTGCGACTTACACTCAGAGCGCCAAGAGAAGATTTTCCCAGATGTCAGCTAGCTTTTACAAGATGGCGGCTTAAGCTTCGGACTGGAAACTGGCGTATTGATGCTTCTTGTTAACGTCGAAATCCAAATGTTCTGCTTTCTCGGTCGCTCGGCTGTTTATATACGTCTTTCTTACATAACTTGAACCTGGTCAAGACATGGTTGCATGATGTAACATGCTGATTAAAGCATGAAACCCGGCGTGATCGGTAGTTGATTCTATATTGCTTTTAACACGATGCGTCAACTAGCAGTTGTTTAATATTCTCAATCAAAGTTATATTTATAGGAATGAATTTTATGATCTAACAAAAAAAACAAAGGTTTTTTTAAATAACCTTAAAATGAGTTCGACTTTAAGACAATCGACGTGAAAGTAATTAAAACCTTCACGTTGATGTTTAACAACACTATTATTTACAGCTGAAGAGACACATAAGTTGCTAGCTAAAATAACATTCAGTAATATAAGTACATAAGCAGGGCGAATTTATATAAAAAATTGAAAACTAGTGAAAATAAAGCTGAAAAATTCCTGTATATTGAACCAAAGCGTACGCACATAAAATTAAGGATAACCAAGAACTTTAGTAAAAACCGTAAAAGTTATACCGTAAATATAATGACGCTCGTCTTTCAGAATATGTATCTGAAATGAGCTTCTGCTCTCCTTAAAACTAAAAAGTTCTCTTTCTTATGTTTCGCGCATACTCATGATTGTCCACTTGATGTTGTCAAATCGCAGAGAAATATTTTTTCGCAGGTTTTTCCAGACGACCATCATACCAGTTTTTCAATATTTTTGGAACATGCTGATCGATTCTAACGAAAAACCTTCGATGTTTTTCCCACGTAGTCACTACAACAGTGACAACTAAACTTATAGATTATGTTACTTTTTTGGGTGGGGGAAACATCTTTGTAAACTCCGCTTAGAGGTCGATCTGTATACAAAATTGTTCTTAAACGAATAAAGCCGTTAAACCTGGTTTACTTCCTCAAAGATTTTTTTAAGTTCTCAGAAGTATTGCCAATTAACGGAAGTTCTTAGTACACTGGACACTTCTGCAGGCCGGTAATTTTTAAAGCTATTGAACTTCTTGCTCTTGTTATAACTTTTTAAACTAAACTACCTGGATAACCAAGGGCAAGGAAAATATTTTTAAGTGTTTTTTACTCGCCTTCAAGATATCAAAGAGAACAGTTTTGTCATAGTTGAATACAAACAACAAACTAAAATATTTCTAAATTGTTATTGGTTTATTAAACGACAAATAAAGACGCTCAAAATATTTGGTCCTGGGACTTGGTGCACGAAGAAATTTTTGGTTATCAGGTCGCACACCTCTTTGTACGTCTTGTCCAGGATTACATAAGTAAACTATCTTTAATAAAATCCTAGAGCTTGCAAAATAAAAGTTCACAACAACTCATTAAGCTTTTAAATGTTTTGTGTCAAACGATCAGTTGATGGGGTACATATAACAAAAATCCATCGAAAGTTGAATTTAGAGGCATTATATGTTCTGTAAGGATTTTTGGTCTAGTCAAGCAGAAGTTAGGAGTTTTAACGGATATTA
This sequence comes from Thalia democratica, assembly GCF_965202585.1. Classification (NCBI taxonomy): domain Eukaryota; kingdom Metazoa; phylum Chordata; class Thaliacea; order Salpida; family Salpidae; genus Thalia; species Thalia democratica. Next base: position 60,312,545 of record NC_139165.1, read on the forward strand.
TGAAGTTTTTCACTAGACTTTGTTCTCCTTGCTATCTTGAAGGAGCTGAAAACACTTCAATATACTTTTCTTTCCCTTGGTTATCCAAGTAAATTAGTTTCGGAAAAAGTAATTTAAAATTTAGTATGAAAAAGCCAAATAAAAAAAAAGAGTTTTCAATTTAATCATTAAAAAAAACTAATAAAGAAGAAAAAAAGAAAGGTCACTACTATTGTCACATTTAAGGTCAATGGATTGTTGTGGATTCCGGTCATCGAGTCTCACACATACATTTTTAAACATTGTTTAGCGGTTTTGATTAAATTAGATATTAAAAACAAAAATTAATATCAATTAAAGGTAATAAAGTACGAAAGATTCGCTTCGCACTCATTTTTTTTTAATATTTATAATTATTTGTTTTGATACCATTATAAACTACCATTGCTTTATAAATACACTTTAGCACAACCTCAAAATTTTTTTAAAAATATAATATGATGTTATTTAAACTTCTAATAAAATTTTAATAGCCAACGATAAGACTTTATAAGTTTGCACAAGACGTGCCGAATTCTAACCGTTTCAAAGATAAAACTAGCTTATATAAAAAAACATTTTAATTTCTTATAATTTCTTAAATTTAGCTATTAATTAAAAATTAAATATTTAAAAAAATATATGTTAAAATTTTTATAAAGAAACTTTTTAAAGTTTTTAAAACTGTTATTTCACAACTTAATTAAAAATTTAACATTTACTTATGAATATTTATACTTTGTGTTTTTATAAATGTTTATTTTTTTCTTTTTTGCATGTACTAAGTTATTGCCTTATATTTATAAAAAAAAATCACTCAAAATTTTTAATTATTTCAAATATGTTAATTTATCCTAAATTGTAGAATGTAAACTCATTATATTTTAGTTCTACTTTTTGTGTGTCCTGTTAAAGTGGCTTAGGTTTTGATGCCTAAATCCAAAAATGTACAATAAACAATATGATAATATTTGAAAGTAAACCACTTGTAGTTTGTAAATAGTATAGGACTCTTTTACAAAAAAAAAGTAGTTGTAAAATTATTCCAAGTTTACTATTATCTATATAATAGCAGTATAGTTATGTATATGATTATGCTAGCTTGTAATATACTATCATATTTACTATCTAAAAGTCTAAATAATATAAGTTTGTGTGGTTGATTGTTGATGTAAATATGTTAATTATATCGCAAACAAGGAGTATTCTACTTATATAATGTTAAGGGCCTGATTTATAACTCAACCTGCGCTTTAACTTATATAAGAGATGTCCCAATCTAACGCTTAAATTATATTTGATAAGTAATCTAATATGACTTACTTACCATTTACTAAAGGTTTTATACATAAGTTGCTTATACTACTGTTAAACGTAATTCGAGTCTGTGGTGATCAAATGCATTTATAATAAAATTGAGAAACATAAAGACTATAAAATACTATACAACATAAAACACCAATTAATCAAATTTTCGTCTCTTTTAAAAGACTAAAATACATGAATTAAAGAAGCTGAATACTAAGTGTTCGTTTAAACTAACCGGGTGCATGATTATTCAAATTCGGACAACTCAATCTCTTTAAAAAAAATTGAAAAGGCTACAACTAAAAAAGTGATGTATATTTGTCAAATATGAAAATATATATGTAAAAATATCTACAATCCATTTTTTCATTTTGCAAAACATTTAATATTTTTTGAGATATGGGTTAAATGAAGTAAAAAACATAGTTATTTTTAGTAATTTTAAAATATCTTGAAAATTATTTAAGATTTTGCAAAAATCAAAAAGTGGCTTGTAGATATTAATAAGGTCTACTTTTGTAATTTTCATCATTTTCAAATTTATATTACTTTTTTGGCTAAAGTCTTTTAAATATTTTTTTAAGAATTTGAATTGTCGAAATTTGAATTGTCCGAATTTGAATAATCGTGCACCCAGTTAGCTTAAACGAACACTTAGTATTCAGCTTCTTTAATTCATGTATTCTAGTCTTTTGAGTTGTCCGAATTTGAATTTTTATGTAATCAAACTAACCTCATGAAACAAAATAAAAGCGAACTAATCGTTCGCTTATACGAGATCAAAACCATTCACAAACTAAATGCTCCAAAAAGCCGCCAACAAAAGCAATAGCTTATATTTAACTGCAAAACAGTAAAAACTAAAAAAAAACTCATTCAAGTGCATTAACTGCTTATAAATGAAATAATCTGAGAGAAGAGAATAAAAGGCGGCGACTCTCAACCGCTAAACTTAGCAGAGTGGTACATTTGGTTACAAGAAAGCATAGATACAAATTAAAAAAATACTGCCTTATCATAGATATTTTTCATGTTTATAAAACTCATGTTTTAAAAAATATCTGCTAAGTTTATTTAAAGGTTGTTTTAATTTTAAAAAATACGACTTAATACTTTTTATAATTATTAAAAAAAATAGAATAGCGTTTTATGATCAGATTTTAAAACTTTAGCTCACAATAACTATTTCATTTGGGGTTTTGAACGATGTTGTTATGGAGTAGGTGTTAAATATGCACGAAGGGTCACTTTTGCTTGGTTTGAAATTTTTCTTAAATTTATTTTAGTTTTAGTTTTTAATCAAAAGAGTTTCAATTCTTCATTTAACTTAATTTTACTATCACTTTTACTACTAACCCTTACCCTCGGTAGTAATTTTTTTCCTCTTTTTTTTTTGAGAATAAAGTTTTTATTTATAATTTAATCTCATTGTTTTCTTTTATTAATATTTTTAATAGAATTTTTATTTACTATCAGTGGAACCCTCCTATTGCTAACCGTATTTATTAATTCGTAAATAAAAAAAGGATATTTTATTTTTATCTTTAAGGTTGTAAATAGGTATAGCAGCTTAATTTAGTTATAAAATAAACTACAAAAACTATGTAAAATTTTTTACTTTCACGAACAAAAGGTACAAAATAATGCGCGACGCTTGAGTTTTCTACACACTAATCTTATACGATCTTCAACATCCATAAAGATGGAAAAGACGATTTTCTGAACGTATAAGTTCTGTCGAAATTGATTCCTATCGTGCTATAGTTCCCGTCTGCGGCCTTGCAGTCTCACGTTAACAATTGAAATTGTAACACAGTTTACGTCTTCAGCCTCGAAGTTGTTTATATCGTTTTATAGTCAACCTCTGCGGCCTCGCAGTCCCAAGCCAACTATTTTATATCGTATTTCCATTCACGTCTCTGCCTTGAAATCCCACGTGAAAAGCTACATAATTTTAATTATAATCTTCGGAATGTTTAATTAATTGAAACAATTATAACTAAAAAACTGTTTTTTTTTTTATTAATATTTTTAAAGGTTTTATTTATGTAGTTAAAGTAAAGTTTTTGTTTATTCAAATTTATTTAAGGATAATTGTTAAAATATATAATAATTTGATTAGTCCTGACTCAAGACTCCTGAGTCTGACGGGTGGATTCAAAACTCGTTTTTATTTATTTAGCCAATCAGAACAAAGCTGCTTTTATATTTTCGAAATAACAAATTTTTGTTTCTGTTTTGATATTCAATTGATATAAACACTATAATATAAACGTACGAACAAGATAAGCTACACTTCAAGTTGAAACATATATAATGAAAATAGCAACGGGTCAAAATTGCCAGAGACGAAATTGCACGAGTGACAAAAAATATAAATAAATTTCAAAATAAATGAAAAAAGTAACTAAAAGAAAAATTAATAAAAGAAGCTACCGATCGAAGGTAAGGGTTAAGGGTAACAGTGATGGTAAAAACAAAAATATATGACTAAAAATAAATTAATAAAAAAGCTACCGATCGAGGGTTAAGGTTAGGGGTAACAGTGATAATAAAAAAAATAGCTAATTGAAATTATTAAAAAAAAAAACTAAAAGATAAACTAAAAAAAAAAGCTACTGATCTAGGGTAAGGGTTAGGGGTAACAGTGATAATAAAATTAAAAATAATTAATAGAAATTATTAAAAAAAACAATTTTTTGAGTTTTTATTATTAAGTTAAAACCTTTAGTTGTTATCTTTTAAGACAAAAGTTTTAAAATTTAAGTTATATCAATTTTATTGTCTCTTAAATGTTCGCTATCACAAAATTAGTTGTGAGTCGGTAATAAAATCTTTGTAGTAATTATTTAGCTCAAATTTTTGAACCGGTATTACTTTTTAAGTAGAATTCAACCAAAGTTGCTAATTGGAGTTCAATTTTTTTAAATTATATTTGTTTAATTTTTTTTTTATACATTTTAAACAATTTAAATTCAGTAAATTTATATTCAAATGTTTGTTACAGAATTAATAAATTTGAGTTAGATAGTATTTATAGTTACTTTAAAATAACTTTTATTTAAATCTATTGCATTTTGCTTAATATCTTAAATTTTTTTTTTTAGTTTTTAAATACTATATCAAATTGTGTACTTTTTACTTTATAAATCACGATAACACTTCTCGACTTAATGTTAAGAAGAATGATCAAAACAAAAAAATAAATTTTATTAACAAAACAATGTTTCATTCAATCGTTTAAAGTACATCAAACGAGATTATAAGTTTAATAAAACCTGTAATTTTGTTTTTTTTGAAAGATTTTTTTTTGAATTCATCGAAACTCAGGATTGTAGTTTTTATAACTTTGTTTTCTTTTAAAACACTGTTGTAAACGCTTACATTCTGACTTATCACATAAATAAAAGTAAAATTATTTATTGGGAAGAACTCATACATTATAATTAGTATCTTAAAATTTCAGTAAGGTAATTTCAATTAGCCCTGTTTTATATCAGCTGAGCTAATATGATTCCTATACTGACTTAAAAAAAAAAAAAACTTAAAAAAAAAAAAAAAATTAGATTCAAAACTTTTTGAGTCAAAAGGTGATGACTAAGATAATTTATGAATCCGAAACCACTCTTATGCTTTTTGAACCTTTTACCCATTTTTTTGTTAGACTTAAATATATTTATGAAAGCTAAAATTATTATTATTTATGAAAGCCATAGGTAGTATTTTTCACAGAAATAAAAAATTGCTAACTAATTTTTGTGATAAAGTCTTTTGTATAAAAAGCTTAATAGAAATATAGAAGAATAATTTGGTGATTTCCTCTAAATTAAAAAAAAAATACTAAAATTCTGTCTTCTTAGTTTCTTAATAAATTAAATTTAGATTTTAAGGAAGTGATTAATGCATTAGTAAAAAAAATCCTATTTCGACAGTTTGATAAATAAAATACAGTAAAAACACTTTAAATTTAGCCCGTTTAAAATTGATATTTAAATTTATTTTATCCAACTTTCATTGGTTTCATCGTTATTTAACTATTTACGATAATGAACTTTTATATTAGATAACAGTTAGCTTTTTGAAAACGTTGAACACTCTCTTAAAAAAAGATATTTTTCGTGCTCAGTAGAGCGAAGGATTTGGTGGCTAAACGCGAAGCCACCCGAAAAGTAGTAAAAAATAAGGTGATTAAAAGTTAGATAATATCACTCCAATGAAAAATATAGTTTATGATATCTAATCCATATTTTTAGCTTGAAGTAATGTTGCAATTAAAAAACAAACTGAACAATAATCTTCTTCAAGAGAATGTGACTCACTTCAAAAAAATTACAAAAATTATCCCATGTGTAACTCTTTATGAAATTAGCCAACAATTTACGAATAAAGAAAAAGTAAGTTTGTAGTATGGTAAATAAGTAATTATTCTTTAAAAATACTTTTTAAATAATTTAGTTAATTATGCAGGGTTGCCACACACTTAGGGGACTTAGTATAACTTAGGCTAATTTCAAATTATTTTAAAATCAATCTAATTAAGCTCATTCTGGCTAGTTTGATTTTTTTTAAACTCAGACTATTTTGATGATTTCTCTATATCTCATGTAATATATTATACTTAAATTAATCTATTTTTTCAAAAAGGTAATATATAATATAATGCTTTTGTTCTTCAATATTTAGTTATATAGGCTTGAATAACAGTAGTTCAGGGTTTGTGACCGCCAGGCTGAATCAGGCCAAGCTTTTAATAAAAAGTCTCAAGCTGTTCCACCTTGTTTTTTACAAGTTTATCTTATTGTGTAGTGCTTAATCTTAGATATCAGACATTTTTAACAACTTTACAAAATTCCAAGTCACTTGATATAAGCTTAAAAAGTTTGTAAACTCAGCAGGTTATTTATGGAAGGAGCAAACCAAAAACTTTAAATCAGACTATTTCTCCTATATTTTTCAACAAATCTTCTTCAAATTATAAATAAGTCCATTACTAATCTTTAAGTATTTTAAATGCACAAATTATTATGATCTGGAACAATAAAATTTTTATTAAAAAAAAAAAATTATAGTTAATTTTATCTAAAAATTTGCTAGTAACTAATAAAAAAAAAAGAAACATTCAAGTCTTTTAAACTATATAACTAATATCTGAACATATTTTTTGACTTAAATAGTAATAAAGTCACTTATAAATGTCTTATACTATAATTTATATCTTAAATGAAGGCTTATAATTATAGCCATACATTTAAAGACATTTTATCTGCTTTTGATTTATTTTGACGTTATGATCACACTAAATTTGCAATTTTTTTCTGTAAAATTGTTTTTTTACCTATAAAAAAAGCAAATTCATCTGTTTTTACCTTAAGTTTCTTTGATTTTTAATGTCAATTATGTGGAGTCAGTTAACCAGAAAGATGTTACTAATGTAATTTCATTTCAATTGCATGTTTATAAAAATATAAAAGCAGTGTGCATCAATTTTGGTTAACAATTATTTTGATTATTCAGAGCACCTGAATAAGTGTATAAGAAGTAGACCTATATTGACTACTGAGATATGTAGAGACTGCATGTAAATTTTATTAAAATTAGTGTAAATTTATAGTTGGAATATAAAGAGTTTTAATTTAATTAAAAAATAATTATTTATATTTTTTATTTTAAGTTATGTTTAAGTATGTTATTGTTTTCACATTACTACTAGTTTAAGTTTTTAAAGTATTTTACATCTACATAAGTTTAAACTTAAGGGCATAGGGGGGGGTAGGGGAAATAAAACACTTTTTAACATTTTGATCTTATTTTATATAGTTTCTACTAAGTTACAAAATGCTTTTTACAAATTTAAAAAAATCAAAATAATTTTTGAGATATAGCCAGTCAAATTCCGAGACAACAATAGGTTCCTTATGGGAGGCGCAAACTAAAACAGCAAAAATTGACTATTACACTAAAAATCTATCTTCTACTACGTTTTTTGAGATAACTACCTCATAATTTTAGGAAGTGTTCCTTGATATATTTAAAAAATTCTGTCGGAAAGAATTTAAAAATAAATAATAAAAATTTTATAATAAAATTTAACAATAAAAAAATCTTTATTTTTTTTTAATAAAATTTTTATTTTCATTTTCAAAATTTTGTTTTGATCTAATTTTCCAAACATAGTAAAGAACATTTCTCAAAATTTGAGGTAGTTATCTCAAAAAATGTAAGAGAAAGATTTTTAGTGATTTCTAGTTATTTGCCATTTTAGTTTGCGCGTCCCATAAGGGACCTATTGTTGCCTCTAACTTTGACAGGATAAATCTCAAAATTTAGTTTGAATTTTTAAAGTCTGTAAAAAGCATCTTGTAGCTTGGTTAAAACTTTATAAAATAAGATCAAATTGTGAAAAAAGTGTTTTACGTCCCTATGCCCTTAATTAGTTAGTTTGTTTAAATGTTTTAATTCTCTCTTTTTAAAGCTTATTATCAAATCATTTTTAGTTTTAAACTCATAGCAGTTTATTACTATATTTATTTTATATAATTGCTTTTTACAAGACTTAGCTCTTAGCAAGGTATAAACTTGTACCTATATAATATACCTTGCTGAGAGCTATATTATACACATACTATAATTACATTTTACTATGTATTGAGTTGTTCTATCATTTAACTATCATTTAATTTATTGTTAAAGAATTAAAAAAATAATTTAAAGTATATTCTTGTTAGAAAAAAATATATAAGATACCTGATTTGATACTAGTTGTGATTTACTTTTTTGTTAAAATAGTATTATATTGTTTCTTAGGACACCTTTCTTTTTGATTAATTTTGGAATTGCTTTACGTACACTTTATAAAGTAATAATTTACTATCAATAACAAGTTTGGTTTTACTTGGGTTTTTGATAGAACATATCCTTCACCAAAAATTGTGGTCCACTTTGCTATTAATAATTTAGCACTTGTTGTATGCCAAAATCAAAAAAGGTGCAAGATTGTGTTTTTGCATATTCAGAAGCCCTCAATTTACATTTCACCAAAATATTTGGTGAAGGATATGTTCTATCAAAAACCCAAGTAAAACAAAACTTGTTATTAACAGTAAATTATTTCTTTAATAAAATGTACGTTAAGGTACTTACTTTTACAGCCACTTTTGATTTTCCAGCTAGAAAATATACTATTATTCAAAAATATCATAAAAACACCATGTGCAAAATTTTAGATTATTTAAAGATACTTTCAGCTTAGCACCAATTGATTTTCTTAAAACCACCCCAATGCAAAATGTATGAGATTCAATAAATGTGACCTTGCAGTTTTAAGCTGAAATTTTATTACAATTGGCCAATTATCACAAAAAAACATAGTGAACAATTTAAAGCAATTCTAAGAAAGTTTTATGGTGGCATTTCTTGTTTTAAAAAAATATCTGGAAGTTCAAAAAACTTGAAAAGGTGATAAAAATTATATAAAAACAAGAAATGCCACCTTATAACTTTCTTTAAATTCTTTTAAATAGTTTATGTTTTTGTGTGATAATTGGCCACATGTAATAAAATTTTCAGCTAAAATTTTTAAGGTTTCTTCTTTTGATCCCATACATTTTGCATTGGGGTGGTTTTTAGAAAACTGGTTGGTGCCATGGTGAAATTTTCTTTAAATCATCTAAAATTTTGCACAAGGTGTTTTTAAGATACTTTGAAAGCATAGAACTTTCCAGCCAGAAACTTAAAAGTAGCTGTAAAAATAAGCACCCTAGCCTGCAGTAGGAGCAATTTGGAAAGAAATCAAATAAAAGGTTTCCTAAGAAATAATATAGTACTCTTTTAACAAAAAATTAAATCACAACTACTATATACTCAGATATTTTATGATATTTTACTACTATGAATATATTTAGGTTATTATTTTTTATTCTTTAACAATAAATTAAGGGCATGGGGGGTCCACCTTTATTTTACAAGTTGATCTTATTGTATAGAGTATTATCTCAGCTATCAGGCATTTTTAACAGCTTGAAAAATTTCAAAGTAATTTTTGAGATATTAGCAATCAAATTTGGTGACCTCAATAGGTTTCTTATGTTTTTAGGTTAAACTGAAAACACAAAAAAAGACCATTTCACTAAAAATCTATCTTCTCCTTCATTTTTCAACTAATCAACTTCAAATTTTTACATAAAGTGTATTTTTAAATTTGAAAAATATTGAATGCAGGAATTTTTTTAATTTTGAAAAATAAAATTTTTATTTAAAAAAAAAATTCAATTTTTTTTATTTTTTTAATCTAAAATTCTTATTTTTAAACATTTTTATAATCCAACATTTAAAGTCTTTGAAACTATAAAAGGAATGTTTCCTAAAAATTTGAGGTTCCTAGCTCAAAAAATGAAGAAGATATATTTTTAGTGATTTTTAAAATTTCCTATAAAGTTAACCCCAAAATATTTGTGGTCCATATTTTGTATTGGAAACTTTTTATAAAAGTTGCAATATCTCAAAAGTTAAATAAGATTTTTTAAGTCTATAAAAACTGGCTTGTAGTTTGTATTTCAAGCTTTCATATAAGATCCAATGTTATTTTGAGTGAAAAAAAAAAGTCGGACCCCCTATGCCCTTAATATCAACTCAATACCTAGTAAAACACAATTATGCTATGTGTAAATGCAGTTAAGGTACTTACTTTAACAGCTCTTAGCATAAAGAGTGTTATATAGATACAAGCTTATACCTTTCTAAGAGCTAAGTCTTGTAAATAGCATTTATTTAAAATAATTACAGTAATAAACTGCTATGAGCTTAAAAGTAAAAATTATTTGATACAAAGCTTTTAAACTAGAGAGTTCAACCATTTTAACAAACTTACAAATTAAGTTTTAACTAATTTAAATATAAAATACTTTAAAAACTTAAACTAGTAGTAATGTGAAAACAATAACATTCCTAAACCTAACTTAAAAATTAAAAAAAAAAGTTGAATTAGATGAAAACTCTTTATATTCAAACAACAAAATTACTCTAATTTTAATTAATTTACATGTAATTTTTATGATATATATTTAGTTATTTTACACTTTGTCAGGTGCTCTCAATAATCATAATAATTAATAACTGAAACTTATTCAGAAGGTGTTTTATATTTCCACATCATCAAATTGAAATGCCATTACATTAGTTAACTCTTTCAGGTAACTGACTCCACATATTTGACATTAAAAATAAAAGAATCCATAAGTAAAAACAGCAGAAGTATTTACTTTTTATATTAGTGAAAATAACAAGATACATAAAAAGTTTGCATATTTAGTGTGATCATGACGTCATAGTATATCAAAAGCAGTTAAAATCTCTTTAAATGTATGACTATAATTATAAGCTGTCAAGTTCTGGCAAACAGCAAAAAAAGACTATTTCATTTAAAATCTATCTCCTCCTACATTTTTCAAGCAATCTTCTTCAAACTTTTACAGTCTAATCTTTATTAAATGACAAAAAAACGTTACTTTGGACTTTTCAAATTTAAGTAAAAATAAGTAAAAAATTTGTGGTCCATACGTTTGTACCAGAAACATTTTTCAAAAAATATTTCAAAAGCTAAATAATATTTTTAAATCCTTAAAAACTGACTTGTAGTTTCTACTTAAAGCTTTCATATAAAAGCTAAAGTTAATTATTGTAAAATAGTATTGGACCCCCTATGGCCTTAAGTCAAAATATCAAAAAATATGTGGTTTTGGAGTTAAAATAATTTTTTTGGGGTTAAAACTTTTTTTTGCTAAATTTTTTTCTTCTAATTCCTAATGAAGCCAATAAACATCTGAATCATATGTTTATATGTTTCCAGTAATCATCACCCAAGTATTCCATTACCCTAGAAAAAGATATATATTTTTAGTAAGTTTTTAAATTTCTGAGAAAATTGACAATTAATAAATTGTAATCCCTAAAATCTTATTGGAAACCTAAATAATGATGTCTTTTTCTCAAAAGTTAATTATATTCTATAAAAACTGACTTTAAAGCTTTCACATAAGAATTAAATAGTAAATTAAAAAAAATCTTTATTCCTAAGATTAAAATTTAAAATAAACTGTTTTTAAATATGTATTAGAATCATCATCAGTCATACAAACACAGTTCATTGGTAAAAACTAGACATTTAAGACAGATCTTTAGTAATGCAAATAAAAGATATCAAGATTCTAAGTAATTATTAAAGTATTAAAAAATTCTATTACAGTTTTACTTAATTTTATAATATCAAATATCTTGTTCAATAAAATATTTAAGCTAGTGTTGTTTTTATATAGGTCTTTTAGACTTTAATGAGAGTTCAGTGAAAGCGCAATTTATGTAATTTTTTCATTCAAAACTAATAAGATTTAGGTAATAAAATAATTGAAAAATATTAGACAATTTTTTATATTAAATACATATTTCTATTAAATATTGAACATAATTTCTATTTTGTAGTTATATTAGAACTACTTCTGTGTATCTACTACTGAATTTTTTTGTTAAGCTGTTTATATCTCATAAGTTTAAGAAAATCTTTTAATTTTCTATGAAATGAATTTTTTAATATTTAATTTGAGCAATCTGTTAAGGGTCTATGTTAGTTTTTTTTAAAGAAATGTTTGAATTCCCTTTTGCCTATATCAGAGAGAGTATAGTAAGTTATATATGTTCAAATGAAAAAAATATTTATCTCTATTCAACACACTTCACCTAATATAAAAAATATTTTTAAACTATTTATTGGCTGCTTATACCATTAGCTCAAGCTAATTTTTTGTGACTAAATATGTTTTTTGCTTCAAAAAGTGGCAACCTTTACTATTCTGTTTGTTTTTTACATATTTTGTTTTGTATTTCTATAAAAACTGGCTTAAAATTAATAATTTGAGCTTTTATATTAGAACCATTGTTAAATTTTATTAAGAATTTTTATTGTCTATGCCTTTAAACTCTTTATCTATGGTAAGCTGAGAACTTAATTGTAGTAAGTTGCAAAATGACTTAAGTTTTTTTTACAGTATCATTTCAGTTTATGAAGTTTTTTTTTTAATTTTCAAGTACAATTTAGAGTCTTAACCAATTTTTAATACAGGATTGCCACTAAACTTGGAATTCTGGAAAAACTTGGAATTTAACAATTTAAACTGAAAAACCAGGAAGTTTAAACATATTTAACATGTTAAGTAGTGAAATTTTGGTTTGACACAAAAGTCTATCATGTTGATCAAAATTTTTTTGCATCATCATAAATTTTAAGGGCATAGGGGGGGGGTAAACACCCTTTTTTGTTTTTTGATCTTATTTTATATAGTTTTTACTAAGCTAAAAAATGCTTTTTACAGATTTAAAAATTTCAAAATAGTTTTTGACATATAGACGGTCAAAGTCGGAGCCAACAATAGGTTCCTTATGGGAGGCGCAAACTAAAACCACAAAAATAAACTATTTCACTAAAAATCTATCTTCTCCTACGTTTTTTGAGATAACTACTTCAAACTTTCAGGAAATGTTCCTTGATATATTTAGAAAATTCTGTCGGAAGGAATTTTGAAAAAAATAAAAAATAAAAATTTTATATAAAAAATAAACAAAAAAAACAGTTTTTTTTTGTTTTTTTGATATAAAATTTTTATTTTTTAATTTTTAAAAATTCTGTTCCGATAGAATTTTCTAAATACTGCAAGGAACATTTCCTGAAAATTTGAGGTAGTTATCTCAAAAAACCTAGGAGGAGATAGATTTTTAGTAATTTCTAGTTATTTGCCGTTTAAGTTTGCGCCTCCCATAAGGATCCTATTGTTGCCTCCAACTTTGACCGGCTATATCTCAAAAATTATTTTGAATTTTTTTAATCTTTAAAAAGCATCTTTTACCTTAGTAAAAACTATATAAAATAAGATCAAAAACCAAAAAAGAGTGTTTACCCCCCTTAATTTATTTAAAAAACGCATTTAAAGAAGCTCTACAGTATCTTTTCAATGTTATTGTTTTAACTAGTGATGTACCGGACCCACAATTTCGGGTCCGGCCGGACCCGGATCCAGACTTTTTTTTCAAACTAGAATCCGGCCGGAACCGGATCCGGACTTTTTTTTCAAATTAGAATCCGGCCGGAACCGGACCCGGACTTTTTTTTCAAATAAGAGTCCGGCCGGAACCGGATCCGGACTTTTTTTTCAAATTAGAATCCGGCCGGATCCGGATATCAGACAAAAATGGTAATATCCGGCCGGACCCGGATAGTGAGTCCGGTACATCACTAGAATAAACTAGCCTGAGTCAGAATGAGGATTTAAAATTGAAAAAAAAAGAACTTTTATCTAATAATAAGTAGAACAGCTAGCCTCAAGGTTTACAAATTTAAGTGTTATTTACAATTAAAAATCTGAAATCAAGTTCTTGAACAAAATACACTAGAAAGTTACAAAATATTGAAAACTGGATCAGCTCAAACTTATTCAAAATCTGAAAGAAAACTAGCCTGAGTTTTTATAAAAAACTAAACTAGCCTGAGGCAGTCCAAAATTTTCTAAAATTCCCAAAAATTTTCAAACTAGCAGGGTTGCCACTGTTTAAGTCAATAAAACTAGCTAGAGTGAGTATAAACAAGCCTGAGTCAGAATGAGGTTTTTAAACTGAAAAATTACTTTAATCTAATAATCAGTAGAATAGCTAGCAAAGGTTGACAATTTGGTAGAAAAGTTGTGGACTGATTGTGGTACACTTAACTTATTAGTACTACCCATCATAATTAAATCCTACCTTATTTAATTAATATCTAACAAACCCTAAATTCTAACTGAGACTACTTTCTATAATCAGACACGACAGTTTTGAGTGATGAATCTTTTATATAAAACACAACAAGAAATACTAGCATATACAAAATTATTAATTACTTTGGTAACACTTTAAAACTGGGAGCTATTTAAATCTATATCAAAAGACTTAAAACAAAAAACTAAAAATTAAATAAAACTTTTAGTAAACAAGAAACTGTAAAATTTCTAATAAACTTTTAAACTATAAACCTGGCTTAAACATTTAAACAATTAAACACCTGTTGAAATATTCACTTTTAAGACAAAACACTACTTACAATAAGCATTCACAAAAACGTTCAAGATATTTTGTTGCTTCAAGCTACACACCAAACTAACTAACTGCTTACATATAAACTGCCTGTCATGTTCTGATGTTTTGTTGCATCAGTATTTAGTTTGAAATATTTCGTCATATGATTCTCATTGGCTCGTACATTCAACCGTATTAACTCTAAATATTCTCTGAGCTCAACTTTAAACAATAAATAATGCAAGTATTCATTCCAAAGTTTTCAATTTTACAACATATGTAAAGAGTTGCATTTCATGAAATATTTATTTATAGTTTAAATGTAAACAAATGTAAATTAGTCACGTGTACAAAATGAGCCAATCATGGTAGGTGTTTAATTTTAACTGACGAAAATGACTCTTATTAATTTACACAGGGTTTGTTTTTGAAAAAATACTTTTCAGTATGCTCTTTTTTACTAACAAGTTCCGGGTCCGGCCGGATCTCAGTTAGGATCCGGCCGGACCCGGATCCGGACTTTTTTTTCAAATTAAAATCCGGCCGGAACCGGACCCGGACTTTTTTTTCAAATTAGAATCCGGCCGGAACCGGATCCGGACTTTTTTTCAAACTAGAGTCCGGCCGGATCCGGATATCAGACAAAAATGGCAATATCCGGCCGGACCCGGACCCGGATAGTGAGTCCGGTACATCACTAGTTTTAACACAGTTTTCTACTTAAAGCTTAATTTTAAACAAGAAATAGACCCAAATATGTTTACTTTCAAAAACCTGGAAGAAATTTAGAATACCTGGAAGAAGTTTCTGAAAAGCTGGTGGTCATCCTGTCAATATAGTTAATTAGAGTTTTCACCAGCTAAAACAATTTTTTTTCAGGTAGAAGTTGGTTGCAGAGGATCACTTTTTTTCTTTGAAAGGTATTTAGTACTCAAATTTTATTCAAGTATATTGTAAGACGATATGTATCATTTTGCAGGTGTATAAAGTAGAAAAAATAGCAATTTTAATTTTCTGATTGGTTGGATATGGTAGATAAATACTATTTACTTGATTGTACATAGACTTTGTTAAAAATTTTACTTTGTTCTTGAAAACATTTGATATGGCTTTAATATATTGTAGTTTCAAAACTTAAGAATTTATCAGGTATTTATATCTTAGGTTTGTTTAGGTTGTTATCATTTGATTTTATCATTTTCTTTATCAATTCTAAAGGGTATCTATTTTTTTCCAGGATATCTTTTATTCTTTCTACCTCAAAGTGAAGAAGTTCCAAATAGCAGATCTTTTAGGCTCTATGATATAGTGTTTTTTAAGTTTACTTTTTGTTTCTTACTGCAAAAAGATTGCTTATTAAAATATTGCCCAGTGAATGTTGTTTTCCTATAAACGTTCAATAGGAATTTTGTTCTTTCTTTAGTAATCAATATATCTATAAATGACAGTTAATTGCTAACTTCCACTTCGTTAGTGAAAGAAATCTTTTTGTTAGAGAATTAAATTATCAGGTATTTATATCTTAGGTTTGTTTAGGTTGTTATCATTTGATTTTATCATTTTCTTTATCAATTCTAAAGGGTATCTATTTTTTTCCAGGATATTTTTTATTCTTTCTACCTCAAAGTGAAGAAGTTCCAAATAGCAGATCTTTTAGGCTCTATGATATAGTGTTTTTTAAGTTTACTTTTTGTTTCTTGCTGCAAAAAGATTGCTTATCAAAATATTGCCCAGTGAATGTTGTTTTCCTATAAACGTTCAATAGGAATTTTGTTCTTTCTTTAGTAATCAATATCTATAAATGACAGTTAATTGCTAACTTCCACTTCGTTAGTGAAAGAAATCTTTTTGTTAGAGAACTTAATTTTCAAAATAAAGCTGTGTTTTTTCTGTTTTAAATATAACTGACGGTCATAAATATATTTGATGTAGACAACCTGTTAATACAACTCTTCAATAATTTTAGATTCTTAGTATCCAACAAAAATGTTTGTAAGTGTTGAATCCAAAGGCAGTCCCATGGCCAAGCCAAGTATCTGTCTATAAATTTTATTATTGAAACTTAGTTGTACGTCACTTGTTGCCATTTTCATCAGTTTTGTAAAATTATTTTTTTAAAGTCTGGTTTTCTCATTTCATATTGTTTCTCAGCACTTACTTATCTTGATTGATTACATTACTAATCTGCATCATGTCAAATGATATTAAAACTGTTTTAATTATTAATTTGTATTATTTATTGAGTATTGATTTATTTAAATTATCAAGTTAACTAGCCTGTCCTAATTTTACAAGTTTAACAGATACAACAAGATTTGTAAAATTAGGACAGACTAGAGAATTTGATAAATCAAAAAACATGGAATTGCGGATAAACCTGGAATTTGATAATTTAGGTAAAACTAAAACTGAAAAAACTTGTGATTATAAAGAATTTTTACTTGTAAAGTAAAGAAATTCTGACTAGATACAAAAAATCTATCATTTAAAAAAATTAATGAATTTTTTTATTAAGAAATACATTTAAAACAGCTTTACTGTTTTGTTATAATGTATTTATTTTTTTTAAAACAGTTTTTTACTTTTAATTTATTTTATACTAAAAATGGACCAAAAACTTTTTCTTTAAAAAACCCAAAATAAATTAAAAAAACCCAGAAAATAATTTGAAAACTTTATTCAGCCCTAAATTTATGAATTCTTCATACGGTCTTAATTTTGTTTTTATCTTAAGATGGAGCAAAGTTCAGGTGTTAAATGCCGGCTTAGTCTGATCATGTAGTATAAATTGTTTTGTTAGACTGATATTTGGTAAAAAATTTAAGTTATAAACTTAAATATTTTTTAAGATAATGCTGTTGCAATTTTTAAAATATATCTAATGTTCCATTTGAATTTTTCTGATATACAGCTTCCTAAATTTTATATTACTGTAATTGAGGGATGTTGAGAGATCTGGGGGCTAGGTTTGTTTTAGGTGGATATTTTGTGTTTGACATTTATTAGAATTTAATTTTAGATTTTTGTTTTTAGCCATTAGTAAATATCAAGGTTGCCTCACACTCATAATACTCAGAATAATTCAGGATATTTTAAGTTTATGAAAATCTTAAGATGACTTAAGACAGTTCAGGATAACTCAAAATTTTTAGAATTTGAAAATGTCCAGGATGACTCAGGACAGATTGAGGTCACTCAGGACAAATTTTAGTCACTTGGGACAGTTTTTTGACTTATAGAATGGCAACCCTTAAATATTATCTAGGGTTAATTGTAAAGTGTAATTTGACTTTCTAAAGATTTTTGCTTCATCTGCAAATAAATTTATGCCACTTTGAATAACAATCTTTGTTGCAATATCATTAGTATATACTATAAAAGGTTAAAGAATTTGATAATGTATCTTAAATATAAGCTCTTTGTGATGTATTGCTTAAAAAATCTTTAAACTATTTAACTAAGCTTTTATGCAATCTATACTAAGTTAAATTTGGTTTTAGTTTTTGATGTGACACTGAGTCATAGACTTTTTGAATTATTATATGTATATAATTTCATTATTAAGCTGTAAGGTATTAGCTAATAATGTAAACAGGTCAACTGCTGGTACTTTATTAAAATTGTTTAGGTGTTATTATAATACATATAAATTATAAATAAAATTATGGCTAAGTGTTATTATAGATAATATGTGTTCAAAAGTTGATTATGCTTTATAAAATATTAATAAAGTTTGAATATAAAAATATAATGTTTTAAAACAGCACCAAATTTACAGTTAAGGGCATAGGGGGGGGGGGTAAACACCCTTTTTTGGTTTTTGATCTTATTTTATGTAGCTTTTACTAAGCTACAAGATGCTTTTTACAGATTTAAAAAATTCATAATAACTTTTGAGGTATAGCTGGTCAAAGTCGGAGGCAACAATAGGATCCTTATGGGAGGCGCAAACTAAAACAGCAAATAACTAGAAATCACTAAAAATCTATCTCCTCCTACGTTTTTTGAGATAACTACCTCAAATTTTTAGGAAATGTTCCTTGCAGTATTTAGAAAATTCTGTCGGAACAGAATTTTAAAAAATTAAAAATAAAAATTTTATAACAAAAAAACAAAAAAAAAACTGTTTTTTTTGTTTATTTTTTATATAAAATTTTTATTTTTATTTTTTTCAAAATTCCTTCCGACAGAATTTTCTAAATATATCAAAGAACATTTCCTGAAAATTTTAGGTAGTTATCTCAAAAAACGTAGGAGAAGATAGATTTTTAGTAAAATAGTCTATTTTTGCCGTTTTTGTTTGCGCCTCCTATAAGGAACCTATTGTTGGCTCCGACTTTGACCGGCTATATCTCAAAAAATATTTTGAATTTTTAAAATCTGTAAAAAGCATCTTGTAGCTTAGTAAAAACTATATAAGATAAGATCAAAAACCAAAAAAGGGTGTTTACCCCCCCCCCCCCCCCCCCCCCCCCCTATGCCCTTAAGTTTTTTATACAGGAGTTAGTGGTTCATAATACCTTTTTTAGTAGATGGTTTTAATTTTTTTTTACAGAACTTATTTTATATAGACATCATAGAGATTTTTTTTCCAAATTTAATGAAAGTTTAGTTGTAGACCTTGTAGTTTTCATCTATAGTAAAAGTTTTCAAATTTTAATTTTTTACTATCCTTTTTTATTTTTGTTTCTTAACTGTTGTTTATATTTCAAATAAATTCCAAAATAAAATAACAAGTTTTTTTTAGTTTACTTTGAAATATATTAACATATTTACAAGTTCCATTGCAACATTACTTAGATATATATATTTTTAAATCTAGTTATGAATGAAAGTTAGCTAATAGTTCTTTTGATCTCAATAATAAAAAAAATTAAATTGATTTCTTTAATTAAATTAGTGTTTTGTTATAACTGTTAAAAAATAAAGGTTTAATCGTTTGCTAACAAAAGATCTTAGTGAATTAAGGCCATAGGGGGGGGGGGGGGTCCAACATTTTTTTTTACTAAAATTAACTTTGGCTTTTATATGAAAGCTTAAAGTACAAACTATAAGCCAGTTTTTATAGAATTCAAAAATATCATTTATCTTTTGAGATATTTAATTTTTTGTAAAAATTTTCCAATATAAACGTATGGATTGCAAATTTTTTGGGGTCAGTTTTCTCGGAAATTTTAAAATTCACTAAAAACCTATCTCCTCCTTCATTTTTTGACCTAGAGACTTCAAATTTTCAGGAAATGTTCCTTTTAATATTTTGAAGAATCTGAATGTTGGAGTTTTTGAAATTTTGAAAAATAAAAATTTTATCCACAAAAAACTAAAAAAAAAGGGTAGTTTTTTGACAATAATTTTTTTTTACTCAAAATTAAAAAAATTCCTACAATAGATCTCTTTAAAGTTTAATGATACACATTCTGTAAAAATTTGAGAAAGATTACTCAAAAAATGAAGGAGAAGATAGATTTTTAGTGAAATAGTCTTTTTTCGCATTTTTAGTTTTTGCCTTCCATAAGGAACCTATTGAACGCCCTTTCTTTGATCGCTTATATCTCAAAAGTTACTTTGAGTTTTTTTAAGCGGTTAAAAGTGTCTGATAGCTCAGATTAAATTCTACAAAATAAGATCAAGTTGTAAAAAACAAAGTGGATCCCCCCTATGGCCTTAACTTCACTGGAATATAAATAAAAACAAATTGTACAGTAATCTTCCTTTATTGTACCAACATATGTTTCTGTGTGTTAACGAATCAACACACTTCAACTGGGTTCTGTAAAAAATAATTACTGTAATGAAAGAATAGAAGCATAGAATAAAGTAGGTGTATACATGTTTTCATTAAAATAAAATATTTTTTACAGATAATAGTTAATAATAGGTTAAATACTTAATATTAAATCCGACGTTATAAAACTATATAATATTTGTGATTATTAAGTCTAAAATAAGTAAATAAACTAAAATACACAACAAAACAACAAATCATAATATAAACAAACAAATCCAGTAATGGAAAG
This sequence comes from Thalia democratica, assembly GCF_965202585.1. Taxonomy (NCBI): domain Eukaryota; kingdom Metazoa; phylum Chordata; class Thaliacea; order Salpida; family Salpidae; genus Thalia; species Thalia democratica. Next base: position 60,332,980 of record NC_139165.1, read on the forward strand.
AATAACTGATTTAAATTTTACTGTTGTTAATGAATGAACAAAATACATTCAATACATCTAATAATTATGTCACAATATAAATGAGGTTATTTCAACTATTTAATTTGTATTGTAAAGTTTATTAATTTAGTTTATATGTTTCTAATCTATTTTAAACAAAATAAAACATTAACCATTAGTTAGTGTGTCAATAAAATTTAATTAAACTTAACAACGGTGAAGACAATAAAAGTCACAGAAACTCGATGTAACATGTATATTATATATTAAGTGTTTGTAATGATTAAATCAAAATTAAATACAATTAGGAAACAGATTTAGTTCAAATGTAAAAATCAAAAACGAAAAAAAAAATTAAGAAAACAGAACAGAAAAAAACGAAATTTGTTATTGAGCTTACAAAGTACTGACCGATAATTAAGTTACAGCAACATACATAAAATCACAATGACTTAAATTACATATATACTGTATTTATTGATTATTAAAATAATTGGTTGATAAAGTAGCAGTCGGGTGTTTAAATTAAATATCCCATACAGATGTTTTCAATATATAATAAGTAAACTGTGTTATATATGAAAGTTAAAATGTAAAACAACAAAGTGGTCATATGCTAAGTATAAACCTGCAGTAAACATCAGCCAACAATAACATCAGTAGTGTGAGCAAGATCTGCTAAATATGCAACCTTGAACGAATGGCAATTTTAGCAGAAGATAGTAAACAATTACTAAATAAAAGAACAACTGTGCACACAACCAACGGTTCTTCTTCAAATAACACCTTGGCGCTTTCTCACCTTTCATATTTTTCATTCACCTTTCACATACACACACATTTTCACTTAACATGTATTAATATAATTAAATATCTTAAGTAATATATAGTTTTATTCATTTATTATATATATATCTATTTCACACAAGTCACTTTCTATTCTCCGACATTTCATATATTCACTTTACCCTCCGACTATAATTCTTCACACCTTTATGTGTTAAGTTCCAAGTTTAATTGGAAACCTGTATTCAAATCACAGATAAACCGTGCTTTTTTACCTACTATGCCCAAGAGAGCTAGGAGGTTTTTTACTGCAGGTTTATACTTAGCATATGACCACCTTGTTGTTTTACATTTTAACTTTAATATATAACACAGCCTACTTATTGAATATTTGAAATATCTGTATGGGATATTTAATTTAAACACCCGACTGCTACTTTATCAATCAATTATTTTAATAATTGTTAAATACAATATATATGTGATTTAAGTCATTGTGATTTTATGTATGTCGCTGTAACTTAGTTATCGGTCAGTACTTTGTAAGCTCAATAACAAGTTTCGTTTTTTCTGTTCTGTTTTCTTAAATTTTTTTTTTCGTTTTTGATTTTTACATTTGAACTAAATCTGTTTCCTAATTGTATTTAATTTTGATTTAATCATTACAAACACTTAATATATAATATACATGTTACATCGAGTTTCTGTGACTTTTATTTTCTTCACCGTTGTTAAGTTTTATTAAATTTTATTGACACACTAACTAATGGTTAAAGTTTTATTTTCTTTAAAATAGATTAGAAACATAAAAACTAAATTGATAAACTTTACAATACAAATTAAATAGTTGAAATAACCTCATTTATATTGTGACATAATTATTAGATGTATTGAATGTATTTTGTTCATTCATTAACAACAGTAAAATTTGAATCAGTTATTCTTTCCATTACTGGAGTTGTTTGTTTATATTATGATTTGTTGTTTTGTTGTGTATTTTAGTTTATTTACTTATTTTAGAATTAATAATCACAAATATTATATAGTTTTATAACAGTCGGATTTAATATTAAGTATTTTACCTATTACAGTAACCTTTCGTATCTTTACGCACTCGTGACGTTACGCACTCTCGTTTAGTTACGCATTTTAGAATTCTAAAAAATTCAAAAATTCAAAATTTGAATTCATTTTAATATAGCACAAATTAGGTTTATTGTATATTTTTAATTTTAAAATTTGCTTTTAAATGCTAACTCACCTCTCTATATTTTTAGACTTTCTAAACTTATGTTCCTTGACTAAATAATAAACATTTAGTTATACCTCAGTATATCAGAATTTTTGTTAACAATAAGAGATTAAATTAAAATTTTTACAGAAATATGACTGTGTTAAATAATGAAAGTATATGTTGTTTATTGATCAAAAAACAAAAAGCGCTCAAACATTTGGTCCAAGGGCCTGGTGTATGAAAAACCTTTCGGTAATTGAGTCATACACCAGGATACAGTTTAAAGTCATGTCCAGGACTAATATAATGAAATAATGAGAGTTTAAATCACAAATAAATAATACAGCATTCTTGCCCTATATATGAGTAAACATCTAAAAAAGAAATATAATGAAACTTCCTATCAAAAAGTAGAAGTGATACTTAATAAATATAGAGCTTACACTTAACTCAAATCTCAAATGGTTTTTTTGCACAGCGAGCGTTAAAATTTTTCGCACGCTGCCTTAATTTTTCGTAATGCTCACCAGCACCAGTTACAGATTTGGAAAAAAAAAACAACTGCGCATTAAAACTGATGATCTTCATTAACTTTTTAAATGCTTTTATTTTAATATATCTATAGTTATATCTTTTGTTTTTATATTTATAAATAAAGTAAACGAATTGTTAAAAGTGGGAAAGTTCCCAGTATGCTTTTAACTAGAAGCAATATCAAAAAACAGCTATTATAGTAAGTATATTTGGTACCTCTCGTATCTTTACGATCTCTCGTATCTTCACGCACTTTTTCTGTGGACACAATGTGCGTAAATAAGCGAGAGGTTACTGTATTAACTATTATCTGTAGAAAATATTTTATTTTAATGAGAACATGTATACACCTACTTTATTCTATGCTTCTATTCTTTCATTTCAGTAATTATTTTTTTACAGAACCCAGTTGAAGTGTGTTGATTCGTTAACACACAGAAACATATGTTGGTACAAGAAAGGAAGATTACTGTACTATGTTTTGTTGTTTTGTTATATATAGATACATAAATCCACTTTTAAATAATTTGTATAAAGTTGTTTAATTGAAATACTACATTAATGTGAAACGAAAATCAATATTCAATTTAATATTTTTTTGCTTATTAGACTTTTAAAAAATAAACAAGATGAACTAAAGTTGTGCATAAACAAATAAAAACATAACATATAAGTAATAAGTATGAATTAATAGCTTCAACAAATAAGTATAATTTTGAAAGACTAGTAATTTTAGAACCCTATTTATTCATGTTTTATTACAGAAAAAAAAAACCAACAAACGGTATCTTCATCTTCAATAAATTAAATCAGAAGAATTTTGTTTACCTTATAACTAAAGAAACTGAAATTCATGTTGATGGTAATTATATGTATTTACACACAAGCTTAGAAAAGTATAAACGTTAGAATTCATATATTTTTAAGATAGTTTTTGTTATGATCAACATAACTTTACTAATTTTTTTAAAGTTTCATAACTAAATAAACATGGTAAAATTAATTTAAAAGGTTTTACAAAAACCATTTGTCATATTAAATTAAATTTCAACAAATATATTTATAATCCTGTCAGTCTTCATCTAATTTGTTTGACATTCGTTTAAGCAAAACAAAATAAATGTTTATAATAAAACAAACACTGATTTTAAATAACTTTAATCCCTGATGGTTATGCATCAAATAGTTTTTAAAATAGCATTTCTTAAAGCGAATTTGTATATAAATAAATGTACCACAATTTTTAAATAATACAACTTGTTAATCTGAAAATACACTGGTGTTTTTTAATCAGTATGTTTTTTATTTACTTTTGTTTTTTTGCTTAATAGACTAAATATTTCATTAAAAGGTTCATTTTAGTTTTAGTTTATTTAATTTAGCTTATAATCTTAGTATTTAAACATCTTAAAGTTTTTATAACCTAAATGATAATGAAATAAAAAGTATTTTGAATAAATTTAAAGGTAAAGTGAATAAAGAATCAAATAATAAAAGTAGAATTTATTTTTTTCCTTAAAAAATAAGTTCTTCTAACAGTCAATTTAGCTTTTTTTTTTTCCTGTCCGTAAACCTTTTTAAGACATTCTGTAATAACTTTTAAACTAAATAAAATTTGTCGTTTTTTTTTTACACTGTACCAACTGATCAAAGTGCATGATAAATTCTGTAAAGCTGAAGTTGTGTTTTTGTACTCTTCATTACAAACCAGAGAATGTCTAGTGTAAGTGGGTAGCTGTCAAATTTCCTTAACCCCCCAAACTGCATGAGAGGACAAAATTGCACGAGGGCACAAAATCGCACAAGTACACATTTACACGAGGGGACATATTTGCATGGGTTGAATTTAGTTTTTTTAATTTTTTATTGAATTTTTTTTAAATTAATTAATTTTTTGTTTACTATCACTTTACCCCTAATCTTTACCCTTCGGTCTGTTACCTATATTTTTTTTGTATATTATTTTGTTATTTTTATTTTTTATTTTTTTTACTTTCACTTTCACTGTCACCCCTAACCCTTACCCTCGGTTGGTATCTTTATTTCTTTTTAGTTAATTAATTTTTATTTATTTCTTAATTTTTTTTATAAACATTTTTTAGTTAATTTTGTACTTTTATTTTTACTATCAATGTTACCCCTAACCCTTGTCAGTAACTTTATTTTTATTTTTATTTTTTTTACATTTATCTTTTGGTTTCTTTTTTTCGGTTTTTTTACTCTCGTGCCAAAATGACCCTTTGTGCATAATTGTAACTTGTGCAATTTTGTTTCCTTATGCAAATTTGTCTTCGTGCAATTTTGTTCCTTGTGCAATTTTTCTTTGTGCAATTAAGTAACTTCGTGCAATTTTGTCTCGTGCAGTTATTACCCGCTCCCAGTATAAGTTTTAATCTCCTGTTAATTATGCCAAAGAACTTTTTTTATTCCTTAGTACAAGCTGTGATCTACCGCATTCATAAATTATAGATGTGACTGCATCTGGAACTGTTTTTCAAATTAAGATTCTACTTGATCTGGATCTAATCAATTGGAAATTTTCAAAATTTAATGTTTAATTACACTTCAAATAAGTTTTTTATTCGTTTAATACTTAAAATAAGCATATTTTTAGCATATAATAAGCATATATTTGTTTTACAACATTTTTTAACATATAATAGGCATATTTTATTTTAAATGGGATGTGGCATATAAAAGGTAAAACTGCGGTCCGTAAAAGGTAAAATAGGGCCTGCAAAAGACTAATGTAAAACTTAAATTTGATAATCCATTGTTTAAAAAAAAGCCAAAAAAAGAAGGTTTCAAGTACAATTTACAGGAAATTCGAAACTTATTCTTAGATATTTTGAGCTTTTATAAATAGTAAAAACGTAAACTGGGGCTTGATGACCATTTTTATTTTCTAAATTTGGCCTCAAACCACTAAATGCCTGCCGACTCCTGGCCTAAACTATAAAAAAATTGTATTTTAATTCACTTTAAGTGTAAAGTTCAGTTAAATTTAGTCAATATTTTCTGATTTTCTTCTAGGTTTTTCAAAGTACAAGTTTTCTAGTCAATTTAAAGTATAAAATTTAATTAAAGGTAAAATCTAATTTGTATGATCAAAATATATTTAACAGATAATGTAATGCTTCATTTAATGTGTTTTTTAATAAATAAAATTTTAAAAACTGCAAAAAAGATTAATGAATAAAGTAAATATTTTGTATTGAATATCAATTTTTTAATTTTAGATGTTAAATTTGTTTAAAACTTCAGGTTATCCAGTTTTTTTAGCCTAAATTTTAAAATTCAAGGTTATCTTTGATTTTGCCAGGATTTCAAGTTACTTCTAAGAACTTTATTTACCATTCATTGCAAACTAAAGGATATCTGGTTTTAATTGATACAACTTAAAGGGTTGAATGTGTACCAAAATGTGAAATAAATAGAAAACAAAAAAAAAATTACCAAGGCTAACTTCAGCTTTAACATTAAACTATATTGCTTGAAATAAATGTAAAAAAAACTAAAAAAAATTTTGTAAACCTAAAAAATTATGTTAGACATGAAATAGTTTTTTTGGTAAACTAGGGTGCACACTGACAATTACTATTTTTAACTATTCTAAATTGTAAATTATACTTGAATGTAGAAAAAAAATTAGTTTAAATTTAGTCTATTAAGAACTTAAGGGTGGGGTGTAAATCACTTTTTGTTTGAAACTTGGTGTTGTTTTTTACATAAAATACTTACTTACTAGTTGTTTTTCATAGTTAAAAAATTATATTAGCTTTGAGATGTAAGAGATCAAGTTATGGAGGTCAATAGGTTCTTTATAGGAGGCGCAAACTAAAAAAGTGAAAATAGACTATTGCACTAAAAATCTCTCTTCTTTTTCAGTTTTTGAGCAATTGTTTTAAAACTTTTTCAGGCTGTTCTTTAGTTAATTTTAAACAACTTGTAAGAAGCATATTTTTGAATTTTTCTCTATTTTTTAATTAAAATATTAACAAAATAGATGTTTTTTTTTCGGTCATAATTAAAAAAAAAAAAATGCTCTACAAGTTGTTGGTAATATTAAAAAGAATATTTCCTAAAAGTATAAAGTAAATTGCTTTAAAAACAATAGAGGAAATAGATTTTTATTGGATTTTTCAAAATTATGAAAAAATTAATCTTAAAATTTTCGTGTTCCATACGGATTTTTTAATAGAACTGGTTATATCTCAAAAATTAATTAGTTTTTTTTATTTTATAAAAGTATCTTACGGTATTTATTTACTGTAAACTTTCAAATAAAAGGCATGTTAATTATTGTAGAAAAAGATGTTGGACCCCTTCCCTATGGTGTTAATGTTTTTGTTATAACAAATTTGATATATAAACTTTTTACATCAATATTGATGATAACATTATTTTTTACAGTACTTTTCTTTATTCAAATGACGTATGTTTCTCTGTTTAAATAATTAAATATGTCAGCTAAATAAAGAAAAGTACTGTACAAATTGTTGTTGTTTTTGTATATTCCAAGGAATTTGTTTCGTTAGGATATGTATAAACAAACAATTAGCTAGTAGTTTTGAATATTTATGTTAGTTCTAGTTATGTACTTCTAGAAACTCCAATAAAACAGTCATAATTGCAGATTCTGATTTTTTATTCTTGATTCATTTCGTGAAGTCAGAAGAGCACGAAGAAACTAAACAACAAGTTTTAGAGTAAGTTTTTTAGATTTCTTCTCTTTATATTTAACTTCTCTATTGCTTCAATTTTAGTATAGGAATAATGCTGAGAAAGATACAAAGTAATTAAGTAAACTTTTTACCAAAAACTATCTTAACTGGACTAAATTACATATTGCTTTTAATTTGATGCATGTCTAACAGTGGACCAGCCATTGTATGTACAAAAAAAAAAAAAACTTTTTTCGGAGTTTTTCTTCGAAAATTTGCGGCCAGAAAGATAAGGTTCTAGCGCATTTAAAGTTTTAAATATTAAAATAAAATTGTATAATACAGAAGTTATGCCAGTTTGCGCAAAGCATTTTGAGGAATTTTTGCATAGATTAAATTTTAATGTCTTTAAAAATTATAAAATCAGCATCCAATATTTTTTTTTCCATTTAATGCTACTTGCGTATTTAAATTAGGACGCAAATAGCATTAGATGGAAAAACAAAATTATTAACAATCTATTAATAAACATACCTTTAGTTTTACTTACTAAATCTCTAAATTTTGTATTTATTTGAATTTATTCAAACGTCATAATTTAAAGTTATTTTTATGCTGTTCACTTACCAAAATTTTTTTTAAATTTCATTCAAAATTTATCACTTTAGAATGAAACTCGTGTAGTTTTGAAAAGCTTTGTGTAATAAAATATAAAACAAAATGAATAATCTATTGGTATTAAGTTACAAATGGTATATAAATCAGGGTTGCCACACACTCAGGGAACTCAGGGAATCTCAGGGAATTTTCAAACTGTAGAAAATCTCAGGGAATCTCAGGGAAACTCAGGGAATTTTGGCATTTTTCTTTTAACTCAGGGAAACTCAGGGAAGTTTTGATTTTTTCCCTAAATTTCAGGGAAGTTTTTGAAAATCTCAGGGAAATTTTTTTCTAGATCTAGAATGAGGTTTAGTTAATCCAGTTTCAATATTTTGTTCAAAAGTAGTAATTTTTATTATTTTAGTGGTTATTTAGAATTTTTTTAGCCTTGCGGCTAGTTCTTCAATATTCTTAGTATTAACATTGTAGTTTTTTTAAGTTTTAAATTTATATTTACTTAAGTAAAATCAAACAGTTTAGAGAAATGAAAGTTGTTGTTAACTATTCATTGAAAATTTCTAATAAACTTTTTATTTTTAGTTACTTGAGTAGTTTAAAAAACACTATGTTGTACTATTAGTTCTTATTTTTTAAATAATAAAGTCATTTGTTATTCGTTTACAACTACTTGTTTTCAGTAAAAAAAAATAAAATGAATACAGATTAGTGTTGTATTACTTTTGTTAAAAAAATAGAGGTTAAATTTTTGTTTATAAATAATAATTTCAAAAGTAGTAGCAAGTGTTGAACGGGGCTTTAGCTTAAATAAGGAAGTAATATCAACTAATATGGGAGAGATGACAATAAGGTCCAGAAGAATGATCAAAGATCATCTATATGCAAACAGTCTAGAACCAAGCACAGTTGAACTAAGTTCTGAATTGTTAAAATTTGTAAAATCTTCTAGGGCCCAATATTTGGCATATCTTGACCTTGAGCAACAGCGCTTTGCTAAAAATGTTTCAAATAAAGGTGATGCTTTGAGCAAGTTAGGAGAACAAAAAAGTAAACTTACAAAGCAACTCAAATGTTTGAATGAAGACTATGACAAATATACTGCAGATGCCAACAAACAGTCTGATTTAGAAGCAATGAAAGAATTATTAGCAAGAGGAATAGCTGCTAAGGACAACGCAAATAAACTTGAAAATAAAATTAAAACTATTGATTTAGAAATTGCATACTTAAAAAAACAGTAATAAGATTTTATTATTAGGTAATGTGAAATTGTTTTAAAATCAAAATTATGTTTTCAGTCATTTAAAATAGATTGTGTATGAACATCTAAAAGACATAAAAAAAAATATAATTTTAGATTATTTTGTATCAGTTGTTAGGTATTAAGTTGTACTTTGATATGAGATATTTCTTTAGCTATTTCTTTAAACTTTCTTTTTGCAGGTTTTTTTTACAATAATGTTAAGCTTTTAAGTTTTATTTACTGCATTCAGAACAGTTGCTAGGAAAGACATACAAGTCATAATGAAGTTATTATGTATGCATTTAAGTGAGTTCTTCATGTGAAATTATTATTATAGTATAATTAAATTTTGTCAATTAAAATGTCAAACAAATTAAACTTTATTCTTTTATGTAGAAAGTTAACTAACTAGTTTACACAAAGTTGTGCAAAAATTTAGTTTTTAATTTTTAATTGGTTTAAACCTTTTAAGATTTAGTTTTTGAAAACAGTTTTTTTCATAAATTTAATGCCGAAGCATACACATACAACCTTCCTTTTATTATTAAAGAAGAAAAATGAGAATGAGGTATTAATAATTTGTGTTAGAAGAGAAATTTTTTTTTTAAGATTTGAAAAATACTCAGGGAAACTCAGGGAAATTTAAGGTTACTCAGGGAAATTTTTGGTCACTCAGGGAAGATTTTTTGGCTCAAAGAGTGGCAACCCTGATAAATACTTAAAACTATTTTTTTTTCTTGGGTTAAAATATGAATTTAAAAATTAACTTTAATAAGTTTATTTCAGGATTTCCACAAAACCTAGAGTTCTCAAAAAACCTGGAATTTTAAACATTTTTTACATGTTAAGTAGTAAAATTTTGAAATGAAACGAAAAATCTGTCATATAGATAAAAATTGTTTGTCATCATCAATTTTTGTTTTATTTGAAAAACAATTTAAAATAAAGTAGCTTTTACATTATTTTTTAATATTGTTATACTATTTAACTCAGTTATTTACCGAGAACTTAACTTTTAACTAAAAATATGTCCAAAAACATGTACTTTTACAAAATTTGGAGAAAATTTTTAAAAACCAGTGGAACCCTGTTATTTAGTTTTTTATCATTTTAAAAAGTATTTATACTAATTTATATACCATTTGCAACTTATTATTAACAGAATACTCATTTTGTTTTATATTTTGTTTCACAAAGCTTTTCAAAACTAAATACGGTGTTGCAATGGGCAGCCCATTGGCCCCAATCCTAGCCAATTGGTTTGTAGCATCAAAAGAAAATTACCAATTACAAACAAATTCAAAAACAAAACCTCTATTCTACACAAGATATGTAGATGATAAATTCGTAGTCACACAAAGCAAAACTGAATTAACAAACTTATATCATGAAATTACTCTACACCTAAACTTAGAATTAACTTTAGAAAGATCAGTTGACGGAAAACTACTGTTTCTCGACACTGAAGTAAAACAAGTATCAAACCAACTACACACAAATGTGTACAGAAAAGCAACAGACACAGGTCTAAAAATGCAATACACTAGTATTTGTCCAAAATCTTTGAAACTCGGTTTAATAAACTTTTATCTAAACAGAGCGCTAAATATATGCTCTAATTTTACCGCTTTAAAAGATGAACTTAAAAAAATAAAAAAAACTTATTGCTTAAGAATCAGTATCCACAAAACCTTATAGAGTCCAAAATCGACAAATTCTTTAAGTTCACAAAATCGACAACTCAACATTTAAACAAAATGAAAATATTAACACAAAAAATGAAAGGAAAACAAAAACCGAAAACTGCTCTTATTTCACAACAGTTTACATAGGTAGTTGTTCAATAAGATTCCAAAAACGAAAAGCATCCATATTTCAAAAACACAAAAATTAAACCGGCCTACACCAGCAAAAAAATTTCTGATTACTTCAGCAACAAAAGTAAATGCTCGGAAGTATTTGACGCAAATGTTATTTCTAAATATACCTGCTCTGCAGATCAGAGCATCTCTTACACTAGAGAAACATCACGGCAAATCTTCCGACAAATCACAGACCACTGCGGAACAGATAAAAACAGCGCAATATTTGAAAATCTTTTTAATTGCACACTCTGTAAAAACTCTAACTTTAAAGTTTTGAAACGATGCAAACAAAGCGAACTCTACAGCCTGGAATCAATATTAATTGAAGAAGAGCGACCTAAGTTAAATACGCAAATAGCATTAAATGGAAAAGCAAAATTATTAAAAATTTAATGATAAATGTACCTTTACTTTAGTTTTACTTGCTTAAACTCTAAATTTGGTATTTATTTTAATTCATTCATACGTCATAATTTAAAGTTATTTTTTGAGCTGTTCACTAACCTAAAAATTATTCAAATTTCATTTAACATTTATCACTTTAAAATAAAACTTGTATAGTTTTGAATAGCTTTGTGAAATAAAATATAAAACAAAATGAGTAATCTGTTAATGATAAGTTGCAAATGGTGTATAAACACGTTTAAAAACCTTCCTATAATAGTATTTATACTAAAATATTATTTTTTGCGTATTCAGTTGTTAACCTAGTTTACTGCGAAGGGTTAGGCACTTTTAGAATTGCAAGATCTATGTTTCAATATATTACAAATATAGTAAATTTTATTGAATTTAAAAAAGCATTCTAAAAAATGCACTCAGTATTTTTTAAAATCTTTTCTGGAGAGTTTTTATTTTATTTCTATTATATTATATATTTATAATATTATTGAAATATTAATTTAACTTGCCTCATTATAAGACTGTTTAAAATCAACTTATTTTTTATAAAAAAAAGGGATAGACAGGGTTGCCACTTTACCTGGAAACCTGGAAAAACCTGGAATTTGACAATTTAGGCAAAAATAACCTGGAAAAACCTGGAACTTTTATTAATTTTAACTTTTTCAGTAGTAAAATTTCAATTTTACACAAAAAATCTATAATATAAATAAGATTTTTTTGTCATCATCAAACAATATCTTTATTAAAAAACATATTTAAAGTAACTTTACAGTATCTTTTCAATGTTTTTATACTACTTAACACAGTTTCTTATATAGAAATTAACTTAAAACTAAAAATATTGGAAAAAATAACTGGAATAAATTTGGAAAACCTGGAAAAAATGTTGAAAAAACGAGTGGCAACCCTGGATAGAGCAGAAACTTTTAAGATAGCTAACTTTATTAAGTCTGATAATTTTTTTAAAATTAGAATTAAAAAAAAATATTTCAAAAATTCAATTGAAATAATTTTGAGCTACATTAGAATAATATCATCACAAGTATTGTTTTTATACAACATTTACTTCTTATGTCAACTTCAGCCCAGTTTAGGCCTATTCCAAGTCTTTTCCTAGAAATATGATTTGAAGTGACAAATTGAAAGTTTACTAAAATGATTTATTATTAAGTTGATAATAATTTTATCAAAACTATTACGGATAATATAATTTTCAATTATTTTGGATAAAAGAAAACAGACATAAAATTGTTATGTCATCAGTCATATAAAGCTCGTCAAGATAATTTCACGATTAATCAAAAAATATTAGATAAAAGTAAATGATAAACAAAAAAATTTAAAAACTTTATTGATTAGTTAAATTGTTTGCAAGTTAATTTTTTTAGAATGTATAAGGTACTAAGTTTTAAAGTTACAGCCGTATATAATGTAACTGTTTGAGAAAATGTAATATTTTGCAATATTTAAGTGGTTTTTAATATGCAGAAATTAGGCTGCCTTTACTATCACTATACAAACAGAATGTTAATGTATTTTATTGTTACTGAAGTTAAGTTTTTATTCATAGGGTGATGACCCATCAAAAAAATATATAAAACTAAAAAATTCTAATTTGATAATAGAAATGTTACTAGTTAATTAAATGTTATAATGGCCTTTACTTAATGGGTGATAAAATATTAGAATTTTTATAAATGCTTAAAATATATAAACAAAAGCAACTTTTCATAAAAAGTAAATTCTTCAATGAATTTTGATGTATTTCTAAATTGAAAAAGTATTGTGTACAGGTGTGTTTAGCGCAATGTTTTAACCGAAAAGTTTTATGAAACAAACATCAATGGTGTATCCTCCTCTTTATTTTCAAACCTTGTTTACTCAATTTTTCAGGAAATTTTCATAGTTTGTAAAACGTCTATTGTGACATAAGAAAAACAAGTTTTTTTATCAAAAAAGCATCTAGAAAAGTAACTATGTTTAGTAAAAACATAATATTAATCTAATTTTATATTTTATGATGAATAAATTACTTTTTACCTTTCTCTACTTTCAGGATTAAACACAATAATTTGCATTAAGTGTTTGTTTTTAAATAATTTTTGTACAAATTAAAATTTGTGTTAGATTTTTTGTAAAAAAATGCAGTTTTGAGTTTATATGTATTTTTCTTTTTTATTAACTCCGTTTTATTACACTCTATTTTTCTAATTATTGCAGTTGTTTTTATAGATTTATGTTCTGTAATATTTGTTTGAATTAACTTTAAATTAACCATTTCCATGAATGCTTTTATTGTACTTCATTACATATGAATAGGTGTGTAGCACCGAAGGATAGCCATGTTTAAGGTCTAACAAACCCTAATTATAAACCTACGACCATCTTAGCTAGGCTTCATTTATAGTGTTGTGGTTGTTAGAACAAAATCCCGTACTGGTATCTGCGCTCGCGTGGTGTACTTAATTTTAATTTTACTTTGGGTTAAAGCAGACAAAGACTTTTCTTTTCTTATTTTACTACTCTAAATTTACAACTAAATACTACTTCTTTAGTATAAGTTAATAGTTGCTACCTTAATTATTAAGCAAAAAAGTCTAGAGCAGTGGTACTAAGCCTTTTTTTATAAGTAATGCACAACGAATGTTTGATTCAACGTCTAATCGGTTTCGCGCTTTAGGTTTGATAATAATAAATGCAGAGAAGCCGCATTTGCACAAGTAAGTTAAACAAAAAAGAGTCAAAAGTCAAAACATTTAGAGCTGTATACCTAGCGGTGGATAGCAGCTTTGCATTTTATAATCTAAAACGCCATAGGGTTGCAAGAGTAAAAACAATTTTTGCAAAAGATAAGTTTATTCGATAAATTCTTCTTGTATGGCTTCAAGAATATCCCCATCGGTTACATAACAATAGCTGGCTCACTCAATTTTTATTTTTTTTACAACTTTAACGATAGCAATACTGATACACTCAGTTTATGACACTCCCTTCTCACTGATAAATATACTCACCTCTTTAAAAAATGTATTCTCAAATTTTAGAAACTCAGAAGATTTACAACATTTGAACTGACAAATCCTGAAGTTTGCAAATACTGCCTTAATTTACTAAAATTTAAGTAAAAAACTGAATTCAATTAGAAAATAATAAAATTAAATATATTTTATTAATTTAAATTTTAAAATATTAAAAATATTTAGATAATTATTTGTGAATTAATTTGAATGGAAAAATTTAATATGTTAAAAATAGCTATTCTAGAGTGCTAATTCTGCTGTAAATATATTAAGGTTATTTAAATATAACGCTCTGGATAAACAATGATAAGGTAAAAGTTCTCTGTTTGATGAAAAGTTAGACTATTATAACAATAATTATAAGAACACACTAACATACAAACAAACTGACAAGTCACTAATGTACACGTTTTATTAAATTGTGGACTTGTTCTGAAATCAGATTACAGGATAGAATAGCTGCTAAGTTCGGCGTTCGATAATTCTATGCTGTTCGTAAAACAAGCTTAGATATAAGCTTAAAATCAGTTAAGGAGAGCAATAAGTTTTTTTTTCAAACCTCAAATTCAAATAGCTGTAAGGTTAAACTTCTCTTAAATTTAACCTGTTATTAAAAGGTGTAGAAAACAGCTTACAACTAGCCAAAACTTTTTTTAATTGTTTTAAAAAGTAAGCTTTTAGATAGAAAGTAGGTTGCAGGCCGCAGTTTGCTGAGAAAGCAAACATGTTTCATCAATGTATGAGATTTAAGTAGCTGTTAAGTTAAGCGTTTGATAAGTCTAATTTGTTCGTAAACAAGTGTATAAAGTAGCTTAAATCAGCTAAATAGAGATAATATGCTCAAAACCTGAAGAACTGTTATTTTAACGAGGCTAGTAATAACGTAGACCAATTAGAACGAAGTTTATTGTAAATAAATACTTACATTTAAATGTAAACCTTAAAAAAATGATTGAAAACACGGGTTTGAGTATTCAGCACGTTTACTATCTGCAATTCTTTGACATAAAATAAATTCTTGTAACATTCCTATCCCTTTTTCTCTTATTATCTCTAGGAAAATAGCAGCATTGGGTATAAACCTTCAAAGATTGTTAAGTAGTCTGAAGTCTGCTAAATAAACAATATACATGTTGAATTGATAAAAATTTATGGTATAAATAGTTCAAATTAATTTAAGGTTTGTTTTACAAAAATTAACAATGACCCTTATTTGAAAGTCTTCATTTTATATAAGAAGTTGGCAGCATTATATATGTAATGGACCATTTTTCTTTGAAAAAGTTGCTCGCGGGCCGCACTTTGTATAAAAAAGTTTTCTGCAGGCCTCAGTTGTTTTAAATAATTGTAATAATAAATATAATTAATACTATTTTAGACCAAAAGTTATATAAATGATGCAAAAAAAAAACACTAGGAATTACCATTTTCAGCCTTTGATTTAATTAAGCCTAATTTAAAAAATTAAAAAAAAATTGCTTAATGTTGGGATAATCACACAATCTAACATTTTACTTTTTTATTTTTATTTTCCTATAATGCCTTTATAGTTTATTTCTTGAAATTGAAAGCTGAAACTTAATAAGATGTTTAATTTAGTTATTTTGTACAGAAAGTAATTACATTAAAAAAAATTATTGTCGTAGTATGAGCAAGTTGTCTTTAGTTTTGCAAGTTATTAAAATTTAAACAGGTTTATTCAGTATGCTAAAGATAACAATGAAGGTGTTGAACTGTTCATTAGAGAACGTAGAAAAATGTGTACAGTACCTACATCTCAAACTAAACTTAATATTGTTGATATACTTCATCAAGCCAAGGTTTTTAATGTAAAAAACTAATATTATATACTAATATTGTGACTAACGAATCAAGACTCACTATACATAGTAATAATGTTTGTTTTTATTTAGTAGTGAACGAGTACAATGAAATTTTAATACTAATTATGTATTACTATATAGTTTTTATTCTTTACAGTAAACTCAATTTTAACGTTGATAAAATTGAAATAAATACTTTGAAATGAGTTTTAATTATTCCAATATAGTGGGTGATGTCGGTTTTTATTAATTAAAAACTCTGTGTAAGTTCTATTAGAATTTACTTGTTGTTGTTGTTTAAGATTTTTTAATATGTTTTATCAACTTTTTAATATATCATAATATACCAAATCTGTTGAAGAGTTTCGTGAATAAAACGTTTGGTATACACGCTTAAAGTTGTACAATGTTTGAAACATAATTTTAATTGACATATACTAATAAACAAAACAACTTAAAATAAGTGAATGAAAAAATAAAATATGCAAATACTTAAAAGTCATTCAGTATTAAGAAATACTGCTAATTATTTATTAGCTCAACAACAACTTGATAAATTTTTTTTTGCAATAACCGTGCAAAGGTTATATAAGCATAACACAATCTTTACTTTAATTTTGCTCATTCTGCAACGGTTTTATTACTATTTATTTTTAAGTTAATTTTTTTCTATTGCAGAACTTCGCTCTCTTAACATGATTTTCGTGTACCCAAGAGAGAACATTTAAAGGCTGTTCGTAATGTTATTGTTAAATATGTTAGTTCTCTACGGTTACTTCTTTTGAAAATGGTGTAGCTAAAAATGTAATTTAAAATGAGCAGTAATTGCAGCAGAAATAAAGAGCTACATTAACCTGCTGTTTAGGTACACATTTATTGATACGCCGTAAAACATATATAGTTTTAAGCCGTAAAACATTGTGTTCAAAATAATTTTTTTGCTATAACAAGAAAAACAAACCTAAAAGTAGTAATAAAAAAGTATTATATATAAAAAAAAACTTTACTGCATTAAATTTAGATAAATTTGAACTAATGAACTAGACAAAAATTCATGAACTTACAAATAATGAATTAAATCCAACATTTAAAACTTAAATATTAAAGTTAAACAGTAACTAAAGTAATTTAAAGTGTAATTTAAATTCGCCTACCCCATGATTTAAGCATAGAAATAGATGTTTTTTGTATGTATACATACTTATGATATTGTTATTTACTTCGAATTGAACAAAAATAAAATTCTTAAGTTATGTACCTACAACGAGACAAATTATATTTAATAATGATTAAAAGATTAATTCAAGCTGTTAGAGATGTAAATATATTTAACGAGCTAATTTATAAAACAACGTTTCAATTAATTAATTAATATATTATAAGTATGTAAAACATCAATTTATAAGCGTTTGTAAAAGGTTTTTAGTGTACTATGACATAACTTTCATCGTAATTTTTTATAATTAAAAGTATTGTTAACATAAATTGCATAGTGTTAGATGTTTAGCTTTTTATTGGTTATTTGTTTTTACAAGTTTCACAATATTTTGTAATTTTTAACTTAAATTTTAATACTTACACTGTAATAAATTACACCTTATAGTTTTTATCATAAACCTGTACTAATGTTCTTGATTAAACCTTAAAGTTTAACTTGTTATTTACTGTTAGAAAAAGTCTTAAGTTTGTATTTTAGTAACTGATTTTTGGTTAATGTTAATATATCTAACACATAATTATGTAATTTTGAAAGTATTTATGATGCATGCACGTTAATCTTCTACAGACTCCGCATAGCTGATATATTTTATGAGCAGCGAAACGCTATTAGTGAATAAAGTTATTGCGTAAAAACAGCTGTTTTAAAAAATATGAGTAATAAATATTGATAAATAATAAATTTTTCAGCTACAGAAAGATAGCTCAGTGAAACCATTATCAGAATTTAAAGAAACTATAAACTTTTCTCCAAAACAGCATACAGAAAAAAATTATCCAACTGTGCAAAAGTCACAAAGCGTAAACTATGATGAATGCAAAAAAACTGGCGAAAAAATAGATTTAAATGTACTTTTTTCACCTTCTTGTAAACTTGGTGAAGAATTCAATTTTGAAGCTAGCAATAATTCAAGGTCTAATAGTATGTATTGTAAACATGCATCTGTAAAAAAATTTAAATTGAAACAAGAAAAAAGCATAGTTAAATTAGATTCAATTGATAAAAAGGATCTAAAGACGATTAAGTTACAAAAAGAAGTTTTAAAAACTTATCCATGTAAAAAAAGAGAAAATTTTAATATAATTAATGAAAATTCACAATTTATGTCTATCAACGAAATCGCTACACCGTGTACTTTGAATACATCCAAAAATCAAAACCAAAACGAATTATCAATAGACATGAAATTAAAGGCTGAGGGCTATAGCAGAAAAAAATTACTTCCACCTAGTTATTTTTCAAAGAATAATGAATTTATGCTTAACTTCTTTGAATTACCAATAATAACTGACCAAGGAGTTGAAGTATTCACTGATAGTTTCATTTCTCTACTCAAGGTTATCTCAAATTATAAAGTTAAATGTTAAATTTTTATATCTTAATAGTTTTTTTCAATAAAATAAAAAACTGCAAATGTTTTAGTTTAACTAATTAAATACAATCTTTAAGTAAGTAATAACTAAATTTTATGACGTTTTGATAAATAATAAAAAAGCAAAGTATTAAATATTTGCTATAGAATAGTACTAAAATTAAAATAGTCCTTATAAATTTGACAATGATTTTTTATGAACTTTAGATAAAAATAGAATAAAAGAATGATCTTTATAATACTTTCTAACAGTTTTAATCATTAATGAAAAAACAGTTTATTGTTTAAAACTTTAAGAAAGAATTAATTGAATATTAAGTCTAACGTTGTAAGAAAAATATACTTGAAAGTTCTTCTAACTAATGATAAGGTTATAAAGCCATAGACAGGGTTGCCACTGGTCCGACATTTTTTTTACTAAAAATAGCATTGAATCCTATATGAAAGCTTGAAGTACAAACTACAAGTTAGTTTTTATAGAATAAAAAAAATGTTAATTAACTTTTGAGATATTGTAATTTGTATAAAAAGTTTCCGGTACAAACGTATGGACCGCAAATTTTTCAGGGTCAATTTTCTCAGAATTTTAGAAAATCACTAAAAATCTGTCTTCTTCATTTTTTGAGCTAGAGACCTCAAACTTTTAGGAAATGTGTCTTTTATAGTTTAAAAAACTTTGAATGTTTTGATTTTAAAATGATTAAAAAAAAATTCGACATAAAAAAAAGTGGTTTTTTTTTTATAGTTTATTTTTTCAAAATTAAAAAAATCCTGCATTAAATCTTTTTAAAATTTAATTGTAGACTTTCTGTGACAGTTTGAGAAAGATGGCTATAAAAATGAAGGAAAAGATAGATTTTTAATGAAATAGTCTTTTTTTGCGTTTTTGGTTTGCGCCTTCCATTAGGAACCTATTGTGGTCACTGACTGTTATCGCTCATATCTCAAAAATTACTTTGAATATTTTCAAGCGTTTAAAAATGTCTGATAGCTCAGATAAAATTCTATAAAATATAATCAACTTGTAAAAAGCAAGGTAGACAATTTGCTTTAAAAGCCAATACGTTACAAACTAAGCTTTCTTAAGTATAGTGGTTCTAAAGTTTTACTGTTCTAAAGTTTTTTTGTGACTTACGATTATTAAGGTATAAATTACAAAAGTAATGTTTATGGCAACTATGCTCTTAACCAAAGATGCTCTACTTTGTCAAATTTTTGTAGCCAAGTGTTAACTTTTTCAATGCAGAAACATTATAACAGGGTTGCCAAAATAACTATAAAGGAGAACCTAGGAATTTTGAACAAAAAATATCAAAAAATCTGCAATTGTAAACAATTTTTACATGTAAAATTAAAAAATTTAGATTAGATACAAAAGATTTATCAAATACTTAAAAAAGTGTTTGTATGATTCACAATTTTTTATCTAAACACACAATTAAAGTAGCATAACAGTATCTTTTTATTATCTCTTTAGCATTTAAGCCAGTTTATACCTTAACTTTAATTTTATACTAGAAGTTGACTAACTAACATATATTTTTAAAATTTCAAAAGCCTGGAAGAAACTCAGAAGACTTAGAAAAAATTTACAAAATAAAAAGCAACCCCGTTATAAATAAAGTTATCTTTTGTCCAGCAGTTCTAAAGCTAATAATCTTTTCTACTTAAGTCGTATAGACTAGATTCATGTTGATTCAAGTGTAAAAAGCCATATCATTAACAACATATTGATTAGCAAAATTTAAAATTATGGTAATTATGACCTATAGCAGGCTTGTCATAGCATTGATTGTAATTTCATTGCTTACTTACTTTCAAGATTGCTATGCATATAAAGTTAACAGTTTTAACGTGAAAAACCTAAAATTTTATAGCCGCTAGATTTAAGATAGTTTTATCTATAAGGGCCTTACTTTGAAACGAGATAAGTTGTAACTATAGCAACTATGCTATAGAAGATCATCAGTTGTTATAAACAATTCTGAAAAAAGTTTTTGAACAAAATAAATGCATCATTGTAAATAAACTGTAAAAATCAAAAATAGATAAAAATATCCTTAAAGCTAGTAAAGTCGAGAACTTTGAATTGTTTGATTTAAAACAAATTACAATAGTACAATTATTATAGTAAGTTTTTATATTAAATAAGATATTATCTACTAAAATTATGGTAGCTAGCAATTTTACATAAGAAAAAACATCAACTATCTCGTTTAAAATTATATTTGAGAAGTATATTTATAATTAGTTCTTAAATAATTATAGGAAAATGAACAATTCAGAAACGAAATGTTTTTACTATGGCAAAGAAACACAGAAGACAGGAAAAAGGAAGAATAAATAAAATTACATTAGTTTATGAATTGAACAAATTTTTTTTAGATAACAACAATAAAAACAAGAGCTTTTGCAAAGTTGAATTATGTATTGATGTTTGATTTTGGTTTTGAAATTGTAAAAACTGTACTATTTTTACTCAATACCATTAATTAGTATAATTGTAATTAACATATATGTTTAAGTACTAGTGACCGGACTTACTAATAGTAATTATATAAACCTTGGTTAGAAGTTTTAAGTTCTTTTATCTTTCTAGAATCTATATTTTAACCAATTTAGTTTTATTTGAAAGGTTCTTTGAACACTTTTACAAGTTTTAAATTATTTAAAGGATAGTATTTTTTAACTTCGCTTAAAACTAATTTTAAAGTTGTTAAAATTTTTTAAATAGTGTAAAGTTATAAGTCTTTTGTAAAACATCATAGTTCTGCATTAAGAAGTCTTTTGTAAACTATAAAGCTATATAAAATTATTGTATTACGTTACCATTTAAGGTAATTTGTTTAGCTTGATTAACTTGTATTGCTGCAGGTTGTTAATACAAATAATAAATTGTCGTGTAATTTGTTTGCGGTGTATTTAAATTAAATTGCTAAAGTAATAAGTAAATTTTAAATTTTTGCCTTTTTAAACGCGTTAATAAAAATACTAATACAAAATGAGAAGGTTTTGATTGCTAAATACAAGTATTTTTATACATTTCTTAACACAATAAAACGAATTTGTTAAGTAACAATAAAACGAAAGGGAGTTTGTTAACCTTTTGTATAATAAGGGGTTAATTTTCTACTAAAACTTTAAATAAACATACTGTACAATATTATAGGTCAGAATGACTAAGTTCTAAATTTAGCTCAATTTTTGATAAACAACTTTATTAGCTTAGTTTATTTCAAGACAATTATTTTACTATAAACTTAGTTGATTTAAATTACTATAAACAATTTTTCTCATTTCCATAATTGAAGCACTATAACTTTTTTAAGTGTGTCGACATTTTGATTCTTATTAGAATTATATTGCTTGTTTATTTCTTTTTATTACTTTACAAAATTTTACATTTAGATTTTCTGCTTTCTCATGAATATTTCTTTGATTAAAGTCTTTAATGACCAAACTATGTAAGAGAACTTTTATTCAAAGTTTAGTTCTTGAGTTAAGTACTAAATAGTTTTAGTTTTTTTAGAGAGTGCTATCAAACATAGTTTAACAGTTTTGACTAACGTTTAATTTCTGTACAATAGAAGTATATCAAAAGCCTTTATTCTTTTATCTTTTTGAACTAATTTTATTTCTTAATTTTAATAGTTTTTTAAGTGTACTTTTCTTTGCTTTTACTGAAAGTTTATATTTATACTCATATACCATAGATAAATTATAACTGTAGATATATTACATTGATTGTTTATAATCATTAATATGTGTATTGTTTTGTGTTTAATTACCATATACAGTTATATTTTATTATTACTTCAGTTAATAAGAATAATGTTTAAATGAAAAAAACTTTTTAAAATTTGCTCATAAACTATGGAAATGAAGTAATTGTTATTTTAGAAATAATTACTATAACAAAATTTAATAACAAAATTTGGTGTAGTTTAGGTTTGTAAAGATTATTCATGGTCAATGTAGATAGAGATTTGAAGGTAAAGGTTTTGATAGTTGGTGACCCAGGGGTAGGAAAATCATCATTAGCTCACTTCTTGTCTCATCCTAGACTAACCAGTAAGAATCCTGGATATACAATTGGTTGCTCGACTCAAGTTAAGGTTAGTTTTTCTAATATATTTTAGTAATCCAAACTTATATACATTAAATCAGATAGTTATACAATTTAAGTTTAAACTTTTTTATTTGGTGTGTATGTATTGTCAAGTAGAAATGTATTCTGTATACTGAACAAGTAGTTTTAAATTGTAGTTAAGACACTATAAAAAGGTAATCTTTTGTCAGGCCTTCCATAAAAGGGTACTGTAGATCTTATGTAGTGTTTTGACTTAAACTGATACGATTTTTCTTCTAGCACTCTGCTACTAAATATGATAAAGATTGTCCAATATCGAATATATTAAATAAGGGGTCGACAGCCTTATATAAGTCACAGGCCAATTTTTTGAAAAAATTAGCTAGCGGGGCACACGCTATAAAATAAAATCTTCCGCAGTTCGCAGTTATTTACAGTGCTTGTAGTTTTCTATTAAAAATACTATCTAAAATCATAAATATGTAATAAAAAAAACTAGTTGTTACTGTTTGTTAAATTAAGAGCTTAACTGTAAGTTTTTACTACAAAATCTTTTTTCAATGTTGTTTTGTTTAAATATTTTTCTCAATACCCACAGTATCATTTTGTGAAAAAACTTATTAAATATCAAAAAGCAAGAGTTTTAACTATGTAAGGATTAAGTTTTTTCTATAATTAGATATAACAATTTACTATATATTAATCGCCAACAGCTACACGATTTCAAACAAGGTACATTAGATGAGAAGGTTTACTGCATTGAGCTATGGGATATAGGAGCCTCTAAGAGCCATGCTAACAGTAGGTATGTGTCATATTATCAGAATTGCCACCGCTTAAACAATTTTTGAGTTAATACTTAGTTCTTAAAATTCAAAAAGTATAAACTTTTGAAAACAGTATATTTTAACAACAAGTGTGAAGTTAGCTTGAATAAATTTTCAAAAAATGTCCAAACTTTGGATCTAATTATTTTCCTTATCTTAATAGCTAATTGAAAACTTTGTTTTTTATTCTAGAGAACGATCTTTTGTCTAAAAACTAAAAAAAAATCTATTGGGGTTTCGTTTTTTGAGTGGGGCCCCTTAAAAAAAATTGGGTTTTTTTATAATTTTATTTTATTTTATGAGTTTAAGTTTTATTATTATTTTTTTTAACTCAAACAATTATTTTTAAACTATTTAACACAGTTTCTTACCTTAGACTTAACTATAAATAAAAAAAAACCCAAAAGTGTGTACTTTTAAAAACCTAGAAGAAATTTGGAAAACCTGGAAATTTTTTTGAAAAAACAAGTGGCAACCCTGAGATAAGTAAAGTTTTTTAATGATAATTTTTTAATTGAATTAAAAAACAGTTGTAAAAGACTAGTGCGAAATGAAACAAGTAGAGATACAAAACGAATCGTAAATTATATTTAAACTTTAATAATTCATACTTTATTGTTTTCTTTTTATTTCTTGTTTTAATTTTCATTTTTATTTAACTTTATATTAGTTGTTTCAAATATTGTTAAATTAAATAGGTTAATAAATAATAATAAAAAGTTAACAAATTAAAACTAACAAGTTTTAGCTACATCATATGACTATCTATTTTGTTTATGAACTTTAAGGCTTTTGACAAATCATATAAGAAGAACATATTGATTCAAAATAATAGTATAGGTTGCAATAGAGCAAAGCAAAAGTTGGATTATAGTGAAATGTATCGTTTATATAGTTTAAATCTATCAAAAAAACACCTTTTTTAGCTTAAGATTAATTTACCACTATGAATGGTTGAAAAAATATGTGTTTTCAAAAACCTAGAATAAGTTTCGAATACCTGGAGTAAATTTGCCCAAAACCAGTGGCCACTCTGTAACATATTTTTTCAATGGGAGCATATGTAACCAAATTATTTATTTTAATTGTTCAGATTAAAAAAAATAGTATGACAAGTATTGAAGTTTAAATTATTTGAAAGTTTAGTCTTAGTACTGATTTTTATTATAAAATTTATTCGTAAATAACTAGTGTAAGGCTTATTTAATGTTTTTGTTTAGCTTTCATTAGAAAATTGTTGCTAAATACTAATATTAGTTTATAAAATTTTTAAAGATATGTTAAAAATAGTTACTTCACGAGTAGTCAAATATAATATAGAAAAAGTGTGGATAAAGATTTTTAATTTTATGTTTAGTAGTTTTTTACAGATTTTAAGTCAAGTTTAACATATAACTAATAGAATACAACATAAAAGATAATAAAAAGTGTTCTAAATTTCTAAAAAATCTAAAACTAAAAGTAAAAGCTTACAAAAACCTCAACAATAAGAAAATACACTATTCATATAACTTTAAAATATATTAAACTTATCTCGTTGTTTACAAACTTTCGGATTGCAAGTTTTTTTAACAGCAATTCTAGAACTAAAAGAAGGTTTCTGTTTCTTGCTCTAGATAAAATTTCGAATTTACTACCGATATAGTTCTCAGCACAACTAGGATTGTTGAGGAGGTGGTCTGGATGATTTCACCTTTCGACTTATCGTTGCCATTAAAATTGAACTTTTTAGCTTTTTTGTTACATGCTGCTTTCGTCTGACATAGAAACGTTGATATGTATGACCTACGTAGTTATTTCCGCAATGACAACTAAAAACGTATACTACGCTGGTTAATTCGTTGGTAGGTTTAGCCCCTTTAACTATCCCATTAAGCGGAAGGTTGGTGTTATACATAACACGTATGAAATGTCAAACTTAAGTGTTTGACAGCAAGTGAATTTAAAAACTGCCTTTCTACTTTTGTGTATAAAAAAAATCACTCAAAGCTACATTTCTTGAAATTTTTGTTGTCCAACCAAAAATTGAAAATTATCTAATCCATTACAAATTTAGCCATTAGGATCTGCACAGCTAATTGTTTGGATAAAGAATGGATAATATTTACAAAAAAAATCTTTATAAGGTTACCACGCACCAGTTGTTATGAAGGTAATTAGGCAAATCATAACAGGATGGTTAGTTTACCCTTTTTGGGTCCACTCCACATCTCTGTCTAGTTTACCTCCGCCTTCCTTAGATGGGTGAAAACTCCATTAGGTTGGTTAGACAAGCTTTTAACATCGAGATAAGTATAATTAAAAACTATATTTATAGTGTTTTTATATTGCTGTAAATTTTCTTAATCTTTTCGTTTAACTAAATTTTAAAGAATTTTCTATAATATTAATGCTTTTCTTTCATTAACTATTTATTAAACTAAGTTTAAACCGTAAAAAATCACTTGATCAAAAATTTAAATCATTACACAGACTTATTTTACATTAGACTTTTTGTGAATTAGTTAATTTAATGAAATTTCAAAAGTTTTATACTATACTAAATTTTTACATAATTAATGTTAGTTTTTAGCAACTTTATTCTGATGAGCTTAAGGATAATAAATAAAATTTTTTTAACTTTAAATGATTAAGTTAAGTTTTCGAATTAAGTTTTGAAATTTCAATTAAATTTAATTTTATTAGAATTTTTATTTTATTTTAAATACATGCCCTAAAAAATCGTCTTAGCTACGTGATTTTTTTATATTTTTATACTATACTTAGACAAACGTTTTTAAACCGAAAATTTCCAAGCAGCTTTAAGTTGATAAATTCAAAAAATTCAAACTATTTGTTTTATTAATACTGTTTATTATTTTCGTTTCTCTTATATTTATGACGATATTTTTAATCTGCAGCAAAAAAAGTTTTAATACGAAACAAACAAGCGTTTAAGTACTTTACAAATTACTTCATAAACATCTTTATGTGTAGTGTATTTCAATAGTTCCTTGAAAGTTATCATTTTAAGTCATCTTTATTAAAATAAAAAACTGTTAAAACAGACATCAGTTAGATGTTAGTATTTTATATTTAAAAAGCAATCTTATTTTGTTTCCACTAGATAAAAAATAAATTATTTGAGTTCTATTTATAATTTTACGAATTAAGTTCTAAATAAAAAAATAATTAAAAATAATATGTTAAGCTTGTTGTATGTAAAATTTTAACAATAACGTTAACTGTTTTTATATAATTTAATGTAAACTGCTTTTTATATTATAAACTTAAAAGTTAAAAAAATTCCAGTTAGTTTAGTTCTATGAAACTTGATAAAATTTATTTATCTCATAAATTTTTTATACAGGTCTATATTCTTTAATAATGTAAATGGGATAATATTAGTTCATGATCTAACAAACAACAAATCACTACAAAATTTAAATAAATGGCTTCATGAAGTTCTCAATCACGAATCAGTGGTGGGACTAAACTCAGTTAAAGTTGCTCCTTCTTGTAATAGTTCTACAAATAAAAAGTAGTTTTAAATTGTTGTTTGTATGCTTATAAAACCTGTTTGATTTAATTTATTTTAGTTATTTGAATTTGTGTTGAAAATATGTATAAATAAGATTTTTAAGACTAAAAGAAAACCATTATTTGCTTTTCTGAATTTTACTTATCTTTCTAAGCTATCTAAATTCATTATGTTTTAAAATCTTTAAACAGGGTTGCCACCTTACCTGGAAACCTAGAAAAACCTGGAATTTGACAATTTAGGCTAAAATAATCTGGAAAAACCTGGAATTTTTAACAATTTCAGTAGTAAAATTTTAGTTTGATACAAAAATTCTATCATATTAATAAATTTTTTTGTCATCATCAAAAAATTTTTCAATTAATAAACACACTTAAAGTAACTTTCAGTATGTTTTCAATGTTTTTATACTATTTAACACAGTTTCTTACATTAAACTCAACTTAAAACTAAAAACAGACCCGAAAATGCGTACTTTTAAAAACCTGGAAGAAATTTAGAAAACCTGGAAATTTTTTTGAAAAAACAAGTGGCAACCCTGTTCAAAATAAGATTGAATTTACGCACAGTAGAAATGTAATAAGTATAATTTTTAGATATAATATTAGTTTAATTTAAAACAAAATTATATATCAAAATTTAGCAAATCATAAGTTGTAAATTACTCTTACAGAACTTACTACTTCAGGCTGATTTCTAAGTTTAGTCTAAATGACATCTAGTCATACTGATATGTAATTAAAATAAGTTGTCAGCTTTACGTCCAATGACTTGTTTCTATAATAGAGTTTAGCCTTTTTTTTCACATATTTAGTTTTATTAGCAACACATAATACATATTCACTGCTAATCATAAGATTTTTAGAAATGGCAATACTAATGAAATATTAAATACTTGATTAAATTAGAAATTTTAATCTACAAGGTATTAATAAAAAAATAGAGCGAAAAACTTGAACATTGGTATTTATCCTGGCTTAAAGTTTGAATTATTAAAACTATCTAGCCCCAACAGAAAGCAATAAAATTTATGTTTCTTTTTAATTAGACTATGACATTGAAAATCATTGGAAATTAAAACTTTTTGAGTATAAGTCATATAGTCTAAAAATTGTTAGATAGTAATTTTTTGAAGATCAGTTATTTTTGCTAGTGATTTTGTATTTAGTAAGCCGTTTAGCTTTTATCATATTTTAGCTTTTATTTATAGGGGTTTATGTTAAAGCATGCAATGCCAACACAGTGGTACTGAAAATGAATGGATTTGCTTTGCTTTGGATCAAATTTCAACTTGAAATTCTTATGTTAAAATCTTGGCAGTCAATGATTTTTCTTAATATTAATTTTACTCGTTAGAAAAACACCCACTAAATCTGTTAAAAACTAATCAGAAGTAACAAGCAATATTATAACTTTTATGAAGTTTGTTAATACTTTTTACGTCGCTCAGATTGATTTAGATTTGGGCGTTTTTCCTAACTTATGTTTTTTAAAATAATTTTAAATCTATGTACAGAGGATTTGTTTTGATTTATTACACACTCAATTAGTATACTCATGCAAGCCGGAATTTTTTAAAAACTCAACTAGTTGTAAATATTTTTTAATTATCATTTTTTATGACTTTTAGTCTATGTTCTCTTGAAAATTATGTTATATTAGTTTTAAGTGATTAGTAATTATTTTGGCTATATCCAGTAAGGGTAGCTGTCTAAATTGCACGAGCGTACAAAGTTGCACGATGGAACAAAATTGCACCAAGATACTTTTGCACGAAGACACTTTTGCACGAGCAGGCAATTTTGCATGGTTTAAATTCATTTTTTATATTATTTTTATTAATTTTACTATTTTTTTTATTAACTTTTTTTTTCCTATTAGTGTTACCCCTAACTATTAGCCTTGGCCGGTTAGTTTATTTATTTTTGTTTTTATATTTTAATTTTATTTGAAAAAGATTATTTTAATTTAAATTTTTATTTTTTATTTATAATTTTTTTCAATTTATTTTTCCTACTATCACTGTTACCCCTAACCCTTACCCTCGGTCGGTAGCTTTTTTTTTTAATACTTTGTTTTTTTTAATTTTTTTAAGTAATTTTTTTACTGTTACCCCTAACCCTTACCCTCGGTCAGTAACTTTTTCTTTATTAATTTTTTTTTTATTTTTTTTTTGTTTACTTTTTTTTTTCTGTATATTTTTACTCTCGTGAAAAAATATAAATTGTGCAAAATTGACCCTTGGTGTAAAATCGTCTTCGTTGAATTATGTTCCCTCGTGCAATTTTGTGCCCTTGTGCAAATTTGGCTTCGTGCAAATTTAGCTTCGTGCAATTTAGTAACCTCGTGCAATTTTATCTTTGTGCAATTTAGACCCGTTCCCATCCAGTAAAGATAAGATGTTTTTAAGTCATTATTCAATAAGCACTAGATTGCACTGCATGACCATCAACAAAAGCACATTCGAAATTTTGCAACCTGGTTTTGTCCTTTAAAGGCTTAGTTATAAGTAAAAGTATTAAATTGTAGCACAATAGGACTATAACAGCTATTAAGTGAGCTATTTGTGTTCTGATAAAAATTTTAATTATTTGCAAACTACACAACTTAAAAAAAAAGACATACACAGCAATGCAACACACTTGAAAATAAAACGTAAAAGAAAAAACTTATTCTATTATCTTCGTCTGCTTCGGTTTCATAAAGTATTGTTTTTCTCTTTCTTTCAGTATTTTCTTGATAGATGAGCCAAGGTATATTTTTTTTTAGATTTTACTTAAACTTTTGAAATTTTTTACAACAATTGTATCTTATTGTTTATTATAAAGTTAAGATTATACTCTTTAAGTTTGAGAAAGAAAGCTTAAAAACTATAGAACAAGATATATTTTTTTCTGATCTGATTTTTTAACTTAGCCCTTCCATAAGTATCCTGTTAAAATTTCCGATTTTGTTCCTCATATTTCAAAAACTATTTTTCATTACAAAAAAAATTTTTAAAGCAACCGTAAGCTAAGTCTAAGGAAGATCTTTGAAATAAGAGCAACATGTAATACAATAAGTTTAAACCCCTATGCCCTTAATGGTAGAGTATCTGTACCTTGGCTTGAACTTTAGTTTTTAAGGCTAATAGTAAGACTAAAATTTAAGCATGATGACGAAAACTAAATCAAGGGTGTCTCAAGAACTTGGGCAAAGTGAGCTTCAAGTGTAGCATAATTAACAGATAAACTATACCGTACTGATTTTTCATTTTTCGCTTTGCTCTTAGATGTGCAAAAATTAAAAGGTGATCATGAATTTTGTACTGGTATTAACTAAAAAAGTTGAAAATCCGTAAGCGCGCTTTAACAGTACTGAAAAAAACTTTGAAAGAGGTGAATGATAAACGTATCATGCTAGTCTATAAACGGTTACATCATTTTAAAAGGTTGTGTTTATGTGAAAAGACTTAACAATATAAGGAGACTCGGAAGGCATCCAATTTACCACAATATCGCAAACAAGTCTTTCCCTACTTTTTAATTGAAAGCTTAAGAAAGGTCAATGAAAGCGATATACAAGGACACTTTTTGTTAATTGTATTTTCCTTGCAGCTGTCGTACAGAGAAAGTCGTATCAGTGGTAGAACGTTTAGACCGAAATCTACGTTGTGACTTGGGACATACCCCCGTCGAGGAAGAACCAAACGTGTAAAAAAGATACTAGATCTTTTTTTTTTGTTTTGCAATCCGACCTAAAACTCTTGATTTTTAAAAGCTATTATAGAGGTCTTAGCATCACGAATTGCTTGTGTCACTTTATCTTGCACATTAGATCAATTAGAATTGAACTCACAATATACTTTAATCTTAATTCCTATATGTAATATTTTTTCTCAGTTTTGGATTGCAAAGACGTTGTTAAGTTTTTTGTTCAAGCTGCTTTTTTGATTCCTTCATAAACTAATTTGGTGTAGCTTCTGTCAGCAGCAGCTTAAATACTAGTGCTAGCTTTAACCAAAATACTTGTTTTCGCCTTTCCCTGCTTTTCTTCAAAAATACTTTTAGCTTCACGTAGCCTTTTAAGTGGTTACTTGGGTTATGATATTATTTGCAACCTGGTTTATCATTATTTGCCTGTCGCTCAATATTTATAAGAGTAAGCATTACATTGACGTTTTAGTTGAAAATATAGTTCTGTCGTTTATGTTTTACTCAGTTTACAGTTTTACTAGTTAATTAACGGTTAATTACTAAGGTAGTTTTTTGATGATTCAGGCTGATGTTTTGCTTTGAACAGTAGCAACTTTTAATATTATAATTATTATGTTGTTTAATACAAGTATATAAGCTAGCTTTAATTTATAACACCTTGTAAAGTGAACTAATAAATATAGTTTTTTATAGTTTACATAATTTAAAGTTATCATAAGTTAAAACTTCAATTTCTTTTCTATAATAGAAAATCATCGGAACAATTAATAAAAGAAAATGTGTATGATCTGCCTCTATTGATGGTGGGGACTAAATTGGAACATGTACATGAAAGTTCTAGGGCCAGTAAAATGCTTGCTGGAAAAAATCTTTCTACATATTTTCAGTGTTCTGAAGTTTTACTAGTGAGTTATTGTTCTAAGCTATACAACTAGTAAATAAATTTCAGAAAGTCTCCTTGAAACAATATAATAATTTTTTTATTTATTAAATATTACTAAACTCTATGTTTTTATAAACTTAAACTGTTTTGGTAACTTTTTTTTACCTCAACAGGATACATCAAACAAAAAATACGTTGTAGCTGGCTCTGGTAACTGTGTCAAGTTAAGTAGATTTTTTGATAAGGTTAGATTTTGTGTAATGATAAAATAAATAACAATTAAAATATATGTTAAGTATATTACGTATAATT
Source organism: Thalia democratica (assembly GCF_965202585.1). Lineage (NCBI taxonomy): Eukaryota > Metazoa > Chordata > Thaliacea > Salpida > Salpidae > Thalia > Thalia democratica. The sequence continues at coordinate 60,365,090 of NC_139165.1, forward strand.
AAATTTTTGGAACTTAGTTGATATCATTAAAGTAAGAACAAAGACTATATTCAAGAATAGTTGTGGTCTTTTGGACTAAATTGTTGTTTATCTGAAAATGTTTCACTTAAACAAATTCTTCAGAGCTCACAAACAAATATTAAGCAGTATTAAAGAACTAGAATTTAAGACAAAATATAATTGATTAATAAATATGTCTAATCAGTTATTATTAATTGTGGAAATAGCAATAATTAAAGACACAAATTATTAATTTTTAAGTCAGCTCAAATTATCTAACTACTTATATTAAAGATGAGCTAAAAATGCATTCAAATTAAGAGCAATGGGGGTTCAACGTTTTTTTACAAAAGTTATCATTGACTCTGTTATATTAAAGTTTAAGTGTATACTATACGGCATTTTTATAGAACAAAACAATTTAAACTACCTTTGAGCTATAACAAGTTTTGTAAAAAAAAAATCATATGGAAGCAAAACTTTTTAAGGCTAATTTTATTTGAATTTTGAAAACTTTACTAAAAAATAAATTTTCACCTTCATTTTTAAAGCAATTTAACTCAAATTTTCAAGAAATGTACTTTTAAATATTACAAACAACTTGTAGGAATCGGATTTTTGAAAGAAAAAAACCATAAAAATAATTAAAGAAAAGACCAAAAAAAAAACTTTATTTAAAATAGATTATTCTCGAAATAGATTTTTCGTGAAACAGTCTATTTTTGCCCTTTTAGTTTCCGCCTCCCATAAAGAACATATTTAAAGCTCTAACTTTGATCGCTCATATCTCAAAAAAAAAAGTTTGAATCTAAAAAGGAGGTAAAAAGTAACAAATAGCCTACCTAATTATGCAAATTTGACAAACTTGGCTAAATTTAAAAATAAGTGTTAACTCCTTATGCCCTTAAATCAAATATTAAAACCCTATAAAACTTATTAAATATCAAGTATTAAACTAAAACACACGCAAAAAGCCCAATTAGAGATAGAATGTCAGAAAAGCGTTAATTCAAAACAGTTCAAAAGTAATTAAAGATAAATGAAAAATTGATAAACCCAAAGTTAGGACATTTTAGTTAATTTACTTTTTTAACTAGTTTATGATTTTTGTTTTATACTGTATTGTTTAGCTTTTTTTTCCTTATACTACTTAGCTTAATTTACAAAAGTTATTTTTTCATTTCAATTGTTGATACTTTGATTAGTATTAAGTTTTTACATTTCAACGTATAAATTCAAGATGACTGATGCTAAATTTATAGCTAAAAGATTAATAATCCTAAAAAAAGTTCTGTATGTTTTTTTAGAATTTTGGTTTAAACCATTATTAAAATGAACAAAATTGTTTTTTTTTTTTCAATCTATTTGAGATTAAATAACTTTAAAGTATGCGATAAGCTTGATATTTGCAACTCAGTTAAGTCAAAAGTTCTATTAGAAATTTTTTTTATTATTATTTGTTAAAAAATGCTCGGTTTATACCTCATACAAAAATAATAATAAAACTTTTATCACTGCTTATCAAGAATTCTGTGAACATTTTGTGGAACACTAGAACAAACGACTACTGACTGAACAAATTAAAATGCCGGTTTTCTGATTTAAACAGCAGCGCATAACAGCGTCTTTTATGGGATAGCTAACAAAACTTTTGATATTTGGCTTTAAAAACAAAACGGAGTATATTTTTCCGACACATAATTATTTTAATGGAAACTCTTGATAAAATAGTTTGCTGTTTTTTGTTTGAAAATTTACTTTGAGGTTTTTAATTGCTAGATTTACAGAAAACAAATAATTTATTTTTAATCAAAGCTGTTGTAAAAATTAATCTTTTTACCTCATGGTTTAGTTCTTTTGACTAAATTCACTAGAGTTTAATAAAAAGCAGAAGTTTGAAAATATGAATTATTAATTTGCTTTTTAAAGTATTCTATGTATAGTTTTAATTTTAGATATAATATAAAGATATAGTTATTCATGTTATATTTGTTTTGACTAATACTATTCGAGTTAAATTTGGTCAAAATAAGAGCAACTTTATGAATAGTTCAGCATAAAAAATCATTTATCACTTAAAAATTATTTGAACATTGTTTTAGTTTTTATTTAACAATAGTTTACAACTTGGTTGTATAAAATGTTTTGAAAATGACAGAATAAAAGCATTTTACTGTATCAAAAAATTGATCATTTAACCATTAAATTTAAACTATAATAATGTAACTTGTTTTAAATCAAACAATTTAAAGTTCTCGACTTAAATGTCTTTAAGGAGATTTATATCCAATACTAAGATTCTATTTGAATAAGACCTATTTACAACAACTGAGGATCTCATAAATGCAAGTATAGGAGTGAAACATTGTTTTGTTTGTAGTAAACTGTTAAAATAAATATTGGATTAAATTTAAACCATAAATAATTATTATGTATTCTATTTTAATACTTTATTTGCAAATAGACAATAGAGCATGCGACAATGATTTTGCAAAGAGTGAACACAAAACAAGAAGGGCCTTCAACAAACAGATTTTTTTCTATTAATGAAAGAAAAAGAAGTTTAACTGCATTACATTCTAATAATTCCGGAATAAAGACAGATTAAAGTTAAAAAACATAAAGTTTACCAATATCTACTTATTGAAATATAACAACTGTACGGTCTATTTGTAATAAATATAGTATGTAAATTTTACTTGTTGTCTAATTTTAATAAATAGTTTTTAGAATACAACTTTGGTAAAATTAGTAACCTCTGCTTATATATCTTACTAGAACCTAGTGTGATTACTAGTAAGTTTAGGTAATATCTTTCATAAAACATTTTATTAAAAACGAACAGTTTGATAGTATTTAAAAGAATTGTGTTAATAATTTTTGATTAACTTGTTTTAGTATTTTCTTACTTAATTAAGTTTACTTAGTGACTTTTTTGTTCTTGTTTCTTTATAGGGTACACAAATTTTGAAACATAATAAAAAATGTTGTATTTGTTGTAATGTTAGCGCTTAACGTTAGCGGTGAAGTAAATTTATACTATTTAATGTTTTTTTTAACTATATTTGTTATAACTATTTTAAACCGATGCCAAATACATTTGTTAGTTTTCAAATAAAAATATGTTTATTATGATTCAAACAAAGATTAAATCTTATGTTTTTTACTAAAGTTAAGAAATACATTTCAAATTGAATACATTTTAAAAAGTTACTTTATTTTCTTATTAATCGCATTAAATTTTTCATTATTAATTCTCAGCTCAAAATTATCTGTTTTATTTTGACTTATAGATAAAAACTAATTAGTTTGGTATACTTACTTTTTATGGTTTAATAAACAATGAACTCCACCAAACGAACATCAACAACAGCATCCGAGACAACCCATGACCGTTTTCGTTTATACTAGGACTCATCATGCAGGTATAGTCGCAAGAAACTGCTGTTGCGATTAAAGCCAAGCAGGCTTAAATGCATATGCAGTGAAACTACCGTTTGTGGGTAAAGTCCAAAAAATTGACGCAGCCTAATCGTTTACAGCCCAACGTCTAAGACATTGTCAGCTTATTAGAGTTAAGTCTACGCTCGTTTAATCAGTTTTAACCAGAATTTATTTCGGCTATCATTATTTTTTGAGGTGGTAGTAATTTTGCAATTTAGTCTTATATAGTCTGTTGTGTGTGTTCAGATAGCTTTTAAACCATTTCAAAACATTGCTCCATTTGTTTTTGTTCCCAGTAAAGCAACAATGCACCATTTTAACTGTTAATATAAATCATAATGAAATACTACTAAAATTAATGTCATACATCTAAAGAAAATTTTGTTGCATTATGTAGATTATAAAGAGTCAGTAAATAGATTTTAAACTAGGCTGATTGAAATACTTAATAAATTGAAGAATTATAAAACTGTTCCTTTATATAAGCTATTACAGTTTCTATAAAAGACAAGATTTATATAAAATTCTCAAATCAGTCTAGGACGCAGTCAATTTTTAATTGTGATTTTTCTTCTGCATCAATAATAATTAGAAAAAATTAAACGATAGTTTGAAAAATCTACAAATTTATTGCATATTAGTTAATTTAAAACGTTTTCAGAAAAAAGTCCGTCTTCAGTGAACTTATGATAAACTAATAGAACTGAAACACATTTATGCAACTAAATGAATAATAGTAAAAAAAATATTTTGACGTAGTAATTCAAAACTAGGTAGAAAACCAAACTTGTTAAGGCTAGAAGATTTTTTACATTATAATGATAATTTTGAAGGTAAAAGTTAATCCAAATTAAGTTAATATAAAAACAAACCTTTTTCCGATATTAACCTTAATTTAAAACAATCTTAATAAGGAACTGTTTGGTGTAAGTTATTGTTAATAAATAGTTACTGTTATCGATGAAGTAAAGATAAAAAACTTTTCCCAAACATTATTTAGAGTAATTATAAAAATCTATATTTATAAGAAACTGTATCTTACAAACTTTATCTTAAAGAAATAGTAGTATAAGTGACTAAAAATAACTTTTTTGAAATAAAACCTAAGATAAAAAAAATTACTTTATACACAGTTTTGAATTACTACGTCCTAATGATTTTTTTCACTATATTTACTTAGTTGCATAAATATGTTTCAGTTCTATTAGTTTTTGATATCATAAGTTCACTAAAGACGGACTTTTGTCTGAAAGCGTTTTGTACTAAACTATTATGCAATAAATTTGTAGATTTTTCAAACTATCGTTTGCTTTTTTCTAGTTTATATAAAAGTAAGGCATCCGTATATTTTATTTTTATAACCTAAGAATGGCAAATTAAAACGAAAGTGTCTTTTTAGAGTAAAAATGTTTTAAACTAACTACATGTTAGTTTTTTATATCAAATATGCTGGTTTAGAGCTTTTTTATAGATATTTAAGTTCAAAATTGACAAGCAAGCAAAACTAATATTTAACTGTATAGCTCAGAACAAATAAATAAGATACAGTAATCTATCCACAAGGGAGATTGATAATTAATAATATTAACATAATATCATTAACATCATAATAATATTATGATATTAATATCATAATAATTTTTATCTAATTATATAAAAACTATAATTTAAACAGCTGTTTCACACATTGAAATGTAAAATTTCATGTGATTGTCAGTAAGTTACAGTTTATTATAATAGTGAACAGAAATTTCGATTTTAAAATTTTTATAATAATTGTGACGTAGTAATGGTACAGTTTATTGTACGTTTAGCTGAATTTGAAATACGCCGTAAATGTTATTGTATGCTTTTTAGGAAAGTTTAAAAAGGTTATTTTGGAAAAATTTCTTAAGCTATTAGAAAATTTTTTTTAAACTGTTGGGAAAAATGTTATAAAATACTCGTGTTTGCCGCTTCGATTTTATTTTGTTTTAATATTTAGTTGGTTTTAATTTTGTTAAAAAAGTGTTTTTGATAATGGATGCATATGTTTTGTTTTTCGCTTTTCTTGTTTAGTGTTACGTTCTTATCTGATTTTTCTATTTTTTCTAAGTTACAAAGTTTGCAGCCGAATTTAGTATTGAATTTTAATTTTGTCCTGTTTAATATTTCCCATTTAATTTTGTATTCTGTATTGTTATCTTTTAAGTTCCATATGTAATACGCTAGTTCTGTTAGAATTACATATGGAACTTAAAAGATAACAATACAGACTACAAAATTAAATGGGAAATATTAAACAGGACAAAATTAAAATTCAATACTAAATTCGGCTGCAAACTTTGTAACTTAGAAAAAATAGAAATCAAAAATCAGATAAGAACGTAACACTAAACAAGAAAAGCGAAAGACAAAATATATGCATCCATTATCAAAAATACTTTTTTAACAAAATTAAAACCAACTAAATATTAAAACAAAATAAAATCGAAGCGGCAAACACGAGTATTTTATAACATTTTTCCCAACAGTCTAAAAAAATTTTTCTAATAGCTTAAAACATTTTTCCAAAATAACCTTTTTAAACTTTCCTAAAAAGCATAAAATAACATTCACAGCGTATTTCAAATTCAGCTAATCGTACAATAAACTGTACCATTACTACGTCACAATTATTATAAAATTTTAAAATTGAAATTTCTGTTCACTATTATAATAAACTGTAACTTACTGATGATCACATGAAACTTTACATTTCAATGTGTGAAACAGCTGATTAAATTATAGTTTTTATATAATTAGATAAATAATAAAACTTTTATGCATAGAAAAAGGATCACTTAATTATATTTATTATTAATTATATTCACGTATAATTAAAAAAAATTCATTTGTTACAAGAAATTATAAAAAACCATTTATGTTAACTTTATAATTACAGAAAACTATTTTATTAAATAACTAAATTTAAAAACTCTATTTAAGCCTATATAAAGTAGCACAATTAAAAAAAACAATGTAAAAAATAAAAACATGATTTAAGAATGCAGGCTGCCTTAGAGAATTGGTGCTTTTTATAAGGAACAACTGTTTAAGGTGATTTCTTAAAGAACAATAAGGAGTTGAATAAATAGTCTTAAGATTAAGAATCAAGCAAAAATAAACTAATTAAAAACTTAAAAATGTATTAGGGTGGCCACTAAACCTGGAATTTGACAATTTAGGCTAAAAAAACGTTGAGTTTGAGAAATTTTGAAAATAACTTGGAATTTTGAACAAAAATCACAGAGAAAACCGGAATTTTATAAGTTATGTAACAAAATTCTGATACTAATGTATCTATCATATAGATAGAAATGTTTTGTCATCAATAGTTTTTTTTGTTAATAAACAGATTTGTGTTGTTTTTTAATGTTGTTTAACCATTTAACACAGTTTTTTTTTACCTTAAACTTGATTTTAAACTAAAAATAGACCCAAAAACAAGTACTTTCAAAAACCTAGAAGAAATTCACTAAACCTGGAGATAACTTGACAAAAACTAGTTGCCGTTAGTTAGTAATTTAAAATCAAGGTCCAACATCTGCAAGGAAATACAGAAAAAAAAATGTCACTCTATCAAACAATACAGTCGTAAATTTAAAGGAATAATATGGAAAAAGCAAAAACTATTGTTAGTTAAACTTTGTTTATATAAAAAAATCAAATTAAAACTATTTGTTTCTTGTCAGACTTGCAACATTTACAGAAAAATAGACAAAATGTACAATTTTTCTATGGGGTACAGCACCATTCATACTAACCCGAATTGAAAAAAAGAATAGTTATGAAACTAAATGCCTTAAACTTAAAGATGATGTATAAAAGATTATTGTAGAAGTAAAAATAATCATGCTAGTGCGTGTTAAAACTAAAGAACTATAATACAAACTGTAAAAATCGTGTTTTAAATTTTTAGTTTATTAGAAAAGAAAGTAGTACAAATTTTAAAACTAAGTAGTAATTTTACTAAAATGGTTTTGTTTGTAAAATATAAACTTTTTGTTCTCCTTAATTTGGATTTCATTTAGCTCTTATGCTAATAAAATATATCATATTAATATTTATTAAATTGATTTTATGTTTTATTAGCGCTACCCAAGAAAAGTTTTACAAACTAAGTTTGACAGTTGTTTTGTGATTCGGACATAGTAGCTTACAGTTATTAAAAGCTAAGAAATTCAATAGTTCAAAAAGTACTTAGTTAAAAAAAACTGTGCGTGAGCATAATGCAGATAATTTAGTTTTATAGTAGTTTTAAGACTAACTATTTTTTGTTTGATATCTATTGATATTTACCATAATGTACTTAAAACAGTAAACTGAAGGTTTTTCATAAATAAATTATTCTATAAGTAATCGAGCTGAAGGAATGCGTAGTAAGCTATTTTATATGTATAAAAAATTTTAAGTAAAAACTGTTTGCTTATTGTCAGATTCTAAAAATAATGATAAAAGCAACTATGTACCACGTTTTCTATAGGCTTTATTTGTGTTCATAATAACCAATGCTATAAAAGTAAATAGTTAAGAAGCTAGATACATTACACTCGAAAAAGATATATAAAATATTTTTGTAGAATCAATAATAAGGATACTAGTGCGTGTGAAAACTGAAGAACTTTAGTAAAAACCGTAAAAGTTAATCGGTAAATAGAATGACGCTCGTATAAGTTGTTAAAATTTTCCAAATTTTAGGGAGGCTTTATATTAAATTGTAAGTCGAATTTATAACACTTCTAGTGGCAAATTCTACTAAGTAACTTTCCGCTTGAGAACACACTTTTAAAACTGTGCCAAAGTGCGTATCCTACCGGCAATATTCTTTACTTACCTATAGTAAACTTAATTAAAACATTTTAAAAGCCACTAATGTTTACAAATGACTATTAAACAAGCTACAGAATTTCTAAGTAATATTTACACAAAGTCTGTCATTCTAGAACTGGGGTCGGCAGATTTATGTGACTCGCGAGCCAATTTTCTTAGAAAAAAACCTTTGAGGGCCCCACTTATTTAAAAAATATTCTAGTAATCAGTAAAAAATATTTTTTAACATCAAAAATATAACAAATTAAGCCAAATTAGACCACTAATAAAAAGTATTTATTGAATTAAGAGCCTGACGTAAGTTTTTATCCCAAAAAATATAATTTTTATTATTTTTGAAATGTATATTTTTTGCTGAAAAGGAGCTCGCGGGCCGCAGATTTTGAGTTAAAGGGCCGCATTTGGCCCGCGGGCCGCAGTTTGCCGACCCCTGTTCTAGAAGGAGAGCTGTCTTGAGCAGAAATGCATATAAATACTGGTAAAAACTACGGAAAGCTACAATAAACTTTAAAAATCTTTAGTTTTTATTTTTTGAAAAATAACTTGCGAACAACAAAATCTATTTGCTAGACCTAAACGACAAGCTAAACTAAAAAACATGTTTTAAAGATTAACCGGTTCTGAATAAATTTTATTGCATTGTTTATTATTTTCGTTAACTAAATAAACTTTAATATATTTTTTTTAACACTCTTTATTTCTATGTTTGAATAATGGGGCTTGCAAATATCATTTGCAATGTTAATTATTATCTTAAATAAATAAACTATAAGACGTATATTTTAAATGTTGGACTTGTTATATAGTTTGTTATTTCATAACGTTTTTTCTTATTCCTTTAATTTTCGATGTACTAGAATTTTTTTTTTAAGTTTCTTTCTTCGTCTTTACAAAACTCAAGTTTTTTTGTTAATACTTTCAAGTAATTCTTTTTTTTAACTAAAAAAAAAATAAATTTGAACACAACGTTTTTTGGGTGTCTTGCCAAACGTGAACTTTTTTGCTTTAAATATATACCAGTTTTTACTGATTCACTAAGCACAAAATATGCAAATAAGTAGTATTTTTGAAAGTTCAACTCAAACTAATTAAAGACAATATGTAAGCTAATAAGTCAATTAAGCAACAAAAAAAAAAGAAAGTGAATATCAAAAGATCGTTAATTTTCGAACTAACTAAAAAAGGTATGCATCATGTAAACAAAAAATAAATAAGCTACTAAATTAAAAACGTTAATAAATGTAAAAAATGTTTGAATTTTAGTTTTTATTTTAAATTGAAAAACGATTATATCTAATATTTAACTGTTCAAAATTATAGGTTTAATCATTTGCTTACAAAAGATCCTAGTGAAGTAACTTCACTGGAATATAAATAAAAACAAATTGTACAGTAATCTTCCTTTATTGTACCAACATATGTTTCTGTGTGTTAACGAATCAACACTCTTCAACTGGGTTCTGTAAAAAAATAATTACTGTAATGAAAGAATAGAAGCATAGAATAAAGTAGGTGTATACATGTTTTCATTAAAATAAAATATTTTCTACAGATAATAGGTAAAATACTTAATATTAAATCCGACTGTTATAATACTATATAATATTTGTGATTATTAAGTCTAAAACAAAGTAAAGTAAACTAAAATAGACAACAAAACAACAAATAATAATATAAACAAACAACTCACGTTAATGGAAAGAAAACTGATTCAAATTAATAATTGAACAAAATACATTCATTACATCTAATAATTACGTCACAATATAAATGAGGTTATTTCTACTATTTGAATAGTATTGCAAAGTATGTTAATTTAGTTTTTATGTTTGTAATCTATTTTGAACAAAATAAAACATTAACCATTAGTTAGTGCAGGGGTCGGCAGGTAGCTGGTACTCGCGGGCCAAATTTCAAATTTCCAAAGTCTTTGCGGGCCGCAGTTTTAGCTTTAGTGACATTTGAATAATACTTTGGTTTTAGTAAAACTAGAGAAAGCTTTACTTTAAATCACTTTATTATTCTAAATAAATTTTTGCTATACATATAATGCCTATTTAAATTATAATAAATTATTAGAATAAAACTCACGTTGACTGATATCCCTAAGTCTTAATAAACTATGTACTTTTTTAAGGACTTATTAAGTTAAACTTAATATTTTTTGTAATTTAACTTACAACCTAGCTCTCTATAGAAAGCCAGCTTGAAAAACATTTATGGGTACTTTTATACAATTTTTATATTTTTAACCCTTCTTTCATATTTCTAAAAATTTTTTTAAAGTATACTTTTGGTCTTAAATAGCTTACGCTCTTTAAAAAACTCATTTATTAGCCAACTAAAAAAAAATAATACCTATTTGTATTGTAGAAAGCTAAAACAAGTATATTAACATAACTAATTCTCGAATACTTTAATAAAACATCTTGTTAGTAATAAACTAGTATGTTATATGGTTGTCACTTTAAAAGCAAAAATATTTAAGTTATATTAAAAGATCAAAAAGCTAAAAACTGGCAGTTAATCAAGCTTAAATACCTAATTAAATTATCATCATTATAATAAAGTACACAATATTTAAGATGACAAAAAAAAATTATAACTAGTATCTTACATTACAGTCATAAAAATATTCTGATAATTCGAAGACTTATTCAAAGTGTTTAAAATAAAAGTATGACACAAACCTGAGTTTTAAAAAAATGTCTTAAACAGATTTAGCCTATTCTGAGTTTTTCAAATTTTTAAACATGCCTGTTTGTTTGTCAATCTTATTTAAAATAAAGAAATAACGAACTTATTAACAGTGAAAAATATATATAGCAAATAAAAATTATAGTTTAGTTTAAATGGACAAATAGGTTTAACAAAAGTATAAAAGTTTATTAAGCAATTAATGAAATAGAAAAACTTATTTTTATTGAGCATTGTAGCAATTATTCTGTAATAAAAATATTGCATTTCAAAAGCGTACATGATAAATATAAGACAAGCTATAAGAAAAACGGTAGTTAGGAGTTATTGCGAGAAAGCAAAAAAAATTAAATCGCTAAAGTCAGTTCCAACAAAACACATGATTATCTTCATCAAGAACTAATGATCGAAGAAACTGTTAAGGCAAGCTATGAGGCAGCAAAACTATTTACTAAAAAGAATATACCATTTAGAACTTTATTTTCTAAAGAATTTATGTTGGTGGTAATGAAATATTTTTGTTTGTTATCAATGAAAACAAGAAGTCGTGTTTAGAAAAATTCTGAAGATTTTAAAGCCGCATAAATAAAATTAGGACTTTAATTAGTTTCTTAAGATGAGAGCACTGATACAACAAATATTGCTTATCTGAGAATTTTATATAGAGGTGTTTTTACTAACCTTGACAATTTAGAAGAATCTCTAGGTTTTATTCCAATGCAAAGCACAACAATACATTTTAAAAGCAAAGGTGCAACGCACCAATATAAAGTTTTTAAAAGTAGAATTTTATTATACTGCTTCTAATATAAAATAAAATTAAAAGTAAAAATAACTGTCTTATATGATATATCAGTATCAAAAAGATAAAGTTAAGCTAATTAAGTGTGTTTTTTGATAAAAAAACATTATTATGGTAAATTTTTGTTTCATATCGAGATTTCATTACTTTAAATGTAAAAATTGTTTAAAAATCCAGGTTTTTTCAAAAATTCTCAAATTCAAGCTTTTTCCAGATTTTTTTAGCACAAATTTTCAAATTCCAAGCTTTTCTGGGATTTAAGTTTTACTTACTTATATGTATACAATAATGTTAATAATATTTCAAATTATATCAGCTTCAAAATTTTTAATTTAACATATATTATAATTCAAGCCAACACAGTGAATTGAACAAAACATAAATCATAAGTTTAATTTGTAACTCTTTAAAGCAAAAAAGTCAGCCTGATTGAGAAAAAACTAGTCTGATATTTTCGTATACAAAAAGTAATTCAAGCCAAACTCCTAAAAAAAAGACTAAATTGGCCTTAGATTTGAAATCTTCAAATAGTTTTGAATGTTTATTTTTTTTATTAACAATGTACAAACTTGATAAATTACCATCCCTAAAACTAGTTTTTATTAAACAGGTAGTTTCAAAAAACAGAAATTGTATATATTAGTATGCATATGCAACGCAAACAAATTAACTTAATTAACTTAACTTAAATTAAGAACTTAACTTTGCCATAAAACATTGTTTGAAAAATAAAAATGCATGCTTAACAGAAACTATTTTAATTTATGTCATGCACATTGTTTTACATGTGTCTGTACACACTTAGCCATTACATGTAGAAGCAATAATGTTAGAAAGTTATGCATAAACTAAACTTACAATTAAGACAAAAGTTATTTTGAGTTTATTACTTAACAAATATTTCACGCTAAAGCGATGATCACAATTAAACAAACTTATACACTAAATTTAATCTAACTTAGGTATAAACATGAGCATGTTTGTTCATTGGTGTACATAGGAATTTATTTAAAGTGCAAATAAAACTTTAAAAAGATCAAAATGTATCAAGACTACAATAAAATAAACCTTATTTCTTATAATTTTGTCATTTTAAATGTTTTTATGCACACTCAAAACTAACTAATAGTGATAAGATATCTATAAAAGAAACTTAGGTATAAAATAAATGTATAACAAAATACCTTAATTGTAAAGAAATAACATTTTTGTTAACTTCTGTGCATCACTTATGTCAAAATGGAAATCATTTGTATTTAATTTATTTACTAAATAGGTTTTATATAAATAACTTACTAAAACGAAGCACTCTTTAAACTTTTTTTTCAGATAACTACTTTTTGTTGTAAGAAAAAAGTTATTGTGAAACTGAGAAATAAACCTTGTTAGACTGCTAATTTGTCTTTTTCACATATTAAGCTATAGCAGTAAAGTCTATTAACTATTTTAAAATTTTATACAGGAACTTAAAACGAAATTTATCAAATTAAACCAGATTACCAAAAAAAAATAAATTAAAAAATACTTTTGCTCAGCGGGCCACATTTACATGCTCGCGGGCCACAAAATTTTCTTTCGCGAGCCGCATTCCATTCAAAAAATAAACGTGCTCGCGGGCCGCAGTTTGCCGACCCCTGAGTTAGTGTATCAATAAAATTTAATAAAACTTAACAATGAAAGTCACAGAAACTCGATGTAACATGTATATTATATATTAAGTGTTTGTAATGATTAAATCAAAGTTATATACAATTAGGAAGCAGATTTAGTTCAGATGTAAAAAACAATATTAAAAAAATTTAAATTTAAGAAAACAAAACACAAAAAAATCAAACTTGTTATTGAGCTTACAAAGTACTGACCGATAATTAAGTTACAGCGACATACATAAAATCACAATGACTTAAATTACATATATATATTGTATTTAATAACTATTGAAATAATTGATTGATAAAGTAGCAGTCGGGTGTTTAAATTAAATATCCCATACATAAATTTTAAATATTTAATAAGTAAACTGTGTTATATATGAAAGTTAAAATGTAAAACAACGAGGTGGTCATATGCTAAGTAGAATATCAAATCACAGATAAACCGTGCTTTTTTACCTACTACGCCCAAGAGAGCTAGTAGGTTTTTTACTGCAGGTTTATACTTAGCATATGACCACCTCGTTGTTTTACATTTTAACTTTCATATATAACACAGTTTACTTATTAAATATTTAAAACATATGTATGGGATATTTAATTTAAACACCCGACTGCTACTTTATCAATCAATTATTTCAACAATTATTAAATACAATATATATGTAATTTAAGTCATTATGATTTTATGTATGTCGCTGTAACTTAATTATCGGTCAGTACTTTGTAAGCTCAATAACAAGTTTTTTTTTTTTGTGTTTTGTTTTCTTTAATTTTAATTTTTTCAATTTTGGTTTTTACATTTGAACTAAATCTGCTTCCTAATTGTATATAACTTTGATTTAATCATTACTAACACTTAATATATAATATACATGTTACATCGAGTTTCTGTGATTTTCATTGTTAAGTTTTATTAAATTTTATTGATACACTAACTAATGGTTAATGTTTTATTTTGTTCAAAATAGATTACATACATAAATACTAAATTAACATACTTTGCAATACTAATTAAATAGTTGAAATAACCTTATTTATATTGTGACGTAATAATTAGATGTAATGAATGCGTTTTGTTCATTTATTAATTTGAATCAGTTTTCTTTCCCTTAACTTAAAGTTTTAATTTAAAGTTTATATCAGTAAAGTGTTTGTTTTTATACGCATTTCATTTTAATATACTTTTACATACAAAAATACAGTAGACTACCCTTTAAGTACGCACTTTTTTGGTACGCACCTCGCCTTAAGTACGCACTTACCTAGAACGACAAAAAATTTCTAAATTTTTTTAAACTTAGATTTTTTCTAAAGACTTGTTCCATAGAGTCATTTTCTGACGCTTTCCATCCATTTTTCTATTTTTTTCTAAAATTTCTAAATTTTTTTTATTTAAAATCTTTCAGAATATCTCTAAAAAAAAGCTAATTTTTTTGTGACATAATACAAAACTAATTAACCACAAAAACTAGTTACAATTTTTATAAAGTTAGAATAAACATATAAAAAGAAGCAACAACAACAAAAAACTAAAGTTAAAAAAAATTAATGAGCATCTTATCATTGTGCACTTATACTATAAATGTTTCTATTGATATAAACTTTCTTACAAAAACAGTCCTGAAACGTTTTTCTTTCAAAAAAAAAAAAAAATCAAACACTTTTTAGCTAATGGAAAATTATAATAAATGTACTAACTAAACTAAACTTAGCTTGACTAAAATTGTGTAGAAACTGTTTATAGAAAAAATAAATCATTTTGAAATCTAAATCTTAAAAAATTTTGCAGATTAGAATTATGTATGAAATGTTATTTAAAATAAAAAGACTTGTTTATTTTGCTTAATTTGTTGGTGGCTAGTTGTAAGAAAACAAACAACTAAATTTCATGTTATACTATGTCGTCAAAAAGTACGCACTACCCGTGCTAAGTACGCACTTTTTGGTCGGGTTCAATTTGCGTACTTAAGCGGTAGTCTACTGTATCATTTCAATGTAAAAAATCGTCTAGCTTTTAAAATTTTAGTTTTATACACAGTTTTGAACTACTACGTCATAATGTATTTTTTAACTTTTATTTATTTTGTTGCATGAATGTGTTTAGTTTTACTAGTTTTAAAGTTTACTGATGAAGGACTGTTGTCCGAAATTAATTTGAACAAAATGTTGAAATTTTTAAACCATCGTTTATTTATTTTTTGTAACTTTCCATAACGTGAGTTGTTTGTTTATATTATTATTTGTTGTTTTGCTGTCTATTTTAGTTTAGTTTACTTTATTTTAGACTTAATAATCACAAATATTATATAGTATTATAACAGTCGGATTAAATATTAAGTATTTTACCTATTATTAACTATTATCTGTAGAAAATATTTTATTTTAATGAAAACATGTATACACCTACTTTATTCTATGCTCCTATTCTTTCATTACAGTAATTATTTTATTTCAGAACCCAATTGGAGTGTGTTGATTCGTTAACACCCAGAAATATATGTTGGTACAATAAAGGAAGATTACTGTACAATTTGTTTTTATCTAATATATGTATTACAAAATAATTAATTTACTAAATTTTCTATTTATTTTTTCTATATTGTTTTAAGTAAAGTTTCACTTTTTTTAAAACTTATTGAAGAAAATACTCAGGTAATAATTTTTTTTGACTCTTTTTTGTTAGTTACTTAAATTAGTTTTAAATTAAAACACTTTAATATGATTTCATTAAAAACTAAACTGATATATAAATAAAATCTTTAAATGTTTATAACATTTTCATTTGTTAAACAAGAACAACCGAACCGAACCTATAAATTGTTTTGTAAATGATTAAAAACTCGAATGATTAAAAAATAACTCAAATTATTTTACTTAAAAAGTATATACAACTTAAGAAGGTATGTAAACAAAAAATAAATCAGCAACTAAATAAAAAAAATATAAATGTAAAAAATACTTGATTTTTTAGTTTAAATTTTAAATTGAAAAACGATTATGTCTAATGTATATGTCTTACAAAATAATAAATTTCTTTAAATCTCTTTTTATTTTTTCTATGTTGTTTTAAGTAGAATTTATATAGTTTCTAAATTCTTATAACTCATACTGTTAAAAGGTAATGCTATTAAACTTCTCTTAAAAATTAAAACTTTTTTCTTAACATATGAAATGTGAAAATTAGTTTTATTTCTGTATTAAGTCACTTTTTTATTATGTACTATCATAAGAAGGTTTTTGTAAGTATGTATATACTATTTAAACTGAGAATATACACAAACTAAGATAATTTTTTTTCTAAATTGTCACTAACGTGTTCGAAATTCTACTAAATTTCATGAGATAAATTTTCCGACGGATTGCAGACCATTGTGTAACCGACAAAAACAGCGCAATATTTGTCCATATGTTTAGTTACACATACTGCCAAAACTCTGACATCGTAAAAAACTTTAAAGTTTTGAAACGATGGAAGCAGAAAAAACTCTAAAGCCTTAGATTTAGTTATTGATCAAGGAAGATAGGCTTAAGTTAAACACGTAAATAACATTAAACAACAAAAAACTACTGACGACTTAAAAATTAACACATTTTTACAAAAGTTTATTTGCTGCATGTTAAAATTTATATTTGACTAAATTCAATATTCATACGTCCTAGTATTTCAAACTTACTGTTTAAACTGTCTACTTATAATAAAATACAAGAGGTGATATTTTACAAACCATTTTAAAGACATACACATAACAATTTCATAACTTATTTTAATATGACGGTGTTATGACTCTATTTTAATCATTATCAAAAACGAATCTGTGCAAAATAGCTAATATTAGTGTTAAGCAACTAAACGTATATGACAGATTGAATAAAAACATATATAAATATTCAAAACCAACTAAGCCTAATAGTGATAAGTTAAGTAATATGCCTAAAACATGTAATTGCCGTAAAATAAATAAAGATAACTGCTCATTACAAGGTAATTGTTTAATTAAAAATGTAATATTTAAAGTTAAAGTTGAAAGTAAGGGCCCAGATAAAATTTATATCGAAAGTACAGCAGGTAGTTTCAATGATAGATATGCTAACCATAAACATACTTTTAAAAATATAAATAAAAACAAAGAACACGTTATCGGATTATGTCTGGAGCTTTTTTCACAGGCACGGTAAAAGGCCAAACATGGAGTGGAGTATTGTTTCAAAGATCAAACATGCATCCAACGGAGTAAGTAGAATTTGCCCAACTTGCAATACAGAAAGAGCAGTAATTGCAGCAGAAGATAAAGACCTACTTCTGAATAAGCGGCAAGATTTATCGAATATTTGTCCCCACAAACGACGATTTTACTTTAAATAACTCTGTCTACTTATGCACTTATTCATTTCACATCATTCACATTTACAATCACAAACACTTGCAAATTTAATACTTCATGTTTTTAAGCTGCATAAATTACTGACCAATTTCTTAAATTTATTATGACGTAACATTTCTGCACAACTCAATTTAATTTTAATTTTAAAAACTTGCCTAATCTTAGAACTTTTTGAATATTTATTTATATTTTCATTGTTAAAAATTTTACTTATACTTTTAGCGCTATTACCACTTACTTGTTCTAAGTTTTCTTTTATTTACTTTTAATATATTCGATGGTTGGTTTTCCTGTATAATGTATTTTAAGGATGTTTCTGATGTTTGAACTGTTTGGTTTTTCATTAGTACACTCTTTTTTATTAATAACAGATCTCTCAATTATGTCATCAACAAGTTTCTTTGGATAACCAATTTCAATGGACTTTTCTTTTAACTTTGTGATGTCTTATTTGTAAATAGCAGGGACGTAGCTTGGTATGTTAGTAAATAAGCATAAGTTGTTGTTACTATAGACTACGTTAAATGTTTGATTTTCAAAACAATATAAATGAGTTAAATTGTGATTTTTTTATACTTATTTTTAATGAATGTTTTCTGGGTTTACACAAATGGCATGACATATAGATTCATAAAGGGTGTGGAGCAAAATAAATTGCCATGTATACAATCACTCGTACTTCAACATTCCATTTTTATGTATTAACATAACTGCATATTTTCAGATTAAATTCAGTAACATTAGAAGTAGTTTAAATTGCTGTGTTCCCGCTAGGACGTGTTATTTCAGATGTTTTAATTTTTGCAGATTCGTAGTTTGTTTGAGCTAGCTACGTCCTTGGTAAATAGTGTCACTAGAAGCTAATGTTTTTACTCTATTCAAAAACAACAATATTAACGCCCTTTTCTTTTTAACTGGTTTCATTGAATTAAAATTCAAAATAACATCTGTATAAGTTTTTTTAATTCTTTTGTCTGCTGTTATTTTGATTTTAATATCTAAGAATAGGATTTTGTTTCAACGTAATTCATAAGTCAATTTTATTGAAGTGTTGTTTGTTTAACTTTTCGTGGAAGTTTACAAATAAAACATGTTTAAAAAAATACAAAGTATGTCATCCACATATTTTATGTGATATTAGAAAAAACTCTGTTCAATAGCGAAGATGAAAACAATCCAGTGATATACCTTTGATAGGCAGGTGACAAATTGTACTATAATTAAAACTGACCTATTTAAAAATTAATTAACGTAAAATTATTGTAAAACTAAACTTAAATAAAATGTAAATTAAATTTGACTAAAAATATAAATAAACTGAATACAATTAAAAGCTAATTAAAAATTATTACAACAAGCACATATTTTTCTTTTTTAAATACGCTCGTTTTAGGGAAAAAGTAAATAAATTTTATTTTAGTTTTTTCACACTAATTTTTCTATTTTTCTTCAATAAACATTTTTTGTCTACTGCCAGGTCTAAATGTCTATCATGAATTTAAAGCTGTTAAAGCGATATCTTTTTTGTAAAACAGACTGATAACATTACAAGCATTTAAAACAACTTAATTACTATTTTATTGCAAGACACAATACTTTTTCCATTACAACTTTTGTTAAAAATTTAAGCGCCTTTGGAGTTCACAAATTCCCTTGTCAAAAATACTAATGACTCACAAAATAACTAAAATTAATATAAGTAGAGTGAAACTAAATACTTAGTAAAAAGCATAACTAATTAAAACGACAAGTAATTAACAAATATGGATATTTCAAACATAAAACCAATCAAAACAAAATGGATTATTTAAATATTTTGAAACTCATCTTGATCCTTTATCAGGACCAACCTGATTATCTAAATATGGTTGAAGTTTTTTAATTAGTTAAGCTTCTGTAGATAATGCATCAATATAAGAACTGCACGTTTTAATGGTTTCAAAACAATTATAAATATTGTTACAATTTATACAATATGCACAATTCTCGATATGTTTAAATACTGCACTATAACTTAGATTCACATGCTCTTTAATTCTTACCAAAAGTTGGCTTTCAGTCTCACTAATAAATTGGTTGTTCAGATCACCTGGACACGTAAACTTGTAGACGAAGCAACTTTGATACACACAGTTTGTTGAGCCCTTTAGAGTGAAATATTTCCCTACTTTTTGCGTTTTATACGCAATACATGTTTTTACTCCGATCTCTTCGAACATAGCTTTGATGTTCTTGGAGAATTTATCATATATTTTTCTGACAGATGTTATTGTAATGTAGTATTTATTATCATCTGTATTTTCAATTAGTTTTGACTCAAAGTTGTTTTTCTTTTGTTTCTGGTCATCGATAAATTCGGTCGGAAAAGAGTTTTTTTTTTCAAAAATTCTTTTACGTTTTGCCACTCGTTATTTGTAGATCTTCTGAGACGATATTTTTGTATTTGTAATACATATTTTTGACTAAAATTGTTTTCCACAACCGCGGTACACACGACTTAAAGTTCAAAAGCACGCCCGTGCTTGTTGGTTTTCTGAAGGTAGATGTGATGATCTTGTTGTCTTTGACTACTACTTGTGTATCAAGATATGGTAGTTTACCTTCTTGATAAGTTTGAATTACAAACTTCATATTTTTGTGCATTTTGTTGAGTTTTTCATCAAACTGATGTATTTGTTCTTTAATTTAAAAACTGTCAACAAAATATCTGCAATATATTTAATGTTTTGTATTTATGTTGAGTAACCCTGTCTCTCATTGACTGACCAACCAGTTGGCCAGCAAAGGGGCGAGAGACCTCTTAAAAGACCTTTATTTTTTTGTTTTTCATCATTAACTCAAGAATATCTAGTAAAAGTTTCACTTTATGGCTTTATGGTCGCCTAAATTTCTTAAATGGTTCAAGAGGGGGCCATCCGACTTAAGATAACTCTGATTTAGATTGTTTCTTATATCAGCTTTGGCAATCGCAATTTTATCAAATATGCAGCCGCTACAAATATTGTGTGGGTATTTGGTTTTTCTGGTATGATCAAATAGTTTTTAGTCAATTTTAAAGTTAATGTTGTTATCTTTAAGTTTCCAGAGCTACTTTACAATTAACTACCATTTTTTTTCTAAGTTTTCTAAGTTTTCTAAGTTTTTCTAAGTTTTCTAAGTCACTGATACAGTTATACCAATTTTTTTTGAATGCACCATTTGTTGAACCTGACTAACTCTTTGGTTTCGTTTGCTCAGCTGACTGTTGTTTTATTTAGAGCGTTTTCGACCGAGCAATTGTTATTGAGGGAACATTTATTGTTTATTTGACAGTTTTAAAGCATTTTATTTTCTCATCGGTTTGGTTTTTAAAGTGTTTTTGGTTATTTTTTTTGATAATATTTTTAATGTTGTTCATGAACTTTATGAACATGAACCTTATGAACATGAACCCATGAAGATACTTAGCAATTAGTTCTACTTATTAATTTGCTTAGTTTGTAATCTACTTTAGAATGTTTGTCTATTAGTTGTGAAAAAGTTTGCCTAAATTAGTTCTTACTAAATGGCATTAGGGCGTGTAACAATAAATCGTTATTCTTGTTAGTTCTGGTTTCTTTTTGTATTGATTGTCCTGATCATATGTGAATTTAAGTTGAGTTAAAAATTAAAATTAGTTAATGCGGTTTGGTACTCAGTTATTGAATCTTTGAAAATTTCTTTGTTTTTTGATACTTTTTTGAGTATCATAATGTTTAAATGTTTTTAATACCAAAAACTATAATAGCTAATAATGTTTGCTAATAAAAAATAGAACGGAACAAATTCGTTAGAATATATAAAAACACTTTGCACGGTACTCAATTTTATTGGAAAAAAATGGTTGTTTCTCTATAACAAACTAATAATTCAGTTCTACGGAGTTCTAAAAAATATAAGTTCTTTAAAGTTAAAAGATTAAGGGTAGAATATAAATCTGTATTTTTATAAAAACATAAACACAAAAAGTATGGTTTATACTTTATAACATTAAATATTATATCAGCTACAATATGTCTCTGTGATATACAGTATTTCGTTACAAACATTATTAATAACATTCAACTAAAGTATTACTAAAAAATTTAATATTTACAAACTAGAACTTTATAATAGATACTTATAGTTTTAAAAACCACTAAAATTTTTATTAGTCTATTACTAGTTTATCATAAGAAAATTGAAAACAATTAAAATCAATTAGCTTAATGATGCAGATGTAGTTCTAGCTCAAACTGAAATGGTAGCATGGTTAAAGATTTAAATTAGGGATCGAAAAACTGCAGTCAAATGAAGACCTCAAATAAAAATTTAGCGATGTAAATAGAAGTTAAAATACTCTTTTTTTAAACATATAATATAAACAGTTTTTACTATTCGAAATATAAATTTAAGCGTTTGTTAACAAAAGATCTTAGCGAAAGAAGTTCACAGGAATATATTGTAATAACAAATTATACAGCATCCTTCTTTTATTATACTGACATATTTTTTTAAATTTAAATTCAATTTGGTTTTTAATTATATCTAACTTTAATTTTGTTATAACTTAGATTCAACCATTATAAACATTCAACAAAAATAATATTATACCAAGTTTCAGTGGCTTTTATTGCCTTTACTACTGTTTAATTTATTATTCAAATAATAAATGTTTGTTGTTTTAGTTTTTTTTCACAATAGATTACATATTACTTTTTTAAATTAAAGCGCTTTATTATTTTTTCCAAACATAAGGAATATTTATCTAACTTTGTAGAATAAATTAACTAGCTAGTCCTTATGTTCATATATCGTGACGTACTTATTAGATACATTTTTTCCAATGATTAGAAACTAGTAAATATTTTAGAATTAGTACTTCCTTCATTTTCATGTAAGTAGTCTATATTATGATTTTTTACCTTATTTTGTGTTTTTACTTTAATTTATTTAATTTAGACTAAATAATTATAAGTATTATATAATTTTATAACAGTCAGATTTAATATTAAGTAGTTTATCTATTATTAACTTATAAAAACTTACAGCAATTGTTTTTATAATTATTGGACACATGTGTATACCTACTTTAGCTTCTTTTCTTTCCTTATAGTATTTTATTTTTTACAAAGCTCAGTTGAAGTGTGTTGACTCGTTTAACACAAAGAAACATATGTCAGTATAGTAAAAGAAGGATTCTGTATAATTTGTTATTATTAAAAAGTTTTTGTGATAAAGTTTTACAAATAAGTAAAAATGTAAATTTATGTAACAATGAGTATTGCTTATTTTATAATATGTTTGGTTTAAATAATATTATTTTCATTAACCAATATAATTATTTTTAGTAGCTGCAGCTTGTAGAAGTGCTACCCGCGAGCTATTCTATAAAAACTCGTCCTTTACTTGTAATAGGTTGCTGACCGTAGTATGCGTAATACTATGATGTATTAATTACTTTTGAAAGTATTTAATTTGTAGTTTTAAGATTTGAAATTAACTAACAAGTTGTACAACATAACTACTACCTATTTGAATGGATACAACTTTTATTATGTTTAATAAAAAAAATTACCACACTAACTAAATGATTGTTTTTTATCTAAAAAAAATGTTTATTTTGTCTTATCGTAACTTTGCTTATAGTATTGTTAATTTGCTTAGTACAACTTTATACTTTAACTTTAATACAGTGTTGTTGGTCAGTTTTGAAGTTAGAATTAAATTAGGTAAAAAGTGTTCGGAAGATAATTCTAACACGTATGCAATGTTTTGTTTTGAATGCTTAATTTATGTGCATTATAAAAATGCTTTAAATATTAAAACTAGACTGTTTTTTTTTTTTAATGACCTAAATAATCTTCACAAAAACCTCAATTTTACAAAAGAAGAAGAACACAACAATTCATTAGTCTTTTTAGATGTTTGTGTCCAATGATCAGTTGAGGGGGAACCTTTAACTAACATCTATCGTAAATTAAATTCAGAAGCATTATATGTTCCGTGGGCATCTATTGGTCCAGTCAAGCAGAAATTAGGAGTTTCAACGGGTATGGTGAAGCGTTTCACCAGACTTTGTACTCCTTGCTTTCTTGAAGGCGAGTTCAAAACACTTTAAAATACTTTCCTTTTCCTTGGTTATCCAGGTAACTTAGTTTCGAAAATTATAACAAGAGCTAGAAGTTCAACAGCTTTAAAAATTATTGGCCCTCAGAAGTGTCCAGCATACTTAAAACTTTTTTACCTTGGAAATATTTTTGAGAGATTTTCTAAGAAAATTTCAGAGTAAATAAACCAGGTTTTCAGCTCTGTTCATTTAAGAACAGTTTTGTATACTGATCGACCTCTAAGTGGAATTTACAAAGATGTTTCTCGCACCCATGAAAAAAGTAACATCATCTATAAATTTAGTTGTCACTGTGGTAGTGACTACGTGGGAAAAATATCTCAAAGGTTTCATGTAAGAATCGATCAGCATGTTCCGAAAGTCTTGAAAAGCTGGTTTGGTAGCCGTTCGGACAAACAAACGAAAAAATACTTCTCGGCGATTGGGCAACATTTTTTGGACAATCCTGAGCGTGCTAAAAATTATAAAAAGGAGAATTTTTCAGTCTTAGTGAGAGTGGAGAACTCTTTTTAACTCCATATTCTTGAAGCCTTATGTATTCAATCTTTAAGGCCCAGTTTATGTAAGCAGAAAAAGTCCGTATACCAAACTAGACTTTTTAAATCCTTATATAAGGAATTTAAAAGTAATTAGTTTCTTATAAAATTTTATTTTAAAGTACATAAAGTTATAATTTTTATCGCTTGTTTATTTTAGATTGTTTTAATTCTAATGAGTTTTATTAGTATACCAAATGTATATAGCATAAGTACTTACTTAATTTTTAACATTCGATTATTACGTCATTTTATATTTTAAAAATTTAAACTACAGTATGATTTTATTTCAATTTGTATTAATTCTACCTTAGTAAGATACTATTTCTGATGAGCCTTACTACGAAAGTACTAAAATGAATTTAAGAAAATTGAAATGTATTCTGTTATATTTTTTGAAAAAAACGTTTTAACATACTAAAAATTTGTTGACTAAAACAGTGATGACTATTAAAGTTCTAATTTTACAAACACGACTTCAGTTTTTAATTTATATTTAATACTTTTGGTTTTTTAATTAGTTCTTAGGTACCTTTTAATCTCATGACACAACATTTTAAATACAACTGTATTAATTTATTTAGAAATATGAAAGATAAAACTACAGTTTTTTAAACTTTACTTATTTAAACAAAATATTATTAATTAAATTATTATTAGTAGGATTTAAATAGTTTCATAAGAAAAACGTCACGTTTACGCTTCTCTATATTATTTTAAAAAACGATTTTGTAACTTTCACATAACCTTTTACTTGCAGCAAACTAACTGGTCCAACGGTATGTTTGTAAAGGACAGCCAAACTTGGTGAAAGTTCATAAAAATTTATGCTATACTGTACTGTTTATAAAACTTTTTAAAAAGAGTAGACAATAGACAAACAAAATATTTGGTGTACATTAGATAATCGAAATGTTTAATACAATAAAAAAAATATTCTATGATTTAATTGTTATTATTTTTCGAAAAATGTTTCTACTCATTTTCAACTGACGAAGAAGTACAGTTTAAAACAAGATTTCGCAATGTAAGAATTATCGCCTCTAAAACGAGGCGTTTATTAGTATTGCAGCAAAAAAGTAACCGGGTAATTAGTTAGAAAAGGGACGACTATCTAATAAATAGGGTCGATAAATTATTAAACGTCTTCCAAGTGGGCGTTTATAAAAATAAATTTTGTTAAACTCTGATTCAAAATAATACTTAATACAGTATATACTAGTTTCATAAGTATTTTGACTTATACAACACTATCTATGCATACTGTTGTAAAAATGTATTGTTTATTGAACGACAAAAAATACGCTCAAAAGGTTTGGTCCAAGGACCTTGTGTAAAAAAAAAACTTTCAGTTATCGAGTCATACACCAGAATAGTTTAACGTCATGCCCAGGACAAATGTTGTGCACCTTTTTATACTTCTAGAAGTTCTGCTATAAAATAAAAAAAGATCTTTTTTGACAAGTAAGACAATCGTGGTGGCTTTTTAAAAATTAGTAACTTTAAAAATACTGGTCTTAAAATAAAAGTTAAAAATAAAAGTAAATTTTTTCAATGTAAAAACTATAAATATTTAATGCTCTACTGCAAGTAAAAGTTCCAGACTGGAAAACTAACGATGAAATATTCATTTCAGTACTGTTGAGTGCTGGTAGTCTAAAATCATTATATGAAAAAAAAAGAAGTAAAGCTCAATGTAATCAAAAATAGGTAAATTGCGCTAAATTAAATTAATTAACAAACTTTTTTAAAATGAGTGATTTATGTTTAATTGTTTTAGTTAAAATCAGTACTAAACTATTTAAATTAAAAAACGTCTGTAAATTTTAAAAGTTAAGTTTTTGATACTTTAAAGTATGTTAAGGTTTACAGACTTTCGATTATTTGTTTTTTCGTTCACTAAATATAAACTAGCTTGTCTTGAACAAGACATAAAAAGGTATCCGTGGTGTGCGACTCAATAACCGAATGGTTTTTTCGTGCACCAGGTCCTAGGACCAAATATTTTGAGCGTTTTTTTGTCTTTAAATAGACTATATATATGTATAGTTTAAATAAACTTAAAAGGTCATAAAAAAGAATAAATTTAATCTTAGTTTGTAACAAACTAATTAAAAAAAAGAAATCTTAAAAGGCGTTTTTAAATTGTTTATTTAATTTATAACTTAGTTTTTTTAACAACTTCAAAAGACAAAAAAAAATAGTTAAAAACTTTCTAGTAATGTTCTACTTTTTTATAAAATATTAATTTGAAGTATTGTTATATTATAACTTATTTTTACTTATGTTTACTATTATTTCTCAATCAAAATTATAAACTAAACAAACTTTTCTTTCGTTGCATAAACCCAAAAAGTTTCAAAACATTAATGAAAATGTCAAGCATTTTAAAGTATTTCTATTGATAAAGCTTTAAAAAATGAGCTAGATAAGTTTTGATAAAATGTTTTATAAAACAAGCATATCTTTAAGATTACGTACTAAACAATTTAAACAACCTTATACATTCATTATGACGTCAAACTTTAAATTTATACAGTTTTGCTTTAAGTCTGAAAGTAATTTAATAAAAAATTTCTAGATTAGTTTTATAAAAATAAAAAAAACATGAAAAGTATATTGATTTTCTTGATTGGTTTTGTTTTTTTCTCATCGGGTAAAATTGTTTCAATTAGAAGACCTCGACCTCTTCGTATAGCTTCGTTGCCACGTCAACCTTACCAAAATAGTTTCGATATGTATTCAGGATACCTCAAAGCAGGAAACGGAAATAACTTGTTCTATTGGTTTGTAAACAGCTATATTACTATAATTATATTTATATATATAAGCTGAATGATTTTCTAATACATAGTATTCATTTTTAGCCAGCAGTTAGGTTGCCTTTTTATAAAATTATTTTGTCTCAAAATATCATTTTCTATTAGTTTGTATTCTAGTTATACTTGAAATGTTTTTTTTTTCAAACAGTTAAGTATAAAACATACAAAATATCATTTTAAAACAACAAAGGTTGAATGAAATGGAAAAATCAAAGTCAAAGAAGTCACTTATAATTTGGTTACACGGAGGCCCAGGATGCTCTTCACTTCAAGCTTTGTTTAATGAACATGGACCTTATTATGTTTGTTTTACCTTAACATAATTATATAAAACTGTTGTCTAATAATTATTTACTCTTTTTTTTTATAAAGATAAATAATTTTTATCTAACAAACATAAAAGTTGCGTGGTTTACACATTTGAATGCTGTTGCTCAAATAAATATATTGGTCAAACCTCTAGGCACCTTGAAACCAGAATTAAATAGCACATTCCAAAGTGTGTAAGAGAAAACATTAAAAATCATCCAAAGACAATTAGTATTGCAATAAAAATATTAAATTTGTGGAAAAAGATATAATGAAACGAAATTTAAAATATTAAGAAGTTAAAACAATAGCTTTAACTTGGTCAAAATTGGAGTCATATACGTTCATTTAAATAAACTTAAAGTTGTGTAAGCAGAAAGATTTTGACTATTCATTATCCTTCTTTAGTTAATTAGTGATCTCATGTTATATTTATCTATGTTTATCTAGAACTTTTATTACTTATCTGTCATGTTTTTTGCTTGATTAACTAATTTCAGATGTAATTATAGAGCTATATAAGTTTAAAATTATCTTTATTTTGTTACAATTGTATCACACTGATGAAAATTAGTTGAAATATATGTGTTGAATAAAAGACCTCGTTTGTTTTTAATCAAGTACAATAGCAGATTATTGTTCAAAACTTTAAAAGTCAATTCCTATTATTAATTATTGTTTTATTAACATGCTTTTTACAACTTAACTTTGTAAGACTACGTCAGAATTAACTTAGAATTTAGTCTTATAAAAAAATTTAAAACTGTTTTAAATTTAATTTAACTTTTGAAAAGGATTCAAGTAGATTCGAAATGCTTTAAGTTTTACAAATTATTGTAAATAAAAAATATATTGTTGTTAAGTTGCAAGTGGTGTTTAACTATAGTAATAATTTAGGTAAATGTAAAGGGTATTCCTTTAGCACAAAAGGTCTCGACAAAACTTATTTTGGAAAAAATATTAATATTAAATTTATTTAGTTCTTTCTTATCTAGCCTTTGAATTGATAAAAATACCAAATCTTCTATGCTTAGTCCGTTTACTGTAGTGCTTTACCGTATCCCGGCTAGAAAAGGACCTGTATATTTATTATTAAATAAAGAACCTAATAATCTAAAATGTTAATACAGTAAGAATTCAAAAACTTGCCTAAAAGATATTACAAGTAGTTAAGTTAAAATAAGTATAAATTTCAAATAACGGTTTGTATAAAATCCAAAATACTTTAATAAAAATTTCTCAAAAATAGATCAAATGCCGTTATTCGGAGTATATTTTGATATATATAGATATATATATGTACGTCATAATCTATTTATGCAAAAATTTTTTAACTTTCATTAGTGATTTTGTTTTGTGCTTTATTTTAAACTTGTTTTGAAGCTGATGAGTGAATAGTCACGAAATTCGAGTACTTTGAGTTTTGCATCTTTAAATAAACCTTTTTAATAATAAGGCCCTCAAGGTGGGCTCAGTGTGAAAAATTTAATTTATTAAGTTAAATAACTTAATTGTGTATATATATATATATATATAAAATAGAAATAACATACACAAAATAAACTTTTGCTTGGTACAGCTGTTTCTGCGTTTAATACGCGTCCTCAGCCAAGTTTTATTCAATGAAAAGTAAACTTGTAAGTACAGCAATAAAATTATACAAAATTATGTATTACGTAATAATAGATAGTTGATTTTAGACAAAATTATTAACAGAGTTTTTAGATAAATTGCTTTTGATAATGTATGTAGCCAGTTTGTAATTCGTTTCTTTTGTTTAGAGATTCAGATTTTTTAACTTTTAAAATTAAAAAATTAAAAAAAAATATACATATATATATAGTTGTTTATCTTTTATAAAAAGCAGAGAAAATTGAAATTTTCATTAAAAACTGAAGTTTATTTTATACAGTTTAGTGAACTTAGTGGAAATCTGACAACAAACGAATTTTCATGGAATAAATTTGCCAATACGTTGTATATAGATTCTCCACTAAAAACAGGATTTTCTCAAACAGAAGAACTAGAAAACTTAAGCGGTAACGCTGTTAGTTTTAATACTATAAAAGACATTTAAATCCGCCTACAAGTTTTCAAGTTTTTTAATAATGAATAAAGTTTTAATTCAAAAAGTACAACACCATACATTTCATTACTATTTATTTAAGTACGTTCGAAACTTATCAAAAACTGTAAAATTGAAAAAAAAACTTAGTAAATTAAATTGAATAAGAAGCTTACTGTAGTAAAAACGTTTGTATGTTTTTAAATTATGAAGCGAAGTAATAATCAAGTGTAAAGTTAGAACTCAAAAATCTAAATGTTTAAGCTAAAAAACATTACTGTTTACCTTAAAAATTACTAGGTTTAAAATCATACTAGTAACTACTATCGATAAAAATAACAATAATAAATTTTAACTTTGAAAAATAAATAATTATTAATTTTATCATTGTAAGTTTTATCGCTGGTTCTTTTTAGCATGACTTTAAATCTAGTAGTTTTTGATAGCAAATAATAGCTTTGAACGTTAGTTAATTTTCAAGTTCTAACTTTACTCGATTATTACGTCATTTTGTTTTATAAACTTATAAACGTTTTCACTACAACACACTTTCATTTCAATTTAAATTACAAAGTTGTTTTTTTAATTTTACAGTATTTTATGAGTAATGGTCAATAGTACTCAAATGAAAATAATGAAATGCATTTTGTTATAATTTTTCAATTATGTATGCATCGCGAAAAAGTTGTTCAAAAATGTTAATATAAATATGCCTAAGTTTGGTAATCGCTAAAATAATTGGAAACTGTACAGCCTCAACCAAAATAAAAAAAAAAGTCTAGATTAACTTTAATACATAAAGTCTTAACCATACCACAAGCTCTATGTATACTGATATCCGGTTTTCATTTTATTTAAGTTTTCAATAAATCGTAACCCAAAAACTAGCAGTCATCAAACTACAAACACTTTATAAGGCTTTACATCAAAGCTATCGTTTGCTAGTATGATCAGTGATGGCTTTGTCTAGTTGTCATGCAAAGTTTAATTCACTGTCCGATTGAAAAGAAATGCTCAACAATTCAAATTCTAAAATTTATAGCTTTTGTAAAATGTTTCTAAAAATACAAAATTATAAACATTTTTCTACTACTGTAATCTTTAAAAATAGACCAGGGGTCGGCAAACTGCGGCCCGCAGGCTAAAAGCGGCCCTTTAGAGTCAATATATGCGGCTTGCACGGTACTTTTTAACTTGACACATACTTTTTAAAAACAGTGAAAAGAAAAGTTTTAGCGGTAAAAGCTCACAATTAGGCTCTTAACTTAATAATTATCCAGCACTAGTGCTCTACTAGTGCTTATTTTGAACACTTTTTGTTTTAATTAGTATTTTATGTTGATTACTAAAAATATTTTGAAATAACTGCGGCCCGCAGTAGACTTTTTTTTATAAAGTGCGGCCCGCAAGCAACTTTTTTCAAGAAAATTGGCCAGTGACTTAAGAAAGGCTGCCGACCCCTTAATAAGACCAACATGAAAACTTATTACAATTATTACTGATGATCTCTTATAATTTGTTACAACAGTTATACATTATATTGTTTGTAATAATCAGTGAAAATTAAATATAGCTCGTCTCCTTAAAGCTACTTAACTTGAAAACATTCTATTGTTTAGTTAAAAGCAAACTATAATAAAAATAATTTCAAAAGTTACTTTACAGTACTAGTTTGATATATTATATTTGAGATCAGTGTCACTGGTGATTGAACTATGTGCATACTAAACTAGAATTTAAAAAATATGTTTACACCAAGCTCAAAACTCCTTAAAGTTGTAATAACCATTTATAATTTTCCTCTAACTTCTAGCTGTATTTCAAAACTCCCCTTAAATATATTTTCCTGTTGCTATTCATTATAAACTTTAAAAATACAGAATAAGTTAGTGCAAATTTCATAACTTACTGATATATGAGTTTCGTACATCCTAATATTTTCAAGCATCCCAAAATAATTTTTTTACAAACCGTGAAGACCCTTACTTTAGACAACAAACATTGTTTAGTTTTCAACATAATAGGCTAGTAAATGATATAGATTTTTTGTGTGGTTATTATATACTTTTAGTTTTAAATTTAGATAGCTTAATTGTAGATAACTGCATCCTGTTTATAATTATAAATATTTAAGTTGGTAAGGATACACTAAATACATTTGGCACAAAACGTTTCTAGTAGAATAAATTGATTGCAAAATATTTTTTCTTGATCTAAAGGATTTAAAGCTTAATTACGTTAACACCAATTAATTAAAATTACAAAAAGTTAAGTAATTGAAACAAATTTTAACAAAGTTGATTGATTTCACAGAGTGTTGTTGTAGTAAACATTTATGAAATTTAATAAAAATTTTGGGATAAAAAATTCAACAGACTGTACTTCAATTACACAAGTCATTGGAATACTTCCTCTGGCTTCATCCAAAATATAAAAAGTACAAAATGTTTTTAGCTGGTCAGCAATTTGGTAGCATTTTTATCAGTCTGCTTGCCACAGAGATCGCAAAAGAAAAATACAGCGTTTTTCATAAAAATTTAAAAGTATGAGTTTGGTTAAGTTGTCTAGAAATTTAGTTTAAAATTTGGAAGTAAGCAAAAGTTAAACAACTATTGTTTTATAAAATAAAAGTTAATTACAGTTTTGTTTCTGTTTATTTATTAATTCTTATTTCTTTAGGCTAAAAATAATTTTAGTTTAAAATAAAATTTAGTACAACAGTTCTACACTTTTTAAGTATATAACTTGTTGAACTTAAAATAAAGAAACATTTGGATACTATTTTTTTGAATCAATATTCATAAAAATCATTGATTGTGTTAGAAAGTATACTTTCAGTAATATCTCATAAATTGTAAAAAATTAAGCTTTTACAAAGACATAGAGTTCTTATTTTTTATGCTTTTTAAAATACTAAAATATGTATATATTTTTGAAATGTCTATACATTCAAAAGTATATTTTGAAATTCAAAAATGGTTCATATGTTTCATGCAAAGCAATCTTTATGAGGATAAACGATAAAGTAGCAATATAAAAAGATTTTATATATGCGATGAACCAAGAAGGTTGTTTAAATAAAAGAAGAGGATTAGTATCGTCTTGTCGACGGGAGTCTATCATTTCTAACTCGCAATTATTTTAAACTTGATAATTTTAAACTTTTACTTTTATAACTTAATCATAATTAACAAGTTCATATTAAACTTGTTGATATCAGAATTGATTATATAAATCTCCATCATACTAAAATCAATTATATTAAACTGATCAAATTAAACTTGATCTTATCAAACTCGATCCTATTAAACTGGATCCGACCAAACTCGACCATATCAAACTCGATCATATTAAACTCGATTTTATTACATTCGATCATTCTTAATTCGGTCATATAATAATTGATCATTTTAAATTCGAACATATTAAACTCGACCATATTATATTACATCGATCACATTTAGCTTGATCATACTAATCTCAATCTTATCAAAATTGATCATATCAAACTCCATCATATTAAACTTGATCATTTTAAACTATTTTCTGTATTATTAAAATTTTATATATGTTCACACATTTCTTCTGGTTAATAGCTAGTTTTTGAAATTATAAATATTAAAATTACAGGGTGTAAACAAGTAGCGCTTTTTGTTTTTAAAATTGTGCTGTTTTGAAAATTGTGACGTTTCTTAGCATTAAATTTATACTTTTGTTTTTATACTGACCACCTCATTTCAGTCACTCATACATGACATTACTAGAATGACATTTCAACTTTTCTTTAAATTTGACATCTAGTTTAAAATCTATATTGCTTTATTTTTCTAACACTTCAATACTACCAATTTTAAAATCATTAACTACGTTAATCTTTATTAACTACGGATTTATTTATATTACTGAAATAAAACATAAATATTTGAATAAATAAATGTATTTATTAACTCAACTTCTATTTTTAAAACATTTTAGTATGTTTATAATATAGTAAACAGATTCTATATCTACACAGTAAACTTTTAATATTTTTATAAAGCTTTTTATTAAAAGCTATTTAATGCTTTATAACTAACGAAGTTTATGTTACCCAACCTAAAAAAAAATTAGCGGACTTAAAGTTACAGTACACTGTCAACCATGCAAAAAAAAACAAGTATATACTTGTTTTTTTAACACTATTAGTTTTTCTGGTAATAAAGAAAAAATGTTTTTAACGTTTATATTTTCCTGCTTATTTTAATGATGTTTTATTAGAATATATGAAAATATATGTCTGCCTACAAAGAAAAATACTTAAAAAAAGTGTCTGATTCTGAATTTGTTTACCAACTGATTACGATAAGAAAAAGTTTGTTTAAATATTTAAATTCAAATATACCACCAACATGTATCATTACTAGATACAAAACTTTTTATCTACGTTTTTAACAAATTTTCGATTTTATTAATGGTGTACTAAAATAACCATCATAAGTATTTTTTTATGTTTTAATTAAAAATCTAATAACTATTATAGTCCACAACTATTGCTCATTAACAAAGTGCTTTATCTATGAACTGTAATATATAGTTTTTTATATAATAAGCTAAGGTATATACAGGGTGTTATAGGATTTTTTTGAACATCTTTCAGGTTTTTAAAAATTACAAGTTTTTTGTTCATTTTTAGTATAAAATTAAATTTAAGGTAAAAAACTGTCTAAAATAGTATAAAAATATTGAAAGACACTTTACTGCTACCCTACCCTAGACTACTTTTTAAATAAGCTTTTTAATATAAACTCTTGTTAACACAAACAGCTTTTTGTATATAATAGATTTTGTGTATCTAATCTAAGTTTCAATACATGTAAAAAAAGTTTAAAACTCAAGGTTTTAAAAAATTTCTCAAACTTCAGTTTTTTTTTCCTAAATTTTCAAGTTCCAGTTGTTTTGACAACCCTTTACATAACTAAAAACAAAATTAAGTTGTTAAAAAAGTAACTTATGCTATTTTAAAATTTAAAAACAGTTGATTCGAGAAAGCTTTAAGTTTTGAAGACAACAAATTATGCGTGATACATTTCATAATGCAAATGTTTTTTAATTAAGAAATTAAATTATGTTTTTATATTAGAAAAATTTATTAGATACTATTCAACACTGTTTGCTTGCTTTTTGTTCGTTTTTAGTTTTTTTGTAATTTACATTACTATACACAAATATAACTTATAGATGCTAGAATTCGAGCATTGCGTAAGTATAGCGGTTTTAAATAACATAATATCTAAAACTAGTTGTCTAGCTATCGTCAAAACTTGACGAACAAAAGACAAAAAAGTGGAAATATAAGATCTGAGAGATATTTTAAAGCTTCATTTATTACGGCTTTACTTTCAAAAAAAGCTAGAAGAAAGATACATAAGAAACTTATTACAACTTGTTTTAGAAACTTTCTAATAATTAAATACTCTTTGATTTTAGAGTTCAATATAATACAATATTGTATAATTTTGACTGATTCAATTTAATTTCTTACATATAATTTATACTAAAAATAACGTTAACAAACTAAATAATATCACAATACTAATTTTTAAATATCAAAAACTAATAAGTATTCTTTACATATTTTCGCACATATGAAAAAAAAATCAACTAATTTTTATGTTCAATGCAATTAACATAAATAACAGGTTATTAGTTAAGAAAAGAATGAACATTTTTATTAACAACAAAAAATTTGATACAACTTTAAATTATTTTCTCGTTTCTAATTTGTTTTCAGTTTAAAAGAATTTTTTTCGTAATTTTTAATACTGTGCTGATATAGTTCATAGACGCCAGAATTTGAGATTGGCATAAGTGTAAATTTAATTTACATAATTTCTTAAATTTAAGGCAGCATCTAGACTTGATGAAGTAACTACAAAAAAGTTGAATTTAAAAAACAGCTAGACTTAAATTGAGTTTCTTTTAATACGGCTTTGTTTGAAAAAAGCTCAGGAGAAAATTACAAAAAAAGTTAATGCAATACATTTTGGCAACTTTGTAACAAATAATTTGTTTATCTTTGATCTTATAGTTAACTTAAAGACAAAACTGATTAATTTTGATCATTCAACTTAATTTTTAATTTATTATACTTTATTTTACTAAAAATGTTCTAGTTTGTAATAAAAACCAAACAAAACCACTAACTAATAATAAATAACAAGTCATCGTTTTTATCAAGCTTATGAACGTAAGCTTTTATTATTTGTAAAAATACTAAAAAACGATAAGTTAATGAATATATTTTTTATACTTCTATCAAAATAATTTATACCCTTTACCAATAAGTTAACTTATTGAACTTAATCTAGGTAAATGATTTGCTCAGTATTCTCTATAAAGTCTAGTTCCCAAAACGTTCTGTGCACTGTGGTTTTTGGAAGGTTGTTTTTTTTTGATGGTAAACAAAAAGTTTGAAAAAAGTAAAATACATTTTGTTTAAACACTTTATACAGGTCTTTACACATAAAATTTATAACAAGAAATATATAAGTTGAACTATCTTTAAATAACCAAGACAGAATTTTTGGGCTAGTGTCGTTTAAAAATAGACTTATATACTTATAAAAACTATTATAATATGATCGAGTTTGATATAATCGAGTTTGATATGGTCGAGTTTGATATGATTAAGTTTGATATAATCGAGTCTAATATTATCGGGTTAATATAATAAACTTTAAAATGATTGTGAATTAGAAATGATAAAAATCCCTTGTTGACTTATTAAAAAACTACTTGTAAAGTCTAAATCTCTTTTTTATTCATTCTCTTTTTATTTTAGTCACAAAATATTGTTTTTTTGATAAAATGAGGACTTATCACAAATTTGTATAAAGTTAGATTTTTTTCATAATAGAATCAATAGATAGATAACAACATTTTAATATTTTGAAATAAGTTTTTAACGGATATATAAACAACCACAATATTCTGGGTCGGTCTCTTAAGGATATCCTAAATTCAGAAATTTTTTCCAAAAAATAACTACTCGGTCTTTGAATAAAAGCTACTAAAACTCAAATAAATGACCTTTAAATTTGTTGTTCTTTAAATGAAGATTTTTTTGTATGTCGGCAAGACAATTTATTATTTTTTAATAATCTTATAATTTGTTCAAATTCGCATTTTATATTTCTAAAAACTTGTTGATTGCATATACAACGGCAGTAGCTATCTCCAAATTTGTCACAAACATTTCATTATTTTTACATTCTTTTAAAATCTATAAAATAAGATACGCAATTACGCTACATTTAAACATATTAAAGGATAAATCATTTATTTTTATTTAGCTTATAATATTAAAAAACACTTACTTTTGCATCGAAATAAACTGTTATATGAGATATAAAGTACGTACTGATTGTATAGTGTAATGCAATTTTAAATAAAAAAAGAACATTTATTAAGTTATTAATCTACACTTATTTTAAACTTACTTATTTCTTCGATAGTGTAGTTACAAAAAGCAAATATCATGTTTTTTATTCGTACTAAGTTTGACAAATACAAATGTTTAATATTTTAAAGGGAATTATCTTGGAAAATCCTTTGCTGAAATCTAATCATATCTCAGACAGCTCGTTAGAATTTGCATATCATCATGGTTTTTTAGGTATGGACAATTTCAAGCTGCTAAGTCGTAACTGCATGAAACAAGCTTTACCACTAACAAAGTATAGTAAAAAATGTTCAAAAGCTGTTAGTTTTGAACAAATGATACTAAGTTGCTTTTTTGTATAATAAATAGTTAAAAAGTTATAAAATACATTTGTAGCATTTAAAAACATCAAAAACTGATTTCTAAGTTACTTAAAATTTAATATAAAAAGAGAAAAACTCTTTAAAACTAAATAATAAGTATTTTACAATGTTTTAAACTTATAAAGACTTAAGAGTAATTTTTAAAGTTTTATTTAAAATATATGCTTTATCTTATTTAAGCAAAAAGATAATTTGAATGGTTTATACTATTTAAATAGATATACAACTCTTCAAAATTCAACGTACATTCAATAAGTTTGTTTTCTTTCAACTTAACTACTTTTTAATGTAAGATCCAAATTTTTGAAAGTTCTTTTTCAAATACTAATTATAGGTTCAAGCCGAATCAATAACATCGTGCCTAAGCATTTTAAACTTTAGCAGCACAAAAATAAAACTTTCTAGGTGTTAATAAATTTATTTCGGCAAACAACATTTAAAAAAATTGCTTCCTTTTATTTTAGAAGTTTAACAGAGTAGGGGGTAGTTATTTTCATTTCTTTCATAATTAGCTTTATTGTGTAGAACTTTATCTAAGCTATAAGTTGCTTTTAACAGTAATTTCATAACAATATTATTTTTAAAGCTATGCACAACAAAAGTTAGAGAATTTGTTTGGTTTTTCGGAAAAAGTAATCTAAAAGATGCTATTTAAACTTTTCTGCTCTGTAGAAAATATTAAACATTAAAAAAAATTGCACTATCTCGTTTAGTTATAGTGCATCATCTTAACTTATATACTCATACTAACATTTTTAAGTAGAAAACTTATTTAAACTAGTTCAGGATTTCCTTTTTCAAACAGGCTCTCAGTAATAAAATTAGAAACCTTTTATAATATCATAGTAATTTATATTAGTATTAAAAACTGGTCTTAGCTGTTTTCAAGTTATAAATTTTTTGGCAACTTCTTATTTCAAGTCTTTTAGGTTTAAATTTCAACATTTATTATTCCTGGACAATACGTTAAAAGGTATTCGTGTTGTGCTCGATAACTGAAAGGTTCTTTTTGCACTAAGTCCTAAGATAAGCTGTTTTGAGCGTCTTTTTTTGTCGTTCAACAAAATATAATATGTTATAAATTAGTAATAAAATATCTATTATTACAAAAACAAACAATAAATTAACAGCGCAAAACATTTAATGACTTATTCAGTCTTGCGAGTTTTATTAATAGTAGAGGTCAAAAATGTTGGTTGAAAAGACATGAGAAAAATAGGAACTATAGTACAATTAAAAAAGAGAAAAATATGTTTGATGATTTTTCTGAAGAAATTGAAAATAAAGACGTAAGTGTCTGATTATTTGTTTCATTTAAATGTATTGTGTAACGATTAGAATTACTATAAAATATATTACACTACTTATAAGAATAAGAAACAAAAACTAAATATCATAAAACTATACTAACTTAATTAACTTTAAATAGCGTAATAAAGTTTTTAGTTGTTGTTTTAAAAGTCTTTACAAAACTTTTTTGTTGAGGAACTTAATTATAAATTAATAAAACAACAGCAGGTAGGGACTTGCGGAATAGCAAAGCATTTACTAAAAGACTATCTAAACAGCAATAACGTGCAAAAAAGCATAAACGTTTTTAGTGATGGAAATTTCAAAAACAAGAACTGGCAACCCTGCAAGTAAGATAAAACAAATCAAAATTACAGCATACTTGTCTGTTTTAAAATTAGAAGTAGTTACCAAAAGAGACTTTTTTAAAACACAAGCACTCGTAACTATTAAAAAAATATTATCTATATATTGGCTTATTTTTATGTTCATTAACATACCAAGCTAATTTTCTTAATTTAAAAGCAAATTTTATTTTAGTAAAAACTTTATTAACAAATTATAAACGCTTTTAGATCTTTGAAAAGTAAAGTATTTTTCTTAAACTAGTATAAAGTTTCTGTTTTAATTGTTACATGGAATAATTTTACTTCGAAAAAATTGAAAAATATATTACGAGTTCAATAAACGTTAAAAAACTACTTATTTTGATCTTTATCTTTTTAAGCAAAATAAAAAGTTGTTAACTAATGATTTTATTGACGATTAAATATTATTAATACTTAAAACTTTATTTTAACAAAAATAAATATAAGTGATTTTTCTTAGTTTATAGCTCATAATCTGAGAAATAAGTCAATATCAGTCGTAAAAATGACAAATAACTTAAAATTGGTTTTAATTAAGTTTTTTGTTCACAAAATTAAAAGTAAAAAAAAAATGTTTAAAGTTATATTAATGTTAAAAAACGTTTATTTTAAAAACTATTAAAATATAATCTATAAACAAAAACAATTGAATTATGGTATATAGTGAGGTATTCTTAATTAATGGATTTAAAAAACAAAACTTTATAAAGTTAGCAATTATAGAGTTGTAAATTAATGTTAAACACATTGTTCCTATGATTAATTTATAATGTTCAAAATAAAACCGGGGGGTAAACTTAAAAAAAATTTGAAACCATTAATGTTGTTGTTGTTGTTGTTGTTAACTCAGTTACGAGCGAGAACTTGGCTTGAATGGCTTTTTTTTGTAATTTTTGTTATAACCAAACTTTAAAACTTACTATTTTTAATTTCTTTAATGCTAACTTAGAATTTTATTTTTATTCTAAAGAACGTTCTTCTGCTTTGCTTTTCACAAAATTTCCACCGAATAGAGGTTTTACTTTTGTAGTGGGCCCCTTAAAAAAGTTATCGTTTTTTTTGCGTTTTTTTACCTAACACCTATTTTCTCTGATTTTTTTTTTAAACATTTTATTAAACTGAGTTTAAAGACTTTATTTTTTTTGCAATTGTTTTTTCATAACATATGCCTAAATAAGTTTTTCAGTAAAATTCCAAATTTGCACGATTTTCGTTTTTTCGGTGCATGGTTTTATTGCAAAAATATAATATTTCGATAATAATTTTTATTTATAACGGAATTATATGTTTAAGATTTTTGACCTTATTATATTTTTTTCCTAACTTATTATTAATTTTTGAATATATGACCCATACAAGTTTTACCCAAATTCTTAGAACTTTGCTTACGTAATTTGAGGGATTTCTTGCTAAAGTGCTAAGATTTTAGGTAAAACTTGTATAGGTCATATATTCAAAAATTAATAATAAATTAGGAAGAAAATATAATAACGTCATAAAACTTAAATATATAAATCCGTTAAACATAAAAATTACTATCGAAATACTATATAATTGCAATAAAACCATGCACCAAAAAAAAATAAAATCGTGCAAATTTGGAGATTTTCTGAAAAATTTATTTAGGCATATGTTAAAAAAAAAAAAAATTTAGAGAAAATAATTGTTAAATAAAAAAACGCTAAAAAACGATAAGTTCTTAAAGGGGCCCCAGCCTCACTACAAAAGAAAAAACCAATTCGATGGAAATTTTGTGAAAAGCAAAGCAAAAGAACGTTCTTTAGAATGAAAAAAAAAGTTCCAAGTTAGCATTTAAGAAATTGAAAATATTCGATTTTAAAGTTTGGTTAAAAAAAATTACAAAAAAAAGCCATTCAAGCCAAGTTCACGTTTGTAACTCAGTTATATTACGATATAGAATAAAATGGGTTTTTGTAAAAAATATTTGTTAAGCAAAAGATAGAATGAGGATTAGATTTAAAATATTAAATTTAAAACATAGATTTTAAACATTATTGCATTACAAATTAACCATGTGAACAATGTGTTTAATCTTAATTAACAACTCTATAGTTTCTAACTTTATAAAGTTTTGTTTTTTAAATCCATAAGGTATCAATACCTCACTATATACCATGGTTCAATAGTTTTTGTCTATAGATTATAATTTAATTATTTTTTAATTAAAGGTTTTTTAACATTAATATAATTCTAAATGATTCTTTTTTTAGTTTTATTTTTTTCAACTACTAACTAAGTTCACATCAATTTTAAATTTTTTGTCATTTTTACTATTATTATTTTCCACAGATCTGCAATTTAAAAATCCGCACTGCGGTGAAACTTAGTAATTGTTTTTCTCAAGTGTAATAAATTATTAATTGTCAATCTTCCTTGTGGATAGATTACTGTATCTTATTTGTTTGTTTTGAACTCAATAGTTAAATACTAGTTGTAACAATATGTCTTATAGATATAACTTGACGAAAGAATTTGAAAAGAGTAAGAAGGAAATAAGTACTATTTTGAACGAATTACTCAAGAAATATGTTAGCATTATTGTTAAATCTGAGTTCTATTGTAAAAAAAACATTAATGATTAGTTTTTATTTTAACTACAAGATTTTGGAATTATAGTGGGCAGCGTACGGTTCATGGGCCGGATCCGGCCTGCTAAGCAGAAACCTATGCCTGCGATATTTTTATTTCGGAACTAATTTTTACAATAAAATTAAAAAAAGCTCTTTATATTAAATTTTTTTAAGTTTGCTTTTGATATGATTTCAGTATAAAATAGTGCCTGGTTAATGATTAGTTTATTAAAATCTTACTTTTAAAAAGATTTTTAATTTTTTAGCGTGTTTTCTTTCTTTACGCAATAAGCAAAATAATGGTTTACAAGTACAGCAAACGATAAAACTTTTTTTGGTTAAAAATGACCCCTTGAGTAAAAATTTTTCTTATCTCTATCTTAAAACTATAAAAGTATTGTTTTGTTCAAAATACTTTTACAAAATATTTAAAATAAATTAGTTTAAGAATTTTTTTATTAAAAAATTACCATAAACATTTTTGAAATGTAGCTAACATTAAAAAATATATATTTCCAGAGTACATAACTTATTTTATGTTTAAAAATCTAGAAAACGCCAATTCTTATGTATCACGGAGATAAAAACTTGCAGTTTAACTTCTTCGAAGGGCAGGA
Source organism: Thalia democratica (assembly GCF_965202585.1). Lineage (NCBI taxonomy): Eukaryota > Metazoa > Chordata > Thaliacea > Salpida > Salpidae > Thalia > Thalia democratica. Next base: position 60,407,449 of record NC_139165.1, read on the forward strand.
CCTTGCTATAAAATTGAAATTAAAAGTTTGTTTTTTTATGTTAGTAAGAAAAAGATAAAGGAGACAACTTTGAAAAACAGCCTTAAAAAAATTCTAAATTTATTAAGCGGCCTAGCTCATTAAAACAAGTATTACACCAACAGTTCAATTATTATTTTTCACATATTATTATGTAAATGTTACACAATTATAATTTACAGCATGAAATACTTAAAATTTGGCTGATAGATTTGGCTGAAAGCATTGAGGCTGAGATAATGTAGTTAATTTTAAAAATTTTCATTTAAAAAGCTGTAATTTGATTTTTATATAAGAAAAGGTTAATAAAGTCGAAAAAAATTTTCTAGAAAAGTTTTATTTTATTTTACTCCATTTTCTTTTCTGTAGCTGGCTTCTATACTTTATTTTTATAAACTTTTATCTTAAAAGACAACAATTTAAGGTCTTAATAATTGATAAAGAGAACAATAAAATACTGTATTAGTATAATAATATAATACTGAACGATATAACTTTTAGTAATTTAAGATTTTATTTTAAAATAATGCTTTACTTAATTCTCTCTAAGCTTTCTCAACTATATTTTTCTTTACTATTATAAAGTTTTAACTATTGAACTATCTTAAGTTATTGCTTTAACAAAAAACACTTAAAATTAGTATTAGTAAAATTACAAAAACACTTTTTATTAAATCACTTAGAGATAACTAAAGCTTACGTTCTATAAAGAGGTTTAACCTTACGTAGTTCGAAAAAATGATAAAAAAAACTTTAACATTTTGTTTTATGCCAAAAGAAATAAATAAAAATCTTTCTAAGCTAAAAAGTTAAACTGTATACAGTATTTTAAGCTAGTGTATCATACTTTGATGTAGATTTACTAGCTCTTTCCCCGCTATTGTGGCTAATAAAACTTTTTTTAACTAAAACATATTAGTCTTAGACAAGTTGTTAACTAAATAAAGTAACAATTAGACATTTTAATTGTGAAAATACTAAACATTCTGCTTTCAGAGAACTAGACAACGAAAAGTCTGGATGGTACGTAACAAACAGCTTGAAACAGTTGGAGGATTTTCTGAGAATTTTGGACGATTAAAGCTAGCGACAATTCTAGTTAGTCGTCAAGTTGCAAATAAAAAAGTAAAAATTGGTAGACTTGGACAAACAGTCCTGCTTTAAATTAGTAAAACAATATGTTGATTGTATAACAGTTTGAAACATGTCAAATAACTTTATAAAATTTATTACCTATCATTTATTTTTACAATATTTTGTCATATAGGAATGAAACATAGTTTTGTTAATAATAAACTGTAAAAACAAGTAATAAATAAAAATCTCCTTAAAGCTGTTTAAGTCGATAACTTTGAATTGTTTGATTTAAAACAAATTACAATATTTAAATTTATTTCGATACTTAAACTTTAACTAATAATAGTTAATTGAACAAACGAAAAAAACGAAAAATTACTCAAAAGTTTTTGGCTCAAGGACCTAAGTACACAAAAAGATCTCTCGGTCATTGAGTTGCATATCCAACCTCAGTCAAAATTAATGATGAGCCAGAACATGAAATAAAAAACATAACAGTTAAAATAAAACTCTAGAACGAAAAACTCTATGAAAAAAAAGACTATTAAACTTTACAAAAGTAAAATATTTTCCAAAACAAAAAAATCAAAAAAATTTCATATAATAATATTAAACATTAAAGACACATAAAATACATATTGAACTCTACGTTAGAAGGTAAAGTTTCTATCTGAAATTTTTAAATTCTAAAATTTATCAATAATTCTGCCAAATAATTTAACCTTTTATACATTTTATATGATTGAAAATTAAATTTAAGAAAAATTAAATTTAAAAAGTATGTTTAAGAGTTTGGATTCTACTATGAACTTATTTTGATCTAAAAATATGTAATAATATAATAAAGCTAAAACTTTTAAAATAAAACTATATACAGCTGCAATATAAAAATATATATAGTTTAATAAAGCTGTATCCAAAAAAAAACTATGCTTAAACTAAATAAAAAGAATAAAACAAATATATCCTTAAAACTAAAACTATCAGTTATTACAAATTTGAATAGATATATAAGTATAAGAGTTTAAACCAGGGTTTCCCAAAAAAGTAGGCGGTATCATATCACCCGCTGGGGGCGATTTTAGTAAGTCGGGGACAATAAGTAGTAAAGGGTCTGAAGGGGGAGGGGCAATTTAAAAATTTTTGGCAGTCATAAAACTTAGAAATTTACACTAGATGTTCTTCAGTTGCAGATGAAGAGCAAAAACAAAAAAAGGTCTTATGTGTTTATAAATGGTAGTTTTTTGAGTAGTCTTGTTGGAGGGGGCCTTTTTAATTTCTTTAAAGGCGGCCATTTGAAAAAAGATTTAGGAAACCCTGGTTTAAACGAACAAAATAATAATGTAAACAAGCACAGAAAACATTTAAAATAGTAACTAAGTTTTCTCTGTAAAAATTTTGATTTATAAACCATAATGATCACAAAAAAGTTACCTATTACTAATTTTAAATGTTATCTGTAATTTTAGCTTATGATTTAAGTATTTAACTTTTATTGACAAAAAAAAATATATGTATATATATGTTGTTTATTGAACGATAAAAAAGTGCTCTGATATACAAAGGAACCTTTCGGTTATTGAGTCGTACACCACGTTTATATAGAGATTAATAAGTTTATTTACACAGATAAAATGTAGACCATTTTATGAAATTGTTAACTAATACACTAACAAAGTATAAAGAAAAAATACATGTTACAACTTTCTACAAACTAGACTGGACCAATGCTATTGAAACCCAATTTATATACTCAAAAAAATATAAATACCTACTCAGATGAAAAATGAGTACTAGTCTACTGTTTATTTAAAAAAAATTCTGTTCATCTTATGTAAACTCTATTTAACTAGTTGATCATTTAATAAATTATCCTTCAGTTCAACCTGGAACCTTCCAAAATGGCTTTGGTCTTTTAAACTAATAGGTAGGTCTGTCCAAAGCTTATTTCTTGGTAAGCCAGTGATTTATGACCATTACTGTTTAAATCTTGTTAGGGAAAATTTTGTTTTTAAGTACCTTGTTGAAAGGCTATTAAATTTAGTTATACTTTTAAAGTAACACTTTAACTTACTGGTAAAAATTATTTACAAACTTGAACATAAAAACTCACAATTCATATTTGAATAAGTTTTCAACATTTAATATTTTTCTAATAATTTCAAATTACTTACACTCTCGTTGTACTTTTTATAGTGAATGCACCTGAGTGCTTTATTTATGAGTACATTGACTTCATTAACTTTGTTTTTGTTAGTTCTGCCCCAGCATAACAGACTATACCTTATATGGCTCATAAAAAGTAAATTAGAAAATTAAGTATAAATATTTTTCATTTAAAGTACCTTGTTTTATAAAGAACACCAATTGCCTTTAATTATTTACCTTTTACCATTGTAATGTGTTCTGCCCAACTTAAATTATTATCTATTTTTACTCCTAAGGACTTGTAACTTTTTACCATTTTTACAAATATTTTAGCTATTTTGACACAAAAAAAAATATTTTTTCGAAAAGTTGTTTTAACTGGAGGAAATAGAACATTTTAAGTTTTATCTATAATTAATTTAAGTTTATTTTCTTTTAGCCAATTTAAGACTTTTTGAAGTTAAAAATTAAGGTTGTCACTGTTTGTAAATATGCGTTTTTATTAAATGTTCTATACAGTAAGGTATTGTCTGCAAAATTTAATACTTTTAGCTAGTATTTTTTGTAGGTCATTAATGTATATAAGAAATAAAAAAGGTCCTAGGACTGAATTTTGTGGTACTCCTACGTCATTTTTTCACCTGTTGATTCATACCCACAAAAACTAACATACTGTTCCCTTTCAGCCAAGTAAGATCTAATTAACAATTGCATTTTCCCTCTTACACCATTAAATTCTAAGTTGTTTAGCAAAATTTTTCTATTATCACTGTCAAATGCTGTACTTAAATCAAATAAAACCACACATTTTGCTTCTCCCTTATCAAACCTGTTCAAAACCCCTTCTACAAACTCAGACAAAGCCATGAAAGTGGAGTGGTTTTCTCGAAAACCAAATTGTGAATTGTTTAAAATTTATTTCTAGTGAAATAACTATGTAAACCGTTGTATTAATTTAATTACTTTATTTAAGTTGGATAATATTGAGATTGGTCTATAGTTACCTGGTAGTTTTTTTGATCCTGATTTAAATATCGGAATTACTTTTGCTACTTTTAAACTATTTGGATATTTACTTCCATAATATGCTTGATTAATCAATTCACATAAAACTTTAGAGACAGTACTCTTAATGTTTAAAAGAATTTTAACTGAAATACTATCATAGCCATTGGCCTTGTTTGAATCTAAGTTTTTTATAGTGTTAAATATTTCTAGTTCTGTTACATCTAGCCAGAAAAAAAACTATTAGTGATATTTTTTTATTTTACTAGCTGAGTTTAGAGTATCACTTTTTTTGTACAGGTCTGTAACCCAATATTAGTAAAGTGAATATTGAGTTCATTAACTATTTCAATTGGTTTGGTATAAGAATTTTATTTATATGTTGGTTTTGGAATTGGTTATGTTTTTTGTTATTCTCAAATTTTAAATGTATTTTTATCGGAGGTTTTAAGCATTTTTTCAGAGTAGGCTTTTTATGATATGATTAAAAAATTTTTAATTTTTGTAAGTTTGTTTTTATATACTTTGTATTCTTGAATTATTAAAATTATTTTTGCTGATATTATTGTATAATTTATTTTTTGTTTAATGGATTTTAATATTGCTTTAGTTATCCAAGGTTTTTATTGAACTTTTAGCTTTAGATAATATTGTATTTTGAACATTTTTGTAAGTTATTTCTTTATTTTTCTTAAAAGTTATTAAACTTTGTATCAATAGAAATATCAGATTGAATTAATTTGTTAGTTTCATGTATGCTCAAAATAAGGGAAGCATCTGCTATAAGTTTTTTGGTATTAATTTTTGAAAAGTCTTGAAAGAATTTTAATAGAAAATTTTTATGACTTTATTAATTTTTAGATTATTCTTCATATAAAAAGTTACAACTAGACCTGCAATCTTAAATAAAATTCCTGATATGAAATAAACAATCAAGTAAAAAAAAACAAATTTCGGCCAACACATTAAGTTTATTAAACGACAAAAAATGCGCTCAAAATTTTTGGTTCTAGAACCTGGTGCACGAAAAACTTTTCGGTTATCGAGTCGCACACCACTTTGAAACCTTTTAACGTCTTGTCCAGAACTTTTTGTTGGCACTATAAACTTTTTTTATTTTTACCATAGGTCAGAGCTTTTTATAAGTGACGGGATTGTTTTAAAACCAAAGTCTTTTCAAAAGCAAGCAAGTTGTCGTGTTTTTGTTAATGATAACGTTTTATGTGTAAAAAAAGATCTACTAAAAAGATGTTATCAAATATTCTGTAATTTTTTATAATTGCTCACTAACTTTTTGCTTAACTGCATGTTAGAGTTAAAATAAATTCTGTAATAGTTTTCTTATTTTTTTGTACGGATGTTTAAACTAAAAATGATTTTGTGCCGTAACTTGTCGAACTCTTGCTTTGTTGATATACAAAGATGAAGTTTTTTTAAGTCACAGCCAAAAGATATAAAAAATTATTCAGCAATTTAAGCAATTTTTGTTTAATCTTGCAATTAAGAATGTTTTGTTACAGTAGCATTTGAAAGAAAAGAAATTTTTTGATAGAAAAATAAGTCGTTTTCAAAACTATTTATTTTATCGAAACTTTATTTTTATTGTATCGATTACAAAAACAAAATGACAAAATAAAACATTACCTTTAAACAACTTTTATACTTGAGCTGAAAAAAGACAAGTATAAGAGTTAACTATTTAAGTTAAGAATTTTTTTAAAAGTTTTTTATCATTATGGATATACTTGTTAAGTCCAAAAAAAAATATTTTTTAAATGCAAAAATCATTAAAACTGTAAGGAATTCTAAAAAACGCTTTTTAGCATGTTTTGAACTTTTCCAATATAGGAGATGCTATGATCTGCAGAGCAGGTATATCTATTAGTTACCTTCGCGTCAAACATTTCCGAGCATTTGCTTCAAATGTAGTCAGAGACTTTTATGCTGGTGTAGTTACAATTTGTGTCTTTAAAATATAGATGATATACGTTTTTTGAATCCTAATGATCAATTACCAACGTAAACTGTTAAGCATTTAAAAATAAAAAATGGTCAGAACCATCTAAAAAATCAGTCTCAGTTTTATACAAACGCTTTGAAGAAATCTTTCGTTTATTAAAAAACAAACATTTTCAATTCTGTAGAAAACAAAAATATATACTAGCAACTAGAGAAAATTAAATATATTTTGTAAAATAAAAAAACAGAAATTACCATTTTACTAAAACACTATATTTTATTCTTTTACTACAAAATTAATAGAACACTTATACTTGAGATTAGTCAGTAAGGTTTGATGTAGTTTTTTCAATTTGAGAAACTGAGAAAACGACACTTTAGAAAATTATTTTTGTTTACTGTAACTAAAAAAAAACTATTTCTATAAACAACAAATAATTATAAAAAAATCCCCTAATATCGTGCTTGATAAAGAAAAAATTTTGATGACATTTTGAATTTTGTGTTAAAACTGTTCTTTAAAAACACTGTTTAAATTAATTTTGGCCTTAGTTTTGTTAATCCACCATTGTTCTGTATAGTCTTAGACCAGTGCTTCTGGCATTTCTTTCTAATGGCGGAACTCTTTTCCAAAGTTCAACTTTTCTGCGGAACTCCTAATTTAATTTTACATAAAATGTTTAATTTAATACTTCCTGCAAAAAACAAAATGTTTCCAGTGAAAAATGATTTTTTTAGCAAAACTATATCATTGTTAGAAATCATACCAGTTGTAGTAGTATTAAGTCGAGTCAAACTCAAAAAGCGCCAGAGGCAATATGAATTTTATGATTCAATAATAAATAAACGAAAACAAACATGATTAGTCGCAACGTCATAAAAATCTTTCCTTGCATTATAAAAATATTAATAATGAATACCCATTAAAAGTCCTACCGCTAGATACACACTAAGCAGATCAATGAATGCAATAACTAAATATATTTTCAATTTTATGTGTTCCGTTTTTTTTGAAGTTTTATGATTTATGTTTTTTTTTCTTTCAAATTTCTTTATTAAATTTCGAAAGGCTTCGCGGAACCCATTTCAGAAGCACTGGTCTTAGACTATAGTCTTAGTTATTAATTTTGTAGTAAAGTATAACCGAAAGGTTCCTTCGTACACCAGATCTTTGGACCAAATATTTTTAGCGCTTTTTTGTCGTTCAATAAACAGTATTAACAGCTAATATTGAGTACAACGTATGTTATTAAATCCGACTGTTATAAAATGTTTCAAAAGGAGTAAAACAACAAAATAGATTAATGTATTGAAAAAAGGGTTAATTTAAAACTGTATGGTCAAATCTAAGTTATAATACAGCTGTCCGCTCGGAGAACCTCCTAGCACCGGCGGAACAGGTATTGCCTCTAATAATTGCAAGGCTCTGGCTAGAACCATTCTCTTTACCACGTGTACTTATTTGTCTCTCACTCATATCCAACCACAAATATCAATAACAATTATAAATAACATTATAAATATCAATGTGAATATCAATTTTAAGACCAATATGGATATCAATAACAAATATTAATAATGTTATGAAAATAATTTGATAATTTTAAATAATAAGATATAAATACAAAAAAATTAATCTACCACTAAAATATTAATAAAAATCACTAATAGATTATAAATAACTATTAAAGTAATAAATTTTATTATTAAACAAATTAAAATTATAAAGTTGCAAACAAGGAAAATCAAGAGTACAGATAGAATTAATAGCACTAACAATTTGTTTTCAAAAACAGTTCATCTTTTTAAGTTACTTTCAGTTACTCTCAAGACATAAATATGTCTTCAAAAATAACAAAACTTATTAATTATTACGTCATATGTAACGAATTCGGCGTGCTTAGATGTTTTAGCTATTTTGTACTTTTATGAACTTGAATTATAATACAACGTTACATAGCATTTACATATAAAATCTATAGCAATTATTTTTAATTTTTAAGGGACACATGTATATACCTACTTTAGCTTCTGTTCTTTTATTACAGTATTTATTCTTTTACAGAGCTCCGTTGAAGAGTGTTAACTCGTTTAACACACAGAAACAAATGTCAGTGTAATAAAAAAAGGATAATTTATAATTTGTTATTATTATTATTATATATTTCAGTGAACTTGTTTAGCTAGGATCTTTTGTTAACAAATGCTTAAATTTATATTTTGAATAGTTAAAAGTTTTAATTTTTATTTGGTATAAAACTTAGAACATTGTTATTGATTACATAAACATAAAATATTTAAATAACTTTATCAAAAAGTATTAGAACTCTTAATCATAGCTAAAATAGTAGTAAATTTCTTTTCAGACATTTTTCAATAACTTACTATGAGTACATTTGAATATAAAACTTAGAAATGTTTTAGAACACCGGGTTAAAGCCTTCAATAGAAAAACCAGAAGAAGTGTTTACTATTGTACGAAGATTTATTGAATCAAAAAGAATAAAATAAATATTTATAAATTCTTTAAGCATGAATTAAATAAAACAAAACTTCGTAGTTATTCAGTTATTCAAAAAAGGAATACCTGTAAAGCTAAACTAGATTTTTTATTTAAATAAAGTTTGTTTGTAAATTATATACTTAAAAAATTGTTTGTTTGAAAAATAAAAAAGTTGATTTATTTTGAAATAATCATTTTTAAGAGATTTAACTTTAATTAAACATGTATTATGTTTACTGTTACTTAAAAAGTTTAAACATAACTGACTCATTTTCGAAAAAAGTTTATTTATTAATTTCGTTTAGCTCTCTTCAGAATAACAATGCTAAAAACTATGAATATTGTAGAGTAATTTTAGTTATATATAATGAATTTGAAAAGTCTAACAAAAAATAGTTTGGTTTTGGTACTGGTTTTAATTAAAAAGTTTAAACATAACTGACTCATTTTCGAAAAAAGTTTATTTATTAATTTCGTTTACTGTTACATAAAAATATATATGAATGCACAAATGTTAAAAAAAAAACACTAAAAAAAGTAGTTTTGGTTACTAAAATATTTATGAACGTAAAACAATACCATACAACACAAACATTAGTTTTCTATACATATAAAAAGTTAAAAATAGACTTTCATCAACATAGAAAAAAAAAATATAAAAAAGTATTAGCTCTGTTTAATTTGATATAAGTTAAAATATTCAATTGTTAATATTTACCTTTAAAAGGACGTTTATCAATAAAAGTAAAAACATTATTTTGGTGTAGACCAGGGTTTCCAAAATTTTTTTACAAAAGGGCCCCTTTAAAGATTTTAAAAAAGCTATGGCCCCTCCACAAGATTTTTCAAAAAAAAACCGTTGAAAAGGTCCATTTTTTCTCTTCATCATCAACTCCATAATATCTTGTGTAAGTTTCGTTTCAAATTATGGCCTTGTGGCTCCCAAAAATTTCCCTTTTACGGCTTGTAGCCCCCTAAATTACCCAATTTTTTAAATAATATCTAGTAAAAGTTTCAAAACTACCATTAAAAACGCATAAAACTTTTTTTTATATTTTTTTTGATCTTTATTAGCAACTCCAGAATTTCTAGAGTAAGTTTCAATTTACCACCACATGGCCCCCTGTGACCACTTTACTGCTCATAAGGTTTAAAGTTGTCTGTAAATTAGTTGTAGTTTCACCTTTAACTTGTTTAGAAAAAAGTAGTGAGATCAAGCTCAAGTATTCTTTACTCTAGAGATTTAGTATTAAGTTTTGATAGTCTATCTAGGTAGGAAGTGTAAGAGAATTGCAGCGGTTAAATTTTATTCAGGTATACTTTCTTTGAAATGAATTTAGATAGCTTACATAGTTTTTTCTTAATATGATTGATTTGCGTTTTGTATTCCAACTTAGGATGAATAAATACAATATACAATTTTTTAAGAATGATTTAAAACGTTTTCTAACTCCAAAATATGTATTAGATTTAATTTAACTATAGAGTTTAGAACAAATAAATAGGACACAGTAATCTATCAACTAATAGGAGATTGATAATTAATGATTTATTATTTTTGAGAATAAACAATTACTCAGTTTCACCGCAGAGCGGATTTTCAAATTGTAAATCTGTAGTAAAATAATAATGTTAACAATGACAAATAATTAAAAATTGGTTTGAGTTAAGTTTATATACAAAAAAATAAATAAATTAAAAATTATATTAATGCAAAACAACCTTTAATTTAAAAGCTATCAAATTATAGTCTACAAACAATACAATAAAACCATAGTGTACAGTGGGGACAAAAACCTTCTCAAAGTGTACACAGAAAATTGTAAACTGTTGTTTTTCTAATAATAATTCTGTTTACACTTTTCTGTATAATTTTGCTAATGCAAAATTACTGTAGAAAAAACGAGAGAGTCAGCTTTTTTTAAATTCTCTCGTTTTCTCTAGCCCAATATTCTACATTACTACATTAAATAAGAAAACACAAAGCAAAAATTAAACTTTATTATGTTTCAAAACCAAATAAAAAGTACCTAAAAAATATTAAGTGTAAAATAAAATCTTACTCACACTCACTGCTTTAAAAAAAAACTATTTAATAAAAATTAAACTGTCAAGAAAATTCTATTCACAGTTCTAATAATAAATTAATAATGTAATAATGTTTAAAATAAAACCAGGGAGTAAACATTAAAAATTTTATGAAAGCATTGTTGTTGTTGTTGTTAACACAGTTGTATTATGATGACAAAGAATAAAATGGCTTTTTGTGAAAATATTAGATAAGCGAAAAATAGAGTGAGGGTTAGATTTCAGATGTTAAATTTAAAAAATAAGATAAAAAATTAAATATATTTAGTTGAGAGATAATCGAAGAGAGTATAAACTACTAATAATCAACTCAAAAAAAAAATTATACTAATTCTCTAATAATTATGATGTGATTTACAACTGGAAATGGGTATATTATAAGGCATGCACAATTTATCTTATATCTTAATGAAATATATTTAACTAATAAACAGACTTGAAAAAGAGAAAAAACAAAAAAATAAAAGTTTTAACAGTTTAAGACTGAGAATGGGGATAATATTATAATACATGCACAAATAATAAAATATCTTAATAAAATTGATAGCTATGTGAGACATAAATTATAAATATTCATTTAAGTAATGTGGGCATTGGGTTATCAGTTCGTTTCTTTTGTTTAAGGTTTTTCTTTTGTCTGCTAGGGCTATATGGAGTCTTTCTAGGTTACATAAAGGGCACATGTTAGTATGGTTTGTGTTAGATTTTACTGATTCTACTATTTTCCATTCAATTGAGTATTTTATATGGTTACTGTATAGATCCCATAGGTGGTTTGCAAGTTGGGTACAATTTTTGGGTTTGCTTTTAAAAGGTTTTTGGAAAGAGGTTTTGTGTTCATTATATCTAGACTTAAATGTTATTTTGGTTGAACCAATATAAATTTTGTGGTCATTTACGGATGTGGAAACTTTAGCTTGATACATGACATTACTTAGGCAACACTTGTTATCCACAGGGCAGTTTGTTTTTGTTCTACAGTTACAAAGTTTTTCGTTTTTATCTGCTTTTTTCGTGAGTTTTTTGTTGTGTGAGTTTATAAGGGCCATAATATTTGGTGTGCAGCAGTATGATATTTTTATAGAATTTCTGTTGATTATTTTGTGATAGATGCTGTCTTTCTTAAAATGTTTATCTATTAAATCCAGGAAAAGTTTGCCAATTTTAGTCTGTACAGATTTACAAAAGGGGGGATTGTAATAAATGCAATTTCTTTTTCTAATTTTGTTAATGTTTGTACTATAAAATTGTTTGTAGGCTAAATTATATTTAAAATTACTTTTGTTTAGTGCATTTTGGTATAAGCCTTTGATGTTATTAAAAACTTCTTCATTTTTAGATAGTTTGCATAATCTTTTTTCAATCATTTTTGGTATATTGTTACGTATATTTTTGGGATGGTTGGAATTGTTGTTGATGTAGCTAGTTTTGGAATTAGGTTTACGGTAGGGACTGTAGGTGTTTAGGGATAGGTCCAGGGAGACATCGAGAAATTCTGTGCTAGTGTTGCTAATATCAATTGTAATTTCAAAGCCTATTGAAGACATTTTTTTTATAAGGGACTTTTTAATTTTTTCAAGGGTGGTTCCAGAGGATTGTTTTATAATTGCAAGACCATCATCTCTATATAAGCCTATATTTGATGGACCTGTGATTGGGGATATTTCGCTTAGGATGTATAAGCCTATTAAATCGCAGACCTCGGCGCCCTGGAATGAACCCATAGCTATATCAAAGTTATTGTTATTTGTTTTTTTGGTCCAGATTCTGTTGTCATAAAATATAATGGTTTGGCAAGTGTGCATAAGGGTGTCTATTTCTTGTTTGTTGAAGGTTGTGTATTTTTCTGCAAATTTAATAGCTTTGGTGAGGTATTCTTTTTTTATTGAAGGGTAAAAATTTTTTATATCAAAGTTAATGAAGCATTTATGGGATTTATCATTGAAATTATTGAACCACTTTATAACTTCTTCAGAATTTAATCATTGGGTAAGATTTGATTTTGATCTTATTTTGTCAATGTGGGTTTGTAAATTTATTTTAGCAATTTTACCAAGAAAAGATTTTGATGGATTAATTGTTCTGCAACTAATGTTATGGGGGAAACTAAGTTTGTGGTCCTTGACAGTTATGAATGCTTCAGCTTTAAGGAACTTGGGAATCTTTCTATTTTTTGTATTATAGTTGGATAATATTTTAGTAGCTTCTTCATTAATTTTAATTGTTGGATCATTAGGTTTTATTGAATATTCACTTGTTAAATTATTAATAATTAGTTTTTTGTAAAGTTGAGGGCTAGCATAATACAGGTTGGAAGTTTTGTCAGATTTGACAATTACCATTTTAGTGTTTAACAGTTTTTTTATATCCTTTGACAGTTTTATTTGGTATTTTGATTTAAAGTTAATAATTTTTAATCATGTCAAATAAATCATCCTCAAAAGCTTTTAAATCTTTTATTTCAGGGGCTGATCTTCTAGAGGCAAATATTTTGTTAATGTCTTCTTGTGTGGGAGTGTCTAGATCAGGGTTTCCCAAAGTGGGCCAAGTGGCCCCCTAGGGGGCCATGACAGATACTCAGGGGGCCATGAGCAGCAAAGGAGGAAGAGGGGGGGCCATGAGCAGTAAAGGAGCCACAGGGGGGCCATGAGGCCATAACTTGAAACTTACACTAGATATTCTTGAGTTGCAGATGAAGAGCAAAAAAAAAAAAGGTCTTATGTGTATTTTATGGCAGTTTAGAAACTTACACTAGATATTCTCGAGTTTCAGATGAAGAGCAAAAAAAAAAAAAAAAAAGGTCTTATGTGTATTTTATTGTAGTTTATGAGTAATCTATATGTTGAAGGGGGCCATTACTTTTTCAAACTCTTTAAAGGGGGCCATTAGCAAAAAAGTTTGGGAAACCCTGGTCTAGATAATCATGGGGGTCTTGTAAATCGAAAAAAAATGCTTTCCATCTGAGTCTATTAATAAATTTGGATTTTTGGTCAAAAATTTTTGTCATGAAATACTTTTTGTTACATATAGGATTGATACATATTGTCAAAAAATTTAAAAGCTTTTGAGGATGATTTATTTGACATGATTAAAAATTTAATAACTTAAATCAAAATACCAAATAAAACTGTCAAAGGATATAAAAAAACTGTTAAACACTAAAATGGTAATTGTCAAATCTGACAAAACTTCCAACCTGTATTATGCTAGCCCTCAACTTTACAAAAAACTAATTATTAATAATTTTACAAGTGAATGGTCATTGTAGTATTATTTTTATCTTTGTCAAACAAATACCAAAAAAAAATTAAAATTTGTTTTCTTAAATTAAAGTTAAATATTTTATCCATGTTATATATTTTTTAATTTCTATTTAAAATTAAAGATCTAGGCAAAAATATGTTTTTTTTTGGCAGCACTTATGACAACACTATTTGTTTGCCAAATTATAACTCAAATATCAAAGATTTTATTTTATTTAATGTTTTTTTTTTACTTTGATGTAGTTTGTTAAATACGACCTCTAAAAGTTTACCTTTTTTATGTGTATTCAGGGGCGTAGCGTGGGGAGGGACACTGGCGCATGCGTGCCACCTAAAAATAATGTTTTACTTTTATCGTTTAATTATTTAATATCCCTGCTGAATTTGTTTTTTTTAACTATTTTAATGTTGTATTCGAAAAGTTAAACGAATTTTCGAATACCAAGTATTCATAGTCGGGTTCCGGTGCGTGGAGATAATTGTGTACCAGCTGTGATGAAAAACTCCATAAAGAAAACTGTTTTACTTCATAAACTACATAAGAACTTAGACTCATAAAGAACGCACCTAATGTAGTGCACCGCAGTAGTATAACAGTTATGATTGACTTTTCTAGGACAAATGCTAATATTTTGTTAACAAACCTTGAAGCTAAACCTATCTTATAGTGATAATGATTTAAGAGGAAAAAAATTGTAATAAAAGTAGCAATAAATACCTACTAATAAAGTGAAAATAAGTTATTAATAAATTATTAATAACATAATTAAATAGAATAAATTGCAAAAAGCTAAATATATTTATTATAAAAATATGTAAATATAATAAAAGAAATAGTAAATAAACAGTTCATACTATGATTACAGTTTCAATCTCACTGTAGAATTTTTTTTTTTATAAATCTGTAAAATTGAAATTCTTAGTAAAAGTAGTTTCTTTTTATATTAAGATAATAAACAAATCAAAGGTTGTTACTCTATCAGCCAAAGAGTTAAAAAATTATCAATTTTTGTAGCAAGTTATTTTAAAATTTGTTCTGTCACATTGTAAATAAATTTAAAGCAACTTTTAGAAACAGACCTTTTTCAAATAATTTTTAATTTAAAAGACAAAAATGATTAATTTCTAATTTAAATTTATTTAATTTCAAACTACATTTAAAAATGGTATTTTGAAAAGTCTATTTTCTACTACTATTTGTAATGATTAAAAAATGTTATTCCCAAAAGATCCTAGATAAACTGATTTTAAGATATGGGAAAAGTTATATATATTTTGTAAACTTTCAAAAACTTGAAAAAAATTAATCTTTTAAAATTTTTCATTAAACATTTTTTTTTGTATCAGAAACTTCTAGTAAACTGTTTCCACAAACTCAGAATAACTCCAGATTTTATGAAGTTTATGAGAACTTTAGTATGACTAAGTAGAGCTCAGGATAACTCAGAATGTTTTATTTTTTTTATGAAAAAACTTTTAATATTTTTTACAAGCTTTCAGTAAAGTTTTTTTTTATAGATTATGAATGAGATTTAGTTAGTTTAGTTGCATTTTATGTTGTTGTCTAACCAAGTTTGTTAAAGAGCTCAACTTTTAATTATTTTTTTTTCTGTAAAGGAATTTAAAATTCTAATGACGACTCAGGACATTTTTAAACTAACTCAGGACATTTTTTTGACTCAAAGAGTGGCAAGACAATCCTGATGTCTTTAAATTTAATTGTTATGTTTTATTTTGTAAAATGAGCTATATAATATTTTAAAAAATAAGTAAAAACTTGTTTTGATTATTTTTTAGATTTTTACTAAAATAAATATGCAACGTAATATTGTATGGAACGTTGCAAATCTAAAAAAAAAGCTCAAATTTAAAAATGAAAATAGTTAGGAATTTTTGAATTTATTATATGTTTTAGATAAATATTTTTTGTTTTTATATTTTGTTATTACCTGTAGTTTGTTTTACATTTTTTTGCTAAGCCTGACTAAACTTTATATTTTTATTTTGCTATTTATCAAAAAATGTTTTTTACCTTTTTTTTTTATTAGATATTAATAACTTTGTTAATGTTTTCCTAGTTACTTTCAAAACGTTTCATTTTAATATAAAAGTTGTTGTTTATTAATAAAAAGTTAAGTATTAATTTTATGTTGGTTACTTTACATTTTTCCAAGTACAGAAAACTGTAATTGAATTTTATAAAAAAAAAACTTTAATTTTGTTGTTTAAAAAATGCTTAATTTTGAAATAAATAAGTATTTTTTTTGAACAGTAAACTAGTCTTTTTTGTATAGTAAAATTATTTTAGTTTTAGTACTTAGAATAAGTTTTTTATTACCTTAAAACAAACGCTACACCACTGCTGCAGGCTTACATTAACTCATAGTTGTCTCGTAACTTTACAATCAGATAAGCCGTAGAGTCTTTGTTTAGAGCAGGGTTTCCCAAACTTATTTTCTAAATCGCCCCCTTTCCAGAACTTCGAAAAATAATCGCCTTCCACGATTTTACAAAGTAGTTTTTCTCTTGAGTAGAAACTTTTGAGCCGAAAAAGTTGTGTTCGAAAAGTAATTTAGTCTGGTACTTCTTATGCACGCACTTTTGAGCTGTGTTCACAGTAGTTTACAGCGCTTGAGAAAATAAACTACATTTGTTTTCTTATAAGCCCAGTTAAGTGTATTAAAATACTTAATTATTAAAAAGCCTTGTGTAATCTTTAAATAATCGTGTTTAGATATGAACTGTTTTGAAACTAATGAAACTTTTAGAGTAGTGGTGGACAACTTTTGTAGTCAGCAGTTCATATTTACTAAAAAATCTTTTCTAGTTTCAGCTCGTTTAAAAATGTAATTGCGGGCTGCATAATTTAAAAAAATAACATATAAGAAAATTAAAAAATTCGAGCAAAATTGTAATAAAATGATTTAGTATTAATGTGATCTAGGAAATACTATTGTGAACTGAAAACCAAATTGATAGTGTGTTTCAAAATATTTAGTATCAAAAAACAAAACTTTCTTTCTTTTGCACAATTAGTATCCAAGTTACTTAGCATGTCGATATTTGACTGGATCTTAACCGTACGTTACCCATCTGAAATCTTAATTTAAACCTGACATTATAATAATCTCTAATATAACAAATTTCGGACATTTAGAAGTTAATACTAAGTAACTTGTTTAAGCCGCACAAAGTACTAAAATTATTTTATAAATAGGCATATTCTAAAATTACTATACCAGAGATTAAGAAACTATAAAAAAATGAACAGTTTATTTTACACATAATAAAATAAATAACAAAACATAATTTCTGATCTAGTTTGAGGAAGTTTGACCGACTGGTTGATTATCTCACATGAAAAGTGGTTTCATCAACAGCTTCAGTTAATGAAGTAAAGTAAAAGTTTTCAAATTTCAATGCTAAGATATACTATAAGCAAGTTAGTTGTAAAGTCAAAAACTTAATTTTAAACTTTTTAAACTACATGTTTTGTAATAGTATACCATTAAATAGTATTTGACTTAGAATAACCTTTAGGAAACTAAACCTTAATTTTAACTTTTTCTTTTTTTTAAATTTAATTTCAAAAAAAAAATCAAAAGTTTTACAGTTAATTCTGTAAACAGAAAGTAATCGATTAAAAAATTCTTTTAATTAGCTTAAAATATTGTTTTGTAGCTGTAAATTTTATTTCCTTTTAATGGCTTATTAAATACTGTTTTATATTTATTTTTTCTCTATTTATTAGCCTATAATAATTTACCAGAATAAAATAGTGAAAAACTGAAAGCTAGTTTTGAACTATTAAAATAAACAACACATTCTAATTGCTAATATATTAAAAATTAAGATAAAACAAAAAACATTTGTATTAATAGTTTAAAATTCCTTAATGTATTGGTTTTTTAACAATAATAAATCAAGTTAGAAAATAAAATTGAGTTTAAGAATCTTTTAAATGAAAAATTTGAAGTAATTTCTAATAGAGACCTCAAATCTATACTCTTTTAAAACCAAAAAAAAAACTTAAAATAAAAACTTTAATTGTTATCAAGAATTATTTATTTATACAGATTAAACAAGTAATAACAAAAATATTTTAAATAAATTTCTTTCAAACAAGCACTTTAATCACTATGCTATAAAAACTTTTAATGTAATGTAAAACGACAAATATAAACTACAAAATTAACCAGGTCAAATAAAACTAATATCAGATTTAAAACATAAATGATTTAATAATACAGTAGACTTCCGCTTGAGTTGGCACTTTGAACGAAATCAAAAATGCAAACTCAAAAATTATTATCTTTTTTTTACAAAATGATAAATTTAAATATGTTATATGCAGTAACGTTATGCATAAACATAAAATCAACTATAACATAAAACAAACATTTATTTAAAATAGATCTATGTAAGATACTAAATCTTATGTAATTTTTGTTTTATTAATACTTAGTTAGTAATAGACTTTATTTAAGTTAAAATTAAGAAAATATAAATTTTCTTTTTTTTTTGGGGTAAAAAGTGCGAACTCAAGAGAAAGTCTACCGTAATTAATATTTATTAGGCATTATGCAAACCTGTTGTAGAATAAATAACTTAATAAAATTTTATTATAGAAAGACTACTTAAATACAATAATAATAACAAAAAATAAAAAGTATTTTAAAAGATTAAATAAAACAAAAAAAAAATCATAAAATTATGTCTGCTACTGAAGTCTAATATAATGTGAAGGATGAGGTTCATGACTGCTTACAAGTTTTTCTAATCTGATTCTTAATAAGTAAAAAAATCTCATTTACAAATATCTAGATTAGATCTTTTGCTCAAGATATTGATAACTGATCTGAAAGCTTTCTCAACAACATAGCTAGAAGGAAAAACTATAAACAACAATCTATATTCCTCTCAAATGATTGGATACTTTTGGCTTATTTTTTGTTGAGTCCAAAAGCTTTTATTTCGTTCTTTGGAAAAATTCGCTTTTAGTTCAAGGTCAATCACTTTTCAAAATACAATTGGAAATATCATGAGGTGATATAACTATCACCTCATTATATTTCCAATTGTTTTTTGAAAAGTCACTAAGTTAGAATAAGAAATAAAACTATACAGGGTTGCCAATTCACCTAGAAACTTAATAATATATAAAATAGATTTTTATGAACGATTTATCATCCCAAATAACATATATGTCAGGTTATAAAATGGTGAGAGGGATTCCGATCGTCTATGATCTATGTAATTGTTAAATAAGAAAATATATGAATGAAAATATGTAATTTACTTGAAAGTAGGAGTCATAAGCACTTGATTTTTGTCTCTATATTTTATATAAATAAAATAAACTTTTTTCGTTTAAGTTTTACCTCAAGGTCAAATATTTAATAGCAAGCTAAAATTAGTAAAAAAGCAATTTAAAAAAAAAAGAAATTATGACAGCCCAAAATTTCAAAATCGCCCCCTTTTCGCCCCCTTACTAATTATCGCCCCTCGACTTACTAAAATCGCCCCCAGGGGGGCGATATCGCCCACATTGGGAAACCCTGGTTTAGAGTATAACCTTTTAAAAGTTTTTAATACGTAGTTTAAAAGTACAGCGGTTTACATCTACCTTTAATTGTAAGTAATTATTGGGCATAATATTAAAACGTAAGTGTTATTCAAAAAATATATTACTTAACGATTATTTTATTGTTTAGTTACTTTTGGAAACCTTTAACGTTTGTGTAGTTTGTATTTTACTCTTAATGCAGTTTAACTACAATTTTTGTTAATTATAGAACTGTCTCATATTACTCCTTACTTATGTAGCTTTAAATATTTTGTAAAGTTTAACTATGTAATAAGAATTTTTAGTTTTATTAAGTAATATATACATTTATTAGTTTACTCAACTATACACTGTGGTAATTAACATTTATTGTAATTATTATTATTTATTAATCTATAACAATTTTAGCTTATACTTAATAATTGTATGTAATAAAAGCAAGTTTTCACAGTACTTATTTTTATTGAACTAATATATGTTTCTATGTGTTAACAATTGAACACACTTCAACGCAGCTCCTTAAAAAATAGATGCTGTAAGTAAAGAATAGAAGCTAAAGTAGGTGAATATGTGTATTTACTAAAAATAAACGAAGCTACAATAGAAATATAATTATTAAAAGATAAATATATGTCCAGATCAAGACATTAAAAGGTCTCCGTGGTGTACGACTCGATAACCGAAAGGTTCCTCGTGCAGCAGGTCCTAGAACTAAACATTTTGAGCTTTTTTTTTTGGTTCAATAAACTATAGTATGTTATATAATCCGACTGTTATAGATTTAGAAAAAAAGGCGTAAATCCTTAAGTATTAATTAATAAATTCATAAAGTTAGTTAATAAATTTAAGTTAAAATAATACTAGATGCTATATATTTATCATCTAGATACGTTTTAAGGTGTTTAAAGCTATGTAAATTAAGATTATTACAAAACTGTCTAACTTAATTAATGAATAAATCTAAATTACAAAATAAAAGTAATTTACAAAATAAAAATTCAAGTCTAGAAAATTAAACTAAGCAGAAAACTAAGCTATAATTAAGTTTGAATTTTTTGGATAATAATTACGTCACTTTACTATGTTTAAAAACATATTAAAATTATAAATAAGGTTCAAAAAAATAGTCGGTAAATTGTAATTAAATTGAGCTAATAGAGTTTAAGTAACCTGTCACCTAGGTACGCACTTTAAACACACCGCAAAAGTGCGTACCTTTGAAATTTATGTCTTTAATTACTTACGTTAAGACTAATACAAACATGTTAAAAGCCACTAAAGTTTACTAACGACTACTAAAACAAAATTCCCTAAAGCAAAAACTTTAACCTTATAAACAAAACATGTTTTTTCAGAGCATTTTAGAAGTTTTGGATATTTGTTTAGTTTATGTATTTAATATATGCATTTACATGTCATTTTTTATGTATGTACATCTTTATTACACCCACAAAGTTTTTAAATTAATTTCCTTGTACCTTTAAATTTTACATAATACATATAATAAGTTACTAATTTCAGATAAATAAAAATCTATTAAAACATTGATCATATTTTATTAAACTGTGTGATTAATTTTTTTAAGTAGTATGATCTATAAATAAAGAAAAGAGTATTATACGTTAGATGAAGATTAGCTAATGGATGTTTGTGTAAACAGCCAAAGTTTACAGGATACCAATATTCTTGATAGCTTAACACAAAGTCTGTCATTCTAAAAGGAAAGCTGTATTCAGCAGAAACGCAAATAGCTGCTGGTAACAACTATGGAAAGCTACAATCAGCTTTTAAAATGTTTCCAAATATTTTGAAATAAGACTAGCGAGCCAAAAAAAAGGGTCTGCTAAACCCAAATGACAAGCTACACTAACAGACATGTTTTTAAAAGTGTCTAGTACTAAATAAACCTCAATTATAATATTCTTTACTTTTATCAATATTTTTTGTAAATTTTTGTTTCAATGATAAGATATTTTTTATAAAAAAACAAACGATGGTTTGAAAAATCTACAAACTTATTGCATACTAGATTAGTTCAAAACGCTTTCAAACAAAAGTCCGTCTTTAGTGTACTTATTATAAACTAATAAAACTGAAAGATATTCATGCAACTAAGTATATAATAGTGAAAAATATATTATGACGTAGTAATTAAAAACTGTGTATAAAACCAAATTTGTAAAGCCTGGAAGATTTTTTCATTATAATGATATTTTTGTATGTAAAAGTAAATCAAAATTAGTATAAAAACAAACACTTTTCCGATATAAACCTTAAATTAAAAAAATATCTTAGTAAGGAACTGTTCGATGTAAGTTATTGTTGATAAATAGTTACTGTTATCGATGATTATACATAAAAAACTTTTACTAAACTACACTTAAAGTAATTATAAAAACCTATATTAATAATAAATTGTATCTTACAATTTCTTATCTTAAAGAAATAGTATTATCGATAAATAAAAATAACGTTTTTGAAACAAAACCTAAGTTTAAATAAATTAAATAAAGAGTTAAATTACAGTAGACTACCGCTTAAGTACGCAAATTGAACCCGACAAAAAAAGGCGTACTTAGCACGGGTAGTGCGTACTTTTTGACGACATAATATAAAATAAAATTTAATTGTTTGTTTTCTTTCTTACAACTAGCCACCAAATAATTAAGCCAAATAAACAAGTCTTTTTATTTTAAATAACATTAATACATAATGCTAATCTGCAAAATTTTTTAATAGATTTTAAATGGTTTATATTTTCTTTAAAAAGTTTCTACATAATTAATACATACATTTAATATAGCAAGTCAATGTCAGTCAATGATATAAAAAAGAATATCAAGCCATATTTTTGATATTTTGTTTCAAGTGCTAAACTACATTGTGTTTACCAAACATTTTCAAAACATCAATATGTGTACATTTAAATTAAATTATGACTTAACTATGTTGTATATGTAGGTTTTTTTAACTTTTTCATCTAGATTTATTTATTTTATAACATTACAGCTCAAATATCATTATCATTTCACTTTTCTGCAACCACTACATAAGTATTTAGTTTATTTTATTAACAACAGTATTGTATACCTTATTTATTTATATGTAAAATAAAGTGATATTAAAATATCTCTATCTTTATCGGGTATAAATAGGTATAGCAACTTAATTTAGTTATAAAATAAACAACAAAAACTATGTACAATTTATTGTCTTCACAAATAAACGATTCAAAATGGTGCGCAACGCTTAAGTTTTCTACACATTAATCTTATACGAACTTCAATATCGATAAAGGTGGAAAATACAATATTTATGAACGTAGAAATCCTATCAAAATTGTTTCACATCGTCATCGTACCACAGCTTACGTCTTCGGCCTCGAAGTCTCACGTAAGCTGTTTTATATCGTTCTCTAGTTAACCTCTGCGGCCGCGCAGTCCCAAGCCAACTATTTTGTATCGTACTGCCATTCACGTCTCCGGCCTCGAAGTCTCACGTAAAAAGCTGCAACTACTTCCACGAAGGGAGAGTCGCCCTGTTGAAGCGGCCTAGGTCCGCTCCGTAGGGTAGTTGAGGTATAATAACCTAATTGTAGATGTGCTTCATCGTTTATATACATTTTTACTCTCTCTTTTGCAGGTGGCTTGAAATGTTGACAGTTGCAGGTGGCTTGACTTGTTAACAGTTGCAGGTGGCTTGACATGTTGACAATTGCAGGTGTCTCGTTGCATGTTGGAAGCTGCAAGTGTTTCGGCATGTTGGTATATGCATGTTGGAATCTTCAGGTGTCTCGGCACGGTTTTAATAGCCAGCTTACATACTCACCTGTTTTTGCACACGGCAATTAATGAATACAAAATTGTATTTATTTTGCCTTTGTCAATCAAAAAATATCGAGTAGAATTTAAAATATAAATTAGAGAACTGTTGTTATTATTCATATGAAACTTGTCTTTAAAAAAAAAAATTAATTTAAAAAGTTTTAAAATTTATTCTAATGCATGCATCGACATATGGACAATTGAAGTGAAATAAGTATAATTTCACATAAATGTCCAACAACAGGACTGTCACAATCTTAGGCCACTTAGGATTACTCACCCTAGTTTAAAAGTTGTGAAAGTCTCATGCTAACTCAGCAGGTTGGCCATTCTACCTGGAACCTTCTTTCTGGATAAGTGCGTACTTAAGGCGGGGTGCGTACCAAAAAAAGTGCGTACTTAAGCGGTAGTCTACTGTAAATTGTTTAAACAAGATTTATTTTTCCTAAATTATTGTTTTTTTAGTAAACATTTTATCAAGTAAACAAACGATTGAAAACTTTTCTGAAACAAAAATTATTCTTAGTAAAACTATCTTAATAAATAATTGGTTATTGTAAAATTATTAGTTATATAAGTTTGCCGTTATCTATAAAAAGGCAGTATTGTTTTATTTATGTTTATACTTGCTTGTAATAAAATGGGTCAACTTATTACAAGCAAGTACAGTTTCTTATTAATATAGGTTTTTATAATTACTTTAAGTATTGTTTGGTAAAAGTTTTTTATCTTTATTTCATCCATAAAAGTAACTATTTATCAACAATAAATTACATCAAGCAGTTACTTACTAAGATATTTTTTAATTTAAGGCTAATATCAGAAAAGTGTATGTTTTTATATTCATTTCATTGGGATTCACTTTTACATACAAAAATATCATTATAATGTAAAAAATTTTCTAGGCCAGGGGTCGGCAGGCTGGAAGTACTCGCAGGCCAAATTTCTAAATTGAAACATCTTCACGGGCCGCAGTTTTAATCAGTCTGAGTTTTAAATATGCATATTTTGCTTATATTAAAAGGCAAAGTTGCGAATTTTGTCTTAATGAATTCACTATATGTCTAATGAACTAATATTTTTATGCTTCGTAATTTAACTACCTAAACATCACTTAGCTTCAAAAGGGAAGTCCAATAAAAAATTATTTTATGAAAGTTTATACATTAATTAGTTGTTCTACAAAATACTAAGTGTGATTAGAACTACTTTTTACTTAACTAATGTGCAAAGCTTAAGTTTACATTGAAAACTACTAAAATGTACATTAGCAAAAATTATTCATTATGTATTTAATTTATATCATGCAAAATCCAAGAAGAACCCAATATAGAATAGTATTCCATAGTTTTTTGTAGTTAACACCTGCAGATGTAGAAAAAAAAATCTGATTTTTCTACTGTTAAGAAATAGTTACAAATAGACAACCTGTCTTTTTAACTTTTTAAGTTTAAACAGTAAGAATATTATAGTTTTAAGTATCTTAAATCTTCCCTTGGTTGTGTGTTGTTCTTTTGTATTTATCAAAATCGTTTTAAATAAATTTTTTTTTTTTTACAAAAAAATCTATAAATTTATAATTACTCGTTATATTGCCTAAAGCAGTGCTTCTGAAATGGGATTCCGCGACGCCTCTCAGGGGTTCCGCAAAGCTTTTCAAAATTAAAAAAATTTCATTAAAAAATTTAAATTAGGGGTTCCGTGGAAAAGTTGAACTTTGGAAAAGGGTTCCGCCACTAGAAAAAGCTTCAGAAGCACTGGCCTAAAGTACTTTCAAAATTTCTTCTTCAGTAGGCAATAGAACTGAATTAATTCAAAATTTTCCTGCATATAAAAAGTTTAAAAAAGTATATTATGACGTAATTATATATTAATTATATAAAACTTAAATTATATTTACTAAGTTTAAACAGGAAATTAGTAAAATATTTTTCATTTGTTCTTAAAATGGAATAAGTCAAAATACAGAACTTTAAGCAAAAAAATCTATTTTTAATACGATTTTTAGTGTGCCAGATCATCGTGCTCGCCGGCCACAGAATTACCTTTCACAGGCTAATAATATGTTCGCGAGTTGCAGATTTACTCTTTAAGGGCCACAGTTGGCCTGCGGGCCACGTGTTGCCGACCCGTGTTCTAGGCTTTATAAATTTGGTTTTATACAGTTTTGAATAAGTACGTCATAATATATTTTTTTACTATTATTTACTTAGTTGCATGAATGTGATTCAGTTCTATTAGTTTGCCATATTTCTATCTTTTACAGAGTTCCGTCGAAGTAACATGTGTTAGTTTGATAAAGGAAGAATACCGTTTAGATTTGTTATTATTTTATAGGTCTTATTATTATTTACAAGACCTTTTTTTATTTACAATTCTTTCAATATTTTTTAAGATAATCGAAAGTTACTATATTTTAAAACTTGTTTTAGTCATATCGTATTTTTTTTGCAAAATACTTGTAAATATTAATAAAACCAATATTTTTGAAATATACATTACTTTTTGAGTTGTAGCCCTTTAAAAATTTTTTAATTGTCCAAATTTGAATAGTCGGGCACCCAATAATTTTAACTTAGTACATAGTTTTATTTTCACCTTCACTATCTATCTCTAATATTATTTGTTAATTTGTTATCTTTCAACTATAATTAAAGGTCTTTATTCAACTCACAGAAAAGCCTTTACTTTTTTTGTTTTCTTCGCATAAAAAGTCAGCAAAGTTTTTTTTTTGCAGCAGGTTTTAATTCACACATGCAGTTTGTTCCAATACTTAACATTAACAATAATTGTAAAAAAAAAATTGTTTTTTTTTTATTGACTAGAAAAATAACTAAAAAGTAAGACTGTTAACATATCAATTCAATTTGTACTGATATTTTTAATTATTATAAAACAAGTACAATAATACTATAACAAAATTATTAACTTAAAAATTTATCACTTCAATTTAGTACACTTACTTCTGAACTATAGATTAAGTTGATTTTATTTTACTACCATTAACCCGTTTTAGAATGATCCCAATTTTTTTAATACGTGTGATAAAACACTACGTATAAATTAAATAATAATGATTAAGTGCATCTCATATTAATAGTAAGATATCTACCAGCAAACGAAATCTTGGGCAGAAACATTTTAGATTGTTATATCCTCTTTTTCCTCCTTAAGCTTTTAACAATTTTCGCAACTACGACCAATATTTTAATATAAAGGTATAGGTTAATACTTAAAAGCAGATGTGCAAAAAAAAATAAGTGGAAATTAAAAACATATACATGTATGCTTATATACATGAGTTGAAGTCTAATTGATCAACTTAATTTGAGCAAATGATATTGAGCTTAACCTAAACAACATATACATAGTGAAGAAGAAAATCTCAAAACTTTTTGAAGAGCATAACTCTACCTATTTTTAAAACAATAATACAACTATTTAGCTAAAACAAACCAAGTAACAATAAGATTTTACAACTTTTATACAACTATTTAAAACAAGCTTAGAAGCTATGACTTGTATTGAAAACGAAATAAAAAGCGTCAAAAGTTTTAGTTTTATAAAACAATAGAGAAGCAGTTTATGATTGCAAACTTGGCTCGTCTTTTCTTTATTTCGGATTAGCTGATAATTTCGAAATAAATGTCGCATTGGCAACTTTAATCTTCACAACTAAATGATTTTTACCATTTTTCAGTGCTCGAGATTAAACCTTCTGACTGTTCCTGTTAAAGTCATAAGCCTAGATTTGTGACTTGAACATTTTTATACAAAAAACCAAACTAAAACACTAAACAAGTTATATACTAAAAGTTCAGTTACGCCTAAATTTATTCAAAACTGTGTAAATATAAACTTATATTTGAAGTCTAGCAGTTTTCTTTTTCAATCTAAAACTTGAAAAACTAAATACTGAAAAAACTAAATGAAACTCCTTTTATTAATTTCAACAATATTATTTAAAATTCAATGTACTGTAAATAATATAACATAAAACTAAAAACATAAGCGTTTAGATAAATACGACGTAATACTTTGTGAATATTTTATATAGTTAGAAATAAACAAAAATAAAGTATATTCAACTACTTAATTAACCTTTAACTTTGGCGTTAAAAATTTAAATAGAAAACTAAATGTAGATAAAAAACTGTTTTAAGAAGAGAAAAGCTCGAAGCAGTTTCTCAATAGTATAGCTAATTAGAAGCTATTTGCTACTACTGACTAAACACGCAGCTGTTTACCTAACTGCTTGTTCTTTACTAATATAGCTATTTATAAGAAAAGTTTATACTTTTTGAATTATGCATGGAATGGTAATTGATGTATATACTATATATAAGTAGGATTTCTATACTTTAAAAATACATATGATAAATTTATTAAGTAGAGGTGGCGCAAAAAAAATATCAAAAAAGATATAATAATAACATTAGATTAACTGTTTTTAAGTGATACAACAAACTCTTATATGTTATTGTATTATACAAAAAAAAAACAATACAATTACAATTAATTAAGTTAGAAGTTTAATTGTATCAAAACCATATTATTACTTAATTCAACAATATAAAATACAATATTAGATATAAAATAAAATACTTTCAGTTTTAGAACTAAATCACAGTGGTAAAATAAAAGAATTCAGTTATACTTACTGAAAATACTCAAATACTAATTCATTCTACTTCTGACTTAAGAATTGCTATTAATTATAAATGCTAACGATAAAAAAGAAAACGTTTTTTATATAAACTATATTGTATAAAATAGTCATCTACATTTATAAAGTTTTTCAATACATAAGCTAACCTCGATGTTTTAGTTTAGAATGAGCTCATGCTCCAAAAAATCGAAATAGAAAATATAATAACAATAATGAAAGCAATTATACAATCTCATAACAAATTTCTAACAGAGGTATTATAAATCCTAAGTTCAGCTTTAAAATTTAGGCTATTTTATATTCTTAAACTTTTAACTTTACATATATAACCAATACTTTTTAAACAAATTCAAAACGGTGCATAAAATGGCTTAAATATTAAAATTTTAACATCAAATAAATTTGCAAATTGAATATAAGTTTACAATAAATCTTATTTAAATACTATTACTATGAACATAAGAAAACTCTGAAAATAACGTGTTTTTACTTCTAAGTTTTAGGTATAATAGGACGCTGTTTTTCACATGAATTATAATAAACAGTATCATTATAAGTAAAATGTAGCGAAATTTCTACAACAGACAAAATCACTACAACACCTAAAGCAACTTTAAGGAA
This sequence comes from Thalia democratica, assembly GCF_965202585.1. Classification (NCBI taxonomy): domain Eukaryota; kingdom Metazoa; phylum Chordata; class Thaliacea; order Salpida; family Salpidae; genus Thalia; species Thalia democratica. Next base: position 60,436,190 of record NC_139165.1, read on the forward strand.
AAAATTTAAATTAGTTAAATTATTTGTGTAAAGATCATTTTAATATTTTTTTCTTGAAGTTGCATATTACTCGGTGCAAACCGTCAACCAGTAATTTTAGGAAAGACAGTTCGATTGCAGGATGTTGTTGGCATAGAGACAACACTATTAATTTGTTCTTTACCACCTCTTTTTGTAGAAGTGTTTCTGTTACTAATATCAACTCCAGTATGTTTTTTTAAATTGTCTATTTGATGGTGGTTACCTCGATTATTTGATGAAGCCGAACTCGTTGTGGGCTGGGCAGACTTGTGAAGTCTTCTACGCAACCAAGCATGACGAAGGGCTTGTGGTGGTGTCATCCGGAGCGATGAATCCCATTCAAGACATCGCCGCAAAAAATCCAAAAAAAGTGGATCATCGTTTCCCTTTAGAGCTGTAGACCACTCTCGGTGACCTGGCGGAGCACGAAGTTTTCCTCTCTTAGATCTTCCGGGACCAAGAACAGTTGTCCCATCGGACAAGGTATTAATTTGGCAATAACGTGGGTGGCCCTTAGGTGTAAAAAAATTTTTTGCACGCTTTGAATGTTCTAATAATCTTCTTGGGGGCATGCCAATTAGCTCAATAGCACAAGCTAGCTGGTCACCTTCATCTTCACCCGGCATTAATGGATAACCGGTTAAAAGTTCAGCGAGAATACACCCGAAGCTCCACATATCAATAGACATACCGTATCTAGCACCGAGCACTACCTCAGGAGCTCTATAAAATCGGGACTGAATATAAGTATAAATACGCTGATGTTCGTAACAAGAGGATCCAAAATCGATTACCTGTATAAAAGGTTTCTCAGTATGAAGTAATCTTTTAATAAAAATACTATTAGATATAACAGATATATAAAATTTCATAATTTTAAATTAATAAAATATTATTTAATGGCATAGGGAGCTCCGACATTTTTTTTTTATTAAAAATAACATTGTATCTTATATGAAAGCATAAAGTACAAACTACAAGCCAGTTTTTATACAGTTAAATATTCTTATTTAACTTTTGGGATATTGTAATTTATAAAAGTTTCCGATACAAGCGTATGGACCGCAAATTTTTCGGGGTCATTTTTCTTGGATATTTAAAAAATCACTAAAAACCTATTTTCTCCTTCATTTTTTGAGCTAGAGACCTCAAACTTTCAGGAAACGTTCCTTTTATAGTTTATAAGAATTTGAGTGTTGGAATTTTAAAAATATTAAAAATAAAAATTTTAGATAAAAAAACAAAAAAAATAGATTATTTTTTTTTAATTTAATAACACACTTTCTGTAAAAAATTTGATGAAGATTGATTAAAAAATGAAGGAGGAGATAGATTTTTAGCGAAATGGTGTTTTTTCACGTTTTTAGTTTGCGCCTTGCATTAGGAACCTATTGAGGTCACCGACTTTGATCTCTCATATCTCAAAAAAAAACTTTGAGTTTTTTCAAGCGGTTAAAAATTTCTGATAGCTTAGATATAATTCTATAAAATAAAATCAACTTGTAAAAATCAAAGTGGACCCCCCGCTATGCCCTTAATAGTGTGTTAATATCGATTAGTTGATGAAGACTTTGACTGACTTAACTAAACGATATGTAAGTTTGTATTCATGTGAAACCTATTTCAAAAAATTATTATAATATACAAAAACATTAAAAAAAAAATTAAAATATATGATAAAGTTTTTGACTGAAAAATTATCTTTTAACTTATCAAATAAACTTTAGATGCAGTTTCAAAAACGCTAAAGAAACATTAAAATTGTCAAATTATAACGAGGTGACATTTTTCAATGAAGGTCTTTTTATTGCTGGTCATTAAAAATTAAACTTATGGGCTATTTTCGAGATAAGGATTATATTAAAATCCGTAGGAAAGTCCAAGATTTTATACGACATTAACAACGTCCCTATTTAAAAATTTTAAGTAAAAAGCGATAAGATACATTACTATCTAAAACAATGTACAATGAGTATCTCTAAATCAAAAATTATTTAAATTTTGATATAGAGATATAATAATGTTTTTTTTTTCTTTTACAAAAATGTGTAGTAAAAACTTTAATGGAATTTTTAAAATTAAAAAACCCACTAAAAATTTATTTCTTCTTAGTCTTTGAAGTAAAAAACTTTAGATTTCAAGAACTGTTTCTTGCACGATTTAAAACTTTATTTTTTAGATAAAAACTACAATTTAATGACAAAATATATAAAAAAAAATAATAACTTTTTTCTAAATTTATTTTTATAAATATGTTTTTATAATTCTACAATACTACTTTTTATTACCGAAAAAAGATAAACTACAACAATTTATTGCTCAAAAACTGTAGGAGAATATATTTTTAAAGAAATTTGTCTCTTGTCGCTGTTTTAGTTATTTGATTCTATAATAGACTCAGGGTGGCCAAATATTTTTTGCAAATACTGTCCAAGATTTTAAAACTTCTTTCAAGTTTTCAAAATTTCTTCCAGGTTTTTGAAATTACATCTTTTTTAGACCATTTTTAGTGGTAAATTAATCTTAATATAAAAAATTTTTTTTTGGAAAATTTAAGCTACTTAATAGATACAGTAACACTAAAATTTAATTTTTGTTTTAATGTGTAATTAAAATTATGTACTGGCATATTCAAGTTGTTAATACTGGTAATCTCTCTAAAGTCTTAATTGCTTTAAAGAAAAATAACTTTTGTTAAACATGAAAATTATTTCTAGTTTTATTTTTGATATACTTATGATGTATATTTTGTTAATTTAAAGTGTTTTGCTCAACTAATAGAATTTATGAAAAAGAAAACAACAAAGCTTAAGTGTATGATGTATAGATGACATAAAGCTAAAAAATGTACTAAACCACCAAAACTAACAAAAACACTAAAGCAAAATGTGTTATAACCACACAGAGATATTAGACAATATAAATTAAAAAAAAAAACTTGTATTGTTTTATCACAGTCTAAATTCAAACTCTTAACCATAATTAAACAAAATAATTAAACTTAACTAAATGATACTTATTATGGGTAGCTGTCAAATATGCACAAGCGTACAAAATTGCACGAAGACACTTTTGCATTAAAGGTCACTTTTGCACGAGCAGACAATTTTGCACGGAGATATTTTTGCACGGGTTGAACTTTTTTTTTCTATCACTTTTACCCCCAACCCTTACCCTAGGTCGGTAACTTTTTTTTTCTTCTTTTTAATTTTTTTTTTCATTCATTTTTCTTTTTTTTATAAAAATTTTTATTAGTTATTTTTATTACTATCACTGTTACCCTTAGCCCTTACCCTCGGTCATTAACTTTTTATATTTTTGTTTTTTTATTAATTTATCTTTTAGTTCTCTTTTTCTGTTTTTCCTAAATTCTTTTTTCTATTTTTTTTTCACTCTTGTGCAAAAATAACCCTCCGTGCAAAATTGTTTTCGTACAATTTTGTCTTCGTGCAATTTTCACCCGTTCCCGCTATAAATACATTGGGCAAAAAAAACATTGCATCAGATACTTTGATTTGGCTCTGCTTTTATTTTGCTTTTGCTCTTTATTTTCTCATGCTCTTAGTCTCACACTTTTAATCTAAAATCTAAATGACATTAAAAACAGTGGGAATGCAAGTAAAAAAGTAGCTTCATTAATTTAAGTAATAATTTAACTAATAATTTATAATTAACTAATTAAAACTTGTATACAACTTTTTATACAACTTTTTTACTTAATTAACTTTAAAAACTTTGATAACAATAAGTAACTATTATTCATTTTTACAGTTTATTATCAACAAAACAATGTTTCACTCCTATTATATTATAATATTCTATTTGAATAAGATTTGTTTATAACAACTGATAGTCTCCTATATTACAATATAGAAGTGAAACATTGTTTTGTTGATAATAAACTGTAAAAATAAATAATAGATACTTGTTATTATCAAAGTTATTATAAAACTAATAAAATCTAAAATTCAAAGTTTTATCACGATTTTTGTACAAAATTCCAGGTTTTTTGACCACCCAGAAGATTAATTTTTTTTTTTGTAATTGAAAAAGCGGTAAAAATCTGCTAACTATGTTTAAAATAGTGATGTACCGGACTCACTATCTGGATCCGTATCCGGCCGGATATTGCTATTTTTGTCTAATATCCGGATCCGGTCAGATCTTGATATGAAAAAAAGTCCGGATCCGGTTCTGGCCGGATTCTAATTTGAAAAAAAAAGTCCGAATCCGGTTCCAGCCGGATCCTAATTTGAAAAAAAAGTCCAGGTCCGGTTCCGGCCGGATTCTAATTTGAAAAAAAGTCCGGATCCGGGTCCGGCCGGATCCTAATTTGAAAAAAAAATCCGGATCCGGGTCCGGTACATCACTAGTTTAAAATAAGTGTTTTGCTCCATATTACCATAAATATTTTTGTTTAGGTTTAGAGATTAAAGTTAAGGGTTTTACTTATCTGTACAAAGTTTCAAGCCGTGCAAATCTGACACCTATCAACGCAAAAGCTTGATTAAGAATGGGAAATTAATATTACAATCATAAAGTCATAGACATTATACAAATAAAAACAAACAGTTGAAGAATGAGCGCCATGCTTTATTATAACATGAGCTTTTATAAGTTGTTTACAAATTTTGATTTTTTGTTCTTGTATAACTCTAAATAGCCTTGCACAATTTTTATTTATTAATTAATTATTTTTTTTAGCCAAAACTTTGAAATTAACCAAGTCCAGTACTAAACAAAATACGTCTGATACTGTAGTAAAGAAAGGACAAGTTATACAAGTTATTAAACTTTTCTTAAGGTAAAATTTTTAATTAGATTTTTTATGAAACTATTTATATTTATTGATAATAGTTCACCAAAGTATACTGTTGGAGTATAAACAAAAACTTAGTGGTTAAACATATACATAGTTGCCGCTGAAGTTCTCAAAAAAATGTTTGATTTAATTTAGATTTTACTAGAATTTAATATTGTGATGGCTATAAAAAGGAAGACGCTGTTATCTATTTGTATAAAAGTTTAAATCGGGCAACTATATTGTTTAATAGTTTTATTACTCCATGTTATAAATTAGGGGCGACTCGTGAGGTAGGACACTGGCGAAGTTGCCCCACCTAAAAAGAAATTATGTAAAAAGTTATATGTTTGCTTTTTAAGTAACTTTCTTATATATCTTCAATTTAGATTATGATCATTTTGGTCAAAACTTAAGCGCATTTAATGTACATCTCAGCTCAGTATAGGAGAAAAAAAATCAATGCAAAATTTCCATTAGCATGTGCGTATAACTTAAGTTTTCACGTTTCATATTTCCTTACACAGTGCAAACTTAAGTATAAATCAAGCTAATGTAAACAATAAATGAAAAAATTACTATTGTCAAGACAACTACTATTGTTAACAGTGTGAATTACTTTATGATTATGATTTGAAATATAAAGTTTTAGATTTGAACAAACTTTGTCTTAAGGAAAAGCAAAGTAAAAATTATTATTTTAATTTTGAAAAATTTGGATAAAAGAGGACATTAGGACCTGAAAAATGTGTAGTTACTTTATAATTTTCATTTATTAATAAAAGTTCAGAAATACTAAAAAAAAAAATTAGGCAATTGATAAGAAGTACTTATTATGCAGCAAACCCAAAGATTGTCTTCACGTCAAAACCACTATTAACATCAGGTGGTAAAGACCCAATATCCATCTTAAATAAAATTCAGGTAAACTACCAGTTTAGCTTCTGTTGTAAAGCAAGTAATATCGGATTGACAACAAGACATCTAAGGAAAATGATAAAAGAGCACGTCCTAGAGAGTGTAAAAAATCTTTGCTTTTCAGAAAAGAAGGATGATATACCGGTCTAAGTTTTAAATGCATCTAAACGTTCATCCATTGCAGAACATTTGATAAATAACTCAACATGTGCAAACATTTACAATCTAAATGGATTTAAAATTATTAAAACTTGTAGTAAGGTTTTCGATTTGATTAAACTAGAAGCTATTTGTATTTTATTAAGGAAACCTGTTTTATGTAAGCATAAAGATTTTGATTATACTGTTTCTTTATTTTCGTGATACTTTTAAATGCGTGTTAGTTACTGTTATTATATTAATGTATAGTTATACTGTAGGTTAATTGTAATGTTAGTAAACTTAAATGATTTTAATTGTTACTAATTGCTTTTGTCTTTTATAACTCTTTTGATTACTTTATGATTACTTGGTTACTATATAAGCTTGTAAAATATTATCTCTTGTTGGCTTTGTACTCTACGGATAGGAGATGCTCGAAATATATTTAGTTTTATTGAATTTGTGTGTATTGTATATCTTATTGTATAATTACTGGTCAGTTTTGTTCCAGTAATTATTTTAATCTTAATACAAAACAAATACACTTATAATTAATAAAAATTTATTAAAACTGTAATATACTTTAATTTCAGTAATTTGGAATTTAAAACAGATTTGTGTCACACCAAGGCTACTCAGGTCACTCATACTAGTTGGACTTTTTTGAAAAATTTAGAATATTTTTTGTGACATTAAGTTTTTTTATTCTATTTAAAGATTACGTGTTTTATGTTCAATATTTACCCATTATGTATTTGCTATTATTTATTTATATATTCAAGCTACACAGCGTTTGCATGTAAACATTGTTTTGAGCTATTTTAATTTTTAAAGTAATAAGAAAAAACTACAAGATATTACTTAATGAAATTTACCCTCACATCGGTTTGGTCATTGGAAATTAACAGTATTATGGTAATCAGAGCCAAGAATTCTTTTAAGGTGATATGTTTTAAACAGTTGTAAACAAAAACGTTAACCTTTCTTAATATGAAAATAAAGCAATTTTCCTTATTAGAAAAAACATTACAGAGTACTTCTTTAGAACCATCAAACTTACTTGACTTTTACTGACCATTTTCCAAAAATTATAATATTTTTAGCTAAGCGGCAACCTTGCAAAGAAGTTCTATTACTTATAAAAAGCTTTAATTTGCTTAAAGCTCCTAAAAATCTAGTTTGAGACAAAAAAAAATGCAAGAAACATTTACAGAAAACTACATTTTTTGTGTTTGTAGCATTTTACCATGGGTCGGCAGCCATTCATAAGTCGCAGGCCGCACCCTAAAAAAATAGTCATTTACGTGCCGCAGTTGTTTTAAAATTATTGTAGTAAGTTATATAAAAACATTGTTTAAACCAAAAAAAAAGCGCTATTGAAAAGTAATCATCAAGCTAGGAGCCTAATTGTAAGTTTACTACAAAAACTTTATACTATGTTATCTTAAAAGGTATTTTTTTAGTTTAAATGTACTTTTCGGGCCGTAGATTTTGGCCATAAGTGTCGAAATTGGCCCGCAGGCCGCAGTTTGCTTATGGATACAGTTATTAGATAAATTATATTAACTTGTTATTTTAAGAATTGCTAATACGAACTAAGTTATTTATTTAAATCTTACCTTTATTCCACTTCTACCTTGTTGTTTTAAAAGGATGTTTTCCGGTTTTAAGTCACAATGAATTATTCTGTTTCTGTACAAAGCATCCATACATTGCAGAATAGAGTAAGCAAATTTTCTAACTAACTGTTTTGTTAAAATAAAAACAAATACATTTTAGAAACTTAACTACAAATATAAATGGTTTAAAAATAATAACTTTAACTACAGCATTTATTTTTTAATTTCTTGTAGTTAAATAAGGCACATTGTGACCAACAGAAGATTTAACATCTAGCCATATCTATGGCTTTTGAAATTTAATAATCAAAAAATTTTATGAAAATAAAACAAGAAGCTAATTTTGTTTTAAAGAAAAATTTTTATATCATATCAAAAATTAATACCTTATAACTTAAGTAATACAACGTGAAAGGGTTAACAAGTAAAATATTTTTGTTAAAGAGTTAGTCTAAAAAATATTAAAATTCGTTATGTGAACTTAGTTGTTTTAATTTATATACCTGTTTTATTACCTTTAGAATTACTTTTGATCAAGTCATTTTATATAAATTCGTATTTTTGACTAATCATGCTCGTTAAAAAAACTGTTTAACTAACTTGTAATGAAAAGCCTTGAAACTTGTTTTTTTTAATAAGCTCATAAAGGTTTATGCTTAAAAGCTCAAAAGTCATGCAGATGTGATTTCTGAACTGAAAGCTCTCCAACATATGTATTATGTTCATATTGTTTTCCTGAAAATTACTGCAGTTATAAAACATTTCAACAACTAACTTATAGAATAAAAGTTTTAGAAAAGTTTTAGGTTTGCTACGATTGGGATTAGTCCAGTTAAGGGGTGAGCAAAATACTTTCATTAAGCAAACTTATCCGATCCGAGACTTATTTCTAAATTGTAAAACTTGTACAAAACAAATTGATAATAGTTTTTAAATAAAATAATTAAATAATAATATATATTTACTTGTATAAAGTTATACTTTTATGGTACGGCAAAAAAAATTATAAAACATGGCAGCCTAAGAAAGTCTATTACTAATTAACCCGGTCTGTTATGTAAAAAATTCTAAAACATCTGGTTCGCTGACTTTAGAAGTTACCCACCCCTAGTTAGTTTAGACTCTATTATAAAAAAAAATTTTTTGCGGATAACATTTGTCAGATAAACAAGCTTACAACAACTTTTAAAGGCAAAAAAAAAAAAGCGTAAGAATAATTTATTTACAATCAGGGGCGTAGCGTGGGGAGGGACAATGGCGCATGCGTGCCACCCAAAAAAAGAAAAGAAGTAAAAAAAAAGTAGTATCTATGTCCTTAATTGTTTATTTTTTTGATTAATTTGCCTTTTTTCAACTATATTTATCTAGTATTCAAAAAGTTAAACTAAATTTTGAATACCAATTAGTGAAAAGTTAGGAAAATTACCCAGTATACTGATTCGGATGTTGATAAAAAACTCCATAAGGAAAAATTTTATATTTTCATAAGAATTTAGACTCAAAAAGCACGCAATTAATGTAGTGCACCGTTGTAGTATAACCTTATGGCAGATTTTTCTACAAAAGTTTACAAAAATACGTCACGCTTAAAGGAAAGTTAAACAATTTTACAATTTTTTTTAAGCTACAATAAATGTTAAGACTACTGCTAGTTTTTATTTTTGTAAACATAGAAGAAAAAGGTGGCGAACTATGAGAAATAAACTTTGTTTTTGATTTTTATTTTAAACTAATACAATCAGATGAATTAAATTTAAAAAGTATACTTTAAACTAGTTTACAAAATTGTAACAAATTGTAATAACAGTTATAAAGTTGGTCTATTTTAACTTCTGTGTAACTTTATTTAAATTATGTGCAATGAGGTGTTGTTATCACTGTTGTATTGTATATTAAAGAGATTGATTTTTTTCTTTTGTAAATAAAACAGATACTTTCGTTTTATTGAATATTAACATTTTTAAAGATATTAAGTTTACTGTAAGTAGTAAAAACAATTTTCATTTAGTAAGTTAACATTTGTGCAAGTATAAGTAATTCTAATGAAATTTATCATTTTTTTAAATTGTTTAATTTTGTAATATATAAGTCTTTTTTAAAACAGTTACTTCGAACTTATTTTACTTAATGAATTTATTTCAATTATATTATTTATAAAATGATCTTTTTATAGCTAACTACAAAAGTTTTAATTTAGGGGATTTTTTGAAAAAAAAAATTTGCAACGTATTAAACTAATTTAACTTGCTAAAATACATGTCATTACAGAGTGTGTGGAATAGAGATGAATATCTGTTTAAAAAAATATTTTTTGTACGTCTTTTAAGTTGACTGAAGTTTTTCTATTCGATAAAATTAAAATTTTATCTACTGATTACTTGCTACAGTTCTTAGTTACAGTCTTAATTTAAATTAATTTCTTAACTTACTGCTTTATCACAATAAAAAAAGTTAAATTTTTAAAAGCTAGCTAACCTTTAATACTTCAAAAATAACAAATACTTAATACTATAACCTTAGTTGGTCAAAAGTAACAATTTGAACTCAAAAAGTAGAAACTACTCATTAACTTAGCTTGGCACAAAAACTAAAATAAATATAAAACTAACTCTAACTATCTTAAAAGTTCAAACAAAACTATTTTGAACTGACTTACGTCAATGTGTAAATTCATATATTTCAAACAACCCTGTTATAGAAGCAAGCTACCCTGTAATATAAAATACTAGTACTAAACTAAGAGGAAAATAAATATTTACTATATGGTACTCTAAATATTGATTATAACTAACAATCTAAAAAAGTTTACAGATCAGACAAAAATTTACTAACTCTTATAAGTATCTGCAATATTAGCAATGAAAAACTTCTACAAATTACTACGTATCAGGCTAGTTACTCTTTAAATTGCTATTACTTTTTACAAGTCAGTTTGAGTAAGTTAATTATTTTTATCAAAACTAAAAAATACTATGCCTTTCCAGATACACTTAAATTTATTACAGGCCTATACAAAATAAATTACATTTTATAGCTTTCAAATACAGTATTGATTACATTTTCAACGCAGATAGGAAACATAACTCTGGTAAAGTACAACATAATTGGTGACCTTATATAAAGTTTTGTAGTATGTTTGAGTAAAATGGTTTTGTCGTTTTTATTTAACAGCACGAGTGTTTACAGATATGCTTAATAAGGATCTCTGTTAATTAAGTTTGAACTTTAGGCTAAGGATCACTGACTGTTGCTTAAAACCACTCATTTTATTTACCATTGATTAATAAAAATAGAAATATTAACTAAAATAAAATGTGTATATCTAATTGTATGAATAGTGTTATCAGTAAGGTGATAATAAGAGCGTACGTACTCAAAATTTTGTAATTTTAAACTAAAATCTCCCGATATACTGACATTTTCCCTTTACCTTGGTAGTCGATGCCTAGTTGAGTTTACAACTAGATGAAATAACTTGGCATGTTAGTTTATTAGTTGTAACGGCATATAATATTATTAATAGAAACTTTTAAGTCATTTTAGTTTTTAAATTTCAAAATTTTAATTAGACATTGACATTATCATAAAAACTTGAGTTTCTTGAAACTTTAATTGTCAAGCAACCAAAAAAGGGATACTTAGTATTCACTTTATTAGTGTTAGCTTTTTCATTTTCATTATCAAAACTTTATATTTAATATCTTCTAAACATTAACAAGCTATAACAAGAAAAATAATTCAAACATGAGTTTAACTTGCCTCATTTTTGAGTTAAATATACTTATCTTTTATATAAAAAGTATAAAGAATTTATGAGCGGTACCACATTTTAGAGATGTACCTATTTTAAGTCTAACAACTTTTATTTTATTAAGAAATTTTCTATTTAGATTGAAAACTTTAACTGACAACCCTAAGAGCTACATTAATACTTAATTTTTATAAATAAATACAACTATTGACTTTATACAAAATTCCATACCCTATTTTCTTTCAACAAGATTTGGGTAGACTGTTGGCTATAAAAACCAAGTGCTGTATTAGAAAGAAACAGACGATTTAAGAATATATTAAAAATAAATAAGGCTAATTCCCAAACATCTTTAAAAATCTCGGAAATTTTTAAGAAGTTTTATTATTGACATTTTTCTAAAATACCCTTAACTTTACCTAAACCAGTTTTTTATCTATAAATAAACTCACATTTTATTAACATAATCTAAAAATTTAATTTTCAAATTTTAGTCGGAAATTCACAAACTTTCAAGCATTACTGATTAAAACTGACATGTTGCCAATATTTCCAAAAAACTGATTAAGCCTGACGCGTATGAACACTGTAATAACAAAAAAGTTTAAATAATAGCTAGAGGCTTAAGTATCATATGATGCAAAAAAAATAGGGAACCGCTCAATTCAAACCCGCTCATATACCCACCCGCACAATTCCCACCCAATAAAATCCGAGAACCGTTTACCAACCAAGGGTTTGGAGTAACAAAGATAGTAAAAAAAAACAATAAAAGAATTAAAAAACAATAATTGTAAATAAAGAAAAGTGAGTGGGAATTGTGAATATACCAAAAATAATTGAAAGAAGTTTTGTTTATTATAAAATAAAGTATAACATAATTCTTAAAGAGAAGATTTACTAAATGTAGTCTAAAGAATAACAAACAATAGTTCTACTAATGTTCAAAATACATTGAGTTAGTCTAAGTTTTCTTTTTAAATAACTACTAGTTTACAACAAAGTTTACTTAAGAAATCAACTACTACTATATAAAGTTGTTTAACAAAACGGTTCAATTCGTCTTGTCATAGACAAGACGTTGAAAGGTATCCGTGGAGTACGACTCGATAACCGAAAGGTTTTTTCGTACACCAGGTCTTTGGACCAAACTTTGCGAGCGCTTTTTTTTGTCGTTCAATTAACTATTGTAATATAGTTTTAAAAGTCTAGTACTATAAACTAAGTTTTTTTTTGTTTACATAAACTAGGCTTAAACAGTTTAATTAACCAAGCTTCCATTGTATGTAGCTGAAAAGAGTTTTTACCTAGTCACTTGCACAATCATGGTTGTCAAATAAGCTGAAAATACATTATTCTTAAGTTTTTCGAATAAACCTTTAATTCAACTTTTGAGGATTTTTGGCACATGCTTTACATGGATCATGATCACAGATCTTAAGTTGAACTTGAAGACTTTTTTGTCACGTAATGACTACAACAGTGATTATTTAATTTATACATAATGTTTTTTTTGAGCTTATAGACTTGACTAAAAGGTGGATTAGTATACAGAATTGTTTAAGAAAGTATAAAGCAAAACACTAGGCTTACTTTCTCAAAAATTTTCTTAACAAACATTTTAGAATAATTACCAATAATGTAAGGTTATTTTTAGTAAAAGGGTTACTTCTGAGGGCTAAACATTTTCAACGCAGTTAAGTTATGCACCGGAAAAAATTCAACTAAAGTATATGGTAGTAAAAAAACAATGTAGCAATACAGTCATTAAATATAATTAGAAATATAACAATAAAATACCTTAGCACTTTATACAATACTTTTAACATATCTCTATAGAGATAAAGTATGTTAGTCTTTTTAACTTATAATTATCATATGTTACTTTATTATGTCAACTTATTCTCAATGTTTTAGTATTGACACGGTATATATTAATACAAGTGATTGAAAATGTCATACGTTTGTATTTTTCTTTATCGTTTGTGACATCAAAAGAAAACTCGGAAACGGGTCAAATATGCACGAAGACACTTTTGCACGAAGGGTCAAATATGCATAAAGAGACACTTTTGCACGAAGGGTCATTTTTTCACGAGTGTAAAAAAAAAAAAAAGTAAATTAAATTAAAAAAAAAACAAGACTTGAAAAAATAAAAAGGTAAATTAATAAAATAATAAAAACAGGTACCGACCGAGGGTAAGGGGTAACAGTGATAGTAAAAATAAATAACAACAAAAATCTGAAAAAAGTATTAAAAACAACCTAGAAAGAAAAAAAATTAAATTATTAGAAAAACAATTAAATTTTAATTATCTACCAAGGGTAAGGGTTAGGAGTAGCAGTAGTAGAAAATAAATTTTAAAAAACCTAATAAAAATTATTAAGTAAAAAAATAAATAAACAAGAAAATAAAAAATATATATAAAAGGACAAAAAAAGTAAAAAAAAAAACCGACCGAGGGTAAGGGTTAGGGTAAAAGTGACAGTAAAAAAAAATTAATTATAAATTAAGAAAGAATAAAAATAAATAAAAAATTGTTCAATCCGTGCAAAAGTGTCTTCGTGCAAGATTGACCCTTCGTGCAAAAGTGTCTTTGTGCAAAAGTGACCCCTCGTGCAATACGCCGTGCAAAAGTGTCTTCGTGCAAAGATGTGTCCCTTCGTGTAAAATCGTCTTCGTGCATATTAGAACCCTACCCAGAAAACTCACTATTAACATCAACATCAGAACAAGAACTAATTTTTTACGCTAGGCATGCTGATGGCACATTAGTATTCTTAAAAAATAACACAGATTAAAACAGTTTATATCACGAGATGAATGCACTGCATTCAAAATTAACATTTTTTTCCAGTAAGACCTGTCAATGGTAGTTACCATTTTTAGATACAAAAGTTAAACTAGTTTCAAACAGACTCCACACAAATGTTTATAGAAAGCCAACAGATATCAATCTGCTAATGCAACACACAAGTTTTTGCGCAAAAGCGTGGAAGTATTGTTTTTTAGATAGAGCATTAAACTTATGTACGAGTTTTGTTAATTTCGATGAAAAACTTTAAAATTTATAAAAACGCTGCTAAAAAAATCAATATCTGGAAAAACTTATACGAACTAAAATTAATAAGTTTCTTGAAACACATAAAATTAACTATTTAATTTTCAAATAGGAACAAAATACTAATACTAGTAAAAATTCATAAACCGGTCAACATTCGTATTTTACAACTGTCTACTAAGAAGATTGTTTATTAAGGTTTCAAAAACATTAAAAAATATTTTTGAAACACAGAGTAAAAATAACACCAGCAAATACCTCCAAAAAATGTCTGAATACTTTAATATTAAAAGCAAGTATTTAGAAATACTTGACGCATATGTCATAAAAAAAACTGTACATACTTTTTCGACCAGCGCATCTCTTATATAGGAGATACATTGCGTCAAATTTTTTGAAGAGCTGCTGAAAATAAAGAAAAATACAAACGTAGTGCTTTTTTCGATCACTTGTATAAATGTATATCGTGTCAAAACCAAAACATTGAGAATGACTTCAAAGTTCATCAGAGGTGTGTTCGAGGTGAGCTTTATAGCTTAGAATCGATGCTAGTCGAAAAAGAAAAACGGAAGTTACACCCAAAAACAGCCGCAAAGTGAAGATAAACTTTAATAACAATATAACAACTTGCTTTTGTTTTTATTTTAGTGTAAACAATTCGCTCTTTTATAACTTGGTATAATTATATCATAAACTATTTGAATTTTAACATTCTTTCAAACAGTTTTACAATTCATTTAACTTTTTACATAGAACTGAATAAACTAAAATGCTTCATATATTAAACAAATTTTATGAAAAGTACAGTGATTTCAAGTTGTAAATGGTTTTTGAATATAACAAATTTCTTTCCGACAATAGAACTTATCAATCTTGTTTTAAGGTATTGACATTAGTTTAAAATAATTGTTTAACACTTTAATAAACATACAACTAAAAAGATAAAAAGGAGTATAAACAGAGATACAATAAAAAACCAAAATTACAAAAAAAAAGTAAATGAAATAACGTAAATTACATACATTCGGTATTGTTATTTAATTTTGGTATAAAAAAACTGTGATTTCAACCATGTTGAGTTAATGATACCAATTTTATCTAAATAATTTTTTTTTAATATTATCATGATGAACTTTTAACCAGCTATTTTTTAAGCAAAAACTTTATTTGACTGACGACGTTTCGCTGCTTATAAAATATGATCAGCTCTACAGAGTCATAGTTTGAAAATGTTAAATGAGTTATTTATAAGTTATGCACAAAACGTATTTTACAAAAAAACTAAATAAAACAATACTTTTAAAATGAAAAATTAAGCCGTTTAATAAATATCAACGAAAAGCAAACAAACTTTGTCTTGCTTTCTTAAGTGCTCCAATATCCTGATTTCTTCTGCAGCTTGCCTATGAAACCTCTTTTCATTTCTAACAATTTTAAGCGCAACGTGTGTTTGATTTTTGTGATCATACGCTTTTATTACCTAAATTGTTTTTTAAACACCAATCTATTTTTATAAAAGCATAAATTAAACTCTGATGATTCGAAGATAATATGTTTTATTTATTATTTCCAAAAAAGGTACAGACAATGTAAGAACGATGTACAAAGTTAGAAGGATTTACTTTTTGTAATTACAACATAATAATTAAATTTTGTTGATTTTTTTTAAGTAAAACACATTTTCAGTTGTTTTAAGAGAAAGTTTTAATGACTCCTTTTAACATAAAGTTTCAAAAAATATTTTTGACAACAAAAATCTAATAAAAAGTGGATAATGAACCAATTTTTATAAAATAAGGTTAGAAGGTAACTTTTAAAAATATTCACATATTTTTAAATTTTGAAAATTTAGTCTATACTCTTATGCATTATGCAAAAACTAAAAATTTGAAATTTTATGATACTTTTTAAAAATAAAACTTGAGACTTCAAAATTACAAAGTTAGGTTGTAGAAAAAAAATATTCAATAAATATATATTCATAAAAGTTGAAGAATCAATAAATAAAGTTTAAGCTTAATAACTAAGCTAATAGTTGAAATATTGGTGGACACCGTTGATATAAAACACTTTCCACCTTATCAACATATATTGGTGGACATTTATGTTATGAACTGTTTAGTACTATGTTCGTTAAAAGGTGAGATTAAGAAACACAGAAAGCTTGATAAAAGACAAATAAAAATTTAATCCAATTAGCGCGAGCTTATGAAGTTATATAATTCACTCTTACTTATTGGGCATTCTAACGAAGTACATAGCATAATCTACAACAGTTAGCACATGTAGTATAAATGGGTGCTCGACTATTCAAATTTGTACGACTAAAATTTCAAGTTAAAATTTCTATGACTCTGTGTTATTGTTAATTTCTCTTTTAAAAAATACAAAATAAAGTATTTACTATAATCTTAATAATTATATCTACTTACAATTTTTTTTTAACAATTTTTTGAGATATTGTAATGGAACACCCAGTTTCACTTGCTGTTCTATTAAGTTTAATATTGAATATTATAAAATAAATAACCAAGAAAACTAGTTTTTTAATGTATTGTTAAATAAAATTGAGAAGAGAGCTACCTAAACCAGCTACGGAGAGTTTGTAGAGAGATTCGAGATTAGACCTTCCAAAGTTAGTTCCACAGTTGAACTTAGTTATTGTTTGTATTGATTTTGTAAGTTCTTTTTTAAAAATTGTTATTTTTTATAAGTGTTTTATCGTTTGAAATTCCATTAGCTAACTCTCATTTTAGATTAAACACTTCTTTAAACATCGATCTCTTAAATACAGTTCTTATTAAAAGGTTTTGATTCCATTTAAGATATTTTCTAGAGCAAAGAGTTTTTATTATTATTATTTTGTGCATAGTTCTTTTAGAATACAATGTATACACTCATTTGTTATGCCTAGTTTTTATAATTAGTATAGAATAGCTTTAAACATCATTTAGTAAAAGTTAAGTTTAAATTTAATTATGGTAATAGTTTGGATTCAAAGTGTTTTATAACCATAAAATACAAGAATTATTACTTAAGTAATAACAGTTTGGATTAAAAGTACTTAAAAACCGTACAATACAAGTATTATTACTTAAGTAACCTACAATCTATATAAGTTTACAATATAACTAAAATAAGTTTTAAAATATAGTAATTATTAGTTATTTGAAAATTCTTTTTTAATAAATACTTTTTTTTTTCTTTTTTCTATCACAGTCTCATTAATTAGAACTACAGGAGCTTTTTTTTAATATATATATATATTACTCTTTTAGATGTGATCCCTTAAAAGTATGTTTATGAATATGAAATGTCAGAATTTGAATTGTCATTGAACCAATATAATGTAAGTTAAAGGTATGAAGAATTTTTCATAATGACAGTTGAACTACGATATATTGTAAAGCTATAGGAAAAACCTATATTTATATTTAGAAGTTAATCTTACTTATACACTATAATCCGAGCTTACAGACTCTTGTTACAGCTTAATGAAGCTATAATCAAAAACTGATATAAGATTTCAAAGTTGGATAGTTATTAACGTGTAATGTTAGGCTATTTTTCTTAAAAGGACAAAATAGTCATAAAAACTCTAGGTACGCTAAAATATATCTTCAGTTTGAAGGCGGAACAGGTACTGCCTCAAAGTCTTTTCTAATAGTTGCATGGCTCTGGCCAGTACCCTTCTCTTGACTACGTGTACAGTGTCTCATACTCATATCCATTAAAAGTATATATTGTAAGCATTGCGCCTGCTTCACACTGCTTCCGAGAGAAGAGAGTAACCTTTTTTTACGCAAGCCATTCCACACAAAACCAAACGTCGCGGTAAGGGCGCGGGGCATTTACTTACACATTCAGCGAAGACGCTCGATTTGGACATTCTTACTACACACTCAGCGAAGACGTTTGACTTAACGCAAGTTCTCACAGAAGGCTTTGAGTATATTCATTCAGCGAAGAGGCAGTTTCCACTTAGCCATTCCGCTTAGACGTTCAATTCAGGGATTCGGTTGCAACCCAAGACGACTACCGGAGTTAGAAACCACCCCTAGGCGACAGCCATCTGATTAACCATAGATCGATTCGGTCCTTTTAAAACCAAATCGCGAGTAAAATCTAGTGAGATATTACCAACCTTTGGGTTCTGACCTGCACGTGTGTGAGTGTCTCTTTTTATATCGTATTATTGTTAGAAACTGTAAAATAAACTTAGTTTGCTAATTCTCTATTTAGTAATATTAAGGTATAATTAAGTAAATTTAAACTTCTAAAGTTAAAGCATAGGAAATTAACGTTTTATTACAAAAATAACTTTTGTCTAATTAAATAGATACTAATCAATTGACCACCATAAGTGGTCAACATAATACCAGACGAGCTTCGATTAACCATACTTTGTTTCCTGTTCGCATTACTGAGGTCAAACTCGGTTAATTGCGGTGAAATCTTAACAGTTCGCATTACTGAGCTCCAACTCAGTTAATTGCGGTAGAAATCTTACCTGTTTGCATTACTGAGTTCTATCTCGGTTAATTGCGGTAAATTCTTAACTGTTTGCATTACTGAGTCTTAACTCGGTTAATTGCTATAGATTTCATTACGAGAACTCTACGTTTGGTTAATACCTTGACGTATGAGTTCTAATACCAGGAAACTCAAACCCTTTTCGTCATCCAGCATCTCTGGTATGGTCAGGAAGCACACGAAGCGTGCACACTCGGCCGATAAGGCTTCGAGTTACAGTAGACAAGATCAACAAAGTAACTCCGAGCTGTTAGCAGATTCTCACACAGCTACAACCAAACCTTCAACTGTAGAAACCGTACCTACTAAAGAAGAAACATACAAAGTAGAAGAGAATATAACAGCAGAGGGTTATAATATAAACAATATATAATATATACAATTATAAATTATAAATATCAAATGTGAATATCAATATGTAGGTGAATATGAATAAAAGAATATCAATAACAACAGAAATATTAATACCAAGATTTTAAATAAAACTTAACATTAATTAATAATTACAGAAACTTTAACCTTAAATATCACTAAATATTACTAAAAATCAATAATAGACTATACACAACTATAAAATTACTAAATAGCCCAGCTTTTATAAATACAGAAAACTTAAACCTTAATTATCACTAAAATAGTGCTGAAAGTCACTAATAGAATATATACACAACAATAAAAATACTAACTCTATTATCAAACAAAATAACTATGAGGTTGCAAATAATGAAATGTAAGCAGAGAATAAATAAGAACTCACAGTTAGTTTATTTACTAACAATTCTTTCTTGCAGAAAAACCTAAACTTTTATTTGCCAACACACTAACTCAAAATCTCCAACTCTAAAACTCAAGAAATCTTCAAGCTGAAGACATATTTTAGCTTACCTAGAGTTTTTATGACTATATTGTCCTTTTAAGAAAAATAGCCTAACATTACAAATGTATTTAATGACATGTGCAAATTGAAAAATCAAAAAAGACTTTATTATATTTATTCTTTATATTAAATTATTATTTATTACTGAGGAAAGTAGCTTGATTTGGCCTGAATTTTTACGATTATTGATACAAATTAATAAGAGCCATATATTAAAAAAATACTGTTAATTAACCCGAAATAATAAAAAACTAACTTGAGATTTAAGAAAAGTGTCCAAACTGGGGACGGGTCAAATATGCACGAAGGGTCACTTTTACACGAGAGTATAAAAAAATTATAATAAAACAAATACCGAACAAGGGTAAGCGATGGGGTATAATAAAAAAGAATAAATAAAATGTTAAAAAAATACCGACCAAGCGTAATAGTTAGGAGCAACATTGATAGTATAAAAAGAAGAAAATAAATAAAAGTATAACAATAAATAAAAAGTTACCGACCAAGGGTAACGGTTAGGGGTAACAATGATAGTAAAAAAATTAAATATATTATTTTTTAATGATAATGATAATCATAACAATAATTAGGATAATCATAAAAATAATAATCATAAAGATAATCATAATGATGATGATAATGATAATCATAATGATGATGATAATGATAATCATTATGATGATAATGATAATCATTATGATAATAATGATGATCAAGATAATGTTAATCATAACAATAATAATGATCATGATAAAGTTAGTCATGACAATAATAATGATCATGATAAAGTTAATCATGACAATAATAATAATAATAATAATAATAATAATAATAATAATAATAATAATAATAATAATAATAATAATAATAATAATAATAATAATAATAATAATAATAGATATAAGTAACCATGTCAATAACGATTAAAAATTACTGTATAAGTTACTTATAAGCATAATTTTTATAGAAGTGTGTATATATGTAATTTAAATATGGTATTCCCGATGAGCTGTGTTATTAGTTTAACAAAGAGAAACTAACGACAGTTTTAATAAAGCAAGTACTTTGCAAATTGTTGTTGTTCTTATGTTAAACTAGTTTCGTTCGGATATTTTTTAACGAACATATTGCTAATTCAATATTTTGAACATATGATAACACAAAACATAAAAAAATTATTAATACTTATATGTCTATATCACCAAAAAAAATTAACAAAAATAATGAAGTAAATTATGAGTAAGACTTGTAAGCTAGTTGGTAGATGTATATAGAATTACTAATAAAATGATTAAGATATTTATACACACCTGTCCAAAGCTACCCTTTCCAATTACTTTTAGAATTTCGTACCGGTAAGCAATGTGGTCATGTGATACAGGGATGTAAGAGCAATTCTCGTCGTCGTAGCCGTTATTACTACCTCCTCCAACCATACCTTGTCGCTTCTTAGCGTTTTGGCCGGCAAAGTAGACATGCGAGTAACTGAATACCTCATGGTGCTCAAAACTTGTCAGTTTGTGCATGTACTGCTTCATAGCTTGCTCTGGCGTCATGTACGACTGTACCAATGCAGATGTAATAGTTGTTGTAGGGCTGCTACGTGTGTTTGATTTAAGCAAACTAGCTTTGGAACTGCCACTTAATTGGTTTTGTTGCTGTACGTTAATTTTATTTTGACAAGAATTATTTGTTGTAATATGACTCATACCTCCTTCCTTTACCTATAAAATGGTAATATTTATAAAATCTACTTATTCTGTATATTAAAATACCTTAGATAAGTTATTTCGGGCTGATTGGTTTTAATTTCAATCAACTTTGTGTTAAAGCATTTAATAGAGTACACAAAGGTTGCTTTGTTTATGAGTATGAAATTCCATTTGAATAATAAAGAGTTCATAAAACAAAACATAAATAAGTGTTGGTGTTTCATGAAACGAAGGAAACAAAACAACTACAAATAAATCAATCAATTGACATCATTTTATTGATTGACATAAGGAAAACTTATGCCTAAACTGTAGAAGTTGAAAATTTACCTATAATTTATAAAATAAACAAGTGTTTCTAACTGTTCTTATGCATTGTAATGATACAAACTATAGTTATCAACACAAAAAAACTGATTAGTACTTTTGTTTTATATTTTTTAAAACTATCCAAAAAGTAAGAAAACTTGAAGCTTTTACATGGTTGTTACTCTTAGAAACAAATTACTCTAAATCATCAAGACTTTCGAGCACAAGTTAAAAAATAACTTAAAACTAAAGAAGAAGTAAGTGGTATATAAATAACTTTAATGGTAATAACCAGGATTTAATGCTTAAAACTTAAATATATATATAACTGCATAAAAATCAAAAATATAGAGTTTTCAAAAACAAAATTACTTGAAATTATTAAAATAAAATAAAACTGTTTAGAAGCTAACATTATAATCAAAATATCCTGAATCAACCGGAGTTTTTCTAAAGATTTAAACTATCTGAGTAAACTGAGTTAGTGACAATTATGAGTTTAATTTCTAAATTAAAAAAAAACTTCAGTTTTTTTCTACTAGTTTAAAACCAACACAATTTTTATACTCCTTCAACTTTGCTGTTGTGATCTTATCAAATTTAACGAAATTTAAATATTAAGGCCATAGGGGGACCAACTTTTTTTTATGAAAAGTAACATTAGCTCTTATTTGAAAGTTTAAGAGTATATACTATAAGACACTTTTTAAAGAACAAAGAAAAATCAATGAACTTTTGAGATATAACCAGTTTTGTAAAATAAAAACAAATCCAACACATGGAAGAAAAAAAACGAAGGTCGATTTTCGTGGAAGTTTAAATAATTCCTTAAAAACTTATCTCCACCTTCAACTTTAAAGTAATTGACTTAAAACTTTTAAGAAAAGTTCTTTTAAATATTACGAACAACTTTTAGGAAGCAGATTTTTGAAAAAAAATTAATTAATGACCAGATTTTTTTTTTAAAATCGATCTTTTTTTGTTAATTGTTTACAAAGTCTTAAGAAAAAATATGCAAGTTGATCAAAATTTATTTAACATTAGTCTGGGAAAGTTTTAAAACTATTGCTCAAAAACTGAAGAAGAAGATAGTTTTTTAGTAAATGGTCGATGTTCG
This sequence comes from Thalia democratica, assembly GCF_965202585.1. Lineage (NCBI taxonomy): Eukaryota > Metazoa > Chordata > Thaliacea > Salpida > Salpidae > Thalia > Thalia democratica. The sequence continues at coordinate 60,459,051 of NC_139165.1, forward strand.
CCATTTTAGTATGCATTTCCTATAAAAAAACCATTCAAAGTATCTATCATTGATCGTTTATATCTCAAAAGTTACTTTTTTTTTTCAACTGTAAAAACAACTGGTAGCTTAGTATTTTATGTAAAAAGTAAGATTAAATTTCTAAATAAAACGAACTTACCCCATCTCTCTAGTTTAAAAATTGTATCACAAGGTAAACTTTATATTCTTAATTTTTATTATGATTTATTTAAGACATTTAAATTTAAAAATACTTAAACATTTTCTCTACAAAGCTTTCTAGGCAGGACTTAGTTGAATACTTGTTGTACTGTTCTGACCTAGTAGAAATAATAACAATAAAAAAAAAATTCAAGAAAAATAATCCAAACTTACATTGCTTAAATTTCGGTTGTGGTTTCGACTTTCGTACAACTGTTGAACCTAAAATTTATGTATATTTTTTCAATTTTTGACTTGAACAAAATAATTTATCATCTGAAACATATACTAGCACAATTAAAGTCTAAAAACATACTAAAACACACTCAAAATTAACTTTTATCAAATAAACAATACATAATAAATTAACTTTCGTTGAACGATACTTATAATGGTTATCTTAATACTTCGAATCTTAAATTTATAAAACTTTTTCATTAAAAGAGATTCTTAAAAAATTGATAAAAACATAATTAATAGCAATTTACTGACATTTCATAGTTAAGAATTATTGACTATAAATACTGATCAAGGTATTTTTTATTAAAACAAGGTTCTAAAACAATTATTTCTTTGGGATTACAAAATAGCGTAAACTCAAAACAAGTAACTACTATTAAAAAGTTATCATAAAAGTTCATATCTAAGGTTTTTTATTGATTTTTAAAAATAACAGTTTTAAATACATACTTTGTAGTCAGAATTTATTATAAAATTCGGATAACTCAAAATGGCTTATCAGTAATGTATATTTTTATTAATTAAAAAAACATTATTAGTTATTTATCTTATGTTATATATTCATAACACTGTCTTCAGACCCCTAACTGTTACGTTTAAAATTAAAAGCTAACAACAACAATTTATTTGTTTAAGTGTATAACAAAACAGTATTTTATACTGCCTGTAAAATATCAAAAGTATAATATTACTAGTAGACACCACAGTAACATTTAAAATAACTACATTAAAACCTTTTTAGATTTAAACTTAATACTTTATTTTTAACTATTCAAAAACATAAGTTTAGTGCTAACAAAGATCCGAGCGAAACAAGTTTACTAAAATATATAATAATAATAAATAAAACAGTATTTATTTTTTTATTACACTAACACATGTTTCTGTGTGTTAATGGATCAACACACTTCAACGAAGCGCTGTTAAAAATAAATACTGTAAGGAAAGAACAGAAGCTAAAGTAGGTATACTTATATGTTTTTATGGAAATTAAAATAAATACAATAAAATAGATTATTGTAGATTAATGGTTAATAATATTTACATTACATAATGTTTAATACGAATGTTATAAAACAATATAGTATTTGTAACTATTAAGTCTAAACTAGAAAAAGTTTAATATGGTTTTTTTAAAGATTAGTAACGATTAAATATTTTTAATCAGTTTTTCTTGATTTTCATGTAAGTGGCTTTATATTTAGATTTGTTATGTTATTTTGTACTACTACTTTTTATCTAATTTAGACTTATTAATTACAAATATTATATAGTTTTATAACAGTCGGATTTAACATTATGTATATATATAATGTATAATTAGTTAACAAACTAGTGGCCTAATTTAACGCTTGTTTTCTTTTCGCTCATGTAAATTACATGCTAATTTACAAAAAAAAACTCTATGGTATGGCAACCATGTTAACTTCAAAAACTTAAACGAAATATGTAAACCAAAAATTAATTAAAATGAGTCAAAACAATATTATATACTATAAACTTTTACTACTAAAATCATAACAACTCAAACTAAAATCAAATATTTTTCTTAGTCCACCTTTTTTCTAACTAAACTACATTTCAAAGCACCGGTGTTAAAAATAACAACACAAAGAATAAGTCTTTTTAAAATCCAAAAACACCTTAAACTTAAAGTAAAGTTTAAACAAACCAATTCTTTCTACATATAACAAGATACTCAATAGACATTATGAAATAAAGCACATGAAATGCTCTCACTAAGAGAAGCAGCAACAACTGCTCAAGAAAAGATATCGCAGTAATCAAGGAAAGGTCGCTTTAATCAATGCATGCGCGTTTATAGCATATGCATATGGTTGGTTTGATAAATTCTTATCATACAAATATCTGCAATCTAAAAAAAAACAAATTAATCGACGAAACTAAAAGCAATTACAAAACAAAGTGCACTATTTTTTCATAAAAATATAATTGTTAAGGGCATAGGGTAGTTTTTTTTTACTTAAAACACATTGGCTCTAAATGAAAACATTAAGAAATTTAGGTCAGTTTTTATAGAAGAAATTTCAATAAACTTTCAAAATATAGTCTATTTTGTTCCTGATACAAACATATAAACCGGACCTTTTTTTTTTTTTTCTCCGAAAATTTAAAAATCACTAAAACTTCTTTATTTTTGATTTTTGAGCAAGAGACCTTAAATTTTTAGAAAAAGTGTTCCTTGCAATATTTAGAAAAGCTGTCTTAACAAACTTTTTAAATTTGAAAAATATTAAAACCAAAAAATTTGAAACTTCTTGTACTTTTATTTTCAATTCCTTTTACAGATTTTTACATTTTATAAAAATAAAACTGTGAAATTTAGTTAATAATTTTACAAAAATTGTCAGAGGGTGTAAACTTATAGTGGTATAGTCATTTCTCGCCATTCAAGTATTCTACTTCAAAAAGTAACCTATAAAACAATCAAACTTTGATCGCTTATATTTTATAAAATACTTTAAACTAAAAAACAACAGTAAAAATCAAATGATAAATTAACTATAATTAAAACTATATGACCAACAAACACATTTTATTCCCTTATGCCTTCAATAAATAACAGACTTGTAAAACATCTAACATCCTTAACATTAACATCTTAAGCAAGTTTTTAAATAATTTAAATACCTAAATATTATTTATATTTTATCCCAGCTAGGCTGAAGAAAATTTTTGCTAAAAACTGCTTTAAAAAACGTTATAAACTGATTAAATACTTGCTTTAAAAAAAATGCTAATAAAATAACATAACTATTTAGTCAAATATTCAAAGTTTTATATGACGTAATGCGGTTATAATATTTTTTTTCAATCGTTTTGTAAATAAATATCTAATTAAATTTTAAAAAACTTAAGGCACATTTATACTTATTAGTAAAATTTTGATTTATGCACAGAAAAATTCTTTTCTATGCCTTTGCTATGTAATATATTTTTAGTTTATTTTGCACATAATTTTGAAAATATTGTAATTGTATAAATTTCATAACTCAAGATTTCGAAATAAAATTGGGAACTGAAAGATAATAATGTAGACTTTAACAATAGAAGAAATGTTTTAGCCTCAATAAAAAAATTAAAACACAGCTATAGTTTACGAAACATAGAAAAAGGAGGTTATTAACTAAATCAAAATTAAGCGTAACATATAAGTACACTACAGAAACTGCCAACTTTTTTCTAGCTATATTTTTTTAACTTGAAAATCTAAGCCATTTTAGTGAATCTGCTTAAAACTAAACAATTTCATGACGTAATAAAGCTTACTTATTTTTATTTAAGCACGTTTTGGCTTGTTTTGTTTTTTTTAACAAACTGACTTAAGATCTGGCTTACTTTATAAAGTCAGTAACACAATAATATCAGATAAAACATTGTGTTTCATTTAAAGTATTTGAGTGTAAATATTATACAATTGTATAGAGCAGTGGTCTTCATAGTGAGTACTTGTGCAGACTGGGAACGGGTCTAAACTGCACGACAACAAAATTGCACGAGTTCAAAAATTGCACAAAGCCAAATTTTCACAAGGGAACAAAATTGTAAGAAGACGATTTTGCACCAAGAGTCAATTTTGCACGAGAGTAAAAAAGTACAGAAAAACAGAAAAACAAAAATAAACTAAAAATTAATTTAATAATTGAAAAAAAAGTTATCAACCGAGGTTAAGGGTTAGGGGTAACAGTGATAGTAAAAACAAAAATAACTAATAAAAATTAAAAAAATAATAATAATTATTATTATATTAATTAAAAAAAAAACTTCCGACCGATGGTAAGGGTTTAGGGGTAATAGTGAGAGCAAAAAAAATAAAAAATTATAATAATAATTAATATAAAAAAACAACAAAAAACTTACCAACAGAGGGTAAGGGTTAGGGGTAACAGAGATAGTAAAAAAAAATTAATTAAAAAAAGAATGAAGTTAAATTAATAAAAAAATAAAAATTAACCCGTGCAAAATTGTCTGCTTGTGCAAAAATGTCTTTGTGCAATTTTGTGCACTTGTGCAATTTTGTACGCTCGTGCAATTTAGACAGCTACCTGAGCAGACTAGCATGTATAGAAATTATTCTACTGAACACAGAAACTTTAGGTTTAGTAGGATTAAAAAATATAATATTTTTATAATACCGTTTATTTCGTCTTTTACTATTATAAAAATTTTTAATATTATCTAACAACTCTAAAAACTTGATTACATATTAAGACACTCAAAACATAAGAAAATTATGTTGGTTAATAAAAAAAAATTATACAGTCTAGTGTGCACAGAATTGGTTTTACATAAATTTAATGTGCACAGTTTTTAAAATTTTTAAGACCACTGGTATAGAGTATAAACATATAGACAGTTTGTACCTTGGAGGGCAAAAAAACTACAAGTATTTTGGATAACGAAAAAGAAAGCAAAATTTGTTGCTGATGTAAGCGATTTAAAACGATTTGAAGAGTTTTTCATGAAGGCACTTTTTGATTTTCTCAAAAACTATAAAATAATAAAAATTATTAAAAAAAAAGTACAGAAAACCAAAAAATGCTTCCATAAAATTATCTTCAAATAGTTTTAAAACGCGTAGTATGTCTTTTTGTGATGATTGCTACATGTACAAAAATTTGCAGCTAAAAACTTGATGGTTGAGTTTTTAAGGTACCATACAATTTACATATGGGTTATTTTCATAAAAATGTAAAAAGAACGATGGTGGTAAAAGCTAGGAAGCTAATATTTTATGTGTTGTTTATTTATGTAATTTCCCACACTAAAAAAATTTGGTTAGAAACTTGAGGGTCGGGACAACAGATGCAACCTACTGTGCAAGCTCATAAATAAAATAATGACTAGTGTGCAGTGCATGAGCACAAATATAAGATTAAGTCTGTCTTAGTAAGAAAAACCAACTTATGTCTACTTAGCAAATATTAAAACTGCCAGAGATTAAATAAATTTTAATTTTAGTACTATTAATACTGTTTGTTTGTCTAAAAATCAGCTACTTTTTACATTAAACCAAGTTATAAATTTTTATATCAAGTTTACAGCATAAGCATTTTTGTCTTTACTACTTATTAATCTTAAGACTTCAAGTAGTTTTTTATTTTAGTAAAAACTTTAGCTACTGACGATTTTTCTAGAGGTTACACTTGATTTGAGTATTTTTTTTAGTAAAATGTATATAATCTTAAAATTTATTGAGTTAAAGAGTGCTTCTACTGCAATAAAATTATTGCAGTAGATAAATATGTCTATCATAAATAAAAACTTTGTTTAAAAATTGCTTGCAAATTGCCAATTTAAGTTTTAAATTAAGCTTACTAACATTTATGCATTATCAATAACATAATTACAACTGTAAATTTCTAAACATACAACTATCTGGAAAATTTTATTTAAAATATGTAAACTATTTAATACTTTGATGCAGTGATAGCAATGAAACATTTATATGCTATGCTGAAAAATATTTATTTTAAAAATTATTATAACAATTAAAAAGCTAAACAAAACGTGTTTGATTCAATGCAGCTGCTTATACTTATTTCATTAAAAACACCTACGTTTTAAGGCCATAAGGGGGTTCACCTTAACTTTTACAGATTAATCTTATATTGTAGAGTTTTATTTTTATCTGAGTTTATTTAGCCTGACACATATGAACCCTGATTGTAAACTACACAATACTTTATAAAGTTTTAAAACATTTTTCTTCATTCATGTAATTGCTTAGATGAAAGTATTAGTATTCTACCTTTTTTGAATCATTAAACGTTTCTAATACTACTTATTTTCATTTTTATAACGGCTTTTTTATTTAATAAAAAACTAAATCAATACATTTTTATAATAACTTTTACATACATGCTACAAGACACTAGAGTTGTCTAGTTTTAATCAAACACTTAAATTTATTTTAAATTATTTTAAAAACAAAAAAAAAATGTAATACTAATAAAATTAACTATACAAAACTATATACTTTTGCATCATTTTGAACTAATGGAAGACCAGAAGTCCTTTTTTTGGTGTAATGATTGCTATAACTGTTGATTATTTTTTTGCCTGTCGTTAATAGCTGATTACTATTAACTGCTTTTGTACTTCTATGTCTTGTTGAATTGTTGCTAGTACCTTCCGGGTGTTTCTGACCTTCATACAATTGTTGCACCTAGATCATAACATTTTTTTAGCATGTTCCTTTGACAAGTAAATAATTTTATGAAACTTTAGGTGTGAAAAAAATAAAAATCTATGATATAAATTATTAGAACCTAAAATAAAAACTTCAAGTATATAAAGTAATACAAAAGCTTGTTTTTTATTGTGATAATAACCAAAAAAAGTTGATTTGCAAAAAAAGTTTTTGATCAAGCTAAGTTAGAACAATAACAAACACATAAATGTTAAAAACAACACAATTTAGATTTATAAACACAGATTTTTTTATTAAGATGGTTAAAATTTTTATTGTTTTTAATTTAAAAATAAATTTTCAGCAATTTAATTTAGCAAAGCTGTGCTATTTTCAAGCTTCTTAGATGCTGTATTACAGGCCCAGCTAAAGTAGAATGGCCAGAATGCAAATGTTGCTATGCTAACTGAACACTGAATACTTTATAAATGCTGTTTATTTTAATACAAGTTGTCATATTCAAGTAGATTTCTTTATTAAATTCTAGCAACTCTGATGCCAAGTATTTTTTAGCAGTTTAAATCATATTTCTTTATCAAACAATAAATTAGCTTTAAAAAAATAAGCAAATTTAGGTTTTTCAGGGTACTCATGGAAGGTGCAAACTAAAAAGGCAATTAAATACTATGATTTTGCTAGTTGTATTACATCTTTAAAGACACCCCACTCAAACCTGTAGACAAAGGTTTCCAAAAGTGGGTTATTTTAGAATTTAGGGGGCAATAAGCTGCAAAGAGGCCAAAGAGGTCCGTGACTAGTAAAGGAGTCATAATTTGAAACTTACAATACATATTCTAAAGTAAATAATAAAACACAAAAGGAAGGTTTTAGGTGTATTTATGGGTTGTTTTAAAACTTACACTAGATATTCTGGAGTTTATAATGAAGAGAAAAAAAAGATTTTAGGCGTAATTAAGTTTTTTGAGAAACTTTATTTAAGGGGGCTATTGCTTTTTTTAATTTCTTCAAAGAGGGCGTTATGAAATTTTTGTTCTGTTATGAAAACTTTTAGTGAGATAGTTTTTTTTGGCATTTTTAGTTAGGGCCTTCAACCTATTGAGCTCACCAACTTTGATTGCTTATTTTTCAAAATTTACTTTAAACTTTGTTGAGCAATTTTAAATATCTGATAGCCTAGATTCTCTAAAATAAGAACAACTAAAAAAACAAGGTGGACCCCCAATTGCTCTTAATAATTTACTAAAAAGAACTAATTCTTATAGTTTCAAGCATTAAAAATGACAGAAATTGACATTTTAAGAAATTTTCAAAAATAGTTTTAGCTTGAAGCATATGAAGAAAGAACCTATTGAAGTGAAATAATGCTTTGTAGACTCCTTTAAATAGACATCCACTATTTAGCAGGCAGTTAAATTAAGTAGTACAATCACATGTTTTAACTAATATATTGAAAATTTTACAGGACTTTTTTTTAATTTTTCTAATTTTATCTACAAGGTCGACATCTAAAGGATTGCCAAAAGATTTTTGAAAATCTTTCCCAGATTTTTTGAAAGTATAATTTTTTTTCCTCAATTTTATTTCAAAATTAAGTTCAATGTGAAAAACTATATAAATTAGTATATTAATATTTGATAAACACTTTAATGCAACTTTAATTGTGTATTATAATAAATAAAGTTCTAAATTATACAAAAATTAATTATACATGACTTTTTGTACCTAATCAAAATTTTGTCATTTATCATTTAAAACTCTAGGTTTTTTTCAAAATTTTAAAATTACAGTTTTTAGCCTTTATTGTCAAATTCAAGGTTTTCCAAAAATGCAAGGTTCTTTGGCAACCCTGTATCTAAGAATTCCAATTGGTAAACTTCAACTATAACCTGTGGTTTAAGTTATAAGCATAACTACTAAACTAGTTTGAGCAAATGGCAAAAAAATACTTAAACATAACATTTTAAATTAAAATATACTAACATTCTTTAATCAGTAGTCAGTACTACTTTCTTTTAGAATTCTGGCAACTCTAGTTACCAAATACTAGTTACCAAAAAGTCAGTATTACAATAATAAGTGTTTTAGTTCTGTATAACAAATATGTAACAGTAAATTTATGTACTTGTGAAATTATTTTACTGCTACTACTTATATTAAATTTTACATAATAGGTAGTAAAACATTAACAAATAAAATAAAAGTTTAGCCACAATTAACAGTTATTACATGAACAATTTATAAAATTTTGATCTAACCTGCACAGCATTAGCTACATCACCTGTTCCACCGTTCTTAATTGGTGGAAGAGGTACATGGTGGCTAGATGGTTCAGCAAGAACTCTTGTAGATGGACCATACATACTTAACATGTTTTTGGTTAACATTCTTTTTTCTTTATTACTAACCATTACATTTACTCATCTCTTTTAAATATTTTTTTTTATGTTAGCTTGTGCAAATTGTCTGAAAAAATCAAAATATTGCAAACTACTCAGATTAAAAAAATTAAAACTAAAGGCTTTTTACACTAATTAAGGGCATAGGGGGGTAAACACCCTTTTTTTGATTTTTGATCTTATTATATATAGTTTTTACTAAGCTACAAGATGCTTTTTACAGATTTTAAAAATTCAAAATAATTTTTGAGATATAGGCCGTCAAAGTCAGAGGTAACAATAGGATCCTTATGGGAGGCGCAAAGTAAAAGGGCAATTAACTAGAAATCACTAAAAATCTATCTCCTCCTACGTTTTTTGAGATAACTACCTCAAATTTTCAGGAAATGTTCCTTGCAATATTTAAAAAATTCTGTCCAAACAGAGTTTTAAAAAATAAAAAAATTAAAACTTAATTAAAAACTGTTTTTTTTGTTTATTTTCTATATAAAATTTTTATTTTTTTATTTATAAAAATTCCTTCCGACAGAATTTTCTAAATATATCAAGGAACATGTCCTGAAAACTTGAGGTAGTTATCTCAAAAAACGTAGGAGAAGATAGATTTTTAGTGAAGTAGTCAATTTTTGCCGTTTTAGTTGCACTGCACAGTTTACACTATGAAAACCACTGGTTTATAGCATCTATGCAAAGTATTTACTATAAAACCTACTAAACTAAGTGCAGGAGCAGCGTTCTAAAAGATCAGTATAACAGATTGGATATCATAGGCCTCCTTAATGCTTTTAAAAGGCTTAACATTTTTTTTCAATCAATAACTTACAAAACATCATCATAACCAATTGATTATATACAGGGTTCATACTAAAGTTTCAGAAAAAAAAAGGAAAAACATAAATATTATTTTGGTGCTTTATACAAAAACTTTTGGTATTTCAAAGCTTTATTGTTAACAATTATGTTAAAAACGTATCGAGTACCCCTTAAAATGGTTTCAAATTGTATTTTAAAGTTTACTAAAATAAAATTATTGGAATAGCTTACCTCTAAAGCTTGCTGCCCAGACCGTTTTGGGAACCTGTGTTATTTGTGGATGTGAAGCATCAGAAATCTAGCTACTACTTACAGGTAGGTATCATTATGAAACAACCTCATTAAAGCTAGTTATTCACCAATATACATATCATTCATATGAATCATAGCATTCAGGTGGTGAATCATAGCATTCAATGCAGAAGTTGCACATAACTTATCAGTACTTATGTAAATATAAAAAGTTATTATTAAAACTAAGTCTTTGCCAGCATCTGCTGAAGCTAAAATATAATTGATACATTTGGAAACGCAGCAATTTATAAAATCAAAAAAAAATTAAGTTTCTTCAAATGGTGTCAATAAATTTATCGAAGAGTTTTTTTTTGAAAGCAAATCTTTTATTATGATTAAGTCATCCATCTGGCTTAAAAAATAGCTCCTGGACGTTGAAGAGTGAATCAAGCAAGGATTTAAGGGCATAGGGGGTTTAAACACTTTTCGCAATTTTATTTAATTTTATAGAGTTTTAACCAAGCTACAAGATGGTTTTTACAAATTTTAAAAGTTCATAATGACTTTTGAAATATCACAGGTCAAATTTGGAGACTACAATAGGTTTCTTAAGGGGGGCGCAAACACAAAAACAGTAAATAACTAGAAATCACTAAAAATCTATTATCTCCTACGTTTTTTGAAATAACTACCTCAAACTCCAGGAAATTTTACTTGCAATATTAAGAAAATTCTGTCGGAACAAACTTGAAAAAATTAAAAATTTATAAGATAAATAGATAAAAAAAAGTTTTATTCATGTGGCCAGTTATCTCAATAACACATTGTGCACAATTTAAAACAATTTAAGGAAAGTTTTACTGAGGCAATTCTTAACTTCAAGTATTTTTTACTTATTTCTGTAAGTTTTCTTGAACTTCCTTTTTTTTAATAAGAAATACCATCATAAAATTTTTGAAATTGTGCACAATGTCAAAAAAATTTCAGCTAAAAATTCTAAGGTTAAATTTTTTGGATCTCATACAGTTTGCATTGGGGTTGTTATTAGAAAAGTTAAAACAGCTTCTTTATTTGCTTATATCAGCTGAAAATTTGCACATATGGTTTTTGCATTATTCCACAAGTGAAAAAAAAAATTAAATTCAAAAGTTACCTATTTTAAAAGCACCCTAATATTCACATATAATCTCTTATATTTTTCTTTGCATTTATTATTTTTTCACAAAATTCTAATGGAATTTAACAAACACACAGAAGCATTTGCAGTTCAATAAGGAAAAGTACTTCGCAAACTGTTTTTATTATATAGAATTTAACATTTAAATCTGTCTAGGACACAATTTAATTTGTTTGGTGATTTTTTTCATAAACATTAAATAAATAATTAAACAATTCTAATTTTAAAAAATCTACAAATTTTATTGCACGTTAAAAATTAAAATGTTTTGAAAAGATTTACTCTTATTGACAATAAACTTAATAAAACAAAACTTGAAAAACTAAAACAAATTCTGCATATATATTTAAAATTATGAATAATACATATCATGACAGAGAAATTTAATTTGTGGATAATTAGTAATTTGTAAGCAGGGAAAAATTTTAGTAATAAATAATGGTATTTTTTTTTTTAAAGCAAATTCAAATAAAGTAAAAATTAAAATTAATACTTTTCCATTTAAAAACTTTAAAATTATTTTAAGCTTATATAAAATATTAATATTTAAAAAATATCTTAAGATAAAACGAATTTTGGTAAACTGGTCATTACAGTAGTAAAATAACTAAAAAAAGATCAATTAAACACTTACATATGAAAAAAAGTTTGGTAGTTACCTAGGATGATGTCTCACCAATATCAATTTGAAATAATATAATATTTGATGTCTTTATCAATCATAAATTTAGGATAAAAATCTATGTTTTAGCGCAATAGCCCCAGAAAACGTTTATTGTTGCAAGAGGTAGAGTTTGAGACTGATGTTTTTTTACCATAAAAAAAAATATGTTAAAACTAAATAGAAACTATGTTTTACACAACCTATGTAAATACATAAATAGTTATTTAATTATTTAAAAAGTAAACAAGATAATAACTTTTTAAGTAAGAGATTGTATTTCTATATTATACATTTTTTAAACCAAACTACAAATTTCTAAATATTTGTAACTAAAAGTAAAGATGGGCTTTCAGATAATACATTTTGTAATACTATATCTGTTTTAAAAAAACATTGTATTTTTAGTCTAAAAATATGGTTAAAAAAGACATTGAACATTGTATAATTTCAACTTGATATTTGTGCAACATCATGCAAGGTAATTACCAAAATAATTTCTAATTCATGTAAAAAAATGTTGGCCCCCCTTAAGGCCTTATTTAAATAAATGTTTTAAAATTAATCTAATTTAAAAACACTAGTAGATTTTACTTTATTGAGTTATTACTTTGTTTTCATACTAAAGTATATCAAAAGTTTATAATATGTCATAATAAGTAAAAATTATAATGTTTTAACTTATATATTTGATATTTAAGTTTTACAACTATTGAAGTTTAACAATTTTACTGACGTCATAGCAACAAAACTGTTATTGATTTGATTAAAAAGCTAAAAAGTTCACTAGTCAGAACTTTATTTTAAAGTAGGACTACGACTATCAAAGTCTCATGAAGTATATTTTTGTAAACTTATTTAGTTGTTTAACCAAAACTTTTAGTACATAGTTATGTTTAAGCTAAACAATTTCGATATTATTTTTTTTTAGACCAGCTAATTGAATAACTAATAAATTTAACCAAGTCGTGTCAGTATTATACTTATGTAAAATAAAATAAGTATTTAATTAAGATTATAAAAAGTGACGTAGTTATTTTACAAAAAAGTTTTTCTTTACTAAAACTTAATTTAAACATTAGATAAAAGTAAAATTACATTACTATTTATCTTTGTTTATGATGGTTTTAATTTTTTAAATGAAATCATACCAACGCAAATTAAGGATACTATAAATTAAACTACAAAAATAAAAAACAAATATTTGAAATATAAATACTAAAACTTGAGTTATAAAAAGCAACAACGGGATGAAGATGACCTCGCATGGCCGTTTGATTTCATACCTTTAAGGCAAAAAGTATATAATTTTAATGTTAAAACCTTTAAACTTAGATATTTTTAAAGAATTAACTTATTTTAGTCGATTTTTGTTTTAAATATAATGAATAAAAAAAATTATATTTAAAATTTAAAAAGTAAAGATGTTTTAGAAAGCAAGAAATTCAAAATATCTGAAATGTAATTGTGTCAATAACATTTTGTAAATACTTAACTTATTAAACTGAAGTCGTTTCTTTATGAAAAAATAAAACACATTTTTATATGGTTATGAAAAAAATAAGTACTTCAAACAATAAAAACAAAGAATAAAAAAATCAGTAAAACTTTGTTCTTAATAGTTTGATATAAAAAACGACGTTAGATTTCGACAAAATAAGTACTTTGCAAGATGTTGTTGTAAATTCCTATCAATTTGCTTCACTAGGACCTCTATTAATAAAAAAAATAATAAAAACTATTAGCAATTATTAGCTTTGGATAATTTTAGTTCGGTTTTAATTAAAATACTATTATTTAAGAACAATGACAATCATTCTAAAAAAAAAAAGTTTGAGTTGATTTCTTGACTTAAAAACTTTTAAACACAACAGTATCTTTGTTCTAATAAATGTTTTTTTACAATATTTAATAGCATAACGGTACAGCTAAAATTAATTAACTTTTTTTTTTAAGATTTGGTTTTTTGGGTTGGTGCTAGAGCCCATAGAAAAAGTTGGACATTTTTTTTGTGTTCTCCGCATATCTCGAAAACTATAATTATATTTTTAATATTCTTTAGTGAAATAACTTAATAAGCTAGTAAATTCGTTTTTTTCATAAACTTAATATTTTCTAAATTAAGGCCATTTTTTTTCACTTTTCTTCTTTAATTAGAGTCTTCTTGCTTAGTCAAAAAAAATCAAGAAATTCTAATTTGATCTGTAAAAAAAGATATTTTTGTTAAAAATTAAAAAAAGCTTATTTTTATGACTTTTCTAAAAATGGTTTAAGAACTAAAAATTAAGTACAAAAATTGATTAAAATATATATATTTCAAAAGTATTAAAAGCATTTAAAAAACAAATTTGATCAATATTTTTAAGTCAAAAAATTACTTAAGTTTTTTCTTATTTTAGAATGATTGTCGTTAGAACAAGGATTGTGCTTTGCTTGAATTTGCTTTTTAAGCTAGAACTTTTGGGTTATATAAAGCAATATGCGAAACCAAGCGATAGTTTGCATAAGTTAATTGTGAAACTTTTATTTTCTGTAAAGTTTTAGATTAATTTTTTGAACCTAACTTTTTAATAATATATAAGAAAGTTTACTTTATTTTCTGTACTAGTTTATTTTAATGTTAAACAAATTTTTGTTCAAGTTTTTAACAATGTTTGACTCTAAGCTTTTTGATTGTTATACATGTAATTAATAGAGAAATATTTGCAAATTTATTTACGTTTCAATTAAAAAGTTAAAAACAAGAAAAAACTTAAGGTTTTGCTAATAATACTAATTTAAAAATTAAAATTGGATGAAGGTAGTCTTTCTCTTTTGATTTTAAAGACCGGACAGGATTGAATTTTAGATAAACAAAAACAAAAAATGGTTAGGACCATCAAAAAAATCAGTCTCAGTCTAATATAAACGCTTTGAAGAGATCTTTCGTTTATTAAAAAACAAACATTTTCAATTCTTATTCAAATAGAACCTATTTGAATAAGAATTGAAAATGTTTGTTTTTTAATAAACTAATTTTAAAACGAAGTTCATCACATTTTTTAGTTAAAAGGATTTTTTAAACTTTATTAATCCAACGCATTAGCATTTTTATGTTGCTTTATAATTTAAAAAAAATCAATAGCATTTGAAAATGCTTTTAAGCTTTAATCATATTTTTTATAAAAACAAAGTATTATTATCTTCCATAGTTTCTATAATGAAACCATGAGTGTTTGAAAAATTACCCTTGAAAAGTCTAACAAATCAAATCTAAAAATTCTGACACAATTAAAAAAAAGTTTCAAAAATAGAATAGTTTCTTTCTTAGTGTTCTAACTTCACAAAACTAAACTTAATTATTCCTGTGTATGTAGTTAAAAGTAAGATGTTACAAAAAAGAATTAAGTTTTATAAAAAAATTTTCGAAGTTATTTAATTAGCATAGTTCTTACAAACTAATTGGTATTTATTGTATTTTTGGAACTATAATTTGCTTGAATATGTTTTACAAAATTAATACTTTTTGAATGTGTCTTTTTTTTATTAGCAGGCTCGACTTTTTCTTTAATTTTTTAACGTGATACTGATAGCTTTCTAGCAGTTATGCCGACGTGATTGAATCGCCTGGAGTAGGTAGGTCTACAAGTTTGTCTGAATCGACACAACTTGTACCCGCATTATTTAGTTGACGTTCCTGCGGAGGTGTACTTGGGGCTTTAGAATTGGTAACAGTCCAAGGGTGCACAAGAATTTTCGAAAGTCGGATTCGTTTCTTTAGATCGAAATTGAGAATAGACTGTACTAAGTCTAAGTAATCTGAATTGAGTACCCGTTTGTGTGGAAATCTGTATCAATTTTGTAAACATATTACCAACAAGTAATAGTTTTTTAACAGTTTATAACTAATTAATTTTAAAAATAAAACCAGATTTTGTTCTCTAACTCTCTTTTTAAAATATTAGAACTAAGTAAGTATGTTTTAAGTCATTAAATTTTAACGTATCTTAACTAAAGAAACTTATCGGTAAAAAAGTACTATAACTTTTCTACCGAGTTTGAAAATTATGTTAATGAGCGTTTATTTGCAGCGGTTTGTCACTTTTGCAAAGAGAGTCTCCTTTGAACGAGCGTCAATTTTGCACTTGGTCAGGGTTTGGGCTGGGGTCAGAAGTAGAGTTAGGGTTAGGTTGAGGCTTAAGGTCAGAGTCAGGGTGATCACGTGCAAAATGACGCTGGTGCAAAAGTGAAGCCGTGCAAAAGTGACACCCACCTTTAAAAATATCATTAATCAGTGGTAAACCAAAATAGTTATTTCGAAAAATAAATATTGAAGAAAAACACTTACAAACAGTTACGAACCTAAAATGTCAATACTGTTACACTGTTTTGTTAGTAAACAAACTTCTTATATAACTAACTAATCAAATTAATATAAAAATTTTAGAAGGTTTTCTAAACACACATACAAATAGTATTATACTTGCATAAACATACTTCTCACTAACAATTTTTTTTTTTCAGTTAATATAAGTTCTACTATTACAAAAAGAAACAAAAAGTATTAATTTTTATAGTTTAAATAGAGTTTTAGAGTTTATTTATTAATAATAAGTTAAAATTAGTTAATTACAAAGATAAAATATTCTTTAGGTATGTTTTTTACTACATATAAATAACAGTAGTAGTAAAAACAGTTCATTAAAGACAATCACCAAGTCTTACGAAGAAATACAAGAAGCAAATACTTCAAACTTAAGGATAAAAGCAACTTATTTCCATACCAATAGAAAATACATAGTTTGTTATATAAAAAGCAAAATGAGTCGTCTGGTATGTTTTTTACTACATATAAACAATAGTTGTGTAAAGATAGTTCATTTAAAACTAATTTTCAATATGGGAACGGGTCTAAATTGCGCGAAGACAAAATTGCACGAGTTTACTAAATTGCACGAGTGTAAAAAATTGCACGAAGACACTTCTGCACGAAGACTAGTTTGCACGCGGGCACAAAATTGCACGAGGGGACAAAATTGCACGAAGACTAAATTGCACGGAAGCTCAATTTTGCACGATTTACAATTTTGCACGACAGACAGTTTTGCACGGAGGGTGCACGGAAGGTCATTTTTGCACGACAGAAAGTTTTGCACGGAGGGTCAATTTTGCACAAAAATAGTAACTTAAAATAAATAAATAAAAATATATTAAAACCTTCATATTTTATAAAAAAAATAAGCATGTATTAGTGTAATTAATTTTAATTTAATTAAGTTTATGTTCATTTTATTTATTTATTTAGCTTTTTTTTAACTGAAACTAAATTATTCTGTTTAAAAACTAATATAAATTTTAAAAAGTTTTTAATAAAAATAAAACTTGTGTTTTATTTTAATGAAAATATTCCTTTTTTAAGAATAAACATGTATTGATGTAAACTTAAATTAAATTAAAATTATACTAAATTTCATTATGAAATAAAACAAGATTAAAAATTATAGTAAATAAATAATATTTACATGGGTAGGTGTTAAAATTGCACGAGCGTACAAAATTGCACGAGCGGACAAAATTGCTCGAAGATACTTTTGCACAGAAAAAAACGAGCATGCAAAATAGTGAGACAATGAAATAAATTTAGATAGGAGAAAATCTGTCTGATGAAATTTTTATTGTGCATTGTACAGAATGTTCTGTTATGGCTGTGTACTTCCATAAATTAAACTTTTTTTTTTGTTTCATATAAAAGTTTTAAACATAGTTTATATATCATTATTTTCTATATCTCTAAATTTTATCTTAGTTGCATCACTATTTGCACGCGCTTATCTCTAATTAGTTCTTAAGTTTCTCCTGCTATGTTTTTTCTCTTTATCTAACCCAGACTTGCGAAAAAGCACTGTAAGAAGCAATTTTCTTCTTACTTTTTTAGAAAAAAAAAGGAGATACAAGCTTTTGACTAAAATAAAACAAACAAAACAATACAACAGCTACAATTAGTTAATTTCTATTTTTAACAAAAAAAAATATTAATATAAACTAAACTCTTTTTGGTAATTATATTTTAATAACGGTTGGAATCTAATTTTGTAATCTAGTTTTTATTTTTATCAATATAAATATTTTTAAATTGATTTTTGTTTATTATTCAATTTGTTCATTTTGACTTTTTTAGTAATTGTTATTTATTATAATGTTAATAATTACTATTAAGTTTATTTAACTATTTATTTCATTTATTTTGACTTTTTTTATTAATTTTACTAATTTTTGTTTTGGACTTTTATTTAATGTATTTATTATTTAAATTGTTAATTTTCAACTTTTATAAAACTTATTTATTTTTTGATTTAAAAAAAACACTTATCAATTAATTATTTGATTTTTAAATTCTGACTTTTTTATTATTTATTTTAATCTATTTAACATTTAATTTTTATTTATTACTTAAAAATATTATTATTTTAAATTTGTTGTTATTATTTTTTATCATTATTTGATTTGTTATTTTATACTTAATATTTATTTTACTTATTTTTTTTTTAAATAGATTTGGTATTTTTACTTAAAATTTTTAACTTATTTTTTTTTTTTTTGTTATTTAGTTATTAAATTTGTGAATCAGATTTTTATTTTATTAAATATTATATAATTTTTTTTCGTATTTTTCTACTTTTTTGTTATTAAATTTTTTGATTCTGATTTTATTGCTTTTTCAAATATCATATAAATTTTTTCGTGCAAAAGGGTCTTCTCGTGCAGTTTTGTCCCCTCGTGCAAAAATTTCTACGCGCAATTTTGTCCCGTCCCTGGGAAGGAAACAAAACTCGTGCAAAATTGACCCTCTGTGCTAAATTGTCACTCGTGCAAAAATGACCCTTTGTGCAAAAGTGTTTGCGTACAAAATTGTCTGCTCGTGCAAAAATATACTCTCGTGCAAAAGTGAACCTTCGTGCAATTTCGTCTACGTGCAGTTTTATCTTCGTGCAATTTTGTGCTCTCGTGCAAATTAGTCTTCGTGCAAAAGTATCTTCGTGCAATTTTGTACGCTCGCGCAATTTAGACAGCTACCCTTTTAATATATAGAAATAAGAAAGTAGCTTGTAATCACTCAAGCGATAAGTACTATAATCGTTTTTGCTTGTTTTTGATTAGGATAATTTCAAGTTTAATTAAAAACTAATGTTATCTAAATCAAATAAACCTATGCTTAGCAAACCAAAAAATAAATAAAATCAATTAGAACAACACGAAGCTACTTTGTTCATCTTTCTATTTTAAACAGTTTAATGTTTAATATTATAAACTTATAGTAGAATAACAAAAACTTATACTCTATTTTGTAAATAAAAAACCGGTAAAAAATTGAATAATAATAAAAACAAACTCTAATAGTATAACTTTTTTTAGGTGATTGTAAGCTTTACGGGCAAAAGATTCTATACATACATACTTTTTTTTTTCAAAAAATTGCCTTAAAAGACTTAGTTACAAGTTATTGGACACGAAAATTCTCAAAAACGAATTTTGTAATAGTACCTGGTGTATCAAAAGACCTCTCAGAAATCGAGTTATACACCATCTAAATTGTTAAACGTAGTTGTTCAAACTTCATGGCAGTTTATATTATTTCTGAAAGTTACAAACACCATGGTACTTCTTGTTTAAAAAACAATATTTAAGTTTCAATGAAATTTAAAAAAAACTAAATCTATTAGTGAACTTTACAATAATAATGTTTTTTATAAACTTACTCTTTATTGAACAAAACTCATTTTTTATATAAGCGTATAAATTTAGGAACATACTTAATATTGCTATGTTATAGGGTAGGGGTGGACAACGTACGGCCCGCGGGCCGGACCCAGGTCGCTAATGTTTACATAGTTTAAGTAGAATCAGGTCCGAAAATGTAAAACTGCGGCCCGCGAAAAGTAATTGTGGCCAGCTATACCAAATTTTAAAACTTAAGCTAGATATTTGGGTTTTGAAAAAGTGAGAGAAAAAAGATATCAGGTAAAATTTACGAGATACTTGTAACTTAACCTAGGTATAGTTAAAAAAAGGTTATATATAATTAATGTCTTGTTGAAATAAGTTGGAACAATTAATAATTTTCGTGATAAAATTAAATTGAAACGCTCTGGCCCGACAAGGACTTAATTTTTCTAGATCAAGCACGCTGATTAAAAACGTTGCCCACCCCTATTATAGGGTACTTTAGTACTACTGTGACTATTAGATATTGACAAAACAAAAAAAAGTTATAAAACATTAAATGATGTTTTGTCTTTGTGCATAAAAAATACTTTATTACCTTGGCAGCTTCGCTATCTAATTAAATTAGTTATTTAAAAATAATTTACCTGACAGGTTTCATTTGTTGTTCGACTAGCTGGCTTATCGAACCGTCACTGTAAGGCATCCTGGAACACACCATTATGTAAAGTATTACTCCAATACTCCAATAATCAGCAATTGCACCCTCGTACGGTTCTCCCTTTAAAAGTTCTGGAGCTGCGTACGCTGCACTACCACAAAACGTAGAGCTGAGCTCTGATGGTAAAATTTTTCGTGCAAACCCAAAATCAGCAATTTTTAAAACATTGCGGTCAAATAATAATAAGTTCTCACACTTTAAGTCTCGATGTACAATGCCGAGTCCGTGAATATATTGAATGCCGTTACATAAGTCATTAAAGTAAACCCGCGCTTCCGACTCTTTCAAAGGGCCTTTTAAACGCACGTAATCCAATAAGTCACCCCGTGAAGCTTTTTCAAGTGCCATATATACCTTATTACCTTCCGAAAATACCTCAATCATTTTAACCACATTTCTATGGTTCATCTTCTCCATGATGCTTCGCTCTCTAGGCCAGAACTTGTCAAGAAATTCAGATGGTGCTGTACTACGGTTTATTATCTTCAATGCAATCATGCAACTATCTTGACTCGAACCAGGTGGTTGCCATCTAGCTGCTTTGACTTTGGAATAGCTGCCTTCCCCTAATATTTTTTCAACAACATAACCTCGTGCCTTTAATACTGTATCTTCACTTTTTCCACTTACGGAATGCTTTGTTTTTTTCACAACACTCATTTGTGATCATTATTACTTTAGAGCCCCCTTCATTTTACTCCCTTAATCGTTAGTTAATGAAACAAAAGCTAATAAATAATTTTATTAAGTGTATTTTTTTGACGGAATATATTTATAAAATAATTATGACGTGTTCTTTGTAACTTTTTTAAGCAGTTTAAGCTATATATTCAAATAGAATTCAAGAAGATTCTATTTGAATAAAACTTTATTAATTTTGAATGAAACATCGTTTCGATAATAAAATTTGAAGTTGTTTAACTCTCCTTAATTATTTGTAAGTTGAAAATTATAATTGATATCTTTATGGTGAAAGTAAAAAAATCAAAAAGATAATTTGAATTTCAAGAAATATTTCCTTTCAAACACAGGATTTGGTAGTCTTTTACAAGTAAAGGGACTCTTCTTAGATAATTTTACTAGTAGACCGCTCTTAAGATAAAAAGCAGCAGTTATTTGAAATGATTTTAGTAATCAACACAAACTACTATTGTAAACAAAAGTTGTGATAATAAGTAATAAAAGTTTACTATCATTTCTATCCCGCGATCATTTCTAACCCGATCAGTAAAAAAACTTGATCATTTTTAGACTTTTTAAAGTCAATGTTCTATAAAAACTAAATAATCTTTACAAAATTACTCTTATGTAAAAACTTAGTTTGTTTTGTCTCAAACAAAACTTAATGTTTAAATTAGGGTTCGGCAAGTCGAAAAGGGAGCAATTTTAATGTACTTAAGAATACATTCTTTTACTATTTTTTGAACAAAAAAACAAACGAAAAATTATTTTTTAAATATAACACGAAAACTTTTAACCATTTTTTTAGAAAACAACCTGCCTCAATAGAGTTTATTTTATTTATATAAAATTTGCTAAATTGCTTCACAATTTTTTCAAGTTCAGCTTTGTAGGATAGTTAAATTAATAAACAAGTTTGTTAAGTGTCAGTGACTTTTTTTCTTTAGGTCTAAGTAGAAATTCATTAATTAAATAAAAGCTAGAAGGCCAGCCGACATAAAAAGCTTTTGCTAATGTTTGTGTAAGTTTCATTATCTTAAAGGTCTGTTCAAGTTGTAGAACAACTTGTGAAAGTTTTTAAGCTGAAACTAGAAACTATGCGACTGTAAAACATTAATAGATTAATTAATAACTATACAACGTTTGCGCTTGACTGACAGCGTAGCTTATAGATTGTAATATTAAGATATTTGTATCTAGATATTACTTTTGTAAAAATTTAACTTTTAAAATTTACTTGCGTTAAAGATATTCTAGCTTCGTAAATGACAAAAAGATCAAATTTAAATATAGTTATAACTATACTTTAAGAACCCTTCAAAGTTGAATTAAAAAAAAACTGTCAAACAAAAAGTTGTATTTAAGCAGATTTATATAAAAAACTTGTAAATAATAAATAAATTTTGGAATTATATAAATTTTAATTGAAATTTATATAAAATAAAGTATTTTAAGTAAAACTTTTAAATCTTTAAGTATTTTTTGAGACAAATCGACTAAAATTTCATATAAGAACAGTTTATTTAAGATTAGTTGGTTTCTAAAATAAATTCTGATTAAAAATAAACAAGTTTTTAGTGATCGGGTTAGAAGTGATTGGGTTAGAAATGATCAAGTATGAAATGATCGCGGATTAGAAATAATCGGCTCCCGATAATAATAAGGTAATTAAAAATCACTAGTAGATACTAAATATAAAATTTATTTGAAATCTTAAGTTTAGTAAACTAAGGCTGTGCGTCTGCTTTAATCTTTTTGAAATTTAAATTTTAATGCTGTGAAAAAGCGCTTTTGGGTCATAAATTGAAAAATGAATTCTACAAAAGAACTGATTGATACCTTTTAACCTTAAAGGTCTCATAGCAAAAATAAAGGTAGAAAATTTCACGGTACAAAAAATTAATTTTGCTTATGATGTTGCACTAGTATCTCACTTAGCCTAAGATTTCTAGACAATACTGATTTAGTTTGGTAAACATGCTCAGAACTTGGTCCAAAAACTAGCCTTAAAAGAATTAAAGTTCTAAGCTAAAAAATATATATATTAACATCGATCAAAATCAGTTGCTAGAATATCAAAATGTTAAAACCTCGTTTTCTTTGGCTCAAAGGCCGCGTAAAACGCATCAATAAATGAAAAAAAAAATCGAGTTAATAAGGCGTCAGTCACGTTTGCTCGTATAACTGTAAGAGTTTTAGATAACTAAAAGTTAAATATTTGTACAAACTCTTGGGATTTTTGTGCCTGTGTACGCAGTATCTGCTACACGGTAGCAAAACATAAGCTCTTCTAGAATGCAATCGACGAAAATCAACAATTTTCACCTACGATGCCTCCGTCGTGTCATAAAAATTAGCAAGAAAATATTATTAACGACGAAGTGTTGAAGAGTACTGGTCTCACTACCATGTACTTTATTTTAAGCCAAAGCAGGCATTACTAGCGTAGTCATAATGCTCTATGGATGATCTAAAAGTCTTTGTTGTATAGCAAATTGTACATTGGTAAACGAAATCGCAGTTCTTTAACACTACGTTTTAAGGAAGTTTACAAGCAAAAACTAATAAACTTAAATGTCAGCACTGATTTGTAGAAGGAGCTTGCTAATGACCGCGACAAATGGCTATCTACTATGTAAAAAAGACTCAAAGAGATAGATAAGAGTAAGCAAAACTTTAAAAAACCGAATCAGATAAATTTAGATTTAAAATGGATTTTAGTTAATTTTTTGCTTTTTTTTTATACTGTTGTATAAATGTTGTTGTTTTTGTTTTAATTTTTTGTGTTTTGTAAATAATAATACTTTAAAATGTCTTGGATGTTGTTGTTGTTTGTTGTGTGATGAAGTTCATTATTTATTATTGATGGTGGGAAACATCTTAATTTTGTTGTTGACGGCTGAAATAAATACTGAATACTTTTAAGTATAAAATGTAAGGCTAGTTTCGTCTGATATCAGACTTCTTTTTTATTATAGTAATTTTACTATATTTAATAAAAGTTTTATTGTTATAGCTGGAAGAAAAATAAAAGATAAAGTGCAATACAAATTGAAATTTATGAGTTTAGTTTTAAAAACCTTCAACTAGTTTGCTTATACCAAAGCAAAAATTATTTTTTTGTATATATATTTTTTTTTTAATAGTAATTCTTACTTTTTTATGGTTTGTTTCTTACATGTTTGAGTATGGTTGGCTAGGGATAAGGGTATAATAGATAAAAAAAAGATTAAAAAAAAAATCCTGTTTTGATATAATCAAAATGGGTATGTGTCAAATTTGCACAAGCGGACTAAATTGCACGAGGGGACTAAATTGCACGAAGATACTTTTGCACCAGGAAACTAAATTGCACGAAAAAAAAATTGCACAAAGACACTATTGCACGAGGGGACATTTTTTCACGAGCAGACAACTTTGCTCGTAGACATTTTTACAAAGTTTGAATTTTTATTTGTATATAATTTAAAATTTATTAAAAAAATTATACAGTAATCTTCCTTTATTGTACCAACATATGTTTCGTGTGTTAAAGAATCAACACACTTCAACAGGGTTCTGTAAAAAGTAGTTATTTATAATGAAAGAATAGAAGCATAGAATAAAGTAGGTGTATACATGTTTTAATTAAGATTAAAATTAAATGATTTATGCTTATTTTTACAGGTTTATAGTTAATAATAGGTAAAATACTTAATATTAAGTCCGACTGTTATAAAACTATATAATGTTTATAACTATTAAGTCTAAATTAAGTAAAGTAAACTAAAATACACAACAAAACAACAAATCATAACATAAACAAACCACTTACTTTAATGGAAAGAATAACTAATTCAATTTTTTTTACCGTTGCCATTGATTGAACAAAATACATCCAATAGTTACGTCACGATATATATGAACATTAAGACAGCTATTTAAATTGTATTGTAAATTTAGTTAATTTAGTCTTTATGTTTGGGAAAGCAGTAAAGCGCTTTTATATGAAAAGTAGTATGTAATCTATTTTGAATAAAAATTAAATAACAACCATTAACTAGTAAATCGATAAAAATTAACAACGGTAAAGACAATAAAAGTCACAGAAACTAAATATAACGTGTGTTTTATATATCAAATGTTTGTAATGATTAAATCTAAAATTATAACAAAATCAAAACTAGATACAATAAGGAAGCAGATTTAGTTTAAATGTGAAAATTAAAAATGTAAAAATTAAAACTTTAAGAAAACCAAGCACAATATAAACAAACACGTTATCAAGGTTACAAAGCACTGACCGATAATTAAGTTACAGCGACACACATAAAATCACAATGAATTAAATTACTTATACATTGTATATAATAATTATTAAAATAATTGATTGTTGTTTTATAAAGGAGCAGTCGGGTGTTTAAATTAAAGATCCCATACAGGTATTCTAGTTATTTAATAATTAAACCGTGTTATATATGAAAGTTAAATGTAAAACATAAAACAACAAGGTGGTCATATGCTAAGTATAAACCTGCAGTAAAAAACCTCTAGCTCTATTGGGCGTAGTAGGTTAAAAAGCATGGTTTATCTGTGATTTGAATACAGGCTTCCAATTAAACTTGGAACTTAACACATAAAGATGTGTAGAACTATAGTCGGAGGGTAAAGTGAGTATATGAAATGTCGGAGAATAGAAACAGACATGTGTGAATAAATATATAAATGATAAATGAATAAAACTATATTTAACATAGGATATATTTTAAATTAATATATATCTAATTATATAAAAACTATAACTTATACAGCTGTTTCATACATGAAATATAAAATTTCAGTAACCTACAGTTTATTACAATAGTAAACAGAAATTTAGATTTTGAAAATTTTAATAATAGTTGTGACGTAGTAATGATACAGTTTATTGAACAGTTAGCTGAATTTGAAAATAATACGCTGTAGTTGTTAATTTATGCATTTTATGAAAGTTTAGAAAGGTTATTTTAGAAAAATGTTTTAAGCTATTAGAAAAAACTTTTGGACTGTTGGAAAAATGTTATAAAATACTCGTGTTTGCCGCTTACATTTTATTTTATTTTAATATTTCGTTGGTTTGAATTTTGTTAAAAAAGTGTTTTTGATAATGGATACATATGTTTTGTCTTTCGCTTTTTTTGTTTAGTGTTATGTTCTTACTTGATTTTTCAATTTCTATTTTTTCTAAGTTACAAAGTTTGCAGCCGAATTTAGTATTAAAATTTGATTTTGTCCTGTTTATTATTTCGCATTTAATTTTGTAGTCTGTATTGTTATCTTTAAATTCCATATGTAGTTCGCTAGTTCTGCTGTGTGTCTTTTGTTAATATTGTTGAATGATGATTTGTGGTATTTCCTGTGGATCCTATATACTGCTTTGTTGTTTTATTTGATGTTACTGTTGCTTTATATGTTATATTTGACACTAGGCATTCGTTATTTAAAGGGCAAGGT
Source organism: Thalia democratica (assembly GCF_965202585.1). NCBI lineage: Eukaryota > Metazoa > Chordata > Thaliacea > Salpida > Salpidae > Thalia > Thalia democratica. The sequence goes on from NC_139165.1 coordinate 60,485,523, forward strand.
TCTTTACGGCAATTAAAAAGTTTACCTTTTATTTTTATTTATAATGATAATAAAAAGGATAAAGTGTATATTGGTTCGACAGGAGGTCATTTTAAACATAGGTACACCAGGCATATTGTTGTCTGAAAGCATGTAAGCACGTAAATAAAAAGTATGGCACAAGATTGTCAGATTTCGTTTGGCAGTATTTTGACAGGAATGGAACCAAACCAGAAATGGAATGGAACATCCTTCAGCACGCCAAAAATAACATCAGTAGCGCGAGCAAGATCTGCCAAACATGCAATCTTGAACGAATGGCAATTTTATAATTAAAATGAAACGAATGAAAATATTAAACAATTACTAAATAAAAGACGTGATATTTCAAACAATTGTGTATACAACCGACGGTTCTTCTTCAAATAACACTTTGGCGCTTTCTCACCTTCCATATTTCTTTCACCTTTCACATAAACACACACATTCACTTAATCTATATTAATATAATTATATATCCTAAATTAAATATAGTTTTTTAAATATTACTTGACACTAAAATAAATTCTTTCAAGCAATATAAATAAGACTCAATTTTTCAGAACAAAATATATTTCATGCTTTTTTCGTCAGTTGTATACTAAGCCATAAAAATAAAATTTCAAATCTAACTTTTATAGTGAAAACGAAAATGAAAACTTAAATATGGAAAACTTGCCAAATGTAGCGTATTTGATTTATCTAAAAGAGAATTATCTAAAGAAGAAAGTTTTGGCTTGAGTTTAGGCCTTAATTTCTCCCTGCCGAAAAAACAACCTGACAAAGAATCAGTTTTCTTGGGTTTTGAAAAGTTCTACAAGCAGCTCAGTAAACTAAAACCTATATAAAATTCAGAAGAAATAGCAACGAAGGTTAACCTTACTGCATTAGCAAATAATTATTGCAAACTTAAGCCAGATAAAAATGAGTTATTAAATATATCTGAGATAAGAAATGTAATTAAAAACTTGAAAAAGGATGATTCTGTGATAGTTTCTAAACCTGACAAAGGTAATGGTTGTGTTGTTTTGGATAAAACAGATTATATAAATAAAATGCATGAAATTATTGAGGACACAACCAAATTTACACTTCTTGGTCCTGCAAATAAGTTTGATAATATTAACAAAGTTGAGAATGAAATTGTTAAAATTCTTAAAAATCTACTTTTTGCCAAAGAAATTAATGAAGACATTTATAATTTGATCAAACCTGTTGGTTCCATTACTCCAAGATTGTATGGCTTACCAAAGATACATAAGAAAGATGTTCATTTAAGACAAATCCTATCCATGGTGAACTCTGCTCAACATAAGTTGGCAAAACTTCTTAATGACCAACTTTATACGGTATTGGAACATTTCTCTTCTTATATGTTAAAAGACTCATTTTCTTTTGCTGATCAAATAAAAAAAAATAGTTCAAATAATGCTTTTATGGCATCCTTTGATGTCAAAAGTTTATTTACAAATATACCGCTAGATGAAGTATTGAATATTTGTGTTGACACTTTGTATAGACTTGAGACACCCAGTTTAAGCAAAAACAATTTTCGTAAATTTTTAAAGTTTTCCACTAGTGGTGTACAATTTACATTTAATTCACAAATGTATTCCCAACATGATGGAATAGCCATGGGCTCCCCATTAGGGCCAACTTTGTCAAATATATTTATGGGCTTTATAGAAAGAAAGGTGATCTCTAAGTACAAAGTAACTTACTATAGATATGTCGACGATTGTTTTATACTGGGGAGGAAGAGATAGATGAACTCTTTAATGTGTTGAACAAAACACATTCGTCAATAAAATTTACTTCAGAAAAAGAGAATAACCATGAATTGGCTTTTCTTGACGTTTTAGTTAAACGACAAAAGAACCAATTTTTGACATCCGTTTATAGAAAGAAAACTTTCACTGGTAACTACTTAAACTTTCATTCATTCTGTAGCATGAAGAGAAAGACACATCTAATAAGAACGCTTTGCCATCGAGCACATAAGATCTGTTCAAGAGTTTATTTGATGATGAAATAAAACAGATAAAATTGATATTAAATAAAAATGGCTATCCACAAGAATTTGTTAATAAAATTATAAATTTACATCTTAAAATAAAGCTAGCAGGGCCGGGGAAATGCTTGATTCCTTTAGTATTGCCTTATGTCAATAATAACTCAGGAGTTTTAGAAAGAGAGATTTGTCAACTAGTAAGTAGGACTTATCATTCGGCAAAGCCGATTGTTATTTTCGTATCCAAACCAATGTTCAGACCTGGAGGAAAGGATCCGATAGCAGAATTTAAACAAAGTATGGTAGTTTACCAGTTTAACTGCTTCTGTGAAGCTAGTTATGTCGGGATGACCTCAAGACAACTTGGCAAAAGAATAAAGGAACATATTCCAAAAAGTATCGATGAATTTTTTAAGACTTAAAAGAAAACTAAATCTATTAGCGTAATAAATGCTTCAAAAAGATCTGCTATTGCTGAACACTTAGTAAATAACCTTGATTGTGCCAGTAATTATAATTAAAAAAGATTCAAAATTGTTAAAAATTGTATCACATTTCGGATTTAATAAAACTTGAGGCTATTAAGAAAACCTAAATTATGTAAACATAAAGATTTTGATTATACTGTTTCGTTGTTTTCTTAAATTGTTTTATTATTTTTAGTTGCATTGTAATTAGAAGTACTTATGTATTGTGAATTACTCTTTGCTTATTATTATTAACTACGTTGAATGCATTTTTACTATATAAGTTAGATTTGAAATTTTATTTTTATTGCTTAGTATACAACTGACAAAAGAAGCATGAAATATGTTTTGTTCTGAAAAATTGAGTCTTATTTATATTTTTTGTAAGAAAAATAGTTTTATTCATTTATTATTTATATGTTTATTTCATACATGTCACTTTCTATTCTCCGACATTTCATATATTCACTTTACCCTCCGACTATAGTTCTTCACATCTTTATGTGTTAAGTTCCAAGTTTAATTGGAAGCCTGTATTCAAATCACAGATAAACCATGCTTTTTAACCTACTACGCCGAATAGAGCTAGAGGTTTTTTACTGCAGGTTTATACTTAGCATATGACTACCTTGTTGTTTTATGTTTTACATTTTAACTTTCATATATAACACAGTTTAAATTTAAATATTTCAAATATCTGTATGTGATCTTTATTTAAACACCCGACTGCTCCTTTATAAAACAACAATCAATTGTTTTAATAGTTATTATACACAATATGTATGTAATTTAAGTCATTGTGATTTTATGTGTGTCGCTGTAACTTAATTATCGGTCAGTGCTTTGTAACCTTAATAACGTGTTTGCTTATTTTGTGCTTGGTTTTCTTAAAGTTTAAGTTTTTACATTTTTAATTTTCACATTTAAACTAAATCTGCTTCCTAATTGTATCTAACTTTGATTTTGTTATAATTTTAGATTTAATCATTACAAACATTTGATATATAAAACACACGTTATATGAAGTTTCTGTTACTTTTATTGTCTTTACCGTTGTTAATTGTTATTGATTCAATAATTAATGACTGATTTTTAATTTTTATTCAAAATAGATTACATACTATTTTTCATATAAAAGCGTTTTACTGCTTTCCCAAAGATAAAGACTAAATTAACTAACTTTACAATACAATTTAAATAGCTGTCTTAATGTTCATATATGTTGTGACGTAAGTATTACATGTATTTTTTTCAATCAATGGTAACGGTAAAATAAATTTGAATTAGTTATTCTTTCTATTAAAGTAAGTGGTTTGTTTATGTTATGATTTGTTGTTTTGTTGTGTATTTTAGTTTACTTTACTTAATTTAGACTTAATAATTACAAACATTATATAGTTTTATAATAGTCGGAATTAAAATTAAGTTTTTTACTTATTGTTAACTATTAACCTGTAAAAATCTGCAGAAATTATTTAATTTTAATGAAAATATGTATGCAGCACCTATATTATTCTATGCTTCTATTCTTTCGTTCTAAATAACTATTTTCTTACAGAACCTAGTTGAAGTGAGTTGATTCGTTAACACACAGAAACATATGTTAGGAAGGTTACTGTATAAGTTGTTTTATTTATATTCCAGTGAACTTGTTTCACTAGGATCTTTTTTTAGCAAACGATTAAATCTATATTTTGAACAGTTTTAAATTTTTTTATTAACTTTTATTTTTATTTATTTCATTTTACTACCACTGTTATCCTAAACCCTTACCCTCGGTTGGTAACTTTTTTTTTTTATTAATAATTTTTTTTACATTTTTTTATTATTTCTCTTTTTTTTTTTTTTTACTGTTACTGTTACCCCTAACCCTTACCCTCGGTCGGTAGCTTTTTTTTTTGAAATAATTTATTTGTATTTATTCCTTTTTTTTGTATTTTTGATAATTTTTTTTATTAGTTATTCTTTTATTTTTACTATCACTGTGTAACACTTGATATTGTTTTAGCAGTTGAAAGTGGCTTTCTTTCTTCATTTTCTCTCATTATTTAGCTTAAAAGAGCAGAGCCACGCTCGAAGGCGGCTTAGTTTTAGTGACTTTAGTCGATTACACTTCTACTGCTTGCAACGGGTTGATGTCCCATCGTTACATTTTGTAATGATAGCGACTGTTTTTTATATGGACTTTTGAGTTAAAGTAGTTTATTTGTGCAGTTTGTTGTATTTTGTTCTTTCGCACTTTATTAATTTGTAAATACACATTTGTTTCTAAGACTCGATTTCTTTATACTATTAGTTTAAGCATTCTAATAATCTGACTACTTAAATAGGCTAAGTTAAACGATAGCTCAGTCAATTCTAAACATTAGCTTAAGCATCCGTCATCGATATTGTTATAACGCGTTAAGTCAGTTAATCGCCAGGTCGCGTAACTATAAGTAACAACTTCGAAAGACAGGTTCAACGGTTACCCCTAAGGCCCTACCCTAACCCTTACCCTCGCTCGGTAACTTTTTTTTTGTTTCTTTAATAATTTATCTTTTAGTTTTGTTTTCTGTTTCTCTATATACATATATATACTATACATACATATATAAGAAAATTGTAATTCGTGCAAAATTGTTCCTTGGTGCAAAGTTGTTTTCGTACAATTGGTTCCTTCATGAAAAATTAATTTCGTATGAAAATATATTAGTGAATATCTGACCTTTCGTGCAATTTTGTCTTGGTGCAATTTAGTTCCCTCGTGTAATTTTGACCCGTTCCCATGCAAAATAGCTAATCGATTTTTAAAGCTGCTTCATTATGATGTCTCAACTTTGCTTCAACTTAGGGGAATTAATATTTTTTAATTTATATTCGCGCCTCTGACATTAAATGTAAAAATCAATGTGGGATATATGGGACACAGTCAAAATCCACCAGTCAAATTTTAGCATGAGGGTTAGGGGTAATAGAGATAGTGAAAAATAGATAAGAAAAAGTATAAAAATACAAAAAATATGTTAAATAAATTAATAAATAAAGAAAATATTTAAAATAATTGGGTGGATTTTGATAATATACCATACACTTTGATAGTATATAATATCATGAGTAGTTCTCTTATGTTCCTGATTTAATTTAAACTGAAGCTATCCCTTTTACTTTTATAAACCCAAGTTATGTAAACTAGATTTACTTTTTAAGTTGAGACATTTTTGTTGATTAGTTTTTATGGCTAGATTTTAAAATGATAACTTTTAATTTTGTTATATATATAATGATTATGAACAAAAAAAAAAGCGTTCAAAAATTTATTCCAAGGACCTGGTGTACTAAAAAACCTTTTAATTGTCAAGTCATACACCAGGACACAGTTTAATGTCATGTCTAGGATTATAGCTATATAAATTAAGAATGATTTATGCATTATTGCAATAGTGCACATACTGAAAGAATAACTTAAACAAAATTCAGATACATATAAATGAGAAAGTAATAAATACCTGGATTTTGATTTATTTTGTTAAGTATTTTTATGGTAGAAAAACATCAGTTTTACTCTTCCTTCCACAACAATAAACAATTTTTAAGGTCAAGCAAGCAAACTGTCACAATCTGAAATTCTACCTGCCCATAAAAATTAACATTTAACTATACTGCACTAAAAATAACCAAAAAAAGAAAACAATCTATTAGACTGAAAAATAAATCTTTTGGTGACATGTGATTTGGTAAACATTCACAAGGTTAAAATCTCAACACTAAAAACCACAAAGTGTGGGAAAATCATGTAGAACCTAATCTCTAAGAAATTATCTGCTGCTGCAACAAAAAACATATCAACAATCCAATCATGTAATCACTGTCACTAGCGTGAACTCACAATCAGCTGTTGCAAATAAAAATAAATTAATATCTAAATGGATTTATTGAGTTCTATAAAGTGCTTAGAAAATAACAAAACTCTGTAAGTAAAAAAAAAACAATTTATATTTAAAAGTAAAATTTAATAAAAAAACAAGTATTTTTAAAGATTGTTAGTATCAAGGGCATAGGGGGGTTAAACACTTTTTTTTTTTTGAAATTTGATCTTAATTTATATAGTTTTTACTAAGCTACAAGATGCTTTTTACAGATTTTATAAATTCAAAATAGTTTTTAAGATATAGCCAGTCTAAGTCGGAGGCAACAATAGGATCCTTATGGGAGGCGCAAACTAAAACAGCAAATAAATAGAATTCACTAAAAATCTATATCCTCCTACGTTTTTTGAGATAACTTCCTCAAATTTTCAGAAAATGTTCTTTGCAATATTAAAAAAAATCTGTCGAAATAAGTTGAAAGAAAAAATTAAAAAATAAAAGTTCCATGACAAAAAAAAAACTATTTTTTTTGTTTATTTTTTATTTGAAATTTTAATTTTTAAAAAATACTTTCTGTTAGAATTTTCTAAATATATTAAAGAACACTTCCTGAAAGTTTGAGTTAATTATCTCAAAAATTGTAGAATATAGATTTATAGTGAAATAGTCTATTTTAGCTGTTTTAGTTTGCGCCTCCCATAAGGATCCTATTGTTGCCTCCGACTTTGACCGGCTGTATCTTAAAATTATTTTGAATTTTAAAAATCTGCAAAAAGCATCTTCTAGCTTAGTAAAAACTATATAAAATAGGATGGAATTGTAAAAAAAGTGTTTAACCCCCCTATGCCCTTAACTTGACATAAAACTCAAAAATACAAAAATAAATTATGAATTAATATTTTATTTTTACCCCTAATCAGGATGGTCTAAAAAGCCTGGAATCCTGGAAAAACCTATATTTTGAAAATTTTGACTAAAAAAATCATGAATCTTAGAGGTTTTGAAAAAACCTGGAATTTTGAACAAAAATAACTAAAAAACCTAGAATTTTTAACAATTTTTACATGTTAAGTAATGAAATATTAATTTGACACAAAAAATTTACCATAAAAATATATATTTTTCTAATTCACAAACACATTTAAAGTAGTTTTTCACTATCTTTCCAATACGATTATTCTACCTAGTCCAGTTTTTAACCTTAAATTTATCTTTGAAATTAAAATAGACCCAGAAACGTGTACTTTTGATTGATTATGATTGATAATTGAAATTCAGAAAACCTGGATGAAATTTCTCAAAAAAATTTTGCAACCCTGTCTAATTTTTAATAATAAAAAAAGATAAATTTTGCTGTTTGAATCTAACACAGTAACAAAAAGATAAAAATAAAATAAATTAGCAATAAATTTAATTAATTTTGATAGCGTATAACAATCACTCTTTCATTAGCTAGACAATCACTAAATAAAAATATCCATTACAATCTGCTGTACATATAAAAAGCATCAAATTCGATACAAATAAAGTATACTAGATCTACTTGTGATGATTTGATAAAAGTTTTATAATTGCACCACAACTATCTCCTTTAAATAAAAAAAGATTCTGGACTCTAGACCAAAAATTTAAACCTAAATATCCAAAGCTGTTTAGGCCAAGTCTTGTTGGAGGTCTTTTGGTTATAAAATCTAATTTCTTTAAGTAACTTGTTTTATGTGAATGAACAGAACTAGCAAAAGTAAATCTATTGTACTCTACATCAAACCCTTATAAAATTATACGCATCAACTTACAAATTTGCAATTTGTATTATCATTTAATTTCAGCAAACCAGTCTTATCAAATAGAGGGTTTGTTGTGGTAAGGGCAGGTACACAACAAACATATCTGATTATTCTTTTTTCATTACAATCAATTGGTTTTAAGTAACAGCCAGCAGGATTCAGTTTTTCGACTTCCCAGAAATCACTATAAATTTGCAATAATATTCTGAAAAATCCCTATAAATCCCTACAAAAAATTGAAACATATGTGAAAATCCCTATAAATTTATTTTTGTACATGTCTATTTTTATTCTCTAGCATTTTTTGTCTCTTACTCAACTATATATTTTTCATATTCTATTATGTGTTAAGTTCCAAGTTTAATTAAGGGCATAATTGGTTAAACACTTTTTTCACAATTTGATCTTATTTTGTATAGTTTTTACTAAGCTACAAGATGTTTTTTACAGATTTAAAAAAATTAAATTTTTCATTGAGATATAGCCGGTCAAAGATGAGGCAACAATAGGTTCCTTATGGGAGGCACAAACTAAAACAGCAAAAATAGACTATTTCACCAAAAATCTATCTTCTCCTACATTTTTTGAGATAACTACCCCAAACTTTCAGGAATTTTCAAAATATTGCAAAGAACATTTTCTGAAAATTTGAGAAAGTTATCTCAAAACACGTAGGTGGTTAGATAGATTTTGAGTGATTTCTAGTTATTTGCCCTTTTAATTTGCGTCTCCCATAAGGTACCTATTGTTGCCTCCAACTCTGACCAGCTATACCTAAAATTTATTTTGAATTTTTCAAATCTGTAAAAAGCATCTTGTAGCTTAGTAAAAACTATATAAAATAAGATCAAATTGTAAAAAAAGTGTTTTACTTTTTAACTTTGTTACCTACTGCTCTCTTCTATAGCAATAATTAATTGTCTTACTTAATATGTAATATATATGCAGTTTAAGTTGTATGGCGCTGTAATTTAGTTATTAATCAGGGCTTTGAAAGCTTAACAACAACTTTTGTTTTTTGTGCTTTGTATTTTTTAGATTGTTTAGTTTGTTATTTTTAGTTGTATTTAACTTTAGTTTAACTTTTTAAATTTAACATTATAAATATTTTATAAATATATTATCTCAAGTTTCTATAGCTTTAATTACCTTAACTATTCATTAATTTATTAAGTAATTGATGTTTGTTGTTTTACTTCTTTTCATTTTGTTAGTATTATGTATATTTTATACCTGCATCAAAACAAGATTTATTTTCTATGCATTTTTCTATAACTTTCACCCCTATTGCTAACCAACCTTACCCAAACATATAACAAATAGATAAAAAAGGTTTGTTTATTTATTATTGGTTATTAAAAAGTTGATCTAGAAAAAGTTGACCCAAAAATAGGCTAATTTACTAACAACTTGGTTGTTAAAACTTCAAATGGTATGATTTACTTACTAAATCGTAAAATAGCCTTTGTGGTTGCAGATTAAGAATTTGTTCTAATTTTTTTTTCCTAAATAAGTAAATAAATTATTTGCAAGTTAATAAGTAAAATAATATATTGAGATAAAAAATATGTAAAAAATTCAGGGGCTTCTAGTTTATAGAATTTTATTTAAAAATATTTCTTTTTTTATTTATAAAATTCTGTTTTGAATTTATATGGGACTACTGTAAAATATACAAAACATATTTTTTTTACCACTTAAAAGTCATACTCCTAATTAAAAAAAAATCTATTAAAAAAGTCAAATTATACAGTAATCTTCCTTTATTCTACCAACATATGTTTCTGTGTGTCAACGAATCAACACACTTCAACTGGGTTCTGTAAAAAAAAAATTACTGTAATGAGAGAATAGAAGCATAGAATAAAGTAGGTGTATATATGTTTTCATTAAAATAAGATATATTCTACAGATAATAGTTATTAATAGGTGAAATACTTATATTAAATCCGACTGTTATAAAACTATATGATATTTGTAATTATTAAGTCTAAAATAAATAAGTAAGCTAAATTACACAACAAAACATAATATAAACAAACAACTTACGTTAATAGGAAAGATAACTAAATCAAAATTAAATTTCAGTGAAGTTACTTTACTAGGAAACAATTAAATTGTTAGCAAACAATTAAAACTATATTTTGAACAGTTATTAAAAAAGTCTAATTTTAGGATTCTTACATGTTAAGCTGAATCAAGCCTAATCAGGCTAAATGTCTATTTTGACAATCTTAGAAAAGTATCACCTTTTCCCAGTTGTAATACTTGAAAAAAGAAGTGAATTATTAAAAAAAAAAGAAAATTAGTTTATTTTTGAGTAAATTATTAGATTGCGGTTTTTCTTGAATTTGGGTTTTTCAGCCCTGCACATAGTGAGCTATAACCCTGAGTCTAGAGTGTTAAATATTCTGAAGTGGAATAGTTCAAGTTCAGACAACTCAAATTATTATGATTTGTTAACGGCATGTCTAAGATACAGGGTTGCCAAAAAACTGGAATCCTGTAAAAACCTAGAATTTAACTCTTTTAGCAAAAATAACCTAAATAAACCTGAACTGGAAGATTTTGTAAAAAAGAAACTGGAAAAACCTAGAGTTTTAAACACAAATCACTAGAAAATCTGGAAAAGCGTGAAATTTAAAAAAGTTTTTTACAAGTAAAATGATTAAGTTTATATTGATATCAAACATTTATTGATGCAAAATATTTTTGATGCTATTTAACATTTATTTAATATAGAGAATCTTTTCAATATTTATATACTAAGAAAGTTTTTACCTTATATGTTTAACTTATTACTAAAATGGACAATAAAACTTAAATTTTAAAAAATCTGAATTAAATTCAGAAAACCTAGAATAAAACAAATAAAAATCCTTTAATGTGGCAACCTTAAACAAATTTAAAATTAAAAAAAAAACAATGTTCTAAAAAGTTATGTTTTTAATAAACTAGGCTATTACAACCAAACTAATAAAAATAGGATGTATTGTTTTATCTGATTATAAGCCTAATTGGGCCCCAACTAATTAGAGTTAGGAAAATGTCAGTATAATTTGGGGCATGTCAGTCTAAAAATGTGAAAATATGTGTACAAAGACTGAATTTTTAAAAACTATGTTAACCAAAAATAGTTTAGCAGGTTATCTAAGAAGTAGCAGGATTATCTTCAACTTTCTGTTTAAAGTCCTACCCCTTATTGTTTAGAATTATACCTTAGATTATTTTTAAGGCCAGAAGAGTAAAATATTTATTTTTACACAAACTAACAATTCTAAGAAGTTTATCTAAAATATGAAGGAAAAGATAGTTTTTTTAATTGAATTTTTTTTGCCTTTTAATTTAAGCCTTTTTATAAAGAGCTGGTTTAACTCATCAATTTTGATCCTTTATATATCAAAAATTACTTATAATTTTATTAAAAATAAAAAGTACCTGATAGCTAAAATGAAACTCTTCATTTTAAGATTAACTTGTTAAAAATAAGGTACTAAATTAACTCACTGAGTTTGAGTAACAAACTTAAGTTTTTAGACAGTATTTTGAAAGAAATCAAAAACATTTGCGTTAATAACATTCTTTATATAATTTTTAGAGTTATACTTTATAGTTTTTTATTTACAATGTCTTTTAATATTAAGTTGTTCCACAAAGAGAATTTTAATGAAATTGAAGAAGTGTCTTTTGATGAATTTCAAACCAATGAAATTAAAACAAAAAAACAAAAAATAGTAAAAAATACCACTAATGATGATAATAAAAAAATTGAACATCAAAAAAAATGTAATGAATCTAGGCAATCTAAGCAATCAAAACTTTCTTTGTTTTTTGACAAAAAAGATTCTGATGGTAGTAATGGAATCAATTTAAAAGAGTCAGGTTAGTTTTAGTTTAATGTCTTATTCTTAACTGTTTATGGAAAGTTCTAAGCACTTTTTTATACAACAATTCAAAGGGACTTTTTATAAAAAACTTTTTTAATTATTATCTATTAGTTACTATTTTCAGAATATGAAAGTTAAATTAAAATTTGAAACATAAACTTGTAGATTAATAGTTAATAAAAATATAATGGAAAACTTTTTAATTGTTGTCATAAATTGAAAAGTATATTAAAATTTGTTTTTTATTTAGTTTTATCATGTTTTGAGGATGATTAACTTAAATTTTTAATTGAAAATATTTTTTAATTATTTTACTATTTTCTCAATTTTTTTGTTTTATTGTATAGTTCTTTTTTGATTATTAAGTTTAAGCCTTATTTCTAAAAATTACTCTAGTTTTCACTAAGCTGTAAAAAGTTTTTGAACTGAAGATAGTAATCTTAAATAGGGCTGTATAAATAGAATATTAGGATGTAAAAACAATATAGGACTTTTCTGTATTCTCAGATTATACATTGATAATTATATGTTGAAAAAGCAGGGACGTAGCTTGGTATTCTTAACTTTTTTGAGCTAGCTATGTCCCTGGTATGCAGTAATTTTATTTTCTAGTCAAGACTTCATTTAATTTAAAAAAAATTAACCAGGGTTGCTACACACTAAGGATACTCAGGATACAAAGGATAACTCAAAATACTTTGTAGTTTTTAAAAATCCTAGGATAACTTAATACAGCTTAGGAAAACTCAGGATGTTTTTAATTTTTATTCAAAATTCAGCTTACTCAGGGTAGTTTTTTTTTGTAAAAAACTCAAAACAGTTTTAAGATTTTTTAAAAATCTGCAAATATTTTTTTAAACATTTTGAATGAAATTTAGTTGCATTATTATGTTATTTTATAACAATTTTTATTAAAGAAATTGATTTTTATTAGTTTTGAAAAGTTGTTTTTGACAGTTTAAGGACAGTTTGTTTTTGGCTCAAAAAGTGGTAACCCAAATTATCACGATTTAGTTTTCTCTTCAATATTTAAATTTTGTCTTTTAGCTACAATAACCTAATGTATTTTGAAAAAGCAAAAAAAAATCACTAAAATGGTACAAAATGGTTTAATATATTTTTATCTTTATTTAATAAAGTTATTTGCTAACATTTTAATTTTTGCCAAATTTACCTTAATTCTCTATCTTATTAAGGCCATTAGAGAGCAAGGTATGTGTTTTATATAAATTAACATTGAATCTAATATTAAAGCTTTATCTCTAAATTGTAAGGCAGTTTTTGAAGAAAAGCTTCATGGAGGCACTTCTCGATTTTCTAAAAAACTTGAACTTAACAAAAAATAGTAAAAATTACAGAATAAAAAGCATCCATGAAACTTTCTTCAAAACGTCTTGAAATGCTTAAAATGTGCTTTTGTGATGTTTTTTACATGTAGAAAAATTTTATACCAAAAACTTGAAGGTCGAACTTTTAAAGTCCCATACAATTCACATAGGGTTGTATAAAGAAAAATTTAATTTGCCTTGCTTTACTCTTTTGTTGTTAAAAATTTTGCTTTGTATTTTTATGTGATATTTGCCAAATGTAAATGCTTTTCCTGCTGATAATTTTAAGGTTGCTGTTTTTATTAGCACCCTATTTGTACAGTTATATATATAAATAGTTACTATAAATCTTATTATTTTGAAGTAGAGCAGCTGCAAGGCTAAAAAATTATGATTGTTAAAATCAAAACGGTAAGTTTAACAGTATCAAAATATACATAAAAAAGTTTGTATACTAATATATATACTAAAATTGTCAAAATAAAAACTATCTTTCCTTATAAAGAGAAAAAATGAATTGAAAGTTATTTAGTAAACAGTTTAAAAACAGTAAGTTCAAGGTATTATGACATGTAAATATAAGATTTAAACAACTACAAAATTGTAATTTGTATGTAGAAAACAAAAGTAAAGTAAATATATGCTGGTTGTTAATATTTGAAATAGTTGTTAATATTTTTTGTTTCCCATCTGATCTTATTTAAGTGTTTAACTTGGGCCCTTTTCTTGATTAACATTGATTCCAGACTGTAAAATTTACTCTTCTTACATAGTTTAAATTTCTAAAGTTTTTGACAATTTCTGAGTTTTGGCAGTTTGTGAAATTAAACAGGTGATCAAATATTGTGCTCTTTTTGTCTGTTCTATACTAGTCAACCTGGATGTTGCAAATAGTATCCAAATGTTTAAAATAATTAAAACTAAAAAAATCAACTGGCATCTAAATTAAAAATATGCAAAAAAAAAAAATTTAAGTTGCTTTTTATAAAAGAAGTATTAGTTGAATTCTAAAAGCCCTGATATAAAGGATATAGGGAGTAAGACTTTAGTTAAGGTTGATCTGGTTTTAAAGATTTTAACTTTAGCTAGCAGCTGTCTTAACCTTTCTTAAAGTTCAAATTAGTTTGGAAGTACAAGTGTACAAAATGAGATGGTTCAAAAGATTTCTTATGGAAGTAATAAATTTAAAAGGTAAAAAGAGACGAGTTTGTTAAAAGAATCTTACAGTTTGTAAGCTATCCTTCTAAAAATTTCTCAGTCTAATTTTAGTTTAATAAAAATAAAATCATATTGTAACAACTTTTTAAATTTAGAGTAAATTTTTTTTTGTTCATTATTAGTTTTTTTTTTTTATGTTGAATTGTAGGTTTTTGTTAGTCTAAATTTTAACAAAGCTCATTTCCTGAAAATTTGAGGCTAGTTTATTATTATTATTACTTTAATTATTCTAAATGTTAAGTCCGTGAGTTACTATTTTGATTTTTTAGAGGTTTAAGCTCGTTATATATTTTATTTTTATTTTAAGCTCATAATGTTCCCTTTTAAAACTTTCTATTAAACTTAGGCTGAATCATCTTAGTTTTTTGTCACCAAGGCTAGCTTTTGCTTTAAAGCAAGGTTTCGTAACCAGGGCTACTCGCGCGATGGCTTTTAAATTTTGTTTGATAACTACGAAGATTTTTCTTTAACTTAGGCGACTGTAAACCGAACTTTTCTTTTACTAAACAAAACATAACTATCGATTTTTAAAGCTGACAAGCAATTCAAATCATTATTTTTTTTTTTAATTTGTGAAAAAGCAATAGTATGCTCATTCCATCCGCGGCGACTTACTTGTGCGAGTCTGGATTTAGTACTCTTTTGTCAATCAAAACCAAATCTAGTAATTGCTTGAATGCACAGGCAGACATGATAATGCTATCAGCAACAAAGTGTCACGCTTGATAAACTCTTGTTCAATAAACAGGAACAAACGAGATTAAATTTACAATGAATTTTAAACTGAATTCTTATTCTATTCAAAAAAAATATTGCGTAAACAAAAATTAAATTTTTGGTTAGATACCTTGTGAGTGTTTGCGAAACGACGTGTCATTAAAGGTTTTTCATTAAAGATTTATGTTTAGTTTTTTGTTTTAATTTTTGTTACTCAAAAATAAAAGTTTTATATAATTCTTTAAAGATAGATTTATTTTTATTTCGTTTGATTAAGAGATAATTAAATTTTTATGAAATAATTTAAAGATTAAAACTAATTTGCTTGACCTTCAGAAAACGTTTACTGTTGCAGAGGGGAGAGTGAGTTCTGATGTTTTGTACCTTGGAAAACAAAAACTTGTTTGAATGCAGTTTGTTGTCTTTATTAATTTCCAAATATTTAATTTTTGTTAATATAGTTCACTACCAAAAAAATTGTTTTATAAATCTTCAATGTCCTTTTGTTCTTTAATATATCATTGCATGTACTGCAAGAGGTGCGAGAATAAAATTATTTTAAGGGTGGGGGACATCAAAAATGTTGGGAACCACTGCTTTAAAGATAGAAAAATCTATTTAAGGAATACCATTATATTGTTCGAAAACTATTTAATTATTTTAAAGTTATAAACCTAAAATTATTTGAAAATGCTATGTAAGGCTTTGAGTCTTAAATTTATAAATAAGTAAGAATAGAAACTCTTTTAAGATTAAATAATACAAATGCTTATAAAATAACATACAAAATTCAGATAAAAACAAGGAAAAAAACATTCAAAAAAGGAGAGGTGAAGAAGAACATCATGAAGAAAGTTTTTTATTTATTTTACTTTAACATTTTTCAAATCGACAATTAACTATATAAAAGTAAACTTTTGAGATTATTGAACATGCATACTAGAAATACTTTAAGATTATTTTTGTTTAGTTTAAATAAAAAAAAAAAGATAATAATTTATTTTAAAAGTTAAAAAAAGTTTAATCATTTAGTTCTAAGTGTAGTAAGTTATGATACATACATATTTATTTTATTTATTTTACTACTAAACATTACACTTACGAATACAAAGTTAGATATATATTAGGTCAGTATAATGTTTGGACGTCAAGTTATCAACCAAAATCTTCCGGAGAAGTCCTTGGAAACTCAGCAGAAGTAGACTTTTTGGTAAGCTACCTCACTAGGTGGAAAAAAAAAGTTTTACAAGAAGTTGATTGTCAGGTGAAAGTAAAAAATAATGGTCTGTATAAATTTTATTATCTAATGTATTATTATTAAAAATAAATACTAGTAACTAAAAAGGGTATATATGTATAAATTTAGTACTTTAAAACAAACTCTACACCTTTTACATCTGTTTTAGAGTATAATTTGTGTTTGTCAGAAAAGATTTTATTTACTGTAGAGTAATTTTAATCAATAAGTACAAAATTGTATAAAATTAGCTGTTACTTGATAAAGTAAGAAAACATTTTTAATAACATTTTCATAACACAGTTTCTTATATGAACTGTTTATTAATATGTACACAACTAAGTTTGTAGCTTATTTGTTTGTTTAAAGATTCCTATTCTTTTTATGTTTTGACTTTCTATCTTTTCAGCGTTTCGTAAATTAAAGCTATCTACAAACTGTTTTTGTTTTTAGTAAAACTACTTTTTATACAAAGTAGTGCATTTGAAATAGTATTTAAAAAAAGTATTTGAATAAATTGGTTTTTGGTACTAGTTTTAACTAAAAAGTTTAAACAAAAGTCACTCATTTAAAAAAGGTTTTTTAATTTATTTCGAATATTAATTTGGAGTATAAATTTCAGGTAAAAAAAATTCTACTTTTTCTTAAATGTTTTTGTTTTAGCAATTTTGTCTTATAAATTACTTTAAATCAGCTAAGTATTAACTCAATTCTAATTGAAACCTTTTAAACAGACTTTTATACTATATGACGTAACTATTTTTTGTTAGACGTTTCAAAATTATTGTTTATAACAAAATTTACACTACAATATTATTAGTTTTTAGCAAGATTATACTGAGGATGCGCTAAACAAATAAATAAATCTTTTTAAAACGAGTGACTTATGTTTAAGTTTTTTAGTTAAAAAATTGTTGGATAAATTTTCTAAGAGTGCTTTATTTTCAGATATAAACCAAAAAAAGTTTTTTTTTTTGCTTTATGCTAAGATAGAAAGTATTTTTTTTTTAATTTACATTTCTATTTTAATTTTATAATAATCTCATATTAGATATTAACAAAAATTTTAAAACGTATATAAAATGTAAACCTATAGAAACTTCAAATTTGTAACTTTTTATTTACCTTAACACTGTTATTTTTAGGTATGTGTAATTAAATTTGAAGCCTGGATAAAATTATTGTAAACAAGAGAATTTTAAGACTTATTCCATTAAACATCCTCATTTTATTTATTTTAAAAACATATGTTATTAAGCAGAGGATGAATATGTGCTATCCGGAGAAGATTCAGAAGATGAATGTAAGGATAATGTTTTAGTGATACATGGTAGTTGCGGTGTAGGTAAAACTTCAACCGTTCATGCATGTGCCAACCAGTTAGGATTTCAAGTAAGTCCACAAATATATAGGTACCATTTGCAACTAAATATGTATTCATTTTTTTTATTTATTTCACAGACGTTTTTAAAACTACATAGAGTTTCTATTTCAATTGATAAATCAATTTAAAATTATTTAGTTAGTAGACAGTTTAAAAATATTTTAAAAATATTATGATGCATGAAAAAGGATTTAAACGAATTATAGAATATAAGTAAAACTTTAGTAAAGATGGTTAATTAAGGGCATAGCGAGGTAAAACACTTAAATTTAAATTTAGTCATGTTTTTGACAAAATTAGATAATCTACCTCTTACTTTTTACGGCTTGTTAAAATTCAAAGTAACTTTTCAGATATAAGCAATTAAAGTTAGAGCGTTCAATAGCTCTTTTATGGGAGGCGGAAAATAAAAGGGCAACAGCAGACTTTCACTAAAAATATACCTCCTTCTCGAGCTTTTGATCAAATATTTTAATAGTAATCTTTTATGAATTTAAAACAACTTGTAAGAAGCAGATTTTTAAATTATAAAAGAAAAAAATTGTCAAAAATTATATTATGCAATTTTTTTTCTAAATTCGCTTCTTCAAGTTGTTTGTAATACTGTTAAGTTCATTTTCTGAATACTTGAATTAAATTGCTTTAAAAATCAAGAAAAAGATAGATTTTTAGTATTTTTTTCAAAATTCTGAGAACTTTGGCTTCAAAAATTTTTTACTCCATACGGTTGTATCGGAATTTTTTTACAAAATTTAATACATCTCAAAAGTTAATTGATATTTTTGTTTGTTAGAAAGTAGCGTATAGTATATACTCCAAGTTTTGAAATACGGCCCAATAATAATTTTAATGCTGGACCCTTTTTATGCCCTTAATAAATTATTAATAGTTTTGATCTTCCATTTAAAGTTATTTGCGTGTTTAACTTAAGCCTTCTTCCTCAATCAATATTCATGTCAGACTGTAGAGTGCGCTCTGTTTACATCGTTTCAAAAGTTTAAAGTTTCGAACGATTTCGGAGTTTTGACAGCATGTGTAACTAAATAGGTGGTCGAAAGTTGCGCAGTTTTTAACTGTTCTATAGTTGTCTGCAATTAGTCAGAAAACTTCTCGTGATGTCTCACCAATATCTGCAGAGCAGGCAATCCATAAATGACATTTGTGTCAAATATTTCGGGTAGCTTCAAATTTCCACTACTGTTTTTGAATTACTTGAAAATCATGCAACTAATATTTTTTAAGTTTTTTAAATATTTTTTTAAATATTTATAACCTCAACCCTAACCCACCTTACCCAAACATAAAAAAAAAATTAAATTAAGTATTGCGCACCCTAAAAATTATGTGTACCCCAAAAAAATTTCGTGTACTCTAGTATGCACCAGTGTACACCTTGACGACCACTGCTCTAAGGTTTCAAATAAAAGCCCATTAAAAATGTTTGTAAAAAAAAACAAAATCCCAAATGTTCATAATAAACTAATAACCTGACAATTATTTAGATATAGTTGATGTTAATGACAAGCAGTGTAATTTTTCATGTTACAATAGTTTTAAATAAAGTTATAAAAGATTATTAATGTTTTGTTGATATCAGGATTGCCACAAAACCTGGAATCCTTGAAAAACCTGGAATTTGAGAAATTTTGAAAAAAAAAACTTTGAATTTAGGAAAAATTTACTAGAAAACCTAGAATTTTTAACAATTTTTACATGTCAAGTAGTATTTTGTTAATTTAACACGAAAAATCTCATAATCATAAAAAAAAAAATTGTCACCATCAAATTTTTTTTAATTAAAAAATAAATTTTAAGTAGCTTTAAAGTATGTTTTCAATGTTGAACTACTTAACCAATTTTTAACCTTAAACTTAACTTAAAACTAAAAATAGATCCAAAAAAGTGTACTATCAAAATACTTAAAGAAGTTCAGAAAACCTGGAAGAAATTTCTTAAAAACCAGTAGCAACCCTGTGATATTTTGTATTTTACTTGCTTAAACTACAGTCAAACAATAATGGTCAAGAAACAGCTCACACTTGGATAGGATTTTGTTAGTCAACAGTTTCTTAGATTACGTCAAATATCAGTTCAAATTATGGCAATTAAAATTCTGAAAATTAATTAAATTCGACAATTCAAATTTGTCAATACTATTTCAAATCACAACAATTCAAACTATGAAAATTCAAATTACAGCAATTCAAATTATAACAACTTAAAATTACATCAATTAAATTCCGACAACTGAAAATCGATAACTCATACTACAATAATTCAAATTACGACTTACCATATTAAGACAAGTTCTAACCCGGCAATCAAATTTCCGACTAAAAAGGTCTGAAATTTTTTATTGAAACTCGTCAGCCAGTTGCAACCGTCTGGTTGAGTTTCAATTAGAGCAAAACTCGGGTCTCAGTCTACTAAAGGCTTGTGGTTTGATGATCGAATGTAACTTGAGCTTGTCTCACGGCATACGGAAGTCCAGGCCTAGGCTCCATAGACTTTCGCCGATGTTTTCTTTGAAAACATTCAAGCTACAAAAATTAGTAGTTTTGGTTTCATTTTTATTTGCATTTTATTTTTTAAACATAATCGATACTTATTGAGTAAATAAATAGTAGATATTACTGTTGGGGTTAGTGCAAAAGAATTGAAAATATTATATAAAGGGATATTTTGGTCTGCGTTGATTCTGTGTAATCTTGGGTAAAGGCAAACATCTTTTATTATAAAATCCGAATGGTACAGAACATTTTATTTACACGAACTAAAAGAAGTGCAGGTTTAATAAAAACTGTTTGTATAAGACTATACAACATAAAAAGCTAGACTGAAACTATAAAAGATAAAAAGTAAACAACTAAACGCAAATGAACGATCGGATAACTGAAGCTCAATTGTTTCTAACAATCAAAGAGCCTCAGAATTCAATACAACAAAAGCGGTCAACATTTTATCACTTTTAAACGTACATATGTTTCATCATACCACTTAGATCGTTAGGCCACAAGCATTTGGTAGTCTAAGACCTGGATTTTGTTTTTATTGAAACTCGTCAGTCAGTCGCAACCGGAAAAACGTACAGTCTTTAATAAACAAATGTTTTTTCATGTTTTACGGCATATCTTTAAATAGTATATAAGTTTATTTATTAAATTTTACCTCCAAAGTTTATGAACGTTTATAGGTATTGGAACTTAATGCTTCAGACTTGCGCGAAGGCAAAAGAGTAATGGAGTACCTCAAAGAAGCTACATTATCGCATAATATAAGAAACTCGGACATAAACATAAACAGTTTGTTTTAAAAGTTTTTGGTGTTATTTGTTATAAAGTTATGTATTTAATTATTATATTAAGTTTAAAAGAGCTTGAGATAGCGATGTAAAATAAATAGTCTTCAAAGTATAAAATAAGTTAAATTTAAAGTCAAAAAAAAAATAACTGATATTTTAATAAAACTTGTTTTGATAATATCAAACAAACACCAAAATTGCTTCAGTTAAAGAAATTAACTAAATGTAATTTATTTGAATAATTTATTTGATTAAAAAAAAGGTATACATAAATGGTTTTGTTTATATAATAAAATTATAATATTTGCAATAGAGTTTTGATGATATACAGGGTTCCCACTTCCTTATAAATTCCTATAATTCCCTATAAATTTGCAATATTCTGAAGAATCCCTATAAATACCTAATAAAATTAAAACATATGTAAAAATCCTTGGAAATTGATATAAATTACGTTTTTTTTGATTGATGATTGAATTTTGAAAGCTAAAACAGCGACACTGCGTGGTAAAAAATATATAAAAAAGTTAATATTTTTATTTAATCAAAATCTTTTCAATAGATCAAAAAAAATTGTGATTCTATGGCGCCACATAGCGGATAATTTTTTCCTTCGTTACATTAAACACAATTTATCTAAAGTTTGGTTATTTAACTATAATTACAGCTCAAAAACCCTCGAACGTTCGTAAATTTCTTATTAAGACTGTGCTTATAAACGATTAATGAAATAATTTACTTTATTTACCTTAAAAATATGTTCGTAACGTTTAAAATTCATTGTTTTTTTGATAATTTCCTTATAAATTTGCTATATTTTATGTATATCCCTATAATTTTTTTTTTTGAATTTTTAGTTAGAACCCTAAATATATTAGTTTTAATTGCTTTTTTTAGGTAAAGAACAAAAGAAAAAAGCTTCTCAAAAAAATTTATTTTTTACAAAGTATTCGAAAACTACAGTTTTAAAACCAGCTGCACCAAAGAAAAATAAAAAGTTGTCTTTGGTTCTTTTCGATGAGGTTCATTCAATAAGTTCTTTTATTATTATATTTAATTAATACTATAATATAAACAAGCATAAGAAACTAATTAGTTTTGTTAGTCGTTTATTACGTATAAAAAAAAGTGTTCATTAAATTTATATACCAGAATTTGATCACCATATGTTTAAGTATAATGATTTTTTTACATAATATATATGAAAGAATATTAAAATATGTTGTTTAAAAGTTACATTTGAAACTCTATACAATCAATATTGAGGATATGAAGGATATTGAGGATATGAGGATATTAAGGATATCAATATGTTCTCAACGGACATAAATTATTTTTTTTTTAAATACAAATAGTTTTACAAAAGTTTAATGTAGTTATATCAATATGTAATAAGTAGCTAATATGCAAGATAGACATACCCAAGCAAGTTAAATTTTTTGAAAATTTTAGGCGAACTAAGGCTAAAATGTTTTTTTTTGATGAACAAAGACTAGCTTTTATTGAGTCTCGCTTGCTGACTAAGTTTTTGAAAGTACTTAAGCACAGGTTTGCCAAAAAACCTATAATTTGAACAATTTAGGCAAAACAAACCAGGAAAAGCCTGGAATTTGAGAAATTTAAAATAAAACATGGAAATTTGAAAAAAATTACTAATAAACTAAGAATTTTGAACAAAAATCACTAAGAAACCTGGAAAAACCTGGAGTTTTAAATAATTTTTACATGTTAAGTACTAAAACTTTAGTTTGACACGAAAAATTTACCATATAGATAAATTTTTTTTTTGTCATCATCAAATTTTTTTATTAAAAAACAAATTTAAAGTAGCTTTATAGTATGTTTTCAATGTTGTTATACTACTTAGCACAGTTTTTAACCTTAAACCTTGCTTTAAACTAAAAATAGACCCAAAAACGTATACTTTTGAAAACCTGGAAGAAATTTCTCCAAAAATCTTGGCAAACCTGTCACCAATAATTTTTTATATGTTTGATTAATTAAATAAAGATTGAAGTTAGTGTTATAAAAGTATTCTTATGTTGTTATATATTTAAAATATCTAATAAAGCTTCTTAAATATTTAGTATTTTCGATTTTTTTTTTCGATTTTACAAAGTTATTTTTTATAGTAGGGCTATATACGGCCCCCATAACTTTTTTCTACTATACTTTTGTTTTGCTTTAATTAAAGCTTTAATAAACTTCATTTATTTAAGGTTTTTTACTTGTACTTAAAGATAACTATTTATAAACTTTTTTGTTCAAGTATGGAACACTAGTTTTAACTTAAGCTTATATTTTTCATTTTTATAAAGATTTTTAGTGGTTTTTTTTAATCAATTTTAAATCTGTATTAGTGGACAGTTAATTTAATATCTTTAAAACTAGTAATTTTTGATAATGTTAACTGCTATTGCGGTTGCTAAAAATTGACATTTTACTGAATACTTATGAATTGTGTTTTTTCAGGTTGAAGCTGTATTACCCCAAGATAAAGGGTTTTGGGCTTCTGTAAAGTGGTTTATGGATTGGTCTAAGACACCAGTTGTGCTTACTACTAATACTTTGTCAGTCATACCTAATGATCTATCTCTATTAAACTACCAGAGAATACATTTAAATCACCCTAGCAAGGTTGGTTATCATTCAAACTAAAAAATGATACATGTTTACATTCTACTTTTAACACTTATGCTATAAAATTAAACATTGCTTCTTTTTATATTTTTGTAATTCGTCATTTATAGTGCTAAAACATAATTAGTATTCTTAAAAAATTCAGAAGTTGATTTTTAATGTCATGCAGTTGTAAAATATTTATAGTTACTCCTATGTATTATATAGTTTAGTTTGTGGTTCTACTTGAAATGGTTGTTTATAAGTTATAAAAAAAAATTTGAGATATTGGTATTAACTGACTGGCAATAGCAGGGTTGCCACAAGGTCAGAAAAGTCAGGAAAAAAAAAATAAAAGACAAAAGTCAGGAAAAAATAGGGGTTTTTGAAATAAAGTCAGGAAATGTCAGGAAATTTGACAAAATATGAAAAAATTCAGATTTTGTTAGTTCAAATTTACAAAATTTCTTATTTTCCAAAGCCTTCAAATGGTAAAAAATTAACTAAAACCTTTCGACGTCAGACAAAAATTGCAAAATTTTCCTAAAAATTTACAAAATTACTTAATTTCTAATGCATTCATCTATTAATAATTAATAAAATGAGTGCAAAAAGAAAAGAAATGAAGTCCAAAAACTTTTGCTAGATTTAGAGAAAAGATTCTCTTCGACAAGTGCAGGAGCAGCAGATGAGAACGACTTAAGTAAAATGAGGCAAACGGTTTTAAGTGCCAAGAAAATTAAGCGGTATGCAGACCAGATGAAGGAAACTATATCGTTATTAGATGAAGAGGTTGAAGTGCTAATAAAGAAACAGAGAAAAATAATTTTAGTACATATAGTAAAGAAAAAAAAACTGTGTTTGATTAAGTTCTTTATTGTTTTAAGGTTTCAACTGTAAAAGTTCGTTATTGTTTTAAGGTTTTAGTTTTAAAAGTTACTTATATGTCTTTTCGTTTATTTAGATACTTTATGTTAGGAAATGCTAAAATATTGTTTCTTTTTTCAAACAAGTTGTGTTTATAAGTTAGGAAATACAAGTATTTTGCTCATACAGCTGTTTATTGCAATCACATCAATCATACATAGATGGTTCAAATGAAGTTACGGAAGTTAAATGATTGAGTTCAGCAAAAAAAAACTGTTGTTTTAACTTGTATAAAAATAATATTGAAAGCTTTATATAGTTTCATTTGTTTGACTATGCCTTTTACAATAGGTTTAAGTTAAGAGCTTGATTTAGAAAAGTCAGGAAAAGCCAGGAAATTTTCTCTGCTTGATCTGTGGCAACCCTGCAATAAGGCGGATTGAAAAGGATTGTCAAAAAAAAAAAAGAATCCTGTAGAAACTTGGAATTTGATAGTTAAGACAAAAAAAGAAAACAGGAAAAACCTGGAATTAGAGAAATTTAAAAAAAAAACCTGGAATTTTGAACTAACTTAAAATGTAAAGTAACAGAAGTTCATTTAGATACAAAAAGCTTATCCAGAAGACAACCATATTCTTGTGTAATTCATTTTTTCTTTTAATTAAAAAGAACATTTAAAAAAGTTTAGTATATTTTTAATGTTTTTATACTATATTAGACAGTTTTTTTTACCTCAAGTTGAATTTTATATTAGAAATGGACGAAAAAACTTGTTTTTTAAAATATCCCGGAAGAAATTTACAAAAAAACTTCTTTAATCCTGATTGAAGTAAGTTTTTTCTTTTTGCCTTGTGTACCTTGATCATTTGTGTGTTTAAGTTTGTGTTCGAAATATATGTATTGAATACGTTTTGATATCTGGCTATTGATAAAACAATTTCAAAAACACAATCGAAAATACTTAAAAAAAATGAAGAAAGCATGGCGCTTTGCAACTGTCGAATAAATAATAAATGCCTCTTCAATAACAATTTTCGTTAAAAATTTCATAATAAACCAACAATCAAAAAACTATTTGGAATCAACAGATGGCACATTTAAATAAAGATGGTATAACCGTACAACCTCTTATAAGTAAACTTATAAGTTAATGAAGCAGAACTATCAAAATACATCTGGAAACTTGAATAACTACAACATATACTTAACAATAGCCTGAGAAGTTATTCATCTCATTAGAAAAACTCAAAGCCCACACAGTATTTAAGGCACCTACATCCTTGAGAAAATTGCGATTGCCATTGCTGAAAGGAGAGACAATTCAAATTAACGGTACGAGTTCTACACATTTCAACAATTAAAAAAATACTTTTTAAAACTTGAATGTTGTCTGTACTGTTAGTATGCTGCATGTTAAATGTTTTCTTTATAAAAGTTTATTTGTAGCCACAATCTTAAAAAATAAAAGAAATTTAAAATGTTTCCAAAAAAAAAATCTTAACTTTCTATGTGGTGTTCGTGAGTGATGTTTGCTGGACTTATTTGGACATATGATTCGGATGTAATTTGGCTTCATTAAGAAGAATCTAAAAAAAATGCCAATAAAAAAATTGCTGTCCTAAAAACTGGTTTCAACCCTAAAAATCACATATTTTCATGATTTTTGACTTAAATAGTAATTAAGTCACTTATACATGCCCTAGACCAGGGGTCGGCAAACTGCGGCCCGCGGGCCAAATGCGGCTTGCGAAGAGTAAATCTGCGGCCCGCGAGCACGTTTCTTTTTTGAATTGAATGCGGCCCACGAGAGAAATTTTTGCGGCCCGCGAGCTACTAAATGTGGCCCGCTGAGCCAAAATAAATTTTGGTGAATTTTTTTTTGGTAATTTGGTTTTAAACGATTAATATCGTTTCAAGTCCCTGTATAACATTTTAAACCATCTAAAAGACTCTATTGCTTTGACTTGAAATTGTTAAAAAGACAGATTAGCATTTGTCCAGTGATTTTCTATCAGTTTCACAATAACCTTCATATTGCATCAGTAAATTATTAGCTGAAAAAAGTAGTGCTTGGATGCAGTAGGTTGTTTATATAATACTTATTTGCTATACGAAGTAAACACAAATGTTTTCCATGGTGTACATTTGTAATTCACAGTAATTAACTAAAATTTCATTCTGTACAATTCAGGTATTTTGATTAAAATGTAATTAATACCCTTATTCTTTTATAAATGTTTTATCACAGTAAATAATATCTAAGTGTGCACAAAAAC
This sequence comes from Thalia democratica, assembly GCF_965202585.1. Lineage (NCBI taxonomy): Eukaryota > Metazoa > Chordata > Thaliacea > Salpida > Salpidae > Thalia > Thalia democratica. Next base: position 60,512,488 of record NC_139165.1, read on the forward strand.
ATTTAAAATAACATAATAATAATGAAAAAGGTTTATTTTATTTTTTATTTTAAACATTGATTTTTTAGAAAAATTTTGTGCAATTCAAATTAATTACTATACACACCAATGTACACAGATGTTTAGTACCATTTTTTCTACCACTTTTTTTTAATACTTAAGTTAGATTAAGTGAAGTTTATTCATATATATGATAATTTTTCTACTTAGAAAATATAAATGTTTATAAACACTTTTAAAACAGTGTATATGCAGAAATTAAAATAAACTTGTAATGTAAATTAATAGGTATACAGTTTCATTTTTCAAACAAAAGTTTTTTGTAAATCGAATTTATTTCTTTGCTTTGTACCCTAATATACACAGATGCTAATATTTTTTAACTACCTTTTTAAGATATATTATATTTTGTGTTGGTAAATTTATTAATTTTACAAGTTGTTAATCAAAATAGTTCAAATTCAAGCAATTAAGCAACTTAACTTTGCCACATTATTTGACTAATTTAGAGTATTTTGAATACTTAAATCCCAGACTAATTTAGGAATTTTTTAAGTGTTTAGCTTGAATTGCTTTTATTGTTCTAAAATTTGAATCAAAGTTATCAGGCTAGTTTTTGGCATTTTTTCAAAACGTTTTTGCTTTGTAAAGTGGCAAACAAACTTATGATTTATGTTTTGTTATACTCACAGTTATGGTTATAATTATAACATATTTTATATTTTAAGTCTTGCAGCTGCTATACTTTAAAATATTGTTTATATTTATTTATAAATGTGAAAATCAGTTTTGACATATTACTTTGAATTTGACAGTTTGGCTACAAAAACCTGGAAATTTAGAACTAAAAAAAAAAACTAAATAGTTTTTTTAAAAAAGCTACAGATGCAGATATGAACAATCTCATTTTTTCGTACGTGATTCGAACGATCCTTCCCTTCAATAATTTCATTAGTAACTCTTTTGCCATTTTTTGTGTTGTTTGATAATTTATGACAGTACATAAATTACAAAAAAAAAAAAATTCAATCAAGCTATTGTACGCATAAAATTTTGATTGTAAATAAGCGTTAGACTTTTAATTATTTTTTTTGTGTAAGTTTTGTAGGATCTAAATTTAATTTCAACTATTATTGGTCAAAAAATTTAAGAAAAAAGTTTGTCTGATAAGTTTTAAATGCATCTAAAAAGTCAAAATCTGTTATTAGTTTAATGTTTCAAAGGATGTGTAAATTTTTATAGTTGTTTTCGTTTATCTGAAACTCCAATAGTCTTGATTTTATTCAATAAACAATATGGCACCGCATTTCATAGAATAACTTGTTTTTTCTTTGTTATACCAAGTTAATTTGCTAAGAAAAATGCATTAAAAATGCTTTCAATTCAAACAGTATCTATTTTTTATTAATTACTTTTGCTACTTTATAAATGTCTTGACAATTTTTTCTGATCAGTCTGTAGTTACTGAAGTAAATCATGCGCTTTGTTAAAACTTTTTCGTTTCTTGCAATAACTCCTAACTAACGGTTTTAATTATTATAGTTTGTCTTATATTTCACATTTACTATTGTTAAATGCAAAATTTTTATTGCGATAAAGATTTGTTATAATGCTGAAAAAAAAAATCTTCTTATTAATGGCTTAATAAATCTTCTTTTTTTCGTTATAAATATTTAAAAAAGTTAACTTCTTGTTTAAAAATTCTTGAAAACTCTGGTCTGTGTGAAACTTATTTTTTAAGTACTTTAAGTAAATTTATCAGTACTCATAATAGTTTTATGATTGTAGTGTAGTTTATTTATTGTAATTTATTCTAGGCTACGTACATATTTGTACTTTTTAATAATGATGATATGTTAATTAGTTGTTTAAGCTTGATTAACAGCAATTTTTTAGCTTTTTTAACTTTTAGTAAACTTAGACTAGTTTGATATATCTTAAACATTTTTGCTGTTAAAGTGACAACCATGTAAAAGTCTGATAAATTAGTAATAAACTAATCGAGCAATAATTATGGAAAAAAAGTTTTTTAGGTTTCTTCAATACAAACAGATATTTTTTTTAGTTAGCTATTTACAGAATTTTTTCAAGAGTGCAAATTTTTCAATAATTAAAAATCTTTTATACAAAAAATTAGTTGATAACATAAAAAATGTATTAAAGTCACTCATAAAGTAATTTAAGCTTGAATTTTAAAGAAAGTTAGGTTGCAAGTAAAATTACAAAAATATTTAGTTAAACTATTAACTGTGTAAAGTAGTACATAGTTTATTAAGACTTAATTATATTAGTCAATGGAAATATAAATCTTTTTTTCTTAATAAATAGTCTATGTGAAAATAAAAACAAATCCAAATAATAAACTGAATAAAAGTTAACTCAAAGTGTGATTAAAACTAAAACCAAAAGATTATTTAAATGTAACTAAAACTAAAACTGCGGCCCGCGAAGGTTTTTGAAACTTTGAATTTGGCCCGCGAACACTAACTGCCTGCCGACCCCTGCCCTAGACCTATAATTTATATCTTTAATGAAAGCATATACTTATAGACATACGTTCAAAGACATTTCAACTTCTTTTGATGTGTTATGACATCATAATTACACAAAATATGCAAATTTTGTCTGTAAGATTGTACTTTTTCTCTAATATAAAAAGCAAACTCTTCTGCTGTTTTTACTTGTAGTTTCTTTGATTTTGAATGTAAAAAGTGTGGAGTCAGTTAGCCAGAAAGATATTACTAATGTAATACCATTTCAATTGCATGTTGATATAGATATAACATACATTTTAAATCATTTTTAGTTCTTATATATTATGATTATTGATAGCACCTGACTTCGAGTAAAAGAACTAAACCTATATTTCATAAAAATTGCATTTGAATTAAGGCCATAGGGGGGGGGGGTCCACTTTGTTTTTTACAACTTGATCTTATTTTGTAGAATTTAATCTGAGCTATCAGACACTTTTAACCGCTTAAAAAAACTCAAAGTAACTTTTGAGATATAAGCGATCAAAGAAAGGGCGTTCATTAGGTTCCTTATGGAAGGCAAAAACTAAAAATGCGAAAAAAGACTATTTCACTAAAAATCTATCTCCTCCTTCATTTTTTGAGTAATCTTTCTCAAATTTTTACAGAATGTGTATCATTAAACTTTAAAGAGATCTATTGTAGGAATTTTTTTAATTTTGAGTAAAAAAAAAATTATTGTCAAAAAACTACCCTTTTTTTTAGTTTTTTGTGGATAAAATTTTTATTTTTAAAAATTTCAAAAATTCCAACATTCAGATTCTTCAAAATATTAAAAGGAACATTTCCTAAAAATTTGAAGTCTCTAGGTCAAAAAATGAAGGAGGAGATAGGATTTTAGTGAATTTTAAAATTTCCGAGAAAATTGACCCCAAAAAATTTGCGGTCCATACGTTTATATTGGAAAATTTTTACAAAAAATTAAATATCCCAAAAGATAAATGATATTTTTCAATTCTATAAAAACTGGCTTATAGTTTGTACTTTAAGCTTTCATATAAAAGCCAAAGTTAATTTTAGTAAAAAAAAATGTTGGACCCCCCCCCTATGGCCTTAATTAGTGTAATTTTTTGTTTTAATATAGAGAGTTTTTATTTGATTAAACAATAATTATTTATTTGCATTAAGTTTTTTCAAAGTAAGCTTTAAGTATGTTATTGTTTTAACATTACTATTAGCTTAAGCTTTTAAAGTATTTTACATTTAAATAAATTAAAACTTGGTTTGTTAGTTTCTTTGAATGTTTTAAATTCTTTTGTATAAGAGCTTTTTTTCAAAAACTTTTTAGTTTTAAATTCATAGCAGTTTGTTATTGTATTTACAAGACGTAGCACTTAGCAAGGTAATGAACTTTTAATTATATAGTATATAAAAGCTTATACCTTGCTAAAAACTATATCATACACGTAGTAAAATTACTAGATATTGAGTTGATAAAAACTATTATTTAATTTATTGTTAACTTACAAAAAATATTAACTTAAAGTACTATTATAGGAAGGTTTTTGAACTGATTTATATACCATTTGCAACTTAATTAAGTTGCAAATGGTATATAAATTAACTTAAAGCATATTTAAAGTATAAAAATTTATAAAATATCTGAGTTCATAGTAGGTGTGACTTGATTGTTTAAGTAGTGTTATATTGTTTCTTGGAACACCCTTTTTCTGATGATTTTATTTGGAATCGCTTTAAGTGCACTTAATTAAAGTAATCAATTACTACTATTTACAAGTTTGTTTTTACTTTGGGTTTTAATAGAACATATCCTTCACCAAATGCTTTGGTCCACTTTGCTTTGTACTTTTAGCATTTGTTGTACGTCAAAATCTAAAAAGATGCAAGACTGTGTTTCTGCATATTCAGAAGCCCTTAACTTACATTGGACCAATGCATTTGGTGAAGGATATGTTCTATCAAAAACCAAAGTAAAAGAAAACTTGTTAATAGTAGTAATTGATAACTTTTTTTGTACATTTTAATTCCCATATATATTTTGATATTTCTATGGTATACCTTTTTTTGTCTATTGTTAAAGTTTGCCTCATGGTTTTGTTATCTTCTTTTAAATATTGTACTAGTGGATCCTACTTAAATTTATGTTGTATCTTCTATTTTTGTTGCGGCCTAGTTAATAAGGTTGCTAGCTAAGCGGTTGTTTAATTTGAATTTTTCGTTCCTGCAGTTGCAGGTTTTTCCTGTTTTTTTTTAGGTTTAGGTATATAGCAAAGTTTTTTAGTAAAGGTTTAGTAACTACAATAACAAACTGCTATGAGTTTAAAACTAAAAAGGTTTTGAAATGAAGCTTTTAAACGAGAGAATAAAAACATTTAATAAAGAAACCAACAAATCAAGTTTTAATCAATTTAAATGTAAAATACTTTGAAAACTTATACTAATAGTGATGTAAAAACGATAACAAACTTAAAGCTAACTTTAAACAAAACTTAATGTAAATAAATAATTATTGTTCAATGGGAGTTTTTCGTTCCTGCAGTTGCAGATTTTTTCGTTTCTTTTTTTTAGGTTTAGGTATATTATGTTGTTGTAATTAAGAATTCTTATTTGAATTTTTTTAAGCAACTGTACGATAGTTTTAATGTATTTATTTTAAATGTTTTGTGATATGGGTGGAATGTGTCGATGTGATTGGATCTAGCTCTATTTTCAAAACTAAGATTTAGGTCTTTTTTAAATTTAGTATCCGGTCGACTCCAGATCTTAAAAAAAGATCCGGATCATAGATCCCGAAGATCACTAATATTAATTTGATAACACGCATAACTTATGTATAAACTCTTGCTGACCGGAAACTAAACGTTACATATTACAAACAATTTTTTTTTGTATTTTAATTTTTAGTAGCAAAATGTTTGTAATAAAACTTTACAAATTTTTAATATATTTATTGTTACAAAAAGTCTTAAAACTATAGCAGTAAACATTTTGTTTATCACACGAAGTCATTATGAACCATTTAATATTAGTTTTTACAGTTTTAAGCAGACATCTTATGCTGCTACCATAAGCAGAGTTCTAAAAAACTTACATATACATTTATAATCAACAGTTAGAGCTATAATTTATCCTAGTTAATTAAATATCGTATACGGTAGAAAAACATAAAGTTTGTTGCTTTTCACAATACTTTATCACTAATAATTACACCTGAACATATAAATTACAACAATATATTTATATAAACTTATTTGTGTCCTACTTATCAATTTATTTAGAAGCGTCAAAAGAGTTCTGTAGTTTTGTGAATAAAAGCTTCTTATTATGTTTTTGATTTTGAACTACTTCAACAGCTGCATAACATAATACTAGAAACATTGTTATACTACCTTATAGCTAAAACTACATATAAAAAAGGTAGATCTGATGAAGAAAGTAGACGAATTCGTTATTAAGCAATACCGTCAAAAGTTCAAGAAAAGAAAACAGAGTAATCTTAATATGTCAAAGTCTTTTAATGTTGAATATATTATTACTTGCAGCAGGTAAAGTTAACGTTTAGATTTAAAAATATAGAAATATAACCAAAGAACAGTTCATATCTTACTTTTTTTAGATATATATTTTTTGTAAGTAGTTAAACTTGCGCGGAGTGTTACCTTGCTAAAGTAGGTTACATAGCAATTTAAATTCCGACAACTTAAATTCCGACAATTCAAATTCTTAAAAAAATATTTGAAAGACTATATCTCAAAAATTAATATAAACTTGAATAAAATAAAAAATACATATGTAGATCTTATAAGATGTAACGTTAAAAGGGGTTAAATCCTGGAGATCCTGATAAGCTAAGCTTATCGGAATATATACCAGAGATGTTTTTGTGTTAAAACTTTATTCCGACTAACGGCGTTTCACTGCTCTCAAATAAATTTAAGAACAGATCTACGGATTCTATAAGATATTAACACACATTAGAAAAAAAGCATGTTTAATTATGTACAGTGTTTATGTGGAATAAAAACATAAAATTATAAAATTGTCTACAAAAAATATAAATTTAATAAAAGCAAACGCTAACCTCAAAAAGTTCTAAGAGTAGGCAAGATTTTAAAATGAAAATTAAATTAAGTTGTGCAGAAATGACGATTCTACTTTAAATAACTCTGTCTACTTATGCACTTATTTATTTCACAACACTCACATTTACAATCACAAACACTTGCAAATTTAATACTTCATGTTTTTAAGCTGCATAAATTATTGACCAATTTTTTAAATTTATTATGACGTAACATTTCTGCACAACTCAATTTAATTTTCATTTTAAAAACTTGCCTATTCTTAGAGTTTTTTGAGGTTAGCGTTTGCTTTTATTAAATTTGTATTTTTTGTAGACAATTTTATAATTTTATGTTTTTATTCCACATAAACACTGTACATAATTAAACATGCTTTTTTTCTAATATGTGTTAATATTTTATAAACTCCGTAGATCTGTTCTTAAATTTATTTGAGAGCAGTTAAACGCCGTTAGTCTAAATAAAGTTTTAACACAAAAACATCTGTAGTATGTAGATCTTATTTAATATCTACAAGCCATTTTTTTTTCAAAATCTAAAATAATTTTTAAGATATTTTAAAACTACTAAAAATAACTATGTTTTTTACTTTATGTAAGCCATATCTCAAAAAATATTTAATGTCTCCAAAAAAGAAAAAAATGGCTTGTAGATATTAATATGACCTACATATTTATTTTTTATATTTGACAAATATACATATTACTTTTATGTTTGTGGCTGTTTCAATTTATTTTAAAGAATTTGAATTGTCGGAATTTGAATTGTCCAAATTTGAATAGTCGTGCAACCGCTAAAGTAACGCCTTTGTACGATACGTGTCTTGTTATAGTGTAAGCATTACCGCTTTCTCGCAAGAGAGAACTGTAAAAAAGATTTAGCTGCTGTTGCAAGACAGTGTTTTAAATATGAAATTTTATTATTCTTGTAAATTAATATTGTTGTACTGTATAATTTATAATTTTATATATTTAGTTTCTAGCACTAATTTTAATAATTTTTGCACAGTTTTATTTTTGAAAATGACTAACCTAAAGCCGAAACATCATTAAATCACTATGAAAATGTCGGGTAGGAGTTTAATATGCACGAAGGGACACTTTTGCACAAAGGGTCAAATATGTACGAAAATGCTTTTGCACGAAGACACTTTTGCACGGCGTCAATTTTGCACAAGTTAAAAAAAATGTCATTAATTTATTATTATTTTATTTACTTTCTATGTTAACCCTTACCCTCGGTCGGTACTTTGTAATTTCTATTTTTATGATTAATAGCTTTTAATAGGTATATGTACCTTTTTTCTATCACTGTTACCCCTTACCCTCGGTCGGTATTTTTTTTTCATTAGTTAATCTTTATATATATTTTTTCTTTTTTTTTACTCTCGTGCAAAAGTGACCCTTCGCTTAAAAGTGACTTCGTGCAAAAATGTCCTTCGTGCATATTTGAACCTTTGTGCCAGAATTTCTTTGTGCATATTACACCCGTTCCCGAAAATATCATCTGTATTTCCCTAAAATGGTTTTTGAAAGTTCAAATATACCAAATTGTATCTTAAATAGCATAAGTATTTATTTTTATTTGTATTCAATAATAAAAACATTATTTTTCATAGCACTTTGAGTTTATTTAGTTTAACTACAATTTGAGTTTATTAAGTTGTATTAAAAAAATAAGACTTAGTTTTTTGTAGGATAATTGTTTAAAATAATTAGTTAATGCTTGTTAATTTACTTACATTTACTTAATTTTACACTGACTATATTGTACTCACTATTAGTAATTAATTCATTATACTTATGACTTATATTTAGTAACTATCTATATTCATTTTCTTTATCTTCTACTCTTTTGCAGTACTTGTTTTTTATCAGAATTCCGTGGAAGTGCGTTGATTGTTTAAGACGGAAAGTTGTGCAAATTGTTGCTATCATTTTATTACCCAACGAACTTGTTTTGTTAGGGTCCTTAATAACAAACTATTTACAACTGATTTTTTTTGTATTTATGCTATTTTTTATAATTTTACTCAGACCTTATTTTTTTCTTATGTAAAATAAAATACTCACTTTTATTGTAAAAACTTTGTATATAAACATGGTTTTTTTAACAATTTTATTATATTTTTTAATATATATCTATCTACAACAGATGATCCTAAAATACGATATAGTTTACAAAATATTACCATAATAACTACATAATTAAGTTACAACTTTACTATTTTTACTTTTATTAATGTTGTTTTTTTTTATGCTGCTCAGCGATGAAAACACTTAAATAGTAAACGATTTAAAAGCCACTATAAAAAATTTGAAGTTAAAGAGTAAAATAAATAACTTGAACTTTGTCTTTCAGTCATGAGCTGATCTGAACAAGCCTATATTATTTCAATTAACTTTTCTTTAAAGTGAAATAAAGCTTAGAACCTGTTTTAGTTAGAGTATTTATATAATAATGTAAATATTTGTAAGAAAAATTTTATTACTTACATTATTGGTTATTATTATTATTGTTAAGAAAATTTTCCTTGATAATAATATTATTAGTTTTCTATATATAAGAGTAAAATATTTATTTACTTATATAAAAACAATAGATTAGGCAGCTGTTTCGTACATGAAATATAAACTTCATGTACTCCTCAGTAAGCTAAAGTTTATTACAGTTGTAAACAGAATTGTAGATTTTTAAATTTTTTATAATAATTATGACGTAGTAATACAGTTTATTTTACGTTTAGCTGAATTTGAAGAATACGCTGTGGTTGTTAATTTATGTATTTTAGAAAGTTTAAAACTGTTGGAAAAATGTTTTAAACTACTCCTGTTTGCGGCATGAATTTTATTTTGTTTTAATGTTTACTTAGTTCAGGGTTGCCACTTTACCTGAAAACCTGGAAAAACCTGGAATTCGACAATTTAGACAAAAATAACCTGGAAAAACCTGGAGTTTGAGAAATTTTGAAAAAATCATGGAAATATCTGGTAATTTGATCATAAAACCTGCAAAAACCTGGAATTTTTATTATTTTTTACATTATCAGTAGTAAAATTTCAGTTTGACACATAAATTCTATCATATAAATAAGATTTTTTTGTCATCATCAAAAATTTTTTTAATCAAAAAACACAATTAAAGTAACTTCACAGTAACTTCTTTTCAATGTTTTTATACTATTTCATACAGTTTCTTATATGTAAATTAAACTAAAACTAAAAATAAACCCAAAAATCTGTACTTTTAGAATCTGGAAGAAATTTGGAAAACCTTGAAAAAAATTTGAAAAAACGAGTGGCAACCCTGTTAGTTTTTAATTTTGCTAAGAAAGTATTTTTGGTAATGGATGCATATGTTTTGTCTTTCGCTTTTCTTGTTTAGTGTTATATTCTTATCTGATTTTTTGATTTAATTTTACCAAGTTACAAAATTTGCAGCCGAATTTAGTATTGAATTTTGATTTTGTCCTGTTTAATATTTCCTATTTAATTTTGTAGTCTGTATTGTTATCTTTTAAGTTCCATTTGTAGTTCGCTAGTTCCGTTGTATGTCTTTTGTTAATATTGTTGAATGATGATTTGTGGTTTCTGTATCTTTGTTTGAAACAATGTTAGTTATTTATTTTTTTAACAATGAAGTTTATATTTTATGTACGAAACAGCTGTCTAATCTATTGTTTTTATATAAGTAAATAAATATTTAGCTTCAATTTAATTTGTCGAGCACTATCGACCAGAACATTTTATAAAATCTTTAATAATAGTAAAACATACTTATTTTTATTTGTTGATCATTTAAAATTTTGTTAATTAATGTTCATGTTAACACGTCATGTTACAAGGTTGCCAAAAATCTGGAAAAACCTGTAATTTAAAACTATATATACATGTAAAGTAACGAAATTTCGATTAGATACAAAAAGTCTATCAGTGATATATAGTGATATATTTTTTATTTAAAAAACACATTTAAAGTAGCTTTACAGTATATTTTCAATGTTATTATACTATACCATTATACTGTTAACGATTTCTTTTTTAAATTATGTTTAATTTATACAAAAAATCGACCAAAAAATTTGTTTTTCAAAACCTGGAAGAAAATAAGGAAACCTGGAAAAAATTTACGAAAAACCTTTGGCAACCCTGATGTTTAAGTTAGTTTAAGTAAAACGTAAAAAAGTTTTATTAACTTACTAATAGAAAACTGAATCTTATCATCTGTAAACTAATTATCTGTAATATTTTTTAATAAAAACAAACCAAACTTAAATTGTTAAAATGTATTATTCCAGATCACAGTACGACGTTCGAAACTTTATAACAACAGCTTATTTTTGGCTTAGCAACAACTTAAGTTATAGTAGGCATCATTTAGAAAAAATTCCAAGTATAAAATTGAAAAACATCACCTCAAGTAGTCAGTTTTGTGAGTGTTTACATGAAATGACGACTACTGAACAGTTTACAATATCTACATTTAAAAAGAAGACAAAACAAAGGAGGGGGAAAACGTAATGTTTATCTTGTTAAGTTTCTTAAGAAATTTTAAAATAACTCATTTCAATATTTACGTTATAGTTTATATAAAATTTTAAGTTTCGTTATTAACTTTTTGTTTTGTTTGAAAGTACACTTTGAATCATGTTATGTAAGATAAAATTATGTCAAAAAACTACGGTTCTTCAACTTTATAATCTAATAAAATTACAACAATTAAAATCAATAGTGAAAAATAGTTAGTTTTAGTACGATTTTTTACTGATCATTTCAAGATCATTTAAGAATTTAATATTAATTAAATTTTTATTTAAAAAAAGTTATCTAATATGTGTAAGTTAAGTCGTTCAACTAGAAGTCTAACCAAAAGTTTTCCTATTAAAGTATTGCAACGAAAAAGTTTATTGTCTCACAAAATCTACTACTCCTTCACTTGTCTGATACAATGCAACATTACCGTCATGAAAGAGGTTTTTGTTTTACATCAACTCATATTCAGAGCGACAGAAATATAGGTTAGATAGTTTGTTTTGTAAATCTCTATTGTAATAGCATATTCAAAGTTTGATTACAAGAAGTTACTTTTCATTTTGTTATTTTTTCAAGTTATATCTTTAAACATCATAAATAAATGAGATATTTTTGGATAAAAATTTCAAAAAGGTAAGTTTTGAAATATGAAAAGTAGAGAAAAGGTATTTTTCTGATTTTTATACTAGGCTATTGAAGAGTCACTCTGTTTTCTTAACAACAGTTATTTGTTAATAACGAATAATCTAAAACAAAAGCCGATTTAATTTCAAATAGTTTATGATAAGCGACGTGTTTCACAATTCTCCATCCTCATCAGCAAATTTGAGGCAAAAATAAAGCTTTTTAAATATTATGAACAATATTTTTTTGTAGTATAATATAATCACATAAATGAAGATTGGTATGTGTCAGAAATACACCAGCGTCACTTTTGCACGAATTGAAAGTTTTGCACTTTAGTTAAACCAAAAAAGTCCAAATTAAAAATAAATTGGCAAAATATTTTTTTGTTTGTTTAAAAACAAAGTTTAATAAAATTAAAATTTTAAACTATGAAGGTTCTTGAAAAAAATAGATAAAGCTCATGCAAAAGTGACTACGTGCATTTGTGACTTGTTCCCCCACGAGATAGAGGAGGTAGGCAAGTGTAACGTAGTATTTTGTGAATAAGCCAAAGATTTTATAAAAATTAATTATCTGTGGTCGACATATCAAAACTTTTGACTAAATTATCTGAATTTAAATTAAAAATTATAGTTATTTTATTATGGGTATAATAATAAGCTGAATTTAGTTTTAAATAATCAAATAATTTTAAACCCTTTATTCATTTCACTAGATATTGGAGAATGTTGTATAAGTATTTACTTAGCTTTCATAACGTTTTGTTTCACATATTTCATCAGACTTGTAATTAGTTTCAGAATAAATTCGACATTAGAAAGACATTTGTTTATGATAAAATCATACTGAATTGAATCAACAATGCCTGTGATTAAATGCTGACTGGAAAGTTGCACATATGAGACACCAGATGTCGATACTTCTGTAGCTGCCTCTTTGCTTATCATACACAACTTATTTTAAGGAAAAAAGTTTATGTTTGTCAAGACACCCCATAATGTTCTACGCGACTTTAACTCTGGAGTTTTAGAAAAAGTTTAATTTTAAAACTCCTTGAATAATCCGAGGTACAGATCTAAAGATTTCCCTCTATCCCAATGAAGACTAATATTTGTCTATTTTTTCCTCAGGTTTTACTTCCGAAGCCTTAACTCAGGGTTTTTAAATGCTAACTGGAGAGTTGCACATATGAGATACCAGATGCCTCTTTGCTTATCATGCACAACAATTATCTACATTACTATATACTTTTATACAATATATATTTTATATACAATTATCTACATTACTTAATATCTACTTATCTACATTAATCAGGGTTGCTAAAAAACCTGGAATTTGAGAAATTTTGAAAAAAAAACCTGGAATTTTAAACAAAAATCACTAAAAAAATCTGGAATTTTTAATAATTTTAACATGTAAGTAGTAAAATTTCGTTTTGAAACAAAAAATCTATCATATAGATAAAAAAATATTGTCATCATCAAACATTTTTTTTATTAGAAAACACATTTAAAGTAGCTTCACAGTATTTTTTTAAATGTTTTTATACTAGTTAACACAGTTTCTTACCTTAAACTTAACTTCAAACTAAAAATAGACCGATAAACGTGTACTTTTTAAAGCCTGGAGGAAAGTTTGAAAAACTAGAGGAAATTTTCCAAAAACATTTGGCAACCCTAATTAATGCAAGTTCTTCAAAACCAAAGTCTCCAAAGATGGAATAGGGAAAGACTATAATGAAGAAGTATAAAACATATTTCTGTAAAAATGAACATTGTCTAAAGACAGCACAGAGATGAGATAGTCAGAAAAATATCGTCAATTGTACCAGTGTTGTGATGAAGATCTAGGCGATGCTATTCTAAAGGGACATGCAGATGTAGTAAATTTAAGTAAGCGAGAGCTTTTAAGTATGATCAAGCAGCTTGCTTGTTTCATTTGTTGTCCGACGATCAGACTTTTTTTAGTACAAAGCAGGATTTGACTGAAAACACTAGATCATTTGCTGCCCGTTTAAAGAGAAAAGCCAGTACATGCTCTTACACCAAAAAATGGCTTTAATAAAGTAATAGACTTCACAGATATAATCCTAAAAGATGTTATGGTGACTGGAGTAGCAGATGAGGATATTCTCAAGAGCTGCTAGGATGTGGAAGTCTAGATGAGAAAGATGTCAATGAGACAATCGGTTTTATTGAAGCAAAAGAGATGGCACGTGATGCAATGAAACAGTCTGCTATTACGGCCTCAGTTTCCTCATACAAAGACTTAAGAAAAACCATACAATAACCAAGTTGTAAAATAACTTGTAAGATGTTTAGTAAATCAACTGAAAAGTTTAATTGTAGCAGAAAATAAGAATTATATTGAGCGTTCTGCCTGTAAACAATGCTGGATAACATCCCATATTTTTTTTTATAACAAAGTGACAACAAATGTGCTAAAAAGACGAATGCACTTCTGATTGGTGGATTTTATACACAGCATTTTTATAACTTTCGTGGCCGAGGTTGTAGGAGAAATCTGTTCTAGCCGAAAAATGCGAAGAAAAAAAGAAGGTACAGAGACAGATAAAAGTACTTCAACACACTCAATGACGACGAAAACCGCTTATATCCTAAAGCAATTTTTGCCTACCTCCAATTGAACTTTTCCATAAGTTCCTTTTGAATCGATTGTCTGTAATTATTTTCATTTCAAATGGTGGTATTATTTTGTAGCTGCAGACAGACTTTCAGGTTGGGAAGAACAACAAAGAATCAAATTAGGTACAAATGAATCTGGTTCAAAAGGTCTATGTAAAGCTTTGCGTCATTTTTTGTCACTTTTGGTGTTCCAGTTTAGGTATCTTAAGATAATGGACCAGAGTTTTCTGCTAAAGTTACAAAAGATTTTTAAAAACGGTTTGGTATTTACCATCGCATGTCATCTGCATATCATCCTGTGTCAAACGGTAGGGCAGAACTAGGAGTAATGGCTTTTTAGCCATTCTTTTTGGAGAACGTTGTTCCAAATGAACTAGAAAACGACAGAATGTTACAAGCTTTAATTACGCAGAGAAATAAGCCTGATCCAGGATGCAAACTATCCTCTGCACAGATCTTATTGGGACAAAGTTTAAAGGAATCATTACCTTACGTGAGAAAGAGTGTTATGATTTACAATAACCCATATATCTCAAATATGTGGCGTGACGCATGGAGTAAAAAGGAAGAAGCTCTTAGATCTTGTTATGTTAGTTCACTCAAAATTTAAGTGAGCAGAGAAATTCATTGCAACCATTAAATTGCGGTGATCATGTTATGATACAAAACCAAACAGGTCCCAATTGGGGGAAAAAGGAGTGATAGTGGAATTAAAAGACTGTCACAAATATGTTGTTAAGGTTGATGGATCAGGTCGCTTAACTGCTCGAAATCGTAAGTTTGTAAGAAAATTTAACCCTCCTGGTTGCAAATCTCAAAGCAGTATCCCTTATATGAGAAAAGCAAACATACCACTGCAGAAGTTTGTCTATTCTGGTAAAAATGATAAAAGAGACTTTTGATTAAGAAAAGCGCTTCGAGAAGGTAATAAATGACAAAGCTGGAGATTAGTAATACTTGAGCAAGATTTGCAACGCAAAATCAGCTACCTTCCTTTCACCTGAGGACTTTCACCTGAGGACACCTGAGTTAGCATTCTCGAAATTAAACATTAAAAAAGTTTGAAACAGTTACATAACGATTCAAGTTCCAAATACCTAAGTTTTTATGATATTTTCTAGAAGCCATAGCTAACAAGTTAAACATTTAAAGTTGAAGAAAAATAAATACTTAAATTAGCGGGATACGTCTTTACAAACAAATTAATGGGCAACTTAATATAGTTATTATTAAATTTAATATATAGTTTTAAGTCCAAGTGTTAGTCTAAAATTGCAAAAATTCGTATACAAACCCTGAAATTATTGTAAAAAGTTTAAATATTAAAACTAATTTTATTACAACTTATTTGTCTTGGTTTGTAATCAATACATTTCAACTTAAGTGATCCGCACAATTATCAACAAAAATCCTCACGACGTTCTGCAACCTTGTTTCATACTCATTAAGACTCATTGGACAGACATAGTCCCGACGTATAATTGTATAAACTAAACGAGGTTAAATTATTTCGCGCTGAAGCGTACGTTTGTAGGTCAGCCAGAAAAAAATGATGCAATAAATTGATCACTTTTCTTTGACATTTTCAGTTTCAGTGTGAGATTAGCTTTGAGGCTAGTTTAGAGCCATTAACAGAGTTGCCAAAAAACCTGGAATACTGGAAAAATCTGAAATAACCTGGAATTTTAATAAGCATTTACATGTTTAATAATTAAGTTTAGATCAAATACTAAAAATCTACCATATGGAGTAATTCTTTTTTTTATTATTTATAATTTTGTTTATTTTAAAATTTGTTTAAAGTAGCATTTCAGTATCTTTTTAATGTTTTTCTTCAGTTTTTTACCTTAAATTTAATCTTAAAACAAACTAAAAACTTCTACTTTCAAAAACATGGTAGAAATTCAGAAAAATTTTAAAATTTTTCAAGAAACCTTTGGCAACCCTGTATTGACTTAGTAGAAAAGTCTAGATGTTTTACGCATCCTAACTGCCACTAATCTGAACCATTTGACCATCAACAACAATTCACACGATGTTCTGCAACCTGGTCTCGTAATCATTGGGACTCATCATCAATAATTAACAAAACATGTTTAATACGATCAAAAAATAGTTGACAAAAAACATATGTACTTAACTGATATTAAAAAAAGTTTTTATATTTCGATTCTAAATTAAAAAAAAACATTTACTTTATTTTTTTCAGATGCGCACTCTAAGAAAGTTTAAACTTTTTTGCTATAAATATTATATTATCTTCACTAATAAAATTACTTAAATCTTTATTTAATTCTATTTTTATGATCTGAGTCAGATCTTATCAAATTGTTGTTTTATCGTTGCAAAACACATGTTTATATACATACAAAAAATTGTTTATTAACAGAAACAACTGACTTAATGAAAATGGTTGATATGAATAGTTATTTGGACAATTATTTATGTCAGATAAACAAGTATCAAAAATTGACGTCATACTGTAATAACACTGTCAACTTTTTTGAAGGTGTGGCAGATACACATGGTTTGTTTAACTTTTATTGAGGTTGTGTAAACTTTTATATGTATATAGCTAAACTACGAAGATAAAAATGTTGCTATAAAATTTAAACTGTCGATTAATTTTTTTTTTTTGAATATAGCATATATATAAAATACAATTTTTGTTAATTTAAATACGTTGTATTATGTTGGTACGTTTGTATAATGTTGTATTTTATGAGTATCACGTTTGTATGTTCGATTAGTTTATATGTGGCAGTTAATTACAATTTTTGTTAGAAACAGGGTTGCCAAAAATCCTAGAATTTGACAATTTTGGCTAAAAAACCTGGAATTTGAGAGATTTTGAAAAAAAGACCTGAAAATCCTAAAGTCTTTAACAATTTTTACATGTTCAGTAGTAAAATTTCGATTTGACACAAAAAGTCTATCATATAAAATAAAAAAAATTGTCATCATCAAAAAATTTTCTATTAGAAAACACATTTAAAGCAGCTTTACAAGATCTTTTCAATGTTTTTCTACTATTTAATACCGTTTCTTACCTTTAACTTAACTTTATACTAAAATATATATCCAAAACTATGTACTTTTAAAAACCTTGAAAAATTTTGAAAATCTGGAGAAAATTTGCCAAAAACAAACCTGTATGTAGAAATTAGCAAAGCTGTAACATAATGTTTTGAGATTAGATTAGAACTTTGAATATAAATTGTTCTTAAAAACATTATTATGATAAAAAACGACTAAGTTTAAAACGTTTTAAGTATTCTGGTTTTTTGAAATTAGACAGCTTTTTTAACTTATTTTTACCATAGCTAGTATTAATATGATAGTTTAAAGTATGAATTATGTGTTATCTTAATAGAACACAATGATAAAAATTAAATTTTGAGCTGTATTTGGTTTTGTAAAAAGGTTTCAAATACAAACGTATTTACCACAAATTTTGGTTTTTAGTTTTCTTATAAATTTTACAATGTATCTATTTTTTTTGTTTATTGAGCTATAGACTTCAAGTTTTTAAGTATCATATTAATTAGTTAACATTATTTTAGATTGGATTTTTGAAAGTACCAAGAAATAAAAATTTCAAATATAAAAAGTACAGTAACCTCTCGGATCTTTAAGCACTCGTGACGTTACGCACTCTCGTTTAGTTACGCATTTTAGAGTTTGGAAAATTAAAAAAAAAAATTTATTTATTTATTTGTTATTGCAGAAATTACGTATATTGTTTATTTTTTATTTTAAATATATTTTTTAATGCTAACTCACCTCTCTATATATTTAGACTTTGTAAACTTATGTTTCGTGTCTAATTGTTAAACATTTAATTATATTTAAGTATATCAGAAATTTTGTTAACAATATGAGATTAAATAAAAATACTTAAAAAAACCTGACTGTGTTAAATATTGTAAGTAAAACAAAATAATGAGAGTTTAAAACACAAATAAAAAATACAGAAATCTTACCCTATATATGAATAAACATCTAAAAAAGAAATCTAATGAAACATCCTATCAAAAAGTAGCAGTTAAACTTAATAAATATAGAGCTTACAATTAACACAAATATCAATTTATTGTTATTATTGTTATTAAAATTAGTAAAATTTTTCTACATTTATTATTTTAAATAAATTAAAATATTTTTTTTTATTATGTATAGTTATATCTTTTATTTTTATATTTGTAGATAAAGTAAACACATTGTTAATAGTGGGAAAGTCTTCATTCTGCTTTTAACTAGAAGCAATATTAAAAAAACAGCCATCATAGTAAGTATTTTTGGTACCTCTCGTATCTTTACGATCTCTCATATCTTTACGCACTTTTTCTGAGGACACAATGTGCGTAAATAAGCCAGAGGTTACTGTATAAATAGATTTATGCAAATTTTATATTTTATTCGCGACCGGTTTCGGTAGCAAGAGATTGCGACCTTTTCAAGCAACAATAAAATATGAAACTGCATATATTATATATAATATGCATATATAATAAAATATAAACTGCAGTTTCATATTTTATTTTTGCTTGAAAAGGTCGCAATCTCTTGCCACCGAAACCGGTCGCGAATAAAATATAAAATTTGCATAAATCTATTTATATAAGCTCTTTACATCCCAGTAAATTGAGCATTCTTTTTTAGTTAAGGCAAATAACTATACAAATATAAAAAGTAATAAAAAAGTAGTTTTATAAAATAAAAAAAAAATCCGCAAGGTGAATGATTTACATAGTAATTACGAACTTACTTTAAGAAATAAAAAGAATATTTGTTAAGAATGAAAGAAGAAATAATTTTAGCAAAATAGTTATTTTCGCATTTTTAATTTGCGCCTTTTATAAAGAGCCTATTTAACTCACTAACTTTGATTTAATTAAATTGTAAAATTTCTTTAAAATTTAAGCGGAAAAGAATGTCTGATAGCTAAGAAAACACTCTAAAAACTAAGATCGTCTAGTAAAAACAACATGAACCCCTTTTGCCTTAATACCAAAACTTCAGCTTTTTAACCTTAAACAACACTCCACCCTTGTGCGACCAAGGGTTAAATCAATCAGGAGACGTTGCTAGCTCTTATCTAGAAAATCCAGTATTCAAAGAAAAACATCCAGTAGAAAACATGGAACATTTAGTGATAAACAAGAAAAGTTTGGAAGATCCGATGTTTGTTAAGGCAGAACCAGAGGTCAAATTGGAACATCCAATGGTAGAAGTGTAAGATCCAGTGGTCAATATGGAAGACGTTATAAAGGACAAGTAACATGTAAACATTGAAATAAGTTTTGATAGCTGCTTACTAGGAGAATACATATACATCCCAAGGGAGCAAGTCACAAATGCACAGAGCGTCAACTTGCATGAGCGCCACTTTTGATCGAGCTTAAGCTTTAAACAAGTTGTTCTTTAATATAGATTTCCAATCGATTAGAAAAATATTTTGCTAATTAATTTTCTAATTAGACTTTTCTGATAAATCTTTGACCATTTGTGTAAAATAGAAGTTTCCTGCATTTCTGACACCTACCCAAATTCCCAAAATTAGTCCTTAAAGCAACACGGATTATATTGATGAAAATAAAAGTAAAAGTACTTTCCAGCTTGCCTTACGTGTGATGATTGCCAAAAAGAATACAGATATCCTAAAAGGTTGGATATACATCAAAAGTTCTGCATGATAACGCAAAATGTATTAAATGACTTTCAGGAGAGAAAAGGAACTAGTCAGCAATATTAATGACGAAATATACCTTATGGACGTATTGGAGCGCAAAGGCGTCATTTTCTGCCTGCAAGGGCCGGGACGGAAGTTTTTGACACGTATTCCCTGAATTACAACCTCATATTAAAGAAGAAGCCCAATCATGTGACGCACTTAAGTGTTGGAGTGTGCCGATGGCATGTTGTATTTTGTAGTGTTTAGAAAGAGTTTATTTGAAAACTAAAAGTAGATACAAAAATAAACATTCTCTAAAGTTTTATAAGACTAGTTGCCAAATAAATAAATACAGTACTTTTTCAAAAAGATTTTATATTCTTTTGAATACCTATTTATCGGCGTTTATCTTTCTCATATGACTTAGTTAATAAAATTTGCTGTGTTGTTTGTTATTTCGATGTTGTTACGGCTTATCTCGACTCAAGTCGATTTAAGTCTAGTGAAAAAGAATGCCTACTTCGTAAAGTGAAGAAAATATACGCCGTCTAGTGAACAAGAATATATCTACATCATCAAGTAAAAACAAAGTATCTACGTTGTCAAGCGACCAGGACAGTTAGTTTGTATTTAATCGACTCTAAGAAACAAACGGCGTGAGTTCCTTTGTATAAATTAGTTCGTCGAAACTGTTGTTGTATCTCTATCTTTACTTTTTTAAATGATTTCATAGTTGTATAGTTATTTATAACAGTTATAACTATCAATTACACTTTTAATAATTAGAAATGTTGTTAATAAACTACCTGACAACAATACTAAGAGCTAGTTATACATTATTTAATATTATAAGTTACTAGTACGTAAGACAAACATTATTTGTATTTTTAGTATTGTAAGCTGCCCGTAAGTAAGGAACGCAGTTAAGTTAATTGTTTGAGGACTACATTATATAAGCGTACAGTATACTTAACCCCATATATACCTAGTGTTTATAGGACCAACATGGAAAATTAAAACTTAAAAATTAAAGCAAATACAACAACTCTCTTCTACAAATACCGCATTCATGTAGCAAACAATAAGATAAGACAAAAAGAAATCTTTTAAAAGCAAAATTTGCAGCTAGTTGTTTGCAGAAAAGAAGTCGATTGAAAGTCACAAGAAAACGCACATCAAAAATGGCATTAAAAGCTGCAGCTTGTAAACAGGCTAACAAAGCAAAGTATTGACCTAAATTTGAGTTTATTAAAAATGCTGAAGATGCAATGGGTAAAATGGATCAGAAGCCCATTATTTCAGGAAGTTTCAGGTTAAAACTGCTGTTTGTGATAGAAAAAATATTCGCCAAATGAAAAAAATAAGCTATGAATCATCAAGCCGCCGAGGCTATAGACCAGGAAGTCGGAAAATTGCGGCCCTTGTCAGGGTCGTGTCTAGACTTTTTTCAAAGGGGGTTCACAATTTTTTTTGTTCTTAATTTGCCGCTTAAGTAGCATTTTTTAGGTATGCACTGCCACTTAAGTAGGCAGTATTTAACCGAATAACTCTGTGTTTTTTTTTTTCTGCTCAGAAATTTATTATACTTTTTTATTTATTATACTGTATTTAATTTAGATAGAAAAACTACAAAATCTAGAAAAAAATTATGAATTTACAAATTGTATATCAAATTTTAAATCTGTTATTTAAAACAAAAATATTAAAAACATGACTAACTTACTCTACAAACAATTAACCTTTTTATCTGGAAAAAATATTATAAAATAATTAAAACTATAATAAGTTTCTATAAAATAATTCATTTAAATGTTAGTATAGATGGAGTTCTTACAAGTTTTAAACTCTTTACATTTATATATCTTTTTATAATAAAAATATTTTTTACTAGTAATTTAATCTATAAAAATATGAAATTTGACTAAAACAAATGTTTTCAACTCAGAAAAGAATTAACTTTGTGGCCAACACATTTACAAAATTAAAACAACTTAAATAAAAATTCAAATTCCACTTATAAAAAATATTTAGACTTATACAATTTTACAAGTCTTATACAGCTTTTTGGCCAACGGATATACACAAATAAAACAACTTAATTAAATGTGTTAAAATACCATTAAATGATAAAAGAATAAATTGCTAGGTGGTGTAGTTGTCTAAAGATGATTTTGAAGACTCTCTGAATTGAACTTTTCAAGGTTTAAACCCAGTTGGTTGACACATAAACAAAAAAAATGTTTAAGTACAATCTACAAACACAAAATTTTAAATAACAACAAAACACAAAATTACTATATACAATAAACTAAGTAAAATATAAATTTAGTGATTATATTTGACATTTTTTAAGTAAAATTGTACTAGTTCAAAAACAATACTTAATAAAAGGTTATTTAAACAAAGAAACAATTTACAATAGGAACTAAGAGCGTCTTAGTAAAAAAGTTTCCTAGAAAAGAAATGCTACTTTAAAACTATTACCTATTATGACGTCACAATTAAAATTTTATTTAAAGTCTATTTCAGCTGGGAAAAAACGAGCATTTTTTTCTTAAGGAAACTTTTTAATCTTTCAGTGTTATAAATTCAACATTCATTATCCAAAATTTATCAAATAACCAAAACATAGTCAATAAACAATGTTTTAAGTGATATTCTAAGAATCTTTTTTTCTTTTCTTTTTTTTCAGGGGGTTAACAGGAAACAGGAAACCAGTCAAAACACGCCCCTGGCCCTTGTCACATTCGGACCGCAAGCATGTTTTTGTTTTAAATTGTATGTGGCAAATAAAAGGTAAAGCTTCTGGCCTGCAAACACTAAAATAAACAAAAAATTGAAACTTACACTAGATATTCTGAGATTCAAAATGAAGATTAAAAAATCTTAGGTACATTTCATGGAAAATTTAAACTTGCTCGAGATATTTCAGGTCTTTACGGAGAGTATTACAACTGCAGTCTGCAAACATTTTTATTTTCAAAATTTAGCCCACGACCACAAATTGCCTGACGACCCCTGCTATGTACGATTGCGTTTTTAAAACTACATAGATACACAAACCTATTTGCTAAAGTCACTATTCGTCCTCATCCAGGGAAATGCGACCCAGTCCAAGATATTAAAGCAGTAGCAGCAAATATTATGACAAACATAACAGGTATAAGCATTATAGTAGAAGCAGGTAAAATGAATCATAAGCATTATATTAGGAGTAGGCGACGTACAGCCCGTTAAGTTAAATAATCGACCGGCTAATTCTATAGACTTTATGTGAAATCCGATCCGCAAGCATGTAAATCTTACCTGCTGAACTAAATATTGAAACTTATACTAGACATTCAGGGATTTGAATTGAAGAGAAAAAGATCTTATGTACAATTTATAGGAAATTTGAAATTTACTCTAGATATAGTAAAAAAAAAGTCACATAGAAATAGTATTTTGTTGAAATGAATTAGATAATTGAGTAAATATTGTAAATTTTATTAAATTATTAAATAGAAGTTCTCCAGCCCGCTAAGAACATTCTTGCCCTTTCTACGTTGTATGGTAACTTTGGAAATATGTTCTTTTATTAGTTTCATGATTCTCAATTATAGGATGTTGGTGATCATTCCAACAATGCCCTTACTGGTCACCCAATTACAATTCAAATAGAAGAAAAGCACGTTCCTGTTTCTGGTAGTTCCGAGAAAAAGTTATGTGCCACTTGCCTAATTATCAAACGCACCAGGGAGGTTTGAACTTTTAGTAAACAGTATAAGAAAGACGATGAGAATTCCAAATTGACCAGAATAGGCTTAGAACGGACTACTAGACAATTTATTTTTATGAGCGTATTTAAAAAGTTTATTTATTAAGATACTTGCTTTAAATGTTTTAAATTTAGCAATGGTAAAGTTTAATTAATATTTGTAGAATTTAAATATAAAATTCAAACGTTCCCTCTAAAAAGAGATTAGTTTTTGCGTTTTCAATGAGCTAGGGGTGATGTAGAGTTATGTAGCTATTGTATCGTGTTTCATTAACTATTGTTATCTCTACAGATCGTTCACTATTAAATGTTAGATAGACTTAACAAATTAATTTAAGATTTTTCTTCAATCAGTTAAAAAAAAAAACAATAATGTTCTTGGAAAAAAATATAGTTTAATTATTTTTTCAAACTTCTCTAAATAAAAAACAGAAACTGAAGAATCAAAATGGGCAAATTATCGCTTATCAGCAGAAATAAGGGCAAGCATGCAGTATTTTTTTGTTGGAAATATGAATAAAACTACTAACTTCAGTATTTCATTTCAAAATTCTTGCTTTTCAAATAAAATATTGTTAGTTTTGTTAATACGCAAGCTTAAGGCAATTTTAGAACCATGGTTGCCAAAAACCACTAAAAAGCTTGGAAAAACCTGGAATTTTAAACAATTTAAAAATGTTAAATACTAAAATTTTAATTTAACACGAAAAACTACTATAGAGATGTTTTTTTTGTCATCATCAAATTTTTTTTTATTAAAAAAATTAAAAAAGCTTTACAATATCTTTTCAAAGTTGTTATACTACTTAGCACAGTTTTTAACGTTAAACTTGGAATTAAACTAAAAAGAGACTCAAAAACATGTACTTTTAAAATCCTGGAAGATATTCAAAAAATAAGGCAAAATTTTCACAAAAAAAATTGGCAGCCCTGTAGAACACAACTTATTTAAAGTTATAAACAGTACAAAAATAGTGATAAAAACGTGTTAATATTAAAAATTTAAAATTAATCGTTTTCTAATAGAGATCCTAGCAAAGCAAGTTCCCCAGAGTATATAATAACAATTTTTCACAGTACACTTTCTTTATTAAACTAACATATGTTGGTGTAAAACGGTGCTCTGTAAAAATATATATACTGTAAAAAAAGACTAAAAACTTGAGTATAGGTGTACATTTGTGTTTACTTAAGATTAGCATAATTATTAAAGATAAATAATTAGTAATAGATACAATATATAATGTTAAATCCGACTTTATTAAACTGTATAATATTTGTAATGACCAAATGTAAATTATAATAAAAGTAAAGTTAAATACAAATTAAAATGAATTTATTCTTTCAAAAATTTGTTTTACAAAATAAGTTTCGGTCAAAGACCTAGTCAGTGCTTAAATAAATCTGAAAAAGATATGTAACAAATTAACATAACAAATTAAAATAACAAACCAAAATATAAACTACTTACATGCAATTCAAATAGGTTCTATAAGGTATACAAAATACATTAATCCTTAAAAATAATATATAGTTTTATAACAGTCGGATTTTACAGAATATATTATGTTTGGTATTATATATATATTATTTACGTATAACAATTATCAGGGTTGCTACATGGTCAAAAAATCAGGAAAAGTCAGGAAAACTTTTTTAAATGACAAAAGTCAGGAAAATATGGGGGTTTTTAAAAAAAAGTCATGAAAAGTCAGTAAATTTGACAAAATTAGAAAAAAAAACAGATTTTGTCAGTTTAAATTTACAAAATTCCTTATTTTCCAAAGCCTTCAAATAGTAAAAACTTAATTAAAAATCCTTTAAAGCCAGAAAAAAATTCCAAAATTTTCCTAGAAATCTACAAAGTTATTCAATTTCTAATGCCTTTATTAGGTATAAATTAGTAAAATATCCTTTAAAAAACTGCAAAATTTTTCTAGTAATATATTGAAGAAGTACCCTACTTTAACAAGCAAATTTTGTAAGTTTTTTAGTATTGATGATCTTTAGCAAGGACACTTCCATAGTAAAACTGTGATATATACACAAAAGTTTAAATGCAAATGGTGTTCATGTACTATGTCACTGTCAAATATGGGAAGAAAAGCAATCACTGTACATATGAATGGAGGTGGACATAGAAATAAAAGGCCAGGAGTTCACCGAATCTAATAATTTTTCTATAATGCTGTATCAAGCTCCAGTGGGGTAAGTGGTGAGAGCAGCGGCAGAGTAGCAAGTTGTGAGAGCAGTGATGTAAGCCCATCAATAGGTTCGGCAAGTAAGTCACAAACCACAACCGCTGAGATTTTATGTGCATTACACACTGTCAAGCACAATTGCTCAGCTAGTTCGTGTAACAAGCTGGCGGAGCTGAACAAAAAATGTTTCCTGACAGTGCAATAGCACAGCCATGTTAGATGGCCCGAACAAAATTATCATACATGTTAAATTTTGGCCTTGGACCACATTTCGAAAACATCTTGCTCGAATAATAATGAAAAAGCGGTGTTTATAACGTAAGAATATAAGTATTTTGCTAATAGAGCTTTTTATTGCAAATACATCAATCATAAACAGATGGTTCAAGTGATGTATTGGAAGCTTGATGATTGAATTCATCAAAAAAAAAATATTTTTTTCACCTGTATTAAAATTAGATTAAAAGCTTTATATAGTTTCAAGTGTTAGATTATGCATTTTAGAATAAGTTTAAATTAAGAGTACGATTAAGAAAAGTCAGGAATTTTTTTTCAGGGTGATTTGTGGCAACTATGAATTATGCTTATCTTTAGTAAACATACATATACAGCTACTTTAGCTTCTACTATTTTCTTACAGTATTTTTTTTATATACAGCTCCGTTGCTAACTTGTTAAAACACAGAAACATGTATTAGTTTAATGAAGAAAGATTATTGTGGAAATTTGTTATGATAAAAACCTGTATGCATGTTTTTTTAGTAAGTATAAGTTTTGAAATAATAATATAACTTTTTAAAACTCTAAAACAAACAGAAAAAGTTTTTAGCTTCTTCTGATAATTGTTACTTTAAAAAAAATGTTAAGTATTCAACATAATAATATTTTGTTACGATAATTTTTCTACTTATTAGTCTTATTATTTAAAATGATTATGAATAAATGAATTATATCCTTAACCTTAAACAAAAAGTTCAGAATATTTCAAACGAAATACATAGGCTCGATTATTAAATAAATTTTAAAGCATTTTTCAAATTGGTAACAGGTTTAGTATC
Source organism: Thalia democratica (assembly GCF_965202585.1). Lineage (NCBI taxonomy): Eukaryota > Metazoa > Chordata > Thaliacea > Salpida > Salpidae > Thalia > Thalia democratica. Next base: position 60,539,562 of record NC_139165.1, read on the forward strand.
TACGAGTATAAATTATAGTATACGAATTATATTAATATAAAAATAATATTCTATTTTAATAGATTTGCTGTTTGTAAACATCTAATTACCTAGAATATTCGACTAAAAACGTAAAATTTTAACTTAAATCTCTTTGCTCAACGTTAGTTGTATAAAAAATGTTTTTATAAAAGTTTACTTAAAAGCAGCTAATGAAATTAGTTATGCATTTAAATCATTTTTAATTAAAAAATACTTATCTACATTATAATGTTAACAAATTATATATTATCCTTCTTTTATTACACTAACACATGTTTCTGTGTGTGTTAACGGATTAACACACTTCAACGGAGCTCTATAAAACAATAAATACTGTAAGGAAAGTATAGAAGCTAAAGTAGGTCTATACATGTGTCCATTAAAAATAAAAATAGTTGCTGTAGATTTTATAGGTTAATGGTTAATAATAGACAAAATACTTAATGTTAAGTCCGACTGTTTTAAAAATATATGATATTTGTAATTATTAATTTTAAATTAAAGAAATTTATATAAAAGTATTATGTTTTTGAATAGTTATCTACATTATAATGACGTGTGTTCAGATGATAGTAGTAAAAGCAAGACTTTAAATACGAGAAGCTACCACACAGAAGTTTTACCAGTATTGAAAAACATTTGTGATCTTGAAGATAAGAGAAAGTCATTAAAAAAACACAGAAGGTTATTTTATTTACATAGTTTAAACATCAAAATATTTAAGTTAATTTTTGCTAATAGGATGGTTTGAAAAGTGTTCTAGTATGTCTAAAAAATACTTAAGAACAAAAAATACTTGTTTTAAAGATCTAAAATTTAATTACTTTAATTGATTACAAATGTTTTTAAACTGTTAAACTAAAGAGTCATACGTCAAATATATCCTTTGTAAAATTAGTTATTTGCTTTAACATAAAAATTTTATACTTTAAATGCAATTATGTTTAATTTTAAATGTTGCATTAAGTTTTGAGATTTAGTCAACATTATAAATAATTTTCTATAAGCTCATGGAAAGCGATTTCTTCATTGTAATTTTTCTATGACACTTAAAAATATCAAAAACATATCTTATCTTGCTCTAGGTTTTTTAGCTAAGAACTATTTATTTGCATGGAATGTTTTGATTTTGTTTGTAAAAACATTAGGTAGGAGCTTTTTAGTTGCTAATGTTAAAATTCAAAAAAGCATTGAGTAAAAAAAGTATTTTTTTATACATTACTTGGAGTACATGTATTTTAGAACGACTTAAATAAAATTGTAGATTCGTTTATTTACATTTTTTTAAATGTTTTAATTCTATAAAGGGAACTTATTAAACTCTTGTTTTTTACGTAAACGAACAAAAACAACCTTCCTTTTTTAACGCATACATAACGGCTGTTGATTCTTGTAAGCACAGCCTACAAACAGGGTTGTTTAAATAAGAGGAGTGAATTCATATCGTCTTGCCGACATATGAAAAAGCTCCTCTAAAATACAATCAATTTAAAGTATTTTATGGTCACTTACCTGTTGTTTTTGTGAATTTTAGTTGTTTAATTAGTTAGATGGAGAATAAATTTTTGTAATGAGTTTTTGTAATGTACAATATTCAATTCTTATGTCATACTGTTTTATGTTTTTTGTAGAACTTTTGCATCTCTGTTTACCAAAGTGCTTTTTATTTTAATAGAACTAGCTGATAATTAAAGCATTTAGCTTTATGAAATACATATACTAGTATTTTTAAAATTGTACTTGTCAAATAAACTATTAAAAAGCCCTTCAAGTGGGCTCTGAATAAGGTATTCAAGTTTGATTAATCACCTTATTTTAAATATAAGGTATATATATAATGTTTTCAGGTACTAGCTTTATTAAAGGTTAAATATATTGTTAACCAATACTGACAAAATATTTATAAAAATATTACTTAAAGTCGAAAAAAGGTATATTTTAGTTACGTTTTTCTCAACCTTTTTAAAATCTGTGCACAGTAAATTTCTGAAAAAATAGTTTATGTTCACACTAGACTATAAAAATTAATAAAAATCAACTTTTTTCCTATTTTGATTGTCTTATAGATAAGTAACGTGTTTATAACTATTAATTTATTTTCTAGTTACCTTTTTTAATTGAAAAGTCCAAATTAAGCGTCACTATTTTTACCTTACTTATTTTACTGTGCACACTGTGAGAATTACTGGTTTAATTTACATTATGGTGGATCTGTTGACCCTACAAAATTAAAATTTTTGAGTAGTGCGATGAAAAGTTTCTTCAGCGTGGGTAATCACAAATAAAATTAAAAATAGCTTTTATAACAAATACGCTTTTGACATTTTTTTGAAAAAAGTTTTATTTAAATTGTCTGGGACCTTAAAAATTCGACCTTCAAGTTTTTGGTTGAAAAAATTTCTACATGTAGCAATTATAACTTAAAAAAGTTTCATTGAGGCAATTTTTGATTTTCTGTAATTTTTAATTTTTTTTGTTAATTTCAAGTTTTTTTTTTAGAAAATCAAGAAGTGCATGCCTCTATAATTTTTTTTTTAAATCGTCTAAAAACGCGTAGAATGTGATAAGTAGTGCTACATGCAGAAAATTTTTAAACCAAAAACTTAAAGGTCGAGTTTTTAACTTCTCATACAATTTACAAATGTTTTTTTTTTTCAAAAAATGTCAAAAGTGCAATAAAGGTAAAACCTAATAAAAAATGGTTAGAACCGTCAAAAAAATCAGTCTCAGTCTTATACAAACGCTTTGAAGAGATCTTTCGTTTATTAAATAACAAACACTTTTAATTCTGTAGAAAACGAAAAAATATACTAGCAACTAGAGAAAATTAAGTATATTTTGTAAAATAAAAAAATTATAATAAATAAAAAATAAAAATTATCATTTTACTAAAATACAGAATTTTATACTTTCACTACAAAATTAATAGAACACTCATATTTGAGATTAGTTAGTAAAGTTTGATATAATTTTTTCAACTTAAGAAACTGAGAAAACGACACTTAAGAAAATAATTTTTGTATACTGTAACTAAGAAAACTATTCCTATAAACAACAAACAATTAAAAAAAAATTACCCTAATATTGTACTTGATAAAGAAAATTTTTTAATGACATTTTGAATTTTTTATTAAAACTATTCCTTAAATACACTATTTAAATTTATTTTTGCCTTAGTTTTGTTAATCCACCATTGTTCTGTATAATCTAAATTAGTTCTTATAGGGCTTTCTAAAAACTGGACTGTGTATGCATTTTCAATCTGTTCTGGTATATTTTTTTTGTGAAATTTGTTATAGTGTATAGTTAGAGCAAATTGGTCTTTTATTTCATGGTTTAGTTTAGTTTTATTGTTTTTCCATGTGTTTCTGTGGGCATTCCATCTCTTAGTAAAGCTGTTCATAGTTTGTCCAATGTATAAATTTTTGCATATATTGCATGTAGCTGCATATATTCCATAATTTTTTCAATTTAAATGTTGTTTAATTTTTATATTTTGTATTGTTTTATTATTACTTATCATACTTTTATTATAGTTTACGAAATTTCTACATAAAGCACACTTTCCACATTAAGCTGTTTTGTTGTTTTCTTTTTTTGTAAAATTGTTTTTGTTTATTAATATATTTCTCAGTTTTTTTGGTCTCTTATAAGTTAATCTTAATAATTCTGTACTATTATTGCTAAAGTTTCATGCTAAAAGTGTACATGTTTGCTAAAGTTTATAAATTGTTTAAAGCTGGTTGCCGAAGTCACTTTTTCATTTTGTTCTGATTGTTTTATGTTATTTGTATTAGGATCTTTATTACATACTTCATCTAATTCATTAAAGGTATTATTTATTATTTTTTTACTAAAACTTGATCTAGTGCATTTAATTTTTAAGTTAATTAGTGCCTTTTCATAGTCTTCTGTTTTTTAATTTAATTTTTTAAGTCTATTAGCTTCTGATAAAATTATCCCTCTAAAAACATGTGTTGGATGGTAAGAATTGCCATTAAAAAAAATTGCTGATTTTGCTGTGGGTTTAGTGTGGTTTACTGTTTTAAATCCGTTTATTTCACAGTTATTCATTATATGTAAGATATCTAAAAATTTCAGTTGTTTTCCTTCTTCTGTAGTTGACACTTTTTTAAATTGTAGATTTAAATCATGAGATTGAAATTTTTTGGTTAGTTCTTCTTGAATAAAAATTGATTTATTCGCCGGGCATGAAAAAATAATGTCATCTATGTACCATTTACAGGTTTGCCACTTTACCTGGAAACCTGGAATTTGACAATTTAGGCTAAAATAACCTGGAAAAACCTGGAATTTTGATCAAAAAACCTGGAAAAACCTGGAAATTTTAGTAATTTTAACATTTTCAATAGTAAAATTTTGATTTGACACAAAAAATCTATCAAATAAATAAGATTTTCTGTCATCATCAAAAAAAATTTTTATAAAAAAACACATTTAAAGTAACTTTTAGGTATCTTTTCAATATTTTTATACTTTTTAACACAGATTCTTAAATAGAAATTAACTTAAAACTAAAAATAGACTTAAAATGTGTAATTTTAAAAACCTGGAAGAAATTTGGAAAACCTGGAAAAAAATTGAAAAATCGAGTGGCAACTCTGCATTTATAAATATAACATAAGTTTAAAATGTTTACTGGTTAAGAAGTGGAGGGCTTCTTAACCAAAAAAGTATACTTTTTAAACTTTTGTTATATTTATAAAAGGTACATAGATGACATTATTTTTTATGCTCGGCAAATAAATCAGTTTTATTTCAAGAAGAACTAACAGAAGTATTTTAGCTTATCTAAAACTCATTTCTGTCCGGTCTTTAAAACTAAAAGAGGAAGACTACCTTCATCCCTTTTATTTTTTAAAGGTAAAACCTAGAAGGCCTTTATTTATGTTGTTGCTAATGTGATTCCCCACGCTGAAAAAAAATTATCGTGCTTATCTACAAACTTAATTTTTGAGGGGCAACAGATGTACTCTAGTGTACATATATTACTTTGTATTTTTTAAGGAGAACAGGTTTTAATTTTTAGCAACAATCGCTAGAATAAACTAAGGTAGTTTTAAACATTAAAAATACAAAAACTTAATAAATGAAAATATTTTTTCAGATTCAGACATTGTTTATTATCATCCATGTCAAGTTTGGAAATTGCACGAATTTCCTCGCTAAAAAAATTATTGTGAGCTTTTTATAGAAAAAACAAAGATTATGCAAGACTTATCGTATTGAAAATTATTATATTAGAAAAATTATCTTTTTTTTTAATACTTTTTTTTGATATGTTGAAATATTTACCTATTTTATAAATGAATCGAGTGTGTAACAAAGTAATTTTATTAAAAAAATAACCTATGTATTAAATATTAAGCATTCTTCTTGTATAATAAAAAATTTATTGATTACTTATATTTTTTTGAATAATGTAAATTGTTTAATTTTTTATTATTTTAAACTTTTTAATTTTGTGAATTATAACTAACGAAAAAAAAAATTATGATAACAGATAAATAATTTTATTAATTTTGAAATTATTTTGTGAAACTATGATAAAGTTATTTTATTCAAACAAACTTTGACTAATTGGAAATATAATTAGATTCTTTAATGAAGTAAAAATATTTTAATTACTTTTTAAATTTAATTTTTGATAAAATTTTAGGGTATGCATTTCTGTTTTTAGATTGAAGTATATTATAAAATTGCAATTTATTGTTTAGTAGTTAACTTTTTTTCTTATATTTTTTATCGTATATATGTCTAAGACCATAAAATGTTAATTTATATATGTCTTCTCTTCAAATGTAGAGTTTTATAAATTAACAAAAATTAATATTGTGTATTGCAAGATCTTATTTCAAACTTATCTTTTTTAAGAATTTTCATAATTATACTTTTTGAAACACATTATATGATGACAAAATCATCTCAGCATTGCTGTATATAGCCAAAAGAAAGCTCTATTTAGCGTCTAACTCATTTTTCTAATTAACAGAAATAACTTTAAAAATATTAAATTAAAGTTAGCTGTTTTTGTACGAAATTAATTTGTTAGAATAATGGTGTTTTTCTGCCCCTCAAAAATTAAAATTTTGTGTTAGTGCGGAGTAATAATTTTTCAGCGTGGCAAATCATAAAAATATATTCTGCCAAGGAAGCGTTTGTGAAAATCAGTTTAGGAACCCTGGTGTAAGCTGTTCCAACTCGTAAAGAATAGGTTTAATCGAATAGAAAATAGTTAAAATGGAAAATTGTCGGATAAATAATAATTCGATTATTAGAAATATTTTTGATAGAAATTTATCGATAGAGGTTGGGAATATACGACATTAAATTTGTTCGGTTAGAATTGATTTGAAAAATAACTGATAAAACGCTAATTTAGTTTGATGATGTGTTCAAACATACAAAGTTTAAATTTTAAAAATCGTTTAGTTGTTAATAAAATTGGTTTGGCCGATTTTTGTGAGGAATAATCAGGTGGGAATTGATCGAGTTGAAATTAATTCGGTTAGAAATTGATAGTTAACCACTTAAAGGACAATAGAATTAAACAACTAAACATATTTTTACTTATTTTATTAACTGTTACATAGTATATTAATTAGCTTATTTATATTAGCTTATATAGTTAAAAATAACTAGTACAAGTATCTTAAAAAATATTTATAAGACGTTATATAATAAGCAACAATAAATGAAATACAAACATTACAAATGAATTAAAATACAATCTAATAGCACTTTAATCGGGTAGCTGTCGAATTTGCACGAATGCACAAAATTGCTTGAAGACACTTTTGCACGACCAGACAATCTTGCACGGGTTGAATTTTTTTTTTATTTACTATCACTCTTATCCTTGGTCGGTAGCTTTCTTTTTAAGTAATTTTTATTTTTACTATAACTGTTAACCCTTACCCTTGGTCAGTAACCTTTATTTTGTTTTTTATTAATTTATCTTTTTTTTAACCGTCGTGCAAAATTGACCCTCGGTGCAAAAATGTTTTCGTGCAATTTTCTGCTGATGTGCAAAAGTATCTTCATGCAATTTTGACTTTTTAACCTGCATCGTTCTGATTTTCTTTAAAAAACTGCAATTGCTTTAAGTTACCAGAATTTATTTAAACCTTTCTAAATTATAAATATTTGTTTATTAAAATTATTGATTAGGCTTTTGCTATCGATGAACATTTTCCTAACATTTATAACTATTTAAAATTTGCGTTTTAGCTAAAGGACCTTTAACCCAGGAGCAATTTTGAAATACAAAATATCTTCCCTAAAATTTTAAATATTTATGTTTGTATTTAGAAATATAGTTTGTAACAAAATCCATGAAGTTTAGAAAAAAAAATGATAAAAAGTTGTCCATTGAACAAACTAAAATTTAAAAAAATAGTCTTCCAATTACGCCCTAGTTAAAGCTTGAAGAGTCAACATATTTTGAGTCTAGACTTTAAAAACTAGTATGAACAATTTCTCAAAACAGTTTTGATTAAAAAGAATAAAGAATTATTAAAAAAGTTAGGTCAAAAAAAAAAGCTTTTAGTTTTATCTGTATATACAGCAAAGAAGAAAAAACAAAAACTACCGTTTTCTCTGCTTTAAAAGTTAAAACAAACAATTTCAATTAGTGATCTACCGAATTCACAAAAGGAGGATCGGCCGGAACCGGCTCAATTTAAAAAACTAAGATCCGTCCGAATCTGAATTTATTTTTTAAAAGTACTATTCGGATAAAAGCTAAAAATGCAAGATTCGTATTTCACTTTTTAAATAATGAAAATATTAAATATAAGTAATAAATATATAGATGAACATTATTAAGTTCTTATTTAAGTTAATTGTCCTATAAGTTATTTTTTTTGTGTACACTTATTTATTATAAACAACGCCAAACGCTTATGTCCGCTCAGAAAGCCTGGTAACACCGGCGGAACAGGTACCGCCTCAGAGTCACTTGCAACTGTAATAGTCACAAGACATCGGCTAGTAACCTTCTCAATGCAACGCTTGCTGACGCGTCTCTCACTCATCTTCTAATTCAATCTCAAGAGAATGTCAAATATCGATATTAAAGATGTGAGAATAATGTTCTAGCTTAAATAATACTTAATTCTCAATATGTGAATAAATTTTAATAACAATATAATTTAACCAATCACTCTAACAACTACTCTAAACAATAATCAATAAGAATAAATAAATATAGTAAACTTGTAACCTATCTATCACTAATAATTCTATTGAGTATAATAATCTTTAAGGATAAATAACACAGTATACTTATAACTTTTAACATATCACTAAAAATACTAATAAAAATAACTAATAAATTTATAACCAACTATAAAATCACTAAATATTATTCTTAAATAAATTAATACTACAAGGTTGCTTGAAAACTGTGTAAGTTTACTACGAATTAAATGAAAATAATCAAGTGTAAAGAGAAAACAATAAATACTAATAGTTGCTTAATACCAACAGAGTGTCTTATTAGTACAACAACCCAAATTTTACTGATCTTAATGTCTTTAAAAACCAAAACATTAATTTATTATGACGTAATATATTTTAAAGAGAAGCGTGCCTTTTGTTATTAAACTACTTTGACTTTTATACAATATTACACTATCTTTCCTAAAAATCCTTTTCTAGAGTTTCTTCTTAAGTTTTCTTAGAAATTTAAGGATCAACTATAAGTTGGAAACTAGCTAGAAAAAAAAATTCAAATGAATTTTAACCGTGTTTATTTTCCTAAATAAAAAAAGCAGCATATTTCTGAAGTCTTCATAGAGCAAGAAAACCTTAAAAGAAAACAGATCACTAGCACCAAGAAAAAAATAATAGAATAAAAATATAAAGTGCGGTTAATCTATTGAATTGGACATGGAGTAATCAGAGGCATGAAGCACCGTATACAAGCCACGATGAATATAGCTGAGTTTCTTCTTGTTCTCACGTCTGACCCACACGTTTTCTTACTGAAACAGAGAGGGCTCATAGTATACATTCCTTTCTCTATGTCGTTGGTATTTGCGACAAACTTCAGACATGACAGTCAGGAATAACATCGTATCCAAAGGGTCACAAACGAAATTATTTTCGCCTATGCTACCGTGGAAAATTTGACCTGGTAAGTCACTGATATTCCTATCGTATACTGGGAAGGAGTATGCAGAGAACCTTCAATGGAAGTATTGTTTATGCTTGCAATTATAAGCGGTAGTCGCCGTGCACAATTGGTTTTTGTATTTACGGTGCGCAGCGCCTGGTCTATTGTTTTGTGTTGAAACTCGATGAAGCCATTTGCCTGAGAGCTGTAAGGGGGTACAAAACGGTGATCCACCCCCAGTTGTTTGAAGGTGTCGGTCAGCAAATGGTTTGAAAATTCTTTTACGTTGTCGGAAACAACTACCCGTGGTGTTCCAAAATAACTGCATCAACTCGGTACAAAGGCATCCCTTACCGTCATTGCTTTCTTGTCCGGTATGGGAGTTTCCACAAGAAACCTCGTTCCTCGGTCTTTTAATGTAAGTATACAACGGCAGTTGTTAGAAACTACGTCCATAGGGCCTATGAGGTCAATGTGGACAAAGTTTAATCTTTGGGTCTTCTCTGGGAAGAACCCAGTTTTTGGCCTGTTGTGACGAATAATTTTGATGGCTTGGTAATCAATACAACTCTTGGTCCAAAATGTTACACCCGTTTTCAAAGTCAGCCACCAGAAGTCTTTGACAACCGCGTCAATGGTTTTTTCAACTCCAAGGTGTAGATTTCGATGTGCCGCATTGAAAGCTGGTAACCTCAAATTTTTGATAAAACTATCCTGCTGTTACCGAATTCTATAATTTCAGCCACTTTATCCATGTTGTTAAACTTGACCTCCATCTTCATCTGTCGAGCTGTTTCTGTTAGGTCTTGTTTTTGTAAGAGAGCCACAACATTTCCGTCAATCTTTCCGTGATTAATTATCTCTTCATCTACCTCCACTAAATCACCCTCCGAACCTTTGTCCTCGGAGTCCAACATTTCTTCGTAATCCGAGTCCGTTTAACAACGACCCAGACCACGAACACACATTGTTTCTGCTTGAAGTGGTCTGCTAAGAACGTCTGCTACAATGTTCTCAACACCTTTAATATAAATTATTTCAGGATTGTATTCTTTAATTCGTTGAAGGTAGCGTTGTACTAGGAGGGTCTGGTCTGCCAGATTGTTTTTTACAGCGTTACAAAGAGCTAAATTATCGGATCTTAATATCAATTGCCGGCCATTGATCCGACTGTGAAAATGCTAAATACTCATAAAAAGACCTCTTAACTCTTTGTAATATGTGCAACATACACGCTGAGCGATTGGAATACTTCTTGAAAAAAAGGCAAGGGGCACCAATTCTCCTTTTTTCACTCCCTGCTCTAATACTGCTCCCACATGAATGTCTGATGAATCGGAGAACAGTATGAGGAGTTTAATTTGATTTTCAAAAGACAGAGTAGCCGCATTTGCTAATGCAACTTTTGTATTCTTAAACTCCTTGACTTGGATGTTATCCAGTTTCAATATAGTTTGGTTAGTCTTCTTGGGGCCACCAGATATCTCGCTCAATGGCGATATGACCTCAGCTAACTTTGGCACAAAGGTATGGTAGTAACTTACCATACCAATGAAAATTCCAAGTTCATACGAGTGATTGACATAAGGTATTTCTTGATAGCCGCCACCTTTGAAGATTGGACGTCGATGCCGTCAACACCGATAATGTGGTCAAGAAACTCCAGCCTGGATTGTGCAAAGATCGTCTTATTAACATTCATAAAAAGGACATTCTTCGACAACACTTTTAACATTTCATTTACATGATGAATATGCTCTTGTCCATAGTAGGAGTATATGAGAATGTCGTCCAAGTAGACGTATGTAAAACCTTTGCATTAACTCAGCAAACATTCCATCATCAATTGGAAATTCATAGGTGCGTTTTTCAAACCAAACACGCACCTACTTGGAATAAAGACACCACTGTGCACAAAAATGGCAGCATATCTTCTAGAGTTAGCTGAAAGAGATAGGCTGTACTACGCCTCTTTCAGATCCAGATTGGTAAAATATCTTGTACCCCCGGGGATGATTAAATATAGTTCATCAATCCACGGCTATGGGCACAGTGAGCGCGTTGACGAATTTAGCATAGTATAATTAACGCAGACGCGCATGGTGCCGTCTTTCTTCTGTACACAAGTGACAGGGGACGTCCCTTCACTTCCCTCGCTCCTCACAACAACGCCTCTCCGTAGCAAATCGTTGAAATGCTCCTCAATGGCTGCCCTCCGACCTCCTGCTCATCTTGGTTTAATCAGCACGGCTTTGTAATCATCGAGTAATATTTCCAGCCCATAGTTGTGCTTAGGTTCTGTACGGTAAGTTGGCTTTATCGTGACTTCCGGGAAACTCAATAACAATATTTTGCATCTCTTATCTAAAGACGGGTTTTCGTCGTAAATCAGTTCGAGTTTGTTAATCGAGGCGAATATTGGTGTGGGTGGATCAGCTGCTGTAAACAACTTTGCCGATCTCCAAAACCCCATTTTGCACAGTCGGGCGGAGGAAGGACAAACGGCCAGCTGGTGTGCTACCATCATGACCAACCAAATAATCCCATAACTCCTTGGTTCCTGCGTCACCCAAAAAAAGTGATTGATGGGCTGCAACTCCCCTAGTCGGAGTTCAACAGCCACGATTCTAATAGGATGAATCGTTTCGTTATTGAAACCCTTTATCTACTTGTTAATTCTTTAGGCAGGTTGGATATTTCCGATCCCGAGTCCTCAAAGAAAACTAAATTTGTGTCTGAAACTGACACACAGAGAAGGTTCTGAGGTAGATTCTTTGGGTTTACCCCAGGAAATTTTGTCAATTGAAAAGCCTATTGCTGCACTACTGCGTACCACTGTTATCAACCTCATCCGTCTTTGATTCCTCACCATACTGTAATGTGCAACCCTCTTTTGTGCATTGCTCTGCAGCATCTAGCCCTGGCTTGACTTTCACCCTAGGGGTATCAATGTATCATCTCCCACAGCACAACTTTTGGATACGGTTTCCTTTGACGGCTTCCCCGCCCTAACACTGTCATCCCTAACAACTTCCGGGTTCAACGCTCCTCGGCAAGACCTTTAGTCTAGGAACAACAATACTATATTCCTCAGTGTACCCTTTGGGTACGTTTTCTTTTAGCGGCTTCTCCGCCCTAACACTATCATCTACTCGACTAGTGACTCTCTAATCCGTTGGTGAGGCACATGCACCAGAAACCTCCGTACAACTATTTACTGTGCAGCTCTCTAACTTGGTCTTTACTGACGACCCCCTGCCTTTCTACAGGAGTCACAACTATCTGAGCTCCCTGATTCCTTACTGGGTGCGTTCACAGGATATGATTTTTTAATTAATAACAACATTTTTGATTTGTTTGTGTCGGTAAATAGGGTTGGCATGTTGATTCGTTTACTGGCGACGCCATTAGTGGCATCTGGGTTTAGCTGGAGGGTGGATTTAGTTACTTTTTGGACAGCTTTAGTGTGAGATGGAATTCCCACAACCACTCTCCCTCTCACTGCGGGGAGTTTGGGTGCCCGTTTTTTGAGGATAACCCATAATCATATGACGCATACTGCACCTCTTTGTGTCTGCACAGTGATGAGCTCTCTCACAAAAATTAAGGTGCTTATGACAAAGGAAATCCTGATTTACGTTTTTATAAAAGTTGTTTAGCGGTCGATATTGATGTGTTTGAATCGGTCTGGTGGGGTTCCGGTTTGTTGCGGCTCCCGGGCTTGTGTAATTTACATTCATGGCCTTTTTTTTGTCTCTTGGCTAGCAGTGACGATAATTGTTCTGAAAGCGAGTTCGAATTTCTGTATGTTTAAGTGGAGTTTTTCCATAATCTTTCCCCTCAATCTAGGGGTGCCAGGTGATTGTGACAAACATCTTCAAGATTACCACACCCCTAAACTCTGCTATGAAGTTGCCTGTCTTGACATTTAATTCTTGGCCAGAGGCCGAGTGTTTCTCAGCTCTATGAAGTAGTACGTGACTCAAGCGTCCCTCACCATCTATTCCTTAAAGGTATGATAATTCTGATGATCCTGGTTAAATATCTTTCTGTAATCCTGTTTATCCTCTCATGCCACAAACTTGTCAAGCAGCTTATAACTATCTTGGTTTGTCTGCACATTACGTTCCAAGCAAAAGTCTTCAAAGAAAATTGAGAGTAATAAATTCTTCTTCGCGCTTCAACTCCCCTATCCCGATGTGTTTCAGGAAGGGGTCAATATGGTTCAAAGCGTGAGGAAGTTGAATAGGGGCCACCAGAGGTGTCTCCCCACATCCTTCTTTAGATGTGCCAAATCTGCCTTCCTCCGGCTAGAAATGACAGTTGTAATCTTGGCTGTTAATTTGTGGTCCAGAGTTTTCTCTTACCATCTGTTTTAATTGGAGCCTGTCTGAAAGAATGTGGCTCACCGTTGGATGTGATGATGAGTTATTTGGTTTTAAACTTATAGGGGCATGGCTTGTTGTTGGGTGTAAGGGTGAGTTCTGTTGAGTTTTCAGTCTGCTATCCCTGTCCCTTACCTCCTGGGGTTCCTGTTTCATCTTAGCAAATCTTTGTTGAGATGTAGGTTTCTCTACCTCTTTCCTTTATCAAGCTCACGCGTCTTTTCAATTTCCAAGTTTCGTCTTTCAAGCTGTTCATGCTCCTGCATTGCCCTCTCGATCTCAAGCCTTATCTCTCTTTCTAAGTTATGTATTTCTTGCCGCTCCTGCCTTATCTTCTCGATCTAAGACACCTTCTGATTTTCTAATCTTTGTCTTTCAAGCCGTTCCTTCACCTGTCTCTTACCTCAAGTTACACTTACCTGTGCTCTCTAGAGTTCCATTTCCTGCTCTATAATTGAAAATGCGTCCTTTCTGACTATTGGGTGGTCGGTAGCTTGATCATAACATCTCTTTTCTTTCTTTGTACCCAGTATCATCTCCATGACCTACATTGTTTGTCCATAATGTTTAATTGTGCCTTTTAGCGAGTATTTCGTAAAAAAAGTAGTACGGATGTTTCTTTTTATAAAGATTTTTGTAATAATAAAAATTACTATGGCTCATTTTAGATAGTTGGATACCAATCTATTCTTGGATAAAATTTGACAAAAGTTTTATATACCGGATCCTCAAAATTAGGATTTGGCTGGAACCGGATCTTTTTTTGAATTCAGACCCGCCGGAACAGAATCTATTTTTGATGTTTTGGAAAAAATCAGTTTCCGGTAAATTACTGATGCCATTTTAATTTTTTGCTAAAATTAAGATGAAAGAAGCTTATAAATTTAGAAAAACATTATCAGCTTTAAATCCAGAAAATATCGTAACTAAAAGTTGTTCTATGTGTTTAAGGTTTTAAAATAGACTTGTTGTCCCGGACAAGACGTTACAAAGGTATCTGTGGTGTGCGACTCGATAGCCGAAAGGTTTTTTGTGCACCAGGTCCTAGGACCAAATGATTTGAGCGTTTTTTTGTCGTTCAAAAAATAGTTGTAAGCATATAAACTTGTAAAAGTTGTTCTAAGTGTTTAAGGTTTTAAAATTGACTTGTTGTAAGCATACATCTTAATGTATTTTTATTATCGATGGTTAATACTTGTTTAGTTTATTTAGATTTATTAGTTTTGCTGCAATTTTTAAAACAAATTGTACGTTTGATTTTAAAACGTAACCCTTTCTTTAAGTAAAATATAAATAATTAGTTTTATATAACTATATATAAAGTTTTTAAAAACTAAGTACAAAAACATCAGTTTATGTGCTGTTATATTTAGCTTTTTTGTTAAAGTCAAACACTAAATTATTAATTTTTTGTATCTAGTTCAATTTTTACCAAAATATAGAATAACTTGCTTATAACAACTAAAACACCCCTTTGAAAAAAGAACTAACTGTAAATAAAAACTTGTTTTTTATGGACAATTGTTCTAGAATTCTAAACAGTTTTAATCGAAAACTGTTACCATCTCCCTTTTCCATATATTGATTTAAGAGCCAAACAAAACCCATGTTATAAATTCTCATCATTATAGTTTTTTTTTTGGTTTACTTAAAAGCAAAATATTTATTAACATACTTAATTTTTAGCTTGCATTAAATGATTTTTTTACTTGTAATTAGACTTTTTAATAAAATTAAACTGTTAAAAGCCATAAAATTTTAATGTAGTTATATTATTACTTAGCTTTACAATAAATAGTTTCAAAAAAAATTCAATAAAAAAAAAGTTTTAATAGTTTTACTTGCTTTAGTTTTATATGAAAAAAAATATCACTACTTTTTAATTGAAGTTAGCTAATCACATACTGAATCATAAACATATCTCTTTATATATTATGTGTTGTTATTTTCAATTAAAGTTTTAGTAAATAGTATAAGCTCTACTCTATACATTTAACTCCAGTGAAAGTTTACCAACTAGTATTTTTTATTTATAAAAAGTGTCTTTATACAACTAGAAGCATTCAGAACCTATAAAAAAATTTAAATTATTTTAAATATTTCAAAAATTTTCAAAAAAACACTTTAAACAATTATTCTACCTAAATTAACTAATAACTTTGTATTTACATGCTAAAACAATTAGTCTCATTCACTAGATTTGTCACATGTTACTAAATAAACTTAAAACTCTATGATAAAAAAAATTACAAGAAGTTTTTTACAAGAAGTTTAAAAAAACGTTATTGTTTTAAGAAGCTAATTAGCTAAAATACTTATTTTAAATTTTAGTTGTTCTTCAATAGTTTAAAAAACTAATCTTTGTTTTACAGAGTATGTTTTATCAGGTGATTAGTAAGGAAAGCATTGGTTTATATTTGTTTAACGATTTAATAACTAAAAATAAATTTACAAGCTTAATAAACATCTTATACATTTGTTACATATTATAGGCTTTTCAGTAGTTATATCATCATTTTCAAGCGTTCCTTAAAACTGTTTTCAAGTAAGCAAAGAGAAAAATAAGTAAAGTATAGTATTATAAAGGTTCATGATTTTTTTCTTAAAAGTAAGCAAGTCAATCTGATAAATTAATTTAAACTCATTTATGTCACATATCACAAACTAGTTTAAAATGATCTGCACTATACCACAATTAATAAAAAATACTAAAAGTACATCTAAAATAAAAATTTATAAACAGTTACCAGGTATTACACTGGGTAATATACAATAATACTTAGCTCTCTGAGTTTTATATTTACAGTTAGCTATTATTTTCTGTTGTATTACTAAGAAATGCTAGAATCTTTTAACTTTATTTTATAAGATTTTTGTAACTTCTTACATTCTAACTAGTCTATTAAAGTTAATTCATTTTTTTGTTAAGGCAATAATATAAATACTTTTATCTTACAAAAATGTTAGAGCTATAATACCTAATAGATTTAAAAACTAAAAAATTTATCTAAGTTTTAACTATTTTATACTCTAAAAATGTATGTAAACGTGTATATAGGTAGTTATAACGCCAGAAGATAGTCCATCACCGTATAAGTCAAACACTGCTTTGACAATTGCGATTTTCATATCAAAACCGCTTGTGGTCTCTATTTTGCGCTAAAATAAGTTAAGAGATTCGGAGTAAAAATTAAAAAAAAACGATTAAAAAAAGTCAAAAATAAAATACCTGATACCAAAAACTATGGTTAATTTTAATTTATTAAACTAGAAAAACATTGCTAAAGTAAGTAAAAATCATTACCAATCACACTATATGTAAATATTATTTACATATTTCCATTAACTCTAATTAACTTTTATAAAATAAACAAATTAACTTAAATATAGTTTAAGTTGATCAATAGTAGAACCAAAGAACATTTTTCTTACAATATTGCATTTTAAATAAACTTAAATTTAAAACCATTCGAAAAACTTCTCAGTTTTAAGACTTTTCAAATCTTTATCAAATTATGACTTTAGTTTAAATAAGGGTTTTCTAAATTGGGCTATAAGCAGCAAAGGTGCCAAAAGGGGCATGATTAATAAAGAGGCTACAGGGGGCTATGAGGCCATAGTTTGAATTTTATACTATATATTCTGGAGTTGATGGTGAAGAGCAAAAAAAAAGGTCTTAAGTGTTTAAGGGTAGTTTTTTAGAAGCTCTGTCGGAGGGGGCCATAGCTTTTTTTAATTAATTTTATATATAATATATTTTAATTCATCATAATAAAATTTATTAAAAAAAAGTTTGGGAAACCCTGGTCTAAATAATAATAGATTTTATCTCATACAAAAATTTTGTATAGTTTAGTACTTCTGTGTATAAATTTTAGTCTAGAAAATATAACTATTATTGAGCATTTATATTTTTAATACTTTTTATTTTAAAATGAATCTTAAATTTAAAACTTGTAACAATGTATGTATTTTTTATGTGTTCCTTTAAAATTATAAGTTTATGTAATTTGTTGTCGAAACTATACAGTCTTATATTTTCAAACAGATTTCGTTTGTTTTACGTAGCTTGTAACAAAATAAACAATGTAAAATAGAGTTTTTTTACTTAAGTTTACGAGATTAAATACATTTTTGGTCAAATAGTTTATTTAGTTATTAAATTATTTCAAAATAACTTTCAGAAAATAACAATTAATAGTTTTTTTTCTACCACACTCTTGTAGTATCTTTAGCTTCAGGATACATTTTGTCTTCTCCTTGTGTACATTTGTATGCTTTGCCAAACTCTTCATAATTTAATCCGGGTATTTTTACCCTGCTTAAACAAAAAAAATTTAATTATCAATACTAAACAATACTTCATTTTTGTATATAATGTTTAAAAATATATCAATAATCTTTTTTTTTTTTTTTAATAACATTTTTTATCGGCTGTTCTTAATTAACACTGCTCAAAAATACGGAAATTTAGAAAAAAAAGTATCAACAAATTAAATAAGTAGTTTTAAACTATTATCTAAGTATGATTCAAATTTTACTGAGTCAGAGGTCGAATGGTTTTATTATAAATAGGCTAAATTTAAATATATTTGCAAATAGTAGTTATTTTCTTAATTTGTATTTGAAAAGATAAATGCTCAGTATCAAGAAATCGCAATTTCATACTCACATTTGAACAAAAAACTTTTTTTATAACTTAGTTACAAAAATTTAAATTAAAAAGTTTAAGGTTATTTTGAACAACTTAAGAAAGATTATTTGCAGGCCAGAGATTTCCGATTGAAGGGTAGGATCTGGCCTGCTAGTCATAGTTTGCCAACCTAAACCAAATTAAGTATAAGAATTAAAGTTTAAATAATGCATCTAATTTAACACAATTTTTTTTAAATCTTTTAAAAGAATTAAACTTAATTTATCACTAATTACTTAGTAAATGCTAGTGTTTTTTAGTGATATATATAATAGTTTCTACTTCTGTAAACATTAACTATTTTCTGAGTAAAAACTACAACCTTGTATATACGTTTAAAACTTTGACCTTTTGTTTAAACAAGTATTTAAAATTTAACTTTAGCTTTAACCTGAACTCCCCAGGACTATGTGGATCTGTTTTTAGTAACTGTACAGCTCTTGCTTTTGTATATTTTCCGCACCAAACCTAAATTAAAGTTTTATTTTTGTATACATTCAAGTTTTTTTTTAAATACTTAGTATAGGAAACTACGTATAAATTGCAACTATCAATAATTTCTATCTATTTAAATTTAAACACTGTCGGCAGTAAAACACTTTCAACATTTTACAAATAAAAAGTTATAGATTAAAAACTTATGTAATAAAGGTTTTGAGTAAAGCTGACTTGAAATTTTTCATCTATGAAATTAAATACAAAAATTGAAAGTATTATATGATTACTCAAAGCTTATACTTTAAAAATTATAAAAACATGTACGAAACATGACATTCTGATAATAAAAAGTAAACTTATAGCGTTTTTAGAAAAGACTCACCATAAAAAAACTTTGTAAAAACAAAATATAACTAAGACCAATTTTAATTAAGACATTCAAAGTAAATAAATTTTAAATGAATTAGTAACTTAGATTAACTATACACAGCGTTAAAACCTAAAAGATTAACTTGAACTAAGATCTGTTTACCAATTAAATCAATAATATTTCATTTGACTTAATAGTATGTTGGTATAAAATTATCTGTTTAACTTTTAACCTCTTAAAAAAAAATTTAAGTTTTTTTAGACTTGCACGAAAATAGTTATGTTTTAGATATAACTTAACATAGAGATTTAAAAAGCCTGCTTAAAAAAACAAAATCATTTTTGATTAATCTAGCTAAGTTTAAAAGTATGTATATACAATGCTTTCAAAAAAAAAAACTTGAAAAAGTTTTCCACTTTAGCCACAATGGAAAAATTTTAATCCTCGAAGTTACAGGTAATTTCGAAGCTGTCTACAAAAGTTTTATAATTAAAAAAGTGAATAATAACTTTTTTTTTTGAGAAAACCTAAGGTTTTGCAGTTTCTTTTAATTTTTTTTTTCAATTACAAGAATAATTTCCTAAAAGTTTGAGTTTTTTATCTTAAAAAACTGAGGAGGAGTTGATAGATGTTTCGCGATCTACTCTTTTTTCGCCTTTTTAGTTTGCGCCTTATGGCCTTAAAAGTCAATGAGGAAAACTTATCTCAAGCTTACTTCTTTGAAACTTAAGAAGCGTCAACAACGAAAAAAAGCTGATCTTTTTTGGAGTTTAATGAAATTTGCCATACAGAAGGATGAGTTTAATATTTAAGACAATAAAATATTATAAAATAAAACATTATTTCAAAAAATATACATAAGACTCAAATTTCAGAACAATATATACTTCATGCTTATTTCGTCAGTTGTATACTTAGCAATAAAAATAAAGTTTCAAATCTAGCTTAAATAGTGAAAAAGTAACAATAATAAAGCAAAGGGTAATTAACAATACATAAGTACTTCCAATTACAATGCAACTAAAAAATAAATAAAACATACGTAGAAACATATAAATGAATTTATGAAAACAACAAAACAGTATAATCAAAGTCTTTATGTTTACACAATTTAGGTTTTCTTGAAAAATACAAATAGCCTCAAGTTTAATTAAATCAAAAATGTGAAAACAATTTTTAATAATTATAAATCTTTTTAAGTTATAATTAATTGCACATTCAAGGTTATTTACTAGGTGTTCTGCAATAGCAGATCTTTTTGTAGCATTTACTTCTCTGATAGATTTACTTTTCTTATTACTCATTTTACAAAGTTCATCAATACTTTTTGGAATATGCTCCTTTATCCTTTTGCCAAATTGCCTTGAAGTCATTCCGACATAACTATCTTCACAGAAGCAGATAAACTGGTAAACTACCATACTTTTTTTAAATTCTGATATCGGAATTTTGCCCCCAGGTCTAATCATTGGTTTGGATAAAAAAACAACGATTGGCTTTGCCGAGTGATAAGTACCGCTTACCAATTGACCCCTTGCTTTATTATTATTACTTTTACGTTGATTACATTTTCACTATATAAGCTAGATTTAAAGCTTTATTTTTATTGTTTAGTGTACAACTGATGAAATAAGCATGAAATATATATTGTTCTGAAATTAGAGTCTTATGTACAATTTTTGAAATAATAAAACATTAACTGTGGAGCCAAAGTTCAATTCACAAAACGACAAAGTGCTGGCCCGACACTCAAAAGAAATTTATGAGTAGATGTTAACTGTTTATTACCAGTAGATGCCAGCATCTGTCATGGTTTGGGCTGAAACATTAAAATTTTAAAAATGTCCACTGATTTTTGTGAAGCAGGTTACCGTAGCTAGCACAAATATATACATCGATTAAATTACCCTTAAACACGACGGTTTTCCACGGTTTTTGGTCAAGGAATTTTTGCCACCTTTTGCCCGATCTCTACCAATTAGACTTCAGTGTTTCGTCTATGTTGAAAACTGAAGCGTGTCGTTCATGACACACAACTGTCTAGTGTTTGAAAATGTCTTTTGTTAAAGTTTGTGACAAAATACCGCAGAAGAAGTCACTTACAGCAGATAAAGTTTCATAGGACGAGTCGAGCTATTAATTGCTGCTAAAAAGGCCATATTTTAAAATAGAGAAAGTTATCCTTGATCAAAAAAATTAAAGCATATGTTTTGTACTTTCGTTTCTCTTTATAAGTATGAAAGTGATGTTTTTAGGACCACGTTCCTCACCCTGTAAAAGAGAAATTATAAAATAAAAGCTGCGTGACTTATAAAGAATTATTATTTAATGTTGCTGTTCAAAACATTAACTTGATTAGTAGACTAAAATCAAGAGAGGTTTTTTATAAGTAATAAAAATTAACTTTTAATTTGATTAAACACTTAAACAAAAAATTAAAAAATGATTATTTAAGTCACTTTTTGAATTTATCCAGTATATTTAATATATTTTTGAAGTATATAAGAATATTATATAGGAAGTAAATCGCGCTATACCACTATTTAGAAAGTTAGTTTGTATGTGCAAGGTGATAATTTAAAAGTTAAAGGTTTTTACTAACACCGATACAGTTTAATAATTTGTTAATTAAAAATTTGAAAAGTTATTGATTAAGACTGCTTTTTTTTGCTGGTTTGTTTGTGGTTTAGGAGGTAATTTTTTTTATTTTGATGATTGCATTTATCATCTAATACAATCATTAGACTTTTTTTATGTAACTTAGCTTCTTTTTAATATTTTACAATATGTAGTAAGTTTATCCCAAATTTTTTATTTAGCATTTTATTATCCTGCCTTGCGTTTACCGATAGCGTTGTTGTGAACAATCAAGATAGCTCTTACAAGCGATATACTTTTTGTACAAAGTATATTGGAGATTTAATCTTTTATCATTCGTCGATATAGCCCGAACAGCCTAGTCTCTGTCATTTTAGTATTTTCGTTATATTCAAACAATCCATAGAATTAGTACTATAAGACGTGTCCTACCTGTATGTACTTGTGCATGGTAAGTCAAGCTGTTTTAGAGCACGTATGCTATTAAAATTCATAGGTGTCCATGATTCGTTATTATTTAAAAGTAGAATTCGGGTAATTTTTTATTCTCATCGTTTAAAAAATTTGTTTATTAACTCAGGGTAGGTGTCAAATGTGCGCGAAGAGACACTCATATCTAAACTCATCATTTCTAACCCGATCATTTCTAATCCAATCATTTCTAACTTGATCATTTCTAAGCAGTTCAGTAAAAGTAAGAGTTCGTTAAAACAATAAAAGAGAAAAGAGAACTTTAATGGAGTTTTCACGAGCTTCTTCTTGTAATTATAATTAATTTAACCATAAATAATTTCATAATTGTATTTTTAAATAGATTTTTATTCCCTTTTATTTCGTTTGTGCTTACGTTATTTTAATTTTTTTTAATAAAGTAAAAGTAAAAACAAATATACTAAAAAATTAAATATCAATTTAGTGCAGGGTTTCTTTTTCATATGAAATCTGATTAATTACAAATTTTATATGAGGTCATTGAAATTACATTATGAAAAAGCAGTTACAGCTCTTTTCAAGTATTTTCCCATCCAACCATTCAATTTGTTCTTCTTATTCCATGTTAACATTTTGTAAACTCAACCAACAATCAATTAAGATAAGTTTTGATAATCCATATTAAATAAGTAAACCATACATAGAGAAAAGTAGTTTTACAAAGTTGATGAAAATTGAAACAAGTGACAACTAATTTAGTTTCAATAATGAAATTTACGTTCAGATGAATTGCGTGGCTATAAGATCGCCTTTGGGCTCAACACTTGCAAATATTTTAGTCGGGTAATCATAATTTTAAATTGTTTAAGAGTTGTCCTCACAGGTTTTCTACATTAGATACGTTGATGTCTGTTTAGTTATATCGAAAACAGAAAACAAAAACAAAGCTATATTTCGAAAATTAAGTTCTTTACATGAAAATATATACTTTACTAAAGAAGTTGAAGAGAACAACCAAGTGCCATTTTTAGATATATCGATTACAAAAGATGAAATAAAATTTTAAACCCATGTTTGTAGAAAAACTATATTCACTAGGTAGTATTTACACTGTAAAAACTGCCTAGTATTTTTGTTTTTAGCCGCAATTGCACCACCTTAAAATTTTGTAAGAAAAAATTAAGTATCTTTAACGTTTTAGCAACTTTTTAGAACAAAATCTCTTATAAAACTCCAATTTAGAAAACGGCCAATTTGCTCACTACACTGCCGCAAACTTTTAGCTGGCTGCCGCAAATGAACTCAAAAAAGCAAAATTTCTTAAAGAATTACCGCAAAATCAAGATCTTGCGGTAAGTAAGCTAATTTTAAAATTCCCTCAAACAGTATAGGCTTAATTATCATTCCCGAAGTAATTGAAACAAAAAATGAAAATAAAGCTAAGCAGAAGCAACTCGAGAAGAGGCAACTCGAGCACCGGCAATTCGAGTAGAGGCAATTAGACCAGCGGCAATTAAAGCACCGGCAACTTGGATTTTTTTTTCCTGCACCACCTAAGAAAAATCCCACGCGACGCCACTGATTTACACTACCATAAGCAGTAAGAAGCGAAAAGTGAATTTAATAGAAACACTATATCATAAAACCTACAAGATCTGTTCTTTAGAACTTCTTCACTATTAGATAGGGAGATTAAAGATGTTCTAGTAAAAAATGGATACCCATCAGATTTTATTAAGAGAGTTCTAGAACTACATGATAACAATCTAAAGAAACCTAAGATATACGGACCTGAGAAGATCCCCTTAGTTTTTAAGCTACCATATATTGGAGATATACCACATGTGTACGAAAACATTGAAAAAGTTCTAACATAGACAACGTAAATACATACAATCAAGTAAACATACAATGAAGTAAATCCGAGAACTATAATTGTTTCGAAAGAAATATTGAAAATGCAGTTGAAAAATCCGATACCATATTTAAACAAATGCTGTATAGTATAGAAGTTCTATGTCGGACAAACTTCGAGGAGTTTCAATACTAGGACCAAGGAACATTTACCTGCATGTGTGTCGAAATTTTTATAAGAAGAAATTGAAATTAAGACAATAGCAACCAAAAACGCTGCTAAAAGATCCTCAATTGCAGAACATTTAATAACTAAAAAAGATTGTGCTAAGAATTATCAGATATCTAGATTAAAAGTCATTATACTAGTATTTTTGACCTTGTTAAATTAGAAGCTATATCTATATATAAAAAAACAGAACTGTCAAACATAAAAAACTTGATTACAGAGTGTACAGACTTTACCTATTATGTACCTAATATATAAAATTAGTAACAAACATAAACGAATTAAAAAGAACATATGATATTAAAAACTTTAAATCTTTTTTAGTAAATAGTCTAAATTATTTTTCAGGTGTAGATAAGGATGCTAGGGGACGCCCCTACATATAACTCTAAACTAAAATTAAAAGTTTCTTGCTAGTTTTTCTTTCATTTGCTAGATTTTTTCTAAATATGCTAAATTAGTATTAAATTTAAAGATAAATTTTAGTATATGTAGCTAGTTAAGTCTACTACATGATAAATGTTAGTAAATAGGTTACATATACTTGGATTACTTCACATTTGTTGTTTTAAATCAATCAGCTATTACTTAAAACTTAAGGAAATAGTGTACGAGTTTTCGTTGCTTAAAACTTATTGTAATATCAGACTTCACGTAAATGAATTACAGTAGACTACCGCTTAAGTACGCAAATTGAACCCGACCAAAAAGTGCGTACTTAGCACGGGTAGTGCGTACTTTTTGACGACATAGTATAATATGAAATTTAGTTGTTTGTTTTCTTTCTTACAACTAGCCACCAAACAATTAAGCCAAATAAACAAGTCTTTTTATATTAAATAACATTTAATATATAATTCTAATCTGCTAAATTTTTTAATAGGTTTTAAAATGATTTATTTTTTCTCTAAAAATTTTCTTCATAATAAATACATTTAATATAGAAGGTCAATGTCAGTCCATGACATAAAAAAGAATATTAAGCCATATTTTGTTTTGTTAGAGGGAAAGTGCTATTGTAAACTATTGTATTTAAACTACATTGTGTTTACCAAACATTTTCAATACATCAATGTGTGTACATTTAAACTATTTTATGACTTAACTTTGTAGGTTTTTTTAACTTTGTCATCTAGATTTATTTATTTTATAGCATTACAGCTCAAATATCATTCTTCTTTTCACTTTTCTGCGACCACTACATAAGTATTTAGTTTACTAACATTTAATAACAAGACTGTCACAATCTCAGGCCACTTAGACTACTCAGGATTACTCACCCAAGTTTTAGAATTTTTTTTTGTCTTTCTGGATAAGTAATACTTAAGGCAGGGTGCGTACCAAAAAAAGTGCGTACTTAGGCGGTAGTCTACTGTATTAGTTACAAAACACTTCTTAAAAGGCTAGAAGTATTAATAAAACAATTGTTTTCAACTAATAATATCTTTGGGAAAACCCCGGGTTTACAATTAACTCAAACATAATAATTCTCGTACTTAGATTGTCTAAAATAAAAGTAAACATCATCCAATCAAATCGTTCAAACGTTAAAGTAAATTAATTATGTTTAAAAACCTTAAGTTACAACATCTTCAATAAAACACACAAGCAAAATGTAGTAAACAACGCGTTTTATTTAGTCATAAGTAAGACAAAATATTGTACTTTAGTTATAAGTTGAGATTTTTTAAAGCATAAAGTTTTAATTTTTTAAAGTTTTGCAAACAATTTTCGGTTATTTAACTAGAGTTTAATCTCTAGTTATATAGTGTGAGTTTTGCTTTATTATCCTATTTACCTAACTTTTTTTAGAAGTTTAGTAAATTAAAATATTTAAACGTTTTCATTAAGATTTTAAGTTATTTTTGTTTAACAAGTAATATGATCTGATCGTTTTCCTGACTTAACTTATTATCAGAATTGTCTTTTTTCAAAAAACTAATATATGCAGCTGTAATTATATAAACTAATATGAGTACAACAAATTTTAGCTTTAGATACTAATTTAAACACCACTTAATGTTAAAAAACGAAACTCAGTTCGTAATTCGAACAAGAAAGTGTATTAAAAGCATTGCAAAAAAAACTGTCAATTTTTTTCAACTATGTATTAAAAACTTTATAGTCTTATCACTGCTTACTTTGTAAAACATAAAATGCATTAAAGTTATACTTGTTGATATTTGCTTAAACATTTCCGACCATTCTTATTAAAAAAGTTCTTCGTCTTTACTATGTTAAAACTATTTCCTATAACAAAATTATAAGTAGCTTTATGATTACATAAAACCTATAAGTTTTTTTTCTTGTGAAACTCCAAACTAATTTTGTAAATCTCAAAAGTAAAAAGAGCGTATGTCTTATTTTAGGTTTTTACGTTCCAAGATTTCGTGGAAATGTTTATTGTTTTCTCTAGAAAACATTTCAGTCGGAATTTTTTTTTTTTTAAAACGTTTGATTTTTTAGGGTAATAAAGAACATCGTTAAAGTTTGTCCATTTAAAAAAATAAACTTATTTACTAATTAAAGACTTTTTGAAACTTTGTAAATATTGGTGTTAAATCACAAAAAAACTCTTTTTATTAAAACTTTCCATTGTTTTTTTTCTAGGTTTACTTTTCAAAATTGCTGCATGATTTACTGTTTCTTTACTTAATATCTTTCATTTGCTTAAATATCAATTAAAGTTCTGAAATGTAGACAACTTAAATATTATTAGATACTTCAATTTCTAAAACGCATCATTATTTTAGCAGTTTTCTTGCACATGGCAGCAACTTAAATAAAATAAAAAACTAAAAAACCTGAGAAAATCCAAGAAAAAACAGTTGTTCTTCACTAAAATTTTGTAGCCCAGGTAGCTTTATGTCTTTTATTCCTGGGTTTTCTTTTTTCCATTTTTGAAAAGCCTATAAAGTTGTTTAAATTGTAATATATAGTAATTATGAATGTAAGTATTATGAAAAGTCAATATATATATAAAATAAATAATGAAACAAACAATCGAAAACTTTTGTAGATTAGATAGCATTTACCTAAAAAAAATAAAATTAAAACTGACCAAAAAAGATTCTCTGATACCACCATTGTCAGCAATATTCTCTCCTAAAGTTAAGTTTCCGTCTAACTGTTTTATAAAATCGCGTTCCATTTTAAATTTTATTTATTTAACATGTTAAAAACTTGTAGACATTTAGTTTATAACAACTTTTAACAATACATTAATTCAACATTCATATAGCAATGTTTACATAAATACAGAAAATAATAATAACAATTTTACCACCATAATTCTATATCTTTAAGTTTATTAAGTCAAAAAAGTGTTATACAATAATCTGAAAGTGTTGAGGTGAAAGTATTACAATTGTTATATAAGTATATTTTTTATAACAGCGTTAAAATAGTTCGTTCAGTGTATGTTATGTATTACATAGCAGGGGCGTGTTTTGACTGGTTTCCTGTTTCCTGTGAACCCCATGAAAAAAAAGAAAAGAAAAAAGAAAAAAAGATTCTTAGAATATCACTAAAAACGTTGTTTATTGACTTTGCTTTAGTTATTTGATAAACTTTGAATAATGAATGTTGAATTTATAACACTGAAAGATTAAAAAGTTTCCTTAACAAAAAATGCTCTTTTTTGCCCAGCTGAAACAGATTTTAAATAAAATTTCAATTGTGAAGTCATAATAGGTAAAAGTTTAAAAGTAGCATTTTCTTTCTAGGAAACTTTTTATTAAGATTCTCGTAGTTATCATTATAAATTGTTATTTAGTGTACACTTAGTGTAAATAACTTTTGATACAGTATTGTTTTTGAACTAGTAAGTACAATTTTACTTAAAACATGTCCAGTATAATCACTAAAGTTTTATTTTACTTATTTGGTTGTATATAATAATGTTGTGTGAAGCTTTTGTACTGTTGTTGAACAAAAGTTGTTTTTTTTTTGTATATCTGTTGGCCACAAAGTTGATTGTTGATATTTTGAAATTTTTAATACAGAGAGATTTCAAAATCATCATTAGAATTCCTGCAACATCAGGCAAACATTTAGTTATAATTAAAAGATATTTTAATTTAGTTGTAAAAGTCTAAACATTTTTTGGTAATTACCTAGGATGATGTCGCATAAATATCAAGCTGAAATTATATTGTGTTTAATGTCTTTTAGTTTAGAACCATAATTTAAGCTTAAAATGATTGATCTAAAACTATACTTGGTTTTAAATAAGCTATATAAATACATAGTTAGAATTAAATTAATTTGTTATAAACTAAAATACTTAAATTATTTTCTTTTATAGTAGTGTAATGTTTATAAGTTATTGTATCATTTGCTTTATTTTAAAAATAAAAGCAATTAAATATCTAAGCTTCATTGGTTTATGATAAATAAGTTTTATTTATTTATAAGGTATAATTCTAAAGCCTATAACTATTTTAAAAAACAACATTGAATTTTATATTATTTCAGCTTTATATTGGTGCGACATCATCCTAGGTAATTACTCACTTTTTCTAGTGAAATTTAAATGTTTATAGATTAAATTACTTGAAAAAAAGTTTTTGTTATAAATATATTTTTTACGGCTCTTTTAGTTTTAATTTATCTAAATTTAATACAGTACAATAAATAAAAATATATAATATTTTCCCATTACTATCTATATGTTTTTTTTAATTTCTAAGCAGAAAAAAGCATTTTAAACACAGAGTTTTTCGGCTGAATATTGCGTACTTAACTGGCAGTGCATACCTAAGAAATGCGTACTTAACCGGGTAATTAATTACAAAAAAAAATTGTTAACCCCCTTTGAAAAATGTCTAGACACGCCCCTGTTACATAGTACAAAAATTTATTGTTTTAATGCACATAACTATAAAGAAGTTATAAAAAAACGTTACTATTTTCTGAAAAAAACACAACAGTTGTAAGTTTAAAAGTACGACAAAGTATGATCACTGGAATTTTTCTGTAACATTTAAAACAATTATATGCAAAAAGTAGTTATCAAATATTTAAAAAAACATAATAAAAACCTTTATTGTTTCATAAAAAATGCTTTATGTTGTTAAGAATTTAGAGAAATAAAAAATATTTTAATATTTTTAGTATTTAAAACGTTTTCCTTTTTTTTTTGTTTTAATCTCCAAGAAGTACAAACTTTATAATTTTTTTAATTTTGTTTGATTGCATTTAGTTTGTTTACCTATGTTGGTCTTAAATTGTTTTATACTTATAGATGACTTTTTTATGAGTGCTCTGATTTCATAACAAGTTTACGGGATTAGGAAGTAGTTAAACAACGGTCTCACTACTGACTTATCTGTTCTGATTTGTATTTAAGATTAATTTTTTTGTGACATTTCAATACTTATAGTTAGTTAAAATGAAGTTGTTATTGTTATTACAGTTGTTTTTTATAGTTTTTTCAGACAAAGTCAAATAGATCATTTATGATAAAAAAAAAAATTTTTATCGGTATGTAGTTTCTGTAAAATGGCAACTAAGCACACCACGCGTATGATAACAGCTGAAAAGACTTCTTGTTCCGGTAATCAAATTCATAAAATTAATCCCAAGCCAAATACGTAATCAAGATAAAACAATGTAGATTTATATTATTAATAGACAGAGGATTATAGTATTTATACGCTTCATTAATTTTATATATTGTTTTGCAGGTGTTTATGTACCTAAAACTTTATATTTTAAATTATCTTAATATTAACAAAAATAAAGATTATTTTACACTTGGACAAATAGTTTTTTTTTTTTTATATATCCAAAGCTAAAAATACCCTTTTGATAGTAAATAATCTAAAGATTTCTAAGTGTATTAAATATATTTTGCAATTTTTTCAAAATTAGTTAAGTTGATTAAATATTTTTCTAGCTTTGTATAAAAAATTGAAAAATCTTAAATAACAATAGTTTTTTATCAAATTTGAACTTAATACTTTAAAGCACTATCCGAAGAAGTCGAACAAGTTTTTTTTAAGAAATCTCAAATATAAGTTTTCTTGTTAATAATAAATGAAAAGTAAAAAAGGAAAATTTGTTTCAAGTGGACGTAAAACTCAATTGAAAACGATATAAAAAACTCAAGGTCGGTACGTCATTTTGTAAACAAACACGACGTTAAAATATAAAAATTAAAAAAGAGAACACCGAAGCATGTTAACTGACGCTACAACTAAAAAATAACACTAACATTTTAACTATGTGATAGTGGTCACAACTTTTTGCAAAAATTTATTTCTTGAATATACACAGCTAATTAGTCTTTTAATTAAAATAATTATCTTTTTAAAGATTTTAATGATTATCTTTATATTGTATATATATATATGACAAGTCTGTATATACTTCTAATAAATACTCAAAAATTATTAGCTAATTGTTTGTAAATACAGATCATAACGAATCAATTTAGTTTTAACAAATAAGTTAAAAACCATTTTCACAGTATTTTTTTTTTGTTTAGTTTAAATATGTTTTTTTGTGTTAATTTTTTACATAGAAACAAGTCGTGTATAGTTTCAATAGATAAGTTTAAGATAACATGTAAACAAATCATAATAAAGTTTTTGATATGTTTATTCTTCCAAGACTTTATTTTACAAACATTTAATAAATAGTTTGCAAAGTAAAGTCTTGAAAGAATAAATATATTATTCCTCCTCTAGCAGTTAAGATCTCTTTATTTATTTAAAAAAATCAAAACATATAATATAAATAATTTATAAAAATAAGCAATTTACAAAAAAGTTAACTAACGTTAAATACAAATTTTTATACGCTAAAACGATTTCTTTTGAAAGCTTAAGATAGTCATCAGGATATGTTAAAAAATTAATAAATAAAAGCTAACAATTTTTTTTAAGAATAAACATGTAAATAAATATAGAATTTGATTATTTTTTAAACTTACGTTGTCACCTGCTGCATCCCAATAAAAGCTAGAGTACTGTTGAGCCATTTTAGCAGCTTCTTTATCGAAACCAGAACGACTGTCTTTTGACCACCAGTCTTTAAGATTTCCCATGCCATCATAGTTAGAACCACTATTATCAAAACCATGTGTAATCTGCCGAATTCAGTTTTTATGTTATTAAATATTTGTTTGTCCATGTTTAAATCTTATGTTGAATAGTTTTAAGTTGATATAACGAGTATTATATATTTAAAACCAAACTAACTTATTTTTACAACAAAGTTATGACCTCGTAGTGTTTATTTTAAACAAAAACTAGTAAAAACTTATACACAAGTGGCAACATCTTGGAAGTCATAGGGTGTACAAAGCAACATAATCTGCCTGGTGTACAGTAATCTCTTATAGTTAAACATTTCGTTTACTTTTGAAAATTTAACACAGTTTCATACTGAAATTGAACAACTTTGGTGGTATTCATTTTTATGGGTTTCCTA
This sequence comes from Thalia democratica, assembly GCF_965202585.1. Classification (NCBI taxonomy): domain Eukaryota; kingdom Metazoa; phylum Chordata; class Thaliacea; order Salpida; family Salpidae; genus Thalia; species Thalia democratica. The sequence continues at coordinate 60,571,158 of NC_139165.1, forward strand.
GTTAAGTCCGCATGCAATGATACTCCAGTGTCTGCAAGACTGGTTAAGTCTGAACCACTCAAAAGACGCTTATTTTTTATTGTTTAACTATTTTTTTTGAGATTTATTTACTTTACTTAATACATGATAGTTGGACAATGTAATAATAACTTAAATAACAACAACAACTGGTAACACAACAACAAACGTTTAATATGAAAAGCTTAGTCATAAGTTTGTGAGCAAAATACGTACAGTAACCTCTCGCATCTTTACACACTCGTGACGTTACGCACTCTCGTTTAGAGAATACGCATTTTATAATTCTGAAAAATTCAAAATATTTTTTTTTTTAATTTTGCAAAAATTAGATTTGTTGTATACTTATAATTTAAAATATTTTCTTAAATGCTGACTATTTGACTTTAACTTTTATAGCTTAGTAGCCTTAACACCCCTCCTTTTATACCTTTAAATAAATAAAAAATTTCTACTTATCAAATTCTTATGTCATGAAATTTCATTTCTACACAAAAAATCCATTAATATATCTTTAATACAATGCAAGACAAGTTTATCTTTGTGTGGGCAAAGGCCAAATTAAAATAAGTTGTAGTAATATAATAAATTTTTCTTACATAAAATCACATAATAATCACATTTTTCTTACATTTTATATATTTTTGTCCAAAAGAAGCAATCCATTATAGCACAAAATGCATACTTTTGTAAAAGGCTGTAGAAACAAGTTTTATTATAGACACCACACCATTTCTTAATTGTAAACAAACGCTTGAATATAAATTGAATTTGCTAGAAATAGAATAGAGTATAAATGTTAGGTGTCAAATAAGTCACATATAAATAAAGATAAATATATAATCTACTTATTATTAAAATAAGTAATTTTTTTTTTTAAAGTATTATTATTTTATATAAATTTAAATCTATTCTTTTAATATAAGTTTAGTTTTATCTTTTGTTTTCTATTTAAAAATAAACCTAAAAAAAATGTTAAAAGTATAATCAGCTTTTAACTAGAAGCAATAACAAAAAACAACCATTATAGTAAATATATTTAGTTTCTCTCGTATCTTTACGATATCTCGTATCTTTACGCACTTTTTCTGTGGACACAATGAGCGTAGATAAGCGAGAAGTTACTGTATTTAAATTACAAAACTGTAAAAAATAAAATCTAAAAGAGATAATTAGTTTAAAAAGTTATTACATTTCTCTTTAAAATACAAAAGAAATTATTATAAATGATAAAAGTCAACTGCTTATCTTAAACAAGCTAAAGTTCACAGAGAAGCATCAGTCTTCAAAAATTAGAAGAAGTTTAGCAAGTCTTTCAAGTTACACGTTGTTATCTGCCCGTTGCTACAGCTAAACTCCAGTATTTACACAAAAATTTGCCTTTTATGTTCATAACATCTCCAAATTTAAATTTAAACTGTGTTTTCTAATGCTTTATTTAAATCAAGTGTAAACACTTATTTATAAAGCAGCGACAGATCGCGATTCACGTCACACTTTCCTTCGTTGATTTGCCTTTTTTGGCATTTTTGGTCAGGATTTAATGGTTAGCATTTAGTCAAGACTACACAGGAAAAAAATCAAATTAAATGCCTTTGCTCGACTAGTTCCCTTCTCTACTGGTGTAGCTTATCAAACTGCTTCTTCCTAAACTTCTTTTCACTTGCAACTAAACAGCTTGCCCGTCTGCAAACCGCTAACTGACAACACTTTGCCAAAAATGCTAGTGATATCACAAATGTCCAGCACTGACAACTCAAATCAATGGCATAAAAGTTTTTTCTAAGTTCAAAATTAAAAACTATAAATTACACTCAAAAATAACCAAATCAAAAAGAAATAAAAATCTTATATATATATATATATAGTCTTTGTAAATAGAATTTTTACTTGCGATTGCGAATAAAAAAGTTATATACTAAAATTTAAGAAAAAGAAAGAAAAGAACACATCAATAAATTAAATACAAAAACAATAAAAATCATAAAAATATTTCTTTACCAGTTGTTATATCCTAAATATTAATAACGCTAGAATTCATCTGATTGAAACATTCACATCGAATGAACGCTAGAGTTCATCTGAACTAGATGCTTCGGCGTAACTTATCGGAATTTTTCGTTCTCTCAGATTATACTTATCAACTTCCCTACACGATGCGACCCTTGGAATATAAACTTACAAGTTCCCTTGTCCTGAAATATTCTGAAAAACCATACATTTTTCTTACTCGTAATCCGATTCACTTGTTTTCTCATAAAAAACTTCGAGACTTGTTATAATCAAAGCTTTGCTTATAGCTTCCAAGATCCTTTGCTGTAAATTGTGGGCTTGAATTGAAATTGTACTACCTTCTGTAGCTGTTTGGTCTCATGTCTCGCTGGAGCTGCTTGCTAAATTTGTTGCAACTGTTATTCATGTAACTATCGTAGAGGCTGTTGCTGCAACTTGAAACTCTTGTTATAGTTGTGTCTGTTATTCATTTTATTGTTTGGATCTGTAACATTAGCAGGCTCTGGTAAGTTTTTACTACCCAGACAACATCAAACTCAACTGCATCCCCTTTTGCAACTGACTTCATAAGTTTCCTAGGGTTATTTTTGATTATGGCACTATAATGAATAAAAATATCACTGTCTAAGTTTTCATTATAGATCATACCAAAGCCTTTGCAAACATGAAACCATTTGATTTGACAAGTCAATCTAAAGGATATAGGTTTTCTGGGAACAAAAGTTTCCTGCTTAGATACTTTTGACTACTTTATACCTGTGACGTTAGTTTAAACTAAATGGCATGACAAGCAATTAAAATGTTTAACCATGTTTGTAAGAGGCTTTTTGATCCCATCCTCAACTCCTCTTACTTTGTGAAGGACGGGGACTCGTTTTTGGTTGGGTTGTTGCCCTAACAGAGACATAGGACAAGTTGCAACTTCAGTACTGTAGTCTGCGCTATTTCCAAAATTAGCATGTTTGTGATCAAGAGCGTTTTGGTCGTAATTTGCGCGCTGGTTGTACCCTTCCCCAAAATATCCTTGACTACGATTGTGTTTATAGTTGCAGAAATGTTTCCATCTATGTGGATTGTAATCTTAATTTCTGTTTATTACAGTATGTATTGTTTTGTTTGTAATGAGTATCGTAATCAAAAATTGTAGCATTTTAAAGACCCTCTGCTCTTCAAAATTACATATTTCCTCAGTGTGCCTTAGAACTCATCATATCTTAGGCCAAGACATTTCCCTGATTTTCTTTTATAAGTTATCTGGAGCATGAACATACATAAAGAACCTGACCCTGTCCTCCTTATTGGCTTATATATTATACCTTTATAATATTATACAGAAAAAATATTGTTATAGATTTTTTTGGTTTTTTGAAAACTTACTTACTTTTAAACTTATATATGTCAAATAAATTTATTTATTTATGTGGAACAGTTTAAGACATGCATGAAAAGACCAAACATAATTTTCTTTTCTTTTGGGTGTTGTTTGAATTTTATTCAAAACAATATTTGTTTAAGTAAACTTATGGGTTTCCTACTTTAGTAAATCCTAAAAAGCTTTAAACTTTATTGGTTTCCGTTATAAACATATACAAGACGTTAAAAGGTATCCGTTGTGTGCGGCTCGATAACCAAAAGGTTTTTCGTGCACCAGATCTTAGGACCAAATATTTTGAGCATATTTTTTTGTCGTTCAATAAATTTTAAACTACAGAAGAAAAAATAAATGATTTTTTTAATGTTAAATATAGAAAAATTTTATCTAAACTTATATATGCCTAATAAAACTTTTTCATTTTAAGTTATTTGCAAATTTCTAAAACATTCATAAAAAAGTCGAAATAAGCTTAACTTATTTTTATTATTGAATGTTGATTTAAAACACTGTATCTATTCTCTTCTACTACTAAACCTCAGAACGCCGGTCTCAAAAACTTCTGTGAATTCACTTTCAGTTTTTTTTTTCATTTATTAATAAATGCAAAACCTGCTTGTGTCATCGTATTAAATTTCTATTAAAAACTTACCTGTTAAGTATACTGTATAAATATTAAGAAATTATATTTAACTCGTGGTGATAACTGGTCACTATCAATTTCTTTAAATTACTTTCAAATACTCTGATTTTTTCAAAATATAAGTTTTCTTTTCTTTTCTTTTTTATTAAAAAAAAAGATCAAAATTTTAAGTTTTTTCATGACTTTGTTTAAAACTTGAAGATTTCCAAAATTTTATAGGTTTAATGGCTACCTTGATAATTTAATTCTTAATTAAAAATCACTAAAAGAAATACAACAAAATTTTACAACAATTTAGGTATGCTATGGTTAAAAATATAATGGCTAGTTTTTTATCAGTCATCAACATCAGGTGTATATTAATAAAATACACGAATTAGCATAAATATTCTCCTACAAGATTTAAGAACTCTTTATAAAACTTTATAAATATAATCATAGCTTAATATTGAACAAACCTTTGTAAGAGTTTTTAAATTTTTAAGGAAAATCATATTTCTTACTAAATAAAAAAATATTCCATGATAAACTTCTAAATCTTTTGTTTATGTAACAACCACTTTGTTTTGATTTTTAAAATCAAATAATAATTTGCTCTTTACATTTCAGTAAATTGAGCAGTCTTTTTTAGTCTGCTGCAACTAAAAATCCCATAAAATGACCTACCATATGTTTTTTAAATTTTTGCGTAAGTTTCTAGAGATTGCAACTTTCCTAGTACAAAGTAAAACAGCCAAATAAACTTATGCTCTCTATATGTTTACACATACAACTTGTAAAAAAGTTTAGTTTTTCAAAAGTTCAAAGTTTTTTCATAAAATACAACATTAGTTGTATAGACAAAAACAAGCTAATACTACTTATTTAAAAGACATTATTACATATGTTCGTGGTAACGTTTGATCATAGCTCCCATAACTTGTGTTATAAAAGTTTAGCGGCTGTAAGGACACTTTTTTTTATATATAGATTGCAATGTGTTTTTATTCTTGACGAGTAGTTTGAAAAAAATGTATGTTTTACAGCAGCTAGGTTTAGGGATACTTCATCTATAACGACTCTGTTTTGAAAACAAGTTTTCATTTGGGAACAAGGTTGTGAACAAAGAACATTATGATGTTTAGATAAAAACTAGATTTGTTTAGTCATGCTTTTACAAACAACTTTTAGTAAATTTTGAATAAATCTGTACTTATTTTTATGCGTTTAATAAGACAACCTCATGACCAATAACCATTCCAATTCCACCGTAGTTCATAGCGGTTGGTTGATATTGATCATAAAACGGTGGTTGAAGAATTCCTGCCGGAAAAAATATTTGATTTCTTGATGGGGAGTAAAATGCATTTACAATTGCTGGACCGCTTATCCATCTACAAAGTTTTTTGAATCTTATATAACAATAACATTACTTATCTGTATGATATTTAGATTAAAATTATGTTTAGACATAAGTATAACTTACAAAAACAGTAAACCAGCAACTTCATTGGTAATTTTTGTCATTGATAAAAAGCAAGTAAAATTTACTCAAACTATTTTAAAGTCTTTAGAAATTGCTTTGTTTAATATTTTTACTAGTTTTATGCATAGTTTCCATAACTTGATTTATAAATGTCATGGTTTTCTATATTTTAATCGACATGCGATAGTTTAGATGAATCAAGTACAGAATTTAACACCGCTAGATTTATTAAAGCTTTAATTATAACTGCATTACAGTACAAAAAAAAAAAAGTAATTACCTTTATGTTTTTTAATATCAGTTTTTAACAGTAATTGAACTTAGTCAATGATTCTTAAACAGGTTGCTGCACTGCACATTCAGAAAATATAAAACATTTTGGTTAAAACACAGTTTAAATATATTTTGTGTGTTAAATTTGTTATAAAGTCTTAATCTTGTCACAAAACCTTACCAAATTTTTAGGTAAAAACTTAATTAGTTTTTTTATAGTGCAGTGCTAAATCTTTGTAAGAAAAGTAAAGTAAAATAAAGCATTGTGTAGTTGAAAAACAAATCATAACAAAAATTAAAATTTAAAAAAAGGAGAAAATATTGAGCATTGAAAAATATGAAAATATTTTAAAAATATACTTTCGACAATTTATTAATTTATTTATTCTTAATCTTACCACAAACCTTGTTAAAAAAACTCAAACAATTTAACCTAAAAAATAGTTTTTTCTTATACTACTAAAACCTATAATTAAAACAAGGTTCTTTTTTTTTTGAAAAGTGTTATATTAAAGTATATAACGTAAACGAATTGTTCTTATAATTTCTTTTAAACCTTGGTAGGTTTAGTAATTAAAGTTATTTATTACGGTATTGTTGAGCGAAGTTTTTTTTAAAGTTTTTAGGTGTTGTTACAATTCATTTTTATTTGATTGTAATAGTAATAAACTATATGTATACTTTAATAACTAACAAAGTAGGTTTTAAACAAAAAACATTAAATACTTAATTAGACATTATGAAGTTTATATGCACAACTAAAAGTATATAGACAAGTAAAAAGTTAGAAGAGATTGACTTATTTATAAAGTTTTTTTTTGTCTAAACGGATTACAAAAATATAAACCAACAAAGTATATTAAAGTTTTTTTTTGTAATTTGTCGGTAAGACGTTAAGCACATTTGCTCGTCTGACTGATAGAGTTTAGGATAATTAACATTTAAGAAATAGAACAAATCTAACGTTTATTGTGCTTTCGTATACATTACTCTGCTATACAGTAGCAAAATGTGAATGTTTTCTAGGCTAGGTAGCATAAGAATAAAATCAACACCTTCCACCTACGATGCCACCGTTGTATCCTTATAATTGGACGGTAACAAAAAGTAACACGCAAAGTAGTATTTAGACGAACTGGTCTCACTACTATGTAAAATTACCTCAGTCAGCTCAAGCTTTGTTGGCTTGAATATGTTTTAATCGTAGGCGACGAGCTATCCCAAAGTGTCTCTGCTGTATAAAGAGTTGTCGTTGGCAAACGCAACAGCAGTCGTCAAGCACAAGTTAAAAAGACGGCTGATAGTACATCTTAAGAATTTTTATGTCAATAATGACGAGTGAGAGGCGCTTACAAAAACCAAGACAAATGGCGATCTACAATATACGAAAGACTGAATGAAAGGGAAAGCATTACTTTAAGAAACCGAAGTAGAAGAATATTTTTTTTAATTTTTCTATTATTTTCTTGCATAACTATGTATGCACAAAACGCATAGCCAATTTTGGCTGAGGGCAGGCCTATTACTATTATTGTTATATTATTACTATTGTTATTATTTTAATTGTTGGTTTTATTTATTACGAAGAAAGTTTGCTATTAAACAACTTACTCGTTTTTATCAACTGGGTCGTCTAATTTAGAAAGAGACCATTTGTTTGATAACAATTGCAAGTTTTGTGAGTTTGAAAAATATTCAGTAGTTTCTACTTCTGTTCCTTGGTATGATTGGTCCATTTGCTCCTATAAAGTTTATTATACGTGAACTTTTTGACGTACAGAACCATTAATTTTGAAACTAATATACTTTTACACGTTTGATTGTTGAAAAATTAATTAGAGATCACTACTTTATAAAAGGAGAACTTTTTCCAATAAAGGTAAACCATTTTTCCATAACTTTTAAATATATTTTATAAAAAAAATTTTTTGTTGTAAGTACTGACAAACTCTTTTAGCGAAACACAGTTTGTGGAAAAAACTTTCGAGAAAATAACTAGTAATATATTAAAATAAGATAACTTGGAGCTAGGAGTATGATTTACTAAAACAATTGTTTACTAGGTTACGAAATTTTCTAAAGTAATTTATTTACACGCCAGGGGTGGCTTTAGTCACTTTATTTGGTTTAAGGCGTTTAAATTTTAAAAAAGGGAACGATAGATGTAAAGAATAGGTTAATCGGTTTAAGTTGATAAGCTTAAGTTTGATTTATTTAAAACCGCTGCTACATCAACTCGTACTTTTTGTTATTTGTTTTGCCCCAATTTATGTACCTAGAGCCGCTACAGTTGCTACCCCTAATATTTGTAAACACAATTTTTTTAATCAAAGCTATGTTTATTTCTTTTTAACTTTAGCTATTACGAGCATGTTACCTTATCATTAACAATATAATCGGGATATGCAATCATTTTTCTAATGAGATTGGCTTTTTCTACCGCCTTAGTTTTTGTTTCACTGTCCATCCAATCTATATCATCAAGGTTTTTTAGAAATGATTCTCTAACATTTTCCACCATATCTTCAGTCTAAATTTTTTTCTTATAATAACTTTCAATTGACCACAAAAAACTAAGCTAGTCAAGTTATTAAAAGTACAGTGCATCCTCGCTAACCCGCCTATGTTGGGTAGGTTTTTTTGTAATTATAGCCGGATAGGAAGTAAAAGTCGTTTTTTTTTTGTAAACCACCTTTAAGATATGTTATGCAATGCATATAAAAAAAAAACACTCTTAATTTTCTGCCAATTTATTTTAAGATCTTTTTTTTAAACGAACTAAAAATTAAAACAGAATGTTAATAAATAAATCAAAATTTGATAAAGTTAAAAGTCAAATTGTCTTGAAATTAGTTTAACATTTAGTAGGTTACAAAAAATATTTCAGTTAGCTTAGTTTTTTTTTGACTGAAACCAGCCTGATTAGCAAGGCATCGAATTAGCGTCGGCCGCATTAGTGAGAATGCACTTTATTTCTGAAAACAAACACATTTAGTTTTTTTTACTTAAATATTACAAAAGCCTACTCAATTAGATTCGTTAGTCAAAAATTTTGTCTACTTAGACATAAAAATATAAGATTCTGTGTAAACTAACAAAGTTTATTATCTATACTTGTAATAAAATTTAGAGTACAGTTTATTCAAAAAATTATAAAAAAGTATAGTGCTTTTAACTAAGGTTTAAAGCATTATGTTTATTAGACTTGGTGTGTAGCTCGATGTCCGAAAGGTCTTATACCAGGTCCTTTGACCAAAAATTTAAGCTTAACTTTTTTTTATTGTGTTCAAAAAAATTTATAAGCTCTTGACCAATTAAAGTAGAGGTCAGTAGCCATTCATGAGAAAAAGGCTAGACTTACTAAAAAAAGTCTTATGACTTGATTTAAAAAATAAGATTTTGCAGGCCGGCGTAGCTTTTAAAAAACTGCTAAAGAATTATCTTTTTTTCAATTATAAATCAAAATTTTATAATTGAAAGTTTACAATAAAGTATTTAAGCAATTTAATGTTTATTCATTTGTGGTAATCAGTTCTACAAAAAAAAACTTAGCTTAATATTAGACTTACGGACACTATTTTTAATATAAATTTACACAGTAAAACAAACTCTCATTTCAAAGCTGTGGTTCCCAAAGTAATTATTACTCATAATTTTTAAAAGATAAATTATAGCATTATATCTTTATAGTTTTTTCTTTTTTTTTGTTTTAATTAATATAAAAATACAAAGGTTGTAATAAACAACTTTTATAAACCAGTTATTACTGAGCTTTAAAATATTTATCATATTACTTTTCAAAAACGAATAACTAGAAAATAATAAAAAAACTTCAAATGTACAATCTTTTATAAGTTGTTAAATTTTTTAGGTACAAAAACAATATATACTAAAATTATTTAAGTATATAAATTTTAATACTTAATTATACAAGAACTAATCTATTTTTAAATTGTATTAAATTTAGAGCTTTAAAATAGAATACGATAACTTTTTATACTTTACAAAAAATAGTCCAAATCTTACAGCTTTTTTGTTTTCCTCAGAAAAATAAGACTCTACAAAAAGACTACCAACAGGCATAGGAAAAAATGATTCACTAATGTCTGCACAAGTCAACCATCTTGCTTCCTCTGCTGTTGTTCCTGACACCTTAAGTGTTCTTTTGTAACTAATAAACTCAAGGAAAGTTTTAAGATTTTTGTTTACTTAACAATTGTTAGTTTTTAATCTATTTATATTTTTCAGTTGAACTAATTTCTTTTTAGGTCAAAATAATGCTTTCTATTTATTTATTTAATTTTTGAATTACTTAAAATCTATAAAAGTAATAAAGCAATGAAAAATTTAGTTTAGTCAAAAAATTGATAACTTTTTCGTTGTAAGAAGCTCTTGCATCTCTTAGAACTTTTGGCATATATGAAGATCTTGACTTCATTACTCTCCAAACTAAGTAGTTTTGTAAGAAAGATGAACTATATAATGAAAATAAAATTGATAAAAAAAAAAAATTTGTATTAAAATTTAGTTAGTATTATTACTAATTAGTATATTTTATATTGTTAGAACTAGTTCTTTTTACAGTTGCCTGTGAAATAGTATGATAACTATTTTTTCAATAATTAAATTAAAACTCAGATAAAAAACATAATATTACACTACTAGTACTAAGTTGAACGATATCATTTTTTATCTTTAGAAGACAGTAGAAAACTTAAAAATCCTAGCGAAACATTGTGTTATAATAAAATATCCAGTTTAAATAAAATCTCTGTAAAAACATTTAGTACATAACAAGAATTTAATTTAACAAAAAAACTGTTACACCTTAAGATAAATAGAACTTTAAAGTAATTTATTTTTTGCTTACAAAGAAATTTTTTCGGTGAATAAAATAAGAAATCATTTATCTTATTATGAAACAGAGACTTATTTTTAATTATACGCATTTCTAATTACTTAATTAAAATCGTATTTAGTTGCTTGATTAAGCAATTTTTAAAAACGTAAAATTAAAATAGCAAGCAACAAAAATAAGTTGATTATTGTAAAGGACAGTTAGTATTTTATTATATTCTATTTTTCAAAAAAAAAAACATATGCATTAGTGAACTCAAAAACTAACTCATCTGATATATAATCTGATATTATCCTAGTGAAATTTCCACCGTACTTTTTGGCGTACATTATCACTTCTGTATCTTCATTGATGTTTATGACTCCACTATTTAATTTTTACTAAAGTTTTAACTTCAACTCTTACCGTTTTTAAATTAAGTAACTTTATTTTGAAAAAAAGTTATCAAGTCAGTTAAAACATGAAACCCAGTCTATTAGAATTTATTTTATGTTTAAATGTGTTTTTGAAAGTTTTAAATTTTTTATGTTTAATTTTCAATCAAATCTTTTAAAGTTTAATTTAATTACCCTTACTTTAAAAAAGTTTTAATAATAAGTTTTAAAAACCACTAAACTGCATTAAAAACTTTATCACTAACTCATTAAAATCATTAGTGACAGACATTACATTCTGAACATATTTCAGCCAATCAAAGTCTTTATTTACTTCACTTCCTATTTCACTTAAACGATACTTGTTGTAAATAGCTGCTTCGTCACGTGATTCAGCAGAAGATAAGGTGATGGAGGCTAAATCAGTTTCAAAATCGACTATCTGCCGTATTATTTTTTGTTAAGATTTTTTTCAAATCTAATGGTTGTAAGTAAGAACTGCTTAGGTAAAACTTTTTACGGCTTTAAATTTCATCACAGAGCATTGGTTTTTAAGAGGTTACTTTTGAAATCTTGATAACAGCTTTTTTTGTGAGTTTTAGGTTTTTGGTTTCAAAAAAAAAAAAGTAGTAACAAAGTATGTTAAATTTAGAACAAAAAGAATTATTTATAATAAATATATTTAATTATATTACGTTGTAAATAGTTGATCAACAATATAAAGCATATAAGGGTTGATCATGCCAATTCTATCATCAGACCACAAGTTTCAGTAGACTGAGACCGGTTTTGTCCTTATTAGGACTCATCAGTCAATCACAACCAAAAAACTTGCAGTCGTCAATCTACAAACGGTTTATGATGCTTTCACATGAAGCAACCATTTGCTGGCAATGATCAGTGACGTCAGCATTGTCATTTGCCGTGCAATGTTTAAAACATTGTCCACTAGGCATGCTCGTTTTAGTACGATCAACAAAAAACATCGGCGAAAGTCAGCAGAGCAGAAGTCTGGACTTTCGTTTGCCGTGAGACTAGCTCAAGTTAAACAAAAGGGTTGATCATGCCAATTCGATCATCAGACCACAAGTTTCGGTAGACTGAGACCTGTCTGATGATCGAATTGGCATGATCAACCCTTTTGTTAAACTTGAGCTAGTCTCACGGCAAGCGAAAGTCTAGACTTCTGCTCTGCTGACTTTCGCCGATGTTTTTTGTGGTAAATAGTTAAGGGTGAGCTTTATCATACAGATTTTTACTAAAGTATTTGCATGTATATAAAATGAAAAGATATAAACAAAAAACTAGTTTTTGTGAGTTTTATTTTAATCATTTATTTAAAGCTATATTAGCGTAAATTTCAAACAATGTTAACAAAAATTAAAAATCTACATTTTGACGACTTTAAGAAATACTATATGTAATTTTTTTTGGCTGCTGATTATTTATTTAAACATAAATAGTTTACGGTAATAATAAGTGTAAGTTACTTACAAACCATTTCAAAGAGACACACATAACAATTTTATAGTTTATTTTATTGTAGTGTATAATTTTAATGTTTAGATTTATATATTTTGTTAGTTAACTTGTCTTATATCTACAGTTGTTGAACACTAATTTAGTTATTTTGCAAAGTTTTCTTTACCGTCACATTTAAATAAACTATAAAACTGTTATATGTATCTCTTTAAAATAGTTTGTATAAAATCCCATCCCCTATTTTAATAAATTATTTAACATTTTTTGGAGTAAACTAGTATTTATCATACTAAATTATTTCATTTAAATAAACAATCCTCCAAAATTCACTTCTTATTACAAATTTTATAGCTTTCAATTTAAACATGACCTTAGTTTTTTAAAGATATAATTTAAGCAGACCATACTTGCCAGTAAATTGTCTTAAAAGTCAAGCGATAAAATTTAATACTTTTTTTTATGTGATTTTTTAATTTGATAACTCTGTGCATTTGATATGTTTTTAACTTTCTATTTTTAGCTTTGTTTTAATTATTATTAGTTTATTTAAGAAAAAAAAAATTTGCTCAAAATATTTGGTCCTAGGATCTGGTGCACGAAGAACCTTTCGGTTATCAAGTCGCACACCTCTTTGATACCTTTTAACGTCTTGTCCAGGGCAATATTTATTGTCTGGGACGATACTTAATACTTATACCAGTTTCTAATAAAAAATATAAAATATATGTTTATTAAGTTTTAACAAACTTTCTTTGGTAAAAAAATTAAAGAACTAAAAAACAACATACGTGCAAGAATGCAGAAAAATAATATTAAAATAACTTTGTGAGTCTAAGGAAAATATTCGATATAAATCTCATTGTAGCTTTAACAATTCATTGGATTTTCTGAGTTTATATTTAGTTAGCAATCTTTAGGTAGTAAAAACGGCATTAAGTTTGAACGTAAAATTATCTTTAACACTTTTGTTGAGTTCTGTAAATGGTAATATTGTATTGTTTATTGAAAAACAAAAAAAAAAACGAAAACTTGATCTTAGGACCTGGTTTACGAAAAAATCTTTCTATTATCGAGTCATACTCAACAGATAGTTTAATGTCTTGTCCAAGACAAATATATTTATTTTTTTAATTTTCAAAAGCTTTTATACGTTTTGCTTGTCTCTTAATAAGTAAAGTAAGTAAAGTAAGTACTTCAAAATAATTTTTTTTTAACTAAGTATAAAGTTTTCTTAGTTAAGCTGAGTATAAAAAGGTCGGCATAAAAAAAATATTTCTTAGAATGTTTTTATTTAAAATAGTTTACTCCGAAGTGTAAGGCTGAAACAATTGAAACAGGCTTATAAATATATTTCTTTTGTTCTAAAGCTAAGCTCAAGAAACATGTTTTGCTAACAAAAAAATCTGTAATGTTGCTCAGAATTTTCAAAATAATTAAGTTGTTTAATAACTAAGTTTATAGTTTAATCCGAATGCCAGAGTTCAAAAAAGTTTTAAATATTTTCTTGAGCAGTATTGTTTATTGCTGTTAATAGTTTAGATAATTTTTTGAATGATGAAGTTTGTCAATACTTATAAAGTACTACTAACTTAGAAGTATAGACTTCCTCAGTTTAAGTTATTAACATTGTTAAGTTTGTTTACTAAAAATTAAAGTAGAAACTTAAAGTTTAAAAACAGCTTATAAAGGATCTTCAAGCAAGTTAAGATAAATTTTCTATGTGCTTTATTTATTTAGAAACTAATTATAATAATACAAACATTTATGTACTGCTTCGTTTAAGTACCAGGTTTCGGTGATCGTGAGCTGACCTTGTCAAATAACAACAAAACAGTATATAACATTTAGACAATGGCAGTAAAGCGAATTTGAACTCATCGATGAGTGAAAACATAAAGAAAAGAATTTTGATATTAAGTAATCAAATTTAATTACTAATTACTAAAACTAATTATAAAAGTTTTCTGAAATACTAAAAAGTAAAATATACTATAGATAAGCTCGTAGGACATAAAATCCTAAACAAGCACACCTATGGAGCAAAACAAACAACTGTTCTCAGAAGCAAAACTTTGTTCTAGCTACGACGCTTCTCTTTTCATTAAAGTTTACAGTCAAATGCCAGTTGTCGAATAAACTATTTGTATTATAAAAACAAGTACTTTATTTTTAACAATTTAAATACAAAATTTCTTGTTCTTAAGCATCAATTTTTAAAGCTTATTATTAACATAGCACTTATAATGAAACAAATTAATAGCTCTATACCTTATCAGCTAGTGTAGTTGCATCTACGCTTTGATCCATAACATTTATAAAATTTCTTATATAATCTTTGTAAGCTGGAATAGTTTCCTCACTAGTTTTTTCATCTAAGTAGTAGTCTCTTGATGGAAGCCCGAAAGATGGTTCTGTTATCTAAACCAACAGGTAATAGCTATTAAAAATGTCAGTTATTTTTGTAGGATAAGTATTATTTTATAAATAAATTTTAATGACTTCTACGAATACTAAAGTTTGTAAGATACAATTAAATCATTAAGTTTAAGTGGTCACTAAACTATTTATTCACTTTATTTCTGTAGGTTTAAAAAACCTTCACGTCTACACTATGTAAAATTAACTATACTAGTTTTTTTATGCTTTAATAGCTATTAAAGTAGAAATTGTTTTTATGGGACCATATAATCTATTGCTTGGCATTATAAGACACATACAGTTTGCATATATATTTTTAACAAAAAAATACTTGTTAGTAATTAGGTCGAAACCTTACTAAAATAAACAAACAACATATTAATAAGTTTTGCATTATGCTAAAAATGGTAATTACCGACTCATTAGTCTGTTAGTATTTATTCAATTTTTACTTATTTGTTGTATTCAAGGTATATAGAGTTCGTTAGTTTTGTAAGATTAATAAAATACCATTAAAAAAATATTTTTTTGTAGTATAAAATTATTACTAAATGTTAAAAACATAGTAAAAACATTCTACTACTTTTCAGTAAAATTTGTTTATAGAAAAATAATTTTTCCTTAAGTTCTTGTACTATTTACGTTATAATTTATCAGTTGATTATTATAACCCATAGTCGTACAGTCAAATAACAAAAATTTAATGAAAGTTGTGCCACAAGTGTAATAGACTGTAGAAATTGAGACAGTTTTAGAAACAAATAAACACATCTTTGGTAGTAACAACAAAGGGCTAAGTTTTTTAAGTAGCACTATTTGAATATGGTTATATTAACAACTGAAAATCTCGATTAAAAGGTTTAAAGGAGTGAAACAGTATTTTGATATAAAATCTATTTTATTATTCTTAATCAAAGTTGAAAATATAATTGTAGTTTTAAAAGTTAAAAGTATAAAATAACAGTTCATTAACTAACATAAGTAACATACTTATGAAGCATGACTCTTAAACAATACTTTAAAACGAAGAAAGATATATATTTAAAAAACTTTAATCAAATAACAATACTTTACTTTTAGTTTTGAGAACCGAAAAATACATAAAACTATTTAATTGTATACTTTTTATACTTAAAAATCTATAACAAAAATAAGTCTCAATTTTTAATTATGTATTTTAATCTATTTAGACACTTTTTAACATTGTATTATTTAATTATTTGTTTTAAAATAATCACTTTTTTTGACTTAAAAAAAAATAAAAAAATATTTTATCATTTGTTTTTTTTTCATTAAATAAACTATTTAATGTTAAACTAACTTTGCAACTTTTAAAAAATTTCATTTAGACTTGTACTTTTTAGTATGCCCTTTTTAATGAATACGCACTTTTAGGCTGTGTTCAAGGAGCGTACTCAAGAGGAAGATTAGTGTATTAAAAAAACTTTGTGTTTTTTACTTTATAGTGACAAATAATTAAAAAATTAAAAAAAAATTCTAAATTGTTTAATCTTATTTCTATGTGTTAAGTTTATGCAAAATTTAGGCTCTAAAATCTTATGTAGTTCACAAAAGAATACTTTTAGTTCTTATTTTTCTAATTTTAAAACGTAGAAAACATATATTTTCTGAATTTTCTTAAGAGCAGTTTTCTTACTAAAAACTTACAGTAAAAATATTAACACTCGAATTTTTAGAATCTGAGTACACATAAGAACCAATGACGGCACCAACTCCATAAACAGAGCTAAACTCGGCCAATGTTTCATCTAAAGGAACTGGTGAAAAACTGTCTCCTAGTATTGGCCATCCTCCCATTTGTTCAATAAGTTCTCTGATTGGTTCAAGACCCAATTCATCTATTTTTTCTAATAAATGATCATACTTAATTAATCAAGTACCTAATTTGTTAATACTTACTACGTTTTCATAAATTAGTTTGATAAAGCAGTTCCAAGGAGCTTTAAGACAGTTCAAAACGTACTCTTACGTTAATGAACAATTAGTTTGCCTCGTTCAAATGTTTTATCAGAAACCCCGTTAAACTAATACTTTAAGCATTAGATTACGTTTTTTTATTGCCTTATAATTAAGATTCGTGTTATAAAAAACCTCAAACCACAAAGTCGAAAAGTTTAAACAAGCTGGTTGCAACTTTAAAAACATTTACTATATAAATAAAATAAATTAAAATTTCTAAAAAACTACTCTATCTTTATAGTATCTAATTAAAACTCTTATATTAGTAAATAATTGTATTTAAAATCTATAAAAAATATGTCATATAATCAATTATTACTGTTATTATTAGTAAAGCATCTTAGTTAATCAAAAATTTTAAGTTATTTACAGTTATTAACACAACAAAATAAAATTTTTATGTACATAACCAGGGTCTTCTTTGTCAAAACAAAACTTAATTATAAAAGCATATACTTTTTACACCTATTATTAGATAAATAAACAAAATCTAATTTTGATAAAACACATTCATGGTTAATTTTTTATTAACTTACTGGTGTCCATGCACGATGCATAATAGTTTCTAGCTTTTTTTATCGAATCATTTTCGTCTATATTATTTTCCTTTTCAAGTACAGCTGTAGTTTTTTAAAGTTTTTTAACCACCTTTTTGAAAAAAAAAAGTCTTCTTTCTTAAGTGAGTATTTTTAAGTGGTGTCGATTTTAGTGTAGATTTTATTTTTACTTAAATTATTTTTAAAAAATTACAAATTATAAACAATACTTATTGTATTATAAATTACTTTAAAGTTTATACAACTACTTGTAATTTTTTTCATAGGTAGTTAGTTATATAGTTAATAGATTGTTTAGTTAAAGCGTTAACAAATAGTGTTTTTTACTTAACAAACTTTTTAAAGACTTTGAAACTAGATCTCTGACATCGTTAAAAACAGAAACAGAAGACTGTGTTTCTGAAATTATATGCTCATCTACCCACTTTGAACAGCTAAACTCGTAGAAGTCATCACAAGGATCTATTGCTTGGTCCATTGAAGACAAAATTCTGTTCGCTGGTTTTAATTATTATTACTTTGTTTTTCAAAACGACCCTTTTTTAGTAAAAATTTTTCTTTTGCAATAGTTGATAACGATAAAAAATGTATTTATTTTATTAATTTAATCTAGAAAGATATGTGTATTTTCATATGTGTAAAAAATATTAAGTTTGAGTCCAAAAAAGTTTTGTTGATAGCTTAGTAACTTTTACTTGTAACATCTTTAAAAAGCTTATATAAATAACTACATTAAAAGAAATTATTTTATAAGTTGTTAATTTAATGTTACAAATACGCTTAAAAAGTGATAAAATTTTACAAGTTGACAGAATTGTATAGTTAAAATTTTCAAAATTAAACCTGCTTTTATACATTCGGGAGTTTGGCATAATTCAGAATCTAAAAAACAGAAATTAAATTAGTAAAATCAATACTTATACTAAGATTAAAACAAATTAGTGTTCAATGCTTCAACATATACTTTAAGTCGATTTTTGAGGTTGTTTTTTTAACTCAATATTTATATACTTAATCAACCTTAAAGAATCGAAAAAGTATATACTTCAAATTCGATTTTATACAAATATACCTTTGAAAAAAATTAAAAAAGAATATAATATAGTTTTTGTGTAAACTAATTAAAATAAATCTACTTAATCATTTATCACGCTTTTCTGTTAATGATTCAAATAAGAATTGTTGCTAGATTTATAACTATCTTTTTCTTTTTCAGACTTTATTTATTTTTGTACTGGTTAAGCTGGAAGCAACTTGCATTATCTTAACAAAATCACTATTGTGAATGCAACAAAATTGTTATAATGCTCTTTCTTTATTTACTTATTACATTAAATTTATACTTTTTGTTTATTTATTACTTTTAGATTTAACGTTCTCATTTGTTTATACTATTCTTAATTGTATTTCTATTAGTGTTTGTGTTTTTTAATTAATTTAGGTTTATTAATTTAGTTTACTTCTTTTTATTTTTGTTGCATAATAAGTTACGGTCTGAAAACTGTGCATGTTTAAAGTTATAACTTGACTTACTTTTATTATTTCATACCAATTATAAAATTTATGTTATAACTAATTTGCTTCCGGTTTTAGTAGAACAAGGTTCGACAGCTTTTACATGTTATATTTCAAATTTACAAGAAAAAAAAAGATCAGGTTTTTTGAGAAAAAATAGTTTTGTTAGGCCGACGAAATTTCAAAAAAATTCATTGAATGCACATTTTTACTGAATGAGTCATCATTTAGCACTTAAGTAAAATCACAAACTTAATATTTATAATAGATAACCTTACATTTATTGCTTTTTTGTACATGATTATATTTTAATAAAAAATTACGTAATTCAAGTAGTAGCCTGCCTTTCTAATATTTCTTACTTGTTAAAATTATTTTTATTTACCATGAAAGCAACTTTTTTTTTAAGTAATTTTTTTTTTAGGATGAAAGATTTTTATAAACATGTTTAGTTTTTAATTGATTACTAACCAATCTGAGAATTTTAAATTCTTCATAAAATTATACTAAAGTTTTTTGTATACATTTGATCTTTTTAAACACATATACAATAAACTTTTATCTATAAAATAAAATAAAAATGTTGATTTAAATATCTTAATGTAATGTCCAAATAACAATTTTTAGTTAATACAACATGTTATATTTTAAATACGGAATTCAACTTTAGTAAAGAATAAAAATATTATTGCTAGTAGTACTAATTTTCTAAAAAAAATTCTAAAGTTTCTAAAAGATGAAAAAATCAAGTTAAAGATGAAAACTTCAAGTTAAACTAAAAACAGTTAATGTAACTCTACCAACTCTGTGTGGTCAATAAAACTTAAGTAATTTAAATTACATGATCATTTTTAATAGAACTTGAAAGAAAGGGCGACTCTAACCTTTTTTAACTGGAGTAGCAATACTTTACTTGTCTTTTACAAAAGTATGTAGAAACTTAAAAGCACTATAGAAAATTAAGTAAGTGTTAAGTAGTTTTAATCATATTTGTTTATTCTAGCATAAGCTTAACTAAGGTTCATTAAACAAATGAAAAGTTGTTTGTCATATTTGTTGTTGTGGTAAACTTTCATAGTATAAAATACACCCTTTAAATAAACTTACAAAAAAAACTTTCAGTTTTAAGTTCTTAAAATATAACGAAAATTACTAGTTCTTTATCTTTTAGAAGTATCTTAAAAAGTAACATTTGTCGTTTTTACATTTTTGTTGAGGTTTAGTAAAGATACAAAATAATATATGATTACTTACAACAAAAAATTCTAGGTATTTTTTCTTTCTTTTCTCAGTAGCACAAACAACCAGTTTAGGTAACTAATTCTTTATTCTAAAGATTGTTGTCTGATTCCTTCTTGTTTGATGATTTAAAGTATCAGAAGCTTTAGCTTTGAATGATAGAGTGGTATCATTTTCTTTTATAGAGACCTTGCAGACCGCGTAATTAATTATGCAGCTTAAAGAATACCATTGAAGCCTGAAGACGTTGTTGCCCCGCTGTCTAACGAGCCAATTTGGTCAGAAGGATTCTCTTAAGGCTGTAACGCCTCTGGCTTTAAATTAAATTCAGCAAAAGAGTTTTCTCTAATTAGGGGTTTTTTGTATTAATTTGTTAACTTTCTAAATTGCCGCCTTAGATTTGAATATTAATTAGATTTGAAAAAGCTCAAGCTGAACTTCCTGGTGCTAAATTGTGAGTATTGTCATTAATCTATTATTTTCTAGTTCTGTCTCTTAAATTGAAATTTCTAAA
This sequence comes from Thalia democratica, assembly GCF_965202585.1. Classification (NCBI taxonomy): domain Eukaryota; kingdom Metazoa; phylum Chordata; class Thaliacea; order Salpida; family Salpidae; genus Thalia; species Thalia democratica. The sequence continues at coordinate 60,591,879 of NC_139165.1, forward strand.
TTAGTTAAATTGAAGTTAATTTTACTGTGGTTTGCATAAATTTGAATAAACTCTGCTGTTGATAAAATAAAATTGTAGTTAATTGTACTTTTGATTTTGCATAAATTTAAATAACTAAACTTTGGTGTTAATAGATCATTATATTGAAATTATCTGTAAATTGGTTATATAAAATTGAATAAATAAGCTTTGTTGTGGATAATTAGTTAAGAAGCAAGCTGCTTTTTGGTGCTCTTAATAATCTCTGAAATTTACAAACCAAATTTGATTAATCTAAATATCTAAAATATCTAAATATCTAAATATCTAAAATATCTAAATATCTAAAATATCTAAATTTAATTAAATAACTAGTGGGCCATACCTAACTATTATATAGTATATAGTGGGTATAGCATTATGAGTAATAGAGCCAAGCCCACCAAAAAGGATAGTATGTTCTCTAAAGAGAACATACATCATACCTTAGACAAGGTCAACAACCCCGAAACTCGCTGTAGCCAGCGAAACATTGACAGAGGAATCAATAAAAGGGGTGTTGACCCACACTCTTCGCGCCGTAGCCAACCTGGTCCATCAGACCAACCACACCCTACGTGCGAAAGATAAGGCTAATTTCCTTCAAAATTTTTCAACAGCCGCCTTAATCCTAGTGTAAACTTGAGAAAATTTTCTTAAAAAAAATTCTCGGGGGCCGCAATTAATCAAAAGCAGTTTTAATAATTAGTATGAAAAAACTATTTTAAACCAAAAATGTGTTAAAATTAGTAACAAAAGCGACTATAAATGAGTACTTCATAAATTAAAAGCTTGGTTGTTAGTTTTTACAACACAAAATTTATTTTTTTTACTTTTGTTTTTAGAAATATGTTTTTAGCTAAAATGTACCTCGCGAGCCACAGATTTTGACTTTGAGGGCCGAAGTTTGCCAATCCCTGGATTAAAACTATACAAGTTGTAAGAAAAATCTACATAAAATAAAAACTAAGCAATAACTCTTAAAAAATTATTTCTTAAAGAAAAACTTAGCAAAAATGTATAAACAACTTCTTACACTTTTATTTTTTTGATTAGTAATGCTTTTTAATAGAATTTCCGAAGATGTCACCAAAAAACTAAAAGCGTCTGTCGTCGTCAACGTTACTTATTTATAGGATGTTTCAGTAACAAATGATATCACAAAAGTAAAAAGTTCAAATTATTAGTTGCATCTTTATTAATATATTTATATCTTCAAGGCTAATTCAGGACTTTTTTTTTTCAGCTTATTAAAAAGGTTTTAAACTAATTTTAAACCTTAAAAATTCAAAACTGAAATGATCATCTTCTAAACGCTCTTGTGTACTGAATAGAAAATTGGCAGTACATTTCAAAATTTTTGTTACAAAACTTCACATTGTTATTTGTTTTGCACGCGTTGTTCCAAGCTAAATATATGCTAAAGTTTAACCTTTCTGAGTGACGTACATTGCCCAACTCTAAACTTTATAGAAAGTTAGATATTTGAAACTAACTTTGTTCAATTAGTTTCATTTCAATTTTATTTAAAAAAAATAAAAACAGTCTAACTATTAAAGTAATAATTCCAAGTCAAAGCAAACTCAGACTTGTTGGTTACGATTAAAATTGAGTTTTAAAATTTGAAAAAACATAAAAAGGCTTATTATTTAGAAAAATGTACTTGAAACTGAATTTAATACTAAAAACACACAACAGTATAACATAATTTTTTTGTATAGTTTTAAGTTATAAATTGGATAATATAGAGCAGATTTAAACTTCTTTCTAGAACTAGTAAAATATATTACTATTTAGTTCTAGAAATGTTATTCATAAAAACACGAGAAACTTTTGTAAATCTCAAAACAACGGGACGTTAATAAACTAAATTACAATTATACAAATGATGTGCTGTTTTATTGTTGTGTTTTTTACTATTAAGTTAATTTATGTAGTTGCTAAAACCAATGTTAAAATACAATTAGTCTTTTAGATGTTAAACTTAAAACTGAAACGATAAATATTTTTTATATTTTTCAAGGTTTTATAAACTTACAGTTGATAGTAAAAAATGCTTATTTAAATTAGGGAAAGGCAATGTACGGTCCGCGGGTCGGATGTGGCCAGCAAACAGAAATATCTGGTCTGCGACGTGTTTTTTAGTTTAAAATTAAGTCAAATTAGACTTTCTAACAACAACTTTTTTGAAATATTCTCTCGATTTGGCTGTCAGCATAAATTAGTACTTATCAAAAGATTGTTTCATCGCATGTTTGCTTTTTTAGATTGTTTTTTGCTTTTATGGTACACTTTTTTTTTAATTCACGGCTCGCTAAGACTTTGTTTTAGTTTTGCTGGCGAAAGACTTTTTCTGGTAAATAAAGTCCACTGACTAGAAAACTATCCAACTTCTAATTTAAACCATATATATATACATATTTTAATATAGTTAAAGAATAATCACTTTAACTGTTCAAAATATCAGTTTACTTTTTAAATTTCTAATAGACAATAAATATAAATAAATAGTTGAATACTTTTAGTAAAATCGTGTTTTTTTTTGAGCTTTTCTATACAAATATCGTAAAACATTTAAAAAATTATTATATTTAAGTCAACAAATAACTTGTGTACAAAAAAAATTTGTGTAAAAATATGCTTTTTATCATAAAACACTTTTGTCGCTTTCCAAGAAATTCACAACATTTTTTAATTATTATCTCGTATTTATTACAATAATGCACAAAATTTACTGAAAATACAATACAGTTATATAAAAACATCAATTACAGTACCAAAATGAGTTTCATTTAACTGATTTCAAAGAAGTTGCTTGCTACTTACTAAAACTGTATACAAAAGGTAAACATAGTTAGACTTCAATTTAACATCGGTTATTATTTTACTAAGTGCAATCACCTGTAAAAATAAAAAATAAAATTTTAGTTAGTAAACGATTAATATACTAACCTTTTTGGTTATTTTGGGTATTATCTTTTTCTTTGCCATACAAAACACCAAGAGTGATAGTTGAAACTAATAAAGAAATAGTTAACAAACCAAAAGCTAAGTTAGAAGCTTTTCCCATTTGTTACCTTTGTTTTTACTGATATACTTTAAATTAATTTTATGATAAATCTAGGTCAGTATTAGAGTTTTTTTGGCTGTATATAATTATAGTTATTTGTGTTTTATACTGTTTGTAACTATTATCAGAATCAGAACTCTGTTTTAATTTTGAAAATTTAGTTGATCTGGTGATGCATTAATTAATAGTTGGTTATCTTAAGAATTAATAATATAGCATAAAATAAACAAAAGTTTAATCAAAACCTCTTTACATACTTATTTCACATTATTTAATATTGTGTATAGGTTATAGATAATAAACTTTTTATTTAAGTAATTTTACTTTATTGTTATTACTTTCTAATCAACTAAATCATAAAAATTATAAAAAACATTTTGCATAAAATGAAAATAATGGTAAAAGTCTTAATATATGTATGTAATACATATAACAACAAACTTGTATAAAATTTTTAGCATGAAGCACTCTGCAAGTTGAAATTTTGAAAATCATTAAATTTATTTGCTTAAAAATATACTGTTTAAATCTTTAAAAATTTAAATTAGTCTAAAATTTTAGAATATATGTTTGTTAAAAGTTTTTATATATTTAGTATAGTAGTAAACGTTTTAGCTAGCATCGGAAAAGCTGAGATTTTTCCCTCCATCATAACTATCATTAATAACTAAGTAAAAAAACACAATTTTTTAATATGTTTTTTGTTGAAAATTAATGTGAGATATATAATTCAAATTAACTAATACTAAACAAACTTGTTTGATACAGTTATTTAGCTGTTAATCAAAAACTAACTTAATGTTATCTAAATTTATAAATTTTTAGCTGGTTTCTACTTTATTTGCAGACAATTTTTTATATCCAATTAACATAAATCTAAAATCTGTCGAGGAAAAGTCGGAGTATCTTGTAATAGTGTAATTACAGTTTTACAAAAAAATAATAGATATAAAATAACTTTTATTTTAGTCTCCCTGAAAAATACCTTTTAGTTTTGAAGATTCTCGAGTGAAACTAATTTTTAGTTTACTGAAGAAAAGAGTAGTATTTAAAAGTACTTTAAGCTTTTAATGTACCTAAACTTTTTTTTTTTTAATGTCACCTTTTGACTTATTATTTACTTTATTTGAATAAAAAAAATGTTATGGTTTTAATTTTTGTAAATACTTATAACACTTTAAAAAGAAAAAGCTAGCAGGTAGAAAAAAGTAATAAATCAGTGAAAACAAACGGCTCTTTTTTAAGTTAGAAATTAACATTAAATAAACAAAAAAAAAATTTATCTTTAATATAGCTACTAGTTTTACAAAAAAGTTTTGAGCATAAAGTTAAGATAAAAGGTAAATATACTTATTAAGTAATAAAACAACAAGTTTTAATAAAGGTTTAAGTAATTTTTTGATACAATAGAAAGGTCTATTTTGATAAAAGCTATTTTTATTTAGTTAAGTTTTACTAAAATATGTTGACTTTTAGTACATAAAGCCTTAAATACAGTTTTTATTTATACAATAAGTTAGGTTTAATGTTTATTTTACTACTCTAAGTATTTGACTTCACAGTAAATCAAAATCTACATTGTACTGGTAGTTAATTTAGCTTTGATTTCTTTTACTTTTCAATAATATTAATTGTTAGTATCATGTGAAGTAACTTCATTTGCTTTATAAAAAAAACTTTTATTTCCTTTTACTTGTTTTAAAATAAAGCTTGTTAGTTAACGTAAAATTTTTAAGCTGAACTATTAACTTAAAATATATTTATCATTTTAGTTTGCTTACTTTGTTAATAATTATTTAGTAAACATTAACTTAAAAGTATTTTGTATGAATTGTTTTTACTTTATTTGACTTTGTAGTGAACATTGTTAAAAACAAATTATCTTTAGGGTAAAGTCCACTTTACGTTTTTTAAACATAATTATGATGTATTTAAAAAGTAATAAGCTTTTGATTATACAAATCATAAATCACGATGCAGTTATACAAAAATTAACGTGTACAGATTTGTTTTTTAAACTCTGCAGTTATCTTGGATTTGAAAAGTTTCGGATTAGAAATATATAATTGAAACAATTATTTACGAAATTTAATATAAAGGTATAAAACATATACTTTTAAAATTATTAGATAACTTGTTAACTAATATGTCTACTTTAAAGCAAAGTAAACAATTGATTTGTTTTTTAAATACCTTAAACAAATGTTTTTTGTTAGTTTGTTTATTCCGTCTATGTAACAAACCATTAAAATTTTTACAACTATGTTTACAATAAATATTTGAATCTATATACAAATAGAAAACTGTAAACAAGTTTTAAAGGTTATATAATTGCTAGATTACCAAAATACAAGTAATGATGAGCTATATGTTAATTACTAGTAAACTATATTACTAAAGCTAATTTTTTAAAGTAAACTTTTTTTATTGTAAAAATTTGAACTTTAACCAGGAGTGAGCAAACAAATTTCAAGGAAATTTTTAAAGACTCCCGAACTTTGGTTTAGACCAGGGGTCGGCAGCCCTTTATAAGTCGCGAGCCAAATTTTCTATAAAAGTTGCTCGCGGGCCGCATTGTAAAAAAAAGTTGTACCGGGGGCTCAGTTATTGCAAAATATTTGGAGTAATCAACATAAAGGTACTATTTTAAACCAAAAATGTGATAAAATAAGCACTGGCAGAGCACTAGTAACGACTAGTTATTAATTAAGAGCCTTAGTGTAACACAAAAACTTTTCTTACTACTGTTTTTAAAAAGGTCAGTCTTGGACTTAAAAGTATCTCACAGGCCGCAGATGTTGGCTTTGAGAGCTGCAGTTTGGCGACCGCTGATTTACGACAAAATTACTAAGAAAATGTTAGTATAAGCAACGTTAAATTTATAAAAAGGTAAAAGCGAGTCCCTAAACCGATTTAATAAAGCCAGAGTCGCAGTTTCAAATACTGTCGTGGACGGCCTTGAAACACTAGACCACCGGTACTCGAATTTCGAATGCTCGACTAGATGTAAGTCAGCCGAATTCCTAGGCCACACAATCGCCCGATTTCATGTGTATAAACCTTTAATTTCGATACAGAAAGCGTAAAACTAAATAAAAAATGTTAAGCTAATAAACTATCATAATTAAGTTATACAATTTATCTTCTTAAAATTTTCCAATAAAAACATCAGCGAAAGTCTACAGATCTAAACCTAAATTTTCGTATGCCGTGAGACAAGCTCAATTTAATGAAAGTTTTTATTACACCAGTTCGATCTTCAGTCCACAAGCCTTCTATAGACTGGAACCGGTTTCGTCCTTATTAGGACTCATAAGTCAGCCAAATTAAAAAAAAATAGTTGAAAGTAAACTCTTTTTTTTTTCAATTTGTTTTGAAAACTGCTTAGTTAGAGTTTCGAATGTTTTAGAATAGGGGTGGGCAACGTACGGCCCGCGGGCCGGATCCGGCCCGCAGAGTGAAAATGACCGGCCCCCAAACCTTTTTTAATTTTAAATGGAATCCGGCCCGCAAGTGGATGATCCGGCCCGCTAAGCATTTTCAAAATTTATATAAAATCCGGCCCGCCAATTTAATTATCACAAAACTTGTACAAAACCTTTTTTGAACTATTTCATTAAATAAAACTGTAAAACTTTGACCCTGAAAGCGTTTGTTACAATGGCTTATTATTTTGTGGTGATAAAACACTATTTTGTTATAGTATCTTGTTCTGTTTCAAGTCAGTTGAAGTAATACTTTCTCAAATTATCCAAAAGCAATCGTTTGCTGAAGTAACTTTGATGATCTTACCTACCATAATGTTTTCATAAAAAATAGACGTGTAAAAAATTGCTGTCTTTCCAGATAAATATTGAGTTATTTTTTAAATGTTTAAAAAAGTAAAAAAAATATATATTTTTAAACATCGACAAATTTTTTAAGTCAAACTGCTCAAATTTAAATTTTTGTCAAATGTTTTATGTTTAGACTACAATTTGCACCTTTTCTGCTATTGTTTTTTCATTAAGGACTTTTTGATTAAATATAGGGTTAAGTTTAGTGATGACCAATTGATGACAATAGTTTCACTTTATAATAAGTTTGGTCGTCGTTTTGCAGACTTTTAACAATTAAGTGAAGAATTCGACATTATTTCATCACCGTCGACGTTTGACACCGAAAATGTACTTAGTGATTTTGTTAGAACTGTTGAACTTCAATGTGGCAGTACACAAAAAGAAAAGTTTAAAACTGAAAAATTGACAAATTTTATGACTTACTTAACAAGTCAAAGTTTGTTAACTTAAAAAAGATGACAATGAAGTTATTTGTTCTGTTTTGGTCTACATGTTTTTGCAAACAAACATTCTTAAACATGTATATAAACAAAAGTAAGCTGCGTTCAAATCTTACTGATACCAATTTGCAGTCATTACTAAGAATATCTACTTCAAATAAACTTCCAGATTTTAATAAACTTGGTAAAAATTTTTATGATCGAAAAATGTTTCATTGACTTCTTTTTAGTGTAATGATTCTTGCTAAGTTCTTTAAACTTAACATTTAAAGTATAATGTGACAATTTTATGTTTTAGTTTTTCGTTTAGTAATATTTTCACTAGTGAAATCGATCTTAATCTAAAAGTCTATTAGACTAAAATGTTTGTTATGCTAAAAATACATATTAATTTCTTATTTTGTTTCAATATTTCGTTATTTTATGTTAGTACCCTTATTAAAGTATTTTAGGTGCACTATTTGATAATAATATTTTAAAGTACAGAACTTAGTTAAACTTCGTAAGTTAATTATAACTATTTGATATTTTGAAAGTAAAAGTGTTAAAGTTTCAAGCTAAAGTAATTTGTTATTTAAGCTTAACTGTTTTTTAAACAAGTTAATAAGAAAATTTGAAATCAAACATATAATTTTTGTTGCTTTTATACATTTTATACTTATACACTTAAGACTTTTAGATAGATTTTATATATAATTGATCGAGATAAAGTTTGTCAACTTCTAAAGATGACCATGGAACTAGTTGTGTTGTTCGATACTTCATACATTTGAAAACAAACATTTCCGACCATAAACATTAACAAGGATAAGCTAAGTTCAAACCTAATCGGTATTTCAGTGCAGTTGCAGATTTTCCAAAACTGTCATGCAACTAGATTTAAACAAATTTAATACATGATCAACCTTAAGTGTTTCATCGAGATCTTTTATTTATTTATTTTTGCTTTTTATGGTAAAACTGTTTATTATATCAGAATTATTTAAGTTTTGTTTCTTTTATACATGCAAAAAAAGTAAAGAATCTCCTTTAGCTTAATTAAATTAAATAATAGTAGTTTAATATTGTGTTGTTTGTTAATTTTTGAACAAGTACTATCAATATAAACTCCAGAAAAGGATTTCCAAAATTGATTAATTTCGAATAGTTAAAATTTTTTTTTTGTTTTACCTTGAAATGTTAGGCTCAAGTAACTTTTAGTAAACAAATTATAATTTTTTAGGACAAACTAGTATTAATTCGGTCTAAAGTTATAATATATATATAATTATGAATACTTAACTAAATTTAACATAAAATTCAATAAGCATCCAACCGGATCCAAATCTTTTTGAAATTAGCTTCCATTCGGATCTAGATCTTTGTCTAATGTTAGTATTTAGCCAGATCCGGATAATATGTTTAAAATGGGATCCGGATCTAAAAAAAGGATCCAGTTGAATTTAAAAGATTACTAACTTGAAATGATCCGGCCCGCTGAGGACTATATTTATCTGGATCCGGCCCGTCAAATATTTACGTTGCCCACCCCTATTTTAGAACATAGAAAATAAATTTTATTTTGATTTTTTTTTTGTATTCAATAAACGATCTATTTTCTGATACTTAAACTAATTCTAAATTTAAACAATTTTATAGAAAAAATTACTGACAATTACTTATATATTCTTGATTTTGTGCTTATATTTACCCTGATTTATGTATGCCTGTGTTCAGCGGATGCGATTTTTTTTTATAACTTTAAAAGATACGCAAATATGTTAAAAATTGTAGAACTAATCAATTACGCTTAAAAGTTAAGCGTAATTGATTGTTAAAAGAATAAAGTGTAGTAAAAGTAAATATTCTTTGAATTTTCTCTAATCTTACTTTTATGAAATCAAATAAAATTGTTTTACTACAGGGAGTTACAGTTTTTGTAACAATTATAAAACAGAATTTTTTTAAAGTTTTTCGCAGTAGAAAGGGTGGAAATTGAGTCGTGTTATGCATTTTGAATTCGGGTCGTATAAACATAATGTTTAGTTTTTTTACAATGAAAACATAAATTTAATCTGCCTTCTACGAATAATCTAATTGATGGTTATAAAGCGCAGTTCACAATACATTCTCTTTTAACCATAAATTCGACATTTATCTAACCCGTAAATACATTTATTACAAGACTTGTTTTATAAATTTTAAACTAAAAAGTAATTTTGTTCAGCGGGTTGTAGAATTTCTCATTCCATTCAAAATAAAAACGTGCTCGCGGGCCGTAGTTTGCCGACCCCTGATTTAGACTAAGGGTTGGCAAAAAACTTCAGGCAAGCGACAATTTTTTAGCTTTAAGAAATTTTGTGCAAAACAACTAACATTGCTCTTAATGTAATAAATATGCTCTTTAAATGCGGTAATAATTTTATTTTTTCTTCCAGAAGTACTTATAGAACGATTATTTAAATAATACTTTGAGTTTGAAAACTTTAAAAATGTTTCACAAACTTCCTAATTTACACGAGTCAAATATGTCCGACACGTAAAAGGTTTTTCTAGTAAGTCTTGTCTATCTACTAAAAAAGTTTCTCACACCTGTCCTTGACAACGACGTTAAACTGTATCCAATTGGTGAACGACTCGATAACCGAAAGGTTCCTTCGTGCAGCAGGTCTTATGACCAAATATTTTGAGCGCTTTTTTTCGTTCAATAAACAATTAGTATATGTTGTAGGTGATAAAAAAAATGTGCGAAGTATAATTTAATATTAAATGTGCTGATTTTTATTAAATAAAATGATTCAGCCAGGTTTTAGTTTTATAAACAGACACATATCCTAATATATGGTTCCTTCAAATCACTAGTTTTAGCTAATGTTTAGTTACTTTTTTATTAGTCAAAAAGCTTTAGATTTAGAAAGTGTTTCCCAAAGAGGCATCGACACGCTTATAGAGTCTTATTTTGCTGTTTAAATTTGCTCCTAAGATTAGGATCTTATTGAAATCTAAAATTGTATTCTTTTATTTTCAAGGTTTTATGAGAATTGAAAATTCTATAATCTTAGTTAATTAGTTCTGTCTAGCTTTTTTTGGTTACTTCGTTTTACTGAAAAAAAAATCACACACCAAAACAAAATTGTAAACAAAAATAAATATTAACTATAAAATATACAAAAGGGTTGATCATGCCAATTCGATCATCAGACCACAAGTTTCGGTAGACTGAGACAGACTGATATATAAAATATACAGATCTATTTTGTCAAAAAAAAACCTTTAACTTGTTTACATACAACTTTTAGATAAGTGCAAATAAAATTAAACAAATTAAGATTGTTATTTTGAATTAAATATTACAAATTTCTTCAAGTTAAAAAGATAAACCACACTAATTTGTGTGAATCAAATTTTCAAAAGTATACGGCAATTAAAAATTACGTTATATTAAAGCATTTTTCTGTCGGTTTCTAGTGCGAAGTTTATTTTTGATTTTTAAAATTTACTGAAAAAACTGACCATATCATTTTAACTACTCGACGACGATATAAAAAAGTGACAACTAATTTCTACGAATCAACATCCGATCGGATAAAGATAACATAAAGTGTTTAAAAGTTTTAACTTTTAATTAGACTTTGAAACTATTTTTTTCTGCTGGTTTATTACCTATTCTGAAGTCGGAAAACTTTTATAACCACCAGTTATACAAAAAAAAATAACTTTCTGGGCGAAACATATTAGAAAATAAGTCTCAGCAAGTCGCGTAATTTAAAAAAATTGTACAATAGATATATTTTTTACAAATCTTCAAACGCGTAATTGAATAACAATATTAACTTTGTACCATGGTTTATGGTAAATCAAAAGTTTTTATAAAAAAACTTAAAGTTATAAACTTTTCGCATAGCGTTTCCTAGCTAAAACACGTCACACTTAAAAGTTTTTTGCTTGGTGGACCAAGCTCAGCCCACGAGCCGTGAGCTGCCAATCCCTAACGTATTATTATGTTATAGTAAACATTAAAAATATTAATTTTCAGTTTCAAAAAATTTGTTATAAGATAAGGGTAGACAACATACGGCCTGCAGGTAGAATTTAGTCTGCAGTAAAATAGATAATGATTAAAAAATTTACTAAACCATAACAGAAAAAAATTTAAAAGCATGACATACATTAATTTGAAATGTGGTGCTAAGATGTTTAACATTGTTTCATTCAGTAGACAATAATCACAAGTTCTACAAAATACAATATACATCTACTTATACTAAACTACTTTTACTATACATAGAGATTCGTTTTTTTTTTACATTTACAAAGTTTGCGTTCTTTTTCTAACAGATCTAGACTTGCTTGATGTACTTATGTGTAATTATCAAGATACTGAAACCTAAGATTTGATTTATATTTGTATGTCAATCGAATATAGTAAAAATAATCTAAATTTCTGATGCAAAAAGCTGTTTTACTATACTTTTAGCATCGATTTCATTATTAAATAGAATAAAATGGGCTATTAAACAGATTTTGGTTTAAATAATTCAGCATAGGCTCTCATCGTTATCTAAAACTAATAGTATTTTTTTACATACGAAAATTTACGAAACATTACACGAGCGAGCATTTAAGATTTATTCATTTATTACTTAAATGGAATACAAAAAAGTTTATAGCGATATGAATACTATGAAAAAAATCAGGAAAAAACGTTTAATTATATGTAATCAATCATTGAATTCCTCAACAAAAACAAATATCAGCAAAGAATTCATATGACAAGTGGATAAACATTTCCTGCAAATTTGTCCCTACAATAAATCCCATATAAAACATTTACGTATGTATGTCAATCTTAATGTTTGAAAGTTCGAACTTAATCATAAAATGGTTAACTGCAGTATCATAAGTATTTTTAGAAAATAAAACAACTGTAACAGGATATCAAGTTGCACTTAATTACTGTTTAGATTTGGTTGGAAGTTTTGAGCTAAAAGTTCATCCAAGCGTTAAGAGAAAGCTCGCAAGGTCAAGTTTTATACTGATGCAAGTTTAATACAGTTGACAAAAGGAGAAAATAAAGTGCAGACCAGAAACCCTGATGCAACATTGAGTTATGGAATGTTTTATATAAGCTGATACAACAGACAGATGAGGAGATTCTAGCCACAGCCTGCTGCAGTAAACATGATAATGAAGAATAGACATTTATATTGTTTTCTTGTGTTTTAGTATTTTTTGATTAGTATTATTTTTATAAGTATTTCTTATTTACATTCTAAGTAGTTAAATCGTATTTTGTTTTATACATTCTTAAAGTATATTCTTGCTAGATTAAATCTTGTGTAAAGGTTTTGAACACATTTAAAGTATTTTCTAAATTTGATGTTCTTTATATATTTGTTAGTGTTTGTAATTGTTCTTTATATAAAATATGTTAACTCATGTCATGCCTAGTTTTATATAGAGTAGCCTAAGTATTATTAGTATGATTATTTAGTAAAAGTTAAGTTTAGTATTCAAGGTACCTACATCTGTAGGTTACACAACGAAAAGTTTTCTACGCTAAATTACAACTTATAGAAAATGTTGAAACATCACTATACTGATGTTAACAATCAAATATTTAACATTGCCATTTCAAATAAAATAGTTAAATTTAATTTTTAAAACTAAAGTTTTTTAATTTTCATATTTTGTCTGAAATTTTTTTTTTATTAACTTATATTTAGTTAAGACGTTTTGTTCTTGTTAACACTATAGTTTGTTTTTATTTTGAAATACTAATTAGTTGTTAAGATTTAAGAAGACTATATATAAACTAAAAAATACTTTTTCATTTATTTTCATAATTAATTGTTTTTTTAACTAGTTTTAACCAAAAGTTAATGTCTACTAGTATTATATTCTCATTGCTTTTATTGATTTTAAAAATTGATTTCTACATACCGATGAACTTGTTGAGCGAGACACTGTTTATAAACAATTTCTTGAGTGAACAAAAACTTAATTTTAGATAAATGTATAAAAATATTGTGACTATTTGATTTAATCTTTTTTATACTTATTATTATAATACACAAATAGTCAACATCATAGTAGACACTTATACTATTTTAAAGATTGTTTTATTAAACGCAACTATATAAAAACTACAATAACAAATTCAAACAGTACTCTTTCTTAATAAACTAACCAGTATTTATTTCGGCCATCATCAACAAAGTTAAGATGTTATATGCCATCGATAATAAACAGTGAACTTTACCGCAAGTTCAACAACAACAGCATCCGAGACAATCCTGCGACCGGTTTCGTCCTTATTAGGACTCATCAGGCATAAATAGCCGCGAGAAACCGCTATTGTGATCTTAAACAAGCGGGATTAAGTACGAAGTACTGAAGCGACCGTTTGTGTGTAAAGTTGAAAAATGATACAGCTAAATCATTCACAGCCCAACGTCTCAGACATTGTCAGCTTATTGTGAGACTATAGTCTGCGCTTGTTTGATCAGTTTAATCCAGTATCTATTTCGGCCATCATCAACAAAGTTGAGATGTTTCAACGTTACCCACAAACGGTCGCTTCAGTACTTCGTACTAAAGCCCGCTTGTTTAAGATCACAATAGCGGTTTCTCGCGACTATTTATGCCTGATGAGTCCTAATAAGGACGAAACCGGTCGCAGGACTGTCTCGGATGCTGTTGTTGTTGAACTTGCGGTAGAGCTCATTATTTATTTAAACTAACACATGTTTTTGTGTGATAGCTTATGTTATGTAAGGTTAATAAAGAAAGAGTACTGTTTAAATTTGTTTTTATACATTCCAGTATACTTGTCTCGCTAGGATATCTATTAGCATACGATTAATTTAAAATTTGGAACAGTTATAAAAATTATCTTATTAAACCCTTTTCTATTTGAATAAGGTTTTTTAACATAAAAAAGTAAATGTCTGCTGAAGCTGAAGTCAAAACATTGGTTGAGTCCTCCAAAATTGGAAAACAGCTAAAAGAAAAACTGATTGCAATTGGAAATAAGAGGGACAATGAATTTAGTCGTTTTCAAGCTGAGATGCTTAAATTGAAGGAAGATTATAATTAAAAAAGTAAAATCATTGAAAATAACATTGATTAGGTTCAAAAAGATTAATTCAGCAGTAAGAGAATAGACAATATAGAAAATAGAATTACAGAATTACAAAAAAGTTTCTCAGAATTTAAGTCTGAATTTTCTTCTAAATTTGACAAGTTTAAAACTAAATTCTCAAAATATGCTGATACTATGCAGAAAAGTGAACCAACAGAAATTATCACAAACATTAGTACCAAATTAAATTTATACGTAGAAAAAATAGAAGCTGAGAATGAACAAAAACTGAAAGAAAAAAAGGTTTTAAATGTCATAATATTTAACATTCCAGAAAGTAAAAATCCAACTAATAGTGCACTAGAAAATTGCAAAAATGATCTAAATATTATTCAACAAGTATTAGGAGCAAATAAAATGAAAAAAGAAGAGTTTAAGTCATTTTATCGAGTTGGTAAAATTGCAAATAACAAAATCAGACCCATTATAATCAAATTAAACAATTTAGCATCCAAACACAGACTGTTAAGGCTGAGAGATTTGAAAATGTTTAATGGTGAAATTGAATCAAAAGTCTAGATCAACCCTGACAGAATTTTCTTGGAAATTGAAGCATTCAAAGCATTGAGAAAAGAAGTTAAAATAAAGCAAGCCATCGCTGATGAGAAAACGTTGAACATAAAATATGTTATAAGGAACAACAAGATAGTTGAATTAACAAGATAGCCCTTTCGTTACCGATCCCAGGATATCTGGGACTAGTGGAGGAAATCGTGAATCAACAGATATAAATTCATTAACTGATAGGATTAATTTTAACGCTAAAGTTTTCCTATAAAAATTGTAACAACAGTTATGTAAAAGTTGGTTACACTAACATAAGATCTGTTTTAAATAAATTTTATATTTTAGAAAACTATAAAAATTTAAACAATATTTATTTTTGTTTTTGACTGAAACATGGTTGACTAATAAGGTCAACGATGCCTTAGTGTGTCCTTCTAACTATAACATTTACCGAAATGATAGGTCTAGTAGGGGTGGAGGTGTTGCTATAATTTTTAAAAATTCGCTTAAAGTTATTAAAATTAAAAACGATTCTATCTCTACTAGCAACATCAATTTTGAATACCTATATGTAGATTTAATTTTAAAAAAGATAAAACTAAGATTTTGTTGTGTCTACCTTCCTCCATTGTCTGCGAGATGCGCACTGACTGTTTAAAATGTAATTAAAATGATTAAAATTGTTTTTCCAAAAGAGTGTTCTTTTTATGTTCTTGGTGATTTTAATATGTCAAACATAGATTGGAGAATTCCTAGCACAGATTTCAATAAACCCCATGAGTGTTTACTTAATTTTTGTTCAGTCAACTTGTTAACCCAAGTAATTGAAAGTCCAACTCATTAGAATGGTAACATTCTCGATCTCATAATTTGCAATCATTTTGGTCTAAATAGAATCATATCACACTCAACTAATTTTCCATTCACAAACACTTGTGACCATAACTTGCTTTCACTAAAAATTAAAATTGAAAATAAAATAGTACCTACTGTTAAAAAAGTCTCATATGACTATAAAAAAGCAGATTTTGAAAGCATCAATGATTTCCTGTCAAAAAGTAATTAGACCTCTCTATTTAAAAATTCAGAAAATCTCCAGCATTTCTATGATCAATTCATTAGCTTAATCCAAATCTCAATTAAACGTTTTGTTCCAATTTATTCTAAAAATAAGAAAGTAAAAAATATCCATCTCATATTAAAACGTTATTAAAAGAAAAAGCGAATCTATACAAAAAAAGTAAGACAAATAAATCACTTTTGATAAAATTCAAAAACAATTCTAAAGAATATCAATTAGCTGTTAAAAAATACAACTTTGAATATGAAAACAAATTCTGCAAAAACCCAAATTTAAAAAAGTTTTATAGCTACGTGAAATTTAAAATTAAGTTAAATAATTCCATACATCTCTTATATGATAATGATAAAAACAAAACAGTAACCTCAGATTTCAAAATAGCCACACTTTTTAACATAAATTTTCAAAAAGTTTTTTAAAAAGATGAGAGTTACTAGTTTTTTAAGCTACCCCAAAAGAATTGTAGTAAAAAGCAAAATTTTTCATAACCTATGAAGACATTAAAAGTTCAATTAACCACCTAAAAGATAAAATCATTAGAACGCCAGAAAACATTCCACCCTATTATATCAATCATGTTATCCAATCAATAATTTTTCCACTATCATTAATATTTAATTGCTCTCTAGAACTATCTGATGTTCCTAAACAATTGAAAACATCTTTTATTATTCCAGTGCACAAGAAAGGTAATATACATGATGCGTTAAATTACAGACCAATATCTATAACTTATATTCTATATATTCAAAAAGCCTTTGATTCAGTATCACACAAAAGATTATTAAAAATTTTAAATCAGTATGGGCTACATGAAAATTTAATTGATTGGTTTGATAACTTTTTAAAAAATAGACCACAAAGAGTACTCATCAATAATACGCTTTCTGATTCTTTAACAATCTACAGTGGAGTACCACAAGGTGGTGTAGTTGGTCCCCTTCTCTTTTTAATTTATATTAATGATATTTGTTCAAACATTGATATTCAAAGTGAGTTAAGCTTATTTGCAGATGATGCTAAAATCTTTAGTCAGTCAAATACTTCATTACAACTATCTTTAGATAATATTTACATATGGTTAAAAACAAGAAAGCTTAACTTAAATCCTAGCAAATATAAAATTCTAATCATTTACAAAAAAATCTTCTCCAACTGACCTCTTAATCAATAACACTAAGTTACCAGAAGTTAAAGTTTTAAAGATTTAGGGATCTACATTTCCAAAAATTTTAAATGGAATGAACATATCAACTATTTATAAAAGGTTGCACAAACTTCATGTTATCAAATATTAAAAAGTTTTAAAACTAATTCTACTTCAATTCTGACAAAACTATTTAAAACATACGTTCGCCCTAAACTTGAGTTTATACCCAAATTTGGTCCCCCCATTTAAAAAAAGATATTAATAAATCTGAATCTGTGCAAAGGAGTTTTACCCGTCATATTTGTAATCGTTGCAACATATCTTACACATCATAGAATGATTAAATTTGGCTTGGAATCACTGGAATATAGAAGATGGCAATTTGATCTGTTAACTCTTTACAAAATTATCAATGGCAAATATAAAAGTTTTTTTAACCAGTTTTTTAGTTTTTCCCAAAACAAATATCAACTAAGAGGAAATAATTTGAAAATAAAATGTAAACATGATTTTCAAAACAATCAGTGGCAAGGCGCATTTTTTCACAGAGCAAGAGCTATGTGGAACAGACTACCTCAGGATATAGTATCTTGTGAGGGGGTTAAACAATTTCGTTTAAAGCTAAAAAGATTTGATTTAAATACAATAAATACCAGTAAAATTCACTAATTTTCCACTATAAACAAAAGAAAAAAATATTCTTTTCCCTACGCCTCCCCCTACAAACTATTAGTTTACTTTTTTTTTTTGTAATTATGGATTTTGTTTTGTAAGCGATGATTTTAGACAAACTTCTTTATTGTGTGTACTAAGTAATATATAAGTTTGAATTTTTTTAATTTAGTTCATTTGTATATCATATTGTATTTAACTTGTGTTTTCATTTTATTTATGTTTTTAAATATATACATATAATTTATCTTAAAGTGTTGAATATAAGTTTATTTTCTTTTTCTCTTTTTGTGTGTCCTGTTTAAGTGGCTCAGGTTTTGATGCCTGAGTACAACATTGCACAATAAACAATATAATAACAAAAAAAACAATATATTTTACCCCAAATTGAAAAGCCTAAAACCGCTCATGGTACATAATTACTAAAAACTAGTAATCTACCGGATATTTTTTTTTTAATATCCGGATTCGGCCGAATCTTAGTTTGAAAACCGGATTTGGATCCGAAATTTGTTGTACCGATAGATCAACTAGCTAAAATTTCTAAATTTAAGTAACTAGTTAGGATAATTACTGAAAAAATATTTAGTGTTATGATAACAATAGTTTATCGTGTATTACTTTAAGTGCTGTAAACATTTTAAAACTTATAACCAAAATTTAAATATGAGAGTATAATAAAAATTTTATAGTTTTACAGAAAAACTTTTAGACGTAAAAACAGTTTCACATTCATGATGGAAATTCAATATATAACAAGAAGTAATTTCAATATGTTAAATGAATTTATTGAGAAATGAATTGATATGCTTTAAGTTCTTTAATTTTGTAAATTAGCTGATTATATTTAATAACAACAAAAATTGTTTTTAAAGATTTGTAGAGATTATAAGTTGTAAATCAAAAATTACTTGTTAATGTTACAAGATTAAAGGTTTATATTGGCCAAACCGCTAAAAACTCTATCAGACTAACTTTATCTATATATCAGACTAGCTTTTCTGAATTATTTACCTTTTATAATCAACATAAGTCAATTACCATTGTAAAATTAAAATCATTGAAGTAAAACATTTATTGGGAAGAGAATAAACTTATCAACTTATTTATAAACTCTATTTTGAGCTAGTAAAATTTTTGTATGTAAAAATAAGCTAAGTACCATCAATTTTAAGTGCGAAAATTTAAGTGTCTCTTTATAAAAACGATTAAAAATTTTTACGTATTCCTACCACTGGCGACTAACTAAAAACTACATATTTAAAAGCACATAAATTGGTTTTCACAGTTTAGTGTGCACAGGTTTTCATTAGCCTGAAGACCACTGTTTTAGATTAATAATTTTGGGGAATTATATAATCTTAAATCTTCAAAAAATAAATATCTGAATGGTACAAAAATTTTAAGCAATAAGCTTAGACAATAAGCAGCTTAAATATACATGTTCTGAATTTTCAAACTTAGTAAGAAAATTTGGACTTTAAAAGCTATTCTGAGATTAACAATATCATTATTCAAACTTTATCATTTATTTTTTACAACGAACTCATTGTAACTTTTACGAAAACAAGATCAAAACATTTAGCTACGTAATTGTCTAAAATATGAGAAAAAACAAGTTAATAAAAAAACTTTCTATAAGTATATAGCGTGTAAAACACTGTAAATTACTCTATTATAATAAAAATTTACGTTTTAGAGTAAATAAAAACTAAAAAACTTTTCAACTATATCTATTTTCTATCAAATCATTCTACAAGTTTAGGTCTTTTAGTAAATTTTTAGTTCAAACAAAGTTAAAAATTAGGTATTATAAAACAACTATTACATTATCCTGAGAAAATACGAAAATGTTTTTGCACATAAACAATATTTAGCAGAATTAACCAAGGGTCGCACCCAAACCAACAGTTGTTTTGTCTTGTTTAATATTATATGTGGCAGTCATATTAAGAGCAATAGGAAAAGGAAGTAGTCGTTTTTCAAAACTAGATCCTATTGTCCATTCACTGTTTACCATTCCTGTAACACTTTTATATTAAACTTATAATAAAAACAAAAACTTAATGCAGTTCAAAACTAAAACTTTTAAATTTTAATCGTATATTTCAAAAGTTATAAAATCTTGAAGTAAGAAAATAACAAAAACATTGAGCTTATTTTCATATAAAGACACTACAAAACAAAATACCATTGAGTTCGAAAATCTAATATAATTAATTGTTGTAAAAAATTATTCAACTTTAAATGACCTTAAAAAACTATTTATAGTAAATTTATAGTTTTCATTTACCGAGCCAAAAAGTATATAAGATTATTTAATATATAAAATTAAAATGTGTACTGACATTTTAGGAATCTAAACTTAATAAATTTAGTTTTAAAAACAAATATTTTAATGCATTTAAAACGAAAACTGTCTTATTATAAAACATTATAAGTTGTTATTCATTATAAACAATTAAAAAAGCTTGTAAAACTTTAATTTTAGAATGGAGAATTAAAATTTTTAAAATAAACATTTCTTATATGATAAAATAAATTTTATTATCACTACGTTATAATCACAACATAATTTTTAAATATATAAATTCAAAACTAAAAATTTTATATATTATATTTACATATATAGAAATTGCCAATTTTTATGAAAATACTTAGTCTTAGAATAATGTTGATCAACTTACTTGTTTATGTTGGCTATATTTTTTTTAAAAACTACCAACCTCTAAAAAGCAAATTCATTTTGGGAATATCCATCTGATAACATAGGGATGTAATTGACTCAAGGTTCTTTCTTGCAGCTTCAAATTCTACACCAACCTGAACATTATCGTTAGCTTTTCTGTAGAAGCTAAAGTGAACTCCTGCAGAACCAACGGTTGATGCTATCTGCCACTGCGGCACTAAAATATATTATAGATTTAGTTTTTTAAATATATAATACATATATACATACACTTTTACTATGCTGTTAAACATGCGAAAAGGCTTTCAGTGAGCCACAGAAAATATAATAAGTTATTGTTTAGATCGTAATTATTCAGACTACTCAACTGGCTGTAAATATTATAAAGCCTTCTTGCATACATTTTTGGTATCATGTTTTATTACAACAGATACTTCGTGTCTTACTTACAATGTGGTGCTTATTGATCCGATGCTTATCTATTTTTTATAATTGATTATTATTTTTCAAACTAGTAAGGTGCTAAGCTTTTCTTTAATTTCTATAGTCGGCTATGCATTTAAAGGTTTTTTCTTCATACAGCTTTACAATACTTTGACACTTTTTATTTTGTACTATAAGCTTTAAACCCTCTCTTTTAAACTTCTCTAAATTTTTATAGACTTTTTGTGCTTGCATAATTTTTCTTGAAATACATTATTAATAAGCTGTTCTTTTGGAGTATCATATCGCTAACCAACAGACTAGTTTGCAACTTGTAATAAATAAATTGTGAAATAGTCATTGTAAATTTTTTAACTAATAAATCCCAGGTAAACTAATAAATCCCTTTTTTTTGTATTTACTCAATGCTTAAATTTAAGTAGCTCAATCGTTTAGAGTTTGATTTATATTTTGTTGATATATTTTATGTATTTATGATCAAGCACTAAAATGTATGTATTCAATTTATCAAAAACTAAATAATTTTTTTAGTTTAGAATGACCTAATGCTTTTAAAAATTAAAACTAGCTCGACTTAATAAACTCTTATAGTTTTTAAAAATCCAAAAAAAAACTTATAACTAGTCTGAGCTGACCTGTTTTTTTTCTAAATTTTAAAACTATTTTTAGTAAAAGGGAATTTTCATATAATTGTAGTACATAAAAGTTTTTTTTTGTATTTGTATTTTAATGATAATCATAATGTTCTAAAATAAAAGTAGCATATAAAAATTTAAGCCTAACGATTGAAACAACTTTTTTTTGTCAAATGAGTTTTGTCAAACGAATATTGGTAGCTGTTTTACAGTTTAATTCACACTTAAATATATATACTACTATTTCTTTTAGTTAGGTTTACTTTTTTTAAGAACACTATATAGTAAATTTACTTTGCAGTTATAACTTAATTAAAAGTTATAAAAGCGATATAAAGTTGTAACTTTTTGAACCAAAAAAGTAAGCCTGAGTGACCAAAAACTTGCCAGAGAAAGTTAAGAAAAAGTTAGTTTTACACGTAATAAAAGTCGAAAACTTAAAAACTGTTAATAAAACTTGAGTACTACTAATAACTGATTTTTAAATAATCAAAAGAACCTTAGTTGAAAAATTAATCTATACAAACTTCTATATCTTGCAGCAAATGAAACAATTGAGTTTTGTCTGACTGGCGACCTCTGGTAAATGATATCAGCACCGACTGCTAGGTTTGGTGTCAAACCTTGTAGATACTGTGCTATGAACATTCCTACAAAAATTTATGTGTATCATCATTGTTAAAATCATTATAAATGTATCTAAAAAGTCACTAAGTTTAAAACAACTGTTTATTTCAAAACTTTATTAACTGCAATACGTACCAAATAGGCATGAAAAACTTTTCATAAAACAAAGCTTAAAAAACATTAAACTAAATTTTATAAGTTTTGGATGCATAGTGATAAATAAATCCTAAAGAAACATTATTTAAAAAAAGAGAATATTCTAAACTTTCTTCTAATTTGTGTTTGTTAAGCATACAAATTTTTCAAAAGAACGTACAGTTTTTTTGTTTCTTTATAGTGTTTAATAGCAGGAATATTTTAGGCCAGAGTTTTTCAAACTCATTTTTATAATCGACCTATTGGCACAAATTTCAAATTATTGGCTATTTTTACTAAGTATCACCCCTTTACTGCATTAATTACCCATTAACTGTTTCGACTCCTAACTAAATACTTTAAGGCCATAAATTTAACAAAAAAGTGCGATATTGCCTACTTCGGGAAAGCCTGTTTTAGACTATCGTCAGCAAAGCTAAGATATTTTCGCCACCATATAATAAGCATTAGAATAAATGGTACGACCATCAACAACAGTTTCCGCGGCTGGTTTAGTTTTAATTAGAAGTAAACAAAAGTGTACTGACCAAATGAGAGAAAACCATAAATTCAATTTGAAACAGAGAATATCTTAGATGTATAGTTGTAAAATATTTCATTGCTTTATTTTTTTGACTGTACCAAAAGACGGGTGCTTCCGTACGGTAGTACTAAACCCTACTTAGTTTGATTAATTCATATTTTCCACGGCTATTTCTCGATGATAAGTTGGAATAAGAACAAAACTGGTCATTGTTTATCGCCGAAACAGTTGTTGATGCAAAGTGGGCCGGCAGCTGGAAATAGGATTAAAATAACTTTCAAGCTTCTCCTTAAAAGTTGGTAGCCACAAATTGAGAGAACGGGCTAAAAATGAACGAAGACAGTTTTGCAGGAAGGGTAAAATATACACGAAGGGACATTTTTGCATGAAGACATTTTTTGAACGAACGGACACTATTGCACGAGAGTAAAAGAAAAAGAATAAAAGAATAAATTAATAAAAAAATAAAATAAAATATAAAACTAATAAAAAAATACTACCGACCAAGGGTAAGGGTTAAGGGTAACAGTAATAGTAAAAAAATGAAAAATAAAATAATAGAGAAAAAATGTATAAATTAGAAAAATATTTACTAAAAAAACCGACCGAGGGTAAGAACTAGGGCTAATAGTAAAAGTAAAAAAAAATCGAAAATAAGTAATAAAAATGGGAACGGGTCAAATTTACACGAAGACATTTTTGCACGAAGGGTCAAACATAAATTTTGTTGAAGTCGGAATTTCTTAATTGGTTTGAAGCTTTTAATACGATAGAAACTTTGATTTGTGGGTACGTGTCAAAAATGCACGAAAGGACACTTTTGCAAGAGGTGTCACTTTTGCACGGGTTTAAACTTTCTTTTTTTTTTTTTCAAATAATCTTATCTTTTTTTTTACCATCACTGTTACCCCTAATCCCTTACTTTTGGTCGATAGTTTTTTTCTTATTAATTATTGTTATCAAATACGTTTTCATCTATTTTTTAATACCTATGTTACCCCTTACCTTTAGTCGGTAGTTTTTTTTATTAATTATTGTTATTTAATACGTTTTGTATTAATTTTTAAATATCACTGTTAACCCTACCCTTACCCTTGGTCGGTAACTTTTTTTTCTTTTTATTATTTTTGTTAGGAAGGCGTTTAAAATGCACGAAGAAATATTTTTGCACGATGACACTTTTGCATGGGTTGAAAATTTTTTAGTAACTTTTTTGGGTTTAATTAACTATATTTTTTTTTACTATCACTACTACCCTAGGTCGGTTTTTTTTTTTTTTTTGCTTGTTTGGTATTTAAAAAAAATTTTTATCGATAATTAATTTTTTTCTATCACTGTTACCCCTAACCCTTACCCTCAGTCAGTAACTTTATTTTTCTTTTTTGTTTTTTTATTAATTTATTTATTTCATTTTTTTATTTTGTGTTCAATATTTTGATTTTGTAATTTTTATTTTTACTATCACTAACCCTTACCCTCGGTCGGTAGCTTTTTTTTTTTATCAATCTATCTTTTTGTTTATTTTTTCTTGTTTTTTATTTATTTTATTTTACTCTCGTGCGAAAATGAACCTTGGTGCAAAAGTGTCTTCGTGCAAAAACATTAATTTTATTTATATAATATATATTTCGTTACTTATCGAAACTTCATTACTTTACATGTAAAAATTCTTCAATATTCCAGGTTTTTTAGGGATTTTGTTTGAAATTGCAGGATTTTCCAAGATTCCAGGTTTTTTAGCAACCTTTTTTTACACAAAACTTTATTCCATATTTCCAGTTAAACGCAATTTGGGCCCACTGTGTGATAATCGTGTAGTGCAGGATTATGATAATATTTGATAAATTTTTAGCAATGATTAGAGAAACTTAGTGCGGTCAATTTGAAACAAATGTTTTTTGTTATTTTAAATACAACTTGATATTTTATAATAAGAATAAGACTGCATATTTTTTTTTTAAAGCAAAAATCGATAAATGATAAACTTGAAATTATTTTTATCAAACTAGTTAACAACACTACAATCTTGAATGTCTTGCATTTCATGCAGCCTGAAACTAGAGAAAAAATATTTTATAGCTCATAAACAAGTCATAAAAAGGAAAAATAAAAAAATTATAATCCTTTGCTTTTACAGTATCGTCTGCTAGCAGAAAACTACCAACCCTTTAATTAAGAGTCTTAGGCTCCTTACTATTAAAACTCATAGCTTAAAAGCAATAAAACAAATTAGATATAATCTAGTGGTCTTAAGATATTGTTTAATGTATTTTTTTGATATAAGCTAGCTAGCACTAATTTAAATTAATATATAGTGATTTTATATATAACTTGATTTATCTTAATATAGACTAGAAAGTAAATATTTAAACTAGCTTTAATGATCTTAATGTATAATTTACTAAATAAACCTAATGTAGAATAAATTACAATACTCTAGTGTTAATAATGTAAAACTTAATTATCTACGTTCTACCGATAATAATAAATAATAGTTATTCAGAACTCAAAATTTAGTTAACAATTAAGGCAATAGGGGGGAGGTAAGACATGTTTTTTACAAGTTGATCTTATTTTATAGAATTTTTTCTAAGCTTTAAGATGCTTTATATGGTTTTGAAAAATTCTATTTATTTTTTGAGATATGGTCAGTCAAAGTCGGGCCGCATAATACGTTCCCTATGGGAAGGGAAAACTAAAACAGCGAAAAAAGACTACTTGATTTAAAATCTATCTCCTCCTACATTTTTCAAGCAATCTTATTCAAACTTTCACAGTGTAATCTTTATACAATAACAAAAAAACGTTGCTTGTGAATTAAAAAAATCTTAAGTAAAAATTTTTTTTTTGAAAAAAAAAAGACTTTTTTTATTTTTTACATAAAAATTTTATTTTTTTAAATTATCAAAATTCATAAGTAATGTTTTTTTTTTCTTATAATGTAAAGAACATTTCCTGAAAATTTGAAGAATATTGTTTGAAAAATAAAGGAGGAGATAGATTTTTAGTGATTTTTAAAATTTCCGAGAAAATTGACCCCGAAAAAATTGCGGTCCATACATTTGTATCGGAAACTTTTTACAAAAAAAAAAATATCTCAAAAGTTAAACGATATTTTTGAATTCTATAAAAACTGGCTTATAGTTTGTAATTAAAGCTTTTATATAAAAGTCAAACTTAATTTTTGCAAAAAAAAGTGTTTTACCCCCCTCCCCCTATGGCCTTAACAAATACAAATAAAGCGATACAAAAGAACACTCACACACATGCAAGTCAGAGCTCAACGGTTTGCTTGCACGGCACTTTTTACTTGATGTATTAGCGCTTGTTTTCTGTTCTAAATGATTCTTACTAAAGTCAGAGCAAAGCTAGGATGTGAAGAGTATAAAACTCTTAATAGTCCGCTTTGGTTAAGCTACAATAGAAACTTATACTTGAGAAACAGTTGTCAAAAAACAACGAAAGCTAGAAAACAGATAATAATCAATACACACTTGCTTTAGTATTTCGGCAGTTCTTACAGAGGTCAGTAGACCCACAGAAGAAGTGCCGCACTCGAAAAACGGTTGTAGGCGACCAACAAAAGTTGAAAAGTGTGTTGAAATAGCGTTACTGAAGTTAATTGACTACAGCATAAGTGCAATGCTTTAAGAAACAGTTGCCAAAAACAACAAAAGCTGAGCGGATATACTAGCTGAGATACAATCTAGGTGACGTTCACAACTAGACCGAAACACGTTCTGGTAAACGCTTTTCTAGGTCTTGTCTGTTATTAAGTCATAAACTTCACGATTCTAAAAAATTGAAATATGTTCACAAAAATTAAAAAGTGCCTACTAAAACAAAAGAGCGTTTGCTTTAATTTAGATAGTCATAATTATTCTTGCCAACAATAATGACCAGCCCGAATGAAAAATGATTGAACTTGCAAACGCACAGCGCACCCGCTTCAAACAAAAAATAATATTCAAAAACTGCTAATTTCAAGTCGCGCTCGGCTTTATAAATTATTATGCTACAGTAAACTATGTTCTTTTTTTAAATCTCTCGGTGAACAAGTAGATAATTCTTACAGAGATATTTAAATTTAAGATTTGAGTAGATTTTTCATTTTCAAAAAAGTATTGTATTGCACAAAACCTACCACTTTTATTGAAAACATCTGGATCCGCAGCTAGCAATGAAATTGAAGAACTTCCTAAGTGTATATCAGCACCAGTTTGTAGTGATTTTATTTTTGGCCCTTTTGTCTAAAAATTTAGGAATCTTGCTAAGATATGTTCAAAAATAATTGTATTAAACATAAAACAGATGTCTTAGGTTTTGTTAAAATAACTCGCTAAAAAGTGCTCGTTGAAAAATAATACTTTACATCAAAAACCATTCTAAAAAAATTACTATAAAATGAGATTTATTTTGATTTATGGTCGCAATGTCACAAACTTTATAATAAAAACTTAAGAATATATTCATTTAGTGTCAGGACTACATAAATATTTAGTAGAAATATTTTTCAGGCAATATTGTTTAAGTTATTTGAAACAAATCACTAATCAATCTTAATTATTCAATTAATAAATCAATAACAAGATTTTTTTCAGAATTTAAATAAACAAAATAAACAATAAAATACAAACTATTACCATAGAAAATAAGTAAATGCACAAACAAAAGTTATTAAGCAAATAAGGAGAAACTTGATGAAAATCAATGAATAATTTGTTTTCGAATTTGATTTTATTTTATAAAGTTTTATCTGAGCTATCAGACTTTTTTAACATCTTGAAAAAATTCAAAGTAATTTTTAAGATATAAGCGATCAAAGTCGGTGACCTCAATAGCTTCTTAATGAAGGCGCAAACCAAAAACGCAAACAAAGACTATTTCATTAAAAATCTATATTCTCCTTCATTTTTTGAGCTAGAGACCTCAAACTTTCAGGAAATGTTCCTTTTATAGTTTAAAAGATTTTGAATTTTGAAAATATTAAAAATAAAAATTTAAGACTGAAGAATCTAAATAATCAAAGATTTTAATTTTTTACGGCCTATACAAAAACTGACTTGACCTATAATTGTTTCATACTTTCTTTTTATGACTAAAATAGTGACGAAGTCTTGTCCTAGGCGTATAATTTCTATCTTAAATAAAAGTTTATATTTATTAAAAGGAAATTAAGTTGCTTTATTTACTTACCCTAAGAATAAGTGATGAGGTATGTATAGTAACATTATATTCAATGTAATAATTCATTTAGCTAAATAATATAAAAATTTCCTAAAATAGTTATTGTTTTATGTCTCTAAAAATAAGAAAGTAGAAAATTATTATCTATGCTAGACAAGATAACATTGTACTGTAAGGTGTTAATAATGAATGAGGTTTTTGTGTTTTAAGCACTACATTTTTTTTTAATAATGATAATTTAAACAGGGTTGCCACTCATTTTTCAAATTTTCTTACAGGTTTTCCAAATTTCTTCCAGGTTTTTAAAAGTAGTTATTTTTGGGTCTATTTTTAGTTTAGAGTTAAATTAAAGGTAAGAAACTGTGTTAAAAAGAACAAAAATATTGAAAAGAGACTGTAAAGCTACTTCAAATATGTTTTTTAATAAAAAAAAATTTTGTGATGACAAACATCTTTTATTTATATGATATATTTTTGAGTCAAATCGAAATTTTACTACTGAACTTGTGAAAATTGTTAAAGTTCCAGGTTTTTTAATGTTTTTTAGAGATTTTTGTTTGAAATTCCAGGTTTATTTCAAAATATCTCAAATTCCAGGTTTTTTTTTGCCTAAATTGTCAAACTCTAGGTTTTTCAAGGTTTTTCCAGGTAAAGTGGCAACCCTTACTAAACAGTATTCTTTCTTTATTACAAAATCATTTTTTTTGTTGTTAACGGTTTAAGGCCATGGGGGATAAACACTTTTTTTTACAAAAATTAACTTTTGCTTTTATATCAAAGCTTTAATTACAAACTATAAGCCAGTTTTTATAGAATTCAAAAACATCGTTTAACTTTTGAGATATTTTATTTTTTGTAAAAAGTTTCCGATACAAATGTATGGACCGCAATTTTTTCGGGGTCAATTTTCTCGGAAATTTTAAAAATCACTTAAAATCTATCTCCTCCTTCATTTTTCAAGCAATCTTCTTCAAATTTTTACGAAACGTTACTTATATTAAAAGAAAAAAATGTTACTTATGAATTTTAATAATTAAAAAATAATAATAATATATAGAAAAAATAAAAAGTCTTTTTTTTTCAAAAAATATATATTTCAAAGCCCAAAGTAACGTGTTTTTGTTATTGTATAAAGATTACACTCTGAAAGTTTGAATAAGATTGTTTGAAAAATGTAGGAGGAGATAGATTTTAAACCAAGTAGTCTTTTTTCGCTGTTTTAGTTTTCCCTTCCCATAGGGAACGTATTATGCGGCCCGACTTTGACTGGTCATATCTCAAAAAATAATTTGATTTTTTTTAATTGATAAAAAACATCTTGAAGCCTAGAAAAAACTTTATAAAATAAGATTAGCATGTTAAAAACATGGTCACCCTACTGTACTGTATTAAAATTTAAGGACACTGCAAAATGACTAGAACTTTCAAAAAAGCTGTGTAAAATAACTGAAAAGTATAAAGGACTATTCAACATAGATGAGGAAACATAATTATCTTAAATAGTAAGATAAAAACTATCTTTAAATTGTGATTTAAAGTTAGCAGTTCTACCAATTATGCTATTTGAGTATTTCAATAAAATGTTTTTTAATAGAAACATTTCATTCCTATCAATTTTATGATCAAGAATAGAACCTAAAACCAAATTAAGCCTATTTGGGTGCTACCACTTCAAAATGCTTCCAGTTTCAACTCTCATGAAGTAGCCCACCTTGTAAGTCCCTTTTTTATTTTCACCTTTACAACATACCATTTATCTGATGACCCTTCAGTGTTAAATATGACATAACAATTTCTTATTTCCCAGCATTATATTCAAACCTCTAAATCAAATACTTATTTGTAAAAGTTATTTATAAAAAAATTTCATGTATGAGTTATTTCTTTAAGTACTAGTTGTTTGCAGTGTTGTTAAATTTAATTCAGTACAGTTCTATCTTCTCAAGCAAAGAGTGATTTTTAATTGTGGAAATTAGTAATACAGATTAAAATAACTGTTATAGATTATATCTAAATATCTGTAGATATATTAAATATTGCACTGAATATCCTGTTAACATACATACCACATCACCTACACTTTTAAGGTAAGTAAATAAGTTAAGCTACCATTTAAATTAAATTATTTTTATACAACACGCTTGCTTTTATATTGTATAAGTACCATATTACAAATAAAATTAGCTACTTCGTGTGATCATGACGTCATTACCGTAACAAAAAGAATAAATGTCTTTAAATTATACTTACAAATATAAGCTTTCATTTAGGATAAAGATTACAAGTCTAGGAGCATGTGAAAATTTCATGTGAAAAAGGAGCATGTGAAATTTTTGACTGTCAAATCAATTTCTAGGGGTGCAAACCGTAAAAAAACAAAACTTTCTTTTTATTTTCTAAAAACAGTCAAAAAACATTCAAAATGAACCAGTCCATGTGTCCAACAAACATGACCCAACTACTCCTTACCCCTAAACTTATTTGTTTTGTTTACATTACTTTAGAATGCCAAATTAAAAAAAACACCTGCATGATAGTTTATTTTATATAACATTTAAACAATTTGAAAATTTCAAAATAAATCCAGATGTATTTTGATGATTTTAACATAACCATAAAATACCATTAATTTTTTTTTTTAATTTATATTACACAAGTTAAATACT
The DNA here is from genome assembly GCF_965202585.1 of Thalia democratica. NCBI lineage: Eukaryota > Metazoa > Chordata > Thaliacea > Salpida > Salpidae > Thalia > Thalia democratica. The sequence continues at coordinate 60,622,706 of NC_139165.1, forward strand.
TTTTATTGAATAGTAGTATCCTCAATAAAATAACAGTACTCAAGTTTTTAGTAAAATTTATCAAGTAATTGCTTAATTTAAAAATATAAAACTTATTACATAAAATATTCAAGTCCATTTTTTGTTTATTTTTCAGAAAAATAGTTAGAAATTCAAAAATTACGAGTTTTTTAAAATTTGTTTTACATTAAAATGAGAAACTTCAAACAAATTTAATCTTTAATTGAAGGAATTGAAACCATTTTTGTGTAGGTTATCTATTAATTAGTTATCAACGTAAGTAAAAAATAAGACTAACTTATAAAAAAAAGTGATGTACCCCATGCCTTTAATGGTCATTTTCTAAATGTATGATCAAACCATTAAACTTATTACTATTTAATATTCAAAAGTATAGTATCTTAACTAGAATTTAGTTGATTTATAGACACTAAGTTTATAATTAGCTAGTTTTAAAATAAATTTCATTGTAAAAATAAACTAACTTGAGCAACACACTTGAACTTAATACTTTTTCCAAACAAATGAATAAGCTGTGCTTGGAGATCTCCAGAAGTATTCATTTCTCCAACCATAATGGGATAAGCCTGAAGTATGAAATATTTTTTTCATCTATTAATGATCTACTACAATCTATTTATAAAAATATTTTTTAAATTAATCATCATAAGCTAATACGTAAAAAAAACTGTGTAATAATCTTATTGACTGAAATGGACATTATAATCTAGTAATTATCAGGGTTGCCAAAAAAATTGGCAAATTTCCTACAGGTTTTCTGAATCTCTAACAGGTTTTTAAAAAACTTATTTTTTTGTTTATTTTTAGTATAAAATATACTCAACTAAAAAAAACTGATCTAAATAGCATAACAAAGTTGAACAAAAATACTTTACATATATTTTTTGAATAAAAAAGATACAACTTTTTTATTGTTTTTATATGTTCAGGTTTACCACAGGTCAAACTGAAAAAATAAAATCTTAACTTTTTTAAATCAAACTCTTAGTTAAAACCAATTCAAAAATACATAACTAAAGACTAGAAATTATGTTAAGTTTCTTATCTTATTATTACATATGTTAAACAGTTCTTTTGCTTAATTCAATCTTTTCAACTTAACCAAAAATTCAATTAGACCCTGAAAAAAGATGAATTGTAAAAGCATTTTTTTTTAGAAAATAACATTAGCGAAATGCAGTTTTTAATGATGATAGACTTTTTTATTAAGAGCATGTTAATATCAAATTTCCTTGATTTTTTTTTGTGAAAACCCCTGTTTTTTCCTTATTTTTGTCCTTTTTATATCGTTTTTCATGATTTTCCTGACTTTTTGGCAACCCTGTATGACAAACTTTTTCATCTTATTGAAATGTTGATACTTTTCATGTTAAAAACTTTAAGTTTCAGGATTATAAGTGATTTTGTCCGAAATTACAGGTATTTTTCAAAAAATTTCTGCAATTCCAGGTTTTTTTGCCTAAATTGTAAATTCTAGGTTTTTACATGATTCCAGGTGTTATTGCCACCGTGATTTACCCAAGTAATAAAAATAGAGTGTGTTAAATGAATTTGAAAACACATATATTACACTTTAAAATAAAGATTAAAATTGATAAAGCTTAAAAGTAAGTTGACAGAAAATTATTATTTTATAAAGGTTTGTCACTGGTTTTTGAGAAATATTTTCCAGGTTTTCAAAATTTCTTCCAGGTTTTAATTTAAAAAAAATGATGATGACAAAAAAGTTTACCTATATGATAGTTTTTTTTGTATCAAATCGGAACTTTACTACTTAACATGTAAATATTGTTAAAAGTTCCAGGTGTTTCCAGATTTTTTAGTGAATTTTGTTAAAAGTTCAAGGTTTTATTCAAAAATTTTCAATTTCCAGGTGTTATTTTGCCTAAATTGTCAAATTCCAGGTTTTTTCAGGTTTCCAGGTAAAGTGGCAACCCTGTTAATTGTCAACTTTCATTAAATCAAATAAAATATTTACTTTTATTTGTAGTATATAATACTAAAAAAACGTAATTTAAAATATTTTTTTAAATACTAAAAAAAAAAAACTTCAGTAGGAGAGGGCTGCTTAGTTCCAACATAAGTTGCTCCAAATCTATAAGCAGAAGTTTCATTTGACAAATTCACTGTATGTTGCACCTGTATTAAAATTAGTACACTTTTATGTTGGTTGACTCAATTCTTTTTTACTTATCAAACTGTCTACTGATACTATACTATTGATTATATGTAATTATATTAAGGGCATCGGGGTTCCAACATTTACTTTTACAAAAATAACATTGACTCTTATTTTAAAGCTTAGAGTATACTATAAGATAGTTTTACAGAACAATAAAATTTCATTTAACTTTTGAGATATAACAAGTTTTGTAAAAAAATTCCGATGCAACAGTATGGAATTGAAAATTTTCAAGGGCAATTTTATCGAAATTTAAAAAAATCACTAGAAATCTATTTCCTCCTTTATTTTTACAACGATTTAAATCAAATTTGCAAGATATGTACTTTTCAATACTACAAAAAACTAGTAGGATGCGGATTTTTGAAAAAAGTCACAAGAAAAATTTATGACCGAAGTTTAAAAAAAATATTTTTTGTTTGTTTTTTATATAGAAACTATTTTAACTAAAACTAAAAAATCTGCTTCCTACAAATTGTTTAAAATTCATTTATGATTACTCTAAAAAAGTTTTAAAACGATTGCTCAAAAACTAAAGGAGAAGATAGATTTTTAAGGAAATAGTCTATTTTAGCCCTTTTAGTTTGCGCCTCCGATAAGGAACTTTTCGAATTCTCTAACTTTGATCGCTTATATCTCAGAAGTTACTTTAAATTTTAACAAGCGGTGAAAGTAACAAGTAGCTTATTCAATTATATAAAATGAAACTTGTAAGTTCTTATTTTTATTCTGGTTCCTTCAGTTTTAATTTACTTAAATTAAAAACAGTATAATTTATTTATATAATTCTTTTGTATCACTACTTTTAGGTTGGCTTTTATTTTATTTCAAAATAAAAATAGGAATTTTGAACAAAGCGTTTTTCGGTTAAAAATGCTTACTATACTGGCAGTGTGTACCTAGGTGACAGGTTACTGTACAGTTTAAAATTATGGCCAGATAAAAACAAAAAATAGCTTTGCTTAATAACCTACCTCTTTTATTTTATGTATGCATACGCATATAACAAAACGCACAATAACTTTTTGATTATTAATTAAATTTTCTTAAACAAGCCAAACAATTAAAACAGAATACAAGTAAACGAAACAAAACTTTGACTAAGTTTAAAATCAACTTCGAAAAAAAACAAATCACACCATAAACTATTTAACTTATATTAATTGACTATAACTATAACTCTTGATGGACAAGGAAAGAATGTAGGTTTGTTTGATACTTCTTTCTCACTTCTTAGAAGACAAGCTTGTATATGAATGAGAACAATCATTTTTTTTAATCGCGAGAAAACTGTAGAGCGAAAACTATGAGTTCTAGCTAGAAGTTTCAAAAAATTATAACTTTTACGCAACTATAAACTGCTTGTAACAAACTAAAATATAGTGCTGTCCTGAAAGTTGCAATTGATTTCATATTTAGTTATAGAAATTGAAGTAGACATGTATTTATAATAAGCATACTGTTTTCGTTACAGGATTTTAAGTTAAATAAAAAACACTAATTTTAGCTGAATTAAAGGTATAGGGATGTCCACATTGATTTTTACAGTTTGATCTTATTTTGTAGAGGTTTATCTAAGTTATCAGATGGGAAACGTTCAAAATCCACCCGATCAAAATCCACCCAGTCAAATTCGAGAACTGCTTACCGATCGAGGGTAAGGGTAAGGGGTAACAGTGATAGTGAAAAATAAATAAAAAATAAATAAATAAAATTTAAAAAATTGAAATAAATTAAAAAATATAGAAAATATCTTATAATATTGGGTGGATTTTGAACGCGTGTGGATTTTGATAGTATACCCTATCAGAAATTTTTAAGCGTTTAAAAAAATTCAAAGTAACTTTTGAGATATAAGCAGGGTTGTCACTGGTTTTTAAGAAATTTCTTAGAGGTTTTTAAACTACATGTTTTTGGAGCTATTTTTAGTTTAAAGTTAAGTTTAAGGTTAAAAACTGTTTAAATAGTATAACAACATTTAAAAGACACTGCAAAGCTATTTAAATATGTTTCTTAATAAAAAACGTTTGATGAAGACAAATATAATTTTCTATATGATATATTTTTTGTGTCAAATCAAAATTTTACTACTTAACATGTAAAAATTGTTTAAAACTCCAGATTTTTCTAGGTAATTTTTTTCAATTTTTTTCAAATTCCAGGTTTTGTGGCAACCTTGTATAAGCGACAAAAGTCGGTGTGCTCAATAGGTTACTTATCGAAGGCGAAAACCAAAAACCCAAAAAAAGACTATTTCATTAAAAATATTCTTTCCCCTTAATCTTTAACCAATCTTCTACAAATTTCTACAGAAAGTCAACTACTAAAAAATAGATAGAATGCAGGATTTTTTTAATTTTGAAAGATATAAATAGTATAAAAAAACCACCTATTTCCGTTTTTTCATTACTTTTTTTCCTAACTCTTTTTTTCATTACTTCAAAATTTCAAAATTCAAAGTCTTTTTAACTACATAAGGGATGTTTCCTGAAAATTTAAGGTATCTAGCTAAAACTTAAGGAGGAAATATATTTTTAGTGAATTTTTAAACTTCTGAGAAAATTGACTCTGAAAAATTTGTAGTCCATACGTTTGTATCGGAAACTTTTTACATAAATCACAATATCTCAAAAGTTAAACAAGATTTTTAAACTATATAAAAACTGGCTTGTGGTTTGTACTTCGGTTTTTTTTTAAGTTTTCATTAAAAGTCAATGTTACTTTTTGTAAAAAATGTTAAACTCCCCCCTATGTCCTTAATTAATAGGTTAAGGAGGTTAAGGGCATGGGGGGGGGGGGGGGGGGGGGGGGGGGGGGTAAACACCCTTTTTTGGTTTTTGATCTTATTTTATATAGTTTTTACTAAGCTACAAGATGCTTTTTACATATTTAAAAAATTCAAAATATTTTTTGAGATATAGCCGGTCAAAGTCGGAGGCAACAATAGGATCCTTATGAGAGGCGCAAACTAAAACCGCAAATAACTAGAAATCACTAAAAATCTATCTCCTCCTACGTTTTTTGAGATAACTACCTCAAATTTTCAGGAAATGTTCCTTGCAGTATTTAGAAAATTCTGTCGGAACAGAATTTAAAAAAATTAAAAAATTAAAATTTTATTACAAAAAAACAAAAAAAAAACTGTTTTTTTTTGTTTATTTTTTATATAAAATTTTTATTTTTTATTTTTTTCAAAATTCCTTCTGACAGAATTTTCTAAATATATCAAGGAACATTTCCTGAAAGTTTGAGGTAGTTATCTCAAAAAACGTAGGAGAAGATAGATTTTTAGTAAAATAGTCTATTTTTGCCGTTTTAGTTTGCGCCTCCCATAAGGAACCTATTGTTGGCTCCGACTTTGAACGGCTATATCTCAAAAATTATTTTGAATTTTTTAAATCTGTAAAAAGCATCTTGTAGCTTAGTAAAAACTATATAAAATAAAATCAAAAACCAAAAAAAGGTGTTTACCCCCCCCCCCCTATGCCCTTAATCACTTTTTCAAAAACTTTATCTTATTTTGTAAAGTTTTAACCAAGCTACAAGTTAGATTTTACAGATATTTAAAAATATATAAATTTGATCAAAGAACAGATCAAAGTTGAAGAGTACAATAGAATACTTATAGGAGAGAACTAAAACTTCTAAAGATAGAAACTACTTAAAATCTATCTTCTTCATTTTTTAGCTAGAGACCTCAAACTTTTAAGAAAAATTTCTCATATGGTTTAAAAAAAAGTTCATGTTTTAAAACATCAAAAATAAATACTTTAGAAAGGAAAAACAAAAGTTTAAATTTTTAATAACTTTTTTTACATAATTCAAAAATTTCCTAAACTGAAAAGATTTAAATATTAGTAATGGACCTACTGTGAGCACTTGAAGATTAGTTGAAAAATGAAGGAAAAAAAAAATTAGTGAAATAGTCTTTTTTAGAATTTTTAGTTTACGCCTTCCATAAGAACCCTATTGGTTTTACTTATAGCTTATATCTCGAAATATTTTTAACTTTTTAAGCAGTTAAAATGTATGATAGCTAAGATAAAACTCTAAAAAATTGATCAACTTGTGAAATAAAAGTTGACCCCTCCCTATGCCCTTAAATTTACTTCTCTTCTATAACCTCAAACTTTAAAACAAAACAATCTTTCACTTGTCTAAACAATTTAAAAGATATCTAGGTTGTTAATAAAATTTTTGATAATTAATACTGATAACATCTATTTGAACAAGACTTAGCGAAAACTTAAGATCTCCTAGTTTAAATTGTTTCGACGAGTAAAACATCTTTTTGATACTAAAATTTAAAATCTTCAAGTTATATTATTCTCCTTTACCATAAGTTGAGTACTATAATTGCAATGTTAAAAGCTAAGAAAAAGACATAAGTCTCTTTCTTAACTCAAACCAGGCGGATTAGAAGGATGCACTGTATCAGCCTCTTGGTTATTTATTTTTTCAATTCTTAGCTCATCCACATGTGTGGTATCTCCAGCCATTTGATTATTTCTAGTATTTAATAGCCAGAACAAAAATCATCTATTATATTTTTCAAGTCCTTTACAATTTAATTAACATAACAGTTTAACCTTTAAAATTAGCTGTTTACTATAAAACGGATAATATTGTATAATTATTGTGATGTAAATGAAAAATATATAAATCAATAATTTTTCAAGTATAGAAATAACTCTTTTACCATTATTAAACATAAAATAGTTTGAAAACTTAAAATAGGTTTACAAATTTATTGACATCAGTCAAACCTGAAAATGAGAGCTTAATCCTCGATTAGCTGTGAAGCGCAATCCTTCATAGGGAACAAATGCAAGATCTGAAAATTAACAATTTCAATTTTGTAATTATTTTTCATAAAGAGGCAACAAAATGTTTAACTTACAGTTATCTTAATAGATATTGAAACAAAAGTTACACAAGTGGGCCAGCTACTCGACACCAAAACAAAAAAATTCTTGATTTTGCTTTAAATTATTTGCCTTAATTAAACAAATAGATGTTGTTCAATTTCTTGTCAAGTAAAGACCTTAAACAAGAAACAATAAAAATAAAAATTAATTATTCAATTTAAATTGGTCGTAATTTTTCCCACCAAATCAAGTAACATATAGAATAGTTTATTTAAACTTTTAAGCTCTTTTGTTTTATTAAATTGAGTAATATTTTTTATTGGTTTTTTTTAAGTACTTATAAAATCAAAATCCTAGAGCATTTATATCTTCAAACCAATTTTTTTAATTCTGTTTACAACTGAAGTTATGCCACTTAAAGTGAAACAAATCAAAGGATTTTTCCAGAGATCAAGTTTTATGTCTTAAAAAATTTAAAATAAATCCTTAAAAAATATATTAAAAAAAATTCTATGAAAGGATTAGTTTTTTTTATAGTTAACCAAAGGCATTTATTTCATAATTATATTTTTTGAAAAATAAATGTATATAAATGTTTTTTTTAATTTAAAAGGTACGTTTTTTTTTAAATAATATATAATTTAAATAAAAGGTTTTTTCACTGTTTTTTGCCATTGAAACAGTAGAATATTTATAATTAACATATTATCCTCAATCATTGGGAGTGTATATATTTTTTAAAACCTTGGTTTTATTAGATAAAATGTTTATAAAACCGCTTTTGAGAACAACACATTATTTTTTTTTTTAAATTAACTAAGGGAATAAAGGGAGTAAATCACTTTTTCCAAAACTTGATCATATCTTATATGGGTAGGAGTCTTATATGCACAAATGACACTTTGGCACCAAGGTACATTTTTGCAATGCATCAATTATGCACAAGGGGTCAGTTTTGCACAAAGAAAATTTTGCACTAGTTGTAAATTTTTTTTTTTTTACTTTAACTTTTTATCCTTAACCCTTACCCTTGGTCAGTTTTTTTATTTTTTTTGTATTTTTATAATTAACTTTTAATTGATTTTTTTCTTTTTTTTTTTTTGATTAATTATTTTTTGTATGTTTTTTTTTTCTATCACTGTTACCCCTAAACCTTTACTCTCGGTCGGTAACTAGTTTTTATTAATACTTTTGTTTATGTATTTTTTTTTATTTTCACTATCACAGTTACCCCTAACCCTTACCCTTGGTTGAGAAGCTTTTTCTAATAAATTTATCTTTTTATTTTTTATTTTGGTGTTCTTTTTTACTTTTTTTTACTCATGTGCAAAAATGACCCTTCATGCAAAAGTAACCCTCTGTGCAAAAGTGTCTTTGTACAAAAATGTACCTTTGTGCATAAGGGTCTCTTCGTGCATATTTGATCATTTGTGCAAAAGTGTCTTGATGCATATTTGACCTGTTTCCATCTTGTATAGTATTTACTAAGTTACAGATTGCTTTTTAACACTCTAATAATTTTAGAGATATAGCCAGTTAGAATTAGAGAGTACAACAGGAAACTTATGGGAGAAAAAATAAAACAGTGAATAATAGAAATCACTAAAAATATATCTCCTACGTTGTTTGAGATAAATACTTCATCTTTTCAGGAAACGTTCCTTGCAATGTTCAAGATAAAAAAACTTTTTTAATGATTTGATAAACTTGTGACAGGTATTTGACTATATTTTTTTTCAAAATAAATAAATAAAAATAATAATATTTTGGTTTTTGGTCACTTTTTTTTAATTTTTTTTTTTTACTCAATAACTATTATTTCCTAAAAACTTGAGGTACTTTTCTCAAAAAACGTACAAGGAGATACATTTTGGTGACTCCTATTTATTCACCATTTTAGTTTTCTCCTAACATAAAGAACCTATTGTACTCTCTGACTTTAAGCCTCTATATCTTAAAAAATAGGTTAAATATTTAGAATATTCAAGAGTAATTTGTAGCTTTATTAAAATTAATCATAATATGATCAAGTTTTAAGAAAGTATTTTACCCCCAGAAATAGATTTTACTCCCAATGGCCTTAATTATGTTTGGTTTAACTGACAGAACAGAAAAATGCGACTATGTCTATCTAATGGGACCTAATAAGGACAAAACAAGGATTAAGATTGTCGCATGGACTGTTGTTGATGGTTGTGCAGTGCTGTCTGATACTTATTGAATAATGGTGTAAAAAACAGCTCAGCTTTGCTGAAGTTAGCTTTAATAATTACGACTATAGTCAACAATCAAAGTGTATGTTTTATGAAAAAATTTTTAGCAATCAGCTTAATAACTAGTAGAACAGCTAGGTTAGGGGTGGGCTAACTTTTAGTCTGCAATCTACATTAAACTTCTTTTGCAAGGTGAATTTGTTTCAAAAATCTTAGTAAGCAGTGTCAAATTGTAAAATTAAAATTAAAATAGTTAAAATTTTAGTAAAATATTGAATTTAAAAACAAGCTTGGAGATGGTAATTTAATAAACACTAATGAGTACTAAAAACTGAATTGAGTTCCTGTCTCAAAATATTTATCACAGAAAAAATCACTTCAATTTGTAAATACTAAAACTTCACTCATTTAAACAATTTAAATAAGACCTTCAGTTGATTTTTAAAATCTGTTAATCTTTCCATTAGTTTTCCATCTGTGTATTTAGTTTAAAGCAAATATCTAGAATGGAAAGATAACCCTACTAACATTATATAAGCCAATTTTTGTTGATAATTTTAGATTCTATAGCCTATTTTTTACAACTTTGTATGACAAAGTTATAATTTATTAAAATAAAAAAAAGTTGATTAATCTTCTTTTTATTTTTTTTATTTAACTTTTGAAAAAGAATCAAATGGATTTGAAAAGTCTTAGATTTTTTTAATGAAAAATCTATTCATATCAAGTTGTAAATGCTATTTAAGCACAAAAATATTCTTTCTAATATTGTTCTTTGACAAAAGGGAAACATAGTACAACAATGACAAACCTTTCACAGGCTTGTGTAGCTCATCAAAATTTCCTGGTTTTGCACTAGAGCACAAAACTGTTTCAGCTTGTGTAGTAGGTGCTGAGTTAGGAATTTCTGATGACATTTGAAGATCTGAAACAGACTTATTATCTTCAACATCTACCTGTGGTGTTTCTGATGACAATGATTTGCTTCCTTTAAAATAACTTTTATTAAGTTTTATAATAACAACAATATAATTAAATAAAAAATGTCAACAAACACATTGCATCTTTTTATTAGTCGAAAACTTTAAGTGTTTTGAAAAACTTTTTACTTAACAAAAAGATGCAATGTATTTGTCGACATTTCTTATTTAAATTTAGTACCCCAAAAAAGTTATTTAACAATAAATTTAATTTGAAGGTAATACAGGAGAGCATGGTTGCCACAGATCAAGTTGAGAAAAATTTCTTGACTTTTCCTAACTTTTTCCTGACTTTTAACTTAAGTTTTCCTGACTTTTTTTAATCTAAACTATTAAGTTAAACTTATTCTAAAATACATAATCAAACACTTGAAACTATATGAATCTTCCAATCTTATTTTTATACAGGTTAAAACAACATTTTTTTGATGAATTCAATCATCTAACTGCCATTACATCACTTGAACCATCTGTGTATGATTGATGTATTTGCAATAAGCAGCTCTATCAGCAAAATACTTGTATTTTCTAACTTGATACAGTTCTAGTTTGTATGCATACATATAACCTTTAACCCTTCTTCTGGATGTAAAAATTTCTCATTTCATACTGTTTTCAAGCAAAACTTTTTTAATACTTTATCTAGTTCGACCTCAGCCTGGTTATTGTGCAACACAAATAATGGTTGCAACAACTTTCCAATAGAAGATTTGGCAGGAAATTTTAATGTTTCAAAATAGAACTGGTCCAAGCAATCTTCCTTTTGCTTGAAGATCTTGAACTTTAATGCATTCATTGAACAATTTACCAAAGTTCTAAATTGTTCAATGCTAGTATCACCTTCAGAATTGGAGCACATTTTTTACAATGTTAAGGAGTGCACAGTGTTGGCAAAACGCTTAATAACAATTGTGACTCCTAATGTTTTCAAGGCTATGGGGATTTAGGCATGACATATTTTTTACAAATGTACTTCCAATAGCCATTCTGCTCCAGAGATTTTCAACAGCTTTTTTAACAAATAATCCATATTTTTGGTTGAATTTAAGACCTTTTGTTCCTCGACTAGGTCTTTTTCCTCAAGTTTGCAAGCAAATTGGTTGCAGCACAACCAAGATCAAGAGCAGGTTTTAGACAAGCTTCATCATTTAATTAAACCTTGAATAACTGGTTAAGCTGTGGTTTGTAACTATCACCTCTTTCATAATGATGCACAGCAATTTAATTACCAAGCACAAAATGTTCTCATGGCATAAAGGCAACAACGGGCTGGGTACTCTGGTACAATATCATAAAAGGTTGCATAAGAGATATCACATAACTAAAGGAATTCAAAAAAAATTTTGTGTATATATCACAGTTTTGCTATGAAAGTGTTCTTGCCACAGATCATCAATACTAAAGAGTATAAAAAACTGCTTGTTCATGTAGGGTAGTTGTTCAATATGTTAATAGAAAAATTATGCAGTTTTACAAAGGATATAATATTAGTTTATACCAGATGAAGGCATTGGAAAATTAAAAATTTGTAAATTTCTAAGTAAATTTTGCAATTCTAGTCTGATTTTAAAGGATCTTTAATTATTTTTTTACTATTTGAAGGCTTTGGAAAATAAGGATACTTGTAAATTTAAACTGACAAATGTGACCTTCTTATAAATTTTGGCAAATTTCCTGACTATTGCTGACTTTTTTTCAAAAACCCCCATTTTTTTCTGAATTTTGTTGTTTTTTTAGTTTTTCCTGACTTTTCCTGATTTCCTGACTTTTCCTGACCGTGTGGCAACCCTGGGAGAGGTAAACATTTTTTTTTGGATGAAGCTTTATTTTTTATGTTACTAATCAACTAAAAGTTAAGTTTACCTTCTTTTAGTTCAAAGAAATTTTCAAGATAAAAGTGATCAAATTTTAAGAGTTCATAGGTTCCTTTTAGAAGGCAAAATCTAAAAAGGTTAAAATAGACTATTTTTCTGCTATTTTGCTTCTATTTTACAGGGTTGCCACCCATTTTTTGCTAATTTTTTTCAGATTTTTCAAATTTCTTGTAGGTTTTTAAAAGTAAACATTTTTGGTTCTGTTTTTAGTTTAAAGTTAAGCGTAAGGTAAGAAACTTTTTTAAATTGCATAAAAACACTGACAAGATACTGTAAAGCTAATTTAATTATGTTTTTTAATGTAAAAAAATTTTGATGATTAGAAAAACAGTCTATTTATATGAAAGATTTTTTGAGGCAAATTAAAATTTTACTACAGAACATGTGAACATAGTTAAAAGTCCAGGTTTTTCTAGGTTTGTTTTGCCTAAATAGTCAAATTCCAGGTTTTTCCAGGTTTCCAGGTAAAATGGCAACCCTGTATTATAGTTTTGATCAATCATTTTTAAACTTGGTAATTTTTTTTATAATTTAGGGCATAGGGAGGATAAACACTTATTTTTGATTTTTGATCTTATTTTATATAGTTTTTACTAAGCTACAAGATGCTTTTTACAGATTTTGAAAATTCAAAATAACTTTTGAGATATAGCTAGTCAAAGTCGGAGGCAACAACAGGATCCTTATAGGAGGTGCAAACTAAAACAGCAAATAACTAGAAATCACTAAAAATCTATCTACTCCTACGTTTTTTGAGATAACTACCTCAAATTTTCAGGAAATTTTCCTTGCAATATTAAAAAATTCTGTTGGAACAGAATTTTAAAATATCAAAAAATAAAAATTTATTATAAAATGACTAAAAAAAACTGTTTTTTTTTATATAAAATTTTTATTTTTTAACTTCTTAAAAAAAAATTTCTTACAGAATTTTCTAAATATATCAAGGAACATTTCCTGAAAATTTGAGGTAGTTATCTCAAAAAATGTAGGAAAAGATATATTTTTAGTGAAATAGTCTATTTTTGCTGTTTTAGTTTGCGCCTTCCATAAGGAACCTATTGTTGCCTCCGACTTTGGCCGGCTATATCTCAAAAATTATTTTGAAATTTTAAAATCTGTAAAAAGCATTTTGTAGCTTAGTAAAAACTATATAAAATAAGATCAAAAACCAAAAAAGGGTGTTTTTCCCCCTATGCCCTTAATTATTAACCTTTTTTGGAAAGAACTTCTAAGTTTTTAGTATTTAGTAAGTTTAAAATTCACTGAAGAAGGACTGTTGTCCAAAATCGATTTAAACTAAAGTATGCAATAAAATTGTAGATTTTTTAAACCATCTTTAGATTTTTTGTAACTATTGATGCAGGGGAAAAAAATCACAAGTAAAAACAATTGATTGTGTCTTGATCAATTTGAGAATTATATATAAATCTTGTCAAGTTTTTAGTAAAAAAAAAATATTTTTAAATTTAACAAAAAATTGACCTTTTTTCTGATTTTGGTCATGAATTATTATACTTACTTTTTTAACAAATTGCTTTTAATATTCCATAAAAAATTTACTTAACCTAATATATAAACTGCTTAAAAATTATATAAATTTGTTTTAAGTAATTTTATTTTCTAAAAAAATTGCCAAAACTTCTCTTCTTTATATTTGTACCAATGACAAATTTGACTGAATCTAAAAAGTTAAATGAAATTTAAATATTGTGAAAAATGTTTTGCACTACTCATATGACCTAAATAAGTAATTTAGTCATTATATCATGTTAGGCTTACGAAAAAAAAACATCACTTACATTTAAAATAAGTCTGAGAGGATTGGTAAGATAAGATAGTATAGTGCAAATAATGTTGATGGAATTTGTATAAAAATTATAAAATTGCTTTTTTATAGCATGGTTCACACTAATAAAAATACTAAATTCTTGAGTTGATAAATTGCTTACTAAACGGTTTTTTTTTTTTTTTTGAGTTTAAAAATAAATTATAGGTAGTGATCTACTGGTTTCACAAATTAGGTTCTGGATCTTATTTTTTCAATTAGTTTATGTAAAAAAATTTAAAACTTTCTTAATAACTACTTTACTACATTTCATTTTTGTTTGCATTATTTGCTTTAAATCAAACGATCTTTATCAAATATATGTTATTGAAAAATACTTACTTTGTACTAATGGAAATTTATTGATACAAATCGTTTATTAAACTTAAATTTTAAACAATAGTCACTTTTAAAGTCTTCACTAAAATATCAATAACTATTCAAAGAAAAATCAAATGAAAATAAAGGAAAATTTTAATAAGGTTATAGAATTCTTAAAATTAGACACTCAAAAGTTAAAAACAAACAGCTAAACTAATGCAACATGTTGTACTGGACTAAACAGGTATAACAACAAGTCATAATAGAAAAATATTTTGTATAATAAGTTGAAACTTTTATCATATTATGATCATATCTCCTAAATAAGTTATCAATAGTAGTATATAAAAGTTAGTATAACAACAAGTAAAATTCAAAACTTACCGCTGTCTGAACCCCATAAAGCTCTTGCAGAATGATTGTTTCCCATAGTAAACTCAAGACTTTAACTACTATTTCTATTGATTACACATTATTTTATAAATATCCATCAATAAAAAAGTAAAAACTTGTACACACTATTTTTATTCTATACACTTATATAAAACTACAAAATACAGAATAAAACAAGATCAATAAAAGTTGTTGCACATGTGACTGAAAGAAATAGTAAATGGGTATTAGTTAATAAACTAAATAGTTTAAAATAGCTTGTATATAAAAAATAAGTAGCATGGATTAGCATATTTTTTTTGGTCAAAAGTATGTTTAAAAAAATTCATTAACCCAACTTTTTTAATTTAAAACTAACCTAAGCAATAATATTTTAAAGACAGCAAATAGTTACCTAAACTATTACATTTTAGATTACTAGTCTCAACAACTTCAGTTTAATAAAAACCTAATTTTTAGGTGTAAAAGTGTAGTAGGTTAGGGAAAACTGACTATAACAAATAGTTACTTAAATTATTAAATTTTAAATTACTAGTCTCAACCACTTCAGTTTAAAAATAAAGCAACATTGATAACTTTTATCTATTAAACACTATAGAACAGGTTTAATCACCTTTCTCACAAGTTGATCATGATTTGTAGAGTTTTAAAGAAGCTTTTAACAAGATGGTTTTTACAGCTTTTAATATTTAAACTAGAATTTTAAATATAAGCAATCAAAATTGGATAGTTCAATTCAATAAGTTTTTTATAGTAGTGGTAGGAAGTACAAAATATTTTTTGTCATATTGTAAAATTTGGACATTTGGTTTGGATGTGTTTTTGTTTCATTAAGAAGAATATTAAAAAAAATTGCAGCCCAAAAAACTAATTTCAACATCAAAACTTCATAATTTTTGAGTTTTCGACTTATATAGTAATACCCTAGTCACTTATACATGTCCTAGACTTGTAATTTATATCTTAAATGAAAGCTTATAAGCATAACCAGCATACATTTATAGACATACAACTGATTTTGATGTATTATGATGTCATTATTACACAAAATACGCAAATTTTGTCTGTACATGTTAAAAATGTACTTGACATGTTAAAAATTGTTTTAAAATCTGGGTTTTTCAAGGTTTAAGGTGATTTTTGTTCAAAATTCTAGGTTTTTTTAGCCTAAATTGTCAAACTCCAGGTTTTTACAGGATTCCTGGTTTAGTGGCCACTCTGTTATGGTACAATGGCTTTATTTTGACTATGTGTTAGTTAATGTTAAAATTTAAACAGGTTTAAATTGAACAACACATAAGTTATGTTTACAAAAATAAAATTATACAATCAAAACTTAAATGCCTGCAAATTTATAGTTTTCAAGGTTTCAGAGGTTTTAAGGGCATAGGGGGGGGTAAACACCCTTTTTTGGTTTTTGATCTTATTTTATATAGTTTTTACTAAGCTACAAGATGCTTTTTACAGATTTTAAAAATTCAAAATAACTTTTGAGATATGGCCGGTCAAAGTTGGAGGCAACAATAGGTTCCTTATGGGAGGCGCAAACTAAAACAGCAAAAATAGACTATTTCACTAAAAATCTATCTTCTCCTACGTTTTTTGAGATAACTACCTCAAACTTTTAGGAAATGTTCCTTGATATATTTAGAAAATTCTGTCGGAACAGAATTTTGAAAAAAATTAAAAAATAGAAATTTAATATAAAAAATAAACAAAAAAAACAGTTTTTTTTAGTTTTTTTGTTATAAAATTTTTATTTGTGAATTTTTTTTAAATTCTTTTCCGACAGAAATTTTTAAATATTACAAGGAACATTTCCTGAAAATTTGAGGTAGTTATCTCAAAAAACGTAGGAGAAGATAGATTTTTAGTGATTTCTAGTTATTTGCCGTTTTAGTTTGCGCCTCCTATAAGGATCCTATAGTTGCCTCCGACTTTCACCGGCTTATCTCAAAAATTGTTTTGAATTTTTAAAATCTGTAAAAAGCATCTTGTAGCTTGGTAAAAACTATATAAAATAAAATCGAAAACCAAAAAAGGGTGTTTACCCCCCCCCCCCTATGCCCTTAATGACTGCTTTGAAAACTATATGAGTTGAACATTGCAAGATTGAAACACAACAGTTGACACACATACAAAAAAAAATCTAGAGCAATTTTTGGATATTAATAGATGAGTTTAGATAGTTTGTGGCTTTGAAGAAGATTTAACTTTTGCAATATTGGCAAGATATAGGTGAAAGTTATTTGGAATTTCAGCTAGATTTTTTTTAATGATTATGGGAAAAGTCATGGTGAATTTTCTGTGTAATTGTTATATCATTAATTACCTTACAAGTTTGTACTGAACTTTAATATAATTCAGAAGCTTTTTTTTATTTAATTTTTTGAAATCAGCATAACAAAAATAATAAAGGTAAAAACATAATAATAAATAAATTAGCATAACAGCCATGAAAATTTAAGGAAAAAAATATAGTAGTTTTATTTGTTCATATTTAAGTTATATATTTTTGGAATGATTTTAATTCATTTATAACAAGATAGAATACATATTTAAGAATTATATATTTTTGACAGAACTCAGAGAGTAGTTAGTTTGAGTATTTTGATACATGACCTCAAGTTTTAAAAATAAACTAAATTTAAAAAAGAACTATTATGGACTTTAATATTTTTTTTAAGATAAAAAAACATCAGTCACAAACTCTACCCCTTGCAACGATAAACGTTTTCTAGAACGTTGTAAAAGTTTCAAAAACTAGTTCAAGTTGGTATGGAAAAAGTTCAATTGAATAAACATGTATAGACTAAAATGTTATATTGCAGCATTTAGTGTAGTATTCAATGTAATCTGGTTTTGAAGAATTCTCGTACAAAGAGTCAAAATTGGTCTTTAAAAATGGTATGGAGGTCTTCCCCTACGTCTGTAGTTTTGCGAATTAGTCTTTGATTTCTAATTTTTGACGTATTTTGTTCAAAAATGACGTCACAAAAAAGTCATTTTTTCTCATTAAAAATAGTTTCGGAGAATTCCCTACAAAGAGTTTAAAGTGGTCTTTAAAAGTTGTTTGTGCGTCTTTCCAAAGGTCTGTAGTTTTGCAAATCAGTCTTTAGTTTTTGATTTTTGACGTTTTTTTTTAATGACGTCACAAAAAAAAAATGTCATAAAAAAATAGTTTCGGAGAATTGTCATATAAAAAGTCAAAAATGGTCTTTAAAAGTGGTTTAAACGTATTTCCCAAGGTCTGTAGTTTTGCAAATCAGTCTTTGATTTTTAATTTTTAAGTATTTGTGTATTTTGTTTTTAAAATTATAAATTAAATTAAAAATCATTTTTTAAATACTAAGGTTCAATATATATGTACAGTTTTATCTGAACTTAATAGTAAGTAACTTTTCTTTGGTAGTTTTTGTTTATATAACTATTAATTTTTCTTACTTAAAACATTGTTCATTGTATGTTTGTAACTGTATGACTGTTTAAAAATAGCTTATTTTAATTAGTTAACAAACTATTTGCAAAAAAAGAATTAAGTCCTTGGTAGAAGTTAAAATTTTTAAAATCAAGTTCATTTACTAAATTGGTTATAATATAAAAAAATATTGTATCTAAATCAACTTAATCTCATTCAAAATCTAGCAAAAAATTTGTCATGAGATTTAAAAATCTTAAAACTACCCTAAGATTTTTATAAGAAATTAAAACAGCACTTAGTTACCCTGAGTTTTTAGTTAAATTAACTGTTATCTAAGTCGAAAATCTTAAAATATTTCTACCTGTGTTCAAAATCTACCCATTTTTTTTTGCATTTTCTTTATTTAATAATTGATTTTATATATTTTTTATTTATTTAATTTTTATATATTAATCACCATCACTGCTAACCTTTACCCTCGATCGGTAAGCGGTTCTTAAATTTGACTGGGTGGATTTTGATCGGGTGGATTGTGAACGTAGGTGGATTGTGAACGTGGGTGGATTTTGAACGTGTCCCAGTATAAATACTTTTTGCTGCTTACGGGGTAATTGTCTCGTATTTATTTTCATCTTTTCTCTCAAGCGGAGTATAAATCGAAAAAAAAAGCACGTAAAATGGGCTTTTAGTTGTTGCTGCATTGCAGCAACTTAAGTCATGGCGGCTTTTCGCTGCATTTCGTTGGTAATGGTTTCAATCTTGTTTATCGAGTTTAATTCGCTTTTAGAACACTTTATGAGTTTAAACAAACACTTAGTTTTAGCTTCTTAGATACATGTATTTTACTCTTTTAAAATAATTAATAAATCGATTCATTAGTTTTATGTTGTGCAGTATTTTATCTTCTTTTAGTTTCGCAATTTCATTGTAAATATAATCATTATCACAGACTCGAACTACGTTTAAATTAGTATAAGTAACTGATTTATTAAACCTTTAGTAAATAGTAAGTAAGTCATATTAGTCTTTTTATCAACTATAATTTAAGCGTTATCTTGGGGACATCTATTATACAAGTTAAAGCGCACGTTGCGTTATAAATCAGGCCCATAACATTGTATAAGTAGAATCCCTGGTTAGCGACATGATGACCCGGACGGCCAGTTAGTTATAGATGGAATTGATCACAGATACCTTCATTAAAAATTTCTACGTTTTGTAGATGGTGATCCAAAAACAGAGTAGAATTAATAATAGTATAAATTCGATAAACACTATGGAATTTATTTAACCCAGTCATCAGGTCTGTAAAGTTTATAGAAATGAGTTTAAAATTTCTAGTTGGGAAAACAACTAAGTAGTTCGAGTTTGTTAGAGATTTGAGTAGTTTTTTGCAAATGGTAATTAGTTTTATTGCGCTTAATTTTAAGTTAAAGTGGTTTGAGAAAGGCTAATCAACATGTGTTAGTACTAAAATGTATTTGTGGTGTATAATATTAT
This sequence comes from Thalia democratica, assembly GCF_965202585.1. NCBI lineage: Eukaryota > Metazoa > Chordata > Thaliacea > Salpida > Salpidae > Thalia > Thalia democratica. The sequence continues at coordinate 60,642,307 of NC_139165.1, forward strand.
CGCAATTTATTGTTGAAGCATTTTTTTAAAGTGAATTTTAAATCTTGTACAAGCAAGTTGAAACAAAAGTTAGTCTTGTTTTCAAGTTGTTCAGCCGTCAAGTCAAATAAGTTAATTATCTTTTAATCATTTTACACATTTTATTAAAAGATAAATTTTCACTAAAAAATTAAAATAAAATTAAAGGCTTCTAATAACAAACTTTCTTATAACATAAAGAGTTTTAAACGTCTATAAAAGTTAGCAACTGTAAAGTTTTATTGTTTTGTTTTCAAACAATCTTTTTAATTTGAACTATAACCGATAATAAACTTTTAAACTTTGTGTAAAACATTGTTGTTTTTTCGCGTTCGTCCTTGTAAAAAATACTTGTTTGAGATTATTAAGATTTGTTTTTGAGTTTAATCGGTTATTAAAGTAAAATCTCTTAAATTTATTAAACTTAATTTTATTTTATTTTTAAAACAATGTTATATTCAAACTTTAAACTATAATATTTTTAGTTGTACTATAATGACCTTTTTAATTGCTTGTAACAAATTTTATTGGCATGTTTTTTGTTGTTGTAAATCTCACCGTACTTATAAAAACAAATTTTAAATGAGGTCATTCGAGCTATTAAATGTTCTACTCGGTATTTAAAATCTAAAAAAAACAATTTTGTTTAAAATTTGTTAGAATATTAAAGTTTTTTGAAAATAAGTACAGAGTTCACAGGCTATATATTTTACGAAAACAAGTTTAAACTTTTGAGACGCATGTGAATGCTTGTTTTGTCAACCTATTCGTGTAAAATGTGAAATGTTTTTTTATGTTAAAGCTTGTAGAGAAATACTTTGTATTAATTGGAGCCATAAATGTTTCTCAATTACTTTAAAACATAACAGACTTCAAAGTTAAAATATAAATAGACTAGTTGACTAATGTAATGTTGTTGCTAACTAATAGCATATAATTTTGTAAATTTAAATGTTTTTTAATGTTTTAACTTGTTTTTAAAATTGAAATCAAATGAAGTCACGTACATTGTAATTGCACTTTTGCACGAACGGCTCGAGAAACGAAAGGCAGGAACGAATCGGCAAAGAGCGGTACGAGGAGACCGAGCTTTATGTACGAGGAGATGTACGGAGAGACGGACCAGAAGATTCCGTAGCGCCAACAGACCGCTAAGTTGAGGCCAGGAGACGGATTTTTGCAGCGCCAACAGACCGCTAGGTGAGGCCAGGAGACGGATTCCGTTGCGCCAACAGACCGCTTAGGTGAGGCCAGGAGACGGATTTTTGTAGCGCCAACAGACCGGTAAGGTGAGGCCAGAAGACGGATCAGAGGATTCCGTAGCGCCAACAGACCGCTAAGGTGAGGCCAGGAGACGGATTCCGTAGCGCCAACAGACCGCTTAGGTGAGGCAAGGAGACGGATTCCGTAGCGCCAACAGACCGCTTAGGTGAGGCCAGGAGACGGATCAGAAGATGCCGTAGCGTCAACAGACCGCTAAGGTGAGGCCAGAAGACGGATCAGAAGATGCCGTAGCGCCAACAGACCCGTAAGGTGAGGCCAGGAGACGGATCAGAGGATTCCGTAAGCGCCAACAAACCGCTTAGGTGAGGCCAGGAGACGGATCAGAGGATTCCGTAGCGCCAAAAGACCGCTTAGGTGAGGCCAGAAGACGGATCAGAGGATTCCGTAGCGCCAACAGACCGCTAAGGTGAGGCCAGAAGTTGGATCAGAGGATGCCGTAGCGCCAACAGACCAATCAGAGAGTGAAATGAGGCCGACAGACGGATCAACATAAACCGATAAACCGGTCAAACGACGTGGAGATATACATTTTTTAAACTTTCTACATTTTTCTGTGATTTTGTAAAACTGTATCATACTTTTATTAATTTTGTGTATTATAAACTAATTTATAGAATTTTCAAAGTAATACTTTATAAACTAAGGAGATAAAAGTCGGCGGTCGTTTTTCGTTAATTTTTCTATATAGGGAGCTTTAAGCATTCTTACAAGTGTTTAAAAATTAATGTTTTTTTCGGAAAACCAAGCATAAATTCTTAAAGTACGAAGGTATGAAGAGGAAATGTGCCGCTTACGCGGCAAATGTCTCTTATTTATTTTCTTTTTTTCTCTCAAGCGAGTATAAATGGAAAAAGCGCGCGATTTATTGGCTTTTAATTGTGATTGCGTAGCGGCAACTTTAAGTCTTTTAGCTGCTTATCGCTTTTAGCTCTTATCGCGGCTTTTAGCTGCACTTAAATTGTTAATGGTTTCAATCTTGTTTGTCGAGTTTATTTCGATTTTAGAACACTTTTTGAGTTTGGTTTAAACGTTTAGTTTTTAGCTTCTTTGATTCAAGTATTTTTGTCTTTTAAAAGAATTGATAATTCGATTTATTAGTTTCATGTTGTGCAGTATTTTATCATCTTTTCGTTTCGCAATTTCATTGTAAATATAATCATTATCACAGATTCGAACTATGTTTAAGTTAGTAACTTGTTTATTAAACCTTTATTAGATAGTAAGTAAGTCATATTAGTCTCGTTGGACATTTATGTGAAATTATACTTATTTCACTTCATTTGTCCATATATCGATGCATGCATTAGAATAAATTTTAAAACTTTTTTAATTAAAAAATCTTTTTAAAAGACAAGTTTTAAATAGTTAATAACAACAGTTCTCTAATTTATATTTTGAACTCTACTCGATATTTTTTGATTGACAAAGGCAAAATAAATACAATTTTGTATTCATTAATTGCCGTGTATTACTCACCTGGCTATTAAAACCGTGCCAAGACACCTGCAGATTCCAACATGCATATTCCAACATGCCAAAACACTTGCAGCTTCCAACATGCCAAGACACCTGCAATTGTCAACATGTCAACATGCCAAGCCACCTGCAACTGTCAACATGTCAAGCCACCTGCAAAAGAGAGAGTAAAAATGTATATAAACGATGAAGCACATCTACAACGGGGCGACTTCAACATAAAGCCGCTTCAACGGGGCGACTCTTCCTTCGCTTTTCACGTGAGACTTCGAGGCCGGAGACGTGAATGGCAGTACGATACAAAATAGTTGGCTTGGGACTGCGCGGCCGCAGAGGTTAACTAAAGAACGATATAAAACAGATTACGTGAGACTTCGAGGCCGAAGACGTAAGCTGTAGTACGATATGAAACAATTTTGATAGGATTTCTACGTTCATAAATATCTTCTTTTCCACCTTTATCGATATTAAAGTTCGTATAAGATTAATGTCTAGAAAACTTAAGCGTCGCGCACCATTTTGTATGTTTTGTTTGTGAAGGCAATAAATTGTACATCGATTTTGTTGTTTATTTTATTACTAAATAAAGTTGCTATACCTATTTATACTCGTTAAAGATAGAGATATTTTACTATAATTTTATTTTACATATAAATAATTATGGTATACAATAGTCTTCTTATCAACTATAATTTAAGCTTTATCTTGGGGCATCTACTATACAAGTTAAAGCGCACGTTGCGTTAAAAACCAGGCCCATAACAATGTATTAGTAGAACCCCCGGTTAGCGACAACTTCTTACATAATAGTTTTTATTTTTTATCGTTTTCTTTGAACAACATAAAAAGGAAAACTATACTTCTTACTTACTGTAGCATTAAAAAATAATATGATAATGAAAAGTTTATTAAAAAAATAATTTGATTATCGAAAGTTTCAAAACAAGTTACGCCACAACTTATTTAGTTAATTTTACAAACTTTAAAAAAATTTCAACTATCAGTAAATAGCTGACTTTTTATTATACTTACAAAAAAAAAAAACTTGTTTTTGTAAATTAACTTAAAACTAAATTAATTAATTTTGTCAGTTACTATATTAATTGTACTTTGAATTGTTAAAATCAATATCGTGTTTTACTGCATATTGTACTAGTGTTTTATAAAACTATTTTAACTTTGACAGATATATATGTTATTCATTTGTTTTTATAACTAGTTTAATGTTTTTTTTATGTGCCGTATCTACTTTTTTCAAAAAATCTTTGTACTTAAAGTCTATTTCACTAAATAGAGTTAACTTATATTGTTAAAAATTATCTAAACAATTAAAACTGTGACTAGCATAACAAACAGAATTTAAATCGTTTTTGAAATTGTTATTTAGGCATTAAAAAATATTTAGTTTAAAGAACTTTACAAGTTGATTTTATATCAGATTGGTTTATAAATTTTATATATAATCTAATTAGGTTGAACAAGTTAATTTAAAGTTTTAAAAGTATTTTGAAAAACTAAAGAGCTATAAGAAGACACTGTTATTTTTTTAAAGAAATACACTTAAGAAATATTTTAAAAACCAATACCTTTCTATGATATAAGTTTGAATAAATAGATAATCAAAAATAAAAATTTTTAAAGAAGACGCTCATACTCTTTAAATAATAAATTTCGTCTCTTTATAGAAAAATTCTCCAAAACAAGTTTTTTAAGGCAAAACATGACTTTTTTTTTGTGATGTCTTACTTGAAACGTTTTTAAAACAATCAGAAATTGATTTGCATAACTACAAAACTTAATAAAGATTCTCAATTTTTTTTATCAATTAATCCTCGTTTTGAGGATATACACCTAAGAAATATTTAAATAATTACTATTTTTTTATGACTGGATTCTAAAAAGATCGATCATCGAAAATAAAATTTCACAAATAAAAGTCTTGAAGAAGACGCCCATCCCATACTATTTTGAAAAATTGCCTCTTTATAGGAGAATTCTCCGAAACAAGTTTTTTATGGCGAAAAATGTATTTTTTGTGCATTATTTTTGAACAAAATACGTCAAATATTAATAATCAAAGACTTTATTGCAAAACTACAGATTGGGAAAGACGCCCATACCAATTTTAATGACCATTTTTAACTCTTTTTAGGAGAACTCTCCAAAACAAATATTTTAAGGCAAAACATGTCTTTTTTTTGTAACGATATTGAAGCGTTTTTAAAACGATTAGAAACTGATTTGCAACGTTACAAAACTTGATAAAGATTTTCTAATTTTTTTTTTCATTAGTATCCTCGTTATGAGGAAATACACTTAAGAAATATTTTAAAAACAATTATTTTTCTACGACTAAATTTTAGAAAAATCGATGATTAAAAATTAAATTTAAAAAATAAAAATCTTGAAGAAGACTTCCATACTTCTTTTAATTATAAATTTTGTGTTTTATAGGAGAATTCTCCAAAACAAGTTTTTTTAGGCAAAAATTAAATTTCTTTTCGACGTCATTTTTGAATAAAATACTTTAATAAACCGCCCATACCATTTTTTAAGACCATCTTTGACTCTTTATAGGAAGATTCTTCGAAAAAAAGTTTTTTTTATGATATCATATATATAAAAAAATTACTACCATTGTGACGTTATTTAAGGTAAGTTTAAAATTATATACTTAAATATTAAAACTGTTTTCTAAAACTTCAGACCGTCTAGAACAAGAAGGTACTTTTTTTTTGGTATGTATATACTTAAGTTTTTTATGATAATTGTTTTTAGAAAAAAAACTTCAAATACTTGGCGAATATTACACTAAATGCTGCAATAAAAGTTCATTTTTTTCAGCCCTTATGGTTTTGAAAAACAAAATAATGAATATCAAAACAATAAAACTAATAAGTGTGCACAGTCAGTGTGCACTGTGCTTGATTACTAAATATTAAACAAAAACCATATTAAAACCTGGAATTTCAAACAAACTTTTCATATAAAGTTATGAAATTCAGATAATATAAAAAATCTATCAAATAACATAATGTTTTTTATTGTTTTATATGTTATTTTTTAATTATATTGTTTATTAAACAACAAATAAAAAGCACTCAAAATAATTTTTTCTAGAACTTGGTCCACAAATTTAACACCTTTTCTGGCAAATTGCTTAAAGTATTATTACAATATCTTTGTAATATTTTTGTTTCATTTAAGAGAGTTTTTTACCTTCAATTTATATTATACTTAAAACCCATTAGTTTATTATTTCAACTTGCATTTTTTTCTCAGATGACTTCAGAAATTGGTTATCATCTCGGATGATGTTGCACCTATATCAAGCTGAAATTATATTATTTTAAATGTTTTTTTAAACAATAATTTAAGCTAAAAATTTATTTTTTCTAAATACATAAATAAAATAAAATATATTAACCATAAATTAATTACTAAAACTTAAATAGTTGCAGCATTTAGTGTAGTATTCGCCAAGTATTCAAAGTTTTTTTAAAAAGATAATTTATCATATAAAAGCTAAGTTTATACCAAAAAAAAGTACCTTGATGTTCTAGAAGGTCTGAAGTTTCGGAAAACAGTTTTTGTTTTAAAGTATACAAGTTTTAAATTACCTTAAATTACGTCACATTAGTAGTTTTTTTTTTTTTTTTTGATATCCTAAAAAAACTTTGTTTCGGAGAATTCTTCTATAAAGAGTAAAAGTAGGTCTTTAAAAGAGGTATTGGCGTCTTCCTTAAGGTCTGTAGTTTTGCAATTCAGTCTTTGATTTTTAATTTTTGACGTATTTTTTTTCAAAAATGACGTCACAAAGAAAAAAAAATCTAAAAGTTTCGGAGAATTCTCATATAAAGAGACAAAAGTGGTCTTTAAAAATGGTATGGGCGTCTTTCCTAAGGTATGTAGTTTTGCAATTCAGTCTTTGATTTTTAATTTTTGACGTATTTTGTTCAAAAATGACGTCACAAAAAAAAGTTATTTTTCGTCGATAAAAAATAGTTTGGGAGAATTCTCATATAAAAAGTCAAAGTTGGTCTTTAAAAGAGGTATTGGTGCCTTCCTTAAGGTCTGTAGTTTTGCAATTCAGTTTTTGATTTTTAATTTTTGAAGTATTTTTTTGGTTGCCACAGCAAAACAAACTCTAACTAAACTTTGTGTAAACATTTTTGTAAACAATCTAACCTTTCTTTATTAAATTGAATTTATAAGTATTTTTAAATTCTAAAAGTATATTTTTAGCAACACTATGCTTTTTATGTAATAATAATACTTGTAAAAAATTATAGATTCATTTAAGAACTAAATAAAATGCCAAAAAAAAATATTTCACCATTTGTATTTACAAATTTGAAAAGTGTATCAAATACTACGACAGTTTATCTAAAGGAAACGACTATGGCCTCAAACAATGTAAGAATTCAAAAGAATTTTTGGAATCAAATTTCATCTTTAATTCCACTAAAAACCATTTTCCACAATGGAATTTAGAAAATGTTGTTAACACACCACAACAACCAGATGGCCATAATTGTGGTGTTTATGTCTGTCAAAATATAAAAAGTATCTCGAGAAGTGAGAATTTTTCAATCTGTCCATCTGATCTTTTAACTATCAGAAAAGAGATGGTGGCAGATCTTGTCTTAGGTTTTCTTTTTAATTAGAACTATTAGTAAGATAAAATTGTGTTAATTATAGTTTAATCGTTATTAAAATTCAGTGATAGTTATTTTTTGATTATGTTTTGTTTGTATATTTTTACTTTTTATTTACAAACCAAAAAAAATTTGATTTTAAATTATGTTAAGTGTACTACTTAGACAAATTTAGTTTGATCAGTTTTGTTAATTCATACAGTTTGTTTTATTAAAATGTGACCAGGCTTGCAGTGTATTAGTTAGATTCAAGTTAGCTTTTGTAAAGTAGTTTAGATACAGTTTTTATCAATGATTATTAATACAGTTTTTTTTTTTTATTAATTATGTAAACAAGTGTGCCTTTTTAATTTATTAGTTTTTAAATACAATTTAGAAATGTGAACAGGTTTGCCTTGTTTTAGTTATAAAAACAATAAATTACAGTTGATATTTGTGTATAAGTGTAGATATTTTTTTTGCTGAAGATTGCTATTTATTATTAAAAATGTAAACAGGTTTGCCTTGTTTTAGTTATAAAAAAATAAATTACAGTTGATTTTTGTGCATAAGTGTACTTATTTTTTTAATGAAGGTTGTTTTTCATTATTTAAAATGTAAACTAGAGTGCCTTGTTTTTTAATTAGTGTGATAGTTTATTTACATTGATATGTATATATAGATAAATTTAGATAGAGTTTTTGTGTTATAATTAATATTATTAACTTTGACACTAAAACATTTTTTAAATGTGAAGAAAGTGTCAGCTTTTTCGTTTTGGAATTCTTTACTTTTTGATGCATTATAGTAGAGTGTTGATTTTTTTTAATTAGCTGCTATTAAAGTTATGCTTTTTTTTTGTTTGTATATTTTTAAATGTATTAAGAAGAACTTTATTTTTTATTTTATTAGGTCGTTGAAATTTATTTTATTTTTGAACAAAGAAGTAGATTTTTGGTGTTTTTTATGGTCATGTTTATAAAAGATCAAACATATCAAAAAATTCTACTGTAGTAGTTGATTTTTTCAGAGTTTTATGTTGCAGGGGTAAGAGTCTTAATCAAAAATTACTTCATGTGTTATTTTTTCAATTTTTGACGTTATTTGTTACTTCTGAAAACAAATTAAGTGTCTTAAAATAAAAGTTACTGTTTAAAGCAGTTTTTTATCAACTGCTTTAAAAGTTTCTTTACTTTTTAAGTCAACTTTATATCTACGCAAAAATATTACTGATGTTTATTTTCTCTTTATTTTTACTAAACTATAGCTAGTTAAATTTTGTTTATTTTCAAATTCATTGATTTTTGGATGCTAAACTTTGATTGATTTTAATAATTAAGTAAAACAAACCAATTTCCAACTAACTTATAGTTAATGAAATGCTTTTAAAAGCTTAGTTTTTTAATTAATTATAAAGCCGGATGGTAGTAAACTATTTGTAACATGTATTTTGATTTTTTTTATCTCCGAAAAAAAGTACTTAAAAACAAAAAGAATTTATACATACCATATGAACAACAATATTGTGTAGTAAATTTATAACTTTACAGGTTTCAGAAACATTTATTTATTTCAACTTGCTTAGACGAAGACGCCAATACCTCTTTTAAAGACCAGCTTTAACTCTTTATATGAGAATTCTCCGAAACAAGTTTTTTATGACGAAAAATGACTTTATTTTGTGACGTCATTTTTGAATAAAATACGTCAAAAATTAAAAATCAAAGACTGAATTGCAAAACTACAGAACTTAAGGAAAGACGCCAATACCTCTTTTAAAGACCAACTTTGACTCTTTATATGACAATTCTCCGAAACTATTTTTTATGACGCAGTTTTTTTTTTGTGACGTCATTTTTGAAAAAAAATACGTCAAAAATTAAAAATCAAAGACTGAATTGCAAAACTACAGACCTTAGGAAAGACGCCAATACCTCTTTTAAAGACCAATTTTGACTCTTTATATGAGAATTCTCCGAAACTATTTTTTATGACGCAAATTTTTTTTTGTGACGTCATTTTTGAAAAAAAATTCGTCAAAAATTAAAAGTCAAAGACTGAATTGCAAAACTACAGACCTTAAGAAAGACGCCAATACCTCTTTTAAAGACCAACTATGACTCTTTTTATGAGAATTCTCCGAAAATATTTTTTTATGACGAAAAATGACTTTTTTTTGTGACGTCATTTTTGAACAAAATACGTCAAAAATTAAAAATCAAAGACTGAATTGCAAAACTAAAGAACTTGGGAAAGACGCCCATAACATTTTTAAAGACCAAATTTGACTCTTTATATGAGAATTCTCCGAAACTATTTTTTTATGACGAAAAATGACTTTTTTTTGTGACGTCATTTTTGAACAAATTACGTCTCAATTAAGAAATCAAAGACTGAATTGCAAAACTAAGGCCTTAGGGAAGACGCCCATACCATTTTTAAAGACCAACTTTGACTCTTTATATGAGAATTCTCCGAAACAAAATTACATCGAATACTTGGCGAATACTACACTAAATGCTGCAACGTAACTTAAATTGAGATCTTAATTGGCTAAGATTTTTTTCTGGCTAAGATTCAAAAAAAGTCTGAAAACGTTCCGCTTGAATAACTTCATCGCGGCTAATGTTGGCTAAAGTAAAAACTGGCTAAAGTAAAAGTTATCTAAAGTAAAAACTTGGCTAAGATTTTTTTCTGGCTAAGATTTTAAAAAATTAATAAAAAGTTAAAGTAACAATAAAAAGACTTACAAACTGATGAAAAAATAAAAGCAAAAAACATGAATAAAAAAACTCAGTTTTAACTAATTTAAAACTCGAACTAAAGAAATTAAATCATAACAATTTAAAAAAAAGTTCTAAACAAAAGAACTTAAGTTTTTAAACCTTATTAAATAAAATACTGTCGATGGTTATTATTTATTAAACTAAAAAAAGCTTTGAGAAAAGTCATATCACTATTGATGATTTTAAAAGTAGTTATAAAAAAAATAAAGTATTTTACAAAGTACCTGTAACCTGTTATACATTAAATATCTATTATTAAAACTTCGCGAGTAATTGTTTTAAGAACCTTGCATATGAGGCAATTGAGTCATACACTATTGATGAATTTAAAAATAGTAATAAAAAAAGTAAAGTATTTTACAAAGTACCTTTTATACATGAAAAATCTATTATTAAAACTTTGCGACATCTGCAAAAGGATATGTTTTAGAGCAAAAAACTGTTCTTGCATGTAGAGTTTAAAAAGTAAGAACTTTATACAAATTAATATTTTAAGATAATAAAGTTTTTTTTTCTAAAATTTAATAGGTTAATTATATCAAAGTAAAATTAATAAAAATAATTTGTTTCCATACGTAATTTTTATAAATTAAGCTACATATACTTGTATCCTTTGTTTGATATAAACGTTTATTACCTAACTTTTATAAGTTAAGGTTTTAAATCTCTTTAATCTTGTATAACTGAACACATAATTTTGTTTCTAAACAACTTAACAACTAATTTAAGTAAACGTTAAAACTTTAAAAAATATATATAACTGTTACATAAACTTAAATTACATTATTTAATCAGTACAGCCGTTGACAACCTTAAATTTAAATTCGACGAACTTAATTAAAATTTAATCGCGGGCATATTTTATTTAAAGTATTTTAAAACATTTATGAAGCGATTTTGGAACATTTGTTTTTAAAATTACCTTTGTTACATGAATAATCTGCGTTTATAACTTAGTGCTGTATTAAAAGAATATGTTCAAGAACTAAACACTGTCCTTGCCATTATCATAACTTCCACAGTTATTCTTGAAATGTTGTCAAACTATGTAAAATCGTTCTTAAATGTTACCTAACTTTACCAATAAAACAAAATGTTTTCATATGTTGTACTTAAATATTTATAGTCTTTTTAAAATTACCCTTTTTAAAATTACCTTTTTTACGTGAATGATCTGCGTTTAAACTTAGCACTGTAACAAAAAGCATATATTTAAGAACTTAACACTTTTTTTCTAAGGTTCATAACTTCTATGTTTTTTCTTGAAATCTTGTCAAACTTTGTAAAACCGTTTTTAAATGTTAACTAAACATCCCATATAAATAAAATTTATATATATAATGTATTTAAAAAGTTATAGTCTTTTTAAAATTACCTTTTTTACGTGAATGATCTGCGTTTAAACTTAGCGCTGTAACAAAAAGCATATACTTAAGAACTTAACACTTTTTTTCTAAGGTTTATAACTTCTATGTTTTTACTTGAAATCTTGTAAAACTTTGTAAAATCGTTCTTAAATGTTAACTAAACATCCCATATAAACAAAATTTATATATATAATGTACTTAAAAAGTTATAGTCTTTTTAAAATTATCTTTTTTACGTGAATGATCTGCGTTAAAACTTAGCGCTGTAACAAAAAGCATATATTTAAGAACTTAACACTGTCCTTGCCATAGTGATAACTTCCAAATTTTAATTGAAATCTTGTCAAACTTTGTAAAATCGTTCTTAAATGTTAATTAAATTTACCAATGAAACAAAATGTTTTAATATGTTGTACTTAAATAGTTATAGTCTTTTTTAAATTACGTTTTTTACGTAAATGATCTGCGTTTAAGCCTTAGCGCTGTAACAAAAAGCAGATTTTTAAGAACTCAACACTGTCCTTGCCATAGTCATAACTTCCAAATTTTTACTTGAAATCTTGTCAAACTTTGTAAAATCGTTCTTAAATGTTAACTAAATTTATCAAGTAAACGAAATGTTTTTATATTTTGTACTTAAATAGTTATAGTCTTTTTAAAATTATCTTTGTTATATGAATGTTTATCTTGTATAACTGAACACAATTCTAAATTTTTCTAAACCAATTAAAATAACTTAAAAAACTGCTTTAAGTAAACATTAAATAAATTTAAAAATATATATAAATTTCACACAATTTTGTTATACATTTTTGGCCAGTACTCAGTACAGCCGTTGGTGATCTTTTTAAATGGGCCGATTTTGAATATACGTTGCTCGCGGGCGCATTTTATTAGAAAAATTTTAAAAACATTAAATAGTACTTAAAGAAAGTATGCACAAAAATAAATATTAATAAAGCATTTTTTGCTGCTTAATATCGATCACATTAAAATTTTTTCCAAAGAAATACTACAATGAGTTGTTTAAATTATCGATGTATCAAATTTAAATAAAACATCTGGTTAAAGATTTATGTTTTGCCTGCAACATTCTTGAACTGGTCTTAAACGTATGCAATGCTTAAAATAATTTTTGTAATGGGCTAATAAAAAAAAATTTGAATTATTATATTTGATATATTAGTTTAGTTAGTGCTTTTTTGGTTTAGAAAAATGCATAACTTAATAAACAAACCCAGCAAAATGTAGTTAAATAGTTAAATATATGATTGTAAACCCTCGAGTTCAATAATTAATTTAGAACTTTATTAAACGATTTCAATTATGTTAAAACGATTTCAATTATTATACTAAGTACGCTCAGCAACTTATGAAAAATGAAGAGGCTGGGCAATTATAAGTTTTCGAAAACTCTAGAGAGTACAGGCAAGAAGTCGCCTTTGATAATTTATTATGCGGTGGACCGTCAAACTCTCTAGAGGGTAGAAATGTTTGTTTTGATTGTGGAAGAAAAACTGTCGAAGAAAGCAAAAAGTTAAAAAATTCAAAAACCGACACTTGGGTAATTTTTGTTAAGCTTTATTATTAAAATATTGAAATTGATATTTTTTTGACAAATGTCAAAGTTGTCTATGAAAAGCATAGAATAATATTTAAATAAAAAAAAATCAATAACCTTACGATATGTTTACTGCGGTTCAACAAATAACTACTGCTGTTGTTTTCTTGCTAAAAAAATTAGCTTACACAGAAGTTGTTTTTTAAAGGAGGTCCCTAAGTTTAATCAACTTAATTTGATAGTCAAAATGTGTAATTTTATTTTGCTTAAAAACTTGCTAATAAACAACCTTATTGTTTTGATTATTTGTTAACACTTTAAAACTGCAGTAAACATACCGATAACTTATTTTTTGGTATTATAAATAAATGTTTATAATATACTCTGGTTATTTAATATTAAAATTACATTAAAATCTTCTGCGAAAGAAAAGAATGTAGGCGTTGGTTTCATTTTGAATGCTTAGATTTAAGAAACCACCAAAACTAAAAAGTGGATTTGCAATATGTGCAAAACGAGAAGATAGTATTTTTTTAAAATATTTTTCTTTTTTTTGTTTCGTTTAAGTAGAATAAATTATAACTTAAAGTTTGTATCAGGTTTATAGTATTCTATGTTTATTTGATTGATGATCGAGAGTTTTTTGCATAAAAATAGATATTTTTAGTTTTGTGTTTTAAATGAAAAAAAAAACTTCTTAAAGAGTGTTCTATAAAAGTATTATTTTATCAATGAAAGACTTTGCAAAGCTAAATAAAAATACAAAGGTTATTCAAAATAATCAATAATGTTACATGATATACAAATAATTAAAGTTCTATCTAAAACTATTATTTTTGCAAACAGAGCTAAGATTTAAACGCAGATCATTCATGTAAGAAAGTTAATTTTAAAAGGACAATAATTATTTCAAACTCAGATAATTCATGTAGAAAGATAATTTTAAAAAGACTATTACTTTTTAAGTACAATATATATATATATATATATATAAATTTTGTTTAAATGGGATGTTCAGTTAACATTTAAAAACGGTTTTACAAAGTTTGACAAGATTTCAAGAAATTATATAGAAGTTATGAACCTTAGAAAAAAAGTATTAAGTTCTTAAATATATGCTTTTTGTTACAGCGCTAAGTTAAAACGCAGATCATTCACGTAAAAAAGGTAATTTTAAAAAGACTATAACTTTTTAAGTACAATATATGTATAAATTTTGTTTATATGGGATGTTTAGTTAACATTTAAGAACGATTTTACAAAGTTTGATATGATTTCAAAAAAAAACATAGAAGTTATGAACCTTAGAAAAAAAGTATTAAGTTCTTAAATATATGTTTTTTGTTACAGCGCTAAGTTTTAACGCAGATCATTCACGTAAAAAAGGTAATTTTAAAAAGACTATAACTTTTTAAGTACAATATATATATATATAAATTTTGTTTAAATGGGATGTTAAGTTAACATTTAAAAACGATTTTACAAAGTTTGACAAGATTTCAAGTAAAAACATAGAAGTTATGAACCTTAGAAAAAAAGTGTTAAGTTCTTAAATATATGCTTTTCGTTACAGCGCTAAGTTTAAACGCAGATCATTCACGTAAAAAAGGTAATTTTAAAAAGACTATAACTTTTTAAGGAAAAAAAAAATAAAAAATTTGTTTAATTGGGAAAGTTAGTTAACATTTAAGAAAGATTTTACAAAGTTTGACAGGATTTTAAATAAAACTGTTGAAGTTATGACTATGGCAAGGACATAGTCTATCTTTTATTCTCTAGTACTTTTTTAACTCTTTAACTCTTTTATTGTGACGTTCAAAATGGTCTAGAGTTATTCTATTTCGGTTATGAGATTATTATAAAGTTTTTTTTAACAGTATAAATTTATTATAACTTTACTGTTACGGTACTTTAAATGTGTCTAAATTATATTATTAAATTTATTGTTATAAATTAAAATTCTAATACATATTTATTTATTTAACTTATTAAAATTCTTTACCAAATTATATTCTGTTTCACCAACTTAAAATATAATATTTTCTAGGTTGTTGTTCTGCTGATACTTCAAATTCCAAATTATTTTAGGATACAGCGTTATAGAGCTACTCTCTCTATTTTTAACTTTATGAATACCTTTTTTACTGAGGTTTACATTGAGTAATAACATCTTTCAAATTAAACTGATTAATTTTATAAATTAAATGTTATTAATGTTTAATTTTTATTGAAAGTTTATACTTTAGATAATATATAAAAGTGATTTGTATAAAATTCTAATTTTTTTAATCCAACATATTTATATAAAGTTTTAAATGAATTTGTGAATAACTGTGGAGATTTTTATGCAAGAATAGTGTTAAGCTCTAAAACAAATACTTTTACAAATAGCGCGCAGTTTAAATAGAAGGTTTTTCATTTAATATGTACGTGACTATAACGTTTTTGTTATTATTTTAATTAACTTAAAATGTTATTAGCTTTTTAACTATATTGTAAAAAAAATGTATTGTAGTATGATGATATGTTACTCGATATCTTAAAGATTTCCGATTTATGTAAGAGATTCTTAAAACATTCTTTATAAGCGTTTTTTTTTCGTTTAGTAAATATTAACAATCAAGAAAAATTTTATTTTAATTTTTTTTTGATTTTGTTTTTTATTGATTATGTTTTAACTTATTAACATATAACTTTTGAAACTTCAACCTTTAACTTGAGTTTATTAATTTTTATTTTGTTTTTTTAGTTTAAATGAGTTTTAATAAGTCTGTAAGTCGAATTCTTACTTTAGCCAAAATTAGCCAACATTAGCCAGTTTTTACTTTAGCCAACATTAGCCGCGATGAAGTTATTCAAGCAGAACGTTTTTAGACTTTTTTTGAATCTCAGCCAGAAAAAAATCTTAGCCAATTCAGATCTCAATAAAACTTAAATATTTAATTGGTTTTTTATCACAATATAAAGTGATTATATAATACAATAATTTATATCATTTACAATATTGTTAATTAAAATTGATTAATTTATATACCATTTGCAACTTATTATTAATAGATTGTTCATTTTATTTTATATTTTACTCCTCAAAGCTTTTCAGAACTATACTCAGGGTTGCCACATGGTCAGGAAAAGTCAGGAAATCAGAAAAAGTCAGGAAAAAAAAAAAAAAGACAAAAGTCTGGAAAAGTCAGGAAAAAATAGGGGGTTTTGAAAAAAGGCGGGAAAAGTCAGGAAATTTGATAATACTAAAAAAAAAACGTCTGATTTGTCAGTTTAAATTTACAAGTTTCCTTATTTTCCAAAGTCTTCAAATGGTAAAAATTAATTGAAATCTTTTATAGTCAGAAATAAATTCAAAAATTTTCCTAGATATTAACAAAATTATTTAAGTCCCAATGCCTTCATCTGGTATAAATTAGTGAAATATCCTTTATAAAACTGCAAATTTTTTCTATCAAATATCGAACAAGTACCCTACTTGAACAAGCAGATTTTGTAAGCTTTTTAGTATTGATGATCTGTAGCAAGTACACTTCCATAGTGAAACTGTGATAAATATATATATATTTTTTTTATTTTTTTTTCTATACACAAAATTTTAAATGCAAGTGGTGTTCATGTACTCTGTCACTGTCAAATATGGGAAGAAAAGCACTCATTGTACATATGAATGGAGCTGGACATAGAAATAAAAGGCCAGGAGTTCACCGAATCTAATAATTTTTCTATTATGCTGGATCAAGCTCCAGTGAAGTAAGTGGTGAGAGCAGTGGTGTAAGCCCATCAATAGGTTTGGTAAGTAAGTCACAAGCCACAACCGCTGAACTTTTATGGGCACTACACACTGTCAAACACAATTACTCAGCCAGTTCGTGTAACAAGCTGGCGGAGCTGAACAAAAAATGTTTCCTGACAGTGCAATAGCAAAGTCATGTCAGATGACCTGAACAAAATTATCATACATGATAAAATTTGGTTTTGGACCACATTTCAAAAACATCTTGCTGGAACAATAATGGACAAGCTGTTTTTATAAGGTAATAATTTAAGTATTTTGCTGATAGAGCTCTTTATTACAAATATATCAATCATACACAGATGGTTTAAGTGATGTAATGGAAGTTTGATGATTGAATTTAGCAAAAAAACTGTTGTTTTAACCTGTAATAATTTAGATTGAAAGCTTTAAATAGTTTCAAGTGTTAGATTACGTATTTTAGAATAAGTTAAAATTAAGAGTTTGATTTTGAAAAGTCAGGAAGTTTTTCTCAGCTTGATCTGTGGCAACCATGAAGATGCCTGTATAGATTTTTGTTTTTTGCAGGGTTGCCACACACTCAGGGAACTCAGGGAGCTCAGGGAATCTCAGGGAATTTTCAAACTGTAGAAAATCTCAGGGAAACTCAGGGAATTTTGGCATTTTTCTTTTAACTCAGGAAAACTCAGGGAAGTTTTGACTTTTCTCTAAATTTCAGGGAAGATTTTGAAAATCTCAGGGAATTTTTTTTCTAGATCTAGCATGAGGTTTAGTTAATCCAGTTTCAATATTTTGTTCAAAAGTAGTAATTTTTATTATTTAATTGGTTATTTATAATTTTTTTAGCCTTGCGGCTAGTTCTTCAATATTCTTAGTATTAACATTGTAGTTTTTTTAAGTTTTAAATTTATATTTACTTAAGTAAAATCAAACAGTTTAGAGAAATGAAAGTTGTTGTTAACTATTCATTGAAAAGTTCTAATAAACTTTTTATTTTTAGTTACTTATGTAGTTAAAAAAACACTATGTTGTACTATTAGTTCTTATTTTTTAAATAATAAAGTTATTTGTTATTTGTTTACAACTACTTGTTTTCAGTAAAAAAAATTAAAATGAATACAGATTAGTGTTGTATTAGTTTAAATGTAAGTGGTGTGGTGACGATACACCAATGGCCTTATCCAACATGGGTATAAGGGCATTGAAATCGCACAGTATGTTGAAAAAAACATCTTAAATTGAAAGCCTCTAAGAGTAAAAATAATGCAATTACTTCTTATATTGGTGGGGCTAATAGTTCAACTAGTATATCAGCTGCAACTTCTTCAACAGCTGCTGAAATTTATTGGGCTCTCAAGTGTACCAAAGAAAACTGGTCAGGAAACTCTTGCGATAATAATAACACTTTATTCACTACCATGTTTCCTGATAGTGAAATTGCAAAAAAGTTCTGCATGAATAGAACCAAATATTCATATATAACAAACTTTGGTATAGCCCCCTTTTTTAAAGATGTCTTAAAAAAAACAGTTTTGTGCTCCTCTTTTTATTCCATTTCATTTGATGAGTGTTTCAATAAAGTCTTGCAAAAAACTCAACTAGATTTGGTGGTGAGATGCATGAAGAAAAAAAAAATACACTGTCAATATTTTACTTCAGCATTTTTAGGTCACTGTACTGCAGATAATTTAAAAAAAGCCCTATTGACCGAAATTCAAGAGTTAAAACGAAAAAATTTGATCCAAATTTCAATGGATGGACCAAATGTGAACGTTGCTCTTGCAAAAAAAGTTGACTTTGATAGAGAGGCTTCAGGTCTACCTCAACTTATTAACACAGGGTCCTGCAGCTTGCACATTATTCATGGTGCATTCAAGTCCGGTGTTGAAGCTACACCTTGGAAAATAAAAAAAGTTTTAAAACATCTCCATTGCTTATTTGATCACACATCGGCCAGAATAGATGACTATGTAACTGAAACTGGGTCAACCACCTTTCCTTTATCATTTTGCGCCACAAGATGGTTAGAGTCAAAGCAGGTAGCTGACAGAGCGATTTTAATTTGGCCTAATGTTGTTAAAATGGTACAGTACTGGAATTAAACTTTATTCTTTTATGTAGAAAGTTAACTAACAAGTTTACACAAAGTTGTGCAAAAATTTAAATTTTTGATTTTTAATTGGTTTAAACCTTTTAAGATTGAGTTTTTGAAAACAGTTTTTTTCATAAATTTAATGCAGAAGCATACACATACAACCTTCCTTTTATTATTAAAGAATAAAAATGAGAATGAGGTATTAATAATTTGTGTTAGAAGAGAAATTTTTTTTTTAAGATTTGAAAAATACTCAGGGAAACTCAGGGAAATTTAAGGTTACTCAGGGAATTTTTTGGTCACTCAGGGAAGATTTTTTGGCTCAAAGAGTGGCAACCCTGTTTTTGTTGTCTCAGTATAAACAAGCTTTAAAACTACATATATTCACGGTTACCAAAAAGCCTGGAAAAGCCTGGAACTTTACAATTTAGGCTAAAAGAACCTTGAAAAATTTAGAGTTTGAGAAATTTTGAAAATAATCTGGAATTTTCAACAATGTTTACATGTAAAGTAATAAAAATTCAATGTGACACAAAAAAATATATCATGTATATAATACTTTTTGTTAAAAGACACATATAAAAGTAGCTTTACAATATGTTTTCAATGATGTTATACTAATTAAGGCAGATTTGTACCTTTAATTATATACTAAAAATGAACCAAAACCTCGTTCATTTGAAAACCTGGAAGAAATTTCATAAAAACCTTTTTGGCAACCCTCTATATTATTTTCTGTTTTAGTTTGCACCTCCCATAAGGAACCTGTTGTTGCCTCCGACTTTGACCGGCTATATCTCAAAAATTATTTTGAATTTTTTAAATCTGTAAAAACCATCTTGTAGCTTAGTAAAAACTATATAAAATAAGATAAAAAACCAAAAAAGGGTGTTTACCCCCCCCTATGCCCTTAAATGTAATTTAAAATATAAAGACTTGTTTATTTGGATTAATTATTATGTGGCTAGTTGTGAGAAAGAAAACAAACAACTAAATTTCATATTATACTATGTCGTCAAAAAGTACGCACTACCCGTGCTAAGTACGCACTTTTTGGTCGGGTTCAATTTGCGTACTTAAGCGGTAGTCTACTGTACTTGCACTTTTACTATGCTTTTAACCAACCGTTTTCTATTAATACTTAAAACAAATTTTAGGTACTTTAAGTAAAAATAATGTCAGGAGAACCTAAAGCTGTAAGGATCCAAGTTGAATATTGGTTAGTTTTTTCTTGTAACTTTTATAGGTTTTGTTTTATTGCTGTAGTTTTTTAAATTATTAACAACTTTAGTCTATAATTTAAATGATTTTTTGTAGCTCAAGTTTTTTTTTCAAAACAAGCTTAAATTAATAATAAATAAGATTTTAGTAATAACAAGTTATACAGTATCCTTCTTTTATTATACTGACATATATTTCTGTGTGTTAACACACTTCAACTGAGCTATGAAATGGAAGGAAGAAACATTTCATAGCTCAGTTTAAGCGTGTTAAGGCCATAGGGGGGGGTAGAAGCCATTTTTTGACCAAAAATAACATATAGACTTATATTATAGTAGGGGTAGGGAGTACAGCACATTTTTTTGGTCATGTTGTAAAATCCATATGAGGAGACTTGATTTGGATGTGTTTTGGTATCATTAAGAAGAATTAAAAAAAAAATTAAAAAAATTCCTAAAAAAAAAAATTGCACCCCAAAAAACTGATCTGGACCCCAAAAATCACATAATTTTTGGTTTTTCGACTTAAATAGTAATAAAGTCACTCATACACGTCCTAGACTTATATTTTATATCTTAAATTAAAGCTAATAATTATAGGCATATCTTTAATGACATTTCAACTGCTTTTGATATATTATGACGTCATAATCACACAAAATATGTAAATTTTATCTGTAAAATGGTGCGTTTTGAAAAATTAAGAAGCATAGCTGGTTGTCTAATCTAATTAAAACAAAATATTTTAAAATAAAACTTTGTAGGTATACTTACTTACCTTTAAAATTTTGGTGATGTTGTATGTATATTAATGGGATATTTGATGTCATAATTCATTTAGCTATAAGTATTTAAAAATAACCTAAGAATGTTATTCAATTTGCATTACAACAACATAACGAATTACAAAAAAGTTATAATTTATTATAGGCAACATAATGTTGTATGGCATTAAACATTAAGTTAATGATTGCAAAATAAATAGAGACTAGTATAATAAAGAAATAAAGAACATTGCATAATAAAACGAACATTGCACTGTATCATTTAGTATTAACACTTAAGATTACTGCAAAATGACTGATACTTTTAAAAATACTAGTATAAAATAACTGTCAAATGATCGATAAAAATCTAACTGACTATATGTACATAATACTCATAAAAATACATAAAAACTACTTTTTAACTTTATGTAGAAGACATCTGTTCTACTATTAAATCTATTTGGACATGGTTTCTCAGTGAAAAAGTAATAGATCTTTCATTAGAAACATCCCATTCCCCATCAACTTTACAATCAAGAATAGAATCTAAATGCAAGTTTAGCAAATCACGTTTAGGTGGGTGTTTCCACTTCAAATTTCTT
Organism: Thalia democratica; assembly: GCF_965202585.1. Classification (NCBI taxonomy): domain Eukaryota; kingdom Metazoa; phylum Chordata; class Thaliacea; order Salpida; family Salpidae; genus Thalia; species Thalia democratica. Next base: position 60,663,880 of record NC_139165.1, read on the forward strand.
CTGTCTTGAACTCTCATGAGGTGGTCCATCTTATAAGTCCCATCATCATTTTTACCTTCACACATAGCAATATACCATGTGTCTGATGACCCTTCGCTAACTAATGTGACATAAAAATTCCCTTCCATTATATCTTCATTTTTTTCTTTCTGTATATTGGGGGAAGAACCCCCTACAATCAATAATGCATCAGTGTTTGTCGGTAAAGAACATAGAGAGCACTCATCATCTTCTGCAACAAGAGCACATAAGTTTAGAAGTCTTTCTTCGTGAGTATGACCATTAACTTTAAAAAGTTCTGGATTGTATAACACTTCAGATTTGTGAGACTCTCTAAAGTAAATTAACTCATTACGAACAATAACTTCATTTCGATCAGGATGAGATTTTAAAATAGAACGCAGCTCTTCCACGCTCACTACAGGCCCACCCCAACTTTTACACAGTTTGAGACGTTACTGCACATATTGATCCCTTTTTTCCTTTTTTCAATTTTTTCATTTATCTGTTTGAGCTTTAAATTTTTTTGATCTGCTACCCAGCTTTTCTCCATCTCATTCAGAAATTGAACAACTTTATTAATTTTTTTTTTCATGTTTAGTTTGAAAAGAATCAGATATAAGTAATGTACAGTCATTTCTTATCCCTTTTGCTGTGAATCGTTGGTTTCTAAACTTTGCCACTGCTGCTCGCCTTCCAAAACCAGTAAGGTGTCTTTCAGATTCCGAGTTGTTTGTTGGGAGTCCAACCAGTTCTTCATTACTTAATAGGTTGAGCTCAGTAGCACGTGGTGGATTTGACAAACAAAACTTTCCAAAACCATATTCTCTACCTGTTTGGCGATCAAAAACTTGAGCGGCATGGAGACACATCTTCTTAAGAATTTTACAACATATCTCAGATGTTGGGTTTAACACTTTAATATGTGGATAATGTACAACATAGGCATCCAAAGTATTCATTATTCCATTGCTGAGATCTTCGTATAGTTTAGGAAATACTTTGAGAAGGTCTTGTTGAGAGCTAACCTCAACAAAGTGTAAAAATGGTAGTGTTACCTTGTGAGTAAAGTAAGAAAGTGCCTCAAGTTCAGTCATTAGAAATTCAGAGTCAAGCAGTAGTTTGACGACTTCCACATGCTGGTTGCTTAGGTGCGTTTCATTTATAAGCATGTGAATAAACGGAAGGCTTTGCAAAATAGATGAGGCAGAATACCCAAGTTTGGTAAACCTGCGTTCGTGATAGATTGCAAGGCGATTAACTTGGTTTTCTCTGTTTAAAATGTTGTCAAAGAGATCTGCTTGATTTGTACTGTGCGCTGACTTTTCATGACTGACCAAACTTAATATTGATGAAATTGCACACTCAGTTATACTTTTTTTTCCTTGCAAAAATGGTTTAACCGATGGATTTAAAGCTTGAAGCTTTTTTCGAAAATCTAACTTTGATTCTATTTTAGCCAATACTATCAAGTTAGAACGATCAAAGGCCTCCACTGGATGGGATTTGCACAACAAATGAGTTGGTGGTGGAACAGTTGATTTAAAAACTTTAGAAACTTCCTCCCCAATGGTTAAGTTTTTGCTAACAGAATCTGTCATGATCGAAGTTGTATTTTGCCAAAGCTGAACAGGTTTAACTGATTCTTGGGAAGAAAAGTTAAACCAGATAAAATTTGCATATTTTGTGTAATTATGACATCATAATATATCAAAAGCAGTTGAAATGTCATTAAAGGTATGCCTATAATTATTAGCTTTCATTTAAGATATAATATATAAGCCTAGGACATGTATGAGTGACTTTATTACTATTTAAGTCGAAAAATCAAAAATTATGTGATTTTTTGGGTCCAGATCAGTTTTTTGGGGTGCAATTTTTTTTTTAAGGAGTTTTTTTAATTTTTTTTTTAAATTCTTCTTAATTAGACCAAAACACATCCAAATCAAGTCTACTCATGTGTCTAGCAAACATCACCCAAGTACTCCCTACCCCTAATTATAGTAAATTTTATAATCTTTCAGATGCTTTTTCTAGATTTTAAAATTATTAAGTAATTTTTTTTTTATGACCGGTTATATAAAGGGTTGTCTATATAAAGGGTATATAAAGGGTAACTTTAAAGCCGTTTTTCTCAAGTTTTTAAAAACGGGCTTTAAAATCTAACTTCTCCTTCATTTTTCAAGCAATCTTCTTCAAATTTTCAGGAAATGTTCCTTACATTATGAGAAAAAAACGTTATTTGTGAATTTTAATAATTTCAAAAAATAAAAATTTTATGACAAAAATTAAAAAAAAAAAAAGATTTTTTATCAAAAAAAATTTTTTTTTTTCAAAAAAAAGGTATTTTTACTTGAAATTTTTTAAAGTCACAAATAACGTTTTTTTGTTATTGTATAAAGAATAGACTGTGAAAGTTTAAAGAAGATTGCTTAAAAAATGAAGGAGGAGATAGATTTTGAATGCATTAGTCTTTTTTTGCCGTTTTAGTTTTTCCTTCCCCATAAGGAACCTGTTATGCGGCCCGACTTTGGCCGGTCATATCTCAAAAACTAATTCGAATTTTTAAAAACGGTAAAAAGCAACTTGAAGCTTAGTAAAAACTCTATAAAATAAGATCAACTTGTAAAAAACATGGCCTACCCCCCCTATGGCCTTAATATGTTAACACACAGAAACATATGTCAGTGTAATAAAAGAAGGATGCTGTATAATTTGTTATTATTGTATATACCAGTGAACTTGTTTCACTAGGATCTTTTGTTAACAAACACATAAATTCATATTTTGAATAGTTAAATAAGATTTTAACTTTTTATTTTCAAGTCAGCTGTCTTCTAGTTTCTTCTGCTATGGTTACTTTAGCAGTAAAATTTTGCTTTGTATGCAGTCAGCTTCTTTCAAATAACTCTTTATGAGTTTAAAACGATTTCATTAGCATAGTTGCTAACCATCATCTATTTTGATACCCTTGATTTTTTCAAAGCAAAGATTTTATAAAAATCATGTCTTTTTAATTTAAGCTTTGAAAGTTTTTTTAGTTGGTAGGGAAAATTTACAAAAGTTATTGTTTCAGAACTGTACTTTTTAAAATTAAAGTTTTATAAGGCTGTGTATTTTTGTAAAATTCTACTTTAAAAACAAAAAGAATATTTGAAAAAAAAAGGCAAATTAAAAGTTCTTTCAAAAGAAGTACTATTTACTATAAACAATATTGAAAGAAAAATTTAAATTGGTTCTTAAATATATTTTTTAACTTTCTTGATTTGCTAAATATGTTTTGAAACTAAAAGATTTATTGCAAGAGACTTTTGTTGATAGGCCTGATCAAACCCAAGTGCTATTCTTTTCCCACCTCTACTCTAAATGTAGTTGTTATAACACCTATGCATTTTTTACAGAAGTCTTCAAACTAGATGCATGACAGTCTTGGTTTAAGTAAAGAAAGCTAATGTTTATTTAACAAAAGTATATATGGCAAATGTGTTTTTTAGTATTTAATGTTGAACTTTAAATTTAATCTAAAAACATCATTTAAACATATTTATGTGTTCATGGCTATTCAGTATATTTATTAATTTTAAAAGTAGTTTATTGAGGGTTGCCACAAACTTTAGCTAGATTGAATTTAACAAATTTTTTTTGTCTCATATTGATTTTGAATTTTTTTAATTAACTCAGACTAGCCAGAATTCTCAGGCTGGTTTTTGGTCACTCTGGCTTGCTTTTGTCTCAAAGAGCAGTAACCCTGTTCTTTGCTATTAAAGTTACTTAAAAAACTAATAAAAACATTTTTTTGAAGAGTATAACAAATATTTTCTTTGACATTTTTATTTCATTAATATTTTAATGTGCGTGTGTAGGTTTTGAAAATTAATAAACATTTATAATCTTTTTTATCAAACTTTAAAGTTTTAAAATTCAATGTTGTAGTTCAAAATTTATAGCAAATAAAAAAAAATCAATAAAACTTGCTCAGAGCAGAAAATGGTGAAAATTTTATGGTGTAGTACTTTGATTTAATCCTATATGTCTTGGTATGTTTATACTTGCTTTAGATATGTTTCATTAAACTAAGTTTTACGTAATATCTAAAATAGTTATGAATTTATATTATTTTAGTAAAATATTTTTTTAGTAATTTAGACATCAGACTTTATTTTATAATTTTTAATAAATAAATTAACACTCAAATTTTTTTCTTTCCAATATATTTCATCAAATTCTCTTCAGGGAAATTACAATTGAAACAATGCAATAAAACACAACAAGTATATATACAAAAATTTTACAAGTTATACAAATTAATTAACTAATCGATTAAGTAAACACAAATATAATCAACAAAAACTTAGAAAATCAACACAAAATGGTCTTAACTAAGTAAGGCTAAAGTGTAGTCAAATTCTTTCTTTTAACATAAATTTGATTTATTTAAATGTATTAAAATGGCTTTAAGTCTAATTAATTCCAATGTATTTGAACATTGTTGCATTACACTGATATTAGATAATGCAAACTTTTTTCCACAACTTAGATTATTCACAAGGTGTTCTGCTATCGCATATTTTTTTATTGCATTTTTGACTGCAACACGCCTTTCGTCTTTTCTGTCTATAATATACTAAGTGATACATTTGGGAACATGTACCTTTATTTTACTTGTGAGGTGTCAAGAGGTCAGACCAATGTCACAGCAGCATTTAGCTTGTAAACTACAAGACTTTTATCTTCAGGTGTCATTTCCCGAACGTTGAAGTATTGATTTGGACATGAATAGAATCCTAGGATTCACCACATGGTATGTTTTACTTGTTATATCCACTATTTTCTTCTCAATTAATTTCGATTCAGCACCAATATATGGAAGTTTCAATAATATTGGGCATTTATCTGGTCCATAAGGTTTAGCTATATTTGAATTGGTAGATTGTGACTTTATTACTCGGTTTACTAGCATTTCGGGATACCCATTGAGTTTAAGAATTGACTTTATATTGTTAACTTCATCAGCTAAGTATTCTGGTGAGCAGATTTTTTGTGCTCTACTGTATAGAGTCTTAATCAAACCAATTTTTTCTACGTTTACTACAAAATGATTGGAAGTTAAAGTAGTTGTTGGTGAAGGTAGGCTTTCTGTATACTTTTGTTGTGAATTTTTCATCTTTTTTAACAATCAGAACATTGAGAAAAGCTAATTGGTTACTTGTTTCAGATTCTTTGGTAAACTTAATGGATTGATGTGCTTTGTTTAGTTCTAGGAATAAGAGATTATTTTCTTCTCAACTACTTGTTATTATGAAACAGTCATCAACGTACCTCATATATTTGGTGTTTGGGTGCTTGGTTATGAATTTGGGTATCACTTTATACTCAATATATCCCATTAGGATATTTGCTAATGTTGGTCCTGGAGGGGATCCCATTTTAACACCATCTATTTGACAGAACATTATGTTGTTGAAACTGAACTCGACTTCATTCGTGGCAATTTTCATAAGCTGAATGAAACTTTCTTTTCTAAATAAAGGTTTATCAATTTCATATAACTTTTCCACACTGATTTCAATTATATCATTTAAAGGCACATTAGTAAACAAACTTTTGACGACAAAAGATGACATAAAGGTATTTTCAGCATTTAGCTTTTGAATCTCCTCTACAAAGGTAAAAGAGTCCTTCACAGTGTAACGGGTAAAAAAATTCTGTAGAACAGGTTCCAATAGAAAGTTTAAGAATTTTGCAATTTTGTGTTGAGGAGGCTTGATCATTGATAATATTGGTCTCAAAGGAACCTCAAGTTTATGTATTTTAGGGAGTCCGTATAACCTTGGTCTGACTGAACCAAATAGGTTTTACCAAATCAAAAATCACAAGAGATATTTCCTTTTTGTTTAGTAAATCTTTTAAAATAAAGCAAATTTCCTTTTCAATTTTTAATGTTCTATCAAATTCCTTAACTGGACCTAAGTATTTGAACTTAGAATTGTCGTTTATTATTGTCAACATTTTTGCTATATATTCACTTTTGTTCAGAATAACTACATTTGAACCTTTATCGGCTTTAGCTATTATAATTTCCTGTCTTGATTTAATATTTCGTAACGCTTCCTTAATTTGTTTTCCATCAATTTTACTATTATGGTTAATTTTCATTTAACAAAAATTGTGTGCTTCAGCAACAATATTAGCTTTTAAACGGGATTCAGCTTCTTTACTGATTGGTTTATGCTGTATTGTTTGTAATATTTTTTATCGACCGTTAAGTAGAGAATAATATTAAAATATTTAATTTTGATAATTTGTTTGCTAGGTTAGATAATTAGGTAATTAATGTTTAAAAGCTTTTTAAACTATTATTTGAAAACAGCGGAAGCTGAGGTTACTATGGGCGCTTTCTTACTTTAAAGGAGGCGCTCGAGAAAGCTTGCAACAACATTCAAGTTTCTGGATTTGAAGGACGAGCAAGTTTGTGTGCTTTTTTATAGTATTTTTGTATTTATCATGGTTGCTACCTATAACAGACTAGTTTGATTTTGTTCCAGATCATTTAAAAACTTTAATTTGTTTGAATTTTTAGAAAAAACTTGAGCTAGTTTGGGTATTGTTTCTCAATATCAGGCCAGGTTTAAGTAAATGGGCTGTAAATATTTTTTTTTTACAATTTAATCTCATTTTATAGAGTTTAAATTAAGCTAAAAGTACAGCTTTTTAATATTCAAACTAACTTTAATTTGAAGTATAGCTGATTAAAGTCAGCGAGTACAATAAAAGGAAAAATCTTAAATTGTGAATAAATGGAAATCGTTAAATGTATAACTACTTCTACATTATTTGAATAAAAAGTATAACTACTTCTACATTTTTTATTTAAAAAGTTAAACTTTCTAGACATGTTCATCCAATATTTATAAAAGTCTGTTGTAAGAAGTTTATAAATTTTAACTAAAAAACTTTTTTTTAATAAAAATAAACAAGACTAAAATTTTATCACAAAAAACATAAGATATAATTTTTAGTAATTTTAATTTTTAGCAGGCTACATATCAAAAATAAATTTAATGATAAAAAATTGTAAAAAGTAAGTTGTAGCTTACTTAGAAGTCAACAAAATAAGATCAAATTGTAAAAAAAGTGTTTTACTTCCTCATTATGTCCTTACTAAACATTAAAAAACATTCTAGAAAATATTTTTTATTGTTATCATTATTATTTTTTAAGTCTTTAAGCTTAACTAAAGCCAAAAAGATTTTTTCTAAGATTCTCCTAAACTCAGGATAACTAAGCAGTAGGGTGCTTATAAATTTGGTGACCCTTAAATTTTGAGCTGGAAGTTTTATTAAACTTGAATAATACCAGAAAGCCACATTGTGCAAAATTTTAACGAATTCAAAAAAGTATTTATAGATACTATTTTAGGTTTTCAAAAAACCACCCTAATGTAAACTTCATAGGACCCAATATTTTGACCATAGAGTATTAGCTGAATTTTTTATGTGTGGCCAAGTATGCCATAAACACATTATAAACAATTTAAAACAATTTAGAGAAAGTTTTATGGAGGTGCTTCTTGATTTTTACAAAAAAGAAGCAAAATTCCAAGAAAACCTACAAAAAGTGATAAGAATTACATAAAATCAAGATGCGCCGCCATAAAAATTTCTTTAATTTGTCTTAAATGGAGCACAATGTGTTAATGTGGTAATTGGCCCCATTATAAAAAAATCAGCTAAAAATTCTAAAGTTAATTTTTCTGGGCATCATACAGTTTGCATTGGAGTGGTTTTCAGAAAATCTAAAATAGCCTCTATCAAAACTTTTTTAAACCAGCTAAAATTTTGCACAGAGTTGTTTTGTGGTATTTTGCAAGGTGTAAAAATATTTTCCAGCCGAAAACTCATAGGTCGCCGTATTTATATGCACCCTACAAAGCAGGTCAGTTTTTTCTCTTTCAGACTTGCTTTTTTGCTTGAAAAAGTGGAACCCTGAATTATGTAATTTTATTTACGTTGTATGTATTTTTTTAAGTTTTGGTCATTTGTTTCCGTAGCAAAAAAAATTGTCTTGGAAGAATAATTTTGTTTAAATATTTTGATTTTATACTTTTTATTCAGTTTTTTAAAGTTAAGAAACTTGAATGTAATATTAAACGTTTAGTTTAGTAATCGTTTTGCTGAGTTTTCCTTTAACAAATTGAGTATTTCCGCATCCTATCGTCCAATATATAGTTAGTTGTTCTAAATTAAATCTAAGTGTCTATTTTTGATATTGCTTTGTGATTTTTGTATCTTTCTTTGAAATGTTGTGATTGTTTTTAAAATGTATATTTTTGTTGTACTTTTTAAGTTCACTGTAGCTTTGTATAATAGTACGTTTAATTGCTATATATTTATGTATGTATACTAAAGGTCACAGGTTAAAATTAGTATTTTTTTAAATCTTAATATTTAGCTTTTGCTTTTATTTAAAATAAACTAAGCACTTTGTTCACAAAGTACTTAAATCAACTTTGAACATGTACATTGTACAAGTATTTGCTTTAGTGAGTTTTGAATAGGTACTTCTAGCACTAGAAGCTGTAGTGCAATATCCAAATAAAATATAAACACTCTCTCAAATACTGCTGATACAATTTATGCCATTTCAGTAAATATTTTTTTTAGTTTATTTTCACAACTAAAATTAATGATATCAATAAAAAAAAATATATAAAAAAGTACACAAATAAAAATCTAAATTTCCATTTAAAACTTACAGTAGCCACAGGACCATAAAAGGTATATTTATTGAATTGATTATGATTTTGATAAATTTAAGTCCTAAAAAAATATCCAACTGGTTTAAAATAAAACTATGGTTGACACTTCGCTAGGAAAAAGATTCAAGTTTTGATTTTGTCAATGAAAAGGGTAGGTTTTTATTTTCTGGTTGCAATTTTTTTTTTAATTTCGACTTACAGTGGAAGGTTAATTTTTTATTTATATGTTCAACAAATTCTAAGCTTAATTAATAATGATATTAACAAATTAATGATCATTTTTGCGAACATAATTTGCTTGATATTTAACGCAAGGTTTACCAAACTAATTTTCTTAATTGGCGGATTATTCTAAAGCTAAAAGTAATTAAACTAATAATTATTTGAAATCTATCTTTAAAATATACATCCTGTTACAACATTTTTATCAGTTATACTAAGGATGGTATTTTTTATTTACATATCTAAGAGTTGCTCGCATAAAAAAGGATTACAAACTAATGCATTTATTTACCATTTTTTACCATGCACTGTGTGGTGTTGTTGAAAAAAAAAACGAGAATCTGTTTATAATTTTTCAAAGACTAAGGTATCAACAATTCTTTAACAATTTTTTTTTGAAGTTTCTAGTTGAAAAACCATTAATCTACAATAAAATATAGTATTTGTTTTTTTATTAATAACAGGGTTGCCACTTTACCTGGAAGAACCTGGAGTTTGAGAAATTTTGAAAAAAAACCTGGAATTTTAAAGAAAAATCACTAAAAAAACCTGATTTTCAGTAATATTTCGATTGACTCAAAAAATTTATCATATAAATAAAATGTTTTTGTCATTATCAATTTTTTTTTATTTAAAAATATGTTGAAAGTAGCTTGACAGTATCTATTCAATGTTTTTATTCTATTTAACACAGTTTTACCTTAAACTCAATTTTAAACTAAAATTAGACCCAAAAATGTGTACTTGTAAAACCTGAAAGAAATTTTGAAAACCTGGAAAAATTTTTGAAAAATCGAGTGGAAACCATGTAATAAACGAATATGTTTACCTAATTTAGCTTTTATTCTTTCCTTACAGTCTTTATTTTTTACAGAGCTTCGTTTAAGTGTGTCAATCAGTTAACACACATAAACATCTGTTAGTATAATAAAGAACGAATACTGTTTAATTTGTTATTATAATATATTCCAGTGGTTTGCTCTGATCTTTGTTAATAAACGGTTAAATTTATATTTTTGAACAATCATTTAAAATTTATTATTTTAATACTTTTTAGTGTACTTATTTACTACATTGTTATTCAGAATAAAAAAAACTGAAATGTTTTTAATGTTTTAATTTGCTCTATAAAATAAATTAGGCCTCTAAAAAATATTCAAAACGCTTTTTTATCTTAAGTATTGTATTGATCTACTAGAATACTACTCCTGAACATAGTTTAAACTGTCCATAGCATAAAGATTTCATTGTATGCTATATAAAATAGACTGAAACATCAAATTCCATTCTATAATAGATTTAAACTTAAAAACTTTGATGATAAAAGTATAGTAATATCAACATATATATTGAGATTAAAATTAAGTTAACAAAAGGTTTGATCATACCAATTCACTCATCAGACCACAAGCTTCGGTAGACTGAGACCGGTTTGTCCTTATGAAAATCCACTATAGAAGCAAATATTTATTTTCTGAAAATAACCCTAATGTAAATTATATGTAACCCAAAAATGCGACGTTAGAGTTTTTAGCTGGAAATTGTTTTACATGTGGCAATTATCACAAAAACACACTGGGCAGAATTTAAGACGATTTGAAGAAATTTTCACGGAGATACTTTTTTATTTTTCTAGAAAAAAATAGCAGAAAATTATAAAAACGTCCAAAACTTGTGTTAAACATTAAAGATTAAAAATAAAAACCGTACAGTATAGCTTATACAATATCAAGTATATTTCTGAAAAAAAAGTTTGAAAAAAAAATTATAATTTACAAGATTACGTAATGGATTTTATAAAAATAAAAACAAATTGTGCAGTAATCTTCCTTTATTGTACCAACATATGTTTCTGTGTGTTAACGAATCAACACACTTCAACTGGGTTCTGTGAAAAAAATTACTGTAATGAAAGAATAGAAGCATAGAATAAAGTAGGTGTATACATGTTTTGATTAAAATAAATTGATTTCTACAGATAATAGTTAATAGGAGGTAAAATACTTAATATTAAATCCGACTGTTATAAAACTATATAATATTTGTAATTATTAAGTCTAAAATAAGTAAAGTAAACTAAAATACACAACAAAACAACAAATCATAACATAAACAAACAACTCACGTTAAATGGAAAGAAAAACTGATTCAAATTTTATTGTTGTCAATGAATGAACATAATACATTCATTACATCCAATAATTACGTCACAATAAAATGAGGTTATTTCAACTATTTAATTTGCATTGCAAAGTTTGTTAATTTAGTTTTTATGTTTGTAATCTATTTTGAACAAAATAAAACATTAAGGGTAAGCACCCTTTTTTGGTTTTTGATCTTATTTTATATAGTTTTTACTAAGCTACAAAATGATTTTTACAGATATAAAAAATTCAAAATAATTTTTGAGATATAGCCCGTCAAAGTCAGAGGCAACAATAGGATCCTTGTGGGAGGCGCAAACTAAAACGTCAAATAACTAGAAATCACTAAAGATCTATCTTCTCCTACGTTTTTTGAGATAACTACCTTAAATCTTCAGGAAATGTTCCTTGATATATTTAGAAAATTCTTTCGGAACAGATTTAAAGAAAAATTTAAAGCCCTTAAATGCTTGTAATGATTAAATCAAAATTATGTACAATTAGGAAGCAGTTTTAGTTCAAATGTAAAAATCAAAAATGAAAAAATTTAACAAAACAAAACACAAAAAAAAACCAAACTTGTTATTGAGCTTACAAAGAACTGACCGATAATTAAGTTACAGCGACATACATAAAATGACAATGACTTAAATTACATATATATTGTATTTAATAATTATTAAAATGATTGATTGATAAAGTAGCAGTCGGGTGTTTAAACTAAATATCCCATACATATATTTTAAATATTTAATAATCAAACTGTGTTATATATGAAAGTTAAAACGTAAAACAACAAGATGGTCATATGCTAAGTATAGACCTGCAGTTAAAATCCTACTAGCTCTCTTGGGCGTAGTAGGTAAAAAAGCACGGTTTATCTGTGATTTGAATACAGGCTTTTAATTAAACTTGGAACTTAACACATAAAGGTGTGAAGAATTATAGTCGGAGGGTAAAGTGAATATATGAAATGTCAGAGAATAGAAAGTGACATGTGTGAAATAGATATATAAATAATAAATGAATAAAACTATACATTACTTAGTATATATAATTATATTAATATATGTTAAGTGAATGTGTGTGTGTATGTGAAAGGTTAATGAAAAATATGGAAGGTGAGAGAGCGCCATTATTACTTAAGATACTATATTTTTAATACTATATTTTTGAACAGATACTATATTTTTGAACAGTAATGGATTTTAACAATTATTTAAGGTTCTTAAATAAATAGTATACAAAAAAATTTTGCAGGCTCTTTTGAAGTTTTGATCGGAGATAAAGTTGTTTTCAGCAAGCTTCAAACTTATGGATTTCCATACGAAAAAGATGTAAGTCATGGAACAACAGGGACTTTTAAAGTTCTTGTGCTTTAAAAAATTTATTTAATATGTTTTTTTAATATGATATAAATTGTCAACTAGTATCTTATTGTGAACCATTTTCAAATTTTAAAGATTTGAATAAAAGTTTATAGTTGTCAATTAGTTTTAATTAGGGGTATTTGTTCAGGGTGCACGACGATCAAATTTCGACAACGCAAATTCTTAAATTTTTTTAAAGGGCACAACTCAAAAAGTAATATATGTTTGAAAAAAATAAAAAAATGCGTATGCTGGTCTAATTAGTACCTACAAACACTTTTTTCTTGGTAAAATATTTAAATATTTTTGGAGATATGGCTATTATAAGTTTTAAAATCTAGTAAAAATGAGTAATTAACAAAATTATCTTTTTTTAAATATTATTTTGCAAAAAAAAAAGTATTTGTAAGTATTAATTAGACCTCAGTAAGAATTTTTTTAGTATATATTGATTTTTGAGTTTGTTCCCTTTTATAATTTTATCTAAGAGTTCGAATTTTCTTAACTTGAATTGTTATGTTACCATTTATTCATTAGATCTTAGAATTTACATCGAACCTTTATAACTTAGCTGAGTCTATGTTCAAGAAACTTTTATCCATATTATGGTATAAGAATAAACTAAAATGAACAATCCTTCCGACTAAAACAGTAGTTGAATTTATATTTAAGTCAGTTTTTGATTTAACTTTTTTTTTGTTGAAAAAATATTTTGTTTAAAATTATAGTACATAATTTGTTATACACTTTAACCAAACACTCCTTAATTTTTTTCAAGCTATACCTACTATGTTAGCCTAATTTTATATCTTCGAAGATTAGTACCTTTAAGTACATAATAAAAAATCAATATGTGCTTCTTATGAATGATTCTTTTTAAATTCAAGAACATGCTTAATAAGAAATATAAAAACAGATAATTGCTGCAATTGAGCAATCACGCATTGGTAAAGAACCTTCCACTATTGAGAACAGTCAGATGACATGCAATATTCTCTAACTTTTCTTGAAATGTTAAAAATATAAATTGTTACAGTATGTACGTTTGAAAAAAACTTTTAAAAATATAGATACTTGTTATATTCCATAAAATTTTATTAGTCAATCACAGTATCTTAAACAGTGTTTTATATATTATTGTCAGTTCATGACAGTTTATGGGAAAATCCTTTTCATTTTTGGACCCTTTAACTTGAAATTTCAGTTGACAGTATTATACAATAAGCACGTTTAATTGTACTTTTATTCTTAAAAAAGTTTATTATTGTTGTGATTATATGGAAGTATTTTACACATGTACAGTATTTTATTGATTGTTTTCTAAGTACTAGTTTTGTCGTATTTAGACTTAATAAATTTTATAAGTCATTGTAAACTATTTATTTTGATTAAAAGAAGTTTAATTTTCAAAGTTATATTCAATTATTAAAATGAAAGGTTTACTAAAATAACGTTCATTTAGTTATATAATCCTAAGTAATTATTTTATCAGTACCTAATACCACATTCTTGATAAAAGTAAAAAAATACTTCTTATTTTTATTTTGTATACTTTTATTTAAAATAATGAGTATCTGTAAAAAGTAAAAGTATGTGAGCTCCGTAACTCTACATCCCTTTTAGCTCATTTACAACAAAACCGTCTAGAATGTTAAAAAAAAACAAAGTCCGGACGCAGGGAAATCTAAAAAATAGATTTAACAAAGTAGCATCACATTAAAATAACTTAGCTTTAGCATAATAGAAACAAATGGTTACTCCTTTAAAGCCAAATTTTATCAAATCGTTATCCCTTTTCAAAGATCTTTTTACAGTTACTTTCCTTAACACTGAAGTCTCCCTGGCTTGTTAAAATAGTTGTAAGTTTGCTTTAGTTTTTTAGTTAGATATAATACTTTGTATCTCTAATTTTTTAACATCCATCGGATCAACAAATTAAGATCTGACTAGATCTAATTATTAAATGAAAGTTCTGATAATTTTATTTTAATTAAAAAAAAATATTTTTGTTGTTTTTAAAATTTATTTTTTATTTTTAATAGTATGGCAAAATTTTATACTATAAGAAAAATATTTACCAAAAAATTTTTGTTAAAAAATCTAATCTAGGGGTGGGAAACGTAAATAATTGACGGGCCGGATCCAAAAAATAAGTACTCAGCGGGCCGCAGCATTTCGAGTAAGTGATCTACCGGATTCAGCTGGATCCTTTTTAGATCCAGATCCTTATTTGAAAATTTTATCCGATCCGGCTGAAGACAAGGTTCCGGATCCGAATTTCAAAAGATTTGGATCAGGCTGGATGCTAATTGATCGGGTATTTCAGAATTTTGAATCAATTTATTAATTACCAAAGTTCTCCAGTATGAAATATTATGTTAATTTTGATTAAGTATTCATAAATATATATTTATTATAACTCTGGACTGAATTAATACTAGTTAGTCGTATAAAAACAATAATTTACTTACTAAAAATTACTCGAGCCTATATTTAAAAACACAAAATTATTAACATTAGGAAATAGTTAAATAAAAAAAATCTTAACTGTTCGAAATTGTCTAATTTTGGCAATCCTTGGCTGGAGTTTACATTAATAATGTTATTCAGAAGTTAACTAACATTGCAATATTAAATTACTACCTTTTAATTTAAATAAACTTTTAAGATTCATTACATATTTTGCAAGTATAAAGATCATCAAAGTTATTTCAGCAAACAATCATTTTGATAATTCGAGAAAGAATTATTTTAATCCACTTGAAGCAGAACAAGATACTATAAAAAAAATGGTGTTTTTATCACCACAAAAATAAAAAGCGGTTTTTAAAAAGGTTTTCAGGGTCGAAGTTTTACAGTTTTGTTTTGTGAAAATAATTCAAAAGTGGTTTTGAACAAATTTTGTAATATCTACATTGGCTAGACGGATTTTAAATAAATTTTGATAATGCTTAGCGGGCCGGATCAATTTTGTCCGCGGGCCGGATTCCATTTAAACTTAGAAAAGGTTTGGGGGCCGGTCATTTTCATTCCGCGGGCCGTACGTTGCCCACCCCTAATCTAATCCATGCTAAAAAACGAATTTCAGCAGATTGCATAATTCTTTTATTTTAACAAATTACAAAATTATTCGAACAAACAATTTTAAATACAACTTTTTAAGGGAAATTCAATCGATAGCACATTTTAAAAGCACGTTTGTAAGAAAAAAATAAATGTTATTTGTTTTACATAAGTTTTTTTAAAGCTAAAACCAGGATTGCCAAAAGGTCAGGAAAAACTAAAAAAAAATGACAAAAGTCAGGAAAAAAGAGGGGTTTTTGAAAAAAAGTCGGGAAATTTGACAAGTTCAAAAAAAAAAGTCAGATGTTGTCAGTTTAAATTTAAAAATTTCTCTATTTTCTAAAGCCTTCGAATGGTAAAAAAATTATAAAAATACTTTAAAGTCAGAAAAAAAATCCAAAATGTTCCTAGAAATTAACAAAATTATTATATTTCCAATGCCTTCATTTAGTAGAGATTAATAAAATACTTTATAAAACTGCAGAAATTTTCTATTAACATATTGAACAAGTAGCCTACTTGAGCAAGCTGTTTTTGTAAGCTTTTTAGTATTGACGATCTGTAGCAAGGACACTTCCGTAGTGAAACTGATATATTCACAAAAATTTATCCAGCATAATTTTAGATTCAAAGTGTTTTTTTATAAGTAAATAATTGAGTTCTTTATAATTAATCAGTTAGTTTTGTATTTTATGTAACAAGTTGATGTGTATACTTTACCTCTTTATAATTTTTCAAAGTTGTTTAAATTTATAAAAAAGTTATTTGCAAACACATCAATCATACACAGATGGTTCAAGTGATGTTATGGAAGTTTGATGATTGAATTCATCAAAAAACTGTTGTTTTAACCTGTATTTAAATTATATTAAAAGTTTTATATATTTTGAAGTGTTAGATTATGTATTTAAGAATAAGTTTAACTTAAGAGTTCGATTTAGAAAAGTCAGGAAAGTTTTAGTAAAATGTCAGGAAAAAGTCAGGAAAATTTTCTCAGCTTGATCTGTGGCAACCCTGCTAAAACACACGTTGCAGGCCAGATGTTTCTGCTTGGCGGGCCCGATTCAGCCCACGGGCCATACTTTGCCAATTCCTAATTAATGAACATGTTTTCGAATTCGATTTGTTGTAATTTCAATAAAATACTTGTCCTGGACAAGACGTTAAACTTTCCGTGGTATGTGACCCGACAACCAAAAGGTCCTCGTGCACCAGGTCAAGATGACCAAACATTTTGAGCGTCTTTTTTTATTGTTCGACAAACTATAATTAACTTCGATAAACAATTTCTGGTTTGTTAATAATCAAGTAAATGTATACATTACGCCAAATTTTACCTGAAAAATATTTTTTAATTTACTACCATATTTACTTTTGTTCTATATTAAAAAAATATAACAAAACACATGTCATTTTTGCCTTAAATTTATTTGAGATCTTTCGTAGTGAGTCTTATCAAAAATTTTATCTTACTAACTTAAACTAAATTGAAATAAGATTATAATGTAGTTTAAAGTTTTAAAATATAAAATGACGTAATAATCGAATGTAAAAACTAAGTGATTGCTTATACTGTAGAACTTCGCTGTACTAATAAAACTCGTTAGATTAAAACCAAACTAAAATAAACTAGCGATAAAAATGAAAATAAAACTACATTTAAAAAAATACCAGAACCTAGTTATTTTAAAATTACTTAATATAAGGATTTAAAAGTCTAGTTTGGTAAACGAACTTTTTATGCTTACGTAAACCTAGCCTTAAAGATTGAATGTATAAGGCTTCTAGAATATGTAGCTGAAAAGAGTTCCCCGCTCTAACTAAAACTGAAAAGGACATTTCTGAGGGCCAATCATTTTTAATGCTGTTGAACTTCTTGCTCTTGTTGTAACTTTCGAAACTAAGTTACCTGGATAATCAAGGGAAAGGAAAGTATTTTGAAGTGTTTTCAATTCGCCTTCAAATAGCAAGGAGAACAAAGTCTAGTGAAGCGCTTCTCCATACCCGTTAAAACTCCTAACTTCTGCTTGACTGGACCAAAAGATGCTCACGAAACATATAATGCTTCTGAATTTAATTTACGATGGATTATACTTAAAAGTTCCCCATCAACTGATCTTTGGACACAAAAATCTAAAAAGTTTAATGAGTTGTTGCTGTGTTCTTCTTTTTTTTTTTTTTATAAATTAAGGTCTTTGTGAAGATTGTTTTGGTAATTTAGAAAGCTTGAACTTTCTTTTTTATTTCAAACATGACAAAAGTGTCATCTACGTATCGAAGATATACAAGAGGACTTTTATAGTTTAAAAACAACTAACCAACAAACATATTAGCAAAGATAGGACTTAAAGGTGAACCTATTGCAACCCCATCTATCTATTTATACATTTTACCATCAAAACTAAACATCAAAAACAGCCATGTGTTACATTTCTTTGTACACGAATTCTGGCATCTGAGGGTGTTTTAAATCTGAATAATACAATACCTTTAAGCAAATTTCAATAACCTCCACTACTGGAATTTAGTGAACAAGCTTTTGATATCATAAGAAATCGTATAGCTACTTTGACTTTAGAACAAGGAATTCATTTTTTTTTCTATAAATTGAAAAGAATCTTTAAGAGAGTAATTTGAAGATTTGTCTAAAACTGTTGCATGTGTTTTTAATAAAATTTTGCCAAATAATTTTGCGGTGAACCTATCATAGATAAAATTGGCCTTAAAGGGCAATCGTTTTTATGTATTTTAGAAAGACCATAACGTTTCGAACTTTGTGAGCCTACCGGTCTGATTGAGTTATACGTAGTTTCACTAATGAACTTATTTTTGTACCAAACTAATATTTTCTTTTGATAAGAAAGTTCAATGCTTGCTGTGAAATCAAAAGAGTTTACACAACCTATATATTTAAATTTAGTGCAATAGTTTAATATATATTCTGATTTACTAACATAATCTGAAGAATTTAAAATTACAACACCAGAACCTTTATCCGGTTTTGTGATAATGATGTTGTTGTCATTTTCAAGTTTTTTAAACTCTTTTATGCTACCCTTAATCATTCTGAAGTCACCTAAATCAAATTGTGTTTCACTATAACTATGGGCAAAATTACAAAGTTTTGCATCTAAACTCTTATGAGCTTTGATTTAACTGTGCTGACAAAGATTTAAAATTACTAAAAACTACCTCACGACTTATGTGTTTTTAAGGTATCCAAAACTTTAATCTCAATTTAAGAACATTAATTTCATTCGTATTAAGGGCTTCAGTAGATAAGTTTATAATGTTGCCAATATTATCATTAATCACACCAAATCTTTTCTTTTTCAAAAAACTTAACAATTTAAAATGTTTTTTTAAGTTTTTCAACTTTTCTTTTTTATCAATATAACTTAAATGTCTTAAGTATCTTAATTTTTCTAGAAGAGAAATCCATAAATCGATATCAACAAGGTTTTGTTGGTATGAAAATTTAATGTACTTAATTAATTTTGAGTTTTTGTTGATTTCATCATCCACCTTTTCTATTTTTGGGCTTTATTTAAGTTTAGATTTATCTATTTTAAATTTTATTAAAGAAGGAATTACCTTAATTTTAATGCACTTGATAAGAAAATAATTTAAAGAACTAGGTTTTGGGTTTTCTTCTTTTCTTTAGGAGATCATCTAACTCTTGAAGATGCTCCTTTGAATACCGAACTTTTAAATATTTGAAGAGTTTTTTTTATGTTAGTAAAATAAAAATTATATTAAACGATTGCACTAAATTCAAATATATTGGTCGTGTTAAATCTTTTGATTTCACAGCACGCATTGAACTTTCTTATCAAAAGAAAATATTATTTTGGTACAAAAATAAATTCATTAGTGAAACTACGTATAACTCAATCAGACCGGTAGGCTCACAAAGTTCGAAACTTTATGGTCTTCCTAAAATACATAAAAACGATTGCCCTTTAAGGCTAATTTTATTTATGATAGGTTCGCCGCAAAATGATTTGGCAAAATTTTTAGTAAAAGCACATGCAACAGTTTTAGACAAATCTTCAAATTACTCTCTTAAAGATTCTTTTCAATTTATAGAAAAAAAAGAATTCCTTGTTCCAAAGTCAAAAGTAGCTATATGATTTCTTATGGTATCAAAAGCTTGATCACTAATATTCCAGTAGTGGAGGTTATTGAAATTTGCTTAAAGGTATTGTATCATTCAGATTTAAAACACCCTCAGATGCCAGAATTTGTGTACAAAGAAATGTTACACATGGCTGTTTTGAGTTTAGATTTGATGGTAAAATGTATAAATAGATAGATGGGGTTGCAATAGGTTCACTTTTAGGTCCTATCTTTGCTAATATGTTTGTTGGTTACCTAGAAAGTGAGTTGTTTTTTGAACTGTAAAAGTCCTCTTGTATATCTTCGATACGTAGATAACACTTTTGTCATGTTTGAAAATAAACAAGAAAGTTCAAGCTTTCTAAATTACCAAAACAATCTTCACAAAAACCTTAATTTTAAAAAAGAAGAAGAACACAACAACAACTCATTAAACTTTTTAGATTTTTGTGTCCAACGATCAGTTGATGGGAAACTTTTAAGTATAATCCATCGTAAATTAAATTCAGAAGCATTATATGTTTCGTGAGCATCTTTTGGTCCAGTCAAGCAGAAGTTAGGAGTTTTAACGGGTATGGTGAAGCGCTTCACTAGACTTTGTTCTCCTTGCTATTTGAAGGCGAATTGAAAACACTTCAAAATACTTTCCTTTCCCTTGATTATCCAGGTAACTTAGTTCAAGAGATAACAAGAGCAAGAAGTTCAACAGCATTAAGAATGATTGGCCCTCAGAAATGTCCAGTATACGTAAAACTTCCTTACCTTGGAAATATTTCTGAGAGGTTTTCTAAGAAAATTTCTGAGGAAATAAGCCAGGTTTTAGCTCTGTACGTTTAAGATCAATTTTGTATACTGATCGACCTCTCAGTTGAATTTGCAAAGATGTTATTCCCTATCAAGAAAAAAGTAACATCATCTATAAATTAAGTTGTCACTGTGGTAGTGACTACGTGGGAAAAACATATCAAAGATTTCACGTAAGAATCGATCAGCATGTTCCGAAAATCTTGAAAAGCTGGTTTGATGGTCGTGCGGAGAAACCTACGAAAAAATACTTCTCGGCGATTGGGCAACATTTGTTGGACAGTAATGAGTGCGCAAAAAAATATAAAAAAGAGAACTCTTCATTTTGGTTAGAGCGGGGAACTCTTTCCAGCTACATATTCTAGAAGCCTTATGCGTTCAATCTTTAAGGCTAGGTTTACGTAAGCAGAAAAAGTTCGTATACCAAACTAGACTTTTAAATCCTTATATTAAGTAATTTTAAAATAACTAGGTTCTGGTATTTTTTTAAGTGAATTTTTATTTTCATTTTTATCACTGGTTTATTTTAGTTTGGTTTTAATATAACGAGTCTTATTACTACAGCGAAGTTCTACAGTACATATAAGCAATTACTTAGTTTTTACATTCGATTATTACGTCATCATATATTTTGAAACTTTAAACTACATTATAATCTTATTTCAATTTAGTTTAAGTTAGTAAGATAAAATTTTTGATAAGATCTACTACGAAAGATCTCAAGTAAATTTAAGGCAAAAATGAAATGTGTTTTGTTATATTTTTAAATAAGTTATGCACCGGAAAAAAGCTGTTATATATTTATAACTTAGATTATGTAAGATATTTTAAAATACTTTTTATTCTGACCTTACTAATACTCAAATCAGATACAATCTACATCTACAAAAGAAATTAGAAATAAATTCACGTAAGACATAAAAAAAAATTCTGAAATAAACTGGAAATAAACCATATTAAGAGTTTTATACTAAAATATATTTTATTTAACTGCAGACACAATTTATATTGATTTAAGATTTGTTTTACAAAAACAATTTGAATCTACTTTTATAGAAGATGCTTTAACTTTGATAAGTTTCAATATTAAATTATTTGTTAGTTTTTTACTAAAATATTCCTTTATAATTTTTGAATATAGAAAATTACTTAGTTTATTTTCTTCTTAAAACAAGCTAAATAATATCTTAATTATTAAAAATATTTCATGCATGAATAAGTTTAAAATGTATATAAGAACCATATGTTATGTCTTTTTACCTGTATTTTTATTGTTTAAAAAATTCTGTTATCCAACCGAAATCAGATAGTACAATAAAACACTAACTAATTCGTAATTTTATGTTATTTGTTAAACTTTGTTTATTAATAAAAATAGTTATAAACTACTAATAAATAATGATTTGATTTTGTACTAATAATGATTTACAAGTGTACTTTTATTGATTATCCTATAAGTATAAACGGATGCACAACTGTTGAAATTCTTAAAATAAAAGACTTGAAGGGCCACAACTCAAAAAATAATGTATGTTAAAAAAATGTGTAGATAGCTAACGTTAGTACCTATAATCTTTTTTATGCAAAACTTTAAACTTTTTTTTAGAAATGGCTTATAAAGGTTTAAAAGTTAGTATGTATGTAGTAAAACATTTTTTTACTAATAATTAATTAAATCTACATACACACCTTTTTTTTCAAACATATACTTGTTTTTGATTTGTAGCCCTTAAAGTTATTTTTAGAACTCTAATTGTACGAATTTAAACTGTCATGTAACAATATAAATAGTTGTTACCACTTTTTTTTGAAGAGTCTTTTAAAAATTGTCTAAAACTTTAAAAATGTTTATCATTAAAATCTCTTAAATTTATAAATTTTACAGGAAATTTTTTAGTTCTGAACTCAAAAAATAAATTCTGTTTTTTATCAATTGTAGACTTAGTATTATTCAGTGGGTATCCTAGAGCCAGTACAATGTTTTTCACACTTGCCAATACTGTTGAACATCTAACCGAGAACATTCTCATTACTCTATAAACAAGGCAACTGATTAAATTTACATTTTGTTTGATAGGGTTATATGACTTATACGAGGCATAGTCACCACTAAAAGTACTTATTCAATAAATAAGGCTTGTCTTAAAACTATGATTATCAGTTTAAAGTTTACAGTTGCCAGAAAAAGCTTAGTTGAACTGATTAAATTCGGACCTAAAAATCTCTTTATTACATCAACTTACCGTATAGTCCTAACAAAGTTGTTTAAAAAGATAGTTACGAACTGTAATATAAGTTACCTAACTTAAGACAGATGTATAATAGCAACAGATTATTCAAGACTAAGAACAAAGAAAAACTTCTCGTATAAAATAAGGTAATGTTATCTATATGATTGTTTTAGTAAGCAATCAAACGTGGGTAGAACAAGTAATAGTTTAATAAATTCAATACAGTCAATCAAATTCTACCAAATAAATTATTTAACAAGTCAGAATGTCGAAAACAAAAAAGGATGTTTGGAGATGACAGAAAACTATTTATAGTAGTTCAGTAATAACCTATATTCTAATTAGTAGCCCTTACTGTTTTTAAAACCACAATTTGAATAATGAAATTTCGTTAACAACTTTAATAATTGGAAAACCATTTTTTTATATATTTAAAATTTTTAGTTTTCTTAGCTCAAAAGTGAGATTTAAAATATAAAATGAAACTAAAATTTAAAAGAAAATTTTTGTGCGGATAAAAATGTCTAATGATCGATATCTAAATGTCGAATGATAAATTGATAAATGTCGATATCTAAGTGTCGAATGATAAATTTTCTCTTAAGCGAAACAACATTTCGCTCTAAGTTTCTTATTTTTTGCCTAATAAAGTAGATTTTAATGATTTAACGTTGAATATCAGTCATAAAAGATCTAACTAGCTTAAATAAATTGAAGTTTTGATGTAAAAAAAACGTTTCATACATTACAACTAAGTAAAACTATTTTTATTTTGTTTTTTGTTTAGAAAATTTATATATAAACAAAACTTTTTTCTTAAATTATTTCTAAAGCCAATGTTTTTTATTGATTGTATCAAACGAGTATTTTACTTAGTGGACGGACAATGTAATAAACGCTGCACGGCAATTTAACAGTGCTTACGTCACTGATCGTACCAGCAAACGGTATTTTATTATAAAAAAACAACAACATATATTGTTTGTAATTAAAGGTTGTACGTTTTTTCGAGATCGACTAGTTAACGAGTTTAAATCAAAGCAAAGTCCGGGTCTTAGTCTACAGAGCGCTTGTCGTCTGATAATTCAAGTAGTATGACCAAAACTTTATACTAAAGTTGTTTCTGTGTGAACTTTTAGTAAAATCCTTACAATTTATGTTGTAGTATGCTACTAAGTTATTTTACTGTGGACAGAAAGTAAGGTAGAAAAATAGTTATTAAACAATGTTTAATTAGTGTTTTAAACATATCAATCTCTATTGAACGATAAAAAGTCGCTCAAAAAGTTTGACCTGAAGACCTGGGTACGAAAAAACCTTATGGTTATCAAAACATACACCATGGGTACAGTTTGATATGTTGTCAAGAAACAAACAGACTTTTTTAACGCAATTTACGTATTAGTAACTGAAATAGAAAACACATATTATATATATCTTTTAAAGTCCTGGTGTGCGAAAAATTTCTCTTGAAGTAGTTTACTGTGCACGCACAGCTTAATTAAGAAGATCCTCATTTTTAACAAATATCTAAAATCAAAATAAAAATTTATTAAGAAACTAAGGCTTAGTTAAGGTTACAAATTACACTAAAACATAACAAAAGACTCATAACAAAAAAAAATAATGAAAACTGATAAAAACACTTAAGGCTACTATGAATAAAAATAATAAAGAAATGTGTTTACAATATATATCAAAAGTAAGTAAAGCTTGTTAATATATTTGTAGTTAGTTTTATATAAAAAACAAAGTAACCTAAAAAAAATTGGAAAGTCTGAACAAAAACTGACACATTTACAGCTAAGGATGTAGTTATGTCGTATTTTTTCTTCCAATACATAGGTTGGATAGGTATGTATACGGATAAAAATATTAAGATACATTATATTGTCTAAATATTATTTAATTTCAAGTCATCTTAAACTAAATATTGAAAATAAAATGCTCCTTATATTTAAAGAAAACAAGGGTTGAAAATTTCCTATAAAGAAATAACTCACACTAAGAAGTAAACTATGCAAAAGAAAAATATACGTAAAATTATTGATCTTAGTCAACTTTTATTTTAATTTTGTTAGTATTTACAGACTTAGATCAAAAAGAGGTGGAAAATAGAGGCGATTTGAGAGGGATTCCTTGTTTTGTGCTTACCTGCTCAGAAAACGACCTGCTGAAGCAGTTTTACAGTAGATAAAATTCAAATAATTGTAAATTTAATAAAAGTGTTAAGTAAAAATAAGTGTCAAACTTCATTAAGTTTATAAATAATAAGGAGTTACCGTTAAAAGCGACCTGAAGTTAAAACTACGCAATAAAAATGAAGTTTTACGAGTATAATTATTTTTAATATGGTATAAAACCTTTGCTATTATACTCTGAATTTTTGAGTAGTATATGAAAAGTATTGATTACTTTTATCAAGTATTTTTTAAGTAGGTTTTAAATATACACAAAGCGTCACTATTGCAAAAAGTTTCATTTTTGTATAGCTTTAATTTTGCATGGTTTGATGAATGGCGGCAGAAATAATTAAGTTTTAATTTCAATGTTGTTTTTTTCTTAACTTTACATTAGTACATTATTTTGCACAGTTGAATTTTGTTAAATTCAACTAAAACTAACTTGAAGGAGATTATTTAAACACAATTATAAAAACATATACTTAAAATACAACTTAAATATACATAAAATCCGTATTAATATAATTTTTTTTACTACATGATGCAAAAGTAACAAGTCATTCAAAAAAGACACTAGTGCAAATGGAATACCGTGTATACTTGACCCGTTCTCGAATTTTTACTTAGAAAAATAAAGGCTACTTATTAAACAATGCGCCGTTACTAAAAGTAAATCTTACTTGTTACTTTTAATATTAATCTAGCAAAATGTACTAAGTCCTATCAGGATAAAAAGAATAGCTGATTAAGGGCATAGTGGATTTAACCTATTTTTTTGCAAGTTGATTTTATTCTGTAGAGTTTTTTCTCACTTATTAGATAATTTATACATTTAACAAACTCAAAGTAGCTTTTGAAATAAAAGCGACCAATGTCAGTGAGTATTTTATTTACATTATAGAGGGCGCGAACCAAACAACTATAAAATACTTTTTTGCTCAAAATGTATCTCCTCCTTAGTTATTTAACTTGTCACCTACAAACCCTTACAGTTAGTACATCACTTTAACTTATCCAAGAGTACTTTTTTATATTAGTATTTTTTTATCTGATTTTTAATTTATACTTTTAGCTTTCATATAAGACCAAATGCTAATTTTTACAAAAAGTTCTCACCCTATGCCCTTGACCTAGTTAAAATCATAAATAAAAGTTGATTAAATAATAGAAGTTTAAACGTCACTATGGTTAACTTGATGAGAACTGACAAATCTAATGTTTACATTTGTAAATTTAACATTTTAAAAGTTATTAAAATGCACATGCAAGGTTTCTTATTTAAAACGCTTATCAGTAACTGATATGAACTTCCTTTTTTATTTTCTCTTTATTTTTAGAGGTAACACAGGCTCTAGGTTATCTGTCAAGAGCCGCCCCTGCTTAACTCACTCAATGTAAGACGTTATACTAAATAATAAACAAAAATAAAAGATAACAGGCAAAAACTAATTTATTTTAAACTAAAAATAACTAATTGAATAACTATTAAAACCGTACTTTTTAATCTTTTTACTGTTTGTTAAATATGGGACCGGGTCAAAATTGCACGAGGGAACAAAAATGCACGAAGAAAAACTTTTCACCAAGGGTCAATTTTGCATGAGTTAAAATTTTGCACGGAGGGTCGATTTTGCACAAGAGTACAAAAAAAGAAAAAAAAAAACAAAAAAAAAAACAGATAACTTAATAAAAATACAAAACAAAGGTTACTGAATGAGGGTAAGGGTTAACAGTGATAGTAAAAAAAAATAAAAAATAATAGAAAAAAAAAGTTACCGACTAACATAAAGGGTATCAGTGATAGTAAAGAAAAAAAAAACTAAAAAAAAAAAAAAAGAATAATATTTTTCCCTTCGTGCAAAAGTATCTTTGTGAATTTTTGTGCTCTCGTGCAATTTTGTCCCCTCGTGCAATTTTGTACGCTGGTAAAAATTTGACAGCTACTCGTTAAATATATATCAATTATTATATTATTAAATAGCTTAAACTTTTTAAATAAAAAAACGCGATATAAAACAGTGATTCCTTTACTTTCAGCGGTATAATTAGTTTTAAACTATAACTTTTTTAAAAACAAAAATGCTAACAATTAAGTTTATTGTCATTCATAGTGTAAAAGATTTCAAAACAAGTCAAGAACTACCAAAGGCACTTTAAATCAAGTTTTAAAACTTATAAAATTAGTAGAAAGTTAAATTTTTTACTAATCAAGGTTTTATTTGTGTAGAAAACAATTTCTACGCTTATTAATGTGCAAACTTAGTGAAACTTTAGTTTTAGAGATTTATTTGTTTATTCGATCGTAATTTATAATGCAACTTTTTATTTTTATTGGTGCACAAAACTTCACCAGCTAGGTTGTTAACTTCGACTACACTAATTTCAAGTTCTTGCTTTGATAAGTTTAATTCTTTAAACATTGGATTAGGTGCACGATGCCCCAAAGGTCTTTGAAAAGAATACTTTCTAGATGTTGTTGTTTTGTTATTTTGAAGAAATTTGTTATATTTAACGAAGCTTGTTGATGTTTCTAGTTTGTTAATAACTTCTTTCTAAAAAAATTACAATCAATAAAATTTTGTCAACAAAACAACACACAATTGTCAATGATATGATAACTCCAACAAAACCATTTATTTTATAAAACATATAAGTATCAATATGAACCAAATTTTATAAGATTGTTTCTATTAAATTATCCTAAACCAAAGTTTAAAGTAAACTTTTTAAAATGTTAAGGTAATAAAAAGCTTAGTAAAAATTTTACATGACTAAATATTCTAAAATAAAATAAATAAATTACACTTCAACTCCTTAAACAGAGCAAACAGTTTAAAATACAACATTGTAAGTTTTCTGTAATGCGTCTAAAAATCTCAAACACTCTACTATACAAGACGCTCATTATGTATCACTCAAACTAAAAACAGAAATCGATGTGCATAATTTTAAGAAGATTTTTAGTGTTTATAACACATTAAAAAAAAGTACTACTAATGTTAAATAATCTCCGTTTTAATCTGTCAAAATTTTTCAGATTTTTGATCAAACTTCTGTTTACGAAAGTTTAAATTAGTTTGAAAAAAAAATCTTAAGTGGTATTATGACGTATGTAAATAAACTAGATATGTGCTATTTATATGTAAAAAACTTAAACTAGAGTATAAATATAATAAATTAACTAAAAATTACTTTTATTGGTTCAATCTTAAAAGTTTGGAATTTTTACTAGTAGTGCTACCGTTTAACGGCTTATTAGTTGAAATTTTATATAAATTCATCTGTATACAACAAATGCTATTTATTAAAGTTTGTTACACCTCAAAAAGACAAATGTTGAAATTAACAATCTTGAATTAAATAAGTTCAATATTTGTTATATAACAGTTTTAAGCTGTGTTAAAGTTAGTGATCTACAGGATCCTAGCTTAAATTTAACCAGAACCGGTTTATTGAAAAGACTTTGCTTTCTGCATTCAGCTTCTTTCAGTGTTATACTTACATTATTGTGTTTTTGCTTCAAAAACATTTTTTATAAAAATTTCACTGCTCTTTAGCGCTTTTTAAATTTCTAGCAAATCAATTAAAGCTGTTATTTTCGAAAGCTTCAAAATTAATAAATTAAGTTTATTTATCTTAGAGAAGAATACAAGTAACAGAGAAGAATACAAGTACAATAAAGTTATATTTCAAAGATTTGTCTAAATAAAAAACAACGTATAGTATTAAGATTATTATTGAAATTAAGAACCGTAAAATTTTGTTAAAGTTTTTAAATTATTGATTTTATTTAAACGAAAACAAAAAACAACATTTATGTTAATAATTTTAAAATTTAATTTTCTCTGAAAGTTTTGGCTTTGAAAATTCTATAGAAATTAAAAGAACGTGTCCAATACTACGTTGTTTACAACAAATTTGATTCCAGTTATATTGTTAAAGCTAAGAATGGCAACTTGTTAGCCACATTATTGGACTGCTTGAAACTTTTTACATAGTAAAGCAGCAGTGTAGTAGAAACAACGCATTGCTGTTAAGTTTATTTTCGCATGCAGAAGTACTGATTTTTATTTTAAATTTCAAAGCTAATAGTCCACCAGGTCAAAAAGGTTCTACAACCTTCGCAAAAAATATAGAAAAAGCTTTCGAAAGAAAGTTGATTAATACAAATAAAAGCTCACACTTGAACCTTCATAATAACAGCTTGTTGTTAGTCACAAAAGATGTTTATCTACGGTATCAACTTTACTTCCTAATCTCAAACAAAGTTTTGAAAGGCTGTTGAAACTAGAAGTAACAAAGCATAGCTGTCGTGAGACTGGTCAAAGTAGTCATTTTTCTCTAGTACGGCCTAATAAATCTAAAATTTAATCAAAATGCAAATAATGTTCCTAATGAACTTTTTCGTTTTACTCTACGTTTTAAACAGAAAAAAGTACAGCTACCCACGAAAGCGAGAAACAGATTTAGTCATATTGAGACAGTATTTTTTCTTTTTCTTAAGAAAGTTTACTTTAAAAAATTTAAGAAGCTGAAGCCTTATCTTGGTCGAAGTCAAACAAGAAAATTTATTTTTGAAACAGAAACAAGTACAGCCACTCAGGAAAGCGAGCAACAAGATTTAGACAAAAATTAAGGTTTGTTTTGCTGATAAAAATTTACTTTTACAAATAAAAGTCTTGTCTTACTTAAAGTCAAACAAGGAAGGATACCCACATCTCGCCAGGTTTACCTGGAAGTATTTTTCGGCACCTCTATCCTCTGTTCATTCTGAAAGGCTATTTTATGAAGCTGGTAACTTGTACGAGCAAAAGCTAAATCAATTTCTTCCAAAGATCGGCGAAAAAGTTTAATTTATTCATGACATCTTTAAAAGCTATAAAATGTTTCTCTGACGCTTAATTACGTGGATATGAGTAAATGTTGTTTACTAAATTACTCAATTTTACACATCTAAACAATTGCTAAAGAAGTTAATCTTCACCTTTTAATTCAAACTTTTGTATATTAAAGTTTAAATTAAGCTACCACAAAAAAACTAAAGCTCGTTATTTTTCAAGCATTTTAACATTAAATTTCATTTACACCACACAAGGTATAAAATTCAACTTCAATCGTATAAGTAGCTTAAAATTAAACTGAAATTTTGTAGAAGTAGACTTTTTGTCTTGTTTATACGACGTTTAATCTACTTTTAGTTAATTAATACAAATAAAACAGTTTAAAAGTAACATAGGGTTTTGTTTAATGAAAGTATATGTAGTTTGTTATATTTTACTAAACTTATGGTAGAATATTTATATTTTTAATTTTGTTCTCTATTAACATTACATAAAGATTAAAATGTTTAAATTGAAAGAAAAAAGACCCGGATCCCGTAGATTTATAGTTGAATTTATAAACTAATTAAATGAACGGTAGTTATTTTTATGAGCATTCCAGTTGCAGCAGTATTTTTTTGCTTAAACTTCTTTTACGAGACGTTTTGTATGTATCTTTTTAGTTTTAAGTTTCTGGATAGGTTTTTCTAATCACAGCTGTGGAAAAATTGTTCAGCTTTTTTTCACGAGACGTCATTTCTAAACATTTTTTTATTTAATTAGCTTAAGTCGGCAAGCATTTGGTGGTCGAAGCCAAATTTTGAAAATAGAAGTTTTCGCGCGCCGCAGTCGTAATGTCAGTTTTTATTCTTCATAGCAAACACAAAAACATCTAATGTAAGTTTTTAATTTATTGTAAGTTTTACCTAGCTTTCTTCTTTTACTCTTCAATTTGCATTTCAGAATTTCTAATGCAAGTTTCAAAGTTTTTTATTTGCGGGGTTCATGTGGTACCTTTATCACAAAAATGATCGCTCGTTTACCGTTCATGGGCCGCATGTGACCCGCAGTTTGCCGACCCATGCAGTATAAGTAAAAAAAAAGGATAGTTTTTTGCGATCATGGAAAAATACTTTTATGAAAACCATTATATGCCTACTATATAAAGTTTAAATAAAAAAATTTATGAGCAACTTCTTACAGATAAAAAGCCTTAGCTAAACCAGTAAGTTAAGCTTATAACTTTTATATAAGTGTGAGCATAGTCCGACTTTTTTTAATCATTTAATTTTTAAAACTAAATATTCAATAAAACCATAACTATTAGTAGTATATTTTTTAATTTAACTAGTATGTTTATTAATGTAAGTTAATTGTTAAAAATAATTTGATGTAAACAAGTTTTAAAAGTTATAGTAGCAGTAAAAAAATTAAGTGAAGTAATTTCTAATCAAATTCAAATAACACCCAAAAATATAATTTAATGTTTGGTCATTTTATGAATATTTTTATAGTTGTACAAAAATAAAAAAGTATTTGTGGTATCTATAGGTTTAACTAAAGTTATTTTCAACTAAACGCAAACAAAAATACATAAACTTTTTTCTTTTTCATTAGAAAAGTAACCCATAAATTTATTAATTAGATTTTGAAAAATATTGAAAAATAACGTCAACTGAAAATTAAACTGAAAAGTTTTAAAAAGCTATCCACAAAAAGACCTTGCAAAAAAAGCTATGAAAAAATATACAGAAAACACTACACGTAAAACATAACTTTTAGCAAAATCTTTGAAAAGTAAAGTTTTTTTGAAAAAAATATTAAAAGGTATCCGTGGTGTGCGACTCGATAACAAAAGGTTTTTTTTGTGCGCCAGGTCCTAGGACCAAATATTTTTAGCTGCTTTTTTGTCGTTCAATAAACTAAATATACTGCTATAACAAAAATACCAAGCGCCAAAGTATTTAAACAAATAGTTACAAAAAATACTTCAAGTGAAATAAAGTTGAATAATTTTATTAAAAATATACACCTAAAAAACCTAGCCCGGTAGGTCTTTTAATTGCCAACTTTTTACTGCAAATAGGAATCCTATAAAAAGACCGACCCTAAAATAAAACACTCATAAGATGACGTGTATTTTATGACCTAGAAATCTTAACTTTCAGAAACAACCTTTATTTTACATTTCTGATTTTTTAACAGCTCTTAACTGATGAACAGCTATTCTATAGGAAAAAAAAAAACAAGCATTTCAAATGGGTTATTTGTGTTTAAACATTGAGTTATAATTCCTTAGTGATGTTGGTTTCTTACTCAAAGCAGTCTTACTGTTCAATTCAGATTTATGCTTTATAATTAGCATCTATTTAAACTTTTTTTTTAAAGGTAGAAAAACATCAAAAGTACTCACTCTCCCCACTGCAACGATAAACGTTTTCTGAAGGTCTAGCGAGTGAGTTTGAGCTCGTCACGTATTATTCCACCTGCCCTATATTTAAATTTACTAAGAAAAAAACCTTTTAAGTAAAAATAAAACTAAATCTGTCTATGTAACAATTTGTTTTTTAATTAACTGAAATAAAAACTAATCCTAACCCTTTATTGACAAAACCTCTGGTGACACGTCATTTGGCAAACACTCACAAGGTTAAAATCTCAACACTAAAAACCACAAAGTGTAAGAAAATTATGGAGCTCAAATCCCCAAGTAAGTATTTGCCGACGCTACAACAAAAAAAATCACACCAACAATCCAATCATGTGATCAACGCCACAATATTGAACTCACAATCAGCTGTTGCAAACTCAAATAAACCAATATCTATTTTAAGTATTTAGTTCTAGAAAAAACAAACTAGGATACAGAAATATTGTAAGTAGGAAAAAAGATACTATTTGTATTGAAAAAAATATATATATATGTATACATCAACACTAAAATCGATAAAATAATAAGAGTTTTACAAACTTGTTAGTATTAATTTGGTACAAAACTCAAAAAAAAAAAAAAATAAAAATTTTGTATTAAATTTATACTTTTACCTCTAATTTCTAATAAAAAATATGAATAAATAAATACAATAACAAAATGAAAACAAATAGAATAGTTTAACAATAAACAAAATTTATTTCAATAGTTTATAACAATCACTCTTTCATTACCAGGACATTCATAAAATAAAGACCCACACATCACAATCTGATGCCAAAATAACATGAATCAAGTTTCAACACAAACGAAACATACATGTAAAAGCACTCTAGATCTACTCCTTGTAGTTATTCAACAAAAAAAAATTTATATCTAAATTAAAAAAATCTTTTTTAAAGTTTTTAAAAGTTTCAGGCACACTAGACCAAAACTTGGGACCCAAATACCTAAAGCAGTTTAGGCCAAGTCTCGTTCTAGGTCTTTCAGTTATGAAATTCATTTTCTTTGAAAGTCTTGTATTGTGTGAGAGAACAGAGCTAGCAAGTGTAAATATATTGTGTTCTACATCAAACCCTGTTATAGTACTACGCATCAACTTACAAATTTGCAATTTGTACACATCCTTTAACTTTAGCACACTAGTTTTTTTAAACAAAGGGTTTGTTGTGGTCAAGGCAGGCACACGTCAAACACACCTGATCACTCTTTTTTGCATACAAATGATTGGTTTTTAGTAACAGTCAGCAGCACCACCCCAGACAGATATACAATATTAGATATGCGGATAAAACAAATTATAATATACCATTTTAAATGTAAATGTGTCCAAATAATATCTCAAATTTGACAAAACATAACAACTCCTAGACAATTTCGATTTCAGAGAACTCAAATGTTTCTTCCAATTCAGCTTATCATCCAAAACCACACCTAAGTATTTTATATTATCACTCTGCTCAATAAGAAAATTATTAACCTTAACACTAAATTCACAATTTTTTGAAGTTTTATTTAAAAGCAAACATTTTGTTTTTGAATAATTAATAAAAAGTTTATTAGCACGCAACCATTTATCAACTTTATACAACTCCTTATCAATAATTTCATTTAATTACTCAGGATCACCATGTTGGTAGCTCAAGCAGGCATAATCAGCAAACAATCTCATACTTATCTTAGTAGAGGAAAAAATATCATTAATATACACAAGAAGCAACAAAGGACCCAAACAAGAACCTTGTGGTATTCCAACATTCACAATTTCACGCTCAGACATAACATTATTTATGACAATTGATTGGCTTCTATCTTTTAAATAATCTTTCAGTAAATTTAACATCGAACCTTTTATAATTATAAATTTTAAGTTTAGATATTATAATTTTATATTTAACCGTATTAAATGCTTTAGCCAAACCCAAAAATACAGAGCAACTTATTATTTTTTTCTCACCAGCCTCAATTAACTCATCAACAATCTGATTCACAGTTAGTTCATTCGTACTATTTTTTCTAAACCCATATTTTTTTCATTTAGCACCTCATTCAACAAAAATTTTTTTTTTCAATCTCTCACACACTAAAAACTCTAAAATTTTCGAAAATTGGGATAAAAGAGAAATAGGTCTGTAGTTATTCATGTCATTTTTTTCTAACCAGATTTATAAATAAGGATTACCTCGGCAAATTCAAGCGACTTAGGAAACACACCATACTCAACACATTTGTTATACAATTTAGAAAGATAAGGAGAAATTATTTTTGCACTGAGCTTCACAAAACGAATACTAGGGACATCAGAACGCACACTTTTATTTGGATTTATGGTTTTGATATAATTCAGAATCTCACTATCAAAAACTTCATTAAAGACAAAATCATTTTTTACTGAATCTGACAAAAACTCATCATTCTTTACATCAAAAACATCTTTCCCTTTTTTAACAAATTGTCAGCAATATTTACAAAATTTTTATTTATTAGATTGCCTACATATTTTGGGTCATTCACAATTTTACCACACTCATCAAGCACACCTATAATTTTACAACTATACGTAGATTTACTTGAAACGATATTATTTACAATTTTCTACAACTTTTTACTACTTCGTTTATTCTTTTTAACTATTTGTTTATAATAAAGTATCTTGGAACATTCTATTACTCTGTTTAATATCTTTCGATATTAAAAAAAACAGGATTTTTTTTGTTTTATCTTTAATAGCAAATTTAAACATTAAGTTTTTAAAGTTAATTGAGATATATATATACCTTTTGTTATCCACGGTTTAGCTTTTAGTTTTTGTTCTTTTTTATTTAATATTTTGACTGGAGCACGATCAAATACCGTCCCACTAAAAATACTCTCAAACTCATCCCAACATTTATTAACATCTTCACAATTTTCAGCACACAGGTTCATGTCTCTCAATTTCACACTCAAATCATTCAGAAAAGCTCAAACTTCAAACTTACTGAAGTCCTGAAAGGACCTCAGATCACAATACTCATTTTTGACTTTTTGCATTTAATTTAACAGATAACAGGTATATGATCAGATATATCATAATCCACAACATTGACATTTAATTTTTCACAATCAAAACATGATATCATATTGTCTATAAACATGATCAATCAAAGAACTAGACAAATAATCAGCAGAATGCCTAGTTGGCAAATCAACAAATTGCAAAGCACCAGCACTAGAAATACAATCCAAATAGTCACAAATACGCTGATCTCTACTAAACAAGTTTGTACTTATATCACCACCAATTGTATAATATTTATTCTTTTCATTGTTAGGTCTGAAAACTTTAAGGAAATTTTCTTTAATAGTATCAAAGGCAGTGCTTGGATGTCTATATACATAACCGACTACAAAAGATTCATTATTTTCAAGTTTAATAGAGATCCACAAATCATCTACATCACACTGCTTAAAAGACACACCTTCTACAACTTCATAAGAGTGGCAAGTTCTAACAAAAAATGCAACACCACCAGATTGATTACTATTATACAATCTATTTACAAAATCATATCTATACAACTTACCTACAAAAGGTCTCAGATTTATTATAAGGTCATGTTTCACACACACATATCACATCAGGCAACCCCTCAGCTACACTCAAAAATTCCTCAGTTTTATAAAGATTTGCATTTAAGCTTCTTATATTTATAAAAACAATACTAATACAATTTTTCTTGTTAGATTTCACACTATACAAATTTAAGTAACTCTCATTAAACTTTCTCAAACTGAAATAATGCTTTTGTTGAAGTTGTATAATGTGAAAATTTATCTTCAAAAATTATGTTAATATCTAACTACCAATTTGATATTTGTTGTACAAAAGAAATATTTATTAGTGGACATACAAATCAAATGTTAATGTATAATAAACCAACAAGTTTATAAAACATTAGTAACTTCCCTAGAGCTTTTGAACTTAAGTATGGGATATGGACAAAAGTAATTGTATAGAAGTTGTATCCGAAAATATGATTTTTTAAATCAATTGTTGTGTCTGGTCAAAAAGCGGTTTGAAGAGGTAAGTTATAATTTTCTTCTCAGAAAGAAATAGTTGTATAAAAAAAAATTAGAAATACTAAACATTTCAGACAAAAAACTACCACAGGATTTATCTATGAGGTGTTCAACCCAGCTTGCATAATAGTGTAACTAAAAAGCACAAATATAAAACCTAACGAGACAAGTCTTTTCTGCAATTAAAGCGAGTTAAACAACTTTACTATGAAATGAACACATTAGATTTTAACTTTTAGTTTACCTTTTAAAGATAATTTGACGGTAATTTACCGTTTTTGAACACAGTAGTAAAACAGCTATTAAATCAACTACACACTAGTATTTGTCTAATATTGCAACACATTAGTGTCTGTTAATGTATTAAAAGCTTAGATTTATACCTTTATACAAATATAGCGCTAAAAGCATGCTCTAATTTTGTCGTTTTCAATCAAAGAAAAGTTTTTAAGACTCAAAAACTTGTAATAACATTATGAACATTCTATACTTTTGGTTTATTTCAAGAGCAACAAATAAACACTCACAAAAACTTATAAAGACTGGAATTATACAGTTTTTAACGCTGATAAAATAAATATTTCAACACTTAAACACAATTAAAGAATTAACATCATTACTAAAAAAAAATCAGTAAATTTAAACACTTCACAACAATTTACGTAGGTAGTTGCTCATTAATATTTCAAAAACTGATATGTTTTAAAAAACAACATAGTAATTAAATCGGCATGCACTAGCATAATGTATCTGACTATTAATAAAACAAAAGCAAATGCCTGGAAAGATTTAACGCATATGTTATCTATAAGTACACTTGCTCTGTCGATCAACTTATATATAGGAAAGACACCATGTCAAATATTCCGGAGAATTGCAGACCATAGTTAAACAGATAAAAATAGCGCAATATTAGACTACCTATTCAATTGCACACACTGTCAAAACTTAGATATTGTACGAAACTTTAGAGTTTAAAACAACGCAAGTAGAGTGTATTTAATGCTTAGGATCAATACTAGTTGATGAACAGAAATCTAAGTAAAACTCTACAATTGCGCCAAATGGAAAAACAAAATTTAACTATTTATTAATTTCCACATTCTTACTTAGTCTTTGTTTACTTTAAAAACGCTAGTATATAAATTATTTTTTAAATAGAATACGTAATAATTTTAAGCACGGTTAGAAATTCTTAGTTAAGTATGTAGATTTATCACTTGAAAAGAAACTAAGGTTGTGTCGAAAAGCTAGGGGTAAAATTGTTAAAAGTAGTAATTTATCTTTAATTACCGTAAGTTACGCTAAGTTCAAATTACTTTTTATTTACCGTAAACAAAAAAGTATTAAAAAATGCTTGTCTGCAATAAAACGTAACTAACTTTGTTAAACATACACATACAGGGTTCCCACTAAAACTTTTAAAGGTTTATCTATAAAATATAACCAACTTATAAAAAAAAAACAATGAATTTTAAACGTCACGAACATATTTTTAAGGTAAATAAAGTAAAATATTTCATTAACCTTTATAAGCACAGTCTTAATAAGAAAGTTAAAGGGTTTTTTAATTATAATTAAATAAGCAAACTTTAGATAAATTGTATATAATGTAAAAGGAATAAATTTTATTCGCTAGGTGGCGCTAAAGTTTTGTACTGAGATTGAAAAGACTTTGTTTTAAAAAATAATTAAATTTTTTTGTATGTTTTTTCACCACGCGTTGTTGCTGTTATGGCTATTGAACTTCAATCACCAAGCAAAAAAAAACGTAATTTATAGGGATTTTAACATATTTTTCAATTTCTAGGGATTTATCTGAATTATGCATATTTATAGGGATTTATAGGTAAATGGGAACCTTGTACATTAAACATTTTAAATTAAGCAAAACTTATACTTTCAGTAGTAAAAGTTAGTTAAAAATTAATAAAGACTTAATCATACCAAAAATAATTAACTTTTACAAATTTCTCTAAAAACAAATAAATTATCCTTATATGTAAGCAACAAATATTATTAAATAATATAGATCATGATTTCCCAAACAAATAATCGCCACTCCTCATTACTAACTTCAAAATATTTAGTGTATGTTTCAAAGTGCCCGTCAATTATTCCTTTTCAATATTCTCAATTAAAAGCCCCAGAAAATCTAGTGTAAGTTAGTTGCTGCCCCCTTACAGCACGAACTTTTATAAACGCTCACATATTAGATATTGCCCCGACTTAATAAAAACGCCAAAAAATAAGCGATATCGCCCCCGTAGGGAAATCCTGATCTAGATTAATATTTGTTTGGCATAAAATAAAAACAAATTGTACATTAATCTTCCTTTATTATACCAACATATGTTTCTGTGTGTTAACGAATCAACACACTTCAACTGGGTTCTGTAAAAAAAAATACTGTAATGAAAGAATAGGAGCATAGAATAAAGTAGGTGTATACATGTTTTCATTAAAATAAAATATTTTTTACCGATAATAGTTAATTATAGATAAAATACTTGATATAAATCCGACTGTTATAAAACTATATAATATTTGTGATTATTAAGTCTAAAATAAGTAAAGTAAACTAAAATACACAACAAATGATAATATAAACAAACAACTCACGTTAATAGAAAGAATAACTGATTCAAATTTTACTGTTGTCAATGAATGAACAAAATGCATTCATTACATCCAATAATAACGTCACAATATAAATGAGGTTATTTCAACTCTTTAATTTGTATTGCAAAGTTTGTTAATTTAGTTTTTATGTTTGTAATCTACTTTTAACAAAATAAAACATAAACCATTAGTTAGTGTATCAATAAAACTTAAGAACGGTGAAGACAATAAAAGTCACAGAAACTCGATGTGACACGTATATTATATATTAAATGTTTGTAATGATTAAATCAAAGTTATATACAATTAGGAAACAGTTTTAGTTCAAATGTAAAAATCAAAAATGAAAAAATTTAACAAAACAAAACACAAAAAAAAAAACTTGTTATTGAGCTTACAGAGTACTGACCGATAATTAAGTTGCAGCGACATACATAAAATCACAATGACTTAAATTACATATATATATTGTATTTAATAGTTATTAAAATAATTGGTTGATAAAGTAGCAGTCGGGTGTTTAAATTAAATATCCCATACAGATATTTTAAATGTTTAATAATCAAACTGTGTTATATATGAAAGTTAAAATGTAAAACAACAAGGTGGTCATATGCTAAGTATAGACCTGCAGTAAAAAACCTACTAGCTCTCTTGGGCGTAGTAGGTAAAAAAGCACGGTTTGTTTGTAATTTGAATACAGGCTTCCAGTTAAACTTGGAACTTAACACATAAAGGTGTGAAAAATTATAGTCGGAAGGTAAAGTGAATATATGAAATGTCGGAGCATAGAAAGTGACTTGTGTGAAATAGATATATAAACAATAAATGAATAAAACTATATATTACTTAGGATATATAATTATACTAATATATGTTAAGTGAATTTGTGTGTGTGTGAAAGGTGAATGAAAAATATGGATGGTGAGAAAGCGCCAAGGTGTTATTTGAAGAAGAACCGTCGGTTGTGTGCACAGTTGTTTTAAATATCACGTCTTTTATTTAGTAATTGTTTACTATCTTCTGCTAAAATTGCCATTCGTTCAAGGTTGCATATTTGGCAGATATTGCTCGCGCTACTGATGTTATTGTTGGCGTGGTGAAGGATGCTCCATTCCATTTCTGGTTTGGTTCCATACCTGTCAAAATACTGCCAAACGAAATCTTACAATCTTGTGCTATTCTTTTTATTTATATGCTTAAAATTATACTTATGCCCGATGTACCTATCCTTAAATTGACATCCTGTCGAACCAATATACACTTTATCCTTATTATTATGATTAACATTAACATTACTTTTGTTATTGTCTTCACTAAGCTTACATTTAACACGCACCTTATACACAACATTTTTAATTAAGCAGTTACCATGTAACGGACAGTTTATTTTATTCGACTTACGACAGTTACAATTTTTACTTACATTGTTCTTGAATTTAAAACCACATTAAATTACTTAATTGTTATAAATATTACTGATATTGATATTATTCTGGTTACTACAGTTCTTATAATTTTTATCATTATCAATATTACTATTATTGGTTATGTCGTTGTTATTAATACTATTTTAAACATATGTCTGCTAATTTTAATTTTTATACATAAAACAAGTCTTTTTCAACAACACATATATATTTCAACAATTTTCTTCAGTGTGATTACAATTGTAACAAGGTAAAACAAATTTTAAACTTATATAGCCTTTTTAATTATTATTATCACTAGTGAAAATTATATTAAAACGCAGAAAATGAATAAGTCTCGTAATAGCCGTGTGTTGTGGTATAACCCACCATACTGTTATAGTATTAAAGTAAACTTAGGTAAAGAGTTTTTAAAATTAGTAGATAAACATTTCCAAAATAACTATTGTTACCGTAAAATATTTAATAGAAAAACTTTAAAAATTTCTTATAGTTGTATGAATAATGTAAAGTCAATGATACAATCACATAATAATTTCGTTTTTTCTAAATATTATGAGTTGACAGCACAAATTGTAAAAACAATAATAAACATAACACTACTTAAGATAATAATAACTATTCAGGTAGTACACACGTAATTAATATTAGTTTAGACAGAAACGATAACAATTGTAAAAATAACAAGATTAATATAAACAATAATGATAACATTAATCTAATTAATAAAAACAACTATTGTAGACCTTTAACTAGAAGTATCAGTAAAAACCTAACTAAAAGTATAAACTTAATTGTACCTAATGATTCATATTCTAATAATAATGATAATAATAATAATACAAATAATAATAGTGGGAATAAGGGTAAAAGTAGTAGCCATAATGATAATAGTATTAATTTTTATACATAAAACAAGTCTTTTTCAACAACACATATATATTTCAACAATTTTCTTCAGTGTGATTACAATTGTAACAAGGTAAAACAAATTTTAAACTTATATAGCCTTTTTAATTATATGAGAATTATCAATCAATTAGCAAAAAAAAACCCTAAACTTTAGTTATTATTACTAGAATTATTGTTGTTAATGTTATTGTTACTATTAAAATTATCATTAATGTTACATTATATCCTAAGTTTTATATAGTTTTATTCATTTGTTATTTACATATCTATTTCACACAAGTCACTTTCTATTCTCCGACATTTCACACATTCACTTTACCTTCCGACTATAATTCTTCACACTTTTATGTGATAAGTTCAAAGTTTAATTGGAAGCCTGTATTCAAATCACAGATAAACCGTGCTATTTTACCTACTACGCCCAAGAGAGCTAGTAGGTTTTTTACTGCAGGTTTATACTTAGCATATGACCACCTTGTTGTTTTACATTTTAACTTTCATATATAACACAGTTTACTTATTAAATATTTAAAATATCTGTATGGGATATTTAATTTAAACACCCGACTGCTACTTTATCAATCAATTATTTTAATAACTATTAAATACATTACATATGTAACTTAAGTCATTGTGATTTTATGTATGTCGCTGCAACTTAATTATCGGTCAGTACTCTGTAAGCTCAATAACAAGTTTTTTTTTTTGTGTTTTGTTTTGTTAAATTTTTTCATTTTTGATTTTTACATTTGAACTAAAACTGTTTCCTAATTGTATATAACTTTGATTTAATCATTACAAACATTTAATATATAATATACGTGTCACATCGAGTTTCTGTGACTTTTATTGTCTTCACCGTTCTTAAGTTTTATTGATACACTAACTAATGGTTTATGTTTTATTTTGTTAAAAGTAGATTACAAACATAAAAACTAAATTAACAAACTTTGCAATACAAATTAAAGAGTTGAAATAACCTCATTTATATTGTGACGTAATTATTGGATGTAATGAATGCATTTTGTTCATTCATTGACAACAGTAAAATTTGAATCAGTTATTCTTTCTATTAACGTGAGTTGTTTGTTTATATTATCATTTGTTGTGTATTTTAGTTTACTTTACTTATTTTAGTAATGTAACTTGTTTTAAATCAAACAATTTAAAGTTCTCGACTTAAATGTCTTTAAGGAGATTTATATCCAATATTTATTTCAACAGTTTATTACAAACAAAACAATGTTTTACTCCTATACTTGCATATAGGAGATCCTCAGTTGTTGTAAATAGGTCTGAAAAAATTTTTTTGAACAAAATAAAAGGAAGTGAAACAAAAATAAAAAGTAATGGTTTAAGAGCAAAAATAAATCTTAAATATACTAAACTTAAGTAAAAAATTTTTTTAGTTTATGTTACGCTTTTAAGAGTTTTGTTGGTAAGATAGACAAAAAAAAAAAAATATAGTGCTATATACGTTAAAATAGTAAAACATGACTCACATTGAAGTTAGTTGCCAGAAAAAACAAATAGAATACTAAACACAACATTTACAATTGATAATGCTATAAATTGACTGTTTAAACTTAAAGATAAAAATTTCAAAGTTAGGTTTATGACGTAACTATATTGGCGCACAATTTGAATTAATATACTTTAGTTACAAAGTTAGAAAATTTTTGTTAAATTGCCTTATTGAATAAAGATTATGTAATCAAAAGTTTTAATTTGGTATCGTGCTTTGGTGTAAATAAAAAAGGAAACAATTTTTACATGGGCGATAAAAACTCTTTACAATTACAAATAATTTAACTTACTAATCAGCGGGTGCTAGTTTAAGTTTTAAAGCAGAGC
This sequence comes from Thalia democratica, assembly GCF_965202585.1. Lineage (NCBI taxonomy): Eukaryota > Metazoa > Chordata > Thaliacea > Salpida > Salpidae > Thalia > Thalia democratica. The sequence continues at coordinate 60,706,905 of NC_139165.1, forward strand.
TTTTGGAAATGTGGACAGTTTGCAAATAGTTCGTACCTCTTATTTAAGTTGACTTTTTTCTTAGCATTGGCTATCTCTATTTTTTCTAAAATACAGGTTTTGCAGATGCTATGTATGCTTTTAATTTCCCCAATGTGGTGAAGGATGCTCCATTTTATGTGGTAGGTGTTTTTTTTAGTTTCAAATGCCAAATGTATTTTGCTAGTTCGGTCCCGTTATCTTTATAATTTTTGAAACTGTTGTTGTGGTTGTACCATCTATTTTTAAAAGTGTTTCCGGTCGATCCGATATAATATTTTATTTCCTTTAGAGATGTTATCGTAGCTTTGTAAATTACATTTTTTATTAAACAATTGTTATCCAAGGGGCATGAGTTTTTTGATCGGCAGTTGCAGGATGGGTTATTGGTGGTGACGTTTTTTTCTTCGGTTTGTTGGTTTTATTTAGAGTTTTCTTGTTATGTTTTTGTATTATTACCTTAATATTGCTCATACAGCTGTAAGATAGTTTACAGTTATTTCTGTTTAATATTTTATTTAATGTTTCGTTTTGCTTGCAGTGTTTATTAGTTATCTCGAAAAATGCTTTGCCGATGTTAGTTTTTACGGATTGGCAGAACGGGGGGTTAAAGTAAATGATTTTCCTTGATCGGTTTGTTTTCCTTTTAGTTTGGGTCTTTACATTTTCTGTATATTTTAGCTTATGTTTAAAGTTGGCATTGTTTAAAGCATTTTGGTATGTTGCTACGTGGTTGTTAAATATTTGTTCATTTTTAGAAAGTTTATTAATTCTCCTCTCAATCATCGCTGGGAGGTTTCTTTTTATAGCTTTAGGGTGATTTGATTTGTTATTTATATATCTTACTTCTGAATTTTCTTTGCGGTATGGTTTATATATATTGTTAGTCAGGTTTAAAGTTGTATCTAAGAAATTACATACGGTTGTGCCAACATACATATTACATATTTTTGTTTCACTTCCATTTATTTTGTTCAAAAAAATTTTTTCAGACCTATTTACAACAACTGAGGATCTCCTATATGCAAGTATAGGAGTGAAACATTGTTTTGTTTGTAATAAACTGTTGAAATAAATATTGGTTACTTATTTTAGACTTAATAATCACAAATATTATATAGTTTTATAACAGTCGGATTTATATCAAGTATTTTATCTATAATTAACTATTATCGGTAAAAAATATTTTATTTTAATGAAAACATGTATACACCTACTTTATTCTATGCTTCTATTCTTTCATTACAGTAATTTTTTTTTAAAGAACCCAGTTGAAGTGTGCTGATTTGTTAACACACAGAAACATATGTTGGTACAATAAAGGAAGATTACTGTACAATTTGTTTTTATTTATATTCCAGTGAAGTTACTTCACTAGGATCTTTTGTTAGCAAACGATAAAACCGATATATTAGAACAGTTATTTGTGTATATATTAGTTATAAACTCGATAAAATTAAGTTAAACTAAAGTTCATAAATAAACTTTATATTCCAAAGCTTTACCTTAAAAAAGTCTAATCATGTTCATAAACAATCTTTTTGATGTGTTGGAGTTTAATGAAAAACTGAACCTTGTTTTTGATAAAAACTTAAAAAAAAAAAAAAGTTTTAAAAAATTTGTGATATTTCAGAACACAATAATTGTAGAATCGCTATATTTACATTAAAATCGTGAGTCAAAAACAACGTAATGTTCATAACTTTAAAGTATACAAATAATAAACATCGATATTGTTAAGTTGTTTAATATTTTTGTTTACTTAATTTATTTTTAAACTGCTTTTTCGTAGTTTTAAAAGTGTTGTTTTATTAGTACCTTACTTAAACATCTATATAATGTTTGTTTCTAACAATAATTTTTAGGTGTTTTGAACCGGGAGGATTTTTTATGGAAACTATTTTGAGGGTAGAATCGCTGCAATCAAATCTGCCCATAATTTGACGTCATTACTTTGTATTTTAAAAATTACACCAAAAAGTTACAAAAATACGTCACGCTGAATAGTAAAATGAGTTTTATTATTCTCTAATGCTGCATTGAATTATTTTTGTTAACTGCAGTTTTTGATAAATTGACCATTCATTTAAGAGTAAATCATAGTTAAATAATTTATAGTCCTAGTCCTAGACCTGTGGTAGAAACTACCTTTAACTGGGGAAGTCCCCTTTTTGTGCTAAACGCGTTTAGCTCTTAAGGCTTTTACTGAATTTACCTTACTCATAAGGTTTAACTTAGTAGTTATTAAATATGTAATAAACTTAATCTATAAAATTTCTCTAATGAAGTGAGTTTATTGAAAAAGTGATATTAACATCATAACTAGAAAATAAAATGATAAAGCAGCTAATATATCAGTAGAACAGTGCTTCTGAAATGGGGTTCCGCGAAGCCTTTCGAAATTTAAAAATAACATTTATTTAATTAAACATTTTATGTAAATTTATAAATAGGGTTCCGCGGAAAAGTTGAACTTTGGAAAAGGGTTCCGCAACTAGAAAAAGGTTCAGAAGCACTGCAGTAGAATAAAACTGCGAATATAAACACAACAAGTAAACACCAAATTCTACAAACTAAAATGTTCTTAAAGTGTCTGAATCTCACAATCTTAAATACAAATATGTCTTATTAATAATACAGTCTTAATAGATGTCGTGCATCATACACAACGATGGCTAAACTAAGCACAATATAATACAAATAAACTTCAAGATCTTATAAAATAAAAAAAGTTCTAAATTCTAATAGTGTCTTAAAGTTCTTAAAATTTATGTGCCTTCCGCACGGTCTTATGGCTAACTGAGCGCAATAACAAACATTGTTTAAGTTTTATTAAGTGATGATTTGATAAACAATCGTCTAACTCCCCTGGCGGTCATTTGAAAACAACAAAATATACATTTTGTTACATCTTAATTTCTTATTTCATAAAATCAGAATTGCGTTTTTTATGATCTATAATTACTAGTAAGCATTTAAATTAGATATTTTTTTTTGCGTTGATTTTCAAGTAGTATTAATAAAGAAAAAATGCTTATTTTCAACAGCTTATAAAATTTTATTTATAACTAGTTTGATATTTTTTATCTTTTTCGTTATACTAAAAATTGTTTGTTGTAAACCTGCTTTTACTTCTTTTTTGTTAAAAAATTTAATGAAAGGAATTATTTGTTTTTATATTAATATCAATTAAACTTTTTCTACTTAAACTTTTTTTTCCAATATATTTGGTTTACTTTTTATACTAAAGATAAATTATCAATTTTAGTTGATATTATATAATAAAGCATGAATCTTATATTTAGTTAAATATAACAAAAAATCATTTTCATGTGAAAAATAACTTGACTTAAAGTAATAAGCTAAAAAGATGAGAAACTGTTTTCAATTTTGTTTATCAAAAAAAATATGGGAGATATATAGTTTTGTATACAACTAAAGATAACTTTTAATTCAATTTATAGTTACTAGTACAACAAATTGTAAGATTTCTATTTTAATAAATTTACAGTTTAACTTAAACTTTTAAATAAGAGCAAATATAAATTTTAGAACTCTTATGGCTAGCTTTAAGTATAAGTTAAATAAAATAAACAGCTTATAACAACTTAAAAGTCTACTAATTTTCTTTTTAAACACAATGCGAGTAATCTCTTTAAACTTAGTTTATAACTAAGTTGTTACTTATTTCAGTTTACCTAAACACATACATACCTTTAATAATGTTATTAATCGGTCAAGTATGTTTGATTTTGTACATTCAATTGTATTTGTTTAAATAAAAAATTACAAACATTGTGTATTTCTTATAAACCGAGACGCTTTTTCTAGTATGTTTACAAAAATAAAGTTCCATAAACTAGCAGTAGTCTTTTCATTTAATGTAGCATTAGAAAAGAGAAAGAAAGTTTATAAAAGTGTTCAAATTACTATTCAGCGTGAGGTGTTTTGTACCTTTTTTAAATACAAAATAATTAGGTCACATCAAATTATGGGCATATTTGATTGCAGCAATTCTACTTATAAAATAGTACCCATAAAAAGTCCTACCCGTTTTAAACTGGTAGGTCTTTTTATAGGTGTCCTAGTTGCAACAGTTAATTTTTGCAAAATTGTTCAATTTATATATTCTAATGACGTCATCAAAATACTGTGAAAATTTTTCATTCTCTAAATAAAGCAAACAATGTAGAAGCAATCAAAACAGATTCTAAGTGTTTACAAAGTAAAAAATCTTTATTGAAAACTTATTTAGGGTGTATTATATTGTTTAAAATGCTGTAAAAATGTTAAAAAAGATGTCTATTAGCTTAATTTGAAAGTTTATACGTATAAAAGCTTATTTTTTACTTAATAAACGCTACTCTAATTTTAAAAAGTTGTGGCCAGGCCTCTGAAACTTTAATAGAAATTAGATTTGAATTTTTTTTTTAGATTTACATGATTAAAATTGTTTAAATATATGTTTTCTTAGTGTTATTATATTACTATTTTTTGGTGATATGTGTTAGCCAAGTTTTAAAGTTAGTTGTTTAAGTAATAAATGTTAATATAATGTCCAAAAAATTTTTGCTTGGCCTCTTAAAAAATGTTATATTCAGTATTATAAATATACATGTGTTAGTAAAAACTTTTTTTAAGTTAAATCAGAAAAAAACTACAAATTTCAAAACTTTGACTATATTTTCAAGGCAGTTTTTATGTAATTTTAGTTAAAAATATATAACAGAGTGCATTTCATTTTGTTTAAATTTATTTAAGTACTTTCAAATAGGACTCGTCAGAAATTGTTTCCTACTGGATTGCAATGAATACAAATTGAAATAAAATTATACTGCAGTTTAAAGTTTTAAGATATAAAATGACGTAATAATCAAAAGTTTAAAATTAAATAAGTTCTAATGCTAAACAAATTTGGTATACTAATAAAACTCGGTAGAATTAAAACAATCTAAATAAAGAAGCGATAAAAATTTTAAATTAAAACTATGCTTAAAAATAAAGTTTAACAAGAAACTAATTACTTTAAAATTACTAATATAAGGATTTAAAAAGTCTAGTTTGGGAAACGAACTTTTTCTGCTTACATAAACTGGGCCTTAAAGATTGAATACATAAGGCTTCCAGAATATGCAATTGAAAAGAGTTCTCCGCTCTCACTAAGACTGAAAAATTGTCCTTTTTATAATTTTTAACACACTCAGGATTGTCCAACAAATGTTGCCCAATCGCCGAGAAGTATTTTTTAGTTGGTTTCTCAGAACGGCCATCAAACCACTTTTTCAAGACTTTCGGAACATGTTGATCGATTCTTACATGGAACCTTTGAGATGTTTTTCCCACGTAGTCACTACCACAGTGACAACTAAATTTATAGATGATGTTACTTTTTTCATGGGTGGGAGAAACATCTTTGTAAATTCCATTTAGAGGTCGATCAGTATACAAAACTGTTCTTAAATGAACAGAGCTGAAAACTTGGCTTATTTCCTCTGAAATTTTCTTAGAAAACCTCTCAGAAATATTTCCAAGGTAAGGAAGTTTTAAGTATACTGGACACTTCTGAGGGCCAATAATTTTTAAAGCTGTTGAATTTCTAGCTCTTGTGATAACTTTCGAAACTAAGTTACCTGGATAATTAAGGGAAAGGAAAGTATTTTGAAGTGTTAAACAGTTACCTAGAAAGTAAGTTATTTTTGAACTGTAAAAGGCCTCTCATGTATCTTCGATACGTAGATGACACTTTTGTTATGTTCGAAAATAGACAAGAGAGCTCCAGTTTTCTTAATGATCTTAATAATCTTCACAAAAATCTTAGTTTTACAAAAGAAGAAGAACACAACAATTCGTTAAACTTTTTAGATGTTTGTGTCCAACGATCAGTTGAGGGAGAACTTTTAACTAAAATTCATCGTAAATTAAATTCAGAAGCATTATATGTTCCGTGGGCATCTATTGGTCCAGTCAAACAGAAGTTAGGAGTTTTAACGGGTATGGTGAAGCGTTTCACCAGACTTTGTTCTCCTTGCTTTCTTGAAGGCGAGTTGAAAACACTTTCCTTTCCCTTAATTATCCAGGTAACTTAGTTTCGAAAGTTATCACAAGAGCTAGAAATTCAACAGCTTTAAAAATTATTGGCCCTCAGAAGTGTCCAGTATACTTAAAACTTCCTTACCTTGGAAATATTTCTGTGAGGTTTTCTAAGAAAATTTCAGAGGAAATAAGCCAAGTTTTCAGCTCTGTTCATTTAAGAACAGTTTTGTATACTGATCGACCTCTAAATGGAATTTACAAAGATGTTTCTCCCACCCATGAAAAATGTAACATCATCTATAAATTTAGTTGTCACTGTGGTAGTGACTACGTGGGAAAAACATCTCAAAGATTTCACGTAAGAATCGATCAGCATGTTCCGAAAATCTTGAAAAGCTGGTTTGATGGTCGTGCGGAGAAACCTACGAAAAAATACTTCTCGGCGATTGGGCAACATTTGTTGGACAATCCTGAGTGTGTTAAAAATTATAAAAAGGACAATTTTTCAGTCTTAGTGAGAGCGGAGAACTCTTTTCAATTGCATATTCTGGAAGTCTTATGTATTCAATCTTTAAGGCCCAGTTTATGTAAGCAGAAAAAGTTCGTTTCCCAAACTAGACTTTTTAAATCCTTATATTAGTAATTTTAAAGTAATTAGTTTCTTGTTAAACTTTATTTTTAAGCATAGTTTTAATTTAAAATTTTTATCGCTTCTTTATTTAGATTGTTTTAATTCTACCGAGTTTTATTAGTATACCAAATTTGTTTAGCATTAGAACTTATTTAATTTTAAACTTTTGATTATTACGTCATTTTATATCTTAAAACTTTAAACTGCAGTATAATTTTATTTCAATTTGTATTCATTGCAATCCAGTAGGAAACAATTTCTGACGAGTCCTATTTGAAAGTACTTAAATAAATTTAAACAAAATGAAATGCACTCTGTTATATATTTTTAGTAAGTTATGCACCGGAAAAAAGCTGTTCAAGTAATTTTAGTTATAACACTTTTGAACCAAGCATTTATTTTAAAACAATTTTTAAGCAATCAAAGTAAAGCTATTTTTGTTGATTTGTTTACTTAATTTATTTTAGACATATCTGTAAATTTAATCAACTAATATGCCAGAATTAACTAAGTTATTTTTGATTGAATTATTTAATTACTTTTTTTACCACTATTTTTTTTAATTTCATGGTTTATTTAAATAAGTACAAAAAAAAAAAACAAATCTTAAGGAAAGCACAGAATTCTTTTTATAATTAAAAGTTGTTTTCTTTTTTACATTTCAAGCCTCTGTGATAAATTAATAAGAACAGTTTTTAAATAAAAGATAATGATTTGCAAAAACAAAGTTATTTTTATTAAATTTTAATTGTAGAGTTTTTTTTAACTCAGCATAAAACTATATACTGAAAAAATTTTACAAGGCAAGATAGTTAATAAAAATACACCTTAACAAAAGTCTTAAATCATAATATACTTAAAGCCTTAAGCAGCATTTTTAAATAGTTACAAAACATGGAATTAGTTGCAAAGAATAACTTATTGAAAATCAAACGTGCATCAAATGCCATTGAGTTTTTAAGATTTTTAATTTATATGAGTAAAATATAAGTTTAGAACAAGATACTTTGATCAAACTTAAATGGTACCCATTAAAAGCTTAAAAGCTGTGTTAAGTCTTTTTATGGGTATCCTTTTGAATTTTAACATTTAAAACAGTTTAAATAAGATTTTTAAGTAATACAAGTAAAATTTAAGTTTAAAACAAGATATTTTAAACAAATTCAAAAGGATACCCATACAAAGTTTTAAAGTTATGTTTTGTCTTTTAATGGGTATACTTTTGAATTTTAACGTTAAAACAGTGTAAACAAAATTTTTAAGTTAAACAAGTAAATTTAAGTTTAAAACTAGATAATTTGATCAAAATCAAAAGGATACCCATTAAAAGCTTAAAAGCTGTGTTTAGTCTTTTTATGGGTATCCTTTTGAATTTAAACATTTAAAACAGTTTAAACAACATTTTTAAGTTATACAAGTAACATTTAAGTTTAAAACTAGATAATTTGATCAAACTCAAAAGGATACCCATAAAAAGTTATAAAGCTATGTTTAGTCTTTTTGTGGGAATTTTTTTGAAATTTTGCATTTAAAACAGTTGTAACAAAATTTTTAAGTCATTTTAATAAAATTTAAGTTTTAAGAAATTGAACAATTTTATATAAAAATATTCGTAAAAAGACTTTAAAAAAAATTGTACAAAATAGTTGAAAAAATACGACCCGTTTTAAACTCCCTTTTTTATGACGTACAAATCTTTAAAAACTTTGTAATCAAGATTTGTTCTATACCGGAAATAGGCAGCCTTTTGTAAGTGAGGTGTCACATTTACTAGAAAAATATTTCGCGGACCACAGCACTTCTAATGTATTAAACTAAAAAAAAATAATATACTAATTTAATAAGCACTATTTAATAAAACTAAGCATTGTTTAACTAAAAATTAAATTATTAGCGAAATTGTAAACATCCGTAATAAAATGTTTAAATTTGGTCTTCAATGAATAAGTTATTTAAGCTGAAAAATGTTACGGATAGAAGATTTCTGCTTAGCGAGAGGATATGGCCAGCGAGCATTAACTTTCTAACTTCTGTTAATTTGTTTTTAGAAAACATTGACTGAACACAGACTAAACAATTTTTTTCATTATAGTTTTCGTGTTTTTGATATAAACAATTTGGTTTAAAGTTTTTGTACCAAATTTAAATTTAAGGTGACAAATTGAAAAACTTTAATAAGCTCGAAGAATGAAATACAGGAATGCTTAGTAAATAATAATAATAATAATATTTTTGATAGCTAAATAGCTGCTAAACTATCAAAAAAGTATGCAATGTTTAATTTTTAACTTTGTTATACAATATAACATACAACTATTAAAAAAAGATTACATTTAAACTAATTTGAATTTTAGCTAATATTAACATTATTCTTAAAATATTGTATACATAACGTTTGATACTATAGACAAAAGTTTTAAGGCATATGAAATATTATAATTTAAACTATTAGTAGTAAAATATTTTTATAAGTCGTATAATAATATATTTATGTTTTTAATGCACTAGTAAGCAAAGAAAAGCTTGTAAAGAGAAATATAGTACTGTTATACTTCTTAAAAGTTAAATTGTCAAAAGATTTTTTTTGTATATTAAAATAACAAAAAATTAAAAAATATTTAAAAAATACGAAGGCACAGAAATAGATTTTATTTAATCATTTCCTAAGCTGAAGTCAATAGAATATTCTAAAAAAATACCTTCAAGTTTAAAAATAGTTAAAGACTAAAGCTTTAATATAGATAAGATTCAAAACAGTTATTTTTTTTTACAAAGTACGTTATAATACTTACATAAAAACTGTTTTAATTTTTTAGTTATGTTGATATTAGCTTAAATTATCTTAAATTCTTAGTTGCTAAATATACTGTAAAAGATCATAGAAACTATCTCATTTTAGTTACCAAAGTAATTTAGTTAGATGAACAAAAGACAAATAAAAAAAAAAACATATAAAAACATTATAAACTGTAGTGCTCGTTACTAATTACAACTTTAATTTTTAAACACATAAATAAAAACTTACAAGTTGACGAATTAACAAGTAGCTAGAATTTCTTGTGGCTGTGAAATTAATAGTTGAATTAAAATGTGAAAATTACAAAATAGCTCATGATTAAAACTTACACAAATAGGATATAAGCTTGAATTAAAATAAATTAAAAATAAATTTTTAGTACAATCATACATAAGAATAGTCATAGTAATCTCAGGTTATTTGGAAACTTCTTCCAAGTTTTCTAATTTTCTTCAAGGTTCTTAAATTAAAGTATGCAATTACTCTAGGTTTTAAGTAATAACATAAATATATTTATAGACGATCTTATTTATAAACCAATGTTTCACTTTATTACTAAGATCCTCAGTTATAAAGGATATATGAAAATCAAAATAAACATTTATGAAAGCATTAAGGCTTAGCTAAAGTTTAGAAACTATATTTAAACACATAATAAAAATGATGAAAACTAGTAAAAAAAAAGCTTAACGCTGCGATGAATAAAACTATTTAGGATACTTATTAACAAAATACATTAAAGGTAAGAAAAGTTTACTAATAAACACTTAATCTGCTAGAAAAGTTTTAAATCTAAATTTCGTACAAAGAAAGCATTGATTAAAATTTACAAAATCGTTATTAAAACTGTGTTAAAATCTGATAAACTTTGGTATAAAACTTTAAATTTTCTTTTAATAATGCTACAAAATCAGGGTAGGTGTCAAATATGCACGAAGTGTCACTTTAGCACGAAGATACATTTGCTCGAAAGGTCACTTTTGCACCAGGGACCATTTTCACATGAAGAAACTTTTGCACGAAGGACCACTTTTGCACGGATTGAAATTTTTTAAAACTAGTCTTATTTTTAAATCAAATTTATTGATTTTGTTTTACTTTTTTATTTTAACTATCACTGTAACCGCTAACCCTTACTCTCGGCCCTTTTTTTTTTTATTAAGTAGTTTTTTTTAGTTTTCTTTTAATTTCTATTTATTATTATTCCTTTATTTTATATTTTTACTATCATTGTTACTCCTAACCCTTACCCTCGGTCGGTAATTTTTTTTCTTTTTATTTTGGTGTTTTTATAGATTAATTTAATACTTTTTTTGCTGTTTTTTTTTTAATTGTTTTATGTTTTTATCATCACTGTTATCCCTAACCCTTACCCTCGGTCGGTAAATTCTTATTTTTCATTTTATTTTTTTTATTTTTCTATTTTTATTTATTTTTTTTTTTTTTTAGTTAAAATTTTAATTATTTTAGTTTTTTATCTATTTTTTGACTCTCGTCCAAAAGCGTCTTCATGCAAAAATGTCTATTAGTGCAAAAGTGTCTTCGTGCAAATATACCCGTTCCCACAAAATCAATTTTTTACTAAGCTATTGACTAAACATACTAAATAACACATGAAAAAAATTAACACTTACAAATAACTTTTAGATTTTAAGATAAATAGAGATTCTGACTTTACATTTTAAATTCTTTATATGAGATATCAACTTAAATATTATACTAAAAAATATAATAAAAATGAATGCTAATAAAAACCACTTAAATCTGATTTGGGTGGGTGGAGCTATAAGAAAAACTTGCTATATGAAATTTGATAAAAAAAAATGCAAAACTACGGTTTTTCTAATGTTGTTTAAAAATAAAATGTGAATTGGTCAAAAGTTTACCAAAATTAAAAATAAAACCCTTCGAGTAGTAACATCATTCAAATATAGTTTTTTTAATATCAAATAAATTTAATAAATAAATAAATGTTTTCAATTTTAGGGTTATTCAAAGATCATATATAAATCAATTAATTTTACATATTAACTATGACTAGCATGGTTGCCACAGATGAAACTGAGAAAAATTTCTGATTTTTCCTGACTTTTAACTAAAATTTTCTTGACTTTTCTAAATCTAAACTTAAATTTAAACTCATTCTAAAATACATAATCAAACACTTGAAACTATATAAATCTTCCAATCTTATTTTTATACAGGTTAAAACAACAGTTTTTTGATGAATTCAATCATCTAACTTCCATTACATCACTTGAACCATCTGTGTATGATTATTGTATTTGCAATTATCAGCTCTATCCGCAAAATACTTGTATTTTCTAACTTGATACAGTTCTAGTTTGTAATGTATGCATTTATACTCTTTAACCCTTCTTCTGGATGTAAACATTTCTCATTTCATACTGTTTTCAAGCAGAACTTTTTTAATACTTTATCTAGTTAGACCTCAGCCTGGTCATTGTGCAACACAAATGATGGTTGCAACAACTTTCCGATAGAAGACTTGGCAGGAAATTTTAATGTTTCAAAATAGAACTGGCCCAAACAATCTTTCTTTTTGCTTGAAGCTTTTGAAATTTAATGCATTCATTGGAAAATTTACCAAAGTTTTAAATAGTTCAATGCTAGTATCACCTTCAGAATTGGAGCACATTGTTTACTATGTTAAGGAGTGCACAATGTTGGAATGTTGGCAAAACGCTTAACAACAATTGTGACTCCTATTTTTTTCAAGGCGATGCGGTTTTAGGTATGACATATTTTTTATAAATGTACTTCCAATAGCCATTATGCTCCGGAGATTTTCAACCGCTTTTATAACAAATAATGTATATTTTTGGTTGAATTTAAGACCTTTTGTTCCTCAACTAGGTCTTTTTGCCTCAAATTTGCAAGCTAATTGGTTGCAGCACAACCAAGATCAAGGGCAGGTTTTAGAGAAGCTTGATCATTTAATTCAAGCTCAAATAACTGGTTAAGCTGAGGTTCGTAACTATCACGTCTTTCATAACGATGCACATCAATTTAATTACCAAGCACAAAATGTTCTCATGCATAAAGGCAACAACAGGCTGGGTACTCTGGTACAATGTCAAAAAAGGCTGCATAAGAGATATCACATAACTAAAGAAATGCAAGAAAATTTTTGTGTATATATCACAGTTTTACAGTTCTTGCCACAGATCATCAATGCTAAAGAGCATAAAAAAACTGCTTGTTCAAGTAGTGTAGTTAATAATTAATAGATGTTATGTTAATAGAAAAATTTTGCAGCTTTATAAAGGATATTTTATTAATTTATACCAGAGAAAGGCATTGAAAACTAAATAATTTTGTAAATTTCTAGGAAAATTTTGCAATTTTAGTCTGACATTAAAGGGTTTTTATATAATTTTTTACTATTTGAGGCTTTAGAAAGTAAGGAATTTTGTAAACTGGTCTGACAAAATCTGACCTTTTTTTATTGTCAAATTTCCTGACTTTTCCTGATGGTGTGGCAACCCTGGACTAAGAAAGTTTGCAATTGAATATTAAAAAATATTTTTAACAACTGAACTGATAATACTGTAAGTTTTTTTTTATGTTTTTTTTTCTATTATGACGTAACTATACTATAATACGAGCTAAAACTGTAAAAATTTTCTGAGCAATCAGGTTTGTACTTATGTATTTAAATTGAAACACAGATATGTTTGCAAGCGATCAGTTTTACAATTATTTACAGAAATTAAAGTTGATGCATATTTATTATTAGTGTATTGATATTATTTGTAAGGCCTAAGTTTTAAATAGAAACATCTTGAAGTGGAGAGATCTAAAAAGTAACTATGTCCTTTTATTTAAACTTTATCTTCTATCGGCAATCGCTATCTCCATTTTTTCGGATGTTGGGCAGATTCGTTCAGGATTTTTTGCTTTTCCGATGTGATGTAAAATTCACCATTTAAAGCTATAATAAATTCTATTGCTTGTTGATTCCCATATGTTTTTGGATATTTCCGTATCTTTATTTCTGATGATTTTTATGCCATTGTTGTGGCCATACCACCTGATTTTAAAGGTGCCTACTGTAATGCCAATATAGTGTTTTTCATCTTTTTTTTGTTGTTATTGTTACTTTGTAGACAACATATTTGATAAGGTATTGTTTCATGTGGGCGGACAAGAGGGTAATTGTACGTTGGGGCACTACATCTTGTGTATTTCTATCTTTTGGTGTTGCTCAAAGTTTTTTTTTTGTGTGCATTTTATGTTACTCATACGTCTGCAAAAAAAATTTCAATTGTTTTTGTTTATTAATTTATTTAAAGTACTGCTTTGTTTGAAATATTTGTCTATAAGTTCTAAGTATATTTTACCTAAATTTGTCTTTACTGATTCGCAAAATTGAAGGTTAAATATATCATTTTTCTTGGCCTGTTTTTTTTTTCTTTTTTGTTCATTTTCAATAGCGTTATATTTTAACTTTTACATAAAATTTTATTTGTTTATGGCGTTTTGGTATATGCATACGAAGTCGTGATTTTTTTTTGTTTTTAAATGATTTGGTTAGTCTTCTTTCTATCACTGTAGGTAGGTGTTTCTTCATAATTTTAGGGTTCTAGTATATTTATTTACGTATTTTATTTTTGCGTTATCTTTTTTGTATGGTTTATGATCTTTATTAGCAATATTCAAAGTTATGTCCAAAACGTTTTATGTTGTCGCACCAACATCAGTTTTCAATTATATCGATTGACCAACATATCGATTATAGCGGGGCCATCGTCCCTATACAGACCTACCTTATTGATATTTTAAATGTGTTTTAGATTGTCTAACGCATACAACCCTATCAAGTCACATATCTCAGCACCGAAAATATAACCCATGGGCACATCGAATAGGTTGTTATTATCTTTTTAGTCCATGTTTTATTGTTGGTTAGCAAGGTTTTACTTGTGTGCTTGAATATTTTTATGTTGTTATGTTCAATTGCGGTGTAAGTTTTAGCGAAACTAATTGCATTATTTAGGTAAATTTCATTTATGCTCAAATGACTATGCCAAAGTTTATGATTTTTGTTTTGTTGTCAAACCACTCGTTAATCTCAAACTTTACATTGTACTAGTTTTGTTTCATTTCCTCCTTCGGTTACGGCTCTTTCCAACATAATCCTTAGTTTGCCTAACTTATTTTTGTCTAGGCAGAACAACCTACATTATGTGTCAAAGGGAAAGTTCTTTTTCTGATCAATTATCGTGATAAAAGCGTCCGAGATTGCGGATTTAGTTTGTACTTGTTGGTATTAGTTTTTATATTTTCTTTCATAAATTAACTCTTGCGATTCAGAATTTATACTTTTAATGAAGTTTTCAATTGAGATTTTTACATTATTGACTATAAGCTTCTTATATTGGTTTTGGTTTGTGTAGTACAGGTTTCTTGTTTATCGGCAAATAGAATAATTTAATTAGTAGTCTTGTCTAGATCTTTATTTCTGATTGTTTGAAATGATATTTGTAGTAGTTGAACTTTATCTTTTTTATCATGTTAAAACGATCATTTTTAAAGAATTTTAAGCTCTTCCTAAGCCGGCACTAATCTAAAACCTTTGAAAATATCTTTTTTCTACGTTTATTTGTGTCAGTATCTTCGTTATTGTGATAAAACAATTTCCATCTCAGCCTGTTGATAAATTTGGAGGTAGCATCTTGTATTTTGGTTAGGTAGTGGAATGTCTTTTAGGTAACAGTTAAATTAATTTTCTTATGTCTTCCATTTTTTTATTGTTGATATCTTAAATGTAGTGTTCAATTCACGTCTTGAAGATTAGTATTGTATTTTTTAAGTAAAATTTAAAAAGTAAAAATCAAAGTTCTCGAATTGTATCCAAGGAGGAAATCACCAATTTATTAGTCTACAAATTTATTTATTAAAAATGTTTCATTTAATTACTAAGATACTCTGTTATAACAAATACCTAAACATCAGAATAAACATTTATGGAGACATTAAGGCTTACCTTGATTTTATAATTATACTTAAACATATAACAAAGCTAATAAAAAATAATAACTAAAACTGGTAAATAAATCTTATGACCACTACGAATAAAATAAGCTTTTACTCACCTTAAAAATAAAATGTACAATTATATTAGTTCCCAGCATCATTAAGTTAAATAACTTTACATTTAAACTTCTGTGAACGAAACGCTATAATATTTTGTAAGCCTTAGAATATTTTTTTTTAAAGTTTCCTTCTGTTTACAGATAGATTCATTAAGATTATTGAAGTCTTTAATTTTTTAATTTATAATTACAAAAAATAGATCAAAAATAATATTCAAGGAAATTCAATGATGTTTCAAAGAAAAACTCTTTAAAATTCAAGCCTTTTCGAAAAATGATCAATTTCAAAGTTTTTCTAGGTATTTTTTTATACTTCTACATCAAAATAAACTCCATAACTTTCCAAGAATTAAGGTTAAATGGTTACCCGGGTATATATATAGTAATGTACTATTTTTGAATACTTTAAAGCAATGTTTAATAAATTCGATGTTAATGTTGTATTTATAAAAGACTTAAACCAAACAAGCTCATGTGAATATAATTAAAAAATATTAAAAAGTATTTAGTTAATTAAAATTAATGACGTTTCTCTTTACTATGAACAGCACATTTCAACGGAGTTCTGAAAAACTGTCACATCTTCAAAGAAAAAAAGAAATACGGAGATATAAATATACTTTTAATCACTATAAGTACAACCATATGCAAACTACGTGCGTTAGTAACGAAATAAACCTCAATAATAGGACTAACTAAACTTGTCAATATAATATTTTATACAGTATCCTTCTTTTATTACACTAACACATGTTACTGTGTGTTAACGAATTAACACACTTAAACGGAGCTCTGTAAAAAAATACTGTAAGGAAAGATGGAAGCTAAAGTAGGTAAATACATGTGTCCATTTAAATTAAATTAATTTCTATAGATATTTATAGGTTACTGGTTAATAATAGATAAAATATTAATAATAAATCCGACTGTTACAAAACTATATAATATTTGTAACTATTAAGTCCAAATTAAATAAATTAAAGTGAAATAGAAAAAAAAACAAATTATAATATAAACTACTTACATGAAACATTAAGTACTTTATCTTTTATTAACCATTAACCTATAAAAATCTATAGCAATTATTTTTATTTTCAATGAACACATGTATTTACCTACTTTAGCTTCTATTCTTTCCTTACAGTATTTATATTTTTACAGAGCTCCGTTGAAATGTGTTAATCTGTTAACACACAGAAACATGTGCTAGTGTAATAAAAGAAGGATACTGTATAATTTGTTATTATTATATATTCCAGTGAAGTCGTTTCGCTAGGATCTTTTGTTAACAAAGGCTTAAATCTGTATTTTGAATAGTTATAATAGTTTAGTCATGTAATACAAAAATAAAGCTGCTAACATCAACACTTTTAATTATGAATAAAACTTGATAAAAACTAAAATTAAATTGTTTTGAAAAAATTTTTATAGATTACTTACAGGGTTGCCAAAAATTTTTGGTCAATTTCTTCCAGGCTTAAAAAAAAGTTTATTGGTCTTTTTTTAGCACAATATTAAACTTAAGGGCATAGGTTCCTTATGGGAGACGCAAACTAAAACGGCAAAAATAGACTGTTTCACTAAAAATCTATCTTCTCCTACGTTTTTTGAGATAACTACCTCAAATTTTCAGGAAATGTTCCTTAATATATTTAGAAAATTATGTCGGAAAAGATTAAAAAAAACTAAAAAATAAAAAATTACAAAAAAAAATTGTTTTTTCTTTTTTGTTGGTATAATTTTTCAATTTTTTTATTTTTATTTTGTCAGACAGTATTTTCTAAATATTGCAAGGAACATTTCCTGAAAATTTAAGGTAGTTATCTCAAAAAACGTAGGAGGAGATAGATTTTTAGTGATTTCTAGTTATTTGCCGTTTTAGTTTGCGCCTTCCATAAGGAACCTATTGTTGCCTCCGACTTTGACCGACTATATCTCAAAAATAATTTTGAATATCTAAAATCTGTAAAAAGCATCTTGTAGCTTACTAACTTGTAACTATATAAAATAAGATCAAATTTCAAAAAAAAGTGTTTAACCCCCCTCCCCTATTCCCCTAAGTTGAAAAAAACTGTTTTAAATAGCATAACTACATTAAAAAGATACTGTAAAGCTACTTTAAATGTGTTTTTAATTAAAAATAAAACTAATGATATAATTTTTTTTCAATCTTTATGATAGACTTTCCATATCAAATCGAATTTTCTATACTTTACATGTAAAAAAGAGTTTAAAATTCGAGGTTTTTCCAGTTTTTTGAGTGATTAATGTTCAAAACTCCAGGTTTTTTTTTAATTTCTAAAATTCCAGGTTTTTCCAGGACTCCAGGTTTTTTTTTAGCAACCCTGTAGTTATATTTTAAAAGATTTAAACTAATATGAAATGTCTAATAAAGTCATAGTATTTATTTATTAGTTTTTATTAAACTAAACTTATAAAAAACTCTGAATTCAGTTTTTTAGTTTTTTTCTTTAACTTATTATATTAATATTAATTCAATTTGTTTTTTAAAAACTAGTACCAGTTTTACCTTATTATACTCTGACATGCTTGAATTTTCGAATATGCAATATTTTAGTTATTGTTTATATTTTTCACGCATGAATAAGTTTTTAAATAACAGTATAAATAAGTAACATTGTTATATGCAGTTTAATATTTTATTTTTGCTTGAAAAGGTCGTAATTTTTGCCACCGAAACCGGTCGCGAATAAAATATATAATTTGCATAAATCTATTTAGACTAAACTTTAAAACTTATAAATATTGTACAGATTTAAGTTAAAGAACTTTGACATTTAAATATTTTTAGATTTCGAAATTGTTTTTCTTTAAGTTGAGAAATATTGAAAATTAAGTTACTAAAAGGGATCCTTTTTTTTGACTTTCATTTTTTAACTAGTTTTTTAAATTTAATATAAATAAGTGACAAAATAAAAGTAAAATAATATAAAAGTAGTAAAACACATAATTTTGTTTATTCATGTTAGTAAAACAAAATTAAATTTTTAGGTCAACTTTTGAGATACAAATTGTTTTAAAACTATGTTGGTTTACCACTTAAAACTAACTATAAAACAACTTTGACTTTACGTATAAAAAACGCAAAAATTAAACAGACCATCTAGTTAAAATAAATAGATTTATAAAAATTTTCTAATGACAAACAACTGTATTACAGTTATTATAAAGATAATAATAAGCTAAACATAAACGTTTAATTTTGTTTTATTTAAATTGACTCACCTTATTATTGCTAACTATATAATTGTAAAGTGATCTATGAGGAATTTCTAGTTTTTCACATGGCTCTAGCTTATTGCCTTTAATAAGAATGTCAACATTTACATTTGAACCTACTATGTTGTTACTTTTATCTTTGTGTTTTGTTGAACTTTGTTTATTTCCACTGCTTTTTATTTCTTCGTTACCTTTAAAAAAATTTAAAAACAATTTTTTTTTGGATAACATACAGACTACATGTAATAGACTACTTATATGTAATCTATATAAGTAAAAGCCTCAATCTACAATTCTTCTGTCATATCCTCAGAACTAGTTGACTAAAAAATATTACTAATAAAAAAGTGCCAAAACGTACTAGCTTTATTGCCATTTACGAAACACTCAAATAACGCAAGCTTCATTGAATCGGTCATGTTAAAAAGATAAGGTACATCCAAATATCAAAAACTATGCTTACATCGGTAACCTAGACTACGTTACGAAGAAGTTTGTAGGCGTGACCTTAGGAACACAAATATTGAAATTAAAGAAAAATATGTCTGATGATCTCATTAAATGGTGTCATATAACCATCCAAACACTATATTTAAAGTTGAAGCGAGTAAAGAGAGCAAAAAATAACTTTCTTAAAGTAGCGAGTTTCTGTATGGTTTATAACTTGTTATTAATTGTTATTTTTATTCTGCGTATACTATAAGTTAATCCTGTGAACAAGCTTTGCATGCCTGAATTTTACTAATAGCAATATTTTTTTAAACTAGTGATGTACCAAACCTAATTTAAGAAAAAAGCAACAGTCAATTTTTTTGTAGAAACAAAAGGTATGTACTTCAAAATCATACTTAACTGGTAACATAAAAATTCCTGAAAAGACACAAGCAACCTATTAAGCATAAATTAGTTTACAGTAGACACTTTTAGAAATTGTAACTAACAGGGTTGCCACTCGTTTTTTCAAAAAATTTTCCAGATTTTCCAAATTTCTTCCAGGTTTTTAAAAGTACATATTTTTGGGTCTACTTTTAGTTCAAAGTTAAGTTTAAGGTAAGAAACTGTGTTAAATAGTATAAAAACATTGAAAAGATAATGTAAAGCTATTTTAAATGTGGTTTTAACAAAAAAAATATTTTGATGATGACAAAATTTGTTT
This sequence comes from Thalia democratica, assembly GCF_965202585.1. Lineage (NCBI taxonomy): Eukaryota > Metazoa > Chordata > Thaliacea > Salpida > Salpidae > Thalia > Thalia democratica. Next base: position 60,726,899 of record NC_139165.1, read on the forward strand.
GTCTATTTGATAGATTTTTAGATTCAAATCGAAATTTTACAACTTAAAGTGTTTAAATTGTTCAAAATTGCAGGTTTTTTTAGCGATTTTTGTTCAAAATTCCAGGTTTTTCTAGTTTTTTTTTCAAAATTTCTCAAATTCTAGGTTTTTCCAGGTTTCTTTTGCCTAAATTGTCAAATTCCAGCTTTTCAAGGTAAAGTGGCAACCCTGAAATAATGTCACTTGTAAGTTTATAATTTTTTTTTTGTTGTTAAAGATATAAAAACGCTCAGTGAAAATGAAAAGGTAAATTTTAAACTTGTACTTCATTGGCATATGTTTTCCCTAAATGGATTAATAAAATCATGTTGATTAGTTATACTATAGTAATTTTTCGTATTTTTTTCTCGTGACACCCCAATACTCATTTATTACATCCTTTGCTTTAAATTTTAATAATTTTTAATATTTGAGCATTTTTGTAAACTTTTTTCAATGCGTTATAGTAGTGTCAGAAAATTTGTTTATTCAGTGGACTAGATGTATCAGTTTTTTGTACATAACGGGTCGCATTCGTTCGACATAGACTATCGCGGGTCGCTTTACTTCAGTAAATTATACTAAAAACCGTTTAAAATTTGTTATTACAACAAGATCTACCATTATAACAATGAAATTAGTTCCATAGTTTACCCTCAGTATAATTTATATCCTACAATTTCTTTTAACTTTTTTTCTTTTTTTTAGTACAATTTTTCAACATTGAAAATTAAGTCGTGATAAGAGTAATAAAATTTAAAATAAAAAAAGACTTACTATCTAATATGAAAATAATATTTTTAAGAACAAAGGGTGACTAATAGTCATTTAAACAAACGGAAAATACTTCGAAGTAGCCTAAGTTTTTATAAACCTTAAACTAGCCTAAGTTACCCTAATGAGAGGCGACCCTGAATGATTATAGTCAGCTTGTTAGTATAGCAGACTTATTTTCCACAAGTATCTAATAAGTACACTTATATTTTGTAAGGTACAAAGCTGCTTGACTTTAAAAAAAAAACAGCCTGAGTCACCAAAAAAAGTCTGGTTTGTTTTAGTATCACTAAAACAGTATAATTGAATGCTATATTGGACATAATATTTTATTAAGAATTAGTAAACTAATCTAATCCGATAGAAAATCTTACTATAAAGCAATATAACTGTTTTAAAAATTTTGAACAAACTTTAATTTAAATTTTTACATAGCTCTTTAAAAAATCTGCCAATAAGTAATCATTGGAGTAAACTAAACTTAAAACTAATTAAAGAGTTTTAACCTTTAACATTTCAAGCAAACAATCTAGTGTTTTGCTAGATTATGGGAAACTTGAGCTTCGATAGATATTTTCTGAACAGTTTATAATCTATAACTAGTTTGTTTTTGGATTGTATAAAACTGAAACCGATTTTTCCAAACACAAAAATTTATTTTTTATTTTTATTTTTTAAAGTTAAAATAAAATTAAAGGGCATAATGGGGAGGTCCAACATTTTTCTACAAAAATAACATTGGCTTTTATAAGAAAGCTTCAATTACAAACTACAAGTCAGTTTTTAAAGAATTAAAAATTTTATTCAGCTTTTGAGATATTGTAGTTTTTGTAAAAGTTTCCTATACAAACGTATGGACCGCAAACTTTTTGAGGTCAAATCTCCCGGAAACTTTAAAATCACTAAAAATCTATCTTCTTCTTCATTTTTTGAGCTAGCGATCTCAAATTTTCTGGAAAAGTTCTTTTTACAATTTCAAACACTTTTACGTTGCGATTTTAAAAATAAGAAAAAAAAAAACAAAAAAAACTAGGTGGTTTTTTTAATAAAAATTTTGATTTGTTAAATAAAAAAAAATCCTGCGTTAAATCCTTTTAGAATTTAATAATATACTTTCTGTGAAAATTTGAAGAAGATTAGTCAAGAAATTTAAGGAGAAGATATATTGTTTATGAAATAGTCTTTTTTGCGTTTTTCGTTTGTGCCTTCCAGGGACGTAGCTAGCTCAAAAAAGTTACGAATCTGCAAACATTAAAACATCTGAAATAACTCGTGATAACGTCCTGGCGGGAACACAGCAATTTAAACTACCTCTAATGTTATTGAATTTAATCTGAAAAAATGCAGTTATGTTAATACATCAAAAATGGAATGTTGAGGTACGAGTGCTAACTGTATACAAGGCAATTTAATTTGCTCCACACCCCTATGACTCTTTATGTCTTGCCACTTGTGTAAACCAAGAAAACATTCATTAAACGGTAAGAATTTTTATAGGTAGTTTTAAATATAGGGTACTTTCAATTGCAGCAAATTTGCAAAAAAAAAGTACCAAATATTTTGATGACGTCATTAACTTTAATTTGGGTAGTTTTGAAGCTTAAACTTGTAAAAAAAAACAAAATTGCTGTCTAAGCCTATGAAAAATTCATTTATTTAAGTTTACAAAATATGAAAATAATCATATCTGAAATAAATCAATATAATAATACTAAACATTTACCTATGTTAACAAAATTATAGAAATATTTTTTGTTAACATAAAGTTACAACTTTAAATTCAAACACAAATTAAAAAAAATGATTTAAAAAATTTTTCTTTTATAGTTTATTGATGAATCTAATTCATAAAAAATTTTGAACTAATTATACATCAGTTATGTACTTCAATAAAAGCTACCTTTTTATAGCTTGAAATAAAGTTAAAAGGGTGGCCATCAAACCTAAATGCTTATGGGAATCTTGGAATGTTATATAAAATCCTAGAATGACTTGAAGTTCTGATCACTTATTTTGTCTAGAAAAGTAAATAAGACTTAAATTAAAAAAAAAATAATTTTGAAAAAATGAAAGAAGTTTCAAAAAAAACTTTAGGAGCCACCTTGGGTACAGGGAGGGTGTAGATCACTTTTATTATAAGTTGATGTCACTTTATGAAATTTAATCTAAATTACAAGTATCTTTATACAGATTTTTTATACCAAAAGAAATTTTTGATATAAAACATTAAAATAGGAGAGTACAGTAGGTTTTAATTGTCATCTTTTACTATTTTTTAAATATTAAAAGGAATACTTCCTTAAAATTTGAGCAGGGTTGCCAAAACACCTGGAATCCAGGGACTTGACAGTTTAAACAAAAACTGGAAAAACCTAGAACTTTTGAAATTAAAAAATTTGAAAAAATTTAGTGTTTAAAAAAAAGAATCATCAAAAAATCTGTAATTTTTAAACTACTTCTACATGTAAAATAATGAAATTTTTATAAAATATGATAACTTAAAGTCATCTATGATCTATAAAAGAAATATTTTCAAAGTCAATGGCTTAATTTGTGGTTGAATTTAAAATTGTAACTTAAACAAAAAATATCAAGGTTGAAAATTATATTTCCTTAATTTTGTTAACATAGTGAAATGTTTAGTATTGTTTTATTTCAGATACAATTATTTTTATATTTAGAAAAGTAAACATAGTGAATTTATCATAGGCCTAGACAGCAAATTTATTTTTTTTTACAAAGTTTAACCTTAATAACTACCCAAAGTAAAGTTAATGACATCATCAAAATATTGGGTACTTTTTTTATTTGCAAAATTGGGGCAATTAAAAGTACTCAATACTTAAAACTACCCATAAAAAGTTAAAAAGTCCTACCCTTCATTAAAAATTACCATTTAACTCAAAAACACTTATACTGTTTTGAAAATCAAACATTTAACGTAGTCCATAGTAACAACAAGTTAGGCAAATTTTTGTAACATAAAATTGTATGATTTTGATTTTTGAAGCTACAGCTTCCTTTAGAATCAATTTTGTATTGCAGCTTTTTGACAAAATAAAGCTTTAACGCCCTAAATGTTACAATTTGGATGTATTTAATTCGTTCATGTTTTTTACGACACTAAAAATGCTAAAGAGTACATATATGTAAAAGTTATCTCTCAGGAGTGCAAAATTAAGCATAATTGAATACTAAAAGCTAAGACAGCAGAGTCTTTTCAAGCTGAAATAAAAGCAAGTTTTTTCGCACATAAGTATACGTTTCTGTAGATTTGCAGAAACCTACTAAGCTACGTCCCTGGTGCCTTCCATTCGGAAGCTATTGAGGTCACCGACTTTGATCGTTTATATCTAAAGAACTAATTTGAATTTTCTTACGCGGTTTAAAATGTCTGATAGCTCAGATAAAACAAGATCAACTTGCAAAAATCAAGGTCGAACCCCTATGCCCTTATTAATTTTATTCTAATAAATAAACTAAAAATAATTAAGAAAAATTTGTAAACAAGTTAAAAAGTAAAACCATAATTAAGTTAACATTATGGAGCTCTTAGAAACAAAAATAATCGTAATTCTTAAATGGTATAATAATTAACATATAAAACAAGAATGTATTTTTTATATTAAGTAAAATATACTTACTTAAGACACGAAAACTAGTTGATTAATAGCGTAAGATAATGTAGATCGTATAATTTTGTATTTAGTCAATATTATTATTTTTACCTCAGCTACTAAAAACCGTGACATAACTATAAAAAAAACCTTCATTAATGCTAATTTTTGATAACTCATCGTTTAATTCTTCTTCAGAAGTAATTTTTTCTCTTAAAAACACAACAATAACGCTTATGTTGTCTTGAGACCCGTTTTTAGCAGCTAGTGTGCACAAATTTTGAGAAATATTGCATTTTTCACCTCCTTTAGATAAATACTCCCATACCTACAGTTTTATAAAAAAGTGAATATCTAACTAGCGCAAAATATTTTGTTCTCAAATCTATAACGGTAGATATATTAAAACTTTTCTTGTCATAGTAATTTGAAATTGTATAAAACTACATAAAATATCTCTTTGCGACATTTTTTATCAAGTGCATAAGGTCATCAATACACTGCATGCTAAATATATTTGTAAAAGTCTACTTTATTTTTAGTTATAAAGTTCAAAAACAATAAAAAGTTGATATCTAAACTAATGTTAAGAAATTTTTAAAGTTTACAAATTTTATACAATTTACAAATTTTTAAAAGTGGCACGCTTTAATAAACTAATAGTAAGTTTTCTTAGGTCTGTAAAGAATTTTAAGCGTTAAAGACTTTTAATAGTTTTATACAAAAACATAAAGTTTAAAATTCAAAAAAAATTAAATCAACTTTTTTTAAGGATATACTTTTTTATTGTCAATAAAACATACTTAATACCATAAAATATTTTTATCTCAAAGTTACATAGTTAAATTTCAGCAGATAACTCCAAAGAAGTTTTCTTATATTGTATATTAATTTATTACATAAGTCATTTTAGTTTCTAGAAATGAATTATTAATAGCTTCGATAACTTCTGTTGTTTGAAGTTATATGAATTTATTATTTAAATATTAAATGAAAAATTTTAGTTAAATTAATAGCTTAATTTTTTTAAATCTTACTTAAAAAAAGACCAACAATAGAATTTAAATAAGAATTACCAATTTAGGGACATCTTTATCTTTATAAACATCCCAAAATCCATCACAAGCAATAATAATATAGTCATCATTAGAACTAATTTTATACGTTGTTACATCTGCATCCGAACATACGTATGGCTTAAACTCATAATCTCCTGTTCAGTTAAACAGTAAGTTATAATTTTAAATATTCAATTAATTTTCAGCTTTAAGTTTGTCTTTTCAATCTACTTAAAAAGTTTTCTAGAATAATTGTTTTACTAAATTTCAATATCAATCTAATTCTACTATGCTTTTTTAAGAAGCGTTATTTATAAGACTTCTTAATATATCGCAAGTTAGAAAAATAGCTTTATTAAAAATGTGTACTACTTTGTTCACAAAGTCATAATAATAAACAATTTAATGTTTAATAATTGATTTACTTTAGATTCTAACTTTTTTATTTGAAAACTAACTCCCCAATTTACTTCTTAATATTAACATTAATACATTACGTACATAGTTGTGCTTTTATACCCCTTAAAACCAGGGTTTCCCAAACTTTTTTCATAAGGTCCTCCTTTCAAAAAATAAAAAATATGGTCCCCTCAAATTAGATTTTTCAAAAAACTACCCTTGAATACGCCTAAGAAGATCTTTTTTTGCTCTTCATCATCAACTAAAGAATATCTTGTGTAACTTTTAAATTATGGCCTTGTTAAATAAATCAGAAATAAAGAGCACTCAAAAATAAATAAACTTGTTTGTTTTAATTTAAAGTGTTATGTTCAAGTAACTGTGTGGTGATTTGCTGATAGAAATCTGGCAACTATGGTTGTTGGTGACTAAAAAAAATTTCACACATTTAGCTGAATAAATACTAGTAAAAATAGACTTTTTTTCGCTAGTAATGTTAAAGGCTTTAAATTATTAAGTCTATATAAATAACTAATAAATGTATAAAATGTTAGATAGTTTTTAACAAAAACTAAACTTTTTTATTTTAGAATTTTACAAGATATTGCATAAACTATTATTTGATTAATTTCTGAGTTTTACCATATCTAATTATATAATGTTAACTAATTTCAAATAATAAATAGTACAATGTTGTTTAGGTTTGTTTATTAACTTGAAAAAATAAAATAAAAGTTATACAATCAAAAGAATTATTTGTTTGCCTGTTTTATTTCATATATATATATATATATATATAATTACTCTCTGTTCTTCCTGACTATAATCTGATACTGCCTAAGCTACTTAAGAATCCTTGATCCTCGTCACTCTTCTTTTCCTGAATCTTAGCTGTTGACCTTATATGTATCCATTTCTCTTACAATAAATGGTATCTGGGAAGATATGGTACTTTCCAAGAGGTTGCCAAGAAATAATGTGAGGCTAGTTGGACTATAAGATCCAAGACCATATGGTAAATTAATTGCTTTGAAAAGAGAAAAAATGTGTTACGCTTAACATAGGGAATTTTGCTGTTATGAGATATATATTGAACACATGGAATATAAATTGATTGAATTAAGACGGACAGGGTTGCCAAATGCTTTTGGCAAATTTTCTCTAGGTTTTTAAAAGTACATATTTTTGGGTCTATTTTTAGTTTAAAGTTAAGTTTAAGGTAAGAAACTGTGTCAAATAGTATAAAAACATTGAAAAAAAACACTGTAAAACTACTTTAAATGTGTTTTGTAGTAAAAAATATTTTGATGATGACAAAAATTGTTTATCTATATCAGGGGTCGGCAAAATGCGGCTCTCGAAGGGTGAATCTGCGGCCCGCGAGCACGTCTTATTTTTGAATGGAATGCAGCCCGCGAGAGAAATTTCTGCGGCCCGCGAGCATGTAAATATGGCCCGTTAAGCAAAAACATAGTTTAAGTTAAATTGTTATCGGTAATTCAGTTTAATTTGATTAATATTGATTTAAGTCCCTGAATAAAATTTTAAAACAGTTAAAATAATTTACTGCTTTGGATAAAAATGTAAAAAAGAGCATTCAACCAATAATTTTTTATCAGTTTCATAATAACTTTTTTATTACAACGGCAAGTTATTAGCTGAAAAAAGAGTTTGAGAAGTGCTTGGATTCAGTAAGTTGTTTATATAATACTTATCTAGTAAATAAACTAAACGCAAATGTTTCCATTGTGTACAAAAGTAATGCACAGTAACTAACTTAAATATTTTTTCCTTAAAATTTAAGTATTATGTTTAACATGTAATTTATACCTAAGTTTTTTATATAGATGTATTGCAACTATAAGTTGTATTTGAAAGTACACAAAAACATCTAAAACAACATAATAATAAAAATTTAGTTTTGGTTTTGACACATTTTTGTTTTTAGAAGTTTTCTGTGCACTTTATTAATTACTATGCACATCAATGTACATGGATGTTATTAACCATTTTTTTCAACTTTTTAATTAATTTTTAGTTAGATTAACTTTAGTTGAAGTATAATTTATTATTATTTTTACTTCTAGATGTAAAATCTAATTTGTACATAGACTAATTTAAAACAGTTTATATGACATATATAAAAATAGTTTTTGATAGGTATAAGTTATAAATATTTTAACGATATGTTTTGGCAAATCATATTTATTTCTCTTGTTTGCATACTAATATACACAAATGCTATTTTTTTGAAAAATCCTAAAAATATACTAAACTTAGGAATGGCAAATTTATTAAGTCTACAAGTTGGTAATCAAAATAGTTCAAATTCAAGCAGTTAAGCAACTTAACATTGCCACAAATTCAGACATAGTTGTGAACATATTTCAAATATCAGACCAACTTGGGCTTTTTTTTAATATTTAGCTGAGTTGCTTTTTTTATTCTAGATCTAAATTATCAAACTAGTTTTTGGTCACTCATGCTGGCTTTTTGGTTTTGAAGAGTGGTAAACAAAACTTAGGATGTGTGTTTTTTTATACTTACAGCTTTGGTTTTAGTTATAATATACTTTATTTTTTAAGTCTTGTAGCTGCAATAGTTTTTATTTTGGTACACAGTAACATTTATATTTATACTTCCAACAAAGATCCTATTTCATTCCTTGATTTGTAGACTCTTTTTAACATCAAGCAAAAACTTAAGCAACGAACAAGCCAAAAGTAAACTAGGACAACATATTGACTTTCCGCTTCTTCTACTATATTTCAAAACTGTCGGTGGTAAAGTTTATTTTTCAAAACAGTTTTCACAACATTAATTGTTAATTTCATAAAAATTAAAGTTGTTGTCTTTGCACATAATCTTTCTTGGTTTATTACTAAATGAAGTTAATCGATAAAAAAGATAAGTCCAAAATCTAGTTTTAAAACAAAATCATATTACTATAATGTATTTACTAATAGTTCCAGTAACAAAAACTTAAGATCAACACCCATAATAATGGTGCATTGCACCATTGCTTTTAAAATTTATTTACCTATCACTGTGCTTTGCATTGAAACTAAACCTATAAATTGTTCTCAAATGTCAAAATTACTAAAAACATCCTAAAAAAAATTCTCAGATGAGCACTATTTGTTGTATAAGTGCTCTCATCGTAACAGATAAATTAAAGTCTAATTTGATTTATGCGTCTTTATAATATTCAGACATTTCCTCCACACCACTTCTTGTTGACATTAAAATTAACAAAAATCGTTTACTACAACCAACACAATTTCTTTAAAAAAGTTTTTTATTCTAAACCGTATCTCCATTTTAGTAACTACTTTTGGTAATTTTAAAATGCCTTGACATTTTTTCTGATCAGTCTGTAGTTACTGGAGATAATCATGTGCTTTTTTTAAAACTGGCTTAAGCAATTTGTTTTTTTTTATTTTTTCGTTTATTGCAATGACTCCTAACTAACGTTTTTAATTCTTATAGTTCGTCTTATATTTCACATTTACCATTTTTAAATACAATACTTTTATTGGGGATAAAGAATTTATATAATGCTGAATAAAAATTAAGTTTTTATACTGTAACAAATTGTCCTTTGTTATTTTTGATTTTAATTTTTACAACACTAATTTTTAATTTGGCGCTAAAGATTATTTATGTTTGTTTTGATTTGTGTTATCAGTTGTTATAAATTGAGTTACCGTATGTTATATACTGATTTTGGTTTAATAAAACAATTGATAACAGATTGTTCGAATTTGGTATTTAATTTTAGCAGTAATAACTACTAGTAATTTGTAATAAAAGTTGTTATGAGTGATTCAGATAGTTTTAGAGTTAAAGCTCAAAATGTATTGCTAAAAAAAGAAGCAAAACTATTTCCTCTTGAAGGTAACAACCCTAACCAGGCTGGGTTTATTACACAACTTCATTAATGGCTTAATAAATTTTTGTATCTTCGTTATAAATATTTAAGAAACTTTAACTGTCCTTTCAAGCTGACTTATAACAATACTTTTTTTGCTGTATATATTTAATTCACTCTCAATAAACTTTGTTATTTCTTTGTTTTGTGAACTTTATTTTAAACAGGCTGGCCAAACAAACAGGCTTGTTTAAAAATTTGAAAACTCAGAATACGTTAAACCTGTTTAAGATGTTTTTAAAAACTCAGGTGTGTGTGAAGCTTTTATTTCAAGTACTTTGAGTAAATCTTCGAATTTTCAGAATAGTTTTTTTGACTTTAGTTTAGTTTATTTATTTATTGTTTTTTTTTTTGTAGGCTACTTATATATTTTGTACTTTTCAATAATGATGATGTTTTAATCAGGTATATAAGCTTGATTAACAGCAAGTTTTTAGCTTTTTCCAACTTTTATTAAACTTAGACTGGTTTGATATAATTCAGACATTTTTAGTGTTAAAGTGACAACCATGTAAAAGACTAATAAACTACTAATAAGCTATTCGAACATTAATTGTATTAAAATAATTGTTTTAGACTTTTACAATATAAATAGATATTAGTTTTCTATAGTAAACTAATTACTGAACTTTTTAAAGAGTACAAACTATTAAAAAGGCAAAAATAATTTTCAACGGTTAATATTTTTTTAAATATTAAAAGCGGTTGGTAACAAAAAATATGTATAAAAATGACCCGTTAAGTGATTCAAGCTTGGTTTTTATAGAGTTAGGTTGTAAGTAAAATAACAAAAATATTAAGTTAAACTTATTAACTGTTTAAAATAGTACACAGTTTATTAAGACTTAATTATATTAGCCAATGTAAATTTCATTCCAATAAATGTTTATAATTTAAATAGGTATTCTATGTGTAGCTAAATGCAAATTAAAATAACAAACTGAATAAAAGTAACCTAAAATTGTTACTAAAACTAAAACCATAAGTTTTTTTAAATATAACTAAAAATGCGGCCCGCTAAGATTTTTGAAACTTGAAATTTGGCCCGCGAGCACCAACTGCCTGCCGACCCCTGATCTATATGATAGATTTTTTGTGTCAAATCAAAATTTTACTACTGACATGTTAAAAATTGTGCAAAATTCCAGGTTGTTTGTTTCAAAAGGTTTTTCCAGGATTTTTAGTCTGAATTGTCAAATTTCAGGTCTTTTGGCAACCCTGTACGGGATATTATTACAGATCAGCTTTTATTATTGTACTATATAAAGGTCAGTAGTTCATTCCCTTCGAGGTACAACAAGATAAATGAATGACTTCCTAAATGATAGGGATTTAATTGAGGCTGATAAACTAGTCGACAAAAAACATCAAAGGCAGCTTTATAGTCCTAAAATTTAATACGGTATCCCTAGTTTTAATTGTGTCGCAGTACAAGGTATAGAAATAGCTAAACATTCAGCCTAAAAAATCTTGATTTTATAATTATAAAATTTAAATATTTTTTAATCTATTAACATTTAAAATGTAATGGTTCTTAGTTGATCTGATAATTACTTTTTAAAAGCTTCTCATTAATTAAAAGCACTATAACTTGTAATATACAGTAATAAGGTACCAATAGCTCGTGAAACTGCAAGTTGTCCATTGACTCTCCATCCGCCAAAGTTTAATACACACCCTCCAGCCTGCTCAATTCTCATTCGTTCATCAGTTCGAGCAGGTTTGTGTGCTACCATTAGCTGTTTATTCAGAAAGTTAAATTCAATTCCAAAGTAACTAACTATTGCAATTTATGCTTTAAATGTAGCCAAGTGCAATATATCATAAAAAAATAACATAGGGCATAGAGGAGTGCAACATCTTTTAGAAAAACTGTTATTGACTCTTATTTCTAAGCGTAGAGTATCCACTATAAGATACTTTTTATAGAACAAAAAAAATTCAATTCACTTTTGAGATATAGTAAGTTTTTAAAAAAAAATCCTATACAACCGTATGGAATTAGAATTTTTTAAAGCCTATTTTCTCAGAATTTTGAAATAATTACTAAAATCTATCTCTTCCTTGATTTTTAGAGCAATTTAATTCAAATTTTCATGAAATATACTTTTAAATATTACAAAAAACTTGTAAGACGTAGTTGAAAATAGCCTTTAAAAAAATTATGGCCAAAATTGGAAAACAAATTTTTTTGTTAATTTTTTAACTTTTTTTTACAAAAGTAAAAAAAAAAATATGTTTCCTACAAGTTGTTTGAAGTTTATCAAAAATAACTGGGAAATGTTTGAAAAAAATTACTAAAAACTAAAGGAGGAAATAAATTTTTAGTGAAATAGTCTATTTTTGCCTTTTTAGTTTGCGCCTCCTATAGAGAACCTATTAAATGCTCTAACTTTTATCGCTTATAGTTTGAAGTTACTTTGAATTTTAACAAGTGAAACCTATTTATGCCAAAAATAAGAGTAAATTTTTAAAATAGTGTTTTCCCCCCTATGCCCTAATGTTGTATGGAATTCTTTGACTATCACGAAATAAAAGTATTTTTACTTAGAAAGAAGTAAAAGCAGATTAGGTTGTGACATCAAAGTTCTCTTAATAAGAATATAAAACATTTGCTGGATTTTACTTTAGTAACACTGTATCGTTAAAAGAACAGCTCAACAGAACATAAGTAAATATTTTTTTACATGACTAAAACGACGATAAAATTCATTAAGATAAAGCAGTAAAAATACATAAACTGTATAAAAACATTTTTAATATTTTTAGTATAATTTAAAGGCACCCTTCCGCGTAAATGGGACATAAGTAGAGTGGTGATGGAGGTGCTTCCGCATGATCATTTTATGGTAGAAAATTATGGCTCACAGAGACTGACTCGGAGAAAAAAAAGGTTTCTTAGGGTGTACAGCCCAGTGTCAAGAGTATTGAAACAAACGATTTCCATGGTTGGCGCAAACGTTTACCAAACTCACAGGAGAGCAATGTAAATATCAACGTACTGATTATCCTGAAAATGTTACAGAAGATTTCAACGGTGCTAATCGTGGTAAAACAAGTAAGGTTGAGAAAGAGTACATTCCTACTCATATAGTACCCATTAAGGCCATAGGGGGGGAGGTAAGCCATGTTTTTTACAAGTTGGTCTTATTTTATAAAGTTTTTTCTAAGCTTCAAGATGCTTTTTATCGTTTTAAAAAATTCAAATTATTTTTTGAGATATGACTAGTCAAAATCGGGCCGCATAATAGGTTCCCTATGGGAAGAGAAAACTAAAACAGCGAAAAAAGACTATTGTATTTAAAATCTATCTCCTCCTACATTTCTTAAGCAATCTTCTTCAAACTTTCACAGTCTAATCTTTATAAAATAAAAACTTTACTTTGGAATTAAAAAAAAAATTGTAAAAATTTTTTTTTTTGAAAAAAAAAGACTTTTTTTTTAATTTTTGTGATAAAAATTTTATTTTTTTACATTATGAAAATTCTAAAGTAAAGTTTTTCCTTTTAATATAAGGAACATTTCCTGAAAATTTGAAGAAGATTGCTTGAAAAATGAAGGAGGAGATAGATTTTTAGTGAATTTTTAAATTTTCGAGAAAATTGACCCCGAAAAACTTGCGGTCCATACGTTTGTATCGGAAACTTTTTACAAAAAATAAAATATCTCAAAAGTTAAATGATATTTTTGAATTCTATAAAGACTGGCTTGTAGTTTGTATTAAAAGCTTTCATATAAAAGCCAAAGTTAATTTTTGTAATAAAAAATGTCGGACCCCCCCCCCCCCATATGGCCTTAAAAGAAAGGTTTTACTTGTCTTACGTAGGAGATTTCAATGCACCAGGGAAGCTTGATAGTAGAATAGTCAAAAATAAAATCACATTAAAAAAAGTCTGTTTGTTTCTGTTTCTAAGACATTCGATGGTGAATATTCAATTGCTGCTGTTAGTGGTAATTGCTAAACCAGAAGGGATTCAGCATGGAATTTGATGAATTTATATTGTGTAGGATTTATTTGTGGTGCTTCTTATTGTAGTTTTGTTTTCTAAATAAATCCCTTGTTTATAGCCTTTTTTAGTTAAAGCAAATAAATTTTGTTAATTTACTCAATTTAGTTTCATCTTAGTAAATGTTTTTACCAGGTAAAGTCCCATATGATGAGCTTTATTATTGCCTTAAAGTTGTTATTGCCTTAAATGAGCTAGAGGGGATGTAAATTTTTAGTGTGTTAATACCTGTTTTTGTTTTAGATTTATCATTATAATTAAAATATTTAGATCAACCAAGAGTTATTGTTCAACAAACAGGCGTAGACGTAATTTAATTTTTACAGTTTATGAAAAAATTAACAAAAATTTTAATGAGTACACAATAGGGTGCTTATTTTCACAACTATTTTTGATTTTCTGGCTGAAAAAAGAAACCATTTTTCGGAATTGTCATAAAAAACTATGTGCAAAACTTTAGATGATTTGAAGAAGCTTTCACCTTGGCACCAACCGATTTTATAAAAACCACCCCAATGCAAAATGTATGGGATTAAAAAAATGCGACCAAGGAGTTTTAGGCTGATTCTTTTTTACTTGCGGCCAATTATCATATAAACACATTGTGCACAATTTAAAACGATTTAGAGAAATTTTTATGGAGGTTTTTCTTGATTAAATCTAATTTTTATAATTTTTTGTAAGTGTTCTTGAATTTTTGGTAATTTTTTAAAAATTCCAATTTTTCCGGAAATTACGTTTATCTTTCTAGGTTTACTAGAGAATATTACAGAAAACTCAGAAAAAAACAAGAGTATATTTTAACTTAATAATTAAAACTTTGAAATACCTTTTTAAAACTAAGAAAAAAAAAAAATTTAAGCAATAAAACTGAATTTTTAAATTTGGTTTTTACTCTAAATGCGCTAAACTTTTTGGCTCTTGGTTATCTTTGTTTTTCCTTTTGTTAAGTTGCTGGTCAACTGCAGAGTAGTAAATAATAAGTATCAAAACTTACACTTTTTCCAATTCCATTATTAACAATACATGCCTGACTATCACCAAGCCATGATAAATAAAGATAGTCATTATATATTACTACAACAACTGCTGTGCATCCGCTTTTGATAACCTGAAATAAAAAGAAACAATTTAAAATACAAAGTATGTTATTTAATCGCAAATTTTAAAAAGTACTAGTACGTTTTTTTTTCTCTAGTTATGGTAACATACGTTGCTTAGAACAATTTTTTTCTTTAGTTATTGTAAAGATAAATTATTAACTTAATTAATTTTAAACCTCTTGATCTTTAATTAACTACATAGTTGCACCAAAAAAATCAAAAAAAAATAGTAATTAACAAAACTTTGTTTTTAAATTTTATCAGAAATTTACTGTTCACGTTTTTTAGAAAGTTCAAAACAATTGCTTTTGGCTTATAAATAAATCTTCATTGCAACTTTTTTATCCCTATAATAACTTTTTTACTTTTTTTATCTTAATTTATTTGTAACAATTATAAGTACACACATAAAAAGAACCACCATGAAAAAAAACATTTATGGGTGTCTTTTTTTCATTATAAAATGATGATAAAAAATAGTGTTTTATGAATAAACAATAATTAAACGAAAAGTTTTTGAATGAAAAAGTTATTTTAATAAAAAAGTCCAATGTATTTTGATTACGTCATCAGGAAAAAATTCGAACAAGTTTAGCAGTTTTTGCATAAATATACTGCTGCAACTAGGACGGGAACAGGTCAGAAAAGCACGGCATCACATTAGCACAGAGTGACACTTTAACACGGCGTCACTTTAGCACGGAGTGACATTTTAGCACAGAAATTATTTTGCAAGTTTTTTCTATGCTTTAATAACATTTGTACTATTATGTTTAAAAATCTAAAAACGAACTATGCAACATGTAAACTAAAAGTTAACAAGGTATAAATGAGTTACAAGTTTAACCTTAAATTAAAGTAAATTTACAGACTTCTTTAACTAATTTCACTATAAAACTGTAAATAAAATATTTTGATAATTTTACTTTAATGTTGCATAGTTCGTTTTTAGGTTTTTTAACATAATATTTTTCGACATAAAACTAATTTTATAAAACTAGCAAGTTCAAAGCTCTAGGATTCTTAAAACTTTTTTAGAAGCTTAATATTAATTTTAATAAGATTTAACTTTCAGTTTAAATTTTAAATAAAAAGAGAGATATATGAAAGTTATAAACTTTTTTGTTTAATTTTTTAAATGAATATAGCTTTCAACATCATAATAAAGAAAGATTTTAAGTTCCTCTTATTTCTACATGCACACATCTCGAAGCTTTTTTTATGCTTATCTATGTGTTTTAAAATAATATATAGACTTTTACAAAGGTAAATAAACTTATTTCAACAGTTTTTCTACCCGTTTAGCTTCTTATTATTTTCATTGTTTTAGAACTTTAAGAACCAGCTTAACTAAAAGTACTCCTAGTAAAAACTTTATCTATAATTGTTTTAAAACGATACTTTCTAAAGTATTAGAACCAACTTCCACATTTCTATGTTTGTTAACTTAATAATTATAGAATAATTAAACACTAATTAAATGAAAATTTTAATAGATTTAAAATAAATTATTCTGTGAAAAAATGTCACTCTGTGCTGAAGTGACGCCGTGCCAAAAAGATGTCGTGCTAAAGTGACGCTGTGATTTTCTTACACCTACCCATTAGGACAACCATAAAAGGAGCCATCGTTATAAATATGACAGCTGTGTATATAGTTTTAATTTAAAAAGTCTTAATGATTACTATTAGAGGAAGGTTTTTGAACGTATTTATATACCATTTGCAACTTAATATCAATAGATTATTCATTTTGTTGAATTTTCCTGGAATCAATATTGATTGAGGAAGAGCGACCTAATTTAAATACGCAAGTAGCATTAAATGGAAAAACAAAATTATTAACAATCTATTAATAAACATACCTTTAGTTTTAATTGCTGAATCTCTAACTTTTCGAATTTATTTGAATTTATTCATACGACATAACTTAAAGTTATTTTTTAAGCTGTTAACTTAACAATTTTTTTTTCAAATTTCATTTAAAATTTATCACTTTACAATGAAACTCGTACGGTTTTGAAAAGCTTTGTGTAATAAAATATAAAAAACGAAATGAATAATCTATTGATATTAAGGCCATAGGGGGGGTCCAACATTTTTTTTTACTAAAATTAACTTTGGCTTTTATATGAAAGCTTAAAGTACAAACTATAAGCCAGTTTTTATAGAATTCAAAAATATCATTTAACTTTTGAGATATTGAACTTTTTGTAAAAATTTTCCAATATAAACGTATGGACCGCGAATTTTTCGGGGTCAATTTTCTCGAAAATTTTAAAATTCACTAAAAACCTATCTCCTCCTTCATTTTTTGACCTAGAGACTTCAAATTTTCAGGAAATGTTCCTTTTAATACTTTAAAGAGATCTATTGTCGGAATTTTTGAAATTTTGAAAAATAAAAACTTTATCCACAAAAAACTAAAAAAAAGGGTAGTTTTTTGACAATAATTTTTTTTTACTCAAAATTAAAAAAATTCCTACAATAGATCTCTTTAAAGTTTAATGATACACATTCTGTAAAAATTTGAGAAAGATTACTCAAAAAATGAAGGAGGAGATAGATTTTTAGTGAAATAGTCTTTTTTCGCATTTTTAGTTTTCGCCTTCCATAAGGAACCTATTGAATGCCCTTTCTTTGATCGCTTATATCTCAAAAATTACTTCGAGTTTTTTTAAGCAGTTAAAAGTGTCTGATAGCTCAGATTAAATTCTACAAAATAAGATCAAGTTGTAAAAAACAAAGTGGACCCCCCCCCCCCCTATGGCTTTAAGTTGCAAATGGTATATAAATATTAATGATAATTTTTAACCAATTTAATATTTCAACTATAAAATAATTTACAATTATTTTAAATCTAAAGTAACGAGTCTCACAGTGGAAAATCAAGAGAAAGCTTATTAAAAAAGGAATTTAATTTTAAAAATTTGTGGCTAAAAAGCAAAGATTTCAGCGCATTTAGAGCTCTAGACCAAACAAAAAACTCCGTCTGCAACAAAAGTTATTTGAGTTAGCGCAACGTAATTTGAAGGGTTTTTACTTATATCAAATTTTGATGTTTATAAATATCGAAAATCAACGTTCAAATACAAGTTTTTAGAAAAATATTTTACCATAAAAGTATTTTGTTGCTTTTTACATTGTTTAAAAAAGTATTTCAATCCTATGTTTAAAAAATTCGATTAGTAATTTCGATAAAATTTGCTTTTTGTTGCTTGTATTTTTTGCATGTTTTTCGTCAACACTTTAGTAAACTTTCAAAGATTAATGTTTTTTTCATATGAAAAGAATATAATTATGTAAACATTTATAAAATCCTCACATTTAGTTCATTTAAAACTAAATTATAAAAGCATTTTCAATCAATGCCAAGCATTATTTTTTGGATTTTCTATACAGCCTTAACTGACGTATTCTGACTCTATACAACTTATCTATAAAATTTTTATGAAATGATTTCAGTAAAAAATGTTCTTTTTTACTATCAAAACTTTATATTTAACATCTAATAAATATTTAAAGCTGTTTTAAAAAGTAAATAATCAAAGTATGACTTTGACTTGTTAAAAACCATAACATTTCAGAGAACTACTATGTCAAGTCTGATAACTTTTGTTGTAATATGAATTTCTTTATTTAGTCAAGGTTGGCAAATTTTTTTGAGATATTTCTTCCAGGTTTTCTGAATTTCTTCCAGATTTTTAAAAGTACACGTTTTTAGGTCTATTTTAACTTTAAAGCTAAGTTTAAGGTTAAAACTGTGCTAAGTAGTATAACAAGATTGAAAAGATACTGTAAAGCTACTTTAAATGTATTAAAAAAAGTATTTTGATGATGACAAAAAAATTACATCTACTTGGTAGATTTTTCGTGTTTAATTAAAATTTTACTACTAAACATGTAAAAACTGTTCAAAATTGCAGATTTTTCCAAGTTATTTAGTGACTTTTGTTCAAAATTGGAGGTTTTACACCAATTTTTGTTCAAAATTCCAGTTTTTTTTTAAATTTCTTAAATTCTAGGTTTTTTCAGCCTTAATTGTAAATCTCAAGGTTTTTCCAGGATTCCAGGTTTTTTGGTAACCCTGTTTATTTTAAAAAATTCAATAGACATAATTTTGAACTACATTTAAGTTTAATTTTTGAAAAGATTTACAAAAATTGAATTTCTTTGAAATTTAATTTCCTATTTTTGTTTCAAAAGCGACTTAGGCAACCTATAGTAAAACACTTGTTGCTGACTATTTATTCGAAGGATACAAAAAATCACAGCATTTTTAAGATTAAAATACAGGCTTCCCATATACCCTTAATGAAAACCCATGAAAAATGTAAAATGATAAGTGTACAGTACACTCGTACAATCAAAGTGAAATAATAAAAAATTCTTATTTATTAGATTAGTGTAATTATTTAAGTATAAAAAAGTATTTAAAATATATTTACGTATATTTGTGTAAAAAAAAAGCAAAGATAATATTTAAAGAAAATCAGTCAATTGTGACACAATAAGTACACAATCGTTAGGTGTTTTTTATCTTCAACTGAATTTGTCATATGCTTTAGTTTAAAAAACTGCCATGTAAATTGTGTTAATCTACTTTCAATTTAAACCTTCTTGAACTTTATTGAACTAAGACTACCCAACTAATATAAGTAAAGCTTACTGAGCTAACTCAGTGTATAATATATATTATAAAACCAAAATCCCACACAAACATCAAAAAATAAAATTAAAATATTATTACTTTGTAAAACAAACATAGCTGAAGTTAGTAACAATTGAAATATCTTAGAAATTGCAACTTAATATAAAAGTATAGGTATACTGATGATACCAAAACTAGTTAAACCTAGTTTAACTTTGTAAATATGAATGGATGACTTTTGATTACCTGTCAAATAAACTGATGATTTACAAGTTAAATTGAGACATTAATTCATGTAAGTGATTAATAATTTAATATTTAGGTTTTAAACAAACTTCATTTTTAGCAGACATGCAGAACTCTTCATCAACAGTCTTTAAGCAATCTTTCAAACAAACAGGAATATCAATCGGAAAGCTAGCGTGATTGACAAGTTTCACATGTAGATGTTTACTTGCATATTCGGCAGCTTCAACACCTGCATGTCCGTCAAACACCGCATACATTTGTATATTATGTTGCTCCTATATAAAAAATTATAATTAAAATTCCTCAAAAATTTTAATTCTTAACTAATACATAATGTATGCTTATCAATAAACAACTTTCTTTAAACTAACTAAAACTCTAATGATAATAAAAATATTAAAAGGTTTGAAAATAATTTGTACGCTTTATCTAAAAGCATATTGTTTAGAAATGTAGAAACCCATTGTTTACAATAACGAGTAAAGATATAAGTATAATATGAAAGTCAAATAAATCTATCGTTTTTGCTGATAAAATATTAAAAATCTACATAACTTAATCAAAATGTTATAAAAATTTACTTAAGAAAACATAAAAACAGTGTACAGAATTGTATTAATAATTTAGTAGAAATATTTAGAACCGCATAAATAATAACTAACTAAAAATTACCAGTAAAATTCCCAAACTACAACAACAAAGAGTTTTAATAACTTTTAGAGGATCATAAAATGAATTCTCGAACACGCAGACTGTAGAGTAACTAACCAAACTAAATTAAGTTTTGCTTAAATTTCCAAAACGATATTGTTAGGTTAGTTATTAGAACGAGGTATGTTATAAAACTCAAACCATTTTTAAAATACAAATTACTAAATTGTTTAATTTTAATAAAATTTAAAAGTTTCAGGAGTATATATTTTCTTGTTGTAATACCATAAGTATTAGAGTCTTTCTTTATAAAGAAATTGTTGTATACTACATTTTAATATTTAAACTCTGTTTAAACAATACTTATCTTATGTCAAACAAAACTGGATTTTTTTTTAAATATTTACTCCAATTTCCTTATCGTTTATTTTTCATACAGTGTTCCAGTTTACTCAAATATTTACTTTTAACTAACGGTTATATATTATTTTTAAGTTCTATCTCATCTTTGAAGCTATAATTCTTATTGGTTGTATGTACAGTACAATATTCTTGTACAGCAAGGTAGTTGTGAAGAACTATGTAACATGTAGCTTATTTTAGTGTATTTGTATTTATACTTGTTTTTGTTTAAACATTTTTTTTTAATAAATAATTTCAATAAATAACAAGGAATTATTTTTTATGAACAATCTTATTTAAACAGAGGAAGTTATTCTGAAGTATGTTGGCAGACGCAAGCACACTTGTTTTAAAAGCATGCGTAAGAGCTATTTAAAAGGGAACATGTCACTTTTGCACGAGCATCAATTTTGCACGAGGTGACATTTTTACGAGTGTCACTTTTGCACGAGCGCTACTTTAGCACGGCGTCAATTTTCACAAGGGAACACTTTTGCACGGCAACATTTTTTCACAATAACAATTTTTCACTATTAGAGTTAGGTGCTGCTAATAAAATTGAACTATAAATCTTAAAACAAAATTAACGGTTGATAAAAATTATTTATTAGTTTTACTAACAAAAATTTTATTCAAATAAAACTTTTTAACTTTAATCGAAATTCTTTAAATTTTTTCAAGATACTAATTAATTTGGAAGTTTGTTCCATATTTCAACTGACCGATAAAAAAAATTATGCCAAGCCTCATTATTGAAATAATGTTTGTACATAATTATTTTTCTTCTTTCTCTCAGTAAGCAATTAGTTCTATAAGGTTCAAAAATTGATTATATATTAATCGTAGTTTCACCGCAAACTAGTTTAAAAAAAAAAAATGAGGTCAAATTCAATTTTCTTGTACTCTAATGATTCACTACTAAATTTAGTTATTCTATCAAGGTGAGACATATCAGAAATATTGCAGCGGTTGAAGACTAATATAGTATATTTTCTTTGAACAGATTCTATAAGGTTAATATCTTTTTTAGTTATGTAGACCAGATTAGTGTGTTATATTTTAACTTAAGACGAATTTAAATGAGAAAAAAATTATTAAGGATGTTTATATCTGGAGACTGAAAGCTCTTTAAATCTTGAAAAGATGTAGTTGATGCATTTTATAAACGTAATTTATATGGTGATTCGATTTAAAAATTTTTAGCAATAAAATTCAAAGATCTTTAAACTTTTTAGTAAAAGATAATTTGATATTGTTTATTTTAAAGTCGAAAGTAGAGATAGTAATGTTTTTTTTTTATATTTACAACTTGACATTTACTAGGGTTTTAGTTTAATTTGCTTTACTTTAGCCAATTGTAAATTTTATCTAAGGAATATTGTAAAGTTGTGTTCGATTGGTAAAACACTTTTTTGTCATCTGCGAAGAGGCTAATGTTGCTGCTAACATCAACTTCTGAAGCTATATCATTTACAAACTCTTTTGACTAACTAACCAGACTGCTACAAATTTTGAATTGTGATAATGTTTTAATTTTTTTCAAATGGAGAGACAGAGTCAAAAGCTTTTACTCCGTATAGATAACTTAGTAGACGTATTGCTTAAAAAGATACCAACCAAGACTGTTTGCAATCTAGTAATTAAAAACAGAACGTTCGGTTAGGGATAAAACTAAAGTGTTTAGGTAATATAAGTTTATGAAATAGTCAAAGTTTAAATCATGAAATATGCGTTATTTTATCGCTATTTTATTCTCATGCTAAATTATAAAAAAAAACCTTCCATATAACTATAAATTAACATTAAGTAAAATATGGATTACCTTTACACTTCATAAATTAACAAAATCTTTTTTTCTTAATTTAACAACTGTTTAAAATTAAAATAAATTTAAAATATTTGTTTGAAAACTATATAATGCTAATTTAAAATCAAGAGAATATAAGTAAAAATAAGTCTCAAGATTCGTGTTTTAAAGCCCTACTAAGTTAAGTTTATATTTCTGTTTATTTTTATCTAGAGTATTTAAAATTGTATTAATTTAAAATTATAAAAAACTGTAGTCATCTAGTTTATTTAAATTAAGATTATAAATATGAAGTAATGAATTGTGGTACGTTATTATATTGTTCTACGTAAAACTTCAAATAAAAAAGTTACATTAAAATTTCATAAAAAACTACCACATTTTATTCATTCAAAACAACTTGCGTTTAAAAACGAATATTAATTAAGTTGACAAAAAAATGTTTAGTAAAGGCCATAGGGGGGTAGGCCATGTTTTTTACAAGTTGATCTTATTTTATAGAGTTTTTACTAAGCTTCAAGTTGCTTTTTACCGTTTTTAAAAATTCGAATTAGTTTTTGAGATATGACCGGCCAAAGTCGGGCCGCATAACAGGTTCCTTATGGGGAAGGGAAAACTAAAACGGCGAAAAAAAACTAATGCATTCAAAATCTATCTCCTCCTTCATTTTTTAAGCAATCTTCTTCAAACTTTCACAGTCTATTCTTTATACAATAACAAAAAAACGTTATTTGTGACTTTAAAAAATTTTAAGTAAAAATACCTTTTTTTTGAAAAAAAAAAATTTTTTTGATAAAAAATCACTTTTTTTTTTTGTCATAAAATTTTTATTTTTTAAAATTATTAAAATTCACAAATAACGTTTTTTTCTCATAATGTAAGGAACATTTCCTGAAAATTCGAAGAAGATTGCTTGAAAAATGAAGGAGAAGATAGATTTTAAAGCCCGTTTTTAAAAACTTGAGAAAAACGGCTTTAAAGTTACCCTTTATATACCCTTTATAAAGATAACCCTTTATATAACCGGTCATAAAAAAAAAAGTTACTTAATATTTTTAAAATCTAAAAAAAGCATCTGAAAGATTATGAAATGTACTATAATATAAGTCTATATGTTATTTTTGGTCAAAAAATGGCTTCTACCCCCCCCTATGGCCTTAAATAAATTTTTATTTGAGAAAATAAAAATTAGAAGCGTGCAAAAGTGAAGCTCCGTTCAAAATTGACTGATTGCTTAAAATTTACATCCGTGAAAATATAACGCAGTGCGAAATAGACGCTTTGCAAAAATGTTGCCGTGCAAAAATGACCAAAAAAAAATTGTATTTTGCATGAATACACTTTAGCATGAAGAGTCACTTTTGCGCAAAGGGAATTTTTTGCATGAAGACATTTTTGCATGGGTTGAAATTTTTTAAATTTGCTTTGTTCTTTTTAAATTTTATTTTCTTATTAATTTTATCTTTACCCTAGACCTTTACCCTCGGTTGGTAACTTTTTTCTCTTTTTAATTTTTTTAATCACTATTTTTTTTTCTAAATTTTCATTTATTAATAATTTTTATAATTTATTCTTCATTTTTACTATAACTTTTAAATCTAACCCTTACCCTCGGTCAGTAACTTTTATTTTTATTCATATTTTTATTGTTTTTTAATATAATTTTTTTCAGTTATTTTTTCTTTTTCAATTTTTTTTTTTGTTTTTTTTTTTACTTTTGTGTAAAATTGACCCTCCGTGCAAAAATGTCTTTGTGCATATTTGACCCGTTCCCATCTATCAAGCTTGTATGTCAATACTTAAATATAAAAACTGTATGTATGATAATGACCACAAAAAGTGGTAATGTTCCATTTACAAAAGACGCAAAGAAAATCTATAGTTTAAGGCCATAGGGGGGGTCCACTTTGTTTTTTACAACTTGATCTTATTTTGTAGAATTTAATCTGAGCTATCAGACACTTTTAACCGCTTAAAAAAACTCAAAGTAACTTTTGAGATATAAGCGATCAAAGAAAGGGCGTTCAATAAGGACCTTATGGAAGGCGAAAACTAAAAATGCGAAAAAAGACTATTTCACTAAAAATCTATCTCCTCCTTCATTTTTTGAGTAATCTTTCTCAAATTTTTATAGAATGTGTATCATTAAACTTTAAAAAGATCTATTGTAGGAATTTTTTTAATTTTGAGTAAAAAAAAATTATTGTCAAAAAACTACCTTTTTTTTTAGTTTTTTGTGGATAAAACTTTTATTTTTCAAAATTTCAAAAATTCCAAAATTCAGATTCTTCAAAATATTAAAAGGAACATTTCCTGAAAATTTGAAGTCTCTAGGTCAAAAAATGAAGGAGAAGATAGGTTTTTTGTGAATTTTTAAATTTCCGAGAAGATTGACCCCAAAAAATTTGCGGTCCATACATTTATATTGGAAAATTTTTACAAAAAATTAAATATCTCAAAAGTTAAATGATATTTTTGAATTCTATAAAAACTGACTTGTAGTTTGTACTTAAAGCTTTCATATAGAAGCCAAAGTTAATTTTTGTAAAAAAAAATGTTTGACCCCCCCCCCCCCTATGGCCTTAACTTAAGAAACCCAAGTAGACAAATAAATCAAAATGATAAATATATAAATTATGGAAATTAACAAAACTTCTTTTTATTTTTATAAACTCTCGTTAACTTTTCATAACTAAAAGCAAACTTAACTAATTATCAAACTAACTTTAAGGTCATGGAGAATGTTTAAACTGGAAAAAACATTGTGTCTGTCTTCCATTGTTCTTCTTGTGTTTTTAATACACCAATCTGACATTAAAGGTACTTGAAAAGAAATGTTTTCAAATGAAGAATTCATTTTCCAAGCTAAACACACCTCATTTATGTACTTCTTTAATATTGGATAAAGAGAATTCCTGGAGAGAACTGAAAAAAGAAAACAATACAAGCATATAATTAAGTAGTATTTCATTTATCCAAAACAAAAACATATATAACACAAAATTACTTGCCAATTATTTGAAAAAATTACTAAATTATTTAATTCTAGTTAATAGGATAATTGAACAATAAAATGCTATAAACTTGTAGAAAAACTAATTTACATATTTTTAAAAACTGTAAAACAGGGTTGCCAAAAGTTTTTTGAAAAATATATTCAGGTTTTCTTAATTTCTTCCAAGTTTTTTAAAGAACGTGTTTTTTGTTCATTAATAGTTTAAAATAAAATTTAAGGTAAAAAATTGTCGTAAACAGTATTACATCACTGAAAAGATATTGCACAGATACTTGTTAATGAAAAAAAAATTAATTGATACAAAATATTTTTTTGTAAATGATAGATTTAAATATTGAGATAAAAACAAATTTCACAGCTAATCTATCCAAGAAGGGGATTAAAAATTAAAACTTTATTACTTTAAAAAACTCTCACACACCTTTTCACTGATTTTAAAATTGTTAAAATAAATAAAATGTTATAAATTATTTATTATTTTATTTTACTATTTTAAAATAGTTGATTTTTAAAATATAAATATGCAAATTTACACCAAATCCTTCAAATTAGAAATAGCTTAAAATAGCTTTTTTAGCTTAAAATATTTGTTGTAGTAGCTTTTGTGTCATTCATTCAAGATAATCAAAATACTTGAGCTAGAAACTTTAGAAAAATAAAATGATAAAGTTGTGGTAGCTACAAGGAATAAAATTAAATTACTAACTAAGGTTAATAAAACTTAGCTTGATTCAATAATTTAATAAATTAAATTATTATATTATAAGTTATATAACAACTACAATTAAACTAAAATAATTACTAGGTTGATTTCTATCTGTGTTTAACAAAGGTATTGCCACGTCCAAATAACAAAATTGTTAAGAATCTATGAGATTTGCTCACTTCGGTTTTTCTTTTGGCAGCTAAGGGTGGAAGAATTTTTACATAATGTAACAGAATAGAACTAGAAGAGTACAAAAATAGTCGTTTTATTGACAACAAAATGATCAATTAGATATCAAGGTTTAATGTGTCTTAAATGTAGAAAGATTGAAAATAACTTTAATTTAGTTTCTGCGCAAAAAAAAAATTCATGTACCTCAAAATAAGTTTCATGCACCCCAAAAGTCTCGTGCACCCTAAAAGAAATTTCATGTACACTAGTGTGCACCAGTGTACACCGTGCCGACCACTGACCTAAACCATTTACATTCTAAATTAGTTATTTACTATTTAGTTATTCTAGTAATGGTGTTAACTGTCTTTTAACAAAAACAGAATAGCTTGAGTGAACCTGAATTTATTGACTTAATTTTGAAATGTTTATAGATTGATTCTGTTTGAGAAATGTTAGTTGCAAATTCATATTTTTAATTGATAATTCAATTTTATTTAAATTTTTTTTTATTAATTGATAATTAATTTTTTCTTCTCAAATATAAACACAAAAGAAATATACAAAACTTATGATAGTTATATGTATAGAAAATTCTTTAAAAGTAAGAAAAAATTAATTCAAAACAAAATAAAAATCTAACCAGTCTGAGTTAATAAAATATTTATGTAGTTGGAGTGAGAAGCAGTCCTTTTTTTTAAACTTTTTAGAATTTAAGTGCAAAAGACAACATTAATATTAAGTATTACATCTAATAAAAACTTATCACAAATGTCGTTTTGTTGATAAGTTTTCAAGAAAAACAAAACAACATATAAATTTATTTTTTTTTAATATCTGGCAAAACGTGAAATTATTAACTTTACTGTGTTTTGCACAACATAATGTATAAAAATGTTAAGTATTTAAATCTAAATCATACTTTTGAATTTTTATTTTCATCATCGAATATATCTTCCGATTAAAATAACAGTTAACAATTACAACAATTAAAATTACAACAAAAACTAACTTTTTTCCTCTTTATTCATAACTACTAAATTTTCTAATTGACTGCTATTTGATAACTCATTTGTAACTTTTCTTGCAATTGCTAATTGTAAAATCAAAGGACAATCGCTAAAAAACAAAAATATAATTACACTTACAAAATTATTATTTTTAAACTTTTAATAACTAAACACAACTTTATTTTTAATTCTAATGAAGTCACTTAGATGTTTTGATTGTTAATTAAAATATTTTTTTTAAATGAGGCAATTTTAAACTTGAAGCTAATTACTTCACACAGTGATCCATACGCTTAGGCAATAATTACATTTAACAAACTCTGTGTTTTGTAATAACTATTTAATAATAACTGCTTATAATAGTAATAACTATTTACATAACTAGTTACACTATGTACTAGAACATATATGTAATAGTAAAAAACTCTAAGTTTTGAGTTGTCTCATTGTTGTTATTTATTTTCTCCTTTTCAGTAGAGCTCTTGTAGAATAATAACTTGTTTTAAAAGTTAATATCAAAGTATTTAATATTTGCAATGAACAGTCTTACAAAACTCACTTATTTTTCAAAACTTTTAAGACATAGTCAATACTTTCACCTTCAAATTCCTTGAGTAAAAAATAACTTGATGCTTTAGATCTTTTATTTTTTCTTAGCAAAATATTTGTTTTATTACAAGAAACTTCAGCTCTTTCATTTATTTCTTGGAAATTTTCCAGAAAGTCAGTACAACTTTTAAGCAACTTTTTTGAAGATAACATTTCAACTAGTTTATCAACAGAGTGCTTTAATTAAAACTGTTCGTTAAATAGTATAACAACAAAAATTACTTACAAAATACTGGATAAAAGTACTTTTTTTAATAACTAATAACAATAGAGCCATATTTCAAACCATAGAGAACTTAATTATCGTAAAAAGTAAGTTTAGAAAAATCTAGCATATCAATGACTATCAACCATAGTAAATTAAAGTATTTTAAACTAACGCCATAAAGGGTAAAACACATATTTAATTTAGTCTTATTATCTAAATCAGAGTTTCCTAAACTTTTTTTTCAAATGGCCCCTTTAAAGAAATTAAAAAGGCTATTGCCCCCTCCAACAAGACTACTCAAAAAACTACCATTTAGAACACCTAAGACCTTTTTTTTGCTCTTCATCTGCAACTCAAGAATACCTCCTGAAGTTTCAAAATTTTATGACTGCCTAGGATTTTAAAATTTCCCCTCCCCTTGCTAGTTATTGCCCCCCCCCCCAAATTACTAAAATCACCCCAGGTGGTAGATATTGTTCATTTTGGGAAACCCTGATCTACATTAATATAAAAACTAAACTAATTGCTTTTAACAGGGTTACAACTAAAACTAAAAAATAAAAATAATTCAGTGTTAAAAAATAAAAACCCAGTGTGATTTTAAATACTTACCAATTACTGGAAATTTTTAGAACATATCTCTTATCTGATTTTTTTTTTGATGTTTTGAAATACTTAATCAAATTTAATATAACTATCATCACAACTAACATATACATTAAAAATGTATTTACTTAAAGTCTAATGTACACAGGACTGAACCTACTTCATCTTTCACTTACTTTTAATAGGAGATTAAAAGATTTTGTTGATATCATTGTACTTTTTCATTCTAGATATTTAATTTTATTTACTGTAGAATAACATTTGCTTAAAATTTTTTGAAACAATATAACAGGGTACAAATAGTTTTGTGTAAGCTTCTTGAAATATTCTAAATTCCTCCAGGATTTAAAAAATTAGTTTTGTGCTCCACTTTTTGTATAAAATTAAACTTAAATTTAAAAAAAATGTCTTAGATAGTATAACAGCATTGAAAAGCTACTTAAAATGAGTTTTTCAAAGAAAAATAAATAAATGATACAAATAATTTTTCTTCTTGATAGATTTTTTGTATCTATTTAAAATTTTATTACTTTACATATAAATGTAGTTTAAAATTACAAGATTTTCCAGGTTTTTCTGAGATTTTAGTTGTAAATTCTAGGTTTTATTAAAGTTTCTCAAAATCAAGGTTTCTTCTCCTTAAATTGTTAAATTCAAGGGTTTTTAAGGATTCCTGTTTTTTTTTTGCAACCCTGAACATAATAGTTTTTAGTAGATCAATACAAAAGGATATGATATCAAAGACAAAGCTCCCACTAAAACTCAAAAAAAAATCCAAGGCTGGAAACCTAAAATTCAATGTAAATAAATTATATGTAAAACAACTGTTAAATAAACTATTTCTAAAAAACTCTGATTTTTTAATAACATTTTGATCTGAATGTAATTTTAATTATTTTTTGTTTGTTACATTTAAAAACTTTATTAAGTTAAGTAAAGTTGCTATTACAAATGTTATTTTCTATATTTGTAAAATATGTATTAATTTATCGGAAATGCAAATGAGTTTTCTTTTACATAACTACTGTGCTCAAATTTTAAGACTTAAGGCCATGGGGAGAGGGGGGTAAGCCATGTTTTTTACAAGTTGATCTTATTTTATAGAGTTTTTTCTAACTTCATGATGCTTTTTATTGTTTTAAAAAATTCAAATTATTTTTTGAGATATGACCAGTCAAAGTTGGGCCGCATAATACGTTCCCTATGGGAAGGGAAAACTAAAACAGGGAAAAAACACTATTTCATTTAAAATCTATCTCTTCCTACATTTTTCAAGGAATCTTCTTCAAACTTTCACAGTCTAATCTCTATGCAATAACAAAAAAACATTACTTTGGAATTAAAAAAAAAATTGTAAAAATATATTTTTTTTGTAAAAAAAACACCTTTTTTTTATTTTTGTGATAATTTTTTTATTTTTTTAAATTACCTAAATTCTAAAGTAAAATTTTTTCCTTTTATTATAAGGAACGTTTCCTAAAAATTTGAAGAACATTGCTTGAAAAATGAAGGAGAAGATAGATTTTTGGTGAATTTTAAAATTTCCAAGAAAATTGACCCCAAAAAACTTGCGGTCTATACATTTATATTGGAAAATGTTTAGAAAAAATTAAATATCTCAAAAGTTAAATGATATTTTTGAATTCTATAAAAACTGGCTTGTAGTTTGTACTTTAAGCTTTCATATAAAAGCCAAAGTTAACTTTTGTAATAAAAAATGTCGGACTACCCCATATGGCCTAAATTATACTTTACTAAACAATATTTTTTTTTATAATAAACAACTGTATACATTATTAAAAATTTGCTAAGCACAAGAAAGTAAAGCCTAGGAAAATTTGTGTTTAATACAATTTATTTAATTTTTTTTATCAAAATTCAGTGTAATAGAAACCCTGTTTTTGTCATTTTTCTTAAATTCAGAACATTTTTGAGACATATACAAAAAAGCCCCTTTTTAAGGCAAAAACTAACCTGAGTGACTGAATACTGAACTGAGTGATTATAAACAAGTTTGAGTTATAATGAGCTTTTGTAGGAATCAATTAAAAAGTTTGAACTTTTGGCGCAATTGTCTCAAGTATGAATATACTTATCTTAGAGTGTCAAGTAAATTTATGAGCTATTAAAATATGTTTAAATACATTTTTAATCATTCTTGTTCTATTTAAAAAAAGTATTAACCAATTTCAATTAATATGTCATGAAACTAAACATGCATTCCATTTTTTGAGGCAAAAGAAATGTTCTTCTGATGGTAGAACAGTTCTAAATTTTTTTAAAAATTAGCAAAATTTAACACTTACAACTAAGAAAATTGACAAATGCATTATAAAAAATACTTTATTTCACAGCAAATAAACTTAAACATGGTTGCCACTGATCAAGCAGAGAAAAATTTCCTGACTTTTCCTGACTTTTTCCTGACTTTTTACCAAAATTTTCCTGACTTTTCTAAATCAAACTCTTAAATTAAACTTATTCTAAAATACATAATCTAACAATTGAAACTATTAAAAGATGTTCAAAATGTTTTGAGAAAATTTTTGCAGTTTTATAAAGGATATTTTACTAATTTATATCAGATGAAGGCATTGGAAATAAAATTAAATATTTTTGTAAATTCCTAGGAAAATTTTGGAATTTTTTTCTGACTTTAAAGGACTTTTAATTAATTTTTACCATTTGAAGGCTTTGGAAAACAAGGAATTTTGTAAATTTAAACTGACAAAATCTGACTTTTTTTTTTTATTTTATCAAGTTTCCAGACTTTTCCTGACTTTTTTTCAAAACCCCCCATTTTTTCCTGACTTTTCCTGACTTTTGTCATTTTTTAAAATGTTTCCTGACTTTTCCTGATTTCCTGACTTTTCCTGACCGAGTGGCAACCCTGCTTAAAGTAGATACTTAGTAATTACAACATCATAACAAAGATTTTTTCAACTAAATACTTTATAATCTCTAAAGCTATTGAACATAGAGTTGTTAAAATTAAGATATGTATTATTGATAACCTTTATTTTACAGCATCTAAGTTCAAGTTAAACCATTCAGTATTTATGAAATAGCAGCTATTTTTGTAGCTTAAAACTTTATTATTAGGGAATACTTTAATTTTAAGCTATATACCTAACAATTTCAGAAATTACTGCAAGTACAATAATAAAAATTTATTTACATTCTTTATTGATACACTTTATTTTGAAGCATTTAAAGTTAAATTAATCTCATTTAATATTTATGATAATAAAACTCTAACTTTTCAAAACTAAACTCTAATTTAACTTTAACTAAACTTCAAAAGAATTCTCTGCAAAAAAGCTGGCTAGAGTTAGAAAAAAATAGTCTGAGTAACATTTAGCTAGTCTGAGTTGACATGACTTATAATGAGAAATTAAGAATATATAAATGAGCCATAACTACTGTTTACCGAGCTTAAACACCTAAAAATACCATAATAATGACAAATTAAAACATGATTTAAAATATTTTTATAAGAATTATGAAATAGACTTCTTGTCAGAGGATAGTTTAAAAACCAAAAGACTTATTTGACAAAGTTACTGCATGTATGGAAATGAAAGTTCCTTTACTCACTAATAATGACCTGAATAGAGGCACTTTTCAAAATATTTAAACTCGCCTAAATTTACAAAAAAATCAAACTACCTTTAGTTAACTTGAGTTTTTATACTTTTAATAGCCTGAATTAATGGCAGTTTTTCTATAAAAATTAATTTTATTATGACATATATAAAATTAAAGTTTAATTGGGTGGAGTTTTTTATTTTGATAAAAGATTATTATGACATATATTTATAATAATACTTTATTTATGCATGTTAACATTACCTATAATTACTGTAAAAAAAAACTAACACTTTTTTTTAAATAAGGTGGCTACACCTACTTAATTAACTAAAGGCTTCTTAAATGTATCTAAGAATTGTTAAATTAAAGTTGTATTTCCCTTAGAAGTAACAAACAAAAACTAGGGTTTTATTAGATAGTTATAAAATAAAAAATCAATGCTGCATGTAACCTTCCACAATTTTATTAAACTTTTGTGTGCAGTTGTTATGGCTATTTTAGTAACAGAATTTTTGAAACATTTTATCTAGGACAGATCCCCTTTTCTGAAAAGTTAGGTCAAACATTCAGATCTCATTGAGTTTTAACTTTTTACTTGTAAGTAAAAATGGTGGTATACTCACGATTCCCAGCCGATTCTTTTTTTTTACTATAACTATTAACCCTAACCCTTACGCTTTATCGGTCAATTCTCAGATTTGATCGGTTGAGAAATGGGCAGATGGGATGGGACTCACGTCATGGGAGTTGTGCGCGGGTTGAAATTATAATTAAGCATGTCCAAAAAAACAAATTCTTTGTAGCACAGTTCTTTTAGAAGTATAAAAATATGTTTTTAAAGATGGTATTAGTAGACGTCTTCCTAAAGGTCTCTTTAGAGACTCTCTAGTCTTACGCTTAAACACTTTTACAAACTTTTTTTAATGGTTTTAGTTTTTATATGAATACAGCTTTTAACGGATTGTCCAAGACAAGACTTTAATAAAATACTACTTTTTTCAAGCTAGTAACTGATGAAACTACAATAAACTTTTTTTTAAAAACTAAATATACAAATGTTGTATAAATTAAACTCTAATAAACGTTATTATTGTCTGTGTTGTATAACTCAGTAAACTTTAGTTATGATAATATATATATACTTTTGTTTTGCTTCTTATTTACGCTCAGTAAAATGGTATCAAATAAAAATTTTTAAACTCTAAATGGACTATATGTACTATACTTCAACTGTCATTTTATTGTTGTAGAACATATGCCCTCTCTCTTGTATAATATTTTTATTTTTTGCGTTAGTACAATGCTATTATTTTGTTTTTATGTTTAACTAAAAATTTAGACTTATATTAAAAAACTTGTTTATATTACTAACTTAATGTTTTATTATATTATTTATTTCTTGTTCCTTTTCGCATGATTTTTACTTTAAGTGGTCCGGGTTTTGATGCCTGAATTTACCTTTGGATAACAAACAAAAAATAACAATTGTTACTAAATTGCAATAAGTAGTAACCATTAAGCCGTTTTATTATCATTTTTTTAAAATATTTCTGTAAAGTCAATTAAGTTATAAAAAAAACCTTTAGGTTTCGGTGTCATAACGATTTTAGTCAATTATAGTTATAACTTCACAAAAACTTGGTATTACGGATAAGCACCCTATGGTCTACAGATTTCTACTGTTAATTGCTTTGACTAACAGAAGATTATCAATCATCTAATATAAAGTTAACTAAACAAACAAATGTTTCTTAAATAAGCCGTTTGCAATTATTACAATTAATTTATAAAAAAACTCTATAGAACTAAGTTATTAATTAATACCTAGAAAAATATCGTTAGTTTTTCAATAACTTGAGTTTTTTAAATTGAGTAACAGTAAAAAAAATATGTTTTTGATTCGTTCTAGCATTACCTTTTTACTCAAATTTAAAGTAGAATTATTATAAATGATGTTGCATTTAATCTATTGTTTTAAATCTGTTTGTTTAAGACTTTTAATCTTGTTGTTAAAGATTATATGCTTGATTATCTAAAACTAAGTAATAATAAAATATACAACCGCTAAACTTACGCCAAACTCAACTTCTGAAATTTTTGATATTATGTACTAATGACCAAAATAACAGTAAAATTATTTAAAAACTCTATCTTATTTAATTAGTGTAACATATTTTTTACAAGCTAAAAATACATCGCTGACGCGCATTGCCCACAATACCTTAAGCTAGAATCTAGATGAAATCAATATTTAATAATGCAACTGCATTTTTTAAAATAAATTTACGTGAAATTTATGTTTTTACTTTTGAAGCAGTACCCATTTTATTTAATTTTATACTTTGTATGAAATTCTATTCATTTGTTAAGTTTTTTTAGTTATCTACCGAATCAAAGATTCGGACTCGGATTCGGACGAATCCGGCCTTTTTGGACTTGGATTCAGCCGAATCCTAATTTCAAAATGAGATTCGGATTCGGTAGACAACTTTTTACTTATTGAATTTTACTTAACTATTTGTCAAAAGTTAAATTAAATGTAAAACTAGTTAATGAGTTCACGCTTGAGTGGATAAAAATATGTTTTTTCACACGTATAAAAGCCTTATTAATTTTGAATAAGAGTTTTTCACACAGTACAAAAACTATGATATATTATTTTTGTTAGACTCTCAAATAAAATTAAGTACATAGTTATAGCGTTTAATCTCAGCTTTTTGGGTAACCGCTCTTATTTATTCATCATAAATTTAGTTTTTATGTTTGCTTGTTGTAATAAACTGCTGCATTATTTATACAAAGAAAAAAAATGCAACTTAGATATGTAACACTAAAGCAGATGCTTGCATACTTTTAGCTACATACTTTTTGTTAATATTTCATTATCTATATAACTGATAAATTTAGTTTATGACATAAAGCTTATGACTTCTAACATTTTATTTTTTATTTTAATAACAATGTTTTAAAAAAATAAAAAGTATGTTAACAACAAAATCTTAATTAATTTGTAATAAACTACTGCAACTACTTGCATTATTCATTAATGAATGAATATTTAGATAATATTTAGAGTTTGCTGCAGTTATGAGAAATAAGGCTTAAAATCAATGATAAAACAATATCAAAAAACTTTTTCCTAGTATTTATAAAAGTTTTAAAAGCAGCTTATAATTTTTAAGTAAAAAATTTTTGTAATATGTAGTATTTTTGTATATGAAGTAGTCTAGAATAGTCTTTAGTATTGATAAATAAAATTCACTGATACATTACAATTAGTTAGTATAAAATAATTTTAAATTTATTATGTCGAATTTAAGAAATACAAATACCAAGCTGCCTGCAGAGGGACAAGCCCAAACATGCTAGAAAATCTACCCGTCTGCATGAAAAGTATGGCAAAAAGTTAATATTGACAATCCACCCACAGACAGTCAACCGGACCTAACTGAGACTTTGGTTGTTGGCCCACCAACATCCATAGCTCACAAATTTTATTTTACTTGATATTCCATTTTTCGGAGTAAAAGATTGTTATGAAAACAAAATCTTGAAATAATTTAAATTATATCATTTTCTTTACAGAGTTACCAAAAAACTTGGAACTCTGAAGCTTGACAATTTAGACTAAAAAATCCGGAATTTGAGAAATTAAAAAAAAAACTGGAAAAACCTGGAATTTTGAACAAAAATCACTACAAAACCCTGAATTTTAGACAGTTTTTACATTTTAAGTAGTAAAATTTTGACTTCAAACAAAAAATCTATCGTATTGATAAAAAATTTTCATCATCGTCACAATTTTTTTTATTAAGAAATACTTTTAAAGTAGCTTTACAGTATCTTTTAAACATTTTTATACAATAAAAAAACCGTTTCTAAGCTTAAACTAAACTTTAAACTAAAAATAGACACAAAAATGTGGAATTTTGAAATCCTGGAGAAAATTGGCCAAAAACTTTAGCAATCCTGTCTTCAGCAATAAATAGAGACTGGAGACCTTAATTTGTTATGTATTTTTAAAGATAACAGCTAATTTTAAAATGTTTTTAATGCGGAAGTATAGTTTACAAAAACCATATATTTTTAAATAATTTTTTTGTTAGCTTTTATCAATTATAGCAATCAAGGTTTGCCAAACACTCAGGGTACTCCAGGAAACGTAGGGTATTTTCAAATTTTAGAAAAGCTGAAACTAAATGTTAAAAAGCATATCAGTTTCGAGGTTAATCAAAGTGGTGATTCTCCTATATTGCCACCAGAGAATCCAAAACCACAAAATTCTGTAAATTTTGATCCGAAGAAGTTTTCAACTTACTATTCTTTTTTTTAATTAGAATTAAAAACAGCTACACAGGAGGACGAGCAACAGGAGTATATGAAGAAATTGAAGCAGAAATAATTTTTCTACAAAGAATTTGAATGCAGAAACTGGAGAGGATGAAGTCTTAAACTAGTGGAAGTTGAACAAGACAAAATACTCACATCTTGCCAGTTTTGCAAGGTAATATATTGCTGCACTATCATCTTCTGTGTATTCTGAAAATTATTTTTTGAAGCTGGGAATTTGTACGAGTAAAAGCGCAATCGATTGCTCCAAAGACCAGCGAATTTTTTTTATTTCTTCTGCACAACTTGAAAAAACAAGAATTGTCTTTTGTAGTTTAAGAGAGACATCGTTTGCTAGTGTTGTTCGCTTTATATTTCTAAACAGTTGCTTAAGTCAGTTTATATTTCTCATTTATTTTGGTAAAAGTGTAACGTTAAGTGGAATTTAAAACCTTTTTATTACAATTGTAGTTCCTGTTATTTTTTAGGCTTTTACTATAAATAGTATTATATTTCAGCTTCTTATGGCTTTCTAATTTGTTTATAGTCACAATAAAAACTAGTGATGTACCGGACCCGGACTTTTTTTTTCAAATTAGGATCTGGCCGGACCCGGATCCGGCCTTTTTTTCAAATTAGAATCCGGCCGGAACCAGATCCGGACTTTTTTTTCAAGTTAGGATCCGGATTTTTTTTTATATCAAGGTCCGGCTGGATCCGGATATAAGACAAAAATGGCAATATCCGGCCGGATCCGGATAGTGAGTCCGGTACATCACTAGTTTTCACATAAAAAGTAGAGCTTACATTTGTAGTTTCAAAATTTCATTTCTATAAAAGCTTTTGTGATAAACAAAAACTATGAATAAATTTAGTATAAGGAAAATTGATAGAAAGATAAAGTACATCACAGAAACAATATCTGGTAGCTAAGATTAAAATCTATTAAAAACGATCAACTTGTAAAAATCCAAGGAGGACCCACTTTATAGCCTTACCAATCTAAAATCAAGTTCTTGAACAAAATTAACTAGAAAATCACAAAATATTGAAAACTGTATCAGCTCAAACTCATTCAAAATCTAAAAGAAAACTAGCCTGAGTTTTTCAAAAAATCTTAAAACTAGCCTAACAATTTGATAGTAAAGTTTTTAATTTTACAACATAGGTAAAAAGTTGAATTTCTGAAATGTTTATTTCGTAGCTTAAATGTAAACAAATGTAAATTAGACACGTGTTCAAAATGAGCCAATCACGGTAGGTGTTTAATTTTAACTGACGAAAATGACTCTTTTCAATTTACAAAGGGTTTGTTTTTGAAAAAATACTTTTCTGTATGCTCTTTTTTACTAACTAGATTCGAATAGGCCGGATCTCTGTTAGTATCCGGCCGGAACCGGACTTTTTTTTCATATCAAGATCCGGATATCAGACAAAAATGGCAATATCCGGCCGGATAGTGAGTCTGGTACATCACTAATAAAAACTAACTCTTAATTTAAACGTATAAATTTTTAACTTTTTTTATTATCTGCTTTAAGCATTTATTAAAGTCTATAATTTATTTAATTTGCATAACAAAAGTACAACTTAACTGTTGATGTTGCTTGTAAAATATTGAAAGTAAGTTTTGTGTATGTAGCTTAATTTTTTTTAGCAAGACATTTGTGTTTTAGTACGCTCCTAAAATATATTATTATAAAATAAAATTTTATTAAAAAAAGCAAATTATTTTTCAAACTTTTTACCAATAAGTGATAATATAATACGTAATTACTATTTATTAACTTATATTTTATTTACATAACAAGCAGATTAAACCTCAAATTGAAATTCGGCCGAATCCTAATTTGAAACTAAGACTCGGAAGATCCTTACTAAACACATCTAAAAAGTTAGTGACATTAAAATATTGTCCTTCTAGGCGCGATTTGGCTGAAGTTGTGTTAATTAGTATGGCTTAAGGTGAAAATTAGTAATTTATAATTGGAATTTTTTTTCATGTTTCCTCAAGGGGCGTTCATAAAAATCAAAAACACTGTCTTTAACTTTGTTAATCGAAGCCCGGTTGGTCTTATAACCTGTAAGATAAGTGGGAAGGAGTCAAATATGCACAAAGACACTTTAGCACGAGAAAAAAAGTTACCGACAGAGGGTAACAGTGATAGAAAAAAAAACCTGTTAAAAATTATTAGTCAAACAAAAATTATCAATAAATAAATTTTTAAAATGAAAAAAATACCGACAGAGGGTAAGTAGTTATAGTACAAAATAAAATTCAAACCGTTCAAAAGTGTTGCTTCGTGCATATTAGACTCCTACCCAAGATAAGTTGCGTAGCATATTAATTTAGAACTTTCTAGTTTTTTCAAATAATTTAAAAACGTATGTTCCAAAAATACTGTTTTTCTAAGACTTAAAAGTAAAATTAAGTAGTAAAGAATTTAAGTTCAACAATGAGTCCGATAGCGTTACGTTAACGGATGCACATACCAAACCATTATCAATTTTAGGTATGATAAACAGAATCTGATATTTACCATCTTTTAAAAAATGGATGTTTATTATAGATTCTAACATTTCAAAACTTTTGCAATCTAATTGGAACACATATTGTTAAGTTTTAGGATGTAAAAAGAAATACTTAAAATTAATAATAAATACGACCTACGTATTTTTTGAAATAGCGTATACTTTAATATCTTTAGCTCCTAATTAAAAAAACAACGTAGTATTTAAAACTAACATGAAGAATTTATTTAATGCAAGAAAAATATTAAATTAAATTTTATAAGTAGGGGTTACTTTGACTTTAATAACTATAAAAATGTCGAAAAGGGACATCTTTGTAAGACGTTAACATTTTTAAGAATTATTTATTTAACTTTCAGTTATTTTTAAACTATAAAATTCTGTCTTAAAACTTAAATACAGTTTTATAAAAACATGTTATTTGCATAAATTAGATAAACAATTTTAATTGATAAAAAAGTGAATAAAATTTTGCTTTTTCAGTTATCGTTCATCCAACACGATACAATAACACAATTATACTAGATAAAAAGAATAATTTACATCATTAAACTTAAATTGTTTTTAATTAAAATTATGTAAACTTATACTTTTTTAAATATGTTAACCAAAAACTTATTAATACTAGCATAATAAAATTAAGTATCTCTCAAATTCTTTTTAACGAATTAACTTTAAAATCCCAAAAACTTGTTCCATAATTTCAGAAATTTTCTATACATAACAATTTAAAAATTTTATACTAAATATAAAATAACATAATATCTAAATTCGCAATAAACGTTAGTCTAATTCTGCTTGCTTTGATTAGCTTCTTTCCTACTAGCATCCTGTAATAACTGGGTATCTACCTCGTCGCTAGGCAGCTGCACATACCTAACAACTGATCCTCGAATGAAGCAGGACTTAACTGACATCTGTTTCCAAAATTAATCATGAAGCAATTAATTTTAGAATTTATTTAAGAATATTATAAACATATAAATATAAATACTTAAATCTTGTGATTGTTAGTATATCTGAGCAGTCATTTTCTTACAAAATATATGTTTGCTTTTGTTGAGGTTGCACAACTAATACCTTAAAACAATAACAAACTTTTACAATTAAAAACTTAAAACAACAAAGAACTTAATCTAACACTGAATTGTTTACTATATGTACAAATAATGCTAATATAACACCTAAATACCAAAAATAAATTTACTCTCTACCAGTAATAAGTTATTTATCTAACTAAAAAAGTAAATTTTAGTCAGACTTAGCATTAAAGTTATAAAACAACCTAAAAGGTAAAAATGTCTAAAAATTAAAAAAAATATTTATCTAAAACAAGCATCACTTATATAAATTGTTGACTTAGTTTAATAAAATACTACCTAAATCATTTAATATAAAATCCTTCAATTAAAAATCAATTAGAAAAGGTTTTACTAAAGTAAGTGTAATAAAATACATAAAAAAGTAAACTATATATCAGTTGTATTAAAAAGGAACGGGTCTAAATTGCACAAGGTTACTAAATTGCACGAGGGCACAAAGTTGCACGAAGACGATTTTACACCAAGGGTCAATTTTGCACAAGTACATTTTTGCACGAGAGTAAAAAAAAAAAACAGAAAAAAAAAGTTACTGACTGAGTGTAAGGATAACAGTGATAGTAAAATTTAAATAATGAGAATTACTAAAAAATAATTATAAAAATTAATTTAAAAAAAGCTACCAACCGAGGGTAAGGGGTAACAGTGATAGTAAAAAAAAAGTAACCTTGTGGCAACCCTGCATTGTACACTTGGCTATATAGCTGGTATGCTCGTATTAAAAACGATCAAAGAAGAAAAAGCGAAAGCCTACCAGAACCAAAGTCTGGACTTTAATGTGTATGAAGAAAAAAGTTCAACTTAACATAAAATTTTAATCATACTACCTTCTTGGTAAAATATGAAAACCGTTTGTAGATTAATAACTGCAAATTATTTTTCGGTTGCAACTGATTGACAAGTTTCAACAAAATCGAAACCCGGATCTCAGTCTACCAATAGCTTGTGGTATGATGATCCACGTGGTATGTTCGAAACTTTATCTTAACTTTATTTTGTTTCATGGCACGAGTAAGTCAGGGCTTTGGCTCTGATTGACTTTCGCTTTTGTTTCGATCTTTGATTATATTAATTTAAGACTTAATTAGCTTACAGCACTTCCACATTACTTCAAAACTAATCATAAAATACTAAAAACATTCAAGTTTCAATTATACTCAACTTAGACAAACCTATTAGTGACAGATGCGTTAAAATTGATAAACTATTTTCTGATTATAAAATATTTTAGAAATAAATTAACTCCTTACGTTTCATTGACTTTTATTGAAACTAAGCATTACAAGAGAAGGCTTTGAAATAGAACAAAGTTTTAAATTATTTAATAAAAATACTGTACTTTCAGTTATTGGTAAGTACACGAAGTTTTGTAGAACGTTTGTTATTAATAAACTAAAAAAAAATATTTAAGTGTTACAATACAATTTTCAAAGAAACTACTTTTACATTGGTACAAAACTCAAGTCAATAAACAAATCGCATTTTATATTTTGAGATATTTTATATGTAATTTATTTTTAGTCTTTGTCTGAAATTAGCTGTTTTTTTTAATAGAAGTGTCTGAATAGGGCTCCATGTAATTACATAAAATATTCACAATTGAAACTTCTGTTAACATTGAGTATGACAGTGTATACGTTAAGTATTAAAAAGTCATTATTTACTTAGTGAGTAGAGGCTACGGTTGAGAAAAGCCTTTTTCATTTATACTGTGGGCTGCAGTCTCGTAATCTTCCAAGTCAATTCTGATTTTTGTTTGATAACAGAGGGTTAAAATTAACACTAATATTTACATTAACGTTATTTTGATTCTAGGTTATGAAAAGAAGAAGAAAAAAACAAGCTTTTCACCTTCAAACCAGATAAAAAAAAATCTCAGTAAAAATTCAAATCTGGCAAAAGCATTATCTGGAAATTTTAGAGTAATGAGATATTGCCTCCTGCATCGCCTGTAATGAACTAGTAAAATATCGGTGTGGTCTATATTAAAATAAAATGTTTCTTATGTTGTTTATCCAAATGTTGATGTTTTGAAGATATCTCTTCTGAGATAATGGAGTGAAAAATACTGCGTGCCTAGATCTATGATTTAAGAGAAAAAATTATACTACTAATCAAAAAAAAGAGATAGCGAATAAAAAATAAACATTTCAAATTTGTTTTCAGTTTCCGTAGTTATAAAATCTCAGAAAAACTTTTTTAAGTTTTAATTAACAATTCAATTTCTAGGACTTATACATACAGTTTCAGAAACTTTTAGTTTATATTAAGCACTGACGAACTCTTTGAGAAAAACCTAATTTGCCAAATAAACTTTTGAAAAAATAAAACTACATTTGTTCTTCTTTCATAAAGTAAAACACTTCTAATTGAGAGACCTCTGATTGTTTTTATCATAAACCAAACCTATAGTACTGAGTATTTACCTTAGATATATTTTATTTTGATTTTACTAGGTTTTATTTGAGTGCTTCCTTTTTTTTTGAACTTTTAGTAGTTTGGGTTTAAAAAATAAATGTTTCTGATAAATGAGTTTCTCATACAAGACACTTGTAAACAACTGCGAGCAGAATCAACTCAGACGGCAATATACCACCTTAAGCACAACCCTTAAAACTAATATAAATATATAGTTTTCTTTTAATTACACAGTGCATCAATATTTATTTCTGATATATCTGGCCTTTTTAAAATAAAAAGATTTTTTGATAAATCTGTCTAATAGACTAGAAAAGCTGCCCCTATTACAAAAACACATATTAGAAGTGAATTTTAGCATTAGTAGTTTTCAATTTTCTAACTATAGAATTATTTCCGGCGCGATATTAATTAAAAAAATGATCTGGATCTGGTAGACCACTACTTGCAATGTACCAAAATAATATCTAGCATGACTTTTAACACTTGCCTGAAGAACTGTCCACCGTTAGGACTGTCAAATTATTACTTATTAGTAGACTTAAATTTATATTTTAAAAAACTACTTATTCATTAACTAAAAACAAATTATAAACAAGTACTAAAACCATATGGGGATGCTTGTCAGACTCAGCAACACTTATTTCTTGCAGTTTGATGTTGAGGTACTGATCAACAGAGTGAAGAACTCCACAAATATTTAAATCATTTTTAAGCTCCACAACAACTTCTTTGCCTACTAGTGACTTGAAAAACGAGTAGAATAGCTGGTTAAGAAAAAAATATTATTTTTTTGATTACTTATCTCTTACTATTAATTAATTACTTGATACATTTTGAGATCTTTTGCACATAAACTGCAATAATTAAATTTAATAACATTAGTATTTCAACAAAAGCAAATACACCAAGTGTATAAGAAAACGTTTCATTCAAATTTTTATAAAGAACTAAGATTTTTAGTACTTTTAAAATAACTACAGCCACCTTCCTCTTAAGTTCGCATTTTTTGAGTTCGTAGTTTTAAACCAAAAAGTGCTGTGTTCAAAGTTCAAACTTAAAATTTAACTTATTTAGTAAAAGTTATTGAAAATTGAAAGTTTTACTTAAGGTTTTTAATTTTTATGAATTAACGAAAAAACATACGAAAAACATTCAAAAATACTAATATAAATGTAGTCAAGTCAAAAAATAAATTACTTAAAATAGTAAAGTTGTATTGTAAAAAAGATATTTTTGAGCTATTCTAATAATGAAAAATTTCATGAGCTGAAAACTTGAGGGTAATAATCTTTATAAGCACCTTAATATATATAGTAAAGTAGACAATATTTTCTTTAACTAAAAAACTAAATCATATATTTTATTTAAAGCCTTACACGAGGGTAGGGCACTTTATCATAATTTTATTTCTATCTAAAATTTTTAATTTATCAATAACTTGTTTTTTTATGTCTTTTCAAAGTATGATGTAATTTTTGAGAGTTGGAAATAATCAATGTTATTTATATAAAAAGCAAAGTAAAATGAAAATATTTAGTACAGGGTTGCTAAAGGTTTTTTTTCAAATTTCTTCTAGGTTTTTAAGAAAAAGAAGTTATTTGGTCCGTTTTTAATATAAAATTAAACTTAAGTTTAAAAAAATCGTTTTTGATA
Source organism: Thalia democratica (assembly GCF_965202585.1). Taxonomy (NCBI): domain Eukaryota; kingdom Metazoa; phylum Chordata; class Thaliacea; order Salpida; family Salpidae; genus Thalia; species Thalia democratica. The sequence continues at coordinate 60,771,517 of NC_139165.1, forward strand.
GTATAACAACATTGAAAAAATACTATAAAACTACTTAGAATGTGTATTTTAATGAAAAAAAGTTCAAGAATACAATTTAAATTTTTTAAACTTACAGTTTTTCGTAGCTAATCGAAAATTTGTTACTTTTTACATGTAAAAATACTTAAAAATCTAGTTTTTTTAGTAACTTATGTTAAAAATTCCAGAATTTTTTCAAAACTTCTCAAAATCTAGGTTTTTTCATAACTCTAGGTTTTATGGTAACCCTGTGAATATGTCTTTTAAAGTCATTATCCTTTTTAAGCAATTTTAGTTAAAGTACTTATTGCATTCTCATAAAAATTATTATTAACTTGTTGTTAGGTTTTTATATATCTGGTAAAAATGGTTTTAATTTTAAAATTAGCTTGTTTTTGTAGAAAAATCATATTTAACTTCTTTTAAATTACAAAAAATAAATTTCCGATAAAACTTAAGGTCTTTCACCTAAAAAACCTAGGTTGGTAGAACAATAAAATAGATTTTAAGTGAACTTTTTAACTTTCTGTAAAATTTACAATGAAAAAATACTTTTATTACCTATTTGTAGAAAGATAAAAATAATTGATTAAATGTTAAAATTCTACCGATTTTTTTGAGGTTGATTTGATAGCACTTATGGATTTTAAAACTTTTTATACTCTTAAGCAAATTAAACCACAAGAAGAGTATTATTTATAATAAAAACAATCAATTTAGTAATCTGTAAATAGGGGAGTTTGTTAATTTTTTTTTTCATTACCTTTTAAAACGGTTCCAAATTGTGTTTTAAACTCACAAAAAATTTTTGGTTGAGTTGTCTCACTCCAAAAGCTAGCCACTAAAGATTTGGGATTGGAGAGTTGTCCGAAATTTGCTGAGTCATCAAATTTTTAAATTATTTTTTCATGTTATTTCAAACTTTTAACACTGAAACTTATTTTTTGTTATACTTTTGGGTAAATTGGGATAGGGATAAGGGCATAGATTTCAAAAAATTGAAATAATGATTTTGGTTTATTTTTTTAAACTTTGCTGACTCAGCATTTTGCAAGTTGGCAACTTTACTTGCGAGAGTTTTTCAAGCTACCCCTAATACCCATTGTAGTAACTGTATTTTGTTTCCAATCTTCAAGGAATTTTCTAATAGAAAACTTACTCTCTGTAATGATATGTTGTAACTGTTATTTTAACTGAATATAAAACAAATAGAGGTTAGTCAATACCAGTAGCTTGGCAAAACATTGCGGTTTACTTAGTTTTTCATTGGGTTTTTTGCTCTGTGTACACAAAGTCATTAAATGCAGTTAAGATAAAACTTTAATTTATTCGTGAGTCCTACAGAGCATTGGTAAAGTTTTCTTACAAGAAAAGAGTTAAAATATATAATACCTGAATGTTTTTTGAGAATCAATGCATTCTCTTTTTGACGTCATAGCTAATGTGAAATACTTGGGAAACCTGTAGGGTGTAAAAATGGTTGATGAAAACTTATAACTTCAAAAAATATGTCAGTTTCCACAAATAAATATTGCTCTTCATTTGTTCATAGAAAATGGAAAACATCAAAAGAAAAGGAAAGTTTAAAAATCTAATTAACCATATGATATGAACACTTTGCCAAAATCTTGTAATACTAACAGACTAAATTCATATGTAGAAGCAATAGTTATTTGCTCAATTACTAAACAAATAATGATAAGTAACAACTCAACTATTGTATACTTCAATGATGGATCTGGAATGAGTGGAGTTGGCAATTTTGTGATTCAATCTGTCACAATTAATGGAAAGCAACGGACTCTACTAACCATTAGAACTTTTACAGAGTCTTGTGAAAGATTAGCTGAGGTTGAGAAATCAAAAATAAAATATTATCAGCTGCCACAGGCTACAAATATTTTGCAAAAGTCATAGTTGTAAAAGTTAATTCTGTAATGACTGATAGCACTGCCTATAATTTATAAGTGTTTGACTCTGTTTGCCAAGATCTGGAAGGTGAGCAATCCTTTACCTCTGTGACATGTAACATGCATGTGTTAATGATGTTCCAACAAAAGCTAAAAAAGTATAAATTAAGCATCTTTACACTAAAGTCAGATTGGCTAAAAAGCATTCTAATATAAAAACCAAGCACTTAATTTTTCAGGTTTAAAAGAGCAGGAAGAAACTTGACGTCTGATGAGTTTTGTAAAAATCTAATCTCAGACTTAGACAACTTACATTCACAAATATCAATTACAATTACAGACTTACAAAAAGTTCGTACAGCATTAAATTAGGAAAATTTATCTATAAAGCAAACAAATTGAACGTGTTTCAGGCCAGGTGTTGTATTTTGGATTGATAGGTAAGTATGATTGGCATTTAGCTAATGTGGTAGAAATTTGCAGTAGTGACACCTTTCTACTATCATATTTTAAAAGGATTAATCACAGCAAATAAGGTCATATTTGGATATCTCCTGAAATGTCTGAGGTTATTTAAATACTAAATGACAAGTATCAGATCATTAATGAAAGCATTGACGTTTCATACTTCTGTTCAAGTCGAATTAAATGCTGTATAAATAATTAAACCATTACAAGCTTAAACACAGCATTTGAAAAGAAAAATGAATATGATTAGTTATTACATGCACATTTAAAAAACCTTTATTATTTTTATTTTGTTACCTCTATTTTGTGTTGATATTGCTGACTTTGGACAATTTTTGCCAAATAGAAGGACACCTGGTTGCTAGCTTTTAAGGTAAGTCAACCCAACCAAACTTTTTTTGTGACTTTTAAACACAATTTACAATACAAAGAGTAAGTTTTACATTAGAAAATTCTTTGAAGAATCGAAAAAATACAGTTACTACTGCTGGTATTAGGGGTAGCTGGGAAAATCTGCAAATGAAAACGAAAATATTTAAAATGCTGAGTCAGCAAAGTTAAAAAATATATATACAAGCATTTTTTTAACTTTTTTTTATGTATGCTCTTATCCCTAACACACCTTACCCAAAAATATAACAAAAAAATTAGTTTTAGTGTTAAAAATTAAAAATAAACTGAAAACATAATTTAAAATTTTGCTGACTCAGCAAATTTCGGCCCAAAAATTTTCGAAAATTCTTTAATCCAAAATCTTTGTTGGCTAGCTTTTGGAGTAAGACAAATCAACCAATTTTTTTTTGTGGGCTTTAAACACAATTTGGAACCATTTTAGGAGGTAACTAAATTTGTACTCATAAAAAATCAAAAATAACATACCCCCTATTACAAATCACAGAACATTTTCTTTAGTCATCAAAAGTTATACAACCATGTACTAGGTATATTTAAGTTTGTTACCAATTTAAAATTATTACTATACAAATTAAATACAGAGTTGCCATAGGTTTTTTCAATTTTTTTCTAGATTTTCTGAACTTCATCCAGGTTTTTAATGAACGATTTTTTCTATTTTATCTATTTCTAGTATTAAATTAAATTTAAGGTAAAAAAATTATTTAAACAGTATAAAAATATTGAAAAGACATTGTAGAAGTAAATAAAAATATAGTATTAACACTGTAAATTTGGTAAAATGAACAATAACAATACACTAACTATTACTAATTACAAGTCTTATAGCCTTATTGTAAGTTTTTATCAAAAAAAATGTTTTCATATTTCTAAACAAGTATGCTTATAGCGAAAAAAAGTACATCACAGTCTTGAAGTATTTTTACGTTAGGGCTGCATTTGGCCTGCAGCAGCAGTTTGCAAACAACTTATTTATATTTTATTCAAAAATCAAACATTGTACAAATCTAAAACTTACCATTCCTGTTGTGACTTGTACAAAGTATTAAATAAAATATATATTTTCTGTTCAAAGATTAGCTTATAATTTTTAAATAGAAACATAATTTTTTAATGTATATAAAAAACTAGTTTTTTTTAAACTAATATAAACTTGAGAGATTTAAATTATTTACAAGTACTAAAACATTTATAGTTCAAATGATATAAGTTAACTACTTATAACCAAAAATAAAAGTTTGAAATACAAATCTTCTATCATTAACTATCAAATTTTTTAATGTCAAATTATAAGTTTTATCTCTTAGCAAAGGAAACTTTCATGATGTTGCTTTCAGAAATTTTGAAATTATCTAGACTTCCTTTGGCATCTGATGCTTCTTTTTCACTCTCAAACTCAACAAAAGCAATGTCACCACGCCCATTGACAAGTCTTACTTCTTTAAAACCATTAAATTTTTCAAAAAGCAGTTTCAGTTGATTCTCTTGAGTATCTGCAGGAAGACTTTCTACAAACAAAATATGATTTGGAGTATTGTGGTCTCCTTCAACAAGTCCCTTCTTCTTCCCGCTGTCTTTTCCATATGATGGCTTCATTTTACGTTTAAGTGCTTCTTGTTTGGCCTTGTGTTCTTTATATGTACCTTTCATTTTCAAAATAATGTCAGAATCATTCTTAGCATACTGAATCCTTATTGATTTGCCATAGAATGGAAAATTTTTCAAAGACCCATGCGCTTGAGTTGCACTATTTATATCTTTAAAAACTATAAATGCTTGACCACGCATTTTCATAGTTTTCATAGCAACTACTTCTAAAACTTGACCAAACTGACCAAACAATCCATAAAGAGATTTACGTAGTTCTTCTTTTTTAACTTTATCATTCAAATTATTTATGTAAAGGGTGTTGTTTGGTCTAATACCTACCTTGTTTCTCATACTTACTCTAACTAATATAAACACCTGTAAAAGTAAAAATAAAAAAGGTTATTTATATTGTTTGTGTACATTGCAAAACTGAGTATTTTTTTTACAAATAGCACTAATATGTAGCACACAAACATAAAGTGTGAAAGATTAAGGTGTATACTAAAAAAAAAACTTTTAACTAAAAATATTCAGGCAAATTTTCAAATACAATCAGTTCTGTAAAAAATTTAAAGAATTTCTCAGAACTTTTAAATATTAATCTATCCTCTTCAATTTTTAAGCATTTTACTTCTAAACTTTTAAGAAAATTTCTTATAATATTACAGACAACTTGTAGGAGGTTAATTTTATAATAATAGTAATTAAAAAAAAAAAATTTTTGTGATACTTTTTATAAAAAACAAATTTAAGAAATGTATGTATCATTTGCAAATAAGTATGTATAGGTTACTCATTTTATGTTTATTACACGAAGGTTTTCAAAACTACACAGAGGTTCATTTTCAAGTTATAAATGTTATATAAATTTGAAAATATTCGTTAAGTAAAACTGTTTAAAAAATAAAATAATATTAAATACAAGTTTTAGAATTTTGCAAGTAAAACTTAAGACTTAAGTAAAGATATGTTAATTAGTAAATTGTTAATAGTTTTGCTTTTCCATTTAATGTTATTTGCTTATCTAACTGAAGCCTTTCTTCCTATATCAATATTGATTTCAGACTGTAGAGTTCACTTTGTTTACATCGCTTCAAAACTTTAATGTTTTGTACTATGTCATTGTTTTGACAGTGTGTGCAACTAAAAAAGTGGTTGAATATAGCACTGTTGTTATATGTTTCACAGTGGTCTGCAACTTGTTAGAAAACTTGTGGTGATATCTCTCAAATATAGGAGATGCTTATCAATCTATAGTTCACAGAATATTTTCTAGTCATCAAAAGAAAAACAACAATGCTAATATGGTGATATATCTATGTACTAACTAAAACTAAATTTAACAACAATTTCAAACTATTAGTGTAAAAACTAGATACAGGGTTGACAAATGTTTTTGTAATTTTTTTCCAGGCATTCTGAATTTCATGCAGATTTTTGAAAATAAAGTTTTTTGGTTCTTTTTCAGTACAAATTCAAAATAAAAGATAAAAAAACTGTCTTAAAAATACAGAAAAGATACTTAAATGTTATTTCAAGTGTATTGAATAATAAATAAAATTTTAAGTAATAGAAAACAGATTTTAATATGTAACATAAAAAATGTTTTTAGAATTCTAGGTATTTTAGCAATTTCTGTCAAAAAATACAGGTTTTTCTAGTTTTTTTGCTTGTCTTAACTGTCAAAGTGTTTCCTAGGTTTTTTGGCAACCGTGATACATTATGCATGTAGTTCTTTACAAATACATTTGAGTGTAATAATTTAACTCAATTTTATCAATTTTTAAGGGCATAGGGGGGAAGGGGGGTTAAAGCCATAGGGGAGGTCCAACATTTTTTTTTTACAAAAATTAACTTTAGCTTTTATAAGCTAAGTACAAACTACAAGCCAGTTTTTATAGAATTCAAATATATCATTTAACTTTTGAGATATTTAATTTTTTCTAAAAATTTTCCAATATAAACGTATGGACAGCAACTTTTTCGGGGTCAATTTTCTCAGAAATTTAAAAATTCACTAAAAATCTATCTCCTCCTTCATTTTTCGAGTAATCTTCTTCAAATTTTCAGGAAATGTTCCTTATAATAAAAGGAAAAACGTTACTTTAGAATTTTAGTAACTTAAAAAAATAAAAATATTATCACAAAAATTTTTAAAAAAAGTGTTTTTTTTTTCAAAAAAAATATTTTCACAAAAATTTTTTAATTCCAAAGTAACGTTTTTTTGTTATTGTATAAAGATTAGACTGTGAAAGTTTGAAGAAGATTGCTTGAAAAATGTAGGAGGAGATAGATTTTAAATGAAATGGTCTTTTTTTGCTGTTTTAGTTTTCCCTTCCTATAGGGGACCTATTATGTGGCCGACTTTGACTGGTCATATCTCAAAAAATAATTCGAATTTTTTTAAACGATAAAAAGCATCTAGAAGCTTAGAAAAAACTCTAAAAAATAAGATCAACTTGTAAAAAACATGCAATATTCAGAAAATTCTGCAGTAACAAAATTAAAAATAATTTATACAGAAATTCATAAAATATAGCAAATTTATAAGGAAATTAAAAAAAAAAAAACAAAGAAATTTAAACGTCACAAACATATTTTTAAGGTACATTGGTGGTGATAAATCATAAAGTTAAATATGTCATTGAACATTTATAAGCAGTCTTAATAAGAAATTTACACAAGTTGAAGGATTTTTGAGCTCCAAATTTAGTTGAATAAGCAAACTTCAGATAAATTGTATATAATATAAAAACAGAAAAAAAATTTTGACTAGGTGGCGCAATAAAGTCAGTTTTGTAATGATATTGCAAAGATTTTGATTAAAAAAAATTATATGAGTTTTTTCACATTGCGGTGCTGTTGTTTTAGCTTTCAAATTTCAATCACCAAGCATTTTAGCGATTTTTCGAAGTATAGAAAATTTAATGGGATTTATAGGGAAGTGGCAACTTTGTATACATAAATTAGACTGCAGTTGAGTAAATGAATCTATTCTAAAAACTACTAATAATTTCTAAAAATGAACCAAAATAAATCAATATAAGCACTAAATTAAAAATGTACAAATTGCTTTAAATCACATGGCAATCAGTTTCACTATGGAAGCCACAAATCATCAATACTAAAAAGAATACAAAAACTGCTTGTTTAAGTAAGGTAATTGTTAAATATGTAAACAGAAAATTTTTCCAGTTTTATAAAGGCTATTTTATCAATTTTTACCTGATGAAGGCATTGGAAATTAAGTAATTTTGTAAACTTCTAATAAAACTTTGCAATAAAAGCTTGACTTAAAAGAATTTTTAATTATTTTTTATCATTTGAAGGCTTTGGAAAATAAGGAATTTTGTTAATTTAAACTGATAAAATCTGATGTTTTTTTAAAATTTCCTCACTTTATTTCAAAAACCCCTTTTTTTTTGACTTTGTCATTTTTTAGTTTTTACTCACCTTGTGGCAGCCCTGAATATATTTTGTTGTTTCATCAGATTTTTGTAAATGTGTAGATCACTGGTTTTCAATCTTTCAACATTCAACTCAAAGAGTTTTCATAGCACTCATTATGACTCCCAAGCAGGATCAGAGTAAAATTGCTTAAAATTATTACAACAGGGTAGCGATTCAAGCAGGAATGTTAAAATTGAAAAATTTAGTTAAAAAAGACCTGGAAAAACTTTAAATTTTGAACAAAGATTGCTAAATTCTTGGAATTTTGAAGAACTATTTAACATAAATAATAATAGTCAATTGAACAAAAAGCAAAAAAAAAACAAAATTTTTGCTCAAAAATGTTTTGGTTCAATGACACATGGATAGCAAAAAGACCTCTCGGTCCTATTCTGAAATAAAATTATTAAGTCAAATAATAAAATTTTAATTAGATAAAAAATACTAAGTAAATATAATATATTTTTGTGTTATTTAAAATCTTATTTTTTATAAAACAAATTTAAAGTATTTATTTATCATAAAACAAATTCTAAGCTGCACTGATGTCTCATGCAAAAAAAGAAATTCTGAATTACAAAAAACTAGTCTTAGTTAGTTGAAGCCAAAATAAAAATTCTGTTAATCAAGCTTGGATAAAAAAAAACCTTAGAATTAAAAAATGACATAACATCTAAAAATACGTTAGATTTTAAGAAAGAAAAAAAACAGGTTTGCCAAAAGTTGTTTTGAAAGTTTTCTTCAGATTTTTAAAATTTCTTCTAGGGTTTAAGATTAAAAATGCTTTGAATTGTTTTTAACTAAAAACTACATTTTAGGTAAAAAAATGGCTTATATAGTGTATCAACATTGAAAAGATATTGTAAAACTACTTAATTTTTTTTTTATAAAATGAAATTTATAATGATCCAAAAAAATTATGTATATGATAGATTTTTGTATATTATTGAAATTTAATTTCTTATTAATTTCTTATTAATTAAAATTAGTTTTTTTCAAGATTTTTGTTAAAAATTCCAGAGTATTCTGTTTTTTTTTTCAAATTTCTAAAATTCAAGGTTTTTATTGTCTAAAATGTTTAATTCAAGGTTTTTCTAGGATTCCAGGTTTATTAGCAATCTGAAAAAAGATCAAAGCTCTTAAAACAGAATATTTTAAATTTGTTTATACTACTTTTAAAAAATCTACCTTAATTTTACTTTTGTACTAAAAATGGAAAATAAAACTTGTACTTTTGAAAACCTAAAACAATCCTAAATAAAAAAAACAGAGCCACTCTGTTACAAGGGCATTTCAATCTTGTCTTAAAAAACTTTATTTTGGCTAGTAATACTGATGAAAAAATAAAACTTCAAAACTAAATTTATAAAGCTAAAAATTTTAGGAATCAATTTAAAATTAGTCAACTTTTGCACTAATATACTTTTGAAAATAATAGACACATGATAGACCAATCTCTTTTGCCCAGGAAACTTTTATGGTTGCAAAGGGTAGAGTTATTTTTTTTACCAGTAATTATAATTCAAACTTTCAAGTTTTTTTGTTCATAGTTCACTAGTTTGTAAAATCTTTAGTTTTATATCATTTAAAAAGATAAAAAAATATTTACAGTTTTTATCAAACTACCTACTTCAAATTAACAGAGCACAATTTTTTTTATCAATTGTTAGTAATAATGTTTAAGATACAGATTTAAAATGACTGGATTGACCAAAACGATCTTTAATACTTTGGTGCCATAGCATGGCACAGAACATAGTTGTTTATTAAACGATAAAAAAACGCTCATAATATTTGGTCCTAGGACCTGGTTCAGGAAAAAACCTCTCGGTTACCAAGTCGCATACTGTTAAAATACCTTTTTACGTCTTGGTGTCAGTGAAATGTGAAGTCTAGAATTATAATTTAAAGCACTATTTCATTTAATATTTTAACTTAAACCAAATAAAATTTAATGGCTTTACATTTCACTACATACATATATTTAAAATGGTATAGTTGTTTAATTCTATATAATATTTTCTTGTTTAATACATATGTAACTTAAGTGCAGCAAAATATCCGTTTTAAAAAACTAATTGCTGTTTTTGTATCAGTACGTCAAAAGTAAAGCTTACTTCAAAAACGATTACTGACTAAATTAATTTAGCGATACTTTAGTAAAATCACCACATACAAATCACTGGTGCAGTGTTTATGTCATGACTGTTTTAGTTTTTATCTTACTTCTTACGAAAAACTTTACACTATTTTTTTTGTTTGTGTATAAGTCGACCAGTGATAGTTTTAATCTTGCAATTTTTAACTCTAACTTACAACCGTCATTTGGATCCCTACGTCATCAGGCTCCACTTTTGTCCATGAGAAGCATTAGCTTTCGATAATAAACACTTAGTTTAAAACAGGAATCGGCTTAGCAGCTTTTTAAAAGTTGTAGGCCAATTTTTTTACAAAATACTCGCGGCTGCATATGCGCTAATTGAAAAAAAAGTCTTTCGCGTGAAACAGACATTTAAAACAGTTTTCTTATTAAACACAAAATGATATCTTAAACCAAAATCAGATAAAAAAACAAAAATTAAGACTAGATATCATTCGTTGTTAAAATAAGAGCCTAATTGTAAATGTTTACTACAAAAGCTTAAAATATATTTAAAGCTAATAAGTACATTGCGGGCTGCAGTTTACCGACCCTTGGCTTACACGTTTTCAAAAAAAAATTAGAATTCCTTACTGCACATGGTGTTATTAATATTTTTTCAGCGGCGGCTTTAAATTGATTTCAGGAGACTGTGTTACCCCTAAAATAAGATAGAAGTTTAAAAAATATTATTTAAATATTTAAAATCGTTTTTGAGTCAGAAACTTTGTTTATGATTATTTCTTAAATCAGGGGTTCCCAACCAGGGGTGCTCGCACCCCTTGGGGGTGCGAGGCAGTATTCCAGGGGGTGCGAGATGGTTTTTAATTTTTCTATGATAAATAAGGAGATTTTCTTTCTCTGATAAAATTTATAAAATTAAAAAGTACATTTTGTTATAAAAAAAAAGTTGGCGCTAATTTTCTGAATAAATTAATTTTATTTAAAAAAAGTTAAATCTTTGTTGTCGACGTGTTGAAAAAGGCAATTTATCAAACTTTCCATTACTCGAAGAAGTGACTGATGAAGATGAGTGTTCAGTACCAAGTGTGCGTGCAGAAATTATGAACCATTTGGAAATACTATCCAAGTCATTTGACGGATATTTAAAAAAAGGAGAACTGGAAATTTCTGAAGAATGGATAATAAATCCATATTCTTTTAATTTGAATAACATGTCCAATGATGAATCGTTAAAAGATAAACTTATTGAGTTATGCATGAACCGTTTTCTCAAAATGAGAGTTTAAAAGCAAAACTCTTGAACAATACTAGTGTTGTTCAATGAATATGTTTCCAAAATTTGGTGAAAAAGCACTAAGTACTCTTATTCCATTCGCAACGACTTACTTGTGTGAGTCTGAATTTAGTAACCTTTTGTCAATAAAAACTAAACCAAAAAACCGCTTGAATGCACAGGCAAACATACGAATTGCTATCAGCAACACAATACCACGTTTTAAGAATGTTTTGTGCAATAAATACAAACAAAAAAGTCATTAACTTTAGAGTAGATTTAAAATTAAGTTCTTAATTTTTTCAAAATAATATTGCATGAAGAGAATTTTAATAATTTGTTAAACACCTTGTGAGTATAACGACCTGCCATTTAGGATTTTTTTATTAAATATATAGATTAGTTTAGTTTTTTGTTAATGTTAATTGAAAAAAAAAAGTTTTTTAGAAAGATAGATTTGTTTTTTTTTTTGTTAAATTGAAAAGTAATTATTTTTTAGTTAGATTAAAAATGAGCAGGTACAATTACTAGTGATGAGCTCTAAACTCACTTGCTTGACTTCAGAAAACGTTTATCGTGGCAGAGGGAAGTGTGAGTTCTAGAGATGTTTTGATTAGTTTGTTATGATTTTAAATTTTATTTTTGTTAATATAGTACACTATGATAAATATTAAAATAATAATTATTAATTAATGAAAAAAATTATTTTATAATCAAATTATTAATAGATAATTATAGCATATAGTGTTAGGGGTGCGAGATCAAATTAAGAGACTTTAGGGGTGCGGGGCATCAAAAAGGTTGGGAACCACTGTCTTAAATAGACAAGTTTGTAATTTTGTATGTTTTTTTTTTGCGTCTTACTAAAATCTCAACGCTTAATTTACCAAATGTAAACATAAAAAGATAAAAATAACTAGAATGGGAGGAATAGGATTTTCTTGAAAACAGCTATTACTACTTTAAAACGGTTTATTCATTATGTTGTGATGATAAACTTATAGTTGGTAACGGATTGTTTAAAAAACATAAATAAGTTAATACTTCATAAAACTGCATAAGCTTTTTGTATAACGCGCTTGTTTACTTAAAAAACTAAAATGATCTACTAATAATTAAGTATTAAAAGTAACAGAGTAAGTTTAGAGTTCTGTGGTTGAGTAATTCGTGTTGCATGCAGATTTTGCTTACTTGCTTTTGGTTGTTATTTTTATCTGTTTCTCTTAATATGGTCTTTTTTTATTCGAAATTGTATGGTCAATTTTGTTTGTGTTTACTCTGATCATGATTGGCTGGTTTTAGTCTGTTGATGGGGAAAGATATTGTATGGTTGTGCGTGATTGTTTATTTGCTGTTTTCTAGTTTTGTTATATTTCATTTGTTAGCTGTATATATTAATTACTATTGCATAAATATAAGTTTTTTTCTTCTTACTTTTTTTTTGGATAGACACGAGTTTGAAAAAAACCATCTAACAGGTCATCGGCGATTGCCGAAAACTTATTAAACAATTCAAATTGTGCAAGGAATTATAGTGATAGTAATTTTTCAACTATAAGTAAAGCTCGTAATGATTATCATTTAAGGGTTCTAGAATCTTTATTTATAAAAACGTTCAAACCTAATTTGTGCAAGCAACAATACGTTTATATTTCTTATCTTTATAAGTTGTTATAAATAAAAATGGGATTAAATTTTAAATTTTATTTTGTTTTACTTGAATTTTGTCGCTTATTTGATTGTTTGTTTTGTTATTGTTGCTTATCTTAGTTAAATTACTGATTAACTATTTTTAAATATGTAGTTATGAATCGTGAATGTCTAATTAGTTTTTGCTCAATTATACTAATTAGTTTTAATTGATTGTTTTTTCTGATGAAACCTCTAACTATTTATTTACTCAAAATTTAATCTTAAAATTAGTTGCTAACAAAAGTAGTTGAAAAGCGTTAGCCGAAATCGATTTTAATTGTTGTTTGTTTTAATAAAAATGTTTTTGAATGAATTCTTACTTTTACTAGACTAAAATTAATTCTACCAATACAAGTTTCAGAAACTACATTTTTCTTAATAGTTTTTTTTCTAATTTAGCTTAGTTTTTTATTTTTTATGAATAAGATTTCAGTAAATTTGTTAGTTATCAAATTTTAAGGTACTTATTTAATGCTAATGTTTTCATTATAATACTAGTTTTATGCATTTTATCAACAACTGATTGTGAGTTCAATATTATGGCGTTGATCACATGATTGGATTATTGGTGTGATTTTTTTTTGTTGTAGCGCCGGTAAACACTTACTTGGGGATTTGAGCTCCATTATTTTCCCACACTTTGTGGTTTTTAGTGTTGAGATTTTAGCCTTGTGAGTATTCTACAAATGGCGTGTCACCAAGATTTTTTTAAATTTGTTGAAAAGATAGTTTTTGTTTATTTAATTTTGGATAGTTTAAGTTAAATATTAACGGGGCAGGTAAAATTACATATGATGCAAAACCCTCACTTTTCCCCAGAAAACGTTTATCGTTGCAAGGAGTAGAGTTTGAGACTGATGTTTCTTAACCATAAAAAGAAAGTTTAACGATTCAGGAATATATAAAACTTATAATAAATATGAACATATGAAAACTTAAAATGGAATAAACACATAAACTATTTATTTAAAGTTGCACAAATTTTATTCTATCCAGTATGAAAAGGTTTTAAAACTAATTCAGCTACTACTCTGATAAAACTAAAATATACGTTTGTCCTAAGCTTGAATTCAATACCCAAACTTAGTCACCCGATTTAAACAAAACGTTGATAAAATTGACTATGTGCAGGGAAATTTTACCCGTTTTATATGTAATCAATGTAACATATCGATGTAACATATTATACAATGATAGATTGGTTAAACTTGGATTGAAGTCTCTAGAATATAGAAAATGAACATTTGATTTTTTATAAAATTATTAATGTCAAATAAAAGGTTGTTTTCAGTCAACTTTTCATTTTTTTTTTCATAACAAATATCAGTTAAGTGAAAATAATAGAAAAATAAAACGTATACATAATTTTAACAACAATCAGTGGCAAGGTTTATTTTTTCACAGAGCAAAAACTATGTGGAACAAGTTACCATCGTGTGAGAGGGTGGAACATTTTCGCTTAAAACTAAAAATATTTAGTTTAGATACTATAAACATCAGTAAAATTCAGTAATTTCTATTAAAAACAATATAGGAAAATAAATATATATTTTTTATAGTATCTATCTCATCTAAATTGTTTACTGATTTCTTTATTTTTCTATTTGTAATAATTTTTTTTCCTACGCCTCCCCCCTAACAGACTAATAATTTACTTTTATTAACTTTGTACAAATGTGTTTGTATGTTCAAAGTTATTGGCTTTTGTATCAAGAGAATAGTTTTAAACTTATTAATGAGTCCTTTATAATTTTAACTTTGTTTAATACTTTGTTTATGTTTAACTTTTGTTTAATATAGATGTAATTTGTTTTTTTTCTTGTGTGTCCTGTTTAAGTGCATCAGGTGATGCCTGAGTCAAACATTGCACAATAAACATTATAATAATTAACAATAATAATAAGTTTTAAAACACATAATGTTACTTGACTTAAAAAGTGTTAAATAATATGTATATTTAATTGTAGAAAAAATGCTTGAATATTGGGTTGTATAAAATATTTATTACCGTACGCCTTTGATTACATTTTAGTGCTTGATTTCTTTAAAATTTTTTAAGTTTTAGTTTTTAATTATGATGTACCGGACCCACTATCCGGATACGGCCGAATGTTGCCTTTTTTCACTAATATCGGAATCCGACCGGGTCCTAACTTTGAAAATGGATCTGGACCCGGTTCCGGCTTGATCTTAAGTTAAAAATAGATCCTGATCTAATTTCGACCATACTTTAATTTTGTAAATCCGATAGATCAGACCTTTGTCATATTTTATCTAAAAATAGATAAGAATCAAGTTATTTATAACGAGCAATGGTCATTTTTCGATCTTTATATAAAGAAACAACTACACTAAATTTGTCACCGAACATTTGCTAAAAAGCCATACGTAAACTATCGAGCATAAACAAGTTCTCTGAATCAGTACTTTTGAAAATTATAATTGATTATATTGTAAGTATTTTTTTGTATTTTCTATTAAACAAAAATGTTTGATGAAAAAACAAAAGTAAACTTTTTTACCGCTCTATACAGGCGTACCAAAACATGACTGTATCAATAAAAGTATGTTGATTGATTAACTAATAGCATATTTGCTTCGTTCTTTCATAAAAAACCAATAAGTTTTATAGTTTGATGTTTTTTATCTTAATTATTTCGTTTTATACCTAAATAGTTGTGTTTAAGTAATCTTTTTCAATGTTTTTTAATAAGCTTGGGCAACTTCTTTAGTCTTTGGACCCGATATGGCAGCGTATTGTACATAACAGGAGAGATTTATCGACATAGCCTTTTGCAGGATGCTTTACTTTAAAGGTAAATTTTATCCAGAGAAAGCTCTACTAATAGGATCTTAAAAGTAACTAAGTTCAATTTTACACTTAGAGTTTATTCGACCACACACTGTTGTTAGCATTAAGCATTGTTAAAAACAAATAACTGTACAAAAAACAACTTTCTTACTTGTAGGGTACATAATTAATTAAAACAAAAATTTAATCATAACAATTTAGCTACTTATATTTTATAGTTTTTTTTATTAATTTAAAAGTGATTTTCGGCATTTTTTACTAATATCTGAATTTTCCAGATCCTACTAAAAAGAGGATTAGGAACCGGTTTCGACCGGATTTTAATTTAATAAAGATCTGGATCCTGATTTTGTGGATCCAGTAGGTCACTTGTTTTTACAGTTTACTAAAAACCGAAATTTCATTTAACTAAAACATTAAATTCTAACAAACTCGACTACGACATCACTGTGGTGACATTTGCATGTTTATTTAAAATTTGTATTTATCTTAAAAATAGTGTTGCTTAAACATTTAAAAATGCTTCAACATAAGTAAAAGTACCATTGCAATATCATTAATTTTCTTTTTACCAACACATTAGCTTTTAGTAAATAAAGTAAAGCTTACTTTTTGAAATAAAATAAAAGTTACATTAGATATCTAACTGTAAGGAACATTACATTTTTAAGTTAAGAAAAATTAAAAATTTACTATAGTAATTTCTATAAGCTGCCAATAGCCAAAATAACATGATCAGTTTTAAATGAACTATGAATATAATAATAAGAAATTGTAACATAAAGTAGTATATATTTAAATTTTTAACGTCACATAATAGATAAACATAAAATATTTATAACAAAAACTATTTATGATTAATAATTATAAACATTTTATCAATACTTAATTATACTGATTAAACAAATGCTTGAAGAAGAAAAAGAGTAAACGTTTACCTCATTTTATAGTGTTTTTTAAAAGCTTCTGATATTTTACAAAATTCAAAATTTCTTGAAATACTTTTTTAAGGAGTTTGACATAAATTAGTTTGATTGCTAATATGTAAAAACATCGTTTTCAGTAACAAAATTAATGTTTATTTGTTAAATAATTGACTAAGATTTAAAAATCATTTACTATAATTTAATTTAAAAAGTTTATCGTAGTAAAATTATAAAGTTCAATATAAATTTAAAATTTTATTAACAAAACAATGTTTCACTCGTTTGAACTAAATCAAGCAAGATCATCAATTGAATAAAATCTGTAACTTATTTTTATATAAACTTGCAAAAAGACATTAGGCTAAACTTGAAATAAAACTGGCACTTATGTGTAAAAAACAACAAAATAAAACTTATAGTTTAAAGCTATCAGTTTATGAATATAATAATATTACCAGATCAGAAAAATGTAAGCTACTTAATAATATTATAAAATTTTAACAAAAAAATATATATATACAATTAACAGGCTTGTAAAATTTGTTAACAACAAAAAACAACTCTTGCAACTAATAAAACACTAGACTGAATAACTGTTTAAAGAATTGAATAATAGTATGGTGACGTAATTATAAGTAAGGTTTATAAAATCTGATAGGACTATAAATTTGAAACTACTTTGAATTTGGTTACTTTTGTCGGTTTTAATATTTGCTTGTACAAGTTAAAAATAATTATCAAAATTTTTTAAGTTTTAAGATAAAGCCTTTTCAAAACAAACATATAAACTCGTTCCTTTTATTTAATGAACTTCCCCGTCAGCGTTCGCTATTTCTATCTTCTCGTAGGTATAGGTCATGCAAATTCCTTATTTCTCCGATGTGATGTAAAATGTTCCAGTTGATATTGTAATCAGTGTTATTGTTTTTTAATTTAAATAGCTTATATTTTTCCAATCTTAACATAAACTAACCTGGTAATGTTATGATTTTCATAAATTGACAGATTTAATTTATTAGTTTTATTTTACACATAAATGCCAGTTTTATTTCAAGTTTAGTCAAATGTCTTCTTTCATGTATATATAAATTTTTTCAAACTGATTTTATTCAAACGAGTGAAACATTACTTCATTAATAAAATTCAAAAATTTTAATTCATTATTGTCCTTAACATTTAGTCGAGAACTTTTAATCTCTTTTTACTTCACATTACTCTATAACAAAAAGATTAAACGTCATCAGTAAAACATTGAAAAAAATCAATAACTTAAGTTAAATATCACAACTATTGTAATTGTATAAATGATGCAATTCGACCAGAATTCGATTTGAAAAAGATTCAAACCCGTTTAAGACTGGATTTCTATTAAAAAGGTCTTATCAAGTTCCGGTCGGATTTAAATTAAGATCCCGCTCAACCATTTTAAAATTGAGGTCGGCAAGGTGATATTTGATATACAAGTTTTAATAAAAACTTCTTAATTCATTCAGGGACACAGTTAGAATGTCTTGTAGTTCTATAATGTGCTTTAACAATAAAAAGATTAAAAAAAAGTTCTTACATCGATTTATTTGAAATACAAAAATAACCTTTTTTTTTGAAATCGAGATCAGAATCTTTTTTTTTAATTTAAATCTGTTTCGGAACTAATCTCAGTAAATAATTGCCAGACCACTATTTTAAAACAATTCCAAGCATTCTTCATTTGATTTTTTTATTAAGTTTCAATTCGCTCTAAAGAAAAACTTTAAAAGTTCATTTATCACTCTAGATTTACAATGGTATGCATACAGTAAATTAGTGTTACATACTCATATACATGAAAATGACTTTTTTGAATTTGTCTTATTTCAGGTTAAAGTTGTGTCAGATTACTTAATTTAAAGTTTTAAAATTTAATGGTCAAAAAATGTAACTTATATAAATTGATTACGACATTTAACGGCAGAACACTAAAATAAAAACAGTAATTATTTTGTCTTTAGTTTTTAAGCAACTAAATATTTATCCCTTCTCAAATATATAGTATTAATTGTAGATGCTCTTAAATAAGGATAGCAAGTGAATAATTCAAAGGTTAAAAAAACTAAAGTAGTTTTTTTTTCTAATTTATGTTAAACTGAAACTAAACTTTTCTAATATGATTAAGAACGATATGTAACAAACTAAACTAATAAACTCTCGTCTTATAAAACTAAACTAAGTTGCTTATTTAAAATAAATACTTTTTAATGAACTTTTACTGTTTTTTCTACATTTCAAATAAAGTTATATAATATCTAATTTAGTTATATTGTATTACAAACTTTGAATAGATTTTGTTTGAGAATAATTTAAAAAAAGTACGAATTAGTAAAAAGACAAATCAGTCTAGGTAAGTGGCAGAAATATTTAATTCAGAAAACGTTCATATTTTTAAATAAAGTTAGGTTTGATAAAAATGTATTTCTATAAATAAATTAGTCTGAATCAAAAAAATACGAAACAAAGTTAACTTAGAGTTTTTATCAAAACCACAAAACTTGAAACACAATATAAGTGACAAGTTTACCTATTAAATTTCGTAGTAAATCACAGAATATGTTTGTATATAAATTAAATAAACTGTATATCATTCAAATTCTTTGAAGGAAACTAATCAAATAAATTTTAACAAAAACCATTGAAATATAAAACGGTAAAAAAAAACTAATTTTTATACCAATACTAATTTTTTTTCTAAACTTAAAGAAAAATAAGAGTAACAGTATACCCTTTCAAAATTTTATCAAAATGAATTGGATATAAAATATTTTTTTTTCAGAAATTTAAGTAAATGCAAATTATAATACATCCATCTGGTCGTCACTGAATATATTATCATCAAATTCTGAACTAGCAGCGACTCCTTGAACGACTTCATCATATAACGGGGGTTTTACAGAAATTACACGGGGTGAAATAAGAGGCTGGAGATATGGAAAGGGAGAATCTCCATATTTTTTAGGGTTAGACTGCAGCCATTCCTCCAAATCTTGGCGTTGATACACTAACATGTACGCAGACTTACTCTAAATGTTATTTTATTTATTAAAAGTCATTATCTTTCAAGTATTTTTGCAACACAAAACTAGCACAACTTTATCTAAAAACAATCATTTTTATACAAACTCATTTTCATAGACGCCTCCTTGGCAGAAGTTTCAAAAATATTTTACACAAACCATTACTCGTACAAAAAGCTAAGCTACTAGGTTACATGACAATTAATATTCGGTAAGTTCAAGTTAAAAAAAAAAAATTAAGAGACCATATCTTAAAAAATAGTATATATTTGCAAAAACTAAAAAATATGTTTGTATGACCGAACATTGTAGGTCTTATTGTTATGTACAAGCCATTTTATCTTTTTTGAGATTTATAAAAATTACTATATTTAATACAAGTTATTTTAGCAATGTTTAACAAAATACTTAAAGTTTTGTAAAAAATCAAAAATGGCTTGTAGATATTATTAAGACCTAAATACGTTTTTTTTTATTATACATTACTTTTTAAGTTGTGTTTATTATACATTGTTTTTAAGTTAAATTATTTTTTTTAAGTTTTAATTGTTGGAATTTGAATAGTCATGCACCCAAGTTACTATAATCAAACTTACCACAACACTTTCTTCAGAAATTTCTGACACGCATGAATCGTCAAAATAATTCCATTTTCCTGTAAATCGATTTTTAGCGTACGCTGTGTAGTGGCCGCCTCCTAGTCCTCCCATGTGATTGCTAACAGCAACAAGATTATATAACTTCTTTTTTATAGGAATCGAAGTCTGTGGCGCCTTTACATGTTCACTCAAGTCTAAATTCCTACAAAAATAAACATAATAAAGCTGAGTAACATTTTAAAGATTTATAAAGAATGAAATAAAGTAGTTAAAAACTTTCATAATTGCAAATAATAAAAACCCCTAACAAAACTAAATATAAAGAGTTATATCAGCAAACAAATTCACTTAAACAATAAAAAACTTAACTGTTATTACTCTCATCAAAATTTTAGATCAACGGTAATTTTTATCATAACTTTAATACTTCTATGAATTTAAAAACACTTTTCATTGTTAAAATTGAAGTATATAAAAAAGGTAACACTAAAATTTAGTTAAAATATAAAATTTTTAGATAAAAAGTTACTCGGAATTTTAGTGTTTATTAATATAACATTTAAAAATTTTCTACACGAAAAAAAACTCTTAACGAAAAACAAATGAAAAATTTAATTAAAGGTCGTTCGGAATTTAAACAAGCTTATAAACGAAGCTATATTTTAACAACATGGGTTATTATAATAGTAAAAAAAAAATTTATGCAGGGTTCGTACGCAATATTTTGCAATTTTAGACTGATATTTTCCTAATTATTAATGTTGGAAACTCAGTTGGGCTTATAATAAGACGAAAATACGTTACCTATTAGTTTAGCTGTAGCCTTTAAGAATAAGAAATTTTAGTACAAATTTTGTTTTTCAATTTATTTGTTAGACATGGGGCTTGGAAAACAACATAATAATTTAAGCTGTCATGCAACCCCTACATTTTATTTTATTTTGGCTAGGTAACAGAGTACTTGACTAAAAAACAATTGGATATTAAGAAAGAAAATTTACAACTAAATAATATATTTGAAATAAAAAGAACTGATTTTAAATTTAATTTTTTTTTTTACATTTAAATTCTGACATTTCACTAATAATGCCTTGATTTTAGAGAAATTAAGGTTACTATGACCAAATGCTTACTTAGATAGAAAATAACAATTTAATATTCTTTTGAAACAACAAACTTATTCTCAAACTTTATTCAAATTCAGGGAAATAATCAAGTATTTTTACTAGCAAATCTAAACTTTTTGTCAACATTGCCTTACTTTTACTAAAAATAAGACTACAAATTCAAATTTTTGTTGTGAAAGAAATTCACAAGCTAATAAATTATATACTTAAAAAAGTGACTTATATAAATAGACCTGGTCCAGCTTTTTAAAAAGATTAATACAATTCTTAGTTCAGAAAACATCTGTGTCTACATTAGAGCAATAAAACTGAAATTAGAACAAAAATTTTCCTAAAAAAGCACAAGATAACTGTGAAGTAAATCAAAAACACGGTATTTGTACTTTTACAAGTTGTAACTGGTGTATATTGTATATTAAATCGACAACGCAAATATTAATTTTTCACTTGCTTTTATTTGTATATGTATCAATAAAACTATGTTATTTGATTGGTCATGGTAATTTTGCTAACTTCTTATCTTGGCAAGCAACTAGTTTTTTATGTAGCGTTTTAAATAAACGTTAGTACTTTTTTTATTTAAGGTTTTTAGTTTAAATAAATATTTTTATAAACCTAACTAAGTCTTTGTATACTTTTTCAATGTTCTACACAATGTCATTGACAATTTCTCTAGTCCGTGGGTGAGATGTTGAGTAATTTGTACACAACAGACCGTATTTGTTTGACTTTTGCAAGTCGATTTAATTTTGTTAAATTAAGGCCATAGGTGGGGTCCAACATTTTTTTTTACAAAAATTAACTTTAGCTTTTATATAAAAGCTTTAAATACAAACTACAAGCCAGTTTTTTATAGAATTCAAAAATATCATTTAACTTTTGAGATATTTAATTTTTTGTAAAAGTTTTCCAATATAAACGTATGGACCGCAAATTTTTCGGGGTCAATTTTCCCAGAAATTTGAAAATTCACTAAAAATCTATCTCCTCCTTCATTTTTCGAGTAATCTTCTTCAAATTTTCAGGAAATGTTCCTTATAATAAAAGAAAAAAACGTTACTTTAGAATTTTAATAATTTTAAAAAATAAAAATTTTATCACAAAAATTAAAAAAAAAAGTGTTTTTTTTCAAAAAAAATACATTTTTACAAAAATTTTTTTCAATTCCAAAGTAACGTTTTTTGTTATTGTATAAAGATTAGACTGTGAAAGTTTGAAGAAGATTGCTTGAAAAATGTAGAAGGAGATAGATTTTAAATGAAATAGTCTTTTTTTGCTGTTTTAGTTTTCCCTTCCCATAGGCCCTATTATGTGGCCCGACTTTGACTGGTCATATCTCAAAAAATAATTTTAAAACGATAAAAAGCATCTTGAAGCTTAGAAAAAACTCTATAAAATAAGATCAATTTGTAAAAAACATGGTTTACCCCCCCTATGGCCTTAAATAAGCTCACAAAGTTGCTTAATGTCTTCAGTGATAACTCTACCAAAAGGAGCCAATGATAAAAAGTTACAATTTATCATTTAGAGTTTATGTTAACATAAAGTGTTTCATGCATTATTCAATGCTCAAAAGTAAAAATTCTACAAATCACAATAGACAAAACTATTATTACAGGGTTCGTGCGCGAATTTTTTTTCACTTAGCCTGACTGAGACCAATTTAGCCTGACATTTTTTCAAAGTAATGTAAATCCCCTTTAGAAAAATTTTAGGTATTGGGGGGTCTTGATTAGTACTATTGTAGACTCCGACTTCAACCGGCTTCATCTCAAAAATATTTTGAGCTTTAAAAATCTGCAAAAAGCAACTCATAGTTTAGTTACAACACGATAAAATAAGACTAAAATGTGAAAAAGGTGATTGACCCCCCTATGACCTTAACATAACAAATTCAGTGATAAGTTTTAAATTAAGTGTTATGTCTAATCTAATACTAGTGTAAAAATTTAATATATATATTACTAAACACAATTGTTCAATTTAATTAAGCCCTTAGTAAAAAAATTATAACCAGAAGATTTATTATAAAACGACGAGCATTGTCGTGTTTTATTAAAATTTAAAATGAAACGCTTACACGAGTATTAAAATAAGTAAAAAATGTTTATTATAGTATTTTGACTAATACTTAAAATTGATACATAATTATAAATCCTGAACTCTAAATAAATACAGTAATTGTTGATGTTATATCAGACTTAAAAAGCTTACACAAAAATAAAAAAAACCTTTAATATTTTGTTCTTGTAAAGAAAAATTAATTGTACCTAAAATTTGTACTCCAACAAAAATTAGTACTTATATCTTAAAGCTAAGTTTCAGTGTTGTGAATATCTCTAATACCTTTAAAAAAAAAGTTAAATATATGAATAAACTGCTAAGAGTTTTAATCTAAAAAAGTATTTGGTATAGAGCCTTTAAATTAGAAAATAAAACAGTTCAACCAACTAAGCTTTGGAAAACAAAGCTGATGTAAACAAGTACAAACAAACAGCTAAGTTGTTGAACTAAACTGTAATGTTTAAACTGTACTTTTTTATGAATTTTCATAATTATAACGTATATAATCTACTCAAAACAAAATAATCAAGATTCTTAAATTTTTTTAGATGTTCAACAAGGTTTTAAGCATTTATCTTTACAAATATTAAATGATTTTGTCTTTAATAACTAAATCATTATTTAGAAATAAATTTACATCTCAATTTGATCTTAAAAGGATTTCTTTTTTTTTTTTATCAAAGTTTTTGAAGCATTTGAACTGAGAAAAACTGAAATTCTTAAATTTTTAAGTAAAAAAACTGATTTAGCCTGACGCGCAGAAACCCTGTATAGGTAATAAAATAATCAAAAAAAGTATATTAAAGTTTGATTTAACATTGTTTTTTTTTTAAATTGAAATTTTTTTTTTATTAAAGTTTGATTTAAAACTGTTTTTAAATATAAATTAACTGGATCCGAAACCGGTTTCAGATCCAGATGAATCTTAATTTGCTAAGCGGCCACGGTCGGATCCTAATTTCAAAGATCCGTTAGATTAATAGTATGAATCCAATTAGTAAGCACTATTGTGTACTGAAAATAAAATTAAGACCAAATCAAAAAAAAAAAAAGATGTGGGAAAATGCTTTTTACAAGTTGCTTTCAACTTAAAAGTACATCGCTAATCAAATCTGACACGCGGACCATAAGTTTCTTACCATTACTCTACATAAATAAAACAATTATACCTAAGTGGGAAATGAACGAGTGAATCAAGTTTATCTCTAAGGTACCGAGTATAGGAAAATCTTTTTAATTGTATGATAAGAACTGGCGGCAGCATCCACAAATCTAGCTTCTTAGTAGCTTGCTGGTGCTTCTTGCATGAAGAACAGTACCTATAATAGAATTTTCTTTTATCTGTTCTTTTAAAAGCAAAAGTTTATTATTATCTTGAGTAACTTTATTGTGTTGATTTGTTTTCAAGTTTTTGTAAGCCCAATCTTAAAAAATTATTTTAACTAATATTAACTACTATAAGATTTATTTGATCAATTATCAACATACTTTTATAAATGTTATTGCACCTAGATATTATACAATACTTAAAAGCTTGTAAATAATTCAGTTTTAATACTAATTGAAAATATTTTAGGAAAACTTTCTGACTGTTTAAAAAAGACATAAACTATTGAATATATAAAAAAAAAACCAAAAAACAAGTCAAAATGGATATTAGTTTCATAAGCAAGTGTATAGGTAATGATTTAGCACAAGCTTAAAATAATTTGGTATTCGATTATAACTTTTCATATAAAAAATACAACAAAACACATTTCTTTTTTTTTCTTAAATTTATTTGAGTACTTTCGAAGTAAGTCTTGTCAAAAATTGTATCTTTATACATTAAACCGAATCTAAATTAAAATAAAACTATACTGTAGTTTAAAGTTTTAAAATATAAAATGACGTAATAATCAAGTATAAAAAATAACTAAATGCTTATACTAAAGAATTTTGTTGTACTAATAAAACTTGTTAGATTAAAATCAAACTAAAATAAACCAGCATTAAAAATGAGAATAAAAGTAATAAGTCTTTAAATAGTATAAGCATTTAGTTAATTTTTACACTTGATTATTACGTCATTTTATATTTTAAAACTTTAAAATACGGTATAGTTTTATTTAAATTTAAATTCAGTCTAATTTAGTAAGATACAATTTTTGAAAAGACTTACTTCGATTAAGAAAAAAATGAAAAGTGGTTTGTCATATTTAAAAAATAAATTATGCACCCGAAAAAAGTTGTTCAAGCTTTTCATCTATAACATAATGAACTACAACTTTAAAATAATTAATCCTATACAAGCCAACAAGTATAAAAAGTTCGAATTTAAAAAAATTGATTAGTTATTTTTCAAAAATTTTAAAGATATACCAAGCATCATCTTTGGTTAATGTTTCTTTTGTTGCAAATAGCTTTACACAGTCTTGAAGTTGTATCTGAGCGTTAAATGATTTATTAATTTGATTTGCTTGTTGTGTCTTGTCTTTAACATCAACTTCCCACTGATTTTCAACATACTTCTGGTAAGCTTCTACCTTCCACTCAGCACATAAGTACATATTTTCTGATACATATATATTATTATTTTTTAAGTGATATAAAGCTAATTAAAAAATTCACCATAGATAAAACATTTACGGCAAAAATTTATGAAAATTAGTTTTTAATGAGCTAAAAAAAAGCTCAGTAAATTTTCAGTAATTCAAAAGGAACTTGTATTCACATTAAATTTTTTTTCTAAACTAGAGGTAGGAAATACAACACTTATTTTAGATTTTCATGTTAAAACTTATATATAATAGTTTGTATATTTAAAAAAAAATTAGAACCTGTAAAAACTACAGGTTTTCCTTCATCAAAAATATTGTTTTCAACAGAAGTTCCGTACATATTGACAGTAACGAGTTTGAACAAATCAAATACAGTAGGTTTATCAACATTTTCATTCTGTTATATTAAAATATGTTTTTATATGACTGAATATAGACATCCTTAGTAATCTTTTAAAAACTAAAAACTTAATGCTATATTTACAAATAATAATTAACTCCATTAGCGTGTAATGTGGTATATCAGAATAACTAACAACGTAATCTTCGTAAATATTTGATTTATTGCAGATAAATTTTTCGATTTCTTCTTTTGAGTCCTTGTTGGTCATAAAACGACTATATAACGTTGTAAAATTTTAGTATATTACAGCTTAACTACATAACACTTTACTCATTTTTAGTTAATCATTTTTCATACTTTTCTACACTACTAAAATATTGCTTAATTTCATGTTGAAAAAAAATAAAATTATGCAATTTGATAACTTAAGATAAATCAAACTAAGATAACTTTATAATTTTTAAACTATGAAAGTAATATATAATATTGATGAAAACTTACTAAATAGCCTTGTATATATTTTTATACGTTTGTACATAAGAAATAGGAGTGTTTAGCTTGCAAGGAATCATGAGAGGAAGTCCAAAAATGGTGTTGTTGTAAGTCGTGTTACTGTTTAAAGCAAGTCAGTGATTTTGTTAAAATAAATAAACTGTCACATCATTGATTAAAAAACTGTTTCTAAAAGTACATTTAAATTTCATTAATGATTACTTAAACTAAATTATAAACAAACACAACATAAACAAGAGTTCAATAGAATATTCTTTAAACTTATTGAACAAAATATTTAAGTATATAAAGTGATATACCGGATCCACTATTTAACATCCGATAGATTCCGGATCTTTTTACTAATTTAGGATCCGGCCGGATCGGTTCCGATCTAAATTTTCAAAATAAGATCCGGTTGGTTCTGGATATATTTTTTGATTTAAGATCCGGCCGGTTCCCGACCCTAAAAGTCATAAGCTTTATGCAGTTTCAATAGAGAACAAACTTATAAAATATAATTATAATAATATCATTGATTAGTAAAAATTGTTTAATACAAATATTTTGTTTAAAACAACACAATGTTATTGTTTAAAAGTTTTATTTCAACACTAAAAAAATGAGCGTTGTAAAAAAAACAAAAAATCTAACTATACCAATATCTCAGTTTAAATGTTATACGACTAATTTTGAATTTTGTATGACGTAAAGGAAAATTAAATTAAATGCTAAAATGCTTTAAATAATAGCGAAGTTTTTTTTATGAAAGGCTTTACACTAGACTTTTACGTAAAATAACTTCTTTAGCAACTGTTTAGATATACAAAAGAAAGTAATTTAGTAAATAACATTTACTCATATCAACGCAATTAAGCTAAAGAAACCTATTCTTGTGTTTTCAAGTTGTGATGAAGAAATAAATGTTTTTCGATGGGGTTTGGAAGCAATCAGTTCCGCTTTTGTTCGTACAAGCTACCAGCTTCTAAAAATAAGCATTCAGAATAAACAGAAGATGGTGGTGACGAAAGATACCTTCTTGCAAACCTGGCAAGATGTGTGTATTTTTGTTGTTTGAGTTCCACCAAGACTTCAGCTTATTCAACAGATAAGTTTTCTTCGGCCAAAAAAGCCTTAATTTCTGTCTTAATTTCCTGATCAACTGAACCATGTTGCTCACTTTCGTAAGTGTTTGCACTTCTTTCCGATTTAAATGTAGAATAGAACGACAAATTTTTTTTGGGAATATCATTTGTAGGTACTGGAGATTTACGTTTATTAGGCGGTACTAGAGGAACTTGACCACTTTGACTAGCCTCACGATAACTATGATTTTTTACTTGTGGTTTCAGTAGCCTTACAACCTTCTGTTTTAGATTAGCAGGAAAAAAGTCAAGTCGATAACGTGAATCAAAAGCTGTTGTGAATAAAAACAAGTCGTTATCATGAAGGTTTGTTCGTGTACTGTTATTAGTAGTATAAAACCTTCTTTCAAAAGCCTCTTCTATATTTTTTGCCAAAGTTGTACAACTTCTTTGATTTAGACCTGGTGGACTATTAGCTTTATGATTATAAAACTTTTTTAGAACTGCTGTATAAGGGATTAAACTTGACAGCAATGCGTTGTTATTACTACACTTCTGCGTTACTATATAAAAAGGTTCGAGCAGTTTATTAAGGAAGCTAAAAAGTTTCCATTCATCAGCTGTAAGAATATTTTTCGGGTTTAAATTTGTTGTTAGCCACGTAGTTCTCGACACTTGTTTTTATTTTTAAAAATCTTTTCAGCATTAGGTAGGTTTAGTTGTACTTTGTTCCAACATTTTCCACAAGTAACAAGGCTTTTTGCATTAACACTAAAGAACCTAAAGTGACCTGGATTTTTTAGTTTTTCGCACGCTGTAGAAAAGAACCGTTAAAGTGACCAATAGCTTGATGGGCCTTGGCTATTTATACTGTAAGCATTGCGCCTGCTTTACACTGCTTCCGAGAGAAGAGAGGAACCTTTTTTCTACGCAAGCCATTCCGCACAAAACCAAACGTCGCAGTAAGGGCGCGGGGATTCATAATTACACACTCAGCGAAGACGTTTGACTTAACGCATAAGATCTCACAGAAGGCTTTGAGTATACACATCCAGCGAAGAGGAAGTTTCCACTTAGCCATTCCGCTTAGACGTTCGATTCAGGGATTCAGTTTCAACACAAGACGACTACCGGCGTTAGAAACCACCCCTAGGCGACTGCTATCTGATTCATCATAGACTGATTTGGTTCTTTTAAAACCAAATCGTGAGTAAAATCTAGTGAGATATTATCAACCTCTGGGCTCTGACCTGCACGTGTGTGAGTGTCTCTTTTTATATCGTATTGTATTTTTAAAAATTGTAAATAAACTTAGTTTTGCTAATTCTTTATTTAGTAATAGTAAGATATAATTAAGTAAATATAAACTTCTAAAGTTAGAGCATAGGAAGTTAATGTTTAATTACAAAAATAACTTTTGTTTAATTAAGTAGTTACTAAAATCAATTGACCACCATAAGTGGTCATTATAATACTAGACGAGCTTCGATTAACCATACCTTGTTTCCTGTTCGCATTACTGAGGTCAAACTCGGTTAATTGCGGTGAAATCTTAACAATTCGCATTACTGAGCTCTAACTCGGTTAATTGCGGTAGAAATCTTACCTGTTTGCATTACTGAGTTCTAACTCGGTTAATTGCGGTAAATTCTTAACTGTTTGCATTACTGAGTTCTAACTCGGTTAATTGCCATTGATTTCATTACGAGAACTCTACGTTTGGTTAATACCTCGACGTATGAGTTCCAATAATAGGAAACTCAAAACCTTTTCGACATCCAGCATCTCTGGTATGGTCAAGAAGCACACGAAGCGTGCACACTCGGCCGATAAGGCTTCGAGTTACAATAGGCAAGCTCAGCAAAGTAACTCCGAGCTGTTAGCAGATTTTCACACATCTACAACCAAACCTTCAACTGTAGAAACTGTACCTACTAAAGAAGAAACATACAAAGTAGAAGAGAATATAACAGCAGAGGGTTATAATACACTTATGTTACTTTCTGAAAACAGTGAATCTTTAATTATTAGTTGACGCGTGTGAATGAAAAAGGGTGCTGAAGAGAGTTCTAACATCATTATAGCAGCCTTCATGTTAAATGCTTTGTCGCACAGAAAAACGTGAATGTGATTCATATTAAGATCACAATTTTCAAGCATCTCCTTTATGTTTTCACAAATATTAAAGCCAGTGTGAGAACCTTCTATTTCCTTACAGTGCCAAGCTCGGTGTTTGTACTCAAAGCTTTCATTAACCAATGCGCTGTCAAAAAAGGCATGATGTCTTTGTTTTCAAATTTGCCCATATGTCACTTATAAATGACTAAAACTAAGTGTCTGATAATTTAGTTTGTATCTTTATCTTCAAACTTTCATAAGTCTGAGGAAGCATTGTACCATTGAAGTATTTAATGCTCTGAATCAAGTAACCTGGCTTTAAAGTAGCCAACAGGTCTATAGAACCTTGATCGCTAGTGATTGAAGTTGGTTGGTTAACCATAGCAATCATGTTTATAATTTTTAAATAAAATTTAATTGTTTTTTGATCGTTTATTTTCCATTGTTTAACCCGGCGATAACTCTCAATACTAGCTTAATTCATTGCTGTTAGCTTCTTTTGTTTTTGAGTTGAGTACGAACTATCGCTGACTGCTTTATTGGATGATGATGATGATTTTCTAGTCTCTGAAATTTCTCTTTGATGATCTGAATTCAATTGTTTTAGTGAAAAAGATGTGCTGTACAAATTAGCATTACCACTTTTAATGAGTCTATTGCAAAGACTGCAAATCGCATAACAAGGGTCTTCCTCACTTACGTTGAAAAATTTCCATGCAATTGATATTTTTAACTAATAGAAATAAATGATGTAACCGTAATAAATTAATTATACTAAACATAATATCATTAGTCTTATATTTCTACAGGGTTGCCACTATTTTTGCAAATAAAACTGTACTGAGTCATCTGGAGTTTTATTAAATGCTTTATAATGTTTTTCTAACTTTTCAAAATTATTAAAATTAAAGTTTTTATCAAAGGATATGTTTTAAAAAAAATTTATTACAAGAAACTGAATTCAACTAAATCTTACTTAAATTAAAATCTAGAAAATATATTTTGTTAAGTTTTAAAAGTTCTTAGATTTACAAAACTATCCTGAATTATCCTGAGTTGTTGACCGTGTGTAAACCCTGTAATTACTTATTTAAAAGAAGAACCAAATCATATCTCCCTAAATTTATTATAATGGAACTTAAAAAAGTGTTTTCTACTCCTTTCAAACTTTCATCAAAATTAGATTAAATAATGGTCATAATTAAGATATAACTTAATAACTCTGTGATAAACTACTGTATGTACCTGCATGTTTACAAAAAATGATTGATTAACTAAGTTTAATTAGTCTGTTTCACTTGACTAATTTAACATTAAATATTTTTTGAGATATGGCTTAAACAAATTAAAAAACATAACTATTTTTAGTGATTTTAAAATTTCTTGAAAATTATTTTAGATTTTGAAAAAAAGAAAAAAGTTGCTTGTAGATTTTAATAAGATCTATATATGCATTTTTTTTTTCAAGTTTATACTACTTATTGAGATATAGTCTTTCAAATATTTTTTTAATTTGAATTGTCGGAATTTGAATTGTCATGTAACCAATCTAAGTATATAAAACTGAAAGGAGCTGATTGCGAAAAAAAAGTCTTTCCAGACTAACTGGATCCTAACCCGGCCAAATTTATACTAGGATCCGTCCAGTTCCGAATCTTTTTTTAAATTTAGGATCCGGCCGGATCCGGTTCCAAGCAAAAGATGGCTGGTTCCAGTTCCGGTTCTGGATCCGGTAGATCACTAATAGAATCTTAAATGATAAAAGCAAAATTTAAGATAGTTTCAAATTTGAAGTACGCATAATCATACATTAACAGCATTACTACACTAAATTTAATTTAAATAAAAAAGTGGTTTAAAAAAGGAGCATTTTTGTACATTGGTGTCAAAGAAATTACTTAAGTTCACAGAAAACTTATAAAAAATTAAAATGTGTCAAAACTAAAATAAACCTATTTTTTTATTATTATATTATTTAAAATGTGTTTGTGTACACTCAAATATAATTTATAGTAATAGAACTTCTATAAAAGAAACTTGGGTATAAATTATATGTTAAACAAAAAACCTAAATTGAAAGAATTGACATTTTAGTTAACTACTGTGTACTAATTTTGTAAATAATGGAAAACATTTGCATTCAGCTTATTTACCAAATAGGTATTATATAAACAACTTACTAAATCCAACCACTCTTTACACTCTTTTTTTAAGATAATAACTTGCAATTAAGAAAGTTATTGAGAAACTGAAAAAAAAAACACTGGTCGAATGCTAATCTGTCTTTTTAACAATTTTAAGCAAAAGCAGTAAAGTCTTCTAATTGTTTTAAAATGTTGTACAGGGAATTAAAACGAGTTTAATCAAAATATACCAAACTAGCAGGAAAATTCAATTTAAAATAAAAGTTTGCTCAAAGGGCCACATTTATATGCTCGCGGGCCGCAGATTTACTCTTCGCGCGCCGCAGTTTGCCAACCCCTGCTCTAAAGTTTGTATTTATTTGAATTCATTCATACGTCATAATTTAAACTTATTTTTTAAACTGTTTTACTAACCAAAACTTTTTTCAAGTTCATTTAACCACTTGACAAAAAAAATCGTATAGTTTTGAAAAGGTTTGATTATATAAAATAAAAATGAGTAATCTCTATATACTAAGTTTCAAATGGTATATAAAAAATTAAATTAACTAAAAAAAAATAAAACTTAACAAATATTTATAATATTTTAAAACTTATCTTGAATAAATTTTATCTTGAATTATTAGCTTATTTTTTTATTCTCGTTCTTAATAAATTTTCTAAATGGCTTTTAGAAATATTTTAAGGTTTTTGAAAGTACAAGTTTTTTTTCAATTTTGGTATATAATTAATTTAAAGGTATAGAACTGTCTCAAATACTATAAAATATTGAAAAGATACTGTATTGCTACTTTAAGTGTGTTTTACAATAAATCAAATTCTATATAACAAAAAAAGTATTATATAAGTAGTTATTTTGTAACTAATCTTAGTTTTATTATTCTACAAGTGAAAACTGTTTAAAATTACATGTTTTTCAGAACTCAAGGTTTTTCAGCAACCCTGTTAACAAGAAAAATAAAATTGCTTAAAAACTAACGAATTTCTTCTCATGTAAATAGGAGCCATTTGATGATCATTTTTACCTTCAAAAGTGATAAAATCACGCTCAAATATCTGGTTGATGCTTTTTGATGACTCGTATATTGTTTGAAACCTGTATGAATTTAAAAAAATAAAATTATTTGTTAAGATCAAAAATTGAGTAGAAAATTATTATTCAAGCTTAAATTTTTTAGTAATGAAACTACTGTAAAGACTTTAGCTATATAAACTTAACAGAGTATTTTCTATTAGTGGAGTTTATTGTTCTAAAAAGTATTACAAAAAAATGTGTTTACTTATGTTACAAAGCATTTAAATGATAAATTTTCAAGAGCTTGTAACCAGTGTATTTTACATAAGTTTATTCTTAAAACCTTAGTTTAGATCAGCGATTCTTAACCTGAGTAAATTTACCCCTTGGGGTAGACTCCCTTGTTTTAGGGAATAAATTTTGTAATATGATTCACATTAAGTATTCAAATAAATATTACAGAATAAGGATTTTAATTTAATTTAAAGTTTTTGTAAAACTTCAGTAAAAGTAAGACAGTTCTAACCAACGTCAGGATTTGTCAGTTCAAATGCTTGAAAATATTGAGTTTATAAAAGAAATCTGAGAATTATTTATTTTATTGAGGTGAATATTTTTTTATTAATGAGAGGGGAGTGTCATATACTGCGTGTGTCAGTGTTGCTGTAGTTAAAGTTATCTAAAAAATTCAAGACTGAGTGAGCTAGAACATTTATGCTTAATTTTGCACTCCTGAGAGATAATTTTGACATATATGTACTCTTTAGTATTTCTAGTGTCGTAAAAAAATTGAACGAATTAAATACATCCAAATTGTAACATTTAGGGCGTTAAAGCTTTATTTTGTCAAAAAGCTGCAATGCAAAATTGATTTTAAAGGAAGCTGTAGCTTCAAAAATCAAAATCATACAATTTTATGTTACAAAAACTTGCATAACTTGTTGTTACTATTGAGTACGTTAGATGTTTGATTTTCAAAACAGTATAAGTGTTTTTGAGTTAAATGGTAATTTTAAGTATTGGGTACTTTTAATTGCCTCAATTTTGCAAAAAAAAAAGTACCCAATATTTTGATGATGTCATTAACTTTACTTTGGGTAGTTATTAAGGTTAAACTTAGTAAAAAAAATAATTTTGCTGTCTAGTCCTATGATAGATTTACTTTGTTTATTTTTCTAAATATAAAAACAATTGTATCTGAAATAAAACAATACTAAACATTTCACTATGTTAACAAAATTAAGGAAATGTAATTTTCAACCTTGATGTTTTTTGTGTAAGTTACAATTTTAAATTCAACCACAAATTTAGCTATTGACTTTGAAAAATTTTTTTCTTATAGATTATTGATGACTTTAAGTTATCATATTTTATAAAAATTTCATTATTTTACATGTAGAAGTAGTTTAAAAATTACAGATTTTTTGATGAATTTTTTTTTAACACTAGATTTTTTCAAATTTTTTAATTTCAAAAGTTCAAGGTTTTTCCAGTTTTTGTTTAAACTGTCAAGTTCCTGGATTCCAGGTGTTTTGGCAACCCTGCTCAAATTTTAAGGAAGTATTCCTTTCAATATTTAAAAAATAGTAAAATATGACAATTAAAACCTACTGTACTCTTCTATTTTAATGTTTTATATCAAAAATTTGTTTTGGTATAAAAAATCTGTATAAAGATACTTGTAGTCTAGATTAAATTTCATAAAGTGACATCAACTTGTAATAAAAGTGATCTACACCCTCCCTGTACCCAAGGTGGCTCCTAAAGTTTTTTTGAAACTTCTTTCAATTTTTCAAAATTTAATATATTTTTTAAATTCAAGTCTTATTTACTTTTCTAGACAAAATAAGTGATCAGAATTTCAAGTCATTCTAGGATTTTATAAAACATTCCAAGATTCCCATAAGCATTTAGGTTTGATGGCCACCCTGTTAACTTTATTTCAAATTATAAAAAGGTAGCTTTTATTGAAGTACATAACTCATGTATAGTTAGTTCAAAATTTTTTATGAATTAAATTCATCAATTAACTATAAAAAAAAATTTAAAAATAATTTTTTTTTGATTTGTGTTTGAATTTAAAATTGTAACTTTATGTTAACAAAAAATACTTCTATAATTTTGTTAACATTAGGAAATTTTTAGTATTATTCTATTGTTTTATTTAAGATATGATTATTTTCATATTTTAGAAAATTAAAAAAGTGAATTTGTTATAGGCTTAGACAGCAATTTTGTTTTTTTTACAAGTTTGAGCTTCAAAACTACCCAAAGTAAAGTTAATGACGTCATCAAAATATTTGGTACTTTTTTTTTGCAAATTTGCTGCAATTGAAAGTACCCAATATTTAAAACTACCTATAAAAATTCCTTCCGTTTAATGAATGTTTTCTTGGTTTACACAAGTGGCAAGACATAAAGAGTCATAGGGGGTGTGGAGCAAATTAAATTGCCTTGTATACAGTTATCACTCGTACCTCAACATTCCATTTTTGATGTACTAACATAACTGCATTTTTTCAGACCAAATTTGATAACATTAGAGGTAGTTTAAATTATGTGTTCCCGCTAGGACGTTATCACGAGTTATTTCAGATGTTTTAATTTTTGCAGATTCGTAACTTTTTTGAGCTAGCTACGTCCCTGTCATACACCAATAACAACAACTTAAACCTGAATGACAACAAATAACTGTTAGTCACAACAGACTTTAAACCACGATATCGATTTTCTGCTTACCCTTCTTACCTAAAAATAATGTTAAAAATAAACTAAACAACTAAACAATTAAAAAATATAAATGTTAAAAAGCATATCTGTTTCAAGGCTGATCAAAGTTGTGATTCTCCTATATTGCCACCAGAGAAACCAAAACTACAACCCTCTGTAAATTTTGATCCGAAGAAGTTTACTACTTACTAAATTTAGGAAGCTTTAAAACATAAACAAACACAGCTACACAGGAGGACTAGTAACAAGATTATATTGATGAAGAAATTGAGCATATATACTGGTATTTTTTGCTACATAAAATTTGAATGCAGAAACTGAAGAGGATAAAGTCTTACACTGGTGGAACTTAAACACGACAACAACCACATCTTGCCAGTTTTGCAAGAAAATATTTTACTGCACCATAATTTTCTTTGTATTCTGAAATATTATTTTCGAAAGCTTAGAATTCGTACGAGCAAAAGCGTAATCGATTGCTTCCAAATAACGGCAAATTTTTTTTATTTTTCCTGTACACCTTGAAAACAAAAATATCATTTTGTAGTATAACAGAGACATAATTAGCAATTGTAGTTCGTTTTATATTTTTAAACAGTCGCTTAAACTAATTTATATTTCTTTTTTGTAATGGTACAAGTGTAATCTTAATAAGAATTTATTTTTTTTTATTACAATTGTAATTCCTGTTCTTTTTTAGGCCTTTACTTTAGTTGGTATTATATTTCAATTTATTACAGCTCCATGTTATTTTCAATTGTTTATTAATTTATAAATATAAACACTTGCAAAAGTTTATGTTACAATTTGTAAAGGATCACAATAAAAACTAACTCTTGGTTAGACGTAAAATGTTTTAACTTATTATTTTCTGTATTAAGCATTTATTAAATTCGATAACTTATTTATTTTGAATAACAAAAATACAAGTTCATTATTAATGTTATTTGCATGGATATCAAAATATTGAAACTAAGTTCTTGTGTAAGTAACTTGACTTACACAAGCTTGACTTGCACTTTCAGCAAGACATTCGTTTTTTTGTTCGCTTTTTAACTATTTATTATTAAACAAAATATACTTATTTATTAACAAACTAAAAATACTGTTCTAACTTTTTTTACTAAATAAAAAATATATAATATAATACGTAATTATTATTTATCAACTTGTATTTACATTACCTGCTGCTTAAATCTTTAGGATTTTGATTGTTAAAAAAACTCGGATTCGGACTCGGCCGGATCCAAATTTCAAACTTGAGATTCGGATCTGGCCGAATTCTAATGCGAAAATAAGACTCGGATTTGGATCGTCCAAATAGAAAATTTTTGGATTTGTTAGATCACTAAAACCGAGGCGTTATTTATTTTCCTCATTTTTTATTACCACTGATACCCTTACCTTTGGTCATTATTTTATTTTTTTTACTCTCTTAATGGTCCAAAAAAAAACATAATCATGCAAACTGATGTCATTAACTCCTCTGTGTTCAATCGTTGGATTCAACGAGCAAAAATATTAGTTTTGTATCATTTCACTGCTTGACTAAGATAACTAAAGCTAATTATGAAGAAAATTTGAAGGAAAATATCATCGGCAATCTAAAAAACTAGTAGGATGAATAAGAACGACACCTTCCTGTAATAAATACTTACAGCATTTTGATAAAACTAAAAAGAAATACTTTTTTATGTAACATAAGGATGCTCTTGAAGCCATACAAGAAAAAATTTGAATTAATAAACTCATTTGTTTGGAAAAGATTTCGTTCTTGCAATTTTGAGGCGTTTTGGACTAAAGTTCAATGCTGCTATCCTCGACTAGGTATTCAAGCTCTAAATACGTTTATTCAAGTTTTACTTGTGCAAATGCGGCTTCTATGCATTGCTTACCATCATACCTAAAGCAAAAAACCGACTTGACATTGAAGCAAACATTCGTTGTGCATTATTTAATACATCCCCAGACAATGATCTTCTTGTTGCCAAAAAAAGGACAACCGTCACATTAAATGTAGCAAATGTTAATTGTTATTTCCTTTAATTTTCGTTTTTACTTTTGTCACCAAACTATCACTACCTTGTATATTGGGGGTAAACTTAGTAATTACTTTCCATTAAAATGTAAATTATTGAAAATTTTTAAGAACCGCTGGTTTTGATAGTTATAAATTTAAATTGTTCGTGGTTAATTATAACTGTTTAAAATAGTTTCATTTTAAAATTTGAATAAGAAAAAAGTATACTCAAAGTAAAGTTTGGCTTATGAATTAATCAAGATAAATATAAAGGTAATAAAAATACAAAAACTATGATGATTTTATTTGTTATTAATAGGTTATACTGAGGTTTTACTTATTTTTCAGGAAAATGCAACACTAAACTATTGAAATCAGCTAAATGATTAAAAAATAAATAAGATGAAGAGAACATCTACATATAATATTTAGATAGTGTATTAGAAAACGACGAAACAAACTATATTTACTGACTTGTTACCATAAGTATGACAAGTAACCATATGTTCTGAATTGTGATTGGATATTTTTGCTAGTTCTTTGTGCAAGTCCAGAATTTTTCCCGATTTGATAACAGATACTTTGTGCTGTAAATTAAATATTTTGAAGTTTACCTAAGTCGACTATTTCTCTAAAATTTTATTTAAACTATCTAATAAAAAAAAGCATACAACTATATGAACAAAAGAATAAACGTATAAATTAAGTCACATTATAATTGCTATATCAGTCAGGGACATTTTTTAAATAAGTAAAATTTGGCTATTTTGTAAAAGTTAAGTATAAACTAGATGTTAAATTTTGTGGAAAATATAATTTTGTTTTTAATATAGTAAACAATGATTTCTGTAAAAATTTCTGATAGAAACATATATAGACGCAACTTTTTCAAAGTAATTTGTCTCGAAAAAGTAAAATCAATTGAAACTTCATCTTCTTTTTTTATTTTGAGCTATATACCTCAAAAACATTATATATAGTTTAAAAACTTTAGAACTTTAAGTTTTAAATATATTAAAAAAAAACCTTTCACAAAAAATAAAAGTCTCTAGTACAATTTAGAAAAAAATTTGAAACTTACACCAGCTTTTTAAGGGTCTGGAATTTTTGAAACTTACACTAGGTATTCTGGGGTTTCAAATGAAGTGTAAAAAAAAATCATGGCAGACTTGAAAAAAAAGTGACGTTGTAACTAAACCTAAAACTATGAGCTAAAGAAGCTGCGGCCTAAGAAGACTTTTATTTTCAAAACATTGCTGACTACTACCAAATGCCTTCTGACCCCTGGTTTAAACCAATATGTAGATGATCTTAATTTTAAAGGTTTCTAAAATGTTTAGGCTCAAAGTACCTGAACTTTGTTTTAAAAACTACACAAAAGTAAATTGTTTATAGAATTTAATACTTAATGTGAATGAACCTTTTCAAAGGCTTTTTAATCATTAAACTAAATATATACATTTTTTATATAATATTTTTACCAAGTAAATAATGTCAAAATAACTTAACAATATCAATAATGTGCTGAAATGCATCTTTCATATGCAGGGTTCCTACTAAAATTTCAAAAAAAAGTTATTAGAAATTCATAAAATACAGCAAATTTGTAGAGAAATTATCAAAAACTTTTTGTTTAATATATAATGTTAGGGAACAATTGTATTAAGATACTCTGCATACTCTTCTTTAACTTACTTTTAATATTAATTTATATATTAATAATGTTTACATGACAATTCAAGTTCCGACAACTGAATTCTTAAAAAAATCTAAATTAAAAACCCGTGTGTAGACTTTTAAATAAAATTATGATGTTAAAAAATTAAATTAAAACTACTAAAAATAAGTATATTCTAAATTTTTTTTTAGCCATATCTCTAAAAATATTCAAAACTTTGCAAAATAAAAGGTGAGTAGGTATAGATTATATCTACATATGTATTTTTTATTGTTCTCAAATATACTTTACTTTTTAAGTTGTAGCTATTTATGAAATATTCTAAGAATTTGAGCTGTCGTGCACCCATTAATAACACTATCCTTTTTTCATTCAAATTTATATTTAATGTAGAATAAAGTTTGAATATCATGATTAAAAATAGTTTTTTTTAAGGAAAAATAAGCATGTTACGTCACTAAACAATTTCATGCAAAAATGTTGAAATATATTTCATTAATTCTTTATCTGAAAAAATCGAAAGAATGTAACAAAGAAAGATAACTATTTCGTTTTCTTCAAAACTTTTCCACTCATAAAATCATACAAAAAAAGCGATGCTAAAATATTCTTGTTGCTACGGCAACAAGAATATTATTAAATGTACTTTATGTTTAGCAATCTGGAAAGAAGTGCATATAATTTTAAAAAATATATAAAATTAATAAAACCAAATGAACAATATTTATTATATAACAAAAATTTCAATCATTGAGCAAAAAAACGTAACTTATAGGGATTTTCACATATTTTACAAACTTTTCAGAATATTGTAATTTCTAGGGATTTATAGGGAAGTGGGAACCCTGAATATGCCATTTTATTGTTTGAACGTTAATTGTTTTAAAACTAAATGTTAGAAAGTCGAGAGTCACAAAATGAGCCAACCAGAATGAGACGTGAATGATTTAATTGTTACTAGTATTGTTATAATATAGAGTTTGTATTGAGATCTTGCTTTAAGTTATAACTAGCTCTTGCTTAAAGTTATATTTGTAGAGCTGTGTTCAGAGTTGCCACGCAAAATTAAGTAAATTTAGCCTGATTTTTCAAGAATTTGACCGATTTAGTTTGACTTTTATCTTTCTATCAGGTACGCGTTTGAAGTATGCACTTTTAAACACGCATTTTTAGTAAACATATTTTGACAAGTACGCATTTAAGTAAGCACTTTTAATTCAGTACACTTTATTGCACCAAAATAAAAACTTTCTGTCAGGTTTCTTTTTTATTTAGACTAGTAATTTTTAGCTACAAACTTAGTATTGAGTTAGCTGCTGTGTTAAAAATAAGTACTAGTAATTCTACAAAACTTTAACTAATAAGTAAATTTAACCATCTTCTGTTATATTAATTAAATACTTTCTCTTCTCATTTAAAATAAAACCTTCAAACTAAAATTTAAACAAAAAAAATTTGCTCTCACTTACTTTACAATCTTAATAATAACTATAATAAACCATACATCTGTTTTATAAATTAGATACTTTCCCCTATTATTTGTTAAGGAATCTTTAAAATACAAAAATAAACAACATTATCTGCTTTTACTCATTTACAAAACTTAATGAATCTGAAAAATTAAACATATTTAGAAACATATTTATAACGAATAAAGAAATATAAAGAGGTAAACTGTACACATAAACTTATAACATAAAAAACTAAGCTAAGTGCTTACTTATAAAAACCTTAATAACTTACTTAAACAAAAAACAGTATGGTTCTAAAATTTTGCAAAATAGACTTTTGTGTATATATCAAAGTTCTATATGGAAGTGTCCTTGCCAAAGATCACCAATACTAAAAAAATACATACAATAACTTACTTGTTAAAATAGAGTAATAGTTCAAATTGTTTCGAGGAAAATTCTGCAACTTTAATTTGACTTTATAAAGGATTATTTTTTTAATTTAACCATTTGAAGGCTTTTAAATTTAATGATTTTTAAGTAAATTTATAGTAAATTTTTGCAATTTCAGTCTGACTTTAAAGAATTTTTTGTTATTTTTTTTAAACATTTTAAGGCTTTGAAAATTAAGGAATTAGGTAGATTAAAACTAACAAATTCTGACATTTTGACCTAAAAAACTGACTTTTCGTCATTTGAACCAAAAAATCTGACTTAGCCTGACCCGTGGCAACCCTGTGTGTTAAATTTTAGTTGCATTTGTATGCTGTAAATATAAGAGTTATTGTTTAAACAATATCTAATTGTTTTACAGTTCTTTAAATATCTTATAGTTTACACTACCTAAAGTTTTTAAGTATTCTTCCCTTAAACTTATATTGTTATCAAGTATTATTTATTTTAAGTTATTTATAAAAGTAACTTATACTTTTGAAAGATTTTTTATAATAGTGTTTTTTGGTTCTTCTTTATAATAGATACATTACTCAAACTGTCTGTCTGGTTTGTATCAGGGTTGCCATTCAATTTTTCAAATTTTTTCCAGGTTTTCAAATTTCTTCCAGGTTTTTAAAAGTACACATTTTTGGCTCTATTTTTAGTTTAAAATTAAGTTTAAGGTAAAAAACTGTGTTAAATAGTATAAAAACATTGAAAAGATACTGTAAAGCTACTTTGAATATATTTTTTAATAAAAAAAAAATTTGATGATGACAAAAATCTATTTATATGATAGATTTTTTGAGTAAAACCGAGATTTTACTACTGAACATGTGAAAATTGTTAAAATTCCAGGTTCTTCAAGGATTCCAGGTAAAGTGGCAACCCTGTTTGTATAAAGTAGACTAAAGTAGCATCAAGTAGTTAAATATTTTATTTTTAATTATGAAGAGTAATACCAACACATTGAGTAATCAACATAGTTGCTTACAATAAAACTTGAGAAGTATCATAGTCTTTTTAAAGGATGGAATTTGTTTAGTTTTTACCTAGTACTCTTCTTTCCTAAGACTCAGAAACCCTACTTTATTATCAATAATAAAGAAAATATGTTATTTTTTGACTCAATGAATCAAATTACTTTTTATGAAAATATGAAATTTTACATTTTGAATAACAACATGAAATATCTAAAAATATATTTATTAGTTTAC
Source organism: Thalia democratica (assembly GCF_965202585.1). Lineage (NCBI taxonomy): Eukaryota > Metazoa > Chordata > Thaliacea > Salpida > Salpidae > Thalia > Thalia democratica. The sequence goes on from NC_139165.1 coordinate 60,814,261, forward strand.
CCAATGGATAACTAAAATATATGCAAGAATGTCTTCTTTTACAGCTTATATTTAATGCTTGCACTAAATTAATAATCAGCGGAAATTAACAAGTGCTTTAATTTTAGTATTATATATGTCAGTTATAAAAGCAACTTAATTCAATAAAAATTTAAGTTATATGTGAAATAAATCAAAACTTTTAAATATATCTCTATTTTGTAAAGACTAGTTGAAAGAGCTTTATAAATCACATATTCAAAGAAATTACATAAAAAAATTAATTAGTGTTCACCAGTGTAATTTCTAAACATGTTAACAGAACAACAATGTTATTTTGAACCTCATTACACAAAACTAATATTTAAATTTATTCTTGTACCTGTGAATATAGATTATCTACTTTTAAAACAAATTTTTGGTTACAATTTGAAACTTTTCGAACAATAAATCTTTATAATTACAAATTATCAATGTCTATATTATATTAGCAATTTTAAGATTATAAGCATTAAAACGAACTTTTGTAATTGGCATAAAACGGTCTAAAGGAACGTACAAGACTTCAACTGTTTTAGTCTGCTTGCAAGGTAGGGGTAATGGTAAATAACAGAAAGGATCAAAAGTCACAGAAACCCGAGGACATTGTGGACAATCAACGGTAGAGCGTAGTAAGCCGTGCAAAGTGTCCACCACAATACTGTCGTTTCTTTTACGGTGATTCTGCCAAGACTCAAGAGCTACCTAAGATAAGTGAGCATCTGTAATTACTAACTAAAATGAATCGATGCAGTTTTTTTATCTATAGTAAGAAGCTATAGCTCACTAGCTTTTTATAAAAACATAAACTGTTGTTTTTTATTAAGCAAAACTAATTTTTAAGCGTAAATCAATATAAGTATCTCAGCTATAAATATACATAAAACATTAAAAATATTTTTAATGCGTAAAAACTTCAGTCATAGGTCGATCTCCGGCCTCTTGCATTTCAATATATGGCTTTTCACTGATTCTATTTAAATCTTCGTGGAGCCCATCAATAAGAAATGATAACAATTCTTGGCTATCATGTTGTTGAAAACCAGAAAATCTAGGCGCAAACTGTGACACTGCATGCTGTATGTTTTAAAAACTAGTTAATTGTTTATAGATTTAGTTTAGTTTACAGATTTGAATTGATGTTGAGATAATGACAAATTTAATTAAAAACAGTAATAACTTAACACTTTGAAAGTATAGAGAGGAGTAAAACACTCTTTTTTTTTAATAAAAACTAACAATGACCCTTCAAGCATATAAAAGAAAATATATTCTAAGGGACATAAAAATAGCAATTAAGATTTAGGATAGACACGGTTTCCGAAGAATTAGCAAAAACTAAAGGTTTAAAAAAAAATCAAGGTTGTTTGTCTGTTTTAAGTGAAAATTTAAATTAGAGGTAAAAAAAGTCTTAAATAGTAAAAAATTATTGAAACGATACTGTAATGCTACTTTAAATGTGTTGTATTATAAACAAATATCTAAATAAAACAAAAAAAAAAAACTGTACATGATAGACCTTTTAAAATTAATTTTAATTTCATTATCTTATATACAAAAACTGTTCTAAGTTCTACGTTTTTTTTTTCAAAATTTCGCAAATCGTAGGTTTTTTGGCAAACCTAGATATGATCAGTTTCGGATTTCTTTTATGTTTTTATGTTTTAAGCAATCTACATCATATATTTTGGAACTATTATTTAAAATATCACAAAAAACTCGTAAAAACTTCTTCAAAAAAATCAGTTAAATAGTTAAAAATTCGGTTACCCAAAAATTGCACAAATCTATAAAATATTAGACTGATAAAATTCTAAAATTGTCTCTTAAATGCTGTAGAAGGAGATAATTTTTTTTGGAAATAGTTTTTTGTATTTTTAATTTGCTCCTTACATAAGGAACCTATTGAACAATATAACTTTAACCGCTTATGTGTAAAAGGTATCTGGTATCTTAGTTATTAAAGTACAAATAAGATTAACTTAGAAAAGACGATTTTTAATAAAGCCTAAAACAAATCGAGTTTGTGACTAAGTTACCTTATTATGCCATTATTAAGTTATAGGAAATATAATAACTTGCATAGTATATGCAGACTGTCCTTATTATATTGTATATAAGTACTAAGATGTTTCATAACCTAGGTTTTTATTATAGCTGTAAAGGACTTGCTTTTAAATCAAATATATGTAAAAAACTCAAAAACAATATATACAATTGCAACGGAATAAATTGTTGATTTATCACTTTTATGAATCAGCACACTATTTGTCATGAAATTCAAATTATATAGAAATTACTGACTCAAAATTATGGCAACTATGGTTATTGAATTACTCATATGACTTATTTTTAAAAAATGATAGTAACAAGTTATAAAAACTAAACATTTATTTAATGAGTGCAGTTGAAATGAATAAAATTTACTTTTTATTTGAGGGCATAGGGGGTAAGGCACTTTTTTACATGTTGATCTTACTTTAAAGATCTTTAACTTAGTTAAAAATTGCTTTTTACTTTTTCTTTAAATAAAAACTAGTTATTGAGATATTAGGAGACAGAGTCAGAGAGTTTATTAGGATCCTTATTGAAGGTCGAAGCTAAAAGACTACTTCATTAAAAATCTATTTTCTCCTACAGTTTTCAAGCAAGCTTTCTTAGAACTTTTTTTTGTTAAAGTTAACTTAATAATAAAATATCATATTGTAATAATTTAAAACATTTAGAGTAATTTTTTATTTTTAAAGTAAATTAAAATGTATTGTTTTTCTTTCTTTGGGTCATAAAATTTCAATTAATAATTACTATTTTAATTGTTCAAATAGGATGTTTTTTTTATAATGCAAGAAACATTTCCTGAAAATTTGATGTCAATAGCATAAAAAATGAAGAGAAGATAAGTTTTTAGCGAACTTCTCAAAATTCCGATTCCAAACGGTTGCAACGGATTTTTTTACAAAATAGGTTATATCTCAAAGGTTAATTGAAATTATTTTGTGACAAATAAAATTTCTCAAGGCAATTACTCTAAGCTATCAAATAAGAGCTAATTTTAATTTTTGTAAAACAATGTTGGACCTCCTACGCCCTTAACCTAGTATTATAGTTAATTAAAACCTATAAAATAATGCAGAGTTCGTGCGCAAATTTTTTTTCATTTAGCCTGACTGAGACCATTTTAGCCTGACATTTTTTCAAAGTAAGGAAGATTCTCTTTAGAAGTCATTTTATTTATTGGGGGGTCTTGATTAGTACTGTTGTAGTCTCCGACTTCAACCAGCTTCATCTCAAAAATATTTTGAGCTTTAAAAATCTGCAAAAAGCAACTCATAGCTTAGTTACAACTCGATAAAATAAGACTAAAATGTGAAAAAGGTGATTGACCCCCCTATGCATAACAAATTCAGTGATAAATTTTAAAATAAGTGTTGTATCTAATCTATTACTAGTTTAAAAATTTAATATATTAATAGCTAATTAAAAACATTATAACTAGAAGATTTATGATAAAACGACGTGCATTGTTGTGTTTTATTAAAATTTAAAATGAAATGCTTACACACCGGTATTAAAATAAGTAAAAATTGTTTCTTATAGTATTTTGACTAATACTTAAAATTGATACATAATTATAAATCATAAACTCTAAATAAATAAAGTCATTGTTGATGTCATATCAGATTTAAAAAGCTTGCACTTAAATTATTAAAAACACCTTTAATGTTTTGTTCTTGCAAAGAAAAATGAATTGTACCTAAAATTTGTACTCCCACAGAACTTGTACTTATATCTTAAAGCTAAGTTTTAGTGTTGTGATTATCTCTAATAACTTTAAACAAACAGAATATGAATAAACTGTAAAGAGTTTTAATCTAAAAAAGTATTTGGTATAAAGCCTTTAAATTAGAAAACAGTTAAACCAATCAAGCTCTGAAAAACATAGCTGATGTAAACAAACTTAAACAAACAGCTAAGTTGTTGAACTAAACTGTAATGTTTAAACTGTAACTTTTTTATGATTTTTCATAATTATGACGTATATAATCTACTCAAAGCAAAATAATGAAGATTCTTAAAAATTTTTTAGAGATTCAACAAAGCATTTATTTTTTCAAATACGGATTGATTTTGTCTTTAATAACTAAATCTTTATTTAGAAATAAGTTCACATCCCAATTTGATCTTTAAAAGATCTCTCTATTTTTTTATCAATAATTTTCAAACGTTTGAACTGAGAAAAACTGAGATTCTCAAATTTTTAAATAAAAAAACTGATTTAGCCTGACGTTTTTAACTTTTTTCAAAAAAACTGATTTAGCCTGACTTAGCCTGATTTAGCCTGACGCGCACGAACCCTGATAATGGTTAATTAGGTTGACTTATTATCCTTGAAATAAAAAACTTTATGAGTTTCCAAAACATCTGCAAGAAAACTGAGTTAGTTCGCGTGAAAAGTTATACTATAAGATAATATACCAGTGTTTTATCATTTTGTACAACCTTTTCTATTTTTGCAGTTTCATGACAATTTTAACTAAGTTATTTACCTGCTTTATTATATAAAAGAAAAAAAAAACTACTTTAAACTCCCTTGGAGAAACAGAACCGTTTTCTCCACTCCACATACTTTTGATCAAATTTGCATATGTCTCTGCCAATTTACCTCCCATTCCAAGTGGATTATCTCTATTTAACTCTTCTTTGTATTTTTCACCTAAAAATATACTTCTTAAGTTTCAAAAATATTAAAAGTAGTCACCTACCAGATCCACAAAACTAGAATCCGGCCAAATCTGTATTTTTTTAAATTGAGATCTAGCTAGAACTGGATCTAACTTTCAGTTCAAGATCTGGACCTACTAAATTTAAATTTTCAAAACTTTTAATATGGTAAATCGTTGATCTTTAAAGAAAATTGTCTACACTAGACTGGAAAAAAAATATGTGCACCGCAAGCTAAAAACTCCCTACAAATACGCCAAGACCTTTTTCTTTTCTCTTTATCGTAAAATCCAGAATACCTAGTGAAAATTTAAAAACTTCCAGCAAATATGTTAATGAACTTTTACTTTTTTGCTCATCATTTTAAACTCCAGAATATTGAGAGTTTCAAAGTTTTTTCTGGAACATCTAGTTTATATTTCAAAACTCCCAAAAACACTCCAAAGACTTTTTTTCACTTTACAGGTTTGCTAAATGATTTTAAAAGAATTCTTTTTTTTAAGTTCAAGTTTCATTTTATTAGAATGAATTCAAGGTTAAAAACGGACTTATATAGTATAAATTTTTTCTAAAGATAGTGTAATGCTATCAGTGTTTAAAATAAAAATAACTATGAATGATACCAAAAAAGATTGTTTAAAATATATTTTTTGTGTCTAATAATCATTTCATTATTTTACAGGTAAAAATAGTATAAATTTCCAGTTTTTTATTGATGATTCCAGGTTTTTTATCAACCCTGTCTTTATTAAAAACTCTTTAATGTCTAGTCTAAGTTTTAAAACAAATTTCGTACACACTAGTCTTCATCTGCAAGAACTAAGGGTTACCACTAAAACTAAAAAAGAATTTTTTTTAGGAAATCCATAAAATATAGCAAATTTATAGGGAAAATATCAAAAAAAACAATGAGTTTTAAATGTTGCGAACATACTTTTAAGATAAATAAAGTAAAATATGTCATTAACCGTTTATAAGCACAGTCTGAATAAGAAATTTACAAAAGTTCGAGGGTTTTAGAGCTTTAATTTTAGTTAAATAAGCAAACTTTAGAAAAGTTATGTTAAATATAAAAAGGGAAAAATTTTATCCGCTAGGAGGTATAATAGAGTCACATGCCTGTACCAAGATTGCAAGGATTTTGATTAAAAAAAATTAAATTAACAATTTATTAAGTTTTTGTGTGTTTTTTCACCACGCGGTGTCGCTGTTTTGGTTTTCAAATTTCAATAACCAAGCAAAAAAACGTAATTTATAGGGATTTTCAAAAAATTTTCAATTTTTAATAGGGATCTATAGGGATTTATCGGAATATTGGAAATTTATAAGAAGTGACTAACGTTCATGTTTATGGTTGCCTTTGATTTATTTGCCAAAATATGTTTATTATATGCCAAGTAAGTGATTTACTTGATCTACAAAAATTGGAGCCGGTAGATAACAATTTAAAATACAATTACTTAAATAAATGCAAAAAAGTTTCTACCATAAATTTAACGAATAATTTAAAAATAAATGGTGACATATCAAAATCTTACTGTTAAAACTTGATCTACCGAATCCAAGATTCGGACTTGGATCCGACCGAATCTTAATTTCAAAATGAAAATCGGATTCGATTAAATCCTAATTTCAAAATGTGTCTCGGATACAGCCGAATCCTAATTTCAAAATAAGACTCGGATTCGGCCGGATTCGAAATTTTGGATTATAGGAGAGGCTTGTGAAATAGGGTTCTATACCAATAGCAACAAATAACTATTAGTCACATCAGCTGTTGATCCACGACATCGACTTTCCGCTTTCCCTTAAAAATAATATTAAAGAGCTGCTTAAATTAAATGTTTAAAAGCATATCTTATTCGAGGCTGATCAATGTGGTGATTATCCTATACTGCCACCAGAGAAACCAAAACCACAATCCTCAGTAAATTTTGATCCGAAGTTTTCAACCTACCATTATTTGTTTAAAATAGAATTGAACACAGCTACACAGGAGGCAAGCAACAGGATTCTGTCGATGAAGAAATCGAAGCAGAAAAAAAGGGCTTTTTTGCTACAAAAAAAATTGAATGCAAAAACTGAAGAGATAAAGTCTTTAACTGGTGGACCTTGAACAAGACAAAACAACTACATCTTGCCAGTTTTGCAAGGAAATATTTTACTGCACCATCATCTTCTGTGTATTCAGAAAGATTATTTTCTGAAGCTGGTAATCTGTACGACCAAAAGCGTAAACGATTGCTTCCAAAGACCGGCGAAAAACTTTTATTTCTCCTGTACAACTTGGAAAAAACAAAATATCATTTTGTAGTACAACAGAGACATATTTTGTAATTGTAGTTCGTTTTATATTTTTAAACAGTTGCTTAAGTTTATTTATATTTCTTTATTGTAATAGTAAAAGTGTAATTCAATAGGAATTTAAAAACTTTTTATTACAACTGTAATTCCTGTTCTTTTTTATGCCTTTACTTTAATTGGTATTATATTTCAATTTATTACGGCTCCATCTTATTTTCAATTGCATTTTGTTTTATAAATATGAACACTTACAAAAGTTAATGCTCTAATTCGTTTATGGTCACAATAAAAACTAACTCTTAGTTAGACGTAAAATGTTTTAACTTTGTTTGTGATTTGTTTTCTGTTTTAAGCATTTATCAAAGTCGATAATTTATTTATTTTGCATAACAAAAATACAAGTTAGTTGTTAATGTTACTTGCATTGATATCAAAATATTTAAACTAAGTTTTTGTGTAAGTAGCTCGACTTTTTTCCAGCAAGATATTCGTTTTTTGTTCGCTTTAAAAATAAATTATTTTTAAATAAAATTGTATTCATTTATTAACACGTTAAACATGTTGTTTAAACTTTTTTATTAAAAAAACAATAATATAATACGTAATTATTACTATAAACTTTTATTGTATTTAAATTACAAGCAGCTTCAATCCAATTATTAAAATACTTGGATTCGGATTCGGCCGAATCCTAATCGGAAAATAAGACTCATACTCGGATCGCTAGTTAAAACGAAGTAGCTAAGATAATTACCTGAAAAAAAAAAGTTTTCAGTACTAACTTATAAAATGATTGCTGAGTGGAGCTACATTGCTGAGACACTGGATAGCACTATTCATGAAGCAAGTGTTACCCAAATTACTGAGACCACACAACCCTTGAACGTAGTTTTTTCTTGCAGTTGTTCCTTTTCGAAGTGAGTAACTGATGACAAAAGAATTTTCGGTAAAGTGTTCTTTTAAAATTTCAAAAAACTCTACTAAATTTAGACAAAGGTTATTTTTTAACAATAAAAAAAAAATTAAAATAAAAATAGTTTATTAATTACTTACTTGTACTATTCATTACATCAAAAGAAGCTACTAACTAAAAATGTTTGAAACATTCTTTAAAATCTAAGATTATAAAATTGTTACTAAAACAAGATAAAGTATCTTAAAACTAGTGATGTACCGGACTCACTATCCGGGTCCGGCCGGATATTGCCATTTTTGTCTGATATCCGGATCCGGCCGGATTCTAATTTGAAAAAGAAAGTCCGGGTCCGGTTCCGGCCGGATTCTAATTTGAAAAAAAAGTCCGGATCCGGGTCCGGCCGGATCCTAACAGAGATCCGGCCGGACCCGGATCTAGTTAGTAAAAAAGAGCATACTGAAAAGTATTTTTTCAAAAACAAACTCTGTGTAAATTAATAAGAGTCATTTTCGTCAGTTAAAATTAAACACCTACCGTGTTTGGCTCATTTTGTACACGTGACTAATTTACATTTGTTTACATTTAAACTATGAAATAAACATTTCATGAAATGCAACTCTTTACATATGTTGTAAAATTGAAAACTTTGAAATGAATACTTGCATTATTTATTGTTTAAAGTCGAGCTCAGAGAATATTTAAAGTTAATACGGTTGAATGTACGAGCCAATGAGAATCATACGACGAAATGTTTTAAACTAAATACTGATGCAACAAAACATCAGAACATGACAGGCAATTTATATGTAACCAGTTAGTTAGTTTGGTGTGTAGCTTGAAGCAACAAAATATCTTGAAAGTTTTTGTGAATGCTTATTGTAAGTAGTGTTTTGTTAAAAAAGTGAATATTTCAACAGGTGTTTAATTGTTTAAATATTTAATCCAGGTTTATAGTTTAATAGTTTATTAAAAATTTTACAGTTTCTTGTTTACTAATAGTTTAATTTAATTTATATTTTTTTGTTTTAAGTCTTTTGATATAGATTTAAATAGCTTCCAGTTTTTAAAGTGTTACCAAAGTAATTAATAGTTTTGTGTATGCAGGTATTTCTTGTTGTGTTTTATATAAAAGATTCATCACTCAAAACTGTCGTGTCTGATTATAGAAAGTAGTCTCAGTTAGAGTTTAGTATTTGTTAGATATTAATTGAATAAGGTAGGATTTAACTATGATGGGTAGTACTAATAAGTTAAGTGTACCACAATCAGTCCACAACTTTACTACCAAATTGTCAACCTTTGCTAGCTGTTCTACTGATTATTAGATTAAAGTAATTTTTTCAGTTTTTAAAAACCTCATTCTGACTCAAGCTTGTTTATACTCACTCTAGCTAGTTTTATTGACTTAAACAGTGGCAACCCTGCTAGTTTGAAAATTTTTGGGAATTTTAGAAAATCTTGGACTGCCTAAGGCTAGTTTAGTTTTATATAAAAACTCAGGCTAGTTTTCTTTTAGATTTTGAATGAGTTTGAGCTGATCCAGTTTTAAATATTTTGTAATTTTCTAGTGTATCTTGTTCAAGAACTTGATTTCAGATTTTTAATTGTAAATAACACCTAAATTTGTAAACCTTGTGGCTAGCTGTTCCACTTATTATTAGATTAAAGTTCTTTTTTTTCAGTTTTTAAAAACCTCATTCTGACTCATGCTAGTTTATTCTAGTAATGTACCGGACTCACTATCCGGGTCCGGCCGGATATTGCCATTTTTGTCTGATATCCGGATCCGGCCGGATTCTAATTTGAAAAAAAAGTCCGGATCCGGTTCCGGCCGGACTCTAATTTGAAAAAAAATTCCGGGTCCGGTTCCGGCCGGGTTCTAATTTGAAAAAAAAGTCCGGATCCGGGTCCGGCCGGACCCGAAATTGTGGGTCCGGTACATCACTACTTAAAACGTAGTCTTAAAACATATTTCTTAAATGAAATGAGTTAATTTCCAAATTTTAGATTAAGGCCTAATGATAAAATAGGAAAGCGTCATTTTTACACAAAAACTTAAACAAAAAAATGTCTTTAGTTTTTATTCAAATATTTTATTAGTTTTTACAAAAAACTTAATATCGCATTACTTTTAATTTTTTTTTACCAACAAGTATGTAGCTCAATCTATTTGTTATAAAGCTTAATTTATTTATTACAGTAATATTGTGAATCTTAACTACCTTACTTTCTACACAACTTAGCTTTGGACTCAAAGCTAGAAGTTACTTTAATATATACAAGGTTGCCAAATGTTTTCGGCAAACTTTCTCCATGTTTTTAAAAGTACACATTTTTGGGTCTACTTTAAGTTTAAAGTTAAGTTTAAGGTAAGAAACTGTGTTAAATGGGTAGCTGTCAAATTAGCACGAGCGTACAAAATTGCACGAAGATACTTTTGCACGAAGGGATAAAACTGCATTAAGACACTTTTGCACGAGCAGACAATTTTGCATGGGTTGATTTTTTTTTCTTTTATTCTTTTTTTAATTTAATTTTTTTTTACTATTACTGTTACCCCTAACCCTTACCCTCGGTCAGTCACTTATTATTTTTTATTTGTTTATAAACTTTTTTAATTTTTTTATTATTGTTTTTTTATTATCACTCTTACTCCTAACCCTTACCCTCGGTTGGCAGTTTTTTTTGTTCTATAATAATTTTTATTAGTTATTTTTTTATTTTTACTGTCACTATTACCCCTAACCCTCCTCGGTCAGTAACTTTTTTTTCTTTTTGTTTTTTTATTAATTTATCTTTTAGTTTTTTTTCTGTTTTATTTTTGTTTTTTATTACTCTCGTGTAAAAATGACCTTCCGTGTAAAATTGTAACTCGGGCAAAACTGGGGAACGGGTCAAAATTGCACGAATACAAAATTGCGTGAAAATACTTTTGCACAAGAGTAAAAAAATATTTAAAAAAAAAAACAGAAAAAAAACTAAAAGATGAAATAATAAAAAAAAAAAGAAAAAAATTAGTAATCAAGGGTAAGGGGTAACAATGATATTAAAAATAAATTAATTAAAAAGAAAAAAAGCTAACGATCGAGGGTAAGGGTTAGGGGTAACAGTGATAGTAGAAAAAAAATAGTCGTACATTTTAGTTCCTTGTGCAATTTTGATCCGTTCATGTGTTAAATAGTATAAAAACACTTTAAAGCTACTATAAATGTGTTTTTTAATAAACAAAGTTTTTGATGATGACAATTTTTATTATCTGCATTAAATATTTTTAGTGTCAAATCCAAATGACACTAATTAAAAAATTATTTTCATTCTAGGATTTTCCAGTTTTTTTTTATTTCTCAAATTCCAGGTTTTTAGCCAAAATTGTCAAATTCCAGATTTTTTCCAGGTTTCGAGGTTTTTTGGCAACCCTGTATATATATATTCGCAAAAACGTCAGTAGTTTAATAAATTATTTGCATACTAAAAACAGTAGCTTTAAAAAAAAAACAATTCTGCAAGATGAGCTAAAGTAAAAAAGATAATTTTTGTAAAAACTGTCAAAAACCTTAAGTTTATTTTTTAACAATAGGATTGCATAACTGTATATACACTCTATAAATTTGAAATTAAATTATTAAAATCTCTTTAAGTCCTGTACATAGAAAATATTCTAAAATTTTAACACTTACCTGCCTCCAAAGCCAAAGTTTTTCACTGTTTTTTCCAGTGTATCACTGTAAGGCCAGCTACAATCAGTTTCTTGAACTTCCAACACTACTAGCTTTAAATAAAAACTGAATTTAACTTATTTTAACTAAAGCTAATAACTAAAAGCAACCAGTTTTTAACAAAATAAAATAAATATCTTTATGAATAATTTTTAAATACATATCATCGTTTGCTACTTTTTGAAGATAAAAAGTACACAGCAAATAAAAAAAGAAATTTTTTTAGGTAAAGTTAAGAAAAAAAATATAAGGAGTAGCAGCACAAAAATTTATATACTTTTTAATAAAATTACTGTCTACATATATTTTAAGCATGTACAAGTGCAGGAACATTTAGTTAATAAAACTTAATGATGAGCAGCATGATGCTAAAATATATCAATAACCTAAGTTTTTCTAAACTTGCCATAGTTAGGAATTTTTATTTTAGGTAAGAGTATTTTAACTATTAAACTTAGAGTTATCAGGTCCTTTTTTAAAAACTTAATTAAACATATGTACCAGCTATGAGTTGTATATATCTTTCCAATTTAGTAAAATTTATTTTTGGTGTTACTTACTTAAGATGTTAACTTTATTTCTCAGCCCTTTACGTTTATTTAACCCAGCCTTTTATAAATTACTGGCATTTCTAAAAAAAACTTCACGAGCCACAGTTATTAAAAATAATTTTAGTGATCAACATAAAAATATTAATTTACGTCAAAAATGTAGTAAAGCAAGTAATAATGATAAGATGCTATAATGCTTTTTTTTTATAATATCAAATACTTTGTGTGTATAACAGATAGTGTTATCTAATCTAAATTCTAAAAGCTTGCATGTAAAGCTGCTCAAAATTCCTGTATTTTTTCAAAACTATCAAACTCTATGTTTTTCAAGTTAATTTTTGCCTAAATTTTTAAATTGAAGAATTCCAGGTTAATTGACCACCCTGGTTTAAGTAATAAGATATCTTTCAAAAGTGTCTGTTACAGAATTAAGACAAATTTTTTTTACTACAAATATTATTTTTCTGAAATAGTTTAAGGTCAAACTAAATTTATAAATGATACAAGTCAATAAAATTTCAAAAAATACAATAACAGCCATTAGAACCAGGGTTGCCAAATTTTTTTGGCATATTTTCTTCAGGTTTTTAAAATTTCCTCCAGGTTTTAAAAAGTACACATTTTTGGGTCTATTTTTGGTTTAAAATAAAGTTTGAGGTAAGAAACTGTCAAATAGTATAAAAACATTGAAAAATACTGTAAAGCTAATTAAAGTGTGTTTTTTAATAATGAAATCTTTGATGATGACAATTTTTTCTCTCTATATGGTAATTGTTTTCTGTCAAAACTAAATTTTTCTACTTAACATGTAAAAAAAATTTTAAATTAGAGGTTTTTTACAGAATTTTGTTCAAAATTCCTTGTTTTCCCTGTTTTAATTCAAAATTTCTCAAGTTCCAGGTGTTTTAGCCTAAATTGTCCAATTCCATGTTTTTCCAGGTTTCCAAGATTTTTGGCAACCCTCTTACAATAATAAAATTATAAATAAGAACATTGACTAAAGTTAATGACGTCTTTAGACAAGTATTTGCTGAAAATTTTAGATTTAGTCATAACTTTATATAACAACTTCATTTTTCACCTGATTAGGCAAAACTGCATTGGTTTGTTTAAGATATAGTATTTTGTAAAAATATGCATTAAGAAATGAAGTAAAACTAACAAAAAAATAATGAAAACTGACGTTTTAGTGAGAATATACGGGGTTTTTTTCTAAAATAAAATTAAGATTTTTTATAGAAAATTTTAACTAACATGCCCAGTAACCAAACAGCATTCATCAATAGTTTTGCTAGGTTCTAGTTTTAACATATCTTTTTCCGATGTGGCATCCCAAACTTTAGATTTTCTGATTCCACTAACAGAAAACAATTCTTTTATTTTATCTTGAACTTGCCCTGCATGTATACTCTTTAAGTCTTCTTAACGATTTCAATAATTTTATAAAAATTAAACATATAAAACTGTTCAGTTGTCATTTAACTATCAGTAACAAAAAACTGTTTAAAGACTTAATTAGTATTTATAGAAACACACACAAGATAGAAAGCACAATAGCTTTGTTTAAGTTTGCGAATTCTTACAAAATCTCTAAATTATAAAATAAAATAAGAATTAAAATAGTTACAAATTAGAGTAGGGGTGGGCAACGTATGATCTGCGCGCTGGAACGGCCCACAAACTTTTAAAGAATTGAAGTAGAATCTGATCCGCAAAAGGTAAAACTGCGGCCTGCAAGCATGTACACTTGGCCCACTAAATCAAAATTTTATACTTACACTAGATATTGAAGACTTTCAAATAAAAAGCAAAAAAGGTCTAAGATACGGAGATTTCAAACATGGGAACGTGACAAATACGCACGAAGACATTTTTGCACGAAGACACTTTTGCACGGAGGGTCATTTTTGTAGGAAAGTAAAAAAAAAAAAAGATAACAACAGATTTAAAAAAAAGTTACCGACAGAGGGTAAGGGTAACAGTGATAGTAGAAATAAAAAAAATATTTGATAGTATTACTATTAATTAAAATACTAGAAAAAAAAACCAACAATAATAACAAAAATATCAATAAAATAAAGAAAAAAAGTTACCGACTGAGAGTAAGGGCTAGGGGTAAAAGTCATAGTAAAAAAAAAAACTTTTTATTTAAATATTAAGAAAAATAAACCAGATAATAAAAAGTAAATAATAAATAAAAAAATAAAATAAAAAGTTACCGAGGGTTAAGGTTAGGGGTAACAGTGATAGTAAAAATAAAATCAATAAAATCATACAATTTTTATTTTTGTTGTTAGTGAAAGCATTTAAATATTTCATCTTGATCGTTCTACATCAATGAGTAGTAATAAATAAGTATAAGTTTGTAATTTAAAATTTTGCTTTTTATAGCAATATATAAATTTTTTATATGTGATTAAAATACATTTTTGTCTTTGTTTTAAACAAAATGAACTTTTTGTGTTAGTTTTATTTTTGATTTATTTCGTTATGTGTCGTTCTGTATAAGTGGCCTAGGTTTTGATGCCTAGGCCCACCATATGGACAATAAACTTACAATAATAATAATTATAATTTTTTCTTTAATCCGTGCAAAAGTGACCCGTCAAGGAAAATTGACGCCGTGCATAAATAAGTGTCTTTATGCAAGAATGTCCTCTCGTACATAAGTGACTCTTCGTGCATATTTGACTCCTACCCTTTAAACATAGTTACAAAAGGCCACATATAATTATTATTTTTTCGAAATGTGTTGTATGGTTAAGTAATTTTCGTGAATTGAGTTAATTGAAATGCTATGGCACGCCAAGATTTATTTTTCACACCTGGTCCGCCGATCATAAACGTTGCCCACCCTTAAGTTAAAGTATACAAAAAAAAATTATATATCGAAAATAATAAACATGTCTTCTAAACATTAAGGATTAAGGGCATAGACGAGAAAATTTGAGGTCAATAGCTTTAAAAATGAAGGAGAATATATATTTTTGGTGAATTTCACTTTCCAAATATATTGACACCAAAAAAATTGAGCTCCATACATTTATATCAAAAACTTTTTACAAAAATGGCTATATCTCAACTTAAATAAATATGTAAGGAAAGAATAGAAGCTTAAGTAGGTATATGTATGTGTTTATAAAAATTAAAATAATTACTAGAGATTATTGTAGATTAATGATTAATAATGGATAGAATACCTTATATTAAATTCAGTTGTTACAAAACTATATAATACTTGTAATTATTAAGTCTAAATTAGAAAATAAAAAGTAAAATACAAAATAAAAAACTTATCATTATATAAGGCTAAAGTTATTTTAATGTAAGGAATAACTTCAGAAAATTTGAGATCATAATTTTTTTTTATTATTCCGTTATCTTTTTTTACAGAGCTCTGTTGAAGTGTGATAATCCGTTAACGCACTGAAACATGTTTTAGTGTAATAAAGAAAGAACACTGTTTAAATTTTTATTATTGTATATTCCAGTAAACTTGTTTCACTAGCATCTTTATTAGCAAACTCTTAAATTTATATTATGAACAGTTAAATCTCAAAAGCTTTTTTTTGTGTTCTATAAAAACTAATTTATAGTACATGCTTTAAGCTTAAATACAAGAGTCAATGTTATTTTTTGTAAAAAAATACCTTGATCCCCCATGCCCTTAACTTTTTTGAATTTATTTTTTGTTTACAATACAAATAAAATCAATTACTTATTTGACTTGTTTTACTAAAACTGCATTGCATTTCTTCACTTCTGTCGTACAATTTTAAATTTAACACGACAGGATAAACTTCTACCATTTTTTCTCTATTATAAATTCCTCCAAGTTCTATAACCTGTGAAATATTTCTTCTAAAAGAGTTAGTAAATATAAGCGATTCAAAAATACAGCTATTTGATTAAACTACAAAATACTTAATTTCCTATGAAATATGTTATTACTTTTCGAGTTATGATGCAGTTATCATTCACAATTCCATAGATTTCCTTGAGTAAATTCCATCCTTCTTCATTTATTAATTCATAGTCAAAAGAAGTTTGCAGCTTTTCTTTTAATTTCTCTGACAAAAATAAAATAGGTTTATAAATATGTTCTAATGATATTTTTATTTATTTTTTTTAGTTAATAACATTATAAACATAAGTTTTTTCAAAGTTTCAATCATATACAAAAAACGGCTTTAAAATAACAAAAGAATTCGGATTATTCGAAACAGATTTTATAGATATATTTTTCAACAAACTATACTCAAGTTAGCAATCTAACAACAAACCAAACTCACCAATTTTATACGTAAACAACAATTATAATCACCCCCGACAAGTACTAAAACAACAACCTCAAACAATAAACAGAAGAATCGTAAAACTTTCTAACAACGAAGAATATTTTAACAATGTGAAATATTAACAAGGTGAATATCAAAAAGCATCAATTTCATTCAACTAGAAAAAATAATGTAAAATACGACAATACATTCTATAAAAAAAAAAAGATGAGGAAAAAGAGATTTTATATTCTTTAACCCACCATTTAGTTTAACTATAAGTTAAAATAGGCAAAAAAAATTTAAATTAAATTATCACATCCTTAGACAAAAACCACCCATATAAAAAATACTTAATCACAACACAATTAAAATATCATACAACAGGTACAAGTTATTTTAGGAGCAAAATAATAACACATAGCAATAAAATATTAAACAAAAACAACAAAAGTAACACAAAAAATAATCTTTGTCATTGCTGCAAAGAACCCTGCTCTTTAAACAACCACTATTTTCTAATATAATCTATAGAGTAAAGTACCATTCAATAAAACAAACAAACAGTACGTATTTACGGGAAATATTTATAAAGAAATATATAGAAAGACACACAACAGAACAGACAAACTATATTTGGGGTTTAAAAGATAACTACACAGATTATAAAATTGAATAGAAAATACTAAGCAGAACAAAATATGAATTTATTACTAAAATTGGTTGCAGACTTTGTAACCTAGAAAAATTCGAAATTGAAAAATTAGACAAGAATAAAACATTAAACAAGAAAAGAGAAAGACAAATATATAAATACATAAACAGAAAATATTTTTAAGCAAATTAAACTCAATAAAATTTAAATCGAAGTAAAACTAAGCCGCACGTACCAGCAGTTTAAAACATTTTTCTAATATAACTTTTCCCTTCCATATTTTTAATAGCAATTACTAAAACTTTTTCAAAATGTTTAAGTTCTTAAATCAGGGTTGTAATGCAAAATATTGTAAATTTAGCTTGAATTTTAAAGATTTCGACCGACTTGGCCGGACTTTTACCTTTATCTTAAATATGCATTTTAAGTACGCACTTCTAGTTAAATATGCATTCTGAGTACGCATATTTTGATAAGTATGTATTTTGAAAACACATATTTTGACAAGTACGCACTTTTTATTCAGTACACATTTTTGAACCAAAATAAAAACTTTCTGTCAGGTTTCTTTTTAGCAATTCAATAACTACTATAAGCTCATAAGCCATGTTTTTTACTAGTTGATCGTATCTAATAGAGTTTTTAAAAAGCTTCAAGTTGCTTTTTACTGTTTTTAAAAATTCAAGCTATTTTTTGAGCAACAGACCTCAAACTTTCAGGAAACGTTCCTTTTATAGTTTAAAAGACTTTGAATGTTGGAATTTAAAAAATATCAAAAATAAAAACATTAGAATAAAAAAAACAAAAAATAGGTGGATTTTTTCAATAAAAAATTTATTTTTAAAAATTAAAAATATTCCTGCCCTCAATCTTTTTAAAATTTAATAATACACTTTCTGTGAAAATTTAAAGAAGATTGCTCAAAATATGAAGGAGAAGATAGGTATTAGGAACCTATTGAGGTCACTGACTTTGATTGCTCATATCTCAAAATCTACTTTGATTTTTTTCAAGCGGTTAAAAATGTCTAAAAGCTCAGATAAAACTCTATAAAATAAGATCAACTTGTAAAAATCAAGGTGGACCCCCTATGCCCTTAATTGCAAATCTGTTTCTTGAAATACTACCTACAACCATTTAAACTTTAACTAAAAACCAATTATAAAATAGTCTACTATGATTAGGTTTACAAAGTTAAAACTGAAAAAAAAAGTTAACTATATATCTGTTGTATAAAATATTTTCTCTTATCATGAAATATAAAACCTTTGATTTTGAAATTTTGAAACAGAAAAATATACTCTCATTAATAAAAAAAACTTAAATAACTCTACAAAGTATTACAAATAAGTTAACTTAACCATGTTCTCTTATATAGATTAGATACATTCTCATATCATTAAAAATAAAATCTTTAATGTATAAAACTAATAAATACTTTTGTACTCCTACTTACTTAACAAACTTATTAATAGTTTGGTTTTGGTACTGGTTTTAACTAAAAAATTTAAATGTAAGTCACTCGTTTTCAATAAAAGTTTATTAATTAATTTTGTTTAGCGCATCCTCAGAATAACATTGCTAAAAACTATTGATATTATAGTGTAATTTTAGTTATATGCAATGAATTTGAAAAGTCTAGCTAAATATTGTAACGTCATAAAGTATAAAAGTCTGTTTAAAAAGTTTAAATTATAATTGAGTAAGCTAATTTGAAGTAATTTATAAGACAAAATTGCTAAAAAAAACATTTAAAATAGTAGAAACTTTTTACCTGAAACTAAATTAAATAAAAAGCACATTACAAAATACGACAAAAACAACAACAATAACACTACTAAAAACACACTATTTATAAAGTTTTAAATTGTAAAAATCTCTTTGTTTGCAAATTTTTGGCTCGCGAGTTCTAATAAACAAAGATTTTAGAACTGAGAGATGGAAGGTATGGTAATTAGTAGTAACCGACAGTAATTTCTTCTTAAGATAATAGTAAGCCACTTGTGTATTATAGATATGTCGATGATGTTTTTGCTATTCTACTTCAAATAAACAATGTCAATAAGTTTTTAACTCTGCTAAATAAGATGCACAAATGCATAATTTTTACAGTTGAAGAAGTTTCCGGTAAAATTCACATCTTAGACCCTGTTTGTGCCGAGAACTAACTGGAGAGTAGGTTCGAAATTCTATCCCGAGCTAGAAACACCTACCATCTCTCAGTTCTGGAATCTCTCAGTTTGTTTATTAGAACTCGCGAGCCAAAAATTTGCAAACAGCGTTTTTTTTATAGTATTATTGTTGTCGTTTTTGTCGTATCTTGTAATGTGCTTTTTATTTAATTTAGTTTTAGGTAAAAAATTTCTACTACTTTAAATGTTTTGTTTTAGCAATTTTGTCTTATAAATTACTTCAAATTAGCTAAGTAGAAGTCAATTCTAATTTAAACTTTTTAAACAGACTTTTATACTTTATGACGTAACTACAATTAGCTAGACTTTTCAAATTCATTGTAAAATTAGCTAAAATTACACTATAATGTCAATAGTTTTTAGCAATTTTATTCTGAGGATGCGCTAAACGAAATTAATTAATAAACTTTTTTTGAAAATGAGTGACTTACGTTTAAATTTTTTAGTTAATAATAATTACAATAAAGTAAACCGTACTTGTATTTTATAAAATACTTCCTTATATTATTCCTTATGAAATCTTTAAAATACTAAAATAAATAACACCATTTGCTTTTACTTATTTTCAAAATTCAAATAACTCTGAAAAAATTATATAAGGATGTAAACCATACACATAAACTTGTTACATAAAATACTCAACTAAGTGCTTAACTATAAAGACCTTATTAACTTACTGTCTGATTCAAACATTTTGCAAAATAGACTTTTGTGTATATATCAAAGTTTCACTATGGAAGTGTCCTTGCCAGGAGCTGATCATTTCTACCCTGATGATTTTTACCCTGATCATTTCTAACCCAATCATTTATAACCCGATCATTTCTAACTCGATTAGTAAACTTTTATTTATTTTTAGATTTCTTTATTCAGAATTTATTTTAAAAACAAACTAAACTTTAAAAAAGTGCTCTCTTTTTGAAATTTAAGTTTTCTGTCTTAAACAAAACTTTGTGTTTATACTGTTCTACTTAAAATATACTTTAAAAAGTAATTTCAAATCAATTAATTATACTTTCAATTTATTTTCCTTATTTTGACTTTTTTCTTTATATTAATCTGCTTAAAGCGAACTTTTTTATGATTATTAAAGATTTACTACACAACAATCAATTTAAAAACAGGAGAAATTAGGGTATTCTTGCTTAACAATTTTTATACTAATCTACATTCACAGACAGAAAAAAAAAATCCTTGTTAAAGATTAAAAAATAAGTTGAATAAATTACATTAATTTGCCACGCAAACTATTAATACAAATAGGTCTATAAATGTTTTTTTTGTTTCAGTTACATTTAGCATTTCCGTTTTTTTAGTTTTTTACAATCTCGTTTAATTAATCTTCTTTAATATTTTCAGTTAAGTTTATATACTACATTAAAAGTATTATCATTTGACTACCACTATACAAACAATCTATTTAACGATAAAAAAAGGGCTCAAAAATTTTGGTCCTTTAAAATCTTTCGGTTATTGAGTTGTACAACATTTGGATACCTTTTAACGTCTTTAATTGTTTTAACTACAACTAAATTAAAATTTATGCTGATATATTTATCATATTATATTTAATTAATTAAAAACAATTAAAAAAAACGTAAGCATAAATGAAATATAATGGAAAAATAAACTTTATAAAAATAAAAAATACTTATAATTAAATTAATTACAATTACGAGCAAAAGATCTTTGAAACTCATTTTTATAAAGTATATTTATTTATAAAAAAAGAAATATATCAACTTAGTACTAGTTCAAGTCGTAACTTAAATACTTTTGATATTATATAAACTTCAGTGAAAGTTTTTCAGAAGATTAGGTAGACGAGATTTGATAACCCTCGGACTTTTAACGTTAATAATCAAATCTGTTTAAGTGATTATCTATGTCTAAAAATTAAAATTTTCCACTTAATAAAACAAAAGTGTTTTAAATTTTATGCTGTTTGTTTTAATTTCATTATCTAAACAATCTTTTCAAGTTGTAGAACAATTTGTGCAAGTTTACGAGCTTAAAGTGGAAAATACTGATTATAAAATGGTAAAGATAAGTCAACAACTATACAACGCTTGTGCTAGACTTACAAAAAAGTTTATGGACTTTAATATGAAACAATTTGTATCTGATTATTACATTTATAAAAGTTTAACTTTTTTAATTTACTTGTATTAAAATGATATTCTATTTCCTTAGGTGACAAAAATATATTACTTAAATGTAGTTAAGATACACCTTACTTTAAGAATTCAACAAGGCAGAATTTCAGACAGAATTAAATAATCTAGTAAATTCATATTAATTCAGAAAATAATGTTCGAGTTAAGCAGGTTTCTATAAAAAAAAACTCAAACTAAGAAAAACTATTTCAAACTACAATAATTCAAATTACAACTTATCTTTAATAAAGCTATATAAACTTTAAGTTTTGGTAAAGATGAATTAAGCTATATTTTGATATAAAAATAACTTTGTTAAAATTAATTCGGTCTTAAAATTAACTATTATTATAATAAATCTAAAAAACAACAAAATTTTAAGGATTGTGTTAGAAATGACAGGCTTGCCACTTTTTTTTTCAAAAAATTTTCCAGGTTTTCCAAATTTCTTCCAGGATTTTAAAAGTACACATTTATTTTTGGGTCTATTTGTAGTTTAGAATTAAGTTAAAGGTAAGAAACTGTGTTAAATAGTATAAAAACATTGAAAATATACTGTAAAGCTACTTTAAATATGTTAAAAAAAAATTGATGATGACATAAATGTTTTATTTATATGATAGATTTTTTGAGTCAAATCGAAATTTTACTAATAAACATGTGAAAATTGTTATAGTTCCAGGTTTTTTTGCCTAAATTGTCAAATTCCATGTTTTTCAAGGTTTTTCCAGGTAAAGTGGCAACCCTGAAATGATCAGGTTAGATATGATCGTGTTAGATATAATTGGGTTAAAAATGATCAGGTTAGAAATGGTTGGGTTAGAAGTGATCAGGTTAGAAATGATCTGGTTAGATATGATTGGGTTATAAGTGATTGGGCTAGAAGTGATACGGTTAGAAATGATAGTAAACGTCCTTGCCACAGATCATCAATACTAAAAAGATTACATAAAACAATTACTTGTTCAAATAGGAACATTTTTATAGGATTATTTTGCAACTTTAGTTTGACTTAATTATGAATTTTTTCATTTAATTTTACCATTTGAAGGCTTTGAAATTTAATGATTTTGTCAGTAAATTTATAGCAAAGTTTTGCAATTTTAGTCTGACTTTAAGGATTTTTTGATAATTTTTTACCAGATTAAATTAGAATTGATAAATTCTGACATTTTGAGCTAAAAACCTACTTTTGGTCATTTTGACCCTAAAAAACTGACTTAGCCTGAATAAGTCTGGCTTAGCATGACCCGTGGCAACCCTGAATAATTACACTTTTTATTTGACTGCATATACTTAAATAATTTCACTAGGACACTAATTTTTAAGAACTAACCATTGTCATCTAAAAGTGAAATATTGTCAATAGGTCCTGGATACAAGTTGTTAAGGTTTTCTGAACTGTATTTAACTTCATTTTTTGCATATTTAACATATTTCTCAAACCACTTTGTGTCAATCAGGTACCTAAAAATTAAATGTATTAATAAATATTGTGAATTGTTAAATGCTAATAGTTATTCATTGTAATATAAGTTATGAACCACACTCACTTATATTATTTTTGCAAATGAATCCTGATTTCAGTGTTTTATATATTTTTAAGCAAATACTTACAAACTTTGATTAAGCGATTTTTTTGCACAAAAGATACTTTTAAAGCTAGCATTTAGAGTGAAAAAATAAAAAATACTGCTTTTCAAAGTTTTACCTTTTAAAGTTTTTGCATTAAAACAAAAGCAAGCTATACCATTAAATAAACTTGTGTCTTTTAAATCTTCAAGGCCATGAGGTTAAATAACTTTCTTTAATAACGTGATCTTAATTTGTATGTAGAGTTTCAACTAAGCTACAAGTTACTTTTTACTGCTTTATAATATTCAAAATAATTTTTGAGATATAGCCACAGAGTACAAAAATTTTCTTATGGGAGGAAACTTAAACAGTAAAAAAAATAAAGATCACTAAATTTCTATTTTCGTCTTAACTTTTTGAGATAAATACATCAACTTTTTAGAAAATATTCTTTGCAATATCAGTAAATTTTTTAGTGACAAATTAAAAAAAAATAACTAAAAATTTTATGAACATGAAAGGAAAAAATTATAGTTTTTGTATATTTTAAAAAATAGTTAAAAGTTTTTAATTCTTTACCGTAAATTTAGTACCAAATATATGTTTTTATTCAAAATTTAAAACAATAAAACTCAATTAAAAATACTCTTACAATATATAATACTTAATTATCAATGAAGTGGTAATAAAATATCTTTTTTGTAAAAGTAGTAATACAATTATAAAAACTTTATGAAAATTTATTTTCTAATGAGTTTACAAACTAGTAATATATATTTAAAGTTCTAAAATAAAAAAATTATAAACAGATGTTGAACATATGTTGAAAAAAAAAGTCTTAAAGCTTTTATATATTTTAACTCTTGGATTTTCAGTTTCTAACATTAAAGATTTTTTCATTACTTTTTTATAATAGTATCTCTTGTAATTCTTCTTAAAAGTATATTAAATAATAACTCAGCTTTAACATTTTAGTTTTATTTGATGGAAAAATTTTTTTCTTATAAAGAAAGATAACTTTGACTAGTACCAAATTGAAAAGTTCAATTTTGTACATATGATGTTAAAAAGTATTTTAAGTACAGAATACACCATATACATTCTGTTTGAGGAATACACGCTAAGAACAAAGATGTAGGCAATAAATTCAAAAGCATAAGTTTGAATAGAATTTGCATCTGAATTTAATGTAACTCTCATTAAAACTCTAGCCGATTTATTAAAAAATAACCTGGGTTAGTAAAATTTTATATAAATTTTATGTTTGCAAGAACTTATACAACAAAGTTTAAAAAAATTATAAGTGGTAGCTGCAAAAATAAAAAATAAAGTGGTAGTTGAGTATAAATAATAAACAAAATTAAAAAAGTAATATACACAACTAAAAAAAACTTAAATAAATCTCATAATAACTGAGCACTAGTTTTAAACTATACAAAAAAATATAACTAAAAAAAATTAGAAAAAAACCGTCAATAAAAAAAATCAAATTTAAGAATAAGTTATACAAGCGGTTCTTAACCATTTTTTTATGTTTTATCCCTTTTTGGAAGGTTCTTATCATATTTACTTGTTTTTGGAAGGTAATTACCAAAATTAACCTCAATCTACGAAAAAAAAAAAAACGAGGTATTTTGAAGGTTATCAAATATAAAAAATTGTAAAATTTAAAGCAATTATTTAATTTTTTAAATTTTAGTCTATCAACTTCTAAATTAAAATGCAATTAATTCGCAAACTTGCAATGAAGAAAATTTACCCCCAGGGGTAAACTTACCTCAGGTTAAGAATTGCTGAGTTAAGACTTAGTAGCCTAAACAATTGGCTATTCTCATCTAAAATATACTTAATTTTGAAAACTAATAGTTATAGCATTTAAAGTAAATCAACTTTATAATTATGACTAACCAGTTTTGACCATTTTTCAACTTTTCATTCATGTACTTCTTAATTGTTTCATACTCATGCTTAAGACTATAAACATCAGTAGAAGGTAGTTTAGTTTCAATATGAGTATCACCAGCTGAAGAAAACTGATTTATTTCATTATTGATGACCATTTCTCTTAAATATAGATAAAAATCAGTAAGTCTGTAAAATAGATTAACAGTTTTCATTAGTGTTAAACAAATAGGTAGTACCAGTAGTTATTACGGCCACCATCAACAGAGTTGAGATGCTTTGCGACATCAATAATAATTAATGAACTTTACTGCAAGATCAACAAAGCATCCGAGACAATCCTACAACCAGTTTCGTCCTAATTAGGACTCATCAGGCAGGAATAGTTGCAAGAAACTGCTGTTGTGATCTTAATCAAGCGGACTTAAGTACAAAGTACTGAAGCCACTGTTTATGGGTAAAGATGAAAAAATTGATACAGTTAAATTATTCACAGCCCAACGTCTCAGACATTGTCAGCTTATTGTGAGATTATAGTCTGCGCTCGTTTGATCAGTTTTAACCAGTAGTTATTACGGCCATCATCAAAATCTCAACTCTGTTGATGATGGCCGTAATAACTTCTGGTTAAAACTGTCCTAATTAGGACAAAACCGGTCATAGGATTGTCTTGGATGCTGTTGTTGTTGATCTTGCGGAAAGGCTCATTAATTACAAATAGGTAGTAGTAAGCATAAATGCATACTTGTTGTTAGATGGAGTTAGAGTACAAGTACATAAACTACTGTTATTCTTCTTCAACTTTAAATTAATACCAATCTATATGTTCTTTTATCATCAGATGATTTGCAGTACATCCAATATAAATTTGAAAACTTAAGCAATTACTACTATATAAATCTACTTTGTAACTACCATCATGATTATGGTAATTTACTTAAAAACATGTTTTGACCTCTAAAGAAAAACAGTACTTATTTAATGCTGGACAATAAATTTAAATTTGTTATAGTTTAAAAACTCTATTTTTTAAAGCTTTAACTCTAAAACACAATTTAATTAATAAAAAAAATTAAAAAAGTTTGTTTTATTATCACAAAAATTTCAACCACCAAGCAAAATGAAATAAAATCTAGGAAGTTACACAAAATTTTCAATTTTTCCCAAGAAAATCTAGGGATTTGTCAGAAAATTGCAAAATTCTAGGGAGTTCTAAGGAAGTGGGCACCCTGTAAATGTATAAAAGTAAGATCTTGTATTTCTAAAATAAATAAAAAATTAAAAATGCATGGGAAGCTGCTTTTATATAACTAATTCATTCAAACTAAAATTTACAATATTGACATATTTGATTTTTGTATTAGCTCAATAAAATTTGTATTAAATACTTAGTTAATGTTTAAATAAGGTTGTTACAGTTACATATAAAAATGTTTTTATTAGTTATATGAGTAACCTAAACAGCAATAAATAGGGTTGCTCTTTGAGGCTAGCCTGAATGAAAAAAACAGCCTGAGTTACACAAAGTTAACTGGAGTTTGATCACAACATAGTGATCCTGAGTATTTAAATGAAATTATTAATAAGGAGTTGGTTAAAGTTGATAAATGGTTGCGTGCTAATAAACTTTTTATTAATTATTCAAAAACAAAATTTTTGCTTTTCAATAAAACTTCAAAAAATTATGAATTTAGTGTTAAGGTTAATGGTTTTTTTATTGAGCAGAGTGATAGTATAAAATACTTAGGTGTGGTTTTGGATGATAAGCTGAATTGGAAGAAACATTTGAGTTCTCTGAAATCGAAAATGTCTAGGAGTTGTTATGTTTTGTCAAAATTGAGATATTTCTTGGACAAATTTACACTTAAAATGGTATATTATAGTTTGTTTTATTCGCATATCCAATATTGTATATCTGTTTGGGGTAGTGCTGCTGACTATTACTTAAAACTAATTGTTTGTATGCAAAAAAGAGTGATCAGGTATGTTTGTCATGTGCCTGCTTTGACCATAACAAACCCTTTGTTTAAAAAAACTGGTGTGCTAAAATTAAAGGATGTCTATAAATTGCAAATTTGTAAGTTGATGCGTAATACTATAACAGGGTTTGATGTAGAACACAATAGATTTACACTTGCTAGCTCTGTTCACTCACACAATACAAGATTTTCAAAGAAAATGAATTTTATAACTGAAAGACCTAGAACAAGACTTGGCCTAAACTGCTTTAGGTATTTGGGTCCCAAGTTTTGGTCTAGTGTCCCTGAAACTTTTAAAAAACTTAAAAAAAGATCCTATTAAATTTAGATATAAAAACTTTTTGTTGAATAACTACATGGAGTAGATATAGAGTGCTTCTACATGTTTGTGTGTTGGTGTTGAAATTTGATTCATGTTATTTGGGACCAGATTGTAATGTGTGGATTTTTATTTTTATGAATTTCCTGGTAATGAAAGAGTGATTGTTATAAATTATTGTAATAAATTTTGTTTATTGCTAAGCTGTTTTACCTGTTTTAATTTTGTTATTGTGTTAGATTTAAGATCATTCATTTTAATTGTATTTTTTATTAGAAATTAGAGATAAAAGTATAAATTTAATATAAAATTTTATTTATTTTTTTATTGTTTATTTTAAAAGTCTTAGTTTTTTATTTATTATATTTTTATTTTTCTTAGTATTTATTTTATTTTTTTTTTTTACTTATTTTATTTGTTTATTATTTATTTATTTATTTTTATTTTTTATTAATTTTTTTTGAGTCTTGTACAGACTTAAAACTAACAAATTTTTAAAACTCTTATTATTTATTGACTTTGTTGTTGATATATATATATGTTATTTTTTTCAATACAAATACTATCTTTTTTTCCTACTTACAGTATTTCTATATTCTAGTTAGTTTTTTTTAAATTTTTTAGAACTAAATACTTAAAATTAGATATTGGTTTATTTGAGTTTACAACAGCTGATTGTGAGTTCACACTGGTGGCAGTGATCACATGATTGGATTGTTGGTGTGTTTTTTGTTGTAGCGTCAGCAAATACTTACTTGGGGATTTGAGCTTCATGATTTCCCCACACTTTGTGGTTTTTAGTGTTGAGATTTTAACCTTGTGAGTATTTGCCAAATGACGTGTCACCAGAGGTTTTTTCAATAAAGGGTTAGGATTAGTTTTTATTTCAGTTAATTTTAATATTTTTTTATTACATAGACATTTTTAGTTTTGTTTTTAGTTAAAAGGTAATTTTTTTTCTTGGTAAATTTAAAGATAGGGCAGGTGGAATAACATGTGATGAGCTCAAACTCACTTGCTTGACCTTCAGAAAATGTTTATCGTTGCAGAGGGGAGAGTGAGTATTTTCTGATGTTTTTCTACCTTAAAAAAAAAAACTTGCTTGGGGATTTGAGCTCCATAACTTTCCCACACTTTGAGGTTTTTGGTGTTGAGATTTTAACCTTGTGAGTGTTTACCAAATGAGTGTCACCAATGGATTTTTTTTCAGTTAATTAGATAGTTTTTTATTTTTGGTTGTTAGTTTAGTGTTAGTTTTAAATGGGGGGTAGAATTACAGGTGATGACCAATTGCTTGCTTGACCTTAAACAAATGTTTATCAGAAGAGGAACTTTATGTAGAGGGAAGAGTAAGTCAGATGTTTTACTACCAATAAAAATAAATATACTGCAAATTTTATGACTATTATTACAAAGTTTTTTAAATCCACAACAACTTATTTTATTAAAAAACATTTATAATATGTAAAACACAACTTTTTTAACAAAATTTATATTAAATATGCTTAAATAAACCAAGTCTATTTAAGGTGATTAAATTTTTTTTAAATACTTGGATTTATATGAAACATAAAGCTTGAAATAGAATCATTTTAGTTTTTGTTTAACCAAGTTTATTTAAGGTGTTCAGATTCAAAAATAACACTTGAATTGATCTGAAATGTTAATCTTAGTTGAAAAAAGATTTATTCAGCATATGTATCAACTGAGTTTACTTAAAGCATTTATGTACACTAGAAAATTACTTGGACAGATATAAAACTAAAGCTTTAATTAAAAAACACCTAACATATATATCAACCAAGTACATTTCAGGTATTCTGGTATTAAAAAATACTAAATTGATGTAAATGAAAAACAAAGACTGCTACAAAAAAAAATTACTCAACATTTGTTAAATCAAGTTTATTTAAGTTAAACACATTAAAAATAACCTTAAACATGTATAAATCGTATAGCTTTATTAAAACAAACCATATTCAATGTATGTTTTACTTAAATTAACTAAAGATTATTAAGTA
The DNA here is from genome assembly GCF_965202585.1 of Thalia democratica. NCBI lineage: Eukaryota > Metazoa > Chordata > Thaliacea > Salpida > Salpidae > Thalia > Thalia democratica. The sequence goes on from NC_139165.1 coordinate 60,843,564, forward strand.
TTTAGAAAAACACTAAAAGTTCCCTAAACTATAGTTCTTTATAAATGTAAATTTGATTCGACATATTTTTAATAAATCAATTAAATGTAGTCATAGTTATTTTTATGATAACTAATATATATATATTTTGTGGAGCAAATAATTAGTTAGAAAATAAATTTTACTATACTACTATTCAGAAACTTAAAAACGTTTATAATAGGTTCATGTCCTAGTCAAACAATTTTGCGAGTCATTCTCGAAAAATTTGCGGCTTTATGCCTAGCTAGCGTATACACAATAGCAAGTATGGTTAAGATTAAATACGGACTTATAATATATCTTACAATGAATTTATACGAAAGTCGGTCTCGGTACTCGGTAAATAGATAATCAATCATGCTTCATTAGTTTACAGCCTTAGAGCACTTTTATTTAAACTTATAAAAAATCCTTAGTTGTTTTAAACTGAAATTTGTAAGTGATAAATACTTTTTAAGTAAGACTAACCTTTTCAACAACCAAGTGACCAAAATTAACACAAAAAACAATTAAAAGGCTCTGGGATGATGTTAGAGAGCAAGTAAAATAAGGGGTAATTTTACAAATACATGCAAGTGCATATTTTCCATTATTGGTTTTTCTAAAAATATCCAGTATAAACTCTTCATCATTTAATGCTAAAAGCTAGTAAGACATTTTTCTTTAACAGAAATGTCTATTTAACCTAAGTAAAATTAAAAGCAATGATCTTTTTGAGTTGAATAGCTTTTTGAAAATAGTTTAGTCTATCTGAAATATCATAAATACTCTATTTTAGTATTAGCATTAGTTTTAAAAAACAATAACTATTACTGATATAACTGTGCCTTTTTTTAGTTAAAGTACTTAAAATTTTTTTTTTAATTCAACATTCGTTTATTTAATTTGTTGGAATATATTTATTTTTTCGAATAAACTACCAAACTTCTTTTTAACCATTAACTTGTAATTGAAGTTTTGAAAATAATTTAGTAAGATTTATATAAATTGTTAACAATTTAGTTAAAGTTAATTGTTTGTAGTTATTACTATTGATTATTAAACGAAAAAAACCGATCAAAAAACTTGGTTCTAGGACTTGGAACCTTTCGGTTATCGAGTCACTCACCACGGGTACCTTTTAACGTCTTGTCGAAGACTTTTTATATGTATAAGATATTTTTAACCAAGTAGTCTAAGTCAGGGGTCGGCAAACTGTGGCCGCAAAGGCTGAAAGTGCGGCCCACAAACATTCAAATTTGGCCCGCAAATACAAAAAAAAAAGAAATTAACACTAGATGTTCTGTATTTTGAAGAAAAAAGCAAAAAAAAGTTTTTAGGTACAGCAAAAATTTACTTTAGATATTTTGGTTGTGATATGAAGATTAATAGCCAAAACTAAAATTGCAGCCTGTGAATAATTTTATTTTTTAAATTTGGTGTGCGATCACCAAATTCCTGCAAATCCCTAAATTAAGTCCAATGAAATAAAAATAATTTTTTTTCAGTTATCTAATCATAAAAGTTAATTAGTTTAACAAAGTTTTCAACTATTTTGTTAAAGTTTAAAAAATAAATTAAATTTATTAATATTAGAATTACTAGTTTAGTTGTTTTATAGATTAATATGATGTTAAAAGTTTCTATCTTCTTTGTTATTATTGAACAGTAAAAATAGTTTTTTTGTTAATAACAATAAGTTTCGTTTAATCTAATTTTTACTTCCAAAAATATAAAGCTTTTTCTAAGTTTACCTGTACTTTGCTCCATAATTAACTAAAAATTTTAGTATAAAACAAGTTTAAAACTAATGGTTAGTTGAATTTTTAAGTTGAATTATTATTTTTAGTTTGTATATCTTTTATATTTGGTTTTTTAAACAAAACTAATATAAGGATGAGTGTTACTGAGTTTTAACTATTTTTTTAAAACTATTATGATGTGAATACAAACTTGTGTGGTTGTTATTAACTTAACATGTGCACAAGTTAATTAACATAAACTATTTTAGCAGGAAAAACTAACTTTTTGCACCAAATTTCCACTAGCAGGGCATAAATATAAAACTATGACGGACAATGTCGTTTTAGCAATGAAATACGATGCCTCTTTAACTTTTAATGACAGTTTTACTTTAATTTAATATCGTTTTAAGTACTATTTTTTGTTTTAAATTTTAGTTTAAAATTAAAACTAGATTAAATTTAGTTTCTAAAAATAGTAACTATTTTATCACAACAAAACCTGATAGACTTAAAGTAGTGGCTTTTCAAAATGTGATCATTACTTTTTTATACTTTCAAAAACGTAAATGGGTTTTTATTATAAATAAAGGTAAACGAAACTGATATTCTAACTGTTTTTGCGTTTTAATACACTGTAAATGTTTCGTTTAAGAGAGGAATGAGAGCTTTTATTTAAAAATAGAAAATGTTCTCCTTTTTTAGTTTTATAAGCATAAATGGGTACATTTGGTAAGCTGAAGATAATACTAAAATTGCTCATGCACAGAGTAAGTTTGTATAAGTAAAGGATTTTATATTAAAGGTACTCTATTTGATATACAATATCAAAAGTTTTGTTGATTATTACATTTTTTGGCTTCAAATGAGCTGAGTTATATTTATTATCACTTCTAACCCAATTATTTCAAACCCGATCACTTCTAACCCGGTTATTTATAACCTGATAGTTTCTATCTCGATCATAAAAAACTTGTCTAGAAAACTCAAATCGAGATTTATTTAAAAAACTAACTAGTCTTAAAAAAATCATTCTTATAAAAGAACTTAGTTCATTTTGTCTCAACAAACCTTAATGCTTAGACCAAGGTTCGGCAGGTCGAAAAAGGAACAATTTTAGTATACTTAAAAAAAATACTTTTTATCACTTTTTTGAACAAAAAAGGGGTAAGATCATCTTTTAAATATAAGACAATAACTTTAAACTTTTTGAAAACAATCTGCTTAAATGTATATTTTCTAAATATAAGATTTACTAAATTTTTTCACTATTTTTAAAAATTCAGTTTTGTAGGATTTGTACAGTAAACTGCTTTAAGTAAATCTAAGTTAGATTTTTTCGTCATCTATTTAATCTGTGAAAGTATAACATTAAAAAACTATTAAAGAAGTTTTTGATACTAACCATGAAAAATTATTTTCGCAACTTAAAAACTGTTTTGTAAAATAAATCCTAATTTTGCTTTATATATTCCTTGCAATTGCTCATAATTACACTTAATTTAACAATCAACAAAAAATCGGCGAAAGTCTGCAGAGCAGAAGACTGGACTTTCGTTTGCCGTGAGACAAGCTCAATTTGCAATACTGATGAACCCTAATTAGGATGAAACCAGTCTCAGTCTACCGAAAGCTTATGGTATGATGATTGAATTAGCGTGATCAACCATTTGTTAATTTAACAATAAGTAACTTCGTTATTATGTTTTAGATATTTTTTTTCTATTTCGTTTCTGCTTTCTTTATTTCAAGTCTTTTTAATACAGGAATGTAAGTAAACAATTATATAAAATTAAGTACTAATTTAAGTCGTAATATAGTTAAAACAATTCATATGTCGTATAAAGTTAAATAAACTTTTTTATAAGGTTAACTAAAAGAGATTTGATCATCCTCGCACTTGTTAATTCAGTAAAAAAGTTTGTTGAAGTGTTAGCGACTTTTTTTGGACTAAATCCAAGTATGAATTTATTAATGATATGAAAGCTAGAAGGTCATAAATTGCTTTTGCGGTTTATTAAATGAAATAAATGTTTTATGAATTGTATTTATCTAGATTATATTTAAAAATTATGATTTTCCACTTCATAAAACAAAAGTATTCAAGTTCACCTAATGTTTGTGTGAGTTTCATTGTCTTAAAGGTTTGTCTGACTATAAATTAATATTAGATTAGATAAACCTTCACAACGATTGCGCTAGACTTACAGCATAGCTTATACTGTATTATGAATCTTTTTGTAGGTAAATATTTCTTTTGTAAATGTTTAAGTATTAAAATTTACTTGCGTTAAAAACATTCTAGCTACGTAAATGACAAGAAGATATAACTTAGTATAGTTATAATAGCTTACTTGAATCCTTGAATTTCTTACTCGATTTTTAAAATGTAAATAATTTACACTTATTTTTAATATTAATTTTGCTTAGTATAGGTTTTATTTTGTATGTACTTTGCTTTATACAAAATAATAACACATAGTTGCAATGGAAATTAAAATGTTACAAATATAAATATTTTAGGTTTAATCTAAGTTGAAAAAAATAACCTTAACTGCAAACAAATTTAATTACATACTTTGACTAATTAGAAAATTATTCAAAATACTAATTATGATTAGAGCTAATCAAATGCAAACATACAAACACAAAAAAAGCATCACTATAATCAAAATCCTTTTGCCTACAATGGGTAAAATTCTTTTACAAAGTGAAAAGTGTTACAACAACTTTTAATTATCTTAAATTTATCCAAATCTGCACAACTTCGATTATTCACTAAATGTTCAGCAATGGCAATCTTTTTAAGTTTTAACAGATTTATTTTCTTTTTATTTCTCAGATAACTTCAGAAACTTATCAACGCAAGCAGGTTTATATTCTTTAACACTTTTCTTAAGCTTTCTGATTAATAGACCGATAAAAGTACGTCACAAAAGCAATTATAACTAACCACGTCATAACGTTGTCAAACGTGGAAATCTGGTCTTTGCCTTCAGGTGTCAACATAGAACCTGAGATAGAAATTACACTGGGTTTAGCAGCAGAAATAAGACAAAGTGTATTTGTAAACATGAGTGCAGTAAAAGAAAAATTCCGCTGACTTTATACGCAAAAAAAAGAATTTTTGTGATTTTAATTATAGATAAAACACAAAAAGAGACTAGTCAAAAAAAACTACGTGTTACTTAATAAAACACAATATTTAGAATACATTAGTGTGTGTTTATGTGAAAATTAAAACTAACAGGTGAAAAACGTAAGGGTAATATTTAAAGAAAAACTGGCGATTATGTAAACAGTTGTTTGACATGGTTTACTTTATGTTTAGTATACTTTTAAATCTTTAAATACTATTGCACTAGGCTTAATGTTTAAAATCATCCTCACACCACTGTTGTTAATTTTGGCACGATGAAGGGTACTGCATTTCATTTATGATTTAGTGCCATTCCTGTTGAAATATTGCACACAATATCCGATAATCTTGTATTTACATTTTGTCATTATGATTTAAACTATGGTTGTGACTAGTATACATTTTTTCAAATTTCCTACCGTCGAATTAACGTAAATTCTAACACTTCTATCATCATTACATACTATTTTTACTTTGTACGAAACACTTTTTAAGTTACTGTAAGTTACCTTGTGACGGGCAACTTCCTTTATAAGACTTACTGCGCATCAATAACAATTAATAAAAAAGTTTAACTTCTTGTTTGAAATGGTTTTTTATTATCATTGAACTATAATTATATTTGTTGCTTAATTTAAACCTGATATAAAATGCTCAATACTTTTTATTAAAGTAGAGCAAACCATTTTTGTTGTATAACAAAAAAACAACCGGCTACAATTGTTTCACACGTTAAGTATAGAATTTTAAAGTGATCTGCAGAACTGTATTTATTATCAAACTAGAACCGAAATTTATAGAAAAGATATATGATATGACATAATAGTTTATTAATCTGTCTGTCAAAATTTCAAAATCACTTTACTATACGAAATTTAGTTATTTATGAAATAATAACATAAATAATTTGGTTCAAAGTCTAAGAGGTTGATTAGGGCTGGGTAAATAAATAAAAGTTGGTAGAATTTGATAAAACCGTAGAAAAAATACTGAAGAAAAATTTGATAAAATATTTGATAATAATTTATTAAATTTTATAATATATCTAATAAAACTGCTCATATTTACTGTATGGTTTAATGTTTAATATTAAGGCTGATGTGTTGAAACTTACTTATTGTTTCTCGTTTTATTCTGTAAATTTTATTTTATATTTCAAGCTCTATATATAGTTAGGTAGTTCTGTGTCTTTTGAATGATATTTAAGATTTTGATACCTTATTTGGTAAAACATTCGAGTAATTTATCTATATATTGACAGGATTACAATAGGCTTATATCTTTATTATTAAATATAATAATATTGATAAAATAACAGTAAGTGTAAGTATTTTATCATTTCATAAACAGTAAAACTGCTTCAACTAAAAAGAAATTACAAATGATTTCCAAAAGTTTTATTAACAAAACTAATGAAAAAAATTAAAAAGACTCTTTCAAACAATTTATAACAATACATTGTAGAGGCTTATTAGAAATGGAACTTTTTTACAAAACAAGCAGAAAAAAAACCTTAATTAAGTTTACAAAATAAAAGCTACTTTTTCTTTTTTCTCGCCAATGCTTTCTGTCTGTTTTCTTCAATTTGTTCTTTAGTTCTTGTGGGGAATTGTATTCTTTTACTTGGTATCGCAATTTTATAATGAGCGTCTTTATTAAATGCCATGTTGTTAACTGAAAATAAACTAGTCATTAAATACAAAAATAGTTATCAACTGTAGCTTTCTATTTGTATGCAGCGAAACTAATTGTAAACATAAATAAGTTGTAAATTATAATATATATTCAACTTGTTTGCTGAAGAAGAATCGGAAAATACTTCAAACATTCAAATGAGTATAAAATAAAAGTTTTGTCGTTTTTTTTAAATATAATAGTTTTTATATATAGTATTACGATAAAGACAAAAAAATTATAAAAAATAATTGACATACCCAAGGATGATATGAGAATTTCAAATATCATAATATTGTTATTTTACTTATAACTAAATATAAATACCTTTATATTAAGAGCAAGTATATAATATTTCTTATCTTTTGTAAAACTATTTTAGCTGAAAATTTTAATAAACTACTTTTAAGACTTGGTTTAAACAATCAAATTTATAGATTATTTTATACAATAAATCATTAACTGGTTAAGAAAATAATGTTTTCCATGTAATTCCCTCGAATGCCATTTCAAAAATTTAGGGGGCCATGAAGTCATAATTTGAAACTAATTTTAGATATTCTGGAGTTGATGATGAACAGCAATTTAGAACAAGGCTTAGGCGTAACTTAAGGTAGTTTTAAAACCTTCACTACACAATAATAATTTTTAAGATATTAATAATATATAAATAATAACATAATAACAACTTAAAATAATAATAGTTTTACTTTACTTTATACTAGATTTAAGAAATTTAGGGAGCCATAAGCTTTAAAAATGGGGTGGGCAAATGGACATAATTTTAAACTTACTTTAGATATCTGGAGTTGATGATGAAGTGCAAAAAAAAGGTCTTAGGCGTATTTAAGGGTAGTTTTTTATGAAAAATTGTCGGAAGGGCCATAGATTTTTTAATTTCTTCAAAGGGGCCAAAAAAGAGTTTGGGAAACCCTGATTTATATACATATATATATATATATATATATATATACCACAGATGTTTTTGTGTTAAAACTTTATTCCGACTAACGGCGTTTCACTGCTCTAAAATAAATTTAAGAACAGATCTACGGAGTCTCAAAAAAGCTCTAAGAATAATGTTTGTATATATATATATATAAAGGTGTATTTCAAGATGTAAAACTTGAAGGACTCAAGTTTTGTACTTATGCACTCACTAGTTTCAAAACAAGTTCAAAATAAAGCACAAAACAAAACACACAAATGAAAGTTAAAAAATTAAGCATAAATAGATTATGACGTAATTTTGAAACTATCAAAAAGCTTTTTTAAGTTCGATGTGGTCGATTATTATCTTTTTATTAGCGAAGAGTTGGTGATTAAATCACATTAGTGTACCTGCTGAGGAGTTAAGCCTTATAAAAAATTCCTGCAAATCGGTACTCTGCGAACAAGGAGCTCGGTGGCGCAAAAAGGGAGCAAATACCACCAACTCACTTTTTGACGTAGCGCAGGGATCTTATATGGGCGCAGAGCTATGCGAACTTGTTTTGTTTTTCTTGTTAGACGGGTTAAAAGATATCTTTGGTTTAAACAGAGTTGAGTTGTACAGAGACGATGGTCTAGCTGTATTGCCTAACTCTTCTTGCTTTAAAGTTGAGAGGCTAAAAAAACAAACTCATGCCTTCTTTAAATCTATGGGGTTAAGAGTCATTGTGGAATCGCCACTAAAGATAACTGACTTCCTAGTTGTGAAGCTCAACTTGAAAGATATCTCTTTTATGCCGTATAAAAATCAAAACGGAGAAATTGTGTACGTTAACAAACAATCAAGCAATCCTAAAAATATCATAAAACAAATTCCAAACATAGCCAATCAACGCTTAAATAAACGATCTAGTAAAGAAAAAAACTTTTTAAAGATAAAAGATGAATATGAAACAATAATGAAAAATATGCGGCTACGATAATAAACTTAAATTTTAAAAACCTGAGCAACACCTAAAATTAATCAAAAACATAAAAGAAAAAGAAATGTAATCTGGTACAATCCTCCTTCTAGCAATTCGGTAAAAACTAATGTTGGAAGAAAGTTTATAAACCTTGTCAAAAAACACTTTAACAAACAAAATCCACTAACAAAAATTTTCAACAAACATAATATGCGAATAAGTTATTCGTGTACGGCAAATTTAGAGAATATCATTAAGGCATACAACCAAAAAATTCTAAATCAAAACTCAGGAATTCGAAGTCAATGTGGTTGCGCTGGTAGCTGTAAATATAATTTGAAATGGGGCAATTGCCGTTCAGAGAACATCGTTTACAGGGCAACAGTTAAATCTGGCGTTGAGACGAGGTTCTATGTCGGCTTGTGCTCAACTCAGTTTAGATTCAGGTATGCCAATCATAAAAAATCTTTTAAAGGCGGTATATATGAAAATGACACTGAGCTTTTAAAGTATGTTTGTGGCTTAAAGTGCAGCGGCATTGACTTTGAAATATCCTGGGAAATTATAAAAAGAGCACAGCCTATAGCTGACGGTAATAGCCCAATATGTAGGCTGTGTCTCAAAGAAGCAAGAGCCGTTGTATATGCACTGAAAGACAAGAGATGCCTTAATAAAAGAAGCGAGTTTGTATCGTCTTGTAGACATATAAAAAAATTGCTTTTAAAATTTAACAAGTTTTAACTTTATCTTATAATAATTTAAACTTTTATCTTAATTTTATTTTTATCTCCTTCAATTATCTGTCCAAATATATAGTTACTCACTGAAGTTTTATGATTTTTTTCCAGTTTATTGTCGATTGGTAAAACAATTTTTGCACAAGCTGTTTTGCATGATTTTTGATAGTTTCAAAATTACTCCATAATCTATTTATGCTTAATTTTTTAACTTTCATTTGTGTGTTTTGTGCTATATTTTAAACTTGTTTTGAAGCTGATGAGTGTATAGTCACGAAACTCGAGTCCTTTGAGTTTTGCATCTTTCAATAAACCTTTTTTATATATATATATTCATACTTATTATGTAGCTAAGAAAAATATGAAATTAAAAAAAAAAGATTTTTGCTAAACAAAAGAAATACAACAACTCTGCCTGATAATCAAAACATTCATTAATAAAACAAACACCAATTACTTACAATAATATAGAAAAAATAAAACACTTATATATTAGCGTTTTTGAAAAAAAGATTTACTTAAGTATTTATTACTTCATAGTATGTATATTTATAAAATTTTGCTAAATAATCTTTATTATGCTTTGATAACTGGTGCAACTAACATCGAAACATTTGCCAGTAACACGAAAAGTAATAGTACTTTATTCAAAATATATTTACTCCTGCAATATTTAAACTGAATAGAAGCACTCTGATACTAATCAATTAAAAAAAAATACAACTAAAGCATAAACTTATTGTTTTTGTAATTCAATAAAATTTGAACTTATTACAATAGTTAACTGTTTTTAAAAATAATCAATGTTTGAAATTTCTAAACAACTAAAACGATCAAAGTTTGATAAAAAAGTGTATTTTTGCTTTAAAAACTTACTAATAATTTTTACAGTCACCTTTTGCGAATCTACGCACATTGTGTCCACAACAATAATGCGTAATTAAACGAGAAGTATCAAATATACCTACTCTACAAATATGTATTGACTGTTTTCTTATAATGCGTTTGATTAAAAAGAGTTTGGGAGCTTTACCTTTTATTTTTTACAAAAATAGTTTTCATTCAAGTTATACACATATTGAAATATTTTTTAATTAAAATATTTAACAAAGTGTTTTTTCTAACTTGTCTTTTGCCCAATTAAGATTAAAGTTGTATTGCATGATATTAGAAAAAATCTCTAAATTAGCTAAAAATAAGAGATTTATTAGTTGAAATAAAACACTTTATACAGTAAATATTATGAGGAAATAAACATTGCATCTTGTTTGACTTAAAAGTGTAAAGATATAAATAGCAAAGCTAAAGAGTTTAGTAGTTTCCGCATTAAAGGCACAAACTTAAAATAAAAAAATCAAACGAGTGCGTAGATTCGTGAGAGGTGACTGTAATCAACAAATTATGAACCGACAAATAGTAATTCCACAGATCTTCAACTTAAAAAAAATGTTAAAATTATATAAAAGACTTAGCCAGGGTTTCCTAAAGTCAGCAATTTAGGCTATCAGAAGGCAGTAGTTAGTAAGGGGTCTAAAAAGTAAATGGGTTGAAATCATTATTAGATATCGCATTTCACAAATTAACAACTTTTTTTTATAATTTCTGACGAGATGGATGTTATGTAAATAAGCTTGAGAATACCTGGACTAAGCTCACTTAACAGTTGTATATCGTAGTAAACATACAAGCAAAAATAAATAAAAAACCTAGTGAATTTAGATCGTTTATTCGTACAAAAAAACCCAAGTTATCGTAATTGATTGAACTAACTCGTAAAATATTCTTAAACTTGCCAACTCTTTTTGTAAAAAACAATTATCTTAAAAAAATAGATGAAAAAGTTACACGTCATGTATTAAAAAGTTCAATTTTTAATATCAACTAAATAATAATAGCTAATGCTTTAACTACTATAATAATTATTAGTCTATAAACTTTTAAGATAATCCAAATCTAAAGTAAGTTTTAAAAGCTTACTAACAACAATATTATTATCAATATTTAATATTACAAGATAAACAATTAAAAAAAAACTAATCAATTATTGCCTGATTAGGTGTCCACTTTAGCACTAAAACTTAGTGGTAAATAAAGCTTTTATACAAAAACATTTAGCTCACTTTAAAGTAACATGTTTTACAGAAATCGATCACTCTGTTAAGAACTATGTACTTTGTTTTTGACTACATATTATACAAAACATGATAAAGTTATAAAAACCTTTTAAAACAATCACTAAAGTTATTAATTACAAACTTTTATTCTAATATAATTTTATTTATAGAAGTACACAGAATAAATACCAAAAGCTAAAAATTTTGTAGATAAAAAAGGCATGTTTAGAAATATGTAGTATAAACAAATGTTAATTTTCGGAATGAAATAAAAACAACTTAATTTAAAAGTTTCTTATGTTTTGAAATACATTTATTATCTTCTTTCTCTTTGAGATAAAAAAAAACACTGTTTTATATACAGTTATCAAGCAATAAATTATATACGGTCTGTTATGAAAAAACACAGAAGTATTTGAAAATGCATTAGTACATCGTTTTACATAGATTTGAGGTTATTATTTTAAAATGAAACTATATTAAAACTTATTTTTTCAATACCTGAATTCTACACGATACACCTGAGGTCTTTCTATTATTAAAAACATTTTCAATCATACTAAAACATTGACTAATAGAGAAAAAATATTTATTATATTGGTATATAAATAATTAGAAAATTGCAAACAACGAGTTAAATAAAACAAAAATAATTTTTTGTAGAAAAATTAAAAATGTAAATTAATATTTTTACAGACTGTAAACTAAGAACTATTTATATTTAAATTTACATTTTTGTTAAAAAACCTTATCTAAAAAAAACTGAAAAAAGTAATCTGTTCAAAATATAGATTTAATCGTTTGCTAACAAAAGATCCTAGTAAAACAAGTTCACTGGAATATAAATGAAAACAAATTATACAGTAATCTTCCTTTATTGTACCAACATATGTTTCTGTGTGTTAACGAATCAACACACTTCAACTGGGTTCTGTAAAAAAATAATTACTGTAATGAAAGAATAGAAGCATAGAATAAAGTAGGTGTATACATGTTTTCATTAAAATTTAAATAAAATAATTTCTACAGTTTTTTACAGGTTAACAGTTAATAATAGGTAAAATACTTAATGTTAAATCCGACTGTTATAAAACTTATATTTGTAATTATTAAGTCTAAATTAAGTAAAGTAAACTAAAATACACAACAAAAAAGCAAATCATAATATAAACAAACCACTTACTTTTATGGAAAGAATAACTGATTCAAATTTATTTTACCGTTGCCAATGATTATTACAGAATACATCCAATAATTACGTCACAATATATATGAAGATTAAGACAGCTTTTTAATTTGTATTGTAAAGTTAGTTAATTTAGTTTTTATGTTTGGGAAAGCAGTAAAGCGCTTTAATATGAAAAGTAGTATGTTATCTATTTTGAATAAAAATGAAACAACAACCATTAATTTGTGAATCAATAAAATTTAACAACGGTAAAGACAATAAAAGTCACAAAAACTTAATATAACGTGTGTTTTATATATTAAATGTTTGTAATGATTAAATCTAGGACTAGTTAGATACAATTAGGAAGCAGATTTAGTTTAAATGTAAAAATTCTAAATTTAAGAAAACAAAGAACAAAAAAAACAAATTTGTTATTAAGCTTACAAAGCACTGACCGACAATTAAGTTACAGCGACATACATAAAATCACAATGACTTAAATTACATACATATTTTATATAATAATAATTAAATCATCATATATATTGTATCAAGTCAATAATACAATCACATAATTATTTCGTTTTATCTAAATATAATGAGTTGACAGCACAAATAAATAAAAACAATAATAAACATAACACTATTAATGATGATAACAACTGTTCAGATAACACACATGTAATCAATATTAGTTTAGACAGAAACGATAATAATTGTAAAAACAACAAGGTTAATATAAACAATAGTGATAACATTAAACTAATTTATAAAAACAATAATAATAGACCTATAACTAGAAGTATCAGTATAAACCTAATTAAAAATATAAACTCAATTGTACCTAATGATTCATGTTCTAATAGTAATAATAATAATAGTGGTAATAAGGGTAATTAAGTAACAATATTGATGATAATAATGATAACAGTATTAATAACAACAGCATAAACAATTAGAGTAACAATAATAATAATATTAATTATGATAATAATAGTAGTTGTAGTAACCAGAATAATATCAATATCAGTAATATTAATAACAATGAAGTAATCAAACGTGGTTTTAAATTCAAGAACAATGTAAGTAAAAATAAACAAATAAACAAAAAAACTAATGATAGTAAAAAACTAAACAGTCCGTTACATGGTTACTGCTTAATTAAAAATTTCGCGTATAAGGTACGTGTTAAATGTAATCTTAGTGAAGATAATAAAAAATAAATAAAACAATAATGATAATAATAAGGATAAAGTGTATATTGGTTCGACGAGAGGATATTTTAAAGATAGGTACACAGGGCATAAGTATACTTTTAAGCATGTAAATAAAAAGAATAACACAAGACTGTCAGATTTCGTTTGGCAGTATTTTGACAGCAATGGAACCAAACCAGAAATGGAATGGAGCATCCTTCACCACGCCAACAATAATATCAGTAGCGCGAACAAGATCTGCCAAATATGCAACCTTGAACGAGACGCAATTTTAGCAGAAGTTAGTACAGAATTACTGAATATAAGACGTGATATTTCAAACAAATGTGTATACAACCGACGGTTCTTCTTCAAATAACACCTTGGCGCTTTCTCACCTTCCATATTTTTTTCACCTTTCACATAAACACACACATTTACTTAATATATATTAATATAATTATATATCCTAAGTTAAATATAGTTTTATTCAACTATTATTGATATATTTATTTCACACATGTCACTTTCATTCTCCGACATTTCATATATTCACTTTACCCTCCGAGTATAAATCTTCACATCTTTATGTGTTAAGTTCTAAGTTTAATTGAAACTTGTATTCAAATCACAGATAAACCTTCTTTTTACCTACTACGCCCAATAGAGCTACAGGTTTTTTACTGCAGGTTTATGCTTAGCATATGACCACCTTGTTGTTTTATGTTTTACATTTTAACTTTCATATAGTACACAGTTTAATTATTAATGTTTAAAATACCTGTATGGGATCATCAATTTAAACACCTGACTGCTCCTTTATAAAACAACAATCAATTATTAGAATTATTATTATATACAATACATATGTAATTAAGTCATTGTGATTTTATGTGTGTCGCTGTAACTTAATTATCGGTCAGTGCTTTGTAAGCTTAATAACAAATTTGTTTTTTTGTGCTTTGTTTTCTTAAATTTAAAATTTTTACATCTAAACTAAATCTGCTTCCTAATTGTATCTAAATTTGATTTTGTTATAATTTTAGATTTAATCATTACAAACATTTAATATATAAAACACACGTTATATCAAGTTCCTGTGACTTTCATTGTCTTTACCGTTATTAAATTCTATTGATTCACTTAATTAACGGTTGTTGTTTCATTTTTATTCAAAATAGATTACATACTACCTTTCATATTAAAGCGCTTTACTGCTTTCCCAAACATAAAAACTAAATTAACTAACTTTACAATACAAATTAAAAAGCTGTCCTAATCTTCATATATATTGTGACGTAATTATTGGATGTATTTTGTAATAATCATTGGCAACGGTAAAATAAATTTGAATCAGTTATTCTTTCCATAAAAGTAAGTGGTTTGTTTATATTATGATTTGTTGTTTCGTTGTGAATTTTAGTTTACTTTACTTAATTTAGACTTAATAATTACAAGTATTTATAGTTTTATAACAGTCGGATTTAACATTAAGTATTTTACCTATTATTAACTATTAACCCGTAAAAATCTGTAGAAGTTACTTTATTTCAATTTTAATGAAAACATGTATACACCTACTTTATTCTATGCTTCTATTCTTTCATTACAGTATTTTTTTTTACAGAACCCAGTTGAAGTGTGTTGATTCGTTAACACACAGAAACATATGCTGGTACAATAAAGGAAGATTACTGTATGATTTGAAAAAAGTAATCTAAAGTAAACTGTGGTTAACTGTAACTAAAAGTAATTATAAACAACAACAGTAAAGTTAGTAAAAAAATTCATAAACAATAGCTACTTCAAACAACAAATTTTGTGTAATTTTTTTAATATTTTTAATTAAAATGTATAATGAAATATAATGAGTAATAACTTTTTTTTTCTCTTTTTTTATGTATAGTCTAATTGTTTATTACTATTTTTTTTCAAAAACTAAATTAGCATGCATCTTATATGTTTGTTGGATCTCTTCTTTAAGAAACATTTTATAATTAATATCTAACGCACATTGATCATTTAACTATTTTTTTTCTTTCTGCTATATTCCTAAATATTTCTATTGGTGTTCCATCTTTTTGAAAAACTGTTTTTTTTCCCAATGTATATATCTTACATTTTTTTAATAATATATTCCGTAATATTTACGATACATATTATACTTATTTTTTTTTTGTTTTACTCATTTATTTTTAATTACTATGTGTAGCAAAAATGAACTATAGCTCATCTTATTAAATACGTGTGTTTATATTTATGCTTATTATCGTTTCAGATTTTCCATTGTTAGTAAAGTATCTAAACACAAGGAGTTTTACTTCATAAAAAATATCTTAAACTTATAATGGTTGTAATAAAGTGCCCAATTTATGGATGCAACTACAAGACGCCAAATCACCCATGTTTGCAGACTTCTTGACCTGCACATCGTGGAACATGAGAAGAAGTCTGGGTCATTATAAGCTGCTATAGTACCAAATACACCTCAACTGATTAGGCTAAGAGTTGACCAAGGGATCAGCTAAGAAACATGGCTTGCCTTCATTCGCAGATGGAAGGTATTCAAAACTGGGTCTAACATAAGTAGCCAAAAGGCAAGCATACAGCTTTTTCAATACGCGCATGACAAACTTGGCGACATTATGTTGGCAAATGATCCTAGGCTGATGGCTAAGTCAGAAAAATATGTAGCTAAACTGATGGAGTCAGTAGCAGTCATAAAAGTTGCAATTGGGGTCAAAAGAGCAGAACTTATGACCTTGCATTAAGAGCACGATGAACTTTTTAGACCAGGGGTCGGCAAACTGCGGCCCGCGGAACAAATGCGGCCCTCGAAGCCTAAATCTTGGGTCTGCAAGGTAATTTTTAGCTAAAAACTTAAAAACAAAACTTAAAAGTGTAGGATTTTGCATTAAATCTTAGAATAGGGCTCCTACTTCAATAAACTATGTTGTATTATTGCTTACTTAATCATACTTTTAGCTAAAAACCGTAATTTTATACTAACTATTTAAATACGACTATTTAAAAATAATTGCGACCCTCGAAGACTTTTTCATGAATAGTGCGGCTCGTGAGCAGCTGCAAAAGGCTGCTGACCCCTGATTTAGACATTTACAACCCGTGTTCGCAGCAAAGCAGAAACTTGTAATTTCACAACAGTCAGTGAGTGTGAATGTGGTAAGTAGCGCATAACAAGTTATACGGAAGAAGCAATAAAAGACGTGATGCTTGTAGGTGTAGGTGATGACTACGTTAGAAAAAAAGGTCTTAGCACTGAAGATATCTTGCTTAGGTCATTGTTCGATTCAATTTCTTTTATTGAAATGGGTAGGCATGCAACGAATTCACGTACTGTATCAGCGGTATCTTCCTTTCAACGTCTAAATAAGCAATGTATCAATGTAGAAGATAAGTCCCAGTACGTCCCTTGTCAGTGCAGTAATAAATTATTCAATCCATTCAAACAAAAAGGAGCTCGGAGTGTAATACCTTTCAGATACTGTTTGTCTTGTTGGCGCATCCAGTCAAAGAAGGTTAATGCTGTTCAGACACAAGATGATAGTTCATGTTTTATGCAACAGGATACCCAGATAATATTATTACACGTTAATAAGCGGATTATATTGAACAACATTTTAATTGAATGAAAAAATTGCGTTAAGCCAAATCCTTAGACCATCCACGTGTAACAATTAAAGTTTGTAAATATGGCACATATAAGTTTATTGTGATAAGTCCATCAGCTGATACTACTGGTGTACAGTCAAACCTTTGGGGATGGAAAGACTTTCAAAATGCTGGTTTTGATTAACTTCCTGGATCACAAATCGTGCAAGTAATAAAGTTCCAGTAAACATTTTAGGAGCTTTTAAAGCTACTTTTAGTTTATCATCTCCAAAGAATGAGGTAATCAGATTCAGTGGTATTATCTATGTTAGCGACTCAGAAACTTTTTTTTTCTTTTGTATGAAACAATGGTTGACCTCCTAATTATGAATAGATATTTTCCCACTATTGGTTCTCAGCTGCCTCATCAGCATTCTAATTTTGTTGCAAATTCGAATGAACAAAAAACAAAGTAAGCAGAACTCACATGATGTAACCTACATTTGTCTAACAAGAAGCAAAGTTCCGGAGAAGAGACAAACAAAGGTTTACAACAGGGATTTCCTGTTGAACACGTGCAACAACGTACTGTCCATGAAGAAACCAATAGGAATTGATGTCAAAATACCCATAGAGATCAATGCCAGGTGGGAAAACAATAGGAAGAACAGGCCCAGAGGCTTCCTTTTAGGTGGTTACATCTCATTCAAACCACCTTTCAAAATTCATGCCAACAACATGCAAGGACCAGACCACGGAAGGAATCTTGGTGGCAGACCCGATAGAAGATCGCAGAGAAAGACAAGAGCTTTAAATTCAAGAAAAGAGACAATCAACCCAAATTGGAAATACTTCAAGACGCCTACCAATCATCTTTACCACAAAAGTTATCAGATCCTCCTGCAGGTCCTTTTAAAAAGACACTTGCAGATTTTTCCACTTTGCTTGAAACAATTTTCTAGTAGTAGGCGACAGATTATAAGGCTGGTAAGAAATATTATTCACACGAAGCGGAACTTCTCAAGCAGGTTCGCGTGGGTTGATTAGGTGCCTTTAAGACTTATGTTTCAGGCTTGGAGTACCTGAGAGATATTGAGCGATAGTAGACGATAATTTTTGTCCAGTTCAACTAAGGAATTCCTGAAAACTTAAGTAATACACATAAAACAGCTTCTGCTTATACAAGATCAAACGGAAGAGCGGAAGTTGCTGTAAAGCAAGCAAAGACTTTTAATATCAAATTAGGTAGCCTAGCTAGTGATAAATTTCTAGGTGCAATGCTTCAGTTAAGAAATACCCATGGCAGGGATTGTTAAGTGTCTCCAGCTGAAATCATATACGGACGTCAGCTGCGATATGGTTTCCGCGTAAATGGGACAGGAGTGGATTTGTGATGGAGGTGCTTTCACATGATCAGTGAGTGGTGAGAATTGATGGCTCAAGAAACAGAAGGTTTCTAAGATTTTACAACCCAGTTTCAACAAATATTGAAACAAAAGTTTTTAATGGTTGGCAGAGAAATCTACCCAGCTGTCATGAGCATCCTGATTCTCCTGTAGAGCTTATAGAAGACTCTAACGGTGCCAATACTGATGATACAAGTGAAATTGCATGGTTGCCACTGTTCAAGCTGAGAAAATTCCTGACTTTTCCTAACTTTTTACCAAAATTTTCCTGATTTTTCTAAATCAAACTCTTAAATTAAACTTATTCTAAAATACATAATCTAACACTTGAAACTATATAAAGCTTTCAATCTAATTTTAATACAGGTTAAAAACAACAGTTTTTTGCTGAATTCTATCATCAAACTTCTAGTACATCACTTAAACCATCTGTGTATGATTGATGTTTGTAATAAACAGCTCTATCAGCAAAATACTTGTATTATTACCCTATAAACACAGCTCGTCTGAAAAAAGACACATTTTTTTAGCATTTCCCAGCATAAATGTATCTAGATAAACAAATGACATATAAGGAACTTTTACAATTAAAACCTTGAATTAATAACGAACTTTCATAACTAAAATCTTAAAACAATAACAAATGTATACAGTTGAAAACTTAAAACAATAAAGAACTTAATCAAATACTGTTTTTTTTTAATGTATGTACTAAAATTAATTTTCTCCGTTTTTTTATTAGAACTTCAACCTCTTCATCTAATGAAAATATGGTTTCCTTCATCTGAACTGCATTCGGCTTCATTTTCTTGGCAGTTAAAATCATTTGCCTCATTTTATTTAAATCGCTCTCATCTGCTGCCCCTAAACTTGTTGAAGAGAATCTTTTCTCTAAATCAAGCCACAACTTGTGAACTTCATTTCTTTTCTTTTGGCACTCATTTATTTTTACTATCATTTAGTATAAAATTTGTAACAAATAAATATACTCTTATTTACTTTAAAAACTTAAGTTACTCTACAAAAAATACAAATAATAAGTAAACTTAATCTTGGAATATACCTCTCTTATAACTTATTTTATAAATTAAAACAACTTTGAAAAAATTATAAAGAGGTAAAGTACACACATTAACTTGTTACATAAAACACTAAACACTGCTTAGTTATAAAGAACTCAATTGTTTACTTTAACACAAAACATTTTGATTCTAAAATTATGCTAGATAAACTTTTGAGTATATCTCACAGTTATATTGTCCTTGCTACAGATCATCAATACTAAAAAGCTTACAAAATCTGCTTGTTCAAGTGGGCTACTTGTTCAATATGTTAATATAAAATTTTTACAGTTTTGTAAAGGATATTTTACTAATTCATACCAGATGGAGGCATTGGAAATAAAATTAAATATTTTTGTAAACTTCTAGGAAAATTTTGGAATTTTTTTCTGATTTTAAAGGACTTTTAATTAATTTTTACCATTTGAAGGCTTTGGAAAACAAGGAGTTTTGTAAATTTAAACTGACAAAATCTGACTTTTTATTTAATTTTATCAAATTTCCTGACTTTTCCTGACTTTTTTTCAAAACCCCCCATTTTTTCCTGACTTTTGTCATTTTTTAAAATTTTTCCTGACTTTTCCTGATTTCCTGACCGAGTGGCAACCCTGAAATTGTCAGAAATAAGTTGAGTGAGCACATTCTTGTTCCTTTAGTCCCCATAAAAAATAAGGTGCCACTTGCCTTGCGTAGGTTAAAAGCTTTCAATGCGCCAGGAAAGCTTGAGAGTGGAGTACCTCAAAGTAGAAGGAAGAACGCTTTAAATAAGCTGGAGGGATGTAGCATAATTAAACTATAGCTGATTTTATTATATATCAGTGTTCAAACTATATACGTGTGTTTATATTTATGCTTAGTATAGTTTCAAATTTTTCATTACTAATAAAGTATTTAAAAGCATAGAGTTTTTTCTTCACTATGCTTTTTATGACTACTAAAATTTCTGTATGAGGTGCTTTGTTCAACTCTCCCACGATCTTTATTTTATTTTTGTTATAAAACATTTTTTTGAGTGATTTTGGTCTTTTGTCTTTAAACTTGATAAGTATGCATTTTTGTTGAACTATCTTTTCTTAAAGTTTATTAACTGTAAAAATCTGGTTGCCCATGAAACCTTTTCTGTTTATTGTATTGAATCTTTATAACCTATCCTTTTTTACTATACTTTCTAACTTTCGATCATTTTAAACTCGTACGTAGCAAACTATGTATTAAACATAGCTAAAACTTGAAAAACCTCATAAAATACACAAAATAAACAAAAATATACCTAGCTTTTGAAAACTCATAACTTAAATGTAAAGTGAATAAAACAAAGCTGTTCGTGACAGGTATATCTAAACTTTATGTCAATCTCTATTTTTTTATTTTTTTCTAAGTTAAATCAAATATTTTGTGTTAGTGTATATCTTATATAATTTTTATATTTCTCAACTTTTAAATTTAAGTTTACCACAGCGGGAACTATTTACACTTATACGTAGTATTTTTTCTACACAATTTTTTTTTTAAATTCTACTAACTTCTATCCATTGACTTTCATTTGAATATAGTTTACTTTGTAATTCTTTTAAATCTTTAAAAAATACTACACATAACACTAATAAACAAGTTCATTATCACTTGTAACGGGCTATGCCATGTAGGATCAAGTAAGCAATGCCAGTCGAAATACTTAAATTTCCCTAAAAATACTTTACAGTATGTTAAACTTTATTAGGGCAGTCACATTTAGTTGTCCGATGAGCTAAAACAGACCTCAAAAGTTTATTATATTTCAACATTATAATTACAACTAAAACTTTCAAGTCTTCATGGGCTTAAATTTAAATATATCTAATTTGAAACTAAAACAATTCAATCGAAATATTGAATAAATTGTTAAGTTGTTTTTTTATTAGAAAAAAACTCAGTTTCACAACATAGAAACTACGTAAATGAAAACTAAACATATCTAATGTAAGTAAATGAAATGAGCAATTATACTTAAACAAAAGTAATACTTACTATGTTTTTAATATTTTTTTGTATTTTCTATTACCATTTATACAAACAACAGCAAAGCAATTTTATCAATAGAAATAGTTTGATATAAGTACAGTTGAAACAAACTTTTATTAAATGTAGTACTATTGTCACACTCTTTACACTTATCTTCAATATCACTAGCAAAAGAAACCAACAATTCATCGTTAATATCTTCAAAATAGTCTTCTTGTTCAGAAATAGACCTTAATTTTTATTTTATTTAAACAATAGATGTGTATAATAAGAAATTGAATTTTTTCTAGTAATACCATAGCAAAACACACGGTTTTAATCGATCTTACAAAATAACTATATGTTTTAATTTACACCACTTTTAAAGGAAAAATAGTAACAACTAAAAAATAGGTTTTTTTTAAAATACATTACAAATACATTATGGTGATTTGTAAAAAAGCTGAAACACAAAAAACTAGTTTTTATTAAAAAACTGCTAATTAAAAAAAAACAATAACTAAATCTAGTCTGATTTTTTTTTCAAAATTTAATAAAAAAAAACGAACTGGCCTGAATTAAAGAAACATCAAACTAGTCTTAGTGAGTGGCAACCCTGTTTGAGTTGCTCCGCACTTTTAGACGTCATTACAAGTAGCAAATGAATACTTAGTAAGTTATAACTATATTATAAAAAAAAAACATAGCGACATATTTATCATCAACCTTAACAAGTAAAAAATTAACTCTTCTAATAAGCTATCAAAATAAAATAAAAACTAAAGAAAACATAGGTTTTAAATTAACTGTTTATAAGTTTGTAAGCCTTAATGTACAACCACTCCACAAAAACTCAAGTAACATTATTTTCTCCAATTTCATAAGGCTATTAATTAAGTCTGATTGCTGAAATTCTTCTAGTCGGTTATTAGATTTTTTACCTTGATTTCTTTTGGTTTAGTGATAACCTGATACTAATTATAAGATAATTTTGTTAAACTTTTAAACTTGGTTTTTGTCATAGTATTCCTAGGGTAACAACAACTTAAAATATGTCAGCATTTAATCATCATAAATTAAACATTTTTGTTTGTTTAAAAATTAAAACCACTCTATTTTTTTAAGTTTTGACAAATAAAGAAACTTGCTTAACCATTTGATACATATTGAGCTCTACTATAAAAAAATTAACTTACAAAGTCAAAATGAATTATAACTAGTTATCAAGTTACTTCAATTTGTAATCGTTTATTTATATCGTTTTTTTATTGTCTTTTAGATTACCATTTAGTTCGTTGAGATATGAAAATGTTACTGCTATTTACTATATAGTTTAAAAATTTTATTACTTTACATAAAATTGTAAAACTTCGATATTTATAAACAAAAACAGCATTTTAAATTACTTAGTTTTATTAAACTTTAAAAATATTTGTGATCAGGGTTGCCAAATGTTTTTGAGAGATATCATCCAGGTATTCTAAATTTCTTCCAGGTTTTTGAAAGAACAAGTTTTTGGTCTATTTTTAGTATAAAACTAAGTTTAAGGTAAAAAACTGTCTTACTTAGTGAAAAGATTCTGTCTTAATTAGTATAAAAAGTTTAAAAATATATTGCAAAATTACTTCAAATATGTTTTTTAATAAAAAATTGGGAATGGGTCAGAATTGCATGAAGACAAAATTGCACGAAGATACTTCGGCACAAAGACAAATTTGCACAGGGGCACAAAATTGCACAAGGGAATAAAACTGCACGAAGACAATTTTGCACCAAGGGTCTATTTTGCACGAGAGTAATTAAATATATAAAAAAAGAAATAATAAAAAAAACTTAAAATAAATTAAAAAACGGTAACAGTGATAGTAAAAATTTAAAAAAAAAAGTTACCGACCGAGGGTAAGGGTTAGGGGTAACAGTGATAGTAAAAAAAAACTAAATTAAGATAAAAAAATTAAACCCGTTCAAAAATTTCTCCGTGGAAAATTGTCTGCTCGTGCAAAAGTATCTTCGTGCAATTTTATCCCCTCGTGCTATTTTGTACGCTAGTGCAAATTTAACAGCTACCCAAAAAAATAATACAAACCAAAATCTTTATTTTTATGATATTTTTTGTTTGAAATCGAAATTTCTTTACTTTAAATGCAAAAATTGTTTAATTTTCTAGGTTTTTATTAATTTTTGTTCAGAATTCCATGTTTTTTTTTTTAATTTCTCAAGTTCCAGTTATTTTAAGCCTCAATTGTCAATTCCAAGTCTTTTGGCAACCCTAGTTAATTCAATAAAACAGTTCTACGATACCTGAAAAAACTATAAGTACTTTAAGGATCATGGTTTATACGAAATAGTTATGAGAGATTTTGTATTTCATAAGTGTAGTTACAAATAGTACAGTATAATACAAACAGTAAAAACAATTTTAACTGAACTAATAATGTATTAACAAGTAGGTATGGTGCATAATAACTTTATACAAGTTTTATAATTTTGTTTGTTTTTAAAAAAGCATGTATACATTGCATATAAAAGTTATACAAATATTCATTTTACACACATTGTTAAAAATTTAAACATATTAAAAAACAAAAGTAAGAAAAATAAATTAATTTTTAAGGTTTTAATTTCTATTTTACTTTCAAGTTCACATAACACAAAATATTATTTATATTAATAATAATAATTGATATATTTTCTATTCACAAACAACAACTCAATGAATTATTCTATTTTTTATTCTTCAACAATTTTTGTGCTTTGTATATACAATTTAATAAGACTAGAAACTATATAAATGAAAGAACTTAGTTTGTTAAAAAAATAGGCAGCATAAGTTTGCGAAGTTTCTTAGAAAAAGCCAGAGTTACTACACTAAACTAGCTCGAAATACATGTTATCACTACTAAGACATTTATACTTTTTAAAGCTATATATTTTAATTTATTACAATCAGGCTATGTAAATTTATGTCAAATATAAGTGGTCACTATAATAGCTACTATATGGATACTTTTTTTTTGTAAAGTTGTATCTAAGCTGTGTAGAAAAAATCATTGAAAAACCTTACAAACAATACTAATAAATACAAACTCCAGCATTTTAAAATATAAAACATTAATGATAAGATTCTAAGTTTCTTTATATACATTTTGATAATTTTACTTTGTGTTATAATTCAATTTAGTAAATTAATACAATTGTAGATATATAGATAACTATATAGATATATAGATAACAATAAAAGTTCTCGACTTAATGAAAAGGAGAATGATCTACTCGAAATTTTAATTTTTATTAACAAAAATTTCAAACATTAACATAAACTCACCTGGTAACATTACTATTTTCCTAAATTGATAGCTTTAAACTATAAGTTTTATTTGGTTTTTTGTTTTGGTTTTTATTTCAAGTTTAGCCTAATGTCTTCTTGCATGTTTATGTAAAAAAAATTACAGATTTTATTCAACTGATGATCTCGTTTGATTTGACTCAAGCGAGTGAATCATTGTTTTGTTAATAAAATTTGAAATTAAAATAAATACAACAGCAATTTAACAAGTTGTATACAATATTTTACAATTACTAAAATAGAATTTTTTTTGTTATAGGAATAATATATTTGAGACTACTAATAAATAAGTTTGTTAATACCATCCGATACATCCACGACCGGTACTTTTCAAGCAGGCATAATCTCGAGAAACCGCTATGCTATTGATATCCAACTTAGCGGAAATAAATACATAAGCACTGAAGCGATCGTTTGTGGGTAAAGTCGATAAAATAATTTGAAAAAAATAATAATAACCAAAACTGTGAATTTTTTTAAATTCAATACGTAACTATAAACAAAATGTTTATATTTTGAATACTGCATATAATTCAATCTAAACTAACATGTTTATAGTTCCATTTACGTTTAATTTATTTCGACTATTTTGTTTTTTTGGCAAACATTTTATTTGATCATTATTTGATTTTTGTAAATGTTGCACATGTCCACTAATTGAATTCAGGTTTGTTAAAAACTTATGTGTTTTAGAACAACGGTCGGAATTATTGTCTTGAACTAACTGTTTTCACAAATAAATAGTTTATACTTCTATTATTATAAAAAACAATTTAAAAAAAAAAAAAAACAACATAAACAAGAAAATGAACACAAATATTTATAAAAGTGAGTACAGCACAAATATTAAAGAAATAGAATAAACAAACAAAATAACTTTTAGCAAACCACCTTATTATTTATATTGTTAGTAAAACTGCATTTAAGCTTTTTATCTTGTTTGGTGTTGTCGCCTTTTTCAACTTGTTTAGTCTTAGGAGAAAAAAGCTGACTTGCAGCGATTAGCAAATCATCTTCACAATCATCTTCCCACTCATCTAAAATAAATAAAAAAATTATTGTAAAGTAAATTATACAACTGTATAAGCATAATTTATAGAACAAAACCATGTTTTAACTTTTAACATTTATTATTTTTCAATTATTTGATTTAAAAATATTAACTTGATAGGTAAAAGTCAGAAATTTAGTACAGCTTGATAAATAAATTTAGTATATATATTATAAAACATATCAATCAGAATAATAAAGTTATAACATTTAAACATTGTTTCGTTTATAATAAACTCTAAAAAAAAGTAGAAAAATCTAATTCTAAGTACACTAATTTTTTAGAGTTTTATACCAAGTATTCTAACTTTAACTTCATTTTTACAAGATTTTAAAAATCTTTTTTTACTATGTACAAGTAGTAAAATGCATTAACGTAAACTTCTGGGTTTAACTGTAAAAAAGACAATTGAAAAGTATTTCATAGAAAACCTATCCTTTAAAAACTTTCCTAAACATTTCTAAAAAGTTTTAAATTAACTGCTTAAAAATTAAGTAGAAAATTGTTCGAAAAAATTAAAATAAAATCCTAAAAAATCGGTAAAGAAAAGTTTATTCTCAATAAGGTTTTAGCTGAAATTATGACTATTCTCAACATACATGAAAAGTTAATTAAAATACTCATATCGTTTAAATATTGGTATAGTATTCGAGAATACAGTTTAAGTTTTCAAATAAGGGGTAATATTAACTTTTCAAATAAAAAAAAAGTTTAAGCCCTCTATGGCCTTACTATATTTAAATAATTTATTTATGTTTTAAATTATACGCTATTTAAAGGAAAGTAATATGTATACTTTAATAATTCTTTATTTACAATATGAACAACAAAAATATTGTATAAACATTCGAAAAATAATGAAACAACTGTTTGACAAAAAACATGACTAAAAAGTTACACTCTAATGTAAAAAAATTTCTGAACTAAAAATAGTTTTATACATGATAAACAACTAGATACAAGCTGTTTTCTAAGCCTTCAAATCATTAAGATCATTAATTTAGTCACTTCTACTTTTAGAGACAATAAAAAAAAACTTTGTACCTACAGTTTTACTTCAACAAAACAATTTTAAAATAAGATCACACAGACTAGTATTTTGCATAGAAGTTAAACTAGTTCTATCTTACATAAAAATAAGTAACCAAAAAAAAACGATAACTAACCATATTTTATTTTTTTTACTTCGTTTGATGAGCATGTGCTACTTTTAGTAGATTTTACGGTATTTCTAAGTGTGATACCGAAAGAAGGTTCAGAAGTTAAAAAGATTTCATCTTCTACAGATATATCAAAAACTTGCCCCAAAGAGTTATTTGTATCTAAATTTTTTTTGTGCTTTACAATAGAAAGTAAAAAATATGAATAGATAGAGTTAATTAAAGTACTACTGTCTACTACTATAATAACTCTGTCTACTTATGCACTTGTTTATTTCACAACATTTTCATATACAATCACAAACACTTACAAGTTTAATACTACATGTTTTTAAGCAGCAAAAATTATTGATTAATTTGTTAAATTTACTATGACATAACATTTCTGTAGAACTTAATTTAATTTTAATTTTTTAAAAACTTGCCTATTCTTAGAGCTTATTTGAGGTTAGTATATGCTTTTATTAAATTTGTAGTTTTTGTAGATAATTTTATATTTTTATGTTTTTATTCCAAACTTTGTTTTTAAACCATAAAGTTCGTTTATTTTTACTACTCACATAAATATTATACATAATTACACATGCTTTTTTTCTAATGATTGTTAATATTTTATAGACTCCCTAGATCTGTTCTTAAATTAATTTGAGAGCAGTGAAACGCCGTTAGTCGGAATAAAGTTTTGACACAAAAACATCTGTGGTAAATAATATATATTCCTATAAGCTTAGCTTATCAGGATCTCCAGGATTTAACGCCTTTTAACGTTACATCTTATATATTATTTATAACTAGTTTCCTAGAATTTAATATATCATAAAAAATATTTAGACCAGTGGTTCTCGACTTTTTAATAAGCTGTGCAAAGTAAGTTATTGAAAATTATATACCGTGCACAGTTGACAACAAATATAAATAACTATCAAACAGTACTTTTCAATGTTGTGTTTTTTTTTTCAAATATATAAATAACCTATTAAGAACTCTAAGTTATGTTGAATAAGTAATTTGACTTTTCTAATAAAAAATACAAAACATAAGTCATTTATAAAATATTTTTTTACTTCAATCCATTTTCTGTGATTAATAAAACAATTTCTTTTTAAATTACTGTGCACAGGTTTTAAAAACTATTAAAGATTAATCTCTCGAACAGGGTTTCCAAACCTTTTTTCATAACGCCCTTTAAAAAAAAAATAATGACCCCCTCCAATTATATTTCTCAAAAAAAATATCCTTAAATACGCCTAATACCTTACTTTTCTCTTCATCATCAACTGTAGAATAAGTGTAAGTTTAAAATTATGGTCTGATGCTCCCCTTCCCCCTTTGCTGCTTAAGGCCCCTTTACTTTCTACAATGCCCCTTTTTGGGAAACCCTGTAATTTTTCAGTAGTTATAACTAATATCTAGTGTAAGTTTCATAACAACCCTTACATACGCCTAAAACCTTTTTTTTTCTCTTCATCGTCAACTCCAGAATATCTAGTGTAAGTTTTATTTAGGTAAATTCAAAAGTTCACAAGATAAATGAAACTTAATTAGCAACAGATATTAAAATAAATTTTTAATGATTTGTATATTTTTTTAAAGTTTCATGATAATAAAAAAAATACATAAGTCCATAAAATTTTTAATAAAACCTAAATCAGTGGTCGGCACGCTACTTCGAATCCGTGAACCCTAAATCACAAAATTAAAATTTCGTGCACCCCAATTTGCATTCTTTAGCGCCGCTAGTGATAAAGAATATGTAAACACTTAAAATCGTTTTTTTTTACTAATAATTCGGTAACACCTAGATAATCTTTACACGCTAACTTTAAATTTACCGGTTTACCCTATCCATTTCTAGGCTAAGGGTGGAAGAATTTTTACATAATACAACATAATAGAACTAGGAGAGTACAAAAATGGTTTTTTTATTAACAACAAAATGGTCAATTAGATATCAAGGTTGAATATGTCTTAAATGTAGAAAGATTAAAAAAAAACTTTAGTTTAGTTTCTACACAAAAAAAAAATCATGTTCCCCAAAATAAGTTTCATGCACCCAAAAAGTCTCGTGCACCCTAAAAGAAAATTCATGTACACTAGTGTGCACCAGTGTACACCGTGCCGACCACTGACCTAAATTATCAAATTCCAGGGTTTTCCAGGTTTCCAGGTAAAGTGGCAACCCTGAATTAAGTAACAACTATTGCAATTTTCCCGAGCACCTTGAATGTCAATTTTATTCCCAGCCAGTAAACAATCGCATTTGATCGCTCGTCCATTGCATTAACCCCTTGATAAACAGAATGCAGCTTTCTAAAATTTCTTTTTAAAATGATAAAGAAACAACTATTCTACTCAAATCAACACGAAATATACTCTTAAATGGTAGAAATAATTATGATTCAGTCAGGGTTGCCACGCATAGTTTTGTAAATTTAGCCTGACTTTTCAAGACTATGACCAATTTAGCCTAATACTTACATTTCTTTTAGGTACACGTTTTTTGTACGCACTTCCATTTAAATACGCATATTTAGATAAGTACGTATTTTGAGTACACATTTTTTGACAAGTACGCAATTTAGTACGCACTTCTTATTCAGTACACATTTTTGAACCAAAATAAAAACTTTCTGTCAGGTTTCTTTTTATTTATACTAGTAATACTTAGCTACAAACTTTGTATTGAGTAGCTGCTGTGTTCAGCATGTGTACTTCAGCGAAAAATAACTGTAATAATAAGCTATTGGTCTGTTAAAATAAATAATGTAAACTTAATTATAAAATTTTTGCTTTGTCCTTGCCACAGATCATCAATACTAAAAAGATTACATACAACAACTACTTGCTCAAACAGGGTAACATTTCGACATGTTTCTAGAAAAATTTTGCAATTTTAGTCTGACTTTATAAGGAATTTTTTGCTAACTTTTTACCAAAAAAAGACTTTGAAATTAAGGAATTTTGTAAACTAGAACCAATAATTTTGACTTTTGCCATTTTGACTAAAAAAAACTGACTTAGCCTGACATTTTCTTTTTTTTTTTCAAAAAAAAACTGACTTAGCCTGACCCGTGGCAACCCTGTTCTGTTCTCTTTTACAATCAATACACATGGTGACCCAATCTATCATAAATAAAGAATAGCAAATTATCTGCGATTCTAATGGTATAATGGTTTTGGTCTCCGGTCAAAAATCACAGCTTAAAACTGTCACCAACTTGGTGGCTTGCAATGATAAACTCACTGTCTTGTGAAAGTATCCCAGCTAAAACTTCAGAAGCACTTATCTCAACTTAATCTTCTGTTTCATAAATGGTTTCCACTGGATGACGTGATATTGCATCTGGAGCAAGGTGTAATTTTCCAGGTTTATGTAGAATCTTGAATTGCCACAAAAGACTTATCTGCTTCACCCGGAAAAGGCAGGGTTTTGCAATCTCATCAAGTGTTCTTCTGTCTCCAAAAAAAATTACCGGTGGTTTGTGATCAGTCAGAACCTACAAATTATCACATCCTTGTGTGAAATACCGTGACTACTCAAGTTCCCAAACAGTTAAAAGGCTTTCTCTCCGTGATCCAGTTTGACAAAAGAGCTTCAAGAGTAATGTTCTGCGAAAGAAAATAAAAATATCAGTTGTGGACCAGTCTGGCTGTATACAAGCGGGCTTTCCCAAATCGAAGATATGTACTCCCTTTGTTATGGCTGCAACTATAGCTTCTTTTGATTTGTAGAATGTACTATCTGGCTCATCATTCCTGTAGAACTTTGTTTTGGTACTTAGTAACGGTTTGAACATAGTCATTAAAGATGTCAACTGATTATAACGTGATATTTGATGCAATGAACTGAACCAGGATCTTTATGGACTTGAGCATGGGGAAATCCCTTATAGCTTTGATTAATTTTGCTTGTGGCTTAATTTCATATTTAGTAATGGTAAATCCAGCAAAGTCAATTTCTTCTTGTGGAAACTCTAAATAGTCAATCATACACCATCAATGATCAGCCAACTTCTCATCTAATAAAACAGTGTCATGAACGCATTTTGTCTTTCTAGGTATTTAAATTTTAATATCATCATACCTACGCGTATATTCATCTTCACTAGCTAAAAAACCTTGTGGTGCCACTTTGTAGTAGTAGCTGCCCCATGGAGTAAGGAATGCTGTTAGATGACGATCTTCGGGTCGAAGTGGTACTGAACAAAACCAATTCCATGCATCAGTTATACTTTTCCAGCTTAAGCAACCACAACCATATGATGGACCCAAGTAGACGGAACACCAACTGAAATCTTACCAAGTACACCTAAACGAGTATCCCTATCCAACGTTTCTTTTACCTAATTTTCTCAATGTTTTGGAACTTGGGAAGCTGTTGATATTGCTTTAGGAATAGCATCTGGGTCAATACTTATTTTCATTAGTGGACCTGTCATTTCTGGAAGCAATTGATGAGTACATTCAACAAATGTAGATGATGCGTACCTATTCAAAAGCCACTCTCTCATCTTCTAATTGCTTGTAGGAATGTAATTAAATGGCAACTCTTTCGGCGTATCAGAATGGAGGAGTTCTAGGTACACAATCACAAGTTTACAATTCTTCATGGATAGTACAGGATTTAATGGCCACTTCAATGAGAAGAAAATCACAACTTATTATACCTAGTTTTATGCAGGCATTTCTTGAAAGAAAAAACTTGTTAGTGCATGAGCTGGTATATACCATTTCTTTTGCTATATGGCAACTACCTTTTTTATCTTTAGATATCAATTTCATAATTATATCCCAAGTTATTTTGATCTGTTCTCTGTTGGCTGCTACCATCTTTCTTTTGACAGATAGGAGATTTGAATTTAAAAACCATACTTTAGGTAGCTATTGTGGTCCAATAAGCATGAATACGAACCTGTTTCTGTAACAACGCTGATTTTGAAATAATTCAGTCTAGGGCATTTTATATTCATTAAGTGTATGATTGCTTATCAACAGAAGCTTTTAGTTGAATTGTATAGTATTCCAGTGATACTGACTCTTTCCACCCACTCAAAGAATCAAAAACGTAGTGATCAAATTTAAATACATTGATACTATCATAATCATCAACTGCCTTATCAAAATTTTGTGTACATGGTCCACCAACCAGAAGTGCATTTGTCTCATAAGCAAATTTGTTGTCACTTTGATAAATTTTTTTCCGGGACTTTATCCAGCATTGTTTACAGGTAGAACACTCAATATACTTCTTATTTTTTCTGCTCCAAATAAATTTTTCAGTTGATTTACTACACATATTATAAGTTATTTTACCACTTGGTTTTTGTGTGGTTTTCCTTAAGAATTTGTGTGAGGAAACTGAGTACGTAATAGCAGGTTGTGTCATTGTATCACATGCCATCTCCAGGGTTGCCAAAGGTCAAGCTGAGAAAAATTTCCTGAAATTTCCTGACCTTTTTCTAAAGTTTTCCTGACTTTTCTAAATCAAACTCTTAATTTTAACTTGTTCTAAAATACCAAGTAAGAGAGATACACATTGTAGATTTATAGTCTATTAAATAACTTTGACAATGTTTCGACTTTTCATTAGTCATTTTCAAATAAAAATCTGTGTAAAATAACTAAAAATTAGTGCTAAAACAACTAAATATACAAGATATTTTAAACAATAAGATTTATATAATCAGTTATATAACAAAGTTTTTAACTATAGTAAAATTATAGTTTACATATTTCTTTTTATATTGTTAAAAGGAAAATATACATAACTAGACAAAAATTCTTAGTGTGGGTAATACCCGGTTTAGTTAATTGTTTGTTCAAAATTGGTTTATTACATTTAATTAAAATAGCTTTGCTGATCAGGGTCTCAAGTTTGTTTCTACATTCTTTTAAAATATCAAAGTTGTAAACAGTTATTCTTTCATCTTTACAAATATTACAGTTACTAATGTGGTCAGATACAGCTGTTTTACCTTTTAGATGTTCTTTGACTCTTTCTATCAGTGGTCTCAATGTAAATCCAATGTATTGGATGCTGTTATCCTTAGAGCATTTATATTCGTAGACCACATTGGATTTCAATTCCAGAGGCGTTTGTCCTTGTTGCTGAAATGGTCTACGAATATAAATGCTCTAAGGATAAGAGCATCCAATACATTGGATTTACATCGAGACCACTGATAGAAAGAGTGAAAGAACATCTAAAAGGTAAAACAACTGTATCTGACCACATTAGTAACTGTAATATTTGTAAAGATGAAAGAATAACTGTTTACAACTTTGATATTTTAAAAGAATGTAGAAACAAACTTGAGACCCTGATCAGCAAAGCTATTTTGATTAAATGGTATAATCCAATATTGAACAAGCAATTAACTAAACCGGGTATTACCCACACAATAGGAATTTTTGACTAGTTATGTATATTTTCCTTTTAACAATGTAAAACAAAAATTGTGCAACCTGTAATTTTACTGTAGTTTAAGATTTTGTTGTATAACTGATAATATATAACTTATTATTTAAGTTATCTTGTATATTTAGTTGTTTTAGCACTAATTTCTAGTTATTTTATGCAGCTTTTTATTTGAAAATGGCTTATTAAAAGTCGAAACATTGTCAAAATTATTCAATAAACTATAAATCTACAATGTGTATCTCTCTTAATTGGTATTTAAAAACTACAACATCTCCTCCTGTGTTTTATTCTAAAATACATAATCAAACACTTGATACTATATAAAGATTTAAATCTTATTTTTATGCAGGTTAAAACAACATTTTTTTGCTGAATTCAATCATCTAAATCAATTAAATCACTTGAAGATTCAGTGAATGATTGATGTATTTGCAATAAACAGCTCTATCAGCAGAATACTTTTATTTTCCAACTTATAAACACATTGAAGTGTATTTGCCACAGACCATCAATACTAAAAAGCACACAAAAACTGCTTGTTCAAATAAAGTAATTGTTGAACATGTTAATAGACAAATTTTGCAGTTTTATAAAGATATTTTATCAATTTTTACCAGATGAAGGCATTGAAAATCAGGTAACTTTGTAAATTTCTAGGAAAATTTTGCAGTTTTAGTCTGATTTTAACAGATTTTTAATTATTTTTTTTCAATTTGAAGGCTTTGGAAAACAAGGAACTCTGTAAGTTTAAATTTAAAAAATCTGACGTTTTTTCAAACTTTTTCAAATTTCCTAACTTTTTTTCAAAAACCCCCATTTTTTCCTGATTTTTCCTGACTTTTGTCATTTTTAAGGTTTTCCTGACCTTGTGGAAACCCTGCATCTCTTTTGTTTTAAAACCGATTGCCCCATAGACACCTTAGACAGAAATGACTGCAAGCTGCTTGATCATTCTTAAAAGCTCTATCTCACTTAAATTTACTACGTCTGCATATCCCTTCACAACAGCATCGCCTAGATCTTCATCACTGGTACAATTAATGACATTTTTTTGACTTTGTCATCTCTGTGCTGTCTTTAAACATTGTCCACTTTTGCAGAAATGTATTCTATACCTCTTCATTACAGTCTCTCTCTATTTGAGGACGGTCCATTTTTGGAGGCTTTGGTTTTGAGAAACTTTATCCGATGTGGACATTTTTATGTACAATTAACAAAGAAGCAGCTACAGAAGCATCGACATTTAGTGTCTCTTATGTTCAACTCTCCAGTTGGCATTTAACCACAGGGATTCAGTACGATTTGATAATAAATAAATATTTTTTTTGGTTAACTTTTATCAATGAATAAACTACAAGAATGATCAAATCTAAAGTAAAACAAAACATAATAAATTTGATTATTAACATAAATTTTCAACTATAGTTAGGCAAATACGTATACAGTAGTAGTATGTTCAGATTTATTTTCAGCAGTCTACTGTGGAAAGCTTTTTTATATCTGAGAATCACTGAATTAAGTTATAATATAAAACTTAATTATAAGTTGATTATAGTATCTAAGAATAAATTTTAACTGAAAATAACAAATTTTAACGTATAATTTTAGACAATGTTAAGTAAGAACAATAAAATCAAAAAAATAGTTTAGTTTAATTACTCTAATTAAATATAAATACAATTTTAATTATCATACTAAGTGATACATAGATAAAAATACAAGGATACTCAGGACTTAAAAAACTTAAGAACTATAAAGGATTTTTCAAAATACATCAAACTCAATGACTTTTCCTAATTTTTTTTTGATAAAATTCAAGATAAAACCGTGTATGTAATAGCAAACCTGGAATAAGACTTTTTACAAAAACCTATATTAAATAAAAAATGGATGATGTACCCAAATAAAATATAAGTCGTTTTTTTTACAGTATGTTTTATAAAGAAAAATAGTTTCAAGAACTAACCATCATCTTCACTGTTTTCATTTTCAAGTTCTAGAAAATATAAATAATTATGTCTTTTATATAAAAAACTAAATTATTATTTATTCCTTTTTACAATAGTGTTTTTTGCTTTATTAAGTTTTTTCAAGATATTTTAAAGCAGACTCATATCTTAAAAGAATTCAATAAATAAAATTTCTTCTCTAGAAGTTGAGATCTTTTAATTAGTTTTCAAAAACCCAAAACATATAATAATGTTTTTAGCTTATAATGCTTTTGAAATGATAATCATTATTTGAAAAATATTACTTAAAATGATGATAGGAATCTTTAAGAATAAAACAAACTATTTATTATTTGTTTTATAATAATAAACAAGACTTATGTTAAAATTACCACAAAAACTTTCATTGAGATTAATTTAAATATACATGGGTGTTACTCTGTAAAATAAAAAAATAGTCTGAGTTAGTATGTAAAAATATTTGCAATTCTAAAAAGTATGTATTAGTTTTATTATGTACTTTTTTCATAATTACAAACAGGGTTGCCAATTTCTTCCAGGTTTTTAAAAGTACACATTTTTGGGTCTATTTTTAGTTTAAAATTAAGTTTAAGGTAAGAAACTGTTTAAAATAGTATAAAACATTGAAAAGATACTGTAAAGGTATTTTAAAAATGTTTTTTAGAAAAAAAAATTTTGATGATGACAAAAATTATCTATTCATATGATAGATTTTTTGAGTCAAATCGAAATTTTACTACTGTACAAGTGAAAATTGTTAAAATTCCAGGTTTTTTTAATGATTTTTCTTTAAAATTTCAGGTTTTTCTTTTTTTTTTTTGCCTAAATTGTCAAATTTCAGGTTTTTCCAGGATTCCA
Source organism: Thalia democratica (assembly GCF_965202585.1). NCBI lineage: Eukaryota > Metazoa > Chordata > Thaliacea > Salpida > Salpidae > Thalia > Thalia democratica. The sequence continues at coordinate 60,880,097 of NC_139165.1, forward strand.
GGTACAGTGGCAATCCTGTACATAGCACAAGACTATCATTTATACATTATCCAAGACTTTAATTTTTCTAGCATAAAAAAAATAATGATTATTTTATTTGCAAATAGTATGATACTTCAAAAGTGCAATATATTTTAATTAAAAAACTTCATAAGGTTTCTGACACCTTACATAAACACCACTACTGACTTCAAATTTCATAAACGCTTTTGAGCTGGATTTGAAAATATTCTAGTTACATAATTTGTTATACATTTTACTATTATTGTGAAAAACTTATGACAAGAAGCCTACCGTATAGCAGTGGTCAGCAGACATTTGGCGGTCGCGGAAAAAAAATTGGAAAACAAAAATGTTTGCGGGATACAGTTGTAGTCTTATTTAACTATAAATAATAGACCAAAAATATCTATTTAAAGTTGTAAATTTTCCGTAAATTGTATTTAAGACTTTATTTTGCTCTTCATATCAAACCTTAGAATATTTAGTGTAAGTATCGAAAAAGTTTTTCGCAGACAAAACTTGCATGTTCGCGAGCTACAGTTTTACCTTTTACGGACCGCAGTTTGTTGACCCCTGCCTCAAAATATAAACAGAACTTGAAAATGAACACAAAAAAATGAACAAAAACATATATTAAAACATTTACGTAAATGTTTGAAAGATAAAATTGAACAATATATTTTTTTATCTTGATAATTTTTGTTTGCATTTTGTTTTTGTAATTTTATTAATAATAGCTAATGCAAAAGAGTATCAACCTTATTTTACAAATACCAAATTAATAATCTAAACACAATTTAGTTCTTTTGAAAGGTAACACTGCACAATACTTTCTTGAGGTAATAACTAGAATAAGGAAATAAAATTTTATGTTTATCTTTCTAATAAATTTTCTAATACCTGACAAGTTGGCTATTACTTGATTTTCTATAAACTACGTTCATATTGAATCAATTAGGTTTTGTATATGTATCAGAAGGTTGCACCTAGTAACTAATTTATATAACTGTCTAAACTAATTAATCTAAACTATACTAATTCTAGTATATAAAATGCAACCGAGGCCGTCCAAAACTAGGTTTTAAGGACGTATGTAAGCGTGACCTAAAAAGCTTAATATAAGAATTGATGAATGTGAGTTGCTTGCAAATGACCGCGTTAAATTGTGATATTTTGTACACAAAAGACTGAAAGAGAAAATCAATTCTTTACCAAACCCAAGCAGACGAAAGATGATAAGCAAATTATTTTTTTATTTTAATTATACTTTTTAACTATCATCTGTTTTATTTATTACATCACTGAGTTTATAACTTTTTGTTATATTTATTTTTATTCTTCTATGCACAACACGCGTAGCCGATTATAGCTGATAACTGGCCTAACACTATTATTACATTATTATGTTTTATAGTTTAAGAAATTTGATAAACATAAAATTTGTGGTATATGTATGTTTAAGTATTGAATTTCTGGAAGTAAACTTTTCTATTCACATTTATTTTTACACATGTGCTTTGCAAGTTTAAGGACATAGGGGGGAAGCCATGTTTTTACAAGTTGATCTTATTTTATAGATTTTTTTCTAAGCTTCAACATACTTTTTATCGTTTTAGAAAATTCGAATTATTTTTTGAGATATAACCAGTCAAATTCGGGCTGCATAATAGGTTCCCTAAAGGAAGGGAAAACTAAAACAGCTAAAAAAGATTATTTTATTAAAAATCTATCTCCTCTCTTATTTTTCAAGCAATCTTCATCAAACTTTCACAGGCTAATCTTTATACAAAAACAAAAAAATATTACTCTGGAATTTAAAAAAAACTTTGTAATTTTTTTTTTTATTTTTGTGATAAAATGTTTACTTTTTTACATTATTAAAATTCATAAGTAACATTTTTTCCTTTTAATATAAGAAACATTTCCTGCAAATTTGATGAAGATTGCTTGAAAAATGAAGAAGGAAATAGATTTTTAGTGAATTTTAAAACTTCAGAAGAAATTGACACCAAAAAATTTGGGGTTCATACGTTTGTATCTGAAAAACAAAAATTGAGGTATTTTTAGATTTACTGTATTTTTTAACCGTTTTTGTTATTTTTAAGTTTTTTTGAAGAAACCAAGAAATAACTCCAAGAAACTTTCTTTAAATTTTCTGAAAACGCGTACAACGTGTTTTTGTGATGATTGCTACATGTAAAAAATTTTCAGTCAAAAACTCGAAGGTCGAAATTTTCAAGTCCCATACAATTTACATTGGGTTAGTTTTTAGAAAAATGTAAAAAGCGTGATGGTGGTAAAAGCTAGGAAGCTTTTTTTTTCAATTGATTTGCCATGCACAAAAAGTTAGATTAAGCTTAACTCTAAGGTCGGGGCAACAGATGCACCCTAGCCAACAGTTTTCATACATCTAAAAACACAGTTTCATTGTAACTAAGTAGATAGATTTTTTGTAGTTTAAAAATTTGTAGTAAAATTCATAAAGAGAAGTTATGGTCCAAATTCTGTACCAGAAACAAAAACAATCAATTTTCTCAATAAACAGTTGAACTATACAAACTAATTGTAGTTCATACTTTAAGCTTTTGTAACGAAATCTCCATTACCTTTTACAAATTTGAAGAATGTGAATAAATATGGAACTTTTTGTAAAAATAAATAACATTAAATAGTTACTTTGAAGTAATATAAACAAGTATTAAATAAATTCACAAATCAATTTATTATAAGGAGTTTATTATAAGAAGTTTTTGGAAATACTTATAGCTTTTAATATTGGTTTCGAGACAAATATAATATTATAATTACAGTAACCTCTCGCTTATTTACGCATATTGTGTCCCCAGAAAAAATACGTAAAGATACGAGACATCGTAAAGATACGAGAGGTACCAAACATACTTACTATAATGGCTGATTTTTGATATTGCTTCTAGCTAAAAGCAGGCTCAGAACTTTTCCGATTTTAACAACTTGTTTACTTCATTTATAAATATGAAAAACAAAAGATAAATGTATATATATATAAAAAGGATTTAAATTTATAAAAAACATATAAATTTATATAATATATAAATATTAGTGATATGTTTACTTAAAAAAAAAACAGTTGAGATTTGTGCCAAGTGTAAGCTCTATATTTATTAAGTATCACAGCTACTTTTTGCTAAAAAGCTTCATTAGAATTCTTTTTTTAATGTTTATTCGTATATAAATCAATATTATTTATTTGTGTTTCAAACTCTCATTATTTCATCATACGTTCATTATTTAACACAGTCATATTTCTTTCAGAAGTTTAATTTAATCTCTTATTGTTAACAAAATTTCTAATATAAATGTTTATCAAAAAGTCAAGGAACATAAGTTTACAAAGTCTTAATACATAGAGAGGTGATTTAGCATCTAAAACATATTTTAAAACAAAAATATGCAATAAATCTAATTTGTGCAATATTAAAAAAAAAAATTTTGAATTTTTTAGAATTCTAAAATGCGTAACTAAACGAGAGTGCGTAACATCACGAGTGCGTAAAGATGCGAGAGGTTACTGTATATAATATAAACATAACACACTTCTACACTAATAAATTACATTTCTTATAGCTGCATGGAAAACTTCAAAAATATAAATTCTTTAAAATAATAACAAAATATTAAACAACCTAAACCCCAAACAAGAAGAAAAAACCTACAACTGCAGGTAAGAAAAAATCCCTTTAAACAATACCTGCCCAGCAAAATATATAATCTACCTAGCTACTATAAAAACAAACAACATACAAAATTTTACGTGGGTTTAACAAGCACAACATTCAAAAATAGATATAGCAACCATAAAGCAAACTTTAACAACAAATTAAAAAGACACATTACTGAATTATCAAACTATGTATAGGAGTTAAAAGACGCAAACAAAGACTATAATTTAAAAAGGGAAATACTCTGCAGAACTCAAACAAAACTGAAAAAGAACAAAACATGCCATTTATGTAGCCTAGAAAATAATGAAATCGAAAAAATTAAAAAAGAGTTATCACTAAATAAAAGAATAGAAAGACAGCAACCTTGTCATCACAACCAAAATATGTATTTTAAAAGAACAAAAAAACTAATCAATAACAAAAAATAGCAACAAAATAAAACCAAAAATAAGAACAAACAAAGCAAAACTTTAAATTGTTTTTAAGATTATCTAATTAAAATTATTCAATTTTATTTGAAACTTCATATTGTGTTCTTTTGTGATTCTTTAAAAAAATCTTCTATTTGCTTTATATTGTTCTGATGAAACGTGTAAAACGTTGAAACTTTAGTAAACAATACGAACATTCGTTTTTTTTTTGTATTATAAACATAATTTTATATTTTTTTATTTGATTATACAACAAACAATAGATTTATACGACCATTTCGTATATGAGATATATTATCCCATATACTCCTCAGTAGAGTTTATTATAATGTTTAACAGAAATTTAGAGTTTAATAATTTTACAAGTATTATGACGAAATTATAATGAATGTTTTTGTGCAGCAAATTAAGTTTATAATCACGTTGATTTTTGTTTTGTTACTGGTTTAAGAATTTGTGCAACTTGAAAAGTTTGGAAAGGTTGTATTAGAAAATTGTTTTAAACTGCTTGTTTAAAGTGTTTAAAACTTTTTTCCAATACAATCTTTCTTAGCTATAACTACTAAGTTATAAAATTAAATAAAAACTAATGTAACTTTTCTAACCTGAAGAGTGCATTTTACTGATCAAAGATTGCAATGATGCTAATTTAGTTTTATCAATAGTAACTTTCGGGTTCTGTAAACAATATTAATTTTATTTTATTATCCTAGTAAAAAGAAGTAAATTTCTTAAAATATTTATTTTAGTTTTAATCAAAAGCATTTTCGACTGATGGTGGAGTCTCAAGGACTAAAGTAAAAATACAAAAAAAAGACTACTTCATTAAAATTCTATCTGCTCCTGCAGTTATTAGGCAATTCGTTCTGAAACTTTCTCAGTTTAATTACAACTTAATAATAAAAGTATCGTTGGTATAATTTAGTTTTTGAGTAAAAACTTTATTTATTAAAATAAATAAAATAATTCAACTTTTTTATGTCTTAAAATTGTTGAATTTTTGAAATTGTTATAATAGCATTTTTTCTGTTAATTCAAGGAATATTTCCTAAAACTTTAAGGTCAATTGACCAAAAAATTAAGGAAAATATAAATTTTTAGTATATTTTGAAAAGTTAAAATTTTATTATTTTAAGAAATACAATTACACTGTCTCACAGTAAAGTGGATTTTCAAATTGTAAATGTTTAATAAAATATAAATATGAAATTTATTTGAATTAAATTATGGGCATGGGGGGTTAAACACCTTTTTTATAAGATTGTTCTTATTTTATATAGTTTTTACTAAGCTACAAGATGCTTTTTACCAGTTAAAAAAATTGAAAATATCTTTTGAGATATAGCCGGTCAAAGTCGGAGGCAACAATAGGATCCTTATGGGAGGCGCAAACTAAAACAGCAAATAACTAGAAATCCCTAAAAATGTATCTTCTCCTATGTTTTTTGAGATAACTACCTCAAATTTTCAGGAAATGTTCCTTGCAATATTTAAAAAATTCTGTTGGAACAAGTTAAAACAAAATTAAAAAATAAAAATTTGATAACAAAAAAACAAAAAAAAAACAGTTTTTTTTGTTTATTTTTTATATAAAATATTTATTTTTTTAAAATTCTTTCCGACAAAATTTTCTAAATATATCAAGGAACATTTCCTGAAAACTTGAGGTAGTTATCTCAAAAAACTTAGGAGAAGATAGATTTTTAGTGAAATAGTCTATTTTTGCTGTTTTAGTTTGCGCTTCCCATACGGAACCTATTGTTGCCTCCGACTTTGACCGCCTATATCTCAAAAATTAATTTGAATTTATTGAACCTGTAAAGAGCATTTTGTAGCTTAGTTAAAACTGTATAAAATAAAACCAAACTTAAAAAAAAGGTGTTTTACTCCCCTATGCCCTTAAATATTGAGATAATTTAAACTAAGAAAAATAATAAATATAAATAAAAAACATAAAGAAAAATAGTAATGCTATAAAAGTTTTAAAAAACTATTTAAATTATAAGCAATATAATTTTTAAAAATACTTTTTTTTAATTCTTTTAAAAAATATTACATTATAATTTAACCATATGAACAACAAGTTCCATGTCAAATTAATTTTTAACTCAATAATGTTTAATGTTACAATGTTTTGGTTTTAAAATCCATTTAGTTTCAATGCCTTTCTATATAATATATTTCAATTCTTTTTCTTTTTCTAAAGGGGTTATAGCATTACTATTTTTCTTAATTTTTTCTTCTCAACATATAATTTAATTCTTACAAATTTCATCTTATTTGTCATTTTTACTATTATTATTTTACTACATATTTACAAATTTAATATCTGCTTTGCGGTGAAACATTATAATTATGTTTTTTTAAATAATAAAGATTTTGTTTTAAATCTCCTTCTTGGATAGATTACTCTGTCAATTTTTTTAAACTCAATAGTTAATTTTTATTTTAAGAAAATGGGCAGTGATAAATGTTTCCTTTATAGCTAGTATCCCAAAGTTTCCAAACAATTGATGATATCTTAAAAGTAAATTAATATTTTTCTAATCTGTGAAACTATTTTAAATAAAATAAATTTAGTTTTTCCATGGTATAATGTTAATTATTGTAAAGAAAAAATTTTAGTTTTAGAGACTAAATCTGTGTTCAGATAATTGCTTAATTATTACTCGCTTCCAAATAATTTTTTTGGTGCTTTAAATCAATTAGAAGGTGTACAGTTATGTAGCTTATATTATTTTTACAGAATTTTCATTTCTTATAAAAAATTAAAACAATCAAACAAGGATGTATTTTTCAAATTCTTAGTAAACTCTTACCTATAAATGTTCGACATTATACAATTTGCTACATTGCTTTTGTAATAAATCACCCCATATTAATGAGTTTTAAAAGAAAGATTATATTTATTAAAGCTTAAGCAAATAAAGTCTTTATTATAGTATACAAACAGTTTTAAATTTATGAAATGTTTGTTCTTTTTTGGATTTTTTTTTAATCACTATTGAAATTCTCATATACATCTCAAAAACAAAATAAATATATGGTCACTTAATATAGAAATATTTTTAATACCTATAAGTTAATCAAATGGTGAGTTTGCTTTTTAAATAGATGTAATATTAAACTATTTTTTTTTAAAACTGTAATCATATCAAAAGTAAATAGTTTTTTTTTAAACTTATTATATTCTAATTAAGAACAAACAAATCTTAACAATGCCTACAACTTTTGTACTATACATTTACTTTTTATTTTTACATGTACAAAGAAGTGTTGTAATTATTTTTTTTTGTTGATATTGATGAAATAAAAAATTGTCAAGCAAGACTGAATTTTCTAGCAGTTTATTATTTTCAAAATTCTTACTAACCTTCGACTTTGAGTTATTTGTATTTATTATTTTTCTTTTTTTAGTTGTCCGAAATTTTGTTGGAGTTATGTCTGGAGCAGAGTTAGGGTCTTGTGGAAGGGCTGTATAATAGACAAAAATATTAATCAACTACAAATAAGTTAGTTTATACAAACACTTATTACAACGATTAAGTATTTATTTCATTGATGTAAAGCATTAGGGGGCAAACTAAGGATTAGAATAAACTTTATGTCTAATAAAGCTTTTTAGAAACGAGAGAAAACAGTTTGTGTAGTGAACACATACAATTATATTATTAACTTAAAAGTTAGTGATCACAATGCTTTATTATTGCTAATATTAAAACATGGCATAAAAGAATGTCTTTTATTTAGTAGTACTTTTTTTTAACTGCAAACCATGGAAAACTTTTTTCAATAAAGTTTGCCGCATAAGCAACCTCGTTTAGGAAAACTAGCTTTACTTAAAAAAGCTGTTAATGCCTTATGTAGAAAAGGTAATCTGTGTTAACAAAAAGTTATTCATTATAACAAAACTTAACGGCATAAGGTAGTAAAACACTTTTTTTTTAATGTTATCTTATTTTTTTACATAATTAGAGAAGCTACTTTAAAGTAACTTTTGAGATACAGGCAATAAAAGTGAGAGCCTTCAATTGGTGGAAACTAAAAACTAAAAGGGCAAAAATAGACTTTTTCACAAAAAATTTATCTCCTTTTTTAATTTTGAGCAATTGTTTTAAAACTTTTTCAGAGTAATGTTTAAAAAATTTAACAGCTTGTAGAAAACAGATTTCTTACTTTTTGTAAAAAATTTGTAAAACTAGCAAAATTTTTTTTTTTTGGTCATAATTTTTTTTTTGAATTTTTTCAAAAATCCACTTCCTACAAGTTGTTTGTAATATTAATTACTACAACTCCTGAAAATTTGAATTAACTTGCTAAAAAGTGAAGGAGGAAATAAGTTTTTAGTAAAAATTTTTAAATTTCAAGAAAATTGGCCTTGAAAATTTTTGATACCATACAAACTTATCAGAATCTTTTTATAAAACTTGTTATATCTAAAAGTTAATTGAAATTTTTCTGTTCTATAAAAAGTATTACACAGTATATACTCCAAGCTTAAAAAAATGTTGGATTTTTGTACAATTTTTTCATTGTAGTTTACTTGAGAAGTTTCTTTAAATTTTAAGACAAGTTTTAAAAATTATGTGGTGGTTTGATTTTATTTTTCTAAATTGTGGCCCACAAAGCATTTTTTTGTAAATCTGTCCTACAGAGTACAAAAGTTTTATACCTGTAGTCTACAGACTGGTTTGCAGATTTGAATCAATTTTCTTTTTATGGTATTTTCAAACAGAAATTAGTATTTATGTTTTACACTTCTCTTTTAGTTTTAATTTGTTGCAAAACAACATCAGATTAAATTAAACTAAATATTTTTTTAATTAAACTAACTTTGACTACTCTATTGATAATATTTATAATCACACAGTAGGTTTTTAGTTAAAAAAAGATTATACTTATATTATTAGTGTTTTACACAGTGAATTTTACAAAAAGACTTATGTAATAAAAACAAATTAAAACTTTTACAAAAAATTGTTGTTTGATGATAAAATATGTTTATTAGGGTAGTCAAAACTAGTTTAACAAAACTAAATTTATTTAATTTAAAATGGGGACATGTTGATTTTATTTGTATGTTGAAAACCCAGCAAACAACTGGAATATACTTAATTCTAACTTATAGAAGTTCGTGAATAAAAGGTTTAAATATAAATTAACTTCCTTGTATCATTTATTTCAAGAACTTCTATTTTATTAAACACTTATTGGAAAAAGTGTAGAAACAAAAAAACTCTTACTTTGATAAACTTTTATTTGTTTAGAACTGACTGTCTTATTATCCCAAATAACTTTGCAATTTCCATCAGGATGCTGAGAAACAAAACTACATATTGGTTGACTCATTACAAAACTTATATCCTGTCTGAAAAGTTTTTTTTTTTAATCATTGCACATAAAGTTTTTGATAAATATGAGTTTTAATAATTATGTTAAGTTTAGTTTATAAGTTTACATAGCTGATAATAGAAATAAAAAAATACAAATAACAAATATGGATCAAACATGCATAAAAGGTCACTTTTGAACAAAGAGACAATTTTTCATGAAGAAATTTTTGCTTTAAGGATCACTTTTGCATGAGAATAAAAAAAAATAATAATAAATAAAAATTATTGACCAAGGGTAAGGGTAACAGTGATAGTAAAAAAATGAATAATTACAATAAAAACAAAAAAATGATAAAAAGAACACCAAACAAGGGTAAGGGTTAGTCTTAACAGTGATAGTAAAAGATAGAAAAAAACAAAAACAACAGTAGTAAATAAGAATAAAACAAAGTTACCAACCAACGGTAAAGGTCAGGGGTAAAAGTTAAAGTTAAAAAAACATTCAGGATTACCAATAGTTTTTTGTTAAACTTATCCAGGTTTAAAAAAAATATTTTTAATATAAAAAAACTGTTCTAAAATTTCTTAACTGTTCTAAAAGTATAATAACATTGAAACTATACTGCAAAGCTACTTTAAGTATGTTTTTGTGAAAGAAAAGTTTAATTATACAAAAAAAAAAATTATCTTTATGATAAATTTTTTGTTTATAATTGAAATTTAATCACTTTTCATGTATAAATAGCTTGAAATTACAGGTTTTTCAAGATTTTTTAGTAATTTTTGTTCAAAATTCTAGGTTTTTTTTCAAAATTTATTAAACTTAAGTAATTTCCTGGTTTTTTTGCATAAGTTGTTAAATTCCAGGTTTTTCTAGGATTCAGGTTTTTTAGAAACCCTGCATACACTAAATGCTTACTCTACAGTAGGTTTAAACTTTAGCCACCTTACATAACTAAACAGAACCAAGTTCAAAGAAAATAGCAAAAATAGCCTGAGTTAATCTAAATTTGTGATTTTTTATCACATAAATTTCCAGCTCAAAGTGAAAAAAGCTAGGGAAATCTAGGGATTTTTCATGAAAATGCAAAAATCTAAGGAATTTTAGTGAAATCTAGGTAAGTTGGAACCCTGAGAGAAACAATACTTAAGATCCAAGCTGAAAAAATTAGGATAAGAACTAATTCTTTTTATCCCTTTTTTTTTCAATTATTTTTTTCATTTTAATGAATCAGTCTCTTACATTTTTGTAATTGTCTTTACTTTAGATAGGGGTGATGTTGTTTTGTATTTGTTTTACTCCTGGCACCCCCTAAAAAGATTCTCAGCTGTGCTTAAAGGTCACTAAAAATTTTAGTTTGCCTGGCAAACCTGTAAAGCTTTCCCCCGAAACCTTTTTAGATAAGAAGTCCAGTGTAAACTGTTTAAAGAAAAAAAATCTGTCTTTAAGTTTTCATATATTTTTTTTACATGTGGCAATTGTCACACGACTATCCTGTGTAAAATTTAGATGTTTTGAAGAAAGTTTTAAAGGTTTCTCTTTTGTAATTTTTTATTTTTTTTGTAAATTACAGTTTTTTTTTCACAAAAATAAGAAATACATTCAAAAACCTTTCTTTAAAAAGTCTCAAACTTTACACAGGGTGGTTTTGTGACAATTGATTGACAAGTGATTTTTACAAGTTGATCTTATTTTATAAATTCCTATTTAAGCTATCAGACATTTTTAACCGCTTGAAAAAATCTAAAGTAACTTTTGAGATATGAGTGATCATGGTTAGTGATCTCAATAGGTTCCTAATGGAAGACGCAAACTAAAAACGCAAAAAATGACCATTTCACTAAAAATCTATCTCCTCCTTTATTTTTTAAGCAATCTTCTTCAAATTTTCACAGAAAGTGTATTATTAAATTTTAAAAAGATTGAATGCAAGCATTTTTTAAGATCAAATAAATTAAAATTAAAAAAAAACCACCTATTTTTTTGCTTTTTTTAATCTAATTTTTTGATTTTTTGATATTTTTAAAATTCCAACATTCAAAGTCTTTTAAACTATAAAAGGAATATTTCCTGAAAATTTGAGGCCTTAAGCTAAAAAATAAAGGAGAAGATAGATTTTTAGTGATTTTTAAAATTTCCAAGAAAATTGACCCTAAAAAGTTTGAGATTTATACGTTTGTATCGGAAAATATTTATAAAATTACAATATCTCAAAAGTTAAATAAGATATTTTAATTCTATAAAAACTGGCTTGTAGTTTGTACTTAAAGCTTTCATACAAGAGCCAATGTTATTTATATTAAAAAAATGTTGGACCCCCCCTTTGCCCTTAATCTTTCCTCTATTATTTTAGGTAGGTTTTTCCTGAATATCGTCCGGTGGTTGAAGTTATTGTTAATGTATCTGATTGAGGAAATTTCTTTTCTATATGGCATATAACAACTGTTGGCCAGATCTAAAGCAATGTCCAAGAAGCTGCATCTTGTCATTCTAATATCTATTGTGATATTGAAACCGATGTCTTTAAAAATCTTTATCCTTTGCTTTTTAATGTTCTTAAGATCCTGGTTGTTTTTGTATTTGGTGATTGCTAAACCATCATCACTAATTAATAAGAGTCTTAATGTTATTCATAAACACAAAGGAGATAACTTTTTACTGTTAAACAATTAGATAAATTTATAACATTATCTCAAAAAAACATCACTTAATGTCTATAAATATAGAACTTACTATTTTTATTTGATTTCTTCTTCCTTCTATTGACACTTTTCTTTCACAAAAATTTTAAGAAAAAAATTAATTTGTCTGAAGTATATTAAATTCATCTTGTCCTAAAATAGAAAAATGACAACATACAAAATGTGAAATGTTTAGTTTACTATATTTTATGTTTAAAAAATTTGAAGAGTTATGTGTTCACTATATATTTTTCTGTAAAAAGTTTGTAACAATTTTGTTACCAGTACACAGTAAAGTTTTTATTTCTTTCCTAATGACTTCCACTCACTAAAAATATCAACAAAAAGTTAAGGTTTAGGGGAGTGAGCCATGTTTTTTACAAGTTGATCTTATTTTAAATAGTTTTTTCTAAGCTTGTAGATGCTTTTTATTGTTTTAAAAAATTCAAATAATATTTTGAGATATGACTAGTCAAAGTTGGGCCGCATAATAGGTTCCCTATGGAAAGGGAAAACTAAAACAGCAAAAAAAAGACCACTTTATTCAAAATTTATCTCCTCCTACATTTTTCAAGCAATCTTCTTCAAACTTTCAGTCTAATCTTTATACAATATTAAAAAATGTTACTTTGGAATTTAAAAAAAACTGTAAAAATTTTCTTATTTTGAAAAATAAACTTTTTTTTAAATTTTTGTGATAAAATTTTTATTTTTTTACATTTTTAAAATTCTAAAGTAAAGTTTTTTCCTTATAATATAAGGAAGATTTCCTGAAAATTTGAAGAAGATTGCTTGAAAAATGAAGGAGATAGATTTTTAGTGAATTTTTTAACTTCCAAGAAAATTGACCCTGAAAAATTTGCGGTCCATATGTCTGTATTGAAAACTTTTTATATAAATAAAATATCTCAAAAGTTAAATGACATTTTTGAATTCTATAAAAACAGGCTTGTAGTTTGTACTTAAAGCTTTCATATAAAAGCTAAAGTTTATTTTTGTAAAAAAAAAGCCAACCCCCCTATGGTCTTAATGTTAAAACACATAGTTTCTATATCAACGAAGTTAGCTTAAACTACAGATTTATATGTCATAAAAACTATAAGTTTCACAATTTTATCTATTTAAAACAAAAAACTAAACTTAAAAAACAAGTGTTTTTCAAAAATTCTCAAATTCCAGGTTTTTCCAGGTAAAGTGGCAATCCTGTTTTAAGGGCATGAGAGGGGGGTAAATCGCTTTTTTCACAATTTGATTTTATAGAGTTTTAACTAAGGTACCAGATGCTTTTTCATATTCTAAAACTTCAAAATAAATTTTGAGATATAGGCGGTCAAAGTCAGAGGCAATAATGGTTCCTTATAGGAGGAGCAAACTAAGACCACAAAAAAAGACTGTTTTACTAAAAATCTATCTTCTCCTACGTTTTTGGTGATAAATACCTTAAATTTTTAGGAAATGTTCCTTGAAATATTTTTAAAAACCTAACTGAACAATTTTTTTTTAATTAAAAACTTTATACAAAAAATTAACAAAAAAGAAAGTTTTTTTTTTGTTTTTTGTTGTAAAATTTTAATTTTTAACTTTTTTAAATTTCATTTTAAAGAATTTTATAAATATTGCAAGGAACATTTCCTGAAAGTTTGAGGACCCAAAAAACTTAAGAGATATATTTTTAATGATTTCTAATTATTTGCCATTTTAGTTTACGCCTCCCATAAAGAACCTATTGTAGTCTTTAACTTTAAGTGGCTATATCTTAAAAACTACTTTGAGTTTATAAAATCTGTAAAAAGCAACTTGTAGCTTAGTAAAAACTATACAAAATAAAATCAAATTTCAAGAAAAATGATTCACTCCTTCTTAACTTTACATGCTCTTTACTATAACAATAACATATTAATAATATACATTATTAATATTAAACATTATTGTGTACTTTATACTTTGGAGGTGGCAATTAAAGTTATCAACTTAAATAAAATAAAAATAGATTTATCAATGAAAAATTTTTAATTTTATTAAACAAAACAATGTTTCACTTGTTTGAAGATGAGATTTTCAGTTGTTTAAAATAGAATAAGATTTTAAACAACTGAAGATCTCGTCTTCAAAAAAGTGAAATAATGTTTTGTTTAATAAAATTTAAAATCTATTATTGAATATACATTATTAATAAGTTCTATTGTTGTAATTAAAATTTACTCTTGTTGTTTTTACACCATATATAATTTGTAATTTTAAATTAAAACTTATAAAATAAAGTTTTGAAAAAGGGGAATCCATAAAGTAAAGAAAAATTTTATAAAAAGCAGTAGTTTTCTGTCAACAGGGTTGTTAGAAATAAATCATGCTGATCCTGAACACTGTATGGTTGATAAGTTTTTGTAGATGATTACTTAAATTTAGTTTATAAGTTTGAAATGGCAACTTCGATTCTAATGTTCTTCAAATGTAATTTTTTAAAAAAATGTAGAAGTTAGACGTAATATTAGTTTTGAAATTCTTATAATAATTTTTTTCTGATTATTTATTTGCACAGCATATCAAGCTTTAGAAAAGTTAATTAAATTAACTTCAACATCAGCTGAGACTAAACATGTACCTGCTTACTTTTTTTTTTATTCTCACTACATTTCTGTACATACTAATACATTATTATTGTTACTACTGAGCAGACACGCAACTACGCACTCATTTAAAAATTTCGCATAGCGTATAAAGTTATTTAGATAAGGTTGAATGTTTTATTAACAACACATATTTTCATATTTAAGATTAAAATTTAAAAAGAATGTACAAACATCTTAAAAACAAGAGAGCAAGCACTAGTATAAAATAATATTTTTTTGTTGTCTTGCAAAGGTCAAAACCTGTGAACCCCATGAAAAAAAAGAAAAGAAAAAAATATTCTTAAAATATTACTAAAAACGTTGTTTATTGACTTTGTTTTGGTTTTTTGATAAACTTTGAACAATGAATGTTGAATTTATAACACTGAAAGATAAAAAAGTTTCCTTAACAAAAAATGCTCTTTTTTGCCCAGCTAAAATAGATTTTAAATAAAATTTCAATCGTGACGTCATTATAAGTAAAAGTTTTAAAGTAGCATTTTCTTTCTAAGAAACTTTTTACTAAGATGCTCTTAGTTCTAACTATTAGTTGTTACTTGGTGTAAATAACTTTTAATACAGTATTGTTTTTAACTAGTTAGTACAATTTTCCTAAAAAATGTCCAATATAATCACTAAAATTTTATTTTACTTATTTGGTTGTATATAATAATGTTGTGTGAAGCTTTTGTACTTTAAAGTTTATACTTTTGTTTATGTGTCAACCAACTGGGTTTAAACCTTGAAAAGTTCAATTTAGAGAGTTTTCAAAATTATCTTTAGACCAATACACCACCTACCACCTACCAGTTTATTCTTTTATCATTTAATGGTATTTTAATATTTTTTTATTTAAGCTGTTTTATTTTTGTATATCTGTTAGCCACAAATTTTGTTCTTGATTTTTTGAAATTTTTAACTCATAGAGATTTCAAATCATTATTAGAATTCCTGCACCAACAGGCAAACATTTAATTATAATTTAAAGATTTTTAATTTAGTTGTAAAAGTCTAAACATTTTTTGGTAATTACCTAGGATGATGTCGCACCAATATTAAGCTGAAATTATATTGTGTTTAATATCTTTTTGAACCATATTTTAGGCTCAAAATCAATATTTTGAGCCTTGTATGTTTGATCTAAAATTATACTTTGTTTTAAACAAGTTATATAAATATATAGTTAAAATTAAATTTATGTATTTTAAACTAATATACTTAATTGATTTTATTTTACAGTATAGTAATGTATATAAGTTATGTATCATTTGCTTTGTTTTAAAATAAAAAGGAATTAAATATTTAAGTTTTGTTGGTTTATAATAAATAAGTTTTATTTATGTATTTAAAAAATATAAGTTTTAAGACTACAGTTATGGTAAAAAACGACATTGAACTTAATATAGTTTCAGCTTGATGTTGGTGAGCTATCATCCTAGGTAATTAACCTTTTTTTTTACTAAAATTTAAATTTTCTTAGATTAAAGTACTGAAAAAAATGTTTTTATTATAAATATAGTTTTTCCGGCTCTTTTAGTTTTAATTTATCCAAATTTAATACAGTATAATAAATACAAATATATAATATTTTCCCATTACTACTTATGTTTTTTCTATTTTCTAAGCAGAAAAAAGCATTTTAAACACACACTTTTCGGCTATATATTGCGTACTTAACTGGCAGGGCATACCTAAGAAATGCGTACTTAAGCGGGAAAATAAGAACTATAAAAAATTGTGAACCCTCTTTGAAAAAAGTCTAGACACGCCTCTGGTGCTAAGTACGATTGTAAAAAAAACTTCTTGGCTCTGCACCCGATAACAAAAACAAAATTTGTACGAATGAGTTGATAACTATTAAAGTAAAAACAAGCGTTAACCCTGTTCTCACATCGAAATAAAAGAATACCTTGAGTTGAACTTATTTGAAGTGTCAAAATGGGTGGGTGTCAGAATGACACAGCGACAAAATGACACGGTACGTCACTTTGGCACGGTGCGTCACTTTGACACGGCGGGTCAGTTTGGCACGGCGACAAAATGACACGGTGCGTCACTTTGGCACAGCGACAAAATGACACGGTGGGTCACTCTGGCACGGTGCGTCACTTTGGCATGGAGGGTCACTTTGGCACGGCGACAAAATGACACGGTGCGTCACTTTGGCACAGCGACAAAATGGCACGGTGCGTCACCTTGGCACGGTGTGTCACTTTGGCACGGAGGGTCACTTTGGCACGGCGACATAATGAAACGGTGCGTCACTTTGGCACAGCGACAAAATGACACGGTGCGTCACTTTGACACGGAGGGTCACTTTGGCACAACGACAAAACGACACGGTGCGTCACTTTGGCACGGTGGCACACTTTGGCACAGCGACAAAATGACACGGTGCGTCACTTTGGCACAGAGGGTTACTTTGGCACAGCGACACGGTGCGTCACTTTGGCACAGCGAAAAAATGACACGATACGTCACTATGGCACAGCGACAAAATGACACGGTGCGTTACTATAGCATGGACTAACAAACTTATAAGCAAAACTAAACTTTTTAAGTAATATAACTTTTAATTGTAAAATTTTGATAGTAATTAGTTAAACAAATGATTTATTATATTTTTTCCAAACTATATTAGCTTGATACATTTGAAACTATATATGATACAATGCTTTAAAATTAAAGTTATAGTATAAAAACAAAAATGTTCTTAAGCTATATTTTTTACGTTTCACGACTTTTCATATTTATGTAATGAATAAAATTTAGTACTTTTTGTCAAACGTTTAATTAATTATTATCAGGAATTGTTATAAAAAATAACTAAGATTTAATTTAACATAGAGTTATTTCGCTGTAAGAATAATTCATGCGTGTTTTAACTCTAGTTTTTAAAAATACAGAGTTAAGCTGCTTTTGTAGTAACTAGCCAGTTATATTAAATATGTTTAATTATTTAACCTAGTAGTTTGTTTAAACATAATTTTTTTTATTACTGTTTTTTAAACGACAAAAGGTTATCGCTCGAAAAGTTATACCAAAGAACATGTCAGTTATTGAGTCTTAAATCACATGCTTTAACAATCTATTACGAGAAGTTTAAATATTTTCTTTTAATTTTAAGTCCTAAATTTCCAAAAACATACAAAAATATATTCAACAAAAGTTAATAAGTTAGGATGTTTACTTAAAACTCTGTATTGAAAATGTATAATAAACTTGTCTAAAAGCAAATAGTTAAAATAAACGGTCCTGGAGCCTAAATTTATAAAAAATTAAAAATAGTATTATTAACAGTTGAGAGAAAATTAAGAGTCTGATGCAACCATTCAAGCGAATTTATATATTTATCACTTTTAAGAAAATTAAGCACTAGAGGTTATAAAACTTGAGTCCTAATAAATCAAAATTAGTTCTTATTAAAAATAGTGTATTAAATGTCAAGTTTATCGTCAGTTTAATTAGTTTTATTAAAGTTAATACTCTAAGTCTTTTTTATTTTTACAAAACTTTGTAGCCTAAAATATAAAGAATTAAACTTAGAGTATGACAGATATTATAGTATTTTATTGCATATAAGGAAATAAATAGTATTTATACTATTAGTTTTAGTATTATAATAGTAAGAAAAGTTGTATTTTGTTAAAGCAAGTCTACAATTGTAATACAAGTGTGTAGTTGTGGTTTATTGAGTTTTATTTTAAGAGATGCTTGATGTAGGGAATGTTTTGCTAAAAAAACTAATTTAGTTGCGGTTATTTGTACTTATACTTTTATCTATGCATTTTTAGGGCTTAGGTGCACAATTTTATTTGCGAAAGAGCATTATATTTCTACTTCTACTTCTAAGAGCACGATATATGTTGCAACTAACGTCAGTCGCATAGAGGCGCAAAATTTCGATATTCTAAGTCAAGTGCACAATAATTTTATGAAGATGTTGCTATGAACGTAATTTGTCAGGGAACGTAGTATTTTAGTTCAAAATTGCAACCTATTAAGTCGCCAAAAGAGCGCAAGTATTACTTTTCTTAAGCATAAAAACGTAAAATAATAACCGCATTAGAATTTAGAATTACAACAGCAGAAAAGTTGTTTTCGATAACGTATGAGTTTTAGTTTCTAAAACAAATTTTCCTCTGTGTTTACATCTACTAGTTTATTGTTTTGATGTGCTGAATGATTGATCTAAAATGTAGATTGTATTTTTTAAATCAGAATGTTGCTGAAATTTAAAAAATATGTTTACATGAGTTTTTATCTTTCTAGTCGTAAAATGGCAAGTCATTTTCTAATTTACTTTATTACTCGGTTCAAGTTCTAGTACAAAACTGTGTTTAAGTTTTTCCATTCAAAAGAAATCAAGAATAAATTCCCTTTAATTTTGGCAGTCGTATTTTGTTAAAAAAGTTGCTGTTTTTGCATTTTTGTGAACGTTGTTTGATACAAATAATTATTTGTCGTTTATTAAGCACACCTTACTACTGCTTAAAAATGAGTATGTTGTTTATAAGTACGACGATGGACAATAGAAGGTATAAATATTACGTGTTTCACTTTATTTTATGAAGTCACAATCAAAAATTCCTTCGGTCTTTGTTTTTAAAGTTAATCAATGTGATTGTTGAATTCTACAAAACCGGTTAGAAGACAGGAAACCGAAAAGTTTACTAGAAAAATAAGATTGTTGTCCATACCAATGAAAATTGAAGTTTTACAACAAATCGTTCCCTCCCTTATTAACCACCGTGTCATTTTGTCGCTGTGCTAAAGTGACCCTCCGTGCCAAAGTGACGCACCGTGTCGTTTTGTCGAGGTGCCAAAGTGACGCACCGTGTCGTTTTGTCGCTGTGCCAAAGTGACCCTCCGTGCCAAAGTGACGCACCGTGTCGTTTTGTCGTTGCGCCAAAGTGACCCTCCGTGCCAAAGTGACGCACCGTGTCGTTTTGTCGTTGTGCCAAAGTGACGCACCGTGCCAAGGTGACGCACCGTGCCATTTTTTCGCTGTGCCAAAGTGACGCACTGTTTCATTATGTCGCCGTGCCAAAGTGACCCTCTGTGCCAAAGTGACGTACCGTGCCAGAGTGACCCACCGTGTCATTTTGTTGCTGTGCCAAAGTGACGCACCGTGCCAAAGTGACGCACCGTGTGATTTTGTCGCTGTGCCAAAGTGACGCACCGTGTCTATTTGACGACCGTGTCATTTTGTCGTTGTGTCATTCTGACCCGCTCCCGTCAAAATTATCACACATGTTTTGAGTGCGAAAGAACTTAAGCACGTTTAGAACGAATCCAGATTGCAAAATCTCAGATGGATTTTTTATTACTGTCGTGACCGTGACTCGTAAGATCAGTTTTAGTGTTTTATTAAAAGTTAAATGCAACTTATATTTAATTTAATGTTTAAAACGATTAAAATAAAAAATAGTTTTTAAAAACAGGTCACATTAAAATTGATTAACTTTATGAAGTAGATAGTCTGAATTTGTTATGTAAACATAAGTTGTTAGTATTATTATTATTTTTGAACTCGTAATTATTAGATAGCATTGTGCTTGATATTTTAATTTATTTTAAACAGTTAAGTTAATTCCTTAATAATCAATGTCATAGTAAACTAGTAGGCACAAAATGGGTGTTTCTATTACGACCACAGCGTTTTAAAATGTTTTTAATCTAAAGTGTTTTATAATTGATAAACATTTAAAATAGAGGTACAATGTACCTGTGTTATTTTAAGCCTCATGTAAGAAAACTGCTTGCTTAGTTTATATGTGAGTTAAGTAAAAAGCACAGATTTTCTTTAGATTGACTACAGGTTTGGTTTAAAATAAAAGATTATAAAACAAAAATAAAGAGATAAATTAGTCAAAAAGGAAATAGAGAAATCTATGTATTAAAATGAGATAATAAAATAAAAATATTTGAAACGTATAAAATCAAAGTTAAACAAAGTGTTCCAAAATAATTACAAATTAAAACAACAAATAGCAATAAGTAAAAATTTAAACTTCCTCTGAATCCGTTTTCTTC
Source organism: Thalia democratica (assembly GCF_965202585.1). Lineage (NCBI taxonomy): Eukaryota > Metazoa > Chordata > Thaliacea > Salpida > Salpidae > Thalia > Thalia democratica. Next base: position 60,900,895 of record NC_139165.1, read on the forward strand.
GTCTGCTTAGGTTTCTTAAAGTATTACGTTTCATTATCTTTCAGTCTTTTTTAGATAAAAATCACCAGTTGTCGCGGTCATTAGCAAGCTTTTTCGACTTATCAGTGCTGACATTTAAGTTCAACAGGTAGCGATTATAGACGTCTTCAAGAAGTAATGTTGAACAACCTCGGTTGCGTCTGCTAACGAAAAACTTGCTATACAACAAAGACTTTGGAGTTTATTCGTTACTAATCCTTATAACATTCCCAAGCCAGCAAAGCCTGCGCTGATTGTGATGTATATAGTACGTCTGAACACTTTCTTGTTTGTGATCTTTTGTTTGCATCAAATTCAATGGTTAAGACGGAAGAATTGTAAGATGAAGGTATTGATTTATTTACCTTCACACTCTACAAAATCAAGGTTTCGCTAACGTATAGCAGATACTATACATACAATACAGGCACAACAAACTTAGACTTTGAGTGACTTTTGGTTATCCTTCATTTTACCATTCAGTCAAAGTAACGTACCTGACACCTTGCCAATACGATAACAAATTTCTCTGTCCAATGATCCGTTTGACAGAACATTTTAGCAAAGATATACAAAATTTTTTTTTATATTTTCTTTGTCCTTTTGTACATTGTCGATCTTGTTTAAAAGTAGGTCATCCGTTCCTTCGCTTAAAATTATGCATTTTATAAGGCTAATAGTAAGGCTGGAATCTGATTAAGTTTTAATTTATTAGTATTCAAAATAATTTCTGAAGCATAAACTTTTTTATTTTGTACAGGTTTCTCTATGTTGTTTAGTATTTGCAATGGTTCTTTGATATAATAGTGGTTTATTGAACAAAAACGAAAAACTGCTAAAAAAATTTTTGGTTCAAGGACCTGGATATGCAAAAAGACCTCTCGGTCATCGAGTTGCATACCCAACTTAATCAAATTTATAATAAGCTAGAAATTAAAAAAAAGTATAAAACTTTACAGTCAAAATTTAGACTCTAAAACGTAAAACTCTATCTTAAATGAGACTATTAAACTTTACAACACTAAATACTTTTCTAAGAGAAAAAAATATATATAGAATATATATATATACATAAAATATATATTAAGCTCTACGTCAAAAGGTAAAGTTTCTAACTAAAATGTTTTTAATTTTAAAATTCATCAATAATTTTAGCAAATAATTTAACTTTAATATTTAATAATGATTCAAAAAAGAGAAAATAAATAAATAAAAATTAATCAATAAATAAATTAGAGGTTTTTTTTAAGTATGTTTAAGAAATTAGACTCTACTATCAACTTATTTCAACCTAACAAAAAATAAGCAAAAATAAATTAAAGCTATAACATAAAATAAAGCTGCTATATTCAAAAAAAACAGTAAAATAAAGCTGTATCGATAAAAAAAAAACTTTGCTTAAACTTAATAAAAAGTACAAAATAAATCTATCCGTTTAATTAAATCTATTAGTTTTTACAATCTTGAATAAATGTCTAAATATAGAAGTTTAACTATACCAAAACAATCATGTATATAAACACAAAAAAAAAGATTTGAAGTAATAAATAAGTATTTTTTTTGAAAAAAATAAAAAATAAAATAAATAGGATAAAAAAGACATTAATAATGATAAAATAAGTCATCAAATTGCTAGTTTTAAATTTCATCAGTAACTTCAGCCCATGACTTAAATATTTAACTTTCTTTGTTTTCTGGCAAAAATATATTTAGAAACTAATAATTTTAATTACACAGATAAAATGCAGACTATGAAATTGTTGACTAATATTGACTAATACATTAACAAACTACAAACAGAAAAAAAAAATATATATATTAATTACAACTTTCTACAAACTAGACTGAACCAATGCTATTGAAACCCAGTTAATATACTCAAAAAATAAATACTAATATGATGTTTATAAATAATTAAATAAATAAAAAGTTCCTCTTCATCTTATGTAAACTCTATTGAATTTGTTGATCATTTAATAAATTATCCTTTAGTTCAACCTGGAACCTTTCAAGATGGCTTTGGTCTTATAACTTTAAAGGTAGGTTTGTCCAGAGTTTACTACCTTGATTAGCTATTAATTTATGACCATTACTGCTTTTAAATCTTGGTAAGAATTTTTTTTTTTAAGACATTGTTGAATGGCTATGTACTTTAGTTATATTTTTAAATTAACACTTAAAATTTGCTAGTAAAAAATTACGGAAAAATTTGAACATAAAAACCCCTAACTCATATTTGAATAAATTTTCAACATTTAATAACTTTTTTGTTTTTTTCAAATTTCTTACACTCTCGTTGTACTTTTTATAGCGAATGCACCTGAGTGCTTTATTTAAGAGTATATTGATTTCAATAACTTTTCTTTTATTGGTTCTGCCGCAGCATAACAGACCATACCTTATATGGCTCATAAAAAGTGAATTAAAAATTAAGTATAAACATTTCTCATTTAATAAGCACCTTGTTTTATAAAGAACACCAATTTTATTTATCTTTTACCATTTCAATATGTTCCGCCAAACTTAAATTATTATCTATTATTATTCCTAAGTACTAGTAACTTTTTACCATTTTTACAACTGTTTTACCTATTTTGACACAAAATGTTTTACTTTTCCAAAAAATTGTTTTAACTGGATGAGATATTACTTCTAGTTTTACCTATATTTAATTTAAGTCTATTTTTTTCAAGCCAATTTGAGACTTTTTGAAGTTCAAAATTAAGGTTGTCACTGTCTTGTTAATATGCGTTTTTATTAAATGTTCTATACAGCAGTATCGTCTGCAAAATTTAATAATTTAAATCTAGTATGGTTTTGTAGGTCATTAATGTGTATAAGAAATAAAGGGTCCTAGGACTGAACCTTGTGGTACTCCTACACCAATTTTTTCATATGTTGATTCATACCCACAGAAATTAAAATCATGTTCCCTTTCAGTCTGGTAGATTTAAGTAACAATTGCATTTCCTTCTTACACCTTTTCATTCTAACTTGTTTAGCAAAATCCTTCTATCAACATTGTCAAATGCTTTACTTAAGTCAAGTAATACCGCACATACAGCTTCTCCCTTACCAAACCTGTTCAGAACACCTTCTACAAGTTCAGACAATGCCATGGTAGTAGAGTGGTTCTCTCGAAAACCAAATTGTAATTTGTTTGAAATATTGTTTTTAGTAAAAAACTATATAAATGATTATATATTACTTTTTCAATTATTTTGTTTAAGTTAGCAAAAATTAAGATTGGTCTATAGTTGCCTGGTAACTTTTTTAGTCCTGATTTGAACATTGGAATTGCTTTTGCTAATTTAAAACTATTTGGATATTTACTTTCATAATGTGCTGGATTAATCACTTCACTTAAAACTTTAGAGACAGGACTGTTAATTTTTTTAAGAACTTTAACAAAGATATTATCATAAACAATAGTCTTGTTTGAATCTAGGTTTTTTATAATGTTAAATGTTTTTAATTCTGTAACGTCAAACCAGTGGCGTCGCGTGGTATTTTTTTTAGGTGGTGCAGAATTTTAAAAAATCCCCTACTTTAAAACTCTTTTTTATCTTAAATAAAGACTTTTTTCTATAAAATTTACATTAAATTGCTAATGTAATTTGGGAAATTTTGTTAAAAATAAAAATCTAAGAAAATAACTTTAAAAAAAAAGGTAAATACTTTGAAAATTAAAGTAAATATAGGAGCAGAAAAAAAAAATTAAGTAATTTAAAAGACTCAAAAAATGTTAACTTACTTATGAGTATTAATTTTTAAGAAGGCTTTTAAGTTTAAACTAACAGTAGAAAAAATTTAGACAAAACAAATTTTTATTATATTGAAAAATACAGCAACTTTATTATGTAGTTTTTTTTTTTTGCCTCAACTTTATTTAAAAAATATTTGATTAAACATCATACTAAGTATGGTTATTTTACTAATGTTTGATTTAACAAAATGATAAATGTCTTATTAGACTTAGGAAGAAAATTAAAAAGTCTACAAACAAAACAAAAAAAGGTTTTGTACAAACTGCAAGTTTATTTTAAGTAAAATTTATTTTACTAAGTAGAAAATAATTGCTTATTTACTGCTAAATATTGAAAAAAAAACGAGTATCAACTTATAACTAATTAAAACTGTTGATGTTTGAAAAAAAAAACTGCTTGACTTGAGTTGAAAACACAAAAGTAAAATAAGAAAGCTCATAAATATCAAATTTTACGAAGTCTCTAACTTAAAATTTAGAATTTAGATTAAAAAGACTAATATTATAATAAAAAAATACAGCAAATGCAATAATATTTCTCTTAGCCTCAACTTTAGTTAAAAAATATTTGATTAATTAAACATCAAACTATTTATATTTATTTAACTTGAACCTTTCAGTGATGTTGAAGCTGACACTATCACAGACTTCTTTTGCTGAAGAAGAAAGGCTTTTTTTAACATTCTCTGTACTACTTGAACTTCTTATACTGTTGACTGCAGCTTGTAATGTTTCCAAATGTTGTTTAATTTTTTGAACAGTTAAGTCTGTGCATTGCATGATGTTATACAAAATTTCAACTGCAGGCATAATTTCCTCTGTTAATTCTGATAACTGGCATGATTTAAGCTTAGAAACTGTCCCATTTACTTGACTAGTATTTTCACTGCATTTTCCTAGTTATAAAATCTATAAAAATAGCATTTACCTTGTTCAACAAAAAATTGTTTTAGCTATACAGAGTAAACTAATAAACAGTTTCAATATTAAAAAAAAAATGCAAGGTTGCCACTCTAAAAACAAGGTTGCCACTCTTTGAGTCAAAAAACTGTCCTGAGTGACCTTGAGTTGGGATGAAACACTTTTTTCACAATTTGATCTTATTTTATGTAGTTTTTACTAAGCTACAAAATGCTTTTTACAGATTTTAAAAATTTAAAATATTTTTTCAGATATAGCCGGTAAAAGTCGAAGCAACAAAAGGTTCCTTATGGGAGGCACAAACTAAAACAGGGTTGAAATGTTTCTTTAGATGTTTCTTTTATAAAACAAAACAATTTGCTAAAATAGAAATCCAAAACACTAAGAAAAAAAAAGTTATAACAAAAGTATTTTTTTTTGTATATATAAAAATATATATTGATACTTTAAAATTTAAAACTTCTCTTCAACAAAAGTATAAAATTTTATAAAAAGTAGGATGAAAAAGTTTGATAAAAATTGCTTTAAAAATTATGGAGAATATAGGTTTTCAGTAATATTGTATTTTTTTGCTGTTTTGGTTTGCTCCTTCTATAATAAATCATTGTACTCTCTTGCTTTGACCGGTTGTATCTAAAAGTTTAATTGGAAATTTCAAGTTTATTAAAGAGTAACTATTAGCTTTCTGAAAAAGTTAAAATAAGAACAACATAAAAAAAAGAGCCTATACACCCCCCTTCCCTTACCCCTCACTATTTTGCACAACTTTTTTTTACAAACATTAAGATTTTTATTAATTTTTATTCTAAATTTAATGTTTTTTTGTTGGAGGTTAAAAATTCAATAGTTCTTTAAGGGTATGTTTTCTTTAATTAAATTTAGTTTGTTTTTCATTTTGATGACAGTATTTTTATCAGGAGCTCAACTTTTTTAAGTTTGGTTTGTGAGGCTGTTGACTTTTCAACAAATTTAAAGATAAATTATAAATATGTAACCATTATAGCAGTAAAAAAATGGCTAGTTAGTTTTCATGTGGCCATAGGGGTAAAACACTTATTTTTTCAATTTTAAATAAGCTTGTTATTTTCAGAGTAAAAAACTAAAACTGCTTTAGTCAGACTGAATATTTTCTAATTTGGCCTGTTTTAATTTATCTTGGGTCACCTTGAGTTTTTTTTTTTGATTTCATTTCTAAGTTATCCTCATTATGAGGCAAGGCAACCATGTTTTAACAATTTTATCTAAAATTTTTGCTTTGTTTATAAAAAATTAAACCAAAAGTCATATAAAGTAGACTAAACTTTTCTAAAATGTTAAACTACTCTAAGTAATCAAAGTTTCTGAGTTAGGTCTATTTACTTAATTTAAAAATGTGACTGTTTCAATAACACTAATTTACAGATTATAATAAAAAATAAAATTTTTAACACTTTGGTGATTTAGGTTTTTTATCTATTTTTTTCAAAATATGTAATTTATGACAAGTTTTGTTCTTTTATTGTTTCCTTTTAATAGAAGTGATCTCTTAAATTTAAAATATTATGTGGGTACATAAACTTAAGTTTAATCCTTTGCATTTTGCAGTAGCTTAGCTTTGTTTTTAATTTATGTTTACAATAGCTTGTAGAATGTAGATGATACTTAAGCAAGTTCTGTTTTAGGGAATTTTCAACATAACTTACTTACCGCAAGATATTGATTTTGCGGTAATTCTTGAAGAAATTTTGCTTTTTTGAGTTCATTTGCGGCAGTCAGCTAAGAGTTTGCGGCAGTGAAGTGGGCAAAATGGTCGTTTTCAAAATTGGAGTTTTAAAAGAGATTTCGTTCTCAAAAATAACGAAAACGTTATAGATACTTTTTTTTTTCTTACAAAATTTCAAGGTTGTGCAGTTGCGGCAGTGCAACACCCCACGCGACGTCCCTGCGTCAAACCAAAAAAAAAAATGTTAATAATTTTGTTTATTTTATTAGCTGGGTTCAGAGTATCACGTTTTTTTGTACAGGTCTGTAAGCCAATATTCGCAAAATGAGAATTTGATTCATCAATCATCAACTACTTCAACTGGTTTGGTATAAGAACTTTCATTTATATCTAGCTGGTGTGGAATCGGTTTTCTTGTTTTTTTTCTATTGGTTATGTTATTTATTATTCTCCAAATTTTGAATGTATTTTTTTCAGAGATTTTAAGCATGTAGATTTTAAGATTTTAACTTAAGCATGTAATAGGTTCATTCTATCATGCCTAATTTTATATATAGCAGCCTTAATTATTATTTAATATCAGTATTAGTTAGGTAAATGTTAATACTTATTATGGTTAATAGTTCGGAAAGCCTTATATAAATAAAATAACCTAAAATTTTTATAAAATATTAAAACTGTTTTGAGTCACCCTGAGTTTAAAAAAACTAAAATTCCCTGAGCTTCTCTGAATCTTCCTGAAATTTTATAGAATTTAAAAATAACCATAGTTTTCTAAGTGTGTGGAAGCCCAGTATATATCAGAAACATAAACAGAGTTGATTATGTTTAACAAAATAGTTAACTGTTTTATATCTATAAAAATCCTGAGGATTAGAGGGCATCAATAACAAAAATGTTTTAAAATGAATACTTATCAAAAAAAAATTAAAACAGTATACTTTATCTTGAAATTTAAAACAGCACTTTTAGTAAGTTTATTTTATGCTCTAAAATGACTTTAGGTCAAAAATATCAAGGCAAAAGTATAAGTCTTAATAAAATCATTGTTACACTAAAAATTAATCCAGTTTTTTTTTTCTAGTTTAACTCATTCATAGTCATTTATACCTAAATTCTTATAGCCATTAGACATCTTTTATTCTCATAGACATCTTTTATGACAAAATGATATTTTTAATGGAATAGTACAATTAATTTTAACCTTTGTAATATACTATATAGTATAATAAAAAATAATTAAGTACATGACTGTAAACTTAACAACATGTCTGTATAATTTCTGTACACTATTATTATAGAAATGTTTGTGTTGAGTGATTTAGGTAATGGTTTATACTTTGATAAAAGCAAACAAAAATGTTTATTAAGAAAAGTTCAGATGGTCATAAAAATTTTAACCTATTAGATAAAACAATAAAAAACAAATGGATATATAACTGTACTTTTAATAACATGTCTGCAAAATTTGGCATGACTGTTTTTTATCAAAGCACTTTTCCTAATTTTAATTGAAAAAAGAATTAAATACTCAATTATTTCAGTAAAAGTAAATTTTTAAAACAGACTTAAGTAACTTAGTTACGAAACTATAAAATAAACTTTAAACAACTAAATATAATGACTAACATTTTTATTTTCAACTTTTCTGCACTTATTTTCATTAGTTTATTAATATATATTAAGAATTTATGTAGTTTCTGTCTTTGAATAAATAAACTAGATTTTTTTGGTAAATTCCCTTGGAAAAAAAAACAAAAAAAAACAGCTAGAATTAATGACCCTAACACTTATAACGTGTCTGGTTCGGATTTAAAATACAATATAACCATACCTACAACTAAACTTAACTGGCCCACCCAAGGACGCCAATTATCACCTACAGAGTATGTGTGTTATTTAAATACTAATTTACATGGTTATAATATGTTTTACACCCTTATTATACAAAATAAATGAATAATACTATACATAATAAAGAGATAATAACATTTATATAGCTAATACTCATAATACTTAGGGCTACTATATATAAAACTAGGCATGACATGAATGGACATATTGTATTAAACGGCCATTGCAAACACTAACAAACATAAAGAACCATTTACAATACAAAAAAGTGTATTCTTCAGAAGTTGGTACTAAAATCTTTGAACACAATTAAAATCTAAAAGAATTGTATTTTGAGAATTTTTGAAATATATCGAGAATTAACTGCTTAAATTTAAAATTATAAAAATACTTATGAGGAGAAAACATTCTTAAGTATAAAAATTTTAGTATGATACCTAACTAATAATGATACTTAAAACTACTTCTAAAACTAGGCATGACAAATGAATAAACATTTGTATTAACAAAGAACAATTGCAAACACAAGTAAATATAAAAAACAATGTACAATGTAAAAACACTCTATGGTTGAGAAAAACCTTTAATGTTACTAAAACCTTAAAAAACTTCTAATTTTTAGAAAAAGATATTTAATAATTTATATAATATTTCATTTAAATATTTATAATTTATTACAAAAAACTACTTATAAAAAATAAAGTTGTTTAAAAAAGAACTTCACTATAAACAATCAATAATACAAATGCCTAGTTGAACTAAATGTTACCAGCAGCAAGGTGATGTAGAATGATTTGCTCTCCAACTGATGAGTATTTATATATGCTGAACCTAGCCTTTATCTTAAACGCTTGGGTGAACAATATTTTAATCAAAAACTTCCATTAAAACAAATCATTTATTAAATGCAGTTTGATATCCTGTAACAATTCCTCTACTTCTACTTTTGAAAAAGAATCGTCACATTACTTCTTCTCTTCCTTTTTTTGGAAGATAAACATTATAGTTCGGAATACTACCTACATTACTTTACCTACATAAACGATTATAAAGCTATTTTGTTTACAACTTTATGCTTACAAAAACTTTAAGAATTCGTTTGTACAATTCTAAGAAATACTTCAAACGGTTATTTAAAATTTTGTCTCTCGTAAAAAAATACTTTGACCACAAATGTTCGTGGATATTTTAACATGAAACGAAAGTAAAACGACTTTATGAAATCGTTTTGCATGATTTGGATTATAAAATGTTGCCTTTTATGAGGTTAAGCACTTTCTTTTTATCCTCCTTGATCATTTTTATAGTGTCTTAAAACATGTGTCTTCATTTCTTAAAGAAGTTAATTAATTGCTGCAAAGGTTAACACGTCTTCGGCGGCGTCTTTAAAAACACTCATGTCACTATTTATTTTACGTCTAAATAATCTTTGTCATTAAACCATTGGTTTTAAGGGTTGGTGAGAAAAGAATGATTGAGCCTAGGATTAGAAAAAGCCTTGAATTACTTCCAATAAAATCTTCTAAATCTCTCTTCTCTCTTTTTTTAGTAGAACAAACAGGCAGATGAGTCCTGTCTTTTTTAATGATTTAAAGCACCAGAAACCTTCGCTTTGATTGATAGAGTGATATTATTATAAAAGGAATTCAACAAAGTTTGTTTTTGAACTAAAACAAGAGATGACAATTAACGATGTTTAACACAAAGGTTGCACAAAACTTGTCCTGGACAAGACATAAAACTGTATTCGTGGAGTATTACTTGATAACCGAAATGATTTTTTGCACATTAGATCCCTAGATCGAAATTTTTAGGCGTTTTTTTAATTTTCAAAGTGCATTTATTATATCCAAGTTTTTACCAAGAGCTGCTGAAGCTACAGGACAATTAATCTAACAGGTAATATGGCAATTTATACAAAAATCAACAAACTTTAAAAATTTCTTCAAACAAATGGTGAGAACTATCTTATTACTGTGTATTGTTTTAAAATAAAAACTATCTTAATAGCGTAAAAGACCTTAAACATCCATTTAGCTATAGAAACAGCTTTTGGATTTTGAATATGATATCAAGCGAGGGTTTAAGCCCAATGTAAATTAGGGCTAGTTCGTAAAGCTCTTAATAATTACAAACGAGACAAAAACCCAATGCTTTGATATTTCTTTAGAACTTTACAATTAATTTCTATAATAACTGTAATAACATATTTAATAAATCTCTTAAAACTTTCTACTCTTTTCCTAAAAAAAGACCGACAAAATATTTTTCTTTAAAATGCTGTAACACTTTACAGCGTTTAGCAGTCGAAAGTGGCTTCTTTTATTTTTTCTCAAATTATTACCTTAAGAGCTCGAGCTACGCTCGAACCAGGCTTTAGTTGTTTTTATTTTTGAAGCACTAACAAGCACAGTGTTGTATTCATGTCAGTAATGATATGTCTTTATGAAGAGTGATGTTTTCATCTGGACTTTTAAGTTAAAGTAGTTGATTTTGTGTTATTTTTTAGCAATTTGTTGTATTTTGTCGCACTTTTTTCATTGATAATACTCTTTTAATTTATAAACTCGATTTCATTACGCAAGTAATTTTAGCACTCTAACAATCTTACTACTTCAATAAATAGTCTAAGTTTAAGTATATAACCACTTATAACCTATAAGAATAATTGTATAGAATATAGTATATATAGAATAATAGGTTATTTTAATTTCCCAATTGCTCCAGATATTTTTTTTTGAGCAGTCATTTTTTTCTAACAGTGGAAGTAACTTATTTAGTTATTTTGTTAAAATATTTTTTAAATATAAAAATTTCTATTAATGATGGCACATTCGAATCTGAATTAGAAGAATCACTGAAGGGTGTTTTAGAAATTTTCTGATATGTCATTACTGTTGAGCAAAATAGATCTGAGATTTTCTTGCCTACATTCTGCCTGTTTTTCTCAATTTTACTGATGTTTGTTTTGTCTATAGTGCTATAACTAGCTACTCTGTCAGTTTTAATTTTTTTTAATGCTACAAGTCAGCTTTAATGATGTTTTTTATTTCTAAATAGAAAAGGTTCTTTAAGATTTTTTTATATCCTTTTGAGTACCTCTAGGCCATAAAGGCATGGTTTCCTCTATTTTTATTCTTTTGTATCTGTAGTCTTTCAACATTGATCTGTGATGCTCTAGTAGAGCGGTGGGCAACGTTTTTCGTCGGCGGACTTAAGCATTTCAGTTTATTTTTGTTCACGAAAATTACTAAACTATCAAACTCGTTTCGACAAAGTACTAAAACTATGTGATCATTTTTTACTATATCTAAAGGATTCTTTTTGTAATTTTAAGGTAATTCGTCTAATATTTGCTGATTCAGCAAAATAAAAATGTTTTTTTTTTATAATTTTCTATTTTTATTTATAAATTTTTTTTTGATAAATTTTTAATATTTTTTGGTAAGGTGGAATAGGGATAAAGGTATGAATCTTTTTTTTTAAATAATAAAAAAATATAAATATTTGCTGACTCAGCAAATATTAAGGAAAACCCCTTTAAACTACAATCGGATCTATCTAAAGGAAGTTTCAAACCTACCTGAATTTTTCCTGAAACCTTTTGTTTTTTTTTTGTATTTGATGCTGATTCATAGAAAATACTAAAAAGAAAGTAAATCAATGCAAGGTTTAGATTCTATAGAAAAATTTTAGTATAGTTGTCTTGTTTGAATTCATTAATAATAATAATAATGGTTAATGACTTGATTTATACTATTAAATAAGTTTTAGTTCGGTTTAAAAACAGAACTTTAAGTTGGTTGAAAATAATTCTTTTAGAAAAGACTTTTATACAAAATTTAAAAATTAAATTGACGACTTCTCATTTAAGATTAAGCCAAACGACTACCTTTATCAACAAAGTTAAACTTTTACTTTTAACTTTAATTCTCCACTTAAGATGTAAACAAAATTTTTTTTTATGGTTAAAGTTAAAGACTGTTTAGTTTTTATTTAAATAATATTTTTTTAATTAAGAATTTAAAAATATCAACAAAGATAAAATAAGAACCATTTCTTCATATAAAAATTCTTAAAAAAGTATTGTTTTTTACTTAAAAATTTATATAAATTAAATTTCAAATCGTCAAAGACTAATAAGTAATATTATAACCAAAATTCATGAATATTTTGACCTATTTAGTAATATAACCATTTTCAAAATACGAGGACTTATGTAGTTTTTATTATTTAAATTCTTAAAAAAATAAATATAGAACTCATCTATTATACATTATAACTTTATATACTTATAATATCTCAATAAGAGATAGTTAAATAGACACTTAATGGAAAACTAACTTACAGCAGTTGTTTTTTAACCAAATGGGTTGTTTTAATGATGTTTATGTTTTTGTCTTAACTACGTGGTCTCCAGTAACTTACTAACTGCTATACTTACGAGAAGTAAATAATATACTAACAGTATAAGTTACAAAACTATTTCCTAAGTTATGAATAAAACACACTTTGAATAAATGCAAATTACTTTATTTTCAATAATAATTCTTAGTTCTGAAGAAAGAAACTATTAAATCACGACGCAAATAAAATCTATAAAAAGTATCAACAATCGTAAAGTTACATAAATACTAACATCAACTCCGCTATGTAGACGTTTTCTTGATTCTCAATAATTGAAGTAAAACGTTACTTGATCGTACCGCGTAATAACTTTGCAACTAACTTTAACGCGTATTTGAAAGACAAAACGCCGATATATACGCGTCGGAATGAAATTAACTCCCTTGAGTTGTTTTGGGAATTGGTATAATTGTTTTGAGAAAGCATATCATTAATATTATTGTTACAGAAAATTCCGTATTTATTCACACGCTTTAAAATAAGAAAATTAAATGTTAATATCATTACACTATTTCGTTTTTATCTTTTAAATTAGTGTTTAAAGCCTAATTTTAAATAATCTAAATCCTTAAAATCCTACTTAACTTTAAACATTTTTATCGATATTAAAAGTTTGGGTTAAAAAAAGTAAGAAAAAGAAACTATTACTTATTATCTCAAAAACTACATAATTTACAAAAACTAAGATAAAACACCACATAAGGACAAAGTAAAAATGATAGTCATTTAGTTGGCTTCTTTTCCTCGGGGTTCTTGGGCTTGTTGTCCTCGGGCTTTTTCTATTCCGGCATTCCTCTTCCGGTTTCTTCTTCAACGGTGGTTTTTTTAGCAGGAACGAACTGTTTTAATTCGCTTGTTCTTCTCTAAACTTCAAATTCAAAAATTCATCGAAGTCACTTGTTGACATAGAAAAAATTCATCTTTTCATTGTCCATCAATGTAGTATTCATTTCAAAAATACGCGGTTCAAAAAAAAAAAGTTGAGATATTCTTTCAAGAAAGTTTAGTAAAAACTACTATGTTATTATGCCACAAGACAATAACGAAACTGTCAGTATTTACGTTTAAACCTATTATTTTATACAAAACAAAACATTTTAAGCATTTAAAGGTGCATTAAATAGAAAATTAATATTTTAAAACACATGAAACATTTTAATTTTGTTTTTAACTTAGAAAAACATATGTTCTTAATATTTAACTCGCAAACTTTAATAAACAAAACAGAAAACATTTTCTTTAAAGTATTTTACAAAACAATAAGTACTATTTTCATGCACAAACTTTTATAGGATTCAAGTATAAAGTATTTCTTTATAAAGTGACACAAAACTTATGCATTGTAGAAGTTTATAAAGAGTAAAATTTAGCGAGTGCTTTTTTTCGATCGTTAACAGTCAAAACTAAATGGGAGTTGAAAGTACTTTTAAATTCAAAATTTATAGGAAAAGTTTATCACGAGTTGAATTTTAAAGCTTTAAACTTGAACTTGATTATTTTACGAGCAAAAAGTCTGGTAATTTAATTTTGTTTTAAAGTTAGAGAAAAAAAGTAGTTACTAAAATTTTAATGCAAAAAATAGGCATATGAAACTTTTCTATTTTATAATTGCTATTTGATAGCTTTTAATTAATAGTTTAATTGCTAAACTGTAATTTATAACATAAAAAACTTCATAACACATCATTAAAAGTAAAAAAGCAATAAACTTTACAATTCAGAAATTGTATCAGAAAAGAATACAAAATAAATACACTTAATAGTTTCTTTCATTTTAACTTCTTAAAAAAATTACCTGAGTTTAAAAAATATTAAAATAGATGTTCATGTTAATAAAAAATTACAATTTTTTACCTTTATTAAAATCCGTTTTTTAGTTTTGTGAAAATACTTATATTTTATCTTCAAAAGGCTTTATGATAAATGTTAAAAGTTTTAGACCTGCTATTAGTAATTCTGACTCTTTTTTATTCTGTGTTATAATTTCTTTTTTGTCAAAGGAATTAAGTACTGCCAAATTGTTTTTCTCTTTAGCTAATATGTTGCTTGATACGCTAGTTTGTGATTTTGTTTTTGAAGAATTGTAATAGCCTGAGTCTTGTTTATAACTTTTAAGCTGCACTGTTGGCACTTGATATTTTGGCTTGCTATCATACTTTTTATTGTAACTGATATTTTTCTGCTGTTGTTTCTGATGTTTTTCTTTGATAAGTTTACCTTGTTTTGCTTTAAAAGCAAAAGCTTGCTTATAAGCTCTACTAGCTTTTATTTTCTGCTGTTGGAGGTTACGAGAATGATGGTTTGCGTTAAATATATTTTGTTGAAGTTTTTGATTGTAGTTTGAATTTTTATCTACAGCATACTTAGACCCTTGAACTGTTTTACCATTAGGACCTGTCACGTTTGCGGCTTCTGACATGTTATTTTTACCTACAACAATATCAAACTGGACTTTTTCTCCTTGTGCAAGAGACCTTAATAATTTGTTAGGGTTGTTTTTGATGATAGCTGTATAATGAACAAAAATATCGCTGTTCCGATCATCACGTTGAATAAAACCGTAACCTTTGCGAACATTAAACCATACTACTTGACCAGTTACTCCAACTGCTATAGTGTTTTTGGTTACCTGAGCTTTTTCTTTGGTTGTTTGAAACTCTTTGCTTGTATTAGATGTTTTTGTAGGTAAGTGTTGATGACATGACAAACACTGTGCTATGTTAACATTATTACTACTATTCCCATTGTATGATTTTCTTGGTTTAAAACTATCTCTATCTTGGTTATGTTGACGATAATTGTAATTATGATTAATACCATTATCTCTAAAATGAAAATTTTGTTGATAATTAGGACGAACTCGCTTATTGTAATTTATTTTAGACCTATGCTGACTTTGCTCATACTGCTGTAGTCTATTGTAATTAACTTGCTTAGGTACTAATGCGTTTTCTTTATAAGCATTCCATATGGCTTGTCCTTTTCTTTTAAAAAGTTCTAAGCTTTCATCAAAATGTTCCCTAATCTTATCTTTGATCGAAAAGGGCATTAAGTATGCAAGAAAAAACTTAATTCTGTCCTGTTCTCGACATTTGGCCCAACTTACGGCTGTAGCAAATATTTTATTAAAGTTTGTACACTCATTCCAAATTGGAATTTTATCTAAAATTTCATCTAACTGATTGTCCCTATTAATAAAAAAGTTTCTTAAAGAACTGTAATTTCTTTCACCTCGTTCTGTCATTTTATAATAGTCTGACAACTCTTCTCTCGGCCAAAACCCAGTTAAAAATTTATACTTTTATGTATTACTAGAAATATTTTCATTTAACATTTCCTCCTCGAAAAAACTAATAATATCACGAGGTTTTCTTACAAAGTCTAACCTTTTAAACTTTTTACTTAGTCTTTGCGCCTTAAATGTGTCGCTAAAAATGTTTAAATTATTTTGATTACTTTTTTCGTAATCATCGTAAAAAGGTTCGCGTTTTTCTAGCATCGCACGTTCGTAATGTGGTGATCTAGACTGCTTTAATCTATTATTTAATTTTTTTATTTGCATTTGCAAAACTCTTAACTCTTCTTCATTTGTTAGCTGCTTAACTTCGCTTGATTTTCTAAATTGTTGTTGAATGCTGTTTGACGGATAAAATTCAGCATTATCATTCATCATCTCTGCTTGATGAGAATTATTAAGATTGATATCGTCATTGTTGTTTGTGTGCATTTATTCTGTTGACTGCTTAAAGATTTGTAACCAGAAGATTCAAGGTTCTTAAAAGACACTGCGTGGTTTCCACTTTAACCAAATGGGTTATTTTAATGGTTTTTATGTTTTTGTCTTAACTACGTGGTCTCCAGTAACTTACTAACTGCTATACTTACGAGAAGTAAATAATATACTAACAGTATAAGTTACAAAACTATTTCCTAAGTTATGAATAAAACACACTTTGAATAAATGCAATTTACTTTATTTTCTATAATAATTCTTAGTTCTGAAGAAAGAAACTATTAAATCACGACACAAATAAAATCTATAAAAAGTATCAACAATCGTAAAGTTACATAAATACTAACATCAACTCCGCTATGTAGACGTTTTCTTGATTCTCAATAATTGAAGTAAAACGTTACTTGATCGTACCGCGTAATAACTTTGCAACTAACTTTAACGCGTATTTGAAAGACAAAACGCCGATATATACGCGTCGAAATGAAATTAACTCCCTTGAGTTGTTTTGGGAATTGGTATAATTGTTTTGAGAAAGCATATCATTAATATTATTGTTACAGAAAATTCCGTATTTATTCACACGCTTTAAAATAAGAAAATTAAATGTTAATATCATTACAGTTTTAAATATTACAAAAGTCAGAAAACTAGGGATAATTATACTTAATTAAACATACTTTATTTAGCTTATATCATTATTTTGAAAGGATAACATTTTTTATTTAAAAAAAAAAATCAAGTTTAAATAGAAGCATTAAAAATGAGCAAAAATAAATATGTAAAAATAGTAATTAAGACTATTACAAAATATTTAACTTTTACATGTTTTTCTTTTTTAGTTTCTTAAACCTTCACTTTAATTTAAAAAATATCTTTATTAAATATCTAAGAAATCAGTTTCACAGAACTTTAAATTAAATGAAAAAAAAGCTTCTTTTTTTCTAAAAGAAATATCAATATTATAAAAACCAATGAAAGAAGCAATGCCATACTATTACCACAATTTAACGGAGTCCGTAAAAATACGGGTAGGTGTTAAATATGCACGGAGGGACATTTTTGCATGAAGGGTTACTTTTCACGAAGATACTTTGGCGCAAAGGGTCACTTTTGCACGGGTTGATTTTTTTTATTATTATTTTTTTTTACAATCTCTGTTTCCCCTAACCTTTACCCTTAGTCGGTAACATTTTTTTTCTTCTTCTTTTTTTATTAATTTGTTTTTAACTACTAATGTTACCCCTTACCCTTATACTTGGTCGGTATCATTATTTTCTTTCTTTTATTATTTATTAAAATTTTATTTTTACTTTTTATTTTTTATTATCACTTTTACTCCTTAACCCTTACCCTCGATAACTTTTTTTTTATTTATTGCAATAGTAACTCTTCATGCAAAAATACCCTTTGTGCAAAATTGTTTTCGTGCATATTTGACCCGTCTCCAAAATATACATATAACTAATTTTTAGCTTTAATCTCCTAATTTTGTACAAATTTTCATCAAGCAGTTTTTTGAATAAAGCAAAACTTAAGATAAAGTTGTTTAGTTTTTATTTATAAAAACTTTTTCTACAAAATCATAGCTCTAATCAAATAATTTTTCGCAATAAAGTGAATCAAAATAAATTTTGTTGTTTGGGGTTGTTGGAGATGTTACGTCACTGTTTGAAGATGTGTACGTGTCCACACTTCCTCTACTACCTTGAAAGAATGGATTTTTGATTTCAAGAGGCTCGTTCGTCATCTAAAATTTGTTTTTATATGTTTCAATATGTTTTTATAGTTTTTAATTTCTTTATGTTTTGTATAGTACAAAAATATTTAATAAAGGTTTTTCTAAAGATAAACTATTTTAATAGTAAGTGTTAATTTTATGTATTTGTTCACAGTGAGGTGTTGAAACATTTCGTTTAGAATACGAATTAGTTTTTGTCCTGGACAAAACATTAAAAGGTATCCGTTAAGTGCGACTCGATAACCGTAAGCGTTTCGATTTTGAGCGTTTTTTATCGTTCAATAAATTCTATCTATAATTAAAAACAAGGTGAAACGTACACTAGCAAAGCCAGAACATTCATAAACAGTAAACTCTCCTTCTGAATTTTCCTCGTCCTGGAATTGTAAATTATGTTGAAGCTTACTACTGTTTTTTGTAAAACTCGATGCTACAGGAAATTCGCTGTCAGTTTTGTCAATAGCGTATTCTTTGTTTTTTAAGCTGTAATTTGAAATGTTTCTGTCAATTAATTTTCAAATAAAAATAAAGTTGAAATCATGTTAAAAAAAAACAGCTTTAAGAACACATAGTTTTTTAAATATTATTTATTGATTTTAACAAATAGTATTTTTTTAGTAAACTTAATATGTTTTAAAAAATATTTTAGTTAAAAAAATAAAAACTAACATAAAATATCAGCAGACTTTTAATATAAAGTTCAAACAACAGTCGTTTGGTAAAACTTAAGATCAATGATTTACAAACATAACTTTGTTTTTAAATATACGTTTAAACTTTAACTTCTACAATTTTTAGAATACCAAAAAGCTTAAAGACTTATCCAAGTTTTTATTATTAATTTTATTATTTTTTTAAAGTGCATCAAAGGAATTTTTAAATTAAACCTTTCTTAGCTTGTACAGTACGTTAAAAAACTTTTAGTATTTAATTTGAACCTATGCTAAACAAGTAAAAACCATCAATATTTTATAGAGTTCGGATAATTTTTTTGTTCTTCAAATTAAAACCAAAGTTTTAGCTTAATTTTGAAATTAAATAAAAAAGCATAACAAACACTACCTTCTGTTTTGCACTTTTCTTTTGCTATTTTCAAAGTAGTCGTTTTTTTCATTTTGAATTACTTCTTTCTTAAAAGAAAACTGCTAACATAAATGTTTTATTTCTAACTTAGCGTATAATTTTTAGACGTTTTAAACTTTTATAACAGCCTTAATTCATGAATTTTCTGTATTCATTCTAGTACTTTTTAAAATTTTGTTTTTAAAACTTTTAAAATGTAAAACACAATTAGCCTAAAAACGTTTATGACAATCGAATACTATGATAAAATTTCGTAACAAAACTTTTCTTTGTTAAAAAATCGACTAGTAGTAGTTTTAATAATTTTAATTTTATGTGTCAGTATTATGTTAGCTAACATAATAACATAACAAAATTAGTTATTTTTTAATCAACAAACAAAGTTTTGCTTAATAAGCTTATCAATAATTTAATTTAAGCATTGATGAGCTCATTGAGCAAAATTTTGTTTACAGATTAACTGAGATAAAGATCTCTATTTATTGTTTTTTTAAACGTTATACGTATAACATAGTAACATAATATTGTATAAAAACAATTTTTTTAAATAGCTTGTAAAAAATTTTTGGTAAGTTATAAAAATACAAAACTTGAAATTGATAAACACTTGTTCTAAGCACAAACAAGTAAAAAATAACTGTAATCCAATTATCGACAAAAACAATTAAAACCTTTTAAATATTTTGCTTCTAATAACTGTTTTAGTTTATACTTTAGTTCTGTTTTTTTGAGTACCGCTCAGTTCTAACCCGCGATTAATTCCCACCCGTGCAAAATTCCCACAAGATAAAAACCAAGAACTGCTTACAGACCAAGGGTAAGACTTACGGGTAACAGTGGTAGTAAAAATAAAATAAAAATGTATATAAATAAAAAACCACAAAAAAAAAGAAAATATTGGGTAGGAATTGTGCGGTGGGAACTGTAAGTATACCGTGTTTTTTTTTATAGTATCTAAATGTTAAGAATATTATTTTCCTACATGGTAGTCTTTTTACAATGCAGAAAAATGTTACAGGTAAAATAATATTGTTATACTTTAATTTTGTACGTATTGTATCAGGGTAGGTGTCAAATATGTACAAACGGATACTTTTTTTGTACGGCGCAAATTTTGCATGAAGGGTGGTTTTTACAGAAAGACATTTTTGCACCGGTTGAAACTTTTTCTATTTTATTTTTATTATTTTTTTTCTTTTTTATAAATTTTTTAATTTTCACTATCACTGTTACTTAATTTTAATTTATTAATTTTTTTAAATTTATTTCTATTGGATATGTTTATTTCATTTATTTTTTATTTTTACTATAACTGTTACTCCTAACCCTAATCTTCGGTCGGTATTTTTTTTCTGTTTTATTTTTTTAGTTAATTTGTAATTTTTTATTATTTTTTTTCCTCTGTGCAAAAATTATCTATTGTGCGAAAGTGACTCTTCGTGCAAAAATTTTTTCGTGCATATTTGACATATCCCCATTATATCAATTTTATTTTCAAATATGAAGCAAATAAAACATTGGCTAAAGTAATAAGAGCTAAAGCCTGGAATTTCATGTGCCATGAGCCAAGATAAAATTAGCATAAAGTTTTAACCATTTCACTTGGAACATCAAACCACAAGCTTTCGATGTACTGAATCTCGGGTTTCGTTTTTATTGAAATTATGCTAACAGTCGTAACTCAAAAAACCTACATTGGTCAACCTTAAATCGGTTTGAAATATTTTAAAACGAAGCTACCGTCTACTTGTATGATCAGTGACGTCAGCATTGCCTAACTGCTGTGAAACAACAAATAAAGTTTTATTTTGCAAGTGTACAATGTATTAAACGTTGCCCAAAAATTAGAGATCAACAATTAGACAAGTCTGACGTCATTGATCATACTAGCAAACGGTAGCTTCACGATAAAAATCTTTAAACGATCGTAGATTAAATTCGGCAAGTTTTGTCAAATGCAACTGAGTGACACGATTTAACAAAAACGAAACAGTTTTCTTCACGTTACATAGTTGACAAAGTAAAACTACCTTTTTTTACTTGTATTAAAGGGGAACAGGTCAAAGAGACACATTTGCACAATAACAACTTTTTACGAAGACACTTTGGCACGAAGGGTCATTTCTAGACGAGAGTAACAATTGAAAATATTAAAAAAAGTTAAGCAAAACAAGAAAAAATATGAATAGATATTTTAACAAAAAATAAAGTTACTAACCGAGGGTATGGGTTAGGGCTAACAGTGATAGTAAAAGTAAATAACGAAAAAATATGCAAAAAAAAAAGAAAACATTTACCGACCAAGGGTTAGGGATAACAGTGATAGAAAAAAAAAGTTCAACCTAATAAAAAGTATTAATCAAAAAAAAACAATAAATTAAAAATTATTAATCAAATAAAAACACGAAAAAAAAAATCCATAAATACAAAATACTAAAAAACCAAAAAATAAAATAAAATTACCGACCGAGGGTAAGGGTTGATAGTGAAAGTATAAAAAATTAAATATATTTTTTAACCCGTGCAAAAAAGTCTTCCTGAAAAATTGACTCTTTGTGCAAAATTAATCCCTCGTGCAAAAGTGTCTTCGTGCAAAAATTTCCCTTCGTGCAAAAGTGTCTTCGTGCATATTTGATCCGTTCCCGTATTCTCGTCTTAAAGAGTTATCATAGTTTTCACTATGTTTTCATAAACATATATATTAAAATTAATATTTTCTATTAAAGTTTAATCTTTTAGATATTTCCCATATGCTGGTAGTTATCATTTTTAAACATAGGTCTTATAGTTCTACAATTTAAAGATTTAAACCGACCCTGGTTTACTTTGAACTATATATATATTTACCTTTTCAACAAAGACATCATTAGGACCAACTATTCCGTAGCTCGGATATTTTAATTTGCAAGAATTCCACGAACTACTGAAATAATAATTTGGGTTATTTAGGTAAACTTTAAGCTTGAAAATAACATATATGTAATGTTTTAGTTTATTTCATAACAATTTTATAAAAGTATTTAACAAGTCTTTAAAAGCATCGGAAAGTTGTTTTTATTGTCGTCAGCAGGGAAATAGATAGCTCAAATCAAAAATTTTACGAAGCTGCAAAAAAAAAACACATCAGGTACGGACGCATGATCATGTCTTAGGGAATTCAGAGCAATTCAAACTAACTTGGCAATTTTTGCATTTTATAACAAAGTATATGTTATATTACAACTTCAAAAAAAAAAAACGAAGTGCTTTATTATGAGAGATAACTGTATACAAGGCCGTATATGTTGCTCCAAACCCCTCATGACTCTTCATGTATCGCCATTTGAGTACACTTATCAAATTTTTCACTTTAGAATAAGTGCAAAAAACTAATAACTTTATTGTGAAAATAAGTTAGTTATGCTTAAGATGTATATTTTTCATGAAATTCTTTTTTTTTATATGTACGCTGAAAAATGTTGCCTTTATCAAACAAAACTTATAAGCATTTAGGATGAAATTGTAAAATAAAAGTGATATGCAATAAAAAAGATTAACATACTTAGTAATGTTAATTAACTTAAATATTTAAAAATAAATCTGAATATTTTCAGCGAAACTAGTTTTTAAAAAGATACAAAAGTTTTTATTTTTATTAAAAATTGTATTCTAAAATATTAGAAAAAATAGACATTGTATTCTTAAGTTTAATTTTAAAAATTTTAGTTACATAAAAAAACAAAGAGTTGAAGAACGAAAACATATATTTTACCTGTAAAAAAGATTAAAGCTGTTTTTTCAATAACTAGCTTATTATAGTTATATATAATTAGGTTTTCACGTACAAAGAACTTAACATAAAAATAATTTTAAATACTTAAAGAGCATATATTTATGTTTTATTCTATTTTACCAAAATAAAACAAATGCTTATAAACTATACCTAAGTTTTTCATATTAAACTTCTTTATAAAAACTTATATATAACAACAAAGAAACTATTAAAAAATATTTTCTAGTGAAACGTTTCGATTTTCAAAACTCCTGTTAAAATTTGAATCTATGTGCTGTTTTTTCATCATTAACGGTTAACGTCTTGTACCCTTTCTTATTCTAAAAGTTTCATAGGGTAAAACAAACCCAAATAAACTTTTTTTTTATTTATTTTTCAATACTTCTCGATCCAAATCTATGCGTTAAATTTCATAGTTGACAACCAACGTCTTGTACGCTAAATTTAACTTTAATTTCTTAGGGTGCGGTAAACCCTAAAAAAGTAAATACTGAACACTGACAAATTAGCTAAAAACAATATAAATAGAGTGAAACAAAATACTTAGTAAAAAACAAAGTTAATCAAAACGACAAGTAATTAACAAAAATAGATTTTTTAAACAAAAAACAAACTGAAACAAAACGGATTATTTAAATATGTTGATAGTCATCTTGATCCTTAATCACGACCAAGCAGATTATTCAAATTTAGTTGAAGTTTTCGTACGAATTAGAGAGCATGTGACTCCAAATAATAGTGCGGTATTTAAACATATCGAGAGTTGTGCATTTTGTACAAATTGTGACAACATTTATAAATGTTTTGAAATCGTTAAAAGTTTTGCAGTTCTTAAAATGATCTATTATCTACAGAAGCTTTACTACTTAAAAAACTTCAACCAAATTTAGATAATCAGGTTGGTCCTGATAAAGGATCAAGATGAATTTCGACATATTTAAATAATCTTTTTTTTTAATTGGTTTTTGTTTAAAAAATTAATTGATTTTTGTTAATTAATTGTGGTTTTAATAAATTTTGTTTTTTGCTAAGTATTTTTTTCACTATATTTATATTGTTTTTAGTTAATTTGTGAGTGTTTAGTATTTTTGACAAGGGAGATTGTGAATTCCGAAAGCCCTTAAATTTTAAACAATAGTTATAATGGAAAAGTCTTGTGTCTTGCAATAAAATGGTATTTGAATACATTTAAAGGTCTTTCTATATCTAAAAAAGATTTTTTTTTGTTTACGAAACGTCTGGTACAACTCATAAATGTGCATGAAGTTCTACATTTTAAAATTAGTGACTTGTACATGTACAATAATAATTTCAGGTTGTTTTGAAATGGTAGTTAAATATATTAGAAATTATATAAATGGTAGTTAAAGATATTAACAAATATATACTGTATTAAATCAATTATTATTGATTATGTATTTATCTTATAAGCTCTTAAACCCGAAATTTGTTGAATTAACTTAATTGAAAAAATTAAATTAACTTTTGATAATTTTGTTTTTAGGAAAGAAAATTTTAAACTTTGACTTTTCCTGCGCGTGTCTTTAAAAGTTTTTAGAACTAGTAAAAAATGTAAAAAGCTAAAAATAATAGTTAAATAATCTTATTTATTAAAGTTCTAAAAAGTTACTTGTTAAGGGTCTTAAAATAGTCCAACTTTAGTATGAACCTAGAATAACGATATTTCGCAAAAAGTATTAATTTGAACGTACATTAACATGAGTTTTGTCAGTCAAGGTTCCTTTATAGAGAATAATTACAGTTTGAAAGTTCAAATAAGTTAAGAGCTTATGTTATTAAAGAAAGTTAGTAATTTTTTACTTTTTTTTTCAGCGCTTACGTTTATACATAATACAAACTAATAATATTTTGAAAAAACAGTATACTTTTGAGATATTTGTGGAAAATCAAGTTGATGTCGAAATTGATTGAGAGCTCCAACCGTTTCTAAATTACTTGACACTTTTGCTTCATGACTTTTCTCAAACAGAACTATTTGCTCTCCGCACTGATTTTTCTTCCATTGCCTGAGAAAGTAAAAACCGTTATAATGAATAAGTAGTACGGTTTTTATGTTTATTATACTAACTTTATATTTTTAAAACATAGATGTTTTCTTTATGCTACTTTTATATCACAGTTTTATGGAGTTAAAAATGTTCATTACATACTAACATTGTTGTATACTAAATTCAATTAAAGTTTTTGTTATTGAATTGAAACGAAATTATTTTGTTTGCATCCTCTTTGGAAAAAACCATTAAAAACTATTGTATTTAACATATTTTTTTTTTATACATAAGTTTCATAAATTAATAAGAATTCTTTTAATATTTTATAGTATTGAGGCAGTTTTAATTTTATGATTTGGTTAATTTACGATTGTTATGTTTATTAACAAATAAAAATGTAACCAAATTTAGCTTTTGAATTTGAAAGCTTCGTATTAATTAAAAATTTCATTACTTAAAATTTAAAAGTATATATTTAAGTTCACAAAAAGCTAAAGAAAGTATTTTGAGCTTAGAGTTTTTTATTTGTGCTTCTTAACGTAAACTATAAAAATGTAATTATACTTTTTCAAATTTATATAACAAAAATTAAAAAGACACACAAATTATCATTAGCTTTAAAAATTATGTAATTTCTTTTATTAATTCTTTTTAAACTATTTTGTTTTACAGTTTGTTGAAAACAAGTGAAATAAAAAAAGCCCTTGTCTTGATTACTACATTTAAAAATCCTAAAAAAAAAGTTTGTATGTCCCGTTCAAATATTCTAAGTATATTACTGTTCATATCTTTAATATTTGTACAAAAAGAATAAAATAGTTATTTTTATTTATTTTTTAGAACCGCATTACTCAATATGACAACTTTTTAGACAATGTGTTAAAAACGATAAAGTAAGTATATTATTTTAAAACCATAAAAACATCTCCTTCAAAACCTCTGCAAAATTTATCCTCAAGTTTTTTAAAGATTCATAACGTTAGGAAATTAATTGTACAGAAAATTAATAAAAGTTGTATTACACATCCTTAAAGAATAATAAAGTATTTGTCTTTAAAAAAAAATCTTAATCTTTTTTTTTAAGTTTAAATGCTACTGAAATTTTTGAATTATTATCTAAACTCTAAGTTTTTCAGAAGTCAGCTATAGATGCATTTCAAAAGATAACAATAATTTACTGAATAAGATTACTGTAGTAGTTCTTTTAAAAGTTCTTTTTTACTACAAGCAAAATAGGTAATTACTTCAGCAAAAAAGACAAGACATCTCACGAATTGAAATCTAACGTGGTCTGCGAATATAAGTGCTCTAAGGATAAGAGCATCCAATATATTGGATTTACTTCGAGACCACAAATAGAAAGAGTCAAAAACATTTAAAAGGTAAAACAGCCGTATCTGACCACATTAGTAATTGTAATATTTGTAAAAATGAAAGAATAACTGTTAACAACTTTGGTATTTTAAAAGAATGTGGAAATAAATTTGAGACCCTGATCAGCGAAGCTTTTTTAATTAAACTTTATAATCAACAATTAACTAAATCGGGTATTACCCACACACTAAGAATTTTTTACTAGTTATTTATATTTTTTTTTAATATATAAATATTTATGTAACCTGTAATTTTACTGTAATTTATAATTTTAATATATAACTATTTATATATATCCTATTACTTAATTTTTCTTGTATATTTAGTTGTATAACACTAATTTTTAATTATTTTGCTCAGTTTTTTTTTTATTGAAAATGAATGATGAAAAGTCGAAACGGCGTCTAATAAGCTATAAATTTGCATTGTGTATCTCTTTAAAATGTTATATAAAAACTCCTGTATTTTATCAACTAAACTGAATTTTCATTTAAACAATTTATTGTAATTTAAATTTTTGCCTGTTTATTTTTTAATGCAATAAAATAGTAGGTCAAATAAAACTAATTTTAGTGTAAAATGAAATGCCCACAAAAGAAACAATTGGAAAAGGTTTTGAATAAACTTCAGTTATGTTTATAACGGCAAAGAATCTGCTTTATTTATATTCTGTTAGTTAAACATCGTGCTGGTCTTGATAAAGAAGAAACTAATAGAGCTTAAAGAGTAATTTTTTTGAACAACCTGAATTAACTATTCTCGACTTCATAGAAAGTTTATGGATTAACTTTGCAGTCTAAAATTTTGTTAGTTTATTGACCTATAATTAGTCTTAACTATTTGATTTTGGTCTGTTTAATACAAAATTTATTGTGCTATTATTAAAAATTTAATCTTTTTAACTTATGTGATAATCAAATGGTTACTGCTATTAACTTTATAAATCTATAACACTAATTTTTATGATTAAGAGACGTTTACTCTGAAAAGTGTTTCTTTACATAAAACGAAAGTACTAGTGAAATAAGCGCCAATACACTTTTCATGTTTGAAAAACTGAAAAATTTAGTTGCTCTATTTTTGTGTTTTACTAAAAGTGTTGTATCATGTCTAAACAATTAGTTCACACTAGTTTTAGACACCGGATAAAAAAAAAATAGTTAAGTTAAATGAATTAACTATATTTTTTGTGTTGTATAAGTTTATCATATTCTAATTTAGTTTATTTTTTATAAGTTTAGTTGTAAATGTATCTTTTTGTATTGTTTTAATTAATGGTTGTAGTTGTTAAACGTCAGTTTTTAAAACCGTATACTTTTGTATAAAGTCAAAGAGTAAAATGGTCTACCTCTTATTTAGTGAGAACAACATTTACAACCTAATTTTTTTTTTTTTTTTTTAATTACAAGTATGCTTTATAGAGTTTTATAAATATAGAGTGTGCAAGCATATATGCTCATTACGGAATTAAATATAAGTATAGAAAAGTCTAACTAAAATATAATTTGTACATGAGACATATTTTTTTAAACTAATTTTGGTAATCTCGGGCAACTTTATAATAACTCAGTGTAGTTTTTTTCATTCAAGGTATTTGCTTCAAAGAATGATAATTTAAAGAATTACCAAAATTTATAATAATAGCAGAATAAGTAAATACTTAGAAATCAATATGTCTAAAACACTACCATTTTAAATAACTTATAGAATTACAGACTTACTTGTAAAACACAGTTGCCATCAAAATCGCCAAAAAAGAAAAGGTGATGCATATTGAAACTATTGTAACTGAAAACAAATTATAATTGTTTGTATTTGCAAAACAAATTATCTCTCTAACGTTTTTTGTTAAAAATATAACTAGTTTTTCTATAATTATATTTACTGCAAGGTTACAAATTTTACCAGCTTTTTTAATAACAATAACTCTTTGAAATAGAAATAATGTTTTAAGAC
The DNA here is from genome assembly GCF_965202585.1 of Thalia democratica. Classification (NCBI taxonomy): domain Eukaryota; kingdom Metazoa; phylum Chordata; class Thaliacea; order Salpida; family Salpidae; genus Thalia; species Thalia democratica. The sequence continues at coordinate 60,929,234 of NC_139165.1, forward strand.
ACTTAGTCATTTTTTATAATAATAAAAACAGTTAGTAACAAGTTAAGTATATTTTAAAATACAGTTTAACTTTTTACAAACTAGTTACTACTAATTAATAGAATTCAATAGTTAAAATTTTATTCATCAAAAAAAAATTGAGAATTAACTATATTATACTAAAGAAAAGCTGCCACGTACAATTAACTAACTTTTGTCAACAGGCTTTTTTGTTGTGTCATAACTTGTAAAAGTCTCATTTCTCTGTATTTCTTTTAACTCTTCATATGAAGGGGTTGCAACTACTAAAATAATTTTTAAATTCTAACAGTTCATTTAAAATTAAATAAAGTATACTTTTAAAATAGATAAGTTTTATTGTATTACTAAACATACAGTCTTATACCACAGCCGAAAATTTCTCACCTGTTTCTTTATAATTTTTTTCTTTTCTAACTTAATTAGTTTTAACTAACTATTTTCTAACTTTTACCCTTCTAAATCGATTCGTTTCTAATTTGATCTTTTTCAACTTAGTTCCTTTCTACTATATATTCTTGGTTTATTTTAAGAGCAACAATTAGAATCGTAAATATTTGTTACAACTTTTCAGAATTTAATTAACTAAAAACATTTTTTTTGCAAACTAAAGATTAAAATTTGAATCTTTTCGTTCTAATCTATTAGTAAAAAAATAAAAATTAAAAGTTAAAATAAAAGTACATTAGGCTAAAAAATCAAGTTAGAAACGAGTCAGAGAAGATAAAGTTATAAAAGAATTCAGTAAAAAAAGATAAAGTTATAAACGTAACGAGTTAGAATAGTAAGAGTTGAAAATGCAAAAATCATAAAATAAAAATTTGAAATGACCACAAGTTAGAAATTATAGTAAACTGTTTAATAAGTGTTACTTTACCTAAAAAACAAAAATTCTATATTCTGTCGAAAACTTAACAAATATGTGTTATGTAAAGGACTTAATTTATTTTTATTGATCACTACAAATATCATAAGTAACTGCAGCCCAAGAGGAAGACTATTTCTATAAAATGCGAACCGTGATAATGTTTATCTAGAAAAAATGATCCCTCTACTTATAAAAGGCTACCGACCCCTGGTTTGGACCATCCTAGTGTACCTGTCTTTAAACCAATTAATTAAATGACGTAGTAGTCGCTTATAAACTTTAATTTTAAAATCTGTTTAAGTTTTTTTGTATTTATAAAGTAGCTGATGAGCTGGTTTATTTTATAAAACAGTAAAACAAACTACGACAAAAATATTCTGTACTAATAATTGTTAATTACATACTTTATAAGCCGAACTTAACAAAATCAAACAGTAACAAGGTTTGTAACTTTTTGCCTGTAAAAATTTGAAACAGAAATTATTCGAAACAATATTTTTATACAAAAAAAAAAGGAAATAACAATGTTTACACAATCAAAATATTTAGTTAAAGAGAGTTACATACCTTAACTAATAATAGTCAAAAAAACTCGTAAAATAGTTTAATGTACAATCTTTACTTGTGTGCTGCAACTTAAGAAAAAAAAACTAACTAGTACCAATATGGCATACATTATTTTATTGTTTAAAATAAAAAATTCATTAAGAATTAAAAATATTTATAGAAATAGACATTCTTTTGAAGTTTTTGAAGACAAGTTGCTGAAAAAAAGCTTTGTGTTTAAATGATTTAGCATTCTTTTGAAAGTGTACATAATAACATTGTCTTTCAAATGCGTGTTGGTTAATAAATGCTGCTGTTATGTTTATTGTTTTCAATTACATTACTAACTAACTCTACTAAAAATGATTTTCAAGAAAATCAAAATAGTACCAATATGGCATACTTTGTTTTATCGTGTTTTAAAATAGTTCATTAAGAAGTAAAAATAACTATAGAAATAGACATTCTTTTTAGTTTTTGTAGACAAGTTTCTGAAAGAAAAAGGTTTTCATTTAAAAGATTTAGTATTCTTTTGAAAACGTACATATCAGCGTTTGTATTTGAATGCGTACTAGTTAATAAAAGCCGCTGTTATATTGGTTACTTTTTTGACCGCGTTACGAAATAGCTCTATTAAAAATTATTTAAGTCAAGTTAACAACATTTTATCCCCGTCGTCAAGTGACCTGTCAATTTCCGTTTACGAACCGACTCTAAGAAAAACAATCACCGTGAGCTTTTTATTAACAATTAGTCGGTCAAAACTGTTAGTTGTTTCTTATATCTTTATTATCGTTGATTTTTTATATAGTTTTTTACTTTTGCAGTGAGTTATAATAGTTTCTTTGAATTTTTAATAGTTTTTGTTAATAAAGTATATGACAACGATGCTAAGTTTTATTTATTTATAACCTAAGATTATAAATTACTAGTAAGTAAGACACATACTACTTGTAAACTTAGAATTTTAAGCTACTTGTAACTAGCATACAGGTCAGTTTAAGAGTTTTAAGACCTTAGCATACAACAGCATAGTATCCCTTCAAATCCCGTAAGCACACAAACCTTTGTGCTTAAAAACTTGCATTAAGTTTCTGTGGTATCTAATGACAATCGCAGTATGTTAAATTGTAAAATTTAGTTAACTATAAGTATTTATTGCGTGAGAATCAGTATAAATAGATGGTGAAACAATTAGTAAGTTAAAGTTTTGCAGATATTCAAAATATCATGGTCGTATACTTTGAACTATTTTTCGTAATTTTTCCCATAATCTAATCTGTTACATTTACAATTAATTTTCATGTAACAAAAACAAAAAGAATCTTAAACAATTTGTGTTGCTTCGTAGATACAATAATTTTTGCTTAGGTTACACAATATAATCTAAATATATTTTTTATGACCTTAATTCCAGCTAACATTTTAGATAAATATTTTTGTAAAAGTTAAAATATAACTTATATATTTTAGAAGCTTAAAACTCATAAACTTAAAAATACTTAATAAATTTAAATTTAAAAAGACTTAAACTTTTTTTGCTCTGTAGATGTCACATTTTTATCTATAATAAACAAAAATATCAATAAAAATTATGACCTTAGTGTCCAATTTTTTTTTTTTACTTTTTTATTCTCTAGTACATTTCAAATAGACTTAATGCAGCTTTGAATTCTTCTGTGATTAAAAGAAAATTTAACGATATTTTTTTTGTATTGTATATATAAAATATATTTTGATTAAAAAATATTTTACTAAGACCTTAAACTCCAAAAAAAATTTACGTGTTTTATACTATAAAAGTAAAATGTTTTCAATAACTGAGGTTACAATTCTTATGCAATTTAAACAAAAAAAAGCGATTCCATACCTCATGCTTTGTACATATTACATTTTTTATTAAGATTAAATAAAACCATCAAGAATTTTTTTTTATGACCTTAAAGTCTAACTAATATTTTACGTACTAATTTTTTATAAAAATAAACACGCTTCAAATAAACTTAATGGAGCTTAAATTTGTTTATCGATTTAAACAAAAGTATTTTAAAAGATTTAATTAGTTTTATAAAAATTTTATATCTTTAAAGAAAATGAATAACTTTAGATTTTAAAGTAATAATTAACTCATTGTAAATATGTTTACTTTTAGAATCAATAAACACGTAAACAAACAGTTGGTTATATGAAAAAAACTGTTTAATGTTTTAGATTTATCTAAATGAAAAATGATACCTTAAAAGCAATACAAATCTTTTAAGATGTTTTTATTTAAATTAAAAAGAATTGTAACTGTAATAGATTAAATTTTAATAGTTAACATTTAGCAAAATTGCGAAAAAGTATTTAAATTATACAAAACGATTATCGATTTTGAGAACCTGCCAAACTACACTTTTCCGAAACAATTGTATTTAGTTTAAAAATGTTTTATTTTTTGTTTCTACAGATAGACATACTTGTACAGTATCTAAAAATCATCAGAAAGTATTACTTACTAAACTTTAGAATAGCTATTTTCTTTCAATTAAAACACATATATTTTAATGTTGCTAAATATAAAGCATACAAACTTTCTTGAAAAAGAAATCATTTTTTTATAAACTTACTATTTTGGGCACGAAGTTTCTTAAACAGCATAAAAGTTATGACAAAAAAGTTGAAAAAAACTTTTAACATACTTTGTTGGACTGTTTTGGTTTTGATTACGTCCACTTAATTTTTTTTTAGTTTCTAAAAAAGTTTAAAAATATTATTATGTTAAATATACAAGTGTATAGAAAAATAGTTTATTACTCTTTTATTTAACTCATTTTAGATTCTTAAACTAGACTTGTTAAATAGACGTGTTTAATTTTCTAAAGTTTTTACAGTTATAAAAATTTTGAACATTAAAAGAAAATTCATGTTAGATTTTACTCATTAAATATTTATACAGCTAAACCTTTTCTTCTAACTATATATAACTGAGTTAGAGTATGATTTTTTTATTACTTAAATCTATAAACTAATAAAAAAGAAATTAATTACAGCAAACAGTTTACAAAATTTTTGATATTAAATTTAAAATGTTTTGGGTAGGTCTAATGTTTTGAAATTTCTTATTAAAGAATTATAGCATTTTATTCAGTTTGAAAAGTTATACTTAGTTAGTATAGTTATATTGTTTATGACTAATATTGAGCACTACATTGTCTTCAAACTTTAAGCTAAACAGATTCTTACCTACTAACAAGCAAATTAAAATTATATTTTAGTTTACCAAAACAAAACTAATAAAAAAATTTTAAACAGCTTTATCTTTTTTTTAATTCTAACCAACATAAAATAGTTGTCTATAGTGTTTTTTTATTAATAAATAAGTTTAAGTTTTTTCAAATAATTATCAAACTTATTTCAATTTAAATTAAAAATATATATATATAAAAAATCAAACTATATATTTGTAAATTTAAAAAGGTTTGTGAAAACCAGTTTTTGATATTTTAAAAATTTATTTCACGTTCTAGCTTTTAAAAACAATTTCAAGTGCTTTTTCGATGTCACAAGAACATAAGTAGTTTTATACTTTTAATCTTTTGTGTTCATGAAAATGCTCAGGTAGAGTTTTTATTTTCGTATAAAGAGTTTTTTCAGTTTATTCTTACTTTTTACTTATTAATAAGTATCTTGTGAGTAGTACTAAATATTATTTTTGTAAACCTTTTAATACCTTAAAATATCGTTTTTTTACTAAAATTTTTAATCATTCTTTAAATAATTAGTGCTTTTTATTGATATTAAACTAAAAACTAGTTTCTACAATATGTCTTAAACCTTTTAAGATAAAAAACTTAAAATGTTACTTACTTTGTAAAAATTATTAAAGGTGTCATTAAAGTTTATATGTTGCATGTAGTTGAAAAATAGTACATTAGAAAATTCAGGTCATAAATAAAATAAAAGACTAAAAACTACTAAATACAAACTTACTTTTAATAAAGGAGGTTACATTTTTTTCTTAAATAAAATATTTTAAAGCTTTACGAAGAAAGAGCTTAAAAAAATCAATAACTCTTGTTAGCATGTTCCTCATGTTGTATCTTTTTTTTTGAACACTGCACTGGTATTAATTATTCATAAAATTCAAATACCAAGTATTATTAATTATTATTTAATATAGCTTCTTAAAAGTAAAAAAATGAAACTAAAACCATTTCTAAATTTTATTAATATTTTTCTAATATATCAATAAATTTAGAAAATAAATAGTTTTTATTTTATAAAAAGTATGTAATTTATTAAAATAATGCTTAGTAGAGTGTCAAGTAAAATCAAAAACCAAATTATAAGTGTATATATTGATTAAATTTAAAAGTGCAAAAAACAAACTATTACTGCTGTATCATAAGTCTTCACAACGAAAATTACTAGAAAAAAAAACACAGCAATACGTTTGAAAAAAATACTAAAAAGAAAATATCAAATAACTTTTTCTTCGTTTGCAAGTCGTTAAAAAAATATATTTAAGTGTTCACTCTACAGTCAAAATTCTCTAAAACTACTTGCAATCTTGATAATGTAAAACACTACCTAACGGTTTTGAAAAAAAAAATATATAATAAACAAAAAATAACAATTGTCAAAAATTACTTCTTTTCGCTACTAACTTTAAATAAAAATTGAGACAAAAATTAATTTTGCGATTTGTTTTATTTTTAGTGAACTTAATATTTATCAGTCTACCCTTTTCAAAAGTTCATGTAGATAACTAAACAAATTTGTGTAAAACAGTAAAATTAATAAAATTGTAAGATAAGGTTGACGTTGCGTCCAAAGGTAAACAAAATTATATGTATTATGTGATGCTATTATAAAGTTGTTTAACAAAATTTTAAGTATAAAGTTTAAGTACTAGAAATTGAAAGCATTAATAGCAATTTTAATGAGAGGAAACAGACTTGTTTAAAATTTCTTTAAAATAAAATTAAACAACAATTGAGGAAGAACTTATGTGGAAGAACTTCGCAACGATTCCACATAAGAAGGGACTAGCATGTTACTAACACCTTAAGAAACTGGATGACCTATGGGACAAACAAGCCAATAAAAAGTCAATCAGCAATATGTGAACATTTTTTAAATAACTTAGAATGCTCAAAAAACTATAACGATAATATGTTTTCCATAGTTTGTAAAGGAAGTAATATGTATCATTAAAGTGTTTTAGAATTTTTTTTATAACAACTAATAAGCCAAGTTTATGCCAACAAAAATTTGTTTATAATTCTAAATTATTCAAATTATTGTAAATTCGCTACTAAGTTTTGTTTTTGTTGTTTAATTTTATTTTTAAAACAAGATTAAATACGTCTGTTTCCTATTATTAAAATTGCTATTAATGCTTTCGATTTCTAGTACTTAAGCTTTATACTTTAATTTTTTGAACAGCTTTTTTCCGGTGCATAACTTATATAAAAAATATAACAAAATACATTTCATTTTTCTTAAATTTATTTAAGTACTTTCGTAGTAAGGCTCATCAGAAATTGTATCTTACTAAGTTAGATTGAATTGAAATTGAAATAAAATCATACTGTAGTTTAAAGTTTTAAAATATAAAATGATGTAATAATAGAATGATAAAAATTAATTAAATGCTTATGCTGTATACATTTGGTATACTAATAAAACTCGTTAGATTAAAAACAATTTAAAATAAACCAGCGATAAAAATAAAAATTAAAACTACACTTTAAAACAAAATTAAAGAAGAAAATAATTACTTTAAAATTAGTTAACAAAAGGATTTAAAAAGTCTAGTTTGGTATACGAACTTTTCCTGCTTACATAAAGTGGGTCTTAAAGATTGAATACATAAGGCTTCCAGAATATGCGGCTGAAGAGAATTCTCCGCTCTCAATAAAGCTGAAAATTTTTCTATTTTATAATTTTAGCACACAAATGTTGCCCAATCGCTGAGAAGTATTTTTTCGTTGGTTTCTCCGAACGGCCATCAAACTAGCTTTTCGAGACTTTCGGAACATGCTGATCGATTCTTACATGAAACCTTTGAGATGTTTTTCCCACGTAGTCACTACCAGAGTGACAACTAAATTTATAGATGATGTTACTTTTTTCTTGGGTGGGAGAAATATATTTGTAAATTCCACTTAGAGGTCGATTAGTATACAAAATTGTTCTTAAATGAACAGAGCTGAAAACCTGGTTTATTTCCTCTGAAATTTTCTTAGAAAACTTCTCAGAAATATTTCAAAGGTTAGGAAGTTTTAAGTACACTGGACTGAGGGCCAACCATTTTTAAAGCTGTTGAATTTCTAGCTCTTGTGATAACTTTCGAAACTAAGTTACCTGGATAATTAAGGGAAAGGAAAGTATTTTGAAGTGTTTTTAACTCACCTTCAAGAAAGCAAGGAGAACAAACTCTAGTGAAACGGTTTACCATACTCGTTAAAACTCCTAAATTCTGCTTGACTGGACCAAAAGATGCCCACGGAACATAAAATGCTTCTGAATTTAATTTACGATGGTCTTTTGTTAAAAATTCCCCCTCAACTGATCGTTGGACACAAACATTTTAAAAATTTAATGAATTGTTGTGTTCTTCTTCTTTTGTAAAATTATGGTTTTTGTGAAGATTATTTAGGTCATTTAGGAAACTAAAAGTTTCTTGTCTATTTCAAACATGACAACAGTGTCATCTACGTTTCGAAGATACATAAGAGGACTTTTACAGTTCAAAAACAACTTACTTTCTAAGTAACCAACAAAAATATTAGTAAAGATAGGACCTAAAGGTAAACCCATTGCAACCCCATCTATTTGTTTGTACATTTTACCATCAAAACTGAACTTAACACCCAAAACAGCCATGTGTAACATTTCTTTGCACACGATTTCCGGCATCTGAGGTTGTTTTTAAAATCTGAATGATACAATACGTTTAAGCAAATTTCAAAACCTCTACTACTGAAATATTAATGAACAAGCTTTTGATATCATATGAAATCATATAGCTACTTTTGACTTTGGAACGAGGAATTAGATTAATTTTTTCGATGAATTGAAAAAAACCTTTAAGAGTGTAATTTAAAAGTTTTTCTAAAACTGGTGCAAGTGTTTTTACTAACAACTTTGCCAAATCATTTTGTGGCGAATATATCGTTGATAAAATTGGCCTTAAAGGGCAATCGTTTTTATTTATTTTAGGAAGACCATAAAGTTTTAGACGTTGTGAGCCTAACGGTCTGATTGAATTATACGTAGTTTCACTAATGAATTTATTTTTGTACCAACCTAGTATTTTTCTTTGATAAGAAAGTTCAATGCGTGCTGTGAAATCAAAAGAGTTTACAGAACCTATATGTTTAAATTTATTGCAATAGTTAAATATATTTTCCATTTTACTAACATAATCAAAAGAATTTAAAATTACAACCCCAGAACCTATATCCGCATTTGTGATAATGATGTTTTTGTTATTTTTAAGTTGTTTAAGCTCTTTTATGCAACCCTTAATCATTCTGAAATCACCTAAATCAATTTGTGTACCACTATAACTATGCGCAAAATCTCAAAGTTTGGCATCTAAACTGTTATGAGCTTCAGTACTTACTGGCTTAGTTCAGTTTCAGACCATAATCTGACTAAAAATTCAGATAGTTATCAAAAAGAAAACGAAGTGTTAATCCAATTAAGACACTGTGTCATCGTGCACAGTTAATCTGTTTACCTGAATTGTTTGAAGAGGAAATTAATTACATTAAGACCTTATTGTATAGGAATGGATATCCTCCTGAGTTAGTAGTAGAATATTAAATCTCACCTAAATGGTTTACAAAGAAATAAGGAAATTGGACTAGAAAAATATGTAATCACCTTGAAAATTCCATACATTAACAAAAGATCTGCTTGTTTAGAGAAGAATATTAAGCAACTAATAAGTTTTATTTTTTCAGCTGCAAAACTTAGAGTAGTTTTTACCTCAAGTCCTATGTTGCCACCTGAAGGCAAAGACAAGATACCCACACTTAATAAAAGAATGTTTATTTACCAATTCAAATGTTATTGCCTCGATAGCTATATCCGTCTAGACAACTGAAGAAGAGGATTAAAGAACATATATACCTGTTTGCTCTAATAAGTTTTTGAATTTAGCTGAAAAAGAAAAGAATTCCAATAAAAATATAAATGCAATAAAAAGATCTGCTATTGCGGAGCATTTGGTTAACAATCAGAGTTGTGTTGAAATTTCAATTTGGAGAGATTTAAGATAATTAAAAGTTGTTATAACGTGTTTGACTTAGTTAGAATGAAATCTATTTGTACTTTAAATAGAAAACCTGCTCTTTGCAGGCAAAAATAATTTGACTATAATGTTGATTTATTAACTTAATGCTCTTTTTGGTGTTTATATCTTTATATTTTTAATCAGCTTTAATAATTAGTATTTTGATTAGTTTTGTGTAATTGAATTTGTATGTAATTAATTTCTGTTTAATAGTTACTACTGTTAATTTTTAACTTAAAACTATGTTTTATTTATTGCTATTTATTCACCTATGAAAATAACGTGAAATATATCTGAATTTTGTCTTAAGTATTTTTTGTATATTGTTTAAAGAACTAAATTTTACAAATGGTTTGGTTTTTTAGTCACAAAATTCACCAAATGCCGCTTGCCTTTTCATAGCATTGTATATATACATTATACTACATTGCTTTATTTTATAGTTTCTTAAAGAGGCCTTATCAGCTACAAGCATCATTTTCTTGTTTATTTTTATAAGTTCTAGGTAATTTTTAAACTTAGATGGTACAAATAAAATTTTATATGTAGAGCTATTTTATACAAAATTGATTTTAAGTATTCTATACTTTATAGACAAAGTAAAGTAATATATACTTTAGATATGAACAAACTAACAACTTAAATATGTTTCGGACTTAGTCTGACAAAGACTTAAAACATATAACCCTAAGTTTATTATTTGATTAGTAATGAAAATAGTTTTTAGACAAAAATTTTAATCTACTTCAGTTTTATTTATTACTTTGCTTCAGGGTTTCCTAAAGTTGGCGATATCACCCAATGGGAGCGATTTCGACTAGTAAAAGGTAATCACACAAGTAATATGGTGAAAAATGGGTAACCAACTACTAAAGAGTTGATGTCTAGTATAAAGGGTTATTATATTTCTTTAATTTCTTTAAAATGGGCAATCATGAAAATGAGTTAGGGAAACCCTGCTCTTTTTGTTCAAAATTTTTACTTAAAAAGTCTGCTATTACGAAACACTGCCGTTAATAAACTTCTTTGTGAGCTCCTGTATATGATTTCTTTGTTTAATGAGATTTTAAAATCTTAGCTTATTGTATGCACAAGTTTTGCTGATAATAAGGTTTGCTAAAGATAAAAAATTTTAAATTATACATTGTCACATTAAAACCTTTGTTAAATAAGTAAAAAGTACGTCAGCTCATTATAAAACAACTACTTAGACTTTTACACTCATTTATTTAAGTAGTATGTATTAAGCGTCTTTCAAAACTTTAGTAAAAGGTACTGTATGTTTGTAATAAAATTAAAAAACATATAAATAGACTGAACTATAAAAAAAATTAACAACTATTAGAATTATCGTTGTCATTTAACTTATTTAATAAAAAAATCTCAACATTTAAATTCAGTCTTGAAATCTTGTTAAGATTTTATTTATCTAAATAAGTAATGTATATATCATTTTTGATTTTTTAAATTGCTATTGTTTTAATATTACCTTAATGAAAGTAGATAAGATTTTACATTAGTTGATTATCATTTTCTAGTATAGTGTAGTTCTCTAAACAGGCTTGGTTTAGTTATTATTTTTTTATGTCAACATCATAAAGAACAAAACAAAACCATTATATAACACGTAACTAGATAAATATTTATCTTTATAACTACAAAGTTTTAACTGAGTGGCAATAACCTTTATCATCTGCAATTTTTAATCTGTACAAGTTATAGCACACTACAGTTTACTTTTAATTTTCGTTGTAAGTAAAAATTTTGAGAAACTTTTTTTTTTTAATTTAAGCACTTTTATTTAAAAGTTAATTTTTAGTACTTCAGTAGTAATAAAAATTATGTTATAACTCTTTAAAAATTAAATCTTATAACGATCAAACATTAATTAACAGTAATAAAAAAAACTACATATGCTCAGCATTATTTTTAGTATAAAAGTTCTAAAAAAAAAAGTTTTGTTGATTTAAATTTTTCAAAGTAAATATTTTAGAAAATAGAAAAAAACTCAAGCATCTATAAAAACTTTTTTCAAGCAATAAATTTTAGTATTTACTTTGATTATGTTTAAGTAATTTAAAAGTAAACATTTTCTAGTCATTATACTATGTTAAGATTTTAGAAAAAGCTAATAATAGTTTATTATCACTAAAATTTACAAGTAGGGTGTCTAAAGTATAAACTTTTAGAGTAGCTGAAGTAATTTTTGATCATAGAAGAGTTTAGCACCTCTAACAGATTTATATTATTAAGTCAAAATATCAAGCTTATTTTAAACATTTAAAAAAACGTTTTATTATAGCGGAATAAAAAAAAATTGTTGCAACAAAACTTTTAAAAATAGTATCTGAATATATAAACCACAACTTTTCTAGTTATTCTGTAAGAATTATTACTTATAGTTTTTTTTTTAATTATATACATGAGATGGGCAAGTATGCTTGTCACATCCTTTTGCATACTACACGATGAGTCAAAAGCCATTAAAATATAAAAAAGGGTCAGCGACTTTAGGCCAACTTTCTATATCCTGGTGTAGTTTCATGTTTTAATTCATAATTCTTAAATTGGTTGATTGACGGCGTTTTTAAATTATTATTAGAAATATAGGGTCCTAAATAAATTTAATTTGCATAATTTTGTTTACACTTAATACAGAAATCAAAAAGTCATAAAAGCGTTTAAATCATAAATAATTTTTTTGCCAGATAGTCCAATTTTTGATAAAGTAAGTGATGTGAGCAATACTTTAATTTTACAGCATTTTATAAATCATAAACTATATATTCAGAGTCGTTTTTATGTACTAATGACTAATTGTCCAACTGTATTTTGAAATATGTCTGTGCTTTTAAATATCTTCTAAATTCTGTGTTTATTACAAGCTGTTGCAATAATTTTCTTTTATGTAAACTTTTTAATCTTAAGTGTTTGATGCTTTTGTAAAGAAAGAAATAATATGCTTAAAATAAGTAGCTATAATTTTGACTGTTTAGTACGTTTTATTTAGTTTTTCTAATGTATACAAAATAATTTACTTTAAGTTAAGCAAAACTAACAGACGTTTAGGTGTGGCTAGTAAAATATTTGGTAATTTCTCTCTTGCCTTTTTCTTTTGTTAGAACTGCATGATTGCTTCGAAGGCTTTTTGTATACTTTAAATGTGTTTATGTACATAGTTTTTGATTCATATTTGTTTTTAGTCTGTTTTTATTTCGTTTAACTGAATCTAGCATATATTGAGTTTTTTTAAACTTCAAAAGCCTTATCGTAAAAAATAAGAAATATAAGCTAAATGGCGCTCAAAATTCAGCCAACGAAGCTCAAAAATTTTTTAAATCAAACTTCTTGTTTTAAAAAAAAAATCGTTTGTGCAGTAGGTTATAAAAAAATTAAATATATTATTAGAATTAAAGTGGTAAATGCTACTTTCATTTTTATTAGAACAGTTTTCATTTTTTAAATAAGCGTGCGAAGAAAATCGATCGTTGTGCTCAGATTTTTTATTTTTATACACAGGACAAGTTTTAGTTTCTGTAAGAGTTTTAGTCTTTATTATTCTCTGAATAAAAACTGTATAAATATTAGATAAATCTATATATTTTGAATTGGGCTAAGACCTTCTTCTTATCGTTTTTTTACAAAATTTAAAGCAACAATATAAAGCCTGAATTTTACAATCAAAACTAACTTCTGAATACTTTTTTGATTACTTTCGGTAAGCTAAGATTAGGGAAAAACTTTAAGATAACTGAATTAAACATACTTCGCATTAAAGACATTTTATTTAAGATATTGGTATCAAAATTCTATTCAACGATTGTTACTTTAGATAACACTGTTTCTCCTAAAAGGATCTTCAGAGCTTTTTAAGTTACAGTGTCAGCTAAAATAACAACCGTTAAATAAAGGTTTGATAATTAAGCTTTTATGTATTGAGCACTCTAACTCATACAGTTTTCTCATTTATGTAAGATATTGATATATAGTTTGTAGCAAATCTTGCTGGACTTATAAAAAAATTTTAACCCCTAAAGCATATAAACAAACTTTTAAAAAAAGTTACAATAATAACGACCATGTTGTATAACATTCACGTATTTATTTAATTGTTAAGTTGTTAGACTTAAACTTAAAGTTATTTCTTAAGCACTATTTATTGTGTTTAAATGAAACTATTTTTAAAGTGTTCTTTAAAATTCAAATTATAAATTTTAAAAAAAGTTGCTAGACGACACAAAATAAAGACAAAAATAAATACTATACCAAAAAAATTATCTACGTAATTTTTATCGGCCCATATTTGTGAAAAAAATTTGGTATAAGTAAATATTTCAAATAGTTCTAGAATAAAGTTTGCAAAACTTCTATTTAATCTATTACTGTTTTTTTTTACTAAAATAAACATATTCTAAGAAAAATTTCTAATTTGACGTACACTGTAAAAACAATAGAGTAGACTGACATACCTACAATTTTTTTTTGTCTTAAACCTTTTCGATTTGGTTTGGTCGTCAACTAAAATGAGCATATAATTTTGCTTAATTTTACAACAGTTAAAATTGTGACAATTAAGTTAAAAATTAGGTGTATATTTACTGTTTGACATTTTGTCACATAATCTATATGTGTTACAAATTTTATTATTGTTCTGATGACACGCTTAAAACGTAGAAACTGTAGTAAACAAATCAAAAATTAGTAGTTTTGTTGTGTTATTTATATGCGTTAACATATATACATACATGTAGAAATAAGTTGATTAACTTAATAAACAAATTTTTTTAACACAGAGCCCACTTTAAGGGCTTTTTTAATAAAAACTCAAGTTTCGTGCCTACGCTTCCTCAACTGCAAAAGAAGTCCAAAAATTTGTTAATGCTAAGTAACTTATTTAAGCCGCAAAATATACTTAAATTATTATGATGATAATATACTTATAATAATAACAAATTTGTATATACACTACCTCGGAACGGGTCAAAATTGTACGAAAACAAAATTTCACAAGGTTACTAAATTGCACGAAGGGACTAAATTGCACGAGAAGAAAATTGCACAAAATTGCACTAAGATAATTTTGCACGAAGACAAATTTGCACGAGGGCACAAATTTGCACGAGGGAACAAAAATGCACAAAGACTATTTTGCACCAAGGTTCAATTTTGTACGAGTTACATTTTTGCACGAGAGTAAAAAGAACATAAAAAAAAGTAAATAAAAGATATATAAATAAAATAAAAAATAATTCAACTCGTGCAAAAATATCTCCGTGCAAAATTGTCTGCTCGTAGAAAAGTGTCTTCGTGCAAAAGTATCTATGTGCAGTTTTGTACACTCGTGCAATTTTGTACCCTCGTGCAATTTGGTACGCTCATACGAATTTGTAACCCCGTGCATTTTAGTACGCTGATGAAAATTTGACAGCTACCTACACTATCTAAACTTGAAATATTTTATTACCATATGAGTACATAATAATCAAAAGTTACTTTTTTTAATTTAGTAGTGCAAGCTCAAAAACTAAATATTGATTTCAAAACATAACTTACAAAATATATCTTAATTAATTACAACAACTTTTTCATTCTATCAAAAAATTGACTTGCATATAGTTTTATTTTTTAGTCTAACTAAGTGACTTTTCAAAAAACAATTGGAAATATCATGAGTAATAGTGTGCTATAGATAAGATAGATTTTTACAAACAAATTATGATCCCAAGTAGTATATATGTCAGTTTATGAATGAGATAGAGGGATTCCATTCATCTATGATCTATGTAGTTGTTAAATGAGAAAAGATATGAATAAAAATATGTAATTTAGTTGAAAATAGTAGTCCTAAGCACTAAATTTTTTTTTTTTATTTTACATAAACAAAATGAACTTCTTTTGTTTAAGTTTTGACTCAGGGTCAAGTATTCAATAGCAAGCTACAATTCGTAAAATAGCAACCTAAAAAGTAAAAACTTTATGACTGCCAAAGTTTTTAAAATCTTCCCCCCACCTTTCGCCCCTTTACTAGTTATTGCCCCCGACTTACTAAAATCGCCCCCAGGGGGGCGGTACCGCCCACTTTGGAAAACCTTGGTTTAGATGGAAGATTAATTATTGCACTAAATAATTGTACTGTACAACATTTAACAATTACGTCATTGTGTTTTTTTTTTTTTTGTTTTCCTGTTTAACTTTTGTATCATTGTTTAGCAAAGTGCTATTCATTTTAAACCGCACTAGCTGAAGATTAAAAACTATTTTGTTATTTTTATGAAGCGTATGTTCTGTGTTTTTTAAAACCAGTTTTTTAATAGATTACTAAAAGCATTTTAAAAGGGCTCTGTGGAAAGTGGTTAAGTTTATATAATCACATTACTTTCTATTTATTTTTTTATGACGAATACTACCTTTTAGTAGTCGTTTCACTTTTTTTTTGATGCAAAGTATATCGCTGACAATTATTAGGATAAATCTTGTTGTACTGAAATTAATTTGACACAGCTTTTAAAAGTTTTTTCATTGTTTTATTGGTTTATAACAAAAAAAACTTGTGTATAACTATCTATTAATAGGTTTTAAAAAACAATAAGATAAATGTGTAAAACTTAAAGGTTTTCTGTGAAAAAACTTCCTTGTACAACTAAAGATTTCTATAAAACCAGATTGCGGTTCGGTAACAAGTTTTTCCCGCTATAAATTTTTAAGACAATAAATTTTTTAACAAATTTAGCGTTTTGATCACTTGAAATCTTAGTAATCAATCTTTTTTGCCAGACTTTTGTCACATTTAACAGAAAAATAAATGGCTTTAAAGTTTGAAAAATTTTTATTTTTTTTAATTAAATTAGTTTAAATGATTACTGACAAAATGCTAACTTAGTTTGATAATTATGTTCAAATAAAATAAGTTTAAATTGTAAATAATCAAATAGAAATCTATGATAGAAAATTTTTCAGGTACTAGCAAATCCAATTAAAACCGATCTGATGGTATATAACTTTTATAGAAATTGATCTGATTATTTAGACAGGTTGGAATTGAACGGATTAGATTTTATTAAGATCGGAAATTAAGCATGCTAAAATTTATTGGCCGGGAAGCTATTCAAACTGGAAGTGATCGAGTGGAAAATGGTCGAGTTGAGTATAAATCAAATTGGATTTAAATAAGTTGAAAATTTCAGAAATTTAGGCAGCCATGAGGCAATAATTTAAAACTTACACAATATATTATTGAGTTAAAGATAAAAAGTAATTTAAAAAAGTTTTTGCGTATTTAAGAGTAGTTTCTTGAGAAATGTTGTCGGAGGGGGCCCTAGCTTTTTTTATTTCTTCTAAGGGGGTCTTATGGATAAAAGTTTGGAAACCTTGTCCTAGACGTTGAAAAATTGTTCAAGGCGAGGGTTTAAAACACATATGTAAAATAAGGCGTGTCAAACGAGCTGTTATTATCAATACAAAGAAAAGACAATTTTATAGCAGGAAAATTATACGTAAAGCAGAGAAGAAGATGTTCAAAACATTAGAAAAGATTGATGAATGTTGAAAAAAAAAGAAGTAAAAGGGGTTTCACAGTTCTAGATATAAATTAAAATAAAGGTTGCCGGGTATGATAGAAAGATCTTTTGAACAAACGACAATTTTAAGTCATTTTTAGTATAAAACAACTTAAACAATACAATTCTATTTGGAAGCGTTTTTTGTTTACAAAAAAAAGTAAAAAAATAAAGGCACAGGACGTTAAAGGGAAATACTGATAGAAAAAATGTATTGAGTATTTTATTTCCGGGTAGAAACATAACGCTTTGCACTAGTTACTTTTGTTTAAATGCTAGAACTTACTTGGCATTTATAGTTCATAAGCATTAGAGCGGATAAGAAGCTGCTTAGAAATACAGATCCCAAAGCTATGTACTGTTGTTTTCTTTTGTATTTGTATTTTGTATTTGTTAGATGTTATAAAAAGTGAGTATTTTATATCTTTATTGCTAAAATTAACTTTGAAGTTGTTCTGATTTTCTTTTGTGCCTGGTTTCCAGTAAGTTTTAAAAATAGGCAATAAAAAAGTTATTATGTAATAGACATACAAGTCCAGAGCCTTAGGTTGTATGTACTGTACATGGCAAGTTGTACTGTTCGTAATACCGACAGTGCACACTTAACTAAGTTATAGAGGTAAAACTAAATACATGCATGTAAATTTTCTACCTGAAACTTATAAGAAACAACTAGTGTGTTATTCATAACGTTGTTTGATGTTTAACTATCAGCTATAAATACTTAAAACAAATAACTATAACTAATTATGCCGTTAGATTTTATAGTTGAATTTCAACGTGTACCTTTTTTTTATGCATTTCCACTTCAACTACAAAACTTATAAAAAGTAGTAAAATACAATGTATAAAATTTTTGAACAAAATAATTTAAAGTAAAGTATAAAAATAAAAGAGTTTTCAAAAGCTACAAACAAGTAAAGCTACTTGTACATTGTAAAAATAAATCTATTTTAACATTAAGTTGCTAAACATTAATTCTATGTAGATTTTAAGTTTTTTTTTTACTATCGTTAAAAATATACGCGATATGAAGCTTAATATTTTTTGTGAAGATAACCTACTATTTAAAAAACAACTTCAAGGAAATTACCAACATGCAATTTTTAATTAAAAACTGCATTTATTTTAGTAAACAGATTAACAAAATTATATTTTCAAAAATGTAGTACATACTTGTTTTGTTATAAAAACTGTTATAACGGTAAACTATTACTGTCTGTATACATTAAATTTTGAATTTAAAACAAATTTTTTTTTGTTTTTTTTTTTGACTTACAACATTTTTTTAGCTTGTACTTAAAAGCTCATTGAACCTTTTCTGACTAACATTTTATTAGTAAAATGTACTTAATATTTATTTGGTTCTAAACACTAAATTTAGTACAATACTTTGAACATACAGCTTCTATTAAAAACTTTACAATGTCTTTGTACTCTGTTGAAAACAAAGTTTTTAAAAACTTGGTATTGTACGGTAGTATGACAGTGGCAAAAATGCTAATAATGGCCCCCCTTACAGCTTACTTCCGCTTTACAAGGAACTCCTTTGCTAACATTGAAGACGCAGCGCCAGGTGCTAAAGGAGATGCTGAAAAACTTAAGCGATCACTAGTTGTAAACGACGACGTTGAGAGGGTAAAATAAATTATAAAACTTGAAATACTATTTGTTAAATAGAAATATTTTAAATGATGAAGTCAGTTGAAATTTTATGTATTTACATTTTAAATTAAAGCTCATGTATATACTTTTAGTGAAATAAAAGGTTACAAATAAATTCAAATTATTTCTGTGTTATTTTAGTTTTAGCATGAAGGGTTAAAACCTTCAAGATTTCTTTTTAGTTTATTTTAAGACAATGTTTTGGCAGTATTATTTCTCGATCACTAGTTTAAATGTTTCATTGCTTTTATTAAAACTTATATTTTTATACTTAAGATATTATTTTTTTAGATATCGTTTGTTAGGCTCAAATGTAACAACTACTGTGAATTCATATTGTAAAAAAAACTAATATCTACTATTGTGTTAATTTTAAGTACCAGTATTTTCCTAAAGTTATTAGTTTTAAAATTAAAAACGTACTAATTCTAATTATACTCAACTTTTAATTTACTTTTCAGGTTAGAAGGTGTCATTTAAATGATATAGAGAATATCATTCCCTTTGTATTGCTAGGTATAATGCTTGTTGGAGTAAATCCAAACGCTGAAACTGCTATTATGCACTTTAAGGTATAAAAAAATATTATTATTATTAAAAAAAAATTGAGTTTATAAAAAGTTCTAATATATATTTTCTATTCTTTCTGAATTTTGTCAAACATTTTTATGGGCTATATTTAATCTAAAATTATTCGTACTCTCAATCGTAGGTACTTCAGATATGTTGATGAATGTTTTGTATTGGTCAAAAGCAAGAAAGATGTTGATAATTTTTGTTAAGTTTGAATGACGCTCACACTTTTATCGAATTTACCATAGAAAAACAACTAATATTGAACTGCTTTATTAGAATTTACAGGTTAAACGTGAAAATGATAGTATCTTCACTTCTATCTATTAAAAAAAATTCAATTATTTATTTAAAATTTTAAGTCTAGTTGTAAATAAAGAGACAAGTAAATCTGATTAGAATTTCGGTCACCGTGAACATAAAATTGACTCCAAGAATTGTTTTTAAGTGAGCTTTATCAGATTAAGTAGTTACCTAACAAAAATAGGTATCCATAAGAGTTGATTAACAAGATAGTTAATTACATTTGAGAACTTAAATAAAATAAAGTCATTAGGACCTGACAATCTGTAGTGACTTTTAAACTTCTTATTATGCAGCGCGTATAAAGTATTTTTACGTCAAAACCACTAGCTAACACCAAGTGGAAAAGACCCAGTATCCAACTTTAAAAAGAGAATCTTAATTTACCAGTTTTTATAATAGATTAATCATCCCAATAATAGGTTGCTTTTTTAAAGCAACCTATTATCGGGATGAATTAAGATAGTTAAGAATAGGGTAAAAGAACATGCCCCAAAGGGGTAGCTGTCAAATTTTCACGAGCGTACAAAGTTGAACGAGAAACAAAATTGCACGAGGGCAAAAAATTCACTAAGATACTTTTGCACGAAGACTTTTTTGCACGAAGACATTTTTGCACGGGTCGATTTTTTTTTTTGATAATTGTTTTACTATTATTTTTTTTTTACTATAACTGTTACCTGTTACCCCTAACTCTTACCCTCGGTCGTGACTATTTTGTTTTATTAATTTTTTATTTTTTATTTTTTTAATACTGTGTTCCCTAACCCTTACCCTCAGTCAGTAACTTTTATTATTTTTTTTTTTTATTCATTTAATTATTAATTTTTTTTCTTCTGTTTTATTTTAATTTTATTAATTTTTACTCTCGTGCAAAAATGACCTTTGGTGCAAAATAGTTTTCGTGAAATTTTTTTCCCTTGTGCAATTTTGTGCCCTCGTGCAAATTAGTCTTCGTGCAAAAATATCTTCGTGCAATTCTGTTCTCGTGCAATTTTGTCTTTGTGCAATTTTGATCCATTTCCGCCCAAAAAGCATAGAAAAAGTTTTAGATAAGAAAAACAGTGCCTCGAAACGTCCGTCTATTGCAGATTATCTAGTAAATGACCTAACTTATGCAATTTATTATATATAAAGATATTGGAAAATAGTAAAATTTGTAATAACATTTTCGATTTAATCAAAATCGAAGCTATTTGTATTTTATTAAGTAAACCTATGTATGCAGAAACATTTTAGTTTACCTGTTTCGTTATTTTCTTATTACGTTATATTTTGTAAGTTTTTTTTTTTCTTTTGATTAATGTAATATTTCAACTATATATTAATTAATTGTAGTAAATTTAATTAGATCTTTAATTAATAGTTACTTAAAAATTTCTCCCTTTTATTACTTTTTTGATTACTTTGTTACTATTAAAGCTTGAAAATCATGTCTCATCTATACAACTGATCAAAATAGCTTGAAATATATCTTGTTGACTGAGTGTGACCTTTATTTACTAAATGATTTTAATTAATCATTAACTAATGATAAATTTGTTTATATTCTTTATGGCGTATTTAAAGTATTAAGTAATTATGTATTGAAGAAATTTTAAGTCCTTTTACACTTAAAATAAATGTATATGTTATATAAATATCAACAATATTAAAGTTATTTTTATTTATTGATGTATACATATATTTGTAAATACTTTTTCAACAAAATTAAAACCAACTAAATATTAAAACAAAATAAAATCGAAGCGGCAAACACGAGTATTTTAGAAAATTTTCCCAACAGTCTAAAAGATTTTTTCTAATAGCTTAAAACATTTTTCCAAAATAACCTTTCTAAACTTTCTTTAAAAGCATAAATTAACACTCACAGCTTATTATTTCAAATTCAGCTAATCGTACAATAAACTGTACCATTACTACGTCACAATTATCATAAAAATTTTAAAATCAAAATTTCTGTTCACTAACATAATAAACTGTAATTTACTGGCGATCACATGAAATTTTACATTTCATTACCCTCACATGAAATTTTACATTTCATGTGTGAACCAGCTGTATAAATTATAGTTTTTATATAACTAGATAAATATTTATATTTTTTCTATAAATATTATTAATTAAGCTTTCTGTAACTAGTAATGAAAAACCTAAAAAACTGATACACTAATTTTTGTATTGTTGTTGAATACTTTATAATTCAGGAACATAAGTTTTAGATATTTCTAATGTGTTGTTCTTACTTGTATTCTACTAAATAATTTTATTTTTAACTATTTACAATACTTTATCAATAAACAGGTGTTTTTTTATTCCCGTCTGTTGCACACCTTGGTCTACGTTGGTAAGGTAAGACAACCTGCCCGGGGTCTTAGTTGGATGATTGGATATTGCACATGCTTTTCAATGGCATACCAAATTATTAAAGCAGTTTGGTAGAATAGATTTTTTGAAAAAATCATTTTCAATTTTCATAAATATTGGTCATTATACTTTTATGTTATTAGCCTTTTATTCAACTGTTTCTGTTATTTTATTTCAGATTTTTAATAAACTATGATGTTTATTTAATAAAAAAATTGTAAAACTGAGATTTAAACAAAATCATCTGTATTATGTATTTAAAATTTAAAAATAAATAACAGTTCTTAATGTGAGAATAATTTTCAAACTTGAATTATTTAAGCTTCTCGAGAATAATTTTGTTTTAAATTATTTTTTTGTACTTAAGCTATTTAAGAAACAGCTTAAAAAATACTTTTTAAGAAGTAGTTAACTGTAGTTTATTTTTGGAAACTAATTGTAAAAACTTATAAAAGTTTCACTTTGCTTTAAAATAGCTTTTTCAGTTACAAGTGCTTTCAGATTCATTAGTGTAGCAGTTTTATTAAATCAATTTTAAAAAGTTTTTTATACAGGATAAAGTTTTATTTGAGAAATATATTTTTATGAAAAAGTAGTAATATCTGTTTAAATAGGGAACCCCCGCGTGTAAATGCCATCTAATAATTTCTATTTCATCAATTCCTATTCAAGTTTTTCCATCCATTTAATATATCTCAATTTTTTTCCCACCGTTTCAATTCATACCTTTTTTTTCTTCATTCAAATCAATTTTTATTAAATCATTATCAATCCGATTTTTTTCCTAACCAAGTATTTCTTTTCACAATGATACATACAGTTTTGGTTGTGAATTTAAAATTTTAAGTTTAATAAATCAAAAAAGTAACGTTTTTTGATTGCGCTACCGCTGAGAAAAAAAAAGGATATTCACTGAACCAAAAAAGCGTGTTGCATCAAAAAACTTACTTCTGTTAGTAGATTTGCAGTTGCTATAAATTTGCAGTGTTTTAACTTAAAAGTTTTTAATATTGAATGCAAACACCAAATGCTTTAAAATAACGTGTATCCACTGAATTATGTCGCTTTTGAGATTTGAACACCTTGAGATTAGCTCAACGAAACTGTACATAGTTAAGAATTTATATGACGTCATAATGAATATATAATTTTTGTTAGTCTGTTTTTGAAAGAAGACCAACAACTAATTTGCATAAGATTTTAAATTGAAAATGTTAGTTTGAACTAATAAATTAAGATGGTGCATTATCACGAAACTATAAACAGTGAGCTGCCAACTATGTAGGCCTTGCCTTTCCTAGGTGTACACCTTGCCGGTATGGTACGTACTTTTTAGCAGAAAAACTATGTGTTCATAATGTTTTTTTTTTTAATTAACAAAACAAACCTTAAAGTATTAATATAAAAGTATTATATTTTAAAATAAATTATACTGTATTTATTTTAATTATATTAAAACGAAAAAAATTAGAAAATAAGTTATGAATCTGGAAATTTTACATCAAGTCTAAGATTTAAAATAAATATGTTACAGATTATTTATTGATAAAAAGAACAGTGCTAGCTAAATTTGCATACTCTATGATTAAAACATAGTAATAAAAAACCTACCCATTGGTTATAACATTTTGCTTTTATAGTCATTTATAAACTTTATTGGTTTTAAAAGTGTTTGATACGTGTTAGACTTAATGTAGATAATAGATCAAATTTTCCTAGGTACGCACTTTTAAGCTGTGTTCAAAGTACGTATCTCTGGCAAGTTACTGTATTACAATTTTCTTCACGTTACATAGTTGACAAAGTTAAAATACCTTTATTTACTTGTAGATAATGAAATTATGTGTGCAAAATTTTAGTAAAAAAATTGAAGCAAATAAAAATACAGTTATGTTAAAAACAGATATCCGCACGCCTTAGCTTAGAACATGATATTATTTACTTAACCTTTGTTTTTATTTTTTATTCTTGAAGTTGAATAACAACTGACAATTTAATTTTTAAATTCGACCTCGATATCAATATAGTGACATTTCAACATTTAAGTTTAATTGACATTTAACTTAAAATATTATTTTTTGTATTACCTTACTTAAATACTACTAATATTAAAAACACTTAATCTTTTTAGTGACATTTTAAGTTTTAATAATTAAAGTAAATTATTTAAATATAAATATATTCTTACATATATTATTTTTTTTAGTTTTTCAATTTTATCCAACAGTTGTTATCGACTAAGTTATCTAATAGCTAAGAGTGGTTACTTAAGCTCTTATTTCTTTCTTAAATTTATTTTTGTTTTAAAGTATTAAAAATTGGTTAATATCTACCAATGGCGTCGCGTGGTTTTTTTTTGTTAGAGGGTACTGCAGATTGACATTGTCAAATTAAATACTTTTGTTTAAAACATTTTGATAAAAATCATAAAGGTAATATAAAGAAACAAGAAATTTTTCAAACAAAAAAAAATTGAACATATTTTTTTAATTAAATGATAAATAAAATACAAATAAATAAATAAACACATATCTCATACCTTTGTATATCATCACCCTTTCTTTACAACTATAGCTACTTTTATTTTTGTTTATGTCCATGTAAGTTTCTGTATTTGTACAATTATAAATTTAGTAATTAAGTAACTAAATTACGACTTGTCTAACTAGTAATAGAAAACAAAAAACACATGTGAGTAACTTAATAAAACGAGGTTTTTAAAATTAAATAAATAAAAATACTTATCTAAAAATTTTTCTGCATATAGCAAAATAAGAGATAAAGTTTATTTAGACTTAATATCAAAGTTCTTAAACTTCCTACAGGTAATAATATCTAATAGTGAAAAATACTTAAACAATATTGTAATCTTTTAATAAATATGTAGATAATTTCAAAAACTTATAAGAACTAAAAAGTAAAGTTTATTCAGACTTAACATTCAATACACATAATAAGCAAATAAAGCTAAACTTGTATAAAAGTTCCTTGTTTGCAAACCAATAAACCAAAAGTTGTAAAATAGTCTATAATTATTAAAGTATTTTTTTAAGAAATATAAATCTGAAGCAACTAACTTTTAACGTAAAAAAAAAGTTAAGTTAAATGAAAATTAGTTTTAATATACAAAATTAACAAATAGAGCCAAATATATGAAATATAGAGTTACCCCTGCTCGAGTTTTCCCTGCTTGAATTGCTCCTGCTTGGGTTCCCTCTGCACGAGTTCTCTCTGCTCGAGTTGCCCGTGCTCAAGTTTTTCCTGCTCGAGTTGCTCCTGCTCGAGTTTTCCCTTCTCGAGTTACCGCTGCTCGAGTTTTCCCTGCTTGAATTGCTCCTGCTCAAAAGTTCCCTGCTCGAGTATTCTTTCTCGAGTATTTCTTTCTTTGCTTCTGCTCGAGTTCAACTTGTCTTATTGTTCTCGCATTGTAGTAAATTTTTATTTTAACAACGATAATGATTTAATTCACATGGTGCTGAAAATTCACGCAGCTCCAGAATTTAATTTTTCAACACTTTTTGTATTGTAAACTTGTAAACATTTAAGATGCAGCTGACACAGATTGAGCTTGCAGTTCTAATTTTATGAACATTTTGAACATCAAATGTAAAAAATAAAAATATATAATTTAGCAGGGAAATTAACGACGTTTATGTACACATTTGGCTGTATTTTTTTTACAACTTCATAATAACATAATTTTCTTATTTTTTAAGCTAGTATAAAAACATTTATATCATCTTAAAGCTCATTTTTATAGCTTTAAAATAAAACTACTTTAACGTAGTTTAGGATTGTACTTAGGATTGAAGCAGGGGCCATTTAAAGCAGCGTGTTTAAAGGCTTAAACTTTAAATTTCAAAAAAATTAGCATACTTTTTCATTATTTTAGGTGGAGCTACAGCACCAGCGTTCCACCCCACGCGATGCCCCTGATGTCTACTAACACTATTTATAAACAAATAAGTATTAGTTCTTAGTTTTTTATTTCAAACTGTTTAGTACTTTTCTCTAACTTGATTTTTTTTTCTAGTTTAACCAACAGTTAATATCTACTAATACTATCTGCAAACTTAACAAACATTAATGAATAAAAAAGTTTCTCGTTCTTGTTTCTAACGTATGATTTGCTAATTTAGTTTATTTTAAATGTTTACTACTAGCACTATCTTCAACAATCGACATGAATTCACTGTTTTTTCTGATGTTTTTTAATACTGGTTCTAGTTCATTGAGCTTAAATATTTATGAAATTTTTTTTTAAGAAAATTTAACTAAAATGTAATTAAATGACAACAGGATCTTATTGATAATTTTATAATAAACTTTTTAAAACTTTTTTTTTAGATTATATAGCTATAACATAGTAGTAGTAACGTTTTTTTTTAATTTTATAGGCTATTTTATTAAAAGCTTTTAAACAAAGTATTTTTTATTTAACAATAAAGTATATGCTTTCAACTTTATTTAGCCTAGACCTGCCTCTGAATCAAAGGTAGAATTTATTTACTGTTTTATGTTTTTTTATTTTCAAAAAACTTAATACTTTCTACGTTATATATAAATATATTATTTTTACCTATGCAAATTTAAAACACTACAATTAAATTTCTGAAAATTAAAATTTGAGAATTCAAACACGTGTTTTACTAAAAACAAATCAAAATATTCTATTTCTAATTCACGATATTTAAAGCTAAACTTTATTGTAACTTGGTATAATGGTCTGCAAGTCAGGGGTTTGTTTGGACTGGTTTCCTGTGAACCTTCTAAAAAATAAAATTCAGAATATCACTAAAAACGTTGTTTATTGACTTTGTTTTGGTTATTTGATAAACTTTGAATAATGAATGTTTAATTTATTACACTTAAAAATTACAAGTTTCCGTAACAAAAAATGCTCGTTTTTGCCCAGCTGAAGTAGGTTTCAAATAGAATTTTAATTGTGACGTGATAATAGGTAAAAATTTTAAAGTAGTATTTTTTTCTGGGAAACTTTTTACTAAGATGCTCTTAGTTCCCATTATAAATTGTTACTTAGTGTAAATAACTTTTGATTCAGTATTTTTTTTAAACTAGTAAGTACAATTTTACTTAAAAATGTCCAATATTTTACTTAGTTTAAAAAAGTTTTATTTTACTTAGTTAATTGTATATAATAATGTTGTGTGAAACTTTTAAACCTTGAAAACTTCAATTCTGAGAATTTTCAAAATCATCTCTAGACCACTACACCACCTTGCAATTTATTCTTTTATTATTTAATTGTATTTTAATATTTTTGTTTAAGTTGTTTTACTTTTGTATATCTGTTGGCCACAAAGTTGATTCTTGATTTTTTGAAGTTTTCAACTCAGAGAGATTTCAAAACCATATTTAGAATCCCTGCAAACGTTTAATTATAATTCAAAGATATTTTAATTTAATTGTATAAGTCTAAATAATTTTTTTAGTGAAATTTTAAGTTTTATAGATTAAATTACTATAAAAAAAATGTTTTTATTATAAATAGATATATAAATTTAATCAGTTTAAAATTTAAAAGAAAATTTTGTAAGAACCCAATCTATACTAAGTTTTAAATATTGAAATTCTCTTTATAAAAACTTATTCTAGTTTTAATTTTTATATAATTTTGTTTAGTGATAAAAAGGTTAATTTTTTATAGGGTAAGTTAGTTATGTCTGTAACAGTTGAAGAAATAAATAACAATTGTTTTTTAAACCTTTCATTGGAAGAAAAAATTCAAATATTTTGATATAAAATTTGTAAGCTCATAACTTTCTTCTGGTTCTTTTAGTTTTAATATATCTAAATTTAATACAGTATAATAAATAAAAAAATATAATGATTTTCTTTTTTACTTCTTATATGTTTTTTTTTATTTCTAAAGATAAAAAAGCATTTTAAACATAGAGTTTTTCGGCTAAATATTGCGTAGTACGCACAATGCAATGCGTATTTAACTAGCAGTGCATACCTATCAAATGCGTACTTATACGACAAATTAAAAACAAAAAAATTGTGAACCCCCTTTGAAAAATTTCTAGACACGTCCCTGCCGCAAATACATATAATTTGAATGTTACTAATCAAAAAAAGACACCTTTTTAAATGCTTTATTAAAACTAAATATAAATTAAATATTTTTTAACTATTAACTTCAGCATCAAAACAAAAGTTCGAATATCAATTATAATTAGAATAAGTTGAAATATTGTTATTAAAATCCACATTAAAAATACATTAAATGTTACCTTAATAATAAAATTAATTGTCATAAGATAAAACTTATAAAACAAAACTAATTATAAGTTTAGTTTTATTTACAACTAAAGTTTTTAAGTTAAGAAAATAAAATTAAAAATACTAAAACAAACACACTAATTAAACGGAAGGTCAATAAATAAAGCACCATATTAACTATTAAATTTTTTTTTTTTGTGAATTTGGAGTTTAAGCCGTTATAACTCTTAATAGTGAAGTTAAATTTATTGTATTTTAACTGTAGTTTATAAAACATAGCGTTTACTTTATCCCAACTATAAGATAGATAAACTAATTTTTTTTTAATTCAAATATCATGAAACTAAATTAAGTTCGACTTTGTACCCGATAGTGCATGGTAAACTGATGGATCTACGTAATTTTGTCAGTTTTTAGTTATGATGTACAAACAAAGAACTTACTTAATTTAGAGTAAAGCAAAAGTAAAAAGTATTGTTAAAACTCAAAAGAAAAATTATTGATGATAAACCATTTAAAAAACGCTTACAAGGTTTAAATATCAACAATTAAAACATACAAAAAGTTTTAACTATAAAGCTCAAATCCCTAAGCAAATGTTCACCAGCGCTAAAACATAAAAATCATACCAAAAACCTGACCATGTGATAACTGTCACCAAAGTAAGCCCAATTCGCAATCAGTTGTTGACAAAACACATCAAACTGTTATTGTAATAAATACATTAATCTTTGAAGACTACCTTATCAAAAAAATTTACTACATGTTTTTTTTACTTAAAAGAAAAAGCTTCAGGATGTTACTTAGTTAAAATAAAATCTAAACCAAGTGAAAATTGTAAATTTAAAAAATTCTGTAAAAAATTGTAAAGAAGTAGAAGTAGTTACATTAATATAAACTAAAAACTATTTATAGTGTAATAAATATACACCTAGCATACTATTAAACCCAAAAAGCTTAGTTTTTTATTAACAAAACAAAAACTGGCTAAAAATAGTTAATATAAATTTACAAAAAGCCAATTTAACGTATACTAAATAGACATATGACCAAATATAAACTAAAAACATTTAGTCCAAATGAAACACAAATCACATATTTAAGGCATCTTAACTTACTTAATATAATAGCTTTTTTTTTTTAAAGATTTTCTAGAATACTAATCAACAACTGATCCAAATACCTGAAAGAGTTTAGGTCAATCTCTAATCTAGGTCTTTCAATTTTTTTTTTTGAATGTCTCGTATTATGTGTATAAACCGTATTAATTAGAGTAAAGTAATTAACCTCAAGTTAACCTCAAGTTCTTCTAAGTATTCAACTTCAACTAACAAACTTGCGAGTTAAACACCGTATTAAATTTCAGAATACCTCTTTCTACAAACAAAGAATTTGTTCAAGTCAGTGCAGGCACGCGACAAACATATCTCAAAACTACTTTTGCATAATAACTAAAATTACAACTTGCAGCACCACCCCAAGCTGATTTACAATACTGAACGAGCAGATAAAAAAAGCTGTAATACACCCTTTTTAAAGTATACGTACCGAAGTAGTGTCTCAATTTTGATATATAAAACAAATTTTTGAGAACTAAGATTTGAGGCACTTTAAATGTGCCTTATAATTTAACTTGTTATATAATACCACTTCTTGATATTTAATATTTGCACGTTGCTCAATAGCTGTCCTGGACAAAATGTTAATATGTATTCAAGAGGTGTGCGACTCGATAACCGAAAGTTTCTTCGTGCACCAGCTTTTAGGACCAAATATTTTGAGCGTCTATATCAAAACTAGTTTACTTTACATTTAATTTCTTTTTTTTTAAGTTCTAATGAACAGTAAAAACTTTATATTTGAAAATTTAATTTTAAAAAATTACCCAACTATTCAGCAATTTTTCTCAGCTCAAAGTATACAACAATACTCTTTCGGTCAGAATGTTAATAACTGAAGCAAGGACCATCTGCAAACAATCTCAATTTAATCTTTGTAGCTAAAAATAACTCATTTTTGCACACAAGAATTGAAATGTATCGTATGGAAACAGACAAGATGATTATCAATTTTCAATAGTGATTGATCTAAAAAAATGAGTGGGACTTGATCGGATGACAAACAATTTGGTTTAGATTTAATCCGAATTGGAATGAATAGTATACTGTTCCAAACTTTAATTATTCTTAAATAAGAGATAAATTGAGTTTTATTTTTACTTAACCACTTCAACGCACAGCTATTTCTTTTTACTTTATTAAAGCGTATTTTAGACAAAATCTTAAAGGTAAAACAGTTAATGTGTTTTTTACTTAAAATTCATTAGGTCGGTGCTAGGGAACATAGAAAATGTTGGGTATTTAGGCTCTTTTTTGTTTTTAATGGCAATCTCATATATATATATATTTATAATATAAGAAAACAACTAATTTTCAAATCGTTTACTTAGTTTCGATGCTTTATGCATCTCCTCAGAACGAAATAAAGAACAAAGTAAGATTTTTAAAGAATCAAACAAAAATACACATTGTGAAGTTTCAACTAAACTTGAATAGTTTTAGTTAGCCTATTTTAAAAACAACTTATGTACAAGTTAACTTATCTTTGCTTTGTTTGTTCTTGTTTTTGGATTTAGTTTGTTGTTATTTTTTTGTTATTATTTAGTGGTTTTTGTTCTTTTGAAATACATGTTTTGTTTATGTAGGCAGGGTTGCTGCCTTTCTTTTCTTTTATTTAATGATAAATCTTTTTTAATTTTTTCAATCTCGTATTTTTCCAAGCAACATAAATGGCATGTTTTATTATTTTTCGGTTTTGTTTTGGTTCTGCAGAGTATTTCCCATTTTAAATTATAGTCTTTTTTTGCGTCTTTTAACTCCCAAATATACTTCGATAGTTCGGTATTGTGTCTTTTTAATTTGTTGGTAAAGCTTGCTTTATGATTGCTATATCTGTTTTTAAATGTTGTACTAGTGGAACCTACGTAAAATTTTGTTATATCATCTGTTTTTATAGTTGCTTTTTAGATTATATTTTTTGATAGGCAATTATTGTTTAACGGGCATTATTCTTTCCTGCAGTTGCAGGTTTATATATATATATATATAACGGCTGTTGATTCTTTTAAGCACAGCCTACAAACAGGGTTGTTACCATCTGCTATTGGCTGTGCTCTTTTTATCACCAGTAGATGGTAACAACCCTGTTTGTAGGCTGTGCTTAAAAGGATCAACAGCCGTTATGTATGCGTTAAAAAAGGAAGGTTGTTTAAATAAGAGGAGCGAATTTATATATATATATATATATATATATATAAATATATATAGAATTAAGTTATTTAACTTGATAAATTAAATCTTTCACACTAAGCCCACCTTAAGGGCTTTATTAATAAAAAGGTTAATTTCAAGATGTAAAACTCAAAGGACTCGAGTTTCGTGCCTATGCACTCATCAGCTTCAAAACAAGTTTAAAATAAAGCACAAAACAAAACACACAAATGAAAGTTAAAATTTTAGCATAAATAGATTATGACGTAATTTTGAAACTATCAAAAATCATTCAAAACGGCTTGTGCGAAAATTAATTTACCATCGCCAGTTTATTGTCTTGGGTTTGCTGCATATTAAGTTTTTCTTATCAATTGTCTAATTTTCTTGTCTAAAATTTCTGAACTTTTATTATTGAATGGGAGTTTTAAGAAAAACTAAATATTTTTCAGGTTCTAATGTCTTTCTTCTATACAAATTTTTAAAATGTAAAAGAACTGTTTTGATAACTAACTCTTGTTGGTACACGTTTTTGTTTAATAATAACTTGATCTGTTTGATTATTCTTAGTAGTAACTTTGGGGAACAAATATTATGTGCACGATGACACAGAGTTCTGATTAGATTCACATATCTCTTTAGACTACAGTTAGATTGAAAGTTCAAATAATAACCTGTAAAGGTTTTCTTTCTATACAACGATGTTAAAAGTTGTTATTAAAGCTTGTAGTTACGTTTTCGATTTGATTTAACTAGAAGCTATTTGTATTTTATAAAGGAAACCTGGTTTATGTAAGCAATAAGATTTTGATTATACGGTTTCTTTATTTCTCTAATACTTTATAAGGTGTTTTATTGTCATTGTATTAATGTAAAGTTTTACTGTAGTTTAATTATAATGTAAGTTAACTTAAATTGTTAAACTGTTACTAATTGTTTTGTTTTTTATAACTCTTTTGATTACTTGATTACTATAAACGTTTGTTAAATCTTATCTCTTGTTAGCTTTGTACTCTACTAATGAGAACTGCTCGAAATGTATTTAGTTTTATCGAATTTGTGTATCTTGTGTATCTTAATGTAAAATTACTGGTCAGTTGTGTTCGAATATTTGAAAAAGAAATATTTTTATAAATATCAAAAGTTATATAAAAAAAAATTATTCAAGAAAATTAACTATAAACGTAGAGTTTATATTTAAGAATGTTAAAAAAAAATATTACAGAACTTACAATTTTTTTATTGCAATAAGTTATGGGTGTACTCACGATTCCTACCCATTTTTTTCATTTACTTTCTAGATGTTTTTTGATTTTATGTATATACTTTCTTTTTTAATTTTTTACTATCACTACTTGTTACCACTAACCCTTAATCTTGATCGGTAATCGGGTGAACATTTTTTGCAGTTTTGAACTGAGCGGATCCAAAGTTATGATACAAACTATATATTTCAAAATAAAGTAATGCTTCTTTTAAACTTAAAGTTTACTCATTAACTAGACTACCATAGAAAGTATACTTAAAGGTCAGTCTGATTTGCATACTTTCTGAGTCAGCTAATTTTTTTAAAGCTTTATTTTACGATTTTTTATGTATATCCCTATCCCTAACCCAGCTTACCCATACATATTAAAAATTAACCAAAAGATTTAGTTTTAATTATTAAAATTGAAAATAACGTAAAAATAAGCTTTTTTTGCTGACTCAGCAAATGTGCAAATTAGACTGACCGTTAAGTATAGTAGCCGAGAGCCGACTGCCATTGTATTTTTGCAACTTTTTTTTAGTAGGCAAAAATACTAGTTTAATTTTCAACGATCCCTATGCAGTACTGATATTTTTTTAATGACTACCAATTAACGGAGATATAAAGAAGTCGTCGTGTTCTTTTACGTTTAAAAGATTATAATAAAACTTTAATTAACTAAAAAAAGAACGCGCATGAGTGAAAGTTTAGTTTTTTTCATGAATTCTCTGATTTGAAATAAAGAATTGTACGATATAGAGTAAGAGTCGAAGTTTCAACTGAAAATCAATAATTATAACGTTATAGTAAAAGTATTCTTTTATATTAAAAAATTATTAGTAGTTTTTAGCTTTTAGCAAATCGTCTTAAATATTAAAAAAAATAATTTAATGAAGTTTTAAAAATGTTTTTAGTTTTTAAGTTTCCGTTAGTTAACTTTAAAACATGCAGTATGAAATTAATCACTCTGATAGTTATTCAATTCATAACAACGGTTAATGATGGAGCTGCACTTAAATCTTAAATAAGTTTAAATCAAAAATAGTGAACACTTGTTGTTATGGAAAATTTACGTCATCTAAACTTAAATCTAATAAGCCAATCAAGAGTCAGCTAGAATATGTACTAGACAGTAAACTTAATAGCAACATTATTGTTAAGAACAACTACCTGTTGACTACCTAACAAGTCAATCTGCACTGAAGTATTCAGCTACAATAAATATATATTCATAATGGTTAGAGTTACCTGTATTTAATTATTTTGAATGTTGTATAAAAGTTATTGTTTAAACTTCTTTAATTTTTAATAATTTGGGCTGTTTCAATATGTTGTTTTCCAAAAAAAAAACTTTTATATAACCTAATTTTTTTTAGAATAGAATCATAGATAAAAAGCTTTTGCTTTGTTTATATAAGTTTATTCACTTATTCAGTTCTCAAGAGTCAAAGGTAATTAATAAAGTACATGTTCAATATTTACTAACTACTTTTTTATTAAAGGTATTAAACATAGTAGTATCTGTTTCTATACATTACTAAAAAAAAAAACATGTTTTACAAATAAAAGTTATTTTACTAAATATCAGCTTTTAAAAACTGAAATAGTATATATTAACTCAATAAAAATTATACTTCTTCATAAAATTAATAAAAAAAAGTTTAATCTTTTAATTAAATTTTAAGCGCGAAGTTCTATCTGTTCACTGTGGCCAAGCAGGTGCTCAAATTGGAAATGCTTGTTGGGAACTGTACTGCTTAGAGCATGGAATACAACCAGATGGGCAGATGCCAAGTGATAAGACTATTGGTGGAGGAGATGACTCTTTCAACACATTTTTTAGTGAAACTGGAGCAGGAAAACATGTTCCAAGAGCTGTTTTTGTTGATCTTGAGCCCACTGTTGTAGGTCAGTAACAACATAAATTAAAGCCATAGGGTGGTCATATATATAAAAGAAACACTTTTTTTGTCCTGTATATAAATGTAAAAAATTTTTTTTTCAAGATCCACTTTATAATTTTTTTTTTGATTTTTAAAAATTCAGTAAGCTTTCTGAAAAGTTTAATAAACAAAAAATAAAAATACTTTTTTAAAGTTAAATTTTCATCATTGAAAAACTTATCAAAAACTAAATATATATTTTTAAGCATTTTAATGTTTTTTTTTCACTGACCAAAATACTAAAGCACTCTAATACAAACAATTCTTTATAAAAATAGTTAAACTTAGAATGTTAAATGTCCAGGTATTTACCTGTTTATTTTTATTTTTTAACTTGTGTATAGAAAAAATTATACTTTACCTTGAAACAATTTATTTGTCCAGACTGGTTTTGCCCAGTTCAACTATTAGCATTTTACTTTAAACTTTCAGAAAGTATTCCTTGCGAAATTAAAAAAATTGTAAAAAAAATGTTGACCAAAGTTAGATTTTATATTAAATTAAAGTTATTTGTTGATTAGAACATGATTTATTTTTATAATGTCACAATAGTAGCTGTAGTTTTAATTATATCTTAATTATTCTTTTAATAATATTTTTCAACCAATTGTGTTTAAGCCTTTGCTAAAATAACCTATAAAACTCTAAAAGTATATATTATATATTTATTAAAAAAGTTGAAACAAAAGAGATAAGAGGATAATAAGACTAATAACAGGGTTGCCATTTTACCTGGAATCCTGGAAAAACCTGGAATTTAAGAAATTTTGAAAAAACCTGGAAAAACCTGGAATTTTTAAGAACTAAAACAACTTCAGTAGTAAAGTTTTGGTTTGACTCAAAAAAATTATCATATAGATAAAAAATAAATAAAATAAGTCATTACCAAAAATTTTTTTATTAAAAAGCACATTTTAAGTAGCTTTACAGTTTCTTTTCAATATTTTTATACTATTTAGCACAGTTTCTTATCTAAATTTAACTTTAAACTAAAAATAGACCGAAAAATGTGTACTTTTAGAATCATTGAAATTTTTTTGAAAAAACTAGTGGCAACCCTGTAAAAAGCATCAAAATGACTTATATAAAATGAATTAACCATTATAACCTAAGTTTAAAGTTTGATCATGTAAATAAATAACAGAATAAAAATTGTAAAACTTATTTTGTACTTTTTTGAAATAGAAATTTTATATTGACTTAGTTCGAGAAAAATAAATTTTCAAAACCTCTTAAGTTTCTTGATTTATTTTTATTATGATCAAATTCCTTATACAAGAAAAATTATAGAAATCATCTTTTTTACAGAATGATCTGTTTAACTCAAGTAAATTAAAAATAAAATTAAACAAGCAGAACCAAAAAAAGTATTAAAACTAAAAGTAATTATTATTAATTGAATTTATATACAAATTTATAGCAGTTTTAAATATGTAAAAAATCTTATAATAATAATTCTATAGTATTCTTTGGAATAACAACTTTATTTTGTTAGTTTAAATTATTCTTAAAATTTTGATGGATACTGATTAAGTAGAAATTAACAAGCAACTTCGTTAAATATAGTTGATTTTACACTAAACTTTATTAGTATAAATAAGAAGTTTATAAGAAATAATTCTTAAAAAAGTATGTTTTTTTATTTCACAATTTTAGTCCATAAACTCTTTTTTATGATTTGACTTATCTCTTTTGAAATTTACTAATCAATAGTTAAAATATACTTTAGAATGGAGAATCTTAGTTTTTGAACCTATTTTTAGTCTATAAATAAAAATGGTAAGAACCATTAAAAAAATCAGTCACAGTCTTTTACAACCACTTAGAATAGATCTTTCGTTTATTAAAAAACAAACATTTTCAATGAAATTAAAATGGGATGAAGGTAGTCTTCCTCTTTTGATTTTAAAGACCGGACAGGATTGAATTTTAGATAAATATAAATAAAAATGGTAAGAACCATTAAAAAAATCAGTCACAGTCTTTTACAACCACTTAGAATAGATCTTTCGTTTATTAAAAAACAAACATTTTCATTGAAAATGTTTGTTTTTTAATAAACGAAAGATCTATTCTAAGTGGTTGTAAAAGACTGTGACTGATTTTTTTAATGGTTCTTACCATTTTTATTTATATTTATCTAAAATTCAATCCTGTCCGGTCTTTAAAATCAAAAGAGGAAGACTACCTTCATCCCATTTTAATTATTTTTAGTCTAGTTTTACAAGTTTTAATTTTATCCTTTTGTAAATCTGATTTTAACTTTTTTTAAAACAATTCTTAAGTCTGATTTCATCTTCTCAAATCATCAATTAAAAATTGTATTAAAAAAAAACATAGTAAAAAGAAAATTCATTTTAAAAATTCCATTTACAGTTTTATTTTATTTTTATTAAACATTACTTTTTAATTTAGTTTTTTTTTTCTTTCACAATTATGATAATACTTAAACAATAAACTGTTTTAATAACAGTTAGGTAGTATTCTATTTAAAAAAATTAAAAAAAAACACACATAAACGAGTTTTAATAGTTGGTGAGCCAAAAGTCCCTAAGACATTCAATCACGGATTAATTGTAAAAAATACAAAACTGGAAATAAATTTCTAAGTACATAATAATTTTCAATTTGTCTAATTTCCATTTCGTTATTTTTTGCAGATGATAGCTACGCTTCATAATAGTTTAAGAATCTTAATATTACAATAATAAAAACCAATCATACAATATGACATAGTAATATTACATATGTTACTGTAAGAAATTTTAAAAAATAAAGTATAAAAATAAATTATATAAGTATAGATTTCGTAAAAATATTACTAAGTTATCTAATTTTTATTAGAATATTTAAAAAATAAAAACTAGTTAAAACATTAATAAAATTTTAAAAGTACCTTTAAATTAAATTAATCTGTTGTAGTATTTGGTCACTTTACAAACTTTACTTTTATAGATGAAGTAAGAACCGGCACGTATCGCCAACTTTTTCACCCTGAACAGCTGATAAGTGGTAAGGAAGATGCAGCTAATAATTATGCCCGTGGGCATTACACTGTTGGTAAAGAAATAGTAGACCTTGTGCTAGACCGACTCCGAAAACTAGCTGATCAGTGTACTGGTCTTCAGGGTTTTCTCATCTTTCATTCCTTTGGAGGAGGTACTGGTTCTGGTTTTGCTTCTCTTCTGATGGAAAGATTATCTGTAGACTACGGAAAAAAATCCAAGTTACAGTTTTCAGTTTATCCCGCTCCGCAGATTTCCACGGCTGTTGTTGAGCCTTATAACTCAGTGCTTACTACTCATACTACTTTAGAGCACTCAGACTGCAGTTTCATGGTAGATAATGAGGCCATCTATGACATTTGCCGCCGCAACCTTGACATTGAGCGTCCCACTTATACTAACTTAAATCGAATCATTGGACAAATTGTTTCTTCAATTACAGCTTCTCTTCGCTTTGATGGTGCCCTTAATGTTGACTTGACTGAGTTCCAAACAAATTTGGTCCCATATCCCCGTATCCACTTTCCACTAGCAACATATGCCCCTGTGATTTCTGCTGAAAAAGCTTACCATGAACAACTATCTGTTGCTGAGATCACAAATGCATGTTTTGAGCCAGCAAATCAAATGGTAAAGTGTGATCCTCGTCACGGAAAATATATGGCTTGTTGTATGTTATTCCGTGGTGACGTCGTTCCTAAAGATGTCAACGCAGCAATTGCTACTATTAAAACAAAAAGAACAATTCAATTTGTTGACTGGTGTCCCACTGGTTTTAAGGTAGGCATTAACTACCAGCCACCCACTGTGGTTCCCGGAGGTGATCTAGCTAAAGTACAACGGGCAGTATGTATGTTGTCCAACACTACTGCTATTGCCGAAGCTTGGGCTAGACTGGACCACAAGTTTGATTTAATGTACGCTAAGCGTGCGTTTGTTCACTGGTACGTAGGAGAAGGCATGGAGGAAGGAGAGTTTTCGGAGGCTCGTGAGGACATGGCTGCTTTGGAAAAGGATTATGAAGAAGTTGGAGTTGACTCAGTTGAAGCAGAAATGGAGGAAGGCGAAGAGTACTAAATATTATATGCAAGAAAACGCACCATATTGTTTGTGTATAATTTACACTGTGTGTCTAATTTTTCACTCTACAAAACTCTCGTTTTTAAACCTTACTTTTATGTTATAATACATCTATGCAATAAAAAAAATAACACATCAATAACTATCTTTCTGTACGTTTTTTTAATGCAAGCATAAAAAGTTAAGAAATTTTTAAAGAGCAGTTTATCAAATCAAATGACATTTATAAAACAAGTTTTAAGCAGTGTTACTAAACTTTTTCAGAAATATATTCATTATGGTAGGCCTGCAGTCAGCAGCCTTATGTAAGTAACGGGCCAATTTTCCTATAAAAAGTCTTTCTTTTGCCGCAATTATTAAAAATAACTTTAGTAGACTTTCTAAACCAAAAATGTAATGAAATAAACAATAATAAAGCTCCAATAATAAATATTGTATGTATTTATTTGACAAATACATCGCTGAACGCAATTTTTTGCCTTGCCGGACGTGGTTTGCCGACCCCAGTATTAGACTGATGTAATTTTATAATGCTACATAAACGTTTTAAGAATTTGACCTACACAGCAAAAAATGAAAATGATCTCCGACTAATAAATTCGTACATATTTATTTTTTGATAACAGTAGTATTTATTTTTTTTTGCCTATATTAATTAAACCAATTGAAATGAGCTATTTCTTAAATTATTTTATAATTCATAGACTTACTTGTCTTTGTGTTTTTAACACGATGCCATAAATTTAAAAAAATATTAAAATCACATATGTACTTTTTACTTTATAGATCACAATAAAAGTTCTCGACTTAATGATAAATTTAAATTTTATTAACAAAACAATGTTTCACTCGTTTGAATTAAATCATCAGTTGAATAAAATCTACGTAAGGCTGGTTTCACTATAACGAGCGTAATATTTCGACGCATATTAAGTATTTCATGTTTAAAAATAGAAACTTTAAGTGTTTTAGTCTGTAACTACTTCTTTTTTCTATAACATTTAATTTAAAGAAATATTTGGAACTTATAGTTAAACGTTTTAAGAACAATTTCACAAAACTTTTTAAAGTTGGTGTTGATAGTTTGGATGTAAGTTTGATTTTTGAAAATATTTTGTATAAAACAATATACTTTGCGGACAAACTTCAGCTTATTTATGTAAGCCCAGATCAAAAACGAAAATTCGAAGTAATTATAGATTGTTGTAAGTTTGATTATTTAGTTTTTACTAAATTTATCTTACGACAGCAATTTTAACGGCGATACTTGTTTAAAAAAAAATTATTTAATGATTTGAAAACATAATGTTTATTTTACGAACAAATTTTTAAAATTTTAGATCAATTTTATTCAACTTTCTTAACTTAAACTTTGTGTTTTGTTATAGTTACTACTATCACTATTTTATGTTTTTATAGACAAAACATTGTTCCACTCCTATATTGTTACAAATAAATCTTATCTAAATAGAATATAAAAATATCCTTAAAGCTAATTAAGTTGAGAACTTAGAATTGTTTAATTCAAAGCAAATTACAATATTATATCGCCATTTTATGGTAGGTTATTAATTCCTACTAAAATCAATTCTAACCTGTTTAATTCCTATCAGATAATCTCCAATTCAAAACAATTCCCTCCCGTTTAATTCCAGCCTAATCAAATGAAATGCATTCTTTTAATTAATAAGCAACCGGATTTTTAAAAGTTTAAACTTTTTCTGATTGAACCAAATCGTCAAACTAAATTAGCTTTATATCCTTTAATGTTCAAATCGACTTTCATCCAATAATTAAAGTTTGGTTTAAATTCCATTCATTACCGATTAATTCCTAATCGAGTTTTCTCATATCCGAATTAGTAGTTATCCAATAATTATCTATCATAATTAATTTTTATCTGACTAGAATCCAATCAAACCTACTTTTGTGTAAGTTGGTACAAATAAAGCTCACTAAAATTTTTGTTTTTATTTCTCATAAAAGCAATTAAATAATCTAGCATCGTAAAGCATAATTTAAACTTTTGTAATTGAAAATACGTAACTTTTTATTTAAGATGTGATTAACGACTAGCATCACAAATTCAAAACTAAGATTATAACTGTTTGAAACGCTTTATTGGTTAAAATATATAGTGGATAATTTTTTTGCCAAAAGGAAATCTGAATTTTTGAAATCTTTCTGAAAGTTTTTAATGTGCATATAACTTTGTTTTATCTAGTATTTCTCAAAAACCTGATGAGGAATAGAAAAAAAGTTAAAAAAATTCCCTGGTTTATTTTAACTAATTACAATATTTATAAATAAAACAAATAGTTGTAGATAAGTTTAAATTAAATCTTCCCGATGCTAAATCCGGCCCACTACCTCTTTTTTACCTTAAAAATGCATTGTGAAAATAACTAAATAGATTTTTTATATATATAAAAAGTTAAGTATTTGTATTAATAATCGGAGTCTTAGTACACAGTAGTGTTTAGTAACTTAATAATTTGTATTGAAGTTTTACTGTTAAAGAGACCTTAAAAACTTTTTCAGTAATACATTTAAAAATTACTCGGTTTACTAAGGTATTTTTAAGAAGTCTGTCCTGCAAAAGGCTTTCAATTAAATCTCGCCCAGCGTCAAAAAAGTTGGCCAACATTCATAAGCAAGAAATTTTAATTCTTTTTCTCAATGTTTTCACATGTGTAGAAGATTTTAAAGCAAAATTCATTTTTTTGTTACTACAATAGTTATTCCAAATGAAATACTGTAGATGATTAAATTCAAAGGCCCCCAGTTTTCTTATTAAATAGCACATATGTCTTAAACTGTTAATTAGCTTTTAGAAATTAAAAGTAATTAAAAACATGTATTCAAATCAAAAGTTTATTAATACTAAAACGATTAAAAATATCAAACATGAAATATCATAATTTGAATTGTCGTAAATTTATTGCGAAAATTTGAAATGTTGTTCACCTAAGCAAAATTATCTACTCAATTTTAAAGAGGACAAAGCTAGATTCTGCAGGTTTATACCTCTTGAAAGTATAAGGTTGTCAGACTAATAGATATCTAAATAAAACTAGTATGTAACGAGTGAATGTCAAAGTACTGTTTATGATTAATGTGTACACTGTAATTAAAAGTTATATATGTTTTAACTATCATTAATTACTATCTTACTTACTATTTACATTTAGAAAACACATGTCCATTTTCTGCTTTAACTTCTTTTCTTTGAAGTACTTATGTTTTTTAGAACTAAGTAACAACAGAAAACGTATGTCAATTTCAATAAAGCAAGTACTTAGTAATTTATTGTTACTATAACTAAAGTATTTTTACTTTTTAATAAAATAACAGTTGTATTAGTAAAACCGTGTGTAGCTTTAAAAAAAGTGCTTTTGTTATAAACGGAACATTAAAACATTTCCTTTTCGATAAAAGACGACAGTACTCAAATAGGTAAACTCATTAATACACTACTTAACTAAATTTTTACCTCTAGTTATTTTAGCTTAAATAAGTTAATTGGTTTTTAAATGATTTTTTTTTTAAATGTATCTAAGTTCAACAAACAATCTTTAAGTATAAAAGTTCACAAATGTATGATTAAAATGAAATTTTTTAAGAGTAATTAAGGTTTGTACAAGCAATTATTTGCAATCAAATCAAACATATTTTTGTTATACGTATACTAAAAAAACTATATGAAGTAGAGTGTCTATATACAGAGCTTAATTATTAAACATGTTTTATTCAACAAATGTCAATTCAAGCTAACGACGTTTCACCTAGAAGGTTCTTCAAAGCTTTTTTAATTTACAATATTATGACATGTAGATTTATGAATGCAGAATTATGGCATGCAGATTGTGCTTAAAAGAAGCGTTATTAATACTCGAATCTGGTACAAATTGCATCAACAAAAGAACGGAAATAATGAACTCATGCAGACACAGAAACAAATTTTTATTAATCAACTGGAAAGCAGACAGAACTTAAACCAAATCATAACTAACGTACAAAATAGGTTATTTTTCTTGATTTTTTCATTAAGTTTTTGTTGACATTTGGCTTAAATTAAAAAAAAGTTTTTTTAGATAGTTCTTAATTCAACTTAGATAAATTTTTAGAATTTTTTTAGATAGTTCTTAAATCCGTTTAAATTTTGACTGTTATGTTAACTTAACACAAATTGATTTTGAAATTTTCAGCGACTTTGAGTTTTATTAATGTTTTGTTGACTCTTGGCTTAAAATCACAATTTTAGACAATTCTTAATTTAATTTAGATGAATATCAAGGTAAAAATATTTTTTTATTATTATTATTTAAAAAAAAAGCACTGAATTCAGTTTTTTTTTTTTTTTGACTCACTATATTAATATTAATGCAATTGGTTTTTTTTTAAAAACTAGTACTAATTTTACCTAAATATACTCTGATATGCTCGATTTTCAAATATGCAACATTTTTGCTTTTGTTTATATTCTTTACGCATGATTAAGTTTTTAAATAACAGTATAAATAACTAACATTGTTATATCCAGTTTCATATTTTATTTTTTGCTTGAAAAGGTCGCAATCTCTTGCCACCGAAACCGGTCGCGTATAAAATATACAATTCGCATAAATCTATTTAAATTTACAATAAAATAAAATGAAGCACACAAATATATATAATGAGATTAGGTAATGAGAAAGTATTAGTTATTAATCAATTAGTAATTACATGCTTGAGCAAATACAAGGGAAGTTAATTAACTAATTGTAAAGATAAAACTTAGCAAAAACAATCTATAAATAAAATAAAAATAAATGAATAGTTGTAAACAAATTGCTAGTAATACAAAAATTAATAAATAAATAAAACTTAAGAAGTATAATAAACAAAAAATTAAAACAATAAATAAAAAAAAAATTACCAAAAACAAAACCAAAAATAACTAGATCTGAATTGGGGGCATACCAATGTTAGTTCTTTTCTTACATTGAGTGCTTTATCTCTGTCCGCTTCAGCAATGGCCATTATTTCTAGGTTGCATATATAGTGCAATTGTCTGTTTTTTGGGAACTAAGCAGTTAATTTTAAACAATACTTGCTATTCGATTTGGGAGAATTCAATATTGTTTGATGTAGTAAATTCTGCCAAAGCCTTTGATTGTAATTTCATGATAATGCTATGCTTGTGTTGCTGCCACCTTTTCTTAAATGAGTTTTCTGTGGAACCAATGTATTCCTTGTCTCTAACTTTTGCTTTATATACTCCTTTTAAGAGGCATTCACCGTTAAATTAGAATTTTCCTTTTTGTATGGTGCAAAGTGTTGCTGCTTAAATTCATGTTGATATCCAAAAAATTTGTTTGGATTAAGTTGCGTTCAAAGGAGATCTTGAATCCGTGAGACTTGAAAGTATTTCTAATTGTTTAGGTTGCTCTTTCACTTTCGCACTTAGATCTATTTAAAACGGCTAGGCCATCGTTGATATCCGAACATATTTTTTGGATATCAACATATTTTAAGCAGCAACACTTTTGCACCACAAGCATAGCATTATCATGAAATTACAATCAAAGGCTTTGGCAGAATTTACTACATCAAAC
Organism: Thalia democratica; assembly: GCF_965202585.1. NCBI lineage: Eukaryota > Metazoa > Chordata > Thaliacea > Salpida > Salpidae > Thalia > Thalia democratica. Next base: position 60,973,809 of record NC_139165.1, read on the forward strand.
AATATTGAATTCTCCCAAATCGAATAGCAAATATTGTTTAAAACTAACTGCTTAGTTCCCAAAAAACAGACAATTGCACTATATGCAACCTAGAAATAATGGCCATTGCTGAAGCGGACAGAGATAAAGCACTCAATGTAAGAAAAGAACTAACATCGATATGCCCCCATTTCAGATCTAGTTATTTTTAGTTTTGTTTTTGATATTTATTTTTTTCATTTATTGTTTTAATTTTTTGTTTATTATACCATCTTAAGTTTTATCTATTTGTTTTTTTTTTATATTACTAGCAACTTGTTTACAAGAATTCGTTTATATTTTTTTTATTTGAAGATTGTTTTTGCCAAGTTTTATCTTTACAATTAGTTAATTAACTTCCCTTGTATTTGCTAAAGCGTGTAAATACTAATTGATTAATTAATTACTTTCTCATTATTTATATTTGTGTGCTTCACTTCATTTTATTGCAAATTAAAAAAAGCTCTGAAGAACCTTCTAGGTGAAACGTCGTTAGCTTGAATTGACATTTGTTGAATAAAACATGTTTAATAATTAAGCTCTGTACATCGAGCACTCTACTTCATATAGTTTTTTAGTATATGTATAACAAAAATATGTTTAATTTGATTGCAAATAATTGCTTGTACAAACCTTAATTACTCTTAAAAAACTTTTGTGAACTTTTATACTTAAAGATTAAAAAAAAATCATTTAAAAACCAATTAACTTGTTTAAGAAAAAATAACTAGAGGTAAAAATTTAGTTTAGTAGTGTATTAATGAGTTTACCTATTTAAGTACTGTCGTCTTTTATCGAAAAGGAAATGTTTCATTTATAAAATAAGCACTTTTTTAAAGCTACACACGGTTTTACTAATACAACTGTTATTTTATTAAAAAGTAAAAATACTTTAATGTATAGTAACAATGAATTACCAAGTACTTGCTTTACTGAAATTGACATACGTTTTCTGTTGTTACTTAGTTCTAAAAAACATAAGTACTTCAAAGAAAAGAAGATAAAGCAGAAAATGGACATGTGTTTTCTAAATGTAAATAGGAAGTAAGATAGTAATTAATGATAGTTAAAACATATATAACTTTTAATTACAGTGTACACATTAATCATAAACAGTACTTTGACATTTACTTGTTACATACTAGTTTTATTTAGATATCTATTTGTCTGACAACCTTATATTTTCTAGAGGTATAAACCTGCAGAATCTGGCTTTGTCCTCTTTAAAATTGATTAGATAATTTTGCTTAGGAGAACAACATTTCAAATTTTCGCAATAAATTTACGACAATTCAAATTATGATATTTCATGTTTGATATTTTTAATCGTTTAAACATTAATAAACTTTTGATTTGAATACATGTTTTTAGTTACTTTCAATTTTCAAAAGCTAATTAACAGACAATTGCACTATATGCAACCTAGAAAGAATGGCCATTGCTGAAGCGGACAGAGATAAAGCACTCAATGTAAGAAAAGAACTAACATCGATCTGCCCCCAATTTCAGATATAGTTATTTTTAGTTTTATTTTTGATATTTTCATGTTTTGTTTATTATACCTTCTTTAGTTTTATTTATTTATTATTTTTTTGTAATACTACCAATTTGTTTAAAAGTACTTATTTATTTTTTATGAAGATTATTTTTGCTTAGTTTTATCTCTACAATTAACTTCCCTTGTATTTGCTCAAACATGTTAATACTAATTGATTATTAACTAATTACTTTCTCATTACCTAATCTCATTATATACATTTGTGTGCTTCATTTTATTGTCAATTTAAAAAAGCTCTGAAGAACCTTCTAGGTGAAATGTCGTTAGCTTGAATTGACAATTGTTAAATAAATTTTACTTATTATTTTTGTTATATAAAGTTTTAACCCAGTTGCTTTATACAAGTTCATTTTTAACTAGATTTAGGTAGCGGGTAAAAAATTTTGCTTGGTAATAACTAGTAGGGGACAGTTATAGAATTAAAATAGTTAAACTTGGGCAGTTACAGAATTTTTTATTTTTAAGCTTGCTATGTTATTAAGTTTAGTTTGAGTAATGATCTACACTAAATATTCTAAGGTTTTTTAATGAAAGGTAATAAAAAGGTCTGTGGGATAACTGACAGTAGGCGTGAAAATAACAATAATTACTAAAAGGGTTTGTAATGAAGGTTAATTTTTTAATATTCTGTTTAGGGTAAATATGAACATGAGTTTAGGAAACCGTGATGTAAACCCACTGTGTACTTTACAGGGTTGCCACAGATTGTGATAAAAAATTTCCTGACTTTTATAAATTACTCTGATCTCTTTTTTTTTTATATAAAGACCAATTTGAATTGGGTCCGACTTCATTTATCTGGACTTGTTTGGATTCATCTAGGGGCTGTAAAGTTAAAAGAAGGTTTTCTTTAAGGTCCTCAGCGGTGGTGCAACCAATAAATTTCGAAGCTAAGTATTGTGTTCGATTTTTAGACATGTACCGAACCATAATATATATTTCAGCTTTCTTAATGATGTCATTGTAGCTTTCATCAAAAGATAGCTTCCAGCAAGGTATTTTGAAATTGTGGTCAAATGCCAAAATTTTATATATATGACAATTTGGTCCGGGCCATGTGGCATGACTGTATTATCGCACTATCACTTTGTCACACGAATTGGCCGAGTATTAAGCACTGAGAAAAATGTTCAAGTTACTCTCAGCTCATTAAAGATACAACTATAAATTCTTCTAAAGATGTTTATAAATAAATAATTTATAAAACTGATGTAAAAATTCAAACCAAATTTAGCTCTTATAGTAACGAGAATGATTTTAAAAGCTGTATTATTTAAGTCATTATCTAAGAAAAAATAAACAACTAAAAAAAAATAAAAACATGTTATAATACTCATGTTTTTATGTTTAGAGAAAAAAATATTCGCTACATTACAAAAATGTTTTAATAAAATCAAGAATTAAAAGTAAAAGGTCAAGTTAAAGTAAAGCGCTAATAGCAAAAAACCAAAAAAAAAAAAAGAATTGTAGTTTAAATTAGTAAACAGTCTTTTGATAAAATGAGTAGTAATAAAGGTTATGGATATGTTTTGGTTATGCAATCAAAAAGTTATAAAGAAAAAAGATAAAATTAAAGTTAGTTTTATTTCAAGTTTTGAAAAATTTACTAGTTGAGTTTTATCTATGTTTGTAAACAATACCTTTTAAAGTTTACTATTCAACTATATAAATTAAAACAGAAGTAAAATGTTTTCAAATAATTTGAACTTTGTTTAGAATTGTTTAGTTTTTAAGAATGATTAACTTGAATAAAAAGTAATATTTATTTTATAATGAACATATACTTAATATCTTTGTGAAGAAATTAGAAAATAAAAAGATTATTAATGTTTTATTTTAGCTTACTAAAACCCAAGAGGATGCACAGGGATAGGTTTTTGAGTTTGAATTAATGTATCAGAGAGCTGACCCATATCATTAACCCTATCACCAAACTGCGGACAAGAAAGAAGCTTTAAGTTTTCTTGAACTCTTTTGTGCGCTTCTTGGCACCAAATGTTACACATGCGGGCTTCGTTGGAAGCAGACTCAACGCTTCTATTGGCTGAGTCTGATGCTCGACTGACTACTGCTACCATGGCAAATATATCAATGCAGCAGTTGGCAAGCACTGTTTGATGAGATTGCATCCCTATAAACTTTTTCTGGTGCTTTAGTGCAAGATCTTCTACGGCAATGCCTGTAAAAAATAGTAATTTTAAACGAGGTAAGCCTTCCAAAGTACGTAAACAAATAAACCACTTTATTTACAAGGTTGCCAACTTTTTTAGCAAATTTTCCTATAGGTTTTTAAAAGTACACATTTTTGGGTCTATTTCAATTTAAAGTTAAGTTTAAGGTAAGAAACTATGTTGGATAGTATAAAAATATTGAAAAGGTACATAAAGCTACTTTAAATGTGCTTTTTTTTTTAATCTTGATAATGACCAAATTTTTTAATCTATATGATAGATTTTTGTATAAAATATAAATTATACTACTTAACATATTAAAAATTCAAGGTTTTCGTTCAAAATTTCTCAAATTCAAAGTTTTTCTAGGTTTTTTGGCAACTCTGTATTTAAGTTATAAGTGAAATATAATTATTATATTATGCATTAAAAAAATTAAGTTATATTAAATAAAAGAAAAGTACAGTATTGTAAAATTGAATAACTTCAAATAGAATAATTTGATAGATTCACAATAAAATAGCATAAAGCAATAAATTGATTATGAAATTTACATTTATAATTACTGAATATAAAAAAATTAAATTACTACAGTCTAGCAATTTCAAAGTAAAATCTAGCGTACGTTTAAAAAAATGATTTCGGCGCTACCTACATACTTTGGTTAAAAGACAATTCAAATTCTTAAAAAAAAAGGTCCACAACTTAAGAAGTAATATATATATATATATATAAAATTAAAATACACAAAATAAACTTTTGCTTGGGACAGCTGTTTCTGCGTTCAATACGCGTCTTCAGCCAAGTTTTATTCAATGAAATGCAAACTTGTAAGTACAGCAATAAAATTATACAAAATTAGGTATTACGTAATAATATATAATTGATTTTAGACAAAATTATTAACATAGTTTTTAGATAAATTGTTTACGATAATGTATGCAGCCAGTTTGTAATTCGTTTCTTTTGTTTAGAGATTCTGATTTATTAACTTTTAAAATTTCGATTTTTTCCGCATTACACAATTTACATACATTTTTTAAACTATATTTATTTTTCGTTCTTGTTAATATTTCCCACTGAATTTTAAAATTAACTTCGTTATTTTTTAGTTTCCAAATGTACTGCGATAAAGTTGTCGTGTTTTTATGTTTTTCGTGTTTAAAGCTGTACTTGTGCTTTGTGTAGCGATTCTTGAACGATAGTCCAGTCGAGCCAACATAAAACTTGGTCTGGTTTTCAGATATGACTGTCGCTTTATATATAATATTTTCCATTAAGCAACTTCCATTTACCGGGCATTCTTGTTTTTTGCAGTCACACATTTGCCTCTCTTTGTCCTGCGTGTCTAATATCTTTCGATTATGTGCCATTATAAGTTGTTTCATGTTTGGCATGCAGGAGTAGGACACTTTTATGGATAGTTTTCAGTAAAGTTATTGTCCACAATCTCTAGGAAGCGCTTCCTAACCCGTGTTGCCACACTTTTGCAGAATGGAGCGTTGAAATATAAAATATTTCTTCTCCTTCTTTCCTTGTTCTTACCCTTCTCGCTTTTGTGGCTATAGGCTAACTCGTGATCGTACCCACTTTCTCTTATAGCTTCCTGGTATTGTTGGGTTGTTTCCTTAAAAATGCTTTGACTGCTAGAAATCTTCTGGAGGCGGTTATTCACTGCCACCGGTATGTGTTTTAACACATGCTCTGGATGGTTTGACTTGCTATTCACATAAACCGTATGCGCATTTGGTTTTCTATACGGCTTTTAAAATAAAGCAAAAAACAAAACACACAAATGAAAGTTAAAAAAATTAGCATAAATGGATTATGACGTAATTTTGAAACTATAAAAAATCATGCAAAACGATTAAACTTGTTTTTGAAGCTGATGAGTGCATAAGCACGAAACTCGAGTCCTTTAAGTTTTACATTTTGAAATAAACCTTTTTATTAATGAAGTCCTTAAGGTGAGCTCAGTGTGAAAGATTTGATTTATCAAGCTAAAAAACTTAATTCTATACATATATATATATATATATTATAATGTGTATATGGAAACTAAAAAACAATAAAATTAATTTCAAAATTCACTTGGAAATATTAACAAGAACAAAAAACAAATACAGTTTAAAAAATGGATGCAAATTATGTGATGCGGAAAAAATCAAAATTTTAAATGTGAAAAAATCAGAATCGCTAAACAAAAGAAACGAATTACAAACTGGTTGTATACATTACAGAAAAATTTTCATTAAAAATTATGTTAATAATTTTGTCTAAATCAACTAACTCTTCTATTACTACGTAATACCTAGTTTTGTATAATTTCATTTCTGTATATACAAGTTTGCTTTACATTGAATAAAACACTTGGCTGAAGACGCGTATTAACGCAGAAACAGCTCTCCCAAGCAAAAGTTTATTTTGTGTATTTTAATTATATATATATATTAAAGGTTTTATAAAAAGTTCTGATCGATATGTTCTGATAAAAAGTTCTGAAATGATAAGTTTAAATTATAGTTTTTATATAATTAGATAAATATATTTATATATATAGAATTAAGTTATTTAACTTAATAAATTAAATTTTTCACACTGAGCCCACCTTGAGGGCTTTATTAATAAAAAGGTTTATTTAATGATGCAAAACTCAAAGGACTCGAGTTTCGTGACTATTCACTCATCAGCTTCAAAACAAGTTAAAAATAAAGCACAAAACAAAATCACCAATGAAAGTAAAAAATTTTTTGCATAAATAGATTATGACGTAATTTTGAAACTATCAAAAATCTTGCAAAACGGCTTGTGCAAAAATTAGCAAAAATTCATATAACTTCAGTGAGTAACTATATATTAGGACAGATAATTGAAAGAGATAAAGATAAACTTAAGATGCAAATTGAAATTTAGGTTATTTTAGAATGAAATTAAAACTTGTTGAACTTTAAAAGCGACTTTTTTATATGTCTACAAGATGATACAAACTCGCTTCTTTTGTTTAAACATCTCTTGCCTTTCAGTGCATATACAACGGCTGATGCTTCTTTGAGACACAGCCTACATATTGGGCTATTGCCGTCGGCTATAGGCTGTGCTCTTTTTATAACTTCCCAGGATATTTCGTAGTCAATGCCGCTGCGCTTTAAGCCACAAACATACTCCGAAGGTTCAGTGTCATTTTCATATATGCCGCCTTTAAAATATTTTAAGATTTTTTATGATTGGCATACCTGAGTCTAAACTGAGTCGAGCACAAGCCAACATAGAACCTCGTCTCAACGCCAGAGTTAACTGTGGCCTTGTAGACGATGTTCTCTGAACGGCAATTACCCCCTTTCAAATTATATTTACAGCTACCAGCGCAGCCGCATTGACTTTGGATTCCTGAGTTTTGATTTAAAATTTTTTGGTTGTGTGCCTTAATGATATTCTCTAAGTTTGCCGTACACGAATAACTTATTCGCGTATTATGTTTGTTGAAAATTTTTGTTAGCGGATAATTGTTTATTAAAGTGTTTTTTGACTAGATTTATAAATTTTCTTCCAATATTAGTTTTTACAGAATTGCTATCTGGTACAACCCTCCTTTTAGCAATTCTGTAAAAACTAATATTGGAAGAAAATTTATAAATCTAGTCAAAAAAGACTTTAATAAACAAAATCCGCTAACAAAAATTTTCAAAAAACATAATATGCGAATAAGTTATTCGTGTACGGCAAATTTAGAGAATATCATTAAGGCACACAACCAAAAAATTTTAAATCAAAACTCAGGAATTCAAAGTCAATGCGGCTGCGCTGGTAGCTGTAAATATAATTTGAAAGGGGGTAATTGCCGTTCAGAGAAAATCGTCTACAAGGCCACAGTTAACTCTGGCGTTGAGACGAGGTTCTATGTCGGCTTGTGCTCGACTCAGTTTAGATTCAGGTATGCCAATCATAAAAAATCTTTTAAAGGCGGCATATATGAAAATGACACTGAACTTTCGAAGTATGTTTGTGGCTTAAAGCGCAGCGGCATTGACTACGAAATATCCTGGGAAGTTATAAAAAGAGCACAGCCTATAGCCCAATATGTAGGCTGTGTCTCAAAGAAGCATCAGCCGTTGTATATGCACTGAAAGGCAAGAGATGTTTAAACAAAAGAAGCGAGTTTGTATCGTCTTGTAGACATATAAAAAAGTCGCTTTTAAAGTTTAACAAGTTTTAATTTCATCTTAAAATAACCTAAATTTCAATTTGCATCTTAATTTTATCTTTATCTCTTTCAATTATCTGTCCTAATATATAGTTACTCACTGAAGTTATATGAATTTTTGCTAGTTTATTGTCTGTTGGTAGATTAATTTTTGCACAAGCCGTTTTGCATGATTTTTGATAGTTTCAAAATTACGTCATAATCTATTTATGCAAAAAATTTTTTACTTTCATTCGTGATTTTGTCTTGTGCTTTATTTTAAACTTGTTTTGAAGCTGATGAGTGCATAGTCACGAAACTCGAGTCCTTTGAGTTTTGCATCTTTAAATAAACTTTTTTATTAATAAAGCCCTTAAGGTGGGCTCAGTGTGAAAAATTTAATTTATTAAGTTAAAAAACTTAATATATATATATATAATTTATTGAAATGACGATTTTAAAAATGCTAGAATATATATTTCATTAAGACAAAAAAGATTGTCTCTAATCTTCAGCCAGTTCAAATTTAAAATATAAAGGACTTTGGTAAACAAAGATGCAAAAGTTTACAAAAAAACAAAAACAATATGACGTAAGAATTGAACATTTTAGATTAGAAATATTCAGCACAAAAATCGATCTACCATCTAATTAATCAAACAACTAAAATTGACGAAAACAACAGTTAATTGACAAAGTGCTTTATATTTTAAATTTGAACTGGCTGAAGATTAGAGACAATCTTTTTTGTCTTTATAAAACATATGTTCCAGCATTTTTAAAATCGTCATTTCAATAAATTATTAAAAAGCCCTTCAAGTGGGCTCAGTAGAAGGTGTTCAAGTTTGAATATTAACCTTATTACATATATATAATAACATATATATATACAGAAATAAGTTGATTAACTTGATAAGTTAAATTTTTCAACACAGAGCCCACCTTAATGGCTTTTTTAATAAAAAAGTTCATTACAAGATGTAAAAACTTGCAGAACTCAAGTTTCGTACCTACGAACTCATCAACTGCAAAATAAGTTCAAAATAAAGCACAAAACAAAACACTCAAATAAAAATTTTAAAATAAATATATTATGACGTAATTTTAAAACAGTTAAAAATCATGCATAATGGCTTGAGCAAAAATTAACTTATTAATCGATAATAAACTGACAAAAATTCATAAAACTCCAGTGAGTGACTACAAATTTGAACAGAAAATTGAAATTTATATTAATATAACGTGATGTTAAAACTTATTAAACTTCAAAAACGATTTTTTTGTCTACCAGGGTTGCCACAGATCAAGCTGAAAAAAATTTCCTGACTTTTTACTAAAACTTTCCGGACTTTTTGAAAACAAACTCTAAATTAAAACTTATTCTAAAATACATAATCAAAAACTTGAAACTATATATAGCTTTCAATCTGATATTTATACAGGTTAAAACAACAGTTTTTTTGCTGAATTTAATCATCTAAATTTCATTACATCACTTAAACTATCTGTATGATTGATGTATTTGTAATAAATAGCTTTATCAGTAAAATACTTGTATTTTCTAACTTATAAACACATGAAGGTGTCCTTGCCACATATCATCAATATTAAAAAGCATACAAAAACTGCTTGTTCAAGTAGGGTAGTTGTTCAATATGTTAATAGAAAATTTTTGCAGTTTTATTAAGGAAATTTTATTAGTTTTCATTAGATGAAGGCATTAGAAATCAGGTAATTTTGTATATTTCTAAAAAAATTTTGCAATTTTAGTCTGACTTTGTAGGATTTTAAATTAAATGTTTACCATTTGAAGGTTTGGAAAATGTGGAATTTATTTTGTAAATTTGAGCTGACAAAACCTAAAGTTATTTCAAATTTTCCTGACTTTTGTCATTTTTTAGTTCATCCTGACTTTTCTTGACCTTGTGGCAACCCTGGTCTACAAGATGATACAAACTCGCTTCTTTTGTTTAGGCAGGTGTTATCTTTCAAAGCATATACAACGGCTGTTGCTTCTTGAGACACACCCTACATATCGGGCTATTGCCGTCAGCTATAGGCTGTGCTCTTTTTTTAACTTCCCAGGATATTTTAAAGTCAATGCCGCTGCGCTTTAAGCCACAAACATACTTTGAAAGCTCAGTGTCATTTTCATGTATGCCGCCTTTAAAAGATTTTTTATGATTGCCATACCTGAATCTGAACTGAGTCGAGCACAAGCCGATGTAGAACCTCGACTGAACGCCAGAGTTAACCGTGGCCCTGTAAACGATGTTCTCCGAAAGGTAATTGCCCCCTTTCAATGCATTTAATCAGCTACCAGCGCAACCACATTGATCCCAATTCCTGAGTTTTGATTTAGAATTTTTTGGTTGTGTGCCTTAATGATATTCTCTAAATTTGCCGTGCACAAATAGCTTATTCGCATGTTATGTTTGTATTCGTGCACGGCAAATTTAGAGAAAATCATTAATGCACAGAACAAAAAAATCTTAAATTACAACTCAGAAATTCGGAGTCAATGTGGTTGCGCTGGTAGCTGTAAATATGCTTTGAAAGGGGGCAATTACCTTTCGGAGAACATCGTTTACAGGGCCAAAGTTAACTCTGGCGTTCAGACGAGGCTCTACATCGGTTTGTGCTCGACTCAGTTCAGATTCAGGTATGGCAATCATAAGAAATCTTTCAAATGCGGCATATATGAAAATGACACTGAGCTTTCAAAGTATGTTTGTGGCTTAAAGCGAGTAATCTTTTTAAGTCTTTTAGTTAAAAACCTCAAGTTCTTAAATAACATTCTTTAAACAACCTAAAAAATTTAAAGTTTAAAAATTTTAAAAATATTAAAATAATATACTAAAAAAAAAAAGAGATTGTTAGAAATATTTAAATATAAGTGTTAAGACTAACAGTAAAAACTTGAAAAAGATTAGCTTTAAAAATTAAGGAGTAAACATACTTTAACTAAAATATTCTTTCTAGCTTTTTACTAGGATCCTATTTAATTGAACCAATTTACCTCAAAAAATACTTTGAATTTTTAAGCTGGTAAAAAGGTTTGATAGTTAAAATAACAGCCTACAAAATAAGACCAACATTTAAAAAACAAGGTTGACCGCTATTAGACTCAAGAAATTGTATCAGAGAAGTAAATAAAACAAGGTTCATTTTAACTATCTAAAAGAGTTTTACAAATAAATTTTAAACTAACGTGTTAATGGCAAAGCTTTTATTAAACATTTTATTTGAAGAAGATTTGTTAATCAACTGAGGATCTCGTTTTAATTTATGTAAAACGAATGAAACATTGTTTTGGCAATAAAATTTAAAAACTTGAAGTAACACTGTTAATAAGACTAATTATTAATAGCTGAATATAAATACATTATCATATTTATAAACTATGTTCTTTTTTTTTGGAATTTAGTTAATTAATGTTTTTTAAACTCAAAAAATTTTTGACAAAAAAAATATTTGCAGTGGTGCTTGAATAACAAACCAAATTTATGGATAACTTCAGAAGCGAGTTTGGCAGAACTTTTGACACTACCATGAACATTGGATTCAAGCTGACTTGATGATGACAATCCAGCCCGCTTTGAAACATAATTTCCAGTAAATTTTAATAAGGTTGGTAAATTAGTAAGGGGAGACTTTATTGCTTTTGTTACCTGAAAACAAAAGAAAAATTTCAAGCAAAACTGAATTCAGTTTGTTACTGTTCTATTTATAATATAATAATCTATCATATACAACACGTATTCACCATTAATGAAAAAGTTTAGGCAAAAGTATACTACAAATAATGAATTGACCCTAAATTTATAACTGTGTACTAAAAAATAAGTTGTTAATATAAACATTAGCAAGTTTAAGATGTAATGAAATCTCATCATTCACATGTTCATTTTATTGTTCGAATGTCAAGTATTAATGACGAAACTACAATCGCCGGGAAGCCTCTTAGAATAGAACCTAAACTTATCTTGCTAAGAATGAACAATTCTCGCCAAGAAAATACCTTTGAAAATAATTTGTTCTTCATCATTAAAGTGCATGGTAAAAGGTCGGGATAATCTAACTTCAGATAGTTCATCAGACCTAATTAAATCATCGATTTTGAGCCGTCAAATTTCAAAAAATTACAGTATTTCATTTCAATAAATATCTATCCATTATCATTCAAGTACTCTTTTAATAGTTTTAAAGTAAATACCATTTTTATCAAATTAGTTAAATTGAGTAACTTATGTCTTTAAATAAAAGCTAATCAGTAAGTATTTGTAAGATATACTTTTTTCAAAGTTGTTTAAATTATTTTTTACTGATTATCTTTACTACGCATTTCGATTAAGGATTTATAACCTCAAGTTTTCAATATAGCAAATTGTTTATATAAAAATAAATTAGTAAATAAAAACTCTAAAATTTACAATTATTTTTTTTGATCTCAGAAATTACTTAATAAAATAAGTACCCAATAGATCTTTGTATATATTTTGATTAAATGAGTATAAAACATTACAAAAAAAAACATAAATAGGTAACAACATTTTATGGTAGGTAGCTTATAGTTATTAGAGTAACTAGTTTCTCTTATATGGTCAAATTAAAATTTTAATAAGTTTAATAACAATCTTAACTATTTAAGTAAAAATACTAGTACAAATTCAAACTAATATTTTTCTAAATTAACTATATCAAGTCTTGAGAAAGCGTACTAAATTTTTAGCACAAATTTTTTACGTGACAACGAAACTATGATTCTTCCGAACCAATAACTAGTGAGATAAATTAAATATAATGTGTTGATGTAATTTAATATTTTCAATTTCTATATAATATTTAACACAACTATTTTAACATTTTAAAACTTATGGTCTAACTCTAGCCGTTAATTTTCTTTTAAACACTTTATTATAGAACAAAAAAAAGATATGAAAATTTATTTTACACCAACTTAACAAATAAATCACTTATTTATTGATTATTTAAATTTCTAAACGCAATTGGTATCCACTTGAACACAACCACATTAAATAATTTACCTTCAGGTGCCAAAGGCTTTTTTAATTTTTTTTCCAGGTTTTATAAATTTCTTCAAGGTTTTTTTAAGAACATTTTTTTAGTCCACTTTTAATATTAAGTTAAATTAAAATAAAAAACTGTCCTAAATAATATAATATATGATAGATATTTTGTACACAATCGAAATTTGAAAACCTTACATTTAAAAATTAGAACTTTTTAAAACTCCAGGTTTTCCAAGGATTTTTTCAAAATTTTTGAAACTCTAGGTTTTTTAATGTTTCATTCTACCTAAATTGTAAAGTTCGAGATTTCTTGGCCACCCTGTTACCTTAATAAGTTAACAATAGGTAGAGAGAAAACTTATTTAAAATTTAAATACTGTTGCAATTTTGTACATATGTATTTCAAAATGCATGAAACAACTAAAATAATAAAAAATTCTCAAAAAACAAAACAAATTAATTGTAACAGACTATTTTAATGTTTACATTTAGGTCTATTTAAAAATAGATCAATAATACTAGGTATTAAAATATCATTGTAAAACCAACACTAGCTACTTAAATGATAATGATTTTCGAATATATAATAAACATGTTTAAGATTGAGCTGTCAGTACAGGAACTGAAAACGGGTAGTAGTCTAATATGCACGAAGACGCTTTTGCACGAAGGGACACTTTTGAACGGCGTCAATTTTGCAAGAGGGGTCACTTTTGCACAATGGGTCAATTTTGCACGGATTGAAAAAAAATACTTTTTTTTTAACTTTAATTTTTTTTATTTTTTTTTACCATCACTTTTACCCCTAACCCTCAGTTGGTAATTTTTTATTATTATTAATTTTCATTAGGTTTTTTTTATCACTGTTACCCCCAACCCCCGGTCGGAAACTTTTCTTTTTTTAGTTTGGTCTTTATATTTTTTATTTTTTTAAATATTTTTTTTTTCTTTTTGTTTTATGAATTTTTTTACTCTCGTGCAAAAAGTGTCTTCGTGCATATTTGACCCGTTCCCACTGAAAACATATACTCTTGATAATTCAATATTAATTTTATGAATTACTTTTTTTGTTTACATTATAATAAAAAATGCTTAAACATTTGCTTAGACATATATATAACTTTTTTTTAAGATGTAACGTTATAAGGCGTTAAATCCTGGAGATCCTGATAAGCTAAGCTTATCGGAATGTATACCACAGATGTTCTTGTGCTAAAACTTTATTTCAACTAACGGCGTTTCACTGCTCTCAAATAAATTTAAGAACAGATCTACGGAGTCTATAAAATGTTAACACACATTTTTTCTAATGTGTGTTAACATTTTATAGACTCCGTAGATCTGTTCTTAACTTTTTTTTATAAATTTATTTATAAAAAGCAGCAATAGAATATGTTTTTTTACTATAAAAGGAAAATGTCTGCTTCCTAACTTTTAAAAGTTTAAAACACTGGTACACTTTTATGAAAACACTGGTATAATAGATTTTTTTTTAATTAAACAACTTTATACTTAAATGTAATATTTGAGTTACTTTTTACCATAAAAATGATACAACAGGGTTTTTTGAATTTTTTTAGGTTTTCTGTATTTCTTCAAGGTTTTACAAGTACAAGTTGTTTTTGTCCATTTTTTGTACAATAAAAAAATTAAAGTATAAAACTGTCTTAGTAACATTGAAGTATTGAAAAGATACTGTAATGCTACTTAAAATGAGTTTTATAATGAATAAATTCTAGATTACCTACGAAAATTTTTTCTATATACTTTTTTAGCATTTAATCAAAATTTAATTATTTTACATGTAAAAATTGTTTAAAATTCCAGGTTTTATGGCAACCGAGAAACAAATATAACAGCTGTATTTAGTCATACAACAAAAAAACTTACATTAGCATTTGTTTTTCCATAGTATTGCACACCAGTGAGAGCTAAAAAGAACCTCAATATATCATTTGTTCCTTCAAATATACGGAAAATTCTAAGATCTCTCATGACTCTCTCAGCACCGCAATCCTTCATGTAACCCATTCCACCAAGAATTTGGATGCATTCATCCGCTACTGACCATGCAGCCTCTAAATGATTTAATATTTGTATATAATCTTTGAATAATGATTAACTTTCTCTAAACGTTTTATTTTTTTTACAAAAGACAAATACTTCTAATGTATCATTAGAATTTTACTAAAATTGTAAATTAATACCTAGTGAATTACTTTTTGACAATAACTAGAATAAAGTATATTCATTAAACTGTAAAAAAACAAGGATTAACAACTAAATAAAATTGAACAAAATAAACTTAGTTTATGTTACTTAAATGCAGTATAGCAGCTTAATTTCAACATATTTTATAAATAATTGTTTTACTAAGATTCTAAACAGTTTTTTGAATGATTCAAGAGGTCGTTTAAAGAACATTTATCATAAACTATTATTAATATGTAAAAGTTTTGTAAAAAATCTAACACATTTCGTTTTAAAGCTATATGTTAAATAATAACAAAACATTCTTATGTAATAAACATAATTATAGTCTAAGTCAGTTGTCTTCATTTTTAAGACCTTTGCACACTATTGTGAATATAAACTATTTTGATGTGAACAGAAAATTTTGGTAAGTTACACAAATATATATTTAAAAGAAGTTTGTATGTCTATGTATAACAGAAAAAGCTAATTATATCATAAATTATCAGTTCTTGACTTAAATTTATATACTAAGACACTCAAAACAGAAAAAATAACAATGTTTTTTTGTTTTGATTGTCTTAGTATATAAATTTAAGTATATAAATTTATATTTGTTATAGCTCAGTGTGCACAGTTTATGAAAAGTTTGAAGACTACTGGTCTAAGTAAATGTAATGTAAATCCTTTTATCTGAAGTTATATTGAAAAAAACTTCTGAAATTTTTCATAAACATTTTTATAAACCTTTAACAAAGAAAACTCTAAATATGATTAAAAACTTTTAAACTATACTAAACTTCCAACATAATTTTTGACATCTTGTTTAAATTTTTAGTTTGCTGATGAATTTCTTAAGAACTTGTTCACTTAATACAATTTAAAAGAAGTACAAGAGAGTTAATTTAAGAAGTTATAAAATAAGTAACCGCAAAATGAATAGAAAATAAACTAATCGGGTAGCTGTCAAATTTGTACGAGCGTACAAAATTGCACAAGGGGACAAAATTGCAAGAAGATACTTTTGCACATACACTTTTGCACAAGGGGATAAAATTGCACGAAGATACTTTTGCACGGGTCAATTTTTTTTTCTATCACTGTTACCCCTAACCCTTACCCTCGGTCGGTAAATTATTGTTTTTTACTATCACTGTTAACCCTAACCCTTACCCTCGGTCAGTAACTTTTTTATATATATTTGTTTAATAGTAATTTTTATTAGCTATTTTTTATATATTCTTTATTCTCGTGCAAAAATGTAACTCGTTCAAAACTTACCCTTGTGCAAAATTGTCTTCGTGCAATTTTGTTCCCTCGTACAAATTTAGCTTTGTGAAATTTTGTTCTCGTGCAATTTAGTCCCCTTGTGCAATTTAGTAACATCGTGCAATTTTGTCTTTAAGCAATTTAGACCCGTTCCCAAACTAATCATAGAAGTTAAATCTATAATAATTATGGCTTATGTATTGTAAATACACGTATTCATCTTTTTATCTTCTATTCTTTTTGCAGTACTAACTTTTTCAGAACTTAGGGGAGCTGCGTTAATTGGTAAACACAAAGAAACGTTTAAGTACTGTGAAAATTGTTGCTATTATTGTAATTAAAGAGTATTAATATTTTTTTAAAATAAAGTTAAAGAATTAAATACCAAAACTATAAAAAACCGTAACAAACTTATACTATAAACATACAACTAAGAATCTATAGAACTCTCAAAATTCAAATCTTTTTATGTTGAAAGGTTAGTTTAGTTTAAATGATATAAATGGATTTTACAGCTGGAAATTATGCAATTATTTTTACTGTTTTAAAAACTTTTTACTCTTAAAAAACCTGAGGCAAAAATTTTGCTTATGGCTGCTTCTAATTGGAAGTCATCATATCCAGCGTCCATACTTCCACATACAATGTACGCCATGGACTCAGTGACATAATGAAGGATAGACATCCTTGCAAGTTTTTCCTTGATTCCATTAAACTCATAAAGTTTCTTACCAAATTGGGTTCGGTTTGTTGCATGATCCGTAGCTTGAACTATCAAGCTTTTCATTGTACCTATAGTCAAGAAATTACTGAATTTACTTGTCTTATAATATAAAACTTACTTTTAAACTACAAAAAAAAGATAATGGAAATAATTTTCAGTTAAATAAAATTAAATAGAAAAGAAATTAAAAGCAATATACAAATTAAAGACCACCAAAAGTTTTTGCATATTTGTGAACTAATAAAATACAGATAACTTTGTTTTTAAATCTCATACTACCTAATTTTACAAAAAATGTTTTCTTACAAACTAGTTATCGTGCTTGTAACTATTTATCTGTTTAGATTTATGGTCAAGGCCATAGGGGTTTCCAAGATTTTTGTTCAGAAATCAAACATTAGCTGTTATTTGAAAGTTCAACGTTTATTTTAAAAAAATTTAGAACTTAAAAATTTTAATTAACCTTTCAGAAAAGTCAGTTAAGTAAAACGTTTTTTATACAAACGTATGGAGAAATAAGTCTTTTATTGACAATTTTCTTGTATTTTTGAAAAATTCACTAGGAGTTAATCTTCAACTTTACTTCTTCAGCAATTAAACTAAAAGTTTTAGAAATTTTTCTTGCATTTTAAGATAGATTTCCATTGTATAAACGAAAAAAGAAGTATTTCATGACAAAAAATAAAAAGAATCTTTTTTTTAATAAAAAAAAAGGTTAATAATAACTAAAAAATATCTACAATAACATCGGTTATTACTATGTTAATATTAAGGCCATAGGGGGGGGGGGGGGGGGGGTAGGCCATGTTTTTTACAAGTTGATCTTATTTTATAGAGTTTTTACTAAGCTTCAAGTTGCTTTTTACCGTTTTTAAAAATTCGAATTAGTTTTTGAGATATGACCGGCCAAAGTCGGGCCGCATAACAGGTTCCTTATGGGGAAGGAAAAACTAAAACGGCAAAAAAAGACTAATGCATTCAAAATCTATCTCCTCCTTCATTTTTTAAGCAATCTTCTTCAAACTTTCACAGTCTATTCTTTATACAATAACAAAAAAACGTTATTTGTAACTTTTAAAAATTTCAAGTAAAAATACCTTTTTTTTGAAAAAAAAAATTTTTTTTTGATAAAAAATCACTTTTTTTTTTAATTTTTGTCATAAAATTTTTATTTTTTTAAATTATTAAAATTCACAAATAACGTTTTTTTCTCATAATGTAAGGAACATTTCCTGAAAATTTGAAGAAGATTGCTTGAAAAATGAAGGAGAAGATAGATTTTAAAGCCCGTTTTTAAAAACTTGAGAAAAACGACTTTAAAGTTTTGGTAAACTTTATTTTTTCATATAAATATTTTTATATAACCGGTCATAAAAAAAAAGTTACTTGATATTTTTAAAATCTAAAAAAAGCATCTGAAAGATTATGAAATTTACTATAATATAAGTCTATATGTTATTTTTGGTCAAAAAATGGCTTCTACCCCCCCCCTATGGCCTTAAACTGAGAACGCTTGAGATAAATTGATTTAAAAGTGTAAAAATCTTTAACTTTATCTCATTAAAATCCAACATCAAATCTTTCATAAAGACTTTTTAGCTTTGAGTAAGCTTAGTTAAGGTTAAGGGTGTTACTTACAAATTTTTAAACATTAGTAATTTTTTAACTAAGGTACAGAGTTGCCAAAAATTTATGTACATTTCTTTCAGGTTTTTTCAAAACAAGTTTTTTGGTCCATTTTCAGTATAAATTTAACATAGTTAAAACAAACTGTTTTAAATAGTATAATATTATTAAAAAGATATTGTTAAGCAACTTTAAATGTGTTTTTATACACATCAAAATTTAATGAAACAATTTTTGTCTTCTTTATGATAGATTTTTTGTATATAATCAAAATTTTGTTACTTTACAGGTTAAAATAATTTAAAAGTCTAAGTTTTTTTTTAATTTTCCAAATTTAAGGTTTTACCAGGATTCTAGGTTTTTTGGCAACCCTGTAACTAGGGCTAAGAGTAAAAAAAAAATATTTAATTAGGCTCTTAAAATAACTTAAGTGGTATGATTGCATTTATAAAAAATGTTCATTATAAAGTGAAGCTTTACCTGTAAAAAAAATAAGCGCAGTTTTACCCATACAGGGTAAAGATTTTAACTTGATTTAAGTATTAAGTACTAAAATTAACTTTATATACCTTCAAGAAAATCAAAACAACTTTAGCTTATCAAAAGGTACATCAACACTTTCTTATAAACTAGACTTATTCTAAGAATTACTGATGAAAGTTCATATGAAACCAGAGGAGGTTGGCATGCCAACTTCCAAGGGTTTGTTTAGGAGGGTAGGAGGGTCAATGGTGGACTCATGGCTAAGAGGTCTTTGGCTCTGAATGCGAGCACTCTTAGCCCGAGTTTGAATCCTAGTGTCTGGAAGACACTCTGGGCTTGGACTGACCCGTGACATAGTTTAATTTTACTTTAATAAAAATTTTTTAATAATATAAAACTCAAAATAGTTGGGATAAATTTATATGCTAAAAACTTAATAGTAAACCAATTTGTAACAAAATATAAAAAACTTAAAATGAACAAAGTAGTTAAAATTAGACAAAAATTACAATAAAAACTCAGGTATGAAAAAAAATCAATAAAATTTTATAAACTGTTATAAAATTTTATACAATGTTAACAAAATTCAAGAAAATACTTAAATTTGTCTAAAAACAATTTAAGTATCTTGCTTATAAAAAAGTCAATAAAATTAGTCACTAGCACTCAGGAAAAGGTGATTCTGCTGGAAGACAATAAACTTCACTCCAATTCTTTCCTCAGAACTCAGACTCCTCACTCTAACAATGTCCAAGCTTACAATACTCCTTTACTTGACTGAAGACTATTGTTATAGCAACAATTTCAAATTTAGCTTTCCGAACAACAAAGTGTTTCCAATTAAAAAATAGAAAATTGGAATAAAATAACGTATCGTTACATTACTTTTCCTCTCTTTTTTTTTTTATTTTATTTTTTTTTTTTTTTTTTAACATGCACCTATCTAATGAAGTATTGTTCTCAAAACAGTAAAACATATAAAAACACGCTAGTAAAGATGTGCAGTAACATCCCGCTTTCCTTCCTCACTCTCTTTAAGGAAAGAAAAGAATACATAGGTAACAAAAAACAAAATATGTATAAATAACGTCATACTAAGATTATCGACAAAATAAATAAACCAAAATAACAATCATGGCGACAAAACCCATAAAATCAAATACAGTTACACATAACATTACGGTCATGTAAAATGTCAAACTTCTGAACATAAATCAATAAATTCCATAGAACAGCAATTAATAAAGTTTTCATTTTTTTTGTTGTGTTTTAGGGAATTTTTTCAATGTTTACAGTTGTTGTTAAATTTGCTTGGTTACTGTAAGTTACACAAGCAAGATTTCATTATTTATTTAAACTTCCCAACACAATAAAAGCAAACAAAAAATTAGTTTTTTTATAAAATAAAATGTTAGAATAAATCTCTATTTTTGATATGTTTTTTTTTTGTGTGTTAATAAAATAATCTTAAAGCCAAAATTTAAGATTTTGTTTCAAAAATTGTCATAAATTTAACAAGCAATAATTGTATTTAATAGTTCAACTTAGATACAAAAAAGTAAGAATAAATAAAATAAAAGTAAAAAAATCTTATTATCTTGTTATAAGTTAGTTTATATTTAGATAAACAAATCAACTCAAAAACAAAGCACATTTAAAACACAGAAATTTTTTATCCCAAATTACGTATAACTTGTTTAAAATTTTTTAAAATAATTATACGGATAAAATAGCTCAACAAGAAATATTAATAATTTTGGATATAAAATAAAAAAAAATAATTGTTACAGTCCAAACCCAAAATAATCCACCATACCATTGACCATGTCCTACTCCTCTGAACTATGGGTCTCTGCATAATTAACTGGCCCATGTGGTCTTATATTATAACTATTAATACCTTCCAATTCATCAGTAAGATTTAACGGACCAACATAAGCTTTAGTATTTCCAATTGATACTTTCACAACTTGAGAATTTTTTATTATGTACAAAGAATGTTCTGTTGATTTATTTCTTACCACTTTGTATGGTCCTTCATACAACTTATCTAATTTCTTTCTGCTATTCTTTTTCAACCAAACATATCTACAATTAAAAAGGCCTGGCTGATAGAAAGGTGCATCATTTTTAGTTTTTCTGAACTTGCGGCTGATATCTGCCATGGAATTTACAAAGACCGCACATTCAATAGGAGATGGTCTGGTGATTTGATGAATTTCATCAACTTCATCAAAAAGAAGTCGGCCACTTAAATTTAAAGAGCATCCAAATGCATACTGGGCCGGGGTGTAAGGGGAACCTTCAATAAGTGAGTTGTTAATGGTGCAAGTAATTAATGGGAGGTGAAGAGCCCAATTTGTTTTTTCTTCAAGTGAACGAAAAGCCACATTGATTGTTCTATTCTGTCTTTCAACATAACCATTTGTCTGAGGCGTTCTTGAAGAGGTAAACCTTTGCTCAATTCCCAATTGTTTACACGCCTCTTGCAATAAAAAATTTTTAAATTCTTTACCGTTATCTGAAAGAACAACCTGAGGTACTCCATAATGCCCTACCCAGTTTTGTATAAAGGCATCCCTAACAGTTATTGCTGTTTTATCTGGTATGGGAGCTGTTACCAATAACCCAGTTGCTCTATCTTTTATCATTAGAACATATTGATAGTCAACTGACTTATCCAATGGGCCTATAAGGTCTAAATGTAAAAATTGGAAACGTTGCGTGTTATTGGGAAAAAAACCTATGTTTGGCCTGTTATGTCTAGAAACTTTTGTCTGCTGACACGTGGCGCAGTTATTAACCTAGTGACTGATGTCATTCCTTAATTTAGGCCACCAGAAAGTTCTTGCTATGGCTTCTATGGACTTCTCAATACCCAAGTGAAGCCTGTTATGGGCTGCGTTGTACGCAGTCAGACGCAACGACTCAGGCAATATGACACGTTTAATTCCATCTTCTATAAAGAAAGCCATGTTTTCGTTTGTTGTGAACTGGACTTCTTTCTTTAAGAGGCGTGCTTGGTCAATAAGGCCTGGCTCCCTCCTTTGGAAAATTGCAATTGCCTCCCTATCCAAAGTTTTAGGGCTAACAGATTCTACATCTGAGCTTGAAATATCCAAATCATAAACTTCTGGAGTTATTAATTGCTCACTGTTATCAAAATCATCTATGTCCAGCTCACTGTCACTAGTATCAGACTCCGAACTACACAAGTAATCCGGATCCTCTTGGTGTGCTCTAACATGCATGGCTGTAATCTGAGGCGGCCTGCTTAGAGCATCTGCAACTGTGTTGTTGGATCCGGCTATGTGTGCTACTTCTGGATCAAACTCTTTTATCAGCATGATGTACCGTTGTTCCATAGGTGACTGATCTTTTAGATTATTGTTAATGGCCCCAACCAATGCCTTGTTATCTGTCCTTATCAACAACCTCCTGCCAAGAATTCTATATTGAAAGTGTTTCAAGCTTAAATAAAGGGCACGAAGTTCCTTATAAAAAGTTGACCTAACAGTCTTAAGTGGTGGCAATTTCTTTGAAAAAAATGCCAAAGGACGCATCTCCCCATTCTTGCCTTCCTGCTCGAGGACTGCGCCAACATGGGTATCAGATGCATCTGAAAATAGCATTAGTGGTTTGTTATGATCTTCATAAGACAAGGTAGTCGTATGTGCTAAAATAGCCTTTGTGTTTTTAAAGGCTTGAATATGCCTATCATTAAGGTTAATTTTAGCACGATTAGTAGATTTTGGACCTCCAGATAACTCATTGAGAGGTGCAGTTATTTCAGCAATCTTTGGAACAAAACGATGATAGTAATTCGCAAGACCTAAAAAACGTTTTAGGTCTCTTCGTGTGGTGGGAATAGGGTATTCCCGAATAGCCTCAACCTTTGAGTCTAAGACATTAAGTCCTTCAATGCTAACAGAATGACCAAAAAATCTAGTTTTGTTTTAGCAAGATTGCTTTTGTTTGTATTTAGATATAATCCATTGTCAGACAATATCTTAAAAACTGTCTTCAAATGAGAGATATGATCTTCCTCAGTTTTGGAAAAAATCAATATGTAATCCAGATAAATAAATGTAAAAGTTTGACAAGAAATAAAAATACTTTCCATCATCTGCTGAAATCTGGTAGGGGCATTTTTCAAGCCAAACGTGCAACGTTTTGGAATGAAAACTCCTTTATGCGTGATTATTGCAGCATACTTTTGAGAACTTATTTCTATTGGCAAGCTGTAATAAGCTTCTTTTAGATCCAGGGTAGAGAAAACACATGTACCTCCTGGAATGATTTCAGACAGTTCGTCTATACGAGGTAGCGGATAAGATAAAGGACGTGTATGTGAATTTAGAATAGTGTAGTCAATGCAGACACGATAAGTCTTATCTTTCTTGGGTACACAAGTAACTGGAGAAGCACATGTATCCCCACTACCCCGGACTACAGCACCTCTCTCTAATAGATCAAAGAAATGATCTTTAATTACTTCTCTTGTACCACCGCATCTCCTGGCCTTGGTCATTTTAGGACAATAATTATCGACTATTATCTCTAGGGAATGATTGTGCTTTGGTGGTACAGTATAGTCAGGTTTCTTAGTAATTTCTGGAAATTTAGCAAGTAAGGCCTTACATCTTTCTTCTAAAGAATTTTTGCCTGAGTTTATCAGTTCGACACTGTTGATTGATGCAACTACAGGGCTGGGAAAGTCTGAAGCCACAAGGAGTTTTGTCTTCCGGCCTGAAATTGCTGAGCGTAATTGTGACTTGGCTGGCAGTATTTCTAATTCATTCGCTTTTAGAAAATCAAGTCCAATGATACCATAACCCCTTGACTCTGGAGTTATCCAAAAGGTATGTGTGAAATTACCTAGTTCACTAACATTAACTTCTATATCTGCACTCCCAACTGGGTGAATTACTGAGTCGCCTATTCCTTGGATACTTTTGCTATTAGGGAGAAAATATTTGTTAATACCATTAGTTAAAGATTTTGGTAAAAGTGATATCTCACTTCCAGAATCGATTAAAAATAACACATTTGTATTCAAATCTGAAACAAACTGAAGATTTTGTGGCAAATTATTAGGGTCAACAAAAGAGTTTTTGACCAATTTGAAAGTCCAGCGCAATGGACGTTCGGGAGACTGTTTAACAGTCTCTGTAAGAGGACTTTTAATCCCGCCATCTGATCCTCTCACTGCGACGAAGACGGGAAGTCGTTTTTTTGTTGGACGTTGAGTTCTGATACCTGCCATTTCACACGTCCCCGGGGCAGCGCATTCATAGGCGTTATTCCCAAACTTTCTATGTCTGTGACAGAGAGTACTTGAAGTCCCGTTGTTGCCTGTATTGTTGTGATTGCTATTATTTTGTCTGCCTTGATACCCATTGACAACAGGGGTATTGTTTTGGTGTGTCCGACCCTGGAAATTATCTCTAGGGTGGCCAATGACTCTAGTATCAGGAATAAAATTACAATCTTGATGGCCAAAATTGTTGTTTGCATTATTTTGGTAGCCAGAGTTTCGGTCTATATGTCTATAGCTATTCATGTGATAGTTAGATTTACTCTTCCTTTGACTTGGTCTATTAACATTGTAATTAATATTCCTTGAAGCCTCTATACTACGTTGGTGATTGGCATCACAAATATCCCTGCAACGACGCTTAAAATTTTCTATATCTAAGCTTAAAACTTCTCTCATTTTACCTTTTAAGTGTTCAGGAGCTAGGTGAATGTATAAAAACTTTCTTAAAGTGTTAGAGTCTTTCATTCCTGCCTCCCACTTCGTGACTTCTAGTTCCAAAGCTTGGCCGTTTAGATTGTTGAAATCAGGTCTAGGCAGAAGAACTCTACCAAGCTGACCATCCCTATTTGACAAGTAATCAATAAGACTCTTGTAACAACGTCTCCCATACTCGACAGTAGTGTAGAAATTTCTTATATCTTTATGTGGCCAGACTGAAGTCAAAATTTGGTAGCGCAATTGAGAGTCAAAAATTTCAAGACTTCGGCACATATCTTCAAAATAGCTTATTTCATCTCTAGGGTTAGCGGTAATATCTATCTTAATAATAGATTTAAGTTCAGAGATCCTATTGCTTAAATTGAATCCCCTATAACCACCCCCTGGCAAGTTAAAGTCAACAATGTTATTGAAATTTGAGTCAGGCTTGGAAGTTGTCCTCATTGAGTTATTATCAATATGATTATATTCACCCCTGGCATTCACTAACCCATTGATTATTTTAGTTCTACTAGGACAGGTCTGCTGTAGAGGATCTCTGCAACTGGCTTGCATGTCAAGCTCAAGGTCATGTGCTTCTTTGTTTATTGACAACAAAGTTTGTTTTCTTTTTTGTAACTTTAACTCTTTGAGACGTTTAGCTTGACGCTCAATTTCTAACTCAACCATCTGTAATTCTTGCTCAGTTGTTGCAGATGCTAAGTTGTCTGAGTTTATGGCTTGACTAATGTCTCGTACCTCACTGGACACTTGGTAGGGTAAACAGACCTTAGTACCTAAGTGGGTAGAATTAGTTGTGTTGTGATACCCACCTATATTATGTATGCTTGAATTAACCTTGATGTCAGGCTGAAACTGGCCCACTATGGCTTTTTGACTGTAATTTTGATTGTGATTTATTTTAGTATTACTATTAATGGTATATGGTATATAATCATTATGGGTATCATGCATAAAGCTAGCCATGGTATGATCTGTGTGAAAATGTTGAGGGTCTTTACAACTTGTGTTAGGGTTTGGTAGGTTGTCTTTTAGTGTCAGATGTGACTTACTTTCCCCTACTATTGTTTGTACATTGTTAATATCATTTTTAGTAAATAACAAATTGTTCTGAGTTGTGATGGCCAAATCTGAATTTGGTGAAAAACATGGATCAATTTGACTGGTATGGTAAGACCCACTTAAACTTATGTTAGGTTGATGTGTATGACTGACCGAAAGGTCGTTATTCTTGTTCTCGAGGACGCCAATGAAACCAGAGGAGGTTGGCATGCCAACTTCCAAGGGTTTGTTTAGGAGGGTAGGAGGGTCAATGGTGGACTCATGGCTAAGAGGTCTTTGGCTCTGAATGCGAGCACTCTTAGCCCGAGTTTGAATCCTAGTGTCTGGAAGACACTCTGGGCTTGGACTGACCCGTGACATAGTTTAATTTTACTTTAATAAAAATTATTTAATAATATAAAACACAAAATAGTTGGGATAAATTTATATGCTAAAAACTTAATAGTAAACCAATTTGTAACAAAATATAAAAAACTTAAAATGAACAAAGTAGTTAAAATTAGACAAAAATTACAATAAAAACTCAGGTATGAAAAAAAATCAATAAAATTTTATAAACTGTTATAAAATTTTATACAATGTTAACAAAATTCAAGAAAATACTTAAATTTGTCTAAAAACAATTTAAGTATCTTGCTTATAAAAAAGTCAATAAAATTAGTCACTAGCACTCAGGAAAAGGTGATTCTGCTGGAAGACAATAAACTTCACTCCAATTCTTTCCTCAGAACTCAGACTCCTCACTCTAACAATGTCCAAGCTTACAATACTCCTTTACTTGACTGAAGACTATTGTTATAGCAACAATTTCAAATTTAGCTTTCCGAACAACAAAGTGTTTCCAATTAAAAAATAGAAAATTGGAATAAAATAACTATCTTACACATACAAAAACACCAAACAAATTGTTTATTTAAAAAAAGTAACTAATTCTATGAAAGCAGTCAAAAACTGATATAGCAAGAGTTTTTTTTTGGTTTTGTTCAATTAATACAACTTATTGATGATTTAATATTAATTTGAAAGCTATTTAATTAATTATATAAACTTTTAGTTCTTAATCTAGCATAAATATAGAGACTTAAAGGGTGAAATAGCAATAATTGTAATTGCTTTCTTATAATTAACTCATATAGTGTTAGACTCACAAAGTAATTTAATTATAATATCATTATAACACATACCTGATAGTGCACCAGCCATTCCAAATCTTCCATTATTTAGAATGTGCATAGCAATTTTAAAGCCATCACCTTCTTTGCCTAGCATATTTTCTACTGGAACTCTTACATCTTCAAAGTGAACTTCAGCAGTATTTGAACACTTGATTCCCATTTTTTGCTCAGGTGGTCCACTAGTGATTCCTCCAAAATCTCTTTCAACAATAAAAGCAGATACCTTGTCAGTTAGTGTTCCATCTTCATTTTTAACCTGGGTTTTAGCAAAAACAGTAAATATGTCAGCGATTCCTCCATTACTGATCCATATTTTTCCACCATTCAGAATGTACGCTTTACCATCTTCTGTTTTTACAGCTCTTGTTTGAATTGATGCAGCATCTGAACCACTTGCCGGCTCTGTGAGACAAAATGCTGCAAACTTTTCACCAGTTGCTAATGTTGGTAAGTACTTTGCTTTCTGTTCTGGGTTACCACGGAGTAATATTCCCTTAAAACCAATAGATTGATGAGCTCCTAAAGCAATGCCAACCCCAAGGTCACTGCTGCCTACAATTTCAACAAGCCTTGCATATTGTGTATTTGTCAATCCTAAACCATCTAACTCAACTGGGACTTGCAGACCAAAGGCACCCATTTCTTTTAAACCTTGCAAAGTATTTGGTTCTATTTCTGCATCTTGATCATTTTTGGCTGGGTTGTTTACTTCCGTCATAAACTTAGAGAATGGGTCTACTAAGGCTTCAACCATCTCAGTTTGCTCCTCATCAAGGGATCTGTACAGATTTATCAAAAAAATAAGGAATTTTAGATTAAATATTTAATTAAAAATAAAAAGAAGTTAAAACTCTCTAACACAAGTAGATTTTACTGCAGTATATTTAATTTAGTTTACAGTACTAATTACTTGAACAGTTGTACTCATAGTTTCTAAAATCAAAATTTTGCAGTGCAAATGAATTTGTAACCTCTAAAATATCTTTTGAATCTAAAATTTCACTAGAACTGTTAATTTTTAACATTTCATTCTTAAATCTATATCTTAAACTTTGAATGTTTTGAAGTCTTTACTATCATTTCTAATTTTTGTTTTTCTTCCTTCTACTTGTTTTTAACTTTTGAAAAAGAGATTGAGCTATCATTGATTTTTGTAATAAAAAAAATCAAACAAAATATATCTTTTGAAAATATAACAACAACAACTTTAAAGGTACTTAATTTATAAAAACTTACAACATTTTTCTATGTTAAAATAGAACTTATGTTTCTATTTACATCAAAGGATTTTTTTTTGTAAAAGTATACATTATTTTTTATAAAATTTTAAGTAGTTTTTATTTACTATCTAGATAGACACTTATTATGGCTTTTTATGCTAATCAAGCAACATAGTATTAAAGTTATGTGCATAGATATCATTTTCCTGTTCTAACAAAATACATAAAGTTTGTTTAAATCCATATGATTGGAGGGGTAAAGTTTAAAAAAATACTATTAAGGCCATAGGGGGGGTAAACCATGTTTTTTACAAGTTGATCTTATTTTATAGAATTTTTTTCTAAGCTTCAATATGCTCTTTATTATTTTTAAAAATTCGAATTATTTTTTGAGATATGACCAGTCAAAGTCAGGCCGCATAATAAGTTCCCTATAGGAAGGGAAAACTAAAACAGGGGAAAAAGACTTTTTTATTTAAAATCTATCTCCTCCTACATTTTTCAAGCAATCTTCTTCAAACTTTCACAGTCTAATCTTTATACAATAAAAAAAAACGTTACTTTGGAATTAAAAAAATATTTTGTAAACTTTTTTTTTTTGAAAAAAAAAAAAACATTTTTTTTTTAATTTTTGTGATAAAAATTTTATTTTATTAAACTATTTAAATTCTAAAGTAACGTTTTTCCTTTTATTATAAGAAACGTTTCCTGAAAATTTGAAGAAGATTGCTTGAAAAATGAAGAAGATAGATTTTTAGTGAATTTTCAAATTTCCGAGAAAATTGACCCCAAAAAATTTGCCGGCCATACATTTATATTGGAAAGTTTTTACAAAAAATTAAATATCTCAAAAGTTAAATAATATTTTTGAATTCTATAAAAACTGGCTTGTAGTTTATACTTAAAGCTTTCATATAAAAGCCAAAGTTAATTTTTGTAAAAAAAAATGTTGGAGCCCCCCTATGGCCTTAATTACATTAATAATAATCTAAGTCACCAGTTTATTTTTAGGGTTAGTTAAATAGAATATTACTGTTTTACAAGTATAAACAAATTCACAATCATTTAAACAAGATTATCAGAAACAAATTACTATTTTCCCAGAGTAAATAGTCTTTGTGGTTCTAAATACTTATCCTATTTTGGATGTCAAGTATAAGAGGAAATTCCAAAAAGCTTAAAAGAACAAAACTATCTTATAGCATTTCAACCTGGACTAAAAAATGTATCATTAAAAATAATTAGATTCAAGTCAAATTTAATTTTTTATATAATACTAAATAAAATTTTACTTTTTGGTTAATAATGTTTTTAATCTCTATTTTTTTCTAAGACTAATCAATGGTGGATACGTTGACTGAGTGTGAGCAGAAATGGTTTGGTATTGGTTATAAGTTTTAAACATGCACAGTTTTTATCTATTAATTTATTTTTTATGTGAGTTTTATTATTTAATATGATTATAATTTTTTTCCTTAAATAGTTGTTAGGTTTACTTTGTAGGTAATTAAAAGTTTTTGAACATACATAGTTGAAATTTATTTTTTTATTTTACTTTTAAGTGAGATTTATTAACTAACTTATTTATTATTAACATAAGTAGTTGCTAAGTTTTTTCTTTTTTTTATTTTTTAAAAAGCATTTAGTTGCAAATTTAAAAGTTGATTTCTACGTATGTAGTTAATTTTTTTTTCTTACATATATATGTCAACTTTTAACAGGGTTCGTGCGCGAATTTTTTTTCATTTAGCCTGACTGAGACCAATTTAGCCTGACATTTTTTCAAAGTTAGGAAAATCCCCTTTAGAATTCATTTTAGGTATTGGGGGGGTCTTGAATAGTACTATTGTAGTCTCTGACTTCAACCAGCTATATCTCAAAAATTTTATGAGCTTTAAAAATCTGCAAAAAGCAACTCATAGCTTAGTTACAACTCAATAAAATAAGACTAAATTGTGAAAAAGGTGATTGACCCCTTATTCCCTTAACACAACAAATTCAGTGATAAGTTTTAAAATAAGCGTTATATCTTATCTATTACTAATTTAAAAATTTAATATATATTACTAAATACAATTGTTCAATTTAATTAAGCACTACGTAAAAACATTATAACCAGAAGATTTAAAATAAAACAATGTGCATTGTCGTGTTTTATTAAAATTTAAAATGAAACGCTTACACAAGTATTAAAATAAGTAATAAATGTTTATTATAGTACTTGACTAATACTTAAAATTGAAGCATAATTATAAATCCTAAACTCTAAATAAATACAGTGATTGTTGATTTCATATCAAATTTAAAAAGGTTACGCTTGAATTAAAAAACCTTTAACATTTTGTTCTTGTAAAGAAAAATGAATTGTACCTCAAATTTGTACTCCCACAAAACTTAGTACTTATATCTTAAAGCTAAGTTTTAGTGTTGTGAATACCTGTAACAACTTTAAACAAACAGTAAAATATATGAATAAACTGCTAAGAGTTTTAATCTATAAAATATTCTGTATAAAGCCTTTAAATTAGAAATTAAAACAGTTAAACTAACTAAGCTCTAAAAAACATAGCTGATGTAAACAAATTCAAACAAACAGCTAAGTAGTTGAATTAAACTGTAATGTTTAAACTGTATTTTTTTATGAATTTTCATAACTATGATGTATATAATCTACTTAAAACTAAATAATGAAGATTCTTAAAATTTTTTAGAGATTAGGTTTTAAGCATTTACTTTTACAAATACTGACTAATTTTGTCTTTAATAACTAAATCTTTATTTAGAAATAACAACACATCTCAATTTGATCTTTAAAAGATTTCTCTTTTTTTTTAATCAAAAATTTTCAAGCATTTGAACTGAGAAAAACCGAGACTTTCAAATTTTTAAATAAAAAACTGATTTAGCCTGACGTTTTTCTACTTTTTTCAAAAAAACTGATTTAGCCTGACTTAGCCTGACGCGCACGAACCCTGTTTTAATGTGAGAACTAGTTATTGTTACTGACTAACTTACATATTTAAAAAGTATTAGAAAATACTAAATAGTTTATTTTTTATACTTATAAACTTTACTTATAAATGGGTTTAAAAAATATTGCATACCTTTTCTTTCATTTAGAATTAATTCATTCTAAATTTAAGTAAAATAAAACAAAACTCATGTTTATTGATCTTTAAGTTAGATTTATTATTGTTATCAACAAAACTTATCAAATATATTTACAAAATACATAGTGCGAGGCTCAATAACCAAAATGTTTTTTTCCACACCAATGTTGTCAACAACTTTCAACAGCAAAAAAATATGGTGAATTTTTTCATAGTAGTCATGGATTAATTATGAAAAATCAAAGAAAGTAGATTCAAAATTGCAGGAGTAGATAAATTTTGAGTGAAATAGTACTATTTGGTCATTATGGTTTGCTTACTCAATAAAAAAAATTACTGAACTTGTTAACTTTAATTATATATATCTCAAACATAACTTGAGTTTTTTTAATTGGAAGAAAGTCCCTGGTAAGACAAAAATTTTCAAATAAGATCAAGTCGTAAAATACAAGGTGGACCCTATAAGGCAGAAGTATGCAAAATGTTGGTTCAAGTAATTTTATAGAACTTTGTTATTTAAAAATATTAAATAATTCTAGTGTTATCTCTAAAAGATAGTCTATTGCTTACGTTTATTTGGTTTAATAAAATAGTAAAAAATATGTTTTTTAAGCACATTAAATTTGTTCCTTTTTTGTCATACCGACCTCTGTTCTAAAGCCTAAGGCTCTAGGAGGCAGACAGGTGGAAAATTTAATTGATAATTTAACTTTGATATAAAAAAACAGAAAACAGATGTTTAAAGAACATTAACTGCTAATAATATTTGGTAATTAAGGTTTCAACAAAAACAAGTTAATTGTAGTATACAACAACATTTTACAAAGTAATAAAACTATTGAAAAAGTTTGAAAGTATTGAGCACTTTGTGAAATGTTGTTAAAACAAAAAAAAAACTAAAACATATCACTTATTATAGTTTGAATTAAAATAAATAAAAAACTTGCCTATATCAAAAAAAAATCTAGTCTTAGACTTTTAGAAAATATTTAAAATACTTTCAAAACAGTTTTTAAATAGTATTTATAATTCTGTATAAATTTATTCAAAAACAATTGTAAAACACATCTGTAAAAAAAATTCAAATGTTGTTAAGCTACCAAAATTATCACTAAAAAAGTATTTATTTTTTAGTAGGTTATATATTTTAATACTTACCTTGGATAAGGAAGAACCTGGGTAGTGTCTACATTTCCGAGAAACATGTTCATTACAAATGACTTAGATGCTTGTTTCTGCATTTTTGTTGTAGAAAACTGATAGTTTTGATTTAATTTTACATTCAGAACCTTTTTGGCTTGGCTAAACAAACTATAACTCTTTGATTTGGCAAGCATAGTTTTTGACTTGTACATTTGTATAAATAAATAAAAATCACTATACCATAAAACCACATTAATTTCATTTGAGAAGATTGTGTTTAACTACTGAATTTGTATAAAAAAAACAATTCAAATACTACTTATATTTTAAATTAAAACACCTTTCAATAATTCTAAATATCAAAAAAAAATGTTTCTTACTCAATAAAAAAAAATTATATCTTGCTTATTTCATAATTTATTCACTATAAATAAAAGTATTTTATAACTTGCCTTTATTATAAAACTTTTAACTTATTGAAAAATTAAGTTGATTAAGGTCACAGGAATGATAAAATATTTTTTTACAAATATCATCATTGACCCTCATATGAAAGTTCAAATTCTTTACTATAAGACAATTTCTAAACAATATAAAAAAATTAATTATTTTTTAGATATAGCCTATTGTGTAAAAAGTTCATAGTAAAAATGTATAGAGGAATAAATTTTTCACTGGCAGTTTTCTTGCATTGAAAAAAATTGTTTAAACCTGTCTTCATTATTTTTCAAGCTGTATTAACTTCAAATTTTCAGAAAATGTATCATATACTATAAGAAAAACTATAATGTAAAGATTTTTATAATTACAAAAAGAAAAAGAAAAATTGTAACATTACTCTAAATTAAAAAAAAAACCTCATACAAATAAGATTGTTTAATACTAAGTTGAGACTGAAAAAATTTGAGGATGATTGCTTAATAAATGTAGAAAAAAGACTTTTAATCAATTAGTAGTTTTTTGCCTTTTCATTCCGTCCTTCCATAACCTTTTAAACTCTCCGACTTTTTATCCTTAGTTAACTAGTTTGAACTTATTGAAAGATAATCTATATTGATACATAAATGATATTTTTCAATTTCCAGACTGTATTTTTTAAAATAGATTTTTATTCATACTCAATAAAAATTTATTTGTATGTAGTATCTATAGCATAATTTGGGTTTGTTGAACTTTGGACTGAAAGTTTTTACAAATGTTGAAATTATATGGTATTGTGTAATTTTCTGGAAACTCAAACTAAAATTCAAATTTATTTATGTGATATACAGGGGTCAGTTGTAGTTTAAAAGTATGTAATATGTAAGATTCGGTGGAAAAAACTCATCGTAGGCCAAAATAACTATGATAACTGTACAAAAAAGTTTTTAAATCATATTTAAAAAAAAATACTGTTTTAAATTACATCATAAAGTTTCTTTAAAAATTTGTTACAAAAAACGTTAATTTAGCTTCTTATTAAGCTAGTATACTAGGTCAGTCTTAGCTGAAAAAATACTAAGTAAGCAAAAAGAAAATATACATTTTGATTATATTTAAATATGTCTGAGTAACGTGGGTTAGGGATAAGGGAGTAAATAAAATAAATACTAAAATAAGTCTTAGAATAATTTGCTGACTCGGATTATTTTCAGCTGAGCTCAGACTGCTTTAAGTATACATTCTGTTTTTAAAATTTTTAATAAGAAGTGGATTGGAAAATTTTCCTTGACAAACCGTGTCCGGCGCGGGGAAAATAGTTTTCTGACTACCGATTTAATTAGTTCCACACTTTGTTTTTTAACGATATAGTATTAAAGTACAATACATATTACATTATACACACAAATTTATAAAATACAAAGGCAAGACAAAAGCAAAGCATTAATAAAATACGTAAGTGAAGTTATTTGATTTTAGCTCTTACTAATTGCTTTTGTCTTTTATTAATCTCTTGATTACTTTATGATTACTTGATTACTCGGTTACTATATAAGTTTGTAAAATCTTATTACTTGTTAGCTTTGTATTCTACTGATGAGAACTGCTCGAAATATATTTAGTGTTTTTGAATTTGTGTGTCTTGTGTAACTTCTTGTGTAAACTAAACAGTCAGACTGCAGTTTTTCAATCATAAAAGTAATCGTTATTAAACAAAAGAATAATATTTATGCATGTTCTTTTTATTGCAATTTACACACTGGACTTTCTAACAAATTATAACTTTTGTACGTAAAAATTATTGATCTACCGGATTCACAATTCTCGAATCCGGTCGGATCCGAATCCGGGTATATTTTTTAAACTAAGATCCGGATATTTTTTAAAGTTAATATCCGGCCAAGTCCTGATCTAGATCATAAATCGTTATTCGGCCTGTTCCGAATCTGGATACTTAATCTAAAACTTTAAAATCGCAGTTAAGTAAGAAGTTTATTTCAATACAAACGACTAGTTTTAATCAATCATTTTTGTTTAAAAGTGAATAAAAATGTTTTAAATACTATGCATGTTATAATATTTCTTAATTAAAAAATATTTTCTTATTAACTCACTGTGGTATGACTATTTTATTAAACTTTCTTAGTTTAAATTAATTAAAACTAACAGGAAACTAATTTAAAAAAATTGTGGATATGAATTGAAAATATAAAAATTAAAG
Source organism: Thalia democratica (assembly GCF_965202585.1). Classification (NCBI taxonomy): domain Eukaryota; kingdom Metazoa; phylum Chordata; class Thaliacea; order Salpida; family Salpidae; genus Thalia; species Thalia democratica. The sequence continues at coordinate 61,009,173 of NC_139165.1, forward strand.
TAAGCATCAGAAAAATTCAGCAGAGCTTAGGCTTAGAATTTCAGACTTTAATGGTACATGAGATAAGCTCAAGTTAAAATAAAGTTTTGTTAACACAGCTTAGATCATCAGACCACAAGCTCTAAGACTTTTAGTAAGTAGACTGAGACTACCATGACCTTGTATATACAAGTCTAAAAAGATTTGTGGTCTTAAAATAAGATAATTGTTTGAAAATAATTAACTTTAGAACTTTTTACTTATTTTAAAAGTTGCTTAGTTTTACAAAAAAACGTAAAAATCAAAAAAAAAATTCAATCACAAAATCCCTAAAAATAGTCTTGTGTCTAAAATTCAAAATTTCTTAAACTATTTTTATAATTCTCGATTTAAGTACTCTTGCTTAAAAAAAAAGAGGTTTTTTTTAATTTTTGAATTATATGACTTCCATTCAATGTTTGTACAGGAGTGCGAAGTTTGCTAATAGTCTAAGTTTGACATGCTAATATACGTTAAGATAATTTTATAACCAAAAACTAGTACTACTTTAGATCTAATTCCGATTTTAATACATTCGTTTCACAATAATGTATTGGGGTCTAGGTTGCACGACAACTCAAACTCGGACAATTTTAAAAATCTAAAAAAATTTAAAGGTCCTAAACTCAAAAAGTAACGTATATTGCAAATGATAAAAATGCATATGTAGGTATAAATAATCTCTACAAACACTTTTTTTTCTTCGTAAAATTGAAAAAAGTTTTTGAGTTATAGCAGAAATAATTTTAAAATATGATAATTTTCAGTAATTTTTTTAATTCTTTTAATTCTTTTTTTATTAGAATTTAAAAAAATGATTTGTAGGTATAAATTAGAACTTCATACACATTTTTTATTGTTTAGAAATATACGATGCTATTTTAGTTGAGGACTTAACATTTATTAAAAAAAAATGTATTGTCGGAATGTGAATTGTCATGTAACCTGGTGTCGGTATGAAACTGAATAACACTAAAGTTTTCGGTAATTATCAAAAATAGTTACATAAGTTTACAATTTTAGCTAGTGATCTACCGGATTCGGATTTTTTCAGATTAAGATCCAGCCGGATCCGGATACTTTTTAAAAATTGATTTCCGGCCTAACCCAGATCCGAATCCAAAAAGACATTATTCGGCCGGATCCGAATCCGGATAGTTGGATTCGGTAGATTACTAGAAAAAATATTATGAACAATAATTATTTGAAGAGTTTGTTTAGTAACAATGTTTATACCAACAGGTGTTATCAAGCTGTAAGCTCTGTAACTTAAAAAAATCGAATATTTGAAACATAACCGTCTTGGGTATAAAATAAACAAATGATTTGCCCTTTAAAATACTAAGCTCTTATGTCAATTTTGAATAAAACTTTGTAAACTAAAAAACATTACTCAAGAATAAGAAGAGTTACTACTAATATATTCAGAATAAATTGTATGGACTAAAGTTATTAAAATTTGTACTTCTTTAAGATTGATTTTAATTTACTGTATTTCTATATTTTAGTGTAGTTATGTTAAATATTCGTGTAAAATATTTTAGCGATATAAAAAAAGTTCGCAGCAGTTTTTGTTTTAAAAACTTTTTTTTTCTTTAAGTCGTAAGCTCTCCACATAAAAAAAATTTAACCAAACTTATTATTTTTTTTATTAATAAACAATTTAAACAAAATTTAAACTTTTAGACATAGCAAAATAACCAGATAATATTGATAAAGTAGAAAGTGAAATTATTAAGTTTCTGAAACAGTTATTATTCAAGAATGAAATTAGTGAATCTTTATTTAACTTAATCCGGTTGGATTAGTTATCCCACGTTTGTATGGGTTACCAAAAATTCATAAAGAAAACAATCCTTTGAGGCCCATTTTATCTATGGTAAATTCAGCACAGCATAAATTGGCAAAGTTTTTAAACTTGAGTCTTGAACTAGTTTTGTAACACTTTTTACATATTGTTTAAAAGATTCTTTTACGTTCGTAGACAAAATTAAAGAAATGGAAGCTAATAATACGTTTAAGGCTTCATTTGATGTTAAAAGCCTTTTTACTAATGTACTGTTGGACGAGGTTATGGAAATTTGTGTTGATACATTGTGTAAGATAAGTAAACCTACAGTTAGCAGAAAGAATTTAAAAAAACTTTTGAAACTTGCAAATTCTGGCGTTAAGTTTAGTTTTAATTCCTTAATTTATTCACAACAAGACGGAATAGCCATGGGATCCCCCTTTGGACCAACATTCGCTAATATATTTATGGGTTTGATTGAATTAAAAGTTGTTAAAATTGGTATGTTGATGATTGTTTTGTTTTGATTAGAAGCAAGCAAATTATAAATGAATTTTGAATATTTAGAATAAAGCTCATAATTCTATAAGTTTCACAATAGAAAAAGAAAACAATAATGGACTTGCGTTTTTGGACGTACAAGTTAAACGAAAAGAAAATAGATTTTTAACTTTGGTGTACAGAAAGAAAACTTTTACAGGATGTTATTTAAATTTTCAATTAAATTTTAGTTTAAAAAGGAAAGTAAATCTAATTAGAACTTTGTGACATCTTGCACACAAAATTTGTTCCCCAGAGTTGCTAATAATTGAAATCTAACAGATCAAATTACTATTAAACAAAAACAGTTACCCACAAGAGTTAGTTAACAAAACAATTCATTTACATTTGAAAAATTTGGATAGAATAAAGACAATAGTACCGGAAAAGTTTGTAGTTACTTTAAAAGTTCCATTCATTAATAAAAGCTCAGAGATGTTAGAAAAGAAAATAAGACAATTAATAAGAAATACTTATTATGCAGCAAACCCTAGAATTATTTCCACGTCAAAACCACTATTAACACCAGGTGGTATGGATTCAGTATCAAACTTAAATAAAAGTATGGTAATCTACCAATATAGCTGCTGTTGCACAGCAAGTTATATTGGATTAACGACAAGACATCTAAGGAAAAGAATAAAAGAGCATGTACCAAAAAGTGTAGATAATTTTTACTTTTCAGATAAGAAAGATGATATACCGGTCAAGGTTATAAACGCATCTAAACGTTCATGTTTAAAAACCTGTTTATGTATGCGAAAAGATTTTGACTGTACTGTTTCTTTATTTTCTTAACACTTTATAAGAGTTTTTTTAATTTTATCTATGTTTAGTTTTACTGTAGATCAATTATAACGTAAGTGAACTTAATTGATGTCTTTTATTAATCTTTTTACAACTTTAAGATTACTATATAAGTTTGTAAAATCTTATTACTTGTTAGCTTTGTACTCTACTGATGAGAATTGCTCGAAATATATTTAGTGTTTTTGAATTTGTTTGTCTTGTGTAACTTATTGTTTAACGAGTAATTCACAAAACCACTTCATGAAACAATTTTGAATGAGAACTAAAGTTCATGTATGATAGTTTCTTACTTAAAAATTTTTATATTTAATCTAACTTAAAAATTTTCTTAATATTTAAACTCATTTAATATTTGATTTTTAAAGAGACAATAAAAAACTTTATACAAGTATAGTTCAGGACTTTTTTAAAAATTGTAATTTATGTTATGAATAATGAAGAACCTTGAAAAAAAAAATATTTTTGTTAATTTTGATTTCTTGAGAATTAAAATATTTAAAACTTATTTTAAGTATATCTAAAAATATATTAAATTTTTTACAAAAAGAGAACAAGGTGTTAATTAGATCTTCAAGAGCTTTTTGTCATTGAAAAAGAATATTGTATGTTAGTTTTTGAATGCGCTGAAAGATCTTTTTGTACATTTAGGTTTTTATACCAAGCAACTTTAAGCATCTTCGTTTTAATTCAATATTTTTACTTTAAAGAATCAATTCAAACAAAACGTTCCCTGAAGACTAAACTTAGCCATCAAGTATAAACAGATGCCAAGTATTTGCTCGCTTTAAGTTTTGTAATTGATGCATATTGTAGGTTTAAATATATTATTTAAGTCTTTTCTCGTTGTTGGAGAAGATAAAAAAAATTAAACAATAAATACAAAGGTAAGTTTTATACTTGTTTTTTTTTGCATATGCATAAATAAAATCCAGTTATTTGATAGTTAATAGTAATTTTGCTAACTTCTTTTAATGAACTACTTGCACTGTTCTTCAACTAATTGTAATTGATGTATATTTTAGGTTTCAAGTAAACATCAGCGACAGTCTAACAGAGTAAAAGCCTGGACTTTCTTGTGCAGTGAGAAAAGCATAAATATAACATAAATTTTTGATCATACCACTTCGAAGTAGTAACAATAAAACTACAACATCATGGTATTCTGCAATCTGGTTTAAAACTTATTAGGCAGATATATTTACGATGAACCATTTTTAGTTAAACCAAACGTGATTAAGGACTTTAACCCTGAAGCGTTGGTTTACAGGTGAGTTAAAAAAAATAGTGATGATTGTCAAAAACATTAGCACTAAGTTAATACCTGATTAAGTCAAAAAGAGTGTTTAATCAAAAAAATTCTATAATCTCACATATATGGGAACGTGTCAAAATTGTACGAGGGCACAAAATTGCACGGAGTCATTTTTGAGCAAGAATAAAAAAATATATAATTAAAAAAACTAAAAGATAAACTAATAAAATAAAAAAGTTACTGACCGAGGGTAAGGGGTAACAGTAATAGAAAAAAAAACCAACAAAAAATATTTAAGTAAAAGAAAAAAAGTTACCGACCGAGGGTAAGGGGTAACAATGAAAGTAAAAAAAAAATTAAAAAAAATATAATTTATTCAAAAAAAATAATTAATTTATACCAGAAAAAAAATTACCGACTGAGGGTAAGGGGTCTATATGTTTCGTTTATGAGGTAATATATATCATATACAAAGGATCGTATAAACCGATTGTTTTTATATCGTCAAATAAATATAGTGTTGTATAGTTATGAACAATACAAAAAAACTCTTGTATATGCTAGATTTTTTTTGTATCGAATCTAAACCTTATTAACGATTATTGTTTGAAATTCCATTCTTCTTTTGCGAATTCTAGGTTTTATGGTAACCCTGTGAGTTATGTTGATTTATTTGTGTAAACTTTCTCGGCTGACTCAAAAAAAAAACGCTGCGGTGCAAAATTACTTTATTGCGTTTGCTTCTGCTGGAAGCAACGGTTTATCGTGACTTTGTATGCCTAATAAGGACGAAACCAGATCGCATGAATCGCTGTTGATAGTTCAGTTTAGTATTAAATCGTAAAAAAATTAGGAAATTAAATAACGGGTCGTAGACGTCAGACGAAATACTTACTTAAATAATTTAACAGGGTTGCCACTCGTATTTTCAAATTTTTTTCCAGGTTTTCCAAATTTCTTCCAGGTTTTTAAAAGTACACATTTTTGGGTCTATTTTTAGTTTTAAGATAATTTCTATTTAACAAACTGTGTTAAATAGTATAAAATTATTTTAAATATACTGTAAAGTTATTTTAAATGTGTTTTTTAATCAAAAATTTTTTGATGACAAAAAAATCTTAGTTATATGATAGATTTTTTGTGTCAAATCAAAATTTTAAATCTGAAAATGTTAAAACTATTAAAAATTCCAGGTTTTTTTCAAAATTTCTCAAATTCCAGGTTTTTCAAAGTTATTTTAGCCTAAATTGTCAAATTCCAGGGTTTTCCAGGTAAAGTGGCAACCCTGATTTAAGTATCTAATATTACAATTAGTGTATAACTTTACCCATTTGTAATTTGTTCTAATAGCTTTAAGTTTTAATAACAAACTATTTTATTCAACAACACTTTTCATCAAATTAAGCACCTTAAGAACATAATACGGCGGTACAAAAAGAAAACATACTAAACCAATGATATTTTATTAGTTCTCAAATTTAAGCTTTTTCAGAATCCCTTAAATTTAAAACAAATATTTTGGTTGGTAGTCAATAGATTGTAACACTTCGTGTACTAAATATATCTAGTTAAAAATACAAATTTTTCATTACAAACAGTATTGCTCCATTTTTGTTTTTTAAGAAAATTTAGTAGAAAAATATCATTTAGTTATAAAAATAATAGCAAGTTCAATTGTTATGAAACGCAAATATAACATTCTAAAAAATGCGTCAACATTATCGTAATAGATAATAAACTTCCTAAAGTAGCTATGAAGGGGTAAATAAACTTTAAAAATTAGTTAGAACGAGTCATGACTGTCATCGTTTTTATTCAAAAATGAGCTTAGACTTTTTGAGCTAATAAAGTTGTCTAAGCATAAAGCAAATTTAATGGTACTCTAAAAAACCTTTAATTTTTAGGGACTTAATTTAATTGTGTTTTTAAATTGATATGATTGTTTAATTTTATTTGGTTGCAGCAACAAAAATTTCACAGAAAATGAAAACGAATATACTATTATTATGAAAACGTAATTATAAAATATAAGTTTGTTTCAATTTAAAAAATTTTTGTCATTGATTGTTTAGCTTGAACCGTTTTTTGCATTTGTATTACTATGCATATTAATATTGATTTAAAAATTCGGTTAATAAAAACTATTTTGACTAAAATGATTTTTAACTGCAAAATACACTTTTTATTTCTAAGCATAATTCAGCTAAAAGACTAACTAGACTTTTAACTCAAAAATTCGAGAAATATTTTTAGTTATTATACATAAACCATCATAGTTAATACAACTACAGAACAGATAAAACAAAAATGTATAGGTAATTAAAATAATGTGTTATAACGGTATAAACACAACAATAAAAACATCGTAATCCAAATGATATGCTTTTTAAGTAAACTGAACCGTTTAAAAACAGAAACATAGTTTGTATCAAATAAAAGATTTATAGCATCTAGAATTTGTTTTAAAAATGTTAAGTTAATTAAGCGATGAGCATATTTTTTTGTACAAAAAAAAAAAAATTGACTTTTAAATTAAATTGATAACTGTAATACCTACTAATAACGATATTATAATTTACAGAGATACTTTTTATTTAGAACAAAACTTTTAAAAAAACATAGTCAAAAAATATAATAAATTCTTAGTTCTTCTTTTAGAACTCAGATTAACAAAGTATTTTTTATGTTCAGATTACATGCACTCAGTTGTTAAGTTTTTAAACCGTCATGTTTATAAAAATATCATTTATTTATTATACTTAATAAAAAAAGAATCTTAAGTTGGTTAAAAGTACAATGAGGAATAAAAAAAAAAGTTTAACATGTTTTAGATGACTTCACTACCTTTGATAAACTCACGTGAAAACTTCTCTCCTCTTTTGACAATGTCATATGAAATTTTTTTTTAACAATGCTCTTTTTTAACATGGTGGTGTGTTGGAGAAAGGAGATGGGAATGCCGGGTTGTGATGAGCAGTTGAGTTAGGATTAAGGTATTTAAGCAACCAATCAGATGCTGATTTTCTATTGTGCGAATTAAAAATTTGCCCAGGGTCAGATAAAGTCTTTGTTATACGAGGTAGATTTTCAATTATTTTATCCAAATCTTTGCATATCTGCACAAATGTTAAATTTTTGGCATCGTTTTTGTAAACAATTTTTTGTTTTAAAAATAAAACAGTTGTGCTTTAAAAATACTTTGGTTTAATTAACACAACAAAGTATAAAAAAAAGAAAAAATAAAAATTTCACACAAATTTCTTTATAAATTTGTTTTCTTATATTAGGAGTTAATAAATCTAAAAAAAAACTTTAAAGAAGTTTAAAAGTTTATATAGTATATATTATTTAATCATCCAATTAAAAAACAAAGGTATACATAATCATACTAACTTGTGGAAATAGCGGCCTCTCATCACTGTTAGTATGAATACAACTGATTAGTAGATTTTTTAATAACTTGGGTGTATCTTTTCTAATAAGACGCAAGTCAGGTTTAAGCTTACCCATTCCAACTTGAAATAATATCTGTATAAAATGACACACTCTTTTTTAATTTTCTTTAGCTTCAAAAGTATTAATAAAAGTTAAGGAAACTTGTAACTTTTTCTAACTTTCATCGCGTTTTAAATTTCTATTTAGTGTAACTTTTGTTCAAAACTTAATCAAGTACTAGTAGAAATCTAATTTATTAACTATATGAGGCTTATAACTAACGAGATCTCGGTTACGCATGTTTTCATAAGGAAGTCTGCCTGTTGTCATTTCAAACAGTACGATTCCGTAGGCGTAAGTGTCAGACTGAAAGCAGTAAGGATTGCCGTTCCGCATTCGTATAACCTGGTTTGATTTCAGATAATTAAAGTTTACCAAGTTTAGTTTTAATATTGTTAAAGTTTAAAAATAGTAAGTTCATGTAAATTATATTTTTAAAACCATAAGGATGGCCATAAGATTTTAGGAATTTAGTTCAAGGTTTTCTTAATTCCATCAAGGATTAAAAAATTGCAACATTAGAAATATTTTAAACCTTAAAAAAAATTTCCTGAGAAGCCTTGCTAATTTAGTAATGCTTTTTTTATTTAAAAGACTTTTTTGTGAAACTTTAGGTTTTAGACAAAATTTAAGATTAAAAATATGTTTGTGTTGAAAATTTTTCAAAAACGGACTACATTTCCAAAGGTAATTGATTTCTAATTTTTTAGAAAAACTGACTCTTAATTCATACTTTAAGATTACATACAAGATCCAATATAAAATGCTAAGACCACCTTAATAGTTTTAAAAACTGAAAACAATTACTACTCAAAACTTGTTTTATTCTAATTGTCAACTGTATAACTTCTTTTATCAAGTCCTTGTCATAAGGTTGTTTCAAAGCTTAGACATTGGTCTCAATACATAGTTGAAACGTAAAGCTTTTATAAAAGTTTTTTATTTCTTTTTTTAAATTGACCTCATTAAATGCTTTTTATAAAATGAAGTCCCTAATTTCATTTTTTTTAGCATGCTAAGAACTTAAATTAAAATACTAACTTTATTTTTTTATACAATATCTAAAAAAGTTGTATGGAACAATTATCTCTTTTCAATCTAAGTTGTTTTATATATTTATGCCTGTCAGAAAAATAAAATCTTTTTGTACGCAAAGCAAAATATTAAGTTTTATAAAAAAAATCAAAATATACTTTATTTTATTTTTATTTACATAATATTTTATCTAGATTTTAAAATAATTCTTATAAGTAATAACTAACAGGATATAGTGCTTCAAAGAAATATTAAGTTCCATTGTATTTATATTTACCTACCGCAAAATATTTGTTGTTAGAAAAGTGTTAATTTGTCAGTAGTGTATGGATATGTTTTTTTTTAGGTTCTAACGTCGTAATTAATATATTAGTTCGCAATAAATTTTCAAGGATTTTTCAATGTCAAATAGTTTTAAACTTTAGAAATTTCATGATTTTTCTGAAATTATTAAAGATTATCACTTTTGCCACCCTGAATAACCTTAAAATTAATATATTTAAAAATTATAGCTAATATTCTATTCCCATTAATATGTACAGAGAAAAATGTTACAACCTCTGGTGACATCCACAAAATACTTCCCGTAGGTTGTTGAACCTTGTTTTGGCCACTAAAACGGCATTTTACTGTTGCAAGTCCAAAGTCACCAATTTTTACTGTCAAGTCCTCCAATAAGAATATGTCTGTTTTTTATACTAATATTCCTGTACTAGCTTTTAAGATTTTTCGCTCGTATAATATACATAAAGGCTTTATTTTATTCTTCGTTGTATTAATAAACGGTTTTATTATAATTAAACTCCGACAATTTGAACCATGAGGTAAATCAAATCGGAAAAGAAGGTTAAACAAATAAATAGGAGGTATTATATATAGGTATAAGTATACAAAATAAGAAACATACAAAAATCTGAAAACATTTTGGCTAAAATTTAATATCTTAACTTAAAAAATAATAATACTTGGGGTATAATTTAACTTTGGAAGTATTTTGAAAAATAATTACTATTGCTGTTATGATAGTAACTATAAAATATAAAATGTTAATTGTCAATTAGGCTTATAAAAACAGAACTTTAAAATACTAAACTTATAAAGAAACAAAGTAAAGAAGCATTAATCTAAAACTGTGTTTTGAATTTTAGTTGTAAGTTCTCAGAAATTAGCAATTTAAAGTTTGTATATGAAAAAAAATAAAATAGATGCTTAAGCTTAATAAAAGTTTTTCTTAATATATTGAAAAAAAAAACAGAAAGTTATAACTCAGCTTTTTTTTTTACGTAATTATCTTACGGTCTGAATTAGTACATTTTATTATCAACTGGGAATCTTTTAGCTGTCCCTCGTGCTAAAGTGACCCGTTCCCCTTTTAGTTGTAGTTTGTCGTTATTTTATTTTTTATGTAATTGGCTAATTGCCTTATTTAAGAAGGATTTTATATTCCAATTTTTAAGCTCGTGCAAAAGTGACACCCACCCAAAAGGGGAACTGGTCACTTTGCACGAGCTTAAAAATTTAAATATACATTCCTTCGTCAATAAGGACTTTTGCACGCGGGTACATTTTTGCACGAAGACACTTTCGCAAAAGTTTTTTTTTTTTTGCTCTGACTATTGCCCTCGTGAAAACGGTAACTTCGATCGGTTAATTTGTATTATTATTTTATTTTAGTTTTTCATAATTATTTTTTATTTTCCTGTTTTTTTTGATTAATAATTTTTAATAGGTATATATATATATATTTATTACCGTTAACCCTAACCCTTGGTCAGTAACTTTATTTTTGTTAATATATTAGTTTTAATTATTAATTTTATTCAATTTTTTTTTCTATCACTGTTACCACTAACCCTTACCTCGGTAACTTTTTTTTGTTTTTTATCAAACAATCTTTTAATAAATGTTTATTTTTTATATAATATTTTTACTCTCGTGCAAAAATGACCCTTCGTGTAAAAGTGACGCTTATGCAAAATTGTCCACTCGCGCAAAAGTGACCCTACGTGCAAAAGTGGCCCGTTTCCCTTTTAGTTAAAGTTTGTCGTTGTTTTAATTTTATACGTATTTGCTCAATTGATTTATTGAACAAGGACTTTATATTCCAAGTTTTAAGCTGAAATATTTTTTTACATAAAAAGAGTTTCTAGAGGTACAACTAACACTAATTGACCAATAAAAAAATAAGTTTATGTTTGGAGATATCTAAAGCTAACAAGAGGTACGAATCATTCGCAATCTGTCCACTTTTCAAAAAACTTTGCGTCAAAACTTAAACTATCATAGATCAATTAGTGGAAAGCAGGGACGTAGCTAGCTCAAAAAAGTTACGAATCTGCAAAAATTAAAACATCTGAAATAACACGTCATAGCGGGAACACAGCAATTTAAACTACCTCTAATGTTATTGAATTTAATCTGAAAATATGCAATTATGTTAATACATCAAAAACGGAATGTTGAAGTTTGAGTGATAACTGTATACAGGCAATTTATTTTGCTCTATGACTCTTTATGTCATGCCACTTGGGTAAACCCAGAAAATATTCATAAAAAATAAGTATAAAAAAATTACAATTTAACTCAAAAATATTTATATTGTTTCAAAATCAAACATCTAACGTAGTCAAATGTAACAACAAGTTATGCAAATTTTTGTAACAAAAAATTATATGATTTTGATTTTTGAAGCTACAGCTTCCATTAGAATCAATTTTGCAATGCAGCTTTTTGACAAATCAAAGCTTTAACGCGCTAAATGTTACAATTTGGATGTATATAATTCGTTTAATTTTTACGACTAAAAATGCTAAAGAGTACATATATGTCAAATTATATCTCAGGAGTGCATAACTAAGTATAAATGAATACTAAAAGCTAAGAAAGCAGAGTCTTTTCAAGTTGAAATAAAAGCAAGTTTTCGTCCCTGGTGGAAAGTGTTATATGTACCTCAAGAAACTCATTTTATAGTAAATATATGATTTCAGCTTAAAACTTTGAATATAAATACCGTCTTCAATAAAGCAATTTGCCAAAAACTTATACAATTGAAAACAATGACTAAAAAATTCCCATTTGGTAACATAATGTACTATTTAGACCGTAAGATAATTACATCAAAAAGCTGGGTTTACTTTCTGATTTTTAATTTTCAATGCACTAAGGAAAAACCTTTATTAACAGGATTGCCAAAAGATTTTTTAATTTGAATCTTTTCGAGGTTTTTGAAAGTAAACGTGTTTTTGTAATTTTTTGGTATAGAACTTAATTTCAAGTAAAATAGTATAAAAACATTGAAAATATATTCTAATGCTACTTTAAATGTGTTTTTAATTTAATAAAATTCTAAATGATATATAAAAAAATATTGTACAAGATATATTATTGTATTATTGTATCTAATTAAAATTTCATAACTTTACATGTAAAAATTGTTTAAAATTTCAGGTTTTAAATTTTTTCTTTCATAATTCCAGTTTTTTCCCTAAACTGTCTAATTCCAGGTTTTTTTGCAACCCTGTTTTAAGTATAAGCTCTACTTTTTTACAACTGTCCTTCATGTGACTTCGGTTTATTATTATTATTTTTTAAAATAACTATAATACAAATATAATACATCGAACAATTTTTTAAACAGGTAATCCTACCTTATTCCTATTTAAAGGAAGTTTTATAAATTTTAGTTTTTATAAAGCCTACCTGAGAATTGACATTTTATATCTATAAGTAACCATTAAAACAGCAAGAGTAATCATTTTGAGTATACTTTTAAAATACTTTTTAATTTATAATTTAAGCACTAGTTTTAAATTAATTTTCAAAACAAGGTTTTAAGCCATAATATTTTTAACTTTTTATATATCATTTTATTAATTAATTTTGAATTATAATGTCTTCCATTTATTTATTTAAAAATGTTTCATATTTATTTAACAACTGAAGATCTTATATAGATAATTATATAAGTGAAACATTTGTATTGTTTTTGTTAATCTGCAAAAAAAGAGTATACAATGCAACCAAAATAAAAAAAGTCACTAAATTAAAAAACACCGATTCGAAATTCAATGTCAATACAGCAACAGTACAGATGTTTAGTTGTCGTAATTTAAATATCGATATTTGCTGTAATTCGAGTTGTTGAACTTAAGTTTGTCAGATTTGAACTTTTAGAATCTAAAATTGAAATTTCGTGCAACTTTAATAAAAGTTTATCTTTGATAAAAGTTTATTAAAGAATTTAATTGAGAATTTTTTTTTTTTGATTTACACTAGTAACTAGAATACAGTACTTAAACTTATTTGAGTTAGTTGCAAGTCTTAAAATAATAATTTTACACACTACTCTTTTTTTAATATACTTTTGTTAAACATTTTTTGTGCATAAGATATATTTCAGAATAATCAACAGATGTTATAAATAAATAAGCTAAAATTATTTTATTTATAAATCAAATAAGTTTATCACCTTAATTTAATACTTAAATACACTTAATTTAATATTTATTTTAACAATTTACGTATGTTATTCAGTAAAAAGTTAATTATATTTAAGTAAAGTAAGCATAATGAACTAACTGTTTGATTTGAGGTCTCTGTGAATTATGCTTTTCGCATGAAGGTATCTGAAAAAAAAGTCAGTTCAGTGGACATGAATTTAATAACTTGCTAAAAGTATGTTTCAATAGATCAACTTCTAATCAATTTGAAGCAGTTTGTAAGATATAACTTAGACCAATGTTTTCTTTTCATTTAAAATATTTATTAAGCTATTTTTAAAAGTGATACTACTTACTACTTTTAATAAATTATATCAATATTAAAGGGAGATTTTTTTTAAATTTATTGTAATTTATTTATTATATTGTTTAAAATAATAAAAATATCTCAAAAAAAGTTTTATTTTAAGTGTATAAAATGAAAAAAAAAATATAATAAAGAAGAAAACTTCAGTGAAGAAGGAATTAAAGGCTTTATAAGAAATTGCCATAACTTGCTGCTATTCCAATCTAAATACTTGTTCTTACTTTATAAAAAATGTTATAGACTTGTTACAATCTAAGGTTGCTTACAGGTGAGAGGGGGAATAGATATAGATAAAATGGTTATACTATCTGCGCTCCTGAAAAAAGACATCTTAGATTATTTATAAAATGGGAATGAAATATATTGGCTATTCACACAAACTACAGAAAACTAGACTTAACTATAAAGGATTAAAAAAAATAATTGAACACAAATGAACAATGAGATGATTGGTATGCATCTTATAACTTAAGACTAACGTATCGTCTACATTTAATTACTTAAACATTTCGACTTAAAATGTACTTAAAATTTCTACACCTTATACGCACCGACTAACTCTGCCGACTGCTCGAAATTGAACAAAAATGCTGTTTTGTAAGCAACACAAAAATTATAACTCCTTGTTTTAAAACACTTTTATTTAACTTTACATCAATTTCAATAATTACCTTCAGAGCGTTGTTATTTGTTCTACTTTTTAAGCTTATTTGAGTACTTAAAGTTTATAAGATATAAAGCTACCGCGGCACAACCTTAATTTTTTCAAAAGTGTTATTGAAAAACTTGGGATGATTAATTTTTAACTTTGTTTTATATAGGTTAATAAGAAGGGTGCTACTGCAAAACTTTTATAGTAAGTGGTTCCAATTTGTTATTTATATCTGATTTCAATGTTGTACACTTAAGAAAATTATTTTTTATTCTGTTGAAAGTATTTATAATATTTTGCAACATTTAAAAGCTCAAATTTTAAGTATTTCCATTTACTATCAGACTGATAGTAATTGATTAGCTACTTTCCTTTTTCTTTTGAGTATTTATTCGTTTAATAGTAACTGTAAATCAACTTATTGAGTAAATACTCATAAATAATAAATTAAGTTTAAGAAAACAAGTTTTAACAGTTAATAAAAGAAATCACAATTAAGTAAAATGTTTATACTATGACAGGTTAGTGTAGTATTCAAACATGAGCATTCAGGTACAAAAAAAAAGGAAAAGAAAAAAAGAAACAATTTAGGGTCTGCAATGTGAGTATCTGAAACTTACCAAAAATATTATAAAAACTTACTCAATTCCTTGTGCTGTTTGTTTAGAAATTTTCACCAACTGTACCATCTCAAAAGTTCTCTCTTGTACATGGAGATTTTTGTACAAAGAAGAGCCATCACACCATTGTGTTACAATACATAACTGATCCTTCATAGTGTATCCCATAAATAATAGAACATTTACGTGTCTGGTTTTCCTGAGAATTAAGAGAAAAATCAAAATAAATAAATATATTTACATCAAAAATAACACAAGGTTTTTGAGATACAATTATTTCATTATTCTATAATACAGGCATACCAGTCCATTGACAGGCATACCAGTCACTACATTGAAATAAAACCATACAAATGAATTTATTCTTTCATTATTTCTCCTCCAGTAGTTGATATCTCTTTATTTGTTTTCTTAAAACCAAAACATATAATAAACCATACAAAGTTTAAAAAAAAAGTTTTTAAGCACTTTTACATCATTTTGACAGATAAAATGACTTTTGAACTTGTCTATTTTATACTTTTGCCAAACAGTTGTATCATAAAAGTATTTAAAACATAAGATATACTGGCACCTACATTTTGTTTTGGAGATCCTATTTGTTTCATATCTTCTTTACAGAACGAAGTATATCTAGTTAAAAACCAACTCTGATTTTATACATGTTTCAGACTTAATGCTTATTCATCAATAGACTTTTAGAAAACTTGCTTGCTAATTTTATTGATTTTATTTTTATTAAATATTGAGCACATTAAACTAAACTAAAAAAAAAAACATATTATACATACATATATATACTTTAGTATACAAAACAAACGTATTCCTTGTACAGCTATTTTAGCGGACTACACGCTTTCTTCAGAAAAATTTATTCAATAAAAAGAATTTACAAGTAGAAGTACAAAATTATACAAAACTAGATATTACGTAACATTAGCAGGGTTGCCACAGATCAAGCTGAGAAAAATATCTGACCTTTCCTGACTTTTCAAATTCAAAATCTTAATTTAAACTTACGCTAAATTATACAATCAATTGAAACTATATAAAGCTTTCAATATCTTATTTCTATACAGTTTAAAACAACAGTTTTTTTGCTGAATTCAATTATCTAACTTCCATTACATCACTTGAAACATCTGTGTATGATTGATGTATTTGCAATAAACAGCTTTATCAGGAAATTATTTGTATTTTCTAACTTAGAAACAAAAAACACTTTGATTCTAAAACTCTGCAAGATAAACTTTTGTGTATCAGTAAGTTTCGTTATGGAAGTTTCATTGCCACAGATCATCAATACTATAAAGCATACAAAAACTGTTTGTTTAAGTAGGGTGGTTGTTCAGTATATTAATAGAAAACGTTTGCAGCTTATAAGGGATATTTTATCAATTTTTATTAGATGAAGTCATTGGAAATTAAGTAATTTTGTAAATTTCTAAGAAAAATGTTGTAATTTTAGTCAGACTTTAAAATAATTTTAATTAATTTTTACTATTTGAAGGCTTTAGAAAATAATAAATGTTGTAAATTTGAACTAACAAAATCTGACGTTTTAAATTTTTTTTTCAAATTTCCTGACTTTTTGACGTATCAAAAACACCTAATTATTTCTGACTTTTGTAATTTTTTTAGTTTTTTCTGACCTTATGGCAGCCCTGCATTAGTATAAGCACATTTTTAACAACATTCTAAATACATTTCTTAAATAAATCGCTTACGGTTATAAAAATAACACTCTGCAACTTGTTCCATTTATTTAAAGACCCTAATTTTAAGAAGTTTAAAATTTCTATCTATTTTGCGTTACATATCGTTTCATAAAGTTTATTGGCAAAACTTTATAAAAGTTTTCAAAAATACATATTATGACGTATTAAATAAATTTGGTAAGTCCATTTAAATATACTTTTTCACAAGTAAATATATTTTGTTTTGTTTTGTCAGTCTTATTCTTATCTATATACGACATAAAAATGACTATTTTTGTAAACTAATATAAGATTTTGTTAATCAAGCTTTATTTTTCTTGATAAGAGGCCTTAAAGGTTGAAAAAGCCCAAAGTAAATTGTCATTTAAATTCAAAAAAATTGTTGAATTATTTTAAACAAAAAGTATTTATCTCTGCAGCAAAAGTGGCATAGAGACCTTTGACAATAGTCAATCAAAAAAAAAACGACTACTTTCCAAACTTTACATTTTGTAAAAAATTTGATTTAGTTAACCTAATTTTATTTTAAATATTTATTTTTAAATATTTCAAAACTTTATCTAATCGTTTTTTAATAAAAATCCTGGCAAAGATCCTAGAAAAATATGTTAGTTAAAAAAAGAAAAAGTATTGTTACAACTTGTTTATTTTTTGTTTATAAATATTTACTTAGTTATATAACAAAAAAGTTTTTTTCTTATGTTTCATATATGCTTTTGCATATGACAGGGTTGCTTTTTTTTTTGAAAATTTCTTCCAGGTTTTTAAAAGTACTACACGTTTTGGGTCTACTTTTAGTTTTAAAGCTAAGTTTAAGATTAAAATTGCGTTAAGTAGTATAACAACATTGAATAGATACTGTAAAACTACTTTAATTGTGTTTTTTTGTAAAAAAAAAATTATGATGATGACAATTTTTGTTCTATATGGTAGAATTTTCGTGTCGTATTAAAACTTTACTACTTTAGATGTAAAAATTGTTTAAAACTCCATGTTTTTCCAGGTTTTTTAAGTGATTTTTGCTCAAAATTCCAGGTTCTTTAGTGATTTTGTTCAAAATTCAAGGTTTTTTTCAAAATTTCTCAAATTCCAGGTTTTTCCAGGATTCCAGGTTTTTTGGCAACCCTGATATGATCCCCAGAAAAACTTCTGTTTACTAGAAACTTTTATAGAATTTTATAACTTTGCAAATTCTATAGATATTGTGACGTAGTAATAATGTTGAAAGATTTAGTGCAAAGCTGAGATTGAGTGCTGTCGAGCACTATTGACCAAAACTTTATAAGAAACTACATACATATATATTTACTTAAATAATGTACATGATTGTTTCAAATAAATCTTAAACTTAAAAACAGTTAGTGAAAAATAAAATGCAATAGTGAACTTTGATTTTTTGTAAAGCTGGATATACCACATCTATAAGTGAGTTAAATAAATAGCTCTTTCGTATTAAATTATTGTTTGGATTATATTTAAGTATTAAAAAAAAGTGGGGTATGTAAATATTACAAAACTTATAATTATAAAAATTACTTACCGTAAAACAGCTACTTCATTTTTAAACTCAGATAATTGCAAAGTAGTCGGATCTTTTACATTAAGAACTTTTACAGCAACTATACCATGCCATTCGCATCTAAATTATTTATATTTTCATATAAACTTAATAAAGTTAAAATTATTTATATATTAATTTCTAAACTAAGGATACAAAAACTAGATCAGCGTATAAAATACAAACTTCAAATATTTAAGTTTGCCGATGAAATAATTTTAAAATTATTATTAATAATAGCCTGCTTGCAGCCGAAATAATTCATACATGGCGCAGTAATATAATTTGTATACATAAAAAGTCCTTTTGAGTATGCTTTTTGTTAAAACTTTTGTAAAGTTTCTTACTAATGAGAGAGCATCCAAATAACTAACTCTAAAACTCGGGCTTGTTAATGTCTTTGTAACGTAGTCTTAAGCACCAACTCTTTAGCTACATCTTTAAGATGTTCTTGTCACTCATCCTCAGAAAGTGACCAGGCCAGCAAAGTCTTCGCTGGCTTAGATATGGTAGTGTACATAGTGGTGAAATTAGTTCATCTTAGCGTTTCTTCCTTGCTAATCGTATATTCACATTTAATTGTGAGTTAACAACAAAGGCATCGTTGGTGGAAGGTTTTTTACAACAGACGCAACACAGCCAAATTCGTGCGGATAAACATTTAGATTTTTGAGTTATCATAAAATCTCGCAGAACGTCAAGCAGAAGTTCATGATGTCTTACCAATGTGACAAATAATTTTCCTTTAATGTATTATATGCAATACTTAATCCAAGATACACAAAGATTTCCACATTTTCAATGCGTTTGTAATAAATGTTTATTGCTCGTGAAACGTGTGTTCCTTGGCTTAGGGCATTAATTTTTAAGTTTAATAATTAAAAATATGTGCATTCAGATAAAACGTGATAAATTAGTGTTTGCTTTGATTGTTAACTACGATTGCAGCATCATCAGCTTCCGTATGGTGAATTTTACAGCTTTTGCTTCGATTTTAGACGTGCGTCGTTAAATAGGCGTCCGTATAGTATTGCAAGCAGTTTAAGGTCCATAATTGTGAGCAGAAAGCATAATTTAACAGCATGGAAAAGAAAATTACAAAAGAAGTGTAAACAAAAAATAAAACTTTAGTTTTTTTAAGCTCTAAATAAAAAGTCATCTGTAAAAATAATAATATAATACAATGAGCTATATAACTATAAATGCTTTCTAGCTCATTGAAAGCACTGGAAAATCTTTATCAAAAGGAGATCGACAAAGTATCAAATCCTACAACATAGAATTAGACTTAAAATTAATTAAAATTAATGTTAACATAGCTAAATAAAAAAAATTAAATTAAGCAAGAGTCTTAATTAAAATCTTATTATAAGGTTTGATCATACCAATTCAATCATCAGACCACAAGCTTTAGTAGACTGAGACCGGTATCGTCTTGTCTTGTGGTCTGATGATCGAATTGGTATGATTAATCCTTATGTTAACTTGAGCTTGTCTCAGGCATATTATGGTCCATGCTTTGGCTCTGTAGACTTTCGCCAATGTTTTTATTGATTAAAATCAATAAAAAATTGTCTATAATTCTATGCTAAGTTCTATTAATCGGAAATGATCATCGTCTGTTTCTTTTACCGTTCTGTTTCTTTCACCGATGTGAGTTACTCTGTGGTTATCCATCGACTATTTATCTTAAAATTCATTTGGCCAGCGGGCCACAGTTTGCCGACTTATGATATAGACGTATGAGGTTTACAGTAGTTTCTTGGTGCATAAACTAAGAGTAGTGATACGTTTTTACTATCGGATCGAAATTCCACGGACTGTAGAAGTGCATTCTTGATACATTATATTCCCTACGTTCACCAGACTTAACATGATAAAAAAGGTAAACTCCTTTTCCTTTACGGAGTACTGACCAGCAAGACATGCCTCTCGAAAAGCTTCAATAACAACTTTTATATCTGGGTTTCTAAAAGTTAGCGATATCGTCTTCTCAAGGGCGATTTTGACTATCGGGGCAATTATTTTTTAAAACTCTGCCAAGTGGGTAAAAATTAAAAAGAGTTTGAGAAGCCCAGTTTAAGAGGAACAACTTTGTTGCTAATGATGGCACATTTTTTTTGCATCACTAGTGTGCAGAGTTGCCAAAGGTTTTTTAAAAAAGTTTTCAATATTTTTTGAATTTCATCCAGGTTTTTGAAGATAGAAGTTTTTTAGGCAGTTTTTAGTTTAAAATTAAGTATAAGGTAAAGAATTATCTTAAATGGTATAAAGTTAGTAAAAAGATACTTTAACCCTAACTTAAACGTGTCTTATAGAAAATTTAAATTCACTTTAGAAAGACAAGTTTTTTGTTTATTTTAAATTTTTATACAATTTAAATTTCATAATTTTACATTTAAAAATGTTTAAAATTGCAGGTTTTTTACAAAATTTCTCAAACTCGAGGTTTTTTTATTTTATTTTGCAAATATTTTCAAATTCTAGGTTTCAAATTTTTTTGGTAACCCTGTAGTGTGGTAAATTAACTCAGAGTTCATACCAGTGGTCGCAGTACGCAAGTTTTAACTCTCAGTTTATGAATGGGTCTCTTTTTATGTTTCTATTTTCCAGGTGACGAATTTTAAGTTTACTTTTTGCTAATACAACTAATTCCCATTTATTTAATGAGGAAAGAAAACTGCTACGGAACAATACTTTATTGGCTGACGGCTGCTCAGCTTAAGGAAAGCGGTGGTTATAGTGAGGAATACGAAAATTCATCCTACCGAGATACTTCAAAGTGTTAGCCGAATTTATAGCACTACTAATGGCAACAATTTGACTGCTTCATATACATACAGTACTTTTGGTAACACTGTTAGAGTCAGAGTAACGGTTAAAAATAGGATGTAAAAACTAAAAATAAATAGACTCACTCAAGCGCACCAGCACAAAATAACTGTAGGTATATGACGCAGTGCTACAAATTCGGTTAACTCTTTGAAGTCTCCCTTCCTACAGACCCCTGACGTCCATCCTTATGTCAAAGATGATTATAATTGGTAACTGACCCTTTTCATGATGTGTTCTCAACAAAAAACCTACGAAGTGAAGCGACCTCTCCAAAACAGACAATCAGGATATAAAAATGTTGAAATTCAGTTAATACCAACTCAGCAGAATCCCATTCTACACAATGAAAAAAAAAGGCTGACTCAGTAGAGGCTTGTCATCGATGCAAGTGCAGCCGGAATGACTTTTAGTACAGTAAAAGACCACATACGCAACTTTAAGATTAGCTTCTAAATAAGACTTTTGCATCTTAATTGAAAAGATTATATCTATTATATATTGACTACATAATGTTAAAGATCTTTACCCAAGTAATAAAAAATTGATAATCTTTATGTAAATTTTTGTCTTATTCTCCTCGGGGTTTACTCCTGAACCCTTAGCTTCTCCTAAAGCAGTAGGCTTTGTAAAAGATTTTACAGAGCTTAGTGCCAGTTTCAAACCCGGGAAAAATTATAAGAGGGGGTATAGTATATACCATACTTTAAAAAAAAGATGATAAATACATACTTTTATCTGTTCAGTTGAAATATGATTAAAAGTTAATTAATTGATATTTAAAGACATTTGTAAAAACACTAATTAAAAATCTATATCATACACTGTAGCCTATTAAAATACAAACATCATTTCTAATTAAGGAAAAAAAAAACAATACCTATAAACAACTCCATAGGCACCACTACCGATTTTTTCACCCCACTTAATTTCTTCTCGTTGAATTTCCCAATCGTCATTAGAATCTCGTCGTGACTGCACGTTCTAATGATAAAGGTTCTCAGTAATTACTCAAACAAGTTTTAAAAAAGCTTTGAAATAATGACTGGATTATTTTTCTAACGAAACAAGTCTATATACCAACCACTTCAAAAATAATTTTTTAATGTCAGATACATCATAAAAAATTTAAAAGAATTGTCTATAAATAAAAAAATTATTTAATAATTTCAGAAATTCATAATCTAAAATAAAATTAAATAACTGTTTTTTGTAGACTTATAAGTTACTGATTAGTTTTTCCTGCACAGTACATTTTTTATTGCTACTCCACAAAATGTTTGGCAGGTATGTATAAAAAGTTATAAGCATAATAGTTATGCTTTATGCAATACCAAGAAGTACCGACAAAATAAATTAATTATAAACTTTTTTCTTAGGTTTTCGAGAGAATAAAAAAAATATTATTTGGTCAAATTCATATGTAGCTTATGTTTGACAGATCGGATCCAACCCTGGTTTATACTGCCAATTTAAAAAATAGACTTAAGAACAAAAAAAAAAAGTTAGCTTAATTAAAATCATTACGTCATAAATAGGTGAGGTAAAAGTATTTCTTGCTGTATAACGGTTAACACTTAAATAATAGATTAAGCTAAACCAGTTTTTTGCTGTTAAAACTAGGATATACTTTAGCAGTTTTGAATTAGTTTTAAAGATACTGTTAATCTTGAACAAAAAACAAATAGTTTTGTAATTTCTAACAAAAAAGTTCAAGTTGTATTTAAATATTATTCTTAAAATTTTTTTAATGAACTGTGTTTTTAGAACTTCAGATTGTTTGAATTTTTGTATACGTACGTATATAGTGTTACTTTATTCTTGATGTGTTGTAATACTTTTAACAATAAATTTAGTAGCCTAATTTATTTTGTACATAAATCATAGAACAACACTGTTATATGTTTAACTTTTGGTATATGATTCTGGCCTGGCTATTCTAGTACAATCATAACTATGATCTACCGGACCTAGCTGAATCATAATTTCAAAAAAATTCGCTTCCTGTCAGATCCAATTAATTGAAAAGAGCATTAGTCAGTTTTTTTTTTGTATAAACGAAACGTCTATAAATTAAAATTTATTCACACTAATTATAACAAAAAGTACCCAGAAAAGAACTAACTTCAAGCACAAACAAATCAACGGCTTGAAACTTTTTACTAACTTTATTGACCTTAGTGCAAAAGTTTACAAAAAATTATAATTCTCTATTGTTTGCTAAGTAAAATGATGTAATATAAATATCCAAGGGTAACTTCTTGCACCTTATTGGCATATGTTTTCCTAAGTTTGGTTCATTTAATGCACATTCGATTGCTTGATAACTAGTTTATTGTTTGTTACTTATTTGTTTTTCTTCCTTCTTTTCATTACACATTAAAACTTGTTTTAAACTGTAATAAAAAATTGTTATTCCTAAATCTATTAAACTTTACTGACTGTTTTCAAAATTCTATACCAAAGATGATTGAACAGAAACCTAATGACCAGAAACCACTTATCTAACATTATTTTATTTATAGCTTAAGGATAAAAATTGTTATCAGACAAATAACTACATTATATAAGGAGTATAATTTACAGAACAATTTTATAACATTCTTCCCAACTTTTAAATAAAACAGTAAACTTTATAAAACTTATACCATTTTTAATTTAATTTTAACATTGTAAGTCTAGTTTATCTTTAAATAACCAACTATTTTTAATCCTGTATCCCTTTTACTTTTTTAAAATATATTATTTTGATCACCGTCAAAAAAAAAAAAACATTTGATAAGGACAAAGTAAAAAAAAAGAAAAGTTATCTAAACAAGAACTTGATAAAAAAATATACACGTTAATACCAATATTATATGTCATATGTTATCAATATAATCAATAGGGAATTAAATCCTAAAGATATACACAAGCAGAGCTCATTGAAAATCAAAAACAATTTTTTTGTACGCATGTCATTTTCACATGTCAATATCTCAAAAACTTTCATGAATTATAGTTTAATACTAAACATGAACCTGTTAGTTTTATTTTTTTTTTTTTTTAATTTGTAATTTAACTATTTAATATAATTTTTTAGTTTGATTTAACTACAAGATTTCGTGTCTAACAATCTTATCTTATATATGACTTAAACGTTTTTTCAGATTTATTTGTACTGAAGAGCTTTTTCAGCTAAAATTTGTCTACAAAATAAATTTTATAGTACATACATTTCAATACTTAATTGGTGAAAATACTTTTTCCTCATCTCTCTATGAAGTACTAAATTATCATGAATTTTTTCGGACCTATAACTTTGTTTTATAATTGGCATATTATTGAAAAATTATAATTATGTGAAAATTATAGTTGGATAATATTATATACCATAAAAGCTTTCAAAGTTGGCATTAGTTTTAGTAACCTACCTCAAAAAGTAAAAATATAGTACATTGTAGTTAAAAGCTTACCTCATAAGCTATGACTAATAAAATACATAACTTATGATAAACTTACACTTGTCACAGTTGAGGTCGGTCGTAGTTTGACATGAGGAGAGGGTATATTTATAGTCTCTATGACAACATTGGGTGCTTCCGAGTCTGTGAATGAAATACCTGTTTGATATATACGCCTTTTAAAATCATTAAAAGAATAGTCAATGAAACATTAATATTTAGTTATAACAAATATGGGAAACAATTTTGTTCAGAAAAATGTAGATGAAAACTTAAAAAAGCTATTATTATATTTTTTATGTCTTTAAAAGTGTATAACTTTAATTAGTTCCAATAAATGTATCAATTTTCGATTTGTAACATTTAATCGTAATATTCTCCGAATTTATTCATAAATAAAAGTGTTTTAAGTTTAAACTTGTTTTAGGTTGAAAAAAAAAGTACTTATAAATTAAATAGTAGAAGATTGTGACAAACAATTAATATTATAGAAAAAATGCATAAGTTGGAATTAAAACAAATAGTATATAAGAGTACATTTAAAGCAATAGCTGAAAAAAAAAAGATGGAACAAAGAATTGTAATAAAGAAAAAGTTTCATAGGTAACTACTGTCTTAAAAAAGCGCATTTTATTTAAGGCGGAAAGAAAGAACAGTATGTTTAGTTTAGGTAAATAAACATCTTTCAAGATCATTAGTAAGAAAGAAAAAACTATTCTCAGTTTTATATATAAAACAGTGAGCTCTTTAAAATATTTCAGCTTGTTAGACTCTGCTTGAAAGTAAGAGAATTTTGTTATTGAATTTCGAAGTATCTAAAAATTGTTTGCAACACGAATGTGTTTGGTTATCTTATCGTTTATATTTATTTGTGTACGTTTTTTATTGCGTTGAGAATATGAAAAGATACTAAAGATATCTAAAATGAGTATATAGGTTTAAAAGGTCTTTCTTAAAAACTCGTTGGTTACAACATAAAAATAGTAATATTTAAAAAAACCCAATCAATTGCTTTATCTAAATTCGCTATTCAAACTAAGTTTAACTAAACAATTTTAAAACTTTCTTAAGACAGCAGCAGTTAATTTTACTATATGCAATTGAGAAAGAGTGTTGATTGCCGAAACTTACAAAAAGAAACCATTAAATATAAGAAATGAAGTAACATCTGTATGTCCACATTCAAGATCTAACTATTTTTGATTACATTCAGCTACTTTTGTGCTTTTTCGCGTGTTCTTATTTTATATAGATTTTTAATTAATTTTATTAGATCTTTATTTTACCTTTTTTAAATTTGGTTTCCTTTCAATTTTAAATGTGTTTTTATTTAACGTAAGCTAATTATATATTGTAATGATTAATGTTTTTCTAGTTGTATTGTCTTAAATTATTGTTCTTCAGCATCTTAAATTGTCAATTGTAAGTTCTGAAGATCTTTTACAGGTAAAACATTGTTATCATAGTGGCAATTTAGTTAAATAACCTTAATTATATAAGGTCTTTTTTTATGTTTTAGATAGATCACTACATTTAAAAAAACTAAAAAACATGTTTTTTCAATAAAGCTGTTTTAAAATCATATCACTAAAACTACATAAGTTGATTTAAGACATACAATTTAAACCTTTAGTTTAATTTTTTGACATAGATTAGGGATTGTAAACGTACGGCTTGCAGTCCGGATCTGACTAGATTTTCAGTTCGCATAAGTTCTTTTAAAATTTTTATTTCGATATGATTGGTGACTTAAAAATTATAATAAATATTAATTTTAAAAGCATCTATTTTTGTGACTTAACTTTAAAACTATTTAAAATACGGTATTATTTTATATAAATTACATAGTTTATAAAGTATGCAGAATAATTAAAATAATACCATTTAAAATGACGGTAGGGAGACAAAGTTAAAACTTTACTATTTTCTAAACTAAAAATACATAAATATTTTTTTAAATAATAAATTTAGTAATTCCTAAAAAGACAATTCTTATTCTACTAAGTAATAAACTTTTTATAAAGTTTTAAATTTTATAACTGTAATTAGAAAACAAATATGCTCATAGGGATTATAAATACTTTAAAAAATGTCTAAAAATTTATAAATTGAGCAAAATATACTGAAAAAACAAAAATTAGACATAAGGTCTAAAATTACAACACTATAATCTAATTTACCTATAAATAAGGGACCATCTAATTCTCAATCACATTTTGTTGAATTAATCAGGAAATAATTAAAAATTATTCAAAGCAAACCAATTATGATTCACAAACAAGCTACTGCAACTAGGGGCTAAAATTACAATCAAAATTGACAAAATTAAAGTTTCAATTAAAACATGATCATTTTGTAACTAATCATTGCTCATAATCATGAATATTTTGAAACAAATTAATTGAAATTACACTTGTAAACTACCAATCTTACAGCCAAAAACCAGCAAATGGCAGATAACCTTGGTTAAACTTTCTCATACTAAGAGGTAGTTGTAACGAAATGGACCCTTTTCTACTTCCATGGTTTCGCATCCGAGAGAGGGTAGCATGACTTCCCGCTCTTGCAACCATCTCAAAATCTCCATTAAAATGGTCACCGTGAAAATCAAAAAAAAATGAAGAGAGATGCTGGTTTTGAATGGCGGTATTTAAAATTTGATCAGGTGATGCAAATTTGTGATTGACCGACGTAAAACTTGAGTAAAGGTCTAATAATTTGGTTGAAACTTGTTTAAGTGGTTTCTTGATCGTTAAAGTTTTAAAGCTTTTCAGAACTGATAGTAATTAAGATTAAAATAAAATTTTCAAAATTTAACTTTTACAAACTCCTTAAATTACTCTGTCTTAGAACATTTAAAATATATGTACATTAGCAGAACTTGGGGTTTCACAGCCACTATAAAACATTATTATGCAAGTTTTTCAAAGTATAACATTGAACTTGTTATTGTAAGAAGTTTAAAGTAAAGTAGTAAAAATATAAAAAATTGCTGAATACAATGTCTAAAAAATAAAAAATAGTGGCAAAGCTACTTCATATTTAAAATACTAAACAAATAAAAAATACTACCGAAAAAAAAACAAATTCTATAATAAAATTTTTACGTTATACTTTAAAAAATATTTAATTCAGTAAAACTTAATAATTTTGTAACAAGAAGTACTACTAAAAAACTCACCAGCACTGTAAGGTGGTTCTGGGCTCTGTAAAATATTATGACTTATTAAAATTCACATAACATCTTCACGCTAAGTTATAAAACCCAAGATCAAAAGAAAAATGTTTAAAACAAAAAGAAAGTTTTAAGAAAATAAAACAAATTTGAAATTTACTTACTTCTTCGGCCTGTTGATCGTGTATTGACTGCCCAACAGGTGATGCAACGGAATCTATATGAAGTGAAGGTTGACTGGTCGCTCTTTTTCTAGGATACAACACAGTTAATTTGTTAGGTTCCCCCTAGTGAATGTAAGTTATAGTAGTTAATTTTAATATAAAACATTAGTAAAAGTCAAAGGTAGTGAAATCTACCAATATTCCAAGCTGGTTAAGTTAGTAATTTCTAATCTAATCTTTTAAGTGCTCTTCACAGAATTATAAACAAAAACTAAACATTTTTGAGATGTAAAAAATATAGAAAAAGATTAAAAGATATGAGCTCTTAAAAAAATAGAAAGTTAAATTAAAGTTAATCAAGAAAGTATGAAAAAAATCTACCTATACTTATAATTTTTAAAAGCAGATAAGTAAAAAAATACACGTTAAACCTTTTGTAAAATAAATTCAAATTGGCTTTTTTTCCTTTATAATATGTATTATAGAAAGTTATAAAAAATAAAATTATTGTAACGTGATGAAAACTAATACTAACAACTACAAATTAAGATTAGCTTGCCCATTTTAAAATCTTAATCCTACAAAATCCTCCAAGTGTTTTAGTTCTAACTAATAATGTGTGTGCAAGTGCGCAATTTTAACAACTAATATAAATCGAAAAGAACTAATTAAAACTTTCATTGAGAAAAGTGATCATTGAGAATAGTGACAAAGTTAATAAGAACAGCGTGAGAGGCCAATATAAAAAACTTTAAATGAAAAAAAGTTAATTTAATTGACCACAAGAGTATTACAAAAAAAAAACCTTAAGAAAAATTTAAACTTACAAAAGTTTACTGGTTTTAGTTTTAGAGGTTGTTTTAAACTAATATTTAACTAAACTAGACCATTAGGCAAAGTAAAAGTATAACTTTACTTGTAAAATATATAATTTAATTATTATTTTAGTTGTAACAAACAGAAAATTATTAAACTTATTTTTATATTTTAAAACTATTTTTACATGTATTAACATAATAAAAACTTAAACACAAAGTATAGAATAAACTAATAAGTTTTTACTTAATTTCCTATGCACAACATCAGAAAACTTTTTAAAACAAAAACTAACATTCGGCCACTCTTGATGACTACTTTGATGAGCTACTTCATCTGGTGAGTTCTTAGCCATTCCTATTATATTCTTTTTTCTAATGTAATATTTATAATGTTTATTCAAAACTTGAATATAAACATGTTTATAATTTACCTTCTTTAATACAACATTTAACCTGTAATTAGACTTATATTTTAATCTAAGCAGTTATAAATTATAAGCATAAACTTAAAGTGTAAAAGATAAAGTGTTAAACACGATAAGTCCCTTACAGATAAAGTTGAGTAAGGAGTACAACATATTTTTGGTCATGTTGTCAAACTTGCATGGACTGGTAGGATTTAGATGTGTTTTGTTTTTATTAATACGAATTAATAAAAAAGCATTAATTTAAACTTTTTAATGTTCAAATACCTTAAAAAAACTCATATTTTTTGCTTTTTTGACTTACTTAGTAATAAAGCTACTTATAATGGTCTTAATTTTACAGCTTATGTCTTAAATGTAAGCTTATATTATTAAGCACGTAATTACAGACATTTCAAATACTTTTTTATGCATTATGAAAACATAACCACAAAAAAAAATTACCATTAATGTGGTACTTTTTGCAAATTTGAAAGTAAAGCTGGGTAATTGATATAAAATTTTATTTTTATTGTAAGATGTAATTTTAGCTCTATTTACGTACTTTTAGAATGTATAATGTAGATCAGGATTTCCCAAACTTTTTTCAAAAGGCCCCCTTTTTAGAAACTGAAAAAGCTATGGCCCCCTCCAACAAGGTTACTCAAAAAACTACCATTACCTAAGACCTTTTTTTTTAAGCTTCATCAACTCTAGAATATCTAGTGTAAGTTTCAAAACTACCATGGAAAACACCTTAGACCTTTTCTTTTTTTGCTGTTCATTATCACATCCAGAATATCTAGTGTAAGTTTCGAATTATGACCTCATTGCCCCTAAGCTTTTGTCAAGGCTCACTTTAGGAAACCCTGATGCACGTATTATAATAAAATATTTAATTCAAAAAACATTAAAGTTATAAATGTAAAAAATCACCTGAGTATTTATTATTCAAATCTGTATTAAAAAATAATACAATATCAAAAAATAATAACTTTTGCTTGACAAGATTGTACTGTACTGTACTAATCACTTACAACACTGCACTGTTTTAATAAATTCTAACATCACTGCAAAATTTAAAAAAATAGTATTGTAAAATAACTGACGCATGAAAAAGGTTAAAGGAAAATAAATTTGAAACAAATAAGGAAATATAAATTATAAAAACTGTCAAAAAATATACTTTACCGGTCTTTGAAACGGGTAAGTGTCAGAAATGCACGAGCGACACTTTTGAATTCTATATTAATCTAAAAAGTCTAGTTTTATAATAAATAAGCAAACAGTTTTCTAATTTATTGGAAAACAAAGTTTCAAAGATTTTTTTTTAATATTTAAGTTCTTAACTAGAATATTTAAAGCTCGTGCAAAATTTATTCCGTGTAAATGTGACCCGTTCCACTTTGAAACATAGCTCTTCTACTAATGATACTGTTTAAGTATGATTTTTCAGTAAACAAGTAGTAAATCTTGCATAAGTTAATTTATCACCATCATTCAACACTAAGAATAGAACCTAGTTACAAATTTATAAGATCATACTTCGACGGATGCTTCCACTTTAGATTGCTTCCAACGTCAACTACCATGAAATGGTGTATCTGGTAAGTTCCAACCTTAATTTTCACCTTAATAGATAGCAATTCAACAATTAGCAATGCCAAATGACCTTTCAGTGATTAATTGTAGTATAACAACAAAGTCTTCATTTATATTTAAGAAGAAGCCTCTACAACCAATAATGTATGTTTGCTGGTAGTGAACACAGAGAGTACTCATCGTCTTTTGCCACAAAAGCACACAAACTTAGAACTTTTTTAGTGGGTTTTAAAAAGTACTTAAATAGCTCTGGATCAAAAAACGTCAGATGTGTGTGATTCTTTATTGTAAATTAACTCAGTTCGGACAATAACATCTTTATGATTAAGATGAAATTTTATAATAGGATGCAGCTCTTCTACGCTCACTACAAGTTAAAGCTCTCTCTCTAAATAATATAATGCCATCTTAACAAAAAAGTTAACTACAGTCAACTCAAATATGTTTCGTACTACAATTCTACAATGAGTATATGGATAAAAACTTATATGTCAGAAATAAGGTTTAGTCTTGTAAATAACATCTAATAAACAGTAAAATCAATAAAAAAACTGTTAGGAGTTTAAATCTAAAATGTATAGTAATTAAAAGCTTCGAGGTTGAGTTTAAAACTTTTAAACAAGCTAAAATCTGATGTAAACAAATGCAAATAAACAGCAAAGTTATTAAGTCAACTGTAATGTATAAACTGTGTATTTCTGAACATGCTTTCATAATTCTGACTTATCATTAATGTGCATAAACTTGAGTAAAAATAAATTTAATTAGTTTACTTTTAAACTGAAGGGCTAAATTTGCTTTTTAAATTTAAAATAGTACTATACTACAATTAAAAATTACATGCTTTGTTTGTTTATGACGTCATTATAAATAAAAAAGTTTAAATTTCTGTAAAAGTATGCCTAATAAGAGCATTAAAAAAACAAATTTTGACTCTTATACCGAGTTGCCAAATATATTTTGTAAATATATTACAGGTTTAGAAAAAAAAGTTTTTTGGTCCATTTATAAAATTAGACCTAAGGTAAAAAAAAAATTGGCTCAAGTAGTATAACTACGTTGAAAAGCTACTTTAAATTAGTTTTTCAATGAAAAAAAATTCAAATGATGCAAAAATGTTATTATTTTTATGGTATACTTTTCGTATCTAATCAAAAATTTGTTACTCTTCATTGTAAGTATTATCTGCTTGTTCCGAGATGAAAAAAGAAAAGAGTTTTTTTTTACTTTAGCTTAGAAGTGGGCAACGTTTTTAAATCAACGGGCCGGACCCGGAAAAATTTAGTCTTTTGCGGGCCGGAGCGTTTCGAATTAGCGATTTACCGGATCCAGCCGAATAATGACTTTTTAGAACCGAATCCGACTGGATGCTAATTTTAAGTTGAGATCCGGATCCGGTCGGATTCTAATTTAAATAAAAGTTTCGGATCCGGCCGAAGTCTAATTTTATGGATACAGTTAATCAGTTTTTTAAACCTTTCAAAGTCACAAAACTTTCTCATATCTGACTACTTAAGATGTAGATTGAGACATGTCAGATGTTTAAATAATGTCTAGAAATAGAATTGACATAGGTACGTATGTAAAATATCGTACTTAAAAAAGCACTTTGTTTTGGGTAATTTGACAAAAAGATATTCCGACTTTGTTACAACAACACAAAATATTAAGACAAAATGGTGTATTTATAAGTACACATTAACTTATAAAGAAGTTTTTTATCATGTTTTAAAGTCAAATTCTTACAGGTTTGTTTTGTAAAAATATGATACA
Organism: Thalia democratica; assembly: GCF_965202585.1. Taxonomy (NCBI): domain Eukaryota; kingdom Metazoa; phylum Chordata; class Thaliacea; order Salpida; family Salpidae; genus Thalia; species Thalia democratica. The sequence goes on from NC_139165.1 coordinate 61,041,677, forward strand.
AAGTTTTATACTATTTTGTAATATTGACCCTTTGCGGGCCTGTCACTTCGCTCGCGGGCCGGATCCGGCCCGCACGTTGTCCACCCCTAATCTAGCTTAACACTATATAAAGCCGAGCGCGGCTCAAAAGGGGAGTTTTTTTATAGTTTTTGAATATTCTTGAGTAGAATGTTAAAACTTCTGTCGTAGTTAAGCGTCGCAGCTTTTTGTTTAAAGCGAGTGCGCTTTGCATTTGCAGGGTCATTCTTTATCGCTTTTGTTTCGGCTAGCTAACATTGTTGGCAAGCATAGTTACAATTCGTTACAATTAAGCAAACGCTCTTTTGTTTTAGCAGGCACTTTTCAGATTTTTAGTGAACCAGCTTTCACTATTTTTTGTTAGAATCACATTTAATATCACTTAAATTGTGCTTTAGCGAATATATACGTTCAGCTTTCGTTGTTTTTTAGCGACTGTTGCTCAGCATTGCACTTATTTTGTAGTCCACTAACTTCAATAAACACCGCTGAGAAAAGAAAGCAAGTGTAATTCATTTCACTTTCCAGCTTTCGTTGATTGCAACAACCATTTTTCGAGCTTTATACTTTTACAGTGAATTTTATTCCTGTAAGAATCGCCGAAAAACGGAAGCGCAAGTGTATATTTCGACCTGTATTGATTTCCAGCTCGTTTTTTTTTAACAACCGTTTTTCTAGTTGAAACTTCTATTGTAGTTAAACCATAGCGGACTTTTAGACGTTTCATACGCTTCAAGTCCTAGCTTGGCTCTGACTTCAGTAAGAATAGCTGAGGACCAGACAAACGCTAACACATTTAATAAAAGTTGCCTTGCAAACAAACCATCGAGCTCTGACTTGCATGCGTGTGAGTGTTATTTTTTATTGCTTATTGTTTAACATTGTAAAATAAATTTAGAGTGCCGAACCTATACTTTTAGTATTAATAGAAAGTAATTATGTAAGTGAAATTAATCTAATTAGTGTATCGTATTTTGTTCTCTATTAAAATTATATAGTGAAGTATACGTTGAAATCACTAAGATTAAATTCAAGATTTACTTTCTGGTCTATATTAAGATTATATATTAAGTAAGTATTAGAATCATTATAGACTAAGTTAGAATGTCAATAATAGAATCAGAAGGTTATAACATTTAAAAATAGTTTAGAGTTTTAGGTTTTCTAGTGATTTTTCTTCGAAATTCAAGGTTTATTTTTTTCAAATTTTTTCAAATTTCAGGCTTTTTTTGCCAAGTTGTCAAACTCCAGGTTTTTCGGCAACCCTGCTTATATCAAAGTTTAAAGTATAAACCATAACTCAGTTTTTAAAATTTTTAAAGTTTTATTTAATTTTTGAGATATAGTCATTTTTGTGAAAAGTTTTTGATAAAAACGTATGGACCGCAACTTTTTCACAATCTATTTAGTAAGAAATTTAAAAATTCACTAAAAGTTCATCTCCTCCTTCATTTTTTAATCTATTGACATCAAATTTTCAGGAAATCTTTATAACATTAAAAGAAAAATCGCTATTGTAAAGATTAAAAAAAAAGGATAATAAAAATTTCAAGATAAGGGAAAATTATTTTTTTTTAAGTTTTTTCTTTCAAAACTTAAAAAACTCCTACAATAAGGTTTTTTTATTATTAACTTAATACTACACTCATAAAAATTGAGAAACATTAAAAATTGTAATAAAATACATTTCAATTTTTTTTTTTGCTTTTTAACTTGGCCATTCCTTGAGGATTTTATTAAACTTCACGATTTTTTCCCCTCATATCTCAAAAACTAATTTTAATTATAAGAAATCGTAAAGAGCAACTGTTGGCTAAGTTAAAGATCTTCAATATTAGACAAACATGTAAAAAAAGTGTCTTATCCCCTGTGCCTTTAACACAAGTATTTTTTCATGTACAAGTCTATCATATTATAAGGGATTTTATTTTATTACTCTTTACTCCTTTTAAGAAAATATTATCAATTTTAAGTATTATTTCACATATGTTATTGAGAAAAACAACTCTAAGTTAATTTACGGACTGATCATCGTGAGCCGAAGATCCTAATAACTTGATTAAAGGTTTATCTGTATAACTAGAATAATTACTTTACTGCGATTGAACACCACTTAATATTAACCTACGCGTGTGTATAAAGATGAAAATTTGTAGATCATAATGTCAGCGGAAAACTCATCCGGCTACATGTTTTGCAAACATTGTAGAACTAAACTTTGAAACAGGGAGCTTCTAAGGATTTTGTTATTCTGTAGACAATTTCAATAAACATTCTAACGGTGAACCAAGTGAGATAGAGAAGGAGCACCTTTTTACTTGTGAAGTTTTAAGAAAAACTAAACGCAATTTTCCTAAAGTAGGTTAAGATATTTTAATGCTTCAGGTAAGCTTCAGAGTGAGGTACTCCGTAACAGTTAAGGTAACAATTAAAAAGGTTAAACACTTTTTTCGAACTTTAGTCTTAATTTTTACATAATTGATAAAGCTACCAGTTACCTCTTACAGCTTGTTAAAATTTGAAGTAAATCTTGAGATTTAAGCGATTAAAGTTAGAAAGTTGAATAGGTTTTTTATGGAAGACGCAAACTAAAAAGGCAAAAATAGGCTATTTACCTAAAAATTTATTTCCTCCTTAAGTTTTTGAGCGGTTGCTTTTTAATTTTCTCAGAGTAGTCTTAAATAAATTTCGAACAACTTGCAGCCACCATATTTTAAATTTTTAATTAACTTTTTTTACAAAAAATAAACAAATAAATTCGAATTTTATTTAATTTTGATCATTAACTTTTTTTTTTTTTTTCAAAAAACCGCTTCTTTCAAGTTGTTCGTAACACTGAAAAGAACGATTCCTAAAAAGTTCGAATTTAATTGCTCGAAAAAGTAAGGAGAAGATAAATTTTTGCTGAGTTTTCGAGAAAATAAGCCATGAAAAATCTATATTCTATACAGTTTTGTATGGACATTTCTTACAAAACTTGTAATATCTCAAAAGTTAATAGATTTATTTTTGTTCTGTAAAAAGCATCTTAAAGTTTTTGTAAAAGCAAGTATTAAATTTTTGCAAAAAAAAAAGTTAGACACTCTATGCCCTTAAGTTGTGCTTTACTGTAGCTTTATTTTTAAAACAATTTTATTGCTTATAGATTTTTTTCAAATTTAAGTCTGTTTAAACTTTTGTTTAAGGTTTTAATAGTTCTATTTTGTTAATGTTTTTCAATTCCCTGTAGATGACTATTTATTTTTGCCTAAACTATTCTGGATGGGATGTAGAGTTGGGTAACATATAGCTCATTATTCTTATTTACTTTTTTTAGTTGTTGTTGTAAAAAGTATAAATGTGCCGAAGGCATGCATTACTTTATATTATAGTTTCAAAACTACAATTAAAAGAGATACAAAAATAAACATTTTGTGAAATTTTCTAAGACGAAGCGCAGAACAAATGAATAGACCTTTTATTATAAGGAGTTAAATTTCATAGTAAACTGATGCCGAGCATTCACTGAAGATACTTGTTACGTGAAAGAATTACTTACTAAAGTAATTTCTACTATTTCGCAAGAGAGTAAAATTTAAAAACCGCGAAAATAGTCATACTTATCAGCAAACTGTAAGAAACGAAGCAGTTAATTACTTGAAATATTATTGCATAAATTGTATCAATATACATTACTTGTTCTTTAATTATAACAGTTTCTTTTATATAGCATTTCGTATTTTATAAATAAAATTACTTGCCAACGATTTTAAGTGTGTTATAGTTTACAACTTTAGAATAAAAGATAAAATTAAGACAAATTATTCGAAACTTTAGTATTGTAAGCTACTCATAAATAACGAAGACATATTAGCTTAAGTGCTTGGAGACCACATATTTGAGGACTCAGTACTATTAAACCAATAAGCATAACCGGAATTCATACCAAATACATTTGTGTTTATATAAATTTTAAAAAGGTATTCTTTACTCAGTTTATGTATGTCTATCTAAATAGAATTTTAGATTTTAATTTTATTTTGATTTAATATCTAGATTAAAATTTGTTTTCTCATGTAATAAAGATAAATTGTTTTGTTTTATCAGAATTTATACTTGCAATATCGTCCATTTAGGTTATTGTAAGTTTTTTCAAACAACGTTAGTTCATTAAAATAGTAACAGGGTTGCCAGAGCTTTTTTGATTTTTTTTCCAGGTTTTATAAATTTATTCAAGGTAATTTAAAGAATAAGTTTTTTGGTCCATTTTTAGTTTAAAATTAAATTTAAGGTTCTGAGCTGATTTAAATAGTTTGACAACGTTGAAAATATACTGTAAAGCTACTTTTAAAGCATTTTAAATTTAAAAAATTAAATGATACTTTTGTATATGGTAGATTTTTCGTATCTTTTTGAAATTTCAACACTTAACATAAAAAAATTCTTTAAAACTATATACTTTTTAGTGATTTTTGTTTGAAATTCAAAGTATTTTTTCAAATTTTCTCAAAATCAATGTTTTTTGGCAACCCAGTATTAAACAACAGTTTTAAGGCTAAAAAGGTTGTCAAAATATTTTTTACATAAATTAACATAAATATTACTAAAATCTATAAATATTTACAAAAAATATTTCATAAATTAAGATTTTGTTTATATTTAACTTAGATTTAATTAAACAAACTCAAGCTCGATGATTTGTTGCCTTGTGATACAATAGTCTTGCACCTTATGCCTGCAGCCTTCATGAAGTTTAAAGCCGCACATCTTGCATGTAATTCCTGACATCAAACGCTTGTTACAATAATCACAAGTTGGCCTTTTAACTTGGAAAAAAGTTCGGAAACTCTGAAAAATTTATCATATAATGATCAATAAAATGATCATTTATTATGCACTACAACGTATTTAAAATAAAATATAGGGCATATTTTAAAATATTTTTTACAAAAAAAATCATTTTTATCTGCTTCACATAATTTTTTTTAGTCAAAAAATACATCGTGGGCCAGATATTTTTGCATTCAGGCTGGATGCAGCTTGCAGTCCATACGTTGCCCATTCTTGTTACAATGTATACTTTTAGCTTTCAAACAAGGATAATGTCTATATTTGTAAAAAAAATTTGACCTCATCCTTCGATCCTAATTTACCCATAATAAAACTAAGTTTAAAGTATTCAAATTTTAAGATTGTTTTTAATCATAATTTAAAGAGTGCAAATGTTGACAAATACAATAGTATGAATGTCACGAAAGAGAACCATAACGGCTAATTATAGTTTGTTAATATTAGAACTGAGCAAAAATTTCAGTTACAACTTTAATTGTTTTAATTTAAATTGTTGCAATTCAAAATGTCGAAACTTGAACTATTGTAATTTGATTTGTCAGCATTTGAACTGTCGTTATTTAAATTGTCAGAACTTTTGCTGATAATATCGTAAATTTGGTTTAGTATAATTATATATTTACAAGTTTAATATATTTAAGTAGACACATATTTTAATCAACTATCTAGTTAAGGGGTCGGCAAACTGCGGCCCGCATTAATCTTTTTTTTAACGCGTTAAATATATTAACGTTCTCAAAAAACAAAAATAAAGTTTCAGTGTTATCTTTAAAGAATAATCTATCGTCTAATTTTTTTTTGTTCTAAATTATCTTAAAGTATGTTTTTTGAGTGCACATAAAAAACGTTCCTTTTTTGACCTGCCGACCCCTGATCTAGTTTAATTAAAATTCAATATTAAGTCAGCAAAATTAATCCAACTATTACGTTACTTTGATAGCTAAAATTTTACATGTTTTGTTTATAATATAATAATTGAGTTATAATTTAGTTAACCAAAAACTTTACTGAAGAACTTGGATCGAAAGTGCTTTAAAATATACCAAAAACTAATTTACTAAAACGTTTGAATTATTTATATGTTTTAATATTAATTTTAAAAGAAAAGATGGTTTTTTTTTTGGTAAAATATTAACTCATAAGATAAATATTTCAACAGTAAACTGTGGTATTTTAAGAATAAAGATTACACTAAGTCCATGACATGAAGTACTTTATTTTAAAATAACTCAATATCAAAAGGAAAATCCAAAAGAGCTAAGGATGATAAGCAGTTATTACAAACTTATTTAAACATAAGTTTTAATTTAATCAACTTTTTGAAATTTTCTTCAACTATTTATTTCATGCAAATAACAAAATATACAACTGATAACTAAAATTCATATTAAAATTTGAACTTACAATGCCTTCAAACTTGTGCTTAGCTTGGGGAATTCTAGTATTTTCATTGTAAGCCTCATGATTTGTTCGTAACTCTAGCTCCGAACCCACGAAGTTCATTGAATCAGCGCTCATATCCACCTCCTTACTTTTAAAAATATTAAATATGAGTATAAAAATTTTCATACAAAAAAGTATGTGTTTATATAATGTTTGATATAACAAATATTAGGTTAAATGACAATAAAAAATCTTACTAAAAAGGGCCAAAACTGAAAAAATTATCTCAAAATTTAATAAAATAATAAAAAGTTTTTTTGAAAGTTTAATGAAGATTATAACAGTAAAAACATTTATTAAAAACGACATATCACAATAACTCAGAATTATTTAAATTTGAAATGCCAGATATAAGCGGTACTGTTTTCTAATTATCAAACTTTTTATATCTTTTGGTTTTTTAACTTTCGAAATGAAATAACGACAAAAATTTAAAGTAGTTAAGTCCATAGGGAGGGGGGGGAGTAAAACACTTTTTTATACTAAAATTTACTTTGGCTTTCATTTGAAAGCTTAAAGTACAAACTACAAGCCAGGTTTTATAGAATTCAAAAATTTCATTTAACTTTTGAGATATTTTATCTTTTGTAAAAAGTTTCCGATACAAACGTATGGACCGCAACTTTTTGGGGTCAATTTTCTTGTAGATTTGAAAAAATCACTAAAAATCTATCTTCTCCTTCATTTTTCAAGCAATCTTCTTCAAAATTTCAGGAAATGTTTCCTTTATTATGAGAAATAAATATCACTTATGAATTTTAATTATAATAAAAAATAAAAAAAATATTACAAAAATTTAAAAAAAAGTCTTTCTTTTTTCAAATAAAATAAATTTTTATTAAATTTTTTTTTAATTCCAAAGTAAAACTTTTTTGTCATTGTATAAAGATTAGACTGTGAAAGTTTGAATAAGATTGCTTGAAAAATGTATGAGGAGATAGATTTTAAATGAAATAGTTTTTTTTTTGCTGTTTTAGTTTTCCCTTCCTATAGGGAACCCATTTTGCGGCCCAACTTTTACCTGTCATATCTCAAACAAAATTTTGAATTTTTTAAAACGGTAAAAAGCAACTTGAAGCTTAGTAAAAACTTTATAAAATAAGATCAACTTGTTAAAACATGGCTTTATTTAAAATTTTAAAATTCCATGTTTTTCCAGGATTCTAAGTTTATTGGCAACCCTAATATTTCTAAATGTTAAAAAAATAACTGTAGTGATTAACGTTGTCATAACATTTATTTACTCTAAAGTAGATAAGCCATAAATGACTTAAGAAAAATTTAACAATATAGTTTAGACTTTAGTTGATACTCTGGCTATCTAACATACTTACAACAGGTAAGGTCTTAGAAAACTGATTTTTTGTCGTTAAGTTTTTTTGATGAAACATTTATATAACAATAAAAACTAGTATTAACCAACCCATTAAACAAATTGTGACAATTTCAAAATATTAACTTTTATATAAATTACTCACTGAGTTCCACACACATACAACGCCAGTTGGTCAGGATTATCTCTCAACTTTTTTAACCTTGGAGATCTCAAAATTACTTCTTTTAATGAATTTCCTTGAATAGCTTTAATCTGCATATTTAAAATGATCTATTTAAAATACACATCCTTTTGGTTTTTAAGCTGTTGTCTTCACAACTAAAGTATAAAAACTTTTATGTGATTTCGTGTAACAAAAAAAATTTAGATCATATCACTTGGATCATCAGACTAAAACTCTCAGTAGACTGAGACCTTCTCATTGAAACTTATTAGCCTTTTCAGTCATTACCAGAGAAAACTGTAATGTTCAATCATCAAACATCAAATTTATTGTTTTGACACGTTTGACCACGTTTTTTTTTTCATATGCCATAAGTTAGCTTAAAGTTTGTTATCAACAAAATTACAGAGTTGTAAATTACAGTTTTCTTTTGCTATGACTGACGAGTTTCAATAAGAAAAAACAGGTCTCAGCCTACAGAGAGCTTTAGTCTGATGATCGAAATATTATGACCAAAACTTGTTATTTAAAAACTTTGAGCTTATGTCACACAGCACATAAAAGTCCAGTCATGTTTAGACCCTGATGACTTAGGCTGATGTTTTCTGTATAGTTTTACAACACATTTTTTGTAAACATAACTGCATTTACTAAGAAATGTAATAAACTAAAAATTTATAACTCACATGGCCAGCACCATTAGGTAGTAATAGCTTAATTGTTTTCGGTTTAGGTTTTTCAACAATAAGTGTTTCGTTTTTTTTTTCAACTAGGCTATTTTGTTGCATTTTTGAAGTATTACAGTTTTGGGTAGGCTTACATGTATCTGCTTCTACTGGCTGTGTGATAGAAACTGGTAGAGTAAAAAGTTATTATTTATTAATAGAATTTATTTTAAGTAGTCTTAAAGAAAAAAACTAACAAAAGCTTGATAAAAAATAATAAAAACTTAACAAATTATTTATATAAACTATTGGTTAGTTGTATTTTATTAAACTTTTAACTATTTTTTTAGGTATTTCTTTATTTTTTACTTGTTTATCAAGTCACTATCAACTTACACTATTTTTTCAGCCTAGAATAAATATAAAGGTTTAAATTAAATGATTTATAATATTATCTATAAAATTTACTACTGTTTGAATTATGCAGTGATTTTTAAAATAGGCAATTAATAAATTATTATTTTTATATCTTATCATAAATTTTATTATTTATATTCTAAATTTTAATTGTAATTGAATGATAAACACCAAAAGCATAATTTTTAAGTATAAAACAATTGTAATCTTTTTTTTTGTTTATACCATTACTATATATAGCTTTACTTTATTCGTAAAGTATAGAGCACTTTTAACCAAATTTAATTAAAATAATAAAATATCTAGGTAAACTTATATTTAGGAATACATTTTAAAAGGTCAGCTAGTTTCACCAAAATAGGTTACTTTTGAAACAATAAAATTTGAGTACTTATAAATCTAAGTACAACTTAAGAATTTAAAAATTTCTAACTTTTTGTAGTATCTACTACATTACTATCAAGGACTTTTCTTCTTGTAAGATCATCACGCTCATTTTGAAGATTATTTAATTCTAAAGTTCGTTTTTCCAACCGATCTTGAAGCTCTCTATGTTCCTATTGTTTATGTATTTTTTGTTATATCTATTTAACCCTTTATTTTTAATTTTTTTTAATTACTGTTTTTGATTGATAAAACTTATGATTAATTACATTACTTATGATATATGTATTCTTTTAATGTTTTAAAAACAACCTGTTAAACTTTTTTATTTTTATTGAGGCTCCATTTATATAGTTTTGTATTGTCAAATTACTTATCCATTTCCCATTTGATTAGTTATATATATTGCTTAATTAATATTTAATAAAATAGAACTTGACGATTCATTAATTAAGATTTTTTTTTTGAAACACTGTTGTGTCTAATTATAAATTTCAAGAAACATTTATGTTGAAACAGTACACATGTGCTTGATTTTAAAATATTATTAGACTGTTTTATATATCAGTTATTTTTGATGCAACAAAAAAAATCCGTAATATTATAATTTTATATTTTACTAATATAGTTTTTTCAAAATATTTAAATAATGTTATACTATAATTGATAGGATATTAAAACAAAAATAAAAACTCATAAAAATATTGATAAAATTGTGAATAACTTTTCAAAGTTTTAATTAGTCAAGCAAATATGTTTAGATTTGAGACAAAAAGGTGGAGAGAACGAGAAAAACTAGTCACAAGTGCAAAACAATTGCACTGTAGCTCATTTTACTGTATATTAATGTTTATATTAAATATGTGTGTTTAGTTAAATATACATTTATGTTTTGTTTTACTATAAGTTTAGTCTAATACATTGTTTTAGATTTTTTGAACACAAGAAGTTTTTCTTCAACAACAAAAATTTAATTACCCTATGTAAACTTTTTTTTTGCAAAATTTTAAGTAATTTTATATTCTTTTGTATATTAAGTTTCTATATAATTTGTTTTAAAACATTTCACTTAAATTTCCAGCACTAGATAATAAAACTAATTGAATTTTAAAATTATCATACTTCATTTTAAATTTTATTTGTTAGGACTTATAGAATTTTATTTAACAAACCTCATAATAAATTGGGGGTGGTGAGTCTTTGTAATGTGAAAATTTCTCTTTAAGCTGAACAATTAGACTTTGAGTCATGTCTATAACTTGCTTAAGATCCCTAATCTGTAAAAACACAGTACAAAACTATCTTACAGCTCTTCAATCATTCAAAATATAATTACATACTACGCATAAGGGTATAATTAAAATTAAGACTGTAGGCTTAACGAAATGTTTATGTTTAAAAACAAAAATAAAGTATCTAAAAAAATAATAACCATTCTTTAAATAACATTGTTACTAAATAAAAATATTTAGATTTAGAGAAGAAAAATAATATAAAAATAGTTCAGAAAATAAACAACATTTTGAGTTTGTTGCAAAACTAAGTATTATAAAAATAAACAAGTTCTTATTTAAATAAAAATATTTTTTGAAATGTGTACAATAAAGAATTTTAATCCATTGTGGTGAGTTGTGTTGAGTTGTTATAAGTGTTATTTAATTAGTTGGTATATACAAAAAATATAAAACTTGGTCAATTTAGTTGCCTCAAAACAATTATTAAAATTAATAATTCCTATAGTTATCTTTAATATATTATTTTTTGTTAATGTTTTTATGGCCAATAGCTTTAGTCTAGCTTTTGTTTGTTGTGTTGTTTAATTCATATTAATCTACATTTGTTTTAATTTATTTTAATAAAATGTTTTTTTCAATTGCATATTAATGATATAAGGTAACTGCTTTATCCAAGGGCACATTGATTACAATATCCTCTTGTATCCTTATTCCTTGTATCCTTATTCCTTCTTTTCCCTTTACACACTATAGTGTAGGAATGGCCAACGTAAGGCCCGCGGGCCAGACCTGGTATGCCAATGTGTTCAGCCCACAAAAGGCTAAACTGCAGCATATAACTCTGATCCCCTAAACCAAATTTTGAAGCTTATAGTACATTTTCTAAAATTTAAAAAGAAAAGCTAAAATTGTATAAAATATCTTACATAAAAAAACAAGTTTCAGACCTTTATCATTAGAAAACTTTATATAACTTACGGAAAAAATGAGTTATCACCTACATCTTATTAGTTATTGGTGGTTAAAATCATCACCTACATCCAACAAATTGTCAAATGCTAAAGCTGTTATGTAGACAGTAGAACTCAAAGTAAAAAGTGACATTGTCTACTCTAAGAAAAAAGTAATTTTGTATGAAAAGTTTGTATGAGGGCAATGTTGGCCATTCTGTGAAACCTTACTATAGGCCTTAAACTCAGTACAAATTTCAATTACTTCTAATTACAGAATTCAAAGAACTTTGTCTACATTGTCCTTCCTCCTCAAAAAAAAAAGACAAACAGGTAAAACTGAAAACTGTCAAAATATCCTTTTACCATGTCTTAATGGTATAAATTTAGAAGTGGTACAGTTGTATTTGTCTAATTCTGTAAAGAGAATTAAGGTACACACCTTGAGCCTGTTCATTTTAATTGTAGCATGCAAACTCCTACAAGCAATATGCATCTTGATTTGCATCAGTTCTGACAAAAAATATATCTCTTTATATTATGGCTTTTTTGCTTTAGCTACTGCTTCTGTTCATAGTGTTTTACTGAAAAATTTCATTAAAACCATTAAAAGCAAGGCATTTTTTTACGAGTTTAATTTGTGTAATTAGTTGAAGGTTTCAAAAAGCTTTTTTCTGGAAAACCCAAAAAAAAAGAAAAAAAAAAGACTAATCTAAATAATTTGTTTTCTACAAATTTTAAGCAAGTATTTATCAAGTTTTATAAGTCTAGTATCAATTAATAACAAATATTACTAGTGAACTATTTTTTGTGTAATTTTTTTTTTCTTAAAAAAATCTTTTTTTCACTTGTCATAGAGTTATTACTTTTTTTTAATTATTGAATTTTTTTCAAATGCAAGAACACTTAAAGAATATTTAAGGTTAATTGCTTATAAACTGGAGAAGATAGAATTTTAGTAAACATTTTCACAAACAACAACTACAACTTTTTTTAATCAATAAAAATACATTTTTACAAATTTATAATATAAAAACTTTATGATCTGTTTTAAATTTTTAATAATTTTAATTTTTTATTTTAATAATAATCTTATTATGTTTACAGATAAAAATATTTAAAATTTACTTAATTTATTTTAATAAATTTATATTCAACTTTAAAAAAGTATATAAAACTTACATTGTTTTCTAAATCACTGTCATGGACTTTTAAGCTAGAAAATGAATCTATAAGTAGATTTCGGTCTGCAATTGAAGAAGAATTTTGAATATCTTTTTGAACATTCTTATGTGGTAATGCTTTGGACTGAAAATCTAGTTTTGATGTCATTTCAGTTCCAACTTTTATATAGCACAAAACACTTTTATTTTATAGACCTGGTAATTTTATTCTGTTAATACTGTTAAACTTAAATTGAAACTTCTTACAACTTATAATAAATATAAAGACTATATTTTGGCTGCTTATTGCTATAAATCTATTTAGCTTAAATAAAATTACAATCCTTCAGATAATTAAAAGTTGAATAAAAAAATTGGAAAATTATTTCAATTCATTCATTAAAAAATATTTTGATTAAAATTCATCTTTATTTACCCAAAATTAAACTTCCAGTAAATAAGAAGTGTTATAATAACTTAAAATGTTCATAATAAATAAAAACAATATTGATTTTTTAAAAACTATTGGTCACAAGTATTTGAAGCCATAAGAAAATTCATACCATACGCATTTTAAATGTTGTATTATTGGCTTAAAAAAAAAAGTTATTGTATAGTGTATTCAATTTCTTTTTAGTATTCCTATTAATAAGCATTTTCATTTGGATAATTGTTATTTATTACATAATCTAAACTTTCTGTGATACTAATGAAAACTGTTAAAAATATCAGTTTTTTATAGCAAGGTTTCCCCTCTTTGAGGCAAAATAGTCAGCTTGATTGACCAAGAATATTTACAGGATTCCCACTAAAATGTTTTAAAATTAAATCTAGGAAAGCCAATTGCAAAATATAATAAATCAAAGGAAGAGTATAAATAAATTTCTCCTACTTGACAATTTTTTTGTTGTTAATAATTTTTAGCTATTTAGGTGTACCTTGTGAAATTTGTTCTCTAGTGATTAAATAATATAAACACTTCATATGTTTATTTCTTAAAATAAAAGTAATGGAAAAGTACACCTAAATAGCTAAAAAGTATTAAAACATTAAATTCATAATTAATACTTAAAAAAAACAATATACTTTTGGTTGTGCATCACCTGATAAAATCTTAAACTAAAATAGAAATTAGAGAGAATTATAAAACTAAATACAAACATATAAATATTGGATCAATATAAAAATTGCAAATGTATGTCAACTTTCAAAAATTTCAGCTGCTGTACAATCTGCAGTAGAAAACAATAATTTTAGGGGAAATGAAGTTAAATTGATTGAAAACATATAGCTTGCAAAATTTGGTATTTACCCAGCATGAATTCGCGCCAATATTGAGCTGAAGTTATATTATTTTCAATGTCTATTTTAACCATAATTTTAGGCTAAAAAAAATATTTTATAAATACATAAACAGAATTAAATTTAATAATTATAAAACAATAAAATTTAAATATTTAATTGTTTTCATTTTACAATATAAAGCAATAATATCAAAACAATAGTTTATATCAATTACAATATTGTAAAATATAAACAGTTAACATTTAAGTTTTTTTAATATAAGATAAAAAAATTTAATTCCATTTATATATTTAGCACCTTTTTAAACTAAACTTATTAGACTGAAAACATTGATTTTAGTCAAAAGTTATGGTTAAAAAAGACATTAAATATAATATAGTTTCAGCTCAATATTTGTGCTACATCATCCTAAATAACTACCGTATATTCCTTAAAATAAAAGTTTTTTTTAATTTTTAAATATGTAAAAACAAATTATAAATAAATTTTTTAAGACTTCAGAGCATGCTTTAACCTCTAAACAAAAACAGTATTTTATGTTCTAAGATAAGATGCTATTTACTAAGTAAAAAAATACCACTTTTTACACCTTAACCATTTTCCCTTGTTTCCTTAATATAAAATAAAATGAAAACTATGAAAATATAAATAAAACACTGTGTAATATCCTGCTAAATTTTATATAGTTTTAAACTCTTTTTTTTCAATTATAACTGTAATTCTACCTGCCTCATAAAAATTAGCATTAAACAAAACTAATTTTGAATTTAATTATTTTTTTTTTAGTTTTAATAAACAAAAACTTTTCCTCCAATATAAACATCAGTTTGTATAAGCTTATAAAACCAACCTTCCTTTACTTGATTTATTAACATTTGTCTTTGATGCAGAGATTAGCAGCCTTTTATAAGTCACAGGACGCACTCTATAAAACAAAGTCTTTGGGGTAGCAGATATGCAAAATAATTGCAGTAATCAATAAAAAACACTATTTTGAAAAGGTCAAAAAAATAGTACAAGCAATTACTAGTACCAAACTAAGAGCCTAGTAGGTTTTTTTTACATGTATGCTTTTTTCTTTTTAATGAGTATCCTTATAGATGAATAGTATACCCAAGAAAGCAGAAATATGCTTTTGGTTTAAAATTTGGCCCAGTTTGCCAACCTCTGCTTTAAAGCTTAGCTTAAGTAATTCAAAAAATCTAACTTAAAATTTTTAGTTTGAAGACTATATTACTATTTCTTTATTAATGTTTTATAATTAAGAAGTACAGTGCTTATTCACTTATCAAGACTTCATATATCCAGAAGCTTTTATCTGGACAGTTTCTGTCAAGAAGAAATTTCAAAAGTATTCTAATATTAAGCACAAACATTTTAGTATGATACAAATATTTGAGCTTTCATAATGTAAAATATTTTAAATGTTTTCATAAGTTCTGCAATTTAGTTCATTATTATGACATAATATAATACTACATGTTTTGATTTTTCAAAAACTAATAAAAAGATCTCAACTTCTAGAGGAGAAATATACTACTAAAGGTTAAATTATAACTTTGTTTAAAACTAGTTTAGTTACCAAAAACCTTTGTATGTAAAGTAAGTCAGCTTTTTTTTTAATAATGTGATTTAAATATGACTAATTTTTTTTTTAATTTTAAAAGTTTTTTTGATAATAGATAAAATTCTAAGTTTTTTAGGAAATGAATGTATAACAGTTTAAAACCCAAACTATATTATAAAGGTTGTTAATTCAAACCCTTTTTTTTTGAGATGAGATGCATCATTTTTTTTTGTTTATTTTTAAGTTATACAAGTTTCACATACTCAACATACCAGGCTTTAGAAATGAACAAGACATCAAAAAAAAACAAGTTGCACTAATCATTAAAAATTAACTAGAAGTTTGTAAAATGGCTAAAAAAATGTGTCTAAGTCTTTTATAATGGAGCAGTTTAGCATAGGCAGGTCAACTCTGTAGACACTTTAAAAGTATTTTTTTTTAAGGTAGAAAAACATCAGAATTAACTCACTCTCCCCTCTACAACGATAAATGTTTTCTGAAGGTCATGCAAGTGAGCTCATCACGTGTTATTCCACCTGCCCTATCTTTAAATTTACTAAGAAAAAATTTGACCATTTAACTAAAAAATAAAACTAAATCTATAAACAAAAAAAGTAAAACTTTTAACTAACTAAAATAAAAAATAAAAAAACTAATCCTAACCCTTAATTGAAAAAAACCCTGGTGACACATCATTTGGCAAACACTCACAAGGTTAAAATCTCAACACTAAAAACCACAAAGTGTTGGAAAATCCTGAAGCTCAAATCCCCAAGCAAGTGCTGCCAACGTTCTGTACAAAACAACAATAGCAACAATCCAATTATGATATCACTGCCACCAAGTGATTCCACAAGCAGAAAAAGAGGAGTTGAGCTTTTATTATTTATTATGCATTGCATAATATACAGAAAATATATTTTTTGTAACTATTCAGAAAAATGATCCATATTTAGAAACTTTTACAGAAAATCTTGTCAAAGATGTCCAGATAAGTGAATAAGCACTGTAATAACATAATTAATGCACATACCTAAAGCAAATGTGCATGATTTATCGCACTACAACACTCAACAATAAAAAATTAGGTAAATTCATTTTAACCAATAATGTAAATATCCACCTTAAAGCAGATTTTCTTAAAGGGGCAGTTGTGAAATTATAAACAGTTATAGAATTTTTAGTTTTAAGTTACCTAAATTAACAATTTTAGTTTCTACCTTTAATAAATTGTTTGCTTTTTAACAATTTATCTTGAGCTAAGATTTAAAGGAAAGTTTCCCAAAGTGGGCAATAGCTAGTAAAGGGCAAACAGTAAATGGGTAATTGACTTCTAAAAGGATAATTTTATTTTAAACTTATGTCAAAGGGGGTAACTATGAAAAGAAAACAAAACTCTAGGACTTTAATAATTAAAAGCAAGTACAGTGCTTCCTTGCTTATTCGGTTTATCGCTTATTAAGCCAGTTTTAGTCGAGAGTTTAATTTGATAAATCAGCAACAACCAATGTATTTACTTTAAAACTTAAAAATGTTGAAAAATAAAGCTGTCTACAGTGCGATTTGTTTTTGTTAACTTAAATTTAAACTTGATTAAAAAAATTATTCGTTTATTTTATGTCTGCTTTAATTGTTTGGTTCGTTGAAAAAAAGTAAATGTATTAGATTAAAAAATGATATTGTGCGTTTTATTATATGTACTTCAAAATAAAGAGGGATTAAATAAATAAATAAAAGTATTGTTTTTTTTTATCTGACCAAAGGCTATTCTAGTCATAAGTTATTAAAAAGCTCCACATTGGCCGGATTAGTAAAAAAGCACTGTAGTTGTTATACAAAATAAATTGACACGAGTCAAACAACAAATCAACTCTCCAAAACAAGCTTTCTTGATTGAAACAGACTATTTTTTGTAGCTTTATATCTTACATGTATTAAAGAAAAAGCATCAGTGATAAGAAACAAGTGTATAGTTTTTTGCAGATAAAGTTTTTTATAAAGTTTTTCTTTGTAATTTATCTCTTAATAATGTTTTACTGTCATAAATTTAATTTTATAGTTCTGTATTTTATACTTTAATTATTAAAGGAAAGAAAAACTTTTGTCTAATAATAAGGTAGAAGAAGACCTTTTAGTTATCGAGTCATACTTCATGGATACAGTTTATGACTTGTCCAGGATGATTTCAAAGCATTATCTTCATAGAAAACCATGAAAATACAATAACTGTTTGATTTATTGTCATTTAAATAATTTTTCTAAATCTTTTTATTTGGTTTGTCAATAAATCTCAAAAATTAATTATTCAACAATACTTAAGTTTTTTATTTTGATATCCTACTTACGAGTTCTGATTACACTTTAAGAGTATTCAACGTAGATTATGCAGACCTAATTCTGCATATCAAGCAAAAATAAAATATCTAGTCTATCACGCAAAGATTTGTTAACTGAAAAACAAAATGTTTATAACAAAAAAAAAGTTGAGCTTTTCTAAAATAGTTATTTACAAATTAACTATTACATTTATCTTCAGTAGAAAGTGTCAATCGTGTTTTAAAAACAATAATTTTATTAGAATTTTCATTACAATATGTTTATGTATTTTAAAACTATAATATAAGTTACGCGATCCGTTAGAATTATTTATTAGTTTAAATGGCTTGCAAAAAATATTTTCTAATAACTCTGGTCTTGGAACTTGCCCATTTATTTTACTATTATCGGTGTCAAAATCGGTTAAATAACTATAAAGATTTTTACATCTAAAGGGGATTTAGTAATATTAACATAAATTCTAAAAAAAGTACAACATACTAAGCAAGAATTTATTAACAGTTTAAAATATTTATAATTAATTCCCCCTAAAACTTTACTAATATAATCTTTTAAGTGTAAAACGACTTTAATACTGTATAAAAAAGAGGGTTGATAACTTTGACGTTTAGAATCAAATTAAAAAAAAAGGTTATAATATTCCTAAAAAAACTCACGTTAGCCTTTTTTTGAACACGCATCGCACTTCCCCCTGACTTCGCACCCAAACGTTGTTTTCAAATTGATTATTTGTATTTTTATAATTTAACTAAAAACAACTCTGTTACTAACTAAACATTAGTGAATCAATATATTTTTTTTTGTT
This sequence comes from Thalia democratica, assembly GCF_965202585.1. Taxonomy (NCBI): domain Eukaryota; kingdom Metazoa; phylum Chordata; class Thaliacea; order Salpida; family Salpidae; genus Thalia; species Thalia democratica. The sequence goes on from NC_139165.1 coordinate 61,060,295, forward strand.
TTTCATAATTAATGACACTAAATGAAATAAAAAAAGGATAAAATCCAAAACAAATTATTGAAAAAAAAGAAAAGCGCAGTTCACATCTAAAATATAATGATTAAATATAAGTAAGTTAAATAAGTAGACATATTAATAGCCTTGATAAAATGAATGTTATTAACAAATGTCTACTATATGATTTTGAATATTATCTTTTTATAACATTATTGGTTTTTAAAATATTAGAATTAGCCATTAAAAAAACAAATTATGATTTCTTTAATTCGCACTTTCCGTTGAATTTGCACGTTTGGATTTTGTTCAAAGAAAAAATTTAACTTAGTTTACTTTAACTTAAAAAATTTTTTGCTAGATGTCAAACATGCATGGAACGTTACTTTTTCAAGACTTTATATTTGTAAGGACGACTTTTGTGATAAAGAAAATTAAATAAATAAAATAATTAATTAAAATAAGTTAAAGAAAATATCTAAGTTCAAGCTAAACTTGACAGTAAAACTTAAAAAAAAAGAACACAATTACAATATATATATATAACTAAAAATTAACAAACAATTAAGCCTAAAAAATATCCTAACCTAAATATAACTAAAAGTATAAAAGACTTAAACTTGACCAAAAACTTATTTTTAAATAAAACAAATTATTAATGAAAATTTAGAGAAATTTTGGGAAACGATAATTAATCTTTTCAGATTTACTTTTTTTTTAATGTTATTATGCATTTACTGTTTATTGATTTATTCAAATGTCAACTTTTGTTATTAGCCTTAAAAGGAAAAGTATTGTTACAAAAAAAATTAATGACACTTAAACTTTTTAAGAAAGTTTTACTACTAACACTAAAAAAAACTATAATATTTTAAATGATCTTATTTGTTTTATACAAATATTCAAATTAATTTTAACGTTAGTATCATTTAAAAAAATTAAGCAGCATTAAATTGTAATATACTTAATAACCAAAAGTACTAATACTTTTTATAAGCTCCTTAAAAGCGAGATTGTTTATATTTTTAAATGTTTTTATTGTATGTAATTTCGAAAATAGTAATGACTTGCATAAAAGAAACAAATAATAAAGCACAGTAAACTGCCGCTTCGGTACGCATTTATTAGATACGCACACCCAGTTGGTATGGACTCTTCAGCCAAAAAACGCTGATTTTAAAATATTTTTTTTTACTTCGAGATTAAAAAACAAACTTAAAAGCAGTTATACAAAAATGTAATTTTCTAAATAAATTTTACATTTTTAATTTAAATAAATAAACACTTAAGAAACCGGAAAAAAGTTATAGAATAACTAATTATTTATCAAATCCAAAATTAAAAACAAACACTTTCAAGTTTGTTGATTTAACAAAAATACAAACAGTGCAGTCTAAATTTGGATACCCTGTGATTAATACATATGGTTAAAAATATTTAAAAGGTCATAAAAAATTTATATAAACGAAAATAATGAACAGTGCAATAACATTTACAAACCAAATAACTAAAGCATAAATTTAAAAAACGTATAAATATTAGAATTGAAATTTTGATACCGAAAAAAATTCATAGTGTAGTTAACATTTACGAAAACGGGTCAAATATGCACGAAAATGTTTTTGCTAGAAGGGTCTAATATGCACGAAGGGACACTTCTACATTAATAATTTTTTGCACGAAGGGTCAATTTTCTCACGAGGGGTCAATCTTGCATGAAGTGTCATTTTACTCGAGAGTACAAAAAATATAATATAAAAATGGTCATAAACAAGTTGAGAAAAAAAAAAAAAACAGAAAAAAAAAGTTACTGACCGAGGTTAAGGGTTAGGGGTAAAAGTGATGGTAAAAAAAAATTACAATTAATTAAAACTAAGAAAAAAAACACTAAAAATGTTTTCAACCCGTGCAAAAATCTCCCTTCGTGCATTTTAGAATCCTATCCGACATTTACATACCCTATGATTGAAACATAAATGTACAATTTTTCTAAAAAAGCAGTTATAATGAAAACGAACCTGTACTAGGTTTAATGTAGCTAATTAACGACCAAAATTTCTAAGTTATAAACTGCCGATTGGGTACGCACTTTTGTGCTCTGTCAAAGTGCGTACCTAAGCGGCAGGCTACTGTATAGAAACGCACTAAAACACGAACTATTACATATATTTATTAAAAAAAAGTTAAAAAAAGTCTACATTATACGACTGATTTGAGACTATAAATATAAATTTACATCTAAAAAATTGTAAAACTGTATTCACACACGAATAAGGACAAACACTTATAACAAAATAAAATACTATTTTCTAACGATACTCAAAACAGATTTAAGCACGAACCGTAGCAAACAGTTTAAAAAACTGAAATAAAACGTCAAATAAGATATAAATTAAGTATAGACATAATTCAAACATTTAAAAACTGACTTGTATTATTAAATTAGAAAATAAAACCTATTGAAAACTTGAAACAACTTTAACACACGAATCGCAGCTTAAATTCTTAAACTGTAAAGGTAGGTTGTAACTCTTTCAAATTAAGGTATAAAAAATCTAGAAAACTATTAAATTAGTTTAAGTTTGTTTAAAAGCTAAGTAACCTAAGAAAATATTGATTAAGCATTACCACACGAATATAGGCACATACTCTTTAATTAAAGTATTAAATTAATTTAGATGTTTTATATTAATTAACTATAGGACTTCCAAAACTCATTATTGTAGTCGCCTCTTTAGCAGAAATTGTTCAAATAATTGCCCATTTAATTTTTCTTTGCTTTACTTGTTATTGCTTTCTGATAGCAAAACTACCCCAAAGTGCGATTTCGCCCACTTTGCAAACATGGACTACATTAGTGTTAAGAATTATAATTTAAAGATTTCAACCTTTAAATTTACATTTAAAATATGTGCCTCGACTTGGAGGTTAGTCAATTATGATTCTATGCTTTAAGTAAGACTCTAATAGAATGATATCAAAATTTCTATATCGCTAAGACTTGGTTGCTAGTTACTGTAAACAAAAAGTTTTTTAAATTTTTTAACTTGCTTAACAGTTCTGTGCTTTTTGTACAACTTATAAAAGTAGTTTAGTTTTGTGAACTTATATAACTTTTCATGTAATTTAAAATTTAAATAACAGTATTTTCTAAGTTTAATACATTTAGTTTACCTATATTTATCCAAAATAAATGTTTTAATTTGTTGTGCACTCTAAATTGCAGCGAACATTAGTAATAAAGTTTTATTTTAGAAAAAGTTGGTTATGCACTCTGTAAAATAAGAACAAGCTGAAAACTTTATACTAAAACTATACCTGTGGCTTATATTTTTGTAACAAATACCCCTGTCTTATTTTTTAGTTTATTATATGTTGTCAAAGCGACTCTAAACTTCTTATTTTGCAATGAAATATTTGGATTTCATGTTAACGTGTTTAAAATTCAGTATAATGAAAATTAAGTTAGGGGTAATGATCAGATTTGCACGTGTCATCACTAACTATCACTTTCTTTTTATAAAAGGCTTAAACTATGCTAATAAAGTTAGAAAAATCAGTCATTTGAAAACAACTGTTATCTTTTATTCCTATAAAACAGTATATAGTACATATAATAATGAACTATGGTATAAAAATAACGCATAAGAAGATCTATTTGATAAACCAGTCTGGATTACTATGGTATTAAATCTATGACTTGTTTGAACTTTTCCTGCTAAGATAATTAAGTGAACTTTTACCAAAAGAATGCTTTTGTTTATACCGAGATGAAAAGCTCTTTTAATCACTAAAAAGACTGAAGCAGAATAACAGAAAAAAACTTATAAAAAGTCATTTCAGCAAGCATCAAAAAAAAAAAAAAAAAAGACAACAAAAGCAATAAATTTTCCTAAATTTTCGCTGGATTTTTAGAACAACTTACATCATCCATTCAAAATAGTAAAAAAAAAAGGGTGAACAAGAATGAAGTTTATCCTACATCTATCATTTAAGTTATGTTTAGTTCGATGACTGAATGGCCTTTCTTTAAATCATGTTCTTTAATCATATTTTGAGTCAAAGTAATTTTATCGCGCTAAACTTCTAAAGAGGAAATACTTAAAATGGGGTAGCTGTCTAATTTGCACGAGCGTGCAAAACTGCACGAGGGGACGAAATTGCACGAGTGCACAAAATTGCACGATGATACTTTTGCACGAAGATACTTTTGCACGAGCAGACAATTTTGCACGGGTTAAACTTTTTTTTTCTTTTATTTCTGTATTAGTTTTTAATTTTAATAAAAACAAGTTTTTTTTTCTATCACTGTTACCCCTAACCCTTACCCTCAGTCAGTAACTTTATTCTATTTTTTTTAATTATCTTTTTTTCTGTATTTTTTTACTCTTGTGCAAAATTGACCCTTGGTGAAAAATCGTATTCGTGCAATTTTGTTTCTTCGTGAATTTTGTGCCCTCGTGCAAATTTGGCTTCATGCAATTTTGTGCACTCGTGCAATTTAGTCCCCTCGTGCAATTTAGACACGTTCCCCTTAAAATGATTTAGTATAACTTATCATTAAATAAAGATAAGAAAAGTGCTGAAAAACACAGAACACCATGTGAGAATAAAAAAAAATAGCTGAACTAGCACAACATTGGAACACAAATAAATTAAGGTAAAGCAGAAGTATAAAGTTTTGTAATCCACTATTTAATTTCTCGCCAAAAGTCAATGATAGCAGAGCATTTTAAACTTATAAATAATATTCTACTTAAATATAGTTCTTTTTAAAAAATCCTTTATTTGAAAAACCATCACGTTAGTTACCAATACTAAACCAATTACATATGTATACCAACTTTAGAGTGAGAAATTTCCAAGTTAAACCGTAAGACACTAAAAAAGAAAAAAAGGCAAACTTATGAAACGTTTGAAAAGTCGTTGTTTCCATTCATAGAAAAATGCATCACAAAAACCGTGAGTTACGAAGCTTCAGTTACGCATTGTACTGATTCAACAGGAATGAGCTTTAAAATTTATTTTAAAGAACATATGCATACTTTCAGGAATAAAAAGATAAACAAAAAGATACAATTAAGTTATAGTATCAGCAATGCAAATTTCAGTGAGAATAATATTAAAATTGATGTAAAATATGAGTTTTTTCATGAAATCAAACAAACTAAACCTTGCTTGCAAGCATCTTGTACTAACACTGCTACTTAATATAGTTTCTTGTTTTCTAGCCATAGAAAAATTTTAGACTTCCGAGTTAGAAGTCATTTAAGTGAGAAAAATTAAAAATAATTGGCAAAGTATCTGGCAACAGTTTTATGGAAATTTCGTTTATTTTAAAGTGAGTGCTGAAATTTGTAACTTATTTTTAATATATAAGTGTCTCGTGACAATTATTAGAACATCTGCGTGATGATTATAAAGAGCTTTTCATACAAGTCTTTATTAGAATTGGATTTAAACCTTCGCAAGGTTTCACTTCCCAACATCTGAAGTTGTTTCTAGAGCTAGATGGATGCGCAAAATTATTTACGTTCTTAAATAAGTTTTGCTTTCTAAAAACAATTCTTTACTAACAATGTTTTTAACCACTTGTTTAAGAAAAGTAAAATGTTTTGTTGATTTTTGCATAAACTGCTACATTTCCTTTCAAACCAAGTGTACTGTAGCTTTAGCAGTTCATTGTAACGACTTGGAAATAATAAACACAATTTAAAATTACAAAAGTACTGATAATTATGTGCAATCTCCGCGTTAAGTCCCATGAATCGCCACCTCTGGTAATTTGTTTAAGAACTAATTCCTTTGAGTTTGTTACATAATGATACAAGTCAATGAGTAAAAGCTAACGTTGCTGATGCTTTAAAATTCAAACCAATTATAAATCAGGATAAGCACAAAACTTAGAGCAACCTAACTTCCTGTTTTGTCGAATGAGAAGCGAGATCTAGAAGACTTTGTTGGAAGTAACTTCATGCTTTTTAGAAATTTTAGTCATTATTTTCTTATCAAACATCTAGAATAATGGACTGGCGACAAAGATTACTTTGGAGCAGAAGCTTATTTCATAAGTGTTGTCAACGACGTTGCTGAACGAGGTGTTAAAATTTCTGGCAACTTTGTAACTTCTTCAATAAATAATAGACGTTTAAAAACAATCTAGAAAATATAAAGAAGGACGTACCAAAAATCAGAATAAGAAATATTACAAGAACCAAAATTTTGTGTTATGTTTTACTTGTTTTAATAAAAATTTATCAACTTTCAACGAACACTTGTAGTTAATCTATTTTTTAATACGGACAAAGCTCTAATTTATTTTTGGAGACAAGTAATAATATGTTGTAAATCTATTTTAATCAAATTTAAAAACGAAGTAAAAAAATTCGACTCTCATGCCAAAAATGAAGATAAAACGAAATTCTCAAAAGCTATTAGGTTTAGTTAGCTAATAGCTAGAAAAAAAAACTTTGTGTTACTTTTTTATATGATTTTCAAAGCTTAAATTTTTTTACCAAGCACTACCACAAAGTTTTCATTTTCGAGGGATATTGAATGCGCCCTATTGCAAAATCAATGGAAAATACCTGAAGGGATAATATATGGGGCAACAGTTAAACACAAAATAAAAGTGATGTTTTATATAGGGTATACTGGGAGACAATTCAAAAGATACAATGAATTTTTAGAAAGAAATACAAAAAAAAGACTGCTCAAAATTAAGCAATTATATTCCATAAGATTAAGAATAATGATACCGTCTTGAAAAATAGGACATCTTGCACAAACTTAGTCAAGCAAAGTTATGCTTATTGCATTTTAGAGAAATTGCAGATACTAAAACATTACAGAGTTAGTAACCAAGAACTTTGCAGAATACTCTTTGACGAATTTAGTAATTCTAACCTTATTTTATTAGTTTATAGGTATTTATTCGCATATGTTTGGTGTATATTATTATCTATTTAGTATTTTATATACTTGTGTTAGTGTAACACAGTCTCATAACTCTTTTTAAAGAAATAAACCGAATTGAAAAATTAAATTTGTAGTTAAAGTCTCCTTTATTTCAGTGAAGCTATTTTAAACTAACAGCAATTATAGTTTAAGTTAACTTACAACAGTTACTACGATTTATTTTAAGTTTGAATCCATGTCACTAATTTACATTTAATTTAAATGCATCTTTTATAATAATTTTTAGCTTATGAACCATTTCGGGTGAAACATGGTATACAAACATTTTTATATATTTAAAGCTTAAAATTTTAGGTTATAAACTTTAACCAGGGTTGCCAAATTTTTTTAAGAAATTTATTTCAGGTTTCAAAAATAAACGTTTTTGGATCTACTTTTAGTTTAAAGCTGAGTTTGAAAACTGTACTTAGTAGTATAATAACATTGAAAAGATAATGTAAAGCTACTTTAAATTGATTTTTATTAAAAAAAAGATGATGACAAGTTTTTTTTTTATCTGTATGGTAGATTTTTTGTGTCAAATTAAAATTTTACTACTTAACATGTAAAAATTGTTCAAAATTCCTTGTTTTTTTTTAGCCTAAATTGTCAAATTCTAGGTTTTTCAAGGACTTCAGGCAACCCTGTTTGACTGCTTGATAAAGTAAATGTAAAAAAATTGCTTGGGTTTGTAGATAGATTATTTTTGATGCATTAATTTAAAATTTCTTAAAAAGAAAGTCAACTATTCAAGACCTAAAAAAAGTTCAATGCTACAGTTATTAAAATAATCATGTTATTATTATTACTTAGATGATTTAATATTTTGTAGCCACAGTGCTAGCCGCAATTAGAGATATCAAATCTTTTAAATCATCAAAGTTAGAAAAAAAAAGGTAGAAGATAAATGAGCTAAAAAAAAAAAAACTTAATTAAATTAATCTTGGTTCAGACCTTTTAATTACTAAGTTTAAGAAATAAAATATGATTAGGAATATAATTTAATCTACAAAACTTAGACGATAAATTTGATAGGTATAATTTAAAAAGCACGATAAAATTAGATTTAAAACAACAAATAATTTCTTTTGTAGAAGTATGTACAACATTTTTTGTACGAAAAATCTCCGCTTATAATTTAAAAAACTATATGTAAAAAATATATTATTTCTGTAAGGCAGTGCTATTATCAAAATGGAATTAAAATAAACCGGCCAAACTACTAAGAAAAAAGAATTAAATAACATATTTATTTTATAAGTGATTGAATGTTTAGTTTTGAAAGTTATAGCTTTAGTTCATTTAAAGTTGCAACAATAAGTCTTAAGTCACAGAAAATATCAATATAAATTTTTTTGATACCTTTCTAATTTTTTTAAAAACTATACACAATTTATAGATAATTTAAATATCCACTGAATTTTTAAAATTTAGTGATAGCATGAAATAGTCTTTTATGTAAATATCAGGTGGCGTATACGAAAAACTTTGATGCTGACATAAAAAAATCATTACAGACTTAGATTAGCGCAAAAATTAGAAAAATATAATAAAAAATATTTCATCTAAAAATAAATAAATTAAAACTAGAAAAAACTAACAAATCACTAAAAAACTATACTTTAAAGAAATTTAAGAGGTGATAAATGTAAGAAAGATGTTCTACCTTAAAGTTATAAATATCTAGAAACTAGTAGCGCATTTTTGAATTGTTTAGATAAATTAAACAAAGTAAAACATCAAAGATGAAAACATTATAGAAAATTATTATATTCTTGAACACCTCATCATTTACAAAACTATATATAAAGTTTAATACAATTTAAAAAAAGTTATCATAATAGAAATTGAGAGATACATTAAAAAAGAATTAACGTAAATGCAATACGTAAACTTTAAAAAAGGAGAACGAAAGCAAAAATGAAAACTATAAGGTTCAAACAATTGCGTGTAGTTCATTTTTTTGCATTGCAGATAAATACTTCTAAACAGAACTTATATAAATATTTTATAGTTCCAATACTTGTATACTTAAAAGTGACATAGTTTTGAAAAAGAATCCATTAATTCATTCATATATAAGATTGAACTTTTGAAATCTTCGTTTAAAACCGAAAAGTTTCATCAAAAAAAATTATTCATAACTACAAATCCGAGTATTTTATTTGTTGTCACGTATCTTTAGACGTTATTTTAGCCCACAAATGATACAGTTGTAGCAGGGATAGGCAATGGAGAGGCAAGCATGTCTTTCGGTCGTTGGTAGATATTTGTCGCGTTAACCACGATAACTGAGTATACATCTCCAACACGTATCTATTATTTAAAATTATTAATACTTTAAATAATACTGCTTTTGCACTTTTTTTAAGTCATTTAAAGAGGTGTGTGCAACTGTGCAGTGTACGACTTCAAGTTTAAGTATTTATTAAAAACTAAGAACTGTGTTTATTTTAATTAAAAATACTTTACCCAAAGAATCAAAGTTATCTACACTTGTGCATTATATATTAATATATGCTTAAAAACAATATTCAATATCGAGAAAAATACATTTTTTAAACTTATAATTTAAATCAAGAATAAAAGCTATGTGAAGAATAAAACATGTTTAAATAAAACTTCATTGTTGATAATGGCTAAATAGAAAAATAAAATTGTTTGCAGATAATATGAACTAAGTATATACAAAATTCTTACTTTAATAAGACAACAGTGTTATTTGAATCTAATGCATGTTGTTCATTTTGCAGATAAGGAAGAGTCGAGCTATCCACTAATGTTGCTAAAATAAATAATTAATTCAAATAAAATGATTGTTTACAAATAAAAACATTAGTAAAAACATCTTAAAACGAAAACTGTTGATAGATAAATAGGAAATATCATTATGAATTTACACTAGGGGAGGGCAATTTTTGTCGGCGGGTTAGCTTAACCAGAAAAAAAAAACATCGAAATTCACTTAACTTCGAAAAATTTAACTATAAAATCAAATTGTAATTAAACAATCATAATATAAGATTCTATTTGAATAATATTTGTTTACAACAACTGAGGATCTCCTATATGCAAATATAGAAGTAAAACATTGTTTTGTTAGTAATAAACTGTTAAAATAAATAATAGATAAAAATCTCCTTAAAGACATTTAAGTCGAGAACTTTGAATTGTTTGATTTAAACCAAGTTACAATATAATATAAGTACAGTGCTTATTCACTTATCCTACCTTCACTTATCCGGACGCTCACTTATCCTGACAGTTTAGTCAGAAGAAAATTCAAAAATTTAAATAGTAAACATAAAAATTCATTTAAAAAGTTTCACAACTTTTTAAATTCCATGAGTTTGCTGCTGAAAAACGTGGAAAAACTATAAAACAAACGTCTAACATTTCTTGTTTTAGTAAAACTTCTAATAAAAACTAGTTTGTTAGGAGTGTTATGTTTCCCTTAAATTGACTTTAAACTTAGTCAAAGTTTCTCGTTTTCGTTCTGTCTATTTTTTTTTAGTTTAAAAAGTTTTTTTTCATTCAAAGAGATAGATTTACATTATTTTTTGTTTTTAAGATAAATTCAATTGATATTTTCTTAATTTTTTTTTTTTAAATTAATAGTTAGGGCATGCAGGTGGAATTCCCAATGATAAATTTTACGTGCTTGACCCTCAAAAAACGTATATAGTTGCAGAGGGTTAGTAAGTCTGATGTTTTTCTACCTTAGAAAAAATAAATTAATTAACCTCAAGTTTAGCTTTTATTATTTATAATTTTATTATACATTACTCACAATTACTATGTATTTGTTTCGACCATAAGACTTTTCTTATGCATTGCATTATATGAAGCAGTTATATTACTAAATAAAATATTGATTTTTTGTACTTATCCGGAATTTTGGTTATCCGGACAAGTTTACCGAAAAATCTTGCCCAACGTGCCGGATAAGTTAAAAAGCACTGTACTAAAGTTCAAATTAAAAGCACATTTTAAAATATTTGTTATTCAAAAACGCAATTTCATTTGATTTACACAAATTGCCCATCCCTAACCTACCTCACTTTTTTATAGTTTTAAATATTTTAGATATATTAGACAATATTTTAAATTCAATATATTGAATTTTACTTAATATAGACTTACTTCTACAACATGAATTACTAAAAAAAAACAAATACATTTTTTCAAACTAGAAAGTAAAATAAAATTGAAAGTTTTAACGAAGAGTATTGTTAAAAAATCTAAAATTTGAAAAACTTTTCTATAATAAAGCTTTGAAACTTCGAACTCTAAAAAATTTCCTATAATAACAGTTTTTAAAAGTTTTTTAAAAAGATCAATCAAAAAATGTTAGTGGTATTTAAACAGCACATTATTAAGCAAAACTAAATCAAATGCCACAATATTTTTTGTTTAAACCATAATACTAAAAAAATTAAAACCAACTTCTAATGTGTAATGCAAATCTAAGAAAAACGGGATTTTTATTTGCACAGTAACCACGATTGCAGTTATTAAAAAACCAGGCAGGTAAAGGACCTGGTGGCGCAGTGGAAACCATGTAGCCAATTGCTAGAGGTTGCTCAAGTAGTTTCGTATCTGTTGAAATGTCATCATCATTGCTGTAAGAACGATCAACTCCCTGTAGTTTTATAAGATTATCTAATAAGTTATTTAAAATAGATTAAAATTTATTAAAAAAACTCACAGGAAACTCATCAAAACCAACGTCGTTGCCAATGAAGTTATCAAGATTTAAATCAAACTCTTTCTCTAGATCGTTATTTAGCCCATTAATGTCTATTAGTTTCAACGGATCTGCTAATTTATTATCCATTTATGCTTTTTCATTAAGTAAACATAACTCCGTAATTAATTTATTTTGCAAACTTTATTTTGTTTTAAGCTTAAAATTATTATATTTTGGAGAAATGCAACTAACCAATTTCATCTGTGCCAGAATTGAGATTAGGTTGTGAAGTGGCGGAGGTTGCAACGACACAAATGGAAGTAGATGAGAGGTCTCCAGGTGTTTTCAATTGATTAGAAATATTGTTTTGCTGCGTCCTACCGAACTTGTTAAGTTGTACCACGTCTGTTTTGTAAAACGTTTTTATAGACAAAAAAATAAAAAAAAAATCGGGTTTTGACAATTTTTTATCTTTGAAGGTGTATCTTTTATAAGAAACTTATCATAATTGCAATAATATATTTCACAAATTAAAAATTCGAATTACTTTAAATAATATGTCAAACTAAAAAACAAAACCAAGTAACTTTTTTTAAATTCTTCTTGTAGTAATAATTTTAGTTTCAAATGAGTTATTTTACGTAAAAGAAAGCCTAATACTTAATGCAAAATATTTATTTAGATAACTTACTAGGCATAATCATTGTACTGCCATCTGGCTCAGTAGAAATGAAACAAGCTGATGCTATTTTGTGTGATTGGTCTTTTCTCTTTTGTTGCAACAGTGACTTCTTGTTCAGAAACTTCGCCCAGTCTATTAGAAAGATAGTTATAATTACTTATATAAATAATATTTCTAAAGATTGCAAATAATTTTCAAATAGCGTAAATAAAAGAGTAATTTGCATAGAATAAGAATATTTTAACAAATAGACCGAAAATCACTTTAAACCTTGTTTTATAAAAAACTATTTTAAATTGAAATGTGATAAAAAAAGCTATAATAAATTATATGTCGTTCTTAACTATTAATTTAAAAGTCTAAATTGTAAGTTTTTATTACAATTTTTGTTCATTTTAAGAAGGCATGATTTTGCTAAAAAATACATGGGGGTCACAAATTTCCCCTTGCAGATATAAGTTTGATGATTCCTGGTTTTAGCTGTACTTATTACTTATGCTATCGAAGACCTTGATTGTATCAAAAAGGTGTTATTACAAAATAAGTAATTAGGAGCATAATGGTCTAGAACTAGATGGAAAATTAAACACAAAAAATAAAATAAAATTTGTTTCACACGTAATACAGAATTTAATTGTAGGTAAACTTGCCTTTTAATTCCCCATGACTAGTTCTGCCAATTTTACCAATAACCACCCTCCAAATTTTGCTTGATGATTTCGAGCAGACTTCAACAATCCAATGCCATAACTTGTTGATGACGTCTCCTCTTACGCTTAACCGCTTCTTTCGTGTTGACAACAACCTTCTGTTTACATAAACAAAATTTAATGTTAATATGCTTACATAGTAGTTTACTAAAAACCATTTTAACGATGCAACTATACTAAAAAATATTTGTAATATGTTAAATTTATATATAAATTGAAAAAAAAAACACTAAGTCTACTACAATTATTAAATTTATACAATAAATCATTAAAACTTTAAATATAATTATCAAAAGTAGTTTGAACAAAATACTCAACCACAGAAAATGAGAAACTACTAAATACAATGAAATAACATAATTTAGTATTTAAATTCAAAATGTGATACTTTACAGTTATAAATAGTGATCGTAGCTGGTAGATTTATGTACCAATTACCAGATGCTTATAAACAACTAAATATTAAGGTAGAATTAAAGACTTTAAATTCGAACTGTAAACTCTCATTAGACAGCTAGTTTACTTAAAATATCTATTTTCTAAAATATTACTTTTTTAATAAATATCGATTACATTAAAACAATTACACGAAATTTTAAAAAGGTTTAATCATGTTCTATTTATTTATTATCATTTTCTCTAAAACAACAAAATAGGTTTTTAGGCTTACCAACTTGTAATTTAAAAGTAAAAATTGAAATAAAATTTCTACAGAAAAACAAAACGTGTTTCAATTTTAAAAAATTAGACAAACTAACCGTGGAGAGACTGTCATATTGATGGCATTCATTTCAACGAACTCACCATTCTGATCAGTAGCACTTGCCAGCAAGAAGCGGTGGTCGTGCGATAAAATATACGATACAAACAGTACATCTGTAACTAGATCATTCTTTGGGCGGCCAGAAGCTGGTTGGCCTAACTTGGCGAGCTGATTTGCACGTGGATGGTTTAACACATACAATGGACTAAAAATGTGACTTCGTTTCGAAATCTAACAAAAGTATTGGAAAAATTAGGATGTCTGTTTAAACAAGGTTTAACTTATTTTTTTATTTCACATTATAATCTTATTAAATTTGTGTCATTTATACAGGTTTAATAGTTTGAAAAACGTCTATAATTTAGAAAAAAAACTCTAATAAATATTTTTTTAGATCCATATGTAGCCTGCATAACAAAATATAATAATTATTAATTCCTTATTAAAAATTTGATTTTTTTAACAGCTCAAACTACTTAAAAAAAAGGAATTTCAAAACTATAATTTTTTAAGTATGTTGCACATTTATCTAAAGTAAATAGTAAAAGTAGGTATATTTAGATCAGTTAAATTCGAAATGTATTGTTTAGGATTTATATTAAAAACTTTTACCATGGTAAAAACTTAAGCAGCACAAAGGAAACACACTTGATTCACAAACTTTTTTAAAGATACTAAATGATAGAAAATTTTAAATAAGTTTATTTTATTAACTTACTAGTCCCTTTCTCCCAGGTTTAGTGAAGGAATCATCAAATGCAGGACCAAAACCAGTCATACTTCTGATTGTGGTAGGTGGTAATTTAGGTGGGTTGTGTTGAGATTGAACGTAACAATCAAACGCTAATTGTTTTAAGTAGCTAGAATAATGCTTATTGCTGCGAGGTTGATGAACTACTTTATCGAGTGGTACTATCTAAAGAAAATTGTTGATTACTTAAAGTATACTGTAAAACATAAAAAAATTATAATAGAAATTGGTTGAGTAAGCATAAAAAAAAATATGATTTATTATAAAAGTAACTAAACCTAAAAAATAATTAGACAAATTTAATTATTAAATTAAAATATACACAAATATTTAATGAAGTAATTTAGATACAATTTAAGTATTAAAAACAGTAATTGTCTTGATCTGTAGTTGTTTAAATAACGTAAACATTTAATTCTATATCAAACTTCAACGCTAACCACATACACAAAAAGGAATAAAAATTAACTACTTTAAATATAGAACAAATTTAGTTCAGCTAGAAGGAAAAATTGATAAGGTCACAACAAATAAGACAAAAATAATAAATTGTAAAAAAAAACAGTACTTGTAAAACTAGGCGATGTTTAAAGCACTGTGGAAGTTTCTGTCGTAAAAGAGCAAATATAGTAATGAAATACTTTGTCATTTTTCCATGGAATGGATCGATTATGAACAAAACCATCCCACTGTGTGGAATCGTTTCACTGAAAGTAATTAAATAAATTAAACTAAACTAACAATATGTTTTACTTAATTTTAAGACTAGTCAGTATTTTAAAAGGTTTTCGTAATAAAAGAATCTTATTAAAGACACCTATTTGAAAAATACTTTTCTAGACAGGCTTCATACAATTATTAATAATAATTTTCGAACTTTTACACAAAGATTCGTAAATTTATAAGATATTTACCAATACAAATTTTCCTGGTCTTTTTACACTAAACGTGTTAACTTAATATTAAAATATAAATAAATGCTGAAGTTTATTGATGTGCTGTTTTACGTATTCATTATATTATTTAAATTAAGTACTTTATAGTTCTTACTATTAACATGCAAAATGACCAATATATTTTATTTTGTATATGTAGTCTAAAAACTTAAACATATTCATTATACTACTTCTACAATCACAAGAAAAATATTTATATACAATACTTCTTTGTAAGATTAGGTAATTTAAAAACATTTATAAAACAAACTGTATAAGTAGCTAAGCGAATTTAAACTAAAACATTTTATATAGATCTTTAAAAACAAAGAAATCTAATAACTGTATTAAAATAACATTCAAGCTGATTCTATTAAAATATCAGTAATTTTTTTTAATGTCTTAAATGAGATGTTATTAGAAAATTTAAATCTGTTATAAACATATATTGAACTTTTTTTTAATGCTTTGAAAGAATTGCTAGACGTATTATATAAAAAAAATTTTTTAACTCTCTGCATGTCTTATTACATAGAGTAAGACTAAAAATTCGATTTTTGTATAACATAAAACTACAGTATAATTAAAACAAAAACTTCTACTTAAAAAAAAGAAAACAAATTGACAGATATCTAAAAACAATACTTTGAGTAAAATGTTTGTTGTAAAATATTTGATTCATTTATTGTTGACTTTAAATTTTATTTATCTTAAAAAAAACTTTGCTTCATTTAAAACTTTCTGTTATACAGAGAAATCAAATTAAGGTATCCTGAAAGATTAATATATTATATAGACTGATTATTTATATTTCCAAAACTTTAATACTACGCGAGTGTAAGATATATAATCAAATTATTTGAGTCTATTAACTATTATGTCTAAACACAACTAATACAATGTCAGGGTTGCCACTGGTTTATGAAGATTTCTTCCAGGTTTTTGAAAGTACACGTTTTTGGGTCTATAATTCTTTTAAAGTTAAGTTTAAGGTTAAAACTGTGTTAAATAGTATAGCAACATTGAAAAGATACTGTAAACCTACTTTAAATATGTTAAAAATAAAAAGGTTATGACAAAAATTTTAATCTATATGATAGATTTTACTACTTAACATGTAATCATTGTTTAAAATTCCAGGTTTTTAGCCTAAGTTGTCAAATTCCAAGTTTTTCCAGGATTTCAGGTTTTGTGGAAACCCTGCAATGTGTATTTAAATCAAAATAATTATAACTTTTTTTGTTTATTGATATGCATTTATAATAACAACAGAAGAACAAATTGATGTCATAAATTACTATTAAACATAATTATCATTTTGTAATAGAAAGTAAACTAAAAAAAATAATAAGCATGTTTTTATTTCATTATATTAGCTTTTATTTCTTACACTAATATTCTTTGAGGTGAACCTAATAAAAGATAAATTTAAAAACCAAAATAAAAAGTAAACTGTATAAACCTTGAATTGTTAAGTTAGTGATGTCATTCTTAGTACCCAAATTCTAAAGAACCAGGCATAAGTTTATCAATAAAACGATTACCAAGTTGAAAGAGTGCTAGATATAATTTGACTGGATTTTAATGTTATCAAAAACATTTATAAGAAAAGTAAAACTCTAAATTAGCATTACTAATTTCACAAAGCAACGAGAGTTATTTAATTGCTTTATATCTCATTTTAATTACCTTTTTTAACACAAAACTAACAACATTGATTTTATTAAAATAAGCCTGTATCTAAAGCAGGGATCAGCAAAATGCGGCCCGCGAGCATGCTTTTATTTTAAATGGGATGCTGCTTATAAAACGTAAAACCTATGGCCAGCAAACATGCAAATGCGGTTCGCTAAAGAAAAAAAAAGGAACTTACATTATATTCTCCAGGTTTCAAAGTGAAGAGAAGAAAAAAAGTCTCAAGTACATTTTAGGTAAAATTTGAAAATTACATTAGGTATTTCGATGATAAGTAAAAAAACTTTGATTTTTGAAATTTGGCCTAGAACTAAAAATTGCCTGCCGACCCCTGATCTCAAGTAGACTGATTTTTATTTTAAATAAACCTAAATTAATGACGCAGTTGGTTTTCCATTAAAAATGTCATGCATAAGTACTACTTCATGTGTTATTAGTAGGTTTTTAAAACAGTAATAAAATGACACAAAACATTAGATTGAATAAGTTAACGTCAAGTCTAACAACAAATAAAAAGTGTAAGTTTTAAGTGGAAGACATATATATATAATACCTTTCTAAAGTTATACTCATGTCAAACACAGATTTGATTACTTGCGGTTCTTTGTGGAAATTTCCAGTTTTTCCGGTCAGTTGCTGGTTTACATAAGTTGTTATTTGTTGTACTGTTTAAAAAAATATAAACATATTTTCATCAGGAAAGATACAATTATAATCAGGGTTGCCAAATGTTTTTAGCAAATTTTCCCCAAATTTTCAAAATTTCTTCCAGATTTTTAAAATAACACATTCTTGGGTCTATTTTTAGTTAAGTTTAAGATAAGAAACAGTTTTAAATAGTATAAAACACTCAAAAGATACTTTAAATTGTTATAAAAAAAAAAAGATAATGACACAAATTTTTTATCTATATGATAGATTTTTTGATTCAAATCAAAATTTTACTACTTAACATGTTAAAATTGTTAAAAATTCCAGGCTTTTCCAGTTTTTTTTTTTCAAAATTTCTCAAATTCCCGTTTTTAAGGCTTTTTGGCAACCCTGTGTAATAAACATTATCGTTAAAATAGGATATTTATGCATTGTCGTAATAAATCTTAGTTAAATTTAAAATAAAATGTATGCAGATGCATTTAAAGTAGTCATAATTAAAGTATTAGAATGAAATAATTAGGTAGAAGTCATATGCGCTAGTTTAATTTAACAACACAAGTCAATAGTTACTAATTTATACAGTATAATTTTATTACTTTCAAATGTTTTCAAAAAAGATAATTAGTCTTGAAGTATGTGTAGTTAAAATCCACCATGAAGGAGAGTAAACAGAAAATGAAATATAACTAGTGGGGTAATATTATTTCCTTATTTAAACATATCCAAAGAAAAAATTTCTTTATTATATTTCTCTAAAAGCAAATAATTTTCAACATAGTTTCAAAGGGGGAACCACAAGGTCGCAATTTGAAACTTACACTATATATTCTAAAGTTGTTGATGATGAGCAAAAAAAGGGTCTTAGGTGATTTAAATTGTAGTACTTAGAGGAATCCTGTCGAAGGTGGCCATAGCTTTTCTATTCCTTCAAAAAGGGCCTTATAAAAAAAAAGTTTGAGAAACCTTGCTTTAAAGAAACTGACGCACGTTTTATTAGGTTAAATTAGCAAAACAATTCTACTGAAATGCTCAAGAAACTATCTAATACAATAAGTTACTATGAAGAGTTAAATTAATACATTTAGATTAAAAAATCTAGTCTTATAAATTAAAGTGTAAAGTAACTTATAGATTAATTATAATTCACTTTCTTTGTTGGGGGGCTACTAACTCATTAATATATTTTGATAGAAGAAGTTATTATAATATATATTTATATATTTAAGCCAGATCTAGTAAAGTTAATAACTAAAAACAAATAAATTAATTACTAGTATTTTGTCACATAACTTTTGAAGTAGTATTTCTAGTTATTTTCTTTAGAATACAATTATTTAAATTGAAGCACAATAACTAACGTAGGCTAGTGAAACATAATATGGCAATTCTTCTTAAGTTTGTCTTTTCTTCATTACTAACTGCAATGCCATCTAGGGTTGAGTTTAAAACTATAAAAAAAATAGAAAAAGTTGTATATATATATTTTTTATATCCATGTATAAATGTTTATGTGCATTAATTTTATTGTTAATCTTGTAATTTTACTGTAGTTTTTAATTAAATAATATATTACTATTTATATATATAAATATATACTATTACTTAATCTGTCTTATATATTTAGTTGTTTACACTAATTTTTAGTTGTTCTGCACAGAAAAAAAAAAAAGGAAAAGGTTGTTATTCAATAACTTTAGGCTGATAAAATAAACCAGCAAATAAAAGCTTTGCATTTAACCTTTTTCACAAAGAATTTTTTCACTGTCATCAATGTCATCAGTTTTCACTGAGTCGCAAAAATTAACTCCATTATGCTTCATTGGTTTCAAAATTCCAAGCTTGCACCCCTGATACCTTGATGAAAGCTCTTTCATAAAATCATGAATTTGCCATGAAATTTTGTTAGACGAAGCGATGCAAGAGTAGAGTAGGTCATGATGTGATGAATAAGGCTCTAATGCAAGGCGATCCCACATGTCTAAAGAAGAAGGTGAGATTAACATAAGCGAATTCTTGTGAACTCCCACTTTTAATACCGGAACTGGTTGACTATCAGCCTCTGAAAATAAATAAAATTTATAGGACATTTTTTAAAAGTGCAAATAATTAAAAATTTTATAATTTTGATAAATAAGCTAACTAATTCTACAAGTCTGATAAAACTAATTTTGCACATTAAAGAAATATTAAAATTATGAAATACTACAAACTCAACAAAAAGCTTCAGAACAAAGTAATCTAGTATTATTAGTAGTTAGCTAAAAATTTAAAAAATTACATAATTTTATTTATATACCTCAATAACTCTGTAATCACAATCATAAAAAATTAAAAATAAATAGATAAAAATTACTTTACAACAAATTAACGTGTGTTACAAATAGAAATTGTTTGATTTTACTTTTTACAAACAACAGTTTTGCCAAATAAAAATTGAACCAACAGCTTACATATAAGACTTAATTTAACAGAGTTATATAAGATTTGTTAAAGCATACAATGTTTAGAGACTAACATAAAAAATGACACTTTTAATTTTTTTTACAGATTACAATCTAAAATTGTTTTTAAAACTTTAGGTATTATAAAACTACCATATCTTTTTTATAAGCAACTAGAACAAATCTTTAATTTATAATACAAATTATATCAACTTTTACTTTAAGCATCAGATCACTTAAAATCATAAATAAGTAGGGACGGAATAGTCTGGTTATTAAATCTATATGGCCAACAGTTTGTAGAGTTGTGGCTTAAGATATACACTTTGGCTTACTTAAGATATATACATAACTTTTTATATGTTTCAATAATGTTAATAAAACAACCAACAATTACACGACTTAAATTATTTATTAACCAGCAAGTTGCAATATACTTTTTTAATAAAAATAATTGTAGAACAATAAAAATAGATATGATGAAATCGAAGAATTAGACATAATACACATCAATTTAATAAATGAAAACACTTATCGAGTAATCTTTGTGACTTTCACTAAATAGTCGTTAGTTTATTTTATAATTAATCACGACTATTGAGTAAAAAGCAGGTTTCATAAAATAAAGTCTATCATATTAACTAAGAAAAAAGTATAAATACACTTATATAGAATTTAGATAAAGATATCAAAACTATACTTAATTGTTTTTACAATATAAACTAACATACACTGTATTTAACAATTTAACCTTTTCCAGCATCCTTACAGAACTCTCTCCACGTGAGCGGTCCTTTTACGTGTTGCGTTGTTTCGTAAGACCTGTCGCTTCTCTTACGCTGTATGGCTTTTTGCAGGGTAGGTTTTAAAGATCTCAGTAACTGGTGAATAAACATATGGTGTGAAGATGAGTGCACTAGATCACCTATTCAAAAAAAATTATAGTTAATCATTTAGATTAAAGATTATAGTAAAGAAACTAAAACACATTTTATAAGTTTAATCATGTGTTTCTAAAGTATTTCATTTTTATAAGAATTATTTACCAAGATTTATATCAACTGAAATTACTTGTACTTCGTAATTTTTTGTATTACTGAAAGAAAAATATTTTTTGTGTAATATTTACAATAAAATTTTTCGAACTATCAATTTATTTTTAATTTTAGTAAGCATGATAAATATATCTTTCATAAACTTAATTTTATTTATGTTTAAAAGCTTTCTTTTTATATTATACACATACTAACAAGACTTTATACTTGGCTGTAAGCATTAAAAATGAAGAATTTACTTGTAGAATTACAATGAAATCATATTCAAAAAATATAAAAACAAATATATACTAGTTAAATTATTATTGAAAAAAAATATATATAAATAGTTTCTATTTCTTATATTTGAGTCCTTAAAGTTTAAATTTGAGATAGAAAGCAATTAAGGAAGACAAGCTATTTGGTTCAAGATAGTTGAGTTAACTTAAAAGTAAAGATTCTAGTATCATTTTAACACAATTTTCAACTACAATATATTTTTAATTTGTACAAAATCATAAAGAAAAATGTTAAAATTAGGCCTATGTTTTACATAGAGCATTAAAGTAAGAATAAAATTGTGATATAACCTTAAAATAATTAAACATAAAGAAATTTTGTTATAAAACTGATTACTTATACTAACATTGTTGGTAGTTCCATCTATGCATTGGATTCTCATTGATAACTGATTCATTTTGATTAAGAACTTCTTCAAATGCTTTGATACAAGCTTCATGTTCATCTAAAAGTAATTTGATTAGTGAAACAAAGTTTAATGTAAAAAAGACAACCTATGGTGCTAAATAGCTGTAAAACTAAGTATATTCAACAAAAATAATAAACATCAATCTAAGGTTTCAAAATTAGTTTAAAAAAAAAAAACAATTTATCTAGTTAAGTTTTAAGAACATAATTTACAAAAAAATGCATATCTGTAGTAACCAAGTTATGGCTTGCAATGTAATTTTGTAGTATTAAATAATTATTTTTTAGTAGTCTAACAAATATTTTTTCGGAGTTAAAAAAAAATCATAATGGATTTAAAGTGATAATTTTACTGAACTAAACACGTATTTTAACCAGTGGCAATCAACGTATTAAAATGAATAAAACTAGTTAGATCGTCAATAAATATGTGTGAAATAGTTTTACACAGTACTTAAATTAAAAAACAATTAAACTAAAAAAAATTTTTAATCAAAGTGATGCAAGATACTAAAATAAGTTTTTATTTTATATGTGAATGTTGAATGTGAATAAATCAAATAAAATTTACTTAATTACACATAAGTATTCTTATAATAAACTTAGTCTAAGCAACAGACCTACAAATAAAATTTGGAATTAATACTTATTGTCTAAGCTAAGAAAATGTTCTAAACAAAGTAGTAGAAGTAAATGGAACATAATTAACCTCAAAACAAAAATGAGTTATTTTAACTTCTTTAATTACAATTGAAAATCTTTTTTTTTTTAAGTCAAATAATTTATAATTCTATAATAAATATAGAAAAATAAAACACTACAAAATTGTGTCACAGTTAAGTTTTAGAAATATAGTTTGAAATCCATTAAAAAAAGAATAAAACAGACTGATACAAGTACCACAAAAATCTAAACACAAAAATAATTGACCTAGTGAGTATAAAAAAGTAAGTACAAATGACTATAAGAATAAATCAATTCTTTAGTAAATAAAAACAAACCATTTTCTACGTTAGTGTTTTTTATAAATACAGATTCATCAAGCTTTTCGTCAAAAAGAGGATGAGAAAATGGGGAACAACTCAATTGTAGTGCTACTGACACCAACTCTTCGAAAAACGCAGCTGATTAAAAAATAAGTTATTGGATAACATTAATAAAACACAAACTTACTATACATTTCTAATTACATATTTAATTACTATACAAAACTTTTGAAAATTAATTCTTTAAATATGCAAAGAAGTCTGCATTGAAGACTTTATGTATTAAGTATTCCTAATTGGGGTGATTTTGGCTATAAAAGGGCAATGACTAGTAAGGGGCTAAAATTATGTAATCATCTAATAAAGGGGCCTTTTAATTTGAACCAAATGGCGATTATGAAAATGAGTTAGGGAAACCTGATTAACATTCAAAATAAAAAAAAGTTTTAAAGCTCTTATTTGCTACTATATCCTGAATTCGTTTAAATTATAGTCTTTGTTAGTTTTAAATAATTTTCATTTTGTACTGAAGAACAGAATTAAATCATTTAAAATATACGAGTTAATAAAATTTACATATGGATAATATTTTAGTGCGCACATTTTAAATTGAAAATTTAAGAACAATTGCTTCAATACATTTAATCTAAAAATAATAAACGTGAAAAGTTTCTTATCTTTAACATCATAATTAGAAAGAGCAACAATACAAACTGTTTTTATTTTGTGTAGATTCATGTAGCTCATTGTATCCTACTTCATTATTTATTATCTTTAAATATCGTTTTTTAATTATATTTAAAATAAAGAAAGTTAAATAAAGAGTTATTTTCCATGAATGATCTTAATCAATTATAATCAATGTCTTTAATTATAAGATGATACATCAGATCAAAGATAAGACATCAAATCAAGGATAAGACAACAATTTCCTTTTAATTAGTTACAATAATGTTATGTTTATTTACGTCGATGTACAAATTGAATTAATTATTTAACGGATCAAAAGTAATAATCAGTCACACAATAAGCAGTAAAAACCAAATTCTGATTTTGAGAAACTGAGTTGTCTGAGACCAGATTTTTAAAGTAAGGTTTAGAATACTTTTTATGCAGAAATAATGCAATTGAAATTATCATTTACCAGAATGCTGCACCACCGACTAGAAAGTGACATTTACAGGTTATTACGTATTTTTATAAAAACTATTGGCTATATCTGAGTTTTTTTAGAGGCGATTTTGTTTCATAAAGTATACCAATCAATGGTTATTACCTAGGAGGAAGATGTGGAAGAGACACTTGTGACAAAGTGCCTTCAAGAGTATCCAGGTGTGTTGAGGAAGGTCAAAGCTTGAAACATGATACATTATACATTTTTGACTGAGTGATACTTAACAAAGGAGAGAGTAGTAGTGGCCCCAGTTAACAAACTCGTGTTCTAAAGATGTTACGTTTGGTGCACCAGGGAATAACACTAATGCATATTGTATAATCGTGCCCAACTGATTATCGTCATTGTAATTATACAAGACATTGAATCAGTTCGATCAAAATATCAAAGCTGCAAATTAAATACACATTTAAACCTTCATTACAAAAAGGTGACGGTGGACCAGAATCTACGTTTAGTGCAACGAGAAACTCATGAAAAGTAAATGTAGGGGTAGGGAGTACTGCACATTTTTTTGGTCATACTGTAAAATTCATATGAAAATATTTGATTCGGATGTGTTTTTGCTTAATTAAGAAGAATCTGAAAAAAAAAATCAAAAAAAAAGTTTGCCGCCGAAAAAACTAATTTCACCCCAAAAAATCACATACTTTTCGATTTTTTGACTTAAGCAGTAATAATATCACTTGTACATGTCCTAGATTTATAATTTAGGTCTTTAATGAAAGCTTATACTTATTGACATATATTTAAAGACATATTAACTGCTTTTGATGTATTATGACGTCATAATCACCCTAAATGTCCTAAATTTGTCTGTAAAATGTAGGGGTAGGGATTACAGCACATTTTTTTGGTTAAAGTGTAAAATTTAAATAAGTACATATGGTTCGGATGTGTTTTAGCTTAGTTAAAAAGAATCTAAAAAAATAAATTTACAAAAAAAAGTTGCTGCCAAAAAAACTGATTTAAACCCCAAAAATCACCTATTTTTTGATTTTTCGACTTAAGCAGTAATAAAATTACTTAAACATGTCCTAGACTTGTTATTTATATCTTAAATGAAAGCTTATAACTGTAAGCATAAATAAAGACATTTCAACTGCTTTTGTTGTATTATGACGTCATTATTACACTAAATATGTAAATTTTATCTGTAAAATCGTACTTTTTTTTATATAAAAAGCAAATTCTTCTGCCGTTTTACTTTTAGTTTTTGATTTAGAATATAAAATGTGTCGAGTCAGCTAGGCAGAAAGATATTACTGATGTAATGTCATTTCAATTGCATGTTGATATATATATATATATATAAAATGCATTTTAAATCACTTTCCGTTATTAGAAATTATGATTATTGAGAACGCCTGTCTAAGAATAAAAGATCTAGACTATATATCATAGAAAGTGCATGTAAATTTATTAAAATTAGTGTAATTTTATTCTTTAAATTCAAGAATTTTTATTTAATTATACAATAAATGTTTATCTGTATTAATTTTTTTTAGCTTGAAGTATGTTATTGTTTTTTAATTAATATTAGTTAAAGTTTATAAAGTATTGTACATCTAAATAAATTACAACTTAATTTGTTAGTTTGTTTAAATGTTTAATTCTCTAATTTCAAGTATTTTTATCAAATCTTTTTTAGTTTTAAACTCAGAGCAGTTAATTGTTATTGTATTTACTTATATAAAATGCTCTCAAAAATTATAATTTCTAATAACGGAAAGTGATTTAAAATGTATTTTATATATATATCAACATGCAATTGAAATGACATTACATCAGTAATATTTTTCTGCCTTGCTGACTTGACACATTTTATATTCTAAATCAAAAAACTAAAAGTAAAACAGCAGAAGAACTTGCTTTTCATATTATAAAAAAAAGTATAATTTTACAGACAAAATTTGCATATTTAGTGTAATAATTACTACATAATACAACAAAAGCAGTTGAAATGTCTTTAATTTATGCCTATAGTCATAAGCTTTCATTTAAGATATAAATAACAAGTCTAGGACATGTTAAGTAATTTTATTAAAGTCGAAAAATCAAAAAAATATGTAATATTTGGGGTTTAATTCAGTTTTTTGGGCAGAAACTTTTTTTTTACAAAATTATAATTTTTTTTAGATTCTTTTTAACTAAGCAAAAACACATTCGAATCATATGTACTTATTTGAATTTTACAATTTAACCAAAAAAATGTGCTGTACTACCTTCCCCTATATTTTACAGACAAATTTTGCACATTTACGGTGATTATGACGTCATAATACATCAAAAGCAGTTAATATGTCTTTAAATATATGTCAATAAGTATAAGCTTTCATGTAAGTCATAAAATATAAATCTAGGACATGTATAAGTGATTATATTACTGTTTAAATCAAAAAATCGAAAAGTATGTGATTTTTGGGGGTGAAATTAGTTTTTTCGGCGGCAAACTTTTTTATTATTTTATTTTTCAGATTCTTCTTAATGAAGCAAAAACACATCCGAATCAAATGTACTCATAAGTCAAGCAAACATCACCCTAGTACTCCCTACCCCTACTAAATATTAGCATTTGATTACTATCCAAGGTCAAACGGACGAAAAGGAGTAGCTGTTAAACAGGTAAAATGTTGCCTACATAAAATGTTAATGGATCAATAAGTAATGATAATGATAGGTTTAAAAGTTGAATGCTTAATATGATAAATACTCCTGATAGAGATTGACAAGTATCCCCAGCTAGAAACATAGTTATTAATTTCAAACTAGCTTGAAAAATTATTCAAATCTTCAGTTCAACCAAATAAATGAAAACATGGAAGCTCAAAGAAGAGGTGCTTCTTATGAGATTTGTAAAGATTTAAAGAAATCATAACCACAGAGTCCAACAGTTGGAACTTTTTTCTTTTAGGAGTAAAGGTCTACTGCAGAACCAGAGATGAGCTCATCAGCAAAAAGGGACAGGGGTGGTTTAATAATAAAAGTGCTACCACACGATCATTTAAAATCAGAAACGTTGGTTTCAAGGAGAGACTTACTCAGAGAAACAGGAAATTTCTAAGGTTGTACAACACCATGTTAACCAGTATTGAACCAAAGGCGTTCAATAGTAGCTATGGAAATCTACCCAGTAATGAACCAATTACGTGTCAAGCATAGGAAGAGCACCTTCCTATTTTGATGGTTTCAACAGGAAATGATGTGTCATTTGCTTCATGTCTATTGAAGGAACATAATGCTTCAGGGAGGCTTTTAAGTGGCGAAAAAAAAAACAGATCATGCGCATTCTTAATTAGCCTGGAGGAGTTTATCATTGAGCTTAAGGTAATTTAAAATTTATGTGTGCGTTCTCATAGATTAACGATTAATATTTACTGTTTATTTATTTTTATTTATTTATCTATGTTAAAATAATGTTTAGTTGTTTGAGAGCAGGCAGACTACGGCCCATTAGTATGCAGGGTTGCCATTTGTTTTTTGAATTTTTTTCTAGGTTTTCCAAATTTCTTCTAGGTTTTTAAAAGTACACTTTTTTGGGTCTATTTTTAGCTTAAAGTTAAGTCTAAGGTAAGAAACTGTTTTAAATAGTACAAAAACATTTGAAAAGATAGTATAAAGCTACTTTAAATATGTAGTATAAAGCTACTTTAAATATGTTTTTTAATAAAAAAAAAATTCGATGATGACATAAATTTTTTATTTTATATGACAGATTTTTTGAGTCAAATCGAAATTTTACTACTGAACATGTGAAAATTGTAAAAATTCTAGGTTTTTTTAGTTATTTTAGTTCAAAATTCCAGGTTTTTCCAGTATTTTTTTCAAAATTTTTCAAATTCCAGGTTATTGTTGCCTAAATTGAAGAATTCCAGGTTTTTCCAGGATTCCAGGTAAAGTGGCCACCCTGGTATGAGTTTATTTCAAATATGATGCGGCCCATAAAAGGTAAAACTTGCGGACCGGCTAGGAATACGTTGAAATTTACACTAGATATTCTTGGATTTGAAATAAAGAGCAAAAAAAGACCTAGTTACACTTCCATGAAATTCGAAACTCAAACTAGATAGTTTGGGTACTTCATAAAAAAAAAAACTAAAACTGCAGCCCATTAATAATTTTATTTTCGAAATTTTACTCGCCTGCCGACCTCTGTTCTAGAGATTAATTCTATGTTGGGAAAAGTGTTTCTTTTCATTCCCCTCTAAATAAATATTTTTTTGTGCTATAAATAAGCTAGGGGGATTTAGAGTTATTAAGTTCATTGCAATGTATTTGATTAACCATTACTTTTAAAGAATGTTCATTATTCATAAAAAGTTTAATTAAATAAAATAATGAGTTGTTGTTCAAGATACTGATAAATTTATTTAACTAAATATAATATTTTAGTCTCTATTTCTAGATAACAGGTTTGAGTAATAAATCAAATCGTTAGGATCAAACAAACTTTATAAGCTTTGTTTTAAAATAAATAAATATCAAAAGCAACTTAAAAAATCAAAATTACGACTACAAAATATTAACTTAAATCTCAGTCTATTTTAGTTTTTCTATTTGCATAAAAAAGATTTAAATATATCTTCATAAAAAAATAACAAAATACCTTCTTTAATGTCTATTGGATTTTTTTGAAGTGTTTCAACATTATTCACTATTTCTTTTTCTACTTTTAAACAATTGATGTCAAGCTGATCTTCCAAAAATAATCCACTTTGCTTAGATAACATTCGGTTCCGAGATGAACTGATAACATATTTAAGATTTTATTTGAAATTCGCCAAAATAAAAAAAAATCCATGCATAAAAAGAAACCTAGCTTATAACAGTTTACAATTCCAAAATTTAAAAAAAGCTAACAATAATGCTTAAAATAAATTAAAAAATTTTAGTATAACACATTTCTAAAAGTAAAACAACTTTTTTGTATGCAAATATTTTACTAACCGGTGACACTTACGTACAACAAAATAATTGTTTTTATATCTCCTTGTATGGATCTTTAGGATTTAACGCCTTACTACGTCATATCTTACTTAAAAATAACAAATAAAGTTTACTTAATAATCGTTTATGGAAATTTGCATATTTGATTTGTTTAAAAAAGTCTACAACTGCCGAAAATTTACCTAATAATATAAATTCTATAGATAGATAAAAATTAAGACAATCACTTAGTCTATTCCAAAGAGAACGAATTTATTTAAATGTAAAAACAGAACGCTGTTATTTGTAGTATTTCCTAGTTCAGAATTTAAAATAAAAACATTTAATTTGACAACAACTAATATCATATACTTTTATGCAGTTGTAAAACTGTAAAAAATGCAAGTAAACCTGAAACCACACACGCAGTTATCAGAGTTTTCCCAATCAACAGCTGGCTTGTCAGTATTTACTTCGGTGCCGCCAAAATGTAATGTGTTCTGAGCACATGTACAAAGTGGGCACATATCGTATGACCTGTGTTGTTCATTGTTGATTTAAAACTTTTATTTTCATACCATTACAATATTAGCTACTGAACTTATTTGTGTGTTGATACTTTTTAGCATTTTAAGTACACCATAAAATAAATCTTATAATTTTAATATAAAACGCACCCAAACCAATGAACTTACAATTTGTAACTTAAGTAAGAAAATATACTACATAGATACTTGCATACTGAAGTTTATATTAACAATTTGTCACTCTTAATTACCAACAACTAACCTGGGTATCCTTATACTAGCAAAAGTTTCTAGTAATTTTAAACTCCTTATTTACACTTTTTAAGTTAGTATTGCTGCTGGTAAATTTACAAAATTTTTTAATAAAATAGTAAGTTTTTCTACATTTATTATTTAAAACTATAAGAAAGCCTCATTAATGCGTACTAAATTACATTATGCAAACTTATATTTAAAAAATAAAACCTACATCATTGACGTTTTTATATCTTAAAAACATATTTAATTTTAAGCAATTTATTTTTTGAAGTATAAAAGCTTATGTACCAATGCATAAAATATCTTAAATAAGTATTAATCTAATAAAATACAATATATTAAGGTTATAAAATGATTATGAAATAGTTATATAAATTACAGTGTAAATAAACAATCATATGCACAAAAAATAAAAACCT
Source organism: Thalia democratica (assembly GCF_965202585.1). NCBI lineage: Eukaryota > Metazoa > Chordata > Thaliacea > Salpida > Salpidae > Thalia > Thalia democratica. The sequence goes on from NC_139165.1 coordinate 61,090,599, forward strand.
ATCTGGAACCACATTGAATATCTGATCAAACAGCATTAAGTTCATGTTTATAGATGCGGTAGTGTCCATATGATGGTGTACTGGAGTTGTAATTGGAAGCGGAGATGGTGACATTAAGGTTGTTGTCATTGCAGTTGGAGAAATGATTGATTGGTGAGCTGGAGACATGTGTGTAATGTGTGGTGTTTTCGGAGTGTTTGGTGGAAGAGGAGAAGGCTGTAAATTGCCATGACAAGATTGTGGTGTTGTTATGGACTGGTGGCGAGGAGTGGACGGGGAAGGACGCATATCTCCGAGATAATTGCAATGTTGATATGGAGTAGAAGCCTGAGAGAAAGAATGGGAATGAGGACGCTGAACCTAAAAAAAGAAAATAGATACAAGAGCTTTAATTTTGAATAGAAGTACACTTTATATCACAGTTTAACAATTGAGTAGTACTACAATAATTAGATTGAGTAAGCTCTTTTCAATAAAAAACATAAATAACTTAATTTCTATATTGGTATTTCAGTACCAGCAGACAAATCGATAACGAAATTCAGCAACTGTAGATGTTTAAAAAAATCATTATTATTAGATAAATAAATCATTAAGAAAACACATTTAATAAAAGTTACCTTATACTAAAAAAATGCTATTACTGTTGTAATAACAAAACAAAATGGAAAGAAAAAACCATATCAACAGTTGTACTGGAATCAACTAAGAAAATAGTTTTAAATGAAAGTAAAATGTGATTAAAAACTTAGTGATATAATTATAAAGTCGTGTTAGTGATTTTATTTTTCTACTTACTAGTTAAAAGCTTTTTTTTTGTTTTTACTGATATTAAATACTATAGAATAGTTAAAAACTGAGTACTTTGGTAATAGAAAAGTTACAAAACTACACCAAATAATCCCTAGTAACATAACAACTTTTATATTTAAACTACTTTACATTTTTATCAGCTTAAACTTTTTATGTTCATCTAATTTACTATCCGTGAAGTTTTAATATAATATTTACTTTTAAACAGTTTTTTTAGAAAACAATTGTGAACTAGGCTATCCAGTAGTCGTGATTTTTCAAACTTTTGTACATGAACTTTAAAAAAAGAATTATATCTAAACATTTTGATAATACAAAAAATTGTCCGCATAAAAACTATAGTTTTTATGGATTACCCGTTTCATCAGAACAATAATAAAGCAAACAGCAAATTATTTTTTAAGAATCACAAAAAAACACATTATGACGTTTCGAATGAAACTGAATAACTTTAATTAGCTATTCTAAAAAAAAACCTTCTGTTCAAGTCAACTTAAGTTTTGTTCGCCTTGTTTGTTCTTATTTTTAGTTTTCTTTTGTTGCTATTTTTGTTATTGATTAGTGTTTTTTGTTCTTTTAAAATACATATTTTCGTTGTGAAGACAGGGTTGCTGTCTTTTTTAAGACTAAGGGTTTTTAAGGACCTTTAAAAGTGTGCCCGAACTGAGCTTTATAGTTTGGAATCGATGCTCATTGAAAAAGAAAAACTAAATACGCAAGCTTCTGGAAATGGAAAGATAGCCCTACCAACAATATCTAAGTGAATTATTGTTATTAATTTTAGTTTTACTAGTATTTTTTGTAGCTTTTTACGACTACGTCTTATTCAGTTTAAAATTTATATCAATCTTTTAAAATGTTTTACAATTCGTTTAACTTATAATAAAGAATGACGTTGATTCGAAAAGCTTTAAATTTTATAATATTTTTGAAAATGATAAATACATTTTTATTTAGTTGCAAGTAGTATTTTAGTGTTCTATATCCTTTTAAATTTGGTTTCTTTTATAAAAAACTTAATTAACTCTCCTACTTTGTATCCTTATTCTGCAAAAACTAATTTGAACTTTAAAAAGCCGTAAAAGCAAAAGCTAGCATATATATTGTTTTCAAAAGTTTTTACCACCAACGACTTTAAATTATTTTTTCTGAAGTAAGTACTAATTTTCTAATATTCATAGTTTTTAATTATTTTATATTTTTCCACGGTATAAAAAATTTTGAAGCTCAAACTACTTTTATTTTTGAGGGGCACCGTGGACATCCTAGTTCGTACATGTACTGTGCTTGTATAGTAGGTTTTAAGAAACACCACTCTATTAAAACAAAATATAATAATTATTAGAAAATTACTAATAGGTAAAACTAACTATTCTTGTAGGAGGATAATACTGAAGACAAGCGGATTGATTACAAGTTTGATGAGAAGGCAGTTCATTAATAGGAGCGTATATTTTACTAGAGGGAAACTTACAAGTGTTGTATATTTTGTGCTGGCTTGTATATTTCAAACCTGCATTGTATTAAAATTTCATAAAAATAAATCTTTACTTTAGTTTTTAAATGAAAGATAAGGTAAATACTACAAAGAATATTAGTATATTTTTAGTTTAATATATATACCCTGAGTATTAAGGTAGTAGTTATATTATTATTAGTATTAATAAGGAGTTTTACCTCTGATACATATAGCATTTGTGCTGACTGAATTTTCGTCTCGACACAAAGAACTGCTTAAATTTAAATAGTCGGAATTTATATCTTTGCAAGAATCAGAACTAAGAGGAACTACAGTAAGATACGAGCTACTTATACACTGCACTTGGTTTGTTGTCACTTCGGGTGGCGTAGAAGGCTGGTTGATAGCATCAATTGACGGAGGGGTCGGATACCTGTTTTTTATCAACAAATTGTAGTCACCTATAGCTTTTTCATTAAAGTAAACGTGTCAATAAACTGAAGTATTTCTTAAAGAAAAAAACAGTATAAATTCAAAAGAAACATGTTGACACAACTCTGTTTGTTTTAGATTTACTCTCAAGCATACTAATAACTTTTATTGCCGGAGCTAGGATAAAAATAGAGAACAAATTTTTCTTTTGATTAAAAAATAATAACTTATAAGATTTTAATTCAGAGTATCTTTTTTGATACTGATAACTCTGTTAAAGTGTGTTAATTCGTTTAACGCACAGAAACATATGTCAGTTCAATAAAAAAAAAACAGCGCAAATTTTGTTATTATTATTATATATTTCAGCGAACTGGTTTCGCTAGGATCTTTATTAACAAAAGATTAGCTTAAAATATTGAATATTTACGATTTTAATCTAAACTTGATAACTGCAATTAAAATCCAAAATATTTTTTACTTAAACTTAGAAGCAATTTGGTGATGCAGTGGTACTACCAGTTTATTACTAGTTTATAGTAATATCATAAATAAGACTTGCTTTAAACAGGATTGCCATAGGTTAAAAAATCAAGCTTTTTAGATTACTACCAGGTTTTTCAGATTTTTTCAAGGTTTATAAAAGGACTTTTTTTTTTGACCATTTTTAGTATTAAGTTAATATTATGTTGAAAAGGTGTTTTTTGATAGATTCAAGTTACTTGAAAGATACTGCATTGCTATCCAAATTTTGTTTTAATCTATTGCAACCTGTAATAACATTTTGAACCTAAATATTTTCACACAATTGTTCAAAAGCCTTTTTGTTTATACTATATAAACAACCATAAAAGATTTTGTGTGTTCACTATGAATTAGTGGGTTTAAGGACCTTCTTGTATCAAATAAGATAAGTTTCTACTTAAAAAAGTAGCCCACTACACAGGGCTATTCTGTTCGCAACCTAGTGGCAAAAATTAGTTGTGCAAGCCGAAAAACAAAATTTTACTATCTAATAATTCTGATAATTATAAAAATAGTGTATCAATTTTTTAACAATTGATAGTTATAGATTTATTTTATGAGAGGCTTTTTTTTAAACTGTAAAAATTACATAAAGCGAATTGAAATATTAAATTTATATATCAAAAGTACAGGATAATATATGTATGTCTTTCTCAAGGGTATTCTTTTTTTTTAACTTTCTGTAACTTTTTAAATGTATCTTCTTATAATTTTATTTAGTCTGATACTTCATGAATTTCATAAAAATATTTATAAGAGTTTAAAACACTTACACGCTGTTACTAAACTCCTCACCTGTTTTAAAAAATTTCATTTTCTCTCAAAACTAAAAAAATTTACTTTTTAATTTTTTCAATTAGTTTTTGGTAAAAAATTTAAGATTGAATAATTTGAAGATTGGTTAAAACTTTTAGAAAATATATATATTATCATTTTAGTTCGACTTACATAAGCGAGCAAAAAACCCCTACGTGGCCCTAAGCATAGTTTTTTAATTTAAACTTAACTGTTTTAATAATTTTTTCATACATTAAGATCTTAAAAATTTTAAGTACTATGATGGACTAACATATGCTGAGGAAGTTCATTAGCTGAGTAATTTGGTTGATTTCTACCTTGCACATCGTTAACATCAGTGGGCGGTGTCGGTACACCTTGAAGATGTTTTGGTAGCTCCTCATTACTTGCATCAAACACTTTGTCTAAATCATCCATCGAAAACTATGTACATAGAATGAAAAGTATTAATTGAATAAACTATATTACTTTGAAAAAATTTAAACATTTTATTTACTCAAGTACAGGGTTGCCACTTGTTTTTTCAAAAATGTTCCAGGTTTTCCAAATTTCTTCCAGGTTTTTAAAAGTACACATTTTGGGTTTATTTTTAGTTTAAAGTTAAGTCTAAGGTAAGAAACTGTGTTAAACAGTATAAAAACATTGAAAAGATAATGTTATGCTACTTTAAATATGTTTTTTAATAAAAAAAAAATGATGATAACAAAAATTTTTCATTTATATGATAGATTTTTTGCGTCCGATTGAAATTTCACTCCTGAAAGTGTTAAAATTGTTAAAATTCCAGGTCTTTCTAGGTTTTTTTGTGATTTTTGATCAAAATTCCAGGTTTTTTTCAGTTTCTTTTTTCAAAATTTCTCGAATTCCAGGTTTTTCAAGGTTTCCAGGTAAAGTGGTAACCCTGTCAAGTACCTAGGAAAACAATACAATTGATTTAACTTTAAAAATTATTGTATCATAATCTGTAATTCATATAACAGTTTTATCTTATTCAATAAATAAAATATTAATGTCATCTAATTAAAAAACTTTATTGCAATTACATGTTATTTAAACTTTTTTTTCTAATTTAATATGTTATGGGTTTTATTACAAAAATTTATGTCGATTCATTATTTTTTAATACCAAAAATGAATTTAAGTAAATTCAAACTTTATTATTTGATAAGAAACCACTTACTCTCAAGAAGCTTAAGATTATAAAAACAAGAATTAAAATACTGTAACATTATATAGTTATCAATTAGTTTATTAAAAATTATTCAATGAAATAAATCATAATTTAAGCAGTTTCCTATTACTCAAGAACAATCACGAAAACTTAACTGGTAAATTTATACAATTAACAAAACTTTTATGATATAAAGCTGAAGCGTTCCATAAAAACCTTCAAGCTATAACAATTTATACATTATAGAAAAATGGGCAAAAGTAGAACAATAATAAAAAAAATATGACGTTATCATGAAATTTTGTTGAGGAAAAATTTATTTTTCATTTAAATCAGGGTTTCTTAAACTTTTTTCAAAAGGCCATTTTAAAGAAATAGAAAATCTTTGACCCCCTACAACTATATTTCTCAAAACACTCCCACTAAAACCGCTTAAGACCTTTTTTTGCTCTTCATCATTAACCACAGAATATCTAGTGTAAGTTTCAAATCATGGCCTTGTGGCTCCCCTGTGGCCCTTTTACTGCTTATGCATTTAATCATCTCGATTGTTGTTGTATATCTTTTAAAAATTATTATTGAATGGTAAGAAATCAATTTTTAATGTTATAGGTTTTACTTCTCTCATCGTTAATAGTTATCCTTTAAGCTTGCACCAAACCAGTTACTAGAGATCCCAATGATAACCCATTTATATGTTAGTATATTTGTTGGTTAATAATAAACATCTCTTAAGAACAGAATCTTAAAAAGGGATGATATAAACTCTTAGTTTTAGAATTACTACTTTTTAACATAGGTAATAACACTGCATAATTTTTACAAACGTTTTCGTGACTTATGGTTTCCTAAATGCTGATTATATGTCATTTTTATTAATAAACTTTTGATGCTTAGAGCTATATTTAATATATAGTTGACGTTTAATTGACTTTTTAAGTGCTAATTGTAAATTTAAATAATGGAAATTGATTTATTTAGACATTAATTTAACAAAATGTTATCTGAAACAAAATAAACAAAACTTATCCAATAATAATACTGGTTATTCAAAGTAACTCTAATTAAAAAAACAAACATCTCCGATTCCTGCCATAGTATTATGTTGATTATCCATACTATTTGGTTGCTGACTTTTTGGCGGATGTTGTTGGAACATTTCTGTTAGTAAAACTTTCTTTTATTTTTAAACTTATAATAAACTGATGTTTGAAAATAAGAAATACTGTATGAATCTATAAACAACATAAAGACACTTTAAACTCAACATTACAGATTATATTTTATAAGATACATATACTGTAAATGTTATTTTATCGAAAGAAACCTAATTCAAATGCTGAACTTTAAAATTGAATAAATTTCAAGTAATTGAGCTATCATAGATGTATTTTTATCATTTTAAGATTTAACCTTTACTACTAAAATTATTTGTGTTCATTATATACGAGTAGTAACTATTGATTTGGTGCTTAAAAATAGTTGAGCTAAACCGAGCAAATTTACATTTAAAATAGAAACATTAAAAAACTTTATTTTGTTATAATTTTTCATGCATAAATAGATAAGATATTTAAAACTTTAAATTACTTTGAGACACATGGCAAAATATATGTAAAATATCCCATAAGGTCTTTAAAACAATGGGTCAAAACTCAATACACAAAAATTTAATCATTTTTAAATTCAAATGAAATAAAGTTGAGTGTGAGACAACACATTGCCAGCAACATTATTCTTATTTATAAAAGCATAATATTTTTAAGCCTTAATATATAAGCATTTTTGTCAGTATACCTTTGCTTCAATAACAGTTTTTTAAATTTAGACTACAAAATTTACGGTTAATCTTATTAGAAATCTTAAAGTATCACTATAAAACAAAAAAAAAAACTATAACATTTTTTTATAAACTAAGATAGGTGTTGGAAACGTTTTTAGGTAAACTGGCCAGACGAGGAAAAATTTAGTCCTTGATGGGTCGTAGCATTTCAATTTGATATAAATTTGAACTTTCCCACACGATTTAACGAAATACTGGTTATTTCATTTAATTCATGAAAATTTCTCAATTAACTAATAAACAATGAACTTCACCGCACGATTAACAACATCATCTGAGACAATCCTACGACCGGTTTTGTCCTAATTAGGACTCATCAGGCAGGAATAGTCGCAAGAAACCGCTGTTGTGGTCTAACCAAGCGGGCTTAAGTAAGAAGAACTGAAGCGACCGTTTGTGGGTAAAGTCCAAAAAAATTGACACAGGCAAATCTTGACAGCCCAACGTCTTAAACATTGTCAGCTTAATGTGAGATTTTGCTCTCTACGCTCATTTTATCAGTTTTAGCCAGTATTTATTTCGGCCATCATCAGCAAAGTTGAGATGTTTTATGCCATCGATAATAAACTATGAACTTCACCGCACGATCAACAACAGCATCCGAGACAGTCTTACGACCGGTTTCGTCCAAATTAGGACTCATTAGGCAGGAATAGTCGCGAGAAACCGCTGTTGTGATCTAACCAAGCGGGCTTAAGTACGTAATACTGAAGCGACCGTTTGTGGGTAAAGTCTGAAAAATTAACTAATTAAGTTTTTTAATCTAAGTAACATTTTTTTGCTCTCCATTTAAATTTTCAGAATATCAAGCACAAGTTTCAAAATTTGGTTTAACGGGCCAAATTCTTAGTCGCAGGCCGTAGTTTTACTTTTGGCGGGCCGGATTCCTCTTTAGTTTTCTAAACGTTGATTGGCTTCACTCCGGGCCTGATCCGGACGTATGTTAGCCATCCCTATTTCAAGATATAACCAGTTTTGTAAAATGTTTTTGATAGAATCATATAGTAAACAAATTTCAATTCTTCATTATTCTCATAATTTTATAATCTTTAAAAATTTCATTTCTTTGTAGGTTTTTTAACTAGGATACTCCAATTTCCAGCAAGTTTTCCTTGCACGATTTAAATAAGGGATTGCTAAAGGAGTAATATAACCTCTTTATGGGCGATTTAAACTATCATGGCCAAAAGCTAGTAAGAGGGTGAAAAAAAGGGGTAACTACTAACTATGAAATGAGTTCGGGAAACAATGATTTAACATTTTTGTGCAAGAAATTGTAAAAAACTTAATTATTTTAACAAATAACTAACAGTTTTATATTTTTATTTGCTTGAAAAGGTCGCAATTTTTTGCCACTGAAACCAGTCGTGAATAAAATATTTAATTTGCAAAACATTATTTAGTTATTTTAACAAAAAAAAAAAACTTTTGCTAATAACTTTAGAATCATACTGTATTGAAAAATACTTTAAAAGGTGTCAAAGTGGTGTGCAAACCGATAACTGAAATGTTCTCCGTACCTAGGCTCTAGGACCAAATATTTTGAGCGCTTTTTTTTTTCGTCCAATATACAAACGATTATTTCTTTGTTTTAAATTGAGGAAACTAAACAGAATAATATCTAACTGATTGCAAAAACCCTGTAGAAAATAGATTGCTGACAATCGCCTCTGATATCTTTTTTATCTCGTGTCTTCCGAAAGAAACCTATTTAACTCCATAACTTTGGCCGGTTATATTTAAAATTTGTTTTGAACTTTTTGAATGGTAAAAAACAAGGCCAAACTTATAAATAAATGTAGTATACAACTTACCGATAAAACGGTGCTAATAATGCTTGATATAAGAAATACCTAGAAATTGAAAAACTAAAAAAAATACTACAAAAAAGCAAACTTAAAGAAAATTTCTTAAAGAAAAGTTGCTACTTTGTGATATTGTTAGTTGCAAACGAAATATAATTTTAAACTACTTAACTTTATTATTATGCCACAAAACTCAGTGCTTAAACTTAATTCTATCTTTAATATTTTCAAATTCAAACAAAGTTTATTTTTTAGTGTATACAACTATATAATTGAAGGTATTAAAACAATTTTAAAATATCAAAATACACAACTGTAAACATTATAAGATAAATATAAAACAAATATCAACAACCAATTCAAATATAATGACAAATTTAGCAAAAAGTTATTAATTGTTAATAGGTTTAATTAAATGAAAATATTATTTAAACCGTAGCTTATATATAAAATACCTATTAAAGTGTGCTATTTACATATGATTAAAAGATCATAAAACTCTAGTAAATAAAATAAACTCATACACGGTAAGTTAATAAAGTTAACAGTAAAACTTAGCAAAAAATTCAATTAAATTCATTATTTCACACGATATAAAAATTTAGTTCAAAAACTTTTATAATTCTTAACGCCTCAGATCATTTTTAAAAAGCAATATAAATTAAGATTAATTAATTAATGATTAAAAATCAGGAACTAGTACAAAATAATTGTTGTGAACTTCAAACTATAAATCAAAAAATCTGTTACAATAACACATTATGTGTGGCTACAGATTAGCATCAACTAACTAAGGTCATTAATCCTAAGTTTTTTTAGTGATTTAAGATTTAAACATTAAGGCAAACTGGTGTAAAATAATTCGTAAATTATTTTTTTTTAATATTATTATGATCTAAAAAACTATTAGCTAGTAATAATATTTTTTCTTATTGGAGCATGAACATTACATTAATATACAATTAATACATTAAGCAAACATTGTTTTGAAAAAACTTTTCCAAGTTCTTAGATTTTTTCTTACACGAACTGCAAACACTATAAAAACAAAATTCTATCTCACTAACGAGACAGCATTCTCTCACTTTTCTCTTCATTTTTACAAATATACTTTTTACGTTTGTAAGTCGATTTACAACCAATGAAAGTGCTACTTACTTTATAGCTAATAGAGAACCATTCTGCACACACATTTACATAAGTATTAACTTTTTTGTGGCTTGCTAGCGCCGCGCGCGACAACATTTCAAATCGATTGTTTTACACTGCTAACACATATAGTGGCACAGTATTGAGAAAGTTTGAAATTAACTGTGTGTGTTCCACTTTAAAATAGGCTTATAATTTTATGTACATTGAATTGTTTTAAAACAGAATAATCTATTCATTTTAATTATTTGGTTGGTAAATTTAAAGTTTCATTTAACTTTTTGGGTCTATTGTTTTTTGAGTTATTTATCTAAAAATAATTATAGTTGTAAAATCTAATTTTTTAAAGATATTGACAGTATGATTATGACTTTTAAAATATTTTGTTAATTTTTTTGTACTAATATATTTATACACAACTGTAACCTTAATATAAAATTAAATACATAAGAAAATATCGCATAACAAACAATTTTTTTAGTAGAAGGCGTACTCACAGGTGCGGGTGTAATGATTTGAAACAAAAGACAAGGTAAATATAAGAGAATAAAGTGGAGGATGGCGGCAATATTTTTCATGGCTACTATCTTTCGTGTGCTTCATTTTTTAAATTGACAGTATTTATTTTTCGGTCAATTGTACTGCAGTTTTAACAATGAGCTACTGGTTATTTTACAAGAGAAGAATGTTATTAAATTTTATTTGAGTAATTGTGTACATTTTAAACTAGTTATAAAACTAAAAAAAGATTCATCACTAATCTTTTAAACTACATAGGCTTTGTGTTAAATACTTTGAACAGAGAAAATTTCCCATTTTTAAAGAGGATAAGATAAAAATAAAAAATAAAAATATTTGTACTTAACAATACACGTTCGTTTTATTACTTTAACAAAAAATACTTAAGAAGATGAGTATTATTTTTCAGTAATTTTGTAATTATTTTAGTATTGACTCATTTTTTTTCATCAAACCTACATTTAAAAAAAAACTTTAAATGAACATTAATAAAAGTATAGATACTAACATTTTATAAAGCTCTGTATGTATACTATTTTGTACGTACAAGCCGAACGAATTACAATGCTTTTTTTAGGAACGCTATGGTTTTTAACGATTGATTAAAACTTAATTTTTTAGCATTACTTATCAAAATATTTAATAGAATCATTAAATAAAAATTGAGATAAATTAGTTAAAAAAAAAATTAAACAATATGATTTTGATTTGTTACTATTCAGTGTATGATAGCTAAACAAAACCCAGATTTAAATATGCAATTAATGGCAATGTATTCAATATGTCAACTATATTATACTAAACTTGAGGTCACTTTTAAATTTCGAGGCAGTTTTTCACAGAAATCATGAATATACTCAATGAACATTTATTTGCCTTGTCTTTAAACAAAGAAAAAATTGGTATATATTATATATCAGACTTTAATATTTTGACTTTTTTATCTTATAGAAGACGTATATTTTAATGTTTAGTTTTTATACAGTGACTAAAAAATCGAACAGTTTAATAAAAAATTAATTAAGATGTTAACAACTTTGAAACAAAGACAATTTTTAATTACCTCACAATGCTTATCTAATATTTTTAACAAACCTTGGCTAGTCACAACATCAAGACTATTTGGTTGTTGAACAGGGTCAATCAAAAATTGTACAAGCGCACTCTGTTTATTAAAATATGTTAAACAAAATAACTAGGTAATTGTATTATTTAAGATATATTTACCGATTATAGCATAGCCTGAAACAAAAAAATACTGCCTAAGAATAATAAATAAATAATTATTGGTTTTTTAATCTTCCTACTAATGATTTTTATTTTTACTTTTATTGTTATTTTATAAATATTTGTTATGCAGTTTAACTTCTAATAGTCTCTAATGATTCTGTTTATTTTACGCTTTATAAGTCAGATAACTTAAATAAGCTACTTTTTTATAAAACAGATCAAGTCAAAGCATTTTAAGCCTCAGAAGCTATTTCGTTCCTGAATAAATTACGAAAGATTGTGTATACTCGATACTATGGTGGCAAAACTAACTTGTATATTTCTAAAAATGTGCAAATTACAACAATATGTTCATATATTAGTAACTACAGTCTAAATTAGGGGTGGGCAACTTTTCTAAAAGCAAGCTAGATTACCAAGAAAAGGTCTTTTGCAGGTGGGAATTGTTTGATAAAGGTTCACGGACCGCGCAATTCTTTAAATTCAAAAATAAATTTTAAAAGCAGAGTTGTAATAATTTAATTATTGAATAATCCATTTACTAAAAAAGAATTGATGCGCATTTCAATTTTTTTTTCAATAGTTTGTTTTATTTGCTTTGCACAAATCGTTTTCAAGGTAAAAAAAATATATGTCGCGGGTAAATATTCTGTTTTGCGAACCGAATGCGTGCGTTATGAAACTTAGTTTAAATAATGAAATAAATAAGAAATATTATAAAAGTAACAAGTAATTTTAAAAAACCATTAGGACTTTTCAACATTTTTGAAACCTTGATACAGATTTTTTTTATCAGTCGAAGTTTAAAAATGAAAACATGAAGTACTAAAAATGCAAGATAATTTTCAAAAAAAATTCTCATTTAAACTTCGATTAAAACTATTTATAATATCAGTTTATCATAGATTAATCTCCATAAGTATAATAAAAATAACTGAATAAAATTATTTAAAAATTCAAGACAAAAAAAAACAATTATACTAGGTAGTATGAATTTAAAATATATTGATAAAATAACAAAAATATTCGTATATATTTTCGTAAAAAAATAATTATTTCAAATAACTTTATTGAATAATGCTTTTTTCAAAAATTGTATAATCATTCTGGTCATTTTAAATCTTAAACTTCTATTATATTTTTATTATTTAAATTTACCCGATAAAACTAATTTTTATTGAAAACTTAACCTTTAAATTATATCCTTGTATATCAAAAGATTGTTTAACATTCAAAACGAAAAAAAAAATCAACTAGTAAATAGCTAAAGGTTTTTTTTCCTTAGATTTTTACTATTGTGAACTTAATTATTATTATTATTTAAAAATATCAATAAGTAAAACTAACGTTCTGTGATTTTCCTGGTATATCAATATTATCGTTATTGGTTGACGGTTTGTGAATCCATGGTTTAATGGAGTTGTCAGAAATGTCATCTAGATTTTTTAATGTATTTAAGTCATTCTTTAGGTTATGTAACAGTACTATTAATATAGACATTGACTATTAAATAAATATATTCATGCAACATAGTTATACTTAGTAAAACACCAAGAAATGTTTGTCAACATTATATTTAGTTAAAATTGAACAATATTTAAATTGAAAATTGTTGGCACGATTTAATAATTCATAAACGTGATAACCAAGGATAAATAGTATGCAGGTATTCTTCCGTTTTTTATAGAAGAGTTGGCCTATAATAACTTAAAAAATAAAAATTAATTAAAACTATTGAAAAAAAAAATTATAAAATGGAAGATCTCTTTATAACTGTTTTTGTTTTAAGAATTAAGTAGTTTTTATCAATATTTTTTTTAACTTGAAAACCAATAATTTTTTTAAAAACTACTCAATACACATAAGTGATATAAGGTTTATATAAGTGATACACAATAAAAACAATTTTTGAATAAGTATTCTGAATAAATTACTTATAGTTTTGTTAGTAAAAAATGACAAAAAATATTATACTACTATAAAAATATTTTTATGCAAATTTCTAAATTGATATAGCCCTAAAATCTTATTAGACAAAAGAAGCTTAATTTAATGAAAAAACGATCAGAAAATCTTTAGAAAACTAACAATCATCAAAATAACGAATTTAGTTAACTAGAAAGTTTATTACTTGCTACATACAAGTAATACAAATAAACTTAAGTTTCAATCTGTATTTTAACTTATTTTGCACACTACAATCATACTTAATTAGTTAACAAAATACAACGTAATCACGTATATAAACCAATGATTATTTTCTAAAGACATTAGCGCATGTGGTAAGAAAATTATAAACACTTACATAATCAAAATAATTTTAGTTATAAAATTCTATTTATTTTAATAACTTATAATTAAAAGTTTTTTTCATGTAGTCAGAAAGTTGTATTTTTTAAAATCAGTCTAAAAATAACTTCTTTTATTAAGAAAAAAACTTTAAATATATTCTTAAACCTAGTACTACAAAAAACTTCTTAAATTAAAAAAAAATTCAATCAAATATTAAGTAAATTTGTTATACAGTTTAAGTTTTACTAAAAGTACAAAAGTAAGCTAACACTTTTAACTCATTTATACAAGCAAAAACTTTTTTTTCATATATATACTATATAAATGAGGTAGTAACACTAAAATAACTAAACACGACTAAAAATGGAATGACGTTTACGAACTTAATAACTTTTTTACCTACATTTATAAATAACATTTTATCAACTTCAAATTTTATAAATTGAAAGAATATTTAAAGTTAAATATTTGAACCAAAATTAGTTTTAAACTAAATATTAAACATAAATTAATGAACACACTATATAACATGATACATAAAAATAATAAGTACGGTAATTTACAAGACTAATAATAAAATTTAAGTAAATAAGCATTCATAAACCTTAAAAATATTTAGTAAAAAATTCCTAATGTGTAAATATTATTTCAAATAATAATTTATTATTTTTGAGAAAAAACAATTACTCAGTTTCACCGCAGAGCGGATTTTCAAATTGTAAATTTTTAGTAAAATAATAATGGTAAAAATGACAAATAATAAAAAATTGGTTTGAGTTAAGTTTTTATACAAAAAAATTATAAATAAACTAAAAATTATTTTGATGCTAAACAACCTTTAATTTAAAAACAATGAAACCATGGTATACAGTGGAAATGGTATAGATTACTGTGTCCTATTTATTTGTTCTAATCTCTATAGTTATATTATTTCAAATATACACATAACTCAAATTTTCATAACAAACATATTTCGTGTTTAACTCTTCAGTTGTTTACTAAGCAATAAAAATAAAAATTCGATTTCGGCTTATTTAGTTAAAAGGTAATCAATGTAAAAGTAAAAATAATGAGCAAAGGGTAATTAACAATACATAAGTAGTTTTAATTATAATTTTAAACATAACAATTTATAACACTAGTTATGAAAACAAAGATACAGTATAATCAAAATATATTTGTTTACATGGATTTTACCCGGTTTAGATAGTTGCTTGTTTAAAATTGGACTATAACGTTTAACTAAAATTGCTTCACAAATCAAGGTCTAAAGTTTATTTCTTTTAAAATGAAAAAAATAGTTAACGGTTATATTTTCATTTTTATAATTTTTACAATTAATAATTAAATAAATATATCTTTCTTGGTTGAATTTATTCACAAACTAACTACAAGAATGATAAAGTCTGTAACACAAAACATAACTAAAACTAGGTAAATACTTCTACATCTCCCCCTAGATTTTATCTACTAAGGAGATAAAACGGAAAATTTACCTAGCAAAACAAAAATTTTTTTAAACAATTTGTTACAACTTAAACGCATTTTTCAGGTCTAAAATTCAACGAAATTAAACTCAAAAAGACAAAAACATTTCAAAAATTACGATTAACTTAGTTCACTAATAAATGATTTGTTAAAACAAACTACAACTTAAACAAACAAACTGTAACAAAAAACTGAGACTTAATCTTTACTTTTCTTCACTCAGTTGCTGAATACAAGCATTTAAAAACTTAATTACTTCACCGATTTGAACTTTTCAGCTTTAAAGAACGAAACCACACGTCATTCATCTAACCATCTTGAAACTTCACTTAATTTGCTGATAAACATCTTTATCATATTTTCGACTTTAAACAAAGTAGAAGGTGCATGACTGATAGCATTGAACACTGACGAAATACTGCTACACTTTTTTTCCAAATACTCGATACCAACCAACAGTTCGAATTTTTGAAAGTCAATCTCTGCGTCCTCATCCAAGATCACTTTGAACAGATGGCTGTTAGACTAGTCTGCTGCAAAGTCAACTACACACTTTAGGACGTCACCATTGGACTGAAACTTATTCATAAAACATTAATTTACAGTGAACATTCCAACTTGACAATAAATGAATATCAGCAACATCGGTGGCACGAAGCTTTTAAAAAAGCATCGTAAAGTCTTACACGGAAACGCTGCAAATAATCCGATACTTTCACACACTCATCCCGTACACATATCTGTTCGCAGTAAACTTTGGCTGTCTGTTTGCTTTTCTGTAGAAAATATAAGTCAAGAAAAAATAGATCAAAGCAAATCCGAGCCATTCCAGTTCAACATCAATTTCGAAGAAAACCATTAGTACAGAAGGAAATTACACAATGGTTCACTAAAAGAATCTTCCTACTATAAAAACATAGAACATTAAAACTTTTCTTGACATCTTTTTTTTCAACCTTACAGAAAAGACTAACTTTTACAGTGGTATGTTTGCCTTTCTCAGATAAGGGATATTACTTAGAAATTTGCAAACAGGAGGGGTAAATCTTCTCAGAAACTTACGGTTTTGAGCAGTTAAGCGACCTGATCCATCAACTTTGACAACACATTGATGACAGTCTTTCACTTCCACCACCACTGCACTATTCCCCACTTGCTAGGAAAGTTACCTGTTCGATTTAGTATCACGACATGATCACCGCAATTCAGTGGTGGCAACGATTTTGTGTTCTCACTTATATTTTCCAGAGACTTAACAAAACAAATACTGAGAGATTCTTCCTTTTTATTCTAAACGTCACGCCATATTTTTGAGATCTGCGGTTATTGTAGGTCATAACACTCTTTCTGACGTAAGGTAATGACTTCTTTAAATTTCGTCGCGATCCAGTGTGTAAAAGTACGTTTTTTTGTCCCTGTACCTCCTTTTTATTCTTCGCGTTTTTCCGCTCGATAATATTTTTTTTACGACCTCGGCTGCAAAAGCCATCAAAGTTTTGTGTATACAATCCACCAACTAGAAGTGCAATTGACTCATCAGCATAATTTTGATGACTTTGATAAACTTTTTTACGGGACTTTATCCAGCATTTTTTACAGGCGAAAAACTCAATATACCTCATATTTTTACTGCTCCAAACAAATTTATCAGTTGATTTATTACATATGCTACAAGTTGTTTTACCACTTGGTTTTTGAGTGGTTTTCTTTGAGGATTTGTATACATTTAGTGTGTTCAATCCACCAACTAGAAGTGCATTTGACTCATCAGCATAATTTTGGTGACTTTGATAAATTTTTTTACAGGACTTTAACCAGCATTTTTTACAGGCAGAACATTCAATATACCTCATATTTTTACTGCTCCAAACAAATTTATCAGTTAATTTATTACATGTATCACAAGTTATTTTACCAATTGATTTTTGTGTGGTTTTCTTTGAGGATTTGTATGAGAAAACTGATGCTGTAACAGCGGGTTTTGACATTGCATCACGTGCCATCTTTTTTCCTTCAATAAAACCGATTGTCTCATTGACATTTTTCTCATCTAGACTTTCCCATCCTAGCACCTCTTTACGGATATCCTCATCGGCTAAACCTGTTACCATGACATCTTTTAGGATTATGTCTGTAAAATCTATCATTTGATTACAGCCATCCTTTGGGCATTTACATGTGTACGAGCATGTACTGGCTTTTCCCTTTAATCATGCAGCAAATGATCTAGTGTTTTCAGTCAAATCCTGTCTTGCACTAAGAAAGTCTGATCGTCGTTCAACAACTGAAACAGGAATAACTGCAAGCTGCTTGATCATCCTTAAAAGCTCTTGCTCACTTAAATTTACTACATCTTTATGTCCCTTAAGAATAGCATCGCCTAGATCTTCCTCACAACACTGGTACAGTTGACGGCCTTTTTCTACTTCTGCCATCTCCATGCTATCTTTAAAAATAGTCCACTTTTGTACAAATATATTCCAACCCTCTTCGTTGCAGTCTGTCCCTATTCGAGGACGGTCCATCTTTGGAGGTTTTGGTTTTGAAGAACTTGTACTAATGTGAACATTATTGTGAATGATAAGCAAAGCGGCAACTACAGAAGATTCGACGTCTGGTGTTTCATATGTGCAACTCTCAAGAGGGCATTTAATCACAGGCATTGTTTATTCAATTTAGCTAGACTTTATCATAAATAAATATATCTTTCTTGGTTGAATTTATTCACTAACTAATTACAAGAATGATAAAGTCTGTAACACAAAACATAACTAAAACTAGGTAAATACTTCTACAATAATATGGTCTGATGCTACTGTTTTTCCTCTGAAATGTTCTTTAACTCTTTCAATCAGTGGTCTCGAAGTAAACCCAAAAGATTGGATACTCATATTAGAGCACTTATACTCGTAGACTACATAAGATTTTAATTCATAAGGTGTCTTGTCATTGTTACTAAAATAACTACTTACTTTGCTTTTAGTAAAAATAATTTTAAAGTTTTCAACATAATTAGTTGTTAGTTTTTCTAGTTTCTTTTTGTACTGATGCTTGGTTTTCATATGTAAGGTAGCTTTAAGATGTTTCTAAATTTTGAACTACTTGGTTTTACATTAGTACACTATTGATTATTATCTACAGATCCTCAATTACGTGTTCAACAAATTTTTTTAGATAACCTTTTTTTACAAACTTTTCTTTTAAGTTTATGATTTCTTGTTTATATAAAAATTCATTTGAGGCTTTTAATTATCCCCTGTTCAAAAACTACAATATTAATTCCCTTTTCCATTTAATTGGTGTCATTCAACTAAAATTCAATATTACATCTATATCAATTTCTTTTTAAATCATAAACTTGAAAGAAAAGTTCATAAAAAAATGGTTACCCAAAGAAATTTGTTGATGACGTAATTGAGAGATTTGTTAATAATAATGTTAATAATCGTAATTTTAAAGAGTGTTCTATTTAAAAACCAAATAGTTCAGAATTTAGAAACATCCTAAAAGCACCTTACATAGAAAAACCAAGCATTGAGTACAAAAAGAAAAACAAGTAACCAATACAAGTCCTGGACAAGACGTTAAAAGGTATTCGTGGTGTGCGACCTAGATAAACGATTGGTTCTTTGTGCACCAGGTCCTAGGACCAAATATTTTGAGCGTCTTTTTTTTGTCGTTCAATAAACTATAATAATGATGTTGAAGACTTAAAACTATTTTTACTAGAAGCAAAGTGGGTAATTATTTTAGTAATAAAGACAAGACACCTCATGAATTGAAATCTAATGTAGTCTAATATGTTAAGTATAAGTGCTCTAATGATAAGAGTATCTAATATATTGGATTTAATTCGAGACCACTGACTGAAAGAGTTAAGGAATACCTATAAAGAAAAACAGCAGTATCAGACCGTAATATTAATTTATAAATTGTAAAAATTAAAATATAACTGTCAACAATTTTAATATTTTGAAAGAATTTATAAACAAACTTGAGTCCTTGATTAGTGAAGCAATTTTAACTAAACATTATGGTCCAATTTTAAACAAGCAATTAAGGCCATAGGGGGGGGGGGGGTAAACCATGTTTTTTACAAGTTGATCTTATTTTATAGAGTGTTTTCTAAGCTTCATGATGCTTTTTATTGTTTTAAAAAATTCAAACTATTTTTTGAGATATGACCAGTCAAAGTCGGGCCGCATAATAGGTTCCCTATAGGAAGGGAAAAGTAAAACAGCGAAAAAAGACTATTTCATTTAAAATCTATCTCCTCCTACATTTTTCAAGCAATTTTCTTCAAACTTTCACAGTCTAATCTTTATATAATAACAAAAAAACGTTACTTTGGAATTAAAAAAAAATTTTGTAAAAATATGTTTTTTTTGAAAAAAAACACTTTTTTTTTTAATTTTAGTGATAACATTTTTATTTTTTTAAATTAATAAAATTCTAAAGTAACGTTTTTTCCTTTTATTATAAGGAACGTATCCTGAAAATTTAAAGAAGATTGCTTGAAAAATGAAGGAGGAGATAGATTTTTAGTGAATTTTAAAATTTCCGAGAAAATTGGCCCCAAAAAATTTGCGATCCATACGTTTATATTGGAAAATTTTTACAAAAAATTAAATATCTCAAAAGTTAAATGATATTTTTGAATTCTATAAAAACTGGCTTATAGTTTGTACTTTAAGCTTTCATATAAAAGCCAAAGTAATTTTAGTAAAAAAAAATGTTGGACCCCCCCTATGGCCTTAAATAAACCGCATATTACCCACACATTGAAGACTTTTGAACTAATATTTTTTAATTTTTTATAAATGCTTATTTACTTAAATTTTATTACTAGTCATGTTAACAACCATACTGTAAAATATTTTATGTATAATTTTATATACTATGTTTAAAATTATATCTTATATATATGCTAAGTTTATGTTTAAAATTAAAAATTTGTTATAATATAAACTCTATTATTTTTGTAAAACAGTATTTTATTGTCAAAAAAAAATAATAAATTTATAAACACTGTTATTTCTAGGACCATTACCTTAGTTATAAAACCTTTACTTTACAGAAAAATGTACTAAAACAGAAACATACTTTTTTTAATTTGGACTTATAAATACTTTTTATATTTATATACTTAAATGATAACTTATAAATGTTTTTTAATGCACATAAAAAAAAGTTTAAAACGTATGAAATTTACTATAAAAATAAGTTTTGAAAACATTGATTAAAGACCATTCATAAACTAATTAATATAAATAAAATGATTCACCTTGGTAAGTATCAGATGTGAATGTACTTTGTACATTATTTCTATCACATAAATTTTCGTTAGGAATTGGTGGCAAATTTTCTACTTTTAATCTTCGTGGTTTTTTACTGTAAATTATTAAATTTTACGGTATAGGAAAAAAATAAACTTTTTAAAGTTATTTATCAAAAAAAGTAACAACCTACAAAAAACTAGTTTATTTAAAGTTGTATTTTAAAAAATTTCAATATAACTTATGTTATTTTATTCTACTTGAATAAGATTTTTTATTGAAGCACTGACGAGGTCTTTAACCGAAACTTAGTTTGCAAAATAAAGTCTTGAAAGAATGAATTTATAACTTATTTTAAGCTATTCAAGTATAATTATTTGAAGTAGGGTAATTTATTTAAACTTAACATAGCCTTTTTAGCTTTAACTTAAAAATAAATATCAAACAAAACCTTGCAAGAAAGTGATCGCTGCTGTCATCAGTTTCTTGCTTGCTCGATTTTATAAAATTTTCATAAGCCTCCAAAGGATGCAACATAAGATTCGACTTTGAAGCAAATAAATGATACTTTTTCCATTTATCAAGCTGTTGAAAATTGAATTAAAACTAATAATGTAGAAATTTAAACTATTAATTTTATCTCTAAATATATATCACAGATATCTCAACAAAATCATTGCAACAAAACCTTATCACTTCATAAGTATATGGGAAGTTACATATTGTTTTTATAAGATGATCTAGACTTACTATTCTAATTTCTAACCTGATTGCAAACCTTACAACATATTTTTCTACCGCTAAAATATAAAGAATGTTTAGCAATTACAAAAATATGACAAAACCTAATCAAAAAAAATACTTAGTTACAAAATTACCTTATTTGAAGTGCTTCATACACTAAATTATCTTAAGTCAGGGTTTACCAAGGGGCGATTTAAATAAGTCGGGGGCAATAACTAGTAAACGGGCGAAAGGTAGCAGCAACTTTTAAACTTTAGGCAGTTATAAAACTATTACTTTTCAACTTGCTATTTTACTAATTTAAACTTTTTTTTAATATTTGATCCTGAATTAAGATTTAAACCAGGGCTTCTAAAATAAAGCGATACCAGGGGGCAACAACTAGCAAGAAGGCGAAAAGGAAAATGGGTAAGTAACAAATGAAGGGAGACAATTTTAGTTAATTATTTTTTTGTAAAGGAGGGCTATTATGAAAATGAGCTTGGGAAACCCTGGCCTAAATGAATGAAAATATGCAATTTTAACTGTATTTATTACTTAATTCTTTTTTTAAACTATTAAAATAAACTTTTCTAATGTAGCAAGCGACGTTATCATCAAATGAGTCGTGGTATCTTCTTTTTGTTGCACCAACTTGCTTCCATTCTATAAAATCTTCCTCTTGTCTACGAAATGGACTGTGAACAGATGCAAGCGGTGCATTTACGTAAGGTGCTTGACAATTAGAATTCTGGTGGTGGTAGTAAGGTGAAGAAGGTGTCAAGTAGGATTCCGGAACACTTGGTGGCTCTAGATTTATGTCCTAAGAAATAAAACATCTTGTTAAAGAAAGCTTTTCTACTTTACTTTCGTTAAAATTACGCTTAATAAGTGAAAGTTAAATATTAATATATAAACTATGATAACATTAAGCATAAAATTGATTAGAAACCTTATCTAGTACATCAAACTAACGCTAGTAATAGGACTAGGGGAATAAATGTTTGATTCAACTGTAACAGGAGTGTGAATAGAAGATGTAACAGAAGGTGGAATTGAGACAGGTTTGTCATCATCAAGATGTTCATTGTCTTGAGAAAAATGGTACACAGGCTTATGAAAAGGATGCATTTCATTTAGATTATGATGTGATTTAACATGCATTTTCTGATTTAAAGTTTCCGCTGCTCTGTATATATATTTTTTAATTTATTACTTTTGTAGAAGCAATTCATTCATTAATAAAAGTGGTTCTAAACACTTAGGAGCTAAATTTAAAACATATAAACTGTTCAAATTTATTTAACTAACTCCAATTTAAAGTACTTTTTTATGTACAAGGGTACAAAGTTATAACCTTCTAAAAGTATTTTCAAGGGTGCATAACAACTTCATTAAAAATTACCTTAAATTTTCTTCAAATAAAAGAATATACTTTTAGTTTATTGACATATATTCTGTACCAAAACAATACAAAACTTCATATTTATCAGAATCTCTATTCACTAACCTTTTTGAACAATAGTTTTTAAATATTCAATACCTTTGTTTAGACACAAGAATTAAGAAAAATTGATTATCAAACTAATTTTCTCTAAATCAGTTGTTTTCAACAATTAGTATAGCTAAAACACTAAATAGATTGTTTACAATTCATTGTTTCAAATTGTGCTGAATTATTTTGAGTAGCTTAATATATTTTAACTAATTAAAATCTGTTCAGGGTTGTTCAAGGTATTTTGAAAATTTTCTCCTGGTTTCTGTTTCTTTTTCCAGGTTTTTAAAAGAACAAGTTTTTTACTTTAATGCTAAAGAAAAGGTAAAAAATTGTTTTAAATAGTATGACAGGGAATGGTTCTAAATTGCACCAAGACAAAATTGCACAAAGTTATTAAATTGCACAAGGGGACTTAATTGCACGAGGGTAAAAATTTGCACGAAGACGATTTTGCACCAAGGGTCAACTTTGCACGAGTTACATTTATGCACAAGAGTAAAAAAAACAGAAAAATAAAAATAAAATAGTTACATAAAAGATTATTTTATAAACAAAAAAAAGTTACTGACCGAAGGTAAGGGTTAGGGGTAACAGCGATAGTAAAAATAAAATAAAAATAACTAATGAAAATTATTTAAAAAACAAAAAACAAACTAAAAAAAAAGCTACCGATCGAGGGTAAGGGTTTCGGGTAAGTAAAAAAAATACAAAAATTTTAATAAAAATATATAAACAAAAAAAAACTTACCGACCGAGGGTAAGGGTTAGAAATAACAGTGATAAGAAAACTTAATCAAACACAATTTTTTTTTACTATACATGTACTAAAACATATTTTCCCCGTGTTTTTATTAGCACTACAACCTCTTCATCTAATGAAGATATGGTTTCCTTCATCTGGTCTGCATATCACTTATTTTTTTTGCAGTTAAAACAAATTGCCTCATTTTATTTAAATCTTTCTCATCTGCTTCCCCTACACTTGTGGAAGAGAATCATTTCTCTAATTCTAGCCACAGTTTATGAGCTTCACTTCTTTTCTTTTTGCATTCATTTAAAATTTCTACCAGATAAAGGCATAGGAAATTAAGTTATTTAATAAATTTTTAGAAAAATTCTGTAATTTTAGTCTGACTTTAAAGGATTTTTATTTAATTTTTTGCCATTTGAAGGCCCTAGAAAATAAGGAATTTTGTAAATTAGAACTAAGAAAAGCTGACGTTTTTTTTCTAATTTTGTCAAATTTCTTGACCTTTCCTGACATTTTTAAGAAACCCCCATTTTTTTTCTGACTTTTTTCATTTTTTTAGTTTTTCCTGACCTTATGGCAACCCTGTGATCTTTTTTTTAATTTTTGGTCATTTATCTTTTATGGCTTTTTTTTTCAAAATTACGCTTACTGTGAGTTGTTTGTAATATTTAAAAGTACATTTCCTAAAATTTGAATTAAATTGTCTTAAAAATGAAGGAGGATATAGATTTTTAGTAAATTTTCAAAGCTCCAAGAAAATTGGCCTTAAAAATTTTTGATTACATGCGGTTGTATCCGAATATTTTTACATAACTTGTTATATCTCAAAAGTTTTTTTTTATAAAAAGTATCATATAGTATATACTGTTAACTTTGAAATATGAGTTTATGTTAATTTTTCTTAAAAAAAAAATACACTCCCCTATGTCTTTAAATTACATGTTAAAATAGCTTAAAACTATTGGTTTTTCCAATTTTTTTTACCCAAAATGTCAAATTCTAGGTTTATACAGGATTCCAGGTTTTTTGGCAACCCTGTCAGTTGTAAAGTGTTTATATTTTACACAACTCCCTTAGTTAAGAATACTATAAAAATAAAAAGTTTATAAAATAGTATACATTTTTTTTTTCTATTTCAATATTTATTTTGAAGACAAATAAACTAGGATGAGAAACGTATGACCAAACAAAAATTGGGGCATTTTCGGCAAATTGAAATCTCTGGCCCGCGACATACTTTTTAGGTCGAGAAGAACTTGTGAAAAAAACAAACAAAACAGACTATTTTATAGCAAATAAGTTATAATGTACTCATAATTTTACTTTAAGTACAAAACAATGTTAATCAAATAACTTAGTCAATACAATTTTCCTTATAAAATGTTTTTCTCACCAAGATATTTTTGACGTGTCCGGCTAGCGAAAGACCTTTTAAGCAAAATCTAGCCCGCTGACTATAAAAATTACCCGAAACCAATCTAAGCAATTAAAAGATGGTAAATTATAGGAAAATGAGAGTAAGTTTTGATTTAAAAATGAACAAAATTTATGTTTATATATATACTATAAAATTCAAGTTAAAAATAAATTATAGAACAAATTTATAAAAAATCACAAACATATTAATTTGACCAGCGCAACCAAGATAATCACAATCATTTAGTAAAGCTTCTTCTTGCATGTTTTCTACAAACTTCCAGCATTTTCTATCAACTTGCTTTTTCAGCAAAAAATTACCTGTTAAAATGGTGATCAACATTTATAAAACAGTTCTTTTCTAACAACTAAACATTTGCTACAAATTGTATAATTCAAGTTTCTATATTTTTATCTTTAACTACTAAAACAACAATAACTATTGTACAAGCAAACAATAATGACCTGTCATGAATAACTATAATTTAATAACTTAGTTTGTTTAGGGACGTTATAATAATATAAAATCTTCATTTAATTAAATAAAACCAACAAGTTTTTGATAACTTTTTATTAACAGTTTTATTCATTTACAAAACCCACTAATACAAAAGAAAAATAACTTTAATCACTTACTATGTGCTGACATTTGTTCTTGCGAAGTAGAAAATAGTTTTGGCACAACTAAACTTTCGTTTATATCTAAAAAGAAATTAAAATTAAAAACTTAATAAAGCAATTTTTATAAGCTATCAAACCTTTGTTATCATCATTTTTGTTTGAACTGTTAAGCTTGTTTATTACATCTTCTGTAATCATAACTAGATATGATGGATAATTCATCATTCTCCCAGCTGTATAAAATTACACTTAAGATTAATATAAAACAAAAATAAAAATTGTTCCGTACATGCAAAAAAAATTAGAGCGTAAATTTAATAAAAACATACAAATAATTGCAATATTGTTAAACTCAGTTAAATTGTGTCTTCTATATTTAACGTAAATTTAAATGCTTAACTAAGTAGTTAAATTTTAAATCAATTATGAATTTACTTCAACTTAACTTTCTACAAATTAACTTATTTTTGTTGCTTTAATATTTAGGTTAGTATACATTATTAGTCAAAGGAATTTTATTGAAAATTAAACATACCGCATAGCACTTGAACAACTGGTGATAAAGTTTCATTAAAATTTAAATGCCGAGGATCAGAACTTTCATCCTGTATATATTTATTATTTTAAAATGTATAGATTATTTGTGACTTTTTTGCTTTTACTGAGGGAATAATTAGGTCAAGCAGCAAAATTTGTAACAATTTTATGATGTTAGAAGTATCTATTTAATTTTGTAGGTTAGAACACTAAGGTTTATTTGAAATATATTTAACATGTAACTTCCTTTTTAATTGAAATAAAAATCTTAACAATTAGTTGTAATAAAAACTTCTTAACACTATCAAATTTATATGCGAAAGTTAAATGATTTAAGATAAATTAAAATTTTGTGTTAATGTAAACGTACAAATACTTATAGTAAAAATTTTGCTAACATGGTGGTGCATGGGATAAAATTTGCTGAACTCTTCAATTACTTTTACAGATGTTTCTTCATGCTGCTTGCATGTGAGTCCAGTTAGTTGTGCTTTTAGTCCGCTTGGTGCAAGCAATACTACAAGTACTTAAATGTTTTTACAATATCTTAATATGTTTTCTCTAAAAGTATATGATGACGGTAAAAACTAATTGTTATATTTATGTTGTAAGCAGTTAAAAAAAGAAAGAAAAACACATTTTGATTATAACGACTTTTTAAAACAAAATATTTGGTTAAAACTTACATTATAAATGCTTAATGAAACTTATAATTAATAAGTAGCGTAATAAAAAACCTTCAAATGGATAATGGAGAAGTTGCGAATTAACTATTTTATTGAAGAGGTTGTAATTTAGCCTGAATAATTTCATATGCCTAGCAACCTCCAAGGTTGTACATATAGTGTGCTCTCCATGCAAAAAAAACTCAAACTTAAAAGATAACTGTTTGCTGTAAAAGGTTATAAAAAAATTTTAGTAAAATATCAGTCTTTAGCAAGTAATAAGTAAAACTTAGTTTAGATTAATTTCAAACTTAAGCTTAATTAACTAATTAACAGTAGCTTTTTTAGGTAAAGCAGACACAATAAAAATAACACATAACTTATTTTAGTTTGAAAAGCATATCATGATTTCAAAATAAAATTTTAACGATCATTCATACAAAAACTAATTTTTATTTATTCAAATTTTTACCACAAGCATTTCATTATTCAAATTTAGCTTACAACAACACAAAGTATAGTATTCTTTTAATTAAGTTTTTTTAAAGTACTATGTAAAATTTACAGAAAAACTACTTAGTTGAAAACTAATTATCAGAAAAATTATTTGAATGTAAATTTTTGATGTAATTATGCAATTTAGCTTTTACAAATTTAGCACCACGTTAGAGTACTACTAAATCAATTCAATTGATAATTTACAAGTATCAAAGCTATAAAACCGTTAGATCCTTGAATTCTTTAATTCAAAATGTTTGTTTATTATGTATCAATTTTACACATTGAAATATATATAAAGAAGTGATTTGAAAAGTAAATAGTAACTTACAGGGTTACCACTCGTTTTTTTTTAATTTTCCAGGTTTTCCGAATTTCTTCCAGGTTTTTAAAGGTTTACATTTTTGGTCTATTTTTATTTTTAAGTTAAGTTTAAGGTAAGAAACTGTTTAAAAAATATAAAAACTTAAAAGATACTGTAAAGATACTTAAGTATGTTTTTTTACTAAAATAAATTTTTGATGATGACAAATTTTTTTTATTTATATGATAGACTTTTTGAGTCAAATCGAAATTATACTACTGAACATGTGAAAATTGTTAGAATTTCAGGTTTTTTTAGTGATTTTTGTTCAAAATTCCAGGTTTTTTTTTTCAAAACTTCTCAAACTCCAGGTTTTTCCAGGATTTTTGCCTAAATTGTCAAATTCCAGGTTTTTCAAGGTTTTCAGGTAAAGTGGCAACCCTGAACTTAATAATATCTAAACCTGTTATTATCAGATGAAAAACAAGGTTTTGTAAACCATTTATTTATTCGTACAAATCCTTCTATCATCAAGCATCTGTAATAAAATATATTTTCTGAGCTACTGAATGCATATTATTGGAGAATTGTAATGTAATGAATATGTAGTTGAAGAAACTTGATCTTATAACTTAATTAAAAAGTTGTATAATTTTATTAAACACTTTTCAATAATAAAAAAAAATTCTTTAGAAAAACCTTTCAATCTGGTTTAAAATTGATTTGTAAAGCATACATCTAGCGTGATATGACAAACCAGTTTCCCAATTTCCAGGATCTGTACCTGGTTAATATTTATTAAAAACTTAAAAATAAGTCGAAAAAATACATCGGCATTTTTATATAATGTAACATAAAGCTAAAAACATTTATAACAAGTATTACTAAATCTAAAGGACTGAATCACATGTTATTCAAAATTTTTGTTACTCTTAATAAAAAAACAAAAATACTTGAAAAAATGTTTAAGTAGTAAATATACTGATAGTGATAATAATAAAAATCAAACAACTTAAAGTATATTCAAATCAACAAACAGTCTAAATGTAATTTTTTCAGTAATTCTTCAACAAAAGGCTCATCTCCCCACCAAAATACAAATAGTTCTTTATTGTCTAAATCCTGAAAATAATTAAGTGTGTGCAAACTTTAAAGAAACGTTTAAGCAAACAAAGTACAGGTTATAATAAAGATTAATTATAGTATAACAGTTAGCCCTCTTTAAAAAAAGCTAGTCCAACTCTCAAAATGTACTTAAATTCTATCCAAAGTCATAGTAAGTTTATTCACTTAACTGAAAAATGTCTGAGGCGCAACTTTATTTTAAATTTATATATTTATTTCAATTGCAGGAATGCTCTAATGTTTTATCTTTACTAATACTTTATAATCATGTTTATTTTATAAGCAAACTTTAACAGTTCCAAAATAAAGATTCATAACAGGAATTCTAAAATTGCAAATATTTTTAAAGTTAAACTATTTTCTAATTTGCAATAAATAAACTATTACTTTAAAAATTTTACTAATTAGTGTACATCAGGATTTACCAGAAATATGCAGTATTATTCGGGTTGTTAAAACTTATTTCTTATTTAAAAACAATATTTCCCAAAGGGGCAACCTTCTTACTTTGAGAACTACTAGTGTATATCTTAATAAATTTTCATTTTATTTGAACTTAAAGATTAAAATTTAAAAATGCCTTAGTAAATATTTCATATTTACTTATAACTTTTTGGTTTTTGCTTATTGATTTTGGCTGTAGTTTTGAAAAAAAAAACTCTTTTACTTAAAAAAAATCTTATTCACAAATTTATACAAAAACTAAACTTTAAGATGTAATTAATTTAATTATTTTGAGGAATAGGTAACTACTTATATATAAGTAAAGTTTGACTGTTTAACTTTAATAAGTTCTAGCCACAAACACAAATGATTAAAAACATATATATATATACATACAAAAAAAATAAGACACTAACATTATTAATCATAAATTTGAGAAAAATCATAACTACGATACAAAGGTATTGTTAGAGTCATTTAAGTGGGTATCAAAATTACAAATTTGGTTAGCTAAACTAGTTTTAAAATTAAAATTTAGATTCCTTTACTTAAAAAACATGCTAAATTACATTTACTTTTATATATAAACATAAGATGCTTCAAACATCAAAAAAATATAGAAAGTCAGCTTTTTGGAGTTTTGAAAAAAAAAATATTGTCAGTAAAATTAAATCATTAACTAGTAGTTACTTACCTAATATTGAGTCTAAAATGCAATGTTTACTATTTTATTCATTTAATCTAACTTACATAACTTAAGTTCAAAAACTAACAGGCGCATCAGACTTCTTAGGCAAATGTCTCCAGGTTGCAAGAATGTTTGACTGTAAAAATTTAGTATAAGCAATAACAATAGGATCATCAGTGATTCCCTTATGAGATGATGTAAATTTGTGCCACTTAATTCCTTTCAAATCAGCCTTAAAAATGTATTTAAGTAAAAAAATGTTTTAAAATTCATAAAACTAAAATATATTCAAAATATAAATTTATGTGCTTGCTTATAAAGATCCTAGTGAAACTAGTTCACTGGAATATATATTTATAACAAATTAAAACAGTATTCTTTCTCTATTACACTAACACATGTTTTGTTAACAAGTCAACACACTTCAACAGAGCTCTGTAAAAAAATACTGTAAAGAAAGAATGGAAGCTAAAGTGGGTATATACGTGTTTATTGAAATTAAAATATATACTATAAATTATTGTAGATTAATGGTTAATAATATTGGATGTTTTTTTGAATGTTTAACAACGGTTTAATATTTTGAATCAGTATTTTTTGAACTTTATGTGAGTACTTTATATTATGATTTGTTAACTTATTTTGTATTTCACTTTACTTTATTTAATTTATACTTAATAATTATAAATTCTTTATATTTTTATAACAGTGGGATTTAACATTATGTATTGTTTCTATTATTAATCATTAGTCTTCAACAATCTATAGTATTTATTTTTAATTTTAATAAACACATATGTATATCCACTTTAGCTTCTATTCTTTCTTTACAGTATTTTTTTTACAGAGCTCCATTGAAGTGTGTTGATTTGTTAACACAACACAGAAACATGTTTTAGTGTAATAAAGAAAGAATACTGTTTATTTTTTTCATTATTAAAACTAAAATCATGACTAAATAATGGTAAAGACTATTACATTTACTTTAAAAAAAAACTAGAATTTTGTTATCAATCTATAATGGATCATAAAATAAATATTAGAGCCAAATTTATTCAATATTTATAACATGATTACAACTATTTAAACAGTTTAACTTAAACAACATAAAAATTAGAAAAACTATTATTAAAACAGAGTAGTTAACAAATTTAAAACAAATTCTAATGTAAAGAGTAAAATTTTGTTGAAAATAAACTACTTAAGGTTAAAAATAAAATCTATTTTTTAAGATAAACAAAGAGCATCTTATTCCGAACAGGCTTTCTTAAGACATTTGCCAGTGAGGCACTTTTTAAGTTGATCTTATTGTTAAGATTTTTATTGTAGCTTTTAGTGATTTATGACATAAAGTTATTTTTGAGATATAACGGTACAAAGTGATAGCGCTTAATAGCTTATTTATAGCAGGACCAAGTCTAATAAGAAATAAAATTTAATTTTTTTTATGACTAATAAATTTTTAAACAACCATTCTAAAACTCAGGGTGGCAAATTTAGCAAATTTTCCCTAGATTTTTCAAAGTAATTCTCTTTTTTTTTGACCATTTTTTAGTTATTTATGTTAAATAAAATTGTGCTTCTTTAATGACTCAAAATACATTGCAATATCACTATTATTTAATCTTTGTTTAATTCTATTGCAACCTGTACTATTATTTTGAATCAATTTTTTCAAAGTTCTTCTCGTATGACTCTTTAAAAGCCTTTATGTTAATATATCACATAAACAGCCATACAATCTAGTTAAAATTTGTTGTTAGTTTTAATTTGTTAATTTTTTTTCTCATTTTTTAACGATGTATTTATTTAAGTAATATTTTAAAACTTGCAACAACTAATATAAAGTTAAATAAAAATAAAAACAAGTTGCATCAGTGAGAAATAGGATGTTGTTGACTGACTTTACATGACACTCAACAAAAAAAACATAATAATGACATAAGGATTTAAAATCTAGAAAAAAAATATTTTTCAAGGCTAACTTATTGAATTACATTAAGGGCATAGGGGGGGGTAAACACCCTTTTTTGGTTTTTGATCTTATTTTATATAGTTTTTACTAAGCTACAAGATGCTTTTTACAGATTTAAAAAATTCAAAATAATTTTTGAGATATAGCCGGTCAAAGTCGGAGCCAACAATAGGTTCCTTATGAGAGGCGCAAACTAAAACGGCAAATAACTAGAAATCACTAAAAATCTATCTCCTCCTACGTTTTTTGAGATAACTATCTCAAATTTTCAGGAAATGTTCCTTGCAGTATTTAGAAAATTCTGTCGAAAGGAATTAAAAAAAAATTATTTAAAAAAAAATTTATAATAAAAAAACAAAAAAAAAACTGTTTTTTTTGTTTATTTTTTATATAATTTTTTTATTTATAATTTTTTTAAAAAATCCTTCCGACAGAATTTTCTAAATATATCAAGGAACACTTCCTAAAAGTTTAAGGTAGTTATCTCAAAAAACGTAGGAGAAGATAGATTTTTAGTGAAATAGTCTATTTTTGCTGTTTTAGTTTGCGCCTCCCATAAGGAACCTATTGTCGGCTCCGACTTTGACCCGCTATATCTCAAAAATTTCTTTGAATTTTTAAAATCTGTAAAAAGCATCTTGCAGCTTAGTAAAAACTATATAAAATAAGATAAAAAACCAAAAAAGGGTGTTTACCCCCCCCCCCTATGCCCTTAAAGTGAAAGTTTCTTCAAATCACATCTAAAATTTTAAACAAGTTGTTTTTGTGGTAGTTCCCAATTGTATAATTATTTCCAGCTAAAAACTCAAAGATTGCTGTATTTATAAGCACCCTATTATATGTGCTTCTGAATTGATTGACGTTTACTAAACTATTGAGAAATACTGCTTTTGAATATTCAATGTTTAAAATTTAAGTCAATTAAGATTTTTTTAAGTTTGTGGGCATATAGTACCATAAAACTTAAATAAATTATTAAAATAACTGAAATTTGAAAGTATACTAATACTTGATAATGTATAGTTATATCTCTTAACTGTTTCTGTTTAACATAATTCAAATAATGACAAATTTTTATTACACATTTAAAACAAAAACTACAATGTTGTTTCATAGAGTAGTAGATATATTTTAGAAGTTGTGCTAAATTGCTATAAAAAATAGGAAGAGTTATAATTGATAAAATACCTATTCATCAGTAGATATTACCTGTACTTTTTACAAAGCTGTCTGTATCTAAATAGTTTTTTTTTAATTGATATACTATACTACAAGCATTTTATGGATAGTTTACACTTGAAAACTTTTAAGGGTTGATGTTAATTTTAGTAAAAAATATTTTGTCCTTCCCATATGGCCTTAAATTGAATATTTTTATTGAAAAGTGTTAGATATTTTTTAAATACTAAATGTTATTTTTGTAAATAACTGAAAATTCCAAAGTATAAAAACTATTGTTTAAATCAAAAAAACATTAATTTTAATATACTTAATTTTTGTCAAAATTATAAACAAACCAAAGTAAAGAAAGTAGAGTGACAATCATCTAGCTTTGCTCCATTGATATTTCCAACTAAATTCATTTTAATTCATTGTTCTTACAAAAAAATCAAAAAACATTTACAAAATGCTGTTATAAATCTGTATTAAAGCTATAATTGTAACTTTATAAATATTACACCATTTACACTAAAACAGCTAACATCAGTGTATAACTAACTGAATTTATTGTAAATGATAAAATTTAAATTTAAGCAGCAGGTTTGTCACTGTTAACTAACAAATTTTAAGAGCTAAGCTCTACAAACTTAAATTTAAGACCTTAATCAACATTATTTTGAAACATTTTAAGGTGAAACTTTTTATAAATACTAGTTACATTAGGGGCATATAAACACAGGGTTACAACTATTTGAAGCAAAAGAGCTAGTACAAGTGATTAAAAATTAATGTGAGTTACATCAGATTATATGGAGTTTGAGTTAAGTGATAAAAAGTGTCAAGAAACAAATTTTGAAAAAAAATGTTGTTAATCAACCTTAATACTTAAAAAACGATAATAATAACAAAAAAAAAATTAGGAGAAATGAAAAGGTTTTAAGAAAAAAGTTTGTTTTAACCAGAATTTCAACAAAAACTTTCTTTTAAATGCAAAGTTGTTAAAAAAAATTTGGAATTTTTTTAATAAACTTTATTCGCTTGAAGGGTTAGATTAACTATTATAATAAAAACTTATCTTTATTCATTATTGATAGAACTTAAAATTGTATTTAACTTACAAATTTTAATTATTGTTAGAAACAATATTTTAAACAATATAAAAAAGACACTCAGTGCAGAATCCAGATATATTTCACACTACTTTTATCAGTGGATACATACCAACCAATAAAAAGTAAATTTAAATTATTTAGTAACAGTAGTAATCATCATAAACAAATAATTATTAAACTCAAAGTCAATTCCACAAAACTAATTAAAACACTAATTATTAAAGCTGATTAAATACAAACATACAAACACCAAAAAGAGCACAAGTAAATAAAGCAACACTATAGCTAAATTCTTTTTGCCTACATTTACAAGGGTAATTTTCTATTTAAAAACATATAGCTTCCATTCTAACCAAGTCAAACACATTATAACAACTTTTAATTATCTCTCCAAATTGAAATTTTTAGCACAACTCTGATTGATGACCAAATGTTCCGCAATAGCAGATATTTTTATAGCATTCATAATTTTATTAGAATTCTCTTCTTATTCTTTTTCAGCTAAATTCAAAAACTTATCAATGCAAATAGGTATGTGTTCTTTGACTTTTTTCTTCAGCCGTCTATTAGTAAGACCGATATAGCTACTGTCGCAATGGCGTTTGTCTATAACAATGCTTTTATTAAATGTGGGTATCTTATTTTTGCCTTCAGGTGCCAACATAGGTAAAAACTACTCATGGTTTTGCAGCTGAAAAAGAAGAACTTAATAGTTATCTTTCCTATTAAAACCCAGTTGAAGTGTGTTGATTCGTTGACACACAGAAACATATGTTGGTAGAATAAAGGAAGATTACTGTATAATTTGTTTTTATTTATATTCCAGTGAAGTTACTTCACTAGGATCTTTTGTTAGCAAACGATTAAAACTATATTTTGAACAGTTATAATAACTTATATTGATTATGATATTGTATAACAAAATTGATTGGATATTTTAATTTTTAATATATAAATTTAATTCCTACTATGAATTTATATAGTTTGTTTTCAAAAAGGTATCTTTCTAGATTAAACATATTAGGCTTAAAACATTGATTTTTGGCCAAAAAAATATGATTAAAAAAGACATCTATTTCAATATAATTTTGGCTTGATATTTGTGCAACATCATCATAGGTTTGGCTTTGTTTTTAAGGCTAAACAAGCAAAATTCTTAATATGTATTATCACTTGTCTCTTTCTTAACTTTGAGAAATAATTATTCTATAATCAAAAAACCTATGTATTAAAATAAGAAAAACTTTGGTGGTTTGTCCTATAGCAAACACCAACAAGCATAAAAAATTATTATTGAAAATTACACAGTTTAGAAAAATAATAAAACTAAAACCCAAAATCAAGTATTATTGTTTGTATAGGATCATTGATTTTTTTTTGTTGCAGTATTGGCAGATACCTGGTTGGGCATTTGAGCTTCATGATCTTCTTATACTTTGTAGTTTTTAGTGTTGAGATTTTAACTTTGTGACAATTAGCCAACATTTTAACAAGGAATTTTTATCTGTGAAGTAGACAGATTTTATTTTTATTTAATTTAAAGTAATTTTTAAAGGGCAGGTAGAACTATTGACGATTTAACCTACTTGCTTAACCTTCAAAAACGTTTATCTTTGTAAAGGAAATAGTGAGACTAATGTTTTCCTTCCAATAAAAAATACTTGCATAACAAAATAGTAACAGATAACCTAAGACCTTTTTCTAATGTATAACATATATGTATATGTAGTGTATATGTTTAATAAAATTAATTCTTAAAAACATTCTTTTCATACAAAAATACTTTACCAATCTACTAACTAACTCTAAAATACTCACTTCTATTTCTAAAATAGCTTAATCTGAAATTTTCTTAAGCCTTGAGTTCAACAAAACAATATCTAGAAATTTTACAAAATGGCTTAATTAAGTTCTATTCCAAGCTACCTCTACAGTTTTGGATAAAGTTACACAACTAAGCTACTATAATTATTATTTTTTAGTAAAATTTTCTTGTAATGACTAAAAACGTTTCCTTGTTTTAATGTTTATTCTTGAACGAAAAAAAAAACATTTTTATTTATAAATTTATATGTACCACAGATGTTCTTGTGTTAAAACTTTATTTCAACTAACGGCGTTTCACTGCTCAAAAATAAATTTAAGAACAGATCTACGGAGTCTCAAAAATCTCTAAGAATCCGTAAATTTGAGACTCCGTAGATCTGTTCTTAAATTTATTTGAGAGCAGTGAAACGCTGTAGTTGAAGTAAAGTTTTAACACAAGAACATCTGTGGTATATTTTCCGATAAGCTTAGCTTATCAGGATCTCAAGGATTTAACGCCTTTTAACGTTACATCTTATATATATATGTATATATTTATAATATAAAAAATCAACTAATTTTCAATTCGTTTACTTAGTTTCAATGCTTTGTGCATCTCCTCAGAACGAAATAAAGAACAAAGTAAAATTTTTAAAGAATCACACAAAAAACACATCGTGACGTTTCAACTAAAATTGAATGATTTTAGTTAGCCTATTTTAAAAACAACTTATGTACAAGTCAACTTAGTTTTGCTTTGTTTGTTCTTGTTTTCGGATTTATTTTGTTGTTATTTTTTTTTATTATTTACATAGTGGTTTTTGTTTTTCTAAAATACATGTTTTGATTATGGAGGCAGGGTTGCTGTCTTTCTTTTCTTTTATTTAATGATAATTCTTTTTTAACTTTTTCAATCTCGTACTTTTCTAAGCAACATAAATGGCATGTTTTATTGTTTTCGGTTTTGTTTTGATTCTGCAGAGTATTTCCCATTTTAAATTATAGTCTTTTTTTGCGTTTTTTAACTCCCAAATATAGTCCGATAATTCGGTATTATGCCTTTTTTGTTTGTATGTAAAGCTTGCTTTATGGTTGCTATATCTGTTTTTAAATGTTGTACTAGTGGAACTTACGTAAAATTTTGTTATATCTTCTGTTTTTATAGTTGCTTGGTAGATTATATTTTTTGATAGGCAATTATTGTTTAACGGGCATTTTTCTTTCCTGCAGTTGCAGGTTTTTTCTTGTTGTTTGAAGTTGAGGTTGTTTAATATTTTGTTATTGTGTTTAAAATTATTTGTTTTAAAATTTTCCGTACAGCTATAAGAAATTTTGAGTGTGTTCCTGTTTAAGATTTTGTGATATGAGTGGTTTGTGTCAAAATGTTTATTTACCAGGTTTAAGAATTCTTTGCCTATTTTAGTTGCTACAGTTAGGGAAAAAGGTGGGTTGAAATAAATAACTTTTATTTTTCTTTGCTTTTTTGTTGTTTTTTCATTTGTTTTTTGGTATGTTAGGTTGAATTTGTAGTTGGCGAATTATAGTGCGGATTGATAACTATGTTTTATACGGTTAAATGATTCTTCGTTTCTTGATAAATGTATATATACATATATTAATAGTTTTTTTTTAAGTTCTGGTCGATAGTGCTCCACAAATTGAATTGGAGCTGAATATTAATCTGATCATATAAAAAAAACAATAGGTTTATACGACCGTTTCGTATATGAGATATATAACCTTATATACTTATCAATAAAGCTAAAGTTTATTTTACGTTTAGCTCCAATCTAATTCACCTTTTTTATTTAGTTTTACTTATAAATTTTTCTATACCTTCCATTAATTTGTTCAAAAACTTCTTTCAGTATTATTTTAACAACTGATGATCTCTTATATCTTAATTTAGAAGTGAAACATTGTTTTGTTTATAATAAACTGTGAAAATGAAATAAAAATTCTAGAATACTAATAAAACTTTAAAAACAAAAATTTGATTGCTTCTTAACTTAAAATAATCTTCTCTTGATTTTGAGCTATTATTTTTTTTACAAACTTGTATATGTATGTATGTATATCACAAACAAATCATTACGGTTCTATTATGATTATTCTAGTAGCTAGGATATGTCATCAAAAAAAAAAGTTAAATAGACAATAACATAAAACATAATTAAAAACAAACAAAAGCAAAGATGAAACTTTAGTCATTATCAAATCATTAAATTAATAAGTTCAAAAATAGACACACTAAATTTGCAAAAACGTTTAAAACTATTTAGAATAGCCTTTAGAATAACAGCGACAGATACTAAAAAGCTTATTCCGTTTATTAAAGCTAAATTCTGATTTAATTTTATAATCTCATGTTTTTCATGTTACAAAAAGTACAAAAGTATTTTAAGTTAAAATTGTTTTTGTCCGTGTTAAAATTTGCAAGTTAATATTTAAGTCTTTATTTATGTCTTTTAAGTTCAATATAAAACTTATAAGCGTGGTTCTAAGTTTGTACTTGATGTCGTTAAAGAAACATTTATGCCGTTTATATCTATTATTTAACATTAAACCGAATCACCCCTAATACTCCTCTCTATTTTTAAATGTTACCAGTTACCACTGTCGCTCTATAAATTGCATTTGTTATCAAA
Organism: Thalia democratica; assembly: GCF_965202585.1. NCBI lineage: Eukaryota > Metazoa > Chordata > Thaliacea > Salpida > Salpidae > Thalia > Thalia democratica. Next base: position 61,129,371 of record NC_139165.1, read on the forward strand.
CAGTTGCCATCCACCAGGCATTTATCTTTACAGTTGCATAAAAGTAAGCGATGTGTAAGATCATTGTTAAAAAATTATATACACGGTATAATGTTACTTTAATAATATAGATTATAATTAAACACTGGCATACTTACATTTTCCATCCGCTTACAATTCCCATTAATTTTTTCTTTCTTTAATTATTTTATTTTTAATTTTTAATTATCATTATATTTTTTAATATTACTGTTACCCCTAACCCTTGCTCTTGGTCGGTAAGCGGTTCTCTAATTTGATCGGGTAAGAATTAATCCTTGAAGGGAGCTTAGCGGTCCCGAAACAACAAATGATAGTACACAATCATATACTGTTTTATATGCGAAAAAATAGCAAATGTGTGAAAGCAAAAAACAGAATGTCCGGTTAATGTCAAATGCTTACAGAAAACTCTATTTATTAGGCTACCATAAAATCTTTAAAATGGCACCAAGTATTATATTGGTCCGACCGTATCGTCATCCAAAGATTGTTATACAAAACACAAAAAATAGTTTCAAACAAGAAAATACGGCAATGCTAAAACATAACCACAAAATTATAAGTGGAAGCTTAAAACAAATAAAACTGATTTTGAAATTATTTGGGAAACATAACGAACAATAAAAAAAACAATTACAGCCGGAAAAGTAGGTGTTAGTTATGTATTTTGTAATTTTGGGCAGTCATAAAGTTTTTACTTTCTATTTTGTTATTTTAATAATTCTAGTTTGCTAAGAAATATTTGACCATGAGGTAAAACTTTAAGAAAAAAAAGCCCATTTTGTTTACGTAAAGTATAGATCCGAACATGAGGGTAAGAATGTAGTGTTTTTTAGAAAACGTCGAGATGAGAAAACAAAACAGTATAAAATCACAAACATGTTTAAGAAATCTACACAAAGTATTGAAGACGGACAATTAGCTTATTATTATCTGTCTCTCATAGTTGACAAACAAGAACTGTCTCACACCATTAGGGAAAAAACGTTTATTCCTGTTTTAAAAACAGTTCTGCAAAAATTCATTCATTTTAAAAACACCAGTAATATTTTACGTTCTGTTACCTTAAGCAAAAACACTGTGAAAAGACGTATAGACGAAATGTCAGAATGTGTTGTACATAAGTTAGTTCGAATGATGTGCAATAATTTTTTTTCGATGTATGTTGACGAGTCCATTTTGCCGGAAAATAATTTTATTTTTCTTGTTTGCGTGCGTTTAATAGTTGATGATACAACATACGAAGAACTAGCGTTCTCCCAACTAATGGAAACGCATGGCACAGAAAGGTTTGTGTTTGAAAAAAAAAAAAAATTAAGTAAATAAAATACCTTCAAAATATCTTATAGGATTTGCAACAGATGGTGCTCCATCTATGATGGGAAAGTATCGTGAATTAATCACATATTACAAAGAGTTAAACCCTGATGTATTTACTATTCATTGCGATATACATCGCCAACATTCAATTGCAAAATTTTGAGCGTCCGTTTAAATGACTTATTAAACTTTGTGATAAAAGCTGTCAACAAATTAAAAAGGCATGATTTACAAAGTCGTCTGTTTAAACAACTGTGCAATGACAATGATGAGGTTTTTGATAAGTTGATAATGTTTACAGAAGTGAAATGGTTATCAAAAAAAGGAAACTGTCTAGAAAGTTTTTGGCTGTTTTTGATTGAGTTATTGATTTTTTTCTTAAAAGGATAAGGTATTGGCAGACAATCTTGTTAAAAGAAAAATAGACATTGCTTATATGTCAGACTTATATTATTAGATCCACAATCTAAATACAACTTTACAAGGTAAAAACTTAAATCTTGTATAAGTCAAAAGTAAGATAATCAGTTTTAGAAACCAACTTTAATTGTATGGAATTTTTTTTTAAATAATCAGTTTCCACAGTTTGCAAGTTTGGAAAACTTAAAACTTCAAATAAGTGAAGGTGAAGTAGAAGTATTTTCATCTCATCTGGAACAGCTTAAACATGATATTGTTAAACAGTTTACTGACATTTTTCAATTAAAAGTCCCGAAGTGGATTATGGATCCCTTCGAAGCAGATCTTTTTAGCGTATTACATTTTACTTTCTTTGAAGAAGTTATAACCTATAATTCAAGTATTCACACGTTTGTTATTAGTGTTTTTTATCTACTTTTAAAAGTTACTTTAAAGTTGTATATATATTTTTTAGTTCATATGTTACTAAACAAAACTCATAGTACATTATTAAATATAAAATTCAAATAATTTTTGTTTAGTTTTATTTTCTTTCATTTTGCTTTTCGTTTAATTGATTGTTTATTAATAAAGATCTAAATATCTAATTAAATGATAAAAAAAAACTATGTGTAGTAGCTCGTAAGAAACTCTATAAGCATGTGGTGTACAACTCGATAACCGGAAGGTTCCTTTGTACACCAGGTCCTTAGACCGAACTTTTTGAGCGCTTTTTTTATCGTTCAATAACAATATATATAGATGTTAAATTCTCTTAATTTTAGAAATATTTTATTAGTGATTTTTACTTTATTTTCAAAAATTTTCGCTATTTTAATTTTTTTGAATATATATACTTTTTTTTATTCTAGCACTCTAACTGGATTCAAAAAGCTGTTTTTTAAAGATTTTTCTATAGATTGTACTTTTGCGTTATGGATTTCAAAATGTCGTTGGTTATGCAAGGTTTATATTTCGATATGAATTAGCTTAAGATAATTTATATAATGTACTTGGAACATTTTGTTAGTAGTTTCTTTAATTTTTTGCTATTACATGATAAAACTTTGTATACATATTAACATTTTGAACTAATGATCATCTTAGTTTTTTGTTTAATAATAGTACGTGAAGAATCACTTAAAATTTTTAATTAAAATTCTTGTGGTCTGATGACCAAATGATATGATCAAACCTTCTTAACTCGAGCTTGTTTCACGGCATACGAAAGACCAGGCTTCGGATCTGTGCACTTGCCAATGTTTTCTTTAAAATTTTAAAGGTACTAATGTTTTAAGTTTTTAAACCTTTTTATTCTTTCAGCTACTTTATGCAGGTTTCAATCAAAAACTTTTATGTGCAATAGAAAATTGTTAGATATATGGAACAAAAATACCTAAAATAATAACTTTCGGAACACTAGTTATACGACCACGATCATTATTTTGATTGAAAAATTTTTATTTGATAAACTTTATCATTTAGAAATTTTATATTTAAATCACCAATTATATAAATGATTTGTAATTATTTTCATTTATTAACAAAAAGTCTTTAAAATATTTAATAAGTTCAGGAACTGAGATTCCACGATGGCGATAGATTAATTCCGACAAAATATATTTTATGACATTATTAATCAAAAAGTCCGTTAACAACTATATTTCTATCATTAATCATAACTATATCAATTTATAGTTAGTGCATGAAATAGTAAAATGCTGTTTAATAAATAAAATAAGGAAAAAAAAATTACATTTATTTAGTTATATAACAAAACATAGTATTTTACATATGTTTATGTATTAATTTACATGTATTTATGTAAAGTAAATTCTTGAAAGAATAAATTAATTATTTCTCCACCAGTAGTTGAGATCTCTCTATTTGTTTCCTTAAAACCAAAGCATATAATATATTTTTAAGTAAATGTTTTTTAAAAAGTTTGTTTTAGTAATTGCTATAAAAACCGTTTAAATACGGAAGAATAAATAATGTTAGAAATTGTTTTTAAATTGTTCGTGTTCGCAGCTTAGTTTTGCTTTAATTTTAATTTAATTGGGTTTGATTTTGTTAAAAAATAAAATTTGACAATATGTAAATGTGTTTTGCCTTTGGCTTTTCTTGTTTTAGTGATTTAGTGATATCTGTTTAATCTATTTGTATTTTTTCTAAGTTACAAAGTCTGCAACCAAATTTACTACAACAGAAAAAATATATACATACATATTTAATTATAATATAAAAAAACAACTAATTTTCAATTCGTTTACTTAGTTTCAATGCTTTGTGCATCTCCTCAGAACGAAATAAAGAACAAAGTAAAATTTTTAAAGAATCACACAAAAAACACATCGTGACGTTTCAACTAAAATTAAATGATTTTAGTTAGCCTATTTTAAAAACAACTTATGTACAAGTCAACTTAGTTTTGCTTTGTTTGTTCTTGTTTTCGGATTTATTTATTTATTTTTTATTTTTTTTATTTACATAGTGGTTTTTGTTCTTCTAAAATACATGTTTTGATTATGGAGGCAGGGTGCTGTCTTTCTTTTCTTTTATTTAATGATAATTCTTTTTTAACTATTTCAATCTCGTACTTTTCCAAGCAACATAAATGGCATGTTTTATTGTTTTCGGTTTTGTTTTGATTCTGCAGAGTATTTCCCATTTTAAATTATAGTCTTTTTTTTGCGTTTTTTAACTCCCAAATATAGTCCGATAATTCGGTATTGTGCCTTTTTAATTTGTTAGTAAAGCTTGCTTTATGGTTGCTATATCTGTTTTTAAATGTTGTACTAGTGGACCCCACGTAAAATTTTGTTATATCTTCTGTTTTTATATTTGCTCGGTAGATTATATTTTTTGATAGGCAATTATTGTTTAACGGGAATTTTTCTTTACATACATATTTATTTAAATAATAAACGACAGTATTTTACAATTGTTTCATGTATAAGGTATTTCTATCTCATATAATCCTAAGAAAAGCTTTGGTTTATTAGACATGCTTTACAGAAATTAAGAGTTTAAATTTTTTTTAAACATCATTACTTAGTAATGATGCTGAAGATTTATGTACCGTAAGTTAAGTTTGAATTTACGCTGCTTTTTCTTTTTTGAATATGGTTTTGTTTCGCTGTCTTTACATACATATATACCTATTACCTAGAATTAAACATAGAATTTACAAAAAGGAAATTAAACAAAAACATTTATGAAAATTTATATGAATGTTTTCTTCTAATTAAAATTCTCTAACACCTCCTTCTAAGGAATACCTTTGTATGATAATATTAGCTCTCCAAGCAATAACTTATTTTTATTTTAACTTTTGATATTTTAATTTATAAAACTTAACTTACGCTGTAATTATTCGACTACTAAATCTTCTGTAGAGATCATACGAAACTAACAACAATACGTAAAGTTATAATCCTATAATTCATAATTCTTTTTTTAAATACCAATATTTTTCATAAATATCTCTGAGCTGATAACTTAATTAAATGGAAAAGTATCTTTACAACAACTATCATCATTTTAGCCTTCTGATCATGAAACTTTACTAAAAAAATATTAAATGTTTTTTTCTTTCTTTAGCCTTTTTACATAATCTTTCTACAAAAAGATACAAGGCTTATTTTAGCACTAGGATCAACTAACTTAATACTTCTATTACAAATTTTTCAACATTTTTAAGTTGCTCATTATTTGACTCTGTAGCTCAACATCGAATACAATCATTTTAAAAGTTGTCTGTTTGGCTAAGCTCCAACAACATTTCTAAGAAGTCAAAAAACTTACAAAAAGTAATTTATCTTGATGATTTTTTTTTTAATTTCTGAGACTTATTCAGTACTAATAGATTTAGTAAACTCAAATATTGGGGAACGGATCAGCAGTTTTATCAAAAATATGTTAAAGATTTTAATTTTTTGTGTTTGGTAACTTTTTTTGAATGATTAAAATGTTATTAAATAGTTTTTAAAGCTCTTTGTCGCAAAGCAAAAAGTACTAACATTTAATTAAATTGTAGTACAAAGTTTGATTCAGAATACTTAAAGTACAGTCACAAATACAGTCCTGGACAAGACGTTAAACTGTGTCTAAGGTACGACTCAAAAACCGAATTGTTTTTTTATACACCAGGTCCTGGGTCCAATTATTTTAAGCGCTTTGTTTTTTCGTTTAATAAACAATATATAAACATTGTTGTTTATTGAAGGATAAAAAAAGCGCTCAAAAAGTTTGGTCTAAGGAACTGGTGTACAAAGGAACCTTCCGGTTATCGAATCGAACATAACATGCTTATAGAGTTTCTTACGAGCTACTACACATAGTTTTTTTTTTATCATTTAATTAAATATTTAAATCTTTACTAATACAACAATCAGTTAAACATAATGAAAGATAAAAGATAATAAAACTGAACGAAAATTAACTGAATTTTGTATTTAATAATGTACTATGAATCTTGTTTAGTAATATAAGAACAAAAAAATATATATAACTTTAAATTAACTTTTAAAATGAGATAAACTAAACTAATAGCAAACGTAGGGATATTAGAATTATAGGTTACAACCTCTTTAAAGAAAGTAAAATGTAATACGCTGAAAGATTTTTACGAAATGTTTTTTTTAAGTATTTTATACTAAAAAGGTAAATTTTATTGTATTTGATAATTAACTTGAAAAATAAAAATATTTTACATTTGAATAGTCAAATAAACTATAATAACTTTTTTAAAGAATTTTAAAGAAGGGATTTTTACAATTACATAGTAAACTAATTACTAGCGTAAATTTTTAATTAAGAGTTTATTAAATGTATTATTAAACTTGAAAATAAACAAATTATTTTACATCAATTAATCAAATAAATTAAGTTAATAAGATTTTGAAAATTTGTATATCATATTGTACTTTATTAACCATAATACTTTTAATCTTTTATTTCGAACGTAACTGCAAGATTTTAATCAGCAAAAAGCAACACGTTTTTAATATTTTAATAGTATATTTATATATATATGTGCGAATTTAAAAATTCTGGCAACTCTGCTTAGATAACTTTAAATTTAATAATAGCGTAACCTTATTTTGATTAAAAAAACCTTTGTCTTTATTGTGTTTTAATCAACAAAATAAGAAATTGTTTAATTCATAACATTTTATTCAGTATTTAATGAATTTTTTCAACAAAAATACAAATTGCATATAACTAAAAGTAAACTTAACTTCAAACAGTTAAACTACGAGCACAAAAACATGAAATCGGGTAATAAAATTCAACTTCACTACTACTCTTATCAATAATTTCAAGCTTATTATAATTACTTAACAGTTTGTACCCGTTTTTATGACATAATTTTTCTGCTTTTTTTGTGCACATCTTAAAAGTTCTTTTAAATACACTAGTTTGGTTCGATTGCAGTCTTACATCAACTACAACTTTTCCATTGCATTCTATTTTGTACTCTTCAAAGTCTATAAAATACTGAAATTCTCGTTTGTGAAGTGTTTCTATTTTGCAAGAAGCTTTCATGTATTCTATTTGTTTGGATCTAAAAAAGATAAACTGTTTTAAAACAAAGTATGTTTGCAAAAAATGTTTTAGAAAAACAATTTTATTTTCCTTTTTGCAAAGTGCACTGTAATATCTATTTAGTAGTTGAGTATATTAAATACATTTTAGTCTATTTCTAACACACACTGTTGAAAATAGCGCAAATAAGTAATTTTAGTTCAACAAGAACTTTTAGTTACTTCAATGTACTGTTAAACTAGTAAAAAAATATTTAAACAGCATTTATGTCGAAATTATTAAAAAAAATAGTTTACATTTTTTAAGTTTAAAACAAACTTCAAGCTTTATAAAAATTAATTTTTAACCAACAACTCTATTTTAATGTTCAACTAACGTGTATTTATTTCCACTTTTAAGGATCGACTCAAAATCTACCAGTATTTTGTTTATGTTTTTTGTATAAAGTTGTAGTGACAACTTAAACACAGAAAGAAGCACCAATAAAGTATGTATCTGTATTAATATTTTATGCATAATTTATCATATTGTTTGCAATAATGCAAAATTGAAAAATACTAATTTGAAACAAAAGCTTATTATACAAATTTTAACCTTGACACAGTTTAAATAAGTTTTGAAAAAGACAAAAAAAATATTCTTAAAGTTTTAACCGCTGTTTAAAAAAATAAAAAAATATATTGAAACAATACATATTTTATAATGTTATAGTTAATAAGATAACAGTTATATTTAATATATTTAAACCTTTATGAAAAAATAAATTGCACGCCATTTTTAACTCAATTAAAAAACTAAAACTTTTAACATTTATTATATATTTATTTATTAATAGTATTTAGTAATTTTTCTCAACGTAAATTTATCGATTATATATATTTAAAAATTTTTAGCATGCTAAAAGATATCTTTAATTAAAAAAAAACTATCATTCGATTAAAAAATTAAAATATATAATAGAAGAACGATAAAAATTTTAAAGGCGTCTAACCTTTAATACTTTTAAATTTAAACACTTTACTAAAATGAAACACTTTCAAACCTTGTACACGTTCATGCTTAGATTATACAGTTTTTCTATAACTAGTTTTATTATTCTAAAAACCAAGTATATATATATATACAAATTTCTCCAAACTAAATTGAGAAAGAAGCTACACATAAAAGTTAGTTTCTGGGAAGTTTAAATCATAACATTCAGTGACAGAAATTTGTAGAAATTCAAAGTTCACGGCAAGGACATCTTTAACGGTAAAAAACGTGCGTTGTTTCAGCGTTAAGTACTTTTCAGTCTAATTTAACATAACTTAAAGTTAAAAGTGATTCAAAAATATGCTAGTTTCGTATTAAATCAGTAAAATTAGAATTGAAGTATTTTTCTAAAAATTCAAATATGAATAGAAAATTTTGTATGTTTTACCTTATATTTATTGTATGTAATACTTATTGAAAATAAACAAACTAGTATACACTAAGTTTATATTACTAAATTATTTTCTATTAAATACTAAGTTTTCGTTTATTTGTTTCCCCGCTGTTTAAATCTAAATTTTATATGTTTTAAAAAAATTTTTTGTTCTAAATTTTTTCTATATTACAAAAACACACATTTACAAAACAATGACAATCTTAAGTTTGAACTATAAAAAATCTCAAATTGGTTTAAAGAAGATAAAAATTAAGTTAAGCATATAAAAAATATAATTATACTAACTTGTCCACTAGAATAAAAATTTTGAAACAATATAAACTTTGATGTCGAAAAATTTGAAATACTTAAAAAAGGTAAAAGGTTGCAAGTATTTGGAAGTAATAACTAATAATAAATAGTAATTTGAACTGGTCATAACATATTAAAGCGATAAAAATTAAGTTATTTAAGGCATTTGGTGTTCTTAATAACACAAGGTAGTTTTTAATTGAGAAATCTGCATACTAAATTTTTAGTTCACTTTTCATAAGTCTTCAAAATAAAGTACGGTCTTGTTTTGTTGGGGAACAACTAATAAAACTAAATTTAGTGAAGTCAATTTTCTGATAAATAAAGCACTTAGGTGCATTCATTATAAAAAAACAAGGAAAATGTATTAATCTTAAAAAAAAAAAACTATTTTTTTAAAGTTTGTTTAGATACGAGAATTGGTTTTTTTATGTTAAAACAAAAAATTCTTAGGTTTATTCTAAGTGTTATTTTTAAAATATAAGTAAACTACATAGCCATTTAACTATGTTTTCAAAAATTAACTTTTTCTGAACAAGATTTAATAACAAATTTGGTCAAAAGTCGCTAGCTTATCTAGGTAATAGGCTATGAACAGAGCTACCTATTAATTTAAAAGACAAAAGCCATCTTGGAAGATTTTAAATTGTACTAAAGAACTATTTATTAAAAGTTCAGCTAATTAAAAAAAGTTTAAATAAGATAAACAGTGATACTTGTTTCATATATATAGTGCAAATTAATAGCTTTTATATTTAAGGAAAATCGTTTTTGAGTGTATTGTTAGGTTTCCAATGATATTGGTTTATCTTAGACTGTAGAAAGTTGTAGTATGTCATTTTTAAGTCTTTTGGTTAAGAACTTCTTTAAATAGCTATCATTTACTTTGTTTAAATAAGTTAATTTAGCTTTATACATTTTTTATCAAAAAAGTTAAGTTTTTAATGATAGCTGAAATTACTGATAAATATAAATTGATAAAAATTTGACTTATTTCATTATTATTTTGTTTTTACAAAAAAAATATTAATATAATACCTAAAGCGTTCTTAATGCCCGTTTCTTCTGTTATTTTAGTTATAGTTAAAATCTTACACTTCGATATTTATTTATAGTTGTAAAACTGATAGTTCAAAATAAATTTTTAATGTGTTTCTTTATGATATGCATAGTTTTTAAACCTTTAACTTTTTTTAAGTAAAAACAGGTTAGCTTAAGTTCTATATGTCTGCACAAATTTAGGTTTATTACTTAAATGTCTCTTTATATGTTAGAATAATAAAAAGTTGAATTGTTTGCTAAAATACTGATAGAATTTAAATTTAAAGAAATTTAGATTCTAACTGGATATTTAAGTTAAATAGTTATTTTACTTGTTTTTTATGTCAGATAACCTTGTTCGTTTTATCAAAGTCAAAATATTAGATTTTGGTTGATATTTTACTTTTATTATGTTTTTTAGTATACTTTTGTTTAGATAATTATTTAGAATTGTAAAATTTAGTAGTATAAAGAGAAAAATACTTTAAATTTTCATTTTAACGTCTAAGTTGATATAAAAATGTTTTTCTCTTTTTTTTAAACTAAAACTTGTCCTGAACAAGACGTTAAACTGTGTCCAAGTGGTGAGCGACTCAATAACCGAAAGGTTTTTTGTGCACTAGGTCCTAGGACCAAAAATTTGTGCTCGTTTTTTGTCGCTCAATAAAAAATAATAATTAAACAACTTTAATATGGTTAAGAATCTTTTTTAGGCAGGTTTTGTTTATTACTTAATTTTTTATATGTATTATGCAGATGTTTATTGGACAAAAACAAAAATTGGTCAAAAATTTTTTGGTTCAAAGACCTGGATACACAAATAGATCTCTCGGTCATCGAGTTGCATACCCAAATTTAATCAAAATTATAATGAGGTAATAAGTAAAAAATAAAAATTTTACAGTCAAAATTTAAACTCTAAAACGAAAAACTCTATGAAAAATGAGACTATTAAACTTAACAACATTAAATATTTTTCTAAATAAAAATATCCACAAAAATTAGAAATATTTATTATACAATAGTATCTAACATTATACACATAAAATATATATTGAACACTACTTTAAAAGGTAAAGTTTTAATCGGAAATATTTTATTTTAAAATTTTACAATAATTTTAGCAAATAATTTAACCTTTGATATGACTTTAAAAAAAAATAAATAAAATAAATATAAACTTAAAGTTTTAAAAAGTATGTTTAAGAGGATTCTACTATCAACTTATTTTAACTTACTAAAATTATTAACAATAAAATAGAGCTATAACGTTAAAAAATAAAATAAATTAAAACTGCAATATTCAAAAATAAAAGCAAAACAAAGCTGTATCCAATAAAAAGATTTTTTTTCTTAAACTAAATAAGAAGTATAAAATAAATACATCCTTTTAATTAAAACCATCAGTGTTTACAAATTTGAATAAATATCTGATTATAGGAGTTTAACTAAACCAAAATAATAATTTAAATAATCGCAAAAAAAAAACACTAATAATAGTTAATAAGTTTTTTTTTTGTTATTCAAATTAATAAATAAAAATAAAAGACAATAATAATTATGAAATAAGTCAACCTATTACTTGTTTTAAATTTTATCAGTAATTTCAGCTTATTATTTAAATATTTAACTCTCTTTTTTTTCTGGTTGAAAATATACATAGAAATTATTAGTTTTATTTACACAGATAAAATGTAGGCTATTTAATGAAATTGTTTACTAATACATCAACAGACTATAAACAAAAGAAAAAAAAACATATGAAAACTTTCTATAAACTAGACTAGACCAATGCTATTGAAATCCAAATAATATACTCAAAAATTATTAATATCTACTCAGATTAAAAATAAATATTAATATACTGTTTATAAAAAAAAAAGTTCTTGTTCATCTTATGCAAACTCTATTGAATTAGTTGATCATTTAATAGATTATCCTTCAGTTTAACCTGGAACCTTCCAAGATAGCTTTGGTCTTTTAAATTGATAGGTAGGTCTGTCCAAAGCTCCACTACCTTGGTAAGCTAGTAATTTATGACCATTACTGTTTTTAAATCTTGGTGAAAATAAATTGTTTTTGAGGACCTTGTTGAATGGCTATCTACTTTAGTTATATTTTCAAAATAACACTTAAAATTTACTGGTAAAATATTATTTACAAATTTTAATATAAAAACTCCCAACTCATATTTGAATAAATTTTCAACATTTAAAATTTGTTTTGTTATTTTTAAGTTTGTTACACTCTCGTTGTGCGTTTTATAGTGTATGCACCTGAGTGATTTATTTATGAGTGCTTTATTTATGCGTTATTTATGTAGTTCAACTTAGACGTTAAAATGTATCCAAATGGGTTTACTATTATTTCTAACTCGCTATCACTTCTAACCCGATCACTTCTAACCCGATCACTTCTAAACCGATCACTTCTAACCCGATCACTTCAACCCGATCACTTCTAACCCGATCACTTCTAACCCGATCACTTCTAAACCGATCACTTCTAACCCGATCATTTTTAACCCGATCTGTTCTAACCCGATCACTTCTAACCCGATCATATCTAACCCGATAGTTTATAACCCGATCGTTTGTAACCTGATCATATCTAACCCGACAGTTATTAAGCCGATTTGTGTTAATATATTAATTTACTATTTTTTTAAGATAAGGGTTTGTTTTAAAAACAAACTAATCTCAACAAAATCGTTTTTTATTGAAGTTTAGTTTATTTTGTTTAAAATAAAACTTAATGTTCAGATAGCTTTTGTTAAAATTTAATTGTTGATATTAATTGGTTCATTTGTTGTTTTGACAATAAGGCTTAAAATTGGATTATTAATTAAGTGTAGTTAATTAGTTTTAAAAAGTATTAGGAAAAGTATAAGTGTTTTGTATTCTAAAGATTAAATATTAAGTACAGTATTGGTAGTCGTCAATGTAAGAAATATAACGAGTATAGCAGCAGTTAAAGTCTATACTGTACTTTCTTTTGAAATGATTCTATATGGTTAATATATTTTTTTAAGTGTAGAGACCAGATAATCAATTTGCCTCCAAATTCAGGAAGAATTTATATGAAATACAACTTTTTAAAAACATTAATATCAGTGCATAGTGGGCTGGCAAGTGGCCATTGACTATTTTCGCGACTAAGCAGTTAAAGCAAGATTTTTATTTAATTGTTTAGAGAGGGGTTTCGTCTTTTAAAAACTGGGTTTGTTTCTGTTCTGCTTAAAGTATACTAAAAGTTATGTAAGCTTAAATGTAGCTAAAGTTTGCTTTTTTTAAGTTTAAAAAAGCCTCGAAAAATGCTTAAATTTTTGTCAAAATTAAGGTCTACATCTACTGTTAAAAAACACCTTATAGGATTTAATACAAATACTAATACTTTTTTTTAGTTTTTTCATTTCTTTGGTTTGATGTTAATTGAAAAAAGTCAAAATACTTTGAATATTTAAATGTAAAAGTAAATTAATTCTCATTTAAAAAATCTTCTATTCTCGCCGAAAATTCATTGATGATTTCTGGCAATTTAGGGTATTCTTCAGGGTTAATTTTTTTAATTCGCCATCGTAGAACCAACATAAATTTTTTTAAATAATTTAGTAAAAATGACAAGGAATCTATATACAAATTTACAGACAAATGTATCGTGTGGAATATAACTATTTTTTTAGGTTTTGACAAGCGATATTTCTGTTAAAAAAATGATATAATATTCTATCCCTGGTTTCTCACTGTGACAAAAAAGACCATTTTGTATGTTCTAGAAGGTTCTTAATGTGTATAGATTCACTTACTTTTGTTTACAGATCATTTAAGCTCCAAGAATGATAAGAACAGTTAGTATTGGTCAAAACATGGTAGCTTAGTATATGTTTTAGTTATTGAAATAGTTTTTTTTTTAACTATTTTAGCAAATTAAAGGTTTTCTTGAAAAACTGTATCCCACAGACCATGGTGGAACTTCTACAACAGGTAGGTAACGTAGTCAAAACTTTGCTAAACACCAATAATAGGACTCTGCTGACGAAGCATATTTCTGATGTTAGCTTTAAAGAAAACATTAATAAAATTATTTTGTATGTTTTACATTATTTTATGGCCTATAAATTCTAACATAAATATTAATGTAAAGAAATACTCAGTTTTATTTCAAAAAACAATGATGCTGGTCATGTCGGTTAAATGGATTCGCTTTACTCCAACTGCGCATACTGTTCTTGCACATAGTGCTGAACTAATTGAGCAAAACAACGGTAGAGATTTGCTAAATTACACCGAAAGTAGATTGGAAGCTAACAACAAGTTTCTAAGACAGTACAGTATGAACTTTTCAAGGAAAAATTCTAAGTATGAAACTTTAACAGACTGTTTAAATCGATTATGGGACAAGAGTGACTACGATGTTAACAACACTTTAGACAGACTGAATTGCACTTATTGTAAAGAAGTCGGACATACTGAGCGAAGTTGTTTGCAGCTAAATGAAAAAATTTCATCATGTATTTCAGAATGGGAAACGTTGTTACATATGCTTTGTGCTATATATAGAGTGTTTTATTTATTTGAGAAACTTAATTTCAAAGAAGTTTTAAGGACTTACTGTTTTACTTATACTTTCTAGTAAATTTAAAGTGCTTTTTTTTAATAACAGGCTAAATTTTTTTGTTTTTTGCACTGTTTTGCAACGAATAAATGTTATTATTGTTCAAAATGTTTACGGTTTTTTTCTTTTGATAGACTAGTACAAATGTAATGTTATTAATAATACAAACTTTGATATACAAAGATCAGCCTTTAATTAAAAATAAACTGTATTTAGAGTATAGTTTCACCCAGCTTAATATTGAAAATTCATTCATGTGTATATTTATATAGAAGTGAATGTGACTCTCTTGAAGTAGCCAATTATATTTTTCTTTTTTCTAAGTTTCTTTCTTTAAAGTTTCATATAAAATTAAAATTTAAACTATTTATTAAATAAAAACAAACAAAATTCTTATTGTAACACTAAGTGTAATTTTAAATTGTATTATAGTGCTTTTTATGACAGTTTTATGTCAATGGCCGCTTGATCCCCGTTTTCGGCCCACTGTGCAGTGTATATGAAACTTTAAATAATACAGTTAATAAAGTTAAGTAATCGTAATTATAATGGTGGTTTAATTTAAAATTAATATCATTAAATTCTAAGTTCTTTAAACGAAAGTGTATACTGTTTTTATATTTACTATATTTAGAACTTGTCATTTACTAGAACTTTAATTTAAATTTAATTCTTTAATCCAATGGTAAATTGTATATAAGGATTAACTGTAGTTAAACTATAACTAATTATAATAAACTTAACTATGAAATTTTAGTGTCGAAAACTTATTATTATGCTTTTATTCTTTTTCTTTTGAAATATAATGAAAGTAGAGCAAAATAAATTTACATTTTTCATAAAAATTTAAAAGTTTTTAAAATTTAAAATTGCAAAAAGACGATTATTCTCACGATTATTCTTCACGATATTTCTAAAATACTTTTCTTGATATCTTTTGAAAGTTATTGTTTTACAGGTTTTCAAAAACACAAAAACTTTAGATTATTTAGCGATCATTAAATATGAAATGTAAGTATAAGTTATTAGATTAAACTATATAACTTAAAAACTTAAAACAAAATAATAAAAACATTTTGTATTGTGAAAACTATTATATAGGTTTAAATTTTTAATGAAAAAAACTCATTTATAGAAATTTAGAGGTGCAAAAAACCACCGAGAATAAATTCAATAGACTTCAAGACTTACTGTAATGAATAAAAAATAAATATGTTTTGTGTAATAATCGTCTGAAAAAATATTTGATTTAAAGAAACAAAGAACTTAATGGTATTTTATAAAGTTCTCCTCCTAATTATACTTAATTTAACTATAATTAATTTATTATTCTATTTCAAAATGTTTTTTTTTTAATACTTATTTCGTTTTTACTTACGTTATTTTAACTGCTTTAAATAAAGTAATTTATAAAGAATTGTTTGTCCACTAAAGTACTAATTTAAGTCGTAATTAAAACATAGGCGAGATTTAATTACCTTCGAATTTCTTACACAAATAAACTTGTCTGTTTAACTATTAGTGTTTAACAACTTTTTCGCTCTAAAACTATGTAGGAATTTATTAATAATGTGAAATCAAGACGGTCAATCGACATAACATACTTTTGCGGTTTAGTTATATGACATAACTGTTTTAATAGCTAGGTTATATTTAAAACCATGCTTTTCCACTTAATATAACAAAAGTATTTAATTTCTCCTAATGTTTGTTTGAATTCCATTATATTAACAGGCCTATGTAAGTTGTATAACAATTTGTATAAATTATTAAGATGAAACTTAAAACTAACCTACTATAAAAAGTTAATACATTAGTAAGCAATAATACAACATTTACGTCAGACTTACAATGTAGTTTCTAAAATGTAATATAAAAGTTTTCGTATCTGAATATTACAATTGTAAGAGTTTACTTTTTGAAATTTGCCTATGTTAAAATTATTATAGTCACGTGAATTACAATAACATCCAACTAAAATATGATTATAACTGCTTACTTTAAAATCCTACAAAGAAGAATTTAAAATACTTTAAAGTAAACGATTTAGTAAATTGTACATGATTAACGAAAAACGTCTGTTAAAGTGTATTGAAAAAACAAACAAAATAATGAAAAAAAACTGAAATTATCTGTGGTATAAAAAATAAAAAAATGAGGTAATAAAAATAAATTAAAGTTATGTTTAGTTAATATGAAAATTAAGATTTATACTAAAAATATTTTTTACGTAATACTTCAAAATCATTATGTTTTAAACTAACTAAAAATTTAATTCATTATGTTATTTTAATAACTTTATTAAGACTAGTTTGTTTTTGCATGAATCCAGATTAAAAAATAAAAACGTAAAATAAGTAAAATGGGTTAGAAACGATCAGGTTAGAAATGATCGGGTTAGAAGTGATCGGGTTAGAAATGATCGGATAAGAAATGATTGGGTAAAATTGGGTTAGAAATGATCGGGTTAGAAATGATCTTGTTAGAAATAATCGGGTTAGAAATGATCAGGTTAGAAGTGATCGGGTTAGAGTGATCGGATTAGAAATTTTGGTTAGAAGTGATCGGGTTAGAAATGATAGCGGGTTAGAAATGATCGGCTCCCATCCAAATGGTGTGCGACTTGATAACCGAAAGGTTTTATCGTGCACCAGGTCGTAGAACCAAACATTTTGAGCGCTTTTCTGTCGCTCAATAAATAATACAGATGTTATACATATTCTTTTAGTTTTTCATTAAAATATTACTATAAGTACTGTAGCTTTAAATTTGATTTTGTATAAATATACGCAGTCTACTTAGTTAATCTAATTAACTCGGTTACATGTTTTAGCTGATAAAAGTATCGATGTATAGTACTGCGGCTTCCAACACTACGTTTTAAGGAAGACTAAAAGCGCGACCTTAAAAGGATGAACATTGTATTGTGAGTTTAGAGGAGGTTACTAATAAACGCGATAAATTTCAATAATCTGAAACAAAGACTGAAACAAAGGGAAGAAAAGGACTTTTAGAAACCGAAATTGACGAATAGATGAGGATCGAAATAAATCTTATTTTCAATATTTTTACACCATTTTGTTTCAAACTTTTTATGTTATTTTAATTTTAACATAATTTACGTTTTGTAAGCTCAATACGCACTGCGATTTCGGCTGATAGCGGGCCTTTTATTATTAGTACTTTGTTAATAACATTTGTTTAACCTTATTAAAAGTAGGCGTGCTTTAATTAACAGTGCATGAAAAGTTTAACAGTTTATTTTAACTATAACTTGTCAGACTTTATAAAAATCTATCTTAAAACTTTTTTTTAATGTGCTATTTCACAAGGTTTTTAACTTTGAAGATAACATTTGCAACATGAATATTCAAGATAAACTTTTATTTTTCTAAATTTTAGTTTTATTTTGCACACACATTTTGGAAGTTAAAAGTTATCAAAAGTTATCAAGTTATGAAAAAATATTTTACAAATTTACTTTAATTAGTTATCTATAAAGCTGTAATATTGTTTTGTATATATGATTTTTAGTGTGCAAAAAAGTTTTATAAAACATATTAAACTTTTTTTTAGCTGTAACATAAATAAATGTTATGTTGATTAAAGCTGTACTTTAATTGTACTCTTAATTTAAATTTAGACAGCTTTTTTTGTTACATCTTAAAAAGTTACAAGATAACAACTTTTCTAAAGTTGAATTCATAATTATAACTTTACCTTTAAAAAATGTTTAAACAATGCATATTATTATGTAGATATGAGAAAAGTAAGTTTTTAAAGATTAAAAAAGGTGATACTAGATAACTAAAAATGTTATTGCTAAACACAGATAATGCCTTAATTCTACTAATAGTAAAGTTATAATGTAGTTTAAGTTTTTCTTCATTAAACCTTCAGTTTTCTTTGTTTAGTTAAAAAACTTGTATGTGGTATTTAATATACTTTAAAACATAACTAAAAGTTTTATAAATGTTAACTGTTTCACTTTAGCTTTTGTATGTAGAACAAAAGTACAGGTTGTCTCAAATTATTTTAATCAGAAGCAAAACTGATGAGATAGATACTTGAATTAGAAGAGAAACTTTTATTAAATGAAATAACTATAATTCTTCTTTGAGAATTAGTATTTTTTACATTAAAATTGTACTATCCAAAAGAAAATTCGGCGAAAGTCATCAGACCAAAGCCTTGAGTTTCGTGTGCAGTGAGACAAAGTTTTAGCTTCAGTTTTGTTCATAAAACTTTGTTCATCAAGCAAAAGTTCTTGGTAAACTAAGGTAGACCCAGGTTTTATTTTTATTTAAAGTGGTCAATAAGTCATAAGTCAAAGAAATCTGTAGTCTTCATATAGTTATGATGTTTATTTACGGAGCTACTGTTTTCTGATGATCGGAAGGTTATGACCCGACTTTGTTGAAGGTTTATACTAATTTTACTATTATATGTTTTCTGCGCTAGTCGTAAAATTTGTCATACAATCAAAATACGTAAGTAGATATATTTTAGCACTAAAAATAATTATGAATTTTACTTATATAAAAAAATAATTTCTTGTTTTCAAAACTGTCTTGTAAGTTAACACAGTAGTAAAACTACTTATGTTTTATATTTTAATGAAAAACCTCAGGATATCTATTAAAATTCATTAATCTTTAATTAAAAAGTTCATAGCACAATAACTAAATGTTTAAATTTAAAACACTAAAGTTGTTAATATCTTCTTTATAGAGTTTTTTTTGTAGTAAATTTCTCAAATATAAATATGCAAATTAAATATTTTATTTACTACCAGGTTTTAGCGGCAAAAAAGTTACGACATTTTTAAGTATAATAAAATAGTAAATAGTAAAAATATAATAGTAATATTATACTTGAAAAAGTCTTATTTTTTTGCCACTAAAACCTGGTAGTAAATAGAATATTTAGTTGGCACATTTTTATTTAAAGAAGCTATTTACATTGCAGTAAATCGAACAATATTTTTTAGTTAAGACAAATAACTATGTAGTAATTTTCTCAAAACTTAAAAATGTTCTTATTTTTATTGTATATAACAATATGATTAAAATAAGTATAAACAATTAAACTCTAATGATAAAAATAAAATAGGACTAAATTGTACTATATTTTTATTATCAATACATTTAAAAAAAAATATATTGGAAACAAGTTTGTATGTTTGTTGTTTAATTTTGTTTACTTTTAGTCTTAAACTAAGTATAAAACTAAAAATTTTGCAATTATAATTAACAATTTGAGATAAATATAATATTTATAAAGTTAAAATTAATACTTATTTCTGAATGTGTATGAAACAATAATGTGAACAAAATGAGTTGTACAAGCGTAAAATATTTAACTGACAGCCAGTTAATTGACGCAAAAAATAAAATTTGTACTGAAAATTATGTTATTAGTTTTCCGAAACTTTCACGTTCCGACGTTGCGTATGTGTAGCATTAAGGAATTTTCGAAATTTAATTTGTTTTCCTATTAATAAAAACTAAATGTAATGCTTTTTTTCAGATATTTTTATACTAAAAAGAAAAATTTAACGTTTTTTAGAAATTAACTCTTAAATAACGTGTGTGATTTAAAAAAAAAATATTTACGACTCTGTTGTTACTAGAATATTTGTTTTATCCCTTTTTTAGAAAAATAAGTTTTATATAGAACTGTTGTTACACAACGTCACGCAAGAAGAAAATTGTCACTGTTTATATATGCATTTCCGGTATTTTATGTGTAATATTTTAATACTTTAGCTGTTGAGCCTAAGTAAATTAAAACTTGTTTTAAAACTAAAAAGCTTGTATTATCCAAGAAAATAAATTTCGAACTTTAAATCACAAAAAGTACTATTTGTAATTACTTTTTTATTGCAGTGTGCACAGCAAAATTTACGCAACCGCAAAGACTTTAAAAAAAATCTTGCCCGCGAACGATTATTTTCTGTAAAATATGATCAGCCAAAAAATAATTTCCCATTACTACACTAACCTAATTCTTATTTTAATATTTCTTATAAAAAAATTCAAACTTAATCAAGCCTATAGTCTTAATCGGGCTTAACTTAGTGAAAAAACAAGGATTTTTCAAAAGACAAAACTAAAATTTTATAACAATATATATTTCGTGCTTAACTCTTCAGTTGTTACCTAAACAATAAAAATAAAGTTTTAGATCTAGATTATATAGTCATAAGGTAATCAATGTAAAAGTAATAATAATGAGCAAAGGGTAATTAACAATACATAAGTACTTTTAATTATAATGAAACTAAAAATAAATAATACACAAAATAATTACATAACAGCTTATAAAACTATTTATGAAAACAAACTCTTTAGTTATTAACTAAGCAACAGGGGCCTGTTTTGACTGGTTTCTTGTTTCCTGTGAACCTCCTGAAAAAAGAAAATAAAAAAGAAAAAAAGATTCTTAGAATATTACTAAAAACATTGTCTATTGACTTTTTTTTGGTTACTTGATAAACTTTGAATAATAAATGTTAAATTTCTAACACTGAAAGATAATAAGTTTTCGTAACAAAAAATGCTCGTTTTTGCCCAGCTGAAACAGATTTCATATAAAATTTTAATTGTAGCGTGATAATAGGTAAAAGTTTTAAAGTAGCATTTTTTTCTAGGAAACTTTTTTGAACGATTTATTATCAAGATTTTACATTCTGTTTTACTGGTATTTTACATTGTTTAAAGTTCAAAAGTTTTTATTTACCTTAGAAAATTTTATTCCACCTGTGCTTTTTATTAATTCTTTTCCAAACAAAATATAAAAATTAATGATAGTGCTCGTAAAACTATGTTCACAATTGTTTTATTTAACTGACTTGCAATTTTATTTTCGACAACTTCTAAAGATTTTTTATTGAGTATTGTATTATACAAAAGATTTATTAAGTTTTTATGTACCAATTAATTGCTAATATTTTTTTTTTTCTTTTAAACAGTTTATTGAGCAATACTTTCTAAATCAGGGGTCGGCAAACAGCGGCCCGCGGGCCAAATGCGGCCCGCGAAGGGTAAATCTGCGGCCCGCGAGCACGTTAATTTTATGAATGGAATGCGGCCCGCGAAAGATAGTTTTGCGGCCCGCGAGCATGTAAATGTGGCCCGCTGAGCAAAATTATATTTTAAATTAAATTTGTTTAATTAATTTAGATTTAAGTCCCTGTATAACATTTTAAAACAATTAAAAGACTTTACTTATTTAGTTAAAAAATGTTAAAATGACAGGTTAGCATTCTACTAGTTTTTTTTCGAGTTCATTATAACTTCTTCTTACAACAGCAACTTATTTTCTATAAAATGAGTATAAAATGTGCTTTAAATTAGTAAGACAATTATATGATACCTATATTGTAAATAAACTAAATGTAAATGTTTTCCGTTTTCTACAAAAGTAATGCACAGTAATTAACTAAAATGTCATTTCTTTACAGTTTAGTTTTTTTACACGTTTTTAAACCTAAGTTATTATTACAGATGTTTTGTTACTAAATGTTATATTTTAGTGTGCACAAATACATTTGAAATAACATAATAACATAAAATAAGGTCAATTTGTTTTTGGTTTTGACACCTTTAATTTTTTAGAAGTTTTCTTTGCATTTTGAATTAATTCCTATGCAAACCAGTGTACAAAAATGCTCACATTTTAAACCACTTTATTTAATACTTAACGAAATAAACTTTAGTTTATGCATAATTTTCTAACATTATTGTTTCTACATGTAATTATCTAAGTGTGTACTAACACATATAAAACAATATATATGACATAAATTAAAAATGTTTTTGTTAGGTATACTTTTTGATTTTTCAAACAATCTTTTTTGGCAAAATAAATTAGTTTTTATGCGTTGCATACTGATATAAACAGTTGCTGTTTTTTGAAACTACCTATTTAATTCAAACTAGATTGAGAAATAGTAATTTATTAAGTTTTAACATTTTTTATCATAATAGTTAAAATTCGATCAAATAAACAAATAAAAATTGCCAAACACTCAGACTATGACTATTTGAAGACTTCAAATCTCAGTCCAATTTAGTCATTTTTCATTTTTTGGCTTGAATTGCTTTTTTTTATGCTATAATATCAGGCTAGTTTTAATCACTCGGACTGACTTTTTTGCTTTAAAGTGTGGTAAATTAAATTAATGATGTATGTTTTGTTCAATGCACAGTGTTTGTTTGAATTAAAATATATTTTAAATTTTAATTCTTGCAGCTGATATAATTTGAATTATTATTTATATTAATTGTATACATATAACTGTGAATAACTAGTGTTGCCAAAAATTCTTGAAAAGCTTGCAATCTAACAATTTATACTTAAAAAATCTGAAAAAGCCTTAAATTTGAGAATTATCGAAAAAACCTGGAATTTTTAACAATTTTTACAGGTAAAGTAATAAAATTTCGATTTGACACAAAAAATCTACAATATAATTATATTTTTTATTAAAAAATTTAAAGCAGATTAACAGTATCTTTTAAAATTTTCTATATTATTTAAGACTGGTATTTTACTTTTAATTTAATTTTATACTAAGAATAGAAGCAACAAGTTGAACTTTTAAAAACTTTATATTTGTGCATTGCACTTTTCCTTTAAAATGGTTTTACCTATTTTTGTGCTTTGTTTTGGAACTAAAGCTAGAAATTTTAGCTATTTTAACTTTTAATAAAATTTTAATACAATTCAGACATTTTTGCTTTTGAAGTGGCAACCGTTTAAAAGACTAATTAAATACTAATAAAGTATTTTATTAAAGTATTCGAGCATTAACTATGTTAAAAAAATTTATTTAGCTTATCTACAGTAGAAATAGGTATTAATTTTATTTAATTAACTAACTACTAAGTTTTCAAATGAGTACAAACTATTAAGACGCAAAATCTATTTTCAAAATTTAAAATTTTTTAAAATATAAAAAGGTGGTTCATAACCTTAAAAATGTATAAAAGTGACCCATAAATGTTTTTTCAAGCTCGGTTTTTATAGAGAATTAGGTTTTAAGTAAAACAAAAAAAATAATTTATTAAGTTTAACTCATTAAGTGTTTAAGAAAGTACATATTCTATCAGACTTAAGTATATTTAACAATGTAAATTCTATTGCAATAGATATTTATATATTAAATAGGCATTCTTTTTGTAGCTAAATGTCATTTAAAGTAATAAAGTGAATAAAAGTAAAACTATCTCTGGTGTGACTAAAACTAAAGCCTAAAAATTATTCAAATATCACTAAAACTAAAACTGTGGCCCGCGAAGATTCTGAAAACTTTAAATTTGGCCCGCGAGCACCAACTGCCTGCCGACCTCTGTTCTAAATTAAACTATATTCCTTTTCAAAACAAAATAAATACTCACAAAAATTAATTAATCAAAAAAAAAAACTAGTAAACTAAAAATTAAAGTAGCTTTCAGAACATCTAAAGTTGGAAACTATTTTTCATTAAAAGAAAAGGTCAATAAACTCTACAGAAATTGTATCGTTTTTAAGTTTCAATGACCAGGTGACCTGGATACCCAATATATTGGAGAAACGGAGTGAAAACTGTTCGTCAGAATTAAAGAACATACAAAACCTACAAGTAGTGCAGTATTTTCACATATAGAACAATGTAAAATCTGTCAAAATCATAATGATATTTTCAATTGTTTTTAAGTAATTAAATCTTGTAAAAATAGAAATATTTCACTTGCAGTAGAGGCTATTATGATTAAAAAAATTAAATCTAAACTTAATCATCAGCTAGGTCTTGATAAAGGATCTAGAATTACACTTAATATTTTGAATAGTCCATTTTTGTTCTGATTATCTATTTTAGTTTTTATGATTAATTTGATTAGTTTTATATTGATTGCTTCTTTAGTTTACTCGTATTTTGTTTGATTAATTAATTTTTGTGAGTATTTATTTTGTTTTGAAAAGGAAATTAGTTAAATTTTGAAAACATTGCTCAATAAACTGTTTAAATAAATAAAATGTTATTAGCAATTAATTGGTAAATAAAATCATGTAAACACCTTTTGCTATATTCTTTATTAAGTTTTTTTTTCAAAGCTTAAACCAATGATTATAATATAATAAGACTACCTGCAAGTTTTGGTTTTTAATTACCTATATAAGTTATAATGCAATGTTTGTTATTTTCGTTAATTAAATAAACTGTATGTAATATATTTGTTATAATAAGTTGCAAGCAATAAAAATAAAGTTTCAAAACAAGCTTATATAGTCTAAAGGTAATCAATGTAAAAGTAATAATAATGAGTAAATTGTGATTAACAATACATAAGTAGTTTTAATTACAATAAACTTAAAAATAAATAAAACATACGTAATAACTTATAAAGACTGTTAAGTATTTAAGTTCTGTAACTGAATTTTCAACCAATAGACTGGACAACAAAATTTAATCTGAAAACTTAAAAAAAAATTTAGAATATATAAACGCTTTTACCAGCAAACACCAAATAAATTATGTATATAAAATAAAAACAAACTTCAAAAACTAATAGCTTCAAAACATGGTACACTTGCTAAAAGTAGCATAGCTAATCTTTCTAAAAAAGAACTATCTGAACAGGAAAGGAAAGTTTTTCTTTAAGTTTAGGCCTTAATTTCTCCCTACCGGCAAAACAGCTTGACAAAGAATCAGTTTTCTTAGGTTTTGAAAAATGCTAAAAACAGCTTAGTAAATAAAAACCAAGATCACATTGAGAGGAAATAGCAACAAAGGTTAACCTTACTGCTTCAGCTCATGATTACTGCAAATTAAAGCCAGATGTTAATGAGCTGTTATATGTATCTGAGATAAGAAATGTAATTAGAAACTTGAAAAAGGATGATACAGTGATAGTTTATAATTTTACAGTTTTATTAGACACAAATACTGTACGTCAGTAGATTTGTAAAAATAACAAAACAACTTAACCATAGTTTTACTGTTTTTTCAAGCATAAATACTGTGCGTCAATGAGTTTGTAGAAATAACAAAACAACTTAACCATAGTTTTACTGTTTTGTAAAGAACAAATACTGTGCGTCAATGTATTTATAGACATAACAAAACAACTTAACCAAAGTTTTACTGTTTTTTAAGCACAAATATTGTCTGTCAGTGTGTTTGTAGAAATAACAAAACAACTTAACCATACCATTATTTTACTGTTTTTTCAAGCATAATTACTGTGCCTCAATGATTTTTTATAAATAACAAAACAACTTAACCATAGTTTTACTGTTTTATAAGGCATAAATACTGTGAATCTTTTTGTAGATATAACAAAACAACTTAATCATAATTTTATTGGTTTTACTACACCTAAATACTGTGCTTGCATTTACTTTTAGACATAAAAACTACTAGACTGAAATTTTTTTAGGATAACAGACTATTTAAAAAAAAAGTTTAATTTTTTTTCTTTCATTTTAGTTCTATTTATTTATAATGAGTAGTTTTTGTTTTTATTGTTTAAAGTTATCAAAATTATTATTTTTTATATTTAAAGTTTAGTTTAGAATATATACAAATGATCATGTTATTTTTATTTATGTCACAATAAATTTTCAAAATGCCGATCGAAGTAGGAATGTCACTAGAAATTACAACGTTTGTGTTTGCTTTGAAAACTTTTATTTCTTTCCGTGATCTGTAAATAGTTATAGTTATAAGTAGTTAATAAAGTTTCTAAAAACACATTAGTTATCCTATATAAATTAGGTGAAATGTTTTGTACCTGGTATTAGATAAAAATTTAGGGTTTACTATCATTTCTAACTCGCTATCATTTCTAACCCGATTACTTCTACCCCGATCATTTCTAACCCGATCACTTTTAACCCGATCACTTCTAACCTGATCACTTCTAACCCGATCACTTCTAACCCGATCACTTCTAACCCGATCACTTATAACCCGATCACTTCTAACCCGATCACTTCTAACTCGATCACTTCTAACCCGATCACTTCTAACCCGTTCACTTCTAACCCGATCATTTCTAACCCGATAATTTCTAACCCGATCACTTCTAACCCGATCACTTCTAACCCGATCATTTCTAACCCGATAACTTCTAACCCGATCATTTCTAACCCGATCATTTCTAACCAGATCATTTCTAACCCGACTTAACCTGATCATTTCTAACCCAATCATTTCTAACCCGATCATTTCTAACCCGATCTGACCCGACAATTATTAACCCGATCTGTATTATAATGTTTGTTTATTATTGTTTCAAAATTAGGGTTTGTTTTAAAAACAAATTAACCTCAACAAAGTTGTTTTTTAATAAATTTTAGTTAGTTTTGTATAAATTTAAATTTAATGTTCAGACAGCTTTTGTTAAAATTCAATTTTTGATATTCATTGCTGTTGGAAGTTTTTTATTCTACGCTTGATCTAGGCATCAAAGCTAAGCCACTTAAATTGAATGACACTTAAGAAAGAGACGCAAATTTATATACCTTATTCAAAAACTATAGTATTATCTAATATTTATAGATTAACAGCAAAAAAAAATTATACTTTAGTATAATACTAGTTGACTTATTTATGATTTGAAGGAAAAGGATTTTAAAACATTTGGTTTTGACTCGACAATAAGCAAGTTTAACATCAATTCCTTCATCGATCAGTGAGCTCCAATAAAACCAAACACAGTTGCACAATCTTTCAATTTAGAGTTAAATTCCTATTTCTTTTCAACAAAAAAAATTCTCTTAAAAATTCAGCAACACATGTTGAGACGATTTAGTAAATTATTTCAACGATTTAGTGCAGCAATCAACAAAATAGTCTGATCTACGCACTTTTTCATTAAAAGAAGTTACATAGATACTTTTATAAAATTCTTTTAGAACATACTAGAATGTCAGAATTCAAACAAACTACAAAAGTTCATTAATAAAATTTATTCTTGTTCAAATATCAATCGGATATACACATCCTGACTTTTAGAGTTAGGTTCTGTACATTTGTGCAACCGTTTGGTATTTCATTGATTTTTTATCAATTGTTATTGTCGCTTTGCCAAAGCTTATTTGATCCAATTTAAATAAACATTATTGGAACTAAGGTACAGACAATTGTAAAAAAAGTAAAAAAAATTAAGTGCATTGACTTACCACTAAATTTAAAGTCCAAAGCACATTAGGAATACAAGCTAAATAAGTATATATCGAAAATTTTGAAAAACCTTTTATTATTTAAAGAGGAAAGCCGCTACTAATAAAATTAAACTATAGAATGAACCAAATTCTACATATTATATCAATAGTTTATAATGGTTTATTTTCGTGGTAATAATTATTTTAAAAAAGTTTAACAATGGATTATTAATTAACTGTAGTTAATTCGTTTTAAAAAAGAATTAGGAAAAATATAAGTCTTCTGTATTCTAAAGATTAAATATTAAGTTTTGATAGCTGGATTGTAAGAAAAATAATGAATATTGCAGCAGTTAAAGACTATTATTTACTTTTTTTTTGAAGATATTCTATATTTTTTACAATTAATATACATTTTTTAAGTTTAGAGACCAGATTGGCAAATTTAGGGCGAATTTATATGAAATACAACTTTTTAAAAATAATAATATCAGTATCTATGAAACTTGAAATAATACACTTAATAAAATTTAGTTATCGTATTTAATATGGTCGTTTCATTTGAAATTATCATTATAAAATTTTAAGTTCTTAAAACGAAAATGTACACTGTACAATAAGTGAAAAGTAGAGGTAGATGTTTTTAAACATTTTGAACCCGTCATTTACTAGAACTTAATTCTAATTTTCTTTCTTTTAGCCAATGGTAAATTATATTTAGAGATTAAATAAGACATATTATATAATAAACTTAAGTATAAAAATTAAGTGCCGAAAACTTATTATTTTGCTTTTTTTTTTTCAAAATATGATGTATATAGAGAAAAACAAATTTACAATTATCATGAAAATTTAAAAGTTTTCAAAATTTAAAATTGCTAAAGCGGTTTTTCACGATTACTGCTTCTTTAAAAAATTTCTTGATATCTTTTAGAAGTTATTGTTTCACAGGTTTCCAAAAACACGAAAACTTAAGTTTATTTAGCGATAATTAAATATGAAACATAAGCATAAGTTACTTGATAAATTTATCTATTTTTAAAACTTTTAATAAAATTGCTTTGTGTTGTAAAACTGTAGTATAGGTTTTAATTTATAATGAAAAAAAAAACTCATGACTTTTATAGAAACTTAGAGGTGCAAAAAAACACTGAGAATAAAGTCAATAGACTTCAAGCTGGCTTTACTGCAATGAATAAAAAGTAAATACGTGTAATAATTGTCTGAATAAATAGTTAATTAAAGGAAACAAAAAAACTTGATGTAGTTTTTATAAACTTCTGCTCCTAGTTATACTTAATTTAACTATAATTAATTTATTACTCTATTTAAAAATATTTTTTCAGTACTTATTTTGTTTTTACTTACGTTGTTTCAATTGTTCATAACAAAGTAAATTTTAATAAAATTTTTGTCAACTAAAGTACTAATTTAAGTCGTAATTAAAACATTTTGTATGTTATATATATTTAAGTGAAGGGTGTAAAGAAGATTACCTGGGCGAGATTTAATTGACCTCGGACTTGTTATACAAATAAACATGTCTGTTTAATTGTTAGTTACTTTTTTGCTCTAGGACTAAGTAGGAATTAATTATTGATGAGGTCAAGACGTTTAATCGACGTAAAATACTTTTGCGGTTTGTTATATGACATAACGGTTTTAATATCTAGGTTATAACTAAAAATTAGGCTTTTTTACTTAAAATAATAAAAGTATTTAATTTCTCCTAGTGTTTGTTTGAATTCCATTATCTTAATAGGCCTATGCAAGTTGTATAACAATTTGTAAAAGTTAGTAAAATTAAACTTAAATCTAACCTACTATAAACGTTAATACACAAGTCAGCAATAATACAAAATTTACAACAGACTTACAATGTAGTTTTCTGACCGTATTATAAAAGTTTTTGTATCTGAATACTATTGTAAAGGTTAACTTTTGTAAATTTGCTTATGTTAAAATTATTATAGTCACGTGAATATATTATAAGATCCAACTTAGATATAGTTATAAGTGCTTACTTTAAAATCCTACAAAAAATAGTTCAAAATATTATAAAGTAAACAATTTAGTGAATTGTATATTATTAACGAAAAACGTCTGTTAAAGTAGATTGAAAGAACAAAAAAATATTAAAAAATGAAAAAAAAAATTTATTTATTGTAAAATGAAATATCAGAAAATAAGGTGAAAAAAATAAATTAAACCTTTATTAAGCTAAATCTAAAATTAAAGTTATACTAACAATGTTATAATAATTTTTTTTACGTAACACATTAAAATCATAATGTTTAAGAAACTAATAAAAAAAAACTTTAATAATTTTATTAAGACTAGTTTGTTTTAGAATAAAATCTAGATTAAAAAATTAAATAAACAAGTAAAATGGGTTAGAAATGGTCATAGAAGTAATCGGGTTAGAATAGAAGTGATTGGGTTAGAAGTGATCGGGTTAGAAATGATCGGGTTAGAAGTGTTCGGGTTAGAAGTGATCGGGTTAGAAGTGATCGGGCTAGAAATGATCGGGTTAGAAGTGATTGGGTTAGAAGTGATCGGGTTAGAAATGATCGGGTTAGAAGTGATCGGGTTAGAAGTGATCGGGTTAGAAATGATAGCGGGTTAGAAATGATAGCGGGTTAGAAATGATCGGTTCCCAAAATTTAGAGCGTAATTTACGCGATTGCGTACTTCTTTTAAGCATACCTTATCGATGACTTACTTTTTAAAAAGTATATTCTTGAAATTTGGACCTGGTAAAAAATTTTAGTAGAATATCAATGTAAAAATTACAAAAAAAGTTCCTGTAAATATTGTTTAATAATGTACGTTTATTATGTTGTAGAAAACCGGCCACAGGCATAAAGGTATAGAAACCCACTACTTTTTTTAATTTAAATTCAACCAATTTAGATAAATAGCTGTTTAAAAAAATACCAGAACTGCTTCTTAATTTTATGTAAAATTAAAGATTGTAACTTATCTGAAATAATTAAATATTTAATATTTTGGGTTATATGCACGATTCGGGGCACACGATATTCAACAATATTTAAAGGAACTTTTTCCTATTTGTTTATTGTTAATCAATGTATATTTACTACCAGGTCCGAATTTGTTCAATCTGTTTTTGAAAAAGTAAAGACATCGGTAAGGTACGAACTTTGAGAGGTGCGCCGCTGCGCACCCAAGTAAAGTACGCAGTAACTTTTTTTTTTAGAAATAAATATTCATAAACTTTTTACAGGTGTTATCAAAGACAATAACAGGCTTTTTAAACCAAAAAAAGAAAACTGTAACTACTAATGACATTTCGACTACGTTTGACATTTTTACTATATCAAAACTATCGTCTGAAAAATCAAAATTGTAATTTTAATGAAAAATGTATTTAACTAACACTAAATAAAAATAATAACTAGATTTAAATTAAGTTTTGTTAAACCAAAGTTTAAATAAACTTTTACAAGAACTGTTTTAAATAAAAAAATAATTATATTTATTAGTATATAAAAGTAAGAATGCAACTATTTCATAGAAATTAAACTCTAAAATTTTTACAACTAAAATAAAAAATAATAACTTTTTAAATTTAAACTACAGACCTGTTTTTAATAATTAATTTTAAATATTACAATTTAAATTAAAAAATATCGACGAAAATTCTCTTACAATGCCAAAATCTGTTTTTTTGAGAGCTGAAAGTCTCTCAGTGAGAGACCTTTTATTAACTTTTAAAAATTATAAATGATAACGAAATAAACACAATTTTAAGATACTAAGATAGTGTGTACCTCTAGAATTAGAGACATTTTAATCTAGTCCTTTTTAAAGTACACACTCCAGATTTTTTAAATTCAATATCATTACCATAAAAAATTGACATGTTGGTAATTTTTTGACAGAATGATTTGCAATGTTTGTTTATTGCTAGTTATTTTGTTACCATTGTCACAATTTTAACGTGTTTCAAACAAGTTATTCAAAATTGTTTTAAAAACATTTGTTGAGGCAAGTTTCATGAAGTATTAGTTGTACTAAATTTTTGATTTAGTTGTAGTTTTATAATTTTCTATAAAATTAATGTGCTGTTCAATTCAATAATGTATTGTTCATTTCAATAAAATTTGCATATTTTAAAAACACTAACTTGGTCATAGTTACATAAAAGACTAAGTTCTATTATATAAAAGTTAAAAATTAGTAAAAACAACAAAAATAAATTTCCATCAAATAAAGTAACATTTATTTTGATAATATTAGTTTTTCTTTAATCTGTTGTTTTCAAATTTTGCTAGTTTAAACCGCTTTGCACCATAGCTGACGAAGTGTTACTTAGTTTTTTATATTAAATAGTTAAAAACTTTTTTTTTTTTTTAATGTGTGCCTGATTAGTACATTAATTTTATCTTCAACAATTTCATTAAATTTTTTATGACTTTAACTAATGCTTGCATCGTTATAATTATGCGTGAAATGATAGATAGTTTAAATAAAACAAGTTTACCAAACTTTTTTTGTTGAATAAAAAAAAAATAATTATTTTACAATCAAATAAAGAAAAACGTATTAAAAGATTTATTGTTTGATAAAGCACATACATAGTGCGTGCTATAGTTTTTGAATATGTTATAGCAACATAACAAAACTTTATTTATATAAAATGTCTTGAAATTTTATATAAAAATTAAATTTTGTGCTTGCATAAACTTGTAGAGATAATGAAACAAGTTAAGCAAAATTGATTGTTATTTAAATAATTGTTTCTAATTTTGTTTCAACTTATTTCAAAATCAATGTTTTACTATTGTTTCTTAAATAAAAAAAAACTAAAAAGAGCGTAGCAGTTGCTTCTGAAATGATATAAACTGGCCTTTTATATATAAGTTTTAGGTAAATAATCATATTTAAAGAAATGATTTCGAAATTTTATTTTTTGACAAAGTGCTCAAATATTCTAGAACTAACTTGACTTTAAACTATTTTAATACTTTAAAAACCTTAATTGTAAAAGATAATCTAATAAAATATGTTTATATTTATTTAAATATAATTTTCAGCAAACAAAGCAGACAAAAAAAGAAACACAGTAAATGAAAACTCAGAGTAGTATATTTAAAATAAAAATACAGTATATTTATAAAACTTAATTAGTTTCGAAATTAAATTTAAGTTGTTTGTTCAATTAGTAAAAAAAGGTTTGTATTTTAAACTTTAAAAGGTTTTATATTTTATTTAAGTTATATAAATGTTAGAGTTTCATTTCTTTGAAATAGTTGCATTCTTACTTTACGTACTTTTTGCTTAAAGGTTGCAATCAAAGTTCTCGACTTAAAAAGGAGAATGATTCAATGATAATTTTTTAAAATTTTATTACAATACAATGTTTCACTCGTTTAAAAAAACGAGATCTTCAGTTGTTTAAAATCTTATTCAAATAGAAATTGATGATAAATTCTATTTGAAAAAGATTTTAAACAACTGAAGATCTCGTTTTTTTAAACGAGTGAAACATTGTATTGTAATAAAATTTTTAAAATTTATCATTGCATTCTTACTTTAATATACTGATAAATATAAATATTTTTTTATTTAAAACAGTTCTTGTCCAAGTTTAATTAAACTTTGGTTTAACAAAAATTAATTTAAATGTAGTTATTATTTTTATTTAGTATTAGTCAAATAAATTTTTCATAAAACAATAATTTTGATTTGTCAGACAATAAAGTTTTGATATAGTAAAAATGTCAAACGTATTTGGAATGTCATTAGTAGTTACAGTTTTCCTTCTTTGGTTTAAAAAGCTTGTTATCGTCTCTGATAACACCTGTAAAAAGTTTTTGAATTCTTTGTTCTAAAAAGAAAATTAGTGCGCACTTTACTTGGGTGCGTATCTCTCAAAGTGCGTACCTTACCGATGTATTTACTTTTTTAAAAGCAGATTGAACAAATTTGGACCTGGTAAAAAATATATATTGAATATTAATAAAAATAGAAAAAAATTCCTTCAAATATTGTTGAATATCTTGTGTCCCACATCTTGCATATACCATTTATATGATTAAAGTCACATCTCCTATTGAAGAAAAACATAAGTAAAGTTATTTTAATTCTTTCAAAATATTTAAGTTTAGTTAAGTATTATTTTTTTTTTCATTTCAAACTTGGAATTTTTAGTAAATTTAGTTATTATATATGGAAGGTCAGAACACATTTTGTTACACTTTTGGACCAAAAGAAATTGTTTATGATATTCAGTATTTGTGATTTGAAAATCCCTAAAAGATAACAAAACGTGTGCGAAATTCCACATATGATTACCAAACTTATTTAATAATATTGATTATCATATGACTCAAAAACTAGTGTTCTACCCAATCTTGTCATAGCTTGCAAAGATCTGTAAGTATAACAAACCATAGATAGGAAGATTACCTTAAATAATTGAACTGTAGGTATGGTTATTGTGTACTTTAAATTCTAACTTCTAATCATAGATAATTTTATCTA
Organism: Thalia democratica; assembly: GCF_965202585.1. Classification (NCBI taxonomy): domain Eukaryota; kingdom Metazoa; phylum Chordata; class Thaliacea; order Salpida; family Salpidae; genus Thalia; species Thalia democratica. Next base: position 61,163,701 of record NC_139165.1, read on the forward strand.
AATTTTACTAATAATACTAGAGCTACTTATAAGAACTAGGCATGACAAGAACCATGTACAAAATAAAAATATAGAATACTTTATGCTTTAGTAATACCTTAAATATAATGTTATTAAACCCTTATAACACTTTTAATTCTCTAAGAAAGATAAATATTTAATAATGTAAAAAACAGTACTACATTTAACTACTAATAATTTAAGGGTATAGGGGAAAACACTTTTTTTTTACAATTCCATCCTATTTTATATAGTTTTTACTAAGCTACAAAATGCTTTAAGAGATTTTAGAAATTCAAAATAACTTTTGAGATATAGCCAGTCAAAGTCGGAGGCAACAAAAGGTTCCTTATGGAAGGCACAAACTAAATATGTTTCTATAGTTAGCCGAAATATTTGCAACCTTAAATTCATATTTATATCCTAGGGCACCAAACCTTAAAATGAGGTTGTTTAGTTTTAATACTTCATATATGTGTTCTTGTAAGTCGTTTGAATCTTAACTTGAAATTAAAATTTTTTAAAAAGCATTTCTGACGTCAAAGCCCGTAAAAACTGTCTAGTTACGTATATCCTAGGGCACCAAACCTTAAATTGAGGTTGTATAGTTTTAATACTTTATATATGTGTTTGTAAGTCGTCTTAACCTTAACTTGAAATTAAAATTAAAAAAGAAACATTTCTGACGTCATAATTGACACTTGAAGACAAAAAACCCTTATTAACCGTCTAGTAACGTATATCCTAGGGCACTAAACCTTAAATTGAGGTTGTATAGTTTTAATACTTTATATATGTGTTTTTGTAAGTCGTCTGAACCTTAACTTAAAAAAAAAAAAGAAAAGCATTTATGATGTCATAATCTGTCATAACTTTTACAAAAAAGTACAACCTGTCATATTACAAACAACTAACATAATAATTGAAAATGTTTGAGTTGTAATAAACATCTTTATAGAAAAAAAACAACACTCAAAATATTTGGTCCTAGGACCTGGTGCACGACATACCTTTTGGTTATTGTGTCACATATCACGGTCTTTTCCATGAGTTTAATCAACTTTATACTAATTTTTACTAAACATTGATGTTTTTATCATTGCACATTTGCGTAACTAACTTTTAACATTGTTAAGTCATGGTTATTTTGAACATAAAAACATTAGTTTTAAGTCTCTCCACAAAGTTACTAAATATAGTTTAATTTATTTTAATGACGTCAGAAATGCTTTTTTTAAAATTTTAATTTCAAGTTAATCTTCAGACGACTTACAAGAACACATATTTGAAGTATTAAAATTATACAACCTCAATTAAGGTTTGGTGCCCTAGGATATAAATATGAATTTAAGGTTGCAAATATTCAGCTAACTATAGAAACGTAAACTAAATTGGCAAAAATAAACTATTTTACTAAATATCTATCTTCTCCTACGTATTTTTAGATAACTACCTAAAACTTTCAGGAAATGTTCCTTGCTATATTTAGAAAATTCTGTCAGAAAGAATTTTAAAATAAAAAAAAATAAATTTTATATATAAATAATTGCACAAAAATTTAAGTTAAAAAAAATGCTACTTGCCAACAACAACATATCAAATAGAAAGATACGATGGTCCCTAAAAACTGTAACATTCTTGACAGTCAAAGACCTACTACTCGATTTTCTTTATGATTGTAAGTTGGAAAAGGTTAATCCTTCAAAATTATAACTAGGTAGTTGGATAAAATTTAATAGTTTCATAAATTTAATAGTTTTTTAAATTTAGTTTCTTATTTTGTTTTTGCTTGAAAAGGTTGCAATCTCTTGCCACCGAAACCGGTCCCGAATAAAATATAAAATTTCCATAAATCTATTTATATAAGCACAGTACATCCCAGTAAATTGAGCATTCTTTTTTAGTTAAGGCAAATAACTATATATAAAATAAACAAAAAATAACAGTTTTTCTTGTTTTTTTTTTATTTTATTTATTTTGTACCAACAGAATTTTATAAAAATTGCAAGGAACATTTCCCAAGAATTTGACGTAGTTATCTCAAAAAACATATGAGAAGATAGATTTTAGTGATTTCTAGTTATACGCCATTTTAGTTTGCGCCTCCCATAAGAAACCTATTTTTGCCTCCAATTTTGACTGGCTATATCACAGAAATTATTTTTAATATTATAAATCTATTAAACGCATCTTGTAGCTTAGTAAAACTATATAAAGTAAGATCAAATTGCGAAAAAAGTTTTGACCCCCCTATGCCCTTAAATCAAAGGCTGCTTATAATAAATAAAATTGTTTAAAAAAGAACTTAACAAAAACAATAAATAATAGAAGTGTCTAGTTGAACTACATGTTAGCAGCAGCAAGGTGGTCTAGAATGATACCCTGCTCAAACTGATGAGTATTTATATATGGCTGTAGTATACCCATGCTAAATTCTTCAGTTATCAAGTGACTTTGCAAGCTTTCTCTTAAACGCTTTTAAGAACAAGAGTTTTTCCAATAAAATCAAAACGGTTATCAGATACAGTTTGATATCCTGTTACATCTTGATATAATTATATTTTAGTTTGAAAATGAAATTGATTTCAGTTTTGTCTGGATCTGAGATTTAAAAAAAAATGATCCCAGGTTGAATCTGAGTTACTTGGACCCAGCTAAGAGTATTTTTAAATTGAGATTTTCAGGCTCTAGATCTTTAATTTAAATTCAGGTCCAACTGGAACCAGGTAGTTACATTTTTTCAAATCAAGATTTAAGAAGGGACCAAATTTTTCTAGTTATTTTTCAATGAGACTAAATCAGACTGGACTAATATAGGTGTTTTTTAAATGTAAAGTTCAGAAATTGTAAAATTTTTACTACACTATTTAAAAGTCTAATGGGTATATGACTTTACTTTAAACAACATGTTTGCAAAATTTTAACTATTTTTATTAATACTTTTTTGAATTAGAAAGTTTTGTCCAGTCTGATTTTGTTCAATTAAAAAAACAACTATCCAAATTTGAGTCTATTGAGAAACTTGCAGGGTTGCCACACACTCAGAATATTAAGGAAACTCAGGGTGTTTAGAAGTTTTCTAAAATTTCAGGACAGCTTAAAATATTTTGTATAAATTTTTAAACTCAGGCTGACTCAGGATAGCTTTAAATTTCAGGGCAGTATTTTTTATAGACTTTGTATGAGATTTAGCTGCAATATTTTGTTATTTTAAAACTACTTTTAATGAAGAACTTTATTTTTATTAGTTTTGAGAAGTTGAAAAAACTGTTTTTAAAAATTTAAAGAAACTCAGGATAATTCAGAACAGTTTTTTGTCTCAAAGAACGGCAACCCTGTGGTTGGATGTGGATATTGGCAAGCTATGGCCAAATGTGATAGTATACCACATTTGGATCTGGTAGAACACTATCAATAACTATGAAAAAATGTTGCTTTTTTTTTTCTCAGGGTAGAACACATACAATTGATAAGCTTAATTTTTTTTTCATAAAAATAAATACTACTTCTTTTCAAAGGTTTTTGTAGTCAGTATTTTGAAGCCTCTGGTGTCCTACCTACTTTTTAACTTGAAAATCATTTGTTCAAAACAACCAACATTGAGTTATTTTATAACAGGTTTAAATGTTCTATTATATTTATTTTTTGTACATAGTAGTAGTTAAAAACTAAAAAAAAAATTAGGCTAATAAAAACTTGAAAAGTCTTACTGTACAATTTTATATAAAAGATTACTTTTGAACATGTCTGGCCCTAAATGGCATTTCTTGTAAATCTTACCCATTGACAAGAAACGTTTTCTACCCCTACAATAAATTAATCAAAAAGCAATTTTTAAATGTAGTATAACACTAAAAATATTCAAAATATTTAATCATCAGGATCAGTATCTTAAAAAAATAGTTTTGAATCTAGTAGATTACTGTTAAAATTTTACTAACTCTAACTATTCAGTATTTTTTTCCTATTAACTTTTTGAAACACTTTGGCTCATTTAAATCAAATTAGGCTAGTTTGAACAATTTTTAGAAACTCAGGCTTGTTTGATTTTTTTTTGCAAAAATAAACACAGGATGATAGTTAATTTTTTTTTTGAATTTTAGATTCATTTTCTTGTAAAAAAATATATTTGTTATTTTTTTGGTATTTGATATATGATCTCAATTAATAGTTATTTTTTCCAGTTTTTGTTTGATAAAGTTAATATTTTTTTTAACTTAAGAAACATAGACTAGGTTTCATACTAAGATTTTTAACACTGTTTTATTATGTTAATATTTTATGAAACAGGAAAAAATTTGTTATAACTCATAAAAAACTTTCAAAAATATTATAAAACATGGATCAACTAGGTTGCTGGAAACTAAGGCTAGTTTAAGTATTTTTGAACTTCAGTCCTACTCAGACTGGTTTAAAACTGTTTTAGATTTTGAAAAACTTGAGGCTGTTTCAGGATATTTGTAATTCGAACTGTCTTTTTTGCTTCAAAGTGTTACAACTTTAGAAAATAGAACAACTAATTTTTGAAATTTTTTATTTACTTATAAATGTTATCTATGGAGAGTCCAATATTTTCTATTCAATACTTAGCACAGGTGCATGTTCTGAGAAACAATGGATACAATATATAGTGTACTGTACAGTGAGTTCTTTACTGTCAATGGGTTCATGTTTGTGAAAAATACTGATCACATTTTTATTATTTGGTACTATTTTATTATTATTTATTTAATTTTGCAGGTAATGATAATTTTCAAATAACAAAGAATGACAATTAAGTTTACTGTTTCAAGGTTAGTTTGTTTTGTACTAAATTAGAAATAAAATGGACAATAGACTAAAAATTCTTATTATTTAGTTAGTTCTAGTGTAAGTTTAAATATAAAAGATGAAAGTTTGTAACATTTACTATTTACTTATTATTAAAAATGAGCTGTACTACATTTTTAAATTAGCTTTCAAGCTAAAACATTATTTTATTTAGTATAACTTGGTTTATAACTTTTCTATATGTTAAATTATAACTTGTTTTAAAAATATATTGTATTAACATCACATATTATCAAGAAATTAACATATGCATTTTTTATTTTAGTCGTAGAAGATTTTTTTTTACATATTTCTTTCGAAGCCTTTTTATAAGTTATATTTTATTAAATTTTATCTTCTAAGCTTATGTGATTATGTTATTGATTAATTTTGAATTTTAGTAATGTTGGTTAAAAACATACACTTTTAAACACTTAAAAAAGTATAAACATTATTAAATATTTACCTTAATACAAGGTTGCTGCTGGCTTAAGCAATTAATAAAAAAAAAATTAGGCTGCTTCAAGCCAACTTAGGTATGCTTAAAATTTTTCTTTTTTTTTTTTGAGAATTAAGTCTTTTTAATTAACTCATCAACTTAGTTTTGATATCTTTCCTAAATTTCAGGATAGTTTTTGTGATGTTTAAGTCCCTTAAAAAAACATATATATTTTTTTGTTATTCTTTTTTATTATTCTATTACCTCTAACTTTTTTAACGTTAGAATGGGATCCTACAATGAAGCTGAAGAGTGCAACATGGTAGGACTCTTTATGCTAAGCAAAAAAAAAATAACAAAGAAGAATTCAGAATTTATAGAGACAATGGCATGGCAATCATACAATCTAAATTGCTAAGAACCACAGAAAATATATAAAAAGCGCAACATAATATCTCTAACAAATGGAGTTTCAAAATAACAATAGACACAGGCTTAATTAAAACAGACTTCCTAGACATCAAATTAAACTTACCAAACAGAACATACATCTTTTTTTGAAAACCAAATTTGGATATCCTATATGTGAGCAACCAATCAAACCACCCTAATCAAATATTAAAACAATTACCTATAACTGTTAACAAAAGGCTGAACAATTTATTAAGTAACCAAGAATCATTTAACCACAAAAAACATAATTACCAACCAGCACCAAATCCGCCAACCACAAATTCAATCTAACATATTAAAAAGCAAATAAAACAACAAAGAAGAAAACATATTTATTTTAACCAACCTTTTTCCCTAACTGTAAGCCACTGAAATTGGCATTTAAATTAAGTAAAACACTTTGACGCAAATCACCCATACCACAAACTTTTTAAGAGGAATACACTTAAAATTTATTATAGCTGCATGGAAAATTTAAAACAATAAATTCTTAAACAAAACAACAACATATTAAAGAACCTAAACCTCAAACAGCAAGAAAAAACCTGCAACTGCAGGAAAGAAAAGTGTTATTTAGCCTATAACTGCCTAGCAAACAATATAATATACCAAGCTAATTAAAAAACAAACAACATAACAAAATTTTACATGGGTTCAACTAGCACAACGTTCAAAAATAGATACAGTAATCATCAAGCTTTAATAATAACTTAAAAATGACATATCAATGAGTTATAAGCTATATATGGAAGTTAAAAAACGCACACAAAGACTATAATTTAAAATGGGAAATACTCTGCAGAACTAAAATAAAACCAAAAAAACAAAAAACAAAATATGTCATTAATGTAGCCAAGAAAAGTATGAAATTGAAAAAGTTAAAAAAGAGTTATCACTAAATAAAAGAAAAGAAAGACAACAACCCTGTCTAACAACCAAAATATGAATTTTTAAAGAACAAAAACCACTAATCAATAACAAAAATAGCAACAAAATATAACTAAAAATAAGAATAAACAAAGCAAAACAGAACATAAGTTAACTTGTACATAAGTTGTTTTTAAGATTAGCTAACTTAAGTTGTTTAATTTCATTTGACACATCATAAAGTGTCTTTTTGTGATTCTTTAAAAAAATTTTGCTACTTGCTTTATATTGTTCTAACAAAACGTGTCATGCGTAGAAACTTAAGTAATCAATATGAACATTAGTTGTTTTTTTATTATTAATATATTTTCTTATAGATTTTAGTTCCTTGTATCTTTTGTTCGTTTTATATGAACTCACTAATGACTAACAGTAATACTTTTCAGGTTTTGAATTTAATGTTTTTTTATTTTTTCATAAGTTCAGACTGATTTAGGATTTTCATGTAACTTAAACTAGTTATTGGTCATTCAGGTTTGCTTTTTTGCTTTCGGAGTAGTAACCCTAAACGTTTAGTAATGATGTCTAAAGACTGGAAGATACTTTTACCAATGTAGATTCCTGTATTTATCAGGGTTGCCACACACTCAGGATAGCTCAGGAAATTTTGAAGTTTTTGAAAATCTCAGGATTGAAGATGAATCTAGCAAAAGTAAGGTATTTAAAAAATTTTTTACATCGGTTCCTTTATGAAGGTTTAAGGTATGGTTGAAAAGCCACTTTTTATGGTCTTAAATTTATTTAGCTGTTTTTAGTTTACTGTAATTATTCTGACTTTAAATTGGTCAATTTTTGATAAAAAAAACTTATTTCAAGTTGCTTAAGTTGTTTTATACTTATACTAAACATATTTTATACTAAACATACTATATTGTGAATACATATTTTATAATTATTTTATATTATATTATTATTTGTTAGCTTTTGATTTTTGTTCCTTATGCTATGGTTTTTTAATATCTTAGAATTATATCAAGTTAATAGACATAATTCTCTAAACTGGTATGGTATAAAATAAAGTTAAAGCTCTACAAATGAGTGTATTTCTAGATTTAAGATTACATACTAGAATAATTATTACAACCTGCTAAAAAAGTTTAAGATATTTTTACAAAAAAAGTATTTAGTATTATAGTACTTTCATAAAAAATATTTTTTTTTTAATATTATCTGCCTTAACAACATTTTTTTATAGGTTCCCTTCATCAATTACCACATATTTGTTCAACATACCATGTATACCAATAGGTCTGCTTCTTGTCACTATGAGATCTTTTATGAGCATTTGTTTCTGGATATACATGTCTTTCTTAAAAATGATCTTCTCTCCGAAAAATCCAGTAGTAAGGTGTTTTTATTTTATTTCTTTATTATCAAAAAGAACCTTTTTTTAGACTAACTTATATAATACATGGTTTATGTGTTGCGCATAACAATTGAAATTTTAACAGTAAAAAAATATGGTAATTCAGACTAATTTTGATTTATCTGTAATATACAGGTTGCCAAAAAACCTGCAAAACTTAGAATCTGATAAATGAAAATAAACCTAGAATTTTGTACAAAAATTACTACAAAACGTGGAAAAGCCATGAACTTGAACTAATTTTTTCATGTAAAATGATAAAAGTAACATTAAATAAAAAAACATATCATATGCAATTTTGTTTAAATAAAAATTATTTAATGTAGACACATTTAAAGTAGCATTACATTATCTTTTCAATACTTTTCACTATTTTAGACTGTTTTTTGACTTGTATATTGAAAATCCTGAAAGAAATTTAGAAAAGCTGGAAAATTTTTTCAAAAAACCTTTGGCAACCCTGTATATGTATATTTTTCTAATCATTACTTGAAACCATGTTTTATACAACTTAAATAATAAGATCTTGAAATTGTTAATTAATTAATTTTAAACAATGTAAGTTAGGAATAAGCTATAACAAGTTATCAATAACAAAACCAAAAGAAAATCCAATCAATTATTGATATAAAGTAGATAGTAGAACAAATTAAAAGTTAGTTTTATATTATAGTGATCATTCAATTTTGTTATAGTGTTTTTTGTAAAGTAGTGTTTGAGGTATTCTGAATTACTCTGTAAACAATATTATACAGGGTTGCCACACACTCATGTTACTTTATCTCAGGCTTTTGTAAAATTTTTGGAAACTTTAGGCGAACTAGTTTAGACTTTTTTTATAATCTCAGGGTGTCTTACACTACTTAGAATCTTTTTTTTTAAATCAGACTAGTTTTGGTACTTTTATAAATCTTAGACTACCTTTAAATTTTTTTTACTATTATTAAAAAATATATTTTTAATTAGTGTTTTTTTTAATTTTGGTATTTTTACTAAGCATTTAAAGGTAACTGTATTTTTTTCAAATTTTGGCTTATAATGATTTTATATTCAGTCTATTATAAAATCAGGCCAAATCAGGCTAACTTTTTTTCTTTAAAGAGTGGCAACCCTGAGAATACTTATATTATAAGGCATTAAAGTTAGTAAAAATGTAAAGTGTATTAAACTTATTTTAATTATGAAAGAACAAGATAAAGTATATTACTATACTATTACTTTAGTAATAACAACTTTTAGCTAACTAAATGTGCAAAAAAAAAAAGCACAACTTTTATGTGATTTGATACAGGGTTTTATTTAAACTTGATTGGTAACACACAAAAAATAAATAAATAAAGAGATCATCTAGGGGAAACAGAAACAAAAACATGTATTAAAATAATATGAAAATTTAATATATATGAAAAAATAAAACATGTGTTAGTGTGAAAGTAAAAGGTATTAAAGCTATGGTAATATTTGAACAAGAATTGTGTACACAGTTATTAGATATATCTTGCACTTTTTTTTGTAGATTTTTTAAACACAAACTGATGTTTCAGGTTTGAAAAATATTTCTTGTGCCATTGATCATAGCTTAAATGAAGTAGAATCTATATCAGGTTTCCCAAACTTTTTTCAAATGGCCCCTTTAAAAAATTAAAAAAAGCTATGGCCCCCTTAAACAAGATTACCCAAAAAACTACCATTAAACAAACCTAAAACCCATTTTTTGCTCTTAATCAACAACTCCAGAATAGCTAGTGTAAGTTTTAAAACTACCATTAAAAACACCTAAGATCTTTTTTTTGCTCTTCATCAACAACTTCAGAATATCTAGTGCTTAAAAAGTTTCAAATTATGACCTCATGGCCCCCTGTGGCTCTTTAACTGCACAGACCCCCCCTTTGGCCCCTTTGCTGTTCTTGGTCCCCTAATGGGCTACTTGGCCCACTTTGGGGAAACTCTGATCTACATGATTATTATTTTTTGTAAATATTGCTATTTATTAATTTGTTTACATATACGCAGGGTTGCCACACGGTCAGGAAAAGTCAGGAAAACAGGAAAAATAAGAAAAAAAAAAAACGAAAGTCAGGAAAAGTTAGGATAAAATGGGAGTTTAAAAAAAAAGTCAGGAAATTTGACAAAATTGAAAAAAAAGGTCAGATTTTGTCAGATTAATTTTCAAAATTCTTTATTTTCCAAAGCCTTCAAATAGTAAAATATTAATTAAAAATCCTTTAAAGTCAGACTAAAATTGCAAAATTCTCCTAGAAATTTACAAAGTTATTTAATTTCCAATGCCTTCATCTGGTATAAATTAATAAAATATATTTTGTAAAACTGCATTTTTTTCTAATAACATATTGAACAACTACCCTACTTGAACAAGCAGTTTTTTATGCTCTTTAGTATTGATGATCTGTGACAAGGAGACTTCTATAGTGAAACTGTGATATATACACAAAAATTTTCTTGCATTTCTTTGGTGATGTGATATCTCTTATGCAGACTTTTTTGACATTGTACCAGACTACCCAGCCTGTTGTTGCCTTTATGCATGAGGACATTTCGTGCTTGGTAATTAATTTGTTGTGCTTCATTATGAAAGACGTGATAGTTACAAATCTCAGCTTAACCAGTTATTCAAGGTTGAATTAAATGATCAAGCTTCTTAAAACCTGCCTTTGATCTTGGTTGTGCTGCAACCAATTTGCTTGCAAATTTGAGGAAATAAGACCTAGTTGAGGAACAAAAGCTCTTAAATTTCAACAAAGAATGTAAATTATTTGTTATAAAAGCGGTTGAAAATCTCCGGAGCAGAATAGCTAATGGAAGTACATTTAAAAAAAATATGTCATGCCTAAATCCGCATAGCCTTGAAAAATTAGGAGTCACAATTGTTGTTAAACGTTTTGCGAACATTGTGCACTCCTTAACATCGTAAAAAATGTGATCCAATGCTGAAGGTGATACTAGCATTGAACAATTTAGAACTTTGGTAAATTGTTCAATGAATGCATTAAAGTTCAAGATCTTCAAGCAAAAGGAAGATTGCTTGGACCAGTTCTATTTTGAAACATTAAAATTTCTTGCCAAATCTTCTCTTGGAAAAATGTTGCAACCATTATTTGTGTTGCACAATGACCGGGCTGAGCTCGAACTAGATTAAGTATTAACAAAGCTCTGCTTGAAAACAGTATGAAATGAGAAACTATTACATCCAGAAGAAGAGTTAAAGATTATTTGTATGCATACAAACTAGAACTGTATCAAGTTAGAAAAAACAAGTATTTTGCTGATAGAGCTTTTTATTGCAAATACATCAATCATACACAGATGGTTCAAGTGATGTAATGGAAATTAGATGATTGAATTCATCAAAAAAACTGTTGTTTTAACCTGAATAAGATTGGAAGATTTATATAGTTTCAAGTGTTTGATTATGTATTTTAGAATAAGTTTAACTTAAGAGTTTGGATTTAGAAAAGTCAGGAAAATTTTAGTTAAAATTCAAGAAATTTTACTCAGCTTGATCTGTGGCAACCATGTAATACGTATAGTTTACATATGTTTAATATTCATGTTTATGAAAAAAACATGTTTATCTTCTACTCTATCTCTTATTCTTAGAAGCACTTATACAATATCCTGAAATGTTTAGAATTTTGTTAGTAGTTTATTTAAAAAGTAATGTTGTTAGTTTTCAATAAATTGAGTAATTTTTTAATTATTGTTCTTATATTCCTTTAGTTTGGCATTTTTTATTTATAAAAACTGTTTAAATAATGAACAACTAATGGTTTTTAAATAATTTTATTTTTTAATGAATTTGTTAAAAATTTGATGTTAATTGCTTGCTAATAAAGATCCTAGCGATACAAGTTTACTGGAATATATGATAATAACAAATTTAAACAGTACTCTTTCTTTATTAAACTAACACATATTTCTGTATGTTAACAAGTTAACACGAGGTTACAAAATTGCATTAGAACAAAATTGCACAAGGGCACAAAATTGCACGAAGACCATTTTGCACCAAGGGTCAATTTTGCACGAGAAAAAACATAGAAAAAGAAAAAACAGAAAAAAAAAACTAAAAAATAATTGGATAAAAAAAAAAGAGAAAAAAGTTACTGACCGAGGGTAAAGGTAAGAGGTAACAGTGATAGTTTTAATTGAAAACCTAACAAAAAAATATTATAAAACAACAATAAAAAAAAAAATATTTAAAAAAAAGCTACTGAGGGTAAGGGTTAGGGGTAACAGTGATAGAAAAAAAAGGATTATTCCGTGCAAAAATGTCTCTCTGCAAAAGTGTCTTTTTGCAAAATTATCCTCGTGTAGTTTTATATTTCTGCAGTTTTTTCCCCATGTTCAAAAGTATCTTTGTGCACTCGTGCAATTTTGTACGCTCATGCAAATTTGACATCTACCTCTTCAACAGAGCTATGAAAGTTATGAGTATTTCTACAACTTTCATAGATCCGTTGAAGCGTGTTGACTTGTTAACACACAGAAGCATGTGTTAGTTTATAGAGTAAGAGTACCGATTAAATTTGTTATTATTACAGGGTTCGTGCGCGTCAGGCTAAATCAGTTTTTTTTGAAAAAAGTTGAAAAACGTCAGGCTAAATCAGTTTTTTTATTTAAAAATTTGAGAATCTCAGTTTTTCTCAGTTCAATTGCTTGAAAATTTTTGATTAAAAAAGATTGAGAAATATTTTTAAGATCAAAATGAGATGTGAATTATTTCTAAATCAAAAATTTTGTTATTAAAGACAAAATCAGTCAGTATTTGTAAAAATAAACACTAAAAACCTTTTGATGAATCTCTAATATTTTTTTAATAATCTTCATTATTTTGTTTTGAGTAGATTATAATACGTCATAATTATGAAAATCATAAAAAAATGCAGTTTAAACATTACAGTTTAGTTCAACAACTTAGCTGTTTGTTTAAATTTGTTTACATCAGCTATGTTTTTCAGAGCTTAGTTGGTTGAACTGTTTTAATTTCTAATTTAAGCGCTTTATACCAAATACTTTTAGATTAAAACTCTTAGGAGTTTATTCATATATTTACTGGTCTCAGTCAGGTTAAACAAAAAAAATTTCGCGCACCTGTTACTATTTTTTAATAAATAAGTTTAGTTTTTGACTCTACTTACTAGCAATAAAACAGTTCTTATATTTTTCTGTAGGAATACTAAATTGTATAATATTCTGTGTTTTTGAAGGTAAAGATACCTATTTTAAACTTAATTTTTTATGTATCATTATGAAAAATTGATATGTAAGTTTTTGAGAATAAAACAAAGTAGTGATTTCAATAACTAAAGCTTTTTAAATAAGGTTTATTTAATCAATTAAATTAAATAGATTTTATTCAACAATTGTTTAAATGAACAATAATTTAAATAAAATCATTTAAAAGGCAGTAATAAACTTTCAAGAAAATTTTTTTTTTTCCAGTTTGCATCTTCCATAATAAACTGTCATACTTTTTCCTTTATTAAAATTAAATTTTGTTAAGATGTAAAAAGTATGTAGTAGCTTAAATTCAAAATATAAAACAATGTTAGTTTTGTATAAAATAGGGGTAGGCAACGTTTTTACTCGGCTTGCCGGATCAGGGAAAGTTTAGTCCTTGGCTTAGAATAAGTAATCTAGTGGATCCAGTATACGAATCCGGTCGGATAATCCCTTTTTAGATCTGGATCAGGCCAGATACTAATTTTAAAAAACGATTGGAACCCGATTGAATACTAATTTTATGGATTTATTTGATAACTATTTCGAGTCCATTTAATTAAAAAAAGTTTATAAATTATGACATTTTAAACTAATATATATCTAGTATTTAGAATTCGACATTTGTCATAACCCTTGGAAGAATTAATAATAATGTTAAAGATGCAATATTTTATTACTAAAAATTACTCGAAACAAACTTAAACTTGTTAAGTATATCATAAATTTTGTACACTTTTTCAGTTTTGATTTTTTCTATAAGGATATTGTTTTACTGAAGTTCATCGTCACACCAAACTCATTATCAGCTGAAACTATAATATAAATGTATTTTTCAGTTGATATCAATGATTGTTATTTATTTGAAAGTGTTGCAAAATACGTCAAGTTGTTCGTACTGAAATGGGAAGCATATAGTTTTAACTTTAAACTTTATGCCTTAACTACAGAGTACATTTCGTGAGCAAAAGTACCCTTCCCCATTAGTTTGGTATTCAATTCGTTTGTATGCCTAAATAAATTTACCATGAACGCAAAATCTGAGAACCAATCCTTACAGGAAAATTGAGTGAAATCTTTATACTTTTATTCATTTAAAAAAGTTTCTGAATTTGTAGCTTTAGGTCCCAAACGCACCTTAAAACTTTTACTAAACTTTTTTTAATGTAAAGTTGAGCAGATTGACTTAAAATAATTGTCAATTACTTGTTAGGAAAAAAAATGCTTTTCTTAATATTGATATAAGCAACACATTATTTATTCGGGAAAAATGCCATTTTTGACTCGTCCATTGTTTATGGTTGTCATTGACATGGTAGATTGACAAAGGTATATATGTAAAATATGAGATTTAAAATAAAAAAATTGTTTAGGGTAATTTGAAAGAATATTCCAGCTGAGTTTAAACAAAACAAATTATTACAACAAAATGGTGTTTTTATTACTAAACAATTTTAACATGGTTTTAAAGTCTAACTCTTATGTTTTGTTTTGTAAAAATTTGATCCGAATTTTATACAAACTTTGTAATATTGACCTTGGTGGGCTGGTCACTTCACTCGCGGGCTGGATTCCATTAAATTTATAAAAACACTTTGGGGCCGGTCATTTTCAATCTGCGGGCCGGATTTGGTATATAATATACTCTCTGTTATTATATATAATATATATAATATCAGAGTATATAATAACCTCTAGTATATAATAGCCTCTCTGGCTTCAATAATTTTTTTTTGAATTAAAATTTTAAGTTATAACATAATTATAATTATAATAAATGGTAGCACAAAACTATATTAATTTTGTATATTTAAATTAGTTATATAGTTTATTTAAAATGCTTTTGAATGTTTAGCACACAAAAAAAAGTTTTAGTAAATTTCATATGTATGGTTTAACTTTCTTAGGCTGATTTTTTAAAAGTTAAAGTTTTGGAGAGCATAGCTGTATTATAATGAGGTTAATCAACTATGTTTTACGATAATACAAAACTATTTTTTAGTAATGTAGTGTTGAAGATCAATTATTAAAATGTTTTACAGTGTTTAAATACATGTTATACAATGACTTTTTAAACTTTTGTCTTTAATAAAACAGTTTTCGTACGTACAGGTGCATGGTAAAACTGTTTTATTTAGTATTGGGCCAGATTGTCTCAGTATCTAATGAAGATAAGTTATGTTCGAACTGTGTAATTGTAGCCAATAAAGTATCATCTCTTGAAGGAATTTTTTTATCGCTTACCAAAGGATATCAAGTAGTAAGTTTTTGTATCTAAAATGGTAAAGTTTTTGACATACTTTCATCTTTAATAGTTTATTTTGCCCAGCTATATGTTGTTATGTTATTCACAATAAAAATCTTAATGAAAAAAATTTTTTAATTTTTTAGTTGCTCTAATACAATTATTAACTTTTAAACTAGTTATACGATGAAAAACTTTTAGAAGTTTCTAAAAAGTATTGTAAATAAATTATTAACTATGATTATATTTTACTTTAATTAAAAGTTTACTTTTAGATTAATATTCAACAGCATAAATAAGTTAGTATAGATAATATTTGTTTAATTTTATTATATGTCTTACTTAAATAACAAGCATTAAAACTATTGTTGTATTTTGTCCAGGTAATTTATTTTAAGATTTAAAGACCCAAGCTTGCATGGGTGCTTAGCTTATGTATCTTTTACCTTACCTGTTACATTGATACCCAGAATACATAAAAAGACTCTTTAAGAAAGTAGTCATTATTAAGTTAAGCGAAAAACATTGTTTGAAATTGAGTATTTATAAAATAATCGATTGTTAAAAAGCACTGAAATAATTCTTAATACTGACATAATAAGTCATTTTAAAATTAAAGTGGATTTAAAGTGACTGCAATAAATATAAATAATAAATAGCATTAATAAAATTGTTTTTGTTTAAGTTAAGCAAAGTTAAGTTAAAAAATATTTTGCTGGTCTATGGAAATACGTAATACCTTATTTTGTTTTACTTATAGTTATTGTAATAAAATGCACCCTATTTATTTAAACAGGCAGTAATAGGAAATGCAGGCTTTTTTGAAAGCAACTTTTTCAATTTTGTATCTCTTTCATCTAATTCAAACGTGCGGGAGAAGCAGTTTATTGAAATGAAAGATAAAAAAAAACCAATTATTGTGTTTCCTGAAACAATGTCCACTAACAACGCATGTCTTCTTCCGTTTAGGTTATATTTTTTTAAAGTTGTTGTTTTATATTTATTAACTTAAAAAATCTGTTTTTTACATACTAATTCATTTAATATAGAAACAAATTATGCATTTTGATGGCTACCTGAATATCAGTAAAGTCTCATAGGGTGAGTAAGTTAAGTAAAAATAGTGTTGATGTTTTTTGTTTAAGGTATCATATACTTTTTAAGTGCATAGATTTTTTTCTAAATTTTAATAGACATTTTAAAGAGCTCTGAAGGACATTCGTAAACACGGTATGTCAAGGTGTTCAATAGCCACATAGCTATAACCAGGTGTTTCATTTTCTACTGTTGTATAGTTTTCTCCTGCCTGTTTATTTAAAAAATAAATATGTACTTCTTTTGTTAAAAAACAGATGTTTTGTGTTAAATCTGAAAATAATAAAACACAGTAAGTTATTAAAATTTACAAGAAAGAACAACTAATAATGACACAATAGGAAAGTCAAAAATAATTTTCAACCTTGAGGAAAACTGTGAATAGAATTTCTCTTATAAGCAATTATTGAATAGTTACTACAGGGTTGCCTCTTTACCTGAAAACCTGGAAAAACCTAGAATTTGACAATTTAGGCAAAAGAAAACTGAAAAACCCTGGAATTTTAGAAATTAAAAAAAAACATAGAAAACCTGGAATTTTAACAACTTAAATATGTTCAGTAGTAAAATTTTGATTTGACTCAATAAATATATCATCTAGATAAAATTTTTTTGTCATCATCAAATTTTTTTTTATTAAAAAACGCATTTAAAGTAGCTTTACAGTATCTTTTCAATGTTTTTATGATATTAAACACAGTTTCTTACCTTAAAATTAACTTTAAACTAGTGATGTACCGGACCCACAATTTCGGGTCCGGCCAGACCCGGATCCGGACTTTTTTTCAAATTAGAATCCGGCCAGAACCGGATCCGGACTTTTTTTTCAAATTAGAATCCGGCCGGATCCGGATATCAGACAAAAATGGCAATATCCGGCCGGACCCGGATAGTGAGTCGGGTACATCACTAGTATAAACTAGCCTGAGTCAGAATGAGGTTTTTAAAAAACTGAAAAAAAAGAACTTTAATCTAATAATAAGTAAATCAGCTAGCCACAAGGTTTACAAATTTAGGTGTTATTTATAATTAAAAATCTGAAATCAAGTTCTTGAACAAAATACACTAGAAAATTACAAAATATTAAAATCTGGATCAGCTCAGACTCATTCAAAATTTAAAAGAAAACTAGCCTGAGTTTTTATAAAAAACTAAACTAGCCTGAGGCAGTCCAAGATTTTCTAAAATTCTTAAAAATTTTCAAACTAGCAGGGTTGCCACTGTTTAAGTCAATAAAACTAGCTAGAGTGAGTATAAACAAGCCTGAGTCAGAATGAGGTTTTTAAAAACTGAAAAAATTAATTAAATCTAATAATCAGTAGAACAGCTAGCAAAGGTTGACAATTTGGTAGTAAAGTTGTGGACTGATTGCGGTATACTTAACTTATTAGTACTACCCATCATAATTAAATCCTACTTTATTTAATTGATATCTAACAAATGCTAAATTCTAACTGAGACTACTTTCTATAATCTAACACGACAGTTTTAAGTGATGAATCTTTTGTATAAAACACAACAAGAAGTACTAGCATATACAAAAATTATTAATAACTTTAGTAACACTGGAAGCTATTTAAATCTATATCAAAAGACTTAGAACATTAAACTAAAAATAAAATAAAACTTTTAGTAAACAAGAAACTGTAAAATGTTTAATAAACTATTAAACTATAAACCTGGCTTAAATATTTAAACAATTAAACACCAGTTGAAATATTCACTTTTAAAACAAAACACTACTTACAATAAGCATTCACAAAAAAGTTCAAGGTATTTTGTTGCTTCAAGCTGCACACCAAACTAACTAACTGCTTACATATAAACTGCCTGTCATGTTCTGATGTTTTGTTGCATCAGTATTTAGTTTGAAACATTTCGTCATATGATTCTCATTGGCTCGTTCATTCAACCGTATTAGCTCTAAATCTTCTCTGAGCTCAACTTTAAACAATAAATAATGCAAGTATTCATTCCAAAGTTTTCAATTTTACAACATATGTAAAGAGTTGCATTTCTGAAATGTTTATTTCATAGTTTAAATGTAAATTAGTTACGTGTACAAAATGAGCCAATCACGGTAGGTGTTTTATTTTAATTGACGAAAATGACTCTTAGTAATTTACACAGGGTTTGTTTTTGAAAAAATACTTTTCAGTATGCTCTTTTTTACTAACTAGATCCGAATCGGCCGGATCTCTGATTCCTAACAGAGATCCGGCCGGACCCGGATCCGGACTTTTTTTTCAAATTAGAAGCCGGATCCGGATATCAGACAAAAATGGCAATATCCGGCCGGACTCGGATAGTGAGTCCGGTACATCACTACTTTAATTTAAAAATAGACCCAAAAATGTGTACTTTTAAAAACCTGGGAGAAATTTGGAAAACCTGAAAATTTTTTTGAAAAAACGAGTGGCAACCCTCTTACTGTAAAATATAAAATCACTTAAAATTATATTCACACATAATTTTTATAACGTTTTTTAAAATTTGTTATAAAAATTTGATTATTTTAACGACAAATTTTTTTAATAAGTCACTATTTTAAAGATTTTACAGTTTAGACTTTAAAATAAGTATAAACAGGGTTGCCACAAAACCTGGAATCCTAGAAAAAACATGTAATTTTAAAATTTAGGCTATAAAAGCTGGAGTTTGAGAAATTGAACAAAAAAAATTGAAAAAACATGAAATTTTAATAATATTTACATACTAAGTAGTCAAGTTCCGATTTGACAAAATAAACTTATCATATAGATTAAATTTTTAGTTACCATCAATTTTTTTTGAATTTAAAATACATTTAAAATAGCTTTGCTGTATCATTTCAATGTTGTTATACAATTTAACACATTTTTTTTTACCTTAAACTTTTTAAACTAAAAATAGACCCAAAAACGTGTACTTTTTAAAATCTGGAAGAAATTTTAAAACCTGGAGAAAATTTCTTAAAAACCAGTGACAACCCTGTATAAAGTTTAATAAAAGTATCAGAGTAAGTGTATTTATATTTATATTAATATTTTAGTATAGGTTTTATTGTTAAAAAGAAAACAATAAGAGGTGTAGACTTATAAAACGATAACAAATGTGGTTTTTATTCAATTAGAACAGAAATTTTTAGTTTATTTTAAGCACTGATGAGCTTATTGAGCGAAACTTAATTTGCCAAATGAACTTTTGATCAATTAAAAAGTATACTAACTAATATATTAGAAAATTATAAAAATAATGATTGCTAAATACCTAAAATAAATACTTAAGTCTGTAAAAATAAACTTATAGCTAAAATAAAGATATATAAAATAAGACCAACTATCACATTTTGAGGCTTATAGAAGAATAACTCTTTATTTATATTTTTATTAGTTTATTATCTTTTAAATAATGAATGATTTGTAAATATAATGATAGATCATAAAATATTATGCAACGAGCTACATAAATTAACATCTTCCCTTGCTCGTTTCAAGTTTGCTAAAAAACCTTGATATTAAACAAAAAAACCTGGAATTTTGAACAAAAATCACTAAAAGACCTAGAAAAAAGCGGAATTTTAAACAATTTTTACATAGACGCATTTAATATTAAACATAGTTTTTTACTAAAAATAGACCAAAAAACTTGTTTTTTTGAAAACCTGGAATAAATTTCTCGAAAACCTTTGGCATTCCTGTCTTTTAAAGCACTAAAAATAGTTACAGGGAATTGACAAGTTTTAAATCTTAAAACACATAATTAGACTCTAATAATTAAACAACTTTTTTTATAGCTGAATATTAAATAGAAAGACTTAATACAAGAATCTTAGTTTAAAACTATAAAAAGGCACACATAAAATACTAAATTATCTTGAAGTTTTTGCTATATCCATCCTGGTTAATAAAGATTGCTCATCTTCTGTTTCTCTTACCGTTTACTTCACATTCAAACTTTCCTTTCGCAATTTCATGATTCTTAGGCAAGTTGCACATAATTACTTCTTGGAACTACATAAACAGGAACGTTTTCTTCTCCTACTTGCATTATTATTGAATGACTGTTAGTGATACCATTGGTATGGTCACCAACATCGTCCAGAGAACTATGAAATTCATGTTTGGATTGGTTTTCATTGCTAACATGGAACGCCTGTGAATCATTAAACCGGCTTCCACTAAATTTGTTGGGACTTAGATTCTTCTGTAATAATTATATTTGTATATAATGGATTGATCCTCATATCTGCTGCTCCTGCTATAGTTTGTCTCTTAATAAGAACAATTAGTTATTTCTGCCGGGAAGTTTTGAGTATATTGAGTCTCTGTAGCATGGAAAGCGCAATTGTCTATAGCCTCGGTGGCTAGATGGTTCATACCTTTCATCTTTTATCATCTGGGAGAAGTTTTTCGTCACCAGCAGCAAATTAAACCTGCAATTTTAAGCCATTAACAATCTTTTGATCTATTCTATACATGGCATCTTCAGCGATTCTAATCTGTTTAAATTTTGGTTGGTGCTTTGTTTTGTGAGCATGTTTACGGGTTGCAACATCTTTAGTAGTCTGACTGCCTTTCTCCGTGGTGCCTTCTCTTGTGGCCTTCGATCAGCTCTTCTCTTCAAAAAATTGCTACAGACCTCACATTAGAAAGGCTACTCTTTGATTTACCATAGAATTATTTACAACAAAATTACAGTCTTTGTAGGAAAAGTAGACATGTCTAAGACTTACTTTCTGCACATCCGATCTTTGCAGGTAGAAAATGACCTTTTATAGCTCGTTTACGTCCAAAAGGTATTTTATTTTCACAGTGTTACTGACCAGTTCCTTTTTTCACCTGACAAATTTCTCCTGAAGCTCATTTAATTAGTTTTGCACTATTTTGCAGAACTGATAGTAAATCCAAGAATTTGCGGTATCTGTATTCTTTTTCGCAAGTATCACACGAAGGCAAGTTGAAAAATATTTTTGCTTTCCACTTACTAAAACATAACCGGTGTTGCTGTAAGCAAAGTTAAAACTAATGTTAAGAATATGAATAATTACTTAAACAAGCTGCTGATATCACTTAGTTCAATGTTTAGAAAGTACTTGTCCTCTATAATTTATTCCATGTTGACCATTGAATATTCAATATTGAACAATGGATTTTCCTTTTTATCCATAGTTTCTTCCTTATTGGGCTTCGAATCTTTCACATTGGACATTAGATCTTTCTTATCGACTATCGGATCTCCCACATTAAACGTAAAATCTTTCTTATTGACCTCTAAATCTTCTTTATGAGTCACTAATTCTTTGACTACAGCCATTGATTTCATCAACTCTGTTATGCAGTTATCAGGTTTTGTCAATAATCGATAATTATGTGCCATCATAAGATTACATAGCTTTTCTTGTGCATATTGTAACATGTGAATTGATGCATAGTCAGCACTTATATTTTACTCTAATTTAAACGCCTCGAATTTTCTTACTAACGCTAACCATGTCTCTTGACTGATCCGCTGGTCAATTCTTAGTAGAATAAGTGTGGGTGTACTTGTAATACCTGAACGATTGAATGGACTGGGTGAGTGGTTGTTGTGTTTGGATTTAGTGACAATATATAGCTGTTTTTTCGAACCCTTGAGCTTATAGACAATCTGTTAGCTTCACCACTCGAAGTGTGTTGGTCTCTTGAAATCTGTGCTTAAGACCACAAGCTTCAGGAAACTCAGCTTCAATAAAACTGATGGTAATTTTGTCTCCCTGCTTGATAGAAAATCCAATAGATCTCTTCTATTTTAAAGCGGTAAAGTGTTGTTCAAGAAGAATAACGCCTTTATAAAGTTTATTAAACTTATTAAGATATTATTTTCAAGCAGTGAATGGACATTCAAAACGGAAGAAAAAGTTCAACCAATGACAATTGAAATTATAAGACCTCAACCTATAAATATTGTAAGTTTTAAAGTAGATTGTTACAATAAGTAAGCAGGAGTAAACCCTACTGCTAAATAAAATTATAAAATTATACTAAATAAAACAAATTTACTTCTATATTAAGGCCATAGGGGGGGGGGGGTAGAAGCCATTTTTTGACCAAAAATAACATACAGACTTATATTATAGCAAATTTCATAATCTTTCAGATGCTTTTTTTAGATTTTAAAAATATTAAGTAACTTTTTTTTTATAACCGGTTATATAAAGGGTTGTCTTTATAAAGGGTAACTTTAAAGCCGTTTTTCTCGAGTTTTTAAAAACGGGCTTTAAAATCTATCTTCTCCTTCATTTTTCAAGCAATCTTCTTCAAATTTTCAGGAAATGTTTCTTACATTATGAGAAAAAAACGTTATTTGTGAATTTTAATAATTTTAAAAAATAAAAACTTTATGACAAAAAAAAAAGTGATTTTTTATCAAAATTTTTTTTAAAAAAAAAAAAAGCTATTTTTACTTAAAATTTTTTAAAGTCACAAATAAAATTTTTTTGTTATTGTATAAAGAATAGACTGTGAAAGTTTGAAGAAGATTGCTTAAAAAATGAAGGAGGAGATAGATTTTGAATGCATTAGTCTTTTTTCGCCGTTTTAGTTTTTCCTTCCCCATAAGGAACCTGTTATGCGGCCCGACTTTGGCCGGTCATATCTCAAAAACTAATTCGATTTTTTTAAAACGGTAAAAAGCAACTTGAAGCTTAGTAAAAACTCCATAAAATAAGATCAACTTGTAAAAAACATGGCCTACCCCCCCCTATGGCCTTAACAATTGAAAAATAATTGCGAAGTATTTTTATAAATAAGCAGATTTACTATAGTTTTAAATAACATTTTAAAGTAGTATTAAAATGAATTTCGTAGTCGATAACTTTTTTGCAGATTAAGTTAAGTTTATCGGTACTTAAATAAAGAGTAAAAATTTTTTTTTTGAAGTTCTGTGTAAATTAAAGTATATATTGTTACTCTTTTGTTGTTTTCCTTAATATTTAATAGGTAGTAGAAATTACTTTTATGTCTTCAAACATCTGTTTACTTTTTTAGTGTCATTTGCAAAGTCATTGCGTTGTAGACTTATTCTGGTCATTTTTCAGTTTCTTCACATATTATGACGTCATTGTACACAAACCATTAAAACGTGAAGATTTTGAAAACATACATTTATATAAAGAAGCTGCAAGAAATGTAAGTTTAATTTGACTGAAGTGTTAAAAAAACCTTAATTGTACTTATAACGCCTAGCTATCACATCTAAATTGATAAGCCATAAAATATACTGTTTTTACAACTTTAAAAAGAATAGTATTTTCTCTTCTTAAATTACAACTAATTAATTCTAAGAAAAATGATCATTGAATATAAACACAACAATATAGCTATTAAGCTATATTTGTTATTTTAATTACGTAAAATTTTGTTTTTAAATGTTAAATCACTTAAAATTAGAATTTTTGGTTATAACTATTTTAAACCATTTAAAAAACTTATATTTTTGTATCTTTTTAACTTTTTTTATTCCTTGATTTTCTAGTTTATATCTACCAATTAAAGTGAATTTAACAGATTTTTACAGAAAGGAGTAAATTGTTGATTGATTTTATTAGATCAATCATAGAAATCATACTGTTTATTTATTTAATCTGATAAGTTTAATACTTCGTAATTTTTATTTAAAATATTATATATTTTCAAACAAGTTTTGAATTAGAACGTCCAGTCTTTTAGTTGAAAAGTATTGAAAGTATAAAAACTTTATTTGGTTGCAAGAAATTAATTTTGATATTAAATTAATCAAAAATTAAAGCAAAACCTCGTTCAGGGCTGCCTTGAAATAACTAGAATTTGATAATTTATGCAAAAATACCTGAAACTTTGAAATTTTGTAAAAACATATGGAACCATTCTTTCATATAAAATAATTAAATTTTGATTACATACGAAAAATATATCATAAACCATATATTTTTTTGAACACATGGTAAAACACATTAAAATTAGCATTATAGTATCTTTTTAATATTTTTATACTATTTTAGATTTTTTTTGCATTTTTATTAATTTTATACTAGAAATGGATAAAAAACGTGTACTTACAAAAGACTTAAAAAAATCAGAAAAATCCGATAGAATTTATAAAAAATCTATGGTAACTCTGCCTTTATAACATATTATATTTAAATTATTATTAGAATGTAAGTATTGTAATGTATAATAGAAGTACTTGTTGTTATTATTAATCTAGTAAAATAATTTACTCTTAAAATGATGGCATTTATAGTAAAAAATAGTCGATTGTAGGTCGGTGGATCTAAATATCCAGTTGTCTTTTTCATTAACTTTTGTGAATGAAACAAGTACTACTTTGTAACTACCAAAACAATTGACATTTATTGAAATTGTCAACTAAGTGTAATATTCAACGCAGTTGCTCTTAAATAAATAAATGTCGTATTGTTTGCTTGCAACAGGGTTGCCAAAAAACCTGAAATCCTGGAAAAACTTGGAATTATACAGTTTATTATGTAATTATATAAGTAAGTATGTAATAAAACAGTAAGTTGCACTGAGCAAATGTTCTTACATAAACAAAAATTGCTCTGTGCAGTTTACTGTTTTATTATATTTAACAAGGTCGAAATTTTCTCCCACTGAAACAGGGTAAAAAAAAGAATAGTTAATTTGCACATTTATTGTGATATTTACATGTTGAGTAATGAAATTTCGATTCAATACAAAAAATCTATCAATGGAAAAATAAGTTATTTAATTTTTTTTAAATATATTTAAAGTAGCTTTACTGCATCTTTTCAATATTTTATACTACCTAAAACAGTTTTTTTATCTTAAACTTGATTTTACACTTAAAATGGGCCCAAAAAATTGTTTTCTATAAAACCTGGCAGAAAACCTTTAGCAACCATGTTGCAAGTATTGAAATTAATATACAAATACCTTCCTCTTGGGTTCGCACTTTAAAACAAAACCTAAAAAAGCGAACTCAATGGGAATTGCAAACTGAAGAAATAGTAATTTTTCTTTTCAATATGCTAAAAGCCAATAATGTTGTGGAGAGTTTTAAAATTCTTTAAAACAAAAAGTAAAACTTGTTCTATCTAAGCTATTAAATATATCTAATTATTAAACTACATATGAAGTATTTTTTAAAATCTCTATACAAGGTGTAATTTAAATTTAATCATGTGAATTTAGTTGTGAACTCCACTGTTCCTTTTTTTCGTTAATGTTTATTTTTGATGTTATAACATTCTTATTAGTATTTTTGAACGTTTTCCTGTTGGTTTTTTTGTTAGTTTAATCAAAATTATAAAAAGTTGTATCGTATTAATACGTAGTTGATAATAAAGTTTTTTAAGTGAAAACTAAAAAACACAAGCTTTTACTTTCAACACAACGTATTTTGAGTATAAACTTAACGATAAGAGTGAACTCTAGAGGAATTAATTAATGTAATTAATGTGATTAATGTTCCTAGCTATAAAAAAGTTACTGAACTTGAGTTTTTGTTTTCTCAAAAAGTGTTTTATAAAAGTGACAGCAATAAAAGTTGTTTGGTTGACAGGGTTGCCAAAAAACCTGGAATCCTAAAAAATCTGGATTTTTAAACAACTTTTACATGTTAAGGAATAAAATTCGATTTGACATAAAAAACCTATTATATAGATAAAAAAAATTTGTCATCATCAACATTTTTTTTTATTGAAAAACATATTTAAAGAAGCTTTAACATATCTTTCAATGTCGTTATACTATTTAACACAATTTGTTACCTTAAACTTAACTTTAAACTAAAAATAGACCCTAAAACGTGTAATATTAAAAACCTGCAAGAAATATTTAAAACCTGGAAAAAAATTGCCAAAAACATCTGGTAACCCTGGGTTGATTAAATATTATTTAAGCTTTTTAGTTATTATCAAACTTTTTAAATTATGTAATAAAGAGACTTCTTAATTTGAAATGAATTTAGTGAGGTTTCCCTCTTTCTGGTATAAGTCGATTTGAATTGTTTTGTTCCAGTTTATGTGATATAAAAATTAAAGCATATAATTTACTTTTTTCTTCACTATTATTTCGTTATAAATTTGCAAAACTTTTTACTACCATATATAAGTATTTTGAAGTTCTATAAGTTTAATCATTTTGTATTTTAAATTATTTTATGTTGTTTTCTAGTATAATATTTATGGTTTTCATTCTGTATATCAGGTTATATCGCAACATCTGGGAATAAAAAAGTTACAAATAGTAGATCCAAATGTACAAAACAAAACTTCTCAAAAAACTGAAACTACAATTTTTCAAAACAAAAGTTCGTTTATGTAAAAGGATAACATTTTTACATCATTACAATTAATTTATTTTTAAATTATCTTATAAATCTATGTAATTTTAAATATATTTAAGAATAGTTAATCATTTTCAAAGTTTCAATATAAAATAAATCAGTTAAGTTTATCTACAGCAACTAATTGTAGATAAAAAAAAAAGATTTTTTTCTATATCATTCATTTCAGGTAGTTGACTCCTTTTTTAAAACGATATAAATTATCAGAAGAAATAAATAATAAATGAATTAAATAATAATTTTTTTTTTCTTCATTCATTATATGAACTTTCTTAAAGTTTACATAAGTGACCATATACGGTGTCAAACACTTTTGGTAAATTACATTTACTAAAATTATAAATGTGAAAATTTCCCTAAGCGTAGAGTCTTGAAGGATTTTGAAATTATAGTCTGTTATTAACTTTAGTTACACATTTACTTTTTTAAACTAGATTTGAATTTTATTTCTTGTTAAACAAATCTAAGTTAACAATTTATTAAAATACTCCAAAAGTATATGAAAATAATATTGAAAATATATCAAAAAACAAATGTTATCTTTCTATGTGTTTAGATTTAAGAATGGTAACAAATTTTTTCAATGTTTTTAAAACCAATTTTTGTTTAAGTATAAATTTGCCATCAATATTTTGATTATAATCAGTTATGTTTAATCACAATAAAACATTAAGTATTATTATTCTTAAAGTTTTGCTTACTTTGGTAAACAACATAACATTTATTAGATTAAAAACTTATATTGTTTGCAGAAACAAATCGTACTGACTGGTCTAGTGAAATTAATTTGGTAAAGTCTATCATTCCATCAGCAGACAGAAAGGTTATTTTGAGTGATCTAGAAAAAAGCAACTGCTTGCATAAAACCATTGTCAATTTTTTTGAAGAAAAGGTAACAAATCATAATGCTAAGGTAGGTTTTCTGTAATTAAATAAAAAAGTTTATAAAAATTATATTCATACCATAAACAACACGTGGTATTTTTGATGTTGAGTTAAATTCTAATAATTTTACTAACTAGCTTTTGCTTTGAGCTAATTGAGGACATTTAAAATATTATAGCTACGTTATTATTTTATAATAATAAGTTGTTTTAAAAAGAAATCAAAGCTAAAACCATTGAAGATAAGATCAACTACAATTTAAAGATACCTTTGATTTAGTATAAAGATGTTTTACAAAAAAAAACAGAAAAACCGTTAAAGATAGGTATAATAAAAGATAATTACTTTTATAAGAAACGATGATAATAAATAAGCTTATTACCAGTTCTACATATACACTTATGAAAGTCTTCAAAGTTTGATGTTTTTCTATTTTATACGGTTTGAAATATAATATTTTATTAAAGCAGTTGGCAGATACTTTTTTAGCAGGCGAGTCAGATTTAATAGAAAAAACCTATTTAGGTCCAGACTTGTTACAAAAGTCTTTGTGGGCTACGTGATTAAAAAAATCTTAAAAGTAATATTGTAATGAAGTATCGGTATATGTTCTTCATATCAAAATAAAAAACAATTTCACAAAATGTCCTATAAAAAAGCAAATTTTATATAATTTTACAATTTGTTATAAAGCTAAAAAATCATTTGCGGGCTGTATCTGGCCCGCAGATCGCACGTTACCCATCTTTCACCCCTATTTTATAGACTTTTGTAAACTTAGAATATGTAAATATTTTACACTGATGCTATTAGTGGTTATAAAATTAAGGGAGTCTGGGGAAGAACATTTTACAAGTTTTAACATTGGTTTTGATATGAAAGCATAAAGTATGAAATATAATTCAGTTTTTATAGAGTAGAAAAAGTTAGTTTATTTTTGAGATATGGTCATTTTTGTAAAAAGTTTGCGATACAAACGTATGGACCGGAATTTTTTCATTGTTAATATAGTATGTAGGAAATTACTAACATATGAAATTATATAATTAATATAGGAGGTTATAAAATTAACTAATAATCTATCTTCTTATTTTTTGAGCTAGAGACCTCAAATTTTTAAGAAACGTTCCTTATTAAGTTTAGAAAACTGTAAGTGTTGAATTTTTAAATAAACTTATAAACTATAAGTTAATTAAAAATGTTAAGATAAATAAAATAAAAAAACTGGTTGTTTTTTTAAATAAGTTTTTTATATATTTTTTAGTTAAAAAAATTGTGCATTTAAAATGTTTGAATATTACTAATGAACTTATTGTAATAATTTATAGAAAATTAATTTAATAACGAAGGTAAAAATAGATTATTTTTAGTGAAATAATATTTTTTACTCATTTTGGTTGACGCCTTTTATTATTGAAGTCGCCGACTTCGATCGCTTTTATTTAGAAAGTCACTTTAAATTTTGTGTAATGGTTAAAAGTTTCTAATAAATAAAATTAAACTCTAAAAAATAAGATCACTTAGTAAAAACAAGGTGGATCCCCTCCTGTGCCCTCAAATATAAGAGTACAAAAGTCTAAGGGTAGTTTCAAACTTGTTAAAATCTCTATAGTAAACTGAAACTGACTCAGGCAATTTTTTTTTGCTTCAAAGAGTGGCAAAACTGTTTTCTTTTTAATAATAATAAAGTTATAGTTAATTTATAGTTATTTTGTTGTTCGAAGACTGCTATGCTTTTTTTTTAAACTAGTTTGTTTTCAAAACGCATGATTAAAGATAATTTTTTAAGGTAACCAAAAAAGAGACTTACGTTAAGAATCCGGAAGAGAGACACATGTCCTTGCAAGAGAAAAAACTTAGTTTTGTTGAGAGAGCTAAAAATGAGTATATTAGTAAATTTTCTTTGAAGTATAGATAGAAACAATGTAGATTAATACTCTTCTCACTTTCGTTAGTTAAGAAATATTCAATTTACAATTTTTTATATTGTAACGAAAATGCTTCTACATTGCTTTGTATATTTAGCTTAACCTACAAAGCAAGTGATAAAACATAACTTTTGTTTTTCGGTAAAATTGAATTCAAAATTTCTAAGGTACTAATGTTTAAGTTTTTAAAATATACTTGTTTGTTTTGTAGTGCCCTTATGATTTGTTATTTTAATAAGTTCAAAAACTATGTAAAGCTTCTAAGTTTATATTTAATTGCTTAATTTATTTATTAATCGTCGTTTTTTATAAAGAATAAATTTCTTTAAATTTTCTGTTTGCTTTTGTTTTTAGTTATTTGTAATTATTTACAAAGTTCTTAATTATGAAATTGCATAGTTGTTAGTCTTTTCGCTAGCATTTTTCAGGTTTTTTTAATCTAACCCTATTTTATATCGAAATACACTTTAATATTTAAAAAACAATGAATAATTAAATATCAACTCAAT
Organism: Thalia democratica; assembly: GCF_965202585.1. NCBI lineage: Eukaryota > Metazoa > Chordata > Thaliacea > Salpida > Salpidae > Thalia > Thalia democratica. The sequence goes on from NC_139165.1 coordinate 61,193,927, forward strand.
TATACTTGAAACATACATATATACATACATACATATAATCTAATAATAATAAATCAAAATCATAAAGTTTTAAATATTTACAAAATTAAATATCATAGACAATTACGAATTTCAATACTTTTAAATTAAAATAAGATTTTTTGCTAGTAGAAGTAAAAAAAGGTACACATTTATTTTAAGGTTTACTATTTTTAAAATTACTATATTTTCGATACGCAGTTTAATAGAATTACTACCTTAAATTACTATGTTTTGCAATAAAATTAAAAAATAGTTTACTTTTTGTTAAATTACTAGTCAGACTGTATAGTAGTTCAATATTTTAAATGATTTTTTCACTTTTCTAAATCAATTCGTTCCGACTGTTAAAGGCGAATGTTTTTTCCCCATACCTTTTAATAAGACTAAATAAAATGGTTTTGTTTTATTTTTTATATGAGTAAATTTTTGTTTAAATAACTAATAACAAAGGAGTTTAATAACTGCTTTTAAACTAAAGTCACTTTCTTTTTGAGTACGTATTTTAAACCCCAAAGATTCTGTCCAAAATGTCAAATAAGTTTTAGTAAAATGCTTTGTAACTAAATATGATGATAAAAACAACTTATCTTCAAGATTTCTATTGTCAAAGAATATTTTAATTAAAAATAAAACTTTAATAAACATGCATTAAAAAACAAAAAAAGTTAAACGAAAAAAAATAAATTGCAGTGTACAACCAAAAAGCTCCTGATAAAATGCAAATAAAAAAGTCCTTTTATTGAAGTTTAACTTAGATTTTGAAAAAAACGAACATTGTAATTTGCATCGTATCATTTATAATTGAAATCTGAGAGAAAAAAATATATTAAAAACTTTATTTAAAACACTATTTTAATAGTTAAACATATTTTAGTAGATTTAATAGAAAGAATGTTTATGATTTGATTAGGTGATTTTAGATCTCTTCATAACATTCGTGACTTTTCATACTGAAATTAGCAACTTTGTAAAAAAAAAGTAGACAAGGACTTCTAGAGTACGCACTTCCCGTGAGCGGAAAGTAATTAAAATGGGAGACGCTTATTTTCAAATCGCAGTCATTTTCCAACCGATCAAATTCAAAAAATCAGTTTGAATCCGATCAATTGCAAACCAATCAACTCCTACCCAAAAAATTTTAGGCCAAGTAGTTTTACCTCCTATCAAATCCAACTCTTTTGGCAAATTCATCAATTATAATCGTTTAAATATTGTAGAAGTTAATTAAATTTTTAGTCAGTTTTGTTTCAGAACTAATGTTATTTCCTATTCAGGTTATATCTTTTCTATTTAAAAGATTTGTATTTAGTTTTTTCTTAATCTATCGTTTCGATCCGATCATTTTTATTTAGAAAACATCTTACAATAATTAAATTTTTCTAGAAAAAATTTTATCGGGATGAAGTACTAATAAAAAAGCTGCGATTTTCATCTATCTGTACTATACTGAAATTAATTTATTTTTTATTTATCTACACGTGAGTAAACTTTAAAAACTTCAACTTTAACCTATTTTAACAATAAATAGTCACCACTTTTTTATACAATCAATATTTTTCCTTGAAAACTAAAAATTATGAATCGACCGATCCAGCGTTTTTATACTAAGGTAAGAATCCTTGTTTTAAAAACAAACCCAATTCCTGGTTTAAAAAATAAATTCGAATCCTGGCTAAAATCCGGTCGGATTCAATAAATTAAAAAAAATCAATAGTTTCTTAATATTAATAAAAATGTCTATATTAAATAAAACAATCACAAATAATGTACAATTAAATGTACCCATAAAAACAAATCCATAGTATTATTCCTTTTTCATTCGTAATTTCACAGTACAGGTTGTAGGTTTACAAGTATTCATAAGTCTATTATGTTGATATAGAAAAAAATCAATAAAAAACGCAATAATAAATTTACTACTTGCATTTTAATGGCATATCTTTACCTTTGTTCTTGAAAAAAACTAATGCTGTATGATTGAAATATAGATTTTTTTTTCAATTTTGTAAAAAACATTGATTCCTTCTTTCATGCTAAACAAACACTTGTTTTTATGTGGTTCTTTAAATTTAACTATATTTTTTACTTTTAATTCATTTGTTTTTTTACACGTTTTAATGTTTTTCTTGTCAATATTGGAACCAGGTAAAGAAAAATTCAGACCTAGACTTAAAGCAAACAATTTTTGTTCAGATAACTGTTTAGAAAAAAGATTGTGTTTACTACATTTGGATACAGTTCCAAATTTTGATTTAGTTAATCTCTTAAAAGTATCTTTGTTCTTCTTTTTGTATTTTACTTCCTGCCTACTAATTATCTGATCTGTGTAAGCCACATAACTTTTCAAATGACTTTTAGAGATTTTATTTTAAAATATTTGTATAAAACTTTCATATATGTACTTCGAACTTCTAATACTAACTTAATATTTTGATATTTCATAATTCGAAAACAAATTTTAATTGATAGTTTCAATTTCATTTAGTGTTGTACGATTGAGATGGGAACTTCTCTAGACGGTAGATAAAATGTTGTAGTGTTTGTACATATTAGGCCGGGTTAGCTTAAAATAGAATGTTGCACGAACTACGCGTTATGTTTGTTAAAATAAGTAATTTTAAAAAGATAGTTATCTCTATAAATAGAGCCAACAAGACAAATAAATACAATTTTACACTCAGAGCTTATCAAAACACACAGTGTCTAATGCATTATAAAGTATTCAAAATTAAAAAACTCCACAAAACACAATTGAATTTTTTTTTATACGATATTTTAACGTTTATAGATAATAAACGAAAACAAAAATCTAATTTAATCATTATTTGTTTATAGCATTTTTTATAGTGTTCAGTATTCAATAAATAACAAAAACATGAAAAGTTGTTACCGTTTCAATTATAACCAGGTCTAGATGGGATAAAGCGACATTAAAAAAAAAGCTACAGCACATAAACAATACTAATTATACGTACTTTAAAATTGATTATAGAAAATGTTAGCAGTACTGCTTTGTTTGTCTGAGAGACACAAATTAAAAAGAGTTTTTTACTGTGGCGAAATATTCTTTAAAGCCGAATGACGCGAGGGAGGTAGCATTTTAAAGAAAACTTTGTTCTTGCGTGGACTTTGAGTTTTTTTTCTTTTTTATCTTTACAGCAAAGAAGAACTATTAAAAGTTTTTTAATGCGTGGTGTTAACTTTGCTTGTTAAAGTTGTCAGATAATATTTTGCCATTTGTGTCCCTGAGGTTTAAATATGATTCATTTTCCCTCTGTTTTGTTTACTGAAATAGCCTAAATTCGATTGTTTAACAACCACTGTTGCTTAAGTTGTTTAAAGTAAAATTACTGTCTTAACGAATATAACCACTGATTTCAGTACGATTTATCGAGATAGCTTTCTGTTTGTTTTATTACTAAAACAACCTAGCTTCGTGTCGGACTTTAGTCGTTAAATACGCTTGAGCGAATGTTTTTCGTAGATCAACTCTGACTTCAGCTACTTAATACGAGTTACTGAGAAATAAATTAAGTTTAAAAACAACTAGTTAAAAAATGTCCTTTCAATCGAACTTCATACATTCATTATATAAAGCATTAGTTTCTTTTTTATTGCAACATTTGTTAAATTGTAAATAAAGATTTGATTGCTGATTATCATTAAGCAACTACTATTTACAATTCTATTTTTGAAAAGCTATCAAAAGGGGTGGGTGTCAGAATGACACAGCGACAAAATGACACGGTGCGTCACTTTGGCACGGTGCGTCACTTCGACACGGAGGGTCACTTTGAAACGGCAATAAAATGACACGGTGCGTCACTTTGGCACAGCGACAAAATGACACGGTGCGTCACTCTGGCACGGTGCGTCACTTTGACACAGCGACAAAATGACACGATGCGTCACCTTGGCACGGTGCGTCTCTTGGCACGGAGGGTCACTTTGGCACGGAGACTAAATGACACGGTGCGTCACTTTGGCACAGCGACAAAACGACACGGTGCGTCACTTTAGCACAGCGACAAAATTACACGGTGCGTCACTTTGGCACGGAGCGTCATTTTGGCACAGCGACAAAATGACACGTAGCGTCACTTTGGCACAGAGGCTCACTTTGGCCCAGCGACAAAACGAAACGGTGCGTCACTTTGGCACAGTGACAAAATGACACGGTGCGTCACTTTGGCACAGCGACAAAATGACACGATACGTCACTTTGACACAGCGACTAAATGACACGTTGCGTCACTATAGCATGGATTAACAAACTTATAACAAAACTAAACTTCTTCAGTAATATAACTTTTAATTGTAAAATTGAGAAATTTGAGACCATGAGTTGCCTGAGCTTTAGAAATATTCTAATAGGAACCAGACGCCTAATCCATTAAAAAACGCAGCGAGAAAATAATTTAGAGAATTACTAATCAATTTTTTAACGATTTTAAAATCTTGACAATATCAATAGCGATAATGTCTTATTTTGCGAAGTTTTACTATTATAATAGTAAGAAAAATTGTATTTTGTTAAAGTAAGTCTACAATTGTATTACAAGTGTGTATTAGTGGTTTATTGAGTTTTATTTAAAGAGATGCTTGATGTAGGGAATGTTTTGCTAAAAAAACTAATTTATTTGCGGTTATTTGTACTTATACTTTTATCTATGCATTTTTAGTGCTTAGGTGCGAAAATTTTATTTGCGAAAGAGCATTATATTTCTACTTCTAAGTGCACGATATATGTTGCAACTAACATAAGTCGCATAGAGGCACAAAATTTTAATCTTTTAAGTCAAGTGCACAATAATTTTTTGAAGATGTTGCTACTATCGTAGGTCGTCAGGGAACGCAGTATTTTAGTTCAAAATTGCAACCTATTAAGTCGCCAAAAAAGCGCAAGTGTTAATTTTTTTAAGCATAAAAACGTAAAATAAGAATCGCATAAGAATTAAGAATTACAACAGCAAAAAAGTTGAAACGAGTAATAAAAATTAGAAAATGACTTGCCATTTTACGACTAGAAAGATAAAAACTCATATAAACATATTTTTTAAACTTCAGCAACATTCTGATTTAAAAAATACAATCTTCATTTTAGATCAATCATTCAGCACATCAAAACAATAAACTAGTAGATGTAAATACAGAGGAAAACTTGTTTTATAAACTAAAACTCAGACGTTATCGAAAGCAAGTTCTAGTACTAAACTGTGTTTAAGTTTTTCCATTCGAAAGAAATCAAAAATAAATTCCCTTTAATTTTGGCAGTCGTATTTTGTTAAAAAAGTTACTGCTTTTGCATCTTTATGAACTTTGTTTGATACAAACAACTAGTTGTCGTTTATTTAGCACAGCTTTTAAGCACACCTAACACCTTGCTACTGCTTAAAAATGAGCATGTTGTTTATAAGTACGACAATGGACAATAGAAGGTATAAACATTACGTGTTTCACTTTATTTTATGAAGTCACAATCAAAAATTCCTGCGGTCTTTGTTTTTAAAGTTAATCAATGTGATTGTGCTGATTCTACAATCAAAAATGATTTTGAAAACTCTCTAAATTGAACTTTTCAAGGTTTAAACCCAGTTGGTTGACACATAAACAAAAAATATAAATGTTTAAATACAAAAACGACATTAATGAATAACAACAAAACACAAAAGCTTAACACAACATTATTATATACAATAATCTAAGTAAAATAAAACTTTAGTAATTATATTTAACACTTTTAAGTAAAATTGTACTTACTAGTTCAAAAACAGTTCTTAATAAAAGGTTTTTTAAACTAAGTTACAATTTATAATAGGAACTAAGAGCATCTTAATAAAAAGTTTCCTAGAAAAAAAATGCTACTTTAAAACTTTTACCTATTATGACGTCACCGTAAAAAAATTATTTAAAATCTTTTTCAGCTGGGCAAAAACGAGCATTTTTTGTTAAGGAAACTTTTTAATCTTTCAGTGTAATAAATTCAACATTCATTATTCAAAGCTTACCAAGTAACCAAAACAAAGTCAATAAACAACGTTTTAGTGACATTCTAAGAATATTTTATTCTTTTTTCTTTTTTTTAGGGGGTTCACAGGAAACAGGAAACCAGTTAAAACACGCCCCTGATCTATACTAACATTTAAATCAAAATTTGTAAGTTTATACCTTTTTTCCTGGTTCTTTTAGTTTTAATTTATCTAATTAAATACAGTATAATAAAAAAAAAAACTTTTCTTTACTACTTATATGTTTTTTATTTCTAAGCAGAAAAAAGCATATTAAACACAGAGTTTTTCGGCTAAATATTGCGTACTTAACTGGCAGTGCATACCATAGAAATGCGTATTTAAAAGGCAAATTGAGAACAAAAAAAAAATGTGAACCCCCTTTGAAAAAAGTCTAGACACGCCCCTGGTACACAGTGGATCTACTATCTAAATATAACAGTATATATCCGTCAAGCTAAAATGTTTTACTCACGACGTTATTTTAGCTAAAATTCAGTCACTTCTAAGTAACTTAAATGAAACTTTATAAAACAAAAATTACAAAATTGTGTTTTATTTGGTTGCAAGTTATAGTGAATGCAATCTGTAAATAAGTTTAAAAAAAGCTATTTGTAATTTTTTTTACTGAAAGTTGGTTCTTTTTGCACGATTTAATAGTGTACAAGCACAAGATATATTCTTATAAACTGCACTTAAGAAAAGTAAAGTACTATTTTAAGACTGCAGTTACTAGAAACAAAAAACGATCCTTAACTTTAGTAGTATACCATTAAATCTACCGGTGTGAGTTCTGTCGCCTAAATTTAACAGTCAGGCACCTCAAGTATGTATGTATTTGTTCTGTTAAGATCATCTACAACACTTTTGTATAACTAAATATTTTTATTAATCTGAAAACGATCAGTAAATGGAAACCGCTCAGTTCCAACCCGCGATCATTTCGCTCCCACGCACAATTCCTACCTGCAAAATTCCTGCCTAATCAAATTCGAGAATCGGTTACCGACTAAGGGTGAGGGTTAGGGGTAACAGTTATAGTAAAAATGAATAAAAAATATATAAAAAAAAATAAACAAAAAAATAGAGAAAAAACAAATGAGTGGAATTTGTGCGGGTGGGAGTTGAACGCAGGTTGCAATTTAGTAGACCTTAATAGGATGTAATAAATTTTTTTTTTTTAATACTTCTAATTGCTCATGCTAATTTCACATAATCTATCAAAATTATTGTTATAAAATACAAAGCTTTAACGTAAAAGATGTCTAATTTTTTTCAATGCTATAATAACAGTTAAAAAATTTAAGTGAGTTTTGAAAAAAGTCTTAAAAAACTGGTTTTGTAAATAATTTATATTTTTAAAGCAAAGATTATGAAAGTAAACATATGTTATATAATTTCCAATGAGATATTTTGTGAAAAGTAACGTACTTTGGTCTGTTTTATAATGACAACTAACAAAGATGAATTTAACTTGATGAGAACTAAAAGTATTGTTTTTTTATAACTAGATTACTATTTTTGCTCAAAAAAATTTATTTTTAAGGAAAAAACAAAATTACTATTACTAGCCAAAAATTTTCGTTTTGAATTTTAACAATTCATTTTTTAATTATCCAACATATCATTTTTAAATAACTGTCGATTGCTGTTTTTCAAACAAAGAAACGTCCCTCCCCAATAAACATTTTACTTACTAAAAATCTTTTTGTAAACGACCTTGTTTTTGTTAAGTTTGAAGTTTTATTATTCTCAGATACTTATGTAGTACAATATATATTGCTTTAAAATAGACATATGCTTACCCTATAGTAGGAGTCCCACAGAGTTAAAAAAAAACAGAGTATATCGCTGAAAACCATAGAAAGAAACAATATTTTTTTACTGTTTTGTTAATATTTTACTGTTACTTATGGTCGTTGTTGTTAGCATAAAATATAATTGATTGTTAATAACCACTTAAATGTATTTTTAAAATGGAATAAGATAAGCTATGTAAAGTATAAATATTTTTCCTTCCTTGTCAGCTTTTTATGAACTGTAAAACAACTTTTAACAAAAGTTCTAAGATTGCCCACTTTGGAAAACTCTAGTCAAATACAAAAAAGTCTTAAAAACGAAGTTTTATTGAACCAGACGCTTTTTAGCAACAAATTAATGCTCGCCATACATTCTTAAGACGCCAAAGCTTATAAAATATAAAGCGCCTCTCATTACATTATAAATGAGTTTGTTGTGCTAGACCAGAGTTTTCCAAAGTGGGCAATTTTAGGAAGTAAGGAGTTAATAAGCTGCAAAGACGCCAAATCGATGTTTGACTAGTGAACGCGCCATAAGGGATACTAGGACAGATTTTTTCAAAATTTTAAAACTTACTTTTTGTATTGAAAAGCAAAAAAAAAGTTGTAACTCCTAGCCTAGGTATAGTTCAGAGAATATTTGAAACTCACATTAGATATTTTTGGGTTTGTTATGAGTGGGGGCGATTATCTTCTAAGTTTCTAAAAACAAGGTAGTTTATAAAAAATAATATGGAAAACTCTGTCCTAGAGTAAGGGTTGAAAAACTTTAGTTTCTTAAGGGCTAGTATACTTAAAGGTCAGTACGATATGCATACTTTTAAGTCAGCAAAACATTTCTTATGTTATTTTTAATTTTTGTAGTTATTTTTATTTGATAATTTTTAGATATGCTTTGGCAAGGTAGATTAGGGATAAAGTATAAAAAAAAAAAAAACTTCAAACTAATTGTCGACTAAGCAAATATGCAAATCTGACTGACTTTTAAGTATACTTTTCTTTCTTAGTAACTGTACACAAAATGAGTTTGTAAACTAATAGAAAGTAAAAATACTTAATAAAAATATATGAAGGTAATTTAATATTAACATAAAATTTGTAAAACTAATTATTATTTTCTTTTTAACTTCGTTTAATACTTCTAGCAGCCTGTTTAAAAATTAAAAAAAGTTACAAAATTTTCTTTTAAAAAGTTAGTTGTATAAAACTTCTTTATTTAGGAGAAAAAACTGACAAAATACTTTTAGTTTCAAATTAAAAAAAACCTTAAATTATACTCCCGCTTTTTATTAATATGTTTTATTAATATTAATATTAATAAGGAAAATTTTATATAGAATTAAACCTGGCAGCTGCAAGTCTACAGCGCTTCTGATTGGAAATTATTTTACTTACTTTTATTTCAAGTTTTAGGCAATATATTTTTTTGCAGTATTTTTTTATGTACTTGAGATAAAGATATAGATAAAAATTGTTGGGTAGAAATGGTTAAGTTTAAGGACCTTAAATCAAGGGTTTAAACGTTATTAACATATTGCTGTATCATAACTTAACCTCATTTGTATAATATAATGAATGAACAAGCTTTCAAAGTTTTACAACTTTAGCCAACTCGAAAAAACAGTTACGAAAAAAAGACAGTTTCATAACAGCTAGAAATATTTGATGCGTGCAGGTTTAAACATATAACTAATATTTAGATTGACTATCAAGATTCATTAACAATGAAGTAGGAATTATAGTCTTATAACTTTATTCAATTCCCTTACTTTTTTAAATGTTTGTAATATTTAACTAAACATGTGAGTACTTATTATTAAGTTTAATATAAGTATTTGCATACATACTTTATGATGTCAAAATTGAGATATTATTTGGATGTGAATACTTTGAAAATGAAGTATTACAGTTTGTTCTATCTGAATATCCAGTATTGTATACCTACTTGGGGCGGTGTTCTAGTTGTCATTTGAAGCCAATTTTTAGTTAGAAAAAAGAATTGTAAGATATATTTGTGGGTACCTGAACTGACTTCAAGAAATTAATTTCTACCATAAAAAAACAAATGTTTGTGAAAACTGGTATTCTGAAATTTAATGAAGTGTTTAATTTGGAAGTTTGTTAATTGATGCCAAATAATTAAGATGGTTTGAATTTGACCTGAGTTGTTTTACTTCAGTAAGTATGGTTCATACACACAATATAAAACTAACAAAAATTAATAATTTATATTTGAAAGACCTAGAACAGGGCTTGATCTAACCTCCTTCAGGTATTTGGGTCATTATTTGTGGTCTAGTGTTGCAGAGATTTTTAAAAACCTAAAAAAGGACAAGTTTAAATATATTTGAGAGCAGTGAAAAACTTAGTCGATAAGCTTAGCTTATCAGGATCTCCAGGATTTAACGCCTTTTAACATTACATCTTATAAATAAAACTTATTTATCATAAATCAATAGAACTTATATATTTAATTGCTTTTTTTTTTAAATAAAGCAAATGATACAATAACTTATATACATTACTATACTGTAAAATAAAATCAATCAAGTATTTTAGTTTATAAAAAATGAATTTAATTCTAATTATGTATTCATATAGCTTGTTTAAAACAAAGTATAATTTTAGATCAATCATATAAATAAGGCTTAAAATATTGATTTTAAGCCTAAAATTAGAGTTCAAAAAGATATTAAACAGAATATAATTTCAGCTTGATATCGGTGCAACATCATCCTAGGTAATTACCAAAAAGTTCTTGTTGAGCCAGTATACTAAGTAAGTTTAAAATGATTTTTTTTTAGAAAAACATCAGAACTCACTCTCCCCTCTGCAACAATAAACATTTTTTGAAAGTCAAGCTAGTGAGTTTGAGCTCATCATGTGTTGTTCCATATGCCTTATCTTTAAATTTATCAAAAAAAATTACTTTTTAATTAAAAAAAAATCTATCTAAAAAAAATACAGAACTTTTATTTTTAATTAACTAAAATAAAAATAAAAACTAACTAAAAAATAATATACTTTTTATTGCAAAAAAAACCTCTAGTTATACTTCGTTTGGCAAACACTCATAAGGTTAGAAACTCAACATTAAAAACCACATAGTGTGGAAAAATCCTGAAGTTCAAATCCTCAAGCAAGTGCTGCTGACGTTCTGAACAAAACATGAATAACAACAATCAATTATGATATCACTGTCACAAAAGTGAGTCCACAATTAGCTGTTAAAAATTTAAGTAGCAAATACCGTTAGGCAGTATGAATTATAAACAAAAAACTACAAAACAACAAACTTCTAAAAGGAAAAAAAGTAATTTATTACTAGCAATAAGTTAACACAAAGCTTGGTCAATATTTAAAAAAACTTGACAACTGATTTCTCTCATAACAAAGTTTTATTAAGAAAAGTACAACATCTTAACAGAAATGTTCCTTTTTATAATAAAAATAAAATAAATAACATAAAATATTCATACTTAAATTTTTACAAAATTCAAAAGATAAACAAAATATACAATTAGTCTTGTTTATACACAAATGCACAAAAGTATAAGACAATATAACAATATACTCAGACATATAATAAAAACACTCCAGTTTTATTTCTTGTAGCATGTTTATATAAAATTTTTATATAAGCATTAAAACTCATCTTTTTTTAGTTTTTTTAAGTTTTCTGGGACACTAGATCAAAACTTTGGACCCAAGTACTTTTAGCATTTTAGGCTAAGTCTTGTTCTATGTCTTTCAGCTATGAAGTTTAATTTTTTGAAAAACCTTGTATTGTGTGAGTGAAGAGAACTAGCAAGAGTAAAACTTTTATGCTCAACATCAAATCCAGTCATACTATTCTGCATTAATTTACAAACTTGCTATTTAAACACATCATTTAATTTCAGCAAACCAGTTTTCACAAACAGTTGGTTTGTTGTGGTCAAAGCAGGCACACGGCAAACATACCTCACTATTCTTTTTTGTATACTAACAATTTGTTTCAAATAGCATTTAGCAACACCATAAACCAGATATACAGTATTGAATATGCAATAAAACAAACTTTAATACACCGTTTTAAGTATACTCACATCCAAATAGTACCTCAATTTTGACAACACAAAACAACTTCTGGACAGTTTTAATTTGCAAGATCTTAAATGATACCTCCAGTTCAGTTTTTCATCCAAAACCACACCTAAATATTTTATACTTTCACTCTGTTCAATATTAAATTAGTTTATATTTATTTTAAAATCACATTTTTTAGACATATTGTTAAAAAAATAGCTTTGAAGTTTATTTATTAAACTTGACATTGATCTTTTAACATTATAACGTTTTTATTTTGATTTATTTGTCTTGGGCATGACATTAAAGGCATAGGGGGGGGGGGGGTCTACCTTGATTTTTACAAGTTGATCTTATTTTATAGAGTTTTATCCGAGCTATCAGATATTTTTAACTGTTTGAAAAAATTCAAAGTATTTTTTGAGATATAAGCAGTCAAAGTCGGTGACGTCAATAGGTTCCTAATGGAAGGCGCAAACTAAAAACGCAAAAAAAAACCATTTCACTAAAAAAATTCCTATCTCCTCCTTCATTTTTTAAGCAATCTGCTCCAAATTTTACAGAAAATGTATTATTAGATTTTAAAAAGATTGAATGCAGAAATTTTTTTAATTTTGAAAAATAAATTTTTACTTATAAAAAAAACACCTATTTTTTTTATCTAAAATTTTTATTTTTTAATATTTTGAAAATTCCAACATTCAAAGTCTTTTAAACTATAAAAGATATGTTTCCTGAAAATTTGAGGTCTGTATCTCAAAAAATGAAGGAGAAGATAGGTTTTTAAAGATTTTTTAAATTTCTGAGAAAATTGACTCCAAAAAACTTGCGGTCCATACGTTTGTATTGGAAACTTTTTGTAAAAATGACAATATCTCAAAAGTTAAATAATATTTTTTAATTCTCTTAAAACTAGCTTGTAGTTTGTACTTTAAGCTTTCATATAAGATCCAATGTTATTTTTAGTAAAAAAAATGTTGGACCCCTCCTATGCCCTTAAACTGTTCTGGTGTATGACTCGATAACCAAAAGGTTTTTTGTACACTAGGTCCTCAGACCAAACCTTTTGAGTGTATTTTTTTTGTTGTTCAATAAACATTATTAGTTTAAGTATTTTATGATTGACCGTATTGTATGCTTTTGCTAAATCTAAAAAGGCAGAACAATTAACTAACTTTTTCTCACAAGCCTTAGTCAACTCATCCACTATCTGATTCACAGCCAGCTCAGTTGTTCTATTTTTCCTAAAACCATACTGTTTTTTATGCAAAACATCATTTGACAAAACAAAATTATTCAACCTCTCATTATTTTGGGACTCAAAAATTTCTGAAAAAGGAGATAAAAGAAAATTAGGTTCATAGTTATTAACATCATATTTTTTACCAGATTTGTAAATTGGTACCATTTAGCAAATTGAAGCGACTCAGGAAACATACCATACTCTACACATTTGTTAAACAGTTTACATAATTAAGGAGCAATAACTTTTGCACTTAGTTTTACAAATCGAATACTTGGCACATCAGATTGCATACTTTTATTTGGTCTCATATACATCAAATTTCACTATTTGTTGATTCTTTGAATACAAAATCATTATACACTGAGCTAAAACAAAACTCACAATTATTATGAAAAGCATCCTTTCTCTCATTTAATAAATTGTCAGCTATATTAACTAAAATTTTATTTATTAAATCAGTTACTCTTTTCAGGTCACTCTCAATTTTACCACTCTTGTCAAGCACACCATTTATTTTATAGCCTGAAGTAGACTTAGTGGAGACAATATTATTTTCAATTTTCCATAGTTTTTTGCAGTTACCTTTATTGTATTTAACTATTTGTTTAAAATAAAGTCTTTTAGCTAATTCTATAACTCGATTAAGTAAATTTCTATATATTAAAAAAAAAAAAAGAAATTTTACTTATACTGGAAATTTAAACATTATGTTTTTATTGTTAATTAAGGCCATAGGGGGGGGGTAGGCCATGTTTTTTACAAGTTGATCTTATTTTATAGAGTTTTTACTAAGCTTCAAGTTGCTTTTTACCGTTTTTAAAAATTCGAATTAGTTTTTGAGATATGACCGGCCAAAGTCGGGCCGCATAACAGGTTCCTTATGGGGAAGGAAAAACTAAAACGGCAAAAAAAGACTAATGCATTCAAAATCTATCTCCTCCTTCATTTTTTAAGCAATCTTCTTCAAACTTTCACAGTCTATTCTTTATACAATAACAAAAAAACGTTATTTGTGACTTTAAAAAATTTCAAGTAAAAATACCTTTTTTTCGAAAAAAAAAAAATTTTTTGATAAAAAATCACTTTTTTTTTTAATTTTTGTCATAAAATTTTTATTTTTTAAAACTATTAAAATTCACAAATAACGTTTTTTTCTCATAATGTAAGGAACATTTCCTGAAAATTTGAAGAAGATTGCTTGAAAAATGAAGGAGAAGATAGATTTTAAAGCCCGTTTTTAAAAACTCGAGAAAAACGGCTTTAAAGTTACCCTTTATATACCCTTTATAAAGACAACCCTTTATATAACCGGTCATAAAAAAAAAGTTACTTAATATTTTTAAAATCTAAAAAAAGCATCTGAAAGATTATAAAATTTACTATAATATAAGTCTATATGTTATTTTTGGTCAAAAAATGGCTTCTACCCCCCCCTATGGCCTTAAATTAATTACACATTTTGTTAACCACGGTTTAGCTTTTTAATTTTTGTTCTTTTTTTTTTAATACTTTGATTGGAGCATGATGATAAACTTTCAAACTCATTCCAGTTTTTATTCACATCTTCACAACATTATGCATACAACCTCATATTTTGCAATTTCATTTTAAGGCTACTTAAAAAGACCCCAACATCAAATATACTAAAATATTGAACATATTTATCATTAAAAGTTTCAGTTTTAGTCTTCTTTTCACAAATAACTTCACAAACAACAGGCATATGATCAGAGATATCCTAGTTCTCCTCATTAACATTTAGAATTTTACAATCAAGGTTAGAGTACACATGGTCAATTAATGAAGTAGAAGAAAAATCAGTGGAATACTATTAATGAGAGACTACAAATTGTTTTACACCTACCCTAGAAATACAGTCTTAATACTAATAGTCAAGAGTACGCCAACTATAACAAGTTTGTTTAAATGTTTAATATTAATGCACAAATCATCAACATCACACTGGTTTAAAGACACATCTTCTACAACCTCATAGTCAAGACAAATTTTCACTAAAAAAGCAACACCTCCTGATTGATTACTATTAGAAATTCTGTTCACAAACTCATAACCTTCCAATTTACCAATAATGGCATGACTCTAGTTAGCCAAGTTTTACATACTCAAATTACATCAGGCAAACCCTCAATTGAACTTAAAATTCTTCAATTTTATACACATTTGCATTCAAACTTCTTATGTTCATATAAACAATACTAATGTTATTTATATTACCAAATTTTACAGCATATCAATCCAAATAAAACTCATTTTTTCTTTTTTTTAGAAGAAGTAGATTTATTAAGTCTAGAAAAACAGTCATAATCAAAATTATTTACACTCTGAAAAAGAAAGACAGAGTTTTACAGTCATAACAATAAAATTCAAAAATACTGTTTTTATATTCACAAAGTTTTACATTTTTTTCAGTAGCAAACTCAACATGACATCTTTTAGAACATAAAAACAACTTAGTTTTTTTTAAATTTTACAGAGCAACTTACATTTATAACATACAGTTTTTTGTATTTCACAATTTTTACAAATAAAAGGTAAACCATTTTCACTTATTTTAACTAAACTCATGTTACATGCAGTGGAACATTTATGATCTATCCACATAAAGCAGCCATAACAATACAAGCACTCATCTTAAGAAAATATTTTATAACAAATTTTACAATATTTAACATTTTCTACATTAACCAATTCATACTCACAAAATCTTTAAAATAAAAATGATCTTTATTAGAACTATAAAAAAATTATACTTATAATTACCTAACTCAGAACACTGCACATTAGGGTGCTTATTTTTACTGCTACTTTTGATTTTTCAGCTGGAAAAAATATTATTTTTCAGAAATATCATAAAACCACTATGTAAAAATTTTTAGATGATTTAAAGAAACTTTCACCTTAGCACCAACCAATTTTCTAAAAACCACCCCAATGAAAATTTCAACCTTGGAGTTTTAAGCTCAATTTTGTTTTACATGTGGCTAGTTGTCACACAAACACATTGTGAACAATTTTAAACAAGTTAAAAAAAGTTTTATGGTGGAATTTCTTGTTTTTAGAACAAAAAAACTGGAAATTCAAAAAAAGTTACAAAATGTGATAAAAATTACATAAAATCAAGAAATTACATAATTCCACCATTAAACTTTCTTTAAATCGTTTTAAATTGTTCACAGTGTGTTTGTTTGACAACTAGCCACATGTAAAAAAAATTGAGCTTAAAACTCCAAGGTTGCAATTTTTGGATCCCATGCATTTTGCATTAGGGACATTTTTAGAAAATCGGTTGGTGCCAAGGTGAAAGTTTCTTTAAATCATCTAAAACTTTGTACAGAGTTTTTTTATGATATTTCTGAAACAAAAAAAAAATTCAGCTGGAAAATCAAAAGTAGCTGTAAAAATAAGCACCCTACTGCACATGTATACTTTGATTGAGTAATTTGTGTTACATGCAGATATTGCTTAATTGCTTTATTACTTGTTATCTGTTAATCTTAATATATGTATGGTCAGTTTTGGGAGTGATATTTTACTACGTTAAAAATAGATGTTAAGTAATATTATAAAAACTCATTGAGTGCTATAGTAGAATTTTAGTAATAAATGTTTGTAAAAAATAAATCCTAATATAAGTGTCATAGCTTGAACTAATATGCAGTGTTTTCACATGCTTAAAACAGTATTTTTTGTTTATAGTTTTGATTCACAGCAACTTTAATAATCTAAAATTAAAAGCAGAATGTTTTTTGTGTTTGTTTATAAAAAACACATGTTTATTTCTTATTGTTTGAAGCACTTATAATTTTTAGAACTAAATAGAACTGTCATATTAACTTAACATAGTGAAAAAATGTTAGTTTTAAATAAATTGAGTAATTTTCAAAAAAGTTGTAGTTTAAATATAATTTAAAATTGAAGTCCTAATATAAAACTTAGTTACTTGTTTTTTTATGTTTTTGTGATAATATATTATAAGTTAACTAAGCTTTTTATATTTTCTTTGCAAATCTTTACTTTGTAAATTACACTTCTAATTAGTTATGTATTCATTTTATAGAACTTTATTCAATTTATAAACACTAGACTATATTATAAAAATTACACATTGTTATTTTTATCTTGTATTTTGAGTCACATGTTGTGAGGGTGCTTATATAAATGAACCTT
The DNA here is from genome assembly GCF_965202585.1 of Thalia democratica. NCBI lineage: Eukaryota > Metazoa > Chordata > Thaliacea > Salpida > Salpidae > Thalia > Thalia democratica. The sequence continues at coordinate 61,211,257 of NC_139165.1, forward strand.
TACGCTTCCAACTGGAAAAAAGTTGGTTGTCAATATATATAAAAAACTATTTTTTCAATATATATTTCTTTAAGTTAAGCTTGATTTAGGTTTGCCATACACTCAGGCTAGTTTGAAATTTTGATTAACTTAAACCTAATAAGGCTACTTTCAAATAAAAAAACAGTCTAGTTTGGGTGTTTATCCAAGTCTCAGGTTAGTTTCATTCACTTGAAGTTTTCTTGAAAATTATGTTTTTGTTTACCCTTTTTGTTATTGTATTTTAATCTTATTTGTATGATTTTTAGTAATTTCGTGCAGTTTTTACTCAAATTAATAAATTTATATTGTAAACACTGGTTAGCTTGGTGTAACTCAGATTAGTTTTTAGTGACTCTTGCTGGAACTTTTTTCTCAAAGAGTGGCAATCTTTAACAAGTTATTAACATTTATAAGCTACACTAATAAACTCAGCTTAAACTTAGTTTTGTTTTTATGTTTTAAGCAACCCTGTATTTATGAAGTAGTATATTTTTGTCATTCAAATAATTTATACTACAATTTTTAAAGGTACTTGTTTAAAAATACAAAACCATGAATTACAGTTAAACTATGGGTGAAACAATGATGTCAGTAATTGGTGCAAGATTTCTTATTTTATTAGTACATCTTATTTTAGTCATCACGTTGTTTTGGTCATTGGTAAGATTACTAGTTTATTTTGCATGAACAGTTTCAAATAAACTTTGAAAATTAATTGTAGTACCCTTGTAGTCTAAATGCAACATTGAATTTTTTTTTATTAAAAACTTTTATGAATTTAAGTGTACTAATATCTGACTGCATAACAATTTGAAAGAAATATAATAAATTCCAGTCATTGGGTCTTAAGATTTTTCTGTTTTTCTTTGATTCTAGAAACTATATATTTCAATTAAGTTTAATTTTGTTGACACTTTGTAAAAATATCAGTTTTAGTTTTTGTTTGTTTAACATAGTAAAACATGTGTTACAACTTCTGTTTTATAGCTAAATATTTTTTACTCTTTAAAATGTTATTATACGAGTTTTTGTAGATATGCATATTTTTTCATTTATGTTTGTTAATTTATTTTTATAATGTAAAATAGTAAAAACTTATTGTAATGAAAATAAACCAAGATATTTTACTCATTATGGACTAATATTACAGGATGAAAATGCTATATCATGCTTACCAGAAAGTTTTACTCAAGATGAGCTAGGAAAAACTAAAACATTTTTAACAACTTTATATTCAATAACAATAGCTTTATTTTTTGTTGAATTTAGCTCGTTTATCAGTGGTTGTTCCATGTTTAGCATAAATCAATCACTTATATGTAAGTTTCAATCATTTAGTACTTAAGTTAATATTGGTGTTTTCTATTTTTCAGCTCATTGTTGATTTCATTAATTACCGTTGAAACATTTCTTGTGTTTCACTAATTTAGACAAGCACTTTTTTCTTCATTTAATTTATCAAAAAATATTTCTAAATAATTTAAAATATATGAATTCACAACAGTAGCGTGTAATAAAAAAAGGTATACTCACAATTCCCACCCAATTAATAAAAAAATCTTTATTTATTTATTTTGATCTAATTTCATTTATATTTATTTTTTAACTATCACTGTTACCCTTAACCCTTGGTGGGTAAGTGGTTTTAGATTTGATTTTCTGGAAAATGTTCGGTTGGAACCGAGCGGCTCCCATAAAAAATATATATGAAATGTGTTTAAAGGCAACTTGACTTCATACAATATTAAATAAAAGTGTCACTCATATGTAAAACCTTACTTTTACACACAAATTAAAATTCTTTACAAATTTGTTTAAACTTTTACTTGATAGATAAAATAATTTTAGCTATTCTGTATTTTTTTAGTGAAGCTTTTAAAATTCATTTTAAAAAATGTTAATGCAATTGATTTTTTAGTAAGTTTTATATTTAATATTAGTTTCTGATCTAAAACGTTTTAACAGCTATTTTTGCACATTTTGGCGCCAGCATAGCATTATCATTTTTTATAGTCAACCAATGGAGTTGCTCTACATACTGGTTTATTTTTTGGTTCACAAAGTTAGCTTTTTTTCTTTATTTTTTATAAATATAAATTAACTATAAAAATAAATTATGTAATAATTGTTAGTATATGAAAAAATATTTTATAACAGACGATTAGCTCATTTAAAGTTGTTTTATTTTATTTAAAAAATATTAAGTTTTTAATATTAAAAATAAATTGTTTATAAATTGATAATTTTCGTCTGTACTTCTACTAATGTTTGATGTATTACTTTTTAGATTTATATTAAAAATCTAAAATGTTTCTAAAAAACCTTCTAAACAAAGGTTTGTAAACAATATAACAATTTCACTTTATTTTACTAAACTATATAATTTTTTATATTTACTTTTAAATTTAAGAATACCTAATAAAGTGCTTTAAAGATTTGTTCCTTTACTTGACCATAACAATATCCGTTTTAACTTTACAAAACTAAAATTTTGAATTTGTACAGGGGGTTCCCACTTCCCTAAAATTCCTATAAATTTGCAATATTCTGGAAAATCCATAGAAATTAAGTTTTTTTACTTGGTGATTGAAATTTGAAAGCCGAAACAGCAATAACAAGGGGTGAAAAAGCACATTAATAAAAATGTTAATTTTATTTTAAACCAAAACTTTTGCAATCTTAGCAAAAAGCTGTGATTCTGTTCGGCTACCTAGCGGATATTTTTTTATGATAAGTATAGTTAATCTCAAGTTTGCTTATTTAACTAAAAAACATTCAATCTTTAGTAAATTTCTTATTAAGACTGTGCTTATAAACGATTAATGACATGTTTTACTTTATATACCTTAAAAATATGTTTGTAACGTTGAAAATTCATTGTTTTTTTTTGATAGTTTCCCTATAAATTTGCTCTATTTCATAAATTTCCCTTTAAATATTTTTTTTGAAATTTTAGTGAGAACCCTGTTTATGTTTTAAACTTTGAATAGTTTTATAAAGTATATAACCAATTTGTTGCTAAATATTTAATAATTTAACTTTAAATATGAAAAAACGTGTAAAAAAGGTCTATTTTGTCCAGTTTAAAGATTGTTACACAATAATTACTATTTTTTTGAAAAATATGTAAGCTTTTTGTTTGAATTTATAAATCTATGTTATGGAAATATATTTGTTGCTATCAATCTTCTACTTATTTATGTCTGTTTCCCTAAGTGATCTGTAAATATATTAAGTTTTCAGTTTTATATATCGAAGTATAAACTATATTATAAGTATAAAGTGAGTAAGTAAAAAAAACTCACACAATACAAAATACAAAAAAATTCATGAACATCTTTGTTTCTACTATAAATGAAGTTCGGTTATCCTTTTAGATAAGATCAATTTCATAAAATGTTCCGATACAAGCGTACAAAACAAAGTTTAGTTTTCACCCAAAAGTAAAGACAGACGTTCAACAAACATAAATATTTTGTAGTACTTATTTTTATGTGAAGGAGAAAGGTGAAAAGCGCAAATATAGATTTCAAGATTTTTAAGATTTCCAGAAAAATTGTCTATTTTGTACACGGTACAGTGTACACAGTTGTTCGAAATGTCTAGCCTTTTGTTGAATATATTATTAATTTCTATTGCCATTGCCATACATTCAAAATTGCATGTTTTCCTCGCGCCACCGATTTTAATTTTGTCATTTGAACTTTATTCCATTTCTAGTTTATTATTATACTTGTTAAAATATGTACTCTCAAGAAAGTCAGTTCTGTTTTTTTGAATAATGTGATTCAACGTATATTTGTTACCAGTGTATTTATCTAAAAATTACCGTGGTTTTTATTGTCTTCTCTGCATCAAAAATCAATAAGAATTTTTTTATTACAGGCTTTAATTAACACATGCACTTGTTTGTTATTTTACAATTAGAGCAATAAAACGTATATCTCATATACTTTTTAGGATCTAGAATATAATTCTAAGCTTTTTTATTATTGAAAAAATAGTATTCTAAATAAAATATCGATGTATGATACAGTAACCTCTCGCATTTTTACGCACTTTGACGTTACGCACTCTTGTTTTGTTACGCATTTTAGAATTCTAAAAAAAAAAAAAATATATATATTTCACAAATTAGGTTTATTGTATACTTTAATTAAAAATATTTTTTTAAATGTTAACTCACCTTCCTTGACTAATTGATAAACATTTAGTTATACCTCATTATATCAGAAATTTTGTTAACAATATGAGATTAAATTAAAATTCTGAAAGAAATATGACTGCGTTAAATAATGAAAGTATAATGAAATAATGAGAGTTTAAAACACAAATAAATAATACAGCACTCTTGCCCTATATATGAATAAACATCTAAAAAAGAAATCTAATAAAACTTCATAGCAAAAGTAGCAGTGATACTTAATAAATATAGAGCTTACAATTAACACAAGTTTCAATTGTTTTTTTTTGGTAAACATATCACTAATTTTCATTTGACTTTTTTTTTTAGTTAAAGTTCTTCGTCTGTAACACTTGCTTTGCGCAGGAAGCGTTGAAATTTTTCGAACGTTGCCTTTAATTCTTCGTAATGCTCACCAGCACCAGTTACAGCTTTGGAATAACACAACTGCGCAAAAGGTGGCCAAAGGTCAAATTAAAAAAAAATTGTAGTAACATAAACAATTTTCATTTTTTATTAAACATTTTCTTATATTTTATATACTTTTGTTCAAAAGAAGAAATCCATTACAGCACCAAATGCATTTTTTTGTAAAAGATATAGAAAAAAAATTAATATAGACCCTACACCATTTCTTAATTATAAACAAATGCTTAATTATAAATTGAATTTGCTAAGTAGAATAGAATATAAATGTTAAGTATCAAATAAGGCACATATAAATAAAGATAAAATCTACTTATTATTAAAATTAGTAAAATTTTTTTAACAAATGTTGTTATTTTATATAAATTTAATTATTTTTTTTTGATATATGTATAGTTTTATCTTTTTTTTTTATATTTATAAATTAAGTAAACAAATTGTTAAAAATGGGAAAGTCCCTAATTCGCTTTTAACTAGTAGCAATATCAAAAAACAACCATTATAGTAAGACAACTATGTGTACCTCTCGTATCTCTCGCATTTTTTCTGTGTACACAATGCGCGTAAATAAGCGAGAGGTCACTGTACTATGATCTAAAAATTAGTTTATAAACTATTATTTTACTAATCACTTAAACTTTAAAATAGTAATACATCTACGTCAAGAAGTTACTTGCTTTTATCAATTATGATTTTTTATGATTAACTTGTTTTACACTATTAATAAATTATTATTTATCGTATTTTATGTGTATTTTAAGATTTTTGTAGAGTTATTATGCAGTTCTTTCTATAATACTACAGCTGAAGCTTATTAATTAATAGCTGTGAACTAACAATGTATACTGTGTGTATTCAGGGTTGCCAAAAAACCTCGAATCCTAATAAAAACCTGGAATTTGACAATTTAGGCCGAAAAATCTGAAACGTGAGCATTTTTGAAAAAAAAAAACTGGAAAAACTTTGAATTTTGAGCAAAAATCACTAAAAAACCTGTAATTTCAAACAATGTAAAAAACTGTGTTAAGTAGTAAAATTTTCATTTGACACAAAAAGATTATCATATAAATAACGTTTTTTTGTCATCTTCAAAATTGTTTTTTATTATAAAAAAAATTTGAAGTAGCCATACAGTATCTTTTGAATGTTTTTATACTATTCAACACAGTTTTTTACGCTACCTTAAACTTAACTTTAAAATAAAAGTAGACCCAAAAATGTGTACTTTTAGAAACCTTGAGGAAATTTTGAAAACCTTGAGAAAATTTGCCAAAAAAAATTGGCAACCCTGTGTGTTTGATAAAAATTAACGTTAGACCTGTTTAAAAGCTACAATTATATACTATGAGATACTTTTTACAGAATAGAATATATTTGTTTACTTTTGAGATATCGTCAGTTGTGTAAAAAGTTTTAAATACAGATGTATGGAGGAAAATAAATCATTGCTTATTTTCTCGAAATTTTTAAAAGTTTACTAAAAATTTATCTTTTCCTTATTTCTTGGTCAGTTAACATCAAATTTTCAGGAAATATTCCTTGCATTAGTATGAAAAATTCTAATATAAGAATTAGAAAAAAATAAATTTAAGAATTGTATGACAAACTAAAAAAAAAAAACAATTTTTTTATTGTGAAATAATATTTTAATCAAAAAAAAATTCCACAATTGAAATGTATTTTATATATTAAAGATAAAACTGAGAAAGTTTCAGAAAGATCGCTTAAAAACTGTAGAAGAAGATAGATTTTTAATGAAATAGTCTTTTTTTGCCTTTTTACTTAGGTCCTGCCATAAGGAACCTCTTGAGCTTTCTGATTTTGTACCCTCATATCTCAAAAACTTATTTGAATTTTACAAAACTGTTAAAAGCAACTGGTAGTAAATCAATAAATCCTTTAAAAAAAATTAAAACCGTGGTAATGCTGATAGTTGTTATCATATATTTTTCTTATATAAACATTTTATAACATTTTACATAATTTTTTTTACAGTGTTTTTCCAGCGTTTACAGAAATTGTTGTTGTGATTAGCGTTGTATACGCATGAACTGAAGACTACTACTATATTTAATGAGCTTTTTTTAATATAATCTTACTAAAATGCTTTAAAGTTTTTAAATCTAAGAAACTAAAGTTACATTATAAGTTTACTACCTATTAACCATTTAATTATAAAATAATTTAATAATAAACTTTCTATTAAAAATCTTTATTTAATTTTTTTAAAGTAAATTTTAAATGTCTAACTATCTAACGTGATAGTAATTGCTTTTTTTTTTTTTCTTTAGAAGCATTAAGTAATTTTATTTCATATAATGTGAGTACTTCTACTTATTTTTATTTGCTTTTAAAATTTTTCGTATGAGCACAGGTTCTTTTACAAATCATGAATATTAATTCAACTTAAATATTAAATTTAATTCACAAAGAATATTTTTCAGCTATCTTTGTTCTTTTGAATAAAAATTTAACGAATGCGTTTAAATATTGTTTGTATTTAAGTATTTATGTTAAGTATGTTTTTTGAAGGTTGTTAAAATAGTTTTAAACACAACAGTTAAATTTAATTTTCACAGATAATAATAAACAATACAATGTTTCATTGTTATTGTTAACTATAAAAGATAATTAATTGTTAAAATAATTCTGAAAAAAGTTTATGAACAATAAATAGAAGTTATCGTAAACAAAAATAAGTGATACAAAAATTAAGGATTTGAAAAAACCGAAATACTTATCTATTAAAATCTCATGCTTAATTCTTTTTCAATTGATTTATTTTTAAATATACGGAAAAACGTTACTGTTAAATTTTACTAGGAAATTAAAAAATTGGTGCTCAATTGCATTTATTTGTTCAAAAACTTTTTTCGAAACTATTTTAACAACTGATGATCTATTATAGTAAATATTATACAGTAGACTACCGCTTAAGTACGCAAATTGAACCCGACCAAAAAGTGCGTACTTACCACGGGTAGTGCGTACTTTTTGACGATATAGTATAATATTAAATTTAATTTTTTTGTTTTCTTTCTTACAACTAGCAACCAAATAATTAAGCCAAATAAACAAGTTTTTTTTATTTTAAATAACATAAAATACATAATTCTAATCTGCAAAAATTTTTAATAGATTTTGAAATGATTAATTTTTTCTATAAAAAGTTTCTACATAATTAATACATACATTTAATATAAAAGTCAATGTCAGTCAATGATATAAAAAAGTATGAATAAGTTAGATAATTTTTCATTCTGAATAGATTGCTAGTCAAGCTAAGTTTAGTTTTAATTATTACTTAAAACCATTTTTCTGTTATTTGCTAAATTGTTTTGGTTTAGAATAAACCTAGTTTTTTTTTATAGCTGAGATTTTTATTAAACATTTAATTTAGAAAGTAATACATTTATTATAATTTTCCATTAGTTAATAAGTGTTTGATTTTGTTTTATGAAAGAAAAACGTTTCAGGACTGTTTTTGTAAGAAAGTTTATATCAGTAGAAAAATTTATAGTATAAGTGCACAACGATAAGATGCTCATTATTTTTTTTTAATTTTAGTTTTTTTGTTGTTTTTTTTTGTCTTTCTGAATAAGTGCGTACTTAAGGCGGGGTGCGTACCAAAAAAAGTGCGTACTTAAGCGGTAGTCTACTGTATTGGTAGTAACAGTCTGGAAAATAAAATCTAATTCTTTAATTATAGCTACATAAGTTGAGAATTTTCTATTGTTTAACTTAAAGAAAAATACAATAACAAGGCAGTTAAGAGAACTTTGACAAATTTGTATTCAAATTTTTCTAAATACACAGTTTTCTGTTTCAAGATAGTTGCATATTTTATACATAATATAATAAAATTTTACATGAATTAAAGGGTCAGTCTTTTTATGGGTCTCATTTTTTATATTAATCAATTTTATTCCACGTGACGTATTTCTTGAAACTTTTTAGTGAAATAATTTTGAAGGTCAGTTTTTTTATAGGTCTCCTAGTTGGGTGGATTTAGAGGATTTAAAATTTAGAAAAGTAAAATTTATCCAAGTAGTTGTATGATTTGACAATAAAGAAAAAAGTATGTATAGAAGTTTTCGCTGCAACTAGGATACTAATAAAAGGACCTATTAAACCGATAAAAACACCTAGTATATTTATAGGTACCCTAACTTAGCGAATTCCAGGGTTGCCAGGGTTTTTGAATTTTTTTTAAGGCTTTCTAATTATCTTCCAGGCTTTCGAAAGTACTAGTTTTTGGTCTACTTTTAGTACAAGATTAAGCCAAAAACTGTCTTAGTTAGTGTAACAACATCGAAAAGTAACTGTAAATCTAGTTTATATTAGTTAAAAAAAATCTATATGGTAGATTTTTTTGTCAAACCGCAAATTCATTACTTTACATGTAGAAATTGTTTAAAGTTCAATGTTTTTAAGTAATTTTTGTTTGAAATGCCAGGTTTTTTAGCCTAAATTGTCAAATTCCAGATTTTTCGGCAACTTTTAAAACTTTATGGGTTTTCTTTAAAATAATATACAGAAAAAAAATTTTTTTTTTGGTTTTTTATTTAAAACATATTTGTTTAAACTTATATATTCTAATTAAAAATATTTCATTTTCGGTTATTTGCGAAAGTTTAAAATACTTATTAAAAGGCCGAACAAGAGCTCAATTTTTTCGTGGTGTTTGAATTTGATTTTTACAAAAAAAAATCTATAAAATATTCGTAATAGGAAACTCATGAAAAGACCTACTGATTTGTTTAATTAATCAACTTATGAGTTTTCTACTTTAGCAAGCGCTATAAAGCTTTAAACTTTATTGGTTACCTTTAAAATAACATATGTATAAAAGAAAAATTTTGTATCAAAATTAAATTTAAAAAATTAAAAATTTTACTGAGTATATACTTACATTTTTATTTATTTATGTAGTCTAAAAAAAACTTTTTTACAAAATCTAAACTAATTCTGTATTAAATATAATTTCGTTAAACATTTTAAAACTAAATAATAAACCTTTTTTTGCTACCTATATATAGTAACAGGGAAGTCAAATAAGTCGCTCCCATATGTTTGTACTGAGGTTGTAGATTAATAAAAAAACGAAAAGAAGTCCAAAATCTTATATAAAAAACAAATAACTCAAACTTTATTTTTGCTTCAAAAACAGGTTTACTAGCTTATTTTATTAGTAAATTTATTTATTTTAGTTTTTATTAATAATATTTGTTATAACACTGTTTAAGTAAACATGCAATATTTCGATTTAAGTAGTAACCTTAATAATAACTAAACTTACTGTTAAAGTTTTTGACTGCTTGAATGTTTTTTTGTTTAGTGTTTAAAAATGATTGCATTTAAACTGTTATAAGTATTATATTTTCTAAAACTAGCTAAGCTTAAAAATAGCAGGTAATTTTTTTTTTCATAATAAAAATCATGTTATTATTAAATTATACAGATTTTAGTCATTAGGTTAAAACTAAAACTTGTATATATTGCATTATATAGTTAACTCTTAAAACTTTTAGTTTCACATTTACTTAAAAAATGATAGTCTTTAAAATAAATCTATGAAGACATTTTTTTATATAAATTAATTTATACTATTAGATATTTTACCAAGAACAGTTTTCATGTAATTAAATTTCATTGTGGTATCCAATAAAATATCATAAGCATGTAGTGTATATATTAATAGATAGCGTAAATATAAATATGGATTCTAGAATACTATGTATTTATCTAAAGTATTATGAAATGTATTAAGATTGTAGTGGCAAAAAATTTAAAAATCGATTAATTTTTTTAAATAATTAGTTACTTTTGACGCATAAGTTTAATCAGTATAAAATTGTCATAAAAGTAACCTATAAATCAACAAAACAAATTAAGCTAATCCTATAACCTATAATTTAAAACATTTGATACTTTTACTGAAAAATAGATAACATTATAATAAATTTAAATGTTAGAATCAATTTTGTATTTTATGTTTTCAAATACACTTTTAGTAATCACATACATGGTCATTTTAATTAATTATAGCATTAAATATATACAATAGATTAGTAAATGTAGCGTTTAAAAAATTATATGACGATTACTTGAAAATAAGAAACATAAGATGTAAAACGAAATATTATTAGTTTTTAGAAAAAAATTGTAGTATTTTTCTTTAAAGTTAACGGATGCAAAACTGTTCAAATTTGACCAATTTAAAATTCTGAAAAAAATTTAAGATACGATATGTCAAAAAGTAATATATATTTGAAAAAATGAAAAAAGCGTTAGTAACCTTATTAAATATTTACAGACAATTTTTCCTTTTGAAAAATTTAAAAAATCTTTTTAAATATGGTTAAAATAAATTTTAAATGGAGCATTTTTTAGTTATTATAGTTTTTCTCTTTTAGTTAAAATTTTTTTGCAATTTTTTTTCAGTATCATATTGATACCAATTAAATCTGTATCCACTTTTTTATCGTTTTTTAAAATATATGAATTGCCATGTAACCAAAGTTAACGTGTTTTACTGCACATTTAAATCAGTACATACTTTAATACATTAGCTTATTAATAATAAAAAAATGTATATTATAAACAAAAATATGCAAAAAGTAATTGAACTGATGCATCAATTAAATGATGTTTCTATTTTGTTTTGTTAAATTGTAAGGACATAAAAGTATTAATGTGGAAAAAAATTGAATTTATTGCTCAAATTTTAAACAATGCAATACAAATTAATAATTGAAAAAACATACATATTGCTAGTAATTCTTAAAAAGTATTTTAAGATGTTGAAAAAAAACAACAAAAAACATTTTTATGATTAAAAATTAGAAAACAACACTTGAGGCTAAAGTAGGTGAAAATAATAAGACTTAAAGCTGATTGTAATTGTCGGCCTAACTTTTTAAGCATAACGATTTTCTGGTAAATACAAATAAAAATATACTTATTTTAAAAGTAATTTCTAAAAGCTCCTTCGTTATTTTTTCTACATCAGAAACGATAACACATGTATATTGTTCTATCAAAAAGGTGTAGAAAAAATTGTGTTAAGTTTATCTTCTAGTTCTTTTGAACGCTTAGAGCTTTCAGCTGCATCTTGTTTAAACTTTAATAAAAATTCTGAAATCCTAGTTTCGTTTTCATCATAACTTTTTTGAGTTTGCTTGAATAAAAGTTTCATGTCTTCGAAAGCTTTAGATTTTATTTCCTTTAAAAAATGTATTTAATTTTTATCGCTTATATAATTGAAGTTTTTAATCTACACAATTAAAAAAAGTAAAGTTTTGTTTTGCTTCAACGCCTGGCTGATGCTCGGGCCGTAGAGCAGGAAAACTAAGCATGTGAACTCCTTATGCGGAGGTTTGTGTGAAAAGCAGTCAAGAACTTCTATCAAGCACTTGCATTTGTTTTTCTCGCTGAATCTTCTCAGCTTTTGTAGCATGTACAGCTCAATTGTCGCTGCTTCTTTGCTCTCAGTCACTTTGACAGCAACGTGATTCTTGCTTTCAGTGTTTTAATTAAAAGAGACTTATATTTATTTAAATAAGTAATAACTTTTTCGAGCCTACTAAAATTTAAAAAAAAAAAAACCTATGCACACAAAACTTTTTTTTTTATTACTAATATCAAAAAAAACATTTTTATTCAATCATTGTTAACAAACTTTTAACTAAAACAACAGTTTGAATCTACTACTTAGTTAAAATTTTATGAGTTTATGTTGAAATTATTTTGAATTCCTGGATAGGACGTTAAAATGTATCTAAATTGTTTGCAACTCGATAACCGAAATGTTTTTTTGTGCATCAGGTCCTAGGACCAAATATTTTGAGCTTTTTTATTGTTTTCGTTCAGTAAACAACTATTCACATAAATTTTTTATGAACATATTTATTTTTTAATGTTCTGTAAAAGTTCCCATAAACTATAACTTAATCAGGTCAATTAATTGTAAAATATTAAACCTTAGATTGTCTGCTTTTTTAACTTGTCTATTTTATTAAATCAAACTCTTATTACATAAAATAAGCTTTATTTTCAATTAATTTATTATATTTTACTTATGTACATAGTACTGTGGTGAACACAGATATTTTACGTTACAAAACATTGTACGTATTAAAATATTTTGTCTAAAATGAATAGTTTGAAATTTCACTTTTAGTTCTTTAGTAATAAAACAAAAAATAAATAACTATTTAGATTGGTTTCTTTGAAAATGTTTTAGTATTACGTCTTTTATGCTGAAAGTTTTTTTGTAAAAATTATATTACACTTAGACTATTCGATAATTCATAATTATTGACTTATTTAATTTACATAATAAGTTAATGAAAAATATGTTTATGTTGTATATTTTCGTAGTTATCTTATTTTAACCTTCAGAAAAATAACACTCACTTTTAAATTTCGCTGATTTTCGTTGTGCTTTTTTATATCTCCCCATAACATTTTATTTTCATCTTTTAAGCTTCTGTTTGTAGCTTCCAGTTTTTTCTGAACCTTTGTAATGAGTAAATTAGTTATAAAATTAGTTTTGTACTGTGACCTTTATTATTTTTATATTAAATTATCAAACTAGATTAATAAATTTATATCTATAGTTTTAAGAAGCAACTTAATAACGTACATTGTTAAATAAACATCAAACTTTCAAAATATTTTTTTATATGTTTTATCAGTTTTTTATAATTAATGGAAAATACTTTTGTCTTTTAATTTTCCAAATTTTTAAGAAAATTGTAGCCTTTACTACGTTGTTGTAGTCAGAGTAGTTCAATAAACTAAAGATTTCTCTTACTTATCGTGATCAACTATAAAACCATTACAAATAAAAAGTACTAATGTTTAGTAGAAAAAATGCATTCGTCTTGAAATTTTTATTTTTTTGAGAAATAAAACTGTGCTTTTTAAATTAGTGATACATAAAAATATATACGCAAACCAAAAATATATTTTAGAGTTTCAAAAAAAAAAATGCTGTGTATACTGCATCTAATATAATGATTATATATTAAAACCGACCTATTAACAAACAAATAGTAATATCAAACTTTAGTTTAACTGTTTATAATGAAAAAAAAGTGTTCTTTTTGTAAGTACAAACATTTTTAAATATTGTAGAACAAGCGACTAAATAAATAGATTAAAGTTTTGTAGTTTTTTTAAAGGTGTACTTAGAATCAAGTTTTAGAATACTGTAAAATGTCTGTTGTAGTATAATATCTTAAACTACTTTGTTTCAAAAATATTATTTATCAATTTTTTCAAATGTCTTATTTAAATACAACTGATTTATAATAAACAAATTAGCAACTCGAACAGTTAATCTTATTAAAAAATAGTATTATTTAGTTATTTTCTCATAATTCTAAACGGCATAAGGTGCTTATAATGCAAAAACTATAAAACAGTTTTGATATAATTATTTAAATCGAACTAGTAGTTTTTATTTAAAATGTATTCAGGTTATACAGAGTTTTGATACATCTACTATATGAAAATTTACAATGTTGACAAACACAATTGATCTTATACAAGAACTTTAATCTTTATAGTGTTTTTAAGTTACAATAGCATTTACAAAAAAGTATTTCCTGTATGATAAAAAACCATGCTAAATATGTTTTTTTATGTAAAAATAGTTTTCAGTTATACATTTTCAGTGGCAGCAGTAAACAATAAAATGCAGTAAAAATTCAAAGAATAATGTCATAGATAATTAATTTTTAAGATTTTCAAAATTATTTATAGAAAAGGTTGATAACTTCAAAAGAACTTACTAGTATAAACCATGTTTTATCTCTATGATAAACACATTTTTTTGATATTAGTTTTTCAGTTAAAGTAAAATTATAATTTATAACTCGAATATAATTGGAATAAAATAAAATTTCAAGCTTAAACAAATACTTGTGCTTTTGTATTAGCCCCGTTTAAAATTACAACTATAATTCTTTCGTTTTAGTCACCTGTACTGTGGACGTTAAATAACAATTTTTTTTTTACTTCAGTAAGTATTGCTTTTTCATACATCCTTAAAAAATATTTTTATAAAAACGTTTAAAATAAAACGTTTACAGTTTTAGCTTTTTTACTAAACAAGTATATACTTTAACATTAAGGTGTTTAGAAAAATGCGACCGTTGAGAAAAAATAATACACCGAAACACCAAAAAATTACCTTGTGAAAGTTTTTAGCCGATTTAAAGAAATTTTTTATGTGTCTTGGCTCGATTTTCTGAAAACAACCTCAATGTAAACTGTAAGGGATTTTAAAAGGTCGACCTTTAAGCTTTTAGCTAAAAATTGTTCTACATGGAGTAATTATCACTTAAGCAATTTGAGAGGAACAAAATAAAGACAATTTGAATAACTTTTTATTGTTTTGATTAGTTTTAAGTGATTTTTTGAAAAAAATAGAGAAGTGTCTCTATGAAAATTTCTTCAAGTCGTCTTAAGTTCTGCAAAATATGTTTTGTAATAGCTGCCACATGTAACCCAATTTTCAGCTAAAAACTTGAAGGTTACATACAGTTTACATTAGGGTTGTTTTCAAAAGCTCGAGCCAAGCCTTCAAGTCAGGTTTCTTCAAATCAGCTTTGGCACAATGTGGTTTTGTGATGATTCCAATATACGAAATTGAAGAACTTAAAGCACCTCAATGTACACCATACAAAAAACTACTTAAATTAATTTATCAGTACTATATAACTTCAATAGATTGTGTCTGATAATAAATAAATATTTTCTATAAAAGTAACTACTTTTGAAGCATTTATTTGTTATATATTTCAAAAGTTCAGTGTTTTTTTAAACATAAATACTTTACTAAAATAGCGAGGGAGAAATGATAAGTTTAAAAAATTAACAGTAAATAAAGGTATCGTATTAAAGTATTTTTTCTGATAATATAAAAAAAGTTCTTTTTAGTTAAACTGTAAAATATGGAATTAAGTTTTTTTTTAAATTTTTAATTAAAAAATATGTTATACAACAAAGATAGTCTTAGCTAATTGTTTTTATTGGTAATTAATGCTAACTTTTATTTTTTAATATTTTATACTTTTAATTAATTTTAATTTTTTAGTTAAATTTTGTCTTTAACGGGATATCAAACTATTTTTGATAAATTATTTTGCGTTTAAGGGAAACTCCTAGAATGAGACTTGTGATAGACTAACGCAACTTTGACAGAGTTAGATACAAAGAGAATAAAGTTAGGGGAAAATAAAGAACAAGAGCAGAGGCAAAAAAATATCTGATGTAATTTTTTGTAGGCTATGTACACTGTACAGCCATATACAAACATCAGAGTTTGGGCAGAGAAAGATTCGAGCCACAACTTTCCTGCAGTCAACATGTAGTTTTTCAAGAAACACACATTTATATTATCTCAATGTTTTGTGTAAGGTTTATTTTTAGCAATTTTTACTTCTTATAAGTACTTTCTGATTTATAGTTAAAATAGTTTACTTAATTACTAATTTCTTTTAAGAATTATTTTACATTATTATTGTTTGCATGGTTTGTAATATGAAAGTATCCACTTATTGTTATGCCTAGTTTTTATAAGAAGCATATAAAGTAGCTATTCAGTATAATTTAGTTATAAGCTGAGTTTAAAAATAACTATAGCTATTTTTAAACTCAGCTTATAACTAAATTATACTGAATAGCTACTTTATATGCTTCTTATAAAAACTAGGCATAACAATAAGTAAAATAAGTAGCTATTCAGTATAATTTAGTTATAAGCTGAGTTTAAAAATAACTATGGCTATTTTTGTAAGTGTATTTTATATGTTATAAGTATTTAAGTAACCTTATAAGTTAATTATTTAAGTAACCTACACTCTGTGTTGGTTTCATAGCAATTAACTTACTTGTTTTTGGTTTGTGTATTGCAAGTTTATTTCGTTTAAATTACTTTCTAAACTTTTAAACTTCTTAATGAGTTCTTTGTTTTTACTTTTTAGATTTTTAATTTCTGCGTGTAGCTCTTTTGAGTCTTTTGTAATCTTCAGTTGGCTTTTTGCAGCTCTATAAAAATGTTCTTATCAAACAAATATTGTTTAACAATAATTACTTCACGGCTGTAATAATATTAGTTACAACACGTATATCAGAAAAATGTTAAATAAATAATTATTCAAGTTATTTTTAAATTGATTATAAACTTCTTAAAAATTAGATAAGCTCTTAACTAACTTAATTCCTTGTTTGTAAAGCGCACATATGCCTTCATGCAAAATGTTTTCGTTGGTTATCTCTTCAATAGTTTCAGAAATTGTCTCTAAACCGAAAGAAGCTTCTGTAATAAAACAATTATATTCAATAAACATGCAGTCGAAAATTATGCATCGTTTGCTTACACTAAAACGTTTTATATACAAAATAAACCTCTATCTATCCCCAGTTTTTCAATCACTTCATCATAATTCTGAAAACCTTGTTGTTTCCATGCAGATATAAGTATTTCAACGTGCAACCTCCTATATAATTAATTTTCAAAAAATCATTGAATGTCAAAGTTATATAATAAGGGTTAGTCTTGTTTTTTATAATTTAGTATTATTATGTAGATCTTTATCAGCTACCACTTAGTTTTTACAGCTGAACAAAACTTTAATATTTCCTTAATAAATAAATGAACAAAGTTAATGAGCTCCGTATATCAGGTGCAAGTTAAGAGCGCTTAAATATACTATTTTATTGAATATCTATATTCCGTTTTATTTTAAATTGATATTCTTTAAACTTTTATGATTTATTTATTGAATTATGTAATATTATTGTTTATTGAAGGAAAAAAAAAAGCGCTCAAATATTTGGTCGAAGAACCTGGTGTACGAAAAAACCTTTCGGTTTTCGAGTCATACACCAGGATACAGTTTAAAGTCATGTCCAGAACATGTAAAGGAGCTTTTCTAAGTTAAAATAGAAATTTTTATTTTTTAAAAAGTTGAATTATGTTTGAGGCATGTTTTTAAAACTGTTCGTTTTTTTCTAATTCAAAGCGTGAAATTTTAAATACTTTGAAAGGAGTTTTTCATGAAAATTTTAATTTTTAGCTGAGAGTCTAAACAATTAGGTAGAATTTTAGTTACGTTTAGAATTCCAAAAAAGATAAAACAAAAAATTCCTATCTATTCTTCTGGTAAACGTTTTTATACAGCCGGAAAAATATCAAAAGCTGTTTGAAGTTTTCATATTTTTTAAAAAGTGGCGTGTGTTTTATACCTTGATCATTATTATCAAAAAAAATACTTACTTTTGGAAAAAAACATTTCCTGACCCTCTAATAGAATTATACACTAATAAAAAGCTGGAGTTTCCAGACGTGAAAAAATCGGAGTCTTTAAACAAAATCAGATATCTGTATTACCATAAACATTTTTATATAAAATTATTGCTTTGAATTTTGTTAAGATTTATATGTGTTTATTATGCTAGCACATAGCTTTTTTATATAAGTTTAAATTTTTATTCGTATTTTTTTTTTAAATAAAATTTTGTTGACGGCGTGTGTTATGCGCAAAAACAGCGTTCCAATTTATAAAGTTTGTTTTTATGTACAAAGTTTTTATAGTATAAATAAATATGCAAAACTATTAGCGAATAGTTTGTTTATACAGATTCTAACGAAAGAAGTTCGTTGGAATATGCAATAATAACAACAATTTGCACAGTACTTTTCTTTTTATAACTGGCATATGTTTTTCTAGGCTAAACGAAAATCCACAGAGTTTCGTAAAAAGTAAGTACTCCTATGTTAATATCATAATACTTTTTTATACTACTGCGAATTTATATAACTTTAGATATCATAAGTAATTTTTTACAATGTATTAAATAACAAATATATACTTTAAAAGCATACAGTTAAGTTTTTTTTAATTTGTATGAAATAATCAACATTAGAATTAGATAGTACTTATTTTACAATGTTAGTGATTAATATATGCATTATATCTACAAGTAGCTATTAATCTATAACAATTAAGATTTATATCTTAGTAAACACACATATTAATTTTCACTATCTTCTTTTTTTACATAAACTGGTGGAATTCGTTTAACAAGTTAAATTATAGTTAAACTAAAGTAAATGTGCAATCTGTCTGAAGTAAAATAAAAGAAAATATGTACTGTACAAACTGTTATTGTTATCATAGCATGTCCTTCTTAAATTCATCTAAGTATTATATTAAAGTGTAGTAACTTAAATAAGTTTGCAAGTTCTATAAAGTTTTTTAAACCTGTGATCACAATCATCTGCCAGATAAAATAAGGGCATTTCAGCTAGATACCTCTTATATTTTGGATGATTAAAAGGCAATATAACACCTTTTTTGTTATGCTTTTGAGATGATGGTCTCTTGTTTTTTCTGATATCAATAGCTGAAGGTCTATTGTACGATTCCATAAAGTCTTCGTTTTCGTAAATAAAAGATGTTGGCGAAGAAGCTAAAATTGTACTTATGATTTTCGAATAAAAAAACATTATTAATGTACAAGTGTAGTTCTCTTGGTTTCCTAAAAAGAGCAGTTTAAAAAAATTCGAAAAAAAGGGACGAAAAAGAAAACAGATAATTAACAAGTAAATATAGCTAATAAAGTGGGCAAACATTATTTTAATTTTTGTTACGATTTGTCTAAGATTAAAAAACCATACCCTTTACTACTTTTCACCATATAAAAATAAAAACAACAAGTTTTAAAACTGATTGATAAAGCAAAATATAAATTTAAATGCTTTGGAAACATTTAAAATGTGATAAAAATTGTCAAAACACGCCGATTAAAACTGAAATATCTATCATAAAAACAAATATAAACTTATACAGTTTTTAAGAGTATATAACTTCACAAATAAAACATAGCTAAAATTTCACAAGCTTAAAACACAGGTATAATGCAGTGCGACTAATAAAAGAAAATTTTAATTTATTCATGTTAAGATGAATTAAATTTTTCTTTCAAGTGGTCTTAGTTTGAATTGTAGGATTTAAACTGAACCATCAGATTTAGAATTGCTAGAGTTTCTATAGTTGTGGTTTGATAATTTAAACTGTTGCATTTGATTAATCGTAATTTGAGATGTCGTAATTAGTATGGTAATAATTTTTAATATGGTTGATATAAAATATTAACAAGTTTAAATTTATGTGGCAGATTTTTTGACGTGTTTAAAATGATATAATGGTAAAACTTTAAACAAACTTTTTATTGTTTTTGAATTTATAGTTGAAGGTAATTTTTTTGATAAAGACAATGAGTCAGTGGTTGTAGGATCACTAACTTTATCTTTGGCAGGGATTTTCTCTATGAAGTCATAAAATGTTATAAACCCACTATTGTTGTGATCTAATAAGTTAAACAATTGATTCAGTTCTTCCTGTAGTAGTTTAAGTTAATATCTTAGTTGAATAAGCATTTGACTTGAATATATTTTATATCAAGTATAAATTTAAGAACCTTCAAAAAAAAACACCAAATTTTTTGTTAATTTTTAACTGTTTGAAAAACTTTAGTTTCATAGGATAACAAATATAATATTATAATACGAAAACAAAGTCTTTAATTTTAATTAACTTTGAAATGAACATAAAGCATGTTATAAAAAATACTTAGATACTAGTCCCAAAAATATATTTGTAGTTAAACTTCTGTAGTTTAAAGTATATTCTAGATATTAATTATCAATATTAGTTATAAACTTAATGACTCAACGAAAACTAAAAAGCTGTTTTATAATATGTTTTTACAAAAAAATTAACAATCATTTAGGTTTTTTTTTAATTGTTTTTTTTTTCAAATCTTTATTAAGTATTTAGATTTATTTTACGAGGATAACAAAAGGATTGTAAAAATTTTTTTGAAATATTTGACTAATATTAAATGAAGACTTTTTTAAGCTATCTAGTTTCCATTAGATCAGTTTAATCTTAAACTTAAAATCATAGCCAATACTTCAAATACGTGTTAATAAAATATAATTAAAGTTAAAAAGTATGTTTTTCAAAATGCAAGTATAAATTTTAACCCGAAAATAATAAACTGTTTACCTTAACTTCTTAAAGTAAATTAATAAAGAAAATCCATCGAAAAAATTTAAAAGAACAAAGATATCTTCAATGCTTAATTTTTTGTACAAGAAAGCTCTTCAAATAGTGCTTAAAAATAAAAACTAAAGCCTTTGTTTTTATTTATTTAAGTGATTTTAATGCTTAAATTAAGGTTTTTAGAAATCAACAAAACTAACATGTGTAGTCTGTATCTGTAAAGATTGGTACAATAATGCAAGATCATCTATGTTAATTTGTTTTTTTAATGAACCAATAACATTTGTCCACACTTTTTTTAATGCTTCTTTTGGTGTTGTTTCTTCTACCGCTGCTCTTTCATATGCTCTATTAAGTAAAAATATTTTAGCTTTTTTTAAAGCTGTTACTTATCAAATATCAGCCAAATATGTATTAATTCAAAAGGCAAGCACATTTAAGCTATAAAGAATAAAATTTCTTCTGTTGGTTGAATAAACAGATGTTATTCAAACATTATAGTTTCTTTAGAAACTAAACTTATTTGTAAATCTGACAAAATAAACAAACAAATATAAATGTAAATTAAAAGAAAGTATATGAATTATTACTTTAGTTGTTAGCTTAAAATTGCTTTTCATCTATTCAAAGTTCATTTATTAAAAAGTATTACTTATACTAATGTTTAGTTTCTATTCTTTTTGTGTGTATGTGAGTATTACCTTATAAAAATTAGACCTGTTAAAATACATTTTGTTTTACTAGCTATTTTTTTGATTTCATTTTTCAAATATTTACATTTTCACAGTTCGCGAAAAAAAAAACAAAAGCATAACACCATAGTAAAAAAATGTAACAACAAAACATTTTCAAAGTTCTATGTAGAATTTTTAAACTTTTTATGCAGCACTTTGTATTAGTTTTGATTAAAATTTAAAAACTGATTTTTGAAAATCACATTAACCTACTTTGTTTTTGTCTATTTATTTTGTTTTCATATCAACTTTTTTTTCGACTTAATCGAGTTTATTGACTAATGACCTCTCCGTTCTTGTTACGGTTAACTTCCTGACTCAAGCTGAGCTCTAAGAAATAAGTAAACACTCAGTAGAGTAAACATTAATGGCTTAACATCATTGGCTAAATATAATTTCAAATGTTTTTACTCTAAATTTTACCTTGTTTTTGCAAGAAAGTTGAAAACAACATAATTTGGTTCTTCCTTAGGTTTTTCATCGCAGTTTTTTATATGTTTAGTTTTTTTTCAAATGATTTAAGTAAAATTAAAAGAAAGATCATTGTTTATAAATTTGTGGCGAAATGTAACAACATAATTAAATTTTGTTATCTTTTCAATGACTGCCAGTAGCGCTAGAGGATTATTTATCAAAAAATCATTTTATATGGTGCCAAACAATGTTATGCTTTTTCCTTAGTCAGCCGTCAGATTGTGCATCAAGCACATCCCATTTCTCTTATCCAGTTGATCGTTTACCAA
This sequence comes from Thalia democratica, assembly GCF_965202585.1. Classification (NCBI taxonomy): domain Eukaryota; kingdom Metazoa; phylum Chordata; class Thaliacea; order Salpida; family Salpidae; genus Thalia; species Thalia democratica. The sequence continues at coordinate 61,233,449 of NC_139165.1, forward strand.
TAACAAAACTGCATTTCTATTAATTGTAGTAGAACGTTAATTAGATTGTTATGTTGCTAAATTTTATTTTAGTTTATATGAGTTTATAGTATGATTTTTTTCTATGTTTATTACCATATTTATGTCATTGTCAATAAAGTATAGCTATTTCGTCTTTTCTCACTAGGTTTTTTGATTAATAAGACTATTTTTCTTAATTTTCAATAACTTAAATCTAACGATGAGAATAACTCAGATCATATAAAGTTAAAACCTAGTTTTAAAGAGATCTTTACGCCAAGATATATTAACCTACCTACAAATATCAATAATACAGCACCTTCTTAAATAAGTAGTAGGGCCCTAGGGGCCAACAAGAAGTTGTATCAGATTGTACAAGCTATAAATGGCACCAGAGAGACTTTCAAAAGGTTTTCGCAGCACAATTATATCGGTACTCAACTACGCTGGTGGTTGCTGCACTACTAGGTAAAAATCCTAAAATCCTCCTGAAATTATTATTACAAGTACAGAATACAGCGGACATAGTTTATAAGCCTACATATTAAGGACTAATAGCAGAGTAAACAACCTGAAGCATTATTTTAAGTACTCGAAAAAAAACTATGATTTGATAAATATCCAATATAAAAAAATTGAAAGTTTTTTTAGTCATGATGAAAAAGCGATGTCTAATGCTAAAAGGTAGTAAAAGCGATGGAAAGGCACAAAAAGCGATGCAGGAAAAGCGATGTCTAATGCTAAAAACTAGTTCTTAGATTTAGGTAGACTTTTTCGTACTTCTTTAAAACTTCAACCAAATTGATAAAAATCTTAGAAAAAGTTTTAGTTTCCTTGCTGTTAGTGGGGTAATTGGTAAGGAATAAACATGTGGATCCAAAATAAGCACAACATGTCTTAATTATTTCGGCTTATTTGATTTGGATGCGAGTATTGTTCTCATAAAAATAAATCTAATTTCACTTTATGAGAGAGGAACCTACTCATGTTACTTCCTCGAAAAAAAGGAAGTAGAGAAAATTATTCATGACCCTGAGAAGCAATTTTAAATGAAGTTTTATTATAATGCTAAGAATACTTAAATCCAAAAAAAATTTGATGTAATTTTGTAATAGAAGGTTATCTTAAATCAGTTAAAACTAACTAATTTTTGAATTAACAAACTTTAAATATTTATGAAATTTAAACTAGTTTCTAAGTTGAAATATTTTTAAAAGTTCAACAAAAAAGTTTAATGTTAACTTTAAAAGAAAAGCTAAGTTTGTCAAATTCAAAACATTAAGTTTAAAACAATATGATTTTTTAAACGTGTTTTACGTATAAAACATCTAGGAATAGTAAAATTACAATTTTTTTAAAGTTTGTTAAATAATATGCACAAGTAATAAAGATTAAGTATGTAATTATAACTCACAAAAAACCATCCCCCGCCTCATCGGTATTTAAAACTTCGCTTGTAGTTAGGTTTGTACTTGTTTCTGAGATTACCTTCAAACCACATTCGTTTTTTCTATGGTTTTTAGAAGTACGATAAGGTTTTGAGCTGTATAAATTTAAGTTTTCATAGAAAAAATAAGTATTATATTTTACTACATATACCCAATGTTGCATGTTTTGATTACTATAATAATTGTAAAAAGTATACTGAATTAAGTATATATACAATTTTAAGTAAGACTTTTGGTAATCTAAAACACACTAAGTGTTTTTAGTCTTACTTCGTTACAATTATACTAAGCTAAGTATAATTTTGATTATTTTACTGCTTATAAGATTATTATTTAAATAACTTTGTATTACTTGAAATTAAAAAAACTTATTAAGAAGTAGTACGCTTCAAAATAACACCTAATAGAGTTTATTTTAAAAGTGAATCAAATATATTTAATGGTTACATTATACTGTAAAATATGTCAAAATAAGTTATTTATATGAGTTTATACATACTTCTTTCATACAAAAAGCTTATTATATATAAACAACATTTATTTCGGCCATCATCATTGTGGTGAAGTTCATAATTTATATATAAACAATCGATTTTTACAAAAATATTTTCTTTAGATATAGAACTTATTGAACGATAAAAAAAGCGCTCAAAAAGTTTGGTATATGGACCTGTTGTACGAAAAAACCTTTTGATATCGAGTAGTTCACCATTTGGATATCTTTTTACGTCTTGTCCAGGACTTATTTAATGTTATTTAAATTAAAAACGAGATTTTTTTAATAAATATTAAACATGTTACTTCAAACTCATATTTATAAGTCAAATCAGTAAAAAAATAGTGGTTTTAGTATGTTATCCAGGGACTTAAAAAGAAAAAAAGAAAATTACTGCATTTTTACCGTAAAAGAAATAACTAAAAGTATAGTTTTGTTCGGCAGGCCATATTTACATGCTCGCGGGACGCAGTTTGCCGATCCCTGATTTAATCTAACCATTAGTTTTCAAAAACAAAGTTTCAATAAATTTATTTAGTCATTTTTTAGTGCTTTTATAGACAAAAAACTTAAGTTCAATCACTCTTCAAAAGAATATGTAATTTTTTATGAAATTGTGAATAATTATGAAACAAATACGAAATTGTTTATAAAGTCGTATGCATCTCTTAAAATTAACTTTTGATTTATTGTATATAGCAAAATGATATTTTCAGTATTATATAAATAACTTATTTTGTACTAAACTCAAACTTTATTAAAGTTAAAACAAAAAGATAATATTCAATTTTGATAGTTGAACAGCTTTTGCTAAACCTAGTTTATGAGTTAATAGAAAACAATAAAAAAGACTAAATTTACTTTCTATGAAACTCCTTGTTTTTGTTTTCAGTCTTACTTATTCTTGATGTTCTGTAATGGGATTTGCCGTTAGATAATGTTTGGTTTGTACTTTTTTTTGAAGAATCTTTTAAATTGACTTTACTCCTTCTTTGGTACCGTTTTTCTTCTTTTGTTTTTGTTATTTCTAATCCAGTATCTCTTAGTGTACCAATGCTTTTATCATTTATTTTTGTACCTAAAAAACAAAACAAAACTTTAACACGAATACAAATAAATGTTATATGTACAGTTACAAAAAGTTATACAAAAATTGAACAAAAATAAAAATGGTTAGAACCATCAAAAAAAATCAGTCTCAGTCTTATACAAACGCTTTTAAGAGATCTTTCATTTATCAAAAAACAAACATTTTCAATTCTTATTCAAATACAATCTAATTCTATTAGAATATTTCAAATACTACATTAAATAAATATAAAATAAAATGCTAGCATGTTATATCTGACAATGTCTAAATTAAATCAGCTTAGAAATTACATACAATATAGTTATTCAAAAAATTTTAACGAACATCATTTAAAAAAAGATTGTGCGTTTAAAATAGCTTTGTTCAACCTATAAAAAAATACTCAAAAAAACTTATTAAAATCAAACTCTTATACCTTGTTTTCTAATATTAGGAAAACAAGTTAAATATTAAAAAATAGTTAATGACCGATACAAAAAAGTTTATGACTAGTTTTTGTTGGTCTTAGATGAGAAACATTCTAACGATTTTTGAAAAATAAACTTGTATTTCTTCTTAATTTGTATTAAGGATTTTTTGAAAGTACTCTAACATACTTTGATTCGTTTCCTGTTCAATGCATCCTGATAACAAAGACAATAGTCCCTTTTTAAAATCCAAGTAATTAACTTTACCTTTTTTGTCAGGTATTAGCTCTCTTTGTAACACATCGTATTCTGAATCCTATCAAAACAGTTAGCTATGTTATGTTTAAGTTCTAAAAGTACTAGTTGTTAGTTATGCTTTCTAATAGAATATATGAATGAAATAAGTTCGTTAGGGTACAATGATAATTTATATGAACAATTATTTTTAATGTACAAAAAGCTTTCTGCTACTCATAAACTAGTTTATTTCAGGACAATAGAAAGAATAATAAAAGTTCTTTTGCCCAATTCATCCATGTTGCTTTTAATGGAAACTCAATCTAACTGTATAATGATCAATGCAAACTAGAAATAAAAACTACTTATGAGCAAGTTAAAATAAACAAAATAAGTAAAAACTTAGTAATATATCTATTTCATATATTACTAATGTCATACCAAACTTAAATCTTACATTTTAGAAACTTAAACTTTAAAAAAGTTTAAGTTTATTTTCTGCGTAAATAACTTTTTTTTTAGTATATAAGCTAGGTATTTAAATATTTATGTCTGTAAATACTGTTAACCTGTTGTTAAATTTGAACAGTAGTATTCAAAGCAGTGCTTCTTGGAAAGGTGAAACGAAAAAGAAGATTGTACAAGTTCATTGTTGTGTAAACTGTACTGTACTGTACAGTCTAATAAAAGCATCAATAGTAGAAAGAAAATACCGAAGACTTTGCTTTTATAAAAATATCTTTTGACTTTTTTTGAATATAAACATTCTAATGTACATACAACAGGGTTTCCTAAACTAGGCGGTACTGCCTCTTGTATACACTTTTATCTGCTTAATGACCAATAAACATTAAATGGAAAAAAAGACGACTTTAATTTACATGGCAATTCTTTTTTTGGATACACATTATCAAAACCTCAGCTTACTAACTGATTTGTGTTTCATAAAGTAACGTTATAAAAGAATAGTAGATTTTGCTGAGGAAAATTTTTTTAAGTTTTTATCAACAAATTTCTAAATTCAAACACAATTTTTTTTTAAAATACTTTTTGATACATAAAGACGACTTTTTCATTATTAAAGATATATTAGTTATAGTACTTAGTTATCGTAATAATTTAAGATAAATTAAAATAAAATCTATGCTAGAATCGATGATCTTTTTTGACTATTATTATAATGTCTGTATTGTTTAGCACAAACAAATAAATTGTATGCACGCTACTGTGCTCAAGTGCACAATTATAGACGTACTGCTCTTAAGTATTGAGTCTAGAATTTAAAAGCAGAAATATGTTGTACAAAACCATTTCGAGTACCGTTTTGAAATACTATGTTAAACCATTTAGATACATTTAAAGCATAAGTTTTCTCATACAGGGTAATATACATGATGCTGCATGTTAGTATATAAAAACAATCATACATTATAAAGTAATGTAAATAATTTCTTAATTATGTCTAAAGTACGTTATAGTCTTTTCAGTCTCCGTCGTTGATACCTGGGGCGTCGTATGGGGTGGAACACTGGAGCTGTTGCTTCACCTAAAAAAGAAAAAGAAAGTGTACAAAAAGTTAAATTTTAGAGTTTAAGCTTTGAATGACGCTGCTTTTAATGGAGCCCTGCTTCAGCTGTACCATCCTACACTAAATAGAAATAGATTTATTTTAAAGTTAAGGATTAGTTTTAAAATGATATAAAATTTATTATGTTAGTATAAAAAAAGAAAGTTATTTAGTCATGAAGATGTACAAAAAATACAGTAAAATGTAAACTTGACCATCGTTAATTTTCCTTCAAAATTTGTTTTTTCAAACTTTGTACTTGGTATTCGAAATTTTCGTAATACTGGAGCTGCAAACTTAGTCTGTGTCAGCTGCATCTTAAGCATATACAAATTTTCAATACAAAAACTTGTAGAATGGCTTAATGATAAAGCTGCATAAACTTTCAGCACCATGTGAATTAAAAATAATGATCGTTGTTGAGAATTCACTACAACACGAGAACAATAATAATGGTAGTGACAAGTTGAGCTCGAGCAGGGACAAGTCGAGCAGAGCAACTTGAGCAGGACCAGAATAGTTTGTTTATTTTTTAAAAAGTTGTTGTAGTTTTCAAAAAATTGTTATTTTTGCATTAAATATTTTTTTATACTTACTTTGTTTTTTTTTAGCAAACAAATGTTTTGTATCATTTACAAATTAATGTAATTGAAATATAAAAAGGTCTTAGAGTAGTTTAGAATAAAAATTTCAAGCTTGGAGATTTTTTCACTCTCCGCACACCCTAACAAAAAATACCACGCGACGCCAAAATACTAAATTTTAACGTTAGTTGAATAAAGTATTTCTTAAATTAAGGCAGTTGTTTTAAAATTTACTTTTATTCTTAAATAGAAATAATCAAACCAATTCAAAAACGAGTCTCAGATTTCGTTTTCATTTTGTGTTTAAAAATTTGGCAGAATATTTTATAAATGCATTTTAGAAATAGGTAAAAAAAAGTTCTTCATTTTTGATAAAACCATCAATTTATAAGCTATATAATACATGTGATATGTTTTAGTTTTTAGAATATTTGATATTTTTTTAAGATCAGTACAAATATATTTTGTTTCATAAAAAGATAAATAAGGGACAAAAAAGTGTTGCTTTATCGCTTAAGTTTAGATGATTTTTTTTTTAATTAGCACGTTAATAGTTTTTCATAACTAATATGATGTAAATTGGTCTTTTATTTTGAACGTTATTACTATTAAACTTCTTACAAACTTCGTTAGATTGAGCTCAAATTTAATTAAACTATTTTATTTTTTACAATAGGAAAATAATAATGTTTTTATTTTTACTAAAAATAAGAAAACAGAACAAATTTAATGAATAAATTTTATTTATTTAAAGTTAGTTTTTAAATATTGTATTTCTAACTAGAATAAGTTTTATTGACTTTAAAAAAACCTGCATATAATAATAATTACTTTAGTAAAAATTATTTATAAATAAGATTTATGAAAAAAAAAGAAACTATTATGTCGCGAAAATGTTTATTTCTACTTTAAAAAATTGTTCGTTCAAAATAATTCTAAAAATCGACACAAAAATATAAACAATCAGTAAATATGTACTTTTATTTAACTTAGCTATGTAATTCTAGAAAAATTACTGTTAAAAAAATAAAATAATTACGACTTATAAAATTTTTATGAAATATTTTTGTACACTAAACTATAAATTCTAAATGAACAGATTTTTTTAATTAGAAATTAATTTTTAACATAGAAACAGTTATCTATTTAACCTAGTTTTAACTTTTAAGTGTTATTTTGTAAAACCAATTTTGTTGAAAATCTAAAACTTAATCTTCTATATAAGACAGCTAAAAAACTTGTAAGGTTTGTCAGTTATGCTTTTACACAAAATATGTTTTCAAAAATAAGTTTAATCTTAATCAGTTTATATTCAGACAAACATTATTAATCTGTAAAGGACTGTGCAGTAAATCTTTGGAGTTCTTTTTTCTTTTAACTTAAAAGCTTTTACTTTTGATTTTAAATAAACATGAGTTTAATCACTTTAGTTTTTATTTTTATTTTAGAATATTTTAACACTGTACTACTAAACAATAATTCTTTCTGATATATCAATATAAAAAGCCTTGTACGTTTAAGACATGCTTCTGTTACGAACTAATACACTATTAGAACTTTTAAACATAAAAATACTCATTTAGTTAGAATTATAATAACAAAAAAACCAAAACAGCATAAGCATTTTATAGTAAACTTATGTTTCGCTTAATTGTGTAACTAATAAAAAAATATGTAATACTTTTTAACAATTAAGCTTATCTAGCGCATAACAGAGTAAAAAATGTATAAAAATATTCCTTTTTATAAAACAATAACTTGAAACCATTCGTCACTTTTTGATCGGTAGTATTTTCTCTCTAGCTTAAATCTTTTGTTAAAAGCTATTAACAGCTTATTGTTGACTTTAAGTGTTAAATGACTATGATTGCATATTAGGTATAGAATTAAAAACTGTTGCTTTTTGTGAGTTTGTAAAATTGTTATGAAATAAATTCTGCAACTGCTGTTTTTTATGTATATATGTTGTTAAGTTAGTTATTATAAGAGCAAGAGTAAGTATTTTAGTATTTATTTTTGAGAAAATAAATTTACACAGCGTCACCTATTGTCAAACCTGTTATTTAAAAGTTAGGTTGACACATATAATATATTTACCTTAAACTTTTAAACTAGTAACTAGACTTCTATACACATTGTTGCAACGCAACTTTTCTCTTACTAAAAGTATTTATCAACAAAATCAAACATTTTTTTTTCACGTTGTAATATAGCTTTTAATAAATGAATTTCTTCAATATAATTAAAAATTAGATTTTTGTATTTCTATTCACTATAAAAAATTATTTAAAACTAAATTTTAAGTAGCATCTGTAATGTTTTTCAAGAAGTTTCCTAGAATTTTTCTAAAATAATAATGAAGAAGTAAACAGATACTTTACCCATCATGTTATAAAAAAGAATGCAAAAATAGAAAAAAATCTATCTTTGAAACTTAGCTTGGTAAAAAAATATATAAGAATCTAATTATCAGTAAAAGCTTGGTATATGAACTTTTTTGTGAAAAATTAGTTTAAAAAATAGTACTAATAAAAATATGTTTCTAATTTTTACTAATAAAATTTTTAGTTTTTAGAAAATTAATTAATTTTAACTTTTTTAACTTTTAATTATCTTCAAACAAATGATTAACTATTTAAAACTTAGATAAGTATATTCATAATAAAATTGAAATCATTCATAAGTTTATTATTATCTTTTATTTTCGTTTAAAATATATAAGATACAGACATTCAATATGCATATGTAATATGTAGTATATTGATTTATAAAGCATTACCAGGAAGAAATCAGTAAAATAAAGTTTTAAAACCGATTTTGAATCGAAATAAAAAAATAACTAATTATGTTTGTAATAAGCAAGTTTGTGAAAATCAGTAAAAAATAACGACGTATTTCTAAAGTAAACTTACATTGAGATTAAGCTCGTTACAAAGTTTATTCAACTCAGTAGGTGATAAGTACCCTGACCCGCTAATGTCACAAGAATCAAAGTATGATTTTAATAAACTTTCGTAGTCGTTATTACCTTCCATGTATCGTTATAAATTAAGCCTGTAATAGTGCTACAGGAATGAAAATCTAATATTTAAACTTTTAATAGAAACTATATATGTATAAATAAACTGATTTTAAATTCTAATAGAGTAGACCTACCTAAAAACTATACTAAAACATATCTGTTAAGCAAATTTAAAAAGTTTTTAATAAAAAATAAAAAGTTAAAACTAAAATGTTTCTCGATTAATCACCGTTTAAAGAGTTGTAAAACTAGTTTTGTAGTATAAGTAGTATAGTTTTATGAGTTTAAGAACTACATAAATTTTTTAAAGTTTGTGCAAAATTCCTCTTTTTTTTTTGTATATATTTTAGCAAGTAAATTTTTTCAGCAATTAATAGTAATTCTAATTGTAGTTATTTATTTTTTTAAGTAATATTTGATTTTGTCGTTTTTATGAATACATTTGAAACTTTTACAGCAAAATACCTGTTAATAGAAAGTTAAAATAATTACATATGTTTTACATGTTACACATATGTTCTTATAAAATTGGTACTACAAACATTACTTCAAAATAAAAATAAGAAAACAACAAATAACAAAAAAAACAAGCAGTTTATTTTCAACTAGGCTAAACTGAAACAAATTAAAAAATATTCAGAAGTCTCTTTTGTAAAAACCTTAAACTAAGCTTAACTTTTAAAAATGTTACTTTGTTTAAAAAAAGTTTGACTAAAAACCTATATTTGTCAAAGTTTATAATTCAATTTTACTCAAAACAACTTGTAAAAAGTTTCTTTATTTGTTTTAGGACTTTAATGAACATAAAATTTTAACGCTAACATCAAGTAAACAATGCTTAAAACGAGATAATTGATATGTAGCGCTTGCTAGCGTTAAGTTTATATTAATGTATAAACGGGATAACAAAGTAAAGTTGTTTGAAGAGATAGTTTTGTGAGTTTAGAAAGTACCACTTTAAGAAAAAATAATTCTTATACAAAAAAAAGATTCTTATATCTTTTTGACGATTTTTAATATTTCGTTTTGCATATGTACTTTTTTAAATATTATATAATAGTTTTCATTTTTAAATAACAGTAAAAGTAGTCAAAAAGTAGATACGTTTTCAAATAAAAACTAAACTAAGTAGATATGAAAAAAAATATTAAATATTTCATTGATTTTACATCAACTCTAACAAAATTTAATAGTTGTATACAACCTAGTGATCTACAGGATTTACTATTTAGATCCGGCCGAATCCGGTTCCGGATCTTATTTTTAAAGTAGGATCCTTAATGCTTTAAGTTATATATAATTTCAAGAGAGAACAAACTTAAAGAAATTATTTATTATAATACCATTAATTAGTAAAAATTGTTTAATACAAATATTTTGTTAAAAAAAACGCAATGTTATTGTCTAAATATTGTATTTTAACACTAGGAAAAGAACATTTTAAAAATAAATCTAATGATATGAAAGCTTAATTTTTATGTTAATTTTCAAGCTACTTATACGGCTAAACTTGAACTTTGTACCTTTTATGACGTAAATAAAAGGAAACTAAATATAACTATGTTTAAAAAATATTGAACTTTATTTATTTAAATCATGTTAAGCTTTACTTACATTACTACTTTTATTTATAAAAGTTCGAACTAAAAGATGAACAATAACTTCTTTAAAACTTTTTATGTTTACAAATATAAAGTTAAGTAATTTAGTAAATAACATTTACTCATATCAACGCCATTAAGCTACAAAGACTATTTTTGTTTTTTCAAGTTGTTATGAAGATATAAAAGTTTTTTGCCATTTTTTGGAAGTTATCGACTTCGCCTTTGTTCGTACAAGTTACCAGCTTCTTAAAAAAAACTTTCAGAATAAACAGAAAAAGGTAGTGCCGAAAGATACCTTATTGCAAACCTGGCAAGATGCGTGTATTTTTTCTTTTTTGAGTTCCACCAAGACAAGACTTTTGCTTCTTTAACTTCTTCAGCAGATAGTTTTTTTTCAACTAAAAATAATTAATTGGTGTCTCAATCTCTTGATCAACTAAACTATTTTGGAAAAACATTTTTAGGTAGTTGAGCTATAGGTCTATTAGGCGGTACTAGAGGAACTTGACCACTTAGACCAGTCTCACAACAACTATGATTTTTTACTTCTGATTTTAGTAGCCTTACAACCTTCTGTTGGAGATTAGCAGGGAAAAAGTAAAGTCGATATTGTAGATCAACAGCTGTTGTGAGTAAAAATAAGTCGTTATCATAAAGGTTTATTCGTGTGCTGTTATTAGTTGTATAAAACCTTCTTTCAAAAGCCTTTTTTATATTTTTTGTCAAGGTTGCTAAGGTTGTAGAACTACTTTGACCTGTTGGACTTTATGTTTAAAAAACGTTTTAGTACTGCTGCATGCGGGATTACACTTGACAACAACTGCTTCGCTTGACTAGTTTTATATATAATAAATATTCAAAACACAATAACATAAGTATATAAAACTGAAAGAAGCTGATCGCGAAAAACAAAGTCTTTCCAAACTAATTGGATTCGGCCAAATCTCAGCTAGGATCCGGCCGTAACCGGTTTCGGATTTTTTATCAATTTATGATTTGACCGGATCCGGTTCCAGATCAAGGCAAAAAATGGCCAGTTCCGGATCCGGTAGATCACTAATACAATCTTCTTAATATGATATATACACTATCAACAGTATTATGGTTTAATAAAAATAAACTTCAAAATAATAAAAAACCTACATTAGTTTAAATTAAACTATAGAATAAAAATATATCCGTTTGCAAATAAATGAATTTAGTACGCCGAAAAGCGGTATTAAAGTCGGTTTTCTAATATTTTTTACAAATAAGCTTACTTGTTTATTTAACTATATTCAAAAGTTATTAAATTTTTTACTGTAAAAAATTTTTCCTCAAAAAGTGAATTCAAAGTAGTACCAGAACACTTAAAATTCGCTCAATCTAACATTTGTAGTCATATTTCTTCAGATTTTTTTATATCATTATAATAACTACTACAAACAGTTATAATACGGTTTTCCAAATTAGGCCAAGTGGCCCCCTTTGGGTCCATAGCCAGCAAAAGAGCCACCAGGTCATAGTTTGAAACTTATACTAGATATTCTTGAGTTGGTAGTGAAGAGCAAAACTGATTGATTTATTAACCTTTATATATTTCACCTTTTATTTAAAATTGATATTTAAAGTTTAAATCTATTAAAGTTAATTTAAGCTTTAACAAAAAAGTTTAAAAAATAATGAAGCATGTATATATTGCTAAGTTTTTAAAAACTTCAAAGTAAATGTATCAAATTATCTTCGTGAAAAGTTACAGAGTAATATAAAATAATAAAGTTTGTAAGTTTTGGTAATGTTTAAACTTGTAACACATTTAAAGCTTGTTAATTTATAGTTTACATCTTTAATAGTTCGTTTTTAAATTTTTAAAAATAATAGTACAAATATAATTTAAGCATAGAAAATAATATTGCAAAATAAACTACGTGCTAAAGTGTCACAACGTGCTAAGTTTTCATTCCGTGCTTAAATGGCACAACGTGCTAAATTGTCATTCCGTGTTAATGTGTCATTTTGTGCTAAAGTGTCACTCTGTTTTTAAGTGACGCCGTGTTTTTATGATCCGTTTCCTATACTAGATATTGAGAAAAAATTTCAGAAATTTAGGAGGCCATAAGCTGTAAAAGGGTGAGCCACAAGGCCATAAGTTGAAACTTACATTAGATATTCTGGAGTTGATGATGAATAACAAAAAAAAGGTCTTAGACGTTTTTAAAGGTAGTTTTTTTTTTAAATCTTGTCGAAGGGGGCCATAGCTTCCTTTATTTTTACAAAGGGGGCCTTTAAAAAAAATGGGAAACTCTGAATTATATGCTACATCTAAAAATAAATATTAAAAAAATTGGAAATAATTTTTAATATTTTTGTTATTATTATAAAAAAATTAAGTTCTCAAAGTTTGTAGAGGTTTTCAGTAGATAAGTGTTAGTAAATCACTTAATTTTAATTAAAGCATATTGCTAACAGATGTTTCTTTAACAATCAAATTATACCAACGTTTAACTTTCTTAAAACCAACTAAAGAATAAACACTTGTTACTACTGTGACTAACTGTGGTAAAGTTAAATCTCCTACAAACTTTTTTTTGGATTTTTTTCGTTTACAGAACATCATGAGTTAGTTTAAGACTTTTTATATTCTTACTTTAATTGTCAAGTTTAATTAAAATCCTTACCATAAAAATAGAAACAAGGCAGAAATAACCCGTCTTCTTTTTTATGAGAAACGAAACTTAAACCTAAGCCTCGGAATTTTTACACCTTTAAGATTATTGTTATTTAACCAGAAATTAATTTTTAATCATTATTATTTAGGTTTAAATACTGATTAACTCTAAAATTTGTTTTAACAATGGTTCTTATTTGTTTCAAAAAAATACAAAACAGAAACAATAAAAAATAAAACAAACACGAGGAACACTGACAAAATTAACTAAAAACTTTAAAATAATTTAAATGTTTAAATATAACTAAATAAGTAAACCAGTTTTCTATTAAAAAACTTTACTTTAATTCCTAGGTTTTTTTTTGTTACTAGATCTTTTTATAGCTCAATGAAATTTGAAGAAGTTACAATTGCTCAAAATACAAAAAATCACAGTGCGTTTTACCTTAGGTGTAATGTAAACAGAGAAAAAAAAAACTGTTTAATTAGAAATATTTTTTTAATACAAGTTTTAGCATTAAAAAAAATTATGCTTATTAATGATAATATTAAGATATTTTAGGATCTAAATTATTTTACTAAAACATTATCTTTTTAGATTTTCTTTTTTAAACTTTAGTTTAATAAGAAGTCACTTATGAAGAACTTTAAATTTATTTGATATCTACAAATAAAAATAACCATAAAGAGCTCCTTTAACAGTCTTATAAAACAGCTTTTGGTTTTTTAGTTTAAAACTATATGTTTCTGTTAGCAGTCGAAAATGAACAAAGACACTTATATAACATAACAACTTTGGATTTTCTCGTGATTATGTCTACTTGGATAGTTATACTAAGGACAAAATATAATCGTTGTCTGCCGCTGGGATTATTGTCGATGATTAAACTTAATTGGCTTTTACTATTCGTATTTAAATCATTACACGAATAATAAATTGCAGTCATCGACTATACTTAACTATCAACGAAAAACTAGAATTTAAAGTTCTAAATTATTAATTAAAATCTAAAGTTTTTGAAATGGAAAATACTATATTTGTTGGTTACTTAACTACTTATTAGGCATAAGACAGACGGTAAGGTTTTTAGTTACTCAAATTTAATTTAGTTACTAACTAGTTTTTTCTTTTTAATACCTATACAGGTACAAACAATTTTACTTAAAAATACTTATTTTAAACAGAACATTTATGTTAGATTTATTTTAAAACTAAGTTATTCCAAATTTAGCCTTAATTAAAACTTTATATTATAACTTTTACTAACAAACTTGCGAAAGTCATAGTATTTAAGTATTTTTTCATTTATTTGTAGTAAATTATTTAAGTAAATTCCAAATTCTACTAACTTTTAATGTAACATTTATATGTTTAGTATAAACTATGTAAAAAAATAAATGTTTAAGTATTTTTGCTACAATATAAAAAGTCTGTTAATTTTAACTTTTAAAATAAAATATTCGTCAAGTTTTATTTTCTAAAAGTATATTAAAAAAAAGCATTTCATTTTTTTTCTTAAATTTATTTGAGTACTTATGAAGTAAGTCTTGACAAAAATTGTATCTTACTAAATTAAAATGAATTAAAATTGAAATAAAAGTATACTGTAGTTTACAGTTTTAAAATATAGTATACTTTTATTTCAATTTCAATTCAGTTTAATTTAGTAAGATACAATTTTTGATATGACTTACTTCGAAAGTACTCAAATAAATTCAAGAAAAAAAAATTAAATGTGTTTTGTTATATTTTTTAAATAAGTTATGCACCGGAGAAAAGTTGTTCTATTTTTCTACAATAACAAATCGTTTTCATTTGAAAAAAAAATTAATGCCCTTACTAATTTTTATGTTAACTTAACAATTTTAAACTTTTAAAATTTCAGCCCTTTGCTTTATGATAATTGTTTTTGAGTTTTCGTTGATTATTGCTTTCAAGCATTTTACTACAAAACTATACGTAAATTTTTAACATTACTAATTCGGTTCTTATCTCATATTCTTGTACTATTCATTTAATATTAATATCAAGTTTACACCATAGAAAATTGAAGTAAAGATTTGTTGGAAATAGCGACTTTTTAGCTGTGTGAAACTAAAGAGTAACAAACAAGTTTTATTTTTAAACGCTAGCTAAGTTTACCTTAAATTACTAACCGCCTCAGGTAAAAGCAGACTTTTTGTTTGAAAAAGTACAGTATTGTAATTTTATGATCTTACTTGCATATTGATTGTTTTAATTTACTGTGTTTTATACGTAAACTTCTTGTTTATGAACTTTTTCAATGTTTCTTTAAAAGTACTTTGTTTTGTTGCAATGTTTTTTTAAACAATTTTATTTAATTACATAAGTCACTTATTACCTTTGTGAAAAATTGCTTTATTAAAGTTTTGAATTATTAACAGAAAAATCTATAGATAATAAATGTGCAGTAGTTTTTTTCCTAAACAAATGGAAAAATTAACATATGAATTCTTAAAAAAATGCCGCGATTAAACTTGTTTCGGTTATCTAGTTATTTAGTAGTTTTATGCACTATACTTATAACAATCTACAATTTCACTTCAAATCAAACGTACAAGAAGTTAACTTTAAGACAAATTGAGCGTGAAAAAAAATTATTTGAAGAAAATTATGCAAAAAAGAAAACAAAAGAGAAAAATTTGTTACTAGAACAAAAAGAAAAAATTATCAACAATGAACTTGTTAGTTTTGAATAACTCAGAATATAACTTAAAATTCTTAAGTTTTAGCTTTAATGTTAAATAAAATTTTTTACTATACATAAAAATGTTTAAGAATTATTTCGTAACACTATTTCGTATTTATTTTGAATATTGTTGTAATTTCAAAACTTTTATTTTTCAATTATTACGAAACTATTTAAGTTACACTTTTAATAGGTTTATAACAGCTAAATTACTGAAAACTTTAAACTACGGTTCGTTTATACAGCTTTATATAAAAAGACTTCAGCTTTTGAAAAATTATACATCATATAAGTGAACTATTATTTTTGAAAACTAGACTATCTATCATACGTTTTTGTTATTTTTGTAACTATATAAACTTTTAAAATGTCTCATTTAATACAAGCTATATTAAAAGATGGTAACAATTAATAAAAATAGAGTTCAAGCGAATGAAAGCTGTGATATGCGTTAATCAGTTTTTAAAAAGTTAGTCTTAAAAGTAATCAAAGTTATGTAGTCAGTAGTTATGATCCAAAGTGATCAAAATATACTTTTATTAATGTAAAAAACAAATAATTGAAAATTTTGAAACTACTATTTTGTAATCAAAAAGAGACTCTCTCATCTTTCAAGACTGTACTATATGTTTAAAAGCTGTATTGTATATATTCTAATAGTTATTTTGCTAAGGTGACAAACTTAACCTGATATACTATAGAAACAGACAAAACAAAGTTTGTTGAATTTTACAAAGGTTGCATTGAGTTATTTAAAACTATCTATTCCACATTCTAATTTATTAATTCTTTCTAATAGATTTATTTTAACTTTAATTTATTGAATGTTGCATTAAGTACACAATTGAATCAAACAAAGAGTACTATGACATTTTTATATTTATGTATCACAAATCTATACAAAAATATTTTAGGGAATAGTTACAGTTCTTTAAAAACAATTTTTCAGAAAGTAACTAACTGTCTTTAATGGCTACTTTACTACTGTAGTACTATGCAAAAAATTATTTGTTTTATTAAAATTTAGTGAAAGTTATAACAAAATTAGGTAATTTAGTCACCTAAGAAAAACCTCTTTAATTCTTTTAATACTACAAAACAAAATTGTTTAGAGAAGTTGTTGATGAAGTCTAACACTTTATCTTATATAGCATTTCAAGTATTCAATATCTTTTATTTTAAATATTGCAATTTTTTTTTACATATTTTATCTTAAAAAATTCAAAGGCTAAATCTTGTGAAAGTGAAGATTCAAGCATCACTTTATTTTTTATTAGAAATTTGTTTATTGAAGCAAAGTTTAAAAATGACAGTTAATAAAAGTTTTTAATTTAAAAACTTGATTTTAGTTATATCTTTTATTCATTAATATAGTTATTTAGTATAAGTGCTACTAAATTATACCCCTGAAACTTTATTTTTAATTAATTCTTTAAACATAATATACAGGACGTTGGTCACGTGATTTACAATAGAGTTCCTAAATGTGGATCTATGTCTGTTACAACATTGTTCTACAGACTTGGTTCAATAAACAAATTCCAAGTAACATCTCCATGGGAACCAGGAGAAAAACAGGAAAAATCAGACGAGGAAGAAAAAGAGTTTGTAAACATGATTAGAGTTAGAAAAGAATTTCCAATGGCTTATATCAGACATATCTACTTTGTAGATTTTACAACGTTTGTTTGAAAATATTTTTTTTGATAATAGAAATTTTGTGAAATATTTCAACAAATTTAGAAATAAGTTATTTTAACAAAGTAAATAACTCTAAAAGTAGTTTTTTTAGGACAAACTTCGCAGTCATTCTATAATGCTTCAAATTTTATAATAGACTGTTGATTTTTTTTAAAAGGTAAAACTTTTTTTTAAAGATTAAAACGAATTGTAAGATAATGTCCTTGTTTTTAAAATTATTGTCTATAAAAATCATTAAAGTTCTTGCGATAACCTGTTTCCCAATTTGAACAGTTTTATGCGCAATCTACTAACGTTTTAAGTATTAAAAATATTACAAAATTATAAAAAAAGGTAATTAAGATTTAAATAGCTATATAAAGTCTCCAACTACTATTTAAAAAATTAAGTAGACAAAATCAAACATGAATATATATTTTATACTTTTGTATAATTTTTTATAAACTATTAAAGACAATTTAGAAAAATATTAATGACATAATTTATTGTTTTCGTGTCGTTTTATTCATATAGCTTGATTAGTTCACAAAGCTTTAAAAAATGTTGAACTATAAAAGAAACAAGCTGTATTTAAAACTTCTGTAGACTTGTATAATACAATAAAAACCAAACACAAACTATGTACACATTAACTTTTTTTTTGTTTTTTTGACTTATATATCAGACTATGAAGCCAATTTTTTTAATTTTTACTATCGTTTTAACTAAACTAACAAAATAAGCAATCGATGCTAGTATTTTCAAGTAAATGGTGGAACTTGTTTTAGATTCAGTCTTTCTTCTGTCGCTGTGTTTTAGTATATTTAAAAGTCTTTGAACCAAATGTGTGAACTCAACCGTTAGTGCAAAATAACGAAAAGTTTCGAGGAGTAATTCAAACTACTGTATACAAAAAGCGTCTTAGTTATCATAATTTCAACTTGATTTATGCAAAAGGCAATAGGTCTTTTTATATATATCCTGATTATGTTTATCATAGTTTAAACAGTATTTAATAAAGAAATGGTCAAAGCAGTTATGAAAATTTATGAATGTTGTTAAAAGTTACTAGGCCTACAAGAAAAAATTTATAATACTTTTATAACAACCCCAGCCTTGTTTAGGGTTTTACCTTCAATTGTAAAATGGCCTAATTTTTGGATTAAAAGCTTTGAGGGTTAGACTCTTAAGCTTTCTCCAGAATTTATTTGACTTATTAGGTTTAAGTTATGAATTAATAAATATGTAATACGTTTAATATATGTAGTTTCATTTATGAAGTTAGTTTTTTGAAAAGTGACAAAGCAGCTAATCTATCAGTAGAATAAAACTACGAAAATAAAAACAACAAATAACACAAGTATTCTACAAACTAAACAAGTTCTTAATGTTCTTTTAAAGTTTGAATGTCAGAATCTTAAATGTAAAAAAGGATCTTACTAATAATACTGAGTCTTAAAATGTGATGTGTTTTTTGCACTAGCTTACTAAGCACAAAAACATACATTGTTAAGTTTTTATAAAGTGATTTGGGGAACAATCATCTAGCTTTTCTGGCGGTAATTTAAAAAACAATACAATTAGTAAACTTCGTTACATTTTTCTATCAAAGGTTATAAGTATTACAAAGGATTCTTAAGTCTTTAAGATATATATTAAAGTTTTCAGTAAGAACAATTGTATAAAGAGCTACGCTATAAGTAGAAGCCGATGTAAATTAATATTTTGTTCTTTTTGGGTCTATTTCTCAGATTCCCGTCAGCAAAAACTAAATTCACTTAAGTAAAAAACTTTTAGTTTTAAAAATATATATGTAGTAGTTGAATTAAATATAATTCATTTTTATAAAGTTAAATAAAACTAAGGCTAGGTCTTTTACAAAAATCACCTGCTGTAGTGTGAAAAACATGTAAATGTTGAAAAATGTTGACAGGAATTAAAATTAAAATATTATTTGTTTTTAATTAATAAATCTATCAAAAATGACTAAACTGATCATTTTGGATTTTCAAAAAATATTCAACTAAGTAACATTCGATAACTTTAAGAAATAGCTACAACACAATTAAGTCTTTATGAGTATAATATTTAGATGAAAACTAGTTTGAAATTTATACAATTAGGCTAACAACTATTGTTTAGGTTTATGGTTTTCAATAAATTAGTAGGCTATATTTTCTAGCATATAACTAAAATTTTAGAGTTACTAAGTTATAAAACTATAATATTTAAGCTGGTAGAATTGAAAAAGTATCGTAATAGTTTTTTTAGATGTAAAGCTTGTGTATAGTTGTTTTTACTTGAATCTATTTTTTGTTTAGAAATACTAAAGTAAAGTATTATTTATGAGTTAAACATTTTTGAAATTAAATAGTTTTTGTTTTGTAATCCAAGTAAAAGTTTTTTTGACAATAGTTAATAAAAACCATTTATTTTAAGCTACTTTTTTAAGTAGCCTCTTTCAAATAAAGTTTATGAAATAATATAGTATTTTGTTAAATAAAACATTTTCATTGCTAACTTTTAATTGAAGAGCATAAAGTAAACGCTTTTTGTCAACATTTTAGCATATGGTACTCTTTATAACTTAAAATTTTAAGACTATTTAAAACATTTACCTTTTTTCGCAGCATATTTTATATCTTTGTATGGTTATTAGTAGTAACAGACAAGTTTAAATGAAGAATATTTACATTGAACTAAAAGGATATTTGCAAAACTATTTTTTGGTTTCTATTTGACTTCAATAAGTTTGTACAACAAAAAAATACTTATAATTAAATATTCCCTATTTTATTAAACTAAAAAAATAGACTGTTTTTGAGTTATCTTAGACAAGTTCGAATAAAACAATGTTTGTTATTAATTACCATTCAAGCTTAAAAAATTGATAAATAGGTTTAGTACGCACAGTTTAATTTAAATAAAATAGTTTTATATTAAACTATAAAAGCCTAATAAACATATTTTATAAAAAATAAAAGTTTAACAGCTTTCAATAGGCGTGGACTAATTTAAAAAAGGTAGTTTTATAAACCACTGAACTGTATGTAGGCTACAAGTTATCAATCTTATCAAGTCTTCCGAGCTTAGTTTATCTTATTAGCTGCTTAAGATGATTGAAACAATTATCAATAATAATTTAAATGAGTATAAGAGAAACTGCTAAATTGTAATACTTTGCTTTTTTTTCAAATCATAATAAACAAGTAGTAATACATTGCTATAAGTATTAACTGTTATTAAATAAGAAGTAAAACATTAAAAGTTAACTTAGTTCATAAAGTACAGGAATAATAACTTATCACTTTTTTTTTTTACTACAGTTCCTTCACATTTAACCCATGTTTATTATTATCCAAACTATTTCCATCTCAATCAGTTCAAATCTAAATGATCTCCCTTAATACTAGTTTTTACTTGTTTTTCATAACAATCTGCCCCCATTAGTAAATTACTGTTTGAGTTAATTCGAATATACCTAAACTGTTCTAATTCATACAGATATAATAATAAAGGTTATTTTGGAATAAAATTAGAAAAAAGTAATAAAACTTTTAAAACGTAGTTTAAATTTAATACGGCTTATTTGCTTTCAATCTAAACAATATTAGAAGTAATATATTCTAATTCCTTTGTTTTTGATCATTAAAATAATTACCATTAGGCTAACTACTAATCTAAAAAAATACTTTTATTTTTAGGTACAAACAAAAACAACCAATTTACGTGAATATTTTAAGAGATCCAATAGAAAGGTTTGTTTCTTTTTACTATTTCACACGTTGGGGGAATTCTCGTGGTGGAGGAAAATCGAGGATGAACGATGAGAGAAAAAATGAAGTAAGTTTTTTGATACGAAATACGAATATCAAAAAATATTTAGGATTGTAGTAAAACCATTAAAGTAAAAAATAATCAATTTTTTTGAAGCAAACTTTTTCACTTAAAATGTACTTAGATGGTTATTTTGTTAAATTACCTCAAAAGAATCTTTTTTTTTAATCAGTTCTTCAGTATAATCAAATAATTATTTATCTTTTTTAAATTTAACTTTTAAGACTTGTCAAGATATTCATTCATCAACAATTACTAAATGGAAAATTTCAAATTATATTTACCACTTATTAAATAATTTTTTCAGCAAGCTTTTAAACTTTTTTATAATTTTTTGTTCGAAATTTTACGAGAGTCCGGTTTCTGAATACTGCTGTATTTTTGAACTTAAGATAAAAAGCTTATCAATTTTTGAAACAAATTAAACTTTAAAATTTCACTAGTTTTAATTGTTTTTATTATGAAATAATTCTATAAAGACTATTTTTATCTATTTTTCTTTATTTTTTAATTAGCCGACGTTTGTTATTAGAAAAAAAAATTACAACATGCAAAAAACTCGTATTACTAGTTATTAAATCCCCTACATAGTTTTTCTCATCTATATGCTTATTGAATAGGCTTAAGTTTTTTATTTAATATGATTTATTAAATACAGTAAGCTGCTACCTAGGTACGCACTTCCTAGCTACAAACTGCCAGTATGGTACGTTTTTTTAGCCAAAAAGTGCTTTCTTCAAAATTCTCATTTTTAATGCTTTGAATTTAAAAAACAATCCTTAAATTTAATAAAAGAAAATATGATATTTTAAAACTGTTTAGGCTGTATAAAACTTAAACAAAGAGAAACTAAATGAACTAGGAAATAAGTTATGAACTTAAAAATTGTAATGAAAATCAAATACTTAAAACAAACATATTATTGTTTGTTTATTTACCTAAAATAATGAACAATGTAATTTAAATTTGGATACCCCAAGATTAAAACATAGAATGCTTAAAAAGCCATAATCATTTAAGATTAACGAAATTAACGAAAACAATGAAAGTGAAAATAACATACCCAATGATTGAAACATAAATGCAACAAGCGTATGAATGCCTAAAATAGAATTTTGATAAAGAAAAAAAAAAAGAACAGTGCAATTGCCATTTACATACCCGTTCTTTGCAACATAAATTTAAAAAGTGGTAATAACGAACATAAAGAAAAATGAAATTTAAATTTACATACCTTATGACTGAAATATAAATTTAAAGAGCGAGCATTTACAAGCATTTACAAAGTCTATTGTTGCTCAAAGTTTGAAAATAAAACCGTTGCTGAAAATAAAATTAAACTTAACAATTTTTTTAGACAATATCTTTATTAATATCAGCAAATAAAGTGTCATAAAACTGAAGTTAAACTTTGACAACTGTAAAACACAATTTTAATTTGTAACGACTCGATTTTTTAGTCAAGTAGAGCAGTGGTCGGCACGGTGTACACTGGTGCACACTAGGTACATGAAATTTCTTTTAGGGTGCACGAGACTTTTGGGGTGCATGAAACTTATTTTGGGGTACATGAACTTTTTTTTGCGCGCAGAAACTAAAATAAAGTTTTTTTTTAATCTTTCTACGTTTAAGACATATTCAACCTTGATATCTAATTGACCATTTTGTTGTTAATAAAACGATCATTTTTGTACCCTCCTAGTTCTATTCTGTTACATTATATAAAAAATTTTCTACCCTTAGCCGCCCAAAGAAAAATCGAAGTGAGCAAATCTCATAGATTCTTAAAACAAAATAAAACGGTTAGTATTCTATTAATGTTTAATTTTATTAACTCTTATTGTTTAAAAGGGTTTTGCCACATAAAAAATCTATATATTAATCAGCTTAATCAACTGATATTTGACAAAAAATTAGTTAGGCCTAAAAAATTCAATTATGTTTTACTTATAATAAAACTAAAGTATAGGAAGGGTCAATAACATCAAGGCTGTCTCATACTTAGCTCTTTAATAATAATTAAGTCTAGTTATGGTGTAAAAATTAACTAGGTGTTACCGAATTATTAGTAAAAAAAAACGATAAATAGTGTTTACATATTCTTAAACACTAGCGGCGCTAAAGAAAGCAAATTAGGAAGCACAGAATTTTAAATTTGTGATTTAGGGTTAACGGATTCGAAGTAGCCTGCCGACCACTGAAGTAGAGTATGACTAAAGCTTATAGTAATTTCAACAAGCTATTCAATTCTAAATGGCCATCTATGAAAAATGTACCAAATTAAATAGTTGTTTGATTTAAGAATGACCTCTTCCATACTTCTTAAATGTTTTTTGATTTTTAAGGCCAGATATGAAAAATGTGCCAAACTAATTTGTGGTTTGTTTTAAAAGTATGTTCTACGCTACTTTTTAAAAGTTTTTCGGTTTTGTATGGCCACCTATGAAAGATAAACCAACTTAAACTTTTTTTCACAAAAGGAATACTTTCTAGACTAGATAATTCAGAGAAAATTTTGTGTTTAAAGTAAAGTTTTAGGTTTTTAGCGTTTGAAGTAAAAATTAGATTTTTTGCTAAAATTTTTCAATTGGGCTTCTTAATTATTTTAGTTTTGTCAATATTCGGTACTGCTTCTTCTGTTTTTCCGTTTGTAGACGAAGGGATTACCCGTAAATTTGTGGAGTTGGCGATTGAAGAAGGGCTGAAACAAGGACTGTTGTCAATTTCATGAACATCATTGCAAGTAACTGTTTTTGGCTCGACTAAAATGGATTTCGTATGCTGTATCTCGCTCGCTACTTCGTTTACGATTACGAACGAAGCATATAGACTTCGATTTGTATGCGCAGTACTTGTGACGTCATAACTCGGTATGGCGTCAGCTTGCTTGCATTTTGCGTTTAAAGCGATTATTTTGGCTTCAATTTCTCGCATTCTTTGCTCTACTTTGCGAATTTTTATTCGAAACTCCTCTGTTGAGAGGTTTTTTGCATACGTTTGCGACTCTGGTCGCCTAAGTTTCTCGCGAATTCTCGTATATGTGTTACGTAAAAATAATTTTAAGTTAGTGAGACTTCTGTGTTCACTTCTAGTTAAACTAAAAAAATACACATCTCTTTAGGAGGTAATATATTAGAAAACAAGACGAATTTAATTCTTTCTCTATGGTTAAGCTCGTCAATGTCGTATCTATTCGAATATGTCAATTACAGTTTCAATGTTCGAGATATTTTGGATAAGCCAAAATGAAGGGAGAAATTTCAAGACTTGCTGTGTAATTTCTAGTTCTCTAAAGGTTTCCTCTAATACGTTTTGGCACTGTATATTCAAACCATACTTTTTTCTCGTACTACTTTTTCTCAAGTACATCGCGCCTACTCTGTCTTTTGCTAATCTCAGCTCTTAACAAAGCAATTTTAAGGTTAAAATGTATAACTTTGTTACAGGCTGTTACAATCTAGATGAGATATTTGCGGTCTGACTCGATAACTTTGAGGCGCCTAACTCCCCACATTGATACTCTATACCAGGAGTCGACAAACTGCGGCCCGCGGGCCAAATGCGGCCCTCCAAGCCAAAATTTGTGGCCCGCGAGGTACTTTTTAGATAAAAGCATACTTTTTAAAAAGCATGAAGACAAAAGATTTTGCAATAAAGAATTACAAATAGGCTTTAAGTTTAATCAATACGCTTTAAAGGTGCTATTATACTGCTTATTATGTTATACTTTTGGTTTAAAATAGTGTTTTTATAGTAGTTACTATAACTATCTTTAAATAACTGCGGCCCTCGAAGACTTTTTTCATAATAGTGCGACCCGCGAGCAATTTTTTCTGAGAAAATTGGCCTGAGAGTAACAGAAGGCTGCCGACCCCTGCTCTATACAATCTGCTAAGTAGACCGGATCACGTCCCTGTTGTATTATATTTATTGAGCAAAGTTATACGCTCTTTCCATAATATAAGTTGATAGAGGTCGTTATCTAGACTTGACATTAACCAATTCAATGATGTTCTTTCTAAGAAGTTAATCTGATTGTACTTACATTTTAAATTTCTGTAGGCTACTAGTACGGGGCGTTTAAACAAGGGAAAACTATAAACTAATGTCTTACATCGCTAACCGAAAGGTTCCTTTGTACACCAGTTTATTAGACCAAACTTTTTGAGCGCTCTTTTTATCGTTCAATAAACAATATATGTTTGTTTTTTTAACTCATTCCAGTCCCTAGCAAGTTGGCTGCTACTAGGGTCTAGAACAGGGATCGGCAAAATGTGGCCCGCGGGCCAAATGCGGCCCCTCAAAACAAAAATCTGCGGCCCGCGAGTAATTTTTTAGCAAAAAACACACTTTTTTAAAATCATATTAAAATAACTTACATTTTAGGTTTTGCAATAAAAACTTACAGTTAGGCTTTTAATTTAACATTTACTCTTAACTAGTCCCAAAATACTGCTTATTTTGACTATTTTACTTTATAACTGTATTTTTCTACTAATTAGTATGATTATTTTTGAATAATTGCGGCCCTCGAAAACTTTTTTCTAAAAAGTACAGCCCACGAGTTATATTTTCTAAAAAAACTGGCCCGCGAGTTACAAAAGGCTACCGACCCCTGGTCTAGAATAAACTACGTCCATAATAACTAGTAAGACTTTGTTTATGTACTTAACTTAAAATTTTAATAAAATTCGATTTGTTTTGGTTCACCATTGACAAAACGTAGAAATTTTAATGAAGGTAGCTGCTCAGATGCCGGAGTCACCATAAAACGTTTTAGGGTGTGTGCTTAGATATGTGTAACGCGGGCCTGTCAGTTACTGACTACAACGCGCTAGTATATAGTAAATCCTAAGTTAGTTGTTAAGCTAGTGTTTAGACCGATCTAGCTAATTAATATAGTACGTTTATAAGTGTTAACTGAACTTATACTACTGTTTAGCTGAAGTAGGTTTATAAGCTGTAGAAGATTTATACTACGAGTTAACTGAAATCGAGTCTGTAAGTTAAGAGTGTATAATTAATGAATAAAAGTGCGAAAAGTAACGATACTAACACATAAAGATAACAAATACAATAAACTTTAAAAGCAAAACAACATGAAATAAAATATTTTGGCTTAAGTACCTATGTTTAAAAAACAATCGACATCATTACGCTAGAAACGATGTTTAATGCTACAAAAAACTGTTACATGTGCAGGATTGCCCGTAAGACAAAATTAAAACAATGAAACAAGAAAACAAGCCCGCACTAAACGAATTGACTGCTTATAACATAAAATAACTTGAGAGAAGAGAATGGAAGAAGACGGCTCTCTACCGTTAATCGCAGCAGAGTATTACAATTTTGTTTTTCATTTAATGATCATGCAGTATAAAAAGAATTAATTACACAATATGATAAAATATAATCATTATCTTAATAAATCTTTATTCATTTAAAATTAGTAATTAATTACATGTACTATGTAAATTTTAAAAGTTACAAGGTAATGCAAGACAAAAAAAAAAAATTCAGTTCAATATAAATTTACATAAACAAATAATATTCTATTCTATTTGAATAAGATTTAAATTGTAACTGAAGATCCCTTAAAGAGTGAAACTGAGTTTTACAAACAAAATTTTGATTAATTAATGTTGTATAAACAAATACTTAGATAAATATATTAAATAAAAACATAAGTCTTCTAATATACTTATAACAATAAAATCTATATTTTTAAAGACTTTGACTTAATAGTCGTTTCTAAACTTTAATGGCTTATAATAGGTTTTTATTAGGCTAATGTAGGTGATTAAAAACAAAAATTTCCAGGCGTGCACTGCCAGTTGGGTACGCACTGTTGCGCTGTGTTCAAAGTGCGTACCTAGGTGGCAGGTTACTGTACTTTAATCTACTTTTATTCTATTAAAAAAAAGTTTGTACATATACTTAAAATGTATAAATTGAGTTATTATTTTTTACAAGTTTTAAAGTATGGAAACTAAAAACAATGTGTAAGCAAATAACAACCTAGTAAGTAGACAAATTAATATCGATTGTAATTTCATTTTAATAATAAGATTACTGTTTGAAATAAAAATAATAGTTTTAAGATGTTTTAACTATCAAAGAAATATTTGTTTTACAACTCAGATTAAAACAAGAACATTGTGCCAAATACTAAAAATCAAAAAGTACACGTTAAGATTAATGATATTAAGTAATATAAATTTTATAATAAGTTATACTTTTTATTTATTTTTATTATATTTTCAAGTGAACTTACTTCGCTAGGATCTCTATAAGCACAAAATTAACTTTAATTTTTGAATATTCATTAACGTTAGAATTACATAAGAAACACTAAAGTATTGGTCTGAAATCAAATAAGAATCAAATCTACTAAATCATTTCTCATTCGAACAGGCTTCACCTGTAAGTTTCCCATCAAAATATTTTTTTTTTCAGGTACCTTTAATCTGGTCTGCTCAAATCTGTTTTTTTCTCTTTATTTTCATCCGTGTTGTTTTCAAATAGTCATTTGCATTCCTTTTAGTCCTAGACCGTTTAAAATTAACTTTACACAGTTTTATTATTACATTATTTCCTGTCTTCATAGCTATTAATTAGTACTTTTAAACCAATCAGTTCCGATTTGAATAAATTTTCTCTCAGTCAGTCCTGTTAGTTTTCTTTTTCTATCGAAGTGAATGTTTAATCAATTTCATCTTTTTTATTACTAAGATTTTTGTTAAAACAAATAATAGTCAGCAAAACGATAAAATTTAGTTAAGTTAAAAAAATTAAGTTAGTTGTTCAAACTGGGGCACAAATTTTAAAACATGGCCAAATAATCTGTTGAATAGAAAGTACCTTGGTCATCTAGCTACAGCCAATTATTTACTCAAACTATTTGGCGCTGTAAAAAGATGATAAAAAATAAAAAATAAATAAACGCACAAAAAACACAAAACAAGACATAAATCATTAGAGTAATAATCTAAGGCGTTGTAAATTATCATAAGATTTAAAAAGTCAAACTATATTGTTTATAAAAAAAGAACAATCTTGTTACGTACTTTAGAATATTAAGCTCTTACAATTGTGAATATAAAGCAACACTAACAAAATTAATTGTTATAATGTAAACAACGTAAACAGACAAGAAAAAAATAATTTAAAAATTATAATTATTTTCTAAAAGAAGAAAATCGATATAAAATTTAGCTAAAATACTATCAACTTTCCACTTTAAAATTAGTTTCCAATATTTATTTAAGTACTCAACTTTTCTAAAGCACTTAAATCAAGTGTTTAGTAAATTTACTTAGACAAAAGGAATGTTAACTATTAAATGATTTTTTTATAATAGTATTTGATTCAAGAAAAATACAACTAACTATTTCAATCTAGACTAGACTGAAGCAATGTGAACAAAAAAGTGCAATTTTTTTCGTAGTTACATTCAACTAAGCACGATTATCTGCTTATATTTTTCACTAGTACCGGTTTTACTTTCAAATATTAATCATATGTGGTATTATCAAAATTGATTTGTTATATAATATTTATATTTAAAATTAGTTGATTTTTAACAATCCTACGTTATTTAATACTCTGTAGACAGTGGATGATTGCGTACGTAAGCGTAGAAATGAATGTACAAATCCGTATTGGCAAGTTGTTCCTTACTTTTGTGGTAATCATCCTGGATGCATGTTAGTTTTTTCTAAATTATTTCTTTTATAATTTAAGAACTTTCGTATTATAAAAACACATTTTGCAGAACAAATAAATGATTTAACGTAGTATACAATTTTACTTGTTATGTTTACCAAAAATTCAAAGCATATTAGCAGTGGATTAGTCAATCAGTTAATTTTCAGCTTGATAGTTTTTATAGAAATTCTGATAATAAAAATAGAACTCCAAAAAGGTGTTAATTTCTAATTAATTTAAAGCATTGTTGTCAGAATGCAGAAAATATTAATATTTAATATACTTTTATTTGTTTTAACTAGAAAACTAATGTTAGAATAATTTTTGTGATACATTTATCGCCACAATTGCAAATATGGTTTTAAGCATAGTTTTTATTTGGGCTCTTATAACAAACTTAAATAAATATATTTCAAAGCTAAAAATTAAGTTACATTTTTCCGGTTTGAATAAAGCTTTCTTAGATCATGTCTTTTAGCAGGTACTAAATTTTGTGAGCAATACTAGACGCACGACGATTTAAATAAATAGCACTTACAAATTCTAAATTGTCAAAAACCTAAACTATAACAACTCTGGTGTGACGCACTTTAATTGTAATTACCTTTTTTGTTTTTATTGTTGTTAATAAAGTTTGTAATAGTTTAAGCTTTTTTGATAGATTAGATTTGTAAGGTATACTAATACTTTTTAAATATTATTTAAAATCATATGGATAAAAAGTTATTTCAATATTTACTAAATCATCATTTACACTTGTTTTTTTAAACATTTGAATTTGTTTCTAAAACTTTTTACTGTTGGAAAGATATAAAAATAGAGCTAAAAAATTTTTTTTTTTTCTTTTTTTTGTGAACTTTTTATATCTTTTATATACCACCAAGCATATGCCAAACTAAAAAACCTTAAAAGTGAAGTGGATTTCATAAAATAGTCAATTTAAATAAAAGTTTTGCTTAAAGATCGGCGACACATTTTACTGCAAATTATTTTAAATTTTGCTTTATTGATGTAACTTTGATATGTATGAATCACTTACTTTTTTGTATCAAGATTTAAATAAAATGTAAAATTATAACTTTTTATAAGCTTATATTTGTTATTCTAGTAAAAATAAGTTATCGTTTTCTTTAACTTGGTCATTCATTATGGAGTTAATAAAGATTTTTTTAGTTTATATAGAGTCATTCTATTCTAAATACGTTATTTTAAGCTAAATAATTAAAAAAAAGTTAGTTGCTTAGGCTGTAGCTATAACCAGTCTGTTTCTATTTTGCTTTGTTTAAAAGTTTTCAATCAGATTTAGAGCCTAATTATTTTTTAAATACTAACATTGAAGCTAAATATATCATTAAATTCAATCGTTGAAGTAATTAGTTGGATTAAGGTTATCTAACTTTTAATGTTCTTCAGAATAGTTTAAGTTATAAGTTACTAGAAAATAATTTTTTAAAGATAACTATTTGGAAAATTGTTATTTACTTAATTTAGTCAAGGTTATCAATCAATAAAGAACTAAAAAAGCTCCTATTAAAATAAATTTTGTAATATTACGCAATTCTTAAGAAGGCTTTTAAAACAAACATTTCAAGCTCCGAAATTTTATACTGGGCAAACAGCTGTCGGCAAACTGCGGAACATAAAGCGAAAATCATTGATCAGCGATGTTTTTTTAAGCTTGAAACATACTTTAAAAACTTTTGTGGTAAAAAGTTATATTTAGGCTTATAATTTATTATTTACTTGTGGTTTATCAAATTTTGGTTTAAAATAGTATGTTTTATTAATTACTAAAAATATTTTAAAAAAACTGCAGCCCGCTAAAAACTTTTTTCTATACGGTGCGGTCCGTAAACATTAATTTTTTTTTTGTCACTTATTACTAACACGTATACTTCAACCTATGTTGTATGAAATCTGAATAAAGCTTAATAAAAATAGAGCCCTTAATTCAATAAGCTTTATTGATGGTATTTCGAACATGTTTTGTAATATATATTTAAAATGATATTTAATTTAAAAAAACTAGAACTTTGTTTATGAACTATCAAAATTTTAATCTACATTTAGAAAAAGTTACTACAAAAATTTTAAAATAGTGTTCAGTAAATTGTTTAAGAAGAATTTTTGAACAAACAATTTTATTATAATTGAATTATTTTCTTAAAATCTACTTCTTTGTTGACAATTGTTTTGTCTTTGTTTGTGCAAGTTAAATTAAGAAAAATTAAGAACTACTAATAAATAGAGTATAAATACGTAATAACTGTCCTGGACATGACGTTAAACTGTTCTTGTGTGCCACTCGATAACCCAAAGGTTTTTTTGTACACCAGGTCTTTCGACCAAAGTTTTTGAGCGTATTTTTTTCTCGTTCAATAAACAATATATATGTAACACAATACAAACATATTTTGAATTGTTATAATTCACAATTTCTTTTTGTGCACATTAATGTTAGTTCTATGCACGACTTAGAAAACACTAAATAAAAACACATTAGTTCTGGAAAATATCATCAGTTTTATAAGTAGGGACAAAATACTTTATATGTCTCAAAATAACTAAAACGGCGCAGTTTTTAAGATCTGTTTTCTCTACCACATCCTTTATGCGTTTCATTATAAAAGTTGCTACCTAAGATAGTAAAAAAGTAAAGCAAATGATACAACAAAGCATTAAATATATTTTTTTTGAGAACAAGGTTGTTTCTTATATAACATAAGTCTTTTTAAATCGTATAGAATATTTTAACGTAAACAAATATGCATAAAAAAACACAATAAGTATTTGCTAATTAGGGATTTTGTTTTTCAATTATGAAACTAAGCTAACAATCATTCTTCAAATCTTTAATTTTTGCTTTGGAAATAGTTTTACGGCTAACAGGCATTACATTTAAGCATTTGAAACTTTCAATTGTTCCTAAATATAATTATTAAAGAAAACATCGGCGAAAGTCTTAAAGAGCCTTATACCAATTCGATCATCAGACCATAAGCTTTTGGTAAATTGAGACCCAGATTTGTATGATTAAACCTTTTGTTAAGTAGAACTATATATAAAGTATTTGTTAACCTTAGATAATATAATTGAAGTTAGATATTAACTAAGCACATAAATATCTTACCACATTTTATTAACATGTGTAAATTGTATTTTTATTTTTCATTTTATTAATTTGTATTCAAACTTTTACCTTTTTAACCATCAAGCTGGTTTATAAAAAAAATAGGAAGAAAACTTTCAAGCATAGGGTTTAAAACTTATATTGCGTTGAAAAAAAATCATCTTTACGCAAATAAAAGATTACGAAGTTTTAGATTACAGTTATTTAATTAAACTTTAAATAAAAATAAATTTAATAAAAACTGATTTTGAAAACATTAGTTAAAAATAATTAAAAAATACTTTTAAAATTTAGATCTTTCATGATAAACTTTTCAATTTTGCGTAAAAACTGTTATTTTAAAACTAATTATTGAAAAATGATTAAAATTTAGGTCAAGATCACGATGGGCAGTAGAACGAGCGAAACATAACATTGACAAAAACTATTTGTTTGTTGGTTTAATAGAGGATCTCGATACAAGTTTAACAATTTTAGAATATCTCTCACCTAGTTTTTTTGAAAATGCAAAGAAACTGTATCATGAGAACCCAGTAAGAAAGTCAAATTCTATTTTGTAAAAATCAAACTAAACAAAGTAACAAATTGTTGTAAAATTATTTAATTTAATTAAGTGTTTTTTATTATTCATTACTATTTATCTACTTATCTACGAACAGGAGTTTGAGTTTAAAGAATGAATTTTGTAAGGTTTCGTTTTAAAGTGTTTTCGGCTAAAATGTCAGTAAATACTTATATGAAAAAATTTAAGACTTTTTGAAAGAACAATATCTAAATATGTTATTTTAAAATGACTTATTGATTTAATACAACTGTGTTTCATAGATTCTGTAGTCCTAGGCCTGGTGTAGGAGCTACTGATAGTATCTATAAGGGTTTACGCGTATGTATTAGTGGGTAATGAGCTAGTAGGTATTGTACGGGAGCTACTAGGTGATGATTTAGAGTTAGTTGGTAGTGAGCTCAAGGTATTAGGTGTTGTATGAGAGCTGCTGGGAAATGTGGTAGAGTTACCGCGTAGTGAGCTAGACCTAACTGCCTGTCCCTTTTCGGCTAATCACCGGGAAATTTTTAAGCCTGGTGTTAGAACTCTACTAACTAAACATTTATGACGTAGTATTTAAAACTGTGTATAAAATTAATTTGTAAAAAATCTAGAAGATTTAAAAAAAATTATAACGATATTTTTAACTAAAAAATTTAAACATAACTCACTCATTTTCGAAAAAAGTTTACCAACTAATTTCGTTAAGCGCATCCTCAGAATAATATTGCTAAAAACTATTAATATTATAGTGTAATTTTAGTTATATACAATGAATTTGAAAAGTCTAGCTAAAAATAGTTACGTCATAAAGTATAAAAGTCTGTTTATAAAAAAAAATTCAATAGAATTGAGTTGTACTAAGGTAATTTGAAGTAATTTAAAAGACAAAATTGCAAAACAAAAACATTTAAAATAGTAGAAATTTTTACCTGAAACTAAATCAAATAAAAAGCACATTACAAAATACGACAACAATAATACTACTAAAAACATATTAAACGACAACAATAATACTACTAAACATAAAAGCTATTTATAAAGTTTTAAATTGTAAAAATCTCTTTGTTTGCAAATTTTTGGCTCGCGAGTTCTAATAAACAAAGATTCTTGAACTGAGAGATGGTAGGTGTTTCTAGCTCGGGATAGAATTTCGAACCTATCATCCAGGTAGTTTTCGGCACAAACAGGGTTGTTTAGGAGGTGCTGAGGAATAGATGATTGTTCACCTTTAAGCTTCTCGTCGTCATTAAAAATAAACCTTTTTGGCTTTTTCGTGACATGCTGCTCTCGCCTGACGTGGAAACGTTGAGATGTTCGACCTACGTAGTCATTTCCGCAATGACATTTAAATATGTATACTACATTAGTCAAATCATGGGTAGGTGTGGCATCTTTCACAATTCCATTAAGCTTAGAATTACTTTTCGGTACTAGCTAGAATTCCTTGGTGTTGTACACAACACGTAGCGAAACACTGTTAAAGGTGGATTTTATAGTTAATGAAGCTTGCTTAGCCAGTATTATTGAGTTTTCACCCATATAAGGAATGCGGAGGTAGACTGGGCAAGGATGTGGGCCGAAAAAGGGTAAGCGGTTCATTTTTGACTGAGTTGCCTTAATTGTCTTCTTGATGACTGTTTCGGGGTAACCTAGTGAGAAAAAAATTTGTAAATGTTGTCAAATTTTATATCCAAACAGTCGGCCGTGCAAATTTGATAGCTCTGTTGGTTATGCATTGTATGATCTTCAATTTTTGTTTGGTGGGACAAAACGAATTTCAGGAAATGTAGTGTGGACTAAATTTTTTTTTCTGTACACAGAAGTAGAAAAGGTGTTGTTGCTGTTTCTAGTAATGTTAATGTCTAAGAAGTGAATTTTACCGGAAACTTCTTCTTCAACGGTAAAAACTATGCATTTGTGCATCTTATTTAGCAGAGTAAAAAAGCTATTGACATTGTTTTTTGAAGTAAAAATAGCAAAACATCATCGACATACCTATAATACACAAGTGGTTTACTGTTATCTAATGAATGAAGACTATTTTCTTAGTAACCAACAAAAATGTTAGCAATATTTTTCGATATTAACCTTAAATAAAAAACTACCTTAGTAAGGAACTGTTTGATGTAAATTAATGTTAATAAATAGTTACTGTTATCGATGATTTAAAAAAATTCTAAAACAAAACTTAAAGTAAGTATAAAAACCTATCTTAATAAGAAACTGTTTCTTACAAACTTCTCATCTTAAAGAAATAGTATTATAGATGAATCTACTAAATAACTTCTTTTCGGTACTAACTTTTGTGCCGCTCTTGCTTCAATTGTCTCTTATTTATTTTCTTCTTTTCTCTCAAGCGGAGTATAAATTGAAAAAAAGCGCGTAAAATCGGCTTTTAGTTTCGGCTGCGTAACAGCCAACTTAAGTCATGGCGGCTTTTCGCTGCATTTAGTTGTTAATGGTTTCAATCTTGTTTATCGAGTTTAATTCGCTTTTAGAACACTTTATGAGTTTAAACAAACACTTAGTTTCAGCTTCTTAGATTAATGTATTTTAGTCTTTTAAAAGAATTGATAACTCGATTCATTGGCTTTATGTTGTATAGTATTTTTATCACCTTTTTGTTTCGCAATTTCATTGTATATATAAACATTATCACTACGTTTAAATTAGTATAAGTAACTGATTTATTAAACCTTTAATAAAAAGTAAGTAAGTCATATTAGTTTATCTAAATCAATTAAAGTTTACTCGTTATATTGGGGACATCTATTACACAAGTTAAAGCGCACGTTGCGTTATATACCAGGCCCATAACATTGTATAAGTAGAATGCTCCAGATAGCGACTTTTTAAATAAGAATTTGAGACAAGAATTCATTTTGCAGTTTATTTTATTTTTTGTGAACTTGAAATTTTTCAATCTACCCTTTTCAAAAGTTTCTTGTAGATAATTAAATAGATTTTTGTAAAATAGAAAACTTAATAAAATTGTAAGATTATGCGTCATAATAGGTAAATAAAGTTATATGTAATATGATGCTATTATAAAGTTGTTTAACAAAATTTAAAGTAATAAAGTACTAGAAATTGAAAGCATTAATAGCAATTTTAATAAAAGGAAACAGACTTACTTAAACTTTCTTTAAAATAAAATTAAACAACAAAAACAAAACTTAGTAGCGAATTTACAACAAACTAAACAAATTAGAATTATAAAATTAAAAGTTTAAATTAATGCTTTCAATTTCTAGTACAGTAACCTCTCGTTTATTTACGCACATTGTGTCCACAGAAAAAGTGGGTAAGGATACGAGAGATCGTAAAGATACGAGAGGTACCAAATATACTTACTATAATGGCTGTTTTTTTATTTTGCCTCTAGTTAAAAGCAGACTGGGGACTTTGCAACTTTTAACAATTTGTTTACTTTATTTATGAATATGAAAACAAAAGATAAAACTATACATATATTAAAAAAGGATTTAAACTTATATAAAATAATAATACTTGTAGAAAAGTTTTACTAATTTCAATAATAAGTAAAATTTATCTTTATTTATATGTGACTTATTTGATACTTTACATTTCTTTTCTATTGTACTTAGCAAATCAATTTATAAATAAGCATTTGTTTACAATTAACAAATGGTGTGGTGTCTATATTAAAATTTGTTTCTATAGCCTTTTACAAAAATATGCACTTGTTGCTGTAATGGAATTCTTCACACATAAAACTTTCCCACAGACATATTTCTTTAAGAATTTTAATTTAATCTCTTATTCTTAACAAAATTTCTGATATACTGAGGTCTAACTAAATGTTTATTAATTAGTCGAGGAACATAAGTTTACAAAGTTTAAAGATATAGAAAGGTGGGTTAGCATTTAAAAACATATTTCAGTTAATAATATACAATAAACCTAATTTGTGCAATATTAAACAAAATTAAAGTTTATTTTTATTTTTTTAGAATTCTAAAATGCGTAACTAAACGAGAGTGCGTAACGTCAAGAAAGCGTAAAAATGCGAGAGGTTGCTGTACTTAAGCTTTATACTTTAAATTTTGTTAAACAACTTTATAATAGCATCGCATAGTACATATAACTTTATTTACCTATTATGACGCATAATCTTACAATTTTATTAAGTTTACTGTTTTACAAAAATCTGTTTAGTTATCTACAAGATATTTTGAAAAGGGTAGATTGAAAATTTTTAAGTTCACAAAAAATGAAATAAACTGCAAAATGAATTCTTGTCTCAAAATTTTATTATAGATGAATAAAAGTAACTTTTTTGAAACAAACCTTAAATTAAAAAGTTTTAACAACAAATCATTTTTCCCTAAACTATTGCTTAAGTACTTTACTTTTAATTAAAGGTTTATATTGGAAAAGTTTTGTTTATATTTTCATTTCATTTAGATTTACTTTTACAAACAATTATATCATTATAATGTAAAAAACATTCTAGCTAATACAAATTGGTTTTATACACAGTTTTGAATTACTACGTCATAAAATACTTTTTCACTATTATTTACTTAGTTGCATGAATGTGTTTTAGTTCTATTAGTTTATTGACGGTAGGACTTTTTATGGGTAGTATTTTATGGGCACTATTTTATGTGTAGAATTGCTGCAATCAATTCTGCCCATAATTTGATGTGATGTCATTAAAATTATGTGTAGTATTTACATGTTGCTGCAATTAAGTTGCTGCAATTAAATGAAAAATGAAATACTGTCCAGGCCTTATATAGATATTATGGATAGTTTTTGTAGTTTCAAATTTATAAACAAACAAATAAAAAATAACTTGAATACACATAAACCAATAGTTTGATTTATTTGTACATGTATTTAAATTATATTTTGTAAACTAACAGAAGTATATGCTAGACTTATTAGAAGATTATGGATATTTTCTTCATTTAAGATTAAAAAACAAAACTTGAATACAGTTAAACCAATTGTTTGATTTAAAAGTATATTTATGTAATTTATATTTTTTATAATAATAGAAGTAATGGCTTGGCATATTATAAATTTTTTGGTTTTTTTTTTATTCAAGATTTTATAAACAAAATTGAAATTGAACACACATAAACCAATAGTTTGATTTATAGTTGTATATATGTAATTTACATTTAGTAAACTTATAGAAGTAGTGGTTTGGTCTTATGTGTACTATTTTATGGGCACTCTTTTATGTGTAGAAATGCTTCAATCAGTTATGCCCATAATTTTATATGATTTCATTTAAATTATGGGTAGTATTTAGATGTTGCTGCAATTAAGTAAAAATAAAATACTGTTTAGGCCTTATATAAATATTATGGATAGTTTTTGTAGTTTTAATTTTATAAAAAAACTTGAATACACATACCAATAGTTTGATTTATTTGTACATTTAAATTGTAATAGTATTTTGTAAACTAACAGAAGTAGTGGCTAGACTTATTAAAAGACTGTGGATAGTTTTTTTATGTAACATTTAAAAAAGATAAAAAAAACTTGAATACACTTAAACCAATTGTTTGATTTAAAAGTAGACAGTATCTTATTTTTACTTAATTTCAGCAACATCTAAATACTACCCATAATTTAAATGAAATCACATAAAAATATGGGCATAATTGATTGAAGCAATTCTACACATAAAAGAGTGCCCATAAAATAGTACACATAAGACCAAACCACTACTTCTATAAGTTTATTAAATGTAAATTACATATATACAACTATAAATCAAACTATTGGTTTATGTGAGTTCAATTTCAATTTTGTTTATAAAATCTTAAATAAAAAAAAAACCAAAAAATTTATAATATGCCAAGCCATTACTTCTATTAATATAAAAAATATAAATTACATAAATATACTTTTAAATCAAACAATTGGTTTAACTGTATTCAAGTTTTTTTTTTTAATCTTAAATGAAGAAAATATCCATAATCTTCTAATAAGTCTAGCATATACTTCTGTTAGTTTACAAAATATAATTTAAATACATGTACAAATAAATCAAACTATTGGTTTATGTGTATTCAAGTTATTTTTTATTTGTTTGTTTATAAGTTTGAAACTACAAAAACTATCCATAATATTTATATAAGGCCTGGACAGTATTTTATTTTTCATTTAATTGCAGCAACTTAATTGCAGCAACATGTAAATACTACACATAATTTTAATGACATCACATCAAATTATGGGCAGAATTGATTGCAGCAATTCTACACATAAAATAGTGCCCATAAAATACTACCCATAAAAAGACCTACCCCTTAAAAAAATTGTCTGTGTCCTTGACTGATTTAAGCATTATATATAGTATATAAATATTGTCTAATATATTTAGTATGTTGCTAAACTTTATTATAGTTCAGCCATATTTGATAAGTTCATTACAATTTCTGTAAAGTTTTTAAGCCTTATGCCATTATTGATGCCATTATTAATCGCGCGGGGACGTTATTTTTATACTTATTTTTTTCATAATGCCATGAAAAACACAGTAAATCGTGCGTCAGCAAAATATAGCAAGTATTTTGCAGTTTATTATACAAATTGTTGCGTTAGGATTGGTATTAGTAAGCTATTAGCAAGTATTTTTTTTAAATAAATAGTTTATTGAACGAAAAAACAAAGCGCTCAAGTAT
Source organism: Thalia democratica (assembly GCF_965202585.1). Taxonomy (NCBI): domain Eukaryota; kingdom Metazoa; phylum Chordata; class Thaliacea; order Salpida; family Salpidae; genus Thalia; species Thalia democratica. The sequence continues at coordinate 61,272,831 of NC_139165.1, forward strand.
TTGGTCCAAGGGCCTGGTGTACGAAAAAACCTTTCGGTTATCGAGTCGTACACCTGGATACAGTTTAAAGTCATGTCCAGGACATATTATTATGAGTAATAAATTGATAAATAAAAATATAAGTTTTTTATTAGAATGTAAGACTATAGAGTTGAACCGGACGACGTTATCTAGTTTAATGTTATTTGTTAATGTTTAAGGTTATTTAATAAGAACCTTCAAGAATATACAAATGAAACTAGGTTTCGACTATTGAAAACAAAAAGTCTTCTATTAAACGTTTTTTCTTACCCCTTGTTAAAACTTAAATTAAGCTTATAAAAGAAAAAAAAAAATTTAAGTATTTTTAAATATTTTTCTATGAACTAACTTATACAGTGATAAACTTAACTAAAAATATAGTGTAGCTTCTTTCTTTGACATGATAAACATATATTCTGATAATATAAACGGATAAACCAATGTGCTACGCTCAGAAAATTTTGTAAGAAAACATAGAAAAATACACTTTTGTAAATAGTAACTAACATCTATTCGACAACCTTAAGTTTCTATTTGTGCAAAACGTTTTTAACTCTAATTTTTAAGGAACTCTTAGATAATACTTTTTCAGTGTTTTAAAATTTAAGAAATTTTATTGACAAAAGTTAATTAAAAGTTTTTATTAAAACATTAAAACTAAGCATTAGTTTAAGTAAAATACTTAGCTTAAAAACTAAAAAAACAACTCCTCAGGAAAACCAAAAAGTGAAAAACGACACTAAAACTAATAACAAGCAACCGACATCAGAAAGTACAAAAAAGTTTCTCAGAGAACAAACAAGCCTTTTGTTAGAATACGAACTGTACAACTTTGTAAAACAAAAAATGTATAATTTAAGTAAATTCTTATAATTTTTGCAGCGCAAACTAATTATTATTTATTTTCAAATGTGATTTTTTACATATTTTAACAAATAACTTGGTAGCAAATAGCGAACTTTTAAATACTTAGTATTCTTTGTTTTAATAGTCTTTTGTTTTACCACCCAAGATAATATCCTTTGTACCTATAAAAAACTCGTAAAATAAAAGCTCTTATTAATCTAACTAAAATAGGTTCAAAAAAGGCTTGGAATTTAAAAAAAAAAAAATTTTTAGAAATTTTTTTACTGTATTTTTATAGAAACTCTAACTATTTTGTTTAAAACTTTTTGTAGATTTTAAGCTTAAAAATCTTGCTTTTGAATTACTTGTAAATTCCTAATCATTTGCTTTGAAATTGTTTTTGTTACTTATAAAGTTTAAGAACCTATTAATGTTAATGTTTAATAATAAGTGAATATTACCAGTAACTAAAACTAATGAAACTAATAGTTGTATTTTATTAACTAATCTTACTTTATTATAGTTTTTTGAACGACAAAAAAAAAAGACGCTCAAAATATTTGGTTCTAGGACCTGGTGCACAAATAACCTTTCGGTTACACAAGCTTATACTAAACTAATTAAAGTTTAACAAAAATTTAAAAAAGACATACTATATACAAAACTAAATAACAAAGCTAAATTTGGTATCCATAAAACTCTTTTAAAGCTCAGAAGAAAAAAAAAACAACAGCTTATAGTTTTGTATAAAGTTTGTAAATTTTTTTTTAACTTTAATTAGTTTAGTATAAGCTTGTGTAACATTAGTTTTGTTGATATCAAAATTATATAATTTAGCTTCGAAAATGATATTTCAACTGATACAAGTTTATTACATTAGATTCTTTTATTTTATATAATATGTAAAGTCTTTTTAGTACTAAAACTTTTCGTTACAGTAAATCTGATTAAAATTTGTATGTTTTTAGAAAATGTTTATTAAAAAGAAGTTAAACTACTTCTGTGGGTTATTTAAGCAAAGTTTTTTAACTTCTTTAAACAGTTTGTTTATACTTTATAATTAAAAATTGTTGGATATACAAAAGCATTTCGTTATTTATATTTATCTTTTCACATTCGTTGTTGTTTGTTATTTATTAATTTAGTAGACATTTAATGTTTTAAGTATTGTTATTTGTTTTAAAGTTGTATTTCTTTCTTTTAAAGTTATTGCAACAAAAAGTAAACTGTATTTTGATGTCTATCAAAAGAAATAAATATTATAAGTCCGGAACAGCTTTAGACTTTTACACCTGGGTTAGCACAGAAATAATTTGTTTATAAAAAGAAAGAAGTAACTTGCAATATATTTCTTTAATGTTTTAAGTATTGTTATTTGTTTTAAAGTTGTATTTCTTTCTTTTAAAGTTATTGCAACAAAAAATAAATTGTATTTTGATGTCTATCAAAAAAAATAAATATTATAAGTCAGGAACAGCTTTAGACTTTTACACCTGGGTTAGCACAAAAATAATTTGTTTATAAAAAGAAAAAAGTAACTTGCAATATAAGACTTTATAAAATAAATTAACAATTTATTGTGTTATTATAGCATTTATTTATCATAATAAAAACATAAATAAATTGTATCAAAATCATCGTTTAAGTTATTAGTCATATCTTTTTCAGTCATACATGTTCATTATTATAAAGTACAATTTTTTTAATTTACCACTGATATGTTGGTATAGTTTTAAATATTCAAAGCTCACAACTTTCTATACAATTAGATGATTTTAGTAAATAAAACATCTTAGTTTTAATTTCAAGTATTAATATAATGAGCAAAAGTAGAAGTATCACTATGGTTAAACCTTTTTTTTTTAGAATTGGTAGTATTAAAGCATCTTTAAAAGATAAAGCAACATTGATTTTAAGCTAGTTACCAAGTTAGAGAAAATGTTAAAAGACGTGTTGTAAAAATTCGCGGTAAAGTATTTAACATTACTTTGTGAGCTTTTAAAGAACTACAAAAGTCAAAACTTAAAAGTGAAGACAAAAAAAACTAAAAACAAAATACCATGGTAAAAGAAAGCGAGAAAATGCTTAAATTTAGGCGAGTTTTATAATAAAGTATTTATAAAATAAAAAAAAGTTTGCTGCAAATAAAATTACTTTCTACAAGAAATTTAATTAAAATAGTTAACAGCTTTATATAACATAGAATTAAATTACTAAAAATAAAATAAAATTTATTATCTTGTTAAGAAATAATGCATCTGCATAATATAAATTTATTTGCATGTTTTATTGTTAGCATTTTTAATAAAAAAATTTATGCAATTTAGTAAGGTTGTGATTTTCTAAATAGACTCTTATTAAAATAAAATTCATTATGGTATCATGACTTTAAATTTAATTTTAGCTGTTTTCAAGGTCTGCATTTCATGCTGGTGCTACTTCTACAGTATAGGTAAAATATTTCTTTCTTTTTTGTTTTGTTTAAATCTTTGTACTTTGTTTAAGGCTCATTTCCAAACTTATGTAACATATTAATTGTGTTATTAAAATTAGGTGTACACTTTTATTTTGTGATTTGCATTAGTTTTCAAAGATAAAATTTATAACTCTTTTAAAATATATACTTTGATTTAATAAAGAAACTTCTTTGTTTATTTATACATTATGCATAAATTTAATACACAAAATTAAGTTTTTAATTTGTGCAGCTGTTTTAGCGTTTAGATAGTAATGTATTTATTAAATAAATAACAAATTACTAAACTGTATAAGAAATTAGGCGTTGAGTTATAACAATGGTTATATGTTTAACATAACTATAAACACAGTTTTATAAATAAATTGCTAACGACAATTTATACAAATAAGTTTGTAGTTCATTTTTTAGTTTTCGATTTTTTGAAATTTAAATTTTTAGCTTTTCAGCGTTAAATAATTAACACCCATTTTCAGAATGTATTGCTAACAACTCCTCATAGTTTTAAAACATGTTTATTATTTTTAAGTTTTCATATATGGTTTGATAAAATTGAAGCATTGCAGTGTTTGTATTTGTGTTTTCTATAGCAATTTTTGAAAACAATCCAGTGAAGCCAATATAGGGTTTCATGTCTTTTGCTGACTTTACATTAGTCTTATAATTTCTTTTTTCTGTCATTTTGATTTGCCATCGTCCATATATTCTTAACTTTTGCCGTCTCACGTTCACTTCTTTTTTTCTTTTCTGTCTAACAGTTTACAATTTTGTGCAATTATTAAATGCTTCATGTTTGGCATATAGGAATAAGATAAACTTATTATTTTTCTGTTGAGAGCCTTACTATATTGGGGGTTATTAGTGAAGTTTACTTCCACAATATATGAGAAGTATTTCCAAATCCACCTCGCTATACACAAAATGTAGCAATTACATAGGATAAAACTAGAAGGTTTTCTTAGGAATTGATCATCATTTGCCGAAAATCTTCAGCTGTTTATAAGATAATCTTATGATTTTTATTTCCATTGATCAACAAAAAGTCGACAACCAGCAGTGTACGAAAAATTTTAATACTGAGGATTATTATATTGTGGTGAAGGCAGAAAACTCTAATCAACCACACTTTTTGAATAGATTTACGTACAAGATTTAAAATAAGTATAAGCTTTGTTTTCCAGATTAAGCTATTTAGTTCTTAGTACAGTGCTTAACCACTTATCCGGACATGTTTTTCTGGAAACGTGTCAGGATAAGCATTCTTCAGAGTAAGTACAAAAATCTTTTTTTTTAAATAGTATAACTGCTGTATATTATGCAATGCATAATAAAAGCATTATAGTAATAACAAATAGTAATTACGACTAAATATATATAAAATTATATTCAACTTATGAATAAAATAAATAAAACTGTCATGCACCTTATCTTAAACAAAATAATTTTTTATTATCAACTTTAATAATAAATTTTGAACGAAAAATCTAACACAAAAAAACTGTTATGAATTCATTTTATAAAAAAAAGTTAGAACTTATTCAACTATCAAAAGAACTTAAAAGTTTAAATAAAAACTGTAGGTCATATTTTAAGCAACATTGTTAAATTAAATTTGAAAAACTGACTTACTTTACATTCAAAGGTTTTTTATAACTAAACTAGTTTTAACAAAGTTTGAATGTAAGCTTTAGTAGTATGATTACGTCATAATAATTAATTAAACTGCAGAATATATAAAACCACTTTAAAATTTTCATACAGCATGAATGCTTGAATATTCGTATTACAGAAAATGTTTGTGTTTTGTATTAAAAACTTTTTCGAATTTTTTTCTCGACTGAAACTGTCCGGATAATTGAGGGTCCTGATAAGTGAATAAGCACTGTTAAGTTTTTTTTTATAAAAGTAATTTTTTGTGTATTTTATTATACATGTTAGAAATATTCAGTTTTATTAAAGTTTTTCTTTACATTTTTGTTTATTTCGAAGATAGAAATAACTTAAAGCTGTTATATTTTTACTACATTTAAGTAGTAAAAAGCAAGTTCTGCTTAACTATTCACTGTTTATTTCTAAGTATTGAGTATTCAGTGTTTAGTTTTAAAGGTGTTACAAAGTTGTCACAACTATTCCTACATTTAATTACTTGCCTTAAATTACCAATAATTCAATTATAATACTTTTTTTTTTGTTTCGCTCAAGTTTATAATGATTAATACCTGAAAGTAATTTTAATAAATAGCTGTAAAAATTTATATATGAAATTATGTCCTGGACACGACATTAAAATGTATCCTGGTGTATGACTCGATAACCGAAAGGTTTTTTTTGTACAGAAAGTCATTAAACCAAATTTTTGAGCGCTTTTTTTTTTCGTTCAATTAAGAATAATCAATATAAAAAATCTAGAATTTAGTGATTTCTTATTATAAGTTTATGAGTATTTTTGATTGCAATTTTAAATAAACTAATAAACTTTTAATCAAACATTTATTTACAGTCTCTTATAACAAGTATTTTGATTAACTTTTGTCATCAAAATTAACAATACTGTATTTAAGTATGAGTCAGTCAAAAAATTGTCAAAAAAGAGTAATGAAATACTCAAGCAAAAATTTTTATAGACTATAAATTAGTAAATGGCTTGAAGTAGAAGATAGAATTGTCAACTTCGTCTGAATTATTTTAAGGTTACTCTGATCACCACATAAAAGTCAATGCTTTGCAATGACTAGTTGTATTTTTACTTTAACTTTATATTTATCTATCTAAAATAACCAATGCATAACAGGCACAATGTTTCACTTTATGTATAAGCTAAAGGGTAACAAAAAAGTATCGTTGAGAAAGTGTTTTACAAAAAAAAATATAGTACAACTTATACTTTATTTCAGTAAAAAGAAACCAGCTTTAAAATCGGTTAAAATAGTTCAAAAAATTATTTAGGTTCTTCTGCTATCGATTACTATAAAAAATAATCACGTTAATACGCAGTACTTTGTAAATGTAATTTGTGCAAATACCTTCATTTTTGAATTGATTCAAAATTCTTGAGGATTTCTAAACTTAGTTTAATTTAGCTTTAGATTAAATCAGGGGTGGCAGGCCAGAGGTACTCGCGGGCCAATTTAGAATTTATAACATCTTTGCGGACTGCAGTTTTAATTTTATTACCAAAGATAAAGCTATTAAGTTTAAGTAGTAATTATTCTGATATACAAGTCAGCGTGATATTTAAATATACTTATAGGGCTTAAAATTAAAAGACAAAATTGCGATTTTTTTAACTCACTATCTGTCTAGTAAACTAATATTTTTTTACTTATTACTAGTACTATATACTTAACTATCAACTAGCACCGAAACAAACGAGCTTAAAAAGTAATTTTTTTTTTCTCAATTGTCCTTATTAACATCTTTTAAATAAATCTTTTTTTAAGTTTTAATTTAATCCTTTTTTACTTAATGTTTAATAACATTTAATATCTGATTAAACTAGAATCTTTTAAATCAATCAACTAAAATAGACATTTTAACTAATAAACTTTATTTTGTATTATAAAAAAATTAGGCTAAATTCAAAAACTTACGTTTAAACTTTTCAGTAAGCTGTTTATTTTTCAAACAGGGCCACACATTAGACAAGAAAGTTAGCCTAAGCAATTTAACCTGAATACTATAAAATTATATAAAATTCATAGAGGCTATCAAACAATAATCAAGTAATAATACCATTATTATGAATGTGATTACATAAGTAATTAACTACTTGGCTAGAATATATTAAAGTTTATAGAACTTTTTAAAAATTGGGTATTTGTTTAAACTAGCTTTAAAATTGCAATATAAATGTTTTAAGCTAGATTAATTAACAAAAAAATCAATTTAAAGTATTCTAGTTCTTTAAAAGTGTTAAACTAACTAAAATATTTGACAACCTTATCTAGTAAAAAATAGTCCTCGCGAGCGACAGAATTACCTTTCGCGGGCCACTTCCCGTTAAAAATAAAAATACGCTCGCAAGCAGTGCCGTAGTTGGCACGAGGGGCCACAAAAAAATATGCATCATAAAAGATAGGCCGTAAAGCTTTCAGTACTATTTAATTTAAAAAATTTTATACTTAGTTTCATAATACTTATCAATTTATGTTTTATAACTTTAATAAAAAATATATAAACACGTTTCTATTGTGCAAGTGTCTTTTGATAAACAAAACTCAATAAAATACGATAAAAATGTACCGCTAAATTTTTTCTACAAAACAATAGTTACATAACTAATGAAAAAGATGATTAGGAGCTTAAAAGACAATATTAAAACTAAAATGTTAAAAATTATGTTTTATCATTTAAAAATTTTTACATATTATAAATCAGTTTTTCATTAAAAAATTATCTTTTCAAACCATATTTGCCACTTAAATAAAAAGAAAATGTAGTATTATAGTTTATAGTTCAAAATATACATTCACAGCACCGCTTTTTGTAAAACAGTTTAAATTATAAAGATTAAAAAAGCAACTTAAGTTGTCGAACAAACTTTTTTTATAAAAAAGATTCAAACAGTGAAATTTTTTATTACGTAAATTTAATTTACAAAACAGATGAAGTCTATTTTTTTATCGTTAACTAAGTTAAGCAAGAACTATATTTATCACAACAATTAATTTAAGCTTTAATTAACTTTATTGCGCTATTTTTATAATAGAAACTTTCATTGTTTTCTCTTTTTATTTTTTAGACACTTTACTATGAACTAGTCAACTTTTTGTTTTTTCAATCACACGTGTGAGTCTATTTGCATTGTAAATTTGTGTGAAAAACTATCAACAAATTCCTCCTCAAGTCTAAGTTTAGGAGATTCTCTCACACAAACTACTAAACTATAATTTGATTGGTTTAGACGAAAAGTTGTTCCTGCCTATAAAAAATGTTTAAGGTGTAGCTTTTACAGTTTAAATTAAATCGTAGTTAATGTATTGACTATAAAGTTTAAACCAAATATAAATAAATATACTTTTGTGTATAACAAAAAGCATTTTATAAGCTTTTAATTGTATTAAAATTAAAAAAAAAAACACAAAGAACAACATTTTTCAACAAGGAAACATTTTTTCACATTTTTTTTTGAATTTTAGTTTAGTTTAGTTTTTTTTTCAGTCTTAACTTATCCAGGGTTCGTACGCCAAGTTTTGCAACTTTAGACTGAAATTTCCCTACCTAGATTGATATTTTCCCTAACCCTTGTTGGACAGCGCCCAGTTAAGCTTAAAACTAGATGAAACAACGTCGTTTACTAGCTTTGTTGTAAGGACGTTGCCTTTACTTTTTTATTTGTCAATTTTAGAAAATAAAAAAAATATGTTGAAAATAGAATGAGAATTTGAGTTATTGGAAATTAAATTGTCTTGCAACCACTGAAGCTATATATAGCACTTTACTTTAATAGTGCTTTCTCACTCTTTTTAGAATCAGAACTTTATATTTAACATCTACTAAAATTTTACAATTTGGTACAAAAGAAAAATAATTAAAACATAAGTTTAACTTGCCTTATTTTGAAGTTTAAAAATATACTTAACAATAAAATCACAAAGCTAAAACATTTGAGAAAGTTACCTACTTAAGTGATTTAAATTTTGTTCCATTACCAATTTTTTATTTAGATTAAAAACTTCAATAGACATAACCTCGGGCTACATTAAAATTTGATTTATTAAAAACTTTAAAAGTTTTGATCATATACAAAATATCTTACACTATTCACTGTAAAACGAGGTTTGGGTCCACTGTGGGGAACAAAGACCAAATGCAAAACTTCACAGAAATTCACAGTTTAATAATCTATTTAAAACAAAATAAACTAGTTCTCTAATTTTATACAGTTTCTGAAATTTTCAAGCATTATATGAGTTCTTATACTTTTCCGATATCAAGTTAATTTTACTTAAATTACAAAACCAAACTTAATTTAGAAATTAATTCACAACTTAACAATCTTCTTTAAAAAAACACTTTTTTACTTTGATTAGTAATTCACAGCTTTTCGAGCATTTTAATTGACAAAAACTGACATCTTGCCAATATTTCTAAAAATACTGAATTAGCCTGACTTAGCCCTTACGCGTATGAACCCTGCTTATTCTTCTATCAAAAACAAAAATATTTTTTTCGAATTTTCATACTACCAAAACTTAACTAATAAATTTATATTCTGAACAAAGCATTTAAAAACCTTTAATGAATTGTATAAAATTTTCGCAAAAAATACACATTTTATATACATGTCATTTTGAACTCATAAAACTCAAAATTTAATTTTGCAGCTATTTCTTAGTTATCGATGATAAATTAAATCTAAGTTAAAAACAAATATATAACATTTTTTGTTAGATAAAAACTAGTTGAAAAACACTAAATTTTTCTATACCTTTATAGTGTTTACAAGCGGATCATCACTGACTAACTTCCAATGCGACGAATTGTTAGAGTTATTTTCATAGGTAAGATAAGGCCCAGGACTAAAGTATCTGCAAAACATTATTTAACAATTAGCTAAATACCTATTTATTTTACATTGATAAATGTTCTTTTCGGTCCATTTTGTATTCGTATTTAAAGTTAAAGTTTGTTTAAAATAAATTTTAAAATCTTTAATTCAACTTCTTGTTAATAAAGTTATAAAATGAAGCTTATTACAAGTACTTTAAAAACTTATCATACTAAAAACATTTTTATACAATAAAAATTAAGTGCTGAAAATAACAATAAAAAGTAACTTTTTTGTAACCGGCAATCATATGATTTCTACTTGGAAGGTTATCTAAAATAGAAAAATACTTTTTTTTTCTAAAAATTTAGCAGTTCTACCACATCAAGTTACTCAAAAAAAATAAAGGAAGAACATGAGATAAATATATTAGTGTCAAAAACCAATTATAAAACTCACAACAACTCAAAAAGATTTTTCAAAGTTGAATATAGTTTTAAAAAGTTGACTTTAAGTTCATTTTTAGAATGTCATTAATGATTTAGTAGAATAATAAACTTTTTTATACGTGGATATAAATTATTACATATTTTAAGTAAACTAATACATATCGTAAAAGCTGTTTTATAACTTTTTATTATTATATTTATTAGCACAAAAGTAGTCCTGTACAGATATGGAATAAAATAACATGTAAATACAGCGTAACTTTAATTTAAAAAACATTAATTGTCAAATAATTAAACATTATAAAATTATAAATAAAAAAGTACTATTTTGAATTATTTTTTATTGAAAATTCATAAAAGACAGCTAAATATCAACGGATTTAATTTAAATTTAAAGTGTTTTCGGGCTTGTAAAGTGTTTTTGAATGGCACTTGATTAAACATGTTTAGCTGAAACGATCTTGCAATATTATCTAAAAGTATTTATGGTTGTTTTTTTTTTTGAACACGTTAAAAATTATTTTCCAATTTTTCGTTATATATCAACTTTTGAGACAATTTTTAAGTATTTTTTTAAATATTTTTATAACTTTTTTTAAATTCGTATACTTTTAAATGCATTTACAAAGCATATGTTTTAACCGAAAACCTAACACATTTTCAAGCAACACTAGTAATTATTATCTTTACAAAACTAAAAATTTATAAATACTAAAATTATAATGCTGTTATTTTCATAGGCTTTATCTTTTCTTTACTTACAAACTGCTTTAAAATCTCAAACTTAAACTATTTTATTTTATTAAGTTATTTGTCTATAAAAACTATTCTAAACAAAACGTTCCATTAGCCTAATATAAGTGAATACTTTTAAAACGGTTGGTAACAAAGTAGATGCAATTACATTTAAATATTTTATACATAGAAACTACCAAAAAAATTACTTTTCAAGAAATGCTCTAGGACTCATATCATTTTTTATGCAAAAGCTGAGGTGTTTGAATATGTCTTCCATTTGATAATGCTGATGCTGTCTTGTTGTTCTTAAGTACTTTTGTAATGCCCTTGCTAATGCTGGAAACACAACCTATATAAGAAATTTTTTACTATTTTTTTTTAGCAAAGCTATAATTTATTTAAACTATTAAATAAAGATTTTAATAAGTTATTACCAATTTTATGAACTGGAAAGTTTAATACGTTACTTTTTATTCGTAAGTTATTTTAAGATAATTTTTAAATATCATTAACTATCTTCTTTCTGCTTTAATTGTTCACTGACACGTACCAAAACCTTATATTGTTACGAATAACTTAAAGTTTAAAGTTTTCAAAAAACTAAAATGTAGACTGATTATAGCTCTCGACCTCACTAGCGTTTTGAGAGTTCATCAACGCATTTTTTTCACGATCTTCCTTGATTTCGTCTTCATTTGCCCTTCTGATGTGTGTAAATGCATCCTCTGTTGCTGCCATCAACCTTAAGTTTTATAAACTTAATTAGTAATTCAAGCTGATAAACTAATGCTTCGACACATTAAAAACACAAAATTTATTTTTGATATTAGAAGGTTTAAATGGGTGAACGACAATTCAAATTCTGACAATTCAAATTCCGAGAGTTCAAATTCTTGAACTTTTTGATAAATGGCCTTAACTTATAGAATAAAGTTTACGTTTAAAAAATTAAAAATACGTATGTAGGTATAATTGATACCAGGGGCGTAGCGTGGGGAGGAACACTGGCGCATGCGTGCCACCCAAAAAAAGAAAAATGTAAAAAAAATAATGTAATATCTTTATCCTTTATAGTATTTTTTTAGCTTAATTTGCCTTTTTTCAACTATGTTTATCTAGTATTCAAAAAGTTAAACGAAATTTTGAATACTAATTAGTGACAATTTAGGAAAGTACATGTTATTACTTAATATACTGATTCGGTGCGTAATTGCAAATGCGCACCGATGTTGATGAAAAACTTCATAAGGAAAAATTTTATTAGTTCATTAACTACATAAGAATCTAGACTCAAAAAGCACGCAAATAATATAGCGCACCGCTGTAGTATAACCTTATGGCAGATTATTTTTCTACAAATAGTTTACAAAATACGTCACGCTTAAAGAAAAATTAAACAATTTTATAATTTTTTGTTATGCTACATTGTTAAGACTACTGCTAGTTTTCTGAACTTTATTTTTGTAACATACAAGATAAGCGTGTCGGCCTATGAGAAATAAACTTTGTTTGTGATTTTTATTTTAAACAAATACAATCAAAAGAATTAAATTTAAATAGTACACTTTTAACTATTTTACAAAGTTGTAATAAACTGTAATAACAGTTATAAAGTTGGTTTATTTTAACTTCTGTGTAACTTTATTAAAATTATGTGCAATAAGGTGTTGTTATCACTGTTGTATTGTATATTAAAGAGATTGATTTTTTTTTTTTTGTAAATAAAACAGATACTTTCGTTTTATTGATTATATTAATTTTTAAAGATATAAAGTTTACTATAAGTAATAAAAAAAGTTTTTATTTAGTAAATTAACATTTTTGCAAGTATAAGTAACTCTAATGAAAATTATACTTTTATTTAATTGTTTAATTTTGTAACATATAAATATTTTTTTAAACAGTTAACGAACTTATTTTACTTAATAAATTTACTCAATTATATTACTTATAAAAAGTTTTTTTATAGCTAATTACAAAAGTTTTAATTTAGAGGATTTTTTGAGAAAAAAATTTGCGCACCCTTTGACCAAAATACCACGCTACGCCACTGATTGATACCTACTAATTTTTTTATCTTTGCAAAGTTTTGAGTATTTTTAAAGATATAGCTAAAATAGGTTTTAAAGTATACTTATTCTTAGTAATTTTTAAATTTCTCTTTTAATAGTTTTTATTTTCAGTTTATTTTTTATACCATAACTTTATTTAATAGATCTACAACTGCTTTTTTTATTTAGAAAAAATACTTAATACTTTTAGAGGTATGGCCTATTACACATTTTTTTTAGAACTTGAGTTGTCGGAATTTTAATTATCATGAAACCGTTAAAAATTGTAAAATAGTTCAAGTTTAAAATTTAGTTATAAAAGTTTTGTTTTATTAAGTTTATTGACCAAAAGAGTAAAACTCTTGAAAACGTTTTGAATTTTAATATGCTATAAAAATTTGTAGATTTTTCAAAGAATAATTCGACTATTTATCGAAGACAATTTGGAAATTTAATTTTCTATACGTTAAAACTTATAGTTCATTTGAAAATTAAGCTACAAGACAGAATACTATAATAAACTTTTTACATATGAATACGAACATTACGGTGTGTTTTTATTTGTTAAAACAAAATTTATGGGCAGGTGTCCTATACTCACAACGGGACACTTTTTCTAGAAGACACTTTTGCACGAAGACAATTTATCACAAAGGGTCACTTTTACACGAAGACAATTTTGTACAAATGATTTTTTTTTTTTATTGATAAATTCTTTCTTAATCACCACTATTATCATTTTCCCTTACCCTTGGTCGGTAACTTATTTTTTCTCCTTTTTATTTTTTTTATTTCCTTTATTTATTTTTCTTCTGTTACACCTAATATCTTACCCTTGGTCAATATTTTTTTTCTTACTAGTATTTTATTTGTTTTTACTTAACATTTTTAATTTTTCTAATTAATATTTTTTCTACTATCACTGTTACCCCTAACCCTTGGTCAGTGTTTTTTTTTCTTATCAATATTTTTTCGATTTATGTTTTTAATTTTTCTAATTAACATTTTTCTTGTTGGGTAAGTGTCAAATATACACAAAGGGACACTTTTGCCCGAAACGTCACTTTTGTACGGCGTCAATTTTTCACAACGGGTCACTTTTGCAAGAAGGGTCTTTTTTGCACAAAGAAACTTTTGCACGCGTTGAGTTTTATTTAATAAATAACTTATTTTTATTTATTTCTTTTTTATTTTTACTTACACCGTTACCCAAACCCTTACCCTTGGTCGGTATTTTTTTCTTATAGTATTTTTTGTTTACATTTAATTAATTAAACATTTTTAATTAACATTTGTTTACTATCAATGTTACCCCTAACCCTTACTGTTAGTCAGTATTTTTCTTCTTATAAATATTTAATTGTTTTTGTTTATTTTTATTATTTTTATTATCAATATTTTTAAATATAACTTTTACCCCAAACCCTTGCCCTTAGTCAGTATTTTTTTTCTTTTAATATTTTTCTATTATCACTGTTACCCTTAACTCTTACCTATGGGTCGGTAATTTTTATAATATAAATGTTATCGTTATTTTTTTGTAACTTTCGTACCAAAGTGACCCTTCATGCAAAAGTGTCTTCGTGTAGCAATGTCCCTTTGTGCAAAAGTTTCCCTGCGTACATACTTAAACCGTCCCCAAAAATGATAGACCTATGTTCAAGTCTTTAAAAAAAATTATAAATATTTGTTTAGTATAGTTGTATTCATTTTTTTGACTTAAAAACCAAAAAAACATGAGCAGCTTTAAACTTAAATGCACTTATTTGTGTTTGGTGTTAAGATGTTAAATATGTGCATTTCTTAGTTTTACAATTTTAATTAACGTAAAAAAAAGTGAATTTTATCAATTAAGTGAAATGTATATTATAAAAAATGTTGGTTTTTATTAGTATAACCATTGAAATTATAAGTAAAAGTAATAATAAGCTTGCTTAGTTTTTTATAAAAAAAATACTTTACCGTGCCTTCCGTTTTTTAACTCTTCTTTCATACTCTGCTTCTTCATAATACCTGTCGTTGTGACCGGCATCCCTCCTTCTTGCTATCGCAGACATCATAGCTCTAGTTTGCTGTCCTGATGCTTCATTATTTTGACCTTGGTTTGTATTACCTAAAAAAAGAGTAAATACTGGCTAAAAAAAGAGATAAGAAAAAATCAAACTTAAAAGTTTACGTACATACAACTTTGATGTGGTGCAAAAATATATACAATAATCTTTAATAAATCATTCACAATCTTAGTAAAAGATGTTGCGTTCCTTACATAATCAGCAAACAAGTATCAAACTTTTCTAAAACAAATACACCTAGATCTTCAATATATATTTTAAAAGTAATTTTGGAAATGTTTAGCTCAACAGATTATTTATTATAAGTTTTACTACAGTGCAATACTTATACTTACTGATCATGATAATCAAAGATTTAAAACTTTCTAGACATAGTTTTAGGAATTTTTTTTTTAATTCTACTTTCGGAACGGACATTGTTGCAATTTAAAGTCACTGTGGTTTCAAGTTAAATATTTTTGAATTGCATTCAATTCTTTGTAAAAACTTAAATAAAATGTTAAAATTTTTATAAAATTGTTGAAATTTATACTTATTTGACATAATTAAATAAGGTTATAAAAAAGCTAGCCGTTTAAATTAAGTTAGCACGAAAGTAAGTTAATCTTTTTACTTGGGGCTAATTATAAGTTTAATTTTTTTTTCCAACTAGCACTGATTTTAAGCTATAAATCTTGACTCGAGCACTGCTCTTAGGAACTTTAAAGTCATTCTTAATTTTTGAGTTATGACACGGTATATATAAATCTGAGTGATCCAAAATAGCATTACTTTTGTTTTTCCATTTTGATCAGTAACTTTTCGAAACATCTGACGCGATGTCTCTCCTCTCTGGTCTACACTACAGAACAGATATAATTGTATATGACGTTTGCGTCAAATGTTTCTGATCACTAGCTTTTGAAAATATATTAACCAGGGTGTTTTTCGGTGGTATATACTGGTATTATTTTTACATTGTTTTTTTTTAAACAGCTCTTAATACTTTTTGAAATTTTAACGAAAAAGTTGCTTAGTAGGTTTTTGTAAAATGTGAACCGTTCATATCATACAACTATTTACAGTTACCTCTCGTAAGTTTACGCACTCTCGTTTAGTTAAGCATTCTCGAATTTTCAAAAAAATAAAAACAATAACAACTTGAAAAGTATATTTTGTTTTTTGGCAACAATTTTAAAAGAAACATTCAAGAAAATCTTAAGAAAATATTTTTAAAATATACATTTTGCATTTTTAAATAGTACCTTACATATGGAGCCTATTGAACTTTATGAATTTGCTCTTTGTATTTTAGGTGTCTTGGTCCCCTTCATACATTTAAATCAAACAAGGTACAATGTTTAATTTTTCACAACTATTTAGGGCATAAAATTTCATTGCAAATCAACAAATCTATTAATATTAGCTAAATTGTTCTTCGCCCACTTAAAATCAAACTTGCTTTACATGGTATTAGATAAAGTTCTTTCTATAGACCATGTAAGAAAATTTTAACCTTAGGGAGGGCAAGGCACAAAGTCGAAAAATAACTTTTTATACACATAAACAATTTTTTTTCAAAAAATTTCACATATACGTACATTGTACAACTTGAATAAAAACTATTTTTGTAACAAATAAAGTAAAAAAGTCTCTAAACGGTATTTTATAATTTGTTACTATTATATATTCCAGTTAACTTGTTTAGCTAGGATCTTTTGTTAACAAACGCTTAAATTTATAATATATAGTTATAGGTATTTTATCAAATTCTTCACAAGAAAACAGCCAAAATAGTAGGTATATTTGCTACCTCTCGTGTGATTACGTTCTCTCGTTTAGTTACGCACTTTTGCTGTGGACACAATGTGCGTAGATTTGCGAGAAATGACTTTTTAGAAAATTGTTCGTTTAGATTTCATAAATAAATAAGAACTATTTTTGAAAACACAATGTAAAAACTATACCAGTATAATCATCAAAAAAGTCTCTGAATACTTTATTATTAAAAGTGCAGAAACATTTAACTTAAATTTCATTTACAAGTATACCTCTTCTCTAGACCAGAACATCTTCTACATAGTATCGAGAATAACTTCAAAGTTCTTAAGGGAAATGGGAAGTTAGATTTATTGACAGTATATTTATTTGATTTTATGCTTGCTTTTTCATTCATCTTGTATAATTACGTCACAGTCAATATAGATTTTAAGATTTCTCCAAACAGTTTTATATTGCATAGAATTTTTGACAAAAACTAAGTACAATTCAAAAAGTTTTAACCATAAAAATTATTCTAAAAATGGAAAAATATAGTGATTAAAGTTACTAATTTCAATTTCAGAACGTTTAATAAAAGTCTTGTTTTACTAATTGATATACAAAAATAAATAATCAAATAAAACTCCATAGAGAAAATTTTAATGTTTTTAAAGACAGTTTCAGATACTAAATTTCTTTCAGCATTTATTTTTGCTCATAAGTATATTAATATATATATTATCTTGAGTACAAAAATAAAATTTATGTAAATATTTCTACTATAAAATTTGATCTACTTGTATTTTATAGTATATTTTTTCTTGTTTTGTTTTTATTAAGGTGTAAGCTTGATACGAGCAAGTTAATATTGTTGTTTCTGTTTAAATTAATTTTTCAAAGTTAAAAAATATAAAAATATCGTATTTGTAGTTTACTTTATAATTTTTATTTTTTTAGTTGTCATGTAGAAGTTCTAAACATATATTTATAATATATTTAAAAAAATTAATTTGTATTCAGAAATTCTAAACAGAAATGGCTTACCATCAACATCAAATATTTGAAAAGTTTGATTACTCATTCTAGACTTTCGCGTAGGAATTTTTACTAATGCTGGGTTGTAGATAGGAAAATCACAATAATACTTCTCTAAAATCCAGACTGAGCACCTCTGAATACTAAAACAAACATACATGTTTAGCTTTATTAACCTTTAAACTGTAATAAAAATAGTATTAAATTTAAGTAGTATAACTATATTTCAGTTTATCCAAAGTTGTAATTTTAGTTTACTATTATATTAACACTTTTATATTTCTTTTAAAATAAGACTACAAATAATGCTAAAATCTTTTTAATCAGCTTATTATCATTTAACCCATTTACAGTGTACAAATACCTTATAAAAGTTAATAGGTTATGTTTCTTAATTACGTCTTTTTTTTGGTTTAGTTTTAATTTTATTATATTTAGTTATAAAAGTTTGAGTAGGATTATAATATTAATTCTAAACGTAAACCTTCGACTTGTAAGTTTTTTTTTGATATTCGACTATAAGTAGCAATACTTTGTTTCTCATAACAAAAGCTTCATTACAAAGGAGCACTTGACTTTAGTGTTTTATACTGTGCTAGCGTTTCCAACTTACAATGGTAAAAAGAAAAAGCTAAGTAAAAAAGTTAAATTCGCGCCTTAATTAGAATAACCTAAACTTAAAATATATTGTTTTGTAGTTCTAAAAAAATACTCTTTTTCTACTTATTGTTTAATCTTAACAAATTTTTTGAATTAATAGTAAAAGCTTATAAGTAAAGTTTAGTAAAAAAAATCATAGATAACATTAACTTACTTACATTTAAACGTTTATTTTTATCAAAATTATGACTTTAAGATGAAAAACTCATATTTTGTAAAAAAAACTCTTCGTTTTTGAAATAAAGCACCTGCATAAAATGTTTATGCATCTGACATTAAAAAACATCAATTTTATGCACATTTTTATATTTTTGTAGATTTACTTGCTTTTAAGGACGAACACGGATCATTTTAAATTCATAAACTTTTTTTAAAGAACTTTTAATGTAGTTGTTTGGTCTTAAATTAGTTTCAATTTGCTTGGTTAAATACAAACAGAAATACCTATTTAGTTAGGAAAGTTTGATGAAGTCTATACACTAAAAAAGATTAGAAAAAATTGAGACTGATTTAAAACTGTTGTTAAAATACATTTTGTTAATGATTAATTTGTTACTCCAAAGTTTTTTTTTTTTCTTACTAATTTATATGAAAGATTTTTTTTAGTATAAGTTCAACTTACTACTACTAAAAAACAAAAAAGTTGAAGTAAACTGATCTCATCAAAAATGTTGAACAAACAAGCTTTAATTTTTTTTCTGAAACAATCATTTAAGTTGTTTTGAACATTGATAAAAAACTAAGCTTAAGAACGTATTTAGTATACTTGTTATTGTTTGATGTTATAATATTACAACAAAGTTGTTTTCGTTTTGAGTAACAATATAATCATACACAAACTTTTCAATACAGGTATGTAATATAAAAATAAAATTATTAATTTAATATTAACTTATATTGAAAATTTATTATTTAACTCTACAATATTATTTCAAAGCTTTAAGATTTAATTTTTTCCGAAATTCAAAGTAATTAAGGAACCGAGATAGTTATTTTTTCAATTAATAATCAAATAGCCTAATTAATTAAATTAATCATATCACTTTAAAAATCTCAAATAACTTTATTTAACAATAAGAATTAGCAAATGTTCACAGAACATTAAGCAACTTATAGTAATAAAAATATTAGTTTGCATACGGTATTTTTACTATTAAAATTTTTATTTTGTAAACGAAGATAACAACTTGTTTTTTTTTCTAATTTTGGATAATGAACTTTAGTTATTCAATCATTTAGAAAACTTACACCATATTTTTATGTCAAACCTCAACCAATTTACTCTTTTTTAGGATTGAGAAGTTTTTTAAGCTAGTAGTTAGAATTAAACGGTTTGTATGATATAAATTTATATACTGAAAATCTTGTTCAATTTGAATTGAAGTTATCATTAAAATAGAATAGAATATTTGTTTTTGAAATAACTTTGATTTATGTAATTATTTGTGTTAGCTTTATTTCTTAATTTTATGTTACTTATACATATTGACAAACAAACACAAGCTATAAAACATTGTTTCTTTAAGTCTTATTTATGTATTGATGTTTTTCAAAATACCTCTACCATTCTTTCACATTTTAAAACTTGCGTTTGTTATAGGAATATAACTATCAACTACTAAGCCTTTTAAAACTTTCTAGTTTTTACAACAAAACTTAATATATTAAATATACTTGTCAATATAATTATTTATAAT
The DNA here is from genome assembly GCF_965202585.1 of Thalia democratica. NCBI lineage: Eukaryota > Metazoa > Chordata > Thaliacea > Salpida > Salpidae > Thalia > Thalia democratica. The sequence goes on from NC_139165.1 coordinate 61,293,106, forward strand.
AAATATATGAGATTTTAGGAATTCTAAGTTTATTTATTGCTCTTACATTTCGTAAATTTCGTAAAGTAAATCCGATAAATTTTTTATAATTTTAGTACGGTCCGGTTTTTTTTTTGGAATAAAAATAAAGCTGTGCAAAATAGCTTTAAAATTATACTAATTTCAACTTTTGGTTGTTCTAAAACTTATCTAGTTATTTAAAAGTTTAAAACCTGAGATTTCCCACGTTGTAAAATTTTCTAAAACCATCAGTTGTTCTTGTTACTTCTATTAGAAAACAGGTGTTTAGATGTCTGATTTCTAAAAGAACTAAAGAAGTATAGTGCACAAACAATAAGAGGTTTGTAAAATTGTCTGCGTAGTCTACTATATTCTGTAATTTTTGTAATATTTTAATAATGTATAAAGAAATGTATATTATAAAAGTTAGAATAGTTATACTCACACAATAAAAATCAAAAATAAGTTGTACAGTAAAAGACATGTCTGAAAACTGTATAGGATTTTTTGTAATGATTTTTTTGATTATTGTACTAAAAGAAATAAACTCTAGTATAAAATACTTTCCTTCAGGTTATAACTTATTTTTTGTAAAAATTTCAAAAGCTCTTGGATTATATTTAACTTTTTCCAATTGTTACCTTATATTTTTTTAACGAAAAAAAAAAATTTTCAGTGCAGTTCAAAATAAATGTACTTTTAATAAATGTAACTTAAATTTATTCTAAACTGTCTATTTTATTAATAAATACTTTGTTATTTGTACTATTTATTTTAACCACTCCTATAAATAGTTAATTTTGTCGTTTTTGTTAGCAATTTTTTATCCAATATTCTATAAGCAGTAACAAAAATCGCACCATTTTATATCTTTCAATAAAATTTTCAGCAAAATTACAAAAACACGTTATATGAAACATTAAGTTTCTATCGTAGGCGCTAAAAAGACTAAAATCTTTAGTTTTCTAACACATATTATAGTGAACTATAACTGTTTGAAACAAATAAATAACTTATAATAATTTGTACATAAGTTGTCAACTAACTCTGATGTTCTTTTCAAAATAAGTAGAAATTTTTTTCAGCTAATTACCTTAAATACTTTGTAACGTAAAACGCTAGGTTTTAATACTTGATAAATTAAAGTTTAGTTGGATAGTTTTCTTTAATCATTTTTACGAACAACGAGTTTATTATGAGACTAATTTAAAAAAACAACGTTTTTTAGTGTTCAAAACCTACCTAATAGTCATTTACAATGAAATTAAAAATTTAGAACAACAAGTTTAGTCATCACAGCTGTTTAATTTAAATATATATTACAACTATTTATTCTTAAAAAAATATTTGATAATACAAAACACTTATATAGAAAATAATTTTTTTATAGATTTAATAAACTTGAAAATAAAATACTTAAGAATTTTAGTACTCTTTGCCTACTACTTATGTTTTTTAGATTTTGTTATAAATATAAGTTCTAAAGTATTTATTGTGTTCTTTTTCACAAAAAAAGCTTTCTCATGTCTTAACAACAGTTTTGTATATACGTTTCAAAAACTTTGTTATGTAAGAAATCTTAATAAACAGGTCATACCTAATTATTCAAAAAGTTATAGTTCTTATATTTAGCTTACAACTGATATAAACTTACTAAAATTGTTACTTATTAAATTTATCACAAATACTAACATCATAACCAGACTCTCGTTCTTCATAAATCCATATTCCATAAAACAACCAGTACGTTAGAGTCAAAAGAACTACAAGAATCATAATTGCTGACCTGCAATAAGGCTTTGATTTTAGATTCATGTAACTTTAATCAGTAAATTAAAACTTAATGTATAGTTTTTTTTTTTGCAAATAAATATTAACATCAAGAATATAAGTAACTTAAAAAAATAAAAAATGTTTAAAATTTATTCAAATAACAGTTGAGATTTTTTATTTAAAAATAGTAACTTGAAAATAGTTTTCTGCCAGTAAATGTTAAGTGTTACATTAAATATTAATTTTTAAGAGTATATAAAAAGAACTGTAAATAAAGTACATAACCATTTAACAAGGTTCTCAATAACAGATTTTTCTTACCAAGACTTAAAAATAAATATTATCATAAATTACTAGCTTATCAAGTTTGTAAGTTATGGACAGACCTACCTAAAAGTTTAAAAGATCAAAGCTATCTTAGAAGGTTCTAGGTTCATTTGAAGGATAACTTATTTAAAGATCAACATATACAAAAAATAAACATTAAATAGGGATAACGTTTATACATATATAAAGAAAGAGTAGATAAATATTTATTTTATATCAGAATATAGCTATTTTTAAGTGTATCATTTGGGTACAAAAAGCATTGGTCAAGTCTAAATTATAGAATGTTGTAACGTGTTTTTTAAACTTAACAGTGTTTAGTAACGAATTTTTTAAATAGTCAATATTTCATCAGTGTAAATAAACTTACTAAACTGTAAAAGTTATCAAAAAAAGTTAATAGTTTAAATGATAACCTGAAATTATTGATAAAATGTAAAATCTACAATGATTTGAATTTATTTGTTATTATTATTGTGTTTCTTTACAAATGTAGTTAATATACTATTTTAAGTGTTTTTCTGCCTGTTTACATTACTGTTTTGATTATAATAAAGTTCTTAGATTTAGATATTTATTCAAACTTGTAAAAACTGAAAGTTCTAAATGAAAGGAACATAAAATATTTTTTTATCTCAAACTTAATTTTTTTTTAATATTACAGCTTTATATACGTTTTTAAAGCTAAAATAAGTTTATGTTTTATTAGAATAAAAACTTTTAAGCCTACTTTTTTTACAACTTTTTATTTTCCTCGTATAAAATTATAAAAAGTTGAGTTGTTTGCTGAAACTATTTATAAAATTTAAATTTAAAGACATTTCAGATTGAAACTGTACTTTTTAACATAGAGTGTAAACTAAATTTTATGTGTCTTTAATGAAAGATGGCCTTGCTTATTTTATTATAAGTCAAATTATTAATTAAAAAAAAAAGTTATTTTGTTTTTGCTATATTTTGTTTAGAAAATTATTTGAAATTGTAAAGTTTCGTACTCTCATTTTTTTATAATTTCATAGAGTTTTTATTTCTTTCTTTAGAGTTTAAGCTTTTATTGCTATGTTTTTACTTTTTTCTTCAGCTCATTATGATTTTGATTTAAGTGTGGTGTGCAATTCGATGGTCGAGGGGGAGGTTCTGTTTTGCACAAAGTCAATTTTGCACGAGTAGTCACTTTTTCACGAAGCGTTTTCTTTTATGTCGTTACAATTGTACGAGTCATAAATTTTGCACAAGGTCAGGATCATGTTAGGGTCAAAGTCAGAGTTGGTTTTAGGGCAGATTTAGAGTCAGAGTTGGTTTTAGGGTCAGATTTAGAGTCAGAGTTAGGGTTAGAGTTAGTTTTATGGTCAGATTTAGAGTCAGAGTTAGGGTTAGAGTTAGAGTCAGGGTTAGGGTCTAAGTTAAGGTTAGGGTAAGAATTATGGTTATGGTCAGAGTTGTGGTTAGGGTTACAGTTATGGTAAGGATCAGGGTTAGGATGAATACATGCAAAGTGACGCCGTGCTAAAGTGACCACTTGTGCAAACGTGACACTTTGTGCAAAAGTGACGACGTACTAAAGTGACTACTCATTCAAAAGTGACACTTCGTGTGTAAGTGTCTCTTTGTGCAAAAGTGAACCCATGACCGAGAGGTCTTTTCTTGCACCCAGGTCCTTGGACAAAAAGTTTTCTTAGCATCTTCGTTTTTCGTTTTCTTCAAAAAACTTTTTTTTGTATATGTGTCAGCCATGGGTTTCGATATTACATTACAACGTTTAACTCAGAGACTTTCTAAAACCATCATTATGACCTCTACGCCGAGATGCTTTATAAACTGATCGCAAAGAAAAGTTTTGATATTTGACTTTTTATTTAAAGTTAATAAGCAACAAAAATCGTTTCAATTATTTTTGAAAACATATACAGAACTTCTACTAAGTTTATAAATGAAATAACTTGAACACTTGAGCTTATTTAATAGTAAAGGGAGCTGCAGTATGAAGTTATAAACTCAAAATACTTTTGTAACATAATACCTACTCATGTTGATTCAATATCATTTAATTCTAAAAATTTAGTATAGAAATTTAGAGCTACAACAAAATTATAAGTTATATATGTAATTAAACTTGTAGACAAAACGTTCCTTTTTTAATACCTTACTTTAAGTGTTATGTTTCTATTACTTTATATCAGTTTTATAACATTCATATAGTGCTAAGTTTTCGAAATGTACCAAGGTTATCTTGTTAAATGCTTTTTGTTTACAGTTGAAATCAAAATTTTAATTATGTGATTAATTAAAGTTTTAAATTAATAGTATTTTAGTTTTGGCTTATTTTTATTTTTTTTCTGCTTTTTTTTTCTAATTTTAAAGTCAAGCATGAAGATATCGGATACAAAGGCTAAAATAAATATAGAAGGTGGTCTTATTTATTTATATTTTAAAAGATTTACTTGGCTTGAGAAGTCTGTTAATGATTTTAAGAAAATCATAATATGCAACACTTTACTTTTTTAGTAATTTCAAACAAACATTTTTAATATTGAATTGAACGTATGTTTGCGCCTGCGGTCATTTTACAACCTTTTGTTGAAAAAGTTACTAGCATTAACTTCAGTACGACTTTTCTATTACTTTTTCATGCAAAATCATTTTCAAACTTATTTCCACAAAAACTTAAAGCTTTACTTAAAACGCATTTAAGTTTTTTAACTGGCATTGAAAAAAGCTTGTTCTTTTTTAGTTTTAAAATTTTATGAGTCCATGCAAAAAAAAAAACTAGAAATGCTATATATAAAAAAAGTTTATGCGTAAACACTTCATTAGTAAATATAACTGATTTAATTGTATATAATTTATATAAAAGTTGTTTATGTTAAACAAAGTTCTACATTGTAAACAAAAAGAATATTTTGTTTAAAATTAAAGTTCAAAAGTAACTGCTACTTTATAACTTAGAAACTTGTGTAGTACGCTTGTTTTGATAACAAAGTTATTTAAATTTAGCAGAAAAACATAAATTTTTAATCTTTAAAAATATTTAAATTATTTTTTTTGTACTTCTGTATAAATAATACGAAAAAGTTTTAGCTTATACTTAAAGTTAAAACAAAACTGTTATAAAATATTTAATTATTAATTAACAATGTTAAATTTCGATTAGAATAGTGCAACAATTTTTTAAAATCAGTATAACTGAAAATATATGTTTATTGAACCTAATTAAAAATAATAAGGCTATAAATGACAAATTTAGTTTATCCTTTTTGTGTGAAAATGAATATTATATAAGTTTCTTTAAACAAAACTAAAGAAGCAATTTAAAAAACTAATATACCTGAATATAAAAACTCCCGGCATGCTTGTTCGTTGTCTTCTGAAAAAAATTGCCCAAGAAGCAACTAGTAGTAAAATCATTTTAAAAGATATGCTTATTAGTGATCCCTGTTGAAAAATATTAAAACTAGATTTCATACTATTATATTTCAAAATAAGCATATACCTAAGTAAAAATAAACTAATTTCTTCCTAACTGACTAATTGTAAAAACAGATAATAAAAGTTGATGACAAAAATAAACTTCAACTAATAAAACCAAAAATTTGCCTGCAACACAATGTTATCTAGATTTTAAACAAGTGTTGTTAGGAAGTTGTGAATAAAAGATGTATTGTTTACTTTGATATATAAAAGTTATACTTTAGACTAAGGGAAAGCAACGTACAGCCCGCGGAGTTAAAATGACCCGCCCTCTAACGTTTACAAAGTTAAAGTGGTATCCTGCCCGTAAAAGATAAAACTGCGGCCTGCGAGCATGTAAATCTAGCCTGCTAAATCAAACTTATTATGAATATTCGGGGATTTGAGATGAAAAACAAAAAAAAAATAACAGGTTTCAAGTAAAACTTAATAGAAATCTAAAACTTACACTGGATATAGTAAAAAATCTCACATAGAGTTAGTATTTGTCTAAATTAATAAGATAGTTAAGTAATTTTTGTGAATGAAGTTATATTTAAATGTTCTGGCCCTCCAAGGACTGAACTTTTGAGCATTTAGCCCAACGACTATTAACGTTGCCCATCCCTACTTTAGAACAATGCAATTGTAAAATTTATGTTCTGTAAAGCTATACCCTACAGAAGACGATGTGAATATCAAATAATAAAACATAAAATTAATTTAATTATAAAAACTTTTAACAAAACAGCAGGAACACTGTTTAAAAGGTTGTTGTTTAAACTGATTTTAGTAATTTTTAAACTTTTAAATACATCTATGTTTGTTTAAACAAATCGTAAATCAAACAACATATTTACAGTTTTATATTTTAATTGTTTTTCGTTTTTATAATAAATAATACTACTAAACATTAAGCTCAGCAATAACAAATCTAATGAATAAAATGTGTAATAACTGTTATGTCGTACACCTTTAATTTATGATAACTGTTAGTTTGAACTTGCTTAATTTAAAATATCACGCTATTAACACTTTATATTTAAACTCAAAATTATTTTAACTCTTAGCATGTCTAGTTTTAACTGAAAAATTTTTAAACTTTAAACTCATTATACACCACCTTGGTTATGTAATTTTACTTTTTAGTAAACTTAAATTATTTAGATAAATAAATGTAGAGGCTAGTAATTTTATTAATTTTTAAAATGATATTTAGAGTGACAGTGAAACTGGTAGTTCCAATTATAGCAAAATATTGACTTAAATTGTAAATGGATTTTTTTTTACTGGTCTTAGAATTTATCAAAAATAAAAAATTAAGTTACTTAATTAAAAAAAGTTTATAAACAAATAAACACTAAACTACTTACTAAAGTTAGTAACTAATATTTCAAAACCTAGTTTTTTAATTATTCTTTAATTTTTTTTTTTGCTTTTTCAAAACTAACTTATCAAAATTATTAGTTTTTCAAATTGTTAGTTTTCTATTTATTTTTAAAGTTGTTTTACAAATACAATTTACTCTGTAACAATGTATAGTTTAACTTATGTAGATAGTTTGTAACACATCAAACTATATACAGTTGTGTTGTATATAAAAATTAAGAGAAGAATAACTGCTAACTTTTTAAGACTCTCCTTTGTAAATTGTTACATTTTTATGTTTATATTAGGTAATGTGAGGTTTCAACTTTATCTAAAACATACAACGAACCTTGCATCTCGTATTACAATCCCTAACATTTGCAAGCCATGCAAACTTTGGCAGAGCAATAAAAGCAATGGGTGACAAGTAACTAATTAGGGCGAACACTATTGTTCCGATGTAACCGCAATCATTGAATCCTAATGTCCATTCACGTTCCTTTGTAATTTTTTTAATAGTTGCACAATTTTTTTTCTTTTAATATTGTATAAAAATAAAGAAATATTTCAATATTGTGTAGAATCAAAGAAATATTTTTAAAACAAAAACTAAAGTTTATTTTTCAAATTTTTCGCCACATAACATATTGTTCTTTTCACTTTAATCCTAACAACTCTTTTTTCTTTTTCTTTTTTCAAAACAATTTTAAATTTACTCAAAAAAAGAAAATTATAGTTGGCTAAAACGGGTAGGTTTCAAATATGCACGACGCCACATAGGACACTTTAGAAAGAGGGGTCATTTTTGTACAAAACATATTTTAAACAAAGGGTCATTTTTGCACAGGGTGAATTTTTTTTTTTATTAGTTATATATTTTTATTCTTTTTTTTACTATCACTCTTACCCCTAAGCCTTACCCTTGGTTGGTAAATTTGTTTTCTTAATACTATTTTATTTATTATTTTTTTTGTTTTTTCTTTTTACTATCACTATTACCCCTAACTTTTACCCTTGGTCGATTGTTTTTTTTCTATTTTTTTTTAATATCGTGCAAAAATGTCTTCGTGCATATTTGACCCGTCCCCGGTTAGAACATACTATTTTTAAAATTCTGTTAAGTATTTATTGTTGTAATCTTTTAAAGTTAATTGGATACATTCTTAGTAGGAATCATAATAAAAAATCAAATTAACAACACTTTTTTAGCTATGTTTTGACTTTAAAAAAAGGACTTTAAATACTACAAAAATAAATACTTTATATGGTACACTTTTAATTAGGTACACATAAAATAACAATGTCTTTTTCTTTTTTAAAAGTTTAAAACATCTCCCTATATGTACCACAAACATACAGTAATAAGCATACAAAAAAAATTAGTAGTTTTTGACTATAACAACATAATTTGATACTTATTAGATGATCAATAAGAGTATAAGATACGCAATGTAAAGCAATCATTAAATAAAAATAAAATATGGTTAAAAAAACAAAATGGTTAACTAAATAAAGACACTTTATTACCAAATTCTTTTTGTTTGCACAATTATGTTTTTGGGGCTATCCCTTAGAGCTAACAAATTTATTCAATCAAAAAATTAGAAAAAATATTTTATTTGTACCTGACTTTAAATTATTTTTTCTTTTATTTTAGTACAAAAAACCAACTAACTGGCTAAAAATGTATTTTTTAAACGAATTTTACAGCTATTAAAAAATAACCAAGTTACGGCCTTATAACAATGTAATATCAACAAAAAACATATAAGTTTAAATTGATATTTTAAAAAAGTGACGATTAGTACTTTTAACATTGTTTTACTAAAATTGATAAAATAAGTATTTAAATACTAAAAAGCAAAACTAATCTATAAGACAAACTTATTAGTGTTTAAAATAGTATTATCTTTATTCATTTTTTTTATTCAGTAATTAATATATTCTACTTGAATAACGAATTTATTGTAACTGAGGGTCTCATTATTTTCATTCAGTTATTCATTTGAAAACAATATTTTATGAATAAATTTTTGAATCAATAGATTTGTAAGTTAATTTTTCAATAATACTATGATACTCTGAAAGTTTTTAAAACATTTATACAAAATACTTATTTTATAGGTTTAGATTATGTCTGAACATTAAGTAGTTTAAAAGTAAACAAACATTAGTGAATAATTAACTATGATTTTTGTTTTTTTTTTCTGTAAATTAATTTATCATTTTTTAAAATGTATAGCGATGTTTTGAATTCGATTATAATCAAAAATTAGTAAATTAAAAAATTTTAATATTTCAAATTTTAAAAAAATCGTAGCTAGTATTTAGAATATAATTTTTTTAAATTAAAACCTTTGTTTTCTAAAGAGAGAGAGACAACATTTTTTCTTAATTCCAATAGTACTGTTTATTGAACGATAAAAAAACGCTTAAAAAGATTGGTCTTTTGACCTCGAGTACGAAAAATTCTTATCGAATCATACACCAAAGATACAGTTTAATGTCTTTTCAGACTATAATAAGTTGATTTTATACTGTTTATAGTTTTCTAAACCTATACAAATGGTAAATTCTTATAAGGATTTTTTTCTTATACGTATTATATGTATTGAGTATACAAAACTAGTATAAATTTATTTAAGTATATTATAATTTTATTAGTTTAATTAACTTATGAAATTTTAAGTGTTAAACACTTACTAATTTAAGTATTTAGTTTTTACTCATTAAAATTACGATTGGCTTTTATTTTATTTACAATATCCTCCATTATTTGTTAAAATACATTTATTCAGATTTGTTTAACAACTGAAAACCTAAATGAAACATTATATTTTTTTGAGAAGCTCTTAAATAAAATCTTGATAATTTGTTTCCTTATATGTATATAAAAGGAGAACTTTGTTTTTTCAACTAACATCAAGTTACAGTGTTATAAACACTAAATGAGAAATGATAACAAGTACGTTAAGTAATTAGAGTTTAAAAACACTAGTACTTTGTGCAGTATTTTACTAGTTTTAAACACTGAAAAATTATCGCAATATTTAAACAAAAGAACCGATTTGCGATGTTTATGCATACATTATCGAAAAAAACTTTAGTTAAACTTTGCTTGAACTATGTTTGTTTTTTACAAAAAATCTGCTACTGTACTCTATAAAAATAAATTTTAAAGAAACTGTAAAACGACTGAAACTATATTTGAAAACTTTATTTTTTACTCGTATTTAAAACAATGTTAATTTTTTCCTGGACAAGACATTACACTGTATCCGTGGTGTATAACGCGATAACCGAAATGTTTTTTTGTACACCAGGTCCTTGCACCAAGATTTTTTGTCGTTCAATAAAGATATATATTATTTAACTAATAATAATACAAAAAAAAACAACTATTTTTTAGTCTGTTTACTTTAGTTTCTAGTTAGCTTTAAGCGTGTCATCGGAAGAATAATAAAGTTAACAGCAGTTTTTTGTTTAAATAATCACAAAAATACGCATTATGATGTGTTAAATAAATTTCAATAATTTTAGGTAGCCAATCTTAACAACAACTTAACAAGTATATTTTAGTTTTGTTTTGTTGCTATTTTTATTTTTGTAAAATTCACAAAATTAATTATAAAGTTTTATTTATAAGTTCATTAAATTAGTAGTAATATTTTTCACAATCGTCGGAAAAATCGAGATGCTTTTCCGCCGTCAAATTTATCATTAAACTGAACTCGACTATTATCACAACAAAAAACAATGTGAGATTCTGCGACTTTGAGTTGCAGAATGCCATATGGATCGTATTTAATGTTCGTGCGGTTTAATATATTGCTAAATTTAAAAACTAAGAAATTTTCTATCATTTGTACTTATAAATCCTGACATTTTTCCAACAATACTTAGTTTTTAATAAAACTAAGGTTACAAAGACGAAATAGTTATATAGAAATGATTCCAAACTTAATTATGTTTAAAAATAACAACTAACTCTTAAAATCTATTTATACTCTCAGAAATTTTCAAGCGTTTGTACTAAAGAAAATGACAATTTGATGATATTGCTTCAATTTCAGTAAATATAAGAATACAAAACCTTTAATTTAAAGATATTTAATTTTTAATTATCTCATCTAGTAACAATTATGTAAGTTTCGTTTCAAAGTTAACAATTTGTTTAGCATCTGAACTGATAAAAACTGATATTTTCTTAATGTTGTCTATAAAGTTATTTAGCCAGACGCGTATGAATCCTGTTTAAAAATAATTGAGCACAATAATAGCAAATACACATTATATATACTTATAATACAAAAAATCAACTAATGTTCGTACTGTTTACTAAAGTTTCAACGTATTACACGTTTTATCAGAACAATGTATAAAAAAAAGCATTATGACGATTCTAATGAAATTGAATATTTTTAGTTAGCTAATCTTAAAAACAACTTATGTACAAGTAAACTTATGTTTTGTTTTGCTTTGTTTGTTCTTATTTTTAGCTTTATTTTGTTGCTACTTTTTTATTGATTAGTTACATACATATACGTATAAAAACATATATAAAGCAAAAAACAAGTACACATACAAAAGTTTCTTACAGTAATTACTAATTACTCCATGAGTCTTTTTTGTAAAATTTTATTTTGTTTAGTTTGAAGAAAAAAACAAGTGCATGAAGTTATAACCACATTAGAGCTTTTCTCGCATTTATTTTGTATAAGTTTTAAAAGTAATACTATCGTTACGATGCATACTATCTATGTATCTGTTTATATTTTTATCTGTATAAAAGTATTTTTAGTGCAAAGTTTAGCCGATTCAGAATATTTTTAAAACTTACTTTTTAAAATAAATAAACTAAACATTAACGATTTTTTCAAACGGTGTATAAATTAATTTATTTTGTTATGTTACTGTCCTGGACAAGACATTAAACTGTATCCGTGGTGTATGAATCAATAACCGAAAGATTTTTTCGTACACTACGTCTCTAGACTAAATTTTTAAAACGCATTTTTGTCAATTAACAATATAGTCTGTACATGTTTAGAATAAATATATATCTAGCACACTACTTAAACTTTAAACTAACAGTTGATAAACAAAACATAAAATTAAAAACAGTTTTTTATCAAAATTTCATTTTACCTATTTGTTTTAGTTTTCGAAATGGTCTAAACGTAATATTTACAAACAAAACAAACCTTTGCTAGTTTAGCCAGAGTTTCATTACTAAGTCTCGTCATATCTGTATCCGCAGAGGATATAAATGTTTGAGTTTCATCCTACATAAACCATTTAAAGCTAATATTTAAAAAAGTAAGATAATAACTTTTGTTTATAAGTTGTATTTTTAGTTTTCAATTTTATAGACCTTATTTAGAAAGTAAAAAGTTTATCATTGATCAATACTTCTTTTAGTTTAAATTTTTATTGATAAGTCTTTTCAGTAAAAGTGTAGATATTTTAAAATAAAATAAAACCTCATAAATTACTACTTTGGTATCTAAAGTTATCTCTAATCACTGGTATAAATTTTAAAACTGAGCATGTTAAAAATACAGTTTTAAACATCAATATTGAGTAAAAACACATATTATGATAGTAAAGAAAAAAAACCTCCATGTTAATTGTGTATGATGATTCTCTGCCATTTTCGTGTTTATGGTCGATAGGTGTCGATATTGTCACTTGTTTGTGACCTAAATTTAACTTATTTTCTTATAAGTATCGTTATTTTATAGATTTAAACTTTTAGATGATATAATTAATCAAAAATTTGTAAGTTTTAATTATATAATTACCTTTAAAATAAATTTAACTAGTTTTAATACAATTTTACAATAAAATTTAAAATTATAACATAATTTGCAATCAAGTTTGTCCCCAAGTAGTGTCAACATAATTTAGACTAATAATATTTTACTTAGCAGTTTTTAATTTTGTTGAGAAATCCGTATAAATTCTAAAACTATGTAGTAATTAGAAAAAATAAAGCTTTTGCTTTGTTTTTTTCTTCTATTATTTTTCTGTCGAACTAGCTAAACATTTGTGTTTCGCATAAATGTTTATTTTACTCTGTAACACCTCTGTTTTTTAAATGTTTGTAAAACTTTAGACTCGTTTCACACCAAAACTTTTTACTTAAAAAGAACAATATAAAGTCAAAAAATATAACAAAGTATGATTTATAGTTTTACAAGTAAAAATTGATACACTAATCTAGGTAGGACAAGACATTAATAGTTATCCAAGTGGTGTGAGACTCAAATAACAATAGGTTTTTCGTGCACCAGGTCCTAACATCAAATGTTTTGAGCGTTTTTTTGTCGTTCAATAGACTATACTATACTAGTTGAATTTAGAACTACAACAAAATTATAAGTTATATATTTAATTAAACTTGTAGACAAAACGTTCCTTTTTTAATACCTTACTTTGAGTGTTATGTTTCTATAACTTTATATCAGTTTTATAACATTCATATAGTGCTAAGTTTTCGAAATGTACCTTTTAGCTTTGTTTAATGATATTATTATTATTATTATTACTATTATTTTTTTTTTTTAATATCATTATTATTATTTATATTATTGTTATTATTTTTATTATTATTATCATTATTATTATTGCAAGTTTATTGCCTTTATGATGGATCTAGGCATCAAAACCTAGGCCACTTAAACAGAAAGACGCATAACAAAAATATCAAAAATAAAAAGCAAACAAATAGTTCATTTTGTTTAATACAAAGATAAAAACATATTTTGATATAAAATTTGTAGATTAACACAAAGAGCAAAAATTTTAACCACAAACTATACTTATTTACCCTTTGATTTAGAACGATCGACATGAAATATTTAAATGCATTGACTAACAACAAAATAAAAACCTAAAGCCCTAAGCACATTAACAATAGACTGGCCAGATAAATAACCATTGAACACATTGAAAACGGGCTCATCATTAATAGAGGAAAGGCGCTGCTAATAAAATTAAACTATGGACTAAGCTAAATTTTCAAACTAAATCAACGGTTGATAAATGTAACTTATTAATTTTCTTAACAAACATTTTATTTAAATCGAAATTCTTAAACTTTTTTGCAAGAAACTTTCGTTTAGAAGTTTGTTCCATATTTCAACTGACCGATAAAAAAAAGAACTTATACCAAGCCTTATTATAGAAATAATATTTGTATGTATTTTTTTGCTGTTTCCTCTCAGTAAGTAATTAGTTATATAAAATTCACAAATTGATTATTTATAAATTGTAGTTTCACCGTTAACTAGTTTAAAAAAGTAATGAGGTCAAATTTAAGCCTACTGTATTCTAAAGATTTATTATTAAGTTTTGAAAGTTTATCAACATAGGACGTATAAGAAATATTGCAGAGATTGAAGATTAATCTGGTATATTTTCTTTAAACAGATTATATATGGTAAATACATTTTTTTAGTATGGAGACCAGATTGTTGTGTTATATTCCAACTTAAGACGAGTTTTAATGAGAAACACTTTTTAAGGATGTTTATATCCGTAGACTTAAAGCTGTTTAAAACTTGAAAAGATGTAGTTGATGCTATTCGGTAAAGGTAATTAATATGGTGGTTCCATTTTAAATTTTCAGCGACAAAAATTTCTAAAATCTTTAAAGACTTTAGTTTCAGATAAGTTTGTATTGTCTATTTTAAAGTTAAAAGTAGAGATAGTAATGTTTTTTTTTAATATTTAGAACGTGACATTTACTAGGGTTTGAGTTTAATTTTCTTTCCTTTAACCAATCGTAAATTTTATGGAAGGAATTCTGTAAAGTTGTGTTTGATTGGCAAAATTTTTGTGTCATCTGCGAAGAGGTTAATGTTGCTGCTAACATCAATCTCCGAATCTATATTATTTATGTAAATAATAAATAATAGTGGGCCAATAACCCCTCCTTGAGGGACTCCACTAAAATAGGTGAATATTCTGAAAATGTGTTATTAATTACTACTCTTTGAGTTTTATTGTTTAGAAACTCTTTAAACCAACTAACTAGACTGCTATGAATTTCGTATTGCGATAATGTTTAAACTAATTAAATAATGAGAGACAGAGTCAAAAGCTTTTTTGATATCTGTATAGATTACTTTAGTAGACTTTATGCTTGAAATAGAGTTTAAGAAATCTAATAAATGAAAACAGGATGTTCGGTTAAGAAGAAAACCAAATTGTTTAGGTAAAATAAGATGACCAAGTATTTTTATAAAAGTTATATGTTCAATGATTCTTCAAAAGCTACTTGTCGAAGATTTTGGTCTGTAATTTGAAGGGTTTTATTTGCTACCTTTTTTGTTTATTGGTATTACCTATTAAATTTTCTATTGTTTTGACACAAAAGATATAGCTAGGGAACAATTAAAGATTAGTGATATTGGAAAAGTTATATAATAAGTAGTACGTCTTATAAAATACGAAGGAATATTATCTAGTGTTAATTTTATTTTATCTTTTAAATGATTGACAGATTTAATTATTTCATGATTGCTTTTAAAAAATTTTTGCATTTTTAGACAGTCTTTATCAATAAGTTCAAACTTTTTGTATTCATTATCTTTAATAAATACTTTTTGAAAAGCCTTATTAAAAAAAAAAGAGGTTTATCAAAATCAGATACTGTTGGTAAATTGTTTTCGTCATGCTATACAGAAAACTTATTTGTTTTATTAAGTTTCAAAAGAGTCAAACTTCTAAAATACTTATAAAATAGTTTAAACACTTTCTCGAAACAAATCTAGAAATTAGTTTTTATATTTTAACAAAAAAGTTATAGGTAAAACTAAAACTATTTAAAACAAAGTAGTTAACTTTGTTTTAAAAACTTAGTTATTCAAACTTAGCACAGATAACTGAATAAGTACAGAGACCTACCAGTCAAGTTGATTGGACAGTTTCTAAGCTTATTAGCTGCTAATCATGAAAATTGGCCTATAACGTTATACTCAATTTAAAATAACTATTTTCTACCGAATTTTAAGTGTATTTATTTTGCTATGTATATATTACTAAGTCAATTTAATACAATATGTCCCTTAAGGATATTTTACTATTTAATAAATTCTTAGCAAATTTTATTTGTACTAAAAATATATTGTTTATCGAACGACTAAAATGCGCTAAAACATTTGGTTCTAGGACCTGGTGTACGAAGGAATCTTCCGGTTATCGAGTCATATACCATTTGGATACAGTTTAATGTCATTTTCCAGGACAATGACAAAAACATCAAGCACTGCCTAAAAAAGCTTATTATGTTTTTTATAAGGTTCTCTAAAAAATATTATCAACAAAACAAAAAATAATGTTATTTTTATTATTCATAAGCTTTTAAATATCAAAAAGAATATAAAGCTATCAAGTGTTTAAGTACAATAAATTAAGATTTTTATAAATCAAATATTTGATTCGTTGTATTTCAATTACAATTTGCCTTCTTTCAGAACTGTCATTAAAAATTAAATACTTTTAAATTTTTTGTCTGTGCAACAATTTAACTTAAGAACGCTAAATAACAAACAACGTTAATGAACTTGTTTTTTAATTTTGTTTCTTTAAAGTTCCTTTTTCTTTAAACTATATTTCGGTCGTAATAGTGTGTATCTATTTCATATGGTTAAAACAATTAATGTTACACCTTATTTTGAAGAAAAAATAATTATTGCCACCACTTAGGGACAAACCTGACTTTTCGCTGTAACGGTCTTCACCTCTCCTACGATGCTTCCCTTCTCTTTTTTCTCTTGACCTTCTCCTATGTGACCTATGAGAACTGCAAAGATCATAGCATTAGTCTATTTTTATGTAAGAAAACATTTATAAAATACATTTATTTGTTAAAACACTAATTAGTATTCAAAATTATTTCATAATGCCTAACTAAATTAACTTTAAAAAATATAGATTTAATAAATTTTTAATCTATTACTTTCATTTTTTTAATTAATATGAAACTCTTATAAATCTAATTTTTAATCTCACTAACTGATTTTATTAAATTTTTTCCTAGTTGACTTTTAAAAAAACTCCATATTGTTTTATACAATTATTTAAGCAGTCTTTTGTCTATACTAGAATAAAAGTGTATACTTCAACATATTTTTATTTGAGCACTTTAAACCTTTTTTTTTTATATAATTTTTAATTGACTTATTTTAAATAAAAAAAATAGTTGTCCTTCCATTCAACAAATTAAATCATTCCTTACTGATTCTTAAGTTAAATAAAAGAAAACGTATGTACTAGTTACTTTTAATCTTATAAATATATTAACTAAAAAACTTATCATTAAAATGTAGCATTTTTCTTCGAAGTATTTAAAATTTTATCAATAACAATTTAGTTTGCAGTTGTAGCTTTTATAGTTCAGTAAATAAATAATCAAACATTTGCTTAGTTTAAAATGTAATACAAAGTTTATAACATGATCTAAAAGTTCATAATATGAATACACCATACTAAAAATAAATTAAACCATTTTAAAAACAGCTTTAAGTAAAAAAAGGTTCGTATTAGCGTTAGCATATTTTCTATTTACTAGAAGCTATGTGTCAAAAATATACTTTTATTACTTTTTCCAATTATTTTCTGAATCCAGACGCAATTCAAAGTTTATTATTTATCATAATTTTGTGTGTGTAGTGATAATTAGTATTAAATTATTCTATAAAGCTCAAGAAATATACTACTTAACACTTATTTTCAGTACCTAAACAAACTGTATTAAAATCTTTTCAGTTTACACTTAACTGTTTCTTAAAATTCTGAGTGTAGAGTTTTATATAATTTTTCTTTATACAGTAGTTCGAAAATTATATTTGTAACTTATTGTTATTTATGTAAAATCATACAGTTTTAATTAGCACATTTTAAACTTAAAAACAATAGCTTAAAAATTTTAGAAGTCATTTCCAATTGTTAAGAAAAACTTAAAGTACTAAAAAACTAATATGTATGCATAATAATAAATTTGAATGAAACGACCATTTATAATGAGCTTAATAAAACATTAGACGGCTTTAACAGAAGTTTGTTACAAAAATACTAAATACTTGAAAATCGATTTAAAAATCATTAAAATTAAACAAAGTTATTTTTTATAAAATTCACAATACTTACGCGCTAGTAACATGGGAATACTCTGACATTTGGTCTATTCTTTCATTCTCCATAACAGTTATCATATATACTATGTATTCTGAATATTTCTGAAGTAAAAAAATTCTTAATACTGAATTTATAGAAGTGTAGGTAGAAAAAAAAGTTATTAGTGTTTAATTTTAAACTTTAACAAACAAAAAAAGATAATTATAACCAAGTTTTTATATAAAGCGGTATTTATAAACATTTCTACTGAGTTTTGGAAATGAATTTACTTAAAACAGCTAAAAGAAAAAAATTAATAAAAGTTATAAGCATAAAATAAACAATTGTTATTAGGCTTAACAGAAAGTTTTTTACCTAAACTTTTAAGAAGTTTTTAGAAATTCGTAAATTAAAATGCAAGAATAAAAGAACTTCATGTTAAGAAACAAAGTAAACACAGAAGAAGCATAAACTTATTCATTGTTTTCTGTGCACCTTTTTTCTCAACTGTTCAAACGCAGTAAAGCGTGTAAAAACAAACTAAATTAAAATGGTCGCTTTACATAAAAAGTTCCATGCAAGGAATTACATACAAAAATTAAATGAAACAGTAATTTTAAGTTTGTCTTATTCATTTTATTGCTCATCTAAAACATTATGTAATATTATATATATAAAATATTCTAAAAACACACATGAAACGGCCTTATTTATAGTCTAATTAACTTTGCTTTATTTTTTTCATTTGTACAACCTTTTAGTTGTATTTTTAAATGTAGGACCTAAACGTTTTATTACTGGCTTAAAAACCTTAATAAATAGTCTTATAGAAATACAGTATAAAATTTATATATTTTTTTTACTAAAGGTAGTTATATAAATTCGTTAAAAAAAGCGTTTTGTTTATTTCATTTTATCTATAGCTAAATCATCGTTAGTTCAGATTTCATACGTTTTTTTATTATAAGATCATTATTTTTAATGTTTCTAAATTTATGATTTAAGTCTAAATACCTTATGTACTCTAATATTCTGCTCAATTATCTTCAAGCTATTCAAAATTTAAATTAACTGCGAAAAAGTTCTTGCACACTTCAAGTTTTAATTTAGTCAGCCGATATCGGTAAAAACACTTAAGCACTTTTAGTTGTTCTATTAGGACACTACGGCAATTTTATAAAACTTAGTTTGTTTTTACATGCAAAAATTTTATTAACTGAAGCTAGAGTTTACAATGGCTTTTATATGTTAGTCTTTTTTCCATTGAAATTTTGTATTTTATCGATTTAATTGAAATATAGTATTTAATTTATACCGCTTAAGTCTTACATGTTATTTATACAACAAATCTCTACTATCCCTATTAAAACTCAGTATTATTAATGGGTAGGTGTCAAATTTGCACGAAGGGAGACTTTTGCACAAAGGGATACTTTTGCACGAAGACACTTTTGCATGGGTTGAAAACTTTTTTGATTTATTCATTTTTTTTTATTAATGTTGGTTTTAATTTAGTTTGTTTTTACTATCACTGTAACCATAACCCTTACCCTCGGTTGGTAACATTTTTCTTATTTTTTTTTTTTATTAATTTAGTTTTTTAGTATTTTTATTTTTCTTATTTTTTTGTATAAAATATTTTTAAGTTACTTTTTTGTTTAATTTTTTTAATTTACTATCACTGTTACCCCTAAGCCTAACCCTTACCCTCGGTCGGTAACTTTTTTATTATTATTGTTGTTTTATTATTTTTTATTTTTATTAATATTTTTTTAAGTTATTTTCTTTATTTTACTTTTTATTTTTACTATCACTGTCACTCTTAACCCTTACCCTCGGTCGGTAGCTTGTTTTTTATTCTTTTTTTTACTCTCATGCAAATTGACCCTTCGAGCAAAAGTAACCCTCAGTGCAAAAATTTCTTCGTGCAAAAGTGACCCTTCGTGCAAAAATGTCCCTTCGTGCGTATTTGACCCTTCGTGCAAACGTATCCGTGCATATTTGACCCGTTCCTATTCTTAATATGTCTCATTAATATCTATGTAGGTAGCTTAATTTTATGCTTTTTACTTAGTGTTTATTATTTGAGTCTAAGAAAATATAAAAAAAAAAGATTTAGAGTATTTCTAAAGTAAGCAAAACGGGTGCTGTTTTAAGAATCTTTTTTTTTTATATGGTAGACGTTGGACTATGGTTTTTCGGACTTTACCCACAAACGGTCGTTTCAGTACTTTGGACTTAATCTCGCTTGGTATAGTCACAACACTGATTCCTCGCAACTATGCCTGCCAGATGAGTCCTAATTAGGACGCAACCCATCATACATTGTCTCGGATCCTGTAGTTGTTGATATTGCAGTGAAGTTCGTTTGTTATAATTTACTTTAATTCTAAGTTATCTTATTAGTTTTTATTAAAAACGTTAATAAGAGTTTTTTAATTATAACAATATTTTTAGGCTAATATTCTATATTAAAATTGAATATCTTTATGCTAGACAAGACGTAAAAAGGTATCCGTGGTGTGCGACTCGATAACCAAAAGGGTTTTTCTGAGTGTATGGTAACTCTTTATTAATATAATTTAAGTCTAGTTTTTTCAATATTTTTTGTGTACTAATCAAATTCTTAATTGAAACGTTTACAAACAGAAACTAACATCATTAAAGCCGTAAAATACGGGTTCAAGAAACAAAAAAAAAAAATTTAATGTTTCAGACAGTTTGTACCTGATAAATATTTCCCAATGTTGTAGCTAGAGTAGGGGTGGGCAACGAACGTTCGCCGGGCTGTAGCCGGCCGGTCAATGTTTACAGAACTTAAGTGGAATCCGGCTATTGAAACGTAAACTGTGGCCCGTGAGCATTTAAATCTGGCCCGCTAAATTGAATTTTGAAATTTATGCTAGATATTCTAGGATTTAAATAAAAAGTAAAAAACTCTTAGAAAAAATTTACGGGAGTTTCATAATTTACACTTAATATTGTAAAAAATAGGCCACATAGATTGTTATTTTGTCAAACTTAATTTGATAACTTAATAGTTTTAGTGAACTAACTGAATTTTTCTGACCCGCCAAGGACTAAATTTTTCCACATCTAGCCCGCCAACTATAAACGTTGACCAACCCTAAGCTAGAGCTTTAAAACAGACTGTCCAAGTGATTACAATAAATAAATGTTATTAAAGTTTTTGTTCTTTTTAGGACACTTTTAATGAAATTCTGTTAAATAAACTAATATGAATTATAACTACAATTATAAACCAGAAAAAATCAACAGAGACTTCAACAACAAGTAATTTTTTTGTGTGCAACATAAAAAACTTTTGCACCCAAAAAAAAGTTTCGTGCTTTCAAAATAAATTTCGTGCACATTGTGAAGACCACTGATCTAGCTTACTAATTTACTAACTTACACCCCTACTGAGAGATTATGGTCTGATGATTGAAATGACATAATTAAAAAAAATTATTAACAAAACTTTAAGCTAGTCTCAAGGCACATGAGTTTTCAGGCTTTGGCTCTGATCTATTTTGATGATAGAAAAATACTTCGTCGTTGTTTTCCTTAATAACTCACATACTTTTCAGTCTAAATATTAAAAATATAATACTTTTTCTCTTTTTTCAAGAACTTTTGCCTTCACTATTATGATTTAACTGCAGTTTTAAATAACATTTTAGTTTTCTTCTTCAAGCAAGCAAGCAAATAGTCTAATTTTTATCGTTTTTTTAAATAAATATCTACAAGATCTTTTTGCGCAACGATTTTATTTTTATTTAATAGCCGTAATAAAACAATTACCTATATGTTACAGTGATTATTGTACTAGTTTATTTCGTAGCATACTTTAACCTGCAATTAAATAACGTTATTTTATAAATTTAGATAAAAATTGTCGTCTTAAGCAAAAGTATACTTTGCGCAACGAAAAAGAAGTTGTTTAATAGTTCAACATTTATAATCTTTTTATACTTCTACTAAAACATTATTTAGTAGAATTAGATTTAGTTTTAATGTTAATCTATCAAGAATACCTCAAAATTATAAAAACTGAATGAAAACTAATAACTATCAATCGATCATGTTAAGTACAATTTAAATTATATTAGTTTTTTATGATTGTTAGTTATTTCTTTAAATTCGTTCTTCAAGCTTTTTTTAGCAGAATATATTTTACCTATTGATCTTCTGATAAGTTTACTTTTTTAAATTGTATTATGTGCTTGACTTCTATAAAATATAAAATTAGTAAAGCATTGCTACTTTAAATAAATTGAATCTTTTCGTTTACAATTTTTAATAGCATCATAATATTTTTTTCTTAGAGCTTTAGTAAACTCCATGTTTTTATTTTGAATTCTATAAAACAAAGTTACTAAAAATTCAAATAACTTTTAGAGGTTTTGGAGTTTCAAATGTCGTAGTTTAAATTACTAGGTAACTGTTAATTTTATTTATTTTGCATAGTTTTTGAGTAGGAATTAATTTTTCTTTTTAGCTCAGATCTTTTGTTGTAACAATTACTATTTGAATAATGAGTTAATAGTGCTTACAGTCACCACATTCTACATGAACCTGGAATTTTTCAGGTTTTAATTTTTCTCTTTTGATCACAGTCTCCAAATTAATAATACTTCTTCTTTCTATATTTAAGTTTATCAGTAGGCATTGAAAACTCTACTGCATGTCTGTAATGATAGTAATTTTTATCTCTGGGGTTAGAATTATTGTGCTGCGCCTTTAATTTTTTATTGTTTTGTGCTTAGTCAAAGACAGTTTGTCGGTTTATTTTTATTTTCAATTTTTCATCAAAAACTAAAATTGTTCTTATTAAAAAAAAAACAGGTAAAAGGTATTTATAACAAACGAAAATAGAAGTAAAATAACTAGTATAAATCAGGTATATTTACAACTAAAATATTAAATATTAAAGAATTTAGTTAGTAATTTAAATACATAAAAATTCTTTTTAATTAGTTGTTATTTTTTATACAAGTCTATATTTTTTCACATTTTTGCAACATTGCGTGCATCATTACAACTTTTGCTTTTTAGATAGACAATTTAGTTTATTTCGTACATGGAAACGATAACTAAACTAATGATTAAGCAATAATGATGGCCTCTTGAAGCTAAAACTTTCCGGTTTGCTCACAAAACTTGTTCACACAACAAAAGCACGTATTACAAAACAATTACAGCATAACATAAATTTGGCATCAATAATAACTAAATAAAAATTGTAAAAATATTACAAAAATAGTTTTTTTTGTTATGATTCCTGTTCTCTTGGTTTCTTAATTTTTTTTTTGTTGGTAAAAGGTTGCCAAAGCCAAAAATTGCCATAACATTTTTTTTACTTCTTTATATAAGATATTCAGTCGCGCTTGTAACTAACTGACTTTGTAGTTGTAACTTAGTCGTGACTCGTGGGCGACCTAAGTTATGTTTTTAAACAACCATTTAGATATATAGCAGGAAAAGACAGAACATTTCCTAGAAAAAATTGCTTATATCTTGCATACTAAAGAAAAATGTCTTTCGTGGGCTGCATATATTAAAAAAATTGTAAAAGTCAAAAAATAAAAAAAATGTCTATTAAATTAAGAGCCTTGTTGAACTTGTTCTAAAAAACCTATACAGATTTTGTAATTTATAAAAAAAAAAATACTACTAGCTATAATTTTTATGATACAGCATAAAAATATTTCATTTTTAACTTGTTCCTCTTTATTAAAAAATTACAAATAAATTTAGACGTGAGACATGCTTGTCTCTGATCGTCGATTACAAAGTAAAAGTTACCATTTTAGCAAAACAGTTAAACTGTTTCTATTGTGGCATGTTAATAATTTTATAGTAAATAACATCAAGCAAAAACTGTATTATCATTAAAGTAAGGATGGATAATCAAAAAACCATTGAGAATTATTTCAAAAAGAAAAATAAAGCACATGATTATTTATTAGGAGTTAACGAAAGTTTGTATAAATTGTTTTGTCAACCATATCATTTTATTTTTGCATAACATTACATAAATAGTACTACTTTCATGTTTTCAAAATTTATTAGTTATAATTATTTTACCAAAAGAATAATTTATTACCAATTAAAAAAAGTACTTTACTGCTTTCTTTTTAAATTATTAGTTCCCTTTTTTACAAAAATAACTGTTAAAAAATAAGTAATCATATTAAATTACTCCTTTTTAAAATTTTCAACTTCTGGCCTAAATGAAAATATGGAGCTATAGAAATTTCAGGAATCTGCTTACATTTATTTTGCAAAAATAAAGATTTTATGAGTGTACTGCTTTGAAAAAATTAACAAATTTTTTGATAGGAAAGGAAACTGAATACATCAGTTCAAAATTGTATGTCAGTACATGTAATAACAAAAATCTTGAAGTTTCAAGTACTACTAACTCTAATTTAATTCCCTTAGAAGATATTTTTGATGTAAGTTATTAAAGATATGTTCAATACTTTGACAAGTTATTTTTTTTTTTTTAAATGTATATAAGTTATTAAGTCTTGAATTTAACATTTTGTGTATAAGAATAAAGCAGTTTTTGAATTAAGAATATCAACTTAGTATGTTTTGTAGTAAATAAGTATTACAATTGAAACCTACTAGTCAACAAACATACAAAATAAAGAAAGTTGTAAACTACAGTATGTTATAATTAATATTTATTTTTTTATACATTCAATAAAATGTAAGTTAACAGGATATTGATGCTTCTGAAATTAAAGAAAAAGTTGAAAAACAAAAGAATGAACAGAGAGTTTATCAGAAAACTTGTAATAAAAGTATTTTTTATTATTATTTATTTAAGAGTTGTTAAAAGTTTTATATCCTACAAAGAGATTCTAAAATACTTGATAAAAACTTTTGGTTATCCTTAGTTTATGTGTGCACACTTTGATTCAGTTTACATTTTCTCAGCTTTATTTTCAATAACCTTTTTTTTTAATTAAAAGAGTTGAACATAATTTTAGCTGGAATTTTAGAACTTCCTTCAACTGTTATAATAGTGTCTTTTTAACAATGAGTCATTTAATCTTTTTTGTTTTCTTTTAGAGTTATTGTTTGTATATACAAAGTATTGCTAATACTGGTGAATGCTTTTGTAACAATTAACTTGTTCTGTTAGGTATAAATTCAGCTTTTAAAGGTGGAGTAATTTAAGATTAGTGTAATTTCTACTTACTAACCTTTAAAGAAAAATGAAAAAGTTTAAGTAATGCATTGTTGAATGAGACTATTACTAACAGTGAATGTGACACCTAAGTTTCCAGCTAAATTAAATTTTATAATGTATGTACATTAGTAAAGCAAATGTTTTTTATTTGAAAAAAATCTTTAAATTATTGAAAATAAAGCTTGAAAAATTCCTGTGAATTGAATCAAAGTGTAAGCACATAAAACTAAAGATAACCAAACTTTCTATTAAGGCCATAGGGGGGGGATCAGACTTTTTTTTTTACAAAAAAATATTTTGGCTTTTATATGAAAGCTTTAAATACAAACTACAAGCCTGTTTTTAAAGAATTCAAAAATATAATTTCACTTTTGAGATATTTAATTTTTTTTGAAAAGTTTCCGATACAAACGTATAGACCGCAAATTTTTTGGGGTCAATTTTCTCGGAAATTTAAAAATTCACTAAAAATCTATCTCCTCCTTCATTTTTCAAGCAATCTTCTTCAAATTTTCTGGAAATGTTCCTTATATTAAAAAGAAAAAACATTACTTTAGAATTTAAATAATCTGAAAAAATAAAAATTTTATCACAAAAATTTAAAAAAAAAGTGTTTTTTTTTCAAAAAAATTATATTTTTACAAATTTTTTTTTTAAATTCCAAAGTAACGTTTTTTGTTATTGTATAAAGATTAGACTGTGAAAGTTTGAAGAAGATTGCTTAAAAAATGTAGAAGGAGATAGATTTTAAATGGAATAGTCTTTTTTGCTGTTTTATGTTATGCGGCCCGACTTTGACTGGTCATATATCAAAAAATAATTTGAATTTTATAAAACGATAAAAAACATCTACAAGCTTAGAAAAAACTCTTTAAAATAAGATCAACTTGTAAAAAACATGTTTTAACCCCCCCCCCCCCCCCCCCCTATGGCCTTAATTTAATTCTTGCTACCATCACTCGGTTCAATAACTAATGTGTTCATTAAAAAAAGTATAGAATAATGGTTGAGTTATCAGCAGCTTCATGTTTACACTTGTCCAAACTATAATAAGTTTCAGTTTTATAACTTTTTAATGAGTGCATACATATTTTTGGGATACCCTGTCTGTATAAATTTTGAATTTAAATAGGTTTGACCAAATTATTATGTATTATAAAAACAAACTTGAAGTAATTAAATCTGTAGTGTAGTTTGATACAAATGTTTAAAATGTAGTTATAACTGTTTTGTATATATATCAGTTGTTATTAGATAATAAGAATGGGATATTAAAGGCTAATAGTTTAATTATTTTGAAAACTATTAAACTCTTTATACTTGACCTTCTATTTTGTGGATGTTAAATAAATTATACTTATTAAAGCTGAAAGCATTCATGAGTCAGAGATCAAGAAGTCTAAATGCACTTTTTCTACTCCAACCAAAATTAAAAAACGAAGTTTGCCCACTTTGTTATGGGCACCTAAAAAGTTAAAGACCTTTTCTAAAATGAATTCAGTCTCATTTTTAATGAATGAAGTTAGTTTGATTTTGAAAATGTTATAAAGTTTAATAATCTTTTTATTTTTTACTTAAACTAATAAAATGCTTAATGTATTCTTTTTTTAACAATACTTGAAAATAATGACTTATTACTATTAGTTACAAATCTTAATACTTAAAAAATATTAGTATAACTTTTATTCTTGTAAAATTAAATATTGTTACAAATTTTTACTTACAGCTTTTCTTTTTATTAAAATGTTTGAAAATGGTTATCAAAAGCATGGTGATCAATATATATATATACACAAATATTATGTATATACATCTTTAGACTCTTATAATAAAACTTTAAAATTAAGCCTATTGCTTTTAGCTATAATTTATAGTAAATTTTCATATTTTTGTAGTTTTTTATGCTAGTTAAACAAAATTACTTATATATATATTAAAATAAAGTTTATGATCATATAAAAGGGTTATACTATTAGTATACATATACATATTTTGCACAATAAACTGTACACCATTGGCGTAGCATTGGTATTTTGGTCAGGGGGTGAGCAAATTTTTTCTCAAAAAATCCCCTAAATTAAATCTTTTGTAATTAGCCATAAAAAGATCTTTTTATAAGTAATATAATTGAAATAAATTCATTAAGTAAAATAAGTTTAAAGTAACTGTTTTAAAAAATACTTAAATATTACAAAATTAAACAATTAAAAAAAGTATAAATTTCATTAGAATTGCTTAAACTTGAACAAATATAAACTTACTAAATAAAAATTGTTTTTTTTACTTACAGTAAACTTTATGTCATCAAAAATAAACATATTCAATAAAACGAAATTATCTGTTTTGTTTAAGAAAAAATATCAGTCTCTTTAATATGCAATACAACAGTGATAACAACACATCATTGCACATAATTTAAATTAATTTACACATAAGTTAAAATAGATCAACTTTATAACTGTTATTACAATTTATTACAACTTTGTAAAATAGTTAAAAGCATTATATATGAAATAAAACTTTTTAGATTTAATTCATCTGATTGTATTTGTTTAAAATAAAAATCACAAACAAAGTTTATTTCTCATAGGCCAACACACTTTTTCTTGTATGTTTACAAAAAAAAGATCAGAAAACTAGCAGTAGTCTTAACATTTATTGTAGGATAAAAAAAAACTTATAAAATTGTTTAATTTTTCTTTAAGCGTGACGTATTTGTGTAAACTTTTAGTAGAAAAATCTTTCATAAGATTATACTACTGCAGTGCACTAATTAGTTGGGTTCTTTTTGAGTCTAAATTCTTATGAAGTTAATGAAGTTATAAAATTTTTTCTTATGGAGTTTTTCATCAACACCAGTGCACACTTTTGCTTGCGCACCGAATCAGTATATTAGGTAATTTCACTTTCACTAACTTGTCACTAATTGGTATTCAAAATTTAGTTTAACTTTTCGAATACTAGATATACATAGTTGAAAAAAGACAAATTAAGTAGAAAAAATAACAATAAAAGTTAAAAATATTAATTTTTTTTTTCACTTCTTTTCTTTTTTTGGGTGACACACATGCGCCAGTGTCCCTCCCCATGCTACGCCCCTGCTGTACACTGTAAAATTTGTTTTAGAATTTATGTGGTTGGTACTTAATAGTAACCATGTTTCTTTCTCACTTTGGATCATTTATGAAAAATAACTACTTATTTTAATATGGTTAGTTTTTTTTAAGTATTAATGAACTGTCTATAAAGATAATCATTAAAGTTATTTATAAAATGAGCTACACAACTCTACCTACACAGCTTTAATAAAATTAATAAATACTTTTAGTGTTTTGTATTAAGTGGTTGTTATCTTATTTAATTAAAAGAACACAATTCGTCTAAATTAATTCACATTATACCATACTACATTACGAAAATATTGCATCAATACCTGATTAATGCTTTATAAAACCTTTTTTGCTTAACAGAGTTTCTAAATTATACGTTGTAATGTTAGGTATTTGTCATTAAACTTAGATATTCTTATTTATACCAGAATAAAATTTAGGTATCCTAATTTTAGAAGTTTTATAAAATCATCAATTTATTACAATAAAACTTGTTTAATTAAAATTAAGAAGCTTGTAAGACCAGTCAAGCAATACACAATTTACTTTGCTTTAAAAATTTGTCTAACAAAAGTATCATTTGTTTTCACCTACTTGTTATCATTATAGGCAAATATTCAACAAATGA
Source organism: Thalia democratica (assembly GCF_965202585.1). Lineage (NCBI taxonomy): Eukaryota > Metazoa > Chordata > Thaliacea > Salpida > Salpidae > Thalia > Thalia democratica. The sequence continues at coordinate 61,322,090 of NC_139165.1, forward strand.
TAGAAGTTCAAACAAAGCCAAACGCTGCACCATCCAAGTGTGAAACTAGTGAATCTCAACAACTATTTAGCCGAACAAAATGTTCAAATGATGAGTTGTTGTATGAATCTTCAAATCTTAACCTACCTTTAAAGTTCAAGGTAATTTACATAACTATTTTTTTATTTTTTAATAGTTATTACATTTTTTTCTCTTAGTAAAGTTGCTTATTTTTGTTTGTTTAACAAAAGTACTAATAGATGTATTTATTTCAACATATTTCACTTACACCTTTTTAAACTAAAGCTTTTATTATGAACTAAATACTTTTTATTGAATAAAAATTGTTGATTGTTATTTTGAGTTATTGCAATTTAAAAAAATATGCTTTATATAAGGCAGAGTTCCCACTACACTGGAAACACTTACTTAAATAAAAAATACTATTTTTTACTTAAGTACTTACTATTACCTACTGTGCAGTGCATACATGGTAGCTGATATAAAGTCAACTTGTAAAACATAAAGAGTAAATTTTAAGGTCATAATATGAATGAGAAACTTCTCATGGAAGATGTATCAGCTTATTGTAAGGAATTTGTTAGAAGTATTTATGGGATGAATATTTTAGACAGAATTGTTCAGGCCATTTTAATTTTTTTATCTTGTAATGAAAAATTAATTTGTCTAACCAATAAATTATAACAAAATAATCATTATAGATGACGTCTTATTCATACTTAAATTTATTTATTTATATTGAGCACATATGTCAATTAAAATCTTTTATACAAGTTTATTAACGAAATATATCTCAGGCTAGATAAGTTTGCATGACATGTTGAGTCTTGCCAGCAGTCCCAGTAGTGTTTAACCGTGTCCTATGATATTGATTAGTTCTAAGTTGTAATTATTTTCATATAACCAGAGATTACATGAAGTATTTGTGTTTTTGGATGCAATTATTGGCTTAAACTTCAACAACAAACGCAATGATTGCTACTTAAGATGGAGTGAAATAACTAAATTGATGTTGAAACATAAAAAATGGTTTGTATTAATGCTATATTTATAGAACAGTTTTGAAGTTTATGTAAAAGTATGTTTGAACTAATAAAAGTAATGTTAGAAATAAGCATGTTTTAGTTTAGTTTAAAGTAGTTGTTATAACAAATTTAAAAAAAAAATATATAAGTATTTGTGCTTTATAATTTTTCTGCGATTAGCTTTTCATGATACAAAAATCAAAAGATAATAGGCAAAAAAAATCTAAAATTATCAACTTAATTTGTTTGATATCTACTTTTATGTTTTACATCAAAGCATCTGTGTTTTGCCAATGAGTATTTTTTAAATAGTCAAAGATCTATCGCTAAATGATATCATGTTTTAATTTATTCATAATTTAACAGTGTTTTTACATACAAAATGTTCGGCCAAATGAAATCACTTTTACCTGATATAATTTGTATAAAGCTCCAGAGAAAAAAAGCACCATTAAGAACTGTAGAAATGGAATATGCTCTTAAACCTGTATATACTTGTTTAGGTATGTTGAAATTCAAGTTGCTATGTTTTCTTACTGATTTACTTCAAAACAGTCTGATTAAACTTCATTTATAACTATTTTTATGCATAAGGACAAACAATAACAAAATTATTTATATTTAATTGCTTTAGAACTAAGACTATTTCTTGCAAACAAGGTGGTCATTTAATCTGGAATAACCTATAGTTTAAAATACTTAAGCAAAGAAGCTTGAAATTTGATAGTTTTTGAAACAAGCCTGGAGTTTTAAACAATATTCATATGTAAATTTATGAGATTACTATTAGATAAACAACAACTTTTTTTTACAAAAAAAATATATACTTACTATTTGGAAACATATTTTAAGTACTGTTACAGTATTTTTTCAGTAACTTTCTATTAAAATCAATTTTTAACCTTAAACTTTAAATTTTCTTTAAAAAAAATAAGAAAACCGAATAATTTTAAAAACCTGAAGAAATATCTTAAAAACCAGTGGCTTCCTGTCTAATTAGTATATATTTATAAAACACAGACAGCATTATAAACTGGTTCAATAAACTAAAAATAACCCCTAAAACCCGATTCATAAAATTCAATATCACTAAATTTTACCCATCCATAACAAAAACAATCTTATTTAAGTCATTAAAGTTTGCTAGGAGATTCACATTAGTCATAGAGAACGACCAAAATTACAACCATGCAAATCTATAATTTTTACGAAAATAAAAAATGGGAAAATGTTAACACAACTGACCTTTTTATCGTTAGCATTGAGTCCTAAAAACAAGCCGAAGTGTGCTACATAGTAGGACTCTTTATGCTGAGCGAAATTAAAAAAATTAATGTATTTAACACGAAAAATTTGAAATTTATAAAGATGATAACCTCGCGGTCATACAGGCAAAATAAGGATAGATGCAGGCCTAATTCAAACAGACTTTCTAGACATAGAGCTAAACCTAATCAATAAAACATACAAATATATTTAAAAACATAAATCAACTTTTTTCATAATTTAGTCTTATTTAATTGAGTTTTAACTAAACTACAAATTGGTTTTTAAAAGTTTTTAAAACTCAATTTATTTTTCATATATAGCTAGTCAAAGTTGAAGACTACAATAGGTTCTCTATGGAAGGCACAAACTAAAATGGTAAATAACTAGAAATCACTAAAAATCTATCTTCTCCTACGTTTTTTGAGAAAACTACCTCAAAATTTCAGGAAATGATCCTTGTAATATTTAGAAAATTCTGTTGAATCAAAATTAAAAAAAGTAAAAATTATGACAAAAAAACAAAAAGATTTATTTTTGTTTATGTTTTATATAATTTTTTATTTTTAATTTTTTGCCACAGAATTTTCTAAATAAAAAACGTAGAATAAGATAGATTTTTAGTGAAATAGTCAATTTTTGCAGTTTTAATTGGCGCCTCCCATAAGAAACCTATTGTTGCTTCCTACTTTGTCCGCCTATATACCAAAAACTATTTTGAATTTTTAAAATCAGTAAAAAGCATCTTGTAGCTCAGTAAAAACTATATAAAATGCAATCAAATTGTGAGAAAAGTGAAGTAAGTCTTATTAAAAATTATATCTTACTAAATTAAACTGAATTGAAATTTAGATAAAATTGTTATGTTTTTATAACATTAATGTTTAATGACGTAATAATCAAGTGTAGAAATTAACTAAATGCTAATACTAAAGAATTTTGCTGTACTAATAAAACTTATTAGATTAAAATCAAACTAAAATAAACCAGCTATAAAATCTAACAGTAAAAATAAAACTACACTTTTTAAAAACTGTTTTAGGAACCAATTACTTCAAAATTACTTAGTAAAAGGGTTTAAAATGTCTAATTGATATACGAACTTTTTCTGCTTACATAAACTGGGCCTTAAAGAATAGCTGGTTTGATGGTCGTTTGGAGAAACCTGCAAACAATACCTCTCTGCGATTGGACATTCATGAGTGTGCGAGAAGTTACAGAGAAGAGAACTTTTCAGTTTTAGTGAGAGCGTAAAACTCTTTTCCGATACATATTCTGGAAGCCTTATGCATTGAATTTTTAAGGCCTTTAAAAATTCAAATAATATTAGACTTTTTAAATCCTTAAAACACCTAATGTGTAATTTCTAACATAATCTATAGAGCAACAGTAACATCCAATAAAGCAACCAAAGCGTACGTGGGATTTACTGGAAACAGTTAAAAACAAAGATATAAGAATCACAAATCTTCATTCAACTACATAAACAAAAAAACATACAACAGAACTGGCAAGCTATACTTAGTATTTTAAAAATAGCAACACAGACTATAAAATTAAATGGGAAATACTAACAGGACAAAATCAAATTTTAATACTAAATTCGGGTGCAGACTTTGCAACTTAGAAAAAATCGAAATTGATAAATCTTACAAGACTATAACACTAAACAAGAAAAGCGAAAGACAAAATATATGCATTCATTACCAAAAATTCTTTTTTAGCAAAGTTAAACCTAATTAAATTTTTAATCGATGTAAAATTAAGCCGCGCACATGACCAGTTTAAAACATTTTTCTGATACAACCTTCCTTTCCATTCTTTACAAAAAATTTTATAACAATTACTAAAATTCTTTCAAAATGCACAAATGCTTAAACCATTAACAAAACTAAAATAAGCATATTTTTTAAACTTAACTTACTGCACAAAAACCTTCATTATTACTACGTCATAATATTTATTACAAAAACTAATTCTAAATTTTCTGCAAATAATGTTTAATAAACTAAAGCTTTACTGAGGAATATATGAGATAGAAATATCTTATATACGAAACAGCTGTATAAAACTGTTGTTTATACAACTCAAAAAAAAAATATGTACAGTAACCTCTCGCTTATTTACTCACATTGCGTCCAAAGAAAAAATGCGTAAAGATACGAGTGGTACCAAATATACTTAAATATAATGGCTGTTTTTTGATATTGCTTCTAGTTAAAAGCAGACTGGGAGCTTTCCCACTTTTAACAAATTGTTTACTTTATTTATAAATATGAAAACAAAAGATAAAACTATACATATATAAAAAAAAAAAGGATTTTAATTTATATAAAATATTAATACTTGTAGAAAAAATTTACTAGTTTTAATAAAAAGAAGATTTTATCTTTATCCTTATTTATATGTGACTTATTTGATACTTAACATTTATATTCTATTCTACTTAACAAGTTCAATTTATAATTATGCGTTTGTTTACAATTAAGAAATGGTGTGGTTTCTATATTAAATTTTGTTTCCATAGCCTTTTACAAAAATATGTATTTGGTGCTGTTATGAATTTCTTCTTTTGAACAAAAATATATTCAACGCTTGCTGTACAAAGCAAATGTTACAGAAGAAGATCTTAAACTAAATAAAAAACGTCAAAAGAAAATTAGTGATATGTTTACTAAAAAAACAATTGAGATTTGTATTAAGTGTAAGCTCTATATTTATGTATCACTGCTACTTTTTGCTAGGAAGTTTCATTACATTTCTTTTTTAGATGTTTTCATATATATAGGGCATGAAAGCTGTATTATTTGTTTGTGTTTTAAACTCTCATTACTTCATAATACTTTCATTATTTAACATAGTTATATTTCTTTAAGAATTTTAATTTAATCTCTTATTGTTCAGAAAATTTCTGATATACTGAGGTATAACTAAATGTTTATCAATTAGTCAAAGAACAAAAGTTTACAAATTCTAAAGATATAGAGAGGTGATTAAGCATTTAAAAACATATTTTAAATTAAAAATATACAATAAACGTAATTTGTGCAATATTTATAAATATTCTTTATATTGCCTAAAGTACTTTTAAATTCTTTTTCAGTAGGCAATTAGAACTGAATTAATTTAAAATTTTCTTGCTTATAAAAGGTTTTAAAAAAGTATATTATGACGTAATTATAAATCAAGTTTTAAAATAAACTTTGTTATAAAATGCTTGTCTTTGAAAATTTGAAAAGTTTTTCAAATAGTAAATCTTATTAGTATGTCTAGTTTAAACTTGCAAAAACTAAATGAAATAAAATAAAAAAATATGAAATAAAATCAAATCAAAGACAAAGGACTAAATTAAATTAAATTGTTAAACTTTGATGTGTTTGATTTAATGTTTTATAACACTTTAAAATGCAAAAATAAAATAAAATTAGTAATAAAAATAGTAATCGAGCTTATTGTTGGTTAAAGTTAAAAAATCAAAAATAAATAGAGTGAATAATCATAATAAATAAGTCGATAAAAGTAGTAGTGCGTTAAACTTTAACTTGTTAAGATATTTAGAAATATATAATCAAAAGACTTTATAAACATTAAAACATGTTAAATAATAGTATTCTAGTCAATTATCTGTAAAGTGGTAATATAGTTTTGTTTATATTTATTGTTGCTTCGAGTTTATTGATCCATTTACTTTCTAAAAAATCTAAGTCTGAATAATTATTAGTGGTGTCTACAAAGATAATTGAAAAAGCTTCTTTTAGATCTTTTTTTGATGTTTTGTATTTTTTGGCGTAATGTAGTTTAAGTGCTGCTCTATCACTAACATCATCTGTGATTGTACTCTTCCAGATGTGTCTGTGAGAGCACCATCTTTGCGAAAAGGACGTGATTGTCTGACCGACATAGAACTTTTCGCATTCACTACATTTCGCCGCATATACCCCAAATTTTTTGCAATTTAAGTTTTTTTTCAATTTTATTGTTTTTCTGTTTTTTAACTTTACTAAGCTTGTTTTCTTTACCATTGTATCTTTGCAAAGCAAACATTTACCACAAAGGGATGAAATTCCTTCTTCATTATTAACTTCATGAGCTAATTTCTTGCAGTTAGTTAGTAAAGCTGCAATAGTCTGTGGTCGTTTGTATGTTATCATCACGTTTTGATTCAACTGTTTTTCTCTTTCTGTTAATTGAAGCAAGTTTGGAAAGATTGTTGTCCAAATGCTGATGTTTTTGTTACTTTCCTTCCGTTCTTTTTGTTGGTGGTCTGAACCGATCTTTCCATTTTTATATTTTTTCCAGCATCTCTACAACTCAACCCTCGCAAAAGTATGATTTTATGCACTTATCTTTCAATAGTTTCAAAGCTTCCAAATAGTCACAATCCCGTTCACACAACCTTCTTAATCTTATAGATTCGCTAAATACAATAGATTTGTAAATTGAGCGAGGATGATAAGATCTTCCATTGTTGTAAACCCTATTGATAGCGGTAGGCTTTATGTAATTTCTTTCATAAAATCACCTTTTTCTTCTTCATCTATGATGTGATTGACATCTAAAAACTCCAACTCTTTGTTTTTACTTTGGTGAGAAATTTCTCTAAAAATAAGTGTTAAATAATACTTTTGAAACACAAATTTAAGTTAGTCTTTGATATTATCTGTGGCTGTTCTTGTTTGGGTAAAAAAGATAATGTCATCGATATAACGCTTGAAAAGTATTAATGTTTTTAAAGTTGTTTTAACTTGTAATATTATATGATGTAGCGCAATATTGGCAATTTAAACAGAATTGTTATCTCCGGTAACAATTCCGTTTACTTACGAATAGAATGATGTTCCGTTTTGCACAACTACATTTTCTAAACAAAACATTGTAAGATCGACTAAAGTTTTATTTACTTGTTTTGAATAGTTTGTGCACTTTTCGATTGCATTTGACAAACTAATTTTAACTAATTCTCGACTTATGTTAGGGTATAAGCCTTGTACATCTGCAGCGACTAAAAATATTTTTTTGTTTATTCAAATAATTTTGTGGTAAACTTTTTTTCTATAAGTCTAATTCTTCTAAATAACTTTTGCTATCTTTATAGTATTCATTTACATCATATTTAAAAAATTTAATACTTATTGGTTTAAATAACATTCTAAAAAGCTTGTAACTCTTGAAGTGGTTATGTTACCTGCAGATTGTACTAGTCGAGTTGGTATTTCAAAAATGTTTGTATTCAAAACTTCTGATTTATTAAATTTATGTGTTTTAAACAGTGGGTAAGCATATGCAGGTTCGTGTGAACGGGATTGTGACTATGTGGAAGCTTTGAAACTTTTGAAAGATAAGTGCATAAAATCATACTTTTGCGGGGGTTGAGTTGTAGAGATGCCGGAAAAAATAGAAAAATGGAAAGATCGGTTCAGACCACCAACAAAAAGAACGGAAGGAAAGTAACAAAAACATAAGCTTTGGACGACAATCTTTCCAAACTTGCTTCAATTAACAGAAAGAGAAAAACAGTTGAATCAAAACGTGATGATAACATACAAACGACCACAGACTATTGCAACTTTACTAACTACAAGAAATTAGCTCATGAAGTTAATAATGAAGAAGGAATTTCATCCCCTTGTGGTAAATGTTTGCTTTGCAAAGATACAATGGTAAAGAAAACAAGCTTAGTAAAGTTAAAAACAGAAAAACAATAAAATTGAAAAAAAACTTAAATTGCAAAAAATTTGGGGTATATGCGGCGAAATGTAGTGAATGCGAAAAGTTCTATGTCGGTCAGACAATCACGTCCTTTTCGCAAAGATGGTGCTCTCACAGACACATCTGGAAGAGTACAATCACAGATGATGTTAGTGATAGAGCAGCACTTAAACTACATTACGCCAAAAAATACAAAACATCAAAAAAAGATCTAAAAGAAGCTTTTTCAATTATTTTTGTAGACACCACTAATAATTATTCAGACTTAGATTTTTTAGAAAGTAAATGGATCAATAAACTCGAAGCAACAATAAATATAAACAAAACTATATTACCACTTTACAGATAATTGACTAGAATACTATTATTTAACATGTTTTAATGTTTATAAAGTCTTTTGATTATATATTTCTAAATATCTTAACAAGTTAAAGTTTAACGCACTACTACTTTTATCGACTTATTTATTATGATTATTAACTCTATTTATTTTTGATTTTTTAACTTTAACCAACAATAAGCTCGATTACTATTTTTATTACTAATTTTATTTTATTTTTACGTTTTAAAGTGTTATAAAACATTAAATCAAACACATCAAAGTTTAACAATTTAATTTCATTTAGTCCTTTGTCTTTGATTTGATTTTATTTCATATTTTTTTATTTTATTTCATTTAGTTTTTGCGAGTTTAAACTAGACATACTAATAAGATTTACTATTTGAAAAACTTTTCAAATTTTCAAAGACAGGCATTTTAAAACAAAGTTTATTTTAAAACTTGATATATAATTACGTCATAATATACTTTTTTAAAATTTTTTATATGCATGAAAATTTTGAATTAATTCAGTTCTAATTGCCTACTAAAGAATAATTTGAAAGTACTTTAGGCAATATAACGAATATTTTTAAATTTGTAGAATTTTTTGTAAAAAAAAAAAAATATTTAAAACGATTTTGATAAAGACAAAAAAATCACGAAGAACAACACACAACCAAGAGAAGATTTGAGATACTTAAAACTATAATATTCTTACTGCAAAACTTTAATATTATTAAAGACTGTTTTTACGAAGCTTACTTTTATACTAAAAATGGATAAAAAATTTGTACTACTTTCAAAAACCAAGAAGAAATTTAGAAAACCTGAAAAAAAAATTTCAAAAACCTTAAGCAACCCTGTCTATTTCTTAATCAGCTAATTAAAGTTCATTTAAACAAGATTGAAAATTTTAAACATAATGCACTATATGTAGAAAACAGATAATACAATTGCTTATAAGTTTTAAGACTTGGGTTTAAAATTAAAAATCAATAATTTTGTTAGATGAATGCAACCTATTAATGTTCACGAGCCAACAAGCTTCCTATAGAAGCAAACTGTTTAGGAAAAAACTTCTCAAACTTGTATACAACTGTCATTCGGTGAGCTTTTTTTATACTAGTTTTTTTTGTAACAGTAGTAAGTTAGTGAAAAATTTAAGTTTATGTAGAGTAGGTGATAAATATGTAGATATATGTATATACTTTTATAAATTAAGTGATGTTTTTATTCTTTTTGAAGGTAAATATCAGTTTACAATCAATTATTAATTCATCTAAACAAAAGTTTAAATAATATATCAATAGTTTACTTTAAAAAAAAGTAGTGCTATATTTGTAACTTACCAAGGAGTGTGCTTACTTATATATACTACGGGCCTGGTATATAACTGACAACAACGCTTTATATTATATAATAGGCAATCCTTAGTTGTAATTTAATCTATTAAGTTTGGTAAATATTTACTAAATGCTTAATTAACTTATATTTCTGTTACTTAAATTGAGTCTGTGAATGAAAATTGTTATTACAATAAAAGGTGCGAATAGAAACTCACAATAAAAACCATAGACATAAAATATCAATAAAACAACTTGCTTTAATTAACAAGTCTCAACAAATGCTAACACGGCTTAACAAAGCCCACGGTTAAAAACCAACTGCTAAAACATACATGGCATTGCTAATCGAACATCGATAAACAAGCCAAAAAGCAAAAAGAAACCAACTTTAAACAAATCAAGAGTTTATAAACATAAAAACCATTGAGAGAAGAGAACGAATAAAAAAGAACAGCTGCCAAATGCAGCTCAACAATGCCGACTATGGTCGGCCATTCCTCATTTATTTTCTTTTTTTAACTTTAATGCTATAGTAGAAGAATAGTGTTTGTACACAATACAACAATTAAACTTTCAAGCTTTATCATCAAGTTTTTCTCTCTCTTGATTTCGTATAAACCAATGTACCTTTATTTTTGTCCCTGTAGTCAAGTATAGATCGTTCAAATATTCACGATAACCTAATTACAGACTCATATTAAAAGCTGTCCTATTCTAAATTAAAATTCAAGTTTAGTTTTAATTGACACAAATTTTAAACCACAACAGCTGTGTTTTGTGTTGCAAAAAAATAGTGTTTACAATTTCATGTTTGTAACAAAAACTTCTTTGTTTCACTGAATCTCTAAAATGAGCTTAAAATAATTTCCCTGATACTGTTGAATATTTTGAACTCTACTCTTTATGATTCTAACAAAATGAATATTTCAGGATTTTCTTAAGAAAATAGGACTTTATGACATGATATGTGGAAAAAAATTGACAAATTGGCATCCAGGTTTTAAGTTGCATGAAATCGATGAAATCCAACCTTTTGAACTTCCTTCCTTAAATGTAAACCAAAAAGTTTTGTCCTCTGCAAGATGTAAAGTTCTAGAAAGATTTACTTCTTTGAAAGTAAGATCATTTTTGTAAAAACTTTTCACTAAGGTTATTAGTTTCACGAAACAGTTTTTGATGATAGTTATGAATATTAGTTAATTATATTGTTTGAAAAAATATTTATATAGTCATTTACCAAGGAAAAAATATTCTTATTAATTTTAATAAGTCTAGGTAAGTTGCAGTTCATCAAATAATAAAACACCATTTTAGTCTTAGTTCAGTAATACCTTAGATTGTAGTAGTATTATCTTTAAATTTTAAATAAAAATAGTTTTTCTTTATAAATTTAAAATATTTTGCAGTGTTTCTATATAAAGAATTTTAAAATAGCAATAAAAATAGTAATAGACACACTTTTACTTTGTACTCAGTTTGCTTACAAGTTGTTTTAATGTAGGCGTTTGTTTTTTCTAAAATTTAGTTTTATATATGTATTTATTACTATAATTTAAATTGAACTAAATTTTGATAGCTTATAAATTGAATATACTGAATAATTTTGTCCTCGAAATTTTATTAACTAAATTTGTTGTACATAATAGTTCGATTAGTAGACTATATTTTTTTTAAGCAATAGATTTTAATTAATTAAATCTTTATTATAACCATAGCATAAAATTAAAATGTCTACAATTGCTATATTTAATATTTAGCAAAATTTTCAGTAAAATAAGTAAAAAAGTAATACTGCAGTATAAAAGTAAGCAAAAATGCCTTTTTAATCCTGACAATATATATATATTTTTTTTGCTTTTTATGTAATATTGTGTTTGACTGGAGCGTATATATTTTCTTAATTCAATAGTATTTTATACAGAAAAATAAATTTCAACCTAACGAACAACCAAGTAAATTGCAGAGTAATCTTTTACAAAGTAGTAAAATACAATTAATTAAAGATCAGGAATACGACTCACACATCGTACAAAGTCAAAAGGTTTGTTTTATTTTTAAAGAGGTCTACACATGTAAGGCGTTCAGATTTTTCTTTAAATAAGGACTTAGTGCTTTATAGGTATTAATATAAATTATTAAATTGAATTAAAAAAATCTCGACACTACAAGCAAGATTATTATTAAAAAGTTAAAGTATGATTTTACTTGAATCTTGTTAAGTTTTTGTGTCTGAAAGGTCTTGTTTTAATAAATAGCTTACTTGTTTTTTTGGCTGCCAAAACTGATTGCTTTGATTTGTTAAGAGATTGTAAAGTCTCTGGCCAACAGTTTAATAAAAGCACTCTAAAGAATCTAGTTTACAAAATAGTTTAATTTGCTGATCTATACAAGACATTTTCACTCTAAATAACTTATTGCACGAAATATTTACTGTTAAATAAAAAAATAAGAATTTTTCTTTTTACTTTCACTTAAAATTACTTCCCATTAAGCACTAGACTGCAACGCACGACCATCAAAAACAGTTTCCAAGATGATCTATGTTTTTGTCCTCATTATTACTCACCAGGCTTACATAGTCGCAAGAAACCACTGATTAAGTCTAAGTAGACTTAAGTACATAGCACTGAAGCAACCTTTTGTATTTAAAAAGTATTTATTTCTAACCTAGGCTACATTTTAGCTTAAAATCAAAGTATAGGCTTGTGGGTTTCTCTGTAAAACATATAATTAAAAAATTAAAAAACCTCTTTTTATTTAAATTATTTATAGTATAACAACACTTAAGCTTTTTTTTAATTTGACTACTATAATGTTTAGTTGTAATTGACTAAGTTAATATAATGTTTTGTTTACTTACACAATAAAACTGAAACCGAATAAGATAAATGATGTTTAAAAAGATCTAACATTGTTTATATCAGGGAAAGGTTAGGTGAGGGCCATACAATTTTTTTTACAGAGTACTTTAGTGTTAGCTTGAAATTTTTTTTGTAAAACATAAAGTTAACCTTTTTATAACAAGTATTTTGAAATGCGTTCTCAATTTGGTTTTAAGTAGGCATTATTGTTTATTAAATGATTATTTTAAAATAATTTTGCTCTTAGTAGCTTTTTCAAGTATTTGTATAAATATTTATACATACTACAATTTGAAAAATATCGCAGCCTACTAAGACTTTTTTTACAAGTCCAGCAAGCAAAATATTTTTTTATTTAAATTTGGTTTGCTGATTAGAAAATTTTCCCACCCCGAGTTTATACTAGTATTTAATTTCATTTGTACCGAACTAGATAAAACTTACTTTATTAGAGTTATAAAGCAAAGTATGCTTTTGCAGTTATCTAACGAACGTAAAACAAAGCTAATGTTGAATATGACAAGAACTTCGGAAAATCAAAATAAACTTAAAAAACTCAAAATGTTGCCAAACTTTACTATTTTGCTTAAAAAGTAAGTTTTTTTTTGTTTTTAAAGCTTGCTAGATTTAATTTTTATTGTTGTCTGATTAACATGTCATAATTTATTATTGATTGATAGTGTTTTTTTACTGCATTTAGTTTTTTATTTGTTTTCATATAAATTATAATTCATTGTTAAACCTAGTAAAGATGTTTGTATTTTCTGGTACATATTGTAAAATACCAATGTTTTTGCTCCTTCATATATTTATTTTATTAAATAAAAAAAAATCAGTATATAAAAGACACTAAATGCAATAAACCAAATAAATTTCACGCTGTTCTCATCAGTGGATACATAAGAAGAAGTACAAGAAAAAATTGAACTTATATAGTAATAGTAGTTTTCATTATAACAAATATTAATTATTATACTATTACAGATAGAGGTTACACACTTATTTTTTGATATTTATTACACTAGTGTTTTGAAAACTACACTGAGCTTCATTTTAAATGATAAGTATTAAATTAGTTTGAAAATATTTGGTTAGTAAACAGTTTAAAAAATAAATATAAATTATAAAGTATGGGTATGGGGTTTAAATAAATACAAGTTTTTGACTTTAGCAAGTAAAACTTAAGTAAAGATATGTTATTTAGTAAATTGTTAATAGCTTTGTTTTTCCATTTAGTATTATTTATGTATTTAACTTAGGCCTTCTGCCTGAATCAATATTGGTTCCAGGCTGTAGAGTTTACTCTGTTTACATCGTTTCAAAACTTAAAAGTTTTGACAGTGTGTGCAGCTAAATAGGTGGTCGAAAATTACGCTTTTTTTTTATCTGTTCCACAGTGGTCTGCAATTCTTCAGAAGACTTGTCGTGATGGCTTTCCAATATAGAAGATGCTCTGATCTGCAAAGCAGGTGTATCAACAATAACATTCGCGTCGAATATTTCCGAGCATTTGCTTGTGAAGCTTAAGTAGTCAAAAACTTCGACAACTCAACATCCAAACAAAACCAAAGTATTGACACTGAAATAAAAAGAAGACAGACATCGAAAATTTCTCTTATTTCATAAATGTTTACGTTGGTAATTGTTCATTACGATTATAAAAACAAACAATATTCATACTTCAAAAACACAATTTTGTTTTTAAACCGGCCTACACCAGCAAAAATTTTCTGACTCCTTCAGCCACAAAAGTAAATGCTCGGAAATATTTGACGCGAATATCATTTTAAGATACACCTACTCTGCAGATCAGAGCATCTCCTATATTGGAGAGACATCACGACAAGTCTTTGACGAATTGCAGACGAAGCTCAGTGTAGTTTTGAAAACTTTCGTGTTATGAAAATAAAAAAATAAATGAGTAACCTATCCATACTTAGTTGCAAATGGTACATAAAAAACTTAATTTTTATCAAAGTTAATTAAATACAACTATTATATATCAAAAAAATATTAAGTAAATAAGACAACACTTTACCAAAATTCCTTTTGCTTCAAAGGGTAGGTTTTGTATTTCAAATACTGACAGCCTCCATTTTACTAAGTCAAAAATGTTACAACAACTTTTAAATGTTTCAAAACTATCCAAGTTGAAATTGTCCGCACAATTTTGATTATTCACTAAATGTTCAACTATGACAGATTGTTTTATTGTAATTTTTAGCTTTACCATATTTATTTTCTTTTTGTTTCTCAGATGACTTCAGAAACTTATCAACACAAGCAGGTTCCTTGTCTCTTTTTTTTTTAAATTATCTTGTATTGAGACTGACATAACTATTGCCACAATAGCAGTTAAATTTTTTTATGCCATCAAACTTTGATATCGGGTCTTTGTCTTTAGGTCTTAACAAAGTATTTTAAGTAAAAATTACTCTTGGTTTAGCGGCAGAAAATGTAGTATCTATACGCTGCTTAATATTTTTCTCCAAACAAACAGATTTTATATATATATATATGATATTTTTAACCTGAGTACGCATTTTTCTGGTTCAATTTTCGTATCTCTTTGTAAACCATTTAAATGAGAATTAGTATTTTTTTACTAACTCAGGAGGATAACCATTCTTATACAACAATGTCTTAATGTAATCAATTTCTTATTTAAAGAATCAGGTAAAAATATTAAATGTTTACGATGATACAGCGTATACTTTAAAAATAAACTAGCTTAAGATAATTAATTTTATTTGTATAATCTTAACTGTAATACTTTTATTTGTAAAACTTGTTTATTTTTATTATAGCTTCGAAAGGCAGCTAAACAGTTGTCAGCAAAGTCCAAAAAAATATGTTTTTATTCTATATAGCTATATTTGTTTATATTGTGTTACCTAAGTTATTTATCAATACTTTTTTTTATATTTAGAGTTCTGTAGTTTTATTTACCTTTGTATTACAGTAAAAGTTGAAATTTATATATCAGTATAATCGCTGTTAATGTGTTTACATATAATGCATTGTTTTACAAGTTTTATTACATTAAAAAATAAAAAGTTTAGACTATTATTGTTAAATTTGCTTACAAGACTGATAAAACAGAAGTACAGCTTTACATCTCATTAATTTATTCACAACCAAGTTATAAAGTATTTTTGAATGTACTACAATATAAAAAATTATTAAAATGAAGTAAATTTATTGGAAAAGCTTAGTAATTGTACTTTTAAAAGCTGATTGTCTTAAATATTAAGGCATTCTAAAAGTTTGCTTAGTAAAAATCTTTATGTGTGCTTGGTAAAAATTTTAAAGAGGTTCTGTGGTAACCGTGTTAATTATTGTACTTTAAGCTTATTTCTGAAGTTCAGTAATTTGTGTGTATTATTTGTTAAATTTTTCTCAAATAAGCAGCCTTATTTATATCTTAAACTTAGATTATATTAATAAGTCTGATGTAATCAGTTAGTAATTTTTAATAGCGTTTTCCGCCAAGAAAAAAAGACAACATTGAAATTAGAATTTGTTATCAATAAACTGATGAATCATGCATCTTCGAAAATGAATGCAAGTAAGTTTAAGATTTGATTTATTAAAAAAATAAAAATTTATGATTTAAATTGTTTCAATCAACTAAACAGGGTGCCAACAAGGCAGATAAAATTTGCATTTCTAGAACACTAACCTAAAATTATTTTTTCAATAAAATAAAGAAATAAAAAGCTTTTTTTTTTTTTGATATGTTTTTTTAAATTCTTTGATTATTTTTACAGAATGCAAGTTTACTTTCCTCTTAAAATTCAATAATACTTTATAACTTTTATTTCATTATGTAGTTATAAATTCTAAATAATTTAAACTATATCCAGAATTGCCACACACTCAATTCATTCAGGCTGGTTTAAAAAATTTGAAAAACTCAGGCCAATGTGATTTTTTTTGATGTATTTTGTAGTTTACTTGAGGATCTCAGGCAGTTTGAATATTTTATGTTCCGAAAACTAAAACTTTTATGATATTTTCTTGCTGCCATATCTAAATAAGTACGCATTTAAAAAAAGAAATATTTTAAAGTGTGCTAGAAAGTTCTATTGTTAATAGGTTACCCATTTAGAATTAATCTAATAGTTTATGTCGTTTCTACTGGTTATAAGCCCAACTGGGGGCAAACCAACAAAGGTTAGGAAAAATGTCAGTTTAAACCCTAATAAAATGTTGAATGTCACTTTAAGTTTGCAAAATTTTGCGTACAAACCCTGTTTAAGTTTTATCATTTCCGGAATAATTAAAGTAAATTGCTTTAAAAGTGAAGGAGATAGAGTTTTAATAAATAAAAAAAATCGAAAGAATTGGCTAAAAATATTTTTTTTCTAAATGTTCGTTTTAGAAACTTGTTACAAGCTGAATATATCTCAAAAGTTTTTAGCTCTATAAATATGTCGGATCAAGTATTTTTTTACTTGATCCTAAATTTTTGGGTTCATAATTTTTACTTGTTCAAACTTTTGAGGTTAATTTTTTATTTGTTGAATACTTGGGTCTTTTTTTACTTGATCCAAAATATCTTTAAACATATACTTTAAGCTTACAAATAAAAAACAATGTTAATTTTTGTAAAGAAAAATGCTATACGCCTATGTTGTTAACAAATAAAGATTATTTTATACATATTTTATGTATAGTATTTTGTAGTATTTAGTTTTATTTGGTTTAAATAGTAGCAAACTTGTAATAATTTAGTTTAAAATAAAAAGAAATCATGTTAGGTAAGTTTTAGACTCTTAATACTAAACGTTTTTTCTCTTACGTTTTTTAATACTCTGGTATAAAAGAAACTACTTTGTCATTGAAGTCATGTTTATGGTTTAAATTGACGACTACCCTGCTAAAATATTTTGACCCTGTGATTTGTACTTATGCAGTTTTCTTGTACAAAACATGTTGATTGTTTTTGTATAGTTTAAGCTCCGTTATGAGTTAGATATGTGACTTTATTACTTTACTAATATAAATATAATTTTATTTCTTACTAATATTAGTTTCATTTAAATAATTAGGAATAACCGAATGAAATTACCAAATGTTTAATGATTTTTATATGCTAATTTATATATAATGATAGTTTGATAGTAACAAATTTTAAAGAAAAAATATTATTTTCAGTGTTAATACAAGAACTTGTGGATATGCTTGAACAAAACTCTAATAACTGGCTAAAGTTATTAAAAATAAATCAAGAAACTTTTGTGAAAATCGAAAAAAACTTTGATTGTATTGAACATTTAAAAAAGTATATGCAGGAATTTGAATTAAAGCACTGAATTTTGTACTTTTTAATAGGTTAATTACTGTGAGACACTAAGTTGTTTTTAAAATCTGTAATTTTTAAGAACTGTTGCCTCTTTTATTATCGCTGTTAGTTTATCTTTGAAAGAAAGTTTTTATGTCTTATAGAAATTGCTTATAAAGTTTTTATCATATAATGTGCTTAACGATTTGTTTTTTAAAAGTTATGATTTTTTGTTTTTATCATATTTTGTTTATCACACTGTTGCTGTACTTTTAAATTTTTATAAGCTTAAATATATGTCCATAATTTTTACTTTTTTTATACGTTGTAGTACTTAATTGAAATGGTTTGAGAATCAAAACGTTAAGTAATAAGTACCTTTAATTTTTGATTAAACCAGATATATTATTCAAAGAAGTTCTTTTTAGTATATATAAATATATATTTGATTATGTAAAGAATCAATAAATTTGTATTCTATCTGACTTTTTTTAACTCTTATTTTTATAGTTGTTGATTTTATAACATACCAATAAAAACTTAGTCATAACACAGTATTTTTTTTTTAAATAGTAGGAGCACGCGCTAAGCACTATTTTTTTGTATTCGGTTTTAGTTTTTTCTTACATTGTAACTAGTTATTTAATTCAAAAAGGAAACATTGGTAAATGTAATCAGAGCTAAATCCTTGATTTTCATGTGCCATGAGACAAGCCCCAAATTTATCAACAACAGGGTTGCTAAAAAGCCTGTAAACATCTAAAACTTAACAATTTAAGCAAAAAATACTTGGCAAACCTGGAACTTAAGAAATAAAAAATTAAAATGGGAGTTTCGAAAAAAAATTACTAAAAAACTTGGAATTGTTTACCTATACTTACATTTTAAGTAACGAAATTTCGTTTAGATACGAAAATGTAGCAAAAAAATAAAACAAATTGTATCATTTATTTTATTAAAAACCACATTAAAAGTAGATTTACAGTATCTTTTCATTGTGATTATACTATTTTAATAATTGTGTTCATTGTGATTTTAACTAAAGTTTTTCAATTTTTTTACTCAAAATTAACCAAAAAACTTGAAATATGTAATTGGTAAGCTGAGACTGTTTCAAGTAAAATATAAACAATTAATCGACTTTTCTGAGCAAACCTAAAAAAAATATTTTTATATTTTTGCAAATATTGTTTGCTTTTTATAGTTACACTTAAAAGGCTTAGAAAAGTATCCAAAATATAAAAAAAAATATTTTAAAATAGAACGAAATTTGTTAATTGTTCATTATTATTGATTATTCTCATTAAGTGCGTAGTATATAAATGTTACGAACATTTTTCCGGATAAGTACAGAAAAATATTTTTTTTCCCTAAAATAATTTAATCACTGTATTATGCAATGCATAATAAATAATATATGTGTTATATTAAAAACAAATAGTAATTATGAGCATGTTTTATTATCATTTCTAACCCGATATTTTCTAAAACGATCACTTCTAACCAATGGCGTAGGGTGGTCTTTTTGTTAGGTGATACTGCAGATTGACATTATCAAATTAAAAAATTCCCTAGTTTGAAACATTTAGACTAAAATCATAAAGTTAATATGAAGAAATAGCAAATGTTTCAGAGAAAAAATTCAATATATTTGTTTAATTAAATAATAATGAAAAAAAAAAACACATATCTCATGCCTTCGTATATCATCACCCTTTCTTAACATCTGTAGCTATTTATATTTTTGTCCTTGTAAGTTTCTGTATTTGCACAATTAAAAATTTACTAACTTAATTTCATGACTTGTCTAACTAGTAATAAAAAACATGCAAGTAACTTAAAAAACGAGGTAGCCCCTCCTCGAGTTTTCTTTGCTTAAATTGCTCCTGCTCGAGCTTTCACTGCTTGAATTGCTCCTGCTCGAGTTGCCCCAGCTCGAGTTGCCTCTGCTTAAGTATTCCCTCCTCGAGTTTCTTCTGCTCAAGTTCAACTTGTCTTATAGTTCTCGCTTTGTAGTAAACAACGATTTAATTCACATGGTGCTGAAAGTTCATGCAGCTCCAGAATTCAACTTTTCAACATTTTTTGTATTGAAGACTTATAAATATTTATGATGCAGCTGACACAGGTTAAGCTTGCAGCTCTAATTTTACGAACATTTTGAATATTAAAAAAAAAAAAAAATTAATTTAGCAGGGAAGTTAACGACGTTCATGAACACATTTGACTGTATTTTTTTTACAAATTCATGATAAAATAACTTTCTTTTTTTTTAAGCTAATATAAAAAGTTTTATATCATTTTAAAGCTCGATTCCTCAACTTTATAATAAAGTTATTTTGACGTAGTTTGGGGTTGTACAGCTGAAGCAGGGGCCCATCTAAAGCAGCGTGTTTAAAGGCTTAAATTCTAAAAAAAAAAATTGCATAATTTTTTATTTTTTTAGGTGGAGCTCCAGCGTTCCACCCCACGTGATGCCCCAGCTTCTAACCCGATCATATTTAAGCCGATTATTTCTAGCCTGATTTAACCTGATCATTTTTAACCCGATCGTTTATAACCCGATCATTAAAAGATTTTTGTTTTTGAGATTTATTTTAATCAGTGTTTATTTTGAAACCAAGCTAATGTTAACAAAATTGTTATTCTATTAAAATATAGTTCAAATGGTATACTATCAAAATCCACCCGATCAAAATCAACCCGAGTCAAAATCCACCCGGTCAAAATCAACCCTAATCAAAATCCTCCCGATCATAATCCACCCGAGTCAAAATCCACCCGATCAAAATCAACCCGAGTCAAAATCCACCCGGTCAAAATCAACCCGAGTCAAAATCAAACCGAGTCAAAATCTACCGAGACAAAATCCACCCGATCAAAATCCACCGGAGTCGAAACATTCACCTCGCTTTATTTATTTCTTTTTGAATCAAATACTATTTTAATAATTCCCTCTACCCCCAAACATTAATCTCAAACAAACCTCATCTGTAGGTATAACTTGCACTTACTAAATTCTTAATTTTCTGTCCTTTACAAAACGACTTAATAATAAAGAACTGTACTACAGATTAAACTTATTATGTGATTATGAGTTGTTATTTAGTATTTTTGCTTGTTATATGGAATTTTTGCAAAACTGTTTTTGTTTTCTTGATTACTGAATATATTTATAAATAAGTACAGTCGGCAAGCAGCTTTCTTAAAGAAGTTTAACTTTCAATATAAATATAATTACTACAGCTAATAAAAATTAAACAACGTCAGGTTATATAAAATAAAATTTTACTATCCAGATATGATTATGTTGAAACTTTTAAGTAACTAATGGATGTCCAATGAAAAATAGTTATGTACGTTCTCAAACGCAATCACACGAAAATCAATTAAATTTTACTGTTTTTTAGTTATTAAAGTTTAGAAATTAGAATTATTTAAAAACAATTTTCAAAAAAATACGTCACATGATAAGATTTTTATAAAAACTCTGTGCTACAAGTAAAAGCTACCACTTCTACTACAAGTTAATCCATTTAATCCAGGGGTCGGCAAACTACGGCCAGCGGGCCAACTGCGGCCCTCGAAGTGTAAATTTATAGACTCGTTATAACATCAAGCAAAAACCTATTCAACGAACAAGTCAAAAGTAAACTAGGACAACATATTGACGTTCCGCTTCTTCTAATATTTTTCAAAACTGTCGGTGGTAAAGTTTATTTGACAAAACTGTGTTCACAACTTTAATTGTTAGTTTCATTAATTTCAAACTTGTTGTCTTCGCACATAATGCTTCTTGGTGTATTACTAAATAAAGTTCATTTATAAACAAGACAAGTCCAAGATCTGGTTTTAAAACAAAATCATATTATTAAAATGTATTTAGCAATAGCTGCAGTAGCAACATTGTTTGTGACAAAAACTTAAGATCTACACCCATTATAGTTGTGCATTGCACCATTGCTTTTAAAGTGTCTTGACCTATAGCTGTGCTTTACATTGGAATATAATATTAATCAGTCATAATTCAATTTATGTGGCTTTATAATATTAAGACATTTCCTAAACACGACTTCTTGTTGCATTAAGAAATTAAATAATCTATTACTACCGCCAACACAAGTTCTTTAAAAAAGTTTTCCATTCTAAACGGTATCTCCTTATTAGTAATTACTTTTGCTATTTTATAAATGCCTTGAAAATTGTGCTAATCAGTCTGTAGTTACTGAAGATAATCATGTGCTTTATTAAAACTGACTTAAGCGGTTTATTTTTCGTATCTTTAAATAGCTCTTAACTAACGCTTTTTATTTCTTATATCTCGTCTTATATTTTTATTTACTCTTTTAAATACTAAATTTTTAATGCAGATAAAGAATTGCTATGCTGCTGAATGAAAAATAAGTTTCTCTACTTCATTAATGGCTTTATAATCTTTTTTATTTTCGTTATACATACAAAAGAAACTTAACTGTCCATCGAAGGTGACTTATAATAAATTTTTTTTGCTGTACATTTTAATTCATTGTTAATAAATTTCGTTTTTTTTTTTTTTTTGTGAACTTGATTTTAAACAGGGTTGCCAAATAAACAGGCTAGTTTTAAAATTTGAAAACTCAGGCTAAGTTAAATTCATTTAAGACATTTTTTAAAACTCAGATGTGCGTGAAATTTTCACTTCAAGTACTTTGAGTAAATTTTCGAACTCTCAGAATAGTTTTTATGACTGTAGTGTAGTTTATTTATTGTAATTTTTTCTAGGCTATTTACATATTTTGTACTTTTTAATAATGATGAGGTATTTAAGCTAGATCTTTTTATTTTTTAGCTTTATCAACTTTTAGTAAACTTAGACTGGTTTGATATAACTCAGACATTTTTGCTGTTAAAAAGACAACCATGTAAAACAGAAATAAATTACTAATAAGCAATTCGAGTACTAATTATGTTTAAAAAAATGTTTTATATTTTTACAATACAAACAGATATTATCTTTTTTAGTAAACTAATTACTGAATTTTCAAAAGAGTGCGAGTTATTAAAAAACAAAAAATATTTTCAATGGTTAGTAATTTTTTAAGTATGAAAAAGTAGTTGAAAACATAAAAAAATCTTTAAAATTGACCCATAAATGACACCCATAAAGTAATTAAAGCTTGGTTTTTATAGAGAGTTTGGTTGTAAGTAAAATATTAAAATTGATAAGTTAAACTTATTGACTGTTTAAGATAGTAAATAGTTTATTAAGGCTTAATACATTAGTCAATGTAAATTTGATTGCAATAAATATTTATAATTAAAATAGGCATTCTATGTGTAGCTAATAGCAAATTAAAATAGTAGACTGATTAAAAGTAAACTAAAACTGTGACTAAAACTAAAACCAAAAGATTAAGTAAAATTGCAGCCCGCGAATATTTTTTAAACTTGAAATTTGGCCGCGAGCACCAACTACCTGCCGACCCCTGGTCTAGATAGATAAAAATTATATTTATTCTCTTGACTTAAAATTTTCAACACACAACAGTTTCTTTTGGTAGGTGTCAAATTTGCATGAACGGACAAAATTGCACGAAGGCATGAAATTGCACGAAGACAAAATTACATGAAGACACTTCTGCACGAGGGGACATTTTTGCACGAGCAGACAATTTTGCACGGGTTAATTTTTTTTTTTTACTAGTTTTTATTTTTTAATTTTATTATCATTGTTACCCCTAACCCTTACCCTCGGTCGGTAGCTTTTTTTTTCGTTTTAATTAATTTATTTTAATTTATTTTTGTTTTGTTTTCACTATCACTGTTACCCCTAGCCCTTACCCTCGGTCAGTAACTTTTTTTTTCAGTTTATCTTTTAGTTATTTTTTACCGTTTTTTTTATATATGTTTTTTTTTTCTTTTTTTTTTTGCTGTCGTGCAAAAATGACCCTCCGTACAAAATTGTCTTCGTGCAAAATTTACCCTTCGTGCAATTTTGTCTACATGCAATTTTGACCCTTTCTCGTTTCTTTGTTCTTTAAGTATACTTTTTACGGAACTTAACAGTAAAATTATACAGCTAAAACAAACTATGTTTTTTATTTATTTCGGGTTTATTAAGTCGGAATGAGCACATAGAAAAATTAAGACATTTTTGCTCTTTTTAGTCTGCGTAGCATATCTAAAAGGGGAGCGGATCAGAATGACACAGCTACAAAATGACACGGTCGTCAAATAGACACGGTGCGTCACTTTGGCACAGCGACAAAATGACACGGTGCGTCACTTTGACACAGAGGGTCACTTTGGCACGGCGACAAAATGACACGGTGCGTCACTTTGGCACGGAGGGTCACTTTGGCACAGCGACAAAACGACACCGTGCGTCACTTTGGCACAGAGGGTCACTTTGGCACAGCGACAAAACGACACCGTGCGTCACTTTGGCACGGAGGGTCACTTAGGCGCAGCGACAAAATGACACGGAGGGCCACTTTAGCACAGCGACAAAATGACACGGTGGTTAATAAGGGAGGGAGCGATTTGTTGTGAATCTTCAATCTTCATTGGTATGGAAACGATCTTATTTTTCTAGGAAACTTTTCAATTTCCTGTCTTCTAACCGGTTTTGTAGAATCAGCAACAATCTTATTGATTTACTTTAAAAACAAAGACCGCAGGAATTTTTGATTGTGACTACATAAAATAAAGTGAAACACTTAATGTTTATACATTCTATTGTCCATCGTCGTACTTATAAAAAACATACTCATTTTTAAGCAGTAACAAGGTGTTAGGTGTGCTTAAAAGCTGTGCTTAATAAACGAAAAATAATTATTTGTATCAAACAACGTTCACAAAGATGCAAAAACATCAACTTTTTTAACAAAATACGACTGCCAAAATTAAAGGAATTTATTTTGATTTCTTTCGAATGGAAAAACTTAAACACAGTTTTGTACTAGAACTTAAAACGAGTGATAAAAATTAGGAAATGACTTGCCATTTTACGCTTAAAAGATAAAAACTCATGTAAACATATTTTTTAAACTTCAGCAACATTCTGATTTAAAAAATACAATCTACATTTTAGATCAATCATTCAGCACATCAAAACAATAAACTAGTATATGTAAACACAGAGGAAAATTTGTTTTATAAACTAAAACTCAGACGTTATCGATAACAACTTTTCTGCTGTTGTAATTCTAAATTCTAATGCGGTTCTTATTTTACGTTTTTATGCTTAAAAAAGTAATACTTGCGCTCTTTTGGCGACTTAGTAGGTTGCAATTTTGAACTAAAATACTGCGTTCCCTGACGATTTACGTTAGTAGCAACATCTTCAAAAAATAATTGTGCACTTGACTTAAAAGCAAAATAAAACAAGTAAACTAAAATAAGAAATTTAAAATTATGCTTGATAGGAACTAATCATGAATTAATTTCGAAATTTTTTCCAGGTTTTTAAAAGTACGCATTTTAGGTCTATTTTTAAATTTAGGACAGTTTATTTTAATTATTTGCTTTTAGACAAGTTTATTATACATTTTCAATACAGAGTTTTAAGAAAACATCCTAACTTATTAACTTTTTTTAAATATTATTTTGTATGTTTTTGGAAATTTAGGACTTTAAATTAAACATTTTTAACTGCTCGTAATAGATTGTTAAATCATGTGATTTACGACTCGATAACTGAAATGTTCTTTAGTATAACTTTTCGAGCAATAACCTTTTGTCGTTTAAAAAGCAGTAATAAACAAAGTTTTATGTTTAAACAAACTACTGGTTAAAATATTAAACATATTTAATATAACTTGCTAATTACTACAAAAGCAGCTTAACTCTGTATTTTTAAAAACTAGAGTTAAAACACGCATGACTTATTCTTACAACGAAATAACTCTGTATTAAATTAAATCTTAGTTATTTTTTATAACAATTCCTGATAATAATTAATTAAACGTTTAACAAAAAGTACTAAATTTTATTCATTACATAAACATGAAACGTCGTGAAACGTAAAAAATAAAACTTAAGAACATTTTTGTTTTTATACTATGACTTAAATTTTAAAGTATATAGTTTCGAATGTATCAAGCTACTATAGTTTGGAAAAGATATAATAAATCTTTTGTTTAACTAATTCCCATCAAAATTTTACAATTTAAAGTTATATTACTTAAGAAGTTTAGTTTTGCTTATAAGTTTGTTAATCCATGCTATAGTGACGCACCGTGTCATTTTGTCGCTGTGTCAAAGTGACGTATCGTGTCATTTTGTTGCTGTGCCAAAGTGACCCTCTGTGCCAAAGTGACGCACCGTGTCGTTTTGTCGCCGTGCCAAAGTGACCCTCCGTGCCAAAGTGACGCACCGTGTCATTTTTTCGCCGTGCCAAAGTGACCCTCCGTGCCAAAGTGACGCACTGTGTCATTTTGTCGCCGAGCCAAAGTGACCCTCCGTGCCAAAGTGACGCACCGTGCCAAGGTGACGCACCGTGTCATTTTGTCGCTGTGCCAAAGTGACGCACCGTGTCATTTTGTCGCCGTGCCAAAGTGACGCACCGTGTCATTTTGTCGCTGTGTCATTCTGACACCCACCCATCTTAAAGAACGCATTTAAAACTTTACTAATTGCTTTGCAGTATTTTTTAGTTAGCTAACTACAACAGTCAGTGTTTTTGTTTTTATATAAACTTAAAACTTATTGGGATGTTGGCAAGTTTTGGTTTTTTTTTAGTTTTTATCTTTATTTAGGGTCTTATTACTTAATCAAAAATTAAAAACTAAGAAAATTTAATTTCACTGACGAAAAACAATATTTTTGTTAAAATTTTTTTTTAATGCTAAATATAACTTGTTTTATGTTACGGAAACTAAAAAAACATTTATAGACCCTTTTGCGGTTCATAGTTCGCGTAGCATATTAAAATAAACATAGTTCTACATTTTTTTAATCTTCAACACAGCTGTTTTGATTTGTCAGTAAATTTAGTTTAAGATAAAAATTGTTAAGCAAGAAGAATTTGATTTTTCCTTATTTTAGAATGATTGTCGTATAGTATATCTTATATATTCAAAAACTCAACTTCAATATGAGCATATTGAAAATAAGAAAAAATTCAAAACAAAGAAAAAAATGTAAGTATAACAACTTTAAACGAAAATAATACCAAAAGTATATTATAAGTAAAACATAATAAACACGAAGTTTTGTTTAATACTGAAAACTTAAATTTCCATAAAAGAACATTTTGTAAAGTTTAGTTTGTTTTATAAATAAGTTCTGACTAAAACAAATCTAAAAATCAAAGTAAGTTAAATGATTGAGCTAGAAATGATCGGGTTAGATCGGGTTTAAAATGATCGGGTTAGATATGATCGAGTAAGAAATGACCGAGTTCGAAATGATCGAGTTAGAAATTATCGAGTTAAGAGTGATTGAGTCAGAAATGATCGGATTAGATACGATCGGGTTAGAAATGATCAAGTTAGAAATGATCGGGTTAAAAATGGTCGGCTTAGAAAAGATTGCTTAGAAGTTGTCGGTTTAGAAATGAATGGGTTAGAAATGATAGCGAGATAGAAATGATCGGCTCCCATGAGTAATTGATAATATAATGATAACTAATAAAAGCTAAGTTTTAGGAATTTTTTTTTTAATTATTATTCTAAGGTAGAAAAACATCAGACTTACTAACCTTCTGCTACGATATACTTTTTTGAGGGTCAAACAAGTAAAAATCGTCACTTATAATTCCACCTGCCCTTATTTTTAATTTAAAAAAGATAAATCTTTGTTTAAAAAAAAAATACCTTAAATAACAAAAAACATTCAAAGTGAAAAATATGTATACATATCTCTCTAAAAAACAATTAAAAAAAAAACAGACATAACGAAAAACGAAAAACTTTGATAATGTTTAAAGTCAGTTTAAAGGAAACAATTCACCCGGAACAAATTAAAGAATAGACATTTATTATATATTTTTTTGTAAATTTTTTAGCAGAAAACTCGGTGATTTAATAAATTTAACTATAATTATTCTTACTGCTAGAAGGCTTAAATATTTGTATAAAACAAAAATGTTTGTTATTAATGTAGAATTTTTTTTTGTGTATTCTTCACAACCAAAACTGTCCGGATAAGTGAAGTCTGTATAAGTGAATAAGCACTGTACTTATTTTTATGTTTTTATTTATGTTAAGTTGAGTTTATGGTTGAATTCACTTCTTTAAAGATTAAAACATTGTATAATATATATATATTTATTCAATTATACATTTCTTTAACTGTTTCAATCAAGTTATTAAATGAAAAGTTAAAATTTTGGCATAAAATGCTGATAAAATACTTTAGCTTATTTACCTTCTTTAAAGAATTTGTAACCTATCTATCTAGTGTTTTTATGTTTGCTATTAGTATTGTTTATCTCGTGTTATTAGGTAACTTAAAGTCAATTTTTTTAGCTCTAAAGTATTCTCTACTTATTTTTTTTTAAGTTTTTGACTTAAAATTTTTTCAACTTCTGTGTTGTTAGACAAGTTTTTGAGTACATTTTGAATAAAACTTTTTAAGTAAACTCAAAAATTAGCTAACTTATTTCCTTTCATTTTATTGATTGTTTTATTTCTTAAGGTTTAAAGTCTGCAATTAAATTAAGTGTTGAATTTTGGTTGTGTTCTGCTGAATATTTCCCATGTTATCTTAAAGTCTGTGTTATTGTGTTTTTAATCCAAGTATAGTTTGCTAGTTCTGTTGTATGTCTTTTAATTATGTTGTGAAATGAAGATTTATAATTCCTATATCTTTCTTTAAAAGTGTTTTTGTTGGTCCAATGAAATGTTTTGTTGCTTATTGATTATTACTACCACTCTTTAAATCATGTTGGAAATTAGGAATTTATTATCAAATGGGCAGCGTCCTTTACGGCAATCGCTAAGTTATCTTTTGTGTTATTTTTATTATCTTTTGTTTAATATTTTCTTTTAATATGGCATTATATTGCTTTCAAAATTACTTGTGGAACTGTATGATAGTTTAATTGTATTGCGATTGAATATTTTTTGTATAACTGCCCTTTAGTAGACAATCAATGTCTAATTTTGGCTTTTGATTTAAAATAAAAAGTATATGAATAAGATTTCTTATAAACATCTGAAAAAAAAAAATATTTATATTTATTATATATACAGTACATACGTAAAATGTGTATCTTATATTTTGTAGTGTATGATACGATTATAACACAACAACTTCTCTTTAGAATCGCTAAACGTTTTTCAGCACCATCTTTCATAAGCATCTCATTAAAATCTTTAACTAAATTGTCGTTGGTTTCGCTTTACTTAGAACAATTTTGCACTTTTTTGTATAAGAAACGCATAAAACTTCGGGAGCTGAAAACACGTTTACAGACAAAGTTATTCACTAAAACTACTAGAAATTTTCAGGATGTCTTTATAAAGACCATACCTCAAAGTTAATTATTTTATAATTGTTGGAGAAAAAATATGCTTATACAACACGACAAAAAGTTGATTAAAACTACAAAGATTGATTAAACAAAAATTAAACATTTTTTGGCATTGAAAGTTAGTATACTAAATATAAAAACTTATACCTCGGGGAACCTATTTATTTTTATGGTGTAATCACTAAAATGACGTAAAAAGCAAAAGTTTAAGGAGTGGATAAAAAGTGATTTTTTTGTTGTTTTATAAAATTTCCATACATTTTAAGTACTATTAAAAATGTTTCCAAAAATTCACGTTGTTATCTTGTATAAATATGATGTAACATTCACCAGTAAATTTAATCTACAATTTCTGTCACTTGTACAGTGCTTCCTCACTTATCCGACCATGTTTGGCAAGCTTTTTTTTGTAAACAAGTACAAAATATCATTTTTTCCAATAACCTGTCTCAATAATATTATGCAATGCATATAATAAAACGTACACTTAATCAATTTTTGGTTTAATCAATTTCACGTTTCGTCATCTGTTAACTTAATTTATTGTAACTCTCTTTAACGAATAAAAAATTTTAAACTGACAATTAATAAATACAACAAGATTTTGTAAATTAAAAAACTTATTTAAGAAAACAAATTTAATCGTGAACAGTTTAACTATTATTGGAACTCTTTCTGATTAAAGAAAGAATGAAGCTTTGTTTGACCAAAATTCATGTTTCATAGCATAAAACTCTCGGAATTGGATAAGTTATGAAACACTTTATAGTATAGTTTTTGTTTTTTTTTTCTTTCATCCGCTTGTGTACTAATCTTAAATTATGTCCTGGCAACATTCTTAAATACAACCCGGTTTCATCGCAATTAAAACTTGGATGTTCAGAATAGCCCTTGGTTTGATATTTGAATGCGCAAAAAGTAGAAACTATAATATAAAGTTTTTTATTTTTTACGAATTTTCACGTTACTAAAAACTGCTTACTTAAATATTGAAATTAAACAAAGTACTTATAGTTAACTATGACTTTAGCTGATTTAAATAAGCTACTTCTCAACTTAAACCGATCGGATAAGCGAAAAACCGGATAAGTGAGAAAACACTGTGTTACTTTTTTGTCAGTAGGTGAGTTGTCTTGCAAAGTTCTTAAATTATCATTTAAAAACTCCATGCTGTCCCAGTTCTACGATTAAAGAACACCATGATGAGCTTTTTTAAGGTTAGAGTAATTAAAGTTAGAGTAACACCGTAATGTCGCGACATTACTCGTTGTTTCGGATATCTGCGAAATAGAAACAATTTATGTCCATATAAAATTTCATTTTATTAAAACTTTTTTTTTTTTAATTTTGAAAACTCTATGATGTCCCAGTTCTACGTTTAAAGAACACCACGATGAGCTTTTGTTAGGTTAGAGCGGCCGTAGTGTCTCTTCTAAATATTTATGTTTTTTTTTTTGAGTTTTTGATAA
This sequence comes from Thalia democratica, assembly GCF_965202585.1. Lineage (NCBI taxonomy): Eukaryota > Metazoa > Chordata > Thaliacea > Salpida > Salpidae > Thalia > Thalia democratica. The sequence goes on from NC_139165.1 coordinate 61,352,833, forward strand.
TTATCGAAAATATCAAGTATTTATGTTATACTCACAGTTCCCACCCGATCAGTTTTAACCTGATCAATTGCAACCCGAATTTATTACAAAAATTCTACTAAGACTCGTGTGTAATTTTCTCAGTGTTTATGATTTTAAAATAAAATAAGTTTAGTAAGTGTTCTTTTACTTGAATTCAAATTTTAAATTTCCTAAAATTAGTACTAAACAGGATGCAGGCTAAATAAAGTTGAACTTTAAACATTTTATTCCATATTCTTAAATAATTATAATATAATATTTACTAAAAACTATCGACCGTCCTTAAGTGAAGCTACATACAGTTGTTGTACTCCGTGCAAAAATGACGCCGTGCTAAAGTGTCACTCCATGTTAAAAAGTCACTCTGTGCTAAAATGTCACCCCATGTTAAAGTGTCACTCCGTGCTAAAGTAACGCTGTGCTTTTCTGACATCTACCCAAAACTGCTATAAATCTTATGATTTTATTTTTTGTTTCATGTTCTCAATAAAAAGTAGAAGTTTAATTTTTTAGAATGTATGTATTGATTCGTTTTCGGCCTTAAAGATTTTTTTTTGTTTTATGAGTGAGTCGATATTAATTTCGAAATGATACACATTTAATATATATCAAAAAGTATTTTTACACTGATAGGCTAAAATTGATAAAGTTTATCTATATTCTTATATTTAACCACTAGTAACATTAATAATTGTAATTATTACAAAGTTTCAAGCATGGTGTAAAAAAATAGTTGTATTCCAAATAAAACAAAAATATTTTTTATTACATTTATTGTCAGCAGTTAAGTTGTGTTAAAAAGTTCTAAAGTTATCAGTCTCTATTTTAAAAAAGGTGTTGCGTTAAGTAATGTATAACTCAGTGTGGGTTTCTGGTCCTGGTAGTACACAAATAATGGGTATGAAAGTAAACTTAGAAAAGTTAGTCTAAAAAAATAAAATATTTGTTAAATAATTTGTTCTTTGAATTGTATGTAGCTTTTTTTTAAATTTATATGTATTTTTTGTTCTACTTAAATAAACTTTAACTAGCTCTTAGTTATATTTAATGTCAAATATAGTTTTTATTTAGGTTTTGTTTTATATATAAATACATGGTTGAAATTTAGATCAGTTAGCTTTAACTGTATTGTAGCTTTTGGTTAGTTTTTTTTTTCTTATAAAACATTAAGATAATTTTCGTCAAAATAATTTTATCTTAACTCAACAAAAGTCAACCGTGCAAAATGGTGCCGTGCAAAACTGTCACTCATGCAAAAGTAACGAAAATAACAACTGTTGAAAAGTGACGCCATGCAAAAAAAAACGCTTTCGCAAAAGTACAGCCATAATGAAGTGACACCCTTGGCAAAATGATGCTGTGTAAAGTCAAGTGTAAAATTAATCTGGCCGGACTTGATAGGGTAGGAGTTGGTTTGGATTGGAATTAACTTGGTGGAAATAGGTTTGATTAGGTATTGATCGCAGGTTAGAACTATGTGTGTCCCTGTAGTTCCTGTAAGCTGCGAATTCTAGACTCTTCTGATTGACTAAAATTTGACGTCTGTTTATTCTAAACTTTAATTAACAAAACTTTTGTTTTTTCTATTTGTTTGATACATGTTTGGGTAAAGTGGGTTAGGGGTAAGGGCTTAGTTAGAAATACAGTTTTGAGAAAAATGGATTTGAAATAGGGTTGTAATTTATGGGGAGTGATGTGGGGAAGGTTTTCTAGAGGGTAGCTTTGCTACATATAGACTACATGGGGGTTTATAATTAGGGTCCATGTTAGGTTTACTTATGAGTCAAGTAATAAATAAAATCAACACAAGGCAGTGTAAAATAATGAATTTATTAAGCTTCAAAATCAATACAAATAAATAGAAGCCTAGAAAATTCGCAATTTAGTCAAGTATAAAAACTGAGTAGTGTAATAGTTTAAAGTAGTATCAGCCCTAATAAACTTGTAGAAATCAGCAGTTAAAAATGTTATTTTATTTTGAACTGGAAACTATCTGTTGAGTTCAAATTCAACTGTCAATTCAAGTCAAATACAGAACTTGTGTTCCAACAACCAAAAAATTCAAACAAAACTAGCTATAAGTAAACTGATTTCACTACTCTAAGCCAAATACAAAATTTGTGTTCCAACAAGCCACAATATCAAACCAAACTAGCTGTAAATGAACTGATTTCACTAGTCAAAGCCCAAATACAGAATTTGTATTTCAACAAGCCACACTATCAAACCAAACTAGCTGTAAGTGAACTGATTTCACTACTCAAAGCCAAATACACAGCTTGTGGACTGACAACACTGAAGTGAATGAAAGCCAGTTAAAAAAAATAATTTGTTTTCCCATTACTTTACCTCATTTGTATAATATCATTAACGAATAAAGTTCTAAAATCTTACTACTGTAGCAAACACCTTAAAATGAAAATAAAATTAATGATATTTTTCACGAAAACTTGGAAAAATTCTTTTAAAACAATATAGTATTTTTTGAAAAAAAAACTCTCTAAACTTTTGATTAATGGTAATTGGCAATTTATTTCTTGGTAACTTATTTTGTCGGGCTGTAAAAAGCGTAATTTGATCTGATCATTTAGATTAAAAAGTTGCCCTGAGATATGGTCTTGATAAAAATATCCTTTTAATTTCTAGTTATTTGAGTGAATAACTTTGTCTGTGTACGTGTTCCCAATGGTTTACTCACAATTCTCACCTAGAATATATATATTTATTTTATTTTTAATTTCTTTAATTTTTTACTATCACAGCTACCCCCAACCCTTACCTTCGGTCAGTAAGCGGTTCTTTGATTATTCGGGTTAAAATCAATTCGGTCGGGAATTGTGCGAGTGGGAATTATTCGCGAGTTGGAACTGAACGTGTCCCATTCACAATATCCATAGTTTTAGATGTTTTTTATACAGAATTGTTTTTTTGCAAATTATAAAATGTAATGCGAAAAATCGACTATCAATAACTAAGATTTATTAAAATTCAAAACCTATTGTATGGTTCGTATAAGCGTGGGAGAACTGCGTTTTATTGAGCCTATTGATGGAGTGTCCGCGCCTAGAGCAGTATCTGCAATATCCTATCTGTCATCGATACCCCTTTCAATTATTAAGGTATATGCACGACAAAATACACACAATAACAACCGATAACCCTCTATAGCCTTAGTATTAAAGTAAAAATAGCAAAAAAAAACGTTTCATATGTAGCTTTGACTATAATTAAAAAATTGTAAGAATTTTTTTTATAAGTTTAAAACAGTGAAACTAAAAGAGATAATATAATATAAGTAGTTTTAACAATGCCTAAGTTGTTTTTCAATTATAACAAAATAACTTTAAAAGTATTATTAAAGCAATTAAAATTGTTTGATATTTCATATGATTATTTATCTATTTATTGTTATAGTTTTATTGTTATTTACATGCTGTTGAATTTTTTTTAAATCTTAAAACAATATCATTTTAATATTTAACAACACAAGTAAGCAAGTTTAAAAGATAGAAATATATTACTTAAAATCAAAAATGTATACAAATAGACACATACACATTGAACTTTTTAGTAAAAATATTTTTGATAGCCTAATTTAAAACCCAATTTTGTTCAAAAAACAAATAACAAAATTTTAAAGGCCATAAGGCTATTCTTAAAAGTTTTGTTTATATGATAATTATAATAAAGTATTATAACAAACGTAAATCACAAAATATTTGTATTTTAGCGTTTCTAAAATGTGCTTAGTAGAGTTTATTGAAATTGTTTGATCTAGAAAAAATTCTATTCTAAAAATGTATAAACTGTATTTATCTAAATTTTTTTCAACAGTTTTAACAGAAATATTAACTAAAAAAAAAGTAAACTAAGTAAATGATAGTTATTTAAACTATGTGCTTAAATTAATATGGTTAAAAATTTACTGTGTCCAACTTTAAATGCTTTGATCCATTGCTAATTGTATACTTAATTAAAGTTCGGTTGCATCAAGACTTGCCGATGAAAAAAATCGTGCTAAAATATATACTTCAAATAACGCTTGGTATAATATTTTTGATGAAAAAAACTTAAAAGTAAGTCTTGCAAGAATCATAAAACAAAGATTAAAAAGCTTCAATAAAATTCGATGGAAGACAATGCTCGATTGTAGTTAAGTTGATCTAGAACAAAAAACACGGTGTTTTTAAACAATACATAAATTACAGTAAAATAAGCTACACAAACAAGTATAGTTTTTTATTGCCCTTCAGTTACAACTTTCTTGAGACTTATACAATAAATTATAATTATTTATTTTTATACAAAAATGTCCAAGTATATAGTTAAAAGTAAACCAAATGATTTATCTATTTTAATTAGTTTTTCTCAAAACTTTTTTTGTAAACAATTTTTTTTTTTAAGTAAGATTTTTTTTAAATCCTTCTTCAACTTATATTTGTAAAACTATCAATTTCAAAAAGTTTTTTTTTTCACTTCATAAAGTAAATGTTTTCAGCTAAAAATTTACAATGCAAAAAAAGTATTACCTTTAGTAATGAAGAATGATCAATATTCGAGAAAAAGTATTAATGTTAGTTGATTTTGCTTTAACTGACAAGAGTTCAAGGCTCAAATACAAGAAATTTGTACAACTTTTGTTTATTTTAAAGTTTGGAAAACAAGGTTTGAAAAATAAATAACAACTGCAAAAATTTCTATAAATATACTACTGAAATATACTAGTTTTATAAATTACTCTATTACATTTTTAATCAAAAATATATTAAAACGCACTTTTTAAACAACTTATTTTAAAGTATTTTAATAATAATAAATTATCTTTCTTCATAGCCCTTTAAGCAAAGAATAACAGACACGATGCGTAATATACCAGATGTTTTTTATTTCTATTAACTACTTATTAAAAAAAACGGTGGAAGATTATCTGAAAATGATTTAGTTTAACTAGTTTTTGACGTATAACAAGGCATGACTGCTGTTTTTCTTTTATAAATACTAATACATATATAAGTTCCTAACTTAAAGGTTAGTTTAAATTGATATATCATTATTAAAAAAATAAAATATAAGTTATTTATTATAAAAAACCTTAGATATTTTGTGATATTGAATTTAAAGTTTATTAAGACTTCATTTTTAAAATACGTTTGTTTACCACAACTTTTCTAAAGCAAAGTGTTTACTTCTCGTAGCAAAAGTAGTTTATAAAAAAAATAAATAAGTATGAAAAAAAAACGGTGCTTAACTTATATAATTCAAGAAGTATTAAAAGTTTGGTTATATATTATCAAAAATAAATAAATAAATCTAATATGTGAGAAACTAACAAAGGGTCCCAATTGTGTTAAAGTAAAAACAGGAACTTATTAATCTGATTTTATTAGAACTTTTCAATCTTTATGTAATTTAGTTATTTATACAACTAAAGATTATGTCAGAATATTTTTGTAAAACTAATAAAATAAATTCTTATAAGAACAAAAGAAATCAGATTTAACTTAGTAGCATACTAAACTATTTTTGCTTTATTTTTTTTTTTTTTTTTTTTTTAACCTAAAAATGAGGCAAGTTGTTGTAAGTCTTTTAGTTATTTTTGTGTTTTAATATATTTTAAATGTTAGACATAACATTTTGACAATGTAAAAGAACACGTTTTACTTCAACTATTAAAAAACTATCAAAAAAAGATTTTTGTAGACTTGATTTTATAAGATATATCAGTTAAAACAGCCTATATTGATTTTTTGCATGAACCAAAAGTTATATGTTAATTTTATTAAAATCTACAAAATGTAAAGTTTTTATGAATGTGTATATGTATTATACAGACCCTGCCTAAGCATCTTTTTTTAAATCGTTGAAGGTTCACTTAGTTAACAACTAAAAAAGTACTAAATATACTTATTTTCTTTATTTTCGTAATTTTTGTAAAAATATAAAACTAAAGTTGTTTAACAAAGCTTTTTTTTTAGAATAATGATATAGAAACATAATATACTTTTATCACAGTAATTTTAATGGTTTTTTCTTATATGGTTGACTTTATAATTTATCTAAACTTTTTTTAAGCTTTAAGTGATTACTCGCCAACTAGAAAACTTCTTTTTTAGTCAGATTATTTAGTTTCGGTTTAAAGCTGTAAATACATTAAAATTTTGGCTTTCTGGACAATAGTTTTTAAATAAAAGCTTTAACATTTTATTTCTCTTACTTTTAGTTGCAAGATAGTGTGAAACTTTAGCTTTCAATTTTAAAAAGAATATATACTTATAAATTTGGTAATAAAACTAATAAACTTTTTTAAATCACAAAGAACCCTAAATGTTGATTGTTTTGATTTTTAAAATTGTTAGTTTTAGATTCATAAACAGATAATAAAGTAGTAAAACACTACAATTTTACCTTATACTTCATAATATACTTTGTTATCATCAACACCAGAACTCGAAAAAATATTACTGGTAGTAAAACAAATAAAAACTATTTGTTTAATCAAGAAAACATATCATAATGTGAAAGTTTTTAGTAGTAATAATAAAATTAAACACTCCATTTAAAAATAGAAAACAATTTTCTTTTTCTTTTTCACTTGTTACAACTGTAATTTTTTTTTTCTAAACAGTATAAAAAATTCGTAATCTTGCTTTTAAATGTTAATAATAAGGCCTAGCGTTTAATTTAAAAGTTTGTCATCTATGATAAACATGTATCCAAAGTAAACTAATATGGTTTTGTATTTTTCAACTTTTTACTATTATACTTAAACTATACTAAAAGTTAAAATACACAATTTTAAGTGTTCTTTGTGCCCTTTTACATTGATTTTTTAATAATAGTTAACTTGTAGTCCAATATTAAAAACCATGTGAATAAACTTTTTTTTTATTGTTTAAAAATTTACAAAGCTCTTTACTCTTACATAATACTGTAAAACATAAAGTTATAAATATAAAAGGTTTTTTGTATTAAACTTCGATCAATACATTTTTATAATGTTTACTTAAAACGAAATTAATTCAAAGTTATAAACTGAATAGTTTAAATTTATGATAGAAAGTTATTATAAATCCGTCAAAATTTTCAATAATTATAGTTTTTTAATGGTAAAAAAGTACTGTTATAAACTTTTAAATTAATTTGAAAGCGTTTAACTATTTTTAGTTTTTTTCTATTAAAACTAGTTTCAATTTTGTACTATTAAAGAATCTTAAAATATAAATAAAATCTTGTTCAAATTATTATCGAAAGTTTAAATTGTTAAATATATACTTTAGAACGTTTTGATGATTTAATTTTAAGTACAAATACTAATTCAAAGAGGGTTACATAATTTAAAACTATATTTTCTAAAATTAGTATTTAAAAAAACAAATTTAACATAGAATTTTAAGGTTAAATAAGCAAGTAAGCTATGGAATTTTGTAAGAAAAAATTTATGTTCAAGACTGTGGTTGTGCGAAATGTTGCGGACACTCTTGCAAAGGAGGCAATTAGAACCGAAGAGACTGAAGTAGATATTGAAAAAGCAAAGGCTCAACACGAAAATTTTAAACAAATACTTGGGTTTTTATAAGCATATTGATGTCTTTTTTGAATTACTATGAACTATAAAATTTTTTTGTAGTTATTTGTAGTTTTCAAACAAAAAGCCCTTTAGGACTTAAACATATTTTGCTTTATAAAAAAAATTATACTGTAATATTTTCTTTTGTAGATATACTGATTCTTTTAAAAACTATATTGTGTTTTTAGCAAACTTTTTACTTTTGCAAAAAAAAGCTAATAAGAACAAGAACTAAGTGAAAATTATAGTAATAGTATATAAAAGTAAAATTTACAGAGAGATAGGCTTAAAGGTGTACCACATAGAGGCTGATGAAAGTTTACCAGACTGCGTATTTGTCGAAGATATAGCGGTTGTCGTTGGTTCAAAAGCACTGATAACAACAAGCGGATATCAATGCCGACGTCAAGAGGTTTTTTTATTTTATATAGGTCAGTTTTTTCTCAATGGTCAAAAATTACTTTTTAATATTAGAAAGAAGAAATCATTAACACATTAAAGATGATTCCCGGACTAGAGATCACAGAAATGAGTAATCTAGATGAAGATGCAACTTTAGACGGTGCTGATGTCTTATACACAGGTTTAAAGTAATAATTGTAACACTAAATTTAGTAACGACGATTACTTAACTTTTTTAGATGATTTATTGTTAAGTTGTTAAAAAACTTTCTTTATAGTTTATTTTTTGTTCAAAAATCAAATAAATTAAATAGGTCGCGAATTGTTTGTCGGCCTCAGCTCTCGAACAAACGAAGCAGGAATAAAAGTTTTGAACTCTCACTTCAAGGACATAAAAGTTCATGGAGTTCCAGTCACTGACAACGTACATTTAAAAAGTTTCATGTCAATGGCTGGTTGCGACGCCATTCTCGTATCAACTGTGTCTGAAGCAACGAGAGCCACACTGAGGGTATAAAATAGCCTACGACAACTTTCATTACTTAAATAAGCTGTCGTTGATTGTTTTAATTAAGTTTAAAACTTATTCTTTATAAACTATATTAAAAAAAACATAATATTGTATTTTTGTACTAAATACGACTTAAATAAAGGAATTAAATCCATAGGAATCTAAATAAAGCTTTGTCTAATTACTTTATTGGTTTACCTTTTGTAGTTGTTTTTGAATAAAATATGAAGACGTTACAACTAGTATAAAGCTTTTGGTTTTAAAACATAAAAAGTAAAATTTTAATAAAAATTTACATTTGAAATCTACGAGGTTTTTAAATAAAAACTAAGTACGTAAGTGTTTTAATTTACTCTTTAATTCACTTAAACAAAGTTGTAAATTTGTTTTTAATTCATACATGTGTTATTCTGAAAAGAAAGCTTCTGAATAAATTGTTATCGAAAGTACTAGATTACAACCCACTAACACTCGTGTCAGTAAACGTGTTTTTATACTAGAATTGTCTCTGTAAACTGTTACGAAACTAACTACGTAAGCATACGTAACCAATGAAAGTTAGGCAATTTATTTTGCTGAAAGTAGTTATTACTGCAGGTCTGCAATAACGCACTAAGCTATGTGCGTGGTACATGCTTACGTACAAAATAAACATATTTTTTCTATTAATAAATGAGTAAAATAACTTCATACTATAGGAAGTAAAGGACAAAGCATTGGAACGTTATAAGTTTATTGAATTTTTTGGAGATATTCACAAAGCAAACGTGATATATTTGGAAACTAAAGATGGTTCCTTACTATTACACCCCGAAATGAAATGGAAGAGGGAAGAAAAAAAGGTAAACTTAAGTAAACGTTTAAAATTATTTTTTATGTATTGAAATTAAAACACTATGTTATACTAACTAAATATTAATACGATACAACAATAAACCATCTTGTTATGTAGGCATTAGAAGAAATAGAAGTTGATCAAAAAATAATGGTGGACATAAGCGAGCTTCATAAAGTAGACGGCAGACTTACTAACTGCTGTATTTTGCTCACAATTTAAATAAAAATTACTTGACGTGATAAATCAACTTAAAGTGTCGTTTAGTTTAAAAAAAACTTTGCATGCTGTATTGTTGTTTAAGTAGACTAACGAAATAAAACGAGTTTAATGAACTTGGGTATTTTCTTGATAATGATAAAATAACTTTTATTTATACACTAAGTATGCAACTAGTCAAACTTTTAAACATATCAAAAGCAAGCCGCCTTATATTATTTTACTAGAAGTTTGCTTATGTCAAACGCGTACAGTTTTATATAAAAAAATAAAATTTTATAAAACTTAGAAAATTCCATGACACATTTATATATACAATTTTAAATCAAAGCCGTTTAAGTTTTAAGTTTTTTCATTCAATATTCTTCTTACTGAATTTAAAGTTTTTCGAAAACTTATTTACTGAAGCTGAACATATTTTTCGATCACTTTTACTTACTATGCTTGCAATAGTTTTTGCTTTAAGTTTTTTTTAATGGTATTTAATGGTAAATATAAAATATCTAAAACATACACTTATGATTTAATTCTGATATTTAGGTAAGTATATTATAGGATAAAGGTAGCGAATAAGGTGTTTAATAAAACTATAAAAGTATCTTCATTTAAAATGAAGACAGACTTGAACATTAAAACATAAAGTAAAATAAATTATTCTGAGTTTATTTACTAACACGAATACAGGATAAATCATCAAAGAAAAAAATAAATAAAAAACTATAGTAAAGTATAGTAACTGAAATAATGTTTTGTGGAAATCGGAAAGATTTCTACTACTTAAAACTTCACAAAAAGCGTGTTTTTAGTATTATTATTGTCGTTTTTTGTAATGTACTTTTTAATTTAGTTTCAAGTGAAACTTCTACTATCTTAAAATTTCTAAATTTTTTTCTTAAAAATAACTTCAAACCAGTAAAGTATAACTTAACTCTAATATAGTCCTTTTCAACAGATTTTTACATTTAACTATTTATGAAGTAATTATTTTTAGCTAGACATTTGAAAATAATTATAAATAACTAAATTTACACTATAATCTTATCAGTCTTTAGCAAGCTTATTCTGACGATGCGCTAAATGAAATTAATTAATAAACTTTTTTTAAATGACTGACTTATGTTTAAATTTTCTTGTTAAAACCAGTACCAAAACCAAAATTTTCAAAGTATGAATAATTTATAAAAATAAAACAATATATATAAATAACTTTAAAGTGTTTTTACAAACTTTAATGTACTAAATCTACATTTTATTTGTTTTTATAAAAATATAAATTAAGCCTGTACGTAAGAAAGAATATTTTTTTTATATTTTCTATTAAAACATATAAAAAAATCGAGCTTTTTAAACAGCTTTAAAGTTTAAATCTTAGATAGCTGAAAGTTTGCTAGAAAAAAAAACTGTTAGTTGTCTTGTTGTTTATTACTACTTTTTGTGAAGTTTTTATCGCATCAAGTTGTTGAGTTAAGACAGAGCTAATAAAACTAGAATTAATGAAGTAAACGTTCTCATAAGTAAAGCACTTAGGTGCAGACTTAATAAAAAATATAACAAAAAAATAGTTAAAAATTACAAACAGTATATTAAATGTTGAAGTCACCAATAAATATAAGTTACGTGCTTTCAAATTTATTATTAAAAATATTTTTCTAGCTTTTTGATTAAAAAAACTGGTAATTCAAAAAAACTTACAAAAAGTCATAAATATTAAATAAAAAATTTGAACAACTTTTTTCCGGTACTTAACTTATTTAAAAAGTATAACAAAACACATTTAATTTTTTCTTAAGTTTATTTGAGTACTTTCAAGTAAGTCTTATCAAAAATTGTATCTAACTAAATTAAACTGCATTTAAATTTGAATAAAACTATAATTAAGTTATAACATTAAAGTTTAAAAGTATAAAATTACGTAATAATTAAATGTAAAAATTAACTAAATGCTGATACTAAAGAACTTTTCTGTACTAAAAAAACATACTAGATTAAAATCAAACTAAAATAAACCAGTGATAAAAACTAACAATAAAAATAAAACTACACTTTTTAAAACAGTTTAAGGAACCAATTTTTTCTGCTTACATGAACTGGGCCTTAAAGATTGAATGCATAACGCTTCCAAAATATGGTATACTGACATTTTCTACCCGCGATCACTTCCCACCCGATCAATTCCAACCCGAATCAATTACCACCCGATTAAATCTCATCCAAATCATTTTCCACCCGCTCAATTCCCACCTTTTTCAATTCCCAATCAATTATCAAATTTGAACTAATTTATTGTTGTACAAATAAAAATTTTAATAAGAAAAGAACTCGCATTAAACTTACTTTTGAAAAATTCAAAAAATTTAATAAAAAAAAAGGCACTCAAATTAAAATTGTTTATATAATTTTTCATACAGAAATTAAAGAATAAATTTATTGATTTAAAGCATAATTCTTTAAATTAAAGTTTTTGAAAGTAAAACTGTTATTATTACTAGTTTTATAGTGTTTTTAGTCTAACGTAGGTAATCTTCGTTGATTAACACGGTGATTTTAAATAATTACGGTTCGCGGGCAGCACAAAATTGGCCTGTTACGTTACTTGTAAAAGGCTTTTATGACTAGTAAAATTAAATCAAAACTTTAATTAAAGTACATTTTTGTTTTTTAGTATCGGAACAATTTTTTATAATGGTAACTGATTTAAGTCCAATAAAATCTGCTTTTGTGAGAGTTGGAAAATTTTACACTTAATTGTTTTTAGTTTTTATTGTTCAGTCAAACAATAAAACAATTTAGCACTGTACAACATAGTTTTATTTAATGAAAGTTAATGAACTTAAAGTTGATACTATTGCTTGCTTTATAATTCTCCTGATCTAAATTACTTTTGTTCGTTGATTTCTAAATTACTTTTTTTATAACTACGATTGGCAAGCAGCTTTTTCTAGGAAAATTGGCTAGTTTTTCGTAAAAGGCTTTTCTAGCTGTTTGTATAATAAGAAGCTTATCAAAGAATAAGCTTAACATTTTTATAACTATAAAGATTGGTTTTCAATACAATATTGTTTCACTATTTATGTGAAAATGGAGTATACTTAATTAATTATAAACAACTAATAAAAAATTAAAGTTACACAAAGACTGTTTTTGTAGACCAGGGTTCGGCAATTTGCGGCCCGTGGGCAAAGTGCAGCCCGCAAAGGTATATCTGCGGCCCACTAGCACATTTTTATGTTTAATGAAATGTGGACCGCGATAAAAAAAATCTGCTGCCCGCGACCATGTAAATGTGGCCCGCGAACAAAACTTTTTTTAGTCGATTTTTTTTTGGTAAAAAGATGTAATTGATTTTTTTTAAGTTACTGGAAAACGTTTAAAACCCTTTGAAAAAATTTGCTGCTTAGGCTTAAAAAATGTGAAAAAGACGGATTGGCTTTCTTGCAATGTTTTTAATTAGTTTAAATAATAACATCCTTCTTTTAACAGCAACTGGTGAACTAAAGATTATTTTTGAATGTACTTGTATTCAGTTGGTTATTTATAAAATAAATGTTAAATAAATTGACTAAATGCGAATGTTTTTTATTTTGTACAAAAGTAATGCACAGTAACGAACTGAAATTTAATTTCTTTAAAACTAAGGTGTTTTGATAGCATGTAATTTACATTTAAATTCTTACAATAGATATTTTTACCATGTATTATATTAAAATGTACACAGAAACATTTAAATCATCATAATAAAAAGAAATAAGGTAAAAGTGTTTGTTTTTTTACTTTTCAGTAGTTTTGATATTTTTACATAAGTTTTCTGTGCACTTTATAATAATTCTTATGCACACTAAAGTGCTTATAAATACGGTTACCTTTTTTAAGTGGTAAATAACACAAAACACTGTGTAAAACTTTAGATAATTTGAAGATATTTTAATTTTGGCGGAATTAGATTTTCTAAAAGCCACCCTAATGCAAACTGTATCGGACCCAAAAATGCGACCTTAGAGTTATCAGATAAACAATTGTGTCAAATTTAAGACTAATTAAATGAAATTTTATGGTGGCACTTCTTGATTTAAAAAAAAATTAAGTTGAATTTTTTTTAATTCTCCAACCTCCGACTTTTCATCAGTTTTAATGTCAAGTTTTGATCATCAGGCTGACTTTTTTGATTTGAAGAGTGGCAAAGAAAACTTATAATGCACGTATTTTTCAATTTAGAGTTTTGGTTCTAATTATATGTAAAATTATAAGTCCTAAAGGTGCTATGAATCAAAATTATATATTTTAATTGTATACGAAGATATAGTCTATAAATATGTATACACACTATACATTTAGTTTAAAAAACGCACACTGGTTATATGGTAGTTTAGCTTCACAAGCTAGTAATAATTTGTATTAAACATAACATTTTTATGTACTTTAACTTTTTGTGTCTTATGTACAAAGAAGACATAATATGTTTACTAAATTTTTCAAATACATATTACTAAAAACTGATTTTTGAAAAGGACTTGGAAATATATAAGAAAACTTGTAAGGTTTTGCATATTAAATAATTTAATTCAAATAAATAGTCAAGTACGTTTACCAAAAACTCATTTTATAAATTACTTAATTACAAAATTTTCAATAAAAAATATTCTTTTACATACTAAACTAATGTTTGTTTAAATTGTAATAAAACAGTCGAAAAAATATATTGTTTAGTACTTTTTAATGAGCTTCAACTTAAAAAAACAAATTTTGGTCTAAAACTAAAGAGTGGAAAATGTTGTTGATTGTCAAGAGCTAAGAAAGAGTTTCAGTTATAAAATTTATCCAAATACAGTTAAAAAAAGTTCATTACAAATAAAACATTTACAAAAAAAAGGAAGTTGTGAAAAGTGATTACTAAAATAAATGTGAACACCAGCTAGAAATAACACTATAAAATATTCATATAATGTTTTATATTTAATTTGTTAGATGCTTTAAAAATAGTTGTTTAATATTTTTATTCTGATTTATTAATCAATTATGACTGCAGATAAGTTTAGCTTTTTGAATAAAAAAACTTTTTCAAATAAAACTGAAGACAATCCAAAGATAAATAATTTAAAGTTTTCTAAATTGAAGTTTTCAATTCTTGTAGTTGATTTGTTACTGCTATTAAATCCTGTTATATATATTTTCATGATAAATTATTTAAAATTTTCAGGGTAAAAAATTTTTATAGTAAATAACATGAAACAGTGTAAAATGTATTAAATACTTAACTTGAAACTAATTAATATTTGAAAACCTAAGACTTTATAAACTCTCTATATATAAAACGGGTAGAATTCTTACATGCACGAAGGGAAACTTTTGCACAAAGGGTCAAATATGCACGAAGACGCTTTTGTGCAAAGACACTTTCGCACTAAGGGATATTTTTGCACGAAGACACTTTTGCACAGTGTCAATTTTGCACATAGACACTTTCGCACTGGTTGAATAAATTTTAATCTTTTACTTTTATCCATAACCCCTTACCCTTGGTCGATAACTTTTTTTTTCTTTTTTGTTTTTATATCACTTTATTTAATTTTTTTAACAGTTTTTTTTTGTTATTTTTTATTTTTTGTTTTTAATTTCTACTTTCACTGTTACCCCTAATCTTTACACTCGGTCGATATTTTATTTATTTATTAATATTTTTATTTATTTATTTTTATTTTTACTTTTTTTTTATTCATAATTTTAACTTTCGTGCAAAAATGACCCTTCGTGCAAAAGTGCCCTTCGTGCGTATTTGACCCGTCGTGCAAAATTGTCTTCGTGCATATTTGACTCGTTTCCATATAAAACAACCCTTATAGAAATACAAAAGGCCAGTATAAAATAGAAAATATAAATTTTTTGGTTATAAATAGCAAAAAATATAAATAAGTTGTCCTATGCATTTGGCCTTCTAAAAACTCAGCTTTAATGTTTTCAAGTTTTATTTGTAATTAAAGAAAAAATTTCAAATAAATAAATACTATCAAAGCGTAAAATTTATTATTTTTCCTCGGGTACGATAAAAAGTTGAATTATCAATGGAAATAATGACCTTCATTTTTTTTTCTAACAAAAATACATAAGTGAAACAGTCTTTATGGTCTTTGATAATAAAGAGAAAACAATGAAAACTTGAAAAATATTCAAAATTGGTTTAAACATTTTTATTGTTCAAAATGAATGTGGTCAAGACCTAAATGCCTGAAATAATCTTATTTATAAAAGCTCTAATGTTAAAGATGATTACTAAACAAAAATTTATAAGTTATTTTTAAAAATAAACGCAACAAAAATAGAATTATATGCCTATTTGCAATGATTAATTGAGAAAGCTTTGTTTAAAGGTGGTTTTATTGCAATTCATTGCTTTTTAAAGTAAATGCTTAAACTTGACTATCCATTATTACTTATGGGTAGGTGTCAAATATGCACGAAGAGACACTTTTGCACGGCATCACTTTTGCACGAGAGGTCACTTTTTCACGGGTAGAAAACTCAATTATCATTTATATTTAAGAAATTTATTTTTTTGTTTTATCTTTACTATCACTGTTACCCCTAACCCTTACCCTTGATGGGTAAAATTTTTCCTTATAATTAGTTTTTTACTTTACTAATTTTTCTTTACTATCGTGCAAAAATGACCCTTCATGCAAAAATTCCCCTTCGTGCATATTTGGCCTGTTCCCATTACTCATAACTTAAAGAATAAAACAGTTTAGTGAGAAATTTTATGTGAGTTTGACTTAAACAAATTTAAGGAGAAAATCATACTAAATTTACATAGTTTGAAGTGCAGCCATGTCAATTGAACCACTAACTCTTATTATAAAATCAGTGATGTACCTGCTTTAGAGATTTATTTTTTGTAAACTCTTCTTCAAGTATTCTTGTCAATTTATTGTTTAGTTGACGCAAATTTTTCATTTCAAGCTCCTCATTTTGATTTGTAACAAGACTCTTTAACTTGTTTGTAAACATTTTTTTTGTAGATGAAGCTTCTTCTAACGACTCTTTAACATTTTTATGCGGGGCGTCTGCGTAGAAAGAATTGACTAGTTTTCAAATCTCTAAAACTTTAATCTTTAACTATATATAAATATTATTACAATTTTCTCAAAAAAGTTAAACAGTCTTTTTGATAAAATACTTTGTGAAAAATTAGATTAAGTTACAATTTTACTCAAAGCCATAATATCATATACAAAACTTAGACTACTTAAAAGTAAAAAATGTTAACCAAAAAAAGAAAATTTACATAAAAATTAATAGTACATTAACAATTTAACTTATCATTTTTGAGTAAAGCTATTTTGTTAGACCTCGAGGCATTTACATAAAAAGAGTTAAAAAACGTAATTGAAATATTTTTACGTGTTTAAAATCACATTGAGAGTTTACCAATAGCTATTTGTACTGTATACACTGTTGCAATAAAAAGATTATCAATAGAAAAGTACCTAATGAAAAATTGAAATTTTTGACTTTAATAATGAAATAGTTAGTGGTAAACTTTACGATAAAATTTAGCCTGTTAAATATTTTTTATTAAAAAATTATCACCAGTTCTCGTTCTTCCAACATATTGTTGAATTATTTCTGCTTTTTCTAGTAACTCGGTAGCCATAGAAGTGCATGATGCTTCTAAGTGATCAAGTCTTTCTTGCATATTCGACTTTTCTTCTTGAAGCTTAGAAATCCTTTTTAATAAGTCAGAAGTTTCTTTGTGACTTAATTGTGAAGTTTCAATTTCGGTAGAGAACTAAAAATATTAAGTTGAATACGATGTGGTATAAAATTTACTAAGTACATTGACAACCTCATTAAATAAATTGTAGTTAAAAGAAAAACTAATATAAACAAATAGTATTCTAAGTTTCCAAGTACTGAATTATAGCCTTAAAAAAATTATATTGAATGATGCACAGATGAAAAAATAAAAATAAACACATTTTTACCTAACTTTAAATATTTCAAACTACAAATTTGAAAAACTATTATAAAAGTTATTAAAAACTAATCTTAGTAATTTAACAATGTAAAAGTAATAAAAATGTTTGAGTAAAATAGTCTAAAAGTAAACAGAATCTTTATTTATTTTTACTTGATATATAAGATTTCTTCATCAAATAAGTTTAAATTATATTTAAGCACAAGTGTAACTATTTTTAATTGTTTTTAACTTTTCTTGTTATAAAACTATAATCTATGAAATAGTTTAATAACTTGTGAAGGAGCATGATTAATGGGGATATGTTGACTTATAGTCTTTGAAACTTCTTGAAAGCTAAAACCAGAGATGTCACTGCTTGCACAACTATTTTGTTCTTTAACATAAGACTGACTCATTTTATTTCCTAAAAGTTCATCCAGATCTAAAAATATTTTAATCTTAACCTTATAAACAAGAATGAATATAGGTATTTATTAAGATAACTTTTATGATAAATAAAGTTTTAGACTATTATATATAGATTCACACTTATTAACTATAACTAAATTTAACAACTATATAGCTACTTAGTACTTAAAAAAATATTTTATTTAATATAATATATACTTATTACAATTTAATCATTTGTTGAACCTTTTCAAAAACTTTAAAATTCATTTAAATAACTAATTTGTGATAATAAAAATCGTATCATAACACTCTTATAAATTTTATCAATGTTTTAATACTATTTTCTTATAGAACATCAAATTTTTATGTAGATTTTAGGTATTTACTAAAAAAAGCTCAAAACCAGTTTGTGAACTTGAAATTTCTTTAATTTTTTCTAGCAGCTTTTCATTTGTTCTTTTTTCGTTTAAAAGTTGTCTTTTTATATCCTTTAGCTAAAAATTAATTTTACATTGATTACTTAAGTAAACACAACAAGAAAAATATATATTATTTAAATCATAGAAAAGATAAAGACATAGTAAAAATAAATGAAACTAAAAAGTGTTTAGTGAATTTTTAAAAGCTCTAGTTAAGATTTAAAAAATTAACAAAACAAACAACTGATTTTTCCTTTTTTTTTACAAGGTTTAGGATATCATCTTTGTCTTTTACTTCCTGTCTTAATTTAATTATTTCTTCTTCACTAGACATATTAGCTTCTGTTAATTTTTCTTCTTGCTTTTCTTTCTCGCATATAAGATCATTTTTTGATTTTATTTGTTCTTCTACATACTGAACAAATTAAATACAAGTTGTTTTTCTTAAACTAGAACTAAGTTTAAAACGTTATAACTACGTTGACTTCATAATATTTATCGTAGAATAATGACAAATCGTTAAAATCCTTGGTTGCAAACTCAATTACTTGAAATGTTATGATAATCTTTTCTATATATATGTACTACTGTTTACTACTACAGTACATAGGCTCATAGTTCCAACGTAATATTCAGAACAAAATCATGTCTTTAAATTAAAATTTCAGTTTTGTTTTTAATTATATATATATTATTGATGATTAAATATATCCAATTTTACCACTTCACACAAAAACTGGAACCATTTAGGTTGCTTAAATTAGTAAGAAGTAAAATTTATACTAAGTTACTGATACAATATTAAAACTTATTGTTTGAAAACAATAATGAAGTGATAAAACATGCTAGTAAAAAGTGTAAGAAAAAAAATTTAATGAAAGTATTTTAAATTTCAGCTTTTTTACTTGTGTTTTGTTTTGAAATATATTACTAAAAGTAAATCTTCTTCGAAATTTATTTGTATTTAAATATAAACTAAACGTTTAAGCTTAAAAGAATAGTGTTTAAAAACTAGTTTTAAATTAACTCAAAACATTTAATTTTTAAGCAAAC
This sequence comes from Thalia democratica, assembly GCF_965202585.1. Taxonomy (NCBI): domain Eukaryota; kingdom Metazoa; phylum Chordata; class Thaliacea; order Salpida; family Salpidae; genus Thalia; species Thalia democratica. The sequence goes on from NC_139165.1 coordinate 61,372,222, forward strand.
AATATTACTAATAGTTAATATCATTTAAATCTCTACTATTTCATCTCTACTTATTTAATATTTATTATTTATTATTTCATCATGTTTTATTTCTACTTGAAACTTATTTTCTTTAAACACGTTTATATATTTTTTTAATTTATAAAACTAAAAACTGAAAAAAATGGACTAAGACATAATCATTAAAACAGTAGTGAAATGAGTACAAAGTTATAAAAGGGTTTATTATAAACTATTATATACCAACCGATAATTTTTCAAAGTGCTCTTGGTTCAACTGTAAAATGTTTTCTTGGTTTTGTTTGTTATTAGTTTTAATTTTCTCTTCACTTTCCTGCAAAGATCTCGTTAACAATTCTTTGCTGCTGACTAACGATTCACAACGTTTTTTCATTTGCTTTATTTCTTGATGTAAACTTTCCATTTCTTTTGTCTTACTCTTTGTTAAGTTTAGTATTTAGAAAATCTTGATTTTACCAATGGAATCTTTGTTAATAGCTTTATTATCAAACTATAACAATTTTAAATATTTAATGCATAAGAAACAAAATAATAGAAGAATTAAACCAAACAATTCAGACTAGCTAAGGTCGTTGAAGTTAATTAATTGAAGTTTTTTTCTTCAATATAGTATTAAAAAAAACCATCCAGTATTAAACTATTCAATTCTTGTTAAATTTATGAATTATATTTCAATGGTATAACTTTGATTCATACTGTAAATTAAAGTTTTAAATAGGTATTTAAAGTGTAATTTGCAACTTTTACGTGCTTACCATTGTTTCTAGCATTAAAAAGTAGCCCGATCTAAGACTATTTTTTTCATGGCTTAGTCACAAAGAGTGTTTTTTTTTTACTTGAGCAGTGGTACTAGTAGCAGCAACATAGAATTTTGGTTGGTAGTTAGATTTTAATAGTACAAAACGAATAATAACTAAACAAAAAGTTATAATTAAGAAAATACATATAAGTAAAAAATACAGCAAAATTGTAACGAAAACAAGAATAAGTTTTTAAAAGTGTTTCAAAAAAATAAAAACTTTTTTAAGTCTGCCTGATACTTTATAAAATTCCAATTACTTGAAATAGCCTGAATGATAGGTAACTCTGACATTATATAACAAGAAAAAAATTAAACAATTTGAATTAGAAAATTACCTGATAAAATTAATTTTTTAAGTTTTTTTTGTATTTTTAGTTTTTAAGGAGATATTAAACAAACATGTTAAACTTGAAAAACTTGTTTTTAAAATACCTAAGTTAAGTCATTTAATTCTATACATATACTAAAACTCGTATACTAATGTATTTGTAAAACATTTTATAACAAAAAATTGGTAAAAATTCTAACTGAAAATAATAAGTTACTGTAAAAATATGCAAGCTTATTTTTATAGAAATAAATTAAATTTAAAAACAAATCAATAAGACAAAAATTACAGAATGTTGATTTAAACTAACTTTTTGAAGCATATGAAGATTTTTTATATCTTTTTCTTGAATATTACATTTATTTTGAAGCTTGTTTAACTTTTCATCAAAACTGACCCTTAAATTCTCCGTTATTTTGTCATTTTCTAACTGCTTACCAACACACATTTCGTTGAACTTTACTGTTTTTTCCTGGATTTCAATAGCCTGTTGGTCCACCATAAGTTTTCGTTTCTCTGCTAACTAATAGATTGAAAATACCTTAAACTCATTGCATAATACAGAGTCAATTAACGTAATATACAGTTTAAACAAATGTACATCAACTACAGTACAGCTTTAAATGTACATCAACTACAGTAACCTCTCGCATCTTTACGCACTCGTGACGTTACGCACTCTCGTTTAGTTACACATTTTAGAATTCTAAAAATTCAAAATATAAAAACTTAAATTTATTTTAATATTGCACAAATTAGGTTTATTGTATATTTTCAATTTAAAATATGTTTTTAAATGTTAACTCACCTCTCTATATTCTTAAACTTTGTTAAATTATGTTCCTTGACTAATTGATAAACATTTAGTATACCTCAGTATATCAGAAACTTTGTTAACAATAAGATATTAAATTAAATTTTGGAAAGTAATATAACTGTGTAAATAATGAAAGTATAATAAAATAATGAGAGTTTAAAATGTTAACATAGACATATATAGACACTATTTCTTAATTGTAAACAACTGTTTAATTATAAATTGAATTTGCTAAGTAGAATAGAATATAAATGTTAATTATCAAATAAGTCACATATAGATAAAGATAGAAATAAAATTTACTTATTGTTAAAATTAGTAAAACTTTTCTACAAGTATTATTATTTTATATAAATTTAAATCTTTTTTTTAAATATATGTAGAGTTTTATATTTTGATTTAATATTTATAAATAAAGTAAACAAATTGTTAAAAGTGGGAAAGTCCCCAGTCTGCTTTTAACTAGAAGCAAAATAAAAAAACAGCCATTATAGTAAGTATATTTGGTACCTCTCGTATCTTTACGATCTCTCATATCTTTACGCACTTTTTCTGTGGACACAATGTGCGTAAATAAGCGAGAGATTACTGTACTAGAAATTAATATAGATTTTAGCTGAAAAACATAATTATAACCAAAGTATTGTCGATAGAACAAGTAGTTTAGCCTTGAAAATATTGCATCTAGTTCTATCCAAAAAAACTTACAATGCTAAAATTTAAGAAACTTTATATATTAAGTAAAAATCGTCTAACACTAAAGAGCACATGATACAGAAAAAAAACTAATAAGATATTTTAAAATATCAGTCGTTCAAAACGAAAGAAACATATCTGATTAAAGTTAAACTCAGCAGTCAGTAAAGAGGCAAAAATTCTTTAAAAACTTATTTTTTAAATTAAGCTGTCTAAAAACGACTAATCTTTATAAACTAAACTACAAAATTTTTAGTTAATACATTTCAAGATCAAATATAATCATGTAATTACACTTGAACATATTTTTTTAACTTTTACAACATTATTATCAAAAAATTAATGAAATTAAAAACTTCGTTTGCTAAGTAAATTATTTTTGTGTCTATTTTACAACTTTTAACTCAAAGCATCAAAACAAGTATTTTTAAACAACCATTACAAGTAACTAAAAAAACATTATTCGTATTGCTTCAAACAAGTCGACTAGTGACTTTTTGTACTCGGTTTATTCAAACTGCGTTTTGAAAATTATTTGCTTCTTTTAACCAAAGCAACCAATTTTTGACAGTTTTTATTTATTTAAAGTAAAAAGTAACCTGCTAAAAAAAATTAAAACATCTAAGCATAAAGTAAGATATTCACACTTAAGTGACTTATAAGTTATCTCAAATCTGTGTAAATACAAAATGATCTTATAGTAGAAGCTAGAAAAAAGTTGATTAGGATTGCTGTTAGTAAAATACTTAAACATAATAACCTAAAAAACCTTTATTTTTTCTATATATATTGGTGGACGAAGAAACTAAAAGATAAGACTTCAAACTTAAAGTAAAGAAAGAGAAAGGGTAGAGTTAAGATTCTTTTCCAAAACGGCAGAGCAAGAAACTGTAATGGAGTACCAGTTTCACTTGCTGTTCAACTTATCTGAATTTTGAATAATATAAAATCAGTCAAGCGGAACTTAATTTTTCATGATGTATTCTTGAACAAAATTGAGAACAGAGCTATTAAAACCAGCCGCAAAGATTGTGAGATAAATTCAAATCAAACCTTCAAGATGTAGTTCCGTTATGGAACTTAATTATTGTAAAGTTCTTTTTTAAACAACATTAGTTTATTATTGTTAGATTGTGTGTTTATGTTCTTTAAAACAAAATATAGCCACTCTATACCATGTACAGTTTATATGAAATAATTTTAGGTATCTTACAGTGAGTTTTAGTTTTTATTTACTTAAAGTTATATTATTTATTATAAAGTTATTATCTAAACAACGTTATTTTCTTATAAGTGTTTTATGATTTAAAGTTCAAGTCTAAATCTCCTAATTTAAGTAACCTACAATTCTGTTAATTATAGGTTTACAACCCTATAATAGACGGTTAAAGTATGCTTTATGCGTTTTTAGTAATAACTATTGTAAAAATAAGTTAATAAAAGTTTTAATTTATATTCGAGTAAAGTTGTAAACAAACTTTTTTAAGTGAGCTTATTTCTTCATGGAGCTTTTCAACCTCATTTACACTGATTGTGTTTTCAGCTGATTGTGTGATTTCTTTTAAGCCGCTATCAAATATAAGTTTTTGTAAAAAAAATTGTAATACTAGTCTAAATAAAGTTTATTATAAAAATAAAACGTTTTAAAAGGAAATGAGCATTATTGTAAGTATTTATCAGCTAAATAAACAACAGCACATTTTTTACAGCTTAAACAGTTTTATTTTAAAGTATTGTTACTGTAACAACTTTTTTTTAATTCATTTATTTTTAGCTAAAATTAGGCAAATACATATAAACAAAATATAAATAGAAGTAAACAGTACTTTTTGAATTAGTGTACTAAAAGTTCTTTTCAAAATTGTGTATGCTAGATCTAACACCTTAACTGTTAGTGAATAGTTTTTATATCCTGCTAGCTTTATTGCAAACAATATATATCTTTTTTGTACTAATAGATAAGTAAGTACACTCAATGTATAACATTATAAAGACTAAAAAACTAAATTTGAATTTCAACTTGACTTTTAAGTACTTTCAAAAACTAAAGAATAATTTTATTAGTCAAACTCAGAATTTTAAAAATCATTATAAATTTGTTAAATTCCTCAACAAAATCTTAAGCGTATACAAACTATGGATAGAAGTCTAAAATGCATGAAGGGACACTTTTGCACGGCATCAATTTTGCACAAAGACACTTTTGCAAAGGTTGAAAAAAAAATATTTATTTTTGTCAACTTTAAATAACTTTTTTTTTTACTATCACTACTACCCCTAACACTTACCTTCGGTCGGTAATTATTAATTTTTGTGTATTGCTTTATTTTGAATAATTTTCATCAGGTTTACTTTTTTCTATCACTGTTACCCCTAACCCTTACTCTCGGTCGGTAACTTTTTTATTTTCCTTTTTGTTTTTTTTTCATTTAATTTACCTTTTTTTTTTCTTGTTTTTTATTTTTTACTCTCGTGCAAAAATGACCCTTTTTGAAAAAGTGACCATTTGTGCAAAAGTGTCTTCATGTAAAAATGTATTGGTGCAAAAATGTCCCTTCGTGCAAAAGTGTTCTTTCGTGCATACTAATACCTTCTTGCAAAAATTTATATGTGCATACTTGACCTGTTCCCACAAACTTATCTAGGTATCAACCATGATTTAAGTTGTTAATTGTATCGGTTTTTAAACTATGCGTTATTGCTTAATATACATTTATTTAGGTTAGAGTTCTAAATAATTGTTTAAATGACTTATACTACATCAATGCATTTCTAAAAACCTGTTTTCATTTTAATCAAATTTTATCAGGTTTCAAATACTTAATAGTTAAAACGTATACTAACCTATAATTATTTTTGAAACTTTATGGTCTACTATGTCTTCGTTTGTAATAAATTTTATTAATTTTTTAATTGTGTTTTTTAAAGTTAAAAATGTTTTCTACATAGACTACAGAATCTATTTTTTAATATAAAAACACTACTTCAATTTATTTTATATATGTAAGTTTACTTATAGCAGTTCTTTTTTACTTTTTATATTTCAAGTTTAATGTTAATTGTTTAATTAAAACCTAAAATCAATAAGAACTAAAAAAACAATTGGTAAACTATATAAACCAGTAAAAAAAGATTTTACGAGTATTAAATAAAGTTAGAAAATCATGCAAAACAGTCGTATACTTTAGATCCTAGCAAAGTTTTTAGAATAGGTAAGAGTTGGCATAGCACGAACTACTACAATAATTTTAAAATAGTGTTTAAATGTTGTGTGCAAGAAAAAATGAACTTGAATAATAATAATAATAATTCATAACTTTCTTATAATCAAAATTTAACTGGATAAAGGTTACAAAAAGGTACTTCTTTCTGGCTTGTTAATTTTTAAAACAGTTTCACTATGCTGTTAATAAAAATTTACTTATAAGAAGATTACTTACAAAAATCAAATACTTAGAAATTCATTCAAAAATTTTAATAAAGTTTAGGCGCACGTAGTCGTAGCTCTTACAGAAAACTAGATAAATTCACCTTTTATAACTGAAATACTTAGGTATTTTTTTGGATAAGTTTTTTATAATTAAATACAAAACAGTTAAATATTTTGAATATTACTTAATAAGAGAATGAATAAAATTACAAAATTATTAGATTTCAATGAATAAGAAAATTTATAGAATTTCATGTAAAAAGCCATAAAGTACTTTTAAAAAGCTTTTTAATATTTTTATATTAAAAATTCTATATATTCTAAATCGGTGTGCTGAGACAGCTGAACTTATTTGAAAATTTTAATACATTTAAACTATTCCAGAAAGGCCAAAAATTACTTTACACTTTAAGATTTTACCATCATATTTCTATAAAAATTACTTAATTCGTACAAATTAGGTTCAAGTTATTGGTAAATATATTGCGTTTTTGTCTACTTACAAACACTTTAAAAATTTTAGACAGGCCCGCGAGCAACATTTTCTAGTATAAGTCTCGGGACTTATAAAAGGCTGCCAACGCCTGGTCGTCGCCTATAGATTTATTTAGTAGTACCTTTTTTTGTAGAATTTAAATTTATCTAAAATATTTTTTGATGAAATTAAAAACAAATTTGAAATTTATAAGAAACACAAACTTTATTTCGTTGGAAAGATCACTGTTATCTTTTAAAAGACCTTCAAGTTTACGTTTGTAGTCTTCCAGTTTGCTTCTTAAAATATCAATTTCATTTTCCAATATTTTCTGTTCATTCGCTGAATGTTCTTTCACTTTAAAAAGTTCTCCTTCTAATAGCTTATGCTCCTCAATACAAGTTGAATACTTGACTTCAATATCTAACAAAATTTATGTAGAGGTAAATATAATGTGTTTTTTGAATTTGAAAAACAAATTGTATCAAAAATTTTAAATTTAAATTTTTTGGAAAGATTGGATTTTTTTATATTTATAAGCATAATTTTTTTATATAAGTTACAGTGCTCTATCATAAAACACAGAGATATAAAGTAATTGTGGTTTATTAGACTTAATGTTGCTTAGCTGACAATGTTTTACATAAGCAGGTTCTTCAGAGCTAACAAACAACAATTAAACAGTAGTAAGGGCATAGGGGGTACAACATTTTTTTTTACAAAAATAATATTTGCTCTTATTTTAAAGCTTAGAGTACAAACTATAAGATACTTTTTATAAAAAAAAATTCAATTGACTTTTGATATATAACTAGTTTTGATATATAACTAGAAAATTTACTAAAAATCTCCACCTTTATTTATATAACAATTTTTTTTCAAATTTTTAGGAAATGTTTTTTATATATAAAAAATAGCTTGTCGAACGCGAACTTTTGTAAATAAATTAAATAAAAAAATTATGACCAAAATGATAAAAATAAATCTTTTTTTTTTGTTTATTTATTTTGAAGAAATTTTAATAAAATTAAAAAAACTGTTTCCTACAAGTTGTTCAATAACTATTAAAGATTAGTCTAGAAAGGTTTTTAAAAAAGTGCTCAAAAACTAAAGGAGGAGATAGATTTTTAGTGAAATAGTCTACTTTTCCCCTTTTGGTTTGCACCACCCATAAGGAACCTATTTAACTTTCTTACTTTGATCGCTTATATCTCAAATATTACTTTGAATTTCAATAAGCAGTAAAAATTTCAGCAGCTTAATTAAAAATGTAAAACAAAAGCTAAATTTCTAAACAAATATGTTTATTGTACTTTCCAAAGCAGGAGACTAAGTAATGCAGTGCACAACACTTATTCAAATATGATAACATGAAAACTAAAAAAGAAGTATAATAATTATAAACCAACTCTTAAAAAAAGTTAGATTACCTTTAAACTTTTCTAATTCAATTTTGTGCCTTTCAATTTGAGCATGCAAATGAATAAAGTTTTCATCTTCTAATAGTTCTGAATTTATTGGCTCTGTTGAACTCTATAAATGTTTAATGTAAAAATGTTAAAATTTATCAACTATTTAACTGAAAATATTTTAAAACTAAAAACTAACTCCTTATTTTTATCAAAATTTGTTAAAATTAGAAAATATAATAATACATGAGTTTTGGAACCTGATTACTTCTAACTAATAATCTTAATTTTAATGTAGTAATCTTAATTTGTTAGTAAAAGTTTTCGATGTACCATGCTTTTTCATCTCTTCAGTTGCATAGTTTAAATGTCTCTGTATTATACTCTAACATTTCTGGTTTAGACATATTATCGGGCTCTTTATATTTAGAATGCAAAAGTACAACATTTTCAACTGTTTTTTATTAAAACTATTGGTACGGTGCATTTGGCCCAAGTTTCTGCTTACAATTTTTAGAGACGTGGTACTGGCTGTACTTTTTGTAAAATTGAAAAACATGAAACTTCGAAACTAATTTAAATTTATCTTTAAATAAATGAAAAGAACTTTTTTGTAGTTGTAAACATTTATCTTACTGCTCTGTTAAAAAATTTTGAACGTCTGTTTAAAATTATTGTTTCTAATTTTGTAATGACTTAACAATGCTTAAAAATTTTAGCTTAATTTATGTCTATTTTGACTTATATGTCATGTTATTATCTATTAATAAACTGAAAAATGAACTATCCTATTTAGTAGAACAATTAATCCTTAGTATTTTATAAACAATATATATTAGCACGTACAATTCCTTGTAAAGAACCTCTCTCTTTCACATTCACTTAGCAAAAAGAAATATGCAAAAATAAAATTTTCTCTGAAACAACTGTTTCTGCGTTCTAAGCGCTTCCTCAGCCAACTATTTCATTCAATTAAAAGTAAACTTAAAAGTACAATAACAAAAATATTCAAAAATATATATTAATTAGTAATAATAACATAAGTAGTAGTTTTTATATATATTTAGGACCAATTATAGACCAAATATGATATTGGATTCCAAAAAGAAAAAAGCGCTAATACTTTTGCAGAACTTATTGTTTTTGACAATTAAGTTATACGCATAAAACAATAAAAAGTTTTAAATGATATAAAACTCTCTGCTAACATTAATATGTCGTCTGATAACACATTGTTTAGGTTAGATATTATGTTCAGTTCAGAATTACTTTTTCGGCTTTGTTTTTTTAAAATATTTTAAATATTTTAAAATTATATATTTTGTGAAATAAACTAATATATCTCTTTATTTTGGCTTTAAACAGTTTATTTAATAGTAGACACAGCATTTATTTTAAATATACAAAATTAAATATACTTTGAATAAGGAATTGTTGACAATATCCGACTTGGAACCATCTGAATCTTTCAAACTCTCTTTTGTCAAATATTGTTCATTTTTGAGTTCAAGATCTGATTAAATATTATCTTTGTATATATATATATATATATATATAAATCAATTAAATGTTAAAAAACATGATATTAAATCTAGTCTATAAAAATCAACTATAGTCTATGCAAAGTATGAAAAGTGGACGTTGTCTAGCGAGCAGGAAAAGAAAAATACCACTCTTTGTCTACCATGTCTACATTGTATCCTTAGAACTGTTGACAACAAAAAATCATTAACGAGGAAGTGTTAATACATACTTGTCTCACCACCATGTACTTTACTCTCAGTCAACATAGACTTTGCTGACTTAGTCATTTCTTAAGGATTAACAAAAATTGGATCCCATAGTTTCTGTTGTATGGAGAGCTGATCATTGTCAAAAGCAACCATGGTCTGGTTGTCAAATACAACGTTTTAGGATGTTTGCAAGCGCGACCTTAAAAACTTGACTTTTAGCACTGGTAAGTCATAGAAGCTTGCTAAGGACCGTGACAATTGGGGATCTTCAATATATAAAAGAAAAAAATGAAGTAGATAAAAAATAAGATTCGAAATAAAACTTATTTTGCTTATTATTTTGTTCATCACTGTGCTTGTAATTATAAGTAATAGTTTTTACTGTTATACATTATATACATAATTATTTATTTTTATCGTTAGCTTAATGTCTTTTTTTTATTAACCATGTTAGGATCATGTTTAAAACTGTAAATAAAAAGTAATGTTTTCAACAATAATTTTAACCAAACATTGCAACTTGATAAGTAAAAATTGAATAAAAGCAGTCAATAATTTACCTCTATTCATCTTTTTTTTTAACAGATAACTAATTTAAATATATTAAAAACTTCTATTATCAAACTATAACTAAAAGTACTAAAATATACCTTTTATTTTGTTTTTAAGTGTGGAGTTCTCAGCTTGAAGTTTTCTAAACTTGCTTTCATCAATGATTGTATTTACGTTTATGTCATTTGCAGAGTCTTGATTAGGTGAAATTAATTTTTTTATACTCTTATTCTCCTTTTCAAGCTTAGCTACATCTGCTGAAACCTACAAAAAATTTTTTATGTATACACCAGTAAAATATTATAGCTTCAAAAAGTTTTAAGAGTTTAAGAAGTATCAAGATATGGTACTTTACAGCTAGGTACTTACAATATGAGATTATCAAGTTTGTGTCGCATTAGCTACTTGTTGTAAGCAATTTAAAATACATTGAAATTTAAACTTTTTCATTTTAATACTAAGAGGGCTATTTTTCTTTATCAAAAGTATTCAATCACAGTACTTTTGAAAACAGTTTGTAACCCATAACTACTGTTTTATGCTGGTTTTATGTTTGAAAAAATTATAGTAGTTATAACATCTTGTTGGGTACACTTTAACCTTTCAATTAAAGGTCAATAAAAAATTTTGTTAAAAAATAAATATAAATAATTTTATCAGTAATAAAATATAAAACGAAAAGAAAAACAATTTATGGAGAAAATTTATTCAAAAATTATATATTTTACAATAATCAAATAATTTCCACCAAAATTTTAAAATACTTTACCCAAGCTTAGACTTTATTGTAAATAAGTTTATTTACACAGACACCCACACTCTTGATCATTAATCATTTAGTCAAATAATTGTATATAACAGGAAAAGAGTTTAAAATGAAGAGCATGAAAATTAAGTAAACAGGGTTGAAATAAGTTTAACTACTTATTACTTATATAACTACTTATACTGTAAATAAATTTAAACTTTTTTATCACTCTGTAGCAGGGACGTAGCTAGCTCAAAAAGTTACGAATCTGCAAAATCAAAACATCTGAAATAACACGTCATAGCGGGAACACAGCAATTTAAACTACCTCTAATGTTATTGAATTTAATCTGAAAATATGCAGTTATGTTAATACATCAAAAATGGAATGTTGAAGTATGAGTGATAACTGTATACAAGGCTATTTATTTTGCTCCACACCCCCTATGACCTATGACTCTTTATGTCATGCCACTTGTGTAAACCCAGAAAACATTCATTAAAAATAAGTACAAAAAAATCACAATTTAACTCAAAAACATTTATATTGTTTTCAAAATCAAACATGTAACGTAGTCAATAGTAACAAAAAGTTAAGCAAATTTTTGTAACATAAAATTGTATGATTTTTTTAAAGCTACAGCTTTCATTAAAATCAATTTTGAAATGCAGCTTTTTGACAAACTATAGCTCTAAATGTTACAATTTGGATGTATTTAATTCGTTTAATTTTTACGACACTAAAAATGCTAAAGAGTACATATATGTCTAAATTATCTCTCAGGAGTGCAAAACTAAGTATAAATGAATACTAAAAGCTAAAAAATCAGAGTCTTTTCAAGTTGGAATAAAAGCAAGTTTTTCGCACATAAGTATACGTTTCTTTAGATTTGCAGAAAAATACCAAGCTACGACCAAAAAATGCAGTGTTTTCTAAGGTATTTTAGTCCATGATCTAAAAAGTTAAGTATTTGAATTGAAATATCAACACTTAGACAAACAACAGAAGAAACCTTTGATTTTTACAAATGTTGCAACAGAAATTTGTAAAATTTAAATCAGGTGATACAAGAGGCAAAATTTATCTACTAATTTCTCTTAAAAAAAAAAAGAATTTAATTAATGTAATGAGTCAAAATAAAATAACTTAATAATGAGCTTAAAAAAAATTTAAGATGCTTTAAACATTTTTTAAAAGGCTCTTAGTTCAGTTTATTTATTTAGTTTTTTGACTCATTTCATTAATTAGGTTCAATTTGTTTTAAAATTAGTACTAATTTCACCTACATATACACTGATAAGCTTAAATTTTCGAACATGTAAAATTTTAGTTTTTTGTTTAGATTTTCATGCATGTATAACTTTTTAAATAACACTAAAGATAAGCAACATTGTTATGTGTAGTTTACTATTTTATTATACCTAAAAAAGTGGCAATTTCTTGCCACCAAAACCTGGTTGTATATAAAATATTTAGTTTGCACATCTTTACTTTAATATAATAAAAATAGAAAATGTTAAAAAGCATCTTTAAATTAACTATTGAAATAGTATTGTAACAATTAAAATAATTAATAATTTGACTTAAAGAATTGAATTTTTAAACTAGTCAAAAAATGCATTTTAACTTTTTAAATTTTCAATTGTTCCTAAATATAACTATCAAAGAAAATATCGGCAAAAGTTTTAAAGAGCCTAAGCCTGGACTTTTGTATGCTGTGAGAAAAGTTCAAATTAACATAAGGTTTGGTCTACTCAGTCTTCAGACCACAAGCTTTTGGTAGAATGAGACCAGTTTCTTCCTTGTTAGGACGCATCAGTCAGTTGGGAGACTGCCAAAAAGGACAAAAGAAGTCAAATGAATGTCATATGGACTGTGTTGAAGGACATGCAGTGCATTAAGAAAAAAACTGAAATACACCTTTAAAGTTTAAAAAAAGAAACATAATTAATAGTAAAGGTAACTTTTTCAATGTTTATCTTTTAGGAATGATTTTATTATTAAGAAAATACTCAAACTTGTATTAAGCAAAAACTGGCCAGATGGCCTCTAGTATGCTTGAGCTGTAGATAGATTTTTAATTTGGTTTAAAAATCTATATACATTAATTTTTATAGGATTTTTTATCACAGATTTTCAATGAAAATCTTGAACAATTCCCTATTTCTGATGCAGGCCCACAATATAGAAGAAAAAAATGTTATACATAATTTATTTTAATTATTTAAAAACAATTTTTTAACCATATAAAATAAGTGGGATTATTTAAGGCATTAATAAATATCGACTTAACTGTGATTTTCTGAATCTATTGATACAGTGGTGTTTAAATGTAAAGTTTTTCTTAGAGAAGTAATATCATTTTAAAACAATTAAACTTTGTAAAAAATTAAAAGCATACAAGTTTAAATATATAGATAAAAACTATTCAAAGACAAACTAACTCTACTTAATTCTTGTTTTAGTGTTTGGTTTTGCAATGAAAATTCTTTTTCAGTTTGTCTTAAAATATTTTCAAACTCTTCTGCTTGTTTACTTCTATTTAATGTGGAAAGCGCTCTAATTTATTTTAATACCATAAAAATACAATACAAGTTTAAAAAAAACATTTAGACATAAAACACTTCTATGGTATGTTATAACAAAAATTAATCCTAGTAAGTTATCAATTAAAAAAAAAGTTTAATAGATTAAAAGTAAACTGAGTCAGCCTTAGTTGGTAACTAATGTTTAAACTTTGTGAAAACTAAACAAGCAGTAGCCAATAAGTAGAAAAATTAACACTTCGTTGAGCCTTAAACTATAAACTCAATAAAATGTTTAAGTTTTAAAACTTTGAACAAAAAAAAATTACCATCTTCAAGAAAAGACTTATAGAAAGAAGTTAAAAAACCTAGCGTGAAACTCTGTTTAAACTTACTTTACAAACTCAAATTTAACACTAACTAGATAATTGATCTTTGTATATTTAACAGTTTTACAAATTGAGAAATATTGTTGTTGGTTAAGTAAATTATTTACATACAAAAATCAGTTATATTTTAGTTAACTGACTATATTTCGTATTGTCATATTATATTTATTCAAAAAAAAATTAAAGTATACTATAGCATACACTTTAAGGCTTGAATTGACAGTCAATGTTAATTTCAAACAAACTGATCTTCACAAATAATATATAATAATTGTAAAATGAGCCATACATTTTTTTTCAAGGATTGTTAAAATTTATGTGTTCCTTAGCTTTCAAAATGATAATTAAAGTTTAAGACAAAATAAATTTGTTTAATTTAAATTAACTAAAAAATAGTTATGTAAATGTATTTCAGTAAAAGTGGTATGCAGTACTTAAAGTAATAAAAGTACAGTAAAATACTTATTTTGGTGATAAGTGTGTTACTTATTTGTACTATCAATAGTAAAAATTTATGTACTTCAAAAAAACAAAATTAGGAAAAATTTGTACCAACTATTTATTTAAACAATTCTACAGGCATAACTTTAAACAATTTTTTAAGCACTTAAAGTTAATTAGCTTATTCTTTATATATATTTCAATATTTAAAATGACAACAAATGAAGTATTTCATGAAATTTACTTAAGGTATTTAATTATTACATCATACAAGTATGGTTTTGTATAAAACACTTGGTTTGCCATTAAAATATGACTAAGGATAACTTTAAAACTTACCTGATGGAATCAAACAATCTGACTATTTTACTTATATGGACTAAGTTAAAAGAACTCTAACAAAAAATCAATTAGCTTATTGATTACCGGTGGCAACTATGGGGTGTTTAATAATACAAACTATTTATTGTATGTTATAGTTAAATATTTAATTTTAAACAAGATTGTAATTATATTGTATTTGATAATATAAAAAACAGTAACATTTTATCTAGCTTATGTTAATTATAGGTAATTAATAAGTAAGTAACAATTAATTTTACTTTAAATTTATGAAATAAATTTAAAACAGTTTTTTCAAATACATTAATTTAGAAGTTTTCCTTACAGGAAATATCAGAGATTCCAGAATTCTAATGTGTTTATGTGAACTAAAATTTTAATACTTAAATTTTTCTTAATTCTAAATTAAATTATCAAGCTAAGTAATTGTGTGGCCATTTGCTGGTTGAAATATGGCAATTACTGCAAAAAATTGTCATTTTTAATTGCTATTTGTTATTTTTAATTTAAGTGTAACAACATTTATACTTTACATCTTACAAAAACTTTATATTAACAAAATTGAGGAAAGCGCTAAAATTTTAGAAAAATGTTAAGTTTGGAAATTTTTATTTATCATTTAAAAATAAGTATCAAACTTGTTGTAAAAACTATTCCACTGTTTACTTAACTTATTACTTAATAGTTAAAATTTAAATTAATAAAAGGGCTTGTTAAAAATACTAACATGTTAAAAGGTTTAATAAATACGAAATCCAAAAAAGTTTAAGAAATATTTCCCTACAAATTTTGTATTTAAGTAAAATGTGACCACTTTGATGCATAAAGCAGTAGTAAAAACTACAAAAGTTATCAAAAATTACTTTTTCATGATAAGGTTAGTACTAAGTGTTTTCTATGTTTGAAAATGTACTATGTGCAATCTTTTTTTACATTAGTCAATAATTCAGAACTTACTTTTTCATTTTTGTAAGTAATTTAAGTTCTTTGTCTAGCTTTGACTCATTTTCTGTTAATTGATTTATAATTAAGACTTGTTTTCTTTTTTCATCTTTTAGTTGGTAGTTCTCAGTTCTCATCTCGATTATTTGTAACTTGAATAATATAACTATTTTAGTAATTAAGAACAACTTGTAGTTGTATGAGAAGATTACCAATACTTTTATATCAAAAAAAATCTGAATCAGCTAATTTTTTTAAAACCTTGGAAAAGAAAAATTACACTTCTTGCAAAAATTTATATTACCCTTTGCTTTCATTATTTTTATAACTATAAGCATTGCTCTAAAATATGCTTTCGTTATCCAAATTACATTAAGTTTTGAGACAAAAACCAAATTATTTTTTTAAGTAAAGTAGATGAATAATAAAATTACTTTAATTTGAAAAAATCAACAAATTCTATTGCACATTAAAAGTTTAAACCATTTTCAAGAGTTTTGCTCTCATTGTCAATAAATAATCAAACAAAAACATTCTTTTAGAAGTAAATTAAAAATAAGGAAAAATATACTATAATTCAAAATATGTATAAATGGTAATTTGTAAACAACTAGAAGTTTTTTAGTAAAAGATAATGTTATTTTTGTATTTAAAGTATATTTAAAAACATAATAAAAGTTAAAATTAAAACTTTTTCAATGTAAACTTTAAAACAAAAACTGTCTTAGTAAAGAACTAATAAATTTATAAAGCTTGTCTTAGTATTAAGGCCATAGGGGGGGGGGGGGGGGTCCACTTTGTTTTTTACAACTTGATCTTATTTTGTAGAATTTAATCTGAGCTATCAGACACTTTTAATCGCTTAAAAAAACTCAAAGTAACTTTTGAGATATAAGCGATCAAAGAAAGGGCGTTCAATAGGTTCCTTATAGAAGGCAAAAACTAAAAATGCGAAAAAAGACTATTTCATTAAAGATCTATCTCCTCCTTTATTTTTTGAGTAATCTTTCTCAAATTTTTACAGAATGTGTATCATTAAACTTTAAAGAGATCTATTGTAGGATTTTTTTTATTTTTGAATAAAAAAAAAAATTATTGTCAAAAAACTACCCTTTTTTTTAGTTTTTGGTGGATAAAATTTTTATTTTTCAAAATTTCAAAAATTCCAACATTCAGATTCTTCAAAATATTAAAAGTAACATTTCCTGAAAATTTGAAGTATCTAGGTCGAAAAATGAAGGAGGAGATAGGTTTTTAGTGCGTTTTTAAAAGGCGGAGAAAAACGCCTTCAAAGTTTTAGTAATTTTTTTGACAAAAAAATTCTAACATTTTTGATTTCAAACAATTCTGACTTTATATACTCATTTTTAAGTTTTTCGATCAATTGATACTGAACTTCTTATCTATTTTTTGGTTTAAAATGGAAGATATACATGCTTACTACACAATGAACAAGTTTTTACAAGTATGAAGCAAAGTAAAGCTGAAAAAACAGGTTAAGGTACGCTGGTTTAGAAAAACTGAAGTTAAACTAACAAAGAACAAAAACTTAGTATTACAAACATCTTTGGCTGGCTAAATCTTATTCAAATGAAAAGCTTTAGAGTTTTTTTTTGTATAATTCTCTTAAGAGATTATTACGTCATACGTAATTTGCATCAAATTTAAAATTAAGATTTTAGTTAGCTGAAGACTAGTTTATAATTCGCAAAACAAAGTTGGTTTTAACTCAAGTTTGTTTGCTTCAAAATATCTTAGTGGAAGAAAGTTAGTATTTCGTTCGTTTTTGTTGAAATTTAATTAAAAAAAAATGTTTTTTTATGTTCAGATTTATTTACAAATAGTTTATAAACAAATAACTGATAATTAAAATAAAAAGTTTGTTGTATAAATTTTAAAAGCTGTTTAAAAAAATGTGTAGTATTATATAGCTTATTATTATCATTAAGTTTTTTTAAAAGTTAATAAAAATAATAATTCATAGTCCTTAATAAAGATTGATTTTTTCAAATATGAGGTATTAATTTTATTTATTAAATTGTTTTTTTAAAATTGTCATATTTTATTTTAAGTAAACTAAATTAGTTAAATAATATGTTTAAGTTTTTTTTTTTGCTTTTGTCTGCTTTGGTTGCTTCCAAAAAAATGTTTCCGACACTCCTTTATATAACCTCTCATAAAAAAAAAGTTACTGAATATTTTTTAAATCTAAAAAAAGCATCTGAAAGATTATGAAATTTACTATAATATAAGTCTACATGTTAATTTTGGTCAAAAAGTTGCTTCTACCCCCCTATGGCCTTAAGTTTTTGTATTACTTTCATAAATTCCAACTTTAGCACTTTGATAATAATGCTAAAATAAATATTTAAGTAAAACTAGTGCATAGAGTAAAATTCTAGTTATTAATTGAAATAACTTTTCTTAAGTTTATAAAAATCAAGAAGTAGAATATAAGTAATATTATAATAGAAATAAAATAAATACTTTCTTTAAATGTTTTTGATTGTTTGCTTTTAATTTAAATTCCTTCTTTTTATAGTTTATAAAATTTTTTGATATAATTAAAAATAATTTACTAGGATATTTTCAAAGAGTAATATAACAAACATGTCAATTATATTAAAACACTATATATGCACAGCAAATTTTTTCTATGAAGATTTAACAAAACTTTACTACCATGTTACTAACAGTTGTCTCAATAAAAAAAAAATTTGAATGTATAAGAAACAATAACCATGCTGTATATCAACATGCACATTTTCACACTTGAAAATAATTTTATTTACCACGGCAGATTGGCTTATTTATATATAGTTTAGGAGTTTCAAACGTTAAAATTTTTTAGAGTTTGTTATGATTGATACACAGTATTTTCACTGAATTCAAGTAAATAGAATTTGCATTTAATTTGTTGACAGAAGAGATGAAAAATTGAACATTTTTTAGCCAAAAACAATACTTTAAGGTTTTTTCTTTAATCTATATATTCTAAATGATCCTCAAAGACTTTTCTTTGTTTTTCAATAAAATATTTGTTATTTATTCAAAAATATTGCTTTTTAAACTTTAAAAACACTTTTCTAAAAAAGCTTTAACTATCTAAGAAATATACTCCTATATTGACAAGTTTCATATTAATCTTTAAAAGATGGATGGATTTTTAATTAATAAGTTTTAAGAGCTTTTTTCCGGTGCTTAACTTATCCTTATATTAAGTAATTTTAAAGCAATTAATTTTGTTAAATTTTGTTTTTTTAAAGTGTAGTTTTATTTTCATTTATATTGCTGGTTTATTTTGGTTAGATTTTTAATCTAACAAATTTTATTGGTACAAGAAAGTTCTACAGTATAAACATTTAACTATTTTTTGCTTTCAATTATTACGTCATTTTATATTTTAAAACTTTAAACTACAGTATATTCTTATTTCAATTTTGATTCAGTTTAATTTGGTAAGATATTATTTTTAATAAGATTTACTACAAAAGATCTCAAATAAATAAAAATGAAATGTGTTTAGTTATATACTTTAAATTAATAAGTTATTGACTGTATGTTGTATATTTAAAAACTTATATAAAATAAACAATTTTTAAAACATTTTAAAATTAATGTACATAAAATTTCCTTTAGTTCCTTAATACTGTTTATTATTTTGAGAAACTTAGCTTATAAGGCAACTCTTTTTTCAAAAACAATGAATTTTTGAATTAGAGTTAGAACTAAAAAAAATATACTTAATTAGACTTAATATACAACAAGTAAGAACTGATAAATGTAGCCTTTAAAAATTTTTTTTTAGTTCTAACTCTAATTCAAAAATTCACTGTTTTTGAAAAATGAGTTGCCTTATTAGCTAAGTTTCTCAAAATAATAAACAGTATTAAGTAACTAAAGGAAATTTTATGTACATTAATTTTAAAATGTTTTAAAAGTTGTTTATTTTATATAAGTTTTTTAATAGTTAAAACTAAAATCAAAAATCTAATTAAACTGCCATTTTATACTTTCAAAAAAAAACTAAGAAAAATTCTCCAGTACCATTTAAAGTCAATGTAAGAAAATGGTTATCACCTAGGATGATGTTGCACCTATATTAAGCTGAAATTTTATTGTATTTGATGTCTTTTTTAACCATTATTTTATTGTAAAAATTCATATTTTATAAATACAAAAATAAAATTAAACTTATTTATCATAAAAAAATATAAAAGAATAAATCTTTAATTGCTTTTAGTTTACTATATAAAGCAATTACATAAATACCAAAATTTATATTGATTAAGATGTTGTAAAATAAAATTAATTAAATACTTTAGTTTATATTGAAAAAAGTTAATTCTCACTTACAATGTATTTATATATTTTGTTTAAAACAAAGTATCTTTTTAGATTAAACTTAGTAGGCTTAAAACATTGAATTTTTGCCTAGAATTATGATTAAAAACACACCAAACACAACATAATTTCAGCTTGATATTGTAGCAACATCATCCTAGATAATTACATGAAATTTTACGACTCAACTTGTTAAATTATTAAAAATTCAAGGTTTTTCCAGGCTTTTTAGTCTAAATTGTCAAATTCTACTTTTTTCCAGGTTTCTTGGCAACCCTTTTATGTTAAAGTGTTGGTTTTGTTCAGAAGTTCATGAATTTTTCATTTCTTTTTTCAACCAATTTCTAGTCAAATAAACAAAGATTAACTTATTAACTTTTAATCTCCAGCAAAGTTACTAGATATGTCATACCAAAAGTATGTCCTACCAAAGTATGCGCATATGTCAAACCAAAAAGAGGAGATGAACTCTAACTACATAACAACTAAATTAAAAGAATGATTAAATTTACTCTTCTTTTTTTATAGTTTAACATAAGTTTATTCACCACATAAAAACACTCATAGCATTTACTTTTTAGTAATCAAGCTACACACCAAATATTGTAAGCAAGCTTGGTTAACCAACCTGCATTCGATGAAATTCATCATCTGACAATTGTTGAGTCATTTTATTGAACAATTAGTTTTTTTTTTCTTTGCTTTCAGTAACAAAATTATAGAATTTGTTTTTCACTTTAACCAATAATAAAACAAATAAAAACTTTCATAGTTTGATATTTATTCACAAATTGTAATGTTATGTTTTTGCTCACCTGTTATAAAATACCCTAAGTCAAAAATTTTATTTTACTATTTGTTCAGTATATAAACTTGACTAATTGAGTCAGGTTGAGTTTTAGTTAAATAAAAAAACTTACAGCCATTTTTTTAACTGTGTAGTAAAAAACATTTATACTAAAAAAATTTGAAGTTAATAATAAATTTATTATTGAAATAATAAAAAGTTAAAAATTGTGATAAGTAATAAACATTATCATACTATTTAACGTCTTGATAGATTAAGGTGGTATTTTTCTAACACAAATTATTTTTAAGCGTACATGAAAAATTTTTATCATATATAAACCGTTTTTTAAGATAAACGACTACCTAACTGAAAATCAATACCTAAATTTACTATATTGTATATTACTAAAAGCCATACTAGCAAAAGTTTTATTTTTATTTATAATATTTATTGTAAAAACTATGGTTGTTTCAGCCACACAGTGATGTCATGCTTCTACTTTTAATTAACTGAACGTAAACCTGAACAAACTTTTTAGCCGCTAAATTAAATTTAAATTTATATATGTGCATTCTGCTTTAACAATAAACTAAACTTAAACAATAAACACGCTGACATTTATTTGACACAAACAAATAAATTTATAAACGTGAAGTCCTGGTATTTTTATATTATGTTTTGAAGCACAAAAAAAGTTTAAAGTAGTAAAGTAGCTATTGAATTTCAAGTTGATTATATTTTTGTTTGATAGTAAACTAAGTATTATAACAGTTTTCTTTACGTTTAGAAGTTTATATATTTAAACTACGCTACGCATCTTCTTAAGACTTTTTTTAGAGCAGTATTTTTTTTGGCAGTGTGCAAAGTTGTGTTCTTGTGTTATGACGCAATTATTAATTATATATAAAATATTTCTTGCTAAACTAAAAAGTAAGAAAGCTTAAGAGCATAAGTTAAAACTTTAAAACTTAATTACACTGATTGTCCTTATAAGACATTTACTGTTTATGTTTAACTTATAAGAAAATAAATAAACATTTGAGAAAATGTTTACTTAATACACAATTTCCGCAAAGTACTTTACTTTTAACTACACTGCCTTTTTTTTTTCTCGACGTAAAAAATGCTTAAGTTTTGGATGCTTTTATATTTCTAGATTGTTTTACGTTAACTCTTACAGTTGACTAGTTTTCTTGCAATCACTAACCTTTTGCCATCTAAAGCGCCTCTTTTCTTTATTTTAATCTAAATTTCTTAACAGTCGCTGTTATTTCTCATTTTTCTTTTTACTTGTAAACTTTTATTGATGAATTTCTTTTATGCAAGTAGAAGACTCCTGGCCAGACTATGCATGAAGTTTTGTGACTTAATTTTGTGAAGCTGCGTTTTGTGTTACGAATAATTTACTTTAGTTTAGTTATTACACTTACAATGGTCTTTTATCATTATTAACCTAAAATTAAAGTCATCATTTTAAAGTTTGTTTTATTTTTAATAAAACAAGCAAATCGTAAAGTATGTTATAAAAACTAATCTCTAATCTTACTTATAATTAAGTTACACTCTCAAAAGTTATAAAAACCGTTCAGCTTAGGTAAGCTTCGTAAAAGGAGACTTATTAGCAAAGCGTTTAATTGGAAAATCACGTTTGATTTGTAGTCCTAGGCCTGGGGTAGGAACCACCTTAAACTAGGGGAAGTCCCCTTTTTTGTGCTAAAGGCTTTGAGCTCTTAAGGCTTTTACTGAATTTAACTTACTCATTAAGTTTAACTTAGTAGTTAATAAATATGAAATAAACTTAATATACATAACTTCTTTAATGAAGTGCGTTTATTAAAAAGTGCATAAATGTGACAACTAGAAAGTAGAAGTGATAAAGCAGCTAATATATCAGTAGAATAAAACTGCGAAAATAAACATAACAAGTAAACACAAAATTATAAAAATGTTCTTAAACTGTCTGAATGTCACAATCTTATACAAAAATAGGTCTTGCTAATAATACAGAGTCTTAATATGTGTCGTGCTTCATGCACAACGATTGCTAAACTGAGCACAACACAATATGACAAATAAGCATAAAGATTTATAAAATGAAAATCATGTAACACTCAGCAGTGTTTTTCTCACTCGGTTCTTACTTTCTTTTCTCTCAAACTATTCAAACCACTTAAACTCAGTAACGCGCTTGTTTTGGGGAGTTAGTTTTGAGTGTGTTAGTTGAACGCTATTTGCTTGAAAGTGCTGTGTTCGCATCGTACACTTGTACGATGACGACTGTTTGTTATATGAACTTTTGAATTAAAGTAGTTTATTTGTACAGTTTATTATATCGTGTTTATCTCATTATCTATTCATCGTAATACAGCTTTTTTTTCTAAGACTTGATTTCTTTTTATACTATTAGTTTAAGCATTTTAACAATCTTACTTCTTAATTAGGCTAAGCTTAAATGATAGTCTAAGTTAATTCGCTTTTCATTAATCGACTTAGCTAAATAACTTAGCTAAGTCAATTCCAAAAAATAGAGTAACCTTCAACGATATTGTTATAACGCGTTAAGTCAGTTAATATCCAGGTTTGCGTAACTAAGTAACAATTTAACATCAGTCGATTGGCAAAATCATGAAAAAGTTCTTAAATTTTAATAGTGTCTTAAAATTGCGGTCTTATGGCTAACTGAGCGTAATAACATACACTGCTAAGTTTTTTTATGTGATTTGATTAACACCCCTTGGCGATCATTTAAAAAACAACAAAATATACATTTTGTTACAAAAAAGCGTTTAATTGGAAGTTCACGTTTGATTAAGTCGAAGATGATTCTGCGGTACTTGCTGAACCTGAACCTAGTAGATACGTCGGGTTCGTTGGTTAAACTTACTTATAATTTATGACTTCCAACTAAAATACTTTTTAAAACACCCATAGTGTACATAAATAGTTTGTTGATATAATCATTTCTCGTTTCAAATTCAGTAAATAATGTTATAAACAAATTGACAATATTTTCTACGCTAAATTTTTTTTAGTAATTAAATTATGACTATACTTTTCAATATTTTTTAAGTGCTTTTTAACTATTTTAAAATTATATTTTGGATAAAACATTATGGAATTAAAAAATTCTTCAATTAAATACTATTAAACTAACAAAACCAAGTTAAATAAATTTTTAAGTACTAATGTCTTAAGAAGTGTAAAATAAAAATAAATGATTAAGAACCGACAAAAAATTAAACTTTACTGTAAACCTTTTATTAAGCATAGTTTTTAATATTTAATTGCAACCCTTATATTCAATAAATCATTACTCAACGAAACAAGTGTTTGTAGCTAACATAATCTGATAAAAAGTTGTACTGCAAACAATATACTATTGAAATATAAAAACTGAGATAAATTAAAACAACAAAGCATGACAGAAAATTTAATTTTCAAAAAAAAAACTTAAAAAAAAATTGAGTAAACATGTTTTTAAAATATAAAAATTAATCAATTTAAAAAAGACTAAAAAAATTTCAATCATTCTTACTAAAAATTGCACTTTAACCAAGTAATTATAACTTTTTGCTTGTTTTAAAGCTTAATGATCAGAAAAATAGCGTAAGATTAATAAATAAATTTTACAATTTAAAAAGATGTTTAGGAAAAATACATTTAAGCATTTAATAATTTTCTAGAAGCTCAAATATATTATTCATAAAAAAATTTATAAAATAAATTATTTATACCTTTTAAATTGTATTTTTTTAATAGTTCGAATTTTTATCAAAACTAAAACTGTATATTTTGATAAGTTTAACTTAGAAAAAAAAAATTTAAATGGAATAAGCTATTTAAAAATTTTTAGTTAAATAAATTGTTATAAAGTAAAGAGTATAGTATTTTGGTATACTATCAAAATCCAACCGACTTTTTTTTTCTTTATTTATTAATTTATTTTATATATTTTTTGCATTTGACAAATTTATTTTTTATTTATATTTTAATTTTAAACACTCAAACTACGTTTATAAAAAAATGCATATGAATTTTCATATTATTAATTTATTTAATCTAACGTACCCTTACGTATGTAAAGAACAGATGAAAACAATAATTATGTAATATAACCAGTAATTCAAATTAAAAAAAAAAGTCAAAACGTTTCACTCGTTTAAAATAATTCAAACGAGTAAAACATTGTTTTGAGAATAATCTTTTATTAAATTTGAAGTGATTATTCTCCCTATTATTAAGTCGAGAACTTTTATTATAATCTCTTATGTAAAATTACACAATATAATCAGTATACAAACTTTATGTTAAGGTTTATGGAAAAAATAGATAAAACTAAACTTTCAAATTATGCAAACAATTATTATGATACAGACAGTATATTATTAATAATTAGTTTTATGCTAATACTTAAGAGTATATTTAAAGCTACCATACAAAGGGTTTTACTAATACTCTTTAAAAGGCAAAAATTACACACCCTCATAAATTAAATTTCAACATCATCAAGACTGTCTTGTTCCTCTTTTCTCTGCTTCTTTTCGATTTGTTCAATTACTGTTGATCTTAACTTTTGCTGCCTTGCTGAAACAATACTTGCATTTCCTGCTCCGGGTTTGCTTCTATATATAAAAAAGCCTTTTAAGTTTAAAGAACTTTTTCAATGCATTTTTTATTAGTTTTAAAATGTTAGTCTCAAAATTTAACTATTTAGGCTATTTGTAAAAAAACATATATTGAATTTTACTAAAAATTTTTTTGTAAATTTCTGACAGTAAAAAATAATTAAGTTGCTTATTAATACTTTTAGAGTTAATTTTTAGTAAACAAAGACTTTCTGTACTATAACTTTAATCAGCTACACTTAGTAATCGTTTGAACGGTTTTGGTTTTTAAATTTATTGGCGTAAATGTACTTTTCAAACGTATATTTCTATGTTCAATATAGAAAACTTATTTCTTAGGCAATATAGTATAACAAATACAATATATTAGAATGAAATGGCTCTTTTATGAAAATAGTTGAAACGAATGCATAGCAGTTTATGTCAAAACTTTTCAAATAATTAAGAAGGTTTGTACCAAAAATTTTGCAATTTAAGGCAGTCATTTTCTTTAACCCTTGTTTATATTAGCCAGTTGGGCTTATAAACAGATAAAACGAAGTAACCTTATTACTTTAATTTAACAACGTAGCATATTAATAATACGACTCTTCTGGTATTTTTCTTTAATTTAAAAATATTTTGTTAGATATAATCCCTTCAAAGTACGATAAGAATTTGCGATGTGAAAAATCAAATTGTCATGCAACCACTACAGACATATTTAACATTCTACTTTAAGAATGCTAGCTCACTCAAACTTAAATTTTTGAAATTATTGAACTACAGCAGCTTTTTAAATTAAAAAAAAACTATTTTAATACAAAAAAAACTTTAGAAAGACTACTTAACCCTGATAACTTTTCTTCAAAAGGTTTTTTTATTTAGATTGAAAACTTGATTCTCAAATTTATTTTCGAATCTCAGAAATTTTCAAGAATTTGTCCTGACAAACCCTTATATTTTGCCAATCTTGCCTTATTATTAAAAATACTTTTTATTACAAAAATCAATATTTATTTCAAAAGAAACTCGTAGTTAAATATTCTACTAAAAAAAATATTTCATAAACTCACAATTTTTCAAGTTGACATTTTGCCAATATTGCCAAAAAATTAAGATTTATCCTTTTTTGGTCTGATTTAGCCTAACGTGTATGAATCCTGCTTAAGCTGACAATATTTTCTTTTAACCCGGATATCTTTTGTTTTCAAGTAGACCAAATTAAAAGCTAAAATTTTGTGTAATACTCCTAAAGAATATGGTGTTATAACTAAATGATTAAAATAACTTACTAAAACCTTTTTTTTACAGTTCTTCTGTACTGAAATACAGGAGAGTATATTTGAGCTTTTAGAAACCAGTTTAAAGAAATAAACATAATATTTCATAGATTATTTCAATTTGACGGCGTTTAGACTTAACTTAGTCATTATCAAACATAAAACTATGTAAAATAACCTAAATTAGTGCTAAAACTAAATATATAAAATAGACTAATTATAAAAATATATAATATTATAGACAAAAAATAAATAGTACGATAAATTACAAGACTAATAGTAAAGTTTAGGTAAGTAAGCACTTATAAGCACTAAAAAAGTATTTAGTCAATAATTCTTAACTTGTGAGTAAAACGTTGTTTAGTTAATTGCTTGTTTAAAACTGGACTATAACGTTTAATTAAAATTTCTTCGTTAATCAAGGTCTTAAGTTTATTTCTACATTCTTTTAAAATTTTAAAACTATTGACATTTTTTTTTTACAATTGTTATAATTAAAATATGGTCTGATACTGCTGTTTTTCCTGCTAAATGTTCTTTCGCTCTTTCAACCAGTGGTCTCCAAGGGAATCCAATCTATTGGATACTCTTATCTTTAGAGACTTATATTCATAGACTACATATATTTCAATTCATGAGGTGTCTTGTCTTTCTTAAAAAAAATAATTATCCATTTTACTTGTAGTAAAAACAACTTTTAAGTCTTCAACATAACTGGTTACTAGTTCTTCTAGTTTCTTTCAAGAAATTAACAACAGACAAAATAATAACAAAGGTACACAAAAAACAAATTTATACAGATGTAAATTTGAATTTTAGTTCAATGACACCAATTAAACGGAAAAGGGCATTAGTATCATGGTTTTCGAGTTGGGCAAAAATAATAACCTCAAATAATTCTCATATAAACAAGAAATCATAAACTTGAAAGAAAACTCCATTAAAAATGGTTATCCAAAGAAATTTGTGGATGACGTAATTGAGAGATCTTTAAACAATATAAAAGAGTGGACTAATGAAAAACCAAATAGTTTAGAACTTAAAAACATCCTAAAAGTACCCTACATAGGAAAACCAAGCATTAAGTACAAAAAGAAACTAAATAACTAGTATCT
Organism: Thalia democratica; assembly: GCF_965202585.1. Lineage (NCBI taxonomy): Eukaryota > Metazoa > Chordata > Thaliacea > Salpida > Salpidae > Thalia > Thalia democratica. Next base: position 61,400,009 of record NC_139165.1, read on the forward strand.
ACTTGTATTGAATACTTTCAAGTTATTTTTACTAAAAGAAAAGTTCGTAATTAATTTTGTAGCAAAGACAAGACACCTCATGAATTGAAATATGATGTAAAAAACGAACAAAAAGCTCTAATGATAAGAGTATCCAATAAATTGGATTTACTTCGAGATCACTGATTGAAAAAGTTTATCGTAAATGTAGCTTGTAATCATATAAAAAAGTTAAAACTGATATTTATAGATTTAAACTTATATATGTAGTTTCATTTTTCTTAAATGGAGACGTATATATATATATTTTTTTTTAATTAAGTATTTCAAAAATACCAATAGATTTATTTATTAACACGTAAAAAAACAGTTCAAAATTTTTATACTAAACTAGTAGTAATATAATGTTTAATTATAATGTGTAAACTTTTAGTCTATCTAAAATACAAGCACATTAAAATATTAGGATCCTACTTTAAACAAAAGATCCGGATCCGGCCGGATTCTAATTTTATAAATCCTATAGATCACAGCTTATTATACTTTAAAGAAAATAAATTCAATTTACAAAAGTTAATAGCATTAACCTTTAATCCTACACTTGTAGAAAGATGGAATTAAATAATTTTTTTTTTTTGAACATAGATTAAATACCAGTAAAAATAAAGTGATGCTATAGAAAATTGTCAATTTTAATAATCTAAATAGTATTTTTAAACTAAGAGCCTAAATTGTTCTATGAAGAAGATAAATTACTTTTTTTTCAAGATTTTAATAAGATATACAAGTTCTAGGCAAACTTGTGATCAAATGCTTTTTATTTAACACTGTGATAACAGCTGTCTAATGTTAAAACTCACTTGATGGTTATGTCAAAAAACTTTTATCTCTTGCTAAGATTACATTATACAATGTAAAACATTGAGGATATATGGTTCCTTTGATTAACTCTTTTCTGGTCTACAGTTATTAAAAAAGACTGTACAACTTAATTATAATTTAACATAATGTATAATGTATAAAAGTAAACATTTTTTTAGAAGCAACTGGCGCCTTGTAGCATCATTTAATTTACCACAGTTATATTTAAATCAAAATTTATTCAGCTCTCCAACAGTGTTATAACTTTTTGGCGCTATTTTTTCTTACAGTGCCATAACTTCAAAAATACCTTCACATGTAGCAGTTATTTGAATAGAAATACTTAAATATTATAACGTAAATTAGTGAACCTTGGCAAACTAAACTTACTAAAAAAAATCTTTATAAGAAAACGTTAAGCTAAAAAATCTCAAACTTTAACTATTTCAGATTTACTTTTGGATTTTGAATTAGTTTTGTTTAAAACAGTTTAAAATTTTTTGTAACTTTAAAGAATTAGTAAGTAATGAAAAGAAATAAACTTCAGTTCAAGCGTTGCCAAAAGTTTAAGTATGCGACTAAATAAAGAACACAACCTATGGATGAGTCTCAGTGCTTCAACATAATTTTCTTCGCTAAATTTAACTCCATGTTCTACAACGTGAGGTTGCATGTCATCTGGAGAAAAGTAAACCAACTCGTAATATTGCTTAGCACTATCTAGTGTTGACTCCCGCGATAGAGTGATATTTGTTAGGCATTGTTGCAAACAAAATACGTTTCTACACATCTTTTTTATACCTTTGAAATAATAAAACAGTCTAAAAATTAATTTGATAGTTTTAATTTAAGATTTCATTTATTTTCTTAAATTCAATTTAACTTGATTCTTAAACTAAATTTCATTTACTGTTATTAAATTAGATAATATTAAAACTATAATAATGAAACTAGAATAAATAACATCTATATAATAGATGAGTAATTAACTCACTCAAAAGATTTTTATCTAAACCAGCGACGATATAGCCTGGCATTTTAAAATCTAAGCATGTTGGGTAGCTTTAAGTGGGTTCAGCAACATTGGAAATAAGTTTCAACTAAATGGTTTTTTGATTGGGCGCCAGACCAACTTTACGCTGGACAAACCTAAGCTTACCTCAATTCTAACAAAACATATTGGGCCTCACTTTTTCTTTTTATATACCACTACAATTTTAATAAATAACCAAATAGGTAATTTGTTGCACTACGATTAGTAACAACGTGCACAGTAGTTTTTAAGAGGTTGTTTTACTATTACAATGATTATCAAAATAGTTGAAGGAAAAGTGTTTAAAATATCATTTTTGTAAACTACTTATAGGTTAAATATCATTAAATATGAAAGTTTAATGAATTCAAAAATTTCCCTTTAGTAAAGCAAGGAAAGCAAGAAACTTAAACTTATAAGTCCAAAATCAAATGCTTAAATTAACTGTTAATAAATTTTAGAATTTTGTTATAAAGTATTTAACTAAATTTTCAATTCTCTAAAAGTAATTTAAGTAGACTAAAAAAAAAAAGTTTTATTAATTGATGTTTTTCAAAAAGTTAAAACTTTTTTAATGATTCGAAAACTTCAACTAAAGTTAGTGTAATAACTTAAAGCAACATTTAATATTTTCTAACAATTTTTTTATAAATAACATTTATACTTTAAAATTATCAAAATTTTAACAGTTGTGTTTAATAAGTTGAAATATTGTATTAAGTATTCGTAATTTGATGTGTTAAAACATTAATTATCACAATTTGATTTGTGTGAATTGATTTTTTGTAAAAGTTTGTGGAATTTGAACAGTTATTGCAGAAATAAACTGCTGTGCACCAGTAGGTAGTCTTTCTTATACATAATTTCAGCATAGCCTGTATTTAAATCAAACAAAAAAACATAGAATACTATATTTTAGTATTATTCATGCTGAAATATATAGTAAAGTTCTTTTTATTAACAAAAGTAGGATAAACTTTAAAAATATAAAAATATTGGTATTTGGTATTTGAACAGATTATTAAAAATAACTTAATAAACATACTTCAATTACAGTAAATATATTTAAGGCCATGGGGGGTAGGCCATGTTTTTTACAAGTTGATCTTATTTTATAGAGTTTTTACTAAGCTTCAAGTTGCTTTTTACCGTTTTTAAAAATTCGAATTAGTTTTTGAGATATGACCGGCCAAAGTCGGGCCGCATAACAGGTTCCTTATGGGGAAGGAAAAACTAAAACGGCGAAAAAAGACTAATGCATTCAAAATCTATCTCCTCCTTCATTTTTTAAGCAATCTTCTTCAAACTTTCACAGTCTATTCTTTATAAAATAACAAAAAAACGTTATTTGTGACTTTAAAAAATTTCAAGTAAAAATACATTTTTTTTGAAAAAAAAAGATAAAAAATAACTTTTTTTTTTTAATTTTTGTCATAAAATTTTCATTTTTTTAAATTATTAAAATTCACAAATAACGTTTTTTTCTCATAATGTAAGGAACATTTCCTGAAAATTTGAAGAAGATTGCTTGAAAAATGAAAGAGAAGATAGATTTTAAAGCCCGTTTTTAAAAACTCGAGAAAAACGGCTTTAAAGTTACCCTTTATAAAGACAACCCTTTATATAACCGGTCATAAAAAAAAAGTTACTTAATATTTTTAAAATCTAAAAAAAGCATCTGAAAGATTATGAAATTTACTATGATATAAGTCTATATGTTATTTTTGGTCAAAAAATGGCTTCTACCCCCCCCCTATGGCCTTAATATAAAAGTAATGTAATTATAAAACACACACATTGTCTTAGAAGTTAAAAGTAACGGTTTTCAATAGGAGTTTAACATAAATTGTTTTTTCAATATTTCTGTTATAAATTTTGTTTTTAGAAAATATTCAAAAACAATAAAAACTAATTTCATGTTTGTTTAAAAACTAACCAGATACAGAAATTCTGTTTATCAATTTTGCCCCTTCGATGAGGAGGGTAGAAACCAAGCAGCCAACACCATCCATAATATACTTTAACTTCTCTAATTTAAGAATATTGCTAAGATTTTCATGAACATTTTGTAGGTCTGCTGTTAATTGCCGGATAGGACCATCTGGTTCCAAACTATCTGCTCCTCTTATGTCAAAGTTGCAGTCCTGAAAGAATAGTATATAGTATAAATAGTAAGTTGCAACTAAAATTGTACAACTAATTTAATGTTTATTAAATGGACGCTTTTGGGATAAATAAAAAATAAATGAATCATTTTCACTAATAAAAAATTAATTATAAATTAATCACTATTTTGTGTATTGGGGTTAAATTTGGTAATTACCTTCCAAAAAGGTGTATATTTGGTATTAACTTTCCAAAAAGGGGTAAAACATGAAAAAAAATGTTTAGAACCCCTGCTATTGAAAGTCTCAACTTCTTATATACATAAAACTTTTTTACATCCCTACTTTAGCTAATAATATTTTAACAGCTAAATTAACTGCAAAACACGGATGAAATAATTTTTATAAAATAAGAAAGTTAAATAGATTTCTTACAGAAGTAGAAAACTAACAAGAAAAACTAATTCATCCTACAACTATGTAAGTAATCTTGTTGAAAACTGTCCAGATTGATTCTAAGTAACTTTTAGTTTTAATTTTTTTTTTTGATAACAGCCTTATTTTTCAAAACAGTATTGATGTTTAAAGCTCTTATTATAAAAACTTTATTTTTGTCAAATACTACCAACTTTAAGGCTACTCGAGTAGTCTTTTCATGAAAGTATACGGTTCCTAGCTTAAAATTTAAAATATAAAATATCTTTTTAGGACAATTGTCATAAAAAAGTGCCTTAAATATTTAACATTTTAACATTACTATCTATACTTTAAAAATTAAGAAGTTTTATTTTCTATAAAAAATAACTTATAATTTATACTTGTAAGTGTTATACTTCCTATGAAAATTTAAAAAAAAGCTAAAACTCCTTTAAGTCAAGGTCAGCAGACTTTTATAAGTTATGGTCCAGCTTAACAAAAAAGTCTTTCACAGGCCATTGTTGATTTTTTTTTTGTACATAAAAAATAAAACATTTAGTTTTGTAGTACCTAAAATTTTTTTAATTAGCAAAAAGCATATTGGTAATCTAACCACTAGCATTTTTGATAATCTAACATAGTTTACTTTACTAAAATAGATTACTCTTTCTTAAGCTTACTTAACTGAAAATTGACTATGTCTGCCTGATGAATCTTAATAAGGACTGAACTAGGTTACAGACTGTTATGGGGTTTATTTTTAGTTTTCGTACAGTTTAGTTTAGTCTTAATATGATGGTAAAAATCGTTTTGGTTTTGCAGAAACATTTCTGCTAAGATAATAGCTGACAAAGCCAAACCAAGTGTTATAATGATCTCACATTGAAAATTAAAATTACTTTAAGAGAATTCTATGAACTTTAAGATTTTATTAGGAGCCGATCATTTCTTACCAAAACATTTCTACTTTGATCATTTCTAACCCGATCACTTCTAACCCGATCATTTCTAACACATTATTTATAACATGATCATTTCTAACCCAATCACTTGAACAAAATAAAGTGTTTATATAGTTCTACTTAAAATGTACTTATAGTTTTAACTTAATTTCAACTTGATATAATTTTAAATAACTAACTTTATTTTCATAACTTTACTTATATTAATTTGCTTAAAACAATATTTTGGATTATATGAGATTTACTAAAAAAAATAATTCTAAAGTAAGTAGAAATTTAAAACATCTTTCTTGATTTAAAAATTTCAACACACAACAATTCAATCTATTATATTTTTTACAGAAATTAAAAGATAAATGATTTAAATACAATGAATTATGTTTTTTTTTTCAATATGGGTTTATTGGTTTGAGCCCATAGAAAAAGTTAAACATTTTTTCATTTATTAGTCTGCATAGCACGTATCAAGAATAAGCATAATTTTTACCTACTCTCTTTTCAATATTCTTCAGTGAACTAACCTTAATAGTCAGCGTTTTATATTTTTATAAAAACTTTATTTTTTTGGGGTATTAGTAATTTTTAGTTTTTTTCAGTTTTGTCTTTAACTAATGTGTTCTTGCGCAGTCAATTTTTTTAATCTAAATTCACTGTCAAATGTGAATGTTTTTGTTTAACATTAATAAGAAAAAATTATATTAATTTTTTTATTTACGCTACACAAACTAAGAACCACAAAAGGATTCTTTTATGTTTTTTAGTTTGCGTGGCATTTCGAAAAAAAATTAAATTTATTATTTTTATGTATGGTTAACAAAATTTTGCTTCATTTGACTGTGAATTTAATTTTTTCTTTTCTGACTAAGTAAAAACTATAATTAGAAACCAAAACTGAAAAAATCTAAAATTGCTATTATCCCAGTAAATTCACTGAAAGATATTGAAATAAATTTAGTAAAAAGTTGTATGATTTTTTTTGATATGCTACGCAGACTAAAAAAAGCAAAAATACCACACTTTTTTTATGGGATCTATCACCGTCAAGTCTAACATTATCAAGGCCGTGGATGATCAAATTTCGTCTAGTTAAGGGCATAGGGGGGGAGGGGGGGGTAAACACCCTTTTTTGGTTTTTGATCTTGTTTTGTATAGTTTTTTCTAAGCTACAAAATATTTTTTTACAGATTTAAAAAATTCAAAATATTTTTTTAGATATAGCTGGTCAAAGTCGGAGGCAACAATAGGTTCTTTAAGGGAGGCGCAAACTAAAACAGCAAATAACTAGAAATTACTAAAAATCTATCTCCTCCTACGTTTTTTGAGATGACTACCTCAAATTTTTAGAAAATGTTCCTTGCAATACTTACAAAATTCTGTCGGAACAAATTTTTTAAAAATTAAAAAATAAAAATTTTATATAAAAAATAAACAAAAAAAAACAGTTTTTTTTTTGTTTTTTTTTTGTTATAAAATTTTTATTTTTTTAAATTCTGTTCCTACAGAATTTTATAAATATTGCAAGGAACATTTCCTAAAACTTTGAGGTAGTTATCTCAAAAAACGTAGGAGGAGATAAATTTTTAGTGATTTCTAGTTATTTGCTGTTTTAGTTTGCACCTCCTATAAGGATCCTATTGTTGTCTCCGACTTTGACCGGCTATATCTCAAAAGTTATTTTGAATTTTTTAAATCTGTAAAAAGCATCTTTTAGCTTAGTCAAAACTATATAAAATAAGATCAAAAACCAAAAAAGGGTGTTTACCCCCCCCCCCCCCCCCCTATGCCCTTAATCTTCTTTTAAATTTCTAGTTTTATTATTTGATTAACTTTTTCTATTGTAAGTACAACTTTATTAAGACTTGTGTTGATTTTTTTCTTAATCATTATAAGTTAAAATAATTTAAGCACAACCGAAATGTTAACAAAAAAAAGAACTTAAAAAAAACACTTCTAGGTAAATTAAGTATAAATATGAGCAAAAGCTCATAAAAATCTATTTTATAAAGTAAACTAAGTTGTAAAAATCAAATATATAAACTAAAATACTAGTTTAAGTCGTAATTTAAAAATGTTTGGATATTGTATAACCTTAAGTGAAAACTTTTAAGAAAATTAACTAGACTAGGTTTAAAAATACTCCGACTTGTTATACTAATAAACAAGTTTGTTTAAAGGGTTATATCTAAAAGTTAAAAAGTTCCACTCTATAAAGCAAAAGTATTGAAGTTCACCTAATGTTTGTTTAAATTCCATTATCTAAAAAGGCCTGTGCAAGTTGTTTAACAATTTTTGCAAGATTTTAAGCTTGAAGTGGAAGCTTACTGACTATAAAATAGTTATAGATAAGTCATCAACTATACAACGCTAGCGGTAGATTTACAATAAAGCATCTAGAGTCTAGATAAACTATACAAACATTAATTTTTGCTTAAGACAAGAAAACTATATTTTTATTTAATAAAATTTTTGTTAAGATTAGCTTGTTATGAAAATAAATACAGATTTAATAATTTAAAAAACAACAATTTTTTACTGATTGGTTTAAAAACCATAAGTTTAGAAATAATCTGGTTATAAATGATCAAGTTAGAAGTGATTGGGTTAAAAATGATCGGGTTAGAAGTAATCAGATAGAAGTTATGGGATTAGAAGTGATCGGGTTAAATATGATTGGGTTAGATATGATTGGGTTAGAAGTGATTGGCTTAGAAATAAACAGCTTAGAAATGATCAGGTTAGATAAGATCGGGTTAGAAATGATGGTATACCAATTTTTCTAATTGAACTTATAAATGGATATTTATAGCCAGCTTGAATAGACTAATTCGATTTTTCATCATAACAATCTCTGCCTGATGAGTTTTAAAAAAGACAAAATCATGTTGCATAAATTTTTTTAGAGAATGTAGAAACTAACAATAAGTCAGGAGAAGAAAAACTTTTACTTTGGCCAGATTCAGCATTTGGGCTATAGTTTGCATCACTGCTTTAAGGCATTTCATAAAAACCACATTATTATTTGTGTTTATCATTTTACTTTTATGTATTTAAGATAACTTGCTATATGTGTTATGTACCTTCTAATACTCTAATAAATCCTCAAGCATTTTTTATACTAAATAATGATATAATAAAAAACAACAACAAATTTATTTGAAAAAAAATATTTTTTAAATTAAACTTAAGTACTTGAATAAATTTATAAAAATAATATCCTCAGTAAGAGAGACATTATTTACTCTGAGTTAGATGAAAAAAGCAATTATACTTTTATCTTATCATTTAAATTCATTTTCCTACCAATCTGTACTTTAATGTGTAAAACATCAGATTATAATATGTATACACCAATTTATTACATAAATAACATTTTAAATATAGTTTTTGAACATGCTTGAAACAATATTTTCTTTACATGCGAATATATAACGTATAGAATTTAACTAAAAAAATTAAACTCTAACTAAATTTTAAAAGGGTCATACCTTGATTTTTAAAAAATTTATTATTTCAAAATCAAATATATAAGTTTTATAAATACTTGTAACCTTCATAATATAAGTCAAAAACTATTTGTAAAAGTAGTCTTATCCATCACCTTAGACTTTTTATGCTTCATGGTTTGCTTGGAGCTTTTGCCTTTTCAAGGGACTTTTTTTTTTAATTTATTGTAAATATTTTTTTAAACCTTAACTTTGTTTTTCTATAAAAAATATAATTTAACTCATACTCTATCCAAATAAATGAATCAAGACATTTTTTTAAATTGAGCTCAAACCGGATCCAATTCAAAAAGCTGACAAGGTAGCAAGTAAGAAAAGTATGGCTATATCTGTATTGTGTATCGAATAAAATAAAATAATTTTAACTATTGCACAGTATACTTCATTATTTAAATATAATGTATAAGGTGTTTAAGTTTACTTGTTTAAACTTATGAGTCTTATAACTTAAATAGAATAATTTTATAAATAACTTATACAAACCTTGAAAAGTTGTTTAATTTTTTGACAGCAGTTTAGTCTGACTTCAATGTGTAGTGTCAGCAGACAGTTTTCTGATAAACTTAAGAAATCAGAAGATAATTTGGTGAGTAATGCTTTAGTATCAGCACAAACCTGCTTGTTTACTTTTTTTGCAAACTTAGTTACCCTACTAGACATCCATTCTACACTTTCGTGTAATGAAGCAACTCTTTGCAAATTTTCAATATCACTGAGCAACTTATGATGCTTCACATCACTAGTTTCAAGTTTTTGGATAAAAAATAAAGCTTCTTTTGTAAAGCCACTTTCTAATGACTTTTCTGTCTTTTCTTTTGTGAGGCCATTAACACTTTTCCAGCTATCTAGCTTTTGAAACTCTTCTTTTAAGTTAATTTGATTTAACCAATCAGAGCTTAGCATTTGTACTTCTGGCTCAGGTTGAACAATCCCCCTAAAAGACTGAACACATATTTCTTTGTACTCCTGAGTAAGTGAGCATGCCATAGTAAGGAAATGATCATGATAAGAATCAAGACTGCAGGTAAGATCATATAAGTACCACAAGCATTCATCAGCAACTGTTGCACCATGAACTAGGTTTTTGTCTGTTTTTAGTTTAAGTAGTACTGCTGGTTCAGCCATTATTTTTAGAGGGTCTGTTACTTTCATTGCATTGTCAAAATCTTTTTTAAGAGAGTACTGGATATGACGAATAAAAATGTCTTGGATATAATCAGTTATGTATTCATGCAAGGAACATCTTCTGCCCTTATTGTAAGAAAGAAGTGTTTCAATTTCTAAAATAAATGATTTCAAAGGTGAAAAAATTAATGTAATGTTTTTAGCATTGGGCTGGCAGACACGTATATTCATAGCATGTTCAATCAAAGAACTTGAAGTTGAAGTCCCATTGCCTTCTATAAAGTTTGACCTTTGTTGAGTTCTTTGTTCTCTTAAGAAGTTATTCATAGAAATTGCATGTGAAGACCTATCGAATTTAAAAAGTTTGACTGAATTTGTTTGCTGCTGATTTCTTACTCGTGTGAAATGAGAAGAAAAATATTTAGTTTCATTAAGTGTTGCGTGTTCCTGTGTAGCTTGTACATTTTCTGCATCAAGGTACTCATTCAACAAAACTTGTAATACAGACTGTATCTTTGACCATACATTGTCCATTTCATAAATATTTCCAATAGGCTGCATACGACCTGTACAAATAAGAGCATTAACTTGTGCTAGAATGTGGCTATGAGCATCTGCAATAATTTTGAACTTGTTGAAAAGTTTGTTAAGAAGCTCAAGTAGTCTTTTTGACCCATCTATATTATCTATTTTAGCACTACCATCTGTGTTAAAAAATTGATCAGTAACTTCAACTGTGCTATGAGATACTATCATATTAACATGACGATCCATCTTAAACTTTAACTGGTCAATCATTTCAGGAACTCTACCTAACCTGTTTAAAGACTCAACTAAAATATTTATCAACTGTTTTGGGTTGTTTTCATCAGGTTTTGATTCAATATCTTCAAGCTCAGTTACAATTTTGTCATAAGTTCCGATGTCTTGATTTGAATCTTGCATAGATAAATCAAAAGAACTAAGTTGAATTAAGTTTAATTTTGATTTAGTGTGCTTACTTGCAATAAAAGATTTAAAATATATAAGCTGATTAATTTCATCTATAAACCCTTCATGAAGATGAATTTTTTTGCTCATTATTTCATTTCTTATGTCATTAAAAGCCTCTACATTACTTAGCTGGTTATTTAAAGTATACAAGGTTTTGTTAATGAGCACTGTTGCATGCAAATAATGTTTTCTTCGTAAATAACTGTCTACTTGGTATGGGACCTTTTTTACTTTTTCAATCTGGTCTAGAAGTGAAAGTACTCTGTTATGTTCAACACCTTCAACCCATAACTTTCTCAATTCATCCTGTCTGCAATAAAGTAATGATTTGCACTGCTGCAAATTTTCTCTAACCCTTTTCATTCTAACTCTTGAATCAGCTATTCTTTCAGATATTTTACTATACCTTTTTATTGTCATGGCAACTTCCTCATAATTTTGGCTGATCAAAGTGTCAAGTTTTTCATCTGTTTCTTCAAATGCCTCTTTTAACCTTCCTCTTTCAACATTACGCTGATGGTCCCCATCACTTGCTGATAAAGTTCTAATTATAGACATGAGAAGACCAGAAGGATCTCTAATAAAACCAGAGCCACTAACACCTGCAACTCCTAGATTATTCCAATCTGACATTTTTTTACAAAACTATTGCTAAAAAATAATGTTTATCAAAGTATTATTTACAACTTTTGTTACAATATCAAAAAAAAAGATTTTTTATCTACATTTAAAAAAAGAAAACTATTACATAAAATTATAGGTCGTTAACATAAAATGATTTTTATCATAAATTCTATCAGTAACATTTTGATTTAATTCTGATATATAAATATTTTGTTGTTATTCATACTTTCAAACTTCTAATATATCGCACAAAATTAAATATGATGTTGCACTAATATCTAGCTGAAATTATATTATATTTTATATCTTAACTTTTTAAAACATAATTTGAGGTTAGAAATCAATTTTTTAAAATACATGAATAAAATTAAAACTGTTTATCATAAACTAAAACACCTTTAATATTTAATTTCTTTTATTTAACAATAAATTTATTTATTTTAGTTCTTATTTTGGTTAGTTAATTTTTTTTTTAGTTTATAGACAGATTTAGTTTTATTTTTAAATTAAAAGGTAAACTTTTTTCTCAGTAAATTTAAATATAGGGTAGGTGGAATAACACCTGAGAGCTCAAACTCACTCGCTTAACCTTCAGAAAACGTTTATTGTTGCAGATGGGAGAGTGAGTTCTTCTAAAGTTTTTCTACCATAAAAAATAAATAAATAAAGCAATTATATCAATACAATACTTTATATTGACTACAATATTGTAATATAAAAGTTAACAATTATAAAAGCCTTAATAATTTATATTAATAAACTTATTTATTTTTTTTTTAATTTACAAAGCTTATCTAAAACAAAGTATCTTTTTAGACTGAACATATTAGACTTAAAACATCAATTTTTAGCCTAAAATTTCGGCTAACAAATACATCAAATATAATATAATTTCAGCTTGATATTGGTGCGTCATCATGCTAGATAATTAACAATTTTTTTGCACTTTTTGACTAATTATTTTTAAACCAGTGTGTGTTGTACATAAAAGAATAGATATAATTTAATTTAAATGTGCACAATCTTTGTGGTTTAATACTTATTCAAATATATACAATATGCATAAACAGTCTTAACTATTTTTCAACATTTTTACAGATATTAAGCTTTTATACTAGCTAAATTAGGACCATATTTAACCAATATAACAACACAAGAATTAATAATTAAGCAACATAAATCACCATATGAAATTGAAACATAATACTTAAAAAAATAAACAATAAAAATAAAACCACGATTCATAAACAATAAAATATTTAACAGTTGAGTTTATATGTAAAGCTAATGACCTAAAATGTAAACCTTGTTTTTGAAAATTGATGTTCTTTTTTGTGTAATTGTTGATACATATTATTTTTCTTAATCCTAAATATGTTTAACTTGATTATAAAAAAATACAAATATACAAAATCCAAACAAAAACTACTATCATTCTATAATCAAGTCAGGGGATGCCCGTAAAAACTAAAAAAAAGCTCCGTCCATTTTGCTCACTACACTGCGGAGTCATTTTGTAGATATTACGGTAATCCCCTACTAAAATTAGTTAATTAAAATTTAATATCACGGACAAAACAAGTTAAACTTCAAATGTTTAAATAGTAAATTATAACTGCACAATCAAAGGCAAAAAAATAATTATTATCTATTGTAATATTTATCATCATATCGCAAATTCTAATCTCATCGACCGCTTATCAAAGGTTTAAAATATAAATAAAAATAAAATAACTTATAAAGATTAATTGATCGCGTGTGGTGTCATTATTTTTTAACAATAGTTTTTTAAATCATTATTTGAAATACCTTTTGGAGACTTTTCTTTAATTTCAATAATGAGCTCTATGAATTTGTTGGCCATTTTTTTTTTTTAACAAATTCTGAAAATAAACAAAGCTATGATAAAATTTTCTAATTAAACATTGCTTAAAAACATAAATGTATAATCTTGTTTAGAAGATAAATAGTATGAGGCTCAATTTCACATTTATATTTGTTTGATTAGTGTTTATTTTATTTTTTATTTCTTTATATTACCCTGTTGTCACTAGGACCAACTAGTTATTACTGCTTGTTTTTATTATTATTATTTTGTTGTTACTAAGACCAACTTGTTGACAGTTAAAAGTTTACATACTTGCTGAGTCAGCAAAAAAAAAGGAATCCCGTAATATTTACAATCGGACCCCTTTTTCTTACAAAATTTTAAGGTGGTACAATTGCGGCAGTGCAACACCCCACGCGACGCCCCTGCTAGATACCGATGGTCCCAAACTTTATGGCACTAACCAACATAATATTACTTTAACGATGACCCTCATCAATGTAGTATTTATCCTATGTCTTTTACATTGTCATTAAAAATATTTATGCAGTATATTTGACTTTATTGACATTTTAACATTCTTTACATTACTAGTTTCTCTTTTATTCCATTTAAAACGTTTCTAGTTAAATTTTTAGACAAGCTTTTTTAATGTGAAACCATTTTCTACTAGAGTTGATATAATCCTAAATGTTATTTTTTTACCTAAAGGTTATGATTTGTAACTACCACAAGCTAACTTTGTTTTGTATTTATTTTCGTGTAAAATTTTTATACCACTTCAACTTTTATATATTTGAATATTTTCACTTAATAATTTTAATTTTTTACTTTGTTAATACTTTGTAGTTTTAAAATCCATTAAGTTGTGTGACCTAGTAATATTAAAACAACTAATAAAAGCTACAACTTATTTTCGTTTTTGACTCATTAAAACCTCAACTCAACCGCTATAAAACATGACGAAAATCCTTTTGTCAAAAATATGAAGAAAGGGTTGCGTACTACTAAAAATAAATTTTTTTTTAACTTGTTTACATTTAATTTTATCATACGGACAACAATATGGTGAAAATTATCTAGACCAGTAATGTGCTTAATAAATAAAATGCAAAAGTACAAAGTTAGCTGTAGAACCCTTTTCAAAAAAGTATAAAAAACATTGATAAAATACTATCTAAATAAAAATGTGCAAATTAAATATTTTATTTACAACCAGGTTTCGGTGACAAAAAATTGCGAGCTCTTCAAGTAAAACAAGATATAAAACTGATGAAAAACTGATTAAATTTCATTTTACTTGAAGAGATCGCATTTTTTTGTCACCGAAACCTGGTTGTGCATAAAATATTTAATTTGCACATCTTTATTTAAATAATTTTTACGTTTCAGTAAATTGAACAATCTTTTTTAGTCAAGACAAATAACCATATAAAATACTATCTAAAAGCATTGCTAAATATATTCTATTTGACAATCAATGTAACTTTTGATAGCTAGAGATTTAATGCACATCCTGCAAATTTAATCATTAAAGAATATCAATCTTTCCGACAAAAATTAAGCTCAAAACTTAAAAATGAATTATTATAAAAAAGCGTAAAAAGATATGTGCGACACTTATACATGGAGGAGGTAATAAGTTAGTACCGTCTGTTTTATAAGCAATAATGTCGTATTTATTATAAATTAGAAAATAATCAAACAATGCCATTAACAAATCCAAAATTTTCACTCGCTAACATTCTATAAAACGTAAGTTAAACGTTCTAAAAGCAAAAAATTATGATGGGTGAGTTAAGTTATCATTTTTTTAATGGAAATATTAAAATTATAGGCATTCAAATAATTCTTGACGACAAAGCTAAACGAGTGTTACATATTTTTTTGGTTAAATGGTTGAACTACAGCTAGCTGTTTGACAAATGTTGCCTTCAATTTACAAAAAAAATAGTTAAATAGTTAAAAAATAAATAAATACTTTTGTGAGTTATGCTACTATTGTAGCAAATATTTAAACGGTACAACGAACTTTTGAATTAAAAACCTATAGCTATATAAAAAGAATTAGCAACAGGCAATAAGTATTAAAAAAACATTTTGTAGATTTTATGTTAATTTATTAACAAATTTTACACTTCTACTAGTTTATTTTTGTTATAGTCTGTTTCTTTTCTTAAAGTTTTTTTTAAGTTAAAAAGTAAATTTTTAGCACAAAAGAAGTTTACGGCTTTACGCATGTAGATTTTCATTTTTTATCTTAAATAAACGTTAAACCTAAAGTACAAAGTTGTATAACTAAATATTTTAATTATTTACGAGTATGTCTATCTAGTACCGAGATATCTATCTTAAAAAGTTTTTTTTTAATACATTTACAATCTAAATTAGCACAAAAATATCTTTTGTAATAAGTTTCAGGTTTTAAGAACATCACGATGAACTTTTGTAAGGTTGAAGCCACTATAATGGTTAGCTAATAGCTTAATAGCACGTGTTTACAAACAAAACAGCTGTAATTAGTGCTCTTTAAATTTTACCATGCCTGATCTTTATTTTAACTATTGGTGTTTATCAGTGGAATTTTTGTTAAGGGGTGCAATTTGCAAAAAACTAAAAAATAACAGAACTTAAAACTTTTATTCTAAACTAATTGAAAACCTTTTTGTATTATAAATACATCAACTCGTAAGTACAACACAATATTTGTTAGCAAAAAAAATCAAAATAACTGTGAAAAAATATTTAAAACAAAAAGTACAATTTCTTTACAACTATAACTGCTTTTTATCAAAAAAATATTCTGGCTTGCTCAAGCTGCTCCTACTCGAGTTACCCTTGCTCGAGTTACCTCTGCTCGAAATTCCCCTGTTTTAGTTGCCTCTGTTCGAGTTGCTCCTGCTTAAGTTGCACCTGTTTGAGTTACTCCTTCTCGAGTTGTCCCTGCTTGAGCTCAACTTGTCACTACCTGTCTTACGGTTCTTGCCTGTTATTTCAACAATATTATCTATTTCCATGTATTTATAAATAAAAATAATTGCAAGATTTCATACAGCTGTATGAATAATATCAAAGTTATATTAAAAAAACATAATAAAAAAACCCTAAATAACATTTCCAATAAAGAAAAAAACAAAATCAATAACACCCCAACTTGTAATTGTCGATCTAAAAATTCCTGTCCCTTGAACAACAAATGCATTATAAAAATTTTTATGCTTTTAACAACAGATGGTACAACTATAACCACAGTTTTAACACATACAGAGAAAACAGCACTGAACTAGCTAAACACATCTAGTTTAAAAAAAACAAAAGTATTAAGTATAATATTGAATTGAATATCATTCACTATATCCGGAGGTAAGAAAAATCCACAGTATATGTAGCACTTGCAGCCTAGATACGCTAGAAACAGCCAGAGCCAATAAAAGAAACAACTTAAACAAAATACACAAACTGTTTGCTAATTGTCCACACTTAAATAAACTTCACTTTAAGACTTAAGCGCTTGCTAGCTAATTTTGCATGTCATTTTATTGACGTAAAAATCACTTTAATTAATAAGTACAAAATGTTTTTCGTCCAACTTAAATAACTTAATAAAATTCCAGCTTTAAACTGTAAAAACTAAATACTAGTATCAACTTATTTCATACCATATGTAAATTTAGTCAGCTAATAGTCTATCAAACTATTAATTTGAGTATGGTAATATGTAAGTTATATAATTTATTTATTCACTTTAAGTTGATTGTGTTTTTAAATCTAGTAGTTTCATACTAAATACCTAAATTAAAGTTTTTAATTTATTTAGTAATTCTAGTACATACAGTTTTCATGTTTAAGGCTCAAAACTTTTTATTTATTATAGTATCTAAATTACTTACACTGTTTTTTAATTCTATGCCAATGCCACTATATTTTTTTAGAGTTAAGTTTTTTCTGAAAGTTCAAAGTTGAAAGTTTTTTTTTTCTAGTTAATATAAGTAGTCAACTAGAATAACTTATTTCAGTATAAGTAGTTTTTTTAAAATTAAAGAATCAAATTCTTTGTGTATTATAGTTTTAATTTAATTTTATTTTTTTGCCTTCAAGCTAATAATGTTCTTCAAAGTTAAAAGTTTTGGATTCAGTATAAGTAAGTTTCAATTTAAAAACTCAAAACTTTCTCTGTATATAATAGTATGTAAGTAGTTTGTTTTATTCCTAAATTTTTGAGCCACATATGTTTATTTTTATATATCAGTTTCACATTCAGTTTTTTAAGAGCCTAAATCCATTTTATTTACTATTTATTTACTATATTTAGTATTTTCTCACAATTCTTGATTAATTTCCTAACTAACAAAAATTACAATTTCTAATTTACTTGTTTTGTTTTGCTTTATAGTGTCTTCTATGTTTTGTT
This sequence comes from Thalia democratica, assembly GCF_965202585.1. Taxonomy (NCBI): domain Eukaryota; kingdom Metazoa; phylum Chordata; class Thaliacea; order Salpida; family Salpidae; genus Thalia; species Thalia democratica. The sequence goes on from NC_139165.1 coordinate 61,417,850, forward strand.
TAATTTTTATTTTTCAGATTTTAGTTGTAACTGAAGATCCCTTTAAGGGTGAAACTTAGTTTTGCAAATAAAAATCTTCAATAATTCATCTTGTATATTTGTCTCCTTATTTTTTAGTAAGTTGATAACTATTTTTGTTTAATTTAGAACCTCAAATATAAATCTGTTTTATAGTTTATAACAGCTTTACATTAAAGGATCTCTAGACTTTTTAAAGTTGAGTAGCGTTAACAAAGACTTGACTTGTTTTAGAAAATATCAAGTAGCAGCACTTTTAATAATACTAAAGAATGTTAAATTAATATTTTATTTTAATTTTTTGTTTTCCTTTAGTTTTAGTAAAAAATTCTAAAATTTTTTTTATTATGACTTGAAAAAACATTACTCTAAATCGGGCACACATTAAGAATTTAAACAAAATAGTACTTTAAACTTTAAGTAACTCAGTCTTTAACTTATACGGTTTTGTTTTTATAAATCGAATAATTTTTAAAGGTACTTTTTTTAAGACTCTCGGTAGACTAGTTTAGAGTTGACAGTTCTAATAAACATAATTAAAACTAGTTTTTTCTTGTTTTTTTTCTTTATTTTCAAATAACTTTTTAAAGTTTTTAAAATAAAAAAACCAAGTCACTCTAAAAATAGTAATTACCTAATTTGTAGTCATTAAAAATAAGTTAATTTATTACGAAAAAAACACGGATTAAGGAAAAAAAATCTTAGGATTTTTTATTTTTATACAAAAATTTTCAAAAATTTGACGAAAGTTCTGCTACATTATTGCAAACTGCTTTTGTATTTAAACTTTATTTGCAAAATCTATCATTTTTTTTAACAATGTTGCATAATGCATACTTTCCTTTGTTTTTATCTTGCTTTATTAGTTTTAGCATAGTTTTTATTTACTGTTGACTAAAGGGAAATTTATTAATTTAGTATCTTTAGCTAAAAATAAAGCAGCAAAAAAAAAAATTGATCTGTAAAAATTTGTAATATAAAATTATTTATAGATTAACAAACTGCCTTTTCAACATTCCTTTCTCTCACAAACCTAAGATTATAGGCTTTAAGTTTTAAATAAAAGCATGGAATACTAAAACAAATGTTTTTTTTCTTTTGAACAAATAGAGAAATTTTAAATGTGTTATATTTTTTACTGAACCACAAAAAAAGTGTATGAAATATTTGGTACAAGGACCTTGGGTACAAAAGAACATTGTGGTTATTGGGTTGTACACCACTTGGATACAGTTTAACGTTTTTTCCAGTACTAAGAACAAAAGTCATTTTATATTTTAATTTTTTAAGGTAGAAAAGCATCAGAACTCACTCTACCCTCTGCAATGCAGGGTTGCCACTTTACCTGGAAAAACCTAGAATTTGAAAATTTAGTCTAAAATAACCTGGAAAAACCTTGAATTTGAGAAAAACCTGGAAAAATCTGGAATTTTAAATAATTTTAACATTTTCAATAATTAAATTTCGATTTTACACAAAAATCTATCATATAATTAAAATTTTTTGTCATCATCAAAATTTTTTTTATTAAAAAACACATTTAAAGTAACTTTACAGTGTCTTTTCAATGCTTGTATTCTATTTAATACAGTTTCTTTAATATAAATTAACTTAAAACTAAAGTTAGACCCAAAAATGTGTACTTTTAAAAACCTGGAAGAAATTTGGAAAACCTGGAAAAAAATTTGAAAAAATGAGTGGCAACCCTGTAAACTTTTTTGAAGGTCAAGCGAGTGAGTTAGAGCTCATTTTGTGTTATTCCACCTGCCCCATCTTTAAATTTTTCTAGAAAAAAAATTACCTTTTAATCAAAAAATAAAACTAAATCTATCTGTTAAAAAAAATAGAGCTTTTAACTATTCAAAATAAAAATAAAAAATTAATCCCAACCCTACTTGAAGATACCCTTGGTGACACATCATTTGGCAAACACTAACCAAGGTTAAATCCCAACATTAAAAACCACATAGTGTGAGAAAATCCTGAATCTCAAATCCCCAATCAAGTGCTGCCAACGTTTTGAACAAAACAACAATAACAACAATCCAATTATGATACCTCTGCCACCAAAGTGATTCCAGAATTTGCTGTTGAAAATTTAACTATTAAGTATCAAATATCATTAAGCAATATAAATTTAAAACAAACAACTACAAAACAACAATCTTCTAAAAGAAAAAAAGAAAAACTAATGTAGTTAATTGCTAGCAGTAACTTAAAACAAATCTTGATAAATATTTTAAAACTTGACTAGTAGTTGCTCCTTAACAAAGTTTTATTAGAAAGAGTACAACATCTCAACAGAAATGTTCCTTTAAATAATTAAAATAAGATAAATAACATAAAATATTTAAACTTAAATTTATACAGAAATCAAAAGGGAAGACAAAATACATAATTAATCTAGTTTATACACAAATGCACTAAAAAAATAAGGCAATAAAACAATATACTCAGACATATGATTAAAAACACTCCAGTTTTACTTCTTGTACCAAGTTAATAGAAAATTTTTTATAACAGTGTTTGAATTCATCTTTTTATAGTTTTTTTTAAGTTTTCTGGGACACTAGACCAAAATTTTGGACCCAAATACCTAAAGGAGTTTAGGCCGAGTCTTGCTCTAGGTCTTTCAGTTATTTTTTTGGAAAATCTTGTACTGTGTGAGTGAAGAGAACTAGCAAGAGTAAAACTTTTATGCTCAACATCAAATCCAGTCACACTGTTCTGTATTAATTTTCAAACTTGCAATTTAAACACATCATTTAATTTCAGCAGATCAGTTTTCACAAACAGTGGGTTTGTTGGGGTAAAAGCAGGCACATAGCAAACATACCTCACTATTCTTTTTTGCTTACAAACTGTTTGTTTCAAATAAAATTCAGCAGCACCACACCAAGTATATATACAGTATTTAATATGCGGATAAAGCAAATTATAATACACCATTTTAAGTGTACTCACATCCATATAGTACTTCAATTTTGACAACACAAAACAGCTTCTAGACAGTTTTGATTTGAGAGATCTTATGTGAACCCTCCAATTCAGATTTTCACCCCAAACCACACCTAAATATTTTATACTTTCACTCTGTTCAATATTAAATCCATTTAGATTTACTTTAAATCACATTTTTTAGACGTATTGTTAAAAAGCAAGAACTTAGTTTCAAAATAATTTATAATAAGTTTGTTTGCAAGAAATCATACATCAGCTTTTCTCAGCTCTTCATTAATAACACTGTTCACAGGATCATTATGTTTGTAGCTTAAGCAGGCATCATCAGCAAACAATCTTTTATTAACCTGATAAGAAGAAAAAAATATCATTTATATGCACAAGAAACAACAAAGGACACAAACAAGAACCTTGCAGTATTTCAACATTCACAATTTCATGCTCAGACACAACATTATTTATAACAGTTGATTGGCTTCTATTATTTGATAGCTTTGTAGTAAATTTGTTATAGATCCTTTAACATTTTTAACTTTTCACAATCCTTTAACTTTTAATTTTGACAAAATATTTTATGATTGACTGTATTGAATGCTTAAAAAGACATAACAATTAACTAACTTTTCTCACCAGCCTTACAGTCAACTAATCCACAATCTGATTCACAGCCAGCTCAGTTGTACTAATTTTCCTAAAAGAATTCTTTTTTAACAGAAATAAAGATTTTCATTCAGGCTACTGAGGCTGACTCACTCTAGTTTGGATGTTTAAAATAAATATCAAACTATTTTTTGTTTTCAAATTATGCTTTTAATAAATAAGTCCTTTTGTTGTTATTAAGGTGTATTTTGATATTTATGCATAATTAACAGTAACCTTTTGAGCTTTGTCTCAAATTGATTTTTTTTCAATAATATCAAAACTCAGGGTAGTTTTTGTTCACTAAGACAAGCATTTCTTTCTCACTGAATGGCAATCCTCATAAATACAGTTAAAACAAAATATTTTTTTTGGTTTAAAGTTAAGTATAGTGCGCAAGTATAATAAAAAAATAAAACAAATATTTGAAGATAATGGCAATAAGTAAATTAAGGGTAAAAATAATAACCATTTATCTAGTTTTATGAATTTAGTGGTCTTTTTTTTAATTTGAAGAAAACATTCACAGAATTAAAAGAAAAAGTAAATTAGTTAAACTAAACATAAGAATTTTTCATTTATTAAATTTTATAACCTTTCATCTGGCCTAATATTTATCATTTATGTATTATAGAATAAAAAGTAGAATAAAATAACAGAAAAATTTAGGAAAACATGTACTAAGAAGAACCTGCTACCTAATCCAGTACAAATTGTATCTGTACTAATTACACTAAAATTTTAAATATAGTTTTAAGTAAAATGTATAGTTCTCACAAGCAACTGTTTAAAAATGAAAATTTACACAAAATACATTATAACAATACAACTAATAAACCACTATCAAAAGTGAACAAAGATTTGGACAGGCCAACTCAGGATAGTTAAGTTTTTTTATTAAAAATCAGGTTAGATTAAAGATTTTATGAAATTCTCAAGCCAGTTTTTTTTCTAGATCTTGAATGATATTTAGTTGAACCAGTTTCAATATTAAATTGGTTTTTATTGATTGTAAAAAGTATTTTTTATATTTTATTTGATCTTTCTGCTAGCTCTTTTATTACTTAGTAATAACACTGTTCCTTTTAATTTAAATATAAAATAAATACTTTTCATGATTTAAATTTATATAAGTTTATGCAAGAAACATTTAGATATTCAAAAGTTTAACTACATAGTTGTCTAAAATTATTTACATACTTTAAAAAATAATAATTTATTTAAACTTTAAATATTGAATAATACAAAAAAGTTTTTATCATAAGTTCAATAAATATTAAATGTCAAAGCATATAATAAATTTTTCCTTTTTATTATTAAAAAGAAAAAATATTATCAGGTGTAAGTAGTTTGAGGTGGTAGCATCAAATACTTTTTTTAGGAATTAAAAAACTCCAGATGATTCAGGCTAGTTTATGGTCACTCAAGAAACTTTTTAATTACTCAAAATGTATTTTTATGACTTAAAGAGTAGCAATCTTGTACAGAATAGTTTTTACAACATTACGGGTATAGGGGCTAAGGAGTTTTTAGATGTTGATCTCATTTTAAATACATATAACACGGTTGTCACAAACTCAGAAAAACTTAGGGTATTTTAAAGTTGGTGAAAATCTCAGGATGACTCAGGACAGCTCAGGATAACTTAAGGTATTTTTAAATATATTTTTTAATTCAGGATGACTCAGAATAGTTTTGTTTTTTATGTAAAGCTCTTATGATACTTTCAGGTTTTGTTGATAATTTCAAGACAGATTTTGAATGAGATTTAGTCCATTTATTTTCAATATTTGTTGTCATTTAACCTATTTTGTTGAAGAAAATAATTTTTTTTAATTACAAAAAGTATAAAAATTGTTAAAGATTTAAAAAAAACTTAGGATGACTCAGGACATTTTAAAGTCACTCAAGATAGTTTTTAGTCACTCAGGACAAATTTTTGACTCAAAGAGTGGCTACCCTGATATAACATATCTGACAGGTTCTTTTTACCATTATTTAAAATTAAAATTAACTGTTTAATAGGTTATTTAGGGTCCAGACTAAGCAAATTCAGACAATTCAAATTCAAAGAATTCCAACTTTAATAATTCTGTGTTGTTGTCTATTTATTATCTCTTATCAAATGTTAAGAAAAAAAAATTACCACCATAATCTTATTGAATAGATTTGCATCCAATTTTTTTTTTCTATTTATTTAAATTTTTTTTTGAGATATGGTTAAAATAAATTTCAAAATATAATATCAGTAGTTTTAAGTAATCTTGGAAATTATTTTTTGATAATTATAGATTGTTTTACTACAGTCACATCTTGCAAATCTACGCACTCTCGTTTAGTTAGCATTTTAGAATTCTCAAAAAATACAAAAATTAATACCTTTAAAATAATAAATTTATTGTCTGTACAGAGCTAACAATATAATTTTTTTTATACATAACTTTAATTGCTTACTCTCCTCACCCCTATGTTTGTTTAGACTTTGTAAAGTTATGTTCCTGTGAGAAAACCTCTAAACTATATTTAATCAAATGAATTATAAGACATATAGTAGGTATATTTGCTACCTCTTGTTTAGTTACGCACTTTTGCTGTGGACACAATGTGCACAATTTGCAAGAGGTGCCTGTATCGTAATCCTATTAATCAAACCTACAAGAGCATTATATATATAGTATATATACTACTTTTTTAGCTTTAGCCCGTTAAACGTTTTTTTAATTTTAAATGAAATAATTTAAGTTGTCATGTAACCAATTATATATGGAAGGAAAAAAATAAAAACACTACAAAAAGACTATGTCATGAAAAATAAATCTTTTCATTTTCTTACAATTTTAAAGCAACCGTCCTTAACATTTCTCAGTTTAATTTTCACCTGAAAATAACCAATACTTTTATAAAAAATTAAACTTTGACTCTATGTTATTATTTTATTTTTAACAAAAACAATAAAAAAGAACTTTTTGTTATATGGTCATATAAAATTGTTAAATTTATTTACTTTCAATATTTACAAAATGATGTTTTAATGTATGGAAAATATCATAAAAAATACTCAAGATACTAAAGATAACTCAGGATATTTAGACTTTTTTTTTAACTCAGGACAGTTTTGATTTTTTATAAAAATTAGGATAGTTAATTTTTTTTAGTTTCAGGGCAGAGTTTTTTCTAGATCTTGAATGGAATTTAGTTGATCAAGTTTTAATATTTTGTTATTTTATAAAACCAAGTTTGTTGAAGAATATGGCTTTTATTGATTTTGAAATGCTTTTTTAATTTTTTTAGCGTTGTGTTGTGTTCTTATATATTTTTAGAAATAACATTGTGGTTTTTGTTTTAAACCTGAAATTAATACTAATTATGATTTAAATTTATTTTTAAGTGTTTAATTAAAATTGAAGTTAACTTTAAAGTTAATAAAAGTTTATAAATTTTGAAATGAGTATTTTATGTGGTAAGATTAAAGTTAGTCAATTAAAATTTCAAAAATAATTCAAACTATTTTCTTTTAAATTATAAAGCTAAATAGTTTTTCATAAAACTATCAACAAGTTTAGTTGGTTTAAACTTTTAATTTTGAATTTTTGAAAAAAGTATTTCTCATAACATCTAATGCAAAAGCATAAACATACAACCGTCCTTTTAAATATTAAGAAGTAAAATCAACAGTTATAAGTAGTTTAAATTTATCATTTGCAAATAATATTTGCTAAAAAAAATAGTACTTAGAAAATCAACAAGGCTCTTATTTTAAATTCATTATCATTTTTTTATTATAATTTTAAAATGTATTTAGTAAAATACGCAAAAATTACAAAGAACTGTTGACATAATAAGGGACCAATTGAAAAACTTAAATATATGTTATTATATATTACTGCTAATAATGTTTGTTAATAAAGATTAAAACAAAACAAGTTAAGGGCATAGGGGGGGGTAAACACCCTTTTTTGGTTTTTGATCTTATTTTATATAGTTTTTACTAAGCTACAAGATGCTTTTTACAGATTTTAAAAATTCAAAATAATTTTTGAGATATGGCTGGTTAAAGTCAGAGGCAACAATAGGTTCCTTATGGGAGGCGCAAACTAAAACGGCAAAAATAGACTATTTTACTAAAAATCTATCTTCTCCTACGTTTTTTGAGATAACTACCTCAAACTTTCAGGAAATGTTTCTTGATATATTTAGAAAATTCTGTCGGAAGGAATTTTGAAAAAAATAAAAAATAAAAATTTTATATAAAAAATAAACAAAAAAAACAGTTTTTTTTTTGTTTTTTTGTTATAAAATTTTTATTTTTTAATTTTTTTAAATTCTGTTCCGACAGAATTTTCTAAATACTGCAAGGAACATTTCCTGAAAGTTTGAGGTAGTTATCTCAAAAAACGTAGGAGGAGATAAATTTTTAGTGATTTCTAGTTATTTGCGGTTTTAGTTTGCGCCTCCCATAAGGATCCTATAGTTGCCTCCGACTTTGACCGGCTATATCTCAAAAATTATTTTGAATTTTTAAAATCTGTAAAAAGCATCTTGTAGCTTAGTAAAAACTATATAAAATAAGATCAAAAACCAAAAAAGGGTGTTTACCCCCCCCTATGCCCTTAATTGGAATGCAAATAAAAGAATTTGCACATTACTCTTTATGGAACTTAAATTGAGGCTTAGTAAATTGAGTACTGTGGAAATTTTAGTTATAATAAAGGTACATTTATAACTACTGTTTTACAAAGTTCAATATAGTTTTATGTACAGTAAGCTAATTTCTCTAATTGATACTATGCACATTTTCAGAAACACTGGCTTAAGGCATACCCAGACTGAGCAAATACAAATTTATATAGCATCTATCATCAGAAAAATTGACTAAAAATAGCACTTAAAATAATTTCAGATAAAATTAAAATGTTAAAAAGAATTATTAATGTCCAAATAAACAAATTTATGCCCTTAGACAAATGTTTTGTATGTCGACCAAAAATGAATAGCTTTTACACTAGTAGAACATTGCAAACATCACTCTGTTTAAATGCTAAAAAGAAGAAAAAAAATAATATTCAAAATTCACAAAAACCAAAAATGTTTGTTCGCCCTGCAGATGTTGAAGACTATATTGATATGGAAGCTATTGAAAATGACTTACAAAACGTTAGTTATTATTTTTAAACAGTTTATAAGTTTATTAAAAACTATTTACAAAATATTTAAAACTTACAAATACTTACATTTTATACTTTATGTATGATTTCTAAATAACAAACTTAGATTTTGGTACTTTTATAACCCTGCTGTTTGTTATAGGGTTCTCTAACTCATAGGTTATTCAGGATAAATCAATCTATTTTGTATAATTTTCCTAAATCTTAGACTAGTATTTTTGACTTATAATCTTTTTTTTTCTTAATTGTTAAAAAAAAAAAAGTCCTTTCTCGAATTGATACTTATCATTTTATTTTTGTTATCTACCAAATTTTAAACACTATCTTAAACAGTATTTTATTATATTTTTAGCTCATGTTAATATTTTTTAAAATTTTTTATAAACTCAATCCAGCTGAATTTCAAAGCTTGACAATCCTTTTATTATCTAGGAATTTCCTTTTTAATAGCTTGAAATTGACACTGATTATATTAGTTTAGATGAATATTTATGACTCAATCTGAAGCAATCATCAAAAATCACTTATGCAGGGTTCGTGCGTATCAGGCTAAATCAGTTATTTGAAAAAAAATGCAAAATATTTTTTTTTTTTGCTTGAAAATGTTATAATTTCAGTTAATGTCATTTCAAATGCTTAAAAACCTCTGAATTTAAAAAGAAATTGAGAATATTTTTTTATTTTTGTTGTAAATCTTATTAGATGTGAATTTTATATTAATTAATTTCTAAATATAAATTTAGTTATTTAAAGCAAAATTAGTTTGTATTTGTAAAAACAAATGCTTAAAATCTTTTCTTGAATCTGTAAAAGAATTTTAAGAATCTTTATATTTTTATGAGTAGATTATATATGTCATAATTATGAAAATTCATAAAAAAATGCAGTTTAAACATTACAATTAAATTCAACAACAGTTGTTTGTTTGAATTTAGTTACATAAGCTATGTTTTTCACAAAATAGTTGGTTTAACTGTTTTAATTACTAATTTAGAAGCTTTATACAAAATAATTTTTAGATTAAAACTCTTAGCAGTTTATTCATATATTTTACTGTCTGTTTATTTAATTATTTATTTATTGATAGTAAACAATTAATAGATATTGAAAAATAACTTTTTTGTGTTTTTATTTGCTTCAAAAGTAGTGTATGTGAATATTTTTATTTTGTTAATTTACTAATAAAACCCCCCAATACCCAAAATGAATTCTAAAGGGGATTTTCTATACTTTAAGAAAATATCAGGCTAATTCGGTCAAAATCAGGCTAAATTAAAAAAAAATTTGCGCACAAACCTTGCTTATGGTTTTTAAATATTTAGGAAGTTAGATTAAAAATTGCTTTTATAGCAAATACAATAATGTTTTTTAGTTTACTTAAAGTGAATAAGTTACAAGATATTAGAAGCAGTAAATAATATAGATTTATAATTAGTAAATATTTACAAGTATAAGATAATAACATAAGTAAGTATAGTACTCTTTAGTTTATTAAAGTTTTTTATCAATGGTTTGAGTATATTATTGTTGTTACAATATTTCTAAGTTATATAAAATATTTTTTTTATCTATTTTTATTATAGGTGCATGTGTGTTCTATTAGTTTATGTTTCGTCTTTTACTTCTTTGTGTTTTTAGCAAATTTTTTAGCTTTTTTTAAGTGTTTTTGTTTGATTTTTAAGTAAAAGTTATGGAAACTGGAAAAGTTAATCTAAATGAAACATGACTATCAAAATAGACTTTTTTAGCGTCTTATAGCTCCTAACTCATAAATTTTTTTTTTAATATGATTTACTTCGTTAGTACTAAATTATTTATTTAGCTTTCACCTTAAAATATACATTTGTATCGTCTAGTTTTGATTTTGATCAGTAGTTTAACTAAATGCTTAATTAACAATTCACTTTCATTGAATATAAAATACTTAATTTCAGAAACTTTTAGTTTATTTTAAGCAATGACAACCTCTTTGAACGAAACTAAATTTGCCAACTAAACTATTGAAAAAAAAGTACAGTAAATTATTATTAGTTTTGTATAAAACACTATGAAAAATATTTTGTGGTTCTTCGAAATGTAAGACTTCGCAATAACATAATTTTATTTTAATTTTTGCAAGTAATATTGAAACTGTTTTTAGTATTTCTATACATTATTTATGTACAATTTTTCTAAATTACCACTTCTGTGAATTTTATAAAAAAGACCTTTAGAAGCATTGCATTTTAAATTTTATATATGCTAAATGATGACTTAGTTTATTTAGAATAATACTTTTGAACTAGTGTGAAAGTTTAAAGTTATAACCTACTAGTAGATTTTATTGAAACATGTTTTACTTTATTTAATATAGAAAATTCTTTTAACCTCTTAGTATTTAATTTGATTTGTAAAATTAAGGAAGTATAACTACTTTTTTGTACGTATTGTTTTTTTTAGTAACAATATTTCAATAGAATACATGGTTAAGACTTGTAAAAAGTATCTAATAAAATACAGGTTGTGACAGGTCTGCAGAAAGAATTTTCTACGAAAATTAGTTTGGTTAATGACTTGAGTTTGTTTGAAAACATAGTAGTTACAGTTCAAGAAAGCCAAGAGCAGTTTGAGCTTTCAGATATTGCTGAAATTTACTATACTACGCCGCGGATGGTTTGTCTTGATTTGACTTCTTTTCCTGAATATTTAAACGAAGCTGAGAAAGCAGTAAGAAGCATTAGTTATGTTAACTTAAATCCAGTTGTAGAAGGGTCTGTATTAAAAGTGTTGTTACCTGTGTTAACTAAACATCACAGTCAACTAAAAATCAAACAAGCAACTGATCTGATGAGAAAACATCAGTCTTTATTAATCAAAATAAAGGAGGAAGCCATTGATGAATTAGAAAAATCAGAAAACATTCCAAAGGATTTAAACTTTTTAATAAAGAAACAAATTGATGCTTACATTGATTATAACAAAAATTCTATGAAAAAAGCACTTGAATCAAAAAAGAAAACACTTGAAATTTAAACAATGTAAATTTTAGTAAATTTTTTTTTAGATAAATACATATAGAATAGAAAAAAAAGCAATTATTTGTTATCTAATGAGCTTTACTTGCTTGAGTTTTTAGATTTAAATATCCTACTATATTGTCTATAATATAATAGCTATAAAATTATTATTAAAAAAGTGAAAAATCCCAAACTGTTTTTTCATTAAATTAGGAAAAACTTTACTTACTTACCTTGAAACAGAAATGTTTAAAACGAATACAACCATACTTAAAAATTGATTAAGAAGTATTTTAAGTTTTATTTATATGAATTTAGAAAATGCGTAAGACTTAAATAAATTAAAGTTGTTTTATCTTTGTTAATTTGATTTGTAAGAACTTTAAAAAGTTTTAACATATTAATTTTAACAGAACAGTACTTTATTTTGGTTAAGTTTCGTGTTTCAATTATTTTTAAAGTACCAAGTTAAAACTTAAGTTGTTATAGGTTAAAATGATTTTGTAAATTATTATTATTAGGTATTGAACTTTTTTATACTTAGCAAAACTGAGTAGTTAATTTAGTAATTTCTTATTTTCTAAATTTTCTCTTGTAATTCTTAACAAGTTTGTTTTATCTGATGTAAACCATTCTAGACATTGCTCGTAGCATACTTAAATTTAGGTTTTAATGAAAATTTACAGGTTGAAGTGTAAAATCAATGTTGCCTGATTACGTAGGGATTTCATGTTAATAATTATTGATGTCTTTGGCAGGCAATTTTATTGCAGCAGTTATACATTTTTTCCAAACTTATTTCATGCAAAGAAAATTAAAAAACGAATATTTTTTTCAAATTTGATATTTTTTTGCAAAAAAATATCATTAATGTTAACTTAACTATCTGGTATGTTAATTACAATTATTCTTGGTAGATAGTTATAAAGTATAACAAAAATAGTCAATGTTAACGGACACCTATCATTTTAGTTTTTTATTTGTTACTCGCAATCATTTAAATTTTATTTTTAACTTGATCTTTTCTAACTTGATTCATTTCTAACTTATTCCTTCCGACTTGATATTTTTAGATTTAATTTTATTCAAGCTTTTTATAGTTTTAAGATAATCTTTTATAAGTTAAATAGCTTTCAATATTTATTTAACTTTTAATTATTTTAGTAAAATTTTAAATAAAGCTTTATTTTAATTAACTTCTACTTTCAATATACAGTAACCTCTCGCTTATTTACGCACATTGGGTCCACATAAAAAATGCGTAAAGATACGAGAGATCGTAAAGATACGAGAGGTACCAAATATACTTACTAAAAAGGCTAATTTTTGATATTGCTTCTAGTTAAAAGTAGACTGGAGACTTTTCTACTTTCAACAATAGGTTTACTTTATTTATAAATATGAAGACAAAAGATAAAAATATACATAAAAAAAAAAAAGATTTAAATTTATTCAAAATAATAATACTTGTAGAAAAATTTTACCAATTTTAATAATAAGTAAATTTTATCTTTATTTATATGTGACTTATTTGATACTTAGCATTTATATTCTCTTCTACTAAGCAAATTTAATTTATAATGAAGCATTTCTTTACAATAAAGAAACCTAATTATTAAAATTTTTTCTACAGCCTTTTACAAAAATATGCATTTGTTGCTGAAATGGATTTCTTCTTTTGAAAAATATAATATAAGAAAAACGTCGAATAAAAATTGTTTATGTTACTACAACTTATTTGACCTTTACCCACATAAGAATAAACTTGTTTTGCATTGTATTAAAAATATATTAATGGATTTAAATAAAATCACAATAAACCTAATTTGTGCAATATTAAGAAAAATTCAAACTTTTGAATTTTTTAGAATTTTAAAACGCGTAACTAAACGAGAGTACGTAACGTCATGTGTGCGTAAAGATGCGAAAGGTTACTGTAACTTTGACTTAATTTTACTCCATCGAATTAAAATCTTAATTAAATCAAGTTTAGAGTTAATTAAAATTATTAGGTTAGACTTATCAAATTATCGACCTTAAAATCATGAAATTAGAAAAGATTAAGTTAATTTGTAACGAGTTAGAAACAAGTCTACTGAAATAGATCAAGTTAGAAACGAATTAAGTTAGAAACTATCAAGCTTAGGACGTGAAATTTTATGTATATAAGCAACAAAAAAACAATTAGAATCATATAAGTTAGAAAATAAGGTAAACAAAGGTTTAGTTGTCTTTTTAAGTCGCGGGCTGCACTTTTAAGTGAAAAGTCTTACGCGGTCCGCGGTTGTTTTAAAATAATTGTTAAATTATTGTTATAGAAAAACACAGTCTTAAACGAAAGATTCAATAAAAGAACACTTTCAAAGAGTAATTGTAAGTTTTCACATCAAATAATTTTACTTTTATTATATCAAAAGCTAGTTAAATACTTACCTGAAAAGTACTTCGTGGGCTTAAAGATTTCGGTTTTATGGGCTGCATTTGGCCCACGGACCGGGTTTAGCCGACCGCTGTAGTATACTAGAGTTATTCCAATTATGTATGTCAAACATTTTAATTTGTAACAAACATGTTTCAAAAACTATTTATATAATCACATTAAAATTTATATTCCAAAAAAAAAACAAGCTATCTAACGATTACATCAAACCTTTTCGATCATCAGGCTACAAGATTTTAGTAGTCTGAGATTCGGGCTTGTGTTAGTTTGCTTGTCTCATGACATACGAAAGTCATTGCTTGGGCTCTGATAAATTTTTACTCTTGTTTTTATTTTTAAAACAAAGTATCAGATACTAAAGAAGCAATTAAAAATGTGTATTTATAGGTATGACAATTTTTTCACGTACAAATATTAAAATTGTATACCATATGTCTTAACAGTAAAGTCTGAAGTAAAAGCTTCGTTTAATTTCAAAATGTTTTTTTACTTAATAGTTTGATTTGAGCTAAAGTTTTTAATGGTTTTTACTTAAAAAGTTCAGTAAAAGATTTTTTTCTTATCATATTCACTAAAAGATCAGATTCCGTTTAATACTGATCTGTTGCGATTTTAAGTTTAAATTTCTTGTAACTCCATATAAGGTTGTTTTTTTTGGACATTTTAGCAGGTGTGGTTAAATAATAAATGGCAACTTTAGATTAGTTGGCATTTTTAAAACCATTCATTTCGAAGCTAACTTTCAATTTTTTAATTCCTGAGATAAAACGTATGAGATTATTTAAGACTAAAAAAGTACATTATGTTTGAAAAAAAGAACCAATAATGCATTTTGTTGTTAAAATTAGTAACTGCAATTTAAATATAATAGAATATCAAAAAAATGATTTTACACCTAAAGGTTAGTTTTATTTAATATTAAAAAGTTAAATTTATATAAGGTTTCTTGACTCATTTTATCATCGTAGTCGCTATGGTGTTATTAAATTGGTTTGTTTTATTATTTTTTTTTCATACAAGATAACCACTCATTCTGGTCGTTCATACTCAACAGCTTAGTATTCAGACTAGTAAATAAACATTTTTTTGTATATAAGAGTAATTTAACAATAGTATAAAATAGTTGGTTTTTGTACAAAATTTGTTTTATGTTTTTAGTCCTTTCAATAATTTAACATATAAAACTTAACCATAGGTTTAATTGTGAAAAAATATTTAAAGGTTTTTGTTTCTTAAAAGACCAAAACAAAAAAAAACATTTTTTAAGAGTTTGATTGGCAAACTAAGTTTTGCAAAAAGAGCTTGTCAGTGCTTAAGTAAGCAAAGAACTTCCTGATCAGATAAAATACTTACTTTAGAAGCTCTTCGAGCAAAACTTAGTTTGCCAAATAAAACTTCAAAAAAAGTGTTTAAAATTATTTTAAGTCGCTTTAAATACTAAAAAAACTACAACATATACTGATTACTTATTAAAATAAAAGATTAAAAAATAACAAAAAAAATGTTTACGTTATCTTAAAAAAATAATTTATAATTACATCATTGCTTGATTATCGAATAGGATGAAATTGAAGTTTTGTGAAGACTTGTTCGTTAGTTTTAAACATATAGCAAGGAAAACACTTACATAAGACTATATTTAATAAAGAAGATAACATTTTCAATGTTTTATTGTCTCTTTTAAATGGGACAAATAGATATAAAAACTTAGTTTAAGTATAAAATTAATAACTAACACTATGCACAATTAATTATCTCATGATCAGAAAAAAAACAAAATGGTGAGCGACGCTTTAGTTTTCTATATATGAACCTTATACGAACTTTAAAGTTAGTTCAAACTGAATAGACCGTTATTCGAAACGTAGAAAGTTGTCTAAGGCCTCTAAATTTTACGTGAACTGTTGCAAGTACTTCCAAAAGGAGAAAATCTCCACTTGTTGTTAGAAGACAAGTTTTTTTTTATACTGTATTTGTCACATACCTTTAAAGATTTATTTAAGCACTGACGAGTTCTTTGACCGAAACTTAGTTTGTAAAATAAATTCTTGAAAGAATAAAACCATACTGTATTTGTTTTAAAAACATCCGATTCTCTTATAGATTTGCTTTCTTACCTGATTCTTCTGTCTCATACTTGCTTCCAGCAGAATTAAATAATATTTTATTGTGATAAAATTTTAACTCTCATCTTTTCTGTTTTATTTTTACGTAAAAATACCATTTAAAACTATTTTGTTATAATCCCCATTGAAGTTATTACTGTGTATATGAGAACTTAATTGTGTACTTTTCTTTTCTAAAATGATGCATATATTCATTTAAACTAGTTTTTATAATAGTTCCTATTGAATCAATACAATGCATATTTTTAACCTTACGCGTTATTTTAAGTTTTTTTAACTTTTCTTCTACTAAAACTAACCATTTTTTTGTCTTCAGTTGCAAAGTTTGCTTACTTAAAAAAAAAATTCTTTGTTATAACCCTCTGCTATTACTTTTATCTCTCTCATTTAGATTACTATGAAATTAGCTACTAAACAAGTATTTGAATTTAGTTTGTTATTTCGATAAACTGATCTGTAAATAGTAAACAATTAATAAATAAGCAGTCAACTTTTGTTAATGACGTAAATTAAATAACGATAAAAAAAACACACTTACGTTATACAATTTTAAAGTTAAGCTGCTTCAATGGGTGTTTACTGTATATATTTGTTTTACTTTTGTTTCTCGATAGCTTGTCCTGAAGTTTAATATTCAAGGAATAATTACTTAACGTATGATGACTTATAATTGTCTGGGTTGAACAACAAAAAATGCTCATCAACCAAAACGAGGTTATTTAGAATATCGAGCAGACGAAAAGAGAATGTTTCCTAATGCGATTGTACGCTTCAACCTACTGTGATAGATGCTAAAAAGAACTAACTATATTATTGTTCTATTGAACGACAAAGAATAACGCTCAATAAATTTTGTCCTAGGACCTGGTGCACGAAGAACCTTTCGGTTATTGAGTCGCACACCACGGGTACCTTTTAATGTCTTGTCTAGGACTATAATGAGCTTGCAAAACATTCTTAGCTGTAATTTGCTTTTTAGTCTAGATCATTGGTCCTCACAAAGTACATCTGTGCACAGTAGTGTGCATAGAAATTATTTTACTGTGCCCATAAAATAAAATAAGGTGGAATAATATATATTCTACCAGTTTTCCTTTGATTTTCTATTAGAAAAAGTTAATTATAACCTTAATTAGCAATCCTTAACTAGTAATTTATAAATATAGGCACCAATATAACTGTTTATCTTAACTAAAAGATATTGCTCAATTTACTGGAATGTAAGGGCTTATTTTAATAATAACACTAGTGAAAGTTGAGTATTTAATACACTACCAAGCTTCGGTACAAAAATATATACGACCTTGTCGTGTAAAATGGTTTATAGTAAACTGTTTACTTTGTTATACTTTACAAGGTCGTAAGTTTTTTTTTGCCATCGAAACTTGACAATGAATAAAATACTCAACTTGCATTAGAGTTGTTATCTAAATATAGATACCCAAAACATACAATGTTCACTAACAACAACTTATTTTTGTAGTCTAGTGCGCACAAAACTTATTTTCTAGTAATTTACTGTACACAGTTTTTAAAAGAATTAAAGACCAACTGTCTAGATAAATTTTAAAATAGTGAATTGTATTTACTAAGTGAAACTTGGATTGCCTTCTAATTAAAGTAAAATCGCTCTGCTCAAAAATCTAAAAATACGCTCTTTTCTCTTGGTGCTCGGCTTTAAATACCTTTTTTTTCTGCGGTAAAGCATTTAATTTCAAGTCTTTCAGACAGACGAAATAAGCAGTCAATGATTACGGTGTTTTATGGTTTAACATGAAAATATCTGAATCAAAGTTTGATAAACATTCGTAACTTACTTTGATCAGTTTTTTAAATTTTATTTGTGCTGAGACATTTGAAGCAAATTCTGATATAGGATGGTATGAATTCTTGTTAACATTTTTTGATAAATTGATTTGCAAATCAAGTGATAGTCAAACCTATATTCTTTTACTGTCTAGATCTACATTTACAGGTTCTGCTCAGATAAAGAAGCTCTCAGAGTTTTTTAAAGCTTAACAATCATTTTGAATGATCACGTTTTAGTAATTATAAGACAATAATCTTCGTACAGTTTTTTTTTTGACAGAAATTCTACTTTACTTACAAAAAAAAGTCACAACCAATTCAAACTTGAACCGTGATCACTCCTCATGGGTACGTTAATATATCTTTTTCTCACTTTACAAATTATAGTTTATTTTTATGGATCAAATTAGTATAGCTTTACAAGAATAATTTTGGGTCCGAATTTATTTCTTTGGCGCTTTTCTTATAAAGTTAAAAGCCTACATTGAAATACTTTTGATGTAATTAGTTTTAAAATGTTTACTATCAAATCAATGTTAGAAAAGAATTCTATAAGTAGTGGACAAAAAGTTCCCATAACCATTTCCTTCAAAGTATATTTTGTCAATTGTGTATTTAAGAGTTTTTGTTTGTTAATAATGCCTAGTTAACGAAACAATACGCGTTATTATAAACTCAAGTGTAAAACTGTACTTTGTAAGACAATGCTAAAACAGAGTTTTCAATTATACTTGCAATAAGTTACTATCAACATAACCATAAAATTAGCATCAAAACACTCTCAATTTTGTTTATATCATACTTCTAAACTTATATTTGAAAATTCTTTCAATTTATTTGCTAAGTTAAAATATTAACTAAAAATTTCGTCGAAGACAGGATTATGCGGTCAGGCAGGCCAGCAGGCCGTATGCGGTCTACCCCTATTGTATAACAATGCCGTAATTAAAATGAGAGTTAGTAAATCAGATTTTTTTAAATTTCATCTGAAAATCAGCAATAAAAAATTACAGGTTAGGGCCCGTTCGCTGGGTCTGGGCCATCAAACAAAATATCTGGCGCGTGACAAAATTTTTAGCTTGAAAACACTTGAATACAAAAAACTTATATCGAGCTTAATATACTTTAACTTACGTTGCGTACCAACAGTACTTTATTAAACAAATATTTCAACACAACTCTGCATTAAAATATTTTAAAATAGTATTGTACAATGTTCAAAAATGTGCAGTCCGTGGACGTCCACCAAAATATGTTTTCTTTTACATGTCCGACCCGAAAAAGGCGGTAAATATGTGCTGTAGACTAAAAAAGTTTCTCACTCATAGTGTAAGTAATAAACGAATAAAAGAATGAATTCAAAGCGTAACCATAAAATTTATTAAATTAACTGGATCCGGGATCCGTATTTTTAGGTTACTATTCTAAGCTTAACGACAAGCAGAAGCTTGTAACCTCATAAACTACTACATCATCAGAAAAATACAACAAGTGAAATAATAAAGTTTAGTTAGGCGCAAATAAATAATAATCAAACTGAACATTTAACATGTATAAGTTAATACAACATTGTCTACGGAATATTATGCTTTAAAGTTAGTAGCTTTATCGAGAGTAAAAAAATATTGGAATTGCACAAACTAAAAAAAACAATGACGCTGAATAAATATGGATTTTATAAAAAATGTTCATATATTAAAAATTTAATTTTTCTAACACAAAACTTTAGACAGTATAAAAGCTTCATTAATGTTTTTTCAATTTAAGATTAGTTAAAAAATATATATATTTCGTTCATTGTAAAATTTAACTAAGAAAAAAAAAAACAAGTTACGCAAAGAAACAAACTCGAAAATCAACTTTTGTTTCACTGTAAATGGACATAAATTAAGTGTTAAAGCTTTCCCCATAGTTCAATTGGAGGAAACCCTGATATTGTACCGGAGTATGTACTTTTATCAATTTCATTTTCAATTTTATACTCTAATTTGTATCGTAGTTTTACTTCTTTCTGTAAAATAACATATATTCTGTAAAATAATGCAAACTGTTAATTGTTAAATAAATTAAAATTTACTAAGGTCGTTTTAAGTTACACACAGAAATACTAGAGTTTTAACACAGGATTAAGTATTACTAGAGTAGCTTATAATAAAAAACAATATAGAGCATTTAAACAGGTTTATAAATACTTCTTCAAACTTTTTTTAAAAACCTTAAGTTACGATAATTAAACTATATTTATGTATAATTTATTTAAATTAAGTTGAACTATGCCGTCTCATAAAAATGAATTCAAATAATGAACAAGTTATGTTTATTTATATATCTCAACTGCAGGCAACAATATATAATCAAATAAAACAATACTCTCTTTATACTAATTAATACTAAATTAACGTAATTTTTTAGATACTTCAACTATTAAAATTTTGTATAGGAACTTTTATTGATTTTAAAAGTTTCAATTCACACTTAGTTTATTTTTTTAATACGTTAAGTCAAAACTAAGTATACAAATTAAGTTTAGTTTAGTGTTTTTGAGAGCTTTTATATTTACAAAAAACAGATACTTTAAAACAGATCCATTTTTTTTTCATTTTAAATTGTAATTAAGGATGAATAATGAACTAAAATAAATAACTTTTTAAATTAGTTTTGATAATTATGTAGTTTATATTTCAATTCTTTTCCACTAAAATATTTCATTCATTCAGTTAATTTTTGTTTTAGGACGACAAAATTGAAACTTACAAACCAAAATAATAAGACGAGTCATTTTTATTTTCTAAGAATACTAAGATCAAAAATACAATAAGTCAGAAAAAAAAACTGTTGACATATTAAGACGTTTTGACGAACAAACACAATATTATACTATTACTGTAAATCAGTACTTCCCAAAGTAGGTCATATAGCACTTTTGAGAACCATTACAGAATTTTAGAGGCCATAACCAGCAAAAGAGCATAGTTTGAAACTTACACTAGATATTCTAGAGTTGATGGTGGAGAGGAAAAAAAAATCCTAGGCATATTTAAGGGTAATTTTTTGAGAATTTTTATCGTAGGGGCCACAGCTTTTTTTCTTTAAAGGGGGCCTTATGAAAAAAAGTTTGTGAAACCTTGCTGTTGATTATTTTTATAAAAATTTTTTTTTAATTATCAGTCGGTTTAATTGTGAATTAAACACAATATTCCGGTAAACTAAACAATACGTGCACACAATTTAAATAAATCATTGAAAAACAAATATTGAAAGAACAATAATAAAATTTAAAGCTAATTTACGCAAAACATAACAATACTATATATTTTTTTATACAGTTTAAATACGTTTCTTTATTTCGTTTGTCTGTATTTCTAACTTAACAATTTAATTGAAAATTGTTACAATTTCCGTGGTCATAAATGTAAAAGTGACATTACTTTGTATGCAGATGCTTATGCTTAACATTTGAAAATTAAATATTCAAAATTTCAAGCTAAACGTTTAATAAAGGTCCTAGCGAACGAGTTCGCAAGAGTAACTGATAAAATCAAATTTTAATAGTACTCTTTCTTTATTGATCATGTTTCCGAGTGTCAAACAAGTTATAAACTTCAACGGAGCTATGCAAATCCAAAAGATACTCATTTTGGATTATTTTTTGGATACTCATCTTGTATCATTTGGATTTGCTACTCCGTTGAAGTTGTTAACTTGATTGACACTCAGAAACATATGTCAATTCAATAAAGAAAGAGTACTATTAAAATTTGATTTTACTATTATGAAAATTTGAAAACTAAGTTATAGAAAACGAATATGAAGAACATTTTTAATTTAAAGATATAGCAGGGTAAAGTTATAGAAACAGTTTTACAACAATTTGAAAAACATTAAATTTATTAAAACTAACGACCTTTTCTGTGTTATAAATAGACTTTATTTTAAACTTGGCATTCAAAGATACTAACTTTGAAACACAAGTAGTAGAAAATAACTTGTCATATTTTATTAAGATTATCAAGTTTTGATTGGTTTGAACGATTAAATGTACTTTTATTAAAAAATATATAGATAGTGATTTTATAAAAGTAGTTGATGTGTGTACTTATACTATGAGTAGTACAAGTTATAAGTATAGATTAAGCAAAAGCAAAACACTAACATTTGATGTATTTGCAATAATAATAACTTGTGTAATAGGTGGGGTCGACTGGATAGGATTGTAAGCTTTAAGGGATGTTGATGAAGGTGCTTGTAATTTAACTCGCATTATCTGTTTGATGATTTATTTTTGATGCGTGATCTCATATAGGTGTTTGTGATTGTTTCAAACAAGTAACAAATAAATTTATATAAGCACTAAACATAAAATTTAAAGTATTTGTAAAATTCTGTTTGTTTAAAAACCTTTAGAACTTAATAATCTTGAACTTTATATTTTGATATGTGATCAAAATCTATTTAGCAAAAATAACTTGAAAC
The DNA here is from genome assembly GCF_965202585.1 of Thalia democratica. Lineage (NCBI taxonomy): Eukaryota > Metazoa > Chordata > Thaliacea > Salpida > Salpidae > Thalia > Thalia democratica. Next base: position 61,440,477 of record NC_139165.1, read on the forward strand.
TAGCTAGAGTTCATATCAAATTTCGAACTAGTGTTAGTAGGTGTCAACAATTTATAATAGCTTTAAATTTGATTTTTCAATATATAATCTGTGAACTGTAAAAACCTATAACGAACTAAAAAATAAGTATGTACTTGAGAGCTAATACTCAAAGTCACAAGTCTAAAACTTTTAACTTGTTTTTGTTATTTTTACTAACGTTTATTTTTCAACTAATAAAAAAACCTTTGGGACAGCAACTTGGAAATTAACATTTTCAACATTACAAGCTTTAGTGTTTATAATGGACAGAACGCACACAAGTGTATCAGTTCGTCCACTAGAGGCATGGTTGCAAGAAAAGTGCAACAAAACTCGAATATTGTCTGTGTCATGAACGGTGATAGGAGGATAATTACCTGTTGTAACTTGTGTTGATTACTTTCAGTTGTAGATTATTCAAACCAAACATAGATTAAGTTGTAAATGTTCTAAATTTAAAAACATAGCAAAACATTTAGGTAGTAATAAGGAAATATTGTAAAGAATTGCAAATTTTAAACTATCAACAATTTTATGTAAATATTAAAAATATCAGGATATACAACTCTACCACAAAGATGACTATCATACTTAAGAGAAAGGTTTAAAATTTACTTCAAAAATTATTACTGTAGTATTGACATGTAATTTTTCTAAACTATGTTCTTGGAACTAAGTGATTAATAGTAAAATAAAAAATTACTTAAACTGATCATTACAATTTATTTTTTATCAAGTCAAAAATCATTCGATTTGAAACTAGTATAATATTTTAGACCACAACAATAACAAATATAAAAAATAACTATAAAAAGAATAGTTTAAAAACTTCACTTCTATCTCTTAATCTTTACAAAAATTAGCATTTTGTAAATAGTAGAACATAACTAAAATACTGATAGAAATTATTTAACTTAAAACAAAGTTTGAATTGCAGGTTTAAAGTTAAATTATGTAAGATTAACTATGCTCAAGGCTAATTTTACATAATTATTAATCAATATTAATTAGTTTGGCTCTTAAGGAACTATTTTAGTTTATTCTGAAATTATTCTGAAATTCAATGAAAAACTTACTTTTCAGACAAGTGCAGTTCTCAAATTATGGTCAATATTTTAGTTAAGTTAGTTAGTGTTTATAAATAATAATACACCAACAATTTTAACATTTAGTTAATTATAAAAATAAAGTTAAAGACATTTAAACATGTTTTAATTATTTTTATTATTGTTACATTAGTCGAACTAGTTTCTTATCGCGTTAATTTCTTATACTTTTTATTTAATGCTCAACGCCGGACCTAAGCACCAAAACCTAGGCCACTTAAATTAAAAGTCACAAAAAAATCAAAATGTTTACTTTATAGCGAATTACACAATACCTAAGGTTTTTCGAAGTATTTTTACAGAATTTCTGATTTTCTTCTTTTTTTTGAAAATAAAAGGTTTTTTTGTCTATTTTTAGTATTAATTTAACGAAAAATTGTCTTAAAAACTAAAATAATACTGAAAAGGTACTGTAATGCTGCTTTAAGGTGTTTTATATTAGATAAAGTTCTAAATTATACAGTAAAAAAATAACTTATGATATATTTTTCGTATCTCATTTAAACTTTATTCATTTACATGTAAAATTGCAGGTTTTTTTAGTATTTTTTGTTCATATTTCTAGATTTGTTTCACTTTTAATTTGTCAAATTTCAGGTTCTCAAGGTTTTTTGGCAACCCTCATAAGTTAAAACTTAGAGCTATATACAAAATACATCAAACTTATGAATAAAAAAAAAAAACATGTCTACTAAAAAGCGTACTTTCATAGTAGAATAATAAAGCACAACTAAATTAGTGAGAATATACTTGAATCAGTGAGATTTCATTAACGACAACTTGCATGTTACTCTGCATAGCTTTGTTTTTTATTATGATTTTAACTTTCATTCTATTTTCTAGTTCTGTTCAACTTATTTTAATTTTAGTATTACTGTAGTATTTACGTTTATTGTTGTACTTAAGACATTCTTTTTAATTTTACTATTGACGTGCTTTTTAAAAACTTTAATATAATTTTATTAAGTTAAAACATAAAAACTGTTAAGTTTTAGCAACCTTGTTTTGGACATATGTTAATACTTTTTTAGTTTAATTTCAAGCTTGCAGTTTTATGTAGGAAGTTAATTATTGTAATAACATCTGCTTGCAACAAAACTTTTCATACTTTGTTACAAAAACACATATTCTATTTGAATTTTATCTTGATTGAAATAATGTTTAAATAATAAGTATAATATGAAAATTCATGTAAAATAAAACTCATCAACTTGGTTTAATATCCCCTAACGCCACAACAACGTCATTGAGGGAGGCTGGTGGGATGATTTGTTCTTGTGACATAACAGCAGAATTGTTTTTCATCGTTGATAATGTCATCATGTGCATAGTTGATGCTGATGTCATCCATGACATGTCATCAGATTGTTGCGTAACATCACGATTTCCTATAGTAAAGTATTTAAAACAATTTAATATAAAGATGATAGTGGTTTTTCAAGTTATAAATTTGATATTTTCTAACGAAAGTAGTCTCGTTCACATACAATATATAAGTTCCGACTAAAAAATGCGGTTGTTTAATTGTAGCATAATTAAAATTGTTTCTAATCTCAACAAAAATAATAATAAGTCGAAAAATGAGACTGCAACTGCAAAGTGCCACTCGCTCAGCGATCTTAAACTACGCGGAAAGATTTAAAATTATACCCAGCAATCTTCAAACTGTCATTTTCAAGCCGCGCTCGGCTTTTAATAGTGTTACACTACAGTAAACAATTCTTCTTTTTTCTAAGTCTCTCGGCGAACAAGTATCTAATACTCACATTATCTTTCAAGATTTTTAAAATCTAATTACGTTATTTTTTGTTTTTTTCCAAATCCTAACAATTAAATTAATTAAACCCTTTAAAGGAAAAAAAAAGTTATGGCCCTCTTTTAACAAGATTACTCAAAAATTTTACCATTAAAAAAATCTAAGAACTTTTTGTTTTTGCTCTTCATCATCAACTCCAGAACATTTATAGTAAGTTTCAAACAATGGTCTTGTGGCTCCCCCTGTTACAGCTTATGGCCTCCTAAATTTCTGAAATTTTCAAATAATATCTAGTATAAGATCAAAACTACCCTTAAAAAACGCCTAAGACCTATTTTTGCTCTTCATATACTCAAGAACATCTAGCGTAAGTTTCAAATAGTGGCCCCTTTGCAGCGTATGGCCCACTTTGGGGAACCCTACTCTAGCTCAACAAATAAAGTTCAATAAAGTTGTAAAAGTTAAAAAAAAGATTTGTATGAACCACCAAACACAGAACTGTATCACCTTTTACTTAGGAGATTAAGTATATTTTGATAAATATATAATGAATTATTTACATAATGGCGATGCATATTGTCAGTTACAATGTTATACTTTGATCCAAAATTACAGTATTGAATGTATCAAGACATACATTATTTAACTTCCTATACCTTAAAACAAATTAAACAGAATAAAACCTTCAGGAGACAAAAGCGAAGTTAGACCAGTCGCGGGTTGCATATTTAGTGGCAAAGTAGCAACATCTGAAGATGATAGTTCTCCCTGTATTAGCTGTTTTGTAGTTTCTTGTTGTTTTCTTTCTTTTTCAACTTGATTGCTCATTTGCAACTCCTTTAATGTTGGTTTTAGTGTCGGCTGTCTGAAAATCAAAAGGCTGCTAGTCTAAACAAAAAAATTCTTGAAATAAGTTAAAATTTAATGAGTACTTTGAAAAGTAACGACCTTAAAATATATTTTTATTCAAGTATTTAGATTTAGAGGTTGAAAATTTAAAAGTATGTCAATTTTAATTATTAAAATGTTTAATGTCATGCATTAAATTATATAAAATGTTTAGAAAAAACTTCTGTACTCACTAGATTTAAGACTTTGAGTTAGATATAATTTGTTTAGTTTATAGGGTAACATGAAATTTCAAATACAACAATTCAATATTAATATTCAAATTAAGACAATTATACGTTATAACTAAATCAAATCAAAATACAACAATTCAAACTTCGATATTTTAAATTACGACAATTTGGTTACACTTTCTTAATTTCTGCCATTTAAAACCACAACAAATCAAATTTTAAACTAAACTAGAACTTATACTAGTTGCAATATTAAAAAATAAACTTTAAGATGTAAAATTAATGTACAGTTGTTTGTACTTTTTTTCAGTGACTTTTGTTAGTTTTTATTAAATGGATTAAATGGAAGAAAAATAGTATTTAAAATTATATACTAGTTTTAATAAGTTTACAAAAGGTACGTTTTAATATTTATATTGATATTTTTCGTCCTTGGTTACATTTTTAATCAAAAACTATTTTATGACATTTAATTTTACGATTGATTTAAATTTAATTTACAAAAAATATAAAGTATAAAATTTTAAATATAGTCTAGTTAGTGACATTCCAACTTTAAATAATTCTATATTTAGTGAGTTTATATTTTTTAATTTACATTAATTCTGACAAATGCAACTTTAACGTTTTAAGTTATGAAGATTCAATTTTCAACAGTTGAAATTACGACAGTTTAAACATCCATACATATTCATTTTAGTTTATTATACTGTCAAGCTTTACTCAGGGTTGCCACTCGTTTTTTCAATTTTTTTTCCAGGTTTTCAAAATTTCTTCCAGGTTTTTAAAAGTACACATTTTTGGGTCTATTTGTAGTTTTAAGTTAATTTCTATTTAAGAAACTGTGTTAAATAGTATAAAAATATTGTAAAGATACTGTAAAGTTACTTTAAATGTGTTTTTTAATAAAAAAATTTTTGATGGTGACGAAAATCTTAATTATATGATAGATTTTTGTGTCAAATCAAAATTTTACAACTGAAAATGTTAAACTATTAAAAATTCTAGGTTTTTCCAGGTTTTTCGATAAAAAATTTTCAAATTCCAGGTTTTTCCAGGTTATTTTAGCCTAAATTGTCAAATTCCAGGTTTCCAGGTAAAGTGGCAACCCTGTCTACTTAAAATAACACGGGACTTAATGATGTACCTTTAAAAAACTAATTTCTAATAATTTCTAAAATCATAATGAGTTAAAAGATTTTTGAAATATTATAACTAAGCTTCAGTTGTAACTTAAATTGTCATAACTTGAAGAAAGCTGTAATTTGAAATGACAAAATTCGAATAACAGAATTTTTATTATTGTGAACTGATTAGTGGGAACCTGAGCTGTCGGAATTTTTTGTCGTTCAACATGTTAATATTATATTGTATCAATTTATCTAAAACTTGAAACTGTTCTTAATAACCAAATAAGATAAAATGCACAACCAAACAAACAAAACTTTCTTTATAGAAGTTACAACATTAATTTAATTGATGATACTTTTTTTTACTACAATACTAAACAGTTAAAAATAGTTAAATGGTAAGTCAATATACAATACAGGGCTCGTGCGCAAAATTTTTTTGAAATTTATCCTGACTTTTCTCAATTTAGACCTGGTTAGACTAGAATTTTCCGAAAAAGCGCAATATTTTTCTATTGATTGCGATTTGGCTGTCAGGTGGTGTTAATTAGTAAGACCGAAAAAAATAAATTGGTAATTAACTAGTAATGGGGAAATATCTAGAAAATAGGAGCAATTTTCTTAAACTTCTGCACAGGGGGCGCTTATAAAAATAAGTTTGGGAAACCCTGTTCTAACCTTTGTTGGTCAGCGCCAATTTGGTCTAATAACCAGATGAAACGACAGAACCTATTAGATTAGTTGTAGTTGCATAGCTTACATTGACAGAAATTTCTAGATTTTTTATTTATTTTTTAATTATTTAAAAAGATATGGTCCCAGAAAAATATCATAAAAGTTCAAGTTTTCGGAACTTGAATTGTTTTGCACTCATTTTAAGATACTTCCCTCTCATAGAAATATATTTCAGATATTCTGGGATTTGCAAGCGTTTGTAGTGAAATTTTGCCTTCAAAAACCAAATGCTTGTTATAAAAAAGATCACAATTTAATAATCTACTCAAAAAAATGCTGAAATTTTTAAGTAAATAATTTAGTCCGACTCAGGGTTGCTAAATGTTTTTGGCAGATACATCTCCAGGTTTTCAAAACTTTTTTCCAGGTTTTTAAAATCACACTTTTAGGGTCTGTTTTTAGTTAAAAACTAAGTTTAAGGTGAAAAACCGTGTTAAATAGTAAAACGACTTTGAAAATATATTCTTAAGCTTCTTTAAATGTGTTTTCAAATAAAATAAAAAGTTTTGATGATGACAAAATATTTTTGTTCATACGATAGATTTTTGTGTCTAATCTAAATTTTACTATAAACATGTAAAATTTTTCAAAAATCCAGGTTTTTCAAGGTTTTTTAGTCATTTTGTTCAAAATTCTAGGTTTTTTGGAAACCCTGCTGACTTAGCATGACGCTCACGAACCCTGATAATGCCACAGAGGGTCTTGGTATTAAAAAACTAACATCGGGTATTTTATCATACTCTTAAGTAAAAACTGAACATTATTTTTTGTAGAACAAAAGAATATTTAAGTTTAGAAATGTTGACAGTTTTATGATAAGTTTCGTGTAAAAATATTTTAGTAGCTGTTCTTTATTACATCGTATATTTTTCATTAAAACAAAAAAATGTCATAAAATGTTTATTTTTTCTAAAATTTAAAGCTAACAACTTTGTTTTTTTTTTAAATTATTCAGAATTTATGTATTATATGTTATAAGCAAGTTATACTAAATTTTTGCAAAAAACAAACTTTAATTATATTAAACTAAAAACAATTCTGCTATTTTCTTAATAAAAAAATATTAATATTTTCAAAACAAACTAACGATAAAAGTCTAGCTGGCTTGCGTCCAAGACTCATTTCAATCAAACCTGAACTTAGCTCATCGATGTCCGAAAGTAACTATTGAACAAAAAATATTTAAACCTTAAATAAATTCAAGTAAAAATTATTATGTGATAAAATTTTAACAAATATATTGAAAAAAAAAGTTATCTACAAAAATTTTATAATAACATTATGCAGATGAATGAAGCTTTAGATAGTAATTTAAATACTGCTAATTTATATCCAGTTAATATAGAACTTTTTATTCTGTTTTTGATTAGTATAATATATTTATAATTTTAAAATTTCTGAACATAATAATAAATACTAATTAAGTCCTAAATAAAAATTTGTAAAGCTGTTTTAATAGTTTGACCACTTTTAAGCAAAATTATTTAAAATTAAACAAGAGGAAAAAATAAAATGCATAGAAAAAAAAAAGTTTTCTTATCAAGTATAGATAACACTAGCAATAATTTTTTTTTGGATAATACAAACAATTACTTAGTAAATTGTTTTGGTTGCTAAAAAAATAGTTTATTTTCTACTCTAAATGAAATTTGTTAACTGTATATGTTTGTGATGGTAGCAAGATCTATCACCTATACTTTTATCAACATTAGTGTATTTTGTTTACATATTATGTTGGGATAAAGTTATAGCATTGCAATGTGTTTGAAACATATTGTGCTTTGTGATTTAGTTTATATATAACTGTTTAAACAAATACTACTACCTTTATTCTGTAATGTTAAGCAACACATTAAAGTAGGGCTGCAAAACTTTTTCAGTCGTCGGGCAAGATTTACTATAAACAACTTTCGCGGGCCGAACTTATTAAAAGAAGTACTTTCAAGCCGCATAGTTTTGAAAATTTATGCTTAAAATTTTATATTTAAACTATAAGAAAAAAATTTAATGAATCAATCGTTATATAAGCATTCTTTAATGAAAATTCTAATACACTACATAACCTAACTCTTTTTATAACAATTTTCTATTTAATTAGTTTTTCATAAGTTGTTTTCGAGCTAACAATATATCGCGGGCCAGAGACTTTGCTTAACGGACTGGATCAGGACCGCAGACAGTTCGATGCTCACCAGTTAAATTGTACATAAAAGGCTATTCATACTATTCAGAATTTTAAGTTAAAGACTTAAAGTATTCATTTAATCTAAAAAAAACTAACAGATGTTGGTTCTTCAATTTTTTCAGATACATTTTTTGATGAAGTCATAAAATCCATATTTTTTTCATTGTGCAATGGATTGATCAGAGCTTCGTTTTTTTGAGAAAAAAGAGGTGGCGAACTTTCGATGTTGGGGAGAGTTGGAATTTTAGGAACAATATTCATATTTAGAAGCAACTCTTCGTCTGTTTGAGCTGTTTGAAAGTTTAACTAAGCAACCATTAGGTAAAACCAAAAAACTAAATCTGAAAATTTTTAAAATTACCATAAAAATTACTAAAAGTAATTACTTAGTACCTATAACTTACATTTCAGATATAATATTTAGTATCTAAGATAAAAATAAGTTCATAGATTTAACCTTTTTTGAGATTAAATTTATCATTAAGATAGTTTAAGTTATGCACAAACTTTCTTAGAATAGTAGGGGTAAACCTTCATCGAGTATAATATAGTCGATTAATATAAACGTATAAAGATTACGAAAAAGATTATATTTGACACTTTATAATTTTTCAATTAAGTTTTTTTAAAGTTTTACAAAAAGTTTATGCTATAAGCTTTTAAGACCTTAAAACTTATACTAAAATCTGAATTTTCTATCAATTAACTTAAGTTTTACTTGTCGTATACAAAAATTAAGCTAGAAAGGTACTTTATTGTTTTACTATAAAAAAGCTATCTTTTAAAACCTGTTTTATATACACCTTATACTTAAAAATAAAAGTGATTAAACTATTGAAAAACCATATCTATTTAGAGCTGACAAATAAAAAACAATTTAAATTTTATTAGCTGGTTGATAAAATCAGCGTAGCAAGTATCATTAAAATAAGGATGTATCCGAATTGCAACCAACATTGATAAAAATGGTTGTTAGTACTCGTGGAAGCTTGTTGTTCTATGTCTCTTTCCTGCATTGAAAATGATTGCATGTCTGTCAGTAGGTCCTGTATTCCTAGTTTTTAAAAGATTAATAATAATAAAAAATAATGTTAGTCAAAAACCTAACTTAAAATATAAAGTCAACAGCGTACTAAGACTGAAACAAAACATATTCTCATTTTAATCAACAATCATCTTAGGTTAAAAAGTGTTATTAGTAGAAGCAGTAAGTATCAAATGAACTACTGGAAAATTTAGTTAAAATATATCAAAATTGTATCCTCACCTTCACTATTTTTGTTTTTTACGAGAATTTCTTCAAAATTATTCATCACTTTTGATAAGTCGTCATTAGCCTTTAGTATTTCCATTAATGCTTGTTCGTTGTCTTCTGTATCTGATGCAAGTCTAAACAAAGAAGGTCGCAATTTTTGACAACTGTCGAACAACTCCTAATAAAAAAAAGACTTTAATGTTTTACGTATTAAATCAAATTGTTACTAGTTTTGTCTACGTTTTTGTTGCAGTTTTTATTTACACTAAATTATTTACGTTATTATCAATTAAACACGTTTAAACGTAAATGAATATTATATTTAACCTTCATCGTTTGTATATCATCTTGTGATTTATCTTCGCTGTACACCTCTAACATCTCAGTTAGCAACTTAACATTATTTGAAGCTTCTTCTAACAATTCATTTCTTCTCTTCATCTTTTCTAACTTTAAATTTTCAGCTTCCACAATACTTTGTATCAAAATGTTTGCCGCCTATTATAAATACTTCAAGGTCAAACAAAACTGTTTTTATTGATAGTTTATATTCTTCTTTTAAGCCCATAGGGGGGTAAGCCATGTTTTTTATATGTTGATCTTATTTTATAGAGTTTTTTCCAAGCTTCAAGATGCTTTTTATTGTTTTAAAAAATTAAAATTATTTTTTGAGATATGACTAGTCAAAGTCAGGCCGCATAATAGGTTCCCTATGGGAAGGGAAAACAAAAACAGCGAAAAAAGACCATTTTATTTAAAATTTATCTCCTCCGACATTTTCAAGCAATCTTCTTCAAACTTTCACAGTCTAATCTTTTATACAATACCAAAAAAAAGTTACTTGGGACTTTTAAAAAATTTTTGTAAAAATAATTTTTTTGAAAAAAAACACCTTTTTTTTTGTGATAATTTTTTTTTTTTTAATAACTAAAATTTATAAGTAACGTTAGTTTCTCTTAATATAAGGAACGTTTCCTGAAAATTTGAAGAAGATTGCTTGAAAAATAAATGAGGTTAGATTGAATTTTTAAAATCCCGAGAAAATTGACCCCAAAAAATTTGCGGTTTATACGTTTGCATCGGAAACTTAATATAAAAAATAAAATATCTCAAAAGTTAAATGATACTTTTGAATTCTATAAAAACTGGGTTGTAGTTTGTACTTTCAGTTTTCATATAAAAGCCAAAGTTAATTTTTGTAAAAAAAAAAGTGTTTTACCCCCCCATGGTCTTAACTAAACACACACCATGTATCATTATGAGTTGATACACAAGCGAAAAAAAGTTAAGTGAAGAAAAAAAATCTTAAGATAACTAATTAATTACTTTTTATATAATAAACTTAAATATAGTTTTACAACAAAACTAGTGAACTGATTTTTTAAAACAACTTCAAAAACCTTTCAACTATCAAGAACTTTTCTTTAAAATATCACAAGCCTGAGTTAGTAGCAACATCTCAATGCCAGACGAAAGCAGCATGTAACAAAAAGGTAAAAAGCCTAATTCATCTTTCATTTAATAAAGTGTTTTTTATAACAACATAAAGCCTAATTCATCTTTCAATGAACATTTCCTTAACAATCCTAGTTGTACTGAGAAATCAATGGATAGCAGCATCAAATTTCTTCTAGAGAGAGAAAAAATAAAACTTTTAGTTCTAGAATTGTTGTTCATTAGAACTCGCAAGCCGAAAATTTGTAAACAAGAAGATATGTACAACTTGAAAACTGTACAAATAGCGTGTTTTTAGTGTTCTTAAATTTGTCGGATTTTGTAAATTTTTACTTTTTTGTTTTCTTTTTAATTCAGTTACAATAAAAGTTTCTAAAATGTTACATGTTTCCACTTTGTCAACATAATTTTCAATAAAATCTTAAACCAGTAAAAAAATACTTAATCTAATTTCAAAACTTTATACAGACTATTACTTTTAACAACATATGACGTAATTATTCGAAAAAAAACTTATACATGACATTATTTAATTTATCAATTTTAGTGTATAACTTTTTTTTTCGATTGAGTGCTAATCGAAATTGATAAATGAACTTTCCGAACTTTCAAAATGAGCAGTTCATACACAATTTTTCTATAAAAACTAATATGTGAAAACTTGTTATGTAAATGGATTGCAAGATAAATTTTACATTTAATAACTTTTTTTAGTATTTTTAGTTACATAAGAAACTTATTGAGATAAATTGTTTTGATTCTAAAATTTTAAAACTGCTTTGAATTAATTATGCTTTACAAATTATCCTAGTAACTCAGATAAAAATCTGCAAACTAATAAACAAGGGTAAACGTTTTTGAACCTACCTATTTAGAACTAAAAAGATGAAAATTTAAATTTAAGCTAGATTAAACAACAAAAGTTAGTGATAATTTTAAATGAAAATCTAAATAAGTTTGTATAAAAACAAATCCATAGAGAGTCTAAAATATTTTTACAAAAATTAACATTGGCTTATATATGAAAGCTTGAAGTATAAACTACGAGCCAGTTTTTATAAAACTTAAACATGTTATTTAAGGGCATAAGGGGCGTACCTTGTTTATTAGAAGTGAAACTTATTTTTTACAGTTTTATTTGACATATTAGATATTTTTAACTGCTATAAAAATTCAAATTAATTTAATTATTAATCTTTATAGAAATTTAAGTCATTTTTAAGTTATTCTATTGTTTAAAAATAAGTAATAATAAAAGTATTGTAAAATACTTAGAGTTTTTTTTTTAACTTAATTAAATGCAATTTTTCTGATAAAAAAATTAGTTACTTGTAAATCCTCTGGATTTTTGCTTTTGAGTAGTTTGCTTAACTGACGTTTCTTTTCTGCATCTTTAAACAAGTCATCCTGATTACGAGGTGGAGGTACATGCATTATTAGAGAGTGGTCAAATGGAGGATCAATTGTGATTATTCCTGTTATAAATATATAACTAATTATGAACGTAAAAATTTTAATCTTATTTATAAATCATTTTATAAACTAGTACAGTACTTATTCATTTATGTAGACATGTTGGGCAAAACTTTTTCTGTAATCATGTCTGAAAACATGATTTTTCCAGATAACTACAAAAATCTTTACTTTTCATAAAATAAAAAAACTGCTGTATATTATGCAATGCATAATAAAAGCTCAGTTCCTCCCTTTCTGCTTTAAACTTTTTAAAGCTTTCAAAATGTCGTATAAAGTTGACCTGACTATGTTAAACTGCTCCATAATAAAATACTTTGGCACATTGTTTTTTACCATTTCACAAACTTCTAGTTTATTTTCAATTATTAGTGCAAATCGTTTTTTTTTTTTTTTGATGTTTTGTCTATCTCTAATATCTGGTATGTTGAGTGTGTCAAACTTATATAACATATGAAGAAATAAAAAAAATTGTCTTGCACCTCATCTTAAACAAAAAGTGTTTGAATTGACAACCTTTATAATGTAGTTTGAATTTAAAATCGAACATAATAGAACTGTCATACATTATTTTTCTAACAAAAGTTAAAATTTAATCAACTATCCAAAAAACTTAAAAAGTCTAAACAAAAAACTTAAAGCTATATTTTAAATAAAATTGCTATTTTTTTAGACTGACTTACTTTACATACAAAGGTTTTTGATAACTATACTAGTTGTAAACAAAATTTGAAATTATGCTTTAGTTGTATTATTACTTCATTATAATAAACTAACGGCAAATTTTATAAAATCACTTGAAATTTTCTTGCAGCATGAAACTTAAATACTTGTTCCACAGAAAAATGTTTGTGTTTAATACTGAAAATTTTTTGAATTATCTTCTAGACTAAAACTGTCCGCATAAGTGAATAAGCACTGTACTTGTAACGCTCAATGATAGTCAGAAATGGTTAAGGATTATAAACTTCTAAGTTTAGATTTTTTAATATTCTGGAAAATGTACACTCCTTTAAGCTTTAATATACAAATTATTGTATAAATAAATAAATTTCGTAGTAAAAGGAGTAGTATTTTTTATAATTCGTATAAAATTGTCTTTGACTTTTGATTGAGCGTAGTTACTTAAAAAGCATTGTGCTGTGCTGTACGTTGGATTTTAGAAATATTTAGTTAAAAAGCAATTCTACTTTCACGTAACCAGTATTTATTTTGGCCACCATTAAGTTTAGATGTTTGCGCCATCAATAATAAATTATTAACTTCACCAAACAACCAACAACAACAGCATCCAAGATAACCTAAACCGGTCGTAGGTTGTATCAGATGCTGTTGTTGTTGGTCGTGTGATGAAGTTCATTATTTATTATATCTTAAAGTAACTTATGTTCAAAGTCATTTAATATACAAAGAAAATCAAGATTCAATCAAACTTCAATTGTGGTCATTCAAGTTCAATATCATAAGAGTTACCAGCCAAACCTTTTTACTTTGGAATGGTTTTGAACTAATCTGTCTAAGAACTGATTCTAAGTGAAGCGTTTTGTCGTGAGATTATTTTAAAATTAGTGGCTACTCGGAAACAGAAAAAACTGTTAGTCAATTCTTAACTCTAATTTAGAGTTTTAAAGTGTGCAGTATAGCCACTTTAAGGAGTTAATCAGTAAGGCGGCTAAAAATAGCAAATTGGTTATTAACTAGTAGAGGGGCCATATCTAATAAATAGACATAACTTTTTTCAAATTTTTACCAAGGGGTCGTTTATGAAACCCTGCTCTAAATTGTAATACACTTTTTACTTAGTTGATTTAGTCATACCTTACACTAAGAAGTTACTTATAGTTCTTGCACTTCACCCTAAAAATTGAAAAATATATAAAAATTAACTAAAATAAATATATGATCTAACGCAAAAACCTTACTTAAGTATTGAGTTAAGAAAGCCTAAGAACCTTTTTTAGAAGCAACAAAGCAATTAGTTCTTGCAGTGCATCTATTACCACACTAACGCAACCACAGCAGGTATAGCTTGAGGGCATAGTTTCCGATTTTTTTAAATAAAAATAACATTGGATCTTATATAAAAGCTTGAAGTACAAACTAAAAGCCAGTTTTAATAGGATAAAAAAAATATTTTTAACTTTTGAGATATTGTAATTTTTATAAAAAATTTCCGATACAAACGTATGGAACACAAATTTTTTGGGGTCTATTTTCTAGGAAATTTTAAAAATCATTAAAAATCTGCCATCTCCTTCATTTTTTTAGCTAGAGACCTCAAACTTTCAGGAAATGTTTCTTTTATAGATTAAAATACTTCGAATGTTGCAATTTTTAAAATATTACAAAACAAAAATTTTAAATAAAAACACCAAAAAAATCAGTGTTTTTTTTTATAAAAATTTTATTTTTCAAAATCAAAAAAAATCCTGCATTCAACCTTTTGAAAATTTAATAATAATCTTTCTGTAAAAATTTTATAAAGATTGCTCAAAAAATGAAAGAGGAGATAGACTTTTAGTGAAATTGTCTTTTTTTGCGTTTTTGGTTTGTGCCTTCCATTGGGAACCTATTGAGGTCACCGACTTTGATAGCTCATATCTTAAAAAGTACTTTGAATTTTTTTAAGCGGTTAAAAATTTCTGACAGCTCAGATAAAACTCTATAAAATAAAACAACTTGTAAAAACATAACATTATATGTATGAAATTCAACAATTGGGATATGTTTCAGTTTTACCTTTTCAGGTGGCATCACATTTATAGAAAAAACAGGCTAACTAAAGCTGTATGAGATACATATGCATCTAATGTTTTTCAAAAAATACACTACACTTTAGGAATATGTAGCATAAACTGTAAATAAATGAATGATGACCCTAATAAGAGGCTAATACAGCCAATGATATGATCACAACTTAACATATTGACTAATAGTAATTTCCATCTTGTATTTGCATTTTATAATGGCTGAGAAATAATATGGATAGGTTAATCATAAAATATGATAGCTTTTTCCTCTTTTAATATTAGAAAAAAAAAAGATACAAAAATACTATTTGTTACAAGTCATGTAAATAATTGTATCATCTTTTGGTAACAGAATAATACACATTTTTCAATACAACAAGTTTACTACTCACCTTGTTTTTTTAGCATTTGGTAAGCATCTCTTATCTTATTTTGCTTAACAAAATGACAACTCCATGTATACAACATAGATATGACTTTTTTTTTCACTCTGTCAGTAGACTGTTTTCCTAAATACTGTTAATTCATTAATTTTTTGTTTTAAATAAATTAAAAGCTGAGTAAATTTTTTATTCAGTTTTATATTTAAAATGGTATACATAAATGGTATATTTTATATCACTTTTAATTATTCTGCGTATAATACAGTATATCACACAAAAAACATAAAGCAAAACTTTAAATACTCATAAAACACTTTCTAAATATATCTTTAAAACACTTTTACAACTTAATACCTTAAATAATTCTTCTGAATATACCATAAAACTAGTAAATTAAAATAAAGCTGTCACAAATATAAATGATGTCTTTTAGTTATAAACACAAATTGAAATTAACCTTTGGAGAAACAACTTTAATCAGCTCATTTAAAAATCTGTACTTTCCTAACTCTCGTTCAAAAGGTTCACCACAGTACTTAACACAAGCAACTAAGCATGTTAAACTTTTTAATGACTCTTGTTCTTGTGGGGATTGTATTTTATGAGCCAGCAGTCGTGTGCTTGTCACTGCTCTGTTGTTATACAGCTAAATAATATCCACAGCATAACTTTTAGTGATACCATAAACTATTTTTAAAAACATTATTCAAACAAATTAAATATTACCTAGTTTTAAAGGGTAACTTTCATTATCATATCAAAATGAAATTAATAGTTTAAAAAAATACTAATTACTAGTTATAAAATTTGATAAGGTGAAAACAGTGCTGAACAACATTTTAGTTTGTTTTAAACAGCAACATGACACTTACCTCACAACAACAAAACTTTGTCTTTTAGTTACATGAAAATTCAATTTTTTTCAAATTTTCTAAGGGCGACCAGAAAAATAAATATATGTTCAAAAAAAAATAAAAAGTGGTTATGTTCATCTAACAAATAAGATTATGACAGTATATGAAATTATTATAATACATATACAACAAATAATTATAACAAATTTAAACAGTACTCTTTCTTTATTAAACTAACAAATGTTTCTATGTATTGACAAGTTAAAACACTTCAACGCAGCTATAAAAATAGAAGAAATACTCAATTTAAGAAATTAGTAATCATAACTTCAGTTTAAGAAATTTCAGTTAAATTTTGAATAGTTATATAAAAAATAGTTTTCAAAATTATTAACAATTACTTTATGTAAATTTTTTTTTGGGCGTATCTTGAAAAGTATTTAAAGTTTTGCAAAAATAAAGTTTGTAGGTAATTATTTATTAGACTTCAATACACTTTTTTTTTAATTTGTATTACTTAAGTTTTCAAACTCTAAAATATAAATATATTACACTAAACAACAAGCATTACTTGATATATTATCACAAAATTTCCAGCACTAGGAAAAAAAATTAAAAATCGAGGGAAATCAAGCAATGTTAATGATTTTATCAGTTTTAATCAGAAATTTTAAACAGCTAAAATTCTGAATTTTTTTAAATCTATACAATTTAAGAGAAACCTAAATAAGTGGAAACCTTGATTAGTTAGTTTTCATAAAAATAAAAACTAATCTTCTTTTAATAATTTTTAAATATCATTCAAGGGCATGGGGAGGTAAATACTCTTTTTTGGTTTTTGATTTTTTTTTATATAGTTTTTACAAAGCTACAAGATGCTTTTTACAGATTTTAAAAATTCAAAATAATTTTTGAGATATAGCCGTTTTAAAGTCGGAGGGAACAATAGGATCCTTATAGGAGGGGCAAACTATAACAGCAAGTAACTAGAAATCACTAAAAATCTATCTCCTCCTACGTTTTTTGAGATAACTGCCTCAAATTTTCAGGAAAGGTTCCTTGCAATATTTAAAAACTTCTGTCAGAACAGAATTAAAAAAAAAAAAAAAATTATAACAAAAAAACTAGAATAAAACTGTTTTTTTTTGTTTATTTTATATATAAAGTTTTTATATTTTATTTTTTTTTTAATTCCTTTCGACAGAATCCCATAAGGAATCTATTGTTGCCTCCGACTTTGACCGGCTATATTTCAAAAATTATTTTGAATTTTTTTAAATCTGTAAAAACCATTTTTTAGCTTAGGAAAAACTATATAAAATAAGATCAAAAACCAAAAAAGGATGTTTACCCCCCCCCTATGCCCTTAAATATTGTATAGTTTATGTTATTTTTTATGTATGACATAAAAACTTAATAAATTATGAACTTTACCACACAACCAACTACTACAGCATCCTACTTGTTTTGTGCTTTTAGGACTAATCAGGCAGGCATAGTTCTGGGAAACTGCTTTTGAGATCTACTCAAGCACTTTTAACCGCATAAATGCAATGAAGCTAACTTTTGTGGGTTAATTCAAAAAAAAGTTTTTATAAGGACAAAACCGGTCATAGGTTGTCTTGGTTGCTGTTGTTGATAGATGTGAGGTGAAGATCATTAATTTTTCTGATGATACTAAACGTCTCAACTTTGTTGATGGGGGCCAAAATAAATAATATCAAAACTCAAAATATTTATACCTTTATGTCTAAGTTATAAAAGTTTGTTAAAAAACTATAGAAAAACACTGTGTAAACTCTTAAAAACACACTTAGAAAGAGATCTTTCATTTATTAAACATGTTCCATTAGCTGAAAAATACAATGATAATTAAGAAATACAGTTTTTTAATTAGTTATGTAAAGGGCATAGGGGAGTTTAAACATCCTTTTTTTTTTGAAATTTGATCTTATTTTATATAGTTTTTTTTAAGCTACAAAATGCTTTTTACAGATTTTAAAAATTCAAAATAAATTTTTGAGATATATCCGGTCAAAGTTGGAGGCAACAATAGATTTCTTATGGATGGCCCAAACTAAAACAGCAAATAACTAGAAATCACTAAAAATCTATCTCCTCCTACGTTTTTTGAGATAACTACCTCAAATTTTCAGAAAAAGTTCCTTGCAATATTTAAAAAATTCTGTAGGAACAGAATTTTAAAGAAGTAAAAATTTTATATAAAAAATAAACAAAAAAAGTTTTATTTTAGTTTTTTTGTTATAAAATTTTTATTTTTTTCAAATTCTGTTCCGACAAAATTTTTTAAATATTGCAAGGAACCTTTCCTGAAAATTTGAGGCAGTTATCTCAAAAAAAGTAGGAGGATATAGATTTTTAGTGATTTCTAGTTACTTGCTGTTTTAGTTTGCCCCTCCCATAAGGATCCTATTGTTGCCTCCGACTTTGAACGGCTATATCTCAAAAATTATTGTGAATTTTTAAAATCTGTAAAAAGCATCTTGTAGCTTTGTAAAAACTATATAAAAAATATCAAAAACCAAAAAAGGGTGTTTACCTCCCCCCTATTCCCTTAAACAACGATTAAAACTCAAGTCTAATAAAGTAATTATTTTAAATTTAATATATTTAATAACAGACTAAAATTGAAGACTTATATATACTATATAGATATAATGGAATTAGATTTATTTAAGTCATTTTTCATTGAGTCCACTTACAGATCTTTTGAATTGTTTATTACAATCAGTGACATTCAAAAAAAAAAATTGTACAACTGTTTCATATATCAGGGTTGCCCAATTTTTTGAGAAATTTCTTCCAGGTTATCTGAATTTCTTTCAGGTTTTTGAAAGTACACGTTTTAAGGTATATTTTTTGTTTAAAATTAAGTTGAAGGTAAAAAACTGTCTTGAATAGTATAATAACATTAAAAAGATACTTTAAGCTACTTTAAACGTGTTTTTTAATAAAAAAAAACACTGATGAACACAAAAACTTTTTATCTGTATTATAGATTTTTTGAGTCAATCTTGACTCAAGACTTGTAAAAATTGTTTAAAATTCCAGCATGTTTTAGCCTAAATTGTCAAATTTAGTAGTAAATTAAAAATATAATTGAATATGTCTTAAAATTTACATTTGGAATTTATTTTTTCAGATTCGAATTTCATTCCTTGTTAAAGATAAAAAAGTTTTTGTTATAAATTAATAATAAAATATCACAAGCTGTCTGATTCTTCTCTAACAAAGGCAGACTAACAGCTAACAATTCATCATATATATCAGTATTTTTTAGCCTTAGTTTGTTGTGAGCAAATATTACATCAATTTAAAATATTTAACATACCCAATTGGATCTAACTTGAGCTTCCCAATAAATTTATCAATATATTCATCAGAATTGTCGTCAATTGGGCTAGTAGCTTTATCTGTTTCAATTATTTAATCTTAGGTATGCATATAAATTAGAAAAACAACTTTGTACTCATTCAGGTAAAAGTAAACAGTTCACAAATTAAACTCGTAACTTAAAGAAATAAATATACAAAAATCAAAAACTACTTGCTAGTAGTTTACTAATGAAAATCTAACAAAACAATTTTGTTGGAATTTACAGTAATAACAACAATTTGCACAGTACTTTTTGTTTAACTCACACACGTTTTTCTGTGTAAAACAATAAACACAGTTAAATGGAGAACAAAAAAAATTATACTTATTTAACTTTTCATTATATTTATAACTATATACATCATTACTTATTTAACTACTTAAACAATTATGAAAAATATTTTTTAAGTACAATTAGTTATTAATATACTATAATTGTGACTTATAATTAATAAATACACATATTCATCTTCTTTATTTTCTATTCTTTTTCAGAACTCCCGGGAACTGTTCTAATTTTTTAACACAGAGAAAAGTGCATTAATTAAAAAAAAATTACTATGAACTTATTGTTAATATAATGTCAATTTACTTAAGAAACTAGTAAATAATTATCACATTAGTGGTTTATAACCAATTAAACTAAGCATTATAAGTAAGAACTCATTAACAAGTTTTTTAACTTTTTCTAATTCAGTCTTGAAAACTTAAAAAAAATATATCAAAAAACTAATAATTAGCAAATACTTTATTATTTTATATTACCTACATAAAAAAAAATAAATACAAGTAATTTACTTGATAGTAAATTAGTAGTAAAAATGTTCATTAGGTTAAACTTAACATACTTATCAAAGACTCTAACGAATCATCTGACATTTCATTAGTAGCTTTAAAAACCTAGAAAAATATCATAAAACTAATATTAAAATTGATTTGCTAACTTCACAAACAATTTAAGTTATTAAAGCAAAGGAGTAAAGATACAATTTAAATATATAAAGCAATTCTTACTTTTTTACAAATAATTTTTAGTTGGGATTTTTAGAACTATTTAGTAATATTTATTGTATTAATTATTACTTAATCATTTAGTACTGGAATCAAAAATACCAAATCATATAATACAAAAAAAACATGTAAAGGTACTAAAAAACAAATCAAATTTTATAAAACTATTTGTTCATGTTATAACGTTTGTTATCATATCCAAATTTGTTTTTTTATAACTGTAGAGTCCTCTAATGAAACTTGGTACTATTTAAAACTTTAAAAAAATAAAAATATAGTATTGTGATTTTCATGATGGGCTACCGTTCACACTAGTGTGCAAAAAATTCTTTTTAGTCTGCATTGAAAATAAGGTAAGGTAAAAATAATTTTTTTTATGATATTTGTTTTGTCTTTTACTTTGATAACAATCAATATTTTTAAATAGTCTAGTGCAGTGCTTCTGAAATGGGGTTCCGCGGAACCCTAGGGTTCCGCGACGCCTCTCAGGGGTTCCGCAAAGCCTTTCGAAATTTAAAAAAGAACATTTATTTAACTAAACATTTTATGTAAAATTAAAATAAGGGGTTCCGCGGAAAAGCTGGACTTTGGAAAGCGTTCCGCCACTAGTAAAAGGTTCAGAAGCACTGGTCTAGTCCACTCATAGTTTATTTTTTAGGATGCTATGTGCAAAGCTTTTAAAAAGGTTAAATACCACTGAGCTGTCTTAGCAAATTTATTTAAGTTTGAAACCTTTAACTGAGGGTTTACTAAAGGAAGAGACTTTTGCTACCAAGGGCAATAACTAGTAAGAGAACAATAAAGTAAATGAGTAATAAATTAGTAAGGGGTAAATATATAATACAGTGGGAAGAGGGAGCAATTATCTTTTAAGTTTATGCAAAAGAGGTGATTATAAAACGAGTTTGGGACAAACAGCTCTAACTGTTTTGCTTGTAAAATAATAAGCTACATGTTAATACACTTTGTTATAAACTAAACAAATTTCATTACAAATAGTTGTATACAGTGATTTTCCTGAGGAGTAAGCACTTCTTGTTGAATTTTGGCTGTGTTCAAATTGCTTACACAAGAGGAAGATAAATTTGAAATGTATATATGAAAAATAGTCAAGAACTTGGCTGAAAAGTGAAATTCAGCGTTTTATTGTAACTTTTCAATTTTAATTAAATTTTTTTTTTGTAAAATCGCCATAATGCAGCAAAACTTAGTTAAGTAGGAACACTGTTGATGTACTGTTTTTAGAAATAAAGTAAATTTAGCTTTCCTAAAGTAAATAATAAATATTGCCTACAATAAAAAAAGTATCAACTTTTTATATTAAATACTTAAAACAGGATAAATAATGTGCTTATATAAATTAAACTAACTTGTTAAATTGACTGACTTTTTTTAAGGTGACTTTTGTTGTTATAATTGTTCTTTTTTAATGTACTTAAATAGTTCTCATATAACTATTTCTCTATTACAAGTCTGAAGTCTTTTTTTGAGAAAAAAAAACTAAGCCTTACTTTTATCTTAGATATATAGAAATCTTCCCTTTGATTACACAGTTTGAACAGAATCCAAAAGTGCATATTTAACAAAAAGTGTGTACTTCAGAACAAGTATAGCCCTCTGATCAATAGATAGTTGTGATTGAAAATCATAAATTTTGTTTGACAAAGTAACTGCATGTATGGAAATGAAAGTTTGTGTATTCACTAATGATAACCTTAATAGGAGCACTTTTGAGTTTTAAAGCAATACCTTTTAAAAAGTAGAGTAATTATGAAGTCACAGCAAAATCTTGTTTTTAAAAGAATTATTTTTGTTTGACAAAGTTACTGCAAGTATGGAAATGATTGTGGACCTCAGAAGTTTTTACTCAACAAAAGAACATTGTTTATGTATATGAGTGGGGGTTTATTTCCCCACTGATATATTCCCACCTGCAATCATTTTCCACCCATATTTTTTTAATTTTCATTATTTACTTATATATTTTTTAATTGTTTGTTTTTTTATTTATTCATTTTTGATTTACTCTTTTCTATCACTATTACCCCATGTCCTTAGTTGGTAAAAAAAGAAAGAAAAATGTGAATGCTCTCAACTAAGGTCTATGGATAGGTGTGGAAGAAAAACCTTTTGAGCTGCACACCATTCTTTGGTATTCTTTAGATAAGTGGTTCTATATATTTTAGCATTCTTTAGGTAGGCAGTTCAGTTCTCCGATTTGATTGAGTTGTGTGCGCTAGTGATAAATGATCATTGAAGGTTGGAACTGAGTGGTTCCCATGTGTGGGCTATGAATTTCAACCTTGCTGTACTTTTCAAAAAATGTTTAGAGAGAAGAGTTGCAACTTCAAGTCATAGTTTTCAAAGCTGATTTGTCATGCCATCAGGCAACACATTTATTTATTATTACTGAACTGTGTTTCAATTATTATCTTTTTTGATACAACAAGTCTTAGAAAAAAAAAACTTTAAGGAATAAGATTTTCTTGGAGGTATGGTAATCTTTTAGTATTTAATTAAATTTAAAAACTATTGGTTATCAATTAAGAATATACAATTGTTTATAGTGGTTTGATAGAAACTTTAGAAGGAAATCAACAACAAAAGTTAAAAAAAAATTTAACTCTACTTGCTTTGCATTTGATTGCCTACAAGTTGGATACATAAATTGTTGATATTAGTAGAAAGAGGGTGGCTGCAGCTGTAAGGTTTTGGAAGTATTTTCATTCATAACATTATGCAAATGAGGTATTATTAATAGTACAGCAGTATAATAATAACAACTAAACCTCAATCCCCGGACATTTTTACCCAATTTTTATTATCAATACCCTCAGATATATAAAAAGTTTACAGAAAATTAAAATGATTAAAAGTAAAAACAAAAACAATAAGAATATTATCCAATCACGAGCGCCTTAAATTTGCAGCTAAAAGGTAAACAAATATATGTATGTTTGTTGAATTGATAGTTTTTACAGAGTACACAGACACAGTGTACTCCAAACCTTTAAGTGTTTACTGCTGTAATTTAAAAATTTATCTTTTCCTATATGTAAAGGTTTTTATTCACAGAAGATTCAGTTATGTTATAACATTTAACCAAAATTTATAATCTAAACCAGCGATTCTTAACCTAGAGTGAATTTACTTAGGGTAAACTATTTTGTTTCAGGGTTTTTATAATCATGATTTTATTAAATAGACCTACAACCCCTTTTTAATTTAAAAAAATGTATATCACTATTTGAGGGGTAGCTGTTATATTTGGACGAGCGTACAAAATGCACGAAGACACTTTTGCACGAAAGGTCACTTTTGCATGAAGACACTTTTTCGCGAGAAAACAATTTTGCACGGAGACATTTTTGCACGGGTTAAATTTTTATTTATAATTTTTTTTTAATTTGGTTTATAATTTATTTCACTTTACAATCACTGTTGCCCCTTACCCTTTTTAATAGTCGGTAACTTTTTTTTTTATTTTTTTTTTATTTTTAGTAATAGCTTTTATTAGTTACTTTTTTTTTACGATCTCTGTTACCCCTAACCCTTACCCTCGGTCAGCAACTTTGTTTTTTTAGTTTATCTTTTAGTTTTTTTTTGTTTTTTTTACTCCCGTGCAAAATTTTAACTCGTGCAATATTGACCCTTGGTGCAAAATTGTCTTCGTGCAGTTTTGTGCACTGGTGCAATTTAGTCCCCTCTGCAATTTTGTCTTCGTGCAATTTTGATCCGTGCCCCTATTTGAGATATAGTCTATTAAATATATTATTAATGAACTGAATTGTCCGAATTTGAATGATCATGTAGCCAACTTTTCTCATGTACAAATTTTGTAAATTAATGTTTATTAATTGTCTTTTCACTGATATGTAAGTATTTAACAGTAATATTTTAGTTAAAAAGCTTTTTAATTTTGTACAAGTTTTTATATTTAAATAGCCTAAAGTTTTTGCTTTTTTTTACCCTTCTAAATATTTTCTATTAATTTGGGGTAAAATATGTTATAAATGCTAAGAACCGCTGATTCAAAACTAGTATCCGTAACCAAACTAGCCCAAACATATTTTACTTTCGACAAAAATAAAACGCAAATTAACTAAGCTTTAGATTAACAAAAATCAATTTTTAGATAAACAGCTAGCAAAAACTTTATAGGAATTAAATTACTTTTACATTGCCAAAATGTGCACTACTATCATAAAACTGTCCTGTTATATTACAAGAATAATAAACACTTTTACTTAGTTAAATTTTAGGTTAGGTTTGTTAGGAAACACTTTTTAACTACTTTAATGTTATAAATAATTGTGGAGTTAATAACAAATTTGACAGAGTAATCTATCCAAGAAGGAGATTAAAATTAATAAGTTTTTATTTTAATATAGAAACCCGGAGAACATCATCTTCAATACTCTTTTATAACGAACATTACTTTATTTTAAAAAAGATTTACTGAATAACTATGTAAAACTTTTTTTTGACTAAAATCACTTTTAGATAAATTGTATAATTCAAAATTATTTTTTAAGTTTACTTAATTTTTAAGTCTTTTTATAATCAATAAGTCAAAATACTAGGCAGTATACAACTTCAAGTAGTTTTTTGAACTTAAAAGATTAAAATAATAGTATGAGTTGTTAAATGATACTATAGTTTTATTTTTCTAAAGGAACACTATTTCAACAGGTTTTTTGGTATATATTGTTTATTAAACGGTAAACGTTCAAAAAGTTTGTTTAAAAACCTCATTTACATTGAACTATATTTTTGATTAATTCCTATTTGGATAAAGAAATAAACAAAAAAATCAAAAACAAGCTTTTAAAACATTTGCTGACTAAGCTTTTCATTAAGCTTAGACTGACTTTAGATATACTTTTCTAAAAATATCATTATCCGGAGTTTATATGATAAGGTTTTTCTAGTAAGATCGTCAAGTTTATAATCGACGCGTGCTAAAGTGACTTTGTGCAAAACAGAACCGTCAAAAAAAAAATTCTATGTTTAAATCAACGCTTATGAAAAGCTAATAGAAACTTAGTCATGTTAACTTTTGGTATTTTCTAAGGTTTTATAGGTTGCGATATGAGCCGCAATTTGCTGAACTCTGATATAGACTGAACCGATGCTATTAGAACGTAATCAACACACTGAAAAATAATTATTGTTAGGTATTAAGTACCTACTCCTTAAAAGTATAATTTCTGTTTATCTTATATAAATATTATTCAAATAGTTGATCTTTTACAAAATAATCCTTCAGTTCAACCTGGTACTTTCCAAAATGTCTTTTAAATTAAGAGCATAGGGAGGACAATTATAAAAAGTATCTTATAGTATATGCTCTATGCTTTGGAATACTAACCAATGTTAATTTATATAAAAAATTTTGGAACCCTTATGGGTAGCTCTATCTATTGCGTGAAAATTGTCTCAGTCTACCAAAAGCTTTTGGTCTAATGATCGAATTGGTATGTTCAACCCTTTTGTTAAACTTGAGCTTGTCTCACGGCATACGAAAGTTCACGCTTCTGATCTGCAGACTTTTGCCGATGATTTTGATCATTGCATTAAAAGCAAGTTATTTATTATCAAATATTGAGGAGAAAAAATATTTTGAGCAGTTTAAACCTTAAGTGTGATAGCATATGCATTCAACAATACAATTTAAATAAGAGCCTAGTTATAAGTTCTTACCAGCTAAGACTTTTTTTTGTTAAAAAGTACATTGCAGACCGCACGTTTTTGCTTTGAGTGCTACAGTTTGCCAATCCAAGCTTTTACAATAGATTTATAAATTAGAGTTGAAAAATAAGGTTATCATGTACTAAGATAGATATTTAATTCAAGTATTAATCTAAAACCTTCATTTTTAAAGTAATTAGTGATTATTTTAATAAACCTATATGAATCTAAAACACTAAAATAGTCATTTAATCTAGCAAAATAAGTAAAAAGTACATTATTTAAACATATGAACCTTGTGCAAAGCAACAAACACTTTTTTATAGAAATAATAATAATTTTAATAACACTCAGGTAAAGCTAGAATAGATAGAAATAAAAACTTAATTATTGTAATTTCCTTAGTTACATATCGGGTTCACGACTAATCAAATTGTGACAATTAAAATAATTGTTAATCATTGTCAGTTTTATTTCTTTTATAAAGATATTTTTCAAATAATTTTTTACTTTTTCATGTTATTTATTAAACTTTTTTTTTTTCGAAATTAAAATACTATAACAGATGTGGCTAAAAAAAGTTTTAAAACCTACTAAATATGTATTTTAAGCAATTATACATTATATCTGTTAAAAAGTATTAATTTTTTTTTCTATTATAATCCTATCAATCAAATATATATTTCTTAAAATTTAAATTATTTTAGAGATATGGCACTTGAAATTTTTATAAAAATTTGAATTGCTGAATTTGAATAGTAATGTAACCATACAAAACTTAGGAAATATTGCGATTTACTTTAGTGTTGACTGATTTAAATTTGTAACAAATGAATTTAAGCATTAAAATTTAATTCAAATTCAGCAACTCCACAATTAATATTTTTTAAATTTTTTAAATAAAAAAATACATAGACGCGTATTGTAAAAAAAAGTCTATAATTTATTTAACTACTTACAACTTCAATTAGAACAAAAACATGAAAATTGACTAAAATTATTTAGATAAAAAATCCTATTTTGTGTAAGAAAGATCAGCAACTTGAGCAATGTGATCACTGGGGCATATCGGAGATGGTAGTGCTGTATATTCTACTACTTTGTTGTGTGGTGGAAGTTCTAAAACCTAAAAAAAATTTGAGGCGATATTTTTAGACTACTACAAAAATATTATCAATAAATTTAGATTTTCAAAAAAGTTTTCTTTTGTTCTACTCCTATACTATCTTAAAAGTATCAAGAATATTATACACTTAAATAATTTAACAGTTATTCTAAAACTTATAAGATGTGAATAGTGGGAACCGTTTTGACTCTGCGTTAAACTTGCCGATTTGTTAGGCTACGATGCATTTATTGTAAATACAAACCCTGGGTAATATAAAACTACGAAGCCGATACTATTCAAGCACAACTATAATTCGTATACAAATTAACTACAAAAGATACTATTTTTACAATTGATTTATTACAAAATAAAGTTAGTCGGTTTAAAGCATGTGTTAGAAAAAACTAATTAAAATTTATCTGCAAACTTTAATTTATTTTACTACAATTTCTAATTTTTATGCTTCTAAACTTTTAATTTATAACTTTTCTAATATATAATTTACTTAAAACAATAGGTTTCTAACTTAATCGTTTCATACCCGATCTTTTCGAACTTGAGAACTTTTTTATTTGATGTTTTTTTAACTGTTTGTGTTATTAACTTCAACATTTAAACTTAATTTTTTTTATTATGATACACTTCTAATTTTTATTTTTTAAGAATGTTGTACACTTAAAGCAAAATTTAAATTAATAAAAATCTAAATCAACATGAAATTTCAGCCCTGAACATGTTAGGTTGAAACAAAAAAGTTAAGAAAATACAAGTAGAAAAGTAAAAAATGTATGGAGTAAGAAAAGTAAAACTTTTAAATGTAGAGTAAAATAGGATTAAGTTAGAGACGTATCAAATTAGAATTGGTCAAGTAAAAAAGTACCAACTTTGAAATCTTCAAGTTAAGAAAAGTAAAAGTTTGAAATGAATGCGATGTAAAATTATATGTTCAAAACCTGAATCTAGCTTAAAATAATTGGCTATAAATAAGCCATAGGAGAGCTCAAGATTTTTTTCTACAGAATTAACATCAGCCCCTATAAGTTGGCTAAAATTATATAATAAACAGGGTTGCCACTTGTTTTTTCGAAATTTTTTCCAGGTTTTTCAAATTTCTTCCAGGTTTTTAAAAGTACACATTATTGGGTCTATTTTTAGTTTAAAGCTAAATTTAAGGTAAGAAACTGTGTTAATTAGTATAAAAAGATTGAAAAGATACTGTAAAGCTACTTAAAATGTGTTTTTTAATAAAAAAAATGTTTGGTGATGACAAAAATTTTCTATCTATATGATGAATTTTTTGAGTCAAACCGAAATTTTACTACTGAACTTGTTAAAATTCTTAAAGATTTCAGATTTTTTTTCAAAATTTCTAAAATTACAGGTTTTTTTACCTAAATTGTCAAATTCCAGTTTTTTTCCAGGATGCCAGGTAAAGTGGCAACCCTGGACAAAAGATATTTTTCACTAAGTAAAAAAAAAAAGAGGTATAGTCAGTTGTGTAAAAAGTAGTGATCTACTGAATCCAAGATTCGGACTCGGACGAATCCGGCCTTTTTGGACTCGGATTCAGCCGAATCCTAATTTCAAAATAAGATTCGAATTCGGACTCGGCCGAATCCAAAATTTTTGACTCGGTAGACCACTTTAAACTTTTTGAATTTTACTTAATTGTTTGTCAAAAATTAAATGAAATTTAAAACTTGTTAATGATTTCACGCTTGAGTGGATAAAAAATGGGCTTTCTCACTTATAAAAGCATTATCAATTTTGATTTTAGATTTTGTACCAAGTATAAAAATCATGATATATTATTTTTGTTAGACTCTCAAATAAAATTAAGTAAATAGTTAAGGCGTTTAATTTCAGCTTTTTGGATAACCGCTCTTATTTATTCATCATATGTTTAGTGTTTTATGCTTGCTCGTTGTTATGAACTGCTGCTTTGTTTAAACAAAGAAAAAAAATGCAACTTAAATATGTAACATTATAGCAGATGCTTGAATACTTTTATCTACATATTTTTTGTTAACATTTCATTATTTATTTACCTGATAATTTTAATTTATGATATATATGTTATAAGTTCAAACATTTTAATACTTATTTAAAAAAAAAGAAAAAAATCTGTTAATAATAGTATCTTAATTAATTTGTAATGAACTGCTGCAACTACTTTCATTGTTCATTGTTGAACTCTGAATATTAAGAGAATATTTCCAGCTTGCTGCAGTTATGAGAAATAAGGCTTAAAATCATGGATACAATATTTAATTAAAATACACTTGCCTAGTGAATTATAAAAGTTTGGAAAGCAGCTTATATTTTTTGATTAAGAAGTTTTTTTAAATTGTTGCGTGGTTCTTTTGTATAGTAGATAATTCACCCATACTATATTGCCTAACTTATTTTAAGTAGTTTAGAAAAGTCTTTAGTATTGATAGATAAAATTCACTGATACAATATAATAAGTTAGTATAAAAGCATTTGATTTTTATTATGTCTAATTTAAAAAATGCAAATACCAAACTGCCCGCTGAGGGTCTGCAGTAAAAATATGGGCAAAAAGGTCAGGTTGACAATCTTCCCACATACAGTCAACCAGACCCAACTGAGACTTTGGATGTTGGTCCATCAACATCCATAGCTCACAAAGTTTTTATATTTTTCTTTGGATTTGATTTTCTATTTTTTGGAGTAAAAGACAGTTATGAAAACAAAATCTTAAAACAATTAAAGTTATAATATTCTGTTTACAGGGTTGCCAAAAAACCTTAAGCCGTGGAATTTGACACTTTAGACTAGGAATCCTGGAATTTTTTTTTAATTTGTTAAATAAAAAAAAAACCTGGAATTTTGAACAAAAATCACTAAAAAACCTGAAGTTTTAAAATTTTTAAGATATTAAGTAGTAAAATTTTGATTTGACACAATGAAATATATCATATAGATATATTTTTTAGCATCATCACAATTTTTTATATAAAAAACAGTTTAAAAGGAGGTTTACAGTATCTTTTGAATGTTTGCATACAATTTAACACAGTTTTTAACAAAACTTTAAACTAAAAATAGACCCAAAAATGTGTACTTTCGAAAACCTGGAGAAAGTTTGCCAAAAACATTTACAGGGTTGCCTCTTGTTTTTAAAAAATTTTTCCAGGTTTTCAAAATTTCTTCTAGGTTTTTAAAAGTACACATTTTTGGGTCTATTTTTGGTTTAAAGTTAAGTCTAAGGTAAGAAACTGTGTTATATAGTATAAAAACATTGAAAAGATAATATAAAGCTACTTTATATATGTTTTTTAACAAAAAAAATTTAATGATGACAAAAATTTTTATTTGTATGATAAATTTTTTGAGTCAAATCGAAATTTTACTACTGAACATCTGAAAATTGTTAAAATTCCAGGTTTTTTGTTCTAAATTCCAGGTTTTTTTACCTAAATTGTCGAATTCCAGGTTTTTCAAGATTTTTCCGGGTTTCCAGGTAAAGTGGCAACCCTGCATTTAGCAACCCTGTCTTTAGCAATAAGTGGAAACCTTTATTTGTATTTGTTATACATCTTTAAAGACAACAGCTTTAAATAAATGATTTGGCTAATTTTAAACTGATTTTAGTGCAGAAGTATAGTTTACAAAAACCATATATTTTTAAATAATTTGTTTGTTATCTTTTATTAATTATGGCAATCAAGGGTTGCCAAACACTCAGGGTACTCAGAGAAACATCGGGTATTCTAAAAGTTTAGAAAATCTTGAGTTTCTGGGAAACTCAGGGTAGTTTTAATTTTTAATTAATACATCAGGTTAGTTTTAACACTTTTAAATTTTAGGCTAGTATTCATATATATCGAATGAGATTTAGAATAGAATCAGTATCAATACTTTATTTTATAACCAAATTTGTTAAAAACTTTTTTTTAACTGATGTCGAAAAAATGTTAATTTTTTTCTATGGATTTAAAAAAATCTCGAGGTGACTCAGTACAGTTTAAGGTCACTTAGGGCAGTTTTTTTGAGTTAATGAGTGACAACTCTGAATAATGTAAATGTTGTTGGTAGTTTGTTTATGATAAATATACTTTTTATATATTCTCACAATTTTATAAAGCTTATTATGTTAATTTTTCTATTTTGGAGATTCTCTTAGTAGATTTTAAAAATGTTTTATTTATATTTAAAGTTTTTTACTTCATGACAAACATTTATGCCAAGAAAAATAAATAAATTTAATCGTTAAAATAATAAAATATAAATTATATTGAAGCAGATTTTTGCAAATTTTTAGCTCTATATTATTATGCTTATATTTAATTGTTTCTTTTTTATTCTGTTAGGAATATAAATACATACAAATGCTAATATACAATGTAGTTAAATTGTTATTTTCATGAAATAAGTTTGACTCACTAGGTCAGTATAAATAAAGCTTGAGCTTTTTAATAACATAAGCTTAATAATCATTTGAAGATATGTTGGTTTGTATTTTGTAGTATCAAGTTTTGCATAGTAGTTTAAAATACAGTTTTTTATATCCATAAAATGTTTTATTTAAATAAAAACATAATTCAAGAACAAAACTATTACGACCTATATTAACAGCTTTATTTAAGTATAGTTTACACGACATAGAAATTAAATTACTATTTAGAATTAAGATTTATTGCTTTTTAATTCTTTAATATTATCATATTACTATTCTATAGTTATTTTTGTTTTACAGTATTAATAATGTCTTCAATAGTCTGGCAATATTTTACTATAAGTTAGAAAGATAACTCTATCGCAGTATGCAATATCTGCGGAGCTAAGAAAAGAGGAATTAGCAAGTCTAAGTCCTATACTAGCTCTTCCATGCACGAGCATTGAAAACTCAACACAGCGAGAGTTATAAAAAGTCTCAAAGTGAATTCTTTAGACAAAGATAGAAGTTTTTCTGCACCCGAACCTCCGAAGAAAAGAAAGCTTGAAGCTATTAGGCAAACTAGCCTTGATGATTATAAGTCTAAGAAGCTCTGGGACATTAAGGGTTCAAAAGCAATTTAAGTTTATTAAAATATTTGGACTCGGATTCGGCCGAATCCAAATTTCAAAATTGAGATTCGAATTCGGACTTGGCCGAATCCGAACTTTTTGGACTCGGTAGATCACTAGTAAAAAGTTTTCAATACAAAAAACTAAATAAAAATCTATCTTCTTCTTCATTTTTGAATCAGTTAACTTCTAATATTTAGATAATGTTTCTTGCATAAAAATAAAAAAATTTTGTAACGATTTTAAAACAACTAAAATTTAAAACTTTTATGACCGTAATAAAACAAAAGTAACAAATTTTTAAAAAATTTAAAAAATGTTATTTATTAATAACTTAAGATTAAACTGAGAAAATTTTAAAACGATTGCTTAAAAACTGTAGGAGAAAATATATTTCTAATAAAATAGTTTTTTTTTTGCCTTTTTACGATAGTTCTCCCATAAAGAACCTATCAAAGTCTCCGACTTTGTACCCTCATACCTTAGAAACTAATTTGAATTTTACTAAACGGTAAATAGCAACTACTACCTGAATTGACGATATTGATGATCATCGTGTAAAAAAATGCCTTACCCTCTAGGGTCTTAGTACGTAACATTTCAGATTGTGGAAAAAATTTAAAGAAATATTGTATCATTATTGTTTTAAATAGTGATGTGACATCTTCAAGATAAAAAATATAGTTAATCAAAAAGCTCCATTTTTTTAATCATTTCATTTTTAGCTAAACTTTTCAAAAAAACTTAATTGTAAAAAACTTAATTATATTATTTTAAATCAATTAAAAAACATAAATGACTTAAAATCAAATAAAGAATACGATTTTCACTCGGTAACATCTAGGTTAAAATTTAAATACCCATAGCTTTGCAAAAACCTTATAGTTTGATATTTTAGTATTTATAACTAGCCTCAGTCGGCCTGAAGAGTACTAATACTTAATAGCTATTAATGTACAATAAACAAACCTGGTCAATTTTTAGTGACTTCTTAGATACAAATATGTGGTCAAGATGTTCGTAGAAACCAGCAGCGTAGTTTGTGTATCTTCTACTGCCTAGCACTGAAGATAAGTTTAAATCGTGTTTCAGTTCACAAGATGATTCTCCGGGATGGTGCGCAGACCCATCTATAATTTGATTATTATACTTTTTATAAAATTATTTGGATAGTATTGTGTTCTCAATAGCAGTTAGTCGAATAAAATAATTATATACAAAATTTAGATATACTTATTAACATATCAAAAATAATAATCAATTAAAAAATGCTTTTAATTTAATAATTGACCTCAACTTTATGCAATTTAACTGTAAAAAGTTACTGGTCATAAAACTTTTAGTTTTAATGGAATATTATTTCACAATGTTTAACTATATCTGAACAACAAAAATTGTTAAAGTTAATGAACTTTTTATAATGGAATATTAGTTCATGTTGACCCTAAATTTAAAAAAACAAACATCTTAACATTATTTTTTCTATTTTAGCTGTCTATATAATAATTACTTTAAATTACCACTTAAAATAACTACGCATGGTAAAAAAAAGTTTGTAATGAAATTAACATTTCATTTTATAGTTTTAAAGCGTGTAATTAAATATGGAACTCTTTGTAAAAATAAATATCAATAAATTGTTATTTTGAGTTATTGTAAACAAATATTATATAAATAAATAAAAAAAAACGGTTTTATTACAAGTAGAAACATTTATTAAATGCTTATAAAAGAACATTTTACTTGCAATCTCCCGCAGTAATTGGTAAAGGCGATGTGCTTAAGTATTTTGCACTACAAACAAGTTAAATTTAAGATGCTTCTTTGACTGAAGCTCTAAGATACTTATGCAGTGGCGTAGCGTGCATGGTTACCACAGATCAAGCTGAGACAAATTTCCTGACTTTTCCTGGCTTTTTACTAAAGTTTTTCTGACTTTTCTAAATCAAACTCATTCTAAAATACATAACTTAACACTTGAAACTATATAAAGCTTTCAATCTAAGTTTAATACAGGTTAAAACAACAGTTTTTTTTTGCTGAATTCAATCATCAAACTTACATTACATCACTTGAACCATC
Source organism: Thalia democratica (assembly GCF_965202585.1). Lineage (NCBI taxonomy): Eukaryota > Metazoa > Chordata > Thaliacea > Salpida > Salpidae > Thalia > Thalia democratica. The sequence goes on from NC_139165.1 coordinate 61,474,984, forward strand.
AGTGTATGATTGATGTATTTGCAATAAACAGCTCTATCAGCAAAATACTTGTATTATTACCTTATAAACACAGCTTGTCTGAAAAAGACGCAATTTTTTAACATTTCCTAGCATAAATGTATCCAAATAAACCAAACGACATATAAGGAACTCTTACAATTAAAACCTTAAATTAATAACGAACTTTAACAACTAACATCTTAAAAGAATAACGTACTTGTTCAATATGTTAATAGAAAAATGTTGCAGTTTTATTAAGGATATTTTATTAATTTATACCAGATGAAGCCATTGGAAACTAAATAAATTTTCAAATATATAGGAAAATTTTGGAATTTTATTCTTACTTTAAAGGATTTTTAATTATATTTTACCATTTGAAGGCTTTGGAAAATAAGGAATTTTGTAAATTTAAACTGACAAAATCTGACTTTATTTTTCAAATTTCCTGACTTTTTTTCAAAATCCCCTATTTTTTCCTGACTTTTGTAATTTTTTTAAATTTTTCCTAACTTTTCCTGACCATGTGGCAACCCTGAGCGTGACCTTTTTGTTAGGGGATGCTGTAGATTGACATTGTAAAGTTAAAAAATCCCCCAGTTTAAAATTTAAATAAAAATCATAAAGGCAATAAAAGAAATAGCAGGTTTTTCAAAAAAAAAATATTTGTTTAAATATAATTTAAAAGAATAATACGTGTAAAAAAATATATCTCTTAACTTTGTATATCATCACCATTTCTTAACAACTATAGGTATGCTTTTAAAATATATCCATGTAAGTTTCTGTACTTGCACAGTTATAAATTTACTAACGTAAATTCAAGATTTGACTAACTAGTAATAAAAAACAAAAACAAAAAAATTATGCAATTAACTTTAAAAACAAGATTTTTTAAATCTAATTAAAAAAAAATACTTATCCAAAACAGCGAAAACTTTATATATATATATATATATATAAGATGTAACGTTATAAGGCGTTAAATCCTGGAGATCCTGATAAGCTAAGCTTATCGGAATGTATATCACAGATGTTCTTGTGCTAAAACTTTATTCCGACTAACGGCGTTTCACTGCTCTCAAATAAATTTAAGAACAGATCTACGGAGTCTATAAAATGTTAACACACATTAGAAAAAAAGCAGAAAAAAGCATGTATAATTATGTATAGTGTTTATCTAGGTAGTAACTATAAATGGACTTTATGGTTTAAAAACAAAGTTTGGGATAAAAGCGTAAAATTATAAAATTGTCTACAAAAAAAACAAATTTAATAAAAGTAGGCACCAACCTCAAAAAGCTCTAAGAATAGGCAAATTTTAAAAATGAAAATTAAATTGAGTTGTGCAGATATGTTACGTCATAATAATTTTAACAAATTATTCAATAATTTATACAGCTTGAAAACATGAAGTATTAAACTTGCAAGAATATATAAGTTTTGTGAAATAAATTAGTACATAAATAGACAGAGTTATTTAAAGTAATTTAAATACTTTAAATAACTCTGTCTATTTATGTACTAATTTATTTCACAAAACTTATATATTCTTGCAAGTTTAATACTTCATGTTTTCAAGCTGTATAAATTATTGAATAATTTGTTAAAATTATTATGACGTAACATATCTGCACAACTCAATTTAATTTTCATTTTTAAAATTTGCCTATTCTTAGAGCTTTTTGAGGTTGGTGCCTACTTTTATTAAATTTGTTTTTTTTGTAGACAATTTTATAATTTTACGCTTTTATCCCAAACTTTGTTTTTAAACCATAAAGTCCATTTATAGTTACTACCTAGATAAACACTATACATAATTATACATGCTTTTTTCTGCTTTTTTTCTAATGTGTGTTAACATTTTATAGACTCCGTAGATCTGTTCTTAAATTTATTTGAGAGCAGTGAAACGCCGTTAGTCGGAATAAAGTTTTAGCACAAGAACATCTGTGATATATATATATATATATATATATATATATATAACAAAAATAAAAGATAAAATTTATTCACACTTAATATAAAAGTTTTTTTTTTAATTTCCTTCAGGTAACAATATTTAACAATAAAAAATAGTTATTAAAATAATGTAAATTTTATAAAAAATATCTAGATATTTTCAAAGACTTATAAAAAATTAAAAAGTAAAGTTTAGTCAGACTTAGCTTTTAATACACATAATTAAGAAATAAAGCTAAAATTATACAAAAGTTCTTTGTTTGCAAACTAAAAAAACTAAAAGTTGTAAAATAATCTATAATAATTCTTTTTTTTTTTCAAGAAATATCAATCTGAAACAACTAACTTTTTCTTCAGACAAAAAATAACTTAAAATGAAAATTTGTTTTAATATTATAAATTAATAAATAAAGCAAAATATATGAAGTAGTTTAATATTTGCAAACTAACAAAACTAAAAATTGTAAAATAACCTTTAAATATTCAGTCAAATCATCAATAAAAGGGCAATCAGAAGACAAAGGTTATTTTAATTTAATACCTTTAATATAAAAATAAATATTTATGATGCCTTAAGAGAGAGTGAAAACTTAAATGTTATGAAAACATTATTAACAGATGGTAGGGTATTTTTTTATGCAAAAACCAAATTTAAAAAGAATAATGAAGAAAAATACTATAAAACAACAACTAAAACAGTTAACAACTTTTCTCTAAACTTCATAAAAAGTAACTAATCATTTAAATAAATGCATGAAACTTGTGAGTTAAAATAAAGGTTGATATAAAATAAAGTTTAAGATTTATCTATCATCTTATTTATTTCCAACCATTTTTTTCAACTTTTTAAATATTATTTTATTTTGTTGTGTAAGTATGTTTTTCATTAAAATTGAATGTATTTGCTTTAAAATTAAATTGGAGATAAATGATAAAATATTTTTTGTTGGAAAATTTTGTTTTTCCCTCACATAGAAAAAACTTTGAGCTCTCTAACTTTAACCAGCTATATGTCAAAAATTAATTCCAAAGAGCACTTCAAACAAATTATAGTTTAGTTAAAACTCTACCAAGTAAGACTAAGATTTAAAAACTTATTTTAACAATGCTTTAATATCAGTTTAAATTTCAAGTCAACCCATTCATTTTATGAATAGTTATTGTAAATTCTTAAAAAAATAGGTCTATTGATTACAATTAAAAAAAAACACTTGAACTAAAACTAAGGCAACAGCAGGCTCCTTATGTAAGGTGCATAAAACAAAACTTACTAATTCACTAAAATTCTATCTTTTCCCTGATTTTTTAGTAATTGTTTCTAACATTTTTTCAGCTAAATATATAAGATTCTTAAAAACTTTTGAATCACATTTTTAAAATTTCAGAGTAATTTTTAGTAAATTATTTATTTTCATAACTTTTGCCATCATTTTTTTCTTTAATTTTTCAAATTATGTTTTGAAAATTTGTTTTAAATCAAGTTAGAAACACTTCCTAAAGTTTTCAGGTTAGTAGCTTTTATAATAAAAGAAGACATAGGTTTTATTATTTTTTAATTCAAAGTTTTGTTTTCCCTCCACTAAAAGATTCTTACTTTGACTGGCCTTATCTAAATGGTTAATTTAAAAATCAGTAAAATGAATTTTTAGGCTAGCTTAAGATTTATAAAACAACTTAAAATTTTCACCACCCCAACCCTTCATGACCTTAATTTATAAAAGGTTGTGGATCTAACCTTATCCTTATCTTTTACAAATAAATTATCCTACTAAGTGAAGGCCAAACTTATTTTTAACGTGTATTTTTAACTTTTGAAATTTTTTTTGTACACAATTTGTAATATAGGGCAAACACATTTAAAATTTGCATGTAACTTGTTAGCTACATATTGATAATTTAAATAGTGAAAACTACCAAAAATCGAAATAATTAATCTTAAAAAAACCTAAGTGTTATATGTAAATAAGATAGGTAGCCCTTATTTTCTCTAAATACTTAAAGGTAAAAAATACTAAAATTTTATGAACAACTATCAATAAAACACACATAAAACTATAAAGTTTTTTTATTTTAACAATAATGCTTTTCAAGAACTTATTATAACTTTTGGCTTTATTAAATTTACTTTTGTTGTATATGTGTTGAACATTGGGGTTGATCTTGCAGCATTTAACTCAAAGTGTTAACTTTATATTCAGTTTGTTTACAATCATTGAACTTTTCAATGTATAATGTGCAAAAACTATTTTTTAATTAACACAGTGCTGCAGTTCATTGCAGCTCATAAAATTTAGCTTTAAAACGACTTTATGTATGAAAAAATTGTGTATGTTGAAAATGCAGCTCTAATTTTACTAGTATTTGAAGGTCGAATATAAAAATAATCAAACTTATCATTTAATTCAATGAAAAAAGGCAAAAATCTGAAATTATTGGAAAATTTAATTTTCCTTTTTTTCTGATAACGTGGAACAACAGCTCCAGTGTGCTTATTAGTATCCTTTGATCATTTGTATTCAACTGTAGTTTTAGTATAGTGTGATGTAATTATCATGTATCTTTGTGATTTTAAGTTCATGTGAATAAGAGACTAACTTTCATTTGATTTGTATATCAATCTACATGTTTCTACACCCTTTCTATTACCTATTACCCAACAGCAGCCTCTTTATTTAGATAAGTTGTTTTAATGTTATTTCTTCTATGTACAGTAACGTAACAGTAAAGGTAAATACTAATATAGTTAAAAAAGAACATAACAGAAATGACTTGTACCTAATAAAAAATAGGTTTTAAACTAATCTAAATTATATTTAATATTTATTAAATTTAATTTCTATTATTCAGGGTTGCCACTCGTTTTTTCAATTTTTTTTCCAGGTTTTCCAAATTTATTCCAGGTTTTTGAAAGTACACATTTTTGGGTTTATTCTAAGTTTTAAGTTAACTTCTATTTAAGAAACTGTGTTAAATAGTATAAAATATTGAAAAGATACTGTAAAGTTACTTTAAATGTGTTTTTTAGTAAAAAAAAATTTTGATGATGACAAAAAATCTTAATTATATGATAGATTTTTTGTGTCAAATCAAAATTTTACAACTGAAAATGTTAAAATTATTAAAAATTCCAGGTTTTTCGATCAAAATTCTAGGGTTTTCCAGGTTTTTTTTCAAAATTTCTCAAATTCCAGGTTATTTTAGGCTAAATTGTCAAACTCCAGGTTTTTTCACGTAAAGTGGCAACCTTGATTATTTAACTTTAGTAAATAAAAAACTTAAATTAGCAGAGAAGTTACTTCGAGTAAATAACTATTCTTTATGCTGTATATGTTTTTCAAGAAAGTAGTTATACAAAAGACACTTTACAAATAGAAATTATATTGAGGATAAATTAAGATCTTCCAAATAGAATGAGTTGTTATAACTTATTTATTTAAAAAAAAGTTTTTAACTGGTAGCCAAGCGTAATCGATTTCTTTTAAGGTGTAAAAAAGAATAAGATGTATACTAACTTGAAAAAATAATCGAATTAAAACAGAAAAAATCTAAAATAAAAATTAAATTTCAGCTATGATTATTAATTTTACTAAAGAATTTTGGTCAAAATGAGACTTACTTCAAAAAAGTAATAAGTTGTTTACAACTTCATCTACTGCTAACTTAATTTAATAACTAATAGATCCACTCATTATTTATTAAGTATTGTATAAATCCAAAAAACGACACAATTTAATTTCAAGTTTAATCTTATACACTTTAGCAAAACGTTCCTTATCTGCTGACACAAAATTTACACATCTACCCAGAAATTTTAGGAACAGTTTTGATTGATTAATAATAATAATATAAAACAAAATTTAATATATATGTATGAAAACGTGTTTAATATGAATAAATAGTTTTAATAAATACTGAAATAATAAAATAATGTTAATAAAAATAAGCTTCAAAAATAAAAGGTATGCATAAATTAAATATAAAAAAATCAATTTAGTTAATCAAATTATTTTGATATAGCTATCGTTAAGACAAAATTAATTTTAATCATTGTAATATTGAAAAAAAAGCTACGTAGAGAATTAATTTTAGAGTTAAAACAAAAACTAACTTGACCAATAATCCGTATGATTACTAGGTAATTTTCCATTCCTTATCAGTTCTACAGCACCACTCGATGGTTTTGAATTAAAATCACCCATCAAAATGTAAGATATTGTGCAATCTTTGTATTCATTAACTAATTCATCGACAAACTTTGATAGGTAATGCAGCATAATAGCTGATTGCAAAACACGTACATTGTTAGCACGCGGATGAAAAAACAAATGAGTATTTACACATACTAGTATTTTGCCTGGAATCTTCAGGTCACGGACAGCTGCGTACTAAATTTTTTCAAGTATTTTAATTTTGAAGTCAAACCCAAAACTATTATTTATGTTATCAAATTAAATTTAAAAAGTAAATTTTCCATGTCAGCATACTACCTACATATTATACAGTCACTATGTTTTATCTTAATAAATGTCAAAATTGTATTATATTGGAAAAAAACAGATTATTATGATTTATTACAGATTGAAATCATAATATATAATGGGTTAAAAATACATTGTAAGATTTAAGTAGAAAAAAATCAAAAGGCATAACAAAAACAAAACTAATTTTCGGTTTGGCTGTAAAAAAAATAATATTTCTGCTTGAACAATTTATAACTGAAGATTTTAAAAATTTTATTTTATTAATAACTCGGAAAAAAAGTTTTTGCTAAATTTTAAAATATACTCAAAACTAACTTAAAAAGATGTGCATTTGTTATGTTTTTGAACTATACCTTTTTAATAGATTAAACATCAGAATGGTTATAAACAACTTAAATTCTTTTTTAATCGTAATCTGCTTAAAACGCATTTAACAATTTTTTATTTTAGGTGAGTTTGACGTAGAAAACTTACTAATAATAAATTATATAATAGAAATATTATAAAAAACTTTAAGTATATTTAGTTACCATTGTAGTTATCAAAATGAGTTTATATTTTTATATTTAAGATATAGGAACGGGTCAAATCATGCACGAAGGAACATATTTGCACGGAGACACTTTTGCATGAGGGGTCATTTTTGCACGAAAGGTCATTTTTGCACAAAAGAAAATATATATATATATATATATTAAAGGTTTTATAACAAGTTCTGATCGATAGTGCTCGACAAATTAAATTGGAGCTAAATATTTATCTAATTATATAAAAACTATAATTTAAACAGCTGTTTCACACATTGAAATGTAAAATTTCATGTGATCTTCAGTAAGTTACAGTTTATTATAATAGTGAACAGAAATAAAATTTTATTATATTAGAAAAATTTTAAAATCGAAATTTCTGTTCACTATTATAATAAACTGTAACTTACTGACGATCACATGAAATTTTACATTTCAATGTGTGAAACAGCTGTTTAAATTATAGTTTTTATACAATTAGATAAATAAATATATATATATATATATAAAGTATACAAAATTCCACTTTGCAATGTTTTCGTTATTTCTAGAATATGTGTGGAAGTAAAATATGCACAAAGGGACATTTTTGCATGATGACACTTTTGCACGGGTTGAACTTTTTTTTATTTTTACTATCACTGTTACCCCTAACCCTTACTTTCGGTTGGTAACTTTTTTTTTATTAATTTTTTATTTTATGATTTATTTTTTTCTTTATAATTTTTTATTAGTTTTTTATAATTTATTTTTACTATCACTGTTAGCCCTAACCCTTACCTTTGGTTGTTTTTTTTTCTGTTTTTTGTTATCTTTTTTTCATTCATAATTTTCTTTTTTCTTTATTTATTTTTTACTCTGCAAACCACCATGCATATTTTTGACTCATGGTGCAAAAATTTTTTCATGCATATTTGACCCGTTCAACTAAGATATACACTATCAGATTTAAAAAAATAATTATGCTAAATTTGTATTGTATTCGACTACTTAACTATTTTTTGAAACACTACATAATAAATTTAAGTATAATCTAATTCAATAGACATTAATAAAATAATCATAAGTATGTTTGGGTACCACTGAGTTATATTTTTAGCAGTTTTGCTATATGCAGGGTTGCCACAGATCGAGATTAAAAAAAAACTGACTTTTTAATCAAATTCTTAATTAAAACCGATTCAATGTATCTTTACAACATAGTAAATACACAAGTGGGATTATAGAATATTTTGATTAATTCCAAAAATTCAATAAGAATCTGAAAAAAAAAATTGCAAACACAATTTTTTTTAGAAATTAACATTAGCAAAATCAATGTATATGATGATATTCTTTCTTATTAAGAGCATGTCTATAACAAATGTCCCGACTTTTTTCAAATCCTCCAATTTTTCCTGACTTTTGTTCTTTGTTCTTCATTTTTCCTGATTTTAACTGATTTTTTTGAATTTGTGGCAACCCTGTATATGTGTGGATCTGTCCACAGTTGTTTGCATAAAAATTGATTTTCTTTGCTAAAAAATTCTGATGTTAAATAACTATTTTCAAATATAATTTTTTTATACCATCTCGAATTCAAAGCTATTTTAAGTGGGAACGGGTCAAAACTGCACGAGGTTACTAAATTGCACGAAGAGAGTTTTGCACCAAGGGTCAATTTTGCATGAGTTACAATTTTGCACGAGAGTAAAAAAAAATCCGATAAGTTAATAAAAAAAAGATAGAATAAAAAGTTACTAATGAGGGTAAGGGATAGCAGTGATAGTAAAAAATAAAAAAGTTACCGACCGAGAGTAAGGGGTAACAGTGATAGTAAAAAAAAACCCTAGAAAAAAAAAATTAAACAATTATACAAAACAACCCGTGCAAAAAGTATCCGTGCAAAATTGTCTGCTCGTGCAAAAGTGACCCTTCGTGTGAAAGTGTCTTCGTGCAATTTGTCCCCTTGTGCAAAAGTGTCTTCGTGCATTTTTGTGCCCTCGTGCAAATTGAAAGCTATTTTGAGGAGTATGTATTTAGCAAGTTCTAATTAATTAGGTAGTAATATAAACAGCGGAATCATAGTTTTGTATAGAAAACATACAAAATATATTGTTAGTGTCCCAGGATTTTACTTTAACTATTTACTTTGAACAGCTCATCGAAAGTTTTGAGCAAGTGGTCTTTTTTTTAATAATAACAGTTTTATAAGTAAACAATTACTATGTTTTAAATATATACCAACCAAAGCGCAACTTCCTCTTTGAATGATATACTCTCTAAGAGTTTTGTTTGTGCAAATCATTCTTTTCAGATCATCAGGCAGATCATTACTTTCTTTTTTCAAAACTTCTTGGGAAAATATGATATTTTGAGTCTTAAGTGCTCTAAAATATTGAAAATTTCTATTTTTGGATCTTTTTTATTACATATTTTTTGTACTATATTTGTTAAATTAGATAACAATGCATTTTAAAACTATACTCGTTTTAAATACACTTATTAATATAAATCACTTCACACATTTTTTTTAAGGAAACAGTTTTTTGTAACTTAAATAACATCTAACTTGAAATCTTTTTTTTTAATGACTAACGTTTTAAAATGTACAAATTTTAACACGTAGTATATGTAATACATTTCGATAAATTTTTACTTAAATTTTTGGCTCAACTAAATACAAAAACAATTTTGTAAACATAAATATTGCAAAAAGGGATTTAACTTATTGTCTGATAAAAAAATTAATTATTGTGAAATCATAAATCTAGTAAACTTGTTACCTAAATATCAAATGTTCAAAATTCCAAGCTAATAGTTTTTAGTACAGATCCTGGCGAAGCAAGTTCGCTGGAATGTATAATGAAGAAAGAGTACAGTGCAAATTGTTTTTATTATCCTAAACATCACCACAGCATATTGGTTTTGTAAATTAAAAAAATATATATTTGAAAGATATTGATATATATTTTAAATTAGTCTGAATTTTATATAAAATATAGCCTAAACATTTAAGAAACTTTTTTAATGTCAACTTTCATAATCTTATTATTCAAATTTGACAAACTCAAAAAACAATGAGATTATTAGTTTTATAACCTTAAAGATTTTTAATAGTTATAAGTTCATTTGTCTAAAATTAAAACATAATATTTAAACTTATTAGTTTAGCGTATTGTAAGTATAACTTTAAAAAACTAAAAGTTTAAAAAAATATTAGTTACAGGGTTGCCATTCGTTTTTTCAAAAACTTTTCTAGGTTTTCTAAATTTTTTCCAGGTTTTTAAAATGACACATTTTTGGGTCTATTTTTACTTTTAAGTTAAGTTTAATGTAAGAAACTGTCTTAAATAGTGTAAAAACATTGAAAAGATACTGAAAGTTACTTTAAATGTGTTTTTTAATAGAAATTTTTTTGATGATGACAAAAAAATCTTATTAATATGATAGATTTTTGTATCAAACTGAAATTTTACTACTGAAAATGTAAAAATTGTTAAAAATTCCAGGTTTTTCCAGGTTTTTTTCCAAAATTTATCAAATTCCAGGTTCTTCCAGGTAAAGTGGCAACCCTGTAGTTATAACTAAACTAATTATTTATAAGTTATTTATATTTATTAAATTATGCTGCTATCTTTGTTTTAAACAAAATGAACTTTTTGTGTTATTTTGATTTTTTCGTTATGTGTCTTTCAGTTTAAGTAGCCTAGGTTCATCATATAGACAATAAACTTGCAATAATAATAAAACAGTAACATAAAGTAAAACAGAATATATTTTGTAAAGTTCTGCTTATTTAATTGAATTGTGACAAATACTAATTATATTAATTATATAGAGAAAATTTTCTATTTTAAATGCTTATGTTATTAACTTGTTTTGTTCAAATTTCTAGTCATGAGCTAAAAGATAGCAATTTAAATAAGAAATGTATAAGGAAAATTATGGCATACACACAAATTTTATGTCTAAATGTATAGCTTTTGAGATTCAAGGCCATTAAAAAAAAACTAATGATAAAATTGCAAATTTTAGTAAAAACTAACTCAAATCTGTCTTTCTTGAAAAACATTGCTACCCCTTCTTTAGCACGTTGTTTTGTTGCAATACAACTTGTGTAACCAAGTAAACTGACTACAGGAAGCAGTACTTGATCATACACCCATCTATCTACTTCCTGAAGCGAAATAATATCTCCATTGTACTCTAACAAAAGATTGACTAAAATATTTTTTTAATATTTAAAGTAGTTTAAAAATATGTTAATAAAAACATTTTTATTAAAGTAGTTATCAATATAACTCATTTCGTATAAAGAATTTAAGAACAAAAAAGTTGTAAAAATCAGGAAACATTTTTACACTTGAGTTTTCAACTAACAATATTTTAAAATTCATCGTAAAATGTGTAAACAGTTTGATAAATTAACAAAATCTATAAAATTGCTATTACAGGGCGTGAATGAGTAACAGTATTTGCTTGTCAAAAAAAGACAAGTGGTGCGAAAATGCAGAAAATAAAGTTAATTAAGTGTTTTCAAAATTATCATAAACTATTGAACAAGCACAAGAAATTAATTCAGAATAGCTTTAAAAATAGTGACTAAAATCATTAACACATGAATTCTTATCTATATTGAGAAGTTGTAACACATATACATGAATCTGATATTTTTTAAATCATTTAAATGTTATAAATTATAAGGAGTATGTATTAATAGCGTTATTTACTATTTACCTATAAGTTCCTTTATAATAAGTCCAATTCTGTAATTCATAGCCCTGAATTCTTCAGGGCAGTAGACAAATAGTTCATCATTAGAAAGTTGAGTTGTAGCATAGCAATCAGCTAGTATATTGTAGCTTACAACTCTGATGTTATTGCTGTAGAAATAGTTTAAGGACTTATTTTGGTTATTACAATTACAAATTAGTTTGATTCAAAATTATTCATAATACTGCATAATGTTTAATAATAAAAATTTAAACGTTATGAACAGTAAATCATACATAAAATATTATTAAGCTTAGATAAAAAAACATTTAAAAAGATACTTATGATCTAAACATAAAATTTCATCAGGTTTAGTTCAAGCATGATCGGTAAAAAGTAATTATAGAATATAGGCAGCGCCAAGCAACAAATATTACAAACAGCTTTTAGACTTATTTTTGATAAAAGATTTACAACATTGAGTTTATTAAACTTGATTAATTTATCTAAAAAAAAATTTAATGATACAGTCATTTTTATCAAGCATGAAATCTTAACTATATTAATTTAAACAATGTAAAAATATAACTTAAATAGTAAACAAATATAGAAAATAAACTAAAACAGATGTTGAAACCATTATTAAAAATAATACAATTATATAATAATCATAAAATTTCAAAAGTAATATAGACTAATAAAACAAACCTAACTAGCAAAAATTTATATTTAAACGATATAAGCTTAAGCAGGGTTGCCACAATTCAAACTGAAAAAACTTCTTGACTTTTCTAAATAAAATTCTTAATTTTAATCGATTCAAAAAAATATAACTAAAGACTTAAAATCATGTAAAGTTATCAGTCTGAAGTCCTAAGTTTTTCGAAAAAGTTTAAATTAGCTAGAGTTTTTTAATAAATTTAAAGCAGCCTAAGTTATCCTGAACCCTACATTATGTAATTTTTATAGTAATATTTAGATCTTGACTTTCAGGATTTTAGAGCGAAAATATAAATATACATATAGTATAACACGTTCTGATCTTATAACTTCGATCATCAGTGATATTCAAGGGCATACGGGAATCCAATTTTTTTTTTTACAAAAAATAACATTAGATACCTTATATGAAAGCTCTTAATCAGGGTTTCCCAAAGAAGCCAAGTGGCCTCTTAGGGGGTCATGAGGTCATATTTTGAAATTACAATAGAAATTCTGGAAGCTTATTCAATTTCTTTAAAGTGGGCCATTTGAAAATAAGTTTGGGAATCCCTACTCCAAATATATACTACAAGATACTTATTACAGAATAAAAGAACATTTATTAACTTTTGAGATATCATCAGTTGTGTTAAAAGTTTCCGATACAAAGGCATAGAGGAAAAAAAAACTTCAGTGCCAATTAACTCGGAATTTATAAAAATTCACTAGAAATCTACCTTTTCCTTAAGTTTTTGGTCAATTAACCTAAAATTTTCAGGAAATGTTCCTTGCATTAATAAAAAAACTATTTTTACCAAAAAAAAACCTACAATATAAATTGTTATTATTTATTTAAGATTAAACTTATAAAGTTTCAGAACGATTGATTAAAAACTGTAGAATTTAACGAAATAATCTTGTTTGCCTTTTTACTTTGGCCCTTCCATAAGGAACCTACAGAGCTTTTCGACTTTGTAACCTCATATCTCAAAAATTTATTTGAACTTTACAAAACGGTAAATTGCAATTGCTCGCTTTATTAAAGATTTTCAAAATAAGACCAACACGTAAAAAAAGTGCTTACCCTCTATGCCCTTAATTATCAAAAGAATACAACCTATACTACTATTATTATATTATAACACATCTTACTTATTTAGTTTATTAAAAATTAAAGTAACAAAATAACGTTAAAAGTTTAAGATTGGATTAAAATTTATATTAAATACTTCATAAATTGAAACTACAAGGGTTGAACGAATGGCAGCACTTTATTTATCTTAATAATTACTTCTATTTGTATTAACATCTTATACTCAATGCAGTTGTAGGTACTTAAAATTAACAACAAGATGTTTTTTAATTAAAAATTTAAACTTTTATGTGTTGCTTTAGGTCATATTAAAATCTGCAGATTCATTCAAGCTACATTGCTGCTACATACTAAGTTTTTTCGTATTTTAATAGTTTACTATTTTTTATTTATTTAGAAATTATATAAACGAAAACTAAAAAATTAACAAACCTATGTTTACTTTTGATAAATTGTTTTAAACCTTCAGTATACTCGTAAAGCATTTTAGGACCATGAGAAACAGATAACTCACTTATAACTTCTTTACTGTTATCATAGTCCGTTTCATCATTATATATGTCGTTACCCGGTATAACATTTAGTTTTATAAAATATCCTTCGTCATTTTCTCTGGGCGTATACGTCTGTTTGATTTTTATTTCGAGAAAAAAAATATGATATTTAATTGTAAGTATTTATATGTATGTTTGTCGTATAACTATACAAAAATATAAATTGAAGCATTTGTTAACAAAGATCCGAGCGAAAAAAATTCACTGGAGTATATAGTAATAACAAATTAAACAGTATTCTTTCTTTATTACACTAATAAACAATAAAATTCAGCGTACGATCAACAACAACAGCATCCGAGACAATCCTACGACCTGTTTCGTCCTAATTACGACTCATCAGGCAGGAATAGTCGCGAGAAACCGCTGTTGTGTTCTAACCAAGCGGGCTTAAGTACGAAGTACTGAAGCGACCGTTTGTGGGTAAAGTCCGAAACATTGACGCAAGCAAATCTTCACAGCCCAACGTCTTAGACATTGTCAGCTTAATGTGAGATTTTACTCTCTACACTCGTTTTATCAGTTTTAGCCAGTATTTATTTCGGCCATCATTTTTAATTTGTTTGTTAATCAGTGTTTTTATTACACTAACACATGTTTCTGTGTGTTAACGGGTTAACACACTTCAACGGAACTATGTGAAAAAATAAATACTGTAAGGAATAAATGGAAGCTAAAATTACGAAAGTAATAGGGAAGTAATAATCATATATATATATATATAGAATTAAGTTATTTAACTTAATAAATTAAATTTTTCACACTGAGCCCACCTTGAGGGCTTTGTTAATAAAAAGTTTTATTCAAAGATGAAAAAACGAGAAGAACTCAAGTTTCGTGATTACTCACTCATCAGCTTCAAAACAAGTTTAAAATAAAGCACAAAACAAAATCACTAATGAAGGTAAAAAATTTTTTGCATAAATAGATTATGACGTAATTTTGAAACTATCAAAAATCGTGCAAAACGGCTTGTGCAAAAACTAATCTACCAACAGACAATAAACTAGCGAAAATTCATATAACTTCAGTGAGTAATTACATATTAGGACAGATAATTGGAAGAGATAAAGATAAAATTAAGATGCAAATTGAAATTTAGGTAAAAGGATTTAAAGATATCTTTGGTTTAAATAGAGTTGGGCTATACAGAGACGATGGTCTAGCTGTATTGCCCAACTCTTCTGGCTTTAAAGTTGAGAAGCTAAAAAAACAAACACATGCCTTCTTCAAATCTATGGGGTTGAGAGTCACTGTGGAATCTCCACTAGTGATAACTGACTTCCTAGATGTGAAGCTCAACTTGAATGATATCTCTTTTATGCCTTACAGGAAACAAAACGCTAAAATTATGTATGTCAACAAACAATCAAGCCACCCTAAAAACATTATAAAAGAAATTCCTAACATAATAAATCAACGCCTAAATAAACGATCAAGCAAAGAAGAAAATTTTTTAAAGACTAAAGATGAATATGAAAAAATAATGAAAAAATGCGGATACGACAACAAACTTAAATTCGAAAAACCTGAGCAACAACCCAATAATCAAAAACACAAAAGAAAAAGAAATGTAATCTGGTATAACCCTCCTTTTAGCAATTCTGTAAAGACTAATATTGGAAGAAAATTTATAAATCTAGTCAAGAAACACTTCAATAAACAAAATCCGCTAACTAAAATCTTCAACAAACATAATATGCGAATAAGTTATTCGTGTACGGCAAATTTAGAGAATATCATTAAGGCACACAACCAAAAAATTTTAAATCAAAACTCAGGAATTCAAAGTGAATGCGGCTGCGCTGGTAGCTGTAAATATAATTTGAAAGGGGGTAATTGCCGTTCAGAGAACATCGTCTACAAGGCCACAGTTAACTCTGGCGTTGAGACGAGGTTCTATGTCGGCTTGTGCTCGACTCAGTTTAGATTCAGGTATGCCAATCATAAAAAATCTTTTAAAGGCGGCATATATGAAAATGACACTGAACTTTCGAAGTATGTTTGTGGCTTAAAGCGCAGCGGCATTGACTACGAAATATCCTGGGAAGTTATAAAAAGAGCGCAGCCTATAGCCGACGGCAATAGCCCGATATGTAGGCTGTGTCTCAAAGAAGCATCAGCCGTTGTATATGCACTGAAAGACAAAAGATGTTTGAACAAAAGAAGCGAGTTTGTATCGTCTTGTAGACATATAAAAAAGTCGCTTTTAAAGTTTAACAAGTTTTAATTTCATCTTAAAATAACCTAAATTTCAATTTGCATCTTAATTTTATCTTTATCTCTTCCAATTATCTGTCCTAATATGTAATTACTCACTGAAGTTATATGAATTTTCGCTAGTTTATTGTCTGTTGGTAGATTAGTTTTTGCACAAGCCGTTTTGCACGATTTTTGATAGTTTCAAAATTACGTCATAATCTATTTATGCAAAAAATTTTTTACCTTCATTAGTGATTTTGTTTTGTGCTTTATTTTAAACTTGTTTTGAAGCTGATGAGTGAGTAATCACGAAACTTGAGTTCTTCTCGTTTTTTCATCTTTGAATAAAACTTTTTATATATATATATATATATATATATATATATACCTACTTTAGCTAGAGGAAAAATAAGTTTTAAGTTTGCTTTGAGTACAAGATTTGCAGCAAGTGGTTTGCAAGTCAATAAAAGACAAAAAGAAAAGGAACTCCGGAGAAAGGCAACTATATAATCGTATGTACTGTAGCAGGTAAAAAGGCTAAAATAAAAACCTAGGATAAAAAAAATCTTATTACAGTAGAAACCCTTGTCCCAACAAATATGTTAGATTAGGGTTGTCGCAGACTAAGCTGAGAAAAATTTCCTGACTTTTTTAAGATTTATAAATAATTCGCAAATCGGTCTAGGACATAAGTCAATTATTTTACTAGTGATTTTTTTCCCTGCATCAGTAGTTACAAAAACTTTACAAAATTTTATTTTGTTGCATGAATGTGTTTGGTTCTTCTAGTTTTAAAGTTCACTAATGAAGGACTGTTGTCCGAAATTAATTTGAACAAAATGTTGCAATAAACTAGTAGATTTTTAAACCGTCGTTTATTTATTTTTTGTAACTGACTTTTTTAAATCAAGCTCTTTATTTAAACTTCTAAAGTACATGATCAAATACTTGAAACTATATAAAGCTTTCAATCTTATTTTTATACAGGTCAAAACAACTTTTTTTGCTGAATTCAATCATCTAACTTCCATTACATCATTTGAACAATCTTTGTATGATTGATGTGTTTGCAAAAAATAGCTCTATCAGCAAAATACTTGTATTTTCTAACTTATAAACACAACTTGTCTGAAAAAATATATATTTTAGCATTTCCTAACATAAATGTATCTAAATTAACGAAAAGTCATAAAAATAACTTATACAATTAAAACTTTTGAATAATAAAGAACTTTTACAACTAAAACCTTAAAACAATAACGAACTTTTACCGTTGAAACTTTAAAACAATTAAGATCTTAATCAAACACAGCTTTTTTTCATATGTACTAAAATTCATTTTCTCCGTTTCTTTGTTAGCACTTCAAACTCTTCATCTAATGAAGATATGGTTTCCTTTATCTGGACTGCATCACATTTAATTTCTTGGTAGTTAAAACCATCTACCTTTTTTTACTCAAATCGTTGTCATCTACTGC
Organism: Thalia democratica; assembly: GCF_965202585.1. Classification (NCBI taxonomy): domain Eukaryota; kingdom Metazoa; phylum Chordata; class Thaliacea; order Salpida; family Salpidae; genus Thalia; species Thalia democratica. The sequence goes on from NC_139165.1 coordinate 61,492,678, forward strand.
TCCTACACTTGTCTAAGAGAACCTTTCTCTAAACCTAGCCACACTTTGCGGGCTTTTTTTCTTTTTGCACTCAAATTAATAATTTTTACCAGATGAAGGCATAGGAAGTTAAGTAGTTTTGTAAATTTTTAAAAAAACTTTGCAACTTTAGTCTTACTTTATACGATTATTAGTTAATTTTTTACCATTTGAAGACTTTGGAAAATAAGGAATTTTGTAAATTTGAACTTACAAAATCTGAGGTTTTTCAAAAACCCCCATTTTTTCCTTTTGTCATTTTTTAGTTTTTCCTGACCTTGTGGCAACCCTGTTAGATTCAGGTACAAAGATTAAGGGCATAGGAAGTAAAACCTTGATTTTTACAAGTTGATTGTATTTTAAGCTATCAGACATTTTTAACCGCTTGAAAAAATTTAAAAAAGCTTTTGAGATATGAGCTATCAAAGTGGGTAACCTCAATAGGTTCCTAATGGAAGGCGAAAACTAAAAACGCGAAAAAAGACCATTTCACTAAAAACCTAACTCCTCCTTCATTTTTTAAGCAATCTTCTTCAAATTTTCACAGGAATTGTATTAATAAATTTTCAAAAGGTTGAATATAGGAACTTTTTCTAATTTTGAAAAATATTTTTTTTATGAAAAAAAAACCTTCTATTTTTTTTGTTTTTTTTTATCTAAAGTTTATATTTCTTAATATTTTTAAAATCGCAACATTCAAACTCTTTTAAACTATAAAATAAACGTTTTCTAAAAGTTTGGGTCTCTAGCTCAAAAAATGATAGATTTTAGTAATTTTATAAATTTCCGAGAAAATTGACCCCAAAGAATACGCGGTCCATACGTCTGTATTGAAAACTTTTTATAAAAACTACAATATCTCACAAGTTAAATAAGATTTTTTAATTCTGTAAAAGCTGGCTTGTAGTTTGTACTTTATGCTTTCATATAAGATCCAATGTTATTTCTAGTAAAATAAAATGTCGCATCCCCCTTATGCCCTTAATATGTGTTACATAGAAGCTATGAAAATCTATCCAGTCATGAATTGGATTATGTTGGTGACTGATTGACCAAGATTGACTTATAAATTTTTTGTTGAACCTTTATATAACTTTTTAATTAAGAATTTTGCTACCATTTTTACAACTAGCTATGGTAATTTATGTTTAAAATATTTTTAAAGTTTTAAACTGTCTTATAATAATTTTAAGTTTTCTAATTCCTTCCAAATAAAGATTAACCTTTGTGCTTTCAATGATGATGGGGGATGTAGAAATATGTAGCTCATTGTGTCGTATTACATTAAATTTTATTGTTTTATGAAATCATTCATTATTTAAAGCTAAATAAACTAAACTACAAAAACTATTCTTCAGCTAAGACAAAAGAATTTTATAAGCACTAATTAAAAAACTCGAATATCCAAAATTAATATTAAAAATTTGGTAGTATCAAAACTTATAAATAGCTTGTCATAGACCTCAGGTTAGTAAACTTGGCCCGTGGGCAACATTTAATTTTTTTTTTCATTTATTTCATTAAAACATTATTTAAATTGTATTATTTTTAAGTTAAAAATAAACATGACTTTTAATATAAAATAACCATAAAACGGAAAAAAATTTAGAAAACTACTACTTTTTTCCTGATCTTTTTTTTAGCTAGAACTTTTTACCTAGTTTGAAAAAGTAGATTGAAATATCTTGGCTTACACTAAAAAAAGTTTTAACAATCACATATACTGATAACATACAAAAAATAATTCACTATTACCAATTCAGTACGACTTGGGTCCACTGTGTATATGCAACACATTTAATATAAATATAAAATTTTGATTTAACTTTAGTAACCAAGTTTAAAACTTGAATAAACTCACATTTTTTGTACTGATCAGCTCCCAAGAGTTTTCAGCAGTTGTCTCAGCAGAATCAGTTTGCTTTGAACGAAACCAAAAAAATCTAAAAACAAAATTAAATTAAACAAAATACTTAATCAAAAACCTGTACTTGGAGAAGTGACAGATTTGTATAGGTAACTATTTTGTATGAAGGATATTTATATTTGCAACCCTTAAAAAAGGCACAATGCACAAAAGAATGTTTTATAAAAAGGTTTTTCTGTGCAATTTTGATGCATTTACACTAAGTCTGTTGTAAACTGTTTTTATTTTTTTTGCAGTTTACTTTTACTATGTGGGTGAAAAAAATATATTAAACAACAAAAATGTTGGTTTTATTAACATAAACATCACAAAAAATACTGCTTATCAAACCATATTAGGATTTTGTTCTTATAAATACATAAAAAGAACTTTATAATCTAGGAACAACCACATATTTATAACAATATTGTTTTTATTAAAGAAATCCTACTTATTTCTCAAAAAATGTTAGAAAATAAAAAAGTTTTCATATCTAGTTTATTTATTGTAATAAAAACCTACTACAAAGTGCAACTAGTCGCAGTTCAAATATAACATTTGGCATTTAAAATTGTTAATTCAATTTTTTTTTGTTGCTTAAGTCATTGTTGCTTAAGATGTGAAAATAAACTAATTTTTAATAAAAAAATGCAACTTAACTGTATATATATATATATAAAAACAAATTATACAGTAATCTTCCTTTATTCTACCAACATATGTTTCTGTGTGTCAACGAATCAACACACTTCAACTGGGTTCTGTAAAAAAATAATTACTGTAATGAGAGAATAGAAGCATAGAATAAAGTAGGTGTATATATGTTTTCATTAAAATAGGATATATTCTACAGATAATAGTTATTAATAGGTGAAATACTTAACATTAAATCCGACTGTTATAAAATTATATGATATTTGTAATTATTAAGTCCAAAATAAATAAGTAAGCTAAATTACACAACAAAATATAATATAAACAAACAACTTACGTTAATAGGAAAGATAACTAAATCAAAATTCACGGTTGTTAACTAACGAAAAAAATACATTTTTACAACCAATAATTACGTCACAATGTAAATGAGGCCACCTAAACTATTCAATTTGTACTGCAAGAATATTAATTTTGTTTTTATGTAATCCATTCTGAACAAAAATAAAACATTAACCATCAGTTGGACTGAACTGATGGTTAATGTTTTATTTTTGTTCAGAATGGATTACATAAAAACAAAATTAATATTCTTGCAGTACAAATTGAATAGTTTAGGTGGCCTCATTTACATTGTGACGTAATTATTGGTTGTAAAAATGTATTTTTTTCGTTAGTTAACAACCGTGAATTTTGATTTAGTTATCTTTCCTATTAACGTAAGTTGTTTGTTTATATTATATTTTGTTGTGTAATTTAGCTTACTTATTTATTTTGGACTTAATAATTACAAATATCATATAATTTTATAACAGTCGGATTTAATGTTAAGTATTTCACCTATTAATAACTATTATCTGTAGAATATATCCTATTTTAATGAAAACATATATACACCTACTTTATTCTATGCTTCTATTCTCTCATTACAGTAATTATTTTTTTACAGAACCCAGTTGAAGTGTGTTGATTCGTTGACACACAGAAACATATGTTGGTAGAATAAAGGAAGATTACTGTATAATTTGTTTTTATTTATATTCCAGTGAAGTTACTTTACTAGGATCTTTTATTAGCAAACAATTAAAACTATATTTTGAACAGTTATATATATATATATATATATATAAATTTAAGATGTTGCGCCACTAAGCAAACATAAAACTCAGCATTTTAAAGATTTTTTCAGTCTTTATCAGTATTTTCCTGTTTTTTTTTTTAAACTAAAATTTTATAATTATAAATATGTTTATATCTTAACTAAAAAACTTCAATAATATTGTCTACTTTTTAAGTCTGGTATCTTACAAATAAAAACTAAATGGTCTATTTTTCTACATCACAGTAAACTAATTGTTCAAATGAAAAAAAATCAAGTAAAATGAATGTTTTTTCTTTCTTATTAAATATATGAATTTTCTTTAGCAAGCTTATATCTGAAAGCAAAAAAAAATCAACTTCACAAAACTTCTTTTTTGTAGTTTTAAACTATCACAATTTCACTAATCAATGCATTAGTTACTATAAATCAAAGAACAGAAAAAAACTTATTTAAACAAATACTGACTTTTTGAACCTGACTAGAATTACATAAAAAGTAGATACTTGACAAATAAATTATTGGACAAACAGTTGTCAAGGTTTTAAATCATTTTTAATAAAAAGTATTTTAAAATATCTTGTTTAATTTACTTGCATTATTTTTATAATAACTGTTCAGGCTTTACTTGAAAAATATGTCTAAGATATAAAAAAACAAGCAATGAGCAGGGTTCTTTAAAGCAAAATTAAGCTTTCAAAAGAACTCAAATTTTCTTAAACTTATAAATGGAATGATAACTAATTAGTTATTTAGTTTTAAATAAAAAATTCTTTTTTATTTTACAAAAAAGTCTACAAATTTATAAGTACTCGTTATATTGCCTTAAGTACTTTCAAAAATTCTTCTTCAGTAGGCAATTAAATTAGAACTGAATTAATTAAAAATTTTCTTGCATATAAAAAGTTTTAAAAAATATATTATGACGTAATTATAAATCAAGTTTTTAAGTTTAAATAGTAAATTATATTAGTATCTCTAGTTTAAACTCGCAAAAACTACATAAAAAAAAAATGAAATAAAATCAAGTCAAAGGACTAAATGAAATTAAATTGTTAAACTTTGATGTGTTTGATTTAATTTTTTATAATACTTTAAAATGTAAAAAGAAAATAAAAATAGTAATTGAGCTTATTGTTGGTTAAAATTAAAAAATCAGAAATAAATAGAGTAAATAATCATAATAAATAAGTCGGTAAAAGGAGTAGTGCGTATTACCTTAACTTGTTAAGATATTTAGAAATGTATAATCAAAAACTTTATAAACATTAAAACATGTTAAATAATAGTTTTCTAGTCAATTATCTGTAAAGTGGTAATATAGTTTTGTTTATATTTATTGTTGCTTCGAGTTTATAAATCCATTTACTTTCCAAAAAATCTAAGTCTGAATAATTATTAGTGGTGTCTACAAAGATAATTGAAAAAGCTTCTTTTAAATCTTTTTTTGATGTTTTGTGTTTTTTGGCGTAATGTAGTTTAAGTGCTGCTCTAACACTAACATCATCTGTGATTGTACTCTTCCAGATGTGTCTGTGAGAGCACCATCTTTGCGAAAACGACGTGATTGTCTGGCCGATTAATTGCCTACTGACGAAGAATTTTTGAAAGTACTTTAAGCAATATAACGAGTACTTATAAATTTGTAGATTTTTTTGTAAAATAAAAAAGACTTTTATTTAAAACGATTTTGATAAAGACAAAAAAATCACAAAGAACAAAACACAACCAAGGGAAGATTTTGTGATACTTAAAACTATAATATTCTTACTGTAATTAATTATTTGAAAGATTGTTGCGAGGAGGTAAATCAAGTTTAAAAAATTTTTATATGAGTATGATATTTATATATAAATATTGTATAATTAGGTTACATGACTATTCAAATTCGGACAACTCAAATTCCGACAATTCAAATTCTTAAAAAAAAATTAAAAGGACTATATCTCAATAAGTAATATAAATTCGAAAAAAATAAAAAATACATATGTAGATCTTAATAATATCTAAAGCCACTTTTTTCTTTTTTTTTCAAAATCTAAAATACCTTTCAAGATATTTTAAAATTACTAAAAATAATTATGTTTTTACTTTATATAACCCATATCTTAAAAAATATTTAATGTTTTACAAAAATAAAAAAATGGCCTAAAGATATTAATATGATTTACATATGCATTTTTTATTTAAGTCAAATACACATTACTTTTTTGTTTTTAGTCTTCTTAATCTTTTATTGAGAATTTGAATTGTCGGAATTTGAATAGTCTTGCACCCGTATAATTAGTATAGCATATTTTCAAAAATCTTTCAGAATTATCTTTAAAAAATTTAAACAACATTTTATGTAGAAAACTATTTTTTAATTTTTGAAAATAAAATTTATATAATTAAAAATAAAACATTTTTTTTAATTTTGGCTATAACTTTTTTCATTGTTTTTTTCAAAAATCCGCTTCCTACAAATTTTTGATCTCATAAGATTTGTACCAGATTTTTTTACAAAACTTATTATATCTCAAAAGTTAATTGAAATTATTTTGTTGTATAAAAAGTATCTTATAGTGTATACTCTAAGCATTGAAAGAAGAGTCAACGTTAATTTTTGTAACAAAAAAAAATGTTGGACCCCTCTATTCCCTTGTTATATAATAAACTATTTAACTTAAAATAATCTAAATACATATCATAAATGGAGTAAAATTGCTTTAAAATTTAATAAATAATAACTGAATTGAACAAAATAAGGACAAACTATTCAAAGTTAAAAAGAATGAAAAAAACACAAACTAAACTGAATTAAATTTTTTTTATTTAACTTTTAATAAGCCTTAGTGAGTACTAATTGAGAGTAAGAAAAATTTTTTAAACTTTTTTTTTTTTTAAATTAATAAGATTTAAAAACTTAAATTTAAACAAAAAAAATATCACAGGACTAAATTACTGATTATATCAAATATTTAATAAAAAAAATACAAAATTAACTATTAGTGATTTTATTGTAATAATATGTGAATTCAAATTGTTACTTGCTAAGGTTTAGTATTACCTAACTTATTGATTAATAATAACTCCACCTTTTTTAAATATATAAAAGCCAATAGCTTAAATTGGAATAATAACAAAACTCTATGAAACATAATTGTGATTAATAAGAAAACATTGTATAAATCAAGTATAAAAAGTTCAGTTTTAACTTTGAAATTTAATGTAAACTATTTTCAAGTAATATTAGATTAATAAAATAGTTACTGATTTTATTTATATATAAAATATACAAACTTTGAGTAGTTAAAAGCTGCCTGGCGGAATTCAATCAAAGGATAAAGGGTTACACCAGTCATTGGCTTTTTAAAAATATTAAGTTTAACTACAGCTGGAGGATTGTAAATGATCTTGTAGGCATTTCCATTAAAGTGCAAAGTTTTTGCTAGCTTCCAAGCACTTATTCCAACTGTATCCAAGGATATCTTAAAATAATATGATTTATTTGAAAAAATAGCTTTAATAAAATAACTATTTTACAATTATTAAGTTATGCAAATTAATACAGTATATATATACAAAACTTATTATTTATTACCACACATCTGTTTTAAACACCTAAATAAAAGTAAGTTAAAGACTAATTATCAAAAGTAATTAGATTCAACTCTTTGATACAAAAACCTAACGTGAATAACTATAAACTAGACTGAGCTTAATAAAATACCTCGTGAAAATCTTTGGGAATTAGGTGCAGTTATATTAAGCCAATGTGTTCTGTGTAAGCTAAAACAGAAATAATGTACTTATGTTTGCACAGAAAAATAAGCTCAAAATTTGAATCTATTTTTAATTTAAAATTAAGTTAAAATAAAATACTGTGTTAAATAGTATAAAAACATTGAAAAAATACTGTTAAGCTACTTTAAATGTGTTTTTTAATAAAACACTTTTGGTGATGACAAAATGTTTTTATTTATATGCAGGATGGCCACTGGTTTTTATCTAAGTCCATCCTGGTTAATCAACAATGCTCATTGTCTGTTTCTCTTACCATTCATTTCATGTGTTATCTTACAAGGACTGTTGATTAATTAATTTATTAATACTACTAATCATAATTAAATACCACCTTATTTAATTACATTATGCTACTTAAGCCTACTTTATACAAATCAGACATACAATTTGAATAAGGTATTTTATTATATAAAACAACCACAAACAGTATTATAACAACACTATTTCAAAAATATAAATCATTTTTATAAGTAACTTGAAATAAATAAAACTTAATAACAATTTAGTTCAAATGAAAAATATTTTTAAACTTTAAATAATGTGAGTTATAAAATATTCAAAGAACTTCAAAACAAGTAAATATTGTTTGATCAATAACTCTTACAATTTACACCATAAAATGCAATTAAAATACTACTCAGTTCTACAAATAAGTGTAATCATAACTATAAATAATATCTTAATATCGATTATATATCACTATATTACTTATCTCTCTTTTTACTACGTTTTTAGTGCAGTTATATCAGTATTTACACGAATTGGTTGGGTTCATTTTGTAAAACTTCAAAATTTTGTAAAGATATAAATTAAACCATTAACATTCAAACAATGGACTAATATATGAAAGATGCATTTCATTACACGTGTTCAAACTTTGCTTTGCATTTGATCCTGAGGCAAGGGGCACATGGTTTCTTCTATAAACAACTAAAAGAGTTCTGTTCTTCTACTTGCTTTGTAATTGGTTAGCTGACAGTGGCATTATTGAAAAGGTGAACTACATTGCCCAAAAGAGTCATGGAATTCCTAAATGCAAAGCTTTCAGCACTACCATAGATCACCAGTACCTGCCTCTTCTACTCTTGTTAGAACTTGGGATTCTGCTGTAATATTTATTTTTAGATCTGTTTTGTTGATCATAATATCCACTAATCCTGCCATAATGACATAAATTAGGCCTTATTTTCATGAATAAGGACAAGTAATCACTTCCACGTGGAGATTTTGAGTATACACAGTTCTATTGCCACTCAGTCAGGATACTTAGTACAACTCAGGATATTATTAAAGTTGTGAAAATCTCAGGATGACTCAGGATATTATCAGTTCTTTAAAAAAACTCAGGATGACTCAAGCTAGTTTTTTTTAAAGAACTCATAATATACTCAGGGTAGTTTAAGATTTATGAAAATCGCAGATTGGTTTTTTTAGATTTCAAATGAGATTTAGTTTAATTATTTTGTTATTTTGAATTTTTGTTAGAAAACTTGATTTTTTTTAACTTTCTTAACAACCCACATGATACAAAAAATTTTGTATTTGAGACATATTTTTCGTACCTAATCAAAATTTTGTTAATATAAATGTAAAAACAATTTAATACTCAATGTTTGTACAGGATTTTTAGTGACTTTTGGTTGAAATTTTAGGTTTTTTTCATGATTTCTCAAATTCCAGGTTTTTCTAAGATTCCAAGTTTTTTAGCAACCCTGCTATTACAATATTTGTATATATACAAAACAATACTTTCAAATACAGAATTGTAAAGCATACTGTAATAGGGTTTAAATTATAAATAAAAAACTAAGTACATACATAAGTTTACCTCCAAGTTGTTTATATCCATTAATTTTGGTGATTCAAAAGGTTTTTCTTCATTTTCTAATTTTGGTCTTTTTTTTTTTGCTTTACGCTCTAATTTCAAAAAAGTGTGTTTCATTCTTTCAAAAGTCTTTCCAAGGGTTTCATCTCCAAACCTATTTATCTGTTGAAAAACAACTTACTAAATTAAATAATCTTAGGTTTTCATATTTGGCTACAAAAAATAAATATAAATTAACAACTTGTTTTCTTGTTATGTAAGCATTTACAATAAGTAAACATTTCAGATTAACTTACTGATTTTTGAGCTCCATTAAAAGGTATTTCAATCAAAAAGCTTCCTGTTTCTGTATTTGTAGATGTTACCTTTACAGGCATCATTCTATCAGTTTTAATTCTACTCTCTAAGAATGGAGATCTTATTAATTTTAGAAAGTGAAACTTATTAAAAAACTTGTTCATTTCTAGATTTCTGATAATAATATTTTAGATATACAATAACACTTTGTATATCAACTTACTTTTAGCATTAAAAGCAAAATAAAGGTCATCACTGCTAGACAATTAGATATACTATAAAATTAAAATGCTTTACAGCTTATTTTTTAGATTAAAGAAGTTAGTTAGAGGTTTAGTTCATTTTGGAAGTTCACAAAAAATATCTTAATAACAGTTAATAACTTTTTTTCAACAAAATTGTTTCTACTCATCTGTTTCAAATAAAGTCATTTGATAATATTTAATTTTGTGTGCAAGATTTAAAAAGAAAGTTTTGAGCTTTGTTTTATAAAATCTCAGCTTTATTTTCAAACTAAAAACATTAGCAGGGCTGTGCCCTGCTGATGTACAAGTATTACTATGTGTCAACTTAGCTACAAACTTGGTGTCTATCTGTCTGCTAATGATAGTGTCAATTCAACAATTGTTTTTAATGTGTTATTGCTTATATACATTGTGCATTGATAATATTACTGAATGTTATTATAACGATCAACTAACTAAACTAATGTCTCTCTTCAACTCTCAATGATAGTGATATTTTAAATTATTTTTTCTTTGACAGACTTTAATGTTATTTTTGAACAATATTTATTTTAGGAGCAGAAATGGAAAAAAGCATTTCGTTTTAATAATTTATTCTAAATTTTTTAGAAGAGTATTAAGCTACAAGCATTTGATTAAAAAATAAATAAAACACTCTACAAATAAAAAGTATCTATTTCTGACATGTTTAACTTAAAGCCTTAAGAGTTAAGAAAATACCTATAAATGACAGTTTCAATTTATTAATGAAAATATGAACAACTAAAAATTATTTTGAATTTTTTTTTGTCACAAGTTGTTGTTATAAATTTTTTGTTTAACATTTCGATTGAGTAAAATTTACAGTTTTTTTATTCTTTATTTTTAAAGATATATACTTTTAAAACGAAAACTTAAACAATAAATTTAATTTTAGATACAATTTTCAAGTTTTTTTAATCGAAGAAACAAATTATTGATAGACGTCGTAAAACTATTTTACTTTTAATGAGGTTATTTAAACAAAAAAAACTACAATATATTTAAAGTATATAGACTTAAAATTCATTTTCCTTACGTTTTTTAATATGTCGGAAGAAAATCTTTTTAAGTTATTCTTTAAAAGGAATATTAATAATTACTTATGTTTTAGGCAGGAACCGCTAAGTTCAGTTCAAACTCGGGCACAACTCAAACCTGTTAAATATGAGAACTGCTTACCGTTCAAGACTAAGGGATAACAGTGAAAGTAAAAAAGAAATAAATATAAAACAAAAATAAAAATTTATATAAATAAACAAAATGGAATTGTAAGTATACCGTTATTAAAATTAAAAAAGGCATGACCTGACTACTTGTCTGTTAAAAACCAAGTCACAGTTCCTATGTTTATAAAGTAAAATGTTATAGGTGTTATACTATCTTAGTAATAATAAGTAAAACATTTTAAAAAAGGTATAAAACCGTTTTATTTTAGAATTTCCATATCCCGGACGAGGCGTTAAACTGTATCCAATTGGTGTACGACTCGATTACTAAAGATAAGCAAAAAACATAATTGGTACATATTAATAGTTAGTTAATGATAACTAAAATATATATAATATATATATAATAAGGTTAATATTTAAACTTGAACACCTTCTACTGAGCCCACTTGAAGGGCTTTTAAATAATTTATTGAAATGACGATTTTAAAAATGCTAAAACATATGTTTCATAAAAACAAAAAAGATTGTCTCTAATCTTCAGCCAGTTCAAATTTAAAATAAAAAGCACTTTGGTAAACAAAATGCAAAAGTTTACAAAAAATAAAAACAATTTGACGTAAGAATTGAACATTGTAAATTACAAATATTCAGCACAAAAATCGATCTACCATCTAATTAATCAAAAAACTAAAATTGACGAAAACAACAGTTAATTGACTATAAAATACTTCAAAATTTGTTGTATTTTTAACGGAGCTTTTTCAAATTTCGACACGACGATATGAATTCACTCCTTCTATTTAAACAACCTTCCTTTTTTAACGCATACATATAGGCTGTTGATTCTTTTAAGCACAGATTACAAACAGGGTTGTTACCATCTGCTATTGGCTGTGCTCTTTTTATCATTTCCCAAGTTAATTTAAAACTAATGTTTTTGCGCTTAAGGCCGCAAACATACTTCGAAAGCTCAGTTTCATTTTTGTATACACCACCTTTAAAGGATTTTTTATGGTTAGCATACCGAAATCTGAAATAAGTGGAGCATTAACCAATGTAGAACTTCTTTCCAAGGTCAGAGTTAACTGTTGCCTTGTAAATAATGTTCTCTGACCGGCAATTGCCCCCCTTCAAATTATATTTACAGGCACCAGCGCAATTACACTGATTTTTGATTAAATTACTTTTGTATTACAATGATAAACTTAATTTTGAAACAACGAAACAAAAAAAAAAACAAAACGACCAATAAAAGTAAAAGAAAACGAAATATAATTTGGTATAATCCCCGATTCTGTAATTCAGTTAAAACAAACATCGGCAGAGAATTTATAAATCTAGTAAAAAAACATTTTAACAACAATAACCCATTATCAAAGATATTTAACAATATAATATGCGAATCAGTTATTCATGTATGGCGAATTTGGAGAGATTAGTTAAGTCACATAATCAAAGGATCTTAAACAAAAGTAATTTAATCAAAAATCAGTGTAATTGCGCTGGTGGCTGTAAATATAATTTGAAGGGGGGCAATTGCCGGTCAGAAAACATTTTTTACAGGGCAACAGTTAACTCTGACCTTGAAAAGAAGTTCTACATCGGTTTATGCTCCACTCAATTCAGATTTCGGCATGCTAACCATAAAAAATCCTTTAAAGGTGGTGTATACTAAAATGAAACTGAGCTTTCGAAGTATGTTTGCGGCCTTAAGCGCAAAAACATTGATTTTAAATTAACTTGGTAGGTGATAAAAAGAGCACAGTCAATAGCAGATGGTAACAACCCTGTTTGTAGGCTGTGCTTAAAAGAATCAACAGCCGTTATGTATGCGTTAAAAAAGGAAGGTTGTTTAAATAGAAGGAGTGAATTCATATCGTCGTGTCGACATATGAAAAAGCTCCTTTTAAAATACAAAAAATTTTGAAGTATTTTATAGTCAATTAACTGATGTTTTCGTCAAATTTAGTTTTTTGATTAATTAGATGGAAGATCGATTTTTGTGCTGAATATTTGTAATGTACAATGTTCAGTTCTTACGTCATATTGTTTTTGTTTTTTTGTAAACTTTTGCATTTTGTTTACCAAAGTGCTTTTTATTTTAAATTTGAACTGGCTGAAGATTAGAGACAATCTTTTTTGTCTTTATGAAACATATGTTCCAGCATTTTTAAAATCGTCATTTCAATAAATTATATATAACTATATATATATACCTTTTCAATAAATAATAATAAACCTTTTTATTATATATATAATTTATTGAAATGACGATTTTAAAAATGCTGGAACATTTCCATTGTTCAAGCATTTTTAAAATCGTCATTTTAATAAACTATTAAAAGCCCTTCAAGTGGGCTCAGGAGAAGGTGTTCAAGTTTGAACATTAACCTTATTTTATATATATAAAACTAAAATAAGGTTAATGTTCAAACTTGAACACCTTCTACTGAGCCCACTTGAAGGGCTTTTAAATAATTTATTGAAATGACGATTTTAAAAATGCTAGAACATATGTTTCATAAAGACAAAAAAGATTGTCTCTAATCTTCAGCCAGTTCAAATTTAAAATAAAAAGCACTTTGGTAAACAAAGATGCAAAAGTTTACTAAAAAATAAAAACAATATGACGTAAGAATTGAACATTGTACATTACAAATATTCAGTACAAAAATCGATCTACCATCTAGCTAACCAAACAACTAAAATTAACGAAAACAACAGTTAATTGACTATAAAATACTTCAAAATTTGTTGTATTTTAAAAGGAGCTTTTTCATATGTCGACAAGACGATATAAATTCGCTCCTCTTATTTAAACAACCTTCCTTTATTTACGCATACATAACGGCTGTTGATTCTTTTAAGTACAGCCTACAAACAGGGTTGTTACCATCTGCTATTGGCTGTGCTCTTTTTATTATAAGATTAGAGACAATCTTTTTTTGTCTTTATGAAACATATGCTCCAGTATTTTTAAAATTGTCATTTCAATAAATTATATATAAAACTATAAATAACTATAAATATATATATATATATAGAATTAAGTTATTTAACTTGATAAATTAAATCTTTCACACTGAGCCCACCTTAAGGGCTTTATTAATAACTAAATTTTAAATCAAAACTCAGTAATTCGAGGTCAATGTGGCTGCGCTGGTAGCTGTAAATATAACTTGAAAGGGGGCAATTGCCGTTCAGAGAACATCGTTTACAAGGCCACAGTTAACTCTGGCGTTGAGACGAGGTTCTATGTCGGCTTGTGTTCGACTCAGTTTAGATTCAGGTATGCCAATCATAAAAAATCTTTTAAAGGCGGAATTTATGAAAATGACACTAAACTTTCGAAGTATGTTTGTGGCTTAAAGCGCAGCGGCATTGACTTTGAAATATCCTGGGAAGTTCTAAAAAGAGCACAGCCTATAGCTGACGGCAATAGCCAAGTATGTAAGCTGTGTTTCAAAAAAGCAACAGCCGTTGTATATGCACTGAAAGACAAGAGATGCCTAAATAAAAGAAGCGAGTTTGTATCGTCTTGTAGACACATAAAAAAATCGCTTTTAAAATTTAGCAAGTTTTAATCTCGTCTTAAAATAATCTAAATTTCAATTTGTATCTTAATTTTATCTTTATCTCTTTCAATTATCTGTCCTAATATATAGTTACTCACTGAAGTTTTATGATTTTTTGCCAGTTTATTGTCGATTGGCAAATTAATTTTTGCACAAGCCGTTTTGCATGATTTTTAATAGTTCCAAAATTACCAAATAATCTATTTATGCTAAATTTTTTAATTTTAATTTGTGTATTTTGTTTTGTGCTTTATTTTAAACCTGTTTTGAAGCTGATGAGTGCATAGGCACGAAACTCGAGTCCTTTGAGTTTTACATCTTTAAATAAACCATCTTTAAAATTATATGTATATATATATATATAATAAAAAGGTTTATTTCAAGATGTAAAACTCAAAGGACTCGAGTTGGGCTCAGTGTGAAAGATTTGATTTATCAAGTTTAATAACTTAATTATATATTTACGTCATACTGTTTTTTTTTTGTATAACTTTTTCATCTATGTTTAATAAAGTGTTTTTTATTTTAAATTCAACTGGCTGATGATCAAAGCTTTTATCAGCTTTATGAAACATATGTACCAGTATTTTTAAAATCGTACTTTTCAATAAATTATGTATATTCATATATATATATATATATATATAAAATAAGGTTAATATTCAAACTTGAGCACCTTCTACTGGGCCCACTTGAAGGGCTTTTAAATAATTTTTTGAAATGACGATTTTAAAAATACTGGAACATATGTTTCATAAAGACAAAAAAGATTGTCTTTATCTTTAGCCAGTTCAAATTTAAAATAAAAAGCACTTTGGTAAACAAAGATGCAAAAGTTTACATTAAACAAAAACAATATGACGTAAGAATTGAACATTGTACATTACAAATAAAACTAACTCATAAAATATAACAAATTTTGAAGTATTTTATAGTCAATTAACTGTTGTTTTCGTTAATTTTAGTTATTTGATTAGTTAGATGGTAGATCGATTTTTGTACTGAATATTTGTAATGTACATTGTATTTAATTAATTAAAAAAATTTTTTAATTGTTATTTCAATAAATTATATATATAAGTATACATAATTTATTGAAAAGTACGATATTAAAAATAATGGTACATATGTTTCATAAAACTGATAAAAGCTTTGATCATCAGCCAGTTGAATTTAAAATAAAAAGCACTTTACTAAACATAGATGAAAAAAATATACAAAAAAAAAACAGTATGACGTAATATGGTGCATTACAAAAATTCAGTATAAAAATCGATCTTCCATCTAACTAATCAAACAACTAAAAATTAACAAAAACAACAGTTAAGTGACTATAAAATACTTCAAAATTTATTTAATTTTAAGAGGAACTTTTTTATATGTCGACAAGACAATATGAATTCACTCCTCTTATTTAAACAACCTTCCTTTTTTAACACATACATAACGGCTGTTGATTCTTTTATGCACAGCCTACAAACAGGGTTATTACCATCTGCTATTGGCTGCGCTCTTTTCATCACCTCCCAAGTTAATATAAAGTTAATGTTTTTGCGCTTTAGGCCGCAAACATACTTCGAAAGCTCAGTCTCATTTTCGTATACACCAGTGCTTCTGAACCTTTTTCTAGTGGCGGAACCCTTTTCCAAAGTTCAACTTTTCCGCGGAACCCCTAATTTTTATTTTACATAAAATGTTTAATTAAATAAATGTTCTTTTTTAAATTTCAAAAATAAATTAACGATGGTATAAAAATCTACCAGTTTATTGCAACATTTTGTTGAAATTAATTTCGGACAACCGTCCTTCATTAGTGAACTTTAAAACTAGTAGAACTAAACACATTCATGCAACAACAAAATATTTCGAATTTTCGAATTTTAAATTTCGAAAGGCTTCACGGAACCCCTGAGAGTCGTCGCGGAACCTTAGAGTTCCGCGGAACCCCATTTCAGAAGCACTGGTATACACCACCTTTAAAAGATTTTTTATGGTTAGCATACCGAAATCTGAACTGAGTGGTACATAAGCCGATGTAGAACTTCTTTTCAAGGTCATAGTTAACTGTTGCCTTGTAAATAATGTTTTCTGAACGGCAATTGTCCCCTTTCAAATCGAAGAGATAAATAAAGTCACATAATCAAAGGATTAAAAAAAAAGTAATTGATCAAAAATCAGTGTAATTCCGCCGGTGGCTGTAAATATAATTTGAAAGGGGGCAATTGCCGGTCAGAGAACATTATTTACAAGGCAACAGTTAACTCTGACCTTGAAAAGAAGTTCTACATCGGCTTATGTTCCACTCAGTTCAGATTTCGGTATGCTAACCATAAAAAATCCTTTAAAAGTGGTGTATACAAAAATGAAACTGAGCTTTCGAAGTATGTTTGCGGCCTAAAGCGTAAAAACATTAATTTTATAATAACTTGGGAGGTGATAAAAATAGCGCAGCCAATAGCAGATGGTAATAACCCTGTTTGTAGGCTGTGCATAAAAGAATCAACAGCCTATATGTATGCGTTAAAAAAGGAAGGTTGTTTAAATAGAAGGAGTGAATTCATATCGTCTTGTTGACATATGAAAAAGTTCCTCTTAAAATTCAATAAATTTTGAAGTATTTTATAGTCACTTAACTATTGTTTTTGTTAATTTTTAGTTGTTTGATTAGTTAGATGGAAGATCGATCTTTGTACTGATTTTTGTAATGCACAACATTACGTCATACTGTTTTTTGTTTTTTTGTATAACTTTTGCATCTATGTTTAGTAAAGTGCTTTTTATTTTAAATTTAACTGGCTGATGATTAAGGCGTCTATTCTTATGAATATATATGTACCAGTATTTTTAAAATCTTATTTTTTCAATAAACTATAAATAAGTAAATTTATATATACATAATAAAAAGGTTTTTTTCAAGATGTAAAACTTGAAGGACTCGAGTTTCGTGCTTATGCACTACATTAGCTTTAAGACAAGTTCAGAATAAAGCACAAAACAAAACACACAAACAAAAATTAGAAAATTTAGCATAATTAGATTATGACGTAATTTTGAAACTATCAAAAATCATGCAAAACGGCTTGTGCAAAAATTATTTTACCAATCGACAATAAACTGGCAAAAATTTATAAAACTTCAGTGAGTAACTATATATTCGGACAGATAATTGAAAGAGATAAAGATAAAATTAAGATACAAATTGAAATTTAGATTATTTTAAGACGAGATTAAAACTTGCTAAATTTTAAAAGCGATTTTTTTATGTGTCTACAATACGATACAAACTCGCTTCTTTTATTTAGGCATCTCTTGTCTTTCAGTGCATATACAACGGCTGTTGCTTTTTTGAGTCACAGCTTACATACTTGGCTATTGCCGTCAGTTATAGGCTGTGCTCTTTTTATAACTTCCCAGAATTATTTCAAAGCTTTAAGCCACAAACATACTTCGAAAGCTCAGTGTCATTTTCATATATGCCGCCTTTAAGGATTTTTTATGATTGGCATACCAGAATTTAAACTGAGTCGAGCACAAGCCGACATAGAACCTCGTCTCAACGCCAGAGTTAATTGTGGCCTTGTAAACGATGTTCTCCGAACGGCAATTGCCCCCTTTCAAATTATATTTACAGCCACCAGCGCAGCCACATTGACTTCGAATTCCTGAGTTTTGATTTAAAATTTTTGGTTGTGTGCCTTAATTATATTCTCTAAATTTGCCGTACACGAATAACTTATTCGCATATTATGTTTGTTGAAAATTTTTGTTAGCGGATTTCGTTTATTGAAGTGTTTTTTGACTAGATTTATAAATGTTCTTCCAATATTAGTTTTTACTGAATTGCTAAAAGGAGGATTGTACCAGATTACATTTCTTTTTCTTTTTTGTTTTTGATTATTTTTAGGTTGTTGCTCAGATTTTTCAAATTTAAGTTAATCATCGTAGCCGCATTTTTTCATTATTGTTTCATATTCATCTTTTATCTTTAGAAAATTTTCTCTTTACTAGATCGTTTGTTTAAGCGTTAATTTATTATGTTAGGAATTTGTTTATGATTCAAGCCATTTAAAAAATATCATAAAACAAAATCCTAACATAATAAATAGAAGTTTTTTTTCATTTTAGTAGTTTTTTAAATTTAATTTATTTGCTTACTAAATTTACAAATTCATTAATTGATACTTTTTTTCTAAACTTATAACAGTCGGATTATATAATGTAAATTGTACTTATATTAGATTTAAATATATAGTAATTATGCTTACCTTTAACAAATACACACACTCACCAACTTTTTTTATATTGTCACCTTGCACTATTTATATTTGTTTACAGAACTCCATTGAAGTGTGTTAAGTCGTTAAATACACAGAAACATATGTCAGTTTAATAAAAAATAAATACTGCGCAATTTTTTTCGTTATATATTATAGCGAACTTGCTTCGCTAAGATCTTAATTAACAAAAGATTAGCTTTAAAATTAAAATGTTTAAAAATATATTATGTACTGTTTTGTTGCAGTAAAAGTTGTCATTTTTAAGTTCGTTTCGTTCTAAATGTTAAAGTTTATTTTTTTACAAAATTTAACTAAACTACATACAACAACGTGATTTAATCAAGCTTAATGTATATAATTATTTTCATTGCATTAACTTCAAATTATAACTAATCACAAAATGAATGAAAATTTTGTAGATACTGTACATGTAGCTGTCAAATTTGTACGAGCGTACAAAACTGCACAAGTGGACAAAATTGCACGAATATACTTTTGCACGAAGACACTTTGCACGAAATATAATTTCACGAAGACATTTTTTCACGAGCTAATTTTTTTTTTAGTTATTTAAAAAATTAAATTATTAATTTTGTTTATTAATTTTTATAATTTTTTTTAACTTTTGCTGTTACCCCTAACCTTTACCCTTGGTTGGTAAGTTATATTTTTTAAAGCTATATTTTCTATTTTACTTTTAATTTATTTATTTATTTAAATTTTTAATTTTTTTACTTTCACTGTTACCCCTAACCCTTACCCTCGGTCAGTAGCTTTTTTGTTAATTATTATTTTTTGTTTATTCACTTTTTTACTTATTTATTTCTTATATTTATGTAATTTAATTTTTTTTAATTATAGTTACTTAATTATCACTGTCACCACTAACCCTTACCATCGGTCAGTAATTTATTATTTTTTTATTAAATTATCTTTTAGTTTTTTTTCTTTTTTCTGTATGTTTTTACTCCCGTGCGAAAATGTATTTCGTGCAATTTTGTACACTCGTGCAATTTAGTCCCCTCGTGCAATTTAGTAACTAAATAAACACATCTTTCTTGGTTGAGTTTATTCACAAACTAATTACAAGAATGATAAAATCTGTACAACAAAACATAATGAAAGCTAGGTAAACACTTATACATCTCTCCCCAGATTTTATCTACAAAGGAGATGAAACGACACATTTAGCCTACAAAACAAATCATTTACAAAAATTGTAAACTTAAATACAGTTTTCTGTGCTAAAATCAACGAAATTAAACTCAAAAAGAACGGAAACCACTATAATTTTAAAATTAACATAGTTACAATTGTACAAAATCATTAATTTAAACAGCAGTTTTAACAGGTTTATATGTACCACTTTCGGCATTATAAATCCTTCTCCGGGTTCTTAAATGACCGGAACGACGCAGTTCGTTCTCTGGAAACACTCCATCGTCAACAAGATTTCTTTCAGATACCCTAGATTTATCATTAGGGTCCAATCGAAACAATACACCATTTTTCTGAGTTGTTGAGGACTGGCTTTCATCCATGCAATTTGAGTCCTCAGATGAAAGTAAGGTAGCTGGTTTTGTTTTGCAAATTTTGCCAAAGTTATCTCCAGCTTTGAAACGTATTCCTTTCTGGGAGCGCACATCATCAAAACTTTCCTTTGAGTCTCTTTTCTCATCATCACTTGAAAAGACAAACTTTTGCAGTGGCATGTTTACTTTTCTCAGATAAGGGATACTACTTCGAGATTTGCAAACAGGAGGATTAAATTTTTAAAAACTTGCGATTTCGTACAGTCAAGCGACCTGATCCATCAGTCTTAATAACATATTGATGATAGTCTTTTAGCTCAACTATTATTTCACTCTTCCCCCAAGTGTTAGGGAAGTTACCTGCTTGATTCTGTATCATGATCATCGCAATTCAGTGGTGGAAACGATCTTGTGTGCTCACTTAAATTTTCTAGAGACTTAACATAACGAGACCTAAGAGCTTCTTCCTTTTTACTCAATGAATTACGTTAATGTTTTTAAGATCTGCGGGCTATTGTAAGCAATAACACTCTTTCTGATGTAAGGAAGAGAGTCCTTTAAATTTCGTCCCAAAAGGATCTGTGCAGGTGATAGTTTGCATCCTGGATCAGGCGTATTTCTCTGCGTAAGTAAAGCTTGTACCATTTTGTCGTTATTTAGTTCCAACAACAATGGAAAAGTCTGAACCAACATTTTCCATTAATACTCGCTTAGAGGTCTTTACTGCTGATTACGCCCTACCGTTTGACACTGGATTATATGCAGATGACATACGATAGTGTATTCCATATCGTTTCAGAATATCTTTGGTAAATCTTGTAGAAAACTCTGGACCTCCAACAGAAGATATTTTAACTGGAACACCAAAAGTGACAAAAATACGTGCAAAGCTTTACATAGCCCTTTTGAACCAGAATCGTTTGTACCTTATTTGATTCTTTATTGTTCTGTCCAACCTAAAAGTCTGTCGGCAGCTACAAAATAATACCACCCTTTGAATTGAAAATAATCACAAGCAACTGATACAAATGGAACTTTTAAAATCAATGGTTCAATTAAAGATAGGCGAGGATTGCTTGGTGCAATTATTTTACAACTATTGCAATTTACCCGACAACCTTGAATGTCATTTGTTATTCCCGGCCAATAAACAATCGATTTTGCTCGCTCGTTCATCGCAGTGAATCCTTGATGAGCAGAATGCAGCACTCTAAGAACCTTTTTTCTTAATGATGGAGGAATAACAATTCTATACAAATCATCCTGAAATATACTGCTAGGTGATAGAAGCTTATTAGGATCAAGTTCTCGTTTACGATCACCACACATGATGACCCTATCCATCATAAACAAAGAATAGCGAACTATCCAAAACTCATGCAGTTCTAATGGTAGGTGGTCTTTGGTCTCTGGAAAACCAGCTTGAATATAATATATAAGCTTCATCATTTGTTTATCTTTCAAGGTTTCTCCTTTAACTCGGTCAAAAGTCACAGCTTTAAAATTGTCACCTACTTGAGTACCTGCAATGATACACTTACTGTCTGGTAAACGTATCCCAGCTAAAATTTCAGAAGCACTTATCTCGACTTCATCTTTTGTTTTATAAATGGCTTCCACTGGATGACGTGACATTGCATCTGGAGCAAGGTGTAGTTTTCCAAGTTTATGTAGAATCTTGAATCGCCATAAAAGACTTCTTTGCTTTAACCGGAAAAGGCGGGGGTTTGCAATCTCATCAAGTGTTCTGTCTCCAAACAATTTTACCAGTGGTTTGTGATCAGTCAAACCAACAAATAATCACATCCTTGTGTAAAATACCGTGATTGCTCAAGTGCCCATACAATTGCAAGGCTTTCTCCTTCTACCGCAGCATAACGTGATTCTGAAGGTCTAAGAAAGCGAGAACCTGCTAAAACAATACGTCATTCAGTTTGACAACATTCTGGCACAGCAGAGCTACAAGAGCAATGTTTCTGCGACAAAAGTAACCAATACCAGTTGTGGACCAGTCTGGCTGTATACAACTAGGCTTTCCCAACTTTTAAACGTTGGCTTTTATGTATACTTTTAAACTTTCATTGGCAATAAATATGAAAACAGAAACTACAAAAACAAATATTCTTAATCAAAAAAATAAGAGTAGTTTTTACTTATATATTTTATGTTGCAAATGATTTTTTTTAAATTACAAAAGTCTCCTTACGACAGTACCTAAAGTTAACTGGTATAAAGTTATTTCTAAATTTCAACATAAAAAACAGTCAATTCGTATTTAAACAAGTTTTCAACACTTTTTATTTACTCTTTGTAATTTAATTTATCCCACTTTTATGGTAGTTTTTACTATGTTTGTACCTAATAGCGTTATTTTGAGAACGTTGACTTCATCAATTTTACTTTTTGAACACAGCAAACTGTTACTAATAAGACTCATAAGCCATGAATTAAAAAACTAAGTATACAGATTTCTCATCTGTCACCATGTTTTGTAAAGAAAACCAAAGAAAATAATTTACTTTTTTCAGCTTTAATGTGTGGTTAGAAGAAAAGATTAATATCTAATATTACTTATAAATGTTTTTAACTTTTTTACAACTGTTTTATCTATTTCGACTTCAAAGTTTATATTTTCAAAAATTTTTGTTTACTGAATAAAATATTAAACTAACTTATAATTTTATTTATGCTTAATTTTCGTTTATTTTCTTTGAAGCAAATTAAAACTTTTGGAGTCACAAATTAAGGTTGTCACTGTCCGTAAATATGAGTTTTTTGGTTTCTATATAGTAGAGTATCATCGTAAAAATTAGGTCCCCTTAATTTATAATTATTCTGTAAACCTTGTGCGAGTAGATCTTTCTGCATCAATCTTCACACATGCTGATTTGTTCATACTAAAGTTGAAAAATATTACCTTTCAGCTAAATATGATTAACATAACAAATACATTTTCTCTCTTATGCCATAGCACTCTCATTTGTCTAGCAAAAGCGTTATATCAGCACTATCAAAAGCTTTTAATATTGTTTATCAAACGACAAAATGTTTGTTACTAAGATCTGGTGCACGAAAAATCTTTGGGTTATCTAGTAAAACCACTTGGATGCCTTTAACGTCTTGTTCAGGATTTAAAAGACCAATTAATACTGCTTTCACCTTATTAAATCTATTTAGATCCCATTCTAAAAACTTAGACTAAGTCATAGTGGTAAACTGAACTCTCTTAAAGCAAGTAATTTTTTTTTATAAAAAATACTATATAAACCTTTGTATAATATATTCAAATATCTTTTTAAAGTTTGATGTTTATAAGTTTGAGATTTGCTTATATTTTTTGGTAATGTTTTTGATCTTAACGTAATATTGGTATTAACGTAATATTGGTATTACGTTTAATAATTTTAAGCTATTTGAATGGTTATTTTTTAAATGTTTAGATATTAATAAAAAAATTATTGGAAATACAAAACTGTTTATTTTTTAGAGAATTTTGACTTATATATCATCCTCACCGCCGGAAAATATTGAAACAAATTTTAAGTCTAAGTATGTATAAGTTCTAGACAAGACTTTAAATTTTATCAAAAAAGTGTATGACTCAATAATCGAAAGGTTTTATCGCACGCTAGGTCCTAGGACTAATTACTTTTAGTGCTTTTTTGTCGTTCAATAAACAAAATATAGCCAAACAAAATTACATATTGCTTTTTGATTGCTAACATCAGTTAAATGACTAACACTTTCATTATTAGAAAACATGCTTAGTTTTTAATTTGTAATATTAATATACAATCAAGTAGTAACTTTTCTTTTTAAAGAAAGTTTTATTTTAACAATTATTTTTATTTTCCTTATTATTTGTATGTTTCTAACTTAGTAGATATTTATAAACCGGACGGAAAAAAAAAGTTACTACTTAAAAACTAAAAACAAATAAATGAGCACTATGAATTGCAAAAGCAATAGTAAATTTCATTACATCTTGAAAGGTTATAATCACATGCGGTCGCTTTAGTGCTTTGTACTTAAGCCCGCTTGGTAAGACCACAACAGCAGTTTCTCGCGACTATGCCTGCCTAAAGAGTCCTAATTAGGACGAAACCGGTCGTAGGTTGTCTCGGATGCTGTTGGTCGTATGAAGTTAATTATTTATTAATCTTGAAAGGTAGAAATTATTTTTAAAATGTTAATTGAAAGTGAAAATTGAGTTGAAATAAACTAAATTTACATCTAAACAAAAAATCTGCTAAAAAAAAAGTTTGTTTTAACGGTTTAAACCAGACTTGGTAATAAGGAGTTTTAAAAAATCCCGCTATTAGGATATAAAACAAACTAATAGAGCTAATAACTTAAACCCTACTACCGTGGATTTTTCAACACTGATTTTTTTTAAAGCCTGGTTCAAGCTTACAAGTTTGAAGTAATAACATAAAATTATAAGCGTACTCAACTAAAAATATTAATCTTAAACATATTGTAAAAAAAATATTTGGAAATACACTGTGTTACAAAATAAAAAATATGTACTGAATTTAAACGAAATTTCTAAAAAGTTTAACATGATCTACTTTAAAATACTAGTGAGAAATAAATGCAAGTCAAATAATAATAAAAAAAATTTATATGAAAGACAAAAAAAATGTTTATATTAAAAATTAATTCTTAAAAAAAAGTTATTCTGTATGGTTCAGCGGCAACAGTTAATTAAAAGTCAACTCTTTTAAACTATTATTCTCTACAAGTAATATAACAAAATACTCCATAGGTAGTTTTTTAAAAGTTTTATTTTTTTTATGTTGACCGGTTACAAACAATTGTCTATTTTAAAACGAATCATTTTGTCTGAAAAGAGATTGTATTATGCTTATATAGTTAATTCAATATAACTTAAATTCACCTTAAAAACAATGAAAAATATTCCAAGTTTGACATTTTACTTATTAAACAATAATAACACCCTTCAGTATTTCACAGGGTTCTTTTTTTAACACTCGTACAATAAAAGATCCAAAAAAACTTTTTTGATTAAAAAAAAGTAATGTAAAAAACTCTGTTCCACATTAATTGAACATGTTTTATTAAAATCCAAAACAACAAATGTTGTATTTATTAAAAATTTTATTTATACTTTTTTTTACTTTCAACAAGATATATTAGTTTAATTAAAGTTAGACTTAATAAAAAAAAGCACTTCTAGTTAAAAATTAAAAAAAAAGCAGGGTTATCCAAACTCAATTTAATAATTGTTAGCCTAGCATAAGTTCATAAACTAATCGCCTCTCTCTGTGAGATATCGTTATTTTACTTTATTATTCCCGGATAGCCAAAATCGCCCGCTTCGGAGACCATGTTTAAAAAAAAGGTTTTGTTAAAATTTTTCTACTTTTTAATAAAGTTACTGAACTCTTTGTTAGCTTTGTACTGAATTTGTGAATAAAATTAAAAAAATGATTTATAAATGAAAGACACGAGTAGTTGCTCGATAAAATTTTCTTAATTTAGCTGAAAATGTTACATTTGTATACTGATTGCATTAATAAACTTCAGTTTATTATGTAAAATAAAGAAAAATTGCTTAAATGAGTAAGTATATCAAATACTTTTACGACAAAGAAACTTTTCTCAGTTATCATTAAGAAATAATCACGAATAGGTCTTGAAACTTATCAAGATTTGAGCTTGTTAGTTATGTTTGAAAAAAAAAATTTAAATATGGAATACATTTTAGTGGTTTTAGATACGAAACACCTATAAAAAGCAAAAAAAAAAAAAAAAAAAAAAAAGCTTTTCCCTATAATTTAAATAAAAGTTCTTTATTGACTATAAAGCTACTAAATATTATATGAAACAAGTAGAGAATTTCTATAACTAATATATACTAGTATTAGCTTTTCGGCAATCATCAGGGTAACTATTTTAGAAGAATAGAATAAATTGTGTATCTTTTTTGAGCAACGATTTCAACTTAAAAATTTATTTTGTAGTAAAGTGCATAAAACTGAAAAAAAATGTGATATTATAAAGCATAAAAATAAAATAGTTGTTAATAAAGTTGAACGCTAAAAAATACATGACATAAATAATTGCACACATTAAATTTTTTTCAAGAAGATTTCGTAAAAAAAAAGCAGCAGCAAAATCATCTAGAAAAGTTTAAATCGATAGTTTAAACTTTTCTGGCGCTAAAGACAAATTCAAAATCGATTTACAAAAATAAAAGTTTGTCTTTGTTCTTCTCCTTGTGGTTTGGCTAGAAACAATGAATATTTTGCTTGGTCAAACTCAGCTTTACTACTTGTAAATACGCACGGAGTATAAAAAACATTTATGTATATATTTTTTGAAAACAAAAATATTAACAGAGTAACTTTTAGAAAGTATCGATAAAATTTCTAAAAGTGAGTCAAAACAAACAAAAAAAGGACTATTAAAAAATATTTAACTTAAACTTCGTACATAATCAAAGTCAGTCATAAATAAATTTAAAACTTAAAAAACAGATATAAGAGGATTAACATTTTTTGGATATAGAAAAAAAAAACTTGCATCAACAAAGAAATATTGAAAAACAATTTATGATCTTAATTAGTCTTTTAAGAGAATTGTCATACTTTTTGAGCTATAGAGTCAACACATTTTCAGACACACAAATTTATAAGCCTATAATGGTGATTGTGCATTTTCAGTATATGACGTACAAAAGAACTGCTAGCTTGTTTACAAAATTTAGAAAAAAGGCAAAATATATTTCTTAATAAGCATGATGCAAAGCTAAATACTCTATTTGTTCGAACTGCTAGAGTTAAAATAAATACTTCAAAACAAACTATATTAAGTAACATATATAACTAATATTTTAATACATGGCCTTAAACTTAACTTATAAAAAATTATGTAAGAAAATATTGTAAATATACCAAAAAATAATTATCAAAAATACTAATTCAGGAACTTTTTTAAATAACTTTCCAATATGAAAAATTCAAGTGTTTCACTTCACGCCCAAATCTGTTAAAAAATATTTATTTTGTAAATAAAAACATATGTACTTTTATTAGAACAATAATTACTTTGAAGTTTAAAAAGTAGTGTGTATACATAAAAAGTTAATCTAAATTATAATTTTAGTACAGATGCCAAAGCTTTAAAAAAATTGCTATTGTTTGAAGCAAAACCTATCCTTAGTTTTTTTTTATTAAGCTAAACAAAAATGTCATACATTCAGCGTTATTTTCTATGTAAGACTTAATGGATTAACACATTAGTATACAACTATTAAGTGCAACACTAACAGTATGTAACTTTAGTTTGAAACCAAAAAAAAAAACTATGTTTAGTTCAAAAATCTTATATTTGAAAAGACCTGTAAATGCAGGTTGTCTAAGTAGTTAAAAATGTGACTTTATAACATGTTTACTTTTGACCTTTACATAACAGCACGGTTATTTTAACAATTATTTTGATAATATCACTATAAACGTTTTTGTAAACATGATTTATAAGAATGCAAGGGATCACTGGTTGAAGCTTATTCATAAATACTACAATTTTCTATAAAAACAGGACACTGAATCAATGTCATTAAAATAACAATTAGTTAAGGTTTCTTAATAAAATATTTATTTGTATAGTCTAAGTAAATAGCAATTATGAACTAGTAACTTTAAAAGAGGCTAAGTAGCAAAAAAAATCTTTGTTAGGACTTTGAAAATAAAACATGGATAGCGAAATAGAACGACCAAAAGACAATCATAGGGCCATATGTTGTCCTAGGTGGTTAGTATAAAATAAGATTCAGATTTTACGGCATAAGTGAGACTAAATTTTATACTATGCAGTTATATAGAAACGTAAATACTTATTTTTAAAGCACAAATAACAAACCCAAGTTAACAAATACAAATTAAAATCTAAACCTAACTTTAAGTTTAAAAAAGCTAAAAAAGAAAACTTGTTGAAGCATATCAATCATTGTTTAATAGTTAAGTATTTACAGCTTATTTCAAACTAAATTTCCATCCTAAAAAAGTCTGTGCTTTTTTTAAATTTGTAAATTAACGAATTCGAAAAGTTGTTCAAGTAGCAAATCTAAAAATTTACCAACACTTTTTTAACACTGTTTTAGACACTAATATAATTAACATTCAACAGTAATTTGTTACAAACCTATTTAAATTTATTTACTTATTTTAATTAATGTATAAAAAATAATTAGATCAACGGCTTAGAATATTTATCTATAAAACTGGGCTTAATTAAAAATAACTAATGATCAAACCCATTCAAAAAACTATTAAAAAAATTTACCTGTTACTATATCATTTTAGTAAAGTAATTTTTGTAAAACTGACCCTGAGTGTTTGATCCCAGCTACCTGTAATAAAACAGTTACCATCAGGTGAAACTTGCAAACACGAAGCTCTGTTTTCGTGGCCAAATAAGCTCACAACCTTTTTTCCTTTGAGAACATCCCAGCCGTGTATCAAGTAGTCGTTGTAGGCTCCCAACAAAATTCGACCTATTAAATATTAGCTACTTTGAATTTAATATACTTGATTAGAAAATCAAAAAAAAAACAAAACAGTTGTACTTATGGTTGGTTTTAGCTTATTAAACTTAGCTTTGATCTTATTTAGGACAATAATATTTATATTGCTATAATAACAAAAACAATTTGCACAGTACTTTTAAATTATTGAACATATGTTTCTCAGTGTTAAGCAAGTTTACACAGTTCAACGGAGTCGTCAAGATTCAAAAGTTATTTTGAATATTTAGTAATATAACATAATTCAGTTATTTTTGGGTTAATTTAAAATCGAACAATTTTATTTGACACTACTTGTTTCTTACAACAGATAAACAGCTAAAAAATATTATGAAGTTAAATAATCTTAATAATTACAAAAAAAGGTTTATATGTAGTGTACGAAAACTTGTTCAACTGGCACATTAGCGCCTTAATATAATTTTGTATAAAATCAACCTATGAATCATTTGCATTTCGTAAGAGTAGCAAGTATAACATTTAAATTGTTGAAAAACTTCTCAAAAAAGGGCACAAGTTATGCATTAATCAATGTACAAATCTAATGCTATTTTATGCTATCTTTTGTGTGTAATTGTTATAAAAATACATGTTTACTTTAAAAAACTAGTTATAAGTTTCTGGTGAGAGTTTAAATTAGTATTAACAGTTAACCTTTCAATGGCGAAAAATCATACAAATTTATATTTGTATTAAACTTATAGTATTCCAATCATGTAAAAAACTAGTTTTGAAACTATAAAGTTATGAGAAAATTTATAACAACGTTCTTTAAAGTTAAGAAAAATTCACTTGTTATGCAAGAAATTATGAAAGCAAACTCGGTAATAATTCATTTGCTTACATATGGAAATTAATTAGTATATATATATAAAGATTTTACTTGTAACTATTAAATCAACTATATAAACATATACTTTTTATATAACGTATAAAATAAATATCAGACAATCATAAAAAAGTGAAATTAAGTTTTAGAAATAATAAATATTTATAACTGAAATAACTAGAAACTACCATATAATTAAAAAAACTAAAAAATACTTGCAAAAATATTTTTAAAAATTTTAAAATTTATAAATTATCAATATAAATATACAATAAATTTATTGTAATTATCATTAACATATAAAACGATGTATAAAGTATTATAAAACCGTATTGATTTCAATTTAAACTAAATAATCTTATTTTTTAATCAATGTTAATTTTCAAAAAACTACAACTAATTATCAGGTTGAAACTCAGCTTTTAACTTTTATGTTTTTAAGTAGTATTGCAAAATATTTATTCAAAACCATACCACTCATCGTAAAATCAACTGCATTAACTCCAAATAAAATAGATTCACGTTGGTAAACTGAAATCTCCCTATCTGCCCGCAAATCATACATTCGAATCTATGAAAACATTATTGGTGTCATTAAATATATGAACCTTAATTAATTCCTTTAAATTAATAAAACTGTTGTATGCTGTGAAAGTATGGAAAAATTTCTTACCGTTCCATCATCTGAACCAGATGCAAAAGTTTCACCGTTGGGAAACCACCTAAAATTATACAAGTTTGAAAAAATTTTAATGTTTCGAGTTCTTTATAAAAATATTTTTAAATAATATATATTCAAAAACCGTACGCTTTAGTAATACATAAGTTGAAACATTTTTTTAAAACTTTCCAAAAATTTAAATATTTTAATTGAACTTACATATAAATAAAACTATCTGTTCTGACAGTCTTTTGCTGTCTTAAATTATGAGATATTTAACTCAATAAAATGTATAAAACTGATGCATGCCTTACAAGAAACTTTTTCACAATAATTAGAGCAACAAGCCTATCTAACTAGCATTGAAACCTTTTTTCTACATATTATAAACTTTAAAGGTACAAAACTTAAAAAAAAACATCTTTGATGCAAACAGGAAAATATATTGAACCAACTATCAAGAAATATTACATAAAAAAACTTTTATCATTTATAACTGATAACAAATTTAAAACTTTCAAACCTATTTAAAAAATCAAAGGTAAACAGGAAATTCAAACGAGCCGCTTAGCGTGATTGCTACATGATGTCATAGAGTTTTATTTTTAGCTTTTTTATTGAGTTTAACTTTAGTACTTAAAGGTTTATATTCAAAAAGTTTTATTGTAAATACTACAAATTTTGAGTAGTTTCACTATAATATACTAATTAAAAATTAAGTTTAATGCTATACGCTTTAACATATTTATTGAAAAAATAGTACCTTCATTAAATAATAAAAAACAAAAAACATATTTATAAAAAAAATACCTGACAGTGTTAATATCAGCATCATGAGTGTTATATGAGTAGATTCTTTTTGCTGTGCGTAAATCCCAAACTATTGCCGTGTTGTCACTACCCTGTTAAAATTTACTATATACTAAAACGTGTATAAAAATTTAGCCAGTTTAAGCCAATTGAAGAAAATATTGTAAAAAAAAATGTAAGAGTCATGTCTAAACTCTAAAACATTGCTGAATGACACTGAAAATAACTGGTATAAAGTTATAAAACTTTTAGTTACAAAATAATTAGGCTATAAATGTTTTTAATGTTTTATTACAGTTGTTTGTAATTATTTAGTTGAATATGAATTAGTTTAAAATATTTCTAGTTGTGTGCACAGTAGTCTACTTAGAAACTAGTTTACTATTCACAGAAAGTTTTTTGAGTAATGGAATAGTTTTTAAAAACAACGAGTATAAAATATTTATTTTTAGTTTAAAGCTTATTTGTCAAGCTTTGAAATTTAGATAAATTTTTGAAATAAATAAAGTTTTGATACTTCCTGTGAAAACTAATACATAGTTAACATTGTAGTATCCTCATTGTTAATCATAATTGTTCAACTGTGAACAGTTTTTTCATAATTAAAGATATACTCTTTCAGAATATACCTCAAGTTAATTTAAAACAAGTATTTAATTATGTATATATTTTGTGAAATTTAGATTCTTATTTAAAATATAACGCAAGCAGTATTGTTGTACTTAGAAAAAACTTACACCGGAAACAAAAGAATTACCACACTCATCAGGACTTATGGAAAGACACATGACATCGCTATTGTGACCATGAAATGACTGTAGAAGCTGCTGAGATTCAACATCCCATAAGGCACATGTTCCATCACCAGATGTTGTCAGTAACTGCAATGTATTCTTGTAGTTCGTAAAAAGAAACAAAACTCTGAATGTATGATCTATCAAGTTTTTAATTAAGTTAACATAAACTTATTTTTACTAAGTTTTACTGAGAAAAATATACACTTTAGTCGTTGAAATATCTAAAATTATACTTTTCAGGGTTGCCACTCTTTGTGACAAAGTCAACCTGATAGACTAAAGACTAGCCTAAGTTACATTAAGCTAGCTTGAGCCAGTCTAAGTTTTAAGAAAATAAAAAAATAATTAGTATGATTCAAATAAAAAAAATATCTAAATAATAGAAAACAGACATAGCAAAAATAATGTTTTGAAAAAAGTACATTTAAAGTCATAAAAAAATACCAAAACTAGCCTGAGCAGGATTGCCACAAATCAAGCTGAGAAAAATTTCCTGACTTTTTACTAAAATATTCCTGTCTTTTCTAAATCCAACTCTTAATTTAAACTGATTCTAAAATACATAATCTAACACTTGAAACTATATAAATCTTTCAATCTAGTTTTCATACAGGTTAAAACAACAGTTTTTTTTTTGATAAATTCAATCATCAAACTTTCATTACATCATTTGAACCATATGTGTATGATTGATGTATTTGCAATCAACAGCTCTATCAGAAAAATACTTGTAATATTACTTTATAAAAACAGTTTGTCAGAAAAAAGACACAATTTTTTAGCATTTCCTAACATATATGTATCTAAATAAACGCAACAACATATAAGGAACTTTTACAATAATAAGTAAACTTAAACATTGCATATACTTCTCTTATAACTTATTTTATAATTTTAAACAACTTTGAAAAAATTATAAAGATGTAAAATACACACATCAACATATTACATAAAGTACTAAACTAACTGCTTAATTATAAAGAACTCAATTACTTACCTAAAAAAAAACACTTTGATTCTAAACTTAAGCTAAATAAACTTTTGTATATATATCACAGTTTCACATTGGAAGTGTCCTTGCTACAGATCATCATGCTAAAAAGCTTACAAAAACTGCTTGTTCAAGTAAGGTACTTGTTCAACGTTTTAATAGAAAAATTTTGCAGTTTTATAAAGGACATTTTATTAATTTATACCAGATGGAGCATTGGTAATTATATAATTTTGTAAACTTCTGGGAGAGTTTTGCAAATTTTATCTGATTTTAAAGGATTTTTAATTAAATTTTTACCATTTGAAGGCTTTGGAAGATAAGGAATTTTGTAAATTTAAACTAACAAAATCTGACTTTTTTTTAATTTTGTCAAACTTCTCGACTTTTTTTTCAAAAACCCCAATTTTTTCCTGACTTTTGCCATACTTTTGAAGTTTTTCCTAACTTTTCCTGATTTCCTGACCTTGTGGCAACCCTGCCTGAGTTATCATGAGTAGCAGAAGTGTCTAGCAACCCTGTTTTTATAAAACTAGATCAAGTTTATATGTATTATACTTTCTTAAACCAGATAAAGTTATTAAGACAAAACAAACACGTATAAACTTAAATCAAACTTGATGGTCTGAGTCTGTAAATGTGCAATCGGAAAGATAGCTTGTGTGCATGGCAACTACGTTTTTTTTAACTAAAACTTCGTTTGTAGTTACATCTTGGTTGCTATGATGTCGATGAAGGGAAGAGTGAGACGGCGTTCCTTCTCGTGATTGGCTACTTCTTTTATCATGTGAGTACAATGGAAACACACTGCATTTGTTATCTAAACCCCTGTTTGAAAAAAAAAGTTTGATAAAAATAAGTCACTAACATTTTTTCTAAAAATAAAATACATCCATTAAACATTATTAAATGAAAATGTATATCCTTATAGACTAAAAAAATGCAGACAACTTATAATCTATTTTTTAATTAAATGAAACTTTTTTTCTTATTTACTTTATTTAAAGTAGAAATTTAGTTATGTGATTTAAAACTTAATTCTTATTTAAAATAATTATTTTACTGTCTTTTATTTAACTTGTGTGTAGATCTAGGTCAACAGTTTTTAATTTTTTTTATCTAAGTACGACCTGTGAAGATTTTCTAATTGACAACACTGAAGTTTTAAAAAAAGCAAATTATTTTTGACTTTTTATAATTAGAAGTTTGTCAAATAAATCTACTGAATTAAATTAAGGTACGTTGTATTTATATTAAATAATTTTATTTTACTAGGTTACTTTTTGTACGACAACAACAAAACATAAAAATGATTGGCGATAAAGTCTTTAGTTTAAAATCTTGTCTTAACTTTTGTGTATTTTTATTTTACCTTAACCTGGTTTAGTTACAAATAAAGTTTTCAAATATAGTATATGATGTTTATTATTTTTAAATATACAAACTTAAAAAATACCATTTTCTCAACCTTCTATTATATTTCATCATAATAAATAAAAAATCAAAAATATCTAGTATTTCATTACTAAAACTTGTGTTTAAAGTTTCAAACATATCTCTTATCTATGCTTTTTATTATTTTAAATTTTATTTAGTTAATGGTATAGGGAAATATTTAAAAGTAGTAAATATTCAACTACTTAATTAAAGTAAAATTAAGTAGTAATATTAAAGTAACTATAAATTTATTTAGTTGTTCATCTTAAGAATCTTTTATTACTAACCCACAAGCAATAAACTGCCCACTAGGAGAAAAAGCACAACCGTTCACCCATGTTGTAGCTAGGCTTGCTTGTGATTCCTATATTTTCAACAAAATAGTTTTTAATAAGTTTAAAACAAAAAAATGTTTCAATTAATACCAATGATGTAAATTTGTTTATTTAAATAAATTAAGAGATTTCATTTATCTAGTACGATATCATAATATATAAAGCATAATTGAAACAGTTTTATATAAATCTATACAAGTAAGCTTATATTGGTATGACTAACTATTTTTGTAAAGAACACAAGTAAAAATGAAAGCTAGTAAAATTATTTAGTACTTCGGTATTTTTGTAGCATTTGATATCTTGATTTAGCTGAGTTTTTAATATAAATAACGTACTGATTAAAATTACAAAAAGTCAGGCCTTTTAACTAGCATAAGTGTACAACATAAAGTTTTAAAAAAATCATTCAGTATTGTAACAATGCTAATGCTATTAAGCTGCATAAAATAAAACTTAGTAAGAATGAAGCTTTTATTTTCTAATACAATTAGTTCGGTATAAAAAATCTTCTCATAACGTATTGCTGAACTAATACATCTTTGTTATTTTTATAATATATTGTAATTCACCAATACAATGACAAACTACTTAATATA
Organism: Thalia democratica; assembly: GCF_965202585.1. Classification (NCBI taxonomy): domain Eukaryota; kingdom Metazoa; phylum Chordata; class Thaliacea; order Salpida; family Salpidae; genus Thalia; species Thalia democratica. The sequence goes on from NC_139165.1 coordinate 61,528,092, forward strand.
AGAAAAACTTTACAGATATGATAATTTTTTTGAATATTAAAAAACATATATAAGTAGACAATTTGAATAAAAAAAAATACTGAGATAATTATAAACTAAACGTTTTCTTTTAAATTATAAATTCTCACATGATAAACTACTAAAAAATTTTAACTTCACTCTTATAAATTTACAAATCAAAGTTGTATTTTTGTGTGTTTTCTTAAAATAACCTCAAAATAAAAACACATCAATTTTAATTAATCTTATAACTTGAACTAATTTAATAATTGTTTGTGAGCAGTATTTTGTTTTAAAAAGTAAAATAAATACACTTTTCTTTTAAACAACAAATATAATTTTATATTGTGATGTACAAAAGAAATCTTAATTTTACATAATTAGTATAAGAAAAATTTAAGTAAATATCACGTAGTTACTTAAAATTGCGTAACTTTTTTAATTAACCCAATATTTTAAAAAGTTTTTTATTTTATAAATAACATTTTGATTTAGTCCTTTGTCAGTTAGAATTTGATAAAACTAAACAGTGTATAATGAATGATATTTGTCAAAAATTTTTAAACTAGGTACGTCATAATGAGACAAATGAAAAACAAGTCTGTTTTATAAGTATCAACACTTTAGAAAACAATTTTACAGGTTTATAATTAAACTTAAATTGATAAAATAAAAAAACTTTTAAAGCTAATGAAAACACATTGAAACTGAGTTAATCTGAGTTAACTGAGAAAAATATTTTCAAAAGCATACAACAAAAAGAATATATTTTGTAATTTTTTTAATTATATAGATTTCGTTGTTCGCAGATTCAAAATTGATACTCATAACACAGACTTGTTTTATATTTGTCTCTTTATAAAAAAATGACTTTTACAAAATTTTAGAGATATAATTAATTGTCCACAGTTTAGTTTTTGAAAATTTTAAGTAACGAAGGGCTTTAACGAAAACACTATCAATGAATTTCTTAGACTTTAAAAAATTACTGATTTCTAGCTAATTTTTTTACTTATAATATTACAACAATCTTATGAAAACTGAAAAGATGTAATATAATTATATAAATGTAACTTATAAACGTTTATAACAAGGATCTCTTAATGTTTAATCATTAAACAATAACAAAAAACTACTTTATGTCCGGCAAAAGCATCCCACACAAATATTTTTCCATCCTGTAAAATATTTTTTATCGTAACATTTTCATAAAATAAAACAAATTTTATAAGCAGTATGATTTGCTAGGTAGTTTAACACTTTTTAAACGAATTAATATTAAAAAATGTCCTTTGTTAAGCTACAAATTGTGTAATTATTATAAGTACTTTTACAAATAAACTTTACTGAAAGTTGAAATTTAAAGCAAGGAAAATTCGAAAACGATATTAAAACACAACAGGGAAATTATTACAAAACTTTAATAATTTAGCTATAATTATCAGACAATTTTTCAAAAGATATTTGTTTCAATAAACGACCTTTTATACATTTAAATTAACGTAACGTTTTAAATATTTTGTTTTTAAATGTTTTTTACTCTATTTAAAAAATTATCCATTTAAAGTAAGAAAATATGAGTTTTAAGGAAATATTTTTGCAAAACTACTCCGTGAAACAATAAACCAAAAAAGTGCAGAAAATAACTTTCTTATATAATAGGAGTTAATGATGTAATAATGAAGTTAATTAATTATATAAAAATACAATTGTTCCAAGTATTTTTTTTACTTAAAAGTTAACCTAAACTTTTATATTAAACGCATAATAAACTCTAAGAAATTAAATTTTTTTTTAGCATAAGTAATACATTTAAAAAAATATAAAACTGCTATAATTTATGCCGCTGTAACCTATTTTAAGAATTAAATCAAATAAAAAAATTATATGAAGTATGATTTCTAAAATAAACTAGCTTAAAAATCTATGAAACTGTTTTATTTTCAAAAACATCATCCAAGTCTACTGAAGCATCTTAAATATTTTTTGTTTCTAATTACACGTTTTATTTAAGTAGTTTCATAAATAGTGTTTTTTTATAGTTTTTAAGATGAAAACTGATATCTTATGGTTATTTTTGGTAAGTTATTTTAAAAATACTTTAAATCAAGAATAACTAATTAACACGTAAAAAAGTTATTAAATCATATATAAAAAGCTAATAAAGTTGTTTAAAGTATCTATAAAATCAACTTGCATGCAAGGTATAATATTTATTGATAACAAATGAAATACATAAAAACGATATACTCAAGTTTTTTGTAGTTTGATCTAACTTTGAACATTAATCAAGTATTGTGAATATCATCTACAACAAAATACTGTACAACTAACACCATTAATTAAATAAGCATACTGATACAGCAAATAAAATTATTTTATATCAACCAGATTAATAAACCAAACTTTATAGATTTACAATAAGTCTATTTCAATAATCTTTTAGAAAGAAAAGACGAGAAGAATAAAAATTAGTCACAAGTCATTATACTAAAAGTTTTACGTTGGAGCTAAATAGAAATTAGAAGTTCTATAAAACTAGATTTTTAAAACTGTATGCCTAATTATTTGCAAAAACTTTGTTTATAATTTTTTTTTCAACTTTTAAAACACACCTAATACTTAACTTTAAAATGGTATGGTTTATTAATATTTAGTCTGAGTTTGACCGTGTATTTATTCATAACTTTTAGACACTGACTCATTTTTGAACTTATAGATATCCAGATATAATAGCAACAACTCACCGAAAACTGTGAACTTAAATAATGGAAAGTCAACACAGAAAAGAAATTCATGATCATTTGGATCTATAATAATTATCACCAAAGACAAAATTGTATACAAGTACATACTACATATTTCAAAAATTGTGAACAAAAGCACCTAATGATAAAAAAGTTCAGTTTGAATTTGAATAGTATCATTGCTAAGCTAGCAGCTTAATAAAATAAACGAACAACCATAAAATAAGCTAGTGGTACCTTAAAAATATTTGTTCTTTAACATCGTTACTTTCTTAATGGTCTAGTAAGTATTTCAGCATCCGTTTCATAACAATTTGATGTCGGGACAACCAGTTCAGCAAACAAGCATAAAAACGAAGTGATCTTAAAAAGTCAAAAAAGGGCCAAATTAAAAATTTTTAACGAAGATATAGACTCAGAAAAAACTAAACTAAAATGATTTTATTGATGTCAATAATTTTTCTTAAACTTAAAATTCCTAAAAATAATGAATTTAGGTACTTTAATGGGGTAGGAGTCAAACATGCACGAAGGGACACTTTTTGCACGAGGGGTCATTTTTACTCAAGTTGAAATTTAAAAAAAATATTTATCAATTTCAATTTATTGATTTAATTTTTTTATTTACTACCACTAATACCCCCTAAAATCTTACCCTCAGTCAGTAATTTTTTTTCTTCTTTTTGTTTTTCTTATCTTTATTAGTTATTATTTGTTTTTTATTTTTACTATCACTGTTACCCCTTTACTCTAGGTCGGTAACATTTTTTTTCTTTTTTTTTTTATAATGATTTCTAATTTTTTTTTTTTTACTCTCGTGCAAAAGTGTCCCTTCGTGCAAAAGTGTTTTCGTTCATATTTGGCCCGTTCCCACTTTTATGAGATAGTAGACAATGCAAAAAGCATAAAAAACTTAAACGTTTTAGCTAATTTAGCTATCACAATGCTTTTTGTGTTTTTATCTAAATACCGTGACAAACACTCAAGTTATTATCATCTAACTCTAAATATATTTATTTTATTGTGATGTAAAAAAGAAAATACCTTTTTTTCAAATAAAAATGTAGAGACTACCATAAATAATGATTATATTCAAAAAAAAACATAAAAACTTTTTATTTAAATTAGGGTTGCCACAGAAAAAAAACTTTATGAGTTTTTAAACGGCCAATAATATAAATTAAAGGTAACTATAAATCATCTTGATCTGCTTGTATTACCATTAGTTTTATACCATTTACCCATGAATTTACAAAACTAATTTCCTGCTTTATGATCAACATATTTAAATCATTTGTTAATGAAAACTTTAATAAAGTAAAATCTATATCTATTTTCATAATTTTTAAAGCTTTAATAACTTATTAAGTGCATGTGGAGTCGACCTTGATTTTTACAAAATGATCGTATTTTGTAGAGTTTAATCTGAGCTATGAGAAATTTTTTACTGCTTAACAAAATTCAAAGTAACTTTCAAGATGTAAGCGATCAAAGTTGGTGTGACCTCCATCGGTTACTTAAAAAAGGCGCAAACCAAAAACACAAAAAAAAATTCACTAAAAATCAATCTTCTCCTTTTTTTTTAACCAATCTGATTTAAATTTTAACAGTACGTCCATTACTAATATTTAAATTGATTGAATTGGAGGATTTTTTTTTGAATCAAAAAAAAATCAACCTATTTTTTTTTTGTTTTTTATCTATAATTTTAGTTTTTAATATTTTCAAAAATCCAACATTAAAGTATTTTAACTATAAAATGATTGTTTCATAAAAATTTGAGGTCTTTATCTCAAAAAATTAAGGAGAAGATTGATTTTATAGAATTTTCTTATTTCCAAGAAAATTGAGCCTGAAAAATTTGCGGTCCACACATTTGTATTAGAAACTTTTTACTAAAACGTCTCTATCTTAAAAACAAAGTAAAGTTTTTATATTCTATAAAAACTAGATTGTAGTTTATACTTTAAGCTTTCATATAAAAGCCAATGTAAGTTTTAGTATTAAAAAGAATGTTTGACCCCTAAGCTCATAAATCACTTTGACTTTAAATATTAACTAAAAAAAAAATAATAAAAATCGAACACTTAGTTTCAATGTATAATAAATATTTTTTTAAACAGTATTCAATTTAAATTATACAACACTTTTATTTAGTGTACATCACATCAGTATTCACAATTTATTCGAAAAACAAAAATTCATACAAGATAAGTTAATGATCACACACAAATTACACATTAAATTTGTTTTAAAAATGTACTTATATGTAATAAGTTTTTTTTAAATAAATGTTCACAATATGTTTGAGCAAAAAGGTAATTATTAGTTTTGGGCAACCTATACTGACTAGACGAAACAATCTTATCTTATAGTTAGTATTTTATCTAAAAATCAATTAATTCAGCTTACATGATGAATATATTTACATACAACTGAATAATGATATACCAAGCTAAAAAATTAATATAAAAAATTAAATAAAAAATGTTATACAGTGCTAGATACAAGGTTTATTTTTGTAAAAATTGTAACAATCAAAATTTTACCTAGAACTTGATCAGATTACAAAAATTTATTAATTATTCTGACAACTAAAAAATAATGACCTGGTGGTATCTATGAAATTTAAATATTTCCCGAAAAGAAAAGTTACTTCTATTAACATCTTTCTTGATCAAATTATAAAAAAAATAATTTTATTTAAACCTGAGAAGATGTGACGACTCTTCTCTTATCAGAACACCAGTCAAGGGCTAGTATTTTTCCACTGTGACCTTTTAAAATCCGTCTGCACCTTAGCTGAGGTGTGACTAATTGCAACTGGTTACAGTAGACGAACACTGTGTAAACGTAAACATTTAAATTGACAACTAAAATATTGTTATACATAACTTTTAGTTAAGCTAAAATACTTGATAAAAAATTTAGCTTAGCATACACGTACTTCATCAAACTACAAATGTTACTTACAGGGTTACCACAAAAAATTTTCTAAATTTGCCTATCTTTTTAAAATTTTGACTGATTTAGCCTCACTTTTACCTTCCTATTAGGTACGCGTTTCAAGTACGCACTTCCAGTTAAATACGCATCTGACTACGCATACTTAGATAAGTTCGTATTTTGAGTACACATATTTTGACATGTACACATTAAACACTACTTATTCAGTACACACCTTTTAACCAAAATAAAAATTTTCTGTCAGGTTTCTTTTTTATTTAGACTATAGCTCTTTGCTACAAACTTTCTATTGAGTAGCTGATGTGTTCAGAATGTGTACTTCAGCGGAAAATAACTGTAATAACAAGCTATTAAAATGTGTTAATAAATAATATAGACTAAATTATAAAAAAAATTAAATTGAACTAGGTATACTTTTATCTTACTGCTTACCTCTTTGCAAATAATCTCTTAGTGTCACAAATTAAAGTAAACTACTGGCAAAGAGTTTTTAACTAAAATACTCAAACTAAATCATAATTAATTCTTCAAAACGAAAAACGGTATCTAAATTTTAACATTTGTAATTAACTTCGTTAAAACTTAAAAAATATATATCATGATGTATACTAAAAAAAATACCAATGACCTTATATAAATCTTGAAATAAACCTTACAAAAGTAAACAAAAATTAACACATGTAATGAAATAGTAACTATAACTAATAAACAAGCGCATGACACTTTGTGAAAACTTTTTAAAAACGTAAACTTATAAATAATAACACAATCTGCTTTCACTTATCTTTAAATTTTAAATAACTCTGAAAAAAATATATAAGAGGTAAACCATATACATAAACTTTCTAGTGATCTACCGGATCCAAGATCCGAATCCTAATTTTTGAAAAGGATCCGGATCCATTCGAATCCTTGCTGAGATTTGGACGGATCCGAATCCAGTTAGTTTGGAAAGACTTTTATTTTCTGCAATCAGATTCATTCAGTTTTATATACTTAGATTATTGTGTTTTAAATATTTAATAAATATAAAATTAGTCAAGCGAAAAAGACTAATTAAAGTTTAGTTAATTTAATCACTTGTTGTAAACGTACAGGTACATACATCCATTAAAGTAAAAATAGTGAATTTTTAATTTTAAGTTTCTTGCAGATTAGATTCTTCTACGGACTCTATAATTTAGTTCTATTTATAAACTAAAAATAAATTATTTTTTTAATATAAAAATTGTATTTAAATCTTAATGTATTCTAATTTGTTAAAAGTCTTTACAATTTTATTTTAATTATTTTATTTTCATTAAAATATGTTAAATAATGTAAAAACTCTACAAAACAGCTCATTTAATATTTGGTTACTATAACTTTAAGAAGCAGCAATTGTTCAAGAAATTTTATTTTTATTTTGTGAGATTGAGACAGAAATTGTTTTTTTTTTTGGTTGAAAAAAATTTGTTTGATGAAGAAGTCAAAGAAGCTCAAGTTTTGTCTTAGTGGAATAAAACAAGAAAAAATACAGACATCTTGTCAGGTTTGCAAAAAGGTATCTTTCGGCACCACCATCTTATGTTTATTCTGAAAGGTTATTTTCAGAAGCTAGTAACTTAACGAACAAAAGTGAAATCAATTGCTTCCAAAATCCGGCAAAAAACTTTTATTTCATCATCACAACTTGAAAAAACAAAAATTGGTTTCTTTGTAGCTTAATGGCATTGATATGAGTGAATGTAATTTACTAAACTACTTACTTTTATATATGTAAATAGTTGCTTAAGAAGTTATTGTTCATTTTATAGTTCAAAATTTTGTAAATAAAAGTATAACGTAAAGCTTCTCATAAAAAAAACAAAGTTCATTATTTTTTCAAGCAATGTAATTTTTTTTTCTTTTACGTCATACAAACAAGGTACAAAATTCAAGTTTAGTCGGATAAGTAGCTTGAAAGTTAATATTTAAATTGAGATTTTGTATAGGTAGGTTTTAAGATTTTTTTTACAACATTTTTTTTCATAGTGTTTGAAATGAAATAATTAGACAATAACATTGTGTTTTTCTTCAACAAAATATTTGTACTAAACTAAATTTGTTAAGTTTGATCTCTATTGTAACTACATAAAACTTAAAAAATTTAGGATTGGATCCAACTGGACCTTAAATTATTAGATCTGGATCCAGTAGATCACTACTTATTACATAAATACTGAACTAAGTGCTAATTATAAGATCTTAATAACTTATTCAAATAAAAACAGTCTGATTCTAAAATTTAGCAAAATAGACGTTTGTGTATATATCAAAGTTTCACTATAGAAGTGTCCTTGTCACAAATCATCAATACAAAAATGATTACATACAACAACTACTTATTCAAATAGGGTAATAGTTCAACATGTTTTAAGGTAAATTTTGCAATTTTAGTCTAACTTTATAAAGGTTTTTTTTTTATTTAATTTTACTATTTGAAGGCTTTGGAATTTAATGATTTTGTAAGTAAATTTCTAGAAAAATTTTGCAATTTTTGTCTGATTTTAAAGAATTTTTTGTCAATTTTTTACTATTTTAAAGCTTTAAAAATAAAGGAATTCTGTAAGTTAGAACTGAAAAATTTTTACATTTTGCACCCAAAAAAACTGACTTAGACTGACTTTTTACAATTTTTTCCAAATAAAACTGACTTGGCCTGATTTAGCCTGACCAGTCGCAACCCAGTAGTTAGCTTGAATAAGTTTGAGGACAGCATGGTACATGTTGGTTTTTAAATAATATTTATTTTTCATTAACGTTGATGATGTAAGGCATAATAAAATACGTTTAATTATTTTGTTCCAATAAAAAATAACTAAGCTACTACACACTTTATGTGATACATTTTTTTATAATCTCAAACAAAAGTGTAATTTTTTTCTAAACCAAACTAATAAATATGAAATATTGTTAAAACTATATACTTAAAGAATTGTAATGTTTTTTTACCCACTTAAATATGATTAATACTTAAAAATTTCAAAACGTATCTAAAGAAAATAATGATAACTTTGATTGTTTACAAGTTGTATCTAAAACTTATGTAATTTTTAATTTGAAAAACAAAACATAAACTTAAATCAATGAAACACAATAGGTTTAAAATTATTTTTATTATTTACAAGTACACAAAAATTTTAGTTGTATTCATTAAAAACAGCTTCTGTTAAATCAGAGGTCGGCAAACTTAATCAAAAACTAATTACAAATTTGTTTTAACAATATAATGTTTTTTTTTTCTAAAATAATTTTTAATTTCAGGGTAATATTTAAAAAATATTTTTAAGTTTTAAAAAAAACTTAAAAGTATGTTTTTTAAGCTCATTAAAATGTTTCCTTTTTTTACCTGCCGACTCTGTGTTAAATGAATAAATTTCATGTTGTAAAATTGACATAAAAACAAAATAAAAAAGGGTTAAGTAAAACTAGTTTTATAATAACAATAACTATGTATTTTACATCTACTAGTAACTTTAAAGCTGTCACAACAACAAATAATTGATATAAATGCTTAACTTGCTTTTTTATCAATTATAAAACAAACCTTTTTTTTTACTATAAAAACAGCATAAAGAAATACGTTTTAGAGAACTACTATACAAAATATGATAATTTTGTTCTATTAAGAAAACTTTAGTTTAGTTTAAAAAGTTCTATAGAAAAGTTTTGGGCTACAATGAAATTTGTTATTAAAAGGATTTACAAATATTGATTTTAAACAAAATTTAATTTTCTATTTCCAGTTAAACGTGATTTGGGCCGACTGGGACTCCCTATGTTCTTATACCACAAGAATATAAAGTTAAAACAAAGAAACAATACAAACAATACACTTTTTAAGAAGTTTGACAGTTAACATTAATTTTCAAACTTTTTAACATAATCAAACACATTAAAGCTAAATATTAGATAATTTAAAGAAGAGATGTAGCTTGAATGAATCTGCAAAGTTTTAAATTTATAAATATAATTAGACTCTTGATTCAAAATAGTTCAAGTTATTCTAAACTAAAAGTATAAGTAAAACACTTTTTTTTAAATATTGTGAACTGTAATATTGTTCAAGCTACTCCACTGGAGTTAAGTAAAACTATATTTTCTTCATTAAAATTTATTAAATAATCATTTATTAGATTACAATGCTAGAATTTAGCACATTAAACTATTGAGTTAAGTAAAACTATATTTTCTTCATTAAGATTTATTAAACTATTATTTTTTAGATTACAATGCTAGAATTTAGCACATTAAACTATTGAACCAAAAGGGATATCTTATACAGTAACCTGCTAACTAGTTACGCACTTTGAACAAAGCGCAAAAATTTGTACCCAACTGGCAGTGTGTACCTAGTAATTTTTGGCTTTTATTTACCAAAATTAAGCCTAATACAAACATGCTAAAAGCCACTAAAATTTTCAAATAACTATTAAGGGCATAGGGAGGGTAAACACCCTTTTTTGGTTTTTGATCTTATTTTATATAATTTTTACTAAGCTACAAGATGCTTTTTACAGATTTTAAAAAATCAAAATAATTTTTGAGATATAGCTGGTCAAAGTGGGAGGCAACAATAGGATCCTTATGGGAGGCGCAAACTAAAACAGCAAAAATAGACTATTTCACTAAAAATCTATCTTCTCCTACGTTTTTTGAGATAACTACCTCAAATTTTCAGGAAATGTTCCTTGATGTATTTAGAAAATTCTGTCGGAAGGAATTTTCTAAATATATCAAGGAACATTTCCTGAAAATTTGAGGTAGTTATCTCAAAAAACATAGGAGAAGATAGATTTTTAGTGATTTCTAGTTATTTGCCGTTTTAGTTTGCGCCTCCTATAAGGATCCTATTGTTGCCTCCGATTTTGACCGGCTATATCTCAAAAGTTATTTTGATTTTTTAGAATCTGTAAAAAGCATCTTGTAGCTTAGTAAAAATTATATTAAATTAGATCAAAAACCAAAAAAGGGTGTTTACCCCCCCCCCCTATGCCCTTAAAGCAAAGTTTCCCAAAAAATTAACTTTTACCATAAAAACAAAACATACTTAGTGATATTAGAAGTTTTGAGCATTTATTTAATATATGTACCTTTTAAATTTCATAGTACAGTGCTTATTCACTTATCCAAAAAGTTTCAGTCAAGAAAAAAATTAAAAAAAGAAACAATATTAAACACAAACATTTTTGTGTGATACATAGAAATATTCAAGCTTTCATGCTGTAAAAAATTTCAAGTAATTTTATAAATTCTGCAATTTAGTTATGACGTAATAATACTAGTAAAGCTTACACTCAAACTTTGCTAAAAACTAGTTTAGTTATTAAAAATCTTTATATGTAAATTAAGTCAGTTTAGAAAATTTTTTAAACAATGTTATTAAAATATTTTTTTTTAAGTAAATATATATAAGTTCTTTTATGTTTGATTTTTAGTTCAAACTATATTATAAAAATTGTTAATTGAAAGATTTTTTATATATGATGAGGTGCAAGACAATTTTTTTTAAGTTTTATAATTTTGACACACTCAACATACCAGGTACGAGAAAACAAGTTGCACTTAGCATTGAAAATAAACTAGAAGTTTGTAAAAATGTGTAAAAAACAATGTTTTAAGTCTTTTATAATAGAGCAGTTTAGCATTGGCAGGTTGACATTTTGAAAAGTTTAAAGCAGAAAAAGAAGACCTAAGCTTTTATTATTTATTATGCTTTGCAAAATATACAGCAGTTATATTACTTTATGAAAAAAAATATTTTTTGTATTTATCCAGAAAAATGCTTATCCAGACATGTTAAGAGAAAAAGTTTGCCCAACATGCCCAGATAAGTGAATAAGCGTTGTACATATAAATATTTATAAATTTTAAACAAATAAAAAATGATGAAAAAATGATCATACTTTTATTAAACTTATAAAAAAAACTTTAAGTAAAGTTCTAAAAATTTACTCAAACTTAAATTTAGCAATAATATTTGTATTATAAGTGGTTGTCTTGGTAGAAAACACAACAATCAAGGATAAAATGGTGTGGTTTTCATAGTCAACATTGGCAGTAATGGATTTTATGAAGAGTGCTTAACAACTTTATAAGTTTTCATTTTACTCATTTTGTTTATATGTAATTATCATGGTTACCACAATCTAAGGTTACTCAAGCTAACCAGGACAATTCAGGATAACTTAAATTTTTGACAACTAAGTTTATTTTGATTTGATTTTTTAACCTAAAAATTGTGTACCATACTGGCAGTACGTACCTACTTAGTTGGCAGGTCACTGTATTTAATTGGTAACTGACAATTGGCACAACCTGTAGTTATAGAAAAACAAGATAATTAAAAGTCAACCTAACAAAATTAACAATAACAAAATGATATATATGATTAATTTTTTAAAGCAATGTTACCAATGGATGACTGATTTAAAACTAAAACATAAAGTAGCTAAGTTTTACAAAATATATACAGTTTCATCTGATTTTTTGATAAGTTTTTGAAATATTTTAAACAAGGAAGGGCAAAACTGTTAACAGTAAAGTGTTTTTTCAACTATCCTTTAAAAACTTGGTAATTTTTTATTTTATTTTTACTACTTCAAAAAAACTCAACAATTGAAAAAAATAGGATCTAAAAACCAAGCTATTTTTAGAAATTTAAACACTAATTTTGTTTAGGTATACCCAAAGTAAAAAAAAACTAACAATTTGCATCATTCAGCTTTTTTCTTTCTTCTTTTAGTTTATGTTGTAATGAAGCAAGCTCCGCCTTTAAACTATCTGCTTCTGACATATTAACACATTTATATGAAAATTTACAAAGTATTCTGAAAATGTTAGCTAAACAAACTAATGTTGTATCTAAATAATAAGTGTATTATGAAATAAAACATTTTACTAACAAAAAAATGTTTTTTATTCAGATTTAGTAAAATAAAGCATTTTTTCATCATCTATGTTTAAAGACCAGATAAAAAAGGGTTGCAACTTGTTGATTAAAAAAAACTATTCTGATTGACCAAAAGCTGTACTGAGAGACCTTAAACTGTCCTTAGTCATCCTGAGTTTTTTAAATCCTTTAAAAAATCTTAAATATGTATTTTTAAAATTTTTTCAAACTTCATCAAATTCAATAAAAATCAAGTTTTTGAACAAAAGTGGTTAATAATATTGAATTGAAACAAAAATTTTTGAACAAAATGAATCTGGAACAACTATGTCTTATTCAAGATCTAGAAAAAACACTGGACTAAAATTTTCAAAAATCAAAAAAACTAGATTATCTTGAATTCTTTATAACTTCAAACTATCTTGATTTATCATGCTCATTTAAAAAAGTTTGAAATGGAATGTGTTATTAGAAATCGGGAACGGGTCTAAAATGCACAGAGCCAAATTTGCAAGAAGGAACAAAATTTCACAAAGACAATTTTGCACAAGAGTAAAAAAAAACGAAAAAATAAAGAGAAAAAAAACTATTTAATTAAAAAAAAAGAAAAAAAAATTATACTGTGTTATACTGTTATAATGTCTTGCAATATATGCATAACTTAAATTAAGAGAAGCTCTATTTCCACGACCAATATCTATTAAAACAGAAGCAATTGTAGATAATTCAGCTTAGTTCTTATCACAGCTCTAAGAATTTTAGTTTTTTTTACAGTTTATTTTTAAATAACTGTGAAATGAAACTTATAGTTAGGATAAAACTCTACAAAATAAAGCTAACTAAAAAATGACCCCCTGGTTTAACTTACAAAGTAACAATATAGAGTAAAATTTTAAAAACTGTTTTGTTCTAACAGGGTTATAGCTAGAAAGCTAACTTTTTTTGAGCTGTCTATTTATGCAATTTGCTACGTTCAAAAACATGCTAAGCAAATTTCCAAGGTCAGGGCAACAGATGCACTCTACTATACAGTTAAAAATATAATTTTAGTATCAAAACTTAAAGGGTTGCCACTGGTTTTTGAGAAATTTCTCCTGGGTTTTTGAAAGTACATGTATTAGGGTCTACTTTTAGTTTAAAGTTAAGTTTAAGGTTATAAATTGTGTTAATTAGTATAAAAACTTTGCAAAGATACTGTTAATCTACTTTAAATATGTTTTTTAATAAAAAAATTAGATGATGAGAAAAAATTTATATCTATTTTATATGATAGACTTTTTGTATGAAATCAAAATTTATTACTTAACATGTAAAAACTGTTCAAAATTCCAGGTTTTTAGTGATTTTTGCTCAAAATTCCAGATTTTTCAAGGTTTACTTTTTAATTTCTCAAACTCAAGGTTTTTAAACCTAAATATTAAATTTCCAGGTTTTGTGGCAACCTTGATAATATGAAATGCTAGAACTTTAATTTAATTGAAAGTTAATTAGAAGATAGAAGTCAGAGTACTATTAAAAAATGTTGCTTCTGATTGTGACACTTTAAATGTTGAAATTCCTAAGGGTTGTCATTTTGGTCCTTTGTTTGTTGTTTCTTGTGTGTATAAATGACATGTTTTAGCTACAAATATATAGTCTTTTGTTGTAGCCCTGGTTAGCACTTTTTTGGGGATTTGTGCTTCATGATTTTCCCATGCTTGGTGTTTTTTTTTTTGAGATATTAGCCTATTGAGTTTTCTCAAAATGGTGTGTCACCAAAGTCTTTTTTATTTATATAAAAAATAGTTTTTATTTTAGGATAATTAAAAGTTAAAGATTAATATGGCTGGTAAAATACTTTTTTTTTAATTTTTTTAGGTAGAAAAACATCAGAAAAAACTTACTCTCCCTTCTACAACAATAAACGTATCATGTAAATTTGCTTTTTACCAGTAGTGGTTAAATTATATTGTAATTTTTTCAATTGTAAAATCATCAGTATCAAACTCTACCCAACAATAAACGTTTTCTGGGCAAAAGTGAGAGTGTAACATCAGGTATAGTTTTACTTATGCAGCTAATCCTTAGTTTTTTATTTACCCAAATACAAAAAATATATTTTAAACAAATATTGTTCTTGCAAAGGGTAGAATATGAGCCTGTTGTTTTTATAACCACAAAAGTAAAATAGGTTGGTGAGGAGAAATTCCCTTTTGTCAAATAGCTAATTGATAAAAAACATGTAAGTTTTCATTTGGTAAAACTAATACCTATAGAAATAGTTATTGACAAATGTTTATTCAACATAATCCAAATTTTACTTTTTTCAAGCTGGTGAAGTTAGATTATCTATTTTAGTTGAGGATATTTAGACTTTTACTAAAATATGATTTGAATCTTGCAGCACATCAAAATTCAAAATGATTTAGATTGAAAACATACATCAACGAGAAAGAGTAAAGAAACTGAAAAAACAGTTTTAATTGTGAAAAATATTAAAAATAATTTAAAATCTTAATTGGAATTGTACGGCTATAAAATTGTTATTAATCTTAATTTCAAACAAATTATTCTTCTAATATCGCCAATAATATACCATATTTACTAATACATTTTTGTTAAATTTTTATGGCTTCTTTCTTAGTTTATTTAACAACTTTTGGTTAGGCTAGGTTATTTTAAAAAATTATTAATACTATATAACAGTCAAACTTATCTAAATATTTTTATTGCAGTAGAGGTTCTTATAATACTAAGTTTAAGATTACTTTAAATCACTATGCAATGTAGTAACTAAGTATACAGTAATATAAATACTAAACTTGAAAAAACTTAAAATAAACAAAGTTTACTGTTTTAAGTTAAACGTCAACTTAGTTCAGATATATTTGTTATACAGTCACCTCTCGCAAATCTACGCAGTCAACAGCAAAAGTGTGTAAATGAACGACAGAACGTAACAAAAAGAAAATTAGCAAGTATATCAACTGTATTGGCTGTTTTATAATAATAAATTTGATGAAATGCAGTATGGATGGTGACGTTCCCTTTTTTTTCACTAAAATACTTTTCATTAAAGTTGTCAATATGTGTGATTTTTTTTTAAATAAGATTACTTATATCTGTATAAAGTATGTTTTTCTTTAATGTTTCTTTCCTATCAAATATTAAACTTGTTATGCATGGTTTTAGAGAAAGGTCTTTCTCTAACATCATGCAAGACAATTTTAGTCTTAGGTTGCATAAACAAATTAGCTAAAAATAAGAGATTTAAAATTTAAGCTTGTATTATTAAATATTGTTTTCTTTACTTGCATATTTTTGTTTTAATAACAAAACTGTTTATAACTAACCATCCTGTTAAAAATATGCTTGCTTAGTAAAATAACGGTCAGGTCGGGCTCATTCTTGCCATGCCACAATGAATTGTATTTTAATTTAATTTGGTACTTTTTTATGCGTAGTAAGTTATAATGTTCTTAAATCTTTGATTTGTTATTTTAAGTTATATATATTTTTAAATGTTAGATAGTAGAGCTAACAATCTTAAAGACGATATAAAATAGTACTTTAAGCAACTAAATTTAACAAGTTTAGTTTCTGGAAAACCTAATCGGGATTTTGCTTTAGTAATTTTTTAATTTATTTATTAGCAATTATATCTGCAAAATAAACTAAACTCTAAGCAATAACTTATCGTATATTTTAACGTCTTGTCCAGTCCTGGACAACATGTTAAAAGGTATCTAAGTGGTGTGCGACTCGATAACTAAAAGGTTTTTTCGTGCACCAAGTCCCAGGACCAAATATTTTGAGCGCTTTTTTTGTCGTTTATCAAACACGAATAATAACAATCAACACTTAGTTTGAAAACTATTATCAGAAAAAAGTATTAATTAAAGTAATACAACAAAACTGCTTTAATTAATATAGCTTCATTTAAACAACTTTTAGATCTTCATAAAAAACTCCGTTTGACTGAACAATTAGTTTAACACAGAAAAAGGTTCGTAAGTGTTCAATATAGCAAGTACTTCACAAGTTGTTTTTATTGTAACTAATTATCAAATCAACTATCATGCCAATTTTACTTCATATATTTTTCACCACAAAACTTTTTCATAACTTTAATTTTTTTTTTAGTTTTTTTCTAAATCGAAACTTTAGTTTTTATATTTCATACCCAGTGGTTATCCGACTCAAAAAAAAAATCCTACTATGGTTTTTTAGGCCCTTAGTTCACCTTTTTTATGGTAATTAAACTTATAATATTACATTTTAAACAGCTTTGTTCATGTACAGATTGAAATTAACTAATATAACTTAATTAAAGTACCTTTATAAAGTTAAAAAATCGTTTGATTTCAAGTTTAATTAAAAATTATGGTGTAATTAGTTTTTGTTAACTAACAACAGATTTAATTAAAAAGTTCATTAAGGATACTTAAAGAAATAAAGGTTTTCAAAACTTAAAAAAAAAAATGTTTATCTGGCCGCTTTGCAGTAGTATTATTTTAGATTTTTTGATTCAATAAGTTATGCAAACAACAAAACAGTAATGATTCAGCAGTACACTATTAGTGATTAATTTCTCACTTCCATCTGAGACAGCAAAGTTTTAAAGCTAATAAATTTTTGTTTAATACCTTTATCCTTAACCCACCTTATTCAAACATATTAAAAATAAGTAAAAAATTAAAGTTTTAATAGTTGAAAGACAAAAAACAACAAAAAAATATTTTAGTTTCGTTGACTCAGCAAATATGAGTGACTACTACGTCGTGTTTCACGACTGAGCTAAAAGTTGAAAAGCCTAAAATATTCAAATAAAAAATAATTTTTGATTTAAAGCTTGGCAATGAAACATGTTATAAAATGGTTATTTTAAGGTCTTGTAAATAAAAAAAGCAAAATAAAGATATCAAAAATGGGTAGCTTTCAAATTTGCACGAGCGTACAAAATTGCACGAAGACACTTTTGCACGAGCAGACAACTTTGCACGGAGATATTTTTGCAGGGGTTGAACTTTTTTTTTTTAATCTAGTTTTTTATTTTTACTATCCCTGTTACCACTAACCCTTCCCCTCGGTCTGTATTTTATTTTGTTTAACAAATTAAGTTTTAGTTTTTATTTCTCTTTTTTATATTTTTTTTATTTATTTATTTTTTTCTCTCGTGCAAAATTGTCTTCGTGCAATTTTGTGCCCTTGTGAAAATTTGTCTTCGTGCAAAAGTATCTTCGTGCAATTTTAGGCCCTCGTAAAATTTTGTCTTCGTGCAATTTAGTAACCTCATAAAATTTTGTCTTCGTAAAATTTTGACCCGTTCCCAAGAAAAGTAATTTATGTATAGTTTTACAAAATTAGATATATAGTAGTTTGAATGTCTTAATATCTAACAAAACGACCTTTAAAAAACGTTTATTGTTGTAGAGGGAAGAGTATGTCTGATGTTTTTCTACCATAACATAATGCCGTCAGTATAAAATTGAAAAAGACGTATAAAGAACTAATTAAAATTTAAAAGTATTAAAAATTTATATGTGTATAGCCAGTAAGTTGTTTTAATTAAGTTTACGTCTGTGTAAGTCCTGAACGGACTGTAGTTTATGCAAACGTAACTTTTTGTTAGTTGTTAAAAGATACTCACTGTTTAAAATTTAGTTACGGAAAGTAGTTAAACAATGTTTTATTTTACAAAAAAGCAACTAATAACTTTAAAAAAGATTAGCTGAACAATCTTAGTTCATACAATAAAACACAAATAAATCACACGCTTAAAAATAACTAACTGTAAACTTTTTTCATTTATGAATTGTAGATCGACTTGTTAATCAGTAAAATCAAAACGTTAAGTAGTTCTAACTTATTGATTATTTTTATACACTTTTTTAGAAGTTTACTATTTAAAACCAATAAACCAAAACAAAAAAGTTATTGAGATACGTGATATAAAAAAAAAGTAAGTGACAATTAACTAACGGCTTATAACAAACGTAGTAATAAATATTCCCCAGATTTAAAGAGTTTTTATTTGTTATGCTAGCACTTATTAATACTTTTCGTTATTATATAAGACTGATAATTTACCAGTACAAAAAAAAAAGATAGTATAAATGTAAATATCTCTCAAAAAATTTGTTTTTTGACTCATATAGAATTGACTTGTAGAAAAAGAATTAAAACATAACAAATAATTATTAAAATTGTGTTTTAATAGCAGTTAGAAAAAATAACAAACTATCTAAAGCGTTTTATTGTAGACTATTTAAGAAAAGTTAAAATATACTTTATTTCAAGCAGTTGTCTATGTATTATTTTCTAAACAAATAAAACAAAATAAAAATTAACTACACAAAACATAGTATTTGTAATTACTTATGTAAAAAAAACTTTTTTAGTGTTTTTATTGTATTAAAATTAAATTTAAACTAGCCTATCTCAAACGAGTTGTTAAATAGTTCGATTACATCATCATAAGTTTTGATAAACCATCGTAGCGTAAAATTATTTCATGCGTGAACAAACTTTGCTATTCGTACTTCTTATACTTTATTACAAGCTTACAACTATTGTAAAATTAGCCATATACATTTTGTTAAAAAGTTTCCTAGTGTCTTTTTAAACTATAAGTGAAAAATGTTGATCTTTCTAAGTTACACGGCTTTATTGTGTCTGACATTGTTTGTCAAAGGTTAGCATGTTATAGCTTTTGAAATAATTATGTTACTCTTATTTTGTTTTTAGTCTTATAGTTAATAACAAAGACAATAACTATTGGAGTTTGTTGTAATAAATTGACGGAACAGTCAATTTAATAAGTTGTACACGATAAATAGATTTTAAATATATTTTTTTAATGAAAATTGCTTTACAAACAGCAGAACAATTTTAAAAGTACTTAAAATACTTTTAAACTTAAATTAAACGAATAAAGTCTTTAGTTTTATATTTATCTAAATAAAAAGTACTTAATTATTACTATAACTACTTTCTAATTGAAAGAACGTTAACTTTTTTATTGTTATCGACATTTTTATTTTACGTAAAAAAATTAAATTAAGGTACAAATTAAGATCTTCGAAGTTTTGGTGTAAACCACATCATATAAGGAATGTATGTAAATGTCGTCAATAACGCATAGTTTTAAATATGCTAGACTTCTTAGATTAACTTCTAAAAAAAGTTTAAAAAATGTTTAAAAGGTTTGTTAGGCTTAATTAAGAAACTAAGCAAGTAATTTTTTTTCAAGTTAGTGAGTAAAAATAATTAGTTGTTTTAAACAGCTATAAACTACATATAGTCCTCAGTAAGTTTAGTGAGTTAAAAAATAAAAAACTGAATATATTAATTTATAAACTAGTATAAAAAACACTTGTATAGAAGGTTACAGAATTTATGATAATAGAAAAAAATTCAATGATCTCAGTCGAAGATTTTCATTTATCAGTTTGTTACATGATTATTAGTAAAATAGTGCTTGTAAAACTCTTATTTTTATTGAAAAAAAAAGCAATTGCACAACAGATATATTTTTTATGAAATGCTGATTTAAGAAGTTTGCTGATCGTTTGTTAAGTAAAACAACGATGGTATACAAATTTAAATTAATATTTACGTTAATAAAATAGTTATGCAAAAAACTCAAAAAAAAAAAACCTTCACCAATGATTTAAAAAAAAATAGGTCAAAGAAATGGAGATTTTCCATTTGTAGAAATTGAAGATTCAACAGTTAATTTTGGTTAGTATTTTTATACGAAATATAAATGATACGAAAACTTATTCTACTTACTTACTTAATTTACTTACTTATTTGAAGTGCGAATGATGCTAAAAAATATAAGAAATAGGAAAAAATATATAGAATAACAATAAAGTTATAAACTGCGAATAAAAATGTGTTTTAATTTTAACTTATAAATAAATAATAATATAAAAGTATTGATAGGTTTCAAACTAAGTAAATAAGGTATAACTGTAGAATGTAGATCAATTATATATTTATAAGTATTTTGATATTTTTTTACAAAAAGCTGCTTTTGTGTATATTCCATACTATTCATTAGTTAAAGTTTTAGGTTTTATTATAATATTTGATGCAAATAAAATAAGTTAACCGTGTTTTTAAACCATACCTAGTTACATTTTATTTTATGTAAGACATTTTTTTCTGTTGAAAGAATATTAATTTTTATCATAAAACAAAGAAATTGCCGTTTTTTCTCATGTTTATACTAAAGTTAAAATTTTTAAGTTAAAATAAAAAAGCACTTTTTAAACAATTGCACAAAATTTTCGTATTTTATTACAATATAAGCTCTAATAAGACTCTGTAAGTTATGATTAAAAATTAAAAATTATGAACACTTTATATTATTAACTGATTTTAAGGTTTTTTAGTATCATTTAAAGCTAAATTAAGTATCTTAGTTGCAATAGATTTTTGTTAGCAAGTCACCCTGTTAGTTTATGTAGACATTTTAAGCAAAAGTACATAAAAAATATTCCGTTGACAAATTAAAATAAACCTTTTATTAAAAAATACATTTTATTATGTATATAATCGACAATTTATACTTTATAGTAATAGGTTTATTATCTTTAGTTTATACTAGAAAAATAAAAGCATTTTAGTTCTATTTAATTTTAGTACTTTTCGTTTTTTGTATAGTTAAAAACTTTTAAATTAGGTGTGAGAGAAGTGCCTAATTAATTTAAAATGTACTACAACAGTTCTTTAAAAAAACTTTATGATAGTATACTTAAAAACTTTAAACTCTAAACTATCTAAAAAAAAGTTTTATTCTAAACATATTAAGTCAAATATGTAGTTTTAAAGTAGATATAACCATGGCGATGACTTTTTTTATTTAGAAACTTACTGATTGTAAAATTAATTAAAGTATTTTATTTTCTTTATTTAATTTTATTCCTTAGACAGTACAACAACAAAGTCGTTCACAACAAAAGTCCTGATTTTACATTTGTCAAACGATTCTTTGATTGGATTAAATGAAGAAATAATGGGATCTGTAAGTCAGACACTACTTTTTACGAATGTTTTTTTTTTAAAGGTTCGCATGTAATACGTTGCTAATAAAGTTTAAGCCAGGCCCCAAAACTAGTGTTTAAGGGTAATTAAGATAAGTGTTATTGTTGGTTACTTGCGGTCTATACTAAAAAATACATTTAACTGTTAGTTACATCAAAACAATAACAGAAACTAAATTTCTGTTAAACAGAAAAGATCCTCAGTCAGTTTATTAAGTGGATTATAGGATATACATAAGTCAAAGTAAACAAGAAATTAGAATGAAACTTTAAACATCGTTAAGTCAAAAACAGCACGTAACATACAACTCTGTAAAAAAAAAAACATAGAAGCACTGTGACAATAGTAAAACCAAAAAAAGAATGTGATTATACAGTTATATATAATATCAACAAAGCTTTGGCACTATGTTTAAAAAATAACTATCTATTTATACAAAGCACTTATTCTTTTAAATTTAAACATGAATATACTTTAACTATCTAAAAAGGAAAGTAAATTTTATTTGCTACTTTGGGAATTAATTAATTTCAATTAAACTTTTATTTAAGTAGAAAAAAAAAGCTTGGTTAAGGATGTTTAAAAACCTTTTACAAAAATAACAAACAAAATATTACTTAATAGAGTCTTACTAAATTTTAAGCTTAACAAATTAAATTATTTTTTAATAACAGATAACTGAATTTTACCAGGATTCAAGCAAACTTCAAGGATTTTTAACAGTTTTAAATTTAGAAATTGAGCCAACTACAGATGATAAAACTTTAGTTTGTTTATTTCTGTACTATTTTAAAATCTTAAGTAAAACTGTTTTTTATAAAGTTTTGATGCCAAAAAGTATAAATGATGTTTAAGAAAGTTATTTCACTTTAGCTAACTTACATGGTGACATACAACTATGCAAACTTATTAAGTTCAGCTGATGGAAATGTAAACTTTCTTAATGAAGTAGGAACAGCTTCTGCAGTAAAAAATGGTCTAGAAAAACAAAACTTTTTTAGCCAATCAGAGAGAACTGTCTCGAGAGATAACTTTACATTTACAGGTATATAATTTATAAAAAAAATCACTAACACACTATGTAATTGTATATTAGGCGCTTACTTAAATTAGTAATTTTCCAGCCCTACAAAAAGTTACATGTGTTAACTATAACATTAACTATATCATCTTAAACTTAAGCTTCCAGTATGAATCTTTAGTTGAGGTCCATCTTGATTTTCTGATTTTATTTGAAAAAGCCAAAAAGTGGACCATTTCTCAAAATTTAAGCACTCGAAATGACATAAATGAATTATTTTTAAGAGTATTTCATAAGGTTACAAGTATAGATGATTTCATAGCACATTTTATTTGTTAAGGTATAACATATGGACAATTATCAACAAAAACATCGACAAAAGTCTAAAGAGCCTAAGCAAGGACATTTGTATCATCAGACCACTAGCCTTCGATAGATTAAGACCCAAGATTCGTTGTTATTAGGCTTAACAGTCAGCCAAGTTTAAAGTTTTTTTCTAAATCTCCGGTTTCAGTCTACCGAAAGCTTGCGGTCTGATGATGGAACCTTTGTTAATATATAGAAAATAAAAAACAACAATAATAAATACAACTTAGGACACCATAAATATTGAGTTTCTGTTTAAAGAATATCGACAACACATACGGAGTTAAATAAGTTTTTTATATTACAACTATAAGTTATGACTTAACTTCCTTTCGCTAGTCACAAAAAAAGAAAGAGGATAAAAAAAGACTAAAAAAAACATCAAAAATTTTATCATTTTGGAAAAAAACTCCTAGCTTGGAGCATATGACAAGGCTACCTTTGGAATGTAAACACTGACAAGTTTTAAAGTTCTTACAAGCTAAAACTAAACAGTTACAGCTGTCTAAAACAAAAAAGAAAATTTATAAATGAAGCAAAACCAAAAACGATCGACTAAATATCATCAAGTTTGACTATTTATCCGAGGATATGTTATTTTCAAATTCGAGCTTAGTATTACTTATAAAATGAAAAAAAGTATACAAAGTATAGCTCTTATATAAGATAAAGAAAAAAAGTAGAACCAATAATTTTTTCATAAAAGCTTGCAATTTTGGTACTAAACTATAAAGAAATTTGCGTTAAAAATTACAAGCACTATTTCTGAACGTCACTTTTAAAAATGCTTTAGAAAGGAGTTGACAGTTTGTAAGATGTGTTGACTGATGCAGGCTTTGATAAAGTACTGATAAAAAAACAATCAAGATTAAGCTATTTGTATCAAAAAAAAGTATAATTAAATGTCTTCGAACTAATCAATGCTGCTAGATAGGTTATTAAAAGTTAAGAGAAAAAATATATCAAAAACAATATAATAATAAAAAAAACTATATATTTTGGTAAATAGTTAAAACACCGGTGGATATCTAGTCTTTAGCAAATAAATTATCCTGAGTAGTTTAGCTAACTGCTGTTTTATTTTAAAAGTAGTATGTAAACTTAGAAATACTATTTATAAAGTACTCTATTTATCAAGCTGTTAATCATTTACTTTTTTGTTTTAAACAAAAATTAATTATAAAACGGTCTTTTAACTTTTATTATCAATAAATTTATTTGTATTTTGATAATTAAAACTTTGCATACTTTTTACAATCTACTATACATAGCAGATTTTGTTTAAATAACTTATTTAAATGCTTACTTAATGTTTTTTTTTTGTTGTTAAACACAGTTTCTTAATATATTTCTATTTGTTTTTTTTCTTAAACATCAGTTTTAGTGCGATAAAAATGAACATTAAATAGTAATGCTTTAAAAGTCTGTGTGAAAATTACGTAACAAACTTTTGAAAAATATAATTTGAAATAAACTTGTACTTTATTTCAAAAAAAAACATTTATTCAATTAGGCTAAAGCTTATTTTATTTTTTATGAATTATAAACTGTTTAAATTCATTGTGTTATAGTTTTTTTGTAAAGAATTCAAAGTGTTCCAGTTTCCTTACAGTTAATTATAGTAATACTCAGCACTACTAATCTGATAGCTAGTCAAATTAAAACAAATTGAATTTAGTCGGAAAAGAACTAGTTTGATTTGTGTCTGTTTAAGACTATAAAGTTTTATTATATAAAAATAATAAATATAACCATTTTTGTGTTAAGAATCAGTTGCGCAATAAAAACAGTAAAAAAATAGAGAAACAGTTAACAGAAGTCTTTATGAACAATTACTTGTAAAATGACTAAAAAGTAATGATAGTTTACCAACTTTTGTTTTTTGATTTTTATCATATTTATATCCAATAAATAATGAAACAAAAAATCACAAAACTGTCTTTTTCAAACTATAAAACATTAAGTACAATTTTTTTATTTAATTCATTCCTAAATATTTTATAATACTAAAAAAATAATTTGAACTACCCAAAAAAATAAAGGAAAAACAAAAATTAAAACATATATTTATAAAAATATTTATGTAAACTTTGATATTACAAAACAAAGTAAGTATATAGAGTTTTCGCTAAAAGTACAAGTCTTTCTCAACTCATTTTTTGGATTAAAAAAATCTGTACTATACATAGTTAGTTTAGTAAACAGTTATACTTTTAGGTTAATTAGTAAACTTTATATTTTTACAAATCGACAATTTTTCTCTTACTTTTTTTGTTGTTATTTTTGATTTTGTAACTTTAATAAGTCCTTTTGACTTTTCTTATAATGCTGACAAATTAATTAAAATTAGTATTATCTTAAAATTGAAAATCATATTTTTGTTTACTGGATGAAACCAAATGTAAAAATTGTAACTTTTTTCCATATATAACATAGAATACTATAAATTACATGAAACTAAAAAACTTTATCTGAAAATATTTAACAGACAGTAATAGTCTTACGCGTATTTACTAAAATTCACGGTAGTATTAAAAAACACTATTCAAGCAAAATATTTTTAAAAAGACTTTAATCTTTAGCTTTAATAAGAATTTTAACAAGCTTATACATCTTTTATCAAGCAATGTTAAATAGTCAAAATTTTTGTGAGTTTATCAACCAAAAATGACAAAAAAATAGATTTAAAATAAATAAAGTTATTTGCTTTAGAACAGTCGTAATTAAGGTTTTTTTAAGCTACTTTTACTTAAGTGTTACAAGCTTAGGATTATCCTAACACAAGTGACATTTAACTTAAATTTACTTGTACACTGTACATAAATGATGGCTTGTGAACATAAAACACTGCTGCAAAAGAGACTCTCCGTAAAAAATGACTGTCTGCGCAAAAATTGTACGGACCCAATTTATACACCATTATACTCATCTAAGTTGTAGTTAAAAGGTTGCATTAGTTCAAATACTAGCTGCATAAGATTAATAAGCAGAATATTTTAAGTTTTTTGGACTCTTTTATTTAAAAACTCTTAAGATATAAAGTACCAAAAATATATAAAACTGTAAACTTATTTTAATTGTTAAATAACGAAATTTATAGAGAAGTTTAAATCAAAACATTAGATACTCTACACAAATATTTAAATTTTAGGAGATAGCTTATGTGCTCGAGTAGGATGTGATGGAAATTTTGTAACGTGTACAGAATCAACAAACGGAGTAACTACGTCTTGTAGCTCAAGTTGCAAACAAAGTTTTTGTATTAATGGAGGGTGGTGCCACCACACTGATGGAAACTTACCCCCTACTTGCTCGTATGCTGTTATTTGAATAAGTATAATAAACTATTTTATGGTAGTAACATAAGTGTTAGTTCAATCATATATTCACCATATTTTGCGACTTGTAGAACCAACATAATTATGTAATTTTGAAAATATAATTTCAAGTATATTTTTAAAATGACTTTGGTACAAGTAATATAGTTTTATTTTATATTTTACTTGACTTAACACTGTTTTTGCTTTTATCAATTTAAAGGTTTGTCTAAAGGTTTAAAATTTTTTTTTATATACTATTTTCGTGGTACGTTATGCCTTGTTTTTTTAAAGAGTTTTTGAAAGCGTAAACAAAGAGACACAAACTTGTTAAAACAAGAATATAACAAAGTTAATATCAATAATTTTTCATCGATACTTAAAAATGTACTAAAACTAATTGGATACCAGTTTATTAAAACAAATATCACTTTCGGTACCGTATAAATGTAGAATATAATTTTTATTAATATGTTAAACATAGTATGTTAATAACAATTGATAACAAATGAAAAAAGTTTAGAATTTTTTAAAATATAGACGAAATTTAACAGTAAAATGTTTTCTGATCCAGTTTTTTAGATAAAAGTATTGTGTATTTCTACAAATAATTAATAGTAGTGTAATTTAAAACATAAATGTTACCAAGTTTTAAAAGATATAGATGCTAAAAACAGTTTTAAACAACATTGCAACTGAAATTCTCTTGTAGTAGATCATTACAATTAATTTTTAGCTACTTAATACGTAATCAGCTACTTAATTCTGCATGATCATTGTTCAAAACTAAAATAAAAAAAACTACAAAATAAAACTTCATTGTTTAATTGAAGCAATAATTGTTTTTTAAAAGAATGTATTTTATTACTTCTTATGATAGCTTTATCTAAACAAAATTGTAATAATTTATTTTTGTAAATTTATTTAGTTTTTAGCTAGATTTGTTAGTTTGTGATTAAAATTTGATAACTGTAAACTTAGTTATCAATTTTCAGTACTTAAGTATACATAAAATAATCCTTATTAATTTTTTGCATAGATGTCAAAATACTTTCGATACTTGGTACATCGGGGAAAGATGTGAATTATTTGTTCAATTGTGGATGTTTATAATCTTCATTGTCGTGATTATTCTGGCTATCATCATTATTATTGTCACTTCTTGTGTATTTTCATATCAGCTTGATAAAAAGTTTCTTTTTAATACTTTTGAATAGTCTGGATGTTTTTTATTTCTAGTCGTAAATTTTATTGCAATCAATTAGTTATTTTGAAAATAATTAAAAAAATTGAAGTTGTACTTTACTAATTTAGTTTGAAAGTTTTACCAACTGTCATTTAATTTAAATTTTTTCCATCATCGGTATCCAAGAAAGTTTTTAAAAGTTGTCATTCGTTTATTATAGTTGTTTTACTTTAAGATAATCAAGTTGTTTATTTTATACATTCTATTGAAGACCGTCAAAGTTTATTAAACTGTTTTATTTATTTTTAAAGTAAGAGTAAACATTTTAACAATATCCTAAAAAGCTTACATTGATTTAACACTTATAGAACTTAAAAAACTTCTTATATTAATATATGTTAAAATATGTTTTAAAATTAGATCTTTAAAAACAAATGGAGAAACGCTTAGTCGACAAAAAAGTTGATATAATAAAATAGATTTTGATTTTCAGTCGGGCTTTTTTATGTCTTGGCGTGAAATGCTTAGTTTTTAGGACTTACTACGTTATGTATGATAATATTTTTTTTTTCGTACAGGAAGTTTGAAGTAAAATTTGATGAAGCTTTTCAAAAAAATGAATATAAATTATCATTACCTTCAGCACTTGTAGAAAATACCAATAAACTGACGGTAAAAGACATTTCTTCAGTCAGATCAAACTCAAACAAATCATCGTTGAGATATGTAGTCAGACCAACAAATGCCTTATATACTAAAGTTAGTAACAAATGTTTATAAATAAATAAAAATTGAAAACTATTTAATTTAAAAGAGAATTTTAATATACTTACAGTTGTTATTTTAATAAATAAAACCTATATAACTTTCACATTCTTAAACAATAGTCTAAAAACATGTTAAAGTCAATTTAATTAGCTTTTTATTAATAAATTAACCTTAAATACTACTTAAAAACAAATTAACAAATAATTTATTTACTTGAATTCTAAAACAAACTTAAAGCAGGAAAATTCAGTGCAAAGTAACTCATTTGATGATTTACAAAATGCATACACAACTCCAAATAAAGAAGGAAGTAATTTAAATCTTTTGCTAAGAACAAACTCAATATCTTCTGATAATACAAATACTGCTAGAAATTTATCTTTTAAAAATGATATAACAAGCACTTTATCATCAAATTATGAAAGTGAGATACTCGACTATGATCAAAAGTTTCATGAAATAGCTAAATCGACTAGCAAAGAATGATTTAGTTATGAACATATATGTAACTGTACTTTAAATTTTTTTATCACAAAAACAAGTGTGTTCTACTTTTTTATTTTTTATGAAATAAATAACTATCAACTGTTTTTTAAGTAAACTAATAAATAAAAAGTAATAAAACTTTTAGCGGTCTTTTGAAAATGTCAGTAAAAAACAAACTAAAAATTTATCGTTAAAAAAACAAAAAAAAATTTCCAGTAGTTTGTAGTAGTTTTGATTTTTAAATTTATAGATTACCCTCTTATTAAGCATTGAAAGTGTATTTGCAATACCATTAACTATGTTTTAGTTTGCAGTTTCTAAATAAATTAAAACTTACAAAAGCTTTTGCTTATACGAAGTTCTTACTTTACATAATAATAATCAAAACTACATTTACAACGTTAAATCTGGTTTTGTTTTGTATGTTTTAAATAAAAAGTAACGTTAATTAGCTTATATTTTTGCATGTTATTTTCTATATTAGGTTTATTACCATGAAACTCACTGTATTTTTCATCGCTTAAGTTTTCAATGAAATATACTACTAACTCGAGAAGAGATTTAGTTTCAAATCTATATGGTAAATGGGTATACTATCAAAATTCACCCGCGTTTAAAATCCACCCGATCAAAATCTACCCGCGTTCAAAATCCACCCAATTTTTTCTTTTTTTCTTTTATTTATTAATTTATTTTATAAAAACAAATTATACAGTAATCTTCCTTTATTCTACCAACATATGTTTCTGTGTGTCAACGAATCAACACACTTCAACTGGGTTGTTAATAGGAAAGATAACTGAACGAGTTATCTTTCCTATTAACAACCCAGTTGAAGTGTGTTGATTCGTTGACACACAGAAACATATGTTGGTAGAATAAAGGAAGATTACTGTATAATTTATTTTTATTTATATTCCAGTGAAGTTACTTTACTAGGATCTTTTGTTAGCAAACAATTAAAACTATATTTTGAACAGTTAATTTATTTTATATATTTTTTGATTTTTTTTTTCACTATCACTGTTACCCCTAACCCTTACCTTCAATCGGTAAGCGGTTCTCGAATTTGACTGGTGATCGAATTGGTTTTGAACGCGGGTGGAGTTTGAACGTGTCCCGGTAAATAAATCCCGTTACTGAAAGTAAATATTATTTTCGAAAAGTATGCTTTACTGTTTACACAACACAACAATGATTTTTTGCTTGACTTATAACAGCTACAATTTAAATATAACAAATAGTATTAATGTTTCTTGCAAAAAAAATGGTTCTAAATATAATAAAGAGTTGGAAAAAAGCTTCAATGATGATACATGTACAACAAAAATGTAGAACTAGAGAATGTACATATTAAAGAAAAATTACAAAAAAAAAACTACGTTAAATGAAAAAAAAACAATCAAAACATTTTTAAGTGTTATCCTAAAGACTAACTCCATAATACTTTAATATTTAACTTTTAGAAAGTAGTTGTGTTGATTTTTTGAAGAAGGTTAATTTTGTCCGAAAATAAGACTTATTTTTAGGAAAGAGCATACAAAAATTCAGTTTTATTAAACAAGACCAAAAAATACATAAACTAAATAAATAAAAGTTACTAAACATTTAAGTAAAAGTATTCTTTATGGATATGAAGAAACTGACTATATAATTTAATTCATATGTTAAGTAATTTACTTAAGTGAGAGTGTCAATAAAGTTTTAAAGTTGAAAAGAAACTTGTAAGTTATGATAAGTGTAAGCTTTAACCATATCTGATAAAGTATAAGTTGTACCGACAAGGAAAGTTAATTAATGGGCACATGCCGACACCAGACAAAGCCTTTACCTTATAATTGAAAATTTTGTATTTTAATAATTTTGTTACTGGAATTCCTTCATATTTGCACTTTGTTTTAATATGCTTTTAAAGATAGTACATAAATATTTTATTTATAACTTAACTCAAAATCTGAATATCAAAAATCAGAAAAAAAAGTAGCTAACTAAAAATTTTATTTAAAAATAAGAAAGTTTAAGTTTATATTCCGCAGATTAGAATATAATAAATTTTATTGTATTAAAAAAGACAAAGTTAGCTCTCAGAAACTCATTTTAACAAATACAAAATGGTGATTTTTTTGTTAATCATCTTTTTAGCAAAATCTTTTTTTTTTACCTTTTTAGCTTTCATAAAATTTGAGCAAAAAGTCGAAGCCACTACCTAGCAAATTAATATTATAGTAAACCGTAAGTACTTATATTATTATCAAGTAATTATAAACAAGTTAAACATAAACATTTAAAAATACTTAGACTTTTTTGAAAATTATTTTTTTATTTTTGCTTATATTTATTTTTCTTTAAACTGAAATAAATACTGCTTAATTAGTTGTTAGTACTTTTTTATGTTTAAATAAATATAAAAAACTTAGTTTCCTTAGATTTAACGAAACAAAATAATTTAATGCTTTATTCCGTTAACAATTAAGCTTTTTTTTCATAAGCCTGTTACTGACTAAAGGTTTTAAATACGTTCGAATGCAAGAAACAAAAAGTTGTAAGTATGTTAAAAATTTAAAAGCTTTTATTAACTAAATACCTGCAAAATGTTTAGTAAGCTTAAAAAGAACTTTTATTGATTTTAAATGTAGACTGTTTATTGTTAAGCAAACACACTTTATTTTTTTTAGCCTCAACCATATAAAGTTTTCTTTTTACATTACAAGTCGAGTTTTAACTTTTATTAGTTTTTAAATATTCAATTACAGTGGCCGGAAAACTCTTAACTAAGGACCGAATGCGACTAGTTCACCAACTATGTAAATTTTAGCTAATATACTTTTCACAATAAAAAATGTGATGAGATTTTACCATTAGGCTCTAAATTAGTTAGTAACTTATTGTTGCACATTCTAAAATAGTGTTATTAAAAGTAGCACATTTTGTAGATTGTTACAACAAATTTTTATATAACTGCGGCATAAGGAATTGTTTTTGCTATACAGTGCGGATAGGTAGCAAAGTTTTATCGAGAAGCTAGTCATTTATAAAAAAAACTTCTCACTCCTGCTTTTAATTGTAAGCTTAAAATTAATATGTTTTAAATTATAAACTTTTCAAAGTCTTGAAATCCTAATTGTGTCGGTTTTTCCTTATATGATATTTATCAAAAGTGTATCAAAAAAAATTCAGACGTGCTGCTCGTTCGGGAAACAAGTCACTTTTGCATGAGGTTATAGTTGGGGCTAGAGCTAGGATGAGTACGTGCAAAGTGACGACTCTTGCAAAAGTGTCCCTTCATGCAAACCCGCCCGTTTGTTGTAGTGGCTTAACTTAAAGTACTTACTAGTAACTTAACAACCCAAAGTTATACTACTATATTAAATTGCTAATACTGTATTAACTTAAAGCATTAAACTATAAGTTTCATTTTTATAACACGCAAAAAAAATTCTTATTTGTTATAAAACGATGTATTTTTTTTACATTTTAATCATACATATGAAATTTTTTTACAATAATTTTCAGCAAGACCTTTAAACTATTGTTGTCAAGTTTTAAGCTGTACAATAATGTTTTTTTTTTCAATAGAAAGTTAGCTCAGTAATATTATTTATCTACTACCGAGTTTCCTAAACTCATTTTCATAATCACCTGTTTGGAAGAGAACTAAGTTTAACCTCCCTACCCCCTCACTCTAGAGGTCGCGGGCCAAATTTTGAAATCCTTGCTGGTCGCAGTTGTAATAACAACGTGACTTTTTTACGCTTCATTTAAACCTCAGAAGTTAGCTAATTACTGATTTATACTTTATGCCTTATTAGTTAAGGGTTAAAAAGTAGTTAGTATACTTAAATGAGTAAATTAGCAAGCTAAAAACTCTACAATTGTTAAAAATTAGTCTGCAACTTATTAAAATTGCCTAAAAGGGGCGATATCGCCATCTATGAGAAATTCTAATCCAGGATTTGTATCTATATATACTTCAAATAATCTGAAACCAAATGAAGTTTCGAGCGGAATATTCTTTATTTTGGTTATTAAGATAGTATTATATCTCGCAATACAAATCTTTTTTTTAATGTAGATAAAACTTTTTTAGTTATCATTCAATTACTAAAATACACTATAATAATCCGTTTTACGAAAAAAAAACTAGAGTTAAACAATTTTTTGCTTAGTTTAAATAAACATGTGACTAAAACTGAAATAGGAAGATCTATCTAAAACTTAAGTCAAACTGTAAAATTTTTGAAATAAAAACATAAGTGGTAAACATTAAGTGTGTAAATATAAATGATAGTATTTCTAATACTCAGACTTGAAAAACAAAAAGAAGTAACTTAAGTTTTTTAATTTGATTGTATAGAAAAATAAATTGAGTATTAAGGCTTTTATATAAAGCTAACATAAAACTAAAATATTGTAAAGAAGTATTAGTGATAAATGTTAAACTTATACTTAAGTACTTGTGAATCAAACATGCTTTACAATAACAGATTTAGAATTAGTTAACAAGCAACTTGTTTATTTAAAATTAAGCAAAAAAAAATTACAGGATTCATATATAACTATAACTACAAAAAAACGGTAGGTGATTGATTTTAAAGTATGCTCATGATATGAGTCAAATTGTCTGAGTGATATTGTCTGAGTGAGAACTTATTTAAATCATTTTATTTATTGGCGCTATCTTTTTTTTTCAAACTTTCTTTACCTATATGTTTTAATTTGTTTATATTTATGTTGATTAAACAAATACATTGACTAATGATCAAAAACTAAAACAGCCTTATGTAAATAAAAAAAATTACCAGATTCAACGTAATTTTTTAATTGTTCTCATTGTAATATCATTTAGTTACTTTATTAGATATACTTAAGTAGATTTATTCTAAAACTCTATACTGTAAAACTTTATAAGGAATACTCAGGTAAATTAAATTATTTATACTAAAAACAAATTTTCAACAACAACATAATACATTTTTAAAACACGAGTGGTTTAATTTAGAATAACTTAAAAAATCCGAAAAAATAAATACACAATTAAATTTAAAGCACTTGTACATGTTTCAAAATTGTTTTCTTTATCAATGATTACAAAAACAAAAAAAAATACTTGGTTTTCTGTTCAAACTTTTAGAAGCTTAAGAATTTACTAACTATTTACTAGGTCTAAAAGTTCAAGTATTCGTTTTATACCTAATTATTTTTGTATAAAGTAGTTAAGAATTTGATTTTTGTCAAATGTATTCATTTTATGTAAAAAAAAGGTTCATAACTTATAAAAACAGCCAGAAGAATGAAAACTAATAAGAATAAAAAACTACATAAAAAATCTTAAATTAAACTCCTATTAACTTTGGTAAAAGCAGAAATATTAAAGAAGATGACGAGGTTTTTATAATGGCAAAAGTAATAAAAATTAAATGCATTTACATAATTTGCAACTAAGTTCAAACATGATTTTAAATGTATTATTTCTCCCTCTAAAAAACAGTTAGGGAGCAGCTTAATAGACTAAAAATTTCAATATAAATGTTTAATATACACTTTTTTATTGAAACTAATTGTATAGAAACACAAGAAATTTACAAGCTGTGAAATTTTTACTCAAATTAAAACTTTAATTCCTATTTACTAAAAAAAGTTCAAAATTTTAGGTCAAAGATTGTATAAAAAATTTCTATTTTTTAGAACGCAGTTTTTTTCCTTTCTAAAGTTTTATGTTGATAATTTTTTGCGACAAATTTGTTTTTGATTGACACAACTTCATCGTTAGGAGACGTTGTGTAGTGTGACATTAAACTACCACCGATTAGCGTGGATGGATATGACTCCCATTGTTCTGTTTCTTCTATTATTAACAAGTTTAGAGTAATTATAAAAAGCTTTGAATAATTATTTTCTTGAATAATGATAACTATATAAGTTAAATAAAAATATTAGACCTCTTAATTAGTCAACAGAAATACTTACAAGTTTTTAATATACAATCTATAAAAAAAAAACTAGATAGAGTATATTGATTAGTTAAAAAATAAATAAAAATACAGTAAATATTTTTTTTAACTCTAAGGGTATAATAGATACAAAAAAACCTTAACTTAATTGAATCGCAACAAACTACAAAACTCAAAGTAGTATGACATACAATATGCACTTTTTTTAATGGGTATTTTTAAGTACTTACTCATATCTGTAATTTTGTAATAAAATATAAGTACTACATTCCACTACCAAAAAATACAAACTTAATAGGTCAATTAAATATAAAATGTAAAAAAAAAACTATATAATGAATAACAATTAAATGGTAAATTTTAGAAAGATAATAAGGAAGAAGATTTATTCATTCTAAATTAAATTAACCATAAACTATAGTAAATTGCAAATGGATATAAAAAAATTATTCTATATAATAAATAATTTAACTAAAATATTACAACAAACTGCTGAGAAACTATATCTTTAGTTTTTAATACTTGTAATACAAAGTAAACTTAGGTATAACAAAAGCTAATCTTCAAACAGTCAACAAGCTAATCAAAATCTGTGCACCCTAAAATGCAAAACTAAAATTCTGTGTACCCCAATGCGTGAATATCTAGTATAAGTTTCAAATTTCCCTAATACCCAGTGCAAGGTTTTCCAATTTTTTTTTCGCCCTCCAACAAGATTTTTCAAAAAACTGTTTAAAACCTTTTTTCTTTTTGCTCTTTATAATCAACTCGAGAATATCTAGTGAAAGTTTCAAAGCCTTGTAGCTGCTCCCTTTACGGCTTGTGGTCCCCTAAATTTCCTTTTTTTTCCATAATAACTAGTATAAGCTTAAAACCTACCATTAAAAACACCTAAAACTTTTTTGTTCTTCTTCATCACCTCCAGAATATCTAGTGTAAGTTTCAAAATTTAGGATAATTTTTCAAGCTACGATTCATGCACCCCAAAATAAATTTCGTGTACACTAGTGTGCACTGGTGCACACTTTGAAGACTACTGATTGAAGTATGTAAATTGAAGTCTTAAGTGATTCGAGAATAAAACTCTATTTATTTATAAAAAAAATTAATGTAGTAAAATATAAGATGTTATATTACTCATCTTATAAATAAGTTGAGACCTTTTATTGTTATCTTTAAAGATAAAAGTTATAGTAAAATTTTTGGTTAACTTAAGAACTATAGTAATCTTTACCTTGAGTACACACATTTAAGTACGCATTGCCTGTTGAGTACTCAACTTCGAATTAAAAACGTTGAACTGTGTTTAAAGTGCGTATCCAAAAAGAAGATTACTATATTATAAGTACAACCAAAATAACAAAACTAAATTTGTAATTGTTACCCAACTACTATACTTGGAAACATTAATAAAACATGCTTAGTAGGAAAACTTTAATCTCACTAACTTCGATTTACACTCATGCATATATCAATAGTTTATATTCAAAAAAGTGTATTAAATTAGTTACTGTATCTTTTTATTCAATAACAATTTTCAATCAGCAGAAAGCTTTATTACTTCTTTTTTTAATTTATAAACGGTTTGTATTATTAGAGGGTCAATGTATCTTTGAACTTTTTATTTTGTTAACTTACTAAGATAAAACCTTCAATTTAAACATATATGCTTGAAATTTTATACAAAACAGGGTTGCTACTTGTTTTTGAAAAAATTTATCCAGGTTTTCGAAATTTCCTCCAGGTTTTTAAAAGTACACATTTTTGGGTCTATTTATAGTTTAAAGTTAAGTTTAAGGCAAAAAACTGTGTTAAATAGTGTAAAAACATTGAAAAGATACTCTAAAGCTACTTCAAATATATTTTTTAATAAAAAAAAAATTTGATGATGACAAATTTTTAAAATCTATATGGTAGATTTTTTGTGTCAAATCAAAACTTTTCTACTTAACATGTGAAAATTGTTTTAAATTCCAGGATTTTCCAGGTTTTTTAGTGATTTTTGTTCAAAATTCCAGGTTTTTTTTTTCAAAATTTCTCAAATTCCAGGTTTTTCGAGGTAAAAAGGCAACCCTGACATTAAAAAAAAACTCATTGCATAATTATAACTATAACAAAGATTGGAATCAATCATTTCATAAATGTTAAGTTAATTTTAATTCTTTAAGCTTAAGGCAATAAAAACTGTACAAATTAACATGTGCTTGTAAAATTGCAAAATCATTACTTACACAAATTGCTGCAAGTAGTCACAGTGGAATTTACTTCAAAAATTTTGATTAAGAAAATTTACTGGTGAAAATATAGCTATTGATAATAAATTAATCATTAAGTAAATTGGTATTAGAAAAAAAAACTGATTAGAAAAACTAAAGATTCTTTTTAAACTGGAAACTTTTATAAGTAGTTACACTTATTATAACTCACAAGAGTTTGAAATACCACTGGTCAAAATTAAATATTTCAATTACTTTAATCACGAAGAGAGATTACAAATACCTTCTTCTTCAGAGTGTTCTTGTCGAACTTCTTCATATGTTGGCGGAGGTGAGCTTTTTTCAATCTATAAAAAGTACAAATAACCATTTTATTTTGTAAAAAAGTCACTTGAACTTAATTAAACACGTTTAGGGTAGTTATTTATAAATTAAATAATAACTATATTTTTATACTTAAAATCTTTTTAAATATAATACATCTGTTGCTTTGGATTAGGGAAAGTTGCTTAACTGCCAAATGAAGTCATAATAAATGAAACTAGCTTTAAAGACTGTTTTCAAGATATTAAACTTAAAAACTATTTAAAAAAAACTCACAGCCTAAAATAATATCACTAGTTAATTCCTCAAAATATTAAAATTTATTGACCATTAAAAATACTTAACCACAAAAATAATGTATATAGTTATCACATGTAATTAGAGCAAAAATATTTTTAAAGTATTTTAATTATACTATTGTCAGTAAATATTAAAGTAAACACAAGTATCAAACAAACATCAACATCATTACTATCGTCCTGGTTTCTTGTGTTTGGATGCATTTCTCTTTCCTTTTAAAAATATATTAATATAGTAAATGAATTTATTATTTTTAATCAAGTTAAAATCAAACTAGAATCTTTAGGCTGTAAAACATATTTTAATAAGTTAGTAAATTCTTCACTTATTAGCTAATTTTTAAAAAGCAAAAAAGTTTGCAAGTCAAAAAAATCAAACCAATAACACATGAAGTTGACTTTTTAACGTGGTAATTATGCTCCATACTTTTTCTACTTCAACAATTGAAGTAAAAGCTTTTCTTTCTTTGTTTTTAGTAGTGAGTCTTTCGTACAATGACTGGTCTACATCTTCTGTGTGTTGTGTTGTGAGCGGTGGGTTAACTACTGAAGGCAATGTTTTAGGTATATCGAGGTTTATAGGTGTTGCCCATCTATGCATACAATGTTTGTTGAGTTAACAGTAAAATCAGTAGCATTTAATAATATTGTAAAAAAAAATAAGACTAAACATTGTTTAAAAGGTAGTTAGTATTCATAGTATTATTTTGGGAAACAAATTTTATTACGTTTGTCCATTAACCACTTACTTTAATATTCAATCAATACTATACCTGATAGCATGTTTTACGTTTGTTTTGACTTATGTTGTTTAGCTTACAATTGAAACCTAATTAAGGTTTACTTTTTATCAAGTCTACAAAGTGTCATTTTTTATAACATAAAACTTAAAATTATCGAACTAAGTTATATATATATATATATATCAATGAAAATAAGCTTATAACAGCTTGTAAGCAGTTTTTTGATTAAGAAAGTCTAAAAATATTTTATGCTATTTTATAAAAAAATTTGTAAAAAAATCTTCATATAAAACAGGCTTTAGTTCTTGTAATTTTTTAGTTATTTAATTAGAAAACATTATAAAAAACTATGAAGCAGCAGCGTTGCCAAACATTAAAGTTTTTTTTTTCTAGGTTTCATGAATTTCTTCTACGTTTTTTGAAGTACAATTCTTTTTTTGTTCGGTTTTAGTATAAAATCAAACATAAGGTAAAAAACTCTCTTTAATAGTATAACTTTTGCAAAGTACTAAAATATGGAACACTTAACAAAACTATTTTAAAATATGTTTTTTAAACAATTAATTAATTAGTGACTAATTATTTTAAAATATTAATTCATTTAAAATATTTTGCTAACAAAACATTAAAACAATTGAAAATAGTTAAGATATTTTAATTACCTGTCATCGTTAGTATAATCTTCTGGAGGTATACCAGAGCTTTTTCTACTGGTTAAGTTGCTATTTGTTGGTTGTATGTTTGAGTTTGATGCTGGAAAAGTGTAGATGTTGTCTGCTGTTGCTGAGTTGTTCATCAAACTATCCAATTTATCCACTAATTAAAAACTATACGTTAGATCATTGAAAAATAAACAAAAAATTCAATAAAACTATTATTTTATCAACAATTAAGTTTTTATTGCGAAGTTATATGCTAGCTTTATTGTGGTTAATTATTTTGTAAACATTACGTTTATTGTTGAAAAAAAGCAAGTGTTTTGTTAATAAAGTTCAAACTAGAACACAGTTCAAATATTAATAAAACATACTATATAAGAAAAATAATGCTGAAAAGCATGTAGCTAAAATAGTCCTTAAATATATGTATAATAAAAGTTCTTTCGTTTTGTTAATGCAAGAAATATCAATTTTTTTTTATCTAAGTATAAATCGTTTTTAATCGAATAAAATTTGAAACTTTAATTTAAGTAAAATCAGAAGGACACTCAAGAATCCGTCAGGTGCTAAATCCATCAACTAGCCTAACTACTTTTAATAGAACTTGACTGTGAAAAGGAAATTATTACATGTAGAAATATAGGCTATCTTATACAAACACTGGATAACCAAAATTATAACTAATAACTATAACACAAAGATGGTGTTTAATTTTCCATATATTAATATAACAAAATCCATTTTAATTTTAATGATACATAAAAATTAAACTTTATTTAAAAAAAAAAAAGCTATTGTATAAACAGCTAAATTTAAGAACAGTGTGCTAGGCTTTTAAAAAATTTGCACTCAAAAAAATTTCATAAAAATCTTAATTTCGATATAAAATAAGTTAGGTTTATAAGGTTCAGATTTGTAGCAATGTACAAAAACTACAAATCTGTTTACTTAGCTATGATCTCTCTTGCAATTTTTTATAGTTCAAAATTTTTATTAAAGAAATTGTTGTGAAAATCTTAAACTTATCAATGACTGTAAAATATTTTTTATAAATTTCTTCCTGGTTTTTAAAAAGCAAGTTTTTGGTCCATTTTTAGTCTAAAAATAAACATAACATAAAAAAACTGTCGTAACTTTAATAAAAGATTAATCACAAAAACATACCATTAAGAATCATATCAAGCAAAATAGTTTTATTGTCAACATCTGAATCGTTTTGAGAAATTTCAAATACTGTGTCTAAATTTTCTAAATCTGAATTCGCCATTTCAGCAATTAATTTTCTCTTTTCTTGAAGTAGGTTATTCATATCCTAAAATAATTGGAATAAATCGTATGCATTGTTTAACTAAATGCAGAGCCAAGTTTTAAATTAATCAACTAAGTATTTATTTAAGTAAAACTAAGAAAGTAACACTTATAAAAGTATTTTTAAATAAACTTGTCTAAATTAGTTTATACTGATTATTGAGAACCTCTAATAGATATAGTGATGTGATCTTAAACCTGTCGACTAGTCGAAAAAAGAAGGTAGTGAACTAGAACGAATTCATTTATATAAGAACTTAAAACTTTAAAAACTTGATCTCGGAATTAAACCTCTAAAGTAGTGATCTATTGGATCCTAAACTAAACGGACTTGGCTGAATCAAAATTTTATTTATTATATATTGATCCGGCTGGATCCTAACTTTGTGGATTCGGTAGATTACTAGTTTCGGCATATGTTATTCAAAAATAGATCAGGATCCAATCATTTGAAACTAGCAGTAGCTGTTTTTTCGTTGAAAAAACGTCTTTAAATATAAAAACCAAACTAAATTTATAACAAAACGTTTCTTGAAAATACACAAGTAAACAATTGAGCATAAACAAACTAACAATACTTTTTTTAAATGTATTTGATGTTATTGTAGGGTTAAAAGTATTTGTTAGTGCGTTCTCTCGTTACTAAAGAAAAAAAAGTTTTAATTTCTAATTGCTCTTTATTCAAACTTATGTTTACCAGGAGTAGGTGCCACAATGCACGGAGCGTTACTTTTGCATAAACCGACTTTAGTTTAATCAAAACAGTCCAAATTAAAATTGATTTAGAAGACTCTTTTTTTAATTGGTAAAAACAAATGTTTTCAACTGTAAATTCCTTATTTAGAACATTTAAAGCTCGTGCAAAAGTGACGCTTTGTGCAACAGTGATCTGTTTCTATTTACCACAGCTGTACCATTAAAAGCATGTTGATTAATTGTTTCATTGTAATTTTGCTTCCTTCGTTTAATGACAAAATAATAATTATTTATACGTAGTGTTTTAAATTTTGACCAATTTTTAGTTCCTAAATAAACCAAATTTTGTCCACTCTTTCAACCTTTTTTAACAACATTAGGCAACTTCTCTAGTCGGTGGAGCTGATATGACCGGATTATTCGACATAGACTTTTTCGGAATATTTTACTTTTGTAAAACTAGTTAATTTTTAAGTAAGCTATGTCCAAAGAAAGCTCTACTACTAGGAGCTAAAAGATAATAAAGTATAATTTACTACATAAAGTTTATTAGAACACACACGGTTTTAAGCATTAGGCAGTGTTTAAAAAATTAACTGTACAAAACACAGTGGACAAAACTTATTTAACTGATAGGTTTATTGATTTTAACAAAAATTTAATCCGACCATTTACTTTTTCACATTTTATAGTATTTTTATTGATTTGAAAATGAGATCCGGATCCTGCAGATCACTAACTTTAAAGCTGAGTTAAAAAAGAGTAATCAACAAATTGCTATCTAACTCTAAAAACTATGACTAGCAACTGTTCATTAATATTTTAAGTTTATATTGCTTTTAAATCTAAAAATAGTAAATATTTTATTGATACATACCATACATGTCTTATATAAACTAAGTTTAGATTATATAAATAATTGTTTTAGTTTTTGATAACTAACTTACACAAATAAACATTTTTCAAACTGAGGCTTGAGAATTAACTAATTTTCTAAAATTTTATAGTAATAAAAATTAAATCAAAACATTTTTATGAAACTACAGTTTATAGAGTTAGTGTAAGCTTAAATCTTAACAATCAATATATGCTAGATATCTCTATTTTTAGGTTAATCAAATAAACTTTTTACAGTTATTAACAACTACACACATTTCTGATTTGGTTTTCTTTTTGTATGTGGTGGGAAGTAGGGTGTACAACTGTTGGTTCGTTTATAATATTTTCTTCGATTGGATCAACAATTGGATGTAATCTCCCTTTAAGTTCATCTGATTGTACTACACTATCTTCCACCTGTTAAAAATTAATTAAAATACTAAAATAACTCTACAAATAATATGAGTTAGTGTATTCAAAAACTATAGCATTTGAAAAATGGTAAATTGTTAAAAATATTGATAAGTTTTTTAAAGTTAAACTAACAACTATTAAAGTACAACAGCTTTAATTTTTGTTGTAACATTTTGTGGATATTTGTAACGTTTAAATGAAGTATGTTGTTAAAATACAATCTTTTTACACCTAAAATAAGATAAAAACCTAATAACTTTAAGTTAACAAATTCAAATTTTTTAAGTACATAAGTATACACTTGCATTTAAACTTTGACAAAACATCAACATAAATAAAAGTTGTAAAACAAATAAAAATAGTGAAGTTAGCTAAATAGTAAATTTAAGTATAGTTATGACAGATTATTCATTTAAACACTTTTTTAAACTTTTTAGCCTGAAAAGAAGTAAAAAGTACTAGTATTCTATTTACAACTAAAATTATTTCATGTCTTTAAATTAAAATTTATTAAGACTTAAAAAAAAATATTTACAATATAAAATATTCACAAAGAAAAATATTTACAAATTAAACTATTTTATATCAAAATAAAAAATATATAACCTTTAACTTTTTTTAATAAACATTTCGTAACAACACTTAATTATATAAACTTTTACTAACAGTAAGGTTCATATCATCAGGACTGTTATGAAATTCTGATGGTCTTATTCTGTAATTGTTTTTAACTGTCGTCATTATTAAAAAAATTTTTTATTAGAAAAAAAAACTTTTAAAAAACTCATATTTTAAAACTAAAAATGACCAATCATGCTCAAAATAAAACAAAGTACACAAAACAAATTACTTAAGTTGATGCGTTTCTGAGCTTGGTTTGTCTTTTTGTGCCTGAAATTTAATGTGTGGTTGTCATACGTTATTTTACAATTGAGATAAAGTTTAGCAAATTTAACTCTTCTGTATATATTTATCTAAAATTAAATAGTTGTTAAATGACATGAGTATAAGCTATGTAGTGTTTAAAAAACCATACAAATTTTTGAAAAACCTCAGTGACAGCCTTGTTAAGAACATCAACCCACTCATTTCTTGATTTTTGTGTTGAGGCAAGCATTTGATACATGTTATTATTAGCCAACATAAAAAATGCTTTCTTATCTGTTAAATAGTAATAAAACAATAACATCAAATAGAAGGAACAATTAGTGTAGTTTGATACTTTTTACTTTTTTAGACACTTCGTTTATAAACAAAGAAAAATGAGGATAATGGCTATTATACATTTATGATAACTTAAGTTGACTACACCAAGTATAAATAATGACTGAGTTTATTTTATTTGTTTAATTATATAGAAATTTAACTTATCTATATAAATTTACTAAATTATATTTTAAGTAAGTATATGTTTTTATTAAATAAAAAAACAAGCTAATTTACCATACGAACCCACGTCAAGTCAACTTAAGTATTATTAGTAGCATTAAAATTAATATTATATTAAGTGTACTAAAATAATACACAACTCTTTGTCAGTTAGTTTATATAACATAATTTCTAAGATACAAAACAATTTATGTAAAAGCTAGGAATAAAAATATATTTTGTGTCTACGACTACAGTAGGTTAGAAAAGAAGCTAAAGCACAACCATTAACTTTTTGAAAAATAACTAGTAAAGCATATAAATTACTATATATGAATTATTTGTTGATAAAGTTGTAAAAATTTTAATAATAAAAAATTGCTTTGTTTTACAGAATCAATTAATTATATATTTTTTGATATCAACAAACTAGTACATTTAATAGTAATTGTCAAGAAACAAAGTTTTAACATAAAAAACAAATAGCAGTCTTTATAATGTAATTTAGAAGCAATAAACTAATTAGCCTAGATAATTTATTACCAGTAGCAGTTCGTCTTA
Source organism: Thalia democratica (assembly GCF_965202585.1). Classification (NCBI taxonomy): domain Eukaryota; kingdom Metazoa; phylum Chordata; class Thaliacea; order Salpida; family Salpidae; genus Thalia; species Thalia democratica. The sequence continues at coordinate 61,572,314 of NC_139165.1, forward strand.
TAACGGCATCAGACATTGTAATAAATGGGATACCTACTCCTTGAGATATTGTTTTTTGTGGTAACACATTTAAGAAGTGCTGTTTGTTTGCGTTGGTCTCAATTAATACAATCAAGTGTTTATATACAACTACGAACACATCTGTATTGTAATTATTTTGTCTAATTTAAAATCTAGTACATAAGTTAATTCAAGTAAAATAATTTTATGTAATAGAACACGTAACACAATAAAAAATCTAAACAGATACTAAAAAACTCAATATAAATAACTCTAAACATTTCAAAAATTATACATTTCTATAATCAGAATTTTTTAATGTTTTTAGTAAATTTTTAAGTTTTCTGAATTCCTTCCAGGTTTGAAAAAAAAAATTGTTGGTCCATTTTTAGTATAAAACTAAACTGTGAAAAACCCATCTTAAATAGAAACCGTGTTGAAAAATTTAAAAACAAAGAAAAATACTGAAAAACTACTTTAAATGTGTTTTTTAACAAAAAAACTTAAATGATACATATTTCTTTACCTTTATGGTAATTTTTTCTCTTCTTATTTTAAGTTATTCTACTTTACATGTAAATATAGTTTAAAATTCCAGGTTTTTAACAAATTTCTCAAACTTCAGGTTTTTTTTTCCTAGATTGTCAAATTCCAGATTTTTTTAGGATTCCAGGTTTTTTGCAAACACTGTATAATACTTTATTTCGTATGCTTGTTTAATTAAACTTAATTTATCTCACCATATGCATCCTGTTTCTTTATTCCAATAACATATTTTAAATAACCTTGGTAAATTGAATCCTCTTCTAATAAATCAATGTCCTATTAAAAAAACATTTAAATTTACTTAATTTTTTAAGAATAAAGACTTACAACCTACAAAATATAAAACAATAATAAGTTACCTTATAAGTATGTATGAGACTGCCATCAATATTAACATTTTTATTCATAATCAAAGGTGACCTATCCAAGTTTTGTTGAATTTTTTCAAGGTCCTATAATTACAAATAACAGATTTGTAAATAACTTATAACTTATTTTCTATAATTATGTTTAATATAAAAATTAATTATACAAAGATTCGTAAATATTGCAATGACGTTATAAACTATCTAAAATTGTTGCATGCCATTTTAGTTTTCTGGGCGTGAAAAATCTTGTAAGAACATCTGTGAAATTACAACAAGTAAAACTTTAATAATACTAAATTTATTTCTTAATAAATAAACTAAAGAGTATTAAACAGGTTATACCATACTATTAAGAATTTATACCTAAAATTGTTATTTCAAAAAGAATTTTAGTATTAATAGTAGTTTTATAAAATTATAAAAACTAACATATCTGTTATCAGTTTTTCTAATAAAGTCATCAGTATAAAGCAAGTTTTTTGTTGTGATTTCTTTTAGTTTTAATAAATTTTTATACTCTTCAGAATTTTGATCTGATGATGCTGTTATAAAAATATCACATATAATTTTAATAAATAAAAAAATTATATGTAGTTTGAGAAAATTTTTAAGTAGAACTTTTTTTTACAATAACAAAACTAACAAACTTTTTTATAAATGATAAATTTTTACTGGAAAGCTTACTTTTGTAACATTTAATGATCCCTTTGATCATTAGAGGATATTTGGTTAGTCTTTGGAATTGCGCAGGAATCCAATCCTGAAGTTGAAGTCTACCTAATGTGACGAAGTTTTTCCGATGGGTTTGCTGCGTTATGCAAAAAATAGAAGTTATATGCAATACTTTTATAAACCAATATACAAATTTTCATTTAAAAGAGTCAAGAAATTGTATGCTTTGAGATGGTTTCAAGATAAGCAACGAGCACCGTCTAGCGATTAAATGGATATCATTATGAAAAAATAAAACAAACTGATCAAGTTATCTCGCTAGTAAAAGGCAACACTCGTAAAACTGTTTGCCACAATGCCAATTTTTTGTCTTTTTATCAAATTTATTTGTGTAATTTTTTGCAATTAATTAAATATTTAAAACAAAAAATTTATGATTAGTTCCATTAGCGAGTTTAAACAATACATAATGTTAAAGTTAAAACAGAGGTCGGCAGCTTTTTGTAAGCGCGGCCAACTTTACTAAAAAAGATTGCTGCATTGGCTTCACGGGCCGTCGTTATATTAGAATAGTTGTAGTAACCATTATAAAATACCACTTCAAACCAAAATTTGATAAATAAGCAATATTATAACACCAATAAAAAGTTATAATAAAGTTTAGAGTCAAATTGTAAGTTTTTACCACAAAAATGTTCTTTTAATAGTTTTAAAAACGTGTGTTTTTAGCTAAAAAGGGCCCGCGGGCCGCAGTTTTCTGACCCCTGGTTTAGAACCACAAGTTACAACGAAAAACTACAGTAACACTAACGTGAAGCCAATAAATCAACCTAATTAAAATAATCAATTTTAAATACGATAGAGCTTTTAAACAATTAGCACAACTAGTTTAAGAAACTTATGGACCAGTCACCTCAAGAAACTCGGAAAACTTTTTGTTGTCAGTTTTCAGTTTTGTGATTGTTCGTAATGATTTTTTCTGATTTGCACAAAACTTAGCTGCTTGTTTTTTGAAGTTTTCACCAACGTCATCTTCAAACTAAAATTGTTGTGTAATATAATTATTGTTCATTAAAAAATCTACAAAATTTGATTAATAGTTTTTTGACTACTAATCAAAACACTTATATAAAATTTTTATGAACAATTAAACAAAAACCTTAAACCAATTAAAAAAAGCTCAACCGTTTCGATTAAGCATATAGCATTGTTAAAGCTAAATGTTTTTAATTTACATTAAAAATTTTAAATTATCAAGTTTAAAATTTTCAAAATCAAGGATAAATTAAATTTTATGTTTACAGTAACCAGTTGTTAAATATTAAAATGCAAAGCTAAAACTGTAAACTATTAAAACCTATTTGAATTTTAAATTAAATAAAATATAAAAAGAAACGCTTACTAAATCTAGCATTGGAACAGCAACACCATTGACAATATTTCCATCTCTTTTTTTTACAGCTTGAAAATTATGACTAAGAAGTTTATGAAAATGAACAAGTTCAGGCAGTGTGGAAAACAAATCATATAGTTCAATTTCATTAACTATTTTACTTCGTTGTAGAGGCTCGTAAAAAAGCTAAAAAAAAATCTTACTTAAAAATTCGAAGAGAAAACCTAGTTAAAACAAAGTAACTGTATTAATTTTATACTACATGGACGTGTTATAAAAAAGTTAGAAATTTAGTAAACGGTTGAAAATCTAGTTTATAAAGATATTTATAAAAATAATAAAATATCAAAATAAAAAATTACTTATCAAATAGGTTAGCATTGATACAATTTGTTCCAAAAAGTTAAGTTCTTAAAAAGTATTTTATAAAAATACGCACTTTAATAATTTTAGTGATTAAAAACCTTATTTATCATAACGAGATTGGCAAAATGCTGCATTTCAGTATCAATGAGTTCATTTATATTTGATTGCTTGTTTACTTCTTGTTTTGAGAGCTTCTTTAATAAGTTCTTGTTAACTCTTTGATGCCACGGTAAAGGGTCAGGTAATTCATACTGTGATTTATGCTTAGTATTTTTAAATAGTGTTACACTATTCACTAATTAAAAGAGGAATAACAATGAAATAAGTTTCACTTTTTTAGAACTACTAGTATGTACTTAATCACAATTTAAAAACAAAAACCAATGATAACAATTTAAAATTTTACTTACATCAGGATCTCCATCAAGAGTTGGAATGATGTTTTGACTAATAGAAATACATGCTCCATCAGTCTCTGATACTAAGCTGAAATTTTTGTGTGCCTATTTAGTCGAATATAAAAATATTATAGTTGTACAAATTTCAAATACTACTTTGCATTGTAAGTCTACCTTACCTTTTTATCCTTAAAACAGTTTGGTTATAACGTATAACTGATTTCTTATCTAGCACTAACAGATTTTATGCTTTGAAAACGACAAAGTTTAGTCAAAAATAGATACTAACGTTTCAATTAGTAAAGCTTCAATTAGTAAATAACAACGCTTTAAATTAGTGATGTACCGGACCCGGACTTTTTTTTCAAACTAGGATCCGGCCGGACCCAGATCCAAACTTTTTTTTCTAATTAGAATCCGGCTGGAACCGGATCCGGACTTTTTTTTCAAATTAGAATCCGGCCGGAACCGGACTTTTTTTTTCATATCAAGATCCGGCCGGATCCGGATATCAGACAAAAATGGCAATATCCGGCCGGATCCGGACAGTGAGTCGGTACATCACTACTTTAAATCCACATAATATTCAAAATAATAATTAAATTTCTATAATGAATTAAAGTGCAATAACGAAATGTTTTTTTTTACTAAAATAATTTAAGTAGTCCTATTAAAAAAATATATACTTATGACACAAATATTTATATATTAGAGTAAAAAAATATATCATAGAATTAAAAACTTTGTTTTTAAAAACTATGTCCATACAAAGTTATATACTAAATTCATAATTTTTTTTATACTATTTTATTTGTTTGTTAGTATATAATCAAATAAATGCTAGATAAGTAAATTCTAACTTTTGTATGTTTAACTTATGCAAGAAAACTATTTTATAGTTATCAAAAAAGCATAGTAATTATTAAAAACCTAGTACTATACAACACAGCTTTTTTAACTGAGTCAGGATCAGGATCTGATTTAGAGTGTCCAGTTTTTCCCCTCAAACTTTTTCCTTCACCCCTGCCTCTAAAACTACCACCTCTATTTAGTTTTCTGTTTGATTCCAATGCTGCATTGCTTTTAAAATATTATAATTTAGTAAATTTGTCAAATAAAGAAAGAATTTTCTAATCAGTATTCACAGCAATATAAAAGAAACGTAACTTTTTTTTAAACATAAATATTTTTGACGATGAAAGTTGCTTGTTTTGCAAATACAAAGAAAGTTATAAATTTATATATCAAACTTATTTCAAAATATACATAGAACAAATAAATTTAAACAGCAGAAGTAAGCTAAATAGTTTTTAGCTTTTAAAAACACATGCATAACTAAATACTAGTTTTCTTATTAGATAAAACCTTCTAATTTTAGTTTATTTTTTAGTCCTGATTTTTAAGTACTTTAAACATTGTTTATTTCGGTTCAATAAATGATGTGTAATTTTTTATTATTAATTGTTCAGTTAATCTTTTCATAGTTAACATAAGTTTTTTTGTTAGTTTTATTTCAAAACTATCATTAAAAATCATTATTTAAAAATCCCACCTATATGACTGATCAACTTGAGTAAGAGATTGTATATCAGTAGCTGATGTTGATGATTGAATTTTATCTGGTGATAAAAAGCTTGATGATGAACTCGCTAGTGCATCGCATACTGAATCTAGAAACCAATCAGCTCATAATAAATAAAACCACGAACCAGTCATAAGTAAAAAACGTAACTTACTGTTTTAATAACATCTAAACAAAAAAATCAATTGGACAAGGAAATTTGAAATTTTTTTTTATTTATGAAAGTAGTAAGTCAAAAACATAATAAAAGTTAGTTATGATTTAACTTGCAAGTAAAATAGTCTGTTTATTTCTGATTATTTTTTTTAACAACTAAAGATAAATTAAATCACTTTTTAAAAATAAAATAAAAACTTTGCTCGTAGATCTTTATGTATTCGAGTCTACTGTTAAATTGTTCCAGGAATTTTTAAATAAGTATATTACTTAACAACAAGCTTTGATTATACCACTTAGATAATTTGACCTCAAGCTTTCGGTAGACTGAGAACTAGGTTTCGTTCTTATTGAAACTAAGCAATAGTCCTTCAGTCGTAATCAACGAAATTTGCAGTCGTCAATTACAGTTTATATTGTTTTACTGCTACTGAGTGATGAGTTTCAATAAGAACGAAACCTATATCCCAATATACCGAGAGTTAAAAGTCTTATGATCCATGTGGTATAATCAAACTTTTAAAAAAATATTCGCTTGCAACAAACTTTAAAAATATATAAAGTAAAATTTTAATAAAATGATAATTTATTGTCTTTTTTAAAATAAATTTAAAAAGTATACTTCAAAACAGTTGTTAAATAAAAGACGCAATCTCGTTCAAACAAAAAAATGTCGCAAACAAAATATTTTTGCTGCTCCTATCCAACTCTTACTTTAAATTATTATTAAACATTCAAAAAATAATCAGTTAGTTTTTTTAGAAAAAACTGACTCTTTATTATTAAAATAATTGTTAGGTTTACATTATATTTTTCCATAGATGACTCTGAATATACAAATGAACAATAACGCCCAAACTTTTAATTTTTAACTTTCGAATATAACTTTTTCACCCCTAATTTTTTTGAAAATATTTTATATAACTTATTCTCTACTTTATAATCCGTAACTGCTAATCCTTATTAAAGGAGACAGCTTGTGCAAAAGTGATACTCCGTAACCACTTGTTTTTAAAATACAAAATGTGATATGTGTTTTAATATATATAAAAAAAATCACTCAAACATTCTTAAATTTTTTAACAAATTTTTAACAAACATTTAAAAAAAAAACATTACAAAAATTAGGAAAAAATTAGTAACAAGTTTTTAGTAATCATTATCTATAAAACTTTCAACTCACAATATAGTAGACGAAATTGCACTACAAAGTACACATGCAAACTTAACAAAACTATTTATAGCTGTTAAAACTTGTATTATGTTTATAGCAGGGTTTTCCTAAGTGGACGAAAACGCTAACTTGGGGATGATTTTAGCTATCAAGGGGGCAGGCAACTTAAAAAAATTTTTTTTTCATTGTTGGCGATTATGAAAGTAAGCTTGGAAAACCCTGGTTTACAGTGATTACATGCAGAACTTTGATTGTAGGTAGTAGATTATAAATAATCTTAAAATTTAAAAATATACTTGAAACTCCTTTAAAAATATAATCGATAATAGAAGAACTTGAAAAAATTGTAACAATAAGCTTTATTAATGTTTAACTTAGTATTTTATTTTTTAAGAATAAAAAAGATTAATCTCAGGTTTCGTTTTATACTTCTTCAGTTTATAACGTCTTATTTTAATTTTCTAATGGTCATAACTGTTTGTTTATTGAGAAAACAATGCTAAAAATAAAGTTTGCTTTCTTAACAGACTTTGATTTAAAATAGGGGTATTTTTACAAACTACTACTGAGCTTTCCAAGAAAAAAATAACTTAACAAAAAACCTTTGGTACATTTTAAAACAACTTTTAATTTCATAATATAACTACTATACAAAATTCGTATTAAACGAAAATAATTAAGTTAACAGATAATAAATTATATGACGAAATATAAAAAAAACTTAGATTAAAATTAACGTTTAAACTTAAATATTTAAATGACACAATAAAAAACTTATATGTCTTTTTATGTTCGTTCACAAGTTTAAATTTGTTCAAGTAAACAACAAAAGTTTGTTTTTTTAACTATAGATTACAGTAACTTTTGTTAATAAATAAATATATATAATGCACTATATTATAACCTTTTACACAATCTAAGGTTATACAAAATATGAATTAATTGTGGCAAAAAATAAGTTTTTAAGATTGTATGAAACATTCAAATTGATTAACATGCAACAAAATAAACTAAACATCTTAAAATATTATTTGCAATAAGACAGGTTTAAATTTCTTCTCTACAACAAGTCTGTAATTTCAAACTACAACAATCTTGCTAAACTTTTATGACACTAGACACAATTTATTTTGCAATCCTTATTACCTGATATTTCTGTACAATCAGAAGCAACTTCATGTCTAATCACAGCAGCAGTATCAAGTTCATCAGAAGAAGTTATTAATACGTCACAATTAACCATATGACTATCATTCATCATGCTACAATTTTCTTCTTTTTCATTTGAAAGATGCAGTTTAGCTGTGAAAATGGCACTTTTGCTTCTAGTTTCTACTTGGTGTTGTTGTGAACTTTTTATCTTTTCACTCATTTGACGAAGCTGATGTCGGTTTTGCTTGTTCTTGTATGGCTTTCGTTCTAATTTTCCGTCAATTTATATATTTTTTGAAGCATGTTTATTATACAAATTTATTCTTAATATTTCTTAAAATAAATCGCCGACTTCTGCAGTTTTTCAAAGCAAATAAACTAACTAAACGTAATTTAAAATTTTCAATTTTAAAGGCTTTTTCTTTATTTATTACATATATTTAAAAATTTTTTGATAAAGATCTTTTTTAAAATTTTATTTAACATTATTCAAAATTAGCTATTACGTATTATACACATATTTAGTTGAAAAAATAATAATTAAATTTTGATGATAATATACTCTACAAAATTAATTTATATACACATCAACTTAGTTAAGTGAGTATAATAAAATAATAACGTAATTATTGTCAATAAAATTATAATGAAATTTTTTTAACATTTTACGTTTATATATATTTATTTAAATAAACTATTAACTAGTATACTTTAAACTAAAACTTATAATTACCTTACATGTATATAAATTTGATTGATCTAAAACATTTTGTAAAACTGTAAATATTATCATTATTTAGTAAGTGTAACCAAAATTACTTAGTAGTCCAATAAATTTACATATTAAAATTGTTTTACTGCTTTGCTTAAGCAGCAATAATAAGAGTACCCAACAAGTGCTGTATTTTTTTCAAAATAGTTTTTTAGAATATCTTTATTTTAAACATACTATTATAGTTTTTTATAATAATTATGTCGGTAAGTCTACTAGAGTTATTGAATATTAATTCATTAAGAAGCATACATTAGCAAAAGTTCTAGAATAACGAAGTATATAATTTAAATACATGTTTTCTATACTGATTTAAATACACAATTTATTGGACACTACACAAACTGAAATTAAAGTTTGAAAGGTTAAAAACTTTGTTGTTCAAAAGACATAATAATCTTAATTAGAATAAAAAATTTAAAGTTAAATTTTTAATTTAAAATTATATTAGGAAAATACTGAGATCATAAAGTATTTCATGTATTTTTTCATATACATATTTTGTCGTTACTATGTTTTTAATAAATATTTCATAATGAATAAGCAAACTCAAATGTTAATAAAAAAAGAAAATTGTGCAAAAACCTTACATGCTAACTATAAAAGTATAAGTTTTAAAGTTAATGAGAATCATGCTTAGTCATGCTGATAAACAAACACTTGTTTTTTCAACTACAAATAAATAGATTTTTAAAATGTAACTAGCTTTGAGATTTTAAAACAAATCTTTAAAATTAAAGTTTTAAATCAACATACCTGATCTAGTATTAGAGAAGAATTTTTTCTTTTTGTCATCACTTGTAAGTTCTTGACTATTTGAAGCTCCAGTTGGCTTTCTTTGTTTATCAGTAACCTAATAGTATGATGGATAAATGTAGCCAAGTTTCTTAATTCTTTTGGACAGTTGAGTTTATTTAAAATTTAAATATGTTAAAGAACTTTTTTGTAAAATATATACAAATTTTATAGGTTTTTACCTGTTGAATCACAAGTCAAATCAGATATACTTATTTAGCTAAAAAATATTTTTCAAATGACGTTCGTTAACTTATTTTTATTTTAGAAAATGCTAATTATAACATAAATTAAGGGCATAGGGGTGTCCACCTTGATTTTTACAAGTTGATCTTATTTTATAGAGTTTTATCAGAGCTATCAAACATTTTTAACCGTTTGAAAAAATTCAAAGTATTTTTTGAGATATGAGCAGTCAAAGTCGGTGACCTCAATAGGTTCCTAATGGAAGGCGCAAACTAAAAACGCGAAAAAAAGACCATTTCACTAAAAATCTATCTCCTCCTTCATTTTTTAAGCAATCTTCTTCAAATTTTCACAGAAAGTGTATTATTAAATTTAAAAAATATTGAATGCAGGAATTTTTTTAATTTTGAAAAATAAAATTCTTATTAAAAAAAACCACCTATTTTTTGTGTTATTTTATTATTATGTATATCTTTCGATTAACAACCCAGTTGAAGTGTGTTGATTCGTTAACACACAGAAACATATGTTGGTACAATAAAGGAAGATTACTATATAATTTGTTTTTATAATAAATTTAACTGTTCAAAATATAGTTTTAATTGTTTGCTAATAAAAGATCCTAGTAAAGTAACTTCACTGGAATATAAATAAAACAAATTATACAGTAATCTTCCTTTATTCTACCAACATATGTTTCTGTGTGTCAACGAATCAACACACTTCAACTGGGTTGTTAATAGGAAAGATAACTAAATCAAAAACAAAAATAACTAAATTTTGATTTAGTTATCTTTCCTATTAACAATCCAGTTGAAGTGTGTTGATTCGTTGACACACAGAAACATATGTTGGTAGAATAAAGGAAGATTACTGTATAATTTGTTTTTATAATAAATTTATATATAATATTGAAATAGGTTGAACAAAGCAAAGGATCAATTCAAGTTAAAGATTTTTTTTATGTATTTAAAATATTTATTGAACAATTTATTAAGTTACTGAGTTTCACCTAGAACAGTTTTAAACTGTGATTCTTATACAAACAAAATGTGAAAATCAGCTACTGAATAAATTTTTCAACAAATATTTCTTAATATAATTAACTTATAAATGTTGTACTCATTATTTTGTTTGTTTATTTTATATTTGCTACCAACTAAATACCTATTCATATTACTAACACTTTAATTTAAACTTTTTAACAATATCCAATAATCTTTTTTTTAAATTTAAGTATAGATATTTAATCTATTGTTAGTTAGATTGATACAAAATTTTTACTGTTTAAACAACTATTGGACCTTTGGTTTCGGTCCTCTTGTAAATATTGATTGTATCCTGTCAACTGTCTTTTTTTTCTTATATCCATTAATTTCTGCGTAGGTTTTTATTACATCTTGCATTAATGATCTGTTAGAAAATTGTAAAAAATTGAAAACAAGTATAATGTGCTCAAGTACTAATAGTACTTAAATACTAACTAAGAAATTGAAAATACATTATACAAATTGGATTTATTTCAAACGAAGTATTTAAAATACATATATAATTAGTACTTACATTCTTTCTATTTGAATTTTAATAGCTTCTGGTGACTTTCCATTTTCTGGAGCAGCCCTTAAAATTAAGAAAGATGAGGTTACATCCAAAAAACTCTTTAAAGTAGCTGACTTTAATACATTAAAAAAATTAAAGCAAATAGGTAAACACCAGAACCATAATTTATTTAATACAATCAGACCTTAATTTTTACAAAGCTGTACATATCCCAAATTACTCATATAAAATTACGAAGATATTAACTAAAAAATTACAACTTATATATTGTATGTAATATGTATAGTTATTTCTTGTAGCCAAATATTTAGTTTTTATGTATTTTGACGAAGCTGTTAGAAATTGCATTTCAAAGTATCAAAAAAAAGTTCTTGGTTCTTGATGGTCCTCAACACCCCTTGGTTTAATTTATCCGTTTTCTATATTGTATACTAAAAATGGGCAGTTCAAATGTCATTGAAAAGTAAATGATTCTTATATTTTTAAATAATTAATTTAAAAAGTCAGATTACTTCAAAAATTTTAACAATCTAATAAAAAAAACTATAAAGAACAAAGTGTATTATTGTAACAACTTTAAACATTTTCTTTCAAAAGATGCGTTACTGTTTAAACTTTTTTATAATAGTTGAATTCCTACAAAATCATAATGATGATTTAACTTGTTTAAAGGTGTGATAAATAGAACTTAAACAAATAGATGACATGTGTATTTAGTTGCATTTTTTATGTAACATTTTAAAATTACTTTATTATATACCTAACTAGAATATTTTCAAGTTTAATACAAGAGTTATAACTTCAAAGTTTTAAATTAATTTAAAACATTTTCTAATGAATTTGCAAAACGTTAATTTATTTACTTTTAACTTAAGATAAAACTATAACACTGAAATATTAAATTAGAGACCATGTGTATTAGACAAAATATTCTTAAGTTTTAAAATTAAAAGTTATTAACAATTTCTAATGATCAAGCTTTCCAACCATTACATTTTAAATAAAATTCCAGGTAAAGAAGCCTATATTTTTAGAGAAAATAAAAGCTTCAACCATAAATTTAAAACAAACTTAAGCATCTTCAAAGCATTATCTTTTTCAATAAGCAACGAGTTTAGCTTTTTGTTTGTAATTTCATCTACAGCTCTCATAATAGTGTCCAATTTATGTAGTGGAAGATAAGTGTCGCCGTACATGTGTGCCAATCCTTTCTCACGCACTGAACGAAAATTTGACAGCTGCTGACGAATCTGGTATAGTGAAATAGTACATAATAATAAATTAATTAATAAATACTTTTATAAATAAATTAACTGATGTATTAAAAAGTCAAATAAGTATGTATAATTACAAATCATAAACTGATATTAGTAATATAGATCAAGTTTGGTTATACTCGTGTAAACAATGCATTTATAATTACTGAAACATTGTATAGTTTATGTTTTAGCCTTTCATTAAACCCAGCTGAATTCTTCATTTATAAATACTTTTACACTAAGTAATTTTTAAAAGTAAGGACTGTAATTTTCTTTAAAATGGTTATATAATTGAACAACAACTTTAATTAATGAAACATTTAACACTATGCAGATTAATACAACAATTATAACAACCAAACATAAACAATAATAAAATATATTTAGGTTTTTTTTTTGATTGACTACTGTCAAAGTGCTTCTGTGCAACTTGTATATGTAGAACTATACGTATTTTAAATAGAATACAACTGTTAACCAAATTAAAAAAGTTTTTTTTTTACTTAAATAAAACAAGGTATATAAACACACTTACTACATCAGTGCAAATTTGTACAGAAGGATCAAACATAAATTTCAACGCTTCTTCTGAAGGATTCTTACTTATTAGCAGTTTATCTAAATAATTAATAAATTTAAAACAACCAAAATATGTTATTAAAAACTTATTACATAATTAAAAAAACTACATAGAATAATAACAAATAGTTTAAAAGCTATAAAAAGTTATAAATAAACTCAAAAAAATAAAAATTTAAGTTTGCTATAAAAAATAATAATAATTCGACAATATATACTAGTACTTTAAGCGTTTAAAAAAATTATTGTGAGTGTGGTACGTTGAGCTTAAAATTTAGCTGTTTTAAAGATTGTTAGTTTTTTGCATCTTAAAATTTCAGGATAAAAAAGTCGGATGTTGTTCGAGATATGTGTTTTCGAGGTTAGAAAATTTCAACAGGTTTCTAAAGAATGGAACTGTAGCATTTCATAAAGTTTTAAAGTACTTCGCAAAACTGCCTTTAAATTCAATATATTTAAATTAAAATATGAAGTTTAATAAAACGTTGCGTAGAAAATAATTTGTTTAAAAAACTACAACAAAAACAAATCTAACTAAGTCATTTCTTAATTAAATTTTTTTGTATATAAGTTTTCAAATTGTCATTTTGGTATGTTAATTATTATTTGTGATTTTATTGTCTTTATCTTAATTGCTAAATATAAAAAAACATTATACTTCAAAAAAAAAATCAACATGTTATTACTCTACTTGCTTGCTAACGAAGCATTTGAAAGTACTTCAAGCAATTATAATGAGTTTTTATTAGAAACTTTGTTAATTTTACATATATAGTATATGTTTTATTTATAATATAAAAAAACAACTAAATTTCGTATCTTTTACTCAGTTTCAATGATTTACACATATCTTCAGAACGAAATAAAATACATAGAAATTTTTTTAAAGAATCAAAAAAACACATTATGACGTTTCAAAAAAAAACTGAATAAATTTAGTTAGTCTATTTTAAAAACAACTTATGTACAAGTAAACTTATGTTTTGCTTTATTCGTTCTTGTTTTTAGTTTTATTTTATTGTTATTTTCTGTTATTATTTAGTGGTTTTTGTTTTTTAAAATACATGTTTTGATTGTGGAAGCAGGGTTGCTGCCTTTCTTTTCTTTTATTTAATGATAAATCTTTTTTAATATTTTTTTTAACTAAAGTTTTTAAAGAACTGCATTTTGAAAACAAAAAAAGTTGATTTTAAATTGTTATTAACCTAAATTCTTATAAACAAATAACATCAAATAAAATAGTAATTCAATATCAGAACTATTTATAAATAAAAAGATATAAACGAAAAAGTAACAAGTTAAAGCTATAAACAAAAACAAAACTTAAAAAACTTAAGGACTCCATACTTAAAAATTTTGAAAATCATTATATTAAGCTTTATAGTATCTTAAAACTTTTTTAGTCATTCTCTCTCGAAACGTTTTCGTATATAAAAAAATTTAAATTCATATTTCTAAATATTGTCATGCATGAGCTTCTTCATAAGCATCTACACTCTAGATACCTTTGAACTTATGTTTAATCGTTAATTCATTAAAAATAAGAAAATAATTTTTAATGATAAAAATACATAATCACACACAAGTATATGATTTTAGAGCAAAAATGCAATTTAATTTATTTTATAAACTTTTTTTTTAACATAGGTAGATAAAAAACTAATTAAGTTAATAAAGTGTAAAGTTTATAAAACGATTTTTTCTTAACTTTTTAAAAATATTTGTAAGTAAACAAATCCGTAAGTAGAATTAAACATGCAAAATAATGTAACTAAGAATATTAAATAATTAAAATTTAAGATCTTAGTTTGTAGTTTAGTAGTATAAAACTTAATACTAGTGTAAATAATTGAAAATAATTAAAATTTATAATTGTAAGTAACACATTACAAACTTATACTTTCTCCGATTGCTCCATCTACATTCACTTTAAAAATCTGAAAAAATTACATGTTTTAAAAACTGAATTAAGTATACTATGCAGTAGTGAAAATTTAAAACAACTAAAAATAAAACTAATTAAAGATGTAAACATATACAAATTTTATTATGGCTAAAACTGAATATGAGTGTTTTTTATGGTTCAAGAAGGAACAGAAACTAATCTTTGAAAAAATTATATTTTATTTAAGTATAAAAAAGGGAAAAATAAGTTATGTTTGCTCAGCTAAAACTAAATTTTATATTTAGACTTTGTAGTGGAATCAAAAAGGTTTCTTATAAGTTGTCAATAGTTCCTATTTATGATATAAATCAAATAATGCACTTTACTTAAACTATATGTGAGGGTTAATTAACTGCGGAGGTAGAAAAAAAGGTGTTTTGAGGTTTTATTGAGAAATTTTAAAGAAGAGATAATGATTTTTTTAGTTTCTCTTAAAAAAAGAAACTTATCGTTTAACAATTACTAAAAGAACATACACGGTAACTACTATACTAGCTATAATTTTACACTAGCACTTTATTTATTCCTCTGAAAAATTAAAAGCTTTTGAGAAACTTAAAACAAAGCAATCTAGATGCTCAAATCAGTTGAAATCTTAAAAACTCATTATAAAAGTATCAAAAGAAAACTTGCCTTACATTTTAGATATTTTCACCTGTAAACTTTTGTAAAAAAATATTGATTTTTCGGAAATATTAAAGTTTTTTATATTTTAAAAGATTGGATTAAGTTTTATCAAGTTTAAACTCACTTTAAACACAGAGTTGCAAAAAGTATTTTGTTCTTTATTTCAGGTTTTCTTAATTTCTTCCAGGTTTTTGAGAGTAAGTTTTTTTGTTAATTTTTAGTAAAAAATAAAATTTTAGGTATAAAACTGTGTTAATAGGATAAAAATACTGTAAAGATAATGTAATGATACTTTAAATGGGTTTAATAAAAAATATTGTATACAATCAAAATTTCATAATTTTACATGTAAATGTTGTTTAAAATTCTAGGTTTTTTATGCCTAAATTGTCAAATTATAGGTTATATCAGGTTTTTCAAGAAATCCAGGTTTTTTAACAACCTTTATAACAGGTTTTAATTAACTACATAATTATCTAAGAAGTCTAGAAAAAATATTATTAAATTTAAAGCGTGAATTCTTAATGTAAAATTCTAATATTTTTCTAAATATTATATAAACTATTTAAATTAATCCACTAACTAGATACTTATAATTATTTTTTATTATTTTTGAACGCCATTATGAGCTAACTACGAGGTGGCAAACAATTCTAAATAAATAAATTATATATAAACTTAGCTGACTCGGTACTCAAACTATCTAAATGTAATTTATTATATTTAAAAAACTTACAGATTCGACGGAGAAAAAGTTTTTGTAAATTTCCGATGCTTTTTTCAGCAAATCTTTTGTTGAGCTGAGATTTTTGTATGTATCTACTGTAAGCATCAGTAACTGTCAAAAACATTTGCAAATATAACAAACTTTTCAAAAAGTTTAACACCACTTATAGACTAATCATAAAACATTTAAGTTTTTCATAACTTAAATTACGGGATTCGTTTGTATTACATTTTTAAATGGAAAACAAAATTTAAATGTCACTGTTAAGTGTAAAGTTAAGTGTGACTAATTAATTAACAAGCACTTAATTTTTATTGAGTTTAATTAAAAAAAAAAAACTTAGACATTTATTTTTAATAGTTAACTGTGTAGCTTAAGGTGTTAAAGCTTTTGAATAAATATAAGAAACTGTTAATAAGCTAACCAATCCACTTTTATCAACTTCTGAAAGCACATAGTTTATGAATACAGCAAAATGTGCTGGTTTTTTCTTCAATACTTCTAACTCGTTATAAGGTCCATGATCCTGTTGCAAAATTAACTATAATGCTAAAAGTTTATGATGTTAAACTTAAACTTAAAATTTTGAAGACTTAAAATGTAATTAAAGTATAATATATAGTAATTATTATAAATATAAAAGATAGTGAAACTCAGTTATTAAACTTATCTTAAATATCTTGTCAAAAAAAACTAATTAAGGCATATCGTTTCAAGTAGCTTAAGACTGTCAGTCGTTTGTGATATTCTGATCAAAATGACATTAAATTAATGCTTCGTCTTAGTTTATAAGTTAATGTACAATTGTTTAGTTTTATGTTCAATAATTATCATAGGAAATAAAAAAGACCTTTGTTCACCTTAACTGAAACAACTTCGAAAACTGGGAAAGGTTTTAGTGAAATAAGTCAGAAATAAATCATAAAATAAAGCACAAGTTTTTTTTTTTGAGCTTTTTTTTAGTGAATCTGCCAAGGGTTAGAAACAAAGTGAAATCAAAACATACCAAACATAACCAAATCTTAAAAACATTTAAACTTTGTGTTTAAAAAAAAATTAGTAATAGTAAAAAAGAGTTAAGATAGTTCACTTGATAAAACTGTTCACAGTTAATTACTTTGATCTTAAAAACACAAAACAAATTTAAAACTCGATAGTATTTAAATTAGTTATAAAAATAAAAACTATTTAAAGAATTGTCCCAATGAAAATTATGAAAAAAAAACTATAAACATCAAAAAACTCATTTATTCTTTTAAGTATTAAATCATTGAATAAACGATCTGAAATGTTTGTTGCATCATAGTAATATTTATATTACATTTCGTTTTAGGTATTTATAACAAAAATTAAATGCATAAACACAAAACTCTTATCGTCAGTCCTAATACATACGATTTTATCTAATTGAAGTTAAAGTTTGGGCAACAATCTCTTGAAACATTAAAATATATTGAACCTTAAGTACGCTACTAAAACGCAAGAAATTACAATTTTACTACAAAAACAAACCCCCAACTTTTATTATTTTAAAAAACTAACAGCTATTCCTTCTTCAATAAGTTCATCGTCTTCAAAGTTAAGTATTGAAGTATTCTGTTCTTGAATGTTCATGGAATGCGATTCTAACAAACTCTACAAAAGTGTAATGGTTTTAAGTAAAAGAAACATTTTTATAACTGACTTATATAAAGTTTATAATAAAATTTTCTAATGTATTACTAAGAATTACGCTTGTAAAAATATGCAAGCTAAAGACTTCTAAAAAAAATAAAACTCAAATAAGAAAAATGTCCAATTTCAGGAACTCTAAATACTGTATTAGGTAAAAAAGAAATAAACATATTACTGAGCGACTCTTAAAAAAGGTAAATACCTTTAGTTAAAAAATTAAAACAATACGAAATTACAGGAATAAAAACTAAGTTAATGTCCACAATAAAAGACACTGACTATATATAAAATATTTAAAAATGAAATTAAAGGTCAAACATAAGAATAAGAAGACACATAGTTGTTTATAAATACTTCAAGAAACAGCTAAGAAGCTTTTTTATTGTAAGGTACATAATGAAAAAATTTTCACTGAATAGTATTTATTTCACTGAAACTTTATTTTTAAACATAACCTATATTTTCATATAATAAATAAACGACTACGTTTTGTTAAACTGTTATATTTTTTTCAACTCTTTTACTATTTTAAATAAACTATAAAATTTTATTAAAGTTATTAAAAACTTAAACAAATTAAAGTCTTGATTCTAAAAAAAAACTGTCATTTAAGTATAGATATAAATTTTTCATTCCTATTTTATTTAAAACTTTGAAATTCTAAACAAATTAAAACAAAACTATTTTATTTGTATGTGTTTTATGGGTAACTAAACTAAATGTTCAAAACTTAAACTACTATAATACAAAAAAAAGTAATAAAACTAATTCAATAAATTAAGTTTAAAACTTTATTACAGCTAAATAAATAAAAATATTTTAAGTTTAACTGTATAAATAACTTTAAAAATATTCAAATAAGCATTTCAAAAACAAGCAAAACTGTTTTTGTTAACAATGTAAAATAATTAAGCTACACTATAGATTTACTAGTTAATTATTACATAAAAATATTTTAACTACTGTATTATGAGTTTTAAACTTAAAATGCTTCACACAAATGAAAAGAAGATTATTTTTATCACACAAATTACTAAATATATATTTTTTATTTTCCTCAGTGTACAAAAAAACGATAAACACTATATTAAACAATAATCAGTATACTAATATATATGTATTTTTTATCAAACATAAATGTTTTTTTTCATAATTAACAAAGTTACAAGAAAAAAAGTCAACATATGCATATACTTCCTAAACTAAAAATACCAGGTTACCTGTCTTAAAATGTTGAAACGGAATTGAGTAACTCACATGTATTTAAAAAAACAAAATTTTAAAAACGGTAACATAGTTTCTAAAAATGTAAAACTTAATCAACAATTTAGTTTTTTCTTGATGTATAAATACTATTAATCTTGTTCACGTTTTCCGGAAATATAAACGTAGTTAAATTTTATAGTAAAAAATATTTTAAACCTCAAAATTGAGAGATTGTAAGCTGAAAGTATAAAAAAAAAAGAGTCAGCTTATCTCATCATACACAAACCATAGTAAAAAAAACCTTTAAAAAGAAATCATGAAAATATTTGATTACTTTTTTTTACTACTTTAACGAGGTTAAGTCACAATTCTAAAAGTGTACTAATACTATTTATAAAATCTAAAAATATTATAATTTTGTAGTTTTCAAAAAATTTTTAAAGTACTAAATATATTACTTAATTAGGATAGATAAGTGATGTTAGCAGATGAATCAGTTAATTCAAGAATATACCAGTTTAAGCCTTTTCTATTGAAACTATATCATATATAAACTTTCACCTTAGAACAGATCTTTAAGCTAAAAAGATAAAAAATAAAACAATAGAGTGATTTATAATTAAGCGTATATCAATATATAAAAAAAATATTTTTTATGTTAAGTTTTGGTCAACAGTGCTCCAAAAAAAATTGGAGCTAAATTCAGACTAAAAAAGTTTTTCTGATGATTACATTCAACAGCATGTATATGAAACATGTAAAAATTTTGTTTTTTTATTACAATATTTATCAATATATAAATAAATCATAAAACATTGTAACTACAAATTCAAAGTAACAATGTTAATAATACTACTGTAAAAGTACAAAGATTAAATTAAAACTAAATTAACAATTTTTTTAGTACATATTTTGTTTAATTTTCGTAGCTTGGTAGTCTTGAAAATACGTTGTGCAGTGTAACTTTGTAATTTAATATAGCTTTAATAGAACAATCTTGTTAATAAATATATTTAACAATTTAAATGGGAAATTTTACTAAAGTGTAAAAGTACACTGTGTTATTTTAATTATAAATTATAGAATAAAAATAACAGTTTTGTTTTTTTCTTTAAACATCTAAGAACACATAGTTATGTCAATTTTTGATAATGAAAAACTAGTTGAAATGGACAATTTTGAAAGAATTTTAAAGGTATGCAAGCAATTCAAACATGCTAAAACTTGATTGTTTTTATCATTAAATTTGTATTGAAAGTGATATTGTTATATATTATTTTTACATTATTATCATAAACTAACTGTAAATATATATGAAGTTAAGTAATTTAGAAGTCACTAACAATAAGAGTGTATATTTAATAACATTTTAGTTTAATATTCATTTTGAAAAACTAAGCTTAGCTGACATAAAACTTTACTTTTATAATAACTACATTGAAAAAATTTTTTTTAGTAAATGAGAGCACTTTTTAAGTTATTTTTTTAATACTCATAAACAATACTTATAACCTAAAATTAAATATAACCATCGACAAGTACAGCTTGTAATCATAAAAAACAGATCTTATAATAAAGGCAAAAAAGACTTAACTTATTTAGTATCCAATTATTGTAGACTTGTAACTGTAGTAATAAGTTGTGTATCTTAAAATATATGTAGACAAATTAATGCGGTCTTACTTAAATTAAACTTAAAGTTTTTTTTATTTTATTTATGTTACCTATAGAAATATAAATTTTTAAGCAATTTCATTGAGATTATTGAAAAAAAATTAAAATTATTTTGACACAAAACCTATACAGTTAGAAACAACTAATAATTATGTAAAAACTAACATTTAATTCAGGGGCTACGGTATCACTACAACTGACAATATTGTCTGAACTACCCCGCTTCCCAGATCTTCCATTTATTGCTCGACTTGTCAAAGTTCCCTCAGAATTTGATATTTGTCTCTACAATTTTTTTTATTGATAGAAAAACAAAATGTACATGATATTTTAAAAACTTTTTAGTGTTACAGTGACTTTAAGAAATAAATAAATAAACACACTTTTTGTGATGTAATATTTAAATATATGCTTAAAACAGACTTAACAAAGGAATCAATTCAAGCTAAACACTCTTATATTGAAAAATAATTATTACAAATTCTGACAATTAAAAAGATTCACCACTGAACAGATTGTCGAACTGCGATTCTTATTCAAAAAGAACTAAGATTAACAAAATTTGAATAATAAATTTCTGTTTGTTTTAAAACTTAGTTGTAAAATATAAGTTTTTAAAAATTTATAGTGACTAAGTTTACAAATTGTTTATAAAAACAATCAATATTACTATTTTTTGTTAACTGCTTTTTAAGGTTTTTTATAAGCAGTTTGTTTTATAGTTCTTAATTTCTACTTGCAGTCATCAAACTACAAACGTCTTATCATGACTTGTGGTCTGATGATCGAATTGGTATGATCAAACCTATGTTAATTCATTCTAAAAGCCTTTTTACTTTTTGAGGTAGCTCATACTTAAAAATAATGTAAAAAGATTATTTTCATATTTAAATATAACTATTTTCATAAATCTTTTTATACAGATCGATAATTATCAACTGAACCTTATTATTTTTTCTCCTTATGACTGGCTGCGATCTTTCTCTGGAGAGTTTGCTTTTATTAATTATACTATTTTTTGATAGCCCCTTGACTGCATAAGCTCTTGCTAATTTTCTCTGTGTGTTAGGGCTGTTTGTTGGTGAAGCGTAAATAAGTGGAACAGAATTTAAAGGGGTAAAAACATCTTCATCTTTAATATTATCTTCTACATTACTGCAACCTTTGTTATTAGTAACTACTGTATTGTTAATGCAGTCTGAAGTAGACGTACTATCAAGAGCATTAACTTCAGAAATTGTTTTGTTAGAAACAGTTTTATTAAACAAAAAATGATCTTCTTCCCTGCGTAACACATTGTCATTGTGATGAACTACTTCACTTTCTTTTATAAGTTTTAAATCAACCTCCCTTTCAAAATACAACGACGTCATACTACCTGCTCTTTCCAACGCTCCAGGGGAAGGAAGGTCATACTTTATTACATCATTACAAGACGGCAGAGATAGCCTATTGTTAGCATTACTATTGCTATGCTTTTTATTTCTAATAATTTTATTTAAAGATTTTCTAATACTTCCTCCAGACGAAGATTTTATATTTTGTAATGAGTAGTTACCTGCTCGGTCCATTTAATTTAAAAGTACTTAAATTTATTCTGTAATAAATGTTAAAACTATATAAAACTATGCTGCCTTCACAAAAATTTGACAACAATATTTACAAATACTTTGAAAAATATTTATACAGTGATCGTTCAAAAATTCAAAAATCTTAATTTTTTAATTTGTTTAGATTCTACTCTGTTAGCACCAAAGAGCTAGATTTTTTTTAAACTCAAGGATGAGGTAATTGATAAAAAATTAGGAGGTAAAGGTAAGAAAAAAAAGGGGTAAAAGAATTAACATTGAAAAGTACATTACCTAGTAACTATTGCTGTATATCTAGGAAGTTCATAAAGTAAAAAATATAATAAACAATTTTTTAGGTTTTATTAATTTTTGTAACAGTCTTTAAACATTAAAAAAGCACTGATGCTAATATTAGATATCCAAAATTTAATTCTTTTTTTTGTAGAATACATGCTACCTAGTTTATTTGTTTAATTAAAAATAAAATACTAATATTTTTTAACGATTAAAACAAATAAGCTAAGTAACAAGTGATTCTTTAAAAAACATTGAAAACAAATTTACTTTGGTAAACACAAACGAAAATAAAAAACTCTAGTAGAAATGTTTTTTAAAGTTCATTTAATTTGAAGTTTCAATGTTTCCTACAGCTATAAAAGAAATGGAAGTATAAAAATATAATCTTTTAATTTAATACAAATAGTTTTGCGCTTATAAAACACTAAGCGTTAAGTGCGTTATAAACTCTAATACCTGTATAAAACTAAATCCTAAAAAGTTTTAAATATTTCAAACACTTCAAAAATAAACAGTCTACTTTTCAATTAAAATATTCTGTTTTTACAAACTAGAAAACTATAAGTTCTACTTTTGAATAATAACTTTGTTAATTATTTACAACGACAGTAAACAATTTGAAAAGTAAATAGTATGTTTTCCTGTTCAATTTATTTTTCGCATAGATAATACATTAAAGTATGTTTTTAAACTAGTAGTTAACTCTAATTCAAGAGTAAATTAGATCTAAAACTATTACTTTTTTAGTTTTAAATAATAGTCACAAACACAAGATCTAACAACCTATTAACTTAACTACATTAGTTGATTTTTATCTAGAAAAACAATGTTTACAATAAGAACTATACTTAAGATACTTAAGTAAAACAAACTAGACAACATATGTTATAAAATTAAGTCTCAGAACATAAAAATAATTAATATTGTGCTAAAATTTATTAAATTCGTACGTTTTAAGTAAAAATTTGGGCATGACAAGCATCTTGAGACTGTAAGCTTACTGGAAAAAATTTACAGAAAAAGAAGCATCTATCAAAATTTAAGTCAAAGTTTTAAAATAACAAAGTACTTAATTACCTGCCTAGAAAAAAAAATTAAATTTTAAAGTTGAAGTCGAAATAATACTTTTAAATAAAAAATATATAAAACAAAAGTTAAAGAAGTTTTTTCTAACTTTTAAAAGAGCGGCTCAACCTTGCTTACACAACTTAAGTCTAGCGTAAGTAAGCCTGAGCTTTCAAAAGAATTAAAGATTAACTGGTATACTGACCAAAGTAGCTAGTCTTTTTAACAAAACCTTTAGTAACGGTAAATATTTCTTTTAAATTAATAAACGAACAAACAAATAAAAAATAACAATAATCGTAATAACAATAGTAGTAGTACCAAAAATAAATATACATGGTAATAATAATGATATTAACTTATAAAATAATAACATTACTAACATTAACAATACTAATAGTAATAACATTTAAAACAAAAATATTTTACTTTATCTTAAATAACAAAATATTTTTTGATTCGACACGTTTAATTTTAAAACGTTATACGTAGTATACAAAACCAATACAGCAGAGCCATGAAACACTAATTTAGTTTGCTACTCTAAATATTAAAAAAAATGTTTTGCCAAGTAGTAGTACTGTTGTTTTTCAAACTTCAAGGCATTAAAAACTACTACCACAGGCTTTACTAATTTATTATTTTCACTAGACTAACAAAAAACACTAATAACAGAAACCAAGTAAATTAAAACTTTACCAATAAATATATTAAAAAAGAATATAAACATCAAAAACAAATAGTTACTTAGTAAACAACATAACCTTATACAAACAAAACTAGTTTTGTTTAGTTTACTATTTATTTAATTAAAGGGACTGTTTTTGTTTTATGACCGTTTAAGTAGTAGACAATATTTTCTTTTAAATTACAGCTAATTTAAATATATTTTTATAAAAATAAATGATAACAAACTTTAAAACAATTTACACAGCTTGTTTTAAAACTTTTTTTGCAAACGTATATCAAAAATATTTAAAGACTAAAAAAGTTTAGTTTAACAAAGGCCATCAACTTTTTATACAACTACATGAACACAAATAACAGCTGTAAAAAACTTTTTTTTGTTTAAAAACTTATATCACTTACATGTTAAAAGAAGATTTTTAAAAAATATTTTTCTTTATTTTGTTAAATATAAAGCAGTTTACGTGAAAATCTACGAAATTAAAAACTATTCAAGCAATAAAAAAGTAAGCTGTTAATATTTTTGGACAGTTTCTAAGACTTCTGTAGAAAGGTGCGTTTTACATTTTAAGTCTAACTTATGAACTTCGTATTAATATGCAACAAACTTATTTAAAATATTAATTTATGTACTACATTTTCTAAAACACTTAATATGATTTTTAAAAGATATTAATTATTTCAACTGTTTCTATGACTTACAAATATATAAAAATTTCTGCTATTAAAAATTACTCGACAAAAAACAGTTTTCAAACAGGTACATTATTAAATCTTTATCTGATTAAATGTAAACAATAATTGTGTAACTATACAATTAACAACTATTTAGATTTACTTAAATACAATGTAGCAAATAAATTTAATAAGGTACTTGTTTGAAAACTATATGTATATATAAGAAAAAAGTTTCATAAGAACAAATTCAAAAAATTTAGTTTTAACCGAACAGTTTTATTCATAATAATTTTGATAAGCAAACAATAATAATATAGAGTAATTGAATCTATAACTCAAAATAAAACATTAATTAACATTTCTTGACTAATGTTCAACCTACAACCAAAAAAGTTATTTAAATATACTCTAAGTATACAGACAATATATACAACATGCTACCAACAAAACAATGAATGCTAATCATTGATAACAAATTTATAAGATAAAATAGAATTTTAAATAACATACTTACAACAAAATTAAAAGTTCCAAAATTAAATAATTAAAGTGTGTCTAAAAAGTAGCAGTTAAACGAAAAAAGTGAAAATGCGAGAGAAAAAGTTATAGACTCCACGCACTTACTTCGAAATAAAATTTTTTTGAATGGCAGACGGCTTATGAAAATATTTAAGTTATAAAAAACGAAAGAAACAATTTTATTAAGTTAATCTCTTAAATTAATTTTTTAATATACAAAAAATTAAGTTAATCTCTTAAATTAATTTTTTAATATACAAAAAATATAAACAACTATTATATAATGAATTATACTTATTATGAATAACGTCTTCTATTAAAAGTAAAACTAGACAAATGTTCAGACTTACTAAAAATCACTTATACCCAAACAAAAGTTATTTAAACTAAAAATAATCTCGTCGTGTAGATGAAATTTTACACCTAGTAAAAACTCGATAGACTATATTTTAATTTTAGTTTTTCCTTAAACAACTTTTTAACTTATTTTCAGTTTTTATATAAATTTAAAACAAAAAAAATATATCAAATGAATCAATACAAGAAATATTTAATTTTCAGTTGTAAGAATAAACTTATTTATTAATTACAATTATATTTTGATACTATGTTTGTGATAGTAAACCTTAGTTTATTTTTAACTTTAAATAGTATTTTTTAAAGGTGTTTAAAAGTATTTGTTTAATTTATTTAATACTGTTATATGTACTGTACAGTACAGTGATGAAATTTTCTATAAAGAACTTTTGAAAATTTTGTTCAAATACGCCCTGTAGCGTTTGTATAAAAAATTGTGTTAAGTTTTAGTATTGAATAAATGCAAACAAACCTAAACGTATCAGCTTTAAAAATTATCATGTTATTAACTTTATTACTTTTTGAACATTCAATGAACAACTAACAAACTTTAATTTTGTCAGTAATTTATAGCTAATAAAAATAGCCAACTTTCAAAATACAAAGTACTAGTAAACAAAAAGTATTATTACTTACAAATTAAAATTTACAAACAAAAGAGTTATTTTAGACATTTAAGTTATATAATCATAACTAAAATACCCTTAAAATTATTTTAAACAAAATGATATAACATAATTTTTTTTTTTAATTTCTACTATGCATAGAGTGGGTTAAAAGTTATTTAATATTAGGTTTTAAACAAAACATATTTAAGCAAAATTTTTTATCGTTAGTTTAAAATTTTCTAAATCAGTTTAAGTAAAATTTATCCTGAATTAAAAACAAAACCTTTAATTTTATTGAATGTTGATTTTTTTTTCTTATCCTTCAATATTAAAAACAAGAAAATTTAAATTAAAGTAAATAAAATTTTTACCATAAATTGACCATGTTTCGTAATTAATTGTACCATTTGTACCAATAAATGATGAATGAATTAAACTATTTTGACGCAACTTTAGTAGTTTTATAAAAGATACTGTTACTACATTGATCAAAATTAGTTTAACATTTTTGTGTATTTTTGCTGCTTTTAATAACTCACTAAATCAATTGCGCTGCTGGATATTCCTTTTTTATTTTTCAGAAGACTAAACGAGCGATGTTCATCAAATCCTAAAATTTATGCAAGCATTAGAAAAAAAGAGTAATTAACATCGGATTTAAACTTTAAACTAATATTAAGTTCATATTTTTAACTTTGCTCAAATGTTAGGCTACAAACTAGTTATGAGCAACGTACGTCCTACCAAGCAGAAACCTCTGACATGCACCATCGTTTATTTTAATTGAAATAAATTTAACATTTTATTATCAAAAATTTTTAAATGTGCTCTAGACTTTCTTAATTACACATTAGTGCTAACATTAAACTAAATGATTACTTTAAAAGATTTTTTTCTATATTTTAAGCATATTTTTCTTACTTTATTTTTAACTTTTTATGTTGAATTATGATTAATAAAATAACTTTTAATTTATTTGCAAAAGCCTCTTTCTGGTAAATAAGATCCGCCGACTAAAAAAACTGCCCAAATGTACTATCAATAATAATACTATTAACTTTTATTTAATACATTTATTTTAGTTTCTTATTAGTTAGGTTTTTTTGTAAACAATTGTTTTTGTACGCAAATACTTCATAAGACTGACGACGATTCGAAGTCAATATTATATGAACAACTCTAGAGAGTAATAATTTCTATAGTATGCATTTTACTAAGTATTATGATTCTGTAAGCTTTTAAACTTTACAGGTAGCGAGTCATTATCAGTCTAATAAATTATTGAAAAAAAAACTGTGTTTTTATTTTGTCAAGCGAGCTTTGCTCGTTTGGAAATCTAAGGGCTTAACGCCTTAACAAGCAATGTTTTATTTAAATAATCATAATTTTTGTCCATCACTCCCTGATTTACCTCATAAAAACTTTATGATTATAAAATCTATACCATTACCATAAGTAAAAACTAATTTAAATCTAAAGTACACAAGATAAACCTATGTATTCATCAATGTCAGTCACATGTTTTTGATTCTTTTTTTGAACTTTTGCTGGAGCCTTCGCGGCTTCTTTTTTTGCCTAAATTTATTTATTTATTTTATTTTACAATTAAAGCAACTACTGAAAAATAAAGAATAAAGAAGATACTGTTATTTTTTTAAAAATTCCTTTTTGTAAAGCTAAAGTATAAGTGAATCAGCTACAATTTTGTCACACTTTATCAAACTTTATCTATTTTGCTTTATTAAATGTGAATATCAAGAATTTGTTAGGGTGCTTATTTTGACAGGTACTTTTGATTTTCCGGCTGGAAAAATTTTTATGTTTCGGAAATATCATAAAAACACCCTGTGCAAAATTTTAGCTGATAGGAAGAAACTTTCACCTTGGCTCCCACCGATTTTATAAACCACCCAAATGCAAAATATATGGGATCAAAAAAATGCGACCTTTGAGCTTTAAGCTGAATTTTTTTTTGCATGTGGCTAATTATCACACAAACACATTGTGAATAATTTAAAACGATTCAAAGAAAGTTTTATTGTGGAATTTCTTGTTTTTAGAAAAGAAAACTGGAAATTCAAAAAAACTTACAAAAAGTGATATTAATCAAGAAATTCCACAATAAAACTTTCTTTGAATCGTTTTAAATTTTTCACAATTTGTTTGTGTGATAACTAGCCACATGTAAAAAAATTTTCAGCTTAAAACTCCAAGGTTTAATTTTTTGGATTCCATACATTTTGCATTGGGGTGGTTTTTAGAAAACCGGTTGGAGCCAAGGTGAAAGTTTCTTCCTATCATATAAAACTTTGCACAGGGTTTTTTATGACATTTCGGAAACATAAAAATTTTCCAGAAAATCAAAAGTAGCTGTCAAAATAAGCACCTTAGTGTATATATAATTTTTATAAACCCAGTATTAGGAGTAAATTTAATATCAAGAATCTCTAAACAACTGTTTAAACACGTTATATATATATATATATATGTGTATCTAATTTAGTGGGGTTTAATAATATATACTTTTACATATAACGTTAGTCCAAAAGTAGAAAAATCAACAATTGCGTGAAAACAGTAAATGACTCTCTTGTGGTAGCTAAACGCAAATATAGCAACATAAAACTCAAATGAGTACAAAAGTAGAAAAAAGTTAGTACTTTTTTACATAACAAATAAATTCAACTCACTTAACAACACTAAATATAGCTGAAACTTATATTGTGATGACTTTTGTGAGAATTAAAACAATAGGGGTAAGACTTTAATTTTAAAATTCAATCTTATTTTACTGTTTTATCTTAGCTTTCTTAAATTTTTAATCGCTAAACAAAATTCAAAGTAACATTCGAAATATAAGCGATCAAATTCGGTTAGCTAAATAGGTTCCTTATAGAAATTGCTAACAAAAAACGCAAAAAAAAAGACTATTTCACTAAAATTCTTCTTCATATTAACCCAATCTTCTTCAAAGTTTTAGATTAATCCCAAAACTAATATATAAATGTTTTAAATAAAAGGGTTTTTTAATAATACTTTAAAAATAAAACTTTTTTTGTTTTTTGTATCCAAAATATTTATTTTAAATATTGTTGAAATTTCAACATTTGAAGTCTTTTAACTATAAAAGAATTATTTTCTGAAAATTTGAGATCTCTTATTCGAAAAATGAATTATATTTTTTTTTCGTGAATTTTAAAATTCCCAAAATATTTACAATGAAAAATTTGTTTTCTATACGTTTGTATCGGAAACTTTTTACGAAAATTACAATATCTCATAAGTTAAATAAAATTTATAAATACTATAAAAACCAGCTTGTAGTTTTTACTTAAATTTTTATAAGAGCCAATGTTATTTTTTGTAAAAATGGCGTCCCTCATTGCCTTAAATGTTATTTGCCGCTTGACTTTCTTTTAGCCGGGTAGGTGTCAAAAAGGGACGAAAGGATATTTTTGCACGGCGTCACTTTTGCACCAGTTGAAACTTTCTATTTGTTAATCTTTAAGTATTTTTTTTTACTTTCGGGCAAAAATGACACTTAGTGCATAAGTCTTTTTGTGCAAAACCTACCCGTCTCCCTTTTAGCCACTGTGTAGTATAAACATGATATAATACTTACCTGTATAAAAAATAATAATTTCTCAAATATCTTCTGTGAACATGGATAGTAATGTGAACACTAAAATCTTTGAGAAATACTGAACTAAACCACAATATACGCAAAAACTACTTAAAAAACTAAACTATAGTATATTATTACAAATTATAAACTAACACAGACAAATTTGTATAGTTGCTTCCAGTTATTAGAAAAGACCTATTATACAAAACTAAAACAATATTAAAGTATCAAAACGATTATACAAAACTATATTGTAAAGACTCTATATTGTAAAGACAGTAAGGATAAAATTTTTGAAGCAAGTATGTATATATACTAAACGTTTCTTCAACAAGAGTATATTAAAAAGTTACTTTGATCTAAAGAAAGACATAATTTTCGAAGTTTTTATTTTACCTGATTTCAGGTTTGTTTATTTAAATAAAGTTTTTAGTATTTCTATATATGCAAGAAATTTTTTTAAAACTATTTATTAAAAAAAAAACTATCATTACTAAATACTAACACACAACAATTAATATTATTCCTCCAAACAAAAGTAAGAGGTTGAGTATAATTCATAGAAAACTTAAAAATATTTTTGATAAATAGATTAACCCACCCGCCACAACTTCTTTTCAAGATCTTGCTTGCAATTCTGCGTTGATTTCAGATCAACTAGTAACTTGTCATCCATAGTCAATGCGTACTCATTCTTTATTCGCTGTTGCAATTTATTGACGTTCTAAAGTTGAATTAGTAAATGTGTTATTTTTTATAGCATTTTGCAGCTATATAAGCTAGTTGTAAGCAACATTTCAAAACTAACGAGCATAACATCAGTTTAAATACTATAAGCATAACTACATGATCTTAAAATTCTACACCACTAAAACTCTAATCTAATTAAAGCGAGTAGTTTAGATAGAAAAAAGTTACAAGTCAAGTTAGTTAACATTTTTCAAAACATTTATTTTAGTTATTAAATATAAAATCTTGATTTAATTAAAGCTATGACTATTTTATACTTTATAAATACAGTATAAATTTTATTTACATACTCTGATTATACGACATACAAGTCTTATTATTAACTTTATTATCTAAAATTTTTGGTTAACTTCAATTTTCTAAATGATTAGCAAAATCTTTAATGTTTCATTTTTTTTTCCTACATCTTAAAATTCGTTGTAAATGCTTTATATTATCTCATTTATTTAAATCAATTTCTAAATATAGAAAACTGAGAGTTTTGAAATTTAAAAAAATTTAGTTAATATTTTTTTTGTAATTTTTGAAGTTATGATTTCTTAAACTTGTTGAATGTTGTGAAATGTACAACAAACATTATTTAACAAAAAACTATTTAATTACAAACATATCCAAAGTGTAGTGTTCGTTATAAAACTATGTTTCAAGCATTTACTTTTTTAGATTAGTCAAGTTTATTGTTAGTTTTGTATGTTATTTTGTTAAAATTCATTAATATCAAATTAAAATATGTTTCACATTTGTTTATAACTTTACATTGTTTGTCAAATACTACTTAAACAGTTTAAGTAAAATATTTTAAATGACATCTAAGCGACTTGAAATGATTTCTTCGGGTAAATACTATGAAAGAGCTATTATAAGTGATTTATAATTATTAAAAAATTTATTAGATTAAAAAAAACTGTTAAAACCACTAATAAATCATACAAATGAGTAAAAGTTCAAGTTTTTAACAAAATAAAGTTTTACTTTATCGTTTTTTGAATGTTTTTTATCACCAAACAAATAAAAACTTTAATCAATAATCAAATTATTGGTCAAAACATACAAATATTTGAAAACCATACATTTTTTTTGCAATACTATTTCTAAGTAATAACATAATATAGCTTTAAGTAAAGGTACTAAGTGTCAAGCTTTCATATAAAAATCAAGACTATTTTTTACTTTAGTTTTTCTTTATATTCTCTTAAAATTACCTTAATTATCGTTTTTTGAATATTTTTCTAAGCTTATTTGTTTTATTTCAAATTTGTTTACCTTAAGATTAGCTTGATTTTTTAAAAAACAAAAAACTAAACCAGCGAATTTCACTAAAATTTGTTAATTTAATGAAATCAGTTTAAGTGTTTATAATCATTCAGAATTATAGTAGATTTGTTAAGACTATCAACATTCAACTTCCAAAGCATTTGTTTAAGCTTAAAAATAAATAACATTGTACATGCAAACAAATCTATAACTGTTTGTTCATGTAAACGTGTGACGAAAAATGATAGTTGTAAGATGATAAATCTTCGGCTACAAAAAACTAGAAAACAAACTTCGATCTCTTCTCTGGTTTTTTGAAGAAGTTCTTTTAGACCGTCTTGATGTACTTTCTGCATTTTCGCTAATTGATCGCTCTTTAAAATAGTAACAAGATATTAAAAAACATTAAAAGAATAAATTTAAATTTAATTAACGTTCAGGCTACAACGAGAAATAAATGTCCGGTAAAACTGAGTTTAAGTTATTTGTAATATTAGATAATTAACTTATGTTATGTCTATCTGAATGTAAATTTAAGTATTTATAGTAATCTGTAGTCAAAGTTAAAAAACAAAATAAAATATTTAATTGAATGCCTTTTACATAATGTGGTATTATAAGCATACATTTTATATTTTTTATTAAATCAGCATTATGTTTTTTAGCAACTATATGTTAAACTTTGTTTAAATAGTCATTTAAGAATAAAAATAAGAAACTTAAATATAATTTGCATTGAAATCAAAGTTCTTCCTTATAAAACTTATTAGTTGTAACACTTATAAATAAAACATTTACCACTAATACTTATTAATTTAAGTCTTTAAGATTTTTAATTTACTTGTGTATAATTAATTTTTCCAATTCTAATGCATTTCAATAACCTGCCGTGTAACTTTGCTTGTCATAAAATGTTAAAATTAGCACTTTTAATAAAAGAAATATGGATTGAGAACGTAAATATAAAACTTAATGTTGACTTTTTTATTCTTAAGTTTATTTTTAAAACTTTATATGTATTTATTAACTATTACTGATGTACTTTAAAATAATTATTTTTTTAACTTCTAAAAAAAGTTAGTTACGTACGCAGGTATATAAAACTTAATGTTGACTTTTTTTATTTACTTTTTGTATTTTGTATTTATTAACTATTACTGATGTACTTTAAAATAATTATTTTTTTAACTTCTAAAAAAAGTTAGTTACATACGCAGGTATATAAAACTTAATGTTGACTGTTTTTATTCTTAAGTTTATTTTTAAAACTTTATACGTATTTTTTACCTATTACTGCTGTACTTAAAAATAACTATTTTTATACTTATAAAAAATAATAACTTTGATTGAAAGCTTATATTAATTAAAGTTTTACATACACCAGGGTTGCCACAAGGTTTTTGAATTTTTTTGCAGATTTTTGATAGTACAAGTTTTTTTGTGCATTTCTAGTATAAAATTAAGTATAAGGTAAAATACTGTCTTGAATAGTAAAAAAATATTGTACAGACACTGTAAAGCTACTATAAATGTGCTGTATAATAAATAAAATTCTAAACAGTACAAAAACAATTATTGTTTATGATATATTTTTCATACCTAAATAATATTTAAATAAGTTAATCATTTTACATGTAAAACTTGTTTAAAATACCAGATTTTTCAAGGTTTTATAGGGAGTTTTGTTCAAAACTCTAGAATTTGCCGTGAGACAAGCTCAAGTTTAACAAACTCATGTTAAACTTGAGCTTGTCTCACGGCAAACGAAAGTCCAGGCTTCTGCTCTGCTGACTTTCGCCGATGTTTTTTGTTGATCGTACTAAAACGAGCGTGCCAGATGTCTTGCTTAGTGGACAATGTTTTAAACGTTGCACGGCAAATGACAATGCTGACGTCACTGATCATTGCTAGCAAATGGTTGTTTAATGTGAAAGCATGATAAACCGTTTGTAGATTGACTACTACAAGTTTTTCGGTTGTGACTGACTGATGAGTCCTAATAAGGACGAAACCGGTCTCAGTCTACCAAAACTTGTGGTCTGATGATCGAATTGGCGTGATCAACTCATTGTTAAACTCTAGAATTATCAGAGTTTATCAAATTCTAGGATTCCAGGTTTTTTGGCAATCATGCATACAATAAAATTAAATTCAACTTGTCACAATTCTGATTATTAGCCTCTGACGTACTTTTGCACTTAAAAACTGAGTTAACGCAGCAGGTTACTGTGTGATTTTTAGAAGTAAATTAATTAATTAAAATAAACAAAACATCTACTACATGTTTAATATAAATGATCTAACTACTTAAATTATTGATCCATTTATATTTTAATTCATAAAAGAAATTCTTTAGAGTTTAATTTATTCGCGTATCCTTCTTTATTTTAAAAATGTGTTTTTATAATATCTAACTGCATCATTAGACTTATTTTGTTCCGCACTATCCGTTGTAGCTGGCCCAAGCAATGTGAGTGCAACGTATGAAGAGTTTTCTGTTAAATAAGTACATAAAAACTAAAAATATCTAATTCATTTAGAGCAATTTTAATTTAGTATAACTAATTCAATTTTAAAGGTAATCATTTATTATAAGTATACTAAATAACCAAAAAATAACATTTTATTGTATGTTACATATGTAAGATGGTAATTATAAATGCTTGCTTAAAATCAAACCACAATGATTAACAACATTTTAAGGTTAGCAAATATTTTACAAATAAATTAACTAACAAAAGCAAATACTTAAAAAAATTAAAAATTGTTTATTTGTTCTATAAGGTCAATAGTTGTTTCTAATTTATAATAAAATAACCTTTTATCAGTTGGACAACACTAAAATGGTCTGCCTCTTGTACATTTGTTCCATTAACCTACAAACGCTTTTAACTGTTTATACATACTTTTAAGTATAGTTTAATCTGATTATTGATAATGTAAGCTTAAGATTTTGAAAAGTAAAAAGCTTAATTTAACAAAACAGTTAAGTATTCAACAGCTTAGTCGTCAAAAAACAAAGTAAAACAAAACAATGAACAATAATTATTAATTATCTTTTTAACTATACAGCAGAATGTTAAGTTCCAAAATTCTTAACTATAATATTTTCTCAGACAAAAACTTCTTAACCTTTTTTTAAATCTAGAGAATTATTATATTACCTTTATTCTTAAATTAGGTATACAATAACCATCAGTACTAGAAAAGTAACGATAGATCATTATGTAAAAATATACAAAATGTTTATAACTTTTTTTTAACTGTAAATCCTCATTAAAAAATTATTTCAATTATGTAAAACTTTGATATTTGATTAAAAATTAAAATTTTCCAAGTGATACTAAAGTATAAGTTATTTTGTAAAAAAAAAGAACCTTTATAATTCTGTCTCCTTCATGTACCCCTGCTTTTTGTGCTGTTCCTCCTGTTTTTAACAAACAAAATTAGATAAAAAACAGACTTGCAAGTACATTTTATAGTTAAGTTTTGAAAACAAAAAAAAGACAACTTTAGACAACGCTTTCAACAGTTATACGAAAAAAGATAAATAATTTACATTAAAAAAACATTGGTTGATTTTTTAATTAAATAACTAACAAAAAGTTTACTAAGTTGTATCATTTTACATTTATCATAAGACTTTCTACTTTTTAGTAAAATATAAAATGAAGGAAAAAATTACAATAATTTTTTTAAGCGCTAGAGAACGCTCATAAAAAAAACTATAGCAAAATAACATATCAGAAGCTATGTATTTGCTTAAGCTTTGGTGGCGTGTGCGGCTAATCTGCTGCTTAATCAAAGTAGATTTATTTTGTATATTTTTAACACTACAATAAAAATAAATACTTTTATAACAACCTTTTCGTGGTTTTTAATAAATAAATTATCAAAACTAGCACAAAAGTATTATTAATGATTTAAATACTAACAGTAAAGCTTACTTTATTAAAATGTTATTAACGATATTACTGTAAAGTATTTTTTAAACTTAATAATCAATAAAAAATAGTTTATTAGATATCATCTTGTAAAGAAAACATAAAATTTATAATTGAAAGTTACTGAAACTTAAGATAGTTAACTGTTGCTAGTTTTTTTAGGCTGTTTATTATCCTTAAAAAAAATATAATAAATAAAGCAAATTTATAATAAAACACAGCTTTATCTTTTAGCTGACAAAAAAAAACTTTTTTTAATATCTGAAGTAGTCCAATGCAGTTACAACAAGTAAAATATAAAATATATAAAAGAATATTTAGTTTTCAGAACATGATAAAATTAAAACTTCAGATGTTTATACTTCTAATAAAAGTATTTACTGATATAAAATAAACTTTAAATAATAACCATTTTGGCAAAACTAAATTACACATCTGTTACTAAACACTCAAGTCTAATTCCTGTTGGTGTTGAAACCATAAACTAAATGTTAAAGAAATGTTTTTATAAAATATACTTTTTGTATTTAACCGTAGTTACTTTAAATCACTTTTAAAATTTGAATGAATAAACTTTTATAAATCACTTTAACATAATCTGAAAAAACTTAATTTTTATGCAAAACAGTTCAATTATTTAAATAAATAACAAGCTCTAAGATTTTATTTTTGTGATCAAGACTTTTATTACTATGTAGCAAGAATTAATTACACGCAAAAAAAAAATTTATTTGAAAACTTAAACACAAAGCCTAGAAATTAAATTACCTTCAGTAACTTTATTAACAATCACAGGCCGTTCACCAGTTATAACCAATCCACAACCACTATCCTTGTCATTCTGCAGAATGATGCACTTCATTGATAGTGCTTGTGTAGCCGATAAGTCCGAAGATGCGTAAGACAATTGAATCATTGGTTGACCAATCACTGCTTTACTTATTCTGTAGAAGGATACTTTTTAAAAGAAAAGCCCTTAATTTAATTTAGAGCAGAAATGAACAGCTTTATATGAATAAAGGTACATACTTAACGTGCTAGAAAGTCTTCCACAAGTCAAATTTATTAGTATAAGTCGTTTGTAGGTCAAAATTATTTTGAAAAATCATATTAATAAATAAAATACAACTTAAAACAAAACAATAATACACTGTTGGACAACAATCAATTTAGTTTAAGGAATATTAGTATTTTTCCATTGTAAAATCACTATTTCCCATTAACCTGAAAAAAAAAACTTTTAATTAGAATATACAACGGTGACAACATATTATTTTGAAATTGACTTGATCCAGACTCTGGGCTTTAGTTTATTGTATAGTGTATACTAGTATACAGTTAACTATAAAAAAATTTTTTTTTTAATTTTTGGAGTTATCTGCAAGACTAGTATCAGGGTTAAATAAAAACTTAAGATAATTAATTTTTTTACTCTTTATTTACCTTAGAAATCGTAAGGTTTTTTTTTATATTAACTTTAATCTTTAAGTTTAGGCATCAAGTTTAAGATGTTCTTTAAATTTTCAAATGAAATCTACTTAATTGAAAAAATTCAGAAAATACTGTACTGAAAATATAACAACAAAATTATTGTAAAAAATACAATATTGATTCTGCTGTCTTAGAAAAAATGAACAAATATACGCTTTTGTTTCACTAGTACTTTCGTTTATTAAAACATTTTTAAGTGATAAACGGCTGAAGTTATATACACAATTAAAAGTAACAAACTTATAAAGTAAACTAAATTAACGTTAAAAATTAAACTTTTTAGGCTATATAAATTTTTAAAACATTTCCATAATAAAAACACAATTAATTATCATATAAATTTTAAAACTAATAATAAACGCATACTAACACAAGCTAAAACACAATGTACAAAAATGCTCTTTTCATAAAAATTGTTAAATACTAAGCTCTAAAATATTAAATCTTCATAAATTGTTTTATTTAAGTTAATTTTTGCATTTAATCTTATTATTCATAAATTTTCTTTGTAGTCTAAAGTTTTAATTTCAGGTTATTCTAATAATATTATCTTGTAGGCACTGTCCAATCCTTATTTTAAACATCAGTATGATGATTATCAAAGTAGTGTTTATATAAGACAGATTCGTCGCCTTTACCAACCACGTTTAAATTTCTTTGGAATTTTTTCCAGTTATTTCTATGTGCATTCCATCTTACATAAAAACTATTTTCAGTCTGACCTACATAGATTTCTTCGCATATTGAACATTAAGCAGAATATATTCCATAAATTTTACAGTTTAATTTTAGTTTTATGTCTATGGTTCTGTTTTCAACTGTTTTTATGTAACTATTCTCATCTATCATGTTTTTATAATTGCTGTATTTTCCGCATAATGCATAATTTTTGCACTTTTTGATCTTATTAATAGGTACGTTGCTTCCTTTTTTGGCTATATAACTAAATGTATTCAGCAATTGACCTATACTTCTTGGTTTAGTGAAAGATGTTTTTGCAAGTAGGAAAAGTTTCTTTTCTTCATTCGTGAATTTTGTTAAATTCTTAAATTGAGATGACCAGTATATATTCTTAGACTTTAGAAATTTTAATTTATTTTAACTCTCACTGGAGTTATTCATCAACTTTTTCAAACTGGCTTTTGACTATTTTGGGATTAAAACTGGATCTTATGCACTTCTTTTCAAGTTTCAATAAACTTTCCTTAAAATCTTTTTCATTTCCATTTAAACTTTTCAGGCGTTTGATTTCTCCCGTTATGATTCTTTTGAAGACTTTTAGTGGATGGTATGATCGATCATTTAGAAAAATTGCGTTTTTGCAGTCTCCTTTATAAAACTTTTTGTCTTAAAAGATTTGATTTCACTATCTGTATTAAGTATATGTTCTACTTCTAGGAAAGGAATTACTCTATTATCTTTAGACATTATACTGGATGTTATTTTAAGTTTATGTTTTTCAAATGTGTCTTTTAAGTTTTTGTTGATCTCATTGGCAATTTCTTTGCTTTGTGAGATAAATATAATATCATCAATAAATCTTTTGATAAGAAATACTTTATTTGTATTTTGTACTCTTAACATGATGAA
This sequence comes from Thalia democratica, assembly GCF_965202585.1. Classification (NCBI taxonomy): domain Eukaryota; kingdom Metazoa; phylum Chordata; class Thaliacea; order Salpida; family Salpidae; genus Thalia; species Thalia democratica. The sequence continues at coordinate 61,611,561 of NC_139165.1, forward strand.
ATGCAATGCAATGTTAGCAATTGCTACTGAATTGTTGTCCTCTGTAATTATACCTTTCTTTTGTTTTAAGTAACATTCTCTGAACTGTATGAAGTTATTGTGTATCGCCATCTTACATAGTTTGATATAAGATTTGATCATACTAGTATTGTAACTAGTGCAAATTGTTAGGGCTTCTTCTAAAGTATTTTCAATAAGGCTTACTTCAAGTGATGGATACAAGTTGACTACGTCAACAGTGTTAACTATGCAGCTTGTATCTTTGTTTAGTACTGAAAATATATTAATACTAATAATACTACTAAAATATCTATATTAAAAATATAAGATGTAACGTTATAAGGCGTTAAATCCTGGAGATCCTGATAAGCTAAGCTTATCGGAATGTATATCACAGATGTTCTTGTGCTAAAACTTTATTCCGACTAACGGCGTTTCACTGCTCTCAAATAAATTTAAGAACAGATCTACGGAGTCTATAAAATGTTAACACACATTAGAAAAAAAGCAGAAAAAAGCATGTATAATTATGTATAGTGTTTATCTAGGTAGTAACTATAAATGGACTTTATGGTTTAAAAACAAAGTTTGGGATAAAAGCGTAAAATTATAAAATTGTCTACAAAAAAAACAAATTTAATAAAAGTAGGCACCAACCTCAAAAAGCTCTAAGAATAGGCAAATTTTAAAAATGAAAATTAAATTGAGTTGTGCAGAAATGTTACGTCATAATAATTTTAACAAATTATTCAATAATTTATACAGCTTGAAAACATGAAGTATTAAACTTGCAAGAATATGTAAGTTTTGTGAAATAAATTAGTACATAAATAGACAGAGTTATTTAAAGTAGAATCGTCGGTTATGGGGACAGATATTCGATAAATCTTGCCGCTTATTCAGAAGTAGGTCTTTATCTTCTGCTGCAATTAGAGCTTTTTGAGGTTGGTGCCTACTTTTATTAAATTTGTTTTTTTTGTAGACAATTTTATAATTTTACGCTTTTATCCCAAACTTTGTTTTTAAACCATAAAGTCCATTTATAGTTACTACCTAGATAAACACTATACATAATTATACATGCTTTTTTCTGCTTTTTTTCTAATGTGTGTTAACATTTTATAGACTCCGTAGATCTGTTCTTAAATTTATTTGAGAGCAGTGAAACGCCGTTAGTCGGAATAAAGTTTTAGCACAAGAACATCTGTGATATATTAAAAATATAGTGCTTTGCTTGCTCCTAATAAAATAACTTACCATTTCTCAGAATCTAAAGAAAGCTGATGTTAAAAACATCAAATGTTTAAAGTTCAAATTTTGTACAACATTACAGATACTAGTAGTAATTCGTAGGTCTTGTTTGATTTATTTTAGGTACATATCTTTTTACTTGAAAACAAAAATATTTATATTACAAAATGTTTTAACAAATTTTTGTATGGATTTCAAACATCTAACACAGGGGTCGGCAAACTGCGGCCCACAAAAACGTTGGACTGTGGCCTGCGAAATAAAATTTTGCAGTCCACGAGCATGTAAATGTGGCTAGCTGAGCAAAAATATTTTTTTTAATTTTTTTTTTGGCAATTTGGTCTAATTTGATTAATTTCGTTATAAGTCCTTGTATGATATTTATAACAATTAAAATAGTTTACTGCCTTAACTTAAAAGACAGATTAGCATTCCACTAGAGTTTTTTTCACGGTTTCATAATAACTTTCTTCTTACAACAGCAAGATACTATCTTTAAAAAGAATGTAAAGAGTACTTGGATTTAGTAAGTTAGCTATATCACATCTATTAATAAACAAACTAAATGCAATTTTTTCCCATTTTGTTCAAAAGTAATGCACAGTAATTAACTAAAATTTCATTCTTTACAGTTAAGTTTTTTTTTACATGTTTTTTATACTTAAGTTACTTATAGATGTGTTATAACTAAAGGTAATATTTTAGTGTGCACAAAAACATATAAAATGACATAATAATAAGAAATAAGGTTTGTTTAAAATTTGTTTTGACACATTTTGATTTTTAAGAGTTTTCTTTGCACTTTAAATTAATTCCTATGCACACTAATGTATAAAGATGCTTATATTTTAAACCCCACTTAATTTAATACTTGAGTTTGATTAAACTTAGTTTATGCATAATTTTTTAACATTATTGTTTCTACATGTAACATCTAAATATGAATAGACACATTTAAAACAATATATCCGACATAAATTAAAATAGTTTTTGTTAGGTACACGTTTTCATTTTTCAAACAATGTTTTTTGGCAAATTTAGTAAATTTTTATGCGTTGCATACTAATATACACAGTTGCTGTTTTATGAAACTATCTATTTAACACAAACTAGATTTAGGGTAAATTTATTAAATTTGTACATTGGTAGTCAAAATAGTTCAGATTCAAGCAAATAAACAACTAAACATTTCCACACACTAGGACTATGACTATTTGAAGACTTAAAATCTCAGGCCAATTTAGTCATTTTTAAATTTTTTGCGTGACTTGCTTTTTGTAAAATAAAATATCAGACTAGTTTTTTTGGTCACTCAGGCTAGCTTTTTTGCTTTAAAGAGTGGCAAATTAAACTTATGATATGTGTTTTATTCAATTCAGTGTTTGTCTGAAATATATATATTAATATAATAAATAAATATATCTTTAATATATATTAAATGTTAAGTCTTGCAGTGGATACAGTTTGAAACATTAATTATATTAACTGTACATATATAGGTGTGAACAATCAGTGTTGCTAAAAAACTTAAACTCTGGAAAAGCTTAGAATTTGACAACTTATGCTTAAAAATCTAGAAAATCTTTAAATTTCTTAATTTTTGTAAAAATCTGGTATTTTAAACAATTTATACATGTTAAGTAATCAAGTAACGACTTGACACAAAACATCTGTCATATAAATACTATTTTATGAAAAAAAATACTTACTTAAAGTAGCTTAACAGTATCATTTTTATGTTGCTTTATTATTTTAGACAATGTTTATACCTTTAACTTAATTTTATACTAAAATAGAAGCAAAAAATTGTACCTTTGAAAACTTTATATTGGTGCATTGCACCTTTGCTTTTAAAATGTTATTACCTATTGTTGTGCTTTGCATTGGAACTAAACCTAGAAATTCTTCTAAAAGATCAAAATTAGTAAAAACACCTTTAAAAAAAAAATTCTCAGATGAACAATGTTTTTTGTATCAGTGCTTTCATCTTAACAGATTGATTTAAGTCCTAGTTTGATTGATGCGCCTTTATAATCCTCAGACGTTTCCTAAACACGACTTCTTGTTGTCATTGAAGAAATAAACAAAAATATTTTACTACAACCAACACAAATTCTTTAAAAAAGTTTTCAATTCTAAATATGATCTACATTTTCGTAATTACTTTTGCTACTTTATATCTTGCCTTAACATTTTTTCTGATCAGTACGCAGTTACTGAAGATAACTATGTGCTTTGTTGAAACTGACTAAAGTGATTTGTTTTTTTCGTCTCTTGCAATAACTTCTAATAAATTTTTTTAAATTCTTAGAGCTCTCATATTTCACATTTAATCATTTTAACTGCAATATTTTTATTGCAGATAAAGAACGAACTGTTTAAATGCCCAATAAAAATACTTTTTTAAAATTCATTAATGGCTTAACAATTGTTTATGCTTTTTTAAAAGTATTTAAGAAACTTAATTATCCATTCAAGCTGACTTATAATATTTTATTTTGTTATATATTCAATTTGCTAATAAAAAACTTCGTTATTTCTTTATTTTATGAACTTTATTTAAAACACAGTTGCCAAACAAACAGTCTACTTAAAAACTTTAAAAACTCCAACTAGGTTAAACCTGTTTAAGAACTTTTTTTAACTCAGATGTGTGTAAAACTTTTATTTCAAACACTTAGAATAAATCTTCGAATTCTCAGAATAGTTTTTATGACTGCAGTATAGTTTACTTATTGTAATTATTTTTCTTGTCTACTTACATATTGTGTACTTTTTTTAATTTAATGATGATATCTATTATTATTAAGCTTGATTAACAGCAAGTTTTTAGCTTTTTCAACTTTTAATAAATTTAGGCTGGTTTGATATAACTCAGACATTTTTGCTTTTAAATAGACAACCATGTAAATGAATAATTAATTACTAATAAGTAATTTTATTTAAGTATTCAAGCACTAATATGTTAAAATTTGTTTTAGCTTTTCTAGAATACAAATAGATATTAATTTTATTTAATTAACTAATTACTGAATTTTTTTTAAACGCAAAAACTTTATTAAAAATTAATATTTTTAAAAGTATGAAAAAGTGGCTCATGTTATAAAAAATGTATAAAGGTGACCCATAAATATTTTTGTAAACTTGGTTTTTATTGAGAGTTAGGTTGTAAGTATTATAAGAAACATTAAGTTTAACTTTTTAACTGTTTAAGAAAGTACATAGTTTATAAAGACTTAAGTGTATTAGTCAATGTAAATTTTATTCCAATAAATATTTATAATTTAAATAGGCATTATATTTGTAGCTAAAAGTCATTTAAAATAATAAAGATAATTAAGTAACACTTTCTCTAAAGTGACTAAACTTAAAACCAAAAGATTACTTAAATACTAAAATTTTAACTGCAGCGCGACAGGGTTTGAAAACTTAAAATTTGGCCCGCGAGCACCAACTGCCTGCCGACCCCGATCTAACATTTAGAATCAAATTAAACATAAAGTTGATTAAACATAAATTAAACATAAAATGTTTACAACTATGACCTTTATAAGGTTAAATCTACAAGCAGCATTGTAATAAAACAAAGATAAAAAGACACAAAAGTCAAGAAAAATTTTAGTTTATGTGATTAGATTCAAGAAAAAAAGTCAGTTTAAACTTTAATTATAAGACAGAATTTAAAAAACGGATCGAACTAAAAACTTAACTTGTGTAAACTTTTATTGGCTATTTACTATAATATTATTGCATTATATGGTTTTTTATAATTATAATTTGACGTGTTATTAATTAAATTTGTGATTTATAACCAAGAAAACATTAATGTTAAAGGAATTTACTTGCTATAAATAAAACTAGCTAAAATATTTAAAACTCCTATAAGTTAGTTCTGTCTTAATATAAATATTCAGAGTAACAAATAGACCGTTTGAATTACAGTACATCAAAAAATAATATTCGTTATAAAACAGGTTACAAAAATTAAAAATTCAGTAATGATTAATTTTTTTGTTCACTTTGAATTAAAAAGTTAACAATATAATTTGCCAATAATTAAGTATAGACTATGAAGAAACTTGAAAATTTTAAAAAAAGTATCCACTAAGTCAGTGCTTCTGAAATGGGGTTCCGCGGAACCCTAGGGTTCCGCGACGCCTCTCAGGGGTTCCGCAAAGCCTTTCGAAATTTAAGAAATAAATTTGAAAGAAAAAAAAAACATAAATCATAAAACTTCAAAAAAATGGAACACATTAAAGTTGTCATAAACCTATTTTATGCTGAGCAACCAGACGAGTCTACTGACGTAAGCGTCAAAGCCTTGTTACTCGTTTTTGTTAGATATTGTGGGCAGGAAGGATTCAACGAAGATATATTATTTTGTGGAGAATTACCCACAAAAACAACTTCTGTTGAAGTAATGAAATGTGTCGAAAATTATTTCATCAGCAAGGGTTTAGAGTTGAATAAATGTGTCGGCATTTGCACTGACGGTGCAGCGTCTATGACTGGGTCCAAAAATGGTGTAGTGAGGAAAATGAAGGATAAAGCAGTTGAAGCTAAATGGATACATTGTTTTTTACATAGAGAAAATTTGGCAACAAAACATCTTCCTTCTTGTTTACAAGAAGTTCTCTCAGCGTCGATTAAAACTGTTAATTTTATAAAGAAAAGTGACACAAAGGCCAGATGATTCAAAGAACTTTGTGAAAGTTTAGATGCTGACCATCTGCGACTTCTTTATCACAACAAAGTTTGCTGGCTGTCGAAGGGGCGGACACTGGTTCGTGTCGTTGAATTAAAGAAGCAGGTGTTCACCTTTCTTAAAGATGAAGGCTCAGAATTAGTGAAGTTATTTGAAGATGATGTTTTTTTGGCCAGACTAGCTTATTTCACCGATATTATCGAAGAATTGAACGCTTTGAACTTAAGCATGCAAGGGAAGCAAAATTCCATTTTTGTCATGACAGACAAGATTGAGGCGTTTAAAAATGGAATTAATTTTTGGAAGAAAAAGGTTGGCAATGGTAGTTTTGCGATGTTGCGAGGTTTGATGAGGCCCATGAAAAATGCATAGAATTCAACTTCTCTGACGAAATATACAACCACCTTGATCTTTTGTCTATAAAATTTAAACAATATTTTCCTGAAGATGTTTGCATCGGAAATTTATGGATTTTGATTCCTTTTATGTGTGATATTGCTTCAGAAGAAGTGAATCTTCCTACAGATACAGAAAACGGATTGCTGCAACTATCTTAAGATAGTAATTTAAAATAGAGTTTCAAAGGAAAGGAGCTTTTAGGTTTTTGGATATGTGCAATTTCAGAGTACCCCGTCTTAGCAAAGCCTGCAGTAAAATTTCTTTACCATTCACTACCACTTATCTTTGCGAGTCCAGCTTTTCGCATGTAACAAACATTAAAACGAAGCAAAGGGACTGTATGCTGACTCCAACCTTATCTGCCTGTCTCCGTCACAGTTTATCCAAAATCCAGCCGCGCATTGACATGCTTGTTGCTAAGAGACAAGTTCAAGTTTTGCACTAAATGTTTTTTATTTATTTTTCGTTAGGCATCTTACCCGTTTTTTAAAGTAATCTGTGAATTCGATTAGGTTCATGTTCATTTCGTTATTGTTTGTAGCTCTCATTTTGTTTTTGTTATGCAAGGAAATATTTTTATGACGTTGAGATTAATCATGTTTGTTTTAGTTTATTTATTATAGAATCATAAAAAACATATTGCCTCTGGCGCACTTTGAGTTTGACTTGACTTAATACTATTACAATTGGTATGATTTCTAACAATGATATAGTTTTGCAAAAAATTTCGTTTTTCACTGAAATTCTTTTGTTTTTTGCAGGAAATATTATATTAAACATTTTATGTAAAATTAAATTAGGGGTTCCGCGGAAAAGTTGAACTTTGGAAAAGGGTTCCGCTACTAAAAAAAGGTTCAGAAGCACTGCACTAAGTTATAACCTATCTAATAAATAATTTATGTAAAAAAGTATTACAATATTTGATATATAATAAAATTATAGTATTAACTATTTATAAATAATATTATAGTCAGTAACCATACATATATATAGATTATAAACGTTATACTACATAATCTTATAACTCAAAAATTGTGTTTAACACAAACACAATTTGAAGTTAAAAAATAAATTAAATAAACCAACCATTTAGTTCAATTTCAAACTACTTTTTAATACAAAGTTTGTAAAATAGTTCAAATCCTGATAATTTTTTTATAATTATTAATAAATATTTACCTGTGTTCTTTGTGTAATGAATCATTATGATGTTGTCTTTTTCTTGTCACATTCCACCAACTACTGTTTTGATCCATTATCAAAAATATTATAATACTGTAAAAAATAACCAAATTTTGTTTAGTCCAATTTTTACAACTAATACATTTCACAGCTACTAATTTTTTTGTTTACATTTAAGGCCATAGGGAGTGGGGGTCTAACACTTCTTTTTTAATTAATTTTTGCTTTTATATGAAAGCTTTAAGTACAAACTACAGGCCAGTTTTTTATAGAATTCAAAAACATCATTTAATTTTAGAGATATCTTATTTTTTGTAATAAGTTTTGATACAAACGTATGGACCGCAAATTTTTTTGGGTCAATTTTTTCGGAAATTTTAAAAATGATTAAAAATTTATCTTCTCCTTCATTTTTTAAGCAATCTTTTTCAAATTTTCAATTGAAATGTTTGTTATAATATAAGAAAAAAAGGTTACTTATGAATTTTAATAACTAAAACAAAATAAAAAATTTATGATGGAATTAAAAAAAAAAAAAAAATTATATTTAAAATTTTTTTAAGTTCAAAGTAACGTTTTAAAGAAAATTGCTTGAAAAATTAAGGAGGAGATAGATTTTAAATTGATAGTCTCTTTTTGCTGTTTTAGTTTTCCCTCCCCATAGGGAGCCTATTATGGGCCCGACTTTGACCTGTCATATCTCAAAAAATAATTCAATTTTTAAACTTTAATAATAAAATCTATCTCCTCCTACGTTTTTTGAGTTAACTACCTCAAATTTGCAGGAAATGTTCCTTGCAGTATTTAGAAAATTCTGTCGGAATGAATTCTAAAAAAATAAATAAATAAATTATATAAAAATTAAACAAAAAAAACAGTTTTTTTTTTGTTTTTTTATTATAAAATTTTTTTTTAATAATGTTTTTAAAATTCCTTCCGACAGAATTTTCTAAATACTGCAAGGAACATTTCCTGAAAATTTGAGGTAGTTATCTCAAAAAACGTAGGAGGAGATAGATTTTTAGTGATTTCTAGTTAATTGCTGTTTTAGTTTGCGCCTCCCATAAGGATCCTCTTGTTGCCTCCGACTTTGACCGGCTATATCTCAAAAATTATTTTGAATTTTTTAAATCTGTAAAAAGCATCTTGTAGCTTAGTAAAAACTAAATAAAATAAGATCAAAAACCAAAAAAGGGTGTTTACCCCCCCTATGCCCTTAAATATAAATAGTAGTGTAAATTATATAAGGATAAGAATTTGTCTGCCCGAAATTTTAACTGTTACCCCCAAGACAATCAGCCCTATCTTCAGCATACACACAAAAAAAACACATTAACATTTTTTGATCTTTATTTGTCTGTATTGAAAGGCTTCACTTTGCTGGCATTGGATCATACCAATTCGACCTAATTAGGACTCATCAGTTAGTCACAACCAAATTCTTGTGGTCTGATAATCAAATTGGTATGATCAAACCTTTTGTTAAACTTGAGCTTGTATGACTAACGGCATAGGTCCAGGCATCTGCTCTGCAGACTTTTGCCAATATTTTTGTTGATTGTATTTAATACAAGAATTTAATAACTAAAACTATGTACTAGTTTTGTTTTAAAGTAAATCTCAGTAAGTATACTAAAGTATTTTTTAAAATCAGTGTTAACAATTTAAAATCCGATTTAAATTTTTATATACAAATTTTATCCCCTATGGCAGGGGTTCCCAACCAGGGGAGCTCACACCCCTTGGGGGTGGGAAATGGCTTTTAATTTTTGTACGATAAATAAGGAGATTTTTACTCTCTGATAAAATTTATAAAGTAAAAAAGTACATTTTGTTATAAAAAAAAGTTAGCGCTAATTTTCTAAATAAATTAATTTTATTAATACGTCATACAGCAAAAACGTTTTTCTAGAAGTAACTTAATTTTACTAATTTCATATAATAGCTGTTAGTTTAGAATTTACATTTTATTAAGCTTAGTTGTGCAGAAAGTGCTGCTTAAAGGTTTAACATTAGTAAATTGTAAAATTCACTTAATACCTTTTACCTTGTTTTTAGCTTAAGTGAAACCAACTTTTATAGATCAGCAAATGTATTCAATGCATCAACTTTATTTCTATTCATTCCTTTTTTGAACTAAAACCATTTACCTTTTTTAATCTACTTTTTTCTATTTGTGTTGTAAGCATACAAACTTTTTTTGTATTTGCTTTTATACATATCTTTTGACAATTTAAGACTAAATATCTTTTAACTTTTAAAAATCTTAACTCAGACTTTTATTAGTTTGAAACCTCCTAGCTGCTAACAGTTTTGAAAATAATACATTACATAAGCTTAACTTTTAACAGCTGATTTTTATTTTCAAGTACATATATTCATTACAAAATGTATAAAAAGCTTAGTTTTAATTTTAAGCCTAATATTTTTTACTTTTCTAGTGCTTTATAGTTTATTTTGTTTTTAAATTTTCAAGTTTTTTATTTTTGTTAATATAGTACACTATCATAAAAATTAAAATCCAAATTGTTAATTAATAAAATCAATGATTATTAATAAATAATTATAGCATATAGTGTTAGGGGTGCGAGATCAAATTTAGAGACTTTAGGGGTGCGGGGCATCAAAAAGGTTGGGAAACACTGCCCTATGGCCTATAACGTCCAGATTTTTAGGGCATATATATTATTAAAAGCATGTTTGCTTGAACAGCCAAACTTAGAGCAACTACATTTCTGGTAAGTATGTCTTTATAGGAGAATGATAATCATTTACTATATTAGAGTTAAACTAAGTGCAGCAGCGGCATTATATTTATAATAGATCAATATAAAAAATTAAAATATCAAATGCAGTTTAAATGCTTTTTGAAAGCTCATTCTTATCTTTAACTGCTTTAAAAAATATTTAACAATCAAACAAATAAAACTGCTGCAATTTTCTGAACTGGACATTAACTAAGTATAATAAAGAGTTAAATAACTAAATAATAGTACTTAAGTTAGTAAATAATTCTTAAGCAAATACAATACTACGATGTAGTTTTCATTGTTTGATAAACACAAAATTTTTTAACTTAAAGACAAACACTTTTTTACAATTCATTTAAATTCAGTAGGAATTTTTAGATATATGCTACTTAATTACTATTGTATAAAACTAAAGAGTTATAACTACTATTGTATAAAACTAAAGAATTCTAACTACTATTACTAAATTAGTAAAAGTAGTAGAAAAAAAAAAATTTTAACATAACTAAATAAGCAAACTGAACTGATCATTTTTCAAGCAAATTAAAATAAAATATATACTATAAAAGCATTTAAAATTAAAACAGAAAACTATATTTCAAAAGAGAACTTGATAGAATGTTGATTTAATATTAATTTTATTAATTTTTGTTAATCATTTTTGTTAAAGACTTTCTTTCTTGTATGAAATAAAAATATCATCTTTGTTATTTATACCAATTTACCTTTAACAGGACAGCTACTGGCCTTTTTGCAAATTTATTCCAGGATTTCTGATTTTCTTCCTGATTTTCAAAGTACATGTTGCATCATTTTCACTTTCAGTATAAAACTAAATTTTAGGTAAAAAATTGTTTAGTAATATAAAAAAAGTAAACACTTATACTAATTAAACATTTTTTTACCTAAAATTCATTTTTATAATAAAAGTGAACAAGAAAACTTGCACTTTTAAAATCAAGGGAAATCAAGAAAACATGGAAAAAATTAATATTATTATATTTGTACTACAAACAAGAATATTTCAAATTGCACTTTTTGTTCTATACTCAGAAAACTAAAATATAGAAGAACATATTATAAGTTTTACAAAATTGACCTTGAATCTCAAGTTGACAAACTTTTCAAATTTAGCTCAAAAATACATAGACTATTTAAAAAACAAGTTGAGTTAAAACCAAAGTTTTACAAAAAAATAGTTATTATACTAGAAGTAGGTAAAAAAATTTAGTAGTATATTTTGAAGGTAAACAAAATAGTATGTAAGTTAAACATAAAACAATTAGAACAAGTCATTATACTTCAAGCTTTAATAAGGTATAAAAATGTGCTTTTTACCAGTAAGTTACTACAATTCTAGATAATTTTGTTTAAGATTTAAAATGTTGATTTATTAATAATTTACAAATATTTACCTATTAAAGTTAATTGCTGCAAAGAAGAGATTTTGAACACAGTCTTCATAAAAAATTTTGAAGGTAAATATTTTAAACTTTACTTTGGCTTAGGAAGTTGGTGAACTTTTGGACTTAGCAACTAACATATAAATAGCAACCTACCCCATCAAGCCACACATATTATTATACAAATCAAACTAAAAAAAAAAATGTGAATGCTCACAACTAAGGTCAATGGATTGGTGTGGAGAAAGACCTTTCGGTCATCAAGCTGCACACCATTTAATTATAACTGATACTTTGAGCTAACTTTAAAACAATAATGAAAATACAAAAACAAAAAACTTAAAAAATAACCATATATACACTAACATTTTTTTTGTTTAAAAATTGTAAGTACTCTTTTTTAACCCATTGCTGCCAATATTGACCATGGAAACCATAGTCTACCATGGGCTCCACACTGTCTCCTCCCTTAGATTTCAATTTTTATGATCATGTACATTCATATTTTTCTTGTTGCCCTCTCTACAAAAGCAACCACAAAAAATGCAACATATATCTCAAAGTTGAATAAGAGAGGAGAGTTAGTAATGTCAGTATTCATAAAATATTTAGTAATGTCATAAAACTGTAAGAGCATTAAAAAATGTATTTTAAAATAGTGTCTTTAAATTTCTAGTATATGTGTTTGTGGGTTAAAGAAAATTAGAGAAAAAAAAATCTTGTTTAACTGTTTTATAGAGTTGTAACAATTCAGTTTAAATCAATAAATCTAGGACTAATAATTGATTGAATTTGTTTAAGCTACTTAAAATAAAATCACTCCTAACACTAAACAGCTAAATTTTGAAACTAAAATAATAAAAATTAACAAATATACTGAAAAACTTAAATAATAATAAAAGTATTAAATTTGAGTTAAATAAAATGCTTGTAACCTAAGTCTAATTTATAACAATTAAGATTAAGTAACCAGAATATCAAAAAAAATATCAAGTTTATACACTTAAATTTAGAATCTTTATCTTTTGAAACAAATAAACACTTAATATCTATTATTGTTTATTGCACAGAAAAAAAACCCTCAAAAGGTTTGGTCTGAGGACCTGGTGTACAAAAAACTTTTCAGTTATCGAGTCATACACCAGAACAGTTTAACTCATGCCTAGGACAAAATCTAGTAAACAAAAAACTACAAAATAGAATTAAAAAAGAAAATAATACATCTACTTGTTTAATCACACTGTCAATGAGGACAAAACAACACTAACAAATTTTATACACAAGAAACAAATTCAAAAATATATAAAACAAATAAAATAATAAAATCAACCTATACCAATCCAGCTCTACTTACACCCAGTTTATGAGACCAACTGCAATCAGCTCAAAAAGTTTATCATCATTCATTAAAATTGCAACAATAGTTTTAGTACTGTTTATATGGTCAAGCATACAAAGAATTTTTTATTTCGCCCACTTCTAAAAACTAATCAATCTACTGCACAAATTACTGAAATTCTTTTTTAAGAATAAATACGTATATGGTAATGGTAAGACTAAAGTTTTTTGTATATTGGTAGGGTGTGAGTTTCGATCATACAGTCTATAACTTTTCAATCTTTTGTCGTTAAAACCCTATATGCATTCACACAACCTGTGAATCACAGGTAAATGAAGGATAGTTTTTATTTTATTGTTTTAAGCAAAAAAATCAGTTTAATTGTGTATAAGTTTATTAAACACGAAAAAGAAATACTCAAAAATATAAACTAAGGACCTGGTCTACAAAAAGACCTTTCAATCACACGAGTCATACTTTTCTTTTTGCATTTACTGTATTGAACGAGAATATTCATTCTAAAATATTTAAAAAAATTGGAAAGTAAACCTTAAGCACAGTCTATTTTGCATATTTGCTGAGTCATCAGATTTCTTAAAACCTTTTATTAATTTTCTTTTAATGTATACCCTTATCCCTAACCCACCTTACATGAACTTATTGAAACCTAATTTTATTACTAAAAATATAAAAAAATATGAAAAAAAAAACTTTTTATTTTGCTGACTCAGCTTATATGAGTAAATATTTTAGTCACGACTCCCGACTGAGCTTTTATTTTAAAAGCCGGAATTTTTTTTTTTTCTTAACTCAACATCTTTGACACAGAAATATATTGCTATTTTGTGATTTCAAAGAACTCTTTATGTTGCTTTTAATAGTTTTATTATAATTCTAAAATAATTAATGACGATTCAAAATATAAATTTAATCGTTTGTTAAGAAAAGATCCTAGCGAAACAAGTTAACTAGAATATATAATAATAAATGTAAATTTATTTAAGGGTTAATTAGGTCGGTTCTGAAGTCAGTAGATCTAGGGGCTTCTGATTAGCCAAAACTTGACTACTGTTTAGTTAAAGTTACTTATCTTTGGTTTATTTGTAGTATGTTTATTAAAATTATAGTTAGAGGTAATAGTTTATATTTAAGGTTTTGCGTGAAATTGATTAAGAAAAGAGGTTCAAATGCTATTAACTTATTACTTTAATTACCGGGTCTAAATATAGTTAAACGTTTTTGCTTTTTTTTTTGTTTCAAATCACAAAGTTCAAGTAAAAGGTCTAACTATTTTTTTTAATTAGCTTGACTTAATAAATTTTATTGTTTAGTGTTCTGTTTTATTACAAACTTAATAGTTTTTGGGTAGTGCCTTATTTTAGTTTTTTTAGCTTTGATCTTTAATTAAGGTCTTTTTGAAAAGTAAAAAAAATATTTTTAAGAATTTCTAAAATAACTCAGCAAGTAAGACATTTTTAATAATTATGTTAGTTTTTTTTAAATACTTTTTGAAAACCTCTCTTAAAACGTGAGGCTATTTTAAAATCTGTGTTTATTGTTTTATCTAAATTATTGTCATATAAAATGGGTATTTGAACAGCTTTTTTCCGGTGCATAACTTATTTAAAAAATATAACAAAACACGTTTCATTTTTGTCCTTTAAAATTATTTGAGATCTTTTGTAGTAAGTCTTATCAAAAATTATTATATACTAAATTAAACTGAATTGAAATTAAAACAAGAATATACTGTAGTTTAAAGTTTAAAATATAGAATGACGCAATAATCGAATGCAAAAACTAACTAAATGCTTATACTGTAGAACTTTGTTGTACTAACAAAACTCGTTAGATTAAAATCAAATTAAAATAAACCAGCCATAAAAATAAAACAACATTTTAAAAAACAAAATTTTACAAGAAACTAGTTACTTTAAAATTACTTGATATAAGGATTTAAAAAGTCTAGTTTGGTATACGAACTTTTTCCGCTTACATAAACTGGGCCTTTAAGATTGAATGCATAAGGCTTCTAGAATATGTAGCTGAAAAGAGTTCTCCGCTCTAACTAAAACTGAAAAGTTCTCTTTTTTATAGTTTTTTGTACATTCATGATTGTCTAAGAAATGTTGTCCAATCGCCTAGAAGTATTTTTTCGTAAGTTTTTCCGAACGACCATCAAACCAGCTTTTCAAGATTTTCGGAACATGCTGATCGATTCTTACGTGAAACATTTGAGATGTTTTTCCCACGTAGTCACTACCACAGTGACAACTAAATTTATAGATGATGTTACTTTTTTCTTGGGTGGGAGAATTATCTTAGTAAATTCCACTTAGAGGTCGATCAGTATACAAAATTGTTCTTAAACGAACAGAGCTGAAAACCTGGCTTATTTCCCCATAAGTTTTCATAGAAAACCTCTCAGAAATATTTCTAAGGTAAGAAAGTTTAATTGAGGTTTGAATTGAGCTGATAAATTGGTCATTATAATTCTGGAGATTTTTCGACTTGTTAAATAATGAGCTCCAATTATTTATTGACAGTTTGACGAATTTGACAACATTGATGTTTTCAAATTCGGCCTTTTAAAATCATGTGTATCTTGTATTATGTAGATTAATAAATACTTTTTTACTTCTAAACCAAGACTTGTTATCAAATATGTTTGAGGATAAAAATCAGAGATGCATCAGAGATGAAAATTTTTCTCAGCTTTTTTCATTATCATGCGTTGCTAAAATATTTGTGCGAGCCAAGTACTTTAATTTGTGGATGAACTTGTTTTAAGTGTGCATTTTACAGAAAACCAACGAGTAATTGCTGTTACCATCTTCACTGTGATACGACTTAGTTAAAAGAACATTGCTAATACTACCACGGCTTAGTAAAATAAGATCTCTCTGGTGCCATTTTTTAGAACGGGAATGTCTTCAAGATACTGAAAGCTGCAATATATCTCACAAAAGTTTTGCTTATTATATAACTCTAAAGTCGTTGAGCGTATAATTTATCCAAAACAAAAATGTCCTAGGCATGGAGTCGATAATCATAGAAAATGAGTCATGATCAGATCGATCCGAACGTTGAATTGAAATAGTCTAAAATGGCAAGTTCTATCATAATTTGGTAAAAAACTTATAGGAAACAATAAATCAACCAAAATGTGTCGTAAAAAGTAACAAGAAATGAAACTAGAAAAGAGATTCATAGAAAATAAAGAAAGCAGAAGAACACTTTAAACAAAGTGATAACATTCTAAATTTATTT
Source organism: Thalia democratica (assembly GCF_965202585.1). Lineage (NCBI taxonomy): Eukaryota > Metazoa > Chordata > Thaliacea > Salpida > Salpidae > Thalia > Thalia democratica. The sequence goes on from NC_139165.1 coordinate 61,627,860, forward strand.
TGTTTGCTCAAAGGTACTCAATTTAAAAATAAATAAATGATAAAAATACATGTTGCTTACATGGTCTAACAAAGAATGGATATTGTATTGTAAACTATCAGAAAAGTAAAAGTATTAGAACTAATGTTGGAAAAATTAACTTTATTAGTTCAAACAAATAACTTCAATGGGTTGTGTACGATATTATAAAGCGAATTTTAGAATGTTTTGCCATTACTTTTTCCATTACAAATTTTTTTATATGATTTTTTAACTGATGACTAATTGAAGACTAAACAATCAAACTTTTAAAAACAGTGATTAATATTAATTAGTATATACGGCTTTAGTAATCAGTATTTGATAATCTTCAATTATAAAACTGTCATATAGTGCTGAATGAGTTTTTTAGTCGTTATAAATCCGTTGAAAGTGTAAATATTATAACTTTATAATTATTTTCTTAAGTTATAACGGATTAAGGCAGGGTCGTGTTATGTCTGGTTTCCTGTGCGACCCCTAAAACGTCATAAAAAAGCGATTGGTAGTTTTATTTTTTAAAGTTTTACTAAAGACTTATATCATATGTTAGCTTTTTGGTGTGGAATAAAGATTTACTTTGCAAAAATGACGTATTTCATAAGTTTTTTTTAGAAAACAAGCAAGCTAATGACGTAGTTTTTAAACTTATTTTTTGGAAAATGTATAATTTATGTAAAAATTTTAGGAAAATATGCATAAAGATCAGTCACATTTGGATACTTGCTGAGTCAGCAAAATTTTAAAAAGCCATTTTTATTTACACTCTTATCCCTGACCCACCTTACCCAAACATACTAAAAATTTGTCTAAAAATAATGTTTTAAAAATCAAAATTAAACATAACATGAAAAAATATTTTTTGCTACCTCAGTAAATTTTCAAATCAGACTGACCTTTAAGTATACTAGCCATAAGCGTTTTGCATTCAGTTATACTGGTATTTTTAAATTGTTTAAAGCTTGTGATTTTTTATTTACCTGAAAAATTTTAGACAGTTATTTAAATTTTTTAAGTGTATCACTAAAAGCTACCACAGAAAAGACTTTATTTACTGAACAAAAAGTTTTGCTATCCCACCGAAAAAAAGTCTAGACACGACCCTGGACTAAGACTAGGTTTAAATAAAAGTTCTACAAATATAGTTTAGATCTCAAACGTAACAGATTAAATCTTAAAATCTAGTGTTTATTTTTGTATTAAAAATAATGATTTGTTTATTATCAATTTAATGAAAACTAATACATGCAGAATATTTAGAGGTAGAAATGCAAAAAAAAGTACATGCATAAACTAATACGTAGAATTATAGTATCTATCTATCTAAAAGCAGCACTATATTAGGAAACTATAAATATAAAAATCTTATAGAATGTTCAACCACACAAAACTAAAACTATGCTTCTTAACTTAAATTTTAGTAGTTTTTTTTCTGCCAATAGTTAATGACAAATTGATTTTATTACCAGTTCTGATTGTTTCAATCAGAACAACATTGGCTTACTCCTGATGAATTTGTTTTGTTGAAAATATTAGTTTTCTTAATTAATAACTTAGAATTAGAATTAAATAAATAAAACTTGAAAAAGTAACTAAAAACTGACATTTCCGGGAATGGATTTGGATTGTAAATAATTCAACTTCTAACTAATTGGATATGAAATACTCACGTATATTTAACCGGATTAAAAATTTAATTTTTTAAAATAATTTTAATTATAATTTTATAAACTAATATTACTTTAATAGTATGAAATTTAACATATGTGAACTAAGTTATATAAGTATAGAATGAGTTAAAATTTATTTGTATGGGAATTATTTTGAAAAATTTATGTAGACAGTATGTACTAAAAAAACAAAATCGTAGTAGCTAACATTTGCTTTTTTCCAACTATACACTGACATAAAAAGTTTTTCAGATTTTTGAATATATGAAAACTTGTTTAGGCAAATTCAGAAAAGTTTTTAGTCATATATAAAATATTTTTAAACTCTCATTATAAAGATTTACAAAACATATCTTTTAATTTAAACATGTTTTTTAATCTTACTTTACATCATTTTATGATATTCTCTTTTGTATGAGTATTTCGTTTAGGCTCCACTTTGTCTTAATTTTTTTTTGCAGTAATTATTATTATTATAGAGCTCCGTGGAACTGTGTTCACTTGTTTAAACAGAGAAACATATGTACTTCAATAAAAAAAGCACCTGCAGAAAGTATATTTATTTGTTTAGTTTAGCGTTTAAAATAATAAAATTGCAAAAAATGGACAATTTTAACATTAAACTTGGATTAGGTATTTTAGCACTGATTTAAAGTATTGTTTTTAGTGTTTTTATTTCTGTCGGTATTTGTAATGTTTTACTTTTTGAATCAGCTTTAAGTGAATTTTCTACAATTTAATTTTTTAAACTCTACTAGTTTTATATTAAACATATATTTAGTACAGAAATACAGTGTTTTTTCACTTATCTGGTCCTCGCTTATCCGGTTATTCGATTATCTGGCTGGTTTTAGTCGAGAAATATATTTATTCAAATAGGCTAAAATCAATGCTAGAAATGTACATATAATTTGACTCAATAACAAATTAAGCAGTTTATAGTAACGTGATTATTCTTAGAAAAGTTTAACTAGATGTTGTAAACAACATTTTTCGCGTTATACAAGTATTAGAATACTAAATTGAGGCTACTCCAAACATCAAAACTTTGGTTGCGATAAATCCTAGTTGTATTTGATAACGTTGCTAGGACATATCTGAGCATTAGTACACAACTGGCCGGATGAAACAAAAAATCAGAAACCGCACCAGAAGGTGTTTCACAACTTATCCGATTTCGTGAGTTTTATGCTAAGTAACAAAAAGCTATGTCAAACAAACCTCTATTCTTTCTTTTTCTAGTAGGAGTTCCGGTATTAGTTAGTTGTTTACGATGAAATTTGTTTTCATTAAATTAATTAGAAATCTTGTAAAGTTTTGTTTCGTTATTTATTGTGTATTTAAATTCTTTGGTTTGTTAAAGAAAGTTAAAATTAATTTAGTTAGCATATATATAAATGTACTTTTTATTATATGCATTGCATAGTTTTAATGAGGTAGATTATTATTATATTTATTAAAAACAAACAATATTTTGTTCTTATCTGGCCAAAGGCTTCATCGGCTTCATATATAAAAATAGCTTGCCCAACATGGCCGGATAAGCGAGGAATTACTGTACTTAACCCAATTTTAAACCTATACACAAACTATTTACATTTAAACTTTTATGACGTAACCATTGTTAATTGGTAACCAAAAAAATTCTACGTAACTAAAATTTAAACCACACTTGTGTCAGTTTTTTACAACTTTATTATTATGAGCGCTAAACAAAATAAATAAATAGACTTTCCGAACTTCCAAAATGAGTAAGTTACTTATAAATTTTCAGATATACATAAAACAAACAATAAAATTTATAAAAGAGAATTATTACTTTTATCTTTGACTATTGATGTACGAACATTAGTTTACTTGGACAAAAAAAAGGAGTTCAGTTTGGTAAATTTAACAATTCTTAAGTCGTGCGAACAGAATCTGTAAAACACGAAACTTTGAAAGAGCAGCAAATACAGCAAAAGATAGAAATAGCTATTTTGAACAAAAGACGAATTAATTGAATGTCAGATTACCTAATGGTAAATTCTTCTTATAATAAAACTTTAACTATACTTTTACAACACATTTTTACAAAAAGTCACTAAAAAAGTATAATTAAAATAACTGCATATAAATGTGTTTTGTATCCTTTTTTTTTATCTTGGTAACGTTTTTCAGTACTTCGTGAAAGCTTATATTCAACCATCAAATAAACTCGTTTTTGTTAAACTTAAATAATAATTTATAACATATACTATTTTATCATGTTTGACTTCATAATATTAATATTTTTGTTTTAATAACTTTACTTTCGTTTTTATATTGGAAAATCAGAAGTTGTTCGTAAAACGTTATATAATTGCACAGTTATTAAAAAACGAAATTTGTTTTATTTTAAAACTTAGAAATACGATTTAAAGAGTTAAACGTAAAGATTTCTACGTCTACATAGTGTTGTGAAGTTACTTTTGCCATATAAACTACAAAATTAATTTTTGTTCGAAAGTATGTATACTTTGAAACTCGTAAGTTTGTAGTTTTATAGTTTTTTTTTATTTATATTACTTGTAGAAGACTTAATACTTGATAGTTGTTTTTATTTAAGTGAATTTACATTAATAACTTATATTATTGTTGTTAAGTTTAGTTTCAAATTAACAACGTTTAAAATTGTTTTTTACTTTTACTGTATTTCTTTAGAAAAATTACATATCGTGTTTAAAAATTTATAGTAATTATCCTAAAACATAAGTACATATAATACATAACTTTTTGGTATTCAATTCTATTGTGCGTTAATCTTGATAGACCCCTTAGTGTAAAGATGTCATAATACAATTTTTTTTTTCAAAAATAAGAAATACTGCTATTTAGCTACTTGTTTGAAGCCATTATTGCAAATAAAGCTGTTTATATCTTAGCAAAAAGCTGTTAGTTGAATGAGTATTATCTTATATATATATATTATTATTTAAATTACCGACGGTCTTAGATTTTTCTTATTTTCAAGATTTAGCGCCTTATTACAATTTATCAGATTTTTTAGTAACACCTAATTTAAATTGAATTTTAGTATACAAAAATATTCAAATATTCAAATGTAATAAAGTTTAAACGATTATATACAAATATAAGACATTTATAAAAACTTGCTGGTTTAATTAGAATACATATAAAACTACGTATCAAAAAAATATTCATAGCTTTTATGCTTAAAATTAATTGTACTTGTTTTATATTTCTGTTAAAACAATTTAAATAAATTTACAATTTTTTTTTTATGGAAACTGGATAAAAAATTAAAAGTCGTTGAAATTAAATACTATAAGATTCCTAAAGTATATTACATTCAAAAACCGAAGCTATACATATTTAAACCTAAACTGTTAAAAAAAGTTATATTTGAGAATAAAAACTTTATTAACTACTTTAATTAGCTTAAAATCATTAGAAATACAAAAAAAAACAGCTTACGTCAAGACTAAACTGATTAATAACTAAGCTTATGAAGTTAATATGTGGTCTATTTAAACAACAAGTTATAGAACTGGTTGTGCTAATAATAAAAATTAAGTAACTGAAAATTAAAAACACACAATCATTAATTTTATATAAAACACAATTTTTCATAGTTTTTTTAGTATATTTTTTGTTATTTAATATATTAAAACAGTTTCATTTTGCATACTGACAAATATTGAGCATTACAGTTAATCATAAATTTACTTGTTTTTATAACAACAAAATTTTATCAATTTAGAATAAAAATAATTAAAATTTTACAAAAAAAAAACTTTATATAAAGTTAATTACAACTATTTTTTAAAATTATTAAGACATACTACAGATAAAAAATGATAGAAACATTAAGGTTAAAAATAATCAAAATATCATTAGTGTGTAGCTGAGGTGTTAATAAGAAAAAAACTCTCTGATATGACTGTTTATCTGAACAAACAAACAAAATAATGATAAATTAGTTAATAAAACTTTTTTAGTTTAGATAAAAACTAATAAAATTTAAAGAAACGCTGTCCCATACGGTTGGTTATCTTGTTGATACCTGGAAACGAACAAAGTTAAATTTTGTTTAGTAGAAATCATATAAATAAGAATTTTGCTGTTGGTATCTGCTACTGATTGCCCATTAACCTAAAAAAATAATAACCAAACTTATTTTTAAGAAATTTATATATTTTTTAGTAAAAAAATAACCCTATATCTCAATATGTTATCAAAAATTTTCATACAATAACGCATAACGAACTTGTAATATTCTGTCATTAGGTAATAATCCAGCATTACACGCTGGAGAATCTTGTTTGACAGTGTGAACATAAATTCCTCTATTTCTGTCAGATAAACTAAATCCGAAATCTTTACCAATAGTCCCCTTGATTGTAATCTTTCAAAAAGTGATCTTTTTACTTTGTATACTTGTTTAAATTCAAAAAAAATCGAACAAAAAGCTATAAAATGTATTGTTTTATTTACAAGTTACAATATAACAAACTTTATGAAATTTCAAATAGTTTTTGCTTATTGTTGACTGATCGCTTTTAGATGATGTTGTAACAGGTTTACTTTGTAGGCTGTTGTTCAAGAGTAATCTATTACTTGTTGTAACAGGTCCGAAATCACTCTATTAAAACACAAACTTTATAATTTAAATTAAACTAATTTATATTAGTTTTTATTAAATAAAACTAATGAAAAAAATAACTTAAATATTAAAAAACTCATTGATATACTTGAATTACAAATCCCTTAAAAAATATTAAAAAAAAAAAAGAACAATGATGTCAGTAAGGTCTTAAATACTAGTTTAAATACTTATTATAATTTTAAAGTTACAAATTTTAATAACTAACTTGAATTGGGACTTAGAACTAAATAAAACAGGTTTTATTTAGTTTAAACGATACTAAACTGTTGATTAACTTTAATATATACAAGATTAATTATTCAAGATTTTTATTTGCGAAACTAAGTTTTACCCTTTAAGAGATCTTCAGTTACAATTTAAATCTGAAAAATTTAAGGTAAACAAAACATAGAAGATATTGTAAAGCAAAACAAGTAATTTAGAAATTGTAAATTATGTTTTGCTCATAGGCGTTAACAAAAGTATTAAGAAAATATTTTTAGTTTTTTTTTTCTCATTACACCCTTAAGTATTTTTTAATCAAGTTATTTGGTTTTTCATCATAGTTTTTAATCAAACTATCAAATTTTACTTTACAAGAAAACATAAAGTCTGCAAGTTCTAAATATTCTAGTAATAAAAATTGTAATATTAGGTCGTCGTAGATGACAAACATTCTTTTAAAATACAGATAAATTCGGTAGTTTGTTAAAAAGTATACGAATAGACAGAATCACCCACTTTTTTAGCACAGCTAAAACTAAAAAAACCTAATCATAAAATAATCTTTATTAAAAAAATACATAAGTGAGATTTGAAAACAAAGTTAGTAGTAAATAAAAAAGGAGTGAAGGTAACCTAGAAGAATAAAAAAAAAACAACAGTTGTAGTTATCTTAGTTATACAGAAATAAAGAATTTAAATTTTTATAAAGATATGCAAGGATACAAATCAATGCTTATGAATTTCTTAAACATCAAAGTTTATAATTTTAGCCTAGACAATAAAGTTAAGAAAATAGTATATCGTATTTTATATATCTTACGTCTAAAGTTTTAAAACAATACTTATATTATAATACATTAGTTCACTTTAAACACTTTACTTATTCGAATATTACTTCAAAACTTTAAAAGAAATTATTTGTATAACATTTTATACTAAGCAAGTTTTAATTTGCTTTTAATGCATTACAATTAAGACTGAATATTTTTGAATGACAAAAAGTTGTTTAAATATAAGTTTAATAGAAAAGTAAGTATGCACTAACTTCAAGATCTGTTAGATACTGTGATGATTCACCAACGGATTGTAGATCATCCAATGCTTTTTGCCAGTCTGCAACTGGAAGCTGATTTCTCCTACTTGGTGTTTCTAGGGAACTTTGACGAGTTTTTCGATTGTTTTTGTTTTGAAAACTATGCAACCTTTCTATTCTATGTCACATATAAACGAATCAATATAAAATCCTTAACTTGCAAAATATAATTGTATGCATTTAAACAGTACTTCAAAAGAAATTAATAATTATTAAAGCTTTTTAGTACTTGTTTTTGAATTAGATAAATTCTATTAAATTCTTTCATTAGCTATTTCTAGTAAAATTGTCAAACTTTTACAACATTATTATAATAAGTCTAACTTATGATTATGTTGTTCATAACATTTCGTTTATTTGTTATAAAGTATAAGAATCTTAAAAGTTTTTAGTCTTAAAGTTTGATAGGTATAAAGTAAAATAAAAGTAACCAAAAAAAGTTAGTCATTAAGCCATATTATACTTATCTTAATTTTTAACCTGTTTTCGATAGAACTGCTTCTATTAATAGGACCATTCCACGTGTTCATCGAAGAAGCTGGTGAGTGGTCGAACACTCTATGTGTCGTCACACTTTTCGATGAACTTGTTTTCTTGTTTCGTCTTCGGCTGGTACGGCCAGTAGATCTAGTGCTTTTTTGTGCTAGACTTTTCATTTTTTGATTTTTTATAGAAGAATCAATTCTAAGGTTTTCGAGTAACTTCATTACCTGATGTGATGAATGAAATAAATAAAATTAACATATGTATATATATCAGTTAAAATTTTTTATCTTATACACTTGATGTTTTTGAAAAATTTAGTAAACCTGTTTATTTTCTTCTTCTTTACTTTGTGATCGTGAGTAGTTTTTCTTTTCACTAGCTGGAGGAGTTGGTAGTTCATCTTCCGGATCACTTAATTCAGTATCAATTGTTGTTGTGACATCATTTTTATGCACCGTGAAATTAGTATTTAAAGAGTTGTCTAACTGTAAATTTTTATTGATAACAATAAAAAAAAAAAATACACTTTTAAGACCTCACTGATGTCTATTAAAAAAAACAGAATTTTCGTATTATTATACTATAACGTCTAGTTATAATAGAAGTATTTTAACCAACATTTTCATTATTTTGAGAAAGACTTATGCTCTTCTTTTTTTCGTACTTATCTATTGTTTTTTGTCTATCATTTTCTTTTGCTGTTTCATCTTGACATCTTCGCTTTATTTTAAACGTAATAGAATCATCCTCGGTTTCAAGTAAATTGATCGATTCTGTCAACGTCATCATTTTTAATGATGTCATATTAATACTAAGTATTTGGTCGTTGACGTGAAGTGCGCCAGTCCTGTTAGTAGTTATTTTAAAGCTGAAACAAACATATGCAAACAAATTTTACGATTGTTGTTTAATTTAAACAAAGGCTTAATTTAATTTTAAACAACTGTTTAGAGATACATAAGCTTTGAAATACAAACTTAAATTTTTACCTCGACGATACATTAGTAATTATAAAACTAATTAATAAAAAAAGAAAACATTTAAACACAAATCCTTTAAAATTAAAACAAACAAAAATTTATGTTATTAAAAAATTTATAGTTGCTCCTTGAAAAAAAATTGAGGACATCTTTACTTCCTCTTTCATTACTAGATACCGTAAAACCTAACCTCTTTAGTTTCATACTATGTTTTAATAAATATACTTCAGGAAAAAAATATATTTTTTTATTTTACAAAGATCACTTTAAAAAACATTTTATACTAATTTATCATTCTTCACACTTTCGAATCTTAACAAACTATCTCATAAAAATTTGCTAATTAGTTTGCTTTGAAATAAGGTTTTAACCATGGAACTTAAGTATCATCAACAATAATGAATAAACAGAATTTATTTATCATATATAGATCATAAAGTATACTTTTTTCAGCATAAATTTAACATAAAAACAAAACTTGTTTATAATTATTATAACCAAACCTGGCAGCTAATGAATTTGGTGTTATTTGTGATATTAAAATAGGGTCGCATGGGTCTTCTGTTCCTGATATTGTTATACCAAGTGGTCCACCTTGGCGCTTTAACTCCACTGTGTACGTTACACTTGTCAGGTCATCTTCATTTTCATCATCGTTCTTCTGGACTTTTAATTTTATGACGTCATCACTGTATGTAAAATACTTTTTTACAATTCTAATTTTGTTATGTAGAATGCTTTATATTTTTATGCAAATTATAAATAAAGTTTATTACGTGATTAAAAGTTTATAAGCGTACAAAATATACTTCATAAAGTTTATTTACTTCATTGAATTGTTTTTTTTCACGAACTCATAAGTGTTTTAAATAAAACAATGTATATACTACTAGAATGACTAAACTTCTAAAAAAATTTGCAAATAAATTATTTAACATTTACATATGTGAATATTTTTTAAACAAATTTTTTTTAAAGAGTTACGTATGAATAAACTAAAAAAAAAATGTTTTAAAGTTTAAAAAGTGTCTTACTAGTATTTTGAGTAGGATCAGTAAAAGTATAAATTTACTCTTTATTATTATTAATATTAATTTAAAACAGTTAGTAGTTCCAAAAGCTTCTTTCATACTTTTCTTCTTTAGATTATTTTATCTAAAGCTAAATTAATTAACCTGTTATGAAGCAATGTCTTTGCTGAGTCCACATTCATTCCCATTCCACTAGCCAGCCATCTAAATCCATCTACTGATAGTATTTGATCACCAATGGACAACATACCACATCTATGTGCAGCTGATCCACTTATAATGCGTGATATTACAATTGGTGAGTTACTATTCCCTCCACCTATTTAAAAAACATTAACTAGTTACAAAGGTTTTACCAAACAATCATTTGTCAATATCAGTTACAAAACAGTTCAAATTTCCAAATTCAAATTTCGACAATTTGAGTTAAAACTAATCTAACTCTGAATATTTTAATTTTGTTTTTTCAATTATCTTAAATTTTGCGCTTTAATTTTTAATAACTCACTTTTTACACTTTAATTTGCGATATTTCAGGTGACTATTATTTAAGGTAATAACGTTTTAAATTACAATTTACACTTTCAAATAAATACAATGTTGATAAAATAACTTTAATATTTATGATTGCCGTTGTTGACAACTCTTTATTATTTGTTTTTTTTATGATATTTCTACTTTTATAATAAATGATATAACTCTTTAAAATTTATTATTTCTAACCATGTTAAATTGGTGATATGGCAACTTTGAGTTTGTTTATAAAATATTTGTTTTAAAACATTAACAAAACTTTAAACTTATCCAGAAAACAATTAGCAACTTTTAAAAATAAAAATACCACTATTTTTTTTTTAATTTCACCAACCAAATTTCCGAAATTATTATAATAATATTTGAATTTAACTTAAATGTTTTAAATAGTTAAGTTTTCTATCTTTAATAGGGTCAACACTTTGTGATTAAGTAATAAATAAAAACACACTTTTCAAATTATATTTTACTTATATAACCGATGTATTTTAACATGAAAATTTTTAAAACGAACATTCATAACTTGAAATAACGGAAATTAAATATCGGAATTTATCTATTTTTTAATTTATTTTCGGAATTTGTAGTGTCAAACTTTAAATTGGCGTTGTTTGAATTATCAAAATTTGAACCATCTAGCTTCTAGCACTTATGAATATCAACAAAACATATCAACTTAAATTAAAATTACTTCAATTCTTACTTTGAACAAACCAGTTACATTTCAGAATAGGACTAAGAATTATGCTATATTATTTTAAGTTATAGTTTTTAGAGTGAAATAAAAAAAAAGAGTTTCTAGTACATAAACTAAATTTGCTCGAAATTCTAAAACTTATTTTTAGACTTTTTTATAGTCTCTTTTAAGTTTTTATATTGTATATGTGAAGAGTATTCCTTTAACACAAAAGGTCTCAACAAAAGTTATTTTGGAGACAACATTAATATTAAATTTTATTTACACAAAGGCAACGTCGTTTCACCCAAACAAGATCCTTATGCCTTTACAATATAATTGCGCAATTATATTGTAAAGGAATGAAGATCCCTTTTGGGTGAAACGACGTTGCCTTTGTGTAAATAAAATTAGTTTTAGTTTTTATAATAAATTTATTATTTCAAAATGTCTTACGTTCTAAAATCAATGATTTTGCTTTTAAATAGTTTTTAAATACATTTTAAATATATTGTTATGATTGAAAAAAATGTTTGTACTTTTAAGTTCAATTCCGATGTCTACTCCTTTTTTGGCAGGAAGTTTTACTTGGAAAATCCCTGAATTTGCAACCAAAGAGTCGCTGACATCAAACTCTAGTTCCAATTCAACCTACAAAGTTTTTAGATTATATCTCAATTTTAGTAAAAATGCAACACTTTATAAAATGTATTAAGTTAAATACTTGAGTGTAAATCAAAAACTATCTTTTGCTTAAAATACTAAATTTTTACACTAAAGTTATTTTTACCAGATTGAAATTCTAATTTGTTCTTATTTTATATTTAAACTATTTGTTAGCCCCTAATCAAAAAATTATTTATAACGCTATAATTTTACATGTCCTTGAAGATACGCATCATTTAGTAGTTGCACTACATCATCACATATTAGTTCCTGTGTCACATAGCCATTTACGGACAAAATTCTGTCACCTGACTGGACAACTCCGCAACTGTTAAAATATCAACTGTAAAATATAAAAAGTTAGTATCTTCAGTAAACACTGAATTTTTTTAAACGCAATTTAATAAGACAAACATTTAAGAAAAAATCAACGAGACTTGTAAAGTTGACAAATAAGAACTTTTTTTTTAAGCATAAACTTAAAATATCATAATAAAAAAGACTTTTAGCTTAAAAGTATATTTACAATTTAAAACTTAAAGTTTTCATTTAAATTTGAAGGAAAAACATTGAGTAAATTTGAACTTTGATTGTACTTACAACCCAAGTTTTTGTTTACGTGTCCTAAAATATATAAAATATACATAAAAATTACGAATACTACTAAAAATGACACCAGGGGTTGGAAATAAATTACTTTATGCTTTTTAATTTTGTTTACTTTTTATATTACACAAAGTAACATAATTATATGTTTAAAATCATTAAGACTGTTTTCCAAAGACATAACAACTTGTTTGCTTTGTTTAAATAAAAATTATGATTTCTTATTGTAGGGTTGTTTATATTAATTGTTTTATTGTTTATTTTAGTTTCCAATAATTAAAATTTTTGAAAAAGTAACAAGTTTTACACCCCTAAAATTTATCAGTAAGAGATAAATGCCACAAAATCTTTATTTAGTTGTACTGTTTTTGACGAGGCATTTACTTTTTTATAAAATTAAACTTACTTATCAGCAGGTGAGTTTTCAGCTATGTTTGAAATGATAGGGTAATTTTCTACAACTTGTGTAGTAAAAACAGAATTAAGTATTTCAATTCCAAAATTTTCATCTAGAGGTGTCGTTTGCAAGCATACTGTGTGTGTAATTGAATGTGACGTCATGTTTACTCGCGCATCCGTTAATGCAAGTGACACTGAAACAATTATATTTTACACTTCAGAGTACGTAAAACCTTGTTTCAACTCATTAACAAAATATCTTAAATTTAAAAATCAATAAAAAAGGTTTAATATTAACTTAAAAATATCTAACATATTCTATTTGTACTGCACTGTTTACTGTTATATTTATGACAATTTTATGTACTTACTTAAATTTCCAGTATATGTAATTAAGATCTTCATAGTAAAATTTTAAATGATAACAAAATATCTTGTCAGCTTACTCAAAACCTGTACAACAATAAGAAAAAAAAATTTTACAATAAAAATATACTTCAAAACAGAGTTTTCGTATCTTTACGAATATACTTTCATAACTGATAAAAATAAAGTTCTGCTAAATAAAGTATAAAAGCAGTATAACATTATAAATTTCTTAATTCTTTTCAAAAAGATACTTAATTTAAAGTTTTCTTTTATTCTACTGTTTTGGTCTTATTGATAACACCATTAATATCAAACAATTTATGAAGTACAAATAAGAAACCTTTATATAGTTTCATATAAAAAGAAGTATAAGACCTATAATTTTTTCTAAAGTAGCTTAAACTAACAAATTATGAAGCCTTTAGTTACGTAAGTAATAAAACTTTTTGCTTGTACAAACTTTAAGAAACTGAGTTTGTAAAAGTATGTTTTATTGTCAATCGAATTTATATTGCGCTTTAATTTTTGTTAAAGTAGTAAAATTGCTTGATAAATACAAGTAAAAAAGGAACATTACAAATAACTGATGAAGAGTAAAACAATTATGTAAAAGTATGCATAAGATAGATTTAACATGCACAGAACTTAAAAAAAGAACAATTTAAGTGTAAATAATTCTTAACCAACGACGGTAGACAAAAAGAATTGTAATAGAGTTAACTTTTAATAAAGTTTTAACTTTAGTTAGCTATTTAAATACGGAAAGTATGTACATTATGCATTATTAATTTCCTTTTTTTTTATAACACCAAATAACTCAGGTTGTTATTTTATTACATAAATATTATAAATTATAAACACTTTTCTTGCATACTTGTATTCCAAAGTAGGTTAAATATTTTTAGAGATTCATACAATTGAACACATAATATTTTCAAGTACAATAAATACTTATACTTACAACAGTTACATATAACTTTTAAATTTTAATGTTGTAGTTTTTATCATGAAATAATATAATTCTAATCGTAAATAACTATACAGATAATTTTAAAAAGTCAACTTTATTAAAGGTTTCAAGTTTGGTAGTAATTTGTTACTAAATTATTTCGTAGGTTCAAAACCATTACAGAAAATAGTTCTGATTGGTATTAGCCTGATAAGCGTTTTTTAGATGATCATATATCAAGTTTAATAAACTTAAAAGTTTAATAATAAACAAACACCTTTGATTTTTATGAGCTACATAAACAACTAGACTGAAGCCAGGGGAGGCTCAAGAATGATTTCATATAACCTGCACTACCCTAACAAATGGAACATATATTATGATGATTAATTAAAAAAATCTAGAGTAAAAAACTTTATAAGTGATTAGATTTGCTTACTATTTACTACTAATTTTCTAATGTTGAATATTATGTTATAAAGTTGTTTTTTAATGTTCAATTGTTTGTTAAAAAATATCTAAAATTCTTATTTTACTTAAAAATAGCTGAAACTAGTTCTAAATTATAAACTTTTTGTATGTCATAACGTTATAATTATATTATAAACCTATCAAAAAGTAATTATAAAGAAATAAACTTTGGACATGTCAATAACAACGATGCTAAATGCTTTTCCCAAAAAACCAAGTAGAAAAATAAATTTAGACTAAACGGTATATTTTGACACATGACCTTTTTATGCTATTTATCTTTATAATGCAGTATAAAAAATAAAAATAATAAAATGAAACTTAAAATAGGAAAAATATATATCTTAAAATCCTTGAAAAATGTATTTGAACAGCTTATAGTTAATATACATATGATTAAAATTTCTTTAAAAGACTAATTTATTATTTTTGAAACAAACTGCCTAAATAAATTTTCAGTATTACTGGCTATAAATTTTTCAGGATTTTAGAGCTAACGCACAGTTGACCTGTGAGTAGAAACAGGAAAAATAATAACTTTCAAATATTCATTAAACTTGTAGCCAGAAAATTAAGATTGTAGCGCATTTACAGCTTAAAAAAAAATAACTTGAAAAAGCTTGAAAAATTAAAAAAGTTCTGTCTACAACGAAAGCTAGACCAGTTAGCGCAAAGCGATTTGAAGACTTTTTGCATAAAATAAGTTTGGATGTCTTAAAAAATAAAAAGTCAACCTTAAAAAAATAAACCCATTAAAAGCTGCCTCAAAATACTTGTTTTCTTTTTCTTATAGTATCATAATTATACTTCAAAACTTTGTTTTGTTTGATAAAAATTTTTATTAAAAAAATTGTATCTTTAAAAAAAAAATTAAAACTTTTTTTTTCTGAACCTTGTGAACATTTGAAGAGTGTAAAAATTTGTTAACTAAGATCATATCAATGTAAATATCATAACCGTTCTCTGATTTTATAAACTGTTATAAAATTAACAGAAAATAATATATGTATACGTTTTTTTCTATTTTAAAATACTTATTATTTTCCATGTAACGTTATTGCCGATGTTACAACATATACACCTTTTGCTAATTTTTTAGAATATGTTTTTTTAATCATAAAAACTTAAAATTTTACATCTACTAAACATCTACAAGATTTTAGAATGAAAATATTTAACATATAAGTTTAATTTGCTTCTTTTTTGTTTTCAAATAAACGTATTTTTATAAAAATTATCAAGCTAAATAGAGCATAAATAATTTAGATGGTTATTATAAAAAGTCTGATAATTTCTGTGTTAATAAGATTTTTTCATTTAGTTCGGCAAGTTTAATAAACATAGTCTTGTTTCAATATTTTGAAAGAATTACAAATGTAGATTTTATATAAAATATAATTCCATATTTTGAGATAACGCGATTCCGGTCCATTTTGTAAAGTGTTACTTAATACTTTTTACATTAAAATTACTCTGTTAATTGAAAAGTCTTACTAGAAGTATCGGATAAGTGATTAAAACTATAAAAATCTATGAAGTAAAAACAGTTTGCACAGTAAATCAAAAAGTGTTTAAACGTTTGCAAATAACCGTACAAAATTAAGTACATGCAATAAAAAGCTTAAATACATTTTCAGTTTTTTTCAGCATAGCTTAACCACCTTAAATTTAAAATTTTGTTTTTAAGCATTTTTTTCAATGCTCTCGCATAACCTTAAGCAGTTTAGTTGTAAATTAAAAATTTCTCACTGCGTTTCCAGGGATCCCTATTAAAATTTCGGATTCCGTCATCAGAAAGAATACTTTGACGATCTAAGGTGACATAGTATCAGTAGTTTTCCACTTTAACTTTACGTCATACGATTACTTAGTACAGGATAAATTTAGATTAATACTTACCTGGTCTACATATATTTAAAATACATAAATACTGATAATATATTGAATAGCAGATCAAACTGTATTTGCTAAAATATATATTTTGTTTGAACAACCAACTTGCGCTTTTATAGTGGTTCTTGCGTTTTTGGTTTGTTCTCATATATCTTGCTTTGTCGATAGTTCCTGTTGCACCTTTAGATCGAACGAGAGGCATGGTCATTCGAGATGATGTTATCGAAGGAGTGTATCTATCAACTTAAAAAAAAGTAATTTAGAATAACATTTTTATAAAGTAGTCGATTTCTAATTGAAGATTTCAAAAAAAACTAAGTGTTATAAGCGAAAAATTGTGAGTAAAAATATTTATATAAACACATGCTTTTTTAAACATTTTATAGTTATAGTCTATTGAACGATAAAAAAGACGCTCAAAATATTTGGTCATAGGATCTGAAGCACAAAGAAATTTTCGTTATCGAGTCGAACACAACGGATACCTTTTACATCTTGTCCAGGGCACTATTAAGCAACCTTAATTACATAAAAATGTGCTTTATTAACATAAAAAAAATTAAGTTAATTTAATTTGCAAGCAAACTCTTGATAAAAATTTATAACAAAAGATTAGCTATTAGTTAACTATAATATTTAATGAAATTTACCGCAAGGTCAACAACAACAGCATCCGAGACAACCTACGACCGGTTTAGTCCTAATTAGGACTCATCAGGCAGGCATAGTCGCGAGAAACCGCTGTTGAGATCAAACTAAGTGGGCTTAAGTACGAAGCATTGAAGAGACTGTTTGTGGGTAAAGTTGAAAAAATTGACACATGCCTGTCGAGTCCTAATTAGGACGAAACCGGTCGTAGGTAATCTCGGATGCTGTTGTTGTTGATCTTGCGGCAGAGTTCATTAATTATCATTGATGGAGCGAAATATCTCAACTGTGTTGATGATGGCCGTAATATCTACTATTAAATAACTATAATATACAGTAAAAAATTAAACTATCGTTATCTTATCTTAACAATATCCTATAGTTTAAAATGTTTGTAGCTAATTATTTAATTAATTGTAGTATGTAGTAATTTTTTTTAAATATACCGTTTTTATAACTTCCTTAACTTTCTTGAATTTTAAATTTCCTTTCAATTTAAAATCATCTACATCAAATAAACATTAAACACTTTATAGCTGTATACTTCAAAAAAATCAAACTCATACAGGTGTTTTGAAATAAGATATTTGAACAAACTATTTTTTTAAGACTCTTATAAAAACCGATACTAGCTAATAACTGAAGCCTTTAGCTGTAATAAAAAAAAATCTTTTAGTGATTGTATTTTCATAATTCAACTAACTTTAAACTTTTGATAAGTTATGTGAACATAAAACCTTGATATGTTTCTTTTAGAGCTCATATATACCTTATTATTGATAATTTGTTGTTTTAATTAAAACCAAACCTATAGTACGTTCTTGGTTTTAAAAACAAAAGTTAATCGAACTACTAATGATCAATTTAAATGGTCATTTAAATATTATCAGGATAAAAAATGTTTTATCTTCTTAAAATCTTACCAGAGTTTAGTATCGCAAGTTGATTTCTTCTTTTAGCTGGTACAATCTCAATTTTTATCTGATCTTTGTTTGTTTCGGACAGTAAACCATTTGCATCATTCAAGCTTGGAGCCTCATTAGTATTGCTTCTTGGGGACATCAGCGATACATCATTAATTGAAAGAACCTGATCTCCAACATGTAATGCACCACACCTTCGTTTTTATTGTCAAGCTTACTAATTTTTTGATAATATTCAAAATAATGTCAAGGTAAACATAAAAATTAAAACATTAGCTTTACAACTTCTTTAATTTTTGTATAATCTATATACATTGTAAAACATTTACACATTAACAGAAATTATCTTTGTACTATTGTCTGCTTAGTACAAAGTTTACTCTTAACTCGCCAATAATGTGTAAGTTTAAAAGAAATGTTTCAAATGTTTTCTTTATTTAATTATGTTGTTTTTCTTTCTATATTTGGACTTTTAACAGATCGTTTTATTTTGTTGCCTGTTAAGAGAAAGTTTACTTTTACTTTAAATAAATAGACCTTACTGATAGAATAAGAAGGCTACAAGTAATGACGTAGCTTTTTAATGTTGTTCAATTAAATGCAAAACTTTAGTTGAACTTCGGACGAAAAAATCCTTAGATTGAGTAGTTAATTAATATAAAACTAACAATATTTAATTATAGAAATAAAGTTTAGATAAAAACATAATTAACTATCTCTAGTAAACATCCCTTAAAAAAATTCGTTAAATTGAGTAGAAAAACTAATATAAAACTAACAGTATTAAATTATAGAAACAAAGTTTAGATAAAAACATTAAATATACAATAAGATAAACAAGACACACAATTTCAAAAACACTAAATATATTTCGAGCAACTCTCATCAGCAGAGTACAAAGCTAACAAGTAATAAGATTTTGCACACTTATATAGTAAGCAAGTAATCGAGTAATCATAAAGTAATTAAGAGATTAATAAAAGACAAAAGCAATTACTAACAGTTAAAATTAAATAAGTCCATTTCCGTTATAACTGATTTATAGTAAAACTAAAAATAAATAAAATAAAAAGAATTCTTATAAAATATTACGAAAATAAAGAAACAGTATAGTCATAATCGTTTTGATTACATAAAACAGGTTTTCTTAACAAAATACAAATGGCTTCTAATTTAATCAAATCAAAAACATTACTACAAGTTTTAATAATTTTAAATCTATTTATATTATAACTGTTTGCACAAGTTGGATTCTTGTTTACACAAGTTTAAATCTAATAAGAACTTTGTGTCATCTTGCACACAAAATTTGTTCCCCAAAATTGCCACTAATTGAAATCAAACAGATCAAGTTACTATTAAATAAAAACGGTTACCTACAAAAGCTAGTTAACAAAAGATTCATCTACATTTGAAAAATTTGGATAGAATAAAGACAATAGGACCGAAAAAATGTGTAGTTACTTTAAAAGTTCCATTTATTAATAAAAGCTCAGAGATGTTAGAAAAGAAAATTAGACAATTAATAAGAAATACTTATTATACAGCAAACCCTAAAATCGTTTTCACTTCGAAGCCACTATTAAAACCAGGTGGTAAAGATCCAGTATCAAGCTTAAATAAAAGTATGGCAATCTACCAATACGGCTGCTGTTGTACAGCTAGTTATATTGAATTAACGACTGGGTATCTGAGGAAAAGGATTAAAGAGCATGTACCAAAAAGTGTTGAGAATTTTTGCCGTGCAGAAAAAAAAAGATGATATACCGGTCAAGGTTTAAAACGCATCTAAACGTTCATATATTGCAGAAAATTTAGTTAATAATCCAACTTGTGCAAACAGTTAAAATATAAATAGATTTAAAATTATTAAAACTTGTAGTAATGTTTTCAATTTGATTAAATTAGAAACCATTTGTATTTTGTTAAGGAAACCTGTTTTATGTAAGCAAAATATTTTGACTATACTGTTTCATTTTTTGGAAATATTTTATAAGGATTGTTTTCATTTTTTTTATGTTTAGTTTTGCTATAGACCAATTATAACGTAAATGGACTTATTTAATTTTAACTGTTACTAATTGCTTTTGTCTTTTTCTAATCTATTGATTACTTTATGATAACTTGATTACTTGGTTACTATATAAGTTTGTAAAATCTTATTACTTGTAAGCTTTGTACTCTGCTGATGAGAATTGCTCGAAATATATTTAGTGTTTTTGAAGTTGTGTGTCTTGTATATCTTACTGTATAATTACTGGTCGCTTATCTTCCAATAAATGAAAAACATTAAATGTCTAATTCTAGTAAATAAATGCCTAATTTTAAGTTTACAGCTTTGTTTACTTTTTTGTTTGTTTAAGTAACAGACGGTTTCAGTTTTTTTTATTATATGAGCATTTTTTTAGTTTTTTTTTAAACAATTAAATGTTGTACATAGAAATTTAACTGTTCGTGTAACTATTTTACATAAAGCAAAAGCAGAAATATACAAAAAAAAAAGGTTTTTAGATAAGTCAATAATGTATTTTTTTTTTTTTTTTGAAATTTTAAAATAGTTATTACGTAAAGAAGCTTTAAAAATTTTTTGGTCATAGTAATGAACTATCTTAATTATCTAATTTTTTTTAAATCATTATTTAATGATAAACGTTGAGTTTTATAAAAATATCTATTTTTAAAACAATGCTTATTATAATTCTACTTTAACCATTTCGTTATTTTATCTAAAATGAAAAACTTCAATTTTTTAAGTAGCTTCATAAGTCTTTGAAAAATGAACATAACTATTTTCGACAAACCTTTTTTTTTTCAGACTAAACTTTAACCTATATTCATGGTTTTATGATAAATTGCGCTGTTATAATTTTAATAAACGGCTAAAGATTAAAAATAAAAGTCTTTTTTACATAATCAACCATGGTGTTGAATTATTTTTTTACATTCTGCATAGAAAAGTATAACCTTTTTTTTGGCAAGAAACGATCTACAATTTTCTATAACTTTTCTTAGATAGTTAATTTTATATAAATCTTTGTTTAAATAGTAAATAATAACAAAAAATACTTAACACTTTTTGAAGTTAAACTAATGTTTTTGTTTAAGATTGTCTACTTATACTTGGAATTGACTTTGTGAAGTATGACTTTTCTATTACATTACAAAGTTTTAAAATCAAGAGACCAGTTACTTTGTTTTTAGATAATTCTAAGACTAGACTGAAACGTCACAAGTTATATGTTAATATATTACAACTTTTCACATGTCTTATACAAGACAGTTGAATCAAACAACTAATAGTAACTAACTAATATACTTTGTAAAACTAAGAAACTCTGAATAAAAATACATAAATGGAATATCCTGGCTTGTTTAAATTTAAAAAAAGAAAGAACCCAAATTACTTAGTAACTTTATTTTAAAGTTTTAAGTTTTAATTTTTATACAAAACCTTAGTTGCTTTTAGTTTACAATAAAATAAAAATTGTATATTTTATGTTTTTTTATGCGTTTAGGCGGACTTCCTTTTAGAAACAAGTTTGAAGTTTTTTGCAGGATTGAATGTAAAACTTTTGATTGTTTATGATAAAATGTTGAGACAACTTATATCCACTTACTTTGTAAAATAAACTTTTTTAACAAAAAATAATAACTTACCTGTCTGCAATACTTGCAGGTTTTATACTCTCGATACAGACCACTACTTTTCCTGCTCGTACAGATTTAGTTAAGACAACACCTAAGTTTTCATTTGGAAGTTTGTAAATTTCAACCATAAGAGCAGTTGTACCATTCGATACTGAATCTAAAGTTAGACAACTTTTATTATTAAATATATCTACTTTAGTTTAAATAATATGTTCTACTGTCCAGTATAATTAAATAATGCATGAAAAAAAATCTTACCATTTTATAAATTTAATCTTCATTTATTATGTTATACTTTTTTTTTTCTTTTTTAACAAACTAGTAATTTTTTAAATATTTATCATTTTGTGATTTAGTTCTTAAAGATGAAGTGGTAATAAAACAAAATTTTTGGAAAATTTGACAAAATTTTAAACAATCTTCAAAACGTAAATTTTATAAAAAAGACACTATGCACTACACTGCAACGCACTACCTTAAAGAAAAGTCATAGTTGTAAGAAACCGCTTTTTTTTATATAAACAAACGGGCTTAAGTAAATTAGTACTGAAGCATCTGTACCGTAAGTGCTGTCTAGTGCTTCCTGTATGATGGCAAAATCATTGCAGCTTAGTTGGTTTAGCCGAAATTTTAATATTATTTTAATTTAAACAAAATAACATTATAAGTTATCTGGAAATAAATGAAATTTAATTAAAGCTTAAAATTTTTACAAAAAAATTAAAAGTTTAATAAATTTCAATTTTTGTATCGTGTACTTGATGCAAAAATAACTTAAATAGTTGACTTTAACAAACCCATAACAGATACATCATATTCAGTAGTTAAAGTAATTTCTTTAAAAGATGAAGATTTTAGCTTATTATTGAAGTCATCAAGTGTAAAGTTAGTTAGAGGAAGTTGGTTAATAGCAAGAACTCTGTCGCCAGGTTTTAAACTTCCTTCTCTAAAATGTACAAATGTTTAGCAACAAATAAAATGTACAAAACAATTATACAAAAATTTCTAAACTTTAATCATATTTTCAGGATATAAGTAAGTTTCTAGTTTTACATTGTTCATCAAAAAAGTAGTCGACTGAATTATATGTATATTTTATTTTAAAATGTATTATTTTACTAGCTTGTCTGCAGGCGAGTTATTTCTGACATGCGTGACAACTAGAGGACGTTGTTTAATGTGTTGCTCGTGATAACCACCCCTTATTACGAATCCAAATCCTTCGGTAGTATTATCACGTTGTATTGTTGCATCACAGTTTTTCTGCTGGATCTTTGGTGAGGATATAGCTAAAGGAAAAGTTCTAAAATTAGTACTAAAATAAAGTATAGAATGAAAATTTATATATGCAATTCAAACTCTACTTAAGAATAAGTTAGTTTTGAAAGTACACTTGAATATTTAAGACACATTTGTGAAATAAAACTAGTTTTCTCACTTATTTAATCTTATAAAGTTACTTAGTTCTACAATCCAGCTATACAGTGCACACTTAACTAGGATAAAAACATTTTGTGCACCCTAAGTTGTATTCTAGTGTGCCGCCAAAGGGGGAAACATTTTTTTTTTGTCTTCATTACAAACCAACGAATATCTAATGTATGTTTCAAAAGTTTTAGGCCCAGAGTATCTAGTGTGAGTTTCATATAGTTGGTCAATTATACCCGAGAACTTTATATTACTGTTAATTATTAACCCCAGAATACCTAGTCTAAGTTTCTCATCTCCAGCCAATTATTCCTATGTTTTTCACTCTTGATTACAAGGCCTAGTTTATCTATTGTAAGTATTTTTATCTTCTGTCAACGTGAAAAATAAGCTTAACTACCAGGGTTAAATTTAAGGCTAGAATATATCACCTGAAAAACTATATAACTTAACAATTTTTTTTTCTGTGCACCCTTATTTAAGTTTTGTGCTTAAGTCCTAAAGTCTCGTACGTCCCAAAACAAATGATGTACACTGTGAAGACCACTAATCTATTTTTATGAATCTTTTTTTTTCTGAATGGCAATTTATATTGTACTTTAAAGTTACATTACAAAAGCACAAATTATTTTCAACAAAAATTTATTTTGTTGAAAATGTACTGAAAACTATACAAAATAAATAAACAAAAAATAACTGAAAACATTAATTATTATATAAAGAAAAAGTACAGCTGTCTTTTTCATAATAACTAGTTTTACTCTAAGTATTTTTCTCTTACAACAAATTTTAACTAATAATTTAAGAATAGACGCCCTTTTAAAACAATAAAAGTAAAAACTTGTGGTTAATTAAAAATATTTATACGCATATAGCTTTTCTTAAGAATAAATAAATGTATTTGAGTTGCCTTAAAAACCCTTTACTTTCTTAATGTGATACAGTTTGGGTTTTTGTTTGACATGGGTCTTAATAAAAGTGTGAAAAAAGTTTTATAGAAACTGGTTTTATAGTTTGTTTTTTTAATATAAGTTACGGTCTTACATTTTTTAATTGCAACTTAGTACATCAATTGCAGTTGAAAGTATGCTATTTATTTTACTTCTTAATTAAAAATTGAAATACACAAATTTTTAAAAGAAAATTATGTTTAGAAAATAAAAACAAATGCAGAAATCGTTGTTCTAATTAGATCAACTTCATTTTATTATCTAACTATAAGTTTAACAAAATTGGTTTGAAACTATTTACAATTTCAATGAGCTTTTTGTCATTATACTCCTAATTAACTTTATCTAACTTAGAAAGTGAGGTTTTTTTGAAACATCATGCTCGAGTGAAAACCGTTTTTTGTTTGGTTTTAATTTCTGACGTCTTAAAAGTATATTTCTTGTGAAAAATAAATATGTTCGAAACATAGCCAGACATCTAAAGGCAATCAATTTGTCTAGTATTTTTACGCCACATTTCTTAAATAGCTTTTTGAGTTGATTTTAAGTTACAAAAACGCTTTGCTTAGAAAACATTGTCTATTAGTTAAAATATTACTTTTTTAACTATAAACACTTTTACAGCTGTTCAAAATTTTTAAATCTCTTATTCAAACGCAAGAAAAAACTATACTTACTAGAATTGTAATTTCTAGCACACCAAATGGCTGTCATGTCTGAAATTGCTCAAAAAAGAGCAAACAATTCTGTCTTTACATTTTTAAAAAATAAAAAAGTTTTTAGAATTAAAGCAATGTTTTTTGAAAACAAAAATATTAAATTTAACAGTATGTGATTTTCTATCGCAGCTTACAAAGCTTTATACTTTAAAAATGTATACTGATATGTAGTATACATAAACTATAACTTCTATAACTTATCTAAATTATCTTTTAACAAAGTTTACATGACAATAAAAAATAAACAGTTTTGTAACGACATGTGGGTACCTACATAAAGCACTACCTCAGGTCGTGAAAACTCCTCAAGTAAACTCTAGAAGCATTAAAATTAAACCTTATAGGACTTCACTTAAAGTAAAGTCCTAATTTTTTATTGTATTGCTTAGTTAAAAAAAATTTTGTAACAATGATGAGAAGTTTATTATAAGAGTAAATTTTTATCATGTAGTTATTAACTAAGTAAACTTACTTCTTAGTGCCTTGATATAAAAAAGAATCTTAAAGTAACTTAAGCTTGTATAAATGACAAGCATTCGTAGATAAAATACTTAACACTTTATTTTCGTTATTGTTTCTGTTGATTTATTTATTGTACAATTTTAAACGGAATACATTGTAAACTGGCTATTGTACTGTTAAATACCTAAAAATCAAAATCAGGAAATCAAAGTTAAGTATAATAGCAACAGTAACTAAGACCATAAACAGGGTCTGGTGAAAAATATGAATCTTAAATAAAATGTTTAATCAAACAATTAATTTCGTCAAGTCTGTAAAAGATAGTTAAGTAAAACAAATTTGGAGTTGATGAAGAAGATTGTAAAATTGCATTAGATTTAAGACAGGTTACCTCGAGATTAATAAATTTAAAAACGACATGATAAATAATACATTAGAAGTCTAAAGAAAATTAGAAAAAAAAAGTTTATATTTTTATATAAGATGTAACACTAAAAGGATTTAAATCCTAGAGATCCTGATAAGCTGAGCTTATCGGAATATATACCACAGATGTTTTTGTGTTAAAACTTTATTCCGACCAACGGCGTTTCACTGCTCTCAAAAAAATTTAAGAACAGATCTACGGAGTCTCTTTTATTAGAATTTAATTTAAGTTTTAAATAGTTTTAGTATTTGTTCGTTACCTTTTTTGACTAAACATCATTTTTCAAACTATCTTTTATAATATTGTAACCTTATTAACTTTTTACGAGAGCATTTTTCATATTTTATAAATTTAAAATACTTTTTGATATATTGATAAGATATGTTTTAAAATATAGTATATTTTATTAACTTTAAAAATTATTTTCAAGTTTTTTTAAATTTTTTCTTACTATCACAGTCTTATTAGTTAGACTTCCTCAAGACATGTTTATTTTTTCAAGTATGTATTACTTCTTGAGATCTGGCCTTTAAACATTTTTTAAGAACTTAAATTGTCGGAATTTTGATTGTCATTTAACCCTATATTTTCTTAACCTAGACTTGAATACAATTAAAAATCAAATTACTTTAAACTAAATAGTATAACTTATTGATAAAAGTCAGATTTAACAATTTCTATACATTTTTTTTTACTTTATTTGTTTGTAAAAAGTCGCTACTTCAGTACTATCATTTTTTGCTAAAAATACATAAATTAGACTAAAAAATAATATTTTTTATTGAAGTTGCGATAATTCAGAGTTTTAATGAAATGTTCAATCTTTAAATATATATTTAAAACATTTTTAATCATAAACGATATTGTAAATGTTTTGTGTTAGTTTTACCATTATTGCTTAATAGAAAAATTGTTTTTATTAATTTGATATGTTTTATAGTGTGAAAAGTTGTACTTCTTTTTTTGTATAAGTTTAATACAGCTAAATGAATATTTAAAAATTTAGGGAAAATATACTTAAAGGTCAGTCTGATTTACATATTTGCTAAGTCAGCACATTTTTTTAAAGCCTTTTTTTTATTTTTTATACCCTTATCCCTAACCCACTTTACTCCAACATATTAAATGTTAATATAAAAAAAGTTTCAATAATTTAAACTGAAAACAGCATAAAAACAAGATTTTTTGCTGACTCAGCAAGTGCTAGCCACAATTTAGTATTTTTTAATAAATATAGTTATACTTAATTGATTGAAATTTACTAATGCATGTAGCACTAATCACTTATGCAAAACTTTGAAAGCGCTTTTTTTAAACAATAAATATACTCATTACATTAGTTTGAAAATTAAAAAATACTAGAGTTAAAAACTAACTAGTTGGTGGAAGTCGATATTTTATTTGTAAGTTTACATTTTCACCAATATTTTTAAGCAAACTTATGATTTCACCATGCTTTAATTTGTCAACTTTTATTCCGTTCACAGATGTGATGTAGTCCCCTATTTGAAGTAAGTCACTCCTGTGACAAGTGTAATAAAAATAAACATGTATTAAAGCAACAGTTAAAGTTTTATACACGGTCACACGACTATTCAAGTTCAGAAAGTTCAAATTCCGACTACTCAAATTCTTAAACTTTTTTAAAGGGTCAAAAGTTATTAAATATTTAGAGAAAAAAAAATGCGTTTACGTGTCTAATTAATACCTATATGCAATTTTTTCGTTAAAAAATTTTAAGCATTTTTGGAGATATGGCTAAAATAAATCTCAAAACAAAGTTTTTTTATTAATTTAAAAAAAATTATTTTAATAAAAAATTTTTTAGAAAAAAAACGATTTTACCTACGTTTTTAGGTCTTAGTTAGTGTTAGACCTACATACGGTTTTTTTTTTTTAATATATAATACTTTTAAAGTTGTGGTCCTTTAAACATTGTTTTAAGAATTTGAACTTTCGGAATTTGAATTGTCATGTTACCTCATACACAAAACATTCCAATAGTTTAAGAAAAATACAAATATATTTTAAATAGTTATAAAAATACAATAGAAACATTTACTTAAAGCTAATAGTTTATGTCAACTAAGTTTTATACAACAGTTTAAAAGCTTTACTTATACTACTTCAGTAAAAAAACTCAGTTTTTTTACATGTTGACTTTAAATTTTTTTTTTGTGCAAAAAACGTTTTTTTTTTTCTTCACAAACAAGCTAAATGACTCGTAGTGCTTTTATTGTACATTTAAGTTCGCTTTTTAATAACATTAAAACACGATATAAAAGTTTTATATTATGCAAAATAACAAAGCGACAAAAATAATGAGCAAGTGACGTAACGTTCAAAAGTATGCGCGAAATTCGGAAACCTAGTTCGTACTCAGTGGCGCTACTTTGTTAAAGTGGCTTAGTTTTAAATAAAAGTATAAACAAGTAAATAAAAAGCCGTTTATTTAATAATGAATTTATTTAGTATAAATTTTTACATGATCTAGTGTTTTCAAAATTATTTAAAAATAGGTATTTGTACAGTAAAACATAAATTAAGTTGTTTATTTGAGGTTAGTGTGTAAAGGTTACACTTGCATGTTAAAACTTAAAGCTGTATTTATAAGAATTTTCTAAAAGTATGATAATCTTGTAAAATATAATTTATAATCATTCTAATTATTAAACACAAAATAAAAAGAAAGTTTGTTCAAGTGTTGTAAGATAAACTTTATCTAAAATTTTAATTTTGTTCGAACTTAAGTTATTTTTATTCACTTAAAAGTAAATTTTAACTTTTCTGAATAATTTTTAAACTAATTAGAATACTTAAATTTGACATTTTGAGAATTATTAAATGAATTAATTGTTGTATATTTTTCTTTAAAATTTCGTTTTAAACTTTTATTTTATACTCTACCAACTTTTTCTTACTTAGAAGCAATGCCGTTATCTCTTAGATTAGAAATCTTAGGCCTTATTTCTCTGTCGATTCCACCTGAAATGGTTAGTCCTAGATTCATCCCTTCGTGTTTGGTTAGATTAACATTTACGAATCCTTGTTCGTTTTCTGTATAATTACACATTAGAAGTGCCTTTTATTTTTGTCTTTTGAAGTTTCACTTACAATAACTTCAAGATATATTCATTTTTAAAGTTCTTATTATTTTTTAGAGTATTGTTTTTTAGAGTTTTAGAGTATTAGAGTAGAGTATTTTATATGCTTATTTTTAAATTTGAATTAAACATCACAGTGAATTAAAAAAAATAGTTTTTAAAGCTTTCTAATCTTTTAATAAGTTAAATATTCAAATTACAAAACATTTAAATAAAAACTACACTCTTAATGTATTTTAATATATGATTTAGTTTTTGGAATCTTATTTGATAAAACAGTAAGATTAGCTCTTGTGTTGTAAAAAGCTTTATGTATTATTTAAATTTTACTATAATATTTTAAACAATAACTCATTTTTTAGTTAGCTGAAAAACTTTAAATTTATTTCTTAAATATTTATGTAATTTGTTTGAATTTTAGTTCGATTAGCATTCTACCTACAAAATTAAATTTTAAGATTATATTTTTTCCATTCTGTTTTCTAAAAGTTAATACTCTTGACAAAAGTTATTGTTAGTGTTTTTACATCACACTAATTATAGTTTTAAATAATTATTTTATTAAAATCTATACTTTTACTTTAAAACAATGCATTAAACATAAGTAAATCAAAAATCGTAAAAAAGAAAGGGTGTGTTGTGTTGAGATCATACATCTTTGTCATCTATGAAGTTTAAAATTTTACATTACTTGTTTTTATCTTAAAAAATAAGAATACTGATCAATGTTTAGTTTGTTTTAATTTACATAAATTAATTTGTAAAAACGTGAAGATTATTTTTATGATTATCATGAAAAAGGTAATAAAAGATAACAAATGAAATAATAATCTGGGCTATTAGACGTAAGGTGATCATAATTTTGGCTTCAGTGATTTCAGTTATTACTTTTTTAAATTTTTCACAATTATAGATGAGAAAACAAATTATACAGTAATCTTCCTTTATTCTACGAAAAAATATTTTTGTACGGTTTTCAAAAGTACTAAAATCTAATTTGATACTTAAAATTACTCTATGCATAATTTAAAATGATAAACTGATAAGTTACTGTTAAGGAAAAGTTTTAGTTATCACTATTTAACTCCCTACAACTTAAGCAATCTAAAAACTTTTTTCTAACTATTTTAGCCTAGCAATTATTGTATTTATTAAAAAAGCCAAACTGCGTTGTTATTACATTATGATATTTAGAACACTGTATTTTTTCCTGAATTCTCTGCAAATTGTTTTCTTTTTACTGTAAAACAATAGATATTTATCAAGAAGGAAACAAATCCTACGTATTACTTATTGTTACTAAACATTAATTTTTTTTTTGTTTAAATTTTTTTATAATTTTAAAATTTTTAGTATGTAGTTTACTAGTTGAGTAAAGAAGTATACTTAATAAGTACTAATAAGTTTGAAGTAACAAAAACAATACTACCGATGCTTTAAAACTTTTAAAGAAATGCTTAACTATTTAATTACATTGTGTTGAACTCGAATGTAGTACTCATTATTAACAATAAAATACCGAGTCTTATTACATACAGGTAAAAAATGTAAGTGTTTTTAGAAAATTTAATCAACTTTTGAACACAATTACAGGACCTGTAATGAAAGGAATCTCAATTTTTATAATTTAAGTTTATTTAGTATTAACTGTTTCAAACACAATCAACCATTTATATCTTCTTCAACTTTAACTAATTGCATCTGTTCTTTAACTCCACCTCTAGTAGCCCTTTCATCTGTAATAAAAAGTTTAGTAACTTGTTTTTTAAATTTACATAACTAGTTTTAAGCTTTTTACAGACTAGTACTTTGAAAGTTATTTAGAGCTCTACTTTAATAATTAAGAAATTTCATATGTATATATCATAAAGATTGTTCGGGTAAAACAACAAACTAGCAACTATTACTTACCTCTTTCATAATTGTCTGGAGAACCACTTAAACATGCAGGTCTTCTAATTTTTGGCATCTTACTGATTGCTTAACTTGTTTCAATAATAAAAATGTAAAGCATATACAATATTAACTAGCTTTCGATCACTTTTAATGTACAAATATTTTTTTAATTGCTTTTGTAAATACTTACTGCAAGAATTTCTTTACATGAATGTTAAAATAAAATAATTTTTTATCAAAAACAATACTTTTTAAGTTTTATTTTTAGTTTGACTGAGGTTTTTAAATTTTTAAATTTTATATTTTTAATAATATATTAATTCTTTTACAGTTATTAAAATATAAAGCATACAGTTATTTAAGCTTTTCTCCACTTACATGTTTATTGCTTTATATGTACATCAAATATAAAAGTTTTCTAGAGTACAAAAAAAATTGTTTAAACAAATTTTGAGTAGAATATATGCATTGTAAAAAATATAATGTAAATATCTTAGATTTTTAAGCACAGTAAAACTGTCTATACACAATTATGCGAACAAATTTGAAACCACTGATAAAAAATAAAAAATGTATATACTTTAATGCTTTTTACATATATAATAACATCAAAGTAAGTGGACTATAAGTAACAAAAAGCCCTGGAAAAACATAACATTAAAATATTCAATGCATCATACAGTTCTTAGTGACCATTCATCCATAAAGATAAATTATCTAGCTTTTTTTCTTTCTCGTTTTTTATCTTTCAAGCTATCTTTTAATTTCAACTATGTAATATAAAAATAAAACACAGTTACGATTGTTAACGTAATTAAACTTTGTTTTCTTTATATATAAAGTTTTGAAATCTTGAAAATAGTATTATAAAATATTAAACTCTTTATTGTCTTCAAGCACCAATTGTTGTTAATATCAACAAAAGAATAAGTATTTTATATTGTTTGTTTTGTAAATTTTTAAAAAAATATCAAAGCTTTTAGTTATTATAAACTTTTTACTTATACTTATAAAAACAATTAAACAAAATTATAACGTTAGTTGTCTCATTACAAAATAATCTAGCTATAGCTTGTCATAAAAAACATGTTTTTTTAAACTTTATTTTAGCGTTTGTCAAGTATTTATTTTATGATTAGCATCAGAATAAGCTTAAATTTTAAATTGTGGTTTAATACAATCAAACTAAGTTATCTTTAAGTAAATTATTTTACTTAATAGATTTTTAACTATCTTTTTCATACAAATCAAAAATGTTTTACTTTTTTTTAATACTTTTTACTACGTTTTTAAATTAAGCTATAACATCCTACTATAAAGGTTGCATGACAATTCAAATTCGGACAACTCAAATTCCGACAATTCAAATTCTTAAAAAATATTTAAAAGACTTTATCTCAATAAGTAATATAAATTTAAAAAAGATAAAAAATGCATATGTAGATCTTATTAATATCTACAAGCCATTTTTTTTCTCTTTTTCTAATCTAAAATACTTTTCAAGATATTTCAAAATTACTGAAAATAACTACATTTTTTACTTTGTTTAAACCATATCTCAAAAAACATTTAGTGTCTTGCAAAAAGAAAAAAAATAACTTGTAGATATTATAATAACCTACATATGTATTGTTTATATTTGAAAAAATATACACTACTTTTTTATTTGTGGCTGTATTAATTTATTTTAAAGAATTTAAATTGTCCGAATTTGAATTGTCGTGCACTTTTAAAGTACTATATCTCAATAAGTAATATGAATTTCAACACAATAAAAAACACATATAAGGATCTTATTAATATCTACAAGTCACTTTTTTTATTTTTTGCAAAGTCTTAAATATTTTTCAAGATATTTTAAAATTACTAAATATAACTATGTTTTTTAGTTTATTTAAGCCATATCTCAAAAAATACTTAATGTTCTGCAAAAATATAAAAATTGCTTGTAGATATTAATATAATCTACATATATATTTTTTACATTTGACAAATATATATTACTATTTTAGTAGCGGCCCTTTCAACTTTTTTTTAAGAGTTTGAATTGTCGGAATTTAAATTGTCCGTATTTGAATAGTCGTGCACCCTACTATAAGATGTCTGTTTTTTAACTTAATATAATTTTTGGTTTAAAAAAAGCTTTTTTTAAATGTTTCTAAAAGTTTCTTTGAAACAAATTAACATTGTTACAAAATTAAACACTTTTTATGTTTTGTTTATTTTTTAATTTCAATAAATAAAAACGAATATAGTCATTGTTCATTTTTAATATTTTGATTTTAAAAATGCATTTAGAGTTCCGTTATATTAATTAACAACCTAATTTTAACTTATTTTATTTTTAAGCTAGTTTATCACTTGAGCCAAGTACTCAGATACTTAGTTACCAAAACGTATAACACGATTAATGAAAGTTTTTTGTACACGGTAAAGTTTGTTTTACAACTCAACTTTTATTTCAGATAATAAATTTAACAAACTAAATTATTTTGGAAATAAAGGCAATTTTTTTTTATTAAATTTGTAATATGGTAACGAGAGAACGGGTCAAAATAAGCACGAAGAAATTTTTGCACGAAGGGTCACTTTTGCACGGAAGATCATTTTTGCAAGAGAATAAAAACAAAAAAGTTTATAAATAAAAAATAAAAAATAAATTAAAAAACAAAAAAAAAGGAGAACAAATAAGTCACCGACCGAGGGTTAGGGGTAACAGTGAAAATAAAAAGAATGTAAAAAGTAAAAATAATTGATAAAAATTATTGATAGAATAAAATAAAAAGTGTATAAAAAAATTTAGTAAAAACACAAAAGTTAGGGGTAATAGTGATAGTAAAAATTAAAAGAATAAAAGAGTTAATCAAATTTAAAAAATTTTGACCTGTGTAAAAGTGTCTTTTTATGCATTTTTGACACCTACTCTAATAGCAAAGAGACAAATAGGTATTTTAATTTGTACAATATAAAAGGTATTTAACGTTTGAAACAAAATACAGAAAAATAAACACTGTAGGAGTTGCTCTAAAGTAGGGGTCGGCAAACTGCGGCCCTCAAAATCAGAATCTGCGGCCTGCGAGGTACCTTTTAGCTTAAACATACTCAAAAACAGTAATAAGATAAGAACAATATTTGTGTTTATTCTTACAATCATGCTCTTAATTTTAAGTAGCATTTTTATGTTGATTTAATCGCAGAAGTATATTTTTTTAAAGTGCGGTGCGGCCCGCAATTAACTTTTTCTAGGAAAACTTTCCCGCAATTTATAAAAGGCCGCCGACCCCTGCTCTATAGTTTACTTTTACATATATCTTATAACGATTTATATAAACATATTAACACATGATTTTTGATTTTCTTAATTTCTCCAAACAACAATTAATAGCTATTTAAATAATTTTTTTTTAAGACTATGAACTTTGTTATTTAGCAGTTATTATTAAAAAATTTCAAAAGTAAAATAATGCGCTTTAATTCGAACAGTTTTATTGTATATATATTTTAGGTAAAAATCCTTTATAATTGTAATAAATTTTTTAAGCAAAAAAATGTGAGCCTCAAAAATTCTACATATATATTTTATGTAATTTTTAACAATTAATTTTTAACTTTATAAGATACAAAATAAAAATGGTATCTGATAATAAACTTTTTGAGTGCAAGATTTTTCTAAAGATCATTTAAACTATTCAATTATTCTAAAAATTAAACCCTTTTTTCTATAATTTTTTTTTTTACTTTACCAGTTATTAATTCCGAAAGTAATGTTTAAAATGTTAAAAACTTTTTTTTCTGTTTTACATTAAAGTCATCACTATAAGTGTTTACACGTAATCACTATAAGTGTTAAAAAAACATTATTAATTTTGGTTAAAAAACATATATATGGTAAATAACTTTATAGTTAGAACAAATTCTTACATAAAAAACTTACTTTTGCTTTAGAATGTTGTTTTTTTTACGTTTAGTATGTTTAAGAAAATCATTTATATTTTAAGTAATCAAAAAAAGGTAATTTAATATCTTCATATAAAGATGACTAATGATTTGTTTTTTTTTTGAGGACTATCAACTTTTTTATTTAGATGTATATTTAAAAAAAATTGAGTGCAACTCTTACAAAATTGTTTTCTAAATATTGTAATGCGAATAAAGTACTCTTTTTATTACAGATAATGTATTTAAATAAGTAACTGTAATAGAATAAAAACAATTTGTACAGTAATCTTCCTTTATTGTACCAGCATATGTTTCTGTGTGTTAACAAATCAACACACTTCAACCGGGTTGTTAATGGAAAGAAAAACAAATAGAATACCTTTTTGTTGGTTTACTATCATTTTTAACTCGCTATCATTTCTAACCCGATCATTTCTAACCCGATCACTTCTAACCCGATCATTTCTAACCCGATCATTTCTAACCCGATCACTTCTAACCCGATCACTTCTAACCCGATCACTTCTAACCCGATCATTTCTAACCCGATCACTTCTAACCCGATCACTTGTAACCCGATCACTTGTAACCCGATCACTTATAACGCGATCATTTCTAACCCGATCATTTCTAACCCGATCATTTCTAACCCGATCATTTCTAACCCGATCACTTCTAACCCGATCACTTCTAACCCGATCATTTCGAACCCAATCACTTCTAACCCGATCACTTCTATCCCGATCATTTTTAACTCGATCACTTCTAACCCGATCATTTCTAACCCGATCATTTCTAACCCGATCACTTCTAACCCGATCACTTCTAACCCGATCATTTCGAACCCGATCACTTCTACCCGATCACTTCTAGCCCGATCATTTTTAACCTGATCACTTCTAACCCGATCATTTCTAACCCGATCATTTCTAACCCAGTCACTTCTAACCCAATTAAACCCGATCATTTCTAACCCGATCATTTCTAACCCGATCACTTCTAACCCGATCATTTCGAACCCGATCACTTCTAACCCGATCATTTTTAACTCGATCACTTCTAACCCGATCATTTCTAACCCGATCATTTCTAACCCGATCACTTCTAACCCGATCACTTCTAACCCGATCATTTCGAACCCGATCACTTCTACCCGATCACTTCTAGCCCGATCATTTTTAACCTGATCATTTTTAACCTGATCACTTCTAACCCGATCATTTCTAACCCGATCATTTCTAACCCAGTCACTTCTAACCCAATTAAACCCGATCATTTCTAACCCGATCGTTTCTAACTCGATCGTATTTAACTAGAAATTTATTTAGCCGATCTGTATTAATATGTTTATCTATTATTTTTTAAGATAAAGATTTGTTTTAAAAACAAATTAATCTCAACAAAATTGTTTCTTTTGAAGTTTAGTTTATTTTGTTTAAAATAAAACCTAATGTTCAGATAGCTTTTGTTAAAATTTAATTGATGATATTAATTGGTTCATTTATTGTTTTGACAATAAGGTTTCAATTTGGATTATTAGTTAATTGTAGTTAATTATTTTTAAAAACATTAGGAAAATTATAAGTCTTTTTTATTCTAAAGAATAAACATTAAGTTTTGATAGTCAATGTAAGAAATATAATGTGTATCACAGCGGTTAAAGTCTATTCTGTACTTTCTTTTGAAATGATTCTATATGGTTAATATATATTTTAAGTGTAGAAACCAGATTACCAATTTGGCTCCAAATTCAGGGAGAATTTATACGAAATACAACTTTTTAAAAATATTAAAATCAGCGTTCATGAAACTTTAAATAATACAGTTAATAAAATTTAGTAATTGTAACTATAATGGTGGTTTCATTTAAAATTGATATCATTAAATTCTAAGTTTTTAAACGAAAGTGTATACTGTTTAATACAAAGCCAAAAGTAGAGGTAGAGGGTTTTTTTAATATTCAGAACCTGTCATTTACTCGAACTTTTATTTAATATTAATTCTTAAATCAACTGGTAAATTCTATATAAAGATTAACTGTAATGAAGTTATAATTAATTATAATAAGCTTAACTATGAAAGTTTAGTGTCGAAAACTTATTATTACGCATTTTTTCTTTTTTTTTTGAAATAAAATTTATGTAGGACAAAATAAATTTACATTTTTCATAAAAGTTTAAAAGTTTTCAAAATTTAAAATTGCAAAAACACGATTATTCTTACGATTAATAGTAGATATTTCTAAAATAATTTTCTTGATAACTTTTGAAAGTTATTGTTTTACAGGTTTTCAAAAACACAAAAGTAATTTTAAAGAAATGTTTGTCAATTAAAGTACTAATTTAAGTCGGTATTAAAACATAGGCGAGATT
This sequence comes from Thalia democratica, assembly GCF_965202585.1. NCBI lineage: Eukaryota > Metazoa > Chordata > Thaliacea > Salpida > Salpidae > Thalia > Thalia democratica. Next base: position 61,665,069 of record NC_139165.1, read on the forward strand.
CAATTACCCTCGAACTTGTCATACAAATAAACTTGTCTGTTTAACTATTAGTGTTAAACAATTTTTTTTGCTCTAAAACTAAGTAGGAATTTATTATTGATGTGAAGTCTAGACGGTCAATCGACATAACAATTTTTGCGGTTTAGTTATATGACATAACTGTTTTAATAGCTAGTTTCTATTAAAAACCATGCTTTTCCACTTAATATAAAAAAAAGTTTTTAACTTCTCCTAATGTTTGTTTGAATTCCATTGTCTTAATAGGCATATGCAAGTTGCAAAACAATTTGTATGAGTTATTAAGATGAAACTTAAAACTACCCTACTATAAACGGTTAATACTATAGTAAGCAATAATAAAACATTTACGTCAGACTTTCAATGTAGTTTTTAAATCGTAATATAAAAGTTTTTGTATCTGAATATTAAAATTGTAAGAGTTTACTTTTTAAAATTTGTTTATGTTAAAACAATTGTAGTCACGTTAACTACAATAAGATCCGATTAAAATATAATTATCGCTGCTTATTTTAAAATCTTACAAAGAAGAGTTCAAGTACTTTAAAGTAAACAATTTAGTAAATTGTATATGATTAACGAAAAACGTCTCTTAAAGTGTATTGAAAAAACAAAAAAAAAACAAAAAAAAAACAAAAAAACAAAAATTATGTATAGGATAAAAAATCAAAAAATAAGCCAATAAAAATATATTAAGATTACGTTAAGTTAATACTAAAATTAAAATTTATACCAAAAATATTTTTACGTAACACATTAAAATCATTATGTTGTAAAGTAACTAAAAGTCTAATTTTTATTATTATTTTAATAACTTCATTGAGACTAGTTTGTTTTTGCATGAAATCCAGATTAAAAAATAAAAACGTAACATTTAATAAGTAAAATGGGTTAGAAACGATCGGGTTAGAAATGATCGGGTCTAACTGGGTTAGAAGTGATTGGGTTAGAAATGATCTTGTTAGAAATAATCGGGTTAGAAGTGATCAGGTTAGAAATGATCAGGTTAGAAATGATCGGGTTAGAAGTGATCGGGTTAGAAATGATCGGGTTAGAAGTGATCAGGTTAGAAGTGATCGGTTAGAAATGATCGGGTTAGAAATGATCGGGTTAGAAGTGATCGGGTTAGAAATGATCGGGTTAGAAGTGATCGGGTTAGAAATGATCGGGTTAGAAGTGATCGGGTTAGAAGTGATTGGGTTACAAGTGATCGGGTTACAAGTGATCGTGTTAGAAGTGATCGGGTTAGAAGTGATCGGGTTAGAAATGATTGGGTTAGAAGTGATCGGGTTAGAAATGATCGGGTCTAATTGGGTTAGAAGTGATTGGGTTAGAAATGATCTTGTTAGAAATAATCGGGTTAGAAGTGATCAGGTTAGAAATGATCAGGTTAGAAATGATCGGGTTAGAAGTGATCAGGTTAGAAGTGATCGGTTAGAAATGATCGGGTTAGAAATGATCGGGTTAGAAGTGATCGGGTTAGAAGTGATCGGGTTAGAAGTGATCGGGTTAGAAGTGATCGGGTTACAAGTGATCGTGTTAGAAGTGATCGGGTTAGAAGTGATCGGGTTAAAAATGATTGGGTTAAAAGTGATCGGGTTAGAAGTGATCGAGTTAGAAGTGATCGGGTTAGAAGTGATCGGGTTAGAAATGATAGCGGGTTAGAAATGATCGGCTCCCCTTTTTGTTTGTTATTATACTACAACTTATACTAAGTCAAAAAATTGCTTTTATTTCTACAACAATTTAGCTTTTCAAGATTGTTACCTTATGAAAAAGTTGCGTTGTAATTCAAACGTTACCATGTAATAAAAATTTTATTAATTGATTTTTATTTGTTGTAACGAGTGACTACTGTGTATATTGCTATTATTATTGTGTATTCCAACGAACTTGTTTCGTTAGGATCTTGTAAAGCAGAATATAAGCAAGTTGCTTTTGAATATCTTTAATGTTTAAGCTACAGCATCTATCAGTGTATCTTTAGAATATAGTTTTTATTTTCTGTAAATGTATTTTAAAATTGCTTGACTCGTTTGAAAGGTTATCTTACACTTTTTTTTGATTTTATATGTTTAATGTAGATTGTTTGTAGTTCAAAAAAGTTCTATTTTAAAGCTTGCTTTTATGTGTTCAGTAAAGCAGTCTAAAATACTTGAAAGATAAAACAAGATACCTATGTTTAAAGCCCATGCAAATGGTTTGTTGATATTAACTCATAAATATGTATATGATAAAAGTTAATAGACTCTTATTCTTTTAATTTTTTAGTGTGAACGCTTTAAATTGTGGTCAAGTGTTCCAGAAAATTTCAAAACTTCGAAAAGGATGAGTTTAAATACTGTTACAAAATAGTTTTTTAAGCCAGTATACTGAGAAAATTTAGAATGCTTAGAAACTTTAATATGTGTTACATAGAGATGTTGAACAAAATTTACAATTCTTGAACAAAGTTTAGAAAATTAAAAAATAAAAATATTATAACAAAAAAAACAAAAAAAACTTTTTTTTGTTCATTTTTTATAATTTTTATTTATTTTTAAATTTAAAACAAATTCTTTCCAACAGAATTTTCTAAATATTTCAAGGAAAACTTCCTGAAATTTTGAGGTAGTTGTCTCAAAAAGCATAGAAGAAGATAGATTTTTAGTGAAATAGTCTATTTTTGCTGTTTTATTTTGAGCCTCCTATAAGGAACCTATTGTTGCCTCTGACTTTGACCGGCTATATCTCAAAAATTAATTTGAATTTTTAAAATTTGTAAAAAGCATCTTGTAGATTAGTAAAAACTATTCAAACTAACATCAAATTTTGAAAAAAAAGTGTTTTACCCCCTTATGCCAATTATTATATATTAATTATTAACTAATTATTTAATAAATGTTATATGGTTTGACTGTAAAAAGTTTTCAAAACTAAGCAAATAAATAAGCATTTAAATTAAATTAATATTCCAAATTATGTTAATACAGATCCTAGCAAAGCAATTTTTGGATTTTAACTTGCGTGTTTTGTTACTTGTATTATACATTAAATTTAATTATTACTAGTATTATATAGTTTTGTTTTCTTCCAAGTTTATGTATCTTTAATCTGCAATTATAAAATTAATATATAGCATTTTGTAGTACTTTAATTAAAACTTCTTAATTTAGTTAAAATTTATTAATTAGTGCTTACTTATATACTCCTTTTCACAATTATGTCAGGTTATATAACAAATATTATAATAAGTATTGATATTTAATCTATAGTAATTATAGCTAATTTTAGGTAAATACAATCACTTACTTTATCATCTATTATTTTCTTGCAGTAATTATTCTTTTTTGAAGAACTCTCTTTAGCTGTGTTAACTTGTTTCACACTGAGAAAGACATTTTAGTTCAATATAGAAAAGTACTATGCAAATTATTTTGATCATATATTTCAGCAAACTTGCTAGACTAGACTCTGTATTAAGAAACCATTAGTTTTTTATTTTGAATATTTGTATATTTTGTAAATAAATATCAATTCTAATGTTAACTTAATTAAGTCTAAAAACTGAGGGTAAAAAACATGATAAAGAAATAAGGGTTTCTCTAGCAATAAAAAATATTTTGAAAAATTTACCCCAAATTTTAGTCCAACCCTAAAAAAAAGTAGTAAACTTGTTTTATTTGTACAAGAGCTTAATGATACTCTCTGAAAAAAAAAAAAACTTTTATTTGCTAGTTTTGTGATTGTTCATCAAATATTTAACACAAAACCTTATTTAATTGATACATTTTATGTTGTTCCTGTATTTGAGTTGAATTTTATAACTAGTACACTTAATGAATCTCTAAAATAATTTTGTTGACATTTTTTAATTTATATACTTTTTATCTGAAGCAGTATAGTTGTATTATTGAATTGATATATATATATATATATATATATATATATACTTGATAAATCATATGATGGTGTTTTTTTTTGTACTACTTACTATATTTATCTACTTTTAGAATTTGAATAATAACCTAATATATAACACAAAACCTTTTGATTATTTTAAAGTTAATTATGCCCCTTTTATCATCTTTTTGGCAAATTAATGCTTGCAAAGGTCAGGTAAACTTATGCTTTAAATTTTTTTTGAAAATATTTAGAAGTTTTTGACTTTTAGAACAAAAACTGATTGTCATCCTGCATACTTTAAAATTATCTAAATTTCATTGAGTATTTATTGAAGTAGTGTTACTAAATAACTAGTTAAAACAATGATTGTACTGAAATCAAAAAAATTATAAGAGACATTTTTTACTTAGTTATATGGATTATATATATTTTTAAAGTTGTTGCTTTTATTTTAAATTTAAGTTATGACTGAATAATATTTTATTTATTATATTATATTCTCTGTTTTTTAGTGATTACAAAGTCAAGAACTAAATACTTTATTTATATAAATACCAGGGTTCGTGCGCGTCAGGCTAAGTCAGGCTAAATCAGGCTAAATCAGTTTTTTTGAAAAAAGTTGAAAAACGTCAGGCTAAATCAGTTTTTGTGTTTAAAAATTTGAGAATCTCAGTTTTTGTCAGTTTAAATGCATGAAATTTTTTTAATTAAGATCAAATTGAGATGTGAATTTATTTCTAAACAAAGATTTAGTTATTAAAGACAAAATCAGTCAGTATTTGTAAAAATAAGTGCTTAAAACCTTTTGTTGAATCTCTAAAATAATTTTAAGAATCTTCATTATTTTGTTTTTAGTAGATTATATACGTCATAACTATAAAAATTCATAAAAAAGTACAGTTTAAACATTACAGTTTAGTTCAATAACTTGACTGTTTGTTTGAATTTGTTTACATGAGCTTTGTTTTTCAGAGCTTAGTTGGTTAAACTGTTTTAATTTCTAATATAAAGGCTTTATACCAAATACTTTATAGATTAATACTCTTAGCAGTTTGTTCACATATTTTATTTTCTGTTTATTCAAAGTTATTAGAGATATTCACAAGACTAAAAAATTACTTATGTAATATCATGATTATTTTAGTTAGTTATTTTAAAAATTAAGATGCTTTAATGATAACATAAAGTTTTTGAGAGATGTGTTTAATTACATTTTGTTTTTCTTTTACAGACTTATTCACATATCTGTTTTAATAAAAGCTTCTGGTCCAGTCATGTAACTTATAATTGACAAATTCAAGTACTAATTGACACGAACCTTGTATATGGGTGATAAGTTGTGGATGTAACTAAGCCCCAAAATTTAATAAAGGTATGAATTCATTGAAGCAGAAATTCTAATGACCAGTTAAAAATATTCAAGTTGCTGGGTAAGGGATTGATAGATGTTGAAAAATAATTTTTTTAAATTTTTATTTTCTTTAAAAGTAGTTTTGTGAATACTTTTATTGCGTTAATTTGCTAATTAAGACCCCACGATACCCAAAATGCCTTCTGAAGGTGATTTTTTCTACTTTGAAAAAATGTCAGGCTAAATAGGTCTCTGTCAGGCTAAATGAAAAGGAATTTCGCGCACGAACCCTGAAATACTATTAAAAGTAAAGAAGTAACTAAATGTATAAATTTTTTAAAAACTATATTCTTTAAAAAATAGTTAAATTAGTCTTTGATAAATTAATTGTACATATTTTATTTATCTTTTTCACCCTAATTAAAATTGGTTAAAAGAACTATGAAAGTAATAAATTAGTATGTTCTTGACAGAATAAATAGAAGTAATAATTTTTAGGTTAAAAATGAGTTTTATTGTACTTAAAGCAATTCGAAATCTTTCAACATCACAAGCAACCTGTAAAAACTTTATTAAACACAAAGATCGAGTAAGGAATAAAATAAGCAAATTGTATGTTTCAAATGACAAGTATAAGTACAGTGATAAAGTAGTAAAAGACAAATTTGTAAGCTCACAATCTTGGTTTGGTTTAAGTGAAAAAAAACTTAACCCTAAAGTTTTATTAAGAGAAAAAAGAGTTTCAGGTTTGCTTGTCAGGGAAATACAAGATTTAATTGACAGCTCTATCATGAATGAAATATCCCAGTTAGAGGTTAAAATAACAGGAGTTGTTCATAGAAATAAAGGCAATTGTATTGTACTTTGGAAGAGTAATAAAGTACTAGACAGAAGTGAAACAAATATGAAGTTAAACATGATATCTGGTAAATTAAAGCATTACCTGATACAGTCAAATGTTGTAGGACAAGTTCCAAATTTTCATTTTCGTATAGATGAAAATTTGATACAAAGTGAAGAAGTTGACAAAATACTTGATAATTTGCAAATTAGCAAAATTCCAAATCATGTAGATATGTTAACTGAAGTAAGAATTACTGATGCTTGCAAAGCTGTTGTTCTCCAGGAAGAAAGTAAAGAAGGAAAAAAGAATAAAAAAACTGAAATTTCTCAAGACTTGTTTAATATTGATCACAGTAAACTGACTGAAAAAATAAAGTTTGCTAAACTAACTAGTAGAAAAATTGTAATTTAATATAATTAAAACAATTTTGATAATAATAGTATTCAATTTAAGTATTTTATAAAAGTTAATTAGCTTAAATTATTACAGTTGAAAAGAATAATTTTTAATGTTTTGATTTTTCTAAATTATATCGGAGTTTTTGATACTTAAAGGTAACTTAAAAATCTTTTTATTGGAAAACTGACTTGATAGTTTTTTTAGTTTTGTTTTATAAGTTATACAATTTTTATGAGGTGCTAAGAAGAATTAAACCACAGTTTTAAAAGAAACTGTTCATAAGCAAGCAGTAACTGATTGATTATAGGTAAGTTAATGTTTTTTTGTTTATAAAAGGTTTGTAACTTAAATTTATTATGTTTTTTTCTTTTTATAAAATGTTATTTATAAATTAAGTGTTATAATAAAAATATTAATAAATATATATTAAGATTAAAAAATTGATGCACAACTATTTATTGTAGAAAATATTAAAAAGTTGAAAATCTCTTTTATTCACTTTTATTGAACTTTTGTTTTATTTTTCTAAACTTTTAAGTTTTATAAACATACAAGTATGAAAACATGTTATTAGTAGTACTATTAGTCAATTTACACAAAGCTTGATCACCAGATACTAAAAAGTTAAGATTTTACTGTTTTTTATCTTGCACACTATTTGAAGTCTCAACAATTTTAATAAGAAATGTTAAAAATTTTACAATAAACTATTAATAATACAACTTTACATTTAAAACATTTATATTATAATGTATGATTTTTAATTTTTTTTTTATATCATGTGTTTTTTTAAAAAGTTTTTAGAAAAGTAAAAATGTTGAAATCAAGTTCTTTTGTGAGAAATGATGAAATAAAGTCTGTGTATGATATGAAAAATGTCCTTGGAACGTGAGTTTATTTATTAGATGAGTTATTATAAATTTGAGACTGCAATGCATGAATGAAAAATTTAAATTACAACTTATTTATGAAAAGCTACACTATAAATTGGAGCTTGTATAGATTAAAAAACAGCTTCATTTTTTTGTGTTTATTTTTGTACAAATTTTATCACATGTTTAGAAACAGTGCTTACAAAAATTAACTAATAAATGACAATATATAAATTGTATAATTGAAAATATGTTTATTTGTTGAAAAATTTATTATTGAATTATTATAAAAACCAAACTATCAAACTTTATAAAATTCTATGTAAAATAAGGCATTTGTTAAAAATAGTGTTTAATTTAATTAACTAACTGTTTAATTGTGAATTACAAATTTTACTATTTAAGATTAAATTGTATAAAATATTCAGTCAGAATCATTTGATCTAATTTTATATTCCAAAATTTTATGTTATTTATTAGTAACTAATTTTAAGATTAAATGAAAATATAATGGATTGATATAAATATATATTTTGACTACATCCGTTTTTATTACATCTAGTTTTGATTGTATTTAGTATTTAAAGTACAACTAAAATTATAATGTTTTTGAAAGTAAATTCTTGAACATGAATGTTTACAAAATTAAATGTAAAATTTTAAAGTAGAGTATAATTTATGTAAATGATTCATACTTATAGCTAAGTAACAACTGTTGCTGCTGTTGAAATTTTAGCATAAATTTTAGATTGAATAGAAATGTTTTTTTTTTCAGAGAAATTGTTTTCAAAACAGCTTAATCAAATAACATATAATTTGTTTTTACAGTTTTCATTAATTTAATATAATTAGGTTTTATAAGTTTTTTTTTTAATTTTAGTTGTTTTTTGTGTTTGTTTTAAATTTAGTTTTATTATTTGTTCAAGTTTTGCGTACTTACTTTTAAACAATCAGTATGTAAAGTAAATTTGCCTGAATTAAAATATAGTGTAGAAGATGATAGCAGTAATTTATTTTGCATTTATTAAACTCTAAATTTGTACTTGCTAGAATGAACATAGTAGAGTTTATTTAATCATGAAAACCAATGCATATCAACCGGACTTTTGCTAGAATACAGAAATGAGAAAAATATCTTTCAGAATTAGAAAAAAAGCAACAATTTTCAATTTTTATTTTTAGGCCAAAAATAAAATAAATGCTTACTTTGGAGGTGCTAAAGACACATTCCGCATTTAATTAGAAAAATTTAAAGTTTAATCATAAGCTAATTTTTTGTATCTAAATGCAGCACTTATATTTTTGTTAAAATTAAGTGTTGTAATATTAAGTGATTATATTAAAACATCTTTCTTAGTTTTGTTCTATTAGAATTTGTATTTCAATTACCAATATAAAAACATTTAATTACAGATAAACTAGTTTTATACTTTTGCAACTGTAAAAATAAACTATTAACATTCATTAAGTTTTGTTAATACATTAGTATTAATAAATGTTGTCAACTAATTTTAGATATATTATATTTTCATTAAATAAGACAAATGATCTAATTCCATAAATTTTAAAATTTGTTAATCTAAAAAGTATGATACAAAAAAGCATGTCTTTTAAAACATTTTTTTTTAATTTAAACTTTGTTTTGATGTACGCTTCTGACAATAGATCGTCAAAATGTAACAGATGTGATAATACATATTAGACTCTTATTTTTTGATGAAAAGTTATAAGTTTAAAATACTTATGGTTTATGTTATAAAAATGAATGTTATGTTTGTTATAAATTTCAAATATAATTATATCATATATATATAATAATACAATAAATATACTTTTATAGTTTTTATTTAAAATTTAATAATTTTTTTAAGTTGTTTTTATTTCTTATTTAGTTATGCTTATGTTAAAAAAGAGTTGTCTACTCAAAAACAATTTTATTTTAGATTGAATATTTAAATAATAGTCTTATCATATTTTAAAGTTTCCTGCAATTTTGTAATTGCTCTTATAACTAAAAATGAAATTTGAATAATTGAAGTATTGTAATAAGATAATTATATTTTTTTTTGTTAAAAAATATCTTAATTTGCGGTAACTTTTACCAAAACCGTTTTATTTTTTTTAACATTTCATAATCCGAATAACATATTGCACTTTAGTGGTGCATTCTCAAAGGTACGTTTAGCTGAGCATAAAGAGACTAAACAACTAGTAGCTGTGAAGTGCATACCAAAGAAATTAATAAAAGGAAAAGAAGCTAGTATCAACAATGAAATATCAGTACTCAGAAAGTTTGTGTGTATATAATGTTTTAAATTGTTTGTATGTTTTGACCATATACCAACTGAAGTATCTTGCATATATGAAAATTTGTTTTACAGTTAAGTTTTTATATGTATGTTAAGTTTAACTAAGAGCGATAACAGTTTAAAAAAAGTTGTTTTTTTTTTTGCTTCATGGCGTATATAAGAGTACTTTCGTTTTAAGTTTATTACTTTTGTTCTTGCTAGTAAAAACTATAAAAAATATTAGTACTAAAACTAAATATCATTTGTATATAAAGTATTTCAAATTAATTTGCTTGTCTTTTATAACAAGCTTTTAATTTTAGAGTATATAAATCTATGAATATTAAGAAATTTGGTTATAGTAACAAAATTACAATTAATAATGACAAATTATACATATGCTAATTGCAACGTTTTAGAATTCTTCACTAAATATTAAAAATAGTGCTTGTTTTTTTAAGCATTTAGTTATTTGATTGAATTATATGAAATTATCTGCTCATATCCTAAACTATTGGTACTCCTCGACATAATTAAACAAACTTGTTTATCTACTAAATGTTACGTATCCACAGATTGCGTCATCCAAATATTGTAGGACTTCGTGAAGTTTACAACAACTCGTCGCATCTATATCTTGTTATGGATTTGTTAGTATAATTTTATTTAGTATTTAAAGTTTCTATAAATTGAACAATATTAAATGCCATACTTAAAAACACATTTGTTTTTAACAAACATTTAGCATTATGAATTAATTTTTTTTTTAATCTTAAAATTTGTAAATAAAATGAAAATTTTAAAGGTTTATACTAGTAAATTGAACCTTAATTGAATATAACTAATAATATAAATTTGTTGAAAGTGGTTAATAAATTTATGATTTACTAAAAAAGTAGTCAGTGAGTATTTATATAACCATCATAAAAACTTTTCCAAATTTATTTGATAGGTTTAAAACAACTACTTTAGAAAAAAAGTTTTTTGTTTCATATTTATATATGAGAAAAAATTATATATAAAAATAGAGAATATGAAATTATATTGCTACTAAATATTTATTTTAACACCATATTTTGTTATTTTTTATTTATTTAATTGAGTTTCTACAAAATCTATACTAGTTATTTGAATTTAGCCATATCTTTCTATAAAATTTTTATACAAGCTATCTTCATCATTTCTGCATATTTGAGCGTGTAGTAATTTACATAGTGCCTTATTTATCAAATAAATACCAAAACTAATAGTTAATAAAAAAAAACAGATTTTTTTTTACAAATATATAAATGACTTATTTAACTAACTGACTAGTACAATGAGAAACGTATAATGTGAAAAAATTAAGTTATGATTTTAAAACAAAGGTCAGCAACAACATTTTCAAAACACATTGTGAACATTATATGACCTAGAGCTGGTTTCGCAGGTATTTTGTGGTTGTGGGTCTATTTCAAAAATTAAATTATTCGCGGGCCACAGTTGTAATTTTACTTTTCATAACAGACCTAAATCTTCTTATGTAAGTTTCGAATTTACCGTAAATTGTACCAAAGACCTTTTTCTTATTTTAGTTCCAAACCGCAGAATATATAATTAAGTTTTAATTCGTTTTTACGAGGCTAAACTGCATGTTCGCGGGTAGCAGTTTAATCTTTTAAAGGACGCATCCCATTTAAAAGGAAAACATGCTCACAGGCTGCACTTTTATCCTTCGCGGGTCATAGTTTGCCGACCCTTGACCTTATGGAAAGAAATCTAGCCATGAACACTGCTTGAACAAGATTCCTTGTCGTGTTAAAGATTATAGGGTTCATTTATAATTTTAACTCCTGTTGACCACTGCGCTTACAGCAATCTGTGGGTCACTTTTAGCATGAGTTATACAGCTAACTGCAGCTCAACTATTTAACATTTTATTTTTCTCACCCTTCTACATATTTAGGTTAAAAAGTTTGAAAAAAAATTGAGTTGTAATAAAAACCAATTAACTTATTTTATAGTGTATCAGGTGGTGAGCTATTCGATCGCATTGTTGAGAAAGGAAACTACACTGAGCTAGATGCATCAAAACTTATCAAGCAAGTTCTAGAGGCTGTGGCATACTTACACAAAAATGATATTGTACACAGAGATCTTAAGGTATTTTTGTAATATTTTATAATTAATTGATGAGTTCTGTTATGTTTATTTTATTTTATACTAAATATTTTGTGTGAACTTAAGTTTTAGCCTTTATAACTTAAAAATAGCCTGAATTAGTTTTAAGATGAACGATTGATATATATGTAAAATAAAAGCGAAAGCTGTAAACCATATAGAAAACTAAGTACGCGGACGGTTTATGTAAATAAGTAAGTCAAACCACCCAGAGTATAATTTTAAATAAATCTTAGTTGTAGTTAACAAGCGTTTACAAAAATTTCTAAAAATCGAAATATATTCAAAAAAAAAACAACCCGACAGTACCAAGAAGCTATGCAAGCAAGTAGATACAATCACGAGTTATTCTTCAAAAGTTTAGCAACGTTGGTTGGTAAAAGCTTCTTAAATATCCTAAAGTGGATAAAAACTTTACTAATAATCATCATCTATATATTTTAATTTTAATATAAAACCACTAAAAATATCTTTTTATTGTATGCCAAATAAACCTCTAATAATGGTACAAATTTGAAGAATGTTAAAGATCAAAGAGAAAAACTAACGAACAGGTGACTAAAAAAAGAGAATGTCCGGTCAACGATAAAAATTTGCAAAAAATTTTTACTTTAAGGCAACTGTGAAAACTTAAAAAAATATATGTGGTTAAATTGGACTGTCTTTTGAAAGTTAGTACAGAAACATAAATTTAATTTAAAAACGGAAAGCATGGTGATACTACACTTTTACCGCAGTACATAAAAATTGAAAGTGAAAAAAAAAAAAACTGTCTAAAAATTAATAGAGAAATTTTAACAAAACAAGTACATAAAAAAAAAAAAAAATATGAAAACGTTTGAAGTAAAATATAATTATCAGAACTTTTAAATGTAACTATTTAAAAGGAATAAAATTTAAATTTAGCTATTGTTAATTATTAGTTTAGCTAAACTTTTAATAAAACAGTTACATTAACTAAGTTCTGAAAATTAAATCATACTTTAAACGTTTTCATAGCTTTTTTATTATTTTTTTGTTTATAAAGCTGTGAAACTTGTATGTATATACTTTATTGTAATATCCTTTCAACATCTTAAGTTTTCTATCTACTTACTTATGCTTAAAAATCTTGGGTATTAAATTGTTACCAAATTCTTACCTAAATAGTATTTATTTTTTATTTAAACTCATTATGACGTATCCATTATGTAGCTTTTATACATGTTAATATTATATTTTATAGCTTAGTTAAATACAGCAGTAGTTGATAAGTGTGTTTTGAAAAATATTTTCTTCTTAATAAAACAATGCAATAAAATTTGTTGACATTTTTTATTAAAATTTGTACCCCTTAAAAGTTATAAAGCACATAATAGTATAATATTATGATAATTAATAAAATGGTATTAATATTAAATTTTAAGTATTATAATAGTGTTATGATAATGATAGTATAAATTTGATAACTAACTTGCTGTACATTTAATTTTTACATAATTTTCATTAAGAGTCATTTATATAAAACATAGTTTATTCGTTTTTTGTTTCATTGTTTATACAAAAAAGACATAGTCGAAAATATTTACATACAATAACAACAAATCAAGCCGAAAATTTGTCTAATTTTTGATAAATGTATCTTTATATACCTTTAATTATAAACATAAGTAATTATAAGAACAAAAGTTATATAAAATTTAAATAATGTTTGTAAATTAATAATTCCGAAAAACTTGAAATTTTAAACATACAAAAGTGGTTTTATCAAACAAAAGAAGTGAACTGCAGACTGGGTGTTTGAAATATCGTGGAATTTCCATGATAAACTTAATTAAAACTACTTTACTAAAAATTTTCTAAACCTTGTACATGTCGTTCAAACTATTCCTAAACATCTAATTTAAAAAAACGATTTTACCAACAAATTTAGTTGCCCTTAAGTAAATAAAAATCATGCTCACAAAGTGTGAAAAATAAAGAAATAGTTGTCCAAGTTGAACATGTTGTATTAATTATAATAAAAGAAAAACCAACTTTTAAGATTGTTAATTAAACTTCTACTGAAAAACTTTTATAAATATTAATTAAAGTAGTAAATTAGAAGTAAATCATATAGCGACTTTGAGCAAATGTATACCATTAAATTATATATCATCCAGAAATCGTTGATAAGAAATTTTATATTTAGCAACAAATAATTTACAACTTATAGAAGTCTAATTTTTTTTTCGAAACAGCCAGAAAACTTGTTGTACCAAAACCCTTCAGAAGATAGTAAAATAATGATCTCTGATTTTGGTCTATCCAAAATTCACGTTGAAGGCTCAACTATGAAGACAGCATGTGGTACTCCTGGTTATGTTGGTAAGTTATGATTTCAAATTATGTTATATAAAATTAGTATAAGTATAAAAAACAATGAGCAGGTTATAAAAATAATACAGTAATGCTCATGATTAAGTAAAACTTTCAATGTTTAAAAAAATCCTTATTGTTAAGTTTAATGAATAATAATGTGGAGTTTTTCAAGTTATAGTTTTTTATAAACATGCCTGTTGACCTCAGTTTAAATTCTTGTTCCAAATTCATTTCTGCTAAGACATACTTACTAACCTTTCTGACATATCAATAGTGCTTAGTTAATTTATCTAAATAGAGTTGAGAGGTTTATTGTAGATTGTTTTTCGGATTATTCTTTTAAGTTTTAGCAATTTTTTTTAAACTGTCCTTTATTTCAGATTATCAGTGGTTTTTTTAAAGTCTGTGGATGAACTGCCAGACTTTCCTTTAATATGATAAATAGCCATTCTCGCTATTAGGCTAGCTTCAAGTTATCATTTCTTAATGTTAAAAAAATACCAATTATATGGCATTTTGTAATCTAGAAAATGCTCCTTTTCACGATTTAGTTTTACTGAAACTTATTAAAGCAGCCCAGAATTTTTAGCTTAGCAGATTCTTGATCAATAAGTAAAAACCAAATGTTTTTTTTTTAATTTATGCAAGATGTAATACTTATATGGATTTGCATTAGAACTATTTTATGTATAATTTTTTTTTGTTTTTTTATCTATATTGTGGAAGTGGATTGTAAATCTGTAGGTTCAGAGTCAATTTTAAAGCGAAGCCCAATTTGTTTTTTACAAGTTGATTTAGATTTGTAAAGTTTTATGTTAGCCCCCAGGTTTTAGTTTTAAGATGTCCTGATGGCTCATTGAATAAACTAAATATTACTATAAACAACTGAACTTGCTAATGTATTCTAAATAGCGTCTTTTTTAGTATTGCTCAAAGTGTTTATCACAATCTATTATACGAGATTCAATACATAATTAAAATAGTTGATATTTTGAAACAATAAGTAATAATCTGTATATCCAACGGCCAGTCATCATCTTCTAAAAAGCCACGTATTAAAGCAATGTGTTTCAAAAAGGGTCCACCAAGCAGAGACCTCTGGCGGTCTGAAAAAATAATTATTTTTTAGCTTAAAAACGACTTGTGCAAAAAGAATATTTTTTTTTATAACAAAGAATCAGTAAATTCTCTTAAATTGGTTGTTCACAGTATTGCTTATTAAATAATTATTTTAATACAATTTTTATTTGAAACATTTATAAAAAGATTTTTAAAACTATTAAACGCAGTAAATTTATGTTTGACTTATTTTTTCGGCTTTTCGTGTAAATTTGGCCCTACAATTAAAAAAGTTGCCCACTTATTTTAAAGGTAATAAACGAATAAAAAGTAATTAGGTGATAATTGATAACCTTTTTTTAGCTCTAGTAGTTTTGGAATTTCTATATTATCTGGATCCTGCTGAATATTTAAAAAAAAACAAATCCAGATCCATATAATCAAAAATTTTAATTTTATTTAGACTGTCATTTTCTATGCATATAGTGTTATCTATGCAATAGGACATTTTTTATGCAGCACTTTCAGTCAGGATTAAAAGAAGAAAATAATAGTTTTATCTCACTTTTGTTTGTCCTTTTAAATTTTAAAAGTGAAATATTTTTAAAAATTGTTAAGCATGATGATATTTATTTTGTTTTATCTAATAAAATTATGTATGTTGTATTGAAATTAAGTAATGGCTCACCGTTGGTTGAAAACGGGGTTCAAGCGGATATTGACTATAAAAAAATTATTTTGCTGAAAGTAAGTTATACTAAGTGTTAATCATAGTCAGACAGAACTTGATATCTTTGTTTTAATTTTTTTTTTGTTATTTTTCTGCTTCAAGTATGTCAGAAGTTATGTAAGTTTAAATCCAACCAGTTTTTGCCTTATATAGTTTGAAAACTACTCCACTTCATAGTTTTTGTCAAAAATTGCTTGCAGAAAGTTACAGAAAAATACCTGTAAGACTTATTTAGAAAAAAATTTTTACCATTTTTTCTTGAATTTGGTTTAATTTGTATCGGAAAATACAATAAGTTATTTAAAAAATATTTTTTTAAATATTTTTTTTGTTTTTAAAAACTGATATTTTTTTCTAAAAAAAAAAGTTAAAAGGCATCAAAATATAGCTTGTACGAACCTAAAAAATACTTATATTCCAAATGATAGATTTTTTTTGTAAATTTGTGTATAGAATCCTTTGTCATATTTGCTAATACATTAAAAAAGAAGATATTTCAGCACTAGGCAATTGAGATTTTCTCTTATAAAAAACTCTATATTGCCCTAAATACACCAATGTGTTTTTCAAAAGACTATCAGTTTTTTTAAATGAGAAAATATACTTATGTCTTTTAAAGTGTTTAAAGAATTTAAGTTTTTTTAATTAACACTAAACCAAAGTAAAGAAAAAAACCTAAAAAGTATTTATATAAAATCTTTTAAGATATTTTTTAGCAGTTGCTGTAAGTCTTAATTTTTACATAAGTTTGAGGTTATTTGACTTATTTTCGAACAGCTAAAATTTGCTTCGTTTAAGATTACATAAATTTTAGAATACTTAAAACAGAATAGAGCCAAACCCAGTTTTTAAAAGAGGGAGTCCCAGCTCTAAACAACTAAATTAATCTTTTGGTTTAAATCAATTTTTAAGTCTTTAAAATGGTCACTGGCCACTTGCCAGAACACTGCGTAGCTGTTATTTTATTATATTTACAGGGTTGCCAAAAAACCCGGAATCCTGGAAAAACCTGGAATTTATTAATTTAGGCTACAAAAAACCTAGAATTTACGAAATTTTGAAATAAACCTGGAATTTTGAACAAAAATCACTTAAAAACCTGGTAAACAACTTTGAGATTGTAATTAGTAAAATTTCGATTTGGCACATAAAATATATCCTATAGATAACATTTTTTCGTTATCATCAAAAAATTTTTTCATTAAAAACACATTTGAAGAAACTTAATGATTTTTTTTAAGGTTGTTACACTATTTAACACAGGTTTTACCTTAAACTTAATTTTAAACTAAAAATAGACCCAAAATGTGTAATTTTAAAAATATGAAATAAATTTTGAAAGCCTGAATAAATTTGCCTAAATCATTTGGAAACCCTGTACATATACATTAGATATTTTATATTAGGCCTTGCATTGATAAAATTTTGAAATATGTTTATATAAAGTTTTTGAATTTATTATTACAGACTTGTACAAAATTTATTTTAGTTTTAAAGTTTATAAAATAAAATAGCTCCAGAAGTTCTTAAGCAACGTTCTTACACTAAAGCTGTTGATGTTTGGTCTATTGGAGTAATCGCTTATATTTTGTGAGTTTTAATTGCTTTTTAACGGATAATTTGATTTTTTTTAGTTATTACTATCACTATTTTTATTTGTTTTAATTGCTATCCCTAAAGAACTGTTGCTTATTCTCCTAGCTAATTAAAATTTTTATTTTACCAAGGCTAGTATGAAATAATAGCAAGCTGGTATTGCTTTATTTCTAACAAATAAAATGAAGCTTCTTCAAATTGTCGTGACTTAACATTCAGACTATCTTATTTAATCGATGGTGACCTTGGTTTATAGAAATATAGAATATATTGAAGTTTTTACATTTGTTCGTCTCATCAAAAAGTTCTCTACCGACATGGTGATTGAATTAGCGATTGAAAACCTTAATTATATAACTTCAAAAAGTTCTAAGTACCTAAGATTTAAAGAAAAAATATTTAACTTAACATGCTAAATATACAAACAAATAAGTATGAAATATAACTATTAAACAACTATATATAGGTGACATGCGCACGTAAAAACAACCAAGCTGTATGTCTATAATATTTAAAAAAAGCAAAAAAAAAAGCTCATTTTAACTTAGGTCAATGATTTCATAAAACATTTTTTGTTAGAAATCATGCGATACACATCCTGCTATTTCACTTGTCCATTTTTTTAATTTTTGCAAAAAAGTTAACTTGTTTACAAATTTTGGATCAAATTAAGGCAGTTACGATATTTATTATATCCACAATTTAAAAATGATGAACTGCAGCGTAGACCATTAAAAAAAAACTCTACTATTATCAATAATCTATCATTCACAAAATTTGTTAAATTTTTTAAACTGGCTATTAAAAATCTAATTGCTACAATGTGAGACCTATGTTTTAAGTACTCTAAGAAATTAGTCATATTTAATGTTTCTTGTTTACATATTACTCATTTTATATTAAATTCATGGTACTAAGATTTACCATAAGAATTGTTTATTTTCTAGTAATATCAAATTGGTATGTTTTATACCTAATATTTATAAAAAAGTTGAAGGCAAATACAATAATTTTAGAAATAAGTTATTTAATTGTTAGTTCCCGTTTATTTTTTAGTTCAATTCTAACCGTTTTACATTATAGAGTTATACTATATATTTAATAAATTACTAAAGACAAAACAAATGATATCATATCTAAATGTCATATTAACTAGCTGTGTCTGAGCAATTTTCGAACTAGTTTAATTGACCTTTTATTTTCTTGTCTAGTTTATGAACTTGAGATTAGAAAAAAACACTATTTATTCGTTAGTATAACTACGTTTTTAAACATTCTTGAGTTTTATAAAAATATCTTTTTTTTTAGATCTCTCAAATAAATGTTTTATTAGTATTTTAATTTGAAAACTTGAAATATGTTATAATTGTGTTTTTTTTGACAAATAAAATGATGTTTTAATAAATGTGAATTTTTTGAATAAATATATGTAAGTTAATAATTTTAGTTTTTAAATTGATTTAAATTTGATTATTGACTTTTTATTGCAATACTGACATGCTTTAGTTATACTTTATAATCAATACTACTTATCAGGTTGTTGAACAAGAAGTAAAACTTTTTTAAACCACGTTTGATTGGTTTGTTTATGTTTTCTGAATGTATAAAATTTTAGAAAATGTAGTAATAATTACAGATGTTTTGTTACAAATATATTTTGTAAAAACGTTTTGAATTTAAAAACAAAATTGAGTAGGTTACTACTAGAGTATATTTTTATAAATTGATTATTTATTATTATTTTATGTTAGTAATAATTTAGGTCTACCTTATTTCCAAAAAGTCTTAAGACTAAGTAATTTATTGTATACTTTTTTTAACAGTCTGTATTTATTAAAAGTACTCACTGTTATATTCCAATCATTTTTTTATTCTCATATTAATAGTTAGTTTGAGTTATGATAAGATTTTTTGACATTTAAATTAAATTGATTAATTTATTAATCAGTTTAGACTAGTCTTTAATTTTTTATAATTTATGTCGTTCTCTGTTAGTCATGATTTATGAAATAATATATTTATTAGCTTATAGTTAATTTTTTTAATATGATATTTGCATTGTTTTTGAAAAATTGAAAACTATAGTTCAAGGGCATAGGGCTAAAACACTTTTTTCACAACTTGATCATATTTTATAATGTTTTAATTAAGCTACAAGATGCTTTTTACAGATTTAAAAAATTTAAATTAGTTTTTGAGATATAGCCGGTCAAAGTTGGAGGCAACAATAGGTTCCTTATGGGAGGAGCAAACTAAAACGGCAAATAACTAGAAATTACTAAAAATCTACCTCCTCCTATGTTTTTTGAGATAACTACCTCAAGTTTTCAGGAAGTGTTCCTTGGCATATTTAGAAAATTCTGTCAGAACAAAATTTGAAAAAATTAAAAAATAAAAACTTAATAACAAATCAACAAAAAAAACTGTAATGTTCAAAAAACATAGGAGGAGGTAGACTTTTAGTGATTTCTAGTTATTTGCCGTTTTAGTTTGCGCCTCCCATAAGGAAACTATTGTTGCCTCCAACTTTGACCGGCTATATCTCAAAAATTATTTTGAATTTTTTAAACCTGTAAAAAGCATCTTGTAGCTTAGTTAAAACATTATAAAATATGATCAAATTGTGAAAAAAGTGTTTTAGCCCCATGCCTCTGAATTATAGTTTTCAATTTTGTTAAGAATTAAAAAGTTTCAATTAAAATATGAAGATAAAGGTTTTACGTTTACCAGGTGTAAATAAAGTTATAAAACTACTAGATATGCTTTTTTTTTCGTTTCATACTAAAAATGCTGCTTTAATTAAAGTTGGAACAATTTTACTTAATTTAAAATACTAAGGAAGTAATCACAAAGTAAAAAATAGTTATTGTTTTTGTAGAGTTTTATTATGAGTACATCAATTAAAAGTTTTCGAGTCAATAGCATATTTTGTTATTTTTAAAGGTTATGCGGATACCCCCCATTCTATGAAGAGAATGATCAGAAGTTGTTTGAGCAAATATTAAAAGCCGATTATGAGTTTGACTCACCTTATTGGGACGAAATTTCTAATGCTGGTGAGAATTTTTTAAAATTATATTTATTTAATATTATTTTTGTAGGTGTTTATCTCAGCTACTAAATGCAGCCTTAAAGTGTTTTAAGTAGATAGGTACAATTTTATAAAGTAGAGATTTCAATAGTACTAAACGGAAGGATTAGCGAAAACAGAAAAACTATTAAAAAAATCAAGTATACTATATTTCAGCAGTCCGTGTTACGTTTTGTCCGTTTACTACTTACTTTTTTTTTTCAATAGAGTGTAGTAATATTAAAATGAAAACTTGTCGATTTTTCAAACAATAATTCTTTTGAATTTATGCTATTGAAAATTAATTATATAAATTCATTATATAGAATAAATTATTTAATTTTTAAAAGTTTTGACATTTTAAAGTTTAAATAATTTAAAGAACATTTTATTTAAATTTTGAGAATAATGTTTTATAAACATAAATCTTGAGCTGATTATAGCTAGGGAATACTAGATATGGGTAAATCAAAAAATACATTTACTAATTTTTGTTTTAACAATGTTGTTATACTTTCAATTTTAGGCGAGTCTTGTTTAAAATGTTTTTATGTAATACTAAAATTTAAAAAAAGATCTGCAGTACTATCCTTCATTATCTATTAGGAATTAGACTAAAAAAATTAAAAAGAATTGCTTAAAAACTGTATGATAGATAGAAATAGTTTTTTTTCATCATTTAGTTTGCTTTTTTAATATGATATCTATTGAATAGTTTAACTTTGATCAGGGTTGCTACAAAGTCAGGAAAAATTATGATAAACGAAAAAAAAAGACAAAAGTCGGGAAACAATGGGGATTTTCGAAAAAAAATCAGGAAATTTGATATAAATATGCTCTTAATAAGAAAGTTTATCATCACTAAAAATTGCTGTTTCCTAATAGTATTTTCTAAAAAAATTCTTATGCAAAATAACTGTTTTTTTAACTTGTATAAATATAAAATTAAAATTTTTACATAATTTCAAGTCTTTGGTTTATGTACTTTTAAATCGGTTATAATTAATAATTTGATTTATAAAAGTCAGGAAATTTTTTTCAGCTCGATCTGTGGCAACCCTGTTTGACCTTAAACATATCTTAAAAGGTACTTAAAATATTTAATTAAGGTAGAAAGCAGCTTTTAGTTTAGTAATAAGTCAAGAAACTAATACAAAATTGTTATACAACCTATTGCGGCTTTGATATTAGTCAGGTTAATACTTTAAATAAGATCAAATCTTAGTATTAGATTATCGTATTTCGTTTTATTTTAGATTGCCAATGCTATTATTTAACTATAATAAGCTAATTAAAAAGTTGTTACTTTCTGTTTTTAACTATATATATAACACGCCGTTTTTTTTTTGTTATTTTCAATCAAATCAATAAGTGTATTAGTTATAGGTGATAATGAATTAGAAATAGCGTAAAGTAAAAAGAAAAAAATTTGTTAATGTTAAATTGTTTATTATTTTTATAGGTAGTTTATATTTGTAAATGTATTTAGATTATTAACTCAAGCAAATTTGCACAGCAAAAAGTTTCATCAGACAATTAATGCATTTATCTCCTGAAAAACGGTTAACATGTGAACAAGCATTAAGGGACCCTTGGTAAGCTTTAGTTTTTATCAGTCTTTCTATTTTAAATGAAAAAAAAAATGAAGTGCAAATATTTAGATTTAGATTTTTTTTTCTGATTTTGACATTATTTTTTAATCATTAGTAATTCATGGTCTAATTATTTAAACATGTTTTTAATTTTTTGTTTAATTGTAGGATAGCTGGCGGTGCAGCTAGTGAAATGGATATTTCAGAGTCTGTTAGAAGGAACATGAAGCAGCGATTTGCCAGGGGATATTGGAAAGTTTGTACTATTATTTCAATTTTAATTCTTAAAAGAACTTTCACCCGGGTATACGCATTTAGAGACTTATTTAAACCTACTATGAAATAAGAATAGCAAGTATGTGTTGATGTTTTTAATAGTTTATGCACATGTAAATGATTTCTCTGTCACTGAAAGGTAAGTTTAAAGGTAAATCAATTTGTCACAAGGCGATAATCACAAAAATAATTTTATTTTATAAATATAAGAAGTTTATAAATTTATAATAAAAAATAAAGTTTATTTGGTTAATATAAATTGTTTAAATGGTAATAAAATTGATTAGGGATCAATAAAAACCAATCTAGTAAAACAGTATTTAAAGCTTATAGAGATGCACTTTCGTAAATGTAGGATTTATGGCAAAATCTTTAACAGGAGCAATTGAGATGTTATACTCATGTATGCCTAAGTTTGAAAAGCAAATCTCAAAACAGAATCAAAAAAAAAAAAAGTAACAATAAAATCAAGTAGTGATTGACGCACATGTACTTGAAAAAAAAGTCAAGTCAATGGGAAATGTTTACACAAAGGAGACAAATATAAAGCTTCTTATAAGATTGAAAACAAAACAGTGGATTCATATAGGGTTATTTATAACACATTTATAGGGCTTTATAAACAAGTTTAAGAAAGACTGAGAAAATTTAAGTAAGTCAGGGTGGTGACTAAACCTGGAAAAACCTGTAGTTTGAGAAATTTTGAAATAAACCTGGAATTTTGAACAAAAATCACTAAAAAAACCTGGGATTTTAAACAGTTTTTACGTGTTTAGTAATGAAATTTCAATTTGACACATGAAATTTATCATATAGATAAAAAAAATTGTCATCATCAATTTTTTTTATTAAATACATATTTAAAGTTGCTTTAAAGTATCTATTCAATTTTGTTATTTTATTTAATACAGTTTGTTACTTTAACTTAGTTCTAACCTAAAAACTAGACCATAAAACGTGTAATTTCAAAATCGTGGAATAAATTCAGAAAACCTGAAAGAAATTTCTTTAAAATTAGTTGTCACCCTGGTAAGTACATCCATAAATAAAAGACTAAAGGTATCAATTTGAAAAAAACGATGAGATGTGAATTTTAACACAAAACAAGACAAAAAAAATAACTAAAAAATATAATTCTCTGTGACCTAGGAAGATTAGAGATATCTTTTGCAGGTTCAAAGGCTCTAGTAAATTCTCTATCCGAATTGTTCGGAAAACGCAAACTTAAGCTAAATGCTATCAAAAAACTCTAGAAAATTGTATAAAATTTTTACTAACTATAAATTCAGTTTTATTTCTTAAATTGCTGCAATTATGTTTTTTATTTTTTGTTTATATGCATTTTTTGTACGTGTTTTGATCCGTGCTTTGTTTTAGATTTATGTAATTTTCACGAAGACAGAAACTTGAACTACCATTTTGTGCAATGAAAAACAATTAAGTTAAATTATTACTATTTTAACCAATTATTTTTAGTGAATGTAGAACATAAATGTTTTCATAAGTAAATTAATTTCTGTGATCATCGCCGTGCGTGAAAAAAAAAGTAAGAATTAATATTAAATAAAAAATGTGCATTGGTTAGTTTTATTGGCCTTTCGAAGATATGCTGCAATTTTTAAATTTTTTAAAACTAAGAATAATTTAGATACATACTTATAAGTTTAATAGGTTATAACTTAATACTTAAAATTTTAAGTTGAATAAAATTTTTAATCATGTACTTTATAAGATGTATTTTTCAGTTTTAACCTACATAAACTGTATGTAAATAAGTAAGCTAAATTATTTATCGTAGTTTTATAGAAAAAATTATAAGCATACTTGAAATTATCCAATAAGGGGTGTATAGATAGTGTTGGTTAAATTGAATTAGTTAACGTTTTGTAAAGGTATAATCATTACAGATTCCTTTTTTTTTATCTTACACTGATATCCCCTCAGTTTCATAAAACTTAAACTGATATTAATTCTTTATATCGAGCTTATATAACTTGTATAAATTCATTTAATGAACTATCTTTTTGTTAGAATTTTCCAAGTTCTGAATTAAATCTATAGTAAATAGATTTGCACTGTGTAAAGAAAAGCTAGTCTTAACTTACTGTAAAATTTTAGCATTACTAGTATTGTGTTAGCAGATACTTACTATCCAAGAAACTTTAATTCGCTCATAAAAAATAAGTCCGAACTCAATAGTTTAATGATATAAACTGATTGAAAAATTATATATTTAATCTTACTTTTTCATCTATAAAATCTTCTGATGTTTTCGACTCCGAGATGTTTCTTACAGTTTAAGTATAATACTTGTAACGAAATATACCTATGGTAGTTTATTAGCTTATGTTAGACACCGATTAATTTTGCTGTTGTAAAACATACTTGTACACTCAATATTTTACGCATTGAATTTAACATTTAAAACTCATAATGATAAAGGATGTATATTAAGGTGATTTAAGGATATAAGTTTAATATTAAGCTCTATTAATAAACTAGCAATTTTTAAAATCTTTTGACTTTATTAAATAAGGTTTTTATTTTGGTAACTTGGAAGTAAAGTGTTATTTTTAAGTAAGATTATAATCTTTGTAGCTTAAGTTACTAGGTTAATTTTTTCTGAACTGTTAAGTATGTTGTTACAAAAAGATAGTTAAATTTACAATTTTAAAATAGAAAGCGTTCAATGTAGCAGCTGCAACAGCTAGAATGAAAATGTTGCAAGTTCATAATCAGGATGAAGAAACTATCAAAACTAATTAAATGTTTGTTTCCTTGTAAATTGTTATAAGCTTAAAATTAAAAAAACATTAAGTTGATTATAGATTACTGGTAAAATGATAGTAAATTTCTATTGCATGCAATATTTAAATATAATTAACTTTTTTCAGGGTTGCCACTTTACCTGGAAACCTTGAAAAACCTGGAATGACCGATTTGACTCAAAAAATCTATCATATAAAAAAAAAAAATTTGTCATCATCAAAAAAATTTTAATTAAAAAATATATTTAAAGTAGCTTTAGAGTATCTTTTCAATCTCTTATACTATTTAACACAGTTTCTTACCTTTAACTTAACTCTAAACTATAAATAGACCCAAAAATGCGTACTTTTAAAAACCTTGAAGAAATTTGGAAAACCTAAAAAAAAAAATTTGAAAAAACGAGTGGAAACTATGTTTTTGAGCAAAGTAGGTGGTATTATTTCAAACAAAATAGGAACAAACTCGACTAATAAAGTTTAAAATAACTTTAAAGTGCTTTATAAAGTTTAAACAGGTGAACTTTTCATTAATATAATGTTATGTGGAACTATTTAGCAATTAATATAAAAGTCTGTTTTAAATTATAAGTTTTGAAAAATTTAATGAAGTAGCTAATGCAGTTTTCAAAATTATTGATTTTTATTCAACGTCTTTGCTTTTAAGTCATTCGTAAAGTCTATTAATTTTTAAAATCTTAAAAATTTGTCTTACATTTTACTTTTTATCTCACAATATATTCGTATTTCATTAGACTTTTTTTGTTTAATAGTTTTTAATAAAGAATTAAGTTTACATTACCTCATTTACTTAAATGAAATAATTTTTTAGTCACAAAAAAAGTTTAAAATTAAAGTTGAATATAGCTATTTTTTTATTTATTTTGAATTTAATTTTTTAAACATAAAGTGTTTAAAATTTATATTTACTATTATATTTTTATTTACAAGACCTTCATAAGCATACTGATTCTTTTTCAAATTTAATATTTTTTTAGAAATGTAGCCTCTACAAGATTTTATAAGAATTGAACCGTCAAGTAACCCATAAAATACATTTTAATTACCCTTGGAACAAAAAAATAAAATCTACAAAGTTAAATAAACGACGTTAAAATTTCAATAGAAAATAAACTATACTTTTTAAATTAAAGTTGATGTCTAACTTTTTCTTTAAATTATCTGTATCTAACAAATGGAAATAAACTTAATCTTCTAATAAAGCTGCATGTATGATACTTAGGTGTCAAAATATTTTTGCAGTTTAAAGCGCTAAAAAATTGGAAAAAAACTTCAAAAGTGATAAAAGCGTATAACCTATAGCTGATGTTAATTAATTGGTGTATGTGTATATAAAAAAAGAGTGTTTTTATTGTTTTGCGCAATCTTTACGATTTTTTTATTAATTACCCAAGGGTGAACTAATTACTTTGAATTATTAAGCTATTAAAAAAATTGATAATTTTTTATTTTAGGTTTTGTTTTCGAGATCAAAATGAACTCGAAAATGGCTCAGACTACAATAAGCATTGGATGTTTCAAGTACAAAACTGTTCTTTAACATTTTTTTAGAATGTAAAACCTATGCTCATCTGTTTTATTTGCTTTACTCTCATGCTTTTCAATTGGCCTACACAAATTTTTACTTTATGTCTTTAAAGAATGTATTTTGAAAGCCCCCGTTTAAAGAATTTTTGATAGTAATTAAAATGTTTTCTATTTGTTGGGCAGTTTAAATATCAAACATTTTTTTGAAACTATAAGTATTTTGAATTCTAAATTTATCAAGTAAAGAAAAATACATTTTACGTAATTTTTTAAGCTTTTGATACATATGATAATAATAGTTTTTAAATAAAACATTTAGTTAAAAGACTTGCTAGAATGTTAAGTATCATTTTTATTTTGTACCAGATTTAATTGGATTTTGTCATTGATTCTACTATGCCTCTTCTAAAACATTTGTTATTATCATTACTTAAATGCAGTTTTTGTTTCCTTATGTTTCTGTAATTTTTGAACGAATCGCAGTAATTCTTTAGTTGTTTAAGTCAAAAGATATCTGTACGAAAAATATTTTCAATTGCAGTTTTTTCTGTTTTAAATGTTTAACTTACTAAAATTCATTTCTTACGGTATTTACTTTATTGTTGAAGTTATTCAGTCAAAAGTTAAAAATTGAGTTATGCTTAATAAAAAATGTATTTTTCATTGGTGAGTTAAAATTAGATCATAATAGGTACTTTTTAAAAGTTTTTCTTTATAGTTATTAACATCACCTAATGAAATAATATTTTATACTGTCCTATAACTTTAAAAGATTGTTATGTTTGATTTCTTAAATTTATAATATCAGACAGTTTCGTTTTTTCAGAACTTATACTTATAATACTTTGACTCAAAAACAAAAAAGATGAATAAGTTAAAGTTAAGCTTTAAAAAGTTTCCTAATAGTTCAGACATTATGCAATAAGTTTAATCTATGATTGAAATCTTCTATGAGATTTATTTGAAACTTAAAATTGTTTTTAATCCAAAAAAGTCTTTGTAAACATAATTATTTTTAGCCAGTATTTATTTCGGCCATCATCAACGAAGTTGAGATGTTTTATGCCATCGATAATAAACAATGAACTTTACCGCAAGATCAACAACAACAGCATCCGAGACAATCCTACGACCGGTTTCGTCCTTATTAGGACTCATCAGGCAGGAATAGTCGCGAGAAACCGCTATTGTGATCTTAAACAAGCGGTAAAAGTTCATTGTTTATTAAACATAATTATGTAATGACTATTTTTTGTTGTCATACAAAAATCAAAAAGAAATCAGATAAACTTTAAAAGAAAACTTTGAAGTTCTAGTTTTCACATATTTTAAGTGTCCTTTTGATACAATGTCAGTTTTTAACTTATTCATTAAATTTTTGTAATATATACAGGATTCATACGCGTGAGTAAAATCTAGCTAAGTCAGTATATTTGAAATTATTGGCAAAATTTCTAGTTTTCAATAACAAACGTTTCATAATTTATAAATGTAAGCTCCTATGATGAAAATAAATACTTTTTAAAGGTAAACACAAAATGACAGTTGTGATTTTTAAGTTACGATAATTATAAATTACGTTACCCAACTTTACAGAATATATTATTTAAATTTTAACTGACAATAAAAGTCTTGATGAATTTGGATAGCTAATCAATAAAGAGTCCGCTGTCGGTATTTTTGGCGAGTATGATAGTTCTATATCAGGGGTCGGCAGGCAGTTGGTGGTTGCGGGCCGCAGTTTTAGTTTTAGTGACATTTGAATAATGTTTTAGTCACACTAAAGAAATGTTTTACTTTTATTCACCTTATTATTTTAGATGACTTTTAGCTATACATAGAATGCCTTTTTAAATTAATATTTATTGGATAGAATTTACATTGACTAATATACTTAAGTGTTTATAAACTATCTACTTTCATGAGCACTTAATAAGTTAAACTTAATACTTTTGTAATTTTACTTACAACCTAACTCTCTATAAAAACCTAACTTGAACGAAAATTTATAGGTTACTTTTTTACATATGTTATATTATCAACCCTTTTTTCATATTTCTAAAAATATTTACTTCAAAAAAAAGTTTTTGCGTGTTAAGTAATTTACACTCATTAGAAAATTTATTAATTAGTTAACTTAATAAAATTAATACCTGTTTGTATTCCAGAAAGCTAAAACAAATTCTTTAACATAATTTATTCTCGAAAATTTTAATAAAATATCTTATTAGTAATTAGTATTTTACATGGTTGCCACTTAAAAAACAAAAATGTCGGAGTTGTATTAAACCAGCCTAAGTTTTTTAAAAGTTGAAAAAGCTAATAAATAGTTTTTAATCAAGCTCAAATGCCTAGTTAAAATATCATCATTATCAAAAAGTACACAAAATGTAAGAAAACAAGAAAAAATTACAATTAGCAAACTACACTACAGTCATAAAAACTATTCTGAGAATTGAAAGATTTTTTTAAAGTGTTTGAAATAAAAGTTTCACACACACCTGAGTTTTCAAGCTTTTAAAATAGCCTGTTTTTGTAGCAACCCAGTTAAAATAAAGTTTACAACATAAAGAAATAACGAAGGTTATTAACAGTAAATAAATTACATACCAAAAAAATATAAGTAAGCTGGAATGGACAATTAAATTTTTTAACAAATTTTACAAAAGTATAATACTCTATTGAGTCATTAGCGAAGTAGAAAGACTTATTTTTTATTAAGCATTTTAGCAATTCTTTATCTGAAATAAGAGTATTGCATTTAAAAGTAGTGATTGTCAAATATAAGACGAGCTACAAGAATAAAAAAAAACGTTAGTTAGGAGTTATTGCGAGAAACGATAAAAAAACAAATCACCAAGGTCAGTTCTCCAACAAAGCACACAATTATCTTCAGTAACTACAGAATGACCAGAAAAAATTGTTAAGGCAAATTATAAGGTAGCAAAATTTATTACTTAAATGAGATACCGTTTATAATTGAAAACTTTTCTAAATAATTTATGTTGGCGGTAATGAAAAGCTCTTGTTTAATTCTTCATTGACAACTAGAAGTCGTGTTTAGGAAATGCATTAAGGTTATAGTCGCATAAATCAAATTAGGACTTTAATCAATCTGTTAACATGAGAGCACTGATAAAAAAACTATTGCTCATCTGAGAATTTTTATCAGAGATGTTTTTACTAACTTTGACATTTTAGTAGAATTTCTTGGTTTAGTTTCAAAGCGAAGCACAACAATCGGCGAAATTTTACAAGTAAAGGTGCAATACGCCAAAACAAAGTTTTTGGAAGTACAATTCCTTTTTTTATTTTTAGTATAAAGTTTAATTAAAGTTGAAAAAATGTCTTAACAAATATATCAATATTAAAAAATACTGTTAAGCTACTTTAATATATTTTCTAATAGAAAAATATTTATTTGGTAAGTTTTTAGTGTCAAATCGAAATTTAATTACTTTACATGTAAACATTTTTTGAAATTCCAGGTTTTTTCAAAAATTCTCAAACTCAAGTTTTTTTCCAGAATTTTTAAGCATAAATTTTCAAGTTCAAAGCTTTTCCTGGATTCAATTTTTTTGGCAACACTGATTGTTCACACTTAAATGTACACAATAATATAAATAACATTTTTAATTATATTAGCTGCAAGACTTAAAACTTAACATATATTATAGCTCAAACTAACACTGTTGATTGAGCAAAACATACATCATAAGTTTAATTTGCCAATCTTTCAAGCGAAAAAGCCAGGCTGAGTCAACAAAAACATTCTTGATATTTTTGTATAAAAAAAGCAATTCTAGCCAAAAACTTAAAAAATGACTTAGTTGGCCTGAGAATTTAAGTCTTCAAATAGTGATAGTCTGAGTGTGTGGCAATGTACGAGCGTAAACTTGGCTTGAATGTTTTTTTTTTTAATTTAATTTTTTAACCAAACTATAAAACCAATTATTTTTAATTTCTTTAGTGCTAACTTGGAAATTTTTTTTAGTTCTAAAGAACGTTATTTTGTTTAGCTTTTCACAATAACTTTTATCGAATTAGGGTTTTAGTTTTTTAGTGTGGCCCCTTTAAAAATTTAATGTTTTTG
Organism: Thalia democratica; assembly: GCF_965202585.1. Taxonomy (NCBI): domain Eukaryota; kingdom Metazoa; phylum Chordata; class Thaliacea; order Salpida; family Salpidae; genus Thalia; species Thalia democratica. The sequence continues at coordinate 61,695,955 of NC_139165.1, forward strand.
AGCATTTTTTACTTTACATTGTTTTTCTCCAATTTTTTTTTTTTTTTCAAATTTTTCTATTTAAATTTATAATTATATATATTAAATTATATTATATATAATTTAATTTTTTTTGATTTATTTTATTTATATTTATTTATATATTTATTATATATTATTTTATTTATTTATACTTAACTTAATTAATTATATATTATATAATATCTAAATTTATAGTTGGTTTTAAAGTTTGGTTAAAAATTAAATTACAAAAAAAGACATTCAAGCCAAGTTTACGCTCGTTGGCAATGTTTAGTTGTTTATTTGCTTGAATTTGAACTATTTTAATTAACAATGTACAAACTTAATAAACTTACCATCTCTAAATCTAGTTTATATTAAATAGGTAGCTCCAAAAGACAAAAATTGTGTGTATTGATATGCAAGGCGTAAAAATTAACTAAGTTTGACAAAAAAAAAATGTTTGAAAAATGAAAATGTATACCTAACAAAAACTATATTAATTTTCGTCATATATATTGTTTAAATGTATGTGTACAATTTAGATATTACATGTAGAAACAACAATGTTAGAAAATTACGCATAAACTAAACTTTAACTAACAAAAGTATTAAATAAAAAGTGGTTTAAAATATGAACATCTTTTTAAGTTGTTGTGCATAGAAATTAATCTAAAGTGCAAAGAAAACTTTTAAAAAATTAAATGTATCAAAACAAAAATCAAATAAACCTTATTTCTTATTACTATGTTATGTTAAATGTTTTTACACTAAAATGTAACATTTACAAATAAAAAATCTATAAAGGAAACTTAGGTATAAAAAATATTGAAAAAGAATATCTAAGCTATAAAGAAATGACACTTTAGTTAATTACTGTGCATTACTTTTGTACAAAATGGTAAACATTTGCATTTAGTTTATTTAATAAATAGGTATTATATATCTAACTTATTAAATCCAAGCACTTTTTACACTCTTTTTTCAGATAATTACTTGCTGTTGTAAAAAAGAAGTTATTATAAAACTGAGAAAAACATCCTGTTAGAATGCTAATCTGTCTTTTTCACTTTTTTAAACTAAAGCAGTAATTTCTTCTCATTACTTTAAAATATTATACAGAGACTTAAAACCAAACTAATCAAGTTAAATCGAATTACCGAAAAAATTTAATTTGAAATATGTTTTTGCTCAGCGAGCCACATTTGCATACTCGCGGGCCACAAAATTTTCTTTCGCGGGCCGCATTCCATTCAAAAAAATAACGTGCTCGCGGGCCGCAGATTTACCCTTCGCGGGCCGCAAATAGCCCGCGGGCCGCAGTTTGCCGACCCCTGTTCTATATAATGATTATATAGCTTTTTCAAAAAGATGAACGTTCAGCAGTATGATTTTCGCTAAATATAACGATATAATATGCAGGAAAAATATATGTTGTAGATGTTTTATAGAGATCTCATGCAAGCCACCAATTATTTAAGCCTATTCAGGTAAAATCACGAAATATTTTAAGAAATCAGCGAGGTTTGCAAGAGAGCATCATCATGCCTAGAAAAAAAATGATAAAAATGGCATGACAGAGAAGATGTTTGTAGATAATAACTGCAAGACATGTAGAGTAAGCATGAGAAAGTCAAACAAAAAAATTCGAGTTTTAATAATTATATTCGATTTCTTATAAAGAAGGTATCAAGTTAAACAGAAGTACTTTTGAACTAACTTTAATTAATTTCAAACTTGATTTTGTTTATAAATAATAACCAAGTAACAATTTGGTTACTAATAAAATTACGAAATGTGTTTTATTGTCGCAGTATTCACGTGATAAATTTATTTAAAAGCGGATGTTGTAAACTGTTTTACGCAGTTTTCGTGACGTGCTTCCAGTATTAAAACAAACATTTTTTATTGTTAGGAGTTAGTTTATTTTCAATGCATACGTAAGAAAAAATAAGTCTTCTTTACTTTTGATATAAAATAAACAACATTTTGAAAGTTATGAGCATTTGGCAGTTATTGGTGTGCTTAAATTTAAGATGCGTTTCAAACACGTTAAATTTAAGATGCTTTCTTGATTAAGTTATAAGATACTTATTATAATTGTATTATCATTTGTGTTTAAATGTAGTTTTAGTATAGTGTGATGTAGCTATAATGTATCTTTGTGTTTCTTTCGTTTATGTAAATAAAAAATAAGTTTTGTTTTGATTGTTGTACTAATATACTTTACTATTACCCTTAAGAAAACCTATATTAAGATATTAGACACCACGTCGGGTTCTCTTATTGAGATATTATAATATTTTTTTTTTGTTTCTATCTTCCGCACTTAAAAAAATATTCAAGTATGATTATAGACAAAATATTTCTTAGATTGGGTTGTACCACATTAATCTGCCGCATTTGAACACAACCCAAAAGTGCGAACTCAACCGGCTGTTCAAAAAAAAAAGTGGTCATTATTAACCTCCATTCAATCTAATACAAACATGTAAAAAGCAACTACAGTTTACAGATGACTATCACAAAAAAAACCTCCAAAAAGAGTAGAAAATTATCTATAAAACTATTAAAAATGCATTTATAAAAGGAGACTAGAGATTAAGTTAAATAGCACTGTCACCAAAACTTTTAAAAACAATGAACTTAAAAAGTATTAAGTATTTCAACATTGATTCCACACATTAAGTAAAAAATGAAGAAGTCGGCATTGATATTGCAAGCAGTAAGTTTTCTAAAAAGTAAAGTAAAACCACTGTTTTGTTTTTTAAAAACATAGTAACACTTTAAATGAGGATGAGCCAATCGATGTTGGTAGCAATAGTAAAAGTTTACAAGCTACCATTACTCTTGTCAATGTTTACACAAAGTCTGTCATTTCGGAAGGAGAGCTGTCTTGAGCAGATATGCGAGTATCAGCTTGTAAAAACACCTATGGATAAAACTTTCAATATATTTTGAAAAAAACTTGCGAACAACCAAAAGTATTTGCTAGACCAAAGCGACAAGCTAGACTTATAGACATGTTTTCCAGAGCATCGAGTTATAAAGTGTTTAAAAAAAAAAAGATTTAAATTGCACAGTTCAGTATCTTTGTTTATCTAAATTCTGTATAATAGTTTTACTCCTATGTTTAAATCATAAAATATGGATGTGTCAATTGCACTGTTGGTAATTACCTTGAACATACAAACTGTAATAGGTAATTTTAAATATATCATTTTATATATAATTTTGATATCATACACTTATTATTATTCCTTTAGTTTTTGTTTTATTTAAACTAAATGCCAGAAAATGTTGTTGAAATTGTAACATTTTAATATTACTACTTTCAGGTAACTCTGTTTTAAATTTCAAAGTAAAACAAAATATTTTGAACATGGCATTTTTGACTTAAAAAGTACAAACTCAACCGGCAAAGACTACTCAAGAGTTTCGTACTCAAACGGCAAGTTCTGTATTTACAAGTTAATTATACTGGTGATGATATAGACTTATAGACTCTCTAATAATAAATATACTTTTTCTTTTATAGAAATAATCAGGTTGGAATTTTAATGTTAATTATAATTTTTACCATATTATGTTTTATTAATACATTAGTCAAATAAAAAACAGTTTTATATCCGTTACTTTATAGTATGTTATAGTTTATATTAAACTGATAAATATTATAGTAAAACAATTATATCATAGTATTATTACAATTGTCGTACTTGCAAAAAGTAAGTTTATCCATAAGTAAAAAGGGGGTTATTACTTTTGTAACTATTCCAAATTTTTTATTTTTATTATTGTACATAAATAATGGTAAGGTTGACAAAAGTTGCATAACTAATAATTACTCGGATAATATGTTTGAACAAACAATAAGGATGGGTACTAATATAGAAACGGATTTAAAAATACATATAAAACTACATTATTACTTTATATAGAGGTATGTAATGTTCTTTTTCAAGCAGTCAAAATCTTTTGATCTGGCTTTATTTTCAGACCTTTCTCTTTATTTATTTATCATTTTATTAAACATTGTTTAAAGTACACAAAATATTTTCATATTTTAAAAGAATTACTAGTTTTAAAAATTATAAAAGAAAAACAAAGATTTCATAGAAATGTTAGAAGGTTTTCGACTATTTATTGCAAACAGTTGCTTAGTTATTTACAGCTATTGCTTTTTTATCAAAGTTTTACTGAAATTTAAGACATAGCCTAGCCATTAGAGCGCACTCAGTGACCCAACATTAGAGTTAAACTTAGTAAAAATTTTCCAGCGGGTGTATCATATAAAAACTGCAAAAAAGTTAGTTTTCTAGCTGTTAGCTTATTTAAGCTAAAACTATTTTTTACGTATCTTTACTAGTCGTTCACTTTTAATTAAAAAAAATATATTTTTTTTGTAAACTGTCATCTAAGTTATAAGTTGCTTTTAATATTCATTAATAAATTATATTACTTATAAAGATAAGTACAATCAAAGTTTTAAAATTCTTTCGGTTTTTTATCAAAGAAGCAAACTAAAAGAACAAAAAAAAAATATTCAAAACTTATTTTCTCCTAGAACATATATTTTTTGTAAAACAATTAATTGTAACTTTTTCATTTGATTGAATTTTGAATAGAACAAACTGGCTTAAAATAAATAATGAAAATGGACTGACGAAAAAATGAAAGAGTAGAGGTAGAATTTTATCTGTTAGCAAGTCAATTGGCTGTAGCACATTGTTTTTTTTTAATAAAACAAATCGATTCTTATTTTCAGTCTTATTGTTAAGTGTTTTTTGTTTTAAACAAAAAGTATTTTTAATCTAATATCAAATAAATTATTTTATACTTAGTCTATTTTATATTTTTGAATATAGTTTTAAGAGGGTTTCAGTAGTTTCTTGCTGTAATTTAAAGATGAGTTTTATACAGAATACGTATCAACGCTTTCCAAGATAATTGCAAATACTACTTTGTTATAAATTTATTATGCTTACTTTCAAAATTAGTCTTATAAATAAAAAGGGGGACAAAATACAACCGTCTTAGAAATTTGAAGCAATTGAAATTGTTTATAAGTAACTGAAAATTAATCATAAGTCGTAATATTAAGTCGTAATTGAGTTAGAGTAAATTTATGAATTTTGATGTTAGCTTTAAAAAGTACTAGAGCATCACAAGTTACTACTAAAATTTAATAAAATCAAAAGAATAAAATTAAAAAGACTATACCGCTATGGCCTAGAAATAATAGAATAAAATGATAAAATTATCAAAGAACTATTTGTATGTCAAGAAGGAGAAAAAATTATCTAAACTAAACCGCAGTATCTTTAAGCCAAGGAAACTAAAAAAGTAACAAGTAAAAAAGATTATTCAAGTTGAGAAATGTAGTCAAGAAGTACGCAAATAAACTTTGAACCATCTTGCTCATTGGCGATGACAAGTCAAGAAACTTCTGACATTCCCCTTTGTGATTCTTTTTAGTTAGATTCGGATATATAATTTAACGAACTTTCTAAGAAAAGTTTGCAAAAGCGTGAAAACAAGTGTATCAATTTTTTACATGCTAACTTTCTTAAGGACAACATACTACTTGCAGCTGTAAAATGAACTAAAATCACTCAACCTAATTAAAAAACAATCGTATATATTTAAATATATATTGGTGTTAGAAGTATAAGTTCTGTCAGTTTGAGTCATTTATATATTCAAAAAAAAAAGAGATGTTGTTGAACTTCTTCTGCCACTTTTAAAAGAAAAATCAACTGCTTTAAAATATTTATGGTGCATTTGGACAAAAAATATCCTAAATTGGATTATACTTTAAAGAAAAACGCTTGTCAGTTTCTGTGTTGGGAAAATAACATAAGTTTCTAGAAGAAAAAAAGTAATGAAGCGATAAACTTTCTTTAAAAATCTAACTATATACATAGCATTTATAGTATGGTTTTTAACACTACAAATTACAATACAAACCGCTTCTCAGGTGCTTGTGTGACATCCTAAAAGTTTTAGCTATTGTTTTGGTTAGCTTGTGAGTATCATGTACTTGAGCTGCTTTTAGATAAAGTTTTGTATTGTTTAGCGATATAAAATAAAAGTCATTGATAAGGATAGGAAGTAAGTTTAATATCTAAGAATAAAGCAGAGTTTAAGAACTAAGCTAGTGTAAAAGCAATTTTGTTTTAATATTAACGGTCCTGGACAAGACGTTAAAAGGTGTACGACTTAACAACTAAAAAGTTTTTTCGTACACCGAGTTCTTGGACCAAACTTTTTGAGCACTTTTTTTTGTCGTTTAATATACTATATATTCAAAATATTTGTGGTTAACGTAATTTAAAAAAGTCACAACGCTCTAAATAAACGTAGAAAATATTTCATATAATTTAAAATCTTCTGAAAGTTAATTTAATTTGGTGACGTATAACTCCTAAATCATGAGGTTTTTTGTACTCTAGATATTAAGACAAATTTATCTTCAGCATTTTTGTTTTCGTGCTCAATGAACTTTTTTTTATGGAAATGTACAAAAAATTAAAGTATAAAAATTATTGTGGGCGCACAATTAAGAACAATGTGAAAAAAAAAAATACTGTAGTTGTTAACCTTATAAAAACACCAATAGAGCGAAATGTTCACACGCTATTGTCTTAAATATCGCTATCGATCTTATCGTCTTAAATATCATCTGGGAAGCTTCTTTTATTAACTTCAGTTTAAAGCAATGACTGTTATTAACAAAAACTTATTACTACTGAGCGAATAAAAATTTAACATATTTTAGAACATTAGTAAAGTTTAGATCTTAATATATAAAGTAAGACTAACACTATTCTGTAAGTAATTGTTCTATACAAAACCTAAAATTCATTAACTACAAAAAAGTTACAAATTTAAAAATAGTTAAAAAAATCTGAAACATTTCATACTGACTTTAAGCTTTTAGTTTTATCATCCGTGCTTTAGGTGACTTAAATTTAGTTCTTTTAAACACACATAAACTAAAAAGTTAAGTAGTTTATCTTTTTTGTCTCAAATTTGTATCAATACTTGAAGCTTAAACGCACAATGTATATACAAAATACTTTTTGTATGTTTATTGAATGACAAAAATAAAATAACTTAAAATAAAAGATCTTAGGATTTGGTGCTCGAAAAACCTTTCGGTGTTCGAGTTGCACACCATATTTTGGATACCTCTTAACGTCTTGTCCAGGACCTTGTAGCTGTATTTAATTCTTGACCTTACTAAGGTAAAATTAGAAGAAATTTAAAATGTAGGAATATTCAAAAATAAAAAGACTAACTTGTATTTTAAAGATGAACTTATTTGGTAGTTAAAATTAAAAAGAGTATTTAAGGTTTCAATTATAGTAAGTTATTAAAGTCTTGGACCTGATCTCCGAAATTGAATTTGAAAATAAAAGTCCCTATTAATAAAACTATGCTTTACAAATAAATGTGGCTGAATGCATCAATTGCAACTTCAAAATTAAATAGTATTCAGATATATAAAGTATGAAAAAATTTGTAATAAATTCAAAAAATTAATTACAATTATTTGCAAATAAAGAGATTTTTACAATTTAAAACTTTATAAATAGCGTGTTTAGTAGTATTATTGTTGTTGTTTTTGTTGTATTTTGTAATGTGCTTTTTATTTAATTTCCCCAGAAAACTTTTTTTGTTGCAAGGGGTAGAGTTTGAGGCTGATGTTTTTTTACCATTAAAAAAAAAAAGTTTCAGGTAAAAAATTTCTACTTTTTTAATTGTTTTTATTTAGCAATTTGTCTTAAAAATTACTTCAAATTAGCTTAGTACAACTCAATTCTATTTTTCTAACTCATTCTAAACAGACTTTTATACTTAATGACGTAACTATTTTTAACTAGACTTTTCAAATTCATTGCATATAACTAAAATTACGTTATAATATTAGTAGTTTTTAGCAATATTATTCTGAGGATGCGCTAAACAAAATTAATTAATAAACTTTTTTCGAAAATGAGTGGGTTATGTTCAAATTTTTTAGTTAAGAAATTAATAATAATTAATAATGTAATTAAATTAAAAAAATATAGTTATGGTTGCTACTGATAAATTTATAGAGTGTTCTCTACATTTAAGTTTTAGTTTCAAATTTAAAATATTTTTTTACCTTAATTACAAAAAAATCTTGTTGAGCCAATATACTGAGTAAGTTTAAAATCATGCTTTGATTGATTACAACAAATAAAAGAGCTCAAAATATTTTTCTTAAGACCTGGTGCACAAAAAACCTTTCGGTTATCAAGTCGCACACCACTTGGATACCTTTTTTGTGGTGCTAACATTTTTTTGTGATCTTACAACCTACTGGTTCAGCAAAATGTACGCCACCTCTTCTTTTATACAGCTTGTTTCAATTACTCAATTTTAACTTTTTTCCAGGACAGGATTTGTTTTACATGCAGATATTTCTTAATTACTATTAGTTTGTATTTGTTGTCTGTTTATCTTAATATATGTACAGGGTTGCCACTTTACCTGGAAAAACCTGGAATTTGACAATTTAGGCAAAAATAACTTGGAAAACCTGGAATTTGAGAAGTTTTGAAAATAACCTGGAAAAACCTGGAATTTTTAATAATTTAAAAATTTTCAGTAGTAAAATTGCGATTTGACACAAAAAATGTTTCATATAAATAAGATTTTTTTGTCGTCATTAAAATATATTTTTACTAAAAAACTTATTTAAAGTAACTTTACAGTATCTTTTCAATGTTTTTATACTATTAAACACAGTTTATTATATAGAAATAACCTTAAAACTAAAAATAGACCCAAAAATGTGTACTTTTAAAAACCTGGAAGAAATTTGGAAAACCTGGAAAAAGTTTTGAAAAAACGAGTGGCAACCCTGTTTGTATGATCAGTTTTGTGTGTTTTTATTTTAATTTAGAGTTAGCTAGTTTTGGTGTGTTGATGGGAAAAATAGTGGTAATTACCCAGGATGATGTTGCAACAATATCAAGCTGAATTTATATTATATTTGATGTCTTTTTTAACCATAATTTAAGCTAAAAATTTATGTTTTATAAATACATAAATAAAATTAAACTTAATTATCATAAAATAATAAAACTTTAATATTTAATAGCTTTTATTTAAAAAAATAAAGCAATTTTATTAATACAATAGTTTATATTGAATATGATATTTTGAAATAAAGTTGGTTAAATTTTTTATTTTGTTATATGTTTTGGTTTCAAGAAAACAAATAAAGAGGTCTCAACTATTAGAGGAGAAATAAAGATTTTTTAGTTTATAAGTAAGTAAATTAAATTCTTACTCTGTATTTATATAGCTTGTTTAAAACAAAGTATCTTTTTAGATTAAACATATTAATTAAGCTTAAAACATTGGTTTTTAGTGTAAAATATGTTTAAAGAAGACATTGATTATAATATAATTTTAGGTTGATATTGGCGTGATATCATCCTAGGTAATTACCAAAATATTTACATGGGTATGCGTGATTGCTTTTTTGCTGTTTTTTAGTTTTGTTGTATTTTATTTGATAGCTGTATATATATATATATATATATATAGGTTTTAGCATTAACTGGGAAATTTTAGCACAAACAAAAAACAAATTCAGTTTGAAACATGGCTGCACTCTCTGCAATATGGAAAAACACAAGACCTCAAAATTAAACTCAAATTTAGCTTAAAATAAACGAAATGAACTTTTTAGTAATTGTAAACACTTTTCAAGCTTTTATTTTAAACAGTTTTGAACATATATGCAATCTTAGTGTGTCTTATATTTACTTAATGATTTACTTAGTGACATAACAATCCTTAAAGTTTTTGCTTAATTTCATGTACACTTGGACTTATGTTTTAAAATATTATCACTATAATATAATAAAAATCTCATTATTTCATTATACTTTCATTATTTAACACAGTCATATTTCATTCAGAATTTTAATTTAATCTCTTATTGTTAACAAAATTTCTGATATAATGAGGTATAACTAAATGTTTATCAATTAGTCAAGGAACATAAGTTTACAAAGTTTTAAGATATAGAGAGGTGAGTTAGCATTTAAAAACATATTTTAAATTAAAGATATGCAATAAACCTAATTTGTGCAATATTTAAAAAAATTGTAATTAAATGTTTTGAATTTTAAACATTCTAAAATGAGTAACAAAACAAGAGTGCGTAACATCATAAAATTGTAAAGATGCAAGAGGTTACTGTATATACTTAATATATTTTTATCATAAAAACTAACCAATTAATTTTGTATTTAGTTTGATAGTTTGTTAAAAACAAAATTATTTTTTCTTCAGAAAACTTGATATGAATACCGAAGTCAAGCAGGAACTATATGATGAAAAAACAAATAATACAGAGAATCGTAAAGTTGTAAAAAAAGAAAATGGAGAAGTGGATCATTATGTTGATGAAAGAAACAACAAATATTTTGTTGAAGGTTTTTTGGAAACCATTTAATTTTGTTTGCTTGCCACAAGATACTTTTTACAGTTAAAACATTTCAAAGTTGTTTTTGTAATATAAAGGAATTAAATGTACTAAAGCAGATAACTTTAGAGTTCAAACTTAATAGTATGTATGTTTCCAAGTGTTAATATTTATAATTATTTTAAAACTACAAAGTAATACAAGGAAATAATGTAACCTGGAATTTGAAAATTTTGGAAAAAAATAACCTAGAAAAACCTTAAATTTGATACTTTAAAAGAAAACCTGGAAAAACATGGAATTTTGAACAGTTTTTACATGTTTAAATGCACAAGGGGACTAATTTGCACAAAGATACTTTTGCACAAAGACACTTTTGCACAAAGAAAGATAAAAACAGTAAATTATTTTGAATTATTTTTTGTGAAACACATATGTAAGATCATTATATACAGTATCTTTTTTGTATTTTTATACCATTTGGTTAATACACTTTTTAACCTTATTTCACTTTTGCACAAGCAGACAATTTTGCACTGAGACATTTTTGCATGAGTTGAATTTTTGTTTTTTTTCAACTTTTTTTTTAGAATTACTATCACTGTTACTCCTAACCTTTACCATTTGTCATTAACTTTTTTTTTAAAGTTTATTAATTTTTGTTTATTATTTATTTTATTATTATAATATTTTTTATTAGTTATTCCTTTATTTTTACTACGCTGTTACCCCTAACCCTTGGTCAGTAATTTTTTTTCTTTTTGTTTTTTAATTAATTTAACTTTTAGTTTTTTATAATTTTTTTTTTTCACTCTCCTGCAAAAATGACCCTCTGTGCAAAAGTGTAACTCTTGCAAAATTGACCCTTGGTGCAAAATTGTCTATGTGCAATTTTGTTCCCTTGTGAAAATTTGTTTTTGTGCAGAAGTATCTTTTTGCAATTTTATATTTGTGCAATTTTGACCTGTTCTCATAATTTAGATTGAAAAAGAAATTATTGTTACACACAATAAAAACAGTAAATTATTTTGAATTGTTTTTTGTGATACACATTTGTAGTAGCATTATTTACAGTATCTTTTTATTTTATTTTTATACCATTAGATTAATACAATTTTTAACATTATTTTTAATTTATTTTTTCACTATGATAGACAAGAAAACTTGTATTTACAAAAACAAAAAAGAAATTAGAAAACTTATAAGAATTTCTTTGAATGGCCACTCTGAAATTAAAAAAGCCAATTGTTTAATTACAACTTTTACAGTTTGGCCATCTTACCTGGAGAAACCTAAATTTATAAGTTGATACAAAAAAACCCTAGCTAAAGTAATTTAAGTTAAATTATATTAGAAAATTTACTCTTATAGTAAAAACCTGGAATTTAAATGTTGAGACAAAAAAAACCCTGGCTAAAGTAATTTAAGTTAAATTATATAAAAAAATTAACTATAGTAAAAATTATTGACAATGACTTTTACTAAAGTAAAACTTTGACTTTAAGGCCATAGGGGGGGGTAGGCCATGTTTTTTACAAGTTGATCTTATTTTATAGAGTTTTTAATAAGCTTCAAGTTGCTTTTTACCGTTTTTAAAAATTCGAATTAGTTTTTGAGATATAACCGGCCAAAGTCGGGCCGCATAACAGGTTCCTTATGGGGAAGGAAAAACTAAAACGGCAAAAAAAGACTAATGCATTCAAAATCTATCTCCTCCTTCATTTTATAAGTAATCTTCTTCAAACTTTCACAGTCTATTCTTTATACAATAACAAAAAAACGTTATTTGTGACTTTAAAAAATTTTAAGTAAAAATACCTTTTTTTTGAAAAAAAAAATTTTTTTTTGATAAAAAATCACTTTTTTTTTTTAATTTTTGTCATAAAATTTTTATTTTTTGAAATTATTAAAATTCACAAATAACGTTTTTTTCTCATAATGTAAGGAACATTTCCTGAAAATTTGAAGAAGATTGCTTGAAAAATGAAGGAGAAGATAGATTTTAAAGCCCGTTTTTAAAAACTCGAGAAAAACGGCTTTAAAGTTACCCTTTATATACCTTTTATAAAGACAACCCTTAATACAACCGGTCATAAAAAAAAAGTTACTTATTATTTTTAAAATCTAAAAAAAGCATCTGAAAGATTATGAAATTTACTATAATATAAGTCTATATGTTATTTTTGGTCAAAAAATGGCCTCTACCCCCCCCTATGGCCTTAATACTTCAAGTATCATTTCAGTTTTATACATATTTTATTTTAAACAAACATAGTTTTATTATATATAGGTATTTTAAGACTAGCAGGATAACATACTAATTTTTTTATCTAGTATCATTTCATTTTGTTTTAATATTCAAGGTTTTACTATTTGAACATTTTGTATAATCATAAGGACAAGTGTTAAATCCTACTATAGTACCATTTCAATTTTTCTTTAGAATATGTCAAACAAATGTAACTAAATTAATGATCAATCATGATCAGGTAAGATCTAGAACTTGATAAAGATACTGTACTAAAAAAATCAAAATTAAGTGATGATACTTTACTGATATTTTTATGGGTTTCTGCTTTATTAAACTTTACAGGAGTTAAAACATTTCAATGTTATTATATTTTTTCAAACTGTTTTTTTTAATTTTTTAACTGATTTTTGTTTTTCGTTAACTAAAGAAATAAAATACTAGTGTAGCAAATGCCAATTATTTTACTGTAGTGTATTTTCAACTAGTACACTTAAGTTGTCATTTTAACTTTGAGGTCATAGGGGGGGTCCAACACTATTTTTACAAAAATTAACTTTGGAATTTATATGAAAGCTTTAAGTACAAACTACAAGCCAGTTTTTATAGAATTCAAAAATATCATTTAACTTTTGTAAAATGTTTCCGATACAAACGTATAGATAGCAAATTTTTTGGGGTCAATTTTCTCGGAAACTTTAAAAATCACTAAAAATATATCTTTTCCTTCATTTTTAAGCAATCTTCAAATTTTTAGGAAATTTTCCTAATGTTATAAGACAAAATGTTACTTATAAATTTTAATAATTAAAATAAAATAAAAATTTTATGACAAAAATTAAAAAGAAGTATTTTTACTTAAGCTTTTTTTAAGTCCAAATTAATGTTTTTTTGTTATTGTATAAAGATTATAATGTAAAAGTTTGAAGAAGATTGCTTGTAAAATATAGGAGGAGGTAGATTTTAAATAAAATGATCTTTTTTTGCTGTCTTAGTTTTCCCTTCCCATAGGGAACCTATTTTGCGGCCAACCTTGACCTATCATATCTCATAAATAGTTCAAGTTTTTTAAAACGGTAAAAATCAACTTGAAGCTTAGTAAAAACTCTATAAAAAAAGATCAACTTGTAAAAAACATGGTTAACCCAGGGTTGCCACTCGGTCAGGAAAAGTCAGGAAAAATTAAAAAAAATTACAAAAGTCAGGTAAAAATGGGGGGTTTTGAAAAAAAGTCAGGAAAAGTCAGGAAATTTTATAAAATTAAAAAAAAATTCATATTTTGTCAGTTTTAATTTACAAAATTCCTTGTTTTCCAAAGCCTTCAAACGGTAAAAATTTATTAAAAGTCCTTTAAAGTCAGAAAAAAAATCCAAAATTTTCCTGGAAATTTGCAAAAATATTTAATTTAATTTCCAATGCCTTCACCTGGTATAAATTAGTAAAATATCCTTTATACAACTGCAAACAGTTTCTATTAACATATTGATCAAGTACCCTACTTGAACAAGCAGATTTTGTAAGCTTTTTAGTATTGATGATCTGTAGCAAGGACACTTCCATAGTGAAACTGTGATATATACATAAAAATTGTAAAAGTTCCTTATATGTCATTTGTTTATCTAGATCAGGGTTTCCCAAACTCATTTTCTAAATCGCCCCCTTTTCAGAAATTCGAAAAATAATCGCCCCCCACGATTTTAGAAAATAGTTTTTCTTTTGAGTACAAACTTTTGAGTCGAAAAAGTTGTGTTCAAATGTTATTTAGTCTAGTACTTCTTATGCATGCACTTTTGAGTTGTGTTCAAAGTAGTTTTCAGGGCTTGAAAAAATAAGTTACAACTGTTTTCTTATAAGCCCAGTAAAATTTATTAAAATACTTAACTATTAAAAAGCCTTGTGTAATCTGTAATCAATCCTATTTAGATATAAAATGTTTAGAAACTAATGGAACTTTTAGGGTAGTGGTGGACAACTTTTGTAGGCAGCAATTCATATTTACTCAAAAATCTTTTCTAGTTTCAACTTGTTAAAAAAATGTAATTGCGGGCTGCATAGTTTAAAAAAAAAACATATAAGAAATTAAAATACTCGAGCAAAATTGTAATAAAATGATATAGGAAATAATATTGTGAACTGATAACCAAATTGAAAAAGTATTTTAATATATTAAGTATCTAAAAACTAAACTTTGTTAATTTTGCACAAGTAGTTTTCAAGTTACTTAGCGGGTCGAAATTTGACTGGATCTTAACTGTACGTTACCAATCTGAAATGTTAACTGAAACCTGACATTATAATAATCTTTCATATAACGAGATTTAGAAGTTAATATGTACTAAGTAACTTATTCAAGCCGCATAAAATACTAAAATTATTTTATAAATAGGCATATTCTAAAATTACTATACCAGAGTAAAAAACTATAAAAGAATGAACAGTTTATTTAACACGTAATAAAATAAGTATTGGAACATAATTTCTGATCTAGTTTGAGGAAGTTTGACCGACTGGTTGATTATCTCACATGAAAAGTGGTTCAGTTAATGCAATAAAATTATTAATTTCAATGCTAAGATATATTATAAGCAAGTTAGTTGCAAAGTTAAAAACTCAATTTTAAATTTTTTATCTATATGTTTTGTAGTAGAATACCATTAAAAAGTGTTTGACTTGGAATAACCTTTAGGAAACTAAACCTTAATTTTAACATTTTCTTATCTCTTAATTTAATTTCAAAAAAAAAAACAAAAGTTTTACAGTTAATTCTGTGAGCAGAAAGTAATCGATTAATAAATTCTTTTGTTCAGGTTAAAATTTTGTTTTGTAACTGTAACAGTCTTGTTGATGGCTTATTCAATACTGTTTATTTTTTTTCTAGTTATTAGCCTATAATAATTTACCAGAAGAAAATAGTGAAAAACTAAAAGCTAGTGTTGAACTATTAAAATTAACAACACATTCTAATTGCTAATATATAAAAATTAAGATAAAACAAAAAACAGTTGTATTATTAGTTTAAAATTCCTTAATATATAGATTTTTTAACAATAATAAATCAAGTTAGAAAATAAAATTGAGTTAAGAATCTCTTAAATGATAAATTTAAAGTCATTTCAAATAGAGACCACAAATCTATACTCTTTTAAAAGCAAAAAAAAAAAAGAAATAAAAACTTTAACGAGAATTTTTTATTTATACAGATTAAACAAGTAATAACAAAAATATTTCAAATAAATTCTTTCTAACAAATACTTCAATCACTATGCTATAAAAACTTTTATCGAATGTAAAACGACAAGTATAAACTACAAAATTAACAAGGTCGAAATAAAACTATTAACAGATTTAAAACATAAACCATTTATTAATTACAGTAGACTTCCGCACTTTGAACAAAATCAAAAAGTGCAAACTTAAAAACTATTACCTTTTTTTTTTACAAAATGATAAATTTAAATATGTTATATGCAATAACGTTATGAATAAACATGAAATAAACTAAAACATAAAACAAATATTATTTTAAAAATATATCTATATAAGCTATTAAATATTATGTATTATTAGTTTTGTTAATATTTAGTTAGTAGTAGACCTTACTTAAGTTAAATTTTAGAAAATAAAAATTTGCACTTTTTTTTGGGTAAAAAGTGCGAACTCAAGGGAAAGTCTACTGTAATTAATATTTATTAGGCATTATGCGAACCTGTTGTAGAATAAATAACTTAATAAAATTAAAATTAAATCTTAATATAAAAAGACTACTGAAATACAATACAAAGCAGGTTAAATAAAAAGTATTTTAAAAGGTCAAAAAAAATAAAAAACGTTCATAAAATAATGTCTGCTACTGTAGTCTAATATAATGTGAAGGATGAGGTTAATGACTGCTTGCAAGTTTTTTCTAATCTAATTCTTAATCAATAAAATAAAACCTCCTTTACAAATATCTAGATTACATCTTTTCTTCAAGATGTTAATAACTGAACCGAAAGCTTTCTCATCAACATAGCTAGAAGGAAAACTATAAACAAAAATCTAAACTCCTCTCAAATGATTGGATACTTTTGCCTTAGTTTTTGTTGAGTCCAAATACTTTCATATCGTTCTTTGGAAAAATTTACTTTAAGTTCAAGGTCAGTTTTTAAGTCTGAGAAGATTTTCTGTAAGTCATTTACTTCAAAAAGATCTGCCTCAAAGGGATCCATATTTTTATCTATACGATAGCTTTTTTTGTCAATTCGAAATTTTACTACTAAATATGTTGAAATGTTAAAAATTCCAGATTTGTTAGTTTTTTTTTTGCCTAAATTGTCAAATTCCAGTTTTTTTAGGTTTCTATGTAAATTGGCAACCCTGTATAGTTTTATTTCTTAGTCTCACTTAGTGACTTTTCAAAAAACAATTGGAAATATCATGAGGTGATAGTTAAAAGTATATAACATAGATTTTTACCAACCATTTATGATCCCAGTTAACATATATGTCAGGTTATAAAATGGTGAGAGGGATTCCGATCGTCTATGATCTATGTAATTGTTTAAAAAGAAAATATATGAATGAAAATATGTAATTTACTGAAAGTAGGAGTCTTAAGTACTTATTTTTTTCTCTTGTTTTTACATAATCAAAATATACTTTTTTTGTTTAAGTTTTACCTCAGGGTCAAATATTTTTAAGCAAGCTAAAATTAGTAAAAAAGCAATATAAAAATTAAAAATTTTATGACAAACCAAAATTTTAAAATCGCCCCCTTTTCGCCCCCTTACCAGTTATCGCCCACCCTTTCGCCCCCTTACTAATAATCGCCCCCCGACTTACTGAAATCGCCCCCAGGGGGGCGATATCGCCCACTTTGGGAAACCCTGATCTAGATACATTTATGCTAGGAAATGCTAAAAAATTGTGTCCTTTTTCAGACAAGCTGTGTTTATAAGGTGATAATACAAGTATTTTGCTGATAGAACTGTTTATTACAAACATGAATCATACACAGATGGTTTAAGTGGTGTACTGGAAGTTTGATAGAATTCAGCAAAAAACTGTTGTTTTTAACCTGTATTAAAATTAGATTGAAAGCTTTATATAGTTTCAAGTGTTAGATTATGTAATTTACAATAAGTTTAATTTAAGAGTATGATTTAGAAAACTTTGGTAAAAAGTCAGGAAAAGTCAAGAAATTTTTCTCAGCTTGATCAGTGGCAACCATGTTAATCCCTTATGGCCTTAAACTAACTTTGTTTTGTTTAACAGTATTTTAAAACATAACAATGCTTAAGTCTTATGCTTTTACGGTACATAGATAATGTTTTTAGATAAGTAATATTACAGGATTTCGTTTAAAGTTACTTATAGCAGATTTAGATTAATATAGTAAGTTTTTTGTCCTACGAAAGAACCCACGAAAACATGGGCCACTTAAAGTGGAAAACACAATTTAAAAGTTTATTTTTGTTGAAAATTTGATTTAAACTAATAAATTTAGTGACTTTTTCAGTTAAAGTTTCTAGTTTCAGCTATTATTCAAACTAATATTTAAAAGTATTTTAATGCCTAATTAACAGTGTTATTTTTTTTTAAACAGCTTGTACATTAATGGCTGTGGCCTTCTGCATACTTATTGTTTTCCATTCATTTTAGTTTATCTGTAGTTCTTTAATAATAATATCATTTTTAACATTAAAAATACAGTAATTTTTGTCCTGGACAAAATGTCAAAAGGTTTCTGTGGTGTGCGACTCAATAACCAAAAGGGTTTTTTTTGTGCGCAAGGTTCTAAAACCAAATATTTTGAACGTTTTTTTGTTGTTCCATAAACTATACTAATAAATAAAGGAAATTAGTTTTCCATTGAATATTAATATTTGTGATGACATTATCAGTATTAGGTAAATATTTTAGAATAATTACTTAGTATAAACTTTATTAATTATTTTTTTCAGATGCAGTGTACATATTTGTAAAAGCTGACATGCCTTATATGATATGCACCATAAAAGAAATAAAAGTAGTGAGTTAATTTTAATTCCGAATTTTATTTTATTGGTGATAAGCAATTGAAACCAATGGTATTTTTTAGGCGTTGCGGAAAATGTACAATTATTAAAAAAAACCCTTAATGTTTTATTTTCTAAAACTAATTTATAAATAAATAACTTCACCACACAGCCATCAACAACAGTATTCAAAATAACTTACAACTGGTTTCATCCCTATTAGGATTCATTAGGCAGGCATAGTTGCAAGAAGCCGCTGTTGAGATCAAACCAAGTTGGCTTAAGTGCATATGAACTGAAGCAACCGTTTGTAGGTAAAAAAAGACATAGCAAAATTGTTCACAGCCCAATGTATAAGAAATGTCTAAGACAACCTACAACTGGTTTCATCCCTATTAGGACTAATTAGGCAGGCATAGTTGCAAAAAGTCACTGTTGTGAGATCAAACCAAGCGGGCTTAAGTACACTGAAGCAACCGTTTGTAAGTTAGGTTCATAAATTTGACACATGCAAATTGTTCACAGCTCAATGTCTAAGACATTGTCAGCTTATTGTGAGATTTTAGTCTACACTTGTTTGATCAGTTTTAAGTAGTATTTGTTTCGTCTATCATCAAACAAATTTGAAATGTTTTGCGCTGTTGATAATAAAGAATGAACTTCACCACACAACTATCAACAACAGTATCCGAGACAACTTACGACTGGTTTCGTCCTTAGTAGAACTCATTAGGCAGACAATGTTGCGAGAAACCACTGTTGAGATAAACCACTTTTAAAACTGCTGATAAACCACTATTAAAACTCTGTGTATTCTCAACAGCAATTTCTCGCTACTGTAAATAAAGCTATTAAGTAAGATTTAATACTAAAATTATAACAAAACATTGGTAAACTAAATGTTAATAAAAAATATAATTTTAACAGTTTTATAATATTATAAAACGTAATAATTTTTCCAAAACAACGCCCCTGTTTATAAGTATTCTTAATGTTTTAATATAAAACCATTATTAAAAAAAGGTTTTATATTAATCTAAGTTAACATTTTTTACAAGTTAATCTTAAAGATATTTAGTTTAGCAAACAATTATTTTTTAATCTTTTTAAGGTTAATATATTTTTTAAATATAACGGAACAAAGTTGATGAATTTAACAAGTTATTAAGATATGGACTAAAAACAGATTTTAAGAAATGGTCCTTAAACTTTTTCAGTCTAGTCTAAATATAATAAAATGCTGTAAGGTAGGATATATTTTATTAGACTTTTTTTTTTTCTCAAACAAAAAATTAGTTAATTATTTTTCGACTATAAGCATAAATTTATTGTAATTTGAAATTGTTACAATGTGGTTTTTTTTTGATGTAGGGAACATTTCCTGAAAATTTGAGATTGATTTTCTAAATGTTAAAGGAATTTATAGAATTTTAGTTATATTTTTTTAATTCTAAAAAAAATTGACAATGAAAACTTCTATTGCATACAATGTTTCTAGTTAAGGCCATAAAAGATGGTTTTCAACATTTTTTTTACAATTATAACATTGGCTCTTATTTAGAAGAGTATATACTACAAGAAAATTTTTAAAGAACGAAAAAAATCAATAATTTATGAGATATAACTAGTTCTTTAAAAAAATCCAACTGTATGGAGCAAAAACTTTTCAAGGTTGATTGTCTCAGGATTTTGAAATATTCATTAAAAATCGATCTCTTTATTCAGTTTTGAAACAATTTACTTCAAGCTTATTATTTTTGATAATATTAAAAATTTTAAGAAACTGATTTAAAAAAAACTAATAAAAGTTTCATGACCAAAAAAAATATTATAATTTTTTTATTATAAAAGCGCTTTTTTCTGAAAATTGTTAAAAAATTATTTAAGATCAGTCTGGAAAGTTTTAAAACAGTTGCTCTAAAACTGAAAGAGGAGATGGATTTTAGTGAACTAGTCCAGTGCTTCTGAACCTTTTTCTAGTGGCGTAACCCTTTTTTAAAGTTCACATTTTCCGCGGAACCCCTAATTTAATTTTACATAAAATGTTTAATATAATATTTTCTGCAAAAAACAAAAGAATTTCAGTGAAAAACGAATTTTTTAGCAAAACTATATCATTGTTAGAAATCATACAAATTGTAATAGTATTAAGTCGAGTCAAACTCAAAGTGCGCCAGAGGCAATAGGTATTTTTTGATTCTATAATAAATAAACGAAAACAAACATGAAAACAAATCGCAACGTCATTAAAACCTTTTTTTGCTTAATAAAAACAAAATGAGAGCTACTAACAATAACGAAATGAACATGAACCTAATCGAATTCACAGATTACTGTAATAAACGGGTAAAATGCCTAACGAAAAATAAATTAAAAAATATTTAGTGCGAAACTTAAACTTGTCTCTTAGCAACAATCATGTCAATGCGCAGCTGGATTTTGGATAGACTGAGACGGAGACAGGCAGATAAGGTTGGATTCAGAATACAGTTTCTTTTGCTTCGTTTTAATGTTTGTTACATGAGAAAAACCGGACTCGCAAAGATAAGTGGTGGTGAATGGTAAAAGAAATTTTGCTGCACGCTTTGCTAAGACAGGGTACTCTGAAATTGCACATATCCAAAAATCTAAAAGCTTCTTTCCTTTGAAACTCAATTTTAAATTGCTATCTTCAGATAGTTGCAGCAATTCGTTTTCTGTATTTGAAGGATGATTCACTTATTCTGAAGCAACATCACACATAAAAGGATTCAAAATCCATAAATTTCTGATGTGAACATCTTCAGGAAAATAATGTTGAAACTTTATAGACAAAAGATCAAGGTGGTTGTATATTTCGTCAGAGAAATTGAATTCTATGCATTTTTCATGGGCCTCATCAAACTGGTGAAACATCGCTAAATTACCATTGCTAATCTTTTTCTTCCAAAAGTTAATTCTATTTTTAAACGCCTCAATCTTGTCTGTCATGACAAAAATGGAATTTTGCTTCCCTTGCATGCTTAAGTTCAAAGCGTTCGATTCTTCGAAAATATCAGTGAGATAAGCTAGCCTGGCCAAAAAAACATCATCTTCAAAGAACCTCACTAATTCTGAGCCTTCATCTTTAAAAAAGGTGAACACCTGCTTCTTTAATTCAACGAGACGAACCAGTGTCCGCCCGTTCGACAGCCAGCAAACTTCGTTGTGATAAAGAAGTTGCAGATGGTTAGTATCTAAACTTTCACATAGGTCTTTGAAACATCTGGCCTTTGTGTCACTTTTCTTTATAAAATTAACAGATTTAATCGACGCTGAGAGAACTTCTTATAAACAAGAAGGAAGATGTTTTGTTACCAAATTTTCTCTATGTAAAAAACCAATGTATCCATTTAGCTTCAGCTGATTTATCCTTCATTTTCCTCTTTACATCATTTTTGGACCCAGTCATAGACGTTGCACCGTCAGTACAAATGCCGACACAATTATTCCACTCTAAACCCTTGCTGAAGAAATAATTTTTGACACATTTCATTACTTCAATAGAAGTTGTTTTTGTGGGTGATTCTCCACAAAATAATATATCTTCCTTGAATCCTTCCTGCCCACAATATTTAACAAAAACGAGTAACAAGGCCTTGCTGCTTACGTCAGTGGACTCGTCTACTTGCACAGCATAAAATAGACTGGCTTTTAATTTCTCCAGTAGTTGATCCTCTGTATCACTAGCCATCTCCATGACCCTGGATTATTAATTATGAATACCCATTAAAAGTTCTACCGCTAGATACACACTAAGCAGATCAATGAATGCTATAATTATATATGTTTTCCATTTTATGTGTTCCATTTTTTAAACATGTTTTATGATGTATTTTTTTTTCTTTCAAATTTCCTTTTTTAATTTCGAAAGGCTTCGCGGAACCCCATTTCAGAAGCACTGAACTAGTCTATTTTTGCCTTCTTAGTTTGAGCCAACCATAAAAACCAATTTAATTTATATTATTAATTGCTAATATCTCAAAAGTTACTTTAATTTTTTAAACTGGAAAAAATCACTAATAGCTTCAGGTTTGCCACATGGTCAGGAAATCAGGAAAAGTCAGGAAAAATTTTAACAGATGACAAAAGTCAGGAAACTTGATAAAATTTAAAAAGAAGTCAGATTTTGTCAGTTAAAATTTACAAGTTCCTTATTTTCCAAAGCCTTCAAATGGTAAAAATTAATTAAGAATTCTTTAAGGTCAGAATAATTATCAAAATTTTCCTAGAGATTAAAAAAATATTAAATTTCCAATGCATTTATCTGGTAAAAATTAGTAAAATATGCTTTAAAAAACTGCAAAAATTTTCTATTAACATATTGAACAAGTACGTTATTGTTTTAAGATTTTTGTTGTAAATGTTCGTTATCAATTTAAGGTTTTAATTGTAAAAGTTCCTTATATGTCGTTTGGTTTATTTAGATACATTTATGCTAGGAAATGCTAAAAAATTGTGTCTTTTTTCAGACAAGCTGTGTTTATAAGGTAATAATACAAGTATTTTGCTGATAGAGCTGTTTATTGCAAATACATCAATCATACACAGATGGTTCAAGTGATGTAATGGAAATTTGATGATTGAATTCAGAAAAAAAGCTGTTGTTTTAACCTGTATTAAAATTAGATTGAAAGCTTTGTATAGTTTCAAGTGTTAGGTTATGTATTTTAAAATAAGTTTAATTAAGAGTTTTATTTAGAAAAGTCAGGAAAATTTTGGTGAAAAGTCAGGAAATTTGTCTCAGCTTGATCTGTGGCAACCATGCAGCTTGGTATTTAATTTAAAAAGATATAACTAATTAGAAAAAATAGTTTTTCCCCTGCCCTATAGCATCAATTTTGGCTTATTAATGTAGTATAAGTGTGAAGTTTATAAAATATTATTTTTATACTATAAGTATAACTAAGGAAATTTCTGTGGCTATCATGTAAATAGTTTTTAAACTATCATGTTATAGATAATTAAAGTAAATTTTAAATTAAGCAGTAAAAAATGGATATAAGTCTAATATGCACGAAGGGACACTTTTGCACGAATAGACATTTTTGCTCAAAGACACTTTTGCATGGCGTCAATTTTGCACGAGGGGTCACTTTTGAAGGGTTTGAAATATTTTAATTTTTTTTTTACATAAATTTATTATTTTTTTTTTTACTATCACTATTACCCCTAATTCTTACCCTCTATCAGTATATTTTTTCTTTTTTATTTAGGTTTTTATAACTTGATTTGCTAACTTATTTTTAAATAAAATTGTGATTTTCTTATACCTATTTTGAATAAAGATTTTTATGGGTTTTCACATAACTTTAAACTTTAATATAAAATAACATTAGAGGTAGTTTAAATTGCTCTGTACCCCCTATGGTGACATCACGCATCGTCCCTGATGTTTTTGTTATTTTGCAGATTTAAATCTCTTTTGAGCAAGCTACGTCTCTGCCCCTAACCCTTACGCATGGTTGTATTTTTTTTTAAATTATATTATCTTTTTATTTTCTCTTTTTTTTTTACTCATGCAAAATTGACCCTTCGTGCAAAAAAGACCCTACATGCAAAAGTGTCTTCGTGCAAAAATGTTTCTTTGTGTATATCCGACCCTTCGTGCAAAAGTCTCTTCGTGCATATTTGACCCGTTCCTGTAAATAATGATTAGAATAGTTAAAGGTTAGTTTTATTTGCATATTTGCTGAGTTAGCAAAAAAAACTTTTTGTTTTATTTTTGATTTTAATTAGTAAAACTTTATTTTTTGAAATATTTTTTATATGTTTGGGTAAGGTGGGTTAGGGAAAAGGGTAAAAATAAATAAAATCTTTTAAGTATGTGAGGACACAGCAAATATACAAATTAGACTGTCCTTTAAGTATAATTTCAATAAAAATGTATTAAATTTATATTTTTTTTTGAAATTACAGAACAAGAAAGATATTGCTACTGTAGTTGTTGAAATGTACTACAGAACGGCAGAATTACCAGATGTTACTAATCATTTACTTATAAACTACAGAACTAAACAATCAGGTAGTATATTAAGTTTAAATATTTTAGATTTAAATCTGTATAAAATTTTAGTTATACTTAACTTAAGACTTGGTTATATTCAATAAACATACCCGTAAGGTTATGAAAAACTTTTAAATATAATAGTATGAAAATTTTCATTAGCTGAAAAATAAATAAATAAACTAAACAATTATTTTAAATGATAGAATTTTTCATATATAAAAGCTTTGATTAAAGATACGGAAGAAGTGAGAAGTAAAATTAGTAGTAAACAAACCAGATCTAGGGAAGTTTTTAGGCACCGTTGTGAGGAAGATTATTTTCCTCTATCATTTCCTGTTTCCAAATTAAGGTTTCAAATTAATTTATTTGTACCTAAAGTTATTTAAAGTGAAGCCTTTTAAATTAACACATTTTTCAGAGGTAAATGTGTAGTTAAAAAGCATAATAGTTTGTTTGAAGTCCAAAAATTAGGAGATGATGAGTTTTTCTGTGTATGGGGATTTAATCCAGACCCAAACAGGTTGTTTTTACACTGTAAATGAGCAATTTTAAAATATGAGTTAAAAATTTAACAATTATTCTAAAGTTTAATTTATTAATAGTTTACAAATTTAAGCCCTAAAAAACAATTAAAAAATAATAATTTGTGAATTGTGATTCTTATCGATTTTATAACAACATAACTGTTCAAAAATAATGTGCTCAATGTTAAGCATTTTTTTAAATGTTTGCTGTTAAAAAAGTAGTTTAATATAGTTAGTTATGTTGTTAAAAAATCACGGAAAGCATATAAATTTTGTTATAATTAATAACTTATTCAAAACATACTAATCTTTTGTGATTCTAAATATCTATCATTCATTTAAAGCAGGGTTTCTTAAACATTTTTCAATAGGCCCCTTTTAAAGAAATTAAAAAAGCTATAGTCCCCTGAACTTTAATATCTATTGTAAGTTTCAAAACTAGTGTAGGTTGTACCTTACCCCAGTGGCCCCTTTACAGCTTATGCCTAGTTATCTTTTCTTTTATAAAGTTTAATACACATTTAGGTATATGTTCATTCACTCTCGTTTTTAGACGCCTAGAAATCTTTTGAATTTTTGTTTATTATAAAATATGCAATCCATACAGTATCTATTCAGCAACTTTATACTATTAAAAGCATTTTTTTACTTAAGTTTTGTTATATACTTAGAAGTACTTAGTAAATTGTACTTTAAAATCGCGAAAGAAAATTAGAAAACGTTGAAGAAATATCTTAAAAACCAGAGGCCACCATGTGTTTCCTATTTTTTTATTTATAAATAAAATTGCAACTGTTTTTTAGAAAACTGACTAGTAGAGACGGATCGTTAACAGATTATTGTCCTTTCAGTAGAACTTCAACTGCCACTGAAAGAGGTTGCATGCAAAAGGTTTTAGTGTTTTTTTTTATATCAAATACCAATCAATGTTATACTTTAAGTAAATAAATTTAGAGTAGTTAAAATAAAAAGTGTATTTAAAAGCTTGGTAAAGTTTTGTTTGAAATATTTACTGTTAGTGTTACTTTTTAAACTTTCTTTACGTAGAAATTATACTAGTATTTTGTTGTTATATATATGCGTCCAATAGATTCTATTTAAAATAATTGTGTTTTACTTGTAAAAAGGATGATTAAAATTTTCTTATATACACTACAATGTAATTAAAATTAATACACACAATTAATATTTTAATTAAAAAAAGTATAACAAAAGGCTAAGTTTTATGAAAAATGCCTTTGGTAAGCTGTTTTGGTAAATTTTATAGACTGGCTCAACAAATTCATACATTACTATTTATACAATATTTTTACTAAAAAGTTATATTTTATTAGTTATTGTACCTTTAAAATTCTTTTGTTACCGTTACTTTTGTAATAAAAAGCTATATGTTGTCTAAATTTGTACATTGTTGTAGCATTAGAAATGACTAAGTTATAATTAGATTATAATAGTTAGTATATACTGTGTATTTATTATATAGTATAGTTAATATATACTATTTTTTTTTGAATTTTTTGTTATTCGTTAAACAATTGTTTATAAACTTCATTATTGTTCTGATGATATACTAAACGCATCGAAAGTGCAGTAAAAAAATCGAAAACTAGTTATTTTTGTATCATAAATAAGTAAATATATATTAAAATTTAAAACACAGTTTTTTAAAATGTTGTACGAACAGTTAGTTGACAGTTATTAATTTTTTTTAACCAGTTTATCATAAACTCAAAGTTATGTTTCTTGTTGTTGTCAGCATAGGCTCCATGCCATAGAGCACTCTCTGATTTATTTTAATACTAAAACTAAACTAATTAAAACTATTTTTCTAGTTTTTGCGGCTGTTTTTTCTTGTTAAAAGTTTATCTAAAAAGTTATTAATGTGAGAAAATATATAATTCAGTTTTGTGATGGCTCTGTTGAAAATGTTTCAAAACTATTTTTGTTAAGAATTTTCTATAAAAATATTTATTTTCTCTAGTGTATCCTTTGAAATATATGAAAACAAAAGATCACCAACATGGAAGTGTTGAGAAATACTAGTCTAACCACTATTTACCTTACCCTCAGCTAATACATAGCCTTACTTATTTACCATTCGCTTAATTAGTAAAGTTTTGAAGATGGATGACAATCGAATTCCAAAGTCTATGTTGTACAGCGATTTAGTCATAACAGTATATTTTAAATACCTCTGCAAGAATGACCTATAGAGCTTTAATGTCAGCATTCATGGAAGAAGGAGCTTGCCAGTTACGAAATTCTATCTCCAAAAACTCAAAGAAAAATAAAAGTAATACACAAGTTGACAAAGAAATGATCAGAATGAATTTTATTTACTTATTACTTTTTTGAAATATCATTTTGTTGCTTCACTCTCTTTGTCTCTGTATTTAATGTAATGTTTTTAGTACATGATTGTTTTTTGATCACAAAGCGCATTAATGATAGTGACTTTAAATAATTTTTACAAATATTATAAACTGCTATCATGGTTGCCACTTTACCTGGAAAAACCTTGAAAAACCTGGAATTTGACAATTTAGGCAAAAATACCTGGAAAAACCTGGAACTTTGAACAAAAATCACTAAAAAAAACCTAGAAAAAACCTGGGATTTGAACAATTTTAACATGTTTAAAAGAAAAATTGCGATTTGACTCAAAAATCTATCAAACAAAAAAAAATTGTCATCATCAAATTTTTTTTTATTAAAAAACATATTTATAGTAGCATTACGTTATCTTTTCAATGTTTTTATGCTATTTAACACAGTTTCTTACCTTTAACTTAACTCTAAACTATAAATAGACCCAAAAGTATGTAGTTTTAAAAACCTGTAAGAAATTTGGAAAACCTGGAAAATTTTTTGAAAAAACGAGTGGCAACCCTGTGCTATATATAAATATCCTAGGTATTATTGCACAAATTTATTTAAAGTAATAGTACATTAACTCTGTATAATTTAAATTAAAGAGATACATATACTTATAACAGAAATAACTAACCTTAAACTTACTATAAAATGTTTAAATTAATTTTGATAGGCTATAATACCACCTTTGGTGCAACATTCAAGTAATAAAGAGTATAAATTCAGAAAATTTGAGGAAATTTTTTGGAATCCATATCAACTTCATGACAATGATTTACAGAACTTTATTGCTTGCGCCAGGTTTGTATAAAAGTTTTCTTTTATCTTGTTAGTTTTAACATCATTTTTTCACTTAATAACTTTATTAACCTATTAAGTAATTTGTTCGTAAATTGTGTTTAGCCAAAATATTTTTGTATAAATTCATAAAATTTCTAAATAGATTACTATAAAGTGATTTTTTTTATTGCTCGATTAAACACAGTAGCTATTTGTATACTATTACGGAAACCGATTTTATATAAGCGAAACTGGTTAAAGATTGAAAAAAATTCAGTAAAACAACAAGTTGATATTTTTATAAAAGATTTTAAATACTCATGCTAGACAGGCAAACTTGGTATTTATAGTTTTTTAGACTTGTCTAAACTGATAATTTTATCTAGTTAGACTAACTTAATTATATTATACAGTTTGTTGTTAAGTTTAGTTACAACATAACAATTAGTCAAAGAGTGTTAAAATATGTCTGTAAAAAATACCTAGTTTGTGTATTTTACCTTTTATTAATAAAAAAAAACGCTTACTTTTGTTTTTGTGGTCTCAATTTTGTCTAAAAATATCACTTAGTTTTTCAGATGTTAAACAAATAAAAAGTTTTACAATTATTGAAAGTATTTCAACTGGTTTACTATCATTTCTAACTCGCTATCATTTCTAACCCAATCATTTCTAACCCGATCACTTCTAACCCAATAATTTCTAACCCGATCACTTCTAACCCGATCACTTCTAACCCAATAATTTCTAACCCGATCACTTCTAACCCGATCACTTCTAACCCGATCACTTCTAACCCGATCACTTCTAACCCGATCACTTCTAACCCGATCATTTCTAACCCGATCATTTCTAACCCGATCACTTCTAACCCGATCACTTCTAACCCGATCATTTCTAACCTGATCACTTCTAACCCGATCACTTCTAACCCGATCACTTCTAACCCGATCACTTCTAACCCGATCACTTCTAACCCGATCATTTCTAACAAGATCATTTCTAACCCGATCATTTCTAACCCGATTTAACCCAATCATTTCTAACCCGATCATTTCTAACCCGATCATATCTAACCTGATCATTTCTAACCTGATCATATCTAACCCGATCTTTTCTAACCCGATCTAATCCGACAACTACTAACCCGATCTGTATTAATATATTTGTTTATTACTGTTTTAAAATAACGATTTGTTTTAAAAACAAATTAATCTAAACAAAGTTTTTTTAATGAAATTTTTTGAATTTTGTTCAAACTAAAACTTAACGTTCAGATAGCTTTTGTTAAAATTTAGTTTTTGATATTCATTGCTATTGGAAGTTTATTATCCTACGCTAGACCCAGGCATCAAATTCTGGGCCACTTAAACTGAATGACACTTAACAAAGAGACGCAAATTTATATACCTTAAAATCATAAACTATAGTCTTATCTAGTATTTATAGATTAACAGCAAAATAATTTAACACTTAGGATAATACTAATCGACTAATTTATGATTTGAAGAAGAAGGTTTTTAATAAATTTGGTTTTGACTCCATAATAAGCAAGTTTAACATCAATTCATTCATCGATCAGTAAGTTCCAATAAAACGAAAAACAGTTGCACACAATTAATAATAAAAACTTCTTTAAACAATTTTTTGATATCTCTTAAAATTTATTGTTTCACAGGTTTCCAAAAACACTAGAACTTAATATTATTTAGCGATAATTAGATATGAAATATGAGTATAAGTTACTTGATTAATTTATATTTTTTTGAATTTATAATAAAATAATAAAATTTGTTTGTATTGTGAAACTCTAACATGGACTTCTAGAAAATTAGAGGTGCAAAAATAAGTTTTTAGAAATTTAGAGGTGCAAAAAAACACCGAGAAAATGTCAATAGACTTCAAGCTGGCTTTACTGTATTTAATAAAAAGTAAATATGTTGCTTGTAATAATTGTCTGAAAAAATAGTTGATTAAAGTAAACAAAAAACTTGATGTAGTTTTTATAAACTTCTGCTCCTCGTTATACTTAATTTAACTATAATTAACTTATTACTCTGTTTCAAAATGTTTTTCAATACTTATTACGTTTATACTTACGTTATTTCAACTGTTCACAATAAAGTAAATTTTAAAGAAATTATTGTCTACTAAAGCAGTGCTTCTGAACCTTTTTCTAATGGCGGAACCCTTTTCCAAAGTTCAACTTTTCCGCGGAACCCCTAATTTTAATTTTACATAAAATGTTAAATTAAATAAATGTTCTTTTTTAAATTTCGAAAGGCTTCGCGGAACCCCTGAGAGGCGTCACGGAACCCTAGGGTTCCGCGGAACCCCATTTCAGAAGCACTGTACTAAAGTACTAATTTAAGTCGTAATTAAAACATTTTGTATATTTTATAGATTTAAGTAATGGTTTTAAAGAAGATTACCTTGGCAAGATTTAATTAATCTCGGACTTGTTATACAAATAAACATGTCTGTGTAGTTTTTAGTTACTTTTTTGCTCTAGGACTAAGTAGGAATTTATTAATGATGTGAAATCAATATGTTCAATCGACGTAACATACTTTTGCAGTTTGTTATACGAAATTACTGTTTTAATATCTAGGTTATACCTAAAAATCATGATTTTTCACTTAATATAACAAATATATTTAATTTCTACTAGTGTTTGTTTGAATTCCATTATTTTAATAGGCCTATGCAAGTTGTATAACAATTTGTAATAGTTATTGAAATGAAACTTAAAAATAACCTACTATAAAGCGCTAATACATTAGTCAGAAATAATACAACATTTACAACAGACTTACATTGTAGTTTTTAGACCGTAATATAACGATTTTTGTATCTGAATATTATAATTTTAAAGGTTTGCTTTTTAAAATTTGCTTATTATAAAATTATTATAGTCACGGGAATTATCATAAGATCCATCTTAAATATAGTTGTAACTGCTTACTTTAAAGTTCTACAAAGAATAGTTTCAAATATTGTAAAGTAAACGATTAAGTGAATTGTATATTTTTAACAAAAAAAGTCTGTTAAAGTAGATTGAAAGAACAAATTTGTATGAAATAATGAAAAAAAATGAAGTTATGTGTAGGATGAAATATAAAAAACAAGGTTATAAAAATAAATTAAACTTATGTTTAGGTAATACTAAAGTTAAGGTTTAAATCAACAATGTTTTTTACGTAACACATTAAAATCATAATGTTTAAAAAAATAACTAAAAAAAAATACTTTAATAATTTTATAAAGACTAGTTTGTTTTTAAAGAAATCTAGATTAAAATTAAGAAATTAGATAAACAAGTAGAATGGGTTAGAAATGATCAGGTTAGAAGTGATTGGGTTAGAAGTGATCGGGTTAGAAATGATCGGGTTAGAAATGATTGGGGTAAATTGGGTTAGAAATAATCGGGTTAGAAATGATCTTGTTAGAAATGATCGGGTTTGAAGTGATCGGGTTAGATATGATCGGGTTAGATATGATCGGGTTAGAAGTGATCGGGTTAGAAGTGATCGGGTTAGAAATGATCGGGTTAGAAATGATCGGGTTAGAAGTGAACGGGTTAGAAATGATAGCGGGTTAGAAATGATCGGCTCCCATTTCAACTATACTTTAAAACTTTCAAAAATCAATCTATTGACTTTTTAGGTGTGTTGCTTTCATGACAAACAGGAGTGAACACAACTTTCAGCAACGCGGAGTTCCGTATACTGAAAATGATCACCCGCTTGATAAGTTACACAAAAAGGATGACATTTTGATTCACGCGCTTAATATTGTAAGTTATGAAACATATTCTTATTATCAGGGTTCGTGCGCGTCAGGCTAAGTCAGGCGAAATCAGGCTAAATCAGTTTTTTTGAAAAAAGTTGAAAAACGTCAGGCTAAATCAGTTTTTTTATTTAAAAGTTTGAGAATCTCAGTTTTTCTCAGTTCAAATGCTTGAAAATTTTTCTTTAAACAATTGAGAAATCTTTTTAAGATCAAGTTAAGATGTAAACTTATTTCTAAATAAATATTTAGTTATTTGTAAAAATAAATGCTTAACACCTTTTGTTAAATCTCTAAAAACAATTTAAGAATCTTCATTATTTTGTTTTGAGTAGATTATATACTTCATAATTATAAAAATTTATAAAAAAATACAGTTTAAACATTACAGTTTAGTTCAACAACTTAGCTGTTTGTTTGAATTTGTTTACATCAGCTTTGTATTTCAGAGCTAAGTTGGTTGAACTGTTTTAATTTCTAATTAAAGGCTTTATACCAAATACTTTATAGATTAAAACTCTCAGCAGTTTATTCATATATTTTACTGTTTGTTTAAAGTTATTAGAGATATTCACAACACTAAAACTTAGCTTTAAGATATAAGTACTAAGTTTTGTGGGAGTACAAATTTTAGGTACAATTAATTTTTCTTTACAAGAACAAAGTATTACAGGTTTTTTATTGATTTAAGTGTAAGCTTTTTAAATCTGATACGACATCAACAATCACTGTATTTATTTAGAGTTTAGGGTTTATAATTATGTATCAATTTTAATTATTAGTCAAAATACTACAATAAAGATTTTTTACTTATTTTAATACTCGTGTAAGCGTTTCATTTTAAATTTTAATAAAACACAACAATGCACGTTGTTTTATTATAAATCTTCTGGTTATAATGTTTTTACTTAGAGCTTAATTAAATTGAACAATTGTGTTTAGTAATATATATTAAAATATTAAACTAGTAATAGATTAGATATAACACTTATTTTAAAACTTATCACTGAATTTGTTATCTTAAGGGCATAGGGGGTCAATCACCTTTTTCACAATTTATTCTTATTTTATTGAGTTGTACCTAAGCTATGAGTTGCTTTTTGCAGACTATTAAAGCTCAACATATTTTTGATAAAGCTGGTTGAAGTTGGAGACTACAATATTACTATTCAAGACCCCCCAATACCAAAAATGACTTCTAAAGGGGATTTTCCTTACTTTGAAAAAATGTCAGGCTAAATTGGTCTCAGTCAGGCTAAATGAAAATAAATTCGCGCACGAACCCTGTATTATATATGTATATGTTAAAAATCAATTGGTTTTAGTTTTCTTGTTTGGTGTTCATTATATTTGTATTAGCTATTAAAAAAATAGCTGTTCAAATTCTTCTTTTTGTTTTTAAGCAGTTGTGTATCATCAAAAAATATAATTTTTATACAGGGTTGCCAAAAAACCTTGAATCCTAAAAAGATTCTGGAATTTGACAATTTAGGCAAATATAATCTGGAAAAACCTGCTTTATAGTAACTTTCTAATATTTTTTTACTTTTAAGACAATTTTTTAAACTTAAGTTTAATTTTGTACTTAAAATTAGACAAAAAAAAACTTGTTTTTTTAAAACCTGGAAGAAATTCAGAAAACCTGAAATATGCAAAAAAAACTTTACCATGTTAATAACAAAATTGTTAGTTTTTAAGTTTTAGATTTTTTTGATTTGAAGTATTTAATAGTACAGTATATTTTGCGAATTTTGATACTTTGGTTTTAAGTTGTGCACTACTTACTGGAAAAGCTAAAAGTATAAATGAACTAACACCTGCTTTTAATGTTCGACAATTCGATAAATTTGAAACCTTGAAATTCTAAAATATTTTTTAAAATTCGTCAATGAATAGCCTAAACAATTTTGTAGAAAGCTCAGTTTGCAGTAGATAGTTTAAGCGCTCGATTTTGTTTAGTTAGTAAAAGGGTTATTAATTTTTAATTATCTGCGCTTGATAGAAAGCTTCCAGGTCAGTTATTATTATGTTTTAGTTTAGTTTAAAGTAAATCTAAAATTAACTGTGTGTAGTTTTTGATATAAATGAACTCAAAAAGCTTAAAATTATTTGTAAAAATATTTGAATATTGTTTAAAAGAACATTTGTAGTTCATTTATATTTTTTATTACACATTTTATTCGACAGTATTCAAAACGCAAAACTAAAAATTCACAGAAATAAAATAAACATTTATGTTAAATTGAACAGATTATTCAAAGAACATAGAAATGGTGTAAAAATTTGAAAATATTAACAAAAACTTTTTTATTGGTATCTTTTTTTTTTGCCACAATTAGTTCTACAAGAAAGAAAGTAATATTAAACAAAAAGTAGAAAGCAAATATTATTAATTTTTAGTTTTATTTTGATTATGAAGTTATAAATAATTAATTTACGTTTGTTGTTTATAAGTTTTTAGCTATATAGTTTTTGTATTAGAATTTGAAATTAATATATATTAAATGAAAATGTTCTTTCTGTTTAGTTTGTATTATCATAATCTTAACTACCATGTACACTTCAAAGTTATCTGAATGCAATTACAATGCGAGGTTGGCAGTTGAAATTCTTCAAAAATCCGCCCTACCTATTTTGATTGAAAGAAAATGGTCAGAAGAACAACAGGTTAGTTTCATATTATTCTAACATGTTATAATGGTAACATTTTTACAAAAGTGTCTGATTAGATAAAAAAAAATTTAGAGCATCGTAAATTAATACCTTAAGCATCGTAAGTAATTTAAAAGTCTAGAATAAGATTGAAATAGTACCGTTTTTTTTTGTTATAGAAAAAGTTCATTAAGGCACTGAGATTGACAAACAAAGACTTTTATAAAATTCACAAAGACCACTTGCCAAACAAAACAAGAGTAAGTTATTTATTTCCTAAATAATTGTTTAAATTTATTAGTTAGCTTACTTTTTAACATTATAAAGAGAAAGACTATTTGGTTGTTCATTTTACATCACTTCTTTATCCAAACTATAATCGTAAGTTTTATTAAAAAATACACTAACTTAAAGATTGAAAAATTTGTAGTCGGAATGCGTAGAATTTTACTATAGCTGGAAGGGAAAAGGAGACAACTTTACAGTCTTACCAGTCAACAAAGTCCGACGGCAGGCTACAATAAAAAAACATAAAAATGAACTCACAGGTAACTCCAACTGTTTACTATCTATATTTAACAAAAGTTTATTACAAACATTGACCGTTTAGAGCAGGGGTCGGCAGCCTTTTGTAACTCGCGGGAAAATTTTCTCAGAGAAAATTGCTCGCGGGCCGCATTTTTTAGAAATAAGTCGTCGAGGGTCGCAGTTATTTAAAAACAAATATAGTAGTTAGTATAAAAATACTATTTAAAACAAAAAATATAACAAATTAAGCAATAAAGTAGCCCCTTTAATAGGTATTTAAAAAAATAATAGTCTAATTGTAAGTTTTTATTGCAAAACCGTTAACTTTTATGTTTTTTAAAAGTTTTTTTTTTCGCTAAAAAGTAGCTCGCGGGCCGCAAATTTTGGCTTTGAGGGCCGGTTTTGGCTCGCGGGCCGCAGTTTGCCGATCCCTGGTTTAGAGGATCCATTCCTGAGCATATAAAAAAATTGATAACATCGGCTAACTCAGACTATTTTGATTTTCTTTAATAGTTCAGGCCAACCCTTGTTATATAAAAATTGTTATTAATTTAAGATTATGTATCAACTATTTAATCTTTTAATAACTTTTTAATTATTTGAGTTAAAATCTCAAAATTTAAAGGTTTATATAGTTAAAAAAGACGCTTTGAAAGCTTTAAGCAAATACTATAAGTGTCTTTTTAAAAAGAAGAGTATATTTTAGTATTTAAAAAAATTGAGCAAACTTTACTGATAAAAGTTTCATCAACTAAATAGAGTATTCATGTCAATTTTAAAGTAAATATAAACCAGAGTTTCTTAAAATTTTCGATATTGCCCTGTGGGTCAATTTTTGCTACCATGGGTAAATAACTAGTAAGGGGAAAAAGAGTAAATGATCAATTAAATATAGTAGCGATATATGATAAGGGACTGTTTTTTGAATTTTTGCCAAGTGGTTTTTATAAAAAATGAGTTTGGGAAACCCTGGTATAAACTGTTATTGTATTATAAAATTTTAATTTCTAAAACTTAACCTCACTGTTGTTTGAATAAATATTTTTACAATTATTAATACCAGTGGTCTTCAAGCTTTTAAAAAGCTGTGCACAGTAAATTAGTATAAAATAAGTTATTACACACATGGGTATAAAAAATAGTATAATATAATATTAAAAACCTTTAGTTCTAAAGTTTTAAAATCTTAATATATAAAAAAATTGTGATAAGAACTGTTAATTTTTATTATAACTAGATTCTTTTTGTAAAAAAAGACAAAACAAAAGCCGTTTAAAAATATTTTTAACAATACTAAATTTTCTATGCACACTACTTTGGTTTTTTATACTTCACTATGTTTTTTTAAGTATTTTAACTGTTATTTTAAAGTTCTACTATTTCAAGTTACAAATAGACTTTTTATAAACGTGTAAAAAAATCAAGTAAACGAATACTATTTACTACAACATTTTTTTTAATGTGATATCATTTAAAATGAAGTTGAAATTATTGCTTTCAAAAACTATACACAACAAATAAGTAAAAGTATGAAATTCAGTATTTCAATGATATGGTAGTTTTTAGTTTTATTTTAAATTTTACTAAAAACATTTAATTTACGGTACTTAATTTTCTCTATTTGCTAGTATATTTTTTTGTTTTCTACAGAGTTGCAAATGTTTGTTTTTTAATAAACTAAAGATCTCTTCAAAGTGCTTCAGGGTTCGTGCGCGTCAGGCTACATCAGGCTAAGTCAGGCTAAATCAGTTTTTTTGAAAAAAGTTGAAAAACGTCAGGCTAAATCAGTTTTTTTATTAAAAATTTGAGAATATCAGTTTTTCAAAGTTAAAATGGTTCAAAATTTTTGATAAAAAAAATTGATAAATCTTTTTAAGATCAAATAGAGATATGAATTTATTTCTAAATAAAATTTAGTTATTAAAGACAAAATCAGTCAGTATTTGTAAAAATAAATGCTTAAAACCTTTTGTTGAATCTTTAAAAAAAATTTAATAATCTTCATTATTTTATTTTAAGTAGATTTTATACGTCATAATTATGAAAGTTCGAAAAAAAAAACAGTTTAAACATTACAGTTTAGTTTAACAACTTAGATCTTTTTTTTTAATTCGTCTACATCAGCTATGTATTTCATAGCTTAGTTGGTTGAACTGTTTTAATTTCTAATTTAAAGGCTTTACACCAAACACTTTTTAGATTAAAACTCTTAGCAATTTATTCATATGTTTTACTGTTTATTTAAAGTTATTAAAGATATTCATAAGACTAAAACCTAGCTTTAAGATAAAAGTATTAAGTTTTGTGGGAGTACAAATTTTAGGTACAATTCATTTTTCTTTACAAGAACAAAATCGTAAAGGTTTTTTTTCAATTTAAGTGTAAGCTTTTTAAATCTGATATGACATCAACAATCACTGTATTTATTTAGAGTTTAGGATTTATATTTATCTATCAATTTTAAGTATTAGTCAAAATACTATAATAAACATTTTTTACTTATTTTAGTACTCGTGTAAGCGTTTCATTTTAAACTTAAATAAAACACGACAATGCAAGTCGTTTTATTATAAATCTTCTGATTATAATGTTTTTACTTAGTGCTTAGTTAAATTGAACACTTGTGTTTAGTAATATATAATAAATTTTTACACTAGTAGTAGATTAGATATAACACTTATTTTAAAACTTATCACCAAATTTATTATGTGAAGGGCATAGGGGAAGGGTCAATCACCTTTTTGACAATTTAGTCTTATTTTATTGAGTTGTAACTAAACTATGAGTTGCTTTTTGCAGATTTTTAAAGCTCAAAATATTTTTGAGATAAAGCTGGTTGAAGTCGGAGACTACAATAGTACTAATCAAGACCCCTAATACCTAAAACGACTTCTAAAGGGTATTTTCTTTACTTTGAAAAGATGTCAGGCTAAATTGGTCTCAGTCAGGCTAAATAAAAAAAAATTCGCGCACGAACCCTGGTGCTTGTATAAGACTGTGACTGATTTTTTTAATGGTTTTTACTATTTTTTATTTTTGTTTATCTAAAATTCAATCTTATCTGGTCTTTAAAATCAAAAGAGGAAGACTACCTTCATCCCATTTTAATTTCTAAAAACAACAAATAAGTGAATTACTTTTTCAATTTACATTTGTATATGAAAGATTATTAAAGTATTTATATTTTGTGTATATAATTAAAAATGTTTTAATACTTGATGTTTATTTGCTTTCTAAACTTTTAGATTTATAACCAAGTTATAGTTTATAGTCTAAACATTTTAACTTAAACATTACAGCTGAAAAAGAGACAGAAAACAAAACAGAAGTTGAAGAAACAAAATTTAATGAACCGTTTACATGTATCAGTTGCAATAGAAAAGGTTTGAAAGTATTAAAAAGCATTAATTAAAGCATTTTGAAAATTGAAAATATCTTAGAAATTATGGTTACACAGTAAAATACTTTTTTTAAATATATAATATATATTTGAATAAGTTAAAAGTATATTCAGTAAAAAGGTTAAGTTTTTATTTTAGTTTTTAAACAATTTTTTTTTAGTTTAAGGGATTTAACTTAGCATTAAATGAAAATTTAGAATTTTCCTTAGCGTCACTTAAGTGAAAACAAGAAATTTAGCTTGACCTCGTCTCTCTTGTTATATTTTGTTACTATTTGATTGTCTTCCTGTGCAAATAAAGAAAAGTAGAACAATTTTCTTACTAAGATTATTTCATTTTAACTTAAGATCTAAGCTTTGTATACCTTTAGAACAGACTACAGTTTTTTGTTTCAGATTATATTGCATAAAGTTTTAAAATTAAATATACTTACTATTTTTTAGTTATATAAACTAAAATTGAAAAGATTATCTATATTTTTTATAATTTATCAGTATTGCAACTGCTTAGTCCTCTCAAAATAAATTAATAATAAGTCAAATGTCTTCCTTACAACTTTTTTAACAAAGGGAATTATAAATTTTTAGAAATCAATCCTTAAATTAATTATTAAAGTTTAAGTACTTAGTACTTTACAAGTTGAATATATTCATGTTTAAGATTTTTAATCATACATTTAAAATATTTAACTTCTGTATAAAACTATTAGAAAAACTGTATTTTAAGTATCTTTTTAGTTTTTACGTTTTATAGAGACTGTATTGAGCTCCAGAATCTTGTTCTCTTATATTTGAAAAGTTGTAGGAGTACTTCCTAGCTGAAATAAAGTATACAGTTTTAGTTATATTGCCAATAACAAGGAGTATTTCTAAAACTTTAGTTAAAATTACATAACGATATGAACATTTAATACTACACTTATTATTAACTGATTTTTATTTTAAAATATTATCTTTTTTAGTTGTCATAAGGTGTAGTAAATTAACTGTCTAAACAAAGTTGACTTAAATTATTTTTTTTACTGCTGCAGACATAATACATTTTATGGAGACGGACTTGTGTAGCGAATGTGGAATTAGTTATTATAAGTATGGTAAAAAGGCTCAACAGTTTAAAAATGTTGTTTTCCTTGAGGAGCCTGCTGAAAATGTTTGTTTTCTAAACAAATTTATTTATTTATTTGCATATAAATACACATTTTAGCTAATATTATAAAACTTTCTTATTCGTGGTTTTTAATTTTTTAATTTTAAGTTATTTTGTTTTTAAAAATGTGAAATAAAACATAATATTTATTTTTATTTAATAAATAATTTTTTTTTAAGTCTGTAAGGTTGTACGTAAATTTAAAAAAACATTTGTTGAAAGACTAACACACTTATATAAAAAAAATTTATGCTGCTTCGAATAATTTGTAAAATTGTTTATATTATTAATTTAATATTTATAATAGTTTGAATTAGTAAACTAGTTTAATTTATTTTTTTCTTAAATATTTTAAAATAATATTAATTTCTTTTAAAATTAGTTTTATTGTTATTAATCTTTTTATAGGTTTTATTGAGTGATGATATTCAATCAGGCGAAGATAAAAGTCAAGCATTTAGAAAAAAGGTTTGTTTTTGGCTCAAAATACTTTATTGATTTATGAGTGTACAAAAAATAAATACTTTTTAACAGTCTGATTTAATTCGATCAAACATTTCTTCTCCTCGAGATGATGCTGAAACAAACAATGAAGTCACTAATTGTGTGTCTACCGAAGAAGTAGCAACTAGTAGTGAAATTACAACTGATGTTGACTACACAACTGTGAAAGATGAAGGAGAAGGCACCGATGAAATATTGAAACAAGTAAACTTATTTTCCGATAAAAAAAGTTTTATGTATATAACATAAGTTTGTAACTTTATTATTTTGTTTTATATTAAGATTTTAGTATGAAGGTTTTACGAAATACTAGTGATTAACCGGATAAAGCTGAATCCGGCTAATCTTTACAAATATCCTGATCCAATAGGTCTTCGGTATAGTTGACAGGAGATTTCAAACTTAAAATATGTATTCTGGAGTCTGGAACTTGAAATTTAATTAGTAATTTTGGGGTTTACGATGAAGAAAAAAAATCTGTATAATTGACGGGATATTTTAAACTAACATAAGATATTCTGAGAATTTACCGGATCTTGATCCGGCTGTATCTCAATCTGAAATAAAGACCCGGATCCCTAATTTGTGGATCCATTAAATCACTAGTTTATATAAAAGTTTAGTTTCACAAAAAATACATGGTTAATGTGAAGCTTGTGAATTGTAAAAAGCAAGCAAATTAGACTTAAAATTTAATCAAGGAATATTGGTTGATTATAAATACAAAAAATCAAAACTCAAAAGCAAAAAAGTTTTTCATTTTATTTACTTTATAGTTAATAATCATATGCACTGAGCTTTGTAAAAATAATGTTTTTTTACTTACTTTAGGGAAAAGGGCAAAAACGACTGTGGGATGAAAAGTTAAAGGAAGATAACTATTCAAAAGAAAACAAAAAGTTGAAAGTTGACACTGAAGATAATAGAAACTTGCAGGTTTTTCTTTTAAAGTACAAAAATAGGTATTTGAAGTAGTTAGTGCTTACAAATCATGCACTTTTTTATTTAAGTTTTCATTGTTCTTGTTATTATTTTTATTGCTAATTTCTATAACTAGGTAGAGTAGTTTATACATTTTTCTGTGCCAACGGTAGGAATAGTTATCCTTTTGCGACTGTTACTTAAAACACTTACTTAATTTCATTTTAATCAGATATAAGCGTCTTAAACAGCTTTGATCAATTTATAATTTAGACTAGGGTTTGGCAATGTACTGCAAACAACTCGCTAAAAAAACATGTAACTTTTAGCTTCCAATCAATTTTTTAAGTTTTATGTTATTTTGCAAAACCCTTAAAACGCTTTAAGATGAATAAGTCATAGCAAAAACTATTTCTTCACCAAAAATATATACTTGCCTCAAAACTAACTATAAATGTAAAACTAACTGATAAAGATTAAAATAGGATTCTAATTGACCGATGTTTTACCTCAGTAACCAACTATTATGCTATTTATCATAACATAATAATTGTAAACTATGTATCATTAATTATGACAAATTTTATGCTGCTTCTTGGTAAACTAGGTTACATAAAACACATGCTTTCAAAGTAAACTGCTGTATTTATTGACTCATCTTAATCTTAAGACATCGCTCAATTTAACTTCTGAAGGAAAAGTATGTAAAAAAACTGATTTAATATTTGTACGTTGAGAAAAAGTGTTATGAAAGAGCAATATTGCTACGTATTTTTAAATAGAAAATACAAGAAAATACTAGTTCTATAAAATGTTTCTATATCAGTGTTTGATTGGTAAAGTAAGCAAAAAATGTAAACTTTTAACACTACTGAGTTTTTTATAGTTACCAAAAACCAATTCAAGTGACATATTACAAGTCAAAGAACATAAAGTTGAAAGCACAAATGATCAAATCAATATTCCGACACAAATACCATCGATTAGCAGCGATTTGCCGACTTTTAGCAGTTTACAACATTTTCCATGGCAACCAGTGTTAGAAAACAAAAAACCTCTGTTAGTTTAAATGCTATTACTTTACAGTTACTTACTCCGACTAAACTTCGTTTTCTTGTGCATTTGTATTTTTTATTTAGTTTAGAATTTTGAAGTTGTTAAAAAGAAAACTATGTTGTATAGTTTAAGTTTTATTTTTTAAATACAAAAACTAAAAACATAGTATTACTGTTTTAGAGTAATACTAACTTAAAACTTTTAAGTACATTGCTTATTCACTTATCCGGACAGTTTTGGTCAGAAAAAAATTCAAAAAATTTTCAATATTAAACACTAATATTTTTGTATGATACAAATATTTAAGCTTTCATGCAGTATAAAAGTTTTAAGTGATTTTATAAATTCACTTTTTTGTTCATTATTATAACGTAATAATACTACTAAAGATTACATTCTATCTTTATTCACAACCAGTTTAGTCATCAAAAACCTTTACATGTAAAATAAGTCAGTTTAGAAATTTTAAAAACAATGTTATTTAAAATATTACTTTTAGTTTTTTATTTAA
The DNA here is from genome assembly GCF_965202585.1 of Thalia democratica. Classification (NCBI taxonomy): domain Eukaryota; kingdom Metazoa; phylum Chordata; class Thaliacea; order Salpida; family Salpidae; genus Thalia; species Thalia democratica. The sequence goes on from NC_139165.1 coordinate 61,738,886, forward strand.
ACTTTCAAATTTCTTTTAGAGGTAATTAAATTATTAGTGGTGTAATCCAGAAGCAACGCCAGAAAAAGTTTCGCAGCTTATTGAATTCTGTGAGTTTTCTGCTGAAAAATGTGAAAAAAACTATAAAACAAACGTCTTCTTTCTTATTTTAGTAAAACTTCCAATAAAAATTAGTTTGTTAGGAGTGATATGTTTCCGTAAAACTGAATTTAAATTTAGTCAAAGTTTTTCGTTTTTCTTAATGTCTGTTTTTTTTCTTTGTTTAATTTTTCTTTCATTTAGAACGATGTTTTTTTATCTTCAAAGATAAACTTAAATTATATTTTCTTTTAAATGCAGCAGTTATATTATTATATGAAAACAATGATTTTTGTACTTATCCGGAATTTTGATTATTCGTACATGTTTACAAAAAAATCTTGCCAAACGTGTCTGGATAAGTGAATAAGCACTGTATTTATAAGAACAAAAGAACTAGTTTTATTTATACGGGAACGGGTGAATTTTGCACGAGCGTCACTTTTGCTCGTGGGGACACTTTTGCACAGCGACTATTTTGCACGAGAGTAAAAAAATGTATTAAAAAATTGTAAAAAAAAAATAATTAAACGATTATTTAATACAAAAAACTAAAATAAAGTTAACGACCGAGGGTAAGAGTAAGTGGTAACAGTGAAAGTAAAAATTAAATTTACACAAAATTTATAAAATAAAAAACTAGAAAAAATAAGATAGAATTAACTATTAAAAAAAAAATAAAAAAACCGTAGGAGGGTAAGGGTTAGGGGTAACAGTGATAGAAAAAAAATATATATCTAATAAAAATTATTAATCAAAATAAAAACAGAAAAAAACAATAAATAAATTAGAAAATTTACCGACTGAGGGTAAGGGTTAAGGGTAATAGTGATAGCAAATAAAAAAAGAAATTAAAGTTAAAAAAAATGTTTTTTTTTTTTACTTGTGCAAAAATGACCCTTAGTGCAAAAAGGTCCCCTCGTGCAAAAGTGACACCCACCCATTAATACAGTAATCGTAGCTTTTTATTTAAAAGTAAATATTATGATTTATCAACGCAAAAAATATAAATTAAACGTTGATTTTTTAATTAGAATTAAAATAACATCTATACGTTCTCAATTTAGTTTTTATGTGTTATGTTTATTTTGTAAAGCAGGAGTTACATTAAACACAAGTTGTATAAACACTTGTAAATGTACCATTTCTCTAACAAACCTTAAACAGCTAAAACTTAGTTTAAAATTTATTTTGTTACTTAAGTTTGTTGTCGCTTATAATGTTTACTCAATTCAGCTAGATTTTTTGATTTTTTTCAAAAGTTTTAATTACAAAATTTTTACACAGACATGCATACCAGCCACCCACAAATTCACAACCTTCAACTGTGTCCTATACAATTAACCAACAAGAAATAAATACAAAATCTAATGAGCAGCAAGAACTACCTACTTTTACATCCAGTTGCAGCACTTCAAGTTTCCAACGAAAGTTTTTTTCTCCTACTCCGACAGCTATTCAGCAAGGTTTTTTTTTAAACTTCTTTTTAGATAAAAATAAAAGCTCAGCAGTGTTTTGTACTTAAGCGCTATATATTTTTAAATGGTACTATTTTACAGACAGCTCAAAAAGACAACAACATTTACAGGTATTTTTATTTCAAAAATATATTATTGTTTTCATTTTGGTTTTGTTTCATGTATAGTTGTACTTTCAGAAAAACAGCATGCTTCTTGATCATCAAAATTTAACATCTGTCAAACCAATCGTTGCAGAGATGTATAGTCACAATTCTCGTAAGATTGAAACACGAAAATCAGATTGCAAAGCTATCTACGCTACTCGTGAGATATACAATTATATGTTTTTATAAAGTAAGCATTAGTCTAAATCTGTTTCTTATTAGATGAAGAAAGTTCTAAAAATCCGATTCAATCTAGTACTGAAAACAACGAAAATCGATGTCTAAGTAAAGAAAATAGGTGATGTTTGAACTAGTATATTTTAATTATATTAAAAACCTCGATTTTTACTTTAATTTATATATTTTAGTAATGAAGAAGCAAACGCTTTTCCACCAGTTCCAGCAAAGTATCATATAGTTTTACTTCCTGGACAAGTAAAAAGTTGTTTATAAAATTTAAGTAATCTTCTATTTTGGAAAATATATAACTATACCAGGGGCGTAGCGTAGGGAGGGACACTGGCGCATGCGTGCCACCCAAAAAAAGAAAAATGTAAAAAAAAGAATGTAATATCTTTATCCTTTATAGTTTTTTTTTTTGCTTAATTTGCCTTTTTTCAACTATGTTTATCTAGTATTCAAAAAGTTAAACGAAATTTTTAATACCAATTAGTGACAAGTTAGGAAAGTACATGTTATTACTCAATATACTGATTCGGTGCGTAATTGCAAATGCGCACCGATGTTGATGAAAAACTCCATAGGAAAAAATTTTATAAGTTCATTAACTTCATAAGAATTTAGACTCAAACAGTACGCAATTAATATAGCGCACCGCTGTAGTATAACCTTATGGCAGATTATTTTTCTACAAAAAGTTTAAAAAAATACGTCACGCTTAAAGAAAAATTAAACAATTTTACTATTTTTTTTTATGCTACATTGTTAAGACTACTGCTAGTTTTCTGAACTTTATTTTTGTAAACATACAAGATAAGCGTGTCGGCCTATGAGGAATAAACTTTGTTTGTAATTTTTATTTTAAACAAATTCAATCAGATGAATTAAATTTAAAAAGTATACTTTCAACTATTTTACAAAGTTGTAATAAACTGTAAAAACAGTTATAAAGTTGGTCTATTTTAACTTCTGTGTAACTTTAATAACTTGAGGTGTTGTTATCACTGTTGTATTGTATATTAAAGAGATTGATATTTTTTCGTAAATAAATAGATACTTTCGTTTTATTGAATATATTAATTTTTAGAGATATATAGTTTACTATAAGTAATAAAAACAATTTTTATTTAGTAAGTTTACATTTTTGCAAGCATAAGTAATTCTAATGAAATTTATACTTTTATTTAATTGTTTAATTTTGTAATATATAAATATTTTTAAAACAGTTAACGAACTTATTTTACTTAATAAATTTATTTCAGTTATATTACTTATAAAAAGTTTTTTTTATAGCTAATTAAAAAAGTTTTAATTTAGAGAATTTTTTGAGGAAAAATTTGCGCACCCCCTGACCAAAATACCACGCTACGCCACTGAACTAAACTATTTTATTCTTAACTATTTGCTTTGAATAATGAAATAATTTTTTATAGTATATCATTAAATTGCTGCTTAAGTTAAAACCATATACCGAGTATAAATTTAGGCGGCATTTGGTGATTTAAACTCAGAAAGATTTAATTTTTAACTTATGAGTTTAAGTTTGCAATACAAGTTTAACTTTTACTAGTCTTCATTTCTTTTAAGAAAAGCTTCATGACGGTTAAGACTAAAGTAATTTGTTAAGTATTAAATACAATTTTTCAAGCTTAGTTGTATTCATATAATGATTTTTTACCGAATCAAAGTTAAGCTATTTAAGTATACTTGAAAATTTTACCTTACTAAAGGATGCAGTAGCCAGTTTTATGCCGCTTTAACGTATTTTGGATTCTTAAAATATAAAACTTACAAAGAATTTTTAGTTAGTTAATGTCTGGTTACCTAATAGTTAACTAGATCTTTTTTAAATAAAAAAAGTAAATAATACCAATACAAAAATTTTTAATAAGAATACATTAATTATTTGATTAGTATTTTAAGCAAACACATGTAAAAGAAACAAATTTTATTAGTTAAACCGCAGAACAACAATTTATATAAGTTGCTTCAAAACTGAAATCTGAATACATAACACCTTTAAAAAAATTTCTGCGCACACTTATATATTATTTATTTATTTTTACTAAAAATACTGTTGTTTTTATTTTTGGTATATTCTTAAGCTTAAAAAGGGTTATCAGAAAAATAGAGCTAAAATAAATTAAAAACAGAGTAAAAACTTATTTTAACTTCTTATTTTGGCTTTTTTATGGCTTTTTTGGCTATTTTTTGTTTTTTTAAAAGAAGAAGTCTTAAAATATGCGCTAAATTTTTAAACTACAAGTTTATTATAAAAAGTTGAACGAAAACTTTTTATTTTAGAATAGACCCATTTTCGTGAATATTTATAGTTTTTTAGAGAATGTTATGCTTAAGTAAAAACATTAATAAGTTTTTAAAGTTTAAAATCGTTTGTGCTGAATTTAATTTTTCTATGTTATCCTTATTTGTAAACAGAAAATTCCTGCAACATTTAGCTTCTACGAAGACGAAAGGCCGCTGACTCCAAACAGACTAGTTAGAAAATACGAAAGCAAGAATTTTAAGTAAGTTGTAACAAAAGAAATAAACTCATGTATTTTTAATAAGTTTCTATATGGATTCGATAACAATGAAGAATGATTAACTATCCATAACGCCGTTAGTTGAAATAAAGTTTTAGCACAAGAACATCTGTTGTATATATATATATATATATATATATAGAATTAAGTTATTTAACTTAACAAATTAAATTTTTTCACACTGAGCCCACCTGAGGGCTTTATTAATAAAAAAGATTATTTCAAGATGCTAAACTCAAAGGACTCGAGTTTCGTGCCTATGCACTCATCAGCTTCAAAACAAGTTTAAAATAAAGCACAAAACAAAATCACGAATGAAAGTTAAAAATTTTTTGCATAAATAGATTATGACTTAATAATCTAGATAATAAATAATATGATTTTTGATAATTTCAAATTACGTCATAATCTATTTATGCAAAAAAAAATTAACTTTCATTCTCGATTTTGTTTTGTGCTTTATTTTAAACTTGTTTTGAAGCTGATGAGTGCATAGGCACGAAACTCGAGTCCTTTGAGTTTAGCATCTTGAAATAAACTTTTATATATATATATATAGTGCAGTATAGGTTAAATAAACCAGTTTTAATTTTTTACTGTAAACTATTCACGACAGTCTTCTTTACAATTTTTCAAATTATTTCATTTAATATTATTTTTACTTTTATAACTAAATAAGTTTTTACTTACACTTTGTTTTGGTTTCAGTTTCAACGATGAGTTTCAAAGTACTTTTTTTAAATTTGAAAAAAGTTTCTTTAATCTAGTTATATTAAACATTAACATTGTTTTTAAGTGGTTATTACGAAGATAAATGTTTGTATTAGATTAAAATAGGTAACATCATATATTAAGTACTTTGAAAAAAGTAGTTTTTGTTTTCCAAAGAACTTGTTTCGATAAGTTAATATTTTAAAACCTCCATAATAACTTAAGTGTATTAATAATTAGAAAAGTAGATTTTTTTGTTAATATGTCCGGCTACTTCATCCGCTATTGATTTTAGAAATAAATTGAAAAATAAAAAGTTAGTTTAAAAAAAATATGCTTAAATTTTTAAAACTATTTCTTTTTTGTTTTAATATATTTGCTTGCTTATTATATTTTCTACCCATTAACTATTTAATTTTTTTATAGTCGTTAATTTACTAAATTTTATTGCTTTTGTTTTTTAAATACAGATTTTATGGTCACGAACGATCAACTTGCTCTAGAACCGATTTTACTTGGAAAAAAGTTTCGAAAGAAACTAACAAGGATGGTACTAATCGAGACCAAATAAAAATTAAAATTGATGACAAACGATCATCTTTCGATAACATCCATTGTCATGACAGATTTTCAAGAAGTTCTCATGAACAGGACAAAAACACGCAGGTTATTTTAGAGTTTTGTAGGTTAACTAAAGTAGCAAACCTGAATATAGAAACACATTTAAGTTTCCACTCATACTGACTCAAATTAGTTTGAAATTTTAAAAAAATTCAAGTTAGTTTTACTTTCCTTTATGTAATAATTAGGCTGGATATATTTTTTCTAATTAAATTTGTTTTAATTATAATGTTACATAGTTTATGGTATGTAATGTAGTTTATTTATTTATTCATAGTCATTTCACTATATTGAAGCTAAACTAATAATCAAATGTTCTTCGTTCTGGATACTACTAAAATATGTATAACTTTTTTATATTCTATATGCCTAACTCATAAACACAACAGAGTTTTTTTTTACTTTAAAGATTGGCAACCTTTATAATTGATATCATTTGGAGTTAATGATAACTAGTAAGTTAATTACGTTTACCTTGATCATTTATATATTTTTAAAATTGTTTTATTTATTTTCTTAATTTATGCTTCACTTATTATTAATTTAAATATTATTAACATGTATACTACTTTTCAGAACAACCAATCAGATAACTCTGATTACCAAGGTAATAAAGTCGTCCGCCCAGTTCCTCACCATCACGGAATTCAAACTACGACCGCGTTTGACCAGCAAAAGGGGCGTTATCACCTGACTGCTTCGAGGACTCTTAGACACATGTCACAAGGTTTCCAGTCGTCGGTAACACCTAGTGGTAGTTCTGGAAATTTTTCTAAAGAACAAGTTAGTTGATATACAATTTTGTGTGTCTAAAACTTATTTTGATCATATGGTTCTTCAATTAAACGTTGTTCATTAAAAAAATTTAAGTATATTTGCAATTGAGAATTGTAATGGATTCGCACAAGTTTTTGTTTTGAACCAAAGTTTGTTTTTGAAATGAAATTTCTTTAATTTTATCGGTTTGAAAGTTTTAAATAGGCTTTATGTCTTTGAGGCCTTAGAGAGAGTTCACCTTATTTTTTCCAAGTTAATAAATACTTGTAAAATATTATCTTATCTTTCAAAAGCTTTTACCGCTTAAAAACTTAAAGTACATTTGAGATATAAAAAATCAAACTAATTTGTTCAATAGACTCCTTATGGATGGGAAAAATTCTATTTTACTAAAATTCTATCTTCTTCTATTTTAACCAATCTTCTTTTTTGATATTTTTATCCTTCTACTGAAGCAATTTATTTATTTTTTTAGTTATATCATTGGCTTAGTTTAGAGATTTTTTTTCAATCTTTTTGTTTTTTATCTAAAACTTTAAAAATCTGCACTAGAAATCTTTATAACTATTAATGTTTCCTAAAAATTTGATGAGTCTAGCTTTTAAAAACAAAAAATAGGTATCAAGTTAGGTTTCAAATTTACGAAAAAATTTTCAATTTTTACGTATTTATCGATTTTTGCTAGTTTTACTAAAAAAACTAATTGTCCCTCTTATAACATGTATAACTTTAGATTATTTATAACTGGCTATAATACGATTTTAGCTAAATGATTACAACCGTCAGTCATCAGAAGTTATAAAAGCACATCGACCACCATCTCAACAACCAATCACCAACCAGCATCAACTTCCAAACTCGTTTGTTAACTTATATTTTCACAAACTGATTTTTAAATTGAAACTGTAACAATTTTTTTTCTTCGATTGTTTATAAAATAAATAGTAAAACATTTTGTTTTAATGTAATTTTGTGTAATTTCAGAAATCTATAGTTTTAAAATACTGAAAGGTTCATCACTTTTTATGTTTTTTCCTTATTTACGCTGAAAAATTTCATTTAGTACTCCATTTATTCCACCATCTTCGCAACACCTTACATCTTCGGAACTAGACTTTCACATGCAAACTATGAAACAAGCAATGCATCACTTAAACCCACCAGGTTATTTTAGAATGAGTTTGAAATTAAACAGGTCTAATAAATTAATTTTTGCTGAATTTTAAATTATAATTCCTAAATCAGCGTTATGCTGCATCAAAGTTAATAAATTTTTAGTTATTTTCTTAATAATTAGTAGTAAGAACTATTTTTTACAATGTTATTTAAAAAGAAGAAGTTGGAATATGAAAGTTGTTGATCGTAAACTTATATAATATTAGTTAAATGACGATCAAAATTCCGACATCAAATCTGATAATAATTTTTTTTAAATTAGGTGTTTTCCAATAGGATTTATGTCTTTTTAAGTATTAATATTTTAAACTTTGCAATTTTATGATTTAACAACTCAAGATTTGACATTTCAGACAACGTTTAAAAGTTTAAGAGCAGAATAGTTTTAAATGCAACATATTTATATAGAATTTATACTTCCGATTAATTGTGACTTTAAGTAATTAACTTTAGTCATTATTATTGCCCAAAACAGGGTAAAACTAATTAGAGTTGAATACTTGGTTATATATGTAACGTGTGCCTGGCGGTTAACTGACTATAACGCGCTAATATGTATATATATATATATATATATATAAACCTAAGTTAGTCTTTAAACTGATTTAGCTTTTTAATCTAAATTACAATGTTAACGGATTAACACACTTCAACTGAGCTCTGTAAAAAATAGATACTGTAAGGAAATAATAGAAGCTAAAGTAGGTGTATACATGTGATCCTATAAAATAAAAATAATTGCTATAGATTTTTAGAGATTAATGGTTAAACATTAGAAGAACATATATTAAGTATGTTTATTGTAATATATATATATATATATATAATTTGTCTAAAATGAGAATTCAAAATGATTAAGGTTATCGTCATTTAGTTGTTACAGTTAAATTAACAGCACGTAAATTTATTTAAATTATATTTGCACCACTTAACAAACCTAAAAGATAAGTATCGTACTATAGATTTAGCTTGATGGGTAGAGAGCTTTCAAAGTATGCTTTTGACTTTAAGTGCAGAAATATTGACTAAAATATCAATTTTGGGGTGATAAAAATACTACAGCCTATAACCGATGACAATAACTCGGTGTGTAGGCTGTGCTTAAAAGAAGTTATTGTCGTTGTATATGGGTAAAGCCAAGAGGGGTTATCTGATAAGAGAAGCTAATTAGTATCGTCTTGCCGACATATAAAAAACCTGCTCTTAGAGATCAACAAATTTAAATTTTTTGGAAACTTATACGGATTTTGTAGTTTTTAGTTGTTAATTCGGAGCAAAGTAAGATATTTTTCCAAGCCTTGGACAAAATTTAAAATTACGTCATAATTTTTTTTTTTTTGTATAATTTGTTTATTCATCTGATGTAAATTTTAGAGTTTATTTCTAATTCAATGACTACATATACATACAGCAACAAGCTACGTAAAACATTTGATCTCTTATTTTTAATAAAGTATATTTCTATACATGTAACAAATGTGTTTATATATTCTTATGAATACTGTTTCTTTAAACATAAATGTACAATTTATAACTGTAGTAAAATTTTAGGTTTAATTCAAGGAGCAACTCAAAATCCCTTAGCATCTTCCCTTCCAACTATTGGTCTCCATTTGCCACAGACTCCACATGATATTCACTTAGCAGCTGCACAAGCTAATTTAGAAGCTTCCAGGTGAAATTAAATTTTAAAGTAGCTGTATTTTTATCACTTATTTAAAACATATCCTTAAGCTTAGTTAAGTTTTACATCTTGTTAATTTTGTTAATTCTTTTTTTTTAATTTTGTTATATGGACGTAAGTTCTAGTTTCTAGTTCTATATAATAGCACCTTAATACAGCTGAAAATCTTCATAAACTTTTTACTTTAAGTTATACAATTGTATTTGTTTCTATTACCAATAATTAACGGAAAAACATTTAAAAAGCATGACACCATTTAAAAAGTTATAATTATTTTGCTCAAAATCTCTTATTAGTTTCTGTTTAGATAGCTAATAATTGCTCATTAAGGGCTAAAGTTGATAGATAAAGTGGTAAGTGATAAGAGCCAAGTATTTAGAACTAGGGTGGGAGTACAAGGGTTTAATTTATAAGTTTGAACAAAAATTAAAAAGTAAGATATTTACTTTAGTTTGAAGTGTAAAGAATTTGATATATGTTTTAGAATAATGATTAATGAATTAAGGTTTAAGATAAGTCAAGAAGGTTGTTTGAGAAATTTAACTAAATCTTAAATAACCTTGAACAAATAAAACAATTACGGTGATTACCACAAACGTGTACAAAACTTCTAAGTAATAGAAATTTCAATCAGAGTTCTTACTTATCTGGCAAAGTTAGAGACATGTCTAAACAAAAACTTTGAAATTAGAATAAAAATATATATCAGAAATTCCTATCACAAATATATTACTCCGTTTCAACCATACTAACAGGCTCTAGAGTTTCATTTAGTTTTAGTTATAAACTCAACTTAATGCCGATCTACAAGTGTTAGGGAAAATGTCTGTCTAACTAGGGGCATGTCAGTCTAAAGTTGCAAAATTTTGCATGCAAACTCTACATTTGAACTTAGTGATTAAAAAAAGGTCAGTCTGTTGATATAAATATTGTCTAAGATTGAATTCTGCACATCACCAGCAAGCAATGGATCAGCAACTTCGAATGGAGCTGCTTCAACATCACCAGCACGCACACATTCATTCGCATTTGCACCTTCATCAGCCTCATCAACAGCATCAAGCCTCAACTGGTTCTATCAACCCGGTTTGTTTCTACTGGTAGTGTTTGTGTATTAATGTGCGCCAAAAAAGCACCTAATGAAGTCTTTTAAACATATATAAAACCTCTTATGCTAATGTAAATCGTTTTTATACTTTTTTTAAGTTTAATAAATTTAAGTATATTTAAACGTTAATATATCATTTATTAGAACCATTAACACTTTTTATTTTTTTAAATAGTCTTTATTTAGTAGAAACAAATTTTTATTGTATATTTTTTTTGTTTAAAATTTAATTTGAGTATAAGTTTCACTTATTTTACGTTCAAAAATTCTTTGACTAGATAAGGTGAAAATATGAATAAATATTAAGGTTTTAGAATAATATTACAGGTAAGCTCGATCTTTAAACTGAACTTGAACTATTTTACTATTATACAGAATAAACTAAAAGTAATAATAACTTGCTTTACTGTAAAAAAATGAGTAATTTTTTTTTCAATTTGTTGAATTCAATTTAAAAGTAAGTATGTCTTATATACAGGGTTGCCAAAAAACCTGGAATCCTGAATAAACCTGTAATTTTGAAGAAAAATAACTAAAAAACCTGGAAAGACCTCGACTTTTAAACAACTTTTACATGCTAAGTAGTAAAATTTCGAATTGACATAAAAGATCAATCGTATAGATAAAATTTGTTTGTCATCATCAAAACTTTTTTTATATTAAATAACACATTTAAAGAATTTTTAAGATATCTATTCAATGTCGTTATACTATTCAACACAGTTTTTTACCTTTAAATTAATTTAAAACTAAGAATAGACACAAAAACGTGTAATTTTAAAAACCTTAAAAAAATTTTGTGAACCTGGAAAAAATTTGCCAAAAACATTTGGCAACCCTGTATATCAGGGTTTCCCAAACTCATTTACTAAATCGCCCCCTTTTCAGAAATTTGAAAAAAAAAAATCGCCCCCCATGATTTTATAAAGTAATTTTTTTCTCTTGAGTTCAAACTTTTGAGCCAAAAAAGTTGTATTCGAAATGTAATTTCGTCTGGTACTTCTTATGCACACACTTTTGGGCTGTGTTCGAAGTAGTTTACAGCGCTTAAGAAAATAATTTGCAGTTATTGTCTTATAAGCCCAGTAAAGTGTATTAAAATACGTATTTATTTAAAAGCCTTGTGTAATCTGTATTCAATCCTATTTAAATATGAATTTTTTTGAAACTAATGAAACCTTTAGGTCAGTGGTGGACAACTTTTGTAATCAGCAAGTCATATTTACTAAAACATCCTTTCTAGTGTCAACTTGTTAAAAAAAATTACTTGCGGGCTGCATATTAAAAAAAACATGAAAATTTAAAAAACTCGAGCAAAATTGTAATAAAATGATTGAGTATTATTGTGATCTAGGAAGTACTACTGTGAACCGAAAACCAAACTGAAAGCGTATTTCTAAATATTATTAAAAAACTAAATTTTATTTATTTTGCACAAGTAATTTTCAACTTACGAAATTTGACTGGATCTGCGGGCCGAAATTTGACTGGATCTGATCTGTACGTTACCCATCTGAAATCTTAACTGAAACCTGAAATTATGATAACCTCTCATATAACAAATTTCGGACATTTAGAAGTTAATACTAAGTAACTTATTTAAGCCGCACAAAATACTTATATTACTTTATATTAGGCATATTCTAAAATTACTACACCAGAGAAAAAAAACTATAAAATAATGAACCGCTTAATTTACACATGATAAAGTAAATATTAAAACATCAATGCTGTTCTGGTTTGAGGAAGTTTGACCGACTGGTTGATTATCTCACATTAAAAATGGTTTCATCAACAGCTTCAGTTATGCAGTAAAATTATTAATTTTAATGCTATGAGATATTATAAGGAAGTAAATTGTAAAGTTAAAAATTTAATTTTAAACTTTTTAAGTTATATATTTCGTAGGAGACTACCATGAAATAGTGTTTGACTTTGAATAACCTTTAAGAAACTAAACCTAAATTCTAACAATATTTATTAATAACTTTAAATTCAAAAAATTAAAAATTAAAGGTTTCACAGTTAGTTCTGTGAACAGAAAGTAATCAACTAAAAACTTTTAATTAGCTTTAAACTTTGTTTTGTAACTGTAGCAGTCTTTTTGATGGCTCATTTAATTCTGTTCAAAAATTTTTTTTTTTTCTAGCTATCAGCCTATAATTATTTAACAGAGAAAAATAGTGAAAAATTAAAAGATAGGGTTGAACTATAAAATAAACAACACATTTTAATTGTCAAAATGTTTTGAATTAAGATAAAACAAAAAACAGTTTACTAATAATTTAAAATACCTTAATATATACATTTTTTAACAATAATAAATCAAGTTTGAAAATAAAATTGACTTTAAGAATCTTTTAAATGAAAAATTTCAAGTTTTTTCAAATAGAGACCTCAAATCTGTACTCTTTTAAAGCCAAAAAAATCTTTTTTAGATAAAAACTTTAATGGTTATCAAGATTTACTTATACAGATTAAACAAGTAATAACAAAATTCTGTCAAATAAATATCTTTCAAACAAATATTTTAATCACTATGCTATAAAAACTTTTAGTGTAACGTAAAACAACAAACATATACTACAAAATTAACCAGGTCAAAACAAAACTATCAATAACTTTAAAACATAAACCACTTAATCGATACAGTAGACTTCTACTTGAGTTTGCACTTAGAACAAAATCAAAAAGTGCAAGTTCAAAAAATCATTATCATATTTTTTACAAAATGGCAAATTTCAATATGTTATATGCAATAATGTTATGAATAAACATAAAATCCACTAAAACATAAAATTAGCATTTATTAAAAAAAAAAGATCTATATAAAAATCAATTTTTTTTTTTGTTTTATTAATACTTTGTTAGTAATAGACCATATTCAAGTTAAATTTAAGAAAATATAAATTTTCACTTTTTTTTGGGTAAAAAGTGGGAACTCAAGAGGAAGTCTAACGTAATTAGTATTCATTAGGCATAACGCAAACCTGTTGTAGAATAAATAACTTAATAAAATTGTAATTATAAAAAGACTACTTAAATACTGTACAAACCAGGTTAAACATAAAATATTTTTTTTAATCAAAAAAAATAAAAAATTTACATAAAATAATTTCTGCTACTTAAGTCTAATATCATGTGAAGGATGAGGTTCATGACTGCTTGCAAGTTTTTCTATATCTGATTCTAAATCAGACAAATAAAGTCTCCTGCACCTACTTCACAAATATCTAGATTAGATCTTTTGCTCAAGATGTTGATAACTGAACTAAAAGCTTTCTCAACATCATAGCTAGTAAGAAAATCTAAAAATAACAATCTAATTTCCTCCCAAAAAATTGGATACTTTTGCCTTAGTTTTTGTTGAGTCCAAAAGCTTTCATTTCTTTCTTTTAAATTTTACTTTAAGTTCAAGGTCAGTTTGTAAGTCTAAGAAGCTTTCCTGTAAGTCAACGTAAAGATCTGCTTTGAAGGAATCCATATTTTTATTTATATGATAGATTTTTTGTGTCAAATCTAAATTTTACTACTTAATATGTTGAAAAGTGTTTAAAATTCCACATTTTTCCAGTTTTTTTTTTTTTTGCTTAATTGTCAAGTTCCATGTTTTTAAGTAAAGTGGCAACCCTGTATAGTTATATTTTTTAGTCTAACTAAGTGACTTTTCAAAAAAAAATGGAAATATCATGAGGTGATAGTTAATAATAGATAACATAGATTTTTACAAACCACATATGATTCCAATTAGCATATATGTCAGGTTATGAAATGGTCAAAGGGATCCCGATCGTCTATGACCTACGTTATTGTTAAATAAAAAAAGATATGAATAAAAATATGTAATTTACTTAAAAATAGGAGTCATAAGCACTTAATTTTTTTTCTTACATTTTACGGAAACAAAATGGACTTTTTTGTCTAAGTTTTACCTCAGGGTCAAATATTTAATAGCTAGCTAAAATTAATAAAATACCAGGATAAAAAGTAAACATTTTATGACTGCCCAAAGTTTTCAAATCGCCCCCTTTTTGCCCCCTTACTAGTTATCGCCCACCCTTTCGCCCCTTTACTAATTATCGCCCCCTGACTTACTAAAATCGCCCACTTTTGGAAACCCTGCTGTATATACTATTTATAAAATGTCTAAGTTGCAGTATGTAAGATTACTTTAAAGCTGACATTTTTAACTTATTTTATTTTCAAATAAAAGTATATAACAAGACATACTGATCGTTTGTGATGATAGGACCCGACGTTACTTTATAATCTACCTGATGTTGTTTACTTGAGTGTTAGGAATAATTACATAGTTGTTTTTACTTGTTTCTTTAATGTTTATTTTATATTTAAAAACTTATTCTAAATACATATATGAGATTTTTCATTAACTAATCAATAACAACAAACTTTTTGGAATTAGAAAGAAAGACAGTGTAATTATGGGTGTTATTTAGGTAAAATATTTACTAAACAAAATAAAAGTCAGTATACAAAATTGTTATGTTTTACTGAAAATTATATTTTCATTTTATTGATAAATAAGGACAGAAACTAACTCAAACCAAAAATATTAATTATGCAAGAAAACTTTACAGTAAAAGAAGCAACCTGTTACTACAAGTTTAGATTGAATTTGTTGACGTTTTTACTTTATGCTTCTTTTACATATAAAACATTTTTAATTTCTTTTGCATATAGGAAAAAAAAGAGTTTCTAAGCATTTTGTTGTCAGTAGTTTAGTTACAGGTCGTTTTTAAAACTTTAGAGGTATAATAAGAAAGTATGTGTTCAGATGCTTCTTAAAAGTACCATACAGAAAGTTGCTTGAACTTATAATACAAAAAAAAGTCATATTTTTCTCTAGTATATTTTCATTACTATTGTTTTTAGTCTACTATTTGTTAACTAATTATCTGTTTTCTTCTTTATGTTTTTGATCACAATTTTAAGAAGTGTGCACCGAGTTAACGGTTTTCTTGGTCATGAAAAGAGCTTTTTAATTTTCAATATATTTTATACTAAATATGATTAAGATATTTATAAAAATTAACAGGTCGCGGTACAAGCAGCTGCTGCGATTCCTTCTCAAACTGCTTCAATAAATCCAGCTGCAATGCTTAACTTTGCATGTATGTTTACCTTTTTTAAAGATAAATTTATATGAACACGTATCAATTAATGTTTTCCAATAGTTATTTTTATATATTTAGAAGTAAGTTTGACTGTTTTATTTAAGTGTATACAATTACAGAAAAAATGTTTTCACAAAATTATAATTTTTTTTTATAACGAAATAAAACCAGCTAATCCAGCGAACGATCCTTTGCAAACTTACGGAGCATTAATCCAGCAACAAATGCAGCATCAACAGCACCTCCAGCTGGCCCAAGCTGCAGCTTCACTTGATTCTCACCATGCAGCTGGTTTGTATTATTAACATTTAATATTACTTTGGTACACAATAACATGTATTTATTCTATAAGTCATCAAAAATAATGAGTCAAGCTGTAAATAGTTTTTAAATTTAAAAGAATCGAAGTAAAAAATATTATTTTACTTTAAATTTTAAAGTTGTTAAATGTTTCCGAGCCCTACCTTCTTGGCAAATTTATACTTGTAAATTAAGGATAGGGATAAGCCACTTTTTTAGGTAATTCTTATTGTTTAAATTTACGTAGCTACAAATTTTTTTTCAGAGTTTTTACAATTTATAATTACTTTTAATGTATAGTCAATCAAAATTTGAAAGTATAAGTAAATTAAGATCTGGCCATAAAATCGGTACTAATACGAATTAGATTTTATAATTGTGCAAAATTTCAGTTATGATGAACCCACTGTTGCTTAACCAGCTTGGTATGGTGAGACACTCTTCTCTGTTGCCCCCTCAAGTGGCTCAACCTCCTTATTTACCTGCGACTCAGCAGTTACAAGCTTTGGAAAGTAGACAACAACAGGTAATACATTTTTAAACAAAAGGTAAACTATAGTTTCATACATAATAGTAAAAAATATTTAAGGTAACAGTAATTTAGTTCACCATTATAACTTGAATAAATATCTTCTATATTTAGATGCACAATGACGTAATTGCACATCATCTCCATCAAGCAGTTGAGCATCAAAGACATCAGGCTATTAATGAGCACATAGCCCGGATGAATCAGCCAAAATAAAAATGCATGTTAATTAAATTTAGTGTATGAGAAAATTTTGTTATCAAACGTTTAAAGTCAATAATTGAGTTAAGTTTTCTAATGTAAAAAAGTATTTCATTCTTCGTTATTTAGTACTTTATATAGTAGTAAAACACATCTTAAACTTTACTAAATATTAATAGTTCAAAATAAATAGCTATGTTGTAAAAAAAAATATATTTGTCTACAACAGTTTATCTAAACTTGAAAAAAAATAATATTTTCAAACTAAAGCTGATATGATGTTTAAATTTTTGTGGTACTTACATTTTGTTTGTTTTTTTTTTTAATCTTTAATTTTGAAATTAGTATTACTCTTTACTAACTGTATTTTTATGCTAAACTTACTTCAAAATTAAATGCACAATTTAATGTTTTCTTATTATAAAATAACCTTAACTTCTTTAATCTATAGTTGTATCTTTTAGGTTTAATTTCAACTTAGCTTCCTATACGTTTTCTAATCAAACTGTTTGACTGACAATTACATATCTAAGAAGACATCTTAAGATTTAATCAGACTGTTTGTTTTCGACTTATCAATTTTTCAGCCTTTGAGTGTTTGTTAACTTTTATCATCATGTTTCATATCAATGTCTGTTTGAACGTTTAAATTTTTATTGTATAATGTTTATAATTTTTATGTTTGATTTCGCTTACTAAATCTTTTTTTTTGTCTATTTTATTAACCTTTAGTTAATAATAAACTAAATTATTCTTATCTGCTGTTGTATTATAAGTTGTTTATTACATTAAAGAAAATTTTAAAATTAATGTTGTGTTTATTTGTGTTGACTAAAAAATATTGATAAATTGACTGGGTAAACAGCTTATTTAAATAATAATACGTTCTAATTAACTATTATGTATATGACCGGTTTCGGTAATAAAAAAATCTGACATTTTCAAACAATAATAATATAGTTTACTGTACTTTAACAATGTTGTTTATATTATAACAATTAAATCGAAATTAAATTTATAAAAATTCTATTACTTTATAAGCTAAATTTTTAAGGTGAATTTTAATTTTTATTAATTATTTGACAGGATCAAATATTTTTCTCAACCAAACTGGTTATAAATAAGAAGTTTAATCAGCATGAATATTAATACTTAAACATAAATGTAAAAATTAATATAATTGTAATCAAAAATAATAGGTATATACAATGTCGTATAAAAAGATAGCACAAAATAAATTAGCTTAATAGCTATTAGTCAGTGAAAGTAAAATACTTAAAAAAAAGCTTTTTATCAGTTTAATAAGTTTAACGAGAAGGGGTCTTTTTTTTTAAGTTAGCCTTATTTTTTAGAATTTTAACCAAGCTTTCTACAGTTGTTCCAAAATAAGATTATTTTTTGAGATATTAAGAACTAAAGTTTGTAAATTCGTTGATTTTCGGAAGAAGGAAACTTTAAAATAAAAAAAGACTGCTTTATTTAAAGTTAATCTTTTCTTAAAAGATACATGAAACTTATTTTTGTGAAGTAAAAAGTTGCGACTTCGTTGTCTGCAAATGCATTTTATTTGTTTTAATTTCGAATTGGCTAAAAACCGAAAAAATTAAAGAGTAGAGGTAATATTGGATAATTGAAAATAGACGAAAACGGCTTAATCAAAAAGTAAGTTAATTCATTCTAAGTTATCTACTTTATGTAACACGACAAGGTTTCCCACACTTGATATACTCAGACAAATTTAAAACTTTTTTTGAAACTCTATATGACTTTAGTTTAATTAAAAAAAAATTTTTTGAATAGTTAAACTTTTAATTAATTCGAAAAGATCTGAATGAATTAAGAGAGTTTTGAAGCAATTTCTTGGTATTAGATAACAATGAGTTTCAAACATAAAGATACATACAAACGTTTTTTATGGTTCATAACCAGGTCAAGTATAGCTGGTTCCAGACTACCAACTTACTCGCAGTTACTGCTTAGTTACAATCAAATTGGCAACAACTAAAAGGGGTCAAAAATAAATATAACTGAAATAACATCTTAAAGTTGTTTATGAAGAAATGACAGATCATTATAAAAGGGATATTATTGACGTAAAAGGTTTTGTTGCATTTCATTATGATTTTAAAAAGATTCTAGTAAACCACTCGTCATTAATAAAAGCTAAATAAAGTAGTAAAGGCAAATGTATAAAAATAGAGGGAACTATGTTATGGTCAAAAAATTGTGAGAAGAACATGAAAAAAAGCTCGAACAATATTTTCTATCTAACGAAAAAAAAAACAACATCATGCGTGTTAATTATAAAAAGATTGTAAAACTAACCTCAATTAACATTAGAACTCCACCCTCGCAAGGTTTCACTAATCAACGTCCTGGAGCTGTTTCTTGAGCTAGATGTGGATGAGCAAAGTCATTTACGTACTTAAAATAGTTTTGCTTTCACAACAGAACTCATTAAAAACAATTTTTGACACTACTTTTTTAAAGAAACTAAGCTGTTCCGTTGACTTGTGCATAAACTGCTACATTTTCTATTGGAACAATTGTACTGTAGCTTAAGCAGCTACTGGCAACAACTTTGATTTAATAACCAAACTTCAAAATTATAAAAGTACTGGTAAATTGTTTGCAACATATGCGTTAAAAGCCATGAGTCGCCATCTTTGGTATTTTATTGAAGAACTAGTTTAGAGTTTGTTTGATGGTGACACCAGTCAAAGCTAAGGTTACTGATGCTTAAGATAGTCAAATAAATCAGGATAAGCACTAAAATTTTATAAAAAAGAATGGGATACGTATTTGTTCTGTTTTGCCTAATGAAAAGAGAGATATAGCAGATTACAACAGCCAGTAGCAATCTGGCTTTCTTCAGCAAGACTGAAATGTTTTTACAAATAAACAGTAATCCGTACGACCAATTAACAACAATTCACGCCACGTTCTGCGACCTGACTTTATCATTGTTAGGACTTCTCGGACGACATATCTGTCAGAAACAAAACTTATTCACTAATTGTAGTTGTATTACTAAACGTGTTTTTTTATGAAAATCTTTTAGCTTAGTATTCTCCTTGAAAAATTAGAAGAAAATGTCTAAACAAAATACTTACTGATTCATCTGGTGTAAGACTCGATTATTTTTTCTTGGAAGTAGGCCCTTGGACCAAAACTTTTTTGAGAATCTTCTTTCAACATACTTTTATGGGTATAATTTGCTAAAATAGTTTATGTTGATTTTTTGTAAAATGCTAATTTTTTTTCTCAACTAGAAGTTTTTTGTTATTAAATTGCTTTTTAGCGACTTTAAAAATATGCTCTGTGTAAACTGATTTTAAAGAGCTAGTGTACAAACAAACAGTTACAACAGATTTGCTTTTTTTTAAATTAAGCTTATGATAGCTTTAATCTTTAATTTAAAATTTAAATTTTGTTGTTATTTTGAGGCTTGTATACGAAAACTTGCCCAAGCGTGAAAACATTTTATTTGCTTTTTAGTAATTATGAGCTTAGTAACTAGGGAGCGGGTCAGAATGACACAGTGACAAAATGACACGGTCGTCAAATAGACACGGTGCGTCACTTTGACACAGCGACAAAATGACACGGTGCGTCACTTTGGCACGGAGGGTCACTTTGGCACGGCGACAAAATGACACGGTGCGTCACTTTGGCATAGCGACAAAATGACACGGTGCGTCACTCTGGCACGGAGGGTCACTTTGGCACGGCGACAAAATGACACAGTGCGTCACTTTGGCACAGCGACAAAATGACACGGTGCGTCACTTTGGCACAGCGACAAAATGACACGGTGGGTCACTCTGGCACGGTGCGTCACTTTGGCACGGCGACAAAATGACAAGGTGCGTCACTTTGGCACAGAGGGTCACTTTGGCACAGCAACAAAACGACACGGTGCGTCACTTTGGCACGGATGGTCACTTTGGCGCAGCGAAAAAATGACACGGTTGGTCACTATAGCACAGCGACAAATTGACACTGCAGTTAATAAGGGAAGGAACGATTTGTTGTGAAACTTCAATCTTCATAGGTATGGACACCGATCTTATTTTTCTAGGAAACTATTAGGTTTCCTGTCTTCTAACCGGTTTTGTAGAATCAGCAACAATCACATTAATTAACTTTGAAAACAAATTTTTGATTGTGACTTCATAGAATAAAGTGAAACACGTAATGTTTATACCTTCTATTGTCCATCGTCGTACTTATAAACAATATACTCATTTTTTAGAAGTAGCAAGGTGTTAGGTGTGCTTAAAAGCTGTGCTTAATAAACGACAAATAATTATTTTTATAAAATAACGTTCACAAAGATGCAAAAGCAGCGACTTTTTTAACAAAATACGAGTGCCAAATTGAAGGGAATTTATTTTTGATTTCTTTCGATTGGAAAAATTTAATTAGAACTGTATACTTGAACTTGAAACGAGTAATAAAATGTGGCAAATGACTTGCCATTTTGCAACTAAGAAATATGAAAACTCATTCAAACATATTTTTAAACTTCAGCAACATTCTGATTTAAAACAAATACTTTAGAAAAATCAATCAGCATATCAAACCAATAAACTAGTAGTAGTAAACACATAGAAAAAATTGTTTTATCAGCTAAAACTCAGATGTTAATGAGAACAACTATTCTGCTGTTGTAATTCTAAATTCTAATGCGGTTCTTATTTTACGTTTTTATGCTTAAAAAAAGTAATACTTGCGCTCTTTTGGCGACTTAATAGGTTGCAATTTTGAACTAAAATACTGCGTTCCCTGACGATTTACGTTAGTAGCAACATCTTCAAAAAATCATTGTGCATTTGACTTAAAAGATCGAAATTTTGCGCATCTATGTAATTTATATTAGTTGCAACATATATCGTGCACTTAGAAGTAGAAATATAATGCTCTTTTGCAAATAAAATGGTGCACCTAAGCACTAAAAATGCATAGATAAAAGTATAAGTACAAATAACCGCAAATAAATTAGTTATTTTTAGCAAAACATTTCCTAAATCAAGCATCTCTTTAAATAAAACTCAATAAACCACTACTACACACTTGTAATACAGTTGTAGACTTGCTTTAACAGAATACAATTTTTCTTACTATTATAATAGTAAAACTTCGCAAAATAAAACATTATCGCCATTAATAGTGTCAAGATTTTAAAATCGTTATAAATTTGATTAGTAATTATCTAAATTATTTTCTCGCTGCGTTTTTTAATGGATTAGGCGTTTGATTCCTATTAGAATATTCCTGAAGCTCAGGCAACTCTTGGTCTCCAATATCTCAATACAGATATTGGAGACCACGGGTTGCCCATGATAATTAGGTAAATAGCACATCGCTTTCACCAATTACTGCCGAATGCCCCATACTTTCAAAATATTGTCTATTTTATATCAAAAGCAAATAAAATTTTTTTTTTTTTACTTTTCCATCAGAAAGAAATTGACTCCTCATTAATAAACACTACTGTTTTAAAATTTTAGAAAAAAGTTTTTAAAAATCCTAGAAAATGTATTTATTTTTACAAAAACTCTTTTTTTTATTCGCAAGATTAAAAACAGAAAATTAAATACTATTTTCATAACAAAGTTAAGACAAAACCGAGTTTTTTAAAACTTTGTAATAAAACTCAAGAATATAAAGTAGCAGAAATGTTTTATAAGCAAATTAAAATCTGCTTTTACTGTATTATTATGAAATTTATTTGGTATAACTTTTTGAGCGATAATCTTATGTCGTCTAAAAAACAGTAATAAAAAACTTTTATGTTTAAACAAACTACTAGTTTAAAATATTAAACATATTTAATATGACTGGCTAGTTACCACAAAAGTAGCTTAACTCTGTATTTTAAAAACTAGAGTTAAAACACGCATGACTTAATCTTACAACGAAATAACTCTGTATTAAGTTAAATCTTAATTATTTTTTAATACAACTCCTGATAATAATTAATTAAAAGTTTAACAAAAAGTACTAAACTTTATTCATAAGATAAATATGAAAATTCGTGAAACGTAAAAAACAAAACTATGACTTAAATTTTAAAGCATTGTATCATATATAGTTTCAAATGTATCAAGCTACTATAGTTTGGAAAAAATATGATAAATCTTTTGTTTAACTAATTACTATCAAAATTTCACAATTAAAAGTTATATTACTGAAGAATTTTAGTTTTGCTTATAAGTTTGTTATAATTTTGTTTTATAAAACTGAATGAAAGCTTAAAATAACAATAATTTGTTACATTATCGAACAAAAAATGTTTACTGTTTGGTTAAGCTTTTTAGTTTTGTTTGTTTAATAAACAATCAAATGTATATATTTACAACGCTGTAAAAACTATTTAATACAAATGTTTTCAAAAATAATTTAAAAAAATTCAAAATAAAGTTGTATTTTAAGGTTTTCTTACTAACATATCTAATGCGCGTTTATTTTAAAATTTTAATTTAGTTTTCAAACATGTGCTTTGAATACTACACTTTTCGAAATACTTACAATTCGAGTTCAAAATGTGTTACTTTTGGAGTAAAGATAATAACTAAAAGAATAATTGGTTTAATTCCAACTTCTGTGTTGTTATACTCACTTTTCCCAATTTTGCTTACAATTTTTACACGTACTATAGAAGAACTTTCAAATTAAGGTTTTTAAAAGTTTGGTTTAAGCAGTAATAACGCTTATTGCAAAAAAAAGGGTTAAAAGACCTTCAGAGCGAATATAGATGAAAAAAAAACGGTGCAAAAATGACAATCCATGCTATAGTGACGCACCGTGTCATTTTGTCGCTGTGTCAAAGTGACGTATCGTGTCAATTTGACGCTGTGCCTAAGTGACCCTCCGTGCCAAAGTGACCCTCCATGCCAGAGTGACGCACCGTGTCATTTTGTCGCTCTGCCAAAGTGACGCACCGTGTCATTTTGTCGCCGTGCCAAAGCGACGTACCGTGCCAAAGTGACGCACCGTGCCAAGGTGACGCACCGTGTCATTTTGTCGCTGTACCAAAGTGACGCACCGTGTCATTTTGTCTCCCTGCCATAGTGACGCACCGTGTCATTTTGTCGCTGTGTCATTCTGACACCCACCCTAGTAATTAATGCTGAAATACCAAATTAAATTAAAAAGCAATTCTTTACAAAAGTTTTAAAAATTAACACAATCTTCAAAGTAAGATAAGATACAAAAAGTAAATACAAAAAGATACACAAAATAAATATATATATATATATTACAAACGCAGTCATAAGTTGTAACATATAAAAATCAAAGTAAATATAAAAAAGAAATAAATTATTTTTTTAGGTTTTTTTAGCTACGCAGTAAGAGTTTTATCTTGTTTTTGCATATGTCCATTTACTCGCTAGTCGCTACTTTTGTGAATACAGCACACGTTTTGTTTAAGTATCGCAAATGCTTACTAAATATATATTATAGGGTTCTTCACCAGGTTATGGACCTATAGTTGTTGTTTTCTTATGATTCACCCAATCTCAAATTTTGGTTGATAATTCTTAATTTACGTATCATTTTTGACATCTCAGTTACGCTTACGTAATTCTAATACTTTTATATGAAATGTTTATAAGTGAATGAATTTATTTTACAATACCTACCTATTTAATTTTGTAACAAGATTTCTATTATTACTTTAAAACAAGTTTAACTAGAAAATACTTTGTAATATTTGATGTTTACACATAAAACTATACAATTTTATTATTGAACTTAATAATACTCAAAAATTAAGTAAAATATTCTCAAACATATAGTATTTTTCGATATGCTTTTTATTAAAACTTAGTTTATGGTGATCTATACTTGATAGTAAAATAGAGAAATTTATGTTTATGGTATAAACAAAACAGTAGATTTTATATGGTTCAGGTTTATATCAGTTCAGAGAACTTCAGACTTAAAGCTTTAGACTACAAATTCTTCGTAAGACTAAATTTTATATTGAATCTTGTATTTATATACTATTATTATGTACTAATTGGTATGCATTGCTTGTTACATTACATTAGTTTTTTTTTTCTAGAAAAACTAATTAATAGTGTTTTCTAATATGTCTCTTTTCGTATGTCTTTTTGTTTTTATGTTCTCTCTTTAGGTTATATTGCTTCAGTACAGTGTTATAAAAAAAAAACTTAGTCTTAAGCACGCTTTGAGCATAAAGTTACGTCTGAAACATAAGTAGTGTAAACTATCGTTTGAAACTTGAAAAAATGCTTGTAGTCCTCATCCTCAGTTCTCACTGCATAGTAAAAAGTCTTCCGCTGGTCGCATTTATTTAAATAAATGAAGTAATTAACAAAAAACTGTTATAAGCAATAAGTTAGTTAAAGCACTAGCAAAAATTGATTATTAAAATAAGCCCAATTTTGTTTTTGTTACAAGAGCTTTTTTAAAGTTTTTATGGTAAAGTTTTAGCTGAAAGGAACATTGTGGGCGCAGAACTTATTTGTAGTTTTCTTATAAATATATCTACTTTTTTTCGACCCCCTTAAAGTGCCTGATTACTAGAATTTTAGTATAGTACAAATCTTGCGGACAAAAACCTTTAAGCGCTTAGTACTAAAAAGAAATAAAGTTTAACAAACAGTCAAATTTTATTGAACTTCATTTATATCGATTTTACTTTTAAAAAAGCTTATTAACTTTTTTCTCATGTGTAGTCTAGTGTGAAAGAAAGAAAGAAAGAAAAATGTGAACGCTCACAACTAAGGTCAATGGATTGGTGTGGAGAAAGACCTTTTGGTCATCGAGCTGCACACCATTTACTTGTAACTAATTCTTTGAGCTAACTTTAAAACAATAATGAAAAAATAAAAACAAAAACTTAAAAAGTAACTGTATATACAATTTTTTTTTTAAGTTTAAAAATGGTAAGCACCCTTATTTAACTCATTACTGCCAATATTGACCATGGAAACCATAGTCAATGGGCTCCACACCGTCTCCTCCCCTAGATTTCTATTTTTATGATCATGTACATTCACATTTTTCTTGTTGCCCTTTCTACAAGAGCAACCACAAAAAATGCAACAGATATCTCAAAATTGAATAAATGGGGAGAGTTAGTAATGTCAGTATACATAAAATATTTAGTAATGTCATAAAACTTATAGAGCACCATGTATTTTAAAATAGTGTCTTTAAATTTCTAGTATATGTGTTTGTAAGTAAATAAAAATAGAGCAAAAAAAAAAAGATTGTTCAACTGTTTTATAGATTTGTAAACAATTCAGTTTTAAACAATAAAATCTAGCACTAATAATTGGTAGAATTTGTTTAAGCTACTTAAAATAAAATCACTTCTAACAATAAACAGCTAAATTTAAAAAACAAAATAATAAAACTTAACAAATACTCTGAAAAAAATAAGGTAATAATAAAAGTATTTAATTGAGTTAAATAAACTGTTTGTTAACCTAAAACTAATTTTTAACAAATAAAATTAAATAACCAGAACGTCTAAAAAATATCAAGTTTTTACTTCTAAGTTTGAAATCTCTATCTTCTGAAACAAATTGACAATTAATATATAGTAAACAAAAAGCTACAAAATAGAATTAAAAAATAAAAATAAAACATCTACTTGTTTAATCACACTGTCAATGAGGACAAAGCAATACTATAAAATTTTATGTACAAGAAACAAATTAAAAAAGTATAAATAAAAAATAAAAATAATAAAACCAAAGGTTTAAGACAAACACCAATACAAAGATATAAGTTTAACTATTGGTAAAGATTATGCTTGAATCGAAAAATACTTTCTAGTAACTTTCTGTGCAAAGCTATTGAACTATAATTATAATTCGCTCGTTTTACTAGTTTTGCTTAGTTTTTTTTATACTACTTTTAATTATTTCGTTTTAATGTTGAATTAATCTTTTTTCGAAAAAAGCTATTCAAAAACACTCATATTTTGTGCTCAGTAAAGCGGTTCAATGTTTTTAAATATGTAAGACACCCCTATAATACTCTCAAACTGGATCATTTTATTAAAGTCTTATTTAACAATTAATATTTCTTCTGTGACACCTTGACAATTTATTTATGTCAATTAGAATATTTGTTTTCACATAACTAAAAGCCATGATCAAATCTTTATGTGTATTAAGATTATTTTAATTTTATTAGCTGAAATCAGAACAATTTTATTAAATTTGTGCCAAAAGTAGTAAAATTAGTTTTGCTAAGTCTAAACCTAAAATTATACTAAAACTAAGTTTGAATATTTTTACAAGAATTATTTTTGCATATTACCTAGGACTATGTCACACCAATATCAAGCTAAAATAGTATTATATTTGACCTCTTTTTTAACCATCTTTATTTTATGGCTAAAAATTTGTATTTTATAAGTATATAAATAAAATTAAACTTATTTATCATAAATGTTAATATAACTTAAATATTTAATCGCTTTTATTTGACAATATAATTATATTAATTTATATTGATTGTGATATCATTAAATAAAGTCAATTAAATATTTTACTATATCAGAATTAAATTTAATTCTTACTATGTTTTTATAAAGCTTGTTTAAAACAAATTATCTCTTTAGATTAATCATATTAGGCTTAAAACATTGTTTTTAGCATATAACTAAAGTTAAAAAAGACATTATATACAATATTTGTTCAGTATGGTATTGGTGCAACATCATCCTAGGGAATTACCGTTTTTTTTCCATACAGGGTTGCCACTTTACCTGGAATCCTAGAAAAATCTAGAATTTGACAATTTAGGCAAAAATAACCTGGAATTTAAGAAATTTTGAAAAAAACTTGGAAAAACCTGGAACTTTGAACATATAAGAATTAAGAATTAGAAAAAAACCTGGAATTTTTAAGAATTTTATAATGTTCAGTAGTAAAATTTCGGTTTGACTCAAAAAATTTATCATATAGATAAAAAAAATTTGTCATCACCAAAAATTTTTTTATTAAAAAATACATATTAAGTAGCTTTACTGTATCTTTTCAATCTTTTTATTCTATTGAACACAGTTCCTTACCTTAAATTTAACTTTAGATTAAAAATAGACCCAAAAATGTGTGCTTCTAAAAACCTGGAAAAAATTAAAAAAAAACAAGTGGCAACCCTGCCATAGTTTATAACAGTTTAATTTAATCTTTAATGTTTTCTTTGTATTTAAATAGCTTGTTTAAAGCAAAGTATCTTTTTAGATTTAACATATTAGGCTTAAAACATATATTTTTAACCTAAAATTATTGTTGAAAAAGACATCAAATATAATATAATTCCAGCTTGATATTAATGTGACATCGTCCAAGTGTTCATATAATTTTTAAGACTTGAAAGCACTATTATTTTGTAATATTGTTTTTGTTTTTCATAATAATTTGAAATTTATATATAGTTATAAGAGGTTAGATATTTCTTATACAAAAACAAATGAGTTAGAATTTTTTGCTGATATTTTAAATCAAATTTCTAATAAAGTTAGTGAACTTAATTTGAATATGAATTGAACTAGTACTACCAAATCTATGATATTTATGAATAGTTTTGAGTGTATTTAACTTTTTTCTTTAACTGATATATAATTTTTATATATTAATTTTTATTTTAAGTATTATCGTTACTTACAAAGTATTTTATATTGTTCTGGTAAGTTATGGCAGGGTGATTAAGAATGGTAAAAATGTCTTATTTTGTGTATGTACATTTCTTGTTTTTTATGTATAGTTCTAACAAGCGCCACTTTTTGAAATTATTTAAACTTACACAATAAAAACTGAGATCCGATCTAATTGAATAAATTATTAAGTTTGTAACATGTATTGGTAAATCTACAATGAAATGTACAAATTTTTGTTTCCTGCTTGTATAATAAAAATTTCTATTTAATTCTTTATTTTATTTCTAAAAAAAATATTGTTCTTTATTTTGATGTTTTCAATTACAACACATCCAATTTATTCTACTACTACTACTTTTCTTAACCTTTGAATAAAAGCCTTGAATTTTTAGTATCTCAGTTGCCCTAACAAGGTTTAATTTGTTTATTTATTAGGCTTTCCTTTATCAAGTTTTCTCAATTTATTTAATTAATATTATAAGGGTTAATCTTTTATGTATACATCTTATTTTCTAAATATTTGTTGTAGCTATTGGAAACTTGTAACTAGTTAAATAAATTTTTAGTAATTTTTTATAAGGCATAAAAGTTTGTGAGTTAAATACATTTCTCAAGCTTTAACCCCATATGACTTAAGTTATCTTATTTACCTCAAGTTATTTTTAAAAGTTTTAGTTATGTTCTTGAATATTTTTAAAACTTAAATTTTTTTCTGGTTAACTAAACTTTAACAAAAATATTTTATCTTGAAGCACTGAACTAGTTGACTTTAAACAATTTAAGTCTAAAAAGTTTTTAGCAAGGAATCTGTATCAGATGTATTATATTTAAGAATCTATCTACTTTCTTAAGAAATTCTATTAAGATTGTATTTTTTAGCTTTTGTACACAAAATGGGTAATTTATTAAAAGTTCTACAATGTAAAGATGAGCAAATTGGACAACCTTTTCTTGATTTTGAAAGTTAGTTTACTAAAAACAATCATATATAATAGTTTAGATATTTAGCAAATGATTGTAACTTTATATATCAAATTGACTGTTAACAGCAGGGGCGTTACGTGGGGTGTAGCATTTGAACAGATGCTCCACCTAAAATAAAAATTGTTATTTTATTATAAAAATATTAAAGTTAAGGGCATAAATTCTAAAAAATCAAAAAATAAAAATTTTATAACAAAAAAACAAAAAAAAATTTTTTTTTGTTTATTTTTTATATAAAATTTTAATTTTTTAATTTTTTAAAAATCTGTTCCGACAGAATTTTCTAAATATATCAAGAAACATTTCCTGAAAATTTGAGGTAGTTATCTCAAAAAATGTAGGAGAAGATATATTTTTAGTGAATTAGTCTATTTTTGCCGTTTTAGTTTGCGCCCCCCATAAGGAACCTATTGTTGCCTCTAACTTTGACCGGCTATATCTCAAAAATTATTTTGAATTTTTAAAATATGTAAAAAGCATCTTGTAGCTTAGTAAAAACTATATAAAATAAGATAAAAAACCAAAAAAGGGTGTTTACCCCCCCCCCCCCCTATGCCTTTAATACTTTAAGTAAACTTTTGTTTATAAAAAAATTTTTGTAATTGTAGTATTTTTATCTTACTAAATTAGTTTTGAAAAGTATTAAGTGCAGATGATTTTAAATACTTGTAAATTTTCTTACCCCCTATCAAAAATACCTTTGGTTGCCACTGATTAACAGTAATAATATAATACAATTTTTAGTATATTAGTTCCTCAAATCTTTCTTGTTTGCTAACAGTTTTTTTATGTTTTTTTCTTAATCATTTATTGTATATTAAATAAAATTAAATGTCAAAAAATCTATAAAAATTTTATTTTGCTCATTTTTTTTGTAGAAGTTTTTGCTAAAAATTACAATGTAAAAAAATTACAAACATAGTCATACTATGTTTTTTATTATTTTACATCAAAAATTTCTGTGCTGCAGATATTATTCTATTGCTTGATGTAAGCAGTTTGAAAGTACTTTTTCTAGCAAAATAATGAGCTAAATTAAAAGTTTTCTAGATTTTTTTGACATTTAACTATTTTTTATATAATAACTGATGGAAAGTTAACAATCTTTTAAAGATTACTTCTTTTATACACGTGGTAGTTATAAGTTTTTTATTTTTATGCATACTGTGTTTTAAGTCAATTAAAATTTTCAAGCAGTCATACTTACATTATACTTTCAATATACATAGCTATATTCATACTGCTTTTATATTAAAAGTTTAAAATTTATTATTGTTTCCATACTGAATTGAACACTTTATGGTAAATAAACAGATGCACAACCATTGAGTATTGAGTTAGAAGTATATGAGAAAGTTGCAGTAGTTCTTAGTCACTCGCCTCACATATTAACTGAGCTACAAAGTTATAAAGGAGCTGCTGAAAATATAAAAAAGGTTGTTAAGTTTTGTATTTATATGATACTAAATTCTACTTAACTGTTTTTAAAATAAAACATCAGGGAAAGTCTACAGAGCCTAAGCCTGGACAAGCTTGAGTTAACATAAAGGTTTGACAATACCAATCCGATCATCAGACCACAAGCCTTTGGTAGACTGAGACACGGGTTTAGGTCTTAAAAGTAAGAATGAAACCAGGACCTCAGTCTACCAAAGGTTTATAGTCTGATGATTGAAGTAGTAAGGGTTGCCAAAAAACCTAGAATCATAGAAAAACCTGGAATTTGACAATATAGGCTAAAAAAATCTGGAAAAAACTTGAATTTTGAACAAAAATCACTAAAAAACCTGAAATTCGTTAAAACTTTTACATGAAAGTAGTAAAAATTTCGATTTGACACAAAAAATCCATCATATAGATAATTTTTTTTGTCATCATCATTTTTTTTAACACATTTAAAGAAGCTTTAAGATATCTTTTCAATGTTGTTATGCTATTTAACACAGTTTTTAACCTTAAACTTGATTTTAAACTTAAAATAGACCCTAAAATGTATAATTTTAGAAACTTGGAAGAAGTTTTAAAACCTTGAGTAAATTTTCCAAAAACATTTGGCAACCCTGAGTAGTATAATAACCTCTTTTTGGTAATTTAAATCAGTAAAATAAGTTTTAACTAAGTATAACAAAATTCGTTGTCTACTTTTTTTTACTTTTTTTAGTCTTATATAATTTTAGTTTATTTAGATGATGGTTAAAAATTCTATAGATTTTTTAGATAACATTTTAGTACTTTTTTACATATTTCTGTAATTTTTACTGTATAAAGAAAATATTAGGACTTTTAAATCATTTAAAAGGCCTTAGATACTTAAGATTTTATATTAATATACTAGAATACTGATCCTGCAATTAGTTTAACTATGCTTTTTTGCTTGAAATTGTGTTTTTATAGTTACTATAAACTTAAATTCAAGTTCAGAAAATTTCAAAAGCAAACTTTATTATACAAAAGTAAAATCTATGCTAAAGAAGATACAATAACATCAACTAATAAATTAATTTTAAAAATAATGTTGAAAATAAACTGTAGCTTTATCAATGATTCTCTAACTCTTAAATTATAATAAGTAATCTATGCATAGTAAATTTATAAAATATATATTATTATTTAAATAAAATTAGATGAAAAATTTATTAAAAATTATCAAAAATATTTATTTTATAATGTTTTCCTGGATTTTTATTTATTTTGTAACTATAGTTAGAACCATAGTTATACTATTCTAAATAACTTAAATTATAAAAGAGTTGATTAATTTTTTGAGCATCATGAAAGTTCTATAAATTTGAATACTTACTTCATATATAAGAATTTACTCTCAGTTATTAGGAACTAATAAATTAAATATAACTATTCAAAGTTTAAAATTAATCGTTTGCTAATAAAGATCATAGCAAAACAAGTTCACTGGAATATATAATGTTAACAAATTTAAACAGAACTCTGTCTTTATTAAACAAACACATGTTTCTGTGTGTAAACAACTTAACACACTTCAACGGAGCTCTGTAAAATAATGAATAATATTAGGAAAGAATAGAAGCTAAAGTAGGTCTATATATGTGTATTAAATAATAAGAATAATTACTATAAATTATTTTACATTAATGGTAAACAATAGATACAATACATAATGATAAATCTGACTGTTATAAAACTATATAATGCTTGTAATTATTAAATCTAATTTATGATAAAGTAAAGTAAAATACAAAATAAAATAATAAATCAAAATATAAACCACTCACATGAAAGTTGAAGAAACACTAATTATTAAGACTAAACGATCGTTAAGTATTCGAAAAAATATTCAATAATTTGGTCACAATATTATGTTTTAATATATTAATATTTGAAAAAATCCTTTACCTTGCATTGCAAGATAGATAATTTGTTCTTCATGCCTGGAAAAAAACAATCAGGCACTTTAATTAAAAATAAAATTTTACAATTATTTTAGATACATAATTAGTTAGAAAGATGTATTAATAAATTTATCTATTATAAATAAAAAGAAGTAAAGTTCTATTTTTTCCTTACAGTATTTATTTTTTCCAGAGCTCCGTTGAAGTGTGTTAACTTGTTAACACACAGAAACATGTATTAGTTTAATAAAGAAAGAGTACTGTTTAAATTTGTTATTTTTAAACTAAATATACCTAATCTCAAGCTAAAAGGAATAACATTAATTAATTTGTATATCTATTTTCTCAGTTGTGTAGATGAGATAAATAAGCAGCTGTTCAAAATAGATTATTTAAAATTATTTATTGTAAAGTAGATTTATTAGTAGCTGGCAAATTTTAAATATAGTTTTTGTAGTCCTAACATCAGTATTTTAAACAGTCAATATCTAATCCTTCATGTCAAAAAGTCCAATGTGAAGCGTGGGAATCCATTATACCTCTTGTTAAACAACAGAAACAGTTTTACCTTTTCTCTAAACAACTAAGTTAGTTTAGCTGTTAATTTTTTCTTTTAGACAAGCGTGTTAAATGTTTTTATTCTTAAAATTTCTTTCAAGAAATACTGATAGTTTTTATTAATTTAAAGGAACACGTCTTGCGATATTTACAATATTAAAAAAATATGTTGGTACATTGTAGTTTATTTTTAGTAAAATTTCATGTACAATACTGTGTTGATTAATTTGTTTAATACAGGGTTGCCACAAAACCTGGAATTAGACAATTTAGGCTAAAAAACCTGGAACTTGAGAAATTAAAAAAAAAAAACAAATTGGAAAAACCTGAAATTTTGAACAAAATCACTAAAAAACCAATAATTTTAAATAATTTTTACATGTTAAGTAGTAAAATTTCGATTTGACACAAAAAGTCTACCAATTAGATAAAAAAAATTGTCATCTACAAGTTTTTTTTTTAATATTTAAAGTAGCTTTACAGTATGTTTTCATTGTTTTTATACTATTTAACATCGTTTTTTTACCTTAGATCTTAATATTAAACCAAAAATGTGTACTTTTAAAAACCTAGAGAAAATTTTCCAAAAACCAGTGGTAACCCTGTATATAGTAGAAAAAATTATGGACAGAATTAAACACAAAAATTATTTTTTTTAATATAAATAATAACTCACAAGATGTTTTATATGCAAATTATTTTAACTGAAAAAAATACTTATAATTTATATGTATTGTTTTTTAATTAACAGAAGAGGCCGAAAAACTTCTGTTAGGAGCACTCACGTCAAATGACATAACAACTCAGCAACATCTAGAACAAAAACAGGCTCTAGCTAAACAATTTGCAGAAATATTACAGTTTACTATAAAGTTTGATGATGCTAAGGTTGTTTTTCACTTAAGTTCAATTATAATTATTTGAATTAATGGTTTGTAGAGAGTTCTCTACGATTTACAGAAATGCACACTTAAGTTTTCAGTTACAATTTCAGTTCCAAAAATACCTCGACTGTGTAACTTATGTTTTAATTGAATTACCATTTGTTTAATAAAAAGTATGTTAAAAATTACATTGTAGTTGTATGAGAAATTTGATTCAGCTCAGAGTTTTTTCTAGTGTAACAAAAAAAACTTTTATATAAAGTAAACTTTTGAAAAATTAATTAGAAATTAAGGCCATAGGGGATCCAACACTTTTTTTACAACAAATACTTAGGTATTTATATGCAAGCTTCAAGTACAAACTAAAAGCCAGTTTTTGTAGAATTCAAAAATATCATTTAACTTTTGAGATATTCTATTTTTTGGAAAAAAGTTTCTGATACAAACGTATGGACCGCAAATTTTTTGGGGTCAATTTTCTTGGAAATGTAAAATATAGCTAAAAATCTATCTCCTCCTTCATTTTTTAAGCAATCTTTTTCAAATTTTCAGGAAATGTTGCTTATATTATAAGAATTAAACGTTACTTATGAATTTTAATAAATTAATAAACTCAACAAAAAATAGTGTTTTTTTATTTTATAAAGATTAGACTGTAAAGTTTGAAGAATATTGCTTGAAAGTATTGCAGGAGGAAATAAATTTTAAATAAAATAGTCTTTTAAGCTGTTTTATTTTTCCCTTCCCATAGGGAACCTATTATTTGGCCCGACTTTGACCAGTTATATATCAAAAACTAATTAGAATTTTTAAAACAGTCAAAAGCAACTTAAAGCTTAGTAAAAACTCTACAAAATAAGAAAAAGTAATAAAAAACATGGCTTCCCCTTATATGGCCTTAACTTAAACTTGTTTTAGTATTTTTAGTACCATATCAAGGTAATTTTTAGTAAATTTTATACGCAGGTTTTTTAATTCAATTACATTAAATATCAACAAATTTAATGATAAACTTAAAAGAAATATATTTGAGTTTTAAATAAAGCTAAACATTGTTTATATTTTAAAGTAAGTTATTGTATATGAGTACATATCAGGCTTATCACATACTCAAGGTATTTGAAATTCTAGAAAATCTCAGATGACTCAGGAAAACACAAGGTATTTTTAATTTTTATAAACTTGGGATGAATCAGGACAGTTTTCATTTTTTATAGAAATCTTAAGACAATTTAAATATTTTTTTAATCTCAGGACATATCTTTTTTTAGGTCTAGACTCTAGAATGAGATTTAGTTGATCCAGTTTCAATATTTTGTGATTTTGTATAACCAATTTTGATCAAAAAAATGTTTTTTTTTCGAAATGCTTATTTAAAAATTTTTTAACCTTGCGACTAGTTCTTCACTATTCTTAAAATCAAAATTGTAGTTTTTATTATAAATTTGAAATTAGTATTTGACATGTTTGAGTTTGTATTGAATTATTTAATTAAAATTGAAGCAAAGGCCATAGGAAGTCCAACATTTTTTTACAAAAATTAAAATTGGCTCTTATATGAAAGCTAAAAGTATAAATTACCAACCGGTTTTTATAAAAAAAAATTTAGTTTTTTACGTTAATTTTTTTTTGTAAAAAGTTTCTAATAGAAAAGTTTAGACCACAGTTTTTCATTGCCAATAATCAAAGAATTAAAAAAATTCCTTTAAAAATTTATCTTATTAATTTTCGAGCTAGAGACCTCAATTTTTCAGGATACATCCTTATGTAGTTTAAAAGACTTAAAATGATTGTTTTTTTAATGAAAATTTTAGATAGCAAAACAAAAAAAGGATAAATATTTTTTGATAATTGGATAAATAAACAAAATTTTTATTTATCCAATTTGTAAAAAATCTTGCATTGAATCGATTTAAATATTAGTAATGAACTTACTGTCAAAATTTGAAGAAGGTTGGTAGAAAACAAAGGTGGAGGTATATTTATATTGAAAAAGTCTTTTTTTTTTGCGTTTTTGGTTTGCGCCTTCTGTAAGAAACCTGTTGAGGTCACCGACTGTGAGCGCTTCAAAAGTTACTTTGATTTTTGTGAAGTAGTTAAACAGTCTTATAGTTCAGATTTTATTCTACAAAATAAGATAAACTTTAAAAAATAAAGGTGGATCCCCTTATAGCCTCAACATTGAAGCTAATAAATATACAATCAAATGAGTACTTTAGAGTGTAATATTCAAGTTAGTCCATTAAAATGTCAAAATAAAATTCAAACTGTTTTAAATAATATATAACGTTAATGAACATGGATACATAAAGTTATCCACAATTTTTTGTTTAACCTCAATTGTTTTAAATTTTTAATGATGAATTTTCAAAAACGGTATTTCTCATAAGTTTAGTGAACATCTAATGCAGTAGCAACCTTCCTTTTATTTTTTAAGAAGAAAAATTAACATGAGTTATAAGTAGTTTGCAGCAGGAGCAAAAAAAAAATTAAGGATTAAAAAAAAAACTTAGAATGATTCAGAGCAGTTTTTGGTCACTCAGGATAATTTTTTCGACTCAAAGAATGGCAACCCTGATATATACAACTCTGATACTTCAATTGTTATGTAAATGCTGAAACAGAGAGGCTTTCTACAACGAATTGTAGGTGCCGGT
The DNA here is from genome assembly GCF_965202585.1 of Thalia democratica. NCBI lineage: Eukaryota > Metazoa > Chordata > Thaliacea > Salpida > Salpidae > Thalia > Thalia democratica. The sequence goes on from NC_139165.1 coordinate 61,775,660, forward strand.
ATATATATTTCATGTACATTTTGATTTATGTTTTAAAATGTTATTATAATAATCAAATTGATGAGCTGTCTATCTCACAGAGCAGTTAATCAATTGTATTTGTAAAACATAGTGTTTTATTAATATATATGTATATATTTATATAATATGTTATGTATGAATAATGTTATCAACGCAGTTTTTAAATAGATTGTTTTCGGTAATGAAACCAGCCAGCTTGTAATTCATTCATTTTGTTTAAAGATTCTTTAGAACTTATAGATGAGCTATCGAGAACTTTGATAATAGTAAACTATAAAGAACATAAATTAATATACATATTGCTTTAGATTTTAATAAATTCTTAATATTTTATGATTATTAGCTTTCATATGTATAAATTTAAGGCCGAAGGGCGTAAATTGCCATTTAAAATTTGTTTTAGTTTTTTGCATAATATTAAAGATATCAGTTGTTTTATACTGTTTTTTAATTCTAAGTGTGTTTTTAAGTATAACTGAGCGAAATACAAAAATTCAATTATTTTTTGAGGAAAATGAAAACTTTAAAAAGCATATAAAATAGACAATTTGAAAAAAAAAACTATCTTCTCTCACAGTTTTTTATCAATTATTTTAACACTTTTTAGTCTAATCTTAAAAAAAAATTAACTATTTTGTCTAAAAGAAACTTTGAAACCTTAATTTTTTTTTCTTAACAAAAAATAACTTCCTCTTTTTTTCTAATCTTTAAACATTTTTGTTTTTCATTTAAATAAGTTTGTTCTGAAAATTGTTTTAAGTTTTCCAGGTAACTTCGCTGCAAGTTTGAAGCAAATTCCTAAGAAGTAAATTCCTAGTGCCTAAGATTTAAACTCTGTAATTTTTTTGTCCTTAATATGCTTGTATCGCAAACTCTTGCAAAAGTGACTTTATTAGAAAAATTAATTCAAGTCTTTGTGTTTTGTAAATAAAAATTTATAGATAGTACTTGAAGTTTAAAATAAAGATCAATGTATTTTTTTAGTCTTTGCCCTCTCCTTGCCGTGGCCTTAAACTTTTTAAATAGGTGCTGTAGTAGGTTTTCTTAAACATTTAAATACTATTAGTAATAAAAAAAATTCTACAGGTTGTTGATGATTTTCAAAGCTTAGACTATAATGTTTAAAAACGATTGCTTAAAAGCTATATTAGACGATATGTTTTAATTTAATAGTTTGTTTTCACAATTTTAGTTTCCACTTTTAAAAATAACTAGTAAACGTGTTTTATAAAAGCTAAGCTATTAGTTTTAATTCAAATTTATGAAACGTACATTGTACTATTTTCTACACAGATGAACAAACCAGATCTTCAAAATGACTTGTCTTATTTCAGAAGAACAGTTCAAAGAAGAGGCAGAACAGAAACGGCTGTCGATTTCACACTTGCTTCGTGTATATCAACTGAAGAAGCAAATGAAATGAGTTTATTCTATGCTGAACATACACCTATGCTAAAGGCTCTTACAGAAGCTGCTATATCTTTTGTTGAACAGGTTTTAGTTGATTTTTTAAAATTTATGATTGACTTTTTTTTGAGTTTATTATTAAAATATTTTTTTTTACAGAATTATAAGTTGACGGTAGAACTAAAGTTTTCTACTTACTTAATTATTTAGTCATAAGTTTAAAAAAACAAATAAAAAGGTTAGTTTCAATCCTTATATTAATATGCTAAAAAAAGTTTTTAACAATAAAGTTTTATAATGAAAAGTTTCTTGTGTCTTTCTTTGACATGACTTAATATTTATAATTGTCTGTTATACTTTTTTAGTTTTTTTTATAACTGACTTTTTATAATTAATTAGTTTTTACGAGCTGTTTTATTTATAAAGTAAAATTTTATGCAAATACTTAAATTTTTGTTTCTAAAGCAATGCAAAGTAACTTTTCTTAAACAAATAGTTTTCAAATGCAAAATAAATAAGACTTTAAACACGATAAAACTAAAGCAATAAAAACAAGTGCTAATTATATTTTAACTAATAAATGAGACATATTTACAACTTGTTTTTGACATAACTTAGACTTTAAAGTTTTAATAATGAAGTTCCCTAAAACGTATAAAACTTTTCCGTTAATTAGAACTAAATATTACCTGTCATTGTAGTATTTAAAGCAAACTGCAGTCCGTGGGCCTAAAAAAGCCCGCTAAGCAAAGTTTTTCGATCCGCGACGTGCTTTTTAGCTTAAAAACATATAATTCAGAAGAAGCAAAGTTTAAAAATGTTTATAACATATATTAACAATTATGCTCTTATTTTGCTTGTTAGTAAACTGTACTGCCTATGTATGTTTATTTCATTACATATTTGCTGTTACAAATAATATTTATGTTTTAGTAAAATGTTTCAAAAACTCTATGACATGCAACGGACTTCTCCTCTTAACGTGGCTTGCAAAGAATATTTTTTTTCAGTAAATCTGGTTTTTGTCATAAAACGCTACTAACTTCTGATTTAGAGCATTCAAGATTATTGAATTATTGCTCCTCAATTTCAGATAAATTTTGTTGGGCTTGTTAGATTCATTGGCTATACAATTTCTTATTGATTTTTATATGCGTTGATCTCTTTTTTAATGATATCTTTGAATTGTTTTTTCGATGACACTCTTACAGAGAAATTTATATCTTACTCACTTTTTTGGTGATTAGGAGTAACATTTTTTTAAGTTTTATTCAGATGCTTTTTAGTAAAGCTTGGGATTTTCAAATTAACTGGCAAAAATGTACTATTGAGCTTGTCCCATTATTTTAACAAAGTTGACTTTTTTCTAGATAAGGAGTTCTCAAATAAACTGAGTACTTGTTTACCTTGTAACAAAGATATTACTACTGATCCCAAAAAAAAAAATTAAAAATAAATTTATATGTCTCTGTGAGAGTGTCATTCGAAGAACAAGTCAAAGATTCAGTTTAAGAAGAAATCAACTCATAATAAAATCAATGAGAAATTAGATATCCAATAAAACCTAACAAGTCCAACAAAACATATCTCCAATTAGAGAACAATATTGAATACTCCAAATATTTTAAAGACACTGTTTATTTAAAACTTATATGCCGATAATATATACAAAAACTAGTTATAAAAAAGCTTGCACTTTCCATTAACTCAGGCTAATTCAGATTAGTTTAAAACTTTCAGGTTATTTTTTAATATCAGGCTAACTCCCCAAGGCTTTTTTGAAGTTTTTTTTTTGCTAAATTTAGGCTATTCTGGATATTTTAGTTAAATCCCAGACTAGTGTATTTAACCTTAAATTATTTTTTTTCGAAAAGTAATGTATCTTATGTATAATAATTTTGTTTTATAATTTTTTCATGAGTTATCAAACTTAAGTACAGTATTTTTATAAATTTTGGCTTTAATTACATTTTTAAGTTTTTTCTCATAACTTTGGCTGATTTAATGTACTTCAGGCGAGTTTTTGTTACTTAGGCTGGCTTTTTTTTCAAAAAATGGCAACCCTGTATAACTCCAATATATTTAGAATATTGTGCAATCTGTAATTGTTAGGTCGCTTTAGTTTGTTCGTTTGTTATTTTTTATTGTTTAATATTTGAACTTTGTTTGTATTTTTTATTTAACGACTTTTTTTATAGTCTTATCAAAAACAGCTACAGATTTTTCTCTTGTTTCATACGCATTATTATTTATTATATGCTTACAATCGAAGATCTCAATTTGCATCCATGGAGAAAAGTTTTAAATTTATTGATTCGTTAATAAATTTGTTAAACAATGCTTAACTCTATTTAGTATGATGTTAATTTTAAATAATTCCAGTTATAATAAATATCTTATCAAAATAAAAGTCTACTTGGTAAGATATTAATTTTAACTGAGATCTCATTACAATTATTTTCAATTGAGCTAAACATTGTTTTACAGATAAATTCGTGCATTTATTATTTAGAAAAATACAGTTTGTAAATTTGAGTATAGCCTAAACGTCTTAATATATATGTTTTTTCAAATTTTTCAGAATTTTATTATAACTGAAAAGCCCTACAAGGTAAACATTTTTTCTATAAATTATTATTTTGAAATATTGAATTTATAAATATACTACTCAAGAATTTATGTATAAAATGTAAAAATATTAAATAAATATTTTTATCAAAAACAAGTTATTATTATTTTTATAAATTTATTTTAGTTTAGTTGTTACTTATTTTCTTAAATAATATATTTCTTTAAGAGTTTTATTATTTTATAGAGGTTTGTTATTTATTGTATTAGTAGTTTACTCACATTGATGTTTTAGTTTTTAGTTTTAAAAATATTATGTATGTTTGGAAGTGGTTTTTACAGATATATTTATATTTGTTATTCTCATAAAAGTTAAATTTTTAAATCCGAGTGTAAAAGATTTAGTTCTGAAAATTTTATAATTTTTAATATTATAAATAAACAAAGATATGCAAAAGGAAATTAATCTAACAAAAACAGCTTTATCAAAATGTGCTATACTAGATAGTACGTTCATGGCATGGAAGCGTTTAACAATTTTTGTTAATTTGTCAAAACAAACTTAAGAATCGTTTGAAAATACAAACAAAAAGTATAAGTAGCCTATGTGTGTAGTGTATATTTAATAAAGTATACTTCCTTATTCAAACTATTTTTAATTTACATTTTAAAGTCTGAAACTGTTGACACGTTTGAGGTTAATTTTATTTTATTTTTATAGACAAGTTTTTTAACAAACCTAGTTATAAACTTACTGTTGTGTTTCGAAGGTATTGTTGAATTTAGAGTAGTATATGGTAAAAAAATATGTTAATTTAAACAAGTTTAATAAAGATTTTACTTTCAAACTAATGTTTATGCATCTTTCAAATCTGATTTGTTTAAGTGTATGTTTAGGCAATTATGTTTGTACTGTTTTAGTAAACTTACTGGTTTGGCCTTCTAGTACTTTTGATATTGAGCCTGTCAATTTTGTAAGTTTAAAGTAACATTATGTCTATAATTTTTTTTTGTATACTGAATTAAGTGTAAATTTAATTTTAGTTATTTATATTTGAGACAATTGAAAAAAAAACTATTGAATTATGTTTTTTATAGAATGACATATTGCATTTATACTAAAAAGCGTTTCAATATGCACAAGCTAAAAGAATATTTTAAAAGATTTAAAAGCAAATTGAAGGTGAATTAAAAGTTTTAGTAGACGGAAGTTGTGTTTGTGATGTCATTATGGCGTAATATTGCGCTAACAAGCCTTATAGTTATTGTCGGATAAGTACAAAACTAATTTTTAACATATTTAATTTTCCATAAGTAATTAGCTTTCTTTATTTGGTTATTTAAAACTCTTGGAAGCCAAAATAATTTGTCCTTTACAATTAAAAAGTAAGTTAAAAAATTTTCTTTTTTAGAATCCATCTAAATTGGAAGTTGAGAAAAGGACAAATGAGGTTTTGTCAACGATGGCCCAAATATGTAAGGTCATGCTGGAAAATCCGTTAGTTTTAGTGCCAAATTGGTAATTTAACCTAAATATGTAATGGGAAATATTTGATAATAAGTAAAAAAGTTAACTACTACATAATAGAGGTGTTTCGAGATTAAGAAACTTTAAATCTAAGAAGTATTTTTATGTTCATAATGCAAATAAGTTGAATTTTACTAATATTTTAGAATAACTACAAGTAAAGAAATAAGGGATGCAAACCTTTATAATAAATGTGTAGTTTTTCTATTGAAATTTATAAATATATTTTAAACATCAAGAGTAATTTCGAATTACCTTATTAGGAGATTTAAAATATTTTGTAAATTAATGTGATTTCATCTGGATTACTTTCCACTTTTTTTATTGTTTAAAAAACTTAAAGAATTTAAGTGCTCGAAATTTTACTTGTTTTTTCTTTAGGCTTATTTGATGAACTTTAAAAAAAAAAGCCATATTTCGAAAAGAAATTTTTCAAATGACGCTTTTCTTCGTGTTCTTAGTATGGTGACTTGTTTATCGGAATTAGATTAATATGTGTTTAGAGTTTTTTTGAACTAAAGTTGAATAGATAAGAAAAAGAAAACATGGTTGTGATGCTTTCTGAAAAAGTAAAGCGCTCTATTTTTCTTGATATTTTTAAATTTAAAATATAGTTGCCACACTCCTAAGCTACTCAAGATAACTTAAACTAGATTCAATAATTTTTGAAAGCTCGGACTAATTAGTATTTTTTTTCTAAACTTCAGGCTACTAAATGATTCTAAATAAAGAGGCTTCAGTATATATATATTTTTCATATTCTGAAACTTAAATACCAAATATCCCTAGTTTTCTTCTAAAAGATACCTGTTGGGATTTGAAAAGTCATTGAAAGTTTTGAAAAGGTTTAAAAATGTCGTTTTTAAAAAGTTTGATAGATAATACTCAATTGAATATGTTTAAGGTATACGTCTCAAGGAAAGTTCTTGATGTAATTGATTTTAATCAAGTTTTCTTGAGAATATTTGAAAATATATATATTTAAAGCACTGTATAATCAGTTTTTAGAGAACCAAAGCCATGACTCAATATTATCTCACGTGGTAAATACTGTGGAAGCATGGTTTCATTAAAGTACTTAAAACTCGGAAATACATTTCTTGGCTCTAGTTGAGCCAAAAGCTCTATGAACCCTTGATAGTATACAATTGAAAAAGGGCTGATTGTCTTTAGCAGAGTTTCTCAAACTTTTTTTTTTCGTAAGGCCCCTTTTAAAGAAATTATAAAATATGTGGCCCCCTCCAACAAGTTTTCTCAAAAAAACCACCATTAAAAACGCTTAAAATCTTTTTATTCTTTTTTTGCTCTTCATCATCAACTCAAGAATATCTAGTGTAAGTTTCAAATTATAGCCTTGTGGCTCCCCCTTTTATAGCTTGTGACCCCCTAAATTTCCTACTTTTTTCCATATTATCTAGTATAATTTTCAAAACTACCATTAAAAACGCCTAAGGCCTTCTTTTCTATTTACTCTTAATCGTCAACTCCAGAATATCTAGTGTGAGTTTCAAATTATGACCTCGTGGCCCCTTTACTGCTCAAGCCATAAATTTTTGTAATGGCCCCCAGGGGACCACTAGGCCCACTTTGGAAAACCCTGGTCTATTGCAATTTGATAAGCATTATATTTGTTTCACACTTTTTCAATATTATAGCTAATGACCTACCGAATCCACAAATTTCGGATCCGGTCGGATCTGAATCCGAATATTGTTTTCAAACTGAGATCCGAATAATATTTTCTAGTTATGATTCGGTCGGATCCGAATACTTGGATCCGGTAGATCACTAAAAACGGCAGTTTTCTCGGTTACTTGCAGTGTTTCAAAAAATCAAGGTGGGCTCTATAAAACCTGCTTCAAATCCGCTTAAGTTTTATATTAGGTGTTTTTATGATATTTCACACATGTTCTTTTTCTTGGCTTAAAATTTATAAAAAATGCGCTTTCTCTAAACACCATACTAAGCCAACGGGAAAAGTTCGCCAAGCTTTACTTTTACAATCGATTACTTATATACTTTATAACAGTTTCTACAAATTAATTTACCACTCTACGTAATTTGTTAGTGAACTAATTTTTTAAATAGTAATGACGAAAGAATACAAATAAAAACGGATTCAATCTGGTTTTGTGTTGAGGTCCTTGTCGGCCTTATTATTCTATATGATCATGTTCACAATGCCGGTGTATTTTCAAAAGCTTCTAAAATTGATGTGAGTCATTATATTTTAAAACAAGAATTTAAAGTTAGTCTCTCTAGTTATTATTTAAAACTAGTTTTCTTTGATTAACACATCATTTGTCTTAAAATTTATAGTGCAGTTTTGTTTAGTTAAGTAAGGTAAAAAGAAATTAAAGTTTATTTAAACCATTACACTCATATTTAACTAAAATACGTTTTCTTCATAGTAAACAAAATAGCTGTTGATAAATCGAAATTGTAGTTCTATGTTAAAGTTAAAGAGTTAAAAGTTCTTTTTTAATATTTATTTGAACAACAAGTCATGTTATAAAATAGTTTTTAATTGCATCATGTTATAACACTTGTTAAATTATTTTTTTATACAGTTATTTTGACTATTAGCGGATATTTACAAGAACTATATAGATATATATTTTGTGTTAAATTGCATTAACTTATTTCATAAAATGCATTAACTTATGCTGCTTTTATGAAGTTTTTACTATGTTATTGTTGCGGTGTTTAAATTTAAATAATGTATATTAAGAATATTACTATAGTGTCATAAAATCTTGATTACTCTAATAGTATTTTATTTTTCAAAATATACATGTTGGTGTAAATTTTATTTGTCTAATAATGTCCAAATATTTTAAATCTATTAAATCTCTTATCTCAGAGTTGCATTTAGTTAGTTTCAAATTTATGTTCTAGTTTTTTATAATGGATCACATGTTTATATACTTAACTATAGTATATCATAATAACATAAAAAAAACTTTAGATTTCTATAACAATTTAAAAAATGGAAAAGTCACTATTGCTTACTTCGTTGTAAATTTTTGTTTTTGTTATTAGTTATCATATTTTTAAGCTAAGTGTTGTGCAAACGTAAAAGAAATAAAGTCATTGTATAAAACGACTAATGACAATAAAATAATTAGTTTTTTACATACAAAGTTTAATTTTTATTTTCTTATAAATTTCAAAATGTTAAAGGTGATTGAAAACATGCGAAATGTAAAATTATTTAACTAAAAATGAGTACCAGTTTGAAATATATAGACACCATACGTGCCAGTTTTAAAGTTTAGTGAACTAGAAAACTCTTTTATAATTAACGCAAAAAATTTTTGTGTTTATAATGTAATAACAACACTTCCAAAAACTTAATTTACTGAACTTTTTACAGTGGGTATATAAACAAGAAAATTTTACGAAGTGTAAACAATTAATAAATACTTAAATTAAAATAATATAAAAAAATATGCATAGTGTGATAGTTGATAAACAAAGCAAAGTTTAAAAAACTATCAAACATCGTACTTTTCAGTCCCAAAAGATCATTTTAAAATATTCTAACAAATTAGTTTGATTCGGATTATTTGTTATTTAAAACTTTTGATAAGTAACATGTCAACAATAGTTGTATATATTTAGTGTATTGAATTTTTTTAAATTTTATTAAGAAAAAATGATGTAGTGACAATTAGACTTGTTATTAAAAAACAGATTTTAAACTTATAGTTTTGCTAATGTTAAGTTACAAAAATATTTCAAAAATATACTCATATTGTTAATACATAAAACTATTACATTCTAAAAAGAATTAGCATCAGTCTTAATTTAATTTATTATTGAATTATAATTTAACAAAAACTTTTATTGAAATTTAAACTTTCAACAAACTATAGGTGAAAGGATGTATTAAAGTGATAAAAGATAGAGTTCAGGAACTTTCTGGAGAAAATAAACTGAAATCTTTTTTGAATGCCATCAAGTACACTACTAAGCACTACAATGATGAGAACACACCAAAAAATATTTCAAAGATGCTAGAAACATGAAATGGTAAATTTCTATTTTTTTTTATAAATGCAACATTGAAATGTTTTTCTAATCAGCTATGCGTATTGTACCTAAAAAATAAATCATGTACGAAATACAAGACCCTAAAAACAAAGACAAACATGTTGATGCTACAAAATGATGGACATAAAGTGTTGCTTTTTTCTATCTTTCAGCCTTTTTTTGGTAGAAGATTACCACTTATCGTCATGTTTAGAAAGTTCTACCTGGTCTTCAGTGTTGACATTCAAGCTTTTTAAGTATCTACAGACGTTCTTAATACGCAGAGTTGAACGACCACGGTTGCGTCTGCCAACGACCAACTCGCTGTACAACTTTATTAATTCGCTTGTCAACCACCTAAGAACATGACCTAGCCAGCGAAAGTACACTATAAAGCGTTTTTGACAAATTGTGGCGTAATACATTAAACTTAGTATTCTTTCGAATCAGTTATTTTTCTATATGATCCAAACCCGTCCAGGTTTTAATTTAAAAAGACCCGGTCTTAGTACAAAATGAATTTACCACTTTTTGTTTTAATAATCAGTTGTTGTGTTAATTAATTTTTAAAAGTAGTAATCTTAAACACTTTGGATATGTACTGTACATAAAAGAGCATAACTGATAAAATTCAATTAAAGAATAAAAATTTCATCTCAAGACTAGTGGTAGACAAACTATGATCTTGATATAAAATAAAATATATCATATATATATCCTCGGATCATAGCTCTTAGTCTATAAGAACTTAGTTTATGCTATGAATCAGCTATGAAAAGTTGTTTTAATAATTTAATACGTTGTTTAAAGGAATGTCTCTAAAGTATAAGTATTCATTACATGTTTATAATCAAGATTAATTCTTAATAAGTTTACAAGTTTCTAAGATAAAAATTAAGTTTTATTTTCGCTTGTATTTATGTAATAATTAATTTGTATTATAACAAAAGTTTTTTATAAATTTAATTTTGTGCAATACAATTTTTTACTCTTGAAAATAAAAACAGTTTTGACAGCAAAGTTTTTTTAATACATTTATTAATGAGTTTTAGTCGTTATGGATCTTAATTTATTTATACCAAAATCATAGTTTGTCGTTTACTAGTCTTGAGACAAAATTTTATTACATATATAAATTGTAACAAAACACATAAATATCATTTGGCTAAAATAAGAACAAAAATGTTTAGTTGTTGATATTGGGAAGTTTTACGAAAATGCAAAAATAAACTTTATCAGTAACCTAATTGTCGAGTTCTTACATAATACGTCAAGATTTATTGATATTTTCTTATGTAACTATTCAAAGTTTAAAGTTAATCGTTTGCTAGTAGAGATCCTAGAGGAAACAAGTTGGAATGTATATTAATAGCAAATTTACACAGTACTCTTTCTTTATTAAACTAACACATGTTTCTTCAACGAAGCTCTGTAAAAAATAAATACTGTAAGGAAAGAATAGAAGCTAAAGTAGGTCTATTTTTAATTAAAAATAAAAATAATTACTATAGCTTATTGTAGACTAATAGTTGATAATAGATAAGATTTATAATGTTAAATCCGACTGTTATAAAACTATATAATGTTTGTAATTTTTAAATCTAAATTGTAATAAAGTAAAGTAATATGCAAAGTAAAAAACAAACCAAAATATAAACTACTTACATGAAAGTTGAAGAAATACTAATTCATAAGACTTAATGGTCGTTAAGTACTCTAAAAACATTAGTTAATAGTTGCGTCACAATATTATGTTCTAATCCTAATACATTAACTTAAAAAAAAAATCCTTTACTTTTTATTGTAAGATGTATAATCTATTCTTTATTTCTAGAAAAAACAGCCAGGCACTTTAGTTAAACATAGTTTTTCACAATTATTTTAAGTACATAACAAGTTAAGAATATGTGTTATTAAATCTATCAGTTAGAAAAAAAAGAAGTAAAACAACAAACAATAATTATTGAATTAATAAATTAATTGATTTAAGTTGAAGTGCAACGAAATGCTGTATACTTATCATTTTTTTATAGTTTAAGCTAATTAAACCTATAGAAACTTAGGGTAATATGTGCTTATAAAATATAAATAATGATTAAATCTGAATTATAACATAAGCAAAGTTAGATTCAACTTAAGATAATAAATTACAATTTAGTACGCGGACCCGAAAGACACCAAAGCGCAAAAGTAAATTGTTATTAAGCATTCAAAACCCTGGCCAACAATCAAGTTACAACACCGTGCATAAAAACACCACATTAGCTTTAATTACCTTAAACTATAATTAAATGATAAATATACAGCATTTCGTGGCGCTTTAATTTAAATTAATTAATTTATTTATTCAGTAATTAATGTTTGTTGTTTTACTTCTTTATTTTTTTTCTAACTGATAGATTTATTAACACATATTTTTAACTTATTATGTATTTAAAATAATTCTGAAAAACTAAGTTTAACTAAAGTGCCTGGCTGTTTTTTTCTAGAAATAAAGAATAGATTATACATCTTACAATAAAAGTTTAAGGATTTTTTTTTAAAGTTAATGTACTAGAATTAGAACATAATATTGTGACGAATATTATAATATAATAATGTGTTGAATACTTAACCACCATTAAGTCTTATAAATTAGTATTTCTTCAACTTTCATGAAAGTAGTTTATATTTTGGTTTGTTATTTACTTTGTATATTACTTTACTTTATTAACTATTAATCTACAATAATCTATAGTAATTATTTTTAATTTGATAAACACATATATACCCCTACTTTAGCTTCTCTTCTTTCCTTACAGTATTTAATCTTTTACAGAGCTCCGTTGATTTAGGTTAACTTGCTAACACACAGAAACATGTGTTAGTTTAATAAAGAAATAGTACTGTGTAAATTTGTTGTTGCTACATGTTATATATTAATTACTCGTTTTTTGATTTCCCAGAGATAAAACAAAATATTTTCACAATCCAAAATAAAGTAGTTGTTAATAGTTATTAGAATTTTTACTCATCTGATAATATACCATGTGACTTCTGTTCACTTAAATAAAACATAAAAAAGGTACTAAGATACAAAAATGTTGTAATTAAAAAAAATTCAGTTTTACATGATTTTTCGATTACTGATTTTATTTTAAATGAATTTTGGAATTAGAATAAAACAGCCGTTTTTAATGGTATATGGAAAGTTAGTTCTAGTTTTAAGTGAACTTTGATTTTTGTATTAGATGTTCAAATGACATTTTCAATAAAAAGAGACAAAAAAAAATTTTAACGTATAACAAGGTTGCCACTTTACCTGAAAACCTGGAATTTGAAAAGTTAGGCAAAAAAACCTGGAATTTGAGAAATTTTGAAAAAAAAACCTGGAATTTTGAACAGAAAACCTGGAATTTTGAACAATTTAACATTTTTGGTAGTTAAACTTCGATTTGACACAAATATCTATCATATAAATTAGATTTTTTTGTCATCATCAAAATTTTTTATATAAAAATAACGCATTTAAAGTAACTTTACAGTATCTTTTCAATGTTTTTATACTATTTTACACAGTTTCTTACATTAAACTTAACTTAAAACTAATAATAGACCTAAAAATCTGTACTTTTAAAAACCTAGGAAAAATTTGGAAAACATGGAAAAAAAATTGAAAAAATGAGTGGCAACCCTGATATAAACTCCTTGTCTAATAATTTTACTGATGAATTTTCACTTTGTACATTTAAAGCTGTTTCGTTACATTAAATGTACCGGTTTGAAACCCAAAAAGCCTTGTGTGATGTTTCAACTGTTAAAGTTAATATAATCAAATTTCTTTAACATTAAAAAAAAATCTTATATCGGAGAGCTCCGAAATTTTACAAAACTTTCAATAAATTTAGGAGGGTTATAGAATCTCTTAATATAGAAAATGAAAAAGTACCAAATTAAAATGAGCTGGAAGCTTGTGTAGTATGTATTTGCACCCAAATAAGTTACCAAATAATAGAAAAAAGTGAATCTATTTTACAATAAAATACTTTTTATTATCTGAGTAGTCCTAATCGTTGTACAATTAAATTTCATTGGCAATTGTAGCTTTAATTTACATCTGCATAAGCAAGAATAATATTTTTTGCACTAAGAGTACCAGAAATGTGGCAGATTTTTTTATAAATATACAAACATGTATGTAGTTCAGTAATGTTCTTTATTTTCTTAAATTTATTGACTTCTAATTTAATCAATGGTCTTATATACCCAACTATTGAAATTAGTTATTAAACCTTTAAAATACTAACAAATGTTTTAATTTTTTAGACTAATTTACTGTTAAACTCCGATGATCTTTTATGGCGAAAAATCATATGAAAAGCTCTATAACGTCATATTTTGCCTTTCCATAAATGAAGTTTTTGTCTGCTATTTGATGCATTTACCAGTCGAATATTTTTGTAGTTGCAAATTTTTTTCAGCTATAAGTTTTAAGTTGTTCTTTTTTTTGTTGTCTTGTAATTTTTTAAATACACAATCCCCTTAATATTTTGATATCATGTTAGATTTCTTTTTACAGATATTTTTGACATAACTTTTTGAAAAAAAAAAAAATCAAATTGGCTATCCTCACTTTAAACAAGATTAATAAAAATTTTCGTAAACACATTTAAGTATTTATTTAATGAATTTGTTTCTGTGTTTGTAAATTTTAATAGATTCTATCATTTATATTCTATAATAAGTAAATAATTTAGAATATATTTTGATACAAAAAAATAAACACTATAGATTTTAACAATTAAACTTTTGAAATTGTTTTCAAAAAGCATAGTTTTTTAAAATGCTTAAAAATATTCTCCTTTTTTCCATTACAAAATCATGCTATGTAATTGAGTTTGCTATTTAAAAAAGATTCCCTAAAAATCAGCTAAAATTCCAAAGCTTTAAAATTTATTGATTTCGAAATAAAATTAAAACAAAAGAAGTAGTTTAGTGTACTATATAATTTATTTTATTAAACTAACTACAATTTGTAAAGAAAAACCAAAGTAGTAAATTTTTCATTGGTTGAATTTTTGTTGAATTAAATTTAAAACTTATTTGCATTTGATTGATAAAAAGCTGCTTCGCACGAATTTGCGATAGGTAACCTAAGTTTTTAGTTTTGAAAAACAAAGCTGTTTTGTGTAGTTTTTACTCTATTAATTTTAAGAATTAGGTTGTTTACATAAATTTTGGAAATTAATTTGAAAATTTGGTGGTTTTATTCTCTTATTTGCGTATTTTAAATAGTTTTTGAGATGTATATAAAGTAATAGTTTACTTCTATCTAATATGTATACGTTTAAAAAACTTTTTATGCTTCCTAGTTTTTTAAACTCATTAATACTTATGACTTGAGTATATAATAAAGGAGTAGGAAGGGAATTTGAAACTTTTATCGGTTGCCTTATTCATTTGGAACATAAAAATATTTTCTAGTCTTTTTTATGTAATGTATATTTTTATTAGTATCTTCTGTCAATATAGATTTAAATTTCAAACACACGGTTTATAGTTGTTTTTTTATTTAATGCATTTGTTTTTTATCTTTTAATGATTAAAAGTATATTTGATTAAAAGTAATTTAATTGATAAAATTTATTAAGATGTATATATTAACACACGTTTCAGGATAAATTAAAAAAAAAATGTACGTTAATAAATAGTGGACAATTAAGGATATATAAAATCCACCTATTTCAAAAAATGATTTCTGTATCAAATTTAAAGTACATTAAGTTTTAGAAAATCAAAAAAGTTATTTAGATATAATTGATTAAAATTATTAGTAAAATTAAATAGTATGAAGCATGCAAGTTATAAGTACCTACTAATTAGTAAAAAACTATATGTTAAAGTTACTGGCAATTTTATCCAAGTTTTCATTTTTTATAATCGTTTCAAAATATTAGCCTTGAGTTAAAAAAAATGTTTTATCCTAAAGTTTTCAACTCCATGTTGTTTAATATTAGAAAAATTTAAAAAAATTAACATATGTATAGTTTGTGCTGACCTTACTTTAAAAAGGTTTTATATTTAATACAAATTTAGTTACTGAAAATATATAACAGAATGCATTTCATTTTGTTTAAATTTATTTAAGTACTTTCAAATAGGACTCGTCAGAAATTGTTTCCTACTGGATTATAATGAATACAAATTGAAATAAAACTATACTGCAGTTTAAAGTTTTAAGATATAAAATGACGTAATAATCAAATGTTTAAAATTAAATAAGTTCTAATGCTAAACAAATTTGGTATACTAATAAAACTCGGTAGAATTAAAACAATCTAAATAAAGAAGCGATAAAAATTTTAAATTAAAACTATGCTTAAAAATAAAGTTTAACAAGAAACTAATTACTTTAAAATTACTAATATAAGGATTTAAAAAGTCTAGTTTGGTAAACGAACTTTTTCTGCTTACATAAACTGGGCCTTAAAGATTGAATACATAAGGCTTCCAGAATATGCAATTGAAAAGAGTTCTCCGCTCTCACTAAGACTGAAAAATTGTCCTTTTTATAATTTTTAACACACTCAGGATTGTCCAACAAATGTTGCCCAATCGCCGAGAAGTATTTTTTAGTTGGTTTCTCAGAACGGCCATCAAACCACTTTTTCAAGACTTTCGGAACATGTTGATCGATTCTTACATGGAACCTTTGAGATGTTTTTCCCACGTAGTCACTACCACAGTGACAACTAAATTTATAGATGATGTTACTTTTTTCATGGGTGGGAGAAACATCTTTGTAAATTCCATTTAGAGGTCGATCAGTATACAAAACTGTTCTTAAATGAGCAGAGCTGAAAACTTGGCTTATTTCCTCTGAAATTTTCTTAGAAAACCTCTCAGAAATATTTCCAAGGTAAGGAAGTTTTAAGTATACTGGACACTTCTGAGGGCCAATCATTTTTAAAGCTGTTGAACTTCTAGCTCTTGTTATAACTTTCGAAACTAAGTTACCTGGATAACCAAGCGAAAGGAAAGTGTTTTGAAGTGTTTTCAACTCGCCAAAATAAATTTAAATGAAATGCATTCTGTTATATATTTTTAGTAAGTTATGCACCGGAAAAAAAACTGTACAAATTTAGTTAAAGTGGCCTTTGAGGAATTCTTGTAAAAGTTGTTTGTATATGTCAATTTTTGTAAAAACGTTACTTAATCCTTATAACTTCAGCAAGAAATCGTCCTTGAAATATTTATGATCCAGATCTCATAGTGGATCAGCACAAATTTTCAACCATAAACGATCTCTGAACGTAAAATAAGTAAGGTAATATAAAAATACACAAACTCAAAACAAACAGAAACATAAAGTCGTTTTTTATTCATCACATCAAACTCATTGTGTTTTATATCGTGGTACTATCTTTTAAATCGGTTGATTGCTTGTGTTTAACAATCAAATTTACAACACTCAGTTTAAACCAGGCTTTCCCTTAATAGCCTTTTTTGATATCAGGGGCAAAGGCTAGTAACGAGGGTAAAAATTTAAAGAGCTGATACCTGTTGAAGAAGGCAGGGTTGCCACTTTACCTGGAAAAATCTGGAATTTGAAAATTTAGGCAAAAAAAAACCTTGAATTTTAAACAAAATCACTAAAATTTTAACAAATTTTACATGTTCAATATTAAAATTTCGATTTGACTCAAAAAATCTATCACATAAATAAAAAAATTTTGTCATTATCAAAAAAGATTTATTAAAAACATATTTAATGTAGCTTTATAGTATATTTTAAATGTTTTTATACTATTTAGCACAGTTTCATATCTGAAATTTAACTTTAAATTAAAAATAGACCCAAAATGTTTACTTTGATAAACCTGGAAAAAATTTCGAATAATCGAGTGGCAACCCTGAGAGGAGAGTAAATATCTTTTAAACTTTTGAAATTTGTGCGATTATGAACATGAGTTTGAGAAACTTGGTATGAAAAAGAACACTGCTTCTGATTTAGTTTTTTTTTTCGTTTTATTATGATCATTTTATAGACCTAATTTATTTAACATACGAAAACTGTTTTTATTAAAGAACTTGTTTAAATTGTAGGCACTACCGCTCACTAATTCTATAAGGTTTAGAAAAAAGTTACTATATATTTATATAGCAAGCACCTGTTGTTTAACATATGCAGTCTTACGTTATTAAATGTGAAGTGACTCTTTTTCTCGATTCTGAACTCTGGAACCAACAAATTACCAATACAGTTTTCTGACTATTTTATGTACTAAAACAGCCTAGCTTCGGGTGTTAAACAGCTGTTAAAAAAGCTATGTCTGTTTTAATTACCAAAACAGCCCTTTCTAAGGTACTGAACACCTACTGCTGTCTAATAAACACGGTCGTTTGATACGCTTAAAATGACTTTGAACTGAGTCTTTTGAACTTAAATCAGTACGAGCTACCGAAAAATAGTTTTAGTATGAACACATTTATTTAATAAAAACCTATTCATATAATTAGAAGCCCTGACCTTTACGAGGCATGAGTTTTTTTTATTGCTACTCTTGTTATGTTTAAAAAATAAAATTGAGTGCTGATTAACATTAACTATTTGGGAACCTTTCAGTTCCGACCCGCGCAAAATTCCCACCCGATTTATTCCAACCCGAACCTATTCTGACCCTGATCAATTCCTACCCGATCAATTCCCACCTGATCAAATCCCACATAATCAATTTTGCGCGTCGCTTTTACACAGCTTCACTTTTGCACGGAGAGCTGTTTTTTCATAGTGTCAGTTTTGCATAGGTGTCACTTTTTTATGATTGCACAAAGAGTTCTGTTTGCATAGCATACATTTTTACTAGTGTCATGTTTTGCTATAGTTTTCACTTTTGCACGGCTTACTTTTTTTTAAATTGATAAAATTAAGTTGGCAAAATTTATCCAAATACATTTGTGTAAAAAAATAAAATAAAATTGTATTAAATGTAAACTTTACCTGTTTATGAACTAATTACGTATTAATGAAACATAAACTTGAATATAATCTAAAATAAATTTGACATAAAATTAAAATAAAATTAAATATAATTAAAAGCTAATTAGAAATTATTTTAAGTAGAATAAAAAATATATATCAAAATTTATTTAACTTAGTTTTTGTTTTTTGTACTAACTTTTTTATTTTTACTTTGATATTTATTGTTTTTATTTTACCGGGTGTGAATATCCACACTCAATTATACGTTTTAAAAGCAACAAATTTTTCAAAAGAGAATCTGATAACATTATAACTTTTCAAGACAAGTTAATTGCTGACAATAAAAGCAATACGATTTGTTTTGTTTCACTTTTTGACCTAAAAAAATTATAACATACTTAAAACTTGGTTTAAAGTTTTAAGATTACTACTTGCTAAAACAGTTAAAAAAAAAAGAGTATAAATAAGTTTCAATGGGTTTAGCCTATCATTTTTATGTTTTTTGATGATTACAAATCATTGATGTAAAACAATAAAAAACTATAAGGCACACTAGAACAAGAATCAGTAAATACATTCTACAACAACTAACTTCTAAGTTGTACGATAGTTTGAGCTTGTAAGACATAAAATTATTATAATAAAAATGTTTAACAGTATTAACACACGTATCTTGGTAAAATTGTGTAAAAACAAATAATAACTTATATAATTTAAAGCTTAAAACTGCACTTACACACGATACGGGGCAAACAGTTATAAACTAGAATACTTCAAACTATTTTTTTACACTTTACTTTTATGTTAAAATACTAACAATAACTAATAGTTTTAGATTAAATCTAAAAAAGTTGTAACATGCATCACATACAAGTTTAAGTAAATTTTTCAGCTGTAATAATAAATTAAAATTATTTTAAAATAAAGATTACTAAAACTACTATAGTGTTAAACTAACTAAAAATAAGTAAAATTATCAAACTTTTGTTTCACTTTACCAAAAAAAATTTTTTTATTAGAAAAGTTTTTCAAAGGCTTTTGACATTTAAACAATTAAACTCAAAAAATTATAATTATTTTTAAAATCCTGGTTCGTGTGTTGTTTTGTACGTCTACGCATTTTTGACTTTAAACCAAGTCAAAGTCATCTTTAAATTATATTCTATTCAAAAAACTTTAAAAATTAAATAAGCAAAAATTTTATGACTGTTTTATTTAAAAATAAACTTTAATTAGCATTTAATATTTTTGAAAATTTAGTTTAAGGTTAAATTTGTTTTGTTTTAAATGTTTTATACTAAATAAATTAGAGTTTGTGTACATGTAATAGAAATCAAACTATAGTTTTATATTTATGATATTTAATTTCAACTTATTTTTAATATAGTTTTATATTGATAAAGTTAAAATTGTGGAAAAATGTCATCTGGTCAAAAGTGACGTCACGCAAAAGGTGATACTCGTCCAAAAGTGACGCTTCGTGCAAAAATGAAACCCGAATGAAAATGACTCCGTGCAAAAAAAGATCCTTGCAAAAGTGACGAATAACTTTGTTTGGAATTAATCGGGTGGAAACTGATCGGATGAAATTTAATTCATGTGGAAATCGATCGGTTGGGATTTGCTCGGGTGGGACTTGATTCGGGTGAGAATCGTGTGGGTGGGAAATGTTATACCGTATTGAAATTTACTTAATACATTCAGTACTGTATTTTTACATGCTTTATTAAAACACTTTAAACTTTACAGATTCCATATAACTTTTCCTGATTATTTTGTTGTTCATCTCGCAGCTTACTAATGCACTGCTAAACAGAGCCTAAATTTTTTTTAATCTTTGAATTTTTATTATAATAAACGATCTAGTATATAGAGATTCATTTCAATACAAAATGCATGCTGAAAATTAAGCACAGTTTACCGAATTTTTATGTAATAATAAAAACACAAAAATAAAGCAACAAAATTATGATATATTATTTCAAACTAATGACTAAAACAGCTTATTCAGAAAACAATAAGCGTTTTGAAATCTCTCAGACTAAGTTTAATTTACATGTAATCAAATAAAAAACCTTACTAATCACGAGGTCGTAACTGTTATGCATATAGTCAATCAAACTTACTCCGTAAAAAGACCATTTCGTTTAAAATTCTTTAAAAACAGACTTCAAAATTAAAATTTATATCAATCATTTCTACAAAGTTTTTACTAAAATATTACTATAAACAAATAACAAAGCTCTTTTTACTTTTATTTAGGCTACTTAGTTCATCCATTAAAGGAGATCAATTATATTAAAATACTTTAACTGTTTGATGCGTGTTTAATAAAGAATTTAAGAGTCATATAGTTTTTAACTTATAGTATGATTTGTAAAATCTAGTTTTGTTCAATATTTTAACTAACTGCTCGTTTAAAAAAATTATTTTCCTTGATTTTTTTTTCACGAATTTTAATTCAATGCACAGAAGACCTCTTTGCGCAAAACTTCATTCATATTAAATTTAACTTAATTTGCGCAGAGCTATTTTTGAGAAAATAAATTTAGATATAACTAAGTTTAAAAGTATAAACGTTGGCAAAAATTAGACTTAAAAAATAATTTTTTTTAGACATATTTTATCTACCATTGTCTAAAATCTTTAAGAAGTTAAATCTCCTAGATCTTTTTTATTTGGATTTTTAACTGTTAAAAAATTAAATGTCCCAAAATAGCTTGAGTAAATAAGTGGTTTGTAGCTCGTTACATAGAGGTATTTTTATACACCATATCCTTTGATTAAACTTATTTGCGAAGATTGTTTTTTTGCGTTAGGTAATAATCTTTAAAACCAGTAACTATTAAAACAAAAGTTAAAAGCTTTTATCTAAATATCAAAAAGTTTCAGCTTATAAAATGTTTTTTAAATACTTTGCTCGCAATTAAATTTATTGACAAGAGCTTTAAAAAGTTAAGTATATTTACTAAGCTTTTTTGTACTTAACATAATTTAAATTTAATTTTATTTTGACAAATTAAACGCAAATAAAAGTCTCCCAGTAACTTAAAATCGCCCTTCGTTTTGCCCATTGAGCTAACATAACCGCCAAAAAAGAAGATATCTTCTTTTTTTTGATAAACCCTTATTTAATCTAATATTTTATTAAACTGATTAACAAACTAAAAAAAATAATGCCTGGAATAAATTCAAAAAAATTGTTGTAAGCTATTCAAAACTTCTTAAACTAAAAAAGGCTATTGTAGAAATGATTTTAATGGGAATGAAATAAGAACATTCATATCATGACTAATTACAAATAAAAACATACAATAATTAACAGAGTTTAAATATTAAAGAAAAAATAAAACGAGTTATCATCATGTATAATTTATAAAACCTTAAACAATATACAACTAAAATACTTACAAAACTATGTGAAGGAAATATTCTTAAAGATATGCAAAAACTATTAGTAGTATTTATTTGGAAAAATACAAATACTATTAAAATTCTTAAACATAAATCTCTAAACTTAAGTTTAATAGTATTTGTCGATTACTAACTAAACTAATGCAAAAGTAAAAAAGATAAATTTCTAAAGAAAAAAAAAGGTTAATTTGTAAAAACTCTTTAATTTCTTGCCATTTAAAAAAAACTAGATAAAATTTTGTACTTGGAAATAATCAAAAGCAGGGTAATATTTTTAACTATACTTTGCTTTAAAACTTAGTTTTTTACCTTTTTCTTAAACCATAGTCAAATACTATTTATGTATTATGTATGTAATATATATGTTAACAGACTTTTTCTTAAACCTCCAATTAAAAAAAAATTGTTAGAGATAATTTTGACAAAAAAAAAAACAGCAATAAAATTGAAACAAAAATTCAAAAACTTTAGTGTAAATAAATTTAATAACAAGTTTAATAGATATAACATAATTTTTAATATAAAAAACTGATGTGAAAAGGGATTGTAAACTGCTTTACATGAAAAGAATAATAAGTTCAACTCAAAGTTTTCAACTTAAATTAATTATTGAAAACTTTTTTATCTTTTGAGTTCTCCTTAATGAAGTTGTGTTTATTCTACTATTAAAATCAAAAAAAATAATAAGTTTATTTAAAACAAATAATAATTACGGTAAACATGTATAAAATTTGCACAAAATAAATTTATAGAGAAGTTAAAGTAACTTATGCTTATAAAAAAAGAAATTACTGCAAATAAAGTAATAATTAAACGCCCTTTCACAAAATAAACTGCTTTAAAATGAGCCTAAGATTATTTTAGGTTTTATATATAATTTTGTTTTTATGCAACTAAATAATACACATTACTAGCATTGGAAAGTATAAACTGAAAAGTTAAAATACAAACTATATTCAACCTTAAATAAAATCTAACTTCATCAATTAAAATAATTATAATCAAGGCTATATGTACTAAATATGTTTTATCAAGCAGCTTAATTACTTAAGGTTTAAGATTTGATAAAGTGTTGCGAAAAGAACAAATGAAATAAAATATGTAAATTATATTTATGTTTACATTATTTGTAAAAAAAAACTATTCTATTATGCGTCTGTAAAAACTTACAATTAACATTAAAATATACTTAAGCTTATATAAATTAAATGCTATTAAATTCTTAATGTTTAATTTTAAATGTGAAGAGTATTATTTTTAACAAATTTAAATACCATTAAGGCTTCTTTAATCAGATGGTATTGTTTAATAGGCGGGTAAATTAGGTGGAACTCTTCGGCTTCCCCCTGTAGAAATTTGGTCTAACTTTAACTGTAGTATACAGTTTATAATAATTTATTTTTTATAGTGAATAAAAACTATATCCATTTACAAAACAATATCACTTTTTCAATTGAAAATAAGAACGAACAAAAATGTTATTTTTAATCGTTTTATAGTGTTATTATATACTATAAGTATAACAAATCTAAGATTTTTAAACTAGCTGATGATTAGTTAAATGCAAGCAATAAGGAAATATTTTATGTTAATTTTGTATCAATATAAAAAGTGTGCACTTTAACACAGTTGAACTTATAGAGCTTTATATTTACAAAATTTTAGTTTCAAACTTATAAATATTTTGGTAAATTTGAAATTATTAGTTTTAAAAAGCGCATACCTATATAGTTTAATTTATACTTCATATTATGTCAACTATGAAGAATTTAATGAAAATTTTCTAATTAAAAACTAAAAATTATATTACAAATATAACTAATACTGAACAAATTAGTTCTTTTTTTATACTAAAGACTAAATACTTAGTAACAAATAAAACGAAATAAAACACTGAAATATTTATAAACTTTCAATTAAAAGCTTAATGCTTCAAAAATACAAGCATTATTTTTTTATTTGTATAAAAATTTATTAATTTTAAATTAAATAACTACTCTAGTCTAGTTTACAATAACTCAAAAGTATTTCATTTAAAATAAGTTATCACAGAATGACTCACTACACACGTCATGATACACGAAATTAAATCAATAAATTTTAGTTTTTAAGAACTTGATGTTTTAAAATTAATTCAAGTTTAAATTTGACTAAAACTTTTCATTATGTTAAAAATTAAATCTTAGAAACGTATTCAAAGTTGAAAGTATTTTCTATAAAATTTTTTTAAATACGCTGTGATAACAAACAAACTACGTGCTTTATATATTAATATTTACAGCTTTTTTTTTAACCTATAACAAAATTTTTTATTAATTTTGAAATAAAGATTTAAACACAACTTACATATTTTTTTATTTTAATGTATTAATAAATTTTAAACTTACAGCTTCAATATAATTTATTATGAAGAAAGGCTATTAAAAACTAGTGATCTACCAGACCCACTAACTAGAATCCAGCCGGATCTAGTCCTTTTTTTAAATTTAAGATCCGACCGAATCCGGATATTTTTTAAATTAAAATCTAGCTGGATCCGGATCTTTTTTAAACTAGGATGCGTTCGGATCCGGATCCTAAATATTTCAAGCTTTATGTAGTATTAATAGAAACCAAACTTAGAAAAAGTAATTTGTATAACACAAACAAAACAAAATCGGGGATTCAGTAGATCACTATTATAAACATCTAATATATCTTTTAAATCAACTCACAACAGAAAATTTATCTCAAAAAGAATTCAAAGAAAAATAAATTTTGGGTTAAAAATTCAGTTATTATTAATCTACTTATAACAACATACCTGTCTTTTTTTGCATCAGACTCGGATATGTTTTTTTTATATTGTTGAAAGGTTCAGGAGCTGGAAATGCAGTTTCAAAATTAAATCGTTCATCAAACTCAGCTGTGAAAACAAAACAAAGTTCGGATTAATTTCTAATTGATAATTTTTCTTTACTTAAAATAGAAATAATCTTTGAGAAAATTAAAAAAAAAATAAAGCAATTAAGTTCTAACAAAATGCTTCTACTGTTATTATGTGACATTGCTTAAAACTTTTAGTTCTGTACAATGACCTAAAGAGCTATTATATAGTATTTAAAACTTTTTTACACGTTTTTTTAAATTAAACAACATTTTAATTAACTTATTATCAATTTTTGCATAGTACGTCATTTAATATTTCTTATTGTATAGTCGCAGTTTGATAATCTGTTCAACGATGAAACTGAGTAAATGCCTGACTTATGTAATAATTTTTAAAAATAAGCCTCTATTTTGAAATCTAAAAATTTTATCAACATTTTATTAACAACTGAAGATCTCGTTTGAGTAAACATCGTTTTGATAATAGAATAAAAAAAATCAAAGTAATAACTGAGGATCTCAGTAATTTTATTTATTGCATGAAACATAACATATTTAAGATGTAAATATATAACATTTTTGCTTACAGTCATGACTAATATTGTGATGACCCACTGACTTTCCGCTAGAACTTCTTGCAAAACTGCCAGAGCCACCATACTGACCTCCTGAACTCCTCATTGTTGATCTACCATCTTGCATGTTGGAAACTCTCGGAGGAGGAGGTGGTGCTACAGAGTTACTATGACGACTGTTTAAAAATAAATTAAGACTTTATTTTAGCTTAATTCTTCTAATGTAAAGGTGTATACATTTTTACTTAGCATAGTTTTTATAAACTCGAATATTTATTTACTATAATAATTTACAGTATAACTAAGTTTAAAACAAAAGTTCATAAACTAGCTTTAATTATTTCAATATCAGAGTATATCGTCAAATGAAATTTTTGTAGTTACTTATGTTTTATTTAAAATACTATTTAGCTTATGATGAGTAAAACTTTAACTAAAACAATGATAACAAACCATGATTTATTTCCAAATTTAATTTTATTATGAAGTGAACAATGTAGATTATTTAAATCATAACGATTTAAAAAAAAAGTATGCGATTTTGATTTAATAATTAAAATTCAATTATTCTAAAAACAGCATTTTTTCACAAATTACAAAAAATACCACGAACTTCAAAATAATGTTGACTAAGTATCAAGAAAATGTAAAGCCTGATTTTTAAAAATTGGAACTATTTTAAAACATCTTTGATTTATTTATTTTTTCATCAAACAAGCCTGAGCACGATAATATTTAAAAATCCCTTATATTGATTAGAAATTAAATGTAAAAAATTATTCAGGGTAATTGTAACGAGTTGTATAAGAAAAGAAAATTCAAAAGAGTTCGAAATAAAAAGTAACAAGTTCTATATTCAGTGTTTAAAAACTTTTTGTTATTCTTTAAGAACAACTAGCTTTAGTTTAATTAATAAAATAAAGTAGCATTACATACAACTATATAATAAAGACGATACTAGACTAACTAGAATTACTTATAAAATAATTAATTTAAAATAGTTTAAAAACATTTTATTTAACAGAATCATACTTGTCACGTGATGGTGGAGGCGGAGGAACTTGTCTGCTGTGAGAATGACTTGTGCTTCTAATTTAATTTATTTTGTTAATTGAAAATAAACAAAAATGTATCTAATTGAGTAAAAATAAAAATTAAAAAACATTCCCAAATAAATTTAAAGCAGTATTAAAACTTAAAATTAAGGTTTTAAGTTCAACTAGTAATAAAAAAGTTGGTTTGAAAGTTATAAAAATAACAAACCTCTTATAATCGTTATTTCCAATAGAACCACTTCTTATAGGAGTTGGTGGACCCGGATGCAAATTAGATCTAATAAAATTTCTTATTCGAAATCATTTTGTAAATAAACTACCCATTTACTTAAACTAAATAAGATCTTAACTGAACCCATTACAGGTCAATGTAAAATCAAAAATTTCTTAAGTTAGTAATTAAGAACATAACCTGTTCTGAGGTATAGAGCTAGTAGGTGGTGGATTGGGAGCAATGTTTGGTCTGTTAGGAGGAGGAGGTCCTCTTACTGTATTAAAATTATCCTGCTTTTTACTTTGAATTGGTACCATGCTTCTTGATGGCATTGTTCCAAACTTTTCTTTAGCAGATGGACCTCTGTATTGTTTTCATTTTTATTGTTTGAAATACAAAAATACTTGGATTTAAAGAAGTGAAGAGCTTGAATAACACTAGACTATATTAAGAAAAATACTGAAAGAAATAACTAAATATTTAATCTAAGTAATTTTCAGCTAACTTCTTATTTGCTTATTATTTTGTATGTCATCATTTACTGACAAAACTGAAATGTAAAGTTTAAGTTGTGGCAAATGAATTAAATATTTTTTTAAGTATTCAGAATATATCTTATAACAAGCTTATACTTTAAACCAAATTTTCATTATTCACTACAGTGTATAATTTAGTATACATTGTTACAAACCTGCTTGGCGGGGGAGGCGGTGGTCCATTTCTCCCTGGAGGTGGTTGGGGACGCCCCGTCACTCGTTGGTTTCTATTATCTGACAAACGCCTGTTAACAGGTGATGACTGAGTTTTATTGATGCTACTTGGTTTTTCTGGAAGATTGGGTCGTTGAGATGGGGGTGGTGGCTTGTTTACTCCAAACACTGGTTTTACTTTATTAAAAGACGGCTTTTGACTACCAGGTAGAGGTGGTTGGCTGCCTTTTTTTGGTGCATTGAATTGACTGTTTTTGTTAGACTGCAAATGGTAAGGTTTGTTGACAGATGCTGACTGTGATGTAGAGTTCAGGTTTGTTGATGGCGTTTTGAACCTGCTGTTGCTCAGAGGTAAGTTGTTCACTTTACCTTTACCAGGTGGAAGTTTTGCCGGTCCTATGATTTAATTATATTATAACTTAAGAATTCATTTTTGTTTAACTGTAAAAAGAATAAAATACTTTATTAATATAAATATACCGATTAAATGAAAATTTGGATTAAATACGAAAAAATAACAAATTAACAGTTGAATTTGGACTAATGTGGATTCTAATCTTTTATTATATTATTATATGTTTTTTTTTTTTTTTTCGAAGAAGGAAATGTATTTAAAAATAAATAAAATCTACAAGAAACAATTTAATAATTAGTCAAAAAAACGTTAAATTATAATAAAGAACTCATTGAACTCCTTAAAACTTTGACCCCTTATATCTAAAAGAATACTATATACTTTAAAACGCTGTTAAAAGTAATTAGTGAATATATTTTGAAAAACAAGATTATCAATACAAGCAATGACCTATAAAAAAAAAATTACTTGACCACCAAAGTTATTTAATTTTAAATGATGGAAAATATGAGTTAAAAAAACTTTAGTTTATTTGAATGGAAATATAAGTAGTTTTCTATAAACTTAGTTTATTTAAAATACCCAAAATACTGCCACTGTATATTTCTGATTTTCATCTTGATATGTACTTTGAACTCGTTTAGAATATTCCTTTGTGATATTTTAAATAAATGACAATAAAAAAAAATAGAATTATTTTAAGCCTTTTAAATAAAACACTTAAGTTAAAAGTTCAAAACTAAATTTTTATCTAAAAGTTTAGTTATAATTAATTATGTAAAATACAATAACTTAAAAAAACTTAAAAGCTAATATCATTTTAGTTTAAGAAAGAGTTTTTGAATTATTTGATATACTTTTTTATCCAAAATTTTTATTGTTATGTTAAAAATTTTGAAAAAGTTACAGCCTGTCAAAAGAACTTTTAATAGCGGTATTTACAACTAAACTAGCCTTTAGCGCCTGCTGGTCTTAGTTTAGGCATACCACCAGCAAAAAGACCACCCAGCCCTCCACCCATTGAAGAACTTTCACCAGATGATCCAACCCTATTCCCACTTCCTGTTGAGCTTGATGACTTCGGTTCTGTATAATTTGTTAACTGGTAAAGCTAAATACTTGAATGTAAAATATATGTTTTTAAAATAGTATCATATTTTTAGTTGTTTTTCAAAACTTACTTAAACCACTCTTTGAAACAAAAAAGTTAGTTAGACCAAAATCTAGTATGAGTTTATGAAAAAAATTATATAACATATATTTTAACTTAGAACTAAAAAAATACTATATAAAATATATAAAAATATAAAAAAATATCCTGAATTATCAAATAAAAATAAAATAATTTAATAAAACAGTTATAAGAAAAAATTTAAGATTTAAGACTTTTTGTTATATACATGGTTGCCAAAGATTTTATGAATTTTTTTCAGTTTTTCTAAATTTCTTCCAAGTTTTTCAAAGAAAAAGTTTTTCCATTCGTTTAGAATAAGTAATCTTAACTATAGATTTTAAAATTTATTAACAATACAATGTTTAACTCGTTTGAAAACAAGATCTTCAGTAGTTTAAAATGTTATTCAAATAGAAGGCTATACTCTATTTGAATAAGATATTAAACAACTGAAGATCTTGTTTTCAAACGAGTGAAACATTGTATTGTTAATAACATTTAAAATTTATAATTGATCATTCTCCTTTTATTTAAGTTGAGAACTTTGATTGCCATCCCTAAGTAATTTTAAGGTAAAAATAGTTAACAACATTGATAAGATACAGTAAAGCTACTTTAAATGAGCTTTAAAATAAATCAATTGCTTAATTATACAAAAAAATTGTCTTTATATAAGATAGATTTTTTTTGTCTGATCAAAATTTCATAACTTTAAAAGTAACAAAAGATAATAATTCCAGGTTTTTTAATAGTTTATGTTTAAAAATCCAGGTTTTTCTGTTTTTTTTTTGATTTATCTAATTCTAGGTTTTTTGGCAACACCGTATAAATACTGTTAGTAGTTTTAGTTCAATTTAAAACTGAGTTAATGGTTATGTCAAAAATAGTTGTTAAAAAAGTTGTATGGAAGACAAATTTAGCGCTCCATTCTAAAAAAAACTTTTTAAGCAAAATATCCAAGCTAGATATAAAATACACAAAAACTTTTGCCAGTTTAGACATTAAAAGCTTACACACTGTAGTTTCTCGACTAAAAGAAGTAATGTATGACATATAAACAAACACATACAAGTTAACTAATTTTTTAAAAGAACCAAAAGTACTAAAATATACTAAAAAACACCTTACAACTATGTTCTCAAAGTATATTTCTTAATGGTGAAAAAGACTACAAGAATAGAGTTTAACAAGATTTAGTTTAATCTAATCAAGTTTAATATTATTGAAATTAAAATGATCAAGTATAATATAATCTAGTTTAAAATGATCACTAGTTAAAAAACAATAGTAAACCAAAAAATTCAAACAAAAATGAAAAATTAGTCGATTAAACTTTTTTAATTATTCGCTACTAAGGTCTTGGGTCCAATCATTGTTTTTATAAAAATATACACTAGCACTTGTTTAAAACTTTAAAGTTTAAACTACAAGTTAAACTTTATAAAACAGAAATCTAGTTTATTTTTGAGATATAGTTTGTTTTGTAAAAATTTTATGACCCAAAACACAAAGAGCAATTTCAAAGGTATTTTTTTAGACTAAAAATTCAATAAACTAACTAAAAATATATATTCTTTAACATTATTAGGCTAAGAATCTAAAATTTTTTGAATATGTTCTTAGCACAATTTATACAAAATGAATTTAAAAATAGTTTTATCATTTGATAAATAACTTATAAATAAAGATATTCTTCAATATTTTAACAAATAATTTAATCAACCCAAGAGATTGTTTCTATACTAACTTATATATTGGTAGACTTTGAAATTTTTAAGTTGTTGCTTGAAAACTATTAGAAAAATTATTTAAAATAAAAAATCTATTTTATTTGTATTTGTTTTCTTCTATAAAAATCTTCTATAAAACTGTTTTTTTTTTTTGTTTTTTTAATAAAAATTTTTTATTTTTTAAATTCTGTTCCAACAAAATTTTTAAATATATCAAGGAACATTTCCTGAAAATTTGAGGTAGTTATCTCAAAAAACGTAGGAGAAGATAGATTTTTACAGGGTTGCCACTCGTTTTTTCAAGATTTTTCCAGGTTTTTCAAATTTCTTCCAGGTTTTTAAAAGAAAAAATGTTTGGGTCTATTTTTAGTTTTAAGTTAATTCTATAAAAGAAACTGTGTTAATTAGTACAAAAACATTTAAAAGATGCTGTAAAGTTACTTTAATGTCTTTAAAAAATTTTTATTTTTTATGATGACATAAAAATCTTGTTTATATGATAGATTTTTGTGTCAAATTGAAATTTTAGTACTAAAAATGTTAAAATTATTAAAATTTCCAGGTTTTTTGATCAGAATTCCAAGTTTTTTCCAGGTTATACCTAAATTGTTGAATTCCAGGTTTTTTAAGGTTTTTCCAGGTAAAGTGGCAACCCTGTTTTTAGTGAAATAGTCTTTTTTTGCCGTTTTAGTTTGCGCCTCCCATAAGGAACCTATTGTTGGCTCCGACTTTGACTGACTATATATCAAAATGTATTTTGAATTTTTTAAATCTGTAAAAAGCATTTTGTAGCTTATTAAAAACTATATGATTTAAAATCAAAACCAAAAAAGGGTGTTTACCTCCCTATGCCCTTAAATTACAACAATTAATTTTTTTATTCACTTACACTGTACAAGGTAAAAATTTACAGAGTGCAAGTAAAAAAAAAGTAATAGTGTACAAGGTTACACTGTAAAAATTTTCTCTTTAGGCACTGTCACATTTTTTATACTCTGAAGAACTTTTTTATGCCATAACATTATAATTAGAATCTGAGTATTGAAGTGAATAAATTTATGTGTTGTTATAGGAATAACAAAATACTATAAAACATTTTATTTTTTACAGTATTACAAATGTTCTTATGTTCAAGTCTTTATTGAGTAAAAATAATTTTTATCTATAACATTTTATTTCAAATACTAGCGAAGTATTATCATAATGATTAACTTTAAATAGCTCCAAAATAACACAAACTAACTTCCAACAACAGGAGCACTTCTATCATTAGTCACGGTTTTCTTCAATTTTTTGGCTTTAAAATTATTGATGTCTGATAACATAGCATCTCTGCTTTTTGCTTCAGACTTTTTCAATTTTGGAGGAGCTGATTTGACAGGTGGAGGTGGTGGAGGTATTCCTGATAGTTTTGGCGGTGGTGGAATTGTCATCTCAAGATATTTTTAATAGTGTTATTAAAGACTGTAAAGTATATCATATATATCAGACTTTAATTACAATTTACATCTCCTCATGTGTTTTTTTCTTAATAAGGTAACAACTGCACACTAAAACTCATAAAAAAGTACATAAGTATTAAATATAGCTTATAAGTTGTTATTATTCTTAGAAGAAAATTTAAGTTTCCTCATTTTATAAAAAATAGTGCAGTCTTGAAAATTTTTAAGCATAACCAAATGAAAAAATAAGTAATTGATGTACAGATGCAATGATATCATTGGGTGCACAACAGTTCAAATTTTAAAAGAAAACTGAAAGGGCCACAACTACAAAAGTATTATACATTTGAAAAATATAAAAAATATGTATCGTGGCCTTAATAATATCTACAAGCCTTTTTTTTTACTTTTTGTAAAATATATTATATTCTTTCCAATATGGCTAACATAAGTTTCAAAGTATACTTATTTTTACAATTTTTTAATATCTTAAGAAATATTTAATAGTTTACAAAAAGAAAAAGATAGCTTGTAGATATTAATAAGTCCATGACCAACATACATATTTCTAATTTTTTTCAAATATATAATACTTTTTTAGTTGTGGCCCTTTATTTTTTTTAGAATCTGAATTGTCATGTAACCTGATATCATAGGTGGCCATTTTACCAAGAAACCTGGAGTTTAAATATCTAGTAAATTAATACATTTTTTAAGAAAAAAGTATCTATGAACAAAATTATAGAAAAACCTGTTAACAACATTTATTTTTTAATAACTCATTTTGGTAAGTGTTAATCATAACAACATTTGTCTACAACTTTAAAAATGCTGTATAAGATAATCAACTAAATTGGTTAAGAAATTGTCATTAACTTTCAGTTTTTGGGGAAAGTCAGAGCTTTTTTGCTGTCTGTTTGTAATATCATTAATTACCTTCCAGGTGTCTGCTGAACTGTTATTACAATTTTGTAACCTGTTTTCAAAATAATTTTTTTTAGAAATAGTTTTGATTTTAATTAATTTGTTTTGTTAAGTTTTGAACTCTTATACTTTTTGGGTGTAACTAGTATTGTTTTTGCATAGCATTTTGTAAAGCTTGTCTTTATAATTAATTGACTTAAGAATACAGGGGTTATCCAGGGTTTTAGCTTTAATTTTTGTTTATATTTTGACAATTTAATAGAGGAACATTTTTGTCACTAATCTCTTAAAATTTTTCTAACAAGCACTCAAACTTTGAATCTACTGAACCCTTGGAAAGTATCAGTTTAGAGTTTGTTAGCACTAATTTTAGAATGATCCTGATAAAACTGATTTTTAGTGTTTACATGAGTCTTAGTTAGGTTACAATTTTTGAGTCTTACATTTAATGGAAAGTGATCATAAATGTCAGATAAAAGGACATTTGCTTTGTTGACTTTTTGGGATTAGAACAATAAAAGTGATCAATTAATGTAACTCCTTATTAGTAACTGTGGTTGGAACATCAATTAGATTTGTAAATCCAAAGCTACAAACTTCATGAAGATAATATATAATTGATAAGTCTTGATCACTTTTAAGTGAATTCATGTTTATGTCACCAAATATGCAAACATCTTTATATTTAAGTATACTATTTATTAATACAAAAATTGTTATATAATACACTTTATATAATTATTCAAGATTTTTATTTGCAAAACTAAGTTTCACCCTTTAAGGGATCTTCAGTTACAATTTAAATCTGAAAAATATAAGATAAACAAAACATGGAAGATACTATAAAGCAAAACAAGTTAGAATTTGTAAACTATGTTATTTAGAAAATTAATCAAGGATTTAAATATAATACTAAATAAACACTATGGGTTAAGGCTAATAAAAAGCTGAACGTTAAACTGTTATATAAAATAAAAAAAACATTAGTGGCTCAAAATTAAGGAATAAAACAAGCTACTTACATATTATAATAAATAAAGAAACTTTTGAGTCTTTAAACTGAAATTTACTTATACTGAATGAAAAATTTTGAACTTTAAAAAACTTAACTAGCTTGAAGGTAAAAAAAAATATAACTGTAACACACAAAGGACTTGAGTCTTTAATTTTTTTAACTATTTATACTGAATAAGCTGCTAACTGGAAAAGAAATAAAAAACTTTTAACTCTGTGAAAAACTTTTAACTCTAAAAAAATATAGTGGTATAGAATTAAAAAAACAATGTAAATAACTTAGATACTATAATAGATAAAAAGTTTTAAGCCTTAAAAATGAAAACTGTTTGTACTAAAATAACTAAACAAATTGAAAACTTTACTTAGGTATTGGACATGAAGCTACTAGATTTAAAAACACAAACAGCTTAAAGTAAACAAATAAACTAAATAACTTACATATCACCATACACAGGGGGATTTAAATTCATAACTTGATTGGCTACTAGCTAACTGAAGTTAAATTGAGCTAATTGAAAAGTACATTGAAAATTTTTGAATAATATTGCTTCTACCACTATGACGTAAGCAATATGGTTTGAACTAAGTAAATGCTAGCATTTAGTTTTTATAGTTTAAAGCTGGAGTTTTATTTAGTTATTTAAGTAAGATGAAAAACATCTTGTACTTAAAAATGAAAATGAATTTAAGTAAATAAAATGAAATACAAAACTAGATAGCAAGCGTTTAATTTTAAAGTGAATTTTTTTAAGTGTGGACAATTAAAAACAGTTTGTGTCTTTTGTTTGAGTTGCTTCTTTTATTGGCTCTGGCTATTTCTAGCTTATCTAGGCTGCAAGTGCTACATATACTGTGGATTTTTCCTACCTCCAATGTGGTGAATGATGTTCCATTTAATATTATACTTAATATTGTTGTTTTTTAAAAACCAGATGTATTTAGCTAGTTAGGTGTTGTTTTCATTGTAGGTGTTAAAACTATGACTATGGTTGTACTATCTGCTTTTAAAAGTACTACCAATGCTCCCAATGTATTTCTTTGTTTCCTTGTTTGATATTACAATGGCTTTGTAAATAACCTTTTTTATAAGGCATTTGTTGTTCTAAGGGCAGGAGTTTTTAGATTGGCAATTACAAGTTTGGGTGCCTTTGATTTTGTTTTTTATCTTTATTTAATATGTTATTTAGAATTTTTTATTATGATTTGCTTTTATAACTATGATATTATTCATACAGCTCTATGAAATCTCGCAATTATTTTTGTTTATAATTTTGTTGAGTACTTCACTATTTTTAAAATGTTTATCAGTGAGTTGAAAGAATATTTTCCCTAAATTTGTTTAAATGGATTGGCAGAAGGGTGGGTTGAAGTAAATGATTTTTCTTAGTCGGTTTTTCTTCTTTTTGGTTTGAGGGTTTTTATTTTCTGAGTATTTTAGCATGTGTTTTAAATTTGAATCAGTTAGTGCATTTTGGTATGTGGGTACAGAGTTTTTAAATATTTTTTTATTTTTGGAAAGTCTGTTAATCATTATTTCAATCATTTCTGAGAGGTTTTTTTTTAATAATTATTGGGTGGTTTGATTTTTTGTTGATATATCTAACATTCGAGTTTTCCTTACTGTATAGTTTGTATTTGTTGTCAGTGAGGTTTAGAGTTGAGTCTAGAAAGTGCATGTGATTATCTGCTAACAATAGTTATTTTGAATCTGATTTCTTTAATTAGTTTGATTGTCTACTTTTTGGTTTGTTCTAAAATTTGGTTATTTGTTTACTCAATGATAGCTAGGCCATGGTCTATATACAAACTGATTTCTATATTTTTGTAGAGGGATTTAAGGTATTGTAATAAGTTCACTAATAGAGTTTCCTGGATGGTGGTACATATCTGTTTTTTGGTGTATATACTAAGGTTCTTAACATAATTCCAACTCATCCTGATTTAGACATAGAGTTTGTGAAAAGAAATGTTTAAATTAATAATAGGGGTATTTAGTCTCACATACCCCTATAATGTCAGGTGGAATTTTATATGATTTAATTAATTCTTCTAGTAAAGACATGTTTTTTGAAAAGCTTCTTATATTTAAATGTAAGAAACTTAAGTCACTATTGAGATTTTTGGCATTTTGAAAACAAATTTGGCAAAGGAGTACTGGGAATAAGCAGAGTATAGCTCAGCATCAGTATACAATTTAGCCTTTTACTTTAATACTTAATACTAGATTATAATTTTATAAAAATAATTTTGTATTATTTATTTTGTAAAGTGAAATGTATTATCATAACCAGCCCGACAAAAAAAAGTTTCGTCCACATTGAGTACATGGCTTTCAAAATGGTATAAGGCTAGAGCTGAACATTTTAAGTGAAAACACATATTAAACAAATTCCAATGAATGCAATTTTGAGAAGATCTGCATGCATTAACACATTCTCTACATGGATATTTTAAGTTTTTTACTTCAGTATAATAAAATATAAGCCTTTAAATTCTACATCACTTAATAAACTAAATGGTAATTCCTGTTTTAAACAAATATTACAAAAAAAATGGTTCATTAAATTAGCTTAAAAATAAAACTAAGATTTTGTAACTTTACCACATCTAAAATACAACCATTATTTACTAATATTACAATTTATACAAACATAATTGATAATCTTCTTACAAACTAAACAAATTATTACTATTATTGGACATTATACCTACTGTTCATTTATGAATAAAATAACATAATACTTCACTAAGAGGTTTCTAACTAGTACAGCATCAGAATTTTCACTTTTTATAAGGAATACCATTCCATTAGAGGTCCAGATAAATATCCATTGGTGTTCTTTTCTGAAAATATTGGCATGATAAAAAAATATGTTATTTCTTGGAGTGAGGTTTTCATTTAGAATCCATCATTTACTAAATTTAGCTTGGCACCCTTTGGACTCTTTTTCTTTCTAATGTTTTTGTTTATTGAACAACAAAAATAAAGAGCTCTCAAAATATTTAGCCCTAGGACCTGGTGCACAAAAAAAAATAGTTTAGTTATTGAGACACCACCACTTGGATACCTTTCAATGTCTTGTCCATGACTAAAATGCAGTCTCTTTTAGTCATTATTTTGAATCCAACTAAAACAGGGCCTAATGTTACTTAATACATTACACTTGTCTTATTTCATTAATCTTCAGGCAAAATCAATATCATTTTGACTAAGTTCAGAATCAACATTTTTAATTACCTATACTGCCAAGTCAACTGCATTTTTACTTACTATAAAGGTACTCCACAAATTTCAACATTCTTTCCTTTAAGATTTCTTTTCAAGAAATTAACCTGTGAACTCAGTTTATTATTATCCTTTTCCATACCTTTTAACTAGTCTTTTATCACTTGATTTTCATCTAGCAACCAACTAGCTTACTTTGTTAGTTAATTCTTTATTTCAAACTTTGTTCATAATTTGAATTGTAAAATCTAAATTTATTTTATTTTTTTTTATAAAGTTTTTAACAAATTTTATTTTTCACTGCAAATTACATTTTTAATTCAACTGTAAATTCCTCATTTATTTCAACTACCAATACCTCTTTCTTCATCTCTACAATCAAAGCATTTTTCATTGTTTGAAGTTCTTCTTTCAATAATTTAGCTTGTCTTGATTCCATTTTATTTATTTATTTTATTAAAACTCATCTTACTCAAACAGAAGAACACATGCCTGAAAACAAACATTACTTTGTGAAATAAAAAAAATGGAGGTTTGTGAAATTGAATAGAGATAATTTGCTGCTACAGTAACTGATACAGTTTTTTATAACAAATAAAATGACCTAAAAACTTAATATAATAAATAGTAATATAAAACTAAATTTATTACTCACTTCCTGTATTTTTAACAAAATACTTCATTCCTGACAATTAAGTATTTGTTAATGTTTTAATTCAACATTCAAAACAAGAAAAATTATAACACTAGTGGTAGTCAGTTCGGTACTCACCAGTAGTATTCTTTACTGAACTAACAAACGTTTCTCTTTATTAAACAATTAACCTAGTTCAACGGAAATCAAAAAATAAATAAATGTATTTTAAAAAGAAGAGAAGTTAAAGAAGATAAATAAGTGCATTTTTTAAATATAAGCCATAATTTTATTAATTTGTCAGCTAATAGTCATTGTCCAAAATCCTGATTCGTATTTTTGTGCGTTTATGTATTTATTTGTAAATACGTTTGAAAACTAAGTCAAAGTCGTCTTTTAATTAAATTCTATAGAAAAATTTAATTAGTTGTCTGAAAACATAATTCGAAAAATATTTTTTTAAACCATAAGTTTTGTTCTTAACTATGCTAACAAAATAACTTATACAATTTACTAAGCTTGGAATTTTTAGCTCAGTTTTCTTTTTAAAATATGGTTCTTAAACATGCAGATTGCAGTGCACTGTAGACTTCAAAAAAAAAACTTTTCGTTGTAAAAGAATAAAAACTTGCTAACAAAATAACTAACTATGCTAACAAAATAACTTATACAATTTACTAAGCTTGGAATTTTTAGTTCAGCTTTCTTTTTAAAATCTGGTTCTTAAACATGCAGTGCACTGTTGACTTCAAATTTTTTTTTTGTTGTTAAAGAATAAAAACTTTCAAAACAAATATTCAAAAAATGTTTAAATACTTTTTATAGGTCATTCCTTACACGTACAATTTATAACAAGATTTAAAACTAGTTTAAGTGTTATTTTTAACTAACCAATTATTACGGAATAAAAGGACTATTACCATTTTATACCTAGTATAGTAAGTAATATAATTCTCAAAAAAAAAGATTAAATAAAGATCAAGTTTAATATGATAAAGTTTATAATATCTGAATATAATATAATTGAGTTTATTACGATCGTGTTTGGTATGATCGAGTTTGTTTTTATCGAAGTTGATATGATCGAATTTAAAATTATCGCGTGTTAAAAGCGATAGTAAACCAGTTATACTTTTAGATCCAACCGTAAGAAAACAAACAACGTACAGAACACAAAACAATAACATATAAACTGCTTACTTTGATATATACTTTGTAAGAAAGAAATAAAAACAACAACTATCTAAGATCAAATAAAACATTACTCTTCGTATATAATTATAGCTAATAATATTAATTGTCAAATTTTTGAAGTATTAAAGCGAAGACAGAATATATATATATATCTAAAAAATTATTAATTTATTGATTGAAAACTTACGATTAGTCTAAAATGCAATAAAATAATAATATTGCAATTTATTTTAAATAAACAATAGAAAGTTTACAACTTAAGTAGCTTTACCGAGACAAACTAATTTTTTTTTCACTAATTAACACAAACAGTACAATGTTTCACTATATTTTTTGATAATAAAAGATTATCACTTGTTAAAAAATTCTGTTTTTTTTTTAATAAATAGAAGGTATCGTAGATAAAAATAAGTAAAACAATAAGTAAATTGTAATTGGAATGCTAAAATATATAACAGATAAACGCTTTTATAACCTCTTAATTAACAGACTTAAATGCAGTATAATGTAATCATTAGTATTCTCCTTAATCTTATGAAAACAGTATTCCTATTGCGATCTAAATTTTACTTTATTTAATTAATTAATCATTAAGTAAGAAATATATCAGATCAACCTGGTACTTTAAAGTTTGAACAATGAATCTGCAAATGAAAATTGTGGCATGTATTTCTAGAACTAGACAAAAAATCTTACTTTCTTCCTTTAAAGTTCTCTGTATAACTTCGAATCTAGTTGCAATATTTTGAGTATAGTGTGAATTTAGCGGTTTTTGGTACTATAATTTCTTAAACTTTGATCGTCTAACGTCTAGTTTTGACGATTTAAGATAAAAATTAGTAACTAAAATAACTAAATTGTATAAAACTTTGTTTATAACTGCACTTATATTTATGAAAACGAACTGATTAATTCACTAATGAATTACTAAAGTGTGACATCCTAATTAAAAAAAAGGTCAACTACATTATTAAGTTCTTTAAAGCATTCTAGCAACACTTACAGCACTTCTTTTAAAAAATAGTTAAGATAATATGCCCAAATAAAACAATAAATGGGTTTCTGTCAAGTATAATTTGATCTTAAAGTTGGTGAACATCTGACTATTATCTATTAGGCTTTGACTTAAAATGAGTACTTTAGTTTTTTTTTATAAAAGCTGTTTTCGTCTAATACGAATTGAAATAAAATTCGTAAGTTAAAGTTAAAGTTAGAATCGCAGCTATTTGTTTAAAGTAAACCCCTACAAAGCATATATACTTTTAAATGATTTGTAAAATGTTTAATATTTAAAAAAAATAGCAAAAAAAAATTATATGACTTTATCACAAATAATAAAATCGAGACTTTTAGATAAACAGAAAAAGCTTTATAATGAAGAATTGAAATGTGAAGGACTACAATTGGAGTTACCTGTTGTCAAAATATAAGGTTGATATCGAACTTAACACTGTAATTACTTAATACACTTTTGTTTGTTTTAACTTAGTATGTCGTAATTAATAAATTTATTTAAACTAAACTAAATTTTTATAGAAAGCCTACAGCCAAAATTATTGTCGATGGTCTTTATGTGGAAAAAAGTTTTACACATGCTCACAATACTACACAGTACCTAGTTGATAAGTAGAATCTACCATTTATTCTTTTTAGGTATAAGAAAGCTAGATATTAAACACAAGAAAACAGATTTAGAAAGTTGTTAAATAAAAACAACAATAATATTAAAAAAAAGTCAGCCCTCTTACTAATCACTTTGGTACATGTTGACCTTTAAAAACATGTCTTATTGACTGGTATTGTTTTGTTCCTAAATGTTTACAATTTTTTAGTTAATATTTTCTATGGCTCATTTTTAAGATTTTATAACAGTAACTTAATAGTTTTTTATACGGATAATAAACAATGAACTTTACCACACGACCAACAACAACAGCATTTGAGACGCTGAGCTGTGAATGATTTGGTTGTGTCAACTTTTTAAACTTTACTAACAAACGGTCGCTTCAGTAGTTCGTACTTGGTCAGGTCTTAACAGCCGTTTTTCGCGAATATGCCTGCCTAAGTCCTAAAAAACCGATCGTAGGTTGTCTCGGATGCTATTGTTGTTGGTCGTGTGGCAAAATTTTTTGTTTTTCATTGATGGCGCGAAACATCTCAACTTTGTTGACGATGGCCGAAATAAATACTGATTGTTTTTTTAGGAAATTCCATCCCTACTCTAATTGCTGTGTAACTGGGTGTTCCAGCATAGTGTAACGCTAGTTTATAAATATTAGAGTAGGGATGGGTGATTTTTTTTGTCGGCGGGACAGAAAATACTTTAGTCTTTTGCGGGCCGGAGTATTAAAATTTCACTTAATTCACGATTTTAACTATATGTAGCGTAAGCTTCAATTATCCCGTAAATTGCACTTTGTTCTTTATTTCAAATCTTAGAACATTATCTAGCGTAAGTTTAAAAGTTTGGTTTAGTGGGCCAGATTTACATGCTCACGGGTAGCAGTTTTACCTTTCGCGGGCGAAATTCCACTTAAATTAGTTTTACATTGGCGGGCGGTCATTTCCACTTTGGAGGCCGTACGTTGTCAAACCCTAAATTTAAGACTTTTTTTTAACTGCATAAATTTTGTTTTCAGACTAACATTTTTTTAATAATATTCATTGTTATTTTAATACTAATTAAATATGTTTTTAAACTGTGATGAAAGCAATTTTGGTTGGAAAGTATACTTAAAGGTCAGTCTGAGCTGAAAAAAAGCTGAGTCGCCATATTATTTTTAATTTTTTTTTATACCCTTATCTTAAATCCACCTTACATAAACATATCAAAATTCAATAAAAAAATAAAGTTTAAGAATTAAAATAAAAAATAGAGTACAATAAATTTTTTTCTTTTTGACTCAGTTATTTTTAGCTTTTTTCCAGCTCAGACTGACCTTAGAGTATACGAAACAAAAAGGAAAGATAACATTTTAATTATTTTAGACAGATCAACATGAAACGATCCAAATAGAAATTTATTTTAATATAAAGAACCTAACATTGTTTCATGAAATGATTCTTCGTATTAATAATCTCTAAGAGAATTCAACTTTTCAATAACTTTTTTTCAAATCTTAAAATTGAATTACAGAAACATAATTTTAAAATATACTTTTATCTATGGTTAGACAACATACCGAACGGACTTCGGAATGGAAATGACAAGCCCGCAAATGTTGA
This sequence comes from Thalia democratica, assembly GCF_965202585.1. Classification (NCBI taxonomy): domain Eukaryota; kingdom Metazoa; phylum Chordata; class Thaliacea; order Salpida; family Salpidae; genus Thalia; species Thalia democratica. Next base: position 61,817,938 of record NC_139165.1, read on the forward strand.
CAAAATTAAAGTGGAATCCGGCCCGCTAAACCAAACTTAGAAACTTACACTCAACAATTTGCTGAGAATTTGCTGGATGAAGAGTAAAAAAAGGTCTTAGGATATTAAAGGGATAATTTAAGCTTACGCTAAATCAGTTAGCTAAGAGGTCACATAGAATTAGTATTTTTTGTAAATTATTTGGATAATTAAGTAATTTTCGTAAATTAAGTAAAATTGGTATGCTACGGCCAGCCAAAGATGGATTATGATCATGCCCGCTGAATGAAAAATGATGCCTATCCCTAGTTCAATGTTAGTATTACAGTAACCTCTCGCTTATTTACGCACATTGTGTCCACAAAAAAAGTGCGTAAAGATACGAGAGATCGTAAAGATACGAGAGGTACCAAATATATTTACTATAATGGCTGTTTTTTGATATTGCTTCTAGTTAAAAGCAGACTGGGGACTTTCTCACTTTTAACAATTTGTTTACTTTATTTTTAAATATGAAAACAAAAGATAAAACTAAACATACACCAAAAAAAAGGATTTAAGTTTATCTAAAATAATAATACTTGTAGAAAATACTAATTTTAATAATACGTAAATTTTATCTTAATCTTTTTTTATATGTGACTTATTTGATACTTAACATTTATATTCTATTCTACTTAGCATATTCAATTTATAATTAAGCATTTATTTACAATTAAGAAATGGTGATGTATCTTTAAAAAAAATTGTTTCTATAGTCTTTTACAAAAACATGCATTTGATACTGTTATGGATTTCTTTTTTTTGAATAAAATTATATAAAATATAAGAAAAATGTTTAATAAAAATTGTTTATGTTACTACAACTTTTTAAATTCGACCTTTGCCCACATAAGGATAAACTTGTCTTGCATTGTATTTAAGATATATTTGTGGATTTTTTGAGTAGGAATGAAATTTTATGCCATAAGAGTTTGAGGAATTGAAATTTTTTATTTATTTAAAGGTATAAAAGGAGGGGTGTTAAGACACCTAATCTAAATACAATAAACCTAATTTGTGCAATATTCAAAAAAATTTAAGTTTTTATTTTTAGAATTTTTTAAAATTCTAAAATTCTAACTAAACAAGAGTGCGTAACGTCACGAGTGCGTTAATATGTGATAGATTACTGTATTTTGAACTTAAAGATTACTTAAAGATTACTTGGTAAAAAGTTTAAATCAGAAGAATTACACAATTGAATGTAATACATTAAATATGTGCAAGTTAATGTTAGTAATACTAACTTGTTTAAAAAAGCTAGTTGAATGTTAACCAATTTAAAAACGACAATGGATCACTTAAAAATTAATCAAAATATAAAAAATTACAATACCATAAATCGAGGAATACATTTTTTAAACCTATATAAATGATTCCAACAGATCAATTATAACTCACTCAAACTTTATAAACAAACTTACACTTATAAAAACTAAAAAGCACTAATACACCATTCATGGAACTAATTTTTTGAAAAATTATTATTTCTGTTTGATATTGTTTGAGCACTATTAATATACTAGTTAGGTAGTGCCTCCTGATTTATTAAATTGAACTATTTGCAAATGCTTCTGTTTTTATTTTGTATACTTTACAAAAATACTGACTGAGTTTAACAAAGTTTTAAAAATAAAAAGAATAAAAAAAGTTCACAAGAATACTGAGCTTAAAATTTCTAAGTTTTTAAAATGAATAAAAGAGCAACACGTTTGGTTGAAAAGTTTTAATTAGTGCATTATCCTTGTCTAAGCAAAGCACGAACACAGTAAATAAAGAATCCTAAACACTGAATTAAAAGTTGCTTCTTAAAGCTTAAAATACCATGATCTAACAACTCTTAGCGATACACTAGTTGCTGCACTGACACCTACGCTTAACAGCATAGTTGTCAGACTTTAATAAAATAAAAGCCACATGTATTTAACATACATGTTCAATGCAAACTTAAAAGTTTAAGTAAGTATGCTCAGCAGTCAACAGCAGAGCAGTTGTAATTTTTGATGAGCTCCAGATATCGCCACAACTCAGTCTGCTTTTAGAGCACAGGCCACAGCCCCTTATATGTTTATTAAGTTTTTAATTTCCATAAAACTTTAAAATTTTCGCGTTTGTTTTGTTAAGAGTAGACGAATGACAATTTCACAGTATCAAAGCAAAAAAAGTTTCAACTGATTGGTTAAAAAAAATTAGAAGCATTTCGTCCGAGCACAAAATAATGAATTAATTTTGTTTTGTTTCTCAACTAACTTATCTTTAAAATAAAATAGAATAAATTTTCATTAAATAGAATTAGTTAGAATCATAAAGTAGACTAAAAAAAAGATTATCTTATCTCTGATATATTATATTTTAATTTATAATCCATAATGTCCCATTTCAAAAAAAGGGTCTTGCTTGAAAATTAAACCTATAGAAAAATAAATGTATATAAGTAGAAATAAATTTGTATTTATAACCACCTTGTTAAACAATAATTAGTAAAGAGTTGAAGGAGTTAAAAATAAACTCAACAATGATCTCAGCATGATTAGAAAAGGTTAAAAAAAGTTACTAAACATTTTTGTGGATAATCTTATATCTTGTATGTTGAAGGCAGTCTACAAGATTGAAAACATTGTCTTTTTCTCTGTGTACTGTTTTCTCTTATAATCAATTATTTTCTTTTTGTGTTGTTTAACTGAATTAGAGTGTTCTGTTAAGGCCATAGGGGGTCCGACATTTTTTTTTTACAAAAATTAACTATGGCTTTTATATGAAAGCTTTAAATACAAACTACAAGCCTGTTGTTATAGAATTCTAAAATATCATTTAACTTTTGAGATATTTTATTTTTTGTAAAAAGTTTCCAATACAAGCATATGGGATGCAAATTTTTCAGGGTCAATTTTCTTGGAAATTAAAAAATCCACTAAAAATCTATCTCCTCCTCCATTTTTTAAGCAATCTTCTTCAAATTTTAGGAAATGTTCCTTAAAATTAAAAGGAAAAAACGTTACTTTACAATTTTAATAATGTAAAAAAATAAAAATTTTATCACAAAAATTAAAAAAGAAGTATTTATTAAAAAAAAATTATGTATTTTTATAATTCCAAAGTAACATTTTTTTTTTATTGTATAAAGATTAGACTGTTGAAGTTTGAAGAAGATTGCTTGAAAAATGTAGGATATAGATTTTAAATAAAGTAGTCTTCTTTTGCTGTTTTAGTTTTCCCTTTCCATAGGGAACCTAATATGCAGCCCAACTTTGACTAGTCATATCTTAAAAACTAGTTTGAATTTTTTAAAACAATAAAAAGCATCTACAAGCTTAGAAAAACTCTTTAAAATAAGATCAACTTGTAAAAAAACATAGCTTACCCCCCTATGGCCTTAATTGATTTACATTTAATGCTTAGAAAAAATGAGATATGCAGGGTTGCCACGCACTCAGGGAATTTTGATTCTTTTTTTTAAACTCAGGGCAGTTTTGATTTTTTCCAAAAATTTCAGGGAAATTTTAAGATTAAAAAAAAATCTCAGTGAATTTTTTTTCTAGAATGAGGTTTAGTTAATCCAGTTTCAAAATTTTGAACAGTTAATTTAATTTAGTTTTAATTACTTATTTAGAATTTTTTAGCCTTGCAGCTAGTTTTTCAATATTTTTAATTAACATTGTGATTTTTTAATAAATAAAAAACATACTTAAGGTTTTGAAAAAATCTCATAAAAACTCAAGAAAGTTTAAGGTTACTCAGGGAAAGTTTTTTGACCTAAAGAGTGGCAACCCTGGATTAGTTATAAATCAAAATGTGGCCTGATGGTGTAGGGGTCCTGGCTTTGAAAACTATGAGTTGAACATTGCAAGATCAAAACTCATGGCCAGTATATATACAAAAGAAAAAAGAAATTATTGTTCTACCTAAAAGAGATAAGCAGGGTGGCCACTAAGCCTGAAATCCTGGAATTTGACAAATTAGGCTAAGAAAACCTTGTAACACATAGAATATATGTACAAAAACATTGTATAACAATATATGTATAACATTATTTTTTACCTTAAGTTTAGTTTTATACTTTAAATGGACAGAAAAAGTTGTTATTTAAAAACCTGGAATAAATAAAAAAAAACTTTGAAAAAATTTACAGAAAAGTTGGGCAACCCCAAACACTGGATTTTTTTAGATTACATTTGTAGAAAGCACAGGAAATGTTTTTTTTAACTATTGCTGGAAAATTTTATAATAAATTTGGTTTGAATGTTTTTGTTCATAATGATTTCATATAATAAATCTAAAGTGTTATACATAAGATTAAGCCTATGGAATTTTATCTTTAAACTTGATTGCTGCTTTTGCACTAAGTTAAACAGTTTATTTATAGCAAATGATTTATATATTTTTTGATATTGATAAATAAACTCTAAATAATGTTCCCAAAAATTAAAAAAAAGCAAATTTTTATATTGAATGAAGTCAAAAATTTATGATGAAAAACATTCAATAATATCAACTAGTACACTGCTATCAAAAGTAACTTAAAGATGAATACAAACAGTACTAAGCTGAAGTTTGAATGATATATAAATACATGATATATACAATATATATCTGTCTTCTTTATCTTAGACGCAAAACCTTTATTTTACGTTCTATTGTTTTGATACTTTAGGAATTATGTTGTGATAATTTGTCTTAGAATGGGTGTTAAGTTACAAACAGTTCCTTTACTGTTTGTTACTTAAAATTACAAACGTTCAAACTTAGGCTTAAATACAAACAGTACCTTTAAGTTCAGTGACTCTTTTACTCTTAGAAATCTGTTCATGGTATATAAGCTAATTTTTTTTTATGCATACTAGATTGTTTTAGAGTTTCCACACACTTGAGTTACTCAGACTACTCAAATTAACTAAAATTTTTTGAAAATCTTTGATCAATTCAGGATTTATACTAGATATTCCAGCAAAATTTTGAAACTAACACTAGACATTTTGGAGTATATGAAGAAGAGCAAACAGTTTTCCATTTATAATTCATAGAATATTAACTGAATCTGTATCCAACTAAATCTTGATTTGAAAATGAAGTCTTGTTCAGGCCAAATCTTAATTTAAGAAAAATATCATAATCATGTTTATCAAGCAGATCACTACTTAAAACACCAAAATAGTAACTAAACAACTTGGAAAAACACAACTGTTATGAAAAAAATTATGTTAATAATACTAGCCTAAGATTTAAAAAGAATAACAAAACTAGCCTGAGTCTGCCTGAATTTTAGAAGAGTTCTTACTGGCCACAGTTGGTCTGAGTTTTACAAAAAAGTTCAAACTAGTCTGAGTACATGGCAACCTGTAAATATGGTTTTCACTAGTTCTCTTTCTATCTACATTAAATAGTAAAAGAAGTCATTAAAACAGTATCAAACTTACCTCGATTTTTTCAGATTAATATCACTTTTCACAATTAATAGCTACTATATATTTTTAACACCTTAAAAAGATTAAACTAATTTTCAAGATATAAGTGATCAAAGTTGAAGACACGGTATACTAATAATTCCCACTTGCAATCAATTCACACTTCCACAATTCCCACCTAAATTTTTAAATAATTTTTTATCCTTATTTATTAATTTTTATTTTAGTTATTTGTACTACCACTGTTACCCCTAAGCCTAGTTGGTAAGCTGTTCTTGGATTTAATTGGCTGAGAATTGTGCACAGGTTGTAAATGATCGCCGGTTAGAACTGAACAGTTCCCAAAAACACAAACCAAACAATTATAAATTGAATTCACTGAAAATTGATCTCATCTTTCATTTTTTACCGATCTTCTTCAAATTTTACGTGAAGTCCATTACTGATTTTAATCTTTTTGATAAAAGAATTTTTCCAATTAAAAAAAAAATAATGAAAAAAAAACATTATATTTTGTTTTTTTAAGTTAATACTTTCATTTTTAATGTTTTTAACTTTCCAACTTTAAAAGTTATTTTAGCTATAAAAAAGAATATTTCATTAAAATTCGAGGTCCTTATTTTTTTTATAAAATAAAGGAGAAGATAAATTTTTAGTTAAAGGCATAGGGGGGGAAATGGTCCACCTTGATTTTTACAAGTTGATCTTATTTTATAGAGTTTTATTTGAGCTATCAGACATTGTTAACTGCTTTAAAAAATTCAAAGTAATATTTGAGATATAAGCGATCTGAGTTAGTGACCACAAAAAAGACAATCTTATTATAAATCTATCATCTCCTTAATTTTTAAACTAAACTTCTTCAAATTTTCACAAAAAGTCTATTAAATTTAAAAAGATTGAATGCAGGATTTTTTTTAATTTTGAAAAAAAGTATTAAAAAAAAACAATTTTTTGTTTTTATGTCTAAAGTATTTTTTTTATTGTATTTAAAATTGTAAAATTCAAAGTCTTTTAAACTATTAAAATGATTGTTAGTCTGTAGTCTGTAGCTCAAAAATTGAAGGAGAAGGTAAATTTTTAGTGATTTTTAAAATTTCCATGAAAATTGACTCCAAAAAATTTGCAATTGAAACTTTTGTATAGGAAACATTATATTATTACTTATAGTATGCTTGTAAGCTTTTAAATCTTATTTGATGTTAGTTTGAAAAAACAGTTTTCAAGTTGCTTAAATAAATTTTTGTTTTACTTACTTGATTTTTGAAATTATATGATACTTATAGTATTTTGTTTTTTTGTTTACTTGAATTTTTATATTATACATAAAATAATTAAAAAAGTATTTTTTTTAACTTCTTTTTAATAATATTGTATTACCATATAAATCTTTTACTATGCTGATCACCAGTAAACATAAATAAATAAGTTAAACTTTGAAAATTGGCAATTTATGCTTAAAAAAAAAACTACCCTATATTTATAATTGTACTTAAAATTAGATATAAGTATTTTTCTTAAACCTGTTTTGAAATTAATGTAAATTTTATTACCACAGGTCTAATACCTACTTTAGTAAAATGTTAAGATTTGCTTTTAGAACTAGTATACAGTGTTTTAAAAATCAAAAACAGTGTTTAAACAAAGATTATAATAGACACTTAGTGAAAAAACAGTTAAACAAGCAAGTAGTGTGTTCTGTTTTCACTACTTTAACATCTAAAAGGCTGTTTACTACATACAACAACAATGATTTTCAACTAAATGGACCAGTAAAACATTTTAGTCGGACATTTAGCACTGCCAGTTATTATTGTTTAAGCCAAGCAGAGCATGATACTAAAAAAGAAGTTCAAAACACAGGTATCCTTTCTAGCATGTATGGTGATTCATATCAAAAACAAAAGCAGGATGAAAATAATAAAAAGAATGAAGAAGAAAATAAAGAATCCATTCAAGTAAGTTAGCTCATTTTGTATTTTTTGAATCAAAACAAAAAATTTATACCACTCTATTGCCATTAAATAATAAATGTTAATACCCTGGGAAAAAACGAACTGGTTTATTTTTTAAATACTTGAACACAATGCAATAAAAAACATAACACAATTTTATTTTACTGTAGTCAAAAGAACATTATAGTTTTTGATGTTTTTTTTCATGTATACTAGGGTGCTTTTAAAAACAAAGATCTTTGAGTTTTCAGTTAAAAAAGGTTTTACATTTGGCAAATTCCACAAAAATATCCTGTGCAAAATTTTAGATGATTTAAAGAAATTTTCAAGCTAGCTAAATCTGATTTTCTGAAAACCACCCCAATGCAAACTGTATGGGACCTTAAATAAGCAACCTTAGAGTTTTACCTGGATATTTTTACTTTTAGCAATTAACACAAAAGCACGTTGAGCACAATTTAAGGCAATTTTAAGAAAGTTTTATGTCGGCACTTCTTGATTTTTTGAAAAAACCTACACAGAGTGATAAAAATGACTCAATTTCAAGAATTGCTTCTATGAAAAATTTTTTAAGGGCATAAAAGTGGTGCAATATTTTTTAAAAATTTATTTAAATTGGTTCTTATATTAAAGCTAAAAGCATAAACAGTCAGTATTTATAGAATATAAAATTTTTACTAGTTTTTGATGTATGTATGTTTTTTGTAAAAAAATTTTCCATACAAAGGTATTTAATGCAATTTGTTCATTGTCAGTTTTCTCAGAAAACAAAAAATCACTCAAGATATATCTCCTCCTTCATTTTTTGAGCTAGAGACCTAACATTTCCAGGAAATGTTCTTTTTATAGTTTAAAAGACTTTAAATGTTGCAATTTCAAGTTATTAAATTATTTTGTGAAGTTACACTTCAAAGATTACAAATTAAGTCTGCAAAACTTTTATTTGCTTATTTCTACAACTAGTTTCGACTATAATTAATAATCATTTTCAAGTAGAGACTAATGTTAAGAACAGAGAATTTTTAAGTTAGTACAAAAAGTGAAAACATATAATATAAGTGACATTCATAGTATAATAACATTCATTTTTAGTTTTAAGATTTTTTTGTAAAAAAATAACATTTTATAGCATTTGTATTAATTTTGTTGAGATAAAGCAATTTTTGCACGTACTAATTGAAATTTTTAAATTAAGGTTAAAATAAAAAAAAGGAGAACTCAAATTATTTTGGAAAAAATTATGTACAAAAATTTAAACATATAAAAATGAGTTTAAGTATATAAAAAAGTGTTCATTTATTTTAATTGCTTATCTGTAAAAAGGTATCTCTTTTTTATACTAATTTTCTGTACTTAACATAAATCTCTACTTGAAAATGATTATTAATTATAATCAAAACTAGTCGTAGAAGTAAGCAAATAAAAGTACTGCAGATTTCATTTGTAATTTTTGAAGTTTAACTTCACAAAATAATTTAATAAGACAAAATAAAAAAAATCCAATACAAAAAGATTGTGCGAAAAAGGAATAGAATTAAGGTAATTTTCATATTATTTTGTATTCTGTCAAAATATTAGAACATAAAAGTTTTAAATAGAAAAAATAGATTGTTTTTTTTAAATATAATTTTTATATTTCTAAAAAAAACCTGCATTCCATTGATTAATGTATTTGTGCTGGACTTTCTGTGAAAATTTGAAGAATATAGGTCTTAAAATTAAGGAGAAGATAGATTTTTAGTTAAATATTTTTTTTTTCATTAGGAACTTATAGAGCACACTGACTTTGATCGCTTATTTTGATTTTTTTAAGTGGCTAAGAATAAAACTCTACAACATATTTTTAATATCAACTAGTATAAAACAAGGATAAGGCCCTCCTAAGTTGTCTTAAAGTGAGCTGTTTGATAATTGCAACATAAAAAAAATCATGCTAAAAAATCTAAAATTACTTCAATTAGGTTCCATACAGTTCTAGATTTTTATAGGATTAATCTGAGAAAATAAAAAAAAGGTTGCTCAATAATTGTCAAAGAAAGGTTTTAGTGAAATAGTAGTTTTTTTAAACTTTAGTTTGCCTTTTGTAAGGAGCCTATTAAATTCTTATACTTTTATCTTTTTTTTTTTAAAGTTGATAAAGGTAAAAAGCTTGTATAAAACAATTTAACTTTCATTATTTTAATATTTTGTTTTTATAACAAAGTTTCACTCAAAAAAAAGATTATCAGTTAATTATAAAATCTTGTTCAAGTAGAAAAGTAATTGATAGCTTAGTTATTTATGTAGAAAATAAGACAAAAAAGTTTATTCATCTAGACCAGGGGTTGGCACACTGCGGCCCTCAAAGTCAAAATTTGCAGCCCGCGAGCTCCCTTTTAGCCAAAAATATACATTTCAAAAACAATAAAAATTAAAGACTTTGTAGTAAAAATTTATGTTTAGGCTTTAAGTTCAAAAAATGTTCTTAATTAGTGCTCTAATGTTGCTTAATTTATTATATTTTTGATCTTAATAAAATTTTTCTACTGATTTCTAGAACGCTTTTAAATAAATGTGGCCCTCAAAGTTTTATTTTATGAATAGTGCGGCCCGCAAGAATTTTTTCTAGGAAAATTGGCCCGTAAGTTACATAAGGCTGCCGACCCCTGATCTAGACAGTACTAATAGTTCATCAGGCTATTTACTAGCGTATTTAGTTATATTTTACAGGGTTGCCACACACTCAGGGAACTCAGGGAAATCAGGGAATCTCAGGGAATTTTCAAACTGTAGAAAACCTCAGGGAAACTCAGGGAATCTCAGGGAAAATCAGGGAATTTTGGCATTTTTCTTTTAACTCAGGGAAACTCAGGGAAGTTTTGATTTTTTCTCTAAATTTCAGGGAAGTTTTTGAAAATCTCAGGGAAATTTTTTTCTAGATCTAGAATGAGGTTTAGTTAATCCAGTTTCAATATTTTGTTCAAAAGTAGTAATTTTTATTATTTAAGTGGTTATTTAGAATTTTTTAGCCTTGCGGCTAGTTCTTCAATATTCTTAGTATTAACATTGTAGTTTTTTTAAGCTTTAAATTTATATTTACTTAAGTAAAATCAAACAGTTTAGAGAAATGAAAGTTGTTGTTAACTTTTATACAATAATGTTAAGCTTTTAAGTTTTATTTACTGCGTTCAGAACAGTTGCTAGGAAAGACATACAAGTCATAATGAAGTTATTATGTATGCATTTAAATGAGTTCTTCATGTGAAATTATTATTATAGTATAGTTAAATTTTGTCAATTAAAATGTCAAACAAATTAAACTTTATTCTTTTATGTAGAAAGTTAAGGGCATAGGGGGGTAAACACCCTTTTTTGGTTTTTGATCTTATTTTATATAGTTTTTGCTAAGCTAAAAAAAGCTTTTTACAGATTTAAAAATTTCAAAATAGTTTTTGAGATATAGCCGGTCAAAGTCGGAGCCAACAATAGGTTCCTTATGGGAGGCGCAAACTAAAACGGCAAAATTAGACTATTTCACTAAAAATCTATCTTCTCCTACGTTTTTTGAGATAACTACCTCAAATTTTCAGGAAATGTTCCTAAAAATTTGAGGTTGTTATCTCAAAAAACCTAGGAGAAGATAGATTTTTAGTAATTTCTAGTTATTTGCCGTTTTAGTTTGCGCCTCCCATAAGGAACCTATTGTTGCTTCCGACTTTGACCGGCTATATCTCAAAAATTATTTTGAAAATTTTAAATCTGTAAAAACCATCTTGTAGCTTAGTAAAAACTATATAAAATAAGGTCAAAAACCAAAAAAGGGTGTTTACCCCCCTATGCCCTTAACTAACAAGTTTACACAAAGTTGTGCAAAAATTTAGTTTTTAATTTATTGGTTTAAACCTTTTAAGATTGAGTTTTTGAAAACAGTTATTTTCATAAATTTAAATGCAGAAGCATACACATACAACCTTCCTTTTATTATTAAAGAAGAAAAATGAGAATGAGGTATTAATAATTTGTGTTAGAAGAGAAAATTTTTTTTTAAGATTTGAAAAATACTCAGGGAAACTCAGGGAAATTTAAGGTTACTCAGGGAAATTTTTGGTCACTCAGGGAAGATTTTTTGGCTCAAAGAGTGGCAACCCTGATTTTAGTTTAAAAATATATTTAAATACTAGCAAAATTAAAAATTAGTTGGTTATAAAAAATGTTTTATGAATTGTTTTTAAAATTTGTTTTACAATTGTAAAGTTGTCTAATAGTTTACGATAATTTTACAGGATAAAATCCAGAGAATTAGTAAATGGATGCTGTTACTCAGTTTGTGCATTAGTACTCCGAGCTTTATTTTATTATTTGGAGCTCCATTAAAGACAAAAAATGGTGATATTGTAGAAGATCAGTATTCTTCTCATGCTGCCCCCATTGCTTATATTAAGCGAGCATGGGGTGAACTTATGTCAGTAAAACGGGAATTTGTTGAACCATCATCTAAAAAATTACTTCCTGACCATTTAACGCAGTATCAACCGCGACTAACATTAGTTATGGAACTAATGGATCTTTTTATACATCCAACATATGATTCTGTTCAAGGGTGGAGGTTTAAAAAAAGACCTGGTATAGAATATTTTCTTTCTCAAGTCAGTTTTTATATTTATAGTTTAATGATGTTTAGATTGTTGTTCATAATTAGTTATGGAATATTATTATTTTAAATTTCTGCTTCTCTTGTTTTGTTTACATTTGATTAAAGTCATCTTAGTGCAAGTAGTTTTATCTTTCAGAATAGAATTAAATGTTATTGAAAGCCTTGTGTGTAAACTAAAGCACTGAATGTAAAACTCAAATTTTTATATATTGTCAAAATATACTACACAAATTTAGAACTGTATACAGGGTTGTTATAAGCCTGCAAAAACCTGAAATTTGACATTTTAAGGAAAAAACTTGAAAAACCTGGAATTTTGAACTAAGTTTTCACATGTAATGTATTGAAATTTTGTTAATATACAAAAATCTATCATATATATATTTTTTTTTTGTCTCACTAAAAAAATTTATAATTAAAAAACACATATAAAGTAGCTTTAAGTATTTTTTCATTGTTGTTATACTATATCAGACAGTTTTTTACCTTCATTTAGTTTTGTATTAGAAATAGAGTAAAACACTTTTTCTTTAAGAAACCTGGAAGAAATTCAGAAAACCTGGAAAAAATCAAAAAATCTTTGGCAACCCTAGCAATATATTTAAATATGAGATTATAATACAACAAATCTGTACAGCCAAAAAAAATATTCCAAAAATTTAACTACATTATCAAGACCATCAATCAGACCACTTGTAAAATAAATCTTTAATGAACCAACCAGTATAAATGACAGTTTAATTAAGGTATTGTTATGTACTTATATAATAAGATAATACAACTGGACTACTATTTATTATTTTTAAAAGTAGAAGGTTTTATGTTAGTTCATTTAGTGGTTAAAACTGAAATCCCATTTATTATTTTATGAGGTTTATTAGGATAGCTAAATTAGCTTTTTTTTAATCTATTTTAAAGTAGAAAAAATTAAAAAAAGTTTTGTTAATTTTAAATGTAAAAAATGATTTATATATGTTTCATTCCCGTTTTGATATTCAACAGCTTAGAAAGCATAAGATTGCATTATCTATTTTAAATTGTTAAAACTGTTAGCTTCTAAAGTTAAAATGGTTATAATGAATACTATTAGAATTAAAACATATTTTATTATAAATTATAGCAAACATGCTTGGCTAGAATTTTTATTAACTAACCATTAGCTGGGAATTTTGAATAATTAAAAAGAACCGTTTTTTCTGACAGATGGTCCAACATTATGAAATAGTAATTTTCACAAAAGAAATAGGTATGACAGCTTTTCCACTCATTCAAAACATGGATGAAAAAGGATATATAATGTATCGTTTGTTTCGGGACTCCTGTAGGTACGAACACGGCTTTGATAAAGGAGATATTGTGAATGGAGTACTCCCAACACTAAATCCATACTATCAAAAAGATTTGTCTCATATAAATAGAGAACTAACAAAGGTTATTACTACTTACTTTTATTTATAAATTATTTTTTTCTTTAAATTTTAATGTTTCAAAGTTTTATTATGATTCACAGTTTAAAAATATTTAAAAATTTAAAAAGAAATAATTTAAGAATTATATAAATTTAAATAACTCATTTCTTATTTATTTCACAACGAAATAAATAAATATGTTTTCGAAATTATACTAAATTTCCTCATCAAGTGATAATTGATTTTGGAAATTATTTAGTAAGTAGATAGTTTAAAAAGTAAGTTTGAAGTGTTATGACATAAAAAAGGGTTATACAAATAAAAAATTTAGCATGTAGCAAAAAAAATTCAAGTAAAAATATTTAATTAGTAAATTGCAATTATTTTGCTTTACTATTTAACAAATTTAAAGGTTTTATTTAATAAGCGAATTCTACAGCCTGGAATCGATATTGATCGAAATAGAAAGGCTTAAGAACATGCAAATAAGATTAGATGTAAAAGCAAAATTATTGATTATTTACTAAGGACTTTTGTTTATAGTACTTGTAACGATTGAACCATCTTTTTTATTTTATTTAAAATATATACTGTAAAAAGACAAAAAAATTGTACTTTAAAAATCCGGAAAAAGTAAGAAAGTTTAAAAAAGAATATCTTGTATATTGTAGGTACTAATAAGCTTTACAAAATATCAAATAAGCATTTTGAAATAAAGTTGTAGTCTTATTTAGTTAAGGGCATAGGGGGTGGGTAATTCACTTTCTTAACAATTTGATCTTATTTAAAAGAGTTTAACTTAGCTACAAGATGCTTTTTATAGATTTAACAATTTTAAAATATTTTTGATATATAGCAGGTCAAAGTTGGAGGCAACAATAGGTTCCTTATGTGAGGCGCAAACTAAAATGGCAAAAAAAGACTACTTCACTTAAAATCTATCTTCTCCTACGTTTTTTGAGATAAAGACCTTAAACTTTAAGGAAATATGCCTTGCAATATTTAAAATTTTTTGTTGGAAGAAATCAAAAAAAAAAAAAGTTTAAAAAAAACACTTAATTTTATTTTTTTGTCATAATTTTTTTTAACGATTTTTCTAAATATTACAAGGAATATTTCCTGAAAGTTTCAGACAGTTACCTCAAAAAACGTAGGAGTAGATAGATTTTTAGTGAATTCTAGTTATTGACCAATCTTGTACGCAGTGCCTCTTCTTTTAATTTCCATGCTTCTCTCCATACAGGTCGCAGGACAGGATTAGAAAAAATCTCCAGCAAAACTCTTTTGTCTAAAAACGCAAAACCATCTCGCAGCTGTAGCAGGGTTGCCACACACTCAGGGAATTCAGAGAAACTCAGGGAATTTTCAAGTTATAGAAAATCTCAGGGAAACTCAGGAATTTTGATTCTTTTTTTTAATTCAAGGAAACTCAGAGCAGTTTTGGTTTTTTCTAAAAATTTCTGAGAAGTTTTGAGATTTTTTAAAGAATCTCGGGAAGGTTTTTATTAGATCTAGAATGAGATTTAGTTAATCCAGTTTCAATACTTTGTTCAAAATACTTAATTAAATTTATTTTTAAATGCTTATTTAGAATTTTTTTAGCCTTGCGGCTAGTTCTTCAATATTCTTAGAATTAACATTGTAGTTTTTCAATAAATAAATTTTTTAAGGAGTTGTTAAAAACTCAAGGAAGTTTAAGGTTACTCAGGGAAAATTTTTTGACTCAAAGAGTGGCAAACCTGTGTAGTCTATACATAATTTCAGCTGGGGATACTTGCTGGAACTCGCTGTCAGGGGTGTTCCTCAACTGAAGAATCGCACTTAAAAATCTTTTGCTATCTGGGCTACCTGATTCAGTAACATTGGACCTTAGGAGTCTTTTTGCTTACTTTACAGCAACTTCTGCTCATCCATTTGACCTTGGGTAGTATTCTGAAGCTAGTTATTGAGGTTTTAAGAAATTCCTTTGTTGAACTTAAAAAAAATTCTGGTCCATCATCATTTGATATCTCCTCAGGTACTCCAAATCTAGAAAATAAGTCTTGTAGGAATTTAATCAAACCACGCGAAGCTGCTTGAAATGTTCTACTGGGTGTTCAAAATATTTCTGTCCAACCTGACAATCTGTTGTTTACTACTATAATATTGTTTCCAGCAAACTGGAAAAAATCTGCAAATATCTTCTTGAAAGGACTTGTAGGATGATCCGATAACTCGTAACAATGGTTGAGAATGAAAGTTTCAGTTGCAGCTTTTCTCGAATTGATTCAATGTCCTGTGTAATCACAGGCCAAAAGACCATCTGTTGGGCACAAGCATGCATTGATGTTACACCTTGGTGCGCTGAATGTAACTTATTGAGAACACGAGGTCGTAAACTTAAAGGCACCCCCACTCTGTCCTTTGTAAAGTATGACTCCATCACTTAGTACAAAGCACCATCGTATCTAAAATACGCAGACAAAGATTCATCATGTTTTAAACTTCGACCTTCTTAGATACACCAAAAAATACTTGAAAATAGATTGTCATTTAACGTTTCTTCTACAATTTCTTCACAAGTGATTGCGATTGAACGGCGTACTTCATTACTTAATAAAGCAATAAGAAGTGAATTCATTAGTCAAGTCACCATCATGCGAATTAATTTCACTTGACAAGGTAGGATAACGTGATGCAGCGTCTGCAGCTAAATTGGTTTTACCAGGCATGTACTGTACTTCAAAAAGCCGTGGTAGTGTGCGTTGTTTCAGTCTAAATATTTGTGTGTTCTGAATTTCGTTTAAATCACGAACACCGAAAATCTTTACTAGTAGCTTATATCAGTATATCTGTGGCAGACTTTGGTGTTGGAATTTCCGAATTGATTTTAAGTATTTTAGTAAAGGTCCTATGCTTCTGACAGTATTAGAACTTCTTTGAATTAAGGGTTATGCCAGCTTTTCCAACTTTTGACAAAGGTCTATTGTTCCCCACCAGTTACACTCTAGTTCAGAATCATAAAACACAGTATCATCTACACACCTATCTTTTCTATCAAAATCATATAAGATAGCTGGAAAAACGAAGATTGTAACCATCACCAGACGAAACAAAGCCTTGAGGTACTCTAGTATAACAAAATTTGCCAAACGGAGTGATAAATGTTGTGAGATTTATATCACTTTCTCTCAAAGGAACTCCATGATACCCCTTCAAAGCATCTGTTACAGTCTTGATGTTCCTTTTAGAATTCTTCGTGCCAACTTAAACGGAGTTTCTGAATTATATGTCTCTCTTGCAATACTTGTTAAAAGGTGAGAGATCTACAGTATTTTAAGTGACCCATCTTGTTTCATTGTGATAACCATACAATGATACCAGATTACAGGTTAACCTTAGGGACACGTTTCAAAACACCTAACTTCTCATCCCTTTTTAGATCCGCTTCAACCTACTTTTGCCAATGAGTTGGTACGTGTGCTGGAGTATGAAAAGCACGAGGTTTAGCATTATCCTCCAAATGAATTTCGATTGGGGGCCCACTCATTTGACTAAGTGGTTTATGCGGAGATATATTAAACGTAGAAGCTGCATATTTTTGCAGAAGCCACTCACGCATGTTACTTACATTTTCACTTGTAGCCTCGAATGGAAGCTTGCGTGGTTTATCTGGAACTTTGCTTCTGGTTGGGCAACTGCAGGTTACCTTGTGTGACTTGAGTTTACTTTGATCTTTTTCATTTAAATTTGCAACAACTTTTGAATGCTGATGAGGCAGCTGAGAACCAATAGTGGGAAAATCTCTGTTTATGATTAGAAGTTTAACCATTGTTTCATACGATAGAAAAAAACCAGTTACTGATTCACTGACATAAATAAAGCTAATGTAGCTACCTCATTTTTTGGTGACATTCCACTAACAGTGGCTCTAAAAACGCCTAAAATATCTATTGGATTTTTGTTAGCAGCCCGAATTGTGATTGATACAGGAAGTAGGTCATTCTTACCAAAACCATCATCTTGAAAGTTTTTCCATCTCTAAAGATTTGACTGTGCACCAGTATCAGCTAACACACTAAACATAAAAACTTATTTGTGCCCTGTTTAGTGATTTCAATTGATGCACAAAGAAGTTCGAATGTCTTGGCTCTACGCAAATTTCTCTTGTTAAAAATAATTTTGTTCAACATAATTCGTTTATTAGCGTGTAATGACATAACTTGTGTATTCTGTTGCATAAACTATCATCATGGCTTTGAACAGCATTAACCTTCTTTGACTGGCTGCGCCAATAGGAAAAACAATATCTGAAAAGTTTACAATTGAGTTCCTTTCCCTTTGTCTTCTCAATGAAAAAAAGATATTTTACATGAAGAATAACCCTTTTTGGAATTAAGTTAATTTAATAATAATGTAAAATATCTGAAACAAGTATAAACATATAAACTAAAATGAGCTAAAGCTTTCTACAGTGTGAAAAGTTCTTTAGCAGCTTATTAGTTAAAAAATCAGTTTGGTTATTGTATCTTACAGTTTAAAAGTTATAAATTCATGTAATAGTATCTTAGATATAAAAATACATATTCGATATGAAATCAAACTTTGCAGCTTCATATAAAAAGTAAAGAAAAAAAAAGTACAGTTTATATTTATGTAATTTTAAAACTTAGAAGTGTCAAGTTTTGTTATGATTTTATTAGAAAGAAAATTCAGAAATATTTTACTAAAATATTTTTTAAATGCAGTTTGAGAAAAGTCACATTATATTTTTATGTAGTATGTTATCATTTTTAATATTTATTAAGTGATATAATTTATTTTAAATAATTGCGGTTCTTACTTATCATCATAAATTTTGTTTAAAACTGAAGTTTTTCATCTTTGCTCGGTCGTTCTAACCTATTTCGGTTCGAATAACATTCTGGCTTTTCTTCAACGAGAATTTGAAAGTTAAACAACCTATAGGTAATCAATTTAATTTTAGTAAGGTCATTCTCAGGCCACCTCAGTTCAGCTTGAAATCTTATCTTGAAAGCTCAGGTCTATCATGATTTTTTTCTAACCATCTTTATTAAGCTATTATAAAATTATTATTGTATCATTAATAAATGACATATATGTTAAGGATAAATATATGGTGTTTTTAAGGGGAAGGACTAGTTTACAAAATTCATGTAGTTATGAAAAAAAATATTTGGTTAATGTAATTTTCATCAACCATATAGTAGTTATTGATTATTTTTTTATTAGTGTAGTGAATGACTTGTGACAAGGATTGACAGGATTTATATATTTTGTTTTTTCGATATTTTTTTAAATTTATTCTGTTATTGTATCTTTTTCGGAAAGCCTGTTAGTTTGAATAAAGATACTTGCGAAAGTAAATGTTTTAATTCGCTTATTGTAACAGTAAAGTTTCTATCTTAAGTTAAACATAAAATGTTTTAATTTTGTTTGTGATTTGTTCTTTATTTTAAGCATTTATTGAAGTCAATATTATATTTCTTTTATCAAATACAAACACCAAAAACATTAGTTATCGTTATTTTGGCTTGCATGCATATCAAAAATTTTTAACTAAGATCCTGTGTATATAGCTAGATTTTTTTAGTAAGCTGTCGTTTTAAAAATATTCCTACCATGCCAATAGATTTGTTTATTAAAACGTTAAATAAAATGGGTTTGATCCTTTTTACTAAGCAAGTACTATTTTTTTTAGCAAGTTTTAGTAAGCAAGCTAATATAATACAATATTTCTAAGCATGTATACTATTTACATTATAAGCAACTAAAATCTTAAGGATTCCTATCATAAAAACATCCGGTTCAGGATCCGGCCGGATCTTAGTTTGAAAAAAAAAGGATCAGTTCGGATATTAATTTGAAAAATATTTGGATCCGGTCTGATCCGAAATTTGAGGATTTGGTAGATCACTATTAAAAAGCTTTTTAGGTATTTTGTGTAAGCTAATCTTTGATTTAAAAAGAATGAACATTTTTTAGTATGTGCAGTTAATAAGTTATACACGTCAGGTGATCCATGTTGATGTAGATCGAAGAGCGTTTGAAAGAAATCCAACAAATGGTTTGTATATTCCAAAATGGGATGGCGATGATAAGGATTCCACATTATATGATCTTGCATCTTTGCTCAGAGCTATTGCTGTAAACCAGGTTAGTATTTAGATATACACTTATTTTGTTTAAAACTTTAAAATTTAATGTACTTATTAATTTTATAGTTTTGGCCAGAACCAGGAAAAACCATTCGTTTTTTTAATGTTAACAAAATAACTTAATAAGTTTTAATACTACAGCTATATATTTTTATAAAAATATAACATAAAAAAATCATTTCAAGTATTGCTTACTTCAAAGTCAATGAAAATTTTAGTATAAATACACATGAAAATCAATCAATATAAAATAAAGTTCTTTAGTTAAATTTTGTCAAGTATATTTAAAATTAATAATTCTAATATCTATATAATGCTTCTCAAACATTGGCTCTTATATTTAAAAACATTTAAAGTGTCATTTTATAGACGGTTTATTATGTTGTTCCATGAAGTTACTGTTTGCTGTTATGATTAGTGACGTCAGCCTTGTCTAATTGCTGTGCATGTTTAATTGATTCTCCACTTAGTAAGACAGCTTGCATGCTCGTTTTTAATTCAATCAAAAAACATTGTCAAAAGTCATTAGAGCTAATACTTAAATTTTAATTTGCTCTGAGAAAAATCAAATTTACTTAAAACTTGTGGTCTGGTAATAATCCAAGTGGTGTTAACAAAACTTTAGCATTTTTCACGAAAGTCCAGGGATTGGCTCTGATGACTTCCGCTGATGCTTTCTTTGTTCTAAGAAAATAATCATGAATTTTTTTTGCAATGTATTTATAGAAAGCTATTTTTACCAAATGGATTATACCTTTGAAATTAATGATTTTCTCAAATCTGTAAAAAAAGTTACCCAAATAGTAAATCTCTTTCTATCATTATGAATTGAGATTATAGTTATTGTTATTAATTTAGCACATAAAAACTTATTTGTATAGGGTTTAGCAGCAACTGTTTATGTTTTGATTTTTTGTTAAAAAAAGATAACAATTCAACCGATTTTTTGGTCTTTATGTACAATCAACTAATATCAACATATTTTAAGTAATATTTATTCAAAATATATAATATTTTCTTATTGTTTTTTTTTCAACTAATGATAGAATAACTAATGTACTGTAAAGGTCGAAGACGTTCGTGATGTAGTATCTCATTATAACAAGCATGATAATGTTATACAAGCATGGAAAGAAAACCAACGTAAAATAGAAGAGGATCAGATTCAAAACGAAAAATTGATGAAAGAGAAACCTCCACAATTAAACTTAAACTTTGGTAAAGGGCTTACTAGCTGGTTTACTAAATAATTATGTTTCACTACTACCATGTTATGTTTTGTAAAAATTTAACTAATAGTAAAGAGCTAGTAGGAAACTATCTATTAAGCTGTTTAAAACTCTCAGCTCTCCGATAGCCATTATTTGTTATTTTTATCAAATTAAAAACAAGAAATATCTGTTTAATTTCTTCTTTAGTTTAATGAAATTTATTTATAACCCACTTTGCAAAATGTTTTCCTTTAGTAAAAAACACTTTTTATAAAGCTTATGGAACATAAACTCCTAAAATTTTATAAAACTACAAAACTATTAGTAGTAGTAGTTTTAAAAGTTATACAAGTGATAAAAACTATTTTCTATTACTATTTTTAAACTTTGTTAAACAAATTAAGTTGTTCTAGCAGCTTCCTATAATACTTAGATTAACAATAACTTAATGATTATTTTTCTTTAAGAAACTCAAAAAGTAAAAATAAATGACTTTCAGCTTGTTTTGGTTTTTAATTAAAAAAATTTCAGCTCTTTGGAAACTTTTAAAGCATAGTATATAGAATTTAAGTTTTAATTGTACTAAATTTCCTAAAAAAATTATTCTTTTTTAATAACAATTAGTAATTCTCATTTACATTTTTACTAAATGTTTGTACAAATATCTACACATGAAAATTTCCGTATATCTGTTTAGTTGTGTAATTAAGATGAGTTTGTTGACGATATTAAGTTGTTTATCATTTAAATAAGTTGCAGAATGTTTTGTTAATAAACTGCTTAATTTAGAATTACTATAATAAAAAATGTTTAAAGTGGTACTAATTTGCTTGTGTACTATTACAGTAATTAAAAACTATTTATCAGTTTTAAATGCATCTAGTTTGTTAGTTTTCTTAAAGTCTTAATAATATATATTTTAGAAACAATTGCATCCTTTCTTTAAAGTTATATTTGTATTTTAGTTTAACTTTTGCTATTTTTAATTGTTTAACTACGTTTTTATTTTCTCATTGAGTTTTTAACTAGGAAATAAACTTTAAATTATGAAAAATTCGTAATGTATTTTGT
The DNA here is from genome assembly GCF_965202585.1 of Thalia democratica. Classification (NCBI taxonomy): domain Eukaryota; kingdom Metazoa; phylum Chordata; class Thaliacea; order Salpida; family Salpidae; genus Thalia; species Thalia democratica. The sequence goes on from NC_139165.1 coordinate 61,839,798, forward strand.
TTTTGAAAAAAAAGGTCTTAGTTGGACTTTTTATTTTTTATAATTTAGAAGTTAAACTGTCTGTTTTCATACATTAAAAAAATAAAACTTACAGTTATAAAATCTTGCTAAATATATGTTGAGAGATAATTAGTGTAAATTGTACGATTATAAACAAGCTTTAACATTCAAAAGAAAATAAAGTTTGTAGAAATAAGAATTAAGCATGGTGTCAAGTATTTTTTAGTATATAGTATTCTTTTGTTTTCTAATTGATTTTATTATCAATAGGTTTAATTTACAGTTTTACAACACTTGTTTTTGCTTTATTTTTTACAAAGAGAAAGAATTATTTGCACAAGTTACATACAAATCTAAGTCCATAAATAAAAGTTATTTAAGAATTATTAAGAAAATAATGTTAGTTTTTTACTGATTTCAAGTTATCTACGATATTGGTTCAGATGTATATTAAAATTTTTCTTTATTTGAAACAGTTTTACATACTTAAGAATTATTTCCTAATGTATGTGTTATTTGATTGATGTCAAATTTGCACGAAGGGTCACTTTTGTACGAAGACACTTTTGCACGAGGGACATTTTTTGCGCGAGCAGACAATTTTGCACGGGTAAAATTTTTTACACTTTTTTTTTAATTAATTTTTTTTAATTTTAATGTCACTGTTACCCTTTACCTAGGGGTGGGCAACGTATGGCCCGCGGGCCGGATCCGGCCCGCAGAGTGAAAATGACCGGGGCCTTCAACAGCTTTTTAAACTTTAATGTGATCCAGCCCGCAAATGAAAATGACCGGCCTGCAAGTGAAGTGACAGACCAGCAGAGGTAAATATTGCAAAGTTTTTATAAAACTTTGCATTATATTTTTACAAGTCAAAACTGTAAGAATTTGACTTCAAAAAAATGCTAAAAAATGATTTTGTAAGTTGATGTGTTCTAATGAATATACCATTTTGTCCTAGTACTTTGTGTTGTTCTAACTTAGTTGGAATATCGTTTTGTCAAATTACCCCAAGCAAAGTTTTTTTCAAGTACGATGTTTTACATACGTACCTTTGTCAATTACAATGTCAATTATGTTTATAGACATTGGTTTAACCCTCGGTCAGTAATTTTTTCATTGTTTTTTATTTTTTTTTTACTATCACTGTTACCCCTTACCCTCGGTCAGTAACTTTTTTTGCTTTTTGTTTTTTATATTAATTTATCTTTTAGTTTTTTTTGATGTATACTCTTATTATTATTTTTTACTCTCGTGCGAAAATAACCCTCGGTGCAAATTTGGTGAAATTTTTTTTTGTGGAATTTTATCTCCTCGTGCAGTTTTTTCTTCATGCAATTTTTACCTGTTCTCGTATTTTGTATATTTAAAAAATGTTTTAAAGTGTATATTTAAAAAGTGTTTGGTTCTATAAATAGCAACATAAATATTAGTACAGCTATCACTACAACAAGTAGTTTAATCACCGCTGCTGAAAAATAACAAGCATGAAATACTTATATACATTTATACATCAAAATATAGTTTCAAGAAATATGACCGGTTACAAGTATCGAAAAAACGGGAACGAGTCAATTATGCACGAAAAGTCAAATATGCACAAAGAGACACACTTGCACGAAGGGTCATTTTTGCATGAGAGTAAAAAAAAGTTACCGACCGAGGGTTAGTGTTAAGAGTGATAGTAAAAAAAAACAAAAAGATAGTAAATAATTAAATAATAACAAACAAAGAAGTTTCCGACCGATGATTAGGGCTAGAGGTAACAATGATAAAAACATATATCTATTAGTAATTATTTATCAAAAAAAGAAATTGTTTGAAAAAAAAATCGACCGAGGTTTATGGTAATAGTGATAGTAGGAAAAAATTAAAGTTAAAATAAAAAGTAAAAAAATTTCAACCCGTGTAAAAGTGATACTTCTTGCAAAATTGACGCTACGCAAAAGGTTACTTTGTGCATATTTGACCCTTCGTGCATATTAGACACATACCCCAAAAAACTATAAATGTGATCTTATATTTACTGTTTTAGTTTTGCAGCGATAAAACTTGATACTAGTTATTGAATTCTAAAATTAAGTGTAAAAAAAGATGTTTTAAAGGTGTTAAAAAACTAGCATACTTTTATATTAATGCTACTAATAAATACCTTTAAAATATAATATTTATTAATTGAAGTTGATTAACTCTACTTAAAATAGCACAACATAATTTTGTCTAAATGAGAAATATATCCTGCTGTCTAAATCAGTTAATTTTGATAAACGATAACTTTGATAGCAGTAAATATATCTAAACTTGAATCATTATTAAAATACCTTTTTTTTTTCTTTTTTCAAGTTTATTATTATTTTCTTAAAAGTGATAAAAAATTGTTAGGTAATGTCTTCCTATTGGATAATTGAACAATCCAGCCCTAACATGCTAGACCCTTTTTAGTCATTCTTACTAAGTTTGTTTTTTAAACTAAACAAAGTTGATAAGTTAATCAGTAAGCATACCTCAGAAATAATTGAATTTTATTAACAATACTTATTGATAATTACTGAGTATAGAAGTCATAAATATTTAAGCTAGAACTAAATTCGGCAATGAAAAATAAAAGCTCTTTATTAAAACACTAAAAGCAAAGTGTTTAAACTTTTTTGATTTAAAAAAAAATGCAGGCTGAAAGTATGATAGACAATTTTTTGTTAAGTAAATTTTAATAAGTTTCTCAAGATTCTAGTGAACTCAGAAGTGCATCGAACATAAAAGGAAACATGCGGGCAAGATCCGGTCCACTAATGTTAACAAAATTTCAGTAGAGTCCGGACTGCAAAAAGTAAAACTACAGCACGTAAATCTGGCCTACTAAACCAAAATTTGGTTAAGGATTTACTGGGATCTGAAATTATACGTAACAAAAAAAAAAAAAAGAACACATAGAATTAGTATTTTGTCCAAATCTATTAAATAGTTAAGTTTTTTTTGAGAGTTAAATGAAATTGAAATGCTTTAGCCTGCCAAGGACTATAATTTTTCCACATCTGTTTCCGTGAGTAAAAACGTAGTCCGTCCTTCATCTTACTCGATTCTTTCTTTTTAAACAAATAATTTTAATAATTGTTATAAAAAGGTACCTAAAAGTTAATAATAAGACGCCTTTTAAAGTTATTAGACAAGTTATTCATAAAAAAATTATGTATCATTGTCCTGGACAAGATGTTAAAAGGTATCTAAGTGGTGTGCGACTCAATAACCGAAAGGTTTTTTTCGTACACCAGGTCCTAGGACCACATTTTTTGAGCGTATTATATTTTGTTGAGTAAACTATTAATATTAATAATAGAATAACTTAAAACACGGTTGCCACATGGTCAAGAAAAATTAAAAAAAATGACAAATAAGGAAAAAATTGGCGGTTTTGAAAAAAAGTCAGAAAATTTGATAAAAAAAAAGTCAGGTTTGTCAGTTTAAATTTACAAACTTCTTATTTTCCAAAGCCTTTAAATGGTAAAAATTAATTAAAAATCCTTTAGAGTCAGAAAAAATTTCAAAATTTTCCTATAAATTTACAAAATTACTTAATTTCAAATGCCTTCATCTGGTATTAATTAGTAAAATATCCTTTATAAAACTGCAAAATTTTTCTATCAACATATTGAACAAGTGCCCTACTTGAACATGCAGATTTTGTAAGTTTTTTAGTATTGATGATCTGTAGCAAGTAAACTTCCATAGTGAAACTGTGATATATGCTCAACAGTTTAAAAGGAAGTGGTGCTGATGTACTCTGTCACTGTCAAATATGGGAAAAAAAGCACTCACTGTACATATGAATGGAGCTGGACATAGAAATAAAAGGCCAGGAATTCACTGATTCCAATAATTTTTCTATAATGCTGGATCAAGCTACAGTGGGGTAGTAGCAAGTTGTGAGATCAGTGGTGTAAACCCATCAATAGGTTTGGTAAGTTAGTCACAAACCACAACCGCTGAAATTTTATGGGCATTACAAACTGTCAAGCACAATTACTCAACCAGTTCGTGTAACAAACTGGTGGAACTGAACAAAAAATGTTTCCTGGCAGTGCAATAGCACAGTCATGTCAGATGACCCGAACAAAGTTATAATACATGATAAGTTTTGGCCTTAAGACCACATTTCGAAAACATCTTGCTAGAATAATAATGGAAAAGCTGTGTTTATAAGGTAATATAAGTATTTTGCTGATAGAGCTGTTTATTGCAAATACATCAATCATACACAGATGGTTCAAGTGATGTAATGGAAGTTTGATGACTGAGTTCAGAAAAAAAAAAAAGCTGTTGTTTTAACCTGTATTAAAATTAGATTGAAAGCTTTATATAGTTTCAAGTGTTAGATTATGTATTTTAGAATAAGTTTAAATTAAGAGTTTGACTTAGAAAAGTCAGGAAAATTTTGGTAAAAAGTCAGGAATTTTTTCTCAGCTTGATCTGTGGCAACTATGTTAAAACTAGTTTGTTTAAAAAACATTCAGGTAAGAATTCAAACGTTTTATAATAGGGATCGAAAAACTACGCCCGATAATATGCAAAATTGCTTACAAAAAAAAAACAATTTTCACTAGATATTCTGCAGTTTGAAATAAATAGTAAGAAAAAAGGTATGTTGCACAGGAAATTCGACACTTTTCACTAGAGCTAGATACTCTGAGGTTAAAAATGAAAAGCAAAAAAAAGGCCTTAGGTACAATATACGGAAAATTTATAAATTACACTTAACATTTCGGATATGTTATGAAAAATAAAAACTACAATTGCGGTCCGCGAAAATTACGAATATAAAAGTATAACTAAATTAGGTAATTGATTGAAAATAAGAACTAAATTTCTAAACTAAGCATACATTCAAGTCCAAAAACAAGCGTAAGTACATTTATATTTAAAAACTATACTGGCACGTGTTGTACTCAAATTATTGATTGAAATTTTTTTCCTCAAACTTTATTAAGCAAAAACTTCAATACAATCAAATGGTATAAGCTTTTTTTTTAATTTTTACCCTTATTCCTAACCCACCTTACCCAAACTTATTAAAAATTTGTCAAAAAAACATTTTTAATAACTATAAAAATTATGAATTTTTAAGTAAATTAACTTTATTGTTGAGTAAATTTGAATATTGTATGTACTTGATATATTTTGAAATACAGGTAATTTTTTGTTCGACCAGTTTTAGTATTTAGTTAGAGTCTTCTTACTAAGTCAAAAAAAACTTAAAAAAATTTAAATTCACTCTGTAATAATAATACTTTTGTAAAAAATTTTGTTTTTAAAATTTTTCTAAAAATATGGTGCGAAAATTAAGAAATATTTATAGACTCTTGTGTGGCTACTCAGTTCTTGCACCATTTTAAAAAACATAAAATATAGAATTTTTTTAAATTTTAAAATGTCTAATTAAAATAACTTAATTACAGAGTGAATTTAGGTTTTCTTTAAAATAGTTTTGACAAAGTAAGAAGACCCTAAATCAGTGGTTCCCAACCTTTTTGATGCCCCGCACCCCTAAAGTCTCTTAATTTGATCTCGCACCCCTAACACTATATGCTGTAATTATTTATTAATAATTTGATTATAAAATCGTTGATTTCATGAATTAATAACTTGTATTTTAATTTTTATGATAGTGTACTATATTAACAAAAATAAAATACTTGGAAATTTAGAAACATAACAACTATACTCAAACAAGTTTTATCTATTATTTTATAAGGTAGAAAACATCATGCTTCGGCCTATGACTTCGTCATTTAGTTTTTTAAGATTTGAAAAAATATTAAAAGTGAGGAAAAAGCACTAGAAAAGTAATAAATATTAGCCTTAAACTTAAAACAAAACTTTTTATACATTTTGTTATGAATGTATGTACTTAAAAAATAAAATCAGCTGTTCTAAGTTAAGCTTATGTAATGTTTTGTTTTCAAAACTGTTAGCAGCTAGGAGGTTTCAAAAAAATAAAGGTTTGAGTTAAGATTTTAAAACGTTAAAAGATATTTAGTCTTAAACTGTCAAAAGATATGTATAAAAGCAAATACAAAAAAATTTTGTATGCTTACAACATAAATAGAAAAAAGTAGATTGAAAAGGTAAACGGTTTAAGTTCAAAAAAGGAATGAATAGAAATAAAGTTGATGCATTGAATACTTTTGCTGATCTATAAAAATTGGTTTCACTAAAGCTAAAAACAAGTTTTCTTAAATGGTATAACATACAGTAATTGCTGTGAACTTTATAATTTACTGATGTTAAATTTATAAGCGCTACTTTCTGCACAACTAAGCTTAATAATAGATTACATTATAAATGTAATAGACTTAACAGAACCTGTTCTTAACAGCTAATAAAAAACCTGCTGAAGATACTAATTTTTATCTAAGTATTTCATTTAAAATAGATGCTAGCTCATTAACTGTTTTAAACAATTAATGGCCAGTTAAAAAAATAAAATATTTAAAGAATAGATGATTAAAATTCACAGGTGTAAAACTCTAATAAATCTTTATTGAAATGTCACTTCTAAATCAAGAGCTATTAAATGAAACTAGTAAAATGAATTTACTTCTAGAAAAGCGCTCTTGCTAATTAATTTTTTCAGAAAATTAGCGCCAACTTCTTTTTATAACAAAATGTACTTTTTAACTTTATAAACTTTATCAGAGAGTAAAAATCTCCTTATTTATCATACAAAAATGAAAAGCCATCTCGCACCCCCAAGGGAATGCGAGCACCCCTGGTTGGGAACCCCTGCCCTAAATAAAGACCAAAACTAAACAAACCATAAATGACCTACATCTCAAATAATATTAAATCAAAAAGTAAATTCACTCATCAATAAAGTTAACTCACTGAAGAGTATTAAACAAATTCGTAAAAATTTAATTGTACTTTTTGAGAATTCCACTTTTTCAATGGGCTCTAGTAAGGACCCAATAAACCCGAAATCAAAAAGAGTTATAATTTATTTTACCTGTATCATTAAGCTAATAAAATATGTAAAAAATATTCATTAGAACAAAGAAACTGTTGTAATTTGAAATTTTTTTGTCAATAAAAATGACTCAAGTTTTTGCTTATTTTATATAGATTGTCGTTGCTACAATAGGAGATAATTGATGATAAAATTTGTTTGCTAGGTTATATATCTTTTTTAGGGTTGCCATTAACCCTGAAATTTAACAATTTAGGTAAAAAAGCTAGAGTTTTAAAATTTTCCTAAAAAATCTGTAATTTTGTAGCAAATGATTAAAAACCTGGATTAAAAAAAAATTAAGTATGTAAACAATAGTGGTATATTAATCAGTAAATTTTAGCATCTAAGAATAAAAAAAAAGTTTAATTAGATTTTTCTATGGCAACAATAATGTTTAGTAATAATTTATCTCAGTTGTGTGTGAAAAGGAATTGAACCTAGCTAAACAAGAGAGTCATCATTTTTGGTTTTTTTTTTGGTTTTGCATTATTCGCATCTCTTTCAAATTTAAATAAAAAATAAAATATTTCAGAACACCCATTAGAGAAAGAAATACACACTTTATCTTGTGCTTATTATATCTAAATTTAATACTTTAAAGCAAACAATGTAATAAACACATATCACTACACTACACTAAAATGGCAATATTAATAATTTAAAGCTTACACTATATATTCTGAAGTTGATGATTTAGAGCAAAACAAAAAGTCTTAAGCGTATTTAAGATTAGTTTTGAAACTACTACTAGATACTATGAGAAATTTTTATAAAATTAGGAGCCATAAGCTGTAAGAGGGGAGGGAGCACAAAGCCATAAAATAAAACTTACACTAGATATTTTGGAATTGATGATGAAGATGAAAAAAGATCTAAGGCATCTTTAGGATATTTTTTTGAAAATTCTTGTTGAAGGGGGGTATAGTTTTTTTTAATTCGTCAAAACAAGCCTTATGAGAAAAAAGAGAAAACCTGCTTTACACAGTTAAAACCCATAATCACTTTTTAAAAGACACAAAAATCTCAAATGTCTACTGTAAAACATTTGTTACAGTAATTTTTAAGTTTATATGACACGTGGCTAACAGGGTGCCAAAAAATTAAATTTAAAGAAATTTCTATTTTTTTGATATCTAATTAAGTAGAGTAAAAATAGTAAAACTAAAAATTTAGTTTAAAAAAATTGTTTTGTTGAAAAAATCTTTAAACACCATATTAAGCTTTTTTTAAGGTAGAGCAGCTGATTTAGTGTAACGAATTGTAACAAACCAAAACGTTACGGGCACGAAAAAAAGCTGAGTAACATTATGAAAAGTCCTTTAATTACTTTATACTTACTTCGTCAATACAGCATATAAAAATTCAGTAAAAAAAAAACAGCGTTATAAAAAGTAAAACTATATGTGATATAAATTTGTAAAAATAAAACAATTATTATAAACCATTAATGTTAGTTTTAAATTTTTCATATAGTTAAGTTTATTTATAAGAAAATATTACAAATTACAAAAAATATAAGTATGTAATGTACTAATTTAGTAATTCTATTGTGAAAAACTTTAAATTTAAAGTCAAACTTAAGAACATTATCAACTTTTGAAAATAAGTAATTCAATGCAGATTATAAACTTAGTTCACAATTTTAAAAATCTTCAATATTTTGGAAATTCTGCTCAAAATATGTGTTTATCAACGTCGTGTTGTTAATTTATTGAACTGCTTTTATTGGTGAAGGGTGGGTAATTAATTTAAATAAGAAACAAGTGTTTTGAATGATTTAAGGAAATTTCAAGTAAGGGGATTTTATACTTTAGAGACCATTTCTACAAACTTTATATTAAAAATATGCAAAAGATCACATAAAACTTAACTATAAATTGAATCTTTATTAATAACTATAAAGAAATATAGTTGTAAAGCAAATGGGTTGTGAGTTTTCTGCTGAAGATAAAGCCTGTAACTTTCTATACATTACAGCAAATGTTGGCTCTTTATTTGAAAATGTTTGAATGTTTTAATATATTTAAAAAAAATAAAGTATTAGCATAAAAGCAAAAAACACATATTAAAAAAATATATTCATAAATTTTTCACCTAAATAATAAGTAGCTTGTAAACTTTTGTTTTAAAAATAAACAAATGTAAACATTTTTGTAAACTGATAAGTGTTATGATTACTAATTTTTTTTTATAATCATTAAAAAATTAATAATTTAGTATACATTATAAACTAAAACGCAGTTTATAGAAATAGTGATGAACAAAAGATTAAAGTATATAAGTTTTCTTTTTTTTTACTTAAAAAAAGTTATTTAAACTGTTGCTTTGTATACTATTTTATCTAAAAAATAACATAAACTGTGTTAGTTAGAATTTGTTTAGTAAGGAAAACAATTCTACTTGAAACTACATGTATTAGTATGTAATTATGTTAATATGTTATAGCTAGAAGAAATTGAGAAAGTATGGACAGCGGCATTTTCTGAGGTTTGATAATTGCTTCTTGTTTGAAAGTTTTTTATTTAAAAATTTTCACAACAACATTATTTTGTTAGAAAAATATATTTTTTACAATATTTGAATTTAAAAAGATCATAATTAAATTATTGATTAACTTTTAGTAATTGTGTACTTTGTATGATTTTAGAAACAGTTAAAAAAAATAAATTTAAATCAAAATAAACAATAAATTATTTTTTAAATCACTAAATATATTTTGTTTGTCAGTTGTATATGACAACTATCGATGTAATTTAGCTAGCTTATTTATTGTCTTTACCATCAGTAAAACAGTTAAGCAGTTCTGTGTTAATTTAATAGATTTAAAAAATTAACATACTATGTAGATTATAAAGGCGATTTCTCGGTGATTATTTAACTTTGAATACAAACGATACTAAGAATTTGGGAAAATAGTATCCAAAAAAAAAAAAGTTTTAAAATAGTTTGATTTAAATCTATTTTTATATTTGAAATAAACCTTTTTTTCCTAATATTACAATATTTTGTTATAAAATGGTTTAATTCTTAGAATAACAATCTGACTATGCTAAATTATTATTTTATGTTGCAGATAGTCAAGAAATATAAGCCAGACTTTATAGCTTTACACTGTCAGGAAATTGGAGGAAAATGCTATGCAAATTCTAAAGAGGATGTTATAAAATTTGTAAAGTAATTTTCTTACTTATGTTATTTATAAAACTATTTTGTCATATTTTCTCCTAAAAGTTGTGGGTTAAAAAAAGAAACTAAAAAGTGATTCAATTTTTAAATGCAATTCAAGCTAAGTCTCATTTTAGTAATTAACGTTAACTTAAATATTGTTATGGACACCAGGGAGGGGGGATTAAAATACTTTTTTTGAAATTTAGTTTTAAAGTTTTTTGAAAAATTTTACTTAAAAAAATCTTATTTGGTATTTTGTTTATGTCTTATGATGATAAATTTTAGATTTTTGAAATAACAGAATCCAAAAACAGCATAGACATGCAAACAATTATTAATACTTTTCTATATTACTAGTTAAAGTTATATATTTACTAGTTCTGTTTGGTTTGTTACTTTGTTACAGTGGCGTCGCGTGGTATTTTTTTTAGGTGGTGCAGAATTTAAAAAAATATCAATTATTTTAATAAAAATATGTTTTTACTGTCAAGTTTGAAAACAACTGAACTTTTGCTACACCTGAAGATAAGCTTTGCTTTTAAGGGCATAGGGGGGATGAAACAATTTGATCTTATTTTATGTAGTTTTTACTAAGCTACAAGATGCTTTTAACAGATTTTAAAAATTCAGTATATGTTTTAAGATATAGCCGGTCAAAGTCAAAGGCAACAAAAGGTTCATAATGGGAGGCACAAACTAAAACAATGTTTAAAAAAATGTTTTACCCCCCCCTTTATGCCCTTAACATCTACTTTAGAATTTCTTTACTGAAATTACTTTATACAGTTTTAATTTAACTACAAGTCATCTTTTATCAATATAAAAAATTCTTAAAATTTTTGAGATATGGTAATTCACAGTCAGAGGTACAAATGAATCCTTATTTTTATAATATAAACTCAAACAACAAATAAATCAAATCACTAAAATCATATCTTTTTTTTATAAGTTGGCCTCAAAATCTTTAGATGTTCCTTTTATAAAACAAAAAAAATTGCTAAATTAGATATTTAAAACACCAAGAAAAAAAAAGTTATAACAAAAGTTTTTTTTTTGTCTATATAAAAATATATATTGATACTTAAAAATTGAAAACTCCTCTTCAACAAAAGTATAAAGTTTTAAAAAAATTAGGATGAAAAAGTTTAATTAAAAATTGTTTTAAAAATGATGGAGAATATAGGTTTTCAGTAAAATTGTATTTTTTGCTGTATTGGTTTGCTCCTTGTATAATAAACCATTGTACTCTCTGGCTTTGACTGGTTGTAACTAAAAGTTTAATTGGAAATTTCAAGTTTATTAAAGAGTAACTATTAGCTTTCTGAAAAAGTTAAAATAAGAACAACATGTAAAAAAGTGCCTATACACCCTCCCTCCTTACTCCACAGTAATTTGCACTTTTTTTTTTACAAACATTAACATTTTTATTAACTTTTTTCTAATTTTAATGTTCTTTGTTGGAGGTTTAAAATTCAATAGTTTTTTAAGGGTATCTTTTCTTTATTTAATATTTATTTGTTTTTCATTTTGATGACAGTATTTTTCTCAGGAGCTCAACTTTTTTAAGTTTAGTTGTGAGGCTGTTGAACTTTTCAAGAATTTTAAAGATAATTTATAAATATGTAACCATTATAGAAGTAAAAGTTTGGTTAGTTAGTTTTCATGTGGCCATAAGGGTAAAACACTTATTTTTTAATTTTAAATAACCTTGTTATTTTCAGAGTAAAAATTAAAACTGCTATAGTCAGCCTGAATATTTTTCTAATTTGGTCTGTTTTAAATTATCTTGGGTCATCTTGAGTTTTTAACATTTCTAAGTTATCCTGATTATGAGGCAAGGCAACCATGTTTCAACAATTTTATCTAAAATTTTTGCTTTGTTTATGAAAAAATTAAACCAAAAGTTATATAAAGTAGAGGTAGACTAAATTTTCCTTAAATTTTAAACTACTCTATGTAATCAAAGTTTCTAAATTAAGGCTATTTACTTTATTTAAATATGTGATTGTTTCAATAATACTATTTTTTATTTAATATAAATCTAAAATATTTTTTTGTAAGAGTGAACTAGAAGTTTATAATAAACTTCTTAATTCTTTTTTTCAGAACTTGAAATTTATTATTTATTATATTAACTTTATGATAACAATAATCAGTTATAGTTAAGTTTATGTATGCAGATTAAAATAAAAAATAAAATTTTTAAGACTTAGGTGATTTAGGGTTTTTATCTTTTTTTTCAAAATATGCAACTTATGACAAATCTTTTAATAGAAGTGATCTGTTAAATTTAAAAAATCATGTGGGTACATAAACTCAAGTTTAATCCTTTGCAGTAGCTTGCTTTGTTTTTATTTTATGTTTACAATAGCTTGTAGATGATACTTAAGCATGTCCTGTTTTAGGGAATTTTCAACTTAGCTTACTTACCGCAAGATATTGATTTTGCGGTAATTCTTGAAGAAATTTTGCTTTTTTGAGTTCATTTGCGGCAGTCAGCTAAGAGTTTGCGGCAGTGAAGTGGGCAAAATGGTCGTTTTCAAAATTGAAGTTTTAAAAGAGATTTCGTTCAAAAAAATAACGAAAACGTTATAGATACTTATTTTTTTCTTAGAAAATTTCAAGGTGGTGCAGTTGCGGCAGTGCAACACCCCACGCGACGCCCCTGCTTTGTTATATGCGAAAGTTTTATTTTATCATTCAGTAAGAATAAATAAAGTTAATTTAAACTAGACTACAAGAATTGTTTTATACTAAGTTTCAAAAAGTTAACTTAATTTAAATTATATGTTTTTTTCGTTTCTATTTAAGATACTAATAACAGGAGACTTTCCACATGTGATTCACTTAAATGTTACACAGTACAGAGGGTATACATTGACACTGATTATAAACATGCAGAACAATATACAGTGAGATTTTAATGTTTTGATAAGCTATCATAAGTCTGTTTAACATAATTTTAAATTGAAAGTATATTTACATTATAAGTTTTAAAACACTAAAAAAACATGTCTATTTTTATTATAAGTTTTTAGTATTGTTTGTGTTTTTACTCTTTCTATGTAAAAAACTATACATATTTTTTCCTAAAATGTTTCTCAATTAAAATTTTTGAATAAAAATATGAAATAGTAAATGCATTAGTAAAATTTAAAAGCAAAATTTGAATTAATTTCTAATAAAAGTGTTTTCAAGTTTTAATAAAAACTATAGAAACAAACAAATAAATTAAGCTTAACAAAATCTTATTATACAAGAGTTCAATTTATAATATTTATATTTTTATAAAAATAAAAAAGGCCACTAGTCTACAACTAGTTTGAAATTTAGAAAAAGTCTGGTAAATTTCATCTAATTGAATACTTATAATCTTTAAAAGTTTCAAGCTTAATCTTAATAGTTTTAGATGATTTAGTTTTATTTATGTTTATAAATTTCAACAGTTAAATAATAATAATTTTTTTGATAAACTATGATTTTTTCCCTTATTTCTGTGACTGATTGTTAAAAGTTTATTTTATATTTTTTTTTTAAATAAAGCATAATGAAACTTGAATCAGGCTAAATTTTTAATTCAAAGAGTGATAACCCTTATTATATGTTCAAGAAAGCATTTGTTGCTTTTTTGTCTTACTTACAGTTTTTAGAAAAAAACATTTCAAAGTTTTTTATTGTAAATTGTAGTTGTATGCATTTTAAACATTGAAGTTGTATGCTATTGATTTGGGTTGCCACTATTCCTTTTATATAAAAACTTAAAGAACAAACTTCAAGCCAGTTTTTAAAGAATTTAGAAATCTTTTTTAACTTTTGAGATATTTGATTTTTGTAAAAAGTTTCTGATACAAACCAATTATGCACAAATTTTTTGATGGTCAATTTTCTTGTAAATTTTAAAACTACAAAAAATCTATCTTCTCTTTCATTTTTTGAGCTAGAGATCATCTTTCTGGAAATGTTCCTTTTATAGTTTAAAAGAATTTTAATGTTGTGAATTTAAAAATATTGAAAAATATAAATTTTAGGAAAAAAAAAATTTCTTTTAAATAAGACTTTTGTTTTTTAAAATTAATCTTTAATTTTCTAAGTAGTTTTAAATGTCTGATAGCTCAGAATAAATTTTAGAAAATAAGATCAATTTGTAAAAATCAAGGTAGACTCTCTCTATGCCCTTAATTATTTTATTAAAATGATTTTTGCAAGATTTTTATTAAAATTATGAGTATATAAAACTAATTAGTAATAACTTATTTAATGTAGATATTAATTTTACAAACTCTTTAAGTGGTAACTTTATTTATAATTTTTATTTTTAAATAATCAATTCATATTTTAATAGAATAGTTTTTAAAGACTCACTTTGTTCTTAATAACTCTAGTTTTTTTATTTGCTTTAAAGATTTGCAATAATGCTTTTACTGTTATAAAGTAGACATTTTAAAGCTGTAGAAAACATCCAATAAAGCTTATAGAGTTTGTTATTTGGAGATTAACTAAAATACAGGGTTGCAAAAAAATCTTGAATACCGGAAAAACCTGGCATTTGACAATTTAGGTTAAAAAAAACTTGAAATTTTGAACAACTTTTAAATGTTAAATATTAGAATTATGATTTGACACAAAAAAGCTAAAATTTTTTTGTCATTATCAATTTTTTTTAATATTAAAAAACACATTTTAAAAGGCTTTAAGATATTGTTTAAATGTTGTTATACTATTTAACACAGTTTTTTACCTTAAACTTAATTTTTAACTAAAAGTAGACCCTAAAACGTGTGCTTTAAAAAACCTGGAAGAAATTTAAAAAATCTGGATATAATTTGCAAAAAAACTTGGCAACCCTGTAAAATAATTAAGTTCTTTTTTTTTTTGTAGTATTTAAAGATGTAAACGGTTATAATTTTAATATAGTATCTTGTTTTTTACAGGCACTTGGAAACTTTTATTTTGTTCATAATAAAGTGAACAACATTAAATTATACAATTTTAAAAGTTAGTTTGCGCATGAACATCTTTTATGTTTAGTAATCATGCACCAACTTTTAAACCTTTATGTTAATTGTGGTCTTAAAAAGTTATTTTACAATACTATGTGGTTAATTTTGTTAAACAGGTGTTTTGACTGCTCTTTTCTTTTTTATGATATATTATTTATTTTTTCAAGTAAAAACTTTAAACAAAACGTTTTTTAATTGTTTTAATTTAATGTGCACGAATTGTTTTGCTTTAAGTTCTTGCACAGTATGATGACTTAATTTTAATAATAACTCTATGTAAAAAACGTGTGACTTAAAATCTAATTCATGTTTAAAATTTCTGCCCATTTTAGGAACTAAAAGATATAACATACACAACAAATGGAGTTTTATAATATAAATCTTAGTAAAATCTATATGTAATCAAAACAAAGCTATGACATGGTGGTGCCACAATAGTTTTTTTAAATATATTTTGAAACATGAATATCAAGTTTTTATATCTTATAAACTTTTTACCTTGAACATATGTTGAGTTTAACATTATTTATTTGTCATTTAGCTCGCAGATTTAGTTTAATAATTTATCATATGAATTCAAGTTTTTTTATATGTTGACAAATGCATAAAACGTTTTATTAATTAAGGTAGTAGAGCAGAAGTTGTTAGTCTTTTGTAGGTCGCAGGCAAATATATCTAAAAAACTCTGATCATTTACAGTAGGGTGTATCTGTTGCCTGGACCTTGGAGTTAAGCTTAGTTTAACCTTTTGTGCTTGGCAAATCACATAGATAAACAACACAAAAAAAAAGTTTCCAAGCTTTTACCACACTTGCGCTATTTACATTTTTCTAAAAACTAACCCTATGTAAATTGTATGGGACCTTGAAATTTTTACCTTTAAATTTTTGGCTGAAGTTTTTTGCACATGTAGCAATAATCACAAACACATTTTACGCGTTTTTAGTCATTTTGAAAACAGTTCTATGCAGGAATTTATTTATTTTCTGTACTTTTTCATTATTTTTTGATGTTTTTAGGTTTTTTTTATAAAACCAAGAAGTGTCTGCATAAAACTTTAATAATTCAAATCTTCTTAAGACGCGAAGAATGTGTTTTATGATGGTTGCTACATGTACAAAAATTTTAATTCAATAACTTGAAGATCGAATTTTTTAAGTCCCATTCAATTTACATAGGGTAGGTTTTCAGAAAAAATTTAAACAGCCCGAGTGTGGTTAAAGCTAGGAAGCTATTTTTTTGGGAACGGGTCGAATATGCACTAAGATATTTCTGTACAAAGGGTCAAATATGCACGAAGAGACACTTTTGCACAAAGGGATATTTTTGCACAAAGACATTTTTGCACAAAGGGTCACTTTTTCTATAAAAACTATATGGATTAATTATTTTGTACTTTAATTTAAGAAACTGTTAAATTCTATTTGAATTTTTTAATCTATTTGTATGCTTAGTAAATCAAGTTTGTTGTATATTTATTTAAAATTCCTTTTTATAGCGTTAACAATTGTTTGTTTTTGCTAAGTTTTTAACATTTTCATTGAAGTTTATAATGTTAACATATTAATATTTTAACATAGATTGTTTTTACACAAAACTAACAAACTATAAATAAATCATGATATTAGCAAATTATAACCATTTTAATTCTACATATTGTTAGTGATTAAAACGTTTAAAAAGTTTTAAGCATAAGTTAATGGAAAGAGTTTATCAAAATTATTTTTTTATTACAAGATTATTTATTGCCACATACTTAGCCTACTCAGTATAACTATTGCAAACTCATGCTAGTTAAACCCTTTTTTAGGATTTTAAAGCTCAGGCTTGTTTGAAGTTTTTTTTAGAAAACCCAAGTTACTTTGTTTTTTTTTTTTGATATCAGGCTGGTTTCTATGATTTATAAGTTTTTTTAGATATTAAGTACTTATATTTTTATTGTTGTTATTATTTTATTTTAAAGTTTTGAAACTTAATTAACAGTAGTTTTTCCCGCATGCTACTTTTTTTTTTCTCACAAGTCAGCCTGACTTTGACTAGTTTGTTGTAACTTAGGGCTTAAGCTATCTTTTAGTTGTTAAGGCTTGATTTTTTTTGCTTCTAAAAGTGGCAACCTTTTTACTACTTTTTTATCCAAATTATAAACGTTAATTGTAAACATCGGTGTAATTTTTAATCTCAATTGCATTTATTGAATAAAGTTATTTTATTTAGCTTTTGTTATTATATAGTATTTAATTGTTGTTATAATATAAATGTTACATCCTACTGCTACTTTTTAATTTTTAATTTTTTTTTAGATGTTTTTTTTCTAATATGTTTAATTTTCAGTTTTTAAAGTACTTTACTATTAGACCATCTTTTTTATTATTTTTTTTAGGTCGATACATCAAATTAACATGAAAGCAATATCAAAACTTATTTTCTAAAAAAAGTTTTGAAAATAGTACATATAAATAAACAGATCTTTTTTCCTAAACTACTGATACTAAGTGTAAATAATAAATATAACTTAATTATTATTTACATTTTTTACGATTTTAAAGAATTTTTTTTACATATAAGCTTAAAAAGAATTTAACTTATAAGAAGATAATTTATAGTGTCTTAATAACACCCAGGTAGTTTTCGTAAGTTTAATTCGAGCTTTCTAAAAACACTGATGTAGTAAAATCTTAATGACCTGTATTTATATTATATTGTATAGTATTTTTGAATAAAAATACAATTTTCATAATTGTAAACATAAAAAAAAAAAAATTTAAATCAACTATTAAGTATATGAATTTTACTTTTTGATTACAGTTATTAAACAAAAGCTGCTAGAATAGATCAAGATCAAAAAAAAAATTGTCAGCTATGATAATAAAACTACTTTAATATTAGAAAAAGAATACAAGTTAGTAAATGACAAAACATTCTATTTTGATGAGCTTGAGAGTTTGCATGAAATTCAAAAAGAAAAGTTTCCTAAAGATTTCTTTCCAGAGGTTTAATTGTTTTATTTTTACTCGAACATTTAAAATCTTTTACATAGAGTAGAAAAACAATATTTTCGACAATTAAAATATCAAACTACAGGAAATAAACTAAATTAAAATATTTTAAATTAAACATTTTTAGCATTTAGATTAAATTATAAAGTTTTATAAAATTGCTTATAATAAATTGGAAGTTAAAAGCGTTTTTTAAGTTTATTTAGAGGGTATCTATATTTAAACTTACTATCTTTATTCTTAAGGTTTTTAGTAGTAACGAATTTTAATTTTTGCAATAATTTTAACGGATGTTTAAGCATTAGATTTAGCAATTTTAAGCATTTACTTAGAAAACAAGATCAATTTGTTTTATTAATGTATGTATTTGTTTTTTAAACTTTTTAATAAATTATTCTATTTTTTTTAACTGTTTTATTAGTCTTGTAGTCTTACTTGCAATCATTTTTAGTGCAGGTGGTCGCGTAAGGGATATATCAGAACAAGGTGGAAATTAGGCAACAGGTTTTATGTTGATTATTTTAATGAAAAACTAGGTCATTAAGTTGTAAGTTTTTTTGTCATAGAAATAAACTTTTGAAGCTAAGGCTGTAGAGCAGAAGTCGTCAGCTTTTTGTAGGTCGCGGGCAAATTTGACTAGATAAGGTTTCCAGCAGACCGCAGTTATTTTTAAATAATTGTAGTAATCAATATAAATATACTATTTTATACCAAAAAGTGTAATGAAATAAGCCTTAATGGAGCACTAGTAAAAAGTTATTATTAATTAAAAAGCCAAATGGTAAGTTTTAGCCATTTAAAAAAATAAAAGGTAAATGCTCTTTGAAGTCATAAAAAAAAAGAACAAGTAAACAGTATTTGTTTTGTTTTTATACTATCTAGTTGTAAAGCTAATAAGTTAAAGCAGTTGTACTTATAACATGTTAAAAATATACATTTTATTGACTAACTTAAAATTGCAATAGAGTGATTGAGCTGATAAACATTCATTTATTCCATGATGAAAATAATTTATTATCATCCAATCAATCTCCTAGTTCTTATTCTGTATACAGAAAACGTGCTTTACAGTTTGTTATTGACAAGTTAGTTTTTATTTAGTCTTAACTATTTATATTTTTGTTGTGGAGCATGATTATTTATTTAATAAACTAAGTTAATCATTTAAGTTAGTAGGCATATTACATATGAAATACAGTTTTTTCCCTAAATATTTTTTTTCTAATTTAAAAGATTAGTTATGAAAAGTTATAGAGGAACATTTTAAAATTTATAATTAAGTTGTTTGAAAATAATTAAAGAAGATATATCTTTAAGGATTATTTAATTTTATGGAATGTTTTATTTTTACTAAACCTATTTGAAAAAAACAACTGTGTTAAATTTTTTAATCGTAGGCTAAAATAAAAATATATAATAAACGATATTAATAAAACTAATAATGTGTAACTACAAAAATATTACATAGTTTTTTTAGTTTATTCTATTTGTTATAACTTCAAGATTTAGTATTAAAAATAAAAAAATCAACTATTTTTAAAACACAAAATATATTTATGTTTTTGAGTATTTTTTGAACTAAGTTTTATAGACACGACAGTTTTAAACTGGTGTTTAGGAACGATGTTAAAAACCTTTTGAAATAACTTATATAGAAATAGTTAGAATTCAATTTAATTGTTTTTATAGTTATAAGCTATTTGTAAAAACATTTAAAGTTGCATGATGTGAACTATGAAAAATATAATATGGTTTTTGACTGTTTATGATAGTCTAAAATTTCGGTAGTAAAGTTAATTTTTATTAGAATAACTTTAATATAAAATATAGGTTGACAACTGGAGAAGATATCTGTAAAAATGGAATATTTTTTTTATTTGGTGATTTGAATTTTAGATTAGAACTGAAATCTGTTATAGAAGTTGGTGATTTTATGTCTTGATAAAACTATTTGCCAAAATGTTAAATGGTTTATATATTTTTTAATAAAAAACTTATATATATTGTAATTCAAATTAATTTTAGAAAAGTTTAACTATTTTACAATATGGTCATTAAGTTTTATGAAATATAAGAATAGTGATAATAGTTCTACAACTAAAATAATTGTAACCATTTTTATTATTTTATTTGTTAAGCTACTTTTTAAACATTGCTTTTGGTTAGTAATTTATTAATATATCGAATTAATATTTGTTTTAATAAAATAGTTGATGTTATTGCTATACATATAGTTTAGTTATAAAAAAACTGTTTTATAATATCGATAAGAGTATTTTGAAAAACATGATCCGTTTTCCTGGATTTAAAAAATGTTGTGCAACTTAATATATTTCTATATAGTTTAATATAATATTATAAATACAAATATGTAATAAATTGGTATTTTCAGTTCCTTATCAGTCTCGTATATTTTTTATACAATTTTTTAATCATCTCTAAGTTTGTTAACTGATGCCAATAAAGAAAGTCCACTCAACCAATATGAAAAATATAAATATCTTAGACTAAAATACTGAAAACGTTGAAAGTTTTAAAATTTTGGTAGCTCATTTGTTTTATTTATATTTATATAAATACATTTATTTAAAACTTTAAACATCGAAACATTTGATAATTACCACCATTCAGATAGAATGACGTTGCTTATTTAAAACAATGAACTGACTCATTATTTGTCGTGTAACTTTTATATAAAGTTTTCAAACATATTAAGCGTTCACTCAACTGAAACCTAATTCTTCTAGTTTGAAGTTAAGTATACTTTTATTTTAAATTTTTACTTTTACACTGCTGTAAGTTAGTTTCAGAAAATGTTTAAGTAAAATATAGGTACAAAAAATAAAAAAAAATACCAAAAATTTAAAAGCTTAGCGATGTTGTATAAAGTTTAAGATCAATTGTAAAATAAATATTCAACTTTTTTTATTTTTGTTTTGTAAAATAAGCTAATAAGTAACAACAAACATAATTCAATAGTTTATATACATAAAGTGTATATACAAAAAAACTTTTTCCTTGTACAGCTGTTTCAGAGTACTAAACACTTTCTTTAGCAAGGTTTTTATTCAATAAAAGCAAGTTATAAGTATGAGTACAAAATTAATAAAATTGGATATTACATGAAAACAGTACAAGAACTGAACAAAATTAAAAAATTCTTAACACAGTTATAAAACAAGTTACTTATTGTAATGCGAACAACCATTCTGTAATTACTTCCTCTTGGTAAAAGATTCCGGTTTTTCACGATTGAAATATCAATGTTTTTTTTACATAATTTACACCTATCTTCAAACTGTGTTTGTTTTTCCGTCTTGCTAATATTTCTATATAAATTTTGAAATTAGCTATTTTTAAGCTTCCTTATACTCTATGATAAAGTTGTAGCGTTGCCATGTTTTATATGTTTGATACTCACGTTTTGTATAGCATTCTTTGAATGATAATTTTGATTATCTATTATAAGACTTTGTATTATTTTGAGATTTTACAGTAACTTTAAGAGTTAAGTTTTCTGTTAGATATTTGCTATCGACCGGACATTCTTGTTTTTCGCAGTCGCACATTCGTGTTGGGTCAACCGGTTGCAACTAACTGAAACAAAGTTAGTGTATCATCTTTAAACTGTAGTAGATCAATAAGCTGCAATTTGATACAATAATTTGTAGTAAATTAACATTAGCAGTTCAGCATAAGAATCTGTAGTAGATGGACAGTTACAATTTGATACAAATATCTGTAGTAGAAGAAAAGTAAAAATCCAATACAATAGTTTTAAGTAGTGTAAAGTTATAATTCAACACTTGAATCTGTAGAGATTGGCAGATTTTTATTTTTTAAATTTCTTAATTATGTAATTTCTCTATCGATAGTTCATCAAGATTCTCCATCTATAACATAAAAAAACTATGAATAAGTGCTGTGACTAATGCATACTTTTTGTATAACCCTTATCTAGCATTGCTTACCGCCAACACAACCAACTAAACTAATTAATCTACCTATGAAAGATACTTACTAATAATAAACATTTATCACGTCTTTCAATGTCTTTTTTAATACCTATACATTTTTAACTCTTCTTGTATCAACTATTTTTTTGAAATTAAGTTAATTTATTTAAGCAAGCATTCAAAGTTAATTTTAACACAGAAAATTCTTCCGGAAGCCAGTAAAGAAATTATTGAAGATGAAAATAATCCTGTAAAAGTTATTTATACAGACAGTAATTATAAAAATAAAATATCTACCAATGAATCAAAGTATTTGTTAGTTCTCCAAAAGAAACTTTTTCAAGTTCAACATGATATTATTACTAAAAATGAAAAATACGATCATGTTAGTTTAAGAGTATATAATTTAATAAATTTTGTACACGATAGTATTTTTTTTTTATAATTAGATATTTTCTTTAAATTAAAATATTGGAAAACAATTAAAGCTTACCGTTAAATAGATATAAGAATTCTATCAAATTCAATTAAAATGAAAAAAAAATATTTACAATTAATGATTCATTGTAGTTGTACAAGTTACTGTTTAGTAGCTTTAAAAAAATATCTATATCAAATTTGTATTTTGTTTACTTTCTTCTGATTATTTGTAAAATACCCAAAATTAGTTTATCAACTTACAAAACTAGGTATTTAAAATAGGCAACTTAAATATTTAGATGTAGAAAATGACGTATGAACTAAAAAAATTCCTTACGCTCAGAATAATTTAACTTTTCCAATTTTTTGATACTGTTTTATTTAATGTTTTGTATTTTATAAATTTTCAGTCATTTTTTTTGTGTATAGAGACGTAATGTCACACATGTTTTTCTTTTACAAGTTTCAATCGCTGAGATCGTAAATAAACTTGGGTTTATAAAAATAAAATTAATCTCTATTTAAAATAGTAAATAAACTTATAGTTGTTGGAGTTCGACAAAGAATTATTAAGTCATCAAGAACTGAACGAATTTCGAATAAATTTTTCGCCCACGTTAGTCTTTTTTTTGCTTTAATTATTTAACGATCGTTTTCTCTTAAACTTTTATTTTTTAAAGCTTTAACCTAGTTTTATATCAAAAAAAGTTGTTTTAATTACTGACAAGTATTCATATAGTAATTTCAAAAAACTTTAGATGAGGATCAAAACTTTATAACTTTATTGTTTTCCCATGTTTTACAATATATTAGTTAAATATTTTGAACATAAAGTAAATTATTTATGTTTTTATTTTAATTTTGAAAGTAAATATTTTTTCAAAGTCTTAAAGTGTTTGATTTTGGAAATTTGACTCTAGAAAACAGCCAATAAAGTATTTGCATTCAAAAACAGTTTTTTGATTTTCTAATGGGCTCTACTCGTTTGAATCTCTAAAATTTAACTCCTATTTACCTTTAATAGTTGTAATATATCTATAATTCGACTAAGTCAGGGGTCGGTAGCCTTTTATAAAAATTGGAAGTTTTTCCAAATAAAATGGGTAGAAAAAATTCTTTCACGGGTCGAAGTTATTTAAAAAGTTTATAGTAATCTTTAGAAAAATTCTGTTTTAAACAAAAAACGGATAAAATATTTATTTTTAAAGCACTAGTAAATACTAACTAAATAAGAGCCTATTTTTAACTGTCACCACGAAAACTACAACTTTTATTGTTTAAAAAAAATGTTTTTGATTGAAAATTACATTGCGGACTGTATATTTTTACTTTGTGCATTTGGCTCTCGGGCTAGTTTGTCTCTGATGAGTCTGATTGCTGGACTTAGTATTTGCTCTGACGCCAAGTTTTTAAATCAATTTATTTTGTTTTTATTTTACGATTAACTAATAACGATATTTATGAAAGTTTATAACAATATTATAACTATTCAAAATATAAATTTAAGCGTTTGTTAACATAAGATCCTAGCGAAACAAGTTTACTGGAATATATAATAAAAAAAATTATTCAGTATCCTTTTTTTATTACATTGACATATGTTTATGTGTGTTAAACGAGTCAACACACTTCAACTGAGCTCTGTAAAAAATAAATGCTGTAAAAGAAGAATAGAAGCTAAATTAGGTATATACATGTGTCCATTAAAAATAAAAATGATTGCTGTAGATTTTTATAGCTTAATGGTTAATAATAGATAAAATATTTGATGATAAATCCGACTGTTATAAAAATATATAACATTTGTAATTATTGAGTCTATATTAAATAAATTAAAGTAAAAATACATGATATAAACTACTTAAATGAAAATGAAGGAAGTACTAATTCTAAATATCTACTGGTTACTAATCATTGAAAAAATGTATCTAATAATTACGTCACAACGTTTATGAACATTAGGCTACCTAGTTAATTTATACTACAAAGTTAGATAATTAATTCTTTATGTTTGGAAAAAATAGTAGAGCACTTTAATTTAAAAAAGTAATATGTAATTTATTGTGGATAAAAAGTAAAACAACAAACATTAATTATTAATTTAATAAATTAAACAATAGTAAAGGCAATAAAAGCCAAAGAAACTTGGTATAATATATATTTTTTTATTGAATTCTTATAATGGTTAAATCTAAATTATAACAAAGTTAAAGTTAGATACAATTAGAAATCAGATAGAATTTAAGTTCAAAAATTAAAAATAAAAAAAACAAAGCACAAAAAGTCAAACTTGTTATTAAATTTTCAAAGCCCTGACCAATAATTAAGTTACAGCGTCATTCATAAAACTACGCCCAATAGAACGGCTAGGGGCCTTTTTACTGCAGATTTATACTTAGCATATAACCACCTTGTTGTTTTATGTTTTACATTTTAGCTTCCATATTAAACACAAACCCGTAATTTATAACATAGTTTAATTATTAAATGTTTAAAATATCTGTATAAGATTTTAAATTTAGATACCCGACTGCTTCTTTCTAAAATAATAATTGACTAGTTATTTTACTTATTGTATAATATAAATGTAGTTTAAGTCATGGTGGTTTTATGTATGGTGTTGTAACTTAATTATTGGTCAGGGCTTTGAAAGTTTATAACAAGTTTGATTTTTTGTGCTTTGTTTTTTTTTTTAATTTTTGAACTTGAATTCAACCAGCTTTCTAATTGTATCTAACTCTAGTTTTGTTATAATGTAGATTTAACCATTATAAAAACTCAATAAATAAAATGTATATCATACCAAGTTTTTCTATTATAATCAATATTATATGAAGGTTAACTCGTTATTTATTTTGTTAAGTTTATTTAGTCAAATAATTAAAAATATATAGAGACAATAACAGTTTATAAAATACGAAACAATAAACTACATAAATTTACATCTCCCTAGCTCATTGGAAGTTCAAAATCAATATTTATTAGAAGGAATTGACAAAATTGAGAACAATTTTAAACACAAAATTAAAGTCTAGATATAATAAATTTAATGCTACTATATCTAAATTAATAAGTTAAATCAAGAATCTTAATTAAACAGCTATGAAAATGCACTAAAAAAGATTTAAATTATCTACCATTCCATGCTAAGTCCATCCTGGTCAATCGGAAATGCTCATCATCTTTTTTATACCATTTACTTCACGTTCAAACCTCTCTCTTGTGCATTTAGTCCTTAGGCAAATAGTACATCATTTTTCTCGAAACCACCGAAACATGAACATACTCTTTATCTACTCGACTTGTAGTGAAACCGTTGGAATGGTCACCAACATCGTCTAGAGAATCATAAAAGTTATGGCTCTGTAGATTAATATAGCTACCACTTATGGCCTGTGAATTGTTGAACCTATTTTTGCTATATTTATTAGGACTTCAGATTCTACTGTAATGATTTTAAAAAATATCTGCTAGGTTGATAATGTTATCTGCTGCTCCTGCTATAACATCTTATACTGGGGATTATGTCCCTGGATGAGGAATAGTACTGATTTCTGCAGGGAGGTTTTGAGTATCTGCAGTCTCCGTGGAAAACGCAATCTTCTAATAGCCATACCTTTATTTTTTTTTCTTTTAGTGAGAAGTTTTCATGTTACAAGCAGCAAATTGAAACTGCAATTTCTAGACATGAATCATCTTCTGATCCATTCTACCCATGGTGTCAGAGTTCAACAAATTCTAGTTTTTGCTATACCAATTGCTCACTGAAGTAAAATGAAAACTTGTTTGTTTTAAATGAAAATTTAATGCTCTAGTATTTGAAGCAGTTCGTTTTTACAAGTTAACATGGAATCTTCAGCATCTCTGGTATATTCAAACTTGGGTTGATGCTTTGGTTTGTTGCCTGTTCAAACGCTACAATACTTAACATATTTGTTGTTTTTTTTTCTTCTCTAGTTGCCTTCCATCGACTTCTTCTCTGCAAATAATTCGCTGCCAGTCTTGATGTGTGTTACAGGTTTTCAGTCTAAGTAGGAAAAATGCCGTACTTAATTGTTTTGAAACATTTTAACTTTCAATGCTTCTCCTTAAAGTGCGTCACATGATTTTGTTTCTTTACGAACATCAAGTTGTAATACAGGGGACACGTCCGTGACTGCCTTTTTACCGGATCCGGTCCTCTTTTCACTTTTTTATGTCTAAAAGGTACTTTCTGTCAATATCGGTGCTGAAAAGTTCCTTTCTTTTACAAAACAATATTTACACAACCTCATTTTGAGTTGAGTCCAACAATTTACAATGTCTGTATTCCTTTTCATAAATATATAACATAAGACAAGTAACCGGTGTTGCCGTAAGCAAAGTTAGGACTGATGTTGATAATGTAGATACATTCCTCTAACAAACTGTTGTCATAACTTTTTTCAATGTTTAGAAGGTACTTGTTCTTTATAATTTGTTACATAATGACCATCTGATATTCAACATTGAACATTGGATCGTCGCTATCGACCTTCTGGTCCTCTATAATGCATATTGGATATTTTTATTGAACATCGGATAGTCCACGTTGACTGTATGTTTGATTACAACTAGTATTTTCATCAATTCAGCTACGCAGTTTTCAAGCTTTGAAAATATGTGCGGATCATTAACAAGCGTATGATCACATAGCTTTCTCACACACAATTGAATATCTTAACTCCTGCATTATCTATATTTAACTTTTACCTAGTTATTTGTTTTGGTCTGTGTATCTTTCATTTATTTGTTTAAAATACCATTTTTGATTTAATGTAACTGAAGACCTCTATTTGGCGAATGTTATTTTGTAATAAAATCTGAATAAATAAAATCTTGCGTATTGTATTTATAAATAAGTAGATTAAAATACAGCAAAATTTTCACACAGACTCTTAATACTTTATTCAATAATTTAGTTTTAAACTAGTATAATTGTTCTAAGTATTGCACTGGTTTTATAATTTATCTTCGATTTTAGTAAAAATATTTTTTTGTTATACTAGATATCCATACTCAGAAGAAATCAATGATCCGAACAAGTTTATGAGTACAAGATGTCCAGCTTGGTGTGACAGAGTTTTATTTTCGCCTCAATCTTTAGAGTTACTCAAGTCTGAAGTAAGTTTTTTTTAAAATAAAATAATTAATTTTTATAAGTTTTGAAATTGGAAAGATAAAAAAAAATACAAAGTTCCCAACAGTTTTTAGTCCATTATATTCTAAACTTTGTGTTTTACTTGTTCGGCTCACTATTTACATATAGTTTTTAAATAATACAGTATACAGTATAATAATAACAGTAAATATCATTTTCATAAAATCTGAAGCAATTTTATGATTTCTTTTTATTCATGAAATTTTTATTAATATTTTTATTCTATTTTACTAAAAAGTTTCCTCGGAAACTAAATAACTTTTCAAACTGTTGTTCTTTCAAGATATTATTATTAAACAAAAACAGAAATGTGTAGGAGACATAGTTTACGGAAGAGTTGGAGATGAAGTGTGTATGGGGGATCACAAACCTGTCTTTTTATCTTTTTCTCTGAAAACTAGTACTTGAAATGTCACCACAAATAATATTTTTAGTAACCTATAACTTATCAATTTTATGTTTGTATGCTTTAAGTAAAAGAAGTATTCTTTTTTTTAGAAGATCTAATAATAAAAATTAAGAAAAATATTGTTGATAAGTTTACAACTTAGGGAATTTAAAAGGTTTAGTTTCTACAACAATATCTATAAGTAAAACTCAAGCTAGTGAAAATTTTAAAAGTTTTTTATCATTTAAAAGTGTCTAGAAGTTAAAAATGTTTAATAACATCAGAATAGATAAATAGCACAAGTTTATTTTTAAATAATATAGTTTCTCAACATTCCTTATAACACTTACATTTTATCTTTAGTAAGGTGTTTAATTTTTATTTTTAATTTTTAGACTTTATTTAAGCAGAACTTATAGTATTTACCTTGTTTATATTTTTTTTCGACTGATGTATATTTATTCGCCTTGAAATGTTTTGCATTTAAATTGAAAACTTTTGTTTTTTGTTATTAAAATATCTGTAATTAGTTTTTGTCCTAGAGTTTGGAGATTTAATTTCTCACAACATCAAACGATAGTAACGTAACTTTTTAAATGTGATTTTCTATACTTTTTTGTAAAGTTTAATTTGTTTGCTTTGTATAAAATGCTATATTTTATAAATAAACAGAACTGAATAAATAAAATTAGGTAAAAACATAAGTTGTTTTCGGTTTTACTTTATTAATTTAACTATAGATAAAAAAAAAATTTACAAGATTCTTTTTTGACAAAAACTGCTTATGATTTTTTTTCAATTTTTTCTTGATCTTTTAAAATTTTCAAACTACATTCATGTATAACATATTTTTATTTGAACTTAATAAAAATAAACAATATTTTTTAATGGTTTATATGTTATTTAAATCTTCATAATTAAGTATTTCAAAGTTTACTTGAAACTTCATTTTAATTAGTTCCAAACTTATGGTTAACCATAAGCATTAGTATTTACATATATAAAAATAACTATACAATTTTTTTTAAACTTTTTTTATAGCTTTAAAGGGTTAATTGTAATTAGTTAACTTTTTTCTTTAGGTAGTAAACTGAAGTATAATTATCAATAAATATTTAGAAGTATTTTACTTAAATACACTCAACATGTGGCGAGTAGTAACCATATTTTAGTAAACTTTTAATTGCAACTAAAACTGATTAAATATAACATGTATAGATAGTTTCTCTTATGATTAAGACACTTTATAACGTTAGTTATGTATGCAGAGAGAGCTTTACTTTTAGGAGTCTACAGATTAAAATGTACAATTTTACACTTAGAGTTTATCAAAATACACAGTGTTAAATGCACAAGGCAATGTTCACAAACAAATATTCTCTTATTATTTGTTAATATTATTTTGTGCGTTGTATGCTGTGTATTTTGATAGACTCTAAGTGTAAAGTTTTAGTTCTTATAAGTTAATTCCATTATAAATTTATTGTCAATTTTTTTTTTTGGACTAATAGTGTCAAACGTTATACTTACTCGACAATGAAACCGATTTTTAAACAAACAAAAAAAAAAAAAACTCTTGCATTTTATTTACCTTGACAATTACGGTTTGGTTACCAATTCTACTAATTGTCTGATGTGATAAACATGTTTACTCCACAAATATTTCTTGCTTTGAAAGGACTAATTTAAAACAGCAACAAACACTGCAAACTAGATGGTTTATTAGTTTCAATGTAACTTACTTTTCTGCATGTTTTAATTTTTAACTTTTATACTAGTTTATTGTGATTTACAGTTTTTTGTATGTTTTTTTTAACTTTTATTACATTGTACGTTTGACAACCTGGTTTGATTTTTATAAAAATTATTGTTATTTGTAATAATAATAATAAGTGTAGTAACCAGAAAAATATCAATATCAGTAATATTAATAACAATGAAGTAAATAAAAGGGGTTTTAAATTCAAGAACAATGTAAGTAAAAATTTTTACTGTCGTAAGTCGAATAAACTAAACTGTCCGTTATATAGTCACTGCTTCATTAAAATGTCGTGTATAAGGTGCGTGTTAAATGTAATCTTAGTGAAGATAATAACAAAAAAAAATAATGATAATAATAAGGATAAATTATATATAGGTTCGACATGAGGTCATTTAAAAATATGTACACCGGGCATAAGTATACTTTTAAGCATGTAAATAAAAAGAATAGCACAAGATTGTCAGATTTCGTTAGGCAGTATTTCGACAGGTATGTAACCAAGCCAGAAATGAAATGGAGCATCCTTCACCACGCCAACAATAACATCAGTAGCGCGAGCAAGATCTGCAAAATATACAACCTTGAACGAATGGCAATTTTAGCAGAAGATAGTAAACAACTACTAAATAAAAGACGTGATATTTCAAACAACTGTGTACACAACCGACGGTTCTTCAAATAACATCTTGGCGCTTTCTCACCTCCCATATTTTTCATTCACCTTTCACATAAACACATACATTCACTTAATACATATTAATGTAATTATATATTCTAAGTAAAATACAGTTATATTCATTTGTTATTTATTTCACACAAGTCACTTTCTATTCTCCGAAATTTCATATATTCACTTTACCCTACGACTATAATTCTTCACATCTTCACGTGTTAAGTTCCAAGTTTAATTTGAAGCTTGTATTCAAATCACAGATAAACCGTGCTTTTTTACCTACTACGCCCAATAGAGCTAGAGGTTTTTACTGCAGGTTTACACTTAGCATATGACCAACTTATTGTTGTTTTATGTTTCATATTTTAACTTTCATATATAACACAGTTTAATTATTAAATATTTGAAATATCCGTATGGGATCTTTAATTTAAACACCCGACTGCTCCTATATAAAACAACAACAAATTATTTTAATAATTATTATGTACAGTATATATGTAATTTAAGTCATTGTGATTTTACGTATGTCGCTGTAGCTTGATTATCGGTCAGTACTTTGTAAGCTTAATAACAAGTTTTTTTTTTGTGCTTGTATTATTAAATTTTAAACTTTTACATTTCAATTTTTACATATAAACTAAATCTGCTTCCTAACTGTATCTAACTTTGATTTTGTTATAATTTTAGATTTAAAAATACACAAGTTTACAAACATTTAATATATAAAACACACATTATATCAAGTTCCTGGTATTTTTATTGTCTTTACCGTTGTTAAATTTTATTGACTCACTAATTAATGGTTGTTGTTATATTTTTATTCAAAAGAGATTACATACTACTTTTCATATTAAAGCGCTTTAAAGATTAAATTAAGTAACTTCAGAATACAAATCAAATAGCTGTGTTAACGTTCATATATATTATGACGTAATTATTGGATTTATTTTGTTCAATCTTTGGCAACGGTAAAATAAATTTTAATCAGTTATTCTTTCGATTATAGTAAGTGGTTTGTTTATATTATGATTTGTTGTTTTTGTTGTGTATTTTAGTTTACTTTACTTAATTTAGACTTAATAATTACAAATGTTATATAGTTTTATAACAGTCGGATTTAATATTAAGTATTTTACCTATTACTTATTATTTATTAAGCTGTAAAAATCTGTAGAAACAATTTTAATGAAAACATGTATACACCCACTTTATTCTATGCTTCTATTCTTTCACAACAGTAAATATTTTTTTACAGAACCCATTTGAAGTGTGTTGATTCGTTAACACACAGAAACATATGTTGGTACAATAAAGGAAGATTACTGTAAAATTTGTTTTTATTTATATTCCAGCGAACTTGTCGCACTAGGATCTTTTGTTAGCAAACGATTAAATCTGTATTTCGATCAGTTAAAGAAAAAAGGAATTAAAATTATTAAAGAAATAAATTAATAAAAAAATTAACTCGTACATAACTTTTTCCGTACAAAATTGTCTGCTCGTGCAAAAGTGTCTTCGTGTAAAAGTATCTTTGTGAAATTTTGTTCGCTCGTGCAAATTTTACACTTACCCTTATTTTTAATTGCTTATTTTGAATTTTTTGCACTTTTAATAATTGCATACTATAACTTTTTGAAGTAAAGTATTCTAAAAACTAATTTTGGTTAGTTTATAAATAAAACTTACGCTACAAAGTTTTTATTTTGAAATAGTAACAATGACGTGAAATATTTTAGAATAAAAATTTAATCAAATTGTTAGGTAAATAAGATAGTCCAACTTTATTATAGTGTACTTTTTTTCGTTTTATATATATATTTTTATTATTCTTAATCTAGGCAATTGACAAGTGTTTACTGAAAACATTTTTGTTTTGTAAAATCATGCTTAGAATCAATTTATCTTAAATTCTTTTTGTTATTTATTATTTAATTAAACTATTTAGTTGTTATTTTATTCTAAGAGCAACAATAAGAGTTCTTAACTTAATATCAAGGTGATAAGTACAAACTAAATATTAAACATTTTTTTTTATAGTCTTAAAATATTTTAGTATAATTGTAAACGGATTATACAATTTTAGTATAGTTTGTTTTAGCGTTTCTGGCCGACTGAAAACGCTTATTTGTTTTTCTTAGATTGTTTGCTGTATTACCTACAAGTGCATTTAACTGTAGAAAACCCATTTGGACGAAGTAATGATATTTAATATAATACATACTTAGTTTATACAAAAAACCCTCACAATATGGTATTTATATGTTAATAACGATAAACAAAATTACAACATAAGTTGTATTACCAAATACGTTAGGTCAAGAAAAAATTCTAAGAAAATTGTTATTAGTTTTCAATACGTAGAAAACCTATTAAGCGAACTATCTTTGTGCTTAAGCGATCTTAACAGTTGACTTCTATTTATAGTAAAGAGTTAAATTGTCGACTTAATTTCAGCCTCAGATTTTGTTGATTGTTTGGTAAGTCTGACTAATGGATCAGATAATAGAGCTGTTAATAGGTGTGAAATAGTTTTCGTCAAAAAAAAAAAATAAAATCTCAAATTTAAAAGTCCTCGAGAAAGTAGCTGAGCCTTCAGCTTACAACTTTAAAGTATAAACAAAAATATTAATCATTTTTTGCTAAATTCGACGCTGACTATGAGCCAAAAAAGTTAGAAGTAAAGAAAAACTACTGGCGTCTTGGATATATTCGGTAGCTTTAGATAGTCTGTTTAGACATTAAGGACTTGATAAGAAAACTAAATAAGAAACACCGGTAAAGTAATAGCATAATAGCTTAAATCCATTTCAAAGCTCCATGTTAGTGCCGCTCTCCAGGCTTTATACAAGAACATAATTTTAATTCTTTTCTTTTGGATAAATAAACTTCACTTTACTACTTTTTATAAAATAGTATAAAAGTTTTGAATTGTTATTTTTTAATGCCCTTAAAAGCCCTAATCAATATACTGTGTGTAAATATTGTAAACAACAAAATAACGAATATCAGTTGGAATGTAAATAAACTATTTAATTTTCTTTAATCCACAATTTTCGAATTGTTTTGAACTTGTAAGACGTTAAATTGTATCCAAGATGTGTGCGACTCGATAACTGAAAGGCTCTTCGTGCACCGGGTCCTAGGACCAAGTATTTTGATCGCTTTTTTGTCGTTTAATAAACAGGATTGAAGCAATACTTAAACTTGTAAAACTTTTTCTAAACGTTTAATTGTAAAATTATAAATCAATAAATTTTACGAGCGGTTGTCAAAGAACAGTAAAAAAAAACATTTTTACTTATTAATTTGTATATGTATAGTTTTTTGGTACAAACTTTGTATAAAAATTACGAAAAATGCTTTCATTAATTTTATCTGACTTTAGTAGAAAAATTTTTGGTACACGCTTATCAATTACTACTGTGTATAACTGAACAAAAAGTATAATAAAGTTAAGGTTTTAAGAATTTGATAGATGATACGTCATATATAGTATAAATCAGTAGTATTTGGAATTTTAAAAGTAAGTTACAATCAAGATTTCAAATATTATAGTTCAAACTTTTATATAATATAAGATATGTACATATTTTTTTGTTGCTCGAAGTTATAAAAGTTTAAAAGCTATAAATAAATAAAAGGAAATATTTTTTTGGAAGCCCACATACTTTAGTTTTTACGATTTTATATTTTTTTAGAATTCATAAAATTTAGATAGGCCTTAGTTTATTATTTTAAGCAGACATTTTTCTGACATTCAAATACGATTTTTTCTCATGTTAAGAAAATACAAATTACGTATGAAATTTGTACTGTTATTTTAGTTCTATGTTATTTTTTAAATAAAATTTTAAGTCTATATTGATAACATGTACATTTTTGATCCCAAAGTACTTAAGAATTAAATAAATGGTGTAGGCTCGATTATTGAAGGTATTCTATATATCAGTCCTTTGAAAATATTTTTGAGCGTCAGTTTTTTTTATCGTGTACGAATAATATGACTATGTACTATACAAATCTAATTCAATTTAATATTTGTTTTAAATTTACTTTGGCTTATTAAACATCTACGAAGTATTAAAAACTTTATTATGATTTCAAATTAGTTGTTATCTTTACTATCATTTGTAGTGAATCTACATTTACATAAAACTTTATAACTATTCTATGTTTTTTATAAAGTTTCGTGCTATTTTGGTTTAATTATATCATACATGTTTAAAAAATTGTTGTCAATATTTGTATTGATCTAGTAGAGTAATTCAAAAACATAGAGTGGTTATAAAGCTTGTATGTTCCTATTCAGTAATAAGTTTTTTTAGTAGTATAAAGTTGTAAAAACGACTATCTCTATTTTTACCTGACCCTGTTTTAACAACTCTATTTTTTACTTAGTATATTAAAAGCTGATATTGACCGAAAAAATTTATGATATTTACAAAATTTTTTCACACAAGGGTTGGGAAACAGTTTTAGTTGGCGGGCAAGGTATGGAAAAAGGAGTTGCCGGAGCATTTCAATATAATTTTATTTATGAAAATTACTCATTTATAAAACTCATTTAGAATTAATTTTAATTTTGTATGACCTTTTTTTAACTATATCTCTTGTGAATTTCAAATATATCGTAAGTTGTACCTTTGTGTTTTTTTGGCTCTTTAATTTAAATTCGAGAATATCTAGTGAATCTTTAATTTTTGCCTTACCGGACTAGATTTGTATGCATGCGGGCCGTAGTTTATCTTACGCCGGCCGGTTTCCACTTAATTATTGTAAACATTAGCAGGCCGCTCATTTTTACTTTGCGGGCCGTACGTTGCCCACCCCTATTCTACACTATACTAGTTAAAGTGTAAAAAATTTCTGGATTGTTAACAAAAATTAATTTATTAGTCTTACATTGCACTCACTTTCATTTGAAAAGACGATGAAAAAAAATAAATCAGAAAGTATTAAAATGATTTTTTTTAAATAGTTTGTTTAACTTCTGTAACTTTTATCAACTTAAAACACATTAAAATTAAACCTGTTTTCCAACAAGTGTGTTTTAGTTTTGTAAAAACCGTAGTTAAAAGTTATATGTATTTAAATCAAAACAAAACTAAAAGTTTATGAAATAATTAACTCTTCTTCTTCATAGTTCATTAAGCATGTGTAGAAGAATAAGTCCTATCTTCATTTGACCTTGTTAACTCATACGAGGTTGGTAGAGAGGTATTTTTAAGTTTGTTCATCACAACGTTTGTCCCGTGTCTGAACCTAGTATGTTAAGATTAATTTTTTAAAATTTATAGATTCAATTAAGAGATAGTCCAATAGTATTTTTTTAAGGAAACTTATTTAGATTTAAAGTTTCGTTAGATGCTTTCAAAAAAAAACATTGCTATTGAATTCAGAAGCATTTAAAAAATGTCTTTTGTAAAAATGTTAAAATTAAACATTCTATTTTGTATAAAAGTTAATTACAAGAACTGTTTTAAAACTTGTTTAAGTTATAAGTAATCAAACTTAAACAAACTAAGATAACTAAAAGTATTTTTTAAGTATGCATGTATCAAATTTTTTTAAAATTTCAAGTGATAACAAAAACAACTATCTTACTTAGAAAAAAAACCATGAAGTAAATAATTTGATAGACTAAAAAGCATGTTATTAACGCTATTAACGTAGTGATATTAAAACAGGAAAAAGAGTACTATGACTAAAAAGTTACCAAAAAATCTTATAATGGATACAACTGGTTTAATTAATAATAATTATAATTTTAATACGCTTAATATTATTTCTTAAACTAAGACAAAACGATATTTTTACTTGAGTTGACTTCTATCATTTAAACAGTTTTATAAACTTATCTATAATAAATGTTAAAAAAAAGGTATTAAAATTAATATGAGATACAGCATATAATAATTCTATTGCAAATTAAAACATATTTTCGCTATAAAAACATGTGTACCAGTTTTTAAAACCTTTATTTTAAGAAATTTTCTTTAAAGTTTTTATTTAATCAGTCTTTTATGTGAACAACTTTAGCGTTTGGCTAGGTTTTATTAAGTAGTATAAAGATACCTACGTTTTTCAATATTTATAAAGTACTGAACTAATACACTTCTTTTATTATATGAAAAAGTATCTCAATTCTGTGAAAAACTCTTACGTAAGAGGTAATCCGTGCAAACATTAAACTATGTTTAAAATTCCACAAAACTTTACAACAAATTTACAAAAATCAATTGAAACCAAAAAGACATAATCAGCTATTTTTATCTCTGAATATAACTTAAATAGTCCATTATATAAATCTTTTTATAGAACGCTTAATAATACATCGAACAACATAAATTACAACGTACTAAGAGATTGAGTTGTATAAATTACATTAATAGAAATAATTTGAAAATCTTAACAGCTTTATAACAAAGAAAACTGTTGTTTATATTCTGTTTCTTTGTCAATATTAAATAAAAAGTTAAAACAAGCAAGAATAGTTTTGACGTGTACACTTATCTTATAACATATTTTCTTGTAAAAAATAAAAAAAAGTATTAGTTGAAGAATGTTTTACATAACGTATTTTTAAAATTTGAATTAAAAAAAAAGTTTTATATAACATAGTAAATTTATTTAAACTGCTTATTACAAATATGAAAAAGAAAAAGTCAGTCTTGTAATGTTATTTATAAATTAAAAAGTAACTTTAAACTATTTTAATTTTGATATTTGTATTAAAAATATTAACCAAATCACGGCGAAAGATGCTAATTAATATTTAATTGTTTTATATTTAGAAAATTTACTTTAAATTGTGTATTATTTTGTGCATAAAAAGTAAATAAATAAAATTACTGCAAACTAGTCATACTAAAATTAGTTTAATAATTTTAAATAATCTTTTTTGTAGAAAGTTTGTTTGATAAAATAATGAAATACATTATTAGCTACATTTTGTTAATTACCTATAAAAATAAAAAACTTAAAACGTTTAAGGTTAGGTATAGTTTTTTATGATAGTAAATTTTTTCTGTGTCTTATAATTATAAACTTTTATAAATTTATTTTAAACCACTGACAACAAAGAAATTACTACATATTATATTATGTTGTTTACATTTTTAAGTGAATACATTTCAAATTTTAAGAAGTAGTTAAAACTAAATTTAAGTTTTTTTAGTTGATCTTTCAAAATATATTCACTTTCCCTGACATAACTAAAAGAAATGAAAACACACAGAAAAAAACCAACGCTTTTTTTAAAAACTTTTAGTTTTTTTACTTTCATATGTTTTGATATCATAGTTTATAGTTATCGTCATTTAAATAAGTAGTTAATTATTTCAGAAAACAGACTTACATGTTGTATAATTCACTATTTATAAGAATATTGTTACTGACTTTTTAGAACTATTTATAAAAGAATAGAAAGTACAGTTTTGTTTTTTAAACTAATTGAACAGTAAAAAATAAGTGTACAAAATATAAAAAAGTAAAATTAAATTTTATAGTTTTGTTTTACAATAGCAGATTATTTCCTAAAGTTTGATTTTATCCAAGAAACTAAAATTTAAATTTAAAGTAAAATTGTCATACGCCTAACTATTAACTTAGTAATAATTAACTTTAAAAATTGATCCTCATTTAAGTTCGAAAGAAACATAAATTTTTAAATATTTGTGTTTATATATTTTTGAACTTTGAAATTTTTAAGAAAGTCTTAATTATGGAAATTTGAGTACCGATAAGTATGGTTTATATTGAACAAATGAACAGAAAAACACAAACTTACACACTGATTCAGTTTTAAGCAAAAGTTGTAAATTATGCTTATTTGTGTTAACAACAAAACATCATGCAAATTAGCTTAAAACGAAATCAAATATAAACGTATTAGTAGTTTACACATAATAAGTGTGTATAACTAAATTATGAAGTATTATAAGACTTGAATACAAAATAATTCTAATCATTTATTTAAGTTTTACGACTAAGTTGGCGTGAGTAATTTTTACTTTCAATTAGTGTCTTAAAAATTAAAGGTGTTGTACATGCTTTATTTTTGTCTACTACTTGTATAAATAAGCAAAGCTCAATGGTAAAAAAGGATTGCAAAACTAGAAATGAAAGATATTTCAAAATTTAATTTAAACAGTTTTAAGAAACAATTTACACAAAAAAAATATTTTGACTTTTTATAGCTATGAAGATAACGTCATATTAAAACTATTATTAAGATACTCATTACATCAAACTTATATACTTTATAACCTAATTAAGTACTTCCTAAAATTTTCTAGTAGCGATATAAATTTAATTAGTTTTTGTACATTTTTGGCAGCAGAACGGTCAAATAAAAAAGTGTTTTTTATAACTAGTTATTATTAACATTAATTCGAATAGTTCTTTGACTGGTTTCAAAACTTGAAAAAGTTTAAAGTTTTTCTAATCAGCTATATAAAAAAGTATCTAAGTTTTTAGTTTTTAATTTTTAAATAATTAAAAACTTAATATAAAATTTTGGAAACTATTTGCATTGGTTGTAATATAAAATAATAAAACAAAGTCTAATCATTAAAATTAAATTAAAAAAAAAGGTGAAACGTACTATTATATTGTATGCTTTAATAACACTTTAATAGTAGTATATAAATTTGATTTTGAATACATTTATATCTTAAAAAAATATTACGGTATTCTGGAATAAACAGTCATTGAAAAACAACTTATCCTGGCATTTTTTAACTGACCCGTCAATTTTCTGGAATCTCCTAGAAGTTTGCGGTCTATGAAATGTTGTACTTGGAGAAGAACTGTCTGAACGTCTCATTGACCTCAAAAATACTACTTAAATATTTAGTTTATAAATTAGTCTGATATCACTTAAAATTGTCTTAATAAGAGGTGTTATAAAAAAGAATTACCATTTCAATACTTAGTTTTGTCTGACAAAAATTCTTACAGTGACGGAAGATAACTGTAAGTACATAATCAAGTTTTCTAAATTGTTAAGCAAATATAAATAATGTTGTGAACTTTGTTCACAATTTTTAAATATTTCTAATAAAATTTAAGGCGATTAAGTTTTGATAGCTTCGTCATAGGTTGAACTAGTACATAAGGTTTAAGAAACTTTTTGTGACCGAGTTAATGAGAAACTAAAATAATAGTATTAAAAAAACAATTTTTAATATCGTATTTCTAAACTGTTTGAAAGTTTAATAAAACTACAAAAAAGAAACTAACTGAAAGTTTGAGCATTTAGATCTTCTCAAGCTCAAAGGAGTTTCCCTTGACTGCATTTTTTTCATTTCAAACAACAGTCCTTTTTTACGATCGAGGGCTCGGTAAGTATTACTATTATATAAGCGAAAGCGAAGTGCCAAAGTACGAAAGAAGCTGTCGAATGTTATGATAACATGCATGGAAACAAACAAAATTAAAGCAAGAAAACATGATTAAGTGTATTTAATAAGTTAAGCTACGTTAATTTAGTTAAGTACATCGTAAAATAAAAAGTAATCTCATACTTAAATGAGTAAAGAAATTAAGAAAATAGTAAGAAAAGTACTGATCTTTATAATTTTGAGATTTGAAATGCTTTTAGACAATATAACTGAAAGTTTTATTTATAAAAACAAAAGAAATATAAGTAAGTAGATTTTTCAATCGTTAAATTTGTACATCTGTAACATATCCAAGATGGCTGTTTGTAAAAATCTTTCATGTAAATAGATTTTAAATTAGCGAGTTTACTTTATTCTAACTGAAAAAATAGTAAACCTAATGTTTTTTTTTTAATGTAAATATTGTGCTTATGTTTACATAAGTACTTTAAATTTTAACTGTTTATGAAGTGATGTCATGTTTTCAATATTTTTGTTTATTTTTAATACTTACGTAAATAAAATAATAAACAAATTGCTTTTAGCTTAGTTGTTGCTCGAAAAATATCAGACAATTGCTTTTAACATATATTATAAATTTGTTTCCATAAAAATTTGAAGATTTAATTATACATAAATACTTGTATTGATATAATGCATTTTTTACTAATCTTACAAAAAATTTTACTAATATTTTTGAACTTAATATAATTGACTATTATGGCATCGAAATTTTTAATATTAAATTATGATGAGCAATTTGGTCATAAAACACCTACTATGAAGAAAAAAAAAAGATTAAAACAGTACATTAGTTTGTAAATTAGTTTGTATACTTGTTGAGTATAAACACAGTTTGAAAACAATATTAAAAATAAACGTATAAAACTAACTGTAAATCAGGTTAAATTGGTATTTAAGCTTTATAACCAAGCGAAAGGATTTTATAAGCACACGGGCTATTTGAGTTATAATTTAAAATTCAAAATTGTGTAATAAATGTAGCTGCAGCAATTAAAAACTAACAAAATTAGTTTCAGAAAATAAAAAAGATTGTTATAACTCTAACATAAGTGAAACTATATAACAATTTAATGCTACTCTCATTATTTTTAGAAGACCCTTTTCGATGTTTATGTTAAGGAAAAATTAGGCTTTAACTAAATATTCTTACTACATTCAACAGATCGCTGCTGTGGCCAAGTTAACTTAATAAAGGTAACTAAATAAAAGAAAGTAATTTATTAACATTGATTCAAATAACTAACCCACAAATGAAAGCAACTAAAATAGCAGCTGCAAATGCTAATGGACCAAGAACTATGCTGACCAAAACAGTCACTTTATCCATTTCACACTGTAACAACTCCAAATCAGCTTTACGCAACTCAACTTTTGTGTTCTTGGTTTCATGATAGCACACTGTTTTAGTGGTAGTAATCTTTATCAATTTATTTTCCCACTTGTAACTTGAAGGGTCAATCTTCATTGGTTCACTTCTTACTATTTGATTTCCCCCTATATTGTCGCAGTTAGAGGTTCCCCTTAGCATGTCAGTATGACAAACAGGTGTTGCTGGTGGCAACGAAAACTGCAAGATGTGGTAAAGATGACAATTGCAAATTAATGGATTTCCGTGTACCCATATTGATCTTATGTTGGGAAGAGTACTTAGAAGGTTTAAAGTGTTGGGATTTAAAGGGTCATTGGCAGCCAAATTCATTCGAGAAATGTTACAGTTCTGTTTGAAGTACGTTTAAATAAATAAAAAAATATAAAAAAAATCATTAATCAATGAACGTTGATAATACATATATTTTTTAAACATAGTTTATATTATAGTTTTTTACTATTTATAATTTTTTATTTAAAAATTAAGAAACTCACCTAAAAAAAGCTATGTTATAGAAACTTTTAAGAGTACTAAGAAAATAATTAGTGTTTATAAAAAGTGTTTAAGAAGACTTTTAGCATATTTAAGCAAAAAAGCTATGGAGTTGGTTATTGTTACAAATAAGCAAGTGTCAATACAACTAACAAGTATATACAAAAGAGTAGAAGTTTAAAATGTCATAAAAGGTTAATATAAATTAAATAAAAGTGGTTTAATTAAAAACAATGCATAAAACAACATTAGACTTTGATTAAAGAAATGTTATTAAAATGCTTATATAATAATAAGTAGTCGTAACTAAAAAAACTAAACAAACGAATATCAACAAACAAAACGTTAGTATTTTGGAATTAACGTACTTAAACTTAAAAAAAAACTGTATAAGTCTGTTGTATAAAATTTATAGGTTATATTTAATAACAAAATTAAGTATAAAAATATTTTTTATTAACTAATATTGTACTTTTAACCTTAAAAATTGAAATAAAAAGTATATATCAATCCAAAGTTAAAACAAAACATAAGTTAATATTTTTTGACAACTATAAAGTAATTCAAGTTATCATTATATTAGGTAGTTATAGTATAAACAAACCTAAATAAGTGTTTTAGTTTTTCTATGGAAAAAATTTTTTATGTAAAAAAATATCTTTAAGGTTATGGTAGTTATATATTATCAATACATTAAATTACTCACAATGCTCTTATTTTTTTTTTTAATATTTGCTAATTTCAGATAAAGTTTTACAATAAAGTTAAAAAAAAAAAATTCAAATAAATTAACTGATTGTTTAAACTTTTATTATCTATACCTTTATTACAGTTGTCTAAAGTTTTGTTTTTTAAGTTAATAATGAAACTATTAAAAAATGCTGTTTCTATTTGTACTAAAAACTAGACTTTAATTTATACTAGTCCAATATAAGCATTTGAAAAATAATTGTTTGATATAAGCAAAGTAGAAAGTGGATAATAAATTTAACCTATTCGATTACTAACGCACGATACGACCTTTGTAATATAAATACACATTTTTGGCCTCTCAGATATAATATTTGATTTAAAGAAAAGAGAACCTTATCATAAAACCATTACCGAGTTTTATACTTTTAACGAAATGAACTGTTATCTTTCTGTAAATTTAT
Source organism: Thalia democratica (assembly GCF_965202585.1). Classification (NCBI taxonomy): domain Eukaryota; kingdom Metazoa; phylum Chordata; class Thaliacea; order Salpida; family Salpidae; genus Thalia; species Thalia democratica. The sequence continues at coordinate 61,882,768 of NC_139165.1, forward strand.
CTAAGTATTGTTTTAAAAAATACTTACTTTAAAGTTAAACTTAATTATTTTTTTTGGATGTGTATATGGAAATACCAATAATGACATATCGCTCTTTGAATAATTTTTCAAAAACTACTTTATATTTTTAGACCTTCTAAAAAGATATTTGACTTGTGTTGTAAGTGTAATTTTTAAACTACAACAAATTTATTCATAAAACTTTTAGTTCTATATAAACTGGTTTCGTTACAAACTATAAAAATATAAATATAACTAAAACCTTAAAACAAATAAAAAAATAACAAAATAAAACATTTAAAACAAGTAGTTGCAAGTTTTTTATTGAAAACTTTACAGACTGATTTCTAATTAACAATATATTTTTTGATTTTTGTTTTAGTAATTAGATGAAAAAATCATCGATGTTATTAAAATTTTGAACATTAACTGTTACAAAATAAAGTACAATAAACAGAATTACAGAAATGTTTTATAATAAATGTTAATAATAGTTATAAGATCGTATTACGAAAACTTTTATGACTAATAAACTTAAAATCTTAATAACTGATCATTATTATATTTGAAAGTTCATATAGATAGCTTTTGTGAATTCAAAGTTGCAGTAAACAAATGAACATACACAAACAAACGTTACTGTCAAAAAGTTCAATTTCTTTATCGTTAAGTCAATATAAATTAAAAAATATAACTGCAACTTAAATTGTAAGCTTTAGTGGACCCTAGACTAAAACGATATTAAATTTTATGTATATAGAAGACTAAATAAGTTTTAAGGCCACATTGATCATAAAAGATAATGTAGGGGTTGAAAACCATTAATCTAAGTATAAAAGTTGAAGTAGAAAAACTTTAAATAGGTTTTTCAAGTTTGTCTTGTAGGAGATTGGTGAACGGGTTAGTACGCTATTTCGATTTTTGTACACATAATCTTAACCTTTTATTACTTTACAAAACACTGACCTGAAGAAACAAATACTCCAATGAAGGAACAAAGTTAAAAGTGTCACCATCCATTGTTGACAAACTATGACATCCACTAAAAGAGACCCACTTTAAATTTGACAAATTAATTAGCATATTATTTTGTAAAGCTGCAATTGAATGAGCTTCTAGTCTTGTCAGTGGGTTTTTTGAAAGATCTAAAACTTCTAAGTTTTGGTGCGTAACACCTTCAAGCCATCCTTTTTCTAACTCTAAAATACTGCAAGCAGAAAGATTAAGTATTTTCAGATGAGGCAAATCTTTTAAACTGCCCTTGGATGCTTTTGAAAGTCTTGAAATACCGTGCAAGTCTAATGTTTTTAATTTAGCCGTATAAAGACCTTTTGCTGCCACCTGAAAATGTTTTAATGTTGTTTTGTTCTTTTCTAAATAATTATTGCCCTAAATTTCTAAAAATGTTTATTGTACTTAAAAATAATGGAATAGTACTAAACTATAACTTGAATGGTTATAGATAATATTTTATTTAAATCTTTTTATAGTCTATTTTTTTGTGATTATTTTAACAGTTTTATATCCATTAAAACATAGTAAAAAAAGGTTATTCTGTTAAAAAATTTTGTAAAACTTTTAGTAACTTTCCTGCTTTAGAAAAAAAATATTATAGACTTTTAAAATAAGTACTGGAACTAATTTATAAAGAACTAATATACATTTTACTTATTTAAAAATCCTGTTTAACTATGTTGTATAAGTTTGAAATACTAACTCATGTACAATGTAAATAAAGGTAAACAAAAGGTAAACAAAAATAACTAGGCTTAAGTTTTACCTTTCGGCTTCATTTGTAATTGATTTTAACTAAGAAATAGCGGGTTCAACTATTAGATGCTTAGCTTAACTAAAATAAAACACTATAGTTTTTCTGACACAATTTTTTTACTGACTTTTAATTGTAAATTCAGTTGTCATTTAGTATATCAACAAAACAAGGCATAAACAAAAAGATGCGCTTTTTAATTAAATATTTTATATTTTATAAATAAAATCGTTTGAAGGAAATGCTAAAGTAGTGAAACAGTTGTTTAGATTTACATAGTTGATTTTTTTTTATTTGCATTTGAATAAAATGTATTTGAAAAAACAAACACTGTTTATGTACTTTCGGACTCGTTTTTTACAATTAAATCGTTTTAATAGTTAATTTAAAGTCTAAAAGAAGCAAGAAACACTGATTGTTACTGTTTTATATTTGCTTGCTCTGATTTATTTTTAAAGTTACAAGTACTATATCAAAACTTTAAAAATGTATCATAAAAAAGAATTGTAATATACTGTTTAGATAAAATACTGCGTTTTATTTCAAACATTTGTTTCACTGGTATTCTAAAGAAGTATGAAGAGCCTCTCTATTTCATAAGTTGTTGATAAATAAACATGAACTTATTTTTTTTATATAAAACTACTTATGTTTTTGTGATGCAATTGTTTTACTGGCTTTTGAAAAACAAGTTAAAAGTTAATCCTTGTTTAAATTTATTAAAGTATGCGAAGCTTTATAATTTTTATTTTCATTACAAAAAAATTAAAAAACTAGCCTGCGGTATTGATTCAAATATCTGATTTTCTCCCATTGCTAAGTAAGTGAGCGAAGACAATCCAAACAAGGAGGCAGAGTGCAGACCACCTGTAGAGAGAGCATTACCGGTCAGGTCAAGATACTCTAAGTTCGATAAGTCTTCGAATGTGAAAGGACTGATGTTCACAATAAAGTTATACGACAGCAACAAACTGTTTAGAAATGTTCAATTTACTTTTTTGATGTCCATTACATATTTTAGAATTGTTAAGAATTAATATATAATATAAAGTACTAAATTGTTATAATTAATGATAGTTCTTTTAGCAATTAGTAACACAACTCTACGGAATTCTGAAAATTATAACTACACTGCGAAAAATGACGTAATTTTAAGTATATTAGTTGTTGAAATTCAAAATAACAATACTTCCATCTCCTTATCATATTATTTTTTTATTTTGTTTTATTTATATTAAACTTGTTTTGCACAAAACCGAATGTTATAAACTTTTTATAGGCTGTCTTTAACTTACATCGTCTTATAAGGGTTTGTTTATGTTCGATGATATAAAATAGTCTAGTAGAATTTTATCAATTGTTTTTTTTATCAGTACTCTTACATAAGCCTATTTCTAAACATTTTTTGTAATCATTACTAAGTTAAAATTCGTCTAGTAATACATAATAATTGTCCATTTTTTTTGTTTATATTTATAAAAACAGTTAAGATATTTATTTTTTCAACATCTATTATTTAAAGTACTTATATTTTTCAGAATCAGAGAACAGAGCTATTTATAGCAAACGGCGTTAATTGTTAAATTATTGAAATTATACTCACAAGAGTTTGTTTTGTTTTGATAATTTTAAGCAAGCATTCGTATCAACTAATACTGTTAAATATTAAAATACTAATCCGACTTAACTTTTACTTTGAAAATATCCAAAAATTTACTAAAGTTCAGTAGACAAAACAGATTTCTACTTATTTTCTATGATTTTTTTTTTTTAAACCCGTTTTTATTTACTCATTTATTAAATAAAATAAGTTTATTTAAATACAGTGTTATAAACTAATAATTTAAATAGGTTGTAAAATTTATCTTAACATGTAAAACAAAGTATACCTACATTCTTAGATTATGTTTCGACAACAAAATATTGTTAGTAAGTAAACAATGTATAAATTTTTGTAAAAATAAATCTCTTAGAATATTGTAAAAAATATGAATACTTCTTTTTTGTAGTTTCTATCGAAATTTCATAAAAGTTATTTTTAACTTTAAAGTGTATACAGAATTATAGGAACACAGATAGCATGTACAATTGCATATAAACTACCTACTTGCTTGCATAATTTTAAAACCTCAGATTGAAAAAAGAAAGAGAGTGCTTTGTTTAAAATTAAAATGTTATTGGTTTTGTTTAAACAAAGTTAAGCTTTTAATAGTTAAACTCTTATAAAAACATAGTTAATTTATAATGCTATACTGTGTTAAATAGTTAATTTCAGGTGTAAAATTACATTTTTTTGGTCATAAGCAGAACTGTTGTAAACTAAAAGACTTATTCAAAACTAAATTCTTTTTCAAGTTTTGTAGTAGACTTTGAAACAAAAATAAACAAATTTTATCCTAAAAACCTATTTTATTTTAGTAAGTACTACTAGAATTATAGGGTAGTTAAGAGATATAATACCTATGAGTATGATTTCAGAATTAATTTGTGTTATTTTAAAATAAAACATGTAAAATAATACAGCGTATAGTGTTGTTTATAATTTCATAAAAAGTTGGCAAGCAAGGACCGTAATAGAATTATCTTCACTCAAAAGTGTTTAAAGAAAAACCTTTGATAAATAAGTTTTCAAAAAACTACTTTAGTTAAAAAAAACAAGCTATGTAATAATTTATGCAGATTAATCAAAACATTTCAGACACCTCAAGTTTTAAACGAAAATGATTTTAATACTTCTTAATGACATTTATACTAACTAAGTTTTATATAACTGTAGAAAGCATAAAAGTAAAAAAAAAATTTCGTATAATAAAAAACTTTTTTTATCCACTTTTGAATTTAGAAAGATTAAAAAATTTAAAGCTAATGTAAATAATAATAACCAACTATGAAATTTTGTAAGTTTATAAGAAAAACTAACTGTTTCGTAAAATTTAAACAACTATTTAGGTTTAACTTAAAGCATTCTTTTAAGCAGACCAAATTTTTAAGTAAAGCTATATAAAATGTTATTTATTACTTTTATAAAATATCGTTTAACGCTTCTCTACTATTCAATTTTTTTCAATATAGTATAAATAGGAAAGTATGTTTAAATAATGTATGGGTATACTTTTTGCAAACTATTTTTTAATATTAACTAAAAAAGCAAAAAATACGTTTATTTTAGGTTTTGTCATAAGTTAATCAATTAAAAATATTTTGTTTGTTAACTAAACTTCTCAGATTCTATAATTCTATAAATAATAATCATAAAAACTCAAGTTTTAAATACTTGTAATATAATAAAGCATAGCATTCGTATTTATCATCGAAATTTTTACTCTTTTTACAAATTATCTACAATGTTTTACTATGTTAAATAAGTTTTTTTTATAACTAGAAAGTATGCTTACAAGGAAAAAATTTGAATGAAGCTATTTACATATGTTAATGAAAAAGAATGTTTATAATAAAACGTTGTCGTAATTTAAAAACAATCATAAAAGTTTATGCTATATACTATAAAATTATATAGATACTATTTAGACAAATATAAAATTTATAAAAATCCAATCGTTAATAAAGTATAAAGTTTTTGTGTATACTCGATCATTTTACATTAGTTTTATCAATATGTGGAACCTTCAAGGTACTAAGAAAAACAACTGGGACAAAATAATTATAAGCTACTGATATAATTCACATACTAAATGTTTTTAGCTAAAAGTTTATTTTACTTAAATTGTTGTTTATAAACTTTTATACATAATTTTCGTAAATATAAAACGTTTTTTATGTAAAAAATGTGTTTTTAACCTTAACTAAGACAACCCAAAGCTACTAAAGATAGACATTGATCTTGCTACTTTGTAAAATTATAGTTAGATTTAAAAGATTTTGCTTGACTATAGTTTTCAAAAGAAGCTTAAGTTTACTAAAAATTACAACAATGAAAAAAGTTGAATAATGAAATATCAAAAAAAAATCTAAAATACTTTTATATATTTTTTTTACAAAAATAAATTGCAAATTTCTAAACAACCTTGTAAAGTTAGAAATGTTAGTAGCAGAATATATTTTCAGGGAATATATACAGAATATAATATTAACAAAAGCCATTTTCTATATAATTAATAACTACATATTTTGTAATTTGACTAATAAAAACCAAAAAAAAAACTGAAAAACTCTTATACTTTATCAAATTTTAAATTTAAGCTAAAAATAAAAAAGATAACAAAAACAAAAGATAAAAAATATAAAATTTGATAATTTCAGATAGATTTTGTTTTGCAAGCTGAACTTTAAAGTGATAGGCTTTATCAACTTTCTAAGATTAGCTTCAACTTAAAATTTGAAAAAAAACTGCGTTGTTAAATGCGTTTTTTGTTTTCTTAAAATGAACTTAGAATAAAAAAACAAAAACGGAAATAATGATTTACTTTTGAATAAAAGCTATGTTTCTTTTATAATTTAAAGTTTTATCTAGATAACTTAAAATTCAAATGTTTTGTGTATAAGACTTATTCTAATAGATAATTGAAAAAACTGGAACTCAACAATGAGTAAGAATTTACATATAAAGTAAAACAAAAAATTGAATTTTTATGTATTTAGAATAACTAAAAACTATAGTTTCAGTTTCAAGTGCAGCTACCGCTTGCCCAAATTTTAATTTGATTTTCGGAAGTTTAAACTAGTAAGACCTTTTCGTATAGAATAAAAATACAGTTTTTATGTCCATTTTTAAACAAATCCTTATCAAACTTCGTCTTGCATATCAACAGAACATAAAAATTAAAATATCTAAAAAAAAGTTTTATGCTTTTTATTAAAATTTAAGAACGTTTTAAGAATTTAAGTTATAAATTTTTGTGGTTAAAACAATACTTTCATGTTTATAATAAGTTACAAAACTTATAAACAATTTTAGCATGTGTTTTTATTTAAAACAAAGGTGTAGAAACTAATTTGTTTTTTTATTAAAAGTTGTTGTTTTTCATTATAGTTACAGTGTGTTTAAACCTTTAATTAAAAATAATTTTAGCTTATGTAGATACAATAGAATAACAAAAAAAAAAGTATTGTAAAGCTGTTAAAATTAATTAATTTGGATTTATTTATATTTATAATAGTGTTCAAACCTGCGCAAGTTAAACATTCCAGTGAAGCTAGATTCATTTAAACGATGTATATGATTATTGTTGAGGACTAATTTCTCAAGTTGACTCGTTGGTACTAACCCTGATACCCACCCTTTAGAGTGAATTGAGTTTTTTCCTAAATCAATACATCTTACATTACTAAATGATTCCATACTTTTTGGTCTAATATTTTGTATCTTGGAATTTGCAAAGGAAAAATAGTATATGTTCTTATGCCACTCTTGGTTCTGTATTGAAGATATTATATCTTTTGAAGACCCATCAAGTATTACTACTTTTGTTTTGGTTGGAACATTTGTTGGCAAGCCCGTAGTTTTGTTGTTAATTTTACACTTTAAGACAATTGAGTTATTTAATTCATCTATACAGTTTTCATCTAGTTTATTAAATTGAACAAAAAACTGTAATTTTTCACATTCACAAGATTTAGGACAATTTTCTATAGAGGCAGTGATTGTAATTGTAGAAAAAACTACCAGGCTAAGCAAACTTGTCCAAAAACTTTTCCAGACAAGTTTTGTGTAATTAAGTCTTTTATACTCAAAGCAGTCATATTTTACGTCCATGGTCTAGATATAGTAATGTCAGTTGTCATGTCTGAACTGATAGGCACTTCATGAGAAAACTCTTAGAATTTTCTTAAACTAATTAAACGAGCTAAAAAGCTTAATACTTTTTTCAAACTTTAAGTTTATAGCTGAAAAAAATATACTAATTGTCTAAGATTTATTACATTTTTCAATTTAGATTATGTAGGTCAGTTTACAGCAAAGTATTCCGAAGAAAACTATATCGCCGACTTTTAGGTAAAAATCATTGATTAAAATGAAACTATCATATAAGATAGATGGTTTCCAAAAACCGATGATATCACCTCCTTAATTTCGGAACTACTGATTAAAAGCGTATCTAAAATAGTATAAAAAGTTTATTATGTACTCAAAGTCAGTTTCATACTTGTTTTTTATTAGATGTAAGTTTTACAATTTTATTAACTAAAAAAATAATTTACAAAAATTTTTTGTAAGAAAGTAAGTTTGTATGTTCAGCTTAAAACCATGCATCTACATAATAAGATTCACAAAACAAGATAAAAACATTTAATAATGAAAATGTGATTATTTAAAACTTAAAATCCAGTAGCTGAAAAAAATGTTTAGTATTGTAAACATCAATTAAATATAACTAAATAAATAAGATTTTTTATTATTATAGCTTATTAATTTTTTAATAGTACTTTTTCTTTTTATTAAGGAAAAATAGATAAAGGTAGCTTACAACTAGAGCATATAAATAAGCTATTTTACTATACTTTTGATCATTATTAAATTAAATTAAATGTAAGTAACATTAGCTAATTAATTTAATCTTTCTCTTTAATTATTTCCTTAGACCGGCTATTAAGCTCGAAAATTATTATTTTTGATAATCGTCAAGCATCAAATACAGGTTGCATGACAATTTAAGCTTGGACAATTAAAATACTTAAAAAGATGTTTAAAGGGCTATAACTTAAAAAGTTATAGATATTTGAATAAATCAAAAGTACCTATGTAGGTTTAATTAATAAATTCATGATAGTAAAAAAATCAAAATACATTTATAAAAAAATCAAAATTACGAAAATTTACTATACATTAAAACTTACCTTAGCCAATTTAAAAAATACTAAAAATTTTGCAAAAAAAAGTTATGTAGGTACTAACTAGACTTACAAACGTATTTAATTAAAAAAAGCATTTATAACTTTTTGGGTTGTGGCCATTTAACCATATTAAACTAGAATTTGGATAGTCGTGCACTCAATTTTGATACATTTTAAAACTAAAGAACTTTAACTTATTTAAAAGTTTTATATCTTTTAAACAAATTTCTTTAAGAAACTTAAAGTTTTAAAACTACTTTTTTGAAAAAGTATAAACAAGTTTATACTAAACCTATAAAACTATTCATAGATTTTATTAAATAATACTAATTAAAAGTCAAAAAAGAATCAAAAACTAAAAAAAGCTTTAGTTATTAACATTTTCTTTCGATAGTTAAAAGTTTAATGACCAAAAAAAAAGGTAGTTTAACAACTTGTAAACTAATTGTTTTGTTTTTGAATGCTTTATTTTTTAAAAGTATTATACAATATATTTGTTTAAAGTACATAAAGTTTTGTGTATACTGTAGATAGTTTAGACTAGTTAACCTGTTACTAGTTATTTTATCATAGTTTAGTTATATATTAAATAATAGGATCTATTGTTTTTGCACTATTTACAACGAAACATTTATCTAAATTTAAAACAAAACAAAAATCAATTACTAAAATTAATCCTCATTTGTGAGCTTCAAAAACAACAGGTAAATCGAATGTTATCAAGTTAGTCAAAACCGTTATCTCAAAAACTTCTATCTAAAATCAACAAATCAATTTTTCAATTCTGCAATAAAATCTTCATGTAGATAGCTTACAATGTAAAATTGATATTTTCTTAAATTTAGCGTTAATATTAAAAGCTAAAATCTTATATTGTCATATTAATCTTAAATTATAATATTGTTTGCAAAACACGAAGGAAAACTATTTGAAAATTTACTGTAAAAATATATTTTTACTTAGTGTTAGTTGTTAAAAAGAAAAGAACGCTAAGCTAAATATATATAACTAAATTGAAACTTGAGATAAATTCACGTTGCGTCATTTTACTTCCTTTTTCTTGCTTCTGCAGCACAACATTGTACGTTATGTGCGTGCTTACTTTAAAAATATTTTATTGACAATAAATGCAAAATAAAACATTTTTTGATTTTTACTTCCTGCATTGTTAATATATTTTATTAACTTTTTTTGGTTACCTAAACAATAAATAACTAAAAACCTAATTTATAAAAAACTTTACTCTTAAATTGTATTAGCTGCGTAATGGTCATCCAGAAAAGTGTTATTAAAACTATTTATTTTATAAATACAAAGAATTACATAATATTTACGAATATGAACTAAAACTTTGTTCTCTCTTTATTAAGAAAAAGAACTTTAAACTTAACCAAGCACTTTTATTATATGTTGGTAACAAGTAAAATGTTATTTTTGTTATTACTTTAAGTTTTAAAAGCAAAAGACATTTAAAATTAAATTTTAAACATATATGAACGTCACAAAAATGGTTAAAAGTGGTATTAACCTCTAACTTACTAGTTAAGATGTGGTATAAAACTTGATTTTAAAATATTTGTTAAAAATATAGTCTGAGATATTTAAAACATTTAAAATTATTCTAAGACTTTTTTTAAATGACATTAATTACAAGCTAATTTCAGAAAAAAATATATACGTAGTATAGTAAATGACAATATAAAAACTTTAAAACTTTAAAGCAAGAAATTCTAGTGTAAGTATTATTAAGTTTTTAAAATCGTATAGTATATGATATTAATAAAACCGATTATCAAAAACTAAACTAAGAAAAACTAATTAATGGTTTCCGGTAATTCGGTGTCTGTAATAGCGGATACTAAATATGATTAATCACAGATTCTATATCATTAGATATCTATATATTACTAGATACAAATTATAAAATTAAGTTTATAACAAAAAGAATAAATAAGTATTAAGTTTAGAAAACTTATTAAATTGTAAACTATCAGTCTTTATGAATTAAAAAAAAAATTAATCAGTTTATTGTAAACTTTATTTAAAAAATACAAATAAAGCAATAAAATATTTAACAAGACCATACAAAAAATACCATTTTTTACCAAAATTTTATGTTAAAAACAGTCAGCCTTCCTGCATTATAAGCGTATACTTTATATACGTATAGTTTAGTGGGACAATCAAGACTAAGATACCTACCAGACTAAACTTAATCTTTAGAACTTGAGAAACCAAGACACATTGATTTCTTATGGATAATTTCGTTAGCTTTTCAGCTTAGTAAGCTGAAAACTGAACTACCTATTGAATTAACAGTCAAAGGTCATCTAGGTAAGCTTCAGGTTGAGCTGTGGGACATTGTACTTAAAACTAATCAAGAATAAAAATTATAAACAGGTAGCATGGGAATATTTTCGAATGTTTTAGAAAAAAAACTTATAGCTAGTTTATCTATGAAATTATTTTTTAACGACCAACTTATTTTATTCTAGATTACTTTGGTCCAGTATCAATCTTAGCAACTTTTTATTATGTTTTCATTGTTAATTACACTGCAAATAAAGTATTTAAGTAAAAAGTAATAAAACAAGAACTTGTGTGTAAGTTTATATTAATGCCTAATTTTGTATAAGGTGTTAGATTAAATGTTAAAATTTAAAATGTCAAAACGATAAAGTTTAATGATATTAGCATTGGTTAAAAAAAATGTTGAAATTTAAGCATCAATTTTTACTTTCAAATAAAAAGATCATTTTGAAGAATCCAGTGTTTTATTGCACCATTGATTTATGTATTAGTTAGGATAACTGAAGGTATTTAGCTAGATATTGTATGTAATATAGTGTAATACAAATATTTCACTGCAAAAACAAACTTAACATCTAGTCCTGGACAAGACATTAAAAGGTATCCGTGGTGTGCGACTCAATAATCGAAAGGTTTTTTCGTGCACCAAGTCGACAAAATATTTTAACGCTTTTTTTTGTCGTTCAATAAACAATGTTTAAAAAATTAAATGTCTGTTTAAATGTTTTTTATATAAGTAAAACAGTTTGTAAGTTTATCTGTTTTATTAATTAAAAACTAACTAGATATAGTAAAATAAAGTTTAGTTCTTAAAAAGTGTAAAAAGTTTTACTCAATAAGTTAGTTTATTAAGCGTCTTTTAAAATAGATTAAAATATTTTAGAAAACTATTTTTCAACATTATGTATACGTACGTTTAGTATAGAAGACATGTTTTTGTTTTTTAAGTCTTTTGCTATTTATTTCACTCTCTGAATATGTTCATTAAGTGTTTTTTTTAGTGAAAGCTATTTTAAGTTGCAATGTTTGTTTTGAAAAACTTTAAACTTTTTTATTTCCATAAAACTAACAACAGATATCAAAAATATAAAACAAGTAATAACAAGACAGCTTTATATTTAGAAATATTTAAATTTTAAGTTAAAAACTACCTAAAAAATAATAGTATACTTTCTAAATTTAGCTTAAATATATCCTATGTATATAATCATAGTTAGACTTTTTCTAAAGCTTATACTACTAAATAGTTTTTAAAAGTGTATTAAGGCTTGTGACTTCTTATTTAAGACAATATTCCAGTATTTTCAGTGTGCAGAAAAATTAAAATAAATGTTAGACTTACAGTATTATTTTAGATACTAAAGTGTAAAAGTGTTTTTGAGTAAATATCAAAAGCCAATATTTTATTCAGTCTAACATAGAATGGTAAATATGCAGTCCGCTATATGACCCTCTTTAGCTTTAAAATATTTTGTATAAGTCCAATAAAATTGAGCTATTTTACAAATATATTTTAATGTGCTGTTTATTTGGTTTTTAATGAACTAAGCTTGTTAAATCGTCATTTTATTACAATTTTGATTTTAATTTTTTTATAAAAGACCATTTTTAGCAAGTCCGACTGTGAAAGTTTTCTTTTTCTTAAAAATTAGGCTAGTAGACTAGAAAAGTTGCCTACTTATAACATGTTAATACAAAATAAAACTGAATGGAAATAACTCTAGTGCTTTACCATTGATTTCCTATGTAATTAACTATTATTCATTTGTAAACTAATTTAAAGATATAAAAGTGAGACTACCAAATTTTTAAATAAAACATAGATTTTATTATTGTAGATAAGTTATAATAAAATTCTACTAAATTTCAATAACCGTTATTTGTTTTCTTAGATGCCTGTAAAGAGATAAAACTGCGATAAACTTTTGCTTATTTTTGTTTAACAGAAGACGTTATATAAAATATACATTATAATAAATACTTGAATAAAATAAAAGTTGCATAACCTATATCCAATTAAAAGTTGATTGTATAGTTTTAGTTGAATAACTTTAAAAATTTTGATTATTATGAAGAATATATTGTTGATTTGAAAAGAATACCACCCATTTCAACCATTTTATCTTAAATGTCTCTGAAATTAATTATAATTAAAAAGTGTCTACAAATACTATAATAATAAAATAAAAATAAACTAGTTTAAATATTTATAAACTAGTTTTTAACAAAATAATTTTAAAACTACTGCCCTCTAAAAACTTGACAAAAATTAGACTTTTTTTAAAATTTTACTTCACTTATTTATCTATACTTAATTTTTATTGATTACAAAAAAAACTTTAAAATATTTTAGTTAAAAAAACACTTAAAAAGTATTTATGCACAAAAACATTATTAAATTAGTTTTAATTTTTTCATTTTGAAACTAAATCTGTTTTCAAGGTTAGTTTAAGATGTTGTTTGAATTTTTTTATAATAGCATTTAAATCTGTCAAAAACTGTTCAAATAAATTACAAGATTGAAGCATACGCATGATAAATATGTTTGAAAACGCTATGTTTTGAAGAATTACCTTTTTAATTATTAAATTGAAGCAATAAAAGGATAGAAATTTAATTTAACACATGTGTTCGTATCACTTAAAATGGAAAAATTATCCGATTAAAAGGGATGTGTTTTAAGTGAATGTTTGTAAAAGTTCAAGGTTTTTCAAAACTAGAAAAATATTTCACTTCTAATATTCTTAAAACTTTTTTAACTAAAAACATGTATAATCTCAGTAGAACAAAAAATAGTAGGTCGAAACATAATTTAATTGTAACTTATACAAGCATCTCAGTAAACTTCAAACAGTTTTGTTTAGTTATTGAATTTTGTCATAAAGACTTATTTTGACAAAACCTTAAATAGTTTTATTTTATTTTCTAAAAATAATATTTGAACAAACCACTGGTGTTCAATATTCTAAAAAGATTTGATTTGAATTTCCGTTATATTGTAACTCTTTTCTAAAAACTTTAGTGTAAAGAATTACTTTTAGTACTAAAAGATTTGTGAAAGTAAACTTAAACAGTGATAAAAAATAATAGACTAAATATATAAATTATATTTGTTAGAGACTAATTAAAAACAAAAACCGCAAATATTTAAACAAGTTGTTGTAGTAATCAATTAAAGCTTGTAATAAGACTTGCTACCCTTACAGTTATTTTTTTTACTGTTATTTAAACTATACATTTATAATTACTTATCAAAATCTTAGATATAAAACTTAAGTAAACTATTTAATTTGTAACTTTAATTGACCAAAATATACTAATTATTTTATTTGTTACTTATTTTTTATTAACATTGTACTAAGTTTTTATTCTTAAACTCGAGCTAGTATTTTTAAAATGCTTTACACTCAAAAAAAAAACTTTTAACCATGTAGGTTTATACTACAGATTTAAACAAAATATATTTTTAAGTTATTTTATAAACAAATTATTGCTATGCTTGCAAAAAAGAAAAAAAAAAAGTTACACAAATAATTTTTCATATATTACCTAAAGTTTGACATTTATTGAAACTTGTCCTTCTAATTTCGGATATGCATAGTTTTTTGAATAAAAAATGACTACCTTTAATAATATTTTTTTAAATATCTAAACCTAAGATTTAAGTTCTAAAAGTAAGAAATAAATCTTTTTTGCGTTTAACATGTTTAAAAAAAAGTATAAACAACAAACAACGAGTAGCTTACATGGGTAAGCAGTTAAAACATAAAATGGTTTGTGATGTCTCATAGGAATACTAAAAGTATTTGACTTTCCAACAATGCATTGCAATTTATCAAGTCGTAAATTAAACGGGAAAGCGTTAGCAATGATATTAATTGAAAGTATGCTTAACTAAGTAAAACTAATACCAAATTAATTTAAAACTAATTGACTTTTGCCTTTTTGTAAGTAAAAGTAAATCAAGTTTTGTGGTGTATGATATATTATATTTTGTAGGTAAGCAAAAGTATAATCAATGATTAGTATACTAAACTAAAATTATGTTGTGTTTGTAAAAAAAATCGTTTTATATGTTTTTTGTCTTAACCAAAGTTGTAAACTAGTTTAAAGTTATTATATGTCATTGTCTTTTTAAATTGTTGCTGAGCTCTTTAGTGTGCGGAATAAACATATAATTACCTTTTTAAACTAAAATAATCTCCTACTTTGTGTTTCTTATAGATGTTTTTTTAAGTTACATTATTTATACTGCCTACTTTTTTTTCATGTGAGCTAAAAATTTTATACTGACGCCACTGTTGTGTTGCAAATTACATTAATTTATAATACTTATATACTAACTTAGTGCTAATTTAACAACTGTGAAAATCATTTTCTTAGAAACACTTTCAATAAATTTATCTAGTTGTTTCAAATAATAATTAGGTTTATTTTTAACTTAATTGTTTTTAATTAAAATACTGTAATCATCTAATGCTAAACATTTAAGTTGTTTTTCTATCAATCTGAGTATTAATTTAAGACATAACATGATATAAAAAATGTGAAGATTTTACAAATAAAATAATTACGTTGTAAATATTAAACTTTATTTATAATACATTGTTTAATAATTTAGCGACTATACACCATCTTAGAAAAATAATTTAAAAAACTATCTTACAAAAACATTTCTAAGCTATAGTTATTACACACCTGATGGTTTTCTATTGATTCTGTTTTGTGTAAATTAGATATTAAATGGTAAAGATTTAAATTATTTTCTATTAATTGAATTAACGTAAATGTAAAAACGCTTTTCAAAACAAAATTGTTTTGTGAAGAACAAATATATTTTAATTACTTAAACTATTTTGTTTTTATTTGTTTGATATATTATTTTCAATAGAAAATTCCTAAAATATTCTATAGCCACTTAACTTAAGCAATAGCTACTTTAAACACTTCTTGTAAAGCTCGCCATTTCATTAATGAATTTTTTTTGAGGGCATAATACAAAAACAAAAAAAAAAACACATTTACAAACAACTTCGTTAAAACGAGAAACGGTGATAAACTTAAATATTATCTTAAATTTACTACCGAATATTTTATATCTAGTTTGTTGAATATTTATATATATTTTTTTTTCTTAATGAACAAAATAATTCTACTATATATAGTTTATTGAACGACAAAAAGACGCTAAAAATACTTAGTTCTAGGAACCGTGCACGAAAAACCTTTCGGTTATCGAGTGGCACACCACGGATACCTTTTAACGTGTTGTACAGGGCAACAAATTTAAGTTTACTGCATCAAATTTAAATTTTTAAACATAATCATTAGTATAAGTTTTATAAACTTTAAATAGATTATAAAAAAGTGACGAATACAGAATTATCATAGCAAACTAGAGTAACATTTCGGTCTATATTCACTTTTTCTTGTACACACAATAAAATTCTAAAGTTTTATTCTAACAAAAGTATTTCAAACACTTTAGAATATGTGCTAGTTTGTTTTTAAACACTCAAACCAATTGCAGTAATATGTCGTGTAACTGCAAACTTTTTCAAAAACAAGTTACTGGATTAAACGTTTACTTTTAAAAATATGACAAATTAAACGTCTTTCATAACGCCTCTGAACTTTGAAAAAGATCAGAGAAGTATTTAGCAGCAACGGATTTAAAAAATCCATTTAAAAAGGCATGTTCAAAACAAATTTTCATGTGTTTAAAAAATATACATACCAACTCTACAAAACCCAATAGTAAAACCCTATGTATCCATTTCAATCCGTTCACCAAAAATCTGCAAGAAAAGCAACCAACCCCATAGTACACAACCTCCTTTACAAGTTATCTGCTAATGAACATATATTCAACACCGCTAAACAACCTTACATAGAAGCCCTAATCAAATCGACTTCCAACCACTCGATGAATTAAAATTTATTAGGCAAACCGGTAATAAAAAGTGCAGATGAAGAAACCTTATATACTTCCACACTCCATACTGCAGTTCAGTCAAAACCAAAGTCTTAAAATAGTTCCACCAGCTTGTAAAGATACATTTTCTGAAGGCTCCTAAGCTGCATAAGATACTTAACAAATACACCATTATTATCACCTGTAGCTGTTCTATTAACTTAAAAAAATCCAAGCGTACAATACAAAGTACAATACAATACAAAACTAACCAAATCTGATAGCCAAACTCTGCAACTGCAGAAATGACACTTAATGCATTTTAATGATCAATGCCTGCTAAAAGGAGTATACAAAACAAAAGTTTTCTATTTAATTACAACAAGACGAGAAACAACCAAAGAAAATTCTAAAATAATAATTTTGCCCAAACAACGTAGTCGGCATATATAAAGAAAAAAAGACTAAAATAATTTCTCATAGTCCATCATGCAATCCAATTCAACTCACGCAACACTATGCAATCCCCCTCAAACTCCTGATGCGTGCGCAGTATGAAATTTCGAAAGAATGGAAACGGCGGAGTCCAACAGAGAAAAAATACTAGACTTAAAACAGAATTTATTAAAATTGTCCTATTTTGAAAATTAATTATTGTGATTTAGGCTTTGTTTTCTAAATTGATTTAACTCTTGTGTTTTCAAGTTTTTTGTGTTTTTGTTGTATACGCTTAACTTAATTCAATTTTGTCATAATAGTTAAAAAAACAAAAAATGATTTTTATTATTTCTCATTACTAATTACAACTAAAAATTTTAGTTTCAATAAAAATTATTTTTTTAGACCATTGTTTTTTTATTTGTACGTAAAGATCTGCCTAGCAGTGAAACTTAGTCGCACCAAATAAATAAAACTGAACAAATATAACGTTGTTATTACCGTCAACAGTTTTGTGTTTGAGCACTTTAAATAATTCAGTTAGAGACTCTGTATAATTCTAAAATTGTATCATAAATGATTTCAATTTTTTCAGATTTACTTTTTAAATTAATTTTAAGAAAATACTATAATTTTTAAACTTAAAACAACGGTTTGATGTTTTTGCATTTGTCTATTTATCTTGAACTGTTTTTTTATGTAAGACCTTATTTCAAATGAAATGTATATTATTTAATAAGTTAGTAAAAAAAGACATTTTTTTTTAGTTTACCAGAACTGTTATTTAAATTTTTCAATTAATGTTGTTTATTAAACGAAAAAAAAAACGCTCAAAATAATTGATCCTGGGACCTGGTGCATGAAAAAAACCTTTCGGTTATCAAGTCGTACAGCGCTTGGATATCTTTTAACGTCTTGTCCAGGACAGCTGCAGATGAAGATTTACAATAAATTTTGAAGAATTTTTTAAAATATCCTATTAAGTTGAAGTTTGAACCTGATCACGCACCTGTCGTATACTTTCAAACATTTAATTTCCGTGGAAATTAAAAAAATATACGGATTAATACAATTGATTTTGTTAGATCTTTTAAAGTTATACAAATTCAAAAGTTTTGTATTTTTTCCTTAAAAATAATATATACTTTATAAAAATAAAAATTACAGATTCTATAAAAACAATAAAGTAATAATTACATTTATTAAAGTTATTGTTTTTATGAAGTTCAAGTTTAGCTTTAAACAGGGTTCAGATACACAGTCATGTAAATAAAAATCTGTGTGACTTATTTTGAGTCAAAGCAGGGTTTCCCAAAGTTGGCCATTACAGAAAGCAACAAAGGGGCCAAAGGGGGAGACGTGAGTAGCAAAGGGGCATGAGACCATAGTTTCAAACAAACACTAGATATTCTAGAGTTGATGATGAAGAAAAAAGGTCGTAGTTGTATTTAAGAGTAATTTCGAAATTTATACTATATATTATGGGAAAACTTCAGAAGCTTAGGGGACATAAGCTGTAAAAGGGGGAGCCACAATGCTATAATTTGAAACTTACATTAGATTTCTTGGAGCTGATGATGAAGAGCAAAAAAAAAAGGTCTCAGTCGTTTTTAGTCGTAGTTTTTTGATAAATCTTGTCGGAGGGGGCCAAAGTAGTTTTTCTTAAAAATTTTTTAAAGGAGGCCTTTTGAAAAAATTTTTGGAACCTCTGAGTTAAAGGAACTTGTACTCAAAACTACTAAAATAATTGAATTATTTTAACTTACTTTTTCAAACATGCTGTTGGTTTTATTGTGAGAAAGAAATACTATTAATTTCATTTTTATTGATAAAATCCTTACAGTTGTAGTATTAAGACATTGCTTTAGTTTTAGTCTGTATTAATATAAATTTATAGACCCAAACATTTTGTTTATTATAAATTCGGATTATTAATTATTACAGGCTGCAGATCTTTGTTTTATTTTAAAGAATACACACTTATTAACTGCTGTTTTAAGTTATACTAATGATGATATAGAGAAGCGTTTCCTTAAGATCCTAAAAAGGGCAGTTCAACCCGTTAAGTAGAAAATGGGTAGTAAAGAGTAAGTTTTAAAATATAGTTATTATTTCTATTTGGTAATTTTCATTGAGTCAAATTTAAAAAAAAGGAAAGTACAAGATTAGCCTAAGTAACTAAAATACTTTAGTTATTAAATTCTTTCAGAAGTAAAACTTACTTTTTATAGGGGTTTTACATTGTAAAAATTATATTAGCTACGGAGTTGATTACGGTTGTGAAGTTGTTTTATTATCGTAATCTGTTGTTTCATACTTGAACTACATTTTAATATAATTTAGTTGATTTAATGCGCTTTAGTATGTAGATTTTATCCTCCCCTTTTTATGATTAACAAAAAAAGTTGTTAAAAAAAAACCCTTAGTAATAGTTTAACTAAAGTTCTTAAGCTAGAACCTCATCGGAAATCCTTAAACTTGGCTCCTCAAGCAAGTTTAAATTGACGCTGAAAGTAAAAGTAATACCTTCAATCCTCTTAAAGATAACTAGTATACTTGCCTTAAGTTGCCGTAACAAAAGAAATAAACGTTTTTAAAAATTTAAGCACAACATTTACAAATACTCTCTTAAAAGTAACTTACCTAAACTAATATACTGAATTTTTACTAGTGAACAATGAAACTAAATAAATAATCATACTCGCACCGATAACAAATGACATTCAAACTAGTTCTGTATAAAAAAGTTTCTATTAATTTAAAATAAAAGTAAGAATAATTCATTAACTCAAAGAATCAAACAGCAAATTCAACACAAACTGTGGGTCACAAACTCAAAAACATCATAATACATGATAAACTCATTGTTTGCGGTGTTTAACAAATAAAGAACTTTTAATAACAATTATGTTAACTAAAAAAAAAAATTTAAGTCAAAAACATAACCTTAATAATAAGACTTGCTTTTATAAATTGCTTCTCCAAAATTTATTCATATATATTTTTAAATAAGATCAATTAAGCTAGGCTTCAATATATACCAATTTAAAATATAGAATTTTTTGTAGTAAACTTTTTAATCTAACATTAATTAACTTAAACTTTTTGTTTGACATTAAACTTCTAGGTGTTCATCCTTCCAAATGCTAGTTGAATCTTTAAGTTTTCGATAATAACGTAATTTAAACCGGCTAGTATACTTTGATTTCAGTCTTAACTGAAAAAAAAAGCTAAAAAAAGCTGAGTCAGCAAAAAATCTTTTTTAGTGTTGTTTTTTATTTTAATTCTTTAAACTGTATTGCTTAATTAATATTTAATATGTTTGCATAGGTAGGTTAGGGATAAGGGAATAAAAATGGAGCTTTAAAACTTGCTGATTCAGCTTTTTTTTTCAGCTCAGGCTGACCGCTAAGTAAGACTTTCAACTTATCAAATGTACGCACTACTTTATTCTTGTTTATGGACTAAATTTTATCATTTCAGCCACAGTTAATTACTTCGTAAAAATTTAAATTTTAAATAAAAAATAAATTTAAGCAAACTTTATACATTTTCATTTTAAATTTAATTAAATGGTGAAATTTTAAATTGATAAATCTAATACACTTTTACTTAAGAACAAAATATCTAAGCTTTTTTTTTGGTCTTTAGTAGACTTTTCTATATTAAAATATTTGAAAGTTCCTTAAAAATAAAAAATATAATATTTCTTTAGCTAAGTAGTTTGAAATAAAATTAAGCAAGTTTTTAAGCATCATACCAGAAACTGTATTTAAAAACAAGTTAGTTTTTAAAGCCTAAGGCAATTAACTAATGTTTAACGTTTTTCAACATTTTTTATTGTTTTATTTTCTGCTGCAACAAATCTGAACTTTATGTTTTATGAAGATTTTTATAACTCAGAAGAGGAAGTTCTTCCAGAAAATGAACCGAAAAAAGGTTTCTTTTTTCTATTTTTGGTTATTAAATTTTTATGTGGCTAATAAAATAATTATTAAGTGTTTAGGATAGTAATTTTGTTCACGGTTAAAACTAAGTTTATAACAACACACATTTTTTAGGTTCAGTTTATTATTAATGTTATAGTAAGCAAAACGAGTTAGAAGTTTATTTACATTACACTCTACTTAAAAAACACAAACTTTAAGTTTAAACGTTACTTAATTAGTTTTATGTTACCAATAGTAATTTTTGTTTTATTTATTTCTTATAAAACTAACGTATTCTATTAAAGCAATCATGATGTTTTAAGCTTTTGTATACACAAAATGAAGAAACGATGTAAGAATTATAATTTATTTTTAGAATATTTGCTTTTTTATATTTATAATCAGGAATACTTTACATTACTAAATCTAAAAACTGATTGATCAAAAAATAAGTTTTTGTGTTTTGAAAATTTCATAATGCTTGCTTTTGTTCTATAAAGAGAAAAATTAAATTAATAAAAAATAAAGCTAAGTTTAGATTATTAATAGTATTTTAGTTTTTGTAACTATAACAGTGTTTGTTAAATAAGATTGGTAACAGTATGGTTTAGTAAGAACTTTACATATTTTTTAGGAGTTACATAGACATGAAATTTTTTGTTAAGCATATTTGTTTTAGTTTAATTAATTATTTCTATAACTTGACATAAAGTTTTTGAACCGAGTACTTTACTTTTAACCAAAAAAAAATACTTAAAGTTTTGTTTAAACAATTTTTTTCAGCAGCCTGTCCGACAGACTACAAAAAATTTAAAAATGATTGTTATTATTTTGGACAACATTCTAGTCATGAAGAAAGCTCTTCTTTGTGTAAACAGAGTGGAGCTACACTAGCAGAAGTTGATCCTAAAAACAATAACTGGATTTTTAAACAACTTCAGGTACAGGGAGGAACGGATCATTGGATTGGTAGTTATTACGTTAGTTCTAAGTAGATTGTTATACTATAAAATCTTATAAAACAAAACTAATATACAATATATGCTAATGAAATGTAACTAATATTTTTAAACTTTGCCTAGGTTCAATTCTTAAAGTGTATTACTTTGTTAAGTACAAGAACCAGTTTTTAAATTTTTATTAGTTAAATGCTTTTAGTTTTAGATAGTTTACTATGAACAAAAAAAAATGTTCTGCTAGTGTTAAAAACAACATAAACAAACAAAGTCATAGAGTATTATTTAGGAAAAACATGGCTCGCAGTATATTAAAGTAAAAAAATACTTTGTTAGATAAAAAACTGTTGTTGAAACTTGTTAAAAAAAAAGAAATAAAATTTATAATACAACTGCATCTTAAAAATATAAGTTATCAACGCAACAGTCTCTCAAATAATACTAAAATTCAAAGTAGGCTATAGTAAATTACTAAAAAAAATATCAAGTAGTAAATAAGATCAGCAAATTCTTTTTCAATTAATTTAATTCAAAAAAATGTTGTAGACATACGTCTTTTTCTACTACATACTTAAAATATTAACTTATAACAACTTAATTTTTTTTTAATGTTACTTAAGTTTTATGGTTTTTTGTCACAAATTTCTGATAGTTTTAATATTTTTACTAAAGAGTACTGTCTACTAACGCGTAAGCATACTTTATGCTAAACTTCAAAAGAAAAAATGACTAATAATATTCTAAAGATTTTCAAAACGACAAGAAGTACTTAAGTTTTTTAATGTCAAAATTTACAATTAAAACTTTATAAAAAAAAAATTTAGAAACTGATTTTTAGGTAGACCATATCCTTTATAAATATTATTTAAAAAAACTAAAAAAAATAACTTGTTTTTTTTTAAGTTAAAGTAAATAATGTTTTACAAATTTTAAAGATTTTAATTAAAAAAAAATTACGTTTCTCTTTGTTAATTTATTAACATCTTTCTACTTAGTCTT
Organism: Thalia democratica; assembly: GCF_965202585.1. NCBI lineage: Eukaryota > Metazoa > Chordata > Thaliacea > Salpida > Salpidae > Thalia > Thalia democratica. The sequence continues at coordinate 61,905,874 of NC_139165.1, forward strand.
TACAAATATACGTATTTCAATTAGTCATGTATATAATTGTATTTAATAACTATAAATACAAATTTAAAGCAAAAATGTGTAATGTAAAAATTAGTTTACAATACATATCAATAAATAACATATATATTTACAGTACCAAATTACATTAAAAACATACGAAAATCAAAAAATTTTAATATGTTTACAGACCTTTTAAGTAAAATATTAAATAATCATACTACAGAAGAGTAGTACAATGTTTAAAATCAATCATGATTCTTAAGACTTAAAACAAACTAAGTTATAAATAGTCTTATCAAGTTTATCTAAAAAACAACACTGTAATTCAACAATTAAAAAAAAAGTTCTTAGAAAAATGTTTAACAATTATTATTCTATATTTTTAACATAATTTCTAACCGTTAACTCAGGTTTTTATCTTAAAACCAATGTAGTTGTTGTTATGTATTAAGTTATAAAATCAATTTCATAAATCATAGTGTTTTTAATATAACTTTTTTTTCATCATACGATATGATTAAAGGCTTTTAAAAGGTTAATAACATTTAACAAACCACTTCGATTAATTTTCACTGTCTAAATTTTTAGAAAAGTACAAATTATATTTTATAATAATGATAGAAGTAGGTCTACTTTTTGTACTAGAAAAAATAGATTTATAGAATGTAGACATAAACATTTCGGTTAATCTTATAACCAGTAACTTAAGCTAGAAATTATACTTTTTATTTTGTTCAAATATTTTTATTACATATTTTACACTTACTGTCAAAAATGTTCAGTTTGTTTTTAAAAAATACTAAACATGAATTAATTTTTATATAACAGTTAAAAAGGTTTTAGTCGAATTTAAATTTATTTAAAACTATTTAAGGACTAAAATAAATTAAACAAAGCGATCAGACTATCTGTGGCGGGAACGAGTCAGATATGCACAAAGACATTTTTGCACGAAGGGACACTTTTTCACGAGGAAACTTTTGCTAGAAAGGATTTTCTGGAACAAAAACATTTTTGTACGAAGATGCTTTTGCACGAAGGGTCACTTTTGCATGAGAGTAAAAAAAAACTATGCAAAAAAAAAAAATATATATAAAATAGTATAAAAACAAAAAAAGAATAATAATAAGTTACCGACCACGGGTAAGGGTTAAGGGTGAAAGTGAAAGTAAAAATAAATAAAAATAAATAATACTTAATAATATAAAAAAAAACAGAAAAAAAATTTTTTTTTAATAAATTAATAAAAAAACAAAAAAGAAGAAGAAAGAATAGTTACCGACCGAGGGTAAGGGTTAGGGTAAGAGTGATTATAAAAATAAAAATTATAAAAAATTAAAATTAATTAAAATAAATAACTAATTTTTTTTTTCAACCTATGTAAACATGCCTTCGTGCAAAAGTGTTCCTTAGTGCATATTTGCCACAAACCCATCTGTAGCATATATTTACTTTACCCTACTCACTTAAAAACCATAGAATGCAGATAGACTAACTAAAAAACGAGGACCGATGAGCTGCCCTCTGATGAGGGGCAGAGGACCTACGAAATTTTCGGGTTTGAGTTGTAATTCTGCATACCCCTTTATTTGTCAAAAGAGTAAGTTTTAAATTTGTATGTGATACCAAATATAGCTCATAAAATGAAAGTCTATTTACAAAGTATCTTTTTCCTTTAGACAATATTATAAGTTTTTTTCTTCAGTTTTTTCTGTTTTTTTTTTAATTGTAATGGATACCAACTACTAAAGTTTTTGTATTATAAAAAAAAATTCTTAGTGTTTTACTTTGAATAAGTTTTTAAATTGTTTGTAAAGATTGTTTTTAATTTTTTTAGTAAGTATGTTCTGATATTTTTTATGCTTAGTGTTACACATTTTTCAGAAGGAAAACCACCACCGACCATTCCCCCTAAAGTTAGACCTTTAAGAAGTGAGCTTTTAAAATTTTTGAACTAAAAAAAGTAAACTTGTTTAAGCACGTTTTTTACTCATGTTATTTTAATTTCTTCAAAATCTTAAATTAAATTAAAAAAGACTTTTTATGTAAAAGTAAAACTCCTTTTTATTTTGATTACTTTGCCACATTATATGTAGTTGAGTTGTTAAGTAAAAGCGATTCTTAACCTGGGGTAAATTCCCTTGTTTTATAGGGTAAATTTTATTTATTACAAGTAGTGTAATTTAGTTTTTATTACTTGTCTTTTTAATTCAAAAGTTAGCATTTAACTGTTAGTATTCACTTAAATAAACCCTTTGAGTTTTACAACTTTTCAAATTTAATAAGATTAAAGTTCAAAATATCAAGTTTTTTTCCTCAAAATTGAACATTTTTTATATTATATTGGGGGTAAATTTGGTAGTTCTTTCCAAAACGGGGTAACACATAAAAAAGGGTTAAGAACCGCTAGCTTAAAGCATGCCTTTTTGAAATATTTCTTTATAAAAAGTTTAGTTGAACTCTTTTTTTTTACTTAAATTAAATACTGTTCAATTATGACTAGTAACTCTAGTTTAAACTCGCAAAAACTAAATGAAATAAAATAAAAAATTAAAAAAAAATATATGAAATAAAATCAAATCAAAGGACTAAATGAAATTAAATTGTTAAACAACTTGACAATTTAATTTCATTTAGTCCTTTGATTTTATTTTAATTCATATATATTTATTTTATTTTATTTATTTTTTTTCATTTAGTTTTTGCGAGTTTAAACTAGAGATACTAATAAGATTTACTATTTGAAAAACTTTTAAAAGACAGGCTTTTAAAACAAAGTTTACCTTAAAACTTGATTTATAGTTACGTTATTATTTTTTTTTTTAACTTTTATATGTAAGAAAATTTTGAATTAATCAGTTCTAATTGCCTACTGAAGAAGAATTTGAAAGTACTTTAGGCAATATAACGAATACTAATAAATTTGTAGATTTTTTGTTAAATAAAAAATAACTTTTTTATTTAAAACGATTTTGATAAAGACAAAAAAATCACGAAGAACAACACACAACCAAGGGAAGATTTGAGACACTTAAAACTAAAATATTCTTACTGCAATTATGACTAAAAAAATTTCGACCAAAAGTATTTAGAAAATAGGGTAAAAACTCTTAGAAAAAAGACCTATAACTATTATTATGTTTAAAATATGAATAAATACAGTCTTATAGCTACAAATTTATACAAGTTTTTGTGTTACAATTTGATTGATTAATTTATAATGATAAAGTAGCCCAAAATAACACTGTAGTAAAAAATTAGTAATAATTGTTTAGTTGGCGAAGGAAAAGATGAGTTTGAATTGCAAGAACGTACAACTCCATCTAATATTGAAGAAAATGTCGGAGATTCTGGGGGTGCTTTGATTGGTGCTATTGTTTGTATTTTAGTGTTGATCCTGCTTATTATTTTTATTAAGTGGTACCTTAGCAGAAAAGTTAAACCTAACCAAAGTAAAAAATCGAAGAAAGGTTCAAAGTTAGTTTAACAACTACATTTTAATGGTTTAGCTTTGGATTGTTAATAACCTGTTATAAAAGTTCGATAAACCTAAAGAAACTTTGACACCTATAATGTTCTATTTTTTGATCCAAGCATAGTTTTAAAAGAAAAAAAAAAGGTTTTACCCATCAAAATATTTTTTCTAAACTTTAGTTATTTCTTTTAATTTATTCAATCTCATTCATAAAAGTTGACTACTTATTTTAAAGTTATTTTCTATAAAAAAAGTATATCAAAAACTTACTTGTTTGATAAAATTGTTCGGTTGATAACTCAAAAAGTAATTAAAACTCTTTTTGTTAAGAAAGAAATGTTTATATCAATTGTTAAAAAACAAGTAAATTTAAAAATATCTAAATCTTTCAATTGTACTTATTTAATTAAAGTTATGATACCTGACGATAAACCTTTAGTTTTTAAACAAACTAATTATAAAGAAGTAAATTTAAAAACATGTAAATCTTTCAATTATACTTATTTAATTAAAGTTATGATACCTGACGATAAACCTTTAGTTTGTGTAAAAACTAAAGGTTTATATAACTAATGGTTAAATGTCCATAAATATTATTTCAATTATTTTTTCAAAGATCTCCTAAAGTTAAGAAAAGTTCAACGAAAATGAATGCTGTTTATATTGACAAGAACAGTTCTATTACAGGTAGTGGTAAGTATTAAGAAGTCTAATCTTTACAAAAATTAAATTTTTTACAGTTTAGCTAAAATTACAAATCTAATTAACAAACTAGTTTTTTTTTTATGAAGCAAAGCTTTAAATAAAATGTTAACTGATCTAAATTATACGGTTTATAAACATAAGTTTTTTTTTTCTTAATTTTTAAAACCATATTTGTACATATAATTTTTAACTCTTGTTTTAATTCAAAAATGGACGTTAATTTATCCAGAACTTTGAATTTTTTAAAGTATCTGCTTTAACTTTTACTAAAATTTTATATTAAATAAGAATTTTTAAACTACTATAGGAAGAACATTTGTTAAAACAATCTATTAAGATATATATTAACATGAAAAGTTAATAAAAGGGTTCGAATAGTTTTAATAAAATTTATTAATCACTTGTTTTGCATAATTATACATAATATACTCATACTTAAAGACTATTTTAGAAAAAACTACAAAATGTTTAAAAGTTAGCTTTGTAAAATGAAAAAAAAAAATTTTTGATTTATTTTTTCTAAAATAAAATTTTTGTAACATTGTATCATAAATTTATATAAATTACTTATGAATCTTATAAGTATAACAGTAAAAAAAGACTAAAACTACAAAGCACAAATTCGAGTAAGTGAAGTAATTACGATGAAATAAACCAGTTTAAATTACGTTAAATTGAAAAATTCTATATAGACAGTCAAAAACTTTAAGTTGTATTTATAAAGAATTACATAACTCCTAACTTCTAACTACAATAATTGTTATTGAGATAATTATAGCATTATTTTATAAGTGGTAGTACGTCAAAAACTTTTATAATACAGCAAGATATATTAGTAAACTTTATTTTTTTTTACTACAGTACAAATTTTAGCAGTTCGATTAGAAAAAAGTATGTTTGTGTAATTTCAGCGTTCATTTTAACATTTTTAACAACACTTGGAATAGAAAGTGCATATGTTGAATTAATGATGTACATATAATTAATTAATGTTATAAAGTAACGTTGTTTTAAGTTTGGCAAGTATTTAAAGAAAGAAAGTTCATTAAAACTAATTTCTATTTACACTTTAGTTTTATTTATACTTTTTTTACTAAGAAATCTTAAGTATTTACAAAAAACTTTAAGACAAATTATTTTTAAAGTAATTTTAATAACTTATTTTTTATTAAGATTTTAGAAGCGAACCAAATCAAAATATAAAGTACGAAACAGTACCAAAAAATCAAAGCGATGGTTTTAATAAAAAAGAAGTAGTAGAAAAATTACAAGACAGTTATGAAGAATCTGAACTTTATTCTCATGAATTCATAAAGCCTGTTTACAAAAGTAATGATTTAGCTGATGACACAAATTGCACAGAGTACGACTCTTATAGGCCGGCTAAAAGGTAACTTTAAATAAAAAAACTACCTATTCTAATAATAAAACTATTTTATTATTGTAGTTCTACTACTAACTTTTATTAACATGTTTCTTTTTAAACTAAATAAAAGTATTAAAACAATATATAAGCTTTTATAATAGTCTAAAACAGTTGTAGGTTTTAATTATTATATATATAAATAGTGCCTAAAGTTAAAAAGTAACAACTAAGCTAATTTAAGAATAAAAAGTATACACGTTTTTGTAGCAATTTTCTTTTTATGTTACTAAAAGCTTTCGTTTAAATTTTTGCATTATAAACTTAAAAAGGTGTATTAATACACAATAAAAATACAGATTTAAATGTTTTAAATTTTTATCAATAACAGTTTAAAACAAGGTTAAGTAATTAATGTGTAGAATGTTAATAATTACAATGTTTTATACATAACCAGTATTTACAGATGTAAATCTACAATGAAGACTAGAAAAAAATCACAAAAACACAATTATCACGATCCTTACATACAAAATTTATCCCGTTTCCATGACTTAAACAAGCGGTTAATACTTTTCATGTGTATAGTTTATCTTCCTAGTAAAACTTTTGATAATTCATTTTTTAGAACTAAAAAACAAATTGTTTAGTAGAAGGCCAAGCTATGAAAACTTGCTATTAGGTTTTACGGTGTACTTATAAAACACAAAATTTTCAAATTAAAGTTTTTAAACTATAAATAAACCTAAGTATCCTTAAGAATATTTCTCAAAAAAGATTATAAAAGTCTGCAGTTATAATAATTATTCAATTTAGTTCTGATTTTACTATTTTATTCTTGAAGTTTTTTAAAAATAATTCAAGTTTTATGCTTTAAGTATTCTTTTTTTTATATTTTTATTTTTTATTATCTTTTTTATTATTTTTTATTATATTTTAGAACTGTTCTGTTTTTTATATTTTATTATATTGTTATAGTAGAGGTCAATCGAGTTTTTCTTATATCGAAAGTTCGGATTACGAAACAACTAACGAAAATTTTAAAAGACGTCCGACTCTTGAAAGATATTCACGCCATAGTAGATGTAGAAAAAATAGTTTACAAACAGGTGGAAGAAAATCTAAAATAGGAAGATACAGGTAACTTGCAGGGTACAGCATAATTATTAAAACTATTACTTTATTTGCCATTCTAAATAGTTAAAGCATTAGACTTTTATACAATAAATTTTGACGGTGAAATATTTAAAAAATTTAGAGTTTTAATAAAAAACAAAGTGTTTAAAAATTAATACTTCACTAAAACTCAATTTTGTTTTTAAAAACATCGTAGTTCTTCTAAAAAATGTATAGTTTTGTGTTTTGATATACATTTATAAAAAAAAGATTTTCTGAATTACACCCGATTGACACATTAATGTCTAGCTTTCTTATTGTCATGTAGTATAATGTACTTCCTAAAATTGTAGAATATAAAGTATAATTCTTTAAATTAAGGCCATTGAGGGGGATGTGGCATTAAGAGCGAAAATTAACGTTGGCATTTATATGTAAGATTAAAGTATAAAATTTAAGAAGTTTTTACTGAAATGCAAAAATTTTGATAAATTTAAAAAAAACAGTCATTTAATAAAAGTTTCTGATATAAACGTATGGTATACACATCAATTTTTTTATTACAAATTACTTGGAAATTTAAAATTTCACTAAAACATTTTATTTTCCTTCATTTATTGAGATAATGACCTCAAGTTTTCAAGAGGAAAAAAATGTTTAAAGACAAAAATAAACAATTAAAATTTTATGACCTAAAGATGAAAAAAAATTAATATTTTAAGACAAACTATATTTAAAACAAAAATACTTAAAAAAATTTACAATCGGACTGTTAATCATAATACTTAAATTAACCCCAAAAAGTTTAAGAAAAATTGCTTAAAAACTGTAGAAGATATATTTTTAATGAAATAGTCTTTATTTTGCCTTTTTGGTGGATCTTCCACAGTTTTCCAAGTTATCCTTTTGAACTTTTCTACTTTATTTACCCTTATCTCAAAAACTAATTTTGATTTTAAAAAACATTAAAAAGCAACTGCTAGCTAAGTTAAGATAAACATGTATAAAAATGCCTTAAAACCCTAAAAATGTATCAAGAGTTTTTTTAAAGTCTATGAATGATTTATTTCTTCCACATGAGGTTAGAAAATGAGGAAAAAATATTATTCGGGTATAATACAAATAAAAGTTATTTTAAAAATAACTGTTCAAAATATAGGTTTAATCGTTTGCTAATAAAAGAACCTAGTGAAATAACATCACTGGAATATAAATAAAAATAAATTGTACTGTAATCTTCCTTTATTGTACCAACATATGTTTCTGTATGTTAACGAATCAACACACTTCAACTGGGTTCTGTAAAAAAAAATATTGTAATGAAAGAAAAGAAGCATATAATAAAGTGGGTGTATACAGTGGGTGATGAAAAACATGTATACACCCACTTTATTCTATGCTTCTATTCTTTCATTACAGTAATTATTTTTTTACAGAACCCAGTTGAAGTGTGTTGATTTGTTAACACACAGAAACATATGTTAGTACAATAAAGGAAGATTACTGTACAATTTGTTTATATTTTAAAAGTATTTCTTTATGTTTTAATACTTTCTGTAAAACTATTGATACACCATTCTACTTGGTGTTTAAGTTTTTTTATTTAAACTAGTAGTTTTGTGTTTATAAAACATTGTTTAATTGTAATATAATTCTTATTTACAGAGAACGATCCCAACAAAATGTTTTACAGAACAAAAGATTTACTTCATTTAGTCAAAACTACGTTACTACACCTATAAATAAAACATTTGAATTGCCACGGATTGAAAAACCAAACTACAGACACGATTTCACACCGTCGATAATTCTTCCTTTATCATCAAAAGAATTTGTAGATTCTTCTGATCTTATACCAGTAACAAAGCAAGTGGAAGAAGACGCTTTATCTAATTTTTCACAAGAAACTGATGGAAGTTCAATACTTTATTTACAAAAAGATGAACTTGACACTCTAAATGATATAATTGCTCAACCGTTAAGCTTGATTGCCCAGCAACGCTTGGCAGGTCAACACGGACCAATTGAAGCGAAACGATTTATATATTCAGTTAACTAAATAATTAGAGTATTTAATACTTGGACGAAGATGATTTCGTAAGCCGTAATAAAAATAAAATTTTTAAACATTTTAATTCTGTCAAAAGCCAACACTAAGTATAAAAATAATTGAATGACAACACTATATAAAAAAATAATAAACCAGAGTTTAAGTATTTAAATTTATAATGAATAAACACAATTTAGTTTGTAAACTTAAGCTAAGCCTTAATGCCTCCATAAATGTTTGTTTTTATTCTTAGCTATTTTTTATATATTAAAACATCATTAGTATTATAATTAAGTTGTTTGAAACATTGTTTAACAAACAAATTCGTGAATCAATAAATTTGTACACAGAATTTACATCAATTAGATAAGAAAAAATATATGAAAAAAAGTTTCCAAAACGCTTAAAACTAGCTATAAACTAAAACAAAATATATTATTGTTATTGTATATATATACTTTTTTTTTCATAAGTTAGGTCAGAAATTTTTGATAAAAAATGACTTTGATACATTCAAATGATGAGTATATCGTTATTTAGCTAGCATAGTAATTTTATTTTCCTTTTAGTGTATAAACAGTTCCATTCTGCGGCTCACTATATATTTTTTGGCAACACAAATTTACTTATTAAATTTATGAAGTTTGTGTTGTAAGATACATGTTTTTGGTTTAACTTTCTGTTTTATTGTTTTAATCAAATAAATAACCGTATTTTACTTTTGTTTATTGCTGTTGTCAAATTTTTGAAATTAAGTTTCGTCTTTAATAAATTTTAAGCAATACTGTTCATATTTTAATATTATTTATATTATATAAAGATTGGTTGAAATTTCTACACAAAGGTATAGAGACTGACAAAATAGAAGTTATATTAAAAAATGTATTAACTTTTAGAGTAGTCAATAATAGAAATTAAAGTCCACTTAAGTTTAATTTAAACCTTTTTTAGCTCGTTGATTAGCTAAAATTCCAGCTAATATATTTTCTAGACATAAAAACTTTTTCATACCAGTAGAATTCTAAAGATAAAAGATTTTGGCAAAACTTTTAAAATTGTACTTTATACTTCAACTTATGTATTTCAAACTACATCGTATATAGCTTTATATGTCGTATATTTAAATATCATTTATGTTTTATTAAGTAAGTTTTAATAAGTTATTAAAATAAAATAGTGATCTAATTAATTAATTTTTTAAAACTACCTAAATAGTTTAAATTTCTACGACATTTTGAGGGTACATTATTAAATATTTTCTACACAACACTAAAAAACACTTCAAAAAGTTCTGCAAAAGAAACTAAGCTTATTTTATTTTAACAAAGCTAATGAAAGATTCCGATTTATACAAAATTACAGAAGACATTTTAAGTTTGTATAAACAGTTTTTTTTAAACAAGGAACACATTTTTTATAACAGTTTTCATTTGTTCGTGTTTGTGGCTGGTTTAATTTAAAATTTTTAAGCAATAAGTAAATATTAATCCGTAAGGAATAACCTTACTAAATTAAATTAAAAACCTTATTTAAATTTGATAACCTTATAAATTTAATAACCTTATTAAAGTATTTAAAAAAAATTAATTAATAAGATGACTATTTTATTCTAATAACTTATTAAAACTTACTTAATAAAACATAACTAATATTTAAAGATACGACATATAAAACTATATACGATGTGGTTTGAAATACATAAGTTAAAGTATAAAGTACAATTTTAAAAATTTTGCTAAAGACTTTTATCTTTAGAATTCGACTGGTCTAAAAAAGTTTTTATATCTAGAAAATATATAAGCTGGAATTTAGCATAATCAACGAGCTAAAAAAGGTTTAAATTAAATTTAAGTGGACTTTAATTTCTATTTTTGACTACTATATAAATTTATACATTTTTTAACATGACTTCTATTTTGTAAACAATATAAGTTAAAATTGGTATTTTAAATAACTGAATTTAAACAAAAACTTAACTTTTGTTTATACTTAAATTAAAAAAATTATAAGTTTCATTTTTACATTCTAGTTTAAAAATTTATTAATTATATATTTTTAAAAGTTTGAAATTAGTAAAGGCAACTTATAAAGTCACTATTAGTTGAACTTTAAATTTTTTTAACAAAACTGATACTAAGCTGTTTTTACTGTAAAACAAAAAATGATAAACGTATGGTAAAAGAAAAAGAATATATAACTAACTTTTTATAAGTTATGTGAAACTTGAAATTTCAATTTTATTTTAATACATGCAAACCAATAAAATACGACGATAACAAATTCTTTTAGCTGACATTTAAATGCAGGAATCGGCAAAATGCGACCCACAAAACAATAATATGTACCAACACGATGTAGTTTTTAGCTAGGAACATTTTTTTTTATAAAAAAAAGTGTTTGACTTAAAAACTCCTTATATAACCATTTAGAATATAAATAAAAACTAATTGTGATTTTTTAAAGCTTGTTTTATAATATTTTTGGTTGGTTTATAATTAATATATACTGTTAGATAAATAGTTAAATACTATACATACACTAAAAAATAAACAACTAACTTAAAAAAGCAACAAAAATAAATTACAAAACTTAAAATCAGGCCCTAAGAAAAAAAAAACCTAAGTATTAAGCCTAACAGGGCACCGTTGATGATTTATTTTTAGGAAAGATCACTATCTAAGCAAGCTACTTATCAGTGATATCAAGTCCTTCTGAATTTAGAAAGCACTCTAACAAAAAATTTTCCAAAGCATCTCTGATTACAGTGCGGCATTACGGACTAAACAAGTATAAGGTATTTTCAAAAAAAAAAACTCTTTGTACTTTTTAATACGTAGCTTGCCAATAAAGTTTCAGATTAAGTTTTTTTTTTTTTCATTTTAGCTTCTCTGTTTAACCTTTAATCTGTCAAAAGTTTCTTTTTCTTCCGACCAATACTTTATTTTTTAAACTATCTAATTATTGCTTTGTTATTGTCTTATTACTATTCAAGGATTTCCGAGTATTCTCTGCTTATCTGTCCTTGTAAAAATCTTTGACACTTTTGTTATAGAATATTTTAATAATTTAACTTGTTTTAAATGAAACAATTTAAGGTTCTAAACTTAAATGTCGTTAAGGAGATTTTTATCTCTATTTATTTTAACAGTTAATTACTAACAAAACAATGTCTCACTCCCATGTATACAGGAGATCCTCTGTTGTTGTAAACAAATCTAACAAAATAAATGGAAGTAAAACAAAAACTACCTTCAGAGACAAACCAGCAGTATTTTTCGTTTAGTATTTTGTTTAGCTTTGAAACAGTATGCAGTTCTGCAGATTTGCAGAAACGTACCAAGCTACGTGTTTGGCACAGAGTTGCACCCAGCGATACTTCAGTACGGCGGCGTCACTTCGTTACTTTTATAAAGAGTGTAGCTTTTGCATGTAGCTTCACTAAAGCACGATCAGTACTTGATTTTATAATAATTGAAATTATATCTCGATAAAATTTTAATTGTACTTAAAACAATAATTATCATGTTGAGTACGGTTTCTAAAAAGTAGTTTTCTAATTAATAGGTCTGGCTTTAAATACAGTTTGAATATAATGTACAAATGGTATATAAGCATATAAAGTATCATGCAAAATAACACCATGCTAAAGTATTGCTCTGTGCAAATGTGTCACCGTGCTAAAGTGACGCTTTGTGTTAAATTGACGCTCAATGCAAAAGTGTCTCTCTTTGCTAAAGTATAATTCCGACCTAAAGTGACACCTTGCTATTCTGACCCGTCTTAAATTTATAATTTATTCCTAAAAAGCTGTTATTGTTTCAATTGTTATTATTATTATTATTGTTTGTTGAACAATAAAAAAAGCGCTCAAAAAGTTTGGTCTAATGACCTGGTGTACAAAAGAACCTTTCGGTTATCGAGTCGTACACCACAATTAGTGTCTTAAAGTTGTTAAAAAATTAAACATACTTCTCTTTTTTGGCTAAAAAAACAAAGTAAATCATAACGAACTTTTTTAAGTAAAACATAAAGCTTTAAACACAATTTTAGTCTGCCAGTATTTAAAAAAAGTAACGATAAGTCTTAGGATGCATTAATTGATTAATTGTTTGATTGTCAACATGGATGGTCAACCGAATGAATGGTTTGATAATCTTGGCTTGTATAAAGTTTAAGTTTTAACGCGGTTCAAAATTTTACATTAAGGTTAGTTCTGCAATTGGATAAGATAGTATTCATATAAACTATTTTAATTATTTTTTGTTTATAAAGACTAATATTAATACTCTATAGTGGTTAAGAGCTAGCATTAGCTTGGTGTTAAAACTCTTTTAGCAGATATGCATTCTCGTAAAATGCTACTTATAATATTTTAAACTTTGGTTCAAGAAATGACCTAGATAACGTAGTTTTACTTTCTCTTAATTCATTTGGTATAAAGGAGTTTGTAAAGTTGTTTATGGCAGTAGTCTTCAAAGTGTGCATCGGTGCACACTAGTGTACACGAAATTTATTTTAGGGTGCACGAAACTTTTAGGGTGCATAAAATTTATTTTGGGATGCATGGATCCTTCATGAAAACTACATTAGATATTCTGGCGGAGCAATAAAAACTCTAATTTTAAAACTTACTATATTACGAGAAAGTTTTTAAAAGTTACACTAGACTTTATGGGAAAGTTTACTTTTATACTAGATATTTTGGAGTTCGTTATGAATAGCACATTTGGGTGAAAATAATTTGTACTTTGCGATTTAAAGTGTGCAAACTTAGGTATAGATTATGATTAGCTTAAAGAACACTGGTCTATGGAATGACGAAATCATAAAACTACGAAAAGTAAAAGTTGATTGTAGAGATTTTCTTTACCTGCCAAGGGGTGCAAGGATTTTGTTAACAATTTACGCAACTAAGAAAAGTAAAAACTCTGACATATCTTTTTTAGTGTTTTTAGATACTTAGACTCTAAAAAATTTTATGAAATAAGCGAAAAATATTTCTACAATAAACCAAAACAGACTAATGTTCAAAAAAAAAAATGGTTAAATTTTTTCAATAAGATAAATAGAAAATAAACGTGTTTAAAAAAGTAATAGATAGAACTCAAGTTTGATTTAAAGAATACTTTACGTAAGTATTTTAGACAAATCCGGTTAAAGTTTGTTTTAAAAATTTTACGTTAGAAAATTCAATGCTTTTTAAAACTCTTTATAAATAAATAATAGTCCATACTATGGCTCCATAGTTTTGTGTCAGTATATTTTCAGATTTCATAAACGAATTCTTAACTTAGCCGTAATTAAAAAACTTAGATAACACACTATTATCAATATTGATTTCATAAACTATAATTATGAAAAGAGCATTACTTTTCATTAGAATTAAAACAAAAAATATTTGTGTGAATATACAGACAAATACTTGCATTTTTGTTAGTAAAAAATTTTTTAGTAAACACTTTTCAACTACTATTGAGTATAACTAAGCTAAAGAATACAATATTAATATTTATGAAAGCGAAATATTCATTGTCATCCAGTGCAGAAATATTTAACGAAATAAAAGTCCCATATGAAAATGTATCAAAAAAAAGTGATTTAAATGTAACTTAACATATAAGAAAATAACGATGATATTAATAATTTCAATAATAATGATATTTGTAACTATAATAACTATAATAGATATAGTAATGGTAATAATAAGAAAAAAAACTAATAATATTAACAATAATAACGATAATAATAATAGTCTTAAAAGTAGTAGTAATAATGATAATAACATTAATAATATTGTAAATACCACAGATGCTTTTGTGTCAAAACTTTATTCCGACTAACGGCGTTTCACTGCTCTCAAATAAATTTAAGAACAGATCTACGGAGTCTATAAAATATTAACACACATTAGAAAAAAAGTATGTATAATTATGTAGAGTATTTATGTGAGAAGTAACTATAAACGTATATATAAGCGTATGGACTCCGTAGATCTGTTCTTAAAATTATTTGAGAGCAGTGAAACGCCGTTAGTCGGAATAAAGTTTTGACACAAAAACATGTGTGGTATATATTCCGATGAGCTTAGCTTATCAGGATCTCCAGGATATAATGCCTTTTGATGTTACATCTTATAATATTGTAAATAATAATGTTGATAACAATAACGACAATAACAATAATTGTAATAATAATAATGATATTAACAATAATAGTAATACTAGTGAAAATAACATTTAAACACAGAAAAGTCATAAGTCTCTTAATAGCCGTGTGTTGTGGTATAACCCACCATACTGTTCTAGAATCAAGATAAACTTAGGTAAAAAGTTTTTAAGATTAGTAGATAAAAATTTCTTAGATAACCATTGTTACCGTAAAATATTTATTAAAAAAACTTTAAAAATTCCTATAATTGTATAAACAACGTCAAGTCAATAATACAACCACATAAGAACTTTATTTTATCTAAACATAATGAGATGACAGCACAAATTAAAAACAATAATAAACATAACATTATTAGAAAGAATGATAATAACAACTATTCAGATAATACACATGTAATTAGTATTAGTTTAGACAAAAACGATAGTAATTGTAAAAACAACAAGGTTAATACAAACAATAATGATAACATTGATATAATTAATAAAAAAAATAAAATTAGACCTATAACTAGAAGTATCAGTAAAAGCTTAACTAAATATACAAACTCAATTGTACCTAATGATTTACGTTCTAGTAATAATAATAATGATAGTGATAATAATAATCGTGGTAATAATGGTAATAGTAGTAACCATATTATTAATAACAATGATAACACTATCAATAACAACAGCATAACCAATAATAGTAACAATAATAATAATAATAATAATAACTGTAGTAACCAAAATAATATCAATATCAGTAATATTAATAACAATGAAGTAATTAAACGTGGTTTTAAATTAAAGAACAATGTAAGTAAAAGTTTTATCTATCGTAAGTCAAATAAGCTAAACTGTCCGTTACATGGTCACTGCTTAATTATAAATGTCGTGTATAAGGTGCGTGTTAAATGTAATCTTAGTGAAGATAATAACAAAAAATAATAATAATGATAATAATAAGGATAAATTATATATAGGTTCGACAGGAGGTCATGTTAAAGATAGGAACACCGGGCATAAGAATACTTTTAAGCATGTAAATAAAAAGACTAGCAAAAGATTGTCAGATTTCGTTTGGCAGTATTTTGACAGGTATTGTACCAAACCAGAAATGGAATGGAGCATCCTTCACCACGCCAACAATAACATCAGCAGCGCGAGCATGATCTGCCAAGTATGCAATCTTGAACGAATGGTAGTTTTAGCAGAAGGTAGTAAACAATTACTAAATAAAAGACGTGATATTTCAAACAACTGTGTACACAATCGACGGCTCTTCTTCAAATAACACCTTGGCGCTTTCTCATCTTCCATATTTTTTATTTTATTTTTACATAAACACACACATTCACTTAATATATATTAATATAATTGTATATCCTAAGTAAAATGTAGTTATATTCATTTATTATTTATATATTTATTTCACACAAGTCACTTTCTATTTTTGAGATCTTATATATTCATTTTACCATCCGACTTTTATTCTTCATACCTTTATGTGTTAAGTTCCAAGTTTAATTGGAAACCTGTATTCAAATCACAGATAAACCGTGTTTTTTTACCTACTACGCCCAATAGACGGTTAGAGGTTTTTTACTGCAGGTTTATACTTAGCATATAACCACCTTGTTGTTATATTTTTTGCATTTTAACTTTTATATAAAACACAGCCCGTAATTTATAACACATTTTAATTATTTAATATTTAAATTATCTGTATGGGATCCTTAATTTAAACACCCGACTGCTTCTTTATAAAACTTTAGTCAATTATTTTAATAATTATTATATACAATATATATGCAATTTAAGTCATTTTGTTTTATGTATGTCGCTGTAATTTAATTATTGGTCAGTGCTTTGTAAGCTTAATAACAAGTTTGGTTTTTTGTGCTTTGTTTTCTTAACTTTTTACATTTAAACTAAATCTGCTTCCGAATTGCATCTAACTTTAATTTTGTTATGATTTAGATTTAATCATTATAAAAATTCAATAAATAAATATACATTATATCAAGTTCCTGTGATTTTTATTGTCTTTACAGTTGTTAAACTTATTGGTTGTTAAATTTATTGTTTCTATTATCAATGGTTGTTGTTTTAATTTTTATTCAAAATAGATTACATACTACTTTTCATAATAAGGCGCTTTACTGCTTTCCCAAACATAAAGACTAAATTATCTAACTTTATAATACAAATTAAATAGCTGTCCTAATATTCATATACATTGTGACGTAATTATTAGATATAATTTTTTTAATCATTAGCAACGGTAAATAAATTTGAGTTAGTTATTCCTTTCCATTCATGTAAGTGATTTATATTATGATTTGTTATTTTCTTGTGTATTTTAGTTTACTTAACTTAATTTAGACTTAATAATTACAAATATTATATAGTTTTATAACAGTCGGATTTAACATTAAGTATTTTATGTATTATTAACTATTAACCTCTAAAAATCTGTAAAAATTATTTTTATTTTAATAAACACATGTATACACCTACTTTAGCTTCTATTCTTTCATAACAATATTTATTTTTTACAAAACTCAGTTGAAGTGTGTTAATCCGTTATCACACAGAAACATATGTTGGTACAATAAAGGAAGATTACTGTATAATTTGTTTTTATTTTTTATTTATGAAAGCTTGATAATAGATACGTCATAGGGAGGCTAAATTTAAAACGTGAAATAAATACTGTTCAGATAAGAAATTGGTAGGATTAAGTAAACAAAACTTTTTTAAGCATAAATAAGTAAATGGAAGCTCATGATGGTAAAAGGATATTACAATAAGTTTATTCATACATGTTTTAAAATTACATAAACATAAATAAAAAAAAACAGCTGTAACCCTTGTGGCCTGTCTTAAGGGATTACTTTTATTTATAGAGCTAAATTACTTTTCATAGAATTAAATACAACAGCTACATAGTTACAAATAGTTTTATCTTTTTTATTAAACTATTAACAGCAATGAGAATCAACAATTTGTAAACATTATGTACAAAAATAGTGCAAAAACCAGCTTAGACTCATTAACAACTCAATAGCAATAAAAATATTAACAGCCGAACCACAAAAATGGCCGAAAACTAAAACATATTTTAATAACAAAAGGCGAATTTGTTACATTTTCTCTCGTTGGGCCGTTAAACTGAAGCCCTTTCTATTACTATGCTAAAAATTATTAAATTAAAGTCATTTAAATACATGTGAATTAAAAAAGTTAATCAAGTACTGCTTTATGTCATTAATTTTGTAAAAGATCAAAAAATTTTACTACGAAAAACGATATACAGCATTACTTCAAAACATAACTTATTAGAATTAGTTTTTAAGTCTTTTTAAGTTTTAATTCTTCCTTACACAATTAAAAAAAAATCAGTTTTTAAGCGGATATGAAAACGTTTGAAGTAAAATATAGTTATCGGAATTTAGTTGGTGTACTTAATTAAAAGGAATAAATCTATAGTATAAAAGACTTAAGCTTCAGAACAATTATAATAAAATATACTTACACAATAAAAAATAAAAACAATTTTTAAGCTAACTAAATAAAAGAAATTAAGTGAAAAAAAACCTATAATGACTTATACAAATTAGTGAAGTAAAAAAAAAAACTTTTGATTACACAACTTTAACTTATACGTTTTTGTAAAAAGGCACTCTAATACACCTAAGTGACATATATTACGTCCTTTAGTTAATATTTTAAATTTATTATCATTGTTATGTTTGAAGCATTACGGATAGTATAGTAAATGATCGCTAAACGCCTATGGACTTTTTGTAAGTTTACTACCTCTATAGGCCATGCAGTTTTTAAGGGATTTTGATACATGCTGATCCCTTCTCAGATGAAATCTCTAAGGTATATACACAGTCACAATAACACTTAAATAGGGAAGTGTTAAGTACACTGTCACTTTTTGGGCCTTGTTTTGTAGGACAAGTAAGTTTTATGGTGGTCTTGTCAATTTAAACTTCTTTTTAAACTTATAGCTCACTAGTCATAACAACAAGGCCCAAAAAAGATACCATGTACTTAAGACTACTTAGGTAATAAAGTTAAGTTCCTTGAAAATAAAGTAAAGCTAACAATAAGTAGTAAATTTGGAGCAGTTAATCTAGGAGTTAGTTCTTTCACTAGAAAACATTAATATAGAATATTTAAAGATGTTACTCTCGATCTTGAAATGATGATGTTATCTATCAATTTAAGTGTCACAGTAACAGTTTATACATTATGAGAACTTCTCAGAGGTTTCATCTGAGAAGGGATCAGCATGTATCAAAATTCCTCAGAAACTGGATGACCAATAGAGGTATTAAACCTACAAAAAATCCTTAGGCGATCGGCGATCATTTACTAAACTATCTGGAATGCCTCAAACATAATGTTGATAATAAATTTACAGTTTTAAGTAAAAAACGTTATATATATCACTTAAGTGTATTAGAATCCCTTTTTATAAAAGCGTATAAGCCAAAGTTGTGTAAACAAAAGTATTTACAACACTAATTTGTAAAAATTATTTTAGTTTTTTTTTCACTTAATTATTTTTTTTTTGTTTTTTTAGTTTAGCTTAAAAACTGTTTTTTTTTATTGTGTAAGTATATTTTATTGTAATTGTTCTGTAACTTAAGTCTTTAATACTATAGATTTATTCCTTTTAAATAAGTACAGCAACTAAATTCCGATAACTAATTTTTACTTCAAACGTTTTCATTGCTTTTTTTTATTTATGCTTATATAATTTTGAAATATGTATGAATAAATTTTATTGTAGAATCATTTTAGCATCTTAAGATTCTATTTATTTACTTACGCTTAAAAAAGTTGTGTGTACTTAATCCTATTATTCTTAACTGAACAGTATTCATTTTACATTTTTAATTCAAACTCATTATGACGTATCTAACATCAAGCTTTCATAAATATTAAATTGTATTACTTAGCTAGTTATACACAATAGGAATGGTAGTTGAAAAGTGTGCATCGAAAAATTATCTATTTCAATAAAAATGCAAAGTAATAGTCTGTATTTTTTATACAAATTTTGTACCCCAAAAAGCTGTTCAAAAAAATATTTATTAAACTAAACTTTTTCTAATACTTAATTTATAACTTTTTGTATTTAGGCTTTTTAAATATAAGTTGCAAGTCTAAAATATTTAGACTTTAAGATAATTCGTATTATAATCCACTTTTGAAAAAAAAACTAAAAAAACAGAAAATATTGCAAAATAAGAAAATTAAATATCTTTAAAAAAAAATTGTCATAAAACTTCACTCTATAACAGGGTTCGGCAAACTGCGGCCCGCGAGTTACTATTTAGCTTAAAAAAACTAACAATACAAATCATATTTGTTGTAAAAACCAACTACTAAGTTGCTAATTGAATAATTAGTATTTACTAGTTTTCTACTAGTGCTTTATTAAATGACATTTGTGTTTTAAAGCAATATTTTTATATTGAAATAAATAAACTTAAAAAAAGCTACAAACTCCTGTTTTATAACAAATAGCTTAAAACTGAAGTATTTTAAAATATCTTTGGTTCTATTAACAAATAAAAGTGTTAAGCAATTTATTTATTTATGTTTATTATGATGCCTAATTTATTATGATGCCTGTTTTATTATGATGCCAGAAGTTAATTTTTAAATCACACTATTTTGATATATGTTATCATTACATTGATAAAAACAAATAACATTTTAATATAGTAAAAACTAAATTAACTTCTGACTTTTATAATTTGTAATTTTGACTGTTTTATTTCAATAAAATTTTAAAGATCTGAACACAGTTGATCATTGAACAGGAATTTTGAAATGATAGGTATTTAACATACAGTATTTAACACAAACTTATCATGATTGAAATTGAATTATTAGTATAGATTAGATTATAATAAAAGTCTAAAAGTTATGATTTCTTTTAATAAATAAGTTTAAAATGATAAAATGTTTACTTAAGCTAACAGAATTTTCTGCTCCCAAAAAAAAAACTCAGTTACTTTCAGCAAATGATGAAAATATTTTAAAATACTGTAATCATAAGGTTCGTTTAGGCATACTTTTTTAATTTATCATGTTTTCTATACCATAAAAAACAAAATTTTATTTTATTTGTTTTAAAATTGATTTCAAATAGATTTGTTTTTTTAAAAGAGTATTTTTTAGTTTTTTTACAAAAATTAGTCAAAGCTACACGGGTGCAAAAACATTTTTTATTATTTCCGGTAAAGTCGTTTCAGTCCAATCTGTCCCACCGACTAGAAAAGTCTTCATCCATATTGTAAAACCTCTTTTCAGTTTTATAATTTTCATAATCAGTATACATTGTTTTTTAATGTTTTGTATTGTTTATAAGGTCTTTTGACATACATATAAGCATTAAAATAAACTTATACCCTATTAAATAGATAGTTTTGCCTTCATGACTCTTAATAAGATTATATCACAAACCATAAACATTGTTTCAATGCTAGTAAGTAGTATTATTATCTTAAATTAAAAACAACTTGTTGTTTGTTGAACAGGTTCATTTTTAAGTAAGTTATTAAATTTTACTACGCTGGTATTTCTCAAGACAAAAGTGTACAAATTTATATAATACAACAAATTCAGTTCAAAACATTTTAATTTGTTGAAAAACTATTCTGCTTTATTGCAGCAATTTTTACTCATTACAAATATTAGAAGATTTCGCACATGAATGACTTTGATGCTTGGTTTGTTACTAGAAATGCTTTAGAATAGCTTTAGTGCTTTGTACGTGGCTTTATTTGAAGAAATAATTTCGATACTTTTAATATTTCAGAAGAAATAAAGGCAACTGGAGCTTCGAGAACTTTTTAAAATAGTAAGTACTAAAAAAGTACACGTACTATGTATCAATTACGTCAACAACAATTTAGTATTTCAACAAAGGTTACAAAATTTTTTTGCATCGTCATTTAGTTTATAAAGTTACTTAAAATTGATTAAACTATTCAATAAAATGATAAGTTTAGTGCTTCAACTTTTTTAGATTTAGTATACAGTATTTTAATTTATAAAAAAAATGTAGTATGAATAAGCAAGTTATTTATTTTGTATAGTTACAAGTTAAACCAAATATTATAAGATAAATTATATTGTTTAGTATTTACATAGTTATACAGTTTTCATAAATAAAAATCTAAATATATATTAAAAAATTGGTTTAGATTTTAAGTTTTCACTTATAACTAAAAAGATTATACTTAATTTATGTAAATACGTAACTCTTTTTGACTAAGACAAACTAACCATCAGTAAAGTAAACCAAACAAACTGAACAATTTTACCACCTTATTGAAAAAATGTTTATTAGATCGTTATTAAAGCAAATAACTTTATTTTAATATTAAAATAGTTAACCTGTAAAACTTTCTTTACAGCCACATGAAACACGCTTTTTGTAGCTTTTGAAACTTTTCTTTTAGTGTAAAAAATAATAATTAACTATCAAAATATAAACATCGTGTTTAAATTTTATATTTTTTGCATATGACTACGTTTTTTATGCTTTTTACCGATATGTATTCGGTTTTAATTTATTTCCTACAAAATTATTTAGTTTAAGACTAATAAAGGCGACTAAAGTAGATATTAATTTAAAACACATTGTAACAAAAACACCTATTAATTTATATTTAAACTTTTAAAACACTTATTTTTTTAAATTGTTGTTTTTTTTTAAAGACTTCACAGTAAGTGTTATTGATGAGTACTAGTAGATCTGGAAGCTATACAGTACATTGATTAATTTCTAAAAGTCTCCCATTTTTATTTTAATTATTGATATACAACAACAAAGCTTAACACTTAAAAAGAAAATTTTAGATTTATATGTTATTTCAAAAACGCCTAAAATAGGTGTTTAATATCTTAATAAAAAGCTATATGATAAAGCTCTCTGAATAAAACATAGTATTCAAATTTTACAGTGCATTTTAGATAAATGTAACACTTTTAGATAGTTTGTTTACTATTGTTTTTTTAAAGGTATACAAAAAAACCAACAACAAGTAACTATATAAAGTGTTAGCTTAGTTCATGGCTTCACAAAATGATTTTCATAATTGCCTACTTGGTTCAAATTAAAACTAATACTCACTCATTATTAGATATCTTCTTTTAATTAGTTAGTAACCCATACACTTTTTCGCCCCCTTATAACAAGTATAGCCCTCCAGGCTGTTACTTATTTGCCTTTTTTGAAAATCTAAGCTATTTTTTTGTTGTAAGAATTTTATTATACGAAGGCTTAAACTTATTTCGTATAATAACTTAAAAAAATTTATATACAAAATGTGAAATACTCAGTTTTAATGTTATTTAATCAATCTTCTAAAATATTTTTTAATTTTTAAATCAAACACTTAAAAATACTTAAGACGATCGAAGATTTACTATAGTTAAAAAACGTTTATCAGTCTAAGTTTTTTCTTACTGAATACTTACAAATACTTGCTGTAAAAGTATTGAAAGTGTAAGCAACTAAACTAGTTAATAACCTAAGTAACTTAAACTTTCTTGATAAAAAACAGATTCAATGTGTCACTAATTTTGCATTAAAGTTATGTTGTTATCAACTACTAAGATATAAATATATTTATTTAAGGACATACTTACATTTGCCGTCTGGTTTTTCTCTCTTCTATATTTAGAGTTAATTGTATAGTACTTAATTTTTATCTAGCAACCGATTTTGGAAAATTATAGACATTGTTTTAAACATCAAAAATAATATGATATTACCATACGGATATACTGCTCTTCATAAAATAGTTAATATTTGTAAAAGTTCGAAAAAACATTTGATATCTAAAAACACTATTTCAAATAGTGATTTTTTACTAAGTACTACAAAAAAAAAATTGTTTTAGAAACAAACTTAGTTTTTGAAAATTTACAGTTAATAACAACTAATTAATTGAAAATTAGAAATTTTTAACAACTGTTAAGTTGAAAGGTTAAAACCAAGAATATAAATAAATATATTCGAGATCTTTCAATTTTAGTATAATAAAAAGTTTGCTATTAAAAAAGGAAAATTATTTAGACCGACCTAAATTTAAAGTTGTTGACAGATGCATTTTATACTAGTTTTATATCATTATATATACTTTTTGTTAAATTTTTCAAAAAAAAAAAAAAATTTCAAAGCCGTTTTTTCGATAAAAATCTTCAATTAATTGACTATCATTTTTATCGAAATAAGTCATCATTTGACTTATCTTATATTTTATAACTGCTTTACAATAGTCTTTTAGGCAAAATTTTACATTATTTTACGCACTTTTCTTACACATAACTAATAAAACTTGTATTATGGTTGTGTAGTTAAAGTAAAATAAAAAAATTATTATACAATTATTTTAGTTAAAAGCATCCTTCGAATGAGATTAGTTTATATTCTTAATCATATTTTTATTTAAAGATAACAACAAATATGAAAGAAATCAATTTATTTATAAACAAGTTATAAAGTAAATTTTTTTGAGTATTGAAACTATCTAAAATTCCAGTTATAAAACACTATTTAAAATCTTTGTCCATCTAGATGACTTCACTCAAAGCTTTATAATTTTTTAAAAGTACATAAAAAACTGGTATACTAAAGACAAACATTAGTCTTTTGTTTCAACTAAAAAATAAAATTTCATAAATGTCGCCTATCTAAAAGCAAGTGTTATCACTGTTAAATTGTTGATAGACTCTAAAAAAGTTGTTCCAGTCTCTGTAAGACGCCCTCCATGAGTTGTAGATATCTGCTTGACCTGTATATCACATTAATTAATCTAAATAAGCAAAACTTCAAGAATACTTAATAACCTTTATTGTGCTTTAAAATTATAAATTGTTAGTTTTGCTAACATTATACATAAATTGATAAGAACTTCATGTTAAAAACTTAGTATCAAAAAAACTATACTTAATTAAGAGCAACTTGATTAAATGAAAACAATTGTCTAAACTAACTGTTATCGTAGTCATGTGAAGTACAGAAGCACACCCTGCAACCTCTAGGAGCGTTGTAGCAGCACAAGTTACCGGATCTGCATCTAACATACTCCTCGTCGTTTCCGCAGCTTGGTACTGGCAAGTTGCGATCACTGTTTAATTTTTTTTGTTGTGAAATTTATATATCTTAGAAATTATCAAAGCTTTATAAACATTTCTTTAAAATATTAAGTCAAACTATAATACTTTTTAGTTTATCAATATAGGGATGTATATATATATATAGGTATTTAAAAGTATCCAACTGTAAAAAGAAAAATAAAATAAATTTGGGAAGTTATTTTTAAATTTTAAATAAATATCACAAACGTATTACTCTATACATTGAAAAAATTTGGACTTTAAAGCGACTAAAATTATAAAAATACAATAGTATGGGTGTGGCAACATAAAAACTATTTTCATTTTTTAAACGTATCATTTTGAAGTTCATATGAGCGTGAAAAGTTGACTTTTAAATCATTCGCTTGACTTGTTTATAATTAATATATTTTTAAATTGAGTATGTCAGTTAAGATAAGCAAACACTAAGCTTTTTTAAAGTTTTTTTCGGTAAGTCTAACTAAGTTTTAAAATGACTATATTTGTTATAATTGTTAAAAACTTTAAAATATAATCTTTTGAAATGATGTTTTTGGTACTTTGTTAACATTTGAATAATACAAATACTATTTTGATGTTTGTAACTAAATAAAAAGTTTCAAGTTGTTTAGGTATAATTAACTATAAGTATTAAAGTTAAACAGTTTTTAAAAGAATTACCTTTAACTCTCGAAATCTAGTTAAGACTAAAGTGATTGCAAACTATTTACCTTAAGATATTTTGTAAGAACAAATCTAGTTTATACTGATTACAATTGGTTATAAAAATTTTTAGTAGAGTCCATAGAAAATATTAAACTACTACAATTATTTATAAGTTTTAGTTTTTATTAGTTTACTAAATCTTATAATAGCATAAAAATAGTTAATTATAAAAACCCGAAGCGTTGATAGAATTTAGACAACCAAGATCTCAAAAAATTGAATCTCCACTCAGCAAAATTACATGCCCATCTTTTTCTGATCTGACATTTAGTTGTAGCATTTTCGAATCTCTCCATGCAGTTTAGTCTTATTAGTCCGTATTCACCGTTACCTTCTGCTGGACATTCTTCTGTTTTTGAATGAATTTTACTTAAATAACTTTTTTTTAAACTGAGTTTAAATACTTTTAAAACATTTTTACTTGAAAATTGATAAAATTTTCTCATCTTTATAAAATCAATTTAATTATAATGCAGCTAAGGTCTGTAAATTTTTAAGGCTAATATTTTTCTAGACAAAACTTTACATTTTTTACGTTGTTTAAAAATTATAAACTTATTAAAGGTTTTTTGTTAGTAAAAAATAGTTTTCAAGGAAATAAAATGTTAGTAAAACGAATTATCTCATTAATCTAAAGATTTTATTTACAGCTTAACTTTTTAGTTTTCCTTTTAATTTTAATTCTTTAAATAAATTACTAAGTTTATTAAACACGAAAAAAAAATCGACGCTCAATAATTTTGGTCAAAGGACCTGGGTGTATAAAAAGACATTTCAGAACTTGTAAGACTTTTGTTATATTTTTATATACAAAAACGTAAACAAAATAATTGTTTAAAAATTTGTAGTTATGTTCAGTTATTATTTTCATTTACATCAGGATAAAATATGTAATATAAAACTAAATGTGGGTTTAAGATACCCTGATATATAATAAGTATAAAAGTTAAAAACATACTTTGTATTAGGTCTTATTGTCGTAAGAAACGAAAATTGAGGCAAAAATGATTAAGGTATAAAAAAATTTTTATATAGCTAAAATAGCATGAACTAAGATTCATCTAAATAAGACAAGCATTAAAATTTACAACCTTGGTAAAATTTATGATTTCAAACGTATAATTAGTTCTCACAGCTTTTAATTTATATAGATATTATACGAATTATTTATGCAAAAAGTCAATAAATATTTAAAATTTTTTGGATGACAAGTTTGTTTTTGATAAATAATATTTATTTTTAAACCCTGACCTCACTGTTTTACTTATCAATACATAGTCTTACATACCAGGTCTTGGTTGATCTGGAATAAAAGATGCAAATTCAAAAGCAATTTTGAGAGCTTGTTGTATTTCTTCAGGATCAAATTTGATGTCCAAACCGTCAACAAGCAGTCCAAAGTTGTTGAAGATAACATTCAAGTTACAGTTTCTGAATATTTCTACAATACCTTCACTTGATACTCGCATTGCTCTAGTAAATAATCAAGATGGTTTTGTACAGAACTTACCAAAGTATTTTAGCTTATAAAACTTGTATACTGTTTATACATATACAATATATATTTAGGTTAACTATTTATGTTTGTGTCTTATATCTTTTAATGATTCATTTAGTGACGTAAAAATCCTTCAAGTTTTTGCTTAATTTCATGTACACTTTGACTTATGTTTTAAGATATTATCACAATAAACAAACTGAAGAAATGTTCTGTTTAACAGAATAGTGAAACAATTGTACTTGAAAACTTAGTGTTTTAATAATATATATATACATATATATACATAAGTTGCTTAAATTAAGTTGAAATATATTACCTCATATACTCATCAGTTAAGCTAAAGTTAATTAACAATGTTTAAAAGAAATTTAGAACCTGAAATTTTTATAATTATTGTGACGTCTTAATAGTTTTTTTTTAACTTAACTTACTGTACAAAAATCTTCATTATTAATACGTCATAATAATTTCAAAATTTTAAAATTCTAAATTTCTATTAAACATTGTTAATAAACTTAAGCTTTACTGGTGAGTATATGAGGTAATATGTCTCATATACGAAACGGTCGTATAAAACTATTGTTTTTCATATAGTAAAATAAATAAAAGTATAAATATATATACATATATAAAGCCCTCAAGGTGGGCTCAGTGTGAAAAATTTAATTTATTAAGTTAAATAACTTAATTCTATATATATATATATATATATAAGATGTAACGTTAAAAGGCGTTAAATCCTGAAGATCCTGATAAGCTAAGCTTATCGGAATAAATACCACAGATGTTCTTGTGCTAAAACTTTATTTCAACTAACGGCGTTTCACTGCTCTCAAAAAAATTTAAGAACAGATCTACGGAGTCTCAAAAAGCTCTAAGAACAGGAACTTTTATTTATTATCCGAATATTTTGTCCTAGGATCTGATGCACAAAGAACCTTTCGGTTATCGAGTCGCACACTACGGATACCTTTTAACGTCTTGTCCAGGACTGACAATACTGATATTTGATTGAAAATATAAACTAGAATTAAATAAATTATTTAGATAAATAAAATGACGAGTTTAAAAGCTTTACGATAAGTTCTTTATCAAAGTTGTTTTTCAAAAATTTTCGTTTTACAAATTTTACATTCTTATGGAAACCTTTGTTTGAGTTTTCTTTCTTTTCAACAAAGCCTGGTGTGAGAAAATTTTAATGCCAAGTGACTTTGCTAACTAATTTTATATCAATGTACTTATTTAATGTCAAATACCATACTTACTGACAATGCCTACTTTGTATCTTTTCAAGATCATACAAAACAAAAGTTTAAAAATAACAAAGAGATGTGTTACGTAAATGCCATTCAGTTGTTTTCATTAATATTAAAGATAACGTTATAGAATGTGCGTCAGGGGCGTGTTCTGACTGGTTTCCTGTGAACCCCCTGAAAAAAAAGAAAAGAAAATAAGGTTCTTAGAATACCACTAAAAACGTTGTTTATTGACTTTGTTTGGGTTATTTGATTAACTTTGAATAATGAATGTTGAATTTATAACACTGTAAGATTAAAAAAGTTGCTCGTTTTTGCCCAGCTGAAATAGGTTTTAAATAAAATTTTAATCGTGACGTCATAAAAGGTAAAAGTTCTAAAGTAGCATTTTTTTCTAGAAAAGTTTTTACTAAGATGCTCTCTGTTCCCATTATAAATTTTTATTTAGTAAATAAATTTTTATTAAGTAATGTTTTTTAACTAGTAAATACAATTTTACTTAAAAAGTGTCCAATATAGTCACTAAAGTTTTATTTTACTTAGTTAATTGTATATAATAATGTTGTTTGAAGCTTTTGTGTTATGTTGTTATATACTAATGTTGTGTTTGTATTTAAACATTTATATTATTTGTTTATGTGTCAACCAACTGGGTTTAAACCTTGAAAAGTTTAATTCAGAGAGTTTTCAAAATCATCTTTAGACAACTACACCACCTGGCAATTTATTCTTTTATCATTTAATTTTATTTTAATATTTCTTAATAAGTTGTTTTATTTTTATATATGTGTTAGCCACAAAATTTATTCTTGATTTTTCAAAATGTTCAACTCATTCAGAGAATTCAAAACCATCATTAGGGTCCCTGCACCATCAGGCAAACATTTGAATAAAATTTAAAGATATTTTAACTTAATTGTATAAGTCTAAACATTTTTTTTAGTGAAATTTCTATAGATCAAATTACTTGAAAAAAATATTTTTATTATAAATAGATATATAAATGTAAAGAGTTTAAAACTAAAAAAAAAAATTGTAAGAACTCCATCTATACTAACATTTAAATCAAAATTGAAATTATTTTTAAGTTTTATTTAAGTTTTATGATCTTACAAATTGTATATCAAAATTCAAATCTGTTATTTAAAACAAAAATAATACAGACATAACTAACTTACTCTATAAAAAATTAAATTTTTTATCAGGAAACAATTTAAAATAAAAATTAAAACAAGAATAAATTTTTATAAACATATTTTAATTCAATTGTACAAGTCTAAACATATTTTTTAGTGAAATTTCAATTTTTATAGATTAAATTACTTCGAAAAAAAAAATTTTTAAATAGATATATAAATGTATAAAGTTTAAAATTTAAAAGAAAAACTTGTAAGAACTCCATCTATACTAAAATTTAATTCAAAATTAAAATTCTCTATATAATTTTTTTTTTCTAGTTTTATTTATTTTATAATATTGTTTTCTGATTAAAAACTTACTTTTTTGTAGAGTAAGTTAGTTATGTTTGTAATACTTTTGATTTAAATAACATATTTGAATTTTGATATACAATTTGTAAGTTCATAACTTTTTTCTGGTTCTTATAGTTTTAATTTATCTAAATTTAATACAGTATAATAAATAAAAAATAGTAATACTTTTCTGTTACTACTTATATATTTTTTTTATTTCTAAGCAGAAAAATATTATTTTAAACACAGAGTTTTTTGGCTAAATATTGCGTACTTAACTGGTAGTGCATACCTAAGAAATGCGTACTTAAGCGGCAAATTAAGAACAAAAAAAGTTGTGAACCCCCTTTGAAAAAGGTCTAGACACGCCCCTGATGTGCGTTATTCTTAGAAAATAAAACATGATTATGTACACACCTTAATGATGTAGCATTTTCTTTTTCTAATTGACTGCGTTAAAAAAGGTTTATTGTTAATTTAAAAATTTTAATGTTCTCATTTTTTTATTTATAACTCTACTTAATAATTTATTAAATATTACAGTTTTCGTAAAAACTTTTTTGATTTACTATTTTCAACTCCATTTTTTATTTAAAAAAGTAGTTTACTAACTCAAAAATTTGATTTTTGTCTTGTGCAGCATAAAAGTCTCTCAAAAATTGAAATCCGTTGGATTGGAGACGAGAGAAAGCATCTGGACATGTAAATTCAGGGAAGGCACCTACAACAAATCCGTCAAGTTCAAAAGCGTTAGCCTAAAAAAAATAAAGGTTAATAACTTTATAAAGATCATTAATTGAAATATAAAATTTAAATTTAATCTAAAGTAACAGTAATTTACCAATTACTCTAAAATCAAGCTTAAACTTTAAGAGAGAAGAACTATGAAATATTTAAAGTTAAAAACTTTTTATTTAAAACTATTTTGAAAAGAAAAAACAATTGGTTTTTATTAATAACTGATGTATAAAACTACTTAAAGTAGACCTGAAGAAGGTTAATTAACTCATTGACAACATTCTTGTCAACTGTGCAAATAAAGTCGTTTACAATAGCCTGAAGTTCAAATCCAGTAGAGTTTTTAATAAAATCTACAAGCTCCATGATTGTTTTTGTGTTAGAAGCGAAAAATGAAATTTCCTAAAAAATATTTATAATAAGCTATTTTTAAGTCTTTTTTATAGCTTCAAGTATAATAATATGAAACCAAAAAAATCTATGTAATTATTTCACCAGTAAAATAAAATTTCCTTAGAACCTGTGAAAAGATTAGTGGTAAGTATGTCTATATATTTTCTTTATCTTAATTCAAAAAAAGGATATAAATATTTTTATCAAAATAACTTTTCTTCCTTAAAATTTTAGCCTTATTTTCAAAGCATATCTATTTTATTAAATACATTTATAATTTTTATCAGCGTCTTGAACTAACACTGTACTGGCTTCTCATTCCCGGAACTCCATCAAAAAGTGAAGGGCAGTTACTGTCTAAGCAGGATGATATTTTTGGTCCGATGCATTTTACCATTTCATTCAATACATTTCTGGTGAAGCACAAATTAATAAATATTAACAACAGACTTAAACTTGTATAATGTTAGTTAAACTAAATTTAAGTTTTCAAGTTTAAATATATAGAACTGCTTTGATAAAAAATTATTATGTATCAACTAAAAAGTTTAAATATTTAACTTTGGTATTAGTAAGTTTAATTTAAGGATAAATCAAGCTAAAAAATATAAAACGAGTTTAAGAATTTAAAATCTACATATTAGTCAGCAGTAATATTGCTTACCGGAGCATATAAGAGTACATTACTACAAATGCATAAATAAATGATAAAACCTACAAAAAGGATTTTATATACCTTAGTTTTGTATTAGCTACTTTTCTAGATAGACTAGTAAGTTAACTTTTTTAGTTAGTTTAAAAGAAAATTTACAGAATGTAGGTCAAAAAGTAAATAAATAAGCCTATAATAGTTTTAATAGTTTAAACCGATCTGTACAAATTTAAATATTATATTCACATTATACAGTCTAAAAAATATTTTTATATCATTTAAAAGGCTTAATACCTGCACTCTTCATCGTCATCGTGTGGAAAGTTAAAGATCAAAGGAGATGCACACTCAAACACTGAGTTTATAGCTTCACGCATTGTGCACCCAGGAAAAGCACGAACGTCTATTAATTATTAGTTATTTTGACATATGTTGCACAGAAAAAAAATTATATACCTAGTCTGAAACAAGTTTAAGTATACTTTTTAAAGTTCAAAACTGAATGCATAAAACTTTGAATAATAACTTTCTTTCTACAAAGATCTGTTAATAAAATTTTTCATTCAATGAAATAAAACTTTAAAAATGTTAAAAAAATAATACAAACAAGCAACTTGTTGTACATAATCGTTTGATAAAATAGTAATTTACTTGTAGCCAGTTTAACAGCATATTTGTAATTTTCTAATAAAGGTAAGTCGCTGACCAGTTATTTTATCGTGAAGGGCGAATCTAAAGCTATTAAGTTGTCTGACCTTTTTTAATAAAGTTTGTATTGAAAACTAAGTAAATTTATCAAATTAAAAAACTGCCCAAAAACAAAAATATTTAGATAAAGTTTTTTGTATGTTTTCTGTTATGATTCAGTAAAGTAAAACGTTTTTTGTTGTATATTTGGTTTCTATCATTGTTTAACATTTCTTTTGGATTCACTGTTTAGACAGTGGCTCTATTCAACAGTACTCAACATACATTTATTAAGTAAACGTCTCTTATTTTCGATCAACACACTGTTTATGTACAACTTAAGTTTACTAACCTCCCTCTGGAACACTACAATCACTATCTCCTCTGGCAAATTCAAATGAAAAACAAGGCTCTTCAGTAGCATTACATGACTGGGCTTCACAACTTTTTACTTCACCAAAGGGAGCTAGAAAAGGAGCGATTGGATCACAATTATCAATTCGAGATTGTGAGCATTCTCCAAATTCTGCCGTGGCGTTGAATGCTGCGTTTAAAAGTAAGTTAGGTTAATTTTTGTATAAATACAATACTTAAATACTTGAACCTACCAAAGAAATAAATTTATTTACAGTTATCAACTATTTTTTACATGAGTTTACAGTTTTATTTATAGTTTTGGAAATAAGACAGTTTCTTTGCTATAGAAATATTATTAGCATACAGTTAAAAAAGTTTCTAATAATACTTAATAATCATAAAATATGGAAAACTAATGTAACGATAAAAAAATTATTAATTTAATTTCAATTAAGTAGTGTTACACGAAAAAAAACTTATTAAACTGATTTAAAAGTCATAGTTTAAGTGAAAGAAATTATTTTTGTCATTAAAACGCTTATAAAGAACAGAAAACATTTGTTATAGCATTAATGTATAAAGTTATAACAGTGTAATATTGCAACTAATTTCCAAATAAAATTTTTCAAATTATTTTTTAATGTTTGCTGTATACAAAACATATACAGCCAGTATTATATCTATCAATCCACTGTATATTTGATACACAAACTTTCTCCATTATTTTCGATGGCCTGATCGTACACGTATCTGACACAATAAGGTGTATTTGGTGGACAAATGGAAGGAAAGGCATTATCAAAAGCAGTGAAGCCTTGTACTGTCAATCTCGTACCCGTCATACATCTTGTATCTAAAATAAAAAATGATAATTTTTTGATAACTTAATTCACATGTAATACCCACCATAGCTCTAAATTATTTGTAAGTTTTAATGTAATCCTAAAAAACATAATGTATTATTGATATGAAGTTTTCGAGCCAAAACTTTTTTTTTCTTTTATAAAACTTTTAAATTGTTTCGAAATTATGTGTATTTTTTTAAAAAGTGTTTGTTTTGTTGCAAAAGCTAGTTTTTTATTTATTTTGAAGTTTATTATTTACGTTTAGTTTAAAAAGTTAGAACAAGTATAAACAGTTTTTTTTTCAATTGGTATAAAAGCATTAATTAAATAAAGTAAGTTGGTTTAAAAGTTAATAAAAAAAAAAATTACTCTTAACAACCATACGAAAAAGGTTATTTTTAACTGTAAAAAAGTTGTTTAACAAATTTAAAGTTTATATAAACTTTCATTTTGTCCAGAGACAATACACGCCAAACTGATCAAGACAATTGCTACTACTCCCTTCATTTTCTATTTGTTATAAAACTCTATAAAAGTATATTTAAAAAAAAAAATTGAGTTAAAAGTTATTCTGTTAATAAAAAAATAACTAAGCCTTATGTTAAAAAAACTGTCTAACAAAATTTTCAAAAAAGCTTCAAATATACGTATGCTTCATTTTATAAACTGTCTGTCTGTATTTTTTTTTTTAGATTAATGTGTTATTTATACTCGTACCAGTTAATGTACTTCGACTTGCGTATACAGTATACTTACTTTATTTAAACTACTATAGGTTTGATTGCTATAGCAGGTTTTTTTAAGTGTAATAGTTAGAAGTTCAAACAAATCACAAACTGTTAATAAACGTTAATTCAAATTTTTATCCTTGAAAATTTAGTGCCTAGTAAAATCTTATATAAAAAAAAAACGATTTGTTTTAAATAACCATTGATTATTACTATTAAAAAAGTTAAATACTTATATTTTATTATAGACACTCAATAAAAGTCTCGCAATAGCAAACTCAACAACACAACAAGGAATACTTTATGTCTTGCCATTATGTCTTGCTTTATAAATTTACATTCAATTTTACGCTTTTTTCCCTATTATTCTACCTCTGGCTAATCACACCCATCACTTCACCCGAGGCGAGGCTTCTCTCATTTTTTATACCTTTCTTTTATACTCATTTTAAATATTTTTTACCCATACAATAAAATTTCGGTTATGTTTTAAACTTTTATACATTTTCAGTTAATATTAAAAACTTGTGTTTTATTTAAAGTGCTAAAAACTTTTAAGACTATGTTTGGTGACAAAAATCTGATAAAGATAACCTTTATTTGTTTTTTTTGAATCAAATAAGTATAAACGCAGATTTTTTTATAAACAAAAGTTGCTTTATATTAATATTTATTAAGTTATTTAATAGAAAATTCATACGTTTTGACATTTTCTAAAACAACAACAACGTCATTAAAAATAAAAGATAGCTACTTCCATATAAAATATAGACATGTTGGGTTATTTGAAAACTAAGTAAGTAAAGAATATCACCAATTGTTAAAACAAATGTGTTTAACTGATTACTAAATTGTAGAACTTATTTAAAAACAGTTAGATTTTGTGATGTTTAAAATTACTCAAAAGTATTGGACATTTTTACTTAAACTATAAAATTTTACATAAAAAAATTAAAAGCTTCAAAAAACTTATGTAGAAGTTTAAAGCCTTTTCAGTTAAACGTAATCTTATCAGAAAACTGTCTTATAAATTTGCTGACTTTTGACAGTTCACATTGCCAAGGTACTAAAATTTATTTTTAATAAAATTGGTAACTTTAACAAACTTAATTATTTCTAACACATCCTTTTTACCTTTAAATTAGAGCTTGTTGTATTAATTATTACTTGTTATACCAAATTAAATTTATCAACTTGTTAAGCTTGTATGATATAAAATCATATTATTAAAAATTTTGCGCATATTCATTTTCTAAACAGCTTTTATAAAACTTCCTCATTCTTATACGTACAAAAGATACTGATTCTGTTTAAAAAAAATGTACTAAAAAGCCGTATTTACAATAATTTTATATACATGACTTGTTATCCTATTATTAAAATTAAATTTTGTTGGTATAATTCAATACAAAAAGTAAGTTATTAAGAAGTTTTGGTTTTTATCGAATAATATTCAATTTCAAATATTTATTGTTGAATTATTTAAAAAATATAAAGTTATTCTAAAAGTGGGTTAGAAACTAAATATCGTTCGTTTGATTTACCGAGTTTTTTTTAACTTATAAACATTAAAAAGCTATATATTTAAAGGAAAACTTATTTTTACCGATTCTAAGGTAGACTTTAAAGTATGAGTTTTCTTTGAACAAATCTATAAAAATTATAGCTAAAGACTTTGCTAACAAAAATTTTTTTATTACAAAGTAGCTAAAACAATTTTAACTGAATATTAAAGTTAAAAAAATAAAGTAAACAAAAAAATTTATGAAATCGTTTGATTAAATAAGACGAAATCTGAGGTCATTATAATCTGAAGCGTTGAAAAATGTTTTTATTGGTTTACAATTTTCTATATCATTAATATTTAGTTTTTACACTTACTAAAATAACTCTTAAGAAACCTGTTTTGTTTAAGCTATTCTTATAATTAGTAAGTTAATGAAAAAGTGTTAAACTTACTTTATAAATGTAAATATTTTTGTTTTATTTTAGTATAACTTAAACCAAGGGTCGGCAGTATATTATGTGAAACTTGAAAGATTTGCTGAAAAAATGTTTTTGCAGTGCAAAGTATTTTTTCTAGTTGTTCCTCTAACTAAAATAATAATACCTATATAAGAGCTAAAATTAATAAAATTAAATTTCAAAGATATAAAATTATTTAAATAAACATAAAGTATACACCACAGTTTACTTAGAAGTTAAAGTATCAGATTTGTAAACTAATATTAAAACCATGCTTAATCTTGCATTCTTTTTTTGGTTAAGGTACACACGTTAAAAGAAAGAAAGCTTTGCTTGTCGGGCCGCAGTTTACCAAACCCTTACTTAAAAACTAGTTATAACTTGTATTTTGTTTCTTAATCGAATACGAAATGATTCAAAACTGAAAAATAGAAAATAATTATCACGGCTGTTAAATTTAGTTTGATTTCCTTATCAAAAGGTTAAATTTACTTTTTAATAAAATTTCTAGCTTTAAAATGGAATTGCTTAAAAATCTATTTTTAGATATTTTTAACTAATCAAAAACACTTTTGTTAACATCTTTTGCTCAGTTTAAAACTAAATTTTGTTCAATTTAAATGAATAAGCAGCTATAAAGTTCATTAAAGTTTGCTCGGTTTATAATCTAATAAAGATAAAGTTAACAATATTTCTTTTCATCGACTACAAAGGTGTAACTAATTTTTACCAAGTACTAGTCATATCAGAAAGCACGTTATAACCAAAAACTGCTAAATAGTAAGTAAATAAAACAAATTAATTATAGTTTACAGCTAGTATAAAACACATCGTTAATGACATAATTTATATAAATAAAAACTCATGTGGATTTTAAATGCATCCTTTTTGTTTTTATTATAAGTAAAGGTACTAATAAAAACTTACGGATAGCTATTTTTTTTGCATAGTATTAAATAATGATTTATTTTTGCTGTAAATTCCCGTAAAAAAATGGCTGACGTACAACGCACAAAGGTAAACTTTAAGCTAGTAGTTTTTCAGATTAATTTTCTTTTATTTAATTTCTACTGAACGCATGAATTGAAAAAGAATTATAGATTAAATGTTTTCTTAGTTTAGTTTAACGTTTTCTTAGGCTTTAAATAGTTTTTTAAAGTCAGATTTTATTCTCAAACATACTTTCTAAACGTTTATATTTTGACATTATCGTCGTTGAAAATAACCATTTTTTGAGCTCTTATTTACAGTTATATAATATTAAATTGAAAACGTAAGCTTGATTTGAAACTTTTTTTATTCATTAAAATAATTTTTTTGCTTCTTCTTTTAGTTATGACAACGTTATAAAGATTTTGATAAATTAAGTATAAACTTACTTTAATAATTAAGGTTAAATTATTTACTTGTTATGTATCAAAGAAAACTTTATAGTATATTGAAACAATAATAATTTATTGTCAAAAAGTAAAAAGAATATATTGAAGTTTAGTCATTTGTATTGGAACTTATAAAGTTTTTACGACGAATAACAAAGTGAAAGAACTAAAGATAATATTTAAAAAAAAATTCCTTCGCAGAACTTGTTTAAAGTTTCGATATGTTTGTAAAATTCCAAACCAGTGAACACAAAACCATCATTACTACAAGTTAATTTATCTTCTATAAAAAGATAAGCTAAAAACTTTAACTTAACCGTATATTTTTTTAGGTATGATAGTATAAATAAATCTGTTTTATTAAAAAAAGTCGATTCCCGTGTTTTTAGAGGCATTGAAGATTGTGTTTTTTTTAAAGGTACTTAATAGTTTAACTATACTTCGGTTGTAATAATCTAATTCAACTTTAAATAAGTTATGCATACAAATTTTGACTAAAAAGCAATGTTTTTATAACTTCATTACATAGATTTAATCTGATTTGAATTTGAATTTTAATGCTTAAACTTAGTTCTGTTTTTCTTAAGTTTTGTACAACTAATTTAGAATTTAAGTTTAAACGAAACCGTTTTTCACAGTAAAAAAACTGCAAAGCTTTTTTGAAAATATTTTTATTATAAAATAGATTCGTATCATTAAAATATATCCATAAACATTTTAAAACTTATTTATGAGGTAAAATAGCATAACATTTAAATATAATTCTAACGTACAAGCTCTTGAAAAGCCTTTCTGTAGAAAGTTTTTGTGAACCTTAATTAAAGCTTCTTGTTATTACTGGTATGCAAATGCTCACCTTTACAGAAAAACTAGGTCTTATCACATCTAAAACTAATAACTAGCAGTTTTTAAATTACTAAACACATTAAATACCGTTAACTTTATTGTGTTTAAGTAGGTTAATATGAAGTCAAAATAAAACTTGAATTAGTTGTTTTATAAAAACTGCGATAAAATTAAACGAAATTATATAAATAAAAATAAAAATTATCTAAAATTGTAAGAAAGTTTTATCTGCAGTTTAAAATTTATAATTGATTAGGCTAGAACTTTTTAATAACAAAAAAAAATCTACTGTCAAGTAAAACTAAACAAAAAGAGTTTTTTTTTTGTAGCTAAACGTAGAAATTTATTAAAGTTATTAGTCAGTCGAAAAGACGTCATTAGATAACATTTTACTAAAACATGTTTTAGCGGAATGACAATTTAGTTTTAAAAAGTTCAGCTATAACTCTAATTCAACTACGTTCGAATACAATCAACAAGTATCGTCATTATTGTTGTTGTTGTTGTTATGCATTGATTCAGCAAGCCTGTTCTGGTAAATGTTAAAAAACTTCTCCCAGACTTGAGCCTCGTATAACCATCTTTGCTCAAGATAGTTGAAATCTGATAAAACATAAGTTGCCTTACTTTTTTGAAACAAGACCACAATATTATTTACTGTACTACTTTTAATTGGTCTAGGCTTATTAATTACTATTTTTATCACTATTAAAAAATATTATTCCTTAAGTCTTAAAACTAAAACAGGCTCAACTAGCTTAGGGAAAAATTTGGTTTTAATTTCATATAAACTTTAAATATTACTGTTTATAATTATAATTAATTATAATTATAATTTCACATTCTAAAAATAAAACTTCTACTAAATGTAAAATAAAAGTTTTTTTTATGCTTTGCACAACTACATGGTTTATTCAATTTTGTCTGTTATGGTGGTTGTATGAAAGCTTTAATTTTAATAAAAACTTATAATTAGCATCAGTGTGATAACAGTACTTGATAAATATTTTTAAAATTTTTGAATTTTGATATAAAGTGTTATTATGTGTTAGTTATTTTTTAAAATCATTTATAAACTCTCTATGCTTTAAATGTTTAGCAATAATCGAGCCACATCTTTTTTTAAACTTTTTAACTGATCAAATAGTTTGGTTTATGTAATCTAATAAAACAATTTTTAAAACTATTTTGTTTTATTAAAAAAAAGGTTA
Organism: Thalia democratica; assembly: GCF_965202585.1. Taxonomy (NCBI): domain Eukaryota; kingdom Metazoa; phylum Chordata; class Thaliacea; order Salpida; family Salpidae; genus Thalia; species Thalia democratica. Next base: position 61,945,652 of record NC_139165.1, read on the forward strand.
AAAACATATCAAAACGTTGAAAATGTCTGAATTATCTATATCTAAAAGTCGACGTTAAAAAAACTAGCTTCATTTAAAAGGCTTATTTTAATTGGACAGCTTTAAATTAAAAAAGAAAACTTTACAATGTTAAGTTTAATGATACAAACTATAAACCAGCTTCTTGTATTAATTTGTTAAAATTTAAAACTTAACTTGATTATTAAAGTTTTATTTTTCAGTAATGATAATTAACTAACCAAGGTAGTCGTGATTCTGACAAAAACAAATCTGGCAACCTTCAGGAGTTTCATAACAGCAAGCTTCTGACCTTGCACAAGAAATGTTCCTTTCGTTCTTGCATTCCGGTGTTTGCAAATCACCTCTAAAATTTAAGAATAATAACATTTAAGCTATTTAATTAATTGTATCTTAAACTTTTGTTTAGTCTTTTACTTTTTTTATAATATATAGTTTTTTGAAACAGTCATTAAAAATAACAACTAAAAAAGTTTTTCAAAAACATTTTATCAACTCTATCAACTATTTTTATTGTGAGGGTTTAAGTTCTATTCACAAATATTTTTCGAAGCTTGGCACCTAATCATTTAATTAGAATAAATTTGTGTTGTAAAGTTAAGTGCCAAGCAACAAAACTTAGTAAAGAATGAAGCTTATAAAACTTCACTTGTTATTAATAGTTCTCCACAGGATCGATTACTTTACTAAGAACAACTTTGTTTTTAACATATAACTATATAACTTGATAATTTTTACTTATTTTTATACGTTAAGTGAACAAAACAAAACTGACCCCAACTCCTCTCTATAGTTGAGTCTAAAGTTTCTAAGAAAGTTAAGTCTCCATGAAGAGTAGTCACACATCCAAGCCCTTCTTTTACCGCATCTTGATTCGTTTTCATAAAAACGTTCACATCTAAGATTCACTACACCAAAACTGCCAGGTCCATTCTCACGTGGACACCCTTAATGGCAATTTTTAAATTTTTTTTTTCATATATACTTTAATATATATTGAAAAGCAGTCAATAATCGTTTGTAGATAAAAACGGTTTAAATATTTTAAACAATGCTAAAAACTATATATTCGTCGATTTAATTAAATTTACTAAGATACTTATTAACCTGGTTCAGGTCCGGGACCGGGACCAACAGTAGGTAAAGGTACGTCGATAAAATTGTTTATAAGAGAAAATATTTGATTTAAGTTAATGTCAAATCCATTTAAAAATCCACTAATTTGTGATAAAACTCCAAAAACATTATCGCATTGTTGGAAAGCTCCTACAAATTCTTCTACAAATCTACTAAAAGACCTGTTAAAAAAACTGTATTTATATCATAGTAATCTATTTATTTTAACACTGGTTTCAAACAGTTTAAAATACTTTAACTTGATATACTTCAAGAAAATCTAATTTTACTGTTTTCATTAATCATATAACACCTATATTTTAAATTAAAATAAGAATATTTTCAAACATTAACTGTAATTATTCATTCAAAAAAAATCTTACAAAATCTTTGATTTGTTTTAATGCATATACATTACTAACCTGGTGATCTGTTGTGATGTTTCAGCTCTTATAATATCAGGAATAAAGTTAAAAAATGCATTCTGCATTCTTGACACGAATCGAGGACAGAAATCTAGGTTTACGCCAAAACTGATCAACATTTCTTCTAAGTCAACTTCTTGGAGAAGTTGTTGAAGTTGCTCGATCGACTGATAGTAAACTTTATTTTTTAAATTTTACAGCTTATAAAAACAGTAAGAATGCATTGATTATCGTCAGCGTAACTATTTAGTTTTCACCGAAATAAATTAGCGCAGAACTGCACCTACAAAATATCACAACAGTTTCCGCCGCAGACTATGGTTTCCTTGTTTTTAGAATTCAACAAGCAGTTTTTGTTACGAGTGACTCATTTAGCCTAACGAGATGGTTTTTAGAACCTTAGAAACTGAAGCTTACTTTTGTGAAAAACTAAGAAGACGAAAAGTCAGAAAATTAAGAAGACGCAAATATTTGATCAAAATTCTTTTTTTTATCAATTTATCCTTAAAAAAAAAGAACATTAATAATCATTAAATAAAACAGACCTGATCTAAATTAGCACCATCCTCAAAGCAAGCAGTAGGCAGAAGCAGATCACCCAGAGAAAAACCAAAAATGTTGTTTAGCACTGAATCCAAGTCAGAAATTGAGTTAATTCCAACCGTGTAAAATGTAACGGCCTGTTTTTTTGTCAATTTATTGTTATTTCTCTTACTTTTCATTGTTTTATAAATAATAAAGCTGCATAAAAAAATTTAAATCAACAATAATTTTTTTAAATCATTGGTTAACTTGTTTTAACACTTTAAAACTTAACTAACAGGGTATTCACTCCTAACACCTTGTATATCGTCAAGCACAGAGCTGCATTTAGATGCTAAACATCTAGTTGCAAGGTTTGCCATACACTGAGCCATTTGATCCCAACCGTCTCTTTATCGAATCATTTTTTTAAATTAATTGTTAATACTAGTATGTTTATTTATTAGAAGTTTAAGCACTGTTTAAGTACACTTAATGAAATTTAAGTAAATTGTGTTTTTAGCAATTATAACTTTAGTACCTGCAACGATCACTGTTTTCATATGGGTATCCGTTTACAAGTCCAGTCACGCACTCAGCAACCCCAAAAGCTGCTTCGGAAGCACTGCATCCCGGGAAAAGTTGAACGTCTGTTTAGAAAAAGATAACTTACAACTTCTACCACAGTGATCTACTAATCTATCTTTGAAACATTATTTTTTTAACTAGTCTAATTACTGAATCAAAATAGCTTAGTGTTTTGTAATGACTGTTGACAGTACTGAAAAACATATTAAAGCTATTGCAATATAAACAAAAGTATCTATTTAAATCAAATTTTGTTTACATAAATATTTAACTTATTTTTCATATTTAAGATATTATTTACAATAAACAAAGTAGTAACCTTAAAACATATGTATTTGTTTGTTGTCACAAATAACCTTAATAAAACATAAATTTTATAAAACTTAAGTTTTTTTTAAGTCTTACAAATTTCTTTTAGTTTATACTTCTAAACAAAATTGTATCAATCACAAACCGACTGTAGAATTTGATTGTGCTTCACAAGATAGACCAGGACCTTCAAATCTATCTTCATTGCAGGCCTGAAATGGTGTTGAGCTCCTACAAATACTTGATTCGCAGTTTGTTACTGTCCCGAAATATGATGCAAACTCCGTGAATATGGGACACGTTGCTGTTGCTGGATCTTCTACGCAGTACGCTGTTACGCTGTTGTATTGCACTCCTAAAATTTTTTATCTTTAATTATTAGATACACATTTGTGAAAATGTTTTATGGTGTTTTTTATTTAACAGTGACTTAATATAAATTTATTAACTACTAATATTTCTACAACGTTTTTTAATAAGTAGAATATTTTTGTAATAAATTAATCGTTCTTAACAAAAGTTCACTCTGTTAAAAGCAGCAAAACCTTCAAAAATTTAAGAAATTGGTTGTATTGGAATGTTTCATAATTTTGATTTTATTTAAAAATATTATTTTATTGCAATAAAAACAAAAGATAAGCACAATTTTTTAATATGAAAATATTTCTTTAACTTAGTTGTTAAACTCAAAATTTTTACGTCATTAGCTTAACTCAAGTACAATAACTTTTAGTTTAACCTTCTACTTCGGTAGTGTAAGTAAAGTCAGCGCAGTAGTTCTGCCCTTGAGGACAAAGGGACGGGAAAGCTGTGTCAAGAGTAACTTCCCCAAACTGATTAGTGGTTCTTGTACCCACCATACATCTACGTGGACCTTTTTGTATTTTAAAATTAGTTACTTCTTAATGTCTTTAAAATTTATAATTTGTTCTTTTTTTTTGTTTTTAAGTTTATAAAAAAAAAATTTTAGCTTTAAAAATGTTGAAATTTATTGTTAATTAAAATTAAATTTAATTTTACCACAGTAAATTAAAACCTTTAAAGTTCGATGTATATAATTTTAATTTTATCTCGTGCATTCGTTTATAAAGTTTTTTATTACCTCTGGTAAAATAGTTCTATAAAAGGAATTTTTTAAACCTTTATTAATTATTTAAAAATTATTTAAACCATTATAAGTGTTTTGTGGAAAAGTAGGACCGAATGATGACTGGACAGTAGTGACTGGAGTCGAGAAGGTAGTAGGGGGCATTTGTCCGTATGACAACTGAACCAATAACGCTACCAAAAAGAGCTTCATTCTATTGGTTAGTTTTACCTGTTCGGTTAAAAAGCTTCTATATTTCTATTTTTGGTACTTTTATAAATAAAAACCACAAATTCAAGAAATATTGTATCTAAATAATAATTATAAGAATGCATGTTGATAAATCTAATTCAAAAAACATTTTTGTTGTATTTTGTAGAATGCGCTATAGATTTATATTTGTTTGTTTATAAAAATTAGTTTCAAAATTCACCAAACAGTAAAGTGTTAATAATATTTTTTCAGGCAACTATTTGTTCAAAATTACAATACTTCTGTTTTTTTTTAATGCAAGGAAATTTGTTTTTATTTTTTAAACAACAACTACAAGCTATTTTTAAAAATTTAAAGACATATTTTACATCTAAATTATTAAAAAGTCTTTGATGAAAAATATATTTTTAATTTTTTTTTAAGTGAAACATTTTTTGCAATAAAATAATATAATCAAAACAAAACATACGACAACCCACAATAGTTAAAGCCTTTATATAAAGTATGTGGCATTGCAGTTTTAACTACACAAGAAATCAAGTAGAGCCCGTTTTATAATGCTCAAAGCATGAAAAAAAATATTCATTTTGTTTTGAAACAAAACTAACTGACTGTAACAAACTAAAACAAAAGTAAAATGTAAAACAACTTTAAAACATTGATTAAAACAAAATAAATAAAAGTTCGATTTAAGTGGTAATATGAAATGCTTTAAGTAACAATGTGGGACTATAGTTAACGGATGACTATTAATAAATGTACACAATTTTTTCTTATATTTTTGACCACGCCAAACAGAATAGCCTTTTTTATCATTTTTCTTACATCTAACGAAGCGTTGAAGGGTGGAGAAGCATAAATTCCTAAAAGATATAAGAAAACAGAAATTGCATTTTTAACAATGCTTTAAGTATTAAATGGTTGAAATATCAAATTTTATGCTCATTTAAACATAAAATAGTTATGCCTAAATAACAACATTTATTATTTCTATAACTTTAATTAGAATTTATTTGCTTTATTTTTAGTTTCTTTAAAAATAAAGCTGACTTTTTTTTTGTGTTTACTTGATCCTTAAAGTATTGTAGTTTGTAATTTTTTTTTGTTTGTTACACTAACGTACTTTCTATTGTCTGTAAGAAGTGCTTGAGCAGGCTAAGAAGAGCACTATTGTAAATGACGGGTTAAACTTGTTCTACATAAATTCAACTATAATAAAAATTTTATGGAAAAAATATAATGAAAAGTACTAATTAAACCAATTGCTATAAAAACTTAGAGTAAAAAAATAACTAAGATTTTTTCAGTTTTTAATAAACAAAATATTTTTTTAGAGTTGAATTAGTAGATAACGAACAGTACTCTTAATATTTGGTACTACGTGGCTAAAAGTTTTCTTTTAAAAATCTTGCTAGTCGTAGCTTATAACAAATAATTTTTAATTTTTTTTTCAATGACTTATATTAAAAACACTCCATTACTCAGTGTAGTACTAAATAAAAAAATACATCAATCTATTATTGTTGTTGTATAAATTATTTGTAGTTATTTAGTTACAATATACTACAAAAAAATAAAAACTTTTTAAGCGCAATTAGAATTATATCAATTGTTTTTATATATTTCTTTACGCTTTTTTAAATCTTATGTTAAACGCTTTTTTAATATGACTTCAAATAAAATGTTTCTTTTATTTTTAAGTTTAAGATTGAAAAGCTCTTGTAATAACTACGACATTTTCTTATCAAAACTGTTTCATTGTAAGCTGTTGAGCACAAAAAAAATTTTATTATAAGTCTCTATAAAGCAATTTCCTTGCAAGTCATTGTTCCGCTTTAATAATTTTTACCAAACTAATTTTTATGCGAAAATAACTCGTATTTACGGAGCGTTTTAAAATACTTCGTAATTTTAAACATGTTCAACTTCTAAATTCGATGACTTTACAAATTTGTGTTACATATTAAAAAAATATTTAACTTCAATAGCTATTTTGCAAGTTCAAATAATACTTGTTATTTACAATAGCTTTAAATAATTCTAATAGATAAAATTTGTTAATCGTTTTTCTAATAAAAAAAATGTTAATAATGTACTTGACTTATTCTTAATCAATAAAATTGTTGGATTAACTTTATACAATTATTTTTTATAATAGCCTAAAAACATTTATTTTAAATTATGCAGTAAAACAATTATTGGTAAAACTTTTTTTAAGTTTTCATTTACAAGCTGTTTTAAAACAACTCACTAAAAAATTAATTATTGTTAAAGCTTAAAATTTTTGCAGAATAAAATGATTGTTTTTATCTGCATTAATAGTTTTAAATTTTTTAGTAAAAAATTGCTATTACTAATATAAATTTTAATCGTTAATTTTTCTATGGTTTGTACTTTCTTTTGTTTAAAATAAAACTAAGTATTTTTAATTGATTAATTTAAGTAACTGTTTATATTATGAGAAATTATGCTTAGAGTATTGGTGAAGTGTTTTGTAAGATTTTTATTAAAGCTTTTAAAATCTTAAGTTTCTAACTGAGTAAATATTTTACCAACTTTTATTGTACTGAAAAGCGTTAATAGTAAGTTTAAATTAAATCAACATACTTACTGAAACTACTGATACAAAATTCATAAACGAAAGTAATGGTAGGCAACAGATAGCCCGCGGACCGAATCCGGCCTGCATGCAGAAATACCTGACCTGCGATGTGTGTTTCAGATTAAAAACAATTTGTGCAAAACAAATAAAACTTAGTTCTTTTTAATAAACACTTTGAAATATGTTCTTAATTTTAATGTTTTTTACGTAGCAGTATTTATTAGTTGATCATTGTTACGCGCCAAACAAGACTATTTTTAAGCAGTCTGACAACAAAAGACTTTTCCTGGTATATATTGCCCGTTGACTAAATAAATTTCCCATCTTTGTACTGTATTAAACCAAATCGGTTTTTTATTCAACTCAAACTCAAAATTTATTTTAGAAAGGGTTTTTATTTCTTCCTATTGTTCTATTGCTTAATAAACATAACGAAAAAGCCAAAAAAAAAGTATTTCATGGTATATGAAATATAAAATTACCTTGGTTGTCATTTACATTTTTAGTAATTCAAATATACAAAGTAGTATCGGTGATATTGTTGGAACTTTCAAAAATTATGAAATTAAATAAGCTAATTACCTTCTTTAAAAAATATAACAAAATACATTTCATTTTTCCTAAATTTATTTAAGTACTTTCGTAGTAAGGCTCATCAGAAATTTTTCTTACTAAGTTAAACTGAAATGAAATTGAAATAAAATTATACTGTAGAAAAAAGTTTTAAAATATAAAATGAAGCAATAATCGAATGTTGAAACTAACTAAAAGCTTATACCAGTGGTCGTCAAGCTAATCAAAATCTTTGTACACCAAAATGCAAAAAAAAAAGTCGGTGCCACCCAAAATCTAATTTTAATAAGTGAACCTTTCTATTTGGTTTATCTTGTTTGCACAATGATATTTTATTTATATGGCTTTGTCTTGAATACTTATTAATTGAATACATCTCCGCAATCACTCAGAATTCCCAGTACAGTGCTCTTAAAATGTTTTATTTAGTTTGTTTATGTCCCTTAAACTAGATAAATATCATATTAAAAGCTGGATTTCTTTTTTGTAGTCTAAAAATTTTGTGCACTCCTAAATGAGTTTTGTGTACCCTAAAGTTTCGCGCACCCAAAAATAAATTTCGTGCACACTAGTGTGCACCAGTGTACACCTTGACGACCACTGGCTTATACTATAGAACTTTGCTGTACTAATAAAAATCGTTAGATTAAAATCAAACTAAAATACACCAGCGATAAAAAGTAAATAAACTGTACTTAAAAAAAATTACGAGACTTTTGTAAGACTTACCACAAAAGATCTCAAATAGATTTAAGGAAAAAATGGAATGTGTTTTGTTATATTTTTCAAATAAGATAATAAAACTACACTTTAAAAAAATAATTACAAATTTTAAGAAACTAATTACTTTAAAATTATTTAATAAAAGGATTTAAAAAATCTAGTCTGGTATAAGAACTTTTCTGCTTACATAAACTGGGCCTTAAAGATTGAATGCATAAGGCTTCTAGAATATGTAGCTGAAAAGAGTTCTCCACTCTCACTAATACTAAAAAGTTATCCTTTTTATAGTTTTTAGCACACTCCGGATTGTCCAACAAATGTTGCCCAATCGCCGAGAAGTATTATTTCGTTGGTTTCTCCGAACGACCATCAAACCAACTTTTCAAGAATTTCTTATTATGCTGATCGATTCTTACATGAAACTTTTGAGACTTTTTTCCCACTTAGTCACTATCACAGTGACAACTAAATTTATAGATGATGTTACTTTTTTCATGGGTGTGAGAAACGTCTTTGTAAATTCCAATTAGAGTTCAATCTGTATACAAAACTGTTCTTAAATAAACAGAGCTGAAAACATCGTTTATTTTCTCAGAAATTTTATTAGAAAACCTCTCAGAAATATTTCCAAGGTAAGGAAGTTTTAAGTATACTGGTAAAAACTTTCCTTCTACAAGTTTTTACAGATCTATAGTGAAAAAAAGCTAAAAGATAGTACAAAAAAAAGTAGAAAAAGTCTATTAATTCAGGTTTTTCTTAATTACTTCTAATAAACTATTAGAATTTTCAAGTTTTTTTGGTTTGTAAAGTTTTCAGATGTTTTTTTCTATTAAAGACTATTATTTTTAGGTCTTAATTGTTATAGGTATTGAATTTTTTTTGTTTTGTTAGTTTAAAAATAGTTAACTATTGTATATTTTTTATTTACTTGTTTATTAAAAGTTCTGTGTATTAAAAGCTAAATATGACTTAATTTTTGTTTTGGTCTCTGTTTTTTTATCTATGTTAAAAAAAATATTTATATTTGAGATTAAAATTTATGTATATAAAATATAAATTGATTTTTTCAAATAGTTTAATCTTTTTTATCGGTTATTTTCTTAGTTTGCAATTAGTGAACTATTAAATATATTTTGATATATTTGTCAGTTCTGTCTATTCAAAGCAAAGTCTGACGAAACTTTTTTTAACTATTATCTTGAAATTTTTTTAGCTGTTTTATATGATATAAATAACTTTGGTAATGTTTTCTTAGTTATTTGCAAAATATTTCATTTCAATACAAAAATTTTTGTTTATTACTAATGAGTTAAGTATCAATTTTGTGTTAGTAAGTTTATATTTTTGCAAGAACAGAAAACTATAACTGAATTTAATAAGAAAAAGTAGTTATAGTTGTTTAAAAAATGCTACGTTTAGAAATAATTATTTTTTTGAACAGTAACTTAAAACTTTTATATAATAAAAAAAAATTAATTGAAGTACTTAAAATAAGATTTTTTTTATAGCTTAAAACAAAATGTTTTAAATTAGGGATATTTTTTGAAATGAGTAAATGTGCACACCCCCACAAAAATACCACGCTACGCCACTTCAAAAACTTTTAAGGAAGAATAAACAAAGAAGAACGAAATTTTTTAAAATACTTAAATCTTAATATAAATTTAGTAGTCCAAAAAATATAGTTTAATATAAATAAAAAATTAAACAACACTACGTTATGAAATTTTATTATAAACTAAGATTTTATTTCTTAGTTACTTTCTGAGAAAAAAAAATATTTTTTGTAAATTGAAGCATCTAAATTTTAAAACTAGTATTGTGATTATTTTTATACACTTGTTGTGTGTATATAATTTACAACATTTATACCTTTTAAAAAGGTAACTTCTACAAAATGTTAGACTTGAAAGATAGCATATTATATTAGTTTTACAGCTCTTTTGACAAACTCTTACCAATAAAAGCTTTTAAAGTAATAAAATCAAACTAAAGTATTTTATATATAGTAATAATATAGTTATAAACTAAATGACTCACTTTCATAAAATAAGCATAAAATTTAAAATTTTATTAAAAGGTTTAAGACAACAGATGACAAATAAATGACAAGAACTATTTTAAACAATTTTTGATCAAGTCTCGTCAGTATAATATTTTGGTAAAATAATATTCAGAAATCTCTAAAAAATCTAAGCTTAAATTTGAATTTTCGTCATGTTGATCAAGGATCAATTTTGCACGAGTTACATTTTTTGCACGTGAGTAAAAAATAAATAAAAAAATAAAAAATAAACAGAAAAAAAATACTATGAAATAATTTAATAAAAAAAAGAAAAGTTACTGACCGAGGGTAAGGGTTAGGGGTAACAGTGATAGTAAAAATTATAAAAAACGACTAATAAAAAGAGATAAAATAAAAAATAAAAAAATTATTAAATTAAAAAAAAGCTGCTGACCGAGGGTTAAGGGTAATAGTGATAGTAAAAGAAAAAAAAATAAAAATATATAATAAAAATTAAAATTAAAAATGTTAATAACATTTTTTTTTAACATAAAAAAATACCTTATCTCATGTAAAAATATCTCCGTGCAAATTCGTCTGCTCGTGCAAAAGTGTCTTCGCGCAAAAATGACCCTTCGTGCAAAAGTATCTTCGTGCAATTTTGTGAACTCGTGCAATTTAGACAGCTACCCAGCCAACAAAGATGTTAACTATGGTTTGGCCTAAAAATGAACTCATTGCTGTTTGTATATCTTTTTTTGTAATTTTTACCATTAAAACTAAATTCAACATTTAAAACGTGCAGCATTTCTTCACACACAAACTCCGGTATTTAATTGCGTTTTAATCTGAGTAATACATTACCTAAATATCAATAACTAAATATCCGGTATACAGAAGAGAATCTCAGAAAGTTAGATAATCTCCTAAAGAAATAAAAAATATTCGTCTTCGAAATCATTTACATTCAAAGCAAGGTAAACCATTTTTTATTAACTACAGAGTTTAAAAAATATAACAATTTTTTTTCCTAAATTTATTTGAGTACTTTTGAAGTAAGTCTTGTCAAAAATTGTGTCTTACTAAATCAAAGTGAATTGAAATGGAAATAAAACTATACTGTAGTTTAAAGTTTAAAAATAAAAAATGACGTAATACTAAAGTGTAAAAATTAACTGAATGCTTATACTTAAGAACTTTGCTGTACTCACAAAACTTGTTAGATTAAAATCAAAATAAAATAAACCAGCGATAAAATGAAAATAAAACTACACTTAAATTTTTGAGAAACCAATTACTTTAAAATTACTTATTATAAGGATTTAAAAAGTCTAGTTTAGTATACAAACTTTTTCTGCTTACATAAACTGGGCCTTAAAGATTGAATGCATAAGGCTTCTAGAATATGTAGCTGAAAAGAGTTCTCCACTCTCACTAAAACTGAAAAGTTCTCTTTTTTATAATTTTTTTCAAACTCATGATTGTCTAACAAATGTTGCCCAATCGCCGAGAAGTTTTTTTTCGTAGGTTTCTCCGAACGACCATCAAACCAGCTTTTTAAAATTTTCTGAACATGCTAATAGATTCTTAAGTAAAACCTTTGAGCCGTTTTTCCCACGTAGTCACTACCACAGTGACAACTAAATTTATAGATGATGTTACTTTTTTCTTGGCTGGGAGAAACATTTTTGTAAATTCCATTTAGAGGTCGATCAGTGTACAAAATTGTTCTTAGACGAACAGAGCTGAAAACATGGTTTACTTCCTCAGAAATTTTATTAGAAAACCTCTCAGAAATATTTCCAATTTACGTAAGTTTTAAGTACACTGGACACTTCTAAGGGCCAATCGTATTTATGGGTAGCTGTCTAAATTGCACGAGCGTACAAAAGTGCACGAGGGGACAAAATTTCACGAGTGCACAAAATTGCACGAAGATACTTTAGCACGAGGGGATAAAATTGAACGAAGATAAAATTGCACGAAGGGTCACTTTTGCACGAAGACACTTTTGCACGAGCAGACAATTTCGCACGGGTTAAATTTTTATTTTTTATTCATTTTTTTTCTTTTTATAATTTTTATTAGTTAATCTTTATTTTTTCCTATCACTGTTACCCCTAACCCTCGGTCAGTAACTTTTTTTCTTTTTTTTTTAAATAAGTTTTAGTTTTTTTTTGTGTTAATTTTTATTTGTTTCTATGTTTTTTACTTTCGTGCAAAAATGTAACTCGTGCAAAATTGAGCCTTGGTGCAAAATCGTCTTCGTGCAATTTTGTACCCTCGTGCAAATTTGGCTTCGTGCAATTTTGTGCAGTCGTGCAATTTTGTTCTCATGCAATTTAGTCCCCTCGTGCAATTTAGTAACCTCGTGCAATTTAGTAACCTCGTGCAATATAGACCCGTTCCCCGTTTTTATAGCTGTTGAATTTCTTTCTCTTGTTATAACTTTCGAAACTAAGTTACCTTGATAACCAAAAGTATGTTTGAGTGTTTTCAACTCGCCTTCAAAATAGCAAGGAAAACAAAGTCTAGTGAAGCGCTTCACCATACCCGTTAAAAGTCTTAACTTCTGCTTGACTGAACAAAAAGATGTCCACGGAACATATAATGCCTCTGAATTTAATTTACGATGAATTAAAGCTAATAAAAAGATATCAACTTCTAGAGGAGAATTTGTTTTTAATTAATTCTTCATAATTTTTATGCAAACTCAGTTTTGATCAAAGACCTGGTCAGTGCTTATATAAAAAAAAATAATCAAATAGAATCAGAAAAGTAACATAATCATTAAATAACTATAAACATATAATAATAAATAACAGTATTGATATTTTTAGCAGTTTAGATGCCAAACTTTGTGACTTTGTACTTATTTATAGTGATACAAAAATCGATTTAGGCAGTTTTAGAGTAAATAATGTTGCATAAGAGAGATTGAGAAACTTGAAAATGATAGAAGTATCACTATCACAAAACCTAAAAAATATAATGATGCTGGAATTCTAATTTATCTAAATTATAATAATTTAACGTAAAGGTTCTTAAACAGTTTCACTGAACTCAAACATAAAGATTTCGTAAAATCTTTTGATTTCACTCAAGAAATAAACTTATGTATCAAAGAAAATGCTAGGTCGAGACAAACTTTAAAACTGTGAGAAAACAATTTATAGTTCAATCAGATAGGTAGGTTCACAACGTAGGTTCCAGAACTTAAATATTCATTACAGCTTGTTATAAACATAAAACTGGGGTTTAACTCTAAATTTAAAGATAATAACATGCTATTTTACAACTAAAAAAAAACTTGCTTATATTCCACTAGTACAAGTCAATGATATTTGCTTTTGGGTTAAGTGTCATTTAGATTTAAGATATCATCAAATGCCAAAGTTCGTGTGTAAAGAAATGCTACATATATGCTACACAATTTCTGTATTCACTGATAATGGAAAATATTGTGTTAAAATTTTTATTAAATCTTTTACAAGAAAAATTTATGTTAAAATAAAATAAAATTTGAGTTAAAATAACTGATAAAGCAGTAATGATGAATAAAAGTATTTATTTTTATTTAACATGTTTTAAATCTAAATGGTAAAATAATAATAAAATTATTGAACTTACATAATAACAGTAAAACTTGAATATAAAAATTTATTAAAACAATTTTTTTACTTTGCATAATATTATTTATTGAGCGACAAAAAAAAACGCTCAAAATATTTTGTTCAAAGACCTGGTGCACGAAGAAGCTTTCAGTTATCGAGTCGCACACCACGGACACCTTTTTAACGTCTTGTCTTGTAATAAACTCACAAAACATTAGTTATAACATGAAAATAGTTTAAAGTAAAAAGTTTGAAATATTTTTAAGTAAATAAACTTTTTCTCTATGTTTGTTTTGTTCAACTCTTCTAGATTATGTAACTATTAGGAATTTTTTGCTCTCGCCGTGATTAGAAATTGTTAACCATTGAAGTTTCGTTCACACTTCTAGCTATTGGCTCGTTGTTGGCCAATAGCATAATATTATATTTTTCTGACAAAGTTATAACCTAGTTTCGGAGAAATATTAACATATTTGGATCTACCTGTAACTGAAACGTGTTTCTAATAAAGTATTTACCACATTGACAAGTGTACTTAATTCACAATATTGCTCAACTTCATATAAAACAAATTGCTACTGACGGCCTACAATCAAGGGTTCCGTTTGATTTAATTGACCATTTGGGACCAGATGGCTTATCAGCTCTTTCGCTATGTGTGTTCTGCAGTCGTGCCGACTTTACATGCTTTGGTAACTGGTTTATTAAGGCTGTTACGAAATAAAATAATGGATACTTAATATAAAACCCTAACTATTGAAAGAGGTTATAAAAACCTATCCAAAGATGCAGCTGGTCATATTTTTTTAATAAACATTTATACAAAATCTAAAACTTAAGAAAAAAAGTATTAAACTTTTGTACTTAAGACTAAAATAATCTACAACGAATTTATATAAAAATCACGGTTTCCATAGGTCGAACTAAAAAAATTCTTATTTTTCATTTTAATATTTTGATCAATTCTTAATTAAAATCGATTCAAAAATACATAAACAAAGACTTTATATTATGTAAAGTTTTCAATCTTAATTTGCTAAACAGGTTAAAACAACAGTGCTTTTGCTGGATCCATTTCACCATTTGAACAATCTGTGTATGATCGATGTATATGCAATAACCAGCTCTATAAACAAAATACTTGTACCTCTACAACATAAATACACCGTGAGATAATAGAATATTTTAATCTCTTCCAGAAATTCAATTAGACTCTAAAAAAATTGCATAAGCAAAATAATAAAAAATCATTAACAAAATGCAATTTATAATGATGATAAACCTTCTTACTAAGAGCATGTTTATCAGGGTTGCCACACAAAATTTTGTAAATTTACACGGTATGCCACGATTATCATTACCTAAAACGATGACTGTTCTTAGTTAGTTCGTCAAGTGGAAGTATAATCAATTACTTTGTACGTATTGCTGGTAAACTCGATCTCGGTTGCCCTTAACTACGTTATCGGGATGCTTGCAAGCGGAATATTAACGAGTTAAACATTTTGAGGCATATTGAAAAATCACAATGGACCGCTATAAGTAAAAAATTACTTACAAACCGCTTTATTAGTTGGCAAAAAAAAAATATTGCTTTGATAACAAACGCAGACTCAAGAAATAAAAAATAATAAAACTGCCAACAACTCAATCATAACAACACTGTGACAAGTGGACTCAATCTATTATCATTCCAGATTGAAGAAAGCCTAACTATAGTAGATTGTACTTGCTAGGTATAACTAAAACCTTTCAGTGATGCAAATGAAATACTTAATTCGTAATTATTTTTTCTACTTACTATTTTGAATAAAAACTTCTAAACTGTACCGTACTTACGAATATTTAAAATAATTGAATCACGTCGTTATTTGTTTATTATCAACATCTATATTAATAGAATTTGCAGGAAAATAAAAATACTGTCACAAAAAACATACAAGTTTTATTAATTATATGAATATAGCTTGTGTAAGTTTATAACTTTTGTTGTTTAATCAAAAGTTAGTATATATAAAAGATACCGTAGAGTAATAAAAAAAAATTTTAGTGATAAACATATACAACAAAATAAAATAATAAAGTTATATTATACTTTTTTTTTAATATTAAAGTAAAAACATATACAAGTTATTTAGCAAATTCTAGTTTTTTTGAATTCATAATGAAAAAGTCTCGATTCTAAAAGCTAAAACATTTAAACAAGATGAATTAAATTGTGTATTGCAGAAACTATTTCAAACAGTAAAACAAGCGTTTATATAAAAATGCTGTTAAACGTGTGTTAAAAAATGTTTGATTAAAAAAAAACATGATTTTTATACAGAGTAAACATATTGCAGTAGTCCGATAATTCACAAAAGTCCGAAAATAACATTTACCTGAAATTTGGTTCATAAACTCGGTGAGTCCGATGAGCTAAAATCAAAAATATTTATTTGACTACATTTACAACTGTAAAAATTATATTCTATTATAATACTGTATATCAGTGTTTTAAAAAAATCAAGTAGTACAATAATAAAACAACTCTCAGTTTTTTTATCATACTCGTTGTTATTATATTCCACTAAAACTTCAAAAAAAAAAAAATCAAAGTTTTTTTTGACATAAATTTTATTGGCTAAAAGGCCTCGAATTTTTAGAACAGTATTTTATCTCAATTAATTATCATTACTTTTTATTAGTAAACTTTAAAATTTTACTCAACTTAGTTAATTACGATTAGTATTAATACTTTTATAAATTTCAGGGGATTTTTAACAGTTTTTTATAGCTTGATTTTAATGATTTGATAAATAATATATATTCGAGGAGAAAGGTGCAAAATTATTCAACTATTTAAGGTAGTTGTTTATTTTTTATATTTGTTAAACAACGTAAACAACTAAAGTATTTGTAATTAAGCTTTTTGTGTAACTGCCAAAATATATCATTCTTTAATGAAAATATTATATGTAGAATAAATAAAAAATAATTTTATCTAAACGTGATTAACAAACTTTTAGAGTGGTAATTTTTTTTTTAATAATTACTACTAAAAATTTAAAAGCTAGCTTTTAGTTTCTTCTGTATTAAATAAAACCTTTATAGAAATTAGTTTCAAACTCTACTCCAGGAAGCAATGACTTAATCTTGTTAACTATTTGAGAGTTGTCAACATTCGAGCTTGATTTATTCCAAACTTGTATCAGATCATCATTTTTTCTTATGTTAACACTAACTCCCAAAACCTCGTCATCTGTTGCATATAAAAACTGCATTATAATGAGTAAACAACAGTATGTTGTGTTAATTAACCTTTAAATATTTCATTAACTAAAAACTTGTATGTAGAAAATTAAATAGCTTTTTATAATTCATAATACTATTGAATAGCTTCAAAAGGTAGTTAAATATCACAAACATTTAACTTATTCAAGTTTGCAACAAAAATATGAAGTCTAAAACAACTTGGAAATTGCATCAGAGATTAAAATTCTAACTCGAGAGAATTAAATAGATGTACTAATATTCTCTTACGATTAAAAAAATGTAACTAAGAAAGGCATTAAGGACAATACCGTTCTTAAACTGTTGAAAAAAGTAACCTTGATTGAGACTTAATTGAAACTGTTCACCTATGCATGCCAACAAAATTTCCTGCCAAACTTCATCCTGTATCATATGTAAAAAAATATACTGAATTCAATATGACACAACTTTTAAAAACTAAAAAAAAAATTTTAATATTCTATATAAACCTTACAGTGGGTAAGGTTCAGCTAAGAGTTTTAATAAAATAAATGTTTTCAAACTCATGATCAAAAAGCATTACACTGCATTAGAATATAATTGAATATTTATACGAACCATAGTTATAAAACTATATATAAAAGCTTTCAAGGATGTTTTGCTTAAAAAATAGTTTTAGAAAATATTAGAACTTTATAGCATTAACAAATGTATAAGAAATATTTTTGTAATTAAATGTTTTTTGTAAATAAATAGACATTCGCAATATATGTGTAATTTTCTTATTAGTAGCTTGAAGTTATAAGTGAAGAAAAAATATAAACTATAAAAAGGACTTTTTTAAATCTTCATTGTTGTGCAATAATTTATCTTTTTGATCTTTTAATAACTTTCATCTAAAAATCTAAATTAATGTCATTTAAAATAGAGGTTTTATTAAAATTAAAAGTTTTTTGTTTGCTCATATATGAACAAAACCTTTTTTTTTCTGTTTCTAGTTTATGGCTGAATCTGGTTTACTTTGAGCTGTTTACCTTAATTACAAGCATTTTATTTCAAAAAACTGAATGCAGATGTGTTATAGGGGCTTTATTTATAAATTACTACGCATTCCTTACCAATAATAATTGTAGCAATTAATTTATTTATAAAAATTAAAACTCACGGTATTGTGTTTTCTGCATCTCAATTTCCACATCCCCCCTTTAGCATGTATTTCGTCTTCCCTGTTACAGTAAAAAAAATTAAAAGCTAGAAAACTAGAAAAAAGTTAAGCATAGAAAGTATACTTCATAATATTTTGTACGTTTTAAACTTGTTTCGTTCATTTTTTAATGAATGGGCGTCTAATTAAGAATTTTATCGCTTATATGCTTAAACCACAGACCCCTTTAAGGAAGAATAAAATCTTGATTATTTTTGAACAGCCTGTGGTCGTGACCATGTAAAACAGACTGCAAGCATTCCGACCTGAAGCTTTTTGTAAAACATACAAACGTTTTGATCTTCTAAAAACATAACTTCTATTCTCAAAACTAACTGAATTTTTTAAGTGTATACTAGAATTAAAAAAACAGTTAAAACGTGTGTCTGTATATATTTACCAGCTAATATTTTGAACAATTAGGGCAATGGTTTAATTAGTTGTTTTACAACTTGTAGATTTTTAAACTAGCTACCGACTACTATTTACTTTTATTTTCGAATTCAAAGTAGCTTTTGAGTTATAACATTTCAAAATTGAAGAAGTTAATAGGTATCTTTTAAAAGAAGAATTTATTTTTCTTCATATACTAGTTGTTTTTAATTTTTTTCATTCTACTCTTTATTTATAAGTAATTGAAAAATATTCATATGATATTTTTTTAGTATAAATGGAATCTTTTGAAAAAAAAATATTATGTTTTTTAAGTCAATGACAATGCCACTATTCGCTTTTTAAGTATTGATTTGAAAAACAAACAATACTACTCACACAATGCTTACTATTAAAAATTGTGAACTAAGCTTTTTTTTTGTTTTTGATTGCCAGTAGGCTACACTCAAAAAAATAACTTTTGTGGTGAAAACTTACATTTAAGCTCTTAATATAATAATTATAATAGGTAGTGTTTTATTATTGCTAGTTTATTTATACTCATGATTTAAAAAATTATACTTAATTGATGATTACTTCTTTTACTTTAAATACAACGGTCAGCGTAAGACCTTTTCTATACAGTGCCGTCCAATTGTTTCAAGAAAATTGACCTTGCAACTTATTAAATACTGCCGACTTTAGTTAGGTTTAAAAACATTATTAAGATAGTAAAACAGCTAACATTAAATACTTAAAACTAAAAATTTTATATGAATAAGTAAAATAAATATACAACAGGGTTGCCACTGGTTTTTGGCAAATTTTCTCCAGGTTTTCAAAATTTTCTCTAGGTTTTTAAAAGTACACGTTTTTTGGTCTTTTTTAGTTTAAAATTGAGTCTAAGGTACAAACTGTGTTAACTAGTATAAAAACATTAAAAAGATACTGTAAACCTATTTTAAATGTTTTTTTTTTATAAAAAAAAATTTGATGATGACAAAAAATTTATCTATATGATAGATTTTTGTGTCATATCGAAATTTTATTACATAACATGTAAAAATATTTTAAAATTCCAGGTTTTTTAGTGATTTTTGTTCAAAATTCAATGGTTTTCTTCAAAATTTCTCAAATTCCAGGGTTTTCTTGAAAACTTCTCAAATTCAGGTTCTTTAGCCTATTTAATCAAATTCCGGTTTTTTCAAGGATTCAAGGTTTTGGTGCAACCCTGATACAATTTTTTAAATTTTAGTTATTAACACTTTCAATCAAATAAAAATACGATTTATTACAATACTTCGGTTTTTATCCCTAAATTCAAACTTAGTTGTATGTATATAGCTATTAGAAGAAAACAAAATGAAACTCAATTTTATACACGTAAAATTATATAAACTGCAAACCACAATGGGCGAGCTTTATTTCTCATGAAGTGATACCCGTACCTTGGCTTCAACTTGCTAGGTTTTGGCAGATGGTTAACTACACTCCAAAAACTCTAGTGAAATTTTGTTTTTTTTTTTATCAATTTATAATACAACAACTGTTCCTAAGAAGTCCATATTATGACAACTAAACATTAATTTAAATATTTATTGATTTATTCATCCATAAGCAAGCAACTTTAAAGTTGTTAAGAAATTGTTCTTATCTCTATTATGTGGCACTTTTGTACAAAAGCGAGTTTAAAGTGAAAAAATAAAACATAGTACAAAAAGTTGTCCTGTTTTAGAAAACTGTATATTTTAAAACAAAAATTTTATCTTAGTTTTAAAACTATATTTCATGTATATTTTTGCGTTGTATAAAAGTGAAAATTAAATAAAAATCACGGAAATTCCTAAATATATTAATAAGTTATTCCTAACGTTTATAATTTAATTTTAGCTACTGAGCGATTTTTACAGATAAATGTAATACAAAGTAACTTTTGTCTAAGTTAAATAACAAGTACCATACAAAAGGTTCAAACTATAAAAAAGAAACAATCAACAAAAAACATCAGCAAAAGTCTGCAGAAAAGAAGTCTGACTTTCGTTTGCCGCGAGACAGGTCAAGTTTAACAAAAGGGTTGATCATGCCAATTCGATCATCAGACCACAAGTCTTGGTAGACTGAGACCGGTTTCGTCCTTATTAGGACTCATCAGTCAGTCACAACCAAAAAACTTGTAGTCGTCAATCTACAAACGGTTTATCATGCTTTCACATGAAGTTTTTCAGTTGTGACTGACTGATGAGTCCTAATAAGGACGAAACGGGTGTCAGTCTACCGAGACTTGTGGTCTGATGATCGAATTGGCATGATCAACCAATTTGTTAAACTTGAGCTTGTCTCACAGCAAACGAAAGTCCGGACTTCTGTTCTGCAGACTTTCGCCAATGTTTTTTGTTAATTGTACTAAAACGAGTGTACCAGATGTCTTGCCTAGTGGACAATGTTTTAAACGTTGCACGGCAAAGACAATGCTGACGTCACTAATCATTGCCAGCAAACGGTTGCTTCATGTGAAAGCATGATAAACCGTTTGTAGATGGCGACTACAAGTTTTTTAGTTGTGACTGACTGATGAGTCCTAATAAGGACGAAACCGGTCTTAGTCTACCAAGACTTGTGGTCTGATGATCGAATTGGCATGATCAACCTTTTTTATAATAAAGAAATGTATATTTGATTTTAAAATACTTTATCCAAATAGTTCAATTTACCTATTGAATATAATAAATAGGTAATTTAATTAGTTATATTTAATTTTTAATTCAACCATTATTTTCTAATTTCAATAAAATTAAATATGAATTTAAAGTAGATTTTCATGTGTTTTAGTCATAACTATTTACTTTTAAATTTTCAAAACATCTACAATATGTAAAAGTTTTATAACTGTTTAAATATAATTCACACAAGCTGGATGCTTAGCTAAGAAAACGTAAAAGAAATTAGAAATTTGTAAACTTGTGAAATTATGAGAAAATTAACAAAACTGTCATTTTTTTATAAAACTTACTGTTTTTTTTTAAATTGAGAGATTTTTTTTGTTTTATGAACATTTACTTTTAGTTCATACTTGGAACTTTCAAATGAAAGCTTTTTTTTTTGTCAAAAAAAAATGTTTAGATCCCTCCCTTTTTTAGTCTCAGTACTAAATCAAAATGTATCAAGCCTTGTTAACACTTACGCATCATTTATAAATGCAAATATCACTACATAAACCTTTTAAAAATATATATACGTTTTTCTTAATTCTAGGATTAACGATCTTCGCACTTACTATTTGTAATATTTTTAAATGTTTTTTTATTAAATAAATTTGGATATTTAAAACTTTTATTTTTAAGGGCATAGGGGGGGGGTAAACACCCTTTTTTTTTGGTTTTTGATCTTATTTCATATAGTTTTTACTAAGCTACAAGATGCTTTTTACAGATTTAAAAAATTCAAAATAATTTTTGAGATATAGCCGGTCAAAGTCGGAGCCAACAATAGGTTCCTTATGGGAGGCGCAAACTAAAACGGCAAAAATAGACTATTTTACTAAAAATCTATCTTCTCCTACGTTTTTTGAGATAAATACATCAAACTTTCAGGAAATATTCCTTGATATATTTAGAAAATTCTGTCGGAAGAAATTAAAAAAAATAAATAAAAATAAAAATTTTATATAAAAAATAAACCAAAAAAACAGTTTTTTTGTTTGTTTTTTTGTTATAAAATTTTAATTTTTTAATTTTTTAAAATTCTGTTCCGACAGAATTTTCTAAATACTGCAAGGAACATTTCCTGAAAATTTGAGGTAGTTATCTCAAGAAACGTAGGAGGAGATAGATTTTTAGTGATTTCTAGTTATTTGCCGTTTTAGTTTGCGCCTCCCATAAGGATCCTATTGTTGCCTCCGACTTTGACCGGCTATATCTCAAAAAGTATTTTGAATTTTTTAAATCTATAAAAAGCATCTTATAGCTTAGTAAAAACTATATAAAATAAGATCAAGGGTGTTTACCCCCCCCCCTATGCCCTTAATAAATATGTAAAACATAGAAATTTCTAAGATTTTTTATCATACTCAATTCGAAAAATTATATATACTTATATATTGGTATTTTAGATTTTTTTGAAGTATAACAAAAAACTAAAATATTCTTAATTACGTTAAGAATATGGTCTACATTAATTTTAATTACTAAAAAATGAACATAATTCTTTAATTTAAAACATAAGTTATTGTATTATAAAAATAATAATAATACAAAATCTACCTATTTTTAAAAATTCATTTTACAAAAACAAAGAGTTACAGTGTTACTAAAAGTTTTTTTTTTACCCAGGTTTTCTGAATTTCTTTTAGGTTTTTAAAAATACTTTTTTTGTAGTACAAATCTTAGGTTAAAAACTGTCTTATATAGTATAAAAATATTAAAAAGATACCGTCTAATGCTAAATGTGTTTTATAATAAATAAAAATATAAATGATAAAAAAAACTATTGTATCTGATAGATCTTTCGTATCTTAACAATACTACATTATTTTACATTTTAAAAATAATTATAATTTTAGGTTTTTTAATTGTTTTTGTTCAAAATTCCATATTTTTCAGGTTTTTGTTGCCATAATTGTCAAACTCCTGGTTTTTCTAGGATACCAGGTTTTTTTTCCAACCGTGGGATTAGGTTTTATAACACCTTACAATCAGGAAGACATAATGCAAATAGAAAATATATTTAACAACAAAAGTAAAAAACAATTTTTATTATTAACTTTTAATTAGCTTAAACTAATTTTTATTAACCTCAACTGTTGACACTGTAAAAATTTCCTTCAGGCTTGCCTCATATTCCACAGCAGATAAGTTAGGAATAGATCTAAAAAAACACTCATATACGTTTTCCTGTTATCATATCAATATATGTTTATATATGTGTTTATTTAAGTTATCAACTTTCTAAATTTATGTAAATTAATCTGTAGTATAGTTGTTATTTATAGAAGCATTTTTCAATAAAACTCTTTATCAACATAGTTCTGTATAAGTTGGAAGTAAGAAAAATAGAAAAAAAATACAGATATTGTTTAATCATTTTCTTAAATCAAAAAAAATTAAAAAGTTGCATTTTTAACATAAGTTAAAACAATAACTTTTCTTTATAAGTAGCTTAGTAAAAAAATTAAAAACTAACCAATAGTCTGTAATTAAACAAATTATATATATTTATTTTTCCATTGTAAAAACAATTTAAAACTTTACAAATTTTACTTATTAAAATTAGAAAAATATCCTCAATAGATTTTAAATAGTAAACATATAGATTCTTGTTTTAAAAGTTTAAATTTCTGAAAGACCACAAAAAAGTTTTTTTAACAAACTATACAGTCACTTAAAATGCTTATAGTGAGTGAGTAAACAATTATTAAAATGAAGTTAATGACTGTTCTATTAGTTATTAAAAAAAAAGTTCAGGTTCAAAAGCTTCTTGTTATTCTGTTTAACAAAATGCATAGCAATTTTTGGGATACCATAAGACAAACTAAACAAAATTTTAATATAAGAACAATTTTGTTAAGATTAGTTTGTTTTTGCAATAACTAATGATTAAAATAAATTTAAAAAACATAACTTTTACAGGTTGGGTTAGAAACGATCGGGTTAAAATAGTCATGTTAGAAGTGATCGGGTTAGATATGATCGGGTAAGATATGATCAGTTTAGAAGTGATCAGGTTAGAAGTGATTGGGCTAGAAGTGATCGGGTTAGAAGTGATCGGGTTAGTAATGATCGGGTTAGAAATGATCGGGTTAGAAATGATAGTAAACTAATTGTAAGATAAAACATCTACATAACATATAAAAAATCTTTTTGAGAAGGTACAGAAGTGCACAGTGAAGTTTGATTATTTTCATTTTATACTAGTACACAAAACAAACTTTTTCCTTGTACAGCTGCTTCATCGCTCTAAACGCTTTCTTCAGCAAGGATTTTTATTTAATAAAAAGTAAATTATAAGCATGAATACAAAACTAATTATAAGTATATAATACGTAATAGTAGTATTAGCATGTTTTTAACAACAGTTGAAAAAAAAGTTTTTAAACAAATTGCTTGCAGTAATACAAACAACCACTCTGTAGCTTGTTTCTTTTTTTTAAATAATATTCGGATTTTTTAATGCTTAAAATTTCTATATTTTCTATTTTACATAATTGACACATATTTTTCAGAATATATTTGTTTTTCGTTCTTGTAAATTTTAAATTGCATTAAAAGAAGAAGAAAGCGTGGGAGCAGCCATATAAAGAAAAAAATTTGCTTTGTGTACCAAGTTCATAATTGAAACCAACGAAAAGTGGAGAACATCTTTTAAGATTCCTTGACTTCACAGCGCAAGTATGTATATACACATAATAAATTCAAATAAGTTTATGTTTATTTTAAACTGGGAAGTTTTATTGATATAGTTGTATGTTATACATTGAATACGTTTTTTTATATTGAACTAAATAAATTCACCACTAATTTCGAACACTAAAACAGTTAAGTGGTTTTATAATTACATTATGAGTCAGAGAGAAATAATGCTATTTTATTTAATAATTTTTAACACAAGAGTATAAACCAGAGATCAGCAAACTGCCGCCCATGAAGGTTAAAAGTTCGGCCCGAGAACATGCAAATTTTTGAAACTTACACCAGATAGATCTGAAATTAAAGGGAATAAAGGTTCATAGGTATAATAGATTTTAAAAAGGTCAAGTCGTACTTATAACTGCAACTGCCGCCAAAGAAGATGTTTGTTTTTGAAATTTGGCTTGCAATTATCAAATGCTTGCCAACCCCTGGTATAAACCAAAACTACTAACACAGATAATTACCTTATTTTTGTTGTAATAAAAAACTCTTCATAGTAGTCAAAAGGTAGACATAGTTATGAGTAGTGCAACTTAGCAACCTTAAGTTCTTTAGTATTGTAGCAACTTGGTAATAAAATAAACATAAAAATTAAATTACACAAAATCAAGGTTGTAGTCTATTTTTTAAACACTCAAATCTTGCAGTTTAATTGTATATGTAATAGAAAATAAATTCCAGCAATACTGATAATTGCTATAACATTATTTATCTAACTAAACAAAATAGTATATAACTTCTTATCTCTCCGTGTTGTGCTTTATAAAAAAACACTATTCAACTATTATGTGTGTTTATTAGTTCTAATAAACATAGTGTATACTATGAAAATACAAATTTAAAACAATATTTACATTTGTTATACACAACTAAACTAAGGTTTTATTATCAAAAGACTCTAAGCAATTTCTTTTCAAAAATTAACATATACCATTGAAAGAAAACATTTGTTATATTTTTATTTGAAGTGAAGTTTTGATAAGTAATTTACCTAAATCTAAGTATTATTTTTATCATATTTGTAAAACTTTTGTGGTAAAACGGAAGAAAGAAAATATTTAATTGTTGTTTTTTTACTAAATTTTAACATTTTAAACCTTAGATTTGTAAGCTTAAAAATTTCAAAAAAAAAATGTTAACTTGAATTAAATTAAAGTGTTAGAGTTAAAAACCAACTAAAACTTTATATAAAAAATTCTCTAAAATTACTTAAAATCTAATCAAGAAGAAAAACAGAATATTAAAAAGATATTTTATATACTGTATTACGAGATTGACTTCAAACCAAGCAGAAATTTTAAGCCAATTTTAGGCTTTAGAATTTCATTTTAAAAATACCAAATTCTCTAATTTAACTAAAATTAATTTGTTAAGCTGTAAACAAATCTGTAGCTTACATAAAAACCTATAACATAACTTTATCAAGATAAGGTGAACCTTTAAGGTGTAAAGCATACAAAAAAAAGATAAATTAAAAAATATAAGTACAAAAGTATCTAAACTTTGTACTTTAAACTACTGTTGCTTAAAAATATTAGATTTACAATAAGTTTGTTTGGTAATATTGTCTAGTACTTGTTTGTAGAAAAATTGTAAACAAATAGACAGTTTATCAAAGAAATAAAGTAATTAATATAAATTAAAAGTATATTTTATAAAGCTGTTAATACAAAAATGAGACCCCTTAATTGGACATATTAAAATTATGAAATACCTACTTGTCCAACCAAAACGTCCAACCAGTGTTCAATGAATTAGCAGTTGAGGACTTTTCACTTTCCTCTATTGAAATAACTTGTTTTCTACTAAGCTTTGGAGAAATGCCAAAAATTTGCTGCTGTTCTGATGACTTCACTGATTCTAATTTGCTTTTGTCAGTAGACTGCTAATATAAAAAAATAGTGTAAATAAATACATAGTAAAAACTGTATAGCATGATAAAAGATGTATAAAAACTAATTAGAAACTGAACTTCAAATATTCACTAATCTAAAAGTATCATAAAAATTCAAAAAAAAATTTAATGAAAGCACACTTATAAATACAGATATAAAATTAAATTAATTAGTCAAAAATACCTTACAGAGTTTTTTTTCTTCATTAAAACAAAACTAATTTTAGTTACAAAAAAAACATTCTTTTGTAATACTAGTTTTATAATTTAATATTTTTAAGCAACTACAAGGTGTTAGAAATTAAGTACAACTTAAATTAAGTAAAACTTTTTTACATATATTTTTTTGCAGTTCTTTGTTTATATCAATTTAAGTATAGTGTTTAAAACCTGATGTCTTTTTGCAGTTGATGGAGACATTGTAAAGTCAAAAAAATCTTCCATATTTATCTTTTATGATTTTGAACTAGAAAGAAACAAGTAAAATATTATTACTTTTAATAATCCTTTTTGAAAGTGCCCACTTGTGTGTATTGGTTTACATAGAGATTGTCAGAAACTATATAAAAAAAATTGTTTTTTGTGTTTCAAGAAATAAATATCATTAACTTTTCTACTGGTTCTTAACTAACAGAATATATTTTATACAATAAAAAAATAACAGAGCTACTCTTTGAGGCAATTAAACAGCCTTATTGATTGTAAACTATCCTGACTTACATCAAGCTAACTTAAGCTGGCCTGAGTTTATAGTAAATTTTGAAATTAACGCTTTGGCAGGCGCCTGTAATCTAGCTACTAGGAAGCATGAAATGGCGCCGCCATTACTACTAATTTAAAACGCTGATAATAATTACCGTGTCAATACTAAAAAATATCTTAAAATGGTTAAAGTACTAAGTATTTTTGTTACATATCTTGTTAGAGATTTTTTTTAAGGTATTATTAAATTAAACATACAAATTTTCATAAATAATAAATTTTGTGCAATAACTTTGCAAAAAAAGAATACTGGTTGAAAACCAGAACTGCTGTCTGAAAAGAAATGTATAATGAAAAATATTTTACTTATTGTCAATATTTAAGATAGTTATACTTGAAAATAAGTATAGTTCATTATAGTTTTCTGAAGTATACATTAATCTCTCCAAAAATAATATCATTTTAGTTTTAAAATGAGCAAAAAGGCAAGTTCCAAGTTCTGTTGTTAACAAAATATTATATATTTGTAAAAATATAATTTATTGCAGACATGATATTTTAATAAGTTTATGATACAAAAACAAGCTAATTTGAACTTAAGTATTTTCAACTACAAAAAGTTTAATTGATTATAAAACCATTCAAAGGCATACAGCACCAAGCAATAAAATAGACAACATTAAGATTTTTAAGTTAAAACACTAGTTTATTTGTACAAAGTCCTCTAGTACTAAAGTTTATAAATAAATGATTAAAATTGAGAACTATTATTCATTAAAGTAACCTGACTTACCATCTTTTAGTTACTTATGAGCATTAAAAATTAATTTATGATGTTTCAATGTTATTTTCATGCTGATTTGAATTAAAATTGACATTATAAATAATAAAAACTACTCAAAGAACTATGTTTTCACCATTTGCTGTCATTTATGTAATGGTTAAATTATATTTTAGATGTTTTAAAAGATAGCTGTCATATTTGCAAGAGGACAAACAAAAAAATTCACCAAGATACTTTTGCACAAAGACACTTTTGAACAAAGGGACAAAATTTTAGAAGATAAAATTGCACACAGACACTTTTGCACAAGCAGACAATTTTGTGGGGAGAAATTTTTGCACGGGTTAAATTTTATTTTATATAATTGTTTTATTATATCTTTTATTTTATTACTATTGCTGTTACCCCTAACCCTTACCATTGGTTGGTAACTTTTTTTTTTATTAATTTATCTGTTAGTTTTATTTCTCTGTTTTTTTATTTTTTATTTACTTTTTTCTGTATCATGCAAAAATGACCCTCCGTGCAAAATTGTAACTGGTGCAAAATTGTCGTTGTGTAATTTTGTCCCCTTGTGCAAATTAGTCATTGTGCAAAAGTATCTTTGTGCATTTTGTTCTGGTGCAATTTTGTCTTTGTGCAATTTTGACCCGTTCTTGTTTTTAAGGTTTTGGTGTTAAAACTTAGAAGCCTTTTTCTGTTAATTCATATATTTTTCCAAACTGGGTCAAGGGGGGGGGGGGGGGGCTGCACAATAAGATTGGTTTTACACACGAATCGGGGCACACGCTTTTTAACGTTATTCGGAGGAACTTTTTCCTATTTTATAACATATTCAATATATATTTACTAATAGGTCCAAATTTCTAAAATATATCTTTTAAAAAGTAAGGAGATAGGTAAGGTATGAACTTTGAGAGGTACGCACCCGCGTAAGTACGCACTATTTGTTTTAATTTTTTTCTAACTATTTAAAATTGCTCTGCGATACGTATTTAAAACTAAATATTTATAAACTTTTACAGGTGTTATCAGAGACGAAGACCAGCTCTTTAAAGCAAAGATAGATAACTGTAACTACTAGTGACATTTCAACTACGTTTGACATTTTTACTGTATCAAAACTTTATTTTCAAATAAATAAAAATTATTGCTTTTATGAAAAATGTATTTGATTAAGACCAAATAAAATCAAAAAAAAAAAGTTTAATAATAAGTTTAAATTAGTTTAGTCAAACTCGTACTAGAACTGTTTTAAATAGAAAATTAATTATTCTCATCAATAGATAAAAATTAAACTATTTAAAAGAAATGAAACTCAAAAATTTATCAAACTTAAATAAAATATAATAATTTTTTAAGTTTAAACTACAGACCATTTTTTAAATAAATAAGAAAACAACTTGAATTTAATTTTTAAAACTTATTAAATATAATAAATTAACTGCAATCTGCATTTCTATAGTAAATATACTAATCAGAGTTTTCGTTTAACTGTGTTTCTTTTTTCGTTTGCTTTGTTTGCTGAAAATTAAATTTAGAAAAAAAATATTAGATCGTTTTTATATAATTAAGGTTTTAAAAATATTGAAATAGTTTCAAGTCAAATTAGTTCTAAAACATGTGAACATTTGCCTAAATCTAAACCTGGAAATTTCAAAATTATTTCTTTAAATATGATTATTTACCTAAAGCTGAGCTGTAAAAAGCCGTTTCATGGCAATTAAGAGGCGACTGCTACGCTCTTTTTATTTTTTTTTTTATATGAGAAACAAAAGTAAAACGTTTATTTTAACAGTATTAAAAATGTATATTTAAAAAAAAAATAAAAAGTTTGCAATTTTTTGCTTTATATGACAATAAACTTAGGTTAGCTTGTTTTATTTTCTC
The DNA here is from genome assembly GCF_965202585.1 of Thalia democratica. NCBI lineage: Eukaryota > Metazoa > Chordata > Thaliacea > Salpida > Salpidae > Thalia > Thalia democratica. The sequence goes on from NC_139165.1 coordinate 61,975,931, forward strand.
TACAAGTTTATGCACGCGTAATAATTCTTGTTTATTTAAAATAAAACTTCGTTAAGTTGTTTTATTATATTTAAGATTATTGCACACACTATGTAAGTGCTCGATAAAAAAAAAAATTCAATAAATTCTATTTTTTAATAAGTATCTGCACTATATTTAATTTTTTCTTTATTCAACAATGAAAATTTGGAAAATGTGTTCTATTTAAACTATAAATTGTTGCATGCATAACTATAACGATGCAAGCCTTAGTTAGAGTCATAAAAAAATTTTAATGAAAGCGTTGAAGATAACATTAATCAAATATTCAAATAATAGTTCTTTTTGAAATAAATTAAGAGTGGTATATTTAAGATTGTCTGTTAGTTTTTTATTTAGCTCAAAAATTCGGCTGAAGCTTTTAATTTATAATAGTGTTTATCTAACGATATAAAACGCTCAAAAAAGTTGGTCTAAATACCTGGTCTAAAATAAAACCTTTTGAATATTGAGTCGTACACAACATGTTCATACAATCTATTACGATATAATAAAATAAGTTTTTTTTTTGTCTTCAACATTTAAGACAAACGAAAATTAAACTAATTAAAACGAAAATTCTAAGTAATGTATTTACTTAGTAAATTATAAACAAAATGTATACGAAAACTTTTCTAACAACATTAAAATTAAAAAAGAGTTAAAAAAACAGTCGTGCTAAATAGGTGTATATATTGTTTGATTACAGTTAAGTATGTGTGCCCCGACTTAAGTCTTGATACAGATGTACAGTTAAATATGTCTAGCTTATTCTTTACTTGTTTAAAACATATATTAAAAATATTTATTAAGTTAATATCATTACCTAATTAGTAGATTAATCTGTTTATTCCCATCAAAAATATTCTATACTTGTTTAATTTTACACTTTTTAATAAATTTTAGTGGAGTTTTATATTAAAAAAACTACTTTTTCTTAGAAAGCATAAGTTTGTCTTAATTTTGGTCAAAAGATTAAAATAATAAAATCAAAATTTTATGATAACTTGAGCTGATCTCTCAGCCCACAAAAATCCAGATTTCAGCATTGTAAGATAATTTTCGCTAATATTTTTTGTTTGATATAGTTTGTTAACATTTAAAAGAATAAAATTAAAATAATTCTTAACAATTTATGCTATATTTTATTGTTATACGATTCAGTGGTTAAAATGATAAAACCTTAATTGTGTGAAAACAAAAAACAAGAATTAAACTCGTTTAGTGTTAATTTAAAATACTTATATTTAATAAATTTGTGTTTATTTATTAAATTAGTTGTTGTATTATAGTTGTTTAGTTAAATCTTGTACCGCTTTGATTAAGGTTTTTCCTGACAAAAATTGATGAATCAAATTTGAAAATTAAACTCAAGTTGTTTACTTATTTATTTAATATGTAGTTTAAACTTAAAAAGTTATTATATTTTTGAGTTTCATTTCTTTTAGATAGTTTAATTTTTATCTATTGATGAGAATAATTAATTTTCTATTTAAAACAGTTCTGGTACGAGTTTGACTAAACTAATTTAAACTTATTATTAAACTTTTTTTTTTTGATTTTATTTGGTCTTTATCAAATACATTTTTCATAAAAGCAATAATTTTTATTTATTTGAAAATAAAGTTTTGATACAGTAAAAATGTCAAACGTAGTTGAAATGTCACTAGTAGTTACAGTTATCTATCTTTGCTTTAAAGAGCTGGTCTTCGTCTCTGATAACACCTGTAAAAAGTTTATAAATATTTAGTTTTAAATACGTATCGCAGAGCAATTTTAAATAGTTAGAAAAAAATTAAAACAAATAGTGCGTACTTACGCGGGTGCGTACCTCTCAAAGTTCATACCTTACCTATCTCCTTACTTTTTAAAAGATATATTTTAGAAATTTGGACCTATTAGTAAATATATATTGAATATGTTATAAAATAGGAAAAAGTTCCTCCGAATAACGTTAAAAAGCGTGTGCCCCGATTCGTGTGTAAAACCTGATTTTTTTTTCTTTAAATGTGGACCAGTTTTTAAGGCTGGTTTAATGGTTTACTGTTCACAAAATAATGATGCTTTAGTTTTGCACTAATAATAACCAAGACATACTAGATCAAAAACAACTTTGAAGCTGAAAATATCTTAAACTATTCAATAGGTATTAAACAAGAAACAAATTTATATTTTACTTCATAGTCTGGAACTAAGTTTAGGTCGCTGAACTTATGAAATATTTAGCTAAAGAAATCACAAAAAATAATTTCATTATTTTAATTTTTTCAACAACAATATCAATTGTTTTAAAAGTCAAAGTTCAAATTGCGATCTGTTTAGGCTAATATTTCTAGGCTAAAATTAAGCAAATAAGGGAATATTTTTTAAAGTCTGTATGATAAAAACAAAAACAAACTTAGAAAACTAAAGAAAATTAGGAATCTTTTGATATGTTTTTTATTGTAAACAAATAGTTATTGTAGAAGTTTAATCGACACAGGTGTGTACAACATAAATTTATCTACAATTTCTTGATTTCAATGAAAAACTACTCAAGCAAAACGAAATAAGCTTGTTTTTGATAAATCTTAGCCTTGAAGCCTTAGCCCAAACACATTGCAATCAAAGTTTAAGAGCATTCAAAATAAATTAACTTTTAAGATATAGACAATTTTTTTTAAATTCTGTCATTAAAATAATCGCAACATAGGAAACTAGGAAACTCAGTAAAGTTTTTAATATAAACACCTTAAGTTTTCAGAAAAATCTGATCTCAAGGAGTTTTTCTTTTTTAAATTCTTTTCTAGTATTTTGATGTAAATAGGTTTTAATCTAATTAAAAAAAGTCCTGAAAATGACACATCATAGACTTCAAGATACCTCTGGTTATCCGGAGTTGGTTTAGACTTAAAGTTTTGACAGCTTTATTGTAGGAATGTTTTTTTAGTTATTTCCATAAAATGTTCTAACAAACGTTCAAATTTTAAATTTACAGAATCCCTGGAACTAATAATTAACATATATTTGTAATTTATTAAGAATATTAGAACTATCAGTTGAGAGTTTGTCACTATTGATTTTAGAATAATCCTGGTGAATTTGATTTGTAGCAGTGAGTAAATACTGGTAATTTTCACCAAAAAAATATTATACATTAACATTTATATATATGTTAGTCATTTATACATGGATATGAAATCAAACATTAGAAGTTTTATTTTTAGTCTGACAAATGGAAGTTAGTGTATTGATACTGGTGTCCACCTTTTTGTTACAGAAAGAATCTTATTTTTAAAAGTTTTATTTTAGCAATCACAATTTTTTACTGGTTAACAAGATGCAAAGTAACATTTAAGATATAAAGGATAAAAGTTATTGGACTTGATAGTTTTCTTAAGGGCACCATAAAAAAATTGTTGCAGGAAACTTTTCCTTCATTTGTGTACCAGTATTATTAGAGGTTTAAACTTACTAGAAAATTGACAATGAAAAATTTCAATTTATATGTTAAAATAGAAAACTATTTACAAAACTTACCTTGACTCAAGAATTAATTGTACTTTTCATATGCTTTAAAAAGTTACTCATAGCTTTCAAATAAGAACCAATGTTAGTTTTTATTTAAAAAATTATTCACCACTTATTGTCTAAAACTAGGAGTTGACTGCCTTTTACAAGTAAAGGTCCGTTTTTTTTTTGAATGCTAATGGGTGGCACTGTATAGAAAATTTCTTTAAAGTTTATTTAGAATAATTGTGGTGCTCAATAAAAATGACTAAAATTAACTACAAAAGTAATTAAGTAAGTACAGTGCTTCTTTGCTTATTCCGCCATGTTGGGCAAGCTTTTTCCATAAATACGGCCGGATAAGAACAAAATTATGTTTTTTTTGTGACTTATCTTACTAACATTATGCAATGCATATAACAAAACCTACACTAAATTATCTGTTAATTTAATTTATTTTAATTTTCTTTAACAAACTAAAAAAATAAAACGGACAAAAAATAAACAAAACTTTGTAAAGTTTGAAACAAATTTAATGAAAATAAATTACTTTGTAAATAGTTTAAGTAACATTGGAAGTCTTTCTGAAAAAAAAAGAGGTTTGTTTGACATAGCTTTCTTGTTTTTTAGCATAAAACTGACTAAATGAGATAAGTTGTGAAACACTTTCTAGTTTTTGTTTAATCCAGCTGGTTGTGTACTAATGTTAAGGTATGTCCTGGCAACATTCTTAAATATAACCGTGTTTAATTACAATAAAAAGTATTATGTTGGAATAGCCCTTAGTTTATTATCCTTATATTTGTTTTGAGCATAAAATGTAGATTATAATATCAATTTATTTTTTTTTTAATTATTATCACCTTATTACAAACTACTTGCTTAGTTCAGGGTTCATGCGCGTCAGTTGAAAAAAGTCAGGCTAAATCAGTTTTTTCATTTAAAAATTTGAGAATCTCAGTTTAAAAGCTTGAAAGTTTTTAATTAAAAAAAGAGATCTTTTTAATATCAAATTGAGATGTGAATTTATTTCTGAATAAAGATTTATTTATTAAAGACAAAATCAGTCAGTATTTGTAAAAATAAATGCTTAAAACCTTTTGTTAAATCTCTAAAAATATTTAGGAATCTTCATAATTTTTTTGAGTAGATTATATACGTCATTATAAAAAATTCATAAGAAAATACAGTTTAAACATTACAGTTTAGTTCAACAACTTATCTGTTTTTTTAAATTTTAATACTCAAGTAAGCGTTTCATTTTAAATTTTAATGAAACACGACAATGCACATCATTTTATAATAAATCTTCTGATTATAGTGTTTTTACTTAATGCTTAATTAAATTGAACAGTTGTGTTTTGTAATATATATTAAATTTTTACTCTAGTAATAGATAAGATATAACACTTATTTGAAAACTTATCACTCAATTTATTTGTTATGTTAAGGGCATAGGGGGGTCAATCTATTTTTTCATAATTTAGTCTTATTTAATAAAGTTGTAACTAAGCTATAATTGTTGCCACTCAACCAATTTAAGCTTGTTCTCAGAAGATTAACAATGGATTTTGAAAGCTCAAAATATTTTTGAGATAAAGCTAGTTGAAGTTAGAGACTACAATAGTACTAGTCAAAACTCCCTAATACCTAAAATGACTTCTAAAGGAGATTTTTTCCTTACTTTGAAAAAATGTCAGGCTGAATTGGTCTCAGTCAGGCTAAATGAAAAAAAATTCGCGCACAAATCCTGTTAGTTATTAAAATCAAATTAGAAAAGTACTTATAGTAAAGCATTAATTTTAGCTAAATTTAATAAATATACTCCTTGACCAAATCGACTGGATAAGCAAGAAACCTGATAAGTGAGGGCCATATAAGAAGTGTTGTAATAATAAAGCACTATAGCTAACTATCAATATAAGAGCCTGATTGTAAATTTTTACCACAAAAGTTTTTTTAATGATATTTTTTTTAAATGTATGTTTTAGTTGAAAAAACATTGCAAGCCACATATTTGCACAGTTTGCTGACCACTGTCTTGAATAAAAAATTGATACAGAAAATTAGTTAATAAATATGAGTTTTGTATAAATCTTAATTCAAAAATAATTTCATATTGTATAAAATTGCAGGCGCAGCTAATGCTTTTTTTCCTATTATAAAAGAAGTATTATAGTACCTTAAGTTGTATCATTTTTTATAAGTAAAAATAATATACATTTAATATGTGGTTAAACAGATTTAACACAGGAATCAATTCAAGTTTGAATACAAATTACAGTTTAAAATTCCATTGAAACTTAGTAACTGTTTATTTGTAATGAATTATATTTCAAAAGATTATGTACATACTTAGAACAAAATGATTGATCTTTTTGCAATCTTGTTACCTTTATCAATACATAATTTTATATATTAACATTGGAAATTTCTATAAAACTCAATTACAAAAAAAAAACACTTTAAAACATAGGATTTTGTATAGTGGTGGACTGATTTTTAATGGCATACAATATGTATTGATTAAAAATTTAATTGTTTTTTTTTTATATAAAAGTTTAAGTATAATTGAAATTAACAAATTTTAAATTTAGTAAAGTTTTAAAATGAAAAAAATAACATTTTCTAAAATTCATTATTTGTTAGTAGTATTATGAGTTTTATCTCCATTTTATATCTTATATAGAAAAAAATTAAAAGGCTTTAAGTTAGATAAAGACTTTTAAAAGCATTCATAAGGCTTAGAATATTTAAATTTATAATACTGTTCTACTAGAATGCTGCTCTTACATTTGATAATACACAGCAAATACAGTAAACTTTTCGTTGTGTTAGATAGAAACTATATAAAATGTTAATTGACAACTGTTTAAAAGCAAAAGTTGCTGTAAACTAAAAATCTTTGACAAACACATTATAGTTGTACTAAATAAAAACCTTTATAAAAAGTAAAAGAAAGTAGATAAGTAGCTCAAGCTAATGGTTCTCTATCTTTTAACAATCTGTGAACAGTAGGTAAATTAATTTACAAGTGTTTTGTATATTTTTAAATATATATGAGTATTATACAAGATAAGTTAAATTAAAGAAAAGTTGTTTATCATTTACACTAAACTACATATTTAAAGTGTTGTTTTTCTTATATATTAAGGTTTATGATGTAATATGATGATTTTTCTATCATTCTTATCAAAGAATATATGGGTTTTCTTCCTAATTTTTCTTTCTACCAGTTTTATAATGGGAGATGAGCAGCAGTGGTTACAAGTTATTGAACCTTTTGATGTTAAGTACTCTTATAAGATAAGATCTGCAAGAAACTTTGGTTCTGTTGACTCTATTCCTTATAATAATATTGAATTGGTTGCCACTCAACCAATTGAAGCTTGTTCTCAGAAGATTAACAATGGAGCCAGTATCAGAGACAAAGTTGCCCATATAAGAAGAGGTGGTTGCTCCTTTGTAACAAAAGCATTAAATGCACAAATGTATGGAGCTGTATCTGTAGTAATTTATGATAATGAGTTAAGTAGCAAAACATGGATTGATATGATTGGTGATGGCACTTCTCGTGACCAGTTAGTAGAAATTCCTGTGTACTACATGAAAGGTAAAGATGGTCATCGCATACATAAGTCAGTAAAAAGTTCTGGTATGATAGGAGCAGTTGTTAACTTACCAGTTAACAATACAAATTTAAATTTTGTGCTGGACCAGCCTCCATGGGACTACTGGTGAAAAAGAACAAATTACAAACCTATTAATAGTTAATTTATAATTTTTATTTTAGTGTTTTGCTTAAGATTTTGCGAGTAATTTTTTGTTGAGAATAAGAAAAAAAAATATATTTATAAATTTTAACACACCTAAACTTTATTTTTTAACTAATTCAAATTATATGTGTTTTAAAACTGCTCTCCCCAACTAGAGTTACTTTTAAATTGTACAAGTTTACTTAGTTGAAGTTAGATATTTTCTGTTGTTATTTAAGTTAGAAGAAACTAATTAAATTTGCAAACCTTACAAATTATTAAATAGTGCAAAGTCTTAATGTTTACAATAAACTAGTTTCATTATCTTATTCTTCTTTTTTTTTATTACAGATTTTATTACTCGTTCCAACATTTTTGAAACTTAGTGTTATATGTTCGTTTGGTTTAACTTTTTTTATAACTATTAATGTTTTATTACATATTTATTATACATTTGAAACTTAGTATGTAGTGATTACTCATTTTGTTTTTATTTATTACACGAGCGTTTCGGTTTTTAGTTTTTAATTTTGAAAACGTTTGTGTAGTAAATAAAAACAAAATGAGTAATCTCTACATACTTAGTGGCAAATGGTGTATAAATTTATGCTTTGTTTTAATTGTTAATTTTTGACTTATAACCCTAAGTTATACTTTAATTTTACAATTTTTACTAAAATTTTTGAAATTTACTACTATTATAATTAATATATGATATAAATTTGCTCTACAATAAACAAGTAGATATTTTGCATTATTTAGTGTTTTTGAGTTGTTTATAAATACTAATTTTATTTATGACTCTAATACTTTTATTTCTTGAAAAGTATTTAGCACTCTAAATAACTTCTAAAATTTTATTGTAATTTCTGTTTTGGTTATTACAGTTATATTTCTTTAAAAAAAAATCATTACCTTGAGTTTGATTAGTTCAAAATTCTGTTGGTTAAGACTTTTAAATGTTCAATATATAATATGATATTACTAGCATCATTAAAAAAACATAAAGACTAAAATTTTTAATAAGTATGTAATTATAATGAGTTGGTATCGATCTAATTTTGAATAAGTATTTTTTTTTTGTTATGTTCTAATGAATGCAAACTTTGGATATTGACTTTAGTTTATTAACATTTATAGTAGACAATTGATTATAATGTGAACTCAGTTGTTTTCAAATAATTTTCCCCAAAAATGGGCACTACTGTTTCACTTCAGGAAACCCTGCTTAAGTAGAGCGATATACATTTTTATAACTTTTCACATGTAATGCAACTATTTAAATTTTATATCTAAAAGTTCATGCTCTTGGTTACTTGCAATTTAAATTAAAGTTATGCAAAACACCTGGATAACAATGCAAAAAATTCATCAAATAGATGAAGTGTCTAATTTTTTGATATATCCTACATAACTAATAAGATGGTATAGATTTATGCAAAGCAACATCTACTTTCCAAAGCAACTTATCAGTAATTTATAACTAAAGTAAACAATGAACTTCACCGCACGACCAACAAAACAACAGTATCTGAGACAACCTACGACCGGTTCTGTCCTTATTAATACTCATCAGGCAGGCATAGTTGTGAGAAACCGCTGTTTAGATCTAATCAATCAGAATTTTTCACATATGTACTGAAGCGACTGCTTTTGGGCAGAATCTATAAAAAGCTATGTTTGCCTGGTGAGTCCTAATAATGACGAAACCGGTATAAGATTGTCTCGGATGCTGTTGTTGTTGGTCGTTTGGAGAAGTTCATACATTTTTATTGAAGGCGCAAAACGTCTCGACTTTGTGGATGATGGCCGAAATAAACACTTGTTAATAATTTATAGTTAGAAATGAACACGATATCTTTAAGTTCTGAAGCGTCTTCGATAAGAAAAATTGATTAGTATTCTCAAATTGTACGTTATTAGTAAATCCATTGGTTAATAGAAATCCTAAAATTATTGTTTAGATCTTTTTGAATAGTTTGGTTTTGGTACTAGTTTTGACTAAAAAATTTAAATATAATTCACTCATTTAAAAACGAGTTATTAATTAATTTCGTTTAGCGCATCCTCAGAATAATTTTGCTAAAAACTAATAATATTATGGTGTAAATTTAGTTTGAAGAATGATTTTGAAATGCCTAGTAAAAAACAGTTACGTCATAAAGTATAAAAGTCTGTTTAAAAGGTTTAAGTTAGAATTGAGTTACACTTAGCTGATTTGAAGTAATTTATAAGACAAAATTGCTAAAACAAAAATATTTAAGATCGTATAAATTTATATTTGAAACTAAATTAAATAAAAAGCACATTACAAAATACGACAAAAAGCAACAACAATAATACTAAAAACACGCTATTTATAAAGTTTTAAATTGTAAAAATCTCTTTGTTTGTAAATTTTTGGCTCGCGAGTTCTAATAAACAAAGATTCTAGAACTGAGAGATGGTAAGTGTTTTTCGCTCTGAATAGAAGTTCTCAGCACAAGGATGCTCCTTTTTAAAATGAGTGAATTATGTTAAAAATTTTTAGATCTATTTATTATAATAGCTATAAAATGGTTCTGTTAAACAATTAGATATTAAATAGGCATTCAGCTTTAAACAGCAAATAATGACTTTTTTATAAGTACAGTAACCTCTCACTTATTTACGCAGATTGTATCCACAGAAAAAATGCGTAAAGATACGAGAGGTTCCAAATATACTTAGTATGATGGCTGTTTTTTTTATTTTGCTTCTAGTTAAAAGCAAATTGGGGACTTTCCCAATTTAAAAAAATTTGTTTACTTTATTTATAAAAATGAAAATAAAAGATAAAACTGTACATTTATTTAAAAATAGAATTTAAATTTATATAAAATAATAGTAAGTAGATTTTATCCTTATTTATATGTGACTTATTTGATGCTTAACGTTTATATTCTATTCTACTTAGTAAATTCAATTTATAATTAAGCATTTGTTTACAATTAAGAAATGGTGTGGTGTCTATGTTAAAATTTGTTTCTTTAGAATTTTACAAAAGTATGCATTTGGTGCTGTAATGGATTTCTTTTTTGAACAAAAATATATTCAACGCTTGCTGTGCAAAGCAAAAATTTTAGAAGAAAAACTGAAACTAAAAAAAACGTCAAATGAAAATTAGTGATATGTTAACTAAAAAAAAACAATTGAGATTTGTGTTAAGTGTAAGCTCTGTATTTATTAAGTATCACTGCTACTTTTTGCTACGAAATTTCATACATTTCTTTTTTAGATGTTTATTCATATATAGCGCAAAAAAGAAACTTTTCATTTAAATCTAGCTGGTTATAAGTTTTTAAAAACTATTGTTAAATAATTTTACAAATCTAAGGGTTTCATTTTTAATTTTAGAAACAATTTATCAAATCGCATAATGTTTTTAATTTTACAACATTAGAAAAATAGTAATAATATAATTTATTTGCTTTTTATTAAGTTTTTCACGTCGGCTATTAGTGTGTTTTCAAAAATTTGATTTGGTTTTAAATTTAATTTTTGGGTAAATTTTTTCAACTGTAACTGGTTGACTAAGTAATTTATTTACTTATCATTGAAAATGTTTTTCAATTGTTTAGACAAGTTGATTAATTTCGATTAATACTTCGTTTTTAGTTTATTATGAACAAAATATTTCGTCATTCATGTTAGCTTCACAATGTAAGGTAAAATTTTCTTATTGACAATAAAAAAGAACTTATATTAATATTTAAATTATTTTATTAAAACTTAAAGAACTTCGTTACTTAATTAAGATTTTGCAGCCTGTTTTACTGGTATTTCTAAATTGTTTAAAGTTTAAACATTTCAGTGTGACTGAGAAATTTTAGACAGCCATGTAGTAGACAAGTTATGTAATTTTCTAAAGTCTATTATTAAAATCTACTACATAAAATAATCTATTATTCGACAAAAAAAATTGAACCCTACAGAAAGTTCAGACACCCCTAGTTTTAGTTGTCTATATTTTTTTCATAAACCTCTGTTTTATTAACTCTATTATAAGGTTGTACACAGTTTTTTATGTTTTATTTGATACTTTAATTTTAATCATTTACCTTTTTAATTTATATGACTTCTTTTTTACGTTTGCAAAATTTAGGATAAAAAATTTTGGTTTTTAATTTTACTTTAAAATAAAATTGTAGTGTTATTCACGGTTTCGTTAATTAGTTATGTTTAACTAACGGCTGTTGGAAATATGCTAACTATACCCAGATCGTCATACATCTGCACAAGTGACTTAAGTTATCCCAAGGAGGGCGATATCGCCTCTTTAGTTTCAGAACTACTCATCAAACAGACAACTTGATTACAAAAATAATATTGTTAAAACAGCTAGATTTGAAAATTATGTGTAACCAATCATATTTTATTACCTAATTTGAAAATAAAATAGAAATAAAAGCTATTCCTGAATGCAACTAAAGTTTGAAAGTTCTAACTCAAGTACTGGAATGATAAAGAAAACTCTTATTCTACTAGAAGTATCACTTATAATATATAAATATCAATACTCTACTGCATGAAACAGTGTACCCATTTTTTAGTTCATATTAAATGGAACTTATCTAGCTATGAAAATCTAGCCAAATTGCAATTTATAATCTTTTCCTTAATATGTAGAAAAATAAAATTAAAGCAGTATTTAAAAACATAATTTAAAACTGAATTATCTTTTGGGTAAAGTTTATGTAAAATATTGAGATTGTGGGGAATAAGCTGTTTAAAAAAAAAAACATTTTATTTTAGAATACAATCTACATTTATTACCTAACAAATTTGTTAAGCAGATATTATAGATTAATTTTGAACATTAAAAGATACTTTTACTCTGCTGAAACTCATAGTATATTTTCCTTACAATTAACAACAATAATTGTAGTGTACGACTTGATGTCTGAAAGGTTTCTTCGTACACCAGGTCCTTAATCCAATTTTTTGAGCTTTTTTTATCGTTCAATAAATAATAAAGTTGATAATCATAAACTGTTAAAAACCAAACTTACAAATGTATAATAGTATAATGTATTTTAACTTTATCTTTGTATATTTAAAAAAAAGAGGCGTATTTATCCATTAAAGTTAAGAAAATTACAAAAAAAGCATGTTCTATGAAAGATATTCAAAGATAGATATTCAAAGCCTTGTAAAGTTTGTAAAGAAACTATATTTAACAGGTTAAAATGTATCCTTGGTGTGCGACTCGATAACCAAAAGGTTCTTTGTGCATTAGGTTTTAGGACAAATTGCACCACCAGGTCTTAATACTAAATATTTTGAGCGTCTTTTTTTTTTGTTTGATAAACTAAAAATACTATCTCTCAGAATCACTACCGAATTTGCATTCGAAGGCAATAAAAAAAATTGTAGCTGTTATTTCTCGTTTGTTTTGAAACATTAGTAAGTTTTTTGCACTTATAAAATAATTAGACTAACTTCGATTTTTTTAAGCAACAATATTAAGCAATGCAATACTTTTTTGAACATTTTAAAGTCAGTTTGATCCTATGGTATAATTACCGGTAGTGGCTTATCTTAAACAAATCTTTCAAAAATCCTAATCATTTTTAATTAATGTGTATAATTTTTTTTAAATAACTTTAGCTTTTAACTGTATTTGAGATACTACGGATGAAACGATACAATTAAAGTATAGAAGTAAGAAGTTTTTTTTTTTAGTTTATTGCAGCGCTCGGCAAACTGCGGACTCCAAAGCTAAAATTTTACGGTCGACGGTGTACTATTAACTAAAAATATACTGTGATAAAAGAATTAAAATAATTTTTGTAGTAAAATTTTACAATTATTCTTTTAATTTATCAGTTGGTAATTACAGTCCTTCATTAAAGTTTATTTTTTAATTTTTTTCATTTAATATAGTATTTTTATTCATAAAAAACAAATTGTACAGTAATCTTCCTTTATTGTACCAACATATGTTTCTGTGTGTTAACGAATCAACACAATTCAACTGGGTTCTGTAAAAAAATAAAAACTGTAATGAAAGAATAGAAGCATAGAATAAAATGGGTGTATACATGTTTTTTATTGAAATAAAATAATTACTAGAGATAATAGTTTATAATAGGTAAAATACTTAATATTAAATTCGACTGTTATAAAACTATATAATAAATGTAATTATTAAGTCTAAAACACTTAAAGTAAACTAAAATACACAACAAAACAACAAATAATAGTATAAACAAAGCACTCACGTTAATGGAAAAAATAACTGATTCAAATTTACTGTTGTTAATGAGTAAACGAAATACATTCATTACATCTAATAATTAAGTCACAATATCAATGAGGTTATCTCATTTGTTTAATTTGTATTGCAAAGTTTGTTAATTTAGTTTTTATGTTTGTAATCTATAATCTAAAAACTAAATTAACAAACTTTGCGATACAAATTAAACAGTTGAAACAACCTCATTTATATTGTGACGTAATTATTAAATGTAATGAATGTATTTCGTTCATTCATTAACAACACTAAATTTGAATCAGTTATTCTTTCCATTGACGTGAGTGCTTTGTTTATATCAGTGGTCAGCACGCTACTTCAAAACCGTGAACCCTAAATCACAAAATTAAAATTCTGTGCACCCCAACTTGCACGCTTTAGCGCCGCTAGTGTTTAAGAATATGTAAACACCTTTAATCGTTTTTTTAATAATTCGGTAACACCCAGTTAATTTTTACACGCTAACTTTAAATTTACCAGTTTACCCTATCCATTTCTATAAACCATTTAATATCGATGATCTAATATTTTACTTGTATCACCCAGGTCTAATGTACTAACTAGATTAATTTAATACATTTAAGAGTTTTAGTATTTAAAATTTAACAATAAGTTTGACAATAATACATGTTAACCACTTTTTGAGTCAGAAAATAAGCGTGAGTGACTAAAGACTAGACTTAATACACAAGCTAGCCTTAAAGAGTGGTATATATAAGCAAAAAACTAATTTAAATTACAATGAAAGTTAGACACTTATAGATCTTGAATTTTTTAAATATTAATAATTAATTACAAATTAAAAAAATTCAAATAAAGCAACAGTTGAAGATTTTTAAAAGATATCAAAATAAATCCAAGATTTTCAATAAATTTTTAACTAGTCTCAGTCAAGCTGAGTTTTTGTTAATATATTAAAACTAGCCTCAGTTGGTCTAGGTTTTTATGATTTAAAACCAGACTTAATCATTCTTAAAGAGCTAAGTATGTGACAGCCCTGATGCTATTGACCCTTCCTATACTTTAATTTTATCAATAGTAAAACATAATTGAATTTTTTTGCCTAACTAATTTTTTGTCAAGTATCAGTTGATGAAGCTGATTAATATAGTGATATTTAATGTAGCAAAACGCTTTTAAACAATAGGAGTTAATTTAATTAAAAATTGATAGAATACAAACCGTTTTATTTTGTTTTAAGAACCTATGAGATTTGCTCACTTCGGTTTTTCTTTGGGCAGCTAAGGGTGGAAGAATTTTTACATATTGTAACAAAATAGAACTAGGAGAGTACAAAAATGGTCGTTTTATTAAAAACAAAATGGTCAATTAGATATCAAGGTTGAATATGTCTTAAATGTAGAAAGATTAAAAAAAAAAAACTAATTTAGTGCCTGCGCAAAAAAAAAGTTCATGTACCCTAAAATAAGTTTCATGTACCCCAAAAGTCTTGTGCACCCTAAAAGAAGTTTTATGTACACTAGTGTGCACCAGTGTACACCGTGCTGACCACTGGTTTATATTATGATTTTTTTGTTGTTGTTGAGTGTTTTAGTTTAATTTAAGTGTTTTAGACTTAATAATTACAACTATTATATAGTTTTATAACAGTCGGATTTAATATTAAGTATTTTACCTATTATTAACTATTATCTGTAGTAATTATTTTATTTTAATGAAAAACATGTATAAACCTACTTTATTCTATGCTTCTCTTCTTTCATTACAGTCATTATTTTTTTACAGAACCCAGTTGAAGTGTGTTGATTCGTTAACACACAGAAACATATGTTGTACAATAAAGGAATATTACTATACAATTTGTTTTTATTTATATTTCAGTAAAGTTATTTCACTAGGATCTTTTGTTAGCAAACGATTAAACCTATATTTTGAACAGTTATTTTTATTCATAACAATTTTTACGTTAAATTGCGGCCTGTGAGCAATTTTTTAAAAGAAAAACTGGCCCTTACTTACAAAAGACTGCAAATCCCTGGTTTAGAGAGAGCTTCAGTCATACGTACTAATAGAAATTTCATTAAATATCATTTAGTTTCTGGATTTATATAAACAAGGGTTGTAAATAACAGTTTTGTTATAAACTAACAGTGTGTTTTTTTTAAGAAAAGCAAACTTTGTCCTAATGATAGGTTTTTTTTTTAGTCATATGGGAATGTCCGAATTTATTTTCAAAAACTAAAATTAGCCTTTATTTTAAAGCTCAAATTATATAATGAATACAAAATAACTATTAGATATTGTCAGTTTAGTGAAAATTCCAAGATACAAAAGTATAAACAGTTCTTTTTTTGAATTTTCTTAAAACATTAAATTATTTATTGAAAACTTATTATCTTTAGTTTTTTTCACTTATTTGAACTTAAAAATTTAAGAAATCTTCCTTGCATAAAACGAAAGAATAAATTGTATCATAACGATTAAAAAAAATAGATATAACATTTAAAAAAGAACTTATTATTTTGATTAAAATATGTCTTTATAAAAAAACGCTACTGTGCGATTATTTATTATCAAGTTAGACTATACTGAAAAAAATGCTTAAAACCGCAGAAGGTAGACTTTAGTTTCTGACTTTGTACCCTTACACCTCGAAAATAAAAACAGTAAAAAGCAAGTGCTAGCTTAGTGATAAATCTTTAAAGTGAAAACTTCTTCTAAGAATGTACACTACCCCTCTAAGGCCTTAAATATTTGTCTTAGTTTGAATAACAAAAATTAATCTACAAAACAAATTACATACAATTAATTTCTTGTGTTTGTAGACACTTTTTTTAAATATAAATAAATTTTAGTAAACTTTAATGATTTATACTGGTCACTATATTATTAAATTGTTGTGTACTCG
The DNA here is from genome assembly GCF_965202585.1 of Thalia democratica. NCBI lineage: Eukaryota > Metazoa > Chordata > Thaliacea > Salpida > Salpidae > Thalia > Thalia democratica. The sequence goes on from NC_139165.1 coordinate 61,992,336, forward strand.
AAAATTATGAAGGATCGCTTTATTTAGGTAAATATAATAAGCAAATAGTTCAAAATAAAGTTATAGGTAATTTAAATTAAGATATTAAGTAAAACTAAACTTAACAAGATTAACTAAACACTGTTTTTGGAAACAATAACTGTTGAGTTGAAAACTTCTATAAGATAAAATCCTACTGAGCTTGAGCTGATGAATTAGAAATATGCCTAAAATAATCTTCAGTAAACAGCTTTTATTCAACAAAAAAAATGAACTTTATAAATTTAAAACTTGTATTAAGTTTCAGATTAGTAATAATAAAACAAACCTTAAAAGAGTGTCAAGTGTATGAAGGACGTGTCAAATAGTACAAGAGAACCTTTTAGAAAATAACTTAATATACAATACAGTTTACTGCTAATCGGTCAAAAATAGAGATAGGTTTTCGGATTTTTTGTTTCAAAACATGAAAATAAGTACTGACTTCATACAACTTTGAATTTTATGACATTTCAAAGTTTAGTTAAGCAGTTTGCAGACGTTTTAAAAATAATGGAAGATAAATATGATAACTTTTAAGTATAAAGTAATCTGTTAATTTTTAATAAACTACTTACAACTATACTTAATAAATTTTATTGAAAAATGAGTTCGTTGCGCTGATTGGTAATATAGATGGTTGTTTGTTGACAGCAATAAAAAATATACTTTTAGACAATAAAAACAATTTAAAGTGTAAATAATTGACAACCCTGTATGAAGAAATAGATTAAAAAATAATGTCAATTAGATATAAACATTAATCTAATGGTGTAGTATTTTGATACACAAAAAATTGACAACTATATTTAATTTTAATATACTAGAATGTTTTATTACCAGCATAACTCTTTAATGTACAATAAAAACATACATGTCAAATTTGAAGCCAAACTTATATCGTTGAATAAAAACAAACTAAACCAACAATGGTGCAATATAAAGTAAACGTAAAACGTTTTTGATCAAATATACTACTAAAACTATACTTTATAAACAAAACTACCAAACAAAATATTTAGAAACCATTGTGCTTCTTTTTAGCTTAGAACTTTTATAGAAAATAAAGTAGCTAACTATCTAAAAGCATCATTAAATAAATACAGCTTACAAAAATTATCAAATAAAGTTAAGAAAATACAGAGTGAGTACGAAAATACGTTTGAACTAATAAAAGTAAAAAAAAACAGGTAACTAAAAGTTACTAAAAGTAACTGAACACAAACATTTGTAAATAGTAGTGGATTAAAAAAAAGACTTACTAAAAACTATCAAAAACAAAAAAACTAGTTTAAGGCAGCAGCATTCAACCGATGTGAATATTATTGTAGATATCAGCAAGTTGTTGTTCGTACAAGGGAATGTTTCTTGATAACAAGTCTTTACGAGGTCCAAGCAATCTTTCAAATGCCTGAACATCCAATGCTGTAAAATAGAAAATAGCACACTTTTACTGAATATGATTTAAAAGCTTTGATATAATAAACTAATTTTATAATGAGTTTTAAAAAAATATAAAATAAATTAGAAAATTAGAGTTTAGGAAATTATTGTATATCACATAAAGATAACTTTATATTAATTTTATTTATTCATAAACTTTTGCTAATTTTAGAACACAGATTGACATAGTAAAGTTGCTGTTATCGTTTAACAACAAAACTGTTTTGCTTAAATATCTTGTTAGATATAATTGTAAATAACATATACTGTAATATATGTTTAGAGATAATAAAAAAACTACTTGTTTTAAAGACTATTATAAAGAAGCCTTAATTATAAAGTAATCTATTTAAACGACTAGTCCTACTTGCTGGATCATAGTATTATTTTTTAAATCATTAAAAAAAAACTGCAGTAAAAGTTGCTTTTTTTTTATAAAAACTATTTGTAAATTGAAGATTTAGAACTTAACAACTAAGTGCTTGTACTGGATTAACATTTAAGTCATAGTGATGTTCAATATGAAAAAATGTGGTTATCTATATTAAAATCTTATCATACCTGTTTCTTTATTAGAATAAATAACAAAACTAAAGATAAATTCTATATTAAAAAATACAAACTCCTGTAATAAGTGAGTGACATTATGAACATATTTTTTCTGTGAAAATTTTAAAGCTAAAAGTTAATGTATAAACAGAAATAAAACTTATTTATTTGTAAATAAAAATAAGGTTTTTGTGTTAACGAGTCTTTAAAATATTTGAAACTTTTATAAAATTTCTTAAATATAGTAATTCTATTATGTTCCTTTTTAAATCATACAACAATTTCACCTAAATACACTTACGTGAAATGAATATTTCTCAGACTAAAAAGTTATAAACAGCGATTTAGTCCCAATAATCATAACATTTGGGTGATCTAATTGTATTTTATTTTTAGTATGTTTCTGATTGGTTTTGTATATGTACTGTATCTGAAAATTTTCATAGTTTGTTTAAAAAATACTTTTATTACAAAGTAATCCTGTAATGTCTTTGTTTAATATATATTATAAGTATTAGAAGGAAAATAGTAAGCAGCTAAGTTACTCATAGTAAATTAGTAATAAAATACAAATAATTAGCAAAAATGCTAAAAAATGTTTAAGAAACAAATGATAATGAAATATGTCGTCATTTAAATAATTTTTCTACACTTTTTAAGTGTTTTGTGTAATTTCTTAAAATTTATAGTATTAAAAAAACATGTATACAAAAAACAGGGTTTTCACTCTTAGAGGTAAAAAATCTAGTGAGCAAAAACTAGCCTCAGTTGTATTAAGCTAGCTTTGTGGATCTGAGTTTATAAAAAAACTTGAATAAGATGATAATTAAGCAAATACTTCAAAAAAGTTACTATTCTAATCAAGCTAAAATACCTAGAACACCAACTTAATAAGAAAAAAGACTTAGTAAACACATAATTTTTTAGAAAAAAATACTTAAACTTTTAAAAACTAGTTCGAGACTTATAAAAAATATCAAAACTAGCCTGAATACTAAATTTTTAAATCAAAATAAAGTTATCTGATATATTATCACAAAAATTTCCAGCGCATAGTAAAATCTAATGAAATCTAGAGACTTTCAGAAACTTCTCAATTCTATCTAAATAAATCTAGTAATTTTCTATAAAGTTGCAAAACTATAGGGAAATCTAGAGAAGTGGAAACCTTGTATATAGGTTCCACAGGGGTGTCCAGTAAAGATGAGATCCAACCAGCACAAATAAAGCTTTAATTCAAACAAAAGGGCACTAACATTTTTACCTGCATACGTAAATAAGAACAAACTAAATAATAGCAAAATATCCTGGTCCATCATGCACAAAACACTAGGTTGCATCAGTAAAAAAGAAAGAAATATGCACCATATGTAACATGTAAAGAATGGCCATTGCCAAACCTAGCAGAGAAAAATCCTTAAACTTAAAGAACAGAACTGGAAAATATGCACGAATGACAATTTTGCAAGAAGGTAAAAATATATGAAAAAAAAACAAGTTAAGGGGTAAAAGTAAAGACTAATAGTGATATTAAAATAAAATAAAAGTAAACAAATAATATAAATTTCAATAATAATAAAAAACTGACCAAGGGTAAAGGGTAACAGTGATAGTTAAAAAAAAGGTAATAAAAAAAAAATAAGAAAAAAAAATTACTGACCAGGGGTAACAGTGATAGTAATAAAATAAAAGAAAAAATAGTATCAAAATAAAAAAAGTTTTAACATGTGCAAAAGTAACTTTTTGCTTGTATAAATTTATCTAATTTTAATTGTAAAAACATTATAACAAATAATATAGTTAGTTTTTTAACTACCGATTTATGTTATATGGTGCTATAGATGTGTAATGTACCTGACGATCTACTTTTTCGCAATAAAAAATTGTTTTACTTCAACAATATTGATTGAACATCAATATTGAAAACTTTAATATATAATACTTTTAATAAAATTTAAACATATTTAAACTTCTAAACAATTTAATAAATTTGATACAGTATTAAACTACTTACCCGCACATTTAACACAACCATCAGCAATAGCACTAGCAGCTCTCTTTTGTTGTTGTATTAGTGCAAGTTCCCCAAAATAGTTTCCACTACTATATCTTGTTAGTTCTACCTCCCTTGATGGGTTATTCTGTTGATGTAGAATTTAAAATGATATATACTTCTTAATTCTATCACCTAGAAGTTTTATAAGTATATAAAAAAACTATGAGATATTTAAATATTCATTAATTAGGAAAAAAAATATTGCCATGAACTTCACCCAAAAAATATAAATAAATTTTAGTAAACTTTAATGATTTATACTGGTCACTATATTATTAAATTGTTGTGTACTCGAAAATTATGAAGGATCGCTTTATTTAGGTAAATATAATAAGCAAATAGTTCAAAATAAAGTTATAGGTAATTTAAATTAAGATATTAAGTAAAACTAAACTTAACAAGATTAACTAAACACTGTTTTTGGAAACAATAACTGTTGAGTTGAAAACTTCTATAAGATAAAATCCTACTGAGCTTGAGCTGATGAATTAGAAATATGCCTAAAATAATCTTCAGTAAACAGCTTTTATTCAACAAAAAAAATGAACTTTATAAATTTAAAACTTGTATTAAGTTTCAGATTAGTAATAATAAAACAAACCTTAAAAGAGTGTCAAGTGTATGAAGGACGTGTCAAATAGTACAAGAGAACCTTTTAGAAAATAACTTAATATACAATACAGTTTACTGCTAATCGGTCAAAAATAGAGATAGGTTTTCGGATTTTTTGTTTCAAAACATGAAAATAAGTACTGACTTCATACAACTTTGAATTTTATGACATTTCAAAGTTTAGTTAAGCAGTTTGCAGACGTTTTAAAAATAATGGAAGATAAATATGATAACTTTTAAGTATAAAGTAATCTGTTAATTTTTAATAAACTACTTACAACTATACTTAATAAATTTTATTGAAAAATGAGTTCGTTGCGCTGATTGGTAATATAGATGGTTGTTTGTTGACAGCAATAAAAAATATACTTTTAGACAATAAAAACAATTTAAAGTGTAAATAATTGACAACCCTGTATGAAGAAATAGATTAAAAAATAATGTCAATTAGATATAAACATTAATCTAATGGTGTAGTATTTTGATACACAAAAAATTGACAACTATATTTAATTTTAATATACTAGAATGTTTTATTACCAGCATAACTCTTTAATGTACAATAAAAACATACATGTCAAATTTGAAGCCAAACTTATATCGTTGAATAAAAACAAACTAAACCAACAATGGTGCAATATAAAGTAAACGTAAAACGTTTTTGATCAAATATACTACTAAAACTATACTTTATAAACAAAACTACCAAACAAAATATTTAGAAACCATTGTGCTTCTTTTTAGCTTAGAACTTTTATAGAAAATAAAGTAGCTAACTATCTAAAAGCATCATTAAATAAATACAGCTTACAAAAATTATCAAATAAAGTTAAGAAAATACAGAGTGAGTACGAAAATACGTTTGAACTAATAAAAGTAAAAAAAAACAGGTAACTAAAAGTTACTAAAAGTAACTGAACACAAACATTTGTAAATAGTAGTGGATTAAAAAAAAGACTTACTAAAAACTATCAAAAACAAAAAAACTAGTTTAAGGCAGCAGCATTCAACCGATGTGAATATTATTGTAGATATCAGCAAGTTGTTGTTCGTACAAGGGAATGTTTCTTGATAACAAGTCTTTACAAGGTCCAAGCAATCTTTCAAATGCCTGAACATCCAATGCTGTAAAATAGAAAATAGCACACTTTTACTGAATATGATTTAAAAGCTTTGATATAATAAACTAATTTTATAATGAGTTTTAAAAAAATATAAAATAAATTAGAAAATTAGAGTTTAGGAAATTATTGTATATCACATAAAGATAACTTTATATTAATTTTATTTATTCATAAACTTTTGCTAATTTTAGAACACAGATTGACATAGTAAAGTTGCTGTTATCGTTTAACAACAAAACTGTTTTGCTTAAATATCTTGTTAGATATAATTGTAAATAACATATACTGTAATATATGTTTAGAGATAATAAAAAAACTACTTGTTTTAAAGACTATTATAAAGAAGCCTTAATTATAAAGTAATCTATTTAAACGACTAGTCCTACTTGCTGGATCATAGTATTATTTTTTAAATCATTAAAAAAAAACTGCAGTAAAAGTTGCTTTTTTTTTATAAAAACTATTTGTAAATTGAAGATTTAGAACTTAACAACTAAGTGCTTGTACTGGATTAACATTTAAGTCATAGTGATGTTCAATATGAAAAAATGTGGTTATCTATATTAAAATCTTATCATACCTGTTTCTTTATTAGAATAAATAACAAAACTAAAGATAAATTCTATATTAAAAAATACAAACTCCTGTAATAAGTGAGTGACATTATGAACATATTTTTTCTGTGAAAATTTTAAAGCTAAAAGTTAATGTATAAACAGAAATAAAACTTATTTATTTGTAAATAAAAATAAGGTTTTTGTGTTAACGAGTCTTTAAAATATTTGAAACTTTTATAAAATTTCTTAAATATAGTAATTCTATTATGTTCCTTTTTAAATCATACAACAATTTCACCTAAATACACTTACGTGAAATGAATATTTCTCAGACTAAAAAGTTATAAACAGCGATTTAGTCCCAATAATCATAACATTTGGGTGATCTAATTGTATTTTATTTTTAGTATGTTTCTGATTGGTTTTGTATATGTACTGTATCTGAAAATTTTCATAGTTTGTTTAAAAAATACTTTTATTACAAAGTAATCCTGTAATGTCTTTGTTTAATATATATTATAAGTATTAGAAGGAAAATAGTAAGCAGCTAAGTTACTCATAGTAAATTAGTAATAAAATACAAATAATTAGCAAAAATGCTAAAAAATGTTTAAGAAACAAATGATAATGAAATATGTCGTCATTTAAATAATTTTTCTACACTTTTTAAGTGTTTTGTGTAATTTCTTAAAATTTATAGTATTAAAAAAACATGTATACAAAAAACAGGGTTTTCACTCTTAGAGGTAAAAAATCTAGTGAGCAAAAACTAGCCTCAGTTGTATTAAGCTAGCTTTGTGGATCTGAGTTTATAAAAAAACTTGAATAAGATGATAATTAAGCAAATACTTCAAAAAAGTTACTATTCTAATCAAGCTAAAATACCTAGAACACCAACTTAATAAGAAAAAAGACTTAGTAAACACATAATTTTTTAGAAAAAAATACTTAAACTTTTAAAAACTAGTTCGAGACTTATAAAAAATATCAAAACTAGCCTGAATACTAAATTTTTAAATCAAAATAAAGTTATCTGATATATTATCACAAAAATTTCCAGCGCATAGTAAAATCTAATGAAATCTAGAGACTTTCAGAAACTTCTCAATTCTATCTAAATAAATCTAGTAATTTTCTATAAAGTTGCAAAACTATAGGGAAATCTAGAGAAGTGGAAACCTTGTATATAGGTTCCACAGGGGTGTCCAGTAAAGATGAGATCCAACCAGCACAAATAAAGCTTTAATTCAAACAAAAGGGCACTAACATTTTTACCTGCATACGTAAATAAGAACAAACTAAATAATAGCAAAATATCCTGGTCCATCATGCACAAAACACTAGGTTGCATCAGTAAAAAAGAAAGAAATATGCACCATATGTAACATGTAAAGAATGGCCATTGCCAAACCTAGCAGAGAAAAATCCTTAAACTTAAAGAACAGAACTGGAAAATATGCACGAATGACAATTTTGCAAGAAGGTAAAAATATATGAAAAAAAAACAAGTTAAGGGGTAAAAGTAAAGACTAATAGTGATATTAAAATAAAATAAAAGTAAACAAATAATATAAATTTCAATAATAATAAAAAACTGACCAAGGGTAAAGGGTAACAGTGATAGTTAAAAAAAAGGTAATAAAAAAAAAATAAGAAAAAAAAATTACTGACCAGGGGTAACAGTGATAGTAATAAAATAAAAGAAAAAATAGTATCAAAATAAAAAAAGTTTTAACATGTGCAAAAGTAACTTTTTGCTTGTATAAATTTATCTAATTTTAATTGTAAAAACATTATAACAAATAATATAGTTAGTTTTTTAACTACCGATTTATGTTATATGGTGCTATAGATGTGTAATGTACCTGACGATCTACTTTTTCGCAATAAAAAATTGTTTTACTTCAACAATATTGATTGAACATCAATATTGAAAACTTTAATATATAATACTTTTAATAAAATTTAAACATATTTAAACTTCTAAACAATTTAATAAATTTGATACAGTATTAAACTACTTACCCGCACATTTAACACAACCATCAGCAATAGCACTAGCAGCTCTCTTTTGTTGTTGTATTAGTGCAAGTTCCCCAAAATAGTTTCCACTACTATATCTTGTTAGTTCTACCTCCCTTGATGGGTTATTCTGTTGATGTAGAATTTAAAATGATATATACTTCTTAATTCTATCACCTAGAAGTTTTATAAGTATATAAAAAAACTATGAGATATTTAAATATTCATTAATTAGGAAAAAAAATATTGCCATGAACTTCACCCAAAAAATTTATATTTTTACAACGTAAACCAGCAAACTACAATTTTCCGGTGGATTAGTACTAGACGAAAAATTCACGAACTTAATTGTAGACGTAAGTTGAAGGTATATACGAAAAAATCCATAAGTAATCATTCTTAACGTTAATAAATTATAATCGCATGAAAAAAGGTTATACTTGTTAAGAATAAATAAGCAAAAGTTAATATAACAATCGTCGAATTGTTCGAAGAGTTAAAGTTAGATAAATTTTATGTAAAATATTTTTTTTATAAAGCAAATTGTTTTCAGAATAAAAAACTAAAACTATTTTTAATTTAATAAAATTAATAAAAACTAAAAAAAATTTTGATATATTTGCTACAGATGATAATTTAATTTAAATAAGTTTTACAACAAATATTCAAATTAAAACTGACAGGATCGTCCCCAACTCTCATTATTTTTACAACTCCACTAATAACCATGTAAAAATAATCAGCATCTTCTCCTTGTTTAATTATGATGTCACCATTTTCATACTGACGTGTTATCATACAATCAGCTACTTTCATTCTTTCTTCTTTCTGTATTAAAAAAAAAAACTTATGCAATTTAAGTAAAATTCAAGCTAACACTTTCAAACATTAATAATAAATTGCTTTAATACTTTACCAGTAATGTAAGTACAACTTTGTAAGTAATCTAATTTTAAATAGTATAATATCACTCAGTTGAAAACTGATTTGTTCTAACTTAAAAAGCTATTATATCTTTTTTTCAAGTTATACGACTGATTTTTTTTAAATTGTTTGACTTAATTTAAAAACATTTATTTTATTTTTGTATAAAAAAGTATGATAGTGTTTTATGTTCAAAATTTTAACTTACTTTTTATTATGTTATATTTTAGTGCTCAAAGTATATATGACAACTAGTACTTTTAAGTGATTTAATCTATGTAAGAACACATTAATGTAAACAGTTTATGCAGAGAAATAAATCTAATTATGAATCTTGTATTAAATATAATAATACCTTGAGATCATACTTTCAAAAAAATTAAACTGCTTTAAAAAACGACAAATTCTAAGAACTGTTTATAGAGTCATCTCTAAAACTGATATGAGTAAGAAATAACGAATAACTTTTTGATGCCCTAAGAAACAATACAAAACAAATACTTTGAATTATTTATGTAAAAAAGTTAACTTAAATAGTTTAAATTTAATATACCGAAATAACAAGCTTACGAAACTACAAAACAAAAAGTACTTTCAAACAACTATAAAATGTACTCCTTTATAACATAAGTAGTTACAAAAGGGTTTGTAAAGTACAGGTTATCACAAGGTGGTATTGATACTTAAAAATATATACTTTTTGTTGGTTTATTTTGGACCAATTAAAGTAGTATGTACTTATTAAACAAAAAATAATCTGTTTGTTTGTTAGTCACTTGGTTAAAAACTAAACATGAGTATTTTTTTATTCGTCATTGCGCAAAGTATAAATTCAACGTTTCAATATTAAAATAGCTTGATAGCTAGATTACTGCATTTTAAATATGAGTTCAATAAACATAAATATGCATCGGTTTTCTCCTACTTTTACAAGTTTTGAAACAGTTGATAGCAATCTTTTCTGACATTAATTCTAAAGCAAATTTACAACTATGATTTTGCTGCCGTACTTAACACATCAAAAAAATTATTTTTAAAACACTTTATGTTTACAATCATCATAACTAAGTGCAATAACTAAAAAAAGTTTTAACTTATAGAGAAAATGTATATGAAAGCTTTTCAATTAAACTTCTCAAAAAATAAATTTCATATGATTTTTAGGAAACTACTCTGATTTAAACTGATACAGTTTTAAATCTGTACATTAAAAGTCAGTACATATTAATTTGAAAAATGACCAATATTACGCATAACGTTATAAATAAAAGCTAGACTTTAAAAACACTACTAACTTCTTAATCATAACCAATAAAAAATTCAAAACATCTAAAAGAGATTTACTTAAACTTTTTGAACCACTATACATAAAAATACTATATACTTTTTAGAAACTTAAAACTTTAAACTTAAAAACCCAACAACAATGTTAAACAAAAGTTATTTTTGCTAGTCAAACTCAACTAAAAAATATTGAAGCAAAAAACAAATCAATTAAGTCCTTAAAAAACTAACAGTAAGAGTAGAAAGTAGAGGAACGCTTTCAAGAAAATCTTCGTACTGAGTCCTTTTACGAAAAGTATCTTTAACAATAATTCGGTGAAAAGTTTGGCGATCCTGTTAAAGAAGGAAAGTAATACACATTTTGTATAACTCATTTTTTTCAGTAAATAACTAACTTCAAATTTAATATTTAGTCTGAACAAAAGCTTGTTTTTCTTTGGAGTTTAAGTTTTAAGTTTATGTAGTTTGCTTACAGAGTATGTTCAAAAGCTAAAAAAATTGTTTTACATAACCATTTTTTTTTTTCTGGTATATTGTATTAGTGTATGTGAGTTAAGATTTTAAATTTAAACCAACCATAGCCCACAAAGCACCAGAAGTTGTTGCAATGATAGTTGCAGCACGTGGAGTGTTGTACATTAGTGCAAGCTCTCCAAAACAACCATGGTCGTTGTAAGAGCCTTTACACTGCTGAACACCCTGATCGTCAGTCATGTATATGTCATATGAGCCACTGTTATAAAATTAAATATAAATATACGTTGTACTAAATACATACAGCAATACATTAACTATGTTACTTTAGACCAGGGTTTCCCAAAATCATTTTCCAAATCGCCCCCTTTTCAGAAATTTGAAAAATAATCGCCCCCCACGATTTTAAAAAGTATTTTTTTTCTTGAGTACAAACTTTTAAGCCGAAAAAGTTGTGTTTAAAATGTAATTTAGTCTGGTACTTCTTATGCACGCACTTTTGGGCTGTGTTCAAAGTATTTTACAGGGCTTGAGAAAATAAGTTACATTTGTTTTCTTTACTTAATTATTAAAAAGTCTTGTGTTATCTGTAATCAATCCTTTTTAGATATGTATTGTTTTGAATCTTTTAGGGTAGTGGAGGACAACTTTTGTAGTCAGCAATTCATATTTACTAAAAAAGTCTTTTTTAGTTTCAACTCGTTAAAAAAATGTAATTGTGGGCTGCATAATTTAAGAAAATAACATATATGAAAATTTAAAAACTCGAACAAAATTGTAATAAAATGATTTAGTATAATTGTGATCTAGGAAATACTATTGTGAACTGAAAACTAAATTGAAAGTGTATTTCAAAATACTAAGTATCAAAAAACTAAATTTTGTTTATTTTGCACAAGTAGTTTTCAAGTTACTTAGCGAGTCGAAATTTTACTGGATCTTAACCGTACGTTACCCATCCGAAATCTTTACTTAAACCTGACATTATAATAATCTTTCATATAACGAATTTCGGACATTTAGAAGTTTATACTAAGTAACTTATTTTAGCCGCACAAAATACTTAAATTATTTTATAAATAGGCATATCCTAAAATTACTATATCAGAGATTAAAAAACTATAAAAGAATGAAAAGTTCATTTTACACTTAATAAAATAAACATTAAAACATAATTTCTGATCTAGTTTGACCGACTGTTTGATTATCTAACATGAAAAGTGGTTTCATCAACAGCTTAAGTTAATGCTGTAAAATTATTAATTTCAATGCCAAGACATATTATAAGCAAGTTAGTTGTAAAGTTAAAAACTTAATTTTAAACTTTTTAAACTATATGTTTTGTAGTAGAATATTGTTAAATTATTTGACTTGGAGTAACCTTTAGGAAACTAAACCTTAATTTTATCATTTAAAATTTAAAGTTATACAGTTAACTCTTTGAACAGAAAGTAATCGATTAAAAAATTCTTTTAATTAGGTTAACATTTTGCTTTGTAACTGTAGCAGTCTTTTTGGTGGCTTATTTAATACTGATTAAATTTATTTTTTCTCTAGTTATTAGCCTATAATAATTTAACAAAAAAAAATAGTGAAAAACTAAAAACTAGCTTTGAACTATTAAAATAAACAACACATTTTAATTGCTAATATATTAATAGTTAAAATAAAACAAAAAACAGTTGTTTTAATAGTTTAAAACTCCTTAATATATAGATTTTTTAACAATAACAAATCAAGTTAGAAAATAAAATTGAGTTTAAGAATCTTTTAAATGAAAATTTTAAAGTCATTTCAAATAAAGACCTCAAGTCTGTACTCTATTAAAGTCAAAAAAAAAAAATTGAAATAACAACTTTAATGGTTATCAAGGTTTTTTTTTATTTATACAGGTTAAACAAGTAATAACCAAAATATGTCAAATAAAATTCTTTCAAAAAATACTTTAATCACTTTACTATAAAAACTTTTAGTGTAATGTAAAACGACAAGTATAAACTACAAAATTAACCAGGTCAAAATGAAACTATTAACAGATTTAAAACATAAACCATTTAATAAATACAGTAGACTTTCGCTTGAGTTCGCACTTTAAACAAAATCAAAAAGTGCAAACTCAAAAATTATTACCATTTTTTTTTACAAAATGATAAATTTAAATATGTTATATGCAATAACGCTATGCATATAACATGAAATCAACTAAAACATAAAACAAACATTCATTAAAAAAATAGATCTATAAAAGCTATTAAATATTATGTATTTTTGGTTTCTTAATACTTACTTAGTAGTAGACTTTATTTAAGTTAAATTTTAGAAAACATAAACTCGCACTTTTTTTTTGGGTAAAACGTGCAAACTCAAGAGGTAGTCTATCGTAATTAATATTTATTAGGCATTATGCAAACCTGTTGTAGAATAACTAACTTACTAAAATTTTTATTATAAAAAGACTACTTAAATACAATACAAACCAGGTTAAATAAGAAGTATTTTAAAAGATCAAATATAAAAAAAACTTTCATAAATAATGTCTGCTACTGAAGTCTAATATAATGTGAAGGATGAGGTTCGTGACTGCTTGCAAGTTTTTCTAATCTGATTCTTAACCAGTAAAATAAAGCCTCCTTTACAAATATCTTGATTAGATCTTTTGCTTAAGATGTTGATAACGGAACTGAAAGCTTTCTCAATAACATAACTAGAAGGAAAAACAATAAACAACAATCTTAATTCCTCTCAAATGATAGGAAACTTTTGCTCTAGTTTTTGTTGAGTCCAAAAGCTTTCATATTGTTCTTTGGAAAAATATAATTTAAGTTCAAGGTCAGTTTGTAAGTTTAAGAAGGTTTCCTGTAAGTCGTTTACTTCAAAAAGTTCTGCCTCGAAGGGATCCATATTTTTATCTATATGATAGCTTTTTTGTGTAAAATCGAAATTTTACTACTTAATATGTTGAAAATGTTAAAAGTTCCAGATTTTCTAGGTTATTTTTTGGCGTAAATTGTCAAATTTCAGGTTTTTTCGGGTTTCTAGGTAAATTGGCAACCCTGTATAATTTTATTTCTTAGTCTAACTTAGTGACTTTTCAAAAAACAATTTGAAATATCATTAGGTGATAGTTAATAATATATAACATATATTTTTAAAAACCATTTATGATCCCAAATAACATATATGTCAGGTTATAAAATGGTGAGAGGGATTCTGATCGTCTATGATTTATGTAATAAACATAGGAGTCATAAGTACTTAATTTTTTTCTCTATATTTTACATAAAAAAAATTAACTTTTTTTGTTTAAGTTTTATGTCAGGGTCAAATATTTAATAGCAAGCTTAAGTTAGTAAAATAGCAATATAAAAAGTTAAAATTTTATGACAGTCAAAAATTTTAAAATCGCCCCCTTACTAGTTATCGCCCACCCTTTCGCCCCCTTACTAATTATCGCCCCCCGACTTACTAAAATCGCCCCCAGGGGGGCGATATCGCCCACTTTGGGAAACCCTGCTTTAGACTTTTTGTATGTATCTTATAGATCAAGGGAGGCCAATTGTCTTAATAGGTTGTCGGATTTAGCAAAAAAATATTGTGGCCCGACTAGTTAAAAAAGTATTGAAAGGCTGCGTAATATAAAAATATTGTACTACAGCAATTTTTAAAAACTTCATAATTAAAAAATGCAGTAAAATTATTAAATCAAATAAAGTGTATGTACACAAATTATATACAAAATTATACAAATACATATTAAAATATTTGTTATATTTGTTTTAAAAAAAGCTCAGTTTTATTAATTTAGGCTTAACTTATTTTTAAGTTAAGTATATGTAGCAGGCCGTATGTTGCTAAACCATAACTATTTTTTTTAGTAAAACTTGAATGAAAATTTAAACTTAAATATTATTTAAGAAACTTCATAATTAAAAAAAAAAGGTTACTTATTTACTAAATCGTTTCTCTTTCACTAGAACAAAAAAAAAATTATGATAATAGAAAACATCGGCAAAAGTCTACAGAGCTTAAACTTGAAATTTGTATCCTATGAGACAGGCTCATCTCAAAACATTATAAAGCGTTTGTAGATTGAAGACTGCAAGTTTTTCGGTTGCGACTTGCTGACGAGTTTTAATAATAACGAAAGCTGGTAGTTTGATAATCGAATTGGTATGATAAAACCTTTATTTAACTTTAGTTTTTGTACTTTGATGAAATGTTTCATAATGTTATAGAGAATGAAAGTAAGACTATACTTTACAAATCAAAAACAGCTCAATTCTAAAAAAAATAGCAAACATTAAAAATTATGTAAATAAAAAAAATTGTAATCAATTTTGCTTCTCCACGTTGGTGATTCGTCAAAAAGCTTGCATAAAATGAATTTAGCTAAATATAATAAAAACAATAGTCTAACAAATTTAGTTGAAAGTATTGTATATACTACAAAATTTGATGCAAAATTGTTACTATAAAAAATATTTATTTCTTAACTAACCGTTCAATAATATAGAAATTATCACCAGCTTCCCCCTGGTCAATTACGTGTTCTCCGGGAATTACAAATCTTTCAAACATTGCGTCCAACACTTGTTGTGTCTGTTCCTGTTTTGTATTGACAGAACTATTTACTTTATAAACTGGTAAAACCTTCACCGACATAATTTTTTAATTTCAATATAAATTATAGACTTTGTAAAAACTTAAATTAATCGAAACTTCTGGTACACGCCAGGTAATCTTAATTTAAATGTTGCTAAAATATTAAACTTAACTACAACGTGTTAAGGTTTAAATACTTTTTAAAAAACTAATTTTTACACAAATGACTGAAGTACCAGTTGTTTTTTACATTTTTTTTTAATTTAATGTAAGTTTTGAGATATAAGCTATCAAAGTTAGAGAGTTAAACAGATTTCAAATATAAGTAGGATCAAAATTTGTATATGATTTTTATAACAACTTTCAATACTGCTTTAAAGTAAACTGACAAAACAAATTTATTAAGTTTATAGTATTTACTTTACTCGTTTAAGTGTTTGAAAATTTTAAATAAGTATTTAGTATCGTTTACAAAGTATATGACAATAGTGGTAATAAGAGAATAGCTTGGATTTTAAGTATGCGATGAAAAACCGTTTGGAATAAAAATGCAATATATTGTGACTGAGATGTACTGGGTTTAAGTCCGATTTTAAAGCTAATTATTGAAAAACAATTCAAATTTTCCATAACACTTTTTACCAACATTAAAGAGTTTTTCATAACCGCTTTTAATAATCAAAAAATAAGCTGATAGTATAAAATCGCAAGTTAAATAACATATTACAACAAGCACTAAAGTTTTTTTTCGTTTAAAGTAAACTTTTTTTTGAATAAACTATAATTCTCTGTAATATGTTTTACATAATAACTCAGTTTTTTTGAAGTTTAATAGTTTTTTTATATAGTACATAAAAACTTTAAATGCAAACAATACTGTAATTACTATTTTCTTTTTAATAAGAATTGTTTTTGCACCATAGTATTTTTTTTAAACTACATATTTGTTGCAATTTAACCTAATTAAGAAATAACCATGAATGTAAAATATAATATTCTAAAATAATTAAAATTTAGCATAAAGTTTTAGTGCTTAAGAGTTGTACTGCGTATACTTTTTTACAAAAAAAAAAACATAGTTTTAGTAAATACTTTAATTTACAAACAGCACAAATAAAATAAATCTTATTAAAAGCAATATTTTGAAAACAAATTACATGATTCTGTAGTTTTTCAGCAATGTACATGATATAAAATAAACTGTATTAAAGCTTTTCCAAAATACAAAAATCTAACTGTACACAACTAAAGTAGATCATTAATTTAATAAAAGTTATAAAAAATATTTTATTTGCTTACTTACATGAGCAGCAAAAACAAAATTACTTGAAATCGAGTAAGTTATTAAAAAGTTAGTAACTGCTAATAATGACAAAATTACATTTAAAATATATTGTAGAGATAAAAATTATGTTTAAATTTGATATTATTACTTGTAAACTACTACCAAAAAGTATAACTAACCATATCAAGTGACTGAAACATGACCATTTTTTGAACAACCTTTTCAAGTCTATTTCTTTCTGCATCTGATTTTGGGTAAACAACTTTAGCTTGAACTTCTTCATCGTCACCTTCAAATGAAGGATCAAACGATTCACCAAACACTGAGATAATATTCATTTTATATTACATTATATATACTGAAATGTCGAAATGAATAAAAGTTAAATATGTGACAGACATTGCAGTAAAAAGTCTAATTACAGGGGTGCTACTTGTTTTTTCAAAAAAAATTCAGGTTTATAAAAGTACACATTTTTGGGTCTATTGTTAGTTTAAAGTTAAGTTTAAGGTAAAAAAATAGTTAAATAGTATAAACACACTGTTAAGCTACTTCAAGTGTGTTTTTTAATATAAAAAAATTGATAATGACAAAAATTTTTTATCTATGTGGTAGATTTTTTGTGTCAAATCAAAATTTTTCTACTTAACATGTAAAAATTGTTTAAAATTCCAGGTTTCCAGGTAAAGTGGCAACCCTGTAACTCTAAGGAAGAGCTATAAGACTTTTTCGAACATAGGAAATACTGAGGCTAAACATATTGTTCAGTGGCTCACTTTGTTTAGCATGGTATCTACAGGGTTGCCAAATGTTTTCGGCAAATTTTCTCCACGTTTTCAATATTTCTTCCAGGTTTTTAAAATTACACGTTTTAGCGTCTATTTTTAGTTTAAAATTAAGTTTAAGGTAAAAAAGTGTGTTAAATAGTATAACGACACTGAAAAGATATCGTAAAGCTTCTTAAAATATTTTTTTTTATATTAAAATTTTTTTGATTATGACAAAAAATTATCTACAATAGATTTTTCCAAATCAAAATTTTACTACTTGACATGTAAAAATTATTAGAAACTCTAGGTTTTTTAAGTGATTTTTGTTCAAAATTTCTCAAATTCCAGATTTTTTTAGCCTAAATTGTCAATCTCCAGGATTTTTCAGGATTCCAGGTTTTTTGGCAACCCTGTAGCTAGTGTTGTATTATAAATAAGAAAAGTTAGAAATTTTTTTCAAATTTATAAACCAAGTTATTTTGAGACTAACTTGTCGAAAAAATTATTTAATTTCCAGTAGTATATAAACCACTTGCAAAGAATACTTTGTTAAATGATCACTTTAACTAAATTTGGATAGAATAAAACTTAGGCAGTGACTATCTTAAGTAAAATATCTAATATTATCTTGGCTTAGCAGCCTTAAAAGAATTATTTGAGACCATTCTGGAAAGTTTTTTTAATACAATATATGTACTTATAAATACTTTGCAATCAATAAATACTATAACTACTTTGACTTTAAATTACAGAATTTATAAAATATATTTATTTAATAATGTTATTTTTTGTTTTAAATTTAACTTTATCTAGATTTTGTGAAAATTAACTAACATTTTATGAATTAAATTCGTTAAAATTTTAGTATTTTTTCTATTAACCATTTTTCTTAATAAGGTTTGAATAATAATTTTATCTATTTTTTTGTTGGAAATACGAAGAAGCTGTTTTGAATAAACAAAATATTGTAAAGCTGCTTCAATTAGTAAAACCGTTAGAATTGAATACTTTGTTTAAATGTTGAGATACTTCTAAAACATATAACTATGAAGTTATGAAATTAAAAGCCAGTGAGTATTTTTTTACAATAAACTTGTTTTGCTATTGATGATTATACATCAACTTTAAGATGTTTTTTAAGTAAATTTCAATCTCATTCAAAAATTAAAAATTAATTTTTATATGTAAAGTAGCAGCAATGTACAAACTGTTTGAATAATTACTTTATAAAACTTTTAATAAACTTTTTTTTTAATATATCACACACAACAGTAAAATAAGTTTGTATTTTTTATTACATGTAACAATAGCTTTATAATTTTTACCCAAATTACAAGTTGGGTTTGACACTAGTATTTTAAATGTTATATTTATATTTATCTCTTAAATAATCAGTAATCCAATGACTTAGAATAAATTGACTAATCTTTAATAAAAAATATAGCTTTGTTAAGTAAATTTTTAAACAGTCTTATTTATTTGTTTAAAAAATTTTAAGCACGATAATTTCAGCAAAGTAATTTAAACATTTTAAAAGAATATACCTTAAAATATTCGTTAGTTTTTTAAGTTAGATTTAAATAATTTCAACAAAAAAAAATTATAATATTATTTTTAAATATACTACTTTTCAAACAACATATGAAACACCTAGAAACTTTGTATAAAAAAATATAGCTCATAATTTAATGAAAATACTAACCAGAAATTCTACGTTTCAAACTTTTACTTCTTCTTTGCATTGCTTCTTCTGATAAAATAAGAAATGGTTAGTTAACAACAAAATTAACATTAACTACAAAAAACAAGAAAATATTAGGACAATAATTTAATTTTTTACTACTTGTTTTGGTAGTTAAATACACCTCAAAAATATTTACAAAAGAAAATTTTTGATTATAGAAAAAGGAGTATTTAGTTTAAAGTAACTTATAATACATTATTATTTAATTGATTAGACAGTAACTTAGTATGTTCCATTTTTTTTATGAAACTCTATCGAACTGAGCTATTCATAGCAAAAAAAAAACGTCTTTTATTATAAATTAATTTAATATTTTTTAATAAATATTTTAAGTATGAGAATTTTTTTTAATTGCTGTTATACTCCAAAAAAAATATTTCTTTTGGATATTTTAATAGCAAACATTATTAATAACTAATATTTTAAACACTTTCTATATACAAATTCATGTTTTTATGACATTGTTAGATAACATTTTTTAAATTGAAGTATTTAAACATTCGAATAATAACAGTTTGAATTAAAGTGATTTTGTTATTGTAATTTTGGTCTATATAAACCTTAAATAAAAACACTTATAGCATACGCCTGTACACTACGGTGTAACACTACAGTGTATGAAGAGTATTTAAAAAATAAAAAATCTAAGTTGCCAAAAAAGAGACTTTAATGATTTCTTGAAAGTAAAAATACTGTGTCAAAATTATTTTGAACGTGCTCCTACGCTATTAATAAATTAAACAAACCTATTTAATATTTCTAAAGCAACTACAAAATTATACTTTATTAAACTTACTTAAAATAATAAACACACTATAGATAAGCTAAGCACAGTGAATCCAGAAATGGAAACTATTAAAAAAACTACTTTGGAATTTCCTTAGCAAAATTGTGGCTAGAAACATAACATTCTAGCGCATTTAGTAGTTTAAAAAACATAAAAAATTCAGTTCACAACAAGAGCTATGTCAGTTGGCGCAAAACAATTTGAAATGTTTTTGCTTTGATCAAATTTTAATGCTTTTAAAAATTTAAAATCAACATTAAACAGGGTTGCGAATAGTTTTTGAGAAATTTCTTCCAGGTTTTTGAAAGTATACGTTTTTGGGTATATTTTCAGTTTAAAGTTAATTGAGCTAAAAACTGTGTTAAATAGTAAACCACCATTAGAAAGATACTGTAAAGCTACTTTAAATGTAATTTATAATGAAAAACGTTTGATGATGACAATTTTATTTTAATTTATATCATAGATTTTACGTGTCAAATTAAAAGTCGAATTTAACATATAATAATTGTTCGAAATTTCAGGTTTTTTAGTAATTTTTATTCAAAATTCCAGGTTTTTTTTTTTTATTTCACAAATTCCAGATTTTTTAGCCTAAATTGTCAAATTTGAGAGTCTTTCAGGAATCCAGGCTTTGTGGCAACCATGAATAAAACTTTAACATAAAAATATTTTAGTGATTTTTTCATAGTTTTGTGATACTTTAAAGCTTTGGTTTTTTAATTCAATTAGTAGTTTTATCTTTTTTTTTTGTAATTTTATATTGTAAAAAAATGTAATGTATTTTTTGTGTGCTTTTTAAACAACACTTTTATAAACTTTCAATGATTAAGGAAAATTCTGCACACAAAGGGTATATTTTTTAAATCCTTGGGTTTTAAAAATAAAAAATAATAATTTTTTGTTCGTTTAAAAACTTAAGTTTTTTAGAATGTTTATGCGGTCTTAGCAGACAGAGTTGCCAAAATCACTCTGTAGAACTTTTATTTTAAACTTTCATTGAATAATTTCAGTAAAAAGTCTTCTTTTTCATTATCTAAAGTTTATATTTAACATCAACTAAACATTTACAAGCTGTTACAAAAAAAAATTAAAAATTAACTTGCTTAGTTTTACTATTTATGTAAACCTATTTTTCGATATAAAAAAAGCATACAGCATAAACATTTTAGAGAGCTACTACTTTAAGTATGAGAATTATGTTCTAATATGAATTTCTTCATTTAATTCAAAAAATCAATAGATATAATCTTAGACTATAGTATAAAATAATATAGTTAAAAATTTAGAAACATTTACAAGTGATAGTTTTAACTCAAAATTGCTAATATACTAGAGCTAACAAAAAACCGTCAAAAAAAAACAATAAACCAAACTAATGTTCAAAGCTTTTATCATTTATTGACATTATCAATGATTCAAATGGATGTAAAAAAATAAACACAACATTTAAAAAATAATACATTTAAAACATATATAAAAAGCTAACAATTATACTAAAATTTAAAGAAAATGTTATTTTAATAACTTATATATACATATTTTTATTTTATATGGTGTTTTATTTTCAAGAGCTTTTTGAATCATTGCTAATGTCAATAAATGATGAAAGCTTTGAACACTAGTTTGGTTTATTGTTTCATTGGACAGATTTATTTTGAACTCTAGTAGCTATTTTGAATCGATATGTAATTAAATACAACTGCCTGAATTAATAGATAACTGGACTTTGTTTTTGACCCTAGATGCGGCTTAATTTGATTTTACACAAGTTTTTATTTTTAGCATAATTCAATTTCTTATTTCCTATCAAAATCACTTTGGACCTACTTGCGGGTGGTAACTAAACTATATTTCTAAGAAAAAAAGTGAATATAATAAAGTCTCATTTGAAATACCAAAAAAGAAAAAAATGAACAAAAGTAAAAAAGTGACTAATCTTTAAAAAAGAGGTCGTAAAAATGCAGCTTACCTAGCAAAAATTTCTGGTCTGTAGTTGCTTTTTAGCTAAAAAACAACTAATGTAGAATATTTAAGTAAACCCTTGCTTACATTTATTAATAACTTTTTTTTTGTTTGTAAAAAAACTTTGCTTCCTGCATATTTTATTAGAAACCTGTAAAAGGGCGTATCTCACAGTCTTGAGACAATTTTATCTTTTTATAAATGATTTATACCCTAAATTATAGCTTATATCTATTTATTTTTCATACAAATACAGTCTTTGTTAGTCTATTTTGGAGTTACTTTTTTTTAAGTAATTGGTGTTACATGTGCATTAATCAAATTAATAACATAGTTTTGTATACTCAACTTCATTCATACTATTTATATTAAAATATCATGATTTAATTTTAAAAAACTTTTGATCCCACTCAATTTCAAGGTTTAGAGTGTGTACCTTATAGATATTTCTACTTAATATGATATTTCCGCTACACATTAATCTTATATATATTTTTTAATGTATATTTATTTTAATATTAGAGCCTGTAAGAACTTTTTTCTTTTAAGTTGCGGTCCGATAAAAAAACTTTTTAGTAAACTTTGTTAAGGCCATAGGGGGGGGGGGGGGGTAGACCATGTTTTTTACAAGTTGATCTTATTTTATAGAGTTTTTACTAAGCTTCAAGATGCTTTTTACCGTTTTTAAAAAATCGAATTAGTTTTTGAGATATGACCGGCCAAAGTCGGGCCGCATAACAGGTTCCTTATGGGGAAGGAAAACTAAAACGGCGAAAAAAGACTAATGCATTCAAAATCTATCTCCTCCTTCATTTTTTAAGCAATCTTCTTCAAACTTTCACAGTCTATTCTTTATACAATAACAAAAAAACGTTATTTGTGACTTTAAAAAATTTCAAGTAAAAATACCTTTTTTTTTGTAATTTTATGACAAAAATTAAAAAAAAAAGTGAATTTTCATCAAAAAAAAATTTTTTTTACAAAAAAAAGGTATTTTTACTTGAAATTTTTTAAAGTCACAAATAACGTTTTTTTGTTATTGTATAAAGAATAGACTGTGAAAGTTTGAAGAAGATTGCTTAAAAAATGAAGGAGAAGATAGATTTTGAATGTATTAGTCTTTTTTCGCCGTTTTAGTTTTCCTTCCCCATAAGGAACCTGTTATGCGGCCCGACTTTGGCCGGTCATATCTCAAAAACTAATTCGAATTTTTAAAAACGGTAAAAAGCATCTTGAAGCTTAGTAAAAACTCTATAAAATAAGATCAACTTGTAAAAAACATGGTCTACCCCCCCCCCTATGGCCTTAATTATTCTTATTTTTAAAACACTGCTGACTAATGAAATGGACATATATTAAGGACAATTTTTAAAAATATTAAAAAAGCAATAGTGTAATATTACCATTGCCTAATAAAATAAAACCTCACTAGATTCAAAATAACTTAGCCTGAGTAAATGAGTAAAAATATAGCTTTATAAGATATAGCTAAAAAATTAAGTACTATATAAATGAATTCATAAATAAGTCTGCAATTAAACTTGAAGAAAAATAGTTTTAAAAATATTTAAAACTATTTTATTGTATAAGTATTAACTGGTTTTACACATAAGTAAACAGTAATGTTTTAGGAAAACATGAGATATTAAACTTACAACTCCAAAATGTTAAAATTTATTAAAGAAAACAAAACAGTAATAAATATTTTACATAAGTCATGAAATTGTTGTAAATAAGTAAATTGTGTATTTAAAACTTTTATAATTAGATTAAGTCATAGAAAGTATAAAACCTAAAATTTTATTTTAGAAATAAATGAACTTTAAATAAAAAACTTTTTAGTTTAAACTAGTTATTCCAAGTATTTCTTAAATGTTTGAAAAATTTCTAAATAACAGTGTAGTGTATTATTTTAAAGTGCTGTAAACTTTACTTTTTGTATTATTAGAATTGATAACTTTATTTTTTTAGTATAAAATTATACTGTTTTAATTATTTTCTACTTATTCTTTATATGTTTTTTTTTTATTAACTATTTTGACCTAGTTTGAATATATTTATAAATTATTTTAATTGGTCTCTAAGTTGTATACTTGTTTCGAACCTAAAAAATAAATTTAAATTTTTTATAACTGATAACATTCAGTTACACCATACTAAAATAATTTAACACTATAATTATACAGTATAAAATTAGAAAAAAATATTATTGTAATAAGGTAAAATTTTAAAAGGCAACATACAATTTAAAAAACTAACCTTCTTCACAGTTTAAAATTTCTTCAGAGCAGTCCATTCTGACCTCTCTAACATTTTGAGGTTGGTTCACTTGTGTTGAAGTACCAAGGCTTGTAACTCCCATATTTTTCCGTTGCTGTTCTAGTAAGTCTGCAAAGTATTGAGCTGAAAACTCAATAAGATCTTCAGGCTGATTTTTGATTACACAGATTACAAATCCCTATGAAATTTTTAAAATTTTAGTTAAAAAAAGAAATAATATATTGCTTTCTAATTATAATAATAAACATGTACTTTATTACATACTATACTTGATCTTAAAATATATATTAAATTTCATAAAAACTAAAGAATCAAAATAAAAAACATTTGATTAAAACCTACACACACTTTTAACATTAATTTGAATCAATTAATTTATTTGTTTTTGTAAGTTTTCTGTTATGAAGAAAATTATAATCTAGTTACACTAGCTTACTATCATTTGTGATACAATTTTTAATAAATATGTTTTTTTTCTCTTATTATTAACGCTAACAAGTTATTCGAAAATCCTTTTCTTTGTGCCATAAAGCAATATGCTGTGCTTAAAAACTAGGCTATTTAACTTTGTCTGACATAATTAAAATGCAATGTTTTTACTTGACATAAAAAATCAGGCTATTTATTCATCAATAAAAAATTTAGTTGTTAATTGTTACAACACAATATATTCTTTACATTTTGAGGAACTCAAAAAAGAATATAAGTAAAATGTTGTTTTATAATAATTCATACCAGGGGTCGACAAATTGCAACCAACAGGCTTATTGTTGCTCTTAAGTCTAAATATGCAGCCTGCAAGGTACATTTCAGCTAAAAACATACATTTTAAAATGATAAAAATAAAAGCTTTTGTAGTAAAAACTTACAACTAGGCTCTTTATTTAATAACTACTCTTAGTAACTGATAATTTATTGCTTATTTTATGCTATATTTTTACAGTTGTTTTAAAATAAACGCTGCCTGCAAGCAACTTTTTCCAGAAAAATTTGCGCTCAATTTACAAAAGGCTGCCAACCCCTGGTTTCTACTATCACTTTGTAATTTAACTAAAAACTTGTTGCTACAACCAAAAGCTGCTGACTAATTTATTTATGAAACTACTAAACCTGCAATAATTCTTGTAAACCTTCTGGTTCCAGATCATTTTTAGACACCATTATTTTACAGTTAGACTGATAAAACAAAACTTAAATAAAACAATTGTTGTAGAATCAAAAGTTAACTCATTTAGAGATTAAACCAGTTTTTGATTCTTCCTACAAAAACAAAATTAGTTTTAAATAAATTACTATACTTACAAATAATCAGTTTTATAACTCTTAAACTAAATATAAAATCAGTGTTGACACTAACTGTAGCAATAAAAAGATTATTTAAAGTCACTGTTATCAAGCTAGAGACAACACAGATCATTAGTATAGTTAGCTATGTAAAACATTTTAGACTCTTGAAGCATTTTAATTAAACAATAGAATTGTTGAGATTATTATGTTTTCAATTCATTATATTTAAGTTTTTTTAAAGATTTTTTTGCACTTATTTAAAGTTTTTCAAAGTATAAGTTTTCTTGTCTCTTTTTGGAAGAAATTTAAGTTTAGACAAAAAGTGTTTTTATTAGTATAAAGCTACTGAATAGATACTATAATGCTGCTGTGAATACCTTTCACAGTAAATAAAACTCTGAGTTATTTATAAATATTTAGTTGCATATCTTTCATTGAACCTTAGTTTCATTTTTGTTCAAAATTCAAAGTTTTTTCATGTATCAAGCTCAAGGATTTTTGTTTTAAAATTTTAATTTAAGGTTTCAAGGTATAATGGCAACCATGATATCCATAACAGATATATATATATCTTTTTTAATCTAGAGTGGTCAAACATGCACAAAGACACTTTTGCACAAGGGCTCACTTTTGCAAGATGACACTTTTCCCTTTGTGCAAAGGTGTCCCTTTGCGCATATTTGACACTTATCTCTATCTAGAACTATGGAATATAGTTAATACTTATTTGAGAAAGTCTTAAAAGACTTTTCTTATTGAAATGAAAACTGACAAAAAATGAGCTAGAATATAATGTGTACAATGTACATTCAGTTTTGAAACTATCTAGCATATGTACACTGTACATACACTAAATAGTTTCAGAAAAGCAGGATGTAATATACAAACCTCAAAAATTAATGTTTATATTCAGTTTGGAACAGCTTAATGTTTATTTTTAAAAAAACTTACAAAATTCAAACAATAAAGTTGTTTTACATTTTTATTTTCTTAATTTTAACTCTTATATTTATAGTTACACAGGACCTTTTTGAATAACTCATTCAATTTAGTTAACATAGTTAAACTAAATCAAACACCAAATGGAGAGTGTATATTTAGTTTGGTGTAACCTTAGTAAAATTCTAGTATTTTGATACTCATAGTATGAAAAAAAAGTAAACAAAATTTGTTACACTAGTTATTTATTAGGGAAAATTATTAGTAGAGGCTTCCATTCAAGGTGCTTGAATTTTGGAAAGCTTTTTTTTGTTAAACTAGTTCAATTGTCTGAACTGATAAAAAACGCTAATACTGTCATAGTTTTTATGATTCAGATGTTTTCTATACAACTTTTAATGCTAAATTTTCTTTTTAGTCTACATTTTACTTTCATTTTAGAACGTCATAAATTTAGATTTAAAATTTAATTGTATTTTTGCGCATAGAAAAAAAAAATAACTCTACTGAAAAATTTTTTTAGACACCTAATATTTAAGAATATTAGTCTGATTGTTTCATGATGAGCATACTTACATAAAAACAAACTTCCTTTAGTTTAAAAGTATTTTAGTAGAATCTTCTTTTTGGATATATGTAAAAATTTACAAAAACTAAAAAACTAGGTATATAAAAGTATGTTTACAATTTTACTTTTTTTTTTAATGTACATATAACAAATTAAGATATTTAATGTACTTATAGTTAGAATAAACTTGTTGTACAGCTTTTATTAATATTCTATACCGCATAAAAAAAATAATAATTATAAACTGTCAACTGTCATCGTATAATTTATATAAAAAGTTTTAACCTTTTTTTTTTAGGTTATTTGTAGATTTTTACAGACTTCTTTAAAACTTAAGCTATAATTTGCGAACAATAGCGCTATTTAAACAAACTCGGTCGAACATAAAGTTTAATTTTCATCTAAACTTTTAGATATACCGTTTTAATTTGTTTATAAAATTTAAAGAAAAATATTTGAAAACACAATAAAATAGTTGTCACAGTCCCACAGTCCCACCTGATTGTAAAATATTTAAATAAGCCGGGATAAAAAAAAATTTGTACTCAAAACATAGTTTAATTACACTACAAATAAAAGCAACATGTTTTATATTAGATTTTAGCTATGACTTAACAAAAATGAAATTTGAGACGACGAATCGAAACTACATTAAAAAAAATTATCCAAGCGATAAGTTTAGATTAATTTTTTGAGCTAGCTGCACATGAAATATGAAAAAAGTTCTTTTATTAATCTCGTAACATTTTTTTTTGCACTAGGCAACCTTGTAGATAACGCTTACTCTTAATATCTAAATTTTATTTTTCTGCTTAAAATGTAATGTTATAATTAGTATTTAAAAGGCATTAACAAAAATGAAAACAAATGTAAAATGTTTATGTTATAGCGGATTAACAAAGAAATTAAACAAAAAGTATATGAAACCAATTATTATTATACAAAAAATTACTTGAGAAAAAAATGTTAGCTATATAAGGATGTAAAAAGCTTAACTTGTATAAAAATCCTGGACAAGACGTCAAAAAGTATCCAAATTCCAAGTGGTACGCAAATCTAAAGTCAAAAGAGTTTTTAGTGCACCAGGTTTTAGTACCAAATATTTTGAGCACTGTTTTTTTCTCGGTCAAAAGACAATAAAAACGATATAAAGTTTTGCTTTGAATATCAACAATTTTTGTACTAGGCAATTTAAAAAAATACAAAAGTTGTTTATATTTTTAAGACAAAACTTATTATTAGCTTACTCAGCCAATCAAAAAAAAATTTCAAAACATATATTTATAACGACTGTGGTTATAAAAAAACATTAAAAACAAATATTCATACATAAGCTACTTTTCAAAAAGCTTAAAAAAACAAAAAAGTTTGATAAATTAAAACATTTTATAATTTAATTATTTAGGTAAGTGATCACCAATTGCCGAAGAACTTTTGGTCGTTTTATTACCTCTATTGGCCATCCAGTTTCTGAGGGATTTTGAAATGTGCTGATCCCTTCTCAGATGGAGTCTCTGAACGGATTATTGTTTGATAATTAAATTAAAACAAAGTGTATCTGTGGAGTACGAATCGATAAGCGAAGTTTTTTTTCGTACACACGTCCTAATAAATACGTTTTTGAGCGCTTTTTTTTACGTCGTTAAAAAAAATATATATAAAATAAAGCTCTATTTTTAGTTAGAAGAAACCTTTTTTAGTTAGTTACCATTTAAACTAATGTTTTGTTTTTATAAAGAAAATATTTGTAAATGTATTGTAAATAATCAAAATATTAAAAGCACAAGATTTGAAGTGATATTATAAATTTCTAAACTGTAAATTAATTAAAAAATAAATATTGATTACTACTTAATAGATAAAATATTCTAATACAACTATTATACATAAAAAACTTCACCTCATAGTTGAATAAGTGACCTACCGGACCCGGGTCTGACTAACTGAACATAGCAATAGATAATTTTTTTGTAGAAACTAATTTTTTTTAAGAAACACCGGTAACATACTCACGGTATTAGATTCTTTCACAAATCACATTTTGTGTAAATTTTAGATTAAAAAAATATATCTTTTCTTGTAGCTATTAAGTTACAAAATGTTGAATGAAAAGTTCAAATGTAAACTTTCAACTTGTTTTTTATTGGCATATAATAATCTTAACTAGATCGACAACATTATTACTCCATTTTTTTTATAAAACACCAATGTTACAATTTTTTTTATACTGTTTTTAATTCTAAAAACATTTTTCCTTAGTTAACTAGTCTTTGTATTATTTTTGAATATCTTTTTGAGTGTTGGGCATCTTCTCTCGTCGGCTGGGCCAAATTTAACGGCCTTTCGTACCTAGCTTCTTTTTTTTTTCCATTTAATAGACTTTCACCGGCCGCTTTACACATGTAAAATTACACTATAAAAGCAGTTTATTCTCAATTTATTGTACTTCATACTTGTAAACTGTTTTTCAATATGTTTGCTTAGTATACATTTTTATAATTCAATACTTAGGAGTCAGATCCAACGCGCAGGCAGTATGCCATCTACCTCCATGCTATATATATATCGAATAAATTAAAGATTGATATACCATTTAAAGGGGTAGCTGTAAAATTTGCACAAGCGTACAAAATTGCACAAGGGGACAAAATTGCACGAAAATACTTTTACACGAAGATACTTTTGCATGAAGGGTCACTTTTGCATGGAGACATTTTGCTCGGTTGAACTTTTTTTTCTTTTTTTTTTAATTTTTATTTATTTTTTCTTTAGCTTTTTATTTTCTATCACTGTTACTCCTAACCCTTACCCTCGGTCAGTGACTTATTTTTTATAGTTTTTATATTTTTTTTTATTATTACTGTAATCTCTAACCTAACCCTTACCCTCGGTCGGTAACTTATTTTTTTTTTTTTTTTTGAAGATTATTTATATATTTTTTTTACTATTACTGTTATCCCTAACCCTTACCCTCGGTCAGTAGCTTTTTTTTCTTTTCGTTTTTTATTAATTTGTCTTTTAATATTTTTCTTTTTTTGTATGTTCTTTTTTTGTTTTTATTCTCGTGCAAAATTGTAACTTGTGCAGTTCTGTCCCCTCGCGCCAATTTTTATTTATGCAATTTTGTGCTCTCGTGCAATTTATGTTCGTGCAATTTAGTCCCCTCGTGAAATTTAGTAACCTCGTGCAATTTTGTCTTCGTGCAATTTAGACTCGTTCCCCATTTAAAGACATAATATAAAAATCATAGTATGATTTTTCAAAAGCAAAAGTTAAATCTATTGTATAATAGGGTTGGGCGACCTAATAAATTACCCTAACCCTATCATAGAATATAATTAGTGAACTGAGAGACTAGAAAAACTTACCAAAAAAAAAAACGAAGTTAAGACTTGTTACAACACAATTTTTTTCCATTAATGTGCGCATATCGGTTTGTTACTGTAGATAAACGTAAGTGTAAGGCAGTTAAAAGTAGTGATTTACCGGATCCAGTACTTAGGATCCGGGTCCGGATCTTTTTTCTAGTCTAAGATCCGGCCGGAACTAAATCCATTTTTAATTTAATTTTAATTAGTAAAAATTGTTTAGTACAAATATTTTGTTAAAAAAACACTATATAAAAAAAACACTTAGTGCAAAATCCAATTATATTTCACGCTATTTTCATCATTTGATTTATAGCAATAAATAAAGGATAAGTTTAACTTATATAGTAACAGTAGTAATCACCATAAACAAATATTAATTCCATACAAAGTAAATTACATAAAACTAATCAAATACTAGTTATTCATGCTGACCAAATACAAACACCAAAATTGAACATTAAGTAAATAAATAACCACTATAGTCAAATTATTTTTGCCAGCAAAGGGTAGGTTTTATATTTAAAATATATACAGCTTCCATTTTAACTAAGTCAAACACGTTAAAACAACTTTTAATTATCTTAAATCTCTCCAAATTGAAATTTTCAGCACAATTCTGATTGTTAATCAAATTTTCGGAATAGCAGATGTTTTTATGTCATCTATAACTTTATTAGAAATCTTTTTTTATACAGCTAAATTCAAAAACTTTTAGATGCAAGCAGGTATATTTTCTTTGACCTTTTTCTTCAGCTATCTAGTTGTAAGACCGATATAGCTATTGTTGCAATTTTATTTTAATTAGTATATAACCATGCTTTTATTAAGTGTGGGTATCTGGTCTCTGCCATTATGTGTCAACATAGGACTTGAGGTAAAAACTACTCTGGGTTTTGCAGCTTAAAAAGTAGAGCTTATTAGTTGCTTAATATTCTTCTCTAGATAAGCAGATATTCTATTTATGTATGGACTTTTCAAGGTGATAACTTATTTTTCTGGTCCAAATTCCTTTTTTCTTTTTTAAACCATTTAGGTGAGATTAAATAGTTCTACTTACTAGCTCAGGAGGATAGTTATTCCTATACAACAAGGAATATAATTTCATTGTCTAAATATTTTATTTAACACTAGGAAAAAGAACGTTGTAAAAGAAAAAAGTATATATACCTATACTAATTCTTAATTTAGATATCAAATTTCAAGCAACTTACACGAATAAACTGGAAGTTTGTACCTTGTATGACGTAAAATAAATTAAATGTTACAACGCTTTAAAAAGTTACAAACTTTTCTTGTTTTATGATAAGCTTTACATTATACTTATATTTACAAAAGTTCGAACTATAAGATGAACAATAACTTTTTTAGCAACTGTTAACATATACAAAAGTAAGTGATTTGTTAAATACTATTTATTCACATCAACGCCATTACGCTGCTAAGAAATCTATTCTTATTTTGTTAAGTTGTAATGAAGAAATTAAAGTTCTCCGCCGGTTTTTGTAAGCAATCGATTTCGTTTTTGTTCGTACAAGTTACTAGCTTCTGAAAACAACCTTTCAAAATAAATAGAAAATGGTGGTGCCAAAAGATACCTTTTTGCAAACCTGGCAAGATCTGTGTATTTTTTGTTGTTTGAGTTCCACTAAGACACGACTTCAGCTTCTTTAACTTCTTTAACTTCTACAGCCAAATATAACTTAATTTCTGTCTTAATCTCTTGATCAACTTAATCTTGTTGATCATTTCGTGAGTGTTTGCACTTTTAACAAATTAAAATTTTAATGTATGTGGTTAGGGTGTCTTGCCAAACGTGAACTTTTTTGAATAAATATACAACAGTTTTTACTTGTTTACTGAGCACAAAATATGCAGTTAAGTACTTATTTTCAAAGTTCAATTTAAACTAATTAAAGACAATATGTAAGCTAATAAGTCAATTGAGCAACAGAAAAGAAAGGAAGTGAACAATAAAAGATCGTTAATTTTCGAACTAACTAAAGAAGGTATGTAAAAAAAAAACTACTCAATTAAAAAAGACGATAACTATAAAAATATTTGATTTTTTAGCTTAAATTTTAAATTGAAAAAAACGATTATGTATAATTTACATGTCTTACAAAATGATTTATTTACTAAATTTTCTACTTATTTACTTTATATTGTTTTAAACTAAATTGCACTTTTTTTTTAATTATGGAAGAAGATACTGTAAATCAGGTAATAAATTTTTTGAATCTTTTTGTTAGTTTTTTTAACTAGGTTTGAGTTAAAACACTTTAACTTGATTTCGATAAAAACTGAATTGGTTTATAAATAAATTTTTTAATTATTTATAATGTTTTGACTTCGTAAAAAAGAACAACTAAATCTATAATTTATTTTATAAATATATACTCGAATGGTTAAAAATAACTCAAATCAACTTATTTTAAAAGCATATACATTTAATTTTTTACGACTATTTGTAAATTAGATATTAATTAAAGAAAACTTTTCTTAGATAGTAAATCTTGATAAGTTTTGTCCAGTTATTAGTTTACCCTTAAGCATAAATACTTAAAAAATATACAGATTTAGAAATTAAAAGGCCAGATAGATACAAAGATCTGGTCAGACTTTAGCAGTTTTTATTAAAATTGTAAGTTGTTAGAAATACTTTTCATAATAATAGAATCCTCACCTCATTTAACCAGTGATTATAAAAACTAGAAAAATAATAACTACTTAATACATATAATGAGTATTTAAATTAAATGCTAAAAACTTATTATTTTTGAGTATAGTAATATTATTTAATACATACTACCAGTACTATAAAGGCTATACATAGGTAATTTTTTATAAATTTAATCTTACAAAAAATTTAAATATTATGTTTTAGTTTATTACATCAACGAAATTGAATTTAACAAAACTTTTTTTCTTTTTAATTTAAACCTTATATTTACTTATATAACAAAAATTAAATATTTAACCGAAAAGAGTAATCAAATGTATAGCTTTATTAGAATAGTAAGTTAAGTAACAAAAACAAACTTAACTTAATTTGTGGTTAATTAAACATAAAATTTATTTCTAATTTTTTGGTTTACTAAACAGCTTCTTAATTTGCGGATGTTTAGGTTTGATGACAATAAAATATAAAGATGTAAACAAAATAAACTCAATATCTTTATACTTGTATTTATTAAAGTATTAGCAGTAATTCACAAGGAGAAAAGTCTGCTCTGCAGTATATATCCCTTACAGTTAACTTCCTTAACTAATTATACTAATCTCAGCAACCAGTTTTTATTGCTGAGCAACTTCTAGTGAACTAATCAATTGAATAATGACTTAAATTTGAAATATAACAGTATAAAATACGAAGTAAGATAAAAATAGATATTAATTGAATATTTTGTACTAGTTTTAATAGTGTATATTAGTTTAAGTTTATTATTTTTCATTTACAAACAACAAAAATTACATATTCCCCTTTTTACAAGTCAATTTTATTTTAATGAACTTTTTGTCCAAGCTAGCAATTGATTTTCACAGTTTTTGAAATTCGATTAAAAAAAGGTACAATGAAAATAAGTTTAAAGGTTCTTTATATTAAAAATGCAAAAAAAAAAAACTGCGTTATAAAAACATTTTTTTCTACAGTTTTTTAACCATAATACTTTAACTTTTTTTTCTCATAACAATATAACTATATATTATTATTTTAGGGTTACAAAATATCGTTGATTGTGTGTTTGTAACTTTATGACTGTTGAACTAAGTTTAGTTTTTTGGGAATAAATGATTATTTCATAAACTTATTTCCAAACTATGAGGTATAATACAAATTTATTTCTTGTACATTACTTTGATTAGTTTCGGATATTTTAAATTTTGTGCTCAGTGAACCATTAAACCTGTAATTAAAAACTGGCGCTTATTTAAAGGAACAAAGTTCACGTTTAGCAAGACACCCTATGTTATATATTAAAAGAAGAAAATATTTTTAGTTAATAAAAGGAACTATATTATAGATTCAGTAGAAACTATTCTGCAAAAAATTTTAAATTAACAATTACTATTTTTACTTTTAATGGATGTATGTACCCTGTATTCTTACTACAAATGATTGAATTAATTAAACTTTAATTAGGTATGTTTCGTTTGACTAATTTTATATATTACTCAAATTCAAATTATATTCAACTACTATAAACACAATAATCCAAGTATATAAAACTGAAAAAAGCTGATCACGGAAAACAAAGTCTTTCCAAACTAACTTGATCTGGCTAAATCTTAGCTAGGATCCGACTAGATCGGGATATTTTTCTTTAAATTGGGAGCCGGATCTTTTTTAAAATTAGGATCCATCCGGTTCCAGATCCAAGCAAAAATGGCCGGATCCGACCGGATCCAGATCTTGGATCCGGTAGATCACTAGTTTAAATGATATTAATCTTACTGACCCTATGAACTATTTGTTGTTACATACATTAGACATTTAATAAACTAACGTTTACATAAAACATCAGACTAACAACAGACTAACTACTTTTTTAAACTTTTGATTTAATTTTTTATTAAAAACACCGCGTTCATTTAAGTTAAACTATTATAGTGGCTCATAAATTTATACAGATAGAAACTTAAGAATAAATACAGTGTATTTTGATGTTACGAATTATGTAATTTTGATTAAAACAACGCAAACAAGGCTTATTTAGTTTATTGATAAATTAATATTTATAGTTATTTTATGAAAACAAAATTTTAAGTTTAACAAACACTTAACTTGCTAATAAAAAATTCAAACTCAATTATAATAAAAAAATATTTAAACATAAAAATGTACGTCCTTATTTTTTAATAAAATTTTTTGTACTAAACTTTTTATACTATCTATGTACTATTGCAACCATATTTTATATTTAATCGATTAAATAGAAGTCTTAATTTTAATTGTATCATACAAAAGTTCTAGTTTAAAAGCTAAATTAATTTTAGACCACTAGGATTTTGTAAATGTTTAAAAAACATACTATTTATTTTAACATTAAAAAACTATTTGAATAAACGGCTTGTTTTAATTTATTTTCTAAATCCAATTATTCTGAAAAAAAAATTCACAAAACAGATAAATTTTATATACAAACGAAAATGAGAAAACAATTCATCTATGAGTGAAAAGCATTGAATTTTATTTAGATTTTCATTTCACTTAAAACTCTACTAAAAAAACATAAGTTAAAACTTAAACTTCAATTATGACTAAAAGTATCTAAATAAAAACTTTAATATTGGTCTCAGATCAATTATACGTTTATTATAAAGTGTTTTATCACATTGGACTTAAAGTACAATAAAAAGTCTGCATCAATTACTAAGCTTTAAATCAAAAGTTCAGAACTTGAATTAAATAATGTATTTAACTTTAAAACTAGACAATAAAAGTTTAGCAGCTTAGTTTAGATGGAAAAATTTTTTAATAAAAAAAATTTTCTTCTATAAAATAATAATTAATCTATTATAATTTTAATTGTGCATTAATACTTAAAGTATTCATAAAAAGAACTAACAAATACTTTCTAATTTTAATTTTTTAACAATAACTTTTTTTTCAATAATAGTTTCCGTGGTACCTGCCTCGACCTCTTCCATTGCCGCGGAATCTTGCTCTTTGGGAATGGAAATGATTAAAACGAGGTCTATGGATACCTCCTCTGTTGTTGCCTCGCATGCTAAAATCCTGTCTATTACCAGGACCTTCATAATTAAATCTCGGCCTTTTGGTTGCGGGGTCATCAAAGTTGCGGTGAGGTCTCGGAGCACGACTTCTCATACGAGTTTCATGTTCTAAATTTTCCGGCAAGTTAGACCTGGTATTTCTAGCTAAGGGAAAACTTTGACGTTGTTGATCAACTATTCGTGGGCGATGCTGAAAGTCACGTGGTGCAGATCCCTTGTTGTTTCCAGTAGGATTGTTGTTAGCTCTAAAATCGACGTTTTGGTTTGTATTTACCTCTGAACAAGTCGTGGAAATATCGATGAGATTACTAGTGTTCAGTTGTTGACTTATACTAAACACTGGAACTTGTTGCTGATGTGAACTAAAATATTTTTTTAATTATAGTTAAACAAACATTGCAAATTTTGTTTATTATTTTTATTTGTAAGCATTAGTTCTAAGTATTTATAAAAAATATATAAAATATTGAAAATAATACTATCGGTTAATTAAATTAAATTATAAAAATTAAAACAACAAAAATGCTTAAGAATTTAAATTATGGAATTTTCTTATGCAAATAAATAAAATAGCTAACATTATGATAAATCGATTTACAACAACATTAAAAAAAAAAAAGTACTCAGCATTGTTATTTCAGTAGTGCATATAACGGTAAGAAATTTTAATATTTAGCAAACTATTTCAAAGTTTTCAGTTTGAAGAGAAAGTTAAAATCTTAAGTATTGCATATAGTTAAGTTTTTACTAAGTAAAGCTTTTTAAATCTGAAAAAGATACTTTGTCTTCACTGAAATTTCCACAACTAAAGTTTTAACCTTGTCTTTTAAAGTACAGTTTAAATTATTTTCAAAGGCACAAAATGTCAAAATTTAAAGAATTTATATTTAAATTTAGTAAAAAAAAACTTTGCTTATCCTACTTACACTTACATATGATGAAATAATTGTCATACGCTATGTTCCTCACTGGAGGGAATACTAGAGGGGAAATTGGTACATATAACTAAATCAAACATAGTTTTTTCTGTAGTTCGGTATGCACTAAGAAAAGCAGGATAGTAACTCTTTTATTTAAAAAACTTAGCTTGAATAAATAAAATATCCTATGATTTTTTGTTCCTCAGGGGCAATTAACTTTCTCTTAGGCATCTATATGGTTATATCAATATGTTAAGTTATACATTTTTTTAATTAAATATTTTAGTATGCAGACTAACGTAAACATAAACTTTATGTAGAGTGTACAAAGCAATGAAAATAGCTTAATAGCTATTCACATACAATTTTTCTATACAAAAAACTTACTTTGACTACTGTAGTTCTAACTTTTAATGAAAAAAACAAGGGCTGCTATTGATCAAAATTTATCAAGTTTAACATATTAGTAAGACCACAAATAAATAAATGATATGTAAAGTTAATGAATGTCTACCGCCAGGTAAAAAACTTATATAAAGATAATAAAGGATAACAGTTTTCAACCCAACCAACTTTAAATCGTGATTGTTTTAAGGGGTTTGCTATTTAAAAAATGCTTCAGTGACATTTTTTAATGTCCATTTAAAAAATATTGTATAATTTTTTTATATTCGCATTGAATAAAAGATCAAATCATTTAGAAAAAACTGACGTTAGAACTATGAATAAGTTAGATTTCAACCTGTTAAAGTTCTGCTTTGTGAAAGGAAGATCCTCTTTTTTCTCTATGTGTTCGTTATCTTGCAAACTACTTGTACTTGTGTTTGTAACGAATCCGCTTTGGGGCTCGTCGTCACTACAATCGGATTCAGCATAAGCTGCTAACCAGACTGAAGCTTCTGTTTCCTGTTATTTGAAATAACTGACAATTTATTTATTTTACGTTTAATGAAGATGCAATAATTTTTATAAAAATATTGACAAATACTTTGTGTTTTATTGAAGTAAAAACATTTTCGATACACTCTTTTCAACTACTATTGTGTACAACTAAGCTAAGAAATATTTTATTAACATTATAAAAGCTTTATAATACATAGAAAACATGATGAGTTTAAATGAAAATAAATACTGTTTCGATAAGAAACTGGTAAAATTAAGTACACAAGACTTTTTTAAGCATAAGTAAAGAGAAACTTAAGATGATAAAAGGATATTACAATAAAATTTATACGTACATGTTTCAAAGTTATATAAACGTAAATGAAATGTTTATGAAAACGTTTAAAGTAAAATATAATTATCGGAATTTAGCTGATTTACTTATTTAAAAGGAATAAAGCTATAGTATTAAAGGCTTAAAATTCGAGAAAAATTACAATCATTTATATAAATTAAATTTGTAAACAAACTTTTGTTTACACAACTTTGCCTTATAGGTTTATACACTTAAGTAAACTTTTTACGTCATTTAGTTAAAATTGTAAATTTATTATCATTAAAATATTTCGAATAGTTTAGTAAATGATCTGCAATCGCCTAAGGACTTTTTGTAGGTTTAATACCTCTATTGGTCATCCAGTTTCTGAGGGATTTTGATACATGCTGATCCCTTCTCAGATGGAATCTCTGAGAAGTTCAATCGATGTATACACTGTTACAGTGACACTTAAATTGATAGATAACATTATTTTTTCAGGATCTGGAGTAACATCTTTGAATATTTCTTTTGAAATTTTTCTAGTTAACTTAACTAATTCGAAGATTAACTGCTTCAAATTTACTATTGATTGCGTGTTTTACTTTAGCTGTATTACCTAAATAGGGAAGTCTTAAGTAAACTGGGCACTTTTTTGGGCCTCTTTTAGGATATTGAGTTTCATGATGGTCTTGTCAATCGTTTTCTTGATAATATCCGTTGGGTAATCTTATGATCTTAATATACTACTAATTTTTTGATTTCTTCATTTAATTGACTTTTGAGCAGGTTTTATACGCTCCGAAAACTAACGAGCGTGAACTTAGCTTGAATGGCTTTTTTTGTATATTTTTTTTAAACCAAACTTTATAACCAATTATTTTCAAATTCTTTAATGCTAACTTGGAACTTTTTTTTTTATTCTAAAGAACCTTTTTTTGCTTTGCTTTTCTCAATAATTTCCATCGAATTGTGGTTTGACTATTGTAGTGGGGCCCCTTTAAAAAGTTTGAGTTTTTTTCTATTTTTTTAATTTTTTAAGTTTTTCTCCGAAAATAGTAACTTTTTTCAAACTTTTATTTTTCGACATACTTATTAAACTAAGTTTAAACTTGTAATTAATTTTTTTATAGCATAAG
This sequence comes from Thalia democratica, assembly GCF_965202585.1. Lineage (NCBI taxonomy): Eukaryota > Metazoa > Chordata > Thaliacea > Salpida > Salpidae > Thalia > Thalia democratica. The sequence continues at coordinate 62,031,990 of NC_139165.1, forward strand.
CCTAAATAAATTTTTCAAAATAATTCCAATTTTGCACGGATTTCGATTTTTAGGTTTACAGGCTTTTATGCAAAAATATTTTTTAAAATATTTTTTCTTTTTAACAGACTTTTATAGTTAAGTTTCATGATGTAATTGTGTTTTTTTTCCATTTAATTATTGTTTTTAAAATATATGACCCATACAAGTTTTACCGAAATTCTTAGCAAAGCTATTTGAGGGATTTCTTGCTGAAGTGATAAGAGTTTAAGTAAAACTTGTATGGGTCATATATTCTAAAAACAATAATTAATTAAGAAAAAAATAATAATTACATCATGAAACTTAACTGTAAAAGTATGTTAAAAATTAAAATTAAAAAATAATAATAATTTTTGCATAAAAGTCTGTAAACCTAAAAATTGAAAATCGTCCAAAATTGGAATTTTTCTGAAAAATTTATTTAGGCCTATGGTATAAAAAAAATAATAATTGGAAAAAAAAATAACTACAAGTTTAAACGTAGTTTAATAATTATGTCTAAAAAAATTTGAAAAAAAATACTATTTTTGGAGTAAAACTTAAAAAATTAAGAAAATAAAAAAAAACTCAAAATTTTTAAAGGGACCCCACTACAAAAGTCAAACCTAAATTTGATTGGAAATTAATGTGAAAAGCAAAGCAAAAGAACGTTCTTTAGAATAAAAAAAAAGTTTTAAGTTAGCATTAAAAAATTTGAAAATAATTGGTTTTAAAGTTTGGTTTATAAAAAATTACAAAAAAAAGCCATTCAAGCTAAGTTCACGCTCGTCAAAAACTAAGCAAAAAAATAAAATTTACTTTTTGTAAAGTAGGACAGAAGGACTTTCATGGTATGTATTAACCAACAAATATTGGCTTCCATTACATGTATGTAATAAAAGAAGTTGATGTGTGTTGCAATGACACATCTAGAAAAGGTAAACAACCATCGACTTCGTTTTCACGAGTGAATTTAAGTGAGGGGTGTAGGTCGTCGGGTATTTTGAATATATTCTATTTAAGAATATAGATAAGCCGTTAAATTACTTAAGATATGTAGGTGATATTTTTATCTCAAACAAAAAATGCTACAACATAGACGACTTATTTAATAAAAGTTAACCTGCATACCTCACTTATATTTACTCGTAAAAATAAAGTCGATGGTTGTTTATCCTTTCTAGATGTTAATTATTGTTAAATAATTTAAATGTATAATTTAATAACTATATACGATAATACAACTGTTAAGGGTTCTGCCCAAATATTTGTTAAATATGGGGACGGGTCAAATATGCACAAAGACACTTTTGCACGAGAGTATTTAACAAAAATTTAAATAAAAGAAACTTAAAAATAAAAATACCGACTAAGGGCAATAATGATAGGTAGGTGTCAAATTTGCACGAATATATTTTTGCACGAGCAGGCAATTTTGCACGGGTTGAATTTTTTATTTATTACTGTTTTACTAATTTTAACTATTTATTTTACTATCACTGTTACCCCTAACCTTTACCCTCGGTCAGTCACTTTATTTTCTTTTTTGATTAATTTATCTTTTAGTTTTTTTTTTTATAGTTTCTTTACTCTCGTGCAAAATTTTCTTAGCGCAATTTTTTCCCCTCGTGCAAAATTTAACCTTCGTGCAATTGTGTCTTCCTGTAATTTGACCAATTCTCAATTGAATAATAGTTGAATAAAAAATGAAATAAGAAAAAATAATGTTAAGAAATTTATTTAAAAAAAAGAAAAAAGAAATAAAAAAATTACTTATTAAGGTTAAGGGGTAACAGTAATAGTAAAAAAATATAAGTAAAAAAACTCAATCAGTGCAAAAGTGTTATCGTGCAAAAAAGACTCCTTGTGCAAAAGTGTCTTTGTGTAAAGGTGTCCCTTCGTGCATATTTGACACATATCCGTTAAATATGTATGTATACTAGGGTGCTTATAAAAACAGCAACCTTTGAACTTTCAGCTCAGTTTTTTTTTTTTACATGTGGCAAATATCACAAAACACCCTACTCTGTGCAAAGTTTTAGATGATTTGAAGGAATTTTTATGCTAGCACTTTTCAATTTTCTGAAAACCATCCCAATGCAAACTGTATGGGATCCAAAAAATGTGATCTTAGAGTTTTTAGCTGGAAATTGTTTTACATAAGAAAATTATCACTATAACATATTGTGCAGAATTAAAGAAAATTTAATGAAAGTTTTATGGAGTCACTTATTGACTATATGTAATTTGTATCACTTTTTGTAAGTTTTCTGCTTTTTTGTAATAATTGCGACATATAAAACAATTTTCAGCTCGCATTATTTGGGTCCGAGACATTGCGTTGGTATAGTTTTCAGAAAATCAAAAACAGCAAGCATGAAAGGTTTTTCAAATCGTATATACGAATTAAAACTTTATTGATACCGTATAGAACTTATTTTACAGTAGCGTGCTTTTTTTTTGAATTAGTCCTAGTAAAAAAATCTAAGCTACAATAATAAAAATAAAATAAACTACAATTAATAACTATTTTCAATACTTTTTTCAAGTTGTTAGAATGACAAATTTTATATTTCAGAATTTACTAACTTCTTTATTTTATTAACGTTTTTAATTATAACAGTTTTATTAAATATATCAAATACATTTTTTACCGGTTACTAAAATAAAAAGTAATTAAAACATAATTTAACCATTTTTTTACCCCACAAGATAGAATTAATCAAAACTGTTTTTTAAGTCAATAAACCTTTTGATTTTGAGAATTAACGTCATCATTGTTAGACGTCAGTACAATATTATTAGTGGCATTTTCGTTTGAATCGACTTGTTGTTTCATAAAATTTGACAAAAAACTCATTGCTTTTCCAACATCTCCAATGGAAGGTGATTCGTCTTGAACTGGAGTTGTGCCTCCTTCATCTTCCATTCCGAGTACAGGAATCGACAACCCTGCTATATAAGTTTGATTTGTTTATCATATCATGTTTTTTTTTTGTAATATTTTTTTAAATGCTTTGATAGTTTGTTAACTATCTTCTAAGTCAATAAAAGTAATAAATCGTTAATTACAACTACTTTCTTGCCAGTTTGCAAATTAAAATTATCCTACTTCGATTAAGGTGAACTGTAAAAACTGTTTTGTGGTGAAACACACTCTATAATTGTAGAAATTTCAATTTTAATTCAGTTCAAAAATTAAGCTAATTTAAGCTTTAGTTATCTAAAAATAAAAATTACTAAGCTCCATTAAGATAAAGTTAAAATAAAATGTAGTGCATTTTTTAAACTAAATTTAAACTGATCAAATTATATATTTCTTGTAAGCATAATTTAATTGACCAGGGAATGTTGAGTTAATTGTCTATTAATACGTAATATTTAAATACCTAAAAATTTCAAGATTTAAGGAATAATTCCAAAAAGAACTGAGTTTAAAGAAATTGTTCTTCAATAAAAAATTTAAAAACAATTAAGTATACAAAAAAAAAGTAAAATTTGTGATAAACATAGTCTAAAATTAAGTATCTAAAACATGTAGATTCAAGCCATGCATAGCGTTTTTTAAAATGTAATTTAATTCTTTATTACCAGTTTTTTGGCCACCAAGTCCAGGCAGTGTTGGACTGTTATGCTCAGAGGTGCCACCATTATCCTGAATAATAGAACCAGAAGATGTAGGAGTATTATTTTTATTACGAACTCTTAAATCTTGATCCTGTATTAACAAAAAACAATCACTACATTTTGTAACAAAAATGCATCTCAATTGAAAATTAAACATCAAATATCTCAATAATCGATATTCAATAACACATTTTTCTTGCAGTTTATTGAAAATGAAACTTTATCAAACTTCAAGCTGATTATATATTTTTTTTAATACTCAACTCCACTAATGATTTAACATTTTAAAAGCGTAAAATTTTATTAATAACATGTATTATATAACTTTATTTACTTTTTTGGGAGTGTGCCTTCTGTGATCAGTGTCCTGTATAAATAATATTTCTTTAAAACTTAATTAAAACAATACTTATATAAATCGTTAGTGTAAAAACATATAAAAGGTAATCTTAATTTCTCTACTAGATAAAAAATAAGTTTACAAGATTGTATAGCTTTGTGAAACGTAAAACTAACTGACGTACATTATAAATTATAATAACATAAATTATAATTTTTATTGTTGTAAAGTCAATTTGATGACTTAAGCATCAACTAAAATTTTAAAATTATTGTATAGATATTTTTTAAATGTTTAATAATTTATTTTGAAAGGTTTTTGCTGATAAATACTTTAAGAACAAAAAGTTGTAGATAACTTTGATTCAATCTTGAAAATTAATGTAACTTTAACAGAATAAGTTAATGGAAAACTTTCAAACTAATTTTATACTTTAACAATAAAATCAATCAATAAAAATACTGAAATAAATTAAGAAATAGTATTAGCAGAACTAAATTAGAAAATTTTGAATGTCTTCCAAATTTTAATAAGGAGTTTCTTAAAAGGACAAAAAACTTCGCCATAAAAAACTAGATTTTTTTCAATGTGTTGGTGCTAAATTTACTGTAACTTTAAAATTGTATTCACGCTACTTAATACTACAAAATTATATGCATCAAGATAATCAACATTAAATAATGAAGAAATAATAGCTACTATTTTTCTCTTGTTTCTTATGATTATTCGAAATTAAAATATGTTTTTTGTCTTCTTTGTTTAACAAACAAAACTAACTTTATCAAACTTGTTAAAAATGGATTGAATTCTGGACTCCAAACTATCATAATTGTTACCAGGTGACGAACCGACGTTGGCATCAGGTGAAGCACCTGGAGGGATCTCTCCCTCCTCAATGTCGTCAGCAGTTGCCATGGCAGCTTGGTACGATTCACCTTCCGTCGATTTCCCTTGCAACTCATCACCATAGCCTTCAGCTCTTGCCTGACTAAAATTAGTAAAAAAATTTTTTTTCTACTATTATTTGCTTAAAACTACTTACGTTATAAAGTACATGTAGGTTGAATGATAGCGTATTTAAAGAGCTCACTTACAAAACTATCATTAAGTTATTTACAAAAAAAAATTACAAATATCTAAATGTGGTTTTTCATTACTACTTTCCAATAGACATACACTAAAAAATAATTTACATGTGAGTTCTAATAATACTTTATTTTTATGCAATTACTAACAAATCAGGAAAACTTAAACTCTTACACTGTTTCAATATACAAATAATAAGTAATAATATCTTAAATTTAACTTTCTATAAAAATTAAAACATCATTTATTCATAAAATATGCTTTTTCCTCTAAATGTTAAAAATTATAACTAAGTTCATTTATGTTAGTTCTTTGAAATTTGCAAGTTATAAATTAAGAGATATAAAAACATTAACTTAAACAAAATTAAGTGAAAACTTTTGAAAAAATCATATAAAGTTTTTTAATAACTTACTTTATTAAATTTTGCACTTGTTCAATAGGAAGAGATGCTACAGTCTGTAAATTAAGATACTAAATAAATATCTAAAAGGATTAACATTTTATTTTAGAAAAAAAAAAAACTAAAAATGATACATATTTTGAACCTAAATAAATATTTTAATTTAAAATATTTGTTTCAAACTTACGTTTAAATCGACCTTGTCTTCAAAAATAAAATTTGGTCTTATTGTATTCCTGTGAATAGAAAACAATTAAATATTTTATTAATTTTGGAGTAAAATCATTATAAAAAAAAATTATTTACATATTTGCTATACAGCTTATAGGATTTTTCCTAAAATAACATAACACACAGTGGGCTGAAAAAGGGGATCAAGCGGACATTGACTACAAAAATATTTTTTCTGAATAGAAAACCAAACTCAGTGTTAAACATAGTTAGATAGAACTTGATTTCTTGCTTCAAAATTGGTTTTGTTACTTTTCTGCTTGAAGTATTAAGGAGTTATGTAAGTTTAATAAATCCAACTAGTTTTTGAATTTTTCAGTGTAAAAACCACTCAAAATTCTTTATAGTTTTCGTCAAAAATTTGCTGGTAGAAAGTTACAGAAAAAATTATAAGTACTTTTTTTTAAATAGTATAATGCATATCAAACACAAGATAAGCTATTTAAAAAACAAATATCTTAAGGCTTTTTTATAAATTGATATTTATATAAAAAAAACTTAACAGGCAGCCAAATATCGCTTATAAACCCCTTTAAAAATAATTATTGCCTATCAATAAATATTTTTGTAAATTTGTATACAGAATTCTTTTCATATTTGCAAAACTAAAAAAAAGAACATGTTATTGCGATAGGAAATTGAGATATTTATCTCTTAAAATACCCTATATTGCTCTAAAACACCAGTGAATTTTCGGAACGAATAGCAGTTTTTTGAAGATAAATTATATACTTTTCTTTTTAAATATTTAAAGAATTTTGATTTTTTAAATTTAGCACTTAATCAAAAAAGAAAAACATAAAAATAACTTTGTATTTAAGTTTTTAAGGTAATTTTAAGCAGTTGCTGTGTGCCTTAATTTTGACATAAATTTAAGTTTTTTTTGACTTAGTTTTAAACAACAAAATATCAAAAGTTTGCTTCTTTTAAGCTTACATACCTTTTAATACACACAAAGCAGAATAGAACCAAACCCAGTTTATTAAAGAAGAAGCCCAGCTCTAAACAATTAATTTAAACTCTTGGTTTAACTTTTTAGTCACTAAAATGGTCAATGGCCGCATTCCAGCCCACTGCGTAACAGTAAAATCTCGAAATCAGGATTCTACATTAGTATTTTTAGGTTTTAAAACTCCTTATTGCTTAAAGCCGTATAAATTAAATAATTGAAAAGTCTTTTTAAGATAGTTTTTCAATAAAAAAGTAAAACTGTTGACAATTAAAGCTATTTCATAAAAACTAGATACGATAGATAGAAATGTACAACGGAAGCAAATTCGTGCCAATTTTCTTGGGTATTTAAAAAAAAAATTAAAATATACATATTAAAACTGATTAATTCAAAGAAAAAATTTTCAGACTATCTATACTTTGTTTTAGTGTAAACAGTTTATCAACAAAGTTGTCAATTTTAGACCATTCCGTATATATATAAACAGGGTTTCTAAAGATTTCAAAAAAAATCTAAGTTTTCTAAATTTTTTCCAGGTTTTTGAAAGTACAGTGCCTATTCACTTATCCGAACTCCACTTATCCGGACGCTTACTTATCCGGACAGTTTCGGTCAAAAAAAAATTCAAAAAAATTTCAATAATCAACACAAAAATTCATTCAAAAAATTTCACAACTTTTTAAATTCCATGAGTTTTCTGCTGAAAAACGTTAAAAAAACAAACGTCTACTCTTTCTTATTTTAGTAAAACTTCCAATAAAAACTAATTTGTTAGGAGTGATATGTTTCCGTTAAATTGACTTAAAACTTAGTCAAAGTTTCTCGTTTTTCTTTATGTCTGCTTTTTTTTTAAAGATAGGTTTAAATTATTTTTTGTTTTAAGAGATAAATTTAGTTTATATTTTGTCTTAAACAAAAATTAATCTTTTTTTTATTAAGAGTTAGGTAAGGTAGAATTGCAAATGATGAGTTTTACTTGCTTGACCCTCAAAAAACGTATATAGTTGCAGAGGGTAAGTAAGTCTGATGTTTTTCTACCTTAGAAAAAAATTAATTAATTAACCTTTAGTTTAGCTTTTATCATTTTATTATAAATTACTCACAATTACTATGTATTTGTTTTTACCATAGCACTTTTATTATGCATTGCATTATATGCAGCAATTATATTATTATATGAAATAATAGATTTTAGTACTTATCTGGAATTTTGGTTATCCGGACATGTTTAAAGAAAAATCTTGCCCAACGTGTCCGGATAAGTGAATAAACACTTAACAGGGTTTTTATCCATTTTTAGTATAAAATAAGCTTAAGGTAAGAAACTGAAATATATAGTATAAAAAAATTGAAAAATTACTGTAATGCAACTTTAAATGTGTTTTATAAGAAATAAACTTCTAAGTGATTCAAAATAAAAATTTGTAAAAAAATACTTTTCGTACCTAATAAACATTTTATTATTTAAGATGTGTAAATTATTTAAAATTAAAAGTTTTCTAGTTTTTTTTTTGCCTTAGTTGTCAAATTCCAGCTTTTTTACGTAATTCCAGTTTTTTTGGCAACCCTGTATAGATTTTATTATACTTATTATGTCGTTTACTTAATAACGTTATTTCAACTTTTTTTTTTTAATTACAGACTTTTATAAGGTAAAGAACTATATAACTATTTATTTTTCAAAATTTTCAAACGTTAATTTATAAAATAACAGGGGCACGGTGCGTTTACAAGCTCATGAAGTTTTTACCAACTTTACAGGACTGGACGCTTCTTCGTCGTCAGAAATTTCCATGTCCTGATGCTGCGGAGATTTCGATACAAGTATTTTGTCTAAAGATTTTTGTGACGTTCCTATTATCTTTTCAAGTATCGTTGTACTCTGTAGTTATGTAAAATAAGCTAATATTAACACAACATAGCGAGCTAGTATCTTAAATACTATTAAACTGAAAACCTAATCTATAATTCTAAAATTTTAAACATATAATGTATTTGAAATGAACTCAAACTTTTTTTAATTGTATAATAAGTTAGTTCAATAGTATTAAGCTCTAACAAACTTATGTCTCAAACTAGTTTACTCATTTATTTTTAACTTTAATTATTCAAATATACTTTTTTTTATATTGATTAACAAATTTGCTATAGTTATGTTATAAAGCTTAAAATCTTAGATAATATATTTTATCCTATATTTATAAATTGTTTAGTATGATTTTTAACAGTTTTAAGAGTATAACACACATAGGGCCCGCAACTAAAAGATTGAAATTCTTTTTTTTTTGATAATTTTTGGCTATAAAGCCAAGATTCTAGCACACTTGAGTAGACAACACAGAATTTCTAGGACACTTAGTTCAATAAATTAGATATATTTCGAGCTGTTCTCATTAGTAGAATACAAAGCTAACATAAAAAAAAGGTTTTAAACTTATACAGTAAGAAACTGCTGAAAAGTGGTCAAAGATTAATAAAAGGACAAAAGTAATTAGCAACAATAACAATTAATTAAATTTACCAACAAACAATTAAGTTAAAAAATACACAATAGTCAAAAAAAAAACGACTTAAATCACAAATATAACGAAAAAAATTACTTTGTGACTACATAAGATTAAAAATCTTATCACATGTTAGCTTTGTATTCTACTGAAGACAACAGCTCGAATATCTTGTATATTGAACTGTTTATACTGTATCGATTACAGAGTTACTACTCAGTAAAGTTTGATTGTATAAAAGTAAATAATCAAAATATAAGTTTAAGTTGCTTAATTTTAAATTTTTGATGAGCCAAACTTTGATTAAAAATCATATATCCAAAACATTTTAGAGATCTACTTACAGTCTGATAAATTTTGTTTTAAAAAGAATTTCTTTATTTATATAAAAAAATAAATAGATACAATCTTAAACTACATAGAAAATATAATACATGAAAATATTAAAATATTGAGTTTAAACGAATTTTCTTTCTCTATTTCTAGTCAAGAGCGATTTTGGCCCACCAAGTAACATAAACAAAAAATATATAAATAGTTTTATAACAATGAAAAAAACAATTTCCAACAATATACAAATTTATGATTTTAAATTAGGTATAAGATTAACTGTATTTACAATTTCAATCAATTTAAGATTCTAGTTGTAAAAAACAATTGTTACCCCTTGAAGCTTCTTGCTTTCATAATAGTACGAATGAAAAAATATATCAGCTGTTTGTATTTTCTGTCGAACTACTTTTTGCTTACTAAGTAGTAATTTTAAATTGCTTATGTTAGATTGTAAAGTTTCAATTTTTTCGTCAACTTCCTCCAAACATTTTTCTCCGGCTAACTTATCTGTTTTAATAAAATCTAAAGAACGGTTCTAACTAAAAACGGTATATGTGAAAAAAAAAATCTTAACATTTTAGTAAAGATTTAACTATTAAGTTAATGAATCTAGCTATTAAAGTAATGTTTTGTTTTATTATTTAAGACAAAATAAATGAACTGCTATATACGAGCCAAATTTACCACCTATTTTCAAGTTGCAAAAATAAAATTTATAGTTAACAAACAAAGTAGAAATTAAAAACTATCGATTGTTCACAAACATCCTAAAAAAATTCTTAGAGGCCCTGTATCGTTCGTACTTTCCCTAGACAATAAAAAGTTAACTGCTGCGTAACTTAAGATGTTAAACCCCGAAAAAATTCGGAATATGTATGGCAGGTTCAAACTTAGATTTAGAACCGATGATTAATACAGTCGATTTATCATCAAGTATAAGTACAGCTTTAGTTAGTACAAATTTACAACCACATTAAATTTTCGATGAATTAGAAAAAAATATTACTTACCTCAACTAATAAAAAACACATAGATAGTTTTTCATTTTTCTATTTGTTATATTCATTAGTTTCAAAAAACTTAAGGTTAAACAACATAAAAAGTTGCAAACATAAAAACATTATTTTTTAAATAAGCATTATATATGTTTTTTTGACTTAGTTTCGATATAATTACCGAGTAAAAACATATACATTAATATAACAAAAACAGTATAATCAAATAACTATTAAAAGGTTAAAAGTGCACTTTTATAAAGGCTTAAAATCCTGTTGTGCTCTTCAAAAAAAAATTTTTTATGGCAATTTTTTCAGGGTTATTTTTGGTTTTACTAAAAATTTGCTGAGTTTGTTCAACAAGTTACAAATTTAGTCATTTAAAAAGTTTCAATTTTTTATGCAAAACAAATAGTAATAAATAAAAAAACAGTTTTAGTTAATTTTTTCTTTAATATCTAATAATCATCTATAAAACCTTTTAGAGTCTTCGTTTTTTGCACATCAAACTTTTCAATTTTCTTCATACCATCTATTTCTGGTAAAATCTGATTTGAAAGCGTATTGACCTCTGCTAAATGCTGTATAAGATCGTCTGGTAACTGTAGAAATTTTTATATACAATAAAATACAATATCGTAAAAAAACTATTTAAGAGCATTTAAGGGATCACCTTTTCTATTACAAGTGATCGTATTTTACTGAGTTTAATTCAGCTATAAGAAGCTTCTTACCTTATATAAATTTTAACTGTTTTTTTTAATAAGTGATCAAAGTTAATGAGTTCAATAGGTTCTTTATGAAAGGCGTATATAAGAAAATCAAAAAAGACTATTTCTCTAAAAAATATTTTCTCCTTCATTTGTTAAACAATTTTCTTCAAATTTAAAAGCAAGTCTATTACAACGTAAAAATTTTTTTTTTCAATGCACAAACTTTTTTATCTTTAAAAAAATGAAAATTTAATAAAGATATATTTTTTTATCTTAGTTTTAAATTACATCATACAAAGTATTCTTAATTGTTTAAGAAATTTTTCCTGAAAATTTAGGTTAATTGCTTAAAAAATTAAGGAGTAGACAATCTAGTAGATAATATTTTTTCCTTTTGTACTGGTATAATTAAAAATTTATTTTAAGTGAACTTAAAATATAAAATTTCAAAGACTTGATTTTATCCAATGATCAAAACTAAAACTAAGTTTTTAAAAATTAAAAACGCCAAAAGCTTCATAAAATTGAAGATTTTTAACTAGATTTATTTACTTACTTACTGCTACGTTTACTCTGCAACGTTTTGAAGTTTTTGAAAAAGTATTACATAAACTTTGATATCTATACACAGTTAAAATACAGGGTTCCCACCGAAATTTCAAAGAAAAATTATAGGGAAATCCATAAAATATAGTAAATTTATAGGGAAATTATCAAAAAAAAACAATGAATTTTATACGTTACAAACATATTTTCAAGGTATATAAAATAAAATATGTCATTAACCGTTTATAAGCACAGTCTTAATAAGAAATTTAGGAAATTTCGTGGGTTTTGGAGCTCTAATTTTAGTTAAATCAGCAAACTTCAGATAAATTGTATTTAATTTAAATATAAACAAATAAAAACTTTATTCGTTAGGTGGCGTCATATTGTCAGTTTTCTACTGAAATTGTAAAGATTTTGATTAAAAAATTATAATCAAAACTTTTTTAACATGTTTTTCACTACGCGGTGTTTTGGCTTTCAAATTTCAATCACCAACCAAAAAAACGTAATTTATTGGGATTCTAGGGACTTTTCAAAATATTGAAAATTTATAGGGAAATGGGAACCTTGGAAAATGATTTTTCTGTATAAGTTAATTTACAATTATAAATTTATTTTCTTAAATAGTTAACATTGGTTGCTAGAGAACTGCTAGCACAAGCCCTGTTACATCATAGATATTAGTTAAGAAAAATTATTTCTTTTAAACCTATTTAAAATACTTACAGTAGAATAACTTAGAAAATTGACAGCTAAAATATAAATAGAATACAGACATATTAAAATTAACAAATTATTTGAAAAAATCATTATAGAATCTTTTCAGCATTCCTTGTAAAGTCATTTAAAACAGAAAAGATTAAGCATTTAGAGGTTCGTAATATCAGGGTTGCCACTCTTTGAGCCAAAAAATCTTCCCTGAGTGACCAAAAATTCCCTGAGTAACCTTAAATTTCCCTGAGTTTCCCTGAGTATTTTTCAAATCTTAAAAAAAAAAATTTCTCTTCTAACACAAATTATTAATACCTCATTCTCATTTTTCTTCTTTAATAATAAAATGAAGGTTGTATAACAAGTAATTGCATTATTTTTACTCTTAGAGGCTTTTAATTTAAGATGTTTTTTCGACATACTGTGCGATTTCAATGCCCTTATACCCATGTTGGATAAGGCCATTGGTGTATCATCACCACACCACTTACATTTAAACTTCTCTTTGTCTACATCCTCAAGTAACCAATCTTTGAAGTCTTCATGGTTAAGCCAACTTATTTTAAACAAGGTTTTAAACTGTACTTTACTCATAATACTTAAATTTAATTAAATTTGCAAAAAAGTTGTAAAGTATATTAAAACATTCACACTAAAAAATTAATTACCATTACTGCTACTACTTTTGAAATTATTATTTATAAACAAAAATTTAACCTCTATTTTTCTAACAAAAGTAATACAACACTAATCTGTATTCATTTTAATTTTTTTTACTGAAAACAAGTAGTTGTAAACAAATAACAAATAACTTTATTATTTAAAAAGTAAGAATTTTTTAAACTACATAAGTAACTAAAATAAAAAGTTTATTAGAACTTTTTAATGAATAGTTAACAACAACTTTCATTTCTCTAAACTGTTTGATTTTACTTAAGTAAATATAAATTTAAAACTTAAAAAAACTACAATGTTAATACTAAGAATATTCAAGAACTAGCCGCAAGGCTAAAAAAATTCTAAATAACCACTTAAATAATAAAAATTACTACTTTTGAACAAAATATTGAAACTGGATTAACTAAACCTCATTCTAGATGTAGAAAAAAATTTCCCTGAGATTTTCAAAAACTTCCCTGAAATTTAGAGAAAAAATCAAAACTTCCCTGAGTTTCCCTGAGTTAAAAGAAAATGCCAAAATTCCCTGAGTTTCCCTGAGATTTTCTACAGTTTGAAAATTCCCTGAGATTCCCTGAGTTCCCTGAGTGTGTGGCAACCCTGTAATAAAATTAAATTTTTTAGTTTAGAAGCTTGTTACTACAAGTAAAGAAAATAAATACATTGCTTCTTTATATATAAAATTTTTTAAATAAAAAAGTGAATTCTTTTGTAGAGTTAAGAATATATATAGTTCAAAACTATACTAGCTTACTTGTTTTCAAACTTTATTTTTAAAGTTGGAAAAAAGTGTAAATGAAACTCATTTTCAATTATTTACAACAACAAAAAAACACTAACGTCTAGTCTTGCGAGGAACGAATTTTTCAGCACAGTTGGAACTCTTCCGCATTCGATACAAGCAAGTAATTCATCACACCAATCAGAATCATAAATATTTCTATTTTTCCATATTGTTATTACCCTCGCTACATTCTGCTTAGTTTCAGAATTGTTGGCACTATACGATTGTTAAGTTAAAATTAAAACATAAAAGCATGTAAACTAATGATTATCAAAATTGATTGTTTTTAATGTATGGGAAAATTGAACAAAAAAATTCGAGTAATGCTTATCGAACTAAAAAAAACTTACTTTTAATTGTCTAATGTTTTCCATTAAATATACTTATAATTCGATAGAAACAATAAATACTTTACTGGTTTAGACAGTAACTCTAGAAAAAAAAAGAGCAAAAATACAATAGCGTCACAAACATTTTTTAATAAAATGTGCTGACAAAAATGTTATAAATTTCAAGTTTAAAATTGTGTCTATGGCATGCTGTGTTTTATAGTTTTTAGAGAGAATTTTTTTCATAACAAAAAATATCTATAAAAATAAACATTCTTTGAGGTTTTTTGAAACAAACTATTATTTAAGATACTTTTTTTTAGAAAACAAAATTCAATTAATTTTTGAGATATGAACACTTTTGTAAAAAAAATCTAAGACAAACGTATACAACAAAAATTTTACACAGTTAATTTTCTCCAAATTTTGTAAAAATCATTAAAATTTAACTCCTACTTCATTTTTGAAGCAATTTACGTTCACTTTAATTTTTTCTTACTTAATTAAAAAAAGATATGTTTATCTTAATACTACGAAAATATTTTTTCAAATTAAGTTAAAACTCAGTTAGCAGATTTTACAAGATTTTTTTTTAATTAATGACTTTTTTTTCTTTTTTTTTTCACAAAAAATGTTTATGTATATAAATTTGTTACCTAAAAGTTGTTCAAAATTTACTAAAGATTAGAATGAGAAATTTTTAAAACAAAAGTTCAAAAACTGAAGGTATGGGATAGATTTTTGGTGAAATAGTCTATTTTTGCATTTTAGTTTGTGCCTCCTATAATAAAAAATTATTAAGCTTTCTAACTTTGTACGCTCATATTTCAAAAGTTACTTTGAATTTTCAAAAACAGTAAATACAACTGATAGCTTAGTTTTATATGTAAAATAAGAATAACTTTTTTTTAATGGTTTACCCCCATGTTCTTGAAATATAAACTAATCACTAACCTTATATACATTATTGCTTCTGGAATAACTTTTTTAAATGATTCTTTGTACTTGTGAGCATTCTTTCTCTCACATTTTTGTACAATATCATTACATAGATAAAATAAAGTCAGTCTGTGATTCTGATTGGCTGAATAATTTTTAAATTTTATTTTAGTAAACAGTTAATAATTCAGTTTAACAAGTGAAAGTCTTAAGTTAATACAAATTTGCAACAGTTCGGCAGACTAATTTACAGGTTTTTATGTTTCCTACAATATGAAATGTTGTTATAATAAATAACATCTAAAGCATAATCTTTTGTTATAGTTTTTGGAATCAAAATCTAAAATTAAAACTATGCTAATTATATACTTAGTAAAAAAACTGACTTCTTTAAGCAGAGAAATAATGTTTCTATTTTTTAATACACGAAATCAAAAACAAAATACTTGAAGTATAAATATAATTATTTTATTATAGAGTAAAATAATTAATTTAATATTAATATGTATTTTTATTTTGTTTTAATTCAATGTTTTATTGTAAAAAAATTTTGATACAAATAATTGAGGAACAATTTTCTGATATTAAATTTATAAAACAATAAAACAGTTGCCACTCCTTAAGTAAGGCAAAAAAACAGACTGAGTAAATCCGAGTTTATTAAAATTCATCAGAAAAAAATTAGTATACTTAAGTATACAAGAGAAAACCTTTGTGGTAAAAATTATATATTCAAGTATAAGATGTAACGTTAAAAGCCATCCTAGAGATCCTGATAAGCTAAGCTTATCAGAATATATACCATAGATGTTTTTGTGGTAAAACTTTATTCCGACTAACGGCGTTTCACTGCTCTCAAATAAATTTAAGAGCAGTGAAACGCCGTTAGTCAGAATAAAGTTTTAACACAAAAACATCTGTGGTATGTTCAAGTAAACATACATTCAATTTTTCTACTTCTAATTTTTTATAGTCATTATAAGCTTTATTTCATGCAACTATAGAGACATCTAAACCTTAAAAAGTTATTTATAAAAAAAAATTAAATTTTATTACCTACTGTGCACAAAACGTTTTACACTGATTTATCGTGCCAATTTTTAAAATTGTTTATTGAGCTCTGCTTTTAGATGCTGTATACTTATAATCTATTTTTAAATCACTAAGAACAGGACTTAAAACATTTGCTTATTGTTATGTTTACAAAAGGCTACAGAAAACACCTTTGGTATATTTAAGTACAGCTGGCAGAAATGCAGAAAGTTTTACTTAATATTTTGAAACATCAATGTAAAAGTATTAAATAAAATAGCAGAATATAAGTTATCTTTAAATACCAAATATTTAAAACGAAATGTACTGCAAATAAATTACATTCTTAAAAAAACTAGCTTGAGTTTTTCAAAAAATCTATAACTTTTCTCATAAAAAACAAAACCAGCTTGAATTAGACTTAGTTATTTAAATTAATTTAAATTAGCCTCAATTTACCTAAGGTTGTTTTTAAATTTCAAAGTAGCTTGAATTATTCTGTGTAACCTGAAAGTGTGACAAACCTATAATTAAGAATTTACAAAGAGAACTTTATACAAAATTTTCTTAAACTAAGGACATAAATGTTTGTAATATATTATTTATATTATAAAAAAATAGTCTGATTAATAATTGATACAAAATAAGTATTCATAACAAAAAAATATTAAGACTTTTAAAATAAAAATTATATTCATTATTTAAAACCAGCTAAGAATAAGCTGTAAAGTTTCAAATAATATTATTTTTAGACTGTAGTATTTCTAGTAAATCTATATTTCTTGCTTAATAAATTTGAATATTATAAAATAAATCAGTCAAGTTCATATGTCCTTATATCAAAACACTACTTAAAATTGCTTTAAGCTGTGAAAAATTAGTAGTTAAAATAAAAATTACATAAAATGATTAATTCAATAAGTACATAATACAAAATACAACAAAAAATTTTAAATAAAAACTAAAAAAGAAATACAAATAGAAAAAAACTAACAAGATCTAAGTGTATCAAGCCATTTAGAAGTAACCTCCTTGTGGTAGTACTTTATACAGATCATCCACACACCAAGCATTGCAATTGAGTCATGTGTATTTTGCACAGATGCAAGTTTTCTTCCAAGCGAACTAA
Organism: Thalia democratica; assembly: GCF_965202585.1. Lineage (NCBI taxonomy): Eukaryota > Metazoa > Chordata > Thaliacea > Salpida > Salpidae > Thalia > Thalia democratica. The sequence continues at coordinate 62,049,325 of NC_139165.1, forward strand.
TATTCACTGCTGGCTTTTCAGATCCTTGCTGTGTTTTACTGCTGTGTTTTCCAGATATTTTCTTGTTTGGCATAATTAGCTATTATTATTTAAGTTTTTCTGCAAACTACCAATTGCAATTTATCTGCAGAATTCAAAATAAAAGTATTAGACAACATTAAAAAATTGGAATGTTAGAAAATTTAACTTCTTAGTATAGTTTCTGACAATTTAAAAGTAGAAACAGATAGAATTAACAGTTTGTAAAATAAACTAACTAAACCAAATTTATAGTACAAAGGTATTTCTTTAAACACTAGAGTTGCCACAATTTGATATTTTGTTAGTTTAGAAGCTTAAATGCTATTTAGTCAGGAAATAACAAATTAAACGCAAAACATTTTAAATCTAGAACCATTAAATCTATGTAAGCTTCATTTTCAATGGCTTTGCTTTAAAAAAAAGCTACTAAGCTTAATTTTAGTTTAAGCATTATTTTCCTATATTTTGGAGTAAGCAGATTTAGCTTCCTTCATTGCGTGATTTCAGACAAATAAACTTTTTTGTGTTGTCTATGTTCAAATTACAATTCTGTTGCTCACCTTAGTATATGCTTTAAAGACTTCTTTTTTGAGAAAATAGGCTAAAATAGCTCAAAAAGTGCATGTTTTCATTAGTAATTTCAGAATTTAATTAAATTCCAAATCAAAAACAAGCAACCCTAAATAAAAAAGTTTATTTATTCTTAGTTTTTTAGTTACAAATTTCAATAATGTGTAATTATTTTTTTGTATTTTTGTCAAACAATCACTAATAAATTAGTGCAAGGATTTTTGGCCAACACTGTATATGAACTAAAGAGTTATATTAGTTGTATTTGTTTTATCAATTTTAAGTTATTTATTCTTCTTGCAATTATTATAATCATCACAAGAAATATACGTGTTTAAACTTTTTGATTACTAAAATGGCAACACCAAATTTTCAAAAAAATATTCCTTGCATAAAAAGAGATCAAGGCACTTTTTAGAAAAGTTAATTTTGACTATTAAACGTAGAAATCACAAAATATAAACTACAAATATTTGTTTACATAATTTCAAAACTTCACTAAACGTTTGAGATAAAGTTAAATATCTAAAGGGTTGTACACAAATGCTCAGACCTCAATAAATTCACTTATATCAGATGTTTATGATTTACTTTAAGTCTTATGCACCATTTTTCTGCTAAAGGACTCATATTTTTAGATTTTCTTCCTTGAACGGTTTATAAGCTTTCACAAATTTGATTTTTTTTAACTTTAAACATAAATTAGCATAGAATAAACTGTCAAAGTTTAAAGAAGATTGATTTAGAGAGGAAAGCATTTATTTAAGGTCATAGGGAGAGGGGTTAATACCCTTTTTTCACAAATTGATCTTATTTTATATAGTTTTTACTAAGCTACAAGATGCTTTTTACAGATTGTAAAAACTCAAAATAACTTTTGAGATATAGCCGGTTAAAGTCTGAGGCAACAATAGGTTTGTTATGGGAGGTGCAAACTAAAATGGCAAAAATAGACTATTTCACTAAAAATCTATCTTCTACATTTTTTGAGATAACTACCTCAAAATTTCAGGAAGTGTTCCTTGATATATTTGAAAAATTCTGTTTGAAAGAAATTTTAAAAAATTGAAAAAAATATATATATAAAAAAAAACAAAAAAAAAAGTTTTTTTTTTGTTATAAATTTTTTATTTTTTTATTAAAAAAACTTTTTGTTTCAACAGAATTTTCTAAATATTGCAAGGAACGTTTCCTAAAAATTTGAGGTAGTTATCTCAAAAAACATAGGAGGAGAAAGATTTTTAGTGATTTCTAGATATTCGCTGTTTTAGTTTGCGCCTCCCATAAGGAAACTATTGTTGCCTCTGACTTTGACCTGCTATATCTCAAAAATTATTTTGAATTTAAAATCTGTGAAAAGCATCTTGTAGCTTAGTAAAATCTATATAAAATAAGATCAATTTTTGAAAAAAAATGTATTTTAAATGTGTTTTACCCCCCCCCCCCTTATGCTTTTAATGAAATAGCCTATATTCACAAATGATCTAAAAAATTGGACCAACTTGTAAAAAAGTAGGTACCCTTATAATATGTTGTCTATAACTACTAAGCCTTAGAAAAAAAACAGGAATTTTATAAAAAGTTTATGACAAAATATACCAACTTTATATCAGTTAAAAAGTTTATTGTTTTGTTTAATTACAAAAGTGAAAACCTTTGTTTATAGTTAGAATTTTGAAGTAATGCTGAAAAAATTTGAGAGGTAATAGTTTTAAAATAATTCTCTAGAACCAATAATTACAACTTTTTGAAGCCAAAAATCAGCCAGAATTTATGAGAAAATTTAAAACAAAAGTAGTATGAGCTAAAAACTGAAAAAAGGATATTGTTAGACAAACTTTAATACCTAAAAAAAACTAAATGATAACGATGGGTCTTAATAAAAACACACTTTTAGATGAAATAAGATTTAAAGTCAGTAAAAATAGCCTCATATTTAAGAAAAATATCCAAACTAATATAATTTTTGCAACTAAAACTTCAAACAAGTCTGAGTTAGTCTGAGTTTTTCAAAAATTTCAAACTACCTATTTTGAGTATCCTTCTTAGTGTATCTGTATAGCAACCCAGTAGAAAAATTCTTAGCAGTCAATTATAAAATGAAAGAGTTTTAAATTAAAATAAGCAGCGCATTTTAATAGCAATTAAATAAAGAACATAATTGTAAAAATTTTTAAAGCTTCAACTTGATTATTTTGCATTAGTTGATTTTAAGCTGAAAAGCAGGTAGCTTTTTTTTAGCTTTTATTAGTAAGCCGCAGTTTGCCAACCTATTGATTTAATAGGTGCAGTTTGCCAACCAAGGGTGGCTACTTGTTTTTCAGAAATTTTTTCCAGGTTTTCTGATATTTTAAATAAATAAAAAATTCATAAGTTTAAGCTAAATTTATAAGGAGGACAATATCATGGTGCCTAAATTACTAAATTTAAACTACCTTATGTTATTTATGTATCAAAACTACTATATATCTATTTTTTAGTAGTAATTTCAAGTAAAGGGTTAAAGGCAAAAATCTGTTAAATGGGTGTAAAGAGTTTTGAGGTTAAAAAAAAAAGTTTGTTAAATTAATTATCAAACAAAACTACTAGCTAATTATTTGTAAAACAACTATACATCCTCTTGACTAGCAGATCTTATGACTAAAAAGAACATTATAATGTACACCAATTTTCATTAATAAATATTTTGAGTAAAATGTTGAGTCAAATTCAGTCAGAATTACTAATTTTGAAACCCTGCTTTAGACTAAAGATCACATTATTTTTAAACTTTGCAAAACATATCACTAAGAAAAACAGTTGGTATTAAATTATTCAGTTTACTAGTAATAACATTTTCAAGAAATTTTAACTTGTTGGAAAACTATTTGTAGGTAAAATCAAACAAGTCTTGTCAGACTTAAGGCCATAGGGGGGGTCCAACATTTTTTTTTTACAAAAATTTACTTTAGCTTTTATATGAAAGCTTTAAGTACAAACTACAAGCCAGTTTTTATAGAATTCAAAAATATCATTTAACTTTTGAGATATTTAATTTTTTGTAAAAAATTTTCTATATAAACGTATGGACCGCAAATTTTTTGGGGTCAATTTTCTTGGAAATTTTAAAATTCACTAAAAATTTATCTCCTCCTTCAATTTTCAAGCAATCTTCTTCAAATTTTGAGGAAACGTTCCTTATAATAAAAGGAAAAAACGTTACTTTAGAATCTTAGTAATTTAAAAAAATAAAAATTTTATTACAAAAAAAAAAAAAAACTGTTTTTTTTTTCAAAAAAAATACATTTTTACAAAAAAAATTCAAATTCCAAAGTAACGTTTTGTTGTTATTGTATAAAGATCAGACTGTGAAAGTTTGAAGAAGATTGCTTGAAAAATGTAGGAGATAGATTTTAAATGAAATAGTCTTTTTTCGCTGTTTTAGTTTTCCCTTCCCATAGGGAACCTATTATGCGGCCCAACTTTGACTGGTCATATCTCAAAAAATAATTTGAATTTTATAAAACAATAAAAAGCATTTGAAGCTTGGAAAAAAACCTATAAAATAAGATCAACTTGTAAAAAACATGGTTTACCCCCCCTATGGCCTTAATAAAGTACATGCTACTATTGATTACTGTTAACAGGTTTACAATAAAAAAGACAGCTTTAGACAAATTTAAGACACATGGAATAAAATAATACAGGTTATAGGTATACTTATTGTACATTCAACAAGGTCATAAAATTTGTTAACTTTATATCTCACTCTGTAGTTTAATTTTTTTAGAAAATCTTAAGTTCTTTGCAAAGTTTTTTTTTTATTGCACTAATTAAGACAAGATGACTTTTAAAATCTCTAAAATAATTTATAAGATGTAACGTTAAAAGGCGTTAAATCCTGGAGATCCTGATAAGCTAAGCTTATCTGAATAAATACCACAGATGTTCTTGTGCTAAAACTTTATTTCAACTAACGGCGTTTCACTGCTCTCAAATAAATTTAAGAACAGATCTATGGAGTCTCAAAAAGCTCTAAGAATAGAGCTATTCTTAGAGCTCTAAATAAAAATTATTACTTTATATCTTTTCACACTATACACTATATTTTTTATTCTTGACTGAAGTTAATTAGCTGCATTTTATCATTTAATCTTACACTTGTGGAACTCTATGGCCAAAGTGTCTTCCTCCATACAAACCTGTTGAACTAGTTGTGTGTGTTTACATTTTTTGTTCTTTCACAAAACTTATTATTGTAATCAATTTATTTTAAACATTTTGAATCTTATATAAAATACTATAAAACTTTTATAATTTAAATTTATACTATTGTATTGATCTGTAACATTAAAAACTTACCTAAACAAATTTATTTAAACAAATCACTCATATAACAGAGATTTCAAAAAATTAGTTTAAAATAATGCATTTTAACACATTTCAATTGCAATAGGCACCTCTATTACAATCATTTCTAATAGCTCTATTAGAAACGAAAATGTTTGTTTAAAAAGCTTCTTTTATTGTAAAAAAACTTGTATGTTCAAAACAATCAAAATAAATTGAGCTGATTTTCACCCAAAGAAACTACAAATTCAAGGTAGCGTTTAACAAAATTTTCACAATTCCCATCATACATGATCAATATTTGAACAAAGAATTTTAAAGGAGAATTATCTTATAAAGAATATATCTTAATCAAAAATATAACATGAAATTCCTTGTTAAGCTCTAAAACTTTGCAAATAAGTTTTTAATTGTTTAAATTTTGTTTGTTTTATTAGGAAAAAACATCAAATAAAAAAAGTAAATTTTTATCTGAATAAGAGTCATCCTTTAAAAAAAAAATAAAACAATTTTATAAGCTTTTTTTTCAAGTTTTATAGTCTTTCAGTTTGGTTTTTTACCAGTTTGTTTAAATTTTTAAAAAAATTTGTAATGATTTTTACAAAAACTACAACTGAATTTCAACTTCTTGTAATTTCTAGTAAAGTTTTTTTTACATGAGTAGTTCCTCGACTCGAGAAGCTAACCACAAGATTATATCCTGAGTCTCAGTATGAACTTGATCTGAACGATCTACCTACGATATGATCTTCTCTATACGACAATTACAAAAGAAATAAAGTGAACATAACATGCCATTATACAACGCCTTCTTTGACTAGAAAAAAAGAGAAAGGTTATTTTCTTTATTGCTGAAGATTGGATTTCCTCTAAATTTGTTCAAAGTTTAGAAGTCTTCTCACGCAAACACAAGAGCAACCATCCAATCTTATGGTAGTGTTTTCTTATTCATTTTGAATTAAAAGTAGGGTAAAGCTAGGATGTGTACTTGCGCCAACTTTTTTTGGAATTTTCTTTTTATTGCTGTAAAAGCGCGACTTTGGTTCATTAACTGCAGAAGTTAAGCTTTATACAAGATCTGATGGTCGTCTTTTCAACCTCGCACGTCTTAGAGAAAAAAATTTAAAGATTATCACACTACGTGATTTTCTGTTTGCTGATGATGCTGCATTCGTTGCTCATTCTGCCAAAGACCTGCAGACACTATCAAACCAGTTTTTATCGGCATGCTCAGATTTCGGTCTTACAATTAGTCTTCAAAAAACTAAAGTCTTAAGTTAAGGAACAGGTGTTTTACCATCAACCAAGATCAGTGGCAAACTTTTCAAAAATTTAAAACTAACTTGTATACTTTGGCTAAAATGTTGCACCAAACGCATCATTCGACAAAGAAGTCAATATATAAATTAGTAAGGCGTCAAGCACATTTACTCGTCTGCAGTAAAAGATTAGGAAAATCAAAATTTAACATTTGCACAAACTTTTTTTGTTCCTGTGCATGTAGTACTCTACTATACGGTCGCGAAATATAGACGTTGTCTAGCGTGAAGAAGATAAATATCAATATATTTCACCTTATATGTCTCCGTCGTCGTAGAATTGCATGACAACAAAAGATAACAAACGAAGAAGTGTTGAGATGTACCAATCCTACCATTATGTAATTTACCTTCAGTCAACGCAGGCTTCGCTAGCCTAGTCACGATCTAAGGATGAGCAAAGAGCGAATCCCAAAGTCTCTGTTGTATAGTGAGTTGGTCGTTGGCAAATGCAATCGAGGTCGTCTAAAACTACGTTTTAGGGACGTATGCAAGCGCAATCTAATAAGCTTGATTATAAAAACTAATAAGCTAGAGTTGTTTGAAAACGACCGCGTCCAAAAAAGATTTACTATACATAAAATACTTAAAGAAAGTGAAAAACTATATTTTAAAAAACCGAAGCCGACAAAAAATGAGAACAAAAAAAATGTTACTAATTAATAATTGTTTTTTTTTTATGCGTTTCACCGCTCTGTTTATAATTGTCTTTATAATTATTAGTTTTTTCTATACACAATAAGTATAGCCGATTTCGGCTGATAGCGGGCGGGTCCGATTGTTGATTCATCGGAATTCCCCTTTTTTGCTGACTCAACAAGTTTGTAAACTTTATAAAGTCAACAAGTTGGTCATTGTAACAACAGGATAACATAAACAAAAATAAAAAACAAACAATAATCAAACAAATGTAAACTGTGGAAAAAAATGATTTTTTCACAGGAATTTCTTATCCTCATACTATTTATCATCTATACTAGATTTTTATTTTTTATTTTTTCTTTTTTTTAACATGTAAACTCTATTTTAAGCTAAACTAAATCTAATTCATACTTTTAATTGTCACAAATCAACTGTATTACATTTTTATGTTAAACAAACCGAATTATATAACAGACTCATAAAATAAAAAAAAATATTAAAAATTTTATATATACTATAATAAACTAATTTAAGGGCATAGGGGGACTAAAACACTTTGTTTTACAAATTTTGTCTTATTTTTTACACAATCAGATAAGCTACTTGTTACATGTTACCGTTTGCTAAAATTCAAAATAACTTAAGAGATATCAGCGATCAAAGTTGGAGCATTCAATAGTTTCCTTATAAGATGCGCAAACTAAAAGGAAAATAGCGGGCCTATTTTTTTAGATACAATATTCTTATGTCGTAAAACTCTCCTGCAAAGAGTCTAAACTGAGTAAGGAAAATTCGGAAAGTTAAATGATCTCATTTTACATGCTCTGTTATTTTGCAGATTAGACGTAAATTTTTATTAATTTGTATTTAAAATTGTTTGTTTGATTGTTAAAAAAAACAGAGAAAAATCTTAAAGTTTTATATCATTCTTTTACATTAAGTTAGAGTAGCCAGAGTTTTTTTATGCCATCTAAAATGTAATCCTTACTTTATTTAGGAAAGCAATAAACAAAATATTTATTGGTTCACTAATTTGTTTGAAAAACAAACGAGGTCCTGAGTTTTAATAAATATTTGAAAATAAAATTATATTTTGTGAATACATAAAGGCTTAGCTTAAGTTTACAAACTGTATTTAAACGCATAACAAAATTTGTAATTTTTTTCGTTGCATGCAAATTAAGATCTTTGATTCAAGTTATTATTGAAGTAAATTAAAAGTACAAAACATTTAGCTTTATTTTTTTGAACAAAATAAAATGGTCAACTCTAGTTTATCTAATCAGTTATACTAGTGAAAATTTATTTCTGGCAAACATGGTTTGAACTGTATAAAACTTCCAACTTTTCGCTAAAGAAATATTAGCACCTTTAAATATTGTTTTTTAAATTTTAATTGAGATAAATCTTAATAGTTTGAAAAAGTAAACTTTTATATCATAACTACTAATGTACTTCACAACAATGAGAACAGTACACAATAATAAAAATATGCTGCAATACAACAAAACAATAGCCTAACCAAATGAGTATGTATGTATGTATGTTTACATAACTAGATGAATAAAAAAAGTAAATAACTAACAATATAAACATTGCATCATTGAAGATTTTGTATATATTAAGTTTGACAAAAACTGTCTTAAGTAAATTTTAAACATTTTAAAAATTGATATCATATAACAACTTGTGTTGACTAAAATATTTGCTCAATTTTACTGGGTAAAGAGTTTATTTAAATAGTAATACAAGTGTGAATTAACTAATCTAATTACTAATGAATAAATGCAATGATTAAGGTTTAATTTTCAACACAGAACTAATGTTTTTATTGCAGATTTACTATTCTAATAATATTTGACAAAGGCGGATTTTTTTCCAACTGAAACCTGGTTATAAATAGAGTAGAAAATTTGCAATTAAATATAATTTAAATTGATACTTTATTGTTTATTGAACGACGAAAAATGCGCTCAAAAAATTTGGTCCAAGGACCCGGTGTACAAAAAACCTTTCGTTTACTGATTCATACACCAAAACAGTATAACGTTATGCTCAGAACCATTCAAGAATGATTCATAAACTACTACTAATGTTACACAATATTTGACTCATGAGGTTTACATAAATTTACCGAAAATAAAGTTGAACCAATAATAAAATATCAAGTTAAATAAATATAAAGCATAGTCTTATACATTTTTTATAAGTATAAAAATAAATTAATACTTTGTTTTATCATTACGAAGAGCTTAAAATTATTTTAAAGCTTTCCTATAGAATTTTAATTAAAAAACTATTCTATGTTTCTGTCGTGTTACAAAAGCTACGTTATTTTATTTTTAATAGAAATTAACATAAATATTTGTAATATGAAGTCGATTATAACCGTTATTTTGAATAAAAGATCATATTTATTAAAGAAGACAAAACAAAGTTAAGTTTATAACTGTAATCCGATACACTTCAAAAAAATAGATATGCTCTAATTAATATAAGTAGAATACATTGAATCAATACAGTTCTTAAGAAATATATATTACGAACCAATTTAAAACTAATCCCTTTTAGTTTTGAATTAAATAATACAACAATAGTAAAGGTACATAAAATTTGAAAATTTGCAAGTTAATTTAAGTATTTTTTAAGCTTTATAATTGACGCTTTTCGACATACTTTAGTCATTTTCAAAATAAAAAACTGTAATAAATAAGTTAACATAGTACTGCAAATTAAAATTAAAACTAATTAAAACTAGTTGATTTTATCTATAAATATTGAAATAAAAACGTAGAATACTTTTTATTTTAACTATAATTTTAATGAATAACTACTATTGTAAAAGTTACATGGCTTGTTTTTTAATATTATTGATGTTTATAAAAAAATAGACAAATTTAATATTTCACGTTTGAAAAATTATTCTTATAACTATTCTTCAAATCTTAATAAAACTAGATAATTTTCTTATTAAATGAGTAAAGTAATAAAATTTGAGTTAAGTTTTAAATTAAGCTTTTTTGAAATTAATAATTGAACAGATATTAAATTTGTTATGCTTACTGGAAAAGAGAAGCTTTAGTTTACTCGAAAAAAATAGGAATTTTGAGGCTGATTTTCAAAGCTACAGAACTTGAGAACTCTTATGAATATTTTTTAAATAGTTTGAGTTACTTAAAAGAATCTTTAATAAAATATTTTTTTTTAATATACTTGAAGTTTTTATGGGACGTCTAATTTTCAAAATGAAAAGATATATTAAAAGTAGAAGACTGATTGCCAATATTACAAAACACGATAATAACTTAACCATTTTAGAACAAATTTGATTAAAAGTATGTTTTGTAAATCATTCATTTTTAAGTTATTCAAGAATTAAATAAAATTACAATAAAACGACTGATTTTTTACTTACAGACCCTTTTAAACAACCTTTTTTTTTAAACTTATCTATATTATTCCTTAATTTCATAAAATTCTCCAATAAATTTCGTTAAAGTGATATTAGTTTGTATACTTTTTTGTTTTTTTAACGTAATATACGATTTTTTTTTGTAAAACTTTAGAAATATATAGACATATTCATAAAATTTATTAAAGTGTTTTGTTTTTATTTTCAAAAGAAAGTTAGAATGTATATTTTTTGAGCAAACTAAATGTGCATATTTCTTTAAATTAAAGTTAATTGGGTCGGTGCTAGATTCTATAGCAGGGTTTCTTAAAGAGGGCTATGACAGATACTCAGCGGGCTATGAGCAGCAAAGGGGCCAAAGCGGGGTCCATTTGCACTTAAGGAGCCACAGGGTGGCCATGAGGTCATAAATTGAAACTTATACTAGATATTCTGAAGTTGTTGATGAAGAGCAAAAAAAAACGGTCTTAAGGCGTTTAATTTTTTCAATAGGAAGCATAGCTTTTTTAATTTTCTTAAAGGAGCCTATTTAAAAAAAAATCAGAAACTCTATCTTAGACCAAAACACGTTTAAAAATTAAAATACAAAGAGTGTAGTAAACTTTTTTTGTGAATTATTCATAACTTATATATGGTGTACTATAAAAATGTGAACTTATTAACAGCTGTTTTGTGTTTTTGAAATTTGATCTGTTAAACTGGCATACTTTTTAAGCTCAAAGTATTTTATACATTTAAATCAGGGTTTCCCAAAGTGGGCCAAGTAGCCCCCTTGGGGGCCATGATATAAACTAAGGGGGCCAAAGGGGAGGCCATGAGCTGTATAGGGGCCACAGAGGGGCCATGAGATCATAATTTGAATCTTAAACTAGATACTCTGGAGTTGATGATGAAGGGCAAAAAAAATATTAGGTGTTATTAATGGTAGTTTTGTAACTTGTACTAGGTATTCTGGACTTGATGATGTACAGCAAAAAGAAAAGAAAAAAAAGTCTTTGGTGTTTTTAAAGGTAGTTTTTTGAGAAATCTTGTCGAAGGGGCCATAGCTTTTCAAACTTCTGCTAGGGGGCGTTTTGAAAAAAAGTTTGGGAAACCCTGGTCTATAGTAAAGGTGGGACAGGTTTTGTTTATAATTTAAAGTAGCATGTTTCAAAAAGTTTATACAGTGCTTCCTCGCTAATCCGGCCAAGTTGGGCAAGATTTTTTGAAAATACGGCCGGATTTGCCTTTGGCCGGATAAGAACAAAATATCGCTTTTTTTTACAAATTATTTACCTTAGTTATATTATGAATGTATATAACAAAACGTACTATAAAATTTCTGTTAATTTAATTTATTTTACTTTATTCAAAGAAAAAAGAATTAAAACAGACAAAACTAAACGAAACAAACTTTTATAAGTTCAAAGTTAATGGAAAAAAAACTACACTGTTAATACTTTAACTAAATTAAGATATTTTTTTTGAAAAAAGAAAGAATGGAAGATTGTTTTACAGTGCTTTCTCGTTTCTTAGCAGAAAACTCACGAAATTGGATGAGTTTTGACACATCTTCAGGTGTGGCTTCTGGTTGACAACGATAGTAAGCTAAGTAATCTTCCATTTTCTGCATGGCTTCAGCATGAGAAAATGGACACTTAGAAGGCTGGGAAACACCAATTTCATCTTCAACAACTTCAACAGCCTCTTTTTCGTTATCCCCAGTAACCAGTTCAACAATTCCTTACTCGTCCATATGCTCATATCCAGAACCATCGCAACTCATCCATCTTTGAATATCATCTTCTGTAAATGTGATATTTAATCTCGCAAATTGCTGTACAAACTCGTTGTCTTGAGTTTTTTCTAAAGGGTCTATGTTTTGCATGGAAGAGCTTTGCTGTAATGGCATTAATTTCTTCCATGAGTTTCTAATGGAAGAAGGCTTTACCATACCCCAAGCAGATGAAACGGTGTCGACAACTTTTGTTATGTCGATTCTTTTTAATAAATGTTCAATTGTGAAAGTTGATTGCGATATAAGATCTCTAAGAATCGACTTTCTATAAACTTACATATACTTATAAAGCTTGCATACTTATAAAACGTAAATTGAATACTTTTTCGAAGTAAAATGAAATAAAACGCTAAAAACGCTAAAGTAAATAAGTCGACTTCTCGACTAAAACCGGCCGGATTAGCGAGGAATCGGATTAGCGAGGAAGCACTGTACTACTTTTATGAATATTTTGTTTTTTTAAGTTAATGAACTTATGAGTTTTCTTAATTTCCTAAAAAACTTAATATTTTTAGGAAATTGCTCATTTTTTATTTTTTCAATCTTAATCTTTAATTAGGGTCTTTTTGCTGTAATAAAATATATTTCTTTTATGAAACTCTAAAATCTCTTTGCAATCATAATTTTTTTAAGTATTTTCAATTTTCTTTCTATAAGTATTAGATATTGTTTCTAAACTAACAAAAAATTATACCCTTGTGTGGTATCTCAAACTTAGTCACCTTTAAAAACTAAAGGAATAAAAATTATATGGACTCTAGCCGAAACCTAATGAACTCTATAACCTAAAAAAAATTATTCTTTAAATAAATATTTAAGCTATGAAATTTGGTACAAATTGTGTTAGAAAAATAAAATGAAGGAATAGTTATGTGTTAAGGTTGCTGAGTTTAGAAGTGTTTCTAAAATTCATATTTTCTTTAGAATGATTGTTGTCCTGGGCAAGATGTTAAAAGGTATCCGTGGTGTGCGACTCGATAACCGAAAGGTTCTTCGTGCACCAGGTCCTAGGACCAAACTTTTAGCTTTTTGTATAAAAAGACAATACTTTTTTCAAACATATAAACTTAAAACTTTTTTTTTTACTCGTTGATAATAGGCTTAGCTTTTTTTACACATTGCTTATAGTAAAATAATTGTAACCAGTGGCGACGCGTGATATTCTCATAATTAGTGTCCGAAATTCCCTAATTAAAAATTTATTTTTACTCCTTTACTACCCTTATTTTTTTATGAAAATAAGTTTTAGATTTTAGATAACGAATTTACTCAAATTAAACTTCAAAAAAGTTTACTCTAAATCTAAAACATCAATTCTTTTCCAGTTTTAGTAACTTATTTTTTAAATTAAATGATTTGAAAATGTTTTCTCTATTTTCACAACAACAAACCAACCTCACTTAAATAGTTTTAAAATAATAAGTGGTAAAAAAAGTTTTTATAAAAAAAAATATTGTACGTAATTTATATAAAAATAGCACGACCAACGTATCAAGCTTCAAACCACTAACTAATAAAAGTTTAATTTTTAATGCTATGAAGGCTTTTTAAATTTTAGAACTAGTTTTTGGACTTCTAGGCAAAGCAATAACATAATCTATAAACTGCGTTTAACTTTTATTTTAAACTGAAACCATTAATAACTTATAGAAATATACCACCTAGCAAAATAAATTATAAAGTTTAGTCAGATTTTTTAAACAATAAAACAGAATTTACAAACAAAGCAAAGTCTATATGAGAGCTCACCATTAGTAGAAAAAAAAAAAAAATTTTTTAAATTTACGAATACTAATGGCAACAAATGCTGCCATTGTAAAATAATTAAAATTAGAGTTAACTATTTAAGCATCATATTTTTATTTATAATAAACAAACGTTTGTCGAGCACAAATTGCTGAGAATTTCTTGTTTCTGTTAATCTTGCTGCTAACCATAATTGCTAGATTGGATATATTAAAGAGCTAAAGATTACTCGACCATTATATTTTATTTTAAAAAAAGACTAAGCTTTCTGAAGTGTATTTTTTTATGATTCTGGCAAGTGACAACCCTGCTGGCTAATATGTTTTAAGTATTAAATTTCTAGAACTTACAGAAAAAATAATATAAAAAACTATACAAAAAATAACTTTAAGCGTTTGTTAACAAAAGATCCTAGCGAAACAAGTTCACTGGAATATATAATAATAACAAATTATACAGTATCCTTCTTTTATTACACTGACATATGTTTCTGTGTGTTAAACGAGTCAAAACACTTCAACTGAGCTCTGTTATGTCTGTTCTTTTACTTTTTATTCACAATAGATTACATATTACTTTTTTAAATTAAAGCGCTCTACTACTTTTTCAAAACATAATGAATAAATCATCTAACTTTGTAGAATAAATTGACTAGCTAGTCCTAATGTTCATTTATATTGTGACGTAATTATTAGATACTTTTTTTTTCAATGATTAGTAACCAGTAAATATTTTAGAATTAGTACTTCCTTCATTTGACTAATTCAATTTAAGTTAATCAACTATCTAATGTAAAAATTCAGGTACATACAGTAGTTTATCAAAAAGTTATTTATTTCTCATCTTCATTATAACCACTATCTAATCTACTTTTAATGAAAATTTGAAAAAAAAAATTAGTAGAAACTATTTTTTAGTTTCATTATAACATATTTAGGGAGGTATAATTTGGTTTCTCTTTTAAATAAGTAATTAAACATTAAGTAAATAAGTAATTAGGGTTTACACATGGTCAGGATTCTCAGGATAATTCTGTAGAGTTTTATTAATTTAAGAACTTTTAAAATTTCAGAAAAAAAATATTCTAGACTTTAATTTAAGTAAATTTGGCTGAATTCAATTTCTTGTAATTCAATTTTTTATAACCACATTTTTGATAAAAGCTTGAAGTTTAATAATTTTAAAAAGTTAGAACAACATTTTAAAGTATTTGATAAAACTCAAGATGACTCAGTACAGTTTCATTGGCAAAAATAGTGACAACTCTGTAGAAATGTAAGACTAATCTTCTTATTTTTAAAATAATTAATTTATAACAATTACATAGTTTATTTTTCCTTAATTAAAAGTGTCAATTGCATGAAAACTTTTCACCGTAAGTGAGGAAGACCCTTGTTATGCAATTTACAGAATCTTCTTTACTAAAGCATTTAAATTCAAAACATCAAAGTCAAATTTCAGAGGCTAGAAAATCATTATCATCCAGTAAAGCAGTCAGCGATAATTCGTCTTCAACTCAAAAACAAAGGACGCTAACAGCATAGCTAGTATTGAGAGTTATTGCCCTGTTAAACAATGGAAAATAAAGTATCAAAAAGCAATCAAAATTGATAAAAAAATATGAACATGATTGCTATAGACAACCAACCATTTTTAATTACTAGCGATCAAGGTTCCGTATACCTGTTGGCCGCTCTAGAGCCAGGTTACTCGATTCCGATCACTAAGTACCTCACTGATACAATGCTTCCTCAGACTTATGAAAATTTAAAGACAAAAATACTCACTGAGCTATCAGAAATTTTGTTTTTGTCATTTAAAACTGACATGTGGGCAAATTCGAAGATAAAGACATCATATCTTTTTTTAACAGCGCATTGGTTTAATGAAAGCTTTGAGTACAAACAACGAGCTTTCTACTGTAAACAAATATAAGGTTCTCACACTGGCTTTAATATTTGAGAAAACATTATGGAGATGTTTGAAAATTTGGGTATTAATATGATCGCATTCACGTTTTTCTGCGCGACATTGCATTTAAAACGAAGGCTGGTATGTTGATGTTAGAATCCTCTTCAGCATCCTGTTTCATTCACACGCCTCAGCTGATAGTTAAAGATTCACTGTTTTCAGAAAGTAACATAAGTGTGACAACAGCCAAGGCCCGTCAAACTATTTGCTACTTTAAGCATTCTTTTACAGCGTGCGAATAACTAAAAAAATCCAGGTCACTTTAGGTTCATCAGTGTCAATGCAAAAAGCCTTACTTTTGAAAGATGTCGAAACAAGGTTAAACTCAACCTACCTAATGCTGAAAAGATTAGAAAAATTAAAACAAGTATCCAAAACTAAGTGGCTAACAACAAATTTAAACCCAAAAGTATTCTTACAGCTGATGAATGGACCTTTTTATATAGTAAGGCAGAAGTGTATTAAAAAAAACCAGTGCTGTCAAGTGTAATTCACATGCAGCAGTACAAAAAAGTTTTAGAATCATAAAGCTAATAGTCCACCAGGTCTAGATCAAAGTAGTTCTACAATCTTGGGTAGAAAATAAATAAGAGACTTTCGAAAGAAGGTTTTATACAACTAATAAGAGCACACGAATAAACCTTCATGTTAACGACTTGTTTTTACTCACATCAGCTGTTGATCCACGGTATCGACTCGTATTTTTCCCTGTTAATCTCAAACAGAAGGTTGTAAAACTACTGAAATCGCAAGTAAAAAATCATAGTTGTCGTGAGACTATTTAAAGTGGTCAAGTTATTCTAGCACCACCTAATAATCCTATAGCTCAAATAACTACAAATGATGTTCCCAAAAATTTTTTGTCGTTCTATTCTACATTTTAATCGGATAGAAGTGCAAAAACTCACGAAAAAGAACAATAAGATTTAGTTGATCAGGAAGTTGAGACAGAAGTTAAGGCTTTTTGGCCTAAGAAAATTTTTCAGCTGAAGAAGTTAAAGAAGCTGAAGTCTTGTTTTGGTGTAACTCAAACAAGAAAAAATACACACACCTTGCTAGGTTTGCAAGAAAAGTATCTTTCGGCACCGCCATCTTCTGTTTATTCTGAAAGGTTATTTTCAGAAGCTGGTAACTTGTAAGAACAAAAGTAGAATCGATTGTTTCCAAAAACGACGAAAAACTTTTAATTTTTTCATCAAAACTTGAAAAAAACAAGAATAGGTTTTTTTTGTAGTTTAATTGTGTTGATATGAAAAGTATTAAACAGTTTTTACTGATTACTGGTATTATAATAATGAAATTTTATAAGCTTGTTCTCTGTTGAAACTGCATAAAACTTGAAACAATTAGGATCCGATGCGGAATCGGCCGTGTCTTAAATTTAAAATAGATTCGGAACCGGCCGGATCTTAGTTTGAAAAATTAGACTCCGGAACCGGGTCTGGCCGAATCTTAAATTAGAAAAATGATCCGGAACCGGCCGGATCCTAAACTATAAAAAAGATCCGGCACCGGAACTGGCCGGATCTTTAATAGTGGATCCGGTAGATCACTAATTTTCAACTCTGCTGAATACTTACTTAAATTAAAGCATGACAAAACTAGTAATTTTATTTCACAAAATAAAAACGAAGATTCTTAAAAAACTTTGCTCCAAGGACTTGGGTGCACGAAAAGACCTCTCGGTCGTCGAATTTCACACCAAATAGGAAAAAACCTAATAACAGTAAAACTTAAACTATAAATGAAAGTTTTTTTGAAACTATGAAAAAAAAGGTTTATTTAACCTTACAGTCAAAAATACATTCTAAACAAATAGTATTTACTAAAAAATATTTATACAATAGTAAAATGTAGTACAAAATTAAAAATTACTAGTTTGACTTAAATATAAAATAAGCAAGGTTATCTGAAAATTAAGACACATAAAATATGTGTGAACTCTATGTCTAAAAGTAAAGTTTTTATCTGAAGATTTTTAAATTAAATTTTATCCAAAATTTCGGCAAATAACTCAATAAAATATTTTATGTTTAAAAAAATTAAACATAAAAAATTTGGTTCTACTTTAAATTGTATTAATTTGTAAGATATAATAATAAAGCTGAAACATAAAAAAAAAGCTGTAACATAAAAAAATCTACACTAAATATGAATAAAAATGAATAACATGAAGATATCCTTCTATGCAAAACTATCAAATTTAACAAATTTAAATAAATATCTAGAATCTAGATCTAAGAGTTTAACTCTTAGCAAAAAATATTGTAAACAGGTACAAAAAACGCTTAAAATATATATTGTAGAAAAAAAAATTCTGTCTATTATTAAGATTACTTTTTGTAAGTCTATTTAGCAAGCTTTTTATTTGAACATATAAAAAGTTTAATAAGTATATTTAGACAAATGAAATAATTAAAATCAATTTAAATTCTTTACTGTTACAATAAGTGACTAAAAAGTAACAATAATAAAAATATCAATAATAAATATAATAAAAATATCAAAACTTTTTATAATCTAGACTGGGCAAATGCCGTTGGAATGAAAACTTAATTTATACACTTAAAAATAACTATGCTCAGATTTAAAATAGCAATACAATTACTCCTTATACAAATATAAATAATCCCTGTTCTTCTAAGTACACTTTATTTAATTAGTAAGTCTTAAAATAAATTATTCTTATATTCAACTAGAAACTTTTTAAGATTTTTGGTCTTTTTAACTAACAGATAGGTCTATCATAAACTACTACCTTAATAAGGTAGTAGTTTGTTACCATATTTGATATTTTCGTAAGAAAAAAAAATCGGAGGACCTTGTTAATTGGCTATGTAGTTGGTTTATACTTTTGAAGTCAATATCATTTTGGATACGTTTAACAACAAACTACTTCTTTGTTTACTTTAAAAAGATTTTTTTTATCAAACTTAAAGACTTAATCCCCGATAAAAATATTAACAATTATATTATAATATTTTTCTCTCTAAGTAAGTATTTTTCAGAAAAGTTAACAATGTTTGATTATTAATCAAAAGATTTTTTGCTAAGTGCTTTTATTTTAAGATATGATGCAGCTTTTTCAATAACATTTTTAGCCAATATTTCACTTTGATTATTACTAATTAAAATAATCTTATTAAAAAAAACATAAAACAATTAAACCTTAAGTTTTTTACTTTATTATTTTAGTAAATAAAAACTTTGTTTTTTTGCTACTGATTTTGATCAATTTACTGATTCAAATAAATTTTCAAAGCTTGAAATGTTAGCATCTATCATTTCTAATACTTTTATAATAAAATTATAAACCAAAAAATAATTAAATATAACTTTTTTTTTTCTAGCAAGGTGTTGTTTTACTAATGTATATTTTATTACTTTTATCTTAAAAAAATTGCGTAAATTATGTGTGTACAAAAATATTAAGTTAATTAAAAAAATAAACACTAATAAATTAGTTAGTTTAAACTTGAATCCCATTAAACTGTATTCAATTTATATACGACATAACGTTAAGGTTTTTTCGTACCAGGTTTTCCTTGAACCAATTATTTGTCGTTTAAAAAACATCTCAGTTATTAAAAGCTAAAAAAATTAAATACCTTAACTTAAATGGAAAATTTACTTTTTAAGTTATAGAATGTCATTATGTTGTGTTTTATTATAATGTTCTTTTACTATATAACTTAAAATTATTTATCTTTGATAATTTTTTTTAAGTAATTTGAAAAAGATGTTTCGCTCTTATACACTACGTCATAATACTAAACAAATTCAAATTTTGATGTAAAGTTGTTTACATTGTAGTAATAAAACTTACATGTCAAAATTTATTAAGGAGATGCAATAATACTTTGTATGTGTAAGGAAAAAAACCTAGCAAGATTTATAATTATTGCATAATAAGAAACCTCATAAATTCCATAGTTATAAATAATGTTAACATGTTGTAACTTTACAAAATTCATGTAAATTAGAAGAATGTGTTCTTACAACAATTAGTGTTATGAGCATTGAAATAGTAAATTAAAAAAAAAATGTGATAAATTTCTTAAGGTTCTTTACTTCAAAATCAAGAACAATTTTTTTTGAAGTTTAAAAAAAACAAACGAACACTAAATTATTTTGAACTATTCAGCAATGCCAAAAAACCTCAGAACCTGGAATAACCTAGAGTTCATGTGACATTGAAAAAAAACCTGGAAAAAACTGGAATTTTAAGCAACTTTTACATATTAAGTAGTAAAATTTCAATTTGACACAAAAAATGTATCATAAAGATAAAGAAATTTTGTCATCATTTTTTATTAAAGTAGCTGTACAGTATCTTTTCAATGTTTTTATACTTTATTTAACACAGGTTGTTTTTACCTTAGAATTAACTTTAAACTAAAAATAGACCTAAAAATGTGTACTTTTAAAAACCTGGAGGAAATTTTAAAAACTTTGAGTAAATTTGCCAAAAACAACTGGCAACACTAACTATTCTAAATGTTCATTTTGTATAAAGTTAAAAACATCTAGTACTAAATTCTTATGATGAATAGATTTTTATGTACAACAGTTAAGATTTTTTAAGAAATACACTTTTTCTCCAATTAAATTTTATCCAAATTTATTAGAGTAAAGTCTATTTTATTCTGTCTGTTAGATTAACTTTTAGTCTCCACAAATCTAGATTTTGTGAAATAAAAAAATCAGTAAAGCTGTTGCATAATTGTGATTAAGTGATATTATTATTGTGAATAGGCTCTTAAAATTTAATTGTCCCTCATGGTTTTAAAACTTTCAGGATAGCTAAGATTTTTGTTTTTTAAAAAAGTAAAATAAAAACATTATTCTCAACTCATTATCCTTTGCAACTAAGCGTTTTTTAGGCAAAAGTCAGTATGTTGCATAATGTGTAATTTTGTTTGCCTCAAAAATACTAAACTTACATAATAAAATAAATACAGAAACTACCTTTTAAACAGATAAAAAACTATGGTTGCTTACCATTTAGAGAATAATCACAAAGTTAAATAAAACCAAACGTGGGAAGAACTGTGAAGCTTAAATTCCCAGGCAAGTGTCACTAATGCACAATTAAAATCACTAAAACAATCCAACCATATGATCACTGTCACCAGAGTGAACTCACAATCAGTTGTTGACAAAACACATTAAACTAGTATTATAATAATACATAAGCCTTTAGAGACTATCTTAACAAAAAATGTTATGCCAATACATTACTTAAATAAACTGTAAAAGTTTGGATAAACAATAAAAGTGTCTGGCAAACTCAAGAGTAATTTCAAGATAAAAAAAAAACATATGCCATTCAGTTAATTCTAAAAAACTCTGCTAGTTTTAAGACTTTTAAAAAAACTTAACCTAGTTTATTTGTTTTGTTTAAGTGGTTATAAGTTAATTTGGTTTGAGGATAAAAAGAGGTCCACCTTCTTTTTAACAAGTTGATCTTATTTTGTATAGTTTTATCTTAGCTATCAAATATTTTAACATCTTCACAAAATTAAAGTAGTTTTTAAGAAATATTTGATCAAAGCTTTTTTTAGCTTATTCAAAAATTAGCTGGAGAATTAAAACTCACACCATATATTCTGTAATAAAAATTTATAAATTTTTTTTGACATATTATAAATGTTAACTACACTTTTTAAGGAAGTTTTTAGTCAGGGATAGGCAAACTATGGAGCACCCAGCTAAAAATGTTGCTTGGGTAAAACACTTATTCAAAAGAAAACACTTAGTGCATGGCATTTATTTATTTTATCACATTTGCCATTATTTTTAGTTTATTTATTTTTAAGTCCAATTTTCAAAAATACTGTAGCCTAAAATAAATAAATATTAATAGTAAATGACCAGTTCTTCACAGAAGGCTGAAAACTGCTGAGCTTTGTTGTATTAGTCAACAAACAAGTCTTAATGTTTTAAATAGTATATTTATTTTACATATAATAAAAATAAAAGTAACTTGGTGTAGATCAGGGTTTTCCAAACTTGTTTTTATAAACACTACCCTGGTGGAAGTTTAAAAAATAATTGATTTTGTTGTTTAGATCAGGGTTTCCCAAACTGGGCCATGACAGATACTCAGCAGGCCATGAGCAGCAACGGGGCCAAAGTAGGGGCCATGTGCAGTTAAGGAGCCATAGGGGGGCCATGAGGTCATAAATTGAAACTTACACTAGATATTCTGAAGTTGTTGATGAAGAGCTAAAAAAAAAGAAGGTCCTAGGTGTTTTTAATGGTAGTTTTAAAACTTACACTAGATATTCTGGAGTTGTTGATGAAGAAAAAAAAGGTCTTAAGTGATTTTACTGGTAGTTTTTTGAGTAGGGGGCATAGCTTTCTTAATTTCTTTAAAAAGGCCATTTGAAAAAAGTTTGGGAAACCCTGCTTTAGAGTTACAGCTTTTGAATAATAGAATTTTAAAACTATAATAAATTTAACAGAGTATGACACAGTATTTTTATTTAGACTTTTTGTTAGTTTTCTTTTATTTTTGTTTCAAAGAAAAATACAATAAAAGCCTATTTATTAAAAAAAAGTGTTTTTCTTCTAGTTTTTCTTTTAGCTTAGTGAACCTCAGTAAGTAACTTCTTGTTTTAGAATATCAATTAAATACTGTTTTTGTTTAGAAATTAAAGCATGCTCTATAACAGAGGTGTCGGTGGCCTTTTTACGTTGCAAGGCGCTATAGAAAAACGAGAGCTGCAGTTGTTTTAAAATAATTGTAGTAAGTAATATAAAAACACTGTTTAAAACTAAAAATGTAATAAAATAAGCAAAAGATAAGCACTAGTATAGAGTAATCATTAAATTAAGAACCTAATTGTAAGTTCACAAAAACTTTTTTTCTATAAAGTTTGTTTTTGCTGAAAAGTGCCTTTCCAGATTTTAGCTTTTTGTAAGTCTAAGATTCTGCTCCAAGTAAGTCTAAAGATTCTGCTCTAAGTAAGTCTAAAGTAAGTTACCACAATCTTAATGGTAGTTATGTAGTAGATTTTAACAAAAGTAGATAATTCAAACTTCCAAGTTAATATTAGATGTGCTGTAGACGGATGCTAATGAGTATGATGATAAAAGTACTGTAATTACAACTTATAGATTGATATTAAAATTAATAAAAGAAGAGTATGAACAGTACCTTAATATAATTGTACTATAGCACCATCTAGCAGACAAAAATGTTTTATACAATAATATACACAAGACATACAATTTCAAAAACACTAAATATATTTCGAGCAATTCTCTTCAGTAGAGTACAATGCTAACAAATAACAAGATTTTACACACTTATATAGTAACCAAGTAATCAAGTAATTATAAAATAATCAAGAGATTAATAAAAGACAAAAGCAATTAGTAACAGTTAAAATTAAAAAAGTCCATTTACGTTATAATTGATCTACAGTAAAATTAAACGTAAATAAAAACAATCCTTGTAAAATGTTACGAAAATAAAGAAATAGTATAGTCAAAATCTTTTTGCTTACATAAAAAAGGTTTCCTTAACAAAATACAAATGGCTTCTAATTTAATCAAATCGAAAGCTGTGTAACTTATTGTAGATTTACTGGTCACTTATGTTCCAATATCTGAAAAATGTTTTAATGATTTTTCTTAGAATTTTGTATTTTTGTATGAATTATAATAAAAAGTTTTTCTGAAGTTTTAGTGGGTAACCCTGTAGTAGTTGTATAATAAAATAATTTCATAAATCGAGTGTTGTTTACAAACTAAATATTCAAATGAATTTCCATTGTAGTGTTTTATAAATTTAATATCTTTAATAAACCTTATATTAATACTTAATTTTTTTCTTTAAAATCTTAATGTATTGTTTTTTGATGTTCTTTTTTCATAAAGAATAATTATATGTTAAAGTAAAATAAAAAAAGTCTTAAATAAATTTATTAAACTATTTTAATAACGCTAACGGGGAAATTCTTTAAATAAAAGGAACGAATTAATATGTTCATATGTACATTTTGAAAAGCTTTATTTTAAAACTTAAGAGCATTTTGACAAGAAAATCACTATTTTCATTTGTACAAGCAAATATTTAAACCAATATATAATTACGTCACAATACGATAGTCAAATTTTTTTTTAAACGAGTAAATTTAACATAATGCTTTAGTTAAAGAGTTGTTTTCTTTGTTAGATATTTGCAAATTTCGCAAGGCTACTAAATATTAGTATAATTGTTTTTAATTTTTTATTTATTTGTTTGAGTTTTAAGATTATATAATTATTAAGTAACTTACATTTTTGTAAATCTAACTAATAACATTA
Source organism: Thalia democratica (assembly GCF_965202585.1). Taxonomy (NCBI): domain Eukaryota; kingdom Metazoa; phylum Chordata; class Thaliacea; order Salpida; family Salpidae; genus Thalia; species Thalia democratica. Next base: position 62,073,428 of record NC_139165.1, read on the forward strand.
TGATTTTCATATATTAGTAACTTGAAGCTATAAGTTTTACTTGGATTTTATTCAGTTTTTTTGTTTTAAATTAAATTTTTTTTTTTAATTTCAGGTTTAGTCTAAAGTCATCCTACATGTTTTAATATAAATTTTTACATATTTTAAACAACTGAAGATCTCGTTTGATTAGTTTCAACCGAGTGAAACATTGTATTGTTAATAAAATTTATAATTGAAACTATTTTAATAACGAATTTTCACAGTAAAAAGAAAGAATACTGAAAATTTGTTGCTATATATTCCAGTGAACTTGCTTTGTTAGGATATCTATTAGCAAACGATTAAGTGTAAATTTTGAACATTTATCAAACTTTTTTATTAAAATTTTTTGTTTTCAAGGTTTTAAGTTAAGTAAGCTACACAAAGATTAGTTTAACTTTAATATGTTTTGTAGAAAAAAGTATAAGATACTAGTATTTATTTGTATTTTCAGAGTAATCTTCTTTTATTGTACCAACATATGTTTCTGTGTGTTAACGAACTAACACACTTCAACTGGGTTCTGTAGAAAAATAATTACTGTAATGAAAGAATAGAAGCATAGAATAAAGTAGGTTTATACATGTTTTCATTAAAATAAAATATTTTCGACGGATAATAGTTAATAATAGGTAAAATACTTAATATTAAATCCGACTGTTATAAAACTATATAATATTTGTAATTATTAAGTCTAAAACAAGTAAAGTAAACTAAAATACACAACAAACAACAAATCATAATATAATTAAAGTACTCACGTTAATTGGGAAGGATAACTGATTCAAATTTACTGATGTTAATCAATGAACGAAATACATTCATCAAAACACAAAAAAAAAAACTTATTATTGAGCTTACAAAGTACTGACCGATAATTAAGTTGCAGCGACATACATAAAATCACAATGACTTAAATTACATATATACTGTATTTAATAATTATATAAAAAAAAATTAATTATTTGATTGATAAAGTAGCAGTCGGGTGCTTAAATTAAATTTCCCATACATATATTTTAAATATTTAATAAGTAAACTGTGTTATATATGAAAGATAAAATGTAAAATAACAAGGTTGTCATATGCTAAGTATAAACCTGCAGTAAAAAACCTACTAGCTCTCTTGGGCGTAGTAGGTAAAAAAGTACGGTTTATCTGTGATTTGAATACAGGCTTCCAGTTAAACTTTGAACTAAACACATAAAGGTATGAAGAATTATAGTAGGAGGGTAAATCATTGTGATTTTATGTATGTCGCTGCAACTTAATTATTGGTCAGTACTTTGTAAGCTCAATAATAAGTTTGGTTTTTTTTGTGTTTTGATTTCTTAAATTTTAATTTTTTTCATTTTTGATTTTTACATTTGAAATAAATTTGCTTCTTAATTGTATATAACTTTGATTTAATCTTTGCAAGCTTTTGATATGTAGTATACATGTTACATCGAGTTTCCGTGACTTTTATTGTCTTAGCCGTTGTTAAGTTTTATTAAATTTTATTGATTCACTAACTAATGGTTGATGTTTTATTTTTGTTTTAAAATAGATTACAAACATAAAAACTAAATTATCAAACTCTGCAATACAAATTAAACAGTTGAAATAACCTCATTTATTTTGTGACGTAATTATTAGATGTAATGAATGTATTTCGTTCATTGATTAACAACAGTAAATTTGAATCAGTTATCCTTCTTATTTAACGTGAGTACTTTGTTTATATTATGGTTTGTTGTTTTGTTGTGTATTTAAGTTTACTTTACTTGTTTTAGACTTAATAATTACAAATATTATATAGTTTTATAACAGTCGGATTTAATATTAAGTATTTTACCTATTATTAACTATTATCCGTCGAAAATATTTTATTTTAATGAAAGCATGTATAAACCTACTTTATTCTATGCTTCTATTCTTTCATTACAGTAATTATTTTTTTACAGAACCCAGTTGAAGTGTGTTGATTCGTTAACACACAGAAACATATGTAGGTACAATAAAGGAAGATTACTGTACAATTTGGTTTGTTAATATTCCAGTGAAGTTATTTCACTAGGATCTTTTGTTAGCAAACGATTAAACCTATATATTGAACAGTTATTTTCAGAGTAGTCATATTTTTACACATTGTTAATATTTGTTATTTTTACGATGGGTAGTTGTGAGACTTCAGTGAAATCTTTTCAAAGTATTTTTAAAGAAATGAATAATATTGATGAATGGAATGAAAGTCAGAAAAATAAAATATGTGACCAACTTCACACAATTACACAACTTTCAGCAACAGTTGAAAAGCAAAAAAGGTCTATGCTTCAGATACAAGCGGAATACGAAAAAGTTAGTATGCAGCTCCATGAAGAAATGAAGAAACATAAACATTTTTCTAATAAATATGAGTGCACACGTAAGCTAGCAGAAGGTTTTAAAAGTCAAATCACCAAATTAGTAGAAGAAATAAAAGTATGTAAAGATTATAAAACATTAATTGATGAGAAAAATAATGAAAAAGTTTGTAGTATTAAACTTCTTGAGAATAAGTACACCATACTTTTAAACAAATTTACAAAATTTAAAGATAATAAAGAAAAATCAGAAATTAAGCTATTACAAAGTAAACAAGACAACGACTTAATGTATAAAATAAAACTTGAAAAATTACAAAATCTTAGACACAAACTAGAAGAAACTGTTGAAGTACAATGTTCTACTATCGAGTCTCTAGAATTTCAATTAAAAGCAGAACAGAATTCTTTGACTGAAAAACTATTATTGGAAGAAAATTTAAATGCTGAAAATAAGTCTTTGTTGAAAAAACTAAATGATCTAATTACTGATCGAAACACTTTGACAGATAAGAATGAACATTTTTCTAACACTATAAATTTGCTTAAAAAAGATGTTGGTAATTTAAACGATGATATACAAACAAAAAATGAAGAACTAAGAGTATTTTCTAATAAAGAAAAAAAGTTTAAGTTACTACTTGAATCTTCTTCTAAAAAGTCAGATGTGTTACAAGAAAATGTTGAATGCTTAAATTCTGAAATAAACTCTTTGGTTGAACAGATAAAAATAGTTAGTGCTGAAAGTTCAGAAATAAGTTGTTTACTAACTGAAAAAAGTAAGGAATTAAATATAATAAAAAAAAGAAGCAGTTTACTTCAATCAGATAAAACTGCACTAGAAAAAGTTTTAAATCAGACTAAACAAGATTTGCTCAATTCTAATGATGAAAGTAAGAAAAACCAACAAAAAGTTTTAAGCAAACAAGTTGAAGTTGATAAAGTAAAAAGTGATTTAACAAAGCTAGAAAAAAGTTTAAATAAAGTGATTGCAAGTTTGAAAATAGATATAAATTCAAAAGAGCAATTGTATGTTAAAGAAACATCTACATTAAAGAATGAAGCTAAAGTTAAAGAAACAGAACTTCTTAAAATAATTGATAACTTAAAACTCGATATCACAGAGAAAGTGAAAGAAGCCCTAAAATCTGAAGAAGAACATAAAAAAGTTATTAATCAAAAATGCAATAAAATTAATGAAATTGAAAAAAACAATGGTCAACTAAGAGAAAAAGTAAGTAAACTAGAAAAATTTGTAATTAAATGTGAAAATCAAACTAAAGTTATTAATATGAATGAATGCTCTTTAAACGAAATAAAATCAAAATTAAATGACAAAGATAAAGTCCTCAAATCTATTGATAACGAAATAAAGGCTTTGAAAAATGAAAACGATACTAAAGAAAAAGAAATAAAAAGTCTTCAATTGGAAATAAATAACTTAAAAACTAACAAAAGTGATCTAGATCAAAACTTAGCTCAGTTAGATAAGGACTTTAAATTAAAAGAAAACAAATTAGAATCTTTGCAAAAACAAAGTAAAGAAGAATTGGATTCCAAAGAGACTGAATTAAGAAATATTAAAGATAAGTATGAAGAACAATTAAACTCATTAAATAAGGAACTTACAAATCTTAAAAGTAGCAACGAAGAGCTTCAGGTAAATTTAACAAGTGCTAATGAAAATGTTAAAACTAGTACAAACTTGTTAGAAAAAAAAGAAAAAGCACTTAAAATTTCAACTGATTTGCTTCAAAAATGCCAAGACGAAATTGAAAAAAAGACTTCCGAGCTTGATACTAATAAAAAATCGTTAACAGATTTAGAAGAAAATTACAGCAAGGAAAAGGAAACAAAAGAGAAGGTAGTAGAGGAAACTAAAAAGATGGAAACTAAAATAGAAAACTTTATTATAAAAGAGAAAGAGCTACAAGACAAAATCAAGCTTCTTGAAGAAAAATCAAAACAAAAACCAAATATTTACCAATACCCTTCTGCATTACCTAAAGAAAATAAAGTTAGATCTAAAAGAGTCACTCAAGCTAAAAACAAGTCAACTCCAAGTAAAAAGAATCCTTTAGTTGATACAAGCTGCGATATAAATTCTTCTTTCTTTGATGAAATAAGCAATGATGAGCCAACTAAGGTCAGTACACCCAAACGAACAAATAAACGTAAACTTGCTCCCAAAACTCCCGGCTCGTGTAAGCTCTACACTTCTTGGAAGAAAAAAAAAGATACTGCTACACCTGCAAAGAAAAAAAATCCTGTGAAAAAGATTGACTTGTTTGCAGAAGACAGTGACTGGTTTGATTAATATCTTTCAAAAAGTAGTTTTTGTTTTTGCTTTTAAATTATTTACTTTTGTTGAAATTAATCTTAGTTTAGTTTTTGATCATTTCTTAACCAAAAATATTTGAATCATTTCTCTGCCTCACTAATTTTGTATTGTTAAATTTTTCTTTTAAATTAATTGAATACTGTATTTAATGTTTTAATTGGTTATTTTTTGCTTAAAATTTCGAAGTCTTTTAAATAGGTACAAACTTAAAAGCTTTAGAGGCAAATTTTATTATTTTCTTAGTTTTATGAAAACCAATAAAAATTTATTGTTTATTTAATAGTATAGTTTTTAACAACTGTATTCATCTATTTTATTATCAAAAAATATTTTATGAATTCAATTAACTAAAAAGTTTCTATTTTAAATTGTAGAAAACAGTTAAAGATAACCCAATAGCTAAGTTTTATGTAAAAATTTATGAAAATAAATTATTTTAAAATAGGTTAAGTGCATCAAAAACAGTTTACTTTAAATGCATAAATGTTATAACATTACTATTTTTGTCCATAAGCTAAAAGTTGTAGAAATATTTAATTGATGATTTGTGCGAAGTTTAGAGCCTAAAGGACTACTCAATTGTAGTATTTACATTTTCTTAAAAATTGTTTAATTTTAATTTTTGGTAACTCTTTTAAACTAAGAAGTAAGTTGCACAATACATCTAATAAAAAATAATTGTTTTTTAAATTAGTTTTTCTCTAAGTGGGTTGTATCGCTCCTTTAGAAACAGTATCAGGGGCGTTAGTAAGGCGGCAAAAACTAAAAGGGTAAAAATGGTAAAAAGGCGATATCTAATAGATAAGGACGATTATTGTTTTAATTCTCTAAAAGTAGCGTTTATGAAAATTCTTTTGTGAAATCTTTGTTTATGTGTTAACTTTAAACTTAGTATTGTATTTTACTCATAAAATTTAAAAATATACTGCTTATTAAAAATTAAATAACTTTTTTTGGGTACAAAAATTATATAAAAAGTACTGACAAATACTTAGCATTTTTATTGAAGTAGAAATTTTTTCTATACACTTTTTTCGACTACTATTGTGTACAACTAAGCTAAAAAGTATAATGTTGACATTTATGAAAGCTTGATAATACAAACGTCATAATTAGTTTAAATTGGAATTTTAAAATAAATACTGTTCACTTAAGAAATTGGTAAAATTAAGTAAACAAGACTTTTTTAAGCATACGTAAGTAAATAGAAAATGGAGATAGTAATAGTACATTACAATAAAATGTGTTCACCTACTTGAGGTTCTACTCTTTCCTTACATTATTTATTTTTTACAGAGCTCCGTTGAAGTGTGTTAATCCGTTAACACACAGAAAATGTGTTAGTGTAATAAAAAAAGGATACTGTATAATTTGTTAATATCAAATCCATGTTTCAAAATTGTATAAACCTAAATAAATAAACGTCTATAAAAACGTTTGAAGTAAAATATAATTTTTGGCATTTAGTTCGTGTACTTATTTAGAAGGAATAGAGCTATATAGTATTTAAGACTTTAATCTTTAGAATAATATAATAAAGTTTACTATTAAATATACAATTAAAAAAGCAGTTTTTAAACTAAATAAAAAGTTAAAAGAGAAAAACTATAACAATTTATACAAATTAGTGTTGTAAACAAACTATTGTTTACATACTTTGGCTAATAGGTTTTCATAAATAGGGATTCTAATACACTAAACTAATATGTTACACCCAATAGTTAAAATTGTATATTTATTATCGTCATAATTTTTGGAAGATTTCTGGATAGTTTAGTAAATGATCTCCAATAGCCAAATAACTTTTTGTAGGTTTACTATCTCTATTGACCATCCAGTCTCTTAAGGATTTTGATACCTGCTGACCCCTTCTCAGATGGAATCTCTGAGAAGTCCTCTCGATGTGACACTGGAATTGCTAGATAACATTATTCTTTTCAGGATTGGGAGTAACATCTTTAAATATTCCATTTAAAGGTTATCTAGTAAAGTTACTAATTTGAAGATTAACTGCTCAAAATCTATTGATTGTGTGTCTTACTTTCTTTTCCAGGAACTTGGTTTTATTACCTAAATAAGAAAGTCTTAAGTACATTAGGCACTTTTTTGGACCTTGTTTTGTAGGACTATTGAGTTTTATTGATTAACAGATCATTAGGTTACGCAACAGATATTTTCAAAAAAAAAAAAAAACGATTGACAAAACCATCATGAATTTCACCAGTGCCCTAAAAAAGTTCCAAGTGTACTTAAGACTTCTACCCCCTTACTGTAACTCAGTCAAAACAAAAGTTGGAAAATAATTCCTCCAGCTTACATATAAGCATTTTACTGAAGGTTCCAACTACACAAGATATTAAAACACGGTCAATATCACCTATAGCTGTTTTACTTACCTGAAAACAATCATCCAAGTACACAATAAAAAAAGTGCTATGCAAACCAAGCTCGACTGATAAACTCTTTAACTGAAGGTCTTTTTTTTTATCATAATTCTTGTTAAGTATATATTTTTTTCTATAACTGTTACCCCTAACCGTTATCCTCGGTCGGTAACTTTTATTTATATAATCTTTTTATATTTTTTTCTTGTTTTTTTTTACATTTTTATTTTATATATTTTTTACTCTCGTGAAAAAATGACCCTTCGTGCAAAAGTGTCCCCTCGTGCAAAAGTTTCTACGAGCAAAATTGTCCACTCGTGCTAAAGTGACGCCGTGCAAAAGTGTGCCTTCGTTCTAAAGTGAGGCTCGTGCAATATAGTCGCCGTGCAAAAGTGACCCGTTCCCTGTAGAAGTAGCAGTCAATGTCTAATTAACTACCAATGCCTACAAAAAGGAATATATAAAGCCACAATATCATACCAAAACATAACTAAAGAGTACATGGCTCCGATAGTGTATCTTTAACGACCAGATACAACTAGCATAAGTCCAGCTTCATGCCTAACAAATTCATCCAAACAACGTTGTCAATAAATGAGAAATATTTTAGATTACAGTAACACCTCATTGAAAATTATGTCCAAAACTATTTGTGACAACCCCCAGAGGCGTGTACAATGTGTAACTTGGAAAGAATGGCCAACGCAGAATCTAACGGAAAAAATAGTTGAATCAAAGGAGAGATTTCGCAGCCTTGTGCCCTCACATTAAATTGTCTTAGTTTTAATCTTATTTTTTTATAGTTTATGTTTTTCAAAATCTTTCTTTTTTATTAATTAGAATTTTTTTTTACTTATTTAATTTTGTTGTAAGTTTTTGTTAAGTATTGAGCTAATGTTTACCAATACTTATAAATACTTATTATTTTTTAATATCACTAAGCTATCTCTATACATAAAGTGTTTTAGATCGTCATTTGTTTATTGTATCTGAAGATCTGCCACTAGGTAGCAGTTGTGAAATTATAAAATACCCTTGTTTGAAACATTTACATTAAAATCATAAAGGTAATATAAAGAAATAACGAATTTTTCAAAAAAAACTTAAAAATATTGTTAAAATCGTAAAGAAAAAAAAAGAAAAAATATCTCATACCTGTGTATATCATCACCCTTTCTTAACAACTATAGCTACTTTTTTTTAAGTTTATTTTAATGTAGGTTTCTGTATTTGCACAATTATAAATTTACTAACTTAAAGTTATGACTTGACTAACTAGTTATAAAAATCAGAAAACAAAGTTATGCAAGTAATTGAAAAAAAGGATTTGTTAAAATTCAATTAAAATTTTTTTTATCTAAAACTTTATATATATAACAAAATAAAATGTAAAGTTTATTCAGACTTAATATAAAATTTTTTAAACTTCCTACAGGTAATAATATCTAAAAATGTAAAATACTTTTATAAAAATTGTAAATTTTATATAAAATACGTAGATATTTTTTAAAACTTGAAAAAAAAAAGTTTAGTCCGACATAGTTTTCAATATAAATAATTAACAAATAAAGCATAACTTATATTTAAGTTCCTTTTTTGCAAAAAAATAAAGTTTCAAAATAATCTCTTAATATTAAAGCATTTTTTTTCGAGAAATTTTAATCTAAAACAATAATAAATTTCCATTAATTTCAGACTTTTTGCTTTTTTTTGTTGAATATAATGATAAATTTGATTATATTTCTTATTTTCATATTCGACCTTCAAATACTAGTAAAATTAGAGCTGCGTGCTTAATCTGTGTCAGCTGCATTTTAGCTATATACAATTTTTTCATACATAAAGTCGTTTTAAAGCTAAATTTTATGAGCTGCAATGAACTGCAGCACTGTGTGAATTAAAAAATAGTTTTAGAACATTATACATTTAAAAATTTAATGATTGTAAACAAACTGAGTATACTGAATGTAAAGTTTACACTTTGAGTTGAATGTCGCAAGATCAAAACCTAGTGGTCAACATTTATACAACAAAAATAAAAATATCAAAGTCAAAAGTTCTTAAAAAGTGTTATTGTTGAAAATTACAAAACTTTATCGTTTTGTGTGTGTTTTATTGATAATTGTTTTAGTAATTGTTAATGAAAAATATTTTTCACATCACTAAATTTTTATTTCAGAATACCTCAAAGTATTTAGAAAAATTAAAGCTACCTACCATTTTTACATACTAAACTTATTTATTTTTAAAGACTAATTTTATTTTTTGATAGTTTTTACTATTTAAATAAGCAATGTGTAGCTAACAAGTTACATGCAAGTTTTGAATGTGTTTGCCTTATATTGATGATAAGAATTGTGTAAAATTAATTTTACTGATTTCTAAAATTCCAATTACAATTTAGATAAGGCCAGTCCAAGTAAGAATCTCTTATTGGGAGAAAAAAATAATTAAAATTTTTTTTAGAAGTATTAAAGAAAATTATTAGTTGTTTCAGATAAATATTTCGAAAAGATGCATATATAATTATAGATTATTTTACAACTTTATTGTTTTTAGTTTGCAAACAAGTAACTTTTATATAAGTTATGCTTTAATTGTTAATTATTTATCCAATATTTATTTCAACAGTTTATTACAAACAAAACAATGTTTCACTCCTATACTTGCATATAGGAGATCCTCAGTTGTTGTAAATAGGTCTGAAAAAATTTTTTTGAACAAAATAAATGGAAGTGAAACAAAAATAAAAACTAAAAACTAATGGTTTAAGAGCAAAAATAAATCTTAAATATACTAAACTTAAGTAAAAAAATTTTTTAAATCTTAAATTTTTTTGCTCTTAAACCATTAGTTTTTATTTTTGTTTCACTTCCATTTATTTTGTTCAAAAAAATTTTTTCAGACCTATTTACAACAACTGAGGATCTCCTATATGCAAGTATAGGAGTGAAACATTGTTTTGTTTGTAATAAACTGTTGAAATAAATATTGGATATAAATCTCCTTAAAGACATTTAAGTCGAGAACTTTAAATTGTTTGATTTAAAACAAGTTACATTATTATGTTAATTATTTATATTGAAAACTAAGTCTGATTAAACTTTATTTTTCATTTTTTTTTAAGTTTTAAAAAATATCTAAGAGTTTTATATAAAATTTACAATTTTTATATAGGATTTTTCTTTATTAGATATTATTACCAGTAGGAAGTTAAAAAACTTTTATATCAAGTCTGAATAAACTTTACATTTTATTTTGTTATTTATGTATAAAGTCTAGTACAATATTTAAAAACAGATATAGCAACCATAAGGCAAGCTTTACTAATAAATAAAAAGACATATGCGATTTAAAAGACGCAAATAAAGACTATAATTTAAAATGGGAATCTGCAGAACTAAAACAAAACCGAAAACAAAACATGTTATTTATGTTGCTTAGAAAAGTACGAAATCCAAAAAATTAAAAAAAAGTATCATTAAAAAAAAGAAAGGCAGCAACCCTGTCTCCACAATCAAAACAGTCAAAAAAATAAGTTGACTTGTACATAAATTTTTTTTTAATAGGCCAACTAAATTTATTCAATTTTATTTCAAACGTCATGATGTGTTTTTTTGTGTGATTCTTTAAAATTTTGCTATGTACTTTATTTCGTTCTAAAGATACGTGTTAAACGATACGAAAATAAGTTGTTTTATTGTATTATAAATATATAAAGTTTTAGATGTTTTACATAAATACTTTTTTTTAATTAAATTATAACAACATCTTTTTTTTAATTAGTTGCGTAATGTAGTTTTTTGATATCTATAACTAGTTAGTCAAGTCATAACTTTAAGTTAGTAAATTTATATTTGTGCAAATACAGAAAACTACATTAAAATAAACTTATAAAAAGTAGCTATAGTTATTAAGAAAGGGTGATGATATACAAAGGTATGAGATATGTTATTATATATTATCATTATTTTATATTTTGTTTAAGATTTATTTAAACAAATATTTTCAAGTTTTTTTTTTGAACAACTGGTTATTTCTTTATATTACCTTTATGATTTTAATCTCAATGTTTCAAACTAGAGGATTTTTTAATTTCACAATGTTAATATGCAGCACCCCCTAACAAAAGACCACGCAACGCCACTGGTTGCTCGTACAGTTTACTGGTTCAGAACGTAGGGACTTATACTTCCTCGTTGACACCGGAAGTAGAGCGCGCGAGATAGAAAGTTATAATATTGAAACAAAAAAATTAAAAATAAAAGTTGTAAGTTTATGCCACCGAATGCGTAGGCGTATGCGTGGAGTTCAATGTTCAAATTGACCGAAACTGGAAGTTATTGCTGGAGGACAGCTTGGCTGCTATAGTATGCGTAAGTATGGCACTACAACAACTCAAATCGAGTTATACGCCCCGTTGAAGTTGCTGAAGTAGATATACAAAATGTTTACAGATCAATATATAAAAACTACGAACTTTTGAAGTTAAGTACGAAGTAAATGTTTTAGCTAAACAAACAAATACTTCTAAGATCAGTTAGCTTTTCCAAATCGCCGGCTCAAAGCGTCAATAAACGTGGAGCTGCTTTTTTCTCGAAATGAAGTCGGTAAGACTTGCTTTCTCGTTCGCTCGGCTGCTTATATACATCTAGATTGCATAACAATACCGTCTGATCAAGTCATGATTCATGATCATTACATGCTGATTTAATCATGATACCCGGCGTGATTGGTAGTTAATTTTACAAGGTATTAAACAAAATGCGTCAACTAGCGGTTTTTTAATATTTGTTCGAAACAGTGTTTTTAAAAACCAAATTTTTTTTATCATTTAAGAGTTATTAAAAAACAAAAAAACAATTTAAAAATCAAATTATTTAGAAACTCGACATTTGGACTATCGAAGCAAAAATAATAAAATTTTCACGTCGATGTCCAACACTTATATGTATATATATATATATACTTACATTGCATTGTTTAAATAAATTTTAGCTATGTAAAAATTAGTTGTACTTAGTCAACAATAAAAAGTTTACTTATTCCGTTCAAACCAGTTCTCAAATTTTAATAACTAGCCCAATTATCAATGATTTTATTTGGATTAAAGCTTTATAAATGACTAAATTAAAATAACTAAATTTATGTTAAATAATATATACGATCATTTAATCAAAATTAAGATACAAGCAAATAAAAATATACGTATACGTAAACAAAAATTTGATGGTATATCAAAAATTAAAAAATAAGATGTTTAATAATTCGATCAATCTAAAAAACTTTAAGCTTGTTTTGTGATTTATGAAAATCCAAGTTCGTCTACTAATAAAAATACGCAATAAATTAATTTGTAAGACTTAAGAGATATGTTTCTTTCTCATTAGTTCTCATCAGATGATGATGAAGACGAAGATGAAGACTCAACCATTGAACTTTCCACTTCTGTTATCCTAATCATTTTTTTCTTTTAAGTTATCAATAATTTACTAATAGTAATTTTAAAAAAATCTCATTTCATAGGATAGTTCTTAAAATTTATAAACAATTTTACAAGAACGACGCATTTAGCTGTAAAGACTAGTTTTTAGTTTAATTAAGTCTAATAATTCATAAAACATGTAAAAAAAATTATGTATAAAACACAAGTTGCAAAACTTTACATTCTATACTTGCGAAGTTTCAGTGTAAAACTGAATTTGTTTGTTATTAAAATTAGATCTTTTTCTTCTGAAGAATTTTAAAATCATTCAAAAAATTTGTTATAAATATTTTCTATAATGAAATTTTTTCTAAAGTTTTATTACATAAATTGTTGAATTAATAACAACTAGCTATAAAACTTTACCTTTCTGATTCACCAGTTATTAGCTTTCTATACATAGCTATTTCCTTATCAAGACTAAGTTTCATCATATTAAGCTCTTTATATTGCTTTAGATATTTTCCTAGATCTTGTTTTGCATCCTGTAGCTGCTGCTTTGTTAGCGCAAGAACTTCTTCTTTTTTCGAGCCTTCTAACTTCAATTGAGCCTCTAATCCTTCTACTGTCTTCTCTAGTGTAATTTTCTGTTGTCGTAGTATTATTGTTAAATTTACATACATATTGAAATTACTTCTTTAAAAACATATATCTTAAGCGGGAACAGGTCAGATATGCACAAAGACATTTTAGCACGAAGGGTCAAATATGCATAAAGGGACACTTTTGCACGAAGGGACATTTTTTCACGAGAGTAAAAAATAAAAAAAATAAAAAATAAATTAGAAAATTATCAACAAAAAATAAAAAAAGTTACCGACCGAGGTTAAGGGTTAGGGGTAACAGTTATAGTAAAAAAAAATAATTGAAATTATTAATAAAAGTATTAAAAAAAGTATATATATCTAAAATAACAAAAAAATATATAATAAAAATCAAAAAAATTAAAAAAAAAAGTTACCGCCCAAGGGTAAGGATTAGGGGTAACAGTAGTAGTAAAAAGAAAAATTAAAATAAAGAAATAATAATATAAAAAAAGTTCAGACCGTGCAAAAGTGTGTTTGTGCAAAAGTGACCCCTCGTGCAAAATTGACGCCGTGCAAAAGTGTCTTCGTGCAATAGTTTTTTTTGTGCAAAATTGACCATTTGTGCAAAAGTGTCCCTTCGTACATATTCGACACCTACTCTTATCTTAAACATAGAAGGTCTAAAAATTTTTTTTATTATTATTTCACATTAGAGATTCTTGTTTAAATTCACCCATTTATTTCATAACTTATTACTTTACCTTTTCTAAATTTAATCATTGAAATATTTTTTTCCTTACAAAATTATTCTTACCTTTATAATACATTAACACTTATCTTAATTCAATGCCATGTACTTTCTTTTAAAAGGGAACGGCTCCAAACTGCACAAAGACAAAATTGCACGAAGATACTTTTGCACGAAGACAAATTTGCACGAAGGGACAAAATTGCACGAAGACAATTTTGCACTAAGGGTCAACTTTGCATGAGTTACAATTCTGCACGGAGGGTCATTTTTGCAAGAGAGTAAAAAAAAAACATAAAAATTACATAAATAAAACAGAAAAAAGAACTAAAAAATAGATTAATGAAATAAAAGAAAAAAATTACTGACCTAGGGTAAGGGTTAGATGTAACAGTAATAATAATAAAAAAATAACTAATAAAGATTATTATAAAAAAAATAAGAAAAATGAATAAGTAAAAATTGATTAATTAAAAAAAAATTACCGATCGAGAGTAAAGGTTTGGGGTAACAGTGATAGTAAAATAAAATAACAAAAAAACTAAATTAATAAAAAGAAAAATTAATATTAAAATTAAAAAACTAAAATTAATAAAAAGTTCAACCCGTGCAAAAATGTCCCCTCATACAAAAGTGTCTTGGCGCAAAAGTGACTCTTCGTGAAAAAGTGTCTTTGCGCAATTTTGTTTCCTCGTGCAATTTTTTCCGCTCGTGCAAATTCGACACCTACCCCTTTTTAAATACTTAACTAGTTTTATTTTTTATTTTTTCTAAACTATGATAATATAAAATCTATAAGTACTAAAATTTTGATGGTATTGATATATCAAGTTTTAGGCAAGCAACAAAATTTTAACATCATCGTTGTGTATTTATAAAATTGCTCTTTAAACTGTGCAAAGGTTTAAAATAAGAAAGGTTCTAAACTAATATTTTCCTCATTATACAGTTCTGATGACAGTTTAACTAAATTGCTAATTCTTAATAAAAAACAATCTATTTTTACTAATCTAAATGTATTAAAATTAAAAGATGTAGTTTTTTTACAGAGATGACACTTTTCTTTAAACAAAAAACAAAAAAACAACTATTTATATTATTAAAAAAAAATGCTTATATAAAAATAAAAAACGTGTTAAACACCAAACAAAAATGTTTCTTTTATACTTAAAATTTTCAAAGGATAATTTGAAATAAAACACAACACATTAGTGATAGGTAAGCAGGTATTAAACAGAAATCTCGTTCAGTAGTTTTATTTAAGTATATTTTTTGAAAAGTATTTCCAATATTCCATTTAGTAAAAGTTTACCACAACTTAAAATAATAAACTTGTTAATTTTTTGATGTTTAATAATTAATTCAAGTTCTTTTAGTTATGTTTACACAATCTTTAAACAACTTTTTTTTATGTGGCTGTGTTGTCTAATCAGCTGTTAGTATAAAATTTAATCCAATGAAAATGCTTAACGGATTTTTGGTTATTCATTAAATAGGGAAAAAATGCTAGTATAAAGCTGATTGAGATGCATAATTGTGCTTTTTATCGAATATCATTTTGTAGAAATATATTTTTTTTATGTAGTATATAAAAAAAGATAAATAAAGATGTGCAACTTAAATAATTAACTTTATTCAAAAAAATTAAAAACATGTTTAAAACTTTTTTTATGCTACATAAATATATATGTATATAATTCATATAAATAAAAGCAAATTATACAGCAATTTTTCTTTATTGTACCAACATATGTTTCTGTGTGTTAACTAATCAACAAACTTCAACTGGGTTTTTAATGAATAGAAAAATTTAAATAAAATAAAGAACTTAATATGATGACACTTAGTCTTGATAAGGAAATAGCTATGTATAGAAAGCTAATAACTGGTGAATCAGAAAGGTAAAGCTTTATAGCTAGTTGTATTCATTCAACAATTTATGTTATAAAAGTTTAGAAAAAATTTCATTATAAAAAATATTTATAACAAATTTTGTGAAAGATTTTAAAATGCTTTAAAAGAAAAGGATTTTAATTTTGTTTCATTAAAAACCCAGTTGAAGTGTGTTGATTCGTTAACACACAGAAACATATGTAGGTACAATAAAGGAAGATTGCTGTATAACTTGTTTTTATTTATATTCCAGTGAACTTGTTTCACTAGGATATTTTGTTATCAAACGATTAAATCTATATTTTGAACAGGTATAATTCGTATGTATATACATATATAACTGTTGTTTTTATATAATTAGATAAACAATTCATATATATATAAATTTATTTATTTAATTTACCCATCTTTGTTCCAGCACTTTTTCCCTAGTTAATAAATAATCAAAAATTCGTTAAGCATTTTCATTGGATTATATTTTATATTCAAGTCATAAAAAACCGTAAAATATACTGGAAATTTATGTTGTAAGTGTAAATAAATAAATTAAACTCCAAAAAGTTTTGAGTTGATTAGAATAAAATATTTTGTTTTAAAAACTCGTTCTTATTGAACATTATTAGTTAGTAAACTTTTAAAATTGTGTTCTATACATTATACAAACATATCAACTATCTAGATTTTACTTGAATAAGGGAAAGTACTTTTGTTCGGTTTCATGATTAAGCTTATTATATAAGTTTCTTATTTAACTACTTTTTGTTTTTATACAGTAGCAAAATATAAGTTAAAAGCTAATCTTACTTTTCCTAAGCTTTAATAACTTTTCATACATAATTTTCTTATTTTCCATTTTCTAATGAGAAATTTTATTTAAAAAGATTTATTAAGTTTTTATAAAATAATATTCTTTATTGCATAACAAACCTTATGTTTCAGCGACTTTATTTCGATTTCGACTTTTTGTGCTGCTTGTCTGTTTAGAGTACTCTCATTTTTGTGTTGTTCCAATTCAAAGTTTAAAGTTTTAACTTGTACTGACAAGTTCTCAACCTAAATAAAAATTTAAGTATTAATATTGTTAAAAACAGAAACAAAGCTGTAATTGTCCTATTTGATATTTTAAAACTATATTAATCTTTTATTTATAATATTCTTTTTTAATACTTAATATCTTATCTGAAAAAAATACGATACGTGTATTATAAATGTTTATTTTTGATTTTTTTATTGTTTCATTAGTAGTATAAATAAAATAGCTAACCTTTACTTTGTAAAAATTGTCAAGATCCTCAAGAGATTTAGCATTCAACTTTTCATGTTCCTTTCTAATGTTTTCTATCGCCTTACTAATATCTGGCATTGAAGAATCTTGTGCAACAAACTCAGGAGTTATGTCAGGTACCATCTGCTCACGCAAGTTTTTCATTTCCTGATATGGATGCTTAATTATTAAAACTGTGCTCAACTACGGATGTGAGTCATACTTAGAGTAATCAAAATTCCAATGATTTTAAATTAAAAATATTGCTTTACTATACACACAAATGTTTATAATGGATAAACAAAAACTTAGTTTTATTTTTTCCTCGGTTCAAAAGAAAAGTTTTTAAGTGTTGTTTAAACTTTTTTAGATTCAAAAACTAATAAACTTGTTTCTTATTGGAAACATATACTACTATTAAACTTAAAAGCAGAGCATATAAAGCAATCTTATTTATAAGATTTTAAACAAACGTTTTCGTGAACTTTTTTCTCAACTGCGATTTGTTCAGTTAACTTTTTAATTTTTTCTTCAAACTTTTCTCGTTCCATTTTTGATTCAGTAACGTCCTAAATATAAACATTTTTTTCTATCTAAATTTTTACTTAATACTATTTTAAATCATAACTTTGACCTTTCTTTCATATATAATCTAATAATAAAATCGGCTATAAAATTTTTATTTGGAGTTTTAAATGGTAAAAACTTCCATAGTATATATTTTGTGATTCAATTCAAAAAAAAAAACAAAAATTTAAGTTTTGATATAAAAAGCAGTCTCAAATGAAGTAAATATATTTTTTCAATCACAAAAACCTTGCTATACCGGATTGTTATGTAAGGTTTTAACAGTTTAGCTAACTAAGAAACGACAATATTAGGGATCATTTAATGTACATTAAACAAATAGAATTCTAGCTATATTGATTGTAAAGTATACTTTTGACTTTCATAAATAGTTAAAGTTAAGTATTGTATAATATTTTTCTTATTAGTAAGTTAGTGTTAATTTTTAGACTTCTGGTAGAAAGATACTTCGGCTAAACTAAATTTATTGCAGAAGAACTTCTTAACACAAAACGTTATATTAAAATTTTAATGCTTTGTTAGTTTTGTTACCTTAACTAAAATACTTTCTTAAAAATAAAAAACAAACCTTTATAAAAATTTTTAAAGACAGCAACACTAAAACTAAAATAAAAGTAAAAGCTTTATGTTTTATTCTAGTATTTATCAAGCGTACATATCCTTACTTATACAACAATACACCATTTTAAATAAGTTATACGCAAAAAAGTTCTTACCTTTATGAAATTCGAGGAATATATTAAGAATTACTTTAAGAATAAACAATTTCTGCCATGTAGGTTTTAGACTAGCAAAAGTTTTACTTATACTGCTTGTATTAATATAGTTCGCTGTATAACTAATAAAACTTTTAGTTTACGGTAAACTGTATAATGATACTATTTAATTAAAGAAAAACCATATTAGAGTTCATAACTAAATAAAATTAGCCTGTACAACTAACTCCACGTAGAGCTTCTATCTCCTTTTTTATAACTCTTGACTTATTTTCTTTGTTTTCAAATCTTAAAAAAAGTTGATTTATTACATAAACTTCATTGATATAAAAAAAATTATTTTTTTAAATTTTTTGAATAAAGTTATAACTAAAATACTATAGCACCTAATAAATAATTTTATTATGTTATACTTTAATTTTGACTACATTTTAAAAACATGATTCGTTTTTAAATAAATATTAATAAAGATATATCTTTAAAATATCGACCTGAATTTTTAAGGATTAAGTAAACAATGAACAGCAATTGAAAAATATATAATCATAGACGATTGTAAAATATTTTTTTTCTTAAATTAGATTAAAGTGCATGTAAAATTTGTAGGAATTTGTATATTAATGAAATAAAATTAAAGCTAAAAATGATAAAATACCAAACATTTTTATTACAATAGTTTTGCTGTAAAAAAAGTTGTTTAAAAAATAGACAAACAATTATAAAAAAATAGTTTCTATTGCAAAAGTTTTAAGTGTTAGAGAACTAATGTTTAAACGATGAGCTGTTAGTAGTAGTATATGTTGATGCTTTTTAGTCAATAAAACTCACTGTACAACTGTCTTCTCCAATTCAAACTGTTTGTTGTCTCTTTTTATAGATTCCTTTACATTAGATGCTTGCAAGTTTTCAACTTTTTTTCTTAAAGCCTAAAAATGTTTTAGTAGTTGACATTATATTTCTATTTTAACTTAAATTTATCTTAAGTATAAAGTCTGTTAACAAATATATATTTTTAAGTATTTTAAAGAAGTTTATTTGCTTTTTATAAATTTAAACTGAGCTATATTGTTGTTTCAGTATAAAACTTAAAAAAAAACTTATGACCATAGTTATATTATATATGACATTTTTTAACATCTATACTTTAAAGTTAAACAATTCTATATCTCATTATTTGCTAACTCCTTATCGTTTTATTTGAATTATGATTTTTATAAATCAAGTATGGTAAAAAGTTTTAAACACAAATGGCTTTTATAATGATTTTTTTCAATTTTTTGAACAATAAGAAAACTTTGTCTTTTAGTTTATGCAGTTTTGACGTTAAAGGTAATTATTTGAGGTTTTTGATTAATGTTACTTATGCTTTGATACAAACTTTTTCAGTTTAATCACTCTCTACCAACTTATTTTGTTATTTTTTGTCTGAAGCTTACATCAGTTATGCTTTACTTAAATTATTATTTATTTTTGAGTGTTATTGTTTATTGAACAACAAAAATAAAAACTCTCAAAATATTTGGTCCTAGGTCCTAGTGCATAAAAAAACTTTTCGGTTATCGAGTCACACACCACTTTTAACGTCTTGTCCAGTCCAGTAAAGATAGAGCACCTTTACATAAAGCTTGTATATCTTTTATGTATCATTTTAACGTTTATAGTAAAAAAAAGCCGCTTGATAAAACATACAAAATATTCTGTTAGTAAAAAAAATAAAGCCGTTGATAAGTTATAATTTTCATACTATTAAACAAATTATTAGTTGTTGTCATTAGAAAACCATATTTTAAATAAATAATAAATAAAAAAGGGTTAAATTAATTAGCTTAGTGGCTTTTGTTACTAAAAGCTACACTAATACAAACTGATCAAGTTTTTAAAATGAATACTTTAGTTTAAGGATAACTAGTTTTATATTTGTAAGAAAACTGTTTAAAACCTGCAATTTTGGCTCGTAAGTTTTCTCATAGTCAATTTCAACTTTCTTTTCTTTTTTGCATCTTTTGACAAGTTTACTGTTTTCAGCACTCAATTTTTTAACCATGTCTTCCAAATCATGAACTTTTTCTATGTAGCTGGTCAGTGAGGAGTTCGAACGCATCATTTGTTCTTTTTTACTTTCCTTAACTTGTACTGCCTCGCTTTTAAAGATAAAAATAACATAATTTTCAAAGTATTAATGTTATAAAATATGACTATATTTAATAAAACGATTATTTTAGGCTGTTTAATAAGAATCAATACTATTTCATAAGTATTGTTTCGATTACATTTATATATGTTTTTAGAGTCACAAACCAACACATTATTCTAAAAAAGGCGTCTTACTTAAACAGTTAAAGGTATAACGTCAATTGTTTTTTTATATTGGTCATTTAAGTAATCTATTTTATTCAAGTTAGTAACTGAAAGTGTTAATTAATAACTTTTAACACTTGTTTTACCCTCAATTTATCTAAACTTATGTGACTAGATAGAAAGGGAAAAATGTGTATAAAAGTATGTTACAAGTTAGTGTAGTGCCTAATACATAATTAGTTTATAAGATTTAGACAGGTTCAAAACATTATATATGTTTTATATATTTAAAACGTTATGTATGTTTTTGTTTCTACAAAAACTTATATAACTGTCTTTTAGTTTGTTTTACTTTTAAAGTTTATTATAGTTCATTATATTTACTCAAAATATTTGGTCGCTGGACCTAGTGCACAAGTAACCTTTCAGTTATCAAGTCGCACACCACGGATACCTTTTAAGGTCTTGTCCAGGACTTAAAACGACATAAAGTATAAAGTTAGTAAACAAACACATATATAAACTTTAATTGAATTAAAACTTTAAATAAGTATTGTAGCTTTTAGTAGGTATGAAGGTTAAAAAGTTTAAAATTGCTTTAAAAAAATAGCGATAACTTAATTGAAGTACGTAAAATTATTAAAACTTGATTTTAACAACAAAATAAAAGTTTTTTATTAAATGAAGCACTTCTTAAAAATTTTTTTTTTTGGTAAACTAAATCATAATGGATGTGAAAAGTTTATAAAACCTAAAGTCTCTGTTTTTAGATCAGTTTTTATTTTAACTGAACAAAATTTAAGATATTCTTTTTTATGACTTATTTGTTTTCTAATTACGAAAGAAAGTACTATGAATTTATGATTTTAAAATTTTTTGGTATATAAGATCTTATTACTAATCATGGTGTATTAAAAGGGTTGATCATGCCAATTCGATGATCAGACCACAAGTTTCGGTAGACTGAGACCGGTTTCGTCCTTATTATTATTATATTAGACTTATTATATTAGAGGACGAAACCGGTCTCAGTCTACCGAAACTTGTGGTCTGATGATCGAATTGGCATGATCAACCCTTTTGTTAAATTTGAGCTTGTCTCACGGCAAACGAAAGTCCGGACTTGTTCTGCAGACTTTCGCCGATTTTGTTCATGGTGTATTAATTGATATATTAATATTGTTGGTTGAAAGACAAAAAAAGCACTCAAAATATTTGGTCCTAGGACCTGGTGCACGAAAAAACCTTTCGGTTACCGAGTCGCACACCAGTTGGATACCTTTTAACGTCTTTTCCAGGACAATAAATAATAAATAAGTCTTTACCAACCTGCTAATGGAAACAGACTTTTTTTCAATCGACATCTCAGCTTCATATGATTTTCTGTAGGACGATGGTCTGGCTATTGCTGATGTGTTGTTCATCGTGACACTCACGGATGAAGCATGCATTTTTAAACTAAACTAAAGTAAAGTACTTTTTTAAAGTTTACTCAAAGATTAAGTACTTGAGTTGTACTGAAATTAACCTTTTTTGTTGTTTTTGCTTTCAATATTAAAAAGAAATTTAACCTAACTAATAAATAATAATAAAATATCAAGACTTTAATAACCGCACATTATTTCAAAGTAAAATTATTAAAATAAGTAAATATAAAGACTAGTCAAACTTCATTTTTCAACCAAAATATAGAACTTTACATAAAATTTTCTAACACAAACTTAACGTTGTTCACAGTGGTATACTTATAGATCTTAGTATTTTTTTATGAAAAGTTAACATTTATGCTTTATAATATGAAAAAATTACTGCTCTCTCTATTCAATGTCAAAGTAATATAAAACCGAAGACTTTTTATAGCAAAGCAGCCTCGACTTATGTTTGTTTTGTTGTGCTTTATAAATGTCACCCTTTGTTCAAACACTCTACCTTTAAGTCAAACAAAAAATAAGTATTGTAAACGCCCTTAAAGCAAATTAAAGCTAAATGAATATACAAACTCTTAAAAATTATAGGAAATCGACCTTTTCAATTAATTTAAACTTAGCCGAGTAAACTTTCAGAACAAACTTATACACATTTGTTGTACTTGAAAAGATCAAGATCGTTAATTTGTTAGTTATTTTTATGAATCTGCAAAAGCAAATTCAAATACACATATATAAACCATTGAGTTTTTATATAAAACAATAATTAATAAGCTAACTAAATTTAAAGCAAGTTCATTGTTTTAACCTAAATAGTTTAAGTAACTTAGCACCTATAAATATTTTATATCTTTAATTTATTATAAAAATACAAACAATTCTAATATTATAATGTACATTAGTTTTAATAAATAACTTAGCAAAAAACTTAAAAAAAAATTATTTCATAAAGTAAAACTTATTTTAAATAACTAAAGTTCAAAATAAATAGTTCTTATCGTTTAAAATTTCTTTTCAAAATAATATAAATAGATTTTTATTTTTTGTCTTGTGTAGACAGTTAAATTAAAACTATCTAAATACCTTTAAAATATAATTTGTGCCATAAACTTTGTAATTAAAACTTAAAATTTACAAAATCTAGTATTAAAATATTAAGAACGTTTTTACTCAAGTTTAGAAAATAAATTACAATATTTATCTTTTGAAATAGTTTATTAATACAAGAATTACTATTTGATTTCGAAGTTTATGGCACAAATTATATTTTAAAGGTATTTAGATAGTTTTAATTTAAGTGTCTACACAAGACAAAAAATTAAAATTTATTAATATTTTTAGTTTACATCCTAATTATGGAATACTTTAATCTTTTTTTTATATAACTACAACTTTTTATGGACTTTTAAAAAAATTGTGAACTTTTATAAATAGTAATACGTACACTTTATTTTATCTTTTATAAATATAATCTCGTTAACTTTTTTAACAAAATTTTATGGTTAAAAAGCTTGTATTAATATAACAACCTCTAATTATGAAAAATTAGGATTACACTTTTATTTATCATTTAAAAGCTTGTTTATATTAATTAAAGATTTTGACACGAAGTTTATTAAAAAAGAATAACATTTCATCGGTGTAACTTTATAACAAGCCGCTTATATAAAATTTTTAGAACGAATGAAAATAAATCATAGAAAATATTATCTTAAGTAAACAATTGACTTTTATTAGAAACACCATTAGTTTTTTACTCTTTCAATACATCAAATTTAACTATTTTTACTTTTGAATAATTAAAGTCATTTAGAACCTTAATCTTTTAAATTGTTAGATTTTTTATTTAATGTTTTGTTTTAAGTACTTTTTGTACAAACGAAATAGCTAAAAATTTTTTATTTAACTTTGTAATATATTTTGGGTAAAACTTTTATTCAGTGTTCATAACTATAACAAGCCTGATCAGCTAATCGTATTTTATATACACGAAGATCACAAAATGACTGCTAGAAACAGCGATAAAGCTTCAAAAGTATAGAAAAATTAAGGAAGACTTCGTTATTATTAGTATAACTAAAACCAACTCAAAAATTTAAGGTACCAAAAATCTAACAAAATATTATGTATAACTGTATTAGTTTTAGTTGTATTTATTAACTAATACACTTAAAAAAATGAAATATTTCGAGCACAATCTAGTTTACACGCATCTAATTGAAGTATTAATTTATATGTATTGGAACGTAAACAATATTTTTAATACATTTTAAAAAACTTTAAAGGATAATTTTTATAAATGAACAAATCACTAAAAAAGCACTTAAATAGTTTAATAATTGTAAACACTAGAATTTTCATAAACTACAAAATATTAAACTAGTATCTTTATCTGTACATTGTGTTTTATTACAAAATACAATATAAAATGGGCTGACCCAATGAGTATATAATATTTTCTAGAATAATTCTTGAAATTATCGGCAATTTCATGCAAATAGACCAACAAGAAAAACATTTTAATTTAAGACTTTTGTTTTATTCAGATAATCTTTCAAAACATTCTTATACTACAACATCGAAATATAAGTAAATTGTAATACTTTTACGGTTTTAATTACTGCATCAAAAAATAACTATAAAGTATTATAATATTTTATTTCTTCGAAAACTTCAATATATACTTTAAACAAGTCAAAAATATCAAATAATAAATTTAGCAATCTTTTCATTTTGGGTATGGATAGCAACGTTATCATATTTTTTAGAGTAATATAAAATTATAGTAAACGACAGTTGGTAAAACTTCATCAATTATTATTTTATTAGAGATAGTTTTTAGTATAAAAATTAATATAGCTTACACTTGTGTAGAACACTCTCTAACAGTTTTTACACTTTTTAAAGAACATTAACTAACAAACCTTTTGTTTAAAAAAATTATGTGTACATGACATATGTTAGTAAGAAAACCTTCCTGTCATTATCCAAAACAATTTTTATTTTACTCTAAGTGCTACTAAGAAAAATTTTAAATTTTACTTACAAGCTAAACAGTTTTAAAAATGTTTTTTGTTATGTAATTCAAATGTTTTTTTTGTTAAAATATATACTAATTAAAATTACCGGAACTTTACTGAAGCTAGTTTTCACGAACAGTCGTAAACAATTGTCAAATGTGTTTTATAAAGAAAAATCTAAGATGATATTCTAAAACTTTTTATAAAGGATTTTTACTATACATTTAAACTTTATTGTACAAAGATTCTGTTTTTCATTTATTTTTCGACTTATAACGATAGTCTTTTAAAGTAAATTTATAGTAAGTGCTTATTTCTATGTTACATTATATGATTCAAAGTATTAATAAACTTTATAAGCAACCACAAAACTTTCGTGTTTAAATTGTAGCTTTTTTTCTCTATACATTTGTTTTATCAAAACGCTATTATTTTTTATTAAATACTTCTATCTTTTCACAAGCTTATTTTTTAAGATTCATTTTAAATATCAGTATAATATTTTTTCTAAGTCTTATTCTTTCAGTAGTTCATTAGGTTTTTTACATATGCTGATCGGCAAACGTCTATGTTTTTGATCTCTTAAACTTGTACCAGTGGTATGTATAAAATAAATATTTCAAATACATTGTTTATCGAACAAAAAAAAAGCACTAAAAAGTTTTGTCTAAGGACCTGGTATACAAAAAAGTTATCATGACCTGCTGCAGTACTACTAATTTAATAAATATGATTAAAATTTAGCATTTTTAACTCTTACAAAATAGCTTTTAAATGACTACTTTTGTATGAAGTTTAGTTTACTAAAATTGTCTTTTCTTAAGAATTTTTCTTTTGAACATTTTATGAAACTAAAACTTTTATGAATACTAAACAAAATAAAAAAGTTAAAAATCTTAGTTTTTATATGAGCTTTAACTTTTATTTAAAGATAAAAAAAACTTTCTGCAAAATAAAATAACTACCCTTAGATATTTTTTTTTAAATGCATTCGTTAGTATCTAAGATTAGATTACAATGGTATCAACTACTAATAAAACCATAAACCTTTTGGTTTAAACGAGTCCTATTGAAATTCTAGGTGTTTCCCCATTATTTGCTGAGTCAGCATTAAAAAACATCAAAATTTTGTATTAAAAAAAGTTTTTTATATGTTTGGGTAAGGTGGGTTAGGGTTAAGGGTATAAATTTGTTTAGAAAAAAAAATTATGTATAAAAGTGCTGATTCAGCAAATATTAGGGGAGTTACGTTTCACTTAAAATCGGACCCGGTTTAAACCAGTGTCGCTATCTCGACGTTCTACTTATACAATGTTATTGGCCTGGTTTATAACGCAACGTGCGCTCTAACTTGTATAGTAGATGCCCCAAGATAACGCTTAAATTATAGTTGATAAATTGACTAATATGACTTACTTACTATTTACTAAAGGTTTAATAAATCAGTTACTTAGACTAATTTAAACTTAGTTCGAATCTGTGATAATGATTATATTTACAATGAAATTGCGAAACGAAAAGATTATAAAATACTGCACAACATTACACTAATAAATCAAATTATCAATTCTTTTAAAAGACGAAAATACTCGAATCAAAGAAACTAAAAAACTAAACGTTTAAACCAAACTCAATAAGTGTTCTAAAATCGGAATCAACTCGACAAACAAGATTGAAACTAACAACAACTTAAGTGCGGCGAAAAGCCGCGCTGACTTCAGTTCGCTGCAACGCAGTAGAAACTAAAAGCCCAAATTACGCGCGATATTCTTAACTTATACTCGCTTGAGAGAAAAGAAGAAAATAAAAAAGAGACAATTACCGTTTAAGCGGCACACCAGAAAGTTTTCAAACTAAAAAAAGGAAAACAAAAAAAGATTTAAAATAATTTAACTAATATTGTTTATTGAACGAAAAAAAAAGCGCTCAAATATTTGGTCCAAGGACCTGGTGTACGAAAAAACCTTTCGGTTATCGAGTCATACACCACACCAGGATAGGATACAGTTTAAAGTCATGTCCAGGACAACTAACCGTGTTCTATAACAAAATTTGTACTAAGGGACTTCTGCGTTTAATATTTTTTATTTAAAATATTGTTAGTATAACTTTTTTAATCCTTTTAGCTTTCCCGGACAAGACCATAAAAAGTATTTAATTGATAAGCGACTTAATAACCGAAGGGTTTTTTCGAGCACCAGGTCCTAGGACCAAATATTATAAACACATATGTCTTTTAATAAACAGTAATAATATTTAAATCTAATATATTTTTTATGTTTATGCATAATAAAAAAGTTTTAAAGTAAAACTGAGGAAAAACCTTTATGTCCGTACCAAGCTTATTCTCACTTATTGTGTAAAATTAAGTTTTTACACGTTAAATAACTCTTAACGTCACTTAATGTCCTGATCGTTAACATTTTATTTAACTATCTACTACTAGATGCTAAGTTTTTAAAAGATTGCTATACTATGAATAAACCTTAATTTCCAAATACTATCTCACTTCTCTGAAACTTTGCTACTTGTATTAATTGTAAGTTACTTCATATTATAAAGACCAATACTTCTATACTTTATAAATAAAATAAGTTCTTTTGATTTATCCTGAAAGATAGTTTAAATTATTTTTAGTTCAAAAATATGCATTTCAACTTATTCAAACAGCATTGACTATAAAATAAATAAAAACCTTTAAATAAAAACTATATTTACATGTACATAATTGCTTAAACTATTTTTTTAAGATAAGTTAAAAAAAAAATTAAAATTAAAAAAAAAACATTATTAAATTTTTTTTTTATAAATTTCTCTTAGGTAATATTTTATTCCTTAATTTTTTTTTTTTTGTTTAGTTGTTGGAAGAAATATAAATAACTTATAACAAAATTAAAATAAGCTTAAGTGCATCCATTTCAAAATTGCTTTCAATTTTCAAAATTGCTATTTGTTAGTTAGTTTGTTAAATATTATTTTTGCTTTTTAACGTGGTTAAATGTATACTAAAAGTGTTTAATAAAAAAAGATAATAAACAAAGTTCTAACAAGTATAAAAATAATTATAAAAGTTTTTGAATATTTAAATTTTTGAAAATAAGCTTTCCTATAGTTTAAACTGTTTGATAAAACATAAATTTAACAAGGTAGTCCTTTCATTTTTTAAATATTTTTTATTTAAAACGATTGATAAAGACAAAAAAATCACGAAGAACAACACACAACTAAGGGAAGATTTGAGATACTAAAACTTAATATTCTTATTGTTTTTATACAAATGTAAGTATTTTTAATAAAACTAAAACTTTATTTGAAAATATAAAAAAACCAGTAAGATACTTATAAAAAAAGATTGTTTTTTTTTTATTGGCTTTAACTCTCTTACGGTTTTTTAGTGCTAAAGTAGTGGTGTTTCGTAGAAAATTAGTTACTTTTTAAGGGTTTGATTTTGATAGAGTATTTTAATTGTTTGTAGCGCTACTAGCGGATTATGTTTTTAACAAATTACGAAAGCTGCTTTAAATGGTCTGGCTGGTTTAGCAAATTTAAGAGTTTCCCCTTATTGGCTAACGCCTAAAAATTTTGTTGATTTACAGAATTAGTAGTATCAATAAACAAGTTTTTGAATTTAGCATTCTTTTAATTGCACAGTATAAAAACTAACATAAAATAGCCTTAAAATACTATCTATTCATTAAAGTTAATTTTTCTTAGTTTATTTTAATTGGGTTGGTACAAAAACAAATAGAAATAGTATAAAGTTTATTTTTACTTGATTTCACTAAAGTTATATAAAACAGATTGTAAATTGTCCTTAAAAAAGCAATAAAAAAAAAAGGTCTTATTTAACAGGTTTTTTTATTAAAAAAATAATATCAGGTCAAAATATTATTTTCACAGGCTTACAATATTTACTATTACGTTTCTTTTAGATCTTTGTTTTTGTAAACAAAAAAAAAGTAAAAAAATAATTAATTTCAGGTTAATGAAATAAACATTGTGGCATTTTAACCTAAAATTACCTGGAATTTGAAAAAAAAAACTAAAAACTTGGACAAAAATAACTAAAAAACCCTAAATTTTGAAGAACTTTTACATTTCAAATAATGAAGTTTATATAAGATAAGAAACTATATAATATTCACAAAATAAAACAAAAATATTTTTTATAATTTTATTTGTAAAAATCATTTATTGTAGCATTACAGTAATTTTTCAGTAGTTTTATACTATTAAGTACACTATTTAACCTAATCTTAATTTATTGCTTAAAATAGAAAAAAATAGTACTTTTAAAAACCTTAAAAAACTAGAAAACCTTAAAGAAATTTTAAAAAAAGAACCAGTTGCCATCCTGGTTGAAACTTTGGTTTTTGATGTTTCTAAACTAAAATTTACAGAATATATCTTAATAAATCTTGACCTTGTAAGCAGTAAAAAAAATAATATTTAAATTAATGTTTTTCAATTTTAGTTTTTGTTAGAGAAAGTAAATGCTTTTGGTTTCTAGTCAAAGTAACTCATTTTTACCCATGTTTTTGACACAATTTCTAAACAGTACTAGATTGTTGAAAGGTAAGTTGTAAAATTAGTAATTGATTAATATTTCCTAAAGAGTAATGTCATCTTTTAAAGTGTAAAAAAGAAAATTTTAGTAAGTTGAGAACAGTAACTAGTAAAGGAGCAAAAAGAGGGCAATTTTAGAATTTTTAGCAGTCATAGAATTTTTAATTTTAGCTTGCTGTTATTATAATTTTAGCTAAGTTTTCAATATTTTACCTCAAGTAAGATTAAACCAGGGTTTTTCAAAAAGTGCATTCAATGTGTGCAATATCTTTAAAAAAAAATTAAATGCGTAATTAATAAGTAATTGTAAGATTTTTATTTTTAATTACTGCCAAAAAGGGAAATTATGAAAGTTAGTTTTGGAAACCCTGATGTTAATTTTTCCTATGACAGTGAAAAACTTGTTTTTTATAAAGTGCAATAAGATAAGTATTCATTGTTTCAATAATTAAGTAATTATGATATAAAATAGTACATAGTAAAAGTTCTTGTTTTATGTAGCTAGCTAGTGTTTTTGTTTAAAGTGTTACTTTTTTTGCTATAATGATTACTAACATGTAAACTTGTGAATTAAAAAATTAAACAGCAGTTACTATTTTGTTATCAAAAAAGTTTGTTCTAATTATTCAACTTATTAAGCCTGTGGACAACGCCCAACATTGTAGAAACCCTTAGAGTTGAAAAATACTAAGTTGTAAAGCAAATTAGTCAACATATGAATAGTTTTTTCAATACTTTTCTTATTGAAATTATCTTTAAAGACTTTCTTTTGTAAAAAAATATTTTATATAATCAAATATTTATCTGTTTTACTACAAAATAATTTTTATTACAAAACCTATAATATATTTATATATAGGCAAACATAAAGTAGCTCATTAAATTTTTGTTTTAGCATTTAACGCAATATTTTTTATTTTTATACAATTGGATTACAAAAAATTTATTTTAGTTACATAATACCATTCTTATTTTATTTACAGGGTTGCCAAAAAAGGGGAATCCTTGAAAAATCTGGAAAAACCTGGATATTTGACCATTTAGGCTGAAAAACCTGGGAAAACCTGGAAAAACCTGAAATTTTGAACAAAAATCACTGAAAAACCTGAAATTTTAAGCAATTTTTACATTTTAAGTAGTGAAATTTCAGTTTGACACTAAAAATCTATCATATAGATTAAA
Source organism: Thalia democratica (assembly GCF_965202585.1). Lineage (NCBI taxonomy): Eukaryota > Metazoa > Chordata > Thaliacea > Salpida > Salpidae > Thalia > Thalia democratica. Next base: position 62,104,233 of record NC_139165.1, read on the forward strand.
TTTTTTTGTTATCATTAAATTTATATATTTTAAAAAGCACATTTAAAGTAGCTTTACAGTATCTTTTGAATATTCTTATACTTTTAAAGACAATTTTTTTACCTTGAAACAAAATTTTAAACTAAAATAGACCCATAAACTTGTTCTTCCAAAAACCTGGAAGAAATTTCTTAAAAACATTTGGCAACCCTATATTTAAAAAAAAAAATTGTTTAAATTTTGGTATTTACTTATGTTGTATTTTAAAAACGTTTATACTTTTGAAATAAAGATAAAAATGTCATTATCTTCTCAAGCAAATACTTAAAAAAAATTGTGTAAGAATCATAATTAAAAAAAAAGGTTTAGTTTAGATAAAATAAAAAATACTTTATGAAACTAGAAATTTTTTCACTTTAACTAAATGTAAAGCATTGTTGAGTCCAAAAGTAGAGTTTTAACATGTGCCTTTTGCTATTTGCTTACAGATACATTTTTGAGGCAAATTTTGTAATGAGTTAAGGCCATAGGGGGGGGGGGTCCAACATTTTTTTTTACAAAAATTAACTTTGGCTTTTATATGAAAGCTTTAAGTACAAACTACAAGCCAGTTTTTATAGAATTCAAAAATATCATTTAACTTTTGAGATATTTAATTTTTTGTAAAAACTTTCCAATATAAACGTATGGACCGCAAATTTTTTGAAGTCAATTTTCTCGGAAATTTAAAAATCTACTAAAAATCTATCTCCTCCTTCATTTTTCAAGCAATCTTCTTCAAATTTTCAGGAAACATTCCTTATAATAAAAGGAAAAAATGTTACTTTAGAATTTTAATTATTTAAAAAAATAAAAATTTTATTACAAAAATTAAAAAAAAAGTGTTTTTTTTCAAAAAAAAAATATTTTTACAAATTTTTTTTTAAATTCCAAAGTAACGTTTTTTTGTTATTGTATAAAGATTAGACTGTGAAAGTTTCAAGAAGATTGCTTGAAAAATGTAGGAGAAGATAGATTTTAAATAAAATAGTCTTTTTTCGCTGTTTTAGTTTTCCCTTCCCATAGGGAACCTATTATTCGGCCCAACTTTGACTGGTCATATCTCAAAAAATAATTCGAATTTTTTAAAACAATAAAAATAATCTTGAAGCTTAGAAAAAACTCTATAAAATAAGATCAACTTGTAAAAAACATGGTTTACCCCCCCACCCCCCCTATGGCCTTAAAGTTTTATTTTTATTAATTTTTAAATGCTTAATTATAATAAAATAGCTTTCACAAAAGAAGAGTCGTTGAAGAAAGTTTTTAATAAACAGAAATTTTGAAAAAAAAAACTTATTTTATTATACTTACTTGTTTCAAAAATTGGTGAACTTTTAAATTCTACTGGTTGGTAGAATAATGCACTGCACACCTTTGTACAATTTTGTTAACTTTTATCAATAAATAAATGGTTTGATTAGCAAGTTTTTGAAATAGATTTTGATAGTAATAAATGATTTAATGTTTTATGAATTAAGAACTACATTCTATTTAAAGTATGTTCATAAATTTATATAATTAATTGTAAAACCTTGCAGTGCTATGATATTTAAGTAAGATATGGTTGAAGAAGCAAAGAAGTATGAGAAACGAAAAAAAGAACTTTGCAATTTTGTCATGAGCAAAGCATCTAATGTTAGCATCGAAGCTTTACTTGTTAGTAAATTGTTAATTTTTTTAAATTAAGTGTTATTTATTTCTTTTTTATACTCTAAAGTTTCTTTTTTAGATTAAAAGAAAAATCATAAAAAAATGAGGTCATAAGGGGAAGTCTTTTTTTTTTAATTTGTCTGTTTTTACAGAAATAATAATTTTGATTTTACATACTAAACTAAGCTACAAGTTGTTTTTAACTTTTTGTTAAAGTTCAAAGTAAGTTTTTAGATATAATAAGCAATTAAAGTTAGAGAGTTCAATATGGGAGAAGAAAACTAAAAAGACAAAAGTATAATACTTTACTTAAAATCTATCTCCTCCTTTAGTTTTTGAGCAGTACTTATGATACTTTCTCAATCTAATCTTTAATAAATTTAAACAAATTGTAGGAAACAATTTTATTTTATTTTTTTTTATTTTTTTTACAGAAATTAAACAAAAAAAAGAAGATTTAAAAAAAAATTTGTATAAAATTTATATTTTAATCTAGAATTGTCTGCTGTTTATAAATTTTTGTAACATTTCAAAGAACTTTTCTTGAAAGTTTGAAGTAAAAAAATTGCTTTAAAAATGAATGAAGAGAGATGTTTTTAATAAATTTTTCAAAATAACCATGAAAATTTTTTGTTTCATACGGTTATATCAGCTTTTTTTTTACAAAACTGCTTAACTCTCAAAAGTTGTTTGATTTTTTTCTTTAAAAAGTATCTTTTTAATATAATCTAAACTTTCAATTTAGAGCCAATGTTAATTTCTTTAAAAAAGTGTTGTATCTCCCTGATGATAAAAAAAAGAAACTTTATTTTTCAAACTTAAAATTAAAAAAAAAGTTTGTCTTAATAAAAAAGAAGCAGTTAAATTTAGTTCTTTTGTTTACAAAAGTCATTAGTTTATAATAATAGTTTCCATACTTTTTGATATGATGAAGCTAAGACAATCAGGGGTAGTTTTATCATAAAAACTAAACATGATTAGTCTCTTATACAAAAGCTGTTGTAAATTTTCTAAATAGCAGTTATATAAAAATCATTGGTTTTTAGCAGTACAGTTAGTGTTCTAAGAAATTTCATACACAAGCGTGATGTCAATTGTTGTAAAACACAAATTAAAACATGAACATGTAGATTTTAAACTTTAATTTTGATAAAGTTCCTAAATTTTTTAGAAAACAATGCTTAAAATGTAAAAAAAAATGCTTTTTAGAAGTTTAGAATGTTGATAAAACTTTTTTGAAATGTTTACTTTTTTGTAAGTAAAATAATCAGTACACAATAAAATAGTTTTTTTTATAAATATTTTAGTTTAAAGATTATTGCTTAATGATGCTAGTGATGTTTTTATTTGTATATATCTCCATGAGTTTCAAATTTTATAAAAAACACAATTTTTTGATCTGTAAGTTTTGCAAGTATGTCTTTTTGTGTTAGGACTAGGATTAAGGGATCAAAGCATAAAGGAATAGTGAATAGTGGCCTATGGCTTGCAAACAACTTGTACAAAAAAAAATTATAAAAAGTTTTTTGAAATATACTTCTAGCTTGATTTCAATACACATAGGTGCTAGGTAATATTTTTATATAAAAAATTTTATTTCTAAAGTAAATATTTTCAAAATTATACAACCTGCAAAAAGCCTTTTTAACATGGCTTGCTTTCAAAAGACTTTTTCTAAAACTAATATATATAATAAAAGAAAAATACAGGATAGCTTTAAATTTCAGAGTTTTTCTCAGAAAGTGTCAAATGTAAAAAGAAACATCCATCAGTTAGATTGTTCAAAACAGTTTTTAATTAGATATACAGCTTGTAGAATTAATTGATTTTAAAACAAACAAACAGGGTTGCCACTCACTTTAGTATACTAAGGATAATTCAGGAAAATTTTATATCATTGAAAATTTCAAGATGGCTCAGGATAACTACAGCCAACTCAGGACAGTTTGATTTTTTTTTAAACTCAGGATGACTCTGACCTGTTTGGGTTTTTTATAAAAACTCGAGATAGTTTTAAGACTTTTTGAAAATCCAGTTCATTTTTTTATAGATCTTGAATAAAATTTACTTGTTACAGTTTCAATATTTTATATTTTATAACAAACTTTGTTCAAAAACTTGGTTTTTATTGATTTTAAAAGGTTAATTTGAAAAAAAAAATTAACTCTTTTTGAAGGATTAAAAAAACTTGTGGTGACTCAGGAAAGTTTAAGGTCACTCTGGATAGTTTTTTTGAATCAAAGAGTGGCAACCCTGAATAAAGCTAACTAGCATGCTACTGTGCAACTTATAAATGTAAAGTCAACTAATTTTTGCAACTATTGTTTATTTTATTGCTTACTTTATTGTTCCTTTACTTTTAATTTTTCCAAAAATTACTTACCTATGTTAACAAATAAAGAAAAGATTAAAAAATTTCCAGGACTTGCTGATTGCCGTAAGAAATGATTTCCAAGCTCCAGCACTAAAAAGAAACAAAAATGTAGAGGAATTTCTCAAAAGATGTAGGTTTTTTGTGTAATGAACATCTTTTAAAATAAATAAATAAATAAATATAGTGTATAAAAACAGTTAATTTTATAATAATTTTCAATAACTTTTCCTTTCCATAACTTACTTTTAATCCATAGACATATTTCAAAACTAAATATATAATCTAAAAGTAAACCTTACTCGAGGAAATTTTAAATAAATAGAATTGTGTTTTTAAGAATTTATAAGTAAAGTATCTTCTTAAACATAACTTTCTTTTGATATTTTAGTGGACTCTATGTGTTAGGATTTTAGAAAAAATATTATAAAAATTCTCTAACAAAAATTTTATTTGTAGAAATGCATTATTATTTTTTGATTAGTTAATGATCATCTGCAAATTACAATCTTTTAAAATAAAATTACTTGATAGTTTTCAAATCTTGTCATTTCAGATTCAGTGTTGTTTTACGCGTATTTAAAAGAAAATATTTTATTAACTAATTATTACTTATTTACTTATAAACTAAAGACTTACTATAACTTAAACTTTTGTAACATTTAAAGCTATATTGTTACAGTTTCATCGGATATCGATGAGTTGATGCAACACAGAATGAAAATTACAGACTACGATCTTGTGAAAGTAATTGGAAGAGGAGCTTATGGTGAAGTACAGTTAGTAAGGTACAAGCCTACAAGGAAAGTGTATGCCATGAAGCTCTTAAATAAATATGAAATGGTTGGTGTTAAGTTTATTTTCTTGATTGTATTAAATGCAAATGAGACACTTTATTATTGACATTATTCCTTCTTATTAATATTAAAGTGAGAAACTTCATTATTCATTTATCATTCAGATCTTCCAGATAATTATTAGTGTTCATAATACTTACTTAAGTTTTTTATATGTTTTTAGTTTGATTACTTTTTTTAATTTTGTATATTTAAACTGTGTTACTTACTTTTAGTCTAAAAATTTTTATTCAATCAGTGTATATTTATTATTTTTTTTTAGATGAAAAGGTCAGAATCAGCATTTTTCTGGGAAGAACGAAACATTATGTCTAAAGCGCAATCTGAATGGATAGTGAAGGTTAGTACTATATTTTTCATATTTATAAATAACCGAGTACTAATTATCGAATATTAATAAAAAAAAGTATATTTGTTTGCACTAATATAGTTCCTTATATACTTAAAAACAATTAATTACTATGAAAAAAAAAAAAAGAAGAAGAACAGGTTAAAGTTAAAATATTGTTATAAAAAAGAAAACAGGAATAAAAAAACTAGGAAGAATAACTCTAAAAAACTAAACTAGTTTAGCTAGATTTTAAAATAAATTGTGTTTTTCTATAAGTACCCAGTTTAAGTTATTTAAAAACTTGCAAATAATTTATTTACTATATAAAATACCAGATATTTGATTACTAAATATATAATATACTGATCACAAAATAATGAGTGCAGGACCTAGTGCACGAAGAACCTTTCTGTCTAATAGTTATACACTACAAACTAGAATTTGTTTTTTTAAAATTTAAGTTAAAGCTTGTCAGTGTAGTCACAAACATTATTTTAAATGCTTTCATTTTCAATGTATATTATTTCTTAATTAGTCAAGTTTTCCAAGGAAATATCAGTTAAAGTTATTCTGATTGAACATTTTTCACTTACTAACTTACTTAAGAGTTACTGCTAATAATTTTGTACAATTAGAGATAGAAAACTCTAACAGCAGCAACAATTTTTTTGAAATTAATTATTCTATTAAATAATAAGAGAATGTATTTATTAAAGAAAGTGTGTAAAATTGATATAAAATGCAAAGTTAGCGAAAAGATCTAATTCTATTTATTTTTTATTTTAATAAAAATTTCATTATGTAATATGTTTTTCTTGCTAAAAGTTTTAGCTTTAAAAGTGTTTAAGCTTCTCTTACCGAAATAGACAATATTAATGCTAAAATAAATTCTGTTTTCACCAGATGGTTCACTCATTCCAAGATCTGCGCCATTTGTATATGGTGATGGAGTACATGCCAGGTGGTGACCTTGTAAATCTGATGGCCAATTATGAATGGGGTGAACCTTGGGCAAGGTTCTATATTGGGGAGATGATACTTGCTATTGATGCAATTCACCAAATGGGATACGTTCATAGGTATACATTTTCAAAAGTTTTGATTAATTAACTTTTTTGTTTATCTAGTTTCAATTCTATATATACATTTTTTGGTATTTTAAATAAAATGCATCCCTTGATATGTTTGTTTCACTACAATTTTGTTATAAAACTGTTTTAAATACCTGTGCAATATAGTTAATAAAATAGATTATAATGAAAGCATATCATATTGGAATAAAACTTTTACATTAAATGAATATAAACTTTTCAAAATATAAATTTAAGCGTTTGTTAACAAAAGAACCTAGCGAAACAAGTTCATTGGAATATATAATAATAACAAATTATTCAGTATCCTTCTTTTATTACACTGATATATGTTTCTGTGTGTTAAACGAGTCAAAACACTTCAACTGAGCTCTGTTATGTCTGTTCTTTTACTTTTTATTCACAATAGATTACATATTACTTTTTTAAATTAAAGCGCTCTACTACTTTTTCAAAACATAATGAATAAATCATCTAACTTTGTAGAATAAATTGACTAGCTAGTCCTAATGTTCATTTATATTGTGACGTAATTATTAGATACTTTTTTTTTTCAATGATTAGTAACCAGTAAATATTTTAGAATTAGTACTTCCTTCATTTGCATGTAAGTAGTTTATATTATGATTTATTATCTTATTTTGTATTTTTACTTTAATTTGTAAATCCCCCATCTCAAAACTCCCCACAAATTTGCTGAAGTCATTTTTTTGCTGTTCACCACTAACACAGAAATATCTTGTGAAAGTTTCAAAAATTTCCCAGAATATCTAATCAGGGTTACCACTTTACCTGGAAACCTGGAAAAACCTTGAAAAACCTGGAATTCGACAATTTAGGCAAAAATAACCTGGAAAAACCTTGAATTTGAGAAACTTAGAAAAAAACATGGAAAATCCTGGAAATTTGATCATAATACCTGGAAAAAACTAGAATTTTTAATAATTTAAACATTAACTGTAGTAAAATTTCGATTTGACACAAAAAATCTATCATATAAATAAGATTTTTTTGTCATCATCAAAAAATTTCTATTAAAAAACACAATTAAAGTTATTTCACAGTATCTTTTCAATGTTTTTATACTTTTGAATACAGTTTCTTATATAGAAATTAACCTAAAAATAAACCCAAAAATGTGCACTTTTAAAAACCTGGAAGAAATTTTGAAAATCTGGAAAAAAAATTGAAAAAACGAGTGGCAACCCTGTCTAATGTAAATTTAAAACTCCCTACAGATAAGCCGAAAGCATTTTTTTTTGCTCCTTACCATGAGCTCAAGATACTTAGTGAGAGTGAATTTTGTGCACCTCTGTATGAGTTTCTTGCACACCTTGAAAATCATTGATATGCTGTAAAATCCTCTAAAAAATGTAGTAGAATTTTTTGAATGGGAAACACTTCAGAATTAACGTACATGAAGAAAATTTAGATACTTTAATTTTTGTTATTTTTATCTTTATTTGATATTTTATCAAATATTATGATTAAATTTTGAAGAATTTAAAACATATTTTTTATTTGTGCAATAAAACATGTTTTCCAAATTTCCTTAACCAAAAAGCCATGCTAATTTTTTTTGCGAATTTTTTTAACTGGTGCTGTTAAATTATGTTGTTAAGCCTTAGAGTTACAAAGAAAACTTAACCAGGCTTTATAAAGAGCCCTATTTTGTTTTGATTTCTTAAATGTGCCAATAACTAAATTTTGTATTCTTTTTGTTAGTTAAACTTACAAATATATTATATACATATATATACTTATATATTTACTTTATATATTAATTTAAATTAATAATTTTCAGAGATGTTAAGCCAGACAACATGTTGGTGACTCACGCTGGTCATCTAAAACTTGCTGATTTTGGAACTTGTATTAAATCAGATGAGGTATTTTGATAAACAAATTTGTATTTTTTATCTGAACACTAAAGTATTTGCTCTTTTATTTAAAGAATTTTTAACTTTCCTCAATAAAAGTAAATTAAACTTATTTCAAAAATAATTTTCATTGAATTGTGCTTTACTATATATTTTTCTTTATGTTGGTATAATAGGCTTTTTAAGTTAAAAATAAGATTTTAAATAGTTTAGTTTAAATATTTAATATACTTAATTTTGTAAAGAACCCCAGAAAAAACAACACACGTGTAAACTATATGATTAATTTTTTTTGTATTACTTATTATCTAAAATTATCTTAGTTGTTTAGAACAAGGATTGAGTGTTTTTTAAACAAATAAGTTTTTTACTATTTGAACTTTTTTTTTCGTTTAAATTTAAGTCATTAAAAGTATTATAAACGTAAAATCTGTTTTTGCTGTTACAGTGCAGTAATTTGAATTAGAAATTATATATCAAAGAATATAAAATATCAAAATATATATTTTTGATTTTATATTATTTAATTTTTTACTCTAGTTCAAAATGAAATATTAATTTCAAGTTTTTTTTTTGTAATTTACAAATTTGTTATACAAATACATTTCTTTGTTATAGAATGGAGTGGTTCGATCTAATATGGCAGTTGGTACACCGGATTATATATCACCAGAAGTACTTAAGTCTCAATCAGGTCAAGGTGTTTACGGGCAAGAGTGTGATTGGTGGAGTGTTAGTTGTATTCTAACTTTAAAAACAATTTTGAAATAAACTTTGATGCTGATTTTTTAAAAGTTTTGTTTTTAAAGATAATGAAAAATGACTTGAAATGATTTAAAAAATGAATTTGAAAAATGATTTAAAAAATGGGACGACTATTATTTTGATTTATTGTAAGGTGTTATCAAATTTTAGTAAGTAATCGTTTATTGTTGCATAATGTATTTCAGTAATATTAATTTGAAGCTAAGTATTTTATTTACAAGCTATAGTTTTCATGAAAATTTCAAGTGATTTGATCAGTCTTTTTCATTACGGACATATTTTTAAAGGTTTACAAAGCATTTGGTTAAAAAATAAAAATGGTTAAAAAAATTATTGTCATATAAAGCTTTTTTTAAGGGTAATTCAAACTTAAGATAATTTAATTTTAATTGTTATAGGTATTTGTTTTTGTAAATGTACTTATATATTGTACTAGTGCCGCAGTCTTTTTTTTTCAATTTTGAAGCTTGCTTTGTTTTTCAAAAACTTAAAAACAAGTAGTCTAGAAAAGAGAAACAACAAAAAGAATAAATCATGTTTCATTTACTCAACTGTATTTTAGTTAAGTACTGTACACATACACGTTACTCAAATTTTTATAGAAAAATTTAAGTTTTAGTCATTGATATTTTTTATACCTGTAATTAACACTTGATGATAATTTTATAGGTAGGGGTGGTTTTATTTGAGATGCTTACTGGTGATTGTCCTTTTTATGCTGACTCTCTTGTGTCAACATACGGTCAGATTATGGATCACGCAAATTGTTTAAAAATACCTGATGATGTTAATATGTCTAACAATGCGAAGAATCTTATTTTCAGTTTTATAAAAGACAGGTTTGCTACTCTAACACATTCTAATTAAAATTCTAGTAGAGTTTTAATCAAATTACGAAATACTTATAATTCTTTAAAACTAATATGAACCAGTTTATTAATAAGTAATTATTACATTTTCTATTAAAACATTTGGTAAACATTAACTTAAAAACATCTAACGACACTCAGAAAATCTAGTCTCAAAAAAAAAAGAAGAAATAACTTAAATTAATAAGTAGATAAATCAACATTTATTAAAAGAACACCTTTGTAGTTTATGTATAATAAATCTTCTTATGTCCTACCTTTTTTTTGATTTTGTGTCTGTACTATATACTTTTTAACAAAGAAATTCGAAGCTAATTTACACTTTTGACAACTACTGTAGACCCTTATATTTATTATTTTTGTTTCCTTTTACACGTTTTATATAAGATGTGATTATACTTATCTTTGCTTAATACCCCTTAAAGGCCCTAATGTCTTTTACATGTAATTAAGCAAGAAAAAAGTACATAAAAACAAATTATTTTAATGTTTTATACTTTTTTAAATTCTAAAAATAAACCAGAAAAACTCGTATTGGAGTGAACGGAGTCGAAGAAATAAAGAATCATCCGTGGTTTGTAAACGATGCATGGACTTGGGATACTCTCCGTGAAAGTTTATTGCTTTAGTTGTATTTATCAATAATTATCTAATTATTATAACTTAATTAGTTTTTTAAGTTTACTTAAAATTTAAATTAGCAAATAAATTCAAGTTTAGTTGCTTTATTTAATAAATTTTAAAGCATACAACAAAAAATTTTCAAAATATCTAACTTAGATTAGTTATAAGTTATATTGAATATCACTTTAGAAGTTATTATGAGCAAACATATGATGTTTGTCTATAATACTTGTGTGTAAGTTTTTGCTAAGTAGATTCATTTGATGCTTAAATGTGTTACCAGTTTTATTAGTATAATATTTTCTAAAGTTTAGTTCGATAGAGGACTTCAGTTTTTATTTGTTAATCATGCGCTGGTTTTTAAAGAATAAAGTTATTTATGGTGTCTCCTCATCTTAAAAGTTTTTAAATTTATTTTTACATTTAACATCAAACCAACAAATATATTGATTGAATCTCCGTAATTAACTATTAGCTTTTATTTTTCTAGATTCGTGTAAAAAAGAAATAAATATAAATTGAAAAATGTTGCTAAATATCTATAAATGTTGCAGTTAATATTGATTGTTTCAATCTTTATAACTAATTAGTTCAATTCATTAGATTTAGTCTTAGTTGTTTAAGTTTTATTTATTTCAAATTATAAATTAATTGAAAAAAATTAAATTCTAAATTTCCAGAAATGTGTTTTAGTTAGAATAGTTTTAAATTTAAAATTTTGAAATAAGTTGGTTGTACAAGGTTTAATATATAAAAAAACCTCAGCTGTAGCACCTATAGTCCCAGATCTAGTTAGTGAAACTGACACCTCCATGTTCGATGAAATAGAACCAAAAACTCAAGAGGAACAGCAATTTCCACCACCTAAAACCTTTAGTGGAGATCATCTACCTTTTGTTGGCTTTACATACACTTCTGATAATATGTTTGTATTTTCATAAATGTTAATAAATTAAATACTTTGTATACTAATCTGTGATTAACATTTAAAAAGTAGTTTTTGTAACTAATTTTGTTTGTTTTAAAATAATATACTGTTTAAACCGGGTTTCCCGAGCTTTTTTTCATATGGCCCTCTTTAAAGAAATAAAAAAAGCTATGTCCCACTCTGACAAGATTTCTCAAAAAAACATTTTTTTTTGCTGCCTTTCTCCATCAACTCCAGAATATCTAGTGTAAGTTTCAAATTATGGCCTCATGCTTCCCCCTTTTACAGCTTATGACCCCCTAAACTTCTGAAAATTTCCCATAATATCCGGTATAAATTCCAAAATTACCCTTGAAACACTTAAGACCTTTTTTTTTATCTTCATAATCAACTCAATAATATCAAGTGTAAGGTTAAAAATATAGCCTCATGGAACCCTTTAGCCCCTTTACTACACATGGCCCCCAGGGGGCCATACGGCTCACTTTGGGAGACCCTGGTTTAAATAAAACAATCCTCATACAAAATACCTACAGACCAATTTTAGTATTAAAGCTTTTAAATGTTTTTACACTTTCAACTTCTGCTCTACTGGTAAAAGTTTTTCTTAAAGAATGTTTTAGTAAAAATATTCTTAATTTATTTATACATGCAGATTTCGGTCTGAAAGCACAAAGAAATCAGGAGAATATGTAAGTTTTAAGTTGTTGAGTAAAATGTCATACTTCCATTAAAGTTAAATTTGTGAACATTTGAGTTTTTCTTTGTACTGTTTAATAAATGTATTAAGTTGTTATATTTATTTTATTACCCTAGAAAAGGTGTATTTAAATGAAGTATACCATACGTTGCTTTTTAAAAAACTTTCAGCATTTAGTTAGAAAATGTCAAAAAAAGTAAATGGAAGATATTTTTTTTTAACTGAAAGAAGTTCTAAGATAAAAATTTTGCAATATAGTATATATTCTTTATTTAAATAACAAAGTTTTGAGTATAACACTAGTTTTTAATGTTTCAATAAGCAAGCTATTTTGAAAACAATCAGAAACCTCGAAATTACAATTAAAATATGTTATCCTATATATTTAATAATTATTACAGTTTTTAAATCATGTTCAATTGATAAATATATAACTTATAATGTTTCTTATTTCTTTGTTTGTTAATTAATCTATCTATTTACAGTTCAGCAACTACAAACAAAAAATTGTTACAAATAAAACGATAAATTTTATTAACTATTTTTATATATTATTATTAAATTACTTAAAAATCACTCATGTTTAACCTTATATATTATTTATTAATTATATATGTTTCAAATTTTAATACTTAAGTTATAATTTAATGACACTCAAGTTTATTTTCGATGTATCTAAAACCATAGTTTTATGTTGTAGGTAAAGAACGGAGATGCTTCTATTGAAAAAAAGGTAAGTTTTTTAAATTGTCTGCCATATTTAGATAAACTTAATATCTTTTTTCTTTAGCATGCAGAAAAAAAGTTTGCTGAAGAAATAACTAGCTTAAAGAAAATGTTAGAAGAGGAAAAGAAAGTTAAAGAAGATCTTCAAAGCAAATATGAGTATGTTTGGTTTTTAAGTTGTTTTAGTTTATGATTTAAAAGTATCTGTTATACGTTAACTTCTAGCAATAATTGTAAATCCTGTAGAATTACTAAATGTATTTATTACTAATTTCATGGTTTAATAAAACAATTTTTTTTCTTTAGGCTCTTTTAAACTGTTTGTTTCAAATATCCTAAATTTGGTTAATGTATAGTTTTTAAAATTCCTACTTCTTATAATACAGAACATCTACTACAGCACTTCAGTCAACAAAACGAGAAGTAGAGATGGATAGAGATAATTTGAAACAACAAAAAGAAGCACAAATAAGAAAAATGGAACAGGAAGCTCAACTAATGAAACATAAACTTAATGAAGCTTTGTGTAAAGTTGACATGGAAATTGATAAAAAGAAAAAAGTTAGTATTTATTATGTGTATTAGATTTAATCAACAGGGTTGCCAAAAAAAAAAAACTCGAAACTTGGAATATCCTGAAAAACCTGGAATTTGACAATTTAGGCTAAAATACCTGGAAAAACCTGAAATTTGAGAAATTTTGAAAAAAAAACCTGGAAAAACCTGGAATTTTTAACAATTTTAACATGATCAGTAGTAAAATTTCGATTTGACAAAGAAATCTATCATATAGATAAATTTTTTTTGACATCATCAAATTTTTTATTTATTAAAATACACATTTAAAGTAGCTTTACAGTATCTTTTCAATGTTATACAGTTTCTTACCTTAAACTTAACTTTAAACTAAGAATAGACCTAAAAGTGTGTATATTTAAAAACCTGGAGGAAATTTTGTAAACCAGGAGAAAATTTGTCAAAAACATTTGGCAACCCTGAATCAATGTTAAAAAATTATAATCCTATCAAAGTAACTCTAACAAAAAATATAGTTCAAAGGTTTTACTAACAAGTAGCATTTTTTCACGTCAAAATTTAATTTACTTTTGTTAAACTGTTCTTGTTAACATAAAGAACTACTTAGCAATAAAACAGTTACGTTATTGAAACATTTGTTAGATAAGTTGTACTATTACTCACTTAAAAGAAATATTTTAGGTTGTTTACTATATCTCGTTAGTTAGTCAGAAAAAATTACCTTAAAGTAGTTGGTTTATTAGTGTAACATGTTGAGCCTCGTTTATGTTTGTCGTTTAAATATATTGTAGCAATATTCTGGTATGATTTATATCTATTTCTTAAAAAATATTTCTTATATTTAGTTCAGGAAATTGGAAAAATTAGCTGCCTAAATTAAATTTATGAGTTTTAAAAGTTATGAGTAATTTTAGTATATTAGTACTGCTAGAATATAAATGTAGAAATATTTTGTTAAATGTTTTAAGTCTACTTTGTTAAACATAGTATTAAAAAATCGACAACTAAAATCTTGCAATTAGTATTATTAAACTTGGGTTATGAAATTTTTAAAGCAAATGTGAAAGCTATATAAGCTCTTAGGTAATTTATATTCTGATTTCAAAGTATTTATGTAACGATTAAAACATTTAAACTGAACTATTTTTTTAGTACGCGAAGTGACGTTGTGACTTTATTATTTGCTTTATATTTTACATTTAATGGTGTTCTTTAAACTTAGCTAGTTTACTTGAGTTTTCTTAGTTTTTGAAGTTTTTAAAATTTATTATTTTTTTTAGATAACATTATTTCTTTTTATGACAAAAAGTTTCATTTGTTAATGATAATTAAACAATTATGAAATAGTTTGAAACTACTTAGATTTTTAAATTTCTACTACGTGATATTTCAACTTGAAATGTCGTTTTTATCAGTTCTAGCATACTTTCAAGTTTAATCAGTCTTACTATTAGTATCACAATACTTTAAAACTACCCTTATGATTTTAAAATTTTACAAAAAGAAAGGTTTATTATCATTACAATAGATGAATACTTTTATATAAGAAAGTATATAGTTTTATTGGAAAGAATTGACTCTATTTTAAAATAATACAAGTGTAATATCACTTAAAACTTGAAAATAAAAGTTTTTTACATGATTTAAATACCATTTCTGGAAAAGTTTTATTAAGTTATATAATTTATAACAAAAAGAAAAGTTAAAACGTTTTAAATTTTTATCATGTCAATTTTTGCATAACATAAAAATATGTATTATAATTGATATTTAAATAAATCTATCTTGTTGCCTTGATTTACCTTTTGTATTCAGATTAGTTACAATTAAGTAGTTGATGTTTGATTATCATATATAAAAATGCTTAGTCTATGTAAGTACCTTTGTAATTTAAGTATGTAATTACTCCCGTATTTTACTATAGTAGTTTTTTATTATTTTTAATTCAAACAGATTTGAAAAAAAAACGTGTAAATGCTTTTAGTTAGTTTTATTTTAAACTTTTTGAAGTAATAAATCTATGCCTCACCTGTTTTAGTATAGTATAAGTTTTAAAAACACCCTCTAGGTAATTGCTTCTCCCCGTTAATAAAGACAAATTTAAAGTTAAAATGATATCATACGTTAAGTTTAATTTAATGGAATTTTTTACTGTACTTATTGAATATTATATTATCATATTTAAAAGCTTTGAAAGTAGTTTAAAGATTAGTTGTAAAATTTCTATTAAGTTAATTGATTTCTTAGTATCATTACGTTTCAGTTTTGTTCTATAGGTATCTTCTAAACTATGCTTTTTTTTTTGCTTTCCATGATTAATCAAATTTTATGTGCTCTGTTATTATATATACATTTTTGACACATGTACAAAGTTAATCATTAGAAATGCGTTGCAAGTTTTTCATTATTATTTTTATAAAATAAGTTATGTCTATGTGTACTATTTTAATTAACTGTTTAGATAAACTATGAATTGAAATTTTAATATGTAATATTGTTTAAACAATGTGCAATCATTAGGCGTAGAGCAAAGCTATGAATTTTACATTTTTTTAAAACTAATAGCATTATACCATGCAAAAGTTCTAGTTGGTGGTAAATACATTTAATATAAGATTAATTTGCTGTCTAAACTTAATTTTACGTATGTTTTTATAAAGATCTATATTGAATTTTACTCAGTATTTTTCTACCTTGCTTAATGTTTGATAAAATAAATTTTTTCTTTCTTCTTGTATAACATTTTAGCTGTAAATAAGTCTTTAAAAAGTTCTGAATAATAACATTACAGTGTCAATAATTCAATTAATATTTGTATTTTAGAAAATTATAAATTCTTTAAAATAAATTTGTCTTAACAAAAAAAAAAGGTTTGTATTTATTGTTTTAAAATGGCTAAAATCAAGATGACCAGCGAAAACATCAGCGAAATTTTACTGAGTTTATGCCGGTGAGCTGGTCAGAATCGCACGGCGTCAATATTGCACTGTGCGTCACTTTGATACGGTGCGACACTTTTTCACGGCATCACTTTAGCACGGAGGATCACTTTAGTACGTCGTCATTTTTGCACGGTGCTTCTTAATTGCACGGCGTCATTTTAGCACAGTAGGTCACTTTTGTACGGTGTCACTTTAGCACCGAGTGTCACTTTAGCACGAAGCGTTATTTTAGCACAACGCGACACTTCTGCCCTGCGTCACTTTATCGCAAAGTGGCACTTTTGTACGGCGTTAGTTTAGCACCGAGCATCATTATTGCACCATTTCTTTTTCTTTTTTATTTGCTTGGAGCGTCTTTTTAAACATTTTCTGATCGTCAGTTTTGCTCAAACCAAACCTTTTAAAACCTTCATTTAAAAATTTTTTAATAGTACTATTATAATTATAAATTTTTAGAACTTTGTAATATATTAAATACGTGTTTCAAAACTAAAATTAAATTGCATTAATTTTGTAAAAAGTACAAGCTTTATTTACAAATTTAATTTTGAATTATGTTAGTAATTTATAAAATGTAGTCTAAATTGTTTTGACAACGGCGTAAAAAAATATATAGCAAAGTTTAATGAACAAATATAACTAAAAAGATTAATCAAACACAAGATTTTTTTTTTGAACATGTAACCAGTTTTACTTGTATAGATATTCATTTTTTTGTAAATTTTAGTTATTAACAGTTTTGTAAAGTAAAAGAATTACAAACTTTCAAGCAAAGTTAAAATTACCTAAATTTCTAATTATGTTATTGTAAGTTTTGATATTAACTCTTAAACAAAAAAAAAACTTACTCTAAAGTTTTTAAGTTATAGTAGCTTGATACATTTGTTTCAAATACTTAAAAGTTCAAGTTCATGGTACAAAAATTAAGATATCTTGAGTTCCTTCTTTTTACGTTTCACGGCTTTTCATATTTATTTATGTATTTAATAAAAGGCTTAAAATAAAAATGTTGCAGAAATAATAAAAGTGAAATCAAAGGTGTTATTCAAGAATATACAATTAAAAATAATCGTTAAATGAACAATTAGTTTTTAAATAGGTTTGTTGTTTTCTTAATTTTGAAACTAAATTTTAATCAACACGTTTTTTTATGAAGTTACTTAGAATTATAAGTTTAAGCATTTATTTTCACGTTGAAAAACACAGACTACATCTAAT
Organism: Thalia democratica; assembly: GCF_965202585.1. Classification (NCBI taxonomy): domain Eukaryota; kingdom Metazoa; phylum Chordata; class Thaliacea; order Salpida; family Salpidae; genus Thalia; species Thalia democratica. The sequence goes on from NC_139165.1 coordinate 62,121,743, forward strand.
CTAAATCAAATAGTGTTGCATGAAATCAAATTCAATACTTGAAAAAAATATAGCTGTTTTAAGAAATAAAGTATAACATTTTCAAGTTTTTTGGTCAATTTAGTTAATTTTATTAAGGTGTATACTTAAAGGCTTTTCTTTGTTTTACTAAACTTTTTAGCCAAAAAAAAAATAAACTCTAGAGTGTTACAAATACTATAATACCATATGGTATAAAGAATAAGAAAAAAGCATTAATGATAAAATCAGTATATAATAATACACTACTAGTCTCTAAAAGCAAACAAGTTTCTTTAAACAGTTTTGCTTCTTCCTATTCTTGAGTTTTTTTACAAAGTTTTGAAAAATCTCAGCTTTGTTTTATTTTTAAAAAATACATTATAGTATAGACTAGTAATTATATTTATTATCTTATCGTATTATTTAATTAGTTTAAAATGTGTGTGATTGATAAGTAACAAACTTTAGAATTTTTAGATTTGATATTAAATAGTGTCAAAAAGAATAATATTACAACTATAAAGTGCTTGAAAATATAAGATTTAGTTTTTTTTTAAAAACTAATAGACAAATTAAAAAAAAGAAGTTTTAATACAAGCATAAATATTACAAATGTAGAGTATTAACATTTTTATTTTTTAATTAATTGCATAAAACGTTTCATAAATCCTCCTTAAAAAGCTTAAGTTCATTCTTATATTATGCTCCGTGCAAATTTAATCTACCGTGCTAAAGTGTCGCTGTGTTATTCTGATACTCACTCCTACACCGGGACACAAACTCGAGTTAACATTAAGGTTTGATCATACCAATTCGATCATCAGACCACAAGCCTTTGGTAGACTTAAACCGTTTACGTCCTTATTAGGAATTATCAGTCAGTCACAACCGAAAAACCTGCAGTCATTAATTTACAAACGGTTTATGATGCTTTCACATAAAGCAACCGTCTGCTGATATTGATCAGTGACGTCAGCATTGTCTTTGTCGTGCAACGTTTAATACATTGTCCACTAGGCAAGACCTTGGTTGTGACTGACTGATGAGTCCTGATAAGAACAAAACCGGTCTCAATCTATCGAAGGCTTGTGGTCTGATAATCGAATTGGTACGATCAAACCCTGTGATAAAATTAAGATGTATGTATCATCTATAGACAAGATGTATGCATTATCTATGAGGCATAATTTTGAAAGGTAAAACTAGAATCAGCATTATTTAGTATATTTTATAATTTTTGAACTTAAGTTTACTATAAACATTATGTCACTTACTTTCGTTGTACTAGGTTAAATACTGACTGGTAAATGTTTCTACCTTTTTAATGACGTACAAGCTTATAGTTTTTTAAGTTTATATTATAGTTTTTTAGAAACAAGTCTTCATACTGCTTTTAACAGGGTTCATACGCGTCAGACTAAGTCAGTTTTTTTAAATGGAAAAATGACTCAAATTTTCAGTTCAAATGCTTAAAAAATTATGAGTTTTTTTGAGTGGATTAATAAATTTGATTTTTTTTCTAAATAAGTATTTAGTTTTTGTAGGCCAAAAGTAAGTATTTGTCAGTAATGTGCTCAAATATTTTTGAATTTCTAAGATAAATTGAAATTTTTAATGTTTCGTGTAGATTATTAAGATGTGAATTTCTTTCTAAACAAGTATTTGGTTTTTGTACTAATATTGGCAAAATGTCAAGATTTTTCAGTAGAAATCCTTGAAAGGTCCTGAATTTATAGAAAAAAATTGTGAATGAAGTATGTATTTTTTAGTATATTAGTAGAACAGAGTTGCCTCACTTTCGGATATTTAGTGTACACATGATAACTCAGGATAGTTTTAAATTAAAAAAAATCTCAGTATAACTCAGGCTAGTTTGAATTACAAAAAACTCAGGCTTCCTCAGGTTAGTTTTAAGATTTTGGAAATCTTAGGCCAGTTTTTTCTATGTCTTGGATGAGATTTAGTTTATCCAGTTTCAATACTTTGTTATTTTATAACCAATTTAGTTAAAGAACTCGATTTTTATTGATCTTCAAAAGTGTATATAAGTTTTGTTAGCTCTGCTGCTAGTTTTTTACTACAAATAAATAACTTTAACTATATATATATATAGTTTTAAAACAGTCGGATTTAATATTACGTATTTTTGTTTTTTTTTAACATTAACCTATAAAAATTTATATCAACTAATTTTATTTTTAATGGGCACATGTATATATACCTATTTTAGCTTCTACTGTTCTGGTCGATAGTGCTCGACAAATTGGATTGGATCAAAATATTTATTTAATTATATAAAAACAATAGTTTAGACAGCTGTTTCGAATTCAAACTCAGCTAACTGTACAGTAAACTGTATTATTGCTACGTCATTATTATTATAAAAAGTTTCAATATCTAAACTTTTGTTTACTAATGTAATAAACTAACTTTAGCTTACTGAGGAGTACATGAAGTTTTATATTTCATGAACAAAACAGCTGTCTAAACTATTGTTTTTATATAATTAAATAAATAAAAGAATATATACACATATTATATATTAAAGTGCTTGTTTTTGTAGCTACTTTTGAGTTTCTGACTGGAATTTTTTTATGTTTTGGAAATATCATAAAAACACTTTGAGCAAAATTTTAGATCTTTTGAAGAAACTTTCACCTTGGCAACAACCGATTTACTAAAAACCACCCCAATGCAAAATGTATGGGATCCAAAAAATGCGACCTTAAAAGTTTTAACTGAAATATTTTTACATGTGGCCAATTATCACAGAAACACATTGTGGCATTTTAAAACGGTTTAAAGAAAGTTTTTTGGTGGCATTTCTTGTTTTTTGAAAAATAAATGAAATTCAAGAATGCTTACAAAAAGTGAGAAAAGTTTCATAAAACTAAGAAATGCTACCATAAAACTTATCTTAAATCGTTTTTAATTGTTCACAATGTGTTTCTGTGATAATTGGCCACTTGTAAAAACATTTCAGCTAAAACGTTTAAGGTCGCATTTTTTGGATCCCATACATTTTGCATTGGGGTGGTTTTTAGAAAATCGGTTGGTGCCAAGGTAAAAGTTTCTTCAAAAGATCTAAAATTTTACGCAGGGTTTTTTATGATATTTCTGAAACATAAAAAATTTTTCTAGCCAGAAAATAAAAAGTAGCTGTAAAAATAAGCACCCTAATATATATGTTGCTTTTAACCTTAAAGTATTTTCTGATCACAACCATTTTTGCAGTAAAAATTCTATTAATAATTTTGTAGTATTGTAACTTGTTTTTTTTAAAATTCTATCTTGTTATGAAACAGTTGGAATTAGATTATGAAAAGTTAAGGCGAACAGCTGATGATTTGAGAACAAGCAAGGAAAAAATTCAAGAGCAAATAGGAAGAACTGAACAATCGCGTCATGAAGAGTTAATACAGAGGTGCAAACAGAGTGAAGATCTTGTGCAACAACTAAGAAAAAACATAAGTGATAACAAAAAGGTTTATAAAAATGTTTAATTAACGTTTCTAAACAGAAGTATTATATTGTATATATTTTTATATTTACTATTATTATTGTTATTGATGAGATTTATTAATAATATACTTTTAAATAATTTTCTAGAACAAATGCAAGAACTTTCTTTGACATATTGCATATAAAGTTAAATAATGGTCATTTCTATAGTATATACTTATGTTTGAAGATTTTATTTTATTTTAAAATGTAATAATCAAGTTAGAAAGTTTACATTATAGTGTTCGTTAAAAATTTATAATTGTAAATGTCTCTTTTTTACTATACATAACAAAATATTTACTGGTTTTGTTTAGGTTATAGTATACTCTTCTTTAGATAATTGTATCCAAAGAACAATCTCTTAATGACATATTGGAACAAAAAAACAAACTTGAAGATGACCTAAAAAATTCACGCAGAAATAAAATTAGAGTGGAAAATTCGCTAGAACAACAAAAAGCTAAATATAAAACTCAAGAGAAAAGCTTTCAAGGTTTTTTGAATAATCTTTATACATTTGACGCATTTGAAATTTTCAAGTTACCGTTATAATTAAATAATACTTATGTATATTTAGTTGATAGCTAGCGTAAGTTTTTTTTTTTAAATTTTAGTTAAGTGGCGTAAAGTCATTCATTTGAATTTTTACATTAAAATCTTTCATAATTAAGTTTTTCTATGTTTCTCATCACAGACAAGTCAGATTCTCTAAAATGTGAAGTTGCACGATTAAAGAATGAAACTAACAAGTTGCTCGAAGAAAACAAAAATGGAACAGAAAGATATTCAACTCTTGAGAGAGTTAGCTTAAACATTATACTTTATTTTTCAATTTTTTACTTGGTCTAAGAATCAAGTAATTTTGTAATTTAAATCTATTATTTCTAAATTTCCTTTTTGTAAATTTATCTATAAAAAAATAATTTTTATTAAAAGATTAGTTTTCATTAAAATGAGTATCAAAGAAACATTAGTTTGAAAATAAACCAGTTATACGAGTAAACTATAAATTTAGACTAAAAAAAAAATACTTAAACCCTAGCTCAGAGTTTTTAGTACATTGACAGCTTAAGTTTTTCAATGTACAATTTACAAAACTTGTGAATTTTTAATTACCTGACTTTGTGTACTTTGACTATACTATGAATAAAACTAAAACTAAAATTCTTATTTTCTTTTGCAAGAGTTATATAGCTTGTATTTTTATTTCATAAACCAAGGTTTCCTAAACTCATTTTCACTTGGCATACATTTAGAAGTAGTTGTCCCTTTACTAGCTAATTACCCATTTAATTTTTTGCCCGTTACTAGTTATTGACCCCTGAATCGAAACATTTACAACACGTTTGTGAAGGCTTTCAAACTAAGATCATAAAAATAGTTACCTTAAAGTAGTACTTAACTTTTATTAGCTCCTAAATTCTTAAGTATATAAACACAAAAACATCTGTGGTATATATTCCGATAAGCTTAGCTTATCAGGATCTCCAGGATTTGAAGCCTTTTAACGTTACATCTTATATATATATATTTATTAGTCTAAAAACCTGCACACTTATTATTTTGTGTTTATATACTTAAGAATTTAGGAGCTAATACAAGTTAAGTACTACTTTAAGGTAACTATTTTTTTGATCTTAGTTTGAAAGCCTTCACAAACGTGTTGTACATGTTTCGATTAACATAAGCACATTGTTAATGCAAAAATTTAGATAGTAAAATTGTAATTGATTATAAAGTTGCTCATAAGCAATTTGATTATTTTTTTTTAGGATCTAACAAAACTGGAGTTTGAATTGAAATCATGCAAGCAAAAACTTGAAAAAAAGACAAGTGAACATGATACTACTCTTAAGAGTTTACAAGATATCAACAAAAGAAAAGATGTTGCCAAATCAGAAGCTATGAGAGGTTTAAAAAAACATTGTATATTAATGATTATAGTCCCAATATAACGTTAAATATTAATACTAAAACTTAAGTTTTTCTTTTTCTAGTAAACTTTAATTGCCATTTTTTTAAACCATTCAAAAATTATTTCAATGCAATTATTTGAACTTAAAACTGTAAATGTGAATAAATATAATATAACTTTTATAATTGGTATAAAGTTTTTTTTTCAATACTTCTGTATTTCTTTTATTTTGTAAGATATTCTCAGTGAGTTCGGGAAATTTTAATATTTAAAATTCTATTTTTTTTTATTTAAAATTAAGAAAATAATTGATACAAGTTTTTTAATTAATGTTTTATGTTCCCCTTGCAAATTTCATAAACAAACCTTAATTATAATTATGTAATGAACAGACCAAATTCGTTCAATACTTTTATTAAAAATAGGTAATAGTTAAAAAAGTCAGGTGAAAAATTAAAAGTATTGAGAAAAAAATTAAGCTTTATTTTCGACTTGTTGATTTCTGACCTGAATATTTCTTTCAAACGTAATACTTTAAAAGTACCTTTTAAATTTTCATTCGATTTATATCAGTAGTATATATTAAATATTACTCAAAAAATTTCTTTTCAACCCTAGGTTAGTTTAAAAATACGGAAAAGAGTTGCCAAAAAATTTGGAAACCTGGAATTTGAGAAATTTTGAAAAAAAAAACACTATAAAACCAGAAATTTTAAACAATTTTTACATGTTAAGTAGAAAAATTTTGATTTGACACAAAAAATCTACCATATAGATAATTTTTTTTTGTCATCATCAAAGTTTCTTTTTATTAAAAACACATTTGAGTTAGCTTTACAGTATCTTTTTAATGTTTTTATGCTATATAACACAGTTTTTTACCTTAAACTTAACTTTAAACTAAAAATAGACCCAAAGTGTGATCTTTTAAAAATCTAGAGGAAATTTTTCAAAAATATTTGGCAACCCTGTACGGAAGATTTCATTAGCTTTTTTGCCTTGTTTTTTAGTTTAAAGCTCATATTAATTATAAAAATGCTAATTTTGTTCCATTTAATGCAGCAAAGTTTGGTATTTATAAGGTAGGTAACAAACTTTTGATGTTGTAATTTTCATTTCATTATGTTCAACGTTACATTCAAAAGCTACAATATCATTTTTGTATCATATATAGTTTGGTTGTGTCCGTGAGAACTTCTAAACAAATATAAAAACAAGCATTATTAAGATAGATTTTAAGTTATTCTATAAGAAAGTTTTTTTTAAAGTTTAGAAACTAACATTATTATATAAATTACTTAAAAATTGTTAAAAAAACGTAAGAGATTTTATAAATTCCATTTGATAGTTTTTATTTTGACAATTTAAGTGTTATTTGAAATATTAAACATAAGTTAAAATTTTGTTGTAAGTAAGTCTGCGATAATATTTTTTCATATTTATTGTTCAAATTAACTGATTTAATTTGTTTTTGGATCTGTTGATCAAAATTTTCAAAGTATGGTTTAGGTGTAAGACAAATACTTACGAACATGGTTTTAATTTTTTTTGAATATAGAGTTGCCAAAAACCCTGGAATTTAACAAATTTTACTAAAAAACCTCGAATAACCTGGAGTTTTAAACAATTTTTCATTTAAAATAAAGAAGTTTATATAAGATACAAAAATCTATCATATAAAATTTTTTTTTTTGGTATCATCTAAAATTTTATTTATTACAAAATAATTCCAAAATGGCTTATTACAAAATATTTTCATTATTTTTATACTATTTAAGACAGTTATTAACCTTGAGTTTAACTTATACTATAAATTAACAAAAAAAAATTTGTACGTTTAAAAACCTGGAAAAAATTCAGAAAACATAGAAAAAAATTTCAATTTCTTTTGGCAACCCTGATAATATAAGTTTGTGTTTTACTGAAAATATTGTTTTTTCTTTACTGACCATTTTAGGGAAATAACAATCGTCACCGGATAAGTATTTTAAAACAGGATTGGAAAATCAGCTAGCAAAAGAACGAGAAATAAGAGCTCAGTCTGAGCACAGAGCGTCTGATATGGATAAAAAAATAAATCTATTAGAGTATGACTTACAAGAAGCTACCAATAGCAAGCAACAAGCTTTAGCTTTAAAGAATAAAGTAGAATTGCAGGTACAAAATTATAAAGTCTACTAGTTTATTAAAATACTTTTACGGTCTTAATGATTATTTATACTCGGTTTAAAGCTCTATGCTAACCCTTTAGTTTTTAATTTACTACAACAATTTCATTTTACCTAATGTTAAGCTGACATTGGTGTTAGTTTTTAGTGAGTAAGGTATATAGTGAAAATGATGAAAGATTGTTACTTAATTTCATTTAGATTACAAAAATTGCTTTGTTACAAAAAAAATTAAAATTGTATTTTAATGATTTGAATAGTTACATTTTGAAATATATACTAAGTATCAAACTGATAATAGTTTTACCTTTCAGTTAAAAGAAGTGGTAGAAGTTAGAAACGAACAGCAAAATGAAAAATCAAAACTTAAGGAAGAAATCAATCAAATGAAGAGTGAAGTAAGAAATATGAAGACTATGGAAAGACAGCTTAATAAAGTCAGACTAATTTTAGTTTATACTTGTTTTTTTTAAATAATATTTTATTTTTAATCAAAATAAAAGTCAAAAATTTATGTATGAATTTTTTGAATTTAGATTAAAGTCAAGTGATAGTTTCGTTTAAAGCTCCAATTTTTTTTCTTTAAATTAAATTATTCAAACGTTTAAATTATATCCTTTATAATAACTACAAGATACTTGATAAATAATTGTTTTATGATAGACAGTTATTTAAAAACTTTCCGTTGAACACGTAATGAGAAGTATTTTTTATAACTGATATCTGAGAACTTTGAAAAATTTATTAAACATTTATCTCCTCCTACGTTTTCCAAATAGTTTACATCAAGTTTGTAGGAAGTTCTTCTTGCAATATAAGGATAACCTTTTAAAAAACAATTAATGAATACTACAAGAAAAAAAAAAGTTTTAGTTTTTATAAAAATTCTTTATAACAAGCCCTTAAATATTTTTTAAATACCAGGCGGAGAAGTTTCAAAAAAGTAGTACAAAGGCTGTAAACAAGATTTATTTTTTATGAAATAATATTTTTTCGCCTTCCATAACTAACTAATTAAACTCTCTAAATTTGATCACTTATATCTAAAAAGTAAAAAGCACCTCGTATGCTATACATTGATGTAAAAAAAAAACTAATTTAGCGCCAATTTAGCAAAATACTTTTTGTCGTTTTAGTTTGCGTTTTCTCTAAAGTACCTGTTTAATTCCTTGACTTTGATCCACCTATCTCAAAAGTTACTTTGATTTTTTAAAAGCGGTTAAAAGTAACTGTTATCTGCAAAATCAGCAGGGTAAGTTGTAAAAAAAAGATATTGCCCCTCATAACCTTTAAAATAGTGACTCACATCTCATTAGCATTATTTATTTGACACTTATGATATTTTTTAAAAGTTATAACTATTTTTTTAGTTTTATAATAAAGTATCACTTTTAATGTATTAATCTAATTTATATGTATAAAATGTTTATCATAAATGTTATGTGTATAAATAGAAAAAGTATAATAGAAAAAAAAGGAATATAGGGTTTTTTTTGTGTAAAACGTACAGTTGAGCAATTATTTTTAATATTATATAATTATATTTGTTAACCGGACAGCAATAACAGTTAGATGTTTTTATATATACGATTATATTTTACAATATTATTCTTTACTTGGTTGCCATATAAATTGATTCTAGTGACTTTGTATTACACAATAACTTTTTGTTAAAACTGTTTTTGTGAAAGTAGAACTTATTTGATTATTTTCTAAGTGCTATTTAAATGTTTGTTCTTTATGCAGGACTTGCAACAGTCGAGCGAAGAAAAGCAGGTTTTACAGAAAAGTCTTCATAAATTAAAAAAAGAAAGGCAAGAACAAGAAAGTGCGATGCGCGAACAACAAGACCAACTCGAAGCTGAACAGTATTTTTCAGTTAGTTTATAAAACTTGCTTAACTAGGAACTGTTTAAATAAATAGGTTGTTTTCTATATCACTATAGTTTTAAATGACGCAATGAAAGGTCCAACTATTTTCAAACATTGAATTTTATCAGTGAAAATATAAATTTTTGATTATTTTACTTTTTTTATAACAAAAGTATTTTAGAAATTAATTGATGCATTTAAGTTGAAGCCTTATTATCCTAAAAAAACTTATGCTTATTTTTTTGTCTATTTTTTTGATAGATTTTTGGTTTTAAGCAAAACGTTTAAATAGATAAAATCCATTAAAACGTTTTATACTTTCTAACTAATTTTTAAATTGTTTTTTTTTTTCCAAGATATATGCTGCAATGAAAATTGATGTTATATATTATTTAAAAGTTTCTGATAAAAGGTAATTGCATGGTTGCCAAAAAACCTTCAAACCCAGAATTTGATAATTTAGGCAAAATAAACCTGGAAAAACCTCAAATTTAAAAATTTAGGAAAACACCTGGAGTTTCGAACAAAAATCACTTAAAAAAATTGTGTTTTGAACAATTTTTGCTTGAAGAATAACAAGACTTAGACTAGATACAGGGTTGCCACTTTACCTGGAAAAACCTTGAAAAACCTGGAAAAAATTTGGAAAAAACGAGTGGCAACCCTGTAGATACGGAAAATCTATTATACAAATGTTTTATCATTATTTAAATTTTTACTGTACAACACATTTAAAGTAGTATTACAGTACCTTTTTAATACTTTTATACTACTTGAGACATTAAATTCAATTTTATATCAAAATTAGACTAAAAAATTTCTACTTTCAAAAACGTGGAATAAATTTGAAAACCTAGAATTTTTTTTCAAAACACCTTGGCAACCCTGTTATTATAAGTAACTGAAAGAAGTACTCTTCTTCATAGTAAAGTATGACATTTTCATAAAGTAACTACAACTAGGTACTAGAAAGTACAATTTATTTTTCTCTCTCAAAGGTTTTTTACTTTAAATATGTATGAAAATAAAAACTATACCAACAGAGTTTATACCGAACACAAGTAAAAGAGTTAAAAGAAGAAAAAGAGGAGCTAAATAAAAAGATGCAAGAAGAAGAAAGCAACATGAACATGCTCAGAGATGACAGGTATTTATTATGTTTCTTTTGAATAAAAGTATGACTTGATCAAAAAAGTTTTTTTAATAAATTAGACTTTTTGTAGTTATTCTTATAAAACTAAAGCCTTTCTGTACCAAATTAACTTCACAGTTTTAATTACAGAGGTTTCCCATATACATATATATATATGTTTAGAAGCTATAAAATTTGTATAAATGAAAATAAAAATTAATTTCAGGACACTTCTATAGCTATTTTTATAACTTTTTACCTTTAATTTCTTTTTATAATAAATTTTGAAGTTAATTCTTTGTACTAACTATGAGCTTCCTATTTCTATGAGTTAACTTTATTTATTTTAATGAAAACATTGTAAAAATGTAATTTATATTTTATGTTAAGATTGTAAATTTGAAATAAAACAAATGATTAAAGTTTTTTTTTTATAGAGAGTTGTAAATATAAAAGTAAAACTTTTTTAACTTGAAACTATTAGATTAGTATTAAAATAAAATAAAGATAAATCAAACCGTTAAAAGAACTACTTATATTTTAGGTAAAATAAGCAGTTTTCTAACTATAAAATTTTAATTTTCAATAAACACCTTTTAGATTCCGTAAAAATATATAACATGCTTATTTAATTATTTTAAAAATTCAGTTATCAACTTTTTAGATGTTAATAATTCTGTTTTTAAGAAGAAAATTTAGACCTAGAGATCGGTTTACTATTTATCAGGATGGCCATTTTACCTGGAAGTCTGGAATTTAAGTATTTAGTGAAAACACCTGAGATTTTAACAATTTTTAATTGTAATATAATTACATTTAGGTTAGACAAGAAATAGTTTATATACAAAAACTATGTGTTATTCAGAGCTTTTTTTATTACAAAAAACACATTTAAAGTAGCATTACAGTATTCTTTTATGAATTCTATACTATAATTTTTTATTTTTGCAATAAAATTAGTTTTACACTAAAAAGAGACATAAAAACTTGTAATTTGAAAAGCCTGGAAGAAAGTTAAAAAACATTGAAACTATTTTTAAACAATTAGTGGCCTTTAAGATTTTAATGCTTACAAAGTTTAAACAAAGCCTTAAGTCTTAATAGTTACTGAGTGTTGTGGTTATTCTAACTTGAAAAAAGTACATTGTTGTGATCGCAAAAGTAGGTTATAAACTATACTATAGTTATATAACTATAGGTTATATAGGTTATAAACTATAAACTAATCTATTTGAATAAGATTTTATTCATCTGATGATCTTGTTTGATTAGGTTCAAGCGAGTGAAACATTGTATTGTTAATAAAATTTTGAATTGATCATTCTTCTTATATTTAAGTCGAGAACTTTTATTGCTATCTATAAAGTAAAAAGTACACAACTATACTGGGTGCACGACTATTAAAATTTGGGCAATTCAAATTCCGACAATTCAAATTCTTAATAAAAAATTGAAACGGCTAAAAATAAAAAAGTAATGTATATTTGTTTAAAATAAAAAATGTATATGTAAATCATATTAATATATACAGGCCATTTTTTTCTTTTTGCAAAAAGTTAAATATTTTTTGAGATATGGCTTTATTAAAGTAAAAAGTATAGTTATTTTTAGTAGTTTTAAAATACCTTGAAAAAAATTTAGATTCAAAAAAAAAAGATAAAAGTGGCTTATAGATATTAATAAGATCTACATACACGTTTTTATATTTTTTTCAAATTTATATTACTTTTTGAATATAGTCTTTTAAATATTTTTTAAAGAATTTGAATTGTCGGAATTTGAGTTGTCCGAATTTGAATTGTCATGTAACCAACTATACTATAGTATAAGTTAAAAGATTAAAAAAAATTATTATTAATAAAATTGATACTGTTATTAAATTTTTTTGTATTTTTTTTTGATTTTTCTCAGATGCTCAAACTTCTTTTATAAGTATCCTAAAAAAATCACTTTAAAAATGAGAAATTATAAACTATATAACTTGTTTTTTTGTTTTTACTATTCGATTTTTCTGTGTAAAACAAATAGTTCTTTATTTTGAGTTGTACAAGTATAGTTTGGGTCAAAGTGGGAACGGGTCAAAATTACACAAAGACAAAATTGCACGAGGGCACAAAACTGCTCGAGGGAACAAAATTGAACGAAGACAATTTTGCACGAGAGTAAAAGAAAACAGATAAAAAAACAAAAAAAAAATAAAAGATAAAAAAATAAAAGATAAAAAAAAGTTACTGACCGAGGGTAAGGGTTAGGGGTAACAGTGATAGTAAAAATAAATAATAATAATAAAAGTTATTAAAAAAAAAAAGAATAAATAAAATAAAATTAATTTAAAAAAAGTTACCAACCGAGGGTAAGGGTTAAGGGTAACAGTGGTAGTAAAAAAAAATTAAACTAACAAGAAAATTATCAAAAGAAAGAATTCAACCCGTGAAAAAGTGTCTGCACGTGCAAAAGTGTCTTCGTGCAATTTTGTATGCTCGTGCAAGTTTTACAGCTACCCTGTACAAGTCTATGTATGTTTATCAAAAAATAGTTATCAATATAGATGATACGTACTGAACATTTTAATAATAAAAATATTTTTTAGTCGTACATAATATTAAACAGATTTTTGTTATAAATTTGCCTAATTAGAATGAATAAACATTCAAATTTAGCTTTTAAAAGTTAATTTTCAATGAGTACTTGACATTTATCAAAATAGAGTTCTAAGAATTATTCTTTATACTTAGTAACGTGTGTTTATAATTCATCATTAAAAATGAATAGAAAATGAAACTAGCAACTATAATTCATACTAAAAATTTCTTTACTTGTTTCTTTAGTTATGGAGTAGACTAGTTTTTTATGAATTTGTTAATATAATTATTGATTGTAATGAAAAAAAAGTGAAAAGCTGACTGATGAAGTGCGAAAGTACAAAGAAAGGTGCTTGGAACTTGAAAGTAGTAAGGTTGTAATAGAAGAAAAACTTAATTCTTCCCAGCTGAAAAATAATAAAGTAGAGTTAGAACTAAATGAATTTCAAAATACCAGAGAAGAGTTACAGCTACTACAAAATGTAAAATTTTCTGTAAGTAAACAAAGGATTATCAAGCATGCGTTATTTTTTTGAATTTAAGTTTAATGGTTAAAGTTTTGCTAAATATTTTAAAGCTGTGATGCATTTATTTTATTTTATTTAAGTTATTTAAATTTTTAAAGTACTCATGTTTTAGCAGAAACTGTGTTAAAATGATATATTCTAGAAATTGTGTTGTTGTGTTGGGAAAATGTTTCTTTCTATTTTTCATTGTTATGTTATTTTTTTGTTATGTTTATCTTCTTTCTTTCTATTTCAAGTTTCATTAGTAGTGTTGGTAAATATTATATGTTGCTATGTTTATATTTACATGTATTTTAAGATGTATTGGTTTTAAAATGTGACACATTTTTATTATGCATATCTATTTTAAGTTTAACATTGTAAAGCGAAAAAATGCATGCTAACTTATTACTTTATGGATGCAATAGCATTAAAGGTTAGTTATAACAGTAACTAAATATGAGTATGCAGAGTAATTGTTTTTATGAATGTATTTTTTTTTGATTTTACAAAAAACTGCCAACTGAGTTTTCAGTAATGAGCATCATTACTTTTTCACCTAAATATTGCTAGTCTTAAGAGTAATATTTTATTGCTTCGAGCAAAAACTTTTAAGTTACTTGAAACGATTAGGGATACTCTGGTGACGCAGTTGCAGCTAGTGCAAGACACAAACGCCATTCTAGAGCAATGGAGATCTCACTACGAACGCGAAATTGTTCATTTACAACTGGCTAAAGTTGACGCAGAAAATTTACATAAGGATAAAGTGATTGAATTCGAAAACACAACTACCATTGTAAGATGTTCTTCACTTATGTCATTATAAGACATGGGTAGAATCGCTTTTATTAATCTGATAGATAGTAATTACTGCATATAACAAAATCACCAGTTTGAAATTAAATGACTTCACGCTTAGTAAACTTGATTTTTATATTTTAGGTAGTTTTTTGAAATGCTCATAGAGCAATAATTTGATTAGTTTAAAATTTATTAAATTTTTGCATCTTAGTTTTCCGTAAAGTTTTTTAAAAACATCTACGCTTTTTCATTAATTCTTAATCACTTAAATATAATTCAGTGGCCTCCTAATTGTTCAATGATAATTGATAACCTACAAATTAAACAGCATATTTTGATAAAAAACAAAAATAGATTTTAAAAATTCTTAAATTTTTTTAACTTCTTGAAGTTTCCAGTATTTATATAATGATTGCTGCTTAAGCTGATAGTTAATGTTTTTAAATTTTAGTGCTTCAAATTCTCTAACTAATTTCGCTATATTTTATTATTAGATTCTTTTTCTTAATAGTTTTTCTAAAGAACTTAACAAACTTCCCTTTAACTTTATGAATTAAAACCCTGTTTTTAGTCTGTTAACTTACACAAAAACACTGTAGGTGATTGAATTTTATAACAAAGATTAGGTTTAATTATAAAGTTTCAATTCTATAAATATTTATATATAATTTTAATGCTTTTAATGATGTTTTTTCTTCGATTTAGATCTAAAACTTTTACAAAGTGTTAAAATCTGTTTGTATTGTTATCTGTTTGTATTGTAATTAAAAGTTTTTAATTAAAGTGTATTTATCGCCAAAATTATTTTTTAAATATTTGTCTTTACTTTTGGAGGCCGGCCACTTACAAAAATATTGTTCAGTATACAGGGTTGCCACTTTACCTGGAAACCTGGAAAAAACCTGAAATTTAACAATTTAGGCAAAAAAAACCTGGAATTTTAACAATTTTCAAATGTTCAGTAGTAAAATTTCGATTTGACTCAAAAAAATATATCATATGAATAACAATTTTTGTCATCATCAAAATTTGTTTTTATTAAAAAACATATTTAAAATATCTTTACAGTATTTTTTCAATGTTTTTGTACTATTTAACTTAATTTCTTACCTTAAACTTGACTTAAAACTTAAAATAGACCCAAAATGTGTACTTTTAAAAACCAGGTAGAAATTTGGAAAAAATGAGTGGCAACCCTGAGTATAGTTTATAACTTTTATTTGAATGAAGACAATTTAGCATTTACCTTTATTTTTTACTAAATTTCCTTTTAACTCTACTTAAAATATATTTTTGTCTTATGCTTATCTTTCTTATGGACATTAATGTTTCTACTTTTATTCTACTAAACGTTAGTCTACAAACCTGGTAGAATATATTTGTTGAGCTGAAATGCTTTTGTAAAACAAATAAATTTAGTCATTTGTATTGCAGCATAGCATGTTTAGTATTTTAAAATTTTTATCAAATGCATGTTACTTTTAATTTTTGGTATGGAATGTAATTATTGCTAAAACTGTTAAAATATTTAAGTGATTACTATGTAAATTTAAATAATTTTGGAATGAGCAACTTAGTGCATGTTATTTAGATTTTTGTTAAGTGTAGATAAAATAAAGATTAACTATAATATAAAAGTTATGAAATTGTAAGTTTAAAATTATTTCTTTTTGTTTGTTAATTTACAACATTTATGTAGTTTAAAGATGTGAATAATAAATTAGATACAACTTTTTTTTATTAAAAAGTTACTTGATTCAAAGTATTCAATATCACATTTTTTAGCTTGAAAAGAAGATTACAAATACAGAGACTATGCTAAGTAAAAGAAACAGTCAATTTGAGGAATTGTCAACAAGTTTTGAACAGCTTAAAAAAGGTTTTTTATCGTTTGAACAAAGATAATTGAAAGTGTGAAATTGATTATGACTAGAAAATCTTAAAATTAACAAGAAATTATAAGCTATTTGTTTTTTTTTTGCCGTCAACTTTTTATACACTATTATTCAAGCTAACATATCAAACTTTAGCGTAAAAGTTTAAAAACTGTTATTTATATTTAGTCCATGAAATATTAACAAAAGAAAACGCTGAGATACCGAATTTAAAAAATGCGTTTGAGAATAAGTTGAAACAAGAGAAAATGCTCAAAATGCAGGCAGTAAACAAACTAGCTGAAGTAATGAACAAAAAGGATTTCAAAAAACAGAAAAACAAGGTACTTTAAATAAATTCCCTTCACCTATTCTAAATGATAGTCATCTACGTGATATATTTAGTCTTTTTTTTATAAACTTTTATTTAATTTATAAAAATAATTTCAAAGCCAAAAAGCGTAAAACGAATTGTTGTCAATTTTTGATCCTCAATAATTACTTCAGAACTAAACGCTATAATAGTTTTTCAATTGCTTTTTTCTTTAAAGGTATGTGTTATAAAAGAATAATTACTATTGTTTTTTTTATACCTTATTAACTTATATTATGTTTAGTTTTATTTAAGGTAGTTCATCAGTAGTTGAATAAAGTAATTATTTTTTTTTATATAATATTGTATTGCAACTTATTTATGCTGCAGGTTTCCTCGGATGTATTCAAGAAAAAGGAAAAGGAATGTCGAAAGCTTGAAGCTGAATTAAGTAGAGAAAAACAAAAATATAATGAACAATCACTTGCACACAAGCAAGCATTAGAAGATCTTCAAGAGGTTTTTATTTGTTCTTATAAGAAACACAAATAAGACTGTGATATGAAAATATATTTTTAGAGTTAGACTTACTTTTTGTTTGAGTTTTTTCTGTTGATCATAAGTAGATCGTTAAGAATTATAATATTTTTGTTTGTTATTTTTTTCTTGATAATATAAACACTAATATTAGTCAATTTTAGTGTCTAGTTACCTAAAACTATAAAAGCAAATTTTTAAAACTCAAAGGTGTGTGAGCAGGATGCAACTAAGTTGCAAGATCTTTCCATGCAAATAGACAGTAAAGACGCCACAATAGAAGATTTACAGAGACAAATACAGTTGTTGAAAAGCGATGTGACTTCTCAAAATTCTCTTCAAAATGTTGATGACAACAATGCCGGAGTTTCATCTAATTCTCAAGGTGTTTAAAACTAGTTTTTATGTTTTGTGATTACTATCAAGTAATCTGAGTGTTTTGAGTTAAGTTACGATGAATTAAATTTGTTTGTTTCTTTTTAGTATTTTAGTTGAGAAAAACTACACGGACTACTTGAGTAGATTATATTTTCATGACTTATATTTTTAAAGATATGGGATAGAGACCATTTATCTAAAGCACCGTGTTAAAGCTCAATGGTAATCGCTTATTTTAAACTAAGTATGTCAAAAACAAACAAAACTAATACTTGGCTCTTTTTTTTGATAAGCAAAGTTAACATCCCTAAAAACTACCAATTAAATCGTGACCTTCAAAATGAATTTTTTTTACATGTATGATTTGTTCAAATCAATTAGGATTAGTTTTGAAAGTTAAAATAAGCACTAAATTATGTGAAACTGGAAAATTATTGTTTTAAACGAAATTCATCTTTAATAAAATTTGTACAGTAAGTACTTATAGATCTTTTTTTAACTGTTATTATGTTAGTAAAAATCTACTGGTAGCTTGAATATTAATAAAAAAAAAAAGTTTTGCATAAGCTTTTAAATTAAATACGATCTGCAGGGTTTGCCGACCCTTGGTTTAGCAGAAATTTTTAAATTTAAAACAGCATGTGCAAAACAAGCAAATTTAGGCTTTTAACATTATTTTTTGCCATAAGTTCTAGTTTTAATTGTTACCACACAATAGGCATATCTTAAAATAATACCACTGCATCTTTCTATACATAATTTTGTATTAAATCCCAATATAAAGTTAATCGAGATTGCATTAGAACGCCTATCTCATAGTCAGGCAATAGGATCTTAAATAAACAGTTTAACTTCAAGAAAAGTTTTTTAGTGAAAAAAGTTTTAAATATCTGCTTCAAGATACAGGACAGATTACAGATCCTGAATTCTGTATTTTTATAAAAATAGTTTAATGCTTCTAATAAAAAGAGATTTAAAGAATAAACAGGACAAAAATTTTTAAAGTATTACTTTTTGAAAAACACTCTTGTACGTTTAAGCGTTTAGGAAAAACTAAATAAATTTATAAGTGTATAATTATTTTTTTTACAAACTGATGTAATTTTGAAAAATATAATTAAGCAACTAGAAACTTTTTACGGTTAAAAAAAAAGTAGTTTTAAAGATTAAAGGATCAAAGTAGAATGTGCAATAGTTTCCTTATAGAACGTAAAAATTGTAAACAAAAAGAAAAACGATCTACTTTACAGCTTTTAAGCAATCTTTTCTAAACTTTCCAATTCTAATCTTAACTTATTTAAAATCATGTGAATATAGTATGTTAGCTATTATTATAATGTAACTATTGCAATTAATTTTTATTTTGTAGCATTTAAAGACTTTTAAACATTTAAAGAAAATTAAAGTCCCTGACAAAAAATTATATAAAAATATATAGTTTAGTCAGCAATTTGGTTCTAAGCAAACTGAATACATTTCAATATGTGATCAATTTGTTTTTAATATTTGTTTAGTGCAATTCATGGCTCATACTTTAAATATATCTTGATTATTGAGATGAACTACTTGCAACATTGTTTTACAAACTATTTATTTGTAAATTTAAAATAAAAGTGTTGTTTAGTTCTATATATACTTAATATAGTTAATATTTATGATTTGTTTTGTTCTCAGCAAACATTGACATCTTTTTGATAGAAAAATACAAAATTAGTTCTATTGATTAAGTAAATCTACAGTTACTAAATTCTATTTTACTATTTTTTTTTTAATTTTTGTAGTTGTCTATCAGCAATTTATTTTTCGTTATGGTTTTTCATTTTTAGTAAGTAGGTTTTAACTAAATGTTAATAACATTAAATTACACACCTCTAAAATATTCTTCTTTGAATTTGAGTTTGTTTTAAAACTGTCTAAAGTAATGTTTAACAATATTATATAAAAAAAAAGTTATGGCTAAAGGGCGAGGGAGAGTAAATATATATTTATTTAAACTTAGTGTTATTTTTTACAAAAATACTAAGCTACTTGTTGATTTTCAAAGTTTATAAAAAATTGAAATAACTTTAAGATATAAGCAATAAAAGATATAGAGTTCAATCGATTCATTATAGAAGGCGAAAACTTTACAGTGAAAATAGACTATTTAAATAATAATCTCTCTCCTCCTGTTTTTCAGCAGTTATTAAAAAAATCTTAGAATAATCTTTGTATTTTATTTGTATGAAATATAAACAAATAAAATCTATATTTTTTTTATTTTTGCTATAGTTTTTTGATTTTTAATTTAAAAAACTGCTTTGTTCTGTTTTATTTAATATTAAATAGATGATTTCCTGAAATTTTAAAATAATTTCCTTTGAAAAATTTCAGAAGGTGATAGGTTTCTTTTAGATATTCAAAAATTCAGAGAAAGTTGATCTTTAATTTTTTTCCTTTTATACGGTTGTATCACATTTTTTTACAGAAGTGGTTATAACTCAAATAATGTATATATTTTTTTCTTCTACAAAATTATCTTATAGTATATACTGAAAACATTTAAATAAGAGTCAATGTTATTTTTTGTAAAAAAAAAATCGGACCTCCCTATGTCCTTAATTAGTTTTTGTTTTACGTTTAGATTTGAAATAAACTTAAAAGAAATGTTAATTTGAAATTAGAATGTACTTTATTTGCAACTAGTGGCTAATAAACATGATAAGTATCTTACTATTATGAATTGTTTAATAAGTATGTTTATAAGTAGTAAAGAGTTTGAAGGTTTTTTTGAAACAGAGAACACCTTAAGTGGATGGTTATCAATACCGAATAGAAGCAATATAAAAAAGATAGGATATTGGAAGAGTCAATATGTTATAGTGAGCAAACGGAAAATTTTATTCTATAATTCTGAAGCCGAAAAAGACAATGCAAATCCAAGAATGATAATTGATCTTGAGTTCGTTTTTTAAAATAATTGTATAAGTTTTAAACGGTAAGTCTTTGTTTTAAGTTTTTGTTGCTATCAATGTATAAACGAGTTTATAAAAACATAGTCAATTTTTATATTTATACTTTATCTGGTATAGGAAGCCGGTATAACTTAGACTAATTTAAGAGTCTTATGTAAAACTCAGTCTTACACATTCAACTTAAAATTTTTATGCAAAACTGAGGCTAATTTTGATTTTGCTTTATTAAATTATTTTTTAAATGTTAATTAAGTGTTATTTTAATATTTATTGAGTTGGGTATGTTGTTTTTTTGTTTTTTCAAATTTTTTTAGTGAATTGTTATTAATTTTAAAGTGTTGAGGTAAACTATAAACTAAGCATTTATACTTTGTTGTTACTTAAAGTTAATTTTATAATCTTAATTCATAAGCACATAATAGTTTGTAGTAATTCCAACTATTTTTTTTTGTTTCAAAATAAAAACGCTGTATCTTAAAAGATTTTATTTTGTGTGCTCAGCTGCTAAAAATTCCTAAATAACACTAACTATGTATGAAAACTGTCTTTTTTTTTTGAGTTAGTGTTTTATAGTTTGTTAACTTTTAAAACAGGAAACTTTTTCATGTTCGTCCAGTTACTCAAGCAGAAGCATATAGAGCCAAACCACAAGAAATTCCTACTATTTTTCAAGTTTATTTTTATACTTTACTACAAACTTACTTTTTAATAATATAGTTAACTTTTTAAATTGATACAGTTCTTATAAGTGCTTTTATAATACAAAAAAGTATATATTGTTGAATTAAAATAAAAAACTTATATATTACTAGGACGAAATAAAGCTTTAGAAAATATGTTTTGTGTGAATTAGATTTCAAAACATTATTAGATACTTTACGCCACGGAAGGTGAATCACGACGACGCGATGAACAAAATAAGCCGGATACAACAGATGAAGAAGGGAAAGGAACCCACAGAGGCCACAACTTCATTCCTATCGTATACCATTTACCAACTAATTGCGAAAATTGTACAAAACCTCTTTGGGCTATGCCCATGTTCAAGCCGCCTCCCGCTATTGAGTGTCAAAGTCTGTTTTTTTTCTTACTAGCTATTTTTGAAACCTAACAAGTTTTTATCATTTTTTATTTAATTTAGTCAAAACCAAGTGTGTAAAAACTATTAAATGAACTTTGTTGAGATTTTTTCAACCTATTAGCTTTATAAAGTTTGTTTTAAGAATATTTCGAGTATTGATTAGTATAGATATTTTGATAAAAGATTTGAACATAACTTAATTTCAATTAGTATATTAAAAAAAAAACATAATACTTTTTTTTTGCTTAAAATCGTTCTGTTCTAAAATGTATTATTTTAACAAACTCTTGACTGATATTTAAAAAATTGTTTCAGATTTAAATATGTTTAAACCTCTTACTGATCATATTTGTTTAATAGAAAGACTATTTATTTACAAACTTAAATTTTCCTCAATTGAATATTTAATAATTTGTACAATCCACTTTGAAAAAATTTTAAAGAAAGTTTAAATTTTTGTATATAGTTTTTATTACGATACCTATTAAATTTACCAACTTTGATTTCTAATCTCTTGAAAATTACTTTAATTTTGTTAAGCTGTAAAAAGTATCTAGTAACTGAAAATTAACATATTTTTGAGTTAACAAATTATTTACAATTTAGTTTTATGTTTGTAAATATATATCAAGCTATTTTTATGAAGAATAATTTATTATTTTTTTATTGTTAACATAAAATCAAATTTTCACTCTAAAAGGTTTTTTTTGACACATCGAAAAAATTAATTATTGGTGTAAAAATACTTATAATTGTTTTTATTCTATTCTTTTATCCGAAAGTTTGCAAGTTTATTTTTCATATGAAATTTTCAAAATTATTTAAAAACGTTACACACTAATAGTTTTGAATATCTTTATAAACAGAATGTCATATAAAATTCCATAAAGAACATTTAGATGACAATACTATTCAACCATGTAAAGCAAATGTGTATTCTGACCTAGATACAAAAGAACTTCTGCTTAAGTGTAGTGATAGTAGCAATCAGAAGAACTGGGTAAGGCAACTACAAAAAAAAATTCCAAAGAAACCTCCAACCTTAAATGATTCCTTTACTGGAAGGTAGTTTATTAAGAAACTATGATATAGTAAATTTATTTATTTGTCAACTTAATTAGTGTTTCCTTTGTTTTTTTATTTGTTTTATAATTTATGCTCATTCAATTTAAATACAACTGTTTATAAATCCATTACATCTTGATAAACAAAGTTAGTAAAATTCATCATAATTTGATGTAAATATTAAGTCTTGGGTTTTATTAAAGATTTATTATTTGCTTTAAATACAGAAATTCGCCAAGAGTTGCTTCAGTTCGATACAATCCAGCAATTCGAAAACCTTCTAGTAGAAGCGATAAATATAAAACAATCCAAGAAAAAAGGTAAGACTGTATGTTTATGCAAACTAAGACACACTATGCTGCATATATTTTAGTTTTAATAGCTTTAAAATGAAACACGCGATTTATGTTGTCAACATGAAGACTAAGTTCAGTATTTATGGAAGTTAGTATAAGCTCATAAATACAATCTGAGTTTATGTGTTTATATAATGTATTCATTTCGTGTTTATTTTTTGTTGTACAATATTTATCGGTTTCTTTGCTTTAATAGATTGATGGTTGCATTATACATATAATTAAGTTTACTTAGTTTTACTTAGCAACATGCTAGGTTTTTCTTGTCAGTTTTATATTTTATTTTACAGTCTTACACAATTGATTTTTTCCATTAATATTAATAACATTAAGATTAGGTCATTATTATTTTAAAACTATGAAAAAACATAATGATTGTATTATTTTTTGTTATTAGGTAAATAATGATTGTTTTTTATCTTAAAAAGTATAAAACTTTAATTTTCAGTATATATATTATTTTAAAGAAGCATTTCTATATAAAGTTCAAAGGCTTAAAAAATTTTATCAGTATTTTCAAATTGAAGTTTCTTATAATTTTGTTTGCGTTTTTAAATTTTTTATTGTTTTAACTATAGTTGCCCTAATATTATAGTTAATTATAGTTATATCACTTATTTTAAGTTTTAAAACGTTAAGGCATCCAAAAATATTTTTGTACAATAGCACATTGTTTGCATAGAATATAAAATTTTAACATCGATTTTACAATAATAACTAAGTCGAATAAATTTTATTTTTTTTAAACTAAATTAATTATTTAGAAGTTTTCGTTCTTGCCATAAATGATAATAAGATAAAACATTTTTTCAATAGTTAAAGATATAATGAATATATTATCAAGTTTATGTTGCCATATAATAAGCCTATTTTGTTTCATCTGTCATGATTAAAATTGCAATTTTTTTACATTTGTTGTTTATTTGCATTTTCGACCTCAGTAATTAACTTCTTTATTTTAGTAATCATTTTATAGTTTGACTTTATACAAAAAAAAAGTGTTTTAAATTTGTTAAATTCTTGTATTTTCTGATAAATTTTGTTCACATACCAGTTATTTATTTTGTTTTAAAAAAAGATAATTCACTATTAATAAAAATGTCATAAATATTTTAAGTTTAAATACTTTGTGAAGTGTCTTTCGTGTACTCATCTAGCAAACACAACGTACTTTAATTATGAACAGTGTTTAAGTATTTCAGTATACTAGTTAATTTCAATTAAAATAGTTTTTTTTTATGTTTAAAACCAAAGCTTTCTTTTAATCAGATGACATTCGTTGAAAAAAATTTAACTCATTTTTTGTTTGCATTTTTTCATCTTTATGTTGTCAAGTGTAGATGTGAGCATGGAAATATTTATCTATAGTTACGACGACAATTAACCAACAACAGAAAGATTATGACGTCAACCAGTTTAGATGAAGACCGCCACCAGTTTTACCTTCAACCTGCAGTCTCAACTGGTTGCTTGGTAACTGCTCCGGAGAGATGCGTTCAATCTGGTGACGAAGTAAAGCGTAGTTTGAGTCAAAAGTCCAAAACGTTGCAATCTCACCAGTCGAGACTCTCTTTGATGCCGCATAGCGATAGTGGTTTTTCACCCAGCAGAAACAAATTGAAAAATTTTCTGAGGAGGGCTGACAGTCAGAAGCAAAAATAAAAGCTTGTACAACATAGTTTATTAATTTTAAAATTATGTGTTAGTAAGTATTTAAATAATTGTTTTGAGTATTTTTTGTAAAGAAAAAAAAAACATTTCCTTACGTTATGATTATGAAGTATAATTAAGTGAAAATTACAATATATAGATACACTCAATATACTTTATTCGTTTTAATATTTTGTGCAAAAGAAATAAAGTACGTATTTGAGGGTTTTGAAACTTATATTAGATATTCTGAAGTTCATTATAAAGAGCAAGTAAAAAGTCTTATGCGTGTTTTAAGGAAGTTTTGAAACTTACACTAGTTAATATAAAAAAATTCTTTGAAAGTTACATTAAATATTACGAGAAACTTACACAAGATATTTTGGAGTTCTTAATAAAGATTTATAAAAAAAGAAGTTCTTATTTTGTATTTTAGGGAAGTTTTGAAATTTACACCAGATATTAAGGGAATATTTTGAAAGTTACACTAGATATTATGGGAAAATCTTAGAAAGTTACACTAGATCAAGAAAACATGATACTTAAACTAGATATTCTAGAGTTCATAATGAAGAGCAAAAAAAGTCTTAGGCATATTTTATGGTAGTTTTAAATTTACACTAGATGTTATGGGGAAATTTGAGAGATTTATGAATCCGGCTAAATCCAAATTTCAAATTAAAACCAGGATCTGGATTCGGCCGGATACTAATTTTTCAATAAACCTGGATTCAGATCCGGCTGGAGACTAATTTTTTAGATCCGGTAGATCACTAATTTTAGTACTTTTACTATCTTAGTGGTTTATATACTTTTTTTTTGTTTTCATAATAGTAGGTAAAAAACTGTGTGTATAAGTTTTTTTTGTCATATAAGTTCCAAGATAAACTTTACATAAAGTATTTTATATTTGAAAACTAAGTTTGATATATTTTAATTTATTAAAATTTTTACAGTTAACAACAGAAAATGGACATAGAGTACAAAAAGAATTAAAAAGCTACATTTTGGTTTATAACTGCATTATCCTACTATAGTTATAAAGATGTATTTTCTATATTTACTTGCCTAGTTTTTGATCGCAAGTTTTGTTTACATTATTCCAAAATTTTAAATTTTTATTATGAAATAAGTGGTTGTTTCTTTTAGCGATCAAATTTATTACTATAAAGTGTTTAAGTTATTGACTGCTTTTTAAATGTTCCAAGCAGCCAGTTTTTAGTGCCTTTTCGGCTATAATGACTCCTTTCTTATGGCTCGCTATTTCTTAACTTTTTTTATTATTGATTTATTTAAAATTTTTATTTAACGTTTAAAAAAAGTCTATTAGTTAGATTACCTAAAAAAATCAATACTTAGATATAATTTTTCGTAATAGTTTTAAAGTTTTCATTTAAAACAGTACCTTTTTTATTATTTTTATTAATGCAGCTTTTGTTTTTGCAGTTAATACATTCTTTTTGGTGTTTATCTATAGAAAAATTTTATCATTGTTTACTATTTTATATTTTTGTAATGGTTAATTAGGGGCAGTTTTTTTGTTGAATTTGTTTTCAAATAACCTAAAATACAAGATAAAGTTGCATCATTCTTTTTAACATGTGGTTTTACACTGTTTGAACTAACAGTAAACTCTGATTTAGTATATCATAAATGATTTTTTTTTACATTATTTAGTCTAAAAATACAATTTTGAAAAATTATACAAACTGTTTTAAAAAATTATAAGCTAGAAATTTATTATGTTAATTATTTTATCGATTCGTATTTGTAAAAATAGCTTAAAACTATTAAAATTTGACATGTCTTAATTTGAAACATTTTGAGTTAAGAATTTAAGTAAAACTACTTTTTTTAAATTTCTTCATTGATTCGCTTAAGTTCATTTATTTATCATATATTTTACAAACACGTACAAATTTTAAGTTAAGTGATCAATCTAAAAAAAGCTCTTTTAAAGTTGTTTGTTTTACTTATGTCCCTTGGCTAATTTTTATTACTAATATGATTTAACTTACTTTTTGTTTTCCTAAGTTTCTCTTAAGAAATATGCATTTAAAAAAACAGTTTTTACCATGAGATAAGAAACATTATAAAGTTTGTACCCAATTTTCCAATTTTTTTTATTCAACTTTTCATTCATTTTAGTTAAAATGTTGTTTAAGAAAGTTTTATGCTCAAAGACTTGAGTTTGTATGTATAAATATTTCTATAAGTTGTTCACAAGTAGTTTTTTACCTGCAATCAATCCTAAAATTAATATGAGTAGCCCATACAAGCAGCTAATTTGTTTGTTTGAGTTTTTTTTTTTAATATTTGTGTCAGCTTATTAAAACTCTTAAAAACTCCTTAGTTAAAAAATTTGAAAAGATTGTGGTATTAAAACAAAATTTCAAAAGTTTAATGAAATAATTATTTAAAGTATTACAGTTTTTTAGTTGAAAACTTGGCGATTGTTTTTTTTAAACTACTAAAAGCAAGGTCCACGTTTATCCACGGTAGAGTATGAGTGTCTAAACCTAGAAAACGATAGTGCTTGATTTTGTGATCAGTGTTAAATTATGTCTTGCATTAGCAATATATCTCACGTATTTAAATCGGGAACGGGTCTAAATTGCACGAAGACAAAATTGCATGAAGGCACAAAAGTGCACGAGGGAACAAAATTGCACGAAGACGATTTTGCACCAAGGGTCAATTTTGCACGAGAGTAAAAAAATAATAAAAAACAAAAGATAGTTTAATAAAAACTTAGTTACTGACCGAGGGTTAGTGGTAACAGTAATAGTAAAAAAAAACAACTTACCGACCGAGGGTTAGGAGTAGTAGTGATAGTAAAAAAAACTTAACCCGTACAAAATTGTCTGCTCGTGCAAAAGTGTCTTTGTGCATAAAAGATCCTTTGTGCAATTTTATCCCCTCGTGCAATTTTGACAGTTACCCATTTAAACCATAAGCTTTTATAGCTATTTTTTTTTTATAAGTATATTTCTAAAAGATAAAAGCTAGTTAAATGTGTAGTGTAAAAAAAAATCTTAAATTAATGATCATTTTAACAGCAAAAAAATAAAAACTAGATGTAGTTGTTTTATTTTATTTATTAACGATAAAAAAAAACCTAAGAGTTTCGTATGAATTTTGCTAAAGCCGAACGGTGTGCTACATTTATGCATTGTTATTTTTTATTAAGAAATGGTTGATTTCTACTATTTTGCAAACATCTAAAAACTTTGTTCAGTTTCTATTTTTTGTGGGTTTGATGTTGTCTAGATTTATATAAAAATCTATCAGTACATTCGAAACATGTGCAATCTAATCTATGAAGAAATGAATTTCTATATATAGAAACAAGCTGTTATAACGATAAGTGCTTACTAAAGTAAACTGAATAATTTAGATTCTTTTAATAACTACCATAACATTTGTCTTGGTTATATACAATGGAAAAAGTCCATAAAAATATAAATTTTAGTTCTGAAATAACGTAACTTAAAGTGTATTTTGATATTTTCTCGCTTAATTTAACACTGTTCAGACAGTCTAGCTCGACTTTTAAAACATAAAACGTTTTATTAAATCAAAAAGTTGTATTCAAATTACATACTATTTTTAAGCTGTTTCTGTATATGTATAACATATTTTCCTTGGATAGTGACTTTTTAAACATGACAAATATACTTTAAATTTTAAGTCGGTGTCATTTTTGCACGAGTCGTCATTTTTGCACCCGTATTTACCCTAACCTCGTGCAAAAGTGACCCGTTACCATTTTTATTCATAAAAGACATATTAGAAAATGTTGATTAATTAAAGAATTCAAAAGTTACGTTTTGAAGTACTATCAGCGTATAAAAGTTGAGTATCTTAATTTAGAAACTAGGTTAAACGTATTATTTTTATTAACCGCCAATCTATATATTGCAACATGCGTTTATTGGCTTTTGGTAGTTACAGGCAAATTTAAAAATATATACTGGCTGAAGTTTTTAAATTGTACATAAAAAGCCCTAATAAAAAAAGACATCACGCTGATATTCTAATTAGAGTTTCTCAAAGTATGCGATATTAATCCCCTTGGGTGGTTGAAGTAAGTCAGGGGGCAACAAATTTTAAATGGGCAAAGTAGAAGGCAATTTTTAGTTAGTGACTAAGTTTTTCTTCATTTGATTTATTAACATTGTAGTTTCTCATTCAATGATAAGTTAGTGAGATAGACAAAAAAGAATTATAACATTTTGTTTTATTAGCATATATTTTAGTTTTGTACAACTAGGTCATAATTAGTTTAAATTTTTTTAATTAACATTCAAAGCTAGTTCTGTTATACGTTATGTAATTAGTTGAGTATTTCTTAAAATTTTTTATATAAATTTTTTAGTAAGTTTACTATGATTTTGAATTAATTGAAGATTATTTAGCGACAAAAGTATTGCTCAATATATTTGGTCTAAGGACCTCTTGTAGGACAAAACTTTTCGGTTATCGATTTGTACACCACCTGGATACCTTTCAACGTCTTGTCCAGGACATATGATTAGATTTACATGTAGTTGTAAAATATTTATATTTGAAAAAAAAATTTTTATTATAGCCACTTTTACCTAAATTTAAATTTTAAGCATAGGTCAAAACAGTTAAACTTTACAATAATTTTGTACTGCGTAGTTTAGATTTTTTAAACCAGGTCTAGTTTCCATATTTAAAAGCCCGTAAACTTTTTTATGTTTCTTGAAATATATGTATAAATTTTTCGTTTTAAAAAAATTTAAAATTCCTGTTTTCAAATTAAACAACACTTACCATTCTAAGTATAGAAGTCTCTTAAGTAACACAAAAGCTCATTTGTTTTTAAAAGAAACAACAACTTGTTGTAATTTACTGTATAAACTCTAAACTGCCAGCTTTTTAAGAATATTTTACAACTGTTAATTTAAAACGAGTGTGAAGTTAGCTTGAATAATATTTTTAAAAATGATAAAACTTTGGGTCTAATTATTTTCCATATCTTAATAGCTAATTAAAAACTTTATTTTTATTCTAGAGAACGATCCTTTGTCTTTAAACTAAAAAAAATCAATTGAATTCGGGTTTGGTTTCTTGAGTGGGGCCCCTTAGAAAAAAATGGGTTTAAAAATTAATAAATTTTATGAGTTTGAGTAAAAAAAAAAATAAAAATTTTATCAAATTTGGATCTAATCATTTTTCTTATATTAATAGCTAATTAAATTTTTTTTTTTTTTAAAAAACGATCCTTTGTCTTTAAACTAAAAAAAATCCAGTGGATTGGGGTTTTGTTTTTTGAGTGGGGCCCCTTAAAAAATAGGGTTTAAAAAAAAATATTTATTTTTTAATCTTCTTAATAATATGTGTATAAACGGCTATATATTTTTTTTTAATAACTGTCAATATTTTGTAAAATTTGGCTTTAATTGGGTTTTTTTATGAATTTTATGAATTATGAACTTAAACTCATAAAACAAAAAAAATCATAAAAAAAACCCAATTAAGGCCAAATTGAGCAAAACGTTGACAGTTAGTAAAAAAAAAAGTTATAGCCGTTTATACACATATTATTAAGAAGATCAAAAAATGAATATTTTTTTTTTTAAACCCTATTTTTCTAAGGGGCCCCACTCAAAAAACCAAACCCAAATCCACTGGTTTTTTTTTAGTTTAAAGACAAAGGACCGTTCTCTAGAATAAAAAAAAAATAATTAGCTATTAAGATAAGAAAAATGATTAGATCCAAATTTTGGAAATTTTTAAAAACTTTATTCAAACTAATTTCACACTCGTTAATTTAAAAAGTATACCAAAATGTATTTTTAAAATCAGTAAAGTATTAATTAAAAATATAATCAAATCAAAAAACAAATTACTTATATGTTAAAAATAACGTTTATAAACAAACATTGGAGAGATTAGTTAAGTCATATAACAAAAAATATTAAATAAAAATATAATTCAGAATCAATGTAATTGCGATAGTGGCTGCAAATAATATTTGAAAGGGGAAAATTACCGTTTGGAGAACATTATTTACAAAGCAACAGTTAACTCTGACCTTGAGAAGAAGTTCTACATCGGCTTATGCTCAACTAAGTTCAGATTCCGATATGCTAATCATAATAAATCTTTTAAAGGTGGTGTATATGAAAATGAGACTGAGCTTTCAATATACGTTTTGAACCTAAAGCGCAAAAACAGTGGTTAAGAAAACACATAGGAAAAGATAAAAATAACACAGCCTATAGCAGATGATAATAACCCTGTCTGGTGGGCTGTGCTTAAAAGAGTAAACCGCCGTTATGTAAGCGTTGAAAAAAAAAGGTTGCTTAAATAAGAAAAGTGAATTCATATAGTTTTGTTGACATGAAAAAGCTCTTTTTAATTTGTTCAACAAATTTTAAAGCATTAGTATATTCACTTATATGTAGTTTTTTGGACTTTGGTTGTTTATTTAGAATAGGGGTGGGCAACGTACGGCCCGTGGACCGGATCCAGCCCGCGAAGTAAAAATGACCGGCCCCAAAACCTTTTTTAAATTTAAATGAAATCCGGCCCGCGGACAAAATTGATCCGGCCCGCGAGTAGATGATCCGGCCCGCAAAGCATTTTCAAAATTTATATGAAATCCGGCCAACCAATGTAAATATTACAAAATTTATAAAAAACTATTTTAGAACTATTTTAATAAAACAAAAATGTAAGACTTTGACCCTGAAAACGTTTGTAAAATTGGCTTTTTATTTTTGTGGTGATAAAAGCACTCTTTTCTTAAAGTATCTTTTTCTATTTCGAGTCAGTTGAAGTAATCCTTTCTCAAATTATCCAAAAACAGTTGTTTACTGAACTAACTTTGATGATCTTACCTACCATAATGACTTTCATAAAAAAAGAACGTGTTAAAAATTGCTGTCTTTCCCAGATGTGTAGTGAGTGGTTTTTATACTTGTTTAGAAAAGTAAAAATATCATTTTAAGCATTGACAATTATTTTAAGTCAAACTGCTCAACATTAAATTTAAATAAAATACTTTAAGTTGAGACTAAAATTTCCACACTTTTCTGCTATTGATTTTTTTATTTATGACTTTTTGATTAATTATATGGTTAAGTTTAGTGATGACCAATTGGTGACAATAGTTTTACTTGATAATGAGTTTGGTCGTCGTATTGCAGACTTTAAACAACTAATAAAAGAATTTGATATTGTGTCATCATAGTTGACGTTTGACACCGAAAATGCACCTAGTAATATACAGTTAGAACTGCTAAACTTCAATGTGACAGTAAACTAAAAAACAAAATTCAAACCTTAAACGTTTGACAGATTTTACGCCCTACTTAACAAGTCAAAGTTTGTTAATTTAAAAAAGATGGCAATGAAGTTATTTGTTCTGTTTGGGTCTACATTTACTTGCGAACATACATTCTCAACCATGTATATAAACAAAAGTTAGCTGTGTTCAAATCTTACTGATACCAATCTGCAGTCATTACTGAGAATATATACTTCGAATATACTTCAAGATTTTAAACAACTTGTTAAAATTTTTGATGATTCACAAATTTCTCATTGACTTCTTTTTAATGTAATTATTCTTGCTAAACTCTTTAACCTTACATTAAAAATGTAAAATGACAGTTTTATATGTTAGTTTTTCGTTTAGTACTATTTTCATTAGTGAAACTGATCTTAATCTAAAAGTCTATTAAATTAGTATGGTTATCATGATTAATTATTAAGTAATCTCTTTTTTATTTTAGTATTTCGTTATTTATGTTAAACTTTTATACTAGATGAATTGTTTGATAATACTATTTTTGGAGTACAGAACTTAGTTAAGTTTCATAAGTTGATCATTACTGTTTGATATTTTGAAAGTAAAAGTACTGGAACTTTAAGCCAAAGTAGTTTTTTATCTAGGTTCAACTGTTTTTTAAATATGTTGATATGAAAATTCATATCAAACATAGAATGTTCGTTGCTTTTAGTATATTTTTAGATAGTTTTTTATGTATTATTGAACGAGCCAAAGTTTGTCAACTTCAAAATATGACTATGAAACTAGTTTTTTTATTCGAAACTTCAACTAAAACAACTAAATTTCATATTATACTATGTCGTCAAAAAGTACGCACTACTCGTGCTAAGTACGCACTTTTTGGTCGGGTTCAATTTGCGTACTTAAGCGGTAGTGTACTGTACATTATGATTATTTATTAAATTTAAAAAACAAAAAGATCATCAATAAACTCTGATTCTAAGTATCACTTTATAACTATGGTTGATTTTATTAAAACATTTGATGATCGTTTTAATTTCTAAGTTTTTTAAAGATTTTGTTTATACATTTTTTAACTCTGATAAAACTAAGACTTTTAACATGTTATCAAAACTACAAATTTTGGACAATGTGACCGGCAAATTAATTTAAACATTATTTATAACATCCTCACTTGCTTTTATGAGTAAATTAAGTTTGTTTAAATGTAGCGATTAGTTTCCAAAAAAGTTTAGGTTTTTTTTTTGCAATTTAACTTGCTTAATTTTTTGTTTAAGTAAAAGTACAATTTAATTTTAAAGGATTCGTATGTTTTGTATACTTCTACGGTATATTATTACCACAATAAAATAATACTTACTAATTAATTAAATATACAGTAGAGACACCAACCTTGAGCCCAGGAATATGTGCATACCGTAAAATGTATTTAAAATACGTATCTTACAGTTTTAAGAAAAAAATTTCGACTTTTACAATTATTAATAGCCTAGCTAATGTATACTTTTTTAGATAAAGTAAAAAACAAATGACCCCGGGTCATTATTTCTACTTTTTACAAACTCAGGTCATTTGTTTTACTTGATCCACGTTTTTCTGGGGTCATATTTTTTACTTGTTAAAACTTTTAGAGTCTTTTTTTAAACTTGATTTGTTATTTCACTTTATTCTTTTTATTTTTTATTTAATTATCGCTGCTACCCCTTACCTATTACCTCGGTCGGTAACTTTTTTTTCTCTTCTTGTTATTATTTATATTTTTTGTTATTAGTTTTTTCACTATCACTTTTACCCCTAAGACTTACTGTTGGTCGCTTTTTTTTTAAATAAATTTAGTTTTTTATTTTATTTTTTCATAATTTTTTGGTTGTTATATTTAAGTTTTTTTTTTAATATCACTGTTACCCTCAGACCTTATCCTTGGTCGTTTTTTTGTTTCTTTTTACTATCGTGCAAAATTGTCACTCTTGCAAAATGACCGCAAAGAAAACTATTTGATAATAGTAAATTTTTTTGCTAAAGTATATCTAGGTTCATCATTTTTACTTGTTCAAACTTTCGAGGTCTTTTTTTTTACTTTCAAATACTGGGGTAATTATTTACTTGATCTTTTTTTATATAAAAAACGGTCTATTCTAGTTTCTCAAAGTTATTATTTTTGTGAACGATATAATACTGGAATATCTGCAGCCTGTACTACATATACCAAGTTTAAACTATTGTTTATTTAACTTCATTCGTTTAACTACATACCATAAATTTAAAAACAAAATTGACCAATCTCAATTTTGAGATTTATTGCGTACCTTAAAAGTAACCCTACTTTAGTTTAGTTCTTTCTGTTTTTTTCTTTACCTTCAAGTTTGATAGAATTTTAGTAAAAAAACAATATCGTTTTTTTAGTTAATGATTAACTTGATCAAATATACAAATTGGTAATATTTAATTTTTCGGTAATGAATACTTATTTTTTCAAGTTTGTTTTCTTCAAAAGGTAATAGTTTAAAAAAACTATAGCAGCAGGTTTCTACTCAAAGATTGTTTTATAGTACTTTTTAACATAGTTTTATTTAAATACATAAACCATACAAAATTTATATATAAAAAGCTAAATATGAAAAACAAAATTTTTGTAAAATATTTTGTAATTTATTTAAATTTACTTGCATAGTTGATAGTCATACTTCTTAATTATTATTGATTGTTTTACTTAAAAAAGTTAGTTAAGGTATGCATTTAAAAGATATTTTGAAAATAAAAATTAATTTTTGTTATTATAGGTTTTGTAAATAAAATATAAAGATTTACATTTTATCTATTTAGAAAAAAACAGCTTATAAACTTTTGTTTGTGAGCAAAGTTAATTAACGTTTTATCGACACTACTGGGCGTTCATACAATTTTTAAGCTGTTTTGTAATGTTTTAAACAAACTTTAATATACAATTATTGCTATTTTTACACTTAGTAAGCTTAATTTTGCTTACGTCTCTAAAAAATGAATTAAAAGCTTTGCAGTGCATAGTAAATAAATAAAAAATAAAAGATCAGTGTTTATCATTCGCACAATAAGTTTTTAAAAATACTGAACTAGACTATTAAGTTTAAACATTTTTAACAAAAATTACTGTTACTGCTGTATTTTTCATATAAAACTTTTATATAATATGCAAGAAATATGTAAAATATAATCGACATAGAAATCAAAATAAAATACAGAAACTAGAATTTTAATATATGTTTTTTTTTTAGTTTAAATCGTTACAGCAACTATAAACTTAGTTCCTTTAAGTAGTGTTTTTAGTTTCTTTGTTAAATTTGTGTTTGTAAAGAGGAATTATTCAATTTGCGAGAGTAAACATTTTATTTTGAGTTTTTTATATTTTTGTCAATTCTCACATAAGCTTTTACAAAATTTTTAAAAGTCAACTTGTAGAAACCGTTAGTATTAAAATTTGCTTTTAACAACAAAGTTAAGATAAATTACTTAAATCATAGACTTAAATGATTAGAAAAGTATATATTCTCTTCACGCTTAGTTCTCAGTCTCAGTAAAAAAATATAGCTATAATAACAACTAACTTCCTTTTTATAGTTGTTAAATATAACTATTTATTTTAATTTTGATCAGGTATAGAAACAACAAACAAAGAACATGAGTTTTAAAAAAGTTTTTTTTTGTACACAAATTAAATGAATTAACAAAAAAAAAATTTTTTTTTAATATTATTAACAAATCTTAACATTAAATTTTGTATTTCTTCTAAAAAAGTTATAAATTGTTTACAAATAAGTACTTTTGACGTTTTTTTTTTGATAGATTTTAATTTGATTTTAATAAATAACTGTTTTAATTTGTGTATCTGAGTTTTATAGGAATATATCAGAGTTTTCCAAAAGAGATTCTTTTTGGCGATTTTAGTTAGTCGGAGGGAAATAACTATTAAAGGGGGAAAAAGGGGGCGGTTTTGAATTTTTTGTCAGTCATAGAATTCTTAATTTTTAGCATGCTATTTCACAAATTTTATTTTGATTTTAACTTTTATTCTGAGGTAAGAATGAAAGCAGGGGTTTTCAAAGTGAACGATATCATGGGGTAATAACTAGTAAGGACATAAAACACTAAATGAGTAAATAAATAATTAAAGGGTCAATATCTAATAAAGGAGGCGATTGTGGAAAGAAATTTTTAAAACTCTGATATAGATTAGTAGACAATATATTAAGCGTATAAAATGAATTTTGGTTTTAGATAAAAGTTAGTCATAAGGTTAGTGTTTTATGAATTGTATATAACCAAATAACAACAATAAACAAAAACACCAAATCTTAAGATAGTTTATAACCGCTGACCGATGGTTCGGTCGGGGTCAAGTTAGTTGGTTGTTTAGTTTGGGTTTTTGCCTTGGTTTGTGACCGCGTTATGCGTTTTATATCGTCCATCGATAAGCGTTTGGACGACATGATCTAATATGTTATTTAATTACAGTATTACAAACGTTCAAATGGAAGTTAACAATTAAAACAAGTAGTAAGCTACTTCTTATTATACTACCCTTTCGACTATACTTATTTGTTTTGTTCAATTTCTGAGTACTAATCTTTTATTAATTTTTTTCTTAATATCTAACTTTTGAAACAAGTAGAAAGCTACTACTTGTTATAAGTTCATGAAATCTTATAGAAATGTTTATACAAAATGCATTAATATTTTTTTGACAAGTATGTTTAAGGTTTTATGAAAATATAATTATAGTGTTAATAGTTTAAAATACATAATTTAAGATTGATAAATGTAGACAAGTATTATATATATTTTTTTTGGTAGTTAAATAGTTGACATTTTGTTAAATATCAAATTTAAAAAATAAATGTTCATAATAATTATTTTTATCATAAAGCATTTGAGTGTATATCAATTAGATTAGTTTACGATTTTTTTTAACTAAAAAATATACCAGGTGGTTCAACAAAGTTAGAATTTAAAGTTGTTTGCATTTTTTTTAAAATAATAATCAAGTTTTATAACCATACAAATAAATTAATTAGTTTTACTTTCTTTAATAATAAATAAAAATAATTCTTTCATAGACAAATGTATATTTCAATTCATATTAAAGTTTTTGAAATTTAAAACTGTATAAATACGTAGATGAGAAGTACTAAACTCAAAAACTTGTAGTAGAAGTTATTATCATTATTATTATAAGTTATAATACTTAGTTTTTGTTTTATATTACAATCAGTACTATATTGTTTTTTGTTACAGCAAATATTTTAGTTTTTGACATATAAGTTTATACACTAAAAATCTAGTAAACGTAAGCTTTATATCATATTAATACTTATGTTTAAGACTTCAAAGCCTTGGTGTGAAAAAAATATTTCTTTAAACTTTTCAACAATATTTTAAAACGATTTATTCATAAAAGATTAATATAATCAAAATACTAGCTTTTTGTGAAATACAGTAAAAACACAATTTTATTTATACTACATAACGTAAGGCTAGTTATACAAGTAGTCTTATTTTTTAAAACTATTTTTTTCATCAAGTAAATATGCTAGAACATTTGTTTACTCATATATGATATAGGTAGTTTACGGCCCGTCAACAGATATCTCTGGCCCGCAACGTATCTCTTAGCAGTAAAGCAGCTAAGTAAGAAAAAAGAGAGTTGTTTATAACAAGTATTAAACAAGTGCACTTAACTTGATTTTTGGTGAACAGTAGTGCTTGTTGTATAGATTTAACTTACTTTTTATTTAAATATTTCTATTAGTCTTAGAAGTTAGTATGACCTGGTTGAAATTGTTTTACAAAACTTTACTTTTCTTTAAAAAAATTAATGTGTATTTCCCACCAGTAGTAAACATTATAATGTTAATTAACATTATTTATAACTCATACATCGTTAAGTTTTTAACAATATTAACAACGTTAGTTTTAATTACAAAATTACTTTTTATACATGTATAAAACAATTTATTAAACAGTCAAAAGTATATTTATTTATGTTAATAAAGTAATTTAAGAAATTAAAACGTAATTTTAATTTTGTTTATTTAAGTAAAACGTATCTTTTAAGATTATGTAAAAACTAGAACAACTTTAAAGTACAATGGAAAATGAATATAGTAAGTAATTCTACAAACTTAAAAATATTCAGTTTTTTATCTAAAGAACGTGCAATTTTGGCACAGTGTATTTTGGTTACACATATTATATAGTTTCATTCTTCTTAGTACCTTAAACTTTAGTAAGCTAACATTTGTTTTTTTTATCCAAAATATCTATTAGAACTAGTTTATAATACTGTTATGCTTAATAGCTAGGTAGAGTTTTATTTTTGGTTTAATAAAAACATTTTTTAATAAATATAATCTCATGCATAATTTGGTAAACTTGTCGTGATTATTTTCATGTAATATTTAAAAGTCGCCTCGTCACACCTGAAATAATTTCTCCATCGTAGCGTAGTTCACGGTCCATTGCATTTCTTCCACACATAAATTTTTCTTTATTTATTTTTTTATCTTCGTCAATGAATTTTTTGTTGTTTTTCAAACCGTTTTATTTAGGCTCAAGTGACTGAAGAAAACTTATAAATACCTTTTAAAAAAGCACTCATCACAGTTTTTTGAAAAAAAATTAAATTGGTATAAGAACAGTTGTGAATATGATCATAAGATTTATTATGTTTGAACTTTATTTAGTTTTAAAAGTCTAGCAACTAAAGCTAGTTATTAATACAATTTAAGAACTAAATCAAATACTGTTTTTATTGTTTAGTTATCTTTGGTACAATTACTAGAAAGTTTAGTAAAATCATTTGTTTTGAAGTTTTTGTTCGTCTTTTGAAAATATTTAATGTTGATATTCTTAAATTAAATTTAATATTATAAATTACTTTGTCAAGTGCAAAACAAAAAAGTTATAAAATAAATAAAACTACTTTAAGCTTGATTTAATTAACTATTTAAAATTACTACTTTTGTTGCAATTATATTTTTATTCCTTTTTAATCGTATAGTCATAATGTAAATAATTGTACACTCTACCTACACTACTCCTAATTTCAAGATATTAACGATTTGAAAAAGCTTATATGTTATGCAACTTTAAATTGTAAATTAAATTGAAGTTTCTAAGTTGAACATGTAAACTTTTTATTGTACAAACTTTGAGAAAATATGAAATATATCAAAAGTATATAATTGTAAAACTAAAAATTTAAGAAGAAAATTATGAAACAGAACAACTTAAAAACAAAAACTGAACAAAAATTGTAGCTTAAAACATTGCTTTTGAACTCTACAAAGTAAATAAAAGTTAAACTAAACTTAAGACTATGTTTAAAAAAATTTATTAATATATTATAACCAGTTGTGTAAAGTTTAGAAAGTATTTTTTTTTGTTTAAGTTTAATTTTAACTTTAGAAATAGCTTTTAATATATATTTTTTTAATACAGTTTTCGTTATTGATAAGTATTATAATACTGTTTATAATTTTTTTTAAGCTTGATAACTACAAATATTTGTATCAACATTTTGACAGCATTTCACATGATCTTAAAAGTTTTGTTAAAAATTTATAGAATGTTTTTATGATTTCTTAAAGATAATAATTAGTGTATTTTTAAATAGTTTTGTTTTTAAACGTTAAATTTTATAAAATCGAACTTTTTTATTCAAGTATTAAAGAATTAATGTATTTATTAAATTTAACAAAACTTTTATGTACAATTCTCTCAGTTTACTGTTACTTACCTTTTCTATTCAACCTGTATAAGTAATTTTTGTAGTTTAACTATTAAACACTTAAATATTTACCTACTAAACAAAACACTGATTTTTTCTCAGCTTAAGGCTGTTAGAAATTGAAATAGCGGTTTGTATTTTACTCTAAACTTCACATCAGATTTTGATAAAATAAAACTCTGTTAAAAAAAAAATGTTTTGAAAAATGTTTAATTTATATACAAAAATTATAGTTTAAAGTAGTTAGTAATTTAATAACTTTTTCAATAGGGCTAGTATTAAAAACACTAGTTTAAAAACATAAAACTTCTTAAAGTTCAAATGCTTAATTTATAAACTAAAGTATCACATTACAAAACTTATTAAAAAGTTGTGTAATATTTTTATTATTAAATTTTTGTATTAATCAATATAAAATTGATATATCCTTAAGTATTTTGTATAGTGATTAACTTGTTGCATTTCTGCATAAATTATAAGTTTTAGTGACATCAGTATCAGTTATTTAGTTATGTTTGATTATTTTTAGACTTTTCTTTTTGGTTAAGTAACAAAACCTGATTGTAACCTATTTTTTAAAGTTTTTTTTTTCTTTTAAATCAAACAATTATGTATGTTTTACTTTACTTCTACTTTAACTTTACCTATTGACAACAATTGAAAGCTGTCAACACCTTTAAATCGGTTTTAGTTTTATAAAAAGAACGTCCAACGTAGTTAAGAAAGTATTTAAACTAACAAGATACAAAATCTACAAGTTTTTGTTCAATTATCTTTTGTGAGCATTATATGAATTAATAAAATGTGTTTTTACGTTGTTATTTTTAATAATTTGTTATCATACGCTAAAATTAAGGGTGCACTGCACAACTATTAAAACTTTGACAATTCAATTTCTAACATTTAAAGTTTTAATACCTCTAAATTAATTTTAACCATCTTATTTAATAAAAATTGACAATCAAAATATTTTACTATCATAGTACTATTAATCAAACCTACATGATCATTTTTATTTTCTAAAAATTTTAGCTATTACTAGAAATATGGCTAAAATAAGTTTCCAAAATTATTAAAACGTATTAACTTTTAGAAAGTTACACTTTTCTGATTTTATAAATACTTTCAAAATACTTTTTTCCAATTATAACCTTATTATTTAGACGTACAAGTTTTTTAAATTATGTATTAGTTTTTGAATTGTGGCCTTTTAAACATTTTTTTAAGAATTTGAACTGTCATGTAACCAAACTTAGTTTTTTTTTAATTAGTAAATTTAAATTTATAATAAAACTACTGTTTAAAAGTTTTAGACGTACTGCACTAAAAATATACCTGCATGAATAAAGATAAAAGAAATGACAACACAACAAAGTGGTACAGCAATAGACACTAGCAGAACACAAGTGTTCAGTACTGGACAGAACAATAGTAATAATAAGCAAAGCGATGAGACCACGCCAAGACCCGTTTTAAGTACACAGTCAAACCAGGTTTTAGTTTTACTTTGATTTTATCTTATATGACATTTAGATTAAAAAGATACTTGTTTCTAATAAAAATATACACCTGTAAAGCTGTTTATATTTTATGAGCAGCAAAAAATCTTTAGTCATTTAATTATATGCGTACAAACGCAGTTTTAAGAATGATAGACTGAATCTCAGCATAAACCAAATATAGACAAATTAGAAAATATCTGTAAACTGACAAAAATCATCATTTACCGAGTATACTATATTCTATGTAATTTTTAACTTTAAAATATTTAGTAAACCCTCAATGGGTCTGTCAAAAAACAACAGCGAATTTAGTTGATCATAATTTTAAACATTTTAATTATTAAAAAAATAAACTTAATCATATATTTTGTAATTTTATACTTTTTTGTTTGTTTTCATAATAGATTTTAAAAAATTAAACTTGAAAGTATTTGTTTCGAATTAGTACTATGTATATTGAATTTTTTTAAGGAATTTCCTTTAAACAAGTTATTAGCGTTAAAATTTTTTTTTTGTATATAAACATTTACAATAGTTGATAAGATTACATCGTGTTTTCATAATGTAGAAAACAGGCTCTATAAACATCGACTTTTTTCATTCTTTAATATTTTTCTAAAGAAACAACTGCTTAAGTACTTCATCCTACGCAAGGCCTCTTGTCGCTTATTAGTTTAACTTTTTACCAATTAAGTTGAACGTTCATGTTTTATTAAATCTGTTTAGTTTTTTATGGCATTTTATGTTTTTTTGAAACGAATTCATCAGTTAATTACCTTGTAATAAGTATAATAAATAAATTTGTCGAAACTCTTTACCGTTTTAACTTTTATTTTTATCTCACGTTTCCTGCAAAACATAGATTATAAGTGAAATTCTTCCTGTTGTCTGATATTTATCGTGTTTTTCAAACATAGTCTTATGCAGATTTTTAAAACATCAAACAAAATGTTAAGCTTTGTAGCTAGTTTATTTTATAGAACACGATAAAAAATTGGCGCTTAAAAACTTTTGTAAAAGGACCGGTGTATGGAACGACTTTTTAATCATCGAGCTACACACCATTTGTTTACTTTATCTTTTTTGAGCTATAAATAAAGAACAATAAAAAGCAAAACGTTTTTTTATAAACAAAAACTTGTTATTTTATTAAACTAAACAGTATAAAAGGAAATATAAATATTTAAAGAAAAACGTAAC
Source organism: Thalia democratica (assembly GCF_965202585.1). Lineage (NCBI taxonomy): Eukaryota > Metazoa > Chordata > Thaliacea > Salpida > Salpidae > Thalia > Thalia democratica. The sequence continues at coordinate 62,164,186 of NC_139165.1, forward strand.
GCTGTATGAAAGTTTATTAAGGTAAGCTTAATATGAAAAACAGATAGTATATATATTTAAGAATAAATTTTAACTTAAAATAATAGTTTTAGGTTTGTTGAACTGTTTTAAATTATAAAACAGTTGAGATTTCTGTGGTTCAGTAAAATAAAATAATTCTTTTTTTAATTTAAGCTTTTTAATTTTATATATACATATATAGATTGATACCTATAGATTTATAGAGATAAACTGCATAAAAAAACACAAAAGAAAAATGCTTTTTCATTTAAAGATGCTTAGTTTATTTAATCCTGGCTCGAAAAATAAAAATACTGGCTATCAGCTATTTTGAGTACGTATTTATCAGCAAAATAGTTATTAGTTTAAATTAGTAATCTACCGAATCCAAAAGTTTTGGATTTGGCCAAATCCGAATCCGAGTCTTATTTTTAAATTAGGATTCGGCCGAATCCGAGTTCGAATCCTAATGTTTTAATAATTGGAATTCTAAAGATTTAAGCTGCTTGTAATCTAAATAGAATACAAATTTATAAATAATAAGTACTTATTATATAATACTTATTTAGTAAATTAAGTTTGAACAACATTTCTAACGTGTTTATAAATAAATACATTTTTATTTAAGAATATTTAATTTCAAAAGCGAACAAAAAAACGAATGTGTTGCTGAAAAAAATCAAGCTACACACACAAGAACTTAGTTTCAATATTTTCATATCCATACAAGCAACATTAACAACTAACTTGTATTTTTGTTAGACAAAATAAATAAATCATCGACTTTAATAAATGCTTAAAGCATAAAACAAATCACAAACATAATCAAAATATATTATGTTTAACTTAAGAGTTAGAGTTGAACTTAAGAGTTAGTTTTTATTTTGACCATAAACAAATTAGAACATAAACTTGTTCTTGGTATAGAATAGGGGTGGGCAATGTACGGCCCGCGGAGACCGTTTTTGAATAACAATAGAATTCGGCCCGCAGATGAAAATGACCGGCCCGCGTTAGAAATGTCAGGCCCGCAAAGTTCAATATTAAAATTTTGCTGTAAAACTTTGTATTATATTTTTACAAAACAAAACTGTAAAATTTTGACATAAAAAATGTTTAAAAATGGCTTCTCAAATTTAAGTCTACTGATTAAAACCATTTTTTCCTAATAATTTGTGTTGTTCTAAACTTAGTTAGAATACATTTTTGTCAAATTAACCAAATTAATTTGTTTGTTTATATCTGATACTTTACATACCAACCTTTGTCAATTACCATGTCAATTCTATTTGTAGACATTACATAAACATCTGACATGTCGCAATCTACATCGTAAGTTGTCACGTTTGAGAAATTGTTGTGAATTAGAAGGATTCAAAAAAGTGATCAACCGTATCTATAAAACAGATTTCGGTCAAATCTGGGTCCAGATCTCGATTTAAAGTTAGTATCCAATCACATCCGGATAATATTTTCTAATTAGTATCCGGCCAGAACCGGATTTAAAAAGACATTATCCGGATACTGGATCTGGTAAATCACTAATTCGAAATGCTCTGGCCTGCCGAAGACAAAAATTTTCTTGATCCGGCCCGAATAAAAACGTTGCCCAACCCTAGTATAGAACCTTCTTTCGCAAGATTCTTCTATATTTTAGGCTAAAGTTTTACAAACATTTGATAATTCTTTAGAACTTTCATTAGTGTTGACAAACTTCGTCAGTGATCATGATGCGGGATCACGCTTTAGAGCAATGCATTGTTTTTACTTCACTCCTTTGTTACAAAAAAAAGGTTTAAGCAGTACAATAATTTGATTAGCCAGTTGCCATTCTTTAGCGGTGATAATCGAATCTTGAACGTTTTTGTAACTAGCCACATAGTACCGGACACTTGATTTTAGCTTTTTCAGTCTCTCTAGCATAAGATATGTTGAGTTCCACCTTGTATCCACATCTTGAACAAATATTTTTTTTCTTTAGAACATTGTTTATAAAATAAAATATTAAATTGTTTGAAATTATAACATATATGTCATAAATAAAAAATTTCAAATAAATATACAGCAAATAAAAGTAAATAGGTAAAAGTATGAAAGCATTTGCTTTAATGTTACATATTTCATTGTATAAATATTTGACCTTTATATGAAAAATCTCCAAAAAAAAAACTTTTTATAACTGAGATTTTTTATTTTAACTAACAGGTTTTCCAAAAAAACACAATAACATGAAATAAGTAAAATAAAATTTCTACAATCCTTGTCATAAATTATTTAAGAAACAGTTAAATAAAAAATCAATAACATCTGAAGGAGACTGAAAACCGTATTAACCAAACAAAAGATACTTTAAATAATTACGTGGTCTTTGTAAAGTAGACCTCTCTACTAACAAATCCATAAATTTATCCGTAAAATATATGTTATAAGTTTTCAAGATAACCTTAGTAGCGATGTCTAGAAAAAAAATCTTGGTAAGGCCTAAGCTGTGCAAATAAGATTTCACTGAACTGAGGTGACCTGAGGAAAACCTTACTAAAATTAAATAAATTAAATTACCTACAAGTATATATTTTTTTATACTCTCATAAGAGAAATACCAAAATGTTATATGAACTGAAATAGGTTCACGAGCAAACATAAAAAACTAAATATATGATGAATTAATAAGAGCAATTATCCAAAAGCTGAGATTAAACGCCTTAACTACGTACTTAGTTTTATTTAAGACTCTAACAAAATAATTTATCATAGTTTTTAAATTGTGTTCAAAACTCTAAATTAAAGTTGAGAAGGCTATTATAAGTGTGAAAAAGCACTGTTTTATCTACTCAAGCTTTAAATCATTAATTAGTTTTACATTTCATTTAACTTTTGACAAACAATTGAGTAAAATTCAAAAAGTTTAAATTGGTCTACTGAATCCAAATTTTCGGATTCGGCCGGATCCGAATCCGAATCTCGTTTCGAAATCAGGATTCAGCCGAGTCCGAGTCCGAATCTTGAGTTCTGTAGATTACTAGTTAAAATATTCAATTTTTTTGAAGGAATTATATCAAAGAATTTGTAAATCTACACAAAACAGATATTATATTTTAAAATTAAATGCTAAACAAGCAAGCTTTTCTGTTTTATTTAAAGTTTCAAGCAGTTAATTAAAGTTTGACAATAAATTTTAAGCATTTTCGTATAGATTACTTGATAGAAAATAGTAACTTATGAACTTCGAATTATTTTTTTGCTTGAGTTTAATAAAAACTATTTTATTATTAATAATATCTAAATTGTAAATAAACAATTTTATAAAATTCATAATTAACAAAAAGTTATAAATACAATGTTTTTTACAAAAAAATTACTAGCATTTTCTAAAATCACTGGCATATTATCATAAAACTGAATAGTTTTGCTTTAAGTTACTTCTTATAGCATGAAACCTTTAATCTTTTATGATCTCTAATTTCATCAATTTGAATGTGTTTTAAATGAAAAAGTAGCTATTAAAGAGGTAAAAGTTGTAAGTTCGGTAATAAAACTTATCTAAAGTGTTCGTAATAAAAATCTACTACTTGACACTATAAACTAAGCTTATGAAAATTTAATGACTAAATGTTTTAAGTTCATATACTTTAAAATTTAATATATTATGTAAAATGGCATTGCTTGAGTTATTGAGGCATGGTTTTCTAAGTTTCATAAAACGTTGATACATTTAAAAGGTTCATCCTGAGGACGAGATAGGAGTAACGCTTGACTATGACTATCAGGCACAGGAAAGACATTCCGAACCAGGAGAAGAAACAAGTGAGACCAGTAGAAGAGAAAACAGGAGAAATAACAGAGATCGCAGAAGAAGAAGAAGGTTTTTATTTTATTTTAATTGAATGTTACTTTAAACGTTAACAATTTATTTTTCCACTAAAGTAGTTTTTAAAGAAAAGTATATTGTGAAAATATCAAAAAATGAAAGTTTAATTTTCCGTAATTTAATTTAATGAAATTATATCCCTAAAATTGCTTGTTTTTTGTTTTAGTCAAATGCACAACACTTTAAAATTTACGCATTAGAATTTTTAATTCTACCTTTAGACTTTGAGTAAATTTAAGATATTTTATACAACTATGTTTTAAACCTGACTAAGTTAATCAAAATAAGCAGTATAAGACTAAAATTTTGTTTATATCTAATTGTACATGTATGTTAGATACCATCAATAAGTTTAAAAGTAATATAACTTTGTTACGGGTTTATAAACAATTTAAAATCTATTAAAAACTAAAAGATTAATCAATTAGATTTGTTTTACACTTGTAAATAAAAAAAATACATTTTAAGTTTAAGGTACAGTAGTTTTTCTCTAAATACATGTAACTTGTTGTTAATAAAGAAAAGATGTATTACTCTATTACTCGATGTAACTGTATGTACGATTAATTAATATAAGTTTTTAGTAAATTTAAAAGCTTTATAACTAATGCACGCTTTCTATTTTTCGTAGAACACTAGGTTTTGTCTAGATTTTAAGGAGCTCTACATAAATAAATAGTATTTTAAACGCTGTAATTACCATTTAAAGTCGTAAGTAATATATGTAATACGTAGAAATGATATCAAGTTTAATATTTTTGAACTGTTTTAAAAATCTAACTTAATATTCTAAATGTTCTAAAAGTTTGTTTCATTCTAATAGCAGCTGTGTCTACTTGATCAGCATTTTTTTTTCATAATACAAATTAATTAATCTAAATTATTCTGTAACTATCAATTGTTTACAAAGATTGTTAGGTTTACTTTGAAACACTCTTATTTTATTTTTGTTGTATCTTAAATGAAAAAAAACATCTCTAACGTTAATTTTATGTTAAAAAGTTTACAGCGCTTTATTTTTTTTACAAACTTTTGTTTGTTTTTAAATAGTAATAATAGACAGACATTTAGTTGTTTAAGTCAGTTTATAACAAGATTAAGTTTAGCATTAGTAATGTAGCCAATTAATTTTTTTTAAGGGATTTCTAATTCAATCCGGCTAACAATTTAACATTTTGTAATAAATTTGATTTTGATTAATTTCATATATAGAAAAAACATTAAATTTGATTATTTATGAAGTTTTATTACTTCAATGTTTCAAATTTTTAAAAAGACAAAAAAAATACAAAATCTAAATACTTTCGTTGTTTAATGACTATACAAAAATATAAGCTTTTTATTTCTAAGCTTTAATGTATCACAAAAACTCGGTCTTTCTTTCTATATAGATGAAAATAGCTCATAGTTAAAGCAAATAAAATGATTTTGTTTTTAAAACATTTTCTTTAGAATAATAATCTTGAAAAAAAATTGCATAAACTCTAAAAATATTTATTAATTAATTTGTATTATTCCAGTAAATTAATTTAAGGATTTAAAAAACTTACTAATTGAAAAAAATATAATTTTTAAAGATTTACAATTTACGTAATAAGTTAATTGAGTATAAGTTTTACATTTAAGTTAAAACAAAACTCAATAGCAACCAGTTTTATATCTTTTACAATTTTTTTTTGTAAAAACGATACTATGTAATCTAAATTGTATGGCTAAATTATTTAAAATAATACTTAAAGTAAACCTCGTTGTAAGTTTCCCTGCACTCATATAAGGTTTTGAGCTACATTAGTTAAAAATCACTTATATTAGAACTAAATTAAACTCTTTAATACACTTTTTGAATAATTACAGTTTATTGAACGACAAAAAATACGCTCAAAATATTTGGTCCTAGGACCTGGTGCACAAAAAACCTTTCGGTTATCTAGTCGCACACCACGGATAAATTTAAAGTCTTGTTTAGGACAATAGTATGATTTTTAAAGAGTTATAATTAAGCTTATATAAAAAATTCGTATAAATACTTGTAAGTGGTATCGTTTATGTACTAATACTATTTTTATTTGATTTTTTTTTTATTAAAACTAAATTCGGGTTATTTAATTTACTTCATAAGTGTTTCAAAAAGTGTAAACTTTAGTATAGTCGCATGCAAAAAAATAGTTCTATAAAAAAAACTTTATGAATAATGAAAACGTTTTTGTTAACGGTACAAATCTTATGTATGATATTATTTTAAGGTATGTTTTGGTAGTTAACTAAGCTTTAATATGTTATGTAGTGTCAGGTGAAACTAAACCACAATAATATTGTTTTTTAAATAAAAAATAAGTAAGCTACTTAATCTTATAGAGTTTATTTTGAGAATTAGTCATACAATACTTTTTAAGTTTGAAAACAAGAGAGCTACTAGAATAAGTAGCAACTTATAAAAAACACTTTCTTTAAAGCTTAGCATTTATTAGTCATAAAAATAACAAATACTTAGTTTTTATAAGTTTATGGTTTACTAAGGTACTAAAATCATTTTTTCTTAATTTTTACATATAACTGATTATTTAGTCTCTAACTATAATAAACAAGTACACCAATTAACTAATATTTTTTTAATCTTTTTTTAGCTTGACTGAACTTCAGTTGCCATATGTTTTAAAGTACAAAAAGTATATTAATTATAAACATTTTTTTTAGTAGTTAAAACTGTTATACTTTAAACTGTGAAAGTTAAAAAAAGTAAATACCCTATATTTTTCCATAACAGACGCCGTGAACGTTCGCAAGTTGGTTTGTTCGAATTCTATAGAAAACATTGGTTTGGCCAGTTTGCTTCAGGAATGTTTACTGGACTAATTTTTCTGGTCATTGGACTTGTGTTTATCATCGTGTTTGATCAGTTGCCAACTTATATTGGTGTACTTTTTGTTTTAGTTTCTTTCCCACCATGCTGCCTTTCTATTAACAGGTAATACTTGTAAGTAGTTTTAGAGTTTAAATACAGTTTTATAAACGGAATAAATGTTTGATAAAGTTTAGATAAAAAAAATAATACACAATATATTTAAACAAAAAGTATACGTTTTTGTTATTTTGAAACTGCGCATAAATAAAGTTCTAATAAAAAAAGAATGATGACTTTTAAATTCTATAATGTATTTTTATTAAAAAAAAACAATTTAACTTCAATTCAAAACTAAAACTTTAAGAAAAAACTAAACAACTCTATTAGACTATTGTCGGTTTTAAGATAACAGATAGGATTTTTTAGAAGGCCTCAATTAGTCAAAACAACTGTTAGTTATTTTAGTTTTACAAGAACTTTTTGCGATTGAAGCAGTTGTGCACAGATTTTGTATTCCCTAAATACCTACTAAAAGTATATAATTGAATTATTTTAGGTCTTAAATTTTAAGAAGAACAAGCAAAAAAATTTAAAAAGTATTAAAACTTTTGTTTTTTAAACTAAAAAGATTTTTTCAAACATTTTTGTAGTGTCAAATTTAAATAAATTTAACAAATTTAACAACTAAAAATTTATTTAACTCAGTTTGAGGTACAAAATTCAATAACTATGTTATTAAAGTAGAAAGTAAAGCTAAAAGTGTATAAATTATAATCACAATTGATTGTAGCATTTAACAACTATATAAACCGTTTTATTTAAGTTAAGTATTGAAATTGTAAAACGGAAACCACAGAAATAGACTTACATAAGAAAGTTAAGTGCCTAAACTAAAATTATTTATAGATTTTATTCTTTTAATAGTCTTTGTTCCTACAGATTTTTTTATAAATATAAGTTACCTTGAAATATTAAGCTGGAACTCATTTTAATTAACTTCATTTTACTATGTAATGATTTAATAAAACTGAAACACGAATACATTTTGTACTAAACTTTAATTACCAATAAATGACTTAAAAAAGTAGAAAACATGTTATGTTACATTTAAAAACGTTAAGAAAATTTGTTGTATTTTTTAAATCTTTAATGGTTTAAAAAAAAGATCATAAAAAATTTAACACATGTAATTAAATTATTTTACTTAAATTCATTAAAACTAAAAGTCTAACTGTAAAGAGTTTTAAACCTATCACACTTTATAACGAATCACAATTTAAGGTGACTATTATCGTAACTCTTATACTTAATACTAAATATTACCCAGATATGTTTTGTTTTCACCAAACGTTATTCATTTTTAATAAATTTATAACTTTTAAAGTTTAATAATTTTGAAAATCCTTTCGTGGGCCGGACTTAAAAAAAATCTTATCGAGCCAAGAATTCTGAAAAACTGTACTATAAAACTTAAATAAAATCCTAATATTGAAGTTTCAGTGTAATATCTCTACTGTGCGCTAAAAAACAACTTAAGAATACATAATTCTAATAAATGATTTTTCATTAAAATTTTTAATTGTTTTGATTTGCACAATTTTTGTTCAATTTAAAAGTTTTACCAACCTAAAAAATCTCCCGCAGACCGAACGTTGCCCACCTCTATGTTAATGAATGCTTTCTGTTTTTCAACTAAAGGCATTAAATTTTATACAATACTTCATGATCGCATCCAATTCTGCATGTCTAAAAACAAAGCAAAAACTGCAGAGTTTTCACCGTATAAACGTTATACTGGTGTTGCTACAATGGTAAATCACTATGACAAAGATTGCAAACTCTATCGCTCAGTTGATTTATACATTTTCACATTTTTGCCTCACTACCAGCTTAATAAACCGAAAACCTAAGCTAAGGAACATATATTTTACGAGCAATCAAGATTGATGACAGGTTCATTGAAAGTTTTAAAAGCTCTGTGAATTAATTATTGCCTTTAACGCACCAAAAGACGCAGGTATTGATTGTCACATAGCTAAAATTTAAGCCACAATCGCTCGACTACTTGTGAAAATTTAAATAATCTCAAACAGATATAATGTGATGATTGAAATACTTTGCAATTTATATTCAGAAATTAATTAGCTGAAAGAGAAAAATAATTAATTAGCAGACCCAAGAGGACATATAAATTAAACTATACTATTCCAATTTAACCTTTGTTACTCTTTTTTTAATGTCTAAACAATTTTTAGTTACTTTCTTTTTTATTTCTAAACTTTAATAATTACTATTACTAGTATTGGTTTAATCCTATCTACTATGTGTTTTATTCGGAATTATAGTGTTCTCTACAAATCCTGTGAGCAAGCCACGTATAGTCGATTTTAGCTGCAAGAAGGCTATTATTACTTCTTCTCGAGTTTGGTATTACTTTGTTTTTTAGCATTCTAAGTTTTCCTAATTTATTTTTATTACATAAACATGAGTGTAGTAGCAGGACTTAAGATCTACTACATGAAAAAACTTTAATTTCAAAATGTTAAACTAATATATATTTAAAAAAATTTTTTTAAGTTATGTATAATTTATTATATACATATAGTAATCGAAACTTTAATTTTACCGTTTTTGTAAATATTTTATGTTCGTTTTTATATGCTAAGTGTAAACAGATTTATAAGAACATAAAAGTAAATCCTACAAATAATTTATCTTAATGACTTTTCTTCAATTATTTTGATATCTTTAAAAAGTTAAGTGTTTAAGTTTAAAACACCACTTTTAACAAGAACAAACTAATATATACAAATATTTAAAAAATCGTTTTGTTTGTTTGCTACTTCATTGAAAAAGTAAAACGTGATTTTTCTTTGTCATAAAACAAACTAATAACGTTTCAAAAAGAAAAGGATGTTTCACCTTTAGTTGAGTAAAACACGTTTGTTTTAAGTAAACAAGATTTTATTGAGGTTTTTGAGTTAAATTTATAATTTTAGTGTACTTCTTATTCTTTATATATAAAACATCTTTAAGCGAATACTTTAACCATTTAACTAGTGATAGTAAAAATATATAAATTTCAACGATGTTGTTTTTTTAAAATGTGTAAAAATAGTAAACTGTCTCTGTTAATAAACACTAGTCTAATTTTAACAAAAATTATATTTATTATTAATTTCAAAGTTTATAAAAAGTTGCGGATATTCATTATCGAGACAGTTTAGTTGTTGGTTGTTGTTTATTGAACGAAAAAAATCGCTCAAAATATTTAATCCAAAGACCCGGTGCTCGAAAAATCATATCGGTTATCGAGTCGCAAACCTCTTGGAAACCTTTAAATGTCTTGTCCAAGACAGTAACAAGACTAGTCTAAACTTTAAACTTAAAAACTAGAAAACAGTTAAATTATAATATTTGTTAAAGAAGCTAAAGTGTTAATGAACAATAGTATAGATAGCTTTTTTTTAAATAACTAAAAATAATGTGTTTTGTAAATTTTGCCTATCTATGCTTTAACACCTTTAACTCTAAAATAGATAAGTAAATCTAGTAACTGTATTCAACAAAACTTACTTCTGCTTTGAAGTTGTTTTAAAAATTAGAGTTTAGTTTAAAAACTATTTTTATATCATTCGATTCCAACTAAAAACTAGTTATTTTTATATAATATATATTTAAATTGTAAAAATACTATGTCAAAATTTTAGCTAGTTCATGCTCTACACTAGCATGAGGCATGAGCATAATTAAACTATCATAAAACAAAATAAGTAGCAAAGAATTATGCATTAAGATTAATAACACTAATGAAAATATTACCAAAGTTTATAGAGTAGTACATAAAAAATAGTATATAGCAGAAAATTATATATTAAAACTTGTAGCAATTTGAAAATTATGTTATTACAAAAAATATGTTCTAAAAATAGCACTTTTATTTTTAAGTAAATTCTTTTTATTTGAGTGTATAAAGAGAGACTAATTTATTTAAAGATTAATAAAAATTACATAACATTTTTATTCGCAACTTTTTTAGTGTTAATAATCAAATATAAAACTCATTGACTTAATCTAAATATATCTTTAAGACAAACTATATGTTTATGCAAATGTTTAGAACCTTAAAAACAAAACTTACCGATTTTCCAATACAAAACAAAGCGTTATGCTTTTAGTCATAACTATACCAGATATTTAAGTCGAAGACAAAGGACTAAAAAACTGTTAATTAAAATTTTACATACAACAGAAAAGTTTTCATTCTAGAACAAGGATTCTTAAAATGTGCACAAATACTGTTGAATTACTCAAAAACAAAATCTATAGAAAAAACTAAACAAATTTTCTTTATTGACTGAGTGTAAGCCACTTTAAGCAAAAATATTGTTACAAAAAAATGTTCAATTTTATAACTAACATTGTTTAATTTGTTGAAGTTTTAATTTAATATAACTGCAATTTGAAAAACATGTATATATTTATAAACTTGTAAACAAGTACAAATTTGTAAAAAGTTCAAAAGTTGTAGAAGGAAAAAAAAAATTAATGTACGTTGTAACACTTAAACTTTTTTGTATAAGTAAAATAAACATCTAAGTAAATTTTATGTAGATTACGACATGCAAGAGCAGCGGAAAGAAGAAGAAGAGAAAATTTAGAAAGACTGAGAGCATTAAGAAGGATGCACCGACAAAACAGACAGGAGGAAAGAAGTTTACCAGGAAACGACATGCCTCCTGCATACAATAACCTTGCTTTCGTTGGTAAGTAAAATAAAACTTTATTTATGGTCCGATAATAAAAGTCCTCGGTAAAAACTTCAAAATGCGTGATAAGTATGTAAGAGTATTTTTTCAATATTTCAAGCTATCAAATTCCCGTTTCTATTAGGTGCAATTTCAGCCCACTGTGCTGTTTTTAAAAAAAAGTCAGGATTTGTGCAGCAGCATTAAAGTTTAGAACAAAATATTAGTGGTTTTTCTCGTTATCCAAACTTGTTTATACAGGATAAGGAATATTCTTTATTTTGTTATCTAATAACATGACATGGCACATTTATTAACAACAAATTAAAGCACAAAATACTTTGTTTTCGTATTAAACATTTCTAGTATGTTAATAGCTTGAAAAAACAAACTGAATTTATATATATATTGAAACCCTTCACTTAAATTCCTTATTTGTATCAAAAAAACAAACTTTATTGTTTGATAATATTTTTTAAACAATTTTTTATTAACAAGTTTCTAAAATCTGTAGATATACACAAAACAGCTGCTGTACGTTTTTATTATAACTAAGTAGTAAAACTAACTGTCAGTTTCTACTTAAATTTCTCAAGTTCCTAATAAATGTTAGAAAATATGCGGACTAAATCATTTTCAATACTTTTATATTCTTAGTTAAGGTTCGTTAAAATCTAAATGACATTTTTTCTGTTAGAGATAAGTATAGAAGAGCTAAAGTTTTTAATTTCTAAATAAAACAATTAAAACTAGATTTGTTTTTGTTTAATCTGAATTATACTAAATACTTAAGAAATTTTTTAACAAATAGGTGCTGATTATTAATAACAACTGTAGTATATTTCTTAATAAAATGTTTTGTTGTAGTTGTTTTTTCTAATTTTGCATGTCTTATTTTTATTTATGTTTGTAAGCACTAAAAAACTACATTTACTAATAAAGTTCCCCTATAGTTTTAACTGAAAATAAACGTGTTTGTATGTTATTTAAAAAAAAAAGTTAGATTAAATTCTACCTCCAATTTTTGTTTGTTCAAAAGTGTTTAAATTAAAAAAAAACACATCTAGTGTGCTACACTAATATGACCACTAGACCAAGCACTCGAACAAACTAGATAGTATAGCCCTGCCTAAACATCCTCATATTTAGTTAACTTTTAATCTACTAATTTATTGATAAAAACTCGAAAAGTAATGAGAGGCGGCTATAAAATATATTCATAGCTTAAAGACTGTTGTTGTTGTTGTTGTATTTATAAAAACTGAATAAATGATAAATAATTTTGTTTTTATTTTAAAACTCAATTCTTGTGAGTTATCATCAAATTTCAAACAGTTAATTTTTAGTTTAAAATAGTTATTTAAAGTTATTGATACTGCAATGTCTAGGTAATGATGGAGAATTACAAGAAAGAATTTCTAGAAGTTCTTCCATTTCAACGTTATCAGAGTCCGATCTACCTTCATACGAAGAAGCTATTAGAATTAAGCAGGAAATCGAAGAAGGTTCGAATATATTTCTATACTACTTAAGTTCTTATAAAGCATATAAAACTTTTGTTTTTTTTTCTAGTTATAGCTTTCCAACCTTAACGTTTTTTTTTTTGATAAAAAGGCTAACAGTTTAAGATTTATTCTAAACTATAAAGTATTTTCCTTTTTAATTTTGTTTTAGTTTTTGTTTATTTCATTCCGTATTGATAGTTTTAATATAAGTTTAGCTTAATGTTTTCTCACATGTTTATCATATTTTTTCTACACTTTATTATTAACTGACGATCACTTTTGTTAAATGAAACATTGTTTTAAACATAAAACCTTAAGTTATTGGAAGTTTCACTTAAGTACTTCTTAAAACTTTTTTCTAATTCTATTCAGATAAATAGTCGATAGAAATATGACTTTAGTTACTTTTTGCGAAAATGATAGTTTTCAAAATAGTTTTCAAAACCAAATTTTTTAAAAGTTTACAACGCTATAGCTATATAACTATATAACAACTTTTCCACAACATACTTTTAAATAGCTTCTTCTTTTCTTTTAAAACTTAGACAGAAAATTTTGTTACACTTTTATAAAAGAAAAAAATATTTAATTTTTTCACAATTCACAATATTTTTTACAAAAAGTTATTTTAGCAGTCAGATAAAATATAATTAGGTAATAATGTTATCATTCTTAAAGTTGTATTTTTCAATTTCCTTACAAAAAAAAGCATAATCAACTATAATTTTACGTTTAAATTTAAAATTAAAATAGTTTTGAAAAAAAAAGTAAGACTCTACTAATAATTACAAAGAGACGCTCTGCGACCTTGTTTCTTTCTAATTATGAGTCTCAACTTTGTTTACAGTCGTACGAGGCAGTTTAGTGCTCATTTTTTGATGGCTAAAACACCTCAGCTTTGCTAAAGATAGCTGAAATATTGATACAGTTTTTTTTTAATAAGTTTGAACTAACATTTATTCTGGCCATCATAAACAAAGTTTAGATGTTTCGCCCGATCAATAAAAAATAATGAACTTCACTGCACGACCAACAATAACCGCATGCGAAAAAACCCACGACCAGTTTCGTCATTGTAGAACTCATCAGGCAGGCTAGGACGAAACCAGTCGTGGGTTCTTTCGAATGCTGTTGTTGTTGGTCGTATGGTTAAGCTCATCGTTTATTCTAAATAAGGTAATTACAAATTTTACAATTCTCTTAATACTTTTGGTCATATAAAAATTCTTACTTTAAACATAAAGTATTTTAGTCATAAAACTATTAATTAAAAAAAACTACAAATATTTAACGTACTAACATTATTTTTAAAGTTTTTTTCAAACTTTCGAAAATCTACTCAAAATGACATAATGATTTATTTGAGCTTGTTTGAAAAAAAAAAAAGTTTTAGCCATTTTAATTTACTATACCTAATAGTGTTGATTTAATATACAAAAACATTTTTTAGAGTTGGCTAGAGAACGAGAGCAGGCTAGCATATCAAATACACAAGATATTGCGGGAAGCAGTACAATGGTTGAAGAAGTTAGAGACGCAACAATGAATCATGATGAATCTAGTTCATATAGATAGAAAAGCCCCTGTTCTTTTGTTTTTACTTTTTTGATAACAAAGGGTATTTGATTACTCTGGTATGAAATAACTTCACTGCTTTAAAGATCATATACTACTTTTAGATTCATTAACTCTAAGTATAATTCTATAAACTTTAAATGAATACGGTATTTTATAAAGTTAAAAATGCAGTTTTATAGTAAAAACTAATTTCGTTCTTTTTCATTCTATATGCATTTTCGCTTAAAACTGTGCTATATATTTTCAGTGTTCTTTTTAGTATAAACTATTTATCAAGCCAACAAAACATATTTTTAAGATTAATTGAGTATTGTAAAATTTCAATGCTTTTCATTTTTGTCATTGTTGGCGTTTTAGAAAAGTTTAGGAAAAATCAAACGCAATAAAGCTTTAAAAGTTTAGATTTGTTTTAATAGTTTTTTAAAGTTTTAAACTATCAAAAAATTTATATTAGTTCCAATCTTTTACCATACTCTTCAGTTAATGTTGTTTGATTTTATGTATACAAATTTTAGAGCTTAAAAATATTTTAGTACTGAAGTAACTTGTTTTAGATGATACAAGGGTGCTTTATTAATTTTCAATTATTTCTTTTTAGTTTTTTTAAGTGTTAGCAAAAAAAAAATTGTTGTAGTTTGTTGGAAGTAACTTCTATCACTTTTTGAATATAGAAACTTCATGAATTCAGTTTGTAGTTAGCAAAAAACGTTTTTTTAGTTGTTAAGTATATCAATATTTAAACAAAAATATGACGCCACATAAGCTTCGGCTGTAATTATTATTTAAAAAATTTTTATCATTACAATAGTTTTTTGGTACTAAAAAGAATGTTCTTACCACTAGATGTAAAATAGTATTTTAAGCTATTTTTTACAGCTTTAATAAATTTGAATGCAGCAAGTGTATTTAGCATTATTTTTAACTTACTGCTGTGATTTAGTTTTAAATGACTACTGAGCATTTAAAACAACACACTTTTGTAAAAACGATTAATTTTTCGAATAAGAGTAGTAAATAACATTCGCATATTATGCTCGATCATAAACTGTAAAATTCCAAAAAACAAGTACTATATTTAGTTAATAACATAATTTTAAAATAATGGTTTGTCTTTTTTAATAGTTTAAAACAGTAGTTAACAGATTATTTTGTTCAATTAAAATTAAAATAGACTAAACAGAAGTGATAATCGCTAACATTTCGTTTTAACAGGTACGTTTTATATCGTTTGAAAATGTACCTGTTAGATTATATATATTTTTTTTTCTTAAACAAGAAACATATAACTAAAGATGAAATACCAAAAACAATGCTAAGTAAAATAAAATAAGCAATTTAAAATTAACTGTAATAGTTGACTATATAAGGTGTACATTTATCACTTCAGGTTCCAAGAATAAAGCATAAAAGTAATATAGACTAAATTATTTTGCCTGCAAAGCTCAGGGTTAAAGATTACAACAAAAATTATTTTTAAAACAATTATAATTTTTTTTTTGTCTTTTTATTATTCTAAAACTATTTAAAATGTAACTATCAGACTAATACTAGTTACAGTAACCTGCTGCTGTTTAGACACAGAACAGAAAACGTAACCAACCGGTAGTGCGTACTAAAGAATTTTTGGTCTTAATTCCCTACATTAAGCCTATTACAAACACTTTAAAAGCCACAAACAGTTTACATAAACTATCAAACAAAACTCCTTCAAAACAAAAACTTTCACCATAATTAAAAGTATTAGAAGTCTTTAATATTCACTCATGTGTATACATAGGCATAAGAGAAAGTCACTGTTGAAATTATTAAAATACTTTAAAAAAATCAGTCTTGATAATAAGTTTAAATAGTGCTGTCACGTAGACCTTTTACAACAATGAATTATAAAATACAGTAACCTCTCGCTTATTTACGCACATTGTGTCCACAGAAAAAGTGCGTAAAGATATGAGAGATCGTAAAGATACGAGATGTACCAAATATACTTACTATAATGGCAGATTTTTGATATTGCTTCTAGTTAAAAGCAGACTAAGGACTTTCCCACTTTTAAGAACTTTTTTACTTTATTTATAAGTTTGAAAACAAAAGATAAAAATTATACATATATTAAAAAAAAGATTTAAATTTATATAAAATAATAAAACATGTAGAAAAATTTTACTAACTTTAATAATAGGTAGATTTTATCTATATTTATATGCGACTTATTTGATACTTGACATTTATATTCTATTCTACTTAGCAAATTCAATTTATAGTAGAGCATTTGTTTAAATTAATAAACGGTGTGCTGTCTATATTAAAATTTGTTTCTATAGCCTTTTACAAAAATATGCCTTTTGTGCTGTAATGGATTTCTTCTTTTAAACAACAATATATAAAATATAAGAAAAATGTTTAATCAAAAATGTTTATGTTACTACATTTTTTTTTTTAATTTGACCTTTGCCCACATAAGGATAAACTTTCTTGCATTGTATATAGATATATTAATGGATTATTTGAGTAGGAATGAAATTTAATGCCACAAAAATTTGGATTAGGAAGTTTTATTAGATATCTTTTTTAGATATTTTTTTCATATATAGGGCAAGAGTGCTCTATTATTTATTTGTGTATTAAACTCTCATTATTTCATTAGACTTTCATTATTTAACACAGTCATATTTCTTTCAGAATTTTAATTTAATCTCTTAATGTTAACAAAATCTCTGATAAACTGAGGTATAACTAAATGTTTTTTAATTAATCAAGGAACATAAGTTTACAAATTCTAAAGATATAGAAAAGTGATTTAGCATTTAAAAACATATTTTAAATTAAAAATATACAATAACCTAACTTGTGCAATTAAAAAAAAAATATTTTATTTTTTGAATATTTTAGAATTCTAAAATGCGTAACTAAATGAGAGTGCGTAAAGATGTGAGAGGTTACTGTACTTTAAAATATAGACATTAATGCCACACATTAAGATATTGATGAGCTTTTGGCATTGATGATGAATGCAGTCGAATTTTTCTAAAGGAAATGTTAGAAGAAGAAAACAGTTTTTTGAAGAAAAGCAAGCAGTAAACGAAGAAGAGAATATTACGTCATAAGAGATGAACTAATAGATGTTTGTATAAATTACCAATGCTACAAGCAACCAATACTCTTGATAACATTTACACAAAGCTTGTCATTCTAGAAGGAGTGCGGTCTTGAGCAGAAATGCAAGTATCTGCTGGTATAAACAACTATGGCAAGCAACATTCAACTTTTAAAATCTTTCAAATTATTTTGAAAACTTCTTGCGAGCAACAAAAAGTGTCAGCTAAACCCAAACGATAAGCTACACTAACAGACATGTTTTTAAAAGCATCTAGTTCTAAACTCCTTGCAATACTCCTTATTTTCATTGATGTCGCTTTTTTTACGCATTTTAAATTTAGGTTTTAATCATTTGGTGTGTAAATGTCAATTGCAATTTTGTTTATTTTTGTTGATATCGTTTTTTCACACGACTTTTACATTTTTTTTTCAACCATCGGCTATTTAATTGTCAATTATTCTATTCATTACTTTCGTTTATCTAAATTTTAATTTAGATTTTGTACGATTTTTACTTTTATCTTTCTACAATGGGGTACGTAATAATAATTGTATTGTTTATTTTTTTACGTTTGTCTAAGTTTTTGATGAGCTTTTGAATTTTATTCTTATGTTTTAATTATGGGGTATGTAAATTTACACTGCACTGTTCGTTACTTTGTTAAATAAATAAACTGCAATACGTTTGTTTTAAATATTAGGTTTGATATTATTCTAGTTTATTGATCAAAAAAAATTCTATAGAGTTTTTAAATTCTTTTTTTTTTGGTTCCTTTGATTTCAAATTATTAAAATTTTATGTGAAAAATTACATTTTGTAAATAGCGAATTTTGGTTAAAAAGTGCGTACCCAACCGGCAGTGCGTTATTTTAAAATGCGTATGTAAATAGTAGGTTATTGTATTTATTAAATTTAGGCTTATTTCTGAACTAATAACCAAAGTTTCTTCTACTTTTTAATACTCTGACTTAAAAAAAAAAGGTTTATTCAGTGTTTATTAACTCGATGTATTAAAATGTTACTTGTTTTTACTTTTACTTGATTTTACATACATATTTTATTTGTAGGATTATATAGTTTCATAGGTTAATTGCTACTATTTTTGAAAGGCTTAAAATTTTATATAGCTTATTAGTTCAACACTTAACTCTTAAATTCACAATTTTTTTATAATTTTAAATCATCTTATTTAATTTGAAAGTTAGAACAATCTGGTAACTTAAAAAACACAGAATTTTCTTGATGGAAATTTTTAACAAATTAATTTGGTTTATTTGTCTTAGCAATTGATGAAATAATAGTCGCTAATAACACTTAAAATTAAAGTTTATATGAAAAATAATATCTTTGTTACTAAAAACTGTTTCAAAAAGTGAAAATTGATCTTAATAGTATATATGTACGTTTTTAGTACAAATTTTTATTACTAAAAAAGATCCAAACCAAACATATTCTTGATGTCAAAAAGAACTTTTGTAGTTTTAACAACTAAAAATCTTTTTAACATTATAAATATATGTAATATACAGTAAGAATTTGAAAACTAATTAGTTTATTAAAATACTACGAACGTTTTTTCTATGAATAACGCAGTTCTACGGAACTTTTATAAAGTAGATGGTATTGCTTGCTACCATCTACTTTATGAAAACTTTGTGTCGGAATTATTAGAAATTAAAGTTTTAAGCACAAAATATTTAAAGAACGTTTTTTTTTTTCAAATTAAAACTTCATGTTTCATTAACTTTGGTTAAAAAAAGAGTTTAACAATGATTCCCTAAATCGTAGAACTGTGTTACTACTTTAACATAACGTAATGTTCCCTAGTTATTGATAAATATTTTTCGAATCGATGTTATCTAATTCAAAAAAACTTGTTTCGTTTGTGTTCTTTATTAGCTAAACATTATTAACATTGAATAATTTTTATAAAGATTATGTTTTGTTTAATATTTAAAAACTATATTTAATCTGAAACAAAATAAATAAATAATACCTGTTTTTTTTCAATGCAATTTAAGAAAACTACATAAAACAACAAACTTATGTTTTATTGTTTATTCACAAAGTTTAATATTAAAAACAAGGTTATTTTGATACCAATTGCAACTTAACAAGAATGCATTTTTAATTTTCAAATTTTTTTTAAATCTAAAGCAGGGGTCGACAGGCAGTTGGTGCTCGCGGACCAAATTTAAAGTTTCAAAATCTTAGCTGGCCGCAGTTTTCGTTTTAGTGACATTTAAATAATCTATTGTTTTAGCTTTAGTCACACAAAAAAAATAGTTTTACTTTTATTCAGTTTATTATTTTAAACTTTTAGCTAAACATAGAATGCCTGTTTAAATTATACATATACAATGGAAAAAAAAACATTGACAAATATACTTAAGTCTTAATAAACTATATACTATCTTAAACAGTTAGTTAGTTTGACTTATAATTTTTGTTATTTTACTTACAACCTAACTCTCTTTAAGAACCGAGCTTGAAAAATATCTATAAGCCACTTTTATAACTTGTTTATGTTATCAACCTCTTTTTCATACTTTCTAAAATTTTAACTGTTGAAAATTATTTTCGCGTTTTAAACAATTTTACAGTAATCTATAAAAGTTAATAACTAATTGTATTGTAAAAAAACTAAAACATTTTTTTTACATAATAAATGCTAGAATATTTTAATAAAATACCTTACCAGTATTTAATAAATTTTTTACATGGTTGCACTTTAAAAGCAAAAATTTTTGAGTTGTTACTAACTAGCCCAAGTTTATTAAAAGTTTAAAAAGCCAAAAACTTGCTTAAAAAAAAAAAACAAAAGCTTAATTGCCTAACTAAAATATCATCATTATAAAAAAGTAAACAATATGTAAAAATACTAGTAAACATTACAATTAGTAAACTATACTACAGTCATAAAAACTGTTTTGAGAATTCGAAGATTAACCAAAGTATTTGAAATAAGAATTTAACACACGCCTAAGTTTTAAAAAAAATTTACAGGTTTAACCTAAAGTGAGTTTTCCAAATTTTCAAACTAGCTTCTTTGTTTGGCAATCATTTTTTAAATAAAGTTAACGAAATAAAGAAATAACGAAGTTTGTTAAGGGCATAGGAGGCATCACTTTTTTCATAATTTGATCTTATTTATCAAATTTTAACTAAGCTACAAGAAACTTTTACAAAATTTAAAAGTTCAAAATAGTTTTTGATATATAGCAGGTCAAAGTTGGAGGCAACAATAGGTTCATAATGGGAGGCGCAAACTAAAACGGGAAAAAAGACTATTTCACTAAAAATCTATTTACTCCTAAAACTGTTTTTTTGTTTATGATTTTTTTTTTAAGTTTTTCAAAAATTCTTTCTGACAAAAATGTTTAAGTATTGTAAGGAACATTTCCTGAAAGCTTGAGATAGCTATCTCAAAAAACGTAGGATATAGATTTTTAGTGATTCGCCATTTAAGTTTGCGTCTCCCATAACGAACCTATTGTAGTCTCCGACTTCGACCGGCTATATCTCAAAAATTGTTTTGAGTTTTAAAATTCTGTAAAATTAACTTGTTGCTCACTTAAAACTCAATAAAATAAGACTAAATTGTGAAAAAAATATGTGTATGTTATTATGCGGCGCATAGAAATTAACTTAATTTGCCAAAAAAATGAAATAAATATTAAACAAAAACCATTTTAACTTATGGCATGTATATTATTTTAAATAAGTCGGTACACACTTAGATATCATATGTAGAAACAATTATAATATAAAACTGTGCTTAAACTTCACTTAATCTAATTTAACTATTAAATAAAAAAGTGGTTTAAAATGAGCATTTTAGTACTTGCACATTAGTGTGCATATGAATTAATTTAAAGTGCACAAAAATCTTCTAAAACAATCAAAGTTTGTCAAAAAAAAAACCTTATTACTTATTTCTAAATTTTTTTTGTGTACATCCAAATATAACATATAGGGATAAAATATCTATAAAAGAAACTTAAACTTAAATAACATTTTAAACAAAATACCTAAACTGTAAAAAACTGACATTTTAGTTAATTACTGTGCATTAATTCTTACACAGCGGAAATAATTTGCATTTAGTTTATTTACTAAATAGGTATTGTAAAAATAAGTAACTTATTCCAAGTAATTTTAAGACTCTTTTCTCAGTTCATAAGTTGCTATTGTAAAAAAAAAATATTATGAAACTAAAAAAAAAACAATGCTCGAATGCTAATCTGTCTTTTTCACATTTTTAAGCCAAAGCAGTAAAATTTTTTAATTGTTTCAAAGTGTTATACAGAGACTTAAATCGAAATTAATCAAATTTAAGCAAATTACCGAAATAAAATTAACTTAAAGTATGTTTTTGCTCAACGGGCAAAATTTACATGCTCGCAGAATTTTATTTCGCGGGCTGCACTCCATTCAAAAAACATCGTGCTCGCCGGCCGCAGTTTGCCGACCCCTGATCTAAAGCCTTTCAAATCTGCTTGATTCTTTTTCAAAACTTAAATGAATTGTAAACAGGTTTAAAGATTGATATGAAATTTAAACTAACTATAACGTAGTTGTACAAAGTTATAAAGTACATGTTAATAAAACAAAAATATGTGACGATAATTGAGTAAATACATTGTTAGTAGGACTATTTTTTCATTTCCAGAAACTTGCGTATTTAGTTTCTGTTGTTCGTTTTCAATAAGCATTGATTCCAAACTATAAAACTCACCTCGGGCACGCCTTTTAAGGACTTTGAAATTATTATCGTTATTGGAGTTTTGACATTGTATACAATGGTGCAAAAATTCAAAAATTGCACTGCGTTTATCCTTTCCTTTGTGGTCAGCAACTATTCTAAACATTTGACGCGGGGTCTTCTCAATATTGGAGATGCTCTGGTCTACAGCGTAGGTAAACTAATAGATGATGTTAGCTTCAAATATCTAGGAACACTTGCTTTTAACGTAGAAGTATTTAGAAACTTTCTTGGTGGTATATGCTGGCATTTTTTTTTATAACGTGTTTTTCAAAAACAGTTCTTATTTGTTTTTTAAATCTTAACGAGCATTTTCCTAAATAAATAGCTGTAAAATACGAACTTCGATCGATTTCAGAGTTTTTACTTAAATTTGTATTTTGCTATCGTTTAAAAGTTGTTTATTTATCGGTTTCAAAAAAAATTATATATTCTAGTTCGTATAAGTTGTTCCGGATATTGATTCTTAACAGTATTTTTGTAGTTTTTAAAAGTTCTTCATTGAAATCAGAAAGGGTTGTACATAAATTAGGTGCTCTATTTAAAACAACCTGCTAATGCAATACACAAGTGTCTACCCAAAAGAATGGAAGCTATGTCTGTTGGACTGTTATTTAAATAGAACACAAAATTTATGTTCAACCTTTATGGATTTCAATGAGATACTTTTGAAATTACAAAAAAACTGTTAAGGAATCAATATCTGGAATAACTTATACACTAGTACAGATAATTTTCTTGAAACCCACAAAATAAACAACTTTTAAACGATAGCAAAAACCAAATACAGGTAAAAACTCTGAAATCAATCGAAGCTCGTGTTTTACAATTTATTTAGGAAATTTCCTCGCCAAGATTTCAAAAACGAATAAGATCTGTTTTTGAAAAAACGGTATAAAAATAATTCCAGCATATACCACTAACAAATTTTTTGAATACTTTAACATTAAAAGCAAGTGTTCCTAGATATTTGACGCGAATGTCATCTATAAGTATACCTGCTCTGTAGACCAGAGCATCTCCTATATTGAGGAGACCTCGCGTCAAATATTTAGAATGGGTAGCTGTCAAATTTTCACGAGCGTAAAAAATTGCACGAGGGCACAAAATTGCACGTAGACACTTTTGCACGGAGACATGTTTTTACGGGTTGAAATTTTTTTTACTACCACTTTTACCACTAAAGCCCTAACCCTTACCCTCCGTCGATTTATTTTTATTTTTCTTTTTTTTTTAATATTTATTTTATAAGTTTTTTTTTAACTATCACCGTTAACCCTAACCGTTACCCTCGGTCAGTAACTTTTTTTTCTTTTAGTTATATTTTAAGGCTTTTTTTTAACTCTCCGTTGCAACCGTTGCAACGACCCTCCGTGCAAAATTGTAACTCGTGCAAGTTTGTCTTCGTGCAATTTAGTCCCCTCGTGTAATTTTGTCTTCGTGAAATTTTGACCTGTTCCCGTTTAGAATAATTGCTGACCACAAAGGAAAGGATAAACGCAGTGCAATTTTTGAATTTTTGCACCATTGTATACAATGTCAAAACTCCAATATCGATAATAATTTTAAAGTCCTTAAAAGGTGTGCCTGAGGTAAGTTTTATAGTTGGAATCAGACGTTGGACTAGACCTCCCTAGTGCAACACTACCTTCAACGAATTAATTAAACCAACGCTGAAATAATTTATGTCAAAGGCGTTGAGAACGTTGTAGCAGACGCTCTTAGCAGAACACCTCAAGCTGTAACAATGTATGTTCGTGGTCCGGGTTCTTATGAAACGGACCCGGATTACGAAGAGATATTGGACTCCGAGAACAAAGATTCGGAGGGTGAGTTAGTAGGGGTAAAGGAAGAAACAATTAATCAAGGGAAGATTGACAGGAATTCTGTGGTCCTCTTACAAAAACAAGACGTAATTTAAACAGCCCGACAAATGAAGGAGGTCAAGTTTAAGATTTCATTCAGAACAAGTTTAACATTTCATTCAAAACCTAAGCAAAAATACTAATAAAGAGTTTTTAGGAACGATAGTGTAAGTTAGGCTTTTTTTTCCTAAAAGGACAAAATAGTCATAAAACACTAGGTATGCTATAATATGTCTTCAGTTTGAGTTTTGGAGTTTGAGATTTTTGAGTTGGTGTTTGCAGAGTAAATCAAGGTTTATCTGCAAGAAATAACTGTTACTAAACAAGCAACTGTAAGTTATATTTGTTCTCTCCTTAGATGTTGTTATTTTAATATTTACAACCTCATAGTTAATTCATTTAATAACAAATTTAGAAATTTTATAGTTGTGTACAATTTATTAGTTATTTTTATTATTTTTTAGTAATAGCTAAGGTTTAAGTTTCTGTATATATTGATCATTGTTAACAATTATTTAAAATGTATGGTGCAGTAATTGTTATTGGAATTCTTATTATTTTTGATTCTAATCCTCATATTCATCCTCATATTAAGAGTTAAATCCCCATATTGATATTCATATAGTCATTCTTACATTTGTTATTCTCTTAAGTAACATTTTATATTTAGATGAGTTAGAGACGCATAAGTAAGCGCAACGCAGAGAATAAAATTAGCAAGATCCTTGCGACTATTAGGGTCGCAAGTGACTCCGAGGCTGTTACGCCAGTGCTACCAGGCCCTCCAAGCGGACACGACAATAGAATTAAGGCTATTTCGAATTTAAAACTCGCACATTAATATCATTTGTCACCAAATATTGTATCACAAATAGTTAGTAAAATAGAAAATATTTAAGGTAGGCAGCCTATTATAAGTAACAAGCCAATCTTAGAAATAAGTTGTTTGTGGG
Source organism: Thalia democratica (assembly GCF_965202585.1). Taxonomy (NCBI): domain Eukaryota; kingdom Metazoa; phylum Chordata; class Thaliacea; order Salpida; family Salpidae; genus Thalia; species Thalia democratica. The sequence goes on from NC_139165.1 coordinate 62,189,407, forward strand.
TTAATTTTTTTATTTCAGTTATTTGCGGGCAGTAGTTTTCTAAAAATGTGGTAACTAATAGAAAAATATACTTTAAAACAAAGAGTAACTAATAAAGCACTAGTAGTTACTAAAAACTTAATTAAGAACTAAATCGTAAAGTCTTTTATGTATATTTTTAGCTAAAAGCACATCGAAGGCCGCAGTTTTCCGACTGCTTATTTAATGCGTTATTATATAAAAATGTATGAAGCAGATACTATTTCATTCAGAATGCTGTTTTTAACTTATTAGCTTATTTTCTTTTTCCCCTTTTTAACTTATTGATATATTGTATACATTAGCTCCTCAGTTTTTAGATGAAATTTTAAATTCATTTATTGATTTAGTTTTATAAAATAAAAGTTGTAACTTGAAATGCAACTATCAAACTAACAATAATCTCCTTAAAACATTTTTTGTTCAAAATATTTTTTTTACTTTGTTCTTAAAGTATGTTTTCTTACTAACTTTTATAATAAATTTGAAAACTTTGATATTGAAATTTTTATTAATAAAACTAATAAGTTTTTCAAACTTTTTTTTAAACTTAGTAGTACGTTTAGTAAACAAAACAAAATATGCTTTAGAAAATTTTGGTCCAAGGACCTGGATGCACGAAAAGACCTCTCGGTTATCGAGTCGCACACCCAATACACCAGGTCCTTAGACCAAATTTTTTGAGCGCTTTTTTATCGTTCAATAAACAATATAATAAACAATAGAGCTTGCTTCTGTTTTTTCTTTATGCTTTATCTAATTCTAATATATTAAAATTATCTTTTTTTGGGGTTCACAAAAAAACTTTTCAATGATTTAATAATGCTTACTCCCGTAAATAATCTAACTAAAAAACTGCTAAAGTAAAGTATTATAGCTAATAAAACACAATTTTTAACCTAAATTAAAACATTTTTGAAAAATAGCTAAAAATAACTGAATTAAAACATTTTTGTAAAAATAGATTTAATTTTACACAGTTTTTAAAATGGATGCTTTTTAAAGTTTAGACTTCGATATACATAAAAATTTAACATGCAAACACCAAAACTAAGTGATACAAAACAGTGGCACGAAAAATTGTTTTAAAGCTATGCACAAAACATTACTTTAGATATTTTTGGAGTTTAGACTGTATAAAATATTTTTTGTACACCATCCACTATCATAACGGTCTATACTATATACAAGAACATGTTAATACTATGATAAGTACTTTTACAAAACACATAGAATACACATTTATTATAAAATGTTTTTACTGCTCATTGTAATTTTTGGGCTATGATATAACTTTATGCACTTTTTAGAATACACTAACATAAAATATCTTATGTAATGAAAAACTGTGGACATTATTATCCGAGTCAAAAATATTAACAAAAATTGGTTAAATATCTACTAAATGATTAAAAGATCAACTAAACTGATGAAAAAGCTAGTTTTATTTTGTTTGTTTTCAGTTGTTGTCTATATAATTTTCAACAACAAAGTTTGATTTTGATTATAGAAATTTTATGCTAAGTTATAGTTTAATTGTGTAATGATCTTTATAAGATAAAATAATTTAAAGTTTCTTAATCACAAATTGTAAATGTTAACATGGTGTCCTGAATTAAAAAGCAATTACTATGATTGGTTTTATTTTTTTTTAAATGTTTGTTTTGCACTTTTTAATAAGCTTGTACAAAAATAAATAGTTTTATGAAAGTAAAAAATTAATATTCAGATCAAAAAAAAAACTTTACACTAATAGAAAAATTATTAAACTACTCAATATTTATTGTAAAATTTAAACGAACTTATATAACCAAGTTATTTGCAGTAGAACAAATAACTTTTTAGTTTATATATTATTTGTTTGATTTAAAAAAATGTAATAGAATCTTATTAATTGAAGTCTTTAAAGATTTTTTTTCTAAAACATATCATGTGGTTAAATTGTTTTAGAATTAAGGGGTAGCTCGATATTTTTTTTTTCAAGTTACTTTTTAGTTTTGACGAGCAAACTCTACAACTTTTCAAAAAATTTTAACGTTTTTAAATAACCTATTTTTTTCTTTTGTATAGAATTAATTGAAAGTATTCAGATTACATGAAATTCTGATAAAAAATTATCGGAAAGGGAACGAATATAGTGGATACTACTTACGGATAAAAACGAATGCCTGCCCTTAACATGTTTCAGTGTAATAGTAAAATTGATCCAGTTAACCTAACAGCAAACGCTTACAACAAAGACAGCCTATCAACAGTATTTGTTAATCTAGTAAGCAAATTGTAAAAATAAGAAACACATGTCAACTGCTACCATATTTACTTGTTTAACCTATTTCATTTATAAAAAACTCATGCTTTTTACCAAAATTTGAACGTCTTTTGGACTAGTTTTTTCCTAAACTAAAGCTTCCAATTACCAGCTAGTTACAACTTAAAAACAGAAAATTGACTGATCTTTTGGAAGTAAATTCACTGTAGTTAGGCATATCATTTAGCGCGATCGTCGGGCTGCAAAGCGTTTTTAAACTAGTCGTTTTATAAACTAACGTTCATTAGGCAGTTTAACAAAAGACTGCACGAGTTTTAAATCCAATGACTTGTTATATAAGCTAAAATTTATTACATATAGCTAACCTTGATTATATATTCTTAATAGCATATTATTTTAGATTAACGTAAGTACTGTTAATACTTTTTTAAAACTTATTAAAAAATACAAAGTAAAGACACTATAATGAAATATAAAAACATAATAGTCGACTAAAAACATTCAGTAATTTAAGAAATTAACTGGTAGTCATCGTCAAAAAGCCACATGTATTAAAAAGAATAATACTTAAGCAATGAAAAGTTAATGATTTTTTGTAATCTTTCTCTTTTAAAATAAAAAAAAAGTAATGAAGCAATTGCTACTTCTACATCAGCTATAAAAATTTTTAGATTGTTTTTTAATAATAGTGTACTACTAAAGATCATAGGGGTGTAAAGGTATTAAAAATAAGTCTTGTATAAAAGTTAAACTACCTATTTACAACATTTTAATTTGTAAAGTAAACTTTCAGATTTATTTAGTTTAATAAAAAATTCTGAAAAAAATGTATCGAACGCTTTTTTTCATTGTTCAAAATTTTAAGTTAAATATAGAGACATGAAACTTTCGGAAAACATGCCTTAGATAGTTTAAAAAAAATGTCATGCTGGATTTCTAATTTTAAAAACAAAATTTCAGATGAAAAAATACATATGTAGTGAAATCTTTTATTCAAAATCTAAAAAATTCCTTTGACTGAACTATTCAAATATTACTATTAGTAAAAACCTACTAAACTCAACAACTTTGACTCCTTTTTTTTTTTAAATACCTTGAATTTGTTAATCGGTAAAAATTTTCTGATAGCCACGATAAAACTTTACAAAATAATATCAACTTGTAAAAAAATTGGACCGCTCTATGACCTTAAATACGGATAATTTTGAAAAGTACTGTATTTTTTAACCTGCAGAGTTGTAATATAGAGAATACTAATTTTAGATAACTAAAAAGAAATAAAACTAGCTTTAACTTCAACAATTTACTACCAACCGAAGAAACATTAAAGCCTCACACTGAAACACAACAAACCTGGTTCAAAATATTTTCTGTGTAATTTAATTGCATTTAGAGCAAGAACTAACTACGACTAGTCAAATTGACAACAATATGGCTTTATTAGTAAATTTAAAATTAAGCATATAAATTTTACAAAACACAATTTCAGTATAAAACGCTTTAAAATAAAATAAAACTTTTGAGTATATTAATATATACTGATGAGGTTAATGAAAGCTAGCAATAACTATAAAAGCTATATAGTCTCACTAGTTTTAGAAATATTTGATTTTTTAAGATTCAGTAAAAAGGCTTATTTCACTGAAAACTTAATTTCGTTACATCAACTAAATTTTAAAACAATATACAACATGAATAACAAAAGAAAAGATGATTGGAAAACTTTACGTTTAACATAAGTAAATTAATTTAAATTAAAATATTTCAACATTTTTTTCAAAAAATAAGATTTAGTTGTGTTTGAAATCTAAATTGTTTATAATATATGCAATGCTATTAAACATAATTATGATATTAAAAATGTATATCATAGCAAAGAATGCGATGCTTGATTTTGAAAAACTAACTATGATTTTTTTTTAATTATAAAGGACGTCAAATTTCTGCTCACGATGGTTTTTGAGGACAGACTTGTTTTTCATAACCTTTCATTAGAGCTGTTAAAATATCGATAAAAAAGTAAAAAAAACACTTATTTTTTATTTTATATCTAAATAATTGAGCATAAATTAGTTATTTTTTCTTTTAAAGGTTTATTTCAAAATTTAAAATAAACTCTTCTTCGTGAAAATATAGCTCATAATTGTACAAAAACTTATACTAAAACATGTAAACTTTTAATTTAAAAGATTTTAACTATATTTTTAACTTTATATTGCAAATAAATAAATAATCAAAATATCTAAATTAATATGAATAACAAATTTTATCGAAATAACATCAGCTTAAACATCCTAAAAATAAATGTTAAGTAAAAAATTATTAAAAAGCATATGTGAAAAATATGCTGTTAACTACTGATTTTTTCAAAAAGTTTACGAACTTATACCTCGTGAACTTTAATACATAACGAAATTATACGACTAAGAATCGTAACACTTTTAGTTTTGGAGTTGTCTTTAAAACAATAAAAATAATTATTTTGTATATTTTAAAAGCAACTATTGTTTATATTTTCACATATCGCAACTCTTTATTGTTTTCATTTAAAACTTGTTAAAGTATCATAAAATTTAAAGAAAATTTAAAGAATGAACTTTTTAAATATTGTTACAATCTTTAAGCACAACGAATTGTTTTAAACACGCCGGCTGGATCCGGCCCGCCAACAGAAATCTTTAGCCTGCGATGTGTTCGTAGCTTTATAACATCTTGTGAATATAAATAAAATGAGATTTTTAATAGTAAATATTTTGAAATATGTTCTTATTTGATTTTTATAACAATTTTAGTGCTTAAAAATTGTAATTTCATCAGGGTTGCCAAATGTTTTTGAAAAATTTTCTCCAGGTTATTCAAAATTACACATTTTTGGGTCTATTTTTAGTAGTAAAGTTAAGTTTAAGGTAAAAAGCAATTAATAAAATAAACAGTTAAGTAAATAGTATAAAAACATTGAAAATATAGTGTAAGGCTACTTCAAATATATTTTTCAATTAAAAAAATTTTTGATGATGACAAAAATTTTTTAGCTATACGGTAGATTTTTTGTGTCAAATCAAAATGTTTGTACTTAACATGTAAAAATTGCTTAAAATTCCAGGTTTTTCCAGTTTTTTTTTAGTTTCTCAAATTACAGGTTGTTAGCCTAAATTGTCAAATTCCAGGTTTTTCCAGGTTTCCTAGTTTTAAAAAACTAATATTTGATTGAAATTTTGCTTATAAAAAGTTTTACTTAACTTTTATAGTACATTTTTCCTAATACGCGGTCTACTGGCTTTAGAAGTTGGCTACCTCTAACCATTAGTTATTATAATACTAAATCGAGTTCAACAGGATTCTCACTAAATTTCAAAAAAATTAAAGTGAAATCCATAAAATATAGCAAATTTATAGAGAAATTATCAAAAAAAAAACAGAGAATTTTAAACATTACGAACAAATTTTTAAAGTAAATAAAGTAAAATATGTCATTAAGATTTATAAGCACATTCTTAATGAGAAATTTACGAAAGTTCGAGGGTTTTTTAGCTCTTACTTTAGTTAAATAAGCGAACTTTAGATAAATTGTATTAAATATAAAAAAGGGGAAATGTTATCCGCTACGTGGCATCATTGAATCACAGTTGTACTGAGATTGCAAAGATTTGTTTAAAAATATATATATGTGTTTTACACTACGCGGTGTTGCTGTTTTGGCTTTCAAATTTCTATCACTAAGCAAAAAAAACGTAACTTATAGTGATTTATAAGGATTTTCACATATCTTTTTATTTTTTTAGGGATTTTTCACAATATTGCAAATTTATAGGGAATTATAGGAATTTATAATGAAGTGCGAACCCTGGTTTAAGCAGCCAAAATTTTGAGAAAATGTATTTTCTATTTGGGATACCCTTTTAATTTTTTTCATTACAGTAACTTCCGAGATATAGTTAAAATTAATACCTTAATAAGTTTCAAGCCATTCCTTCTTTGTTCAGTGTTGTGTTCAATTTAAAACTAACTAAAACTGCTACATTATAAAATTAAACGTAGTAGATAAAAAAATAAAATTGTTAACGATATATAGCAAGAGAATGTCTGAATGGTTGTATTACAAAGTTGTTACAAGTTTTGTACTTAAATATCTAGTTTACATTAACTTTAAAATAAAGAGTAAATAATTAGGTTTATTGAAAATTGAATTTTTATTAAAATGAAACTTGTTCTTTAAAATTACTTAATTATTAATTTTATCTTAAAAGTTCTTACTTCTTACTGCCATATAAAACATTTTACAAATAAATTATATATAAAAAATATTGAACATACTTACATAGTACTATATCTTGCCAAGGAAGCGTCAGGTAAGTGAGATGAGTTTTCATTGAACCTTTTTAATCATTTTCATTAAAAAAATTAAAATACTTTACACTTTATAACTAAATATTCAGTATTTTATTTAAACTTATTTTTAAAAGTATAAAAAATAAATTTAACTCGATGCAAAATAATATGATAAAACTATCTTATCAAAATATTAACAATAAAAGTATGTAGAAAAAGTATTATAGTTTTTTAAACAAGGTCACTAAATAATAAATTTAAAGTAGCACTGAAACAAATATTTAGGTTACTCACAGGTTTTGGTAGTTAAATTTCTTCCAGAGTAAATCTACAATAAAAAAAATTAAAGTTATTGTATAGTTTAAAATAAAGGTTTTGATTATTATAATTCTTAATAGGTTAATGGCTTCAGCACAAATAAATTTGTCTTGTAATGAACAAAGTAAGTTTTAACATTATTAAAACTAAACATAAAAATTCTTGAATGGTAATCATCTTTTACTAGTTTTTTTTTTTAGAATGAAATAAAAAAATTATAAAAGTTTAAACTACCTGAAAATAAATTATGCTAAACTTAACTTTAAAAATCATTTGTACTTAAATTTGTATTAAATATTAAAAATACTTAAATATGTTCACTTTACAAGTGTTTAACAAAATTTGATGACTTTAATACTTAACTTTAATTTTTAAATTGTATTACTAAATTCAAATTTTGATTAAAACAATATTTTTTTTAATGACTTATATAATTTATATATTTCAACTCGTATTGTTATACGGTTATAATATTACATTTTATTATTATAAAGTAGACACTAATTATTTTATGAAATAATTCATTTACAACTACTTAAATAGACATACAAAACAATCATGTTTTTTGTGTTTATTTTATTGATGTTTACTAGTAAACTAAGTAAACATCAATAAAATAAACACAAAAAACATGATAAACATGCTTAAAAAAATATCTTTTTATAAAATATTCAGTTTTAAATAAAATACACCTAACTTTTTGAACTGCTAATTCAACGTATCCCTTTTTGTTGGGTCCAGGTATTTTAAAAAATTCTTTGCTCGGAGGAAGTTTAACTAAACCAAGTGTCCATTTTGAAGCCATACTTGACATCGTGCCAGAACTCTATTAACACGTTATGATTTAAATATTTACAATTTTAATACACATATATGGCATTTAAATAAAAATATTAACTTTATTAGAAATACTTTATTTGTTGTCCTGGACATCACATTAAACTGTATCCTGGTGTATGACTCGATAACCGAAAGGTTTTTTCGTACACCAGGTCCTAGGACCAAATATTTGAGCGCTTTTTTTTTCGTTCAATAAACTAATAAACTAACTTTAAAAAATATCTAAGTTATGAACAGTGAAAGCAGTGAGGTTTAACTTTTTTTCTTTTAATTTAACATAGATTAATTGAAAACTATTCAATTTCACTATCGTTTATATATGATCAATAACACGCTTTTGCACTAGTACTTTTGTCTTACTTAAAAAATATTTTCAAAATTAAACGGCTGTTAATTATAAAGATAAGTGTTATAAATTTTATAAAATTGATAAAACTAATAAGTAAGTTATTATAGAAAATCTAAGATTCAAACTTCTAGCATCGTATAAATTTATAGACCATTAAAAGTTGATAATAAAAACAGCAATTTTCAAACAATAAAAGGTAAAACCACATAATTTAAACTCAACAACCTAACACAACTTATAATTGCATACAAGTAAACAAAGTAAAAAACTCATGTTACAAAATGTTCTTTTTATACGATACTTATATTTTAGTATTAATTTTGCTTATACTAATTGTTAGAAAATAAGTCTTCTTAAATTGTTTTTTTCACGGTAACTTTTGAATTTAATCTTTTATTTCATAAACTTTTTTTGTAGTCTAAACTATATTAAATCCAGGTTGTTCCGAAAAAATTACTCCATAAGCACTATCAATTCTATTCTTTTATTCTAAAGATCATCACAATGTTTCACTAAGAAATGACTAAATAAATCAGATTATTTGCCTTTATCAACTGAAGTAAAATCTCTTTGAAACCTTTTCCAATTAATCTTCTGTGGGCTGGACAGCCTTATCCTAAAATAATTTTTAATTTGACCTACATTCATTTCAATGCAATTTAAGCATTGACAGGGTTCCCACTAAAATTTCAAAAAAATTATAGGGAAACCTATAAGACATAGCAAATTTATAGGGAAATTATCAAAATAAATTTTAAATGTTACGAACATATCTTTAAGGTACATAAAGTTCATTATGTCATTAACCGTTTATAAGCAGTCTTAATAAGAAATTTACAAAAGTTCGAGGGTTTTTTTAGCTGTAATTTTAGTTAAACAATCAAACTTTGGATAAAATTATTAAAATAAATAAGGAATATTTTTATCCGCTAGGTGGCGCCATTGAATCACAGATCGTACTAAGATTGCAAAGATTTTGATTTTAAAAAATAGAAAAAATCTTAATGTGTTTTTCACAATGCGGTGTCGCTGTTTTGGCTTTCAAATTTCAATCAGCAAACAAAAAACTTAACTTAAAGGGGTTTTCTCATATTTTTCAATTTTTTCTAGGGATTTTTCAGAATATTGCAAACTTATAGGGAACTATAGGAAATTATAGGGGTTTAAAAGAAAGTGGGAACCCTGCATTAGGCAGAGTTTGTGCCATAATTTTTGCAATGTAATTATGTTTTAATGTCTATTCTCTTATTTTTTTTTGTCGTTAGTATCTTCTTATCTTCTTATTTTTATACGTGCTTTAATGTCCACATGTTGCACTTTTTGCTGTTATTGTAATGTACTTTTAGTCTACTTCTAGCTATACTGTATCAAAAAGCTAACTAAAACTTTTTGGTTTAGTGAATGTTTTTGTAAGAGGAAACAATTTCATTATTTCTTTTGAAAATCTTGAAAATTTCTTTAATTATGATGACCAGTAAATGTTTTAGACTTTATATTTTTTAAGTTTAAATTAACATTCCGTTTTAAATTCTGCTCACTAAGTTTATCAAGTTGGCTTTTTACCAATTTAGGATTAAACTTGGACCTTATACATTTATCTTACCAAAAAACTTGGACTGAAAACATTGCAAATTGTAACCTTCACCACTCCACCATTTTCTGAATATATCATGTATACAGAGGCATGAAGCACCGTATACGGGCCATGGGAACACGTTCAAAATCCACCCGCGATCAAAATCCACCCAGTCAAATTCGAGAACCGCTTATCGAACGAGGGTAAGGGTTAGGGGTAACAGTGATAGTGAAAAATAAATAAAAAATTAAAAAAACATATAAAATAAATAAGTAAATAAAAAAATGTAAAAAAAAATCGGGCGGATTTTGAACGCGGGTGGATTTTGATAGTATACCCTATTAAACTTTTCTTGAAATCGTGTTCAGTTTCATCTAATCTCTTGAGGCGTGTAATTTTACCTATTATAATTGCTTTAAACAACATTTTGTGCATGATATTATTTACCATTCAGTGTCATTTTTAAAAGTTTTTATCTTAAAAGAGTTTCTTTCTTTATATCAAAAACTGGTTTTATTTCTAGAAATGGAATTATTTTATTTTCTGTTGACATAATTTAGATATTTTTTTTTTATTTTTTTTAATGTAATTTTTGATGACCTCTTTGGAAGTTTCATTGCTTTCTGAAATGAGAACAAAGTCATATAGGAATCTTCTTAAACTTTTCTTTATTAGCATTATTTCACAAGCATTCCGTACTTTCAACATGATAAAATTCAAATGCTGTGTTAGCAATTGCCACAGAATGTTTGTACCCATTATTATACAATTCTTGTAAAAAAAAATAATTATTATTTAAAGTTGTTAGTATCGTTATATTGTAAGGCCTGATTATACAGTTTATAATGTTATCATTGTAGTTTAACATAGGCTATTTTAAACTTAATCTTAGATCTTATTGGCACGAAATACTGCAAATTGTAACTGCTTTTTCTATAACAGCTTTTCTAATTAGGTTTACTTCAAGTGTTGGATATAAATTGACTGCATCTACAGTGTTAGTATAATCTTCTCAGAATTTAAGTCTTAAGATAACTCGAGTCTTTACAGTATCAATTTAGTTTAAGTTGCAGTATTTTGTACCAATAGGATCTAAGATTAGGTTTAAAATAGCAGCTTTTTAATAAAGATATTGTGTCTTCTGCCTGAACAATAAATATACACTAGTATTGGAAACCAGTTTATATAAAGTGGTGAAATCATAACAGGGTTTTCAAAATTTTCTTCAGTTTTTCAAAATTACACATTTTTGGGTCTATTTTTAGTTTAAAGTTAAGTTTAAGAAAAAAACTATGTAGAGTAGTATAAAAACATTGAAAAACATAGTTTGTAAAATTATTTTCAAAAAAGTACAAACTTTACTTTTGTATTCATTATATAGAGTATGATAATCAAGAGCACCGGAAAATAAAGAATATTTTACATCACTTTTTTGCTTTTCTTCTGCATGCATTTCAACAGAGACTTTTTGATCTTCACTCAATTGCATATCATCCCACTCCTAAACAAAAAATTCATCAATGTTTATTTGCTAAACAATTTAAATTAACTATTATTGTAAAAATACTACAAAGTATAAGATTTGTTTTATACTTAAGATTTGACTGTTAAAAAAAATTGTATACGATTTATAAATTAAATACTTAAGTATATATTTCGGTGTAATTAATATAACTTATATAAATGTACTAAAGTTATTGCAAACTTCTTCAAAGTTATCAATAGTGAAGAAAATATTTGGATATGTAAGTTCAGTTGTGCTGCCTTTGCTACTCATTTTTCTATGTGAAGGTGATGGAAAAACTTCCTGTTAGTAAATGTAAAAGTAAAACACTAATTGGTTATTTCGGAAAAACTAGAATAAGTTTTGGTATTTAAAAACTATTGATAAAACTTGTACAAACTTAAAATAGCTTAAAATATTTATATGCTTATGTATATGTTTTTAACAAAAGAATTAAGAACAAATTTATTATAATAACTTTAACTACTATTTTTTTTCAATTGTACTGCAAAATGTAAAAGAATTTATTAATAAAGTTGTTTTCTTAAAATTTTTTAAATTTTTTAACAATAAAATATTTTTATCGTTATTAAAAATTAATTTCTAGATAACAAAATAAATATTTTAATCAACAAACCTTTTTTTATAAATTTAAAAAAAATAAAAATATTGTTTATCAAATCTATTGAAATTTTGAGGATGTTTTAAATAAGTATATATATATATAAGATGTAACGCTAAAAGGTGCTAAATCCTAGAGATCCTGATAAGCTAAGCTCATCGAAATATATACCACAGGTGTTTTTGTGTTTAGTTGGAATAAAGTTTTAACACAAAAACATCTGTGGTATATATATAATTTATTGAAATAACGATTTTAAAAATTCTGGAACATATGTATCATAAAGACAAAAAAGATTTTCTCTAATCTTCAGCCAGTTCAAATTTAAAATACAAAGCACATTGGTAAACAAAGATGCAAAAGTTTACAAAAAAACAAAAACAATATGACGTAAGAATTGAACATTGTACATTACAAATATTCAGTACAAAAATCGATCTACCATCTAACTAATCATACAACCAAAATTGACGAAAACAACAAATACTTCAAAATTGACCATAAAATATTGTTAATTGACCATAAAATACTTCAAAATCTGTTGTATTTTAAGAGGAGCTTTTTCATATGTCGACAAGACGATATAAATTCGCTCCTCTTATTTAAACAACCTTCCTTTTTTAACGCATACATAACGGCTGTAGATTCTTTTAAGCACAGCCTACAAACAGGGTTGTTACCATCTGCTATTGGCTGTGCTCTTTTTATCACCTCCCAAGTTAATTTAAAATCAATGTTTTTGTGCTTAAGACCGCAAACATACTTTGAAAGCTCAGTTTCATTTTTGTATACACCACCTTTAAAGGATTTTTCATGGTTGGCATACCGAAATCTGAATTGAGTGGAGCATAGGCCGATGTAGAACTTCTTCTCAAGGTCAGAGTTAACTGTTGCCTTGTAAATAATGTTCTCTGACCGGCAATTGCCCCCCTTCAAATTATATTTACAGTTATGTATGCGTTAAAAAAGGAAGGTTGTTTAAATAAGAGGAGTGAATTTATATTGTCTTGTCGACATATGAAAAAGCTCCTCTTAAAATACAACAAATTTTGAAGTATTTTATGGTCAATTAACTGTTGTTTTTGTTAATTTTGGTTGTTTGATTAGTTAGATGGTAGATTGATTTTTGTACTGAATATTTGTAATGTACAATGTTCAATTCTTACGTCATATTGTTTTTGTTTTTTTGTAAACTTTTGCATCTTTGTTTACCAAAGTGCTTTTTATTTTAAATTTGAACTGGCTGAAGATTAGATACAATCTTCTTTGTCTTTATGAAACATATGTTCCAGAATTCTTAAAATCACAATTTCAATAAATTATATATATATATATGTATATATATTTATATTAAAATACAAAAAACAACTAATGCCCGATTTGTTTACTATAGTTTCTATGCATTAAGCATTTCATCAGAAAAATAATGAAGTCAACAGCAAAAATTTTTACGGAATCACAAAAATACGCAATGTGACTTATCTTATAAATTCGAATAATCTTAGTTAGCTAACCTTAAAAACAGCTTCTGTAAAAATTAATTCATGTTTTATTTTGTCTTGTTTGTTCTTATTTTTAGTTCTTTTTTTGTTGATTTTTTTATTATTGATTAATTTTTTTTTATTTAAAATACATATTTTGGTTGTGAAGACAGGGTTGCTGCCTTTCTTTTCTTTTATTTAGTGATGACTCTTTTTTTATTTTTTTCAATTTCATACTTTTTTAAACTACATAAATTACATGGTTTGTTGTTTTTTGTTTTTTTTTTAGTTCTGCAGAGTATTTCCCATTTTTAATTATAAGCTTTGTTTGCATCTTTTAGTTCCCATATGTAGTTTGGTAACTCAGTAGTATGTCTTTTTAATTTATTATTAAAGCTTACCTTATGAATACGGTATCTATTTTTGAATTTGTGCTTGTTGAAGACACTTAAAATGTTTCTTTTAAATATTTCAAAAAATATTTTAACGCTCAACTTTATTTAATTTAACGGTTGCCACTTGTTTTTCAAAAAAATTTCCAGGTTTCTTCCCAAGTAACATTTTTGGGTCTATTTTCAGTTTTAAGTTAAGTTTAAGGTAAGAAACTATGTTAAATAGTATAAAATCATTGAAAAGATACTGTAAAGCTACTTTAAATATGTTTTTTAATAAAAAAAATTTTGATGATGAGTTTTTTATACTTTTGAGTCAAAATGAAATTTTACTACTGAACATGTGAAAATTGTTAAAATTCTAGGTTTTTTTAGTGATTTTTGTTCAAAATTTCAGGTTGTTTTTTGCTTAAATTGTCAAATTCAAGGTTTCAATGTAAAGTGACAACCCTGTAGTTTGCAAAAGATGTTTTCGAATTGAAAATTAAGTAGCAGGTTATATATTTCTGTTGGCAGGCTGGATCTGACCCGTGAGCCATACACTGCCCACCCCTGTCCTAAGTAAACATAAAAATTAAAGGTTTGTTGTTTTATGATAGCTCTACAACTTTAAAAACATATCTAACCATTGATTTTCTTTGATGAAAAACAAGATTAGTACTTCCTGAAGGTACAGAATATATAGCCATTGTTACTATGTATTTTATCTAAAGAAAAAAAACAATCAGTAAAATATAATTATATACAGATCTTCGAAAATATAATTGCATATGCATTTCAATTTTACCATTTGTAATTATGATTGCTGAAACTTATACAACAAATTGCCATTGCCTAAAATCCAATGTAACTTTAAAAAAGCAAAAAGATTAGTTTATTAACTTATAACTTTATGTTACACTGGTTGTCAAAACTACAATAATAAAATATAACTTTAATGATAATAAACAAGTTCAGTTAAATATGTGGGTAACATTTAGACTCTTATAAATAGATTATAAAAACTTGAAATGCTTAATACTAAAATGTTTCAATATACTTTATACTATGTAAGTTCTCAATAATTTTATTTTTTCTCTAGGCTTAAATAAAAATGTCTCTTTTCATATAAAATCAGCTAATTATCACAAAAAAAAGATAACTTTGTTGGTAATACATTTCAGTCAGACTAAGAAATTTGTTAAAACAACAGTGATATCAAAACAAAACTTTACCTACTTGATGCAGAATCATGTTTAAAAAGACTGTTTCATTCCATTCAACTAGTGGATCACCTAATCCTGGTGCTTTTGATGAGAACTGACGATGTACTTCAACTTCTTCCTTTACATATATAATGCATTATATTGTATATGGTATTTTCAACACGTTCTCTAACATAAAGTATAACAGAATAACTGATTTTAAATAAATATTTTCTTGATAAAACTTACAGTTATTTTGTTTTTAATTTTGACATAAAACAGCATATCGTCCTGACTTTCATCAATGGAATTTATGAAATATTTTGCAAATATTTGAGTCCAGAAAACTACTGGTGCAACAGTCATACAATCTAAATTTTTCAATATTTTTTTTTCATATGTTGGTTTTACAAACTAACATATTAAATATAACATTATATGTAATAAATTATAATAACCAATATTTATTTTAACCATCATCAATAAAGTTGAGATGTTTGCCCCATAAAAAATAAATAATTAACGTCTCCACACAACCAACAACAAAAGCATCCAAGACAACCTACGACAAGTTTGGTTCTTATTAGGACTCATCAGGCAGGCATAGTCGCAAATACTACTGTTGAGATCTTACCAACAAGGGCTTAAGTACAAAACAGAAGCAACCGTTTGTGGGTTAAGTTGAAAAATGACATAGCTAGATCATTCACAGCCCAACGTCTCAGAAATTTTTAGCTTATTGTGAGATTGTAGTCTGTGCTCGTTTGATCAATCAAAATTATAATAAATATTGCAAAGTATACATTTGACAAGTTAAAAATTGATGAGTAAAATAAAAAAACATTTTGTTGTTTTTAAAGTGTTTTCTTGAGATTATATCAATTTTGTCAATGGAAATAAAGTGTTTTACATAAAACTAAATCAATGAAAATTTATGAAAGTTTGAATCATAAGTATTTTATTCAATTGCTGACTTGAGCAGTAATCTTCTTACATTGTGCACCTGAGCACAGTAGTGTGTATAGGAATTATTTTAAAATCTAGTGTAGTAAAAAAATACAATATAAATGACTTAAATTTTGTCTTTTTAATAAGAAATGCAAAAACTTTTTTTTTGTTCTGTGTTGACAACTTGGTTTGATCTTGCAACGTTCAACTCAGAGAATTTGTCATTAGAACCCCTACACAATGAGACTAAACAAAAATTAACAGTTCTTAACAGGCTAATTATATATTACAACACTCAAAGCAAACATATTCTTTTTTTTCTAACTTTTAATTTTATTGTTGAGTACCAACAAAATTTATATCCAATAATTCACTGGCACAGCTTTATAAAAGGTCAATAACATAGGTCAAAAAAAGGAACAATTTTAATTTGCTTAAAAAACTTATTATTTTCTTGTTCTTTGACCAAAAAAAAATTGTGCTAAAGGTTTTTTTTTATGATAACACTAAAATTTCAAAATATTTTTTTTAACATATTAAATCATATTAATTTTTCCTAAACAAAATTTTTGAATAAAATTCCCTGATCTAGAGCATAGTACTACCAAATCCAAGTGCCATATACTACTTGATGTGGACATAACTTTAAACTTTATTCACCTTTAATTGGAAACAGATACATTTCTTCAAATTAAGATCAAGCCTGGACCAAATGGAAACAATTATTTCAAATAAAATTTTGGTTTGATTCAGATCTTGGCAAGTTAAGATCCAGTAATACCTGACGTTTGGATCCAGTAGAAAACTAGTGATTTTTTTTATTATTACTCAATATGCTAACGGGGTCAAAATTATTATGTTACAAGTATGGTCTTGGCTGCATAAGTTTAACAAAGTTATTTTAATATCATTTTCTTATGAATATGGAGGAGTAAAATTCTAAACTTTATTTTCGATAGAAATGTTTTAGAATAAGCATTATTATAAATGTTAATAAGTATAATAAAGAAACGTTGTATTGTATAAAATTCTGGTTATTTAATTTTTTTATCTGATTTTATACTGTTTATTAACTTATTTCATACTTAATAAGCTATATTTGACAACTAAAAATAACAACCTTCTGTATCTTTTTCAAGTTTTGTGTCATAATTTATTACATCTTTCATTAAATCAGAAAAATTTCTAGTGCATTTGTTTTCCTCTTTGGTTATTGACATTTCCATTTGAAATAAATGGTTCCATGTAAATATTTTGAAATGTTAGAGTGATTTATATTGTTTCTTATCGTTTCAATAAGTACTAAAACAGTGTCTTTTTTAAGACCAACTTTAAAAAATTATTCTTTGTTCATATACAAAACAAACATGTAAGGTCTAGCTCAGAGTTCTTCAGTCATTTATAAGAAAACGGCAAGTTTTCTTAGGAAAATTTTCTTGCAGGTTGCATTGAAGATTAAAATTCTACACTCGCTGCAGTCAATAAAAAAAACTTTTACTAATAAAAAAACTATTTCAAACCAATATTGTAATAAGATGAGTAATGATAAGGCAGTAGAAGTGCCATTAGAAATTTGTTTAAAGTTTTGGTCAAAGAACCAAGTTAAAAGAAAAGACTTTTTTATTGAACCACCAAACAACTAGTAATTACTAATTATTATTATCATGTTATAATAATTACAAAATTAATTTGATAATAGTTTAAGAGCCTAGTTGCAAGTTTTTACCACTAATTTTTTTTTTAAGTATGTTTTTATTTTAGCCGAAATATACATTGCAGTCACAGACTTTTTACTTTGTAGGCCTTAGTTTACTAATCCTCACTTTAGTAGAACAACAATTAAGACTAAAATTTAGCCAATACAAAACTACCAACTCGACAGTTACTTCACCAGAATTTAAGACTTAAATTCAAATAAACAAAAACTAAATCATTCCTATTAGTTTCGTTTGAGAACTATACTAGCATGCGGAGAAAAGAATCAGTACTAAAATAAATATAAGTTAATTTAACGATACTATTTAAAGATTGAAGTTGTACAACTTTCGTATAAGAAAAAGAAAGGATGAAATACTCTGTTAAATTTGTAAAGAAAATTATACACTGTTTGTACACTATTTATAATTGTTATTTTTATTTAATTAGGTATTAAAAAAAACTTTTTGAGAAGAATGGTACTTTGTAAACAATTATATTAATTACATGAAATATAATTTGAAATTGAAAATACTTTAAAGAAGTACAACAAAGTAACGATGTAAAAAATTACAATATAATTTTAAACTTAAAAAGGTATGTCTGCTATTTAAAAACTATTTGTGTTTAAAAGTTTAACAAATATTTTACAATTAAAAGCATTTAGAGTTTAGACTATGGCTTCCTAAACTTTTTCTTTTATATGGCCCCCTCTAGAGAAATAAAAAAATCTATGGCCCCTTTCAACAAGATTATTCAAAAAACTACCAAACACATAAGACTGCTTTATTATTTACTCTTCTTTAGCAATTTCAGAATATCTAGTGTAAGTTTCAGAATTACGATTTAAAACACCTAAGACCTTTTTTTTTTGCTTTTTATCTGCAACTCCAGAATATCTAGTGTAAGTTTCAAATTATGACCTCGTGACCCCTTTGCTGCTCATGGTCCCCTCGATACCTGTCATGGCTCCCAAGGGGGCTACTTGGCCTACTTTGAGAAACCCTGATTTAGACTTATTTAAAACAGCCTTACTGCTAATTTAAATGCTAATTAAAGTAGTGTTGGTATTTAAAAGCTTTTTGAAAGAGACTTTTGTTTCACAGTTATCTTCATGATACCTAGGTACTAAATGATAATAGAAAAAGTAAACTAAAAAGTGTAATGTATATAATGAGGTTTCAAACTTATTTTGTGTTTCAAATTTTAAAAACGATACTGATAATTTAAAAAACCGATTAGCATAATGGCACTATTTTAAATTTTAAGCAGTTTTTATTTATATGGCTTATAATTTTACTTACCCTAGTTGTATAAACACAAGATGAGTTTAGTTAAATCATTTTTAAGTAATTTATTGCTGACCAATAGTTTTAAATCTCAACCAAAATCGATTCCTACCTAATCAATTCCGACCTAATGTATTTTTTATTCTTTTGATTCTCATTGAAACTAGCCCCTACCCGTGTTTTACTAACCAAATAGAATTTAACACAATCAAATTTTTACCCAATCAATTCAAATCTAAAACAATTCTTACCCAAGTTATTACCTACAAGATCAAATGAATAAAATTTGTGCTTTAATAATTAACCGGATTATATCGAGTCATAAACTTTTGCTGTTCGAAAATGACCATCAAATTAAATTTTCTTATTTTTTTAAATGGCAATTTAATTAGCTTCAATCTAATTTTCTGCGTTTCATTCAAATCCAATCCGCTAACAATTAAGTCTAATCAAGTTTCTTCCATTCCGAATTGTTATCTATCTTAAATTATTTTATCGTAATCGTTTGCTATTTAATTAGAATCCAATCAAATTTACTGTAATGCTAACTAGTTGAAATAATTTGCACTTTAATATTGTAGTTGGTTTAGGTTTTTACTGTAGAGTTGATAAAATTGTTTTATTACTTTATTAAAACTGTAAACAAGTTAAGTAATGTTAGGTTCTATTTTTATATTTTAATATTTTTCAATTTAAAAGACGTATTTTTTTTGTTTAACGTTTAATGTGTTAAAAGTTTAAAGACAACAATTTATTATTAAGGTTACAAAAGATGGATGCAATATATTTGTTGAAAACTTTAGTGTCTTAAAAATGGGTAGCTGTCAAATTTGCATGAGCGTACAAAATTGCACGAGAGGACAAAATTGCACGAGTGCACAAAATTGCACGAAGATAAAATTGTACGAAATTACTTTTGCACGAAGGGTCAATTTTGCACGAGGGACTTTTTCACGGAGATATTTTTGCACGGGTTAAACTTTATTATATTATATTATAATATGTACACATTTTTTTAATTTTTTTTTAATTATTAATTTTTATTATTTTTCTTTTACTACCACTGTTACCCCTAACCCTTACCCTCGGTCGGTAGCTTTTTTTTCCAACTTTTCTTAAATTTGTTTATTATTATTTTTTTTTTACTTTCTTTTATAGTTTAATTAATTATTTATTTTTTTTTACTATCGCTGTTACTCTTAAGGCCTTAACTCTCGGTCGGTAATTTTCAATTTTTTTATAATAGTTTTTATTAGTTTTTTTTTTTTGTGTTTTTACTATCACTATTTTTATTTTTATCTTTTTTCTATAAATTTTTTACCCTCGTTCAAAAATGTAACTGGGTCCGATTTTAAAGCAAAAGTGTTTCCTCTAATACTTACTGAATCATCAATTAATTTTTTTTAAATTTTTTTAGTATTTATACCCTTAACCCTAACCAACCTCACCAAAAATATTTTTATTTTTTTATTTATACCCTTAACCCTAACCCACCTTACCCAAACATATTAAACACTAACTAAAACATATTTTTTTATAATTACTCAGCAAATATTTGGGGATTTCCGTCACATCAACAAAAGGACTCAATGTAACTCGTGTAAATTTGGCTTCGTGCAATTTTGGCTTCGTGCAATTTAGACCTGTTCCCCTTAAAATATATAGCGCTTATAAATTTGTTACAAAGCGGCAATCTGATTTTATTGAACTTAATTCTAATTTTTTGTTTGTTTGTGCATATATATTGAATACGAAAAAAAAACGCTCAAAAATTTGGTTTTAGGACCTGGTGAACGAAAAAACCTTTCGGTTATCGAGTCATACACTAGGATACAGTTTAATGTCATGTCCAGGACGGGTCATAGTAGTTTATCATAATCTTTTCGTTTAGTTCGTATACTGGTCAGGTATAAAAAAGTTTTTTTTTTTATAACTTATCTTAGTTTAATTTAAAAACAATAATAGATAAGTATGAACAATATTTTGTTTATTGAATGACATTTAAAAGTCTTCAAAATAATTAGTTCAGTTCTTGGTTTACGAAAAAAAACCTTTCGGTTATAGTGTCTTACACCACTTTGATACAGTTCAACGTTTTGTCTAAGACATATATTATGAAACTCACTGAGACAATAACAACAATAAATGCTAAAAAATAATTGGTTATTAAAATTAAATTACGGTAAAAAGTCTAAAAAGTCATATACCTTAATAGTTTTCGGCAATATACTTTGCATTTTTAAAAAATTCGCCTAACTACTAGTGTAAAATAGTATTAATAGAACTAAAAAAAAAAATTATTTAATTCATAAACATTATAGATGATGTGATAAAACGTCAAACTCTTAATACCAACTTAAACAAGACCATTTACAATAAAACAAGTTTTTGTAGATAAAGTCTTGACTTGGCTAACGGCGTTTGTTTATTAAAGCATCGAACGGTAGTTTTTAAAAGCAACGGGTCCGGCTAATTAAACAAGTTCTTTACAACGTCTTTCGTTTATTTAGTACTTTCAAAATATCAAAAAAAACATTATAACTTTTTTTGCAAAAACTAAATAAGTTAATAATTAATCATCCAGATTAAATTAAAATCATTTTTGTTAGTGTACATTATAAAAATATTTAAAATGCTTTATTTTGCACAAATTGTTTCATAAAAGCTAAATAAATATGTGTTTAGTTTTATACATGTTTTTTCTATCTTAGCCTTTGTTTCTTAATTACTTAATAACAGAAGCATTTTTTACAACCATAGTTTTAAAACTTAGTCAATTTAATCCTTTAGTATATCTCAAACAGAACAGTTTAGTGTTTTATATCAGTAACTCTCATTATTTATGTAAAATTAAGATGAAGCTTCATAAAACTTTTTGAAATTTTAAAAGCTCATTATATTTAGAGATTCATTTTGGACTCATAAAATTTTTAAGATATACAAATACTCTTGCTTGTGTTTTTAGTAAAAGAAGTACACAAATACTTGTATAACTGAACGTATTTTTAAAAATCATTAGAGCTACAATAATATAAGTTCGTTTTTATTTGTTTCATTAAAAAAATCATTTAATATTTTATTTCATTATAAGCAAATATAAAAGTTTTTAATTGTTGTCAAACGCTTTCTTAGAGAAATTATTCGAACCGAAAAATGTAGAATAGGGGTGATTTAATACTTTATAGAGTTAAAATATGTATAAACTTATTTTTTTTAAATGATGTGTATCACAAATAAACTCATTTTACAGTATTTATACGGTTTAGGGTTGATACATTTGCTAAATGAGTAGGACTAGATTAGAGAAAAACATATAAGATGAAATTTATTTAGTTTATAATATTTCTGAATAAAAGTTTATTAAGTAGGAATTGATTTTAGTATAAATTAATTTTGGGGGGTGAATAGTTCAAACTGGAATTAGTCAGGTAGGAATTGTATGATCAAACCCTAAAATTGATCTCAACTGATTAAAACTAGGAAATGCGTAATTTACAATTAGTCTCATCAATGTTAATGAATTAGCTAACCAAATAATTTAAAGCCTTCAACATTGGATAAAGTACAGTAAATTATCGCTTATTTGTTCCCTCGCTAATACATCCGTTTAAAGTCGAGAAGTAGGTCTAGTTCAGCGATTCTTAACCTGGGGTAAATAACCTTGTTTTAGGGGGTAAATTTTCTTTATTAAAAGTTTTGTGAATTAATGTTTATTTATTGTCGTTTTCATATAAAAATTAGTACTTAATAATATATTTATTAGTTAAATTAATTCTGTATTTTTAAGTATTTAATAAGTTTAAAGATGAAAATACTTTTTTTTCTCTCAAAACTAAACACTACGTTGTATATTGGGGGTTAACTTGGTAATTACTTTCCATATAAAGGTAAAATATGAAAAAAGTTAAGAACCGCTGGTCTAATAAGATTAACTAAAATCAATGTTTTCAGTTAAAATCTCCAGTAGTTATTACAGCCATCATCAACTGAGTTGAGATGTTTCGCGCCATCAATAATAATAATTAATAAACTTTACCGCAAGATCAACAACAAAGATGTTGTTGTTGATCTTGCGGTAAATTTCAGTAATTATCGTACACTTAAAATCTCGTAATGAAAACAATATGTTAGTTATAAAAACAGTTTGATTTCTTTTCGCAAAATTGATTTTAAACTTTACCAAAGTTTTGTTCCGTTTGTTATTTGTGTTTATTTAGACTGTTTGATTCAATTAAAAAATTAAAACAAATTAAACTAATGAAAAGTTTAGTGTGCGTTTTATTGCATAACATAAAATAGGTTAATAAAAAAAAAGAAGTTTTTTCCGTAACCAGCCATAACAAAAAAAAAAAAGCTTGCCCAACTTGGCTAAATGCAATGTAATACTTCCGCAACTTAGCAAAAGCTGTGCAAACTGCACAGTGTATCATTAAAGAAAGATGATAGATCACACCAGATTGTTAACACTTGCTCAAATAAAAACTAATGTTTGTTATAGTTCGTTTGTGGTGAACTTATTGAAAACTATTAAAAACCAGCTTTGATACCAACTCACTATTATTAACTTTTTTTATCATTTGTTAAGATTGTCTGCACAACAAGCTATTATAAATCTACTTTTTGGACATTAATGGCCTTTAGAAATTATAAGACCAAATAACTACAAAAACAGAAAAGATTATAATGTAATTTGTAACAAAGCATACAGGGTACTTTCCATAAGTAAAGGTGGCTTAAAAGTGTTGGTCGAATTTGTAGGACTACTTCATTAAAGTGTAGACTTTTACCAATACTTCAGTGATTTTTAGGTGGAATTGTTAGAGTAAAAAACAGGGTATAATAAAACTAACAGGGTTATATTTTAAAAGTTGCAATAATTAGTTAAAACATTATTTTTTTAAACAAGACCTAATTCCTAGAAGTAAGTGCTAGAACTAAAATTAAATTTAACAAGTATGCATAACTAATATTTGTTATAACTTACTATTTTTATTTAATTTCTAATTACCTTAATATTTTGCTCCAGTTGAATGAATTTATACTAATCATGTTTAACTAAATAAAACAGCAAGTGAAACTGCTATTTCTTAATAAAATATACATAGATTGTAACTAATCTAAATAATATTTTTCAAGCTTTTTGAAAAATTTTAAGAAAAAATTAACTTGTCTGAAGTATATTAAATTCATCTTGTGCTAAATTAGAAGTATGACAACATACAAGATTTTACTAAATTTTTTGTTAAAAAAGTTTTGTGTTTACTTCATATTTTTCTGCAAAAAAATTGCTACATTTTTGTTACAAGTACAAAGTGATGTTTTTATTTCTTTTCTAATGACTTCCACTCACTAACAATATCAACAAAAAGTTAATCTTAAAACATTATTGTTTCCATAATAACAAAGTTAGCTAAAACTACAGAGTATTTTAATATTATCTAGTTTTTAAAAATTAACAAAAACTCAAATTAAAAAAGTTACAGGTTTTTCGTTCAAAATTCCAGGTAAAGTGGCAACCCTTTCAACTCTAAGGTCGGGGCAACAGATGCACCCTAGTGGCCACCCTGAACCAAAAATGTTTATAATAAAATTAATAAACACACTCAAGCGCAAAGGCAAAAAACTGCATGAAGCAGTCCTACAAATTAGTTCAACAATTTGAAGACGCCTACAAGTAAAGTTTTATAAATCTAGCCGTTGTGAGTGCTATAGTATTTTTACCTATGTATTGTATAGTCATGTATTTAGTTTTAAAGATATAAGCGTAGATGAAATATATTTTTTTGAACCCCTAAATTTAAAAATCTTTATTTAAAACGACTTTTCTTTATTAATAAACTCACGTTCGATGTGAGAATGCAGCCAAATAGCACACATTAACTAGACCCGTGTAAAATCAACGGCAGTATTTATTGCTTTTCATAACATTGAATTAACTTATATATTATTTCGCTTCTCTAAACTATAATGGTGTTTTTTTTAATTATAAATCTATTTTATTTTATACGGTAACTAAATAAGTTTGAATTATTTAAATGTAGTTGGTAATTGGTTTTAAACTTTACTTTTTTGAAAATAAACATAATAAAATATGTAAAACTACTTATGCTAAAAATATATAAACTACAGTTTAACTTCATCTTTTTATTTTTTTTTAGTTGAAATTTTTCAAACTTAAGTTAAGTCTTTTTTTATTGCTAAATGAAAGTTTAACCAATGTTTTTTTTGAAAAATTGTAAGTTCGTTTTATAATGAAATAAAAACCTATATATTTTTTGTACTAAATAAAGATAGAAGTATTTGTAAAACTATACATTAACAATTGAAAATATTTATTTGACAACTTAGTAAAATTCACAGTTCGTGTACATCAAAAAATGTATTTAATAATCTTCAAAAATAAAAATACCTAAAAACAATTTTAACACTAGCCATAACAAATAAAAATAACAGCTATTAAAAAAAATTACATAAACAACTAAAAAAGAAAATTAAATTAAGTTGTTTTCATCGGTTGAAACATATCTGGGACTTCGGTTTTTTTCAATTTTAAATTATATGCATCTACTTTTAAGTTTTGTTCTTTTAGGTACTCTTCTATGAACCTATAATTTTTATGATAAAGGTAAATATCATAACTTAAAGTAATCAAAATAAAGTAATCAACATTTTTGGTTATAATATATAAAAAAAATATACATATAGTTCTAATTTATATGAGTTTTTTAAATCTATTGATCTATAGTTACTTACTTGGTAAACTTGTTTAATGGGGAGGGGGAAATCCCTTGTTTTTAAGTAAGTCTTATTTTTCCATATAAAACTAAGCTACCAGTTGTTTTTTAGAGTTTAAAAAATTCAAAGTAACTTTTGAAATTTAAGCGATCAAACTTAAAGTGTTCTACACAGGGTGACATGCAAAATTTTGTAAATATAGCCTAACTTTTCAAGATTTTGGCCGATATAGCCTGACTTTTACCTTCCTCTTAGTTACGCGTTTTAAGCACGCTCTTTTGATTAAATACGCATTCTGACTACGCACATTTTGATAAGTACGTATTTTGAGTACACATATTTTGACAACTACGCATTTTATTACACACTTTTTATTCGGTACACATTTTTGAACAAAAATATAAACTTTCTGTCAAGTTTCTTTTTTATTTAGATTATTAATTCTTAGCTACAAACTTCCTATTGAGTAGCTGCTGTGTCTAGAATGTGTACTTCAGCGAAAGATAACTGTAATAATAAGTTGTTGAAATGTAAAAAAAATAATATAAACTTAAATACAAAAATTTTTGCACGAGCGTGAACTTAGCTTGAGAGCGTTTTTTAGGAATTTTATAAAACGTCCAAACTTAAGACCCAATTATTTTCCTTATCTTAATAGCTAATTAAAAACTTTTAATTTTATTCTAGAGAACAGTCCTTTGTCTTTAATTTGAAAAAAAAAATCCAATGAATTGGGGTTTGACTTATTGAGTGGGGCCCATTTAAAAATTTTGTGCTTTTTTCTATTTTTTTATTTATACAACCTTTTCTCAAAAAATAATAATTTTTTTTCAATTTTTTTTAAACATACTTATTAAAATGAGTTTAATAATGTTGTAAACTTTTTAAAAGTTTTTTTTCAATTTTTTTTTATACCATAAGCCTGAATAAGCTTTTCTGAAAAATTCCAATTTTGCACGATTTTTGTTTTTCAGATATACAAATATATAATATTTTTTTATTAATTTTTATTTCTAACAGATTTGTATAGTTATGTTTCATGATGTTGTGATATTTTTTCCTAGTTTGTTATTGCTTTTAAAATATATGACCCATACAAGCTTTACCTAAACTCTTAGCACTTGAGCAAGAAATCCCTCAAATAGCGTTGTTATAATTTTAGGTGAAACTTGTATGGGTCATATATTTTAAAAGCAATAACAAACTGGGGAAAAAATATCACAACATCAAAAAACCTAACTATACAAATATGTAAAAAATAAAAATTAATAAAAAAATATTTTATTTTTGCATAAAAGTGTAACGCTATTCCAAGTTTCACTTGAAAACCGTTTTGTTTTTAAGAGAAAATAAATAGTTATTGCACTTCCAATTCTTGCCCGTGCAAAGTATGATGAAACAAAAAGTGAGAAAGAGAATAAAGAGAATGAGAGCGCATTTTTCTTTTATGATGTAAAGAGAATAAAAGAGATCGAGAGCGCATTTCTCTTTTAAGGCGTACAATCAAAACTGTATGATGCAACGATTCATTTTAATGTTTTTAGTCACAAGCTGATAAGGGTGATACGACAGACTGAGCTGGGTTGACAGAACCGCCAGGAGCTGCAGAGACTGTTTACAAGAAAGACACTTGAATATTGGTACTAAGTTGTTTTATAGAGTTTTAGTTTATATATTTATAATTGTATTTGTTAGACTTAAAGATTGTTATTTAAAGTAAGTTTAGTAATTCTCTTACTGTACATTTTATAGCTCTTTTGATTTTCAACTAGTGATTTACTTAAAGCATTTTTTAAAGTTTATAATATAAAGCATTTTTCACATAAGTGACATACTTTTATAGTTCTTGAAGTTTTTAACACTTGGTTAAGTATTTAATTCTAAGTATTTCTTAAAATATTATTGTGTTTTTTATAGTGGTTAATATACAGTATTTTAGTACACAAATTACATATTTAATAGTTCTTGTGATTTTTACAATTGGTTTTGTGTTCTTTGAAGTTCGTTTAATAGAGAAACCCACTCAATTGTTGTGCCTAGCTATCTATTGTAATATTGATATCTAGTAAAACTTAGTCTAAAGTAAAATAATAATTATGTCAAATCCTAATAGTGAATTATCATCTAGGGTAAATGAACCTTTGGATGTTGGGTCACCAACACCCATTGGTTTCAAAAGGATGTATACCTGAAAAACGAAAATCGTGCAAAATTGGGAATTTTTCTGAAAAGTTTATTCAGGTTTATGGTATAAAAAAAATAAGTTTTAGTTAAAAAAAAAAGTTTACAACATTATCAAACTTATTTTAATAAGTATGATAAAAATAAAAAATTAAAAAAAAAAAAGATTTTAGTGAAAAGATGTATAAATAAAAAAAAAAGAAAAAAACAAAAAAAAATTTAAATGGGTCCCACTCAATAAGTAAAATCCCAATTCAGTGCATTTTTTTTAAATTAAAGACAAATAACCGTTCTCTAAAAAAAAAAGTTTTTAATTAGCTATTAAGATAAGGAAAATAATTGGGAAATAAGTTTGGACTTTTTATAAAATTCCTAAAAAAAGGCTCTCAAGCTAAGTTCATGCTCGTAATTTTTGCACCGAACTAGGTATAATTTTTTCTCACTGTTTACCTCTTTGCAAATAATCTCTAAGTGTCACAAATAAGAAGTAAAATACTGGCAAATAGTTAATAATTAAAATACTCAAATTAAATCATAATTAATTCTGCAAAACGAAAAATGGTATTAAAAATTTAACATTTGTAATTAACTTCGTTAAAACTTAAAAAAAAATTATACCATGATGTATACTAAAAAATTAGCCATGCTCTTACATAAAATACTTAAATAAACCTTACAAAAAAAAAACGGAAATAAAGAAAACAACACATGTAATGAAATAATAACTATAATTAATAAATAAGCGTAAGGCTCTGTATTGATAGATGACCTGATGACTCATTACATAACTAAGTATTGTTATATAAAGCTAACCTTGCTAATACATTCTAAGTAATATCTCTTTCTTATATTTACCTAAGAACTGTTCAATAGGTTTTACAATTTATTACACATTTCAATATATACAAAGTAAATATACACTATAAGAATACATAAACATAATAGTCGATCAAATAATACTCAGCTTAAAAAAGAAATAACAGGTGATTTTGGCTCCACCATTCTAACAAAAAAGCCACGAATATTGAAAATTATTATATTTAAGCATTTGGAAAACAATCTTTTTTTGCAATCTCTTTTCTTAAATAATTAAGAAAGCAGTGAAGCATGCGATATTGCTACAGCTCTTTTTAAAAACTTATTTTAAAATATAAACTTTAAAGTGATGTACTATTTATGATGCATAAAATATAAAACTCTAAACAAAAAACAGTTTCGAGTGTAAATGTCCCAAAAAAAATTTAAACAGTAAACTAATAAAGTGTCCTTGCCACAGATCGTCAATACTAAAAAAAATACATATAATAACTACTTGTTCAAATAGGGTAATAGTTCAACATTTTCCAGGAAAATTTTGCAATTTTAGTCTGACTATAAAGGATTTTTTGTTAATCTTATACCATTTTAAGGCTTTAAGTAAAGAATTTGGTAAGTTAGAACTGACAAATTCAGAAATTTTGCCATTTTAACCTAATAAAATAACCAATGAACAAGATCAACAACAACAGCATCCGAGACAACCTACGACCGGTTTCGTCCTAATTAGGACTCACCAAGCAGACATAGTCGCGATTAAACCAAGCGGGATTAAGTATGAAGTACTGAAGCGACCGTTTGTGGGTAAAGTTGAAAAAATTGACACAGCTAAATCATTCACAGCCCAACGTCTCAGACATTGTCAGCTTATTGTGGTTTATAGTCTAAGCTCGTTTGATCAGGTTTAACCAGTAGTTATTACGGCCATCATCAACAGAACTGGAGGTTTCGCGCCATCAATAATAGTTAATGAACTTTACCGCAAGATATTGTGCATAGACTATAATCTCACAATAAGCTGACAATAAGTCTGAGACACAGGGCTGTGAATGATTTAACTGTGTCAGTTTTTTCAACTTTACCCACAAACGGTTGCTTTAGTACTTCGTATTTACACCCGCTTGGTTAGATTTCAACAGCGGTTTCAGGCGACTATGCCTGCCAGATGAGTCCTAATTAGGACGGAACTGGTCGTAGGTTGTCTCGGATGCTGTTGTTGTTCTTGCGGTAAAGTTCATTAACTATTATTGATGGCACGAAACATCTCAACTCTGTTGATAATGGCCGTAATAGCTACTGGTGACCTAAAAAAAACTGACTTAGCCTTCCCCTGCAAATTAACTCTTAATGGGAGGCACAATCTAAAATAAACCTTTTCACTAAAAATCTAACTCATCCTTCAATTTTTCAGCAATTGTTTTAAAACTTTCTTAGTCTAAAGTTTAATAAATTTTAAACAAATTGTAGAAAAAATATTTACATTTTTTAAACTTTGTTATAATTTTTTTAAATTTATTTTCTTATAAATCCGCTTCCTTAAAGTTGATCGTAATATTGAAAAGAACACTTCCTGAAAACTTGATGTGAATTGCTTTAAAATGAATATGACAGACTTTTAGTAAATTTTTAAATATTTCCGAGGAAACCGGGAAAAAAAACTTAACAGTTTTTTTTGGTGTAAAAAAATTCTTATATTATATACTCTAAATTTTCAAATGTTAGTTTTTGTAAAAAAAAATGATGCACTCCCTATGCCATAGGATATAAGTTAAAAGTTTATTAAAAGTATGATGTAATTATTCAACTTACTATTTTAAGAACTTTATCAAATACTTTTTCTCTTAACGTTTTACAAAACTACCTGTCAATTTTCGGATGGTATTGTGATTTTATGTCATTGAAAAAATTCACATAGTGATTTCCATTGTAATAATATCCTTCTGGTAACTCTTTAGTTTTGTGCATGTTCTGTTTAAACATTAGTTTTAAATTACATATTTGGCTATAAAAACTAAAAACATTACCTGTCAAATGTCTGATTGTAAACTTTTTTAAGTATATTTAGCTGGTATAAAGTCAGCTAAGTTTTACAAAACTTATACAAAATTTTCAAAGAAATTTGTGTACAATAATCTTCCAAAGATAACAAACAAATTTCAATACATACTGATCGTTTGCTACTTAAAAAAGTTTTAAAAGGTTATGACAATGAATATAACAAAATTCACTTTGAGAAAAGTTCAATAACTGATGTTTCGTATCTAATTATTTAGGAATAAACAAACTTTAGCGTATCGAAAAAGTATTATCAATGACTTTAGTACAAATTGCTATAAGAATTGACTAAAATAGACTAAGCAAAGTTATGAATAAATTAACTTGTATAAAAGTGTACTCTTTTTGACTAAGATCATCTTTAGTTTTGTGCTGCTTTAAAGTAGGCTTTTGCCTACCACACTTTTGTATCCAGTCCATAACTGTTTGCTTACAAATTGACGTTCCATAAAATGTCAAATGGTAACTCACTGGTTTATTGTTTTCAACACTGAAATTTAATTTATAAGTTTCCATTTTTAGTTTGTTTTAAAATTAGATTGTAACGATTATTAAATAACTACAATTTAATTAATTTTATGTAATGATATAATACAATAGCTTCAACTTCAAAATATTTCTAAAGTTGTACTTAAGGTTTTAAAGTAAAATAAAAAAGCATTTACGGTAAAGCTACAATTTTTTTTAATTAAAAAATATTACATAGTAGTCTTTAAATAAGACTAAAAAAGTTTGTACTAAGGTTGTACATTACTAAAATTGAAATCAGTAGTTTTATATGATATAAACTCAAATAAAAAAAAAAACAAGCTTTCAAGGAAATAAGTTAATTCTAACATACTTGCCGTTTGAAATAGTACTATAAAAGTACAATTTTAAATGATAATATGTAGATCTGTTGATAAATTTTAATTCAAAGGCTGAAAAAACAAGGAAGTTGTTTAAAACAGAAATTTATAATAAAATATAAAGTTACGGTTTCATAAAGTACAACAAATATCTAAAATCATTTACTTTAAATTTTTGGGTGGTTGAGGTATCAAACCATTCTGATCTTTTATTACATATGTAAGACATTTTGTTTTCGTTGCATACGTTACTTCATGATCAAGTTTGTTATCTTTAAAATAAAGAAAAACAAACATTATACGTTCGATTTTTGTCATTTCATTTGAAGCTATGTAGTCAAGTAGTAAACCAATATTTTAATTAAAACTCCTTAACTTAATTATGTAAATTAAGGTATAAGGGAGTAATGATTTATTTCAAAGTTAGCTTTAATTTTAGAACAATATTTTTTAAGCTACCAGTAGTATTTCAAAATTTTGAGATACCAGCGATTAAAGTTAGAAAGTTAAGGGAATAGCTAAGGGAATCACTTTTTTCACTATTTGGTCTAATTTTGCTGACTAAAACTAAGCTACAAGTTGCTTTTTTTACGATATAGTTATTCTTCGTTTTAGTTTACGCCCCCCATAAGGAACCTATTGCAGTCTCTGACTTCGACCGGCTATATCTCAAAAAATATTTTGAACTTTTAAAATCTGTAAAAAACAACTTGTAGCTTAGTTAAAACTTAATAAAATAAAACTAAATTGTAAAAAAAGTGATCTAAAATAGTTTAAACTAGGGGTAAAAAACTCTTCTTGTTGATTGGTCAGATTTGTCTTTCGTGGTCCGGACTTATTTTCAAAATATTCTAGCCTTGTAATCTATAAAACTAAACTTAAAAAAAACTCTTTATAAGCAAAATTTTAACGAAGTGGTAATTACTACACTATATTACTACTTGATGAGAAACAAATTAAGAACACATTTCAATTTCTTGTTATAAAAAAGCTTAATCTTATTTGTTTTATAGAAGTTGTTTTCAAGGTAAACTAACTCTCAGACGGTTTGTTACCCACCTTATGTAAACAAATACTCACAGTTTAGTCTTAAAATGCAAACTTTTTGAAATACAATACGAGCAATAAGTAGAACTATTGCTAAGTTCTACTAAAAATAGCTAAAAAATTCTATTAGAATAAGTTACTATCTAATTCTAACGCAACTATAAAAAACTACTATAATAATATTTTATATTAAAAATGGTTTTTAATTAAGAGAATGTTGCAAAAAAAGCTAATTTTAAAGCATAAACCAGGGCTTACAATCAAATTATAAAAAATAAAAAATAGTGTTGGAAAACGAAAATCCAAAGTTAATGTTTTGAAATAAATGGTATCTGTTCGAACACTCAGGTTAATTTTTTTTTTTACTAAAATTATTTTAATGTTTTTTGTTAATAAAAAATTTATTACACTAATTACAGTTATCAATGTTAATAATATTTTATAAGAAAAGTACTTCCTCTATCTATCTACTGTGTTAATACTTTTAAAGAGTTAGAGAACGACTGACTCAAGCTACTGTTCATCTCTATCTTTAACTAACTTTTCTTAGCTGTACATTAGTTGATACAATTGTACTTTCTTCATCATATAGTTTAAGGTTACTTAAAAAATATATTTTATCAATTTTTTTGGGAGCACTATATATAGTTTATAGTACCTTATCTATATTGACACTCAAATAGCACATGCTATAAAAAGAGTTAAGCTAGGTACAGGAGGAGCATTTAGATAAATAAACATCATGAGATCGGGTATCACAGGCCTTCTGAGAGCTTTAGTCACTAAAACCTGAAATCGGCAATTGAAACTACTGGAACTTGTCTGAACTTGTACTGAGCAAGCTGTTGTACTGGACATAAACCAAGTGCAACATAGATTCATTCAAAAGTTAGTTTATTTAGTAAATAAGACTTTTCTTTTATTTATTACTGTTGTTATATGTTATAAAGTTAAGTAAAAACCCATGAAAAGTATTAAAAACACAGCAAGTTAAGAAAGATTGTTTGTACAAGTTTAAACTTTAAAGTTCTACTCAAAGATGAATTTTTATAATTGAGAGCCCTTTCAATGAAACTTAGTATTAAAATCAACTCTAAAAAAACAACTTTTGTATAATGTTTTCTTAAAATTATTCAAAATTTGAACTAAAATTGTGTTGCTTTTAATCTCATAACTCAAGAATAACTGCTTTCCGAATTAAGTGAATTTAATAACAATATAAAATACTAGAAACAAGTATAAACATATAAACTAAAATGAGCTAAAGCTTAATAATTCTACATCCTCTTCAGTTCATTAAGGAAAAATAAACTTAAGACGAAACAAAGCTTAAATAAGGGAATCTAGATAAGTAACAAAAAGCATTGAAAATTGTAATAAACTGGATATCTTAATAAAATTCAATTTGCTTTAACAAATTAACGATTAAAAAATAAATAATATAACTGTAATACAAAAAAAACATTACAATTAAATTTTACACAATTAAACATATCCAATTTAACGTGAATCCATTCTGTCTTTGTTAATATCACAAACTTGGACCTGAGACATTAAAGTCTTTTAACCTTCGCAGAGCAAAATGTACTTTATTTTTTATGGGAACCATAGAAGCAGTAGTGTGCTCTTCCTCAACATTCTTATGATCCCCATCAGCTTCATTTGTCTCATTAGTTCTGGAATCATTCGAATCATCTGAAAACATTGAAGGTAAATCGAAAAATTGATGACTTACATTGACCTCTTGTGAGCTAGGTTGATCTCGACGTCAACCATAGAATGCCCTTGCATCAATACTCGTTGAGATTGGGTTGTACAACCTCAAAAACCTTATATTCCTTCGCGTCAATCTCCGTGAGCGATCAATTCTCACCACAAATTAATCATGTGGAAACACCTCCATTACAACTCCACTCCTGTCCCATTTATGTAGATGGTTACCGCTCTGGTTCTGCAGTAGACACCTACTGCCAACGTACAAAGGTCGCAACTTCCTAGCTTTGTGGTTGATAGCTTCTGCATTTTTGACGAGTCTTGTACGCAGTGCCTCTTCTTTTAATTTCCATGCTTCTCTCAATACAGGTCGCACCGCAGGATTAGAAAATTTTTCCAGCTTGTGAAAAAGTGCAAAACCATCTCGCAGCTGTCGTCCATATATAATTTCAGCTGGGGATACTTTACAGTCGCTGTCAGGTCTGTTCCTCAACTGAAGCATCGCACTTAAAAATCTATCGTTATCTAGGCTACCTGATTCAGTAACATTGGATCTTTTTGCTTGCTTTACAGCGACTTCTGCTTTTCCATTTGACCTTGGATAGTATGCTGAATCTACTCAATGTGTTCCATCCCAGGTTTTAAGAAGTTATTTTGTTGTACTAGACGAAAATTCTGGTCCACCACCAATTGATTTCTCCTTAGGTACTCCGAATCTAGAAAATAAGTCTCGTAGGCACTTAATTAAACCACGCAAACCTGCTTGAGATGTTCCGCTGGGTGTTGAAAATATTTCTGTCCAACCTGACAATCTATCGCTTACTACAAGAAAAAAATTTCCAGCAAACTGGAAAAAATCTGCAAATATCTTTTTAAAAGGACTTGTAGGATGATCAGATAACTCTTGTGGTAACGATGGTTGAGAAGGAAAGTTTTGCTTGCAGCTTTAACACTTTTCTCGAATTGATTCAATGTCCTGTGTAATCCCAGACCAGAAAACAATCTGTTAGGCACGAGCATGCATTGATGTTACACCTTGGTGCGCTGAATGTAACTTACAGAACATGAGGTCGTCAACTTATAGGCACCACCTATCAGACCTTGTATAGAATAGCTCCATATATCACGTACAAAGCACCATCGTATCTAAAATACGCCGATAAACATTCATCATGTTTTAAACTTCGACCTTCTTCAATACACCTAAAAACTCTTGAAAGTAGTTTGTCATTTAACGTTTCTTCCTAAGTTATTGCGATTGAACGGCGTACTTCATTGAGTACTTAATGAAGTAATAACAAGTGATTTATTAGTATTTATTAGTCACGTCACCATCATGCGAATTCATTTTTATTGACCATTATTCATATAGGTAGGATAACGTGATGCAGCGTCTGCAGCTAAATTAGTATTACCAGACATGTACTGTACTTCAAAAAGCCATGGTAGTGTGCGTTGTTTCTGTCTAAATATTCGGTTATTCTGAATTTCGTTTAAAGCACAGCACAATCACCAAAAATCTTTACACGTGGCTTATGGTCCGTAACAACCACAAGATCTTTGCAGCCCTTAGCATAATTTTTGTCTGCTCAATTTAAAAACCTTGAACCTGGAAGCGTCACCTTCCAACCAGTGGTGCAGCAGTCTGGTAACAGGCTATTGCAATTGCAGTGTTTCTGCATGAGAAAGTAGCCTAAGCCTTGCTTTGACCAATCAGGTTTTAAAAATGTCAACTTTCCAAGATCAAATATTTGTACACCGTTTCTTATTGCATCAACAATCATTTGTTTTGACTCATTAAATGCTTGGTTCAAATTTTTTGTCCAAATGAATTTGTGTTTTGGGCTTAGAAAATCTCTAAAAGGTGCCATAACTTTAGAAGTTTGGCATAGTTGGATACTTTATTTATTAGGCTAAACCAGCCCCGTGTATCTGTGGTAGACTTTGGTGTTGGGAATTTTCGAATTGAGTCCAAGTACTTTGGTAAAGGTTCTATGCGTTCATTTGAAATTCTGACACCTGAAAAATCAACTGACTTCTGACAGAATTGGAACTTATCTGGATTAAGGTTTATGTCAGATTTTCTAACTTTTGACAAAAAATATATTGTTCTCCACCAGTGACACTCTAATTCAGAATCATAAAACACAGTATCATCTACACACCTTTCCTTTCTATCAAAATCAGATAAGATAGCTGAACAACGACGATTGTAACCATCACCAGACGAAACAAAGCCTTGAGGTGCTCTAGCATAACGAAACCTAACAAACAGAGTGATAAATGTTGTGAGATGCCTATCACTTTCTCTCAAAGGAACTCAATGATACCCGTTCCAAGCATCTGTTACAGTCTTGAATGTTCTTTTTGGAATTCTGCGTGCCAACTTAAACGGAGTTTCTAAAGCCTTGTTTCCTTGTGATAACCATACGATGACACCAGATTACAGGTTCACCAAATGGGACACGTTCCAAAACACCCTTTCTCATCCCTTATGAGATCCGCTTCAACCTGTCTTTGCCAATGAATTGGTACGTGTGCCGGAGTATGAAAAGCACGAGGTTTAACATTATCCTCCAAATAAATTTCAAGTGGGGGCCCACTCATTTGATTAAGTGGTTTATGCAGACATATATTATACGTAGAAGCTGCATATCTTTGCAGAAGCCACATACTCACATTTTCACTTGTAGCCTTGAATGGAACTTTGCTTCTGATTGGGCAAAACTGAAGGTTACCTCGTGTGACTTGAGTTTACTTTGATCTTTTTCATTCAAATTCGCTACAACTTTAAAATGCTGATGAGAACCAATAGTGGGGAAATCACTATTTAAGATTAGAAGTTCAACCATTGTTCCATACGAGAGAAAAAAAAAACCCAGTCACTGACATAAATAATACCATTGCAGCTAACTACCTTATTTTTGGAGACATTCCACTAACAGCAGCTCTAAAAACGCCTAAAATATTTATTGGAACTTTGTTAGCAGCCCGAATTATGATTGATACAGGAAGTAGGTCATTCTTACCAAAACCAGCAACTTGAAAGTTTTTCCATCCCCAATTATTTGACTGTGCACCAGTATCAGTTAACGCACTAAGCATAACAAACTTATTTGTGCCGTATTTAGTGATTTTAAGTGATGAACGGGGATGGTCGAATGTCTTGGCTCTACACAAATTTCTTTTGTCAAAAATAATGTTGTTCAACATAATTTGTTTATTAGAGTGTAATGACTTTATTTGTGGATTCTGTTGCATAAAACAGAAACTATCATCATGGGTTTGAACAGCATTAACCTTCTTTGACTGGCTGCGCCAACAAGAAAAACAATATCTGAAAGGTTTTAAATTTAGAATTCCTTTCCCTTTGAATGGATAAAACAACTTTTTACAGCGCTGGCAAGCACATACTGGGACTTATCCCCTACACTTAAAAAATGCTTTTTCTGTCGTTGAAACGAAGATACCGCTGATACATTCCGATAGTTCTCTGTTGCATGTCTGCCCATTTCCTTACTTTCATTAAAAGAAATTATCTTAAACGATGATCTGGACAAGATATCTTCAGTTCTTAAGACTTCTCTTTTAATATCTTCGTCACCTAAACCCGCAAGCATCACGTCTTTAATTGCTTCATCTGTATAACATGTATTATTTTTCTTTCCGCATTCACACTCACTAACTGTAGTGAAATTACAAGTTTCTGTCTTACTTCTAACACAGGTTGCAAATGTTCTGAAAGGTTCATCGTGGTCTTTATGTAATCTCACCAGTTCTGCTCTTTTAACACCAACTACAATTTTTATGACTGCTACTGACTCCATCAATTTAGCTACATACTCTTCTGATTAAGCCATCAATCTAAGATCACTGCCAACATGAGATCACCAAGTTTGTCATGCACACATTGAAACAGTTGTATGCTTGCATTCTGGCTGCTTATGGTTGAACCAATTTTGAATGCCTCCCACCTACGAATGAACGCAAGCCATGTTTCTTGGCTGATCCCACGGTCCACTCTTGGCCGAATCAGTTGAGGTTCATTTGGCATTGATACACTTTTTGATGAACCAGAATTTTTTTCATGGTCAACTTTGGTCCAGAAGCCTGCAAACTAACTCACATGATTCATATTGCGTTTAGTAGCTGCATTCTTGAATTGGGCACTTTATCACAACCATAATAAGATATCTTACATAAAGTAAAACTTCTGGTTGAATTAAGTGAATTTAATATCAATGTAAAATATATGAAACAAGTATAAATATGTAAACTAAAATGAGCTCAAGCTTAATAATTCTATAATGACCTTTCCATAATTTGGTATATTTTAAAATATTTTATTCAAGAAAACCAGTATTTTTTTTGTAAAACTATGTTTATTTATTCAGAGAAGTGCAGGTTAAGTAAGAACCTTAATGTATCTATAAAAATGTGTTATATAGTTATTAAAATAAAAAAGCAAGCTTGTTTAGTAAACAATATTTTTAACTTTCAATACCAACAAAAATTTTGCACAGAACTTTTATTTATTTAATTGAAAATGATTGTGCTTAACAACTAATACAGTCCCACGGGTTCCAAAAAAAAAGTACTGCAAAAAATGACAAAAGATAAAGAATATGAATATGTGTAGTAATTTACATAGTAATATAGTTTAAATTTATTTGTTAAGAATTATTGATTTACTCCATTTTGCAATTTGAGTGATTGACATACATTGTACCTACTATTAGTTATTAACCTATGATAAGTATGGCTATAAAAATACACATACTCATTTTCTATATTTGCTATCTTTTTTGCATGATTAACTTAAGGAAATCTATGGAACTGTGTTAATTGTTTAACACAGAGAAACATTTGTCAGTAAAATAAAGAAAAGTACTGTGCAAAATTGTTCTTATTATTGTATATCATTAGAAACTTGTTTCGTTAGGAACTGTATTAACAAACTATTAGATAGAAATTTTGAATATATTTATTTTAAAAATACTAATTTTTGCAACAAATGACTCTTTAAAGTTTTTATCTAAAATTAATTAGCTTTATAACTATTTCTTTTCATTTTTTGTCCTTAAAATATGCGGAAGATTATAATACATTTATTAATACATACAATTTCACCGTATAAATAACTAAGCAAACATCGGCTTAAGTCTATCAGACTAAAGCCTGAACTTAAGTGTGCCGTTAGACAAGCTCAAATTGATACAAAGGTTTGATCACACCTCTTCGATCATCAGACAACAAGCTATCGGTAGACTGAGACAAGTTTTTTCGGTTGCGACTGACGATTTTCAATAAGAATGAAACCCGGGTCTCAGACTATCGAAAGCTTGTGGTTTAAGGCCCGAAGAGGTATGATTTATATATAACTTTATATAACTAAATAACATTTTGTGACAGCTGTAAAAAACTAATTTATTTTGCACAAAAGATAAACATTACAAACTGAATCATTAGCGAAAACAAACCTATAAAACTAACGATGCCCGTTACAGCAAAAAGACTATTTGATACAAGTTTTTTTATTGCACGAAGTCTGGTTTCAAAAACGCCTTTTAACAAAGGCTGGTAGAAATCAACACTTAAACGGTCTATTTTTATTAATTTGTTGTGGGATTGAAGAATTTTCTTACTCAAATACCTGTTAGTTATAGGTATAAAAAAACTCATACTTAATTATCACAAACAAAACAAAAAATTTTTTATAAAATTAAGGTCAGATGCGGTCATCTTAATTTTTGGATTTTGATCTTACTTCCTGGATAAACTTCTTAGCTAACAGATATTTGCTACGGATTTGTTAAAATTCGCAGCAGTTTCTGCATTTAAAAGATCGAAACTTGAGAGTTCAACAAGTTACTAACAAATAGTGCAAAATAAATAGGCAAATCAAGATGATTTCAATAAATATCTACTTGTCTTAATGTTTATAAAGTTTAAAGAAAACAGACATTTATTTTTTTTTCTTTTTAAATAACTCTTTAACTCCTACTCACAGCTTATTAAACTGTATAGGAAATACTCTTCTCAAAACCGAGGTGCATAGGTTGAAACCCTAAAAAATTCCAATAATTAATTAGTTTTTTAACTATCGAGGAAACTGGTAATACTTTAATATGAAAAAAAACAACATACAATACTTACTTTGGAGCTAGTAGACTCCGTAGAACTATTTGTATTATAGAGCAGCAAAACGCTGTCATTAAATTTAAGTATTTGTATGCATACAGTTTGATTTTTTATAAATAACAAGGAAATATGTAAAAAAAATCTAAACAAACATAAATGGCAATGACATCATTCGCATTCTTACGAATTCATTTCTTTCAAACTCATCATTTAGTAACACATTAAAGTCTTTGCTTTGAATTTTTACGCCTTTTTCAGCAAAAACAAAAGAAGCATTTGTTATTGATAATCGATTGTAATGTTGTATTTGCTTAAAATTTACGTCTTTCTAAAATGAATAACGTAATTAATTTATATTAGGTTGTGAGAGTTTATGAAGGTGTAATTAACATTTTCTAAAGCGTAAAACTTTTAAAAATTACTGAAGTAGAAGAAATACCTTCTAAAATGTTTTATGCAAAAGCACCATAACTACGTTCCATTCTTAATAAATTTTACTAACTTTATCTTAATTACAATATTGATTTAAAACTTTCAAGATTCATGCATTTTTAAAATATAAAATCATTTTTAATCAGAGAAGTAAGAACTTATATCAAAAACTAAATAATTACATTAAAATCATAACTTAACTTTTTTTTAAAGTGAATAAAACTAAGTACATTTATAAATAAAAATAAAGTAAAAAAAAAAACCTGTGAATTGCTGACACCGGTGTACACAACAGAATTGCACCAACCAGCTGCTGAATACTGATTTGCTATAATATCATCTGTACAGTAAATTACGTTACTTATTTTTGTATTTTCATCAGATAATACTACTGATATTAACTGGTACATATCAAAATACCTGAAAACAAATCAAAAATAAGCATTCTGAAAGACTATAGCTTAATGATTAAACTAATTTCCGGTGAAAAAATTTATTACTAATTAAAATAATATTTATATTCCAGTACCCTTAAAAGCGTTTACTTTTTTAGTTATGTTATGTCACTATAAATTAATAATTTAAATAACATTCTAGACTTAAGTGTAACTATTTGTACAAGTTTATTACACTTTCAAACCCAATAGACTAAAGCATATTTCCTCTATACTGTGAATAAATTAATTACATGTAAAAAACTATACTTTAACATTTATCACCATTTTATTGCAAATTATAACTAAACTCTGTATATTTAAACTTAAAAACTTATTTAGTACGAATAAAGTCAAGTAACGGTTAAAGAGGCACAAAAAAAGTAGTTTAATATAATTTGGAAATAGAGACAATGTTATAAAATTAATTTATTTATTCATTATTATTAAAAAATAACCAAGTTCTTTATACGAACAATATATTAGAAACAAACATTTGATTTCGTAAACAAACTTATAATTTAAAAAAACATATAACTTTATCATTTTGTGTCATAATAGTTATATATAAACTTAAAAACTAAGTATAAGATGTTTACAATAAAGTTTGAACTTGCAACTTTAAAACTTTATATTTTACAAAAAAAAAATTCTATTTTCGTTCATATTTTCAATAAATAAAATACATAAACAAATAATATAGCTAATAACTTATTTTAAAAACATCAACTAAGGGCAAAAGAAAAATTTATTTTTTTAGTTTATTTTTTACATATAAAACTTTTTACCGTTTGTTTTAATCCGAAGTAGCTTTTGAGATATAAGCTATCAAGGTTAAATAGTTCAATAGGTTCTTTATGGGAGTCGCAAACTAAAAAGCGAAATTAGACTTTGTCACTAAAAACCTACCTCCTCCTATAGTTTTTGAGGAATCGTTTTTTTTCGATTTTAATATTTTTTGAAAAGTTACCAAAAAAATATTTTTTACAAACTATGATCATTATTATTTTTTAAATATATTTTCTTTTAATCTGCTTCATCAAGTTGTTTATAATATAATATTAAAAAGAATATTTTCTTAAAAACTGAATTGAATTTATTTATAAAACGTAGTAAGAGAAAAAAAATTAGTAATTTTTACTTATTCACGGTTTTAGTTTTCTCCTCTTATAAGGAACCTATTGTACTATTTGATTTAACTGGGCTTTATCTAAAAAATACTTTGGGTATTAAAAACCTGTAAAAAACAAACTATAGCTCATTTAAAACTCTATAAAATAAGATCAAGTTGTAAAAAAAGTGATTGACTCCCCTATGCCCTTAAAATAAAGTACAAACTAAGCAAACCCGTTACAATTAATAATGATTTGAAGTTTTTTGTTAGATGCTGCACCTGGCCTAATAGACTTTCTTTTCGATACGGCTAAATTTATTGATTTCTGAAAATATAGTTGCTTTTAAGTCTACTTGTCATAAGCTAATTTTAGCATGTATACAAAAAACATAACAGCTATAAGACATAAAACATAATAATAAAAGACAGATACGGAACATAAAGTTAGAAAGCTGTAAAAAACTTATTTACAGTATAAACTATATACTTGATAGCAAAGTACAATTTGAGTAAATAAGAATTTATTAAAACAACCAGTGTTTTATGCAATAGGCAATGATTTTGAAGAACAAACTCTATAAACCCTAAAATAAACTTTTATTAGTAGAGCTCTCACTGCAGACTTAACTTACTTTATAAAGTTTCTTAGTAATTAACTACATATTTGTAAATAAAAAGTTTATAAAAACATAACAATAACTTTGATTAAAAAATTACCCTCTTTCGCGTAACTTTTCTCTAACAAATTTAAACATTTTATTTTAAATTTTTTTCAGCAAAAATATTATTTTAAAAATCTTTCTAATCTAGTTGTAATACTTATTTCTATATGTATTGTTTTTAGCTGAGCAAAATACAACTAAGCAAATAACTTCTAAACCATAGTTCTCATGTTAAAGAAGCAATATCGTACTCTATGGAAAACAGCTGTTTTAGATGAAATTTTGTTTTGAATGATCGTTTGTCGCATCATGTGTAAAACAGTTTACAAAACATCGAAAAGGCTTCTTATTATAAGTTCTACTAATTCATAAATGTATATTTAACTTTTTCGAACTGAACTTTGAAGTTACAAGTTAACTAAAGTTAAATCAAAAAACAATTTCTTATTCTTAAAATACTATGTTTTCAAAACTATTG
The DNA here is from genome assembly GCF_965202585.1 of Thalia democratica. Classification (NCBI taxonomy): domain Eukaryota; kingdom Metazoa; phylum Chordata; class Thaliacea; order Salpida; family Salpidae; genus Thalia; species Thalia democratica. The sequence continues at coordinate 62,232,877 of NC_139165.1, forward strand.
TGAATACTATATACGCAAAACTAACAAAAGCTTTAAAATTTTGTCAAAAAAGGTGTAGAAATTTACATAGTATACTTGAAAATATTTAAGTAACTAAAAATAACTGCAAATAAAATAATTTATTACCAACCAGTAACTTTAAGTAGTCAAGTTCATCAGTTTGGTTTTTTGACGTGCACTGGATTACTACCCATCTTTTTTTCTCCCTGCTACATTCTACCAGCGATTTTACAAGTTGACCTGTGTGTGAGGTTGGATTCCCAATAACAATATACACAGGTACCTAAAAAATTTAGTACAGAGTAGGTTGATACAGTGGTTATTTAACTAGATGCTCACAGTTTAGTTGTGAAGAAAAGTACGTGCAAATTTGTGCATAAAATACAGATTTACTTAAAATAACTTTTTATTGGTTAGCTATACATACTTATAAATAGCATAAAGTACTATGATCTAAAAAGTGCAAACATTGAGAAACACAGACTTAAGTATTTCAAAAAAGTGATTCAAATTTATATAGACATAAATTTTTAGCAAAATAAAAAAAAAGTATGAAAAACGAACATTAAGTTATTGAGTTTTATATACTTGAATTAAAAGTAATAATCTTGCTTTAGTAAACAATTAAAGAATCTTTACTAAAGCATCTACAGAAATCTACATTTAAAACAATGAAAAACTTATTTTATTAGTTCACCTAAGTTTTCAATCAAGAAAAAGTTTTCTATTACCTAAAACAAAGATACACTATATAATTTAACTAGTATTTAAAAATAAAGCTTCCAAATTTGATTTTTTTAATCAAAAAACTATTAAAAAGTAAACTAACCCAGAAAAAAAAAAGTAAATTAGTAAAACATAAAACTACGGACTATTTAAAGTCAAAAAATTATTAACCAGTCAAAATAAAAAGCTTTACTAAATAAAAATAAACAGTACTTAAAACTGAAAAACTCGCCAAGCTATATAGCGGTAAAGCATAAATGGTTACACTTTAGTTAACAAAATTTTAACGCAAAGTAGTTATAGTAATCTTACAACGGCAATATTTTATAAAAATTTAAACTTTCAGATACAATGTTATTAAATATTGAAAATTCTCGATTTTCAAATCAATGATAACTTGTTTTTGTTTTTACTGATAAAACTCTTAGATAAAATTAGTATACACTAACTACAGCGAAACTAACTTTGCTTTCATTGAAACTTTTAAGCTCTGTAGTCATTTTAAGTAAAATGTCTTTCTGCTGTTTTGTAACTATTTGGCCTTCAAAACGACGTGATACTGATAAATGGCACTCGAAATCTGTCACAGTAGAAAATAAAACAGCAGTAATAGAACATCCAATTAAAAAATGATAATAGTAAATAAGGAAAATTTTTTTTTAGAAACACGGAAAACAATCTTAGTGCATTGATCGTGGTAAAAACGTATATGTTAATTAAAACGTATAACAACCTTATAAATTTCAAACGCACAACTTTCGTGTTCATTTATATGGAAGCGTGAATAGTTGGTTAGTTGCAAAACGTAGAAACTGATAATCTACATTGGTAGTGTAAAACAATCTAACCTTCTATATTTTTTTGAAACCAGCTAAATCTACTTTTGTCTTTATGGAAATCATATTTGCTCTGTGAACTTTTATAAGATAATTTCTTATTGTGCATAGTGGCAAAGTTAGCAACTGCTTCTTTTAGTGCATCAATACAGTTATCCGTATCATTCTTAAAAAACGGATTGTCTTCGGAAGTTGGTATTTTAAAATTTATTTTTATAAATGAAGGAACTATCTGTTTCATAAATATGTATCATTCAGTGTAAAAAACTAATTAAATACAAAAATAAATTATAAATATTCGTTATGTTGCACTATCTATACTTTTTAATAGACATATAATTATAGTTTTTTTATATAAGTAGTCTTTTTATCAACTTTTATTTCCCGTTTCTAGCTGACGAAACTTATACTTAAAATAGAACAAAAACATCTGATCACTTGGTAGTAATGTTTTATTAACTCTAATAAATGACTTTCAAACTCGTTCCCTTAATTCACTAAATTCAATAACTATTGTTAACAATTTAATAAACTGTAAATACGAAATATAAAAACCTCCTTTTGAAAGAAACTCCAATTTTCGTTGGGAATTGCAATTGCAAAACAAGAACTTCCACTTAAGTTAACAAAAGCAGAATCGCTGAATAAAAGCGGATGACAACATAATGTTGATGTACTTTTTAGTACAACCTGCATTAACGGCATTTCAAAAAAAACTTTAGAATCTGTTAGAGTTGGACTTGTTAACTCTATTCTATCAACATCTTTCAATAAATCTACACTAATTGGTTGGTAATCCTTAACTTTAAGAGAAAAACTTAAGAGTTGTGAGTCATCTGAATCGCCTTGCATCTTTTCGAAAAGAAACTCAATAGAGACCTCTGTTAATTAAAGTAAAATAAATATATTTTTTTAGAATCTATACTGTTATCTATATTTTTTATCTGTTGAACATAATATTTTGTCTCATTTTCTCGATTTAGTTTAAAGTTAATAAGTACATTAGTATCTAAAGCTGACAAATAACTATAACTTAAACATAAGATACTAGCATTTGAATTAAACTTTAACATTTTCTAACAGAGTTTATACTTATCTATGATTTTTTCTAACGTTTTAGTGCTTAAGTTTACTTATTTCTGAAAAGTTGTAGTTTTTTTGACTTAAGTAAAATTTGTTGATTTCAAAACTAATAAACAAATTTTTTTGACGATAACAACTAACCAGAAGTACTATGTATTAGCTGCGATGTAGAACAAAACAATAAATTATCTATTATGATGTCATTTTTCTTATCGTCAACAACAGGCTGATTTAAAATGTCACCTCTACTAAAATTTGACGTTGTTTGATTAAATTGTCGTCTTTCTAGTTTCTGTACAGCAAATTTTTGTATTCTTTTAAAAGTACTTGAAAAAAAAGAATAATAAAATGTTTAAAATCTTTATAGTGACACTTTTAGCCTTTAATACTACTACTTGAAAAAAAAATTATATATCTACCTATAATTGAAAAAATATATATATAGGATTGCCAGAGGTTTTTTTAAATCTAATTCAAGTTTTTTCAAAAAATATTTTTTTGATCCATTTTCAGTATAAAAATAAATTTAAGGTAAAAAACTGATTTTTGGCAACCCTGTATATAAAAAAGTTTTAAAATTCAATGAAAACTGACTGCAACACCAAGTTTTACTAAGTTTATTAAAATGCTTTGCTGGATGTATGGGGGGGGGGTAAACACCCTTTTTTGGTTTTTGATCTTATTTTGTATAACTTTTACTAAGCTACAAGATTCTTTTTACAGAATTAAAAGTTCAAAATAATTTTTGAGATATAGCCGGTCAAAGTCGGGAGCAACAATAGGTTCCTTATGGGAGGCGCAAACTAAAACGCCAAAAATAGACTATTTCACTAAAAATCTATCTTCTCCTACGCTTTTTGAGATAACTACCTAAAGTTTTCAGGAAATGTTCCTTGATATATTTAGAAAAATGTCGGAAGAAATTTTAAAAAATTTTAAAATAAAAATTTTATACAAAAAATAAACAAAAAAAAACAGTTTTTTTTTAGTTTTTTTGTTATAAAATTTTTATTTTTAAATTTTTTAAATTCTGTTTCGACAGAATTTTCTAAATATATCAAGGAACATTTCCTGAAAATTTGAGGTAGTTATCTCAAAAAACGTAGGAGGAGGTATATAATATAATTTTATTGATTAAATTAGCTTATATTTATATCAAACAGTTAATACAAATAACTAAATTTATAATACTTGGAAAAGTTAAAGTTTATATATTAAAGTAAAACGTGTGCAGACAATAAAACTTTTTTAATGGATATAATTTTATTTAAGTCTTTTGAATTAAAACAGTCTACTGATGTTACTTTTTATTACAATTTTTAAAATTTTGACCATACTTATTTTGATTTATCAAATAACTTAAAAATAAATTCAATTTATAACAACAATTAAAGCAAAAAGTATAAAAATAAATTTAGATACACTTTAAATTACAAAAACTGAAAAAAAAAGTTACTGAAAGTGATAAATTTAGCTACATAAGTATTTAAAAACAAAATGAGTTCACGACTACTCAAATTCCGATAATTCAAACTCTTAAAAAAAAATTAAAGTGCCACAACTAAAAATATAATGTAGATTTGAAAGAAAAACATATGTAGGTCTTATTTATATCTATAAGCCGTTTTTTATTATAGTAATTTTTAAACATCTCAAAAAATATTAATTTTTTTCATAAAAGAGTAAATAAATTGTAAATATTAGTAAGGCTTACGTACTTATATTTTATTTTATTTCAAAAATATATAACTTTTTGAGATATGGTTTCTTAAATATTATGATAAAATTTGATTTGTTGAAATTAGAATTCTCCGAATTTGAATTGTCATGTAACCAAGAAAAATATAAAGTTATAAAACTAATTAATAAATATTTATACCATTTTATAGTTAAAGCATTAAGATATAATTAGATTTGAATTTCCTGAAACCTAGAAAAACAGCCTAACTTACTTGATCCTTCAGATCTGAACAACTAAACTCTTTATAAGCATCAATACACGAAGTAAGTACCAAGTATTCACTACTTGTTTCACAAAAAGTTTCATCTAACTGTACAAAAGTAAAAAATAAATAAATTATACATTATTAATTTCATTCTTTATTTTGAGCAAAACTAATAATAAAAAACAATAACACATTTTGTTATTAAAATATAAATGAACAAAAAGACTAATTACTTATAATAAGTTTAATATCAAAATTAGATTTAAGTATACTATCATGACATTATTTCTTTTTTAATTTATATCATTTAAACAAGTGATCAATCATTATTAAATAGTTGGGACCTATCAACTAGTTACTAAATGATATATAAATTCTAACATTTATATATGAGTCTACAAAAGTGTCACTAAATTCCACACTACCAAGCAAAGTATTTGTATAGGATGGAATGTTATGTACAGACACCGTAATCCGTTTAATAGTTGACTCTTTTGAAAAATGTTCTATTTGGCACCATTGGATTGAACTGTTTAAAACGATAACTTAACTTTTACTTTATATATTAGTTAGTGTTACCAATCTTTTAAATAAAAACAAATATCGTTAATAAAACACTTTTCATTCTTAGTTTTAAAAACATTTTTGCGCCATATTTAATTTATGCACATATTAACTTTTTGTTTTCAACAGCACTTTCTAATGATACTTGAACAGTAGGTTGTATGTCAAGCTTGCTGGTTGCTAAAGTATCTAGGAATGGTAGAATGTGATTAGCTGCATCATCTCTCGGTTTTAAATTCTTATCTTGATTACTTTCACAAAATCGTTTAATTGCAATTTGACAAGCCTCTACGCACAATGAATATAGCAATGTCAGTCTTCTAAAATTTCTGTTAAAATGTTTTGTAAATAAAACCTATAAACAATTTTTTACACTTTTTAAGTTTGAAAAAGCACTAAATTGTTATATTAATTTAATTATGTTTATAAACCAATGACAACCAACTCTTTTTCTTCAACTGTAGCATGTATATTGGGAGGAAAAAAGTATGTTCTTGTGCACACTATTTGACTTTGCGGTGCTACTGACTGAAGTAACTGTAGAAAACAAATTAATAGCTTATTTACGACAACAACTATAAATAGATATTTATCTATAACAAACAGGTATTTATAAAATATATGTCACTATTTTAGAGTTAAGCAGTAAATACACAGAAGTTATAGAAACTAAACTGTGTCATAAAAACGTTTAAAAGATTTGTAAACACTTTAATTAAAGAAAAAGAAATTAAACCATATGTAATGGAAACGACCCTTGATTTGAATTTGTTAACTTTTGCTCTGGTAAATACTCAGAATCTGGTTGAGTAAAAGTGCCAAACTTGACGAAAGGTCGAACAACTTGTTGCGTTGGTTGATGGCTTATACTACCATGCTTGTAATAACTCGTCAGTGGCTAAGAACAAAAGTAACTGATGCTTATTTATGTACAAAACAAAAAGACAAAAAATATTTAGTACAAATAAAAATAAAAAGGTAATTTCAAACATAAGAATTGTGTTTTTTGGCCTTTTTTTTGTCAAAAAATACAAATTAAACATATTATCTTTAGTTTTTCTTTAAATTTTTTTTAATAACATGCTGTGTAGCTTCGCATGGTAAACCCTGGGTCAATGTGCGAAGGCACACAGTTGTTGCTAAGAACCATGACAGGTCCAAACATAAGCTGAAATGATGAATTCAAGCTTTTATTTTTAAATTGAAACTAATTAGGTGCGAAATTACGCGACAAGTTAGTGGACTTAAAGGCTACTGAGTGAAAAATTTTTCTTTAGTGATCTTATATGCCTAGCACCTAAAAATTGAAAAAAAACACTAGTTTAAACATTTGTATAGAAAATATTAATCTAAAAAGATAATTATTGTTTATACTTGTAGTTATTATACAAAAGCTAACTGTAAATTTTGTTGTTTAATGACCTTAGTTTGAAGAAATTAAAAATAAGATTAAGGACTAAAAATAATGACTGCTATTTTAAACAAGTAAAAAAATTTGCTTAAATTCTTAATTTTTTTACTTTTATAATTTGAATGTTGTTTTCTTTTACTTGTTTAATTTTGGTGTCATTTTGGTAGTGAAAATTTTTTTCTGAAGTTTAGTTTCTACTTATTTTTTAATTTTGTTGGTTATTTCTTTTACTTGATCAATTAAATAAACTCGATCTTTTGTTACAACTAAATTGTTGCTAATTTTTTTTTTAACTACCTTAATTGTAGTTAAAATATGACACATTGATGATAGCATAAATTCTTAATAGTAGTTCTTTACTACCTCATTTATTCTCAAAAAAACTTGTGTATGCTGATATTTGAAAACATATCTCAAAACTTGTATTTTACTCAACATTCGTTGCCACTTAAATACTTTTATATTATTCACTTTAATAAATTTTCTAGAAAAAAACAAACTTAATTATTTTTTAATTTCTATTTTGATGCGAAAAATATTAGGGGTCATTACTTTTGCTTGTTTAAGCTTATAAAGTTTTTTTTTTACTTTTTCAACTTTGGTGTTTTTTTTCGTTTTATACCATTCGAGGTCAGTATTTTTTCTTAATCAAAGAAATTACATTGCAAAACTATCAAAATCTATCATTGTTTAAGGTTGTTTTTTTAGTGGACTTTAAAACGTCAAACTTACGGAAAAATTATAGGAAACTAACAAATACATTGATGTGCTTAAATAAAATCGAAGGGCTATATATCATAGTAAGAATAGAAGTTGATGAATGAAAGTACGAACAACGGCGTTTTGTAATGCTGTCACATATAGACACAGCAATACAAAATGTCACTGTCTATACTCAGCAATCATTAGAACGAATGCCTAAAACTTTATGTAAGCTATTTCAAGAGCTTAAACTTTGTTAAAAACAAATTAAGAATTCTAAATACAAGTAAATCATTAAGGAATTTCTATCCACTTATATAAACAAATATGAAAAAAACTTATCATTAACATTCACTGTTAAAAGTGTTGAATTACAAAAAAAAGCTAAAACTAACTTCACTTGCTTTTTTATGAGTCAACTCATCGAACGATTCACATGAAAACATGTTATTTACTTCATCCCAATGTTTAACTGTAAGTTTAACAGATTCCAGCAAGCATTTATACAGTTTCTGTTTATCCAAATCATCAAAAAAATCAGTTATCTTATTGTAAATATTAATTACTTCGTGTTCAATTGTAAAAAACGTTCCCCTGTATGAATTCTAAGCGTTATAAGAGAACATAGTATAATCTTCTCAAAGCATAAGCTAATACTACAAAGAATTTTTTCGGCTATAAAGTTATATTATAAGTTTTTAGGAAATTATTCAAATTATAAAATAGCTACCATATACAACGATTATAAAACTAAAAAATTATTAGCGGAGAGCAAAAAGAGTTACTAAAATATTAAATACTTTTTTATGCATATTTGTAAACAATTTTAATAGCACTACTTAACTGTAACACTTTAAGTTCTTCACTATGTATATGTAAAATTGTAAAAAGAACTGCTACAAAATAAAAATAAATAATACAAGATATTTTTAAATTATTTACAGATAGCTTAGGTATTAATTAAATAATAAAAGGAAGTAACAAAAAAAGATATTTGAAACATTTAAGAGACAAGACACTTCTAATATTTTTAAAGGAATAAGGTCATAGAAGGTAAGGCAGTTTTTATACATTTTGATCTTATTTTAAAGATCTTTAACTTGGCTAGCAGTTGCTTTTTACCGTTTTGTAAAATTAAAGCTAGTTTTAAAGATATAAGGGTACAAAGTCGAAAACTCAATAGGTTCCTTATGGAAGGACCAAAGTAAAAATAAAAAAAGAATATTTTATTAAAAGACTATCTTCTACAGTATTTAAGCAATTGTTCTGAAACTTTCTCTATTCAATCTCATCAAAATAATTAACATTTGTATTGTAGAATTTTTTTAATTTTAAGTATAAATAGTAATTAAAAAAAATATTTATTTTTAATTGTTACAATAGGATTTTTCTATTAATGCAAGGAACATATCTAAAAAAATTGAAGTTAATTGATCATAAATGAGGAAGAATATTATTTTAAATTTTTTTTTTAAATTCCGAGAAAATTAGCAATGATAAATTCGTTCTCTATACGTTTTTATCGGAAACTTATTAAACAACTGATGATATCTCAAATATTAACTAAAATTTTTATTTTGTGAAAAGCACTTTATAGTTTATAACTATAACTTTCATATTAGGTCTAATGTTAATTTTTCTATTAAAAAAAAATTAGACCCTCTAATAGGGATCCTATAGCCATAAGTTACGTAACTTAGTAAATAAAACTTATCAGTGACAGCCAGTCCCTATAATAATAAAAGTTTGTAATTAAAATATTAAAAAACTTACTTTCCAACACCATCGATGGCGTATGACTGTATAATTGGCCACTTTTCTACAAGAAGCTTGTCTAATTTTATACCACTAAAGTCTTTTCTAGTTTTATAAGGGATCATAACTTTGTCTCTACCCTCCATCATTTTAATAAATGTTTTGACTTTGTACATTTCTAGTTCATCTGTATCCTAGATATTTTTATTAACTTTCAACGTAATTGTTTGAAAACAAAAAACTTATTAAATAATGTTCAAGTTTAAAGTAATAACCACAGGGTTGCCACTCTTTGAGTAAAAAACTATCCTGAATGACCTTGAACTATCATGAGTCATCCTAAGTTTTTTACAATCCTTAAAAAAAATTTATTGCCTTTGGTGTAAAGAAAATGTTATTTATAAGAGTAATAAAGAGCTAGCTGCAAGGCTAAAAAAAAATTTTATAACTATTTCAAAATTAATAAAATCAATTTCTTGAACAAAATTGGTTATATTAACTAAAAACATTAAAATAGGGTCAAACAACTAAATCTGTCCTGAGATTTTTTAAAAATCTTAAAACTATCCTGAGCTTTATATTAAAAAACAAAACTATCCTGAGTCAGCCTGAGTTAAATAAATAAACTCAAAATATTCTGAGTTATCCTGAGTGTTTGGCAACCCTGTAACCACAAAAAGTTGATGGTTTTTATTAGAAGTAACTTTTAAAATGAACTATTGATTTGATGTGTTAAAATAACTATTAAAAATAAACTTATACTTCTACATTAGTCTTTTCAATACTTATGAAAATATTTTATTTATTTCAACAAAATTATAAAAGTATAGTTTTTGTTAACTGAGTTTTTTATAGACAAAATAAATAAATATATTTTGTAAAATTATGATAAATTTGAAACTTTTATTTTTAAAATTTTGTTATTCTATTGCAGCAGATGTGTTTTCTTCTTAAAATTTATTCATGTTAAAAAATTTGTGAATATTAGTTGTGTTCTGAATATAACAAATACTTTTAGTAATAAACTATTACTAGAACAACATAAATTGGATACTTACACGAAACATGTTTTTTAAAACACGTTATTTTAAGACTATAAATAATACATGTGTTTGCCATGAATACTTACAGAATTAAACTTCTTTAGGCAAAAAATATCTATATTTCTCCAATGGTAAATGAAAGGTAATACAACATCATAGATAAGCGGATTACAATAAACTGCCACCCAATCATTTGTGATAGCTATCATCAAATCTGCGAAATTTTTAGAAAAATTTAAGTAGCTCACAAAAAAAACAATATGATAATCAATTGATGATTAATTAAGATCACATGTTAAAAATGTACAAGTTTTGCCTCTGAAAAACTCAATAGTAAGTACAAAGTTTACGTTTATATTACAAAAATTCACTTTGGCCCTTATTTGAAAGCTCGAGTTATATACTATTACTTTTAGTAGAACCTAATAATTTTAATTAAATTTTAAAACATAGTTGTTTTAGTAGAAATTGTTTAAAACATAGGGAGAAGAAATCTTCCATTGCCAATTTTTAAGAATTTTGAAAGTTTACTAAATCAACACAGTAAGCTAAAAAAAATTATTAACAATAGTTTCATAAAAAGTAGAGTGAATAAATATAAATATCAGACTTAATAATGAAAGATAAAAAAAAACTACATGTAACATCTATATTATATCCACTTAACACTCATACAAAATATTTATAAACAATACCTTCCTGTATAGCAACTTGATGCCAATAAATGATAATAATGAAACTTATTCAGTAGGAAAAAACAGCACGCTAAATAGATGTTAACTAAACCATCTTATATTATATAGCTAAATTATATCAACCAAGATAGTTCTAACTATGTTTAATTCATCAAGTAGTGGAAAATAAACTTTGATTAAAAAAATACTGAAAAAATTATAGACAACAGCAGCAAAATGCAGCTGTTCAATAATCCTTTTTTCAGAAGTTTTTTATACAACTGTCTCAAAGTGATAGTAAAAAAGACTAGACACTAACAAAGCTCTTTACTGAAAAATATTTTACACGTTTTACAAGCTTACAAAAGACTTATAATATCTCATGCCCTCTGCGACAAGCAACGACAGGACTTTTTCAAAAGGATTAACTAATAAGTGATTAACGAGAGTAATACAAGTAAAAAAATGGTCAATTAAAAATCAATTATTAAATTAAGTATAATACAAATTAAATAAATTAGTGTAATAATTGAATAAATACGTGTACTACTCTCCTTAATCACCTAATAGTTTTTTAAAACAGGGTTACCACTCGTTGAGTCAAAAAATCTTCCCTGAGTGAACAGAAACTTCCCTGAGTTTGCCTGAGTTTTTTCAAATTGTTAAAAATTTCATTATTTATTAAAAAATTACAATTTAATTCTAAGAATATTGAAGAACTAGCCGCAAGGCTAAAAAACTTCTAAATAACCACTTAAAAATAAACAAAATTAACTTTTTTGAACAAAATACTGAAACTGGATTAACTAAATCTCATTCTAGATCTAAAATAATTTTCCCTGATATTTTTTTTTAAATCTTAAAATTTCCCTAAAATTTTTAGAAAAAACCCAAAAATCCCTGAGTTAAAAAAAAGAATCAAAATTCCCTGAGTTTCCCTGAGATTTTCTATAACTTGAAATTTCCCTGAGTTTCCCTGAATTCCCAGAGTTCCCTGAGTGTGTGGCAACTCTGTTAAAAATTTAGTTGTTTTTAGATTAATAATTGTTATTATGCAGTACGTTTCTGATAAAAAGCAGTGAAAATGTTTTAAAACGTTTGTAAAAAACATTGGCGTATTTACTATAAATTGATAAAACTACAAGAGGCATATGTTTTTATTATTAAAGAAGGTTTATTCCAATTCAACAGCGCAGCTGTGTGACAGTTTGCTAATGTTTGCATTGTGACATAATCAATGTAAATTAAATAAAATTTAATTGAGTTTCTAAAACAATGTCTGAATAAATTTATCTGTCCAAAACGGTTAGTACAAGAGATATAAGTCAAAGATTAAATTTAATCAAAAAGCTGAAAAAAAATCATAAAGTGTGAGATAACTAAAAATGATGAATACCTAACCAAACTTTAAATAACAATAGAAAATTGCAAAATGAAGTTAAAAATGATCTTAGTTTGGAATTTGATACATACATAAATATTAAATTGTATTGAAGCAAAACAAATAAAAGAAGCGTACGCTAAAGAATGATTCAACATTTAAGGCTAATCTTGTTGCGATTGTTCAGAACTACTCCAATGAAAAACCTGAGAATGATAATAACACAAGTGAAATGCTCAGATGTCATTATAAATATCATAACAAAAGACAAAGTTGCTTTGACATAGCCGGATAAAGTAGTTGGGCATTGTTGTACTGGACAAAACAGACTACTTGAGGAAAACGTATGAGATCATAGATGATCTAATATCTAAATTTCTTAAGTTGGGACAGGTTAGTAATTTGAAAATTTAAATAAAACTAAGATATAATAAGTTTACTAAAAGACTAGGTCTCAAAATATTAAATAAATCAAACATTTTTCAATAAGTTTAAACCTATGGGTTTAATAAGACCCAGGATATACAGTCTGCCAAAACTACATAGATTATAAGTTTCTCTAGGACCTATTTTATTAATGACAAAGTCACCCCAACACAAGCTAGCAATAGTTCTCATTTTACTGCTTGAACCAGTGCTACATCATTTTTCACAGTTTGTAGTAAAAGATTTATTTAATAATTGTTTTTGGGTTGATTACTTTTTTACTCCCACTAATCACTTAATGGTTTTTTTTTTTTGTTTTTTAGATGAAAAACTGTATTTTGTTTTTATTAGTCTGCACTCAGCAGTATGTTTCTGATGATAATCATTGAGAATATACTAAAACGTTTTTGAAACAATATTGGAGTATTTAATTTATATATCGATTATATTTTTATTAGTGAAGAAGACTATTTTTAAAACAGAAAACACTTAAAATGCACAAAAAAAAACAACAACAATTGTTGAATAAATAATTATAAGGAAAACTGTTACTAAAAATGCTACATAGTTTTGATTACAAAATACCTTACTCTAAAACAACCCTAGGTCAAAAATACAGACAATAATTAAAAGATATTAGATACTTGTATTAACCAAGGTTTCCCAAAGTGGGCCAAGTGGCCCCCTTGGGTTCCATGACAGAAATTTAGGGGGCCATGAGCAGTAAAGGGGCCATAGAGGAGCCATGAAGTCATACTTTGAAACTTACACTAGATATTCCTAAGTTGATGATGAAGAGTAAAAAAAAGGTCTTAGGTGTTTTTAATGGTAGTTTTGAAACTTACACTAGATATTCTGGAGTTGATGATGAAAAGCAAAAAAAAAGGTATTAGGTGTTTTTAATGGTAATTTTTTGAGTAATCTTGTTGGAGGGGGATAGCTTTTTTTAATTCCTTTAAAGGGGGCCTTTTGAAAAAAAAATTGAGAACAAAATGTGTAAACAAATAAAACCAAGCTAAAAAAACAAAAAGTGCAACTTTATCAAACTAACTAGATGTTTAAAACCAAAATTATAAAAATTATACAATAATTATTCCTAAGTTTTTGACTAAAATATTATTAAAGTGTGTTATGATGTAAAAGAGACATACTAAGTATATATTTAGTCCGAATGTATAGATTGATAAAAAACTAACACAATTAATTATATATTTTTATTAAAAACTCTGGTAAAGTAAACTTACTAAAAAATTAATTTAGTTATGTAAAGGAAATTTAAACCTTCTGCTATATCCTCTAACATGTCGTTACTTTCCAATGCTGATGTCAAAAAAGTGAAAAGGTCAAAGAACAAATAGTTTGCAGTTTCTAAACAACCATCATTGTATCTGTTAGTAAATTAATGTATAGTTAATAAAAATGAGTATATAATAAAAATTTATGTTAAACTAATTTAATGAAAAATAAATTTGTATAAAAATTTGTAGTTTAAAAGTAAAGTAAAAGTTTTTAATTTCATGCAGTTTTTAACAACTACTGACAATACAATTCTTTGAAAAAATTTAATGTATTATGAATTTTAAATAATTTATATGTTTTCCACTTTTAACAATAAATTTATACCACAAATAAGTTTAGTAAGTAAAAAGATATGCCTATCATTATTTTTGACCAAGTTATTAGAAGTTTAAGCTGTTAGTCAAAATAAAACTCAAAGTTGAGTCACATGGGGCCTAGGCTCTAGATATTTGAAGACGCTTATCCAAATTAACACGTGAGTGCTTAGACAAAACTGAATTTGCTGGTAGCCAACAACAACTTTATGGTTGAAAACGAACACAAGTTGGTCTTGCTTTTTGTCCCTTTGGCTTTACAGGAATGTAAACAGACCAGATCCTCTTGCAAGGTTCAGACATTGTGTCAACTGGATCTGCTAAATTCAATGTTATTTTTTGCCGCTTACTTGCTTGAAACAGTTTGCCAAGGTCACAAGGGGGAACCTTCCATACAGTGTCAAGACCGCTGGCATTGATACTAAAAAAACACAGCAAAGCCACCAGGGGTCATAGGGATAAACTTTAACCTTTTGACCAGAGGTGGTCACTTAGTTTAAAACTGCTAACTTTTCTATACTGCTGCAGTTTTATTTGTTGCTTGTTGGCTCCTTGTACTGATACAGCTTGCCCTAGAGTTGCCACAGATCTAGAACTATTTAATTTTTTGTAGTCCCTTTTTTGGTGTCAGCTAAGAGCTAAAGGGATTCCCCTTATGCCAGAGGTATTTTCAATTCATTTTGAAAGCAGAGTACAGTGTCAATTTACCTTCACTAAACTTGTATTGCAACTATCCCTAACTGTTACTTTTGTCCAATATAACTGCTTTTTTTAAATAATTGACACCTTATATCAGGGACTGGCAAACTGCAGAGCAACATTGCACACACTGACAAAACTAAGATATTGAACAAAAATTTTAGAGTTCTAAAACAATATAAAATGAGTGAAGATTACAGCCTGCAAATAATAATTAGTGAAAAACTAAGGTCTAATACTAAGGTTAAATACTCAAAATACATCAAATGATTAAGGGCATAGGAAGGGTAAATCACTTTGCTCTTGATTTTATTTTGTTGAGTTTTAACTAAGCTACAATTTGCTTTTTACAAATTAAAAAAAAAACAAAAAAATTTTTGAGATATAGTAGGAGAGTATAAGAGGTGTTTTATGAAAGGAGAAAATAAAAATGACAAATAACTAGAAATTACTAAAAATATATGTACTACTGTGTTTTTGAGTTTATGTCAAAAATAAAAAGTGAAAAATTAAAATCAAATGAGTAACTTGTGCTTATATGTTTCATTTGACATAATAAAAACTATGTTTCTTTAAATTATTATAAGTTATTATATACTTAAATTCTAAAATTTAAAAAAAAAATTTACAGTGTATACAAACCGACAATCAATTCCAATTGGAACAAATACAACATGATTTGAATTAGAAGGAATGAGTGATTGAATTCTTCCAAGTCGAATTAAGCTGTTTTTAATTATAATAACTTATTAGTTCAGTAGTCCAGCATTAGTATATAGTATGAGTTTTAAGAATGGTATATAGAAAACAATATAAAATTTAAAACTGAATATATAGAGTAATTTACTAAAAAATAATATAAACATTACTCCAAAAAAATAGTATTAGTAAATTTGTTACTACATAGCCTAAATCTAGTTAAAATAAAATTTTATTTACAATTACAAATTTTATATTGCAATCATAAGACTCATTTAAGATGGCAAAACTAATTTAAGTATAGCTTGAATAAACAAATAATCTTACCTTTCAGATTTAGAAAATCCTGAAGTAGATAGAAAGTTTTCTAAATCAAGTTTATCAAACATTTTCGATTAATACAGTCCAAATATTTTTTTAATCCTTAATTTTGTTGTGAAAAATTGAAACAATTGTTTAAGAAAAAATTAAAATGTAAATATATAAGTTTTTCATAAAAAGTTAAAATATATTATTGCTTTATAGTATAGCAGAAAAACAGATTAAGTAAAATTTATGTTTCTTTTTCAAAAACAATATCTTGGATTATACGTTTTAGAAAAAGAAGAAAATATGTGCATGATCGCAACTAAGGTCAATGGACTGGTGTGGAGAAAGACCTTTCGGTTATTGAGCTGTGCACCATTTGCTTGTAACCAATACTTTGAGCTAACTTTAAAACAATAATGAAAAAACATAAATAAATAGTTAAAAACTAAAAAAACAATTGTATATAAACTAAAAAAGAAACTATTAAAGTTTAAAAATAACCTTTTTTAACCCAATACTGCCAATATTGACCATAAAAATCATAGTCTACCATGGGCTCCACACCATCTTCTCCCCTAGATTTCTATTTTCATGATCATTAACATTCAAATTTTGCTTGTTGCCCTTTCTACAAGAGCAACAACAAAATATACAACAAATAACATAAAACTAAATAAGAGGGGAGAATTGGTAATGTCACTACAAATAAAATATTTAGTATAATCATTATATTGTTAGAGCAACATGTATTTTAAATAGTGTCTATAAATTTCAGTATATGTGATTGTAGGTAGGTAGAAATTTAAAAATATCAAGTATTTGCTAAAGGGTATAGGGGTAATTTATTCCAATATATTTTAACTTGTCTAATAAAATTTTTTTACCCACACAGTCAAAGACCTTGCTCAGATCTAATAAAACAGCACAAACTGCATTTCTCTTATTAAAGAAGGACAATGTACTTTCCACAAACTCTGACAGAGCTAAGGTAGTAGAGTGTACCTCAATGAATCCAAACTGAGAAGAATTCAATATATTGAAATTAGTTTGTAAAAACAATTATACATGACTTTTTTTATAATTTGTAAATATATGACAAAAGTGAAATTAATTGATAGTTTCCTGGAAGTGTTTTTGAACTTTCTTTAAATATAGGTACAACTTAAGCTAATTTTAAACAATTTGGGTAATTACCTTCCTGAAATGCTTGTTTAGTTTGTTTTATTATAACTTGAGCTATATGATAGTTTATTTTCTTTAAGATTCCAATAGAAATATTACTACACCACAAGCTTTATCTGAACTTAAACTTTGTATGATACTAATTATTACATTTTCAAGTACATCAAACCAGGCAGAACTTTTATAGTAATTTTTTAGGCCATTTATAGAAGAGTTAAGATAAAATTCCTTTTTTGAATAAGTTTGTTTTCCAATATTGGCAAAATGTAGGTTTAAGTTATTTACAATTTCATCTGGATAAACAAAAGATTTTTCATATATTTCAAGTTTATGGTGAAAAAAATATGTTTTTTTCTGTCTGTTGTTAACATAAGTAACTACCTTCCAAATCTCTGCTGAATTTTTATTACTCCTTTAAAGTTTTTTTTCAAAATACATTTTTTTGAAATTTTTTTAATTTTTGTAAATTTGTTTCTGTAAACTTTATATTCTTTTATTTGGTTTTTATTACTAAAGTTATTTATGCAAAGCATTTTGTAAAGGTTGTATTTATGTCATAGTCTAAAATGGTACTTTGTTTTAAACAAGCTATAAAAACTTATTTATTACAAAATCTTTCATAAAATAATTAAACTTTAATAATTAATCACTTTCATTTGTAAATATAAAGTTATTATATCCCTGTTTATAATAAAGTCTTTTTTCTACAGCTGTATACATTTAATTTAAATTATTTGTTAATAAAGTTGCACAATGACCTAAAGATTTTTTTCACTTCTATGGTCCATTGACCATACATTCAGTTTTTTTAAATTAAAAAGTGGAACTTTCTTACTGGCTATTTTAAAGGTTGTTTTAGCTTGTAACCTAGCAAATTTCAAAATTCAAGTTTTAGGTAGAGTATTTATTGAGAAGCTTACTTTCATGTACGTTAAAAACTTCTTAAAATTACATATTAAGAAGCTTTTTGATTTAAGCTATTTCTTAAATCATATAAATAATAAAGAAAAAATATTTAAGAAATATTTTTTTTTAATAAGTTTAATAACAAATAAATAAGATTGAGGAGATTAACATTTTTGTCTGTCGAAACAATTGTCGTCAATAAAACAGATATCTCTCTTTATTAGGCGTAGTCCATGAAATACATGATGTTGAGACGATAATTAAGATATTTGAAAACTTTTGTAGGTACAACCGTATCGACGAACTTGACAACTGCGAAAGAATAAAATTTATCTTATGGTCCAATGTTTTACCTCTTGATGAAATGTTTATTTTTTTTGATTCAAACACAACTGAACATAGAAATCTCGCTAATTTAAAGTTATTCCTACGTAATTTTTTTACGAGAAATAGTGAGAAACTTAAGCAAGAATTCCGCAAATTAGAAGCCGAATTTGCCGAACTAAAACGCAGAGCAGAGGCTAGCCAATCTTCGCAAGAATTACGAAAATTAGCAACCAAATTACGCGAATTAACAACCAAATTAGTCGAACACAATCGCAGGAAAGCTGCTTTAGAATCAAAATTATGCCTAATCATTAAAGCTGCCATACCGAATTATGACGTCACAAGTACAGTATCACGCAATGCAACGATAATATCTACTAAGAACCAACGTTCTGAGCAACCACGGCCAGAATCGCCAAGGCCAGAGTCATCGACCAGAGCCAAAGATCAAAGCCATGCCAAACAGCACCACAACGGGCAGTCCCAACGGTCAGCGCAATCGCAGCAAGAATCCACAGGGCCCGAGTCAACGGTCAGCGCCACCGAAACCAGTACCTATGCTACAGCGCCAACGATCAGAGCCATCTCAGCCAGCACCAAAACGGGCAGTCCTAACGGTCAGCACAACCGCAACCAGCACCAGAACGACTAGAGCCAATGGCCGCTTCAGATATGCCTTCCGTCAAACCGAAAAACGCAAGGAAATTATCCTCGTCGACGACAGAAAGCACAGCAGCGACTACAAACACTTCTTCCAACATTAGTTCGGCTGACAGAATCACGAAAGTTGTCCCTTTCTCTAAACAAGAGCACATCAGCGATGCCAA
The DNA here is from genome assembly GCF_965202585.1 of Thalia democratica. Lineage (NCBI taxonomy): Eukaryota > Metazoa > Chordata > Thaliacea > Salpida > Salpidae > Thalia > Thalia democratica. The sequence continues at coordinate 62,251,986 of NC_139165.1, forward strand.
ACAACGACGAAACTAAAAATGTTAGGCCCGATCGCGAAATCTTAACAAAAAAGAACATTTCTTACTCTAAACGCAAAACGATTGCGAATAACAAAAAACCTTTAGAAATTAGCTTACAGCAAATTTTTAAAACAAACCACGAATTAGTTTGGTTTATATTTCACAAATGGCGTTTTAAAGCCAAAATATCTTATAAAAATATTGAAGCACGCATTTTTAAAAATAATCGCGAATTATTTTAGTTCATTTTCCATCGATGGCGCTTTAAAAATTTTAATATCGAAAGTTCTTTAAACACTATCGCACGTATTTTTAAAACTAATCGAGAATTATTTTGGTTCATTTTTTACCGATGGCGTTTTAAACATATTAAAATTGAAATACTTGTCAGAAACCGTTGCAAAACTTTGAGTTTTTGTTCAGACGCTATTTTTCACCGCTGGAAAATTAAACTAAGATATTATTGAAACTTTACTGTTTATTAACTCTTACAGCAAAACGTTAAGACCACCAAAAAAGTAATGAACTTTTAAACGCAAAGTTAAGGCCACCAAAAGAGTAATTTATTTTATTTAATTATGGTAGGCAACTAGTCTAAGAAGCTTTCTGAACAAAGCTTAGGACGAAATCGAGTCATAAGAAATTGAAGGAGTATTTTTAAAATTTATTCTTTAACTTAAAATTTTATTTTGAGCTCTTACTAATATAAAAAATTGCCTTAATTTGTTAAGCTTTATTTCAATTTGTTTTTTAATAACAATTTTATGTTCAAACTTGAACTATAAATCTACAGTTGTACTATAGTAAACTTAGTGATTGATGTTAAAAAGGTTTATTACCTTGTTTTTTGTTGTTATACACTTCAGCTTACTTATAAACACACAATTTTTATAAGGTCATTTGAGCTATTAAAAATCTTATTCAACATTTAAACGCTAACAACAACTTTGTTTTTAACTTTTCTAGAATATTAAAGTTTTAAAAGTTGTACAAAGTTCAAAGCTATATATTTTTTACGAAAACAAGTCTAAACTTTTGAAATGCTTGTAACTGCTTTTTTTGTCAACTAACTTATGTTGAATGTGAAATGTTTTTAATATACTAAAAGTTTATATAACGAATAATTAGCTTAAACTGAAGCTATAAATTTTTTTTAAGTTTCTTATAAACATACTTAAAAGTACTTGAAAATACTTGAAATAGTATTTTCTTTATGTGTTTGCTTAAACTTTTTTTTAACTTCGCACGAAAACGGCTCGAGAAATCGAAAGTCGTCAACAAGTCGGCGAAGGTGACAAAGAGATCTGATCCACCATCAGCAAAGCGACCTAGTGGAGTACAGATGAGGAGACCGAGAATGCACGAATAGCGTCTACGGGAAACAACGACTCACGAGCACTACTGGCGAATAAAATTCTAAAAATTCTTTCATTTTTTTTCATTTTTGTAGATTGTTAAATTTTTTTAATTCTGCGCGTCATTTATTAAACTCAAAGCATTTACAAAGAAAAATAATAGTTTTTTACAAATAACAAGATATAAGTCGACGATAGTCGACGGTCATATTACATTTATGCTTCTATATTAGAAGTTTTTTTAATGTTTTTTACAAATTCAAAAATAATTAAAGACCATATTTTCTTAGAGATAAGTGTGAACTCCAAAATAGCGGGTTTAAGTCGAGAGAATGTAACAGCATGCGCTGTTCTTTCTTCCTTTTTTCTCAAAAAATTCTTAAGTTGAGTAAAACGCGAGTTTCTGGGCAGTCTAGTTTTACCTTTGTACTTATAGTATATTGTTTCAAAAGATTGTGTTCGCCTCGTACTTCTTGTACGAAGGCGACTGTTTTTTATATAAACTTGTGAATTGCAGTAGCTTATTTGTATATTTGTTATCGTGTTATCGCAGTGTATATTCATTTTAATACTGTTTGTGTTTCTAGACTCGATTTCTTTATATACAATTACTTAAGCATTCTAACAATCTAACTATTTAATTAAACTAAGCTTAAAACATAGTCTAAGTTTAGTTCGCAATTCATTAAGTCGACTTAGCTAAATAACTTAGCTAAGTCATATCTAAATATTTAAGATTTAAATAACATCACCGATAATATTTATAACGCGCACGGAGTCAGATAATAACCAGCATTGCGTAAATATAAGTATTAACATCATTCGGTCGATTGTTAAAATCACAACTCTAAATTTTAAAGTCAAAAATACTTTTATTTAAGGTTTAAACTAAACTAATTACTAATTTAAAAGTATATTTCAGTAGTGACTTCATAAAAAGTGCGGAGCAACGATCTAAATTTTTATTGTTACCTTTTGCTAAATGCAGTTTATTTTAAAAATTCGAAATAACTAAAATGAAGCATTTTATTTAATTAGTGAGATAGTGACTTCAGGTAATTTATGTTGTTTCACAACGCTTATGACGTCATCATGCATCCAACTAGTATTTTTTGTTTTTACTGAAAAAAAAAATTTTTTGAAATTACGACGAGCAGATTCTAAGAATTTCTTTATTTATAAGCTATAGTTTACAAATTTATTAGTTCACGAATTTGTTCATAGTTTTTTTTTACTCAGTCGGTCTTTAACATTAATGAAATACTCAGTTACAACTAAATTCATATTCTATTTGAATAAGAATTTAATTTTAACTGAGGAACTCATTAATCTCATTGATTAATTGAGTAAAATATTGTTTTATGAAAAAGTTCGTGAATGTATAATTTTGTATTTATATTCTTGGATTAAAACTAAGAATTTTGATTGTTACTCTTGAAATAAGCGAATAGTATTACCTATAGTTTTTTTTTAAACATTTATTTTTTTTGAATTAATGCATGAGTTTTTACTTTGATTTAGACAAAAAGTACTTTACTTGATCAAACTTTAAAAAAACTTTCCATGCTAAAAATATATGCCTAATTGAACTTTGTTTACAGAATAATATATCTGATATTAGAAGTTATAGGTCGTATTTCTGTCGACGGGTTGTAAGTAAATTACAGGAGGTAAAAGTGTTAGAGACTAGTCAGAAAGTTAGTTATAGATATTTAAATGTAAACAAATCCCAATTAAAAAACAACATTTTTAAAAACAGTTTTTAGATATGTCTATGAATTTAAGGAACAACGAAAATGATAACTTTACAAGCAATTAAATCAAAAACTAATCAAACTATTTCAAGAAAATAGTAAATTTACTTATAAAAATATAAGTACAAATTAAGTAAGTTCTTTTGTTATTGAGATACTAATGTAACAAACTAAAAAAAGATAGCTATGGGGTTATGCAGTATACCAAAATCAACTTTAAACAAGCAAACTTAAACATCTAAATCAGTGTTTCCAAATTAAAAACAGTACTAAAACTTACTAAGTTTATCGGTCTTTAGATTTTACACAACAGCTTTTCGAGATACTTTACTACCTGTTATTGAAGCTTTTTTTTTTAATAAGTCGTTTAAAGTTATACTTAACTTATCTCTGTGCTAGGTATGTTTGTACATGTCCTGGACAAGACGTTAATAGGTATCCGTGGTGTACGACTTCGATAACCGAAAGTTTCTTCGTTCACCAGGTCCTAGGACAAAATGTCTTAAGCGTCTTTTTTTGCTGTTCAATAAACTATATGTAGACTATATAATAAATAAAAAATAGCTTTTGAGTTTTTATTAAACTAATACTACTACATAGATTTTATATACAAATATTAATTTTTAAAACCCACAATAAACTGAATGTAACAACCATCAAAGCTACATATTTTGTTTTAATAAAAGTGAGCATTTTTTAATTATCATAATTTTTTATATTAAGAAATTAAAAACATCTAAAACATATTAAAAACACACAAACTTAATTTAGATCTGCTTATTAAAAGCATTTTTAATCTTTAACTAGTTTGTATAAATATAATGCAATTGCAGATCTTGTAAAGCTGTTATTTATAGTCTCTTTTTTTTTCTTTTTTTTTTTTGAAAAAGTTTAAAGTTTACTTAAAAAAATTAAAAAGTATCCTTTTTTTCAGCACTTGGTCTCATATGTATTAATCAGAAAAAATTATAAGAATTTAGATCATTTAAAGATAAATTAAGTAAGATGAGAACAAAAATGTTATAAAGCACAACAAAAACAAAATCTAAAAAGTAATTTTTGATAGAGTAAAAAAAATTAAAATAATTAATAATTAAATTGCAGTGAAAATTTAACTAAAACTAAATACTAAGTCTCTTTTCTCAACAAAAAATTTTAAGTAGAAGAAATCTAATCAAAAATAACTGCAACTGTAAAAGAAAAAAGTTAACGATGACTCCATACATTAACAACTAACGGTGTATTTCTATAGTCAATTATTGATTAAAGTAGAGAAATGGCAATGTTTCTTTTCGCCGGAAAATATTTAGCTTTTTATTTTTTTTGCGGACCGGAACTGTTAGAAAAATACCTTAACGGGATAAATGTACAGGCCGCAAACAGTAAAAGAAATCGTACTATAAAAATAAAGCTGCATTGAAATAATCATTCAATAAGCATTACTTTTTATTAAAAAGCAAATTAAGAACCCTTTTTAAAATAATTATTATAAAAGAGCTAAATTTAGTTTTGGCACAAATTTTTTTCAAAACAAAAATAGCATCGAAGGCCAGAGACTTCATTTAGCGGACCGTACATTTCCCAATTACTGCAACTTTCAACGAGTAAACCTCAAAGTTCATAAGTAAACCTCAAAGTTCAGAAAAAGTTCAAGGATAACTTTATCTAAGTATCTTACTAACAATAAAGACGAGCAAGTAGAAAATAAGTATTGTAGTTTACATCTTGAGTTCGAACTTTTTAAGTTTGCACGCACTTCCCATTGAATTCACACTTTTTACCAGTAAAACGTGGCAACTTTTAATTTAAATAGTAATTAATAAAACAAATTTATGTTTAAGGTTTGTTATGTTAACTTAAATAAAAAGAAAAAATTCAAAATTCCTAATTATAAAACAATAAAACTAAAAAAATAAACAATAGTTTAGTTTACATCTAAAAATTTAATGACGAAAAATAAATAAAAAGCTGTTAAATACCCTTAATAAAACTTAAAGATTAAAAACGAGCAGAGTAAGTTACATAAGCATCATTATAGTTGAAATATCGATATAAAAAATTGTCAATGTTTAAAATCAAGTTTTTAAACAAAAACAACAAAAAGTGAAACTTACGAATAATTACTTCATAGTATCAACTTAATACTAAAAAAGTATGTCAGCAAAAAAATATTTATAAGTAGTTTAATAATTCAACTATTATTGCTTTATTATATCTAATAACTCAACAATAATAATGTTTTTGATGGGTATTTATTTTATGTTTTTAGTGGTTTTTACTTCTTCATAACATTATTGGCTTTTAACACATAGAAACTAACCAATCAAAAAACAAATCATCATTTCTTGGGCCCTTTTCGTTGAGTTCGCACGCTTGGATTTTCTTCAAAGAGCAAACTGTAGAGGAATATTAATGTAGTCAAAATTTAATGAGAGCATTTTAGTTGCAGAACCCAAATAAGAAAACTAATCTAAGTCTACGAAATGAACAAAAGCTTATTTGTCCAAAGTGTTTTTTTATAATAAACAGTCGGTTTATACTTACACATTTGGCATTGTTTATAATTTAGACAAGTTGATTTATAACATAATACATTTCATTTAGATTTGTTTGGTAAATTTCCAAAAAAATGATATTGAATTAGTTTTGACTTATAAATTTGCTATATGCTCTCTTTTCGTTATAAAGTGACTAAAAACTAATAATGATTTTTATGTTTAGTTCTATGTTAAAGGAATAAGCTACTAAAAACTTTAACACTTGTTTTTTGTTACTTTTTTTTAAATAATTAGCTTAAATTCTCAAATTTTGCTAATATCAAGTTGTTAAAACTGGGTATGGTAAAATAATAAGTTTCATTTTAGCACGCTTAGTTACTACAACTTTTTTTAACTAAAACTAACAAACTTTATTTATTGTTAATTTTTAGTTTAATGATTCAAACTTATCTTAATCTAATTAATTATCCAATATTTTACAAAAATAAATAGTTCATGTATCTAATAAAGTTTGTTATTATAAAAACTATTTGCAATAAATGTTTAGCTTTAAAAAATCATTAGCTGGTATTTCACTTAATTTACTGATTTCTTCATTAAGTTAAAAGTATGTCAAAGATTTCATAAATTATAAAACAATTATGGGATTAAAATTACAACTTATATGAACCAACATGTAGGAAAGTTAAGTTAAAAAAATATTTTATAGCTTTATATCAACGATGTTAAAACTACTGTTTGTTAGCATTATTACGTCACAAAGATTGTGTTTGTTATTGGCGTTACTGAAAAATCAGAAAATTTAAGTTGTCATTTAAGCCGTGATTTTTTTATTTTTTGAAGATTACTTACATAAGTTGATTTGTATTTAAGTCATTTGAAGTGTTTAGACAACTTTGTTATTCAGAATAGATTAATATTTTAGATAAATAACAATGAATTCAAAAGTATATAAACATTTTGCAGTAAATATTCGGAAGGTTTTTTTAATTGTCTAAGTATACATCAAACTCTGTTTAGTAAAAAGTCATACAAGCTTGTTCAAAAAAGTTCAAGCGAGTAAAACTAAACAGAATTAGTTTGTGTTTTTATTTAAAAGGATTTTTTTTCAGAAATATAACTAAAACCAAACCAGTTTAAAAATAATATTTTAAGAATACACTTTCTTTAAACTTTTTTAAATCGGCTAGTTATAGATACGTTTGGGTCAGCCAAGTTTTAATTAAATTTTGTATTTTTTTACTTAATGGAGAGGACTTATCAAATTAATATGGATATTAAAGATTTTTTTAAGATCTAGGTTTAGTAATAAAAATATTTCATTTGTATTATTTGTATAAAAAAAGTTTCTGTTAGAATTATACTTGTAAAAAATATACTAGTTATTACTTTAAACAAGTTATCCTTATAAGTATAAAAAAGTTATAAAACTAAACATTTAAGCTTAAACGTTTTTTAAGCTAGAAAAATATTTAGTAGCACTTTAGGATTAGAAGTAAGAATAAAATTTTAAATTATTTTAGTTTAAAAAATTTTTGAAAATTAAAAGTTTAATTTTTTAAATCACCATATGAAAACAAAATTTATAAGAAACATAGTTAGTAAATTTATTTATCTATGTAAAAATATTTTAACGACTTTAAAGTAAGACTGACGCCCATTTAGCAAACAACTTTTATTTTGATATTTATAAATATATAAATTTTTTATCGCTTTATTTTTGTATATAAAAATAAAATACAACTTTAAACTTTAGAGGCCTAAAGTATCTTTAAGTTTAGTGTAAAAAAAGCTTTTAATAACGCATTTTTATTTTTTAAAAGTAATAAACACAAACTTTTTAAACTCTAACCCTTCTTAAACTAATGCGTAATTATAGTAAGTTAAAAAAAAAAACTTTATAATATCAAAATGTTTAATAATTAGCAAAGTATATTTAATACTAGATATACAGTAGTTCTTTAACATCAATTATTTTTTAGGTAACCCTCAAATGATTATCAGAAAAATTTAAACTTAAGTCAGTTATTCATAAAACATTTTATCAACTTGCACATGGTAGGTTCTAGATTGGCTCGGAGAGTCAATTTTACACGAATCGTCTTTTTATATGAGTCGTCACTTTTGTACGGGTTTCATTTTGCACATATCAATAACTTTACGTTTGTTTCAAGTTTTTGAATTTCAACTATTTAAAACTAACCATTAAAACTTACTTTGCTAATGATATAAAAAATTTTAATTTCTTCAAAAAGTTAAAGATATTCATTACAATAAAAATTACAACAACTTTAACTTAATATAGCATAAAACTAAAACAAAGTTTTATTTTATTTTTAAAATTTCAAACCGAAAGTAATCTTTTATAACAAAATTGCTTTTGTTTTAGTTAAATTATTTTTGTTTTTTCCCGTTGCTTAAGAATCAATACTGGTACAATAAAGAGAACTCATTACAAAAAATAGTTTTAAAATAGTTGTAATCATTTTTTTTTCTAGTTTTAAATGTTAAAAGTTTAGGATATTTTCACTTAACATACATAAATAGTTTTGTTTTGAAACAATTTTTTAAGGAGAACGAGTCAATTATGCACGAAGTGTCACTTTTGCATGAAGACACTTTTGCACAAAGGGTCAGTTTTGCACGAGTGATAATTTTTCACGAGAGTTAAAAAAATTTAAATGATAAAAAAATAAAATAAGTAAACCAAAATAAATTAATTAAAAAATTACCGACCAAGGGTAAGGGGTTGCAAGTATTATAAAACAAAATTTAGAAATAATAAGAAAAACAAGTAACCGATCAAGGGTAAGCGTTGAGGGTAACAGTGATAGTTATAAAATAAATAAATAAACAAATAAATAAATGATACTAAAAAAAATTTAGAAATGCTGATCAAGGGCAAGGGTTAGGGGTAATAGTGTTAGTAAAAAAGAAAATAGTTAGTGTTTATAATAAAATAAAATAACAAGTTTTAACCCGTCCAAAATTGTTTTCGTGCAAAAGTGACTCTTCGTACAAAAGTGTCATTTCGTGCAAAAGTGTCCCTTCGTACATTTTGACACTTACCCCTTTTAAAGACTTGTAGAACTTTAAATTTTCTAAGAAAGAGAAACACCTTTAGCCAAAAAAAAAATAACGTAGAAAAAGCAGTTGTGTTGTTTTCCGACTAAACTAAAGTTTTGAATTTTTTTTAGGACTAAACGTCTAAGCTCTGAAATTTAATTTATGGAAAACTAAAAAGTTATAAGTGATTGCCATTAAAATAACACTATATTATTTACACACACTGTTATTTCAAAAGTTTCATACTTCTTAACTGTTTCTCCCTTTTTGATTTAAAATTCTGAGTAAAAGTTATACCATAGTCATCGCAGCAAAGTAATTTTTTTGCATCTTAAGTGGCATACATAGATTTACGAGGGAGCAAAGATACAAACTAATCTAAAAAAGGTTTTTTAAGCAAAAAAAAAAACAATTACTTCAAGTATAATAAATAAGCTTAGCTTAAAACTATCTCCGGTAACATTGAAGTGTTTAAATATTTGTTCGGTAAAAACTTAATTTAAGTCATGTTTTGCATTTTCATAATAAATATTTGAAGTAACTTATGTATTCTGTTCTTACAAAATTACTTTAAAAACATAAAGAACATTACTCAAGGTAAAATTACAGTTTTTGATTTAGTTTTCAAACATAAGTAAATATCCATTTAAATATACCAAATGTTTCATTATATTTTCTCACTGATAAAGAGAGAAATTTTTTTAGGTATATCTACCACATATATTGTCAAGTTTTTACTTTTTTGAGTGAAAATACAAAAGTTTAAGTTATATACATTAGATTATTTGTCTAACTGTATTATAGAAAATTAAGTTGAACTAAAATACTGTTTAAAAAAGCTTATAAAAATATTTAAAGCAAATTATGACTTTAAACTTATATAAAACACATATAAAAGTTTCTAACAGTTTTAAGACAAGTAAGTTAAAAAAATGACCTTTTATATTTTTTGTATATCAATAAACACGTTAAAAATTTTTACAATGTATAAGTTTTTCTTCGAGAGAAGCTATAGAGTATATTGTATGTTACAAATAGAATATTTTTGTTTACATGGATAAATTAAGCTAAAAAAGCAAGAAAATTATAGTTTTTCTTTATAACTTCTGACTCATTCCAAACTTTAAATATAAATTAAAGTATAAGTAAATTTTTCTGCTTTTAAAAATACTTAGTTTTTTTAATATCTTAAGCCTTATAAACCTCGTGTTTGAAACCTAAAAACAAAAAAATGTGTATAAAGTGATGACACGTGCAAAAATGACATTCTTATAAGAGTTTCACCCGTAAAAAACGACACTCTTATATAAAAAAACCTTGTATGTTTCTTGTATTCTTATTCAAACAACTGAGCTAAATACTTGATAAGTTTTTTAAAAAAAAAACTAACCTAATAAATTTTTGTAATTCAAACCTAGGAAAATTAAATATATCTTTTTAGCTTTGCTTTAAACCAGGTTTTCCTAAGCTTGTTTTTTCAAATTGCCCCTTTAAAGAAATTAAAAAAGATATGGCCCCATCCAACAAATTACTTAAAAAAATACCACTAAAACCAACTTAAACCCTTTTTTTGCTCTTCATCATCAACTCCAGAATATCTAATGTAAGTTTGAAATTATGACCTCGTGGCCCCCCTTTGGCCCCTTTGCTGCTCATGGCCTGCTGAGTATCTGTCATAGCACCCTAATGGGCCACTTGGCCTACTTTGGTAAACCCTGCTTTAAACTTACTTTATTATCATGATAAATGTCGTAGGATATTAAAAATTTTCTTGTTGATTGTCTTGTGGTCCAGTTTAGTGCTATTTTAGATAGCTGGAAAACATCACATTTTTGCCAATGATTCCCAAAAACATTACTACAAAGTAGTTAAAAAATTTGAAATAATAATTAAACAGTTTTAATGAACTAAAGAGTTATTGATACTGTAAAATAAGTAGATTTTATTAGGGGTCGTCAATTGTTTTAGTCGACGAGACAGACTTAACAAAAGAAAAACTTAACGGACTAGACTTGTTATACATACTTTTTTAGGACTGCACAAAGAAAAAAATAGTTATATTAAAATTAAAAGACACTCTTTAAAAGTAAAACTGTAACAAAAATATCCCTTAATAAACAGTAGCATGATATAAAGATAAAATGACAAGCATATTTTAAAATATTTGTAGTAAAAATATTTTTTTTGTACACAGTTCTTAATTTAGATGGTGTTTATTTTGTTTTGACTTCAGTTTAAGTAAGTAGTAATAAACGAAGTAATTGTAGTAGAAATATTTTATGTAAGTCAGTTTTATTTTGAACTTTTTTTAATTGTTTTCCATTCGATTTCAAATATTAAAATATAGTCCTAAACAAGAAACTTAAGTATAGGAACTAGAGATACTTTAATTTTTTAAGTTATGAAAGACACGATTGAAATGCAAGAGAAGGCTAGCAGCAAGAAGAAAGATGGAACAAAAGCACTTGGTCAGAGTATTGTGGGTCAGTTCACTCCGGTCATCACTGCTGTAGCACATGATTCGGACATGACTCAGACTAACAAAGAAACAATGGACAGGAAGTTTACTGCATCTGAGCTCGCTAACCTTACGCTTCACCAGGTTAGAACTAATTTAAAGGACAAAATTCAGGTAGAACTAAGGAAATTTATACATACTAGCGAAGAATTTTTAGCTAATAATTTTTAAAAATACTCTAATTTTTTATTATGTTTTATGTAGTTACCAAATAACAAACTAAATGAGTAATTAATCTAACAACCAAAGATTTTTTCTAGTTTCTAAAGTGTTATAGTTCAGGAATTTTTATGAATTATAAACAAACTGGAGTTACCTAGTTAGAGCTAAAAAATTAAATCTAAAGTTTCTTAATACAAATAGCAGATTAAAATCAAATAAAATAGAACATTTAATAAAAAGATAAAATATTAAAATTCAAACTATGATTTAGTAGGGGTATATACTTTTTAGCTATCGCGTAATCCTTGAGGCCTGAGTTAAGGGATTACTTTTAGTAGAATTAAATACAGAGCTAAAGCTCCTCTTAGTCTTATTGTTATTTTTTATCAGTGAACGCTTAGAGCGTTTGTTGTTTGGGGCAAGATCTACATTTTCCTACTCAATGGTTATAAAAATATTCAAGAAAGTAAATATTAAATACAAAAAATAAATATTAATATTCTAATTTTATTATGGTATGTTTATATAGGTGAGAAATCATAAAAACCAGTTTTACAGTTACACTTAGTTTAATCTTCGTAAGTTAAATTAATAAAACCAATTAAAAAACAACAATTTATAAAAAAGAAGTATACTTAACAGATACATGTTGGCACTAAATAAAATGTTAGTTTAAAAACAACTTAATAAAATAAACATCAACCGCCAACACACGAAAATGGCCGAAAACTAAAATTAGAATTTAATAAAAAATGGGCGGATTTCTCACAACCGAACAATGAGTCGAACTTTCTTTTTTTTATATAAGTTTTTTATAAAAAAGACTAAACCTATAATTTTGGTTTAAAGTTAAACATTTACAATTTTTAAAATTACCTAGCTTTTTTTATTTACACAGAGGTACGAGACACGAGATTTATTTTATTATAATTTATTGAAACACAGTTTTTTACCCAAAAAGGATTGTTAAAATATAAATAGTTCATGACTTTTATATAAAAAAAAATTATAAAAACTTATTAATAAACAGTATTTTCAAAAAAAAAAACGGTATAAGTCTAACAGAGCTTAAGCCTAAATCTTCGTATGCCGTGAGATAAGCTCAAGTTAACATATAGGTTTTATCATACCACTTCGGTTGCGACTGACTGTTCAATAAGAACACAACTCGAGTTTCAGTCTACTTAAAGCTTGTAGTCTGATGACCAAACGTTTATTTAATGTAAGTGGTAATATTTTAAGATAATTTACTAAGCGATACCGTTCCTTAAATTGATGCTTAGATGAAAATTTGAGCTTAAAGAGACGTTATGTTTGTTAAAAGCTATAAAAGAGTTCATAAATACACGCAGTTATTTTTTCAGACTTTAATAAACAATAAGAGTTAGAAACTAAATATTTTTTTAAATAACAAAGATGTAAAAAAATTAAAACAAACATATAATAGTAATCATCAAGAGAACGGTTCAAGTAAACAACAGTTACAAGTAAAAAAGTTGTTTTAATAATCTTTTTTGTATAAAATTTTTATTTATTGGTGTTACGTACTTAAAAAAAAAAAATTTTTTTTAATGTTATGCTACTTAAAAAGACTTTGTTAAAATTGTACCTAATTTTTGTTCCCTGACATAAACAGAACATTTAGATAATCTATTTCTCGGACTAAACACAATGAAACTTAAAACACGTATATATTTACGCAATTTTAATTATCAAAATTTTATTTACGTATATCAAATTTACTTTGTTTTATTTAATACTTTAATTTGAAAGTTTTCATATATTCAGAAATTTGTAAAACTTTTTACCTCAACTAAAAAATGTTACTATGCAAAAATTTTATAATCAAATAGTATTAAATTTTAAATAACTAATTAAAAAAAGAAATTTATGAAGAAAGAGTTTTATATAAAATACTTATTTTGCAAACAACAAAGTTATAATAAAAAATAAAACTTCAAATGGTAGTTTTTTTTCTTTTCTAAATTAACTTTAAAATTATTTGCATAACTAATTCTTTGAAAACTATTGCTATTTTCGTACTAGTAAGTTTATAAAAAACGTATAACCTACAAAGGTAACAATAATGTATGAAATTAATTTTATTTATAAAGTTATAATTTATGCACATAAGAATAGTTTCTTTTCTATATTTTTACAAAAGTGTTTGAAACTATTATAAGAGCTTTTAACTGTATTATGTATTCAAAAGTTATAAAATAGTCATGGAAATTTTTAAACAAAGTGCAATTTTCAAATATAATGCTTTAGTTATAATATAAGTAAAAGCTAATTATCTAAATACATTTTAACTTAAACCAATCAATTCAAAATTAGCAAAACAAACATAATTTATTTACATTTAGTAAAATACTAAAAAACACCAACTTTGTGATAAACAAATCTAAAAATCTTAAACGTTACTAAATACAATATGAGCCTATTAGTTAAACAATAAAAAACAGTTCAATTTGATTTTTTAATAATTTAAAACACATTTTAAAAAAATTATAAAACGTTAAGTGTATCAAGTTTGAATAATATTTCAAAAAACTATATACAATTTTTCTTTGAATAACTTCATTACTTATAGTTTACTTTTGAAATATAATCAAACAAGTTACTAAATACTGGCCGAGCTTCAAGACTAGTTGCAATTAAATGTAATTTTTTATAAAGTTTTTATCTTTTTAGTGATAATGCTTTATGTTTTCACAATTACATGTAACTTTAATAAAAATTAAGCTAGTAAATGATATTTTTGCATGGTTAATATTTATTAAAACTTGCTTTATAAAGTTATAATACAATGGAATTTGAAATAGTAAGTTGAAAGTAAAAAACTAGTTATATGGAAGTTAAGCAAACTTTTATTTTAAGTAAACACTTTAGGTGCAAGCAATCTTTATAAATTTATTAACTATTAAAGCATCAAAGTTTGTAGAAAGACTCCATAGTTGGAAAAGACTAGAATTTTTTCGAAACTTGTTTAAGTTGATGAGGGCCTACAACCAAAAATAAAAACTTAAATTTAAAAACATAGAAGTTTGTTTGGTAAAGATTTAAAAACGAGAAGTTTTAAACATTTTTAGCATTTTGAACTTTAATTCATGGTGCAGAGCTTTGTAAAGTAAACTTTCACTTAAAGATAGTCAACCGCCAGCTTTGTTTATAATTTATAATATAATATTAATAAAACTTTTATTGAAAACATATATCATCAGTTTCAATGATTGTTATTGTTTAAAATCATTCAAAGTCATCTGAGCTGAATAGTTTAATAAGCTTTTTTATTTTAAAAAGCTTAAAATTGCTTCACATTTGCTTATATTTTTATACTACGGTTGTCAGACATAAGATAATTTATAAAAAAAAATTGATACGAATTCTAATGATAGCAAAATTTAAAAATGATTTAAAATCTATAATGATATAAATTAAAATAAAGGTAGCACGTGAAGGTGATATCTCATTAATGGACAAGCTGTTAGAAAAGTTTCCACAACACCAGCGTAAAAAGAGGTTAAACCAGTATGACGATTCGAAGCTTGCGACAATTCACTATGCAACTAGGTACTCGCATTACCATATGATGGCATACCTTATTAAGAACGGAGCAAGTTAGTACATAAAAGTAAATATTTAAGTAATTTTTTGACGCAACTTATCAACGATTTTTACTAGTCTTGAAATAATTCAAGAAAAATTAGGCAAATTAAAAAAAAATTAGCATGAATAATTTTTGCAAAACTATATAAATCAGCTCTCGTTTAGGATTACTCATTAGAAAACAAGTTATAATATCTAAAAACTTCTAGATATAAATCTTTATATACTTTTTCTCTTTTAGACGTTCAAATAAAAGGGGAAGATGACATAACTCCCTTACATTTTATAGCAAAATATAAGAAAAAAAAACATACAGATGGTGCTGAAGAAGATGTAAGTATATATTATGCTTTAAACAAAACTGCTGTTTTGTATGCTTATTTTATTAACTTAAAACTTTTTAATACCACAAATAAACAAAAGCAAAGAAGTTACTTACATTTATTTCTTAAAGAACTGATGTATTAAACATTTTTTTAAAGTATTTATAATTTATAATTTATAATTTTCAAAATCTATGTTATATAAATTTTCCACTACAGTTTTGTAGGCGTCGATATATATAATATTTAGAATACTACATTATACATGTAACAAATTCTTCTGTTACATTCAAAACTCAACAGTTCTTTGTTATAAACAGAGAAATAGTTCAAATGAAACTTTTGTATATAAAAAACTACCATTCATCTTTATGTTATTGAGCCTTTTTTTTTAGGAAGATAGACAAAATTTACTAATTTTTTGTCGCATTTTGAAATAGTATATTCAAAGATCAGTATCTGTCATAAAAAAATGATTGATTTTCTGCCAAATTCAGTTCAATTTAAAAGTTTTGTATGTTTTGGTGTTACAACGAATAAATAAAAGTACCAGGTTTTTTTTTTGATAAAATTAATGTTCATCATCTATATTAAAATCCAGTTTCAATATTTCGTTTTTAAAAAAGATTAGTTTGAAATTGGCTAACGTTTAATATAATAAAATCTTAAAACAGCGTTTGTTTACCTGCATTTAAAGGTTAAGACAAATAACCTAACTTACTGCTTTGTGCTACCTGCTGTATTTTCTATCCCTTTGTGAATTTAATTTCTTAACAAACACTTAAAAACAACCATGTTTTCTCTTTGCATTTACATAGTTTAAATTCATGTGTTTTGTCCGATATTTTCTAACTGTGATAAATTATTTACCTTTTTGTGTTACACAAAAGTTTTAAATTCTTATGAAATGTCGATAAAAAATTTTCTCTTAATTTAAGCAAAAACATTTTTATTTTTGCTTTAAACGTTAAGCAAAGTGGTGGTTTGGAGCTCAATATTTTTTTTGTTTTCTTTTTGCTTTTAGCGCTCTGCACAAACTCGTGCTTGTGACCTGCTTTAACTAACTGTTTTTCAATTAACTTTGTTTCAACTGTTTAAAAAATATACTGATTTTTATATACTTTTAGATTATGTTGATTAGTTTTACAACTTGACAACAAATTTATGGTGACCCAAGTTTATGTAGCACATAATTCTTGATTTCTATCCATTGCGTAGTTTACAATGTGCAGGCCTAGCTCAACATCTACATATTGGACTATTATAAATTTAGACTCCTAAATGGTTTTAAAGTCAAACTTAATCTATAAACTTTAAGTTTTTTTAATAATTTTATGCGAGTACTTAACTTACTTTTTAATTGCTAACCATATCTGTGGAGTCAAAATTACTACCTTTTAGTTTATTTTCTTTTTTCGTCAAAATAAAAAGTCGGAATAAAATTCAAGTTTTTGTAATGTAAAAGCTTTTTTGTGTTAGGTCAATTTGATTATGTGTAGTCGATATGTAAACAAAAGTTATATTTTAGAAATTTCTATACTTAATTTACAGCAGTTTTTAACCAAATAAGCGATTTTATAAGTGAAAAATAACATTAAACTCCTTCAATATCTGTTTCAATTTGCCTTTATTCTTTTTTGGTCAACTTGTTTAAGAATTCAAAATTTTAATCAGTTGTAGTTTCAAAGTAGTTCTTTGTACTAGTTATCTCACATCTATAGCTATTTTAGCAACGTTATTTTGTTTGATTAGCTTATCTACACTTAACTTAATAAGAAAACTTATTTTTATGATCATATGATCATTTTAAAAGCAAGTTGATGTTGAAGTCTAGGAGATCTTTAATGAATTTTTAAGTTGATTATATCTAATTTGTTTGATTGTTTAATATAAAATTTTTCATATTGTTTGTACATGTTCTTCAAATTAATGTTTTTTGAAGAACAAAAAAGCGCTCAAAATATTTGGTCCTAGGATCTAAAAAAAACTTTTCGATTATCGAGTCGAACACCAACTGGATACCTTTTAACGTCTTTTCCAGGACTAATACTTTGTTTAAACTTTCGATTGGGTTTAATAGACCTTAGCTATTTGTCAGCAAAATAAATACCCTTACATTTTAAACCATTCTTAAACACAACGGAACTTTTCCTTTAATAAATTTAGAAAATTATTTTAATTGCATAATTATTTTTCAATCTTTTTTATTATAATCATCTTTATTGTTTTTACTAGTTAAGAAAGTTTAACGAAATTGGTTTTATAATTTTTTAGTTATTTAGATTTTAATCGAATTCATATTTTCCTTTCTCAGAGTTTACTATTGTAAATTCTATAATTCTAACGATGTTTTTTTTTTACTAATAACGATATTTGTTAGAGTATATCAAAAGTAAAAACAATATTCAGACACTGAGTATTTTGTATCACTTTATTACATAAAAGAATAAAAACACAAAAACGAAAACTTATAAGATTTTTTGAACTTACTTGTATGATTTAGAAAAACTTGACTCAGTTCTGTAAATGCCTGTTTATATATATGATAGTTAGAAGTTTTTATGTGATAAACGCAAAATTTTAAATTGTGCATTTCAAGTATACAAATTTTAACTTACTAGTCTGAAAGTTGTATGTTTAAATGAGCGACTCTTGGGTTTAATAGATACTGGTGTTTATTAGTTTTATTAATTTAAACTTTTTTTTGAAATCAATAATATTTTTCTTAGAAAAAACTTTGTATTTTTTCCTTTTAATGTGTAGAATTGTGTTTATTTATAATGGAAAAATGCTAACAAAGCAACCTTAGCTAAAAAAGATCTCGAAAAAAGTTTTTTTTTGGAGACAATACTAATATCAATTTTATATTTAGACGAAGGTAACGTCGTTTGACTCTAAATTGGGATCTTCAGGCCTTTACAATATAATTATGCAATTATATTGTAAAGGCCTGAAGATCCCAATTTAGGGTGAATCGACGTTGCTTTTGTGTAAATAAAATTATAATTAAAAGTAATGTCTGAATTTGAAAAATCAGAAACAGTTTTTAAATTTATAATCTAATAAATCAATTAAAATAATAAATTATATTTATATCTAAACTTATCAAACTACTAAAATTAAAACAGTAAGTTTATATTCATAAGGCAAGCTTAGTAAGTAGTATTTTGTTTTTAAATTTTAAATAATTTTAAAGTGTCTTGGTTTAATTAATTACTTTAATAAATTATTTTTTTTATAAAAGAACAGTAGGCTTAGCATTTTGGTAATTTAAATGTTAAAAACAGTTACAAATGTCTCCTTATTAAAAACCGTTTTTCTTTTGCCAAAATTCTACTTATTGCCCACTGAGCAATTGAAATCGCGTACTTTGGAAATCCTGACTTATATATATATATATATTAATAATATTATAAATATTATTGTAAATATATATATATATATTGAAAAAATTGTAAAAGATTTATCATTAAATAAAAGAAAATAAAGGCAGCAACCCTGCCTACATAATCAAAACATGTATTTAAAAAGAACAAAATCTACTAAATAATAACAAAAAAAATAACAACAAAATAAATCCAAAAACAAGAACAAACAAAGCAAAAATAAGTTAACTTGTACATAAGTTGTTATTTAAAAAAGGCTAACAAAAATTATTCAATTTTAGTTGAAACGTCACAATGTGTTTTTTTGTGTGATTCTTTAAAAATCTTACTTTGTTCTTTATTTCGTTCTGAGGAGATGCATAAAGCATCGAAACTAAGTAAACGATTTGAAAATTAGCTGTTTTTTATATTATAAATAAATATATATATGTATATCAATGCACTGTTAAAATTCTTTATTGTATCATATTAATAAAAAATTAGTTGTTTTAATATGAGTTTCAAAAATATCCGAATGTTATATTTTTATCTTAAATAATTGTACGTAACGACTATAAGCTTTGTTATACAAAATTTAAAAAATATATCAAACGTAAAGTTTTTATTAAAAATTAAAAATTAGTTCAACATATAAAATATTTAACTTAATACAACAGGATGACGGGTCAGATGACGAATTGCCAGCCGAAGAGTCGATGTCATGTCTCCATCTACTTGTTGAACATGGTGCCCAACTTAATGCCAAAGATGCCATGGGTCTGACTCCACTTCATCATGCATGCACGAGAGGGAATACTTCCGTTGTTCGAGAACTTGTAAACTGCGAAGGTATAGGGTTAGAAGTTCGTAAGTTTAAAAACTTAAATTAGTTAAAACTTTTAGCTATTTTGTAATTAGAATTTCTAAATCATTTTATTCTCAAAATAAATACATCGTCAATAAGAATGAAAATTTAAAACATGCAAAGCTTTGAAGAGAAGGGACATCAATTTGTGTACTTAAAATGTTTTATAATACTTTAATACCTATACGTGTATATGCAAACTCTACTCTTACGTTTTTATTTTTTATAAAGTTATAAAACAGCTGAGTATACCACAAATTATTTTCTTTAAAAACAACGGAAATTCTTAATACTTATTGACAATGTACATGATAAATTTGTGCTAACAAAACTGTTAGCAATGCAATTTTTTTTTTTTTAAGGTATAATACTTTAATTTTGATTTAAATTATAGTCAAAAAATATAACTTTATTAACTAAAAGCCTGTATGAACAAAATATTACTTTAAAGTGTAAATACTATTAAACTTAAACTGATCATTAACTAAGAAAAACTGTGTACTGCATATCACCTTAAACATCCTTCCAGCTTTAAATAATCAGTATTTAAGTAAAAAAAAAGTAATTAAAAACTAAATGGTGTTGAACTATATTTTAGATTAAATTGAAAAAACAACTGTAGATAATTTTTCTGGTACATTCGTGTTACGTACAAGCTTAAATGATAAGAAATCAGAGTAAAGAGGTATAAAAAAATAAAAATAAACAGATCACAGACAACCAAGGGATGTCACCTTTGCACTTAGCCTGTTTATACGGGCATCTAAAAATAGTCTCTATCTTAGTTGACAATGGTGCCAATCTCAGATGCAAAGATAAGGATGCGACTACACCACTTCATCTTGTTTGCGCTGAAGGAACACTTGATGTTAGTTTTTATGAAAAAAGCGTTGCTTAAGGTGTAAATGGATTATGAAATTTTGTACAAAAAGGTTTACTTTTTATCTACAATTTGAGATAACTAAATAAAAATTTAAATATTTTTAATTTTTTAGAATACATTGGTTAAACCTTTGTTTGACTATTATCAAACAGTGCACATTCCAGAATAAATACTTTTTTTTAGTTTTAATCTTTAAAGTAAACACAAATATTTTTTTATAGAAATTCACGACAAATAAAGTAAGTAATAAGTCTTACCATTTTTATAAACACACGCATAATATTTTGTAACGAGTTTAAAAAACCTTATAAGTCGTATTTAATGCAAATTGCTCATTAAAGAACAAAGTCGCTAAAGTTATTATACCGTTTTTAAGTTTGTATCGGTTTAAACTTTTCTAAAAAATATCTAAAAAATCTGTAAGTCTAATTAATAAGATTATGATAGTAAATAAAAATTAAAATTGTTAAAAGGCTTGATTTAAAATTACTATTATTCAAAACTTATTTCAGCTGTACCTCAAAAAACAATTTAAACTTTAGTAAACAAAAAATGCGCATGTAGATCCAATTAAAAAGATTATGATAGTAAAACATTTTTTTTTGATAAGTTAAAAGAAAAATGAACTATAACACTTAATTATTAAAATTTAAAAAATCTATATTTGAGTTATCCGAATTAATATAGTCGTCCTAAAAAAGGGTCAGAAAATAAGATTATTCTAAAAAGTTAATTTTGCAGTTTTACGATAGTTTATAATCTGAATAAGTTTTGTACACTTCAGTGTTTTTTCATTATTTTGTTAGTAATATGCTAGTAAAAGTTAAGATTTATATAAAAACTATATTTATTCTTTCAAGACTTTGTTATGCAAACTAAGTTTTGATCAAGTGCTTAAATAAAAACCTAACAAGATATATAACAGTCATAAAATTAGCAGTTAAACAATTTCTTGTTTAAATATACTAATTAATTAAAGTGTTTAAATACTATTTTTATGACTGTTACATATCTTTTTAGATTTTTTTATTTAAGCACTGACAAGGTTTTTGACCGTAACTTAGTTTGCATAATAAAGTCTTGAAAGAATAAATGTATTATTTCCCCTCTAGTAGTTGAGATCTCTTTATTTGTTAAATCAAATCATACAAAATTTATATAAGTTAGTTATATAGTTGGTTTAATAGCTAAACAGATAAAAAAACGTTGTACAAAAGTAAATACGTAACTTTTTATTTAATACTATATATTCTTATAATATTAAAAGAACAGTAAAATTAATTTTTAATGAACTGTATATAAACTGAACATTAAGAATTTTATTTTGACAAAAAAATCAAAACATGTTGACTTAGATTGAATTTTTCTATAACTGAAGACTTAAAACTGCATATACATTAGATAGCAAAACTGTTGCTTGAAAAAGCGGATCTTGAATGGGAAGAATATAAAAGAAAGATGATTTCAGGAGAAGATGACAAAAAAAATAATGAAGAACAAAAAAAGAAGCAGCATAACAGGCATATCAGCATTCCTAACAATCGTCAAGAGGTATCTAACAACTGGTTAAGAGATAAAGGTTATTAGTTTCTTTTTATCCTATCTTTTTTTTATAGTAACAAGCTAACTTATTTATTAAATAAGTTGTATCGTAAGTTTTTTATAGAGTTAATATCTCTATCTTTCTTTTCTGCCGTTGATAATCATTTCTAATACAAATTAACTTATATAGTTTTCTAAAAAAACGGTGCTTATGAATTAAGTAATGTTCTAAATAGTATTAACATGTTACTGAAGTAAAACATTTTTAAAATGTATAACAATGGTTTTATTAAACTTAAGCTAACTTAACTATAATAATAAGAAATAAATGTTTAACACACAGGTACACAAATAAATATACGTATATAGGGGACGGGTCAAGTATTCACGAAGAGACTTTTGCACAAAGGGTAAATTTTGCGGAGTGAAAACTTTGCACGAGAATTTTAAAATGATAATGCTATTAAAATAAAACTAAAGTTAATAAAAAAAGTTACTGACCAAGGGAAAGGGTTAGGGGTAACAGCTATAGTAAAAAAAAGTTAAATTAAACTAAACAAATAGATATAAGTTGTATATATAATTACTGACTAAGGGAAACAGTAGAAGTAAAAAAAATAAAATAAAAAGTAATAAATAAAGAACAAAAAATAGTAGTAAAAAAAATAAAAAACATACCAAAGGCAAGGCTTATGGGTAACAGGGTAGTAAAAAACTAAAGAACAAATTAATAAATGTAAAATAAAAAAGTTTCAACTCGTGCAAAAGTGTCTTCCTGCAAAAGTAACGCCGTGCAAAAGTGTTCCTTGGTGGAAATGTGTCCCTTCGTGTATTTTTGAAACCTACCTACGTATATATTAATGAAAAAAAAATATTTTAGTAAAAAAATATTAAGACGAAAAAAAGTATGACCGAGTATAACTTTAAATACTTCAATGTTTTATTTTAAGCTCTATAATTAAGTTTTGTAAAATAAATATATATCGTGTAGATAAATTTTGTATAAAACTTTTGTTAGGTTTAATAATGATGATTTTGGTATATTTTTTGTTTTAAAGACTACTAGTAATTATAAAATTAGTATGTTTTTTTAAATTATCTACAATACCCTTATAGATAAGTAGTTTTATCTTAAGCTTTTATTATTTAATGCAAAATCTAACAAAAAAGTGTTCTAAATATTTTTTTTGATAAATGATAAATACAAAGTACTTTATAAAGCATTTAATGTGTTGTGAACACAGTTTTCGAACTAAAAGTATAGAGTTAAAAGTAGTTCTAGAACATAAAGTATTTATTCCATAATGTATTTTGTTTTTAGACTGATTTTTAAATTTAAATAACTATACTTAGATAAATTGAAAGCTAATAATAACCAAGTCATAAATTTCCATTTTCAAATAATATAGTTTTCTATTTTATCTCATGAAAAGTAGCACAAAATACCTACAAACAAACATAAGTCAGCGTCAAGGTATAAAATTTTACATAAAAAAATTGTTAGCATGTTTTTCAATTAAATTTCCAGCAAACAAATTTCTGTTTAAAAAACTGATATGTATTTGTGGCTTAAGTTCTTTTCGGAAATGCTATAAGTGATTTTACAATTTATTTTTACTAAAAGATAAAATTTAATTTCATAAACTTAAAATAAGTTGTTTGAAGGTAGTTTGCCTTTTTTTTCAGCAGATATTGCACAGTTTTGAATATTGTAATCTACTTGTAAAAATATTTGTTTTTAAAAACAATAAAAAAAGAATGTCTCAATTCTTTTACAAAAACTAAAAACAACAGTTACAAAGATATTTTCTTTATTATTAAACATTTTCAATGCTTAACAATAAGATTCTATTTGAATAAGCAATGGAAATGTTTATATAACAAATGAAAGATCTTTGTATATGTTTTTTTTGTTTTTGTAAAAGAATTGAGACAGTTTTTTATATGGTTTTTTAAGCCGGTTTTATTATTTTATTTTCATCATACTGCTTTTTAAATTTAACGATCCAATGTTTATAGTTAAAAATTATTCTGAACACTGCAAATGATACATTACTAAAAACATTTAAAACAAGTTTTTACAGCTAATATAGTATAAATTGAACTTAGATGTTTTACGTGTTATTTAAAATGAGCTTTTAATAATAATTGTGCATATTATAAAACATCTCGGAGTTTAGGAGATCTACTATAGTTCATATTTACATACAATTGAGTATCTAGTTACAAGATGTAATATGATAAAAACTGAAGAGTTGACCTATGTTAAAAACTTTTGTAAAGCTGTAAGAGCTGTAAGGTAATCTTTTAAAGTATTAAAACTTAGTATAGTTCTTAATTTAAAATTATTTGCTTCTAGGTGGTTCAGCAGAGTTACTGCAGGAAGTCGATAGCGAAAAAAATCTTCCTCTTCACCTTGCTATTGAGAATGGACACCTTTCAATGGTTGAGTTTTGCTTGCAACAAGCTGAAACTGCTGGTTTGTAATTAAACTTAATATTAAATTTATTAGTTCTTTTTAGTTTTAAAAAATATTAAGTTAATTTTTAGTGAAAGTTAGTTTGTTAAAATTGAACGGTAAACATTCATTATTTTTTCAAGTAAAGTTGAGCTGAAATTAGAAGCTTTACTAACTCAGAATTTTTTTAGTTTTTCAAAAAAAAATTAAATAGTTTATTTAAGATACAACCTAGGTAAATGTTTAAGTATGCTTACTAAATAAAAAATAAAACTGTGACATAAACTTGAGTAAGTAGATTAATCTTTTTTTGTATAATTCTTTGTTTATTTATTAGATACTTTTTTTAAGCTAGTCTACAAGATCCGAATCTGTTTTCAATGTTTAGTATTAGCTAATTTAAAGTTTTAAGAAAAAATTAGACTTTGTAAATAAATTACACTATGTATATAACATTTTTAATTCTTTCTACCTATTTATTATGTTCTAAAAAGCAACTAATATAAATCAGATAAGCAGTTTCTGGTTTATTGATTTTTTATTCAACCAACTTTGTTATCAAATAATGATAAAACTATTCATAAACTAGTTTATTAAGATAAAAACAACCACAAAACTTATTATTATTTAAAAACTTTATGTAATTAAAATAAATAGTATGTCATGAAAAGAAGAAAGCAAATTACCAGTCATTTACAACCTTTAACTAATACGATTAAACAAAAATGCTAATAAAGTGGCAGCAGAAGATTTACCTTTTGATTTTCATTGAACATTTTTGTAACTTGTATATCAACAAAAAAAAATTATAATTTTTCTTACCTTTAAAATATAGATAAAATAAAATTGGTAAACTTGCTAATACTGTTGAGTTTTTTGTTGTGGGTGGTTAGCTTAGAGCTTTTTTTTTTTTTTGGCGAATTTTTGTTATAAAGTTAGTTTAGCAGTTGTATTAATATGAACGTTTTATTTCTACAAAAATAAACCCTGTCTCTTGCTCTTACCAATACTTTAAAATCAATTTTCAGATCAATGTTTTAAAAGTTGAACTTAATTTAGAAAAATTTGTAAGTCAATAGTTTATAGTTTCCAAATTAATGATATAACTAATAGCTCATATAGTTTTTACCTAGTAATCTAAATAGATAAAATGCTAATTTACAGGACTCGACAACTTGATTCTAAAGCAGCGCAGTGGAGGATTTTCTTGCCTCCATTTGGCAGTGCAATCAAACAGCTTAGAAATAGTGAAACTACTTTTAGATAAAGGTTGTGATATCGATGTAAGAAATTTGCAGCTTGCAACTCCACTGTATCTTGCCTGTCAACTCAATTCTCATCCTATCATTAAACACCTGCTCGACAAGTAAGTTGATAACTTTACTCACTTTACAAGCTTTAGAATACTGATATTAAGAAAATTAATGAATATTATGACAAGCATGTGTTTATAAAATTTAAGAGCCACTTAATGGTAAAATAATTTCACTCATAAACTAAAATATTAATTTTTCTTTTACAAGAATTCAAAGTCTTTTGAAACTTATAACTGGAAAATGAGACTCTAGTTTAAAATTTTAATTTTTAGTTTTACCATAAACCTTATTAAGACAAACTAAGCTTTTACTATAACTTCAGACTATAAATATTTTTTCTAAGTAAAGCGCTATTAAATACTTTATCGTAGTTGAACTTATTTAAATAAAAAATTGTTCTTTAATAGTTTTTTTTTATAATGAAGATTTTTGTTTTAAAGTTCATATTTATTTATGTTTTAAAACGTTTTACTGTTGATTTTTAAATATCCTGAACAAGACATTAAACTTTATCAGTTGTGTATGACCAAAATGTTTTTTATTACACCAAGTCCCTAGAACAAACTTTTTGGGCACATATTTTGTCGTTTAAAAACAATTTAATTGTAGAGTCATATCTAAACATTATCAATACAATGATACAAACTTCACAATGATTTTGTCTGTTTTCAAGTACTAAAACATTTGTTACTTTTATTTTTAATAGTATTGAAACTTTCAAATAAACTAATACTATCTTTATATATGTTTTGAAATGCTTTAAAACTTTTAGTATAGTACAATTTGTTTAATATTTTGGAACAAGAAAAACAGCTAACCTTATAAAACCTGCTTATGGAATTAATTAGTTAAGACAAATTAATTAAAACAAACTGATTTTTTTTTTTTAAATAAGTTCTGTAAATTGATTTTTATTCATGAAATAATTAATTTAATTATCAGAACAAAAAAGTTACAAAATAATTGTTATCACTAACAGTTGCTGATTGCTATAACTTTTATATTTAGTCAAAAATAAATAGAAATTAATATAGAAATTAAATCGAAATTGACATAAATTGAAATATGTCAATAATAAAAACTATAGACCAACAAGATTACAAACAGAAAAAAAAAACTATTGTTAAATTATTTTATACTACTGATATTTTACTAACTATACTAGGAAAGCAAACATTGAACTAAAAGATTCGGATTTTACCACTCCACTGCATGTTGCAAGTAAACACGGTCACTTGGAAGCAATTTCATGGCTTTTGAAATTCAAATGCGACGTTACTGAGACCGATAAAGACGACAGGACTTGTTTAATGTGGGCAGCAGATGAAAACCAAACTGAAGCCATAAAGGTTTTTTTTTAATAATTTTAATGTTTTTGTTGACAGTAAATATAAAGAAATAGTTGTAAAACCTTAAAAACACCTAGATAAAATACTAAAAGGAACTTACTTTTTATAAAAGCATTAGCTAAAATTTATCGTTTTTAAGAAAATGTATCTACTAAACTATTCTTTAATATTGTATACTACTTGTACTAAATCAGTATGAAGTTAGAACTTTTTAGCCTGATTAGTGTCATTACAATTCAAGTTCTCATAAAAATGGTATAATTTATCTATATTTAGTATTCATTTCACGTTTTAAAAACTAACCAAACATGAAATTAATTAAGCTATTTACTATTGAAGCAGATTTTTTTTTTTTTTTAATTTATACAAATGTTTAAACCTTACCTAAGATGTTTAATTATAGTTAGTAAAACATAGTTTAATAGTAAGTATTTTGTTTAACTGCATATATGTTTTTTTAAATATTAAAAAGTCACAAAATGTCTTTTAAAGATGTTGCTGCAAAAACCGAAAATCAGATTAATGATAGAAGAAAGAGATAAGTACAACAACACTGCTCTTCACTTAGCTGCTACTAAAGGACACACTAACACTGTTAAAGTAAGCATAATCTATAATTAGTTTTGTACACTAATAGTTTGTAATTAGACGTATTTAGCATAACTTTTGCTTTCTAAGTTTGTGCTTTAACAATTTTTTTTGTTCTATAAAATTAATAATCTTAGTTTTAAGAATCGTGTTTTGTTTTTTTTTACTTGTTTTAAAATATAAAATCATTTGTGTATTTTGTGAATGTTGTGTTCAAATATTTTTTTTTTAATAATATCATATACTTTAGTTGTTTGTAAAAATACTAAACTCATCAAAAGCAAAAAAAAAGTTCTTAAGAATGAAATTAATTATAGCAAATATCGTGTAATTTAGGCATTTCTTTTTAAAGCCTACACTTCAGTAGACATGTAAATTATATTACAGGGGGTAAGAAGATTTTTTAAAATATTTTGCATTATTCTCGATAATTTATGATACTTATTTTAGTTTTAGAAAAATTTATAATAAAGAGACAATTAAAACGTAGTAAAACGGTAAATTAAATACGTGTTATGATTTCTATTGGGCAGAAAAGTTTTATTTAATAATATGCTAGCAAAGTTTTTGAAAGTTCGGATATAACTGCTATAGAGCAGAGTTGCCATAACCAAGATTAGTTAAGGCTATTCGAACGCGGGTACTTTTATGCAATTTAAGAATGTTAGAAACAGTTATAAAAATTATTTTGATAGCACAAAATATACGTTTAACAACCGCAAGAATTAAGAAAACTTTAATCATGACAATTCTGTTCAAAATCATCTAAATTGATTATGATAAATCTCCATCTACAAATAGTAAGTATGCTTAAAAGCACTGAATTAAGTATTTAAAAAAGTAATTAAACCTATATATACTTTTAAATATGTTTTCTAAAATAAAAGTTTTATATACCTTAATGTGAGTTTATTTTAGCAACAGTAACTTTCTATGTAAATATTTAACAAACATATCATTAAAATCTATTAATTATTTATAAGTCCGGGGTTTGTAAAACTTTTGAAAAGTTAAATAACACGCAAAAATTTAAATAACTATTTGTTTCTACAATTCAGAATTTTGCTTTTAGTTACTGCTAGAGTTTCGGGCATCAGCCGACATGCGTAATGACGATGACCGGACCACATTGCATATGGCTTCTTTGAATGGTCATCATTCAGTAATTCCCGATCTGATCAGAAGAGATCGGTCCGTTATCAATGTCGGAGATGAGGAGAGCAATTCTGCACTTCACCTAGCATGCATTGGTGGAAACACTCAGTGTATACAAGTGTAAATTTGTTTTTTAGTTAAAATTAAAATATTTTTTGCAAGCTTTACTTTTTCCATACGTAATATAAAATGTAAGGAATTGATCTTACTAAAAGAAGTAATAAGTTGTTTTTACAGTAATCTAGTTATTTAAAAACATTTTTATTAAAATATTTTTAAATTTAAAAGTTGTAAAAAAACTTAAATATATTTCTATATTAACAAAACTGATATATTGATAACTTAGTTAATTCTTAAGTTAGACAATTTGAAAATATATAAGTTCTTGACTGTCCTGTCCTGGATAAGACGTTAAAAGTGTATCCAAGTGTTGTGCGACTCGATAACCGAAAGGTTTTTTGTGCACCAGGACCTAGGACAACATATTTTTAACGTTTTTTTGTCGCTGAATAAATGATATTAAATATAATCAGTCTCGAATACTCCAAGTTCAAATAGAATAATCTAATAAGGTTATTTTTGAAAAACAGTAAACTCTATTATATTTTTATTTATTTTCTGAATCTAACACTACTCGAAATCAAACATATTTTTTTTAGATCGTAATAAAAAGTACTTTGCTTTTTTTTTTGAAACTTTTAATACAAATTCAGTAAGTTCTTAAATTTTAGTTTAATACAACTTGGCGCAAATATTGAGCTTCGAAATGCTAAGCAGTGGACACCTCTAGACTGTGCTGCAGCATATGGGTGGGAAAAAGCAGCCAAAGTTTTACTTGAGGCAGGTGCTAGTGTACAACCTCGAGGAAAAATAAAGGTAAATTTGTTTAGATATTTTTTTTAATACCACGTCAGAATAAAGCTATTATTGTGTTAACGCATAAAGGTTTTATAAAAAATAAAACTAGTACATACAACAACAAAAGCTGCTAACAAAAAAAAATAAATTTAAACTTTAAGGATAAATTACTACATAACCTTTACAGTTTTTGTAAATAGCGAAAACTCTAATTAAAGTCAAAAAGTAATCTTAACATAACTTTTCAATTCTTTTTTAAGGTATGTGCTCTGCATTTAGCAAGTCAGCGAGGTCATGTTGAGCTTATACAGCTTCTTCTGCAATGGAAGGCTGATGTTACTTTTCGTAGTGCTGACGGAAGAAACGCTCTTGACTTTGCTCTAGATCACTCACAACGTGATTGCGTTCACGCTTTAATTAAACATGAATCGTGGCAACTTTCTTTAAAAAACGCAGTAAAGAATCCTATTACTGGTTTGTGAAGGATTTAAAGAAAGCTTTTGAAATGCGATTATAAAAAGACTTTCAAAAAAATTAAAAGTATTTTCTATCTCTACCTCCTAAACTTTATTAAGTTATTATTATAGAACATTATATTAAGTTAGTTTTTTTTTACAAGTAACATATATTTATCAATTTAAACTATACTACCGATAATTAAAAGTAAGCAAAAGCAAATAATTTATTTAATATGAAATTTCAGTGTTAGGGGTATAAACAGAGGTTCTATTTAAATATTTTTTCCTAAAATAAACAATAAAAAATTTGAATTTTTATTTCTTGATTTTTACAGAGTCATAAGGTCAATCATAAACTAGATTATGAGTAAACACTGATACGACTTCAATTACTAAAAATATATGTACCTGTCTAAATGTTAAATACATTCAAAGTTATTTAAAAAGCAAAACACTTTTTAACAAACTTTGAGAAGTTCTTGAAATATTTTTTTCTAATATGACATATTATAATTACAGTAAGGTTTAAAGTTTCTGTCAAACTTGTATGTACGTTAGGATACAACAATAAATTCATTTATTGAAAATATTCTTAAATTTTATTTAAGCTAGTCGGTTGCAAACATTTTAATAATGCCTAGTGAATTTTTCATCTTAAGGCATAATAACTACTCCAATGAGAAAAATGATAAAAAAGATGGAAGACATGGCAGAAGTAGTTTGCAACCAGTGCGTTACAGACAATGGGAAGAAACCTGAAGATGAAGATTTTGCTGTTAGTTTTTTAATAAAGCAGGCTATGCTGATTATTAAGAATTTTGTAAACAAGTTTTTTTATGTTTAGAAGTTTTACACCTTTATTAGTATTATACAACTTAATAAATAACTTTAAATGTAGTAGTTTCATAAAACTCTATTACTGAATTGTCAGGCTTTAATAATAAAACTAAAAATTAAACGAAAAATAATTAAATTTAATAAATTAAGTTTGAAAAATTAATTATTAAGTTTAAATCAGAGTTGTTTCGATATAGAAAAATGTTGTCTATTTTTCTACTCTGTTGTATTTTTTAGATATTGCATAGCACAAAGTATATATGTAGTTCGCTCAGTCTTAAAGTTATACTTATTAAAAACTAAACTGTTAAACTTAGTTTTTACTACACCCTGCTTAGCATTATGTATCAAGATAAAGCTGTATATAATAACTTTTAAAAAATAATAACTTAATGACAACTCAAAAAAATAAAGCAGTATATTTTTAAATTTAAATTTCAATATAATAAAATTTATTATTTACTTTGATAAAATATAGATTAGCATTTCTTATAATTCAAATCAAATAACCTAAAGATTTTATGAAAAAAAATGTTAGTAAGACAATTATCATTACAAATACTTATGTTATGTAAATAGAATTTTGTTCTTAGGTTTTTACTAAAAAAGGTACTTTTACTTTAGTAACTTATAAGAAAGTTATTAAATAGATAATTTAATATGGTCCTTGCTATACATTTAAAACTTTTTAAAATCTAATTTATTACAGAATAACTTTTTTTTTTGTACTCCTATTTTTGTAAAGTTTTTAAATAAACTAATCTTTTTATGGTATTTGTATAGCTTTCTTTTATTTCTATTGTTTCAGCAAATTTAAATTCTGCCAACTAGAGCTGAAACATTAGTTTTTGTAATGTGTTGCATGTTTGTATAGTTTTATAAATCTTTCTAATTAACTTAAATAAGTTCATAGTTATCTTTGTATAGAAAATTTTAAAATGATTTTTTTAAGTCTATAAGTTTTTATCTATCATCTGCTTATCATGTTGTGCTTATCATCTATTTTCAAACCATTCACTGCTTAAATCATTTTTCAGGTCTTAGTTCCAGTTTAAAGTAGAAACTTATCAAATAAATGTTTTGTAGTCGATTTTTTGTTTTTAAAAATAAATCCTTATAACTGACTGTTTCTTAATTTCGACAAAAGCGAACTAACCCCACTGATCTTTAATTAATAACACTAAATTGCCCTCAACTACAGCGTTTAAAGACTTAGGTATATACAAATCTAAAAAATTTGAATAGTGCAAACATACTAAATGTATTATATATAACAAATTCAACCACTACAATCCTACAAAATTATAAAAATGTTTTAATCTAACTCATTTACCACTCCGACGAAGTTATATATACTATATATTAGTTCTAAGCTGGAGTTGAAAATTCCACTTAAGTCCCTAAATCATAATAAGATGTTTACAAAATTTAAGCGATACAACAAAAATTAACACGATTAATATGCTACCGTTGCAACATATCTTGATAACATATTAAGAAAGATTGACTGAACTTGTTTTGAAGTCTCTGGGTTATAGAAG
Source organism: Thalia democratica (assembly GCF_965202585.1). NCBI lineage: Eukaryota > Metazoa > Chordata > Thaliacea > Salpida > Salpidae > Thalia > Thalia democratica. Next base: position 62,284,486 of record NC_139165.1, read on the forward strand.
ATCGGAATCTAATTTTTTTTTTTAGTTGTAAACAAACTCGTTTTTTTATTATATATAAATTTTTCTCAAAGTAATTATGCGTTATGAATAAGTTAAAATAAATATTATTTTAAAACCGTTTTCAAAACGGCCAGTGGCAAATTTCTTTTTTTCATAGAGCAATGAATTTGTGAAACAAATTGTTTAATATATTAATCTTTGAAAACATAAAGTTAAAACTTTTTGCAAGAATAAAGTATTCAATAAAAAAATTACTTTTATAACGATTAAATACTACTAATATTTAAATCTGTTGTAGTTACTTTTTTCCTACGCTTCTCCCTAAAAAAAACTTTATTGTTTTGTCAACTTTTTTCAGTTTGTTCGTTTCAAATTTAAAACTTCTAAACCGTGTTGACTAGTTGACCTTAAAGTCTGTTATTACTAAATGTATTAAATATTTTTACGGTATCTTTATGAAATCTAATTACATTTAAATGTTATGTTAGCTTTTATGTACGGAGTTTTAATTTTATTTCAATTTAAATATTTAAATATGTTGTGTGAGTACTTTTTCAATTTTTTGAGTGTTTTAAATTGTTTATTTTTTTATGTACCCTTTTTTTGTTGTGCTTTTTGTTTATGTTGCTCGGGTTCTGGTGTCTGAGTCCAACATTTGCAAAATAAACCACAAAAAATACTAAATAATTATATATGATTTTAATTCATATTGAATACCAACTTTCTTTATAAAAACATTAGAGTTTTCCGAACTAAGCAAATCTGCTAATTTCATAATTTGACAGTTTTTTTGAAAACTTAAAAATAAGTTTTATTTGTAAATATGCTAAAAAATAAAGTTATTAGTAAACGTTTTCATATGTGAAGCTTTAAATATGCATAATTTTTTTAGGTAACGCTTTTATACGAGTTTTTTGATGATACATACGCTTGTAGCGAATGGATGGAAAAAATCGAAGCTTCAACAGCAACAACAAGACCTTCTAGTGGCAAAGATCACGTCATATCAGAAACAACAGCGCTTTTAATGGAAGAAAACCCTTACACAGTTCATAATTACTTTTTAAACAAAACTTTAATATAGCGAATTGGGTTTAAACAAGTAAAAATTAGAGTTTTAAAATAGTTTGATTATCAACTTAGACCATTTCTAAAAAGTTTTAACCAAGTCGATTTATCTGATTAAAAAAATTACCAGGTTTATGACGAACATGATGCCTTAACAAAAGAAGCTCATACATATGATAAAAACACAGACCATTTAAAAGACAACCATCCTCTTGCAATAATGGTAAGATTTTCTTTTAAGTTAGTTTACTTTAGTTTTAGTTTTATCTCCAACAATACTAAGTAAACAATACTTGTAACTTTTTTGTTAAAAATTTTACATTCAATAGTTAAGGGGCGTCAGTATTCCTGTGATGAAGTTCAAAGCGCTGGTTTTAGTAAAATAAAACAAGTATCAAATTATTATTATAACATTTTCATAATTGTATAGATAGTTTTCTACAAAAGTTTGCCAGTTTGAACTTTAATTCACAATTAACTAACAATTCAAATAATTATATGTTTTGTAAAGTTTTCTTTAAAAGTATCGAGTGAATTTTTTAAGCTTTAGATAAAAAGTGTGTTTGTTTTTTATTGTTGTATGGATTTATAAAAATACTATGTTATTGTTTGTTTAAATATTTGTTCAGTATTTTGTGACACTTGTATTCTAATAGAATATTAAGAATGATGATAAGTCTGTGTAATCATAGGTTAATGCAAAATGTGAGAGATTGTTGGTACACCCGATAGTAACAGGTTTGCTTAATTACAAGTGGAAAAGATTTGGTCGGTATGTGTATTATCTTTCATTATTGTTTTACACCACATTTGTGGTACTTTTAAATGTCTATATGATGTCTCTTCCTCCCTTTTATAAGATTGAATGGAACCAGCTGATAAGCTACAGAGAGATGCTAAGTGAGTATTTTTAGAAAACTTTAATTAATTATACTGAAATACATATTAAATACTTGGATGGGTTTAAACACTCATTATCTTAATTTTTTGATAATTTCAAATTTATATATTTGCTTACATTATAATTTTTTTTTATTTACACATATTAATTATAACAACAATATTAAATACTTCTTAGTGAACTTTTTTTTAATTTTTGAGGTTCAATATTAATTGTATTTTAGATAATCAATCATAAAAATTATATAAGAACTTAATTGTTAATATCAAAAATTAAAAATAGAATTAATTAATAAACATCTTTAATAAGCATTACTAAAAATACTATTACATAAAGTTTTTTTTCAGATACTACAACCAACGAGTGAGTTATAATTTTTTTAATTTTAATATTTTAAAACTTTATACCAAAGTTAGCTATAAATGTTACAAACTAAAAAAGAAAAATTGTCAAACTTTTTTTTTTTCAATTTTCTAGCAGGAGTCGCGAGGTACTTTTTAGCTGAAAACAATCTAAAAATAAAACGCTTCTGTTAAAAGATCCTTACAAAGTCTTCCACACTCAAAGTAGTTTAAAATAATTGTATTTACATTATAAAAATACTCGTATAAACCACATTTTTGATAAGATAATCAATAAAACAGCACTAGTAACTAGTATTTTATATATATAGAGCCTAAGCGTATTTTTATAATGTAACCACAATTGTTTTAAATTACTTTGAGTGTGGAAGACTTTTTTATTAAGTGCTGCGCGTGAGCAATTTTTACTAAGACATTTGACCCGCGACATGTAATAGGCTGCTGATTCCTGTTTTAATAATTCTATACAAAAAGTTTTTTTTTTTTAATTAAATGTTAGACTATTGAAAGTAAAAAGTTTATATATAGTAGTACAACAGTTTTAAGTTATTTGTAGACTATAAAAATCCCCATACTTTCACAAAACGATAAACTAAGTAAACATTAACTTGTTAAACAATCACAAACAAGCTTATTGTAAACAAAGCATGGTCGATGTGTATTCTGATGTTATTGTTGAGTTAAAAGTTACTTTAGTCGTATCCTTGTAGAACTTTTAATAAAATTGACAGTTTGTTATTGATTCAAAAAACTTCTGTGAAATTTTCTATTAAAATATCGTAATCTGAATTGTTTGCAAATGTTTTTTCTTTTAAAAACTGTCTTGAAATATGTGGTAATTCTTTTTATGCAAATAGAAAGCTGTTCAACGTTTCTAATAGCTTTGCGTGAAGAATTTCAAAACTTGAATGCTTTTTTAATATACTATGTTTGTATGTGTATTAAGTCAAGACTCAACATTATGTTCTTATTATCAGTTTACACATTGCATGCCTATTTCGATAAAACAATTGCTGTTAAGTTTTACTAGTTAAACTAAACTGTTTACTAAAATGATAGATTAAACTTTCTTAATTATTGTGTTACAATGTTTTACTCGTAAAATATAGCTTATATATTATTGTTTCTTCTTTTGTTCAAAGATTAATGGCAACTAATAAAAGGTTAAACATTTATTTCTGTGTTAAAATTTACTTAATTAGTACTTAATGTCATACTTTTATTTGGTTAGTTCTAATGAAAATGAATTCAAGATAGGTAGTAGAAATCAATATTAAATAAATTACTATAAAAGACAAACTTTGCAAGTACTAAATCAATACCTTAGTTGACAGCTAAAACAACCAAACTCTTAAAACAATCTAAATGAGTTTGTGAATTAAAAAAAACTAAGGTTTTTTTGTAATCTCTTTATCAAATAGTATAAAAATGCAAAAAATATAAAACAAGCAGTAAATACTTTATGCGTATATTATACTGACCTTAATAGTTTTTATGAGATTAATAAACATACAAATTTATAAGTTTTTCAATTTTTATAGGAAGGTTAATACTAGTTTGACGCTTAAGTTAATTTCTCGTGTATATATTACTATTCGCAGTTTTTAGAAAAATAAGTCGAATGTTTTGCTTGAATATTAAGCTGTTTAATATAAAAGATAAGTTAAAATTAAAGTTTCGTAATATTTTACACACATGATAAAATAAGGTTATCTATTGAATACAAATGAAACAAACTAATACTTTAACTTTATATTTTATTATTTTATTTTTAATTAAATATTTTAGTACAGCATGTATATTTTACCGTTCTGAAGTGATAGAAAAACATCCTGATCTTATTGGATGTCAGATAATTCCAAACGTCATTCTAAACCTCAGAATCGTTATTTTAGTATTCACAGTCATAAACTTACTAAGAGAGGTAAATTTATTTACTTAATTATAGTATAATTTAATAATCGGAAAGTTTTTAAATATAAATAACATAAAAGTACTACTATAAGTACTAAAAATATTATTTCAATTTTAATCTTAAACATAAATATTTACTTTACAGTTTATTTTAAACTTTCTGAAAGCTTATCATTAAATCATGATTTATCTGTACTAAAAATATTTTTTGTTACCCAATTAAATATTTTTTGTTTAAAAAAAGATTTTAAAGAAGAGTTTTTGTTATTGTTCTACTGGAATTTGAATCCTGTGTTAAAAAAGAGCAAGAGTCTTTTTTATTTTTAAAGAAAAAAGGGTCTACATTTAATAAAAATAACACTAACTTTATAATAAAATTTTTCCTGAAAAAACGAGTAATCAATCAAGCATAAACAAACCAACAGTATCAAATATTTTTTAAATTTACTTGATGTGTATTGTAAAGGTTTGCAAACGTTTAAAAGTCGTTTTTCATTGCTTTAAAAGTTACAACATTTTTATGAAAAACCAAAAGAAACATTCTACTTGTATTTTGTTAACCAATTTTTTCTTTAATTTGATCAAATAAAACTTGTTGGTTGTTCAAATATAATAATTTAGCTTTCTCTAACCATTAAATACAATTTTTTTTTGTACTATTTTAAGTTTTAAAGATTTTTTTTATAACTAACTTTTGTTTGCTTTATTCATTTTACGAGTAATAGTACTTCGGTGATCGTCAGCAAAGCTGAGATCTTTTCACCATTATATAAAAAGTATTAGTATACTTTATGAGTCAAAATGAGGACCAAACTAGAATGAAAATGTCGCATGAATAGTTATTGAGCACCTTACGGTGTAGTCTAGTGCTTATTATGCTGTTATGTTCTATACTCCGGTTGGAAAACTTTAGTCGACGGGACAGAGGTCTTTTGTACATAAAGAGGCGAGGTTATTGGACATAAACTTAAGTGGTCCTTTTACTTTTCTAAAATTCTACTGAAGTAGAGATTTTAGTTTTTTAAGCACCTAATTGTAACAATATAACAGGGGTCAGAAAATTACGACCTGCGAATGATATAGGTGCGGCCCGCGAGTATGACATTATATTAAATGTAAAACTGCGGCTCACAAACATGTAAAATTGGCTCGCAAAAGAAAATTTTGAGTCATTCACTTGATATTCTTGGGTTTGAAACTATGAGCAAAGCAAAAAGATATAAGTATAAATAACGAGAAGTTCAAAGCTTACACTAAACATTTTATGCCTGTTATCGTGAGTAAAAAATAATATACAAATGCGGCTCACGAATACTTTTATTTTTGAACTTAGCATGCGACCACTAAAGCCTACGATCCTTGCAATACAACTATAAAATTAGTACCAAAATTTACACTCAACTTATTTTTATTTACATGTGCATTTTTATTCCAAAAAAATTATCAACTTACTTGTTAGTACAAACTTTTTATGATTAAGAAGTTAGTTGCGGGCCGGATCCTACTCGCAGGCAGTATGTTGTCCACGCTTTTTATCAAACAAAATTGGTTGAATTAAAACTAAATTAAGCTGAATTTTTTTATCTAATTTTGTTTTGTTTATAGCTAGTAGAAAATTTTTCGAAATTAAACAAAAAATATATATTAAAAGTTTATTTTTGCATTTATAGTTTAGAAAGTTCTAAATTAGTTGTTTCAGAAGGTCATAGAAAAAATAAACAAAAACTTAAAAGTATGATTAAGTACCTTTAAGTCTGAGGTTTAAGAAATAATAAAATCATTATTTTTTTTATACTAAAACTAATCCATAATAAAAAGCTACTTGTTTTTTGCACAAGTAAAACAAACTATCAGCAAACCATTTTAAAATCTTTTTAAATTATTTTAAAAATAGAACTTGTTTCTAAGACTCTTTTTTTTTTTGATATCGAACTTTTAACTTCAAATTCATTGCTATTACAAAAAAAAATCTTTTTTTTTTATTCTCGATTAAAGTTTCAAGATATATCTTTAGAATAATTTTAAAAGGGAACACTATAAAATTTAATAACTAATCAGTTTCAAAACTAAAACTGTGAAAAAGTATTTCATTAAATTTTTGGTACTATATTTAATTTTTAAGTTAGTTATATTCAGGGGCCATTTTAAAATTCTGTAAAACTTGGAATTTATGTGTAGAAAAATTGTTGTTTATATGTTTTTTTTTTTAATCATATAATGTTATTCATAATTTACAAACAAAGAGTGGGGTATTTTGTAACAAATTAACTGAAAATATTTCATGATTTATAAATTTGTATTAATTTTACATTAAAAAGTATTTGTATTTCTTAATGTTTTCTACACTTAAATTTATAAACTATATCTTCAGGCATTCCAAATGCTAGGACAAAAGTGGAACTATCTTGACATTACGAACGCGATAGAATTAGCATTGTATATATTATCCCTATTGGTAACCCTTAATTTCAATGCGTTTGCAGTTGAAGAAGGATTTATGAAACTTGTGAACGAAACTGATACAAGCATGATCGATCTTGAAATTCTTAACAATCTACAATGGGATACTGGTTTAAGACAGGTCAGACTAAAAACATTTACAATTTTTTTTTTTACTGTATACAAAAACTATAAGTAAGATTGTTTTAACCAAAAACTAATCAAATACATTTTTTTTAAGAAAGTTGCATAATCAATTAATGTACATCTTCAACATTATTTATAACTTAATAATTTACTGAAAGTTTTTCGTCTTTAAGAAATATGTATGCGTTAATTTGGATTATAAAATCAAATTTATTATAAAACTTGCAGTTTTTCTCTAGGGTTATATATAAGAAAAGAGTAGTACTTACGTTGTTAAAACCTAAAAGTTTTTTTTAAAACCTTACACCTGTTATGTATCATTTATTAAATCTTAATCGTGTGGCACTTTGAGATGAAATTTAAAAAATTTTAAATATCTCACCAAATATTATCCATTAAAAGTAGTAATAAACTGAAAAGAAACATGTCGACAGCTGATAAACACCACATAAACAATACTGATAGTAAAATCGTAACTAGGTTACCATATTTACTTTATTAGCAACTAAAAATAATTTCACGTCATTTTAAATTTACTAGTATTTTATGTATGGGTAACTCGTTTTGTGTTTGTAAGAAAAAAAATAAAAACCACAAAGTTTTAACGAAAACTTAATGCTTTTTTTATAATTTATTAGACTACTTAAAACGGCTGTATACTCTGTAGATTTTTAAGAATTTTATTTCCCGAACTAGACTAGACGTATTATTTATACTTCAAACACACTTATAACTAATACTTTGGAATTTAAAAAAAACTGTTTACCTTATACTTTATAAGCATATTTCAATATATTATAGTTTAAATAAACTCTAAACAAAACTAACTAAAAACAGCATGGTTATTTCAAGTTAATTTATAACTGATAAGCTTAAGAAAAATATTTATATATCATCACGATTCAAGCTAACTTTTTTATTTATTGAAATCTAATATACTAATTTAGTTAAATGCTTGACATCTATTATGACATGCTAAAAAATTAACTCAGTTATACTAGCTCTAGCACAAAGTTATTTTATTGTTATTTAGTTTTTAAATTTAGTGTAAGATTAAACTTTTATACTTAAAGTTGCTTTTTATAGATTTTTTTATTGCCCTATCAAAAATACAATCTAATTAGATCAGGGTCAGTAAACGAGCCAAATGCAGCCTGCAAATTAGAATTATGCGGCCAGCGGTGTAATTTTCAGCTGAAAAAACATACTTAAAAAATAACTTTGAAAGCGGGTTTTTGAGAAAAAAACTTAAAATTAAGCTTCTAATTTAAAAATTAGTGAATTTTATTGATGGATTATTATTTATTTTATCTTATTTTTGGCTTAAAATAGTATTTTTTGTTGATTAGTAAAATTATCTTAAGTACCTGCAAACCGCAAAAAATGTTTGCTATAAAGTGCGGCCAACAAACACCTTTTTGTTTTTTTTGATTTGTCTATCACTTATAAAAGGCACAGACCCTTAAGTTAGGTAGTTTTAAAGTATTTATCCTATTTAACTCATTTTAAAAGATAGCATAAGGTGCAAACACTTTATCTGAGCAAAACAAAGTTTTTGTTTTATACAATTATTTTTAAGCACTTTCAAAAAAGTAATAAAGATTTTGCTTGTTTATCTTAAGTATTTTTTCGTAAGTTATATATCGCTGAAGTAAAAACCATAAAGGTAGCTATTTTTTGTAATTAAAGTACAACTTTAGGAATGGCAACAAGAGGTAGGAGCGTTTGCAGTTTTTCTCTCGTGGATGGTTCTTCTTCTGTTTATTCAAAAAATTCCCAGATTAGGAATCTTTGTAGTTATGTTTACTGATGTTATGTGGACTTTTGCTCAGTTTCTTTTTGTATTTATTTTTTTCATATTTGGTTTTGCATTCTCATTCACGATTCTAATGGGGAATCAGGTTATTATGTTTTTTTATAAGTTAATTATTACTAATAAAAGTTAGTTCTAAACAGTCGTTTTAAAATTTTTATGACATCTGTATAGAAGCAAAGATCTATCATGAAAACAAAGCTAAGTAAAAAACTGATAAAATTCTGTTGTGAGTATCGCAATTCTAAATTTATATTTATTTGTTTAGTCAATTGTTAATTGAACTATTGAAAAAAAGTGGTCTAGCTTGAGTTTTTTTTAATTTTCATTTTTTAATCAAGCTAAGTAGTTCGGCAATCTACAAATCTTCAAAATAAAGTTTTGAAGTCCAACTTAAAGAACTTAAGTTATTTTGATAACTATACAAACTCACTAAGAACTTGCTTCGAGATAGTTAATGTAGTGAAACACTTTGTATAAGTTATAAACTATTTAATGGAACAACTCTTGTAAATATTATAAACGTAAAATAAATTCTTTATGATCAAATATATATTTCAAATGTCTATAACTTTTTTGTAATAAAATGTAGTTGATTTTAAAAAAATGCTTGAACATTATTGAAAGAAGTTTCCGTTTGTCTTGATTTTAATAAAACTAACTATTTTATTCGAAACAGTCTACTCATTTCAATAAAGTTTTTAAAAGCTGTTAACACATCTATAAAAATAACTTTATACTTAATTCTCAATAGTTTTTATTATTATAATAATGTATGTTTAAATATATATACGAAACATTCATAGTTAAAGATAAAAACGTTTTTTAATTAAGTTAAAGTCATAGAAGTGTTCTTACTTTTTCATAGAGTAAAAATATTGTATTAAGCTTACAAGATTTCTTAAAAAGTTGCATAGAAAGATATTAAACAAGGTACTAAAATCTTAATCAATTTGTTTAATTTTAAGGTTTTATAAAGAGAATACAAATACAAGTATTTATCACAAAAACACTCAATTTTTTGTATTTGTTTTATAATAATTTACAGTTATTTTCATAGTGTTATTAAAGGCATAATATTAACAGTTGGTATTCACGAATTGGTACGAGTCACTTATAACAGTTACTGTGATGACCATTGGAGAACTTGATTATGGATCAAAATTTTTTGAGTCAGATAATTATTTTCAAGTGGTTGGTTTAAGATTTTTAAATTAAGTTTTATTGCTTAAACTCCGATAATTTTTTTAACTATTTTTCTAACACAAGCGGTTTGTAGAAGCAAATAATTAATTATGAAAATATATAGCAATAAAAAAAAAGAAAGTTATTTTAAAATCAAGTTTTAATTTTCAAAGACTCTTGCGTATACTTACTTCATAATACACAAAAAATTAAAGAAAGTTGCTCAAAAAAAAGTATAATATGAATTCTATTTATTACTTAACAAAAACAGCCGTAAATGTCTCACAATACTTTTTTTAATCGTAGGTAGTTTTTTTCTTAAGTGGAATTTGAAGCTTGTCTTTTTTTTTTTACGTAAAGTTTTTCAAACAAACGTATGAAAAGGATAAATAAACTGGTTGTATGACAGTTCAAATTCTATCAATTCTGAGTTATTGTCAATTGTTTTATTTATCAAAAACAATTAACCATCCTAGTAAGACTAATTAGACCTACATGATCATACCTTTTTAAAGTTTTAGACATTTTTTAAAAAATTGATAAATATATTTTGAAACTTATTAGAATGTTGTAGTTTTTTGTACTTTTATGTAATCTCAAATTTTATGACTTTATAAAACATTTGTACAGTTTTTTTACCTTCATATTATAAAAATTAGACCTACATGAGCATTTTTTATTTTTTCAAATACATTTTTTTGAGGTGTGGCCCTTTAAATTTTATAAGACAATTGTCAGAATTTGAATAGTCATATAACTATATAAACTCATATTTTTAAGTTTTGCTATCCTACTGAAAACCTTAAACTATAGCTTCAACAACTCTTTCTTTTAACTTTTATTTATACTCTTATCTTAAAAAATTATAATTAGTTGATGTGTTTATAATTCAATAAAAAATATTGGTGACCTTTAGTTTTTTTTTTGCAGTTGTACAGCAAACAATGCAGTTTTGTCCTTTTTAGTATTTTTCTCATCATGATGACAATCATTATTATGAATCTGTTGGTTAGTTTCACATTGTAGTAAAAATTTAATTATTTTTTATTATACAATAAAACTTTAAAGGTTGGTTTAGCTGTCGGTGACATTATTCAAGTTCAAGAACATGCTACTCTAGAAAGACTTTCCATGCAGGTATATTAAATTGTTGAGATTTTTATTACTAAATATTAAATTAAGATTAATTTTATAACTAACTCTCGTGACGGTTTTTTTTTCATAGTTTATACAAAAATTCTTATCCTGAAAATTTCTTTATTTACAAAAAAAAACAAGTGAAAAAAACCAAGAGGAAGTATAAAATTATTAGTTTAATTTATTTTTAATATACAGACAGAAAAAATGGTTAAAGAGTCTCTTAGTTTAAAGTTTTTTAGTATTGTCTATACATAGATAGTGTTAATATTATTATCTGTCATTAGTTTTATAAGAAAATGTTTTATTTTATTAAACTAAGTATAATGTACTTTTTTACTTAACACTTACTTATGTATATATGTTCCACTATTTTTTTAGATATATAATTTTAAACAATATACCAAATTCCTTGTATAGCCTATTTGTTTTTCTAAAAACATACGTTTCAAATACTAAGCATAAGTTAGCTTTATTTGAAACGACACCCAGACTCTTATATTTTAGCTTTTAAGCTATGCTATAAAGTATAAACATCATAACTAAAAAGTTAACTTGATTTTTTTTAAATATGTTGTTATTTAAAAATTAAAGTTTTATATATTTTATTCTACGACAAGAAAATCTAATAATCTTAAAGTCTATTTTTGCTTCTAGTATTTCATAAAGTTTTGAGCAAAAACTTCATACGGTTTTTTTGTTCATTAACGTCATTAATTATATTATAATTTCCAGAAAAACCGGAAAATATGTAAAAACAAAAGACAATAACCGAATATATTATGTAAAGTAACAATAAAAAAAAAACACTTCGTAATACTTTTAAAATCCATATTACTATACAAAAACGATATAAAATGAAAAAAAATTAATAAAATATTTTTTCTGATTATAATTTATGTATAAGTATATACTATTTTGGGAGAACGTTGTTACGAGAGTAACTTATAGTTTTTGTAGACTTTTAAATAGTATTTAAGCACACATGTTTTTTATCGAGAATTAATTGTAATTGTTAAATGTAGTAATACTTTAAGCATGTTTAAATACAACATAATTGTCATCAATTAAACAGTTTGAAAAAAATAAAGTTTAATACGAAACATGTAAACAATTTTCAGGTGGATTCTTCGCTAGAAGTTGAATTTGGAATTCCAGCGTTCATGAGAAAATCAGTTTCTTTAAGGAAACAAAAAATATATGTAAATAAGTACAAAAGATCAAACTTTGTTACAAAAATGTTTCGGGAAGACGGAGAAATGACTTTTGAAATGTTGAGCAAAGCAGTTGCCTCTGATGACTCGGTAATATTAAAACGTGTAAATATATCAAAAACGAAACATTTCGTCAAATATCTTGATCTTTGTATGACTAAAACTATTTTGATATAAGCCTTTATTTTTTATGTTTTACTACATAAGTTGTCAAGTACATACTTTTGTTATATAAAAATTAAGTTAAAACAACAAGTTGTTATACAAATAGGTATATAAAAAGTAGTTATCTTTATCTTTTACAGTATGAAATTCTTCAAACTAGTTGAAATAACTAGCCTTAAGTTCAAAGAAAAGTTTTTTTTTTTCATATAAAAATAATTTTATAAATGAAGGCATTATAAAAAAAATACTACATAACTTATTAGATCAAAATAACTTACTTATTTTATTGCCCTGGAGTTTAGGTAAAGTTAATTTTATAAGTCTTGTTTTATATTAATGAATTAATGAAATTATTCTTTCAAGTAAAATAGTAAAAAAAAGTATTAAAGAAAGTGTAAAATAAATTCTTGAAAGAAAAAATTCATTATTTTTCCTCCAGTAGTTGAAATCTCTCTATTTGTTTTCTTAAAACCAAAACATATAGATAATACTAATGAATTAATGATGAGTTAAAAACTAAAATCGTTTTCGTATAATTCTACCCTGTTAAAAAAAAGTATATATATTTTCTCATAACTAGAGTTTTTTTGACGTTTTTTCGTTTATTACTTTCAATAGAATTTTTTAATTTAAAGATTTATAAGATATTTTTTAATTTTTAATAGGTAGTAAAATATAAATCAAATAAACTTTACTTACTTAAAGTATAAATAAACGAATTACAAAACGAACTCTTTTTATAAGAAATTACTAAATTAAGGTTACTTACAGTTTATTTTTATTGTTGTCTTTAAGACAGGTATGGCACGTAAAATTATATAGTTTGAATTTCTTTAAGAACTAAAGGTTTTTTTGTTATCATTTTTTTGCTAATTATAGTAAGTTATAATTTTGAAAGGATAAACCAACGGCATTATTTTAATTCATTTTTTTAAACAAGCTCAAGAAATTAAACTTTTCAGAGAACAAATCTTGATTGTAACGACTTTAATAGGATGATACTTTTAAAATACTTTCAATTATAAACATATATGCATTTAAAAAACTAGCAAGTTACAAAACAAAAACGTAAATCTTAACTATTTTTTAAGTAAAAATGAATTATTAACTTTCGAGAAAATTTTAGATAAAGTACTAGTATTTTAAGTTTATACTTTTTTTTTTGAAAAAAGAATAAATTAAGTAACTAACCTTTTAATAGTTACTGAAAACTAATTATTATATTCTTAGAATATTTCTATTTAAAAAAATCTATATTTTAAATAATAGTAATAATATGTACATATAAGGTAAGACATTATTAACTATGCTAAGTATAAACCAAAATAAAGTTAGTGTCGCTGTTCAAGTATTCTTTATAATATTTTTTTATGAAATATTTTTATAAGTTTTATATGTTTTGATTTATTAAAAAAAAATACAAAGGTCTCTACTTCTAGAGGAGAATTGATACAGTTTATTCTTTCAAGAACTACTTAGTAAACTAAGTTTAGGTCAAAGCATCGTCAGTACTTATATAAAAAATCTAGAAAATAATGTATTATTTTATATAAGTACTAACGAGGTCTTTGACAAAAATTTAGTTTACTAATTAAAGTCTTGAAAGTACAAACTATATTTTTATAAGTAGTAGAGTCATAGCTTTTTTATAAGTCGATAAAAACAGACGGAAAGAGATGAAACAATTTCAACAACCGACAAAATTTTAACAAACATAAATGCTTTAAAAAGTAGAATAGCTGATCTTATGACTGATCAAGTAGAAATGAAAGTAGGATTGAGAGGAGTCAGAGGTCTTATTAGAGATGTAAGACGAGAAGCTCAAAACCATGTCAATGTTAGTTATTTATCATTTCCTGATTACAATTTTTCGTTGAAGGAATTTAAATTTGTTTTGTTTTTCATTATTTTTTATTATTTTTACAAAGTTGTAAAAACTATATTATATGATATAAAATAAGAGTAAGTAATTGACATTTGTAGTTCGAAATATGGTAGTTCGAAATTTGTATGAACGAGACTGGTCAAAATAATTAGCGCCTTCTTTATATTAAAACTATAATCTGAAAATTTTCCTGACTTTGAGTCTAACGGAATTTGATTTAACTTTTCTGTAGTTTTTATACAATTTTTAAAACACTAACTAGTTTGAAAATTGATTAAAAATATTTTCAAATTTTTTCTCAGAAAATTTTAGAACTATTTTATATTTAATGTTTTTTTGTGTTAGTTTAAAGCAGTTGAAAGTATAAATTTGTTTTTAGATTGTAAGAATCAGATTAAAGAAAAACAGTTCATAGACAAATTTTATAACATTGTGAATTTAGTTTAAGTAAACATTTATATGTCTAAAAGCTAAAGTCATTACATCCAAGTTATTAATACTTTTAACTTAAGTGTAGTAAGTAGTAGTAACACTAGTAACTTAAGTGTTTTAGTTTAAGTGAATATACAATCATTTTTTACGAGAAAAGGTATAAGTTTTAAAATTTTACAATATGACGACTTTTATCTAGGATTAGTAAATTTAAAGAAAAAATGTAAGTTTAGATTGTTTATTGATAGCTTTTTGAATCAGAAATCTTACTTGTACTAATAGATTAACTTGTGCTTTATAACTAACTTTTTAGTCTTAAATTTTAAACACAAAAAACATGTGATAAGACGCAGCACAAGAATTTTGAAAACAGGAACGGGTCACAAAGTAACTTTTAACGGAGCTTAAACTGTTCTCCTTAATAACTTTTATAATTTTATTTTATTTAAAACGTTTTTTTTTATATAAAAAATATATAGTTTGCTTGTTCGTTTTAAATTAGATCTTTTTGATTTAAAAAGTTTCAGTACGTGCAAAATTGACGCTCCGTGCACTTCTGACACCTACTCATATAAAATATGGTCAAAAACGTGAAAATTAGAAATAAAGTCTTTATGTAAATACAGAGTTAAATAAACTAATTTAATAAATAAAATTTAAATATTCAGCATATATGTATGTTTCTATATACAAAATGTTTTATTAATGTATATCTTGTTTTACTTTATCTTTAAAGTATAGACTACAATAAACCAAATTAAACACATAAGCATTATAAAAATACTGATATTTTTTAATTTTTACTAGGCGGCTTCAAATTTATCTGTTTAATTCTTCGAAGTTTTAATAGCAAAAGGCTAAAAGGGAGTTTGAGTTAACATACACTACATGTTGTATCTAAATAATCTGTCTGATAGTATCTGAGTTTTTATAAGCAGTTGACAGTAAAAACTTAAATTTTTTGTTTAGTTTTATAAATTAAAACTTAATTTTAAAGTAAAAAAACTAACTTTTAAAATCTCAAAATACTAATAGGTTTAACTAGGTACTTAGTTTTACAGTATTTTGTATTTATTTTTATTTGTTTTATTACCGTTTTCACTTGTTCATCCTCATAACGACGGTTCATAACTGTTTATATAATTAAGCAACCTTGATTGGAAAACTTATAAATGGCATTATAACATCAATAAAACTTAAGTCTTAGTTGTTTTAAAAGTGAAATAAAACCAAAGTATTAAAATTATAGAATAGTACTTACATGCTAAGTAACTTGTTTAGGTCTTATTATCTTTTTTATCGGAGTCTAGATGGTTCACAGCGATTTAATTCAAACTTTTACCTGACTCTTTTAAAGTTAATTCTTGTACTTTCTTATAAAGTTTTAGAACTAAGTTATAACATAATAACTAAAGCTTGGTACCAACTACTTTGGTAACTAAACGGACTTAATATTAAAGAATAAATAAAGTACATGCTTTACAAAGACCTGCCAAAACGAAACTTTAAAAACACCTTTTTTGGTACTAAGAAACCATCTATTTATTTGTTAATGTATGTCGTAAGGACCAATGTTGTAACAAATTATTTTGTATAAAATTAGTTATTTGCTCGTTTAAAACTTTTTTATAACTTATAAACTAAATTTAAGTATATAGAAATAATACCATAATTTTATACTACTTATTTTTCCATCATTTTTAAGATCGGTAGTGTTGTTACATTTTTTAAATTAAAAAAAGGCATATGTAGTTGATACACTACAAATAAATTATTTTTTATCAATAATCGACAAAAAATTAGAATAACATAAAACAACTGACTACATATAAAGCTATGTGTTTTTTTATTTTAACAAATGCCCCAATTAGAAATAATTAAAAGATTACAAAACTAAAATAACAGTTAATTAACAAACTTTTTAAACCACAACAAATAGTTTATTAAACATGTTCTTAAATTTATGTTCTTTTAAAATTTAAAGTGAAATAATGTACTTTATTTCAATGACCGAAAGGTCTGTCTATACTTCAAGTCCCTCCACCATGTTTTTAAGCGTCAATTGCAATGTTGTTTTCAGAAAAAACTATTATTCTAAAAAATACCTAAAGTAGTCGTTTTAGTAGAATACTTAACTTTTAAAAGTTTTATAAAAAAAGATTATTTAGAATTAAATCATAAGCTTGTCATAAAATCTTGAGTATACAGGAGTTGAAGTTAGACCTAACATCTACTGGGTCTAATCTAAATGAGAGGATAGATAAAACGAGATTAGGGTTAGTCGAAAAGACTGTAGAGGAATCGAATACGACTAGAGGACGAGTTGATATAACAAAGGAACTTGTAGACTCTCTTAGAAATGATGTCGATTCAACAAAACAACAGATCGAAAAAGTTTTTTTTGTTGTTTTTAGATTCGATGTATAATTTTAAATGTATAAATTTAGTAAAACCATATCAAAATTTTTATTATCTATAACATACTTGTAATTTATTAGAATACATTAATTGTGCCATTGTTTCCCAAAATGTGAACCTAAGTAAAGTATGCACATTGCACATGCGTATAAACACTTTTTTTGGAATAAAAAAAAAGTTGAGAATAAAATATAAACAAAAAAGGTCGTTAACTATTGTATCAGTTATGAGTTTTTACTCTATCTTTGGTTTATTCTTAATTAACTAAAGCACATTTTTATTTCATAAATATGATCTAATACTAGTTTACAAAGATGTTTCTTTAATGATATACTGTACATAGATTTATAGTTATTAAGAATCACTGGTATATACAACTTTGCCTAAAATTTGTGCAAAGTTCAAATTTAGTTTTTCTTTCAGATTCGAGAAATTTTTGAATACCAGATGGAGCGTATAGTTACATCACAATGGCTTGAAATGGAGGAAAAAATCAAAACAAGTTTAGAAAAAAAAGTAGAAGAAAGTCAGAAAAAAGTTTTAGAAAGTTTAGAAGAAATGAAACTTGTGCTTGTTAAGGAAAAATTTATGACTAATGTTTAAGAATATATATTCTAAGAATCTATGTTCATTTTAAATAATACATATAATTACATAATAATTTATTTACTAGAAAACTGCAAAAAAATCACAACGACCAAGTTACTCTTACAGTTATATAATCATCACTCTAAATTTACACCAAATTTCTTTCAAATATATAATGAATACTATATGAAAACATGTAGTGTAGATGTAAAATTATTTACTTATTATTAAAAATTTACATTTTAAGCATTTAGTAAAATTAAGACAAGTTTACGACCTCATTTGTTATTTATACGTGTCTGTAGTTTTCTTTAGTCAAATATACTTCAAAGTACTTATATAAAATAATTTTAGCAAAGAAATAATTGTTAGCTTTTTACATATAAATCGCAATTATAAGTTTTTTTTTTCTTTGCTACTTTTCAAAAGCTTTTCTTGCTCGAATTTTACTTCATGTGTTTTTTAGTAGTACTTAAAAGCTTAAATTCTATTTTTACACTAAATCAACATAACTATAAAAGTGATTGTGTAATTGTTATGACGTTTTTTAATTAAGTAACTACGGTAAAAAAGATTATCTGACACACTTTTTATCCACATATTCACTAGCTTTTATTTATGTTTTTTTTTAAGTATTTATTTAAAACTTAGTTGTTTATCTGTCAAAATTTAATTGAGACGTTTAAAAAGTTTCAAAAATTAGAATACATATTCTATATATTATTTTTAGCTTTTTATTATATTTTAAAGATTTTTTTTTTACTTTCATGATAACTTATGTAAAACTTTATACAAACAGTGTATAAAATTTTGCATCACGACATTTTTGTTAATAATTAGAAATAAAACGTAAAATGTGCTTTAAAAATTTATATTAAAAATAAGATGTCAGACTAACGATTTCTACTAGTGCATACAGAGAATGCTTAATTTTTTTTATTATTTGCTCTTGATCTTTTTTATTTTACAGGAAAAAGTTTATTAAAAAAATATAACAAGTTTTTATCATCAGACCAAAAGAGTTAAAAAGAAAAAACTCACAGCTAAAAAATGATGAACAATGACGTATAAGCTATATAGTTTGATTGCAACACGAGCGAAATATAAAGTATATTAGTACATACTTTTGTCGCTAACCGAGGCTTCTACTTATACACTTTAGGGGCCTGTTTTATAACGAAACGTGCGCTCTAACTTGTATAATAGAAGTCCCCAAGATAACGCTTATATTATAGTTGACTTAAATCAACTAATATGAATTACTTACTATTTACTAAAGGTTTAATAAATCAGTTACTTATACTAATTTAAACTGAGTTCGAATCTGTGATCATGATTATATTTACAATGAATTTGCGAAACGAAAAGATGATAAAATACTGCACAACATTACACTAATAAACCAAATTATCAATTTCTTTTGAAAGACGACAATCTCGAATAAAAGAAACTAAACACTAAATGTTTAAACCAAACTCAAAAAGTATTCTAAAATCGAAATCAATTCGACAACAAGATTGAAACCATTAAAACTTAAGTGCAGCGAAAAGCTGCACTGAGTTCAGACCGCTGCAAGGCAGTAGAAACTAAAAGAACTCTAAATTACTCGAGATTGTTGAATTTATACTCGCTTGAGAAAAAAGAAGAAAGTAAAAAAGAGATAATTACTGCGTAAGCGGTACATTTTCTCCTCTCACCTTCGTACTTTAAGAATTTATTCTTGGTTTTCCGAAAAAAAACATTAATTTTTATTCATTAACACTTGTAAGAATGCTTAAAACTTCCTATATAGAAAAATTAACGAAAAACGACCGCCGACTTTTATCTCCTTAGTTTAAAAAGCATTAATTTAAAATACACAAAATTAATAAAAGTATGATAGTGTTTTCAAATTGACAGACAAATGTAGAAAGTTTAAAAAATTTCTTCGCCGCTGGAACTCGCTCCCTTGTACATCTCCACGTCGTTTGACCGGTTCATGCTGATCCGTCTCCTCGCCTCACCTAACGGTCTGTTGGCGCTACGGATTCCGTCTCCTCGCCTCACCTTAGCGGTCTGTTGGCGCTACGGAATCCGTCTCCTTGCCTCACCTAAACGGTCTGTTGGCGCTACGGAATCCGTCTCCTTGCCTCACCCAGCGGTCTGTTGGCGCTACGGATTCCTCTGATCCGTCTCTCTGTACATCCCCTCGTTCCTCTCCTTGTACATAAAACTCGGTCTCTTCGTACCGCTCCTCGCCGATTCGTTTCTCGAGCCGTTCGTGCGAAAGTGCAATTAGAATGTACGTCACTACTTGATATCAATTTTAAAAACAAGTTAAAACATTAAAAAAATTTAATTTACAAACTTATATGCCATTAGTTAGCAACAACATTACATTAGTCAATTAGTCTATTTATATTTTAACTTTAAAGATTGTTAAGTTTTAAAGCAATTAAGAAACATTTTTGGCTCCAATCAATACACAGTAATTCTCTACAAGCCTTAAAATAAAAAACATTTCACATTTTACACGAATAAGTTGACAAAACAAGCGTTCACATGCGTCTCAAAAGTTTAAACTTCTTTTCGTAAAAATATAGGCAGTGAACTTGTACTGATTTTGAAAACTTTAATATTCTAACAAATTTTAAACAAAATTGTTTTTTATTTTCAGATTTTAAATACCGGGTAAGACATTTAATAGCTCGAATGACCTCGTTAAAAATGATTTTTTGTAAGTACGGTTAGATTTAAAACAACAAAAAACATGCCAATAAAGTTTGTTACAAGCAATTAACAAGGTCACTGTAAAACAACTGTAAATATTGTAATTTAAAATTTGAACATAACATTGTTGCTAAATATAAAATTAAACTAAGCTTAATAAATTTAAGACATTTCACTTTAATAACCGATTATGCACTCGAAAACAAGTTTTAATAACCTCATACAAGTATTTTTACCAGGAAGAACGAAAAAACAACAATGTTTTTACATGCAGTTTAATAAGTTTACTATCCGTTATAGTTCAAATTAAAACAATTGTCTGAAAACAAAACAATTAAACTTTACAGTTGCTAACTTTTATAGACGTTTAAAACTCTTTATGTTATACGAAAGTTTTATTATTAGAAGGCTTTAATTTCATTTAATTTTTAGCGAGCATTTCTCTTTTAACAAAATGTTTAAAACGATTAAACTATATTTAATTAATTTGACGAGACGGCGGAACAACTTAAAAACAAGACTAACTTTTGTTTCAACTTGCTCGTACAAGTTTTACAATTCACTTTAAAAAACGCTTCAACGATGAATTGCGATAAAATCATACACTACAAATACATTTTAGTTCTAACACATGTCGGTTAGCCTTTCCCAAACCACTTTAACATAAAATTAAACACAATAAAACTAATTACCATTAGAAAAAACAACTCAAATCTATCACAAACTCGAACAACTTAGTTGTTTTTCCAACTAGAAATTTTAAACTCATTTTTATAAACTTTACAGACCTGATGACTAGGTTAAATAAACGCCATAAAGTTTATCAAATTTATACTATTATTAAATCAAGTTTATTCCACTCTGTCCCCATGTCACCATCTAAAAAACGTAGAAATTTTAATGAAGGTATCTGTGTTCAATTCCAGCTATAACTAACTGGACGTCCGGGTCATCATGTCGCTAACCGGGGCTTCTACTTATACACTTTAGGGGCCTGTTTTATAACGAAACGTGCGCTCTAACTTGTATAATAGAAGTCCACAATATAACGCTTATATTATAGTTGACTAAAATAAACTAATATGAATTACTTACTATTTACTAAAGGTTTAATAAATCAGTTACTTATACTAATTTAAACTGAGTTCGAATCTGTGATCATGATTATATTTACAATGAATTTGCGAAACGAAAAGATGATAAAATACTGCACAACATTACACTAATAAACCAAATTATCAATTCTTTTAAAAGACGACAATCTCGAATAAAAGAAACTTAACACTAAACGTTTAAACCAAACTCAAAAAGTATTCTAAAATCGAAATCAATTCGACAACAAGATTGAAACCATTAAAACTTAAGTGCAGCGAAAAACTGCACTGAGTTCAGACCGCTGCAATGCAGTAGAAACTAAAAGAACTCTAAATTACTCGAGACCAGAGTTGGTAAAATGCTAATAATTACTATGGTAATTCAGCAATGAAGCGTATAAACTTTGGTTTGTTTTAAGTTAGTAATTTCACGCTCGAGTAAACAAAGCAGAGCTTTTTAACATGTCTGCTCGAGACTGTTGAATTTATACTCGCTTGAGAAAAAAGAAGGAAGTAAAAAAGAGACAATTACCGCGTAAGCGGTACACTTTAAAATTTATTTTTCTTTTCTATATCTTAGAACTCTATAGATACTATTCATTAAACTTTCTAAAAATTAAATATGCTTTACTCGCTACCCACTAGCGTTTGGTTAAGTTTGTAATTTTAATTTTGTTAAAATTAATAATTTACTACTGCATTTACATTTAGATCAATTAAGCTTAATAAATTGTTTTCTTTTTTCAAAATTCTTGAGATAAATGTATTTTCAGTTAACTACAGCTATTTTAGCTTATAGTGTAAATACAAGAGTTTATTTTGTTGATAAAAAACCATAATCGTTCAGCTATGGAAAAGAAGCAACGCTTAAAATGAAAAATAAAAATTATGTCTAAAGAGCAAGCGAAAAGATATATAACATCCGAGTTTTTTGGCATTATAGCTTTAACCAAATCGGTTATCTTAATGATTTTTTATGTTTATGTCTTAACTACGTGGCCTCCAGTAACTTACTAACTGACAGCTTTAGCTACAAGTAGGTACAATTATAAGTTACAAAACTGTTTTCTAAGTTATGAATAAAACACACTTTGAATAAATGCAATTTACTTTATTTTCAATAATAGTTCTTAGTTCAGAAGAAAGAAACTATTAAATCACGATACAAATAAAATCTATAAAAAGTATCAACAATCGTAAAGTTATATAAATACTAACATCAACTCCGCGATGTAGACGTTTTCTTTATTCTCGAAACTTGAATTAAACGTTGAACTTAATCGTAACTTGATCGTACCGCGGAATAACTAAGCAACTAACGCGTATTTGAAAGACAAACGCAAATATATACGCATTGAAATGAAATTAACTCCTTGAAATAATAAAAATGTTTGTTTTTAATACAGGAAGCACGTCACGAAATCTGCGTAAAACAGTTTACAACATCTGCTTTAAAATACGAAAATGAGATGTTAATATTACTACATTATTTCTTTTTTAATTATAAATTTAGTGTTTAAAGCCTGGTTTTAAATAATTTAAATCCTTAAAATCCTACTTAACTTTAAACTTTTTTTAAGTGTTAAAAGCGCGGGTGAAAAAAAGTAAGAAAAAGAAACTGTATTTCTTATTATCTCAAAAGTTACATAATTTACAAAAACTTAGATAAAACGCAACATAAAGACAAAGTAAGTAACAATGATAGTCATTTAGTTGTCCTCAGGCTTCTTATCCTTGGGGTTCTTGTCCTTGTGCCTGTTGTCCTCGGGCATCTTCTATTCCGGCATTTCTCTTCCGATTTCTTCTTCTACGGTGGTTTATTTAGCAGGAACGAATTGCTTTAATTCGCTTGTTCTTCTCTAAACTTCAAATTCAAAAATTCATCGAAGTCACTTGTTGACATAGAAAAAATTCATCTTTTCATTCTCCAGCATTGTAGTATTAATTCATTATACAAAAATAAGCAGCTAAAAAAAAACTTTTGAGATATTCTTCCAAGAAAGTTCAGTAAAAGCTATTATGTTACTTTGCCAAAAGACAATAACGAAACTGTCAGTATTTACTTTTAAACCCACAATTTTATACAAAACAAAAAAAAATTAAGCATTTAAAGATGCATTGAATAAAGAATTAATAGTTTAAAACACATGAAACATTTCAATTTTATTTTTAACGTAAAAAAAAAACATATTTTCTTAATATTTAACTCGCAGACTTTAATAAACAAAATAGATAACGTTTTCTTTAAGATATTTTACAAAACAATTAGCAGTATTTTCATGCAAAAACTTTTATAGGATTCAAATACAAAGTACTTTTTTTTAAAGCGACACAAAACTTATGCATTATAGAAATTTATTTAGAGAAAAATTTGGTGAGTGCTTTTTTTCGATCGTTAACAGTCAAAACTAAATGGGAGTTGAAAGCAGTGGCGTCGCGTGGTATTTTTCTTAGGTGGTGCAGAAAAAAAAAATCCGAGTTAAAGGTGATCGGTTTGCCTCTGCTCGACTTGCTTCTTCTCGAGTTGCCTCTTCTCGAGTTGCTTCTTCTCGAGTTGCTTCTTCTCGAGTTGCCTATTCTCTAGTTGCTTCTTCTCGAGTTGCTTCTTCTCGAGTTGCTTCTTCTCGAGTTGCCTCTTCTCGAGTGGCTTCTTCTCGAGTTGCTTCTTCTCGAGTTGCTTCTTCTCGAGTTGCCTCTTCTCGAGTGGCTTCTTCTCAAGTTGCTTCTTCTCGAGTTGCCTCTGCTTGAAATTCTTTTGCTCGAGTTGCCTTTGCTTGAATTGCCTGTGCTCTGCTTAGCTTTGTTTTCGTTTTTTGTTTACAATCGCTTGCGGAATGATACTTAAGCATGTACTGTTACAGGTAAATTTTCAACTTAGCTTATTTACCGCAAGATATTGATTTTGCGGTAATTCTTGAATAAATGATACTGTTTTGAGTTCATTTGCGGCAGTCAGCTAAGAGTTTGCGGCAGTGAAGTGAGCAAAATGGTCGTTTTATAAGCGATTTTGTTTTAAAAATAACGAAAACATTATAGATACTTAATTTTTTCTAACAAAATTTTAAGGTGGTGCAGTTGCGGCAGTGCAACACCCCACGCGACGCCCCTGGTTGAAAGTACTTTAAAATTCAAAATTTATAGGAAAAATTTATCACGAGTCGAATTTGAAAGCTTTAAACTTGTACTTGATTATTTTACGAGCAAAAAAATGTAGAAATTTAATTTTGTTTTAAAATTAGAGTAAAATGTAGTTACTTAAATTTTAATATAAAAATAGGCTTATTAAACTTTTTTATTGTTTAATTGTTATGTCTTAGATTTTAAATAATATTTCAGTTACCAAACTGTAATTTATAATATAAAAAACTTTATAACACATCATTAAAAGTAAAAAAGCTATAAACTATACAACTCAGAAATTTTATTAGAATAGAATACAAAATAAATACGCTTAAAAGTTTCTTTCATTTTAACTTCTTAAAAAGTTACCTGAGCTTAAAAAATATTTAAACAGATTTTCATGTTAATAAAAAGTTGCAATTTTTTACCTTTATTAAAGTCTGTTTTGTTAATTTTGTAACAGTATTTATATTTTATCTTCAAAGGGCTTTATGATAAATGTTAAAACTTTTAGACCTGCTATTAGTAATTCTGACTCATTTTTATTCTGTGTTATAATTTCTTTTTTGTCAAAGGAATTAAGTACTGTCAAATTGTTTTTCTCTTTAGCTAATATGTTGCTTGATACACTAGTTTCTGATTTTGTTTTTGAAGAATTGTAATAGCCTGAGTCTTGTTTATAACGTTTAAGCTACAATGTTGGCACTTTATTTTTTGGTTCGCTATCATGTTTTTTATTGTAACTGCTATTTTTCTGCTGTTGGTTTTGATGTTTTTCTTTGCTAAGTTTACCTTGTTTTGCTGTAAAAGCAAAAGCTTGCTTATAAGCTCTATTAGCTTTTTTTTCTGCTGTTGGAGGTCACTAGAATGATGGTTTGCGTCAAATATTTTTTGTTTAAAATTTTGGTTGTAGTTTAAATTCTTATCTACAGCATACTTAGACCCTTGAACTGCTCTACCATTAGGACCTGTCACATTTGCGACTTCTGGCATGTTGTTTTTACCTACGACAATATCAAACTTGACTTTCTCTCTTTGCGCAAGAGACCTTAAGAATTTGTTCGGGTTGTTTTTTATGATAGCTGTATAATGAACAAAAATATCGCTGTTCTGATCATCACGATGAATAAAACCGTAACCTTTGCGAACATTAAACCATACTACTTGACCAGTTACTCCAATTGCTATAGTATTTTTGGTTATCTGAGCTCTTTCTTTGACTGTTTGTGACGCCTTATTTATATTATATGTTTTTGTGGGTAAGTATTGATGACATGACAAACACTGTGCTATGTTTACATTATTACTACTATTCCCATTGTATGATTTTCTTGGTTTAAATTTATCTCTATTTTGATTATGTTGACCATAATTGTAATTATGATTAATACCATTATCTCTTAAATTAAAATTTTGTTGATGATTAGTACGAACTTGCTTGTGGTAATTTATTTTAGACTTATAATGATTTTGCTCATACTGCTGTAGTCTATCGTAACTAACTTGCTTAGGTATTAATTCGTTTTCTTTATAAGCATTCCATATGGCTTGTCCTTTTCTTTTAAAAACTTCTAAGCTTTCATCAAAATGTTCCCTAATCTTATCTTTGATCGAAAAGGGCATAAAGTATGCAAGAAAAAACTTAATTCTGTTCTGATCTGGACATTTGGCCAAACTCACGGCTGTAGCAAATATTTTATTAAAGTTTGTACAATCATTCCAAATTGGGATTTTATCTAAAATCTCAGCTAACTGATTGTCCCTATTGATAAAAAAGTTTTTTAAAGAACTGTAATTTCTTACACCTCGTTCTGTCATTTTATAATAGTCTGACAACTCTTCTCTCGGCCAAAACCCAGTTAAAATTTTATACTTTTCTGTATTACTAGAAATATTTTCATTTAACATTTCCTCCTCGAAAAAACTAATAATATCACGAGGGTTTCTTACAAAGTCTAACCTTTTAAACTTTTTACTCAGTCTTTGCGCCTTTAATGTGTCGCTAAAATTGTTAAAATTATTTTGATTACTATTTTTGTAATCATCGTAAAAAGGTTCGCGTTTTTCTAGCATCGCACGTTCGTAATGTAGTGATCTAGACTGCTTTAATCTATTATTTAACTTTTTTATTTGCTTTTTCAAAATTCTTAACTCTTCTTCATTTGTTAGCTTCTTAACTTCGCTTAATTTTCTAAATTGTTGTTGAATGCTGTTTGACGGATAAAATTCAGCATTATCATTCATCATTTCTGCTTGATGAGAATTATTAAGATTGATATCGTCATTGTTGTTTGTGTGCATTTATTCTGTTGACTGCTTAAAGATTCCTAATCAGAAGATTCAAGGTTCTTAAAAGACACTGCGTGGTTTCCACTTTAACCTAATCGGTTATCTTAATGATTTTTTATGTTTATGTCTTAACTACGTGGTCTTCAGTAACTTACTAACTAACAGCTTTAGTTACAAGTAGCTACAATTATAAGTTACAAAACTGTTTTCTAAGTTATGAATAAAACACACTTTGAATAAATGCAATTTACTTTATTTTCAATAATAGTTCTTAGTTCAGAAGAAAGAAACTATTAAATCACGATACAAATAAAATCTATAAAAAGTATCAACAATCGTAAAGTTATATAAATACTAACATCAACTCCGCGATGTAGACGTTTTCTTTATTCTCGAAACTTGAATTAAACGTTGAACTTAATCGTAACTTGATCGTACCGCGGAATAACTAAGCAACTAACGCGTATTTGAAAGACAAACGCAAATATATACGCATTGAAATGAAATTAACTCCTTGAAATAATAAAAATGTTTGTTTTTAATACTGGAAAGCATGTCACGAAATCTGCGTAAAACAGTTTACAACATCCGCTTTAAAATACGAAAATGAGATGTTAATATCATTACATAGCATTTGTTTTACTTTTGAATAAAATTTAACAATTATGTATTTTTTTTGAAAAACTATTCTAGTATATATACAAAGCTAGTCACTGATAAGTATTAAGAAGTAGTAAAATATTTAAAATAATTCTGCTCATTTTATAAACAGTTTTTTTCTACTAAAAATATGTTCTCTAACTTATACTAAAAAATACAGACAAAACTTATTAAAAAAGTTATTGTCGCAAAAAGTCATTACTTAATAAATTAGTTTGCAAAAAAATTCTCAATTGACTTGCTGTACATGGATTTAACAACTTTTAAAATTACTGGCTGACATAATTCAAACTAATAAGCACGACTACGACAATGACGTATTAGTTATATTAAATCGATATAATAACAAATTTTTATGAACAATTTTTTTAGTATTTATGATTAGAAAATACTATGTTATAGTTAGAATAATAATAAATGAGTTATTCTATTTATTACTAGGTTTCGGTTGGAAAAAATTTGACCTTGTCAAATACTAAGTTAATTAATGTCATGCTAAGTTAAAGTTATGACAATTAAAACTTATTCTTGCGTGAAAGCATAAACAAAAATAAGATGCTGCATATTTAAAACTTTCAAACTTATATATGTATTGTTGGATCAAATAGGTTTAACTTCAAAATAAATTAAAATAATTTAACGAGAAAAAATTTGAAAGTTTATCTAAAAAATCAATTTAAACCAGGGTTTTCCAAACTTGGCCAAGTAGCCCCCTAGGGGGTCATTACAGAAATTTAAGAAGCCATGAGCAGCAAAGGGGCCACAGGGAGGCCATGAGGTCATCGATTGAAACTTACACTAGATATTCTAGAGTTAATCATGAGGAGCAAAAAAAAGCTCTTAAGCGTCTTTTATGGTAGTTTTAAATTTATACTAGATATTATGGAAAAAGTTTAGGAAATCTAGGGGGCCACAAGGCCATAGTTTGAAATTTACATTAGATATTCTGGAGTTGATGATGAAGAGCAAAAAAAGTGGAATTTTTATAAAAAAATTAGGGGGCCAAAAGCTGTAAAAGGGGGAGCCAGAGGCAATAATTCAAAGAGTAGAAAAAAAGGTTTTAGGTAGTTTTTCGAGAAATCTTGTTGGAGGGAGCTATAGCTTTTTTAATTTCTTTAAAAAGGGCCTTTTGAAAAAATTTTGGGAAACCCTGATTTAAACCAAGTATCAACAAAACATTAACAAAACTCAAAATCAAAGAAAAAGATAAAAGTGTTTTAAACTAGTATTGTAAACCTTTTTAAGTCTTATATTCTTTTCTTACCAGTTTATTATCAACAATTTGCTCATATTTTTGCATGAGTTTATTAATTGTGTTGTTTTGTTGATAAAATTTGTATCAGATTCGAGTATAAGTAAAGCTTCTTAAAGCACAGTTATGTTATGGTTTAATAACATAACTAGTTAAAAATAGAAAAAACAATTTGTAAATATACGTTTTGTAAATAAACAAAATATATTAATACTGTTCAATGTTGGCTGTAAGAACTTATTTAATGTAGCAGAATCAGTTTTTATGATCAAAAAATAAAAATAAAATGCAGAAAAGGTCATAAAATTATACTTTTTAAAATTCATCAGTTAAAATAGTGTTTAATTTAGTTTTTACATTATTCTATTGTTTAAACTGTATGTACTACTACGAATTAAATAACTAGAGCTGCCCTTGTTACGGTTTCAGTTAATTTTCAACTTCTTAAAAGTCGTTTTAGGTTAAAGCTCAGTATGTTCTAACTATAAAAGATAAACTTTAAAACTTTCTAAAAAAAGGTAGTATGGATTGAGATACTTGAATAAAGGCATTAAGTTTTTAAAGTCTTAAAAACCAGTTTTCGTGTTATATTCCCTGAAATAAAGCTAATCAAATTATCTTCATGTGAAACGTTAATAAGAATAACCAGTAGTTTTTTTTTTTCAAATAAACTACTTCAATTTATTTTTGATCGTACATCGATAATGCGATGCTATTTGAAGTTTAAAAACCTGACTAAAATTGATTAAACCTAGGAATAGGCAACTATTTTGTTTGCCGGTCAGATTTAAGAAGAAAAAAAATTTGCGGGCAAGATTTGTTAAAAAAGTTCTTAGCGCACCAAAATATTTTTTAAATGATGCCATAAAAGTTTAAAAGCACTCTATAAAAGCAAATTGTAATGAAATAATAAATTTTTAATCACTACTGTTACTATGTAGTTAGAGTTCATTAGGAGCATACTAGATATACTTTTAATTAAAAAACAAAACTTTTTTTTTGAGTGATTTTAAACCTAAAAATACGACACGGGCCAAATATTTTTGGTGGCGGGCCGATTACGGCCCATAGGGCGCAAGTTGTCTATCCCTAGTTTTATTAGGAGTATGAAAACTATAAAGTAATGAAAACCTTGTTTTATTTTTGCACAAGAATGTAATTTAATTTTTCATTCATTATTCTAATATAAGTACATATAGACTTTTTTTAATATTTGATTTTATAGTGCTTCTATAGAGTTAAATTATAGAAGTAGCTAAATACCTATTATATTGTTGTCCTGAAAAAGATTTAAAAGGTATCGGTGGTGTGCAACCCGATAACCAAAAGGTTCTTCGTGCACCAGGT
The DNA here is from genome assembly GCF_965202585.1 of Thalia democratica. Taxonomy (NCBI): domain Eukaryota; kingdom Metazoa; phylum Chordata; class Thaliacea; order Salpida; family Salpidae; genus Thalia; species Thalia democratica. The sequence goes on from NC_139165.1 coordinate 62,314,625, forward strand.
CCTAGGGCCAAATATTTTGAGCGTCTTTTTTGTCGTTCAACAAACTATAATTAATTATAAACAGAAAAAGCTATCTTTGAATACCAATCAGAATGTTTTGAGTAGGTTTACAGATCAAAAATAAATTTATTTTAGCAGTAAGTTTATTAATTTAGAAAATGAAAATGCTTTAAAAACAGAGTAGCTGTCTAATTTGCACGAGCGTACCAAATTGCACGAAGATACTTTAGCACGAAGACTAATTTGCACGAGGGCACAAAAATGCACAATGATAAAATTGCACGAGGATACTTTTGCACGAAGGGTCACTTTTGCACGAGCAGACAATTTTGCACGGAGACATTTTTGCACGGTTTAGATTTTTTTTAATTTTGTTATTTATTGATGTATTAATTTTAATTTCTTTTTTATTTCACTATCACTGTTACCCCTAAGGCCCTAACCCATACCCTCGGTCAGTAAGTTAATTTTCTATTTTCAGTTATTTTATAAAATTTTTATATATTAACTTTTTTTTTTTCTACTATCACTATTACCCCTAACCCTTACCCTCGGTCGGTAGCTTTGTTTTATCTTTTTTAAATAACTTTTTTTTATTACTTATTTTAAATTTTTACTATCACTTTTACCCCTAACCCTTACCCTCGGTCAGTAATTTTTTTTTTTGTTAGTTTTTCTTTTCTGTTTTTACTATTTTTATTTTTCTGTTTTATTTTACTCTCATGCAAAAATTTAACTCGTGCAAAATGGATTCTTGGTGAAAAATCAACTTTGTGCAATTTTGTTGCCTCGTGCAAGTTTGGCTTCGTGCAATTTTGTGCATTCGTGTAAATTAGTAACCTCGTGTAGTTTTGTCTTCGTGCAATTTAGACTCGTTCCCTTAAAAACATTTAGTCTCAGCTCAGGATCAGGTGTATAAAAAAAACCTCTCCGTCATCTAGTTCTACACCATATGCTTAAATTTAATTTTATGCGCTAATAAGTATTTTTAACAGTCAAGTCAAAACTTAAACTTTAAAGTAAAAACCTCACAATAAGTATTTTATTAAAAGAACAAAAAACAATCTAAACTGAATAAAACAGTTTTTATAGTAAAAATTTATATCAGTAGAACAGTATCAACTAATAACTAATCGAAAAATTAAAAATCAGTCAAGATGACTTCTAATGATATAAAAAAAAAATGCTAAAATATACGTTTTAACAGTTAAAAATTATGCGCTCTAGAAAAATAAAAATTAATAAACTAGTAAATAAATTAGCAAAATTTTAATTTTTTATTTAAACTGTAATTTTTACAACTGTAAATAAATATCTAAAAACTAAAGTTTAACTTATATCAAGTAAAAGCATTACTAGAAGACAAAAAAGACATAAACGACTATTAATTTCTTTTTATACTTTAAACCACATTGATTATTGATTCAGATGTAAAATAAAAATTTTGTCTAATAATTAAACTTTAAACTTAAACGTTTGTATTTTTGAGGAACTTAACACGTACATTTTTTCATGCAAAATAGATGCAGTATTTTAGATTATTTTGGTTTTTCTTTTTCTTTTTTCAATTAGGGTTTTTAATTAATTATAAATAAATAATTTGTAATAAGATCTTTGCTGTTATGCTTTTAAGTTCAATTTTTTTTATTGCTCACTTTTTTGACTTAAATTTTGTAATTGTACAATTTTAAGTTTAACTGGTCTTTATTTTTTTTGCATAAATTTTTCGGTTTTAATTATTCATTACTTGTGTTTATTTCTTTTAGTTCCAATTTGTAGTTTTAAAATTGGATGTTTTTATCACAGAAATATATATAAACGTGTAAAAACTTTAAGCTCTAAATTTTACAATCGTATAACAATAAAACAACAATTGTTAAAATAAATAAGTCTCGAAAAAAAAAACTAGCTTATGAAATATTATACCGTAATCATTAAAAAAACAAACGGTTATGGTACAATAAAGACTTAAAGTAGGATATAATTTCTTAATGACTAAAACAACTTAAAGATAAAATGATTGAATAATCAAGACAAAAATTAAAGTACGTAGTTTTATTACACGACATAGTAATAAAAATCTTTTAGAACTAATTTTAAACCTAACAATTTTTTTTCATTATTTTTTAATTAGTTTGGTATTTATGAAAAAATATTAATACTTTTAATTTTGCTTTCAAAGCAACGAAAACTCTCCTTAAAATATTTTGAAACTGTTTTAAACAAATCATTCTTATGGATTTGAAAAGTAAATTTCACAAAGAATATTAGAAAAGGAGTGATTGAAAAGAAAAAAGCTTAAAAGTTATTTAAAAACTTTTGTTTATTCGCTAAACTGTTTTAAAAGGTTTTAATTTATAAGTTTTATGTGCATGTTTTAAAAAATGGGTTTTAACAATTTACTTTTTGCAAAGTAGTAAAACTTGCTTTGATATTTACTTACAAACAAAGTGTGTTTTTGACCAAGGTGAAATAGAAATCTATTTACTCAACTTTCTTTTGAATTAATAAAATAAAAGCAATTAGTATTAGTTTGTTGTAGTTAAAGCTTTTGATGTGTAAAAATTTAATAAAGATGAAAAATTTTTGATAAATCTATCTCAATTTCAAAGTTAATACCTAAAAAAAGTTGTGACAAAAAAATTAATGTTATGAAAAATGCACTTTATATCTGAGGACAGTTCTGCTTGAAAACAATAAGGATTTTTTTGGTAAAGTTACTGCACATACAATTCTTAAAGTTTGTATTCAGAAAATTTAAGATATTTGTAAATTCAATTCTCAATTTTAACTCAATCCAATTATAAGTTATGAAAATACACCAAAAAAAATTTTTTTAGTTTTTTGAATCAACTTAGAATAAAAAAGTAAATTTTTTATTTTTTTTTTTATTTTTTTTTTTAAAGGTAGAAAAACATCAGAAAATACTCACTCTCCCCTCTGCAACAATAAACGTTTTCTGAAGGTCAAGCAAGTGAGTTTGAACTCATCACATGTTATTCCACCTGCCCTATCTTTAAATTTATTAAGAAAAAAATTACCTTTTAAGTAAAAATAAAAATGTCTATGTAATAATAAAAGAAAAAGAAAATTTAACTAACTGAAATAAAAACTATTCCTAACCCTTTATTGAAAAAAAACCTTTGGTGACACGTCATTTAGCAAACACTCACAAGGTTAAAATCTCAACACTAAAAACCACAAAGTGTGGGAAAATCATGAAGCTCAAATCCCCAAGTAAGTATTTGCCGACGCTACAATAAAAAACACACCAACAATCCAATCATGTGATCACTGCCACCAGTGTGAACTCACAATCAGCTGTTGCAAACTCAAATAAACAAATATCTAATTAAAAGTATTTAGTTCTAAAAACATAAAAAAACTAACTAGAATAAAGAAATACTGTAGTATGAAAAAAAAAATACTACTTGTATGGATAATAATATATACATATATATCAACAATAAAGTCAATAAATAATAAGAGTTTTTAAATTTGTAAGTATTAAGTTTGTACAAAACTCAAAAAAAAATAATAAAAATAAAATAAAAAATAAACAAATAAAATAAGTAAAAATAAAATAAATAAAATATTAAATAAAATTAAAAAAAAAAAAAAAAAAAAAACTAAAATTAAAAAAAAAAAAAAATTTATAAATTAATAAAAATTTTGTATCAAATTTATACTTATACATCTAATTTCTAATAAAAAACATAGAAAACTATCTTAAATCTAACACAATAACAAAATAAAAACAAGTAAAATAACTCAACAATAAACAAATTTATTACAATAATTTATAACAATCACTCTTTCATTACCAGGACAATTATAAAGTAAAGACCTACACATCACAATCTGATGCCCAAATAACATAAATCAAATTTCAACTCATACAAAACATACATGTAGAAGCACTCTAGATCTACTCCATGTAATTATTCAACAAAAAGTTTTTATATCTAAACTTAAAAGGATCTTTCTTTAAGTTTTTAAAAGTTTCAGGGACACTAGACCAAAACTTGGGACCCAAATACCTAAAGCAGTTTAGGCCAAGTCTCGTTCTAGGTCTTTCAGTTACAAAATTAATTTTCTTTGAAAATCTTGTGTTGTGTGTGTGAACAGAGCTAGCAAGTGTAAATCTATTGTGTTCTACATCAAACCCTTTTATAGTATTACGCATCAACTTACAAATTTGCAATTTATACACATCCTTTAGTTTTAGCACACCAGTTTTTTTAAATAAAGGGTTCGTTGTTGTCAAGGCAGGCACACGACAAACATACCTGATCACTCTTTTTTGCATACAAACAATTGGTTTTAAGTAACAGTCAGCAGCACTACCCCAAACAGATATACAATATTGGATATGCAAATAAAACAAACTATAATATACCATTTTAAGTGTAAATGTGTCCAAATAATATCTCAATTTTGACAAAACATAACAACTCCTAGACAATTTCGATTTCAGAGAACTCAAATGTTTCTTCCAATTCAGCTTATCATCCAAAACCACACCTAAGTATTTTATACTATCACTCTGCTCAATAAGAAAACCATTAACCTTGACACTAAATTCACAATTTTTTGAAGTTTTATTAAAAAGCAAAAATTTAGTTTTTGAATAATTAATAAAAAGTTTATTAGCATGCAACCATTTATCAACTTTAACCAATTCCTTATTAATAATTTCATTTAAATACTCAGGATCACTATGTTGGTAGCTCAAGCAGGCATCATCCGCAAACAATCTCATATTTATCTCAGTAGAGGAAAAAATATCATTAATATACACAAGAAACAACAATGGACCCAAACAAGAACCTTGTGGTATTCCAACATTCACAATTTCACGCTCAGACACAACATTATTTATGACCGTTGATTGACTTCTATCTTTTAAATAATTTTTAAGTAAATTTAACATTGAACCTTTTATATTATAATTTTTAAGTTTAGATATTAGAGTTTTATGATTAACCGTGTTAAATGCTTTAGCCAAATCCAAAAATACAAAGCAATTTATTAATTTTCTCTCACCAGCCTCAATTAACTCATCAACAATCTGATTCACAGCTAGTTCAGTCGTACTATTCTCTCTAAACCCATACTGTTTTTCATGTAGCACCTCATTCAACAAAAAGAATTTTTTCAATCTCTCACACACTAAAAACTCAAAAGTTTTCAAAAATGGGGATAAAAGAGAAATAGGTCTGTATTTATTAATGTTATTTTTTTTACCAGATTTATAAATAGGGATTACCTTGGCAAATTTAAGCGACTCAGGAAACACACCATACTCAACACATTTATTATACAATTTAGAAAGATAAGGAGAAATTATTTTTGCACTGAGCTTCACAAAACAAATATTAGGGACATCAGAACGCACACTTTTGTTTGGATTTAAAGTTTTAATATAACTCAGAATCTCACTATCAGAAATTTCATTAAATACATATTCATTTTCAACTGAACCAGACAAATACTCATTATTCTTTACATCAACAACATCTGTTCTCTTTTTTAACAAATTGTCAGCAATATTTACAAAATTTTTATTCATTAGATTGCCTACACTTTTTGGGTCATTCACAATTTCACCACACTCATCAAGCACACCTTTTATTTTACAACTAGATGTAGATTTAGTGGAAACGATATTATTCACAATTTTCCATAATTTTTTACTATTTTGTTTATTCTTTTTAACTAGTTGTTTATAATAAAGTCGCTTGGAACATTCTATTACTCTGTTTAGTATATTTCGATATTTTTTAAAACAAACAGAAATTTTTTTTGTTTTATCTTTAATGGCAAATTTAAACATTAAGATTTTAAAGTTAATTGAGATTATTATACCTTTTGTTATCCACGGTTTAGCTTTTAGTTTTTGTTCTTTTTTACTTAAAATTTTGACTGGAGCATGATCAAATACCGTCCCACTAAAAATACTCTCAAACTCATCCCAAGATTTATTAACATCTTCACAATTTTCAGCACACAAGTTCATGCCTCTCAATTTCACACTCAAGTCATTCAGAAAAGCTCCAACTTCAAACTTACTGAAGTCCTGAAAGGAAATTTGCTGCCTTTAAAAATCTGTTTAAAAGCATTCATAACGGTAGTATGAATAGGAGTAACTTTGCAAAAAATAAAGTCAAGGTTTTTAACCACTGGGTTGCCAAAAAACCTTAAAACCTGTAAAAACCTAGAATTTGACAAATTAGGCAAAAAAACCTGGAATTTGTGAAATTTTATCAACAAACCTGGAAAAATCTAACATGTTCATTAGTAAATTTTGATTTGACACAAAAAATCTATCATATAGATAAAATATTTTGTCCTCATCAAATTTTTTTTTTATTAAAAACACATTTAAAGTAGCTTTCAAATATTATTTTTATGGTATTTAACACAGTTTCTTACCTCAAAATTATCTTTAAACTAAATATAGACCCAAAATATGTATTTTAAAAAACCTGGAGGAAATTTTGAAAACCTTGAGAACCTTGTAACTATAACTGTCCTTTGAAATAAAGTGTTTTAGTCATAACTAGCAATACTGTTACCAACTTTTGATTTGTGCTCAAGTATATAAGAAATAAAATCTAAGGGAGGAGACTGTGTGGTACCCATGGTAGAATCTGCTTTGACAGTTAATATTGGCAGAAATGGGTTTAAAAAGAATGCTGTATGTTTGGAATTAATTTTGTCATACAAAATAGTAAATAACATAATTAATAAAAATAGCATTTGATTGATCTTAAAATGTCATTTTTATTACTGTTTTCAAAATTGTTTCTACAAATTTGGTGTGAGAATTGATGACCAAAAGGTCTTTCTCACACAAATGTATTGACCATAGTTGTGAACGCTCACATTTTTCTTTCTTACTAACAATTAGGTTATAAATTTTGAAACAAAACAATTCTAGTTTCAAAGTTTAAATAAATTTAAGGAGACAACCAACAGGATTTGATTTTTAAAGTTTAATATAGTACCAAGTACTGACAATATCTCAAAGTAAATAAATATAAGTATCTAATAGTTTACAATTATAGCTTTCATTTAAGGTCTAATGTTAATTTTTGTAAAAAAATAATGGACCCCCATACCCTTAAGATGGTTTTTTGGTCACTCAATAGTTTTTTTTTGCCTCAAAGAGTGGCAACTCTGTAGCTTGATGTAAACTCAGGTTGCCTTTTTTGCTTAAAATAGTGGCAACTCTGTACTAAAGCTTTTATGAACTATAAAATGTTCAAATAAGTATTTTAAAAGCAAACTTAGTTCTATTAAGCTAATTGTAAAATCTACGATAAATTTAGAACAATTGTATTAATTAATAAAATGTCATTAAAATGATAATAAGTTGACAAAAGTAGTTACCATTAGGATATAGTTTAGTGTATTGTCTAGGACAAAGTAAATTAGAGCTGAATATTAACTGTAATTTTTGATAATAATTCTTAAACTTTCAAAAATACTTGACATACAGTATGTAAGGAAAAGTCTTGGTTACACAAGGTAACAATTTATATAAAAATAAACAAAAATATTGCTTCTAATGTAAAATACTAATTTAAACAAAAATATTCAAGTTTTTCAACTCAAAAAAAAAGCAAATTCAGATAAAAAAATATTTTTTTTAGTATTCACTAAAAATACAGGCTTCTAGAAGTCAAAAATTATTATAAAACTTTCTTGGATTTTCCTTGATTTTCCTTTTTGATATTTTAGTAGGAATCCTGCTTATTCTTCTAAAATTAATGGTTTCAGTCATTTTAAACTAAATACTGTTTATATAAATAAAATATTAACATCACTACTTTTAGTTCTGTAAAAATAATAAAAAAATCTAGAGCTATTGTTTTTTTCAAGTTTTTTTTACAATTTTACATAAGTATGCTTTATATAAAATCAAAAACATCAATTGTTTATTCACTGTCATACTCAAAGTGATTAATATTATTAAAGTATAAAGACTATTTTAGTATCATTTGTCGGTTGCAAAGGCTAAATAAAAAAAAATGACGTATACATTGCAAACAAATAAATTTATTGTAAATAACTTTCAAAAATGTCTTCTTAATACAATATCTTGCTTAAATCAAAAAGTAAAAAGTATTTTAAGCAAAACATTTTAATTTTAGGGTTACAAATAGAGGAACGGGTCAAAATTGCACAAGGTTACTAAATTCCACAAGTATACTAATTTGCACGGGAACAAAATTGTATAAGTGCACAAGATTGCACAAAGATACTTTATCACAAAGACTAATTTGCCCAAGGGCTCAAAATTGCAACAAGGGTCAATTTTGCACGAGTTTCATTTTTGCACGGAGGGTCATTTTTGCACAAGAGTATAAAAAAGAAAATAATTATAATAAAAATCAGAAAGAAAAACCAACAGATAAACTTATAAAAAAAAAAACTTACCAAGGGTTAGGGATAACAGTAATAAAAAAAAAAGTTACTGACAAAAGGTAAGGGTTAGGGGTAAAAGTGATAGCAAAAAAAAAATAAGTTGCCGACTGAGGTTAAGGTTAGGGTTTTAACAGTGATAGAAAAAATAAAGTGAATTAAAAAAATTAAATACAATTAATAAAACAATTATTAAAATAAAAATTCATCCTGTAAAAAAAGTGTCTTTGTGCAATTTTATCTTCGTGCAAATGTTTCTTTGTGCAATTTTAACTTTATGCATTTTTGTGCCCTTGTGCAATTTTGTACTCCGGTGCAAATTTGACAGCTACCATACAAATAGATATACAGTTGTGTGTAAAGTTTAAATTTTTGTATTTTGGCAATTGGCCAGCACTAAATTAGCAATCATGAGATTGCCAGTAATTTAAAACTTCTAATTGGAAGCATTATGTTTACAATTAGTGAGCTAGTTTTATATAAATACAAAAAATTTTTACATCTGTGTAGACTTTTAAAATCTTTTTATTATATTACTATCTATAGTAACTATTTACTTTACATTTTAAAACATTTATTTGTCTAATTATCTTTCTGTTATTTATATTTTGCTTTAGTTTAGTTTCAAGTTTTAAAGTAAAATAGTTAATAGTAATGTAATTCCATTACTTAGTTAAGTTAATTATTAAAAATATACACACAATCTTCTGTTATTTTGTAAGCCTGATTGAAATATTTGCCGAAAAAAAAACTTTACTTTTGTTTTATTTTACCAAGATATTGTTTTTTGATAAAACTTGGTTAGAGAGTTTTCAAAATATTTTTATTTGTTATGCAATATGTTCTGTTAAAAGTATAATTAGAAGTAAAGTGTGCTGAAGATGCAAAAATGTTGCAAATTGTTTTAGGTAAACTCAAGCTAATTCTTTGTCATTCTGGCTAGCTTTTCTATTCTTTTAAGAGTTTCAACCTTGTAAGTAGCAATAAATTATCTGTTTTTCATGGTAACCAGTTTTACAAAAAAGTCTTCATATTAATCAGGAAAACTTCATGATTTAAGTTGCAATCATGTAGAAGTTATGAACTGAGAGATTTTTTAGCTTATTTTTTTGTTGTATACATAAGAAAAAATAATAACATTTACTATTTTAGTTGACAAATTAGACAGCATTGAGTATAGAAACTCTCAAATGAGTTTCACTGTTTTAAATTAATTTTAATTGTAGATTTTTTAATTGTCGAATTTAATAATTTAGTCAAGTTTGTTTTCAAAAGTTTGTAGTACTTAGAAAAATTAAGATTTTACAGTTTGGTTTTTAAATGTTTTATAATTAAAAAAATAACTTACTTGAATTAGAATGCTGCTTTGCACTAAGCCTTAATATACTAACTATTTAGACTATATATAAGAGTTGTATTATGAATTATATTAACACAAATCCAGTTTATTAATTATAAGTGATTACAAGAGTTATCTCTACTTTATTATACTTAAGTACTTAGTACTTGATAACTAATACAAATTATAAGTAGTACTTAAACAATACTTAAGAGCTTAAAATGATAATGAAATGTCTTAAGTATTACAATTAATTTTTTACTGTTTCCTTAAGTAGTATATATTAAAATCACTTATTTTTATGTAAGCTGATTTGTAAGTATTTTTAGAAAGTTAAAACAGAATGAGACTAACAAGTTTATTGCGTGGCGGGCTTAGTTTTGAAAAGCAATGGATGAAGCCAAAGAATGTTATCATTTTTTCAATGTCTCCATTTGAACAAAATGCTGTCAAGGGACAAGTTTTGCAGAGGATTCCCAATTTAGTGAGAAGAATCAGAGATAAAATTTTCCTGTGGGCACCTCCTTTTGTAGCTGGCTATTGGTATTATGACTGGATGCTTACTGAGAACCTCAGCCTCAAGAAAAAGAACCCAGCTGATTTTGAGAATGATGTCTAAAAACATAGTGTTTTTGAACAATTATTACTTGTTTATATTAGTAATATTTTTGTAAAGAATAATGCAGGACATTTAAGCTATATAAACTTTAACTGATATTGTTTTGTGAATATATTTTACTTTTGTGCTGATTCTTCTATAAAATTAAGTATCAAAAAAATTTGTAAAATGTTATAACCTGCAGAGTTAATATAATGGCAATATCAAGAATCCATGCTCGTCAAATTTTTGACTCTAGGGGCAATCCTACTGTTGAAGTAGACCTCTTGACTCCAGATGGTCTATTTAGAGCAGCTGTTCCGTCAGGAGCTTCAACTGGAATTTATGAAGCTTTGGAAATGAGAGATAAAGATCCTAAGAAGTTTTTAGGCAAAGGTTAGTTAACAATGTTTTAATTTTTTATAAAAATCGATAATTTATTAATTAAAAGGCAATTTTGTGATTATTGATGTTTTTAACAATACTTAGTCGAAAAATATAATAAGAATAAATAACTTTTTACATGTGTTTACTTTTTATTTTAGAAATAAGTTTTGTTATTTAAAAATATATTTATAATATATAGAATATAAGTGAATCATAGTTAAATGTTTTTTTAGTGTAAATTTAAAAACATTATTTTTATGGTGCTTAAACTTATGTAGATAAGTAATTAGATCTATTATGCTACACACTTAGGCTAATTTGATTTTTCTAGGCTTATTTAAAAACTTAACTAATTTAAAAGAAAAACTTGAGTTATTTACTATATTTGAATTAAAATAATATTGAGTTAAGACCACATAGTTCAAAAGTGTCCCCTTGTGCAAAAGTGAGACCCACAAAACTAGATTTGGATATAAAAAACAACAAGAACTTTAAACATTAAAACTTTAAAACTTCAGTAAGATAAAATTTTAAATGTTAAATTAATAACTAAAAATACCAAAAATTTAAAACACTTTAACTAAGTCTTAATTTAATTCAATATAGTAACTAGCTTAAGTTTTTCTTTTAAGTTAGTTTGAGTTTTCAAACATAAAATATTCAAATGCCAGCACATATTGAAAGTATGCTCCTGGTGGGTTTTGAATTCAACATGGTAATATAAAAGAGTAAAGGGAAAGTAAATTGAACAGGCACATTTTCTAAGACTTTCAAACCAACACAGGCTTTTTTTTTGCTTTAAAAAGTGGCAACTCTAAAAATATGAGAAATGTATGAAAAATTAAACAGAGTTGTTTAATGCATAGCACTGACCCTATACAGTATGTTTTTTAAAGCATGGCCTGTAAATTACTCTAAAAAATTATACTCTAGGCAATTTAGTACAGTTATCAAATAGTGGGTCAATCACGCTGAAGTAGAAAATAAAGATTTACTTAGTTGATTTTTTGGTAAATATCAATATTTGTTACCTATTGTAAAACTTTAATTTTAATGCAGCCTAATCAAAACATTTTTTAAACTAAATAAAGTTCTTAAAAAAATGTGATTGGTTAAAAAATTTTCTTGGGATACATATCTTTTTAGATTTCTTTTGGAATTACTCCACGTAAATTTTATTAAGGTAATTAATAACTACTACTAACCAGTTTCGTTTTACTTTGGTTTTTTATAGATATGTCCTTCACCAAATGCTTTGGTCCACTTTCCTATTTTAATATCTTTAGCATTTGTTGTAAGAAAAAATCAAAAAAGATACAAGATTGTGTTTCTGCAAAATCAAAAGCTCTTAATTTACAGTGGACCTAACTATTTGGTGGAGGATATGTTCTATTAAAACCCAAGTAAAACGATTCTTCTTAATATTAATAAATAATTACTTTAATAAATTGTATGTAGAGCAATTCTGAAAGAAATCAAAAAGAAAGTTGTCCAAAGAAACAATATAGTACTCTTTAAAAAAAAAGTAAATCACAACTACTATTAACTCAGATATCTAATAATATTATTCTACTATGAATATGCTTGAAGTGATTTTTTTAAAATTCTTTAACATGATTTAATTTAAATTAGATAATAGTTTATATCAACTCAATACCTAGTAAAGTGCTCTTAGCAAGGTGTAAGCTTTTATATATATATAGATAAAAAATTATACCTTGCTAATAGCTAAGTCTTGTAAATAGCATTTATTTTTATATAAAGTAATTATAATAATAAACTGCTATGATTTTAAAACTAAAAATTATTTGGTACAAAGCTTATAAGTTAGAGAATTAAAACATTCAAACAAACTAACAAACTAAGTTTTAATTAATTTAAGTGTAAAAAAGATTTAAACTAAATGTAATGTGAAAACAAAAACATACTTAAAACTAACTATAAAAAATTAATACAAAAAACTAATTATTGCTTATATTAAATAAAAACTCCTAATATTTAAACAGCAAAATTACACTAAAGTTAGTTAGTCTTACATAGACTTTTATATTTAAGATACTATATTTAAGTATATCTTGTAGTTCTTTTAATGTATAGATCTAATTCTTTTAAACTTAGTCAGGTTCTCTCAATAATCATCATACTTATTAACTGAAAATGATTTAGAATGTATTTTGTATCTATATAATACATGCAATTGAAATGACTTTACATTAGTAATATTATTCTAGTTATCTGACCTCAAAAATTTGAAATAGAAGTCAAAGAAACTAAAAGTTAAAACAGCAGAAGAAATCGCTTTTTTTATTAAAAAAAATACAATTTTTCAGAAAAAGTTTGCAAATTTTGTGTGATTATGACATAATAATAGATCAAAAGCAGTTGAAATGTCCTAAAACGTATGCCTATAGTTATAAGCTTTCATTTAAGATACAAATTATAAGTCTATGCCATGTATAAGTGACTTAATTACTATTTAAATAAAAAAATATGTGATTTTTAGGGTTCAAATTTTTTATTGTTTTCTAAATTCTTTTTATGAAGCCAAAACACATCTGAATCATATGTTAACATGTGAATTTTACAATATGACAAAAAAAAAGTACTGTACTCCCTACCCCTATATACAAAAAGCTTATTTATGAAAAATAAACCAAAACTGTGGACTGTTATTCAGTGTTAACTCAGGGAAAATCAGGGAATTTTGATGTTATTTTTAAACTCAGGAAAACTCTAGGCAGTTTTGACTTTTTCTAAAAATTTCAGGGAAGTTTTAAGATTTGAAAAAAACTTATGGAAAATTTTTTCTAGACCTAGAGTTAGATTTAGTTAATCCAGTTTCAATATTTTGTTCAAAAAAAAAATATTTATTTTAAAATGCTTATTTAGAATTTTTTTAGGCTTGCGGCTAGTTCTTTAATATTCTTAGAATTAACATTGTAGTTTTTAATTAATTCTAAGTATTTTTTTAAAGTTTTTAAGGATTTGAAAATCTCAGGTAAACTCAGGGAAGTTTCTGGTCACTCAGGGAAGATTTTTCACTCAAAGAGTGGCAACCCTGTAATAAAATTAAATGTCTATAAGGTTTTTCACAATCTTTGAATGTTTATCAGATAAAGGACCAAAAAAATCGAAAAATGTACATAAAATTTTAAATAAAATTTTTTTGGAATAATACATAATAAAATAATTTTAAGTTGTAATTTCAAAAAAAAAAGCTAAAAAGGCCTCTAATTTATGCTAAACTAAATCATCTAAACTAAAAGGCCAACTTTTTTTTTCTAGTTTTAAGCCCAACTAGGTGCTTACCAACAAGGGTTAGGGAAAAGTCAGCTAAACTAAGGCATGTCAGTCTAAAATTGCAAATTTTACGTACGAGCAGTGTACTTAGAGTTTAATATTATTAACTTAATTGAGTCTCCAAATTTATGTTATCATACTGAATTGTTTACTTAAAATAGGAGCAATGTTATTAAGCAAAAGAATCGTTAACATATTAGAAAATACATAGTTTGGAACATTTTATTGTATTTCTGTTTTTTGAAACAGGTGTATCAAAAGCTATAGAGAATGTAAATACAATTATTGCTCCAAAATTAGTTGGTATGTCAGATGTAACAAACCAAAAAGCTATGGATCAAATTATGCTAAATCTTGATGGTACCGAAAATAAATGTTAGTCATGTTATATTACTTACATGTTTAAAGAATAATTTGTTTATTTGAAGTTCTGATAAAATTATATTAAGTTGTTTACTAGTAACTAAAAACTTGAATAGTGAGTGATTATTCTATTATATTAATAAAACATATGATTTAAAGTAATTAGTATTTATATTCAAAGTATTCATTAAGAATAACTTTAGGTATATGTGACATTAAAAATAACTTTTAGGTATATTATTAATAGAATTAGATTTGTTACTACATAAATATAAGCTTGAAGAATAATTCTTAGTTAAAGTGAAATTAATTTGTGAATAATGAAAACCACCCTGTTAAAATATTAAATAATTATATAAGATTAAATAGGCTACATATCTTTAGATCCCTCCCAAATGACCTAAAGCACAAAAGTTATACATTTAAATGAGATTGAAGAAAAAAATAATAAAATATTATTTTAACAAATATTTACAAATTTTAAAACTAAAGCAAGAAGTCTTAATTTAAAATGCTATGAGAATGCACACATGATAAGTTTTAAATTAACTAGTATTTGGTGTGCTAAATCCTTTCTAATTAAAAATGCTTACCATTTGTTTATCTAACCAATTAGTCTATTTTCATGCCTCCTTGCCTGTTATGGTCTTTAATTGACTTTAGGCAAGTGGCTTATTTTCTTTTGGAACCATTAATACATGAATGCGCTCTTCTTCTAATTAAATTGTAGTTGTTTCACTGGTTGTATCATCATGGTAGTGGCCACTAACCGTTTTAAGAGAATTACATACTCGTAGCTACCAATACCATGTAATGTCTTTGAATCGAAACTGTCAACATTGGTTTGTACAATTTTAGAATTTTCTCTTTCTCATAGTGAGTTGCATTCATCATCATTTCTGACAGTTTAGAAATTGCTTGTGTAGTAGCACCTACGTTATAAATCCACTCTTGTCCCATTCTTGTGCCACTCTGATTCTGCAATAAACTTTTATTGTCAATTAGATATAGATAGAGAAATTTAAATGTATTCAAATACCATTTTATTGCAAGGAATACTTTTTCAACTATAACTTTTATTAACAATATAAGCGCTTTCGGAACTCACAAATTCTTTTGTCAAACATACTAAACACGCACAAATTAACTAAAAACAATATAAATAGAGTGAATAACTAAATACTTAATAAAAAACAAAGTTAATTAAAACGACAAGTAATTAACGTAAAAGGATTTTTTAAACAAAAGACCAACTAAAACAAAATTGATAATTTAAATATGTTAGTATTTACTCTTGATCCTTTATCAGGACCAAGCTGATTATTCAAATTTTGTTGAAGTTTTTTAATTAGTAAAGCTGCTGTAGATAATAAATCATTATAAGAACTGCACGTTTTAATCATTTCAAAACAATTACAAATGTTGTTATAATTTGTACAGTTTGCACAATTTTCGATATGTTTAAATACTGCACTATTAGTTGGAGTCACATGCTCTTTGGTTCTTACAAAAATTCTCTTTCAGTCTCACCAGTATATTGGTTGTCCAAATCACATGGACACGTAAACTTGTAGACTAAGCAGCTTTGATACATACAATTTATTGAGTCCTTTGGGAGGTATATTTCCGTACCTTTTGTGTTTTACATGCAATACGAATTTTCACTCCGATTTCTTCAAACATGGCTTTGATGTTCTTGGAATATTTCTCGGATATCTTTCTGGCATATGGTATTGTAATGCAGTGTTTATTTTCAACTGTATTTTAAATTAGTTCTGACTCGATTTGTTTTTATTTTTATCTGCTCATCGATAAACTTGGTCGGGAAAGAGTTTTTTATCAAAAGTCCTGTAACTTTTTTCTACTCGTTATGTTGTAGATCTTCTGTAACGAGATTTTTGTTTCTGTAATACAGGTTTTTAATTAAATTTCTTATCCACAAGTGCAGTACACACGAGTTAAAGTTCATAAGCACGCCCGTGCTTGTTAGTTTTCTGTAGATAGATGTGATGATCTCATTGTCTTGTATTGCTACTTGTGTATCAAGATATAGTAGTTTACCTTCTAGACAAGTTTGAATTACAAATTTCATATCTTTGTGCATTCTGTTGAGTTTCTTATGAAACTGATGTATTTATTCTTATTTTTTGAAAATGCAGAATATGTCGTCAACATATCTGCAATACATTTTAGGTGTTGTGCTTTTGTTAAGTAACTCTGTCTCTAGTTGACTGACAAACCAGATGGCCAACAATAGGGCAAGAGGTGAGCCCATAGGTAATCCGTCTGTTTGTTGATATACTGTGCAATCGAAAAGAAATATGTTTTGTGAGCATGCCCTTAGAAGATTTTTAAATACTGTTTGAGTCATTTTTGATCGAGAAAATATTGAATTTGGATTATCTTTGTATACTACTTTCGTAACTTTATTAATAGTTTCCGCCAATAGGACGTTAGTATACAACTCTTGATATCAAACGGAACATAAATGTCTGTGTTCAGCGATTGGATTTTTTTCAGTTTTTAGACGAACTCAAAACTGGAGTTAATAATCCAATCACCTTTTAAGTAGGTTTAAGTTCTATCTCTAACCATTTACATAAGGCGTATTTTGGTGTAATTCTAGTGTTTTTATTGCCGTTTGAACTGGTCTAAGAGGACAATTAGTTTTATGGTTTATGGAAAAAACATACACTTTACCGGTTGGATTCCTTCGGGTATTAATTTATAATACACTTTATCATTGACCAATGGCTTTATGTATTTGTATAACAGTCTGTATACTTTTTTCCCTTTAAGTACCATGGTGCTCTGCTGTAGTTGTTAGACTTTGGATCAAAGTTTAGTTTTTTGAACTTACTGATAGCTTTTAGAATCTCATTCATTTTATCAGTGTAATCAAATCACCTGTGTTCATTATCTCAACTCCGTCTCTTTTGTCCATGTTTAGGAACTTGATGTTTAATTATGTTCTGTGTATCGCTTTGTTTTTGTTGGTAGCACATGCTTAATTGTTCTCAGAAATAAACTTTGTGGTACTGTTTCTTAGATTTTCCAGCATCTCATAGTTGGAGTTTTGTTTTCTTTGAAACAGAATTTTTAAATATTTTTTTGGTTTGAATTTTTGGTTTGATTCTCGATTGAAACTTTAGTTTTTATTTCATCAATATATTTAGCCATAATGCTTTGTTTCAAAGTAAGCACCATTCCTGATCTTTCACTTATTGACAATTCGCAGGAACTAACTTAATTATACAGTCTGGCGTTTTACATTTTCTTTGTTTGTTCCACAAATTGAGAATATTCTTTTGATGTGTTTTTCTGTTTTCTATTACAATACTTTTGATGTTGTAATCTCTTATCTGCTGTAACAGCAATTGGTGTTGAGATATACTTAACCTATCACGGCAATTTTACATCATATCATCTCTTGGTCTTTTTGATGAATGAAACTCTTCTAATTTGTTCTTAAATAACTTTACGGTAAAACTTGTGCACATTCTCATAAACGTTAAAATTAGGTGGTTTGAACTTTTGAAAGTCAGGAATTAAGTTTAATTTCTAACACTTTTTCTTGTATTTAATATACATTTTTCTCATACTTGTCTTAATCATCAGTTTTTCTAGTTTACTTAATTCAAAAACCTCAATGTTGTAACTTTACTTGTAACTTTCTTGTATAAATTGGATATAGATAGACCTTCAAATGTATTTAAATACCATTTTCTTGCAAGGCACAATATTTTTTCCATTATAGTTTTAATTAGTAATTTAAGCGCTTTCGGAATTCACAAGTTCCTTTTCAAAAATACT
Source organism: Thalia democratica (assembly GCF_965202585.1). Classification (NCBI taxonomy): domain Eukaryota; kingdom Metazoa; phylum Chordata; class Thaliacea; order Salpida; family Salpidae; genus Thalia; species Thalia democratica. The sequence continues at coordinate 62,332,855 of NC_139165.1, forward strand.
AAACACTCACAAATTAGTTAAAAACAGTATAAATAGAGTGAAACTAACTTAGTTACCAACCTTTATTTCTATCAAAAGCTTTAACATCCGGACTTCCTGTTAAGCTTTTCAAAATGCCTATCAAATCTTTTACAAAGCTATAAAAAACCTGTATTGTTGTTTTCGTTTATGGTACAATCATAAAAAATATTTTTTATCAATTTGAAAGTTTCAAGACAGTGTTGCACCAGTCTATTTATTAGGCGTTACAATTGCAGTTTTACTATATAATAAAGTAGCATAAACCTTGGTTTGACAAATTTAGTCTGAGACAAGTCAGTTTTCCCAAGATAAAAATTTTGGACACCACTTTTTATTGTTTCAATGTTCATACTTATTGACATTTGAGTTTAATTTATTTATTAACATGAAAAAATTGTTGTAATTAACTTTAACAAAGTTGTTGCCTATATTTGATCTGACATCTCATTTTTGTACTGATATCTCATTTATAAAAAATACTTAGTGATTCTGTTTATATAAGACAGTTTATTAAGAATAAGTGATTATTTAAATTCGTTTAGTTTTTATAAATAAAGAACATTCTGTAAAGATAATAGATAGTGAGATATGATACATTAAGCTAAATAACTATACAAAGCTTAGATTCTAAAATTTTTTTTAGTAATTTTAGTAGGGAAACTATACTATTGCCAATACCAATTACGTATATTTTACATAATTTTAATAGACTACCTTTTATAATTTTGTCAACAACAGTTTTTCTAAATTAAAAACTTAACATAATAAAGTTGAGCTAAAAATAAATAGTCCTGTTTCAAAAAAAATAACTATATATATATTTATTATATGTTTTGGTTTTAAGAAAACAAATAGAGAGATCTCGACTACTGGAGGAGAAATAATGAATTTCTATTTGAATAAGATTTATTTAAGCGTTGACGAAGTCTTTGACCGAAACTTAGTTTGTAAAATAAGTTCTTGAAGAATAAATTCATATATATACATTTATGAAAATATATTTATGCACTGTTTTACAAAAACTAAAATTTGCTCACTTAATTTTAAAATTTCAAACTAGAGTTGTATGCAAACGCAAATAAAAGAATTAAATAATAGGCTGTACACAAGTTTTAAACAAAATTTTTATAAGTAGCATTAAACCTTATTTAAAGTATTTTTTTATTTAAGATTTGCTATTTAATGTCAAAAGCAAATGTATCAAATAGAATACAAGACAGTTTTCGTACTATTTTTATGTTACTACTAATAAGACTAAATAAATAAAAAACTTAAAACAGCAAAGTTAGGAGCAAATGCAATCTTAGGAGTTTCACTTGCTATAGCAAAGGCAGGAGCTGCTAGAAAAAAAGTCCCACTTTATAAACACCTCGCTGATCTTGCTGGTAATAAAGATGTACTTTTACCTGTGCCTGTCAGTTACTGTATTAGAATTGAGTTTTAATTACACATAATTATAAAAATACTTGTACTAAAAGCTTATTGACTATGTTTTAGTGCTTATAAAGATCATAAAAGTACTTCATTTTAAACTTTATGTTAAATATTGTAGAAAATATGTTTATAATCAATAAAATATGTAATACATTGTAATTTATAGTATTATTTAGTTTAATGATTATTAAGCTAGGTTAGTCAAATATAAAAAATGACTTGACATAGACTAAATGTCAAAACAGTGTTATAATTTATTTACGTAACATTCTAATAATGTCAACAGTAACAGAAAAATAAATTTAAAGTGATATATTAAACGTTTAATAAAGATAAATACTTCGTAAAGATATTCAAGACAGAAAGACTAAATATAAAATAAGTCTGTCTACGTTTTTTGCAAAAAGTATTTTTGTTAGTCTAAACTTTTTCTTAGCTAGTAATTTTGTTATAAATGTCGAAAAGGCCACCTCTAAATTAGTGATATTTTGATTGTAAATTTAGCCATTTTATTTTGTTAACCATTAGTTATTACATAATAGTATTAATAAAAACATTGTTTTTTGAATTTTTCGATGAACAAAGTATGCACAAATTATGAACTTGTAAATATGCTGGGTAAAACTTTATATATGTTTACTTAATTGTTTTAATTGATTTAAATGATTTGTACAGAAACTTAAGTATGTTATCTTTAAATTGTTTTTTAAAGTATACTATGCCTGCTTAAGATATAAATAAGCATTTGACTAGAATCTAAAAAAACTAGTGGTAAATTGGTTTATAATTGATAAAAAGCTTTTTTGAATGGCGAAATGTAGCAAATGAAGAATTAATATGGTTTGAAATAATAAAATTAATAAAACAGTCATTCAATGTTATAAACGGGGGGTCACACGCTGGAAACAAGCTAGCTATGCAAGAGTTCATGATTTTCCCATCAGGAGCTTCCACTTTTAGTGAGGCAATGAGAATGGGCGCAGAAACGTATCAATGCCTCAAATCTGTAATTAAAAAGAAATACGGTCAAGATGCCACCAATGTTGGAGATGAAGGAGGTTTTGCACCAAATATTCAAAGTAACAAGGAAGCTCTTGAACTTGTAAAAGTTAGTATTTTTTTTGATATATTATGTACTTTTTTTTGTATTTTGTTGAAATTTATTTTGTTAGTATATTTGTTTTAACTATACTATTGCAACTAAAATAATAATTTTAAATCTAGTTTATGTCACTCAACTATAAGTTCTGATGTTACTAGTACACTCATATAAGTACGATCTGCCAGTAATTTCAAATTAATGAAAATTATAAATTATTACAAAAAAGTTGATTTTAAAACCACTCTTTTTCTTTACCATCCTTATGTTTCAGTTAAACATTTTATTACAAAATGTTTATTATCCAATGTTATTTTACAAACTGCAGTGTTATTTTAAACCGTTAAGTTTTACTGTTATTATAAATATTTTACAGGAAGCAATATCTGCAGCAGGCTACACTGGCAAAATTAGTATCGCAATGGACACTGCTGCTTCTGAATTCTGGAATGCTGATATGAACAAGTATGATTTAGATTTTAAAAGTCCTGCTGGTAACCCAAATGATGAAAACCGATACGTTAGTTTTTTGTTGATAATATTGTCGTTAAATTAAAACTTCTTTCCTTGATCGCTTATATCTCAAAAAATGATTTTGTTTAAAAAAACGGTTAGAAAAAACTGGTAGCTTAACTTTTATAAAATAAGACTAAACTATAAAAAAATAATTCACCTTCTAATGGCCTTAACTATTTGTAAATTTAAGAGTATTTTAAAAAATTGTACTTTTTCAACCACTTTAAGTAACAAGTATATATATTTATTCTTTCAAAAATTTATTTTACAAACTAAGTTTCGGTCAAAGACCTCGTCAGTGCTTAAATAAATCTAAAAAAAGATATGTGACAGATAAGTAAAAAGATAAGTAATAAGTATAGTGAGCTACTAAGTATAGTTAGAACATATGATATCTAAATCTTTTGCATAAATTTATTTTAATTTATTTGGTTCTAAATTGGCGAAATTAAATATTTGAACTAGAAACCATTATAATTCATACTCGGAAAACTTTCCATTATTTGGAAAAATAAAACGGACAATTAGAGCAAAACTCTTATTAAGTTTAAATTATAAATGACTACTGAGTTTCATATAAAGTACCTAATTTTATGTTGTTTGTTGTTATAAAAATTAATTAAAACTAAATAACGGTGTAATGTTATTTTAATTTATTTAATTAATGAGAAAAGTCTTCTTTTAAATTAAAGTTGGAGTATTTGAGTACTTAAATTACAACATGAACTTGGTAATGTGTACCAAAGTATTATCTACTTAATTAAAAGAAAACATTCTAATTGTTTACTCAATAGAGTCAAATCTTAAAAAGTATATAAAGGTTGCTACTTTGTTAGTAATCTATTATTTGCGTTAAAAGTCATAATATCTCCTTAAGGTATTTTTTTGGAAAAAAAATCTTTATCCAAATGTAAAGTATATTTTAAGTTCCATTTACAGTTGTAAAGAGTTTTTTGTGTCTAAATACTAAAAACTATGTTAAACTTAAACAATACTTTTCTTAATTCTTAACACTGGTTGTACTTTCAAGTTTAATAAGTTTAACTTTATAAAAATATCGTAAACAAGGACTACAGTTAACTTTATAAATATAATGTTATTAAATTAGTAAACTAATAAAATCAATTGTTTAACAGAAAACACCAGAACAGCTAGGCGATGTGTACAGAGACTTCATAAAGAATTATCCTATTGTGTCAATTGAAGATCCATTTGATCAGGATGATTGGCAAGGATACACCGATTTTACTGCTAGTGTCAGTGAGCAAGTTGTTGGGTATGTTTGCTTTAACTATTCTACTTTTCACATAGTATCTTAAATCTGTTTTAAAACATTTCAAAAGTTTATTAAAATTTTTAAGCATTTTCATTAAAGATTCTAATGGTCTTTTCAGTGAAAAACAAAAAGTTTTGAGCTCTTAGTTAAAGCTTATTTATTTAAATTATATATGCAATAATAAAAAAAGTTGTGTTTTGCAGGATCTAGTTTATTTGGTTATTTTACAAGTTAAGTTTTTAAGAGTGCTTGAACAAATCGTTTTGAATTGTTGATGAAAAATTATGAAAGTTAAGTTTGTTTAACTATGTATATTTTTAATAACAGAGACGACTTGTTAGTAACAAATCCAAAACGCATCACAACTGCACTTAAAAAGAAAGCTTGCAATGCCTTGTTATTAAAAGTAAACCAAATTGGATCCCTTACTGAAGCTATCGACGCGTTCGTATAAGTTGTTGATAATAGTCTAATTTATTTAGATTCAAAAATTTTTTATACAGTTTTATACTATCGTATTTACAATGTTTTTTTTTTTACCCATCAATAATTTTTAATTGCAAAAAAAATGTACTAAACATAAGGTATACCTAAGTTGATATGAACAGGGTTGCCACTTACTCAGAACACTCAAGATATTTTGAATTTCTTAAACTCAGGCTAACTAAAAGTAGTTTCACTATTTTATAAAAAACTCAAGATAATTTTAAGATTTTACTTGAATCTCAGGAATTTTTTTTAGGTTTTAAATGAGATATTTTGTTATTTTATAGCCTATTTTGTTGAAAAACTTAATTTATATTAATTTTAACAAGTTAAAAATGTTTTTATAAGGATTCGAAAGCTACTATAACTTTTTTTAATTAGTTGTTAAAAAAAAATTTGTATAGTGTGGTTTCTTATTCATTTAAAAAGTTTTTTCAATTTTAAAGGTTGATTGTGAATAAGATTTGCTTATTTGTCGTTTGAAATAAAACCACTAAATTACTATTATGTCAATTATTTTTATGATATTATTTTTGTTAGCTGTTTGGTAGATAAACTTTTATTTTTCTCTGCATAGAGTATGTATTCACATGTAGAGTGTTTATGAACACAGATGCAACATGGCACAGCAGGCTGGTTGGGGAGTTATGGTTTCGCACAGGAGTGGTGAAACCGAAGACTCGTTTATTGCTGATCTTGTTGTCGGTTTGTGCACTGGCCAGATAAAAACCGGTGCTCCGTGTAGAAGTGAACGTCTTTCCAAATACAACCAACTTCTCAGGTTTCGCTATTACTCAATTGCACAACTAGCTTTGAGCTTTTAGTTGTTTAAATTTTAAATACACATTTTTTTTATAAAATCATAAATGTTTTGTTAGTTTACTAACTATTTCCTAGTATCAAAACCTATTCTTAACTATTAAGTTATTTACAAGAATTAATTTTATATGTTTTAATAGTTTTAACAAAAATGGCTTTGTAATGAAACTTCTAAAAATTAAATTTGCAAAAAAAGTAAAATATACCCTTACGTAAATAAATATATTTTAGCCTGAATTATACACAATTACATTAAAGTTGGGACGGGTCAAATATGCACGAAAACACTTTTGCCCGAAGGATAATTTTTACACAAGTGTAAAAAAAAAATGATAAACTTATCGACCAAGGGTAAGGGCTAGGGGTAATAGTAACAGTAAAAAAAATAAAAAATAGTTGAATAAAAAAAACAACCATTGCAAAATTGCTTTCGTAAAAAAGTTACCCATCGTGCAAAATAGATTCTTCGTGTAAAAGTGTCTCTTCGTGCATTTTTGAATCTTACCCACGTTAGTTAATTTCGTTTAAAATAATAGTATTCAACACTTGATAAATATTCAATGACAATAAGTTATACTTTTTTATTTGCCAGTTAAAATGTTTCTTTACTTTATTGACTTACAAAAGATGGCTATAAGGCGGTGGTCGGCAGGCAGTTTGCAGTTTTTACTCTTCATAACAAACCTGAAGAAACTAGTATAGTTTTAATTTCACGCCAATTACATTTGGGACTTTTTTACAGTTTATTTCAAATCTCAGAATTAATAGTGTAAGCATTAAATTTCCAATAAGATATACCTAAATCCCTTTCATTTTTTTTACTCGTAATTTCAAACTCCAGAATATCTTGAATTTAAAATTTTGCATCAACAGGGGCTACACATAACTCTTGTGGGCCGCAGTTTGCCTACTCCTATTTTAAGATCTACATGTTATTTATAGAGCAGTTGAAAATATTTTAAACCATAACTAATATATAATAAAGAATCGGTCTACACAATTTAGATATACTTTGTTACAACTTCATATATACTTTTTTTAAAGTATTAATTTCATTTAATCACATACACTTTTATATCGACAAGAAAGAACATTTCTTTGCCGATCAAATAATAGTTAATAAACTATTTACTTAATCGTAAATGCTATTTGTAATTAAATTATCATAAGTATTTAAATAAACTTTCCTTAATTTTTTTAAGCTTGTTATTTAGAATAATTTTTTACAATCTTTTTCGTAGAATTTTCAATAGTTTGTAAACGTTTCTGTTTTTTTTTTGGAGGTATCAACTTATACACAGGTTTTTTAATAAATATTTTTGATAAAGCTGTTGAATTGTTTGTGTTTTATTTTAAAAATTTTGCAACAGTGACACCGAGCTAATATGTTTTAACATTTAACTAAAACTACAGGATTGAGGAAGAACTCGGAGGAAACGCCAAGTTTGCAGGGGCCAACTGGAGATGTCCTAACAAACACTAAACAGTACTCTACTTATTTATGTTTCTCACTAGTTGTAATCTCCTTTTATAAAAGCTTATGTACTCAGTTTCTGTATACGAAACTTAGTATTATAAATTATTGCACGTAATGTTTATTTAGTTTTTATCGCTTTATATTAAATTCACATTCAAAAATAAAATTGTATTTGAATTTCCTGTATGTAAAAGTAAGGTAATAGATAAACATTTTAATGACAAAAAAGAGTTTTATTTATATTTGGTATATAATCTAACTTAATAATTATTTGGTAAATTTTTATTTGAACAGCTATTTATGAATTAAACAAACCTAAATTTTAGTTATTAGATGTTAAAGCAAAAATAAATTGAGTCTGGAAAAGATAAAGATAATTAAGTATTTGGTTTTAATTCTTGTTGGAAATATGCTTTATAATATAAATTAATATTTGTTATAAAACATGTTTAAATTATTAGTTTTATTGCAATAGTAGTTGCATTAATATAATTTTTTATTGCTACAAACTAAAAACTATGTAGTCAGTGACCGCACACAAAGCATTCAAAAACTTACAAATAGGTTTCTTAAAATTGTTAACAAATTTCTAATATACTTCCAGAAATGTTCTCACCTAACTTTAAATACTATACATCAGGGTGGCCACTAAATCTGGGAAAACCTCGAATTTGACAGTTTAGGCTTTAAAAAAACTAATATTTTAAACAATTTTTACATATAAAGTAGTAAATTTTTTGATTTGGCACGCAAAATCTATCATACAAATATTTTATTTTTGTCGTCATCAAATGTTTTTATTACCAAAAAATATATTTACAGTATCTTTTTGATGTTGTTTTACTACCTTACGCAGTTTTTTTACGCTCAACTTAATTTTAAACTAAATATAGACTAAAAAACATGTACTTTCGAAAACCTAGAAGAAACTTCTCCAAAACCAGTGGCAACCCTAGTACAAGTTGTTATTAAATCACAAATTTTAAACCTTTCAATTATTGAGCAATGAGTTAGGTAGCTACTGAAGTATTAAGTGGGTTCCCACTTGCCTATAATTCCCTCTAACTTTGCAGTATTCTGAAAAACCCTTTGAAAAATATGTGAAAATCACTAGAAATTACATTTTTTGCTTGGTGATTGAAATTTCAAAGCCAAAACAGCAACACCGCGTGGTAAAAAAAAACAAAATTTAACTATTTTCTTAAAATCAAAATCTCAGTACAAACTGTGACTTACTACGCCACATAGCCGATAATTTTTTTTTTTTTAATATTATATTAAGTTATCTATTGTGTGCTTATTTAACCAAAATTAGAGCTCAAAAACCGTCGAACTTGTAAATTTTTAATTATAATTGTGCTTATAAACGGTTAATGAAATATTTCAAGTACCTTAAAAATAATTTTGTAAGTTTAAAATTCATTGTTTTTTTGATAATTTCCCTATAAATTTGCTATGTTTTATGGATTTTCCTACCAGTTTTTTATTTAGTGGAACCCTGATCAATTATTTTTGTTAAATTTGAGGTTTCAGTCTACTCATGCTTTCCTCCAGCTTTAAAACTCGTATAAAAACTTTTCAATAAGAGAATCATTTCTATATTATTTATCTTGAGTCTTCCTAAAAGTGTTCAATTATTTACGAACAACTGTACTTTTTCGTCTAGAAACAAATATCTAATATAGAGGTACTCATCTTTAGTTGTTAATTAGATGTATTACAAATTATTAGCAAAGGGTCTGTATGTGTAGTTGCTCAGTATAATAGATAACTATGTACCTCAAAAAACTTGGAGCCTAAAACAACTTAAAAGTATTAACTACTTCTTTATTGCTATTTAATGTGATAAAAACATCAATTCGTGTTCTAAAAGTTGATTTTGATGACACTATTAGGGTCAATTTTTTGTAATTTTTGACACTGAAAACGTTTAGCATACTGTACAAAAAACAGCGGTAGTAAATTTCGAAGTTTGTATAATTATAAATGCGTAAATACAATTACATAGAAATTAATTCTTAAAATTTAAAAAACAGACCAGGATTTCCAAAACTTGTTTTTGTAAACGCCCTTTTTACGGAATTTAAAAAAGTAAGTTGTCATTTTTTGCCGCTTTACTATTTAACGACCCCTGATAGCCAAAATCGCCTCTAAAAGAGCGATAGTGTCAACTTTGAGAAACCAAGGTTTAAAAATACCTTTTAAAGACTTCGTGTCTTTTAAACAGTCAAAATTCATATAAGTAAAGTATGAAGTAACTACTTTTATATTCTAAAAGGGTCAAACTAGTAATTGAAACTTCTTACTTAGTGTACTTGAACAATTTAATACCCATAGTCTCCTTTTTTTAACATGATAACTAAAAATATTATATGTAAATATGTTTATTAAAACACTAAATATTATATGATAACTTTCATACTATCTGTCCTGTAAGTGATTTACAAGGAATTAATTTAAAAAGTGTGCATTAAAACATTGATTTTATACGTATGAGGAACAATTATTTTCAAAAATAGCTTATTTTGTGTAAATTTATTTGGTTCTTATAGCATTAGTTTAATCTAGATAAAAGTAGTTGTTTCAAATTGATGAAGAATTTAATAATTGTAATACTCACTTAAATGAAGGTAGTTTTACTAAATTATACGTACTGTTTTTGTCAAAAGAAATCAGAAGTGAAATTATAAACTAAAATTTCTGATAAAATGTAAAGTCAATACTTTTTTGTAAGAAAGCTAATATGTTTTCATACGATTTTAGTGCCTATTCATTTTAGTTTGCATTAGTGATTTACAAGGTTCACAAAATTAGGATCCGGCAGGTTCACGATCTGGTTCCAATTTTGAAATTTGAATAAAATTATTATTTCTAATTTTATTGTTATTTGAACGACAAAAAAAAACTCAAAATATTTCGTCCTACGACCTGGTAGACAAAAAACCTTTTGGTTACCGATTCTCAGGTACCTTTAAATGTCTTGTCGGGGACTAAGAATAAAAATATAGCTCTTCAGCTACTTCCAATTTTTTGTAATAAATAATGTAAATTTCAAAGTTCCTTGCAAAAATACCATTGTTTGCTGGTCATCACAAATACTATCTAGTTTAGATTCATTTCCTTGATGTACATGCCAAAATTATTGATTTATTGTACACAAAAATTAGCATCTGGTCTGATCCGGGTCTACTTTAAGTTTTTGGATCCAGATCGAAAAAATCTTGGTCAAGTAGATAACCAGTTTGCATATTTATTTACAGTAGTAAAAACTGGTAGTTAAGAAAAAGTTTTTGTTTATTTAAAAGCCTGATTTTAAATTGTATATCTTTATCTATTTCATAGTGTTTAAAACGAGTTTACGGTTGACTTTTTTTTATTTTTTCATTTACTTTAAATTAGTTGAAAAATTAAACATCAGCTTACAAAATTTAAAGTTATTAACATTTTAGCTATATTTTTCTTAAAAAAGTACTACACTTTTCAATTGTCTTTTACGCCTGTTGAAATTATTTTTTTTTCATGGAACTTAATTTTTGAGGTTCTTTTTTAGTTTTTGAAAATATTTGAATATTTATTTAAAAGAGAAAAAAGTCATAGTTTTAAAACGATTTGAATTTTTTTTAAGCGCGTATTTTTTAAGTGTTTAAGTTTTGTCTAATTATTAGAGTTTAAGTAACTTAATATAGCTGAGTTTATATTTCTAGTAGTACTTAGTTTACAAATTGAAAAAAATATTATAAGCTTAAACTGCTAATTAAGTTTAAGACTGCAAAAAAAAAACTTTTTACTTTTGTTTTAAATACATAAACTTGCATATTAAGTGTCTTTGATTTTTTTGTTCTAACCATTTTTAAGTCTTGGTGTTTACCTACATTTGTGAAAAATTAACAGTTAAAGGTAGCAAAACAGTTTTTTCTTTATTCAAGATCAGTTTTAAACTGTTACAACAACTCTATCTATTTTTTTGGATAGTATAAGAAGTTACTATAGTTGAGTTTACATTTTTAGACAAATTTATATTTACTTCTTTGTAAAAGATCGAAACCGGTTTCCGATAAATTTCAATTTGAAAAAAAAAACTTTGTTCAGGCTAGATCTCAATTCAGATTAAAGATCTGATCAAACTTATTTTCAAACTGAGTTCTACGTGGTCTTGTTTATGAAAATAAAAGGATCTGGATGGATTCGAATCCTTTCTGAGATCCAAATCTTGTTGGACCTGATCTTGGTAAGTAATGATCAGAATTAGTAGACCACTACAAATTTTCTACTGCTAAAAATCATAAAATTATTTTTAAAATCGTTTGATTATCGGGTATTTACTACATTATATTTCTTACATATAAGTTAAAAAATTTTTGAACCCAAGTTAAGGTCTAAAAGTTTATTTTGACGTCAGTAATGCTTTAGTTTGTGTTTTAATATGTTTCAAACTTTACTTATGCTTAGTACATGTTTTTATAAAAGTTTTGATTTAGATCTTTTTCAAAGTTTATGTTTTTTTACTAAAGTTTGATTATTTTTTATAGACGAAAACATAGATAATCAAAAAGTATTTACTAAAAATAATTTTTATTGTAACAGAAATAAAAATTATTTTTAGAATTATCCAGTGTTGTTGTAAAACAAACTATAAAAATTTAACTGTTGTATATAACATTATAAACGAATTCGCTTTTTTAAATACAGTAACCTCTCGCTTATTTACGCACATTGTGTCTACAGAAAAAGTGCGTAAAGATATGAGAGATCGTAAAGAAACGAGAGGTACCAAATATACTCAATATAATGGCTGTTTTTTAATATTGCTTCTAGTTAAAAGCAGACTGGGCACTTTTAACTATTTGTTTACTTCATTTATAAATATGAAAACAACAGATAAAACTATACATAAATTAAAAAATAGATTTGAATTTTTATAAAACAATAATACGAGTAAAAATAGTATTACTATTTTAATAATAAGTAGAAATTATCTTTATTTATATTCTACTTAGCAAATTCAATTTATAATTAAGTTTTTCTTTACAATTATAAAATGGTGTTTATTAGTATATAGGGCAAGACTGCTGTATTATTTCTTTGTGTTTTAAACTCTCATTATTTTTTAACTATTAAACACAGTCATGTTTATTTCAGAATTTTGATTTAATCTCTTATTGTTAACAAAATTTCTGATATACTGAGGTATAACTAAATGTTTATCAATTAGTCAAGGAACATAAATTTACAAAGTCTAAAGATATAGAGAGGTGTGTAAGCATTCAAAAACATATTTTATTTCAAAAATATACATTAAACCTAATTTGAGCAATAATAAAAAGAATTAAACTTTTTTTTTCTGAATTTTAAAGAATTCTGAAATGCGTAACTAAACGAGAGTGCGTAACGTCACGAGTGCGTAAAGATCCGAGAGGTTACTGTACTTACTTTTATTGTTGTTTTAGTGTAAGGAAACAAATATCAGAATAAAAAATAACGAAAAGTGAGTAATAACAAATAGTTATCATATATTTTAAGAGATAACAGAAAAAAGTGTCATTTCATAAACTTTAGTAACAAGAAAAGATTATATACAATAGAATTTGTTTTTAATATTTCTAACAAGCTTTTATACTTAAAATAAAAACAGTATAACAAAAAAACTTGTCCCAGTGGAGGATATAAAACCAAATATTTTATTAACTTTTTACTGGTTTAAAAACTAATATTTAAATATTCTATTGTTTTTAAAAAGGTTACTCTTTCAACTTCTTCGATAAAATTTCTTACATATTCAGGGTTCGTGCGCAAAATATTTTTTATTTAGCCTGACTGAGACCAATTTAGCCTGACATTTTTTCAAAGTAAGGAAAATCTCCTTTAAAAGTCATTTTAGGTATTGGGGGGTCTTGATTAGTACTATTGTAGTCTCCGACTTCAACCAGCTTTAGTTTTGAGCTTTAGAAATCTGCAAAAAGCAACTCATAGCTTAGTTACAACTCAATAAAATAAGACTAAATTGTGAACAAGGTGATTGACTCCCCTATCCCTTAACATAACAAATTCAATGATAAGTTTTAAAGATAAGTCTTATATCTAATCTATTACTAGTGTAGAAGTTCTATATACATTACTAAACACAATTTTTCAATTTAATTAAGCACTAAGTAAAAACATTATAACCAGAAGATTTATGATAAAACGACGTGCATTGTCGTGTTTTATTAAAATTTAAAATGAAACGCTTACACGAGTATTAAAACAAGTAAAAATTGTTATTATAGTATTTTGACTAATACTTTAATTTGATAAATAATTATAAATCCTAAACTCTATATAAAAACAGTGATTATTGATGTCATATCAGAATTAAAAAGCTTACACTTAAATTAAAAAAAAAACTTTAATATTTTGTTCTTGAAAAGAATAATTAATTGTACCTAAAATTTGTACTCCCACAAAACTTAGAACTTATATCTTAAAGCTAAGTTTTAGTGTTGTGAATATCTCTAATAAATTTAAACAAACAGTAAAATCTAAAAAGTATTTGGTATAAAGCCTTTAAATTAGAAACTGAAACAGTTCAACCAACTAAGCTCTGAAAAACATTGCTTATGTAAACAAATTCAAACAAACAGCTAAGTTGTTGAAATAAACTGTAATTTTTAAACTGTTTTTTTTATGAATTTTCATAATCATGACGTATATAATCTACTAAAAACAAAATAATGAAGATTATCAAAAATTTTTAGAAATTAAAGAAAATATTTTAAGCGTTTACTTTTACATATACTGACTGATTTTGTCTTTAACAACTAAATTTTATTAATAAATAAATTCATATCTCAATTTAATCTTTAAAATATTTCTCAGTTTTTTTTAATCAAAAATTTTCAAGCATTTGATCCGAGAAAAACTGAAATTCTCAAATTTTTAAATATAAAAACTGATTTAGCCTGATGTTTTTCAAAAAACTGATTTAGCCTGACGCGCACGAACCCTGCATATTTCGTTGAATTTGAAATATTTTTATAGTACATAGCAGTGCCATTTACTGTTTACCTGAGTCTAATTATAGTACTAAAAAGTTGTAATTAGTCTATTTATCTAATTTAATTAGGAATATATTTATTATAGTTCTACAAAAAAATCAATATGTAGATCAGGCAAAAGCTATCATAAATAATTACTTTTATCTATAAACTCCTTATGTCTCTCGTGTCCTTTTTAGTTAAATGTACAAAGATTTCATAAAAAAAAGAAATTGAATAATAGAAAGCAGGACTTCAAAAAACCAAAGTTTTTGTTTAATATAAAGGACTGCCGCTGGAAATCACAACTAATTGTTTGGACAAAATCAAAGATTCCTAATTTTTAAAAACAAAATTAAAATAGCACTATTAAGTAAAATGCAATAGCTAACCACTGACGGAGGAATTTAAATAAGTATTAATGTAGTTTTATAGCATTAAAACAACATTAGTTTAATAATAATTTAATAAACGATAAATATAAAAACATTTAATTAAATTCTTGTACTTTGTTTAAAATTTACCCTTACGGCTGTTTAGTTATATTATTTAATTTCAACATTTTTGTTTACTACTATTTGCATTTACATTTGAAAATAAAACTAATTTTTTCAACTATTTGTTGGCTAAATGAAAAATAATTCTTTTTAACAAGGTATTTAAGGAGTTTAACTTTTAAGCCCTTAAGTAATCACGAATTTTGTTGTAAGATACATACGAGGCACAGGAAAATTTACTGAGACATCATTTCATTGCATCTTTTTATCTTACAAAGTTTTACTTTACTAGGCTTTTTGATTGTGTGAAAATGTCAGAAAAATTATAGCTGATTATTAACTTAAACCCTTTTCTAAACAATATTTTATAAGTCCAAACTTCTTGAAGAGATGACATATTTAGAGTTTTAAGATAAAATTAAACCGTGTAAACAATTTCTTTACACTTGTAAAAATCTAACATTGTAACACATATAATGAGAATAACTATTTTTTTACCTAGTGTGAACAGATTGTCTTCTCTATTCAGGTACTGAACTCATATTTTGAGAAGCACTGATTTACATACGGAATCTAAAGTTACTAAAGTAAGGGTCATAGAACATTCAGTATACTTATTAATGTTTAGCTCTATATAGCTTTTACCAGATAAATAATGTATCTTGCTATCTTTTAAGCTGTGTTTACATACAGTAAAAACTTATTTACGTATTTTAGTTTTAACACTTTTTAGTCGGCTGTTTTTATAAAACAGCTCTGATTGAGTAACTTGTGTTGCATGCAGATATTGCTTCTGGTTGTTATTTGTTGAATGTTTCTCTAAAATATGTATGGTCAGTTTTGTGTGTTTATTTTGATTATGGTCTATTGGTGGGAAAGATATTAATATGGGTGTGCGTGATAGTTTATTTGCTGTTTTTCAGTTGTTTCATTTGTTAGCTGTATATATTAATTATTATTGCATAACTACAAGTTTATTTTCTTATTTTTATTAGAGTAAAATTAGTTCTACCAATGCAAGTTTCAGAAACTACATTTGTTCCTTAATAGTTTTTTATTTAATATTTTTCTGAGTAACTTTAAAAAAAAAGTTAATTACTTAGTTTTTGATAGGTTTAATCTGATTATTAAGATTCAAAATTGCTTTCTTTAAGCTATTAGTTTGACTGTAAAATTACTTAATTTTCTTTAACAATATTATTTTGTGTTAGTGATCGACTTGGTCCTAATTTCAAACCTATTTTTTGAAAGAGTTATATAATAATTTTTTGTTAAACAA
Organism: Thalia democratica; assembly: GCF_965202585.1. Lineage (NCBI taxonomy): Eukaryota > Metazoa > Chordata > Thaliacea > Salpida > Salpidae > Thalia > Thalia democratica. The sequence goes on from NC_139165.1 coordinate 62,348,772, forward strand.
ATTTTTTTAAAGAAACAATCACACTAAATTTGTATTAACATTTTTGGTGAAAAGACACAAGAAAACTATCGAAGCATAAACGAATTGTACGAAAGTATCAGTACTTCTACATATCCAAGTAAATTTTAGGTTTCTACAAATGTTTATTCGTAACGTGAAAAAATCGAAGGTTAACTTTTTAATAACATATGTTTATGTTAATTGTATAAGTTAAAGCATGTTGAATGATATTAATTTTGCTACCTTCATTTTATGACAAACTAACACTTTTTAATCTGTAGTTTTAAAATTCCTAAATTAATCAGTTTTTATGCATCTTTTTAATGCTCTATAACAGGGTTAGGCAACTCTTGTAGGTGGACCTGATATAGCAGCATATTGTACTTAACAGGCCGGATTTAAAATAAGTCTAAATTTAAAAAACACAAAAAGCAACAACAAAACATCAATAATTTTTAAAATCCAGTAGAGTTTAAAAATATGTATAACACTTGATAACGCTTTGTTTGTTTCCAGTTTATTATAATAATTTTTTCATGATATCTGCATGAATTCATTTGTTTAGCTAACGCAGCTTGTAATTGATTATTAGTAGGACTTCTGTAGTTCAATAATATTTTTTTATATACATTTTTACACAAAAAAATAAGAAAAAATGTTAAAAGAAATTAATTGATGTTATAAATGGCGTAAAGATGTAGAACATATGTGAAAAGTAAATATAATAGCAAACTATGAACATTTTAAGTAAAACTTATACATTTAATTTATGATTAGTAAAATGGAAATTATTTATCTAAAATACTATGTTTATTGAACGACAAAAAAAGCGCTCAAATATTTGGTCCAAGGAATTGGTGTACGAAAAAACCTTTCGGTTATCGAGTCATACACCAGGATACAGTTTAAAGTCATGTCCAGGACAATTACTAATAAAACAACCAGTTAAACAAAATAAAAGAAAAAAAATGAATAAAATAAAACTGAACGAAAACTAAATGAATTTTGTGTTTAATAATGTACTATGAATCTTGTTTAGTAACATAAGAACAAAAAAAAAGATATAACTTTAAATTAACTTTCAAAGGGAGATAAACAATACTAATAGCAAACGTGTGGATATTTGAATTATAGGTTACAACCTCTAAAAAGAAAGTAAAATGTAATACGCTGAGGATTTTCACAAAAAATAAAAAATTAAGTATTTTGTGCTAAAAAGGTTATTTTTAAGTTGATAATTAAAAACATTTCATTTCACATTTGAATAGTTAAATAAACTATTGTAAATTTTTTTGATAATTTTAAAGAAGTAATTTTTACAATAACTAAACTTTTATAAATGAAAAAATGAAGATATGTACTATAAAACTTATGCTTTCAATAAGAAAAAAAACAATAATAATTTAAACAACAATGATATTAACAACAACAAATTTCTTTCCATTAAATCAATCAAAAAAAAAATTATTTTCTCTTTTTTGAACACTTGACTAAGTCTTAACTGTAATAATAGAAAGAAAACAACATTTGCAAACATAAAAAAGAAGAATTTTATTTGCTTTGCTCAAAAAGAGATTTTTTAACATAAATTTGCTTGAAACAGTTATCTCAGCTTGCTTTTTAAATACTTTATTTTCTGCTAAAATATAAACATCTATAACTATTCTTTTTACATTTGCATGAAAAAAAAAAAATATTAATAATAAAATATATACAATAAAGTTTGTAAGCAGAAAAAAAAAAGTTTGTAAGTATTCTGAACTTGATTCAAAAAAGTAATCTTAAAGAATAATAATAAAAATAACTCGACAGAATATGCTAAAATATCCACTAAACCAATGTTAATGTAACCAAAGAAATCTACTTTCGAACAACAAAATAAAAAAAAAAAAAATTTGGATATTAAATGAATTATTAAATAGTAATCTTAAACTACAATCTTAGAAATAACTAGATAGAAAATGCTAAAATCTAGACTAAACCAACGTTACTGTGACCAAACAAATCAACTTTCTGACAAAAAAAACTAAAATATAAAAAAAATTGGATATTAAATGACAAATACTATTAAATCCTTAAACAAAGTAAATAGGCGAGTAGGAATGATCACTAATGACCTTGAGAATCACTATTTAAAAGATAACTTTTAAGTTCATGCTGGAACTTTCCAAAATGACTTATATTTTTTATATTTAATGGTAACCTAGTCCATAACTTACTACCTTGGAAGGATAGCGATTTATGACCTATTTTGCTGTTGAATCTAGGTAAGAAAAAATTTGTTTCTGAAGACCTGGTGTTTTATAAATATATTAAAACAACTTAATTACTAACTTGAAAGTTTTTATTGGTTACGGATGGGTAAAGTACGACCCGTATGCTGGATCTGGCCCGCTAAGCAGAAACCTCTGGCGTGTGACGTACTTTTTAGCTCAAAAAACAACATGTGTAAAAAAACTAACACTGAGCTTTTTATAACAAATGCGGTTTTCAAATGTGCTATCAATTTTACATTCTGTACAGAAAAGTAGTAAAATGATTATTTCATTACAATTCTGCAATTAAAGAAAATGAAAAAAAAAAAATACAGTTTCCAAAATTACGCGGCCCGTACAGATTTATTTTCTAGTATGACTGGCACGCAAAAGGATTTTTTTGTAAATATTTCTCCTCGATTAGAAAAAGTTTTCTACCCCTATGATAAATGAACGAAAAAAATTATTTCGAAATGCAGTCTAGCATACAAAAAGTTAATTAACTGCATGCGTATCTGCCCGGATCTCAATTTTGTGGATCCGGTGGATCACTAATTTCTCGATATTATAAACATTATACATTTTAATTTTAAACTGTTATGTACTTTTAAAATAAATTTTATCTAGACTGTTTTAAAGTTTAGTTAATAGTAAACTATTAAATGTGTAAACATGAACCAGACAGAAGTCAGGTTTAGAGTTTAATGTGAAAAAAACAAAGCTAATAAATATTTTAAGAATATATAGTTCAAAAAGTAGCCTTCTTCAAACCACATAATTGTCAAAATATTTAATTTCTTTAATGATTATAAGCAGTCATATACAGTTTTGAAACCAAAATACTTTAGTAAAACTAATGATAAAAAAAAGCATACCTTAATCAAAAACTACTTGGCGAAAGTAGTACTAAAGTTAAAAAAAAGTTAATTATCTTTAATCTTCTTCGTTTTCACTATACTATATGTAGTATAATAAACCTTTTGGACAAAAAATGACTGAATAAATTTTTCAAAAATTGTTGTGACTAAAACTTTCATTAGTTTCTCTCTTCGTGAAATAATAATGAGCAATACTTCAGATACTGCAGGTAAAGATCTGTTAAAAATTTTTATTATTATATCTGTAGGTGTATTTGTAACTAACAGATTTAAAAAAAACTAAATACTTATTGAAAAATTGTTCAATTTTTGTAATTAAATAAAGTATTTTTATATATTTCTCATTAATAGTTGTATATAAAAAGATGTGATGTAACAATTTAAAAAGCTGTATTTGTTTTAATGTTTGTTAGAAACTATGAACAGTTCTACAGAGTCTGTAAAGGTTATTAGAAAAAAAAAAGGATACAAAAATATTTGTTCACAATATTTATTAGATACATTCACTATAAACATCTAATTAGTTCATTCTAAACAGTAACTTTACAATTACTTAACAAAAAAATAGCAACAACAAAGTTACAATCTTTTTTTGTGTTCTTTAACATTTACATAATAAAAATTAGCCCTTTTTACTTTCAGTATATAATTTTAGTTGCACTCTAATGTAACTGATGTGTATAAAAAGCAGAGGTTCATTATACAAAAGACTTGCTAAATATATGGGTTAAAAATTAAGACAATTAATTTTGTTAAAAAATTTTCTCTTTTTTATTATCTTAACTTTTTTTACAAAAGATTTCTATAAATATTGCAAGAAAGTATTTCCTTTAAATTTGAGGTATTTATCTTTAGTACGTAGGAGATAAAATTTTAGTGTTTTCTTTTTATTTACCGTTTTAGTTTTTTCCTCCCTTAAGGAACCTATTGTACTCGACAACTTTAACCGGCTATATCTAAAAATTAGTTTATATATTTAAAACAAGTAAGAAGTAACTCGTTGCTTAGTGAAAAATCTACAAAATAAGATCAAGTTGTGAAAAAGTGATTTACCCTCTCTGCCCTTAACGGTAAAGCATTGTTTCTCAACAGCTCCTTCTGAAACCAACACTCAGACTAGAGGAAACAATTTCTTCACATACAAAGACTTGAATTGCCTGGGTGTGGCAACAGAAGTTGCTCATTAATCAAGACTCGGTTGATTAATACGTTGAGATGACGGAGAGTGCAGGTTTCCGAATTTGATTCTACAACTCAGCGTGCGAAATACACTTGAGAGTAGAAATACCCCGGCAACTGCACAGCACACTTTCTTTTAAGTATCAACAACAATATCTTAAAACTGCAACAACAACGACTTTTTAAAGAGCTCGTCTTTTAAAATGTATGTATCTTTTTTTTCTTTACTTCTCTCAGACAAAATCGAGCTGCAGCTTACACCGCTTTAAAAGTTAGCAAAAAAAAGAAGATAATTTCCGCAATTGCTAAGAAATTCTGAGTGGAAAATAAAAAATTAAAATAGCCAACAAAAAATTCAATTATAAATCAATCATAACAACGCTGTGACAAATGATTTCTATGTATAATCATTTGAGATTAAATGAGGCTTACCACTACTAGTTTGACTGATGATATTTTTTGTTATACAAACTCTTTATTTTAAATAATAGATAACTTTTTTTTATAATTATATCAGGTACTACTTTTATTAAGTTAATTTTATCACTAGTACTTAATCATAAAAAAGTAATATTTTTATAATAGTTAAGAGCAGGGGTCGGCAAACTGCGGCAAGCAAAAGATCTGAGAATTTGAAATTTATACCAGAAGATTTCAAATGAAGAGTAAAACTACATCTGCGATCTTCAAATTTTTATTGTCGAAATTTAGCTTACAACTACTAAATGCCTGCCGACCTCTGGTTTAGAGTATTACTTTGCATTTAATATTAAATTATTGAATTTACTTAAAAAAATAGTTATAAGGCATAAGCAAAACTTACGTGACAAATAGCGTCCATTGATAGACAGTACACTGGTGATACACATTTGTAATAAAAACAAGGTTAAACACTGCAGCAGTATGACAGAATGTAGCTGTTAAAATAGTTGAAAATTATTTATAGATAACAGTTTTTAAAGCTTTTTTTCATTTTTTATAATCCTAGTAAATTTCAACTTCGCCTTTTTCTGTTATACCTTTTATACAGTTTAAAACTATTTGTTTTTCAGTATAAAAAGATCTATTAGCTCTAAATTTTCTCTAAAATATGAGGGGAAATTTTATTTATTATATTGCAATAGTTTTGCATGCTAGCAACAAAACTAAGCTCAATAATTGTTGTTCTTTCAAAAACACTTATTGTTGTATAAAATTATTTTGGTTACCAAAAATTTTGAAATTATAACGACCAGAATAAACACTCGTCATAATTCAGGGTTCGAATTCTCTTTATAAATAAAAAATATATACTCTTTCTAAACAAAGTTAAACAGTATTTTGCACGAATAGTGCTTACTTATACTTTAAGTGTCTACTTATTAGGTTTAATTTACTACAAGCAAGAGTGGTTACATCTGAGAAGCAGATAAACCTTATACTCAATAGATTATAATAGTATAAGAAAAAATTGAGGATAAAAAAAATCTGTCACATTAATGTAGTTTCTGTGAGACTTTGTCCAGCATTGTTTACAGAAAGAAGAGACACTTGGGCAAGTGCATGTTTTTAACCATATAATGGCATTTCTTTAAACAGGCAGCATATAAGTGAGTATTCTCAGTCAAATCTTGCCTTATAGTGATTACTTCTGAACTTTCAACAACTCAACTACTGAAACCACAATGACTTGAAGCTACTTGATAATGCATAAAAACTCTACCTCATTCAAATTTACTATATCTGTGTACCAATTAAGGCAGCATCCGTAAAACACTCTTTACAACACTTGTACAAATTTGTAGTACTAAGTTTAATGTATAATTAATTTAAAATATGTTAATTTAATATTCTCACTTATATTTAATTTCAGTTTAATGAACTCATTTAAGCAAACAATAATACTTAAACATTTATAAATCTAAAAGATATTTTTTCAGCTTTGATATTAAAAATTGTCATTGTTTGGAAAATAAATTTGAAAATTTCAACAAGAAACGCTTTGTTCAGGGTTTTCCAAACTTTTTTCAAAAGGCTCCTTTTAAAGAAATTAAAAAAGCTATGGCCCCCTCCAACAAGATTACTCAAAAAATTACCATTAAAAACACCTAGGACCTTTTTTATTTTTTTTTAATCATCAACTCCAGAATATCTAGTGTAAGTTTCAAATCATGATCTCATGGCTCCCCTGTGGCCCATTTGCTGCTCATGGCCCCCAAGACGTGGTAAAGATTATAAAAAGTATAAACATTTTACCCACGTGTATAATACTATATAAAAAACAGTTAACAAGTAAACCTAAGGGTTAATTTATTTTATGTTTTACATACTTTAAATTATAGAGCAATTATTTTTTGAGTATTTTACTATATATTTTATTATTCTAATGCAATTATTACACTTTGTTTGTTTGGAAAACATTAGTCACCAAGAAATAAAATATTTCACTAAATGAAAAAGTAATAAACATCACATTCTTAATGTTAAACCAATAGATAGAGTGATAGTCATGTTTTTTTTTAATTTGTACAAAACAGAAAATATAACCTTTTACAGTCATCTTAAAAATGATCTTTGGCATAATTAAATTTTTGTGGAGCAAACTTAAAAACGAAATAGTTTTTTGCAAATAAGTATAACAATTTCGATTAAAGTTTTTTTAAATTATTTAAATCAACGTTTTTCAGTAAAATTAAAACGTTTTTTTTTTCCTTATCAATTATTGATTTAATTTGTAAGATTTAGTTTAATTTCTAGTTTGGTTTTATTAGCAGCACTTTTTCTCTATGAATGATAAGTCATTTTCAATGTGTTCAATAAATATTATTTGGCCTGTCTATTGTTAATGTGCTTGGTTTTTTTTTTTTTAATTTTAAGGTTATTCAACGCATTTAAATTTTTTATGTCTTTTTTTCACAACTATATGTACCTTAATTCTGAAATTCTGCGTTTTTAATAGTTTAGATTATGCCTTGGCCAAGAAATTAAAAAAAAAGAAGAAACAAAAATTGGTTTCACAAATGAGCACAACCAAATCATGATTAATGTTTGTTTAAGAAGAAAAAATCAGTCTTGATTTTTTTATTGTTGTTTTGTATTTTGAAATTCTAGTGTGTTCCTAATGGCTTAGATAAAAGTGAATCAGAACCAGAATCAAGTTGATGTAGAAGTGCATGTTTCACTAAGTTGCTGATTTTTGCACCAAAATCACAGAAATGATTGACTTGAGCATTTCAGTATGTTTTTTGGAACTTTTCAGAGAAAGTTCTCTATTGGTGAGAAGTTGAAAGTTAATGCTAAAATCAAAAACTATGTAACTGTTTTTGCTATTGTTGGAACTCACAGACCATTGAAAGTATTAAAGATGAAATTGCTTATTAGGAGGAAATAAGATAAGATTGCAAAAACTTTCTAAATCAAAGCGTAAAGAATAAATATTTAATGTTTCAAACATTATTTGCTTTTAATTAGATAAACAACAAGTATATAGCACTCTTTAAAGTTTTTTCTGTGACAATTTAATATATATTTCTCTACTTTTCTTCAGAAAATCACAGTTGAACAGAATATAAAATTATGAATAGTTTTTCACTAAAAACAATAAAAAAAGTTAAAACTAACTCAGTAATCAAAAACCGTAATAAATATTCAGTGTAAAGTAATCATAAATTAAACTAAAATACTATTAAAAGAAAAAAAATGGCTAATTTAAATAAATAAAGACACCTTGCAATCAAATTCTTTTTGTTTGCACAATTCTAGTTTGTTTAAAAATATAGAGATAGCCTCTAACTTAATGAGGTCAAAAACACCATTACAATGATTAATTATTTTAAATATAGATACTTCATGTTTCCTAGCACAATCTCTATCATTTATTAAATGTTCTGCTCAAAGTTTAATATGTTTTAAATTTTGCGTTAATCTATGAATTTCAAGTTATATTATGTTTTTTATGCTAAATAATATTAACTTTATATGTTACTTTTATTTTTCTCTTTGTTATGTGTACTTCAGTTTAAGTGGCCTAGGTTTTGATGCATGGGTCCATTGTATTGACAATAAACTTGCAATATTACAAAGTAATATTCTATACGCATATAAAATAGATTCAGTTCTAAAAAAAGTACATTTATCTACAAACTTATAATAACTTCAACAAATTATAAATTTAAAACTTACAAAAGATTATTTGTAGGAGTGATAGCAAGGAATAGCCAAACAGTATGCCTATAAATTCAATACAAATAAGAAAAATTGATGCACTCAATAATGAAGAAATTTTCTCAACTTTTTCTTGTAAATGTATGCTGTCAATAGGTGGAGGTGAACAATTGCTGGCACTTGTATCCTGGTAATTATTTTTGTCATTATTACTAGATTTCTCAATAGAAAAAGTAATTAATCTTCAATTGTTTTTGAAAAGAGGGAAAGCCATTTTTGCATGGACTTTTCTTCATAACTTAACATAAAGGATTAATCATACCACTTCAACTATCAGACAACATTTGGCATGAACATAGGTGAAAGTCTAACAGAGTCTAAGCCTGGAATTACATATGTTGTGAGACTTATGTCAATGTTGTCTTTGATTGTCAAAAGAAGCATCTAGTTTTCTCGCCAAATGGACAATGTATTTAACGTTGTACGCAATTAGAAAAAGCAGAAATCACTGATCATACCAGGTAACAGTAACTTCATAGTAAAACATGATAATCCGTTTGTACATTGACGCCTGTAAATTTTCCAGTTGCAACTGACTGACAAGTTTCAATTAAAAGTAAACAGGTGTCAGTATACTTAAAGCTTGTGGTCTGTCTGATGAAGAAGTGGTATGATCAAACATTTATCTTAACTTTAGAATATGTAAGTCTAGATTTAGGGCCTGTTACACATTCACTGGTGTGTTTTTTTTAATTTAAGTCATAGTTAACAAAAAATTGTAAAAAGATTAAAATAATCTTATCAAAAATTTAATTTAGTATTTGAAAAACCAAACTAAAAAAAAATTATACAAAATTTGAAATAAAATTACAACAAACATAAGTAAAATTAGTGTAAAAGTGACTGTTGTACATTTTTGACAACTACCGTTTTTGAATAGTATATGATGTAAACAAAATTACTAATTTTTAAGCAGTTTAAAAAATCATAAAACATTCTTGAAATATATAAATGATGTTAACACCACTTACTACATACTACTGAAAAATACTAATAAAAAATCTTTTTAAAACATTTCTCAACTTCATTTTTTTATAAAATATTGAAAACTATGGTATCCAAATGTTTTAAAAGCTATGTATCATAACAAATACCATTTACAAACCAGCGCTATTACCCAGCTCTTAGTAACTAAATACCCAAGTTATTATATAGAGCAGGGTTTCCCAAAATTTTTTTTCAAAAGGCCCCCTTTAAAGAAATTAAAAAAGCTGTGGCCCCCTCCAACAATATTTTTTGAAAAACTACCATTAAAACTGCCAAAGACCTTTTTTCAAATTATTGCCTTGTGGCTCATTCTTTTACAGCTTGTGACCCCTAAATGTTTTCCATAATACCTAGTAAAGTTTCAAAACTACCATTAAAAAAGCCCAAGACCTTTTTTTCTTGCCCTTCATCATCAACTCCATAATACCTAGTGTAAGTTTCAAATTATGGTCTTGTGGTTCCCACTTTTACAGCTTGTGGCCCCCTAAATTTCCTAATTTTTTTTTGCATAAAATCTAGTACAAGTTTCAAAACTACCATTAAAAACGCCTCAGAACTTTTTTTTTTTGCTCTTCATCATTAACTCCAAAATAGCTAGTGTAAGTTTTTAATTATGGCCTTGTGGCCCCCTAAATTTCCGAAAGTTTTTCTTTCTATAATGCCTAGTAAAAATTTTAAAACTACCATAAAAAACTCGTAAGACTTTTTTTTTCTTGTTGCTCCTCATCATCAACTCCAGAATATCTAGTGTAAATTTCAATTTATGACCTCATGGCCCCACTGTGGCCCTTTGCTACTCATGGCCCCTAAATTTTTGTAATGGTTTCCAATCAGTTTGAGAAACTCTGATATAGAGTAATAACAAACAAACACATTGTATTGGTTTATAGTTTAAAAGTTTATTAAAAATTTTACAGTTTCTTGTTTACTAAAAGTTTTATTTAATTTTTAGTTTTTTGTTTTAAGTCTTTTGATATAGATTTAATTAGCTTCCAGATTTTAAAGTGTTACCAAAGTAATTAATAATTTTGTATATGCTAGTATTTCTTGTTGTGTTTTATATAAAAGATTCATCACTCAAAACTGTCGTGTCTGATTATAGAAAGTAGTCTCAGTTAGAATTTAGTATTTGTTAGATATTAGTTAAATAAGGTAGGATTTAATTATGATGGGTAGTACTAACTACTAATAAGTTAAGTGTACCACAATCAGTCCACAACTTTACTACCAAATTGTCAACCTTTGCTAGCTATTTTACTGATTATTAGATTAAAGTAACTTTTTCAGTTTTTAAAAACCTCATTCTGACTCAGGCTTGTTTATATTCACTCTAGCTAGTTTTATTGACTTAAACAATGGCAACCCTGCTAGTTTGAAAATTTTTGGGAATTTTAGAAAATCTTGGACTGCCTCAGGCTAGTTTAGTTTTTTATAAAAATTCAGGCTAGTTTTCTTTTAGAATTTGAATTAGTTTGAGCTGATCCAGTTTTCAATGTTTTGTAATTTTCTAGTGTATTTTATTCAAGAACTTGATTTCAGATTTTTAATTGTAAATAACACCTAAATTTGTAAACCTTGTGGCTAGCTGTTCTACTTATTATTAGATTAAAGTTCTTTTTTTTCAGTTTTAAAAAACCTCATTCTGACTCGGGCTAGTTTATTCTAGTGATGTACCGGACTCACTATCCGGGTCCGGCCGGATATTGCCATTTTTGTCTGATATCCGGATCCGGCCGGATTCTAATTTAAAAAAAAAGTCCGGATCCGGTTCCGGCCAGATTCTAATTAAAAAAAAAATTGTGGATCAGGGTCCGGTCGGACTCAAAATTGTGGATCCGGTACATCACTAGTTCAAATAAACAATTTGCTTTTTTCAACAAATAAGTATAAAATAATTTAAAAACTAAAAAATATTGAATTTTTATTTTATCATGTTTAAACTTTGCTAACTAAAACTTTTCTTCAATATTTTTTATTAATTTTGGCATTTTCCCTAAAATCATCTCCCTAAGCAGAGCCATTACAAATTAAGTTTCAAAAAATATTTCAAGTTCATTAATAGGTAGTTTTCTGCTTATGATCTAGCTGTTTTTAATTTTAATGACTTAAAGTAATCAAGACTAGACCTTAGACCATCTAAGTTCAAGCAACTGTAGAACTACTGGATTTAGGCAATACTCTAATTCTGGCAACTATGAAATTACCAAAAAGTCCAAATAAAGATAAAGATAAATAGAAAATATATATCCATTAAATGATATGATTTATACTTGTGGAAAATTTTTTTTTTAGTTTTAAAATTTGTTTTAGCCATAGTAAAAAAAAGTTTAAAGAAAAATTAAATAATAGTTTATAACTATATTAAATCTCTAAATTTTAGTCATTAAAAGACATTTTAAAGAAATTATAAAAGATAATTCACAATCACAATTTATAAGTGCTTAAACGCTTGTGGTCTGATGATCTAGATGCTATAAACAAAAATTTAAAATAACTTGAGTTTGTCTCACAACACATGTAAGTCTAGACTTAAGCAGATATTTTTTCCCACAGATATCACAAAAAGTAATTTCAAATACTTAATGTATATTTTTATTGAGTCTTGTGACAATTTTAGATAGAGCTTTTTGAGAATTTTCATAAGTCTATGTGATGTTATAAACCATGTCTATGGTATAGTTGTAAAAAACAAAAATGCAACTCACTAAACTTCTGGACAAAACTATTTGAATAATGAATTGTAAAAATAATACTGCTAGCCTTGTTCCAACTAAAACTATAAATCCTTGAAAGATATGCATACTGAAAAGTGACAATAATCTTTATGAACTACTTATAAAATTTATAAAAATATTCATAAAATTAAAATTTTTGCAATTATTGAAATTCAACACTTAAAAATCATTATAGTATCTAGTCAACTAAATTTATGTTATGTAATTTATTGTTTTAACTTATGTTAATTTATGTTTTATTTTAAAAATAAATAACCAGTTATAATATGACTAAGCTAATTAAGTTTAATATTAGATCTGTGCAAATAACTTTGTTATGAATGCTACTCTCTGAGTCAAAAAAAAAACTCTTCTGAGTGATTTTAAACTATCCTGAGACTTTTGAAATCCTTAATAAAAGTTTTTTGCCTCTGGAGCAAACACAATGTTATGTCTTACAGGATTGCAACACACTCAGGATACTCAGAAAACTTTTAAATTCTTAGGATGATTCAGTATAATTGAATTTGTTTTTAAAACTCAGGCTGACTAAGGATAGTTTTGTTAAATTATAAACAACATGGAAACAATAATGGTTTTATAGTTGGTAATTTGTATAGACATCTAAGTTCTGTATTTGCTCATTTTGAAAAAAATTTCTTCACGCTTTAGATTTATTGAGTGTGAGAAAAAAAAATATATATTTGGTGGTGATGTGAATATTAATTTGTTAAAATGTGACCAGCCTACTCTAGACTATTTAGACTGTATTTCTAGTGTAGGTGTAAAACAATTTGTAATCTCTCCAACAAGGTATTCTGCTGTTTTTTCTTTTAATTCATTAATTGACCATATGTACTGTAACCTTGATTGTAAAATTCTGAATGTTGGTGTGGTGAGCTGAAATGTCTTCGATCATATGCCTGTTGTGTGCGAAATTATTTGTGAAAAGGTTAAAACTAAAACTTTTATTAAGAATTATGTTCAAGATTTTAGTACATTTGATGTTGAATTCTTTCTAAATAGCCTAAGAATGAAATTGCTAAGTATGAGGTTGTATGCAGAATGTTGTAAAGGTGTGAATAAATGATGGAATGAGTTTGAAGCTATTTTTAGTGGAACACTTTATCATTATGCTCCAATCAAAGTATTAAATAAAAAAAGAACAAAAATTAAAAGCTAAACAGTGGTTAACAAAAGGCATAACTAATTTAAATAATAATAAATAAAAATGTTTAAATTTGCAATAAAAGACAAACAAAAAATATTTTCTGTTTCATTTAAAAAATTTAGAAATGTACTTAATAGAGTTGTAGAACTAGCCAAAAGACTTTATTTTAAACAAATAGTTAATTATTTTAAATGTAACAGCAAAAAATTATTGAAAATTGCAAATAATATTGTCTTCACTAAACCTACTTCAAGCTATAAAATAAATGGTGTGCTTGAAAAGAGTGGTAAGATTGTCAGTGAAATAAAAAGAGTAACTGATTTATAAACTAAAAAATTTGTTAATATAGCTGACAAGTTATTAGATGAGAGAAAGGATGCTTTTCATAATATTTGTGAGTTTTGTTTTAGTTCAGTATGTAATGATTTTGTATTCAAAGAATTCACTAATAATGAAATTCAGATGTACATTAGGAATATGAGACCAAGTAAAAGTGTGCGATCTGATGTGCCAAGTATTTTACATGTAAAACAAAGCACAAAATGTTGCTCCTTAATTATGTAAACTGTTTAACAAATGTGTAGAGCAGGGTTTCCTAAAGTGGGCGGTACCGTCCACCTTGGGACAATTTTAGTAAGTTGGGGAGGGGGGGGGGCAATAATTAGTAAAAGGGCAAAAGGGGGCGATTTTAAAATTTTTAAAACTACACTAGATATTCTTGAGTTGCAGATTAAAAGCTAAAAAAAAGGTCTTAGGTATATTTATTAAAATTTTGAAACTTACACTAGATACTCTTGAGTTGCAGATGAATGGCAAAAAAAAGGTCTTAGGTGTTTTAAATAGTAGTCTTGTTGGAGGGGGCAAAAGTCTTTTCAATTTCTTCAAAAGGGGCAATTTGAAAAAAAGTTTGGGAAACCCTGGTGTAGAGTATGGTGTGTTCCCCAAGTTGCTTAAATATGCTGAAGTGGTACCAATTTATAAGTCTGGTAAAAAATATATGTTAATAACTATAGACCTATTTCCCTTTTATCTCCTTTTTCAAAAATTTTTGAGTCCTTAGTGTGTGAGAGGTTAAATAATTTTTTGTCAAATTATGTTTGGCAAAAAAAGCAGTATGGTTTTAGGAAAAATAGTACAACTGAGGCTGAGAATCAAATTGTGGATGAGTTGACTGAGGCTGGTGAGAAAAAGTTAGTAAATTGTTCTATCTTTTTAGATTTAGCAAAAGAATTCAATACTGTCAATCATAAAATTCTCTTGTCAAAATTAAAAGGTTATAAAGTTGGATCTATGTTACTACAAAGCTATCTAAATAATAGAAGCCAATCAACTGTTATGTAGTGTTGTGTCTGAACGTGAAATTGTGAATGTTGGAATATCACAAGGTTCTTGTTGGGGTCCTTTGTTGTTTCTTGTGTATATAAATGATATTTTTTCTTCTACTGAGATTAATATGAGACTGTTTGCTGATGATGCCTACTTTAGCTACCAACATAGTGATCCTGCTTGTGTGAACAGTGTTATTAATGAAGAACTGAGAAAAGTTGATGCATGGTTGGGTGCTATAAACTTTTTATTAACTATTCTAAAACTAAATTCTTGCTTTTTAACAACACTTCTAAAAAATGTGATTTAAGTAAATATATGGATTTAACATTGAACAGAGTGAAATTATGAAATTTTTAGGTGTGATTTGGATGAAAAACTGAATTGGGGCTCACTTAAGATCTCTCAAATCAAAGATGTCTTGAAGTTGTTTTATGTTTTCAAAATTGAGGTACTATATGGATGTGAGTATACTTGAAATGGTGTATTATAGTTTGTTTTATCCGCATATTCAATACTGTATATCTGCTTGAGGATGTGCTGCTGAATGTTATTTAAAACAAATTGTTAGTATGCAAAAAAAGAATAGTGAGGTATGTTTGCCATGTGCCTGCTTTGATTCCAACAAACCCACTGTTTGTGAAAACTGGTCTGCTGAAATTAAATGATGTGTTTAAATGGCAAGTTTGTAAAATAATGCATAATAGTATGACTCGATTTGATGTTGAGCATAGAAGTTTTACCCTTCACTAACACAATACAAGGTTTCTAAAAAAATAAATTTTATAAGTGAAAGACCTAGAACAAGACTTGGTCTAAACTTCTTAAGGTATTCTAGTGTACCAGAAAAATTAATAAAACTAAAAAAAGATGAATTTAATTGCCGTTATAAAATCTTCAGGATTTTTCTAAACTATGTGGTTTTTAATGTTGAGATTATGTCCTTGTGAGTGTTTGCCAAACAACGTGTCACCAGGGTTTTTTTCAAAAAAGGGTTAGAATCAGTTTTTATATTTATTATGGTTAGTTGAAATTTAAAGTTCTGCTTTTTTATTTGTTTAAAAATAAATTTAGTTACATTTTTAAATTAAAAGGTAAATATTTTCTTGATAAATTTAAAAATAGGGCAGGTGGAATAACACATGATGAGCTTAAACTCACTTGCTTGACTTTTAGTAAACATTTATTTTTGCAATGGGGAGAGTAAGTTCTGATGTTTTTCTTCCTTTAAAAAAAAGATCTATAAATATTGATTTGCTGTGGACAATTTTATTAAATGCTGGAACCACTTCTTCTGGCTAAATACAGTGGTAACTAATTTTTAAATCCGTAAGAGCAGAACTTGAAATAATTGCTTTTATACACTATGTTTAGAAATGGATACCAAAAATACTTTTTTTTGAACATTTTTAGAGATAACTAGATAAGTATTTAAATAATTATTATATTCAAAACTGAAAAAAAAAATTATAGTTTATTGAAGGACTCAAAATACTTTGTCCTAGGACCTGGTGCACAAAGAACAAAAAGTTATTGAGTCACACACCATAGATATTGTTTAATGTCTTGTCCAGGACATAAATCATGTAGTAGAGCATAAGTTAAATACAAAATACTTAAATTGCTTCAACAGAAAGTCATTGAAAATCTAACAAAAAACTAGCCTGAGCTTTTTAAACAATCTTGAAATTAGCCTGCATTTCAAAATAAAAACAAACTTTTTAGAATTTTCACAAACGCTTAAGAAGTACAAACTAGTCTAAGATATCCTCAGGCAACCCTGATATTAGCTATTTTTTTTTGTTTTTGTATGTGTGTCACCAATGAACTTCGATTCAACACAATGGATTCAGAGAGTTTTCAAAATTAACATTATTTAAATAATGTTGAAAATTATTGAACTTAAAGTTTTTAAATTTACTTTTTAATTAACATCTTTGTATAGGTAAATGAAAAATTTTGGAAAAAAAATTAGCAAACAAAAGGATCAACCCAATATTATACAAGTTATAAAATGATTGCCATAGGTCAGAGGTTCTCATTAAAGTTGTTTAGTTCTCCACTTAAATTTATTGAATTATGTAAACATGTTCTGCTTTCTTTGTAATGTTTCATAACAAAAATTTTAAACTTGTTTTTATGTTAAATTATTGAACTCAGATAAAAAAACGAAAAGATGCTCAAAAACCACTTTTGTCCAAAAAACTTTGTAAAAGTAAACTTGTTACTATTTTCTTTTTTAAAGCTTCTTTATAGTAAATTTGTGTACACATGGTATAGGTAAGCTATACTATCTTATGACCTTAATTAAACATAAAATTTTTACCATACCACTTCGATTATATTATGAGCTTGTCTCACGAGTCACGGCATACGAAAGTCCAGGTTTCAGATCTGTAGACTTTAGCCAATTTTTTTTTAACCTTCATTAGTTTAGAAAAATTATAGCAGTAAAACTGTTTTACGATCATAAAGATAACTTTTTTCGGAAAAAAAAAACACCAAACTTTTAATATTCCGACTTAAAAAATATTAGCATTTAAGGACCGTCTAAAATGTATTTAGGTTACTTTTTATTAATTAATAAGGTTTAGCTGCAATAATATATTTTTATAATAGTACGCAAATGATTAAAAATAATAATAGAGGTGTACATTTATAACATTTAAACTCTATAAACCTTTTTATTCAGAATTTTTAATCTAAACTATTACCCTCAAGGCCTTACTTAACCATTCTTACCAAAACATATACCGAATAAAACAAAAGTTTAAACTTAAAATAAACATAAGTCAAACGTTAACTAGCAGGAAGCGCCTTGATTTTGCAGCAATTAGCTGAATTTTTATTTGAACATAGCCTATCCTGCAGTAAAAAATAGCTTGTAGATAGTATTTGCCTAATAACAATTGTAGGTTTTAATGAAAACAGAACCATAATTGCAAGATTTTTATTAGAAAATTGCCATATCACTCGAGCTCTTTGAAGCTGAAAATAATAGGTTTGAAAGTTTGGATTACAATAAAGTATAACTAAAATATACATTTAAAGTATACCAAAAATGGCTATTCGAGCCAAGGTAACGCAACGCTCGTTAAAAATAAGCAAAAAAAACTTCAGTATTCAAAGTTGTTTACTCTGGTATTCTCTCATTCCTACAAGATACTATATTTACTGCATTTTTTACACCGCTGCTAACAATATATATTTATTTATATTGTGTAAAAAAATATCTTTTTTATCAGATACTTAAAACAAAGTTACTTTTTAAATATGTATTTTAATGACACGTTCTAATTGCATTAGCTTTTTTGATTTTTAGAAAAATTTTGAACTTCAACAATATTTAGTTTAACAAAAGTATTTAATTTTTGTTTTATAAAACATAAATACACTAAGGGTTTTTTTTAAACAAAACTTAATGAAAAAATGATTATTTTTAGCTGGTATAAACTATATGAGTGATCTATAAAAGTATTTTTTATGTGAAAAACATAATTTGGATTCGCTTTGTCTTACTTTTTTTTTTCTACTGTGATTTTAAAATACTTTCAAAACATTTTTTTCCACATTACTGTTGAGTTGACTTTGCAAATGGGTAAGTCATAGGGTATATAACTTAACAAACAATGATGTATAACAACAAACTTAGTATTTTTTAGTTGTTTGTTTATTACCAGGTTTTTTTTTTGAGACCTATCTTATTAAATATTAAATACCATTTAGGGAGGATTGCTTCTACTAATTTTATGTGATTTTAATAATAATAAATTAATAAAGTTTAAATTTAAAACACGTTTTAAAATAGATATTCTTAACATATAATAACTCTATCGCTTTTAGTTATTTCTTACTAAAAATTTAGCTAGATACTTAGAGTAATTTGAATACTTATAGCATTGGAAGTTTTTATTTAACAACTTTTTGGTTTGTTTGATTTATTTAAAGCATTTAACAATATTTTAAAGTTTTCGATTAAGACTTAAATACATTTTTAAATAAAAGGCAATGTTGTACATACATTTTGAATATAATAACAAAATAGTGCATTAATTCAAAATAAGATAAATTTTGCAGCTAAAATTTTTAATAAAACGTCTACAAAAATAAAATATTCAAAACATTGAGACTGAGACCAACAACAAAAACTTGGATTATATGTTTGAAAAATTCGTAAAATAATTAAGAAATAGTTTAAAAATCATTTTTTAATTAAATTTCTTGGCATGTTCAGTTAAATTTGTATTACTTATAACGACTTTTATCTCGTAGTTATCTTTAAACCCATAGGCGTTGTATACTTTTTGTTTAGGAAAAAGAATAGTTTTTAACTTTTTAATCTATAACAAATTAATCTTTTAGAAGTCACTAAATATAAAAAAATTCCATGTACTACGTTGTTGTACATATAGTAGGTTCAAAATCAGGTTAATTTAAACAGTTTCATTAGTATTTCTTAGTTCAATTTCTTGCTCACTTTGATCAGGTGGCACTACTTGGACGTTTTCGTTTGATCTTCGATATAAAAACCAGCATACTATTGAAAGTGCAAAAAATTCAAATGCCTATAGAATAAAAAACTTAATTAATATTTTTTTTTTTAATTAACAGCATTTTGTTGAATTAAGTTATTTATTTGGTATTTGTGTATTGAATAAAAAAAAGTTAAAAAAAAACTAAAGCTTTCCTGCTTAGTATTGAAAAACAATTAACTATCTATTTTAATTAATAAATCAATCAGTTATTTTAAAACTATTAGGCGCAAAACTTTAACAACTGTTTCTAGTCACATTAGGATTCTTATAAATTTTTGAACTACTAAAAAACTTCTTATTCTACTGTTTAGTATACTTACTTTATTATGGTCTGTTACACTTATGATTAGATAGATCTTTGTTTTCAATCATTATAACTACAAATTTATATAAAAAGAGAAAACAATAAACTACTACAACATAAAAGCTTTTGTATAACAGTTAATTTTTGATACAATTTTCTAAATTAATTGTTTAATATTTATTTGAGTCTATTATTATTTCAAATTTTCAAATAATGCATTTAATAAAAAAAAATTAAATAACTAATTTAACGTGACATAAGTTTTCTATTATCATCAGTTAATATAAATAATATTTTATACACACAACTCACAGTTATT
Organism: Thalia democratica; assembly: GCF_965202585.1. Classification (NCBI taxonomy): domain Eukaryota; kingdom Metazoa; phylum Chordata; class Thaliacea; order Salpida; family Salpidae; genus Thalia; species Thalia democratica. The sequence goes on from NC_139165.1 coordinate 62,368,643, forward strand.
TGGTAGTTAAGTATATTTTGATTTGTAAGGTGAGTGAACGGTAATTCGCATTCCCAATAAGACAATTTGATTATCACAGGTTGTAAATTTGCAATCATTATAACTAGCTGAATGTTTTTTGTTTAGTTAAAAAAGTAATAATCTTGATAAATTTTGTTTCGTTTTGTTAAGTTAAAATTTTTAAGCTTCTAGTTATTTAAAACTTACTAACTAAACTTATGTAATATGTAACAACGTTTATTTATTATTATATACATTTTTCTTTTGAGACGATGCTCAATCTTAGATTAGATGTTACTGTAATTTAGTTTGAAACTTAGCAGAGTAGATTTATCGAAATTTGAGCAAACTGATATAGTGTATGTATTAGTATTTGAATAACAGTAAGTTTTTAAAACTACCAAGCCATTAAAAAACGATTTTATTTAAGTTGTGTAAGTAGTTGAAAAAATAAATTGTCATTTTTTTTAAATCGACGACCGACTAGGAAAAAAATTTTGTTTGTGACGTATTTTTTTCATTTTAATTACTTTTTTTTGTAACAAACATATTGAAACTTGTTTTTTATTTGATTTTTAGTAAACGTTATTATTCAAAAAATTATTATCAAAGTTAACAAATTTGCTCTTAAACATTTTAAAACTTTTATAGTATACTTTTTTTAAGTTACGCGCCCAGCGAGGACTTTTTATATAAGTCCAGCCGCAAAAGATCTTTTTTTTGTATACATATATCTCGCCAATTAGAATAGTTGACCGTCTTATTAATAAAAAGAATATGATAGATTTTTTTATTTTCATACATTGTACTGTATTTGGTATGAGATAATGTTGAACATAAACTTTTTGCGTACTTTTTTTCTGTTCAATCAATACATTTTTAAAATTAAAAGTTTACTCTGATTAAAAGTCAATAGAAAAAAAAAAGAACCTGAAAAACCATGAACTTGTAAATTATCTTATAGTGCACTAGATATTCCGACGAAGCTTTCTGAAAAATCATCAGGGCCCATTTTCCGATGAATAAAGATGTTATTAATATGGCAGAATATAATATCTAAAAGTTACTTTAGATTAGTTATAGTTTAGATTAGAGCAAAATTAATAAAATATTATTCTAAAACAAGGTTGGCAAATTACGACCCTAATTTATCTTTTAGTAAAAAAGAACAAATTTAAATATCAAAAGTATTACTACTTTTATAACAAAGTTTTACAGGTATGATATTATTGTAATACGTATTAAGCAATTGTGTTTTTTTTTAACTTTAGATAATGTATTTTTTTAAATCATAGCCCTCGACAGAAGTTGTCTACTATTTGGTTAGATACTTATAGAAGTCTATTGAAATCTAGTATAAATATTATAAAAAAAAACTAATTAGTTTCTATATATTTTTTTTTACTTACTCCGGGTACTTTAATACTTCCGTCGCTAGTAAATATTCCTTTAAAATACAATGTAATTGGTCTGATAAGAGCAGATTGAAATGTTCCATACCATAAGATTCTGAAGTTTTTTCTGTGTTTTTAGCCATTAATTTAACATTAAGTTTTCATTTAGCAAAAAAAAGTAAAATAAAGTAGCTACTTAACTTTGAAAATAATTTTCATAAGTTTTGTTTTATTGCTTTAGAAAGATAAAAAAATTCCAAGTAAAATAAAATTGCTTTTTTAGCACCGATTATTATAAATTTTAATTACAAAAAACTAAGGTAAAGTATTAGGTACAGTAAGCTAGTGCTTTTTTTGTGTAGAGTTATTTAGCTCATTACATAGTATATCGTTAACTATTATTATCTTACAAGTTGTTCAATATTTACGAGTAAATAAACTTAGCAAACTAAATAAAAAATTGTTCTTCATTATGTAATTTAAACACTAAAAGTGCGAACTCATCGTACTACTAAAAGTGCTCATTCGTACACTAAGTTTTTGATGCAATCAACCAGAAAATAGACAATTTATTGTTTAATCGTGTCACACTTTATTCATTCGAAGGATATACTTTGAGTCTACATTACTGTTAATTGTTAGTTTAGATAAAACCTAGTCATTGTTATGTTGGGTAAGCAGCAGAGACAGCAGCAACACGGACCTGTCTGTATAGAAATTTCTTGTTCCCTAAAGCATTTTAGAAATGTTGATAAAGACCCGTAGTAGTGGACTAAAAGAATGAGTAAGCAATGCAATGCCACACCGTAAAACCTTCAAAAATATTTTATTTTACTTTTGGCTAGTTGTGCAATAATATTCAATTTCTAAAAACACTAATCTTGTAAAAAAGCCTTCCAAATAAACATGTATTGAAATATCTCTGAAATATAGATAAAAAAATATAATTTTATTAAGTAAAGATTTATAGTATAGTAGAAAAATAGTTTGCAATTTTTTATGGATCCTGGAATAATTTTGTGTACCTTTTAAAGTTTAACACAAGATTAAAACATCTGTATAATAATTTGTTTATATTAATTTTAGACTTCACATGCTTAGCTGATTTACTTTGTAGAATAAAAAAAAATTTACTATTGTAGATTTTTGAATTTTTTTTGTTATTTTTTGATTTAGGAAAAAAAAATGCTTTTATACCTCATCCTTTTTTAATATAAAAGTTGTATAAAATAACTTTAATAAGCACAAGTTATGTAAAACTAACACGGTAGTCACAAAGTCAATCATGATATAACCGGCAGGAAAAAAGCATCCAGTAACAGCAGAAATGACAAATACAGGAGGTATTGATAGCTGTTTAATAAAAAATGTAAGTATTTAAAAGTATGAAATAACTTTGAAGTAACTTTAGTTGAGAATTAAAAATACGGTGAATAATCAAGATGCCAAACGATATAAAAGTGAGTAGTCTTAATTATTCAATGGTATATAAATTCTAAGCCAGGGAGAGTAACTTCTCAATTCGGAGGACAGGTAGTCTTTTGTATGTAAACAGCTGTAAAATTAGGCATAAAATTTTACAGGCTAAAAAAGGATTTTTCTAATCAACAAACTTCAACGAAATATCCGTGAAATCAGCAAAACAGACATACTACACACTTTAAAATTTATATTAAATTTGTGAGCTGATTCAAAAATGTTTTTTTTTTACACTTTAGTCGTTTTACACAAATTATTATAAATAAAAATTAAGTTGCAAGCCATTCAAATTTACTTTACGGACTTGATTTGCGGGTTTGTTGTCCATCCCTGTTTTTAGCCAAAAAAATTAACATGTAAATGCTTAAGCAAAAACAGATTTTAAACTATAAACTGTATTATTAATTTAAAGATGTATGAAAAAGCGTAAAATTGTATATTTTTTCTTATTTTTTTCTTTATTCACATTTTTAGTTTTCTATAGATTTGTACTTCTATATATATTTATAACTACAATTAAGTATCACAGTATATATACTTGAAGTTTTTAAGTAGTTTTAAGTTTTACTTTTAATAGAAAGTCTAATTAGAGTAAGAGAACTGAAAATTAAATTAGTTTTTAATTAAATTAGTTTTTAGTTCAATTACATACATTTCTAAAAAAATCTATGGGTTGCTTTTAGTTGTATTTTTTAGATTACAAACTATTTAGAGGTACTTACATTTTTATAAGTATAATTTTCAATTAATACACTCAAAAAATTTACTTAAGTAACTAATTTAAAAATTTTTGAGAACTAATTTTTTATTTATTAAATATAAATTTGTTCGTTATTTGTCTAAGTTGCTTGTTTCACAATAACAAATTTAATTATTAACTGATTAAGACATAAAAAAATAAAAAATATAGCCAAAAATTGAGTAATTAAAAACATTTATTTATTATTGATTTCCAATTTTTGAACATCATTATGCTTTATAATAATGTTTTTTGTATAAAGATTTCTAAGTGTTAGTTTTATATAATTTTAATTAATAAAAAAAATGTACCACAGATGTTATTGTGTTAAAACTAGACTTAAAACTAAACTAGAGAAAGATATTCTTAGAGCTTTTTGAGACTCCGTAGATCTGTTCTTAAATTTATTTGAGAGCAGTGAAACGCCGTTAGTCGGAATAAAGTTTTAACACAATAACATCTGTGGTATATATTCCGATAAGCTTAGGTTATTAGGATCTCCACAATTTAACGCCTTTTAACGTTACATCTTAAAAAATTGTATGTAAATTTAATAAATATTATTTTTCGACAAATTTTAGAACAAAAAATGCATGTTTATATTTATTTAAGAGTTTTTAAATTTACTTAGTTTAATAAATTTTTGTTTTTGTCTTTCCTACTGTATTTTAAATTCAGCAAAATAACATTCTAAAAGTAGTTCTATAAAATTGTTATAAAAATTAATTTAGAAGTAGCTATAACCGACAATAAAAGCTTAGTGAAATTTTAAATATTTATAAAATATAATATATACTTATATTATTTAAAAAAGTATAAAAAGTCAGTCTAAGTAATCTAAACTAAACTGTTTGTATTTATTCCAATTAATTTTGATAAAACTTAACTTAGTTTGTGTACAAATATTCTTTTATATATTATACTGATAGGCCAGTTCTTCTAACAAAAAAAGTTACACGTACCAAAATAGATTAGATTTTAAATAAGTTTTGATAGTTTGAAATAAATTTTAAAGATTTATATCCTGTCACAAAGAATACCTGAATTACAGTTAATCTTCTTCTAAGTGTTGAAGTACATTTCTGTCTGAGGTAATAAATTTCATCAATGAAAATCCCAACAGTTATAAAGGCCATTACTATGAGAACTACATGCACAACTATTCCTTTAGTGTCCATATCTAAAAAAGTACTTTTAGTAAAGTATATTGTTTTATAAACAACTTAAAAATTTAAAAGTTTAACCTTTGATTTAAAATTTATCATAATACCTACTTACTATATTTAAATGAAACTCACTGTTAATAATTGTCATTGCTTTGGGTATCGGATCATCATCACAAGGCTTATATGTGGTCGTTATACTTCCTCCGCTCTGTATAAATATAAAACTTTGCTGTTTTAAGTTTAGCTTTTTTTTCGATGAAGCATTTATCTTGTTAATATTAAGAGTAAATAGAAAAAGTGCTACAAAAATGCATCAGAACGAGCTATGATAGTTTTTATATTAAAGCATTAAGAATAAGTCTTAGACGCAGTATTTTATTTATATTTAAATAAATTACACTTAAAAATTATAGATAACATAGTTGACAGAGCACCAAGTTTTTTGTTATCTTTTTGTTTATTTTATTATAATACTTAGAAATTTTTTTTTCAAATTAAAAAAAAAAACATACTTTTCATGATTTAACCCAATGATGTCTTAAATATTCTTTCGATAATAAGCCTTTGAATTTTGTGTACATTATATTAAAAATTATTTTCAAAACAAGAGTTTTATTTAATAAGTTTAATGCTAACCAACTCGACTCTAACTAAAGTGTTTCTGAATTATTTGAACTCTTACTTTATTTGACAAAAGCCTAATACAATTGTAGATACGACTGTTTTAATTTATATATTAACTGCTTTTATTTAGCTACAATTTGTGTGCTTTTTTTACAATATTTAATACTGTTTTTGTGTTAAAGTTGTGACATAACAGAATGCTTATTAACAAACACGATTCCGATAGGCATACTGTTTCTTAACCTATCATTTCAAATTAAGACGGACAAATCTAACAATAATAACTTTTTTCGTAGCCCGCATATGACATTTATACCTCGGCCTGAACTTGGTTATTAAAACTGAAAATATAATACAGTGCATTGTATCTCTGTTTCATGTGCGGTCGCCCGTTTTATATCAAATTTTATGACATGAAATTATTAAGTTTTTAAAGTTTTTTAAGACTAATACTGTTTTGTATACGAATAAAAACCTAAGCTATTAACTTTAAATTTGTGAAGAGTTGCTTTTGTTTATTCAAACTAAAAAAACTAACTGACAATTATTGGTTATTAACTTATTGTTACAATTTGTTTTTTTTTCGTTTTAGCTTTATGATTTTTGTTTATAAGCTTTGCTGTATCTAGCCAAATTAATATATTGACTATCAACAGCTTAATTTAAAAGAATGTTTTAACAAAAAACAAGCTCTTAAAACAAATTTTAGCTTCATTTACAATAGAGCTGTATAATATAATAACATAATTATGTTCCATTGCTTACTTGATTATTCATCTTAACTGATTATCTAAGAATAATTTGCAGTCTCTTTCTTTTTTATTACACTAAAATATCAAAATAGTTCTGAAGCTAAACTATTAAGAAAATCAAATATAGTAACAAAGTAGATAAAGAGAAAAATCACCATTGCATACGTTTAAGAAAAAGTAGTTTAACTATAAAAAAAAGTTTTATTCTAAGTGTACGCAAAAAAGCTCATGTTACAGTAAGTAAGCACACAAAAATGTGTTTGCTTAGAGCTATTTAGTACAAATATTGTATTTAGTAAGCAATTGTGTAAAACGTAAAGTGAGGAGAAATGTAAAAGCTAAAATAAAAATATAAATTAAACTAAAAGGTACTTTGTATTTGATATATTTTCGGAAACCTTTCAATGTTCAAAAAAAAAAAAAAAATTATAATTTATTATATAAAAAGGTAAAATTTTTGCAAAAAGCTACAACAAAAATTACGAAGTACATATGATAAAACAATTTAGAACTATAATTAAGGAGAAAACAGTAGTTGGATGCATCTGGTGCCTCTCAAAAATTAATGTTTTATACTAGGGCCATAATAAAGATTTTTTATCGTTTCAATTTTAAATTTTCAATTATGACTTGTGATAAGCTAGTAGCTTTTCCAAATAATATTTAAACGCTGGCAGCTTTTTTAGAAAAATCCAAAACTTTTAATAATGAACTGTCAATTCTTTATAAACAACTTTAATAACATTAATATTTGAATAATTATTTCTTTGTTCCAAGTTTTTAAGCTAATAGTTTTGCGTATTTGATTCGTAACAAAGCATTACTAGCAAGTTAGTTTGCAGTTTGCTACCAGTTACACTTAAATAGAAAGGACATGATGACTTGCCATTCTAACGTTGGTATATATCCTTAGTAGAACTAGTTTTTATCTTTGAACAGGAAACTACTAGTACCCTATAAAAATTATATTATAAAAATTTTAGTATACTACATGAAAATCAATTAGTTGACTTTGGGTTAAAAAAGTCTATAAAACTTAATTTTGTTATAACAGAAGATTGCTTTTTACAATAAAAATAGACTTAAAAAAAAAAACAACTTAATAATTAAATTATTTTTGTTGGTCCATTTTCATAGGTTCATTTTAAGTCATTACTTTTGTTCAATTCGACATTCGACCAAATAAAATACACTTGCACACAAGGAAGTCGAATTTCATTAAATAACAATAAATAAGTTTATCATACCTCTTAGGTGAAAAAAAAATCTTTTAATGTACTTCTTTCCTAAAAATCAAGTTTAGCTCCAAAATTTATTGTTCATATCCTAAAAAAACTATCAAAAAATAACTGATGAAGCAACTTATAACTTAGATAAAATTTTACAAAATAAAGTAAATTGCAAAAAAAAAAGTAACCCTTTTGTTAAACTTTAAAAGTAATAAAATAACTAAAAGAAGTATCTTAACTTTAACGTAAATATATCGTGATTTCAAAAAGACTGTCTGTTATGGTGAATATAGTGCCCCGACCTTGAAGTTTTGTGTTAATTCTTTTTTTTAGTTTTGCAAATCAAGTAACTAAGCAGCACGAAAAATTTAGCTTCCTTGCTTTTATTAAATTGAGCTAGTGACATTTGAAATATTCGTTTTTATCGGTATTTTTATAAGCTATCTATTGTGCAATACAACTATTTCTAAACATTTTAATGTACTTGTCGGTTTGTAGATCATTTAATTTTAGTATATGATCGTAACTTTAATTTTCAGCAAGATGTATCTAAATAATAAAGTTTATTGAATGAACTTTAATAAATGTCCTATCAAGAGTGTACAATATAATTAAAATAACTATTTCTTTATTCATCTACCAAAAAAATCAAAATTATAAGTTATATTTTTGTTTTATTTTTTATATTTAAAATTTTTTTTTTTTTAAAGTTTCTATTTAATTCTAATTAAAGAAAATAATCAAGTTTTTACGTTTTTTGTTAGTAATATATCTTAACTTTTTTAATAAAAATTTATAAAATTTTTGCATTGCATATGAAATTTCCGAGTAAGAGTTATGTTAATATTGTTCGTGTTTTCTTTAGAATTCTCGTTCTTTATTTTTCGTTAATTGTGACATTAATACCAACTATGAACTTATTATTTCAAAACTTTATTTTACAAACTAAGTTTTAGTCAAAGATCTGAATAAGATCTCTTTATTTGTTTTCTAATTTTTTGACTCAAAATTTGTTTGTAAAATAAAGTCTTGAAAGAATAATTTTATTATTCCTCCTCTAGTAGTTGAGATCTCTTTCTTTATTTTCTAAAAATCAAAACGTATAATTAATACTAACATGTAATATTTTAGTTGTTAGTTGCGACTATGCATACTGGCGAGATATTGTATGTAATATATACTATCATCACTGTATTTCTGAACTTTTCTTGTTTGGAAAACTCGCTAGTATATTCTTAACCATACCGATTTTAATATACAATGTTAAGGTTACAAGCCAGAGTTCGGTCTGTAGCCTGCCAACTTCCGTGAAAATAGTTGCTCACGGGTTACACAGTATAAAAAAAATATCTTACGTTTGCCTCAGTAATTTAAAACAAATAACTTTAGTAGTTTAAAAATAGTTTAAGAGTGAAAATATTCTACCTGATTTTAATAAAATGGCTTTTGTGCAGTTAATTGAATATTTTTAGTTTTTTATAATTTAATAATGTTACTTTTTTTTCTCATAACTAATTCTGTATGTTTCTAATTTTTTATGGATTTATGAGTCTCATTTCAATATAAAGAGGCACGATTTTAGCAAAATTAAAAATTAGATTTTTAATCGAATTTTTTAGCTTTATTACTTTTGTAAGCTTTGGTGGTTTGTTATTTTAAATTTGTAGTTTATACATACAATATTATATTTAAAATTTATAGTCAACAAAAAAATCGGCGAAAGTGTGCAGAGCAGAAGCCTGGACTTTAGTTTGCCGTGAGACAATCTCAAGTTTAGCAAAAGGGTTTATCATACAAACTCGGTCATCAGACCACAAGCTTCGGTAGACTGAGACCGGTTTCGTCCCTATTAGAACTCATCAGTCAATCACAACTGAAAAACTTGCAGTCTTCAATCTACAAACGGTTTATCATGCTTTCAAATGAAAAAACTAATTGCTGGTATTGATCAGGTCTGAATCAGTTGCATGATTGAAATGGTATGATCAACACTTTTGTAAAGCTTGAGCTTGTCTCACGGCAAACGAAAGTCCAGGCTTCTGCTGTGCAGACGTTCGCCGATGTTTTTGTTGATTGTTTTTAATAAGAGCGTACCAGATGTCTTGCCTAGTGGACAATGTATTTAAACGTTGCACGGCAAAAGACAATGCTGACATCACTGATCAATACCAGCAATTGGTTCCTTCATGCGAAAGCATGATAAACCGTTTGTAGATTGAAGACTGCAAGTTTTTCGGTTGTGACTGACTGATAAGTCCTAATAAGGACGAAACCGGTCTCAGTATAACGAAGCTTGTAGTCTGATGATCGAATTGGTATGATCAACCCTTTTGTTAAAATTTATAGAAATTAAAATCTAGTTTAGGCTTTGAAATTTCTTTCCGTAGTAGTATTTAATAAGTATTTGATGATTTTGACAAAATGCCAAAATTTCCGAATAACATTTTATTTTGTAAATTTCTATTTTTATGTTCTTCTTTATATAATAAATTTAGAAATTTTTTTTTTAAATAAGCAGGCCTTGCATCTGTTTAATATGCTATGACTGAATACGTTATGACGCTAGAATACGCTGTCCTGGACAATACGGTAAAAGGTATCCTTGATGTACGACTCGATAAACGAAAGGTTTTTCGTGCACCAGGTCCTAGAACCAACTATTTTGAGCGCTTTTTTTCTGTTGTTCAATAAACAATAAAATGAGGACAAAAACACATTTCTAAGTATTATTTATTATTTAGCTAACCACACCCTCAAAATTATAGATTTATTTCCGTTAGTTAAGATTTAAAAATTTTAATGATTCATTCAATTCTTTTGGCTGAGTATTTTTGCTTAAAATAATTTTTAAAACTTTTTCAATATTTAGATGCATATAATTTTTTTTTTAATTTTATTTATGGTAAAAATCATATAAATAAACAATTATATACATATTAACTTTAATCAAATTATCACAAAAATTACAAGTTTTTTTTTTGTGTGTAGCTAAATTACATGAGTTTTTATAATAAATTGATTGTACTAAAGTTTACAAGTAATTATTTTTTCTAACATAGAATATGTAAATAAATTACTATAGTGGTGTACGAGTCGATAGCCAAAATATTTTTTGTACACATTTCTTTAGACCAAACTTTTTGAACGATTTTCTTTTGTCGTTCTATAAACAATATTTATAATAAAACATTTGGTAGCTTTTAAAAACATTTGAATCTCAGTAAAAAATAAAAATAACTAATGCATTGTACTTTTATAATAGTACTGACTGTGAAAATAAAAATAAAACACTTAAACAGTTAAAACTCTTAACTTTGGAAAAACGTATCGAATATTTTGTATATTAATGTATGTTTTATTTTAAAATGAAATATTCAGTTGTCTCCGTTTTGTTTTATAGATTCAATGGTTTCTTCCTTTTTTAACTCTACCGTAATATCGTTTGTAAGTAATTTTGCCGTGTCTTCAACTACAATTTGTTTGAGTCTGTTTTAAGAATAAAAGTTAAACATAGTGAAATAGAAAACTTTTTTGTCAAATTTAAATGTAGAGCTTTGTGTGTTATATATAAACACATTAAACAAGTACAAAAAAGTATAAACACCTAAAGTACTAGTTTATTGAACGAAACAAAAAGCGCTCAAATTATTTGATCTTAGAATCTGGTGCACGAAAAACCTTTCGGTTATCGAGTCGCACACCTTTTGGATACCTTTTAACGTCTTGTCTAGGACAGTAGTTAGCATTTATTAAATTATTATATATAATTTTACATATATACAATTTTACAAATATGATTTTTACAATTTATACTAAAAATTAGCGACTTTTGAATTAATACTTGTTTAAATAAAAGGTTCATTAAAATTTTTTTATTTAAAAAAATATCTTTTTTTAAATTGATAAAAAAACTAGTTTATTGGTAAACTAAGGTAATTTCATTTTGACAGAGATATTTCATATGTACTTTATGCAAAAAGTTTAAAGTAAAGACTAATAACTTATTAAGTAGTTATAATTCACCATCTTAAACTACAATATCTTAATTACTGGGTGCACGGCTTTTCAAATTCAAACAACTGAAATTCTTTAAAAATGTTTAAAGGACCACAAATAAAAAAAAATTAATAAAACAATAAGCTCTTGTAGCTCTAATTTATACCTGCAAGTACTTTTTTATTTCTTTAAAATTATATATACTTTTTGAGATATGGCTAAAATAAGTTTTAAGATGTAGAAATTTGTAAATATTTCTGTTAATAATTTTTATTCTAGTTTTGTTTTTTTCAAAAGTTAGAAATATTATTTTTTGAGTTGTGACCCTTTAAACATATTTTAAAGAGTTTGAGTTGTCATGTAACCTAATTAGTTTGGCTTTTTACATATGAGTAAACAACTTATCTAGTCGAGGAACCAGATTTCGCAGAAAAAGTCTTTCGCGGGCCGTAGTTGTTAAAAAAATTGTTTTCCGGCCACAAATAAAAAGTATATATATCTAAAGTTTCTAAAAAGTTGTAAAAGAAAGCAAAGTTTTAATGAAGTATTTATCAAATTAGCACTTATGTGAGGTGAATATAAAATAAGTGCACGTTTTTTCTATAAAATCACTCGTTTTTGTTTATTTTTCTTTAGATATTTTATAGCTACTAATATGATTGCGGGCCGTACATTTCTAGCCTTTATTTCATCATCAGTTTTGAATTGGTTTTATTTAAGTACTTTTTAAATATACAGTAATATATACTATTTCATACAAATTTTTTTATTTTTTTTTTACATTTCAATTTAAAAAAACTTTTTTTCACACTAATAAAATTAAAATTAATTTAAACTAGAAGTTTTTTAAAGTTTATTTTAGTATATAAAAAGTTTAGTAGGGTATATTGTTTGAACGACAAAAAAAGTGCTCAATTTTTTTTTCCTAAAACCTAGTGTACGAAGGAACCTTTCGGTTATCGAGTCATACTACTTGGATGCAGTTTAACGTCATTGACAAAAACTAATAAATAATCTTTAAACTTAACTTAAGCGGAAAGTTTTTTTAATAAATGAAGAAGTAAATGTAAAAACATACTCTTTGTTGTTAGTTTCATTGTTTTCATCGTATAGAATAGGTAGAAGTGCATTGTCATTATCTGATGATCTTCTGTAATAACATCTACTGAACAGTGATAATATGAAGAACTCTATTATCTGTTTGTTTTATTAAAAGCAGTTTAGATATTTAATACTATAAAAAAAGGTAATTGAAGTAGTTTCATCTTCAAAACATAATTATCCATTTATAATCCTGTATCTACATAACAGCTAAATATGCACCCGGTAAAACTAATGAACAAAACTTTTCGTGGTAAACAATTCCTTATAAACATAGTAAATGTTTTATCTGATTTTTAGATATTTTAGATTATTAACTTTTTTGAATTTATAAAATTTAAGTTATTACGATCACTAAAAGTATAACTTTTTTTTGTGATGCAACAGAAAATGAATTTATAAACAATTATGTATATATTTATTCTAGATTGTTTGAACTTAATCACAATTGTAGGTATAATTTTATCAATCTAAAACATAAACTTAATGGTATAGATTATTTATTTTGGTCAAAAATAAAAGTTGAAGTAAATAAATAGTCTTTAAAGTAGGTTACACAAATTTATATTTTATTTTAATTACTCAACTTACAGTTATTTGGTAATTGAGAATAATTTGTCTTGTTTGAAATCCAAATGGTGGACTGCACGAGTGATAAGCCGCATGAACAATTGCTGGTTGTAAGTTTGCCACCAAAAGTACCATCTGGAAATGTAGGTTGATACGAAATTCAAGTAGTAATTAGTTTTAAATTAACTGAATGAAAATGCGTAATTTATTTTTTAAATATTATCTGATATTTAATTATATTTAATATTAATCATCACGTAAATCAACTTGATTGTAAAATATCATAACTATTGGTTTTGCTAATTATTCATTAATCATCAACAATCACAAAAAATGGGAAAATTTTAAAGTTTTGAATTTTCGATTACTATAATTTAGTTATCTATTTCTAATGTAACTAAATCTTGACTTTAAAATTTTCTAATTTTTTGATTACAAATAGTGATAAAAATCGTAAACTATGGTATGATGAACACAAAACAAAAATGTCTAATAAATAAAAAGTTATTTAAGTTTTATTAAAGAAAGTCGTTAATATGAGTTTTAAACAGTAAAAAAATAATTTGTTATTGCTTTAGGATTTTAAATTAAGTTTTGAATAAATGATATTTTTTAGTTATATTGTTATTAAAAAATAAATAAAATGTCAAAATCGACTACAATATTTTTGTTTAAATAATTTATTACAAATTAATTAAATTTTTATACCATTTTCAAAAAAAAAATTGAACTAAGGTATAGACTTCTCAAAAAAACTAAGTTTAATTTCCAAAAATTAAATTTGTTCATAAAAACATAAAATTCTTTTTTTTTTCTCCTAATAAAACCTGAAAAACGAAAAATTTTCCTTGAATACGATAGCCAGATATAAAATCCATAGAAGCCCTTCTAAATATAACTAGAGCCCACATGCCTGTCATCATTGAGCAAACGAGTATAGTTTGATACAAAATCTGCATTAAATTTATTGTGTTACACACAGAAAGTTACTCAAAATATTTCGAACTGATACAATTTCAAACAAAAGTTGTCTTTATGCGTGTAATCAATTGTTAACAATATTAACAACTATTAAAATATTTTAGATAAAATAAAAAAGTTTTAAATTATAACTTAAATAAAAAATGTCGAAAAATACATTGCATCTTTCTATTAAGTAAAAAAAAAATCAAAACACAATGTTATCAACTACTTTTGTGTTTAACTAGGCTATAAAATATAACATTGACATATATAAAAGCTAAATAATGGAAACTTTATAATGAGTTTAAATAAAAAGTGTGGAACAAATACTGTTTAGATAGAATTTGGTAATAATTAAATACACAAAAGTGTTTTACCAGTATTTATGATTTGTAATATACACAACAGTTCTACACAAACCCCTGGGATCGGAACACTTCCATCAGCATCAAAAATACCCATCATAAATAGCGTTATAGGCCTTATTAAGACTGACTGGAATGTCATATACCACAAAAATCTAAAGTTCTTTCTGAAAAACAAAGTGCACTTTTTTTTTTCAGTATTCTTAATAGGATCATATAGAGTATTTCTTTATTTTTATTTAAGTTTTTTTTTTATTCTTTTTTTTTCAAAAGTTGTATAATTTTTTACTAGAACGTTGCTTATACGTAGTGATGTACCGGACTCACTATCCGGGTCCAGATCCGGCCGAATCTTAATATGAAAAAAAAGTCCGGATCTGGTTCCGGCCGGATCCTAATTTGAAAAAAAAAGTTCGGATCCGGTTCCGGCCGGATTCTAATTTGAAAAAAAGTCTGGATCCGGTTTCGGCCGGATCCTAACAGAGATCCGGCCGATTCGGATCTAGTTAGTAAAAAAGAGCATACAGAAAAGTATTTTTTCAAAAACAAACCCTTTGTAAATTAAAAAGAGTAATTTTCGTCAGTTAAAATTAAACACCTACCGTGATTGGATAATTTTGTACACGTGACTAATTTACATTTGTTTACATTTAAACTATCAAATAAACGTTTTAGAAATGCAACTCTTTACCTATGTTGTAAAATTAAAAACTTTACTACCAAATTGTTAGGCTAGTTTAAAGATTTTTTGAAAAACTCAGGCTAGTTTTCTTTTAGATTTTGAATGAGTTTAAGCTGATCCAGTTTTCAGTATTTTGTGATTTTCTAGTTAATTTTGTTCAAGAACTTGATTTTAATTGATTTTAGATTGGTAAGGCTATAGGGGGGTCCTTCTTGATTTTTACAAGTTGATCTTATTTACTAGATTTCAATCTTAGCTACCAGATATTGTTTCTGAGATGTACTTTATCTTTCTATCAATTTTTCTTATACTGAATTTAAAGTTATTCATAGTTTTTTTAGCTTTTATAGAAATGAAATTTTAAAACTACAAATGTAAGCTCTACTTTATATGTGAAAATACGTATGAGGAAAAAATTTCGATTTAGTTATGATTTTAAGGGTTTAAATAAAACAACAACTTGAAGTATTACAACAAGTTAAACATTTTAGATACGTACGTTAAATAAGTTTAATATTTCAGTTTTACTAAGGTTTTTATGATTAACTTTTCATTTTATTACTGATTAAAGGATAACTTACTAAGTATATCAGTTCTCTTTTGAGAAAATACATTTAAAATACAAAAATATTTTTAGCTTAGTCTGTTACAGGACTTAGAGAAAATTTTAAAAGTAATAAATTTGAAAAAAAAATTAGTTGATCGAGGTATTTGTGGTTTTTGTGCTAAACTTGAATTAAAGTTATTTAAATTGATGAAAAATACAAAAGAATAAAATTTTACCTATTCATTGGAAGCTCTGGCAAACAAACCAAGCAACAACAAAGTGGTCCTGTGCGTACTGATATAGTCCTTGTCTCGAAACATTTCAAAAAACTTTTTAGTCCTCCGTAATAATTCACTTTCAAAACTAAAAGGCAGTGTAGTGCTACACCAAAGTAACTAAAAATAAACATTTACTTAAATGTTTGAAAGTTTAATTTCGTTATTTTTAACTTCTAAAAAGCTATAACTGTTGATTTTACACCTAGTAGTTTTGTTTAAAATGGTCTGATCAATACAATACAGAGTAGAGTAAACAGCAATTTTGTTATTTAACTAACTTAAACTTAAGTAAGGTACACACGTAAATTTTATAGTAGTTTATAAGTGCACAACTCAAGCAATTTCTTAAAAGAGCTTTTGAGTAGTTTTGCGTTTAAACTACTTGTAATGCTATTATTGAATTTTTTTTTATTGAACTATTTTTTATAGTTTTGTTAATACTGTAGATCAAAAACTCAAAGCAATATTTTAATGATTAATTAAAAATCTGAATTTAAATAGAACTATGTTTATGACTCGTATAAAAATGTTATACAATAAACAATATATTACAGTGTTGAATACAGTAAAAAAAAAAACGTTATCTTTTTATTCTAAAAGCCACCATACTTTATTATATGTTTAATTGTAAAAAGAGTTAAACTGGGTTTAGGCTCGTAAAAGTATGTATAAAAATAATCAACTAACACAGATGTCACAAAGTCGATCATGACATACCCGGCAGGAAAAAAACAACCAATCATGGATGTCAAGGTAAAAATTGGTGGAATTCCCAACTGTGAAAAAAATTAAAACATCAAATCTGCAATACTTTTTAAAAACATTAAGTACCAGTTATTGTTTAATCAGCTAATTTTAAACCTTAAGTTAGACTTTAATCTACTTAAAAGCTTTGTACCTGTACAACCGATAATCTTCTTCTGTATGTAGATTTAATATTCGTTCTTAAAAAGTATATTTCTTCGATAAACATTCCAATAGTTAGAGTTGTCATTATAATTAAAACAACGTACAAAGCAGAAGATAGGGCATCCATATCTGTTAAAAATCATTATAAAAGTCTTAATTAAACTTGTTTTCGGTACTTTTACTTCAAATGACATAATCAAGAGAAATAAAAAAACTAACATAATCTTAAAAAGTTTACTAGAAATGCAACAATTAACTTTTTGGTGAGTACAACTTTTATTTTAACATTTTTTCTTAGCAATTTAAAGCATTTAAAAAGTTTATTTTTAACTTATAAGCCTATGATTAATATTATTTATAAAGTTTTTTTTCAAGTAACAAACTTTGAACTATTACATAAGATTTAGGAATACTTAGACTTTTACAATGTTCTATAAACAATTGCCTTGCTTCTTGTTTTGCTAGCTGTGTTTGGTTTTTAAGCATCTGAAAAAGCTATTTGTTAGAAATAATAAAATGAAGTTCTAGTTTAAAATGTAATTTAGAAAACATGTACCCAAGCAATAAGCATTTAAAAATTATAAGAATAATCAGAAATAACGAAACATGACATTAAATATCTAGACATGAAAAGTCTGTCAAAAATTGAATAAACTGTTTCCAGTGAATGAAAAATTTATTTTACTAACATTATGAAATTAAAAACTTTAATTAGTATCAAAGTCTTAAAAGAAACGCATTAGTGTTTTTAAACCAAAAAATTTTACTACTTAACTTTTTGTTAGCCTAATTTTTAATAAATTTCTACTTTTTACTTGCACTTTTTTCATTACATTTTTTGACTTAAGTTAAGGTCAACTATGAGCATTTTATAACGTTAATTGAAATAACAAAAGTTATTTAGATAAAGTTAAATCATTTTTAATAGTTATTAAAAATATGAAACAAAAATTATCAGTAAATTAAAATCTAATTTCTTACACACGCTTAACTTCTAAAAACTTGAAAACAGTTGCATTAAGTTAGTATTTCAAAATAAGTAAAGAATATTCTGATTTTCTGACAGTATTACTTGACTCGTCTTACAACTTTAAAAACTAAAATTAGAAATATAAAAAGCTCCTAATATGGCAGCGTATTACTTTTTATTATTGTTGACTTAATATATCCAGTAAAACATAAATTACAATAGACCTTTTAACGTATAAATCTTTTAGAAGCATAATATTTTAAAGTACATAAATTTTTTTCAATTTTCAAAAAAAAAAGAATAAGCAATTATTTGTAAAGGAAAAATAGAGATATTTTGCTAATAAAAGCTTAAAAGTTTTTTTTAACTTACTTGCTGTACTATATTTATACTTCCATTAAATAAAGAACTTGTAGTATCCATTTTCTTAGCTATATATTTTAATCGAGTACTTTTATTAAAAACTAAAAAAATTGACCTAGACAAATAAAAAGTTTTTGTTTAACTTTTTGCTCACTAAAACAGGTAAAAAGTTAGTTTGCTTGTCATATGTAATAGTATAAAATATGTGTAGTTTTTTAGTTTATAATTAAACATATTTTATTATAGTTATAATTTTTTTCAAGTAACATTTTCAAGTATTATTTTGCAACTGAAGTTAGAAAAAACATTTATCATATAACGGTTTAAGCTTTATTTAAAATTATTAGTTTGAGCTAATTGAGAAAAAAAAACTGCAGCTAAGTTGCAATGCATACAAAAATTAATACTTTTTAGTCTTTGAAAGTGTGTTTGAAATTATTCAATTTATTTCTTTTTTCAGAAAAAAATTAATCTTTATATACAATTGCATTAACAGAGTTTCGCTTAAATGAAAACACAAAAAATAGTTTCAAACTTAATTTTTTTATAATCCTTTATAAATAGTATAATTTAAAGCTCAGTAGATTAAAACAAGCTGAAAGCTTAGTTTAAGAATATAATTATTTTCTATAAACTACATATAAAATCTTTTTGTTTTTGTGAGTTTAAAAAGACTTGTAAATAAACTACCATTAATATTTTCCTAAAGGTACTTGTTTACAACAAACATAATACAAACGTTATTTATAGAAAAATTTAAAAATAAGTTCAGCTTTTTCCATTTAACATAACAAAAAAATCATCAGCATAATTTAGGAAAATGAAAAATCTAATCAAAGTTTTAGAACATTTATGTATAATTATTTTTTTTGATACTTACGTTCCTTAAGCTTTTAAATGTTTTGTTTTCTGGAAGTAATACTTAACAAAGTTGAAGTTTACACTGTTCTTCTAGAAAGTAAATAAAAATGATTCAGAAATTTTACTACTAAAGCTATAAAAATTGTTTGCTAAAAAAGAAAAAAAAAGTCTACATGAAATTGAGATCAAAAAACTTGAACAACTTTTGAGTTCGTTTACCTTTTTAATTGTAAGTGATAGAATTAATTAACGAACAGCTTTTCTAAGCTAGTTGTGTCAAAAAATACAACTATAAAGTTTTCTCCTTAAATTAAACATGCCTTTACTAAAAAAAATTATTGTTGTATTTTGTTTATATTATGTCAGCTGGTGTTAATAAAATGTTTGTTGCTTTCTGTTTAAGGTTATTGAACGCTTTTCTTTTGTTGTACGCAAGTTTGTAAACTGTTTGTTTGATTTTTATACGATTGGTGTAAACTTTCTGTGCTTAATAGCAGTTGTAAACTTTGAACAACAATTAATTTTAAATTTAATTATTTACAAAAAATTTATTGTATCACTTTAAATCAATTGTTACATAATTATTTTAATTATTAAGTACTGTGCTTTCTTTTTATAGACAGCTATTGCATTTTAAGTCAATTTTTAATGTAATGCAAAACATATATAAATAAATACGGATTTTTAGAATCGATACGATATACATAATGAAAAGATTTAAAAAAATTGTGACGAATAAATTAAAAATTATTTCTTTTTAATATAGTACTCTAAAATTTTAAATGATTATTTTTCCAACAATAGAAATATACATAACGGAAGACCTGATGATTTATTTATTTATTTTATTAATCTCAAGTAACTTCTTATTACTTTATTTTATGATTAACAGTTTAATGATTTAGATAAAGAAGCTAGTTAGTTTTAAAGTAAAGGTGGTTATAGTACAGCAGACAGCTTACCAATAAAAGGTATACGGCCCAAAACGTATTTTCGTATTTTAAGCTTGAAAAAAGCTTGTGCAATTCAAATATGTATAAGTTTTTTTATATAAACTTATTGTTAAACTTTTATTGCGTTACGCCGTTTCCCTGCAGAGCAGTTCATCAGACGCTAAAAAAAGCTGAAAACAAAAGTATACAGGGCGATGAATTGGAAAATAAAAATACACACATAAATGAAAATAATATTTACATTTGAAATATGAGTTTTAAATAATATATAGTTTACAAAAGTTAAATTTTAAAGTTAAGTTAAATTAAAATGCAATATAGGTAAGTTTGGTTTAAATAATTTATTAACTATAGATTTTATATATTTTGAAAATTTATTTACTAAGCATTTAATATATTAGGATTTTGAAAAAATGTAAATACTAAGATTTGTAGGGGATTTTTAGAGAACAGAAATGGTCTTTTTACGGGAATGTTGTAACTTTAAAACAAAATCTTTACACAATACAAACATAAATACAATGTAACAATATAATTAAATAGAATGAAATAAACTAAGTTAATGCGATAAAAAATAAACTAAAAGTATTCCTTAGGGTAATGAGGGCATTGCGTGACTAGTTCATTTCTTTTATTAAGGATTTTTCTCTGGTTAGCATTTGCTATAAACAGTCTTTCAAGGTTACATATCGAGCACATGAAGTTTGGTTTAAATCTGCTTTTTGTCTGTCGGAGAATTTTCCATTCAATAGTGGGTTTCTCGCCTTTTTCATATAATTTCCACATGTAGTTGGCGAGTTGTGTGCAGTTGGCGGGTTTCTTCTTGTTGGGTTTTGGAAATAATACTCTATGTTCGTACAATCTATTTTTGAATGCTCTTCGGGTGGATCCAATATATGACATTCTCTTATTTTTCTCAGATGAGACGATTGCTTCGTATATTACATTTTCTAATTTACATTTATTCATTACTGGACATTGCTCTCTGTTTCTGCAGTTGCATAGCTCCGGTTCTATTTGTGGTTTTTCTAGCAGTTTCTTATTATGTCCACTTATTAGTGCTTTAATGTTTGGGGAACAACAGTATGATATTTTGGTGGAATTTCTATTGAAGATTTTGTGTAATTCTGTTGATTGTGGGAAGTGCTTGTCAAGCAGTTTTAAAAAGAGGTTTCCGAATTTGGTTTTCACTGATTCACAGAAAGGTGGGTTGTAAAATATACATTTTCTTTTTCTGTTTTTTGCTTTGTTGTTATTAATTGTTAGATTATATTCGAGCTTATGATGGAAGTTGCTTTTGCTTAAAGCGTTTTGGTAGATTTGTTTCGCGTTATCAAATGATTCTTTGCTTTTTGTTAGTTTTGAAATTCTATTTTCGATCATTTTTGGGATATTTTTCTTAATTGTTCTAGGATGGTTAGAATCTTTGTCAATATAGATGGTCTTTGCGTTTTACAACCCACCTTTCTGTGAATCAGTGAAAACCAAATTCGGAAACCTCTTTTTAAAACTGCTTGACAAGCACTTCCCACAATCAACAGAATTACACAAAATCTTCAATAGAAATTCCACCAAAATATCATACTGTTGTTCCCCAAACATTAAAGCACTAATAAGTGGACATAATAAGAAACTGCTAGAAAAACCACAAATAGAACCGGAGCTATGCAACTGCAGAAACAGAGAGCAATGTCCAGTAATGAATAAATGTAAATTAGAAAATGTAATATACGAAGCAATCGTCTCATCTGAGAAAAATAAGAGAATGTCATATATTGGATCCACCCGAAGAGCATTCAAAAATAGATTGTACGAACATAGAGTATCATTTCCAAAACCCAACAAGAAGAAACCCGCCAACTGCACACAACTCGCCAACTACATGTGGAAATTATATGAAAAAGGCGAGAAACCCACTATTGAATGGAAAATTCTCCGACAGACAAAAAGCAGATTTAAACCAAACTTCATGTGCTCGATATGTAACCTTGAAAGACTGTTTATAGCAAATGCTAACCAGAGAAAAATCCTTAATAAAAGAAATGAACTAGTCACGCAATGCCCTCATTACCCTAAGGAATACTTTTAGTTTATTTTTTATCGCATTAACTTAGTTTATTTCATTCTATTTAATTATATTGTTACATTGTATTTATGTTTGTATTGTGTAAAGATTTTGTTTTAAAGTTACAACATTCCCGTAAAAAGACCATTTCTGTTCTCTAAAAATCCCCTACAAATCTTAGTATTTACATTTTTTCAAAATCCTAATATATTAAATGCTTAGTAAATAAATTTTCAAAATATATAAAATCTATAGTTAATAAATTATTTAAACCAAACTTACCTATATTGCATTTTAATTTAACTTAACTTTAAAATTTAACTTTTGTAAACTATATATTATTTAAAACTCATATTTCAAATGTAAATATTATTTTCATTTATGTGTGTATTTTTATTTTCCAATTCATCGCCCTGTATACTTTTGTTTTCAGCTTTTTTTAGCGTCTGATGAACTGCTCTGCAGGGAAACGGCGTAACGCAATAAAATTTTAACAATAAGTTTATATAATTCATATCTCCCACCAAGGATTGATAACTCTGTCTAGTTCTGTTTTTGTATCAAAAAAAATAAGTTTTTTTATAACATATACTTACAACTTTTAGTTTTAATCTAATTACTAGTACAAAATACAGTTTATTAATGATTATTTAATTATAGTAATTCTTTTAAACAGAATTCTTTTAATACAATATTTCAAAATAACGCTGCCAGCGAGACTTTTTTAAATGCGGCCCTCGAAAGAATTTTTAGGGTAATCTGGCCCGCCGACTAGAAAAGTTTCCTACAGCTACTATTAAAATTCATTATATTTTTGTAGTGACACTATAACTACACCACTTCATAAATATATTTAGAAAAGATACACTGTGTCATATACAGAATATAAAAAAAAGAAGTCTATAAAGTATAAATTAAATAAAAATACTATGATTAAAACAAGCTAATGCAAAAATGTCTAATACAAATGTTTCTTAGTTTCAACTAAATTTAAAAATTTAGGCTTTGCTTTAAATCTTTTAATGTAATGATAGATTTTTAAGTTTAATCAATGATTTAGTACTAACCAAAGCTTCTTTAGTTTTAACCATATTATTGTTGTTTTAACGCTAGTATACTTGATATTTATATATTTGTCTTGTACTATTTAGTGTTAATATTAATAAACCGTTCCTTTAAGTAGTAAATCAAGAATGTAAAGTTTTCTCAAACTTTTACTGTATCTTTTTATACTTTTCTTAAATTAAAAGTCCTTTAAAATTAAAATAAAGTGATTTTTTATAAAATATACAAAAGATTTACTGTTTCTACAAACATTAGCTACCACGTACTTCATTGTTAACGTTAATATTCTAGTTTATGAAAGCTAAAAAAAAATTGCTTTAGGCAGTTTTTAGAAAATTCATATGCATATTGTTATTTGCTTAATTTTCGCAAAATCTTATATACTGTTTCTTAATAACTTACTTAAAATTTTTAAAGTGTTAATTAACTTTTTAAATAATGCTCATTCTAAATACAAAACTTTTAAGACTTATACTTACCAAATAAAAATGTCGCAGTAATTCTTAAATTACAACATCTGCATTTCGGCAATTAATAAAAACTGAGTGTGCTGATCATGGTGTATTTGTGTTATTTTATTAAAAGACTGACAGTTTTTTTAAGTTTTACTGAAATTTATAAATGGAAAATTCTGATGCATAAAAAAAAATTGAGTTAAAAGACTTTTGCCCTGAGTTATATCTGTCAAAAATCGGTTTTTGCTAGTCATTTCTCTATCGTTGTGGTTTTTGACTTATTTAAAATTGTTGCTCGATATTATTTAAAAAAAATAAACAATCAATATATTTTGTTTAACTTTGCTGACTTTACTTGTTGCTTTATTTCGATGTATAAACAAATAGTCATAAATAACCTTTATAATCAATTTGTGTATCGTTTTATAGTTTTTTATGCAGTTTTAAGTTTTTAATGATAGGAAGAAAAAAGAATTGCCTATCTTTAATATATGTTTACTTTTTTTAGATATACTGTTTATTGAAAGATAAAAAAAGCGCTCAAAAAGTTTGGTCTAAGGACCTAGTGTACAAAAAAAACTTATGGATATCAAGTCGTACACTATAATTACAGATGATCGATTTTAACAATAGAGTAAAACAAATTAAGTTTATTTTAAATTTTGTAAATTGTAACAGTACTAACTAGAATATTATGAAAGTGTTTTTTTGTTAAAAGGATATTTGATTTATTAATATTAATTTATTCTCTTGTAAAACAGGTTTTTACCGTCTTTTTACACAATTTTAATTTTTTTAAATTTACACAAGCTATGAGTTAGTCGTATATAATTCTACGTGATATAGTTTTTCATTTTATTTTACATGCTTAAATTGGAAGTTAATACAATGCTTATTTGAAAAGTTAAATAAAATTTGCAAGCATTCGTAATTTTATTTATCAATTTTCGTAGTAATCATTAATTGCTAAAAAGGTGATAACTGATGCCTCTTAGTTCAAAAATAAAGGTATTTAAATTTTGAAGTGATTTTTATTGATGCACAATTATAATTTGAAAAGTCTGATCGGAAACAAGCTATACTGTTTTTGATATACAAGCATTTATTAATAAAAATTTTCTTTTTCAAATTTTGTTCTATATAATGAAATACATTCGTTTTTCGTTTAGTATAACTTTACAACAAAATAACGTTTTTTAAGTAAAAGATAGAAATAAAACTGTAATTTATAAACAGTATGTATTATCACATTTAGCTTATACATCATTCTAATAAAACTTATGTTAAATTCTGTGTCTAGCATATTTTATATTACTACTACATATCAAATACATAATTTTTTTGTGTAATTAATTAAAACTAAACATAAAAGTGACATAAAATAATTTACCGAAAACAGCTTGGATTTTTGTAAATGTTTAGATTTCTTTTAATATTTAGATATATTATAATAAAATTTCAGTTTAGATCAGGTAAATCTTTTTTTCTATCACCTAAAAAAAAATTTACAACGGTTATTAATGTTATAATAAAGTTTAAATAAAAATTTCAGAAATTTAAACTATATATACTTTTTTTTAATTTAAGTATTCTGGAAACTTGTATTCTTAATTTTTCCGTTTAAGGATCCAATAACTTTTTCTATCTCGTTTATTTTAATCAAAATTTCAAAGTCTTTTTCATTAAGTTTATCAAAGGTTTTTTGCTTGACTGTTTGGGTAGTTTAATTAAAACTTGACTTTTACGAAATAGGATGTCTTGTTTATATTTGAGAGTTCATAACCTTTTTTAATGATTTCTTAACTTTTTGGTTTCTAATTTTATGTAAGAAACTGTATTTAAAAACATAATTCATCTACTACTTCTAACAGTTAATTCATTTTGGATAAAAAAGTGCGTACTCAATCGGCAGGGGACTGTACCTAAAAATATACTTGTATTGAGCTTTAGAAGTTAAATATACCTTTTCAGATATATTTACAATTTTATTTGTTTGCGAAACTTTGGTGACATTTTTTTTTCTATGTGATTATTGTCTTTTTTAACAAGAAAATTAAGAGTCTAAGAAATTTTTTTTTGCACTTTTATATAATTACACAACTTCAACATTGAATTTATTGTTTTTATTGATTTACAACAGTTGTATTTTGTTTTTAATAACAAGCCTTTTTTTAAATAAGATAAAATAACTTGGGGTTACTTTTTAGGTAGATACCTTCAAAAAAAGTAAGTTTAGCTGCTTTTAAGACTTTAATAATTGTATATTTAAATGTATTTTGCTTTATTTTGTCAAGTTATTTGAATTATTTTTAGCTTTTTCATTTTTAGATCTTCCTCTACCCCGAAAAGAGTATATGCGGAATCTAATGTGGATTTAGGTTTAAACGTTTTACTACTGACATGATCTCTGTACGAAAGTTACAAGAGAAATGCATTGAAGATGTGTTCGTATATCGCTTTCATTATTAGCTTTTAGTTAAGAGAAAAATTGTTTTCTATGATCCTGAAGATTTTATGTTCTCCAATTTTCTTTAATGTTGTGAAGGTTTTTAATACAAATACAATGGCAATAACCCAACATGATGGTAGTGTTTCAAAATTAATTCAAATCAAAACTGTGGTAAAGCAAGGATGTGTACTTGCTGCAACTCTTTTCAGGTTTTTATTTTATATGCAGTTGAAAGCGTGTCTTTGGGTCATCAATTATAAAAGTTAAGCTCCATACAAAAAACTCATGGTTGCCGTTTTAACCTTAAATGTCTGAAGCAAAACGAAAGCTAAATAACATCACACTACTTTAACTTCTGATTGCTAATGATGTTGCTTCCGTAGCTCACTTTTTTTAAGATATTCAGACACTGCGGAGTAAGTTTTCACTAAAATGCTCAGATTTCGGCCTAACAATTAGTCTTAAAAAAGACTTAAGTCATAAGCCAAAGAACATATACACTAATATCAATCAAGATCAATGACGAACATATAGAAATTTTGAAAACGTCATATAACTTGGCTTAAATATCGTTGGACACAGAAACTAATAGTTGAATTAATAAAGTGTTAGGCACCTTTGCCTGTCTGAATTTAAGAGTTTGTAATGACCAAAAGTTATGCATTCGGGCTAAGGCTGACATTTATTTTATCTGTGTATGCAGCACTCTGCTATACGGTAACAAAACTTAAAAGTTGTTTTAGCTTGTAGCACAACAATAAAATTGCACAAAAATACTTTTGCACGAAGACACTTTTGCACTAGGGGATAAAATTGCACAAAGATAAAATTTCACGAAGACAAATTTGCACGAAGGGTCACTTATGCATGAAGATACTATTGCACGAGCAGAAAACTTTGTACAGAGAAATTTTTGCATGGGTAAACTTAATATAAATAAAAACAAATTATACAGTAATCTTCCTTTATTCTACCAACATATGTTTCTGTGTGTTAACGAATCAACACACTTCAACTGGGTTCTGTAAAAAAATAATTACTGTAATGAGAGAATAGAAGCATAGAATAGAATATGTGTATACATGTTTTCATTAAAATAAGATATTTTCTACAGATAATAGTTATTAATAGGTAAAATACTTAATATTAAATCCGACTGTTATAAAACTATATAATATTTATGATTATTAAGTCTAAAATAAGTAAAGTAAGCTAAATTAAACAACAAAACAACAAATTATAATATAAACAAACAACTTACGTTAATGGGAAAGATAATTGATTCAAAATGTATTCATTGCAACTAATAATTAGGTCACAATGTAAACGAGGTTATTTAAACTATTTAATTTATATTGCAAAGATCATTAATTTAATTTTTATGTAATCTATTTTGAACAAAAATAAAACATTAACCATTAGATAGTTGATCAATAAAATTTAATAAAACTTAACGACGGTGAAGGCAATAAGGGTCACAGAAACTCGATGTAACATGTATATTATATATTGAATGTTTGTAATGATTGAATCAAAGTTATATAGAATTATGAAGCAGATTTAGTTCAAAATGAAAAAATTAAACTTTAAGAAAAAACCAAAACACGAAAACAAAATTGTTATTTGGCTTACGATGTACTGACCGATAATTAATTTACAGCGACATAATCAAAATCATAATGAACTAAATTTAATATATATTTTATTTTATAATTAATAAAATAATTAATTGGTAAAGTAGGAGTCGGCTGTTTAATTTAAAATATCAATATTACAATAATATAGCTGTAATAATATTACAGATATATTAAATAATTAATAAGTAAGTTGTGTTATATGTGAAAGTTAAAATGTAAAACAATAAGGTAGTCATATGCTAAGTATAAACCTGCAGTAAAAAACCTACTAGCTCTCTTGGGCGTAGTAGGTAAAAAAGCACGGTTTATCTGTGATTTGAATACAGGCTTCCAATTAAACTTGGAACTTAACATATAAAGGTGTGAAGAATTATGGTCGGAGGGTAAAGTGAATATATGAAATTTCGGAGAATAGAAAGTGACTTGTGTGAAATAGATATAAATTATAAATGAATAAAACTATATGTTACTTAGGATATATAATTATGTTAATATATGTTAAGTGAGTGTGTGTGTGTATGTGGAAGGTGAATGAAAAGTATGGAAGGTGAGAAGGCGCCAGGTGTTATTTGAAGAAAAACCGTCGGTTGTGTGCACAGTTGTTTGAAATATCACGTCTTTTATTTAGTAATTGTTTACTATCTTCTGCTAAAATTGCTATTCGTTCAATGTTGCATATTTGGCAGATCTTGCTTGCGCTACTGATGTTATTGTTGGCGTGGTGGAGGATGCTCCATTTAATTTCTGGTTTGGTTCAAATGTAAAAATCAAAATGAAAAAATTAAACTTTAAGAAAAAACCAAAACACGAAAACAAAATTGTTATTAGGCTTACGATGTACAAAAGATCTGCCATTTATGCAACCTTGAACGAATGGCAATTTTAGCAGAAGATAGTAAACAATTACTAAATAAAAGAAATGAATGAAAGAAAAAAAAGTATGAAAACGACACATGTGTGTACTTTAAAAAAGAAAGATTTTTGAAAAAAACAAGTCAAACTTTGAGGTCTTAAAAATGTATATTAAAAGTGTTTTTATTAAAAATAAACAAATTATTCAATAACTACAAAGCCTAGGGAAGGTATTGATATGTGTTTTATTAGTTTAAAAAAAAGTTTAATATGGAAAAGTATGAAAATGACACATGCGTATACCATGATATAATTTGCAAAATATTAGCCTATTTTAGCAGTGAAATTACTCATGCGGAACGTTAGATGCTCAATTTTTCATAATCTTAGCCTAAAAATCTTAGCCCAAACAGATCGCAATACTTTGATGATCGCTCATATCTCAAAAATTACTTTGAAATTTTGTGAGCATTTGAAATGTCTAATAGCTCAGATAAAACTCTATAAAATAAGATCAACTTGTAAAAATCAAGGTTAACTCCCTCCCCCCCTTCATGCCCTTAACTATTGATATAGTTTATTTTTTATACTTTTAACAGTTTTTCAATCATTTTTTTGATGTAAAATAATACACTTTCTAAGAAGTTTTCATTTAATATTTTAATTATTTTTAATACAGTTGTTTTATCCAAAGAGAAAAAATAAAAAGCAGGTATTCAAAAATATATAAATGAACTTCAAAATTGAAACACTATGCTGAAAAGAGTAGAAATTTTTTATACTTAAATTGTCCTATTTTTTTTTTTTTTTTTTTTTTTATGGTAAAAAAACATCAGTCTCAAACTCTACCCCTTGCAACAATAAACGTTTTCTGGGGAAAAGTGAGTGTGTTACATCATATGTAATTTTACCTGCCCCATTAATATTTAACTTTAACTATCCAAAAATAAAATAAACAAAAAACTATCTTTTAAACAAATAAAAAGCCCTTGGTGACACGCCATTTGGAGAACACTCACAAGGCTAAAATCTCAACACTAAAAACCACAAAGTGTGGGAAAATCATGAAGCTCAAATCCCCAAGTAAGTGTTCACCGGCGCTACAACAAAAAAATCACACCAACAATCCAATCATGTGATCACCGCCACCAAAGTGAACTCACAATCAGCTGTTGAGAAAATGCATAAAACTAGTATTATAATGAATACAGTAGCAGCAAATAACTATCTTGAAGCTTGATAATTAACTAATTAACTAAAATGGTAATCAGAATAAAAATCTAAAAATTAATCTAAATTAGAAAAAAATAAAAATAATTAAATAAAAATTAAACAAAAACTATTAAGAAAACTGTAGTTTCTGAAACTTGTATTGGTGGAATTAATTTTAGTCTAATAAAAGTAAGAAAAAATATATATATTTATGCAATAATAATTAATATATACAGCTAACAAATAAATATAACAAAAATATAATAAAAACTGGATAGTAGCAAAAAAAAAAAAAAAAACAATCACGCACAACCATACAACCCATCAACGACCAAAACCTTTAAAATTGTTTTTTTTTTTAATTTAATTCTGATGTATAAAGTCAAAGCAGACCTATTTTTTGCCATGCAGATTATTAATTTTTAGGGTAGTTTGTGAAGAAACAATTAAAACAAAACTATAAAATATAAATTGTTTTTATAAAAATTTGAAGTAATAAGTGGAAGCAAGATTAATTGTTTTACTACATAATCTTTTAACAGAGTTAAACTCTAATAATAGTTAAGTGTGACTAAATACTTAAAACAAATAACTCGGGAATTATAGGTTTTAAAATTTTAACAAGATAGTTTGGTCTCAAATGGCAAAATAAAAAGAATTTACATGAAAAGTATGCTAAATTCTGATTTTTCTTATTTTATTTCCGCTTGACTTATGTTTAAATGTTAAAGTTGCTTTTTTTATATTATTTAAGGTAATTTTTGTTTTGCTATTACTCTCTTACAAAATAGTATTAATGATTATGGGCAAGTAAAAACAAAAACGTTTTTTGTTTGCAGTTTTAGAAAAAAACTTGACTTGAATTAGAGAATCAAGATTATTTCAGCAGTATTTTATTTTCCTTTATTATTTAGTATTGTTTATAAAATATGATTACAAATGCGTTTGATTATGCATATGAATGGTACTATGGATCTAAGGAGGAACATGCCGTGTCTAATTGTGTAATTGGAGAAGAGTATGAGCTACCACTACAATCATTGAACATCAAAAACAAACAGAGGGTGGTAAGAAAAGGTAAATATGTTGATGGAACTGCTGTGAATATTTATTCTGTCAATGGTAAAGAGTGCATAAAAAACTTCAAAAGCAATGTTAAGGTTATCTTAAATACAATCAAGTTAATAAACTAGTTTTTAAGTAACACATGTGTAATGTTCATGTTTGACAAGTCATTGTTTTTTAATGTATTTTGTTGGTTTTTTGTTAACCTTATTATAAATGACAAAAAATTGTTTTCCTTAAGATAATTATAGATTAATAATGTTATGATTATAATATCAAATAAAAAAAAATTCAACCTAATTTTAAATGTTTTCAAAAGACTGAACTAAAAACTTCAATATTTTAATGTTTATACTGCTTGTACAAAATATTAATTTTTTTCAACAACAGTTTCTGAAAACACTTAGACATCCAAACATTGTCCAATATATTAGCCATGTAACAACAAAAGATGAATGCCATCTTATCACAGAAAAATGCTATCCCTTGTCTACTCTTATAAGTAAAATGGATGCCAATGAAATTTGCAGTGGTTTGTATGATATTGCCGTTGCTTTGAAGTTTCTACACTCACAAGTTTGTATTATTTTTTGAGGTTTTAAAAAGATATGAATTTGTTTTGTTCTAAATTTATTTGATTTTATGTTTAGAATGTTTGAGCCAACAATTTTATAATAAGAATTTATTGTTGAAACACTGCATTATTATGACATTCACTAACCTTGTATTCTTTTTAAAATTAGAATTTTGACTAATTACTAAAGTTGATGTACTTTTGTGTTGATACAACACTATTAGCTTTATTTTAAAAGTTTTTTATTTTAAAGTATAACATCAAATTTTAAATTGAACCAATTTTTATTTTTATAAGTTTAGTTCATAAATTTCAGCAATCCTTTTTAATTTTTTTTCTTTTAAACTACTTAATAATAACAAGCAATTAAACCAAACACAAAAATAGAAGTAAACTTTAAATAATCAGATAAAACTACCAAAAAACTCCAGAAATTAAGAAAATACTAACTACAACAAAAATATTTTTTTGAAATACTTACATACTGTAACTCTTGATTCATTGTAAAAATTTTTGTAAATGTTTTTTGTGCAATGTTTAATCCAGGCATCAAAACCTGAGGTACTTAAACAGAAGATAAATAAAGAGAATATAAAAAACTTTTGATATCAGATAGACATGTTAATGTATAATTCATAAATAAAACAAGATAGGTTATTCTTGCATTTAAACAAGAAATAGTATATGAAAAAAGCAAAACATTTTTAAGTAGATAAAAATTTATAAGAAAATAATTTCTACAAGGATACTAAAAAAACTTGCAATCCTTGAAAATTTATGCAAAAAAAAAACTGAAAAAAATGTAATTTTAAACTGTTTTTATATTTAAAGTAATAAAATTTTGATTAGGTATGAAAAAATCTATCATATTTTTTTTGTTGTATCACAAAAAAAAAAAAAAAACATTTAAAGTAGCTTTACATTATCATTTCAATGTTGGTTTAATATTTAAGACAGATTTTTACCTTTAGTTAAGCTCTATACTAAAAATGAACCAAAAACTAGTTTTTTAAAAGCCTGAAACAAGTTTATAAAAACCGTTGTTAACCCTGTATATATAAAAAAAGGCTTAAAATGATTTGTATGAAGGTAGACTGTCTTATTTGTTTATTAAAAAACTAAAAATTTAATCAAGCAATTAAGTATTTTAAAGGGGAGATGTACAGAAGTTAAAAAAATTTATAGTAGTAATATTGTCAGTAGTTAAGTTATTTAGAATGGTTAATTGTTATTTTAGATTTTTTGTATTTATGACTATTATAATTTAATCAAAGGTACTTTCAGCCCTTTCTATTGGTGAAATACTTTGATAGTTGTAGTTGAATAAAGTATAACTATAACTTAACTAAAGCAATTTTAATTGAATCTTAAAAAATAACTTGGTAATAGTAGAAATTTTGTTTGTACATTTTGAATTTTGCTTACAAAATCAATTAAACTTTTACAGCTACAATCTATTAGAAACTTCCTTTATAGAAATTTTACTAAACCAAATTAGCCATACTATAAGAAAAGTTACAAAACAACAAAATAAACATTTTAGATTTATAAGGAATCTTTTGTAGGGTTGCCACTCGGTCAGGAAAAGTCAGGAAATCAGGAAAAGTCAGGAAAAATTAAAAAACATGACAAAAGTCAGGAAAAAATGGGGGGTTTTGAAATAAAGTCAGGAAATTTGATAAAATTAAAAAAAAAAAAGTCAGATTTTATCAGTTTAAATTTACAAAATTCCTTGTTTTCCAAAGCCTTCAAATGGTAAAAATTAATTAAAGGTCCTTTAAAGTCAGTAAATTTCCTAGAAATTTACAAAAATAATTAATTTTATTTCCAATGCCTTCATCTGGTATAAATTAGTAAAATATCCTTTATAAAACTGCAAAAATTTTCTATTAACATATTGAACAAGTACCCTACTTGAACAAGCAGGTTTTGTTATCTTTTTAGTATTGATGATCTGTAGCAAGGACACTTCCATAGTGAAACTGTGATATATAAACAAAAGTTTATCTAGCATAATTTTAGAATCAAAGTGTTTTTTTTTAAGTAAATAATTGAGTTCTTTATAACTAAGCAGTTAGTTTAGTATTTTATATAACAAGTTAATGTGTATACTGAACGGGAATGCAGACCAGATGAAGGAAACCATATCTTCAGTAGATGAAGAGGTTGAAGTGCTAATAAAAAAACGAAGAAAATAGATTTTATTTCATACATTTTAAAAAAACAGTATTTGATTAAGATCTTAATTGTTTTAATGTTTTAACTGTAAAAGTTCGTTATTGTTTTAAGGTTTGTGTTGTGAAAGTTCCTTATTGATTTAAGGTTTTAATTGTAAAAGTTCCTTATATGTCGTTTGTTTATCTAGATATATTTATGCTAGAAAATGCTAAAAGATTGTGTCTTTTTTCAGACAGGCTGTGTTTATAAGGTAATAATACAAATATTTTGCTGATAGAGCTGTTTATTACAAACATCAATCATACACAGATGGTTTAAGTGATGTACTGGAAGTTTGATGATAGAATTCAGCAAAAAACTGTTGTTTTTAACCTGTATTGAAATTAGATTGAAAGCTTTATATAGTTTCAAGTGTTAGGTTATGTATTTTAGAATAAGTTTAGTTTAAGAGCTTGATTTAGAAAAGTCAGGAAAATTTTTGTAAAAAGTCAGGAAATTTTTCTCAGCTTGAACAGTGGCAACCATGGTTATAAAAATCAACTTCATTCTTATAACTTAAAAAATTTAAAAATCTAGTCTAGAAGTTGTCAAATTTTAGCCTGCAATCTAAGATGCATGAAATTTTCAATATAAAGTTTGAAAAATATGTATTTTAAGCAATGAAAAACTTATTTTTTGAGCAAAATAAAAATTATTGCAGTTTGTTCAATAAACTGGGTGTTTAAATGTACTTGAAGTTTAAATTTATAAACTATGTGGCTACTAAGATTTTGTTTTCTTTAATCAAGAAGTACTTTCTAATTTTTACTGTATTATAATTTGTTTGTGTTTTAAATTCAATCTAATTAAGTATTCTTTTAGAACAGTATAGCTAATACTTTTAATATTAGACAACTATAAAAGTCATTGTGCCAAGATAGTTAAGAAATATAGCGTGAACAAGTAAGTATATTGACACCAAATGATATCATTAAAAAAATCTCAAAATCGAACAAGTAAAACTAATTACCCTAAAATTGGTCAACCCTAGTTATACGGATTTCCTGCAATTGCATCAACAAAAGAAATTTATCTATAAAAGATTAACTGTGTTTCACAAGAACTGGTCAAAATTACACAAAGGGTCAATTTTGCACAAATATATTTTTGCACAAAGAAAAATTTGTATAAGGGGACAAAATTGCATAAAGACAATCTTGCACGAGTTACAATTTTTCACAGAGGTTCATTTTTGCACTGGAGTAAAAAAACAGAAAAAGAATAAATTAAAAGATAAATTAATAAAACACAAAAACAAAAAAAGGTACTTGCCAAATGTAAGGGTTAGGGGTAACTGTGATAATTAAAATAAAAATAGAATAAATATTAATAAAAATTCGTATAAAAAAAATCAAGAAAAATAAATTAATTAATTAAAATGAAAAAAAAGCTACCGACCAAGGGTAAGGGTTAGGGGTATTAGTGATAGTAAAAAAAAAATAATAGTAATAAAAAAAAGTTATCGACCAAGAGTTTGGGGTAAAAGTGATAGTAAAATATTTCAAATGAATAAACTAGATTACCAAAAAAAATTAATAAAAGAATAAAAATACCAAAATAAATCAAAAATTAAACCTGTGCAAAATTGTCTGCTCGTGCAAAAGTGACCCTTAGTGTAAAAGTGTCTTTATGCAATTTTGTCCCCTTGTGCAATTTTCTCTGCTGGTGCAAATTTGACACCTATTCCTGTTTCACATGAGCTACTTCTAGTTTTTAATGACTCAGGCTAAATCAGTTTTTTTATTTAAAAATTTGAGAATCTCAGCTTTTCTCAGTTCAAATGCTTAAAAACTTTTGATTAAGAAAATAAAGAAATCTTTTTAAGATCAATTTGAGATGTGAATTTATTTCTAAATAAATAAAGATTTAAATGTTAAAGACTAAATCAGTCAGTATTTGTAAAAATAAATGCTTAAAACCTTTTGTTAAATCTCTAAAAAAAATAAGAATCTTTGTTATTTTGTTTTTAGTATATTATATACGTCATAATTATGAAAATTCATAAAAAAAAACCCACTTCGAACATTACAAAATAGTTCAACAACTAAGCTGTTTGTTTTAATTTGTTTACATCAGCTATGTTTTTCAGAGCTTAGTTGGTTGAACTGTTTTAATTTCTAGTTTAAAGGCTTTATACCAAATACTTTTTAGATTAAAGTTCTTAGCAGTTTATTCATATATTTTACTGTTTGTTTATAGTTATTAGAGATGTTCACAACACTAAAACTTAGCTTTAAGATATAAGTACTAAGTTTTATGGGAGTACAAATTTTAGGTGCAATTCATTTTTCTTTACAAGAACAAAAAATTAAAGGTTTTTTAAATTTAAGTGTAAGCTTTTTAAATCTGATATGACATCAACAATAACTGTATTTATTTAGTGTTTAGGATTTATAATTATTTATCAATTTTAAGTACTAGTCAAAATACTATAATAAACATTTTTTACTTATTTTATTATACTTGTGACAGCGTTTCATTTTAAATTTTAATAAGGCACGACAACGCACATCATTTTATTATAAATCTTCTGGTTAATATGTTTTAACTTAATGCTTAATAAAATTGAACAATTGTGTTTAGTAATATATAATAAGTTTTTACATTAGTAATAGATTAGATATAACATTTATTTTAAAACTTATCACTGAATTTGTTATGTTGAGGGCATAGGGGGGGTCAATCATCTTTTTCACAATTTAGTCTTATTTTATTGAGTTGCAACTAAGCTATGAGTTGCTTTTTGCAAATTTTTAATGCTCGAAATATTTTTGAGATAAAGCTTGTTGAAAACGGAGACTACAATAGTACTAACAAAGACCCCATTAATACCTAAAATGACTTTTAAAGAAGATTTTCCTTACTCTGAAAAAATTTCAGGCTTAATTGGTCTTAGTCAGGCTAAATGAAAAAAAATTCGTGCACGAACCCTGATGACTATATCATTACTGCTAATAAAGTGTTCTCAACTTAATTTATTTTACTTTTATTTGATTATGGGTTATTTTAACTTCTACATTTGTGTTATCAGTTTTTATCACTTCAAAATAAAATTTTATTATAAGCATTTAGGGAATAGGGGGGGGGGGATAAAACATTTTTTTCAAATTTAGTTATATTTTACATAATATAGGATAAGCTACTTGTTACTTTTTACTGCTTGTTAAAGTTCAAAGTAACTTTAGAGATATAAGCAATCAATGTTAAAACCTTTAAAATAGGTTCTTCATGGTAATAGCAAACTAAAAGGGCAAAAATAGACTATTTCACTAAATATCTATCTCCACCTTCAGTTTTTGAGCAATCATTTCAAAACTTTTTAACAGTAATCTTTACTTGTAGGGAACAAATTTAAAAAAAAAGAATTTTTGTAAAAAAAAAATCTGATATTTTAAATTATGGTCATGAAATTTTCTATGGCTTTGTTTAAAAATCTGCTTCCTACGAGTTGTTTTTAATATTGAAAACTACATTTCCTGAAAATTTGAATTAAATTGCTAAAAATATGAAGGAGGAGACATGTTTTTATTAAATTTTTCAAAATTCTAAGAAAATCAGCCTTAAAAATTTTTGATTCCATATGGCTGTATCTGAATTTTTTTTATAAAATGTTTTATACCCCAGAAGTTAATTGAAATTTTTCTCTTCTATAAACAGTATCTTATAGTATATACTCTAAGCTTTCAAGTAAGTGCTTATGTTAATTTTTATACAAAAAAATGTTGGTGCCCCTATGCCCTTAGTATTTTAATTTTTTCAACTAGTATTATTTAGTTACTCTAAAGTAAAACAAAAAGATTCCATGCTTTTAGAAAGTTTCATTAAGAACTATTTAAAGTAAATATAGATCGAAAAAAATTCTTTTTTTTTTTGTATTTACAGGTAAAAACCAGTCATAATAATGTAGCAGTAGGCTCCATATATGTAAATAAAAAAGGAGTTTGGAAACTTGGTGATTTTGATTTTGCTACTAATTTTGAAAATACTACAGAAAGAAATTTATTTGCACCTGAGTGTTTATTGGAAGTTACAGAAAATAAGGTATTTAGTATTACTGTATTGAAGTTCAAATGGCTGTACATTTTACAATATGTAACGTCTAACAGTTTATATCGCATTGAAAACTAATTTTTACTCAAAAAATTTATTTTATTGATATTTTTAAAATAAGTTAATCAAATCAAACTTTTTCCATAAATAACAGAAATTACACTGCAAGTTTGACAAGTTATTTTCGTACAGTTCTGATGTAAACTCGTTTGGAATTCTCATCAAAGAATATCAATACCAAATACAGTTTGCTACTGGAGTTTCTAAAGTATGTATAAGTTCTTTATGTTTTGATTTTGCTGTTTTGTTCAGATGTTTTTTTAATATCAACTTGAATTGAAGCAAAGTGATAGAACTTTACAATTTAAAATTATGCACAAAAAGTTTTTAATTGTCTAATTAATAAGACATTATTATTAAACGTATTTGAGAGTATGATAACTAAAATATAAATGGATACTATATAAAAAGCAATTAAAATAGGTTCTGCAAACATATTTTACTATTGTATCATTTCAAACGAGTGAAACATTGTTTTGTTAATAGAATTAAAAATGATCATTCTTCTAGTATTAAGTTGAGAACTTTTATTTTAATAAAATTACAAAACATATTTTAAAACAAACATAATTTTACATATGTTTTTAGCTGAATGCTTGGAAATTAAGTTGTTTTTAGAAAATTAAAAAAGTGTTTATTTAAGATTTTAAACACTTTTTTCAACAGTTCTTAAGTATTGGCTTCAATTTATTAAAAATAATTACTATTAAGTTCTTGAATTCTTCTTATTGAAAAAAAAGAAAAAAAAATTATTGTAAATTATATTTTGTTTGAATGATTTATAAATTTATTTTAAAAACAACTTTTTAATTTATATTTTTTTATTATTCAATAGTTTACTTGCCACAGGGTTCGTGCGCGTCAGGCTAAGTCAGGCTAAATCAGTTTTTTTGAAAAAAGTTGAAAAACGTCAGGCTAAATCAGTTTCTTTAATTAAAAAATTGAGAATTTCAGTTTTTCTCAGTTCAAATGCTTGCAAAACTTTTGATGAAAAAAAATTGAGAAATCGTTTTAAGATCAAATTGAGATGTGAATTTATTTTTAAATAATATTTAATTATTAAGACAATCAGTCAGTATTTAAAAAATAAATGCTTAAAACCTTTTGTTTAGTTTTTAAAATAACTTTAAGAATCTTAATTATTTTGTTTTGAGTAGATTATATACGTTATGATTATGAAAATTCATAAGAAAATACAGTTTAAACATTACAGTTTAGTTCAACAACTTAGCTTTTTTTTTAATTTGTTTACATCAGCTATGTTTTCCAGAGCTTAGTTGGTTGAACTTTTTTAGTATCTAATTTAAACGCTTTATACCAAATACTATTTAAATTAAAATTCATAGCAGTTTATTCATATATTTTACTTTTTGTTAAAAGTTATTAGAGATATTCACAACACTAAAACTTAGCTTTAAGATATAAGTACTAAGTTTTGTGGGAGTACAAATTTTAGGTGCAATTCATTTTTCTTTAAAAGAACAAAGTATTAAAGGTTTTTTTTTAAATTTAAGTGTAAGCTTTTTAAATCTGATATGACAACAAGAATCACTGTATTTATTTAGAGTTTAGGATTTATAATTATTTATCAATTTTAAGTACTAGTCAAATACTATAACAAACATTTTTTTACTTATTTTAATACTCGTGTAAGCGTTTCATTTTAAATTTCAATAAAACAAGACAATGCTAAATGTCGTTTTGTTATAAGTCTTCTGGTTAATATGTTTTTACTTAGTGCTTAATTAAATTGAACAATTGTGTTTAGTAATATTCTTTAAATCTATACTTTAGTAATACATTAGATATAATACTTATTTTAAAATTTATTACTGAATTTGTTATGTTAAGGGCATAGGGGGTCAATCACCCTTTTCACAATTTAGTCTTATTTTATTGAGTTGCAACTCAACTATGAGTTGCTTTTTACATATTTTTAAGCTCAAAATATTTTTGAGATAAAGCTGGTTGAAGTCGGAGACAACAAAAGTACTAAACAAGAACCCCAATACCCAAAATGACTTCTAAAGGGGATTTTCCTTACTTTGAAAAAATGTCAGGCTAAATTGGTCTCAGTCAGGCTAAATGAAAAAAATTTCGCGCACGAACCTTGTTGCCAGTAGTTTGCTAATAAAGGTCATAACAAAACAAGTTCTTTGAAATATGCAATAATAACAAAAAAATACTTACACAGTACTTTCTTTATTCAAGGTTGTCACTTTACCTGGAAAAACCTTGAAAAACCTGGAATTTGACAATTTAGGAAAAAAATCCTGGAAGTTGAGAAATTTTGAAAAAAAACCTGGAAAAACCTAGAATGTTGAACAAAAATCATTAAAAAACTTGGAAAAAACCTGGAATTTTAATAATTTTCACATGTTCAGTAGTAAAATTTTGATTTGACTCAAAAAATCTATCATATAAATAAAAATTTCAGTCATTGTCAAAACATTTTTTTAGTAAAAAAAAATATTTAAAGTAGCTTTACAGTATCTTTTCAATGTTTTTATATTATTTACTACAGTTTCTTACCTTAAATTAAAATTAGACCGAAAAATGTATACTTTTAAAAACCTGGTAGAAATTTAGAAAACCTGGAAAACATTTTGAAAAATCAAGAATCAACCTTGTTTATTTAACTGACGCACGTTTCTCTGTCTTAAGCAATTAACATAGTTCCACGGAGTTCTTAAAAAAAAAGTGCTGCAAAAAATAATAGAAGATGAAAAGATGAGTATGTGTATGCAATAAATAAGTAAATTGTTGTTTTTTTAAGTGATAAAAATGTAAGTTTGAATACAGTTGTTTTATTTAAATTTTTCTTACCTTAACAACAGGAAAAGTTTTCCATAATTTTAAAAGATATAACACGAGATGATTACACTAATAGACCAACAATGGCTGAAATATTAACCATGCCTGTGCTGAAATCAAACTTTAAATACATTATAAATTTTTTGCAAGCAATAACACTTAAGCAACAATGTGAAAAAGATCAGTTCTTCACGTGAGTTTTTGTAAAATATTTTTAAGTGAAAATATATATTCAAAAAATAAAAGGATAAGGGCATAGGGGTGAAACACTTTTTTTGAGTCTTATTTTTTACCCAAATAACGAAGCTACCAGTTACTTTTAACCATTAAAGAAAATTCTAAGTAATATTAGAGATACAAGTGGTCAAAGTTATAGAGTTCGATAGATTCTTTATAAAAGTCTCAAACTAAAAATTCGAAAGTACACTATTTAACTAAAAATATATTTCCTCCTAGAATAGCAACGTGCCTCCTAGAATAGCCAACGATAATAGCAATAGAATTTTGACTTTACTAATATTCAATACATTAAAGTCAACTTGTAGGAAACAAATTTTTTGTTGATAGTTTTTTTTAGATAAAAAAAAAGATCTTAATTTTATATCATAATTCATTTGAAACTTTTGTCAAAAATCAACTTTCTTAGGTTTGTTTGTAATATTTTTTTAAGTCTGAAAATTTGAAATAAATTGCACCAAAACCGTTGAAAATAGGTTTTTTTATTCACTATTTTATATTCACAATTTTATATGTCTATATTTCTCACAAAAAATTTATTGAACTCTCTGACTTTAAGAG
Source organism: Thalia democratica (assembly GCF_965202585.1). Taxonomy (NCBI): domain Eukaryota; kingdom Metazoa; phylum Chordata; class Thaliacea; order Salpida; family Salpidae; genus Thalia; species Thalia democratica. Next base: position 62,409,897 of record NC_139165.1, read on the forward strand.
GGTTGCCACAAAATTAGGAAAAGTCAGAACATTTGACAAAATTTGAAAAAGCATCAGAGTTTTTCAGTTCAAATTTACAATTTTCCTTATTTTCCGAAGCCTTCAAATGGTAAAAAATTAATATAAAATAATTTTAAATCAGACTAAAACTGCAAAATTTTCCTAGAAATTTACATAACTACCTGATTTTCAATGCCTTCATATGGTAAAAATTAATAAAATATCCTTTATAAAACTGCAAAATATTTCTATTAACATATTGAACAAGTACTCTACTAGAACAATCAGTTTTTGTGTGCATTTTAGTATTGATGGTCTGTGGCAAGTACACTTCCATGTGTTTATAAGTTAAAAAATAAAAGTATTTTGGTGATAAAGCTGTTTATTGCAAATACATCAATCATACAGAGATGGTTCAAGTGATGTAATCAAAGTTATATGATTGAATTCAGCAAAAAAACTTGTTTTAACCTGCATAAAAATAAGAGTGAAAGCTTTATATAGTTTCAAGTGTTTGATTATGTATTTTAGAATAAGTTTAAAAAAAGAGTTTGATTTAGAAAAGTCAGGAAAATTTTAGTAAAAAGTTAGGAAATGTTTCTCAGCTTGATCTGTGGCAACCCTGCTTTCACTACTTACATTACAAAATTTAGTTGGAATATTAAAAAGCTCTAAAAAGCAATTTATAGCTTAGTTTAAACTCTACAGTTTAAGATCAAGATTTGAAAAAAGTGATTTACCCCTGTTTACTAAAACCCATATGTCCTTATTTTTTTAGTTATTGCGTAACATTTAGTTTCTGCGTTTCTGCCAGATGATTTTTTTTATCTTGTTACTACTAACATAATTTCATTAATTTAAGTTTTTTTTTTTGATAACATTTATTTTTGTAAGATTTTTGTTTAATTGCACTAATTCAGAGGTCTTAATTTAGTTAAATTTTTTTTTTTAAAGCCATGAAAATAAACGGTTATGTCATAAAAACTTTGTATTAAGCTATAATATCAATAAATACTCTTTACCAGTGCTAAATTATTGCAATATTTATTAATTTTATATCTGTTATATACATATAACAGAAATCAGTTAATCAAGTAAAAAAACAAAACGAAAAAGTAATTAAAATTAAAAATAATCATAGTTAAATATAACATGAGAGCACTAATTAAATAAACAAGTATAATGATTAGTCAAAGTTTCTCTACTTACATAACTTTGGTTTATTTAAATGAATGTACAACTATATGGCTTCAATTTTGACCAGATCAAAAATATTGTTATAAGTTCTTAATATTTTAAATATAGTTTCATTATAACTTTTTTCCATAAGTTGGGTTTTTAACTAAATGGACTGATATTGAAACCTTGATTTTTACAAGTTGATCTTATTTTATAGAGTTTTATCTGAGCTATCAGACATTTTTAACCGCTTGCAATTCAAAGTAATTTTTGAGATTTGAGCAATCAAAGCCGGTGACCTCAATAGGTTCATAATGGAAGGCACAAACTAAAATCGCGAAAAAAGACCATTTCACTAAAAATCTATCTCCTCTTTCATTTTTTAAGCTATCTTCTTCAAGTTTTCACAGAAAGTGTATTATTAAACTTTAAAAAGATTGAATGCAGGAATTTTTTAATATTTTATAATTCAAACTCTCAAAGTCTTTTAAACTATAAAAGGAACATTTCCTAATAGTTTGAGGTCTCTAGCTCAAAAAATGAAGGAGAAAAAAGATTTTTAGTGAATTTTTAGAATTTCCGAGAAAATTGACCCCAAAGTATTTGCGGTCCATATGTTTGTATCGGAAACTTTTTAAAAAAGTTGCAATATCTCAAAAGTTAATTTATATTTTTTAATTCTTTAAAAACTGGCTTGTAGTTTGTACTTCAAGCTTTCATATAAGATCCAATGTTATTTTTAGTAAAAAAAAAAAAATGTTGAACCCCCCTACGCCCTTAATTATAAAATACTTTAAAGTACCATTACAGTATCTTTTCAATATTTTGATTATACTTAATACAGTTTTTTATTTTAAATTATTTTATTTACTTAAAATGGACAAAAAAAATTGAGCTTTCAAAAACCTGGAAAAAAAATTCAAAATAAACCTATAGCAACCCTTATATATTCCACAATATTAGTTTAGTCAAGTTTTAGTTGTGAAATAAGTCTTTTAAGTAAATTTGTCTTTAAAATTCCTTAAAATTAACTCAGATTATTGAAATATTCAGTAAAGTAAACCTTTTTTGACATATTCATTAATACTAAATTATTTAAAATTTAGTTGATGTTTTACTGAAATTGTTTTAATGTTTTAAAACTAAGCGATAGATAATGTATTTCATGGGTAAGCAGGTAGTTTAATTTAAAGCAAAAAACAAGTGTGCAGAGACATTTATTTTAATCTCCTTTCTTTTTTTTTTGCAACTATATATGTTTTTAAATTAAAATATATCCAAAATTATTTTCTTTTGTATAAAATTTTTATGTTCTTGTATTAATCATACGATAATGATTAACTCTCGAACCTATTTTCAAAAATTGAATTGCGGAAAAAATAATGTAATTTTTTATACAGTAATCTTGTGAAAATGTTATCAGATAGCAAGATATATTCACATGTGTTTGCTAGATGCATTGTACCTCTCTTACTAACTCCAATTGTCATGGGAGAACAAAAAGCTATTAGTTTTGTAATCCAGAAAATATTAAAGCCTAAAAACAAGGGAAATTGTAAGTTTATTGTTCATAATAAAGAAAAATATTAATATACTTAATTTTCTTCCTGGTTAAAACATTTTTACATACTTTTTTAACTTTAGATAAATGTGTTTCATCATTCACAAAATACAGGAAAATAAAATTTATTTACCTTTATTCTTAAAACCTACTACATTTTTCTAATTTCGAATGAGAGTGTTACATATTTTTTACCGTTTTAATAATTTTGTAGCTGAAGGTTTAATACCAGACGAAGAGTTTTCTCAATATGTAATACCAAAAATTTCTGAGCTGTTTAAGAGCAGAGTGCTGCATGTTCGGCTGGTTTTAATAAAATACCTCGAATTTTATATACATCTGTTCGACAAGCAAGTACTACATGACTTCATTATTCCCGAAGTTTGTTAAATGTACTTTTATGCTAGAGTTAAAATATCGTTTTTACAAGCTCTATCTTATACCTTTTTTTGTACATTTTTCTAGGTTGATATGTGATTATGAAAACCCACTGGGAAAATTACTTGGCCAATTATACCTTATTTTTTAAAAGTATAAAATTGTAGTCAATGATAGTTTTTTAATAAAAATTTGAAAACTTGTTTGCAAAATGATCTTTTTTAATTGTTATATCTCAACCAATTTTTCTACAACTATTTATTTTTAATAGATTATATGACAATAAATTTTCTCTATCGTCTTGTTATCTTTTTAGAAATGTAATACAAATTTGTTAAGTCTCAATTTTAAATACTTACAAACTGAAAAATATAATCTACTATTGGTACTAAAAGCTACTAAAATCGTATAATGAATAAATACAATTTTTTAAATTCTTATTATATGAAGGTTGCTATATTCTATGCTTGAGATAACTTAAAGGTAAATTAAAAAACAGCACGTTACCTAAAATTTAAAAATTTTGAGGATGTTTATTTAGTTTTTCTTGGTTTTATTGTTGGTTATTAAAAGTTACTATATTTTTTAGCAATTCTTAAATAAAACTTGTCTTTTTTACTATTTCTTTTAGTAGTATTAGTTAGTAAAGTAGTTATAATCAACATATTTTTCAGTTAATTGTCGGGATGAATGATACTAACAACGAGCTTGTAAAAGAAACACTTGTAGCGCTTGCCAGCACAATTCCTGTTGTTGGTGCAGATATAATACTTGGTGATGACCGGGAAAAAATTTTTCATCTGGCAACTCCCAAAGTAATTTTTTTTAGATATTGATTAGCTTTTATAACAAAACTATTTCCTTTGTAATGTTAGGCTTATTCGAAAAAGTACAAAATAGTTATTTATTTCTAAGAACGCTTAAAGATATTACGTAACAATAGATAAGTTTTGTTGTTTTTTGAAGACACTTTTTTATATGGCAGAGTGGAATGATAGGGCTTGAGTTGACATTATATGTATTGAAAGTAACATGTTAAGGCTTCAGAGAACTGCTATCTTGTAAATACTGTTTATCTCTCTTTATTATCTTTAATTGCAAGTTTACATTTCTAATTTGTTTAATAGTAAAATTTTGTAAAAATTAGTTTTTTATAATATACTAGTGATTTATTTAGTGTATTAGTGATAGTTTAAGTTATCTGTATTTATATATAATAATTTAGAATTATTAGATCCTGTTAAATGTTCATATTATTATTAGTATTTGTTATTGTTATTGATTCCATATGTTTATATTCCCTATGTTGATATGCATATTTTGCCTAATATTGTAAGTAACATTATTTTAAGATGATCTCAAGTTACTCAGAGGCAGTATCTGTTCCGTCGTGGCTGCCAGGCCCTGCGAGCGGACACCTTAGATAAAAATGTTGAAGGCTTTATCTCTGAAATGTTTTTAAAGTTGTTTAGAGTAAGTATAAAATAAACTACCTTTAATTCTTATACTTAAAAACATATATGTTAGAGCATATTTAGATATATATATATATATAAAATAAGGTTAATGTTTAAACTTAAACACTTTCAACTGAGCCCACTTGAAGGGCTTTTAAATAATTTATTGAAATGGCGATTTTAAAAATTCTGGAACATATGTTTCATAAAGCTTTAATTTTTCATAAAGCTTTAATCATCAGCCAGTTAAATTCAAAATAAAAAGCACTGTACTAAACAAAGATACAAAAGATATTACGTCATACTGTTTTTGTTTTTTAGCATAACTTTTGTATCTTTGTTTAGTACAGTGCTTTTTATTTTGAATTTAACTGGCTGATGATTAAAGCTTTATGAAAAATTAAAGCTTTATGAAACATATGTTCCAGAATTTTTAAAATCGCCATTTCAATAAATTATATATATATATATATATATCTTAATATGCTTTAATATAAATGCTTTCAGCTAGCACGGTTTGAGTTAAATAGCACTTTGCTAAACAATGATGAAAAAGTTTTACAAAAAAACAACATTTTCTGGTTTTTTTTAATCGACTTTTCTAAATAAATTATTTAAAAGCCCTTCAAGTGGGCTCAGTGGAAAGTGTTTAAGTTTATTTAACCACATTGTTTTCTTATGTATAAATATAGAAATAAGTTGATTAACGTAAAAATAATAATTTTTTAACCCAGAGGCCACCTTAGGGCTTTTTTAATAAAAAAGTTTGTTACAAGATGTAAAAACTTGCAGAACTAAAGTTTCGTACCTACGCACTCCTTAACTACAAAATAAGTTCAAATTAAAGCACAAAACAAAACACTCAAATGAAAGTTTAAAACTTAAGCATAAATACATTATGACGTAATTTTTAAAATATTAAAAATCATGTAAAACGGCTTGTGTAAAAATTAAGTTACCAATCGATAATAAACTGGCAAAAATTCATAATACTTCAGTGAGTGACTACAATTTGAACAGAAAATTGAGTATGATAGAAATAATATAAAAAGTTGAATAAAAATAAAAATTAAAATTAATATGAGGTGAAATTAAAACTTATTAAACTTCAAAAGCAATATTTTTATATGTCAGACGATACAAACTCGCTTCTTTTGTTTAGGCAGGTGTTATCTTTCAGTGCATATACAACGGCTGTTGCTTCTTTGAGACACAGCCTACATATCAGGCTATTGCCGTCAGCTATAGGCTGTGCTCTTTTTATAACAATGCCGCTGCGCTTTTAACCACAAACATACTTTGAAAGCTCGGTGTCATTTTTATATATGCCTTATAGATTTTTTTATGATTGGCATACCTGAATCTAAACTCAGTTGAGCACAAGCCGATGTAGAACCTCGTCTCAACTCCAGAGTTTACTGTGGCCCTGTAAACGATATTCTCCGAACGGCAATTGTCCCCTTTCAAAGCATATATACAGCTATCAGCACAACCACATTTACTCCGAATTCCTGAGTTTTGATTTAAATTTTTTTTTGTGTGCCTTAAAGATATTCTCTATGTTTGCCGTGCACGAATAGCTTATTCGCATGTTATGTTTGTTGAAAATTTTTGTTAGCTATTACTACGTCATAATAATTATAAAACTTTCAAATTATAATTTTATGTTTTTCATTGTAAATAAATTTTAGCTTACTGATGAGTATATGAGGTTTTATATCTCATATACGAAACGGTCGTATAAACCTATTGTTTTTTATATAATCAAATAAATATTTAACTCCAATTCAATTGGTAGAGCGCTATCGACCAGAAATTTTGATAAAATCTTTTAATATATATATAGTTTATATATATTAAAGGTTTTATAAAATGTTCTGATCGATAGTGCTCGACAAATTAAATTGGAGCTAAATATTTATCTAATTATATAAAAACTATAATTTAAACAGCTGTTTCACACATTGAAATGTAAAATTTCATGTGATAAGAAAGAAATAAAAAACAAAGAAAAAGAGACATAATATATTTCAACCCACCATTCAGTCTAAATATAAGTTCCAAAATAGGCAAACAATTCTTAAACCTGATTACTACATCATTTGACGAAAACCACCCATTCCATAAAATATTCAACCGAAACACAATTAAAATATCTTATAGTTGCACAAATAATTTCAGAAGTAAAATAACAGCTCACAACAACAAAATGTTAAACAAAAGCAATATTGACAATAAAAGCACCATAAAAGATAAACTTTGTAATTGCCATAAAGAACCTTGCTCTTTAAATAACGAATGCCTAGTGTCAAATATAATTTATAAAGCAACATTAACATCAAATAAAACAACAAAGCAGTATATAGGATCCACAGGAAATACCTTTAAACAAAGATACAGAAACCACAAATCATCATTCAACAATGCTAACAAAAGACACACAACAGAACTAGCGAATTACATATGGAACTTTAAAGATAACAATACAGACTACAAAATTAAATGGGAAATATTAAACAGGACAAAATAAAAATTCAATACTAAATTCGGCTGCAAACTTTGTAACTTAGAAAAAATAGAAATCGAGAAATCAGATAAGAACGTAACACTAAACAAGAAAATCGAAAGACAAAACATATGCATCCATTATCAAAAATTCTTTTTTAACAAAAATAAAACCAACTAAATATTAAAACAAAATAAAATCGAAGCGGCAAACACGAGTATTTTATAACATTTTTCCCAACAGTCTAAAAAAAATTTTTTAACAGCTTAAAACATTTTTTCAAAATAACCTTTTTAAACTTTCCTAAAAAGCATAAAATAACATTCACAGCGTATTATTTCAAATTCAGCTAATCGTACAATAAACTGTACCATTACTACGTCACGATTATTACAAAAATTTTAAAATCGAAATTTATTTTCACTAACATAATAAACTGTAACTTACTGACGATCACATGAAATTTTACATTTCAATGTGTGAAACAGCTGTTTAAATTATAGTCTTATATAATTAGATAAATATAGTGTATATATATTTTTTTTTAAATTAAATTTTAAAAATAATTTCAACAACTTTCAATTTATCTTTTTTATCTCAAAGTTAAAAGTTTTTTTTATTTCAACTCAGTAATAAGTATTATATATTTTCAGTCAGTTTTTTATTTACAAATTAAAAATGTTTTAATCATTTAAACGTTTATTTAGTTTTGATTTCCATAATTTTATTTATCGTATAAAATAATATTTTCCTTAAACACCTATTCTTCACAAAACTTTTTAAATACAAGTATAACCAAAAATAAAATGTCCTTCCCCTATATTTAAACCATGTTTATGATGAAATGAAAAATAATAAATTGTAACGAACTTACTGGCAACCCGAACTTTACCATACGTTCGAAATTATCAAAACTTTTAATTAGTCTATATCTATTATCAACTTGACTTGCATACAGCAAATAAGTTTATAAGCGAGTTGTTTGAAACCAAGTTGCGTATTTTCTTTAATTGAAAACCCACACTGAGGTTCTGATGTTAGGAAGTAAACTAATTGCAAATGACATATAAATTTTGTTGAATATATTTACTATATCATAGCACCTAATGAGAGATTGTAAAGTAAATAAATAGTTAAATTGAAAATTAAGTTTACGTTCGAGTACAACGCAAATTTAAATTTAATTATGCTTGTACATTAAACTATATTATTTTTTCAAGTTCAATGGAAGCATGTTGAACGGTCAATCTGTGCTTACGCATCAAGAAACGTTTACTGAAAGAAAACCGTTTATAGACACTAAAGAAAAGGAAGTAAAGAAAAAGTTAACTTTATTTGAAATAGCACAGAAGAATAAGAAATACCTTACCAACATCAAGCAATTAGAAATACGGAAAAAACAAAATAAGTCTTCTAATTCTCTTAACTTAAAAGTATTTTTAAACTATATCTTTTTATTTTTCTTATGCTTTAATCATTATGAAGTTTACGTGCTGTTTAGTTTGAAGTACACTTTCAAACTTTTTTTATTTATAGAGTATTTTAATAAAGAAAATTAGTTTTAATGTGTACAGGCTAACTTTTAATCAAAACCTTTAATTATACGCCTACATATTTTAAGTTTATTTCTCATTTTTTATTCTAATTTTCTTTTAGTCATTAGTAAATATTTATTCTTTTTTTTTAAACAGACTGTCTAATTTAATGTATAATTTTAAATTGACTATTTTAATTTTAATATTTTGCTGCGTTACAAAATAATTGGAAGTAAAAATAAGTAAACTAGCTAAGCTTTAGGTCTTAAAAATAAGATCAACTTCTTAAAATAAACTTTACTCCCTATTGCTTCAAATTATTTTCTCTTTCACGTAAAAATTTCTCGGCTAAAATTATTTTAACTGCTCACTGAGTAACTAAAAATTTAAGTTAGTTTTATGTTTAATTTTGACAACAAAAAATTTCAGAAAAATTCGTGGAATGGAATTGACAAAGTGAACCAGGATGTAGATTTTGAAACGTGGGCAGAAAGTTCAGATGAAAGCAACACAGAAGGGTGGAGCAGTTTTGATGTGTAATCACCAATATAGAGATGAAAGTAAAATTTAAAGCTGAAACTCAAAATAGGAGCACAGTGTCATTAAGAAACTAAATCCACAGCATATTTAACCTTGTTAAATTATTATCCTTTAAAAGTTTATAAAGGATAAAAGTTACACTTAATTAAATTCTGTTATATATTTTGACCATATTTTACATAAATTTTGATTATTTTCCTTACTTTAAAAAAATCTTTACCTTTTTAGGTTTCACTTAGTTTTATTTACAAAAATAAGTTTAATTTTCTAAAACTTAGAGTATATATTTATTCTTATTTAAGACTTTGTTATTCATCTATAAGTATAAGTAATTTAGCTTCAATCAGTATAAAAAATTTAACAATTTTATTGTTTAGATTTGAAGTATTTTAGAAAATTTATATGATGCTTGTTTGAATTTATTTTTATTTTATTTAGATGTTTTTTGATTGTGTTTTAACATTAGAACAGATAAAAACACCTTTTTAGAGATTAAAAATTTCAAACTCAACAAAAGGATATATATTATTTTAATACTATTTAGTACGCTTCATTTTGTTTTTCTCGTATCTTTTTGTAAAATTATTATGGGTCGATGTTTATATTTATCTTATTTAGTTTATCTTAGAACAAAACACGATAAGACCTAGATTTTAATTTTTTGTCCTGTGTAGTTTAACTTGATACCATTGTTGTACATCGATTTGTTTTGTTGCTAATTGTTTTTTAAGAAACAAAATTCAAATTCGTATTAAAAATGTATAAAACTAATGTTTGATAGTCTTTTTGCACATTTAATTCAGGACTTTCAAATTAAATAGTTTTTCAAACGTTTTGATACCTGGTTGTGCTTGCTTTACTTTGTGTACTATATATTTATTTTCTTTTGTAATGAAAAATATTTTACACAAATCATAAGTTTTTAATCATGAGTATTATTTTTTAAATACATTCCGGCTTTTTATTACTTACATTCACTAGCTTTTTTAATGCATATTTATTCTTTATCTTCGATTATTTGTACTTTAATATATTATTGTTTTTAGATCAATTGTTTATTTAAACCTTACTTTTGAATGTGTTTTATTTTGTTTATTATCATTTCGAAATTTATTTTCTCGTACAATTTATCATGTATTCCGTTATTGTTTTTTATTTACTTTCTACTGTGTTTTTTTGTACTTCTATTTTACTTCTTTAGTTTGACATTATATCTAGGATAGTTAAAGTTTCAATAAACTCTTGATAAATAATCCTTACTAAAAAATAAATTATAATTATTTTTACTTTAAAAACATTTTGAAAAATAAACTAAGCTGTTTAAAAATATCGTTCTTTTAATCCAAAAAATTTTATAAGTACAGTAACCTCCGCTTATTTACGCACATTGTGTCCACAGAAAAAATGCGTAAAGATACGAGAGATCGTAAAGATACGAGAGGTATCAAATATACTTACTATAATGGCTGTTTTTTAATCTTCTAGTTAAAAGCAGACTGGGGACTTTCCTACTTTTAACAATTTGTTTACTTTATTTATGATTATGAAAACAAAAGTTAAAACTATACATTTATAAAAAAAGGATTTAAGTTTATATAAAGTAATTTTAGTAACATGTAGATTTTATGTTTATTTATATTTGACTTATTTGAAACTTAACATTTATATTATATTGTACTTAGCAAATTCAACTTATAATTAAGCATTTGTTTACAATTAAGAAATGGTGTGATGTCTATATTAGAATTTGTTTCTATAGTCTTATACAAAAGTCAACAAAAAACAACGGCGAAAGTCTGCAAAGCAGAATCCTGAACTTTCGTTTGCCGTGAGAGTCCTAATAAGGACGAAACCGGTCTCAGTCTACCGAAACTTGTGGTCTGATGATCGAATTGGCATGATCAACCCTTTTGTTAAACTTTTACAAAAGTATGCATTTGGTGCTGTAATGGATTTCTTATGAATAAAAAATATTTAATAAAAACTGTTTATGTAACTACAACTTTTTTAATTTTACCGTTGCCCACAAGAGGAAAACTTAAATTTAATCTCTTATTGTTAATAAAATTTTCTGATATACTGAAGTATAACTTAATGTTCATCAATTAGTCAAGGAACATAAATTTACAAAGTCTAAAGATATAGAGAGGTGAGTTAGCATTTAAAAACATAAATAAATTAAAAATATACAATAAACTTAATTATTGCAATATAAAAAAAAAATTTTGAATATTTTAGAATGCGTAAATAAACGAGAGTGCGTAAAGATGCGAGAGGTTACTGTAAACTAAACAAAACGCTTTTGAATGTTAACACGGCAAAAAAAAATTTATTATACCTTGTTTTTGTTAGTTTTTATTTTGCTTAAACTATAGTTTTTTAAGAAACACTTAAAATTGATACTTGCTTTAAAAATAAAGCGTGATTGAGGTTATTTATAAAGTTTTAATAAAATTAGAGTTTAATAATTGTTAACACAAATGGCATTTTCAAGGTATAAAAAAATATTTTTACTTGAAAGAGGTATTGTAAACAATTGTCGGAGTTTTTCTTTATTGCAGGAGTAATAAAAATTTTATATTATTTGATATTTCAATCTTTTATTTAGTACTATTTAGAATTCGTAGAAGCGAAAAAATTCTTTAATGTTTGAAAATTATACTTAATTTTTTTTTTAATAATTATTTAAAACCGTAAAAATATCAAATTTTCAAGAATACTTAAACAATTTACATTAAAGTTGATATCATAGTAACAAAAAACAAGGTCTAAATATATGAAACACTATAACCCTCTGCTGTTGTTTCTCTGTTTTCATCTTTGTTTGTTTGGTTATTTTGTATATTGTTAGGTTCTGCTTTGAATGTTTCCTGATTTGTAGTCGCAGTTTGAGCAGTATTAGATATTGATGTTGGAACGTGAGAATCTGCTAACAGCTCGGAGTTACTTTGTTGGTCTCGCCTCTTAAAGCTTGACGCTTTATCGGCCGAGTGTGCACGCTTTGTGTGCTTCTTGACCATGCCAGTGATGTGGGTTGTTGACATGGCCTTGGGATTCTTATTTTTGGAACTCATTCTTCAAGGAAATAACCAACCGGGGAGTTTCCGTGAAGAAATCAATTGCAATTAGCCGAGATAGAACTCAGAAATGCAAACAGATAAGAATTCTCCGCAATTAACCGAGTCAATGCTCAGTAATGCGAATTGGTACGAATTCTTACGCAATTAACCAAGTTGGGACTCAGTAATGCGAACTGTTGATTTTTCACCGCACTTAACCGAGAATGAGCTCAGTAATGCGAACTGGAAACGAGGTATGGTTAATCGAGGCTCGTCTTAGTATAATATTGACCACTTACCGTAGTCAATTAAAAATTAGAAAATACTTAACAAATGCTACTTTCGTAATCAAACGTTAACTTACTATATTCTAACTTAGCTAATTTTAAACTTAGTTAGTTAAATTAGACTGTTTAGATAGAGAATTGTTAAAACAAAATTTATTTTACACCTAAAACTAATATTACGATACAAAAAAGAGACACTCACACTCGTGCAGGTCAAAAGCTCAGGAACTAAGTTACCACAAAAAATCGCTAGGCTGACTACTACAAGACGTCTCGAGCTGGTTTCTAACACCGGTATTCGTTTCGGGTTGAAACTCAATCTCTCGATCAAACGTTTTTGCGGACTGGCTACGTGAAAAATAAGCCTCTACGCTTAATGTGTAATCAAACAAAACCCTCTCTAAGTGATAACAAATGCCTAATACGAAAAACCTTCGTTGGCTGTAAACGTAAAATGCCTACGCTTATTTGTGTAAGTAAAATGTCTCTTCGTTGAGTGTTATTATCAAAAGCCTACGCCCTTCTTGCGACGTCTATTTTTATGCAGTCTGCTTTCTGAAGAAAAAAGATTTCTCTTCTCTTCAAAAAAAAGCAGTGCGAAGCAGGCGCAATGCTTACACCGCCACCTGCTATCCCCTAAATTTTAATTTTTTTTTTTTTTAAAGAAATAACAGGACAGGGCCCTCCTTTCTGAAATGCCGTGGATTTGTGTGGTCAATTACCCCTGAGCTTTGATAATACTAACGCAAAAAAGTGAAAAGAGAAAAACTAAGCATGCAAAGGTATTATAACCCAGTAATTTACAAATTCACAAACAAGTTCACAAATACAGAAAATAGTTTACAAACCATTGTAATGGTAACGATTTGGAAATGGGTAGAGTTTAACGTAAAAGTAGCATCAACTTACATCAATGGTTGGTATTAAAGAATCTTTAAATTTAAACTAAGGTAAAGTTTGCAGAATTTAACAAAGCATAACAGCTAGACAACATCATCTGAAAAACGTTCTAAACTTTTTAAGAAACCCTTAAATCAAGTTTTTAATATCTAATAACAAAATTCTAAAACACACATGAGTGGTACAATTTACAATAATACGATATCATCGATTATTTCGAAAATCTTAATCTGTAAAGAACTTAAACACTGATGTAGAGTACACACAAGTAGAATTACTTAAAAAAAAGCATCTAGATGTTAAATTTTAGAAATTGTATCTCTTAAAACATGGACAGTACGACAATTAACAAGGAAACGCACGTTTTTTTGAAAAAATCAAACTTGTTAAAGGCACTATACTTTAGAGTGAAGTGATTAGTGCTAACAAAATTTATTTATTTTTAATTGTTTATAAGACATTAGAAAATTTTATCTAAAAAGTTAAAGCACTAATACATTAAAGTGAAGTGATTAATACTAACAACATTTACTTTTTTAAATTGTCTATAGCTTCAGAAAAATTTATCTAAAAAGTTTAAGCACTAATACATTAAAGTGAAGTGATTAATACTAACAAAATTTACTTTATTAAATTGTTTATAGCTTCAGAAAAACTTATCTAAAAAGTTTAAGCACTAATACATTAAAGTGAAGTGATTAATACTAACAATATTTACTTTTTTAAATTGTCTATAAAACTTCAGAAAAATTTCTCTAAAAAGTTTAAGCACTAATACATTAAAGTGAAGTGATTAATACTAACAATATTTACTTTTTTAAATTGTCTATAGCTTCAGAAAAATTTATCTAAAAAGTTTAAGCACTAATACATTAAAGTGAAATGATTAATACTAACAAAATTTACTTCATTTAAAATTGTTTAAAAACGTTAGAGAAATTTATCTAAAAAGTTCCATAAAACGTAGTGCTATAAGGAATAAAGAGTTAATCAAAAAACAAAAAATTGGTCCCTATTGCGCGTTATTCGCGTGCGTTTAATTGTCAATTGTTAATGTCTTTTCTTTTCTTCTGGATTACTTCACGCTGGTGTACTTGGTGACTGCTTTGGTACCTTCAGATACGGCGTGTTTAGCCAACTCACCGGGCAACAACAGACGGACAGCAGTTTGAATCTCGCGACTGCTGATGGTTGAACGCTTGTTGTAGAGAGCCAAACGTGAAGCTTCAGCGGCAATGCGCTCGAAGATGTCGTTGACGAAAGAGTTCATGATGCTCATGGCCTTGCTCGAAATTCCAGTATCGGGGTGTACTTGCTTGAGTACTTTGTACACGTAGATGCTGAAGCTTTCCTTGCGACGAGCCCTGCGCTTCTTCTTACCGTCAGCTGGGACGTTCTTTACTGCTTTCTTGCTACCTTTGGATGCTGCCATTGTGAATGAATTTAAAAAGTGAAATGCATTCATCAATTTGCAAAAGAAAAAAATTTACAAGTGAGTGCACAAGAGAATAACGACTAAGTGAACTCCCATCGCGTCTTGTTTTCAAGCAGTATCAATAAACTTTTGGCGCTTTGTATGCGAGCAATAAAAATGTATCAAAACAAATTTACTCGAAAGAACTTAAAGGCCAAAAATTGAACTTAGTAGTTTCTTATTGCTAGTTTCTAAATTCTTTACAGCCATTGAGTTTGAGTGAAGAGTTCACTATTAATCAAAAAACTTTTGAAGAAACCTAAACCACTAATTTAATTATCGAAAAAAAACCAAGTAAGTTTGGAAGTCACTAAACTTTTGACCTGTTTTGTAAACATGAAGAAAGTTAGTGAAACTTGATGCTTCTCGTTGAGTTATTAGGTTTTTAGTTTATGCTAAAGTTCAATAGTTTGTAGTTTATTTCATTTATACTTAAATTTCTCGGCATAACTATGTGATCAACATTACCTTAGTTACAGTTAGATGCACTTTTAACGTTGTACGCCATTCAATTAAGGTTTAGTTGTTATTCATTACTAGAACTTTTAAGCACTGGTTTGTTTATGAATATCGACAACTATTATTTTTACTATTTTCTAAATTTGTTATCGTTAGCAACATATTCGGTAATTAACTAATGATAATTAGCCTCGAATTCGCTAATGTGATTTTAATGTATTTTTTGCTAGTCTGTAACTTCATTTCAATCGTTAAAGATATTTTTGGTTGTTTCGATGTTTACGTAACAAACAAAAAAACAATTGAAATAATGAAACGAACTTTACGACTTCCCACGAAGTTAAGCATCTATTACTAGACTTCAGCAGTTCAAAATAATGCAGCTGTATTTTACGTTTTTTAATGGCGTTGAAAAGTTGTATTTTTTTATCAATTATTCTGCTTTGAAGGTTTGGAACGTTTCAACTTCTTACTCCCTTTAAAATATTTTATCGTTGTGGTTGCAAAAGAAATTTTCAACACTGAATTTTTTTGAAGTAAAAACAGAAAGTTTCGATTCAAGTTTATGAGTGGCAATAATTTACAACGCAATGTTTCACTTGAATTTCGATAAAATTTTCACACAGAAGCATTTTAAAAACAACGTTCGAGCTTTTAGTTTGTAATTCAGTAGTTGTTATTGTAATGCATTTGCTGCGAAATGAAATTTGTTTTAAAAGTAATGTAACTAAATCTAGTAGTTAAACAAATTTCGTTTTGCGGTTTTTACGGTTTAACCGAAATCGGCTAAAACTCGAAACTTTTTTATATCACTTAAGGAAACATTTGAGTTTTAAATACACTGTGTTTGCCATTAAAAGATGTCAAAAGATATATAAGTGCTCGTAGACGAAAAGAAATATCTTTACTTGTTTAAATATACCTGCTAGCTTCATTTTTCGGTAAAATGTTTTGCATAACAGACAGAGTGTTGTGAAACGACTTTAAACACAGAACGCCAGTAGATTATAATAGTAGTGCTGGCATAAGATATTAATTGTACTTATGGTTCGGTGGCCATAATAGCAATAAACAACTTAAATACTGTTTCGTTCATTAGGTATTATATTGCTAGCTTGCAATCTTATGCTCGACTGCGTTTTCAACTAGTTGATTCGATGTTTACTGTGTAAACTCGCAATTTTCGATCTACAACAATACTTGTATAATTTAGTTGAAATGAAATGTTTAAAGTTATACAATATGCAACTTCAGTTTGGTTAGAAGTATCATGTATTATAACAAAGAATCGTAATTGTAGATGTCAGAGAATGTTGGCGTTAAATGCATAGTAATCTAAACTATGCACTAAAATATGGTTTTATTAATGAAAATTTCGCAAATTAACAACTGTAGAATTCGCCTCAAGTCGAAATTTTTTACGAGGTCTGCTTTGAAAAAAAAAACAGTCGCGTCATGAAAGTTGCGACTTGAGGTGACGGTTATTCGCTTTTCCAACCGTCAAGTTACTCAAAGTCGTTTAGGTGGTGGTTCAGGTTCCGGTGGTTCAAGAAGACTTGTCGAGCAGATTTGGATCCTATTGTCTTCACAATGGACATTCGAATGAGAGACCAATGTCTCTTCTTCAGAAACATTATGAAGGGAAACGTCATTCGGAATATCATTTTCCAAATGGTTCTTCGAGCAATTTGGCTCGGCTTTGTCCTCATCATGGACATTTGAATGAAAAATCAATGTTTCTTCCTCAGAAACATTATGAAGGGAAAACTCATTCGGAGTATCATTTTCCGAATGGTTCTTCGAGCAATTTGGCTCGGCTTTGTCCTCATCATGGACATTTGAATGAAAAATCAATGTTTCTTCCTCAGAAACATTATGAAGGGAAAACTCATTCGGAGTATCATTTTCCGAATGGTTCTTCGAGCAATTTGGCTCGGCTTTGTCCTCATCATGGACATTTGAATGAAAAATCAATGTTTCTTCCATAGAAACATTATGAAAGAAAAACTCATTCGTAGTATTATTTTCCGAATGGTTCTTCGAGCAATTTGGCTCGGCTTTGTCCTCATCATGGACATTTGAATGAAAAATCAATGTTTCTTCCTCAGAAACATTATGAAGGGAAAACTCATTCGGAGTATCATTTTCCGAATGGTTCTTCGAGCAATTTGGCTCGGCTTTGTCCTCATCATGGACATTTGAATGAAAAATCAATGTTTCTTCCATAGAAACATTATGAAGGGAAAACTCATTCGGAGTATCATTTTCCGAATGGTTCTTCAAGCAATCTGGCTCGGCTTTGTCTTCATCATGGACATTTGAATGAAAAATCAATGTTTCTTCCTTAGAAACATTATGAAGGGAAAACTCATTCGGAGTATCATTTTCCGACTGGTTCTTCGAGCAATTTGGCTCGGCTTTGTCCTCATCATGGACATTTGAATGAAAAATCAATGTTTCTTCCATAGAAACATTATGAAGGGGAAACTCATTCGGAGTATCACTTTCCGAATGGTTCTTCGAGCAATTTGGCTCGGCTTTGTCCTCATCATGGACATTTGAATGAAAAATCAATGTTTCTTCTCTAGAAACATTATGAAGGGGAAACTCATTCGGAGTATCACTTTCCGAATGGTTCTTCAAGCAATCTGGCTCGGCTTTGTCCTCATCATGGACATTTGAATGAAAAATCAATGTTTCTTCCCTAGAAACATTATGAAGGGGAAACTCATTCGGAGTATCATTTTCCGAATGGTTCTTCGAGCAATTTGGCTCGGCTTTGTCCTCATCATGGACATTAGAATGAAAAATCAATGTTTCTTCCTCAGAAACATTATGAAGGGGAAACTCATTCGGAGTATCATTTTCCGAATGGTTCTTCAAGCAATCTGGCTCGGCTTTGTCCTCATCATGGACATTTGAATGAAAAATCAATGTTTCTTCCTTAGAAACATTATGAAGGGAAAACTCATTCGGAGTATCATTTTCCGACTGGTTCTTCGAGCAATTTGGCTCGGCTTTGTCCTCATCATGGACATTTGAATGAAAAATCAATGTTTCTTCCATAGAAACATTATGAAGGGGAAACTCATTCGGAGTATCACTTTCCGAATGGTTCTTCGAGCAATTTGGCTCGGCTTTGTCCTCATCATGGACATTTGAATGAAAAATCAATGTTTCTTCTCTAGAAACATTATGAAGGGGAAACTCATTCGGAGTATCACTTTCCGAATGGTTCTTCAAGCAATCTGGCTCGGCTTTGTCCTCATCATGGACATTTGAATGAAAAATCAATGTTTCTTCCCTAGAAACATTATGAAGGGGAAACTCATTCGGAGTATCATTTTCCGAATGGTTCTTCGAGCAATTTGGCTCGGCTTTGTCCTCATCATGGACATTAGAATGAAAAATCAATGTTTCTTCCTCAGAAACATTATGAAGGGGAAACTCATTCGGAGTATCATTTTCCGAATGGTTCTTCAAGCAATCTGGCTCGGCTTTGTCCTCATCATGGACATTTGAATGAAAAATCAATGTTTCTTCCCTAGAAACATTATGAAGGGGAAACTCATTCGGAGTATCATTTTCCGAATGGTTCTTCGAGCAATTTGGCTCGGCTTTGTCCTCATCATGGACATTAGAATGAAAAATCAATGTTTCTTTCTCAGAAACATTATGAAGGGGAAACTCATTCGGAGTATCACTTTCCGAATGGTTCTTCAAGCAATCTGGCTCGGCTTTGTCCTCATCATGGACATTTGAATGAAAAATCAATGTTTCTTCCCTAGGAACATTATGAAGGGGAAACTCATTCGGAGTATCATTTTCCGAATAGTTCTTCGAGCAATTTGGCTCGGCTTTGTCCTCATCATGGACATTAGAATGAAAAATCAATGTTTCTTTCTCAGAAACATTATGAAGGGGAAACTCATTCGGAGTATCATTTTCCGAATGGTTCTTCGAGCAATTTGGCTCGGCTTTGTCCTCATCATGGACATTTGAATGTAACGCTTTATTTATCGTAGCGTCATCATGTAAGTTACAAATTTTAACCTGACTGGTTTCTAGATAGTTCTTCGAGCAACCAGGCGTACTCCTTTCTTTATGTACAACAGGAATTATGTTTGGCGTCTTATCGACGGTAATCTCAATTTTGCGTTGATGATCGCCACTATCTACATCCTGTGAAGGAACGGAATTTTCGCTTTTTGTATAATGTTTGCGTTCCCTCTCTAGGTCTCTATCAACATGTCTTTCCGGGATATATACATTTGAATTAGGGGAATTTCCCTCTTGTGAAGTATGTACAGAATCAGATATGTCAGATCGGCCATAACCTATATTACAGGCTTTTGGGGTATCTTCGGCGAATCTAACACGAGACTTTTTAACCCCACCCCCTGAGCCTCGCGTTACTGCGAGGGTGGGAGGGAGTTTCCCTGTCGTGGGTAATTGTTAACATTATTCGGCCTGGAAGGAGGCTCATTTGAATGGGTGACATCACGGTGGTCATTGTAATCGTCATTGGAGTTCCTTCTGTTGTTATAATCACGTTCGTTACCAGAGTCGTTGTTGTAATTCCGGTCCCTGCCATTGGCGTTACGGCCATAGTTACTATTGTTGCCGTAATTCTGGTTTCGAGCGTTGTAATTTCGTCTGTTATTGTTACCGTTTCCGTGGTACCGGTTTCGGTTATTGGAGTTTTGGGTGTAGTTCCCATTGTTACCATGATCTTGGTTTCGATTGTCGAAACTCTGATCGTAGTTACCATCATCTATGTAATTTTGGTCAGGGAAATTATCTCTCCCGTTATTCCGACGCCTACTAACCCGTTGGTTTTGGTTTCTTCTTGACCTATCATAATTTACTTGTTGGTTCCGTACGTAGTAGTCGTCATCCTGGCGGGACCAGATGGATTGTACACGACGTTTGAATTGTGACAGGTCCTCTAAGAAGTACTCTTCAATCCTGCTTTTTAGAGAGACGGGTGCATGATAGTATAGGAAAAATTTTACACGATCATCTTCTTTAGCATATGCCCATTCAGTAGCCTCGGTTAGGTAAACACTGAACGGTGTTTTGCTCGTGTGAACTGGAGGTTTGCTGAGAATGGGTGTCAGTAAATTATCACGTTTCTCGCAAAACTCCTTGAACGTCTGAAAATTACGATCTTCAGGGTTGGTCAAGCCGTAGTATTGAGATACTTCGTCGGGAACCCATTTTCCGACTATGATATTATATTTAGTTCTATCGTTTGTGACGTTCAACCGTTCAAACTCTCCGATGAAATAGTTCAGGGTTTGACGAGGGTTAGTAATTTTACTAAACCGATGGAACTTACGTTCGAGATCGTTATCGCTAACATTTATATACGAATTATCGTTAAAATTGTTGTAGACCGGTTCACGGTAGTCGCAAAATTTAGACTG
Source organism: Thalia democratica (assembly GCF_965202585.1). Lineage (NCBI taxonomy): Eukaryota > Metazoa > Chordata > Thaliacea > Salpida > Salpidae > Thalia > Thalia democratica. Next base: position 62,430,661 of record NC_139165.1, read on the forward strand.
TCCCGGGTACCGACTGTCTCTAGTGTTGACGTTTTCGGGGGCAGGCATCACTTGTATACGCCGCTCGTCCCTAACCGGCTCATTTTTAATAATCATTGTTTCATTTTGATGTATGAGTTGGTTGGTGGGAGGTGCTTGTTGCACATGACGTTCTTCTTCGGTGTTGGAATTTCTGAAAGTCGGTAGATAATTTGGCCCTCTATTACATCGCGTATTCGCCATTTTGTCAAAATCATAATTAGTCATTTTTCTGACAGAGGGTCTGTACTCTTGCGAGCATTGGCCCTCCCTCATGTTCAAAGCGTCAAACGCTGGTGAAACGTAATTATTTTGACAACTGTTGTATCGTGCGTCAGCCATGTTTGTTCTTTCCCTTTCTTGTGTAACTTTGGCTAACGCTGTCCGACAATCGCTCAACAGAGCTTTGAGTTCTTCGTTTTGTTGTTTCAAATTGAACTCGTCAGCATCATCCGGCGCTAAATAGTGATCGGCCTGGTTGTGGCCGGGTGCTGGATACATAGATCCACAATCACTTCCCATTGGCATGGATGGTAACCCGCCTTCTGGGAAACAGTTTCTGCGCATCTCTCGTTTTTTTTCTGTCATCGTCTTCGTTATAAATTCATTTGTGTCTCGAAAGGTTGGAGTAGTCGGGCGGTTAAGGACGCCACTATAACCCTCTGCTGTTGATTCTCTATTTTCATCTTTGTTTGGTTGTGTATTCTGTATATTGTTAGGTTCTGCTTTGAATGTTTCCTGATTTGTAGTCGCAGTTTGAACAGTATTAGATATTGATGTTGGAACGTGAGAATCTGCTAACAGCTCGGAGTTACTTTGTTGGTCTCGCCTCTTAAAGCTTGACGCTTTATCGGCCGAGTGTGCACGCTTTGTGTGCTTCTTGACCATGCCAGTGATGTGGGTTGTTGACATGGCCTTGGGATTCTTATTTTTGGAACTCATTCTTCAAGGAAATAACCAACCGGGGAGTTTCCGTGAAGAAATCAATTGCAATTAGCCGAGATAGAACTCAGAAATGCAAACAGATAAGAATTCTCCGCAATTAACCGAGTCAATGCTCAGTAATGCGAATTGGTACGAATTCTTACGCAATTAACCAAGTTGGGACTCAGTAATGCGATCTGTTGATTTTTCACCGCACTTAACCGAGAATGAGCTCAGTAATGCGAACTGGAAACGAGGTATGGTTAGTCGAGCCTCGTCTTAGTATAATATTGACCACTTACCGTAGTCAATTAAAAATTAGAAAATACTTAACAAATGCTACTTTCGTAATCAAACGTTAACTTACTATATTCTAACTTAGCTAATTTTAAACTTAGTTAGTTAAATTAGACTGTTTAGATAGAGAATTGTTAAAACAAAATTTATTTTACACCTAAAACTAATATTACGATACAAAAAAGAGACACTCACACTCGTGCAGGTCAAAAGCTCAGGAACTAAGTTACCACAAAAAATCGCTAGGCTGACTACTACAAGACGTCTCGAGCTGGTTTCTAACACCGGTATTCGTTTCGGGTTGAAACTCAATCTCTCGATCAAACGTTTTTGCGGACTGGCTACGTGAAAAATAAGCCTCTACGCTTAATGTGTAATCAAACAAAACCCTCTCTAAGTGATAACAAATGCCTAATACGAAAAACCTTCGTTGGCTGTAAACGTAAAATGCCTACGCTTATTTGTGTAAGTAAAATGTCTCTTCGTTGAGTGTTATTATCAAAAGCCTACGCCCTTCTTGCGACGTCTATTTTTATGCAGTCTGCTTTCTGAAGAAAAAAGATTTCTCTTCTCTTCAAAAAAAGCAGTGCGAAGCAGGCGCAATGCTTACAAACACAATTATACCTTTTATTTACAGAATCCGTGCCATTAATCATCTCTAAATGTGTTTAACAAAACTCTCGATGTCATAAAACAGAAAGAAGTTTTTTTTATAAAATGTACAGTTTAAAACAGAATCATATCGATCTGTAAGCACTTATTGAAAGCTCTTATTTAAAGTATGTATTATAAATAATTATTCTTTTATAGATTAGTGTATATACAACTTTTTCTGTGGACAGAACAATTAGTAGATCGTAATTTGTTTTTAGACCAAACTTTTTGGGCGCTTTTCTTTTATCCTTCAATAAACAATCTATTACAAGTAGTACTAACTATATTTCAATATTGATAAGGCTAAACAAGTAATTTTAATATAACAAAATTCACGTAGAAAATACAAAATCATTTAGTTAGCTGATAATCTTTGTTTTACGACGCACCAATAACTATTTTAGCTTTATTATGTAGAATGTTTTATCTTATAGGAATTTTAACACTTTGAAATCATTTAACTTTTGAATACTCATTTAATGTTCTTAAAACGGTTAGAAAATTTTTTAGTCCATAAGCTGATTTGGCAGCCTTTTGTTCTTAAAAGATCTGAATTATAGACCTTTACGGGTAGCTTTATTGTGGCAAAGTTATAAATAAAACATTTTGATGTGTAGGCACGACACTTTAAACACATAGCTATAAAATTGGTGATACAGTTTGTTCTTAAATTATTTTAAATTATGCTTATAAAGTTCTGTTCAAATTTTGGTTTACTAAAAAAATAGCCACGGGCTATATGTTTTCACACCTATTTTAGAATAAAAGTTATACAATATTAAATTTTTTTTAGTAAATAAAAATTAACTATAAATAAAATAGAGCTCCTTCCTCACAATTAATTAAAAAAATGCTATTAGATTGATTTTTAGTACTTATCAAATGCGACTTTTCCTAAAAAAAATTTTCACTATTTTTAAATTCTATGGCCTGCTAAAATTTCTTTTTTTTTCGGCCAGCCAAGTACTTTTATAATAATCTAGGTCGCATATTAGAAGTCACTGTCCACTCATCTAATAGCTAATACGTGAATAAAAACATATATTAAAATAGTAATTTAGAATTAAAAATAAAATAAGTTGTATTGATCCGATAGATCAACTAAAATAAAAACCCCAAACCTGTATATTTTCTTTGCTTTGATATATTTTTAGGTTGTAGAACTTTTAATATTGTTTTAAATTAAGTACTGTTAAAGTATTTGTAGTAAAAACAAAATGTTGATTTTATTTTAAATAGTGTATAATAATTTTATAGAGCAGATTTATCTACAGGAATAACTTGCTCATTGTAAGCAAGTTGTAAAAATAAAGCTGTATCTTCAAAATATATACAAGTTTAAATTGAATAATTGCTGAAAACATTTTTCAACGGGATCTAACACAAGGATTCCCAAATTGGTTGACTAAAAGACTAAATTTAAATAAAAAACTCGCCCCTCCCCTGATTTGACATACATATAGCGAAAATATTATATCTTGTACAATTAGTTTAAACGACTAAAATTCGCTAAAAAAGTTTGGTATAAGGACCTGGTGTCGAAAAAAACTTTCGGTTGTCGAGCGATACACTACAAATACAGTTTAATGTCTGGTTCAGGACGCATTATTATTTTTTATTAGTTCATTATATTAATTTAATCTTAAGCATAATCAAAATATTAACCACATAATTTTTATGTGCATATGACTGTTTAAAATGTGTCTAAATCCCCTAAAATGTATCAAAACGGCAAAAAAGTAGAGCCTAATCAAATTTATAAAACGATTTATTTTTTTAAATATTAAGTTTAGAGACGTTTTTGTTTAGGTTTTTCTAAGATATTTTTACTTAAATTTGCATGCTTCTACGTTACACTAAAGCTGCTGACAAATTTTTGTTTTACTAAGATTGAAATAATTACAGAAATGTTTAAAAAATTTAAAAGTGACAACGGCTATTAAAGGTGGGTCGCTTGATAAAGATTTTTAGATTGTAAAACAAATATTAAAAACAAAAATGTCTAATTCAAAATACTTTTCAGTTCATCTTTGAATAAGACTCAAGGAAGTACAATTATGCAAACCATTGCAAAAAAAATCTTCTACGCACAAACCAGATCGAGCATCACCTAGCCAGCAGTTTAGTTTTTCTACTCTGTATTTGGTGATTAAGACGTTTTTTGTTTAGGTTGCATTATAAAAATATTTATTGTTTTTTTAAAGATAATTTTTACTTAAATTTGCACACTTCTATATAACACTAAAGCTGCTGACAAATTTTGGTTTTACTAAGATTGAAATAAACACAGAAATGTTTTTATTAAATTTAAAAATGACAACGACCGTTATAGGTGTGTCGCTTGATAAAGAAGTATACTAAATTGAACTAAAGAATTTAAGTAACTTTTTTTAGTAAATACTGTTATTTTGTAGCACAGTTGAATCAAGTTTAGAAAAAAGCTAATAGGTTAAATATTAAATTAAGTTTTATTAAGTTCTGAATAAATTTGTCTCACTAGCTTAAAAATAAAGGTATTTACAACTTGTTATATTGTTATATATTGTTTATTGAACGACAAAGAAAAAGCGCTCAAAATATTTGGTCCTGGGACCTGATGCACGAAAAAACCTTTCGGTTATCGATTCGCACACCACCGATACCTTTTATCGTTTTGTTTAGGAATTTGAAATATTATTATAAATACTAAAGCAGTGTTAAAGTCTAAAGTAAGATAAACTGCGTGTTTGCTATAAATTGAATATACAAATGTTTATGTTTTTAGTAATATTTATAATGTTTAAGTAATTAAATATATATCATACAGTAAATTCTTCGGTTGAAAACTACTTACGTGCTAGAAGATTTTAAGAAACTAGATTAGATTTAGATAGTTAATACTTGTAATGTTAATCTATCAGGTTAAATGGATTGGATTGGATTGTAATAGATAAAATAGAGTTTAAATAGTTTTTTGCCTGTTTAATAGGTTAGTTTTATCTAATTAAATTTTTTTTCAAAGAGTTACTAACAAGTATGTAGTTGTTATTAAAACTGTGTTTTTTAACTTGAAAAATGTTAGCTTAACAAATTTATGATTGTTTTATATACTTACAAATAAACAAACTTTTAGTTTTCTAATATGCTTACTAAATGTTAAGCTAAAAACTTTTTCTGTTACAAACCTAATCCTTTTACTTCTAATAAAGCTAATGCTTTAATTTAAAAATAATAATAAAGTTGAGTTTTATTTAACACTGGGCTATCATTTTAAGTTTAAATAGTTAGAAAACTTTTGAATTTAAATGTACCTAAATAATTTTAAAAGAGTTTTTTTATAAAAGCTTTAAATTTTTTTTTGTAAAAATAGCCTTAATAGAATTTTTATTTCTTAACTAATTATTCTGTTTTTTAGTAAATATATTTTTATTAATTAAAACCTTTTATGTTTAGAATGTTTTTTCGAATAATTTTTTTATCAGAAAGAATAAGTTTTAATCAATTCTAAAATAATATTTTTTAAGTAAGAGCAAAAAATCTTTTGCTACTAATATTTGTCTTAAAGTCTTTTTTAAAGTTTTTGTCGCGTGGTGTTGTAAAGTCTTAAAAGCCTAGAAAATTGTGTGATTTCTGAGATCTAAACTGCTAGCCGGTAGATGTATACAAAAAATAAAATGATTTTCAAAAAAGACAATACTTAGTTAAACTAGCTTTAAAATTATAGTTAGTAAGTAGTGTATTGAAGAAAAAAGTGTTATAAACCTTGTTATATACTTTATTTATATTCATTTTTCATGCTTTATTTAGAATATGCTATAAGAGAACGTTATAGTAAACAACTTTATATATCTGTGGTTTAAACTGTGTATATTTTTTTAGTACCTAGATTGTCTCAAATTTTCACCTCATTTTTATATAAGCTTTTAAAATTAAAAAATAATAATGACTTTAAAAAGACTAAGTTTTACTAAAGTAATATAAGTTATAAATAGGTTGTTTTAGATAAAATATGATTGTAGAATTAATTTCTAATTTTGACTAAGTATTACCTACGTTAACAGTTTATGCATATTCACACTTTGCTGATATTAAAAATTATTGATACATGCTTTTAAAACATCTTTTACACTGAAAAAAAAAGAAACATGTTAAAGTTGTTTAAACTCTTTTTTTTTAATTTGTTTTTAGCAGTTGTTACAGCTTTTCACTGTTGTTAATTGCCATTTCCAATTCTTTTAAAAGCCAGTCTGTTTATATGAATATACTTTTACAAAAGAAACCTACAAATAGTTTCAATAATTATAAGTTTAGAACTGTAATTTAAAAACATAAAACTTGCTAAAACTAGTACAGCTTAAAAGATGAAGTATTGCATGCAATGTATTCAAGCTGAGTAATGAACAATGTAAAACTCCATCGTTCAGAACCCCACCTGTATACAGTATTGCTATCACACGTTTAAAAATCGTTTAAATTTAAAAAGCTCCTTTCAGAATAGCAAATTTAAAGTTTTGCGTAAATTTTAAGTTCTAAATCTTAAAGACAACGTTAAAGTAAACTAAACATTGTGTGATAATTTTTTTAAATTGCTTTTATAGACGGTTGTTTAGTATAATTAACATAATGTTTATTACAAGGAAGTAATGACGTTCCTTACTTTTTTATTATAAAGCTAACAATAGCTTACAAGGAATGCGTGCTGTTAATCATTTTCTATCAAGTTATTTAACGTTAAAAATCAAGTTTTAAAATAAAAAACCTGACAAGATAAATTAAAACAAGCTGATGAAAAAAATCTATTGTAACTGGTTTTAGATTTTTTGTTGATAGAAAACAACAAACCTCCATAATTTTTTAAAAATTCTTTTTGGTGCATTTTAGTTTTTCTAAAAATGTTATTTTTAGCTTTATAAAAACATCAAAAACTTTACTTAATCTAAAATTAGTTTCAGTTTAAAAGTTAATTTTTAAAACTGTACAATACTGAATATTATTAGTGAAAAGTTTAAAATATAAGAAAAGTTGTATACAACGGAAATTTTAAAAGCTAAAATTAGATTTTAACGTTGGTAAAAACAAGCTTGTATCAAGCTGAACTAGAAAAAGGAGTATATTAAGCGGAAGTATTTAAAATATAATAAATTTTGTATATCTGTTTAAAAAGAAAGTTTACTAACAGTCAAAAGTGTACCAACAATAAAGTTTAAAAAAAAATTTAAAGCTAAGAAATAAATTTCTAAGATGTTATTAACTGTGCATTTTTTATTAAAATATAGGTGGTTTTTAAACTGAAATCATCTTTGGTTATTATTGTGCTTTAAAAGCTTTGGATTCTGGGTAGCTGTCAAATTTGCACGAGCGTACAAAATTGAACGAGGGGACAAAATTGCACGTAGGGACAAAATTGCACGAGAGCACGAAATTACACAAATATACTTTTGCACGAGGGGATAAAATTGCACGAAATAAAATTGTATGGAGACATTTTTGCACGAGTTAATTTTTTTTTTTTTAATATTTTTATTTATTTTATTTGTTTGTTTTTTTAACTAATTTTTATTTTACTATCACTGTTACCCCTAACACTTACCATCGGTAAGGAAGTTTTTTTTTTAAAGTTTCTTTTAATTTTTTGTTTTGTTTTTTAATTTTATTTTTTATTTTTTATTTTTTTATAGTTTTTATCATTTTTATTTCTTTTACTATCACTTATATATATACCCTTACCCTCGGTCAGTAGCTTTTTTTTAAATAATTTTATTTTTAATTTATTTAGTTATCTTTTTATTTTTATTTTTACTATCACTGTCATCCCTAACCCTTACCCTCTGTCAGTAATTTTTTGTTTATTAATTAAATTATCTTAAATTTTTCAATTGTTTCTTTTTTACTTTTTTTTGTATTTTTTTACTCCCGTGCAAAAATGTAATTCGTGCAAGTTTAGCTCCGTGCAATTTTGTGCACTAGTGCAATTTTGTTCTCGTGCAATTTAGACCCGTTCCCTTAGATTCTTATTAGGCTTAAAATGTATAGTTTCGCTTCGAAGGAACAGGTTCTACTGCTGTTTTAGTTTTTAGTAAGATAAACATCGGCTAAAACTGCATATAAAAATTAAAAAGTATACATTCAAAAAAAAAGACTTGAATAGACCATTATGTATTAGCTTCATCAGTATCTACTAAATCAAAGGTTTTTATTGCTTTGTAGATTTATAGGCTCCGTATGTGCCGTTTTTTTACAATCTTTTGATATCTACTTGTTTACTAATGACCAAAAAAAAGATATAATTACATATAACAATTTGAAAATTGCAAAAAAAAAACCTCAATAAGTTTTTTAAAGGTCTATTTTAAAAGTATAAGAATATATAATTTTTATCTGAAGGTTTTTTTTTTGTTTAAAGTTAATTTTATAATTATTAAGTAAACAAAATTTGATTTAAGAAATTATCTGATGTTTATGCGCCAACTTGTTAAACTTCAATTATAGGTAAAGTTTTTGAATCTATACAAAGTTTAATTTTTTTTTTACACACCAGGTCCTTTAATCGTAATTTTTTGATATTTTTCAATTTTCATATTTTCATTATAATTTTTCCTTTATGATCATTAATTCTCATTAAAAATTGAAATAACTGTTTTTAACTTTGTTTTTTCGGGCCCACTGTGAATATTAAACATTTAGCTAAAAAGTAAAAAACATTTTTAGTTTTGTTTAGAAATATGCTTTAAACATAAAAAAAAATATTAAAAACCATTAAAAAAACTGTTTTAAAATAAAAAAAACCAATAACTTTTGTCAAATAATACAAAATTGTAAAGACAAACAGGCTGAATAAACAAAGGTTTAAACACCACTTTAATTAGGTGGGTGTCACTTTTGCACAAGGGGAGACTTTTTCACGAAGAAACTTTTGCAGCGCGCCACTTTTGCACCAGTGGAAACTTTTGCACGGCGACTCTTTTGCACTTAATGTCACCTTTTCACGATTAGACACTTTTGTACGGCGACAATTTTTCACACAGGGTCACTTGTGCACGACGTTACATTTGCATGGCGACATTTTTGCAGAGCGTCACTTTTGCACGGCGTTATATTTTCACGGAAAATTTCAAAAAAGTAACTTTAAAAAACGTTAGGTGCCAGAAATCAGCCAAGCTTCCCTCCTCACCTTTGGAGCCAACATGAAAGTAGGTTGACAGGCGGAGACAGAACAAACAATTATGCAGAGGCTGCACATTGGGCTCTGTATATTGTTCTGTCAGGCAGTAACCCTCATTTTTGGAGCTTTATTCAATTGCTAAAAACGACCCAAAGTTCTCGTGACCTGAGCATCGAACGCATTGTCTCAGGAGTAAAGCCTACCGAAAACCGTTAAAATACAAACAGGCAGATGAAAGAATTCATCGACTCGTTACTAACTTTAATGATAGCAGCAACATAATTGAGTTTTTGATCTCTTATAATTTTAATTTAAAACAATTTTAGATATACTTATATTCGTTTTTTTTTTGATCGTTTATTGTGAATCTTTTTAATCGTAAATAAATAAAAAAAGATGATTAGGTATAAAATAAATTACTAAGTTGTATTTTTTCTATTTAAAATATTTATTCTATATAAAAATGTAACGTAATCTTAAAATGTATAAATTTATTGATTTTTAATTTTACACGGTAAGTTCGAACTTAAGTTCACAACAGCTATTTTAATAGATTTTTTCTATATCTCTCGTCAGGTTCAACAAAATTTTAATAAAAACACTTAATGGTAAATTAAACATTTTAGAACTTTTATGCATAACTAAATTGAAATTCTGATATGTCCAAATACTAGAAAAAAAAATTATATTGTTACATCGCGACTAAAATCTTAAACAACATCGTTTTTTAAAAGTGCACTTCTTTCTATGTCTATTATGTCCTGGACAAGACGTTTAAAATGTATCCGTGGTGTGCAACTCGATAAACGAAAGGTTTTTCGTGCACCAGGTCCAAAGACCAAAAGATTTGAACGTATATTTTTGTCGTTCAATAAACTATAACTAAAATGTTATGCTATTATGATCTCTTTGAGCTAAATTAAAGTAAAACTAAGTTTAATTTTTGTTATCACTACAGTAACTGTTTAAATATTTTATTTGGAAAAGCTCTGAAGCTTTTTTTGTTTTTGTTTTTTTAGTTGTATTATACTTTTCTTTTATTACTAGAAACTTATATGATTTAATCGAAAAGCTTATAATTTTCTACTAATACTCGAAATACTATTAAAAACTTTTTCGGTAATTAATGGTAAATTTTAACAAAATGTAGATGTTTGATCAAGATTTCGAAAAACAATGGAAATCTTAAAATTAATGTAAAAGTATTTTTTAGAATTTTTTTTTGACTATTCTATTGTACACCACTTTTAAATTAAGTTTGAATATAAAATAACTAATACAAAATATTTTTATTAAATAGTTACAAATTAGTTTTAATTTTTATAATTTAAGTTTTATTCCATAAAAAAATGTAATTAACATCGTTTGAATATTTAATTTTACCTCTAGTACATTTTTTATACATGATAAAAAAAACGCATACAATAGATTCATGTTTCAATCGCATATTTTTTTACTAATATTACGACAAATATGTAGGACAAAGCTATATTGTTATCTTTTATATACTATTCTTATATCAAAATATTAGAGAAAAAGAGCAAAACCAATTAATTAGTATGTTTTAAAAGTATTTACCAAATATATCTAACGATTAAAACGATGATAACTTTCCAATTTAAATTAAGCATTTAGTTTTATTTTTAAATAAATATTATAACTTATCTAATAAAAGTGTTTGCTTAACTTAAATTTACTACATTATTATTAAAACTAAAAAATTATTTACATTTCTAGCAAAATAGTAGTATTTTTACTTAAAAATTTCAACAAACAATTTTAATTTTGGTTAAATTATTTATAATTATTTAAGAAATATAACAAAACACATTTACTTTTTTTTTTATTTGTTTGAGTACTTTCGTAGTAAGTCTTGTTAAAAAATGTATCTTACTAAACTTAACTGAATTGAAATTGAAATAAAATTATACTGTAGTTTAAAGTTTTAAGATATTCAATTACGTAATAATTAAATGTAAGAATTAAGTAAATGCTAATACTCTAGAACTATGCTGTACTAATATAACTTGTTAGATTAAAATCAAACTATAATAAACCAGCAATAAATATGAAAATAAAACTTCACTTTAAAATTTTTTTACGAGAAACTAATTACTTAAAAATAACGTAATATAAGGATTTAAAAAGTTTAGTTTGGTATACAAACTTTTTCTGCTTACATAAACTCGGCCATAAAGATTAAATGCATAAGGCTTTTAGAATATGTAGCTGAAAAGAGTTTTCCGCTCTCACTAAAACTAAAAAGTTATCTTTTCTACAATTTTTCGCACACTCCTGATTGTCCAATAAATGTTGCTCAATCGCCGAGTAGCATTTTTTCGTAGGTTTCTCCGAACGACCATCAAACCAGCTTTTCAAGATTTTCGGAACATGCTGATCGATTCTTGCGTGAAACCTTTGAGATTTTTTTCTTAGGTGGTGCAGAAAAATAATCCGAATTGCAGGTGCTTTCATTACCCCTACTCCAGTTGTCTCTGCTCGAGTTGCCTCTGCTTGAATTGTCCCTGCTAGAGCTGTTCCTGCTCGACTTGTTACTGCTAGAGTTGTCCCTGCTCGAGTTGCCTCTGCTCGAGTTGCAGGTGCTCGAGCTGCTTTTGCTCGAGTTGCTTCTGTTCGAATTGCCTCTGCTCGAGTTGCACCTGCTCGAATTTCCTCTGCCCGAGTTGCATCTGCTCGAGTTGCCTCTGCTCGAGTTGCTTCTGCTAGAGTTGTCTCTGCTCTGCTTAGCTATATTTTCATTTTTCGTTTAAAATCGCTTGTGGAATGATACTTAAACCTGTATTGTTTAAGGAATTTTCAACTTAGCTTACTTATCGCAAGATATTGATTTTTTAGTAATACTTGAATAAATTTTGCTTTTTTGAGTTCATTTGCATCACTTAGCAAAGAGTTTGCGGCAGTGTAGTGAGCAAAATGGTCGTTGTCTAAATAGGAGTTTTATAAGAGATTTTATTCTAAAAATAAATAAAAAAACTTTGAATAGTTTGGTTTTGATACTGGTTTTAACTAAAAAATTTAAACATAACTCACTCATTTCCGAAAAAGTGTATTAATTAATTTCGTTTTTAAACTTTTAATTTTTGTAATGTGGTTTTTATTTTATTTAGTTTCAGGTAAAAATTTCTACTATTTTAAATGTTTTTGTTTTAGCAATTTTGTCTTATAAATTACTTCAAGTTAGCTTAGTACAACTCAATTCTATTTTTAAACGTTTTCTAAACAGACTTTTATACTTTATGATGTAGCTATTTTTAGCTAAACTTTTCAAATTCATTGTAAATAACTAAAATTACACTATAATATTAATAGTTTTTAGCAATATTATTCTGAGGATGCGCTAAACAAAATTAATTAATAAACTTTTTTCCGAAAATGAGTAAGTTACGTTTAATTTTTAATTGAATAAAAAGTTATAGATAGTTATTTTTTTACAAAATTTTAAGGTGGTGCAATTGCGGCAGTGCGAACATCCACAGTGACAACTAAATTTATAGATGATGTTACTTTTTTCTTGGGTGGGAGAAACATCTTTGTAAATTCCACTTAGAGGTTGATTAGTCTACAAAATTGTTCTTAAACGAACAGAGCTGAAAACCTGGTTTATTTCCTCAAAAAATTTCTAAGAAAACCACTTAGAAATTTTTCCAAGGTAGAAAGTTTTAAGTACACTGGACACTTCTGAGGGCCAATCATTTTTAAAGCTGTTGAACTTCTTGCTCTTGTTATAACTTTTGAAACTAAGTTACCTGGATAACCAATGGAAATATAGTATTTTGAAGTGTTTACAACTCGCCTTTAAGATAGCAAGGAGAACAAAATCTGGTGAAACGCTTAACCATTTCCGTTAAAACTCCTAACTTCTGCTTGACTGGAGCAAAAGATGCCCACGGAACATATAATGTTTTTAAATTTAATTTACGATGGATTTTAGTTAAAATTTCCCCATTAACTGATCGTTGGACTCAAACATCTAAATAGTTTTATCATTTGTCGTGTGTTCTTCTTTTGTGAAATTAAAGTTTTTTGGAAGATTATTTAGGTAATTTAGAAAACTAGAACTTTCTTGTTTATTTTCAAACATAACAAAAGTGTCATCTACGTATTAAAGACACACAAGAGAACTTTTACAGTTCAAAAACAACTCACTTTCTAAGTAACCAACAAACATATTGGCCAAGATAGGACCAAAAGGTGAACCCATTGCAACCCCATCTGTCTGTTTGTACATTTTACCATCAAAACTAAACTCAACACCCAAAACAGTCATGTGTAACATTTCTTTGCACATGAATTCTGGCATCTGAGGGTGTTTTAAATCTGAATGATACAATACCTTTAAACAAGTTTCAATAACCTAAACTACTGGAATATTAGTGAACAAGCTTTTGATATCATATGATTTCATATAGCTACTTTGACTTTGGAACGAGGAATTAGTTTAAATTTTAAATTCTACAAATTGAAAAGAATCTTTAAAAGAGTAATTTGAAAACTTGTCTAAAACTGGTGAAAGTGTTTTTACTAAAAATTTTGCCAAATTATTTTATGCTCAACCTATCATTGATAAAATTGACCTTAAAGGGCAATCGTTTTTATGTATTTTAGGAACACAATAAAGTTTTGGACGTTGTGAGCCTACCGGTCTAATTGAATTATACGTAGTTTCATTAATGAGTTTATTTTTGTATCAACCTAAGATTTTCCTTTGATAAGAAAGTTCAATGCGTGCTATGAAGTCAAAAGAGTTTACACAACCTATATGTTTGAATTTAGTGCAATTATTTAATATATTTTCCATTTTAAAACATATTCTGAAGAATTTAAAATTACAACACCAGAACCTTTATCTGGTTTCGTAATAATGATGTTTTAATTATTTTAAGTTGTTTAAACTTTTTTATGCAACCCTTAATCATTATAACCTAAGGTCATCTAAATAAATTTATGTACCACTATAACTAATAAGCAAAAAATGTTAAAAAAGAAAACTTTTCAGTCTTAGTGAGAGCGGAAAACTCTTTTCAGCTACATATTCTAAAAGCCTTATGCATTCAATCTTTAAGGCCCAGTTTATGTAAGAAGAAAAAGTTCGTATACCAAATTAGACTTTTTAAATCCTTATATTTCGTTATTTTTAAGTAATTAGTTTCTCGTAAAAAGCTTTAAAGTGAAGTTTCATTTTCATTTTTATTGCTGGTTTATTATAGTTTGATTTTAATCTAACAAGTTTTATTAGTACAGCAAAGTTCTATAGTATAAGGTATTTAGTTAATATTTACATTCGATTATTAAGTAATTGTATATTTTAAAATTTTAAACTACAATACAATTTTATTTCAATTCACTTTAATTTAGTAAGATATAGTTTTTGACAAGACCTACTACGAAAGTACTCAAATAAATTTAAGAAAAAATTAAATGTGTTTTAATATTTTTTATAAAAATAATTCCATTTTGTTTTTACCTTTTAGTTTTTTTCGTTTCTAAAATTAATTTTTATTACATAGTTATTAAATCTTTGATTTTTGTTATTGATTTTAGTTTTTGATAAAATTTTAGTTTCCAGTTTTTTTTACAGATTCGGTACTAGCTAGAAACATTTAATCGGCCTGCAGCAAAAGTAATGTTCCGTTCAAATAGTCATCGTGCAAAAATGTTGCCGCGCAAAAGTGACGCCGTGCAAAAGTGTCCACTCGTGCTAAAGTGACCCTTGGTGCAAAAGTGTCCCTCGTACAAAAGTGACGCCCGTACAAAAGTGACCCGTTCCCACTGTCATTATATGGAGCTAAAGCCAGTTTTTTTGATCTAATTGAATTATATACTATATATTACTATAGTAACATTTCCCACCCGATCAAATCCTACCCAAATCAAATCCCACCCGATCGATTCCAACCTGAATCAAATCCCATCCGATCAGTTTCCACCCGATTAATTTATACCCGAATTAATTCCTACTCGATTAATTCCCAACAAGGTTGTTCGTTACTTTTGCGAAGAATCTTCTTTCAAATGGGTTTCAATTTTGCACGAAGCGTCATTTTTGAACGAGTACCTACTTTTGCATACCGTTACTTTTGCTCAGATGACATTTTTGCACCATTTAAAACTATATCAATATAAAACTATATTTAAAATAAACTGAGTTGAGTTTAAATTATATAAACCTTAAAAAAACATAATAAATCTAAAACTATATTTTCATTTCTATTATACAAAAAAAATATTTATTAAAAAATATATTATAATTAAAATAAACTAAATTTAAAACTAAACTTAAAAAAATTTATTGCTAAATATTTATGAAATAAAAATCATAACATATTTTCTTGTTTAGTTTTATTAAAAATTTTTATTAGAAATCAATTTGAGGTTTATTTTGACTTGGTTTAAAGTAAAAAATGCAACATAAAATACATAGAAGCACAAAAGCACGCACGAAACCCGGATTTTTGACAAAGATGTTAAATCATATATTTCTAAGCTTAATTGTAAAAATTTCAAGAGTCTTTAAAAAAAATTCTAGTTGAAAACTTTTTTTTGGTAAAGTAAAACAGCAGTTTGATAGCTTTGATAATTTTTAGCTAGTTTAGCAGTATAGTAGTTTTAGTAATCTTTTTTTTAATGTTTAACTTATTCAAACAGCTTAAAAATTTGCTTAAATTAGTATGTTAATGCACGTTATACTTTTTTAGGTTTAAACTAAATTTATGATTCTTATTAGTATTTTAACGTAAAGTTTATTCAAAAAATTGTTTATAGTATTCTAGTTGATAACTGTTTGCCCCGTATCGTGTGCAGTTAAGCAATAAATTATATAAATTACTTTTTTGTTACATAACATTTACCAATATTCGTGTGTTAATACTGTTAACATTTTTATTATAATAACTTTATTACTTACAAGCTCAATCTATCGTACAACTTAGAGGTTATTTGTTGTAGAATTTATGTACTGATTTTTGTTCTAGAATTGAAGTTCAAATTAAGTTTAAAATATGGTATAATTTATGTATGTTAATTTCCAAGTGAGATAGAAAAAAAAATTATTACTTTTATCGTCAGCAGATAACTTGTCTTGAAAAGTTGTAATTTTAATAAACTCTTTTTTGAAAAAGTTGTTCCTTTGACAGCGTATAATTAAGTATTAATATTCGGAACTGGTAAAATAAAACAATGTTATCAAAGTAAAAAATAGAAAAAATTTTCCAAAAACACATAACTTAAAGTAATTATTTTTTTCCCTTAATCGTCTGTATTTTTATAATAATAAATTTAGTACCACAGATGTTTTTGTGTTAAAACTTTATTCCGACTAACAGCGTTTCACTCCTCCCAAATAAATTGAATAACAGATCCACGGAGTCTATAAAATATTAACACACATTAGAAAAAAAATCATGTATAATTATGCATAATATTTATGTGAGTAGTAACTATAAACGAACTTTAAAGTTTAATCCTACATGTTTTTAAGCTGAAAAACTTATTGAATTATTTGTTAAATTTATTATGACGTAACATTCTGCACAACTTAATTTATGTTTCATTTTAAAAGCTTGCCTATTCTTAGAGCTTTTTTGAGGTTAGTACATGCTTTTATTGAATTTGTAGTTTTTGTAGACAGTTTTATATTTTTATGTTTTTATTTCAAACTTTGTTTTTATACCATAAAGGTCGTTTATAGTTACTACTCACATAAATATTATAAATAGTTATACATGCTTTTTTTTTAATATAAATTAGCAGTATAAATCCTATTTAAACAACCTTCCTTTTTTAACGCATACACAACGGATGTTGATTCTTTTAAGCATAGCCTACAAAAAGGGTTATTACTATCTGCTATTGGCTATGCTCTTTTTATCACCTCCCAAGTTAATTTAAAATCTATATTTTTGCGATTTAAGGCACAGCCAATAGCAAATGGTAATAACCCTTTTTATAGGATGTGACGTTATAAATAGATTATGACGTAATTTTAAAACTATCAAAAATCATGCAAAACGGCTCGTGCAAAAATTAATTTACGAATCGACAATAAACTGGCAAAAATTCATAAAACTTCAGTGAGTAATTAAATATTAGAACAGATAATTGAAAGAGATAAATAAATTAAGAAAAAAAGTCAAGTAAAAATTTTTATTTAAATTATATTAAGATGAAATTAAAACTTGTAAAACTTTAAAAGCGCTTTTAAAGTTTAACAAGTAATTAATTTTTGCACAAGCCGTTTTTCATGATTTTTGATAGTTCCAAAATTACGTCATAATCTATTTATGCTAAATTTTAACTTTCATTTGTGTGTTTTGTTTTGTGCTTTATTTTAAACTTGTATTAAAGCTGATGAGTGCATAAGCACGAAACTCGAGTCCTTCAAGTTTTATATCTTGAAATAAACCTTTTTATTAATAAAGCCCTTAAAGTGGCTCAGTGTGAAAGATTTGATTTTTCAAGTTAAATAACTTAATTCATATTTTATTTATATATATATATAATTTTAAAGATGAATAAAAGTATACACGACTTAAGACCTATAAACTTCAATTATTCATTAAAGAGCATACCAATAAGTAGTAGTAATAAAGAGTTCAAAATTAAAATGTACGAAAAAGTAGATAAACTGATAACTAAAATGAGATGGAAAGGGATGAAAACACAGAAGCTAAAGTTTCAGATTATTACGGCTTATTTCCAACAAAAAAACGAGCTCTCGAGGATAAACTTTTAACAAATTTTGAAAACGACCTTTACGAGTCAATAAATAATTTAAAACTCCGAAAATACCAAAATTCTTTTACCCGCAAACTTAACAAAGACTTAAAGGAAATAAGGTCCACCAAAAAAGTTTTTGTTTTTGCAGATAAATCTCACAGCCTATACAAAGTTAGTCCGGATAAGTATAAGAAATTAATTACAGAAAACATCACATATACATACAAAAAATCGGAAAAAAGTCTCATCGAAAAAATTAATAATGAAGCAAAGGAAATAGTATTGAAAAACAAAATAAAAGGTAAAATTCCCAAACTTTCTCAACAACAATGTTACATTACTTTAAAAGATCATAAACCAAACTTCCCAACTAAACTAAGTTGTAGAATAATTAATCCGGCAAAAACTTTTATTGGCAAACCTGCAAAAACAAATTTAGATAAGATCAACAATTTTATAAGAACAAAAAGTATTTTAATACAATGGAAAAATACTTATGAGGTATTGAACTGGTTCAATAACTTAAGCAATAAATCAACTTCAAGGTTTATCAAATTTGATATAGTGAGCTTTCATCCAGCAATCTCAGCAACAATTTTGGAAAACTCCTTTAAATTTGCTGCAGGCCTAACTAAAATCACGGAAAATGAAAAAGAGCTAATCAGACATTGCTTTAAATCAGTACTGTTCCACGAGGGTGAACCATGGTCGAAAAAGCATAACAAGAACAGCTTTGATGTACCAATGGGAAGCTTTCATGGAGCAGAAGTTTGCGAACTGGTTGGCCTATATATTTTAGATATATTGAAGAAGGAAAATATTTTTAGAGATGGTAACTTTGGTGTATACCGTGACGATGGTTTAGCAGTGGTGGACATTCTACCAGGACCAGATATGGAGAGAAAAGTCAAACATCTAAGAAAAGTCTTTAAAAACATTGGTTTTGATGTCACCATCGAAGCCAATCTGTTTGTAACAGACTTCTTAGATGTTACTTTAGATCTTCAAAATGAAAGTCATAAGCCGTATAGAAAACCAAATGCGCATACGGTTTATGTGAATAGCAAGTCAAACTATCCAGAGCATGTGTTAAAACACATACCGGTGGCAGTGAATAACCGCCTCCAGAGGATTTCTAGCAGTCAAAGCATTTTTAAGGAAACAACCCAACAATACCAGGAAGCTATAAGAAAAAGTGGGTACGATCACGAGTTAGCCTATAGCCACAAAAGCGAGAAGGGTAAGAACAAGAAAAGAAGGAGAAGAAATATTCTATATTTCAACGCTCCATTCTTCAAAAGTGTGGCAACACGGGTTGGGAAGCGCTTCCTAGAGATTGTGGACAATAACTTTACTGAAAACCATCCATATTGTAAAGTTTTTAACAGGAAGACACTAAAAGTTTCCTACTCCTGCATGTCAAACATGAAACAAATTATAATGGCACACAATCGAAAGATGTTAGACACGCAGGACAAAGAGAGGCGAATGTGTGACTGCAAAAAACAAGAATGCCCGGTAAATGGAAGTTGCTTAATGGAAAATATTATATGTAAAGCTACAGTCATAACTGAAAACCAGACCAAGTTTTATGTTGGCTCGACTTGACTATCGTTTAAGAATCGCTACACAAAGCACAAGTACAGCTTCAAACACGAAAAACATAAAAACACGACAACTTTATCGCAGTACATTTGGAAACTAAAAAAATAACGAAGTTAATTTTAAAATTCAATGGGAAATATTAACAAGAACGAAAAATAAATATAGTTTAAAAAACGGATGTAAATTGTGTAATGCGGAAAAAATCAAAATTTTAAAAGTTAATAAATCAGAATCTCTAAACAAAAGAAACGAATTACAAACTGGCTGCATACATTATCGTAAACAATTTATCTAAAAACTATGTTAATAATTTTGTCTAAAATCAACTATCTATTATTACGTAATACCTAATTTTATATATTTTTATTGCTGTAATTATAAGTTTGCTTTTCATTGAATAAAACTTGGCTGAAGACGCGTATTAAACGCAGAAACAGCTGTCCCAAGCAAAAGTTTATTTTGTGTATTTTAATTATATATATATATATACTAAAGTAATCAGAGACTTACGAAAGGGCTTAATATTAAAATAATATCTGCAAAAATATAGCAAAGGATTAACCAACAGTTATTTAATGTATTTCCTTAATCAAATTTAAAATAAAATCGAAATAAATTAAATGAATAGCTTTAAGAAGAAATATATTAAAAGAAAAACTATTATTAAAAGTTACTTTATTACGTAGCATTAATCAAATTTAGTTTAAAGAAAATCTTCAAACAGAATAGATAAACATAAAAGTTTTCAAAAAACAAAGTAAAAAATAATAAGTGGACAATTTTTTTATATAGAAGTTAGCTGTCAGAGGCTTAAGTTCATACTTTACACACCTGATCATTGAATTTAACTTCTAGTCAAATGCATTAGTGACGGGCTTATAACTAAGTTCTTCGCTTTATAAATTTTTAATTATCGTTGTAAATTAATGACAATTTAGCTGCTGAGGGTTAGAGTCGACGTAGTTCTGCATTATGACACAATATAGAGTTTGTTCAATAGTATTAAAAAGGCTCTAAAAATAGGTAGAGTGTACAAAAATAACTAACTAAGTTAGGATTTAAAAAAATTAACATAAAGGTTTGATCATACCACTTTGATCACCAGACCACAAGCCTTCGGTAGCCTCAGACAAGGGTTTTGTTTTACTGAAACTCGTCAGTCAGTCGCAACCGAAAAAACTTGCAGTCGCCAATCTACAAACGATTCATCATGTTGTATTATAAAGCTTCTGTTTGTTAGTATGGTCAATATTGTTTATCGAACGACAAAAATACGCTCAAAAGGTTAGGTCAAAAAACCTGGTGTACAAAAAACCTTTCGGTTATCGTGTCATACACTAGAACAGTTTAACGTCATGTCTAGGACAAAATATTAAATAGTATCAGCTTAGTTTTAACATATGTTTATTTACAAGTTATTATTTTTTATTTTCTATAGAAAATATTTTGTATGTTAATATCATTTAAGCCTAAATATTTTAAGTTTTAGTTATTTACTAGTCTGTTATTTAAAATTGTTTTTATACGTGTTTTTTTATGTATAAAAACCGTATTATTTATATTGGAAAAAAACTTTGTAATTTGTTCCTATTTTTCATAAAATTACAATGTTACATTAATAGTTTTGTATTATATTGAGTAATTTGTTGAAGATAAGTTTATTAGTTTATATTTCAGCAGCAAAATTTAATTTGTTAAAATAATTTGTTACAAGTATTTTTAAAATACATTGCAATTTTAAGTAGGGTTTCATCAAAGCAGATTGCCACATCTTTTTAACATAACATTCTTTTTAGTATTAGTAATGTACACTGAAGTACTAGGGTCTCTAACTTTATGTGAAACCGCCTCTGTAACAGGTTCGGCAGTTTCAACTGGAGTCGGATTAGCAGTATCTTCGGGGCCACCTTTATCTTTAGTTGCTACCTCGGTCTGCGACCGAGTGTGAGAGGGTTTAAGAGCTAAATACCTATTCATTTTACTTTCAATTTAAGTTTAAATATAGACTAACAAATATCTATAAGCTTTATTATACAATAAAATGAAAGAACAATAAGAAAGGTTTCTACTTGAGAAGGCTTCTTGCAGTTTACAATTCTAGTTGTACTGTAACAAATGGTTGCTCGTACAGTTTACTGGTTCAGAACGTAGGGACTTATACTTCCTCGTTGACACCGGATGTAGAGCACGCAAGATAAAAAAATACAATAATGAAAAAAAGTAAATTAAAGATAAAAGTAATAAGTTATGCCACCGAATGCGTGGGCTTATGCGTGTAGTTCTATGTTCAAATTGTTTCAAAGAAGTTGTCTCTACAGTATGCATAGGCTTATGAGTATGTCACGTTAACAACTCAAATCGAGATGTTCGTCCGTCGACGTTGTTGAATAAGAAGCTTTTCCAAGATGGCGACTTATGCTCAGAGCGCCAAGAGAAGGTTTTCCAGGAGATCAGCTAGCTTTTCCAAGATGGCGGCTAACACTCAAATTTGCGAGCAGTAGAGTGTCGCTTCGTGCTTGTTTCGAGGTAATAATTCACGCACTGATTGGACGTGTTTATAGTTTTTCTGGAATCTTTCTGTAATTTTCGATGGACTTTGGACTTGTAGATCACGCGATCTCTCGTTTTAATTCTCTCATTTTCTCTTAGCTAACAGGTTATTTCCAGTTCAATCAAGAAATCAGAAACACAAACATTATAAAATAACACTTATTTTGTTTGTGAAAAGTAGCTTTTTCTAGGAATTAGTTTTATTAAATTTATTTGTTGTTATTTTAAAAGGAAAAATGTTAGTTTCTTTAAATTATCAAAGTTTTGACACCTGAGGGAAAATAAAATTTTGCATAAGTGTCCAACATTAGACTTCTTGTAGATATTAAAAAACTTTAAATTCTGTAACTATTACACTAAGTAATTTTTTTAAGCAAAGCTAAAGTATACAAGTCGCTTTGATAACTTTAAATATTAATATTATGAGTGTGTAAGTGTGTTAAGATGAGTTTAAAACTATATTTTGTTTTAAATTTTATAAAAATACTTAAAATTACAGTATTGATTTTTCACTAATTGTTTTATCATAAAAACTAGTCAATAGTTTAAAGTAAAAGTTACTTATTTATGTAAATTGTAGTTAGACTATGAAAAAAGATCAATTTTTTCTTTGTTAAATTATATTTGAAAGTTAAAAAAAAGTAACATACAATAGTTCTGTATAAAATAAAAGTAAGAATTAATAAAATGATTTACAAAACATTTAAAATCAACTTTTTACAGCACTACTAAGCTAAAAAAGATACACACAAAAATGACTGTCAGAATTTAATTGATAATTCACTTTACAGCTCTTGCTTTATACAAATCTAAAACTCGATAACCGAAAGATTTTTTTGTACGCCAGGTGCTAAGACTATTTATTTAGAGCGCTTTTTCGTCGTACAATTAACAATAATAAAAACATTTTATTAATTTTTTAATGTTGTATTACGTTATAAGTAGCTTTATACACAATTAAATATTACTTTTATAGCTTTCAACATAAAAATTGCGTATCTTAATCAAAACTTTACAATTTATACAGTTTAATGCTATTTGCTACTTATATTTTTAACAGCTAATTGTGGACTCACTTTGGTGGCAGTGATATCGTAATTGAATTATTGTTATTATTGCTTTGTTCAGAACATGCAGCACTTGCTTGGGGATTTGAGCTTCAGGATTTTTTCACACTATGTTATTTTAATATTGAGATTTAACCTTGTGACGTGAGGTTTGCTATTGCTAAACGACGTGTCACTAGGGTTTTTTTCAATAAAGGGTTAGGATTAGTTTTTATTTAATTTTTATATTGGTTGTTAAAAATAAAAGTTCTATTATTATTTTTTAATTTATAGATGGACTTATTTTTATCTTTTAATTGAAAGGTAATTTTTTCTTAATAAATTAAAAGATAGGGCAGGTGGAATAACGTATGATGAGCTCAAACTCACTCGCTTGACCTAATAAAAAAAAAATATCGTTGCAAAGGCAAGAGTGAGTTCTGATGTTTTTCTACCTTAAAAAAACTCAGTTTTTGAAATTTTTGTACATTTAATTTTCATTTAATACTAATCAATTTAAATACTAAAAATAGCTTTTTAAATACTATTAAAATTTTTTTAAACTATTTATCATACTTTAAAAAATACAAATTCAGTTACGCACTTGTTACGTATATAACAGTATTGTTTATTAAACGACAAAAAATACGCTCCAAATATTTGGTCCAAGAACCTAGTGTACAAAAAAACTTTTGGTTATCGAGTCGTACAAACTAGTACAGTTTAACGTCATGTCCAGGACGTATTAAAGCATTTTAACGCTAGTTTTTATAGAAAAACAGTTTTTTGATTATTAAGCTTATACGCAGACAAAATCAATTAGTTAGGAAACTTTTAGTGTGATTGTTTTTCAATATAAATCCAAAACTGTAATATCGAATTTTATTTTGAAGCACGTGGCTATTGCTTACATAAAAACAGTAAAAGAAGAATTTCTTGTATAACAGTGAAACAAATGAACTCTTCTGTAACTAAGTAATTATTATAAACTTGTTTTTTGTTTTTGATCATGAAGTAGGAGTATTACTTTTAATTTCTAAATTTTTTTTATCTTAAAGGTTTTGCTTTAATTAAATATTTATAGATAAATGTTAATAAAAAGCTGTTCATTGACCTATTATAAAACTAGTAAAGTACACACTAGTTTACTGTAGTAGTGTTTAATAAAAAGCTTATGTAAATTAGTTTTATAAACCAAAACAAATTTATTTTAAATTTTGTTGCTACAGCTGATTTAATAAAAATTTATTTACTAATTTATAAGGAATACAAATAAAAAAATCAAGCTTCTAGTTACCAGTTGCTTAAAAACTACATAAAATGTTTCTTAAGTAGTGTAAAAACATAAGAAACATAAGCAATTAACAGTTGAAAATTTGTAATTTTATTTCAAAAAAAAAAGATTTTTATTTCAAAGGGTGTAAAACTTAATGTAACTAAATTAGGAAACCATAGACAGCTATAATGTCTTTTAGACAGCTATAAAGTACAACATCTTAATCTAAAAATCTTGTTTATTTGATCTATATAAAGTTACAAGTTTTAAAAGTTTAGCTAAATGCATCATTTTTATTAGTTGAAAAAGTGTTTTACTCAGCTGTTTTCAATTGTAAAACATTTTTTCTTCATAAATTTTTTTTGAAACAAAAAATAAACTAAACTGAACTTTGAACATATAAAATTAGTTTGTTTACGTTTTTGACAATTATTTAAACATTATAAATTGTATTTTTTTTTTTTGATAAATTAGCTATTTTCAAACCAAAAAGGTATAACCTAAAACACAATTTATTTAAATGAATTGAAAATAAATTGATTTTATCTTATCCAAAGCTTAACTTAATAATTAGTATTTAAGCCTTAATAGCATTTTTTTTTTAAATAACTATTGTACTAATGACAAAGTAAAACCATAAAAGTTTGTTTAAATTTATGTTTACTAGATCTTAAAGATAAAGTAATATTTACTCAATTTTTTCTTGTGTTTCAAAAAAATACCATATTAAGAATATCGTTTCTAAGTACTTACTAAACTTATCTTTTAAGCAAAACTTAACCTAGTGATAAAGTATTTTTAATATAAGTGCTGTATTTCTACTTAAACTATTTAAAAATTTTATTGTAACTTATAGGTTTATACTTTCAATATAATTGTTCAACTACAATGGAACAACAGTCTTTTCAAAACAAGTAAGTAAATTAAACTTTAAGTACTATTAACAAATCAGGGCTGCCACACACTCAGTATAATTCAAACTAGCAAAGGCAGGTTTGAATTTGTTATAAAAAACACAGGGTAGTTTTTAAATTTTTTGATATTATCAGTCCACTTTTTTTCTAGATCTTGAATGAGATTTAGTTGGTCCAGTTTCAACATTTTGATTTTTTATAGCCAATGTTGTTGAAAAACTAGATTTTTAGTGATTTTAAAAACTTTATTTAATTTTTATAGATATTTCGTATTAATTTTAGAAGCTCAGGTTGACTCCGTACCATGGTCACTCAGGATAGTTTTTTTTTTTGACTAAATTGGTAACACTGCAAAATCAAGTTTTAGTTGTAGTTTTTTTAATTTTAATTTTTTTATATATAAAGAACTAGATTAATTATTTTATTTCAATTAGAGTTTTCGAATTAATAACATGCGACATATCTTTATGATCACAATTATATACAATAAGACTGTAATTGTTTAATAAATATATCTAAGTGAGTATAAAATTTTCCAAAGATTAGTATTTCTAGCAGTAGTTATTTATTCTTACAAAACCAATTCATGTTTTGACATAGTATTCTTTTTATAACAAAAACTCCACTAAAATTAATATTACAATTGGAAACTTGATATTGGTGGCTTACCTTGTAATTGACAAGCTTCACTATTTCTACTTTTAAAAAAATAGAATATATGGCTGCAGTTTCTTTTGACTTAAATGGGTCTTGTTAGATAGTCTAGAAAAACCTTTTCTACTTGAGCTTTTATTTCCTGAAAAAAAGTATTGGAACTTAAGCTAATTAGCAGTGGTTTTTGCTATATTTAGGCTATTTTCATGATATTTTAAATGAGATTAAGTCAACTAAATATTATTTTTAAGGAAAGAATACTTTTGCATTTCGTTTTTGTTGTTTTTTAAGCCTCACTTCTTGTTATATAAACACGAGTTGTTCTTGCTTTATTTAGTCAAGTTTATTATTGTTGAAAAAACTGAAACAAGTTTTTGTTTTTAATGATATAAGAAAATTTTGTCTTGATAATTCTTATTAGATTTTGGATTGTTACAGTTTTACCATTTATATACTTTTTAAACTTATAAAACTCAAAAATAGTATTTTAAATGCTTTGCCTTACAATTGAAATTAATTAAGTAATGTAAGTTGTATCAAACTATTCTAAGTTCAGTTCAAGATAAAAATATTGTTAACTAATAATATCAAACCTAAAGTTGTTGTGCTGTTAAAAAAAACAACCACACAATCTTCAGTTAGTTATTTTTTCATTTTTGTCAACTAAAATAAACTTTTCAGCTTCATTGTAAATTTAGTGACAAACTGCAAGGCTTGAACTTATTGGTTGAACAGTAATTTTTAACTATTTAGGGGACTTAAATAAAAGTGACTTAAGCCAAAATTCTTTTTTTATTTTAACTTGAGCTATTTATTTTTGCAGATAAGAAAGTAAACCCTATAACAATTAGTTTAACTTTAGTTAGTCTGGTTCAGCATACAGTTTTGTAGACATCTTAAAAAAGTATGCTAATTACTACGTTTTTTATAAATAAATTGTAATGATAGAATTATAAAGCCAATATTTTTATTGATATCTTTGCTTTTTATGTTATATACATATTGTACAGAATTTCTCTGTTAGTAGTGGAATTCAACTTTTGATTGTATTTTCAATGAAACAAGATTATACAAAGTTATTTTAATAAAACAATTTCAAAACAGAATGGTAGCAAACATGAATGTGAAAACAGCACAAACCTGGTTAATGAAGCGGAAGGATTTAATCAAACCTTGGTCAGAGTTTGTAAATTCAAATAACTTTAAAAAACCGGATACTATTAAACAATGGACTACTAGGAGTTTAAAAAACATTGAGAATTACCAAGCAAACTATATGTTTGTATTTATTGGACTCATTTTATATTGCATGTTAGTGTATTTATTATTAAAGTATTTTCATTGGTGCTATAATAATCCTTATATTTTAGCAAATATTAGTCAGTTTAATGGTATATAAAGTTTATTGAAACTTAAAACTTTTACTATTCATAAGTCATACTACAAGTAACAGATGGGTGCTTTGGTAGGCGCCTGTAATTTAGCTCCTTAAAAACTTCAAATGGTTGACAACATTACTTACTTAAAATGCTGAAAACTATCAGTGTCAAAATAAAATGTTAAAAAAATAAAGTTTTATTTTTAAAAAATATATAAAATAGTACTTGAGTTTTTTTAATGTAATTTCAGTAATCTTAACAGAAAAATAATTGTGGTACAAGTAATTGAATTTATTATCTTAGATAGAAAATTTAAAGTTTCATTATAAATAAGAAAGTACACATTTTTTTAAAGCTTTTATTTTGTATTAATTACGTTTTGCTGTATAAGCTTTTATTCTTAATTATATGTTTAAACACCACACATTAGTAAAGTATGACTGGTTCAAGAAAAATTGTTTGTCATCTTATTTGTGTAAAACTGTAATACTTTAGTAAATGTTTATTTTGATAAGCTTTGAATAATGAATTAAAAACTAAAGCTATACTTATTGAGAATTTAGTAATGAAAAATAACAAATGAATATATCTATATTTATGCAAATTGTTAATTAAATTACAATGAAGTTTCAATTTATAGATGTACTCAGACTTTTTGAAGTTTTTGAAAATTCAGGCTAGTTTAGATATTTTTCTAAATATCAGGTTAGATGTTTTAACTTTTTTTTCTTTACATTACATCTATTTATTATTGTTAGGATTGTTTTAAATGTTTTAGATTGTTTAACATCAAATTTTTTTCATCTTTTTGTACCTTTTTTTAGTTTTCACAAAAACTTAAGCTAGTTTTTGGTTGCTTTGACTGGCGTATTTGAAAAACAATTTTTAATTGATTAACATTTTTTAATATGCAAATTTATGTTGTTGGTAGTTCTTTTGTTATGTCTACAAAAAATACTTTGCCAAAATGGTTTCAGCTTGTTTTTGCTCCAAACTGTTTTACAGAAATTTTAATTGTAATACTTTAATTTTACGTGTCACGATATACAAACTTATGTTGTTTTATGTGTAAAGGAACACAAATAGTAAGGAATGTATTAATTACACAATTTTATATTACAGTAACCTCTCGTATCTTTACGTTCTCGTGACGTTACGCACTCTTGTTTAGTTACGCATTATAGAATTCTAAAAAATTCACAATATAAAATTATTTTTTTAATATTGCACAAATTAGGTTTATTGTAAATATTTAATTAAAATATTTTTTTAAATGCTAACTTACCTCTCTATATCTTTAGACTTTGTAAATTGATGTTCCTTGACTAATTGATGAACATCAAGTTATACCTCAGTATATCAGAAAATTTCGTTAACAATAACAAATTTAAGTTTATCCTTAAGTCAAATTAAGAAAAGTTGTAGTAACATAAACAGTTTTTATTACACATTTTTCTTATATTTTATATACTTTTGTTCAAAACAAGAAATCCATTACAGCACCAAATGCATACTTATGTAAAAGACTACATAAAATTTTAATATAGACATCACACTATTTCATTGTAAACAAATGCTTAATTATAATTTTAATTTACTAAGTACAATATAATTTAAATGTTATTATAAATCAAATGAGTCACATATAAATAAAGATAAAATCTATATGTTATTTAATTAGTAAAATTTTTCTACAAGTATTTTTATTTTATATAGATTCAAATCCTTTTTTTTTTATAGATGTATAGTTTTATCTTTTGATCTCATATTTATAAATAAAGTAAACCAATTGTTAAAATTGGGAAAGTTCCCAGTATGCTTTTAACTAGAAGCAATATCAAAAAACAGCCATTATAGTAAGTATATTTGGTACCTCTCGTATCTTTACGATCTCTCGTATCTTTACGCATTTTTTGTAGACATAATGTGCGTAAATAAGCGAGATGTTACTGTAATTAAGTTCTAAGCATCTTGCTTCACTAGGATTTTTATTAACAAACGATTAGCTTGATTTTTAGTATATTTAAAGTTCGAAATATTAATATTTTAAATCTAGTAAAAAACCTGCTGAAAAGCTTAAATAAAATGTTTTTATTTCATTTAGCTTTTTTAAATTAAAGTTGCATTTTTTAAATCCTATCTTTTTAGTAAAATTTAGTTTTTTACAAAAAAAGAGTAACGTTTTATTTTTAAAGGCAATAGATCTTAGAAAATATTTGATGATAAAATATAAATGTGTGACATAAGTAAATCATTCAGTTATAGCAAAAAATACTAAAAAAAATTAAAGTTAAAGTAAATTGTTTTGTCTTCACCTAAATTTTATCTATAACAGTATATTTAAGGTTTATTTACTTTTTATATTTTTTTTTGATGAAAATCAAGTTTTTTTTTCACAGAATAACATCACCGTTGTTACTGATAGCAATTAGTGCGTTTTTTGTGATGAGCTATTTAATTAGTGTTCGACCAACTAATATACCTTTGAAAGTAATGGGTTAGTTCTTTACACTAAGACATTGTACCTTGAAATTTAAAGAAAAATCTAGTGTAGTAACTTATTGCCTTTTAACTTAAACATATTTAATACAAATTAAAATAACAATACAGTATCTTTTAATTATTAAAAATCTGTTAAACACCTTTAAAAAAATAAGATTAATTTCGACTAAAATTTTTCAAAAAAAGATGAACTTTAAAATCCTATAATTTTTTTTTTCAAACTTTGTTAACCCTATATTAAATTTCTTTAGTATAACTCCTTCGACAAACTATCTCAAAGCTAAGGTGGTAAAATGGCCCTCTCTGGTACCAACATTTTAATTTAGATGTTTTTTTAGTATAAAAACTATACAAAATATTGTTCATTTCTAGTTTCTCTATATATAAAACCTGTAAATTAAACTATCTGTATAAATTACCGAAAGCAATTTATTACAAACTGGCTGTATACATTACCGAAAACAATTTGTTTAGAAATTCTATGAATAATTTTGTCTGTAATAAACTAACTATTCTATTATTACGTAAAACCTAATTTTGTATAATTTTTTGCTGTATTAACAAGTTGGCTTTTTATTGAATAAAATACTTGGCTGAAGACTCTTATTAAACGCAGAAACAACTGTCCCAAGCAAAAGTTTATTTAGTGTATTTTAATTTTGTATATATATCTATATATATATATATATTTATTTATAAGATGTAACGTTAAAAGGCGTTAAATCCTGGAGATCCTGATAAGCTAAGCTTATCGGAATATATACCACAGATGTTCTTTTGCTAAAACATTATTTCAACTAACGGCGTTTCACTGCTCTCAAATAAATTTAAGAACAGATCTATGGAGTCTATGAAATATTAACACACATTAGAAAAAAAGCAGAAAAAGCATGTATAATTATGTATAGTGTTTATGTGGGTAGTAACTATAAATGAACTTTATGGTTTAAAAACAAAGTTTGGGATAAAAACATTAAAATTATAAAATTGTCTACAAAAAATACAAATTTAATAAAAGTAGGCACTAACCTCAAAAAGCTCTAAGAATAGGCAAGTTTTTAAAATTGAAAATTAAATTGAGTTGTGCAGAAATGTTACGTCATAATAAATTTAACAAATTGGTCAATAATTTATACAGCTTAAAAACATGAAGTATTAAACTTGCAAGTGTATGTGATTGTAATGTGAGTGTTGTGAAATAAATTAGTACATAAGTAGACAGTGTTTAGACTCAGTTTAGATTCAGGTATGCCAATCATAAAATATCTTTTAAAGGCGGCATATATGAAAATGACACTGAACTTTCGAAATATGTTTGTGGCTTAAAGCGCAGCGGCATTGACTTTGAAATATCCTGGGAAGTTATAAAAAGAGCACAGCCTATAGCTGACGGCAATAGCCCAATATGTAGGCTGTGTCTCAAAGAAGCAATAGCCGTTGTATATGCACTGAAAGACCAGAGATGCCTAAATAAAAGAAGCTAGTTTGTATCGTCTTGTAGACATATAAAGAAATCGCTTTTAAAATTACTAAGTTTTAATTTCATCTTGAAATATTGTTTTTATTTAACTTTTTATGTTTATCTTTATCTTTCAATTATCTGTCCTAATATATAGTTACTCACTGAAGTTTCATGAATTTTTGCCAGTTTATTGTCGATTGGTAAATTAATTTTTGCACAAGCCGTTTTGCATGATTTTTGATAGTTTCAAAATTACGTCATAATCTATTTATGCTAAAAATTTTTAACTTTCATTTGTGTGTTTTGTTTTGTGCTTTGTTTTAAAATTGTTTTGAAAATGATGAGTGCATAAGCACGAAACTCGAGTCCTTTGAGTTCTACATCTTAAAATAAACTTTTATATATATACAAAATTATGATAAATATTGGAATTGTCTTAGAGTTGTCTGATATTATTTTTGCAAACTTTATGCTTAATGGATACTTACCTTGATAATATGCCTGTTTAATTAACTCCCTACTTACCCGGAGTTACTTATCTGTTTAATTATGATCTAACTAGAAATAGATGTTCTAGATATAGATGTCCTAGATATAGATGTTATAAATGTAGATGGTATTAGATACAGATGCTATTAGATATATTTATAGTACTATAAAGCTTCTTGAACAACTCCATTGAAATGTGTTACTAGTATAACACAGAAAAATGTACGTCTGTTCCACTAAGGATTGTGTTTTCTAATTTTTTTTTGTTGTTGCTAGATTTATTTGTAACAAAAGCATAATATCTATTTTAAACTAGTAGTGTTTTCAAACAGTTGATTATAAAATGTCATTGCAAAATAATAAACAATAAATCTGATAAATTGTTTTTTTTTTTGCATCCATTTTTAAAGTTGTGGGATAGATTTATGTATAAATAATGTTAAATGGTTGTCACACACTCTGCTAGTTTAAAATTATTTCAAGTACTCTAAAAACTCATACTAATTTAAATTGTTTTCCTAAACCTCAGGCTAGTTTTAGTGGATTAAAAAAAAATTATTTCTTAAAATTTATTTATTTTATTCGAGACAGTAAGTCCTCTGGTTATTGACTAAAATATCATTCAATTTTTAATGCTTTATTAAAAATAAAATTTTCAATATTTGAATCTTATTACCATTTTTATACTTGCTCATAAACTCAGGCTAGTTTTTGATCACTTAAAACTTTTTACTTTTAACTTTTTGTCTCAAAGAGTAGCAACCTTGTACAGTGTTCATAATATTTTGTTTGTTACTACAACGTTTTAACAGATATTATCAAACTTTGATATATAGCTTTCAATTAAAATGTGTACATCTCCTTTGAATAGGCATATTTGTAAAGTATATAAGTTGTTTAATACTGCTAAGTAAACTTTTTAACTTCTCATCTATTTTAGATTTATTTAAAAAAATAAACAAGTTTAATTTACACTTAAATTTTTTATCAAGTTTTTCAATGGTAAAAAAATATTGCCAGTTTTCTCAACTAAGTAACTTTTGTTGACCAATTATAAGGTTGCTACACACTCAGCTGACCAGGCTAATTTGAAGTTTCCTGAGGATATTTGGAAGTTTTGCTAGTCTTATATTTATTGATAAATTAAGCCTAGTCTTTTTTTAGGCTGAATTAAAACTTAAATTATATTTAAAAAATAGTTAAACAGTTATTTTCAATTTCATCATTTCAAGTTTCCTATCATTTACATTACTTGTTCTAAACCAAGTAATTTCTGTTAATTTAGAACTGCTGTTTTTCTAATGTTTAGGAAAACACATCTAATTCTTGCTGATAGATTTTCTTTAATGTTACATTTAGAATTTTTAATAAGTCCTGAAAATTAGATAAGTTAGGTAAACATAAGCAGTTAAAGTTTGAATTTAGTATTAAGTCATTGTATGTCATTATGTTCTTGTTTAAATTGTTTTGTTAGTTTGATTGTATAAACACTTATATACGTTTTAATCAATGGATGTAGTTGTTTATGATCAATTTTTCTGAACTGTTTTTTGTTGTATAAATTAAAAAAAAAATCTTTAAACCAACTGTAGGCCGCGAGCACATAACATTTAAAAATTTACACAGGGTACTCTTGGATCTAAAATAAAGAGCAAACAAAAATACTTGCAACTAAATATTTAATATTAGAAATTTTGCCCAGGACTATTAAATGCTAGCCGAGCCCTGTATATACTTAAATATAATCATGTTTAGTTTTTTTTTAATTCTATGCCTTAACACAACTATGTTTTTAGTAATTTGTAAATATAGAGTAAGCAAGCACACTGCAATCATGCTATGAATTCTAAGTAAAACAAACTATTTTTAGAAGCCAGGTAGATTGTATTGGTCTATAGAATTTTTTTTAAGCTAGACTTTTTTTGCTTCATAGAGTGTTATTATATATTTACTATAATAATATTTTGTACTGCGAAACCTACTTATATTATTTGGAAATTAAAAAACTCTAATTTTTTGCAGGACATGAGGTAACAACTACACAACAATACTCAATCGCTGGTTTAATATCCTTCCCACTTTTCTTTCTAGCAGGCACCGGCTCCGCTGTTTTTTGGGTACTGGGTTAGACTGACATAATTTTAAGTATTTTTTCGAATAA
Source organism: Thalia democratica (assembly GCF_965202585.1). Taxonomy (NCBI): domain Eukaryota; kingdom Metazoa; phylum Chordata; class Thaliacea; order Salpida; family Salpidae; genus Thalia; species Thalia democratica. Next base: position 62,464,469 of record NC_139165.1, read on the forward strand.
GGTTCTATGATGTTTTGCTATACTTTAAAATAAAAGCAACCAAGATACATTATAATTGTTTATTACACTACAGGAGTTTCATTTTTTCTTATTGGTTTACACGCATCGTTTCACTTATCAGTTGAAGAAATGAATGGGGAAGATCAAACTCCTTTTGTCGAAACAGTTTGACAGCTGGAAATGCTTAAAACTCCAATAATTTTACTCTATTTACCATTATATTTTAAATCAAATACTGCTGATGTTTTTCTATATTTTATACTTTGTATCTGTAACGCAATTTTAATGAAGCTTTTGTTTTATTATACCAAACTTGTCTTACAAGTAGTAATGTGCTTCATTAACTACAATATTGTGACACATTGATACACGAGCATATATAGTACAATTTAATTTTCTATAAATAATCTTTTTTTTTTTTTTTTATTTAAATAAATATCTGAAAGATATACATCGGCTGTGTTTTAAATACTTGATTGACTTATATATGAACACTTTGTTGAGATTATTTATATGAAACTTTAAAACTAAGAAAGCAATAGATCGTATTGGTTACTGGAATAAATCTGTTGTATTGCGATTACATGGAAAATTGAAATATTACAGTTCAAGTTCTTCAAAATAAGTTTATACACGCTTTAAAAGTTAAGTAAATGTTTTGAAGGTGAAAAACTAAAAATAGAATTCTAAATTACTTAGAAATAGCTATATTTTAATATGTTTTAAAAATGGTTTCAGCCATATCTCAAAAAATAGTTTCATGTTAGTATTCATGTAGGTTTAAAAAATAAGTTAATAGTGATAAAAAAGTATATTAGAATTTGAATGAATTAATCTTTTTTAATAGTATCAGTTCTTATTTTGATTAGAAACCTATGTTTTATAAAAAACAAATAATTAGAAAAGATTGTTTATCTATTATTCAAAAAAAAAACCATAACAGTTAAAAGGTTTGTTAATGTATTATCGAAATTCAATTTCTTCAGTTCTTTTAAATAGTTTTTTTTTACATTGAAGATGATAAATTTATCTCATTAATTTTAGTTTTGCAATGAATAAACGTCACGTACAGAAGTATAGTTAAAACTTCACCATATAAAATAAGGGTTTTTCCAAAGTAGGCAACATCGTCCCTTAAGTTTATATAGGCTATCAAGCGCAATGGTGATATCTAGTAACAGGCAATTATTTTTGCCAAGTGGGCGATTATCAAAATTAGTTCTGGAAACTGTCTTGAATGGTAAATTTCAAAGCATCTGGTTGAGATTACAATGTTTAAAGTCTTACAAAATACTGTAACTATATACGTTTGCGAAAAAAAATAAATATTTGGTTAGTGCAATGTACGGCTTGTAAATCATATCCGAGCCACTTCTTTTAGACTGAAAACTACTTTTTAAATTGAAATTTTTGAGTAAATAGCTTAGTTTGATCTTTGGTACTCAATGGTCAATAAATCGTATTTACTAAATTTTAATCTTTTGCAGTTCAATTTTTAATTTAATCGAGTACTGTTTCTCAAAATTAAGCACTCATGAAGGTTTTTTTAAACCGTTCCATGAAAATGATTTTAGTGAACCTAATCAACTGACTAAAAATATTTACCACCCTTAATTTAAAACAAGGGGTTTTATGGCAGATTAAATAGGTTTAGAAGCTTATTGAAATTAATTGAAAGTTATATAAGATTTTGAATAGTGATCTACCGGATCCACAAAATTAGGATCCGGATCTGTTGTTTCAAAATACAATCAAGTTAGTTTAAAATGTAGAAAAAAATTAATGCGTTAAACTAAACTTTATTATAGTTTATAGATCGACAAAATAGTTGGTTCCAGGACCTGGTGCACTTTGGAACTTTTGAAATTACCTTTTTCATAAGAGGTAGGAAATTTTTTCTAGTAAATATATTTTATTGTGTATATTATATTGAACGATCAAGGAAAAACGCTCAAAAAGTTTATTAGATAGTTCTAAGGACCTGGTGTACGAAGGAACTTTAAAGGTATCGAGTCAAAAGCCAAGATTTCAAAATAAAAGCCTTTTGCGGGCCGGACGTATTAGAAAATAAATATTGGCAGGTCGCATAGCATTTGAAAATTAAGTTTTTTTAGTTTTAAGTCTAAAACTATTGAAATACTTTTAAGAACTACTGTATACAGAAAATAAAATTGATTTCACATTTGTTATAAAAAACTTAATGTTCGTTGTTTACTACAAATGCTTCATGCTAAAAAGTATGTCGCACGCCAGATATTTCTACTTGGCGGGACAAAACCAGGCTAATGCTCCCATCCCTAACCATTGAATATATTTTAGCTAATATTTAGACTAAAATTAATAATAAAATTCTGACTAATAATAAAGTAAGTTCAGGCATTTTGCCAACTTTCACCTGAATTCATTTTCAAAATTTGCTATTAGAATTTCTATTTCATGTATTTTATAAATATTTTTGTAACTTTTTACTTAATTTGTATATTTTTTTTAAAAGGTTTTTGTCTTATTTTGATCTGTAGAATTTTTAAGAAGTTTATGAATACTGAACAAGAAAAGCCATTCTAATACTAAATTCATATATAAACTCTTTTTTTTAAACAACTGAACTAATGAATTCATGCAGACATACGAAAAGTTTCTACGAAAAACTGAAAAGAAACTAAATCTTATGAAGTGTTCTATACTAACATAGTTTTTTTTTAGTAGTAGACATGTTATGGTTTTTAAAATCATTTTTGTTACTTTGTTGTGAACTAATATTGATTTGTGATACTAAAATCTTAATCAACTTTTTAAAGATATACTTTAAATTACATTAAACTTAAAAATAGTAAATAAATATTCATTGTTTACTAAAATATATATTTATAACTTTCTTATAGGTAATACAGATATCATTACTTTTAATTGTTTTTCACTGTCAAGTCGTACACCACGTATATTGTTAAATAAGGTCTATGTATTACACCGAAACAAGTTTATAAAATAAATAAGTTTTATATTTGCTCTTTACTGTAAGTAATTTAATACTGAAGACTAAAAAAACAAAAAACTATTGTAGTTTACAAATAAAAAAATAAAAGATATGAATAAACAAGAAAAGAAATAAAAACAAATGATTACGATTATGTTTTTGGTTTAGTTAACTTTGTTATAAGTTTAAATAGTTTTGTTTACAATTATTAATTATAAACATTGCCTAATGTTTAAAACAATAAGTTTTTTAGTAAACTCTAAGTTTTAATTATACTATGTTATATTTCGGCTCCTACGAGAGGAGCTTTCTATACGACTTACGAGAGGAGGTACAACTTATTTATAAGATTACTAGTTTAATACAAATAAAACGTCTCGCAAAAGATTTTTCGAATAAATACGGCCTGTTGTGTACAAAACGCTACCATATCAGGTCAACCGACTACAAAAATTATTACCTCTATTATAGATCAATGAAAAAGTGTACAAAAACTAGTTTATTTAGGAGCATAAAAATAGTTAAAAATTAATGCATTTCGTATTAAAAAAGTGTTGGTTTGAGATAAAAAGAAGAAGTCAAAATTAGTACGAATCAATCAACATGCTTTTGTTGATTTAGTCAAGGTGAACATATGTCAATGAAAGCAATTATAATGATTATTTTAGAGTTAAAAATTAGTATAGGAAGAGAGAAAAAGGTTATACTCTGTAGATACCTCAAAATAAACATGTTTTATTTGTGAATTATAGTCATCAGATAAGCTTATTAAGCAGGAATATCAGGACCGCGACGATATATGATTACTTACTTATCACTATTTAATGATTACTTGATCAAAATTTTATTTTTTAATTTTACAAACATAATATTTACCAAAAAAGAAAATTCTCAAACTTTGTTTTTAAAACCACAAAGTCTTAAGCATTTATATTTGACATACTACCTACAAAAACTAAATGCTTGTTAAAAAAATAATCATAATTTAATAAATTTAAAATACTATTCAATTTGTTTTTAGAAATTTTCAAGCATTTGAACTGATAAAAACTGACATTTTCCAACATCTAGTAAAATAAAGACTATAAAAACCATATGCTTATTCGGAATGAAATTCATAATTTTTAGTAATCTATAAGCAAAAACAAATTCTAAAAAGTTATTGCTCGAATTAATTTGAGAACTTGTTTTTGATTTAGAAGTTTTCAAGCATTTGAAATGACAAAAACTACATTCCAAACTTTTAAAAGTAAAGATTAATTCTGACGCATTTGAACCCTGAAAATAGCATTTTTATATTTATTCTTTATAGTGATCCAAGATCCGGACCCGCCCTGGACCGGTCATTTTTTACTTGGATCCGGAACCGGTCGGATCCTATTTTTTAAAAAAGAACCGGAACCGGATCCAGTTAGTTTGGAAAGACTTTGTTTTCCGCGATCAGCTTCTTTAAGTTTTATATATAATATTATTATTGTATAAATATTATTGTGTTTTGAATGTTTAATATATTTAATATAAGAAAAAAGCCTTGCTACTTCTGCAAGGTGTTGAAACAAGGTGGAACTCAACCAACCTTATGCTGAAAATTTAAAAACAAGTGTTCAGAAATGTCTGACTAACAATAAATTTAAACCCGAAAATATTCTTACAGCTGATGAATGGAAATTTTTTAGCCTCCTTAATGAGCTGCTCAAACCCTTTTACATAGTAACGCAGCAGTGTAGGCATTGCTGTCAAGTGTAATCCCGCATGCAGCAGTACTAAAATAACTTTTTAATCATAAAGCTAAATTCCTACAGTACCGCCTAATAAACCTAACGCTCAACTACCTAAAAATGATGTTCCCAAAAAACGTTATTGTTTTTATCTACATTTAAATCGGAAACAAGTTTAACACTCACGTAGGTGAGCAACAACATTCAGTTGATCAAGAGATTGAGACAGACATTTTTTCTTTAATTAAAAAAAATATATCTGCTAAAGAAGTTAAAGAAGCTGAATTCTTGTCTTGGTGGAACTCAAACAAGAAAAATATACACACATCTTACCGGGTTTGCAAGAAGTTGTCTTTCTGAAAGACTTCTGTTTATTCTGAAAGGTTATTTTCAGAAGCTGGTAACTTGTACTAACAAAAGCGAAATCGATTGCTTACAAAAACTGGCGAAAAACTTATATATTTTATAACAATTTAAAAAAATAAGAGTAGGTTTCTTAGCAGCTTAATGGCGTTGATATGAATAAATGTTATTTACTAAATCACTTACTTTTGTATATGTAAACAGTTGCTAAAGAAGTTTTTGTTCATCTTATAGTTCGAACTTTTGTAAATATAAGTATAATGTAAAGCTTAAAACAATTAAAGCTCGTTAGTTTTCAAAGCGTTGTTGCATTCAGTTTCTTTTACGTCATTACAAAATTCAAGTTTAGTCGTACAAATAGCTTGCAATTTAACATTAAAACTGAGATTTCGTATAGGTAGATATTTGTTTTTACTCTACAACATTTTTTCAAGTGTAATAATTAAAATATTTAGACAATAACATTTTTTTTTTAAACAAAATATTTGTATTAAACAATTTTTACGAATTTATGGTATTATAATAATTCAATTTTATAAGTTTGTTCTCTATTAAAACTACATAAAACATTTAGAATCCGGAAACAAATCTTAATGGAAAAATTTGTTCCGGCCGATCTTAATTTAAAAATTAGATCCGGACCTGATCTTAAATAAGAAAAAATATCCGGAACCGGATCCTAAATAGTGAATCCGGTAGACCACTTCTTTATAATTAATTTAAAAAACTGCAACCCGCAGAAGATTTTTTTCTATACAGTGCGTGCGGGGATAGCTGTCAAATTTGCACGAGCGTACAAAATTAGGGAGACAAAATTTCCCGAAGATACTTTTGCACGAGCAGATAATTTTGCACGGTTTGATTTTTTTTTAGTTCAGTTTTCTTTTCTACTATCACTGTTAACCCTAACCCTCAGTCGATAAGTTTTTTTTTTACTATCACTGTTACCCCTAACCCACGGTCGGTACCTTTTTTTTAATTAACTATTTTAACTATCACTGTTAACCCTAACCCTCAGTCGATAAGTTTTTTTTTTACTATCACTGTTACCCCTAACCCACGGTCAGTAGCTTTTTTTTTAATTAACTATTTTAACTATCACTGTTACCCCTAACCATCGTCAGTAACTTTTTTATTAAATTATTTTTTAACTCTCGTGCAAAATTGTCTTCGTACAATTTTGTTCCCTTGTGCAATTTAGTAACCTCGTGTATTTTGTCTTCGTGAAGTTTTGACCCGTTCCCGCGTACGGCCTTTAAAAATATTTTTAAGCCTGTTACATAAAAACGGCTATCGACTGCTGATCTATTTGGCATTGATTTCTATTTTCAACTTAATTGAAAAGAAAACAGCGAAAAGTGACAAAATAAAGCATTAAATTTTTTTTTTTTTATTTCTTTATTTAATTGTTATTTTTTAATTTTGAAATATTTCAAAGTGTGTTTCTTGAGCTTTGAAATTTTTCTAATGTGAGAGCTATTTTTATTTGGCAAAAATATTTAGAAAACGAAAAATGCCTAAACTATAAAATAATACTAAAGTATTGAATTTCTTAAAACGGTTGTTTAACAAAAGTTTATTTTTTTAAACAGTTTATACTAAACTTCTATATAGAAATGTACTACTCTAAGAAAAAATTTAAAAGGATTATCCTTTTAAAATTTCTTATATCTAGAAGTTTTAAAGTAATTGTTGTTTTGATAAAAATAATGAATATTATTTTTTAAGTGCAATCAGAATGTGGTATAGTATTTCGTAAACTATAAATTTTATCATCTTTGAAAGTCTTTTATTTTTTTTACGTATCTTAATGAATCGTCAACTAAATTATTTATCTACGTGTTAAACTTAAAAGTATACTTTACAAATATATATAAAACAACCAACAGTTAGTTAAGCTCTGATAAAAAAGATGTCTTCTAATCTCTACTTGTTTCATTGATTCAAAAAAATAAAACTAAGCAAAACATTTTTAGAATACTTGAAACTAAATCATTTAAACTTTGAGTAGTTGACTGACTTTTGTCATACTTTATGGACTTAAATAAACTCAATATAATTTAATATGTCAAATTTAAAGGTTTCAAAAGTGGAATTTTTTGTTTTGGAGTGTAAATCACTTTACTTTAATATAAAATCTTTAAAGAGAACACTTAAACTCAAGTTTAATATTGAAATAAGTTTTAATTCAGAATACTCGGAAAAATTCACACAACTTTGATTAACATTATACTGTTTAAAAAGTATTTAAGTCAAACTTAGCGGTTCAACTTTATTTTTTAAATGAAAGCAAAAAATTAGGAGTTTTTTAAAGAAAATAATAAAATCATAAACTTTTTTTAAGCTTACAAAATCTGGGATTGTTTCTTCTTAATTCATAAGTAAAAAGTATACAGCTAACTTTTTTTTTAAACAATGTTTTTTATACTCATACGTATTTTCTATAAAACTTCTTATTTCTTTCATTCTATTACAATTTAACTTTTTATAAGATTTCCACTCAAGTAGATATTTACTTTATTCTTTGTTGTACTTATTGTTCAAAATTGTATAAGAAATTTAAGCTTTTTTCCGAAAACTCAACTGGTTGGATAAAAAATTACTTAGCACAAAACTTGTGATTGAATGTATTTGTTACATAAAAACAAATTATTCAGCAACAAACTATTTTCCAATAAATTAGAAACATTTTCATAAAGCACAAATAAAAAACAATAAACAAAACAAAATTGCCTAGAAATCAGAAAATAAACGTATGCAAAAAACTTTTTAACTAGTTTAAGTGAATTAAATAGAAAATTTCAGGCTTTTATTCAATATATATTTAGAGTAAAAGTACCAAAAGACAACTGTTACTTTAATATCTTGCTTTATTTTTTATTTACCAATGTTAAAAATTTTATATTTTATTAATTTACAAAATATAAGAAACTTTGAATAAATATTTCATAATTACGAGACTTATCAAAAAAAATTGGAATTTTTCTAAATCAAAATTGTTATTTTTTCAGTTGTTTGTGACTAGTTTAGAAAAAAATTCAAATTTATCTTGATCTTCGTAATGGACGCTGCTGACCTTTAAAAAAGTTTTTTATTTAGTTTTTTAATTTGTATAACAACTTAAAACTTTTTGGTGGCAAGTCTTACAAATAAAATTGAAACTTTATTTCTTAATTTATTTTCATTAAACTATATAAATTATTATTCACTAAAGAAATAAAACGTTAACAAAATAAGTCAAGTTTGTACATTAATAGATATCAAACTCATTTTTTCATTACTAAACAATAAAAAAGTTTAATAGAGAAACTATATTTAAAACTAGAAAGAAAATTGGGAATTGTAGTAAATAAAAATGTTTTGAACTTTAAGTTTTTATTTATATTTTAAACTTAGATTATTACAAAAGTGCAAAAGATTTGTTTACTTTAATCAAGTATACTTTTGACAACTTTAATTACTCTAACTAAATTTACTTTCATTTTGATATTTTATCAATACTTTTAGTTTTAAATTCACACATTGTGTTAACAAAAACAAAAGTATAATAAACATTTTCTTCTAATAATTACTTTTTAATACATTTCAATCTTTATTTTAAACTTCAACTTTTTTTAACTAAATAGACTTGGAACGCTTTAAATAACAGAGTTTTGAAACTAACAATATAAAATACAGCAATTAAATGCAGCTATAAACTGAAAAAGAAAACTCACCATGAGGACGAAACATTTGCCTGGGTCTCATGTGTCGGTGCCTCATCATGCCATGCATGTGCGGGGGAGCAAGTGGAGGACCGTTCATACCGGGATGCCTGTTCGGCATGAAATGGGGTCGCAGCATGTACCGCTGCTGCTGATACTGACGGTGTGGGATATGAGGGCCTCTCATGGTGTTTGGACGAGGTAGTTGTTGGTGTCGAGGCGGCATGTTGTCAGCAACGACCGGGATATTACCGTTGGTTGGTTCCAGCAAAGGAGCTTTGTTGGAAGCTTCTATGCAGTTTGTTACTGGTTAGTTAAGAGTGCTTAAAATAAAAAGGTCTCTTTTTGTTTTTGTTTGAGTTTTTATCTATAGACCAACTGAAATATAATGTGAGGTAAAGAAGTTATTCTTAACTAGTAAAACTTATAAGAAAAATATTAAAAAAAACAGAAAACTTAAATTACCTTTATTCCTGTTTTCAGGTGGAGTGTTATTGTTAGAAGAAACCTGTAAAATATTTGTGTTTATAGATATGTCGAAAATTTGATTTTTTCTATTTTTAATAAAAATTTAACAATGCTTGTAATTACTTATTCTAATAATTTTTTTTTATTAAAACTTAAACATTTTGTTTCTTTAATTCATATATGAATGGTTTGAAGTAAACTATTTTTAGTCAAATCACTATACTTCAAAATTTTATCAGGGTTACTATATTATGATAAACAAAAATTTTTATTTTGAAAGCTTTGTATTTAAAATAAACTAACAAACAATGCACAAACATTTTAATACTTTACTATACGAAAATCAAAGCTAAAAAGATAAGTGTTTCTTAAAAGTTTTAATTTAAACTATCTAATGCTTATTCAGTCATTTCAAGTGCATCAAGTTATACTTTTATAAATTAACTTAAATGAAATTAAAAATTAATAATCTTATATAGTTTAGCAACTGCTCTATAAAACAAAAAGCGTTTAGTTACATTGCTGTCCTTGTTTAGATAGGGAATAACTTTGGGTTCGACAAAATCAATTTTTTCAGGTTCTGGCTCAGCAGGACTATCAGGGATCATTTGTGGTGTTAGATATATTGCCATGAGTGTCGATGACTCTCTACGCATCTGAATATCTTTCTCCACACTGCATGCAAAAACATGATTATTCAAGTAAAATATAATTAAGTATATCTAACTTGTTTCTTAAATTTTTATGAAACCTTTACACTGTATAAATAAATATTTTATCGAGAACTAATTTTTCTACAATCGCTTCCACATTTTTTATCACATTTAGAGTTTAAAATAAAATAAAACATTCTGACTCTATAAGTTGAATTTAATCTGTTTTGTACTGCTTTTTATGTAAGATGGTAACACAGCCAATTTAAGCAGTGTCTCTTAAAAATATAACCTGTTTAAATAATTTTATACTCTCATTAATTAACAATAACAACTTGTTTGTTTAATATTAAATAAAAATCCATTTACAACAATTAATACTAGATTAATATAAACTAACTAATATAAGTTATTCCTATAAAATCATTCATAAAATAATAATGTTGAAACAAAGGAATATTTGTGCACACTATTTTTAAACATTTAGATAAATTTTGTATTTTACCAAATCACTGTACCAAAAAAAATCAAACATATAGTACACTCTTTCTGTAAATTTATTAAATCAAGATTACTACAAAAATAATAAAAATGTAAATTTAAAAAATCAAAAAGCATAAACTTAATTTTGAGAAAAGATAACTCAAATAAGACATAGGTATAAACTAGCAGGAGATTTACAAAAAAATCAAACTAGATTTTAGACTGTTTTTTTTTTAAGTTTAAAACTAGCTGATTTGGTAGCATCCCTATAAAAACCTAAAAACTATCATTTGTTATATTTTAAATTGCAAATAATGCTATTTTTTTGTAACTTAAAAGTACCGTATACAAATTTTGAAAAGTTTTATGAGACAAATTATATTTATAGTCGTTCAACTGTTAGTAGTTATACATTATTAATAGCTAAAGTTACAAATTGTATTTTAAATTTATTTTACCTTAATTGTCCCCAATTTTCCATAGCTTTACCGAACTCATCGTTTACAATAATTCTTCCTGGCCTAACCCATTCATTTCCATCTACATCTCCTTGTCTCAATCTTTCTCTCTGTCTTTCCTTTTCCAAAGCTTCTTTGAAGTTTTCATTGTTGACATTAACTGTGAGTAATATATTTATACTAATTACTTTAACATTACTCATAATAAAAAATCATTAACCACAACGATGTTTAAATATAAATTAGTAACTTAAACAAACATAATTATACTTACAAACAATAAATTTTACAAAAACAAGAAATTAAAAAATCAAAATATGCTATGAGAAACCATGCCAAAAACAAGTATCATGTATATATCCTTGATATACGCGTACAAATGTATAAAACAGTTTCTATTAGCAACGTGAAATGACGTAGAAAGAGTGAGAAAATGTTCTGCTCTGAGAGAAGTTTTGAGAGAAATGAGAGAGAATTACTACACTGTAACTTAATTCCGTACACTTTTACACAATTAGTAGGTAAAAGAATTTTACATATATTCCACTATATACATATCTTCAATGAAAGTTTTGATTAGTCAACGTGCTTAACTAAAACATATTATTTGTTTTAGTCGTTTGCTTCGTCATGTACGAATTAACATATCATACTTATAAAATCATTAACTAATCATAAACAATTAGAGAATTAGTAGCAAAATTATCATTGTCTAGGTAATTTTCTTTTTAGAAAACTACATTAAATCGCTTTAAATATACATTTAGTTATAATTAAAATAATTTATGATTTAGTATAAAAATTACGATGTTAGACATCGAATATTTTTAAGTACAGTCAAGTTTTAACACGCATTGTTGATATAAATTTTTAATTTGTTAATCATTTCAACTTATAAAGTTAAAATATCAGTAAATACTAATATTTTTAGTGTAGTTAATTACTTAAATTACACTTACTTAATTACTAGAAGTTATTTTGTTGCACTCAAAGAATAGTTTCGAGGTTTTTAAAATACAGACGGAATATATATTTGTAAAGAAGTTCGTTTTACAGTCTTCGATCTAGCTTTCAGTGTATAATTAATAAATCAGATAATTACAAATTATCTTTAAACTTACTCTGTTGTTGGACGCTCGAGAGACCTATAAGTGAATTTTAAAATATGTACTTTTTTCACTCATCGAATATTTTTTACACCAATTTAAACTTTCAACTTAAACTGTATTTCATGTAGGTTGTTCTAAATGACAGCTATTTAAAGCTTAATGTTTGTTAAACCAATATTATTGCAGTGTTCACTATATGCAAAAAGTTAACTTTCTTCGTTGTCAATTTTTTATTAGTTGTACTTATACAAATATACATTTAACTTTATACATTTATTGAACCTAAGTTCAACTAGTATGCATTATTATCCTACTAGATTTCTTAAGTTTAGACATCCTTCTTTTTTTTAATATTAATTCACCTTGAAGGTTTATTTATAAAGAGAGGTTTAAAACCTTTAATTGTAGAAGCCATTTTATGACGTAATAAAGTGCATGTTTAACACTTACCAGTTAATGAAAAAGTATTTCCACAAAAAGATAAAGCAGCGAATATAAATATTTAGAGATTGAAACTTTCTTATGGGCTAATTATGATTTGAAACTTCTATTTCTTTGTTGAATAAAATGTTCAAAAATTAAATTGCATTCTTAGTCATTAATTAATCTTTTAAGCATAACAAAAATTAAAGTATGCTTTGAATGTTTTATCAAGTACCTGAAACTAAACAATTTTATTAATTTATTTAGGTAAAATATTGCTTTGTTAACAAACTTCTTGGACTCGAACCTAACTATTAAAAAATATAATAATTGTAGCGTTCTTTTTTTAACATCATAATGTAACTAGAATTTGATACTTAAAATTATTTGGATTTCACTTACATAATGCTTAATAAATTCACCTAGAACTTTTAAAAATTAATTTAACTTACTTCTTTTTGAACTTATCTCAATTAAAACGTTTTTAAATTTTAATACGATAAATAAAACAAAACTTTAGCAAACAATTTTCTACATTTATTATGCAGACAAAAGTTAAAGATACTAAACTTGAATAAATGTTTTTATAAAATTATGATTCAGTTAAAATACTCTAAAGTAATGATTAGAATTTATCAAAAAGAGGTAAATAATACTTTTGTACTTAAACTTGCAAAAAAATAGTGAATTATTAGACAAAAGCACATAGAGGTAATTTTCAGAGCAGTATATATGAAAAATAAGATTTTCAAAAACGGCAGTTCAGCATTAAATTCAAAGCTTTTAAAAAATATTAAGAATAAAGCTCAAAACAGTTTATATTTTAAAGAGATATAAACTAATGACAAAATTATAAGTAAAATTTTGAATAATGTATTCAAGTTAAACTAGTAATTTACAGTAAGTAAACAAGTAAGGAATATTCAACTTTCAACTATTAAAATTACTATTAACATAGTATTTCCAGCGCAATACTTATAATTTAAATTAATTATAACTAAGGCCATAAGGCAATTCAAAAATTCCTCTCATATTAAATCCCAGATGCTGATTTCAGTAGCAATTTCATTTATATCTTTGCAATAGTATTTAAGTATAAAGATTCCAGATTTTTTACAGTTAATTTTAAGGTTGTTTCATTCTAAAATCTTCAATAAATTTATTATTAACCAAAATCATTTCTCCTTTAAGTTTTAAGATATGGGACTATAAACTCTACCAATTTTTATTTTTTAGTTGGAAAACATTTAAACATCAATTCAAACTAACTATTTCACACTATTTAAGATTATAATCCCAGATTCATATCCCAATTTTTTCAACTTTATTTGTGTTTTTTTATTTAATTGTGTACATTTAAGGAATAGTTCTTTAAATCTTGAGAATTAACACAAATATATTTTTACTTAAATCGCATCTTAGGTAAAAATATATTTACTAACTACACAAACTTTATTCCTAAAAGTTAAAAGGATTTGATCGCAGACAGAAAAGTCAATACACAAATTTAAATTTTAAAACAACGTGGACACTATTTATGACCTTAGAAAATTAAACTTGATAAAATGTAAGCTAAATATTTTAGTATCTAGCATTACGATTATTTATAACTTATTATATATGTACATCCACATAAAAGTTATCGATAAAAGTATAATTCTAGTATTATTAAAATATCATGAAAAAATTTGCATTCAAAATTAATCTTAACGTTGATTAGCTTTTAAACTTACAATTTTGTTGAATAATGAAAAAAATTGGAAAAAATAGTTTGAATGCACCTTAAGAAGATATCTACAATTTTACTAACATTATTAAAAACCTTAAATTAAACGAAGGTTCAAAAAAACCATAAATATCTAGTTCATAAAATAGTACTATGGATAACAATACAACAAAGAAAGAGAAAATATATTAGACGAGATTTTTGTTTTTGGCATAGTTTTACTCTGAGGTACACACCTCTTTCTCCGGGCATGACCTCAAAATATCTTATTTCTTCCAGGTCAATGCCACTGTTATCAGCCCAACGTAGAACTTTTTTCAGTTTGCCATTTTTGCCATAGGTGGGCATTTTGACTTTTTCTTTCTCGGTTTCATCATTTGCCGATACAGCATCATTGATATTTTCGTCTAAATCAAAGTTATTTTCGTAAATGACACTAACTTATTTTGTATTTAATGTTTACAAAACAGTTAAATAAATTCTAAATTTAACAATAAACACTTTAAAATCATTTTAAACACCTACTAACAACTATTAAAAAAATATGGTTGTATTAGATAATTATTGATTATTAATAGCATTTTCGCCTAAACAAAAGTTATTTTCATAAATGACACAAGCTTATTTTGTATTTAATATTTACAAAGCAGTTTAATAAATTATAAATTTAACAATAAACACTTTAAAAGTATTTTAAACACCTACTAATAATTATATAATTTTGTATGGTTGTAATAGATAATTATTGATTATTAATAGCATTCGATTGTTAGAGAGAGTTTATATAAAATATTACCAGTCGAAGTAGCAATAATTTTTTGTTTATCAGGCTTCGATGAAGGTTGCTTGATGCTCACTGGCTTCTTAGCTGGTCGTTTCGGCTTTGGCATAGCAGCCTTTTGTCCTCTAATGATATCATCAAGAAAGCTTGAATCAGATAAACCACTTTTTTCTTAATAAAAAATAAAAGAACTGAATAACGCAAATTATTTATACAACAACATATCTTTGTTTGAGTTAAGTTCTTGAACATATTAAAAAGTATAATATTGAACATACTATTTTTTTTCGGTGGTGGAGGTCTTGAATTAGAAGCTTTCTTACTTTCACTGTTAGCTGGTGTTTCAATTAAGCATCTTTTAGGAGCTGCATTGACTTTTTTAATATTCTCTGATACAGGTTCCTTAGTACTTAATCCTGAAATTATGTATTAAACAAAGATAAAATACAGAAGTTTTTCATTATTATCAACTATTTTTAACTCACCATTATTTGGTTTCAAGAGCTTTTTTGCTGCTTTATTTTCTTTTCTTCTTATATCTTTAGAGTCTGAAGTATACTATGCATTATTTTTGAGTATTTTTTTTATTAAATGAAAACAAATCAACTCACCACAATTATTTTTTAAAACTTTCACCGTATGATTAGCATATCTCTTGACTTCTTCACACTCTATAATTTATATATGTTAAAAATATAAAACAAGAATACTTATTTCTTAAACCAAAAAACGATGTTATTTTTCAAATTAAAGTTTTATATTTATTTAATCAATAGTTTACAATAACTATAGAGTATTTCTAAATGACAAGTAAGCTAAAAAATTTGAAGTTGAAAGTTTTTACTTGTTAGTGAGTACGAAGATTATAACTTTCATGTCTTTTTCCATAGTTAAATTTAATTAAATGATAGTATTGGACTTTAAAGATTTACTTTAGTTCTTAGTTCAACTAAATTTTATTAATCAAATACATTTCTTATACAAAAAATTTTTATTTTTATAATACATTATTTAGTCCTACAAAACCACCTTTTTCCGGGCAATTTGAAGTTGATTCTATATTTCTATACCTTTTTAATGATTTAACAACTTCATTTAAGCCTTGACTGTTTACATTAACTGGAACCATAGTTAAGATCTAAAAATATTGACTATTTTAGATAAGCTTCAAAAGTTAATTTTACTGCGATTCATTAATAGCATTTTATAAGATTAATGTTATCTTAGTATTTTTCTACACCTTATTTACAGGTGTTGAAAAGGTTTCCATTCTTTAAAGCAATAAGCCCAGCCTAAGTTCATCATAAAATTAAAAAACTATAAATTATTTTTAATAGCTAAGGATTGAAAAACTTACTAGTAAGGGCTTAAAGGGGTATGGGCTTTTTTACAAAAACTAACATTGGCTCTTATATAAATGCTTAAGGTGAAAATCAAAGTCAGTATTGAAGAATTCAAAAATTTTACTTAAGTTATGAAATATAGTCATTTTAAGTAAAAAAAATTCTTTAAAAACGTATAGACCATTTTTAAAATTTTAGTTTTTAAAATAAAAAAATGATACTATTTAAAACAGTTCCCATATAAGAAAAGCAACATTCTTTAAAGAAGGTTTGTAGTAAATGTAATTTAGGTTACTCCAACAATTTAAAACTTTTTGAAAATTTCTTGTTTAATTTGAAACTTTTTTATAAAACCTAGGCTAGTTTTTGTTGTATTTACTGAATTTACGTTGTTTTATAGTATTACAAATAGATTTTTCTTGTTGAGTTAAATCAACCCAAACATTTAAGATAATTGATTATTATGTAGAATTAAGGGCATAGGGGGGGTAAACATCCTTTTTTGGTTTTTTGATCCTTTTTTGGTTAATTCTGTCAGAAGGAATTTCAAAATAATTATTTAAAAAAAAATTTATAATAAAAAAACAAAAAAAAATTTTTTTTTGTTTATTTTTTATATAATTTTTTTATTGTTAATTTTTTTTTTAAATTCCTTCTGACAAAATTTTCTAAATACTGCAAGGAACATTTCCTGAAAATTTGAGGTAGTTATCTCAAAAAACGTAGGAGGAGATAGATTTTGAGTGATTTCTAGTTATTTGCTGTTTTAGTTTGCGCCTCCCATAAGGATCCTATTGTTGCCTCCGACTTTGACGGGCTATATCTCAAAAATTATTTTGAATTTTTCAAATCTGTAAAAAGCATCTTGTAGCTTAGTAAAAACTATATAAAATAAGATCAAAAACCAAAAAAGGATGTTTACCCCCCCCCCCCCCCCCCCCATGCCCTTAACATTGAGTTAAAAAAGTAAAATTGTTGCCAGTTAATGATAAAAAATTTGTGTTGGTTTTTATACTAATTTTAGTCTTACTAACGCCTATAATATATAAGGACATTAATGCCTGAATTTAGTAAAAAGTTCTCAGATTTTTTTATTTAAAATTTAGTTTTTAGTTAAAAGCTGTTTAGCTTTTAAGTTTTAAAACACTTCTATAAGATAAAATAGTAGTGCTGGAAAACAGAAACTTTAAAAGTACAAATACTTGTTTACTTATCTTTTTCAAACATAACTAAATTTAAGTAGCACACTTTTTTTAATTACATACATTTATGAAGCTATTTATAACTATAACTGAAATAATTACCTTCATTATAATTGTAGCACACTGGTGCATTAGTGGGTTTATAGCGCAATTTAGCCATTGTGAAAAAATATTTAATAATCCGTTGTTAATTAATGCTTCTAATACATTATTTTCTTGTGTTCTTTTTAGAGTTTCTAGGTACAGCAATTTATCACTGTATAAAATAGCTCCATCCATAGATCTAAGTTAATAATTTAATTATAATTTAAACATTTATTAACATTAGTAGCATATTATAAAAATTTTACATATAAATTACTTGGAAGTGTAGATGAAATAATTTTAAAAAATTAAAACATTTTTTAAATACAGTTTACAAAATAAGTATCTATTATTAGTCTATAATGAACTAGTTTAACAAACTGTTTATAAAAATTAGTATTTTTGATTTAATATTAAAACTATTATAACCTGATATAATTATGTGCAGATTCAAATTGTACACTTCCATTGGTATTTATAACACCATCTTGACATAATTTTTGAAATTCTTGTATATTTTTCATTTCTATTTTACAAATGAATGGTTATAAAGCTGCCAAATTACATATACACATCTTTATAGTTACACACATAATTCATTAAGGTAAAGTTAGAACTAAATTAAATATAACAAATAATTACAACTTTAGTTACAAAAGATTCAAAATATAATATTTGAGATTTAAAATGTACTTGGCAAAATCATAATTGAATATTGGTTCTAGCCTTTTTTTTTCAAATCATAGATATTACTTAAAATCTAAAATTAAGTGTAAGCATTTTGTGTTGTCTATATTAAACCAAATTATAAGCAGTACCCAGAGAGACTATAAAACATAAACGTGAAAAAAATACATATTTTAGAATAACTTTAAAAGCCTTACAATTCAATAAAATATTTAAGTTTTTTAAAACCCAAATATTTAAATCATTTCAGGAATTAAGTAACAGCTTTTCAATGTGCTTATGGAATTTGACTTATAAAAAAAAAAACTTAGTAAAATATTTTCTTTGAAAATGGTAAATAAAATAGACTTGAGGTATATTTTTACTATTTTTTGTTAACTAACATTTATTAAAAACGTAGTAAATAATAATTGAAATTTACCTTAAATTTATACTATATTTATATCTGAAAGCATGTACAATGATAATCTCTTTTCCTCTTCATTTCTTAGTTTCAAATTAAAATTATATAATAAATTATTATGTTTAACAGTTTAACAACATGTATAAAATTTAGTTCAGAAGTTGCTACACAAGTCTAAAACTATTGCTTAGGTAAGTCAGAAAGATTTTCCTTGTTAATGAGTTATCTGACAATTTATTAGATACGAATTTTTAAATATATAACTAATTTAGGGCCTTTTAAACAGATCACTAAAATACTTTACCATTAAAACACAAATTGAACAGTATCCATACAATAGACAATTATCAGAGTGAAAATGAGTGTAACTCTGAATAATTGAGAGTTATTACATTCTAAAAACTGAAAAGATTAACTTGAACTTACAAAGATTTTAAATAATTATGAAAAGTACACATACAAATTTTCATTACTATATGTGCAGTAATGTTGGAAATAGGTAGATATTTAGCTAAAACAATATTTTTGTAAGATTTTATTATGAAATTATAACTACTTGTATCTACTTGAAACTTTATTCCTGCTGTGAAATAAGTCATTAACATTACATATATGAACTATATAGTTGTAAGTACAGTAACTTGTTTAGAATAGTTTTTTTTTTCAGAACTCTACTTGCATCAGAAATAAATATTCACACAGTTGTAATTTTATGTGTCTAACATTGGCCAGAATTTTATTTGAGACTTATATATTTAATAAATGGACCTTTAAACCAAATTCATTTTCTAAACTATTCTATTTTATACAGTTATATATTTTAAATTAGTAAAAAACACTCCAGTTCTTTTTAATATCTTTTATAAATGAACTTGAATTACATATAACATGTTAAGGTGTTAAATCCTTGACTTCTAATTAAGCAAA
The DNA here is from genome assembly GCF_965202585.1 of Thalia democratica. NCBI lineage: Eukaryota > Metazoa > Chordata > Thaliacea > Salpida > Salpidae > Thalia > Thalia democratica. The sequence goes on from NC_139165.1 coordinate 62,483,975, forward strand.
GGCTGTAAAAAAAAACTAAAGCATTATTTTTTAAGGAAATATTTCAATAGACTGACAACAATATGCTGCCCATAAAATATGAAAAGCTGTACAGAATAATTTAATTAATATATTTTAACTTAATAATTTTTTGTAAAAATTAACTTAACTCACTACAGAGATTGAAGTATTTTAAGAGATAATAAAAAATTAGAATATTTTTTTACAAAAACTTTCAAATCATTAGATCTAAAAAAAATAAACAAATCACTTACCATATAGAACCATAGTAAAAACTCTAGCTAATAATATTAAATCTGTAATTAAAATACTTAGGTCAATTTTTAAAACTAACAGTAATAACTAGATACCTATTTTTTGTCAAAATATTAACTATATGTTGGTTTAATTATACAGTTTTTTAGCTTATAAAATTTTATTTCATTTATGGTCTTACCATTAAAGGGTCTATAAATGTGTACAAAACTTTTAAAGAGATATTAACTTGTTCTTTTTGTGTATGTGTTGACATTTAAATTCTGAGTACAATTTTGATTTACTTAGTTACCTCGTTTACAAATACCTATTATGTAATTTTTATAAACTTGCTTTATTGAAAAACTTATATAATAAATAGATGGAAATATCAGCTTAAAAAAGGTTATTTTAATCATTCAACTATCATTTTTACAATTATCTTTTATTTCATTAACTCTTGAAAAATTTATTTAGTCATATTAAAACATATTGCAGCATGCTTATAGCAGGAACATGTCGAGTATGCACAAAAAGAGGCTTTGCACAGAGGGTCACTTTTACACAAAGGGTCATTTTTAAATGAGAGTAAATAAATTTAAAAATTAAAGTAAGCTTCCAAAAAAATAAACTTATAGTTAATATCAGTGATAGTAAGAAAAACAACAAGTAAGAAAAATAACAAAAAAAGTATTTAGAAAAAATAAAAACTAAACAAATAAAAAAGAAAAAAAAATCCAACCAGGGTAAGGGGTACAGTGATAAAAAATAATTAATAAAAAACCTAATAAAAATTATAAATCAAAAAAAAAAACAAGAAATTAAAGAAAAGTTATAAAAAATTAAATTTATAAAAACAAAAAAGAGAAAAAAATTACCGACTTAGGGTAAAAAGATGTTAATAAAAAAATTAAAGTAAAAATAAAAATGTATATCCTGTGCAAAAGTGTCTTTGTGCAAAATTAACCCTTAGTGCAAAAGTTTCTTGTGTAAAAGTGACCTCTTGTGCAAAATTGAAGCCGTGCAAAAGTGTCTTTGTGCAAAAATTTCCTATTGTGCAAAAGTGACCCTTTGTGTAAAAGTGTCCCTTTGTGCATATTAGACTCCTACCCACTTTCAGCATATAGGTTTCGTGCACAAATTTATCTTAATTTAGCCTGATTTTGACAATTTAGCTTGTTTTTTTTTAAGGAAAAACCCCCTAAATAGTCATTTTGAGTATTGGGGGTCTTAATTTTTACAATTGTTGTCTCCAACTCCAACTGGCTATATCTTAAAAACTATTGTGAGTTTTGAAAATCTACAAAAAGCAACTTGTAGCTTAGTTAAATTCAACAAAATTAGACTAAATTGTGAAAAAAGTGATTGAACCCTTCCCCCTATGCGCTTAACAATACAAATTCAGAAATAAGTTTTAAAATAAGTGTTATATCTAGTCTATTACTAGTATAAATATTTTATATATATTAATGTTCAATTTAAGCAAGCATTAAGTAAAAACATTAAAACCAGAAAATTTATCATAAAATGACATGTATTGTAGTGCTTTATTAACATTAAAAATAAAAGGCTTACACAAGTATTAAACCAATTAAAAATGTCATAGTATTTTGACTAATACTTAAAATTGACACATAATTATAAATCTTTAACTCTAAATCTAAACAAATACAGTGATTGTTGATGTCATATTTGGATTAAAAAGTTAGCACTTAATTTAAAAAAAAACCTTAAATATTCTGTTCTTGTAGAAAGAATGAATTGTACCTAAAATTTTTACTCCTATAAGAATTAGTACTTATGTCTTAAAGCTAAGTTTTAGTCTTGTGAATATCTCTAATGACTTTAAATTAAGGCCATAGGGGGGTCCAACATTTTTTTTACAAAAATTAACTTTGGCTTTTATATGAAAGCTTTAAATACAAACTACAAGCCTGTTTTTATAGAATTTAAAAATATCATACGACTTTTAAGATATTTTATTTTTTGTAAAAAGTTTCCAATACAAATGTATGGACCGCAAATTTTTTGGGGTCAATTTTCTTGGAAATTTAAAAATTTACTAAAAATCTATCTTCTCCTTTATGTTTCAAGCAATCTAGTTCAAATTTTCAGGTAATGTTACTTATATTAAAAGGAAAATACATTACTTTAGAATTTTAATAATGTAAAAAAATAAAAATTCTTTCACAAAAATTTAAAAAAAAAGTGCTTTTGTTTTTTAAATAATTTTTAACAATTTTTTTTTTAATTCCAAAGTAATGTTTTTTTGTTATTGTATAAAGATTAGACTGTAAAAGTTTGAAGAAGATTGATTGAAAAATGTAGGAGGAGATAGATTTTAAATAAAATAGTCTTTTTTTGCTGTTTTAGTTTTCCTTTTCCAGAGGGAACCTATTATGCGGCCCAACTTTGACTAGTCATATCTCAAAAAATAATTTGAATTTTTTTTAAATGATAAAAAGCATCTTCAACCTTTGATAAATCTATTTAAAATAAGATCAACTTGTAAAAAACATGTCTTACCCCCCCCCCTATAGCCTTATCAAACAGTAAAATATATGAACAAACTGCAAAGAGTTTTAATCTAAACCACCTCATTGAAAATTTCCACTCTTTGAAGTAAAAAAGCTTGTCTAAGAATGCAAAAAAAATGCCTGAATTACCTTGAGCTAAGCTGAGTTTAAATTAAAAAACTAACAGCACAGGGGGTAAAGCAACTGATATTTTATCAAAACTCTAAATATTTAGATGAAGCAGTAAAAAAATATTAATTTAAATATAAAAAAACTAAAAAAATTAAGTATCCCCTTTTTTGAAGCAGAGTCAATATTAATGAAGCTTTCTACAGAATAATGTTTCTGAAATTTTATTTTGAGCCTTATAAATCATGATAGCTGATGATACATCAAAACAAAGTTATGGCAATTCTGCATAGTACAATTCTGAGAAAGCCTTGTCATATGCACTTTTTTACCTTATCATATGCAAAAATAATTGCTTAAAACTAACATGGTATGTATAAAGTTAAATAATTAATGTAAATTAAAAAAAAATGTTAAAATAATTTAAAAAAAATAAAAAAATAAAATAAAATAATAATAAAAATATTGTAGTAAGCATTGTTAAAAATTTTAAATATTTATAAATATTTCATCTAAGAAATCTAGGTTTAAGATATTGGAGTGTAATTTTTTATTTTTAAATGGCAAGTGTTTTCTAAAGCTATCTCTATTTTAAAACTTTTTGGTCTTTGTGAGAAAAATATTAATCATTTATCCAGGTTAATACATTACACTTGAAGAAAATAAATTAATATACTTTATTGTAACTGTTCAAAATATAGTTTTAATTGTTTGCTAACAAAAGATCCTAGTAAAGTAACTTCACTGGAATATAAATAAAAACAAATTATACAGTAATCTTCCTTTATTCTACCAACATATGTTTCTGTGTGTCAACGAATCAACACACTTCAACTAGGTTCTGTAAAAAAATAATTACTGTAATAAGAGAATAGAAGCATAGAATAAAGTAGGTGTATATATGTTTTCATTAAAATAAGATATATTCTACAGATAATAGTTATTAATAGGTGAAATACTTAACATTAAATCCAACTGTTATAAAACTCTATGATATTTGTAAACATTAAGTCTAAAATAAATAAGTAAGCTAAATTACACAACAAAGTTGTTTGTTTATATTATATTTTGTTGTGTAATTTAGCTTACTTATTTATTTTAGACTTAATAATTACAAATATCATATAGTTTTATAACAGTCGGATTTAATGTTAAGTATTTCACCTATTAATAACTATTATCTGTAGAATATATCTTATTTTAATGAAAACATATATACACCTACTTTATTCTATGCTTCTATTCTCTTATTACAGTAATTATTTTTTTACAGAACCCAGTTGAAGTGTGTAGATTCGTTGACACACAGAAACATATGTTGGTAGAATAAAGGAAGATTACTGTATAATTTGTTTTTATTTATATTTATTGTATTTATACTACTTAAGAATAGTTTCAGTAGCAATTCCAACTAGTATAGTATTATAGTAAAAATAAAAATTAGTTAGTAACTTATGATTGTAGTACTTCAACATTTTATGATTTTTTTTTCTTTTAGAACTATATGGAAAGTTTTAAATCTTCTACTTTATACTTTTAAAATTCCAGGGTTGCCACTCATTTTTTCAATATTTTTTCAGGATTTTCCAAATTTCCTCCAGGTTTTTAAAAGTACTCATTTTTGGGTCTATTTTCAGTTTAAAATTAAACTTTAGGTAAGAAACTGTGTTAATTAGTAAAAAAAACATCTGAAAAGATACTTTAAATAAATTTTTTACTATAAAATTTTTTTGATGATGATAATTTTTTTTATATAACATATTATAGATTTTTTAAATCAAATTGAAGTTTTATTACTCAATATGTGAAAATTGTTAAAATTTGAGGTTTTTCTAGGTATTTTTATCAAAATTTCCTAAATTCCAGGTTTTTCCTGGTTTTTTTTTTGCCTTAATTGTCAAATTCTAGGTAAAGTGGCAACCCTGTAGTTCACAAAGTTTTAATAACTTATAAGACTAATTTTCTACTTACATGTAAACAAATAAACTTTTGTTATGTTTATTTAGCAACTTTTATAAATTACAAAAAAATCGGATTCATTTCAATTTAATAATTCAAACACGTTTATATTATCCTTAAAGTATACATACATGTTGTAAAATTATGAATTTATATTTAACAAAATAAAGTTTTAGAAGCAAACTTCTGCAATTGAATTTTTGATTGTCTAAAAACTTTATTAGCAATATCACTTTAACATTTAATGTAAAAGTTAAGGGTAGTATTAAGTATTAATAATTTTAAATTACACAAGAATAGCTAATAAAATTTGAGAAGCATTTTAAAAAATTTAGGCATATTATGTAGTTTTGTATTAAAATTCAAAGAACAATTTAAAAGAAAAAATTTTAAATAGTGAAAATAATTTAGTTTAGTATTTCAAAGATAGTTATCATTGTGCATGGTTACCAAATGCTTTTTGAAAACTTTCTATAGGTTTTCTTGTTATATGTATGTTTTTTTTTTCTTGAAAACATCTTGTATGATTTTTTAAATTACACGTTTTCGGTCTAAATTTAGTTTAAAACTAAGTTTAAAATAAAAAACTGTGTTATATAGTATAACAACATTGAAAAATTTTCTTATTACTTCATTAAATGTGTTTTTAAATAAAAAAAATTTGATGTTGACCGAAAAAAACTATTTATACTAGAGAATTTTTTGTGTCAAATCAAAATTTTACTACTTAAAATGTAAAATTTGTTTTAAAGTTAAGGTTTTTTTACAAAATTTTAAGTTTTTTGGTCTAGATTGTCAAATTCCAGGTTTTTTGGCAACGCTGCATTGTGTGTTTCTCATATATCATATTGACATAATAGAAAAATTGACTAAGATTATGCTCAGTTAATAGATTTAATATCTTAGGTGTGTCAAAATTTGTGCAGTCATGCTTACGAAAGCTTTTAATTTGTTAACAAATAGTACATTCATTCAGTGAAACACCATAAAACATTTAATCAGATAGTAACTCTTATTAAAACTTTTACTTAAAGTCTGTAAAAAATTAATAAAACAATAAAACAAACTAAAAAGTAATTAAATTAAAAAAAATGATTACGAAAAACTAATTTTATTTTACTAAAGAAAGTTTACTATTGAAGAAAACAAACTTATTTTAAATTAGACATTTGTCTAAAATGTCAAGTCATGCATCATAAAAATTTAAAAAAATCATCCACAATACATTTACATGTATTTATATATAAAACAATAATTCAAAGATAAAATATTATAAATATTTCAATAAACAAGATAAGTTTTGATACTAAAATAAAATAATCTTTATTTTTGGTAAAATCGCAGGCACTAGTAGTCCAGTCAAGATCCAGCCAGACTCCAGGCTCCAGTGTCTGCAAAACCTGTTCATGAATAGATCTGAATCACTCAAAGAACGCTTATTTTTTAGTCTTAAACTTTTTTTGGATATTTATTGATTTTACTTTATATGTGATAGTTGGACAATGCATAATAATTTAAATAATAACAACTGATAATCTAACAACAAAAGTTTAAAACAAAATGTTCAATAGAAAGTTTGTGAGCAAAATACGTATTGAAATTATAAAACTGTATAAAAATAAAGATTTATAAAGTATTTAACATCGAAAATTATTACTTTTTTTTAAATGCAAAAGAAATTAGTATAAATTATAAAAGTCAATTGCTTATCTGATACAAGCCGGAGTTCAAGAGAAGCATCATTGTTCAAAAACTAGAAGAAGTTTAACAAGTCTTCCAAATTACACGTTGTCATCTGTCCGTTACTACAGCTAAATTCCAGTATTTGCATAGAAATTCGGTTGTTATGCAATGTCCATAACAACTTAAAATTCAAATTTTAAATAATTTTTTTCTAAAGCTTAATTTTAACTATGTGTAAAAACTTATTTATAAAGCAGAGACAGTTCGCGATTACCACTACATTTTTCTTCTTTAAAATGCCTTTTTTGGTGTTCTTGGCCAGGCTACAATTAGTAGCCTTTAATCAAGAGTAATCAGAAAAAAAATCACATACTCTGGTTCGCTTAGTTCCCTTCTCTATTGATGTAGCTCATCAAAATGCTTTTTCCTCAACATCTATTTCCCTGCAACTGAAACAGCTTGCCCGTCTGCAACTCGCCAATTGACAATACTTTACCGGCAATGTTGGTAAAATCACACATGTCTGACACCGACAACTCAAGTTAGTTGCTCAAAAGTGAGTCAGTTATTCAAAAATCATAGTATTAAAGCCCTTTTCCATCTAGCTGGTGTCATTGAACTATTATTTAAAATATCATCTGTATCAATTTCTTTTTGTGTACTTTTGTTAAAACTTTGTCTGTTGTTAATTTTGTTTTAATATCCAAAAATTAGAGTTCGTTGCCACCTAATTCATAAGTGAATTTTATTGATTTATGTAGTTTGTTTAACGTTTTGTGGAAGTTTTCAAATAATACATCTTTTCAAAAATACTGAGTATGTCATCGACATATCGGAGGTACTCACACAAAAAGAATTTTTGATTAGTTGTATATACATTTTTTATTACTATGTATAAACGTTTATTGGCATAAACTTTTTTGTTAATTTTTTTATTTTACTGTAGCTTGTTATTTTTAATATATAACTGTTTATATACTTAATTATTGTCTTATTACTTAATCTGTCTTATATATATATTTGTTTAACACTAACTTTTAGTTGTTTTACACAGTTTTGTATTAGATAATGACTGAGGAAATTTCGAAACGGCGTCATTTTGAAATAAACTATGAGTTTGTAATGTGTATCTCTTTGAAATGTTTGTATGGAGTATCATAATTAAAGTTTTTGGCATTTTCTAAGACCCTCTGCTCTTCAAAACTGCATAGTGCCTCTGCCCGCCATCGTATTTAAACTCATCGTATTTTTGGCCTAAAAATTTCCATATTTTTATTTTTAAGTCAGCAGGAGTATGAAAATTGAACATACATAAGGTACTTGACTCTGTCCTCCTCGTGTGCTTTTGCTCATAGTTTAGCCTTTGAACGGAGCGTTTTAAATTTTACTGGCTCCTCCCATGACTTACTTGCCCTGAGAATGCGTGGCTATGTACTCCCTTTGCCTTCAACTAATAAAATTTAACTTATTTATAAGGGACTTATAAAGGTTATAATATGACCTATCTTAGTCATGCGCCAAAACAAAGTCAATAATGTCGCTCCGTGGGAAAATTCTTAGAAGAATTTCAAATTCCATAGTGTCGGTTGTAATCCCATACGCCGTACATCTGTCTTCAAAAAAGCGTAATTCTGTAACCGGTTCACGTACGGCATCAATTTTGTGGAAGAGCATACAGTTTTCTAGAGTTTTGTTTTTGGAACTACTTTTTGTGTTGATGATCGTTTCCCCTAAAGCGGGTGAGGTCTGTTTGATTGAAGCGAGGCCGCTATTATTTAAGGTGTTATTGAAATTTATTGTTTTATAAATGGATTTTAATTCAACTATTAACAAAGTTTTTTTCTTCTAAGAGCCTACCCTTTTCTACTAACTTATTTAGTTCAATAACATCTAAATTGTCAACATCCCTAGCCTGCGCACTCTTTGCTGTGTCATAAGTGCTACTTATGGTTGCTTGGATAACGCTGGAAGATTCGGTGTAACGCCGCGCACGGAGTCGCTATTGAAGTCCGCAGGCATTGATACTCCTGTGTCTGCAATACAGGTAAAGTCTGAATTACTCAAAGAACGCTTATTTTTTTAGTCTTAGACTCTTTTTTGGAGATTTATTCATTTTACTTTATATGTGATAATTGGACAATGCATAACAAATTAAATTTAATAATTTATAATACAACAATAAAAGTTTAATACAAAATTTTCAATCAAAAGTTTGTGAGCAAAATAAATTCAAATTATTATAAAATTGCATAAACATAAAAGTTCAAAGAGGTAACTAACTAAATAAATTATTACTTTTCTCTTTAAATACAAAAGAAATTAATATAACTAATAAAAGTCAACTGCTTATCTGATACAAGCTGGAGTTCACAGAAAAGCATCAATATTCAAAAACTAGAAGAAGTTTAACAAGTCTTCCAAGTTACACGTTGCCATCTGTCCGTTGCTACAGCTAAATTTAAGTATTTGCACAGAAATTTGGCTGTATTGCAATGTCCATATCAACTTCAAATTCAAATTTTAAACTATGTTTCCTAATGCTTTATTATAAAGCAGGGACAGTTCGCGATTCCCATTACATTAGTTTACTATGTATTTCCAACTATGTTAAAAAAACTAATAAACACTTTAAAGCTTTTTTAGCTTATTTTGTACAACAAGAGGCGGCTAGCCTTTCACAATAGATCGGGTAGGCTTACAAAAAACCGGCCAAATGACATTAAGACATTTATAGATGAAAAACCAGACGAAGCTAAAATAAAACTTTAAAGAACTTTTTCTATGTGATATTTAAAAATTTGTATTGTAAATGAATATATATTATCGCTAACCGTATTTATAAAACAAAAAATGATATTATATTGTCTCTTCTTTATTTATAAAAACACTATTATAAACTTATTAAGCTATAAAATAAACAACATAAACTTACAATTTATTTAATTTACGACTAAAAATACAAAATGGTGTCTGACGTTTTAGTCTTGTACACATGAGTCTTAACTCGAACTTACGTTGTTTAAGACCGAATAAACAACTTGCCGTAGTAGAAATCCAATGAAAATTATTTTATACCGTTCAACAGTCAACGTCAGTGGCCTCACAGCAAAAAATTGTATCATAACGCTATCTACATCTCTGGTTTTGAAGTCTAAAGGGAATTGCTGCAACTATTTTAACGAATAAAGAGTCACCACGTTGAAGCGGCTCCGTAGTGTAGTTGAGGTACACTAAGCTAATTATTTCTCTACTAGTACTTTTATATACATTTAAAAATATATTTTTAGACAAATGCAGGTGGCTTGGCATGTTAAAAGGTAGCTTAATTTCATAGCTGGCTTTGCAAAAGGCTTTTTAATACTATAAAAGCGTATTTTTTGTCTCTGTCAATCAAAAAAAGTTTGGGTAGAATTAAAGATAACAATCAGCAACTTTTGTTTTATTTATTAGAAATCAACGTTTTAAGAAAAAATTGAATGCTGTTTTATTAAAAAGTTTTATAAATAAAATTGAAGTGCAACAGTTGATATTTGGACGATGAAGTAAAAAAAAAATCAAAAAAATGATTAACAATATATACAACACAACTTTTTGAAAATTTATTGAAAGGATTTTAATAAAAATTTTCGTTTAATATAATATTTTTAAAAACACTTAGTTATAAAATTTAAAATTTAAAAGTTATAAAATAAGTTAAAGTTTTTAAATGTATTTTTGAATATTTTACCGATTTTTATTAAATAAAAAATATGTCTAAAAGATAAAAAATTTAACAGTTTATAAAACTTAAATAAAAACAGGTGAAAGATAGTAAATAATTACAGTTAGGTTTTCTAATTATTAAAGTCATCTTTAAATCTACTAAAAAACTATTTAGAATATAAAACATCTAATTTTCAGCATTCACTAAAAGTCTTTTTACATTGAAGATCTTGCTTTAACTTTGTACTAAAAAAAATAATGTTAAGTCATTAAAAACAATTTTTTTCCTTAGTTTCGAGTATAATTTTTTTTTAAACTTAAACTTAGCTTTTTATAAAAAAAATGTATATTAGAAGTGTATACAATAAATAATCTCAGGCTTTAAATTCTAAGACTTAACAATGTATAATTTTTCCGTCAAAGCTAAAGTTAGACTTTTAAATTGTGATTTTGTAGATTTTGTCTCTATCATAACATAAAGATGTTGAAAAGACTTTTAAACATAAAGAAACAATTAACTTATAGAACGAGCTTGTGCGTTAAAAAAGTATCAAATTGCTTATATTTAGTATCTCTTTTACTATTTTAATTCAGCTCTAAAAGTATTAAAAAAATATTGTTTTATTTTTCAGATAACCAACACTATTTTGAAATTAGTTTACTATCGTAATTTTTTTTATATGCGTGAAATTACGGTTCTTTTATCTTTTTCTTAACACCCCACTAAAAAGTTTATTTTTTCATCGTTTTATGTTTATTTTACATTAAACAATCAATTTTATTTTCTTTTATCTTTTAACTTCAACTTAATTTTTGAAACATGTCTAAATATGGCTTTAAATTTTTTTTATATAGCATCCAAGTGTTTTGGGTTTTAAATCTAACCTTCTTAAAGGTTTTTATAAATCTTTTTTTCAGACAACAAGTTTTAAAATTTAAATCGAATCTTAATGTTTTTTTAATACTTTTAATGTTTTTTTTTAAATCACACTAAAATTTGTACTTAATGTTTATTTAAGTTATTTATGAGTATGTATTTGATTTTTTTATATAATCTCAACGTGATTTATGTAATCTTTTAAAAGTATTGAAAAAAATATCTTAAAACAATGATATACTTTTAAGCTATTAAGAGGTCTAATAAAGTATAAAAAAAGTAATTTTTTAATTAATAACTTAAAGTAGGGGTGCATAACGCACGGTTTACGGGCCGAATTTGGCCTGCGAACAAAAATCTCAATTATAAATTTGTAAACAAGTGGTACAAATTAAGTAAAATTAAAATTATTAATAACTAGTATTTTTAAAAGTGTTTATAACTAATTTTTGATATTGTAACTTGTTTTAAATTAAACAATTTAAAGTTCTCGACTTAAATGTCTTTAAAAAGATTTTTATCCAATATTTATTTTAACAGTTTATTACTAGAAATTGAATTCTATTATTATAATTTCGTATTCTATTTGAATAAGACCTATTTACAACAACTGAGGATCTCCTATATGCAAGTATAGGAGTGAAACATTGTTTTGTTAGTAATACTGTTAAAATGAATATTGGATAATTAGTTTTTAGTACACAATTTTTTTTATTAAATGATCCTTTAATTGCATATTTTCTTTAAAAAACTTCTATCGTAATTTGTTTCAAGTTACGCAACCAGCTAAAGCCTTTTTTAAATTTTACTGCCTGACGATTATAAAAGCTGCACACTACTACTATAAAGTAACGGCAGAGCAGTAAATTGTGAAAAATAAAAATTAAAACATCCTTCGGACCTATCTCAAAACTTGATTATAAATTAAAATAAAACTTTATTTTTTAGATAGATAAAGTTTTAAAAGTACTTAGTAATTTATTAAACATAAACATTTCTTTATGTCAAATTTATAGTTCAAAAAATATATATAATTCATATTAGAAAAAAGTAGAAGATAAATGTTTTTTTTTTTCTGAAAAGTAATCACATACAAACTATAAATGTTTCAACTATAAGTAGTAAAACTGAGCATGTAATTTTTGTAAACTTTTCACCAAGGATGTATGGGTTAGGTAAAATATGCACGAAGGGACACTTTTGTACGGAGACACATTTACACGGGTTGCAATTTTTTTATTATATTTCATTTTTATTGATTTTTGATTAACTTTCTTTATTTTTTTTTCTTTCACTGTTACCGCTAACCCTCACACTTGGCCGGTAACTGTTTTTTTGTTCATACTGTTTAATATTTTTTTTTTCTTTTTTCTTTTATTTTTTACTGTTACCCCTGGCCCTTGGTCGGTATTTTTTAATTTTAATATTTTTTAATATTTTTTTTTATTTATTATAGATATTTTTTTCTTCCTTTTATTTTTTTTTACTATCACTGTTATCCCTAACTTTTGGTTTGTATTTTTTTATTAATTCTATTTTATTTTTACTTTCGTGCAAAACTATCACTCGTGCGAAATTTACCCTCCTCGCAAAAATGACACTTCGTGCAAAAGTGACCCTTCGAGCATATTTTAACTATCCCTGTATATATGGCCTGTTTTAATTCTAGTGAGATTTTTAGTTTGGTTTAAGTTAAAAGCAAAGGTGTTTATGCTTTAAGGTTTTTTCTTCTGATATTTATCCTAAAATTAGAGCTATTAGAAACTGAAAACTTATTTTTTTGTTTTTCTCGATTTTTATAACAAGTTTTAAAGCTATAGGCTTTATTATTTAGCGTTGAAATAAAATTAATTTTTTTTTTACATCTTTGTTTTTACATAGATATTTTTTCATCATTAGTGCTAAATGTGATTTAATAAAATTTATTATTACTTGTGCTAGATAAATTCCGATTACATACAAGTTTTACGTTTTTCTTACTTATCAAAGACTACTTTCTTCTTTTCTTTTTAAGTCGTCAATTATTTGGTGTTTTCGAAATTTTGTTTTAAGTATACCATTCAAAAAACTTAGGTATCTGTTGACTACATTTGTCAAGGTTTGATCATACCACAAGCCTTCGTTATGCTAAGACCGGTTTCGTCCTTATTAGGACTAATTATTTAGCCAAAACTTAAAAAAATTCAGTTACCAATCTACAAAATGTTTATAATCTTAAAACATAAAGCAACCGTTTGCTGGTATTGATCAGTGACGTCAGCATTGTCCTTTACCGTGCAGCGTTTAATATATATTGTTCACTAGGTAAGACAGCTGGTACGCTCGTATTGAATACGATCAACGAAAACATTGGCGGAAGTCTACAGAGACTAAACCGAAACTTTTGTATGCCGTGAGTCAAGCTCAAGTTAACATAAGGTTTAATTATACCAATTCGGTCATCAAACCATAAGCCTTCGATAGACTGAGACCGTTTGTAGATTGATGATGACTGCAAGTTTTTCGGTTGTGGCTGACTGATGAGTCTAATAAGGACGAAACCAGTCTTGGTCTAATGAAGGCTTGTGGTATGATGATCGAGTTGGTATGATCGAACCTTTATGTAACTTGAGCTTGTTTTACGGCATACGAAAGTACAGGCTTAAACACTGTAGACTTTCGCCGATGTTTTTGTTGATAACTAAGTTTAGGTATAGATATAACGAATTAAAAAACTCAAATAATATTAGAATAAAATAACTTTTGATACCAGTAGAGTAAAGTTACAAAACAATTTAAGTGTTTTTTTTTCAATAACTCATATTTTTGAATATTTTTTATTCAAATAATATGATTAAACATCAAAGACATATTCATAGTTATTTATTGATTTATTGATCTAAAACATAACATAATTAAATGAACATTAGTTAAAAACGACGAGATAACTTGTTTTTTTCTTATTCGTAAACATAAATGCACATAATACGTAACTATAAATTTAATTAAGTGCTTAAAAAAATACTAATTTCAATCTAACAGTATATTTTTTATCGCTTAACTATTTATTGTTTATTAAACGAAAAAAAGCGCTTTAAAAGTTTGGTTCAAGAACACGTGGTATGAAAAACCTTTCGATTATCTAGTCATACACCACGGATACAGTTTAATGTCAAGGACAGGCAGGCGAGAATCCTACCACAGAACCAACAATTTTAACAAATATAAAGAATTGAAAAATAAAATGCATGATTAAGAAAAAATAAAATAATTGATTAGAAAAACGAACAACAAGCTGAACTAATAAGCTGTAATTGAGTAAGATGTTTTATAACTAAATGAAGTTTTCTTTTGTTCTTTTAGAACATCAAGTTATAGTTTTGGTTTTAACTTTTTATTTTATGACATTGATTAATTTACTTTATGGTACTAACAAAAATTTTTTCACAACCTTTATGCTTTATTTTGTTTTAATTTCTTTTAAACTTTAAACAACTTTGGTTTTAAAATTACATTAGAGTTAAAAAAAATACCTTTTCTAAACTCTAAATACTTACTTTAAAATATTTAGAACGTGTAAGTTAAAAAAAAAATATTTTGAAAAAAAAAACTAGGTAAGGCTAGTTTTTGAAAATTATTTCGGCTTTATTAAGTTAAAACAAAAGGTAAAATGTTTTCTAAACTTGAAAAACTATATTAGATTAGCTACATTAAGATCGGTAATACTCTGTTGATACTATACATTTATTATCAGTCTAATTAACTGTAATATTTTTTAATTTTTTTTTGTCAAGCTTTAGAAAAAATCTTCTACGATACTGTTCCTTTGGTTGACAAAACAGTAAAGTTCTAGGGGCGTAAACTGTTAAAAAAAAACAACATGATTAAAGCTATTTATAATTTAGATGATGTAATCAAAATTGTCAATAAACAGTTTTAGAGTAAACGAGCTTCTTCATCAATTTATATCTATAAACATACGCTAGTGAAAGCTTGATATGCTTTTTAAAAGTATCACTTGAGCGTACTTAAAAATGTAAGTTAAAACCAAATTAAATGTTATTATCACATTAGTCAGAGGATGGCATGTTTTAGTTTTTAGATATTTTTATATTATATCATAGCAGTATAATCTATATTTGTCTTTTAGAAAACAAACTTTTATACACACTATTTATTGTATATTTATCAATAGATTTAAGTTCTCAAAGTTTTTACTTAAAAATAGTTAAGTATATTTCAAATTAATTTTATTCTTTCATTTTTACTTTTGAAAAATAGTTATATCGTTAGTAATTAAAATAAAACACATGTAATCATAAATAAACAAATTAAGACTAAATATTGTTGTTACAAAAAGTCGTTGTTTAATGCTTCTGACCCATTAGTTACATTAGTAAAAACTAAAAACAAGATATCATGTCTTTTACTATCAATTACTAACAAGTTAGTACAAACTTAAGTACTTACTATAAGTATTTATGATATATTTATCTTGATATACAGAAAATAGATTTTAAGATAAAAGAATTTTTTTTTTTAAGTTTGATGAAATATGATAGTAAGCTAAATTAGTATTTCTTTTAGAGCTATTAAAAGTCAATCGTTTTCCTAAAGCTCTATTTAAAT
The DNA here is from genome assembly GCF_965202585.1 of Thalia democratica. Classification (NCBI taxonomy): domain Eukaryota; kingdom Metazoa; phylum Chordata; class Thaliacea; order Salpida; family Salpidae; genus Thalia; species Thalia democratica. The sequence continues at coordinate 62,499,683 of NC_139165.1, forward strand.
TAGACTTTATACTTAAAACTAATGGTGAATGAATAGATAAAAAAACACAATTTTAATAAAATTTTCAAAAGTTAAGTAAAACTGTTTTACAACATTTATAACATATTTTATTTTACTTGACGAGGTCGTATTTTTTTTATTTGGTACCGAAATCTGGTAGTGAATAAAACTTCTAATTTAAATTCATACTATTAAAAAAGTTCTTTACATTAAAGTAAATTGAGCACTATTTTTTATTTAAGACAAATAACTATATCACATTAAAATTTATAAACTTTTAAAATTGAGAAGAAAAAAAAAATATTATAATGAATACGCCTTAAAACAAGTAACATATTTATTAACTAGTTTAGTTTCGAACGTTACTTAGCATTAGTTATGCAAAGCTACTGACTGACTAACTTTAAATAAATAAAACAAGTTTTTATAACGAAAAGATATTTTAAAGAATTAGCTTAACCAATTTTTAAAAAACATTAAGAAAATAATAAGTATTGATAGAATACAAGTTTGCTGATTTAAAATTTTCAAAAAAAAAAACTAACACTATGTAAGAAAGACAGCAACACGATCGAGGGAAGCGTGTGGTGTTGAGAAACGGAGTAATACAGGAAGTAGCGCAGGCTGCTGCCATCACACTGTTGTTAACCGTTCCACTGTAAACAACCATATAAGGCTAAGTTGCCAGTAAAGTCAAAAAATTGTCATGACGTTACAGTAAAAACTCATAGGTTATTTTTTGAATAATTAGATCTTTATTGTTTCCTATTGACTTATTTTGTTTTAAAATAAAGATTATTGTATAGGAAATGATAGAATTAATTATTGCTTATTCCAGGTTGATTTTTTTTTTCTGAAATTGAAAAAAATGTATAAAAGATGAGTTTTGATAAAATTTATTCATTTTAAAGTTAACTTCAGCAAAAACATTAAAAAAAAGGGAGAATAAAAGTAAAGTAAAATTTTATTTTTTATCTTAAATTTAACTTTAACCTCATAGTTATTACAAAAAATTAGTGTAGATCTTTTAAGGACGAGAGGAGTGAGTATATTAGTATGTGTACCACAACTTATGAGTATTATATATTATAAAAAGTAAAAGTAACGTTAAGAAAGATAAACTTGAGTTTGTAGAAGTAGATCTATACAATATAAACACTAATATTTAAAAAGGAATATTTCAAAAGAGCTAAAAATATGTCACATGACAATACTTAATTTCTAACGGTATCAGAATTTTGTCCTCGTACCGTGAGTAATTAAGCGTTTTCATGATGTCGTTATCGTCTTTTTTAGACCAGTTTAGTAAAATGTAACAAATTTTTTTATTTTAAGGACAATAAATAAATTTTGACAACAGTCAGGAATTATTTTGGCTTATGAATTTTTGGTTACCAAGTTTAACCTAGTACTATGTTACAGGTTTCCTTAGTATTTAATAACTGCATTGAAAAAAAAAGTTTTTAATTTCTTAGTGTTAGAAATATTTGATTTTGAGTATAAATATGAAACATTTTAAGCAAAAATATGAAGTTTAATCAAAACTAAATGTAAAAAATATATCTAAAAAAGATTAAGTCTTTAACTATATGTTAGTTTGATCTAATAACTTACTATTTTTTATCTGATAAGTTTCTTTAAATCCCGTAGGAGAGCATAACAATACAAGTATCTCCTTCAGTTTAAAAAATAACTGCAAGTTTTTATTTTAAAGTACTTTTATAACAAGTCTTACACCAAATTACTGTTTTATTTGTCAAAAACTAGACATTGTTATAAAGATAAAAAATAAATAAGATAGCTTAAAATTTTTGTTCATAATAAATGATTTCAGAAATTCTTCTAAACTCTTCCAATGCTTTATAATTTTTTTAGCGGATGACGAAGTTTCTAGGCATCAAGTTTATAGCCGACTGGGTTTGAAAATGTTAGATTTTAAATAGAGTAATAATATTTCTTAAAAAAATACTTTGATAAAGAATGTATGTGTAAATAAAACTACTGTGTAAAAAAACCTGTGAAGTTTGTCAAATACTTTAAAAAAGTTTGTTAAATAAAAAAATATAGAAAAAACATTTTACCTAAAATATTAATTAAATATGAGAAGTTCAAAACATAAAAAAAATTATTTCAACAAAAAATATATACATTTTTTTAAGTGTAGTAGTGTAACAAAAGTATTATGTTATGTTACAAAAAGTTTTGACATATTTTTTTAATTTGTCCATTCTGGTTTGAAAACATTTTACATTTACGAATTGAATTTTATAATTTTTATTTAAAAATTTTTATATTATTATTTTTATATGAATCTTTGAATATGCTTAATTCAAGAGCATCTACCTATAATTATTTTTATTTTGCATCTTATCTTATGTGTATATTTAAGTAAGTATTTTGAAAGTTAGTAAAATCTAATCCTGGGGATGGCAAACTGCGTTTCGCAAATCAGTGGCCCGCGCTATACTTATCAGCTAAAAACATACTCTTTTTAAAAGCAATAAATAAAAGTCATTGGGGTAAAGACTTACAACTAAGCTCTGAAAACTATTATTCGTTGTTTTTAGTTTTATCACATTTTTGGTTTAAAGCAGTATTTTTGTTATAATTATTACATTTATTTTAAATGAATGCAATCTTTGAAAGACTTTTTTCTAAGCAGTATCACTAAAAGTTGGTCTGATCGTTATCAAAAACTACCGACCCCTTATATAATCATATAAATTTAATAGTTTTAGAATAATAAAAATACATGAGAATGTTTAAAATTTGAATTCGTTTTTTTTTGTAAGCATTTAAATTGTGTATATATGGACGTTAATAAAGTAATTAAAAGTTTTTAACAAATTTTTAGTATAAGATAATTATATAAACAACTAATTAAGTATTTACAGCAAGTACTGAAAATTAATCTTTTTCTGTAATGGTTTATATTTTATAAGGTAACTCATGCATTAAGCATTAGATGATTTTATCAGAAAAAAAAAGTATAACTAGATATGATCTTTTTAGACACATTTGCGTTGAATTTAGATAAAAACATTAAAAATCAAATTGCTATTGGGCTAAAAGCTTAAAAGTTAATAAACTTTAAGGAGCAGTTTAGCCTAAAATAAGTCTATACTTTTTTTTTTCATTGATTTTTTATAGTTTTTTTTGCCTAAGTTATTATTTTTTGCTTTTTGAAAGGTAATAAGGAATTTATTATCTAAATGCTTTAATGTAACTCACTAAATAATTTTTCGATTCAGGGAAAAAAAAAACAGCTATCTTTATTATACGTAATTCATTACATCAGCTACTAGAAGTTAAAGCACTTATTTTAAAAAGGATTTAATCTTTTAAATAACTTAATTTACTTAAGTTATTATAATGTTAATGAAGCTTGATTTTTTAAATATAAAATACTGTGTTTTTAGATTGTGTCTTTTAATTATTTAAACAAATTACTCTTGTTAATTTTTTTTTTCATTTATTTCATAAATTCTTAGAAAATAGTCTTTAAATTTCGACCATAATTTTTACTTAAACAATACATTCATACTTTATAAGTTTTATCTTTTAGGTAAGTACCATAATTTAATATAAGGAAACAAGTTAGTTGTGGTATATAATACTAACCATAATACTTCATTATGTTAACAACAGACGAAAATATGTAAACTTATAGATTAAACATTACAATAACTTCAATTTTCTTTAATAACAGAGTTTATGAAAGTAGTTGCTAAGGAAAAGAAAGAAATTTAAAGCTTATTTCACACAAACGTTTCTTAAAATGGTTGATTTTAGTACATCAAGGGCAATAATTAAAAAGGGGGCAAAGGAGAGGGGAAATTTTGAAACTTTTGAGGAGTACTAAATTTTAGATTTTTTACCTGCTACTTTTTACAAAGTTTGTAAATGACCATTAACTAGTATATCGGAAAAAGGTAAATGGGTAATCTATTAACTTACAATAGACAAAAAAATCTGAGAGATAATTGTCAAAAGATTTGAAGCAAACAATAATTTTTCTTTGGTTTTTAATGAAGATTAAAAAGGTATGATGGAAAATTAACCAGAGTTTTAAAATTTACAGTTCTAATAATACATTGATAGTGTAATAATATTTACAATAGATATTCTTTAGTTTGTGATGAAATAATAAAAACTCTAATAAAAGCCAAAACTAAAAATACAACCCGCGAAGATTTTATTCGGTCGCGACCATCAGATGCCTGCTGATCTCTAAGTAAAGGGGAAGCTTATTTTTTGATTCTCTAATAAGGAGGATATCTGACATTTTGAAAATGAGTTTTGGCATAGATAAAATTTATATGTGTTTAAAAAATAGAAAAAAAACCATCAAAAAAAGCCTTAAGATAAATATTTTCAATAAAATTATTTTATTTATTTTTCCTTAAATAAATTAAGTATTCAAAATTTTTGTTTAATAGTTTTATCAAAACTTTTTGAGTTCTATACACATAAAAAAAATCAAAAGTTTTGAAGCACTTTTTGTCGTTAATACAGTAAACCTTAAAAGATTAAGGTTATTTGTAGACAAGCTTAAACAAATATATATATGTATATTTTTATAAATACCTAGTTTACCATAGACTTAGTAGAGTTAAAGAAACTTTTATGACAATTGGTATCAATTCTGAAAAATTCATATTGTTATAATGTTTCTGCTGAAGTATCCTTCGAAAAAATCATGTAGAGTTTTTTAAAAAGTGTCTTTGAACAATTTCAACAGAACAAGTTCTTTTATTTACCGAAGCTGTTTATCTATTATGTAATAAACATTTAAAAGCAGCACAACCTGAAAGTTGTTAAAACATTAGTTTTATGTGCTTTATTTTTAAGTTTAAAATAAACTTAATATTTAATACAAAAGGAATAAGAAAATAGGAAGCTAATACTTGAAGTCTGATGAATTTTGTTCTACAGGCTTGCCATAGGTTTAAAAAAAATATTCTAAGTTTTTTAAATTTCTTTCAGGTTTTTGTAAGAAATATTTTAGCCTTAAGAATGTTCTTAAAATGGTCTTAAGAGTGTTCTTCAACTTTTTTAAAGATATTTTTTATTTTTTGGTTTATCAAAAGTAAACATTAATGGGGCAGACAAAGTTATGTATGATGTAACACACTCGCTTTTGCCCAGAAAACGTTTATCATTGCAAAAGATAGAACTTAAGACTAATGTTTTATATAATAAAAAAGTACAAGTTTTTTGTACATTTTTAGTATAGAATTGAGCTTAAAGTAAAAACTTTGTTAAACAGTATAGAAATATTTATATAACTCAGTGTGAATGCTTCAATTGATAGGCTCCGTTTAAATTTGATTTTTGAAAAATTTATTAATATTTATTTAATACAAAATTTCACTCCATTTTACCTGGTCAACGCATTTTAGCTCAACTGTGGAAATATGGTGTGTACATTAAGCTTTATACCGTGTAAAATACTTTAACTTAAGTAAACGAATACTAGTAGGCAAGTGCTTTCAGTTGTATAGTAACTACATATATATAATAGATTTTACTATCAGTTTGTAATGGGGACGGGTTTTATATGTACGAAGGACACTTTTGAACGAAGAGACTTTTGCACGGAGGGTCATTTTTGCACGAGAGTGAAAAATATTAAAGTAATAAATCTATACAAAAAAAGAAAAAAACAAACAAAAAGACAAACTAATAAAAACACAAAAATAAGTTACTGACCGAGGGTAAGGGGCAACAGTAGTAGTAAAAAAAACATCAGTTACTAGCGAAATTTGTTAGTAAAAAAAAATTATAAGAAAATAAGCTATCGACGAGAGTAAGGGACAACAGTGATAGTAAAATAACAATGAAAAATATTAATAAAAAAAATAAAATAAATTAATAAAAAGTATGACCGACCGAGGGTAAGAGCAATAGTAAAAAAACAAACCTCAATTTAAAAGAATAAGAATATATTGCAAAAATGACTCCTCGTGCAAAAGTGTTTTTGTGCAAAAATGTCCCTTTGTGGATATTTGACACCTACCCGTTTGTAATACAAGATAAACAAAATATTGTGTTATTGATAAATAAAAGCTTATACTTTTTTCGAGCTGTAATACTTTTATGATGTTCTTAATATAAATCAACTAAAAGGTTATTGATTGTAGAATATAGTTTTTATAAAAGAAATGTTATTGTAATTTCTTTAATTGGAATAAATTTTTGTAATTAAAAAGTCACAAACTTTATGCTTAAAAAATAACTTAGTTTATTTCTAATTTGTCTATTGATGTTTGCTGAAAGTATTGTATAACCTTAATAAATGAAAAATGAGTGTGCCGCTATTTTATAAATATCTGTTAGCTTTGAATCCTTATGATTTAAACTAAACGTACTTCATGGGAAATTAGCTATACAGTTGATTCTAATATTTTATCATATATATAGTAGATACAATAATAGCACTGCTACCAGCTAAAATCGACTATGTGGGCTGTGCTCAAAAATATGCAACACTAAAAATAATGATTAAACTAAATGAAAAATAAAACTCATTCTGATTTCTTCTTCTCCTTAAGTTTAAGTGTTGGTTTTCTCTCTATTTGAGATTTGTCGCTAGAAGATCATTTTTCGCGGTTATTGGCAAGTGATCATTAGTGCTCTTTATCGTGCTTGCAGATGTCTTTTTGGTGTAATTGGACAATCACGATTACCAACTTGTTGCACAACATAGAATTTGGGATTAGATCGTTAGAGGCAAATATATAAAAAACAAATCACAAAATTTGTTGCCAAACAAGCGTGTTCTGAAAACAGGAAACCACCAGGCTTAATTTAAACCAATTTTTGCACGTTGAAAAAAAAAGGTAAAAGAAGAACACGTCTTACACTTGTTTATACAGCTCCATCAGATAGGAGACAGGCTCTACTAGCAAAGCTTTGTATTTTAAAATACAAAGTGATACGCGCTTAAAAAGAATTTGACAACTATTTTAATGCTGTAACCAGGAATTGCATAGATTCACTTAAAACACTGGCTGCCGAGAATTTTTTCTGAACTAAAAAAAATCGATCATAGTTTCATATACCAAAAGCTTAAACATGGTATTTAGCTTCTTTTTAAAAGTATATTTTACTTTGATTAGAAGATCCATATTTCAAAAATTATCTAAATTAACTGCTATTTCAGAGCACGAGAAAAAGTAATGTATCTTTAAATTTTCAGTTTTAAGGTTTCTTAAATAATTTATAATATTTTGTTGAGCTTTTATAGTCAACGTTAAATAAGGCTACATTATGTTGTCTACAAAAATCCAACACTGTAAATTATTTTTGCTTTCTTAAAGTTTATTCAACATTTTTCAATTTAGAAATTACTCAGTTTCCACTGCTAAGTTGTTGCAAGTACAACTGATTTATTAGAAAAACTTAGTCGAAGAAAAAAAAAAAACAGATTTGGTATACATTAAATTGTAAAAAGATTTTTTTTGCTACTTTTTTTTTTTAATTTTAGAAACTTATCATAAAAGTATTCTAATGATAAGTATATTAAATTGTCAAAGTACATTTATATCCTTGTTGCACAAAGCTTTCCAAAACTTGTTAAAAATATATATATTTAATACCACAAATATATTTAAAACTTGCTAATAAATTTCAAGCATTACCAAAGTAAGAAAATAAGCAAAAAGTAGTATAAACAGAATTTTATAATATATAAGACGAAAAAACGGTATTATTAAACTAAAAATACTTTTGAATGATTTGTAAGGCAAAAGTAAACATTATTTAAAAAAAAATCATTCAATAAAGCTTTAAAACAGAGTTTTTGTAGTAGCACCTAAGAGTACCAAAAGTAAGGCAGCTTTTAAAAATTTGCTACTTAAAAGTGCACCTTGATCCTCGCGCAAAATATTTGATGCACTTTAAGCACCAAAAATTGTTCTAAATAAAAAAATTTGGTTCAACCAAAAGCATTAAATTACCTCATGCATTTTTAAACATCAACTTCGAAAGTTTAAACAATAAATGAATTGTTAGGTTAACAAAATTAGTGAGATAATAACTTAACGACGTCAAACAAGGGTTCCCGCATGTTCTTCGTTACTACTAAGCAAGTTTTCTGCAGACCGGTGCCTCGTATATCTGTGGTTGTAATTGTGAATCGGATATATAGCTTGTTGTTGTTGATTGGCAACTTGTGGTGGTTGTTGTGGCATATTGTCCCTTCTAGTCATGTAAGGTGATGCCATAGTCGATGGGATAATGTTCATCCTGTTAAAATTAAGTTTATAAAATTTTTTATTCAGCAATAATAATTAAAAATTGATTTGCTCGCTTCTTAAAATGTTTTGAAGGTAAAAGGTTTTAAAATCTTTACTATGGGATTTTTTAAGAACTTAATTTGAATAAAACGTATATGTAGTAAAAAACTAGTATTATGAGATTGAATGTTATTTTTAAAAGTAGATTAAAAAGAACATACTGGATCATAACAGTATAAAGTCTAATTAATATATATACCAATACAAGTTGTATGTAAAAAAGAAAAAGTAACAATAGAAAAAAACAAAACTTTGAAAATAGACCACATAAGTAAAAAATAAACACCAGTTTAAAAAATACTGCTTAGTACTACTGTAAATTCTAAAACTTCACTCTTTATACCAACTAAAAACATTTTAATATTTTTTTTTATCAGACAAACACATAAAATTGAAATTAAATTCAACAGTTTGTTCATTTGCTTGTTTTAAGTAACAAAGTTTATACAGTTTCAACTAATAAAATATAAACTAGTTTATTTAAAATTATTTTGTTAAAATATAAAACAATGCATAGCCCTAGAGTAGTATACTAACCATGGACTAGAATATTTATTAAAATCACAAATGCTTTTAACTGAATTGCACAAATTGATCTCCTAAGTAAGACAAAAAACACCCTAAATATTTAATTTATAAATGTTACAACAGTTTTTAACTTAAACATAATCTTATGAAAAAAATGTTTTGAGAGCTAAGGTGAGGTTAAAATTCATAATAAACACTTTTTTTGATGCTTAGAAACACAAACTATTTTAATATTTAACCTTATATACAGGTTACATATTTTTAATGTATAATTCATTTCTAGTTTTTAATGTAGTATTTAGTTAGATTTTACATATAGTTTTAGTACTTATGAATGTCTGTTATATTAAAACTAAAGAAAAATATTAGTCAATTAATGTTGTTTTCTTTTACAATAACTTAAATGTTGATGTACTTTTTAAGTATTTAATTCCGTAAAAATCATCTATGAATTGCGGATCGTATGTTATAGACTGTTTTCATTACATGACTTAGATAAAATTACACAATGTTTAAATAAACTTAATTTGAAATAAAAATCAAAAGTTTATCCACTTGGTTTTTGTTTGTTACTAAATCAGTTTCAATATAAACGTAAAAATTTAATCAAATATAATATAAATAATACATGACACTTATTTAAACTTTGTAATAAAAATTCAAGTAACTATAACACTTTATCGATCAAACTTAGGTAAAACAATCAGACTTTATCATCAGTAAAATTAAAAAAATCATTTACAGTTTTTTATATTTATTTTTCAGAAGAGATTACCTTGAAGGTTTTGGGCTTCCTGTTTCCCTAAAAGAGTGGCTTGCCCTACTCAAGCTAGGATTTTTTTGTATGTTGTCTATAAAAAGTGGACGTCTTGATTTTTTTCCCATATTTCGTGGCAGCGTACCTCCACCTGGAGTTTGGTAGTCACGTAAATTGGAAGTTTTTTTACTTGTTTTTTTTAGAGAGTGGTAACCAAGTGGATGTGAGGTGGGGTTTTTAGTAGTGACAGCTGCGTACATTGACTGTTTTGGACTTGAACTTTTTCTGATCTGCACGAAAACCCCACCTTTCATTTTGTCATGTTGCGTTGTTGAAGATTGATCTTCATTTTCAATGACATCATGAGCCGATGCTGATCTACGTAATTTTCTTACTTCAACGACGTTGCTGCTGTTTATAATAGAAGGTGTCACCAAAATTTCAAGTTTTTCAAAGAACATGCTCAGCGAATTGGGAAAATCCAAAGTGCAAAAAGAAAAGGTGCATTTCAGCCCAAAAACTAAAATAAAAGCAAACATGCTAAGTTTTCCACCAGCTTTTAGTAACAATATGTACCAGAGGTAGTGAAATAATTAAAGTATAAACTATAGGATTTTAATTATTTGAAAATAACTATTATGTTTTCAAAGATAATTGTTAATTATGTAGTGTTTAAAAATGCTTGTTTTATCCTCTAAGAATAGATATAGAAAGGATAATTTAATTTTATTAAATAAGATTTTTTGTTGTAAATATATTTTATTGTAGTACTCCTAAAACGACAACCTTCAAGAAAGAAAACATTTACTTCTAAATCTTACATATTTATCAAAGTATTTTACGTGATTATCATTTTTTAAGAAAATATTAATCTAAATCAGGGTTTTCAAAACTTATCGATTTAATTGCCCACTTTGCAGGTTAAAAACTATAACAACCCTAGAATTTCTGCACTTTCAGCTGAATTTTTCAAATTTAACTATATCTTATACAGCTATATTAAACTTATTTTTGGTAATAATACCACATAAAATAAAGAAATTTAACACACAGTTTAAATTATTTAAGAACCCTTTAAATTGGTTTAAAGTATTATTTAGTACTTTTCCACATTTTATCATCCAAGAAAGAAATGTTTTAAAAGTTTTTTTTATTTATAACACTTATTAGCCTTTTAAAACTTGTTCTAAAAGAACTTTAATCTTCTGCGCGCTTAAATTAATTTCTATTCAAACTTTACTATTAGACTTCTTGATTAGCATGAACATCCAGAACGAGTGGTGGTAATATTGGTAGCAAAAAAGAGTTTAGTTTTTATGAGTTTTCAACTGCTAAAAACATAATAAAGTAGATTCAAAAAAAAGCTTATCACAGCTTTGAGTTAAAGTTAAACTGAAGAGACTACAGCAATAAAACACTTTTACAAACAATTTTTATGAAGCATATATATATTTTATAATACAAAACTACAAATATATATATATATAAGTATCAAAAAGCACTAACTGTAATTTTTTTTAGAAATACTACTATACAAATTTATATATTGACAAAAACAATACAAGAAGTAATGATGTATTGACAAAAAAACCATATATTCTAATCATTTTACTTATTATATTATTTAGACTTTACCATAGGATATAAAAACTGCTTAGTTAGCTTATCATTCTGACGATAAACAAAAAAAATACCGATTAACTCAAAATTGCCCCTTTTTGGAAACACTGATCTAAATACATTCAACCCTTTAGTGTTAAGACATGCAATAATAAATTAGAATATTATTTAATCTACCATTAAAAAAAAAGTAAATAGTAAAGATATTGTTAAAAGGCCCTAATTCTAAATACCAAAAACTTTAGAAAGATCCTTTGTTTATTTTAAATAAACATCACACTGAAATATATTGTACAATGTAATAATTATACGTATATGAACAAAAGACCTTTTAAAAGAATTTGTAATTTAGAATTGTGGCAGTTTTAAATGGTTTTATTATTTATTTGTATTTATACAAATTAGTGTAAACTATCCGATTCTTCAGCATCAAAAGCTGAATTCCTATCACAAATTTTTTTTCTAAATTATCATTAACTGTTGAATTTAGTTATTAAATATAAGTTTTACTAATTAGTTCTTTTACCATCAACTAAAACCAGTAAATTAAAATCTTTTGTGTAATGTTTTTAATATCTTTAAAATTAACCATCACTTGTTTTAATTTTTAAATCGTATTTCTACAGTCTTATAATATACTAATTGTACTTTATCTGTTTATTAGCAAGTATAATCAACAAGTTTTTAAACAAATAAAAAATAGGATTTGACACAAAATATAACTGGTTTCAGAAATTGAACTCGTTTATGAAAAATATAAGGTTAGCATAAATTAAATCAACCGCCATTAGCTAACAAAATGATTAACTAGTACATAAAATTTTGAAAAGTGACCCTCAATATTTTCAAATTAAATTATAAAAACTGTTTTTATAAACAATATAGTTTTATTTTACGAAAAATAATTGATTACTTCTATGGGTATTTCTTTTGTATAAAAATAGGTGATAAATTGTTCTAAATAGTATGAATTTTATGGTATTTTTATTTTTACACTCAAGCTTATGTATAACTATTTGCTATTTTTAAGATTGAGAATTTCAAAAAGCTTTTTGTTAACAAAGAAATAAGTATGAACTGTATTCGCAAAAAAAAACAAACAAAATTAAAACTTTAATTACAACTAGTATCTTGTTGTATAACAAACAAAAAATCAAAGCAGAGAGAGAGAAATGTAACTTTATAAGTAAATCATGCAGAGTTAGATTAAAACAAAATCATGCATAGAAAAATTTGCAATATATTCTTATTGGCTGTTAGAAAAATTTTCTAGAATACAAATAACACTAAAGTTTTTTTTTTTTGTAAAAAAGACTAAAACTTTCTTAGTTTCAAAGTCAACCTCATTCAAAATGTTGTTAGAATATTAAGCTGCATGAGTAAAACTCCTTGTTTTCAAAGGCTTACAAACATACATAGTATAGAATTTTAATTTGTTAATTTTTTCTATTACTGTCTATTGAGTTGTACAGATTAAAGAAACAAAGTAACGTTATATATTGGTGAGTAAGTACGATAGCTTTTACAAACTATGAGTGAAAAAAAAAAACACCCAGTTTATAATTAGTTGTCTGATACATCATATCTTGTAATAAACACATGCATAGAAAAAAAAAACTGACCTTTTTCCATTTTGTGGTTGATTGTAGTGGTGAGGTGCAGCAGTTTTAGCTGTTATATTGTTTCGTTGATAACTCAATTTGATCGGGTAATAAGTAGATGCTGTTAGATGCATGCAATTTGTTAATAGGCTTTATTTAGTTTTCTCATAAGCAAAATAATAGTATTACTTCTATTATTTTATATAACTCTAAATTTAAAATCTAATTTATAACGAGTAATCTCAAAAAAGGTTCTAACTCTTAAAAGAAAAAAGTCTAAGTTAAAAAATTAATTGCAAGTGTGTTAATTTAAGAAAAAGTTTAGCTAGATATAAAAACGTCTAGCTTATACAAAAATTTATAATTAAAAGTTTGGATAAAAGCAATTAAACCTAAAACCTCTAGCTTTAAGAAGCTTACACATTTGTTAGTAATACTAGAACTTGAAAAATGTTGGAAAAGCTTTAAGTAAATAATAAAATAATAATTAAATTGACTAAGTTACAGCTTGTGAAGCCATTTAAAAAAAGAAGTAATTCAAATATTGCAACGAAATTTTATTAGATATGTTAACGAAAACTTTAATAAGAGCGCTGTAAAATTGTTTTTAAAACTGCAGCTAAAACGTGCTATTTAGTTGTTATAATGCTTTTACATGACTGCTTAATATATGACACAAATAAAAATATAAAAGTTAAAACTATGAAAATATGAATAATGTTACTGTTAAATTTTAACTTATTCCTGTTAAAAATAATTAAGTTTTAATTATTTATGTTTACCTAGTAATCAAACATTTTAAAAGAGCAGTTAGTTTTAAGTTTTTGAGAATTCAAAAAAAAAAAAAATTACATAACTTTATTCATTAACCTAGTTTTGTACTATATAAAATTTATACGCTAAGAATTGAAGTTAGTCTAGGTATTTAAGTTTATTCAGGGTTGCCACTGCTTTTTTCAAAATTTCTTCCAGGTTTTTAAAAGTACACATTTTTGGGTCTATTTTTAGCTTTAAGTTAAGTTTAATGTTAGAAAATGTGTTACAGAGTATAAAAACATTGAAAAGATACTGTTAAGTTACTTTAAATATGTTTTTAAATAAAAATTTTTTGATCATGACAGAAAATTTTTTCATATATGATAGGTTTTTTGTGTCAAATTGAAATTTTACTACTGAAAATGTTAAAATTGTTGAAAATTCCAGGTTTTTTACAAAATTTCTCAAATTCCAGGTTATTTTTGCCTTAATTGTCAAATTCCAGGTTTTTCAAGGTTTCCAGGTAAAGTGGCAACCCTGTTTATTTATAAAAAAATGAAAGTATGCTACTAGTTGGGTAAAAACTAAAAACCCTATTAGTAGAAATGATTTTAAAACTGAGACTACAATCAGTATGATTTATTATATGACCTGACCAAGCTTAGATTTAAGAAGCATTAATTCAGTTTATTTTGTTTGTTTGTTCCTATATAGTGAAAGTAACTGTTTTCAAGTTTTGAAAAATGCAACAATAAAGTTTTGATTATGCTGAACAGGGCAGAGTTTTTATAAAACTTTAATAAATTCATTCTTATGCTATTACTTGTAAAATATAACTAAAAAAAAAAACAAGCAATAGAAAGCAAAGTTTATATATTTTTTTTGTAATATCCAAATTTAATTTTTTTCCACCACTTAATAAATTAAACTAAAAAACCGACCGACTAATACTTTTACAGTTTTTGCTATCAAAAGATAATATTTAAAACTTTAAAGACATGAGCTTTAGCAAACTAAAACATGATTCAATATGATGTTAAAGATAACAATGTAGCAGTCATGATAAACCATATATAAAAGTTAATAAAAGTATGTGCATGTCACTTGTGCATTGAAAAAAAAATTAAATACTTAACAATCAACCTTTATTTTCATAGTCAAAATTAAAACTTTATATAACTTTACTCTAAATTAAATTTACAAGACGTATTATGGAACTTTACGAAATCAAAAAAACTTAAAGTTGTATATATATAATTTGTTATTTAGCTATAAAAAACGGGTAGATTGTAAAACCTCGAGTAAAATCGTTAACTTGCAAATGCTGAGTCAGCAAAAAGTTTTTATTTATTTTTATTGTATACCCTTATCCCTAACCCACCTTACCCAAAAATATAACATTTAAAAAAGTTTTAGTAATTAACATTATTAAAAACTTCAAATTTTTTTGCTGACTTAGCAAATGTATAAATTAAATTGCAAGTTTTTTAAGATACCCATAAAAAACTATTGCAACGTAACTTTGTTGTAAGGTTAAATAAATACATAGTAAGTTTTTATAAACTTAAATCTTAAGTAAAAATAAAAAATAACAAGCAGACGAAAAAGCAGAAAATTAATTCATAAGCATGGTTACTGAGTTTGAAAGTTTTACAAATATAATTTTTATAACATAAATAATCTTACTAAAACTTTTATCAGTAGGTTTATCTTCAAAAAAAGTTTTCTAGTTCATTTTAATTTAGACTTGATGTAAAGTGAAATTTTCGAAAGAAAAGATCATGTTGTAGTAATTTATACAAATTATCTAAAATGAAACTTCAAGAAAAAGAGCCTTTTTATTTAAAAACTTTTACACATGTCTCATATACAAAAATTAAATACATTTTTTAATAACAAAAACCAGTATCTTACAAAATTATTGCAACTAAATAAACCTGCTTGTTTGTTAACAACTCGCTTTTGAGTTCTATACAGCATCGGTGATGGAGGTGGACTAAATTTTTTAACTCCTTGGTGTTGCAAAGGTTTGGAATGTTGGAATATGTTTGGTTGAACATACTTTATCTGCTGTCTGTTTGTAAAAGTATTAGTACTGATGAAAAATAGTGAAAAAAAAATGCTTGCTATTTTGTAAGCATATTTAAAAGCATAATATAACTATTAAAAAAACATTAAAAGCAAGATGGATTAAATAAATATGTTTATACTTGTTAGTGTTGTTATTAGCTGATTGTTGATGGTATTTTTGTTGATAACTTCTCCACGTATTATCCCCAAAAGGTTGTGTGTTCGGTGGTATCTAAAAATTTATTATTCAAGTTATTAAAATACCTACTATGTAACATAGTTTAAATACAATACTTAACAATTAATCAACTAACTTGTGTACGTGCGTGAGAAAAATTTATCTCATCTCTTATTCTTTCTCTGACTCGACGTTGAAGTTCATTTTGTTGTATGTTATTTCCATGGTATAACGAGGATTTTGTCGATTCAGCTATTGAAACTCTTTTCAGATGATCTCCCAATACGTTTAGAATTTCCTATTTATGATTTATGTATTGTAACCCAAAAAAGTTTTAATATAGTAAAAACTTTAAAGATACACAATAATATTTGAAACAAATCGTACTTTAGATAATTGTTAAAATATTTTTTAAAGGCAATATGAACAATTTTTACTTTGCTAGTTTTTGATAAGCTTTAAATTCTGTTAACAAAAATGTTTAAGTACTAAATTTAGGATTTAAAGGCAAAAGTGATTGGAGAAACATTTCAATAAAAATGCGTAAATATAAAATATCTAAATTACCCTAGTATACAGGCTTTAAAACGGGGTTTCCCAAATTTTTTCAAAAGGCCCTCTTAAAAGAAATTAAAAAAGCTATGGCCCCCTTCAACAAGATTTCTTAAAAAACTACTATAAAACTGCTTAAGACTTTTTTTTTGTTCTCCATCATCAACTCCAGAATATCTAGTGTAAGTTTCAAAATATGGCCTCGTGGCTCCCCCTTTTACGGCTTGCGCCCCCTTAATTTTTTCCATAATATCTAGTATAAGAATCAAATTACTATTGAAAACGTTTAAGACCTTTTTATTTATTTTTGCTACTCATCATCAACTCCAGAATATATAGTGTAAGTTTAATTTATGACCTCATAGCCCCCCTGTGACCCTTTTACTGCTCATGGCCCCCAAGGGGGCTACTTAACCCAGTTTGGGAAACCCTGCTTTAAACAGATAATTTTACTTTTTAAACTTAAATTACTAATTGCTCATTATGTATGTCAATTAAACTGATTATAACATTCAATATGATAATATTTTTATGCTATTACCTCTCTTCTCTTTTTACCACTTTCTGCAACACTTGTTCTGTTGCTGTAATCATGTAGTGATGGTGCCCACTCCAAATTTGATTCCAAGTCAGAATCATCATTTTCATGCGACTGCTAGTTTTGTTTTAGTAACATTTTAATCTATTTTATAATTATAAATATATTTTTAAATTTATGTTATATGGTGATAGGTTTTAGTTTTATAAAGACAAATAATCAGACAAAGTGTTATGTTAAATGTACAACGATAAAAAAGGTATTTGAATATTTTCAAATGTCAATATAAAGCGTTTGTTGTAGAAAATTATTTCTTACTCAGGAGACCAATGCTACAGTACTATTACATTCGCAAATCATTAACACTTTAAACTTCTATCAATGTTTTTTAAATTTTGCTTTTAACAGGACAATTAAGTTTAAAAAAAATGGATAGTTAGACTTATTTACGCAAAACGGTTATCAACAACTGTTTTGGAAGGCCAACAACTACCTATGTTATGCAATTTAATTAAGTTATGCAGCCATAGCCATCGTAAACTCATAACATAAAGTTAAAAGATAATAAAACTTATAGTTATTTTTTGTTGGTACAGTCTAAAAGTGTTAACATATTGGTCACTGAGTAACAAATTTGACATTTTATTTTGTTTAAGTAAAACGCACGCTTAAAACCCAAAATAAGCTCGGTTTATCAAATAACAGTTGAAAACACCTTGTTTGTGTAAGAACTTACTTACATATTAAAAAATTCGAGTAAACTCGAGTGTTTATAAGTTTTCAATTAACTGAAATTACAATTTATAAAAAAACAAAGTCTATGATACTGAGCTGTAACTAGGGCAGTGACGTATTTTGACTGTAAAACAAAGGAATTTTCCAACTACTCTTATAGCATTTTACCTTTCAAATGGTTTAATTAGTTTTATCGAATCTTGTAAGATAATCTTACAGTCAAAAAAATATCTTAAAGTTTAGTGATTAAAAAAAAAAGTTGTAAGAAAATAAAGTTCACCAGTAGCTTATATATTTTAACCTGATTTAAATTAGTTTAAAGTAGTTGATTAAGTATGTTTCATATTATTTTTGTCAATGACCTTAGATTCAAAGTTTCTATGTAACCAAAGAAGTAAATAAAATTTTTAGAGTTTATATACAGTAATTTTTTTCCATTACTCATTTTCTTAAGTTATTTAAATAACAATAACTTAATGCCATAAACTAAAGTTATCAAAGTTGGGCACGTTGAAAAATACATCGATAAGTTACGCACCTTCGTAAGCTATGCAATAATGTTTGAAAACAAATAAAATTTTAAATTTTTTTAAATCAAAATTTTCATAATACTCTATTTAATAAATGAATTTAAATGGCAAAAAATATTTTCTTTGTAAACTAAAAACTAAATTAACACATTTTTTTTTGATAAAATAACTTTAAAACATACTTGATAGTTATCAAATTACTATATACTATTTATTAGATAGAAATAAAAGGGTAAAATTTTGAGGTACGCATTTCGCATAAGGTACACACTTTTGTTTGAGTTAAAGGTGCGTACCTTATCGATGTCGCAACTGTGTTTGGATTTGTACGTTTAAGATTTGATTTTAAATTTTTTTAAGAAAGAATTTGTCAGCTAACTTCAAAATTTGTAATTGTAAAGTAACAAACTTATTACACAAGTTAAATAGTTGATACTTCCAGATAATTGTTTTTAATTGTTGCCAAAACACCAAAAACTTATTTAAACTGCATACTTTAAGAACAGAACTATGTAACTGACAGTAGGCTTTGGTAATATATAGCGTTTTAACTCTTTAAAAAATACGAATCTTATTTTGTAATTATACATCTAAAAATATGCTAAACTCACAATTCCTAAATTCCATTTATCATTTTATCGAAAACAAATTATAACTGATTTTATCATCTTTAAACAAACAAGGTTTACTACCTAAATAAAACAGTATAGTCAGTTAAAACTCTTTATATAAATGCACACCTTACTTAAAAACTAAACGTAATTTGTATAATAAAATTAAGAATGTTAATAATTATTTCTAGAAAAAAAAACTGTAAAAATATTAACTAAAGACTAAAAAAATACAAACTGGTATTTCTCAAAAAAATAACCCTTAGACTAAAGCTGAAAAATATATACAGAAACACATATCAAAAAACTTGCGGCTCTTTTCAGAGAGAAAACTGATACAGACTAGACTGTTAATCTCAACAACCACACCAAGTCCTTGTAAAACATTTCAAAAAAAAAATCTTTTACGGAACTTTTTCAGACTTTTCAAATTTCTAAAAAATTGGTAAAATTACATTAAATAAATTATCTTACTACGTTCAAAAAAATAAATTAAACTTCTAATTAAACTGGTAAAGAAGTCTTCAAATTTTAGAAATTATCGCTGCGTTCTAAAAGCTAGAAACAAAAATTTCTGAAAGTAACATTAGTTAAACCTTTATAAATATACTGAAAAATGGGTGATCTGTAATGATGAAATACTGCTAAAGTAAATTACAATAATATTATAATAAATAGTTTTTATAAGATCGTAAGTTTGTGAAAAACTAAATTTAAAACGTACGTAAAACAGTATTTGCGTTGTTAAATACAAATAAATTAAACTATATCCTTTTGTAGGAAAATGCATTAATAAATTTTTAGGTAATAATAAAATAAAAATAGTTTTTATTCAAACTAACATAGGAAAATTTAAGGTTTGCAAATGTAGCAATCAAAAAATTATATTTTTTTCTAAAAAAAATTAAAAAAGACACATACGTTACTGCTTGGGTATCCATTTGCACTCTGGTTTTTGTAGAAGTTTCCATTGAAGATATTCGGCTGCATATTAACAATTGGATGATCAGAAGGTTGCATTGCTGGATACCCTGTTTTAACAACAATGATTTTATATAGATTTTAATTAAAATAAAAATTTATAACAAAATCAAGACAATTTTTTAAGATTATTTTACAACTAACCTTGTACTGGGTATCCTCCTTGGCTGATAACATAGCCGTGAGGAGAATTTGCGAACTGTTGCATCGAATTAAACTTGGGAGAGGCGAGGGGAACGTTGTAAACTTCTATGAGCGGCGAAGGCGGATGGTTTATAGAGGAATAGTTATTGGGTAAGTTGAGTTGGTTGGGGCGAGCCGGTTTGTCTTGCATAGCATTTTCTGGATTAAAACCATAGCCACGGTTTTCAGCTACAAAAATAATTGAATTACTATCTAAAGAGCAGTTTGTCAATTTATTAGGAGTAAATTAAACATTTATTACTTAGCGGTAAAATATAAAAATTACCATGTTTTGCAAATTTTTGTATTTTTTACAAGCAAAAGGTTCATTTATTTTTAAAAGATTAGTTTACCATTATTTAAAGCAAAAACAAATAAATAAATATAGCCTGACTCACTACAAAAACTGAGTTAAATGGTCAAGCAGAAAAATTGCGCTCTAGTATTTTGTACCTTAAACATTAAGAAAGCTAAACAAATTATACAAACATTTAGTAGAAACTTAAAGTATGTGAATACAGTTACAAATTAGCTTAGAATCTTAGTTTTGTTAAGTGAAAAATCTGAATATGCTATTATAGACTGTGTAAGTCATCAAAATATTTGCAAATGTATATTACCCTATGAGTAGTGAACAACATGTCTGACAAGTTTTCTTAAAACTTACTGTTTAGTAAACTTAAAATCTAGAGCTAAGGATCACAGACCACAGCTTAGCAACTCGTGTATTTTAAGTCAACAATATATTAACTTTGAACGTTTTAATAAAAAGAAATATTTAACTATCGGTAGCTTGCAAGGTAAAAAAATTAAAATATTAGAAAAAAAAATACTAAATAATAATTAAAAATGGGTTAACTTCAATTCAAATTACAATAATTCCGAACTATCTCTTTAAATACAAATAAAATCTCATTAATTAGACTGACATAGCAATATTTCTATTTTGAATATATAATTATTTTTTGAAATATAGCTAAAATAAATATTAATTTTTTATAAAAAACAAATTTTTTTCAATAGAATTTTTTTTTTAATTATAAATAAGTTTTTGAGATGTGGCCCTTTAAAACTTTTGGTAAGAATTTGTATTGTTATAAATTAAATTTTAATGAAACCAAAAAACTAGACTAAGTTTTACAGAAAAAAAAAAGGTAAAACTAGCTTGAACTTTGCAAAAATTTTAAACACAAATAATTTAAGTTAATCTGACAGAGTGGAAACTCAGTTTACCTGAGCTATATAAAATTCAAGTAAAACATGCTTAAATCGATTAACATTTAAATCTTAGTAAACCTATGATTTATACACCTGCTATATATATTTTTACTTTGCGTACCTTTATTTTAATGGAGAATGACTATTATATTTGATTTGATTTTTCTTTTTTTTGTAAGAAGTTGGAGATATGAAAAAAAAAACTTTTACTTCAGCTGTAAGAAAGTCAAGCTAAGGAAAATTTTTTAGACCAATTATAAAATTTATTTTGTCATATGTATACATGTTAAAAAAGATTAAATAATAGATATCAGTTTAAATGCAACTCTACATATATTTTGAATATAACATTTATAAAATTGGCAATACATGGTTATACTAATATAATATTTACACTGCGAGTTGTGGTCTTGATTAAACAGAACTTCAGGACCAGTTTTTATTTTGATGGAGGAAGAGTTTGTCGAAGAAGATCTAACTGATAATTGCGACAATGATTCATCAGTTGAATAAATAGCTGACTGCAAAAAATTAATTCATAAATTATTAAAAGCCTTACTTGTTATAGTTAACAATTAAATTTATCAAATAATTTACAAATTATTTTACAACGTACTAAATTTTAAATATAATAAAAAAGTTTTTATTCTTCATGTAGGATTTCTTTGGAAAACTAGTTTTACAAATGTAAAGGAAGACTCTAAAATTATTAAGGATTAAGATAACTGTATAACTAGTATTGTTTGGATTTACAAAACCAAAAAGATCAATATGTATTACAATACTAAACTGGCATGATTTATAAAGGCATAAAACGTATAAGTAACGGCTGTTACTAGCATCAGGGTTGCCTTGGCAAAATTTTGTAAGTTTAGCCTTACTTTTAATTTCCTGTTATTTACGCGTTTTAAGTACGCACTTCCAGTTAAATACGAATTCTGAAAACGCATATTTTGATAAGTACGTATTTTAAGTACACATACTTTGACAAGTACGCATTTTAGTACGCACTTTTTATTCAGTACACATTTTTGAACCAGAATAAAAACTTTCTGTCAGGTTTCTTTTTTATTTATACTAGTAATTCTTAGCTACAAACTTTCTATTGAGTAGCTGCTGTGTTCAGAATGTGTACTTCAGCGAAATATAACTGTAATAATAAATTACTGGTATGTAGACATAAATATTAAAAATTTAATTATTAAAAAAATTGCACTGAACTAGATATACTTTTTTCTCACCGGTTTACCTCTTATTAAATACTTTCCCATATCATAAATTTTTCTTTTTAAATTAAAAAGCAAAAAAATATCTTCTACTTACTTTACAAACTTAATAACAATTATAATACAGTAAACCATACATCTGTTTTATAAAATAGTTCCTCCTATTATTTGTTATGAAATCTTTAAAATAAAAAAATAAATAACATAATCTGCTTTTACTTATTTTTAAAGTTTAAATAATATTGAAAAAAATATGTAAAGAGCTAAACCATACACATAAACTTGTTACATAAAATACTAAACTAAGTGCTTAGTTATAAAAAATTAAAAAACTTACTTAAACAAAAAACAGTCTGATTCTAAAATTTTGCAAAATATACTTTTGTGTATATGTCAAAGTTTCAGTATGGAAGTGTCCTTGCCACAGCTCAAACCAAAAATTAATTTGTGTGCTTGTTGTTAAAAAATATATAAAAACAACAAACTAATTTGTCAAAAAATTCAAGCTATAAGTTGAACAAAATAAATCAGACCATACTTAAAACAATTTAATTAAAATTTATAAAAGTAATTGTTACAAGATATACGAAACATGATATAAGTTTACTGTTCCAAAAGAAACTAAATTAACAACTAGTATTATGTCCATTTCAACTTATATCATTGGTCGTTTGTCTCCAAAGATTTTCGTATCAAAAACACAATTCACAACATATTTTTAAGTTTAATCAGTACTAAATGTAAGAAATTAAAAATCAGGGTAATCCAAATAATCTAGATAAACTTAATAATTTTTTAACCAAATTAGAAGTTAATTTCCTGGAGTAAAATAAGTATTAATAAACTTATTAGTCACGATTTAAAATGAAATGTGTTAAAAACAAAACTTTAAGACAAACTTTAGAGTTTTGTCTGGAAATGAGCATATTTTCATGATGCTCTTGCATTGGTGAGTTTTTGTTGTCAAGGGAAGCTTCGGTCCACCCTTTCATTTGTTGCCTAAAAATTAGTTAATATATTAGATTTCCGAAACTCACAATAAAACATAAACAACTAACTATAGTAATTAAAATACAAACAATAAAAAAAACAGTGTTTATGTGGATGTGATAATGAAGTATAACTTATTAGTTATTTGATAAGTGAAAATTTAAGGTTAATACTACAGTAAAAAAATACTATACATTAATTTAATTTAAGTTTTAAAAGTTTAGAAAGATTACTTACAAAGAACATGTGTAAAAAAATAGTGATATAAAACGTAAAAACTTCTTTTTAGTTATTGAATTAATGATTAAACTTGTCAAAGATTTTTAATATTAAAATAGTTAAGCAATAAAAAAATTTAAGTAACAATGAGATTGATAAACGGTTTATAATTTCATGAACCTTTGTGATAACTGAGTACTATAATAATGTTGAAATTAATTTCTGTTTGATTAATTTTTTCCTGAGAGGAAAACAATTTTTTTCGACATTAATTCAACCAATTACTCTTAAAAAAATAGTTTTTTAATTAATTATACTTTTTACACAAAGTAACAAGAATAAATAAACGTTTTCCGAACTGAGTTTTGAATCATATTATTAATCAGCCAAATCTGTTAATATTGAAACTATGAACGCTATGAATGGGTAGGTGTCAAAATTGCACTAGCAGACAGTTTTACACGGAGAGATTTTTGCACGGGTTGAATTTATTTTTCTTACTATCAGTGTTACCCCTAACCCTTACCCTCGGTAACTTATATTGTTATTATTTTTTACTATCACTGTTACTCCTAACCCTTACCCTCGGTTAAGAACTTTTTTTTTAATTTATGTTTTAGTTTTTTTTTTTCGTTTTATAAATATATGTATATTTCTTTTCTCTCGTGCAAAACCGTCTTCATGGAAAATTGACCCTTCATGCAATTTAGTCCCCTCGTGTAATTTTGTCTTCGTGCAATTTTGACCCGTTTCCCTATGAATAGATCATCAATAGCTAAAATATTTGATAACGAATCTAGTTTGTGCAAAAAAAAAAGAGAATCAAGTATTAGTATAAAAAAAAGTTAACTCTTTGCTCTAAGAAAAAATGTTAAAAAGTTATGTTTTTGATCTGTTCAAAGTTAAGGTTCTATTTATTCATATTTACGAGCCAAACTTATGCAAACAAAATATTTTTGATAATACAGTTTCTTTATTTAGTTAAGCTAATTTTATTGTATTTTAAAACTTAACTGTGTTAATCATTTGTTATATAATTATTTACGCTTGATTTGTAACATTGATTACTTTTGATTTAACTATAAAAGCTATAAAATTAAAAAAATCATTGCAATTACACACCGATGAAAATTGTCGAAATAAATTTTAGTTGAATTTTTTTTTGTTTTACTTAAGTAACAACACCACATTAACACAGTTAAGTAGCAGACCATATGTTTAAAATTTTTTATCAAAAATAAATTTGTTTTATGATATCAGTACAATTGTAGCTGTTTATTATACACAAACTTACCTTGGAGCATCCATCGTTGCATTTTTCCATTTTCTTCTTTCAACTTCATGTGTTGCTCTCATAGGTCTGTTATTAAGTGTTTTGTTGAATAGAGTTGCAGGAACAAATTTCGACAGCTTTAGCATTTCTTTTTGATTAGGCGGTGGTGTGATTGATCTGAAAAGTATATAACAAACTTGATTTGGTACAACACTCCACGTGTGTTTTAACGAACTAAAAAATAACTAAAACATTTGATTATTTATTAACAAACATTTTAAACCAATCAATATAAAATGTTTTTGTATAGTTGATAGGTATTTGTAAAGTTATTTGCGTATAAATAACTATTATTATTGAAACGCACAAAGAAAGAAACAAAACAGAAAAAATAACACAAACAAATCTATTTTTTTAATTAGAATAACAATTACAGGTAGTTTCAAAAATTCTATATTTATCAAGTTATAGTGAAGCTACATTTTTAAGTATAAGCTAAAGTCACAAATAAGACAAAAATAAGGTCTTTGGAGTAGTTCATGTAAAATTAGGTTTATAGTCTATTAAAAGATTATTTTAGTTATCAATATATATAACTTTCGTTAAAAAAAGATGTGTTGCATAAGAATAAAAAAGGAGTATAAGATAAGGATATATTAAAAAAAAAACTTAAACGAGAAAAACTCATAACTTAAAGTTGTCTAAATATATGCTTTAAAACTATCAAAACTCGGATTTTTTTACTTTTGAAGGTTATAATTGGCTTTTTTTTCACAAAAAAAAAGTTAAGTACTGTGTAAACAGTTTTTGGTAATTGATTGCTTTGAATAGAAAGTAAAACAAATTTTACTTAAAACTTTTTATATATGGGAAAAATGGTTACACGTTTTAAACTGTTTGTTTTAGATAAAAAAAGAAGTATGTGTCTAAGTAATATTTATTGATATGAACTAAATAAAATTTGTATAAGCTACACAACCCTTTTTTGATGTTATACATGTGTAAGTTACTAAATTTAAATAAGTTTCTTAATCTTTTTCATTTAATCTTTAGTTTAATATCTTAAGGTGAATAGTATTGACCAGCAGTTGTTTAACTGTTTTAACAGCTTAAAAATTACAAATTCAATAACTAAAGTAATAAATACAACTACATTGTAGTTTTTTTAGATTGTTAATAGTTAACAACACATTTAGCATTAATGAGCTAACCGTTTAGAATTTTGACTTATTGAAGAGTCACTAATGATATTTTTTTCACTCAGTTTAAATCTGCTTTCTATAACAGAAGGATTACTACTTGTAGACCTTACATCTATAGAATTTACAGATCTAATGTCACTTCTGACATCAATTCCACTGCTAACGGATGCATCTTCTATTAAAACTGAAATATTTCGATACTATTAAAAATTTCGAAAAGGTTTAAGGTTAAAAACTGTGCTGAGTAGTATATCAACATTGAAAAATACTGTAAAGCTACTTTAAATGTGATTTTAGTATTTTTTTTATGATGACAATTTTTTTTAATCTATATGGTAGATTTTTAGTGTAAAATTAATATTTTACTATTCAATATGCAAAAATTGTTTAAAATTCCAGGTCTTTTAGTTATTTTTATTCAATTTTTTTTTTTCAAAGTTTCTCAAATTTCAGGTTTTTCCAGTTTTTTTGGCAACCCTATATTTAAAATAACATTTGTTTTTAATTTTTTATGTCTCTAAGTGTTTTAATCTCCGAATTAGCATAACTTATAACGTATGAGTTGCGTTAAATTTTAATAATACGCTTTAAAACTAATGTTATGTAAGGTATAAAAAAACTATAACATATAGTAAGAAATGTTATTTAAATCGAATAAGTAACTATTTTAATTTCGATAAGGAAAATGTCTTGCTATACCTATTACCAATTTAACATTCATCGAAAAAAAGGTTCATAATGTAAAAATAAGAACTGTTGTTATTTTTGACTAACCATTAGTAAATGGAGAATCAAGTTCTTTGTTAGGTGTGGCTTCTGATGAGTGAAGAGTTGAGACTTCACTTAATTTACAAGACGAGTTGTTAGAGTGAAGGTCGTGAGGAACAAAAGATGTGCGATTTACTTCACTTATTTCATCTAAACTTGATTCAGTTTTCTGTTTACAATCAAAAATGTTTAATATAGTACACGTCTTGTCTATGTTGAAAAAAACCTTTAAAGTAGTTTTTTAAGCTAGAAAATAGTAACAAACTAAAACTATGATTGTTTACATAATGTATTATGAAATATAACTTAAAGCCATATAGTGGAGGAGTTCTGCATTTTTTCATATAAATTAACATTAGCTCTTTATTTGAAAGCTCACATTAAAAACTTAGAAACTTTGTTTTATAGAACATACTAAATTTAACAGTAAAATTACTAAAACGTCTTCAATAAAACTTATGGGAAAAATAAAAATACCGATTTTCTCAGAGCTTTAAAAAGACAAGGCCTATGTTATACTTCTTTATTTCTTAATTGAAGAACAATTCCTTAAGTTTTTAAAATCATTTGTTTTTAAAATTTAAAGATCTGTAAAGATAATAGTACTAGTTAATGAAATACGACACAATGAACTTCATAACTCTATATTTAGGAACTACAACTTAAATTTTGAGGAAGTTCTTCTTGCATTATAAGAAAAATCGTATTGTAACTAATTACGGATATGTTGTTAGATATGTAAATATGTGAACATTGAAAGCAAATTAAAATAAAATATGAACGAGCTAAAAAAATCATATCCTACAACATGATTATTAATCGTTAAGTTAAAATTAGATTGAGAAAGTTTCACAACAATTGCTTTGAAAATTTAGGAGATGATAAATTTTAAATAAAATATTTAACTTGTAATAAGTTCAAGTAAGAAGTGCAACTTTGGAAAAAAGATAAAAAAGTATAGATCGCACCTTTCAAAAGATTTTTTAAATGAGGTCAACTTGTAAAAAACGTGTCTACTCCCATATGTCCTTAGTACTTGAAAAATATTTATTTTGCATTATAACTTTTATTTCTAAAACAAGAAGACATGTATTACCGATGTCTCTTCGACATGTATTTTCAAGATTGATTTAAAATAATGAAAGTTTAAAAACATTTTCATTGACTTTTATTTCTTTAATGAACTTTAAAAACATGCTGTATCAGTTGTCATTTGTATGTTAAGTTGCTTTATTAACTTCAAAAAGAACTTGATTTTAGAAAACTTGTATGATTTTTATCAACTAGTTTTTAAAATCTATTATCATAAATAGATATAATCTTAGTACAATATATACACTAGGAATAAAAAACACTTGTCAATATTACATGGATCTTTTTCAACACAATAAAATTTAGTTAACAACTTGAATAATTAGTGACAAAACTAATAACTTACTTTTAACATATTGAAGTATCTTCCATAAAGTTTAGTTTTGGACGTTCTTACTTTTTTTCTGTTAGATTCTTTAGCTAGCTTAAAACTAGCTCTACAAATTTTATCAAGAAGTTCAGCTTGATTTTCAAGGTGACTTACATTATTTTCTACTCCATGCAAATATGAAGATATATCCTATGAAAACATATTGATATATATTAAAACAAACTAAAATTATCAAATTAAAAAAAAACAATATTTCATTAAAAATATAGTATTTTATTATAAACGAAACAACTGGAACAAACTAATGATGTAACATTTAATATAAACTACATTAGATGTATAATATAAGTTTCGTTTTAATTAATTATTTAAAATGATCAAAAAATTTAAGCAAATATACTAGTGTAACAACTACTATAAAAAATTAAATTTGTAAGTACTGCACTAAACAAAAACTTGAGATAAAAATGTATTTTTCCAGCTAATTAAAAAAAGGCAGTTTTAGTGTTAAACTAATAATTAAACAAAACTTACTTAATTAAAAGTTAGCAAAAAACTTTTACTTAATAATTCATTTTTATTAGAAACTTTTAATTTATACTGATATAGATCACGGCTTTCCACTTCTTTTTCATAA
This sequence comes from Thalia democratica, assembly GCF_965202585.1. Classification (NCBI taxonomy): domain Eukaryota; kingdom Metazoa; phylum Chordata; class Thaliacea; order Salpida; family Salpidae; genus Thalia; species Thalia democratica. Next base: position 62,528,579 of record NC_139165.1, read on the forward strand.
TAAAAAACCCAGGAATACCTAATGCAAGTTATTAATCGCCCCCTTCTGCCAAAAAATTTTAAAATTGACTCTCTCACCTGAGTTACTATAATCACCCACATAGGCGACATCACCCATTTGGGAAACCCTGATAACGATTTATTAATCTATTAATAATCTGATATCTATTTATTATTAATCCTAACTCCAGTTAACCAGTTAATACCTTAAGTTTGTAACAATCTGACACAGTATAACACAGATTGCATTGCTTGCAATGAATAAAAATGAAAATGCCAACTAATTGTTTAGTAATGGTTTTTTTCATCACGCAAAAAAAAAACTAAACGTTATTAGAAATTAAAAAACAAAATAATATTAGTTTTAACAAACCTCAATTACTAAAAAACGTCATTTTTATTTATAGAACATTAATTTGTTGAAATAATTTACAACAGTGGTTTTGAGATTACTAAAAGTTATGCACAAGTATATTTAAATAAAAAACTCTGTAGATATTGGATTATCAAACGCATATTTATTTTAATGAAACCTTATTTAAATATGTTTGACGTGTCAACATTTTTTTAAACTACGCTGAAGTTGGTAATTAAGAAGTTTTAGGAAAATTAGATTGTTTTTATGTATATGTGTCGACCACTGAGTTTCGATCATGCAACATTCAACGCAAAGAAAATTATTAGGAACCCTACGCCATCAGGCCACATTTTAAAAACAACTAACAATAAACAGGGTTGCCACTTGTTTTTTCAAAATTTTTTCCACGTTTTCCAAATTTCTTCCAGGTTTTTAAAAGTACACACTTTTGGGTCTATTTTTAGTTTAAATTTAAGTCTAAGGTAAGAAACTGTGTTAAATAGTATAAAAACATTGAAAAGATAATGTAAAGCTACTTTAAATATGTTTTTTAATAAAAATAAATTTTGGATGATGACAAAATTTTTCATTTATATGATAGATTTTTGAAGTCAAATTGAAATTTTACTACTGATTATGTGAAAATTGTTAAAATTCTAGGTTTTTTCAGTGATTTTTGTTCAAAATTCCAGGTTTTCCAGGTTTTTTATGCCTAAATTGTCAAATTCCAGGTTTTTCAAGGTTTTTCCAGGTAAAGTGGTAACCCTGAATAGAACATAATCTGATTTAATTTTAATTATTCAAAACATTTTTTATATTTTACTAATAATTCTGTATATATTTTTTTACTTATTGTGTCTCGAATAATATACACTTAATTCGTAGCATATTATCGTTTTTCAGTATCTAATGGAGAAACTGTTTTATTAGAGACCAAATTACTCATAGTTAAAATGGTTTTCATATAAAATAGATAGCATTATACATGATAGCTCTAAGTAATTTTAAATAAAAAAAGAAAAACTGGATAAAACTATCATAAATTGGCAAAAGTACAACATAAGTTAAATTATATTTTAGGACTAAAAGTTAGTATGTTAATAATGACTTAGAACTTTTATCGTAACCGAGTCTAACTTGTTGCTTGATATTTGAAGTAAATTGTAAATAGATTCGATTAGTTTTATTGTAACTTATCAATCATGCATAAAAGAGTTTAAGTTAATTTCAGTTAATCTTTAAAACTTGGCACAATATAGTTTTCTTAAGCTAAAGTATAGTCAGAATAATTCTGTATTTTAAAATAATATATTGCAGTTTTTGATCCTCAACCATGTCGACTAAGTTGTTGATGCAAAATAGCCGACCAACTGATGTCAGGGAGGAAAAGAGACCAGTACTAACTTTTATAGTTTATACAAAATTATTATAATATTCGGAGATAAGACTTATTGCATATTTGATAGGTAAGTGATTAATAAGTACGTGTTTTTGAAATCTTCATCCAATTGAAACTAATAAGAACGAGCCGTTTTAATATTAGTATCAACCGTAGGAGTAAAATTTAGCGAGCTCGGAGTAAATGTTTACTGTAAATTTGTAGACCAAACAGTAGATAGACAGATATAAATTAAAAATGCTGTTTATAAATAGGAAAGCTAAGTTAACTGTATCTTGTTAACTTGTTAAACTGTTCGCCAATACAACATATTTCAAATACAACATAGTGTTTGGTTGTGTTTCAATACATTAAAACTAATTCTTTAAAGTAATGGAGGTCATAAGCATTTTAACTCGATTTGAGTCTGTCTGCAACTATTTTTACTCGATATCATTAAAAAACTCCTAAAAACTAAAGCTAATTCATAAAATATGTTTGACATTTGAAATTTCGTAGTTTATAACTTTTTCAAAAATAATATAAACAACCAAAAGTAACTCACAATTTTGTCACAACCAGTATAAGCAGTCGTAATATTGAACTTCTTTTTTATTTTAGGAACTTTTTCATTTAAGTCTAGGTACTTGATGTAATCATTTGGTAAAATTCCCGTGAATTCCTGGAAAATAAGTTTTAAGAAATACAACTTATTTCAGTTTTTCAAAATTGGTACAATTTAAATTATTAACAGTTGTTAATTTTTTTAATTTACTTTTATACGTTGTACTAAAACTTAAAAAATAAATAGTTAAATGTGCGAAACACTTTAAATAAAACCCAAAATAACTTAACTAGCAACACTAATTTCAAGTGAAATTTAACTTTACATCTGAATATAAGAAGCATATATTTTTCAATTTTTTTTTTCAAATACCCCAAATTTAAAGTAGTAATACTATTGTTACTCTTACAGATTTCTCTAGGTTAACACCGAAGATAAAAAATATTATAAAATAAAACATAGACTACGACCATGATTAGACAAATTTTTAAGAGAAGTCTAAAACTAATAAGATAGTGTTGTTTAAACAAAATAAAAATAAATAAAAACTTATTCAATTTTATAAACCTGATTGTTAGAACAAAAAATATACACCTGATGTTGTAGTTTACTATGCTTAAACGAAGTCTTTTGTGTTTGTTATATTTTTATACAAAATAAATAACTAACTGATTCTTTCATACAGATTAATTTTAATTGCTGAACACTTTCGTATAAGCGATCTTCTAACACAGTCCTTCTATTTTTCAAAGAGTTTATAAGATCTCTCTCTGCTTGTCTAAGTTCGGGAGTGTCTTCTTTTGTTACTAAAGTAAAAAGTCATTCACAAAGATATTTATGTCACACATGCAATATAAGTATCATACAATTTGTAACTTACCTCAAATACAATAAATAACAAATTACCAAAAAATTAAAGTTATTTAATAGTATAACTCAGGTAAAATATTTTATTTAGTTAAAGCTTTGGTGAATTTTTGTGTGAAAATGCTTAAACATTTTACTGAGATAGTAGTTTTGTAAATGATTTGAAGTATTTTACATGTATATAATATTTTAAATATTCTTTTTTTAGCAAGCTATGTTAAATTTGAAATATATGTGCGATTTGAACACTTTGATAAATATATAGTTTCAAAAATGAGAGGTAAAATAATATTTTTCATCATTTATTCTTAATAAAACTAATATTTTATCTAAATGAAAACTCTGAAGTATGAATTATAAGTTACTTTTCATGGAATAAAAGATTCAATTAAGGGCATAGGGGTCCGACATTTTTTTTACTAAAAATAACATTGGATCTTATTAAAAGCTTAAAGTAGAAACTACAAGCCAGTTTTTATAGAACTAAAAAATCTTATTTAACTTTTGAGATATTGTAGTTTCAATAAAAAATTTTCGATACAAGCGTATGGACCGCAGATTTTTCAGGGTCTATTTTCTTGGAAATTTAAAAAATCACTAAAAATCTATCTTCTCCTTCATTTTTTGAGCTAGAGACCTCAAACTTTCAGGTTTAAATTCCTTTTATAGTTTAAAAGACTTTAAATGTTGGAATTTAAAAAATATTCAAAAATAAAGATTTTAGATAAAAAAAAAAAAAAAAGGTAGTTTTTCTTTAATAAAAAAATTATTTTTCAAAATTAAAATAATTCCTGCATTCAATCTTTTTGAAACTTAATTTTACACTTTCTATAAAAATTTGAATAAGATTGTATAAAAAATGAAGGAGAAGATAGATTTTTAGTGAAATGGTCTTTTTTCGCGTTTTTAGTTTGCGCCATCTATAAGGAACCTATTGCGGTCACCGACTTTGATCGCTCATATCTCAAAAATTATTTTGAATTTTTCAAGCGGTTAAAAATGTCTGATAGCTCAGATAAAACTCTATAAAATAAGATCAACTTGTAAAAATCAAGGTGGACCCCTCTATGCCATTAATTTCTGAGATGTAGTTATTTTTCCAATATAAACCCATGAACCACAGTATTTTCATTATTAATTTAATTTAATAAATAAAATTTCATCAAAAATCAATCTTCATTTCATTTTTGGTCTAGAAACTTTAATTTTCCTTGCAACAGTCAGACTTCAAAACTTAATTTTTTTTTTAAACAAAAGTTCTAAAATTTCCTTCGACTTAAATTTTTTAAATTTTATAAAAACTATATTTGTTTAATGGCTGAAATATTGTAGAAAAAGATAGAATTTTAATGAAATAGTATTTAATTCCTTTTTAGTTTGCGCTCCTTCTATAAGGAACCAATGATACTCTCAAGCTTATACTTATACTTCAAAAGTGGCTTTGAGTTATGGAATTTAGTAAAAAGCAACTAGGACTTTTTCCTCTTTAGGCCAGAACAAGTATTTATATATATTTTTTTATCCTTTATTAGGATATAAAATTAGTTATATTATATCACTAATTTTATAATTTAAGTTTACTAGGATATTAGTTACAGATTTTTCTTAAATATAAAGTTTTAGCTCAAAAGAAAAACTATCTCGAGTAAGTTGCTTAAAATAGATATACTAATAATGGAAATTTCGTAAAAAGAATGATTAAAATTTAATCTAGACTATATTTACTAATTGAAAGTTTGAACACTTCGATTGAAATAAGGGTTCACCGCAAAATTCAAAACTTTGTAGAAGCACCATTTAATAATAAGATAGATTAAACAGATTAAAATACATTTCATGTAGATAACTACAAAATATGCTTAAATTTTGGATAGAAGCTTAAAAAAGTTCACTTAAAAAAATTAAGCTTTTAAACCTCTTTTAATAGTAACATCCACATCTTTTATTCTTGTCATGCTTTCACTGTTGTTTTTTGAAACTCCAGTTTCTATTAAACTTTTGCTGTTTTCAGTTATTTTTCGCTCAAGTCGCTTCTTATCTTTTATTAGCTTCGTCTATAGATTAAGTAGCTTATTCATTTATTTAAAAGCTTAAATTAAATAGATATCTGAAAATTACACAGGTTTTATAGATTGGAAAAAATAGTAATAACTTTATACTATGTGAAACACGATGTCTTAACTACACTACTGCTTTATAAATAGCCTAAATATTAGTGAAACTAATGGTTTATTATTATGAATACATATTTTTCAACATTAATTAAAAAATATTGACAGTTTTAAAGTGTTTAATTTACCATAATAAGTTAATGTATAGTTTAACTGTTTAAGAAAGAGAAGATTGCCAATTTTTACAAACTCAAAAAAAAAATTTTGAATTTTGTCACTTATAAAAACATTTTTGGTCCTCTTCCAGTTTAAACAGAGTTAAGGGAATAAAGAGAGGTATTGTTAAAAAAACTTTTTGTAATTTTTTTCAAAGAACTTATGTGACAGAATTATACTTAGTAATTAAACAAGCATCTAGAAAATACCTACTTTTTGTATTACTATGTTTCTTTTATAGAACAAAAATATATTTTTATGCATGATACCCAAACAACTAAGAAGATATTCGTTTTAAATTTGCATACAAACTTAAAAAAAAAGTTGTTATTAGTATAAATGTATATTGATACTAAAAATCATAAGTGAATACTAGAAGTTAAATCAAAAAATTTATAAACTTATAATTTTATATGTATTATAATCAGAACTAAATAATAATAAAATCAAAGTTAGGTTTGCTACTCTAACTTTAATAAACAGCTACTTTCAAACATGAATAATACTAGTCTCAAAAATTACGTAAGATGTGCAGTAAATATGATGTTATATTGCAATTTACACCGATAGTTGTACTGTAAGAGTTACATATGAGTAGTTACATCTAGTGTTATGCTACAACAGATTAATACTATTGTTAGTTATTACCATCTGTTTGTATAGTTTTAAATATAAAACCTTTAATTTAATAAAACACAAGCTAACATAGACTATATTGAACAAAACAGCAACTACTTTTACCTAAACACTTAATGTCAATTTAACACGAGATGATTGATTTAAGATCAAATGAATGTTCAAAAAACTTCAAGATAGGCTTTAATTTTAAATTTTATATAAAAGAACTACTCAGCTTACTATTTAAAACAGTATATTAACTATATAAATTTAAAAATACCGTACTATAAATAAACTAAATACTTTACTTATTATTTTATAGAAAAACTAGATTTAAGGATATTTAAGAAAATTTTCTTAAAATACATTAATCATAGGAATTCGTGATAACCCTGAAAAGATCAAGTATGCGTAAATTAAAAATATACTGACAGCTGATTAAAAGAATCTACTACTTAACACCTTTTTTGACAACTACAATTGAAGCATTTAAATATAAAGTAACTTTAACAATAACAATATTTTAATGAAGAATCAATTCATCTTTTGTCGTACAACTTAAATTGAAAAAGTAAACAAACTTTACTCTCTCCTCTCCTAAGATAATAATGATGTTGATCAATACTCATTTGAAATAAGCTTTTTATCACGTGTGGACTTGAATGCCACTGTAGATTTATAATACTTTCGTCTTGAACTACTTCTATTGTAAATTTTTTGTCTTTACAAAACAAATTTTGCAATTGTCTCCAGTAGTAAGTCTAACAGCAAAAAAAAATTCAAATCAAAAAATTGAAATAAACATTTATAGAGTATTTTGGAAAATACTTTCTGTATTTAAAGATGCTTGAAGCATAAAACACTTTAAAAAAATATTAAAGTAGTCAGTTCTTGAAAGGGATTTTTTCATATAACTAATCTTCATACTTTTACAGATTACACAAAAATGCTAACTTATTATATAACGCAGTTTAAAATTAGTGCACAATTAGTTGTAGAATAAGATTTTGATACTATCTATATGAATTTCTCCCTAACATTTGATCCATTTGAAGAAAAATTAGTAGAAGCATTAAAACAAGTTTATGTAATTTTCAACTATTTCAAACTTACTTTCTATTTAGAAAACTTGACATACTCATAACATTCATTAAGTTATACTTAAGAAAAGTATTGCTTAGTTTTATTAAAATATATAACTAATAAGAAATGTTATTTATAATCACATTTATTAATTTATAAATGTTTACCAATTTTTAATAATGTAAAAGTGTTTGTTTATTTTTTTATTTTGGTCTTAAGCTCCCTAGTTTTTATTACAATGAAAAAAATCTGAAAAACTTATAGAATATATTTGCAATCTAAACATATTTATGTATAATAATTTTGTTAAATTGGTTACTATAAAAATACTTGAGTAATAATTACGGCTATGCTACTTTTCATGGAGGTTTAGCAGAAAAATAAAAATGTAAATTGTAAAGTATAACATTTTATGCTTATTAACAAATTTAAAACTATTTACAAACATTAAAATTCAAAATGGGTTTATGTAAATCTTATATATTTAAGTATTGAAAAATACATTGACGGAAAACTCTTATACTTAAAACTGCAAAGCTAATTATATGAACATTGAAATACAATATTTGTATGCTGCAAACTTATAGACTTATATTAAAGGTGTATTTTAACTTTAAACAAATAACTGCGTTCTTAAATTTTATGATAAACCATTCCCAGGGTTCGTGCGCGAAATTTTTTTCATTTAGCCTGACTGAGAACAATTTAGCCTGACATTTTTTCAAAGTAAGAAAAATCCCCTTTAGAAGTCAATTTAGGTATTGGTAACTACTTGATTACTACTATTGTAGTCTTTGACTTCAACCAGCTTTATCTCAAAAATATTTTGAGCATTAAAAATCTACAAAAAGCAACTCATAGCTTAATTACAACTCAATAAAATAAGACTAAATTGTAATAAAGGTGATTTGACTCCCTTATACCCCGTGCATTGTCGCGTTTTATTAAAACTTAAAATGAAACGCTTACACGAGTATCAAGTATTAAAATAAGCAAAAATGTTTATTATAGTATTTTGACTAATACTTAAAGTGATACATAATTATAGATCCTAAAATCTAAATAAATACAGTGATTGTTGACGTCGTATCGGATTTAAAAAGCTTACACTTAAATAAAAAAAAACCCTTAATGTTTTGTTCTTGTAAAGAAAAATTAATTATACCTAAAATTTGTAATCCCACAAAACTTAGTACTTATATTTTAAAGCTAAGTTTTAGTGTTATGAATATCTCTTATAACTTTAAACAAACAGTAAAACAAATGAATAAACTGCTAAGAGTTTTGATCTAAAAAGTATTTGGTATAGTGCCTTTAAATTAGAAATTAAAACAGTGCAACTAACTAAGCTCTGAAAAACATAGCTGACGTAAACAAATTCAAACAAACAGCTAAGTTGTTGAACTAAATTGTAATGTTAAACTGTATTTTTTTTATGAAATTTCATAATTATGACATATATAATCTACTCAAAACAAAATAATGAAGATTCTTAAAAACTTTTTAGATATTCAACAAAAGGTCTTAAGCATTTATATTTACAAATATTGACTGATTTTGTCTTTAATAACTAAATCTTTGTTTAGAAATATATTCACATTTCAATTTGATCTTAAAAAGGTTTCTCAATTTTTCTAATCAAAAATTTTCAAGCATTTGAACTGAGAAAAACTGAGATTCTCAAACTTTAAAATAAAAAAACTGATTTAGCCTGACGTTTTTCAACTTTTTTCAAAAAAACTGATTTAGCCTGACTTAGCCTGACGTGCACGAACCCTGCATTCCTCTGAAAATCTGGAAAAAATCTTATATCAAGACACAAAATACACCTCTTTTAAAGTATGAATGGAAATATTTAAGCACAAATGACTTTAACGAAACACATTTAATCTATTTAATTTCACAGACATCTTTACATGACTCTTTCTTAACTTCAACTATCAAAATACAACTATATGCAGTTAGATATTCTCTAAAATATAAACGTATTGCTGAATTTTATCTACAAAGGAATATAATGACTGACTTTACAAATATTCGATTTCAATAAAAATTAAATATTGATTTACAAAAAAAAAAATAGTTTAAATGATTAAGTACAAAAACTAGACAGCTGAAAAACCATTCACGCCGAGATCTACATGCTTTTTTCAAAAGATAATTATCATTTGTACAATATAATTAACAAATTAAGAAAAAATAATACATTGGCTGACCGTTGAAAAAAATTAAAAAACAGTTGAGCATTACTTAATTTTACTATGACCTTAAGTTTGATTAACTAATGATTTTTATTACAACTACCCGATCTAAACAGGACTAAAAAAATGTAGCAAAAGAAAGCAGAGAAAATAATAAATATTCGAAGTAGAATGTTGATATGGCAGAATAGTAAAAACAAAACGTAGTATGCTTTCTTTGCTTATTTAGCAATTAACATTTATAAAGTTAACATTTATTTGTAACTTGGTTATACAGCAACATTTGTTGTTTTAGTACATTGTTTTTGCAATAACATTAGCTACGGGAACTAATACCTAGACATACCAACACGATTGCATTGTATGAGGAAACAGAAGTATTTATTTGAAATAAATATATGCTTTTCCTTAAATTCAATCAAAGTTTTAACAGTTCAAACAAATGTTGCTGTAACTATTAAAAAACACTTATTCTGATATAAACTTTGGAAAATATTTAATTTCTTCTCTTATGATATACTTGTTCAACATATCTAGATGTAGGTTAAGTTATATTTCCTATATAAATTATAGGTTAAGTAAGTTCCTTTTTAAATATGTAATATATAATCAATGAAACCAAAAGAAATGAAACTAATAAAAATTATTATTCTAAAATGAATACTTAAGCTGTGAAAAATAAATTTAAGCTTTAAAAAGCGAAAAACAACTCACTTTGAAGTCCTTTGACTTGTTATTAATGTGATATTGACTTATACCCTTATAGGATATTGCCAAATGACAGGGTTTTCCTTGTTTGTCCTATGATAAAAATAGTCTGTATATCAAATATCAAATAATATACGTTAAAAAGTTTATCATTGATATTAGCTATTTTTGGTAACTTATAAATGATCTTTAACTTGTACAGCTTTGATACCAGAAATTCAATAATAAACTAGAATTAAACTTAGGAAGAAATTCATGACTAAAAGTAAAAAAGAATGATATTGTACAACCAACTTTGAAACTAAACACAATTACTCAGTAAACAAACTATCAAAAAACAGATTTTTTAACTTACTAAAACAGTTTTACAAAGAGCTAATACAGTATGTTATTTAATTTTTCTTTAATAAGAATTGTTTTTTGAAACAAAAGTTTAAGCTTTATATTTCTGACAGGCTTAGATAGCATAAAAAACTCAAACGCATGAACACTCTACAATTCATAGCAATTATATCAACACAACATCTTTAAAAACAGATCTATTTGTTTAAAGAACATAAAAACACTTTTAAATTTTAAACTTTTCAGTAACTTAATTACAAAGGAGCTATACAAAACTAAATAAATAACAAACATTATCTTAAGTAAATTCCTATAATAAATTAAAAAAAATTGAAAAAAAACTTTGAATTCAAAAAAGTTGGAATATTTTTTATTGAATAAAGACAAGTTATTTGATATCCTAACAATTACTTAGTTAGTTACTAACAAAAGTATACTTTCTTAAGTTTACAAGTACTAAAATTAATTCAATTTTTTATTTAGGTCAACGATAAACTAAACTTCTAAAAAGATGTGTTAACCATTAAAAATACTTAAGAGAACTTTATAAACTTTACAACTAACTTCAAAAATTTTTAATTTTCTAATTTATACTAAATAAATTGCTTGTAAAAAACACAATAAAACAAAGAAAATTTCTGTAACTATTTTTGCAAAACAAAAACACAATGTTAGAAAGCTTTTTTTACAACTGAGTTGAAAGTTGCGCAGCCTAAGGCTGTTATGCTTCATTGATTTTCACGTCTCATCAGATTGTAGTCCAACTAGGGAAATTCTCTTCAAGTATGTATATGAGGCAAACAATTTTTCATCATAAAAGTATTTTAAAACTGTGCTCATATTTATACAAGATATTGAAACTCAATTAAGATTAATTACCAAGGACAAAAAATTAAATCAATAAGTAAGCATAGAAAAAATGTAATGATGTGAAGTCTTAATAGGGTAGAACTTTAAATATATATATAAGCAAAACTTTTGTAATAAATATTAAATATAATATATTTTTTACAAAAACCTGAACTAAAGTACTAAATGAAAAAATTAAAACTTCAAAATGTTTCAAGATCAAACAAGTATTCTTTAGAAATTTTATATAGGTTTTTAAAAATGTAATTATAACACATATATTTAACAGTTTAAAAAACTATAGAATAACCTAGACTTTTAATTTTAAACTTTTTCTGAATAAGATTGCTTCTCTCAGAAATTATAAGAATGTTATGTATTTTAAGCCAATTAAAGATATTTACTTATTTCAAACTATAATTTGATTCGCTACCTATTTTGAAAATTTAATTTACAAATTTATATATGTGGTTCCAAACAAATAAACTTAAAACAAATTGAAATATAAAGTTATTTTGAAAATAAAAAAACTTACTTTAACCCGAAAAAAATGAAGTCCATAAGTAGGAAGATTCTCTGCTAATTCTAAATATCTGGAAGTAAATATATAACAATAAGTATAACTACCTAGTTTGGAATTGTGAGATTTTAAATGAATCAGCACAAATCAAATTTAGTGCAAAACTTAGTGACCACAACAATTATGTATTTAACTAACTTAAGCCACAGGGGGGTCAAGGCATGTTTTTAATTATAATTCATGTTGGCTATCATATGAAAGCTTATACTATTATTTATAAGTCATTTTGTATATAAACTTATTATACCATGAATGCAGTCTAACATAGAATTGTTCTAAAATATTATGTACTACGTAAGCTTTCTTTAAACTTCAAAACAGCATGATCATTTTTTAATGAAATAAATTAATTCATAAAAAATTAATTGAGAAAACAAAGAATAACAGCATATTATTTTTAAAACGCTTATTGGACTGCATTTTCAATTGTGCATTAAATTACAAAGCTCATTTAATCTTATCAAGAATTTTTCTTACTTAGTAATTTGTAGTATTTATTATTTTATTTTACTTAATTAAGGTACTAAATAAATGTTTAAATTATACTTTAATTATAATTTTAATTTAAAATGATAATTGTTAACCAGTTTTTTAAAACTTACATAAAAATTTAAATAATAAACTTTAAGTATAGTGTTTAGAATATATTTCGAAAATAATTATTACTCTTTTTAGTTATAATTTTGAAGAGTTTTACTACTACATGCCAGGGAAGTAATTTAAAATAATATTTGCAGTATCGTAACAATTTTGATTTCAGTTAACATTGTTAAAAAAATACCACTGTTATTTTTAAGTTAAAATACTAAATTAGTTTAAATTACTTTATCGAAAATACACACTTTTACATTACTATAGCCTTAAAAAATTGTTTATCATATGCACATAAAATTTAAGATCGAATTATCTCGTTTAAATAAGTCAGCAGCAACTACTAATAAAAAAAAAAACAGTATTAATACAAATTTCAAATCAAGGTATATAAGAGTTAAATATAGATTGGTTTAAAAACAGTTTGGCTTTATTTGGTAGTGTGAGTAATTGTTTAATTAATTTTCGTTTTTTAGTATACCATAATGAGAAGTAAGTTTAGAGACAGGTTTTATATACTTTGATTACATGAACTCAAGTTTGTAAGAAATATAAGTGCATGTTTTTTGATAGCAGTGTTAAAAAGTGAATTTAAATAAATAAATAAGCTAAGCTCTTCTGCAATTTTTATATCACAAATTTACTGAAAAACTTGACCAAACTACTTACCTGTCATAACATTATGGTACTTAAACCATTAAATTTATAAAATTACAATTGGTTTTTATACGAAAGATTAAGGTATGAACTACAAACTTCATTTAAAAGAAATTAAAATCAATCTTACAACTTTTTAGATAAACTTTTTTTTGTAAAAAGTTTTTTTTATATAAACACTTAGGGTAGGTGTCAGCAAACTACGGCCCGCGACGTATTCTTAGCTAAAAATAACTTGGGCAAAATAATCAAAACTGCTTTTAATTCGACTGTTAGTAAAAAATAATACTTTATAAACGATTATCTCATAACAATTATGATTTTAATAAAATATTTTAATACTTCTATTCAAAAAATACGATTGGCCCGACGACTTTTTTTAGTAAATCTGGTCCATTATCTTTAAAAGGCTGAAGAACTTAGATTTAATTGTTTTTATTTAGTAAATAAATGGTTTTAAAATCTCACTCAAGATATATTTATTTTCATGTTTTTAAAACGATGAGAAGCACCCGTAAAACATTTCTTATATACTGTAAAAGAGTTTGATATATAAACTTAACAAAGATATTTCAAAGAAAATTTTTTTAGAGAGTATTTTTTTCAAATTGACTTGTTATTCTAAAATACATCAAAATAAACTTTATAATTAATAAAAGTTCTTGAAAAAAAAAGCAGGAGATTAAATTTTAGTAAATTAGTATTTTTTACATCCACCCTCCATACGGTACATGTTAAGCTGACAACCATCTCTGATTACACACAATTCAAATATCGACAATTCAAACTATGTATCTTTATTGTTATTTAATGACATTTTAAATATCAATTACATACTTACAATTTGAATCGTCATGCACACTTGGTAGATTTCCTATTTCTCAAAAACTACTTTGGTATTTTTAATTTGAAAAAGTATTTAGTAGCTGAGTTAAATACAAAAAAAAAGGTCAACTCGTGAAAAAGAAGGTTTGCTATCCCTATGGCCTTAATTTAAAAAGTCAAACTTTAACCTAAACACAATTGATAGTGTTTATAAATTTTATATTTATTAAATGACTTTTCGTTAAAAACTACTTTAAACTTACTCCATTACAGCTATTCCTTTGGATTTACCAATGAGTTTCTTATAATTTAGCACAATTGCTTCTTCGCTGTAAAAACAATATTTTATAACAAAACAAAAATTAGTACAAATAAAAGTGTAAACAAAAATTATAACCAACTAACCATACGCTTTCTTTAAAATTCCTTACAATTTTTTTTGGTAAAACAGCTAATGTTTTCAAATTTTCAATTGCTTTTTGATCACTGTTGTAAATTACTTTTATAATAATATTGTTATAAGTATTTACAAGTAAAAATAAGTGCTTCATTATGTAAAAAGGCAAACAATAAGTTAGTATATTAGGGTTACATGATTGGTAAGAACGATATTGCAATTATTTCAATTTAACATTATTAACAAAAAAATACTATAGTATTAGTAGATTATACAAATTTCTAAAGTAAAAAAAATATCATGAAAAATGTTTTAAGCGTAAATTGCTATAAGAAAATATCTAATACAACAAATAAAAAAATGTAAACAATGAAAGTGTGAAAATTACAACTTCTACTTCATAAAAATCTTACCTAGAGTAATTCCCAAAATACACCTGTAATATAAGTGAGTTTAATTCTGTGTTAAAAAGTTTAGTTAAGACGAAGTATGAAAAACGTACGTTTTATAAAAATCAGTTAGCATTATTACTTAGTTATTTTATTATGATATTAAGTTATTTCGATAATATATTTAAGTAAAAAAGTTGTTCTAGCTAGATAATACTTATTTATAAAATTAGTAAAACTAAAATTTAGCGTAACAAGGTACAACCTGAAGTACATGAGCAGCAAGTTGAAATACTGAATGAGCTTCTTGAACCTCTAACAATCCCTTTCATATTTATATTAGTAATTTTTTTAAAAGGAATTTTTCTATACAGTTGTAAATAAAGTATACTGAAATGTTACTTATGCAAATAGCTAGTAATTTAATAAACCACCTGTTTCAAGTTAGTGCGAAACATACTTTAGGTAACTTATATGTAGAATATTTATTACAAAATTCAGAAACTGAAACGATGTCCGCACTTTCAATAATTGTGAAACAAAAACTAAATTGATTATCCTTAAGAATACAAAGGGTGTGATAAAATAGGAACTATTTTTTGGATATACTTTTATAACTTTTTTTTTACAAATTTTTTCAAATAGCTACAAAGCTGTCAACTTTTGTCCGCAATCTATAACAATAACAAAATATTTAGGTATAGATTGCGGACAAAAGTAAATAAATTTATGCACAGAGAACTTAATATTTTTTGTTTCTTAATTTGTATAATTGTTCAAAAGTTAAAAACAAAATACAGAATTAAGCTCTATACAGCTAAGCTTTGATAATAATTTGAACCAATTTTATAGTAGAAAAATGTTGTATACAAACAATTTTTTATCTTAAATTCTTAAACTTATACACAAACAATTTGTCATCATAACGAACATAGTATTAGCAAAAAACTTTAAATAAAAGCAACATATCTGAACAATACTTTTACTTTAAGCAATCGTTATACTATTCAATATTGATATAAAGTATAAAAAGATTATATTTCTAAATAAACCACCTTGTACACTAGATATCTGATGTGAAGGAAATACAGCTCAGCAGCTAAACACGTATTCAAAAGCTCAACACTTTCTGCGAAAAACCTGCATGAACTCAAAATTAATAACTTAAAACTAATAATTTGTAGTCATTACTACAACAGTGTAAGTAAATGTAATCAAGTTAAGAAAAATTATGTTCATAAAAAGTCTACGCTTTGCTCTACAATTAGAACTTATATTGCTAACATATTTCATAGTCAAAAAAATTACTAAAATGAGTAGTTCTAGCTTAACCAAGTAAATTGAAAGATAATTACATATTATTTTTTTCTCTACCTATTTACTGGACGGCTACTAGAAGAAAAACAACCCAAGCTTTAAAAATATTAATCGATTAAGGGCATAGGAAGTATGGAAAACTTTTGGTTTATATATGAAAGCTTATACTATAATAAACTATACCTTTTGAACTCTCTAATTTAATACCCTTATATCTTAAAACTAGTGATTTTAATTTTAAATAATAGTAAAAAGCAGCTGTTAGCAACTAAAAGATCTTTAAATTGAAATGAACATGTAAAAAAACTTTACAAATCAGACCCTTTAATATTAGAGTAATGTTATTTCAACTTTATTATTATTTTATTAACTATTAGTTAAGTTTTACTCTCCCTATAAAATATTATTGTAAGTTTTTATGCACTCTTGATTAACTTTATTCAATTACCTCTTTAGTCAAAATAAATATATTAATTAAAATGAAAACAAGTGATCAAAGTAGGTTAAATAAAGCAAAATATTAAGAATATAAGCTTAAGAGATAAGTGGTCAAACGTGTTTAGATTTGTAAAAATTTGATTCAAGTATTTTCCCTTTAAATTATTGCATGTAGTTTGTTATTTTATGATTAACTACTTGTTTTAAAAGTAAAATAAATATCTAGGACATCAGTATATAGCTGTCAAGAGATTTAAACTTTTTTTTTAAACTTCATACTTTTTCTACTTAAAAAATAAATCAGAGTCATTATTCCTTTTACTTAATAGTTTTTAAACTTTTGTATATTTTCCTACTGGTGTTTATAACAAACTAATAAATTTACTTTACAGCAAATCTAAAGTCCACTTGATTTGCCTTTTTAATAAAGTCTTGATGAGTCATCAACTTGTCATTGCAAACCCATCCTTCGAAAACGCTGTTTAAAGTAGTTAGTGTAAAAATATTGTGTTATATAAATAAAAAATTAATAAACATTAATTTAACCACCATCTATTTTAGAAGTATTAATAACATTTTTATAGGTTGTAAATAAATTTTTTAAACAAATTTTAAATAAATTAAATCTTATAAACTTTTTGTATTTGTGACTTAGTTTATAAAAAAAAAAGTAATTAAAAAAGTTCTACTTTCTAAAACTACTACTTATTAAGTACCCAAAACTAAACAAATAAAAGATAGATAATTAAAATTATGTAAAAAATTAATAGGATTAAAACAAAGAAAGCTTGTTTTATAACTTGAACACTTCTATATTTTGTGTGTTTTCTGATCTTTGACAGTCATGTAAAAGCATATTTATATTTTTTGATATCAAAAACAAATAAAACGTTTTATAGTATATCTACTAAAATTAACATAATAAACAAACTTAAATGAGTTTTTTTAAACTAATTATGACATGATTGCCACTTATTGTCATGAAAAATAACTGGAGTACAAAATACCAGGGTTTATAGTATTTACAACTAATCTAAGTGGGTAGGTGTCAAAAATGCACGAACAGAAATTTTTCCTGGAGAGTCATTTTTGCACGGCATCACTTTTGAACCGGTTGAATTTTTTTTTCAAATTTGATTTCTTTTTTTTTACAATTACTGTTAGCCCTAACCTTTACTCTTAACTTATTTTTACTTCTTATTTTTTTTTACTACCACTGTTACCCCTAACCCTTTGTCAGTAATTTTTCATTTATTAAGTTCTCATTAATTTATTTAATTCTCGTGCAAAATTATCACTCGTGTAAAAGTGTCTTTGTGCAAAAATGTCCATATGTGCAAAAGTGTCTTCGTGCATATTTGACCCGTTCCCAATCTAAGTAGCGGTAGTCAATAGTTAGTAAATTTAACTGATAGTTTAAAACAAAACGTATCAAAGAAATTAACATTTAAGACTAAACTTAAAAGATTTAATAAATGTATACTATTTATATATCTTTTAAAGTGGGAAATACTTAAATTACAACAATTTATCAAAACCTAGCTTTTTTGGGTTAGTGCCAAAGTTATTTTGAATAATTCTGCACAAGTAAAGCATTTTATCTGGTTAAATTAAACAAATGTAATGACGTGATAATGCTTATAAACTTTTATTCGAAATGTGAATGTTTTGATTTATATTTTGGCTTATCAAACTTATACAAACTGACTGAAGATCTGGCTTACTTTTAAAAGTCAATAAAAAAAATTAGAATGTAAAACACTGCGTTTTATTTATACTAAATAAATAGTTATATATATATATTTATTTATTTATTTATTTATTTAATTAATTATATAAAATTATATTATTCAAATTCAGCTAATCGTACAATAAACTGTACCATTACTACGTCACAATTATTATAAAAATTATAAAATCGAAATTTCTGTTCACTATTATAATAAACTGTAACTTACTGACGATCACATGAAATTTTACATTTCAATGTGTGAAACAGCTGTTTAAATTATAGTTTTTACATAAATAATAAATATTAAGCTCCAATTTGATTTGTCGAGCACTATCGATCAGAACTTTGTATAAAACCTTTATATATTATATATAAAGTCAGTTATAGAATGAAGTTATTTAACTTGATATATTAAATCTTTCACACTGAGCCCACCTTAAGGACTTTATTAATAAAAAGGTTTATTTAAAGATGTAAAACTCAAAGGACTCGAGTTTCGAGCTTATGCACTCATCAGCTTCAAAACAAGTTTAAGGGCATAGGGGGGATAAACACCCTTTTTTGGTTTTTTATCTTATCTTATATAGTTTTTACTAAGCTACAAGATGCTTTTTACAGATTTTAAAAATTCAAAACAATTTTTGAGATATAGCCGGTCAAAGTTGGAGGCAACAATAGGAACCTTATGGGAGGCGCAAACTAAAACGGCAAATAACTAGAAATCACTAAAAATCTATCTCCTCCTACGTTTTTTGAGATAACTACCTCAAATTTTCAGGAAATGTTCCTTGCAATATTTAGAAAATTCTGTTGGAACAGAATTTAAATAAATTGAAAAATAAAAATTTTATAACAAAAAAAATAAAAAAAAATGTTTTTTTTGTTTATTTTTTATATAAAATTTTTATTTTTTAATTTAATTAAATTCTGTTCCAACAGAATTTTCTAAATATTGCAAGGAACATTTCCTGAAAATTTGAGGTAGTTATCTCAAAAAACGTAGGAGGAGATAGATTTTTAGTGATTTCTAGTTATTTGCCGTTTTAGTTTGCGCCTCCCATAAGGTTCCTATTGTTGCCTCAAACTTTGACCGGCTATATCTCAAAAATTGTTTTGAATTTTTAAAATCGGTAAAAAGCATCTTGTAGCTTAGTAAAAACTATATAAAATAAGATAAAAAACCAAAAAAAGGTGTTTACCCCCCCCCCCTATGCCCTTAAAAAAAGCACAACACAAAATACACTAATGAAAGTTAAAAATTTTAAATAAATAGATTATGAAGTAATTTTGGAACTATTAAAAATCATGCAAAACGGCTCGTGCAAAAATTAATTTACCAATCGACAATAAACTGGCAAAAATTCATAAAGCTTCAGTGAGTAACTATATATTAGGACAGATAATTGAAAGAGATGAAGATAAAATTAAGATACAAACTGAAATTTAGATTATTTTAAGATGAAATTAAAACTTGTTAAACTTTAAAAGCGATTATTTTATATGTCTACAAGACGATACAAACTCGCTTCTTTTATTTAGGCATCTCTTGTCTTTCAATGCATATAAAACGGATGTTGCTTCTTTGAGACACAGCCTACATATTGGGCTATTGCCGTCAGCTATAGGCTGTGCTCTTTTTATAACTTCCCAGGATATTTCAAAGTCAATGCCGCTGCGCTTTAAGCCACAAACATACTTTGAAAGTTCAGTGTCATTTTCATATGATTTTTCAAAAGATTTTTTATGA
Source organism: Thalia democratica (assembly GCF_965202585.1). Classification (NCBI taxonomy): domain Eukaryota; kingdom Metazoa; phylum Chordata; class Thaliacea; order Salpida; family Salpidae; genus Thalia; species Thalia democratica. The sequence continues at coordinate 62,548,547 of NC_139165.1, forward strand.
TTGGCATACCTGAATCTAAACTGAGTCGAGCACAAGCCGACATAGAGCCTCGTCTCAATGCCTGATTCCCAACATAATAAATCAACGCCTAAACAAACGATCAAGTAAAGAAGAAAATTTTCTAAAGGCAAAAGATGAATATGAAAAAATGCGGATACGATAATAAACTTAAATTTGAAAAACTTGAGCAACAACCAAAAAATAATCAAAAACATAAAAGAAAAAGAAATGTAATCTGGTACAACCCTCCTTTTAGCAATTTGTTAAAAACTAATATTGGAAGAAAGTTTATAAATCTAGTCAAAAAACACTTCAATAAACAAAATCCGCTAACAAAAATTTTCAACAAACATAATATGCAAATAAGTTATTCGTGTCCAGCAAATTTAGAGAATACCATTAAGGCACACAACCAAAAAATTTTAAATCAAAACTCAGGAATTCGAAGTCAATGTGGCTGCGCTGGTAGCTGTAAATATAATTTGAAAGGGGCAATTGCCGTTCAGAGAACATCGTTTACAAGGCCACTGTTAATTCAGGCGTTGAGACGAGGTTCTATGTCGGCTTGTGCTCGGACTCAGTTTAGATTCAGGTATGCCAATCATAAAAAATCTTTTAAAGGCAGCATATATGAAAATGACACTGAACTTTCAAAGTATGTTTGTGGCTTAAAGCGCAGCGGCATTGACATTGAAATATCCTGGGAAGTTATAAAAAGAGCACAGCCTATAGCTGACGGCAATAGCCCAATATGTAGGCTATGTCTCAAAGAAGCAACATCCGTTGTATATGCATTGAAAGACAAAAGATGCCTAAATAAAAGAAGCGAGTTTGTATCGTCTTGTAGACATATAAAATAATCGCTTTTAAAGTTTAACAAGTTTTAATTTCATCTTAAAATAATCTAAATTTCAGTTTGTATCTTAATTTTATCTTTATCTCTTTCAATTATCTGTCCTAATATATAGTTACTCACTGAAGCTTTATGAATTTTTGCCAGTTTATTGTCGATTGGTAAATTAATTTTTGCACAAGCCGTTTTGCATGATTTTTAATAGTTCCAAAATTACGTCATAACCTATTTATTTAAAATTTTTAACTTTCATTAGTGTATTTTGTTTTGTGTTTTTTTTTAAACTTGTTTTGAAGCTGATGAGTGCATAGGCACGAAACTCGAGTCCTTTGAGTTTTACATCTTTTAATAAACCTTTTTATATATATACATATATAAATCTATACAACCTCATAGAATGTTAAAACCAAAAGATAAAAACAATGAAGAACCACCAAAAAACCAACCAACTGTTTAATATGTTACAGTAAAGTATTTACTTAAAGAGTTTTATGAAGTTTTAAAATAATCAGCTCTACAACCTCTTATCAAATGCATGAAACTAGCCTGATTTATTTCGAAAGTTTTATTTAGCATCTATAAGTTTAGCAAGTGGCAATTTCATAAAGAACTATAATTTTAAAGTTCATTATTTATTAAATTATAAGTATTATATATAATTATTATTTCAACTAAGTAATTATTTGAAACAATTAAAAGTCTATTTAAAAAACTATTTTTGAGGCTTCATTTGACAGTATCAGAGTGGCCACTGAATTTTTAGAAATATCTTTAAGGTTTTCTTTTGTTTTTAAGTACAAGTGTTTTTTTTTACTTTTCTTGTAAAAAACTAAATATGAAGAAAAACGTAATTAATAGTATATAATTACTGAAAAGAAAATATAATGTTATTTTGAATTTGTACAATAATAAATTCAACTCTGAATAATGTTTAAATTACACAAAATACAGCGGTAATTTTTTCCTGATCAAAACTTTACTAATTTAAAACAAAGTTTTGCTCATAATTCCTGGTTCTTTTTTTTCCTTAGTTTTCCAATTCCATATTTTTCAGTTAAAATGACCACCCTGAACATACATCAGTACTTAACATATAAATTTTATAAAAAAACAATCAAAAGTCTATTTGAATAATATTTGTTTACAACAACCGAGGATCTCCCATATGCAAATATAGGAGTGAAACATTGTTTTGTTAGTAATAAACTGTTTAAATAAATAATAGATAAAAATCTCCTTAAAGACATTTAAGTCGAAAACTTTTAAATTGTTTGATAAAAACAAGTTACAATATTATAAGTTTTTATAAAAGATTGTAGAACGTAAATTTAGTAAACGTAAATATTTCTTGTTAATTTTTAGCTTGATTGATTACATAAGATTACAAGATCAAAACAAAATCTGTGATTCTTTTGCATACAATCTTACAAAAAATATTGCTTTATTATTCTTTATCAGTAATAAACATAACAAAACATGTGAAAAAACAAATAAATTTAAGATATAATAGAGCTAATATAAACAAAAAAATAGTGTTTTTGTTTATATTAAGCTTTAAAGCTAAAAAATATCTCTAACATGCACAGCTATATACTATCTTGGAATTTGGTTCAAAATATCAAAAAGTTATCCTAAATACTTTTCAAAAAAACCCTTAATAATCTATTCTAACATGAAATTTTTCAAATATAAAGAAATATTTATAAAAGTTAAACAAGTATTGTTGAAAATAAATCTACATAAGCCTAAAATAACAGAAAAATAATGTAAAAGTAAAATATTTTTAAATATGTAATTTTTCATCTTACATAACAAACATATTTTAAGATATAATATACTGAAACATTAAAACTAAAAAAATAAAACAAAGAAAGAAAGCTCAAAACATATAAATGATGAAGTAAAACTCTAAAGACTAAGTTATGCTTTAAAACTAAATAAACAAGTTAAACCATTTATTTGCAGAAAATATAAACAATCTATATGTTGAGTAGTAAATCAAATGCTAACAAAATATTCAAGTAATAAACACTTTTAATATTTTTTCTTGATTATTAATATTGTGTTATGCACATGAACTCTAAAACCATTAAACTTTATGATTAAAATGAATCGTACATTGTTGTGTATACAATGCAAAAAAAAAGAGTTTTTACAATGATATTAGGAAGCTAATAGTAAAATATTTTACCATTCTATTGTAAGAACTAAATAAGGCTTTATTAATGTTAATTAAAATTATGTAAAAACTTATAACAGTAAACAAGTAATGACAAAAAATATAGCTTGCTATATAAAAAAAGAGTTAAATAATCTAGATAAATTATAAATAAATATATGTTACAAAAATTAAATTAAATCAGTATTCACAATTAAACAAACTAATCTTACCCATCCACATTGTACATAATTCTAAAATAATCTTTTTCCTTTAGACCAAGGTAAGAACAAACTATATCCACTAAATCCTTACCAGTATGCTTTGACTGTAAATTAATTTGATTAACTATTTATAATTTCTAAATTATGTTTAACAAGTTTAAATTTAATACTTATATTGTTACTAACAAAAAGTAACCTGAGCTTTAACCTATAAATAAAGTTATATGACTTTAACTGGACTCGATTATTCAGGGTTGCCAAAGGTTTTTTAAAATTTCTTTCAGATTTCAAAAGTACAAGTTTTTGGGTCTATGTTTCGTATAAAATTAAGTTTAAGGTAAAAAACTGTCTTAGTTAGTATAACAACATTGATAAGAAACTGTAAAGCTATTTTAAATAAGTTATTTCGATAAATAAAAAATTAATGATAACAAAAAAAATTATCAATATGATATTTTTTTTGTTTCAAATCAAAATTTCTTTACTTTACATGTAAATTTTTTTTTAAATTCTAGGTTTTTCAGATTTTTATTATTTTTGTTCAAAATTCCAGTTTTTTTCAAGATATCTCAAATTTCAGGTTTTTCCAGGATTCCAGATTTTTTGTGCAACTCTGTTATCGTCTTATCTAAAATGAAGTATATAACTAATTAAAAGAAAATTAAACAGGCACATCATAAAAAAACACTAAAGTTTACAATAAAGTTATATTTCAGTATATTTACTAAATTTAGTAATGAAGTTAACATTTCATGGGTTTACAATTAATATAAGTTTTTTTTTTGTTTTTATTTTACAGTAAATTACAAAAAATTATACATTCCTATATCAGTACAATTGATAACAAACTAAGAGTAGAATCAAATATTGATAATTTTATTTAAAAAAATAAAATATTTTATGAAGTTGCCTAGGAATTTTTTAATAAAATGCATCAAAATTAAATGTAAATCTAGAGCCAAAGTTCTTAGAAATTTACTATCAGGAAGAGAACTTATGTATTATAATTTTTTTAAAGGAACATTTGAATTCAAAAATGTGATATTAATATCTTACATTAACAAATTAGATCTAAAATTTTACTCACCTGTAATTTTATTTCAAGTCTTTTTCCATTAGGTAGGTAAACATTGCATTTTTTAATTGCAGACATAGTTTAATAAAACTAATTTTGTTTGTTTATCAACAAAAAACTCTCATATAGTTTTTTTTCATTTATTTGGTTTAAATCTGTCAACTATATAAAAATTATTATAGCAAGTTTGTAAACGAATTTATTTAGAAAAACTAATGTTGACACACAAAAGTTGTAAAAAAAAACTACTATATATTATTAAGCTTCAGCAATTATTAACTTTAATTTTCTAGAAAATATCTAAATTTCTTAGACTAACATAAAGTCTACCAAAAGTATATTGTCTGTTAATCAAAGTGATACGATTCAACCTTTATGCTTTTCTTACAGCACACTTAAGTCATGACTTTTGCCTGACAGATAATTACATATGTTTTCTTTGATAGATTTCTTAGATAAAAAAGTTTTACAGAAGGTGGTTTTAGATATAGTGGTAGGATTTAAGGGTTTATTGTAAAACATGAGAAACTAAGGCCTTTGTAATAAAAATTAAAAACAGTGTCTATTTGTGTTAGATGTATAAATAACTCTTTTAAGAAGAACTCAAACTTGTACTGGTTTAAGAGGGTGTAGTAATAGATCTATACTATAAGGCATACTCAAAGAATATCAAATCAATATTAAATATGTTATTATGTTGACTGACAGTGGACTATAAAGAAGAGAATAAAAAACATATTTTTTAAATCCTTTTAAAATAAAATTGTCAAGTAGTCAACTTTTTTATCAAAGAAAAGCTTCAAAATAATTAAAATAAATTAATTTTTACTTGAAATAGAATTTATTATAAGAAATGCATTTTATTTTTCTTCAACAAATACTATTTCTTTTTACTATATGGTGGAACACATCACAATGGAATTTTTTAAGTGTACACTGTACAGCTTTAAAATTCCTATGGAGGACCGTTATTACGTTAATCAACTTTCTGATAACTTTAGCTGCAATTTTCTGACATAAGTTTTGCAGCTATTTTATCATAAAAATTTAAAGCTTCTGGAACTGAGTTTTGTATGCAATAAGTTGTAACTTTGTGTTTTTTAAAAAGAAATGTAAAATCTAGTAAATTAAAAGTTCAAATGTTTTTTTTCGCTTAGGTATAAAAGTTAATTATAAAACTGTAATAAAGAAAGAAAAAAAGTGTTCACTCTAACAACTAAGGTCAATGGATTGGTGTGGAGAAAGACCTTTTGGTCATCAAGCTGCAACCCATTTAATTGTAACTAATACTTTGAGCTAACTTTAAAACAATAATGAAAAATAAAAATAAAAACTTAAAAAGTAATTATACATAGATAAAAAATTTTCAATTTCTTTTTATTTTTAAGTTTAAAAAGCACCCTATTTTAACCCATTAACAGGGTTCGTGCGCGAATTTTTTTTTCATTTAGCCTGACTGAGACCAATTTAGCCTGACACATTTTAAAGTAAGGAAAATCCCCTTTAGAAGTCATTTTAGGTATTGGGGGGTCTTGATTTGTACTAATGTAGTCTCTGACTTCAACCAGCTTGATCTCAAAAATATTTTGAGCTTTAAAAATCTGCAATAAGCAACTCATAGCTTAGTTACAACTCAATAAAATAAGACTAAATTAGGAAAGGGGTGATTGACCCCCCTATGCCCTTAACATAACAAATTCAGTGACAAGTTGTAAAATAAGTTTTATATCTAATCTGTTACTAGTGTATAAATTAAATATATATTACTAAACACAATTGTTTAATTTAATTAAGCACTAAGTAAAAACATTATAACCAGAGATTTATAATAAAACAATGTGCATTGTAGTGTTTATTATAGTACTTTGACTAATACTTAAAATTGATACACAATTATAAATCCTAAACTCTAAATAAATAAAGTGATTGTTAATATCATATCAGATTTTAAAAATTTAAATTAAAAAAAAAACCTTTAATGTTTTGTTCTTGCATGGAAAAATGAATTGTACCTAAAACTTGTACTCCCACAAAACTTAGTACTTATATCTTAAAGCTAAGTTTTAGTGTTGTGAATATCTCTAATAACTTAAAACAAACAGTAAATATATGAATAAAATGCTAAGCGTTTTAATCTAAAAAGTATTTGGTATAAAGCCTTTAAATTGGAAATTAAAACAGTTCAACCAACTAAGCTCTGAAAAACATAACTGATGTAAACAAATTCAAACAAACAGCTAAGTTGTTTAACTAAACTGTAATGCTTAAACTGTATTTTTTTTATGAATTTTCATAATTAGACGTATATAATTTAGGAAAAACAAAATAATGAAAGTTTTTTTTGAGATTCAACAAAAGGTTTTAAGTATTTATTTTTACAAATACGGACTGATTTTGTCTTTAATAACTAAATCTTTATTTAGAAATAAATTCACATCTCAATCTGATTTTCAAAAGATTAATTTTTTATTTTATCAAAAGTTTTCAAGCATTTGAACTGAGAAAAACTGAGATTCTCAAATTTTTAATTATAAAAACTGATTTAGCCTGACGTTTTTCAACTTTTTTCAAAAAAACTGATTTAGCCTGACTTAGACTGATTTAGCCTGACGCGCATGAACCCTGCATTAATACCAATATTGACCATGGGCTCCACACCGACTCCTCCCCTATATTTTGATTTTTATGATCATTTACATTTTTCTTGTTGCCCTCTCTACAAGAGCAACCACAAAAAATGTAACAAATTTCTCAAAATTAAATAAGAGGGGAGAATTAGTAATGTCAGTGTACATAAAATATTTAGTATAGTCATAAAACTGTAAGAGCACCATATATTTATAATAAACAAAATTTGCACAGTATTTTTCTTTATTGAACTAACATATGTTTTTCTGTGTTAAACAAATTAATACAGTTCCATTGATTTCTGTAAAATCAACAGTATCTCTTTTTACCTATGGACAGTATTTCTTTATTCTAGTTTTTTTATAGAACTTAATAATTTCTTTTAGATATTGGTTTATTTGAGTTTGCAACAGCTGATTGTGAGTTCACACTGAGAGCAGTGATCACATGATTGGATTGTTGATGCGTTTTTTGTTGTAACGTTGGCCGTATACTTACTTAGGGATTTGACCTTCATGATTTTCCCACACTTTGTGGTTTTTAAAGTTGATATTTTAACTTTGTGAGTGTTTGCCAAATAACAGGTCACCAGAGGTTTTGATAATTATCTAGGATAATGTCGCACCAATATCAAGCTGAAACTAAATTATATTTGACGTATTTTTTAATCTTATTATTAGGCTAAAAATCAATATTTTAAAAATACATAAATAAAATGAAACTTATATATCATAAACTAAAAAAACTTAATATTTAATTGCTTTTATTATATAATGTAAAGCAATCATATCTAATACAACATTGTAAAATGAAACTGATTAAATATTCTAATTAATAATAATTTAATTCTTACTATGTATTTATATAGCTTGTTTAAAACAAAGCATTTTTTTAGATGAAACATAATAGGCTTAAAACATTGATTTTTAGCCTAAAATTATAGTCAAGAAAGACATCAATTAATATAATTTCTGCTTGATATTGGTGCAACATCATCCTAGGTAATTACCAAGGAAGGATTTTTCAATAAAGGTTTAGGATTAGTTTTTATTTTGGTGATTTAAAACTAAAAGTTCCGCTTTTTTTGTTTATAGATAATTTTTTTTTGAATTAGTTATAGCTTATTAAACAACAAAAAATGACATTTAAAATATATTGTCCTATGACATGGCGCACAAAAAACCTTTTGGTCATCGAATTATATACCACGGATACCTTTTAACGTCTTGTCTAAGATTATAGTATAGATTTAGTTTTATCTCTAATTAAAAGGTTTTTTTTTTCTATATAAATTTAAAGATAGGGCAGATGGAATAACACATGATGAGCTCAAACTCACGCGCTTGACCTTCAGAAAATGTTTATAGTTGACAAGGGGAGAGTGATTTTAATGTTTTTCTACCTTAAAAAAAATATATATAATAAGTACTGCAAGAAAAGAATAGAAGATAAAGTAGGTAAGTTAGTACAAAACTTCAAAAACCTGTATTAACTTGCTGACCACAGGTAACCATATGTTAGTTCAATAAAGAAAAGTACTGAGAAAATTGTTTTTATTATCATAAATTCTAGCAAAACTTGCTTTGCTAGGATCTGTATTAACCACCATTAGCTTGTAATTTTGAACGTTCATAAAACTATATTTATATCTAGGCAACAAATTAAGATTGCTAAAACGAATGTGTAGTACATATGACATGTTAATTTTTATAAATACTCAATTATAACTAAAAGAATTAATGGATTTTGATTTTAATTGTTAGTATTTAGTTTATTTACTATCAAGTTTTTAAATGTTTTTCAAAAGCACAAAAACATGTTTCGCCCTTTAAAAATGATACTGATGTCTTATTTCAGGCTTTTCTTACTTTTGTTACTCAAAAACAAAACTAGTTTACTATTCTATCAGCTGTTTTACACATTGTTTGTCATTTAAAAACTATTTTATTAAACATAAAAGTAAATTTCATGCAATTTTGAAATGAAAAATTGTCATCACATAGGTATCTTTAAAAGTAAAGTATTCTCTATCTTCTTACATAAAATTTACAATTTTTAATTAAAATACTAAGTTATAAATTTTGCAGACAAATATAATTTTTTTTTCATTTGTCTGCAAAAATAAAACACATTTTCTTAAATCAAGCGACTATAAAATACTTTTATACTATTTTGTTTTTTTCTCAAGACTAGGTACTTGAATAGTGTCAGAAATAAACCATTTACAAAATCTGAAATTCATTCACTTAATTTAAAATTCATATATATATAAAATAAGGTTAATGTTTAAACGTAAACACTTTCAACTGAGCCCACTTGAAGGGCTTTTAAATAATTTATTCAAATGGCGATTTTAAAAATTCTGGAACATATGTTTCACAAAGCTTTAATTTTTCATAAAGCTTTGATCATCAGCCAGTTAAATTCAAAATACAAAGCACTGTACTAAACAAAGATACAAAAGTTATGCAAAAAAACAAAAAACAGTATGACGTAATATTGTACATTACAAATATTCAGTACAAAAATCGATCTACCTTCTAACTAATTAAACAACTAAAATTAACGAAAACAACAGTTAATTGACTATAAAATGCTTCAAAATTTGTTGTGTTTTAAAAGAAGCTTTTTTATATGTCGACAAGACGATATAAATTCGCTTCGCTTATTTAAACAACCTTCCTTTTTTAACGCATACATAACGGCTGTTGATTCTTTTAAGCACAGCCTACAAACAGGGTTGTTACCATCTGCTATTGGCTGTGCTCTTTTTATCACCTCCCAAGTTAATTTAAAATCAATGTTTTTGCGCTTAAGGCCGCAAACATACTTCGAAAGCTCAGTTTCATTTTCGTATACACCACCTTTAAAGGATTTTTTATGGTTGGCATACCGAAATCTGAATTGAGTGGAGCATAGGCCGATGTAGAACTTCTTTTCAAGGTCAGAGTTAACTGTTGCCTTGTAAATAATGTTCTCTGACCGGCAATTGCCCCCCTTCAAATTGTATTTACAGCCAACGGAGCAAAAAAACAAAACGACCAATAAAAGTAAAAGAAAGCGAAATATAATTTGGTATAATCCACCATTCTGTACTTCAGTTAAAACAAACATCGGCAGAGAATTCATAAATCTAGTAAAAAAACATTTCAACAAAAATAACCCATTATCAAAGATATTTAACAAACATAATATGCGAATCAGTTATTCATGTATGGCGAATTTGGAGAGATTAATCAAGTCACATAATCAAAGGATTTTAAACAAAAGTAATTCAATCAAAAATCAGTGTAATTGCGCCGGTGGCTGTAAATACAATTTGAAGGGGGGCAATTGCCGGTCAGAGAACATTATTTACAAGGCAACAGTTAACTCTGACCTTGAAAAGAAGTTCTACATCGGCCTATGCTCCACTCAATTCAAATTTCGGTATGCCAACCATAAAAAATCCTTTAAAGGTGGTGTATACGAAAATGAAACTGAGCTTTCGAAGTATGTTTGCGGCCTTAAGCGCAAAAACATTGATTTTAAATTAACTTGGGAGGTGATAAAAAGAGCACAGCCAATAGCAGATGGTAACAACCCTGTTTGTAGGCTGTGCTTAAAAGAATCAACAGCCGTTATGTATGCGTTAAAAAAGGAAGGTTGTTTAAATAAGCGAAGCGAATTTATATCGTCTTGTCGACATATAAAAAAGCTTCTTTTAAAACACAACAAATTTTGAAGCATTTTATAGTCAATTAACTGTTGTTTTCGTTAATTTTAGTTGTTTAATTAGTTAGAAGGTAGATCGATTTTTGTACTGAATATTTGTAATGTACAATATTACGTCATACTGTTTTTTGTTTTTTTTGCATAACTTTTGTATCTTTGTTTAGTACAGTGCTTTGTATTTTGAATTTAACTGGCTAATGATCAAAGCTTTATGAAAAATTAAAGCTTTGTGAAACATATGTTCCAGAATTTTTAAAATCGCCATTTGAATAAATTATATATATATATATATATATATATTTATACATACCATTTAAAAAATTCCAGAGCATATGTTTCATATAAACAAAAAAAAGATTATTATATTTGAAACTTATGTTCTAAAATTTATGAAATCGCATTTTCCTAATAAACTTTTTAAAAGCCCTTCAAGTGAGCTTTGTAGAAAGTGATTAAGTTTAAATAATCACCTTATTTTCTATATATATATATGTTATAAAAAGTTTAAACAAAGTGTCGTAACACTTAAAGTTCAAAATAATCGAAGAATATTTTGTTTAATTGAACTAACATCTGTAAAAAAGTGTTATAGTTTCTAGTATAGATAGAAACATGGAGAAAATTAAAACTCAAAAAACACATGTAAAATTTTGTTTTATAATAATAAAAAGTATGCATTATCTAACACTATTTTTTGATTAAAAAAATCATTTAAGTATTCTGCTAAAAATTAGCTTGTGTAGTGTATAAAATCAGGCTGTTGACTTAATCTATAAACGGTCTAAATTTAGTCAGTTTGCAATTAGAAGAGCCTATATTGTGAAGGCAGCATTAACTTTACAAATCACAAAAGAGTGCTAAAGTTAAATAACGAAAAATACTTAACTATATCACTTTAATGACTTAAAAGATTTATATAAATAAATTTATTGTGTTTAGCCTAAAAATTAGTTGTACTTAAGACAAGCTTTATATATTTTTTTATTCGCAAAAAAGAATATTGAATTATTAATTTACATATGTTAAATATTTTCTATTAGTTAAAAAAAAAAAACTGTTTATTAATTTGTTACCTTGAGTAACTATTAGTTACTCAAAGCAAAACGTTATAATCAACAACAAAAAGTTAAGCAATAATATTTAATTTACAGAACATTGCCTTTCGTTCTGATTTGTTTAGTTACTATAATTAGTTTTTTTATAGAAAAGTATATGTTAGTATCATCATTATGTTAAAAAACTAATATGTTAGTTTACCAGTATGTATTACCTAATATGTTAGCTTAAAAGTATCTTCTTAGGATTTTTTTGTACCTATTTTAAATACGCCAACCAAACAATGGAAAGGTTGTATTTTTTAAAGACTACCTGTTAAAACCTAAATATTAAAACTATCTAAGTGGTAAATATGATTTTTTGAACATTAAAAAATTACCAGTGTAAACCTTTGAGATCTTAAATAAGTCAAATAATAAAATCTTAAACTGGTTATATTATTGTGAAAAAGTATAATAGCTTTAGATTTTAGTAAAACTTTGAAATTTTTACTTTTAGTTTAAATATTTGTTCAATACTAATAAAATAAAATACTAACAAAATGCTGGTAGAACGATAAAAGGTTAAAAAACTCTTAAATACCATTTGGTGTTTAATTTTTTTTGTCTTAGTTGTTTAATTGGTAAGCGATTACAGAGAAAATGCTCCACATGTTTTTTGAGTTCTACAGTTCTTAGTCTGATATATTTCTAGTTTTATATTAACTATGTTTACTCTATAAACTATTTCATGTTTGACAAAAGTTGTTGACATTTTGCCTTTATCTCCACCAGGGGCGTAGCGTTTGTAGGGACACTGGCGCATGTGTGCCACCCTAAAAAAGAAAAGAAGTAAAAAAAAAATGTAATATCTTTATGCTTTATTGTTTATTTTTTCTGCTTAATTTGCTTTTTTTCAAATATGTTTATCTAGTATTCGAAAAGTTAAACGAAATATTTAATATCAATTAGTGACACGAAATTTTTAATACCAATTAGTGACAAGTTAGGGAAACTACCAATATACTGATTCGGTGCCCAAGCGAAAGTGCGCACCGATGTTGATGAAAAATTCCATAAGGAAAAATTTTATAACTTCATTAACTTCATAAGAATTTAGACTCAAAAAAACGCCAACTAATTAGTCTACCGCAGTAGTATAACCTTATGACAGATTTTTCTAGAAAAATTTTACAAAAATACGTCACGCATAAAGGAAAATTTAACAGTTTTACAATTTTTTTTTATGCTACAATAAATGTTAAGACTACTGCTAGTTTTCTGATCTGTATTTTTGTAAACATACAAGAAAAAGCGTGTCGGCCTATGAGAAATAAACTTTGTCTGTGATTTTTAATATAAACAAATACAATCATATGAATTAAAATTTAAAAGTATACTATAAAAGTTTTACAAAGTTGTAATAAATTTTAATAACAGTTATAAAGCTGGTCTATTTTAACTTCTGTGTAACTTTATTTAAACTATGTGCAATGAGGTGTTGTTATCATTGTTGTATTATATATTAAAGAGATTGATATTTTTTTCGTAAACAAAACAGATTCTTTGGTTTTATTGAATATATTTATTTTTAAACCTTACTATAAGTAGTAAAAACAATTTTGATTTAGTAAGTTTACATTTGTGCAAGTATAATCTATTGAAATTTATACTTTTTTTTAACTGTTTAATTTTGTAACATATAAGTAATTTTTTAAAACAGTTACTTCGAACTTGTTTTATACTTAGTGAATTTATTTTATGTAATTATATTACTTATAAAAAGATCTTTTTACAGCTAATTACAAAAGTTTTAATTTAGGGGATTTTTTGAGAAAAAAAATTGCGCAACCCCTGACCAAAATACCACGCTACGCCACTGATCTCCACTATTTGGTATACATTTTGTAAGCTTGATAAGTCATAAAGTTAAAACGTATCATAATGTAACAGTTTTAGCTGGTGCTTTACATAAAAAAAAGTTCTTTAAAAAACAACATAAAAAATTTCAATTGTTGACATGAGTTATTGACGAAATAACTTGATACAGTTTGTAAAAGAGTGTATTTATTTTTTTTTTTGAAGTAAGCTTTATCATTAAAGCTGTTTGTTTAGAATTAAACCCTTTTAAGGGACTTTACTACTACACTATAAGTTATTACTTATATTTAATGACCATAAAATTGCTACAGTTATAAAATAATTGCTATAAACATGTTTAGACATGCAACAAAATCGGCGAAAGTCTGCAGAACAAGTCCGGACTTTCGTTTGCTGTGAGACAAGCTCAAATTTAACAAAAGGGTTGATCATGCCAATTCGATCATCAGACCACAAGTGGTCTGATGATCGAATTGGCATGATCAACCCTTTTGTTTAGACATGCTTAAATTACTATCAAAATAAAAAAATTTAAAGAAATAAACACGTAAATAAATTGATATAAATGTTAGGTAAGTAACTAATCGAAAATTCTGAGTGTATGGGTAATGTTCGATTATTGGTTGATATTATTAAGTATAGTTATCGTAATGTCTCCAAGCGTAGAGCCAAGTAAAACTTTCTACAATTGTTATACAAGTGAGAATTTTTCATTTTCGACAACTATGGGATGCAGTTTAGTGATTAAAATTGATAACGTTAATAGAAAACACAAAAGAGCATTTCAAAGGGAAAAAAGCTGTCTCAGGTATATTTAATTTGTAAACTATAAAAATGATAAAACAACTACCAGAAACAATCAGTTCCGACCCGCGCACCATTCCCACCCACGCACAATTCTAACCTGTACAATTCCCATCCGGTCAAATCAGAGAACTGCTAACCGACCAAGAGTAAAGGTAAGAGGCAAAAGTGATAGTAAAATAAAAATAAATAAAGAAACAAAAAAATCGGGTGAGAATCGTGAGTCAGTATTTTTGATTGTAACATTTTTTTTTCAACGACAAAAAATTGCTCAAAATATTTGGCTCTTGCACCTGTGCACGAAAAAAATCTTTTGGTTATTAAGTCGCACACTATTTGGATACCTTTTAAAATCTTTTCCAGGAAATTGATTTATTGTTTAGTTATTAATGTGTTTTAATGATTTAATTACTTATTTGTGTGTTTTTTTTATGTGAACTATACATTTTTTTATAGTATGACTTTTATAACTTTTTTTCCGACATGTATTTTTAATTTTTGTTATAGTTTTTAAAGTTTTTACATTTCAAAACTCGAAAATAACAAAGTTTAATAAATCTCAAAAACAAGATTTTATCTGTTTTAAATGGTATTTTGAAAACTAGTAAAAAGGATTGTTGAGATTTCTTTAAAACTTTGAGCTCAATCTACAACTTTTACAAATTTATTTCTAGTTTTGCCTATATTCATACATTAGATCAAATATATTTTTATTTAATTAAGATAAAAGCTGCTATTAAAAACATTAGATGACACACGTAAGCACAAACAGGGCAAAAAAGGTTATTCAAATAAAAAATAAATGGTAAAGATAAGCTCGTTGAATTTGCAAAAAAATAAAAAAGGCAATTAAGTGTATAAAAAACGGAAAGACTTACAAGATAGTTTACTGAACTTCATAACTAAAACTTAAAAACGTAACAAAAATTCAAAAAAAAAAAAACTTTAAAAAGATCCCTTAAAAATGAAAACAAGCCTTTAACGAAAAATTGAAAACAGTGAAAAATCAAAATGATGTGTTCAGTACGCTTTTGAGTCTCGTTTTCTGTGAATGTTCATCAAAATTTGACAACGTTAACAGATTGTACAATGTACAGTAGACTAATGTTAAGATAAATTTAATGAGTTTATCAGTTATAAGTTTATAAATAAAGTTTTATTGAGAATCAGTATCAATAGAATACTGATATCCATTATAAATACGATTTGCAGAACTTTTGTAAGGGTTATAACAGTTGTAAAAAATACTAAAAAAACTTTAAACTCGATAAAAATTTAGACTTTGATTAAGTTTTAAAACAAAAAATATCTTATATTTTAGAATTTAAACCTTAAAAGATTGTGATACTACTATATTTGTTTATAGAACGACAAAAAAGGCGCTCAAAAAGTTTGGTCTAAGGACATGGTATACGAAAAACCTTTCAGTTATCGAGTCATACACCACTGATACAAATTAATGTCTTCATACCACCTAAATTTTAAAAACTGCACGTAGATAGTATTTAATTAAATATCAAAGGTATACACTAATGAAGAATACTAAGTATAGTGCAACCTATACATTAGAACTAGCTTAAAGTCTAATGATCTATTAAAAGAATTATTTTATACTGCTAATTGCAGAAATTATTCTATTTAAGAGATTTGGTTTTACATAGAAAATTATAATACAAATTTTCTTAATAAAGAAAAAGTTTTTTCCACTTTATAAGATTTAGTTGCTCTTTTAACTTTTTTACTACTAAATAAATTTAATTCAGTAGTTATCTGATTTAAAAAAGTTAAAAAAACTTTAGTTTACATAAATCTGATCTTTAAAATAAAAAAACAAAAAAACTTAGTTCAATGAAATAATAATTATTGAAAAGACAAAACAGAAATTTGTTAATGAGAAATTTTAGTGAACCATTGTAAAACAGTTTTATTTTTCGAAAATTTTGATTTAAAAATTCAAGTTATTAATAATTAAAACAAAATTAATATTTTTAAGTTCTCAAATGGCTTGGTGTCATCTCAAATTACAACTGATTTCAAAAATATCAAGATATTAAAAAAAATCTATGAACACATAATATCAAATGTTCGAGACTTCTACTACGTTTTTTTAGTAGATTTCTTTTGGATAACAGCATAGGTTGCTTCAACTACTTCTTCCATTGTCTTTACATCTATACATAAAATTATTTTAATACTATTGGTTAAGGTTGTGTTAAAAGCGTTTGTTTAGTCATATAAAAATTTAGTGAAACCAGTCATAAAAGGTTTTTTTGGTGATACTTTATCATTTCTTGTTATAGTTGTTTTAAAAACTTAAAAATGTTATTAATACAAAGTTTGTTAAACTACGATAACAATCTTTTAATTAAGCCTTTGATAAATTGATTTACTTGTTATAAATATAAAGTAAAATACTCGTACTGATTTTATATATTATTTTTAAAGTTTTAAAAATTATTACTATTGAATGAAATACAAAAAGTAAACTTTCATTTGATTTAAAAAAAAATTCTAAAAAACTAATTAAAATAAACAAACAAAACTTAACTTTATTATGCAAATCTTCATATTTTTTTATTTTAAAGTAGCAGTAAACTGAAAAGTCTTAATAAAAAGATAAGATAATGTTTTATTAAAACATATTTAATAGATAAGTTTAGCTAGTGGTTTTCAATGTTTTATAAACTACACAAGGTTGATCATTGTATGAAAAGTCTGTGCATTCTAGATTGCTAAGTAGAATTTTATTTTAATTAAAACTAAAACTACTCTGTAACATATGTTTATCACAACAAAAACTTTTTGTTTTTTTTTGCATAAGAAGTAGGAGTTTAGTAGTTTTAAGATGAGGTAAGCAAGCATCTTTTAAAATATTCTTCGATAATTACTAAATAAACTGTATCAATAATAAAAAGAGCACTACCCTTAAAAAAACCATTTGTAACTTTAGTTTAGATAATTTATCATTTTTTTAACCTTGTGTAATTACGTCTTAATCATTTTACAGAAACGGTTTAAACTTATCATTTTACATTTAAGAAAGAACTTGGTACATTTAAAAAGCTTTAGGTATTTAATACATTTTTAATTAAAAATATAGGGATTTTAAGTTACAAATGGTTTTTGAATGCTACAAAATTTCTTCCGACAATAAGAAACTTTTGTTAAAGTTTAGAATAAAATTAAACTAAAAAGTTACGACAAATTAATCAGAAGAATCAAGTTTACAAGAAAATAAAAACAACTATGTACTATTTTGAAGAAAGTTGTTGACATAATCTAAATACAATAACAAAAAAATTATTATAAGGTTATTTACGTTAAAAAAGTAGTTAAGTTAATAAATCTATTTACTATATGGATATTGATTAGCACAGCTTCTAAAAATAAAATTTTATAGAGTTTCTTTAGTCTAACAGTTATAAAAAAGGCTTAATTTATAAAAACTTAAATTTTAAAACAACGTTACAGCTGGCAGATAAAACATTTCCAAATAGCAGTCATGATAAAAAGCAATCGTTTTAAGCTTAACTTTATTCTAAATCTAACTAGTCGAGTAAAAAAGCTACCCACCTCTGTGCTTAAGTATAAACAATAATAAGAATATTAGTTATAACTATAAAAATAAACCTTTTTAACCCGTCGAACTAAAATAAGTAAAAAACTTTTTAATACGTAAAAGAAAGAAAACAAACTTAAAAACAGTTTAACAGTAGTAATTATATTAAAAAATTCTGAATAACGAAATCTTCGTTAACATTATAACTTGCATAAAATAAATTTTTATAAGTTATTACCAGTTAAAATCGAAAAAAAACTCAAACAGTTTGTATTTATAAATATGATTAAAAAATTGTTATTGATAAACTTATTAAAAATAGGTTAAAGCTTTAAACATTTTTTAATTATTTGATCTTAGTTTTATTTTTATGTAAGTAAAAACTTCACAATATAAACTATATACTAAAAATACATATTTCATAGTTTATACTAGTTTTATTGCCTGTACTAGAGTTGTATATTTTTATTAGACTAAACAAAAAACAAGTTTTACAGTCTTGATAAAGAAAAGTTAACTATTTAAGACAGTAAAACTAAAAAGTAACGAGAATTTTAATCTTAAATGTTATTTGTTCTGAGTAATTAGTTTTGAGTGAACTAATTGTTATCAGTTCTGAGATGTGGAGAACCCTTTAGTAAATAGTTTTTTTTTATTATTATTTGGAATTATACTTTTGGATATTGCTAAAAAAGTTGTATATATCACTAAAATATAGTAATTTAAAGTAACTATCAACCTTAACGTTTTATAAACATTTTTATCAAATTTTGTTTTTAATATTATAGTCTTAATTATTACATCTAAATAATAAAGAATTTTATTTTTCTTACAATTTGGATTTAAAAAAAGTTTTTTTGTTAATTTCAACTGTCATAACTTTAATTGCCAGTAACTCAATTTTGTATTTGAGGTAGAGCCCTTATTAAATAAGTTTTCTTAAGTCTTATATACTTTTACCGAAGACAGGTCAAAAATGCACGAACACTTTTTCGCACAAAGGGTCAAATATGCACAAAGAGAAAATTTTGCACCAAGCTCACTTTTGCACGAAGACAATTTTGCACAAAGGGCCGCTTTTGCACGAAGGGTCATTTTCGCACGAGAGTAAAAAAAAAACTGACCAAGGGTAAAGGTTAGGAATAACAGTTAAAGTATAAAAAATGTTAACGAGAACAAAAGATAAAAAAAAAAAAACGACCAAGGGTTAGGATTAACAGTGATAGTAAAAAAAAAGATTAAAAAAAAAGAAAAAAATAAAAAAGAAATAATAATAACAAAATTCAACCCGTGCAAAAGTGTCTTCGTGTAAAAGTATACTCGTGCAAAAGTATCCCTTCGTGCAGATTTGACACCTACCCATTTTTACCGGTGAATTTGTTAAAATTAGACTCATGGTCATTCAATACACATAGCATTAACAATAGATAGTTTTATAAAAACTCATATTTGTTAAGTCAACTACGACAGCATGTGCATCAAAAATTAGTTTAACAGGTATGTTTTCTTATTTTACAGGATTATCAAAAGATGAGTTCGTTTTACAGACTTCTTTAGATTTTTTTTGTAATAAATACACCTGAAGCATTATAAATTTTTATTTTAGTAAAAATTCAATTTTTACTAGTCTTATAAGCACAAACTTTTGAGAGTTTAAGAGTAACTACTTCTTTAAAGGATAATAAAGAAATTTAGTTTAGTGGCTTAGCGAGTTTAAATCAAGTTTTTTTTAGAAAATACTTTAAGTATGTAATATTTTGTAATGCTAAACAAAAAATTAAATAGCAAGTAGTTTTTTTAACTATCAACTCTATACCTTTTTCATCTAAGTTGTAAATTGGATTTTGCTTTTCTATTTTCTCAGTCTCTGTTAAAGTAAAAGACATTAAATTAATGCCTATGGTAACAAAATACATCATTTGTTCATATTTTTAGTTTTACTTAATATTATGTAAAATGAGCTGTTCACTCCTATAAAAAATACTTTGTATCTATTTGTTTTGTAAATTAAATAAGAAAACAAAAAAAGTTTACATATTTACTTCTAAATTTAAAGAATTGTAGATAATTGTTACTATAAGAAGAAATTAAACATATTAAACAAATTTAATCTTTTAACTTTAAATATCAAGTTTACAGTTGTCAACTTATAAATAATTAAGGATAATTATACAACTTGAAATATTTTTTAATTCTATTATCGAAACAGTGTTTCACTCAAACGAGGTCTTCAGTGGAAAAATAACGCGTAAAAACTAAAGAGACACTAGGCTTATCTTAAAATAAAAATAAAAATTAGGTATTCAAACAAAAAATATCAAACTATTTTATCATAAGTATTAAAACAGTTAGGCGATGTTTTTTTTTACTTTAATAAATTTCCTAGTATTTTTAAAACTTTTGTTGAATTAGTTTTATCTTGTTTATTTTTGTATCAATTTTCAGTTTTAATTAAAGATAAGCTTAATGTCTTCTTAAATGTTTACATAAATTTCCAGATTTCATTAACTACTTAAGATCTCGTTCAAGTAAAACATTTTTTCCATAAAAAATTAAAATAGATTAAATTATACTAAAAACAAACATAAAGATAGCAGCTTTTCTCCTTAAGAATGTATTTAAATTAACTTTAAACTTATTTTTTTATTATTTTTTGGCTAATGTTAATTAAAAGTTAATTTCCAATGAATGATCGAATTCTTTGTCATTATTTGTTCCCGAAAAAGAAACTTAAGTTTATTTGCTTGTGATAATCGCGTAAGCGAGAAATAATTGAAAAGCAACAAACTCAATAGAACTTTTGTTTTATTTATATAAAAAATATAATCATGCTATGCGAAAATTATTAACAACCAAAAAAAAACTTTAATTTTTACAACATTTAGTTCTATACCATTCTATTAGTTACCTTTTTCGTCTATATTGTAAATTGGGTTTTCCTTTTCCAGCTTCTCAGTGCCTGTTAAAGTAAAAAAAAAAACATTATGTATGTTGCAATAAAATGAAAAACAAAACCAGACTTGTCAAACCTTTCGTTTCATTCGATATTGTGTAGATTGGGTTGTTCACTTCTAAAAAATAGCTTTAATTTGTTTGGTCTCGGTAATGTGCAGCTAAACCAAACTTGATATTTTTAAGTTTTAAGACTTTATTAATGAAACTTGTAGAGTTTTTTTTTATTAATTATAAACACTTTTAAGGTTTAGCTTAAAAAAACAGACAAACTTAAAAAATTTCAAGTTAAACAATAAAATTTAAACTTGTCTAAAAATATTTTATATCTAATAAATTATCATCACCTTCTAGTGAAAGATTGACTTCTTCGTCTTTAGGTGGTGCTGGAAAAATATAAATTATTGCAAACATACTGTATTTCGTTTTTAGTTTAATAGTTTGTGTCACTAAAATGAAAATTTCAATTACAGGGGCAACTTTAAAATATACGTTTAATTAAGTTAATTTAATAACATATCTATACTTTGAAAACTAACCTCAAAACTATTTACGACTATAACACTTTTCCAGTTTACACATAACCATTTATTAAACGGTTGAGTAAAACAACAGACTGTTGCTTCGTATGCTTGCTTTCGTGTTTAAGTTATTAAGAAAAACTATACTTTTATAAAAGTTTTTAGAGAGACAATCGATATTAAAATTTTTTATTAAAATATATTATAAAAACCTTTAACTGTTTTGTTTTTTTACTTCTTTCATATATTTAATCAAACGTGTTCATACAATTTTTTTTCCACTTTAATTATAAAAGTAACAACCAATTAGTCTATAAATCTTAGTTTTCCAACAACAAATTTATTAAAAAGATAATTTTTAAGTATACGTTCTTAATTTAGCTTAACTTTTAGATATTTAAACTTTATACAGTATTTGATAACTATCAGGTTAAATAAATATCGAATATAAATTAAAAACTGTAAAAAATTTTCTTTTCATAATTTTTCAATACCAAAGTTAATATTCATAACTTTCAAATAGTAGCTTTAGTTTATTTAACATAAGAATACCACTCTTGAAACTTTTTAAGTGAAATATTTAAGAATAGAAAACTTATTTAAAGCTTAAAAATATAGTGTTATAAAATTTTTGTAGTGAAAAACTACTTGAATTTCTCTTTTTAACACTTAAATCTTTCATTAATATCAAAAGTGGTAGACAGCATCATTAATTTTAAAAGGTTTTAATTTATATTCGTTTTTAATTTAAAATTTTTAATTGATTATTTTAGATTTACTTAATAACCTATTTAAACTTGAACACAAATTGTTTTTTTATAAACTGTTTTTAATTTATTGCTTTGATCGATTATGATATTAAATTTTATTTTATAAAAATGGACTTTATAATTTTTACATAGAAATAAAATGAGTAGCAGGATTTTTCCATTTAGAATCAAAAATACCTCTACTTGAGCAGTATTTTTTGTTTTTTATGAAGACAAATATGATAAAAAGAACTATCATAACGGTACAACCACTAATTATGATGTATAAATAAAATTCTTTTGTTTCTTTTTCAATTCTACCTGTATATTTACAATTTTTATTTTGATAACTAACTTTTATTCTTTAAAATGTATTATAGTTCAACAAATTATAATTATTTATAAACTTATTCAACAAACAAATGTAATAAATTTAATAGTAAAAAAGTGATGGTTTTAATATAGGTGATACCAAAGGTTTAAGTTCAAAACTATGAAATGGTCATTTTTCAAGGAAAAAATACACCTGAACTTTTGTTTACAAGTATAAGCAACTTTTAGTTTGTATAAACAATAAACTGTATCAGAAGCATTTTTTTGTTAAATGAATTCTGTAAATTTTTTACTTTTTTACTGTATTTTATATATATATGTATCTTTAGCGAAGCATACTTTTAAATAGATATAAATAAATAATATATGTTATTGCTATAAGATAAAATAAAAATTCTGAAAATGTTCTATTAATAAGTTCATCGTCAAAGAAATTCATATGATTTTATTCTTTTTCATTAAAACTTTTTAACAATTTTTGATGAAATATAATATTATTTTTTTAATCTTAATGAACTAGAAATTAAATTTTTAATTTTCTTTCATGGATTTTATTTATATAAAAGTCTTAATGTTACCTAGTTATAAACCGTTTTTATTTTTTCCAGTGTCCAAGAAAATGAGAACTCCTTTGTTCAGACAGTAGATAATAATTTATAGGTATAACAAAATTATTGTAAAAAGTACAATATTGCTTTTACTGTCTTAAAAATGAACAAATAAAACGCTTTCAGTTCACTAGTACTTTCGTTTTTACAATAATTGGTGGATCATACCTAAATAAATATATTTTTCTTTGTTGAGTTTATTTACCAACTAATTAAAAGAATGATAAAATCTGTACAAGAAAACATAATGAAAGCTAGGTAAATACTTATACATCTCCCCCCAGATTTTATCACCAAGGAGATGAAACGACACGTCTAGCTAACAAAACAAATTATTTACAAAATTGCAAACTTAAATACAGTTTTCTGTGCTAACATCAACGAAACAACACTCAAAACGAACGTAAATCACTAAAATGTTACAATAAACATAGTTACAATTTGTACAAAAACATTAATTTTAACAACAGTTTAAACAGGTTTGTATGTACCGCTTTCGGCATCATAAATCTTTCTCCGGGTTCTTACACGACCGGAACGACGCAGTTCATTTTCTGGAAACACTCCATCGTCATTAAGATTTCTTTCAAATACCCTAGATTTATCATTAGGGTCCAAACGAGACAATACACCATTTTTCTGATTTGTAGAGGATTGGCTTTCATCAGTGCAATTTGAGTCCTCAGGTGAAAGGAAGGTAGCTGGTTTCGCTTTGCAAATTTTGTCAAAGTTATCTCCAGCTTTGAAACGTATTCCTTTATGGGAGCGCACACAATCAAAACTTTCCTTGGAATCTTTTCTCTCATAGTTGCCAGAAAAAACCAACTTCTGCGTTGGTATGTTTGCTTTTCTAAGATAAGGGATACTATTTTGAGATTTGCAAATAGGAGGATTAAATTTTCTTAAAAACTTTCGATTTCGTACTGTTAAGCGACCTGATCCATCAATCTTGACAACATACTGATGATAGTCTTTTAGTTCTACTATTACACCACTTTTCCCCCACTTGTTAGGGAAGTTACCTGCTTGATTCTGTATCATGACATGATCACCGCAATTCAATGGTGGCAATAATCTTGTGTGCTCACTTAAATTCTCGAGAGACTTAACATAACGAGACCTAAGAGCTTCTTCCTTTTTACTCCATGCGTTACGCCAAATGTTTAAGATCTGCGGGTTATTGTAAGCCATAATACTCTTCCTGAGGTAAGGCAAGGAGTCCTTTAAATTTCTTCCAAGAAGGATCTGTGCAGGTGATAGTTTGCATCCTGGATCAGGCGTGTTTCTCTGCGTAAGTAAAGCTTGTACCATTTTGTCATTATTTAGTTCACCATTTGAACAAACATTCTCCATTAACAATCGCTTAGAAGCCTTTACTGCTAATTCCGCCCTACCGTTTGACACTGGATGATATGCAGATGACATGCGATGGTGTATACCCCATCGTTTCAGAAAATCTTTGGTAACTTTTGCAGAAAACTCTGGACCTCCATCAGAAGATATTTCAACTGGAACACCAAAAGTCACAAAAATACGACGCAAAGCTTTACACAGCCTTTTTGAACCAGAATCATTTGTACCCAATTTGATTCTTTGTTGTTCTGTCCATCCTGAAAGTCTGTCGGCAGCTACAAAATAATACCAACCTTTGAACTGAAAATAATCACAAACAATTGACTCAAAAGGAACCTTTGGAATCAATGGTTCAATTGGAGGTAGGCGAGGATTGCTTGGTGCAATTAAGTTGCAACTATTGCAATTTTCCCGACAGCCTTGAATGTCATTTGTTATTCCCGGCCAATAAACAATCGATTTTGCTCGCTCGTTCATTGCAGTGACTCCTTGATGAGCAGAATGCAACACTCTTAAAACCTCTTTTCTTAATGATGGAGGAATAACAATTCTATACACATCATCCTGAAGTATACTGCTAGGTGATAGAAGCTTATTATGATCAAGTTCTCGTTTACGATCACCACACATAATGACCCCATCCATCATAAACAAAGAATAGCGAACTATCCAAAACTCATGCAATTCTAATGGTAGGTGGTCTTTGGTCTCTGGAAAACCAGCTTGAACATAATGAATAAGCTTCATCATTTCTTTATCTTATAAAGTTTCTTCTTTAACTCGGTCAAAAGTCACAGCTTGAAAATTGTCACCTACTTGATTACTTGCAATGATACACTCACTGTCTGGCAAACGTATTCCAGCTAAAATTTCAGAAGCACTTATCTCAACTTCATCTTTTGTTTTATGTACGGTTACCACTGGATGACGTGACATTGCATCTGGAGCAAGGTGTAGTTTACCAGGTTTATGTAGAATCTTGAATCGCCATAAAAGACTTCTCTGCTTTAACCGGAAAAGGCGGAGGTTTGCAATTTCATCAAGTGTTCTGTCTTCAAATAATTTAACCAGTGGTTTGTGATCAGTCAGAACCAACAAATTATCACATCCTTGTGTGAAATACCGTGATTGCTCAAGTGCCCATACAATTGCAAGGCTTTCTCCCTCTACCGCAGCATAACGTGATTCAGAAGGTCTAAGAAAGCGAGAGCCTGCTAAAACAATACGCCATCCGGTTTGACAACATCCTGGCACAGCAGACTTACAAGAGCAATGTTTCTGCGACAAAAAGTAACCAATAACAGTTGTAGACCAGTCTGGCTGTATACAAGTGGGCTTTCCCAAATCAAAAATTTGTATTCCCTTTGTTATGGCTGCAACTATAGCTTCTCTTGATTTGTAGAATGTATCATCTAGCTCATCATTCCAGTAAAATTTAGTTTTTGGACTTAATAATGGCTTAAACACAATCATCAAAGAAGTCAATTGGTTGTAGTGTGAAACTTGGTGCACTAAACCAAACCATGATCGCACATCTGTTATTGACTTTGGTATAGGAAAATCTCTAATAGCGTTTATGAACTTTTCTTGTGGCTTAATTTCAGATTTCGTAATAGTAAAGCCAGCAAAATCTATTTCTTTTTGTGCAAATTGAAACTTTTCAGGATTGAGTACAACTCCATTTTTTCCCATTAAATCTAAATAGTCAATCATACGCCACCAATGATCAGCCAACTTCTCATCCCATAAAACAGTGTCATCAACGCATTTTGTCTTTCTAGGTATGTCTATTATGATTTCATCATACCTGCGCGTATATGCATCTCCACTTGCCAAATAACCTTGTGGTGCTACTTTGTAGTAGTACCTCCCCCATGGAGTGAGAAATGTTGTGAGATGATGATCTTCTGGACGAAGTGGTACTGAATGAAACCCATTCCATGCATCGGTCACACTTTTCCAGGTGTTTGCAGGAATTTCACATACTTGAATGAATGGAGGCTTTACATGATGTGTTTCTCGTACACAATACTTATTTAAAGGTGAAAGGTCAACAACTCTTCTACAGCTACCATCAGCTTTAGCAACCACAACCATACGATGTACCCAAGTAGACGGAACACCAACTGGAGTCTTACCAAGCACACCTAATCGAGTATCCCTATCCAAAGTATCTTTTACTTCATTTTCCCAATGTTTTGGAATTGGGGAAGCAGTTGATATTGCTTTTGGAATGGCATCTGGGTCAATATGAATTTTCAAAGGTGGACCTGTCATTTCTGGAAGCAATTGGTGAGTACATTTATTAAATGTAGATGATGCGTACCTATCTAAAAGCCATTCTCTCATCTTTTGATTGTTTGCAGGAATGCAAGCAAATGGCAACTCCTTTGGCCTATCAGGGGGAGGAGTTCTAGGTATACAATAACAAGTTTGCTGTTCTTCATGGACAGTGCAGGATTCAATGGTCGCACCAATACGAGGAAAATCATGATTTATTATGCCAAGTGTTATGCAGGCATTTCTTGAAAGGAAAAACCTGTCAGTACATGGGCTTATATATACCATTTCTTTTGCAACATGAACTTTACCTTGTACATCTTTAGCCATTAGTTCCATAAATATAGCACCAGTTACTTTGATCTGTTCTCTGTTGGCCGCTAACATTTTCCTTTTAACTGGTATAAGACTTGACTTCTTAAAACCATGTTTGAGGTAACTATTAAGGTCCCATAAGCATGACTGAGCACCCGTATCTGTTACAACGTTAATTTTGCAATAATTTTGTCTAGGGCATTTTATATTCATCTGAGTGTATGCTTGTTCATCAATAGAAGCTTTTAATTGAATTGTTGGATGTTTCAGTGACACTGATGCTTTCCATCCATTCAAACAATCAAAGACGTAATGATCAAGTTTTACTGCACTATCATTAACATCAACTGACTCATCAAAATTTTGTGTATATGATCCACCAACTAGAAGTGCATTCGTCTCATCTGCACAATTGTTGTCACCATGATAAACTTTTTTCCTGGATTTAATCCAGCATTGCTTACATGTAGAACACTCAATATACTTGTTATTTTTCCTGCTCCAAATAAATTTTGTAGATGTTTTACTACATATATTACAAGTTATTTTACCACTTGGTCGTTTTGTAATTTTCCTAAAGGATTTGTACGAGGAAACTGAGGCAGTAACAGCAGGTTGTGTCATTGCATCACGTGCCATCTCTTTTGCTTCAATAAAACCAATTGTCTCATTGACATCTTTCTCGTCTAAACTACCCCATCCTAACACCTCTTTGCGTATATCCTCATCAGCTAAACCGGTTACCATGACATCTTTAAGGATAATGTCTGTGAAATCTATCATTTGGTTACAGCCATCCTTTGGGCATTTACATGAGTACGAGCATGTACTAGCTTTTCCCTTTAAACGGGCAGCAAATGATCTCGTGTTTTCAGTCAAATCCTGTCTTGTACTAAGAAAGTCTGATCGTCGTACAACAACTGAAACAAGAATAACTGCAAGCTGCTTGATCATCCTTAAAAGCTCTTGCTCACTTAAATTTACTACATCATTATGTCCCTTCAAAATAGCATCGCCTAGATCTTCCTCACAGCACTGGTACAGTTGACGATGCTTTTCTACTTCTGTCATTTCCATACTATCTTTAAAAATAGTCCACTTTTGCAAAAATATGTTCCAACCCTCTTCATTGCAGTCTCTCCCTATTCGAGGACGGTCCATTTTTGGAGGCTTTGGTTTTGAAGAATTTGCATTAATGTGAACGTTGTTGTGAATGATAAGTAAAGAATCAGCTACAGAAGCATCAACGTCTGGTGTTTCATATGTGCAACACTCAAGAGGGCATTTAATTACAGGCATTGTAGATTCAATTCAGCAAGATTTTATCATAAATAAATATATCTTTCTTTGTTGAGTTTATTTACAAACTAATTAAAAGAATGATAAAATCTGTACAAGAAAACATAATGAAAGCTAGGTAAATACTTATACAATACCATCAACAAAATGTCTTTAAAGGAATCAGCACCGGAGAAGTTAAATGCCTCAAAAGATTCAATGAATATGAAAAATATTTTAAAGAAAGTTTACTGAAACTAGAAAAGAAATGCATAAGATCCAATTTTAATCCCAAGTTAGTCAAAAGCCAGTTTGAAAAAGTTTGTTAACTTAACTCTTGTGAGAATTCAAATAAACTAAAAAAACAAAAGTCTAAGAATATACACTGGTCATCTCAATTTATAACTTTGTTATGATTCACGAAAGAAGAAAAGAAACTATTTACACTTGTAAAAACATCTTTCACAAAAACAAGTAGTACAGGTCAAATGCTGAATACATTTAGTTGTATAGCTAAAAAGAGAAGCAACGTACCTAATAATAAGAGCAAAAAATGCAAAAATTGTGCATTACGCGGAAAATACAGTAATTATAAAGACATGATTGATGAGAATAACTACATAAAAACAGTTGAAAACAGAATAATAAACATAAAACCAAAATTAATCTGTAAAAGTTACGGGATATATTCTGCTCAGTGTACAATATGCAAGGAAATTTATGTAGAACAGACTAGAAACAGTTTTAACGTAAGATGGAATGCACACAGAAACAACTGGAAAAATTTCAAAAGAAATTTTAACTTGGTTTGTAAAGGAGACAAATCTGCATTATTTAAGCACTACTTTGAGAATCATCATAATGATATTGAGAATATGGGATTGGACAATGCCTTTAAGATAATGTTTTTAAAACAACCCGAATTTAAAATTTTAGACTATAAAGAAAGTTTATGGATAAAAAGTTTAAATGCAAAAATTAACTTAAATAAAACAGTTTATAAAGATTTAATATTTTAGAACTTGATATTTTAGGAAAAGAGCATTTTTGTACATTGTGTTTTGGCTTGTTTACTTGTATGCATTTATGAGTTGTTAGTCAGTAGAATCTTAGTTTTTAAAAAAGTTTTGTATGATAATATAAAATATTTATAAATTTATATAGCCTAAAAACTTAAGTTTTAACTTTTATTTAATTTTGTTTTCTTTATAAACTAGTCACTATTAATTGTGTTTTATATTTTCAGCCGTTTATCGCTTGATAATGTTTTAATAAACGAAAGTACTAGTGAATTAAAAGCGTGTTATTTGTACATTTTTAAGACTGTAGAAGCAATATTGTACTTTTTACAATAGTTTTGTTACCTAATTAATGAGAAGTAAAACAAAAACCTTCATAGATTTTTCTATTTATCTTTAGTTTGATGTCTTGTAAATTACTAACAAGTAGCTTACATTAGTTTTTTAATCGTTAGATTAGTTTTTATATTAGATTATCAATCAAAGTTTTATTTTTATTTTTTTAATAAAATGTTGTATAACAACTATTAACAAATAACTTTGAATATTATATTTTAAAATGAAAACCATTGTCTAGCAGATATTGAATTGTACTTTATCTTTTAATTACTAAACTAATTAAGGCTTGCCAAAAAATATGACAAATACATAATAGACTAACTTTAGTAAATTAGAGTTTATTATGAACACATTTTATTATTTGTTTGTACACTTATTAGCAACTTAACTTATATACTTTTATAATCATGTAGTCAAAAAATAGTTTAAATAAGTTTTAAATACTAAGACCTGAACAACTACATACTACTATGAAGTGAACTACATAAAATGATAAGCTAAAACGTACATCAGTGACACACGACAAGATTATATAAAATACTGTTTAAAACTTCAAATGTTACACAAACTTACCTACTAATATAAAAAGAATAAATTTAATGTTTTTTTTTTTTTTTAAATCTTTATTCTATTTAATTATATATTTTTTTTATATTTCACTTTGATTTGTATATAATAAAGTTTAGGTAAGTAAAAAGAATATTTAGTTTGAAACCTAAATAAACAAATACTAAAATTTAACTAATCTTTGTAGATTTTTAAAACATTAGCTGTTAGTTGTGTTTTCTAATAGAAAATCAAAACAGATATTTTGGATTATAATAAAACTAAATTTGAATAGTATACTTGTTCCAGTATGTTTCAACTTTATTAAAACTACGTTTAACTGTTTTAATCAACAGAGAAATGTCATTAGCTTAAAAAGTTAACTACTTTTCAAATTTGTTGTTATAACTTATGTAGTTATTTTATAAGAAGCCCCTTTTTGTACTCTATGAAAATAGTATTAAACAAAGTTTTATTTTACTTGTTAAACAGTTTAAAACCTGTTATATTGTTTTCTAACTGTAAAACTAAAATCAGATGAACTTTAGTGATAAGATATATTTTATTTACTTAATAATATATTTCCTGATAGCTTATTTACAT
Organism: Thalia democratica; assembly: GCF_965202585.1. Classification (NCBI taxonomy): domain Eukaryota; kingdom Metazoa; phylum Chordata; class Thaliacea; order Salpida; family Salpidae; genus Thalia; species Thalia democratica. Next base: position 62,579,373 of record NC_139165.1, read on the forward strand.
TAGAAAGATAGCATATAACGAACCGTCAGCAGTACAAGTAAGGTTTTTTGGTAGAAAAATTCCATTTTTACAGAAAGAAGAAGAATTCCCCTTAATTATAAATCCTTTATCGCAGGTAACGTTAATACTTTCATTTAGATCAAAGTAATCTTTACTAGGAGAAAAAAATCCCTTTCCTATTAAATTTGGTTTACGATCGCACAGTTTTTCTGTATTTAGTAATTAATGTAATTAAAAAGCTTAGAACTGTTTGGTTACATTATTTTTAAAACATTTTTAATTATAAAAATTCAAATACATCGAGTTTTCAATTATTAACAACTTTAGCTATTTTCATAGATAAGGTATGCAAAAAGTAACACAGCAAAACTGCAATACATTTTTGCCAGCAAAATCAGAATATAGAAATAGTCATAGCTTAAAAATCTTATAGTTTTGGTATTGTCTGATAAGATTTAGTTTGTATGGTAGTATATAAATACTTATTAAAGCTGATGTATGATTAATGCGTTACTTAAAGAAAAATAAAACGATAAGCAAGCAGCCAATGCCTCACTAAACAGAAAAAGATAAGTAAATGCTTTTGTATCTCGCATTGTTTCTACTATAGTACTTTTAGAAAGATATCTTTTTGCTAGCTGTTTTAGAACATGATAAGTTAAGTAAACAAAAAGGATTTTTTTTATTAATAAAGTTTGCTCCCGGGTACACGAAAAGAGCTCTCGGTCATTGAGTCGCACACCAAACTTAAATCAAAGTTACAATGAGCTAAAAAAGAAACGCATCAGTCAAAATTTAACCTATAAGTAATAGAAAAACTCTATGAAACTATAAAAAGTGAGGCTCTCGAACTTTACAAATTTAAATAACTTTCTAAAAAAATATCCATGAAAATAAAAACACACATATAACAGTTGAGCATTTATCAAAAACTATTAATTTGACTAATAATTAAATAAGCAAGGTCATCTGACCATACAGACACATAAGGTACATATTATACATAAGGTAAATAGTTTTCTTTTCTATTCTTTCATTTCGTCTAATTTGTGGTTTTATTACTAAAGAATTAAATATTTAGATGATAAAAAAATTATGTTTAATAGCTCGTAAGAAAATGTGATGTACGACTCAATAACCGAAAGGTTCCTTTGTACACCAGGTCCTTAGACCAAACTTTTTGAGCACCTTTTACATCGTTCAATAAACAATATGTTTAACTTAATGTTTAATGGTACAGTATTTAATCTGCAATGTATTTAAATTAAAATTTTATCTTTATTTTCAGCAAATAATTCAATTTTTTATTAGTTTTATATAAAAAAGAAGTTGTAAAAATATTCGTTTAAAATTTTGGATTCTACTATAAACTTGTTTTAACTTATTAAAAACGTAAAAAGCTGTAGTATTAAAACATACGTTAAAATAAACTTATAACACAAAAAAACAATGCTTTATATTGAAAAAAAGGACAAAAAACAATCATAAAAAAAAAGAAGTCAGTCTACTATCAGTTTTACGATTTTTCATTTAAATATTTAGCTTTTTTTGATGAAACATAAAAAGATTTAGTGAATTTGTTTATTTAGATGAAATACGGGCTATTTAAATGTAATTCTTCACTAATATACTAATGAATAAAAAAATAACAGTTAAAAAATATGTTAAAACTATCTACAATCTAGACTGGACCAATGATATTAGTACAGTCACCTCTCGCGAATCTACGCACATTGTGTCCACAGAAAAATTGCGTAACTAAACAAGAGAACGTAACTAAACGACAGGTCGCAAATATAACTACTATATTGGATGTTTTCTTATGTTTTATTAACAAACACTACTTTGTATAATTGTAAATTCCTTTTGACTCTAACTTTTCTACTTTACTTCTTGTTTGCAGTATGATGTCAAGATTAAAATGTTTTAAGTCTAAAATACTTCAATCAATTGTGTATGTTATTCAAAAAATGTAAACTAAAATGTTTTTTTAAACTAGTGAAACTTTTAGCTAAGGTTATATGCTTACTATATGTTAATCATAATGCAATGTAACATATTATTTACGCACCATTTCGATTACCGAAAGGTTTTTTTTGTGCACCAGGTTTTAGGACCAAACATTTTTGATGCTTTTTTGCTGTTCAATAAACAACAACTTAAATTAAGATGAGTGTTTTTATTTATGTTAACTAAAACATAATAAATAGTTTTGCCCTTAGAAAAATAAAATGAGTGTAGTAAAATATTGAAACCGAACTTAGTTAAAAATAAACTTTTTTATTAATTAAAAAATAGTTTTTATTATCAAATGCTTTGTTAAAAAAATATTCAATAAAAATTTAAATTATATAGGTGAATATAAAAGCTAAAGTTTTCTCTAAAAAAGCATACCTTTTATAAAGTTCATATCTAAGTTTTAGAAAAATTTGGGTGATTTTACACCAAATTTTTAATATTAAAGATTAAAAAAATATTTTTGTGTTTTTGAGATTTCTAAAATGCGTTGCTTAACGAGATTGCGTAACCAAATCAGTGCGTTCAAGATTCGCGAAAGGTGACTGTACACTCAAAAATGACTATATTAAGATATAAAATTATAATTTACCTAATATTACACATGTAAAATTTTTATCCCTTTTAATATTATGTAGACTTTATTCAATTTGTTAACTTTATAATAAACTATCCTTCTGTTCATCCTGGAACCTTCTAAGATGGCTTTAGTTTTTTAAGTTAATAGGTACGTCTGTGATACTTAGAACTTATTTTTTGTGACATTTTAGAACTGTTATATAGTAGAATACTTACAAAACAACTTTAATAAAAACTTAAATATTCTTTGCTGTTACCTACCAATTATAAGCACAATAAGGACACGCAAAAGATGTCTTCGTAAATAAGTAAAGAATTTTTTTAAATGTAGTTTAACAAGTTTTAAAGTAGACCAATATGTACGTTTAAAAATTAAGATCTTTATTTTTTAATTTTAATCTAAAAAGTTATGCTAAAAAAATCATTTCTTATTAAATAATCATTAGTCTGTGATAAGTAGAATTTTTAGCAGTTTAAAAACAGATTATATTTTTTCTTACTACGAGACTAACACAGTTTGCAGAATTAATATAACAAAAGTTTTTGTATAAATGAATTTAAGCTAACGAATTAAAATAAGTTGTATGACTTTGATATTAAGTTTAAGACTAAGTATTTATTTTTGATATAATATGTACTTGTTGTTAAATCTGTAAATTAATTTAAGTCATATTTAAGAAATACACTAAAGTTAAGAAGGATTTATGATGAACATGTAGTCTTAACTTGTATTAAAATATTTTTTTAAGTCAAATATTTTTGTAAATATTAACTTTGTATAATTAATTTTCTTGTTTTTAAACTGTTGAAATCTGTTATACAATAAAGTAAAGCAACTACTTAATATTTAGTACAGGCTAAATACAATTTGTTAATTAATTAAAATTGTTTTAATTTATACAGTAAAAATATTGCAGTATAAATGATTCTAAAATAAACCATTTTAGATATGTGAAGACTTCAACAATTTAAACTTTAAAAATACTTTAAAAATTTTATTTAGTTATCATTTCTTTTAAATTTTTGTAAAAAAATATATGATATTTATAAAAAGCTAAGTTACCTGGCAATTTATTTACAAACTTGACTTCTATTGAACAAGGTACTTTAGGAAAGTTATCACTCAAAAAATATAAAGTAAAGTTATTTCGGCCCACTTTGTTGTAATTAAATACTGCTTTTTTTTCTGATCTTGTACCATAAAAGATACCATCATTTGGTTGGTATATATGATCCATAGTATAATTTATGGTTTTATTTGTACCATCAGAAAGTTCTGCAACCCATTGGCATGAGCTTGAAATAGAAGCTTTATATAAAGCAGGATTACTGTAATTTTTCACCCAGTAGTTTTCAAATCCACTAGTATATGAGTTGTTTACCCGACTTACATTAAAATGATCATTTTGACAAACTGTAGAAAAGTTAAATGATGAAACGATTAAATAAATAAAAAACTAGTAATTAAAATTTATATATTTTTTAAGAATTTTTTTTTTTTTAAATAAAATTTACATTCATACTAAAAACATTTAAAATTATCTTACTTGAAAATATGTTCTTGTTTGTTTTAAACTATAAACAAACTAGTTATTTTCTAAAAGTTGCTAAAAAACTATAAGAACAAAGTTGTAAGAGTTTTTATATACTTCAACTATTTGTTTTACTAATTTTAAAGTTGTTGGTGTTGTGAAGCAAAACAAAAAAACTTGGTACTTGTTTCTTTTAAATTGTAAAAATTTTCCGAAAACTGATTGAAAATTATTGAAACTATAATTAATTTTTTTAAATTTTCGTACAGAAAAGAAAACTAAATATGTTTAAATACATTGTTCAAATATTTAAAAATAAAAGACAAAACTTACAGTTTTCTGACTGGCTGTATAAAAAGTTTAAAACTAATATACATAATGATAAATAGATCATCTGTACTCCAATAAATGATTTCTATATTTACCAACGAATTTTAAAAGAAAATGTTTATTCTGTTTGATTGTGACTTTGATTAAAGTGAATCATCGTTTTGTTAACACGTGATTTCCACTTAGTTTTTTACGTCATATAGAGTATTCAAAAGGAGGAAGTTTAAACATATACCCAAGATTAATAGTTAATAAAAACGATATAATTGATATCTTAGTAGCAATTAAAAACTGTTTTTCAAACTTTTCAACAGACAAACTTGGATATCTAAAAAAAGTTAAAATTAAAATTTATATTTCGTAAAACAAAAAAAATAATTAAAAAATACAGTTTTGTATTGATATCTTAATTTACATGCACTAAAAATTTCCATTTTTAAATTAAGCTTGATAATCTATTAATTATCATTTAGAGTAGCTAGTTTGCTTGTTACATTTGAAATATATTAAAATAATAATAGCAAGGGAGTCATTAAAATAAAAATGATCATATTAAAAAAAAAAAAAGGTTTAATAAATTACACTCATAACGATTTTTAAGCAAAAAACCTGTGTTAATCTTTTTCTATTTTATAATTATAACATAAAAATCTAACACTTATGAATGTCTAAGTTTGCTTTATTTTTAATACGTATGTAAATTTTGAACGTTAAAAGCTTAAATGTGTGCAAAAATAAGAAAGACTAAGAAAAAATAAATGAAATAAAAATAACATAACAATTAATGAAAACTAACGTAAAAAAAGTATTTAAATGACTAAAAAAAAAAACGCTTTGTTTAAAAATATAACTTGTCATAATGTTGGTTAAGTTTTTAAAGTTAAAATCATTGTAGTTCCTGATGAAAAAGTTTTTAACTTATTTTGAGCTATCAAATTTAAAAAACTTCAAATATACATATATACTTATAATTTAGTTATAATGAGATAAAATATGCATATAGACACAAAAGAGAAAAAATAAAACAATTTGAAATTGTTACAATACTAGTCTGCTTAAAATAGAAAGTATATACACATAAATTAGCTAAGTACAACTTTATAATGATTAAACTATTTAACTTTTCTGAAAAAAATTCAATCAAGAACTTAAGAAACTTACTTACAATAAAAGAAATGTTGATAATTCAATGAAAGTTTTAGATACAAATAAAAAATAATGTTACAATACTTAATATCAAGCAAGTCGTAAAATACGGGGTCAAAATTAAGTTGAAATTTCCAATGTTTCAGATAGTTGTACCTGATAACTAATTTTTTTTTAATTCTCTATTCCTTTAAAGTAAACTGTCTAATCTAATGATACTAAGTTATATATTCAAAGATTCGTAATTTATTAAAAACAAAAATTTAGTTTGAAAAACGGCTTATTCAATTAGAATGATAAAAGTTTTGAATGCTTCAAAAGCTTTTAATAACATAGTTTGGTATATTTCAATAACAGAGTCTGTTTTAAAGCTCTGAAGAATTTTTGAAATTTAAACAGTAATAATAGCTCCTAAAATTTAAGACTGAACCAACGTCATTAAGACCCAATTATCTTAAATTGTTAAACTTTTATTTTTCTAACATTTTAGCAATTTTAGCAATGCTCTTCTTTGAAAAAAATCTATGTAACCACTTGAAACGGGTGGGTGTCACTTTTGCACGAGCGTCACTTTTGCACGAGGAGACACTTTTGCATGAAGACACTTTTGCACGCAGGGTCACTTTTGTACGAGGGGACACTTTTGCACGAAGACTCTTTTGCACGAGCGTCACTTCAGCACGAGGTGACACTTTTGCACGGAGGGTCACTTTTGCACGAGGGGACACTTTTGCACGGTGACTCTTTTGCACGAGGGACACTTTTGCACACAGGGTCATTTTTGCACGAGGGGTCACTTCTGCACCGCGACATTTTTTTACGGCAGCGTTGTTGCACAACGATACTTTTGCACAACGTGACATTTTTACGATGAAATTTTTGCGCAGCGACATTTTGGCACGATGACTTTTTGGCATAGAACACCAATTATGCATTTTGGTAAAAAGTTTTTTAGCTAGTACCAAATTTTTAACATAAAAAGAAACTAAAAACTTAAAATTTGTAATATACTTATATTTAAGGCAAAAATGAAAGATTTAAAATCTTAAACAGTAAAAGTTAATGTTAGAAACAGACTAAGGAATGATAAAATAGTTTTTTTTATAAAAGATTCATACCAGGGGCAAAAAATTTAATTTATTTAGAAACTAGGATAAAAAAATACTTTAAGTGTAAGTAAATTGTTCTAGTTTATTTTGAACTTTGATATATTAATCAACAACTATGTCTTTTTATATATTCTACTATACGGTATAAGTTTATTGTCCATATGATGGAACTAGGCATCAAAACCTAGACCAGTTAAACTGAAAAACACATAAAGAAAACGAAAATTCACACAAATAGTTTATTTATTAAAACAAGATAAAAACATAATTGATATAAAATTTATAGGTTAACATAAAAAGCAAAATTTTAACCACAAACTTATACTAATTTACGCTTTGATGTAGAACGATCAACGTCAAATATTTAAATGCATTGACTAACAACAAAAATAAAAACCTAACGCTCCAAGGACATTAACAATATACTGGCCAGATGATTAATCTTTAAATAAATTGAAAAAGGACTCATTATTAATAGAGTAAAGGTGCTGTTAATAAAATTGAACTATAAACTAAGCTAAATCTTAAAATTAAATCAACAGTTGATAAAAATTACTTATTAATTTTACTAACACAATATAATTCTAATAAAACTTTTTTAACTTTAATCGAAATTCTTTAAAATTTTTTGCAAGAAACTAATTCGTTTGTAGGTTGGTTCCAAATTTCAACTAACCGATAAAAAAAAAAAGAATTCTGCCAAGCCTCATTATTGAACTGTTGCAGCGGTTGAAGACTAATATGGTATAATTTCTTTGAAAATAAGTTCAGACTTCCAAATGTTACTCTCTCATTGGCTTTTTATGATCATGCAACATTATAGTAATGAAATAATAAAAGTTCAAATCATGAAAAATGCGCTATTTTATTGCTCTTTTTAATATATTTGTTTAACAACTATATAATGCTAATTTTAACATCAAAAGAATATAAGTAAAAAATAATACTCAAGGTTAGTGTTTTAAAGCCTCACTAAATTAAGTTTATCTTTCTGCTTAAAAGTTAACGAGATTCAGATTATTTTTATTTAAAGTATTCAAAATTGTTTTTAATTAAAATTAGAAATTTTAGTTTATTTTAATTTAGATTATAAATATGAATTAATGAATTGTGGTACATAATTTTATTGTTCTCCGTAAAGCTTCAAAAACAACGTGCAAAAGTGAAGCTCCGTTCAAAATTGACTGCTTGTTTAAAATTTTTGCAGTTCATAAGTGTATCCATGAAAATATAACGCCGTGCGAAAGTGATGCTTTGCAAAAATGTCGTCATGCAAATGCACTGAGTGCAAAAGTGACAACTGTGCAAAAGTGTCTCCTCGTGCAAAAATGACGCCGTGAAAAAGTGTCTCTCGTGCAAAAGTGACGCCGTGCAAAAGTGTCAAATCGTGGTAAAGTGACGCTCGTGCAAAAGAGTCGCCGTGCAAAAATGTCTCCTCGTGCAAAAGTGACCCTCCGTGCAAAATTGACGCTCGTGCAAAAGAGTCGTCGTGTAAAAGTGTCTCCTCGAGCAAGAGTGACCCTTCGTGCAAAAGTGACGCTCGTGCATAAGTGTCCCCTCGTGCAAAAGTGTCTTCGTGCAAAAGTGACCCGTTCCCACTTGAACCATATGTAAACTTAAATTATAAAGGAATATTATACTTCGAAAAGTCATTCAAAATAGTACATTTTAAAACAATAAAAAGTATGTTTTATCTAAAATAGTTTTAAGTTTTTTGTTGGCTAGAGTTGAAACTTTGCTAAGTAATAATAAGTTTTGTCTATTAAATTTAGCGAAAAGTAATGAGTTTTTATATTTAGTAGACTATCCGGGACAAGACATTAAAAGGTATCCAAAAGGCGTACGACTCAATAACCGAAAGGTTTTTTCGTGCACCAGGTCCTAGGACCAAGTATTTTGAGCGCATTTTTTGTCGTTCAATAAACTATAAACTAAAAATACTTTTTTTAAATGTCTCATTTGTATAAAAGGAAAACTAAACTCAAGGTCTCATTGAATTTTAGTATTAATAAATAAATAAAAAAACACTTGATTTAAATATGAAGTTTGTGGTTTAAAATTAAAAAACTTTAAGTCTGTCCTGGACAAGACGTTAAAAGGTATCCAAGTGGTGTACGACTCGATAACCGAAAAGTTTTTTCGTGCAACAGGGAACACAGGACCAAACTTTTTGAGCGCTCTTTTTTTGTCGTTCAATAAACAATATCTACCAGTTTACAATTATGCTAAAGAGTATCAGGCTGTTTTCTTAAAAAAACTAAACATGAAGTCCAATAAAAGTTTTCAAGTAACGATTTTAAATTCTTATATTAGCGTTTGATTGATCTTTTACTTAGAATATTCGGTATATTAAAGTTTTTGTAGGATAGTATGCATGAGTATAACACATTTTTATTTTCTACTTTGTATTTTTTTATTTTAGATATTTTCATTTTCAGACATCCGTAGAATTGTTCTAGTTGTAGCCCAGAGAAACATTGTGAATTAAAAAAAAGTTCTTTTTAAATTTTTGTTGTGTATTGTTTTCAGATATTTGCTATATAGAAATTTAGTATCTACAGATATCGATGTAAGGAGATTCTAAATTACTCATTAAAACAATTATTGATAACATCTAGTAGTTTTTAATTTTAGCTAGAATGTAATTTTATACAAATGTCAAAACTTTGTTTATGTAAACTTTAAAAAGTGGAAGTTTAGTTAATTAAGCTTTAGTCAATGCAGCAATATGCTTTGATTTTATTTTAATAAGAAGTATTTAAATTTGGAACTTAAATTACTGCAGTAGTAAAAAATATATATTCTACCGCTTATAACTTTAACACTTTTGTAAGTAGTCAGTCAAATTCATCAATATTTTTCATGTTTTGTGCTTTTTAGTTGATAAAAATGTGATTTAATTTAGAAAAAGTATAAGTAAATAAGAGTATTTAGTTAAATATAATTTTAGCTAGGTTTTTACTACTTGAATATAAATAATGCAAGCTATAATAGTTTTATTATTATTTTTAGCATCTTAATTAGCTTATATTAAGATTACACCAAGTTATTGGTCACCAAGTTATTTTTAATCTACATATGTAGAGATTTAATATGGTACTCAAAGTTTCAATAACGACTTAAAAAGTAAACAATTTATAAATTTTATTCAATGTCTTGTTAAAAAACTTTTTAGTTGTAAATAAAAATAATAACTATCGCTACTTGTTTTTAGCTGCTTGATAAAAATAACAAGTTTACTTATAGGTAACTAAAAAGATAAGTAGAACTCATTGTTTTATCTTACTACTATAAAAAAACTAAACGTTTTTTTAAATTTTACTAAGATGTTAGTACTTAATATTATTTGTAGCAAGGAACGCTTAATATATGTCTCTTTTTATATAGGCCACCCAGAATTCTAATTAGACTTAATCATGAAAAATATAGGCAAGTAGATTAAGTTAAGTTATCAACATGTAGTAGGTAAAAAAAATCTCAAATATTTTTAAAACTTATTGTCCGTTTTTAGTCTAGTACTTGATTGAGGTTTTAAAACCACTGATAGATTACAGTAACTTTTATATTGATTACGGACTTCTTAGGTAGGCACTTTCCTGTTGAGTACGCACTTTGAGAAAAAATGTTTTTTGTTTTAAATATAGCTTTCCATTTAGACTTGTATATTTTAGGTACGTTCTTCCTCTTGAGTACGCACTTATAGTGCTATATTAAAAAAGCGTACTCAAATTGAAGATTACTGCATACAAAATACATTAAAATTAGATGAAAAGTAACAGAGAAGGAAAAGTTAAAAAATATTTGCCTTTTATACGTAAAAATCTAATTAATGTATATTAACTAAATGTATACTATTTGCAAATTAAACTTTTAAATTTTTTAAACTTAAGTTAAAACAGTTTTTTAGTTGTAAGAATATAATATACTTTTGTATTATATCTATGTAAAAAACTTTCTTGAAAACAAAAACATTGTTAACACTTTAAACTAGTTCTAGCTCAGGGGTCGGCAAACTGCGACCCGCAAAAGAAAATTTTGCGGCCCGTGAGCATGTAAATTTGGCTCTCTGAGACAGAATATATTCTAAGATAAATTTCTTGAGTATTTTGGTTCAATTTGATTAATTTCGTTTTAAGTCTCTGTATAATATTTTAAAACAATTAGAATACTTTACTGTTTTAATTTAAAATGTAAAAAGACATTTAAGCATTCCATTAGGGTTTTTTTCTCGGTTTCATGATAACTTTCTTCTTACAACAGCAAGTTGTTATCTTTAAAAAGAATGTAAAGTATGCTTGAATTTAGTAAGTTAGTTATATAATATATATTAGTAAATAAACTAAATGCAAGTGTTTTCCATTTGTACAAAAGTTTTGGCCAGTAATTAAATAAAATGTCATTTCTTTACAGTTTAGGTTTTTTTACACGTGTTTTATACCTAAGTTTGTTCATAGATGTTTCATTACTAAATGTTATATTTTAGTGTGCACAAAAAAATATTAAATAACATAATGATAATAAACAACGTTTATTTTGTTTTTGTTTTGACACATTTTGATTTTTTTGGAGTTTTCTTTGTGATTTAAATTAATTCCTATGCACACTAATGTACAAAGATGCTTATACTTTAAACTAAATTTCATTTGATACTTAATTTTGATTAAGTTTAGTTTATGCATAACTTTCTCATATTATTGTTTCTACATGTGATATCTAAATGTGTATAGACACATTTAAAACAGAATATATGAAATAAATTAAAATAGGTATACATTTTAATTTTTCAAACAATCTTTTTTTGGCAAATTTAGTTAATTTTTATGCGTTGCATACTAATATACACAGTTGCTGTTTTTTGGAATTACCTACTTAACACAAACTAGATTTAGGGATAGGAAGTTTATTAAGTTTGTACATTGCTAATCAAAACAGTTCAAGTTGAAGAAAATAAACAACTGACCATTGCCACACACTCAGACTAGAGTAGGTGTCAAATTTGCACGAGCGGACAAACTTGCACGGAAGTCTAAACTGCACGAATATACTTTTGCACGAGGGAACTAAATTGCACGAAAACAAAACTGCACGAAAACACTTTTGCACGGAGACACTTTTCACGAAGGCTCATTTTTGCACGAAGACATTTTTGTGCGGGTTAAAAGTTTTTTAATATTATTTTTAATTTTTTTATATAATTTTTATTCTATTGTTTTACTACTTCATTTTTTATTCATTTTGTTTACTATTACTGTAACTACTAACCCTTACCCTAGGTCTTTAACTTATTTTAATTTTTTTTTCTATTAACTAGTTTTTTTTGTATTTTTTTTTAAAGAATATCTATTAGTTTTTGTTTTTTTGTATTTTATTATTACTATCACTGTCGCCCCTAACCCTTACTCTCGGTCGGTAGCTTTTTTCTTTTAATTTATTAGTTTATTTTTCTTGTTTTTTATTAATAGTAGTTTTTTTTAGTTTTTTTTTTATCACTGTTACCCCTAACCCTTACTCTCGGTCGGTAACTTTTTTTTCTTGTTTATTTTTACTAATTTATCTTTTAGTTTTTTTTTAAATCTTATGCAAAACTATTACTCATGCAAAATTGACCCTCCGTGCAAAATAGTCACTCGTGAAAAATCGACCTTTCGTGCAAATTTATCTTCGTGAAATTTAGTCCCCTCGTGCAAATTTGTCTTCTTGCAAAAGTATCTTCGTGCAAAATTGACCCTTCGTGTAAATTTGTCTTCGTGCAATTAAGTCCCCTCGTGCAATTTTGACCCGTTCCCCTCAGACTATGACTATTTGAAGACTTCAAGTCTCAGGCCAATTTAGTAATTTTTAATTTTTTGGCTTGAATAGCTTTTTTATACTAAAATATCAGGCTAGTTTTTAGGTCACTAAGGCTGAACTTTTTGATTTAAAGAGTGGCAAATTAAACTTATGATGTATGTATGTTCAATTCACAGTGTTTATTTGAATCAAATTATATGTAAAATTTTAAGTCTTGCAGCTGACACAAATTTATGTAACTGTACATATATAAATGTGAACAATCAGTATTGCCAAAAAACTTGAATCCCGGAAAAGCTTTGAAAATTTAGGCTTGAAATATCTAAAATTTTTGAATTTGAGAATTAAAAAAAAAACCTGTAGCTTTAAACAATTTTTACATGTAATAAAATTACGATTTAACACAAAAAATCTACCATATAAATACTTTTTAACTAAAAAAACACATTTAAAGTAGCTCAACAGTACCATTTTAATGTTGCTCTATTATTTAAGACACTTTTTTTACCTTTAACTTAATTTTATATTAAAAATTAAAGCAAAAAATTGTATTTTCAAAAACTTTAAATTGATGCATTGTACCTAAATTTTTTTTACCTATTGTTGTGTTTTGCATTGGAACTAAAACGAGAAATTATCCTAAAATGTTTAAATTATTAAAAAAACTTCAATTAAAAACTCTCAGATAAGCAATGTTTATTGTATAAGTGCTCTCATCTTAACAGATTGATTAAAGTCCTCATTTGATTTATGCGGTTTTATAATCTTCAGACATTTCCTAAACACGACTTTAAATTGTCATTAGTTGTCATTGAAGAAATAAACAACAATATTTTACTACCGCCAACACAAATTCTTTAAAAAAGTTTTCAATTCTTAACGGGATCTCCATTTTAGTAATTACTTTTGCTACTTTATAACTTGCCCTAAAAAAATTTTCTAATCAGTCTTTAGTTACTGAAATAGTTATGTGCTTTGTTTAAACTGCTTTAAGCGATTTATTTTTGTTATCGTTTCTTGCAATATCTCCTAACTATTTCTTTAAAATTCTTTTAGCTCTTATATTTCACATTTACTCATTTTAAATGCAATATTTTTATTGCAGGTAAAGAGCTGCTTTAATGCTCAATTAGAAATAAGTATTTACACTTCGTTAATGGTTTGATAAATTGTTATACTTTTGTTAAAAAAATTTAAGAAACTTAATTGTCCATTCAAGTTGACTTATAATAATAATTTTTTTGTTTTATATTAAATTCATTGTTAATAAACTTCGTTATTTCTTTATTTTGTGAACTTTATTTAAAACACGATTGCCAAACAAACAGGCTAGTTTAAAAACTTTAAAAACTCATATTAGGTTAAACCTGTTTAAGAGATTTCTAAAACTCAGGTGTGTGTGAAACTTTTATTTCAAACTTTATGAATAAATTTTTGAATTCTCAGAATAGTTTTTATAACTGTAGTGTAGAACTGTTTATTGAACGAAAAAAAGCGCTCAAATATTTGGTCCAAGGACCTGGTGTACGAAAAAACCTATCGGTTATCGAGTCATACACCAGGATACAGTTTAAAGTCATGTCCAGTTCAATTACTAATAAAACAATCAATTAAACAAAATAAAAAATGAAAAAAAAATAAAAAGAATAAATTAAAATAAAACTGAACGAAAACTAACTGAATTTTGTATTTAATAATGTACTATGAATCTTGTTCAGTAACATAAGAACAAAAGAAAATAAATATAACTTTAATTAACTTTAAAAGGAGATACAACAACACTAATAGCATACGTGTTGATATTTGAATTATAGGTTACAACCTCTAAAAAGAAAGTAAAATCTAATACGCTGAAATATTTTTACGAAAAAAAAAGTATTTTGTGCTAAAAAGGTAATTTTTATTTTATTTGATAATTTAAGTTGAAAAATAAAAATATTTCACACTGAATAGTTAAATAACCTTTTGTAAAAAATTTTTTAAGAATTTTAAAGTGTAGTTTACTGATTGTGATTTTTTTATTGTCTACTTACATATTGTTCACTTGTTTACAATGATGATATTTTAGTTAAGTATTTAAGCTTGATTAACAGCAATTATAGCTTTTTTTAACTTTTAATAAATCTAGGCTGGTTTGATTTAACTCAGACATTTTTGCTTTTAAAGTGGCAACTATGTAAAAAAATAATTAACTACTAATATTTTTTTTTTTAAGTATTCAAGCACTAATTATGTTAAAATTTGTTTTACCTTTTCTACAATAAAAATATGTTTTTATTTTATTTATTTAAACAATAACTAAAATTTTCAAAGAGTTCAAGCTATTTAAGACAGAAAAATTATTTTTAAACGTTAATATTTCCTAAAGTATGAAATAGTGGTTTTTAATATAAAAAATGTATAAAGGTGACCTATAAGTATTTTTTAAGCTCGGTTTTTACAAAGATTTAGGTTGTAATTATAATAATAGAAATATTAAGTTTAACTTATTAAGTGTTTCAGAAAGTACCTAGTTAATAAGAATTAAGTATGTTAATCAATGTTAATTTTATTCCAATAAGTATTTATAATTTATATACGCAATCTATGTGTAGCTATACGTCATTTAAAATGATAAAGAGAATAATAGTAAACTATCTCTAGTGTGACTAAAACTAAAACCAAAAGATTACTTAAACGTCACTAAATCTAAAACTGCGGACCGCGAAGAGTTTAGAAACTTGAAATTTGGCACGCGAGCACCAATGCCTGCCGACCCCTGTTCTACTTAAACAAATAAAAAATAAACTTAATAAAAGTGTATTAAGTTTTGCAAAAAAAATAGTTAAAAACATTAAAGAGTAAAGATCCACTCGATCCAAATAATTTAAACGTTTTAAAACAGTTGATGCTAGTTTAAACTACAATATTACTTTGTTTAAAGTTTATCTCCTATTATTAATCATCACCGAGTAATCAAATTTAATTAATACAAGTCATGCAAAATTTTATTTTTTGTACTGATATATTTAAATAGTTTTTATAAGTGCAAATACAACTGCAACTATAAAAAAACTAACCCAAACTTATACAAATTCAAAAACTAATTAAAAAAACCCAACTGAAACCAAAAGTATATTAAACAGTATATTAAATAGTGTACGAAACATTTTACACGACAATTTAAGTTCTTATGATAATTTAAAAGGGTCAATATATCAAAAAACATTAAAAGTTTAAAAACAATAAAAACTTATTAAATAGTCTACTTGATTAAAGTTACGATGATAAAATTTATCTAAAAAGATATTATTAGCATCAGAAACGCTAGAGCTTGAAATTTTAAGTTTTGAACTTTTACAACTTGAAATACTGTGCAGCAGGGGCGTCGCGTGGGGTGTTGCACTGCAGCAATTGCACCACCTTAAAATTTAGTAAGATAAAATTAAGTATCGACAATGTTTTATTTATTTTTTAGAACAAAATTTCTTAAAAAACTCCAATTTAGGCAACGACCATTTTACTCACTACACTGCCGCAAACTCTTAGCTGACTGCCGCAAATGAAATCAAAAAAGCAAAATTTCTTGAAGAATTACCGCAGAATCAATATTTTGCGATAAGTAAGCTAAGTTGAAAATTCCCTAAAACAGTACAGGTTTAAGTATCATTCCACAAGCGGCTGTAAACAAAAAATGAAAATAAAGCTAATCAGAGACAACTTGAGCAGAAGCAACTTGAGCAGAAGCAACTCGAGCAGAGGCAAATCGAGCAGGGATAACTCGAGCAGAGGCAACTCCACCAGAGACAACTCGAGCAGAGGCAATTCGAGCAGGTACAACTCGAGCAGATACATCTCGAGCAGGTACAACTCGAGCAGATACATCTCGAGTAGGGACAACTCGAGCAGGGACAACTCGAGCAGGGACAACTCGAGTAGGGGTAGTTTAAGCTTTGGCAACTCGGATTTTTTTTTCTGCACCACCTAAGAAAAATACCACGCGACGCCACTGCTGTGCAGTGCACTCACTTGAAGCGATTAAACTTTTAAAACAGTTTTACTAAAATATTTTTCTTGTAAAAACGAAATAAAAAATCAATGCTTTACACACATCTTGCACCTTTTGATGTTCAAAGCCTTTTCACCTGTGTAGTTTTAAATCAGCGGTACTTAACTTATTTTTCATATTTTACCCCTTTTTGGAAGAATATTACCAAATTTACCCCCAATCTAGAAAATAGTGTTTAGTTTTGAGGAAAAAAATTAAACTTGAGGTTTATTAATGTAAAAAATTGTAAAATTTAAAGAGTTTATTTAACTTAAAAAATTAGAACCAAATACTAACTTATAAATTAAAAAGTGATTAATGAAAATTAATTTTATAACTTGTAATAAAGAAAAGTTACCATCTAAAACAAAGAAGTTTACCTCTAGGGGTAAATTTACCCCTGTTTAAAAATCCCTATTTTAATTGATGTAATTAACATTTGTGTTCAAAGATTACTACTAAACTTAGGGCAATTTTTTTAACTTCGTTCGGATTCCAGGGGTTGAGGACAAAATATCCTATAAATAGAAATTGTGTTACAGGATATCAAACTGCATTTGATAACTATCTAAATTTAATGAAAAGTTTTGAGCTAAAGTTTTTGTTTATCCAAGCGTTTGAAAGAAAGCTTGCAAGGTCATGTGTTTTACTGATGCAAGTTTGAATTTGAATACTACAGCTATTTATAAATACTCAATAGTTGGAGAGGAGATCATTCTAGACCACCTTACAGCTGTTAAAACGTCCAAACTGACATTTGCATTTTTTGTTGATTAATGTAAAGTTCTATTTTTAAACAATGTTATTTCTACATAAGTATTTTTTAACTTAAATTCCAAGTAAATAGTTTTCAATTTAATATATACATTTAAAAGTAGATTCCTTATAAATTTGATTATAGTTAAAAATATTTTATTCCATTTAAAGTAACTTCTAAAGTTAATGTTTTTTATATATTTATACTAGTATACTGTTTGTTAGTGTTTGCAGTTGTTCTTTAATTCAGTATCTTCATTTATTTGTCATATCTTGTTTTATATAGAGTAGTCCTAAGTAACATTTAATAATAGTATTAGTTAAGTTAATCTTATTACTGATAATGGTTTATAGTGTGGTTGTACACTACGCTATAACCATATATATAATTTTATGTAGGTTATAGTTGCATTGTACATATTTAATGTTGCGCAAGTAGCGGTACAGAAAAGACCTTGAGATATCTAAACACTAGAAAAAGATAACAAACTCCAAAAAAAAATTCAGCTTTTCATTACAAACAATTTTATTTTTTATACGGTTTTGATTTATTTTTAGCATACTAACATTTTTAGTTAACTAAGATTGAAGGACTTCTTGTTCAATTTATACACTTAATACTTTTAAACAAAAATATTTGATTATGAAGTTTCGTTATTCAGTTTAGGCATTTTTGTTATATTTTTAATTTCTTTTTTTTGAAAATATTTTACAATTGATTTATGAAAATCCTCTTGTCTTAATTTCAGTTATATAACTTTTTTTTTTGCGTTTAAGTTGTATGTTTACTAATAAAAATTATTGAAATGTGGTTGTAAAAAAGAATAAACTTTGTGTGCTTTATAAAAATAGAAATTATAAGTTGTCTAAATCTTAAAAATTGTAAGTTAGATAAAGTAAGTGATTTTCTTTGAAGTAGACTTTTCTTCCTACAATGTTTCTAAAAACTCGACTAAACGTTCTTTCTATCTACTGGATCTAAACATTTTATAATTAAGATCTAACCGCATTCATCAATCTGTTAGATCACTACTGTAGAGCAAGGAAGTTTAATTATTTTCTTAAAAATCTCTAAATATTAATAATCATAATAAAAGCTTAATTCCTTTTCTTAACGTTGCTTCAATGTTTAAGAAAAGTTAATTTCAAAGTATTGTTTATGATAATACTTTGACTATTACAATATTTTTACAGTTTTATTACTTTAGAAAGCAAGTGTTCATAATTTACATAAGTTGAAATAAACAGTTACGTTTTACCATATACATTTGTCAATATATGTAAACAGTTTAAGGTCAGCTCTATTAAGCTAAAAAGTAGTTATAAAAAATATTTTAAATCTAATTTTAAATTAAACTTCACTTTTGCTTGTAGATAAGATACATTATTACAGATACATGTTAATGTCCTAAAATTTCTATATGCTTTAGATTAAAAATAGTAGTAATAACAAGTTTGTATCAGGATGATAGGCTATTCAAAATGTTAGCAATGATTGTCTAAACAACATTAAAACATTTTTCTAATTCATTTGATAACTATTTATAATGTCTTAAATCAACAACAATTACAGAAACAATAAAGACAAAGAATATTATTTTAATATAAAAACGGTTTTGATAACAAAAGACTACGAAAACAGTTCTATTTTAAATTACTCATACTTTATGATAACAGAAATGAACATAAAATAAATTAATTGAATGATGATTTAAGTTTAAAGCTATTGTATGCAACAATAAACATAAATGTGAAATGGAAAAACATAAATGCTTATTTAAGTTTCTGAAAATAAACAACTTATATTTTTAAAACTATAAGTTTTAAAATATTAAAAAGAGGTACTTTTATAATTTTTTTTTGTAGAACAAAAAGTTAAACGACAAGTATACTACTTTAAACTTTATAAACGAAATATTACAAAACTATACAATTAGTTAACATCTTACCAAAATTTAATTCTAAAAGCAGAAGTAAGAAAGGCTGTAAACAATGCCAACTCAAGCTTAAGTTCAAATCTGAGAAGTGGATATTTAAACTTACCTATTCTTATTTAACAAACTTACGAAAAAAAAGCTTACACTAATTCGTACAATTAAAAGTAGAGGTATTACATAAATAGTTGATTTAAATGTACCAGAAATTATTTCTAACAGGCGATATGAACATACTTGGTTTCAAAAACCAGGTTTCATATGAATGAAATCAAATTTTAGACATTCAAAAAAATTAAAAGCAAAAAAGACCGTTTAAACGAAAAAGTGCAATAGAGTTTCAAAAATTGATCTAATATTGTGTGATTTTTAGAGTGTTTTAAATATAAGTTTAAAAAATAAGACTGCAAAACAAATTTTTGGTCATAAAAACAAAGAGTTCATGGAATTCTACTCATTTTTGCAAATATTGTAATTTTAATGCTTGTAAGTAACCTATAAAATTAACATACAAAATTACATTTGTTACAATTTTAAGGGCTAAAATAACTTTATAATGCAGCCTAAAGAAATTTATAAAACGTTGTTATAGATTAATGTGATATATTTTTGGCCTAAAACTTTTAAAGTAAAGCTTAAAACTTTTATTAACCTTGATAGTTCTAAAGTGTTTCAGCATTTTTCTTTGCTTTGGTGAAGTCTTAATTTAACCAGTGTTTTTGTTAATGAGAGGTTTTGCACTATCAGCACCGTCTGATCCAAACTCACCTTCAACTGGTAACCCTGAATCGCAAGATGTAGTTTTCTTCTCTCCTTCACTGTTTTCTAATAGCTTTATTTGCTTTCTGTGACTATTTGCAGGAGAAAATACGACTTTGTTACATTCGGTTGGCTGCATGTTTTGGTTGTTTGTGTTTTCTTGTCTAGAATAGTTTGTTAGCAAAGAAGCGTTTACCGTGTAGCCTTGCTTGTTTTGACTAGGCTCCTTGATTTGTGACTTTACACTTCCCTCATTGCTCTTACTGTAAACACTGCTACTTTGCCGTGAGCTTTGATAGTCAGGCCTAAATAAGTAATGATAAATCAAAAGTGTATATAGATTTAACAAAATTTTATTTATTTTTCTAAAAGCAGGTACAAAATGAGAGATGGTTTAAGATTAAAAGGGAAAGAATTTTTTACTCATTATCTTTTTCTACCCCTACATTTAAAATAATCGATACAATTTAAAGATAGCGATAAAAAAAGCATACAAAAATACTAATAGCTGGTATTTAACTTAGTAAAAATATGTTTAAAACCTCCCAAAGTCTTAAGTAGTTTTTGTTTTATAATCTAAATAAAAATTGATAAAAGTTTTTTATTTAGAAAATTTAGAACTTACAAGTTTTCATTCATATTTCTTTGCTGATATCCATTGTAGTTAGGTTGATTCATTACTTGATAGTCCTTATTGTTAGCTGTGTAATCATAAATTTCAGCGAAATAGACACATTGAATAATTATTAAATTTTATTACCTGGATAGTTAAAATTATTGCTTTGATAATTAAAATTATTAACTGGGATACTTTGATTATTAACGTGATAGCTGGGGTAGTTTTTCAAAGAAACAAAAGCGTTTGATGAGCTTTCAACAGATGAGTCATTTCCCGAAACAATGTTTTGACGTAGCATTGGTGGTAGTCTGATGTTTTGATTGTTTCTGTAAGTTTAGTACAGAAAATAAAGTTTGAAAAAATGAATATTGATTGCGTTATTTAAATTTTACAAATATAACGACAACCTGTTTTTTTTCTTCAGTTCAAAGTGATTATAAACTAACAAATTAATACACGTACATATATATATATATACACGTGTATATAAAACTTGGCTGAGGACGCGTATAAAACGCAGAAACAGCTGTCCCAAGCAAATTTATTTTGTGTATTTTAGTTCTATATATATATATATATATAACTTACGAAGCTTGTCAACAAAATTTCTTTACATTCAATTAAGTTTTCAGTTTCATAAAAGTAATAATACAACTTATAAGTTTTTGTAGGATGCTTTTATAATCGTAAAACTTATTGAATAAATGTCTTAAATGAGCTGAAAATCAATAAAATTATATCATGTAAAAATAATAGTTTTTAATAAATTATTTTAACTTAAAAGTATACCTGATAATCATTTTGAAAACCTAAGTAAATTTTTTTTCACAAAAAATAATTTTTCTACATTTTTATCGCAATTCAAATTTAATATACATCTTTTTTTAATAACTGTTCAAAGTATAGATTTAATCGTTTGCTAATAAAAGATCCTAGTGAAACAAATTCACTTGAATATAAATAAAAACAAATTATACAGTAATCTTTCTTTATTGTAACAACATATCTTTCTGTGTGTTAACGAATCAACACATTTCAACTGGGTTCTGCACTTTATTGTCTTTACCGTTGTTAAATTTTATTGATTCATAAATTAATGGTTGTTGTTTCATTTTTATTCAAAATAGATTACATACTACTTTTTTTATATTAAACGCTTTACTTTTTTCCCAAACATAAAGACTAAATTCATTAACTTTATAATACAAATTAAACAAATGTCTTTATCTTCATATATATTGTGACGTAATTATTGGATGTATTTTTTTCATTCGTTTACAACGATAAAATTTGAATTAGTTTAATCTTTCTATTAAAGTAAGTGGTTTGTTTATACAATGATTTGTTATTTTGTTGTGTATTTTAGTTTACTTTATTCAGTTTAGACTTAATAATTACAAATATTATAAAGTTTTATAACAGTCGGATATAACATTAAGTATTTTACCTAATATTAACTATAAACCTGTAGAATTTGTAGAAATTATCTTATTTTATTTTAATTCTAATGAAAACACACACCTACTTTATTCTATGACTCTATTCTTACATTACAGTAATTATTTTTTTGCAGAACTCAGTTGTAGTGTGTTGATTCGTTAATACACACAAACATATGTTGGTACAATAAAGGAAGATTACTGTATATTTTGCTTTTATCTTTTAAATAATATTTTAGGTGTTTAAGTAAAGTTGTAGCAAAAAACATACGTATACTTATGAAGTAAAACTTTTTAATGTAAAAAAATGCAAACCTTTCCAAAAAAAAATTTCATAATATTTTTATTAAGTTTTATTTAAAAAGTAGATTTGTTTTTTTGTCTTAGTGATCAATAGTTTTTTAAATCCAATTTAAAACCTGATCTGTTTTAACAGATTTGTAAATGTAACTTTTATATACTTTGACTAGATGTGTCAAGTTAAAATAGCAAAATCTTTCAAAGTTTTAAAAATTCATACGATTTAGTTTTATCAGTAGATTCTACTGCTAACTTAAGAACTTAAAATAAAAAAATTACTTTGATTTGTTTTTTTTTTCAAATGTTATTATCCCTAACGAGGGGTGAGCTACTTATAGAATGTTAGGGGCCTGGTTTATAACGCAACATAGCATTACAAAAATAGCATTACATTATTTAAAAAAAACATTTTCAATACTAATAAAAAAGTTAAACTGTTTTAATACTTGCGTTAGCTAACACTTTAAACTTATGCTTAAATTTTACTTTAGCCCTAACCAAAGTAATTCGTCTTAGTTAAAATTAACTTCTTTCCTATTGTAAAGTTGTTACAGATACATATACGGCTTCAATAAATATATAATTTAAAACTCTCTAACGGGATAAATACGGAGTATTAAAACTAATATAATTGATAGTTTTAGTAATTTTAACATTAAGGTAAATTCCGAAGATTAATGAATCAAACTTTTATGTCTCAATTTTGAAAATATTCAAATTTGTTTTGTGAAAGTCTAAAGTATTTCTTCCTTTTTTTTAAATTCAAATCTAAAGTGGTAAACTATGTGAAAAATTAACTAACAATCGTTTATAAAACGACCATAACTGGCTTGAAATCAGCTTATTGACTATGTATAGTCAATTTAGAGAGTTTGTAAAAACATCAACAGAAACAAGTTATATAATTGAAAATTAGAATATATTTTACAAGTAAACTTATAAAAAGTATAACTTTTTTGATCTATTTAACGAATTTAAAAGTTCCTACTTAAACAAAAAGTTACTAAATACTACTTTGAAAAACATGTTTACAAATATTAGTGTAGGTTTAAAGATTCTTTTTACTTTTATGTTGAGTATAATTTTTTTTACAACTAATCTTGTAGGTAATTTATAGTGTTAGAGTATTTTAGAACAACTTCTTTTTACTTTTGTCATTATAAACCTACACTAAAATTTACCACAAATTGTTTGTATAGAAGAACAATACTTAATCATGTTTTACTTATTTTAGATACTTCCCACCACTAAGTTAAAGGCTATAGTAATTAATTTATTCTGATATTAAAAAAATTCATTAAATAATTTTTAAAAATTCAATCAAATAGTGGATCACTTTTTAAACAAATCTTAAACTGACATATTTTGATTGTTAGACTGCATTTGTCTGGTAACAGCATCTCCTTGTTTTAATTGGTCCAATTGTCGGTGAATTCCTTGAGCTAACTGCGAAGTCACTCGAGTATTGCTAATTGATTCCCAACCTACAAGCTTTAAGCCTATTTCCTGAAATTTTTTATTTTATTCATTTTATTAAAAGTCCACATTTAATAAATATTTAAGAAGTAATACTTTTACACATGTTAAAGTAAAAAAAGCATTCATTTAATTCTCTTTTTTTTTAACACAAATTCGAAATTAATAACACATGAAAGAAGTTTAGCAAAGTTTATTCAATTTTTATATTCTATAGTTCTAGTATATCGTCAACAGTCAATAACTTATAGTATAATTTATAAGTAAGATTATTAGAAAATGAATTATAAAATAGTATTGTTGCTCTAGCATAGGTCGTAGAAGTTAAATTTTGACAATGAAGAGCCTAATTTTATCTTAAAAAAAGCAGTATTCAGGCTTTTAGAAGTAGTGTTTTGAGGTTAGAGGAGAAAATAAGTAAATGTAATAGTGCTTTTAGTGTTAAAAATAACAATAGGTTATTAAAACATATATTTACTACGATGCTGGATTTTAGGCAGCGAAAATACTTGTTTATGTTTTTGCTATAAAAACTAACACTCAAAATATTTTTTACGATTACAAAACAAATTTATGAAATTTAAATTAAATCAAATTTAGCTTTATTTAGTTTCTTAGTAAACCAAAAAACTATTTATAGAAAAATAGAAAAACTCTAGAAGCCAAATTTGTACTGTCGTTGTTAAGATGAAGCTTCTAGATTTTTAGAAAAATGAAGAGTGCGAAGTTTGTACCAGTTTTTAAAATAACAAAAGTTTTAAAAGCTAGTTTATAATAAAATTACTTACAATTAGTACCTTATTTTGATTTTTAAATAGACACTTATAAACAATATTTCACTATTTATTTACTTTAAAAATTAAACAATTACATATATTAGTAAATGTAGATTAGCGTAAGTAAATAAAATTTTTAGTTTAACTCTTGGAACTTTTTTTAGTGTCAACCTAGATATGCTTTAATAAGAAAACCAAGCCATTTTTGTATGTATAAAATAAGTACACACAAATTAAAGTTTTAGCAGCCACAAATGTATATTATTTAAATAACCATTAATTTTAAACAAACGCTTTTTTACTATGATCTCTAAAAACAACAGGTTTCTGTAAACTTCAAAGCACGTAACGGGAACATTTTTTTTTGCTGTTCAAATCTAATTTAAAATAAAAAGTATTATGTCTAATAGCTTTGTAATACTTATCGGACCTGGCATACGCTTTAGACTTTGTAGTTTTCTCTTTGTATAAAACAAATTAAAATAAGTTCTTTAAATTAGTATTCTTAAAGTTGTTTACATGTCTTACTTTAAAAGACGGTCTATTGGTAGCATTTTCGTACCAGCATTCCATCATCAATGAGTAAATTTTTGAAGGACATTGATCAGGGCAACTTAGCAATCTTCTTCTTCCTATCATTGCTAAAACTTCGTGGTTTGAGTACCCGCAATAAGGTTGCAAACCGAATGAGTACATTTCCCACAACACAACTCCAAAAGACCAAACTGCCGATTTGTTGCTAAATTGCCAAGAGTGAAGTGATTCTGGTGACATCCATCTGAAGATTTTTTTTTTCTATTTGTTTATTATTTTTTGAATTTTAATATCATTAGAAAAACAAATTAAAAGTTTGAAATTTATTTCAAGAGGTAATAAAAGTCTGGTATAACAAATTTTATAGAGATTATGATGAACAACTGTTCAAAAATTAAGTCAATTATTATGTTTAAAAATAAAATCATGTTTTAAATGAAAAAAATTCTAAATGCTTATTTTAGTTGTACTTGAGTTTAAAAAAATAATAGTAGAAAAATAAAACTATAAAAGAATTTTAAGAATCATGAAATACCTTATAGGTAACATTTGCCCCCCTTGTGGAGACCTATAATAGTTTGACAAGCTTGAATCTTGAATAAAACCCAAGTTGGAAATTTTAATAGTCATGTTTGAGCAAACAAGGATATTTCGAGCTGCGAGATCTCTATGAATGAAACTTTTGCTTGATAAGTATTCCATTCCTGCTGAAATCTGTTTATGATTGTTATTTAATTTTTTTTCCAACAAAACCTAAAGGTAATTTTATTAAAACTAAATATCTGAAAAATATTTATTTGGTTTTCTTTTAGTAGTTGAAAGCTAATTTTTTCCCAAACAAATTCTTGTACATTTTAAAAATAAAAATCGTTAAAGTTTTAACGTAACTTAAACCTTAATTGTTACTTTAAAAGTTTAAAAGTAATAAAATAACCTTTTATGTTTACATAGAACAATTATATATTTTTTATTCATATAAATGTATATTTAAAGGCTTGGAATTATTTTCATTTTTATTGAGTATATTGAAAAAACATTGAAAAATTTTTTTGAAAGTGTAACTTAAATACAAAAGACGAAGTAAATATTAGTTTTTACATTCTGATAAAAACAAGTAAAACTTTAGAAACTAGTAGAAAAGTATCTTTTCAGATGGCCTTAACTATCTTCTTTTTTTAATGCTACGTATTTAGTCGATTCGTTTTTTAAGAAAAATTGTAAGATTGTAATTTTTTTAAGCATATGTTGTAAATTTTTACGAATCTGTGTTTAGAAAGAAATGGGTTACATATAAGATAAATTATTTTAATAACAAAATCTAAAGTATTTATTATCGTTAAATTCAATTTTTTAGTGCTGAAATTTTCTCACCTCTGAAATCATCCTTATAAAGTAGTTAGTATCAAAGCTTGATGAAAATTGACTTAAGTTTGAAGAAAAGTCTCCATTTGGGTTATGCATAGTTAGGTACTCGTGAAGATCAGTGACAGCTGTATATTCAAATATCATACATCTAAGAGAGGGCTGCATAATCATTCCCTATAAATTATTAGAATATGTTTTTAATACCGTTTAAGCTGGTTAAATACAAATTTTTGTGCTTTGCATTATTATGAGCTATTATTGTATTCAGTATACAATAATTTTTATGTTTAAAAAAGTCTTTAAATTTGTTTCATCTCATACAACCTTTGAGAAAAGTATAGCATTATTACAAAAACTAGTAATAATATACTGCTAGTTTTTATAACTAAGTTTTAAATTTTTTTACTTTTTTTTTCTGAAAACCAGAGAAACTTCCGTAGCAAAAATAGGTTAGAGTTTGTAAATCCTTTTGAATATTAAAAAATAGTACAGAGACACCCGTAGTTTAAGAATTTATAGTAGTTAACGTTACTTTATAAAAAAAGAAAACATTATGTCCTAGCTTAAACATATAAAAGCATGTTGCTTGACCAAAAACTTTTTCAAATACTTTTTTTTTGTATGTTAATAAGTAAAATCTGGATTTCTAGTACTTTTTGTCATTTATTACACAGTCAGTGTTGGTTTAAAAGTAAATTGTTTAAAGTTACCCTTTTTATTTTATCTTATGTTTTTTAGTAAATCATCTTTACAATGGTTTTTAACAAACAACAATTACTTAACTTTCAACCATTCGGTTTCGCTTATTGTTTCTAACTCTACTTTTTGAACATGTAGTAATAAAAAAAATTAGTTTATATTTGTAAGTTATTAACTGGCTTTTTTTTGACAACTACAAGTTAACAAAAAGTGGATTTAAAAAGTTTAAAATAATTGAAAGAAAATTAGGCTTGTAGGTTATATGGATAAATTTTTAAATTAATTTCTAAAAAGTTTATCAAACTTAATATTGATACTAAACAGAATTAGTCTTAAGACCTTAAAAATTTAACTTATTTTAAGTATTCAGTAAAAGGATTATAAAATGCAAACGTAGAATATTTTATTTTATACAGAGTTATTTTGAATTGAGTTTTAATACAACTATAAATATACTTGTCTAAAAACTGTATTTTTTTTTTCAAAGAATTAAGTTGTACTACATTTTTTATTTACTAAGCAGCCAATCTTGAAATAAGCATCCTAAAATTTTTTAACTTTGAATTTTGTTAAGGTTAAAAAAAACCTAATAAAACAGTACTGTGTTGTTGTACTGTAATATGTTAAAAGTAAAGCACTTACTTTTAATGATGCTATATTTGGGTGTTGCAAATCGCAGAAAATTTCGATTTCCTTTTGAAATTCGTCCATAAACTCATTTTCTAAACCAATTCTTAAAGTTTTAACAGCAACCTGTTTAATATTTTTAAGATAAGCCATTAATCTAAAAATATTAAAAAAGTGAGATACACAATTATTAATTAAAAATAAAGTTGTTATTCAGAAATTCAGTAAGTTTTAGTAGTTTTCACTAACAACTTAGCTTTATTTGTGAGAAAATGTCACAAATAATTTACAAAATGATTTTAAAAATAAAAGTATTACTCATTAGATTTTACTAATAAATTCTTCAGTAATTAAAGCCTTATTCCGCTAAGTTTTCATTGAGTTAACTTACTTTAATAACTTAATCAAGATAATATTTACGCAAATAATTGTTTTAAAAAACGTAACTTATTCTTTTATTCTTACCTATGCTAAATATACTTTTTTAATGACTTATTAAAATAACCTAACATCATAGACATACAAATAAAATGGAAAAACATAACTTAATCAGGATTTTTATTGGTTAAATTTGCACGTTATAAAAATTTCACACTTTTTTTTTTACATAAAAACAAATAGGCTATTTATATATATACGGATCCATACTATTTACTATCTTTTTATCAAAACAGTACTAATAAATGTTTTAGTTTAGATTTTAGAAGTTACAACTTTACTCAAACAGTTTTACATTGAGAAAAAAAGTTATGTTTGAGTGCTTAAGCATTTATAATTTTAACAGATTCTATTTAATCTAACTGTATATTTTGGAAATAATCTTAATTATTTTCACTATCACTAGGTTAGTTTTCGGTTTTTATTAAGATTTTACGAATACGAAAAGTATTAAAAACAAAATACATGAGCTTTAATTAAAAAAAATTAAGAAAACAGTTTAAATTTAAGATTTATTATTTTGTTTTACCATAGTTGTAAAAACGTAGAGTTTTTGACGACTTACTTTTGTCATTTTTTATACAGTATCTACAAACAAAGGCATGAGCACGGCAGTACTGAATCTCTTTCAATGATTGTTTTAATAGGAACAAAACCGGTTGTGGATAGTCTTGTTGTTGATGGTCGTGCGATGCAGCGCATTGCTTATATGGCGTTATATATCAGTCTTACTATTTATAGCCAAAAATTTTGCTACTTTTTGAAAAATAAACAAAATAATCATGTATTTCACAGTTCATTATATAAATAAGGGGTCGATAGCCTTTTACAAGTTGTAGGCTAGCTTCCTTAGAAAAAGTTTCTTGGGCCGCAGTTATTAAAGAAATAGTTAAATAGTCATTAATATAAAAAATTATTCTATTAAATAATGTGATAAAGTAAAAAATATTAAAACACTAGAAACTACTAACAATTAAACTATAATTTTAATTGTAAGCTTTTATCACAAAAAAAATCTTTAGTATTTTAAAATAAGTGTTTTTATAAGCAGAAAAGCTTAACGCGGGCCGCAGTTAGCCGAGCCCTGGTTTAAGAAAACAAATTAATAGTATGTTAAGGTGATCAGTTTCTTTTTATAAATAACAGGCTTAATTTTAAAAACAAAGTCTTTTGCTGGTTTTCATATATTCGAATTGTGTACCTAAAATAAAACCTTTTTTTTTTTTAATCAAAATCTGTTATTTACGTACAACTAGTCTTTTTTAAATATGTAAAAAGCTAGCAACATGACTCTTACTTACTCAAAGTTTAACAAGCAGCACACTTGTAAAAGAAAATAGATATTTTGCTATTTTGCATTGTCGAGAGCCGCAAATTAATGCATTAAACTTTAGCTATAGTTTTAAAATAAGAATGATATTTTTAACTTATACTTACAGGATCGCTTGTTCCAAAGTTATAGTTTCCAACCATCTGCGCTTTAAATATCTTTCCGAGTTTACCTTCTCCAATCTCGTTTATAACAAGAATGTTGCTTGGCATTAGCTCAGGAACCGATACCTGTTAGCCGGTAGTACGATTTATAGATTTGTAGTTACGATACAATACGATTGATTCTTTAGATACGTGGTAATGTCAAAAATTAAAAATTATAATAAAAGTGATAATTTAAATGATACTTATTGTTTATACAACTGAAACTTTCTTTTGTTCAGAAATAAATTTGCTTAAGTAATTATAAAACTATTACTTAAATTATTAATTTGTAAATATTAAAAAACTTTGTAAAGCTTTAAGTTTTTTTACAAATAAAAAAATTTGTAAAGTATAAACGATTAAAAAAACTCCAACAGACTTCGATTTAAAATAATTTTTTTAAATTTAATTAATTAAATTTTCTTATTATCTTTGTTGTGCATGATTTCATTAAAAAAATCATTAAAAAAGTTAGCAATTAAAGCTTGAATTTATAGCATTAGATAATAATCAAATCAGCATTTTAATTCACCTTTTTTGGTATTATTGAATTTGTATGTTTCACTATCACTCCCTTTGTCGGTTGTTGTTTTTGCTTGTTTTTATGCCGACAAACGTTGCAAAATATAAAAACTAAGCAGGCTATCAAAAGAGGTAAACTTACAGCGGGAATTATTATTTTTAAAAGATCATTTTTTCCTTCATCTGTTAAAGTTTATCCGTATAAAAACTTAATTATACGTTAGTAAAAAGTTAGATAAGAACTTAAAACTTTATCGAATGTTATGTAACTAAATTAGATTATAAAATTTAAGTTTTAAAGCTCTGAAAGTATAATATCAACCGATCTTCCTTAAGTAAACTTTAGGTTTGTGAGACTTTAAACTGATTTTTGACGTTCAAATTACTTTATAAAGTTTTTATAGAGCTGTGGAAGAATATATTTTAGTTGTATATTTAGTACAATTTTATATATGTGACATTATCTATTGTAGGTGTATAGCAGTTTAAATTTTCTTCTGATAAATGCATTTTAAAACTTTAATTTAATTTGTTTTGTTTATTTTATTTTATTTTAATGATCTAATTAATCTAAAACATAGTAAAAGTGTATCGTACTTATATATAAAACGAAAATAGTAAAAGTCGTAAAATATATATGTAAAAACTAACCACACTTAGGAACTTGACAGTTTTCAATTCTATTATCAACATAACACCATGGAGAACTACTTTTTTTGTTTGGGTTTCTGCAGAAATTGTGACCTCCAGCTAAAGTTGGATACTAAAAAACCAAAAGTTTAAACTTTTAAACTATATTTCATCATTAAATTTTTTATTTAACTTTATTAATAAAGTTTATTTTAGAAATGTTTTTATTAAAATAATTAAATTTAATAAGTTCACCTTTTTATAGTTTTGTAGCTTTAAAATTTAGCAATTAAATTTTTACTTATTTGTTCATTTTAGTTTTTTAGATATTTTAGATAAGTTTTAAAGTTTGTTTTATAAAAGTACATTAACCACACTAATAAACTTTAAAATTCTATCAAGTCAACCTTAGCTCTTAAAAAGTTTAATTTTTTTAAGAATAAAGCAGTCAGGAACTACATAAAACTTAAAAATATGTTTTTTACTGCAAACTTTCAAAACTTTTTACATACATTATGACTCTTTTAAAAATATAAAATATACTTTGTTTGAAATATTTTTTACAAAACTATCAGTTTTGTTGAAAACCTATTCACAAAGTTGAACTTTTTTTTTTCATTTTCAAAACCTTATCAACTTGTCTTCAAACGGATATTTGTCAGATAATTTATAAACAAAAATAAAGATTATAGCTGTAAAAATAGTAATTCTTAAAATTGTAAAAGCAAGCGTACGTTTGTATTTTATTGTAAAACGCTGGCATAAATTTTTTACTTCTGAACAGCAAAGTTAAAAATTTGTTGAAAATTTTGTTTATCATTAATTAGTGTCTTATTTAGAGCAACAGATTCTTGGAAACAAAAAAATGTCTTAATTTTTCTCCTTTTAATAATCATGTCACTACTGAGCCAGTTTTCATCAGCATGCTCAGAATTTGGCCTTACTATTAGACTGAAAAATTAAAATTCAAGTCCTAAGCAAGATATATATATTCTACATCAATCAAGATCAAACCAAGGATATCAAAAATGAAAAAAACTTCGTGTACCTTGGCTAAAATGTTGCATCAAATGCATCATTGGATTTAGAAATCAATAGTCGTATTGGTAAAACCACCGGCACTTTTACTCGTTTGTCTGTAAGAGTTTGTTGTGTTTTTGTATGCAGTACTCTGCTAAAAGGTATCTGTCTAGCTTGCATGAAAAAAAAATCAACTGCCTCCGTCGTATCCTTAGAAATGCATGGCAACAAAAGATCACCAACGAAGAAGTGTTGAGACGTACTGGTCTCACCACCATGTACTTTATTAACGAAGTCTTCACTAGCTTGGTCATGTTATAAGGATGAGTAAAGAGCAAAAAGTCTCTGTTATTAGAAAGTTCAATGTTGGAAAACGCGACCGGGGTCGTCCAAGACTATGTTTTAAGGACGTATGCAAGCGCAACCTAAAAAGCTTGGATCTCAGAATTGATGATGAGAGTTGCTTGCAAGTGAAAGCAAAAAATTGCGATCTAATAAGCACAAAAGAATGAAAGAAAAAAAAAAAGAAACCAAAGCAAATTTAGAAATTAGATGCAAAATGAATTTTAATTATTTAGTTAGTTTATTTTTATCTATTGTTTATTTTTTTTGCATCAAGGTCTTTATAATTGGTATTACTGCTGCGTATTCTGTACATAACTATTACTTTCCTTTTTTTTCTGTGCATATACGCATAGCCGATTTCGGCTGATAGCGGGTCTTATGTTATTATGTTATACATACAACAAAGTTTTGTTGATTTTGTTTCATTTAGAAAAACTTAATCTAAACTTAATACTTTTTAAAGCTGTGATGAATTTAAAAAAATTATTTTATTCTGAATGTCCTTTAACAGACTATAGATAAAGCAATTAGCTACTTCTACCATGAAAAGATGTTTTTTATTTAAAAAAATGTTTTAGCTCAATTAATCTATAACATTAATTACCAATAAAATAAAAATATCAAGTATTAGTTTAAATTTAACTATAAACTAAATTTAAGTTTGTTAAAACTGCCATACGAAGATATAAACTAAAAAACAACAAAATTTACTTTCTGAAGCATGTCATTTGGCCAAATACTGCAAGTTTCTCCAGAACTAGTAATAGACAATGTACCTTTGTATCCTTCACCTGTCTCATTGTAGCATTTATGTCTTCCTACTACTGCTCTGCTTTCATGTATTTTTGTGCATTTATCACTCCGGGGAGAATAAGTTGGAGGTAAATTAGTACAGTCCGTTTGAAAAGCTTCCTGTTTGTGTTTTTGTTTTTTAGCTTAGAAAACTAACTAACATTTTTAACTTTTTATTTGTTTGAATGATTAAGTTAATCAGGAGTATTCATGTTTGACTTGATTTAACTGTTTGTAATCTATTAACTAATAAAAGGATGCATATTATCGTAACATCAAAAAGGTTAATTTTTATAACTAGTTAGTTTTAATTTTAAATATACTTATTAACAATGTTTTTAATTATTGTTTTTCTAACAAGTTTTTCTAACAAGTTTTTCTAACAATAAAGTACTTAATAAGCATGGAATATATCAATTTATATATATGTTTTTAATTTTTTCAACTAACGAAGTCTACACAAACAATTATTAAAACATAATATTTTTCAACCTGATAGATCTATGACACAGTTTAAAACTATTGGATTTAAAAAAATAAAGACATCACATTGTTATAAGTATTATTGAGTAAATTAGTGTTAATAACTTGTTCATTAAACTTAAATACTTACTAATTACTTAAGCATTATGCATATAAGATATAATTTTAACTTTTTTTATGACCCTTATTTAAAGTTATAATTTCAAAGAAAAGTCTAAAAGTTGAATAGTTGTGGAGTAAATTCAAAAGTAGTTCAGAATTTTAGAAATAGTTTTACAAATTTTGTTCACAATTTGGTTTTTTTGCTTGGTTATAAAAGTTCGTTATAGAAAGCTTAAACTTAAAAGTCATAGTCAATGTTATACAAAAACTGCTTAAGTTTTAATTTCACAAATTTGAAAACAAATGAAAAAAAACATAGATAAATAGAAAGAATTATGTACCTTATTTAATGAAATTTCTAAAAATGTATTCGAAATTGTTATGCTTTAGAAATTATTATAGTTTAGAGTATTTTTAAATAATTCAAACTTATTTTATGTTAGTATTATTATGTATTTTAGTTTTTTTATAATAACAAAATTAGTTTAACTTAGTGACCAAAAAAGCACGCTTTAAACCAGCGTTGGCTTAATTAGGCGATAACGCTTTTTTTTAGACAATTTTAACAGGTCACTGAGCCGTAAGTAGCATATAGGCAAAGACGGTAGCGATATTAAGTAAGTGGGCAATAAACAAGTTTTTTTTTGTATATTGAATTCGTTAAAAAACAATTAATAAAACATACTATTACTTAAGTTAACAATTTTAATTAATTGGATGTCTCTACTAAAGTTTAATCTTAAATATAGCACAACATACTTTGTAGATAAGCCTTTTATACTACACAATTTATATTAGCTATTTCGAGTTAGAAACGGTTTTTATTTTAATTGTGTAATCTGTTACTACAAAAAACCAATTTGAGCTGTAATTTTAGATTAATGTTTTAAACTTTTTAAATTAGTTTATTTTAGTTATCTATCCCTCAAAATATACTTTTATTAAAGTTTTGAGTAGCTACTGATTACTAACCAACAACGTAATCACAAATACTGAGATAAAAACAATGTTTTTAATAAGTTTTATTTAATAAACCGTCCGAATAAAATTTTTTTGATAGATATACTTAAAGCTGTACTAAATTATATAAAAACAAATTGTCAGTACACTGAATAAAACACACTTTTTTTTCTTTTAAGTCATGTTTTGAAATTAGTTTTTAATAACTAAATCTTTTATTTTAATTAGAAGTTCGTAACTGAATAAGTTTATATTTTTATACAATGTGCATTTGCAAAAGGTTTTCAAAGTTAGTGCACCTTACAAGTGAAATATACTATACACTAGTTTAACAAGTTTTTAATTTACATATATCAGGTAATTTTTTTATAACAAAAAATTAATAACAGATCATAGTTAAGATAATTTGTAGGTTTCAGTTTCAGAAAAACTATCAAAAATTTTTGTTTAAAAATTATAATCAAAGATAAAAGAAACATCACGAATTGTTCTTGACAAAAAATGAAGTTATACAAGTAACTATTGCTAATTCGCTTTTTTCTAGTCATAAAGTTAGTATAAACAAAGTATTTAATCTATAAAATATTTTCGGTATTTATCTATTTTAACGGTTGATAGTATATTTAAACTTACATTGAGTAGATCGTTGCTTTTTGCAGCTTCTAATTCTTTTCTGCAAATATCGTACTTAAGAATTTCACAGTCTTCTCTGCATAATGGAAGTGGTTCATCCACACTTGGATCACACATAGCGAAAAGAAAGTAACATGAAGTTCGAATAAACTCTTCGCTGCATCTTGACGATACCTTTGCGTTATCTGTTTGAATAAACTTTTATTTTAGTAGGGTTTAACTTAAGTAGACGTTGTATTCAAAATAGGGAATTTTTAAGAAATATAAAAGATACTCTTGATAAAATAGTTATAAAAATATCTATCATACAAATAAAAAAGAAAACCAATGTTGTTTTAATACAGGGGTGGAAAAATTTCTATTAGGCTGCTTGATTTACTTAAAAAAATATTTTGCTGACCGAAGTTGTTTAAAAATTCTTTGCAGACCACATAAAATTTTCAAAAGAAACTTTACGAGTAGTATTGTAACGCAATAATAACTTAGCCAACGTTGATGTGTATTGAAGTTTAGTTTGATATCATATTTGAAATAATCGTTAAAGAAAATCTCAGTTTTGTTTGTATACACAAATAGTTTTCAAACAAAAGTACATCTGTGAAAAAATTTACTTACGTCGCCCACCCCTATTCTAATAGGTCAAAGTTAAAATACTAAAATTTTTTATATTTTTGGAATAAACGTTTACCACTTTTTTTTTCATTGTGGTGGTAAAGTTTTGCTTTAATGCTCGAAAGACTCGTTTTTATAAAAAACTTAAACCTAGAATTTTATAATAAAAATTGAATAACTCGTAAGAATCTGAATTATGATATCAAGTAATTGGTTAGAAAAATAAAGTAACCTTATTAAAAATATTTTC
Organism: Thalia democratica; assembly: GCF_965202585.1. NCBI lineage: Eukaryota > Metazoa > Chordata > Thaliacea > Salpida > Salpidae > Thalia > Thalia democratica. The sequence continues at coordinate 62,615,449 of NC_139165.1, forward strand.
TCTGTTGACATACTTAAAGAACATCTGATATTGTAAAATTTTAATTTTGTATAGTTTCTCTTCTTAATTTTCTTTATATACTATAGTTTTGTCAATACAGTTAATTTAAAAAAAGTAAATACACAGAACAAATCATTGCAAGTAAAACAATAAAACATAAATAGTGAAAATTTTAAGCAAATCGTTTGTTAACAAAGATCCTAGCGAAGCAAGTTCGATGTAATATACAATAAAAACATTTTGCACCGTATTTTACTTTACTGAACTGTCAAGTTAACACAGTTCCACGAAGTCCTGTAAAAAAAAGTACTGCAGAAAAGAATAAAAAATAAAGTAGAGTTAATGTGTATTTACTAAAAATAAACCACTATTACTATTTATTAATAGTCAATATTAGATGCATAGTTATCTATTAATACATATTAATTATGGCTTATTTTAAGTATAAATATTTAAAGCTTTTCTGTTCTTCTTTCGCAGTACTTATTTTTTCAGGAATCCGTGGAACTGTGTTAACTTGTAAACACAGAAAAACGTGTCCTGGATAAGACATTAAAAGGTATCAGTGGATTGCGACTCGATAACCGAAAGGTTCTTCATTCACCAGGTCCTTGGACCAAATGTTTTAAGCATTTATTTAGCTTAAAATAAACTATAACTACATAGTAGTGTAACGCCTCTGGCTTTAAATTAAATTCAGCAAAAGAGTTTTCTCTAATTAGGGGTTTTTTGTATTAATTTGTTAACTTTCTAAATTGCCGCCTTAGTTTTGAATTATTAGATTTGTAAAAGCTCAAGCTGAACTTCCTATGTGCTAAATTGTGAGTATTGTCATTAATCTCTTATTTTCTAGTTCTGTCTCTTAAATTGAATTTCTAATAAAGTTAAATTGAAGTTAATTTTACTGTGGTTTGCATAAATTTGAATAACTAAACTCTGCTGTTGATAAAATTAAATTGAAGTTAATTGTACTTTTGGTTTGCATAAATTTGAATAAATAAACTCTGCTGTTGATAAAATTAAATTGAAGTTAATTGTACTTTTGATTTTGCATAAATTTAAATAAATAAACTTTGGTGTTAATAGTTAATTATATTGAAGTTATCTGTAATTTGGTTCCATAAAATTGAATAAATAAGCTTTGTTGTGGATGATTAATTAAGAAGCAAGCTGCTTTTTGGTGCTCTTAATAATCTCTGAAATTTACAAATCAAATTTGATTAATTTAAATGTTTGAAAATATCTAAATATCTAAAATATCTAAATTTAATTAAATAACTAGTGGGCCACACCTAACTCTTGGTATAGCATAATGAGTAATAGATCCAAGCCCCCCAAAAAGGATAGTATGTTCTCTAAAGAGAACATACATCATACTTTAGACAAGGTCAACAACCCCGAAACTCGCTGTAGCCAGCGAAACATTGACAGAGGGATCAACAAAAGGGGTGTTGACCCACACTCTTCGCGCCGTAGCCAACCTGGTCCATCAGACCAACCACAAGCAACGTGCGAAAGATATGGTGACCACGACGTGAGTGAACACGCTTTAATTGATACACAGAGTATAGAAATCAGTGCCGAGATTGACATGAACGTAGGGGGGGATCAGTCAGGAAATAACCAAAAGGGGGAAGAGCCCCAGGCAGCAATGGGCAGTTATCAACAACCTAGAGACCAGCCTAATCCAAGTGGTCTGCCAAGACAAAGCTACCCACCCCAACAAAATTCTACACCTAGCAACTATGGGCCTCCACCAAGGGTGACAGGACCACCTAGCAACAGCTCCATTCCTCCAGCAAGAACTTCACCTTTGCCATTCCAACAACAACTCCAACCTAACCACTTAAACATGGACTATTCCCTCCAAAACAACAGGAGACCCCCTATTCAAGTGCCACCTCAAGAACTGGGTGCCGAGGAGTTAGTACAGGGGATCAAAGATTTGAAGGAACAAATTCGACGGGCTAAACTTCTAGAGGAATTTCGAAAATTACAAGAAGAATTACATGAATTGAGAAGTCTAAATCCATCCACAAGGACAAATCACGACATCTCAACTCAGGTTAGACAGAATACATACATGGATCCTCAAATCCAGGTTCCCCACCAGGTTTCACACACCTCAAAGGCTCAAGACCTACCAAGGAGCCGGGTGATATCTCCGCCTCATGCAAAAAACGAGCTCCCAAACTCTCCGCAGTGAGAGGGAGAGTGATTGGGGCTACACTATCTCACACCCAAGCTGTCCAGTTTGTAAATAAAACCGCCCCTCGACAGCAACCCCCATCTCAACCGAGATCAACCAGAAATGCCTCAAACTGCACTATAAGTCATCCAGGAAATGAAGTGTCCACACCTTCAAACAAACCAAAGATGACTTTTCATATAAAGCAAACAGCCTCACGTAGTGCAGCAGAAACACCTGATGAGAACCAAAGTTCTGAGCAACCGCAGCCAGCATCAACAGGGCCAGCGTCAACGGTCAGCGTCACCAAAGCCAGCACCTCCACGACCAGCGTCAACGATCCGAGCTACCTTAGCCAGCACCACAACGGGCAGTCCCAACGGTCTGCGCAAACACAGCCAGCATCACCAGGGCCAGCGTCAACGGTCAGCGCCGCCGAAGCCAGCACCTCCACGACAAGCGCCAACGATCCGAGCTACTTTAGCCAGCACCACAACGGGCAGTCCCAACGGTCAGCGCAAACACAGCCAGCATCACCAGGGCCAGCGTCAACGGTCAGCGCCACCTTAGCCAGCACCTCCACGACAAGCGCCAACGATCCGAGCTACCTTAGCCAGCACCACAACGGGCAGTCCCAACGGTCTGCGCAAACACAGCCAGCATCACCAGGGCCAGCGTCAACGGTCAGCGCCACCGAAGCCAGCACCTCCACGACAAGCGCCAACGATCCGAGCTACCTTAGCCAGCACCACAACGGGCAGTCCCAACGGTCAGCGCAAACACAGCCAGCATCACCAGGGCCAGCGTCAACGGTCAGCGCCACCGAAGCCAGCACCTCCACGACAAGCGCCAACGATCCGAGCTACCTTAGCCAGCACCACAACGGGCAGTCCCAACGGTCAGCGCAACCGCAGCCAGAACCACAACAAAAATCTCTCGACACTACCAATCACAACAAAGATAAAAGTGTAGAAAAATGGACATTTCAACTGAATAAATTCCCTGCACCCAAACCGAAGAACCTCCCTCAGGGCCTACTATTTTTAGCGGATTCAAACACAAATGTTATCTTTTTGGTTGACAGCGGATCCGAAATTTCAATCCTGCCGAAGGAATTGACTAACGGTATAGACAAATATTTTCCTAAACAAAGTAGAACAATCCAAGGGTTTGGTAACAAAACAACCCACCCTATTGGTAGCGCGGATGTCGAACTTCAATTGGGGAATTTAGAACCCATCAACCACTCGTTCTGGGTTATTCAAGAATCACGCCACTTTGGCATTATTGGCATGGACCTGTTAAGAAAGAACGAACTAGCGATCCTGCCATCTACCTCTCAACTATGCAAGATGGGGTCAAACGAATCAGCTAGACTGTTCGCACCTGCTGAGTTGCCCACCCCTATAGTCGCTTCAGTCAACCACATCAATCTGGGTGGTAAGAATACGACTCCGTTAGAAGAAAAATGCAAAAGACTATTAATGGACTTCCCTGAAATTACCAGGAAGCCAACCTACCACGCAAAGCCAAAACACAACTACGAGCTCGAGATAATATGGGATAATTACAAGCCTGCCATGGTCAAAGCCAGGAGACCTGGTGTTTTTTTGTACAAGCATAGAAAGATATTTGGTACTTTTTAGATGAATACTGCTTAAGGGCTTATTCAAATAAGCAACAGTTGATTTTCACTGATTATTTTGTACAACACCTAGAAGCTGCTTGCATTTTTTATATTACTGTTAAATGACTTAACTTTAAATTTTTTAATTTTAAAATTAATGGGGTTTTTGATTTTATATTTATTTGTACAACCATTAAAAGTTGGTATCTTATAGACATGTTTTTTTTTTTTGTAATTATCTTAGCTAAAATAGGTACTGTGTGATATTTTATATAAAAATCTAAAATTTTCTATATTGCATTGAGTTTTGGTTGTCTCCTGTTTAGCACTGGGAAAGCTTGCCAAGCAAATTGTAAAAATCATGGCTCAATAACTTTCACTCATCTAGTTTGGTGGGGTAAGTCGAACTGCCACACCCCAGAGACCTCAGAATGAACCATTCTAATAAGAACAAGCTGCCACTACGTACAGCAGAATGGTAGTGACGATGTCGATTCGTCTGGAAATGCATACATGGCAGCACACCTTCGGATCCCATGGGGGCAATGCCAACCCGTCTGCTGATGATGTCAAGCAGACCCTCAAATCCGTTGGCGTTGATGACGATGGTGAACAACGCCAGGTCGCCAGCGATTAATTCGCGGAGAAGGACGTCAGTGGAGCCAAACTTCCCGCCAGAGTTCCGGGAGAACCACTACAAGAAGAGCGGCCGCAGCTGGAGCAACCAGAGAAGAGGAGGAGAAGGCGAGTAAGAAGAGGCCGAGCCTCAACCTCCAGTGTAAGAGTAAGGAACCATCATCATGAACGGTAAACATTGACTTTTAAACAAACTTTTGACTCATGATTGTAATTAGGAATTTGTAAATTTATATTAAAAAAAGTCTTTTCTTTACAATTTCTTTAGAATTTCTTTTTTATTTTGTTAAAAAAAGCATTTTTACCACACTTAAAAAGTGTCTTAAGCATTTACTACATTTAAATACTTATAGTTTTAATTTTACTTTAAAAATAGCTAGTAGAGTGTTTAAATCCAGATTTTGAATTAGCTCAAAAATGTTGTTATATGCAAGTACCTTTTAGCACATAAAGTTGATGATCATAAGTATCTCTTAAAATATTATTTCTGATTATTACATGTAAATTACAAAAAGAAAGTTATAAACTTATGTTGCATGCTTATATATCTCTAAGTTGAGTGCTTTAGTGTATAATGGTTTTCACCTGGACTATATTTAAAGTTTTTTTCAGTTTAACAAACGTTTAACACCTTAAAACTAATATTTATCTAAAAAAACCTAAGTTAAAATTCTAAAAATGTTTAATAAGAGGGGAAAATGTAACGCCTCTGGCTTTAAATTAAATTCAGCAAAAGAGTTTTCTCTAATTAGGGGTTTTTTGTATTAATTTGTTAACTTTCTAAATTGCCGTCTTAGTTTTGAATTATTAGATTTGTAAAAGCTCAAGCTGAACTTCCTATGTGCTAAATTGTGAGTATTGTCATTAATCTCTTATTTTCTAGTTCTGTCTCTTAAATTGAATTTCTAATAAAGTTAAATTGAAGTTAATTTTACTGTGGTTTGCATAAATTTGAATAACTAAACTCTGCTGTTGATAAAATTAAATTGAAGTTAATTGTACTTTTGGTTTGCATAAATTTGAATAAATAAACTCTGCTGTTGATAAAATTAAATTGAAGTTAATTGTACTTTTGATTTTGCATAAATTTAAATAAATAAACTTTGGTGTTAATAGTTAATTATATTGAAGTTATCTGTAATTTGGTTCCATAAAATTGAATAAATAAGCTTTGTTGTGGATGATTAATTAAGAAGCAAGCTGCTTTTTGGTGCTCTTAATAATCTCTGAAATTTACAAATCAAATTTGATTAATTTAAATGTTTGAAAATATCTAAATATCTAAAATATCTAAATTTAATTAAATAACTAGTGGGCCACACCTAACTCTTGGTATAGCATAATGAGTAATAGATCCAAGCCCCCCAAAAAGGATAGTATGTTCTCTAAAGAGAACATACATCATACTTTAGACAAGGTCAACAACCCCGAAACTCGCTGTAGCCAGCGAAACATTGACAGAGGGATCAACAAAAGGGGTGTTGACCCACACTCTTCGCGCCGTAGCCAACCTGGTCCATCAGACCAACCACAAGCAACGTGCGAAAGATAGTAGTTCAATAAAAAAATTACTGTGCAAATTGTTTTAAAATATCGTATACTTTATTAGGTTTTAAAATTATGTTTTAGTTTTTTTTTCAAGTTTTTTTTTTACTTTCATGATCTTATCAATTAGACTTACAACCATTTTTTGTTAATACGTATCACTTTTTGAGTCGTGGCCCTTAAAAAACTTTTTTAATCTGAACTGTCAGAATTTGATTTTTTCGAATTGAATTGCCATGTGACCATTTTTAAACATCTAACTAATTATGTAAAACTAGTGGTAAGAATTAAAACAACTACCTGGCTTGTTTTAAACACTATAGTATAAAAATATATAAATGTTTTTGTATGCATACTAAGTCTTGTCCTGGAGAAGACGTTAAAAGGTATCCGTGGTGTGCGACTCGATAAGCAAAAGGTTCTTCATGCACCAGGTCCTAGGACCAATTATTTTAAGCGTCTTTTTTTTTGTCGTTCCATAAAGTATAATAATCTTGCTTTAATAAAATAATGAATTGTCATAGTTAGCTTAAGTTAATTAAGCTTGAACTTTTTAAAAGTTTTAAAGTATCTTGAAAAGTAGCAGTAAGTATAAATAAAGTTAAATAAATAGTTTTTAAACAAAATATATAAAATTTATAAAATTCTAGTTTATAAGTATTTATTCTACAGTAAAATCATAATTATCTAATAATCAAAAAGTAAAAACTCTAAATAGTTTATTAAAATTTATATATTACAATTACATATATCAATTAAAAAAGCATAGAGTTTTTTGTAATAGTATATATTTTGTTAATTCTTCCTCGATTCCAGAAGCTGGCTAAAAGAGTTCACCCAGAGTCTCAATGTGGATTTAGGTCTAAACGATCTACCACTAACATGATATTCTCTGTACGCCAGTTACAAGAGAAATGTAATGAATGGAACATGCCTTTATACAGCGCTTTTATTGACCTTACTAAAGCCTTTGACTTAGTGAGTAGAGAAGGACTGTTTGCTGTACTGCTGAAGATTGGACGTCTTCCAAGTTTATTAAACGTTGTAAAGTCTTTCAACACAAACACAAAGGCAACCATCCAATATGATGGTAGTGTTTCTGACACATTTGAAATTAGAAGTGTGGTAAGCAAGGCTGCTTACTTGCTCTAACTACGGTTTATCAACATTTGGTATTAAGCTCCATACAAGAACTGATGGACGTTCTTGCAAATCTAAGAGCAAATCGAAATCTGAAGATTGTCACAATACGTGATCTTCTCTTTACTGATGATGCTGCACTCGTGGCTTACTCTGCCCAAGACCTGCAGACACTACTTAGTCAGTCTGATCGGCATGCTCTGATTTCGGCCTTACTATAAGTCTTAAGAAGACTAAAGTTCTAAGGCAAGGAACATATAACTTACCATCAATCAAAATTACTGGCAAGGATTTTAAAAGTGTAAAAAACTTTGTATATCTTGGCTCAAATGTTGTGTCCAGCGCATCATTGGACAAAGAAATAAATAGTCGCATTGGTAATGCCTCAGGTACTTTCGCTCGTTTGACTGCAAGATTTTGGATAATAAAAAATTAAGAAATCGCACAAAAGCTAACGTTTATTGTTCCTTAGTATGCAGTACTCTGCTATACGGTAGTGAAGCATGGAGTGTCTAGCGTGCAGAAGAAGAAAATTAATACCTTTCACCGACGATGGTTTCGTCGCATCCGTAGAATTATAAGACAACAAAAAATCGCCAACGAAGAAGTGTTGAGACGTACTAGTCTTACCACCATGTACTTTACCCTCAGTCAGCCCAGGTTTCGCTGACTCGGTCATGATCTGAGGGTGGGTGCTGAGCAAATACCAAAGTATCTGTTGACTGGCGAATTGGTCGTTGGCAAACGCAACCGAGGTCGTCCAAAATTACGTTTTAAGTACGTATGCAAGCGCGATCTAAAAAGCTTGAATATAAGAACTGATGAGTTAGAGTTGCTTGCAAATGACCGCGCCAAATGGAGATCTACTGTAAACAAAAGATTGAAAAAAAGAGAAAAAGGATACTTTAAGAAACCGATAAAGATGAAGAAATAAGAAGCAGAATGAATTTTATTTACTTTTATTTATTTTTTTTTTTGTATCTTTTTTTATTATCTGTTTGTATTTTTTTACATCACTGTGTTTTTTTAACTTATTATTATCATGTATTTTTATTCTCTATGCACAATTACGCACAGCCGATCCCGGCTGATAGCGGGCCTTTTATTATTTATTATTATGTTTTGATAAACTAGTTTTGATAAAAAGTATTGATTCTATTTAAAGAGTATAAGCGTTAATAGCTTTTAAAATTTAAAAACGTTAAGATATACAGGTAAAAATATAAATCATTATTTTTGTTTATTTTCATTGTTGTTTGACTAAAACAATCATTTTCAGTTAAGCTTATCCGTGATTGCGTGCACAAAAATCAAACTATATTGATATTGTTTAAACAACGTGGTTAGCTTTTCTTAATTTCTAACTAAAACTAATCATGTTTCCTAAGTGTTTAAAGTTTTTACTTTAACATCAAAAATTACAAATAAACTACAATATTTATTTCTACTCTGATGTTCATGTACCAACAGCTTAATGTCATATAAACATGTTTTTGAAAAATATACTTAATGTTTAACATAACTTAATAACACCTCTACAATAATAGGTATTAAATATTAATATAAAGATCAATTACGAATAAAACATTTATTATTTTATAATTATAATGTTCTAAAAGAATTCTTAGATAAGGTAAAACACTCAAAACTTTTTAACTTTATTTTGTTTAACTTTCTTTTTTAAACCTCAAAGTGTTTTGTATAAAATATAGATTAAGAACAAATGTAAGTTAATTTATTTTTCTTCATCATTTTTATAAAGAAAGTTCTTTGAAACTTGCATTAAGAACTACATAAGTAAACAAGAATTTTAACAAATAAAAAGTATGCAGTTGTTTTGTGATCTTGAAAGTACAAAGACTAGAAGGGCGGTTCAAATTAAAAAACAATTACTTTTGTTTAAAAAAGAGTTGATATTAAAAACAACTATATTGAAAACCAATTAAATATAAGAATTATAGAATATGTGTTTTAATAAACTGAAAAACCTTTTAAAACTCTTCACTAAAAAAATTAAAAACAAGTACAAAAAAATAAATGCTGTAACTTAATTTTTATCATTTCTAAATTCAATAAAAAGAAGTTATTAAGGATAAAATTAAAATAAAAACTAAAATAGAAAAATAAAATAGCCAATTTTCTACAAATATAAAAAGCTAACATTTAAGTTTATTTAAAACTCTCTGTTTTACTTTACAAAAAATAAGCATAACTGACAATTAAAATGCGGTAGCTAAATCGAAAATTCAAAACCTGAAACTCTAGAGGCTTTATTATCTAAATATTTTGTTATTTCATATCTAAAAAGTTTTCACTTTGTTTATACTTTAATTAAGTACTTTAATACTTTGAGACGGAAAAAAAGTACAGTTTTTTAATGTTTTAAGCTAATTGATAATAAAACTACTTAGTTTCTTTTGGTATAAAGCGCTAAAGAATTAAAACTAATTTGTGTAAAAAAAACTTTTATCAAAAATTTGAAACATAACTAACGTAGTACTCCGGGTAGTCGGTTTACACTTTCATCTAACCCTATTTGATCGCTAAACGCTTCAATATAAACGTATTTGCCTCCAAAATACTTATCACAAGCATTTCCCTTATATATTTCGCACGTTCCTTTAAGTCTATCTCTATAAAAGTTTTAAGTTAACGTTATAAAAATACTTATCTTTTTTAAACTACTTACTTATCAACTTCGGTCTTTTTGGCATCCTCTGGTACAAGATCTGTAAATATGAAATACTATAATTATAAACTTATTTTAAAAAACTTATAACAACTTCAGTTGTATAAAATAGATACCTGCACAATTAGTAGTGTAATGCTTTAATTGTTTAATGTTGAATAATTCAAAGTTTAAATCTATTTTAAATTAATAAATCAATTTTAACTATTTGCTAAAAACTAATATTTTCAGCTATTAATGTTTGATTGTACAACATAAATAAATCGACATTTAAACCTCTTAAATAGTTTATAGTTTCTACTAAAGTTTTAAAATCGTTTGCATGCATTTGTACAGTGATTGAACTTCTTCGACGTCCAAAGTCATTTATAATAAATTCTTAAATTTTCATAAATAAATTCATAATTTATTAGCTTTTGACTCACAAAAACAACTGTTAAAGCACTTTATCAACTAAACTAACTAAATCCAACATTAAGTTTTGAATTGACATTAGCTCTTGTACTTCCATAAGAAGCTTCACATGCGTAACTTCCACTGTCTGATGAGTAGACATCGCTAATTCTCATTTGTGAGCCCCATACTTTCTGCTTTATTGTCAGCCTATCATAATCAGACTCTATCAAAGTATTATCCTTGTACCTAAAAACAAGTAAGTTTTAAAGAATCATGTTTTTTATTTAATTCATGGTTTACATAAACTTAAACTAAAATGTTATATACAGAAATAACGGTAATTTTAAAATACGTTTATTCACTCGACTTTCTGTTTTATGCCAAATAAGTACTAGTTGTTTAGCGTACTTTTACAACTTTTGATTTTGAAAAACTTTTTTATGAATGCTAAACTTCTAAGATAAAAATTTATTTTTATTTATAAAAGTATTAATATAAAATAAATTAAGTAAGCTAGTTGAACAACAGCTTTGAACAAAAAGTTAGTTGAAAAAAAAAAGAGGATGCTCAAAAATTCTGGTCTAAGGATATGGGTGTACGAAAAGATTTCTTGATAATTTAGTCGTACACCACATTAAGCTTTATATATATAGTAGAAAAGATTGCTTTACAGCTCATTTCACTTTTTGAACTCAAAGCAAGTATATTACAAAAACTAATACATAATCATAATACACATAATTAATAAATATAGCTAAAAGTTTTATGTAACATTTGGATTCTCATTTTTACACCATTTAACAACTAGCATTGTTAGTTCTAATTTCAATAAGAAATACACACACATATATGAACTTGTATTTGATAACTATAGTTACCAATACAATTATTAATTTAAACTAAAACTATTACTTAACTTCCTTTAAATAAATATCAATCTCTAAAATTACCATATAAAAGTGAAATTTTTGACAGGATGTTTTTCGTAAAGGTCGACTTTACATTTGAATGTTGCTCTATCACCAGAAGTAAGTATTTGGTCATTCATTTTTTCCAATCTGAAGTTTGTTTCTGAATAAAAAGTATATCTTTTTTAATAAGTTAGTATGGTTTTGTCTTTTAAAATGATTAAAAACAGTCTGTTTTCTTTTAAAATTTAGTTCTAATTTTTAAACATAATAAAACCAAATAAAAACTACAACTTCTTACTGTTACGTTTCTAGTTTTTTTTTATTTTGAGTTAATTTCAAACTTTACTTATCTAACTTGATCTTTTAAAACTTCTACTTTTACAAGTTGATAAGTTTATTTTACTTGATCTTTATTAACTACATTTTAAATTTTTACTTGTTTAACTCAGTATCGTTTAGCTACTTTTTGGTGAATTTACCAATTTGTTCAAAATTTTTAATTCTGACAATTAAAGCTTATAGTTTTTCGCTTAACTTAATTTTAGATACAATTTAAACGGCTTTCGCTCAACTTTTTTTAAATTTTTTATGTATATATACTCTTTTAATTTTCATTTTTAAGCAGAGTTATGAGTACTTCTTGCTAAAAACTTCAAAAAAAATTAGAGCTGAAATTAAACCTGAAAAAAACCTTAAAAAGTGAAAGTTTTTTTTAAACTTAAAGAAAAAATTAAAAACAGATAGTGTAAATATAACAAAGTATAGATATAATACAACTTAAATTTTAACATTTTGTTGTATTAATTAAATAACATTAATTAAGTGGAACATTTTGATTTATAGAATAATATTAAAATAGCTTTTTGTTAACAATATTGTGTTATTTTCATTTACAACCTTAAGAACAAGGGGTAAGCAAATTGCTTCCCGCAAGCGTACTTTTTTTTTTTTTAATGCGGCTAATTAAAGGTAAAACTTGGGCCAGCGAACAGCAAGTTTAGCCCGCAAAAAAAATGAAAACTTTAACTATATATTCCTAGGTTCAAAATGGAAAGCAAAAAACAAAAAATAAAAAAGGTCGTAAGTTTGCGGAAAGTTAAAAACTTGCAGTAGATATTCTGCGGTTTCAAATTAAAAGTATAAACTACAAAAACTAAAAATATGGCCAGAACTGTAATTTTGAAGTTTGGCGTACGACCACCAAATGCCCGCGAACCTACTTTAAAACAAAATTCATTTTTTAAATACAAAAGACTTTTAAAGTAGAGATTTGTTACTTGTTTATTAATACACTCCTTCCATGTTATAATTTACGAAATATTTTTTTAACAGTTTACCTGAGAAGTTTAATTTAAAAAAATAATGTTGTCATTTGTATAAATGTTCTGCATTTACATTACTCCTATTAGAATAAGTATATTATGAAGTTTTAATAACAGTAAAAAATATTTACGTCGAATGCAAACAGTTAATTCAAGTTTATGCAACATTTACTTTTTACTTATTAAATCAAAAACTAAAAAGCTCATGTATGAGGTTTTAAATGAAAATACAGATTAAAGTTGACAAAAAAAAACATGAAAACAAGGTTAAGTTAACTGTTAAAATATATAAAACTATTACAAAAATAGCTTTGTTCTTTAAACATCACCTTTTACAGTTTGTTAATATTGACTCTAAGAATTGAATATATTACAATAATTTTACTAAAAATAACTTAAACATTCAAGGTATATGCAAAATTAATAAACAGAAAAAGTATACAGAAAAAAACAAGTTTTCAAGTTCCATTATTGGATTAATACAAATTGTATACATGTATTTTATTTATTTTACCACTGTTTTTTAAGTTTAGATAAAATTTTATAAGTTTATTGGAAGAATTATTGAATATTTTGAAAATTAGTTTAAAAAATAATACATGTAGAAATAAACTTCGTTATCATAATAAAAACTTTCAAAGTAAAACTTTTTATCTTTTGTCTTTTATTAAAGTTTGTACATTTAGTTAAAAATTTATATACAGAAAAAGAAAATTGATCACTTTTTTTTGTTACTAATAGAAATTACTTTAAATTTTTTATGAAATCACTCTTGTAATTTATTTTGAACACTAGTGTTCTTAGGTTTAAAAAGTTTATTTTATTGCGCAAATTTTATTAGAAACTAAAAAAACTAGTTTATTTTACACCTATGTACTTATAAGGAAAGGACACGCAAGAGTGTTTTTTACCTCTATCAAAAATTTTAGCCTTTACTTTTCATTGTCTTTTTAAAACATAAAACCTTCAAGCAAAATAGTACAACAAGTCCGACTGGATTAACACTAAATAAAAAAATAATTAGTTAACAAAATCCTTTTGGTACTTTATTATCTGTAACAAAACTGTTATAAACATATCTTTAAAAATAAATTAAAAGATTACTTTTACTTTTATTAGAAAATGAAAATATCACATAAAATATTTTAAAGTGCTAAATATTATTTTTAGTGTCCTAAAGTGTTAATGTAAATGTTTATTATGTTTAAAAGATAACTTTATTATTTTTGTTTTTAAGCAACACAGTTTATACTCTAAGCATCTAAGCAGAGTAAAAAAAATGTACTTTCTTAGTTTATTAAAATACTTTAAAGGTCTATCACGTTTTATTTTATTTTATAACAACTTTACAGTTAATTAAGCGTAGTATGTATACAACTAAAAAAATAAAATAAAAGCTTTCAGCTAGTGCATCTCGGAGTTTGCACAACATTATACATAAACGTTTTTTGCTTTTTCTAGAACTATTTAATTTAAAAACTTGTTTAAAGTATTCTTGTGTTTTATGTCTCTTAATACCTAGCATAAAAACTTTTTTATAGCTATGTGTAATTACAACAATTAAAACATTTTTTACGAATTTACATAACTTAAATTTGTGATTATTTTAATCATTACAGCTATAAAAAAATATTTAAAAAGTTATTTAATAGCATAGTTACCTTCAATTTTTACTTTTCAAATAGATTTAATTTTAGTTTTAAGAATTTTAATGATATAGAACTAAACAACAATAGTTTATTTGTTTCATAAAATTAGGTGTACAGATTAACATTTAAAACTCAGTTTAAATTTTGTGTTTGTCTGTCTAAAATATAGTAGAAAGATTAATTTTGTAAATATACACAAATATTTTTAATCAGTATTTTTAAGTGTTCACAGTTATTCAAGAGTTTAAAATATAACGATCTGAGTGAACGTAGTAATAAAACCTCTGAGTAGTATATTAACAGCTGAAATTAGAGTTATTTCAAGGTTTTTAATTAAACGTAAATCAACATTTGTAATTGTAGTTAACTTTTTTTATGTAAACTAAACAAATGTTCATCGTAAAACAATGACCTACAAACTAATATATAACGACAAAATAATCACTTTATCATTTTACTTTCCAAATTAAAGTAAGAAACTACAACTTTATTTTATTTCTTTTGTTTCTTTAAAGTAATCAACGTTAAGAAGTTATAACTGCACTATTTCTATTTTAATGTAAAATTTAAATTTGTAGAAAATACGCTGTACAGTTTATTGAAAACTGCAAAATAAACAAGTACTATTAACGCTTTTTTTAAAACTATTTTATACAACTAAAACAGTTACAACAATTTTTTAACTAAAAATTAGTTTTATATAAGCATACTTTCTTCCTTTAAATTTTTAGTTATTTTATATTTAACTAGGTCGTTTAAATTTTATCAATTTTATAAACGAAGCATATCAAAAATCATAGTGGTATACACTAATAATTGATATATTTAACTTTGTTTTGATTTTATATACATACTTCTAATGTAGTTTGCATTTAAATTTTTTATATTAGTTTTAGGTTTTCATTTGGCAGAAGTTTGTTTAACAAAAAAGTAAACATAACTTCTATAGAAGTTTTAAACTTTTTACACATGAATGATTTTTAGTACTAAAGTATATTAACCAATTAAAGCACAGAAAACTGTTTTAATTTTTACACAAACCAAAACTTTTATATTTAAGTTTGTTTGACTTTATAGTTTTTACTTTTAATTAGCGTTTGTTTTCAAAAAAAAATATTTTACATTTCTTTATTTATAGTGTTTCAAAGATTTGCAGACTGTTGAAGAAACATTAATATCTAATCTAATAGAAATAAACTACAATAGTTTATTTATTTCATAAAATTAGGTGTATAGATTAACATTTAAAACTCAGTTTAATTTTTGTGTTTGTCTGTCTAAAATATAGTAGAAAGATTAATTTTGTAAATACACACAAATATTTTTAATCAGTATTTTTAAGTGTTCACAGTTATTCAAGAGTTTAAAATATAACGATCTGATTGAACGTTGTAATATAAACTCTGAGTAGTAAATTAGTTTAGCAGTGGTACTTTTTACATTGATTTTATTTGAATATTCGGAAGTTTTCTTCAAATAAAATAGTTTTCTATAAAAACACTTTATCACTATCAAAAGGTAGTTAAACTTGTTTTTCAATACTTTGTCTACAATAAAAAAAATATACTAATTAGTTTTCTGATTTATGAATTATACATTAAAACTAAAATATACTTTTTTTTGTTCCATCTCTCTTTTCTTTTTGAAACTTTTCCTGGTCATTCATACCAAACGATCCTAAAAAATGTAGTATATATACTTTTAAATGATTGCAGTTTAAATATATTCAAACATAAACAAGTGATTTGATTCATAAATAAATATTTATTCTTTTAGCTATTATTTAAAATAATTCCAAATTTATAAGAAAAAGTATATATAAATTAATGAAACTAACCAATACACGCTGTGACCAGTATAGTCAAAAAAAGCTTCATAACAATGTTGTTCATTTAGAGAGCTTATTTCATCATCAAGTATACTTTAAGCAAATGGATTAATAAGTCTGTTTTAGAATACAAAATATTTAAAATGTAAAACAGTTGTAACTTGTTTTATCTTCGACGATGTTTACATTCATACCAATCAAAAAGAACGATTGTTTACCTGCCTAAGGCAAATTACGCTATAAAACTTAAGAATTCTAAGTGCTTATAAAATATTTTGGAAGTTATCGATTTAGTACGTTGTAAGTAATGTCTATTAAAACTTTGAAAGCATGTCAATTTTTATTAATGTTATATATGAGAGAATAAATCGAACATTTTTGAGCTATGGCTTTATGTTATTGATTTTTTTGTAGTAATATCATAAAACAATATTTAATGATAAAAATACTTTAACGTCAATTTAAAGCAACAAAATACAAATGACCTTCTAAACTAACTAAGTATATAATTGATAGTTATTCAATTTTTAATATTAAAAGTTAAAGTTTTGACAAAAAAAAAAATTGTAAGTACTTTTTTATAATTTGTTCAGATATAAAAAAATTACCGTTTCGATAAATCTGTTATAAAATTAAATTCTGTTAGATTTCCTTAACTTCATCAACAAAGTCGATTTGTGTACTAAAGGTAAAGGTGCTTTACCCGGTATTTTTTTAGCAGACAAATTAGCATTATACTTTTCAATTTTTTTTTTAATAAATATATTTAGATTTATTCAAATAAATACTATAGCACTACTATTATAGGCAGCATTTCATTGTACTCAACATAAACTTATTTAAATAAAGTAACGTAAGCTTTTGATAGTTGTCGGCAGCATGAGTTACTTAATTTTATGTAAAAATAAACTAACTTAAAGCTAGTATTTTTACTAAATTTAATTACTCAGAAATGATTAAATCTTTTAATTAAATGTTAACTTACATGACTTGTTTAATTAACTTTTAAAATAGTAAGTTTTTAATTACTTGTAAATAAACTTTAAAGCTTGACAGTTTGAAACTTAATCTTTGAAAGTAAACTAAAAATATAACTTAAAATTTCTCAATATAATCTAAAACTAAACTTTAACAAACAAGTATATGAAGTTTATTTAATATTTTTTAAATCAAATATTACAAGCTAATAACATTTTTTACTCAAGAATCTGTTGGGGAGTAAGTATGAGTAGTATAAAGTAACTCCTACAACTAATTATATAATAATAATAATAAACTTATAAACTTATTTGTTTTATGAATAAAATATAAGTTTTTTAGTAAAAATATTAATGAGCTATAAACAAATTACTCTCAAGCTTCAATAAAACTTAACAAAAACTGTGTGTACCAGCTAATAACAAAAGAAAAATGAGATACGAGCTGGTAAGGCTAATGATGCTAGAAAAAAGAAAGAGAAAAAGAAAACAGAAGGATGGTATTAGCGGCCTCCTTGGAGAAAACTAATCAGCTATTGTTGTGAAAGATTCGAAACCGGAGACTTTTAGCTTACAAAATCGAAAGCGTATTTAACAAATTACAAACGAAAAATCTTTATTACACTCAGCTACAAAGGCAGTTAATCGAACTTTTGGTCACGTAAAATAAAACAATAAAAAAATTATTGCGTTGTGGACCGAAATTTTTATACACCAATTTTAAAAAATTGCAACTTAAATATTTCTCTAAACCTTTGTCATATTAATAAAATTAGATGAGGCTTAATTTAGGTATAAAATATTACTATGTATTTTGTAAAAGAAAAGTGTTATATACCAAAAAAATATTTAATTATTTTTATTTTATTTCACTACAGTAGTTTATCTTAAAAACTACCTAAAAGTGTTAGAGTTTTTTGTGAGTTAAAGCAGCAAATAAAGCAACGTAAAAGTCTCTAATAAGTTGAACTTAGTTTACCTTATTAGTTCAGTCAAGCATGTCTTAATTGTTTTTAAAATAAGCACTTTTGTACTATTTATAAAATGTTTTGTTATCCATAGAGATATAAAATCAAAAAGCATTTACTATTTTTTTAACTACTTAACTAATAACAAAAAAAAAATTTATGTAGTCCTATTAATTGATAACGACATATATAAAGCAGTATTTAGCTGATACACAATCAACTCTTTTATTATTGTCTTCAAAAAACAAACAAAAGCAAAATACTTTTATATAATCATTTGTTAATTTATAGTATCTTAAAGTTTTTAGCCGTTCTCTTTAATAGAACTGTGTAAATATTGACTTTTCAAAAAATACATTTATTTACTTAGTTGTTTACTTTCTAGTTGTAGTTTCTGTGTGCTAAGCAATGATTATAAAACTAATTAATCATCAGAAGTAAACTTTATTTAAAGTTCAAAACTTTCGAAAATGTATAAGTATTTTGTATTTTGATTTATTGCACAACTGATTGACCACGTTTTTTGAGAGTGTAATATTTACAACCAATATAAAATTGTTATAAGTAGTATAATATGCAAGTTTTTATATTTTTTGAAAAACGTGTTAATTTATAAGCACATTCTTTTTCTTGCAACATTTTTTTTATTTCTTGATAGTTTTAAATGTTCTTTGTAATATCATATAGTAGTAAATAATGAACTTCTCCACACGACCAACAACAACAACAGTATCCGAGACAACCCATGACCAGTTTCGTCCTTATAAAGACTCATTGGCCTATTTGTGAGAAACCGTGTTGAGATCTAACCAAGTGGGCTAAACCACATAAGCACTGAAGCGACCGTTTGTAATAAATTTTAAAAAAATGATACAGTTAAAACGTTCACAGCTCGAAGTCTAAGAAACTCTCAGCTTATTGCAATGTTAAAGTCTACGCTCGTTTGAACAGTTGTAACCAGTATTTGTTTCGGCCATTATCAACAAATTTGAGATGTCGTAGTTTGTCTCGGATACTTTTGGTGTTGGTTGTATGGTGAAGTTCATTATTTATTATTGATGGCGCGAAACATCTAAACTTTGTAGATGATTGTCGAAATAAATACTAGTTATAACATACGTAGTACATATTATAGCAAAAAATGTTCAGCTAACCACTTTTTGTGTCAAAAGGTGACTGAAACTTTATACGAAGATATGTGATAAGGGTATAAATTAAATGCCTTGTTAAACTATGGTCTAGAAAATATGACCGGTCAGCGAATTACTTTTAAGTTTCTAGATATACGACCTATAAAAAAGAAAATTACCTGCCTCATCAACTCAATATTTCTTAAATTCCACGTATGTTTTTTATTCAAGCAAACAGTTTATTTATTTTGAAGAATAAACAATAACATGTATCTTTAAGTTCAATGAAAACATTGGCGAAAGTATATCTTGCCAAAGCCTGGACTTACTTTTTCCGTGAGGCAAGCTCAAGTTTACGTAAAGGTTTGATCATACCACTTATACCATCAATAAGCCTTTGGTAGACTGAGAGCCGGGTTTGGTTCTTATTGAAACTAGTCAGTCAGCCGCAACCGGACGTCACTGATCATACCAGCAAACAGTAGCTTCATTTTTAATCAAAACATCATAAACCGTTTGTAGAATAACGAATGCAAGTTTTTTCGGTTGATACTGACTGAAGAGTTTGGATAAGAACGAAACCTGGTTCTCAGTTTATCGTAAGCTTGTGGTCTGATGGTTGAAGTGGTATGATCAAACCTTCGTGTATCACTAAATTTCTAATTTAGTACTATATCTTAAAAATTTACTTCTTATTATTTAAGTTATTCAAATGTTGAGTAATATAACCTTAATCAGTATATTACTGTTTTAATAATTTTTTTAAAGATTTGTTACCTTGACTGTTTTTACTGTTTCGTGTATTTACTCAATGATTTTTTTTTGGTATGGTAGTCAGTCAAATGATCAGAAAGTTTTCTTTTACTAACGACCCGTGAAAGGTTATTTTTTATAAAATTTTGCCAGTGACCTTATTATTAGAAATCCAATTCACTACATATAAATAGCTGCCGACCATTATTGTTGTTGTGGTGATGATCTTTTAGCCAATGATAGCTCAAACATAAAGTTTTGGTTGAAACAAACAACTGTTTGAAAATAAGCTTTTGCAAATAGGGTCGTAAAATAATTTATATGTACTATACAGAAACAAATTAAAAAATCTTTTTATATATATTAGATTGAAAACGAATCTCAAAATTATCATACATAACTTTAAAATTTCTTATAAAATAAAATGTACATTAAACCAAACGAAAAAGTATATTAATTTTCAGAAATCTGAGTTTGAATTTAGTTTTAAATAATTCTTTCTACCAATCAGGGGTGGTTCAAAACTGGTTTCCTAGAAACTGTGCTACCCCTAAAAACTAAAATTAGAAAAAATAAATAAAAACTTTGTTTAATCAAAAACTATACCTAAAATTAGTAGATTTGCTGGTGCATTTTTACTATTTTTTTATTATTTTATACCATCAACCAAATGGTATAACAATGTGTAAACATTAGTTAAGACATATCTATCTTTTTTTTTGTGTATCTATTATACAACTTCCACCCTTTTTAATCTTATTTATCAACACTATAAATCTTACAGTTGTAAGTATTTCTTCAAATCTAACAACTATAAAACCTCTACCTTGTTTACCTTAACTTATTTATACTAGAAGTCTGATTGTTAAAGTTTAAGAAACAACAGTATTTAGAGCAACTAGATTTACGCAACTCACAAACTCGGGCTACTATGCCTTGATATAATTCCAACAAAGTTGAAATTAAAATATCTTTATGACATTATGAATTTTTTCTAATATGTCAGAGTTTAACTCTAAACTGAAACTGTTAAATAGTTTGCATAAAGCTTTTAAATAAGTTGTCAAATGGCTAGTTTAAGTAAAAAAGCAAAGGTTATGCACTTTTTTTTTGAACTAAATATTGCTAGTTTACTTTATTTTATATAATTATTGAAGTTTAACAACAATCACTTTTAAATGAGCAAAAGTGTTTTTATTTTATGTTCATATATAGCAACTGAGATATGGATTATTTTAAAGCAGATTCCGGCATGTCTTTTAAAATAAATTTTATTGATTTTTTTTTTGTTTTGATTAAACAGTTTAATAAAAACTAACCATGTCAATTCAACTTTTCAACTGACATCAGTAAATTAAACTCTACATTTCTTTAGATTAAAATTAAAATAAAAATACTTTATTTTTTATCTGCTTGAGATACTTTATTACTACTTATGCGAAAACCAGCAATTTTGTTGCAGTAAATTTTCGAGTTTTAATAATAAAATTTTTTTAACTAACTAAATTAAACTTTAAACTTTTTACCATTAGTTATAATTTACTAACTTGAAGTTGCCTAGAGTTTTTTTAGTTTTTTTTTAAACTTATAATTTGTTTAAATTCAAAAATTTAATCACTAGTTAATAGTTACAAACACTAATACAAGTTTTACAATTATTAAAATACTTTAAGTTTTTAGTTCTTGATTAAAACTTTTTTTTAAGTTTTAGCCAAAAGCAATTAGTTATTACTAATCTTTTACATGTTTTTAATGTTATTTCAAGATTATTTATACTAATTAGTTCATTGAGAAAGAAAATAACGATTAATGTTTTTTTTAAATTAAAGTATAGGTAAATGAAAACGAAAACATTAATATTGTTGTAATCTATGTAATGTAGGTAATAAATGTTAAGTGATTACTTACTTTTATTTAAGTTATAATAAACATATTTTATAACATAAAAGTTGCAACTTACTTCATTTAAAAACGTTTTGTATCAAAAGCTACTACAGAAAATACACGAGTATTTAAAAAGTTAAAGCTACCTTACTTAGAAAGTTAAACCGATAGTTCTTAAACTCTAATATTATGAGCACCGACTGTAATCTATAAAACAGTATTAAATTCTAATAACTGAAAAACTTTCTTTTTCATATGCATCAATTTAAAAAATACAAAAAAAGAAAAAAAAATGTTTGCAATTAAACATTCTTTAAGGATTGTAATATTTTTGTTATTACTACTAGCATAAGTTAAAAATTTGAATATATTAAATAAGCTTTCAAGCACTTTTCCTAAGTTATATAACTAAATTACTTTCAACTTTTGAACATCACGTCACTAAACTTTAAATGTAATTTAAAAAACAACAACTTCTAAGTAATTATTCTGAAACATTTATTTAAAGTTTTTTCATGAAAATTCAATTGAAACAGCTTACAATAAAACAAAACTTATATTCATGAAAAGTTTGATAAACTAATTGTTTTAATTACAAATAGTAAACAAAGTAAACTAATTAAAAAAATATTTTTAACTATCAACAGCTAACTTCTATAGATAGTGCGAAAGTTAAATAAATAAAAATACATGGTTTAAACTATTTCTAATTTAAACTTTATTCAATGAGTCAAAATTCTGGTTAAATGAAAGGTGTTTAGATATAGCCTTCATTTTTTTTTTGAAAGTTATATTTGCCCTCACGTGTTTATTAATTAAATGTTCTTCTCTTTTCATAGTATTTATTTTTTTTTTGTTTATTAACAAAGTAAGATTTTAATTTTAATGAACGAAAAAAGAAACGCTCAAAATAATTGATTCTAGGACCTGGTGCACGAAAAATCTTTCGGTTATCGAGTCGAACACCGCTTGGAATCCTTTTGGAATCTTGGCCAGGACAATACTAAGACTCAATATACTTCGGCACATATTCTTTAATCTTTCTTAAATCAATGTTTAGATGCTTTAAGCTAATAAAATGTATTTACTTTTACGTTTCCATTCATATTTGTGCATTTTTTCTTGTAAACTCAGTGGGCCCTTTTTTCATAAAAATAAGGAATGGTGTAAATTTTTAACATTTATGTAATTCTTTTCATATAACTAACATTGACATGAAATCATTTTGAAAAACATTCTAACAGTTTTGAGCCTTTTGTTAACTTGCTAGTAAATTTAGCTGTTTTATTTCTTCACCTTACTGCTAGTATTAATTTAAGCCTAATAGCTTATAGTTTAGTCTGTAGTTTATTAGAATTTATTTGTACTTTACGAGTTTATCAGCCAGTAACTTGTAAGCACGTTTGATTAATTGGAATTGAAATATCATTATAAAATTTTCAGATAGTTAAAAGAGTTATTTTAATAGTTTTCTAACCTTGATATTAGTTTAATTTGATAAAAAGACTAATACTTTTAAAATTTTTGCTAAACTACAAGGTATTTTTGTTTTTTAACTTAGTTTTAATTTTTGTTTTCATTTGTTTTCATACTTTATTGACAGTTTAAATTTAACTTAAGCTTTATGTCTTGTTGATGTTTAAAAAAAATCTAGGTTTCATTCATAACTAATAATCTGTTTGATTGAGTAAAACATTCTTTCGAAAATAAAATCTTTATATAAATTAATTTTTTAACATATCTTCAACTAAACAAATGTATATATATATATATATGTAAATAAGATCTTAAAAATACTTGGACATATGTTTCATAAGACTAGACGCCTTAATCATCAGCCAGTTAAATTTCAAATAAAAAGCACTTTGCTAAACATAGATGCAAAAGTTATACAAAAAAACAAAAAACATTATGACGTAATATTGTGCATTACAAAAATTCAGTACAAAAATTGATCTACCATCTAATTTTCAAACAACTAAAATTAACAAAAATAACATTTAAGTGACTATAAAATACTTTGTGATGAAACATATGTCCCAGTACTTTTAAGTTTTTATTTTTCTAATAAATTATTTAAAAGCCCTTCAAGTGGACTCAGTAGAAGGTGTCCAAGTTTAAATAATAGCCTTATTTTATATTAGTATATATATATACATATATATCTACAAAGTATGTGCTTACTTAACAACAAGCACATACTTACTTTATAAATTGTTATAAAGTAAATACTGTATTACGATCAAGTGAAGACTGTGCTACCTAAGCAAAAAAGCGTAAAGCCTCCCCAGCAAAATAAACTTTTTATTTGTATTGTTAATACCCTTGTCTTCAGGATCCATTGTAAAATTATTTACTAATTAATAGTATAAAATTTGCACTAAAGTATATATGTAATAACTTGACAACATCTGTTCGTTTATAAGGTAAATTTTGAGAAATAATACTTGTAATCGCCAGAATTTTATGAAGCTTAAATTTAAGTTTATAGATAAACACTAACTCTTCAAGAAAAATTAGTTTTAACAATTTTTCAATTATTTAGTTTAAACTTTTGTATTAAAAGATAAGTAAAAGTAAAACGGTACCGACCAGAATTGCCAGAAGAAAAAAAAGTACGTTTGTCTCTTTCAATTTAAAATCCATGTTCGAGCGTTTTTGGTAAGTACGCTCACCGCTACAACGACAATTTAGGTACTTAATTTACTCTTACTTAAAAAACATCTATACATGAAAAAAAAACATAACAAATTTGAAGCTATTTATTGTAGAAGTCTAATATTTTTTTCTTTTTTTTAAGACCGTATGTTAGTGTAAGCTGTATGTAAATTGTATTTGAAATTTCTTACACTTCTGATTACATAGTAAGCAGTATTAATTTGAACACGTTTGAACATTTTAATTATTGTGCGCAAACTGACGCATTGATGACTAACTTCAATGTTAAGTTGTAAATATTTTTTTATTGGTAGAAATTTTAAAAGCTTTCCAATGCATTAAGTTAAATGTAATAACATAACTTAGTGTGTTATAAATATTACTTTGACAAAACTTTTTTTATTTAACAAATAAAAAGACGATCTGCTGGAGTTTTATCAAGAATTTAAACAATACTCCGCTTAATTTCGTATAATATTATCCACTGCTTTTTAAATCTAAAAATATGTCAATTTATGTTAGTTAAATTAAAAAAACTTTTTCATTAGTGTCAATGTTTTTATAGGTTTGTTGTTTTCTAGGTAATTTATTGAATATTTATAATTTTTTTACCCAACTTTGAAACCCATTATTTTTAATTTCTTTAATGCTAACTCGGAACTTTTTTTTCTATTCTATAGAACGTTCTTTTGCTTTGCTTTTCACAAAAACTTCCATCGAATTGGGGCTTGACTTTAGTAGTTAGGCCCCTTTAAAAACTTAACATTTTTTCCAATTTTTAATTTATTTTAGCTTTTCTCTATATATATTTTTTTTTAATTTACTTGTTAAACTGAGTTTTTTTTTCATGATGGAAATTTTTTTATCTTTGATTTATTTTTTTTAAGATGCCCCCAAATAAAGTTTTCCAAAATATTAAAATTTATCATGGCTTTACTGCAAATATATAATATTTTTCAAATAATTTTTATTTTCAATTCTATTGTTTAAATAAATTTTATAACAAGGATATACTAATTTTTCCAGTTTTTTTTTATCATATGACCTATGCAGGTTTTACATAAATTTATATTATTCGAGGGATTTCTGGCTCAAATGAATTTATGTAAAACTTGCATAGGTCATATAATAACAATAAAAATATTAATATTTTCTTAGTATAAAATTTAGTTAAATAAGAATATTGAAAATAAAAACTATGTGAAAAATATTATATACTTGCAGTAAAGCCATGATAAATTTTAATATTTTGGTTAATTTTATTTGGGGATATCTTAAAAAAAAAATCAAAGATAAAAAAATTTGAAAAAAAAAAACTCAGTTTAACAAGTAAGTTAAAAAAAACTCTTCTTTTTTTTTATAAAGAAAAGCTAAAACAAATAAAAAATTGGAAAAAAATGTTAAATTTTTAAAGGACCCCCACTACTAAAGTCAAACCCAAATCGATGGAAATGTTTGTGAAAAGCAAAGCAAAAGAACGTTCTTTAGAATAAAAAATAAGTTCCAAGTTAGCATTAAAGAAATTAAAAATAATGGGTTTTAAAGTTTGGTAAAAAAAATACAAAAAAAGCTATTCGAGCCAAAGTAACTCTCGTAATAAAAAGTTGCTTTTACAAAACTTGACAAATTAATTCAAGATTGTTTTAAATATCTACTATTTAGCTCAGATGACACAATTCTAACTGAATTGTTATCGAACAATTGTTTATTTTATGTTTTACTTGAGTAACTGTGGCCTTTTGCTGAACAAAGCCTGGCAATTACGCTATGCAGTACATATAAAAGTAATTATGTGTAGTCATAAAAAAACTATTTTTTCTAAATGATTCTAGATTTACAAAAAAATTATTTTAAACCCATGAAAGATTATATTTTTTTGACGGTCTTAGTTACTAATTCACACTAGCAATCATTTACTTTTAAATCACATTTCCATTAAGCTTTTCAATAAAGTATACAAAATTTAAGAGTTAAATATTTTTAAACGAGCTCAATAAAAACTACATTTTTTACTGAAATCTATATATGCTTTAAAGCTTTTAAGTAACCTTTTAAACTTAAAAAATATTATTCACTGAAAATTGATACTATTTTATATTGTCTGTAGTTTTATTATTTTGGTTAAGTATAAAAAATAAGTATTTTTTTATATAAAAAATGACAATAGAAACACAAAGAAAAAATTAACAATTGCATAATCTTTTACTAATCATATGGCAATAAAGTAATTTTATAATGAAGTTTTATTATATATTAACAATATTTTTGAAGTATCAACTTTATATATTATCAAACACTTTAATAAATAAAAATACTTTTTAGATTTACTCTGAAAAACTAAACATGAATAATTATAATCAAAAATATTGATACACTTTTAAAAAGGGATATCTTAGTTTATTTAAACCTTTATATATGTGTATTGGGTTAATAAACAAACCAATGTATCGTATTTTTTAAGTCAACGAATATGAAAAATTTTTAGCTCTTACAAGGCAAGTGTTTAAACTTTTTTGTATAATAATATCCATAATTTTTAAGTACAATTATTTATAAAGTTAGCAATCAATCCCAAGTCTTGACATAAGGACATCTAACAATTGCAATTTCAACTTGTTTTCTTCATACTCAGAAATTGTCTGACAAACCTGCAATGAAAAAACAATTATATGTAAAAAAAATTTTATTTAATTCCTGTATTAGCTGAACCAAGTTTTTAACCTCAACAACATTCTACTCTTTTTTTATTTCAAAAATGTAAGTTTAATTTTCTTAAGAAAATTACACACTAATAAGAGCCCTATCAAACCAAAAAATTGTTTTTCTCTTTTGAAATTAAAATAATTTTTTAACTTAAACTAAGCTACTTGCCTGAGTCAAATGATGTCTAATGTCATCTACAAGCGGTACAGAATCAGTTTCTTGTCTTTCCATTACTGACATTGCGTCTTCGAGGACGAGAGACGAAAACTCTTCACTATTGACTATTTTATCCAAATTTTTTGCCATAAAACATGTGCATTTAGCCTCTAAGCGCGATAAATCGAAGTATTTTGACGATCTGTTTAGTACTACGAACTTAAATATGCACAGTTAATTTAATATTTAACCTTTTATTTGTAATAAGTCTATTAAAATTTTAAAACTATTTATAACATATACTATTTATAACATTGAGGTAAAGTTCAAAACTTAATTGATCCTAAAATTGTAAAGTATTTATAACAACTTACTTACGATTCTTTAAAATTTTACAATATAAAGAAGAGTTTTAGAATCTAAATCACAAAATAAAGGGTTTTTTTTTTTTAATTAAAAAAACAGAAAAACTATGAAGTAAAACAAAAAATTATTTATACTTAATCTTGTTTGGAACTTAAACTTAATACATTTCTAGTTTGCTTAATATACCTATGTAATGTTTTAATTATTTAAAACCAGACCTTTTTAAACTAAAAATAAAGTTTTCTCATCATAAAGTTAGCTAATGTTTTTTAAAAGTTTATTTCTCCAAGTGTTTTCATTTATATAAGCTGTTAAAATTTTAAAATATTTAGTTAGAAAAGTTTTAAAGGAAAATATCTACAATCAAAACTGGACTATCTTTAAATTTCACTGTAAAATCAACTTTATATGCTACTTTTCAACTTTTTTATTTATACAAAACTTAAGTCTTAGATAAAAATGTCAAATTTAACAAAACTTTCACATTTTATGGTATTTCCTAAACCCTCACTTTGACTAAAGTTTTAAACTTGTTACTTTAATTTACATGATATAAATCGAAAAGCCTATGAAGAAAGTTTTGATTGATACAAAAACACAGTATTTGTACATTACTTTTATAAAGTAGAGTACTAATGTAGCTAAAAAAATATCTTCATTTCCAATAAAAACATTAAAATATTTAAAAATATAAAACTTACAGTTAAACAGTTTCCTAGCTGAATATTCTTTAAAACTCAAAAATTATTAAATGTATTTTACAAAGTCTATAACTACTTGTAAATTGAGTAGAAATTTCTAATGTTTATTAGTTTACTCAAAAACAATCCACATCTTCTACTAAGCCCTGACATCATGAACATATGGGAGTATGCTAAGACTTCTTGCGTTTCATCAAACATGCTTAACTGTAATTAATCAAAACTATAAAAACTGTAGTTAAGCTAAGTTAAGCTGTAGTAAGTTATTTAAATCGTAAAATTGAATAAATACTTATATGGTATGTTATTATAACATAAATACATTTATCTTATCAAACGAAGTACTTAATTTTTTTTAATATTGTTACGTTAATAATTTTAACTAAACCAGTGTTTTTTCTTTTTTTTTACTTGTGCACAAAAAGTTTGTTGTTTGTATAAAAAATTGCTTTATTATGCATGGAAAAATATTTGAATAACTGTTGAAGTATATGAAAGTCTATATCAGGGTTTACCAGAGGAGACGATATCACCTCTTTTAATGCGATTTTAATAAGTCAGGGCAATAAATAGCTAAGAGCAAAATAGGGGAAAATGTTTAAATTTTGGACTGCCATGGAGTTTTTACTTTTGCTTATTTTAATAATTTTAGTTTGCTTTTTAATATATTATCCTGAGTTGAGATTATCTAAACCAGAGTTTCCTAAAGTGGGCAATAATTACTAAAAAAGCAAAGAATTAGGTTTTTAAATAATAAAGGGGAAACAATTTTATTTAAATTTCTGCTAATTAGGGCAATTATGAAAATGAGTTAGAGAAACCCTGGTCTATATTCTACTTTAAAACTGTTTTAAACCTATATTATTTTGCTTTTTTCAATTTTATAATACCCATTTAAATAACACAATTTAACTTCAATAACATGAGCTAATGTTAAATAAAAATACTTTTTATATTCTATGAAGCACTAGAACCTTTAAATAACTCTTTTATATCAAACTTGTGACTATTATATAAGTTAACTAATTTAGATTGCGTTTGAACGCTGTACTAAAAAATTAAAAGTGAGTCTTTAGTAAAAAAACATTGTTTTATGTGTCACAAAGCAACTTACTTTTTGTTTCTATAAGTTTAATTAATATACTAAAGAGTTTTCAGTTATGTGTTTGTGTCAGGTAGAAAAAAGATTAAATTTATATTTTGTATATACAAAGGTTATGTCTCCAGTTATAAAAATTACAAAAGGTTTTTTAGACTGTTCTACTTTTAAATTAATTGCTACTACAGAACCAAATAATACAAAATAACATTAGGACATAATGTATAACAACTCTATATTTTACAAAAGTTAAAAAATAAAAGGTTGGTTTTTATATGAAAATATTTAAATTTTATTATTTAAACATAATTTCCAACTTATAATTACAAATACTTAAATTTTATAAGACTTACAGGCAATGTTAAAATGGCATACAAAAACAAATGTATACACAGTGTAAAAATTATTTTGAACAATCTAGTTTTTTACTAGTAAAAAACACTTAAATGAGTTAACATGCATCTTATTTTTATTTCAATTTTTATAATAAACTATTCATACCAAATTCTAACTTTATTATCACTATTATAAACTTCTTTAATTTGATTTTTTTATGTACATTTTTTAAAATTGATTTAAAGAACTAAATTTTTAATTAGTAGTGATTATAAGAATTACAATGAATCTAATACTACAACAAACCTCAAAAGCATCAGCATAAGCATGCAGAACAATTGATTTAAAAACATTTAGTGACATATCATTCAAACAGACAATAGGAATGGTATCATGTTGGTAATTTTCGCAAAAATGATCATCACATCTAGCACGAAAGTACTCAGAATATGTAACTAAAAAAGCTTTATGAGCATAAAAGCTATGTTCTTCAACTATAAAACAAACATCAGCATAGTAAGTCTTTTTATTGTCCATAGCAGTAAAAGGTAACACTCCTTGATCTACCCAGTCGTTAGCTGACGGAGGAATAATATGATCAACAAGACTTCTTAAGTCACTATGTAACTTGGAGGTGCAAGTTAAATTTTCAACAGTAAATAAATTTACCCTTTTCTGTAAATGAGGCTTCAATCTTTTCAACTCGTCATACCTCGTCTCAGTCTTTGAAATTTCCTCCAATAATGTAAATAGTTTACAATTTTTAGCAACACTCCTCAAGTTTTCTAATAGTCCATAATCAATGTCAAGTCGGCCAGTATAAATGTACTGAATGGTAGCTCTAAAAGATTCTTTATAAATCCTTGAACTTTTTATATTTATAGTATTTCTTCCTAACCACTTAGTTGCAAATGCTGTTGCAAAATATTCTGACCTTGCTACCAAAATACATTTATGAAGAAAAAATCTATCTCCATGAACAATAAACAAGACATCTGAAAAGGGGTGCCTATCTAACAGATCAGTCATCAATTCATAGTGTTTGTTCCTTCTTAAGCCTGACTTGTTTACTTGCTTCCAGTTTCTTACTAAATTCTTAATTTCCTCTGTCGATTTATAACAAAAATAAAAAATAATAAAAACAACCTTATAAATCTAATTAAATTTTTTTGCAGTTTTTATCTGTAAGAAAATTAAAAAACAGACAGGTATCATTATTTTCAAAGCAATTTTCTTGATGTTTTAATAACTAATATAAAATATATTTAAACGTTTTTGGTGTAGATCTAATTCTCTGTATTGTTTGAAAATAATAAATACTAAATTTTGTGATTAGCATTTTTTTAAATAATAAACTAGTTTTTATTAATAAAAGCTATTCAGCATTAGAAAATATACTGATTTAAATATATATTTACAAAATACACTTTTTTATGCTTGTAACAAACACAGTTAAGAAGTTATTTAAGTTTTTAAGGGTATACTAGGATCCACCTTGTTTTTTACAAGTTGATTTTATTTGTAGTTTTTAAATTAAAACTTACATTGTTTTTATTATCAAAGCTCTAAAGTCAACAACCACTAAATTCTTACTTAGTGTAGTTAATTGGATAGAAAGTCATTTATCCCAGTTGTCAGAATTACATTGAGAAAAATTTACTTTTACATATACTGATCCCAAATTTATCAACTTTTAAAATACTTAGTTTAAAACTGTCAACTATACCTAACTGCACATTTTTTATTGAAAAACTCTAAAACATATATTCTAAGCAAAATGTCCTGCTTAAAAATGAAAATAAAATTTGGAAAAGTATTACAAGTATTATATTTACTTTAAGCTTGTACTATAAAGCACTAATAGATGATAGACGTTAAATCACTGAATAAAGAAAATAATTGTTTTAGATCAACTCTGCATCTCCTACAAGAATCTCTGGTAATACTAATTTTAAAGTATTTCTGGCAATTATTAAAATTAGCTTTTATTTACAACAAGTTTCTATAATAAAATTTCAACCATCACACCACAAGCTCAAGTAGACTCAGACCCAGAAGTTGAGTCATTGAAAGTCATGCTTATGGTTAACAAATTTATGTTAATTAAATTAATTGGATCTGGCCTAATTTAGATTTTAGCTAAAAAGGCCAAAATTGAAAGATCACTAATTTCAACTAGATAACATCTATTAAATGTATATTGATTAAAAATTTAACACTTTATGTTATTGAAATAAGAATATGGTTAACAAATTTATGTTAATTAAATTAATTGGATCTGGCCTAATTTAGATTTTAGCTAAAAAGGCCAAAATTGAAAGATCACTAATTTCAACTAGATAACATCTATTAAATGTATATTGATTAAAAATTTAACACTTTATGTTATTGAAATAAGAATTTGAGAAAAACAAAGCATACTATGACTCGAAAAAAAACAGGTTGCCATTTTTAACACACAAAAGACATCCTAAGTTACAATGAAATAGCTGAAGACAGCTTGAATATATGACAAAAAAAGTCAAGAAGTAAGATTTAAAGTCATAAAAACTAGCCTAAGATCAAGGAAAAATAATCAAACTAGCCTAAGTTTTGCTTTAATTAAGTCTTACTGTGTGGCAAACCTATCAATGTAACTTAAACTATACATTTGTTTCCTATTCAAAAAATTTAACTAAGATAAATTTCTATATATTTGCCACTTACCTGATAGTAAAGTTTTATTAAATAACATTTATATTAATTAGTTTTTCCTATTTTCATTTAAAATAAACTAAAAACTACAACTAAAGTATAAACATAAAGTTTTTAAAATGAATGGCTTAAAGGTAGTCTGGCTTTTTTATATTAGCATTTTGTTAAATATTCTGTATTATTCTTCAAACATTTAAGGCCATACGAGGGTTCAAAATATTCTCTACAAAAGTTAACGTAGGCCCTAATTTGAAAAACTAATATTATATACTAAAAGTATATTATATGGATTAAAAATTAAAATTATAACTAGCTTTAAATATTTAGTCTATCGAGTTTTATAAAAACTTTCAAATAAAAATGTTTGGAAAACAGGATTTTCATTGTTAATTTTTACAAAACTGAGAAAATTTAATTACAAAACTATAATTTCCTCTATCTATTAAGCAACTAAATTCTAATTTTTATATTATTTTTATTGCATAAAATAAAAATACTATTGTAAAAAAAACATTGTATGACCAACAGTAGAACTTTTTTTTTGTATTGCCAGAGAATAAGCCATACAGGCTCCAGAACTTTAATCTAATTTCAAATCTAGATCAAGTCCAGATCAGATACAAATATTTTATTCAAGTAAAGTTTTGGTTAGATCTATACCTTGGCAAGCTATAGCCAGATCCAGCTGTATCAGGTGTTTCTATCTGGTAGAACACTAGTGCTAACCCCTTTGGTCAACAAACGATGTAATTGACACTTACATATATACTTATTAAACCATAAACAAAAAGAAAAACTTTAAATATTAGTACAAATATAAAAGCTTTATTCATATGAAAATACTAATTAAGACACAGTACCAGGATTGCCAAAGGTTTTTTGCAAATTTTCTCCAGGTTTTCAAAATTTCTTCTGGGTTTTTAAAATTACAAGTTTAAGGGTCTATTTTCAGTTTAAAATTAAGTTTAAGGTAAAAAAAAACTAGGTTTAATAGTATAACGACATTGAAAAGACACCTTAAAGCTTCTTTAAATATCTTTTTTAATAAAAAAACTCTTGATGACTACTAAACTTTTTTATCTATGTGATAGATCTTTTGTATTAAATCGAAATTTTTTTACTTAACATGTAAAAGGTTTTTTAGTGATTTTTGTTCAAAGTTCCAGGTATTTATCAAAATTTCTCAAATTTCAGGTTTTTAAAGGTTTTTCAACCTAAATTTTCAAATTCCAGGTTTTTCCAGGATACCCGGTTTTTTGGCAACCCTGACAGTACATACATACTTTAAACTTCAAATAAAAATGCAGTAAATTGTAGCTTTCTTTAGTTGTAACCAAAAGAAGCTTTTGTTTCTGCTGAAGACAACTTTTCTTCTAGAATAATATAAGTAGCAAAACAATATAGATTACAAAAATCAGTACTGTTCCACGAAGGTAAACCATGGTTGAAAAAGCATAACAAGAACAGCTTTGATGTACAAATAAGAAGCTTCAATTGCGCAGAAATTCCCAAACTGGATGGTCTATATATCTTAGATATCTTAAAGAAGGAAAAGATCTTTAGTGATGTTAACTTTGGCATATACCATGACAATAGTTTAACAGTGGTGGACATTCTACCGGGACCAGATATGGAGAAAAAAGTTAAACAGCTAAAAAAGGTTTTTAAAAACATTGGCTTTGATGCTACCTTCCTAGATGTAACTTAAGATCTACAAAATGAAAGCCACAAGGGGTATAGAAAACCAAATGCGCATACAGTCTATGTGAATAGCAAGTCAAAACATCCAGAGCATGTGTTAAAAGACTTACCAGTCGCAGTGAATAACCTCTTCCAAAAGATTTCTAGCAGTTAAAGCATTTTCAAGAAAACAATCCAACAATACCAGGAAGCTATAACAGCAAGTGGGTACAATCACGAGTTAGCCATAAATACGAGAAGGGTAAGAACAAGAAAAGGAGAAGAAGAAATATTTTATATTTCAATGCTCCATTCTGCAAAAGTGTGGCAACACGGGTTGGGAAATGCTTCCTAGAGATTGTGGATAAAAACTTTACTTAAAACCATCCATATTGTAAAGTTTTCAACAGGAAGACACTAAAAGTGTCTTATTCCTGTATGCCAAACATGAAACAACTTATAACAGCACACAATCGAAAGATGTCAGACACGCAAGACAAAGAGAGGCTGTGTGACTACAAAAAACAAGAATGCCCGGTAAATGGAAGTCGCCTAATGGAAAATATTATATATAAAGAGACTGTCATAACTAAAACCAGGCTAAGTTTTATGTTGGCTCTACTGGACTATCGTTTATGAGTTGCTACAAAAAACACAAGTACAGCTTTAAACATGAAAAATATAGAAATGCAACAACTTTATCACAGTACATTTGGAAACTAAGAAATAACAAAGCTAATTTTAAAATTCACTGGAAAATATTAACAAGAACAAAAAGCAAATACAGTTTAAAAAATGGACGTTAATTATGCAATGCAGAAAAAATCAAAATTTAAACGTTAAAAAATCAGAATCTTTAAACAAAAGAAATGAATTACAAACTGGCTGTATACATTATCAAAAACTATTTATTTAAAAACTATGTTAATAATTTTGTCTGAAATCAACTAACTATTCTATTATTACGTAATACCTACTTATGTACAATTTTATTGCTGTATTTACAAGTTTGCTTTTCATTGAATAAAATACTTGGCTGAAGACACGTATTATTGAACGCAGAAACAGCTGTTCCAAGCAAAAGTTTATTTTGTGTATTTTGATTATATATATATATATATTCATTTATTTATTTTAGATGATTTTTGATCATTTCATAAAGCTGAATAGTTTGTTTCACAATAATATTTGTAAGAAGTTCAAGACCAGGACTTCTTGACTGCAAACTAGGTAATGTGTTAGTGCGTAATCATGTTGAAAATTAACAAACACAGGCTAATTTTAGAAGGTCTTTTAATCAGTTATTCATTTAAATTAAAAAACACATAATGCTTATTTCCACAGAAACATTTGTTCTTAAATTATAAAAGTATAACCTTGTTTTAAAAGTATTTTTTACAATAAAACATTAATTTAAGCCATTAAACTTTTTTATTTGTGAACTAATAGTATGCTTAATTATATTAATATTTTTTTTTAATTTTGCTTTTTTTTAGGTAATTTTCTTCACAATTTTAGTTATAATCTAAAAGTGGATACTTTTCATTAAATTACTGCATTTAAAACATTCAAAAAATTTGACATATCAAGAATTAATACTCTAATAAGTTTTATATTGGTTAAGTTTGAATTAAATCAAAAAGTACTGATTGAAACCCAAAAAACTACAAAGCAATTGGTGCAAATCATAAATAAAAGCAAGATAAGATGAGTTTTTTTTATATATATGCTTTTTCTTAAACTTTTATTAAATTAAAGCTTTATTTTACTTTATTTATTTTTGTACTTAAAATTTTCTTAGTTTAAAAAAAGGACTTATATATATATATATATATTATTAGTAGAAAAGCTTTTCATTTAAATGATAGTTGAAATGAAAGTATACATGTTTCATCTAACTTGCTCTATTACTATGTGGCATATTCAAGTAAATTTATAACATTTATAAAAGTAAATTATTCATAATAATACAAACTTTTTTATATATAGTTGTGTTTAAATGTAATTGTAAAAATACCGCTTAATGCTCCATATAAGCAGCGTTCCCCATCAAAAGTGTTTTCAGGGCATCTAGATCCTTTTTGAAGCAAGTACTCAACGATTTTAAAGTGTCCACATAAACACGCATAATATAAAGGTGTAGAATCCCACTCATCTCTCAAGTTTAAGTCTATATCATCGTCTTCTACTAGACTTTGTACTTTTGTTAGACTTCCCTCTTTGCAATATTTGAACAAAGACTTGTTTATTGTTGAGACCTGTTCTGATGAATTCATTTTTAATCTAAGCCAACATTTAAATGTTAACAGCTATAATGTTTAAAGCTGTTTAATAAATTAGTGTTAGTATATTACGGATAATAACAATTTACTAATACTTATTGCTAGTGTCTTTAATCAGTGAAGAACTATTAATAACTTAAAGATTAAAGCTTTTTTAATTTTACAAAATAATTTTATTAAAAACAGTTTTCTAAGCATTTGTTTCTAAGCATGCCAAAACATAACTATAATAAAAAAAATCAACTTTTAATCTAACTTGAAAAACTTATGTATAATGTTATTAAAAAAATGTTGTACATTATATAATAAACTAAAAATTCAAATTTTTTTAATGTTTTTTTTATGAAGTTTTACAAATTTCATTTCATTTATGAGCCTTTTTTGTACAATGTTTAATATTTGTGTAGTTTTTTAACATATATAAAGCTTTTGTCTCTTGATGACTGAAAAAACTCTTTCTAAGTTTTAATTAGTGGTCTACCAAATCAAAGATGCAAATCTAAATTTTCTGCTAAGACCTGATCCTATTTCAAAAATATATACATACAATTTAAAATTAGTTTGGATCCAATAAATTTAAAAGAGCAATATTATATTGTTTTTAAAGAAATAAAGCATCTAAAAAAGTCATTAATTAGAAGCTAGTATTAAAAAGTTTTCTGAAAAGATATAAACAAAACATCTAGCATATAAAAGTACTTAGAATTGGTATTTATGAAAGTTTTTATTGAGAATGATGTATATTTATAAAAATTTATAAAGTATTTTTGGTGCTAAAGAATTTGTCTAATGAAAAACCAATAATTAAAATCGCAGCTTACACTTTATTAGCATTTGATTGCCTTAATCAGCATGCTGATTGATTTATATAATTTTGCTTCTTTCTTTTAATCATTATTAGAAACTAGTAGTAAAAAGTTTTCTGAAAAGATACAAGCAAAATATCAAGTATATAAAAGTACTTATAATTGGTACTTATAATAAGAGTACTTATTTTGAAAGTTTTTATTGAGAATGTTGTTGATTTATAAAGAATTATAAAATATTTTTGGTGCCATAGAATTTGTTCAATAAAAAACCCATAATTAAATTCGCAAAAACTGGCAATTAGCAATAAGTAAATATGTTTATATTTATTTAGTATTGTTTGTTAAATTGATTATTTTCATAGTGCTTCTATGCAACTTTTTTTTGAAAAGCTAACTATTTTGTAAAAAAAAACAAGTTACACAAACATATTTTTATAAAGTATTCAACATAAAATAACAATTCAAAGCCCATAGAAGTACTATGACAATTGTCAATCCAGTGCTTATCACTTGTCACTTATCTGGACTTCACTTATCCAGACAGTTTCAGTCAAGAGAAAATTTTTTAAAAATTCAATATTAAACACAAACATTTTTGTGTGATATAAATGCTTTCATTCTGTAAGAAAATATTAATTGATTTTATAAACTTTGCAATTGAGTTCATTATTATGACATAATAATACTACTTAAGCTTATATTCAAACTAGTTTATCTATCAAAATTTATTTGTATGTTAAGTAAGTCAGTTTTTAATTTTTTTTTAAACAATGTTATTTAGAATATTTAAATTTTTTAAAGTGTTTTTGATCTTTAATAAAATTCTAATTTTTTTAGAAAATGAATGTATAACAGTTGTTTTATGTTTGATTTCTAATTTACAGTATATTATATATGTTGTTAATTCAAACACTTTTTGTTTAAGATGAGATGCATGATTTTTATTTTTATAAATCATATAAGTTTGACATACTTATCTTACCAGGTTTTAAAAAAACAAGACATCAAAAAAAAATCAAGTTGCAATAATGGCTGAAAATAAACTATAAGTTTATAAAGTGGTAAAAAACAATGTGCTAAAGTATTTTATAAGTATTAATGGAGCAGTTTAGCATAGGCAGGTCGATATTTTGAAAAGTAAAGAAAAGTTTTAAGCAGAAAAAGAGAAACTGAGCATTTGTTATTTATTATGCATTGAATAATACACAGCACTTATACTATTTAAGTAAAAAAAAAAGTTTTGTACTTATCTGGAAAATTGCTTATCCGGACATGTTTACAGAAAAGTCTTGCCTAACATGTCCAGAGTAAGCACTGTACTACAACTTTATTTATTTACATACACAACTAAAACTTTGCAGATACTATTTTACTTCACCTATATTTTAATTTTTTAATCATAGTAGCCTAAAATATTTAGAAAAGTAAAGCCTAAAGAGACACCAATATAAAATTGTAGCATCACAGTCTATAATTTATACATATTTATCCTCTGTTTAGCATGCTATAATTTACTTCTTACAATCATAATATTTAGATATTGGTGCTTACTCATGCATGTCGTTTAAGAAAAATCTGTTTCATGATAATCAGTAAGGAGTTAGTTTTAGCCTCATAAATCCCCTAATTCGAGTAAAACTTGAAAGATAATCAAATCAAATACTATCATTTAACCAAACTTAGTTTTAAATCAGACTAGTATAATTAGTGTAGCAGAAAACTTATTGTTTGTCTAAATTTATACCTTTTAGATTCATATATTTTTGCAAGCTTTAAAATAATTAAATTATAAATTAAAACATTTGTATAAGCTATTTATTTTTATTGTACTTATATTGAGTTACATAGCAACTAATACCTTAAAATGTAAACTTTCCTAAAACATATTTTCCGAAATTCAAAATTCCAACAGTTCAAATTAAAACATTTTAAGTTCAATTTTATTTATAGCTTTTAAAATCAAAATTGCGACAACAAAATTTTGAAGTCTTAAGTGTTGTTAATAAAAACTAAGAAAATTAAAACTACAGTTTTTTTATTTCAAATGGTTTTTTAATTCTGTCTTTTTAATTATCGGATTTTGCAACTAGCTCAAACTTTTTAAAGTTATGACTTTTAATTACGACTTTTCAAAAACTATTTTAACTTATTTGGTTCTGGCTAGACTTATTTAATAATTAAGCACTAAATGCATATTTAAAAATTTTAATTTTATCTCCAATACAATGGCAATTGGCATACTGACTTTAAAACGGCAGCGATTAACCGAACAATAATTCACTCTTATCTCAAAAGAATAGCTCTTCCTTTAACCAAATGTCAATAAATCAATCTTTAAAAGAAAAAGTATTTTGCAGTCCACAGTTATAAAAAAAATGTATCGGGGCGGCGTAGTAAAAAAATGTATATTATGTAAAAGTCAAAGAAAAGTATAATAAATTATCAATTGCTTCTTTATTCAACAGCTAACACAGCGACAGCACTACCATATTGTCTTCTGAATAAAAAAATCATAACAATTAAAAAATTCTTACAAAAATGCTCAATATAATTAGTTTTACACAAATTGATTTTGTTCTAAAAATTAAGTTGCGGGTCGTTCGTTGCCAATTCTTAGTCTATACGATAAGGTAATTAAGCTTAGTCTTTAGCTACTTTAATAGGAAGATTTCCGAAGAACTCAATTATTCTACATGTTTTTTTGTACTGTAAGGATTTTTTAACTATAAATCCAAGAAACTATATCTTTTAATATTTTTATTATAGAATATATATTTTTTTTAAAGTTTTGTATACGAAACTTTTAATTGTATTTTTTAGAGACTCTTTATTAGTTTTGTTAATCTAAAATAAATATCTTACAGTTTTGACGTGAACTTTATCAATTTCACACCAAATAAAAATTAAAACTCAGTTACTTTTAATAAAATTACGGTCGAATATGTTTTTTTATAGTTACTTTATAAAATAAAGCTTTTTAATAAAGTTTAATGACAACTTTGTTTAAACAAAATTTAAACAGTAATAATTAAACACTAGAAACACTCTAAATGTTTTATGGGAAAAATTAATTATAGGTTTTCTAAAAATTATTATCATATTAATTTAGTTATAGATTGCGATTTAATAAAGTACTTATAAAATAGATGCTAGTATTTTATATTATTAATTTTGATTAACAGAATAGTGTTTTATTTATTTTAGCTATTACTGCTACTAAGTTAACAGACATTTTATAAACAATAAATTCTATATTAACTATTGTAAATGAAAACAAATATTTTATGTTTTTCACATCATATTCGTGTACATAGCGTAGTTAAACTTAAGCTACCTATTTTTATGTTAAAGTTATAAACCTGCCAGATCCGGCATTTAATATTAAGATCAGAATCGGGCATCAAACTTTTTTCGAAAAATAGTTGGATCCGTTAATCTGATATAAACAATAATAATTTGCTTTTGTAAAAACAAAAAGTCTATACTTTCAAAAACATTTATAGTAAATTTATAACAAAAATTTTTCTCAACTTGCACTTTATTAGCTTATATTTTTCATAATTGTATGAATAAAAGCACATTGATTCATTAATAGTAACTTTATTTCTTTTCTTTAATGAAACACCAATATTTTTCTATTGTACAGTTTTAAACATTAAGAAAATTAACTCAAGTTTAACTAATTTTTTTATATTTTCTTAATTTTCTCTAGTCAATGGGCAGAGTAGGGGTCTGTTTTGCACGAGTAGTCACTTTTGCATGAGTAGTCACTTTTTCACGAAGTTAGGTTTAGTTTCAATGTCAAGGTCAGGATGAATACGTGCAGAGTGACGCCGTGCAAAAGTGACGTTGGTGCAAAAGTGTGTTTGTGTAAATGTGACACAATTGGGCAAGATGTAGTAGCGTTTTGTACATAATAGGCCAATTTTGTTCGACATAGGCGTTAAGACATTCGCGGGTTGCTTTACTTTTGTAAAACTTTAATTAAAAAAGTTTATAATTTCTCTAAAACCAAAAGTATAACAATAAGACCATGAAATTAGTACTACAGTTTGCTCTTGATTTAGTTTAATTGCTACTTGACAAGTTTCATAAACATACTTATAATATGTTTGTTTAGTACAATTTTTTAAATAGGAAATAGTCACTGACTTCGACCATATAAAACTAATCACATTAATCTGTAAACTAAAAAAGATAATTAGAACAAAAATCAACTACTTAAAAACATTAAGTGTAATGCTAGATCCTTTATCGAGACCTATTTGATGATTAAGTTTTGATTTGAATTCTTAAATATAATTTTAGTATGCAGTAGCAGTAAAGGCAATTATGATTAAAAAACTCAAACTGTTGTTTATTGAACGAAAAAAAAAGCGCTCAAATATTTGGTCCAAGGACATGGTGTACGAAAAACCTTTCGGTTATCGATTCATACACCAGGATACAGTTTAAAGTCATGTCCAGGACAAACCATCAAATTAATCATCAACTAGGTCCTGATAAAGCATCTAGAATGACACTTAACGTTTTTAAATAGTCGATTTTTGTTCTAATTATCTTTTTTAGTTTTTATGATTAATTTGATTAGTTTTATATTGATTATTTCTTAACTATACTCGTATTTTGTTTGATTAACTACTCTTGTGAGTATTTATTTTGTTTAAAAAAAAAATTAGTTAAATTTTGAAAACACTGGTTAAAATAAAAATTTTTAATGGAAAAAAATTGGTTTTCAGCAATAAATTGGTACATTAAAATATGTTAAGAAAGAATTTTTGGTTATTGTACTACAAATCTATATTTTATTTTGTTTCAACCAGGGGCGTTTCCAGACTTTTTCAAATGGGGTAGCACAAACTTACTTGTTCAATATTAGTGTATTCCTTTAGTAGCTTTTAACAAAACACTTTATAAAATTATCTTATGTCTACTCATGTGGTTAAGCATTTGTATATTAAAAACAAAGTTATGTCTTTATAAAGTTTATACCAATTTATTATCAATGTTTATTCATATAAGTTTTACAGCAATAGTTTTGGCTGTCAACTAGCTTTTGCTTTCACTTTTGCTGTTGTTGAATCTCAACAGCTTGACTTAATTTAAAACAGTTTTTCTAGGTTAAATTATTCAAATACTGTTACACAAAGTTTTCTCCTTGTTTGACTGAATATTAAAACTTCAAAATTATAACTGTGCAAACTACACATAAGTTATTTAAGTATTTGAAAAAAATTCTTGTAAAATAAATTAGTGAACTTTCGTTTGTTATATTTTGTATTTATTTTGGATGTGATGTTTTAGTCACTTTTTTTAGAAGTTATATTATAAGTCATGACATTTAACGCAAACAAGTTTTAATAAAAGTAGTTTTTAAGTAAACAAATGGGTATATCTTTTGTTGAGTTAAAGATATGTTGAAAATTTTTATTAATTTTTTAACTAAGCTCGTTTAAACGTTGATTAAAACCACTTTAATTATTTAAGTTTAA
Organism: Thalia democratica; assembly: GCF_965202585.1. Taxonomy (NCBI): domain Eukaryota; kingdom Metazoa; phylum Chordata; class Thaliacea; order Salpida; family Salpidae; genus Thalia; species Thalia democratica. The sequence goes on from NC_139165.1 coordinate 62,658,068, forward strand.
TAAATTTCATCTATATTGGTTGAAGTATCACTATTAAATATAAGTGGTTTTGTTTAAAACTCAATTATCAAAATTAATGAAAGTTTAAAGAATAAAACAACATAAAACCTTTTTAGTTAACTAGTATTTTATAGAAAATGTTTAAATTTCTATCATTTAAAGTGTGTGGTTAAATAGTTAAAATACCATGGCCAGTGTTACTTAACTAAATGAATTGAAACTTTAAAAAAATCAAATGGTAGTACAGAAATATCATAATAAAAAATGTGAAAGAATCTGTTTTAATAAAACCCGACTTTTAATTGCTATTTAATTTAAAACAAACAAAAAAATATCACACAATTTATTATCTACCAGTAAGTATGTGTATTTATACTTTAGCAATTAACTTTAAAGTTTTAACGTCATGTCCTTAACAAGACGTTAAAAGGTATACATGTGTTGTGCGACTCAATAACCAAAATATTTTTTCGTGCACCAGGTCCTAGGACCAATAATTTTGAGTTTTTTTTTTGTCGTTTAATAAACAATAAAATAGTAGTTTCTAGTTCAAAAGCAGTGCATATACTTTATTTATTTACTTATGTTGCGAATCTTCAATAAAAACTTTCAGTAAGTTAATAAAATATGATTAGGCTATAATAGGTTATGAATTCACTACCAATTTTTTTTTTAGCTGACATAAAGAATAACAACAGCAAAACTTAAAACTCTGACTTGTGTTTCTTTATTATAATTTCAAGATTATTGTTTAAAAATTAAAGTTAGACTTTTAGACTTATAATATTTGTTTATATTTATGGCTTAAACCAGAGTCCTGTTTTGACTGGTTTCCTGGAGCCTGTCCGACCTCATAAAAACAGCATATTTAAGTATACTGAATGTGTAAAAGTTCTTGTTAAACAAAGGTTTTAGAGTATAACATTTTTGTTTACTTTTATTTTATGGGGTTGGACAAGCTCCAGGAAACCAATCAAAACACGCCCCTGGTTTAAGCCATATGTAATAAAAAATTCTATAAGTCTAAAAGTCAAACTTTGTATAAATAAAGGATTTAAATAAATATTAAATAAAGTATGACCCTATTTTGTTATGCAGGAAAAAAATATTGATGAATCTGCTTTAAGGCTCAGGTTCATACTTGTTAAAACGAATTGCTTTAATTACGTGAAAACTTAATATAAGACATAGAAAATATTATACGCCTTAGTACTTAATTGGTATAACAATCAATGTTATTTTGAAAACTCTGTTCAGACTTTAAAACTTGCAGTAATACCTGAAAAAAAAAAGAACTATTACTTTTAATTCTTAAGCTTCCATTTTATTATAAGTTTGTTGTAACACTTTGTTTTAATTATTTGTCAAAATAAAAATGTTGATTTCGTGGTATTGTATATTTTGAACGAGTTAGGCCTTGCTAACCAGTGTTTCTAGCAATATAATACCAGGAATATACTATTAGTATATTCTTGGTACTATAGTTTTACTTTAGGGGTTTACCCACTAGGACGTGTCTTAAATAAAAATTGAACACGAATGACAATAAAAGAGATATTGTATAAAACAAATTAAAAGAATAGTCTTTACAGCTGCACAAAAGTCAAAAGCAATTATGGCTGATGTTGAAACCACTAAAGGAATAGCTGATTCTGTAAAAGATGCAGTAGTAGATGTACTCAATGATACATTTGGAAAAACTGAGCAAGCTAAAAGGGAACCTCAAAATCCAGTTGATCAGTGTATTGCTTTAGGTGTACTTGTTATATTAGCAATTATTCCAATAATTGTTGGTTCATGGAGAGCTGCTTCTAATAAAAACAAGGTTTGCAAAGTTCTGTCAAAATTTTATTAAAACCAAACTGACTTTCTATAAGTTTGTATATAATGATTTGTCTATGTTTCACTAGTTTATAGTAAGTTTTTTTAAATACTTTACCACTAGCGATTTTTGTTACTTCTGAAAAAAGAAAAGTTTTATTTATGATTTATTGTAATTTAAAGTATTACTAATAATTGGTCTTTACAAAAAATACATTTACAAAAAGCATTAAATTTCAGTTTTTTTTCTAGACTGTTATTGCCATAAGACTTACTTTAAAAGAAAAATAATTTACTCCAAAGCCCCTTAACCTAATTTTGTTTTAAAAACAGCAACTTACTAATGATTATTTATATATAAATAAATGTGTTGTGAAAAATAGTTCTAAACTCTAAGTGTATACTAGTAATCACACACTCAGGATATTAGAGCTAACTTAAAAAGTTTGAAATTTTTTAAACCTCTGGATGACTCAGGCTAGTTGAAAATGTTTTTTAAACCCCAGATTGTTTACATCACTTAATTTTTTTTTATAATACTCAAGATAGTTTTAAGATTTCTCAAAATCTCAGACCAGTTTTTCTGTCGGAAAGATTTAAAAAAAAAAATATTTATAAAAAAGATAAACAAAAAAGCATTTTTTTTGTCATAAAGTTTTTATTTAAAAAAAGTTTTGTTCAGACAGAATTTTCTAAATATTGTAAGGAACATTTCCTGAAAGTTTGAGATAGTTATCTCAAAAAATGTAGGAGGAGATAGATTTTTAGTGCTAGTTTTTTGTCGTTTTAGTTTGCGCCTCCCATAAGAAACTTATTGTAGTCTCCAACTTTGACCGGCTATGTCTCAAAAAAAATTTGAGTCTAAAAAATCTGTATAAAGCAACTTTTAGCTTAGTTAAAACTCAATAAATTAAGACTAAATTTTCAAAAAGGTTATCCACCCCCTTATGCTCTTAATTTTTAAACTGATATATTATTTAAATTTTCAAACAAAAAAATAAGTTAGAACTTGGTCTATTAAGAAATTTTTTTATTCTTAACACTAAATATTTCTGTCTACATATATAAATTGAAATGTTAATTACTGTTTAAAAAAGACTCTATAACAGTTTACATAAAATAGATATTTGATATATCAATGAACTTAATTTAATAAATAAAAATGATATGTCTTAGGAAAAAAGTGAAGTTATTTCATCTAAAGATGCCATGCAGTTTCCATTGATGGCAAGTGTTGCTCTATTCTCATTATTCATTGTTTTTAAAGTAAGTTTTTACTAATTTATATAATTTTGGATATGCAAAAAAAACAAGTTTTATTTACATATATTTATGGTTAAGGCTTTGAAAAAGCTAGGCTGGATATTTATTAAATGAAGTATTTGATAATGAGAATTATTTAAACTTTAAATAGAGTCATGTCATTATTTACTTTTTGATACATGAACATAACCAAAATGTTTCATTATTTTTAAAGAATATAATTTAAGGTAATGTTTTGTAAATTGATTTTTTTAGCTTTCTTTATATAAATAATTTATGTAAATACAAAAACAAATTTTGACTTTGAACGGTTGTTTTAGAGCTTTAGTACTTTTTCAGCAAGTTTTATCTAATTAGAGTATATATGTATACTTATTTTTATTAAAAAACAAACAGTTTTAAGTTTGCCGACAATTGTTTCAAAATTTATTAGTATACTATCAAAAGAAATAAGTTTATATTGGCAAAATTATAAAAGTTTACATAAATAGAATTATAATGAATTTAATAATATGTTTTTAGTCTATTTTTATAACCATTTTTGTACAAGTAATTGTATTTTTTGCATTGTTTGTACTTTTTCTTTGTTTTTTATTTTCAGGGTTGTATTCTATATTTTCTTTTATTTAGATCTAATTCTTTTTTGGTTTATTTGACTTCGTATTCTTTTAAGCTACATAAGTAACACATAGTTGTTAGGTGTTGTTTAATCTCTACCAAGTATCCCCCATTTTAATTTATAGTCTTTTTTTGTGTTTTTTAATTCCCATATATAATTTTAGGTTTCATTTGCTTTGTTAATTGAAACTTATCTGAATAATATTTTTTTCAGATTTTTCCAAAAGAATATTTGAATTGGTTGCTTGCAATATATTTCTGTGTACTTGGGACATGGGCTATGTTTGAAGTTGCAGGGTTAGTTTACTTGCAATAGTATTTCGGTTTTAAATTTATTTAAAGTGTTTTCTTGTTTGTATGTTTTTAGTATTAAATACGCTTATATTGTATTTTACTTGGAAAAAAAAAATTATGCAAGCCTAAGCTGTAACTTTTGTTTATTTATAACTGTTCACTTTTCTTAATATCTAAAATATATTTAATCCATTTTTGATATATTGAGATGTACTAAAGTATATTTTTTTAGTTTTTGAAATGATTAACACATAAACCAAATAAAATACATTTTTTCATAATTTTATCTAGTTTTCAATTCTTTCTTTATATATTATTCAATTTTTTTAAACGCTGTTTAGAAAGGAAAGTGTTTGACTATTATGACCAAAATCTAAATTAAATCAATGTGTGAGTATCACCCTTATTTACCTTAACTGATGTAGCTTTTTAAATAATTTACAAAAAATTATATCATGTAGCACTTTTGTAACTTTAAATATAAATTATCTTAAACATTTTTTTCTAAAAGTTTAATATAAACAGGGTTGCCAAAAAACTTGAAAACCTGGAATTTGACAATTTAGGCTGAAAACCTGGAATTTGAGAAATTTTGAATAAAAAACCTGGAATTTAGAACAAAAATCACTATAAAACCTGGAATTAAAAAAAAAATTACATGCTAAGCAGAAAATTGATTTAACACAAAAAACCTACCGTATAGATAAAAAATTTTGTCATCATCTAAATTTTTTTTATTAAAAAACACATTTGAGGTAGCTTTACAGTATATTTTTAATATTTTTATACTTTTTAACACAATTATTTACCTTAAACTAAACATAGACCTAAGAATGTGTACTTTTAAAAGCCTGGAGGAAATTTTGAAAACCTGGAAAAAATTTGCCAAAAAAAATTAGCAACCCTGATATAAAATTTTGATAATAAAAAGAATACTTTCTACTAAAATTATTCAATAAAAACTTAAAAGATAAGTCTATAGAGTGTTATGGAGAACACTTTGCCTTAACTGTCTAAAAAATAAAAATAAAAACTTAGTTTTAACAGGGTTGCTAAAAAATATTTAATTCTGAAAAAATCTTTAATTTGAGAAATTATGGAAAAATCTAAAATACCTGAAATACCTGGAAAAAACCCTGGAGTTTTAAGCATTTTTTATATGTTAAGTAGTCAAATTTATATTTGACGCTAAATGCTATCATTAGTTTTTTTTTTGATATCATTAAATTATTTTTATAATTAGAAAACACATTTAAGACAATTTTTAAACTTAATTTATACTGAAATTAGACTCAAAAACTTATACTTTCGAAAACCTATAAGACATTCAGAAAACATGTAAAAAAAATTTCAAAAACTTTAGACAACCCTGTTTTAAGCACTTGCAGAAAATGGTTTTATAATTTTTCTAAAATCTGTCAAATATAGTCATTTTGTTAGGGTGTACAGTACACATTTATCTTCTTCTTAAAGTACATTAGTCTCTGAAAGTTTGTTAGAGTAACGACAAAAAACGTGCAAGGAATATACTTTTCAACTATTGTTTTTAAAAGATTTCAAATACTTTTTTAATATATGAAAAAATCACTGAAATAGTTTTTTAATGGTCTTTCTTTAACTATTGCAATGATTTTCTATTTTAAAATAACATCATAATTTGATTTAACCAAAAGCCTTTAATTACTTAGCACCAACAGGCATAACTTTTGTTGTAGACAGAATTTTAAAATTTGTTTGAAGCTCTAAATGCGCTAGAATCTTAGCAATCTGAGATCAAATTTTTGAAGAAAATTTATACCAGTTTTTTTTCTAGAAAATGTGTTTGAATTTAAACTTTTGTTTTCACTTTTGATATAGTTTGCAAATTTTTAGATCATACTCGAACAAATTATTCAAAAGTGTGCCGAATAGAGAATACTGTTTGACACTTACAGAAAAGAATGGAGAAAAAACAGAAAGTTAGTTGTATTCATACTTTTATAAAAATTTTCTAATTAAATTTAAAATTATGGGCAGATTTTATTTTACTAGTAATGTAAAACTGTTTCGAATGCTATCAAAATACTATTTTTAAAAAGTTTTTGTCTGAAATTTTCTCTGTAGTATAGTAACTTTGAATATAGTCTAGATTTAGTAAAATAAAATAAGAAAGAAAAACTCAACTGTTTATGAAACTAAGATATATTTTTCTAGTAAACTTGACGTACATATTTTTAATAAATTGTTGGTCACCAGATCTGGTGGAGAGCAAGATTGACATCCATTCAATTTGTTCACTTGTACTTTACGCTGCTGCTGGTATTTGGTACTTCTATTCGAAAGTTTGTTTTTTTGTATATATAATTTTTAATTTAAAAAAAAAAGCATTGTTTACTTATTAATGTTATAGCTAAATCAGAAAGTACAGATTGGCTGTTAGAAATGCACTAATTTTTAACTTTTACATTTATTTAACTATCAAAATTAAAAAAAAACAGCACTGGATTGCAAACAATATGATCGGATTGGCTTTTTCAATTAATGCAATTCAACTTCTCAAGCTGAACAGTGTCGTAACTGGAGCTATTTTACTCGCTGGTTTTTTTTAATTGTTGTTTGTAATTATGTTCACGCATGTTTTAATATCTGTATTTTGATAATAAGTTGAAAATTTTCAGGATTGTTCATCTATGATATTTTTTGGGTGTTTGGAACCAATGTCATGGTTACAGTTGCGAAAAACTTCAATGCACCTATCAAAAGTTAGCTTTTATTTTTTATTGCATTATATATCATTTTTGAATTGATAAAATGAAACACTACCGTTAAGTACAGTTATGTTACATTTAATATCTTTATTAAACGTTTGATTTATTTAGTTAGTTTTTATAGTTTATTTTATTAAATTTCTTTAAAAAAATATAGTAGTTATTTAATTTTAGAATTGATAAACATTAAATACTGAAGACAAAAAAATTGTTGTCAATGTTTTATCATCTGTTAGCATAATAGAACATAAAAGTATTTTTTGTGACATTAAATAACACAATTTTGCTATATAATTATTCTTTCAAGAATTTATTATGCACACGAAGTTTCGAAACCTAACTAAAATTTAAACTTTACCATAAATTCAACCTTAAAATTGAAATTTAGTTTGTTTTGTTTTTAAATAAAAAACTTTTTTATTTAAGAAGTCAAATACTGTTTTCCATGACTGTTACATATCTTTTTTGATTTTTTTATTTAAGCACTGACGAGGTCTTTGACCAAAACTTATTTGCATAATAAAGTAAGTCTTTAAAGACCAAATATATTATTTCTCATCTAGTAGTTGAGATCTCTTTATTTATTTTCTAAAAATCAAGACATGTGATAACTTTGTTATTGTTTATTTGTTGTTTTTTAGTTTTTAGAGAATAGTTTTAAATATATAACTTATTCAATCTAATAATATAATGACGTGCTATATATGTAAAACTACGTTTTAATAATATTTATGTTTCTATGAATTCAATTTTTCACTTATGTTCTATTTGAGAAATTTAAAGTATTACTATTAAAGATTTGAAATTAAGCTTTCTGAAAAGCTTTAAACAATTATATTATAATTACATATCTTTTAAATATGAAGAAAATTGATAATTGATTTTAAATAACACTTCAGTTGTATTTCCCAACGCCTTCCTTGAAACTGGTTTATATAACAGCGAAAATTGTGCAATGCTTGGTCTCGGAGATATCGTTCTACCAGGTTATTCATGTTATTTATGTTAAGATTTTTTTCTCCTCATTAGTTATGAACTTGAAATTAAAATGAAGCTACAAGCTGTTTTTAAAATGAATAAAGATTCAATTTAGTTTTTTGAAACTGGTTTCGCAAGTATAGTGTTGTTATTAAATTCTTTTTATTAAAGTAAAAAATTACTTTACATTTCATAAAGTTTATCTTTCATTTGGAGTTTTGTTATTCTAAAAATATATAAAACATCATCATCTAAAAAAAAAATAATAATATTCTTTATATTTTGATGTGATACACTAGATTCTAACATTTTACAATTTTCAGGAATCTTCATCGCCTTGTTATTGAGATTTGATTTGAGGTTAGCCTTTAATTAATAACTCTGGGTTGTGTATAACTTTTTGTTGGGAATAAAATTTTTCTAGAAAGAAAATATTAAGTTTACATATATAGGTTTTTTTTAATTACTATTGTTTTAATTGAAAGTGCGTATACCGCTAAAAAACCTTTTTTAAAGGCTACCTTTAAATTTTCAATAAGAATTAAACTAATTAACATGAAATTTGTCAAAGTTTGTTTTAAAATTTGATTCAATTTTTGTTGACCATACCTACTACCTTTTCTAATGGTATTTTTATAAATTTTTACTGATTTACTGATAGTTATTTACTTATAAAAGTTATTAATTAAAAATTTAACAATGAACAGTATCTCGAAAGATAAGAGAACATATTTTCATTGTGGAATATTTGCCTACCTGGTCGGTCTACTAACCACCATGTTCGTCATGGTCGTCTTCAAACACGCACAGCCCGCTCTTCTCTATCTAGTGCCCACGTGTGTCGGATTTCCATTAGCGCTTGCTTGGTTCAAGGGAGAGTTAGCTGCTATGCTCAAGTATGTAATCGTTTCATATATTCATTAGATTATTGTTAAAAGCTACGTTTTTTCTAATTGTCATCCAGTTATTTGTTAATATTTCTATTTATCGAACTTAAAGGTGTATTAATAATTCGGACAGTCAATATATTAGGTTTTATAATTATATGATTTTTTGAATATAGTAAAACTCGTATAAAGTTAATTTCCTGTTGAAATAAAAGTGTGTATGTATCGATGTCTCGAATAACCGAAAGATCTGCAACTATATTATTTCATGTTAAATATAGATTATAGTTAATATTAAGATTAAACATATAAACGTAAATGAGAGTCTAAACTTATGACAATAGATTTAATACAAATATTAAAGCTTAGTAAAAGAAGCTATTAGATACCAATCACAAGGCAACACATTAAAGCTGTTGAGCTTTTAGATAGACATGTTTTAGACGATTAAGTGCTTTTTTGCACCAAAGTCTAAGAAATTTTTTCTTGTTTCACTAAACAGTTCATACCATTAAGGTATTTAAATATTTATATGTTTTTAAACAAGTTACATCAAGGTTTACTTACAGTTTTTTATTAAGAATAAGTTCCAAAAACCCAAACATTTTACAGATAACGTGATTAAATTTTGATAAGTAAATATCTTGTTCAAGGTATTTTAGGATATTTACAATATTTATAAAACTTATTTATCTTAGATGTCATCGTTTATGCTGTAGGAAATATAAATTATATTTGTTCATGTTCTTCGTCTTTTAACTTTGAGTTACAGAAAAATTAATTTAGGATATATGTGTACTGTATGGTATACATATATACTTGATAAAAAACTAGTATAAATATTTTTTTAATTAGAGTTAAAAATTTTTAATCTAAATATATACTTTATTTATCAACGATTTTATTGGTTGGTAAAATTATAATTTAAATCTTAGATTCAACGAGGACTCCGAGGAAAATGAAGAAAGTTGCAAAAAAGAAAATAAAAAAGACGAATGAAACATTCCTAATACACAATAACTTTTTAGTTTGTACAAGTACATTTTAACTTGAAATCATTTTGAGTTTTTCCAGTCGTTTTTTATAGTTCTTGAGTGTTTTTTTTTACTAATTTTATTATAAATTTAACTCTTTCGGTGTCTAAGTTTACATTATGTGAAAAACAAACTGTTGTAAAAGTAATGGCTATGACTTTTGTTTTTAGGTGTTGTTTTGAGTAACGCTTCTAGGAAATATTATATTCAGATTATTCGCGGAAATTTGTACTTATTGACGTGCTGTTTTTGATGTGCAGTTTTTAATAAACAGAGATCAACATATTAGCGTTTGATTGAGTTTTTCCTTAAAATCGTCTTAACTTTGAAATTTATATAATTGAAAATGATTTTAATGGAAGACTACGAGTTTTGAAAATTATTCACATAAATCTTTAATGTAGTGTTATATTTTGAAGAATGAATAACAAAAATTATTTGATAAACTTACAAATGTTTTTTTTAAGTGTTGAATAATTTATAGAACAGTTAAATACTACATATTTTGAAAAACTTTGTATACTATTTGTCTAGATCACCTGTTTTCACAGTGAGCACTCTATTGTGCATAAGTGTTATTTTAATGTGCACAGAAAAGTTACTAAGGTGAATAAATACATTTTAACTACGTTTGGTTTAGTCATTTGTATATTAAGACAAACGAAACAAAAAAAAATTTAATGGTAGTTTATATTTTTTATTGTAATGTGCACACCGCACAGAAAATATTTTCAAGCAATTTACTTAGCAAAGCTTCTGTAGCGGTTGGTCGTTTAGATTAACCACTAGGTTTAGATTAATCTTCAAATGTAACTCATATTTTTATAAAAACCGTAAAATATTTTTATACCATGTTTGGTGAGGAATCTTGAACTAGTTTACAACTTACCAAAAAAAAATGCTAAATATCTTGTCAGACCAACAGACAAAGTATACAAAATTAGATCTCGCTATCAATTTTGTAACTTGCTGAAAAGAACATCGTTGATATTTTAAAACACTAAGTTAATAAAACGAAAGCACCAAACATGTTTAGATTTGGTGTATAGATTAAATTAGCTACATAGCAAGGTATCCCTATGCGACCTATTTAATCTGTCAATAAGTCCCCACAGCATAAGTTGGCTAAATGTCTTAACTTGATTTTAGATCCTGTTCTAAATTATATATCATTAAAAAAACATAGCAAAAGATTTATTTGTGGTAGTGGATAAAAATAGACAACTAAGTTAGATATAATTTTCTTTTCATCTTTTGATGTTCACATTTTTTTTGATCAAAGCTGTTTAAATTAGTTTTTATTTGTTATATACTTTTAAAAAACCGAACATTAAGAAATAAATATAATCTTATTAAGCTACTTGAAATAGCCACGAGTGATAATCAGATGCTTCGAAATCTTCTATGTCAGGTATATGGAAAATTGTCTTATAGGTTCGAGTAATGGAAGTAATGTCTTTTAAGGAAGGAAAAACTCTGACTAAAAAGACAAAAAATAACAAAACGCTGGAATTTTTAGATTTTCTTGTAGTCATGTATGGTAAATAGTTTCTTTCGACTTTATACAGTATTATAGTTTTGTAGCTAAAAAAATTGATAAAAAGTCTAAATAAAAGAGCAAAAAAATATGTTTTCTACAAATACTATAAAAAAAGTAAAAAAAATAGAAGAAACCTTCAAAAATTAGTTGTTGTTCAAAAGATTTGACTAACAAAGAAATAAAGCCATATAGTTAACAAATATACAGACCTAAAGTTTACTTAATTACGATAAGTTTTATAATTACTATATAGGTAACTTATGACTTAGTTTTGAAACGAACATTTAATAAGTTACTGAAGCGTCGTACAATGCAGTCATTCTTGTGATCGTTTTGTCTTATACTTTGTTCTAAAACCAAACATGAAGAAATCGATTTATATTTTTGATGAAAGTTCAGAGCAGTGCGTGTTTAGACTTTATCTTAGTTAGAATAACACAACTTTTAATGTTTTATTACTTTCTGTAGTAGCTGTAAACAAAACACTTTCAAACTTATGATAATTATCTCTACTTGTGTTTTAAAATTAGTTTTTTATAAAGTAAGCAAAATAATGTTTTTTTTAAACAATACTATATTATTTTTAATTTTTACTCATAAAAATGTTTTTAGTTGAATTTCTCTTAACTTTTTTTGAATATTTTATTGAATAAAATTGTTGAAAAAGATAGTTTTAGTCATAGTGTCTTCAACTGTTACAGATAATATTATAGATAATTTACTCTGTAAAAAATAGCTTTTGAATTAAGAAATTACGATTAAAACTGTTACAAACTTAATTAAAAAGTTAAACTTAACTTGTAAACAACTTAGACAAATATAAAGGTCCTAATGACGATTTAAAAACTCTTTGAGTTTCATGTTGCATAATCAAAAATCAATGGTCGACACATATAAATAAAAAATACTTTAGTGTCGTTTAAAATTTTCTTTAACAATTAAATATCAACTTCCTTTACATTTAATTATATATTTTTAAATATTCTAATTTGATTTGCAAAATTTGTCGCGTTACTTTTAAAAATAGAATGGTTTTAGCATTTAACTCAAGTAACTAAGTTTAGATATGTTTAAATAAAATATTGTGGTCGAGTAGTAGAAATGACATGGTCAGCTTAAAAACAAAACTATAAGAATGAAAACTTATAAAATTTCTTGTTTACTGTGTCATAGAGATAATAAAGAAGCTTTGAACAATAGTTTTTTCAACTATTTAAAATTTTTCTCTATCTTAGAATGAAATGAGTTTTTAAACTTTACTAAAAGATCTCATGTTATTAGTTTTATAATATTTGAAAATTGTTCAGTAAGAAAAACAAGACACGGTATTTAGTGAACTAGAAATATTTTGAGTAATTCTTATCAGCAGAAAACAAAATAACATATGATAATGGTATGATATTGAACGACAAATAAAAAAACACTGAAAATAGTTGGTTCTAGGACCTAGTGCACGAAGAACCCTTCGGTTCTCGAGTCACACCACGGATACATTTTAATGTCTTGTCAAAGCTTCCATATAATATACAGCTTCCAGTTCAATTAAATCAAAAATATTACTACAATATTTAGTTTTTTTGAATATTTTCCAAATTATAACTATTGTAAACGTTAAGAATTAAACAAATTTAATAACAAAATTAAAACTAACAATATTGAAACGTTTTTTTAATAACGGTTTTATATTAAATGTACTTGGGTCTGTACAACACGTCATTTTTGTTGCAGAACAGGTGAATTACTGACGTGTCTTACAAAATCTTACACCAGATAATGATTGAAAAGACAATGCATAAATGCTAGTCAAGATCAACATATTTTTCTATAAATACAAGATACTTATATGAAAGATACTTATATGAAAGATAAAAATATTACCTATAGGTCATTCTTTAATAGTATGAAAAAGTTTCAATTAAATACAATATAAAGTTAGTTTTGTAACAAATAGCTTTATACATACTTATGGACTGCAATTTTACAATTGTTAATTTTTGTTGAAAATAAAAAAATACTTTAAAGTTTAAACCTTTGATTTTTTATGCTTTTTAAGTTAAAGAGTTTAACTTTTTAGAAAATATTCCTTTAACTTAGTGTTGTAAAATTTCACAAGCTGAATTATAATATTAACTAAAAGTTCAAAAAAAAGCTTTTTCTTTTACTTATGTATATGTTTCCGCCATGGGTTTTGATTTGCAAAGTTCATCTCAGTTTTTAAAGTCCATTTGGACCTCTACGCCATCAAGCCACACTGTATTTTTATGTCAAAAAAGTATCTTAAAACTATATGTAGTTAAAAACTATTAATAACTACTGTTGAAATTATATTATATTCCATGTCTTTTTTTTAATCTTTACTTTTTGCTAAAAATTTATATTTTATAGATAAAATTAAACATATTTACCATGAACTAATAAATTTTAAATATTTAATCGCTTTTATTTTACAATGTAAAGTGATTATATTAATACAAATACCTAGCATAATGTCGCAACAATATCAAACTGAAATTAGATTTTTTAGATGTCTATTTTAACCATAATTTTAGGCTAAAAATCTATATTTAATGCTTAATATGTTTAGTCTGAAAAGATAATTTGTTTCAAACAAGCTTCATAAATGAATAAATATAATTATTCAAATAAAACACTAGAGATTAAACATTTAATCGCTTTTATTTTACAGATTTTTAGTTGATATCAAATATTGTATTGATATAATCAATTTATATTGTCAAATAATAGCAATTGAGTATTCAAAGTTTATTGTTCAAAGATAAACAAGCTTGATTTTATTATTTATGTATTTGTGAAATGTCATTTTTAGCCTAAAATTATAACTAAAATAGACCTTGAATAAAATATTACTTCAGTTTGATATTGGTGTGTCATCATGCTAGGTTAACCCAATAGTTTATACCAGTTACAATATTGTAATATACAATTGAATATTTTAGTTTTACCATGTATTTATATAGCTTATTTAAAACGAAGTATCTTATTAGATTAAAAGTATTAGGCTTGAAGTAATGATTTTTAGCCTAAAATTATAGTAAAAAAGACATCAAATATTATTTAATTCAGTTTGATATTGGTGCAACATCATCCTAGGTAATTACCAAAGGATAGTGTCATTTCATTTTGCTGAGAATTTTCTTTAGTTCATATTTCTTTTAAAATAAACCATAAAATATATTTATTAAAAAAAAAATTATGAACATTTTTTAAAACAAAACACAAAAAGAACTCCTAAATCAAACTTGTTTTTAAGCTTTCAAAGTCCTGACCACTAAATAAATTACAGCACCATACATAAACACACACACTCACTTAATATATATTAACATAGTTTTATATCCCAAGTAAAAGTATAGTTTTATTCATTTATTTTTATATATTTAATTCACACATGTCATTTTCTATTCTCCAAATTTTTTTATGTTCAATTTGTTGTTCAACTATAAATTCTTTTTTTTTTATTTCTTAAGTTCCAAGTATAACTGAAAACCTGTATTCAAATCACAGATAAACTGTGCTTTTTTACCTACTATAACTGCCCAATAGAACGGCTAGAGGTATTTACTACAGGTTTATATAACCACCTTCTTGTTTTATGTTTTACGTTTTAACTTTCATATGAAAAACAAACCTGTAATTTATAACATAGTTTAATTATTAAATATTTAAAACATCTGTATAAAATCTTTAATTTAGATACCCAACTGCTCCTTTCTAAAACAATAACTAATTAATAATTTTACTTATTGTATAATATACATGTTGTTTAAGTCCTGGTGGTTTTATGTATGGTGCTGTAATTTATTTATTAGTCAGGACTTTGAAAGCTTAAAAACAAGTTTGATTTTTGTGTATTTTTGTGCTTTGTTTAAAAATTGTTTAATTTTAATTCATTCTGCCTATTAATTGTATCTAAGTTTAATTTTGTTATAATTTAGATTTAACCATTATAAACATTCATTAAATAAAGTATACATTATACTAAGTTTCAGTGACTTTTATTGCCTTTACTATTGTTTAATTTATTAATCCAATAATTAATGTTTGTTGTTTTACTTTTTATTTACAATAGATTACATATCACTTTTTTTTAAATTTAAGTGCTCTACTATTTTTTCCAAACATAAGGAATAAATCACCTAACTTTGTGGTATAAATTAGCTAGCTAGTCCCAATTTTCATTTATATTGTGGTTTAATTATTAGATACATTTTTTTCAATAATTAGTAACCAGTAAATATTTTAGAACTAGTATTGCCTTCATTTTCATGTAAGTAGTTTATATTATGATTTGTTATCTTGATTTGTATTTTTACTTTAATTTTTTTAAATTTATACTTAATAATTACAAATATTATATAGTTTTATAACAGTTGGATTTAACATTAAGTATTTTATCTACTATTAACCTATAAAAACCTATTGCAATTACTTTTATTTGAAGTGTTTTGACTTGTTTAACACACAGATACATATGTCAGTGTAATAAAAGAAGGATACTGTATAGTTTGATATTGTTATATATTCCAGTTAACTTGTTTTGCTAGGATCTTTTGTTAACAAACGCTTGAATTTATTTTTTGAATAGTTAAATTAAATATCTTGAATGAAGGAAACAAAAAAAAATTTTTAGCATAGTACGTTTCAATACTAATTTGAAAAATGGATTTCTTAAACTTATTTTTTCTAATCATAATTATGTACTTTCCATTTATAAATGCTTGTTTTAGCTCTCAAAAACCAGGCAAGCTTCTGAATAAAGGCCTGAGTGACAAAGAACCTGGTTCTAAGGAATATGATAGGGAGTTGTTCCTTGGTAGGGATACTGCAGAGGCAATGAATGAACTACCAATTGATGACAGCCTTAAAAAACTTGCTTTGATAGCTAAAAAAATTGATACAAATAAGGATGATTATGTTGATAAAAATGAGCTAATTGCTTGGATGAATATTACTCACATAAAATTTATCAAATCTTATTCAGATAATCATTTTGATGAGGTAGATAAACATGGTGAAGGTAAATTAACTTGGAGTCAGTTTGACATAATTTCATATGGATTTTTAGATTCAAAGATGTATGAAATAGATGAACAACAAGAAATGGAGATAACAGAAACTAGAAAACGTGACGAGTTAAGGTTTAAATATGCTGATTTAGATCAAGATGGGTATGTTACCAAAGAGGAGTTTAGAGGATTTTTGTATCCTGAAGACTATGCACATACTAGACCTAATTATGCTCATGAAGTTATGAAAGATATTGATAAAAATGAAGATAATCTAGTTAGTTTTGAAGAGTATTTGACAGACATCATGAGAGAAGAAGACAAAGAAAAGCATCCAAATTGGGTTGAAGCAGAACGTGAAAAATTTAAAGAAATCAGAGATCTTGACAAAGATGGAGTCTTAGATAAAGATGAAGTTGCTAACTGGTTATTTCCTATCTGGGGTGAGCTAACTCAAGAAGCTGTCCATCTTATATATGAAGCTGACCAAAATGGAGATGGTGTGCTTGAAATAGCAGAAATTCTTAACAGTCATGATATTTTTGCTGGTTCAAAAGCTACAGAGTGGGGAGATGCACTTAGAAGTGATTTGTAATTTTTAGTTTTTACATAATTTTTTTTAAACTAAAACATATGATTTATTCAGAATAAAATAAATGTACACAGATAAAACTACAAAATTTATATACTTTAGTTTTATTAATTAATAATTTATTTTTTTACTATTTTAGCAGTTTTTGTAACAGATGAATTAAACTTAATTGTAATAAGAAACAAGTACCAAGAGTTTGCAAATTGTTTAATGTTTTATAAAGTAGAATTAAAAATTAAAGTAAATTTTTTATAAACTATATTTTTGTAATTAATAGTATAAGTTTTAAAGTTTTGGTATGTTAAACTAAAAACAAATTATTTTAAACTGAAACAAAATCTGAAACATTCATTTACTTATGGTAACATCCTCACTGTCAAAAGTACATACATAGTTAAATTTTTTGATGAAGTTTAAAAAATTCTGTTGTACATGATTTATTTTCATAAGAATTTCATTAAGTTTAAATCGAAAACGAAATTATACTGAAAAAACTGAGTATAATAATTTTTATACATAGTAATAGTTTTTAAAGTACTGATTTTATTTGTTATTACTTTTTGATTTTCAGCCTTTTATTTTAGATAAATTAAGTTGCCAAATTTAATTTTATTTCTAAAAACATAAGTACATTTAAGTAAAATAGTCTTGTTTTAAAGGTGGGCTTAAGGCTTAATTTAACAATATTAAGTAAATGTAAAAAAATCTATACATTATTTGCCTCCTGTACAAGATGTTTTTTTTAATAGTTTTTCAAAAAACTCAAGTTTACAATACAGTTTATGAAGCTTTTTTGTTTTATATGTAGCAACTTTCTGCAAGTTCTGTCATCAAGCTGATAAAACCTAAATGAAATACAGTAGGTTCAATTGTAACTTTGTATTTAAATTATACAGTTTATTTCGAAAACAAAAGTACTAATATCATTTTAATAAGCATGCTATTTACTTTCAAAAATCAAATTAACTGCATGTTCAAGTTTTGTTATAAGTTGAATTTCACTGCTTTAACTAGACAAAACATTTAACAAAATATATATAATGTGATTTAAGTTGCTTGAAATTTTTTTCTTTCAAACTGAAATCTATTTTAAAACATTAAACTATAATCTAATTTATATTAATGTAGTCAGAAGTATAATAATAAAAATGAAAATCTTTGCCTGTAGTATTTTTTAAGGAACTAGTATGTTTGGATTTATATAAACTCATAAAATTGATTTTAAGTACTTGTCAAAGTTAAGTATTAAGATGTTTAGTGTAAATTTAAGATACAAATAGATAGGAAGGCAATGTTTATAGATATTTGTCAACTTTCTGTACTAAATGTATTAAAAATATTTAGTTAACAACTTTGCAAAATTAAGAATATTTTTCTTTCTTTTATTAACACTTTCGACTCATTGCTAATATCTGGTGTTGCAGAATTTTATATAAAATGAAGTTACTACTTTTGGTACTTACATTGTATTGTACTTATGTTTATTGTGGAGTAGCCAAAAAGGGACGTGTTATTGACAATCATTTAAGTGATAAAGAGTTTGGAACTGAAGATTATGATCATGAAGCTTTTCTTGGTTAGAATGGATATTGTTTTTAAATTTTAATCTTATAATAACTAAAATATTTTTAACTTGCCAGAAAATTTATAAATTTTATGTTGAATTTTATTATTTATATATGAAGTTGTTAGACAAGTAAATATACATTAAGTATTTTCAGCTTCAAGTTATCTTATTTTTAAAAATAGTGAAATTATAATTTATTCACAAAAAGTATAACTTTTCAGTGTAAATAGAAATTAAAATCATGATATACTTTTTATAGTTTTTAAAAATAGTTAAATTTTTTATACTTAAATTTTATAAATATTTTATAGTTAAATAAAACAATTAACGAGCAAAATGATAATTTAAGTTATGTGAAATTTATTTTTTTTTATTCTTCATTTTAGTTTTTCAATATATTTGAAATGTCTTAGTGTTAAGAATAATTAAAAAAAAAAAATCATAAAACGTACATATATAATTTAAGGAAAGGAAGAAGCACAGGAGTTTGATGAACTTTCACCGGAGGAAAGTCGAAGAAGACTTAAAATAATTGCAGAGAAAATAGATTCCGATAATGATGGCCAGATAAGTGAAAGTGAATTGCAAGACTGGATTATATTTACACAACAGGTGAAAATTTCTTAAATCTTCTGTTAATGTCTATCGTTTTTGAAATTACTACTAATGTAAGAAAGTTAAAACTCTAACTTAAAAATTAAGTAATCTTTATATGATTTTGAAGTGAAAAATAAATTTATTTTCATATGTTGAATATATAAATTTAATTCATACTCCTTGTAGAGTTGCTATTTAATCTGGCTACTTAGTTAAATATTGATAACTTTAAGAATAAAATCATTTAGTTTATATTTTAATTTATCATGTGTTTAATAACAGAGATACATACGAGAAGATTCTGATAAGAACTTTGCACAACACGACACAGACAAAGATGGAATTATAACCTGGAAAGAGTATAAAGACATGACATATGGATTTCTTGACGATCACAACCTCGAAGATGATGAACAAGTTAGTTTCTTCACTCGTTAGCTCAAAACTTAAAAATTATAGAGTTTAAAAGAAAAAGTTAATAAACTCATATGTTTTTACAGGATGGAGGATTTTCATACAAGCAAATGATGGAGAGAGATGAAAGAAGATGGAAACATGCGGATCATGATAATAGTAACTTAACTTCTATACTTTTCATATAGATTTTTTTTTTAGTTTGTATTTAAAAGTTTCAGAAATCTGTTTCAGAAAATGATTATGAATTAAATTCAAACCTTCAATTGAATTAGAATAAATTAACCTAAAAGTAGTGTTTTTTAAAGTAATACAATATGTAAAAAAGTATGTTATTCAGACGGCAATATGGATGAAGAAGAATTTAGATCATTTCTTCATCCAGAAGAATATGAGCACATGAAGGAAATAGTTATACTTGAAACACTTGATGATATTGACAAAAATAAAGATGGAAAGGTTTTTTAATTTTGTGCAAATTTGTAAAGCTCTTGTTTTGAATATTTCAAATCAGCTCCAGTTGCTTTTCACCACTTTTTATCTATTTAGTTATAAGAGATCAAAGTTGGAAGTTCAGTAGGTACCTTATAACAGGAGCAAACCAAAAGGGTAAAAAGACTATTATAAATTTATCTTAGACAGTTTTCAAATTTTCTTGTTTTATCGTGTTAGATCATAAATAATTATATTGTAGGAATGATTTTTTTTTAGTAAAATATATTTAATGCTACAAAATGGTTGTTTATAATCACGGTAGGAACACTTCCTAAAAATTTGAGATCTTTAGCATAAAAAATCTAAGAGAAGGTAAATTTTTTAAATGAAATTTGTCATTTAAAAAATACCTCAACAAAGCTTTAACAAAACTGACTATATCTCAAAAGCTAGATTATTTTTTTGTAATGTTTAAAAAATATATTTTACTTCAAATTTTCAATTAATTTTTCTTCAAAAGTTAGATCCCCTATAGCCCTAAATTTATACAATTATTAATAAAAGGTTTTACCATTAACATATATTATTTAAAAGCTGATAAAGGAATTTAGGTTAAGGGAGTGTCACTTAAAAAAATAAGTTATTTATACTTTGTATGTAATGCAACAATATCATATACATTATACATATACTTGAACTATTTTACTTATTTTATTTAAAATCTTGAAAACTTACTCTTTACAAATATTTATCTCCAGGTTGATATCAAGGAGTACATTGGTGATATGTTTAATGCAGATTCTGGGGAAGAAGAGCCAGATTGGATTGAAACTGAAAAGAAACAATTTGCTGATTACAGGTTTGTATATGTGTTTAACAATTTTTTTTTACCTGTATAAAAAGTATTCAACATTATTTTTACAGAATTAACATTAGACCTTGTAAGAAAGCGATAATTATATAACATGAGGTAATTTTCACAGAATAAAAAATATTCATCAGCTTTTGAAATAACGTCAGCTATGTAAAAAGTTACATATGAAGGTAAAATTTATCATTGCTGATTTACTCAGAATTCAAAAAATATATACTGAAATCTATCTTATTCTTCATTTTATGGTCTCTTAACCTCAAACTTATAGGAAATAATCTTTGTATTAGTAGAAAAATGAATGTTAACAGGAATGTTATAATATTAATAAAAATATACAGGGTCGACGAAACACCTGGAATTTCGAACAAAATCACTGAAAAGTATTGAAAAACCTGGAATTGTAAACTATTTTTACATGTAAAATAACGAAGTTTTGACAAGATACAAAAAATCTATCATAAAGATAGTAAAATTTTTGTATCATTAAAACTTCTATACTTTTTATAGAAAAACACGTTTAAAGTAGCTTTGCAGTATCTTTTCAACCTTGCTATAATTTTTAAGCCATTTGTTCTTTTTTCTTAAGTTTAATTGTTTACAGAAATGGAGTAAAAAACGTCGTTTTTTAAAAACCTAGAAGAAATTCAGAAAACATTTGGCAACCCTGAATTTTATGCCAAAAAAATAATTTTTCTTTAATAAAAAATATTTTTACTTAAATAAAATATATTCTACAATAGAAAAGTTTATTATTTAATTAAGATTAAACTGAGAAAGTTTCAGAACGATTGCTTAAACCTGTAGGAGAAGATAGGTTTTTAATGAAACAGTTTTTTTTGCCCTATTACTTGGGTCCTTCCATAAAATACCTAATGAGCTCTCCGGCTTTGTACTATCATATCTCGAAATCTAACTTGAAATTGACAGAAAGGTAAAAAGCAACTTCTAGTTAAGTTAATGATCTTTAAAATAAGATCAACATGTAAAAAAAAGCCCTACCAACCTTATGGCCTCAAAAAAGGAAAAGTTTTTTGAACCAATTAAAAAAGTTGTTAAATTATACATCATTAGCTTTTAATTATTTCTAGTCGATTACTCAGTTTTTATCTTGCAGAGATAAAGACAAGGATGGGTTTTTAGATTTGTCAGAAGTACGACAATGGATTCTTCCAGATGATTATAATCACGCTGAGGCTGAAGCCAAACATCTTGTATATGAGGTAAGTATATATGTTTTTAAGTACTTACAGTTTATAAAATTTTCGGAGAAATTTCATATATACTGTTAAATATTTACTGTTCATTTTAAATGTTTACATTGTTTTAAAATCTTAAAACTAAAACGTATATGTTTTCCTGTTTTCAGAAATTAAGAATTAAATTAACATTACAATTCAGTAAATTTCATAAAAACTTAAAACATCTGGTTTATGGTTATAAAAACTTTTTCAGTATAAGTTTTCATTTGGTTTAGAAAAAAATTCGTTTATACTGTAATCCTAGCGTAATCTAATCTTTATATCTTTTGACGTAAACTTTGTCAAAGTTGATAGAATTATTTTAAATTATGGAAGCTATAGAAATATAAAACTAGGAAAAAAGTTTTGTGATTAAAACTAATGCTATACTTTTTTTAACAATTACTTTAAGACAAAAAAAAGATCTTATATTTAAATTTAAAAATCTATTAAGAGTAAATTTAAAAAAAGTTAAGATAGACTTTTCAATTTGGTAATTTTGCTTGTTTCAATTTGTAATTATGTGTTTAGCATAGCGAAACATCTAATTCAAATAAGTTGAAGTCATAAAAAATAGTATCATTTCAAAAGAGCTTGTTTACTTCCTATTAACTTCATACTCCATACTATACTGATAGTTATCTATAACATCTTATCTTCAAATATTTTTTAACTTATTATCTTTTAGTTATTTACAAATACAATTAAACTCAAAATCTTAAATTTTTTTTTTCAAATACATCTACAGATTAAATTTTCACCATAAAGCGAACATCCTTAAATACTTTAATATTCTTGCTCAGACTGGAATATTACATAATTATATTTTTGATCAAAATATTTTAACAATTTAGAAAGAATTCTGTCTTTGTGAAGACAATTGTAATAAAAAAACACCTTTTGTATCACTTTGGTTAAAAAGTAAATTATACAAAATTTGGTTTGATATTTAACGAAAATCGTGGTTCCTATACAATACAAATTTCAATTGTAATAATGTCATAGCCAACTTGTTGCACGTTTGTACCATTCCTTGTTACAAAATATTCCTAATAAATTTGTCAAGTTTCAAATATCTTATAAACCTTGATAACGTTAGTAATTTACAAGATATTGTTTTTATTAAAGACGCAGTTAATCTTAATGCTGTATATAACCTTCATTATTTAAAATAATTGTACTTGAAGATTCAATGATAAACTAAGTTATATTTTAAACTTATGAATTTTTTATTAGTATATAATAAAATATGCTATTATACTGGTAAACAGTGACAAATTGTTGATAGATATATATCTTTATACTTTATAACTTTTGTGTTAAACGTAGAACTTTTTTTAATCAATAGCTACGCACCTAAATATTATTTTTGTTGCTAATGTCACCCAAAAAAAATCAGCAGCATATGAGTATTTCCTTATTATTTTCACTCTGAAAATGTTAACTATTATATTAAGTATTTAATAAAAAACCAACAACCAGCTTAAAACTTTGTATAACTATGTTTTAGTATAGTTAATAAGTTATGTGGTCAACAAAGTTTTCTATTTGTGTTTAACAACTTTTTTTTCAGGTTTTTTATTAGTATAACTAACATTTCAAACAGTTTTTTGTAAACTAGTTAGCTACTGGACTTATTGAAAATGTTTAAGACGTAATAATTTATGTTGTAATTGATAGGCTGATGACAACAAGGATATGCAACTATCCATAGATGAAGTTTTGACACATTACGAGAAGTTTGTTGGAAGTCAAGCTACTGACTGGGGCGATGCATTGAGAAGACACGATGAATTTTAATTCTTGCCTTGAAACACTTGACTTTAAACATTAATTTTTTGTTTAGTTGCCCTTTGAAGATTTGGTATTTGTTTAGTTAATATTTAGTTATCATATTTTTGCAAAAACATGTTTTGCCTTAATGTATAGTACAAGCTGTCTGAACTTTGTTACACCTGCGGAAGCATTAATGATCAGTTAAAATCAATGCATTCTAACTACTAAACAATCTGTTTTCTCTCTATTGTATTTATTTCGCTTTTTTTTTAACAAACTGCAGTATAACCTTATTTAAACAATGTAGTACTTACCTGTATAATACTTTTTTTTGACACTTTGACGCACAGTTTCTTTATTAATAAATTTACCTCGTTAAAAAAAACGACAATAGTTTTTCTTTACATAAAGTTTTACTAATTTATGTAACGAAACCAGGGTTTTCCAAACTAATTAACGCCCCCTTGGCGAAATTTTAAAAGACAATCGCCTAATTTTTTAGATATCGCCCACTTACTTATCGCCGCCTTAAATTAATGCCCCTTTACCCCATTCATTTGCAGTTAGACTTGACCGTTTTAATAAAGCTTTCAATTCAAGTATTTATTATTTTCAAACGCTGTTTTTTGTAAAAAATACTTTATAACACTTCTATTTAACGTTGTAAACAGTATTTTTGATTTAAAAACTTGAGGGTTTTTAAACTAATCTTATATTATAATTGTTTGTAGTTTAGTGAAGAAAAGCACACGTCAAGTTTCTTTAAAGACAACCGTTTTTTAATTAAAAATAATCTATCTAGTAGTATAAAGTTAAATAAAAAGAGCAAAAAAAATTGAAACAAAAAGATTTGTTTGGCAAAGCCACGTAAGTTTTACGCCTAACTGATCATAGAAGTTTGTTGACGTGTTGTTAGTACAGAGATGCTTTTAAATTCTTTTTCGATGTAATTAATACTTCAGAATTTCTCAAGTGTAAACTATTTGATTATTCATAAACTTTTATATTAAAATTATAATACTAAATAAAAACTTTCATTGGTTGTAAAGTTTTCATTTAAAAAGATATATGGAAACAAATTTTAATGCAGATAAAATTAGTCAATGCAACATAAAAAGTACTTATAGTTAGTTATTTATATGCTTTGAAATCTCAGTATTTGACCAAACCACAAGTTTTTATAGCTTTAGTTGTTTAAGGTTTTTTCTAATATTAGATGCAAACTAAAGAAGTTTATTAGATTATAATAACTACAATTTAAAAACTATTTGGTTTATCAAATTTATAGATGTTTTTCTTTTTTAAATAAATAGCTTAATACATTAGAGTTGTAATATATAACTGATTTAAATTTTATGGTAAAATAAATACTTTTAATTTATTGAAGAATTTTTTTTTTTATATAAAATAGTTTTTGTTTAAAGTCTTACTAGTGATAGGTTTACTTTTTTATTAACAATAAATGTCATATTACAAAATAAGTGCTTTTATAAAGGAAAATTCTCTAGTTTATTAAATATTAGATTCCTAAAACTTATTACATTTTTTGGGTCATTGCTAAAATTATTACTAAAAAAAACTAATTCTTGACTAGCTGAAAATTTTAATTATTTTAAAATTACTAAAGATATGAAATAAATGTATTAAAAGCTATCAGTATACTGTTAGACTGAAATTAAAAGTACTGTGAAGTTTCTCAATTTATTCTAAAGCTAAAAAAAATTAATCTAAGCGTTTACCTACTTACTTTTTGGATTAAAGTTGTTAGTTAAGCTATCGTATAAATAGTTTTTAGTCAAGAGTTTTTTGTTTCTTTTTCACTGATATTTTTGTTTGTTTAAACAAAATTTATACTCAAATGGTAAACAGCATAAACATGTATACTCACATTTTTCTAAAAGATTTTAAACGTTAATTGGGACGACTTGAAAATTAAACTAGATGATGTATCATTCTCAAACCAATCTATCGCTTTTACTGTATATCTGAATATATGATGATTATAATTTTTCTATAGTACCATCGTTAATTGAATCTAATTAGTTTTTGTTTTTATATACGTAAAATATTATAAAAACTTTGTAAATATTTTAAGATTTGCAAGTTCAATTTTATCTATAGTTTTTAATTAGTAGTATTGGGTTTTTAAGTATGTACAAGTTTGTAAAAACTTTATTGTACATTTACTGCTCTTAATACAGACATCGATTATTCTTAAAGTCAAATTTCGATAATTTATTTCATAGATTACAATTTTGCTTGACAGGGTTTAATCGGTGCTGTGTAAAGTTTTGTACTCTTATAAAGATTCAATTAAAAATTCGATTTTAATAGTAACGTTTTTTTACTGTAATGGTTTTTTTATTAAATTGTGAATTTTCTTACCAAATATATATTTATCTATTTTTTAAAGGTAGAAAAAACATCAGTCTCATATTTTTCCTATACATCTTTAAACGTTTTTTGAAGGTCAAGCAACTAAATTACACCAAATGTAATTCTAACTGCTAATTTAACAATTAACATAAAACAATTATATACAAAAATATACCTCTATAAAATACCTGACATATTGTTCGGCAAACACTTACAAGGTCAAAATATCAACACTAGAAACCACAATGTGAGTTAAAATTATAAAGCTTGAAACCCCAAGCAAGTATCTGCCGACGCTGCAATAAAAGAATACAATCCAGTCCAGGGGCGTGTTTTGACTGGTTTCCTGTGAACTCCCTGAAAAAAAAAGGTTCTTAGAATATCACTAAAAACGTTATTTATTGACTTTGTTTTGGTTATTTGATAAACTTTGAATAATGATTGTTGAATTTATAACACTGAAAGATTATAAGTTCTCGTAACAAAAAATGGTCGTTTTTGCCCAGCTGAAATAGATTTCAAATAAAATTTTAATTGTGACGTGATAATAAGTAAAAGTTTTAAAGAAACTTTTTTTCTGGGAAACTTTTTACTAAGATGCTCTTGGTTCCCATTATAAATTGTTATTAGTGTAAATAACTTTTGATTAAGTATTGTTTTTCAACTAGTAAGTACAATTTTACTTAAAAAATGTGCAAAATAATCACTAAAGTTTTATTTTACTTCGTTGATTGTATATAATAATGTTGTGTGAAGCTTTTAAACCTTGAAAAGTTCAATTCAGAGAGTTTTTAAAATCATCTTTAGACAACTAAACGACTTGGCAATTTATTCTTTTATCATTTAATGGTACTTTAATATTTTTACACAAATACTAAAATAAAAATATATATATAAGTATATCACAGATGTTCTTGTGCTAAAACTTTATTTCAACTAACGGCGTTTCACTGCTCTCAAATAAATTTAAGAACAGATCTACGGAGTCTCAAAAAGCTCTAAGAATAGAAATGATTTAACGCCTTATAACGTTACATCTTATATATAAGTATATTAAATTAAATATAATAAAAATAAATATATTTTATTTTTGTGTATCTGTTGG
The DNA here is from genome assembly GCF_965202585.1 of Thalia democratica. Lineage (NCBI taxonomy): Eukaryota > Metazoa > Chordata > Thaliacea > Salpida > Salpidae > Thalia > Thalia democratica. Next base: position 62,685,251 of record NC_139165.1, read on the forward strand.
CCAGAAAGTTGATTTATTTTTTGAAATTTTCAATTCAGAGAGATTTTAAAACCATCATTAGAATCCCTGCACCATCAGGCAAGCATTTAATTATAATTTGAAGATATTTTAATTGTATAAGTCTAAACTTTTTTTAGTGAAATTTCAATTTTTATTTTAGCTGTTTTATTTTTGTGTATCTGTTGGCCACAAAGTTGATTCTTGATTTTTTGAAATTTTCAACTCAGACATATTTCAAAACCATCCATAGAATCTCTGCAGCATCAGGCAAACAACTAATTATAAATTAAAATTTTTGTGTATCTGTTGGCCAGAAAGTTGATTTATTTTTTGAAATTTTCAATTCAGAGAGATTTTAAAACCATCATTAGAATCCCTGCACCATCAGGCAAGCATTTAATTATAATTTGAAGATATTTTAATTGTATAAGTCTAAACTTTTTTTAGTGAAATTTCAATTTTTATTTTAGCTGTTTTATTTTTGTGTATCTGTTGGCCACAAAGTTGATTCTTGATTTTTTGAAATTTTCAACTCAGACATATTTCAAAACCATCCATAGAATCTCTGCAGCATCAGGCAAACAACTAATTATAAATTAAAATTTTTAAATTTAATTGTACAAGTCTAAACATTTTTTTTAGTGAAATTTCCATTTTTAATTAAGTTGTTTTATTTTTATATATCTGTTGGCCACAAAGTTGATTCTTGATTTTTTGAAACTTTCAACTCAGACATATTTCAAAACCATCATTAGAATCCCTGCACCATCAGGCAAACATTTAATTATAATTTAAGATAATAAAATTTAATTGTATAAGTCTAAACATTTTTTTTTAGTGAAATTTCAATTTTTATTGATTAAATTACTTGAAAAATATATTTTTTTGTAAATAGATATATAAATGTATGAGTTAAAAATTTAAAAGAAAAATTTGTAAGAATTCCATATATACTAACATTTAAATCAAAATTTGTAAGTTCATATTTTTTTTCTGGTTCTTTTAGTTTTAATTTATCTAAATTTAATACAGTTTAATAGATAAAAAATTATAATACTTTTCTGTTACTACTTATATGTTGTTTTTTACTCCTAAGCAGAAAAAATCATTTTAAACACAGAGTTTTTCGGCTTAATATTGCGTACTTAACTGGCAGTGCATACCTAAGAAATGCGTACATAAGCGGCAAATTTAGAACCTCCTTTGAAATAAGTCTAGACACGCCCCTGATCTAGTCACCAACAATCAATAATTTCCACAACAATTAACCCACAATCAGCTGTTGCAAATCTATATAAACGATTACCAAACTGATACCATAATGTTCTATAACTATATTTAGAAAACAAACTTCTAAAAACATTTGCCAGTAACAATTTAGCATAAAAATTAAGTATATCTAATCATATACATTTAGGTAGAAATAATAAGCACTTTTCCATTTGAAAACAGTTTTGCATAAAATTAAGCTTAAAACTGCTTTAAAATCATTAAACGTTCTATAGCAACAGCATATAGCAATTATATTTTGATTTTGATAGTTTTTTTGAAAAAACTTTTAAAAGTTTTACGTAATAGTTTAGCTAACAAAGTTTTAAATTCAACCAATCAAAAGTTGCAAATAGAATACTTTTGTATTTAGCGACGACATAAGTAATTTTATTCAGCTTGAAAAAAAAAACTCTTAAAATTTTTGTTAGTCGAGTTAATTATTCACTAGCACTAACCGTTACAAGATTTACTTTCAAACTCTGCCTGCGTTTTTGTATTAATAAAACAACATTTATTTATTGAGTTTATAAAGTTGTAAAAGTTACCACTAAACTATCGGTCAAGACTTATTTTTCAAACTTTGTACGATCCAAATCTTTTTATATATCATCATAGCTTGAGTTTTGCCTTGGCTGCATAATTATCTTTAAATTACATACCTGATAAAGATTTTAAAAAAGCGCTCAAAAAGGTAAGATACTCGGCAAAGTAATTCAAAATTAAACTGTTAAAATTTGAATTTGTACTGTATTCTAAACTAAATATAAATAAGTTGTAATATAGTCAATACATTAGGATAAATCAAGCGCTTAAATTTAAAACCTAGATAACAATTTATAAATAATAACTCAAAGAGTGACTGCTAATTGAGCGTTATTGGATTCTATGCAAATTTGAAATAAACTTTTATCTAACTTCAGTGTTTTATAAGCCATTAGCTACTATAGTTTATACTTTATGACTTGACGATATAAAAATTGTCAAAATATTTGATCCTAGGACCTGGTGCACGAAGAAGCTTACGGTTATCGAGTCGCACACCACGGATACCTTTTAGTGTCTTGTCCTGGACAGTCATTAATAACTATTTTACACTATTTAATTAGGCTATACTCAGTATGGTTTAACTCCACAAAAAAAAAATTAAACAGCATATTTTAAAACGGTTTTTGAAAAAAGTTTTGTTTTTGTTTGGTTTACAATCATTTCTAACTCGCAATCATTTTATACTCAATCATATTAAACTTGATCATGAAAAATTCGATCATTTTAAACTCGATCATACTTATTGGATCATATTAAACTCGATCAAGTTAATTTTGATCTTTTTAAACTTAATTATTTTAGACTCAATTATTTAAAAGCTTTTTCGTTGTATGTATAACAATAATTAGCAAAAGCCACAAATTATATCTAAAATTTAACATTTAATTTATTTTAGTAAATTTTTTTTTGATATGTAGTGACATTTTTAAAGCATAGTTAAATAGAGAAAAAAGCTAGCATTTTATGTTAAACCAGTTTTCAAGTGTTACATATTTTTTGTAACGGTATTATTTTTACGAGGTAATTGAAACACCAACAGTTAATAATTATTAGTCCTGGACAAGACGTTGAACTGTATCCAAGTTGTGAACGACTCGATAACAGAAATTTTTTTCGTTCACTAGGTCATTAAACGAAATATTTTTGAGTACTTTTTATTTAATATGGAAATATCCGAGATCTTATAGTTTGCAACCAACTTTGTTAGTATAAAAGTTAGTTACATTTTCACATTTAGTCATTTCCCCTCTAACAAACAAATGTGACTAAAAACTATTTCATTTAACATTATATCTAGGAGTATTATAAAACAAAATCTTTTATCCTCTTCATATTGTTTAGAAAATAGATTTTTATAAAATTGATAAATATTCATTAAAAATAAATTGAACTTCATTTTTCAACAAAGTAAATAATCTACAAATTTTTTATCAAAATTTCATTAGCTTAACCTAACATCTGATAAACGTTTTATTCACTTACAATCTATCAACAAAAGTACCCGCCTCATTTGGAAAAATTATTAAAATAAAAACTAAATGTTTACAAAAAAAAACAAATAACTAATTTTATAAAACCTATAAAGTAAAATAGAAGAAGTATCAACTAGCTGTCAAAGTATTTAATTATAAGTTTAAAAAACATCTTTTGCTAAAATAAAAGAGTTTAACAATTACTTCAGATCCAAACTTAAGATAAACCCTTTTTTACCCCGTTATACAATGATAACAACAAACTATTAAATTCTGCTTTTGAAAAACCTTCTTTTCAAGGTGTAGATAAAAAAAGACCGAAAACACCAAGATTTTATTAAACCGATTTCAAAAGTATGTAATAACATGGATTTTTTTTTACTTAAGATGACATTATCAACTCAACTAACAATTAAAAAAATAAAATTACTCAAACATCTGAAAAAGTACTATGATGGAATGAATAGGTTAGTGTTTTGTTTGATGTTCAATACTTTAGAACTAGTTGTTGAATATTTTTACTTAAACATAAACATAAGTACTCTTGTTTGAAAAAGTTTAACAATTTTTTAATATTGTTTAAATTATTAAAATATGATGATTTATAAAAAAAACTAATAGTTTAAATTTTTTTTTTATAATATTTTAAAACTTTGAAATCAAAATACCGTTACACAAACTTGCAATACATATGTCGGTTACGAAATCAAGGCTTTTTTGATTTATATATATTTTATAGTTTTTTGTCAGATGTTTGGGTAGATGGAGATGAGGGTAATGATTAGATTAATATTTCTTGTAAAATGGTTTAGGGATAGGGGTTTGAATTAATTAATATACTCCTGTATTATACCTTATCTTATTTGCATAGGTAAGTGTCAGAAATGCGCGATGTACTTTTGCACTAAATCACTTTTGTACAAAGGGTCACTTTTGAACGAAGATACATTTTCACGGAGTCATTTTAGAACGGTTTAAAAAATTTATTATTATTATTATTACTCTTACCCATAACCTTTACTTTGGTCTGTAGTTTTTATTTTTCATCCTACTATTTTTTTATTCTTTTTAACATTTATTTATTTTTTTACTATCACTGGTACCCCAACCGTTACCCTTGGTCGGTAGTTTTATTTTAGATTATGAATTTTATTTTTTTCACAATATTTAAATATTACCATTTGTTCAAACAACTCAAAGGGTATCACTTTTAACTTTGGAAACTTTTAACAAAATCGCATATTAATTTATTTTTAAAAAATTAGAAAAATTGTATTTACAATTTATTTTTTATCATTAAATTGGAAATTAATGTTTACGTCTGCTATTAGTTTGTTAAAAAAAAACTGTTTATGATTAATATATAATTTTAAGATAAATATTTCTAACGAGAACGGTTTGAAAAATTATTGGTTTATTAATATTTCATTTAATGAGTTTTTCTATTGTTAAGAAAGTTATTTACTATTTTTGGACTGTATTTCGTTTTTATTTTCTTAAGTATAAATTCCTTTATGATTCATGTAAGCTTTACAATATAAGGCAAAATGTTTACATTGTATATATAAAACAGGACTTAGGTTTCTATCTAAATTGTTTTACTAAAAATTAATGAAATTAATTACTTATTAAGACTTTGCATTCTGTTTTCCTGGTAATTTCTAATTTTTTAAACTTTAAACTTTTTATGTACCTGAGAAATTTTAGACAGATACGTGATAAAAAGTTATGTAGTTTTCTAAAGTGCATTATTAAAAGTTACTACAAAAAATACTCTATTATAAAACAAAAAAAAAAAACTCTGCAACCCCCTTGAAAAAAGTCTAGACACGCCATTGCTAGGACTCTAGAGTCTAGACCAAATTTTTGAGCGCTTTTTTGTCGTTCAATTAACAATTACAACTTGAGTAAATAGAATATTATTGAATAAAAACTTATAATATTTTTTACTGTTTCTAAAAACTCCAAAAGAATGAACTGAAATAAATCGAAATTAACGAAAAAGCATGCTTGACTAAACAGCAACAATTTCTATTCTTGCAAAACATTATAGTCAGTGGTAATACTGAACTTTAAATCTTATCGTTACTTATCGAAACATGTTTTAAAACACATAGGCAAAAGCATAAATTAAAATAATTACTACTACATATACTTAGTTATGAATTACAAATAAATTTTAGTTTAGTTTTTTGTAAAACGTTTTGTTTTATGTTTAGCAATAAAAAAATTGATTAGTCGAATAAAAAAGTTTTAAAATGTATATAAGTAAGTTATTATCAAAAAAACACATATTAAAATATATACTTATAGATAATAATTGCTCTACTTGAAAGAAATTTAACCAATTTTAATGCCTAAAAAAAATTTTTTACAAAAATTTGTAATCTAATAACAAAAATATTTAGTCATTATGTACATGATGACCTCTTTAAATTCTATTAATAAAGAAACTATTTAGAAACTAGTACTACTTACTTTCTAAAATATTTACAGCTATTCAATTCAAACTAGTCTTTATTGATATTTTTTATAGCATATTTACTTACTTTGACTTTCTCATCTTAGTCAAAGCTATAAAAGTAATATAATTTAAAGTAGTAACACTATAGTTTTTTTTATTATAAATATTTAAGTAGAATATTTAAAAAAATCTTATAACTACTCCTCAATTTTTGATTTACTCTAGTTCGTTTTTTAATAACGTATATTTAAAAAAACCATATTTCTATCATTAAGTTTATTTGCAGATATCTTCAATTACATCACTGGTAAGAATTAACACCTTCTATTAAATTTCATTTGTGGGGCTACTAATTGATGTCTTCCTTTTACTACAACTGTTTGATTTATAAAATGTCAACAATGCAACTCTCTTAATGTAAAACTTTATACAGACATTTAAAAGTAATTATCAGATAATAATGATTAAAAAAAAGCTCTTTGTCATTTTTGTAATGTAGATTTTCTTATTGGCTAATGCTTAATATCTTATTTACTGTCTTTCAATTGTTTCATAAATATTTCAATTCAAAGTATAGACCATTTAAACATATAAAGAAAACAAAAATAACAATTGATAAATGGTTTTAGCATATTAAAAAAATTTATATATATATATTTTTTTTTTAATCTTGATTAATTTAGTTCCAAAAGAGTGCGAAGTTTTATTTGCATCCTAAACAACTGTTTTTACTTTGTAATTAGTATAAAAGAAATTGTTTTAAAACCTATATACAAATTATCTCTTTAATTAATTTTTAATAAATGAGATAGTTTTAAAATGAATTTAAATATGACCTTATTGCAAAAAGGTAATGAAAAAACGTCAATCAAAAGGTACTCATCAAAAATATAACAAAATAGAACCTTTAAAAATTATTAATTAAACTAAAAGCCTAGTTGCTTTTTTTGCAAAACTTTTTATCTTCATGTATTTTAAAAAGTATGTTTTAAGCTAAAAAGTACCTAACAGACCACAAAATTTGGCTTTGAGGGCTTCATTTAGTCCGGGGGCGGCAGATTGCCAACCCCTGTTATATAGCTTATTTTAACACAGCAGTAATTGAAAAGCATGTTTTTAAAAATTTTCTTATTATTAAAAATGCCATGTATTTTTTGATTTTTTTTTGCATTATTTAGAAATAACAAGATTAAAAATAAATAAATAAAAACTTAATGACCAAAAAACAAGAAAATAAAACTATTTTTTGTTTATTAAAAAAAAACAAGCAAAAGTTTTATAACTCCTTTTGACAATTTTTTTAAATATTGAAAGGATCATTAACAGAAAGTTTGAGGTGTTTATGTAAAAAAACTTAAGAGGATATAGATTTTGAGTGTTTGCTACTTATTCATATTTTTTTCTTGCATAATGAACTATTGGAATCTAAAATTTTAACTGACTATATCTCAAAAAACAGTTTGCATATTAAATATTTTCTAAAAGTAACTTGTAGCTTAGTTAAAACTCAACTAAATAAAATAAACTTGGAAAAAAAGTGATTTCCCCCCTTTTGCCTTAATTATTTAATTTCTGTAAACAAAATTTATTATAAGTATAAGGTAAATTAGGATAGCCTCAACCTCTCACTCTTAGTTATTGAAATCATATTCTTTAAAATTCTTAAAAACATCCCTTTACCCTTAATTACTGATATATAAATTCCTCATCCTAACTCTGATCCTTGAACCTACTTACATCCTTAATTATCTTAACCTGTAAACCTAAGTTATCAGAACCTGTAAACCTTAGCCCTTACTTTCAATACTTTACTTCTATTGTTTATTAATTTTTTGCACTCAGTTATAATGCAGCAGTATCTGTAGTCATAGTCTTTTGACCTATAAGATAATACTTTTGTTTAGCTATTAACTTAGTTCTTTTTAATTTATCCTCTTAGCCACTAATTGCAAAAATTGTAACTTGTATAATCAGTTTTCTGTCCAAGTATGGTAATGTATAACTGTAACTTGCTTCCTTTATAAAGTAAAAGTTGAGGTTTAAAAATGTTTCTATGTAGGTTTTTTGCAAAACTTGTTACCTTTTAAAATTGTTATAACTATTTCTCTACTTGAACTAATACTTTTTATTTCATGCCAAAATTTAAATAATAATATAAACTTTAAAAAACAACTACCCTGAGCTGCTTAAACTTAAACCAAGTTCTCAGCTCTTAATCTAAAGTAGTTTATTTAGTAATAGTCTTGTTAATAATAGTTTCAAGTTAATATTTACAGTCATGTTTAAAGTATATGTTGATTGAAATGTTTGTGTCTTGGCTGGTTTTCGCAGCCAAACAGCATATTTAAAAAAAGCAATGAGTAAGAGTGGAAGTTATATTGAAGGATTTGGTGATGAAGTAGTTGAACTATTAACTGCAGTTTCAATAGGAATTGTTTCTTTTTACGGCATGTATAGGTTAGTTAGTTAATAGTTTTTGTCAAATTTTTTTAGCTACTCTGTATTATGTAATAAATCAATTTAGTTTTTTCTTACTTTGATTCAGGTAGCTTGGATCACATTATTTTAAAGTGAAACCATTAATTTTTTTGATAAAGTATTTATATTATTTTAAATACTTGTATTATTTTAAATACTTGTATCTTGCGATATTTTTATTTTAAGTTAAATGAAAATACTTACAGTTTTTAAATTGATAAAGGTTAGTTTAACAAAAGTTTGACGTTTCACATAATTGTATTTATTAGTTTTTAATTAAACAAATAATGAACTATTTTTGGAATCTCAAAACTAAAATTATAATAAGTTATCAAAAGACTCAACAAAAAACATCGGCGAAAGTCAGCAGTACCGAAGCCTGGACTTTTGTTTGCCGTCTGAATGACAATGCGAATGACAATGCTGACGTCACTGATCATTGCTAGCAAGTGGTTGAGTCATGTGAAAACATGATAAACCATTTGTAGATTGACGACTACAAGTTTTTCGGTTGTGACTGACTGATGAGTCCTAATAAGAACGAAACCGGTCTCAGTCTACCAAAACTTGTGGTCTGATGATCGAATTGGCGTGATCAACCCTATTATCAAAAGACTTTAACAGTAAAAAATCTTTGAATAGCTTTTTTTTTAATTGATTGAAGTTCTTGCAAAATTTTACAAAAGTTTTATAAAAATTAAAATATAGTTTAAAAAAAAAATTATTAAGGTTCAATGAAAATATAAAAAGTATATTTATAAGTATAACGTACATGTATTTAGATATGTAGCTGTTGTGTCTACTTTATTGATCAATTAAATAATATAATAGAACTAATAGAAATATAATAAAAAATAAAGTAAAATAAGCATTTAAATTTTTATAGTATTTTAATTCTAAAAATAATTAAATTGTATTCAAAATTAAAGATATATATACTGTTTAAAAACTAAAAAATAGCTGTTTATTTCTCTCCTTGAGTCTTATAATAATTTTTTCGTGTCTTCTTTCCACTTTTATTTATATTTTAATAGTTTTTCATAGAATGCTTGTTGAAGACAATATGAGGGTTGCTACACTTTCAGGATAACTCCGCATATCTTGATGGTTTTGAAAATCTCAAGACAGCTCAGGATATTTTGAAGTATTTTTAAAACTCAGGCTGACTCAGGTTAGTTTTGTTTTTTTCAAAAAAAACTAGGGATAACTTTAAGATTAAAAAAAAAATTAGGACAGTTTTTTTGTAGATTTTGAATAAAATTTAATCAATTTATTTACAATACTTTGTTACTTTATAACTAATTTTATTGAAGAACTTTTTTTTTTCCTATTTTAAAAAGTTAAAAAAAACTTTTTAAAGAATTTCAAAAACTCAAGACACTCAGGACTCAGTAAAGTGACTCAGGACAGTTTTTGATCACTCAAGGAAGTTTTTTTGACTTAAAAAGTGGCAACCCTACAATATAATGTGCATGTCTTAAACTTTTTAACTGTGTTGTTTCCAGGGGTCGGCAAACTGCGGCCTACAGGTCAAATGAGGCCTTGAAAGTCTAAATGTGCGGCCCAAAAGATACTTTTTAGATTAAAACTTTCTTTAAAAAACAATAAGAAGAAATTTTATGAGGTAAAGCTAAAAATTCCGCTTTAATTTAATATTATTTTTTGTTAATGCTCTATCATTACTTTTTGTATCCCATTTCCTGTTTAAAGTGCTGTGCTTATATATATACATATAACTATAAATATTTCAAAAAGAATGCCTACCCTAGTTTTATTCTGTATACCGTAAAGCTTACTTGTTGTACTTTTATAGTCTGCCTTTTATATTATCTTAAGAAATATCCGAAAAATGTTTATTGTAGTTTTATTGTTTACTTTTACATGACTACCTTAAAAAAGTTTTTTCAGAAAAAGAAAACATGTCTTTATACATGGTTACCACAAAACCTGGAATCCTTGAAAAGCCTGAAATTTGACTATTTATGCTAAATAACTTGAAAAAACCTGGAATTTGAGAAATTTTTCAAAAAGAGACTGGAAAAACCTGGAATTTTAATCAACTTTTACATGTGAAGTAGTAAAATTTTGTCATGATCAAAAATTTTTTTTTTATAAAATACATTTTAAATAGCTTTACAGTATCTCTTCAGTGTTGTTATACTACTTAACTTAGTTCTTAACCTTAAACGTAACTTTAAACTAAAAATAGACCCTGGAAGAAATTCAGAATATCTGGAAGAAATTTCTCAAAAACCTGTGGCAACCCTGCTATATAACTCTTTTAGCCATTTAAACTAGTTTTAACATTTCAAAATAAGAATTAAGTTAGCTTTAGTTTTACATAAAACAAACCCTAAATTTAAATATTAAAATAATAAAAGTGTCCTTAAAAAAATTTTTGTAGTAATGTTTTTATAATTGTAATTTTGTGTACAATATTTTGTTGGTAATGTTTAAAATACTGGACCTTTTTAGCCCAGTAATTATGTATACAGGTTTGTATTAATCTAGCTTCAAAAATAGAAGACTTTTATTTTAAAGAAACAATTTTTGAGTTTTTCACTTTAAATTTGTTTTTCTGATATCAATTTTAGTTAACTAAGCTTTAACCTAAACAAAGATTCAATAGTCTAGTATGAAATTCAATAAAATTTAAACCTGCTCTGCTGGCTGCTGTAGTACTGCTCAAATTTTTTTTAGTTAAAGTTTAATTGCTTTTTAGAAGTTAAATTAACTTTTAAGTGTCATTTGATTACTCAAAAGTGCTATCTGTTATATGTTTAGGTAAGGTGTGTTAAGGGCATAGGGGGGGGGGGGTGGTTTCTGAAATTTGATCTTATTTTATATAGTTTTTACGAAGCTACAAGATGCTTTTTACAGATTTGTAATTCAAAATAATTTTTGAGATATAGCCGGTCAAAGCTGGAGGCCACAATAGGATCCTTATGGGAGGCGCAAACTAAAACGGCAAAAATAGACTATTTCACTAAAAATCTATCTTCTCCTACGTTTTTTGAGATAACTACCTCAAACTTTTAGGAAATGTTCCTTGATATATTTAGAAAATTCTGTCAAAAAGAATTTTTTTTTTATGAAAAATAAAAAAATAATTAAAAAAGTAAACAAATAAAAGTTTTTTTTTGTTTTTTTGTTATAATTTTTTTTTTAATTTTTTTAAATTTTGTTCTGACAGAACTTTCTAAATATATCAAGGAACATTTTCTAAAAGTTTGAGGTAGTTATCTCAAAAAACGTAGGAGAAGATAGGTTTTTAAAGAAATAGTCAATTTTTGCCGTTTAGTTTGCGCCTCCCATAAGGATCCTATTGTCGCCTCCAACTTTGGCCAGCTATATCTCAAAAATTATTTTGAATTTTTTAAATCTGTAAAAAGCATCTTGTAGCTTTGTAAAAACTATATAAAATAAGATCAAATTTCAAAAAAAAAATGTTAACCCCCCTATGCCCTTAAACTTAAGACTTTAGAGTAAAGGTTTTTTAAGGTAAAATAGGCTGCAGAGAGCAATTTAAATTTTAGTACTTTACTGTTGTATTTTTACTGTTTTTCATTTCAGGGTTGCCAAAAAACCTAAAATATGAGAAATTATGAAAAAAAAACCTGGATTTTTGAACAAAAATCACTAAAAAAACTTGAATTCTAAACAACTTCTACATGTTAAGTAGTAAAATTTCTAATTGACTATAAAAATATGTCATTTAGATTAAAAAAATTTGTCATTATCAGTTTTTTTTATATATAAAAATACATTTAAAGAAGCTTTAACATATCTATTCAATGTTGTTATACTAGTTAACACAGTTTTTTACATTAAAACTAGTTTTAAACTTAAAATAGACCCTAAAACGGGTAATATTAAAAACCTGTAGAAAATTTGCTAAAAACATCTGGCAACCCTGTCATTTGCATAGATAGAAAAAGTTAGAAGTTTTCCAAAACAGTACTTCTGCAATAGCCCCTTTTAACAGTTACACTTGTCACTTTTCAGCTTATACTACTACTTGGATTATATTTGGGCTAAAATAAAAATTACTTTTTTAAAAAAGGTTTAAATAAATATATCAAGTTATCTAGATATCTATACTTTATTTAGAGTTTAAAAAATTCTTTTTTTTTGTTAGTTAAGTTATTATCTAAGAATTTTCGTTATTATTTACTTTACTTAAAGAAGTCTGTAAAAATAAGTATTTACTGCCATTCTTCATGTATTAAACTATAGTATAATTGTATTAGTTTATCTTATATCAGTTAAATACTTTAATTGTTTTAGATTTTGCACACACAAAAATATTTAGTATTAAATAAATCTATTTATTTTTAAAAACAGTAAAAATCTAAGTTTTGTTTTTGAAGTACTTTAGTAAACAGTTCAATTGTGCACAAACTTGTCAAAGGTAAAAAGATCCTTTATCTACAAAGTTTAGCTTTTATAAAAAAAATTATACTGTTAAGCTGGTTTACACTATACTTTTCAGGTGTAGCTTAGTTCAGGGTGATGATATTCATCCTGAAAGCGTTCCTCGTGTCCAAGAAACTCGTAGTAGATTGGGACTCGATCCTTCTGCTAGACCACCTGAAGAAGAAACTGAAGTTGAAGCCTCTCAACGAGCTGTATGTTTCTAGTTTATTAAAATATTGTTACATCTTTTCAAAAGTTACTATATTACTTTATATACTATTCAAATCAAAATTGATAATATTAATTTACAAATTTTCCAACTTATGTTCACAAAACAAAAATATTTCAAAAGTACTGTTTACAACATTAGCATACTAAGTTAGCTCTATAGTTATGTTTTATAAAACTGTGTTTTTGACAATAGCCAAATAACAGGGATCTAGACATTACTACAATGATAGAAAGTGTCCAATTTGTCTGCAGGATGCATCGTTTGCTGTAGAAACCAATTGTGGTCATCTATTTTGTGGTTTGTCTTAAATCATTGTATTTACTATTTGTTTATTCAATTTGTCTTTTTCTTATTTTTTTAAGTGAGTAATTTAAAAGTTTAAATTTATTTAAATCAGAATAGTGTACTAGGACACGTTAGCTAAATAATGACTTAAAAGTTTTGCAGTTTATAAGTGTCTTATCATTTAAAATGTTTTACATACCCCTCCAATTCATTAATTCTAGTTTTTGTTTTAAACTATATCTAAGAAAATTAGTTTGTCAAATACGTAGAATGTCATCTGTTTTTCACAAGTTTTTTATGGTAGATTTTTTTCAAAGGTTTCAGGAGTTTTATGTTCTTGTCTAATTTATCAATTTATATTTTTTCTAAATTGCAAAGTTTGCAGCCGAATTTAGTATTGAAAACTTTGCAACTTAAGAAAAAATAGAAATTGATAAATGAGGCAAGATTAAACACTAAACAAGAAAAGCGAAAGACAAAATATATGCATTCATTACTTACTAAAAATACTTTTTTAGCATAATTAAAACTAACTAAATATTAAATTAAAGTAAAATTAAGCCGCAAACACGAACAGTTTAAAACATTATTCTAATACAACCTTTACAAATTTTTCAAAATGCATAAATTCTTAAACTAACAAGATCAGCGTATTTTTCAAACTCAACTTGCTGTACAAAGACCTTTATTATTATTACTACGTCATAATACTTATTTTCAAATTCTAAATTTGGTTAAGCATTATTCATAAACATTAGCTTTACTGATGAGTATATGAGGTAATATATCTATGAAACGGTCATATAAACCAATTATTTTCTGTATAATAAAATAAATTTATAGCTCCAATTCAAATTGTCGAGCGCTATCGACTAAAACTTTAAAAAAAAATTAATATATATAAATGGTATATATATATATATATATAAAATAAGGTTAATGTTTAAACTTAAACACTTTCAACTGAGCCCACTTGAAGGGCTTTTAAATAATTTATTCAAATGGCGATTTTTAAAAATTCTGGAACATATGTTTCACAAAGCTTTAATTTTTCATAAAGCTTTGATCATCAGCCAGTTAAATTCAAAATACAAAGCACTGTACTAAACAAAGATACAAAAGTTTCTATATATATATATAGAAACGAATAGATTTAGGTAAACTAAATCAATTTCCACAGAGCCTACCTAAAGAGCTTTTAAATAGTTTATTTCAAATTGTCAAATTCAAAAGCACAGTACAATTGTTTCATACAAGCTATTACTTGTAATCTTCAGTTGTTAAAGTTCGAATTGAATTGCACTGTGCTTTACATTAAGACACAAATCACACAAAAAACAAAAGTTGTTCAATTTTTGCACTGAAATTTGTCCTCTACAAAATTTGATAATAACGTCATTGTGTTTTTTTGTGTGATTTGTGTATTAATGTTTAAGCTCGATGCAAATTATAAAATTTAAAATAATAATAACAAATTATACAATATCCTTCTTTCATTACACTAACACATGTTTCTGTGTGTTAACGGATTAACACAGTTCAACGGAGCCATGAAAATGAAGGAAGTACTACATAAAAAGAAGGATACTGTATAATTTGTTATTATAATATATTCCAGTGAACTTGTTTCGCTAGGATCTTTTGTTAACGAACGATTAAATTTATATTTTGAATAGTTAAAATTTATTTTATTAATTAATAGTAATGATAATTAATTAAATTTTAAATGTTTTTTTATAAATGTCTTTATATACAGTTCGTTAAATTTAATTGATGTCTATTATTATTGGTTTACTATCATATCTAACTCGCTATCATTTCTAACCCGATCATTTCTAACCCGATCACTTCTAACCCGATCACTTCTAACCCGATCACTTCTAACCAGATCATTTCTAAACCGATATCTTCTAACCCGATAACTTCTAACCCGATCATTTCTAAACTGATCACTTCTAAACCGATCATATCTAACCCGATTTAACCCAATAATTTCTAACCCGATCATATCTAACCCGATCATTTCTAACCCGATCCAACCCGACAATTATTAACCCGATCTGTATTAATATGTTTATTTGTTATTTTTTTAAAATAAGCTTTTGTTTCAAAAACAAACTAATCTCAACAAAGTGCAGCAATCAGCAAAATAGTTTGAATCGCGCACTTCTACATAAAAATAAGGTTCAGGGTTACTTTTATGAAATTCATTTAGAAGATACTAGAATGTCAGAATTCATAAAAACTACAAAAATTCATGAATAAGTTTTCTTCTTGTTCAAACATTAACCGGATATACACATCCTGACTTTTAAAGATAGGTTCTGCACATTTGTGCTAACGTTTGGTATTTCATTATTTCTTATCAATTATTTTTGTCGCTTTGCCAAAGCATAATCGAAACAATTAAAATAAGCATTATTCGAATTTAGGTACAGACAATTGTAAAAAAATATCAAAAGTTTCAGTGCATTGACTAACCACTTAGTTTAAAATCTTAAGTCCAAAGCACACTAAGAATACAGGTCGAATAGATATCTATCGAAAATATTGAAAAATGGTTTAATATTCATAGAGGAAAGGCGCTGCTAATAAAATCAAGCTATAGAATGAACAAAGTCCTACATATTAAATCAATGGTTTATAAGTTTTAAACTTGTTAAATTACTGATAGTTTCTAGTATATAGTATCTTATCTTAATAAAGTAAACTTAAATGAAAGTTTTTCAATTTTTTTGCAAAAATTAGTTTTGTTTAAAAGCTAATTCGGCATTTAAACAGAAAGATTATTATGACTGCATGCATTTTTCGATTTATTTTCGTGGTAATTAGTTATTTTAATAAGGTTCATAAATTAGTTATAAATTAACGTTAGTTAATTAGTTTAAGCATTAGGAAAAGTATAAGTCTTCTGTATTCTAAATATTAAGTATTGATAGTCGTCAATGTAAGAAATATAATGAGTATTGCAGCGCTTAAAGATTATTCTGTACTTATTCTTTGAAAGATTTTATATGGTTAAAATATATTTTTTAAGTATGGAGACCAGATTGGCAAGTTGATTTTAAATTTAGGGCGAATTTATATGAAATTCAACTTTTAAAGAATATTAATATCAGTATATATGAAACTTGAAATATTACAGTTAATAAAATTTAGTAATCGTAACTAGTATGGTGGTTTCATTTAAAATTATCATTATTAAACTCTAAGTTCTTAAAACGAAAGTCTATACTGTTTACTACAAAGTCAAAAGTAGAGGTAGACGTTTTTTTTTTTAACATTTAGAACTTGTTATTTACTAGAACTTTAACTTTTAGCCAATGGTATATTATTTCTAAAGATTAAATAAGAAATATAATGTACTTAACTAAAAAAGTTAAGTGTCGAAAACTTATGATTTTGAATTTTTCTTTTAAAATATTATGTATATAGAGCAAAATAGTTTTACACTTTTCATAAAAATTTGAAAGTTTTCAAAATTAAAAATTGCAAAAACAGTTTCTCACGAATAGAAACTTCTATAATAAATTTCTTGATATCTTTAGAAAGTTATTGTCTCTAAAAACACAAAACTTTAGAATATTCAGCGAGCATTAAATATTATGAAATATACGTTATAATTAAGTTAGATTAATTTATATAACTTGACTCTTATAATAAAAGTAGTTTGTATTGTGAAAGGTTCGGGTTAGAAGTGATCGGGTTAGAAATGATAGCGGGTTAGAAGTGATTGGCTCCCATTATTATCATAAGTTAACTTATATTACAAAAAATAAAAATTTTAGTTATTAAATATATTTATTCCAAACAAAACAAGTTAGTTAAAACATAATAACTACAATATTTAAATTACTCAGGTTTTTAGAAATTACGACGTACTGCCTGTGAAAATCTAACTACAGAGTTTTACAAAGTTTTATATTTTTTTGTGATAGATGACATACTTGAAAAATCCCTAAAAATACTTTTTGTTTTATATTTGTTAATTCTATATGTGCTTTAATGTTTACAGGACAGTGTATTGTGACATACTGGTTGTTCGGCAATTGGTTGGGTGCAGTTCAATGTCCAGTTTGCAGGCAGACAGTATCTCTACTACTCAGAGACTTTCCTATCAATGAAGAAGGTGGAGAAGATATTGAAAAAAATATTAGAGATTACAATAAAAGGTTCAGCGGACAACCCAGACCTGTTAGTTGATATTAATCTTAGAAGTATTTTGTTAAGTTGCTATTAAATTGATCTTAAGATAAAAAAGTAGTTGATGTATAAAGTGAGACATATTTATTACCAAACTCGAGTCAATAATTAGTAATTGTTAGATACAATTGTAGTTTATTTATGTTTTACATATATTTCATATAATTTAAATTCAGATAATGGACTATTTGTACGACTTACCAGCATTGTTACGTCACCTGCTGAGAGAATTTTTCAGTGTAGGAGGCCTAGTGATAATGTTTCGTGCAAGGATAGTTTTATGCGTAGTTGCCATTATTGTCTACCTTGTCTCCCCTCTCGACATTCTACCTGAAGCTGTCCTCGGCTTACTTGGGCTTCTCGATGATCTGTTCGTTCTTCTACTCGTCCTCGTTTATATGACTATCATCTACAGACAAGTAGTTGCCCAACGTGATTAATTACATTCCAACATATACTATGTCTTATTCTTGTTTGAACATTACTTATGCCTTTTACAGCCAACATTTATTGCCTAAATGACTAGTTATATATTAAGTAACATTGACTTGACTATAATTAACTATAATATTAAAATACTTAAGATATTTGCAAAAAAAATGCTTTTTTACTTAAAAGGAAGAAATCAATTGATAAATTCGAAAATAAAATTATTGAAATAAAACTTCCTAAATCTTGAACATGAGTTTTTTTTTAATATTTTAGTTAAGTTAGTTTACAGCAGTATAACGTTAATTAGGTTGTTGGTTTTTTTGATGAAGTTGACCAATAAATTAAATAATTGTCCTCATTTATTAGCAACTGAAATGCATTATAATCTAAACTTGATTTATTAACTTTAAAGATTAATTGTGAAGATCAGAGATAAATGTTTTTGTACCACCTTTTAAGTTTTTACAACGTTTCACTGCCCAGCATGACTAATAGTGAAAACTATAAGAGTTAAAATCGGTTAAGAAGTCAAAATCATGAATAGTTTTTAGTAAGTGATATTTTGGTAGGATTATTCTGTTTCAATCTTCAATGCGTTAAAGTTTTATGAAATGAACAATTAAATTTCAGTTCCATACACAAAACTAACTTAAATAAAACAAAAACTCTAAAAATAGCGACAGACGATATTTAGATAGTTTAAAACTAATTTTTGCTATGCAATTTCATAAATACTCTATTAGCATATTTGACATTGATGAAACACAAATGGAAGACAACTTAACAACTATAACCAAAAAAATCATTGTCAAGGATGAACACAGAAACGAATTTTAATGTTGTCTTTTGAATTCTATTTTTTAGATAACTCCGGTAAATGGTTGGCTTAGTAGTTTCTAAACTTATTAAGCATATCTAGTTTTACTTATCATTTTAACTTATAGTAATCGATACTTAATTATAAAATAAGTCATTATTTTCTTTATAAAGTTATTTACAATTTAAAATATTTAGTTTAACTGAAGGGGGTATTAACTTTTAAATAAGATTAATTTTGTCTAATGACATTATAAATAAAGTAAAATGAACCCTTTAGTCTGTTACTAGCATAAAAAGATTTGTTCTCCTTTGACTAAAATGACGTTAATAGGAACCGCTTACTTCCAATCCGCGCACAATTCCAACTTGATCAAATCCAAGAACCGCTTACCAATCAAGAGTTAAGGATAACAGTGATAGTAAAAATTAAATTTTAAAAATAAAGAACATAAACTAAAAAAGTTTACTGCTTACGCTTAAAAGTTTGAAAAAGATAGATTAGCAGTCTTTTTTCACAGTTAAGATAAAATTTCCATTTTACAATAGCAACTGAAGAACTAAAAAAAGCATAAAAAAAAACTTATATATGATAAGTTATTTATGTAACATTTATTAGATAAAAAACTAAATGTAAATGTTTTCCATATTGTATAAGAGATATGCCATTTAATTAACTAAAATGTCATTTCTTTAGAGTTTACGTTTTTATGTTTAACATGCAATTTATACATAAGTTTCTCTTAAAAATTTTTATTACTACATATTTTTAGTGTACACAAAAACATTTGAAACTAAACAATAATAAGACATAAGCTATAATTTTTTATTTTGGTTTTGAGACATTTTGAATTTTTAAATAAATATTCTGTGCACTTTAAATTAATTCCTATGCAAACCAATGTAAACAGACTCTAATTTTTGGAACAACTTTTTTAACTAATACTTAATTTAGATTTAAATGTAATTTAAGCATTATAATTTTTTTTTCACTTTAATTATATTTATGTGTCTACAGACACATTTCAAACAATATAAGTACATGATTTAAGGTAAAAAAATATTTGTTCAAAATACTTTTTAACTTTTTAAAGTAAATTTACTGTGCACATCAAATTAATTTATATGCACACCAATGTACATAGATGCTCACTTTAAATTTTTAAGTTTTACTTAATTTAGGTTACATGTAATTTAAGCATAGTTTTCTATTTTATTAGATTTTTTTACTACATATTTAATTCAAAGGGCGCATAAATATTTTTAAACAAAAAATGAATGTGATTTAAGGTAAAAGAGTATTTTGTTCAGTATACATTTATAATTTTTTTTATTAAATTGTCTGGGCACATCAAATTAACTACTCTGCACAGTTTTAGGTGCTCAATTTTATAAATTTTTTTTAACTAGTACTTTAGTTAGATAAAGTATAGTTTAAACATTATTTTCTGTCTTGTATGTTTCTACTTTAAGATAGACACATTAAAAACAGTACATGACAAGTTAAAGTATAATTTGTTCAGAATAAGTTTAAATTTCTTCTAAACAAACTTGATTCCTATGCTTTACTTACTAATGTATACATATAATTTTTTTAGAACTAGCTTTTTACAGAATATTTGATTAAGGGAAGTTTAATTTATAAGTCTGTATACTGTTAACTTAAATGGTTTAGATTTAAGCAAATATACAAGTAAACCTTGCATTTCCACTCACGCAGACTGAGTCAGGTTAGTTTGAAGACTATAAAAATCTCAGGAAAGTTGAGTTTTTTTTTAAACTTATTAGCCTTTTTTTTAATATCTGGCTGCTAGTCACTCAGGCTGGCTTTTTTGCTTTAAAGAGTAGCAAAATAAGCTTTTGATGTATGTTTTGTCCATCTCACAGTGTTGGTTTTAATTGTATGTAAAATTTTAAGTCTCGCGTCTGCCATAATAAGTATATTGTTTGTATTAACTGTATACATATAATATAAGGTTGAAAACAAAGTCTTAAAATATTGAAGTTATAAACATACAAGTGTGAACAATGCACACAGGCTTAAAAGTAATTGAATTTAAGTCTGAATACCTTTTTAAGGTACTTCAATAGATTTAGGCTGACTCAAGATAGTTTTTAGTCCCTAGGACTAATTTTGCTTTGCTTTAAAAGACCGGGAGCCCTAGTCCCGTTAAACTTTATAAATTAAGGTTGTTTTAAAGTTTTTAAAAATCTTAGAATAGGTTAACCCTGTTAAAGACCTTTAAAAAAATCATATGTGTGTAAAGTTTTTATTTCAGCCATTTTGAATAAATCTTCAAATTACCAGAAAGTTTTTAAGACAGCTGTTTTTAAATTGTAACTTTGTTTTTATTCTAGCTACATATTATATACTTTTTTATGATGATATTTTAGTTATTTTATATTGATAAAAAGCAATTTTTTAGTTTTGTTGGCTTTTATATTTTTTAATAAACTTAGGCTAGTTTGTAGTAACTCAGGCAATATTGCTTTAGAAAGTTGATTATAAGACTCCTAACTGATTATTAATAAAGTAATTATCTTTTCTATAAATTACTATTTATTTAAATATCAAAAAACTGAAGTATTTAGGATTAATGATATTAAAAAGTTGTTTTAGTTTATAATAATAGAAATAGGTATGGATATATTTTAGCTAACTAATTAAAATTACTGAATTTTTTTTAAGGGAAAGTTATTTAATACGCAAAGATTATTTATAACACTAAATATTTAAAAACAGAGTGGTTGATTATATAAAAAATGTATAAAAGTAAACCATAAATGATTTTTAAGCTCGTTTTTTATAGAGAGTTAGGTGGTAACTAAATTAATAAAATTATTAAGCTAAAGTTTTTAAATGTTTAAGATACTAGATAATTTAGTCGGATTTAAGTATATAAGTCACTGTAAACTTTAGACCAATAAATATGTAGAATTTAAATCGGCCCTCAATATGTAGCTAAAAGTAATTTAAACCAATGAAGTGAATACAAATAAAACTTTTTTTGTACGACTATAACCAATAGATTATTAAAAATGTCACCGAACCTAAAACTGCTGCTGGTGAAGATTTTAAAATTTGGCCCGGGAACACCAATTGCCTGCCGACCCCTGCGTTAATAGTTTGCAGTGTATCTTAAGTTAAATTTTAATAAAATTTTATTTTTCTTAAAAATTATTTGTAAGTTTATAATTCATTTCAATCGTATGTACCTAAATGACAACTATCTATAATCAGTAGTTGTTGAACTAGTTAAAGGAAAACTACAATAAATTTTCAATCCATTTTTGAACCTTTAAAAATGCCTTTCCCTGATTTATAACTATATGTTTTATTATATGATGAGAGTTTAAGGCTAGCACTACTTTAATGAAAAACATTTTAAATTTTCTATTTCATAATTTTAAAGTATAAAATGTACAACATACTAATTAAAGTTTAATTTAGAAACAACTTACTGAAGATTTATTAAAATTAAGTAGACACAATGGCAAAAACAGCTATGAATATTACAAATAACATAATCTCACAGGCAAATCAACTGCAGGTATTTTTTGAACCATGTGCAACGTACTGCAAAAAGTTATTTTTCAAATTATTTTATTGTGATAAAATTTTTAATTATATATCTTTGTATAAAGCATATAGTAAACGTGCTACAATATGAAAAAATCTGCTAGAATCTTATTACTTTTTTCTACCTAAACAATTGACTCCTCCATAGGTTTTGCCTTAAAAAAATGATACATCTGTGACAGTAATATACTTGAAATATGAAAATTTTTATTTAATTGCAAAATTCAACAAAAAATGTGATATTAGGTAGATATAAGAATAAACATGCCAATAAATAATTTTTAGATTAAGTTTAGTAACCCCTGATGATAATTTTACAGTTGTGACTGATTTCGTAGTTATAACGGATAATCATGAACAAATATTATTGTGATTTATTGACAAAATAAAAGAAGACGCTTAAAATATTTGGTCCTACGACCTGGTGAACGAAGAACCTTTTGGTTATTAAATCGTAAACCAAGGATACCTTTTTACGTCTTGTCCAGGACAAACAATATTGTACTTCTTTCCAGTCTACACTCTACACTATCATAGTTGTTTTTGCATGTTTTAAACTTACTATATATAATTAAAACCGTTTATTTTTTTTGTTTATTTTTGTTATACAGCTTGATTAATTTGCTTTCATGCTCTATTACTATTTTAGTCGTGATACACTCAAGCATGTATTATTATTATGGTAAGTTTATTATCCTACAATGAACCCAGGTATCAAAACCTGGGCCATTTAACCTAAAAGATACATAAGGTAGAGACAAAAAGAAATGATAACTTAAAAATTCCTATTGTTTAAAGCACAAAACATAGAAAAATGATTATAAATTTATAGCTTAACAAAAAGACACTTTTAACATATAACACTTACACTAAACACAAATATCAAAAATTTAAGTGCGTTGACTAAAAACAAAACTTAAAGCCCCAAAATCTCAAAAAAAATAAACAGACCAAAGTATTTGATTAAAATAGATTGTAAAATAATTGTAGTTTCACTGTTAACTAGTTCAAAAAACGTTAATTAATTCTAGTAATCTAGAATTACAAATTTAAGTTTTCTCTATTCAAATATTAATTTTAAAGTTTGTTAGTCTAATAAGTTAATAAATATTGCAGCGATTAAAGATTATTCTGGTACACTTTCTTTTAACATATTCTTTTAGGTTAATATCTGTTTTTAAGTATTCAGACCAGGTTAGTGTACTATATTCCATTCCAACTTAAAACGAATGTCTACGGATACAATTTTTGAAGGATGTTTATATGTGTAGATTTTATTCTTGAAAAGATATAGTTGATGCGTTTCACTAAAGGTATTTAATATGGGAGCCGCTCAGTTCCAACCCGTGCACAATTTCTACCCGATCAGTTCTCACTCGAATCATTTCCTAACCAAATCAAATCCCATTCGATTAAATCTAACCTGAATCATTTCCCATCCGAATCAACTTTTGCACGAAGAGTTATTTTTTCATAGGTGTCACTTTTCCACAAGTTATCTCTTTTTTATGACTTCACTTTACACAAACCGTTCTGTTTGCACAGCATCAATTTTTTAATGGAGCCATATTTTGCGCCAGTTGTCACATTAGTATGGCTGACGTTTTTCAAAAATATAATAAAACTCAGTTAAAAAACCTTATGTAAATACATTTATCAATAAAAAGCTAAAGTTGTATTAAATGTAAATTGTACATGTATAAACATTAATTACGTATTAATGTAAAACAAAACTTGAATATAAATCAAAATAAATTTGACATAAAATTAAAATAAAACTAAATAACAAAATCAGACCAATTATAGTCAAATTAAACAATTTAGCATCCAAACACAGACTGTTAAGACTGAGAGATTTAAAAATGTTTAATGGTGAAATTGAATCAAAAATCTACATCAACCCTGACAGAACTTTCTTGGAAATTGAAGCTTTTAGAACACTGAGAAAAGAAGTTCAAATAAAGCAAGCCATCGCTGATGAGAAAAAATTGAACATAAAATATGTTATAAGGAACAACAAGATAGTTGAACTAACAAGACAGCCCTTTCGTTACCGATCCCAGGACATCTGGGATTAGTGGAGGAAATGGTGAGTCAACGGGTATAAATTTATTAAGTGATAGGATTAATTTTAACACTAACAAGTTTTCCTATATAAATTGCAACAACAACTATTTAAAAGTTTGTTACACTAATATAAGATCTGCTTTAAATAAACTTAATATTTTAGAGAACTATATAAATTTGAATAACATTGATTTATTTTTTTTGACTGAAACATGGTTTACTAATAAGGTCAACGATGCCACAGTGTGTCCTTTTAACTATAACATTTACCGAAGTGATAGGTCTAGTAGGGGTGGAGGTGTTGCTATCCTTTTCAAAAATTTGCTTAAAGATATTAAAGTTAAAAATGATTCTATCTCTACTAGCAACATCAATTTTGAATACCTATGTGTAGATGTAATTTTAAAAAAGATGAAATGATTTTGTTGTGTCTACTTTCCTCGACTGTCTGCGAGATGCGCACTGACTGTTCAAAATGTAATTAAAATGATTAAAATGGTTTTTCCAAAAGAGTGTTCTTTTTATGTTCTTGGTGATTTTAATATGCCAAACATAGATTGGAGAATTCCTAGCACAGATTTCAATAAACCCCATGAGTGTTTTCTTAATTTTTGTACAGACAATTTTTTAACCCAAGTAATTGAAAATCCAACCCATAAGAATGGTAACATTCTCGATCTCATAATTTGCAATCATTTTGGTCTAGATAGAATCATATCTCAACTAATTTTCCATTAACAAACACTTGTGACCATAATTTGCTTTCACTAAAAATTAAAATTGAAAATAAAATAGTACCTATTGCTAAAAAAGTCTCATATGATTATAAAAAAGCAGATTTTGAAAGCATCAATGATTTCCTGTCAAAAAGTAATTGGACCTCTTTGTTAAAAAATTCAGAAAATCTCCAGCATTTCTACGATCAATTCATTAGCTTAATCCAAATCTCAATCAAACGTTTTGTTCCAATTTATTCTAAAAATAACAAAAGTAAAAAATATCCATCTCATATTAAAAAGTTATTAAAAGAAAAAGCGAATCTATACAAAAAAAGTAAGACAAATAAATCACTTTTGATAAAATACAAAAACAAGTCTAAAGAATATCAATTAGCTGTTAAAAAATACAACTTCGAATATGAAAACAAGTTCTGCAAAAACCCAAATTTAAAAAAGTTTTATAGCTACGTGCAATCTAAACTTAAATTAAATAATTCCATACATCTCTTATATGATAATGATAAAAACAAAACAGTAACCTCAGATTTTGAAAAAGCCACAATTTTTAACATAAATTTTCAAAAAGTTTTTAAAAAAGACGAGAGTTACCAGTTTTTTTAGCTACCCCAAAAGAATTGTAGTAAAATGCAAATTTATTTCATAACCTATGAAGACATTATAAGTTCGTTCAATTAACCACTTAAAAGATAAAATTATAAGAACGCCAGAAAACATTCCACCCTTTTATATCAAGCATGTTATCCAACCAATAATTTTTCCACTATCATTAATATTTAATTTCTCTTTAGAACTATCTGATGTTCCTAAACAATGGAAAACATCTTTTATTATTCCTATGCACAAGAAAGGTAATATACACGATGCGTTAAATTACAGACCAATATCTCTAACGAGTGGCTTTTCAAGAATTTATGAACATATTGTATCTGTAAAAATTCTCAGTCACCTCTTTAATAACAAATTATTAAGTAACAAACAGTTTGGTTTTGTCCCAAACCGCTCAACAACCATACAACTGTTAACATGCTTACATTCTTGGTTAGTTCCTTATCTCAAAAATGAATTTACTAAAGTAGTTTATACGGATATTCAAAAAGCCTTTGACTCAGTATCACACAAAAGATTATTAAAAATTTTAAATCAGTATGGGCTACATGAAAGCTTAATTGATTGGTTTGATAACTTTTTAAATAATAGATCACAAAGAGTACTCATCAATAATACGCTTTCTGACTCTTTAACAGTCTACAGTGGAGTACCACAAGGTGGTGTAGTTGGTCCCCTTCTCTTTTTAATTTATATTAATGATATTTGTTGAAATATTGATATTGAAAGTGAGTTAAGCTTATTTGCAGATGATGCCAAAATCTTAAGTCAGTCAAATACTTCATTACAACTATCTTTAGATAATATTTACATATGGTTAAAAACAGAAAAACTAAACTTAAATCCTAGCAAATGTAAAATTTTAACCATTAACAAAAAAAAATCTTCTCCAACTGACCTCTTAATCAATAACATCAAGTTACCAGAAATTAAAGTTTTTAAAGATTTGGGAATTTATATTTCTAAAGATTTAAAATGGAATGAACATATCAACTATTTATATAAGATTGCAAAAAGTACATGTTATCAAATATTAAAAAGTTTTAAAACTAATTCTGCTTCAATTCTGACAAAACTATTTAAAACATACGTTCGCCCTAAACTTGAGTTTAGTATCCAAATTTGGTCACCCTATTTAAAAAAGGATATTAATAAAATTGAATCTGTGCAAAGGAGTTTTACCCGTCATATTTGTAGTCGTTGCAACATATCTTACACATCATTTAATGATAGAATGATTAAATTTGGCTTGAAATCACTGGAATATAGAAGATGGGAATTTGATCTATTAACTCTTTACAAAATTATCAATGGCAAATATAAAAGTTTTTTTAACCAGTTTTTTAATTTTTCCCAAAATAAATATCAACTAAGAGGAAATAATTTGAAAATAAAATGTAAACATGATTTACAAAACAGTCAGTGACAAGGCGAATTTTTTCACAGAGCAAAAGCTATGTGGAACAGACTACCCCAGGATATAGTATCTTGTGAGGGGGTAGAACAATTTTGTTTAAAGCTAAAAAGATTTGATTTAAATACAATAAATACCAGTAAAATTCACTAATTTTCCACTATAAACAAAAAAAAAAATATTCGTTTCCCTACGCCTCCCCCCTACAAACTATTAGTTTACTTATTTATTTTGTAATTATGAATTTTGTTTTATAAGCGATGATTTTAGACAAACTTCTTTGTTGTGTGTACTAAGTAATATACAAGTTTGAATTTTTTAAATTGAATTTTTAATTTAGTTCATTTGTATATCATATTGTGTTTAACTTTGTGTTTTCATTTAAATTATATTTATATATATATATATATATATAATTTATCTTAAAGTTTTGAATAAAAGTTTATTTTCTTTTTCTCTTTTTGTGTGTCCTTTTTAAGTGGCTCAGGTTTTGATGCCTGAGTCCAACATTGCACAATAAACAATATAATAATGATAATATAATAAAAGTATAGCTAAAAGCTAATTGAAACTATTTTTAGGAAAGTAAAAAAAAATTACCAAAATTTATTTTTATAAAAAAATACGGACGATTAAAGGAACAAATTATTTAATCAAAATTTTGTTTTTTGAACTTACTTTTCTATTTTTACTTTGAGATTCATTCTTTTTATTTTACTAGGTCCGAATATTCACACTTAGTTATACAGTGTTAAAGCAACAACGTTTTCAAAAGAGAGTCTAATAACATTATAACTTTTCAGGCAAGTTAACTGCTGACAATAAAAGCAATACAACATTTTATTTCACTTTGAATTTAACCTAAAAAATTTAAACCATATTTTAAACTTAGTTTGAATATCAATTTTTTACAACACAATTTTTAAAGTTGTTTAAAAAAAAGAACAAAAATAATTTTAAATAGCTGTATCCTATTATTTAAAATTTTGTTATTATTTTATGTTTAAGTATGAATAATTTAAAACGTGCATCGACTTTAATGCAAAACAAAAAGAAAACTGAAAGGCACACTAGAACAAGAATCAGTACATACATTCTACAACAATTAACTTTTAAGTAGTGATGTACCGGACTCACTATCCGGGTCCGGGTCCGGCCGGATATTGCCATTTTTGTCTGATATCCGGATCCGGCCGGATTCTAATTTGAAAAAAAAGTCCGGATCCGGTTCCGGCCGGACTCTAATTTGAAAAAAAAGTCCGGATCCGGTTCCGGCCGGATTCTAATTTGAAAAAAAAGTTCGGATCCGGGTCCGGCCGGATCCTAACAGAGATCCGGCCGGACCCGGATCTAGTTAGTAAAAAAGAGCATACTGAAAAGTATTTTTTCAAAAACAAACCCTGTGTAAGTTAATAAGAGTCATTTTTGTCAGTTAAAATTAAACACCTACCGTGATTGGCTCATTCATTACACGTGACTAATTTACATTTGTATACATTTGAACTATGAAATAAACATTTCGTAAATGCAACTCTTTACATATCTTATAAAATTAAGAGCTTTATAATGAATACTTGCATTATTTATTGTTTTAAGTTGTGAAAAGAGAATATTTAGAGTTAATACGGTTGAATGTAAGAGCAAATGAGAGTCATATGACAAAATGTTTCAAACTAAATATTGATGCAACAAAACATCAGAACATGACAGGCAGTTTATATGTAAGCAGTTAGTTAGTTTAGTGTGCAGCTTGAAGCAACAAAATATCTTGAACTTTTTTGTGAATACTTATTGTAAGTAGTGTTTTGTTTTAAAAGTGAATATTTCAACTGGTGTTTAATTGTTTAAATATTTAAGCCAGGTTTATAGTTTAATAGTTTATTAAAAATTTTACAGTTTCTTGTTTACTAATAGTTTTATTTAATTTTTAGTTTGTTCTTTTAAGTCTTTTGATATAGATTTAAATAGCTTCCAGTTTTTAAAGTGTTACTAAATTAATTAATAATTTTGTATATGCTAGTATTTCTTGTTGTGTTTTATATAAAAGATTCATCTCTCAAAACTGTCGTGTCTGATTATAGAAAGTAGTCTCAGTTAGAATTTAGTATTTGTTAGATATTAACTAAATAAGGTAGGATTTAATTATGATGGATAGTACTAATAAGTTAAGTGTACCACAATCAGTCGACAACTTTACTACCAAATTGTCAACCTTTGCTAGCTGTCTGATTGTTAGATTAAAGTAATTTTTTCAGTTTTTAAAAACCTCATTCTGACTCCGACTTGTTTATACAAACTTTAGCTAGTTAAATTGACTTAAACAATGGCAACCCTGCTGGTTTGAAAATTTTTGGGAATTTTAGAAAATCTTGGACTGCTTCAGGCTAGTTTAGTTTTTTATAAAAACTCAGGCTAGTTTTCTTTTAGATTTTGAATGAGTTTGAGCTAGTCCAGTTTTCAATATTTTGTATTTTTCTAGTGTATTTTGTTCCAGAACTTGATTTCAGATTTTTAATTGTAAATAAGACCTAAATTTGTAAACCTTGTGGCCAGCTGTTCTACTTATTATTATATTAAAGTTCTTTTTTTTTTTCAGTTTTTAAAAACAACATTCTGACTTAGGCTAGTTTATACTAGTGATGTACCGGACTCACTATCCGGGTCCGGCCGGATATTGCCATTTTTGTCTGATATCCGGATCCGGCCGGATTCTAATTTGAAAAAAAAGTCCGGATCCGGTTCCGGCCGGACTTTAATTTGAAAAAAAAGTCCGGATCCGGTTCCGGCCGGATTCCAATTTGAAAAAAAAGTCCGGATCCGGTTCCGGCCGGATTCTAATTTGAAAAAAAAGTCCGGATCCGGGTCCGGCCGGACCCGAAATTGTGGGTCCGGTACATCACTACTTTTAAGTTGTACGGTAGATTGAGTTTGTAAGACATAAAGTTAATATAATAAAAATTTATAACATTATTTACACACGAATCTTTCCAAAAATTATGTAACAAATTAGTAATTTATTTAATTTATTGCTTAAAACTGCACTTACATACAATACGGGGCAAACAGTTATAAACTAAAATACTTTAAACTATTTTTTAGACTAAACTTTACTTTAATGTTAAAATACTGACATACACGAAAAGTTTTAGGTTAAGTCTAAAAAAGTTGTAACGTGAATTATCATATAAGTTTAAGCAAATTTTTAAGCTGTAATGAAAAGTTAAACATTTTAAAAAAATAAAGATTACTAAAATTTCTATACTGTTAACTATCGAAAAATAAGTAAAACTATCAAAACATTTTTTACTTTACAAAAAAAAGTTTTAAATTATAGAATTTTTCTAAAGAATTTTTACATTAGTACAATTAAACTTAAAAGAATATAATTTAACATTAATGTCAAAATTTCTGGTTTGTGCGTGATTTTTTGCGTCTATGTATTTTATGTTGTGTTTTTGACTTTAAACCAAGTCAAAGTCACCTTTAAATTGATATCTACTAAAAAATCTAAAGAAATTAAACAAACAAAGATTTTGTGACTTTTTTCTTTAATCTTTTAAATATTTAAATAAAAAATTTAATTTAATATGCAATAAACATTTTTAAAAGTTTAGTTCTACGTTGAGTTTATTTTGATTCTAATATATTTCATAGACTAAATAAATTAAATTTTTGTATAGTAAAAATTGAAATATAGCTCTAGGTTTTGTTTTAATTTTTAAGGTTTATGAAATTTAAACTCAGCTTAGTTTAATTTATTTCAAATATAGTTTTATAATGATAAACTTTTAAACTTTGAAAAAATGACAACTTGTTCAAAAAAGACGTCATGCAAAATTGGATACTATTCCAAAAGTGAAGCTTCGTGCAAAAATGAAACCCGCATAAAATAACACCGTGCAAAAAAAAAAGAATCTTGAGAAAGTGACGAACAACTTGGTAGGAATTAATCGAGTGGGAGCTGATCGGATGGGATTAGGTTCAGGTGGGATTTGATACGGGTGATATTTGATCGGGCTGGAACTATTTCTGGGGAGAACTGATTCAGGTGGGGTTTGATACGGGTGGTAATTGGTTGGGTGGGAATTAATCGGGTAGGATTTGATTCGAGTGGGAAATAATTCGGGTGGAAATTGATCGGGTGGGAATCGTGTGGGTGGGAATTGTGCGCGGGTAGGAAATTTTAATATACCATTTAATATGATGGTTCCGTTAAAAATTTTTAGCAACTAGTATTCAGCAATTAAAATTAAATATAAAAAAAGTAAGGTTTTTTTTTAATATTTAGAACTAGAGATCTACCGGATTCAAGATCTAGATCGGGCTGTTTTTTGCTTGGATTCAGATCCGGCCAAAACCCATATAAAATAAAGACCCGGAACCGGCTGGATCCGGATCCTAGTTGTGATTTTTCCGGCTCCGGATCCAGTTTACCGGAAAGACTTAGCTTTCCGCAGTCAGCTTCTTTCAGTTTTATACTTAGATTATTGTGTTTTACTTAGAATATCTTAATAGATATGTTTACTGCTCTTCAGCGTCTTTTAAGTTTCTTACAAATCAACTAAGATTGTTATATCCGACAGTTTTAGAATAAGTTATTTATAAGCATTTATTTAAGAAAAATGCATATTTAAGTTCTCAACAGGACGTTGAATTTTATCCGTAGTTTGCGACTCAATAACCGAAAGGTTCTTTGTTTACCAGGTCCTTGGGACCAAATATTTTTAGTGTCTTTTTTTTTCGTTCAAAAAACTGTATAATATATTCGAAAAATTTTTTGTGCACCAGGTCCTAGAACCAAATAAGTTAAAACTATTGTTTTTATGTTATTTAGCTATAGAAGTTTATATTAAAAAAATATATATTTTAAGTTACAGAAAAATATAAATATATGATCACGATATATAAAACTATCTATAAAGATTATAACTTATTCTTTAAATATAATAAAATAAGTAACAGTTCTTTTTAATAAGTATAATCTAGAAATTTTAAATAAAAAAAGAACTATTTTATAAAAATCTAGTTTAATTTTTTAAAGTCAAAAAGTTTTAAGAAAATAGGGATGGTTTTTAGATTTATATACTTAGCTTATTGATCAAAATTCACTACTTTGTTAAAAAATCGAGGCAGATACATATTATAAACAACTTTTAATATTGGTCAATATAAAACTTTACTTTTCTAACTTGATAGTTTTAAATATGATCAGTTTAAAATTGATAACTTTAAAAGCTTTATCGCTGTATGAACAACAACTTAAATAGCTAAAGTTAAAAAAATCTCCAAAACATTAAAGCTTATTTTTCATTTAAACTCAAAAACAGTTTTAGTCTAAATTTTAACTATAATATAAGGACGGTTCTAGACTAGCTTCCTGTAACTTTTGCTACACTTGAAAAAGCTAGTTTAATAGTTAAACCTTGATAAAATTCTACGAGTATAAATTCTTAAAATTTTAAATTTTGGATTAATACTCAAAGTTTTTCAGAAAATAAAACTAAGTTATATACAACAGTAGTATCCAATAGTATCTGAATTTTATAAAGCTTTATTTTTTACAAGTCCTTTTAAAAGTATTTAATACACATGATGAAGACAAAAAAATTAAACTTGTTATTAAAACTGTCTAGAAGTGCAACAATTCTTAATAAGTATAGATAAAAACTAAATCTGTTTACCAGTTAAGAAAGCAATTAGAACACCTGAAAATATTCCTTCATATTATATTAAACGTACAATTTATTCTCTATTTATTCTAATTTCACTAGCTTTTGGTTTTTTTCTAGCTAAATCTTTTATACAAAACCAATGAAAAATATCATATGTTATAAAAGGTAGCAAATACAAACATTCAAACTAAAGATCAATTTCTCTAACAATTAGCTTTTGCAAAATCTTTAAAAATATAATTTTCTTAAAAAACTTGATTATCTTTTACTATATATCCTTATTTCACCCAATCATTTTCGTTCTTTCCCTAACCGAACATATTGCTTTTAACTCATGATTGGAGTCTTTTTTGAGCAAAAAAAACTACCAAAATAACTCATACAGACATCTAACAAGCTAAAGAATCTGTCTCTCATTTTAAATAAATCTAAAAATTAACCCAATACAAAATTTATAATAGTCTAGTTAGTTTGTTTAAAGAGTTTTTTCATAGTAGAACTCAAAAAGTATTAATTGGTAAGACATTTTTAGAATCTATCTATTTTTAGTGACGTGCCTCAAGTAGAGGTTATTGGCCTACTATTGTTTTTTTTTTTAATATTATAGTTTTAGAAGCTGATGTTAGCAGCAACATTAACCTCTTCGCAGACGACACAAAAAATTTTAGCCATTCTGACATAACTATAAAAAATCTTTAGATAAAATTTACCATTGGCTAAAAGAAAGAAAATTAATTTAAAACCTTATTAAACATCATGTTCTAAAAATTGATCTACCGGATTCACTAATTAGGATCTGGTCCTTTTTTGAATTTAAGATCCGGCCAAATCCTGATCTTTTTTATATGGATCCGGATCATAAATGTTTTAATCTTTATATAGTGTTCGTCAAAAAAAAAAAAAAGAACAGTTAATTATTATAATACCACTAGTTTAGTAAAAAGTTTTTAATTATATACCAATAAAAAAAGAAACACAATGTTACTTTTGTACTTTTTTTTAAGTTAAGCGTCGTACAAACAAGAAAAAACATCTATACGAAAGCTCAGTTTAAATTTTAAGATATGACTTCAAGCTAGTTTTACAATTGAACTTTGTACATTGTATGGTGGAAAAGAAATTATACGTTAAAATGGTTAAAAATAACAAGCTTTAATATTTTTTTGTGATCAGCTTAAATCTAACTTTAATATACGAAAGTTTGAATTAAAAGATGAAGATTAACAATAATTTAGGTATATAAAAGTAAGTAAGTTAGTAAATAACATTTACTCATATTAACGCTATTAAGCTACAAAGAAACCTATTCTGACTTTTTAAAGATGTGATAAAAAAATTTAAAAAAAAATCCGCATTTAGGAAGCACTCGATTTTGCTTTTGCTCGTATAAGTTACCAGCTTAAGAAAATAAACTTTCGGAATAAACAAAAGATGAAGCCGAAAGATACTTCCTTGCAAACCTTGCTAGATGTGAACATCTTTTCTTGTGTGACTTCCACCAAGATAAGACTGTTTTCTTAAATTTGTCAAAGTAAATTTTCTTTAGCAAAAAAAGTCTTAATTTTTTTCATTTGAACAACAGAATCTTGTTGCTCGCTTACGTTAGTGGCTATACCTGTTTTAAACGTGGAGTAGAACGATAAAAAGTCATTGGGAACATCATTTGTAAATAGTTGAGTTTAAGGATTACTAAACGGTACTAGAGAAAAGAGACTACTTTTACCAGTCTCATGACATCTATGAGTTTTTACTTTTCAACAGTATTTTAACTTCCTGTTTGAGATTAAGAGGAAAAAGTTCAATAACAATAAACTTACAATATTAATAGAAACTTAATACCTCTGTAGTTATTTATTTTTGTATCTGATTGGTAGTTTTATAAATACTTTCGCAAATTCTGGAAATATACATATGTTTTTTGTACAATATATTTAAACATATCGTTTCGCTGACATGTTTTTTAACTCGTTTTGATTAATAAATATGTTGCTATTATTTTAAAGTTCCAGAAACAGCACAAATACATATTTGTAACTAAACGAAGAAGTTATATATATTGAATGTTTGTTTTAGAAATGTGTGACGTCAAACTTTCGCAGACTTATGTAAAATTAATCTTTAATCATTATATATTTATAAACTATACATTATAAATTATTTCAGTTATTTATAAAAATAACATACATTTAAAAAAATCTTACATCTTTAAAAAATTCCATAAGTATCATATATTAACAAAAACACTTATTTATCGTTAAGTCATAGTTTATAATAAAACTGTAGTATATAACTTAAAAATAATTTTATTTATATAACAATTAATTTACCACAGATGTTTTTGTGTCAAAACTTTATTCCGACTAATGGCGTTTTGACACAAAACATCTGTGGTATATATTCCGATAAGCTTAGCTTATCAGGATCTCCAGGATTTAACGCTATTTAACGTTACATCTTATAACAATTAATTTATATAATTTTTAGTAATAAATACCATAAGTTTAGTAATGCGTTACTTGTTAGATATAACTTTAGATGTCGACAAAAAATTATATTTTTGAGTTAAGATACGTAAAAATACTTGTACATCAAAATTTTCTATTTAGTATTTTTAGATAGTTTTTGAAATATTTCCGTTAAAATTTTTTTCATGTAATTATATTGTACTACACTGTAAAAATATGTTCATTTTATGTTTAATACATGACAACATTATATAAAACTTGACTTATTCTGATTTAATACTTTTAAAATTTTATGTAAATAAAAAAATTGTTTGTAACGAGCTTTAAAAACAACTAAATAATAAATAACAAGCTATCTTCTTTTTAAGAAATTTATTTATGTAACTTTTTCTTACTTGTAAAAAATTAAGTTAATAAACTCATATGTTGTTTTCTGCTGTATAGAAAATTACTTATAGATTACAAAATAAACAATTTGATGAGTTCCAACTAATAATCTTCAACTTTTTTTTTCAAAGTGTTTACAGCAGTTTTCGGAAAATATTCTTACTGTTTTAATGATGATCAAAAATTTGAATAAAAGTGTTGTAAAATAATTTAAAAAAACTACTACTTTATAGTTCTCGCGACATTTAATGTTTAATATAAATATAACCTAGTCAAACGATATGCTAACTAATTAATTTTCAATATAAAATGTTATAACTACTATCATTAAAAAACTTTAAAAAAAATTTAAATTTAGGTGTAATATTTTTGACATATTTTATGACTTTTATCACTTAAGTTGTTATACATAAAAAAAAAAACTTTAAAACAATTTAGTTCATAATAATAGTAAATAACATGGTAATTATAGACTATCCTTACCATGCTCGTAAAATTTCAGGTGTGGCTAAAATGTTTCAAAATAGGTCTGTGTTGTATTATAAAATTTTAAAACTTTATAGTTTTTTATATATTAATTACCTATCATAAAGACAGCAAACCATAAAAATAGTAATTTAAAAATTAAAATCCTTTTTATAATTTAAGGGGCTCAGTTTTGTACTTTGCCAATGTACTGTGCACAACAGGGTTCTCATTCTCAGAATGCTTATCATTCTATGCAAACTGAAAACTTATTAAATGTTTGTTTGCTTTTAAGTTTAAATGTAACGCTCTAGTTTTTTTTTTTCAGATAATTTTAAAACTATTTGATTGAAAATAGAAAACCTGGTGCACAGTGTTTATATTCAGATTCGATGCAATACTATTTTTGTTTAAAAAATACACTTTAGTTGGTAGCATAAAGTTTATTGTGTAGAAATACTTGATAAAAGTCTTATATAGATAGATGCCAATAAAACGCATTATTCAAAGAAAGCAATTGTACAACTATGGACAATAATCAAAAACACAAAAAACTGAATAGAATATATTTATAGCTGTATAAAACAGCACCAAGTATAAGTAGGCAGAACTTGTTTAAGACATGAGTAGTCTAGTATATGTACAAATTATTTAAAGGCTATAAATGCTTTTAAAGTTTTGCTGGTAGAAATTAAACCTGTTTTTATATAGCTTAAATTGACTCAATGAATTTGAGTTGATAACTATCAAGTAAAAACATATTTAACTCCAGACCAGACCAACAAAACTTAAAATCATAGAAACATGCAAGTCGACTTTGGTTTGAAAGGATTGTCTGGTGGCTTTACAATGAGAAAATCTTTAGGTTGATGTTCAAGCACAAAAGAGAGAAGCTCTGTTCCAGATATTGAAACCTGTAACATATTCTAGTATCAGATAACTTAAGCTTTTAGTAAGTTAGATGAACTACGAATTTTAAAGAGTAGTAATTTTGAAGTACTACAACTTTTCAGATCTTTTTTTTTAGTACTTTTAAGCTTACATAAAATAAACTTAAGTAACATTAGAAACATTTATCAATTATAAATTTAATTAATGCTTTTTATGAACTTATTTCGAACTTAAAAAATAATTTCGAAGAACTTATGTTACTCCAATAGTATAACAACATTGAAAATATACTGTAATGATACTTGAAATTTTTTCTTTTTATGAAAAAAAAAATACAAACAATACAAACATTTTTTACAATACAAAAAACAATACAAACATTTTTTTCTATATGACATATTTTTCGAATCTCTAATCAAAATTTTGTTATTTTAAATGTAAAAATGGTATAAAATTCAATTGTTGTAGTGATTTTGTTAGAAAACCCAGGTTTTTTTGGCTAAATTATCAAACTCTCCAAGTTTTTTGGCAACCCTGCATATAGTAGAGAATTCGAGCTTAGTGTTAATT
This sequence comes from Thalia democratica, assembly GCF_965202585.1. Taxonomy (NCBI): domain Eukaryota; kingdom Metazoa; phylum Chordata; class Thaliacea; order Salpida; family Salpidae; genus Thalia; species Thalia democratica. The sequence goes on from NC_139165.1 coordinate 62,722,724, forward strand.
TTAACAAAAAAAGTTGGATTTTCCCTTATTTTTAAGAATAATTATATTTTTACATCAGATTTTAAAAAAATTGCAAGTGATTATTTATTTACAAGTTAAGATTAGACTGATAATTTTTAAGAATGATTGCTTAAAAACTGTAGAAGATAGATTTTGAATAAAATAACTTTTATTCACCTTTTTAATTTGGTCGTTCATAAGGAACCTCTCAAACTGTGTTGCCTAAAAAACTAGTTTGAGTATTCTAAAATTGTAAGAAGCTAGTTTAAAGATCTTTAAATTAACATCAATATGTAAAAACAACCAGTATTTAGTACGGCCATCATCACCAAAGTTGAGATGCTAAGCGATATCAATAATAAAAAATGAACTTTACCACATGACCATCAACAACAGTATCCAAAACAACCTATGGTTTAGTGGTTTCTAGCGACTATACCTGCCTGATGAGTCCTAATAAGAACGAAACCGGTCGTAGGTTGTCTCGGATATTGTTGTTGATAGTCGTGTGGTGAAGATCATTATTATTATTTGAAAATAAGTGATTTCCCCCTATAACCTTAATTATAACATTTATGAGCTTTTATACATCAAAAATTACTTCGAATATTGTTAATTTGAAAAAGCTTTTGGTAGCAAAGGTACTCTACAAAGTATAATTAACTTGTAAAAACTAAGTAAATCATATTGATATAATCAATAGGGCCATAAATAAATAAACTAAAAAGGTGAAAACTAATAGGGTAAAAGTAACTATTTCATTTCAAACTTATTTTCTTAAATTTAACCAATCATCTTAAAATATGTACTGTTAGTTTATCAAAAAATATTTAATTACTTTATGAATATAATAACTTTTTCAATTATTTAACATAAGGAGCTTATCTTGTACACAAACTTGTACAAAAACTCTGTTAAAAACTCAAATGTATAATGTTCTAAAACTGTCCAAGAAAGTTTTTTTTAAACCCAAGTCTTTAGTTTAAAAATTAAAGAAAAAAAGATACTTGAGACTGTTGAAGATAATCAAAAAGTTGACTTTTTCGTTTACAAAACTGACTTTATCTCAAAGATTTAAAGCATGTTTTATTTACTTTAAAGTATTTAGTTTAAAACATATTAATGTACTTTGTTTTAAGTGCTATAATTAATCATAAGAAATTATAAGCCAAGAAATACTTGATAAGAAATTAATTACTTCATTAAACTTTAAAAAAATTGTAGTTTGTATAACACTAGCTTATTTATATTACAATAAAGTTGTCATAATTCTAACTTTAAAATAATAACAACTACTTACTGGAACTCTTGTCATTTTTAGTTGATTATCAAGTTCTTTAACAGATTTTTTTTGGTAAACTTCCATAGTGTATTTAAATAAGATCTGCAAGTTAGCATATATTGTATGTTTTGCCAAATAAAAATGTAAATCTTTATTTTTTTAATGTTATATGTATGTTCACTTGCAAAATATATCAAAATAAAGTTTTTTTATTGCTTATTTATATAACTGTTAAGCAGACACAAAAATTTGCTGTAAGCTTAACTACAAGTATAAAACACGCTATATCAAAATTCTTCAGATAAATGGAACCATAAAAATAATATTTGTTTTAATACTTAAATAATTCATTACCTATACAAAATATGTTAACTACAATAAAACATACGCAAATATCAATTTAATTTTAAAACCTATTTCTTTTTTGTAAAATTTTACAAAACTTAGCAAAGTATTTAAATTATCTAAAATCACAAGATTATTCATGATCTAAGTAGCAAGTAAAAAAATAGAAAATAACTACAACAATTTCATCTAAAATAAAATTTATTTAGTTTTTGTTAATAAAAGTCAGCATTGTTTTCTATGTTCTCTTTGACCTAATCTTATTTCGGAGATTCTTTTCTTGCTCAAACTGTCTCAAGTCAGCTCTCTCTAAAAATCTCTGTTGCTCTACATAACTGTCCTTACCCTTTGTGAAACTGCTAAGTTCTTCTTCGAGACCAGTGTCTTTCTTAAACTTATTCCAATCTTGTTGTGATTTTGCAAAAGTTGTCAGTTTTGATTTTTTGCCTTGCAAAATGCTATCCAAACTAACTTCTCTTGATTTACGCTTTTGCTTGTTGATTTGTGGAAAAGTTTTCATTCCAGGAATTTCTGGTATTCCATTCATAAATTTATTCAAATTTAGTCCAGCTTTACTGGCATTAGCTGTGGGATTTTTTTCAAACTTTTTATCTGCTGTAATCGTCTCTAGCATTTCTTTTTTGTTTTTTTTCTTTTTACTTGAAGATTGAGCTTGTGAACTGGAATTGTTGGATTTCATTTCTTTTGGCGCGTCCTTAGGTTCTGATGTAATTTGTGTAGCACTGCAATTTAAAATTTCATTTACAAGTATATTTGTTTTGTCACAATTACTTTTTTTCTTATTGAAAACTGTTGTTTGTAACTGTTTGTTTGATTCAGCTTTCATTTCTTCAAATATTTTTTTGGCATCCTTTTTATTCTTTTGTTGCTTGAGGTCCTCTATAAGATTTATACTTTGCTCCTCAACTTCCTCACAATCTGTTTCTTTTTTATCAAGTCCTGATGGCACATAATCATCATCATCATCATCTGATGAAAAGTTTTTATCCAGAAATGAAGCCATTAAAATTTTATTTAACTATCTGTAATACATAACAAATTATTTTCAAAGTTTTTTTTAGTTTAGACAAATAAAAAAGTGTCTTTAAAACACTTACTAATAGAAATGCAATAATAATAAAAGATAGATAAAACTAACATATATTTCTTTTTATCAAACAGTTATGTCTACAACATAATACTAAAACACCAAGTTACAGTTTTTGCTCAAGATATACTATGGTTATTTATATTAAAAAAAAGGTTAAAAAAAGCCTGACTAATACATCACTTAAGTCATTTCTTGTATACAATGATATATAAACCCTTCTAGCCATTTGCTTAAAAATTGATTAATTATCAGGCTACTAAACTTAAACTAGCCTGAGTTGATCTGAGCTTTTTAAATACTTCAAACTAACCTGAGTTGTACATAGGAGCCTGAGTGTGAGACAACTCTGAGTTGCACATTTAAACTGATTTTGATAACAAAAGTATAAACTATTGTTTCACACTAAGTTTCACTTAACTAATAGCAGTATACTAGTTGTGTATATATTATTTATACTTCTACAATATTAAAATTATCATTAGCAACTGTAAATATGCATTTTATTCATTTAGTTTCTAGACTTTTTTATCTACTTTTTGTTATCTAGTTTTTTAGATTTTATCTGCTGGTCTCTGGTTGTTAGTAACTACTTTAGAATAAGCACTTTTGATCACAGTTTAATTTTGATTCCTTTTGACTCTCCCTTATTATTATAATTTAATACTGTTTATAAACTTCTTAAATCAGTAAAAACAGCTAAGACTATTGGAAACTACAAATTATTTTTTTAATAACATTGGCTCTTTCCCTATTTGAAAGCTTGAAGAATTATGACAAAAAATCAACAGTGTTAGGCAACTCTTTCAGGCAGAAAGTCAAAACATCAAGTTAGCCTGAGCAAATGGTAAAATAAATAAATAAACATAAAACTAAAAGCAAATTACTGTTAAGGGCATAGGGGGGTAACACCCTTTTTTGGTTTCTGATCTTATTTTATAAAGTTTTTACTAAGCTACAAGATGCTTTTTACAGATTTTAAAAATTTAAATTAATTTTTTAGATATAGGCGGTCAAAGTCAGAGGCAACAATAGGATCCTTATGGGAGGCGCAAACTAAAACGGCAAAAATAGACTATTTCACTAAAAATCTATCTCCTCCTACGTTTTTTGAGATAACTAACTCAAATTTTCAGGAAGTGTTCCTTGATATATTAAGAAAATTCTGTCGAAAGGAATTTAAAAAAAAATTAAAAATTTTGTAATAAAAAAACTAAAAAAATACTGTTTTTTTGTTTATTTTTTATATAAAATTTTTGTTTTTTAATTTATTTTAAATTTCTTCTGACAGAATTTTCTTAATATATCAAGGAACATTTCCTGAAAATTTGAGTTACTTATCTCAAAAAGCGTAGGAGGAGATAGATTTTTAGTGATTTCTAGTTATTTACCATTTTAGTTTGCGCCTCCCATAAAAATCCTATTGTTGCCTCCGACTTTGACCGCCTATATCTAAAAATTATTTTGAATTTTTAAAATCTGTAAAAAGCATCTTGTAGCTTAGTAAAAACTATATAAGATAGGATCAAAAACCAAAAAAGGGTGTTTACCCCCCCCCCTATGCCCTTAATTAAGCTTTAATATTTAAAACAAACAAAATAAAAATAAAAGGACTTGATAAAAACAGAACTTTTTAGAAAAAAAATTAAGATCAAAAATACTATCTTGAGACTTGGAAAAAATATCCAAACTAGTTTAAGTCAACCTGAGTTTTAAAAGAATCTTAAACTAATTGAGTCAATAGCAGCTCTGTTTAAATTAACTTAATGAGATATATTCATTGTACAGTGTAGCAAGCAAATACAAATTTTCACAAAATGTTCTTCTCAATATTATTACAAACAACTTGTAGGATGCAAATAAAAAAAACAATGACCATAATTGAATAGTTATAATTAAGTTGAATATAATAAATTTCAGATAACATTGAAAAAAAATTAAAAAAGATTAAGTTGTTCAAAAACTGAAGGAGATATATCTATTTATTTTAATGTATAAATTGATCAAAATACCAGGGTTTTACAAAAGCTATAAAATTTTTATATAGGATTTTGCAATGTTAGTAAGACATTAAATAAAGTTATTTATAAAGTTTTGGTATTAAAACTTTGGGATTTTATTAGAAATTCATTAATGTTAAATTCTATTGAAAGTTATTTAAAACTTAGAAACCAGTCAGCTGTTATAAATAATGTTGTTTCTGAGGGTCAAATTGACTACCTCAGCGTTCTTGATTAGGTCTGTTGTTGTTTTTTGTGTATATAACAGGGAAACCACTTGTTTTTTCATAAAATTTTCCAGGTTTCCAAAATTTCTTCCAGTTTTTGGAAGCATACATTTTTGGGTCTATTTTTAGTTTTAAGTTATGTTTAAGGTAAAAACTGTGCTAAATAGTAAAAAACATTAAAAAGATACTGTAAAGCTACTAAAATTATGTTTTTCAATTAATAAATATTTTTGATGATGACAAAATGTTTTTATTTACACTGAACATGTGAAAATTGTTCAAATTACAGGTTTTTTTTTGCCTAAATTGTCCAATTCCAGGTTTCCAGGTAAAGTAAAAAATTAATAATTAACAAAAAATGTCAATCATGTTGAAATATGAAAAAAATTACAAAAAAACTTAGTAAAAACTTTATTCAAAAAATACATTTAAGTTATAAAAAGCCTAAATTTTGCAAAAATATTAAACAAGCTTGATTTTTCAAAAAAGTTCATAAACGCCTAAGTGGAGGCAAGCATAAAGTACAAAAAAATTTTAAGCTTTATCAATAATTTTTGGTAATTACCTAGAATGATGTTGCACCAATATCAAGCTGAAATTATACTATCTTCTATGTATTTTTTAACCATTTAGGCTAAAAATTTATATTTTATAAAAACTAAAATAAATATTAACATTTTTATCATTAACTAAATAAAACAAAAGTGCTTAATAGCTTTTATTTTACAATATAAAGCAATTATATCAATACAATAATTTGTATTGATTGCAATATTGTATAATAAAATCTGTTAAATATTTTAGTTTATAAGGAAAAAAAAGATCTTATTATGTATTTATACAGCTAGTTTAAAACAAAGTATCTTTTCAGATTAAACATAATAGGCTTAAAACATTAGTTTTTAGCCTAAAATTATGGTTTAAAAAAATTTAATACAATGTAATTTCAGCTTGATATTGGTGCAACATTATCCTAAGTAGTTACCTAATTTTTTTGTACTTGAATAAATGTTTTATCAATAATTAGTTTTTTTCTCAATAACTCTGTAAATTATACATTAATAGCTACAACTAATAATAAATACTAAATAAGTAAATCCTATGGCAGTTTTAGCAAAAAATATAAGTTGAAATATCTTTAAAACATGTTTTTTTTTTTACTTCGTTTAGTTTTCAGTTTACTGTATACATTTTATTCTAAGAAGTAAGTCATTTTCGAGAAACGCCCTAAAAGACAAAAACAAAAACCACCTGACAAAAAAACATTTTTGCAAATTTTTGCAAACACAAATTTGACCAATTAAGTCAAAAACATTAGTTCTTCATGATCTTTTGTTTTACCTTTAGTATAAATAATTTTATATAACTTTAGGGATCAAGTCTTTAGCTTTGAAATTGAAAACAGCTCGATTAATTTTGGGTATTAGTTTTAGTAAAAACAATTATGACTTCAAATTTTTAACAATTTACAAACTTTCGTATAAAGTTTATTTTTTACAAGTTATTTGACGGTAAAGGATAATAAATTAAACTTAGTTATAATTCTATAAAGTGCTACACTATTATTTAATAATGTGTAATTTTATGTAACTTTAAAATAATTTTAACAGTTTAAAAAACGGTTTGGAAATATAATTCAATATAATAAACTTAACAAAATTTTAATTTCATAAAGCCTTTATTTAGAAGAGTGGCTAGGAATTTTTTTAGTAAGTCTGGACTAGACGGAAGAATGTAAAAGTTCTCTAACCTAGAGTTGCTAAAAGGAGTTATGTTTAAATCAATTTGATGTTTTCTTTTAAGTTATTTTAGGAGAATATTGAGCTCTTAACTTTTGAATTAATTCCAGACAACCTTTTTATATAGAATATAGCACTTACATCTATCCAAAACATAGTCAACGTCGTTATGCGCTTTTACGGCATCAAGTAAAAAAAAAATTGAATAATTCTTTGAAAAAATCTTTAAATTTTATTGCACATTAAAGTTCAAAACGTTTTCAACAGTTTTACTCTCTTTGTCAATAAACTTAATTAAACAAAACATTAAAACCTAGTTTTATCTAGTTTATTAAGTTAAATGTATAAAACAAAAATTACGGTTGATTGAAAATCTACAAAAACAACAGAGTTGTTGTTTTTTAAAATCTTTAAATCAAGCTATATCTATAAAGTTATAAACTCATTGATATTATTCTCAGTTTAAATGGTTGTGTAGTTTCTTTTAAATTACTTTTCTGGCTTCAAGAAAAAAGTTTAGCTGTTTGACTTCAGTTTTCTACTACAAAAAATAGAAAATTAAACCAATTACTCCGAAAAAAAGGAAAAGGAAAAAAATAATGTCGTTTTTAGAGTTGTTCTTTTTTTTTAATAACTTCGTTAAGCTTTATTACAGATAAATTATGCAACACTATAAAATGTGTTTATTTTACAAAACTATAAAATATCAGAGGTTTTTGTGTTTTACTTAAAAACTAACTTGATATTTTTTCTTATATATAAGTTATAGTGTCTTATATTCTTATCTAAACTATTGTGTTGAAAAATTTGTTATAGAATAAACTTTTTAAAAGTATTCGTTTAAATTTGATGTATTTTTGTAAGTTTTTAAAACGTGTGTTAGAACATTTTTATAAACCTTGTTAAATAGTTTTTGTTTTTATGTTGTAGTTGTACTTATTTCTGCTTTTTGGTTTAGTCCTTTCCAGTGTTTATAATACAGTTAAAAATTTCAATATTTTACAAAAATAGATTTGTCTACTTGAGTTATAGTGTTTGTAGTTCGAGCGTTTAGCATTACTTTAGCTCGATTAGCTTTTTTTGTAACTTTATAAAAAAAAAAATTGAAAACTCATTACTTCAATTTCTTTAATGCTAACTTGGAGCTTTTTTTTTAAGAACGTTCTTTTGCTTTACTTTTCACAATAACTTCCGTCGAATTCGGGTTTGACTTTAGTAGAAGTGTTGGCCCTTTAGAAATTATAGGTGTTTTTAATTTACTTATTAAACTAAGTTTTTTATAATGGTAATATTTTTTTCCTTTAATTTTTTTCAAAATGTAACTATACAAAATTTTCCTAAATATTCAAATTTATCATGACTTTACTGCAAATATATAATACTTTACAAATAATTTTTAATTTCAATATTCTCATTTAACTAAGTTTTATAATAAGGACGTATTAAATTTTCCATTTTTTTTTTGTATGACCTATGCAAGTTTTACTTAAATTCATAGCACTTGAGCCAGAAATCCCTCGAATAATGTAAATTTATGTAAAACTTGCGTAGGTCATAAAATAAAAAATTAATTTTTTCATATTAAATTTTACATATTTGCAGTAAAGCCATTATATACTTAAATATTTTGGAATATTTTATTTGGGGATATCTTAAAAGAAAATAAAAAATCTATCATTAAAAAAAAAATTCTTATTTATTTTTGGAGAAAAGCTAAAATAAGTAAAAAAAATTAAAATTAAAGTTAAATTTTTAAATGGGGCCGCCCGACCCCACTACTAAAGTCAAACCCGAATTCAATAAAAATTATTGTGAAAAGTAAAGCAAAAGAATTTTCTTTAGAATGGAAAAAGGTACAAAGTTAGAATTAAAGAAATTAAAAATTATGGTTTTTAAAGTTTCTTTAAAAAAAAATTCCAAAAAAAGTTATTCGAGCCGAAGTAACCCTCGTATTTGTAGTTGTATATATATAACTTTAAGAGGTACTTCCCCAACATAGCTTACAAATCAATAATTTTTATATAAATTCTGCAACAATTTGTTGTATTTATATTAACATTCAATATAACTTGATCACTATTTGTTGCATTTAGATACTGGTTTCTTTAGGAGCTTGAAGTATATTTAATACTTTTTAAAACAAAAAATATAAGATGAATGTGTTTAAAATAAAATATTAAATTAAAACAAGTATACATTTTGGACAAATGTATATATTTTTCTGCACATGACATTAAACTGTATCCTGGTTTATGAATCAATAATCAAAATAATTATTGTACACCATGTGATTAACCAAATTTTTAGAGCTTTTTTTTGTTCAATAAGCAGTATACAATTTTTAATTTAATAAAAACATATTTCTATATAACTTATAAAAGTGTTTACACACAGCAATATAATTATTTCGATCTTAAATTAAAACAAAAATATTGATAGCACAGAGTTACAAGTCATAATTGTTCATGCTAATATAGTAAACTTTTTTTGCTTATTACATTACTGCAACTGCAGTAGTTCATTGACCTTCTTATTTGTTTGTCATTTCAACTGTTTATTAACTTTGTTTTGGTACACAAAATAAAATCAAAACAATTTATAGTAATCAAAATAAATTGGTAATTACCTAGGATGATGTTGCAACAATATCAAGTTTGTATTATATAATGTTTGTTGTCTTTTTTAACAATAATTTTAGGCTAAAATTTTTTTTTTTTTTGTTAATACATAAATAGAATTAAGGCCATGGGGGGGGGGGGGGGTAAACATTGCGATCTGTTTGGGATAAGATTTCTAGGCTAAGATTATGAAAATCGAGCATCTAACGTTCCGCATGAGTAATTTCACTACTAAAATAGGCTAATATTTGCAAATTATATCATGGTATACGCATGTGTCATTTTCATACTTTTCCATATTCAACTTTATTTAAAATTAATATAATACATATCAATACGTTCCCTAGGCTTCGTAGTTATTAAATAACTTGTTTATTTTCAATAAAAACACTTTTAGTATACATTTTTAAGACCTCAAAGTTCGACTTGTTTTTTTCATAAATTTTTCTTTTTTAAAGTACACGCATGTGTCATTTTCATACTTTTCCATATTAAACTTTATTTAAAATTAATATAACACATATCAATACGTTTTCTAGGCTTCGTAGTTATTGAATAACTTGTTTATTTTTAACAAAAACACTTTTAATATATATTTTTAAGACCTCAAAGTTTGACTTGTTTTTTTCAAAAAAAAAATCTTTTTTAAAGTACACGCATGTGTCATTTTCATACTTTTCCATATTAAACTTTATTTAAAACTATTAAAACACATATCAATACGTTCCCTAGGCTTCGTAGTTATTGAATAACTTGTTTATTTTTAATAAAAACACTTTTAGTATACATTTTTAAGACTTCAAAGTTTGACTTGTTTTTTTCAGAAATATTTCTTTTTTAAAGTACACGCATGTGTAATTTTCATACTTTTCCATATTAAACTTTATTTAAAACTATTAAAACACATATCAATACGTTCCCTAGGCTTCGTAATTATTGAATAACTTGTTTTTTTTTTAACAAAAACACTTTTAATATATATTTTTAAGACCTCAAAGTTCGACTTGTTTTGTTCAAAAATTTTTTCTTTTTTCAAGTACATGCATGTGTCATTTTCATACTTTTCCATATTAAACTTTGTTTAAAACTAATAAAACACATATCAATACGTTTCCTAGGCTTCGTTGTTATTGAATGACTTGTTTATTTTTAATAAAAAAGCTTTTAATATACATTTTTAAGACCTCAAAGTTACACTTATTTTTTTCAAAAAAAAATCTTTTTTAAAGTACACGCACGTGTCGTTTTCATACTTTTCCTTATTAAACTTTCTTTAAAACTATTAAAACACATATCAATACGTTCCCTAGGCTTTTTTAGTTATTGAATAAATTGTTTATTTTAAGTAAAAACAATTTAAACATACTTTTTAAAGACCTCAAAGTTTGTCTAAATTTCTTCAAAAGTTTTCTAAAGATAAGTAAACTAGTGTGACGATTGGACTATAAGCGATATGAAACTTTATTTAAACTAATTAAAACACATATGAATACGTTCCTTAGGCTTTTTAGTTAATGAACATTTCGTTTGTTTTTTTTAGAAACAATTCTGATATACATTATTAAGACCTCAAAGTTCGATGATAACTGTTTAAACATTTTTTCTTATCCTAAAGATATACAATTATGACGTACATTGTTAAGATCAGTTTTTATTTAGTCAAAACATAATTCACATACATTCAAAGTAAACACAAAAATAGAACATAAATGTATTATTAATCTCGGCACATTGGGCAGAACCATTTAACATTTTTTTTGGCTTTTTCTTTATTTCTAAGCAGTCCAAATGATACCATCTTCGACAGTCATTATTTTCGCAATACGTCTGTTTTAAAAACCATGTTATAATAAACTTTTACAGAGTGTATGTAGAACTAAAATCAATTAAACAATTATTCAAGTATCTCTTTTGGAGTTTGTTAGTTTCACACTCGATTCGACAACTTCACGTCCACACTTAAAACAGACTACACAATCTGTCAAATCGTTTGGTGGTCCACCAATCAAAAGTATGTCGATAGCGATTTGCTTGCGATACTCATTGGTTTCTTTAAGACTTAATTTCTGATCTTGATTGTCGTTTTTTACCAATAATTCGGCATACTGTCAGATACTTAGATACTAAACTTTATCTTAAGTCTAGATAAAACCGTGCGAAGAGTTGTAGTGTTACTAAATTTTTATTTTAAACAGAAGTTTCAAAAACAGAAACGTATTATACAAGCTGAACTTTAAATAACCAAACTTTGAGGTCTTAAAAATCTATATTAAAAGTGTTTTTGTTCAAAATAAACAAGTTATTCAATAACTACAAAGCCTAGGAACGTATTGATATGTGTTTTATTAATTTTAAATAAAGTTTAATATGGAAAAGTATGAAAATGACACATGCGTGTACTTTAAAAAAGAAAAATTATGAAAAAAACAAGTCGAACTTTGAGGTCTAAAATTGTATACTAAAAGTGTTTTTGTTAAAAATAAACAAGTTATTCAATAACTACGAAGCCTAGAAAACGTATTGATATGTGTTATATTAATTTTAAATAAAGTTTAATATGGTAAAGTATGAAAATAACACATGCGTGTACTTTAAAAAAGAAAAATTTATGAAAAAATTAAGTCAAACTTTGAGGTCTTAAAAATAAATATTAAAAGTTTTTTTATTAAATATAAACAAGTTGTTCAATAACTATAAAGCCTAGGGAACGTATTGATATGTGTTTTAATAGTTTTAAATAAAGTTTAATATGGAAAAGTATGAAAATGACACATACGTGTACTTTAAAAAAGAAAAATTTATGAAAAAAACAAGTCGAACTTTGAGGTCTTAAAAATGTATACTAAAAGTGTTTTTATTGAAAATAAACAAGTTATTCAATAACTACGAAGCCTAGGAAACGTATTGATATGTGTTATATTAATTTTAAATAAAGTTTAATATGGAAAAGTATGAAAATGACACATGCGTATACCATGATATAATTTGCAAAATTTTAGCCTTTTTTAGTAGTGAAATTACTCATGCGGAACGTTAGATGCTCGATTTTTCATGATCTTAGCCTAGAAATCTTAGCACAAACAGATCGCAATGGGGGTAAACCATTTTTTTTACGAATTGATCTTAGTTTATAGAACTTTTTTTAAGCTTCAAGATGGTTTTTATTGATGAACAAGAAGTTACTACAAAATTCGAAATTCAAAATTATTAAATCTTATAGTAATTTTCAGGTACTTAGCCATTTGTGCAAAAATGGTCAAATGATTAATTTTATTGACACCTATTGGGGACAAGACCTAATAGTACACAAATAAAAAGTTTCAACGTTCTAAGTAAAGGTTTAGTATGTTAAAATATTAGAAGACCAGTGTTTACTATGTTAAAAGGTGTTATGTTTTGGTTAGACGTTAAATTTTATAGTAATTTTTGGGTACTTAGCCATTTGTACGAAAATGGTCAAATGACCAATTTTACTGACACCTATTAGGGACAAGGCCTAGTAGTACACAAATAAAAAGTTTTAACGTTCTAAGTTAAGGTTTAGTATGTTAAAATGTTAGAAGACCAGTGTTATGTTTTGGATAGACATTAAATTTTATAGTAATTTTTGGGTACTTAGCCATTTGTACGAAAATGGTCAAATGACCAATTTTATTGACACCTATTGGGGACAAGGCCTAGTAGTACACAAATAAAAAGTTTTAACGTTCTAAGTTAAGGTTTAGTATGTTTAAATGTTAGAAGACCAGTGCACTGAAATTTCGAAATTTTGAATTTCGTAGTAACTTCTTGTTCATTTTTTATTGTTTAAAAAAATTCGAATTATTTTTTGATATGACCAGTCAAAGTAGGGCATCAAAATAAGTTCCCTATGGGAAGGGAAAACTAAAACAGCAAAAAAAGACTATTTTATTTAAAATCTATCTCCTCCTACATTTTTCAAGCAATCTTCTTTAAACTTTCACAGTTTAATTTTTATACAATAACAAAAAACTGTTACTTTGGAAATAGAAAAAAAAAATATGTAAAAATATATTTTTTTTTTTAAATAAACACTTTTTTTTAAATTTTTCTGATAATTTTTTTATGTTTTTAAATTACTAAAATTCTAAAGTAACGCCTTTTCCTTTTATTATAAGGAACGTTTCCTGAAAATTTGAAGAAGATTGCTTGAAAAATAAAGATGATAGATTTTTAGTGAATTTTAAAATTTTCGAGAAAATTGACTCCGAAAAATTTTTGGTCCATACGGTTATATCGGAATTTTTTTACAAAAAATTAAATATCTCAAAAGTTAAATGATATTCTTTAATTCTATAAAAACTGGCTTATAGTTTCTACTTAAAGCTTTCGTATAAAAGCTAATGTTAATTTTTGTAAAAAAAAATGTTGACCCCCCTATGGCCTTAAACTTATTCATCTTAAACTAATAAAACTTAGATATTAATCACTTTTATTTTACATTATAAAGCAGTTATATCAATACAATAATTTATATTGACTACAATATTGCAAAATAAAACTGAATAAATATATTACTTTATAATAAATAAGTTTAATTCTTATACTGTATTTGTATAGCTTGTTTTAAACAAAGTATATTTTCAGATTAAACATATTAGGCTTGAAACATTGATTTTTAGCCTAAATGTAATGTAAAAAAAGACATCAAACATTATATAATTTAACTTGATATTGGTGCAAATTCATGCTAGGTAATTACCAATATTTTTTTTCAATTATAGTTAGAATATTACAATTAAAATGGCAAAAAAAACAACAAAACATAAGTTATATACTTCAAAGTTATGTGACCTAATTATTAATAATGTATCTCTAAAAGTTTTTAAAACAAAATTTAATTCAATAAATATTTGCAAATGTACCTTTAATCAAGTTGTAAATAATAGAACATAATATTTTGTTTGTCAAAAGGTTATCTTTAGTAAAATATAATTATTTTTAATGACTTACAATGTGTTTTTTGATGTCTAGCACAACAGACTGCACTATTTTTAATTGTTGGTTTTAAGTTTTTCAGGGTTGCCACACACTCAGTGCACTCAAGATAAATGTAAAACTTTTTAAAGTGGAAAACATAAAGTGTTAACTGAAATGTACTTGTTGCGTAGCAACTGTATTAAAAATGAGAGAATCATTCTTTTTGGAAATTCTCTCATTTTTTCTAGCTTAATATTCTACATTATTACATTAAAAAAGAAAACTCAAAGCAAAAATTAAACTTCATCTTTTGTCAAAACCTAAAAAAGTATCTAAACATCAATTAAATCTAAAATAAAACTATACTCACTGCATTAAACAAAAAAATATTTTTAGGTTAAATAAAATTTTAACTGTCAAGAAATTATTTAAATCTTATCAAAACAAAACAGTACTTCCATCCTTGCAGTTTTCAGAAGAGTCAGTTTACAAGTGTTGAGTCATATACTTTATTCCACTGCTCTACACTTTTCTTCTGGTTCATGTTGATAGTTTTTCTATAAGCAAATTCCTCCAAAAAAATTTCTCCATAGAAATCAACTTCTTATTTTCCATTGTGGCGTCATACTAGTTAAAAAATCTGGTTTATTTTAATTTTGGTTAGTAAAGACATCATGTAGAGAACGTTTACAAATTTCATGAATTATAAGCAATTAACATTGCTGGAATTTGGGTCCAATTTTTTTTACACTATCCACTGTGATAAGATTTATATCTCAGTACAACTCAGGATTTTTTATTTTATTTAAACTTAGGATGACTCAGTATAGTTTTGATTTTTTATATAAGTTTCAGGATAGATTTTTTTTCTCGATCTAGAATGAGATTTAGTTGATCCAGTTTTAATATTTTCTTTTTTTATATAACTGATTTTGTTCAAGAACATAACTTTTGATGATTTAGAAATGCTTGTTTAATAATTTTTAGCCTTGCAGCTAGTTCTTAACAATTCTTAGAAATAATATTGAAGTTATTGTTTAAAATCTGAAATTAATATTTATCATGATTTGAGTTTATATTAGACCGTTTAATTTAAATTGAGTTTAACATTGAAGTTAGTAAATATACAATCAAGTACATTTTGTGGTAAGATTAAATTTAGTCAACTAAAATGTCAAAAAAAGTTCAAATTTTTTTCTGTTATACATAAAGTTAAACTAAACATTACATTAATTTAGCATTTTTAAATGGGCCATCTGAAGAAATAACTTTAAATAAAATATAATAAAAAATGTGCAATAAGGTTCAGCTTATACAAACTATGATGGCGATAAAATGTTTTAAAGAGATTATATATAATAACTATAAATAGCCATACTTCAGTAAGTTTACAAATTTATGCTAGCCAAATCTAAAAAAATATTTTGAAATTGAAAAAAAATGTACTAAAAATTATAATTAACAAAGATTATTACATTAAATCATACAGAATAGAACATACATTAAGAGAAACAATTAACAACAGCTCAGAATTACAGAACGTTGAATTGTCATTCACCATAATATATATATTTAAGAACAAAATAAGTCTTTTTTAATAAATTTGATATAGTAAGGTAAAATCCATTTAAGACTAGCAATTCTGCAATAGATAAAAAAAATTGTCATATAAAATTACAAAATATAAAATAATATAATATAAATTGTTTTCAGCTAACAATATGTAATTATGTCTTGGACAAACTATATAAAACTTGTCTTTTTGAGTATAGTAATAAACATCTGTGAATCAAAAAGAAAGTGTTTTTTCATTGAAAAACCTTCATTACAACTTGCAGATGATCATCTAAACCGAATACAGGATAAAGTTTATAGTTATGAAAATTGCAAAAATTTATGTTGTGATACAAAATCTTGTTTAGGTGTTAACTTTATTCACCAAAAGTTAGTTGAAAATTTCTATAAGTTTTGTAATATATTAAATAATGTACACCATATTAATATTGAGTAATAATTTGTACTTAAGCTATAAAAAGTTACATTATACTTTAATTTTACAAATAGATAATTTAGAAGTGGTTTCTTCAATTTAGTAATTCTTTAAGTACTATTGATAAAAAGAAGTTGTTTTACATAAGATTTGTTTAAAAATATATAATAGCTTTATTAGTTCAAAAATATTAGAAAATTCTCTCAAAACACTCATCCTAGAAATTTCAAAAAAGGATAGTTCTCTAGGTGTACAGCTAAATATGATCTTTTCATAGAATTTCTGACTGCCAAACAAAGTTTTGTAGTCTACAAATTGAAATTCTCCTACAAAAGTAGCCAGATTAAGTAAATTTCCAGACATTTAAAACATGAATCAAAAAACATGTGTAAAAGTACATTATGTATTACATTTGTAATAGAAAGGACTAGAAGACCATGGCAGTCAGAAATACTATAAAAAGATTGTTTTAGTTAAACATCTAGTGAACATAGTTGTCAAAATAATTTTGAAATTTATAGGTTTAGTGTTTTAGACATTTTTCAAATGTTTTTAAATTATACAGACTCTAAGCTATTTTAATACATTTAAATTAACCTAAATTGTGTAGAAAAAAAACTTGATTACAATATAGCCTTATTTAGTTAAAACCATTTTGTGTTAATTAATTTTATTTTTTGCCTACTTTTTACCCTTGATTTTTGTATTTTTTGATAAATAACATAATACACTTAATCACAAGAGCAGGGTTGCCAATAACCCTGGAATCCTGGAAAAACCTGGAGTTTGACAATTTAGGCTAAAAAAACCTGGAAAAATCTTGAACTTGGGAAATTTTGTAAAAAACCTGGAATTTTGAACAAAAATTAACTATAAAACCTATAATTTTAAACAGCTTTCTATATGTTAAGTAGTAAACTTTTGATTTGACACAAAAAAATCTATTGTATAGATCAGGGGTGGCATCCATATATTACTCGCAGGCCACACTATTAAGAAAAACCTTTTAGAGGGCCACATTTATTTGAAAAAAAATACTAGTAATCAGTAGAAAAATATTACTTAAGATCAAAAATATGACAAATTAAGCAATATTAGAGCAATAAAGAGTATTTATTGAATTAAGAGCCTAATTGTAAGTTTGTATTACATCAAATATAACGTTTTTTTTTTTAAATGTATATTTTTGGCTGAAAAGGAGCTTGCGGGCCACAGTTTGCCGACCCTTGGTATAGATAAAAAAAGTTGTCTCTATCACGTTACTCAAGTTAGACACACATTCAAATACAAGTTCTATATTTGACTTACCCCTCCACTACTCACTTTAATCTTTAAATATCCTTTTAATATTTCGTACATACAATTTAGAACATCTCCTTTTTAAGAAATAGAACATATCAAGAAAAAAAGACGATTATTGACGTCATAATCAACTGTATAAACCAAATACTTGTAAAAACACCAAATTATTGGAAAGACCTTCCCATTACTCCGTTTACTTCTTAAATATCCTTTTAATATTTTGTACATACAATATAGAATATCTCATCTTTAAGAAATAGAACATATCGAGAAAAAAAGACAATTATTGACGTCATAATCGACTGTATAAACCAATTACTTGTAAAAACACCGAGTTATCGGAAAGACCCTCCCATTACTCCGTTTACTCCTTAAATATCCTCTTAATATTTTGTACCAAATACTCATAATTTTATTTTGTTATAATTATTGTACATTTTTTGCAGTTTTTACTTGTTTTTTACTAATAGCATTTTCAGTGTATAATTATATAAAATGGAATATTATAAATGAAAAATGTAGTAATACAAATTTATTGTTCATAAGTACTAGACTTTTAATAATTTTTTTAAATAAATTTTTAATAATGTAACATACTTGAACTAATTAAAGAGTGTCATTTATTTTAATGCCACCTTCGCATATAAAAAACCGTCAGTCATATTGTAAGCAAAATTTATTATAAACAAAAACAAACTAAACAAAAAATATCATCTCGTAATTATTAACTATTAAACAAGTTGTATGTGGTTAAAAAAATCTTCTTTAAAACACTCTTCGTCAGAACTTTGGACATATCCACAAAGTGCGCAATACCACTTCTTCTTATCAAAAGACTCAAATATTTCGTTTGAGTTATTGTATGGAAGACAACAGAAATGAAATAATTTTTTGCAGTTTGAGCATCATAACTGAAAATATAGATACGTTTTAAACACAAAAAACTAAAAACTGTTATTTTTTTACAATAAGATAGTACTGATGGACAATTAAACAAAAATAAATATACACTTACTAATCCATTTTACCTTTTCATTCTTGATTTGTTTGTGCATAGCAGGGTCGACTCTATGGCATTGATAGCAGATGTCTTGATTTATAACTGAAAGTAGGTATAACTAGATAAATTGATCATAAAAATAGCAACTTTTTATTTTTGCTTAGTAGTGATTCATATTTTATTTAACTTAGTATTACCTCCGTTCTTTATAATGCTTGTCGCAATTTCCAAATGTTTACAAATAAGGTGTTTGCTGTTAGTCTCTACATGTATTTCTTTTAGTTGGTGAGGGAAGCGAGTAATAAACTGTTTGGCAGCCTAAAACGTAACAACAGCACTTAAATAATAGAAAACTGTCAAAACACTGTAGGAAGAATAACTGCTATTTAAAAAAAAAGCTACTTGTTTATATTTCAATGACATGTATCCCACAGCTAACACCATCCTTTTGTCTACCATGACTAAAACCAATAGCTTGAAAATTATCTGGTTTTTCTAACAAACTGTCGTTGTTTTCTAATTGATGTCTATTAAAACGAATGTATATATAAGAAAATGATAAAAATTTAAAGCTATAAGTCTGTTATAATTAGAAGTTATAAATTAATTATTAACTACCACTAAAGATATTAATGAACTTAAGAAAAACTTAAGCTTTAACTTTAACCTTTTATTTGTTGTCTATTTACAATAAATCCCAATAATAAAAAATTCAAAACTTAAAAAACTTAGATACATTTTGTAGATCATGCATTTTCTTTATATCTTTCTATAGATTTTTACTGATAAGAGAACAAACTTACTTCAGGTTTTTTATTAATTCATTTCCTCTATTTATCTCTTGTTGTCTTACTTGTAAAGATTCAAAAACGTAGACTTTTTTATTTTCTGACACAAACTTTACAAAAATTTTATTTTAGTTACTTCTTTTAATGGATTTAAATAAAACTTTACTAATTTTTTTTTTCCTAGTGCATGGTTAAAATAAGTTTAAAATAATTATGATCTGTATTTAGTTAATATATTAAAACAAATACTACCATTGCTGTTAAAATACTAATTTTAAGATTAAAATACCTAAGTACAATCAAATCTAAATAGAACTTTGTTATCTTTTTTTAAACATAGGAAGATTGAAATCTTTAACTAAAACCAACTTATTTGTTACAACATAAATCTAAACTCGTTTATAAATACAATGGCAACAAAATAACTATTTCATTCGAAAAAAAAGGTCAACTTTTTCTATATCTATATTAACTTTTTTTCCCATAATAACTTAAGTTTTCTTCTGTATTTAAGTTTTTCTTTTTTTGACCAATGTTTCTTGTACAATTTTCTTAAAGTTAGATCAAACGCTTTATTTTCATTGATCTGTAAGTTTTCTAAAAACTTTTCTTTTATTGCAGCATCTATAAATATAGACCTGTCAGACCCAACAAACCGAGAAATAGATAAACTCTTTGTAATTTCTATTATTAAAACGTTTTAATGTAGCTTTAAAATAGTTAGTTGATTACCTGAAAAGGTTATATATCTAAAAAGACTACATAAGTTTCGGAAAAAATGTTATATAAATTTAATTTCTTAAAAAATAAATTCTCTTTTGTTTATGCATGAAACAGTTTAAAAAACTGTATAAAAATATTTAAAATTATTTTACATAAAAGAGCAATAACTTATTTATGAACATAATAGTGAACGTAAAACAGATTCCTAAAGTATTTAATATTGATATTCTTATTTTTAATTAATCATAATTAGAGTGTAGTAACTAGTGACCAATTCAAAATCTTAATACTTAATAAGTTATAACATACATGTCATAAATCAAAATATATAAATCAAAGTATATAATAAAATTAAAACTTGAAACTATGTAGCTAAAAGTATCCAGCAATTTACTTAAATGTTACCTATTTTTAATTTTATAAGCTGCATTTTTTCCTCTTTGTATTAATAAGAGACTTGGTCATTTTTTATAAAAAATCTCAAATAAAACCAGCTTTATAAGGTGTGTATTGTGGTACACTTATTTTATCACTAATACTCATTATAACTAAATATTACCTTACTAACTAAAATTGCCTTTAATTACTAACTTATAAATATTTTTTTCTAATTGACACTAATTTAAAAAAATTAGACAAGACGTTTTCAGCCATTTACCTATCACATAAAGAACAAATAAATTACTACAAAACACTATTACAAAATCTATATTTTAATATTTGAATAACTTTTAAAACTTCTATAAATCACTTAGCAGAAAAAAAAACTAAATTATAAACCAAGCTTAGTGCAGCAAACTATAACACAATTAAAAAACTAATAACTATTAAATCTATTTTAAAAAGACTTAAAACAAGTTAATAAAAATTAAAGAAAAACTTTTAGTGAACACTAAACTATATAACGCTTAATAAACTGTTCAACGTTTAAATTAAATTCAAATAATTTAAAGCAATTAAAGTGCATTTACAAATGTTAAATCTCTATTTAAACAATACCTACAATGAAAAAATACAAACAAGTTCAAAATAAGTTCAGTAGATTCTGCTAACAGCTACACAACAACACACTGACTGCTACATAAATCTAAATTTTTAAATTTTAACTGCATTGATGAACTGTTGCATCAGTTATCTTAAGCCTAGTTACTCATAATTACAGCAAGCTCTAAATATTCTCTTAAGTTTAGACAGTTCAAAAATGATTAATTTAAATAACTACTGCAGTTCGTTACAGCTTTAATTAAACTTTTTTTTTCTCTAGCTAACAGGCTTTCCGAAAAGTACACGAAAATAAGATAAATTAAAAAATCAGTTAAATAAATAATTATATTTAATTAAATAACCATGTAAATTCTTCTAATCTTGGACATATATTACTCACTATAAATTGATACACTATCTATAAATTCTAATTGCACGCTGATAAATGTTTTCTACATTTCCGTAGTAAATAAGCCAGATTGTTATATTCTCCAAAATTAGTTCACTAGCGAAAATAAAAAACTGTAGTGATAAACTAAAAGTATGATAAAAAAGTCAGAGCGGTTATGCAAAAAGCTGAGATTAATTGACTACTTAAATTTAGTTACGGGATAAAAAAAAGTTTATATCAGTTTCTATATTGTGTACAAAACTCTGTTTTTGGAAGGCGTTTACGGACTTACAAATTTAGAATTATCAGCGTTGCTGAAAAGAACTAAGAAAAACTTAGAACTAGTCTTTTCCGGCAAAAAACTACCGGGAATTTGGGAAATTAAAAAAAAAAGAATTTTGAGCATAAATTACGGAAAAAATAAATTTAATTTCAAACAACTTTTACGTATAAAATGCCGATTAGAAACCAAATTCTATTGTACAAATAAAGTCTTTTTTTTCCAAATTTTGTTTAGTTATAAACTTGGTTAAAGAAGCTATCAGATATCTTTTTAATATTGTTAAATGTTTTACTTCCGTTTTTTACCTTAAACTCTAATTTTAAACAAAATTAGACCCTAAAACGTGTAAATTGAGAAAAACCTGGAAGAAAATGTTAAAACATGGAAAAAATATGCTAAAACCTTTTAAAAACCCTGCAATAAGTTAAAGTGGGGTAAATAAATATGATTAATTAGTGTTTTTACGAGTATTTGGTTTATACAGTTGATTATGACGTGAATATGTTCTAAATCTTAATGAGGAGGTGTTTAAATTGTATGTACGAAATATTAAAAAGATATTTAAGGAGTAAACGGAGTAATGGGAGGGTTTTTCCGAAATTCGGTGTTTTTACAAGTATTTGATTTATACAGTCGATTATGACGTCAATAATTGTCTTTTTTTCTCGATATGTTCTATTTCTTAAAAAGGAGATGTTCTGAATTGTATGTACGAAATATTAATAGGATATTTAAGGAGTAAACGGAGTAATGGGAGGGTCTTTCTGATAATTTGGTGTTTTTACAAGTATTTGATTTATACAGTCGATTATGACGTCAATAATCGTCTTTTTTTCTCGATATGTTCTATTTCTTAAAAAGGAGATGTTCTGAATTGTATGTACGAAATATTAATAGGATATTTAAGGAGTAAACGGAGTAATGGGAAGATTTTTCCAATAATTTGGTGTTTTTACTGGTATTTGGTTTATACAGTCAATATGACGTCAATAAATGTCTTTTTTTCTTGATATGTTCTATTTCTTAAAAAGGAGATGTTCTAAATTGTATGTACGAAATATTAAAAGGATATTTAAAGATTAAAGTGAGTAATGGAGGGGTAAGTCAAATATAGAATTTGTATTTGAATGTGTGTCTAACTTGAGTAACATGTCGCTATCAAAATTTTTTTTATTAAAAAACACATTTAAACAAGCCTTAAAACATATTTTCAATGACATAATACTATTACACAGTTTTTTTTTACCTTAAACTTAATTTTAGACTAGAAATAGTCTCTAAAATGATTAATTTTGGAAACCTGGAAGAAATTTTGGAAACCTGGATAAAATTTGCCAACAACATTTGGAAACCCTGCAAGAGTAATTTGTAGTAATAGTTTAAAGTGAAATGAATTTTGATAATGCTTAATAAATTTATATAAGTAAACTAAATAGATTTATGCAAACTTTATATTTTATTTGCGACGGGTTTTGGTGGCAAGAGATTGCGACCTTTTCAAGCAGAAATAAAGTATGTAACTGCATATAACAATGTTAGTTAATTATACTGTTGTTTAAAAACTTATTCATGCGTGAAGAATATAAACAAAAACAAAAATGTTGCATATTCGAAAATTCAAGCATATCAGAGTATATTTAGGTAAAATTGGTACTAGTTTTTAAAAAAAGGATTGAATTAATATTTATCTAGTCAAATAAAAAAACTGAATCCAGAGCTTTTCTTTAAAAAAAATTATAATAATAAAATATTTATACCTTTTCTTTAAAAAAAATAATAATGATAACATTTTTATACCTTGAAATTCATCTAAATGAAATTAAGAATTGTCTAAAATTGTGGTTTTAAGCCAAGAGTCAACAAAACACTAATAAAACTCAAAGTTGCTGAAGATTTCAAAATCTAATTTGTGTTAAGTTAACATAACAGTCAAAATTTAAACTGATTTAATAACTATCTAAAACAAATTCTAAAAATTTATCTAAGTTGAATTAAAAACTGTCTAAAAAAACTTTTTTTTTTATAAGTAAACTACTAAAAAATGAAATTTTTGTATCAAGTAGTGAAAATCATGTAATAAAAGTTATAACAATTTAGTTTTAAGGACTAGTTTTTCTTGAAAAAAACCTTTTGCACTTTCATAGGTATGCATTGTCCAATAGTTACACCTTTTTTACACAAAAGTTTTGTGTTTAAAACTGAAAGTGTTACTTTTTATTTTATTTAAAAAAAACTAATAATTAAAAGTAAAACTAAATATTACAGTTTTCTCATGTTCATATTAAAAGAAATAAAACTTGAATATTGAATAAAATCACTAATTAAGGGCATAGTGGGGTCCACCTTGATTTTTACAAGTTGATCTTATTTTATAGATTTTATCTGAGCTATCACAAATTTTTAACTGCTTAAAAAAAAACCAAAATTATTTTTTGAGATATGAGCGATCAAAGTCGGTGACCTCAACAGGTTCCTAATGGAAGGCACAAACTAAAATCGCAAATAAAAACCATTTCACTAAACATCTATCTCCTTCATTTTTTAAGCAATGTTCTTCAAATTGTTACAGAAAGTCTTTTATTAAATTTTAAAAAGATTGAATCCAAAAATTTATAAAAAAAAACACCAATTTTTTTGATTTTTTCATCTAAAATTTTTAAAATTGCAACAATCAAAGTCTTTTAAACTACAAAAGGAAATTTTCCTGAAAGTTTGAGGTCTCTAGCTAAAAAAATGAAGAAGATAAATTTTTAGTGATTTGTGGTCCATACGTTTGTATCCGAAACTTTTTATAAAAATTACAATATCTCAAAAGTTAAATAAGATTTTTTTCTTCTATAAAAACTGGCTTGTAGTTTGTACTTCAAGCTTTCATACGAAAATAATAATAAGATCATTCATAAGATCTTATGTTATTTAGTGAAAAAAAATGTTGGACCCTCTGTATGCCCATAAACTCAATAAAGTTAAGCAAATTGTTTAAAAAATATGAAAATCGATATGATAAAAATCTTATAAAGATATTATTTAGATTTTTTTTAGATTTTGTTTTCTAATAAAAAATTTAAACAATTTTTAGAACAAAAACCCTTTAATTGATCTCAAGCTAAAAGGTGTAACTAAAGTTGTAGATTTAAACTTTTTATGGTTTTAAGAGATTTATGATCACTATTGAAAAATATAAATTATTTATTTATATTTTGTAACCCCACATTTGTTTGTCAATGATGCTTTTTATTCATCTTGGTTGTTTCACAATACCCAAGTAGTTTACCTTTTATTTTCTATAAAGTATGATTAAATATAAGGTTAGTGTTGAATTTTATTTTTCTAAGTTTGTAAAAATTTATCACAAATTTTAAACCCAGTAAAGATTACATACACAGTTTTTACTTCAGTATTGTGATTAAGATTAAATTATTCTCAAGTTGAAGAAATATCTTAATTTAATATTTGTGTAAGAAAGCCTACTTAAGATATATTTTTATGTGTCTACCAGAAGTATTAGAAATTTCACACTTTAAACATTTTAACAAGTATATAAAAAGTTTAAAAAATCAAAAATGCAATAAAAAAATTAAAAAAAAATTTTTTTTTTTTTGTTAATTTGAAAATTTAAATAAACTGCATTAAGCGTTGCTAACAGTTTTAAATCATAACTGCTTATAGATCTTAAGACTAAAACATTAAGTCTGAAAAACTAACTTCCAAAAGCTCAAAAAGTATTTTTTAACTTAACTAACTGTATTGTAAAAATCAATTTATGGTCTTTATTTTATGTTTTATATTTTTCAATAGTTTATTTTGCAAACTAAGTGTCCTTCAAAGAGCTTGTCAATGCTTAAACAAAACTAAAAACATAGTTATTCAAATAGAACATTTCTTCTTTTTGAACGAGAATTTTTTTTATTTTGACAAATATACAATTGAAAAAATAATAAGTGCATTTGTTTATTTTTACATAGTAGAGAGAGACCTTTAGTTGTTTTTCCAACAATCAAACATATAATTTTTATTTATAAGTAAAAAAATATGGATGCTCTAAGAATTAAATATGAATCCAAAAGCTCTCTTTTTATCAATAATTAGATAACATATGAATTCTAATCATTATAAGTATAGTTTTTAATGAGTTTAGACTAGAATATATATATTTTTTTAAAGCAAGTTTCTGGTGTATTAATATTATATGTTAATATATAATATTAATAATTATGCAATAAAACTATTTAACAGAAACACATGTGATTTCATATCGCTTTGGACTGGTGATTCTGAGGAGCAAAAATTCAAAATAGATATTTACACCAAAGAAAATGTACATGGAAGCGTTTCTTTTAATCAAAGGCTAACTTTTGAAAAAGCTAGAACATTGTTTGGTAGCAAATCAGTTGGGTAAATTATTAATAAATTTCTGTTTAAAGCTACATGATTTTTGTTGATTAAACATTATGGAGTTCTAAGAAAAGTAGTTTATATAGAGTTTTTTGTTTACATATTTTGTTATTTTTTATCTTTAGAAATTATCTGAGTTATAAACAAATATGAAATTATGTCACTGAAGTAGCAAATAATGTTTTTACAGTAATTGTAACTCACATATGAAAGCAAGTGGTTACTATTGTGATGGTCACAAAACATGTTTAAACAAATCTAATTTATGTGATGGAATCTATGATTGTTTAGATGGAACTGATGAGGACAATTGTCAAAATCTGGAAGGTTTTTAATTTGACAGAAATATACACAAAGTAAATGAAAATAATGGATAGATTTAAACACACAATTTTGTATTTAATTTCAAAAAAGTAACTTTCCTGTTGGGTACCCACTTTTTACCTAAAAATGTTGTGTTCTAAATGCAAGTTTGTATTTTTAAGTTTCACTTATAAAACTCTCTTAATAAAATAAAATAATTAGTTTCTTTAATTTTATCAATTTTTATAAATTAAACGAAAAAATAAAATTAACATACTCAAACATTAAAAAATATGCAGTACAATCCTAAAAATTTAGAATGAAAATATTGAAATAAGCCCCTAAAATAAATCTTTTACAAGCTTTTATGAAAATTTTCTTTTAGTTTAATCTCAAAACTAAATTGCAATTATTTTTCTGCTAAAAGTTATTATTCTTGTTAATATCCATTGTAAAAAAAAAATTATTAGTTATTTAAACAATAATTCAATAAACTTAAATTTAGGAGGGAGATACAAAACAGATTACAAGATTTATTAAAAACACTTACTTAAAAAGTTCAATAATTAAGATTATTTTTATAGTTTCCATAGCAAAAATGTTTATAATGAGTGTTTAATATTGTGTTCAAAGGGGTTTTAGAGTCTTCATAACATTAGTGACTTAAGCATATCATAATTAGCATGTATGCAAAAAAATACATACCAGAATTTTTTGAATTTTGGGTTTTGTTAAGAGTGCATACTCAAGAAGCAGGTGAATGTGTTTCATTAATAAGTTTTAAAAATAAGTATAGTTAAGGGTTGCCTCTAACTCGGGCTAGTTTTTAAAATATTTTTTGTAAGTTTAGTAAAAACCTTAAGCTTTTTTTTGTAAATATCATACTACTTTTTAATAAATTTGTTTTTAATTTGATACAATCATCTCTTAAATATAAGTTAATATTTTTTATCAAATAAAGATTTGTACTTGCTTAAAATAACTTTGATATCTTTGAGCAGAATCCACATTATAACCTTCTATTTAAATATAAGTTTTCTTATCTCTTCTTATACTTATGTAAATTTTATGTTTTGGATTACTTGAGTTTCTGAGAACTTTAAATACTTTTTTATATAGTATAAAATAATTCAGCCAAATATTTTCTGTCAAATAATAACACAAGTAAAAACCAATAACTACTTTACATACTAATAGTAAATATATGTATAAATAAACTAGTCCTGTTAAAGTTGATATAATATTAGTTTTTGAAATTTGTGCTAACATTTTTGGTTTAAAACTGAATATTAGTAACATATTTAAAATCTTTGCTATGAGTTTTAACTAATGATATAACAAAGTGATTCTTATAGTTTTATAAGTTCGACTTTTGATAAACGAAAAAGTATATATGAAAACCAGAACTCATTTTTATTATATACGTAGATGTGCTAATATTATAATTAGTTTATTGTGTTTTAGTATATACAAGAAATATATATCTTAACACTGAACTATTTGGTCTTGTTAATAAAGTATACTTTTTTCTTAATAAAATTGCTTGATATATTATGTTTGCATAACAAAACAAAATTCAAGCACTTTAGTTTGTGTATTATTGCACTTTATTAAACTCAGTTTTATAAGTTTAATTTAATTAATTTTAGATTAGAAAAAGAAACTATAAAAATTTACTTTGATAAAGTAATTCCAAATGAATTAGAGTAAAATGAAGACTTTTTTATAGCTAAAAGAAAAAGTTAATAATAACAATATTACAGTATACACAAGGTTTTACTATACTATGATAATACTATGATAATTAGCAGTTTTTTTTGATCTATTGTAAATTAAAAAATTTTTAACAGGGTTGCCACTTTACCTGGAAACCTTGAAAAACCTGGAATTCGACAATTTAAGCAAAAATAACCTGGAAAAACCTGGAATTTGAGAAATTTTGAAAAAAATAAGGAAAAACCTGGAAATTTTAATAATTCTAACATTATCAGTAGTAAGATTTTGATTTGACACAAAAAATCTATCATATAAATAAGATTTTTTTGTCATCATCAAAATTTTTTTTATTAAAAACACAATTAAAGTAACTTCACAGTATCTTTTTAATGTTTTTATACTATTTAATACAGTTTCTTATATAGAAATTATTCTAAAACTAAAAATAAACCCAAAAATGTGTACTTTTAAAAACCTGGAAAAAAAATTTAAAAAACGAGTGGCAACCCTGGTTTAATAATAAACTGAAATAAAAGACTAAGTTAAGTATACTTCAAAACAAGGTTCAACAAATTGAATAATAACTTATAGGTTTTTGCGTGGACAAGTCAGGCATAAAGGTGAAAGCAGGAGATACGTACACCCCTATCAGAAGTAAGGATTGCTTGTTTTGCAAGTGTGGACACAACAACACTGTAGATGCCTGTTACTCACCTATATGTGACTCTACTGTTGATTGTAGTACAGATATTGTCAGTAGGAAATGCTGTTGTAGTAAAGGTAAGTTACAAGTTGTTTGTATTTGTTTAGTTAGCAAATAAGTCATACTTAGGAACTTTATATCTTAATAATTTTATGAGGGTTTCAACAAGTAGTAAGTATTTGGTCAACAAACAAATTTTTTAACATGCAAGTTGAGTAAATTAAAAATCACAATCACCTGTCAGTTATAAAACAAAAAAAAAACAAGTTATCTATTACTGCTTTCAAAACGAGTTGATAAAAACTTCTTAGCAATTGTTGAAAAACCTTAACAAAAAAGACGACCCTAAAAATATACCCAAGTTCTCAAAGTAAAATTTTTAAAAATATCATATTTAAAATATATTATTTAAAAAAAGAAACAACTAATCTTGGCACCTCATTAAAGGGTCCTAAAGATAAGAATAGTACAAAATAAATACAAATGTAGAATTCAAAAATGCCTGAATGATTGAAAACTCTTAGTGAAAATTAACTTATATGTCTACTGTATAGACTGAAAAAGGTTGAAAAACATAAATTTCTTAAACACTCGGATATCATTTAAAAACCGTATTGCTGAGAATAAATAAAGTTTTAAGATGAAATTTCTTGTTTTATCACAATTTAATCACAATATTTTTAGAAAATTGAATTTTAAGAAAAATTATTTTAAAAATAATTAAAAAGTTATAACCTGAATTAAAATCAATATATCTTAATAAATTCAAAACTTAAAACTACAAGTCCATAAGCGAAATGAAATAACTACTAAGTGGTCATTTGCATTATAGTAAAAACTTAATTTGGAACCTTCTTTAAACTTCAGTGAATTGATCATAAGAAGCTGTAGTATTATGGCATCAGAATTATAATTTATTTTACCATCTATGTGCATATGAATATAGTGTGTAGATGTCAAGTACGCACAAAGTGACCCTTTGCGCAAAGTTGTCTTCGTGCAAAAGTCACCCTTCGTGCATATTTGACTAGTCCCCGAATAAAGTATGGTGTGTATTGTTTTTTTAAATTATTTTAAGTATATTGGTAAATACATAAACATATCACAATAAAAAACAAATTTAAATTACATGTGCAGGGTTGCCACTCGGTCAGGAAAAGTCAGGAAAATTTAAAAAATGACAAAAGTCAAGAAAAAATGGAGGGTTTTGAAAAAAAGTCAGGAAATTTGATAAATTTAAAAAAAAGTCAGATTTTGTCAGTTTAAATTTACAAAATTTATTGTTTTCCAATGCCTTCAAATGGTAAAAATTAATTAAAAGTCCTTTAAATACAGAAAAAAAATCCAAAATTTTCCTAGAAATTTATAAAAATATTTAATTTTATTTCCAATGCTTTCATCTGGTATAAATTAGTAAAATAACCTTTACAAAACTGCAAAAATTTTCTATTAACATATTGAACAAGTACCCTACTTGAACAAGCAGATTTTGTAAGCTTTTTAGTATTGAAGATCTGTAGCAAGGACACTTCCATAGTGAAATTGTGATATATGCACAAAAGTTTATCTAGCATAATTTTAGAATCAAAGTGGTTTTTGTTTAAGTAAATAATTGAGTTCCTTACAACTAAGCAGCTAGTTTAGTATTTTATGTAACAATTTAATGTGTATACTTTACCTCTTTATAATTTTTTCAAAGTTGTTTAAGTTTATAAAACAAGTTATAAGAGAGGTATTTGCCAAGATTAAGTTTACTTATTATTTGTATTTTTTGTAGAGTAACTTAAGTTTTTAAAGTAAATAAGAGTATAACTTAAATGTTACAAATTTTATACTAAATGATAAGAGTAAATATTTTATAAATGAATATAAAAATAAATGAGTGCCAAAAGAAAAGAAATGAAGCCTATAAGTTGTGGCTTGATTTAGAGTAAAGATTCTCTTTAACAAGTGTAGGGGCAGCAGATGAGAGCGATTTAAATAAAATGAGGCAAATGATTTTAACTGCCAAGAAAATGAAGCGGAATGCAGTTCAGATGAAGGAAACCATATCTTCATTTGATGAAGAGGTTGAAGTGCTAATAAAAAAACTGAGAAGATAAATTTTAGTACATACATTTAAAAAAACAATATTTTATTAAGTTCTTTATTGTTTTGATGTTTTAACTGTAAAAGTTCGTTATTGTTTTAAGATTTTAGTTGTGAAAGTTCGTTATTAATTCAAGGTTTTAATTGTAAAAGTTCCTTATATGTCGTTTGTATATCTAGATAAATTTATGCTAGGAAATGCTAAAAAATTGTGTCTTTTTTCAGACAAGCTGTGTTTATAAGGTAATAATACAAGTATTTTGCTGATAGAGCTGTTTATTACAAACATCAATCATACACAGATGGTTTAAGTGTTGTACTGGAAGTTTGATGATAGAATTCAGCAAAAACTGTTGTTTATTACCTGTATTAAAATTAGATTAAAAGCTATATATAGTTTCAAGTGTTAGATTATGTATTTTAGAATAAGTTTAATTTAAGAGTTTGATTTAGAAAAGTGAGGAAAATTTTTGTAAAAAGTCAGGAAAAGTCAGGAAATTTTTCTCAGCTTGATCAGTGGCAACCATGCATGTGCATACTTCAAATTAAGATTATTACAAAAAGTAAAGTAATAACTTAATTTCTACTCCTTTATATATACACAATGACCTTTTTTTGTAAATTTTTCGCCTTGTTAAAAGTTTGATTACACATAACCTATAATAAATCTATTTTGTACATTAGATTACCGTAGATTGGATGAATCGCAGCAGATGATGGTGACTGGTCTTCTTATATTTTTAGTTGTCGCAATAGTTATATTATTCAGTAGGCACTTGTTAAAGCGACATATTGTGTACAGTCATCATTTTAGAAGAAGCAGAGTTCATAGAATGAATTGTAAGTTTTAAAAACTACTCTGATGTTTAAGTTGGACTTAATTTTAGATACAATTAATAACAAATTCAATTAAAGATACTCTATTTCAAAATAAATTATTTTAAAATTTACTGCACTATAATAGCTTCTATTAAATCTCATAGAAATTTTTCCAAATAATTGACAATTATGATTTAATAAAGCGTGTTAAAGAATAAAATTTTATCAGAACATCAAGCAGTAAGAAATATACAAACAAAAAATCTTATTTTTTTATCTAGTTTAAAATTTTGTATTTTTCATCAACAGTAGAGAACCAGAGGTCTTTGCCTCCTATAATAAGACTACAAACAAATCGTGACCAGGGAAACGTGCTCTCATACAGTGATCCTCCGACATATGATGATTTGTACAAATGTCATTGTGATGAAAACAACCAACTTAATTGCAGGTTTTTAAAGTTAATTTTAATGTTACGGGTTGCCTTTCTCTAAAATTTTACGTAAGGAAAACTTCGATTAATTGAAAGTAACTACTAAATCAGCTGCTATAAAATTGATAAAAAGTTTACTTTTTTTTTTTTTAAACTTACTTGTAAATGTTTGTTAGTTCTTAGACAATGTTTATAAGTTAAGTTTTTAAGTATTTTAAAGTTTTGAAGGAAGAAGTTTTAAATAAGTTAAAGTTCATTACTTAGTGTTTTATATTTGAGAATAAGAATAGCGTAATTTTTTTCAGAATAGTGTACTTAAAAATTTTTAAAGTTTACAAAAAGGTTTTGTATATTAAAATTTAATCTATTTTAAAACAATATGTTTTTTAAACTAAAATTTGTAGATGCTTTCAACGAAGCTTTGTAGTGAGAGGTAGCATAGTGAGTGAAACATCGTTAGTAGAAGCTCCTCCATCTTATTCTAATGAAAATTCTCCCATGGTGTTGCGAGATATCGCATCAACTAGCTCTCTCCCTTTACATGGCTAAATTTATATGTTAAAACTCTTTTTATAGTTTATAGCATTTATCAAAGTGTCAAGTTTTTCAATAAGTTTTTTAAGTAAACCAAATACAAAGTATCAAAGAATAGTGTAAAGTTTGAATAAATAAGTTAATTAAAACATTTACAGTTTACTAGTTACTGTACCATAATAGATATTCAATATTAAACAGCTTACTTAGTACTGTAGTATGCTACTTGAGTTCGTACTGCGGTTTGAGTTCGGAATTTTTGACGAATAAATTGTTTTCAAGTAGAAAGTTTTTTTAAACTTAAAAAAAACTTTTTTTATCACCCAATAACCAAACTTAATCGTATTTTAAACAGATATATTAAAATTATAAAAGTATTTCGTAAATAATGAGCATACAAAATATATTTTTAAACTATATTAGTATCTTTACATTAATTAATAATTAAAACACAATGAAGTTGGTTAAAAGAAACCCCAAAAAAAAATGCTATCTCAATGCTTTATAAACAAAAAAAAAGTTCTATTTTAAAGAGCAGATTTTTTTAAATAAAACGATAGAACTCTGAATTTTTTTTTTGTTTTTAACTAGTTGAGGCAGCTTTTTTCTTTGTTTTTTTTTTTTTTACCAATTTCATTGTATGTTCAAACTATTCAAATCTGTCCAACTTCTTATATAAAAAAGGCAGACCACCTTCAAACCATTTATTTTCATTAATTAAAACACAGTTTATAAAAAATTATTCTAGAGTTAAGTTATTTTAAGAAAGTAGTTAATAGTAGAATCGTTATTAACTTAAAACTAGATGCTTTTATATTATTTCTGAGATTCCAGTCTTCTTTTATAAAGTTTGGGATGTTTTTTTCTTAGATAAAATATTTTTAATTTTTTAAAACACTTAATTTGAATCAAGAAATAATATAATAGTACCTAACTAGCAAAAATAAAATTTTTCAAAAGTCTTTATAAAAAAAGCATTATAAAATAATATAGACTTGCGAAGACACTGTTCTAATATGATTTATATTAGACCAGAATTTTGCTAATTTCGTTTGTTTGGGCTGTATACAAAGTGCCAACTCAAGCTGTAGACTACTGTATTTACAAACTAAATGTGTGTAAATTAATCGTATTTAGTCTTTTATTGTACTAAAACTACACTGATATAATTGAAGCTTATACCTTTTTATAAGTTTGGTTGAAAAAAAAGTAAAACTTTACAGTCTAATTCAATTATTATTAGTTTCGTATGTCTAAAACTTATAATTTTTTTTCATCAACTGAACCAAACTATTATTTTTTACTTAGTAATCACTTTGGAAAATATATACATTTGAAGTAATTTTCTGTTTCATTATGATTATTTAGAGTTAAACTGTAATAAAAAAAATTTCTTACACAATAAAAATTATTAACTATAAGGTCCAAATATATATGTTAAGACAGCATAAAAATACACATATAGTGATTAACATTAAATTATATAGAATTTTATGTTTTTATAAAGTTTTATTTTTTAGTTACTACACTAAGCTTTATAATTTATTTTTAAGTTTTTATGCTCGTAAATTTTCATTTACACTATCAAATTTTTAATTTTTTAACTATATAACTATAATCAATTAAATCTTAAAAACTGGTTTACTTTTCTCTAAGTATTTGTAAGGTTTATTACTTATAAAATAATTTAAAGTCTTGCATACATAAAAATGACACAAGTGTTCAATCTTAACTTTCAAATTAAATAAGCTATTTATAATTTATAAATTTTAAGTACTCAATTTTTTTACTTTAATTTTACTATATAAAATTATTATTTTAATAAGGTATAGTAATGTTTTGTTATTTTTCTGTTTACTAGTTATATTATGATACAATTTTTTATAATATGTAATATTTTTTATTTTTAGTAATTATTTTGTTATTGAATTAATTAAGATTATTATAGATTAAGATTATTGATTTTTTGTGTTTTAAATTATGCAGTTTAAATTTTATCGTTTTTGATTAAGCTTTATATAAGTTTTAAAGGTTTTAGTAGTTTTATTGGCCAGTCGTACGATGATTAGTTGTAGCATTGTTAGTAAATTAAAGACTTGACTCTATAAAAAGTTTATATGTTATAAAGTATATCAAAGTAAACTAGTATTGATTTTTTTTTTGTGTTTGTAAGTAACACTAACCATTTTGTTATTTATTATGATTGATTTTTTACTTTTAAATTTCCAAAAAATAAATTTAAGTGTAATTACTTTGTTGATTCTGTTTTAGTGTTAAAAATAAAGACTTAGTTTAATTTAAAAATATATTATTCATTTTTGTTTATTTTGTTTTTATTTAGTTGTAAATTATTTTTTATTTTTATAAAATAGGTTATTTTAATTTAGACTTTTAAAAATTACAAATAACTTTTATTATACATTAAACTTTGACAAAAAAACTTATATCAGTAACAATTAAATAAAAATTTCTCAAGAATTTTTTGTTGTTAATATATATTTATACACAGGGTTGCCTTGAAACCTGAAAAAACCTGGAATTTGACAATTTAGGCTAAAAAACCTGGACTTTGAGAAATTTTGAAAAAAACCTGGAAATTTAAAAAATTTTTACATGTTAAGTAGTAAAGTTTCGATTTGACTCAAAAAATAGGTAAACAATTTTTGTCATCATCAACATTTATTTATATTAAAAAACACATTTAAAGTAGCCTTAGAGTATCTTTTCAATGTTTTTATACTATTTAACACATTTCTTACCTTAAACTTAATTTTAAAATAAAAATAGACCCAAAAATGTGTACTTTTAAAAAGCTGAAGAAATTTTTGAAAACCTGGAGAAAACTTGCCAAAAAAATTTGGCAACCCTGTATATACTTCGTGTATTTTTTAACAAGGTGAATAAATTTACATAATTATTATTTACAATTTATATATACTTATATTAACTTAATTTTTTAAAAACAATTTTTAGCTGGTTAAGTTTACTTTTTTAGTTATGAGCCAAAAAGAAATAATTAAAATTGGAAACTGACGTTTTAGTTTTTATTACAGATGTGTTCCTTGACCTTATTTTTAAACAAAAAATCCCTAAAATAATTGACATAATATTAATTTTATTAGCTATGTTCAAAATGTATGTAAATTACTACTATTTAGATTTGTTATCTTCATTATGAAATAAAAAAATATTTGTCAGTAAATTTAAAAAATACATTACATAAAGTTTTACTTACTCAAACTTATACACTATGTTTTTTTTTTTTCTGTTATTATAATACATTAATTTATTTGACAGTAAATTTGAAAATAACTGAATTATTTAAAAAATATTTAACAAGTTTATACTCAATAATGATTCTGAAGTTAAATTTGTTCATTTGACTTGTTTTATTATTTAAAAATTTTTTCAAAGCAAACTACTTTCTACATCGTAATGACGTTTGTTAAAACTAACTTGAATGAAATCAAGTAGTTTGTTAAAGTTATAATTTGTTACAAGTATATTTTAAGCACTTAATTTGAAAGCTTAGAAATTGTGCATGTGTTCACATGTAATTTAAAATAAATTGTTTATTATTTTCAAATTGTTTTATTCACTTTCTTTTATTATATTACTTTTTTATATTGAGTTTTGTATCAACTAAAAAAATGTTTGATCAAATATTATTATTTTTAAGTTTTGAGCTTCTTTTATATAATAAATATTTCTAATGTAATTTAGTACTATAACTTGATATGAGTTCAACTTAAACTAGGTTACATTATTTTGATTTTTATGGTTTTTAGTGTGGTTGTAAACTACACTAGAACCCTACATGACGTCCTCCAGGTAAAGAGTCAGTAGTCTTTTAGTTAAATAAGACAGGGTTCGTGCGCGTCAGGCTAAATCAATTTTTTTGAAAAAAGTCGAAAAACGTCAGGCTAAATCAATTTTTTTATTTAAAAGTTTGAGAATCTCAGTTCAAATGCTTGAAAATTTTTGATAAAAAAAAACTGAGAAATCTTTTTAAGATCAAATTGAGATGTGAATTTATTTCTAAATAAAGATTCAGTTATCAAAGACAAAATCAGTCAGTATTTGTAGAAATAAATACTTAAAACCTTTTGTGAATCTCTAAAAAATTTTAAGAATCTTTATTATTTTGTTTTGAGTAGATTATATACGTCATAATTATGAAAGTTCATAAAAAATACAGTAAAAACATTACAGTCTAGTTCAACAACTTCGCTGTTTGTCTGAATTTGTTTACATGAGCTATGTTTTTAAAAGCTTAGTTGGTTAAACTGTTTTGATTTCTAATTTAAAGTCTCTATACTAAATACTTTTTAGATTAAGACTCTTAGCAGTTTATTAGTATATTTTATTTTTTGTTTATTTAAAGTTATTCAAGATATTCACAAGACCAAAACTTAGCTTAAAGATTTAAGTTTTATATTAGTACAGTCATAAATTACAAGTTAATGAGTTGACAGTAATTTTTATACTACTCTTTTTAAATGTTTTAGTTTATTATAACACTTAGACAATTTTAAGTAGCAAAATGAAGCTTATTTTAAAATTTCGTTTTTGTTTAATAAGTTCAAAATAAGTGATAAAAGCATGTATTTTAAATAACAGGTATATAATAAACTTATTGTTTTTAAACTTTAATATTTTTCAGATTTAGTTAATTTACTATAGTTAGTCAAGAGATAATTAATAATTTATTATTTTTGAGAATAAACAATTACTCAGTTTCACCGCAGAGCGGATTTTCAAATTGTAAATCTGTGGTAAAATAATAATATTAAAAATGACAAATATTTGAAAATTGGTTTGAGTTAAGCTGATATAAAAAAATAAAAAATAAATTAAGAATTATACTAATGTAGAACAACCTTTAATTTTAAAACTATCAAATTATAGTCTACAAACAATACAATTAAACCATAGTATACTGTGGGGTATTGATATCTAATGGATTTAAAGAGATTAAAACTTTTACAGAGTTAGAAGTTCTGGAGTAGTATATACATATTATTAAGCACACAGTTCTAATAATAAATTAATAATGTAAAAATGTTCAAAATAAAACCAGGGAGTAAGCATTAAAAATTTTTTATGAAAGCATTGTTGTTGTTATTGTTAACAGAGTTGTATTATGATGACAAAGTATAAAATGGCTTTTTGTGAAAAATTTTTTAGATAAGCGAAAAATAGAATGAGGGTTAGATTTCAGATGTTAAATTTAAAAAATAAGATAAAAAATTGAATATATTTAGTTGAGAGATAATCAAAGAGAGTATAAACTACTAATAATTTAACTCAAGAAAAAAAATATACGTATACTAATTCTCCAATAATTATGATTTACAACTGGAAATGGGTATATTATAATATATGCACAATTTATCTTATATCTTAATAAAATATATTTAACTAATCAACAGACTTGAAAAAAAAAAAAGAATAGTTTTAACAGTTTAAGACTGAGAATGGGAATAATATTATAATATATGCACAAATAATAAAATATTTTAATAAAATTGATACCTGTGTGAGATATAAATTATAAATATTCATTTAAGTAATGTGGGCATTGGGTTATCAGTTCATTTCTCTTGTTTAAGGTTTTTCTTTTGTCTGCTAGGGCTATATGGAGTCTTTCTAGGTTACATAAAGTGCACATGTTAGTATGGTTTGTGTTAGATTTTACTGATTCTACTATTTTCCATTCAATTGAGTATTTTATATGGTTACTGTATAGATCCCATAGGTGATTTGCAAGTTGGGTACAATTTTTGGGTTTGCTTTTAAAAGGTTTTGGGAAAGAGGTTTTGTGTTCATTATATCTAGACTTAAATGTTCTTTTGGTTGAACCAATATAAATTTTGTGGTCATTTACGGATGTGGAGACTTTAGCTTGATATATTACATTACTTAGGCAACACTTGTTATCAACGGGGCAGTTTGTTTTTATTCTACAATTACAAAGTTTTTCGTTTTTATCTGATTTTTTCGTGAGTTTTTTGTTGTGGGAATTTATGAGGGCCATAATATTAGGTGCGCAGCAGTATGATATTTTTATAGAATTTCTGTTGATTATTTTGTGATAGATGGTGTCTTTCTTAAAATGTTTATCTACTAAATCCAGGAAAAGTTTGCCAATTTTAGTCTGTACAGATTTACAAAAGGGGGGATTGTAATAAATGCAATTTCTTTTTCTAATTTTGTTAATGTTTGTACTATCAAATTGTTTGTAGGTTAAATCATATTTAAAATTACTTTTATTTAATGCGTTTTGGTATAAGCCTTTGATGTTATTAAAAACTTCTTCATTTTTAGATAGTTTGCATAATCTTTTTTCAATCATTTTTGGTATATTGTTACGTATATTTTTAGGGTGGTTGGAATTGTTGTTGATGTAGTTAGTTTTGGAATTAGGTTTACGGTAGGGACTGTAGGTGTTTAGGGATAGGTCCAGGGAGACGTCAAGAAATTCTGTACTAGTGTTGCCAATATCTATTGTAATTTCAAAACCTATTGAAGACATTTTTTTTATAAGGGACTTTTTAATTTTTTCAAGTGTGGTTCCAGAGGATTGTTTTATAATTGCAAGACCATCATCTCTATATAAGCCTATATTTGATGGGCCTGTGATTGGGGATATTTCGTTTAGGATGTATAAGCCTATTAAGTCACAGACCTCGGCGCCCTGGAATGAACCCATAGCTATATCAAAGTTATTGTTATTTGTTTTTTTGGTCCAGATTCTGTTGTCATAAAATATAATGGTTTGGCAAGTGTGCATAAGGGTGTCTATTTCTTGTTTGTTGAAGGTTGTGTATTTTTCTGCAAATTTAATAGCTTTGGTGAGGTGTTCTTTTTTTATTGAAGGATAAAAATTTTTTATATCAAAATTAATGAAGCATTTATGGGATTTATCATTGAAATTATTGAACCACTTTATAACTTCTTCAGAATTTAACCATTGGGTAAGATTTGATTTTGATCTTATTTTGTCAATGTGGGTTTGTAAATTTATTTTAGCAATTTTACCAAGAAAAGATTTTGATGGGTTGATTGTTCTGCAACTAATGTTATGGGGGAAATTAGGTTTGTGGTCCTTGACAGTTATGAATGCTTCAGCTTTGAGGAACTTGGGAATCTTTCTATTTTTTGTATTATATTTGGATAATATTTTAGTAGCTTCTTCATTAATTTTAATTGTTGGATCATTAGGTTTTATTGAATATTCACTTGTTAGATTATTAATAATTAGTTTTTTGTAAAGTTGAGGGCTAGCATAATACAGGTTGGAAGTTTTGTCAGATTTGACAATTACCATTTTAGTGTTTAACAGTTTTTTTATATCCTTTGACAGTTTTATTTGGTATTTTGATTTAAAGTTATTAAATTTGATATTCTTAATCATGTCAAATAAATCATCCTCAAAAGCTTTTAGATCTTTTATTTCAGGGGCTGATCTTCTAGAGGCAAATATTTTGTTAATGTCTTCTTGTGTGGGAGTGTCTAGATAATCATGGGGATCTTGTAAATCGAAAAAAAATGCTTTCCATCTGAGTCTATTAATAAATTTGGATGTTTGGTCAAAAATTTTTGTCATGAAATACTTTTTGTTGCATATAGGAATATTTTTGAGGGAATGTTCAAAGTCAATTAATTTTAATTTGTCATTTTTTGTCATTCTATTTGAGAGAGTGCTCCAACTTTACAGTGAGCTGTGATTTAACTAGAGAGTTTAGAACAAATAAATAAGACACTAAAATAATATTATGGCCCTCATAAATTCCCACAACAAAAAACTCACGAAAAAATCAGATAAAAACGAAAAACTTTGTAATTGTAGAATAAAAACAAACTGCCCCGTTGATAACAAGTGTTGCCTAAGTAATGTAATATATCAAGCTAAAGTCTCCACATCCGTAAATGACCACAAAATTTATATTGGTTCAACCAAAAGAACATTTAAGTCTAGATATAATGAACACAAAACCTCTTTCCCAAAACCTTTTAAAAGCAAACCCAAAAATTGTACCCAACTTGCAAATCACCTATGGGATCTATACAGTAACCATATAAAATACTCAATTGAATGGAAAATAGTAGAATCAGTAAAATCTAACACAAACCATACTAACATGTGCACTTTATGTAACCTAGAAAGACTCCATATAGCCCTAGCAGACAAAAGAAAAACCTTAAACAAGAGAAATGAACTGATAACCCAATGCCCACATTACTTAAATGAATATTTATAATTTATATCTCACACAGGTATCAATTTTATTAAAATATTTTATTATTTGTGCATATATTATAATATTATTCCCATTCTCAGTCTTAAACTGTTAAAACTATTTTTTTTTATTTATTTTTTTTTTTTTTTTTTCAAGTCTGTTGATTAGTTAAATATATTTTATTAAGATATAAGATAAATTGTGCATATATTATAATATACCCATTTCCAGTTGTAAATCATAATTATTGGAGAATTAGTATACGTATATTTTTTTTCTTGAGTTAAATTATTAGTAGTTTATACTCTCTTTGATTATCTCTCAACTAAATATATTCAATTTTTTATCTTATTTTTTAAATTTAACATCTGAAATCTAACCCTCATTCTATTTTTCGCTTATCTAAAAAATTTTTCACAAAAAGCCATTTTATACTTTGTCATCATAATACAACTCTGTTAACAATAACAACAACAATGCTTTCATAAAAAATTTTTAATGCTTACTCCCTGGTTTTATTTTGAACATTTTTACATTATTAATTTATTATTAGAACTGTGTGCTTAATAATATGTATATACTACTCCAGAACTTCTAACTCTGTAAAAGTTTTAATCTCTTTAAATCCATTAGATATCAATACCCCACAGTATACTATGGTTTAATTGTATTGTTTGTAGACTATAATTTGATAGTTTTAAAATTAAAGGTTGTTCTACATTAGTATAATTCTTAATTTATTTTTTATTTTTTTATATCAGCTTAACTCAAACCAATTTTCAAATATTTGTCATTTTTAATATTATTATTTTACCACAGATTTACAATTTGAAAATCCGCTCTGCGGTGAAACTGAGTAATTGTTTATTCTCAAAAATAATAAATTATTAATTATCAATCTCCTATTAGTGGATAGATTACTGTGTCTTATTTATTTGTTCTAAACTCTCTAGTTAAATCACAGCTCACTGTAAAGTTGGAGCACTCTCTCAAATAGAATGACAAAAAATGACAAATTAAAATTAATTGACTTTGAACATTCCCTCAAAAATATTCCTATATGCAACAAAAAGTATTTCATGACAAAAATTTTTGACCAAACATCCAAATTTATTAATAGACTCAGATGGAAAGCATTTTTTTTCGATTTACAAGATCCCCATGATTATCTAGACACTCCCACACAAGAAGACATTAACAAAATATTTGCCTCTAGAAGATCAGCCCCTGAAATAAAAGATCTAAAAGCTTTTGAGGATGATTTATTTGACATGATTAAGAATATCAAATTTAATAACTTTAAATCAAAATACCAAATAAAACTGTCAAAGGATATAAAAAAACTGTTAAACACTAAAATGGTAATTGTCAAATCTGACAAAACTTCCAACCTGTATTATGCTAGCCCTCAACTTTACAAAAAACTAATTATTAATAATCTAACAAGTGAATATTCAATAAAACCTAATGATCCAACAATTAAAATTAATGAAGAAGCTACTAAAATATTATCCAAATATAATACAAAAAATAGAAAGATTCCCAAGTTCCTCAAAGCTGAAGCATTCATAACTGTCAAGGACCACAAACCTAATTTCCCCCATAACATTAGTTGCAGAACAATCAACCCATCAAAATCTTTTCTTGGTAAAATTGCTAAAATAAATTTACAAACCCACATTGACAAAATAAGATCAAAATCAAATCTTACCCAATGGTTAAATTCTGAAGAAGTTATAAAGTGGTTCAATAATTTCAATGATAAATCCCATAAATGCTTCATTAATTTTGATATAAAAAATTTTTATCCTTCAATAAAAAAAGAACACCTCACCAAAGCTATTAAATTTGCAGAAAAATACACAACCTTCAACAAACAAGAAATAGACACCCTTATGCACACTTGCCAAACCATTATATTTTATGACAACAGAATCTGGACCAAAAAAACAAATAACAATAACTTTGATATAGCTATGGGTTCATTCCAGGGCGCCGAGGTCTGTGACTTAATAGGCTTATACATCCTAAACGAAATATCCCCAATCACAGGCCCATCAAATATAGGCTTATATAGAGATGATGGTCTTGCAATTATAAAACAATCCTCTGGAACCACACTTGAAAAAATTAAAAAGTCCCTTATAAAAAAAATGTCTTCAATAGGTTTTGAAATTACAATAGATATTGGCAACACTAGTACAGAATTTCTTGACGTCTCCCTGGACCTATCCCTAAACACCTACAGTCCCTACCGTAAACCTAATTCCAAAACTAACTACATCAACAACAATTCCAACCACCCTAAAAATATACGTAACAATATACCAAAAATGATTGAAAAAAGATTATGCAAACTATCTAAAAATGAAGAAGTTTTTAATAACATCAAAGGCTTATACCAAAACGCATTAAATAAAAGTAATTTTAAATATGATTTAACCTACAAACAATTTGATAGTACAAACATTAACAAAATTAGAAAAAGAAATTGCATTTATTACAATCCCCCCTTTTGTAAATCTGTACAGACTAAAATTGGCAAACTTTTCCTGGATTTAGTAGATAAACATTTTAAGAAAGACACCATCTATCACAAAATAATCAACAGAAATTCTATAAAAATATCATACTGCTGCGCACCTAATATTATGGCCCTCATAAATTCCCACAACAAAAAACTCACGAAAAAATCAGATAAAAACGA
Source organism: Thalia democratica (assembly GCF_965202585.1). Classification (NCBI taxonomy): domain Eukaryota; kingdom Metazoa; phylum Chordata; class Thaliacea; order Salpida; family Salpidae; genus Thalia; species Thalia democratica. The sequence goes on from NC_139165.1 coordinate 62,766,386, forward strand.
AAAACTTTGTAATTGTAGAATAAAAACAAACTGCCCCGTTGATAACAAGTGTTGCCTAAGTAATGTAATATATCAAGCTAAAGTCTCCACATCCGTAAATGACCACAAAATTTATATTGGTTCAACCAAAAGAACATTTAAGTCTAGATATAATGAACACAAAACCTCTTTCCCAAAACCTTTTAAAAGCAAACCCAAAAATTGTACCCAACTTGCAAATCACCTATGGGATCTATACAGTAACCATATAAAATACTCAATTGAATGGAAAATAGTAGAATCAGTAAAATCTAACACAAACCATACTAACATGTGCACTTTATGTAACCTAGAAAGACTCCATATAGCCCTAGCAGACAAAAGAAAAACCTTAAACAAGAGAAATGAACTGATAACCCAATGCCCACATTACTTAAATGAATATTTATAATTTATATCTCACACAGGTATCAATTTTATTAAAATATTTTATTATTTGTGCATATATTATAATATTATTCCCATTCTCAGTCTTAAACTGTTAAAACTATTCTTTTTTTTTTTTCAAGTCTGTTGATTAGTTAAATATATTTTATTAAGATATAAGATAAATTGTGCATATATTATAATATACCCATTTCCAGTTGTAAATCATAATTATTGGAGAATTAGTATACGTATATTTTTTTTCTTGAGTTAAATTATTAGTAGTTTATACTCTCTTTGATTATCTCTCAACTAAATATATTCAATTTTTTATCTTATTTTTTAAATTTAACATCTGAAATCTAACCCTCATTCTATTTTTCGCTTATCTAAAAAATTTTTCACAAAAAGCCATTTTATACTTTGTCATCATAATACAACTCTGTTAACAATAACAACAACAATGCTTTCATAAAAAATTTTTAATGCTTACTCCCTGGTTTTATTTTGAACATTTTTACATTATTAATTTATTATTAGAACTGTGTGCTTAATAATATGTATATACTACTCCAGAACTTCTAACTCTGTAAAAGTTTTAATCTCTTTAAATCCATTAGATATCAATACCCCACAGTATACTATGGTTTAATTGTATTGTTTGTAGACTATAATTTGATAGTTTTAAAATTAAAGGTTGTTCTACATTAGTATAATTCTTAATTTATTTTTTATTTTTTTATATCAGCTTAACTCAAACCAATTTTCAAATATTTGTCATTTTTAATATTATTATTTTACCACAGATTTACAATTTGAAAATCCGCTCTGCGGTGAAACTGAGTAATTGTTTATTCTCAAAAATAATAAATTATTAATTATCAATCTCCTATTAGTGGATAGATTACTGTGTCTTATTTATTTGTTCTAAACTCTCTAGTTAAGTCAAGAGATAGCATTATGTCAAAAGTTAATATGAGACACATATTTCAATGATAGTTGGTTGATAAATAAAGAGTATTCTGAATGGATAAAAAATGCGATAATAGTAAATTATCTTTCTACTGCAATTGGTGTTGCAAAAAAGTCATGCTCTCGAATATGGGTGAGAGAGCAGTAAGGAACCATATGAATCGAGATAGCTACAAGAATGCTTTGAAACGGGTAAAGAGAACCAGAAGCATCAATTCTTTTTTTTCTTCAAGCAGCCAACCTAGCTCCAGCAAGACTAGCACCATTTATGTTCCTGCTGATGCTGTTTGTTCTGAAAATTTTTGGGCATTCACCGTGACAAAAAAGAATTTTTCAGCAAGTTCCTGTGTTGACATTAGTAAAACTTTCAAAACAATATTTCAAGACAGCAAAGTTCATCGCCACTTTACCAATGGAGCTCAAAAATAATTTTATTTCATTAATTTTTGTTTTGGTCCATTTTTCTACAATGAATTAGTTGAGCGTGTAAAAATGTTCCCTTTTTATTCAATATCCTTTGATGAAAGTCTCAATGAAGTTGTTAAAAAACGACAAATTAATATTGTTGTGTCATACTGGGACTGTTCTACGCAGAAATCTTCTGTGTACAAAACTTAACTTCCAAGTTTACCAAGTACTTCACTTTAGATAAGTTGTAGAGTCTAGATCATGTGTTTAATATAACTAATAAAATAATAATTCTTTATGTATCCGTTTAAAAGGCTTCTTTGAAATAACTTATGTAATATCATGATAGGCTTAAACTGTTTTATAGCGTGTTAATGTGGTTATTTTAAAAATTAAGATGCTTTAATGATAACAAAGATTACATTTTGTTTTTCATTTACAGGCTTATTCACATTTCTGTTTTGATAAAAGCTTCTTGACCAGTCATGTAAATTATAATTGACGAATTCAAGTATTAATTGACACGAAACCTGTATATGGTTGATAAGTGGTGGATGCAACTAATCCCCAAAAATTGATAAAGATATGAGTTCATTGAAGCAGAAATTACAATAACCAATTTGAAATATTCAAGTTGCTGGGTAAGCGATTGATAGATGTAAATAATTTATTAAGTTTTTATTTTTCTTAAAAATATTTTTGTGAATATTTTTATTGTGTTAATTGGCTAATTAAGACCCCCAATACCCAAAATGTCTTCTGAAGGTGATTTTTTCTACTTTAAAAAAAGTGTCAGGCTAAATCGGTCTCAATCAGGCTAAGTGAAAAAAAAATTGCTCACGAACCCTGATAAAACCAAGACAGCATTTTACCAAAACAAATTTTATTAGCACATTAGCTTTTGTTTTGAGGCAGTATTTATTAGTTTAAAAAGTCAAAGTGAAACTGACTAAATTTAGTTCACAAAATCAAAGTAGAACTGGCAATTTAGTCATGAAAGTCACAGTAGAAATAAAAAGTATTAGTATAAATAAGTCACAAAAAGTGGTGACCAATTTTAAGTCAAAGTGAGTCATATTAAATTTTTATAAAGCTCTTATATCTTGATAGCATGTTAAAAAAAGACAATATTTATTAGTAACTAATACAGCAAAGAGCAGTAGCATGCTGAAGTTTTTAAGAAATTGTATCATAGGCATGAGTTTTAAGGAATTTTTTTTCTTATTTTATTTTGTATATGTTTTTCAACTGCTGAAATTTATACAGTAGGTTGTGACACATGTTTAATATTTTTTTGAAGTTAGAGTGAATTCTTAAAGCTTGGTAAACACATTAGTTTTTTTTTTGATTATTTAAAAAAAACTTTTTAGAACTAGAAGACCATTTGTTAAAATTTTTTTAGTTTTTTATTTTCTAATTTACTTTAAATCATTTTTGAGAAACATTAAAAGTAGTTTTGAGACCTATTTAAATTTTGTTATAATAAATATTTTTTTGTTTATGAAAGAAGGGTAGTGTTTATCTTCCAAGAAAAAGGCAGAGGAGAAGTAGCGCGACGATTGTCTTTCAAAGGTGGAAGAAGAGGAAGTGTAATAGAATATCAGATTGCACTTGATAACTGTTTAAATTTAAGGAAAGTTTTGAGCTAAAGTTCTTGTTCATACTACCCATCATAATTTATTTATACCTTATTTAATTACTATATTATATAAATATTATGTTATATAAACATTATGTCCTAATTGAGACTACTTTAAATAAGTCACACAAGACAGTTTGAACAATGCATCTTTTGTATTATACAAAAGAACCACATGAAAATATTTCAAAATCTCTATTTAAAAATAATTAATTACTTTTAAAACTTTTATAAATCACTTGGCAAAAGTGCAAACTTAATAATAAACCAAGCTTAGTGCAGTAAACTATGAAATAATTAAAACTGGCAGCTATTTAAATCTAACTCAAAAGACTAAAAGAAAAAACTAAAAATTAAATAAAAACATTTAGTAATATAAATAAACTATAAAAGGCTTAATAAACTATTAAACATGTAAATTTAACTCCAACATTTAAGCAATTAAACACCATTTTAAACATTAACGTTATATCTAAACAATACTTACAATTACAAACTAAAATTTTAATTATAATTATTTCAGTAGTTCCTTCTCTCAGCTACATAAAAACGCACTACTGCACACATAAAAAATGTATTTGTTATGTTTTTTTTGAAATGTTTCATCGGTGATTTATGCCTGATTTACCCTCGTTTCTCATTGGCTCATTTGGGTGCTTTAATAGTTCGCTTCCATATATGGTCATTGTTGTCTAGCTCCAAATAATCTCTAAATATTCTAGTGATGTACCGGACCCACATTTTCGGGTCCGGCCGGACCCGGATCCGAACTTTTTTTTCAAATTAGAATCCGGCCGGATCCGGATATCAGACAAAATGGCAATATCCGGCCGGACCCGGATAGTGAGTCCGGTACATCACTAAAATATTCAGCGTTTAAACAATGAATAATGCAAGTAATTGCAGCAGTTAATTACAGGAAAACTTGCGAAACAATTTCTATGGATGGATATGCAAAATTTTAGTTAAGGAACATTTGTAAGAGTATTTACACAACATTTTTTTTTCATTATGTAATTATTTATAGATTAAGAGTTCAATAATTTGTTTAGAAAAATTGATTAAATTTATAGTCATTATAAGTTTTCTGTTTTATTAGAACTAGTTAAGTTACAACTAATTATATTATGTAATGATATTAAAATTAATTAAGTTTAACGGCTTGTCCTGAACAAGACGTTAAAAGGTATCCAAGTGGTGTGCGACTTGATAACAAAAAAATTTTGCACTAGGTCCTAGGACCAAATATTTTTAGCGACTTTATTTTTGTCGTTCAATAAACAATATACACCCAGGTATATATTATATATAAAAGCCGAGCAATCAAATTCCCGTTATAAATTTTAACTAGTGTTTAGTTATTTCCATAAAGTTTTAATAAAAAATACTATAATGGTTATGTTTTAATGTTTTAAATGCAGTTTAACTATATGAAAAATTTTTATGTATAACGCAATAGTCGTCTTTATGGTTTAGAATATTTAGAGAACTAAATTTTGTAGTTAAAATATTTTAGATGACACTTAACCTTATTTCGGAAACTAATTACGCTTTATTTTTTATTTCTTTTTATATTTCTTTATTTAAAATTTATTAAATTTGTATAAAATGTAAATCTATTCTACACCGTACATAAAACATAATAAACTGAACCTTGTTTCAAAACTTGTTCTCGCTTTGAACGAAATTGTTAACTTATTTTTAAAATTCTTCCTGCAAGGCCACTGATTTTTTAGAAATTTCTCAAGGTATTCTGATTTTCATTTTAAGAGTTTTCTTTTTCAGTAGAATTGTTAATAGTAGTAAACAAATGTTTTAAACAGTATAAGATTACTTTAGCACTACCTAATATATGTTTCATAAAAAAAACTTTGAATAGTAAAAAAAACTGTAGTATATTATATTTGTTTCTTATTTAATCTTTATTTTACAGTAAAAAAGGTTTTTTATGATTTTGGTTTAAAGGTCAAAATTCTTTTCTAGGGTTGAAATTTAAGGTAAAATTGCCACCATGTCGTAGGTATAAGTTCATTTAAAGTTACTAGATTAAAACTAACAAAATCTAGGTCATAAATAAACTAATGAAAAAAACAAAATTCTTTACAATACTTTATCGTCAATATTAGTGTTTCCCAGAGTCATTTTCTTTATAGCCCCTTTTTATTCAGGGATCGGCAGGCATTTGGTGTTGCGCTAAACTTCGAAAAACTTACGAGACTCAGTTGCAGTTTTATCTACAACGTGATTTTTTTTACTCCTCATAATAAACCCCAATATATCTATTGTAAGGTAGTTAATTACTTATTAATTTTTTGGCTACCATACTAATTAACATATTAAAAAAAAGACGAAATACTCTTCTAGAGCCTAAGCCTGGACTTTCGTATTCCGTGAGACAAATTCAAGTTAAGTTGATGAAACCATTTCGATCATCAGACTCTAAATATTTCTTCTTTTCTCCTTATTTTGGAAAAGAATGGTCTGTATAGATTTTACAAAGCATACCGTAGAAAAATATTGATATCTTATTTTTTAAAATTTAACTAAAAACTTCTAGATAAAATAAAATGTGTTGTAAAAAACCGTAATTAACTGAACTTTTAAACATTAAACAAAATATCAGCTATTTTAGGAATTCTATTGACAAGTAGTGAAAATTCCTAACTATTCAGAAGTAACACGTACCTACTAAAAATAAGATTAATGTGCTATAAATCTTTTATTGTTTAAAAACTTGTACTTTATCTCAAAAGTGCTCGGTATACTATTGTAGGATATGGATGTTGGTACACTTAACTTATTGGTACTACTCATAATAACTAAATCCTGCCTTATATTATAAATACTAGATGCAATCTAGTCTACGTAATATAATTCCGACAACACAAAATGAGTAGTGTGTCTATTATACAAAAGGAGCACAGAACACTTTTATAACAGCACTATTTCAAAATTTTAAGTCAGTTTTATAATTAACTTGAAATAAATAAAACTTAATAACATTATAAATTTAAGTGAAAATATTTTAAATTATGTGAACTATAAAATAATTAAATGAAAACTCTTATACATAATAAACATACAAAAATAAATAACAAATAGTTCTTAAAAATGTTTATCAATAACCTTTAGAAATATCTCAATACAAACTCTATATCTAATCATAACACAAGTCTGTATCTTTGTAATGTTTTTGTTCAATTACACGCTTCATTGGTTGAGCTTATTTTGTAAAACTCAACATTTAACACTAAAACAATGGAAGAGCATATGAAAGATGAATTCCATTATACTAGGGTTTTCCTTAGGGGGCCATGACAGATACTCAGCCGTCCATTAGGTATTAGTTTGAAACTTACACTATATACAGGGTTGCCACTTGTTTTTTCAAAAAATAATTCAGGTTTTCAAAATTTTTTTTTAAGTTTTTAAAAGTACACATTTTTGGGTCTATTTTTAGTTAAAAATTAAATTTAAGGTAAAAAACTATGTTAAATAGTATAAAAACATTGAAAAGATACTATAAAGCTACTTAAAATATGTTTTTTATTAATTTTTGATGATGTAGAAACTTTTTATTTATATGATAATTTTTTTGAGTGAAATCGAAATTTTACGACTGAACATGTTAAAATTCAAGGTTTTTCTTGTGATTTTTGTTCAAAATTTCCGGTTTCTTCAAAACTTCCTAAATTTCAGTTTTTTTTGCCCAAATTGTCAATATCCAGATTTTTCCAGGTAAAGTTGCAACCCTGTATATATTCTGGAGTTGTTGATGAAGTGCAAAAAAATGGTCTTAAGTGTTTTTAATGGAAGTTTTTTGAGTAATCTTGTTGAATGGGGCCCTAGCTTTTTTAATTTCTTTAAAGGGGTTCATTTGAAATGAAAAACAGTTTGGGGAACCCTGCATTACACTATAAACAGTGGGTATTTTTTTATATATGTGCAGTGCAAGTGTAGAAACAAGATTATTTCTACTTATTTTTAAATTTACAAATTGTATATAACATTAATACATGAGATACATAACTTCACTACTCAACGGACTTTTTTAATTATGAAAAGAAAGTAGTATTTCTGTTGCAATATTATTATCTTAGCATTACATTAACTTAAGATATTAACGTAAATTACTTTTCAAGTGCTACTATTAAAATGTAATTAAGTAGTGGTTTGTAAAAAGTTTGAGATGCTATATAAGTTAAATTGATACATATTTTGGTTAATTTGAAAATATAAAAGCTTATCAAAATTTTTGTGCATAGTAAAACAGTTTCTTTAGATGAACTACAGTTTTATTATGATGTTCGCACAATGATTTATTCCACTATAATTTGTTAAAGGCAAAAAAAAAAAACATTATTCTATTTTTATTAGTGATGTATCGGACCCGGACTTTTTTTCAAATTAGGATCCGGCCGGACCCGGACTTTTTTTCAAATTAGGATCCGGCCGGACCCGGACTTTTTTTCAAATTAGAATCCGGCCGGAACCGGATTTTTTTTTCAAATTAAAATCCGGCCGGATCCGGATTTTTTTTTCAAATTAAAATCCGGCCGGATCCGGATTCTTAATACTGTAAGTTATTAGTAATGTAAGTAGTATAAAAACTATTATGTACGATAATGCAATTTTATATAACTAACTACTAACTAAGTATAATTGTGTGAAGTTTATCTTTTATGGGTTATATCTAACTATATACTTTTGAATTTTGAAGTTATAGTTAAAAAAAATTAGAGTAAAAAATATTAATGTGTTGCTAAATTAATTAAATAATAAGAAAGTTTATGATATGTTACTAAGGTCTAATTAAGATTAACAGTTAAAAATACTAGCTGGTATGTTTGCTAATTTTCTGAACAATATTTACATTTAAATTTTATTAAAATTAAAAGAACAAAAGAAAAACTTCAAATTGAAAGAAAAAAAAAAATATATATCTTTTTTGCTAAACTTATAAATTTTCCATGATTTTTGATAACTAGAATATCACCTAATATTAGCTAATATCAGGGTTGCCACTCTTTGATTCAAAAAAACTAACCTGAGTGATTATAAATTTTCCTGAGTCAGAATGAGGTTTTGGAAAACCAAAAAATAATTACTTTAGGCTTATAATCAGTAGAACAGCTAGCCACAAGGTTGAACATTTTAAGTAATGTTTACAATTAAGGCTATAGGGGGGTTAAATACTTTTTTACAAGTTGATCTTATTTAATAGAATACTGTCTTAGCTACCAGATACTTTTTATAGCTTTACAAAATTCAAAGTAGTTTTTGAGATATAAGCGGTCAAAGCCGGAGAGTTCTATAGGGACCTAATGGAAGGCGCAAGCTAAAAACGCGGAAATATCCATTTCACTAAAAATCTATATCCTCCTAGGTTTTTTCAGCTAGGTACCTCAAATTTTCATAAAAATATTCCTTACACAGTTCAAAAGCTTTTGAGTGTTAGAATTTAAAATAATTGAAATTTACAAATTAAAGTCTTAAGTTCAAAAAAAAAACACCTTTTTTTGAAAAAAGGGGACTTTTTCTCAAAATAAAAAAATTTCCTACACTCAAATGACTTAAAATTTAGTAAAGAGTAAACTGTGAAAATTTGAATAAGATTGCTTAAAACTTGTAGTAGGAGATAGATTTTTAATTAAAGGTTTTTTTTCGCCTTTTTAGTTTGTACCTTCTACAAGGAATCTATTGAGCTGGCCGGCTTTGACCCCTTGTAGCTCGAAAACTACTTTGAATTTTGTTAAGCTGTAAAAAGTATCTGGTAGCTAAGATTAAAATCTATCAAATAAGATCAACTTGTAGAAATCAAGGTGGGCCCCCCTATAGCCCTACCAATCTAAAATCAAGTTCTTGAACAAAACTAACTAGTAAATCACAAAATATTGAAAACTGGATCATCTCAAACTCATTCAAAATCTAAAAGAATACTAGCCTGAGTTTTTTTAAAAATCTTAAAACTAGCCTGAATTTTTATAAAAAAATAAACTAGCCTGAGGCAGCCTTAGATTTTCAAAAATTTTCAAACTAGCAGGGTTGCCACTGTTTAAGTCAAAAAAATAAACTAGCCTGAGTCTAAAATTACTTTAATCTAATAATCAGTAGAACAGCTAGCCATAAGTTTGACAGTAAAGTTTTTAATTTTACAACATAGGTAAAGAGTTGCATTTCTGAATTGTTTATTTCATAGTTTAAATGTAATAAATGTAAATTAGTCAGTGTACAAAATGAGCCAATCACGATAGGCGTTTAATTTAATCGTACGTATTTTCTGACGAAAATGACTCTTTTTAATTTACCCAGGGTTTGTTTTTAAAAAATACTTTTCTGATTGCTCTTTTTTACCAACTAGATCCGAATCGGCCGGATCTCTGTTAGGATCCGGCCGGACCCGGACTTTTTTTCAAATTAGGATACGGCCGGAACCGGACTTTTTTTCAAATTAGAATGCGGCCGGAACCGGATTTTTTTTTTTCATATCAAGATCCGGCAGATCCGGATATCAGACAAAAATAGCAATATCCGGCCGGACCTGGATAGTGAGTCCGGTACATCAATAATTTTTATTTATCTCTGCTAAAATATAGGTAAGTTTCATTCTGAGTAAAGAAAAATTAAACTTCATAACGTGTAATTTCCTTCCCATTATTAATTAAGTTTCAACAAAATGAAGTGTTTTTCAAAAACTGCAGCAGTAAATTATTGGTAAACACTAGCTGGTTAGACTACCTTTATTTAGAAAATATTAATAACCAATATTCTGCCAGGTATTATGCTATACTACATTATTTAACATTTGTAGGTTGTATATATACCAACTGTTAAACTATTTGTTATAATTAAAATCTATTAAATACAGTACTAGTGAGATTTGACATAATTTACACAAGTTAGTAACTAAGAAATTGTCGAATTAGAATGCGTAATAGAATTTCAATATATTTCAATATAATTTTTATAGCGAAGTTGTCACTCATTTATTTAAAAGTTTCTATCTTTTAACACTAATTTTTGGATAATTGCATACTACCAAGTTTATTTTGTTTATTAGAAAACTAAGCAATTGGTAATTCGTATAAAAACTATTTTATAATAGATATTAAATCTAATATAGTTACGTTGGTTAACTAATTCCTAAAATTCAGATACGTTTTAGACTAAAATTAGCTAAGTTTTATATAAAATCATAAAAACAAACTTTATAATCAAAGAATTTCACTTTTTTAGCAAAAAAAATTGTACAAATTGATTTCAGACCACTTATTGCTACTTAAGATAAAAATTTCAAATACTTGCAGCAGCATTAAATTTTTGAAACCTTTTTGTGTAAACTAAATAAATAAAGCTTCATTTTAAACTCCTTTGGCTGCTAGTTATGATTTTCCATGAATAAGTAATTTTTAAGAAAAAGAAATATGGAAAATGTAAGTGAAAAATATTTAAAATCAATAGTTTTAAATTTAAAAGCAAAAAGTATTGGAATAATCAAAGAATGTAAAAATATTAATATCAAACGCAAAATTTTAGTAAGGCTACTAACATTAAAACATAATTGACAACAAAAATCTTGAATTAACAACTACTAAAAAGTAATACAATTTTCTATCTTATTATAAACCAAGCCTGTTCCTAGCCTTCTGCAAGGCTTGGTAAACGTCAAGTTCCTCCTCCCTTCTAGTTGGAACCTGTTTAATAATGGATATTGGATCAATTTCCATCAAGATCCCATCTGAGTCCAGCATCAGATCCACAATCAAGTAAATCTTCTCCATGCTGTTGAGAAGAAACCTTTTCTCAACGTTGTGACGTAGCAGGGCGTCTATGGAGCGGTACAATGATGTGAGGATCTGATTCAGTAGCAATTCATTCTCTGTGACATCACCAACAATGTAGAAAAAGAGATCAACATGGGATTTGTACACAACAGTTTTTCCATCAATCAATACAATCTCTGAATCACTCTTCTTGGTGGCCTGAAAGAGCTTCTTCTCAAAGATCTTCTGCTCATTGAGGCTCTCATAGCTGTTGTCATAGTACTTTGCAAGAATTCTTTTTCCATCATTGTCAAGAATGAGTAGAGACTTTACTGTCTTCATTGAAACTTCCATGCTCTTTTAATTTTATTTTGTAAAATCTGTAGGAATTTGTAATTCTTTATATAAATTATTATATATAAGAATCTGTTTTACTTAAAAAAATGAACAACATTTTTATTTTATACTTATTATTATTGCTTGAAGTACTTGTAAAAGTGTTGTATGTACATTAAATGTACAAGTGGAATAACAACTAAAAGAATATAATTTATTATTAAGTTAAGTTATAAAACACATTATGACGTAAATATAAAAATTAAAAGTGAAATGAATGGCTTGTAAACTGTTTTTTACATCTGACTGTAACTTTAGCCTAACAATGGATTTAGTTTTGGATTGTATAACTTAAAACCTTTAAAAATCATTTAAATAATAAAGCTTATTGTTGTTTATAACTTAAAACCAAAAAATTAAAATACAAGTAAATCAAAGAAAAGTGACTAAACAAAACTTATACTGTAAAATTTTGACTTGAACATATAAAGATATTTTGAAACATATAACCAAAACCTTTAAAATCAATAGAAATAATGAAGCTTGTTGTTGGTTATAGTTAAAAAAAGTTATAAATACTTAGATAAGTAATTAAACAAAACTAAAACTGAAAAATTTTGATTTTAACTATTAAGATAATTAATGTTTAATCAAAAACATTATAAATAACTAAAAATTCTAAAACAAATTTCTTTTATATATTATCTGTGAAGTGATAATATTGTTTTATTTATATTTATTTTTGCTTGCAGTTTTGAATTCATTTACTTTATAAAAAGACTTGAAAAGTTTGAATAACTTTTTCTAGTATCTACAAAAACAATTAAAAATGCTCATTAAATTATTTTTTTAAAGTTTTGTGTTTTTGGCGTAGTGTAGTTTGTTTAAGTGCTTCTTTATGATTAACATCATATGTGCATGGTTACCACTGATCAAGCTGAGAAAATTTCCTGACTTTTCTAAATCAAACTCTTAAATTAAACTTATTCTAAAATACATAATCTAACACTTTAAACTATATAATGCTTTCAATCTAATTTTAATACAGGTTAAAAACAACAGTTTTTGCTGAATTCTATAATCAAACTTCCAGTACATCACTTAAACCATCTGTGTATGATTGATGTTTGTAATAAACAGCTCTATCAGCAAAATAATTGTATTATTACCTTATAAACACAGCTTTTCTGAAAAAAGACACATTTTGTTAGCATTTCCTAGCATAAATGTATCTAGATAAAGATACGACATATAAGGAAATTTTACAATTAAAACCTTGAACTAATAACGAACTTTCACAACTAAAATCTTAAAAAAATAACAAATTTTTACAGTTGAAACCTTAAAACAATATAGAACACAATTTCTTAGAATTTCCTAGCTTTAATGTATCTAAATAAACGAAACGACATATAAGGAACTATTACAATTAAAACCTTAAATTAATAGGGAACTTTCACAACTCAAACCTTAAAACAATAACGAACTTTTACACTTAAAACATTAAAACAATAAAGATCTTAATCAAATACTGTTTTTTAAATGTATGTACTAAAACTTTTTTCTCCTTTTTTTTTAGAACTTCAACCTCTTCATCTGAATTGCATTCCGCTTTATTTTTTTGGCAATTAAAATCATTTGCCTCATTTTATTTAAATCACTCTCATTTGCTTCCCCTACACTTGTTGAAGAGAATCTTTTCTCTAAATCAAGCCACAACTTGTGGGCTTAATTTCTAATCTTTTGGCACTCATTTATTTTCACTTTCATTTATAAAATATTTCCTCTTATCATTTAGTATAAAATTTGTAACAAATAAATATACTCTTATTTACTTTAAAAACCCAAGTTACTCTACAAAAAATACAAATAATAAGTAAACTTAATCTTGGAATATACCTCTCTTATAACTTTTTTATAAATTTAAACAACTTTGAAAAGATTTTAAAGAGATAAAGTATACACATTAACTTGTTACATAAAATACTAAACTAACTGCTTAGTTATAAAGAAATCAATTATTTACTTAAACAAAAAACACTTTGATTCTAAAATTTTGCTAGATAAACTTTTGTGTATATATCACCGTTTCACTATGGAAGTGTCCTTGCTGCAGATCATCAATACTAAAAAGCTTACAAAATCTGCTTGTTCTAGTAGGGTACTTGTTCAATATGTTAATAGAAAATATTTTCAGTTTTGTAAACGATATTTTACTAATTTATACCAGATGAAGGCATTGGAAATAAAATTAAATATTTTTGTAAATTTCTAGGAAAATTTTGGAATTTTTTCTGACTTTAAAGGATTTTTAATTAATTTTTACCTTTTGAAGGCTTTGGAAAACAAGGAATTTTGTAAATTTAAATTGACAAAATCTGACCTTTTTTTTTTATTTTATCAAATTTCCTGACTTTTCCTGACTTTTTTTCAAAACCCCCCATTTTTTCCTGACCTTTCCTGACTTTTGTCATTTTTTAAAATTTTTCCTGATTTCCTGACCAAGTGGCAACCCTGTATGTGCTCTTAATTATCCAGTTATGTCAATGAGAAAACCACCTTTACAAAAAAAAACATGATTATTTGACCTACGTAGAACTTATCACATTCACTACACTTTGCTACACTTAATACAAGTCTTTTTTTTTCAATTACTCTGCTTTTTCCCTTTTTAATTTCATATGTTTTTTTTTGACCATTCCATCTTCTCTACCTTAGTTGCATAAAAAACTTTCTAAAAAGCTATAAACTTTCTATTTCAACATTAACTTCATAAGTTAAGAACTTATAATTAGTTATTAAAGTTGCAATCATTTGTGGTTGTTTGTATGTTACCATTACATTTGGATTCAGTTGTTTTTATCTTTCTGTCAGTCTCAACAAGTTTGAAAAGATGGTTATCCAAACTCTTACATTTTTGTTACTTTCTTTTATTCTTTTGGTTGTTGGTCTGAACCAGTCTTTCATTTTTTTCATCATTTCTACAATTAAATCCTATCTTTCAAAATTCTTAGAGCTTCAAATAATCACAAGGTTTTTGTAACCTATTGTTTTTTTCTAACACAAAATGGTTAAGATGTAAATTGTACAGTACATTTCTGCAATGACAACTAAATACATATACATCCTTGCTTAATTCCTGTGGAGGGATATATTAGAAAATCAATATTACATTTAAACAAATATTGAATAAAAATAGGCTAAACAAAAGCATTGTCAATAACTTTTTTGTATTTGAAAATATGACTGATTAATAAATATTTAGTTGTAATTTTCTTATGTTTTGTAGGAAATTTCAGTCAGTATGAGAAAAAAAAACAAAAATAACTCATTAGTTTTAAAATTATCCAAAACTAAAAAATATTAATTTTTTAAAGAATGGTTATAAAATAATTGTCAAAAAATATTATAATTTAAAAACAAATGTAACAAACTTAAGTATTTATAGACTTAGAAAAAAAATTACTTTAAGAATAGAACACCAGAATTATTTGGTAATACTGAGTTAAATTTGAATTAAGCAAGTATTTAACTAGTAACTCTAAATTGTCATAAAAGGTTAAAAAATTTAAAATCACAGTATAAATGGGTTATGATTAACTTTAGGTGGGCACCAATATTGAAGTGAAATTCAATGTACAGGAATTTTTCAGGTTTATTTTAAATAATTTTCAGTTTTGTTTCGCCCTGCTTATGTACTTATACTACTTAATGCAACTTTAGATGACTCTTCAACTGTATAATATAATACTATACTAATCTATAATTTTAGATGACTCTTCAACTCTTTAACAGTGTCATTTCAACATTGCGACTTTTAAGCTATTTTTTATTCTTTTAGTATTATGATTTATATAGGTTACACATTTTTAGGCCTTATTTAAATCTAATGATAGTGTCATTTCAACTAAGTGTCATTTCAAATTATATTTTACATTAATAGATAATGTAAAATGTTTATGTAGGTTACATATTGCTTAGTTGTAATGACACTTAGTTGTAATGACACTATAGTTAGACTTAAACAAGGCCTAATGACCAACTTAATTTTTATAATTAATTCACAGTAGTATTTAACCTACATAAACCATAATACTAAAAGAATAAAAAATAGTTTAAAGTCGCATTGTTGAAATGACACTGTTATATACAGTTGAAGAGTCACCTAAAATTACATTCAATAGTATAAGTATACTTTCATAATAAAACTGAAAAATTCCTGTATATTGAATTATACTTCGATATTGGTGCCCACCTAAAGTTAATCATAACCTATAAATGTACTACTAATAATTTTTTTTTGCAGCTTGTAGATTGATAACAATTCTAAATATTTTATAAAGTTTTATGCTGAAATGTTATTTACAAATGTTTAGCAAACTATTTTTTAATTAATTTGTTTCCAAATGTTGTAGTAGAAAATTATGCTTAGTTTGTTTTTGTTTTATTTTAATTTGCAACAGCTAACTAAGGGTGATGGTATAATTTGAATTTTACATTACAGAATTGCATAGTTTTATTTACCGATTATGATTTTACCACATTTTGTTGTTGTTATTGATAAAATCTTAACACTGTAAGTTTGCTATAGGGTGTCAGAATGGGGTTTTTTAATTAAAAAATTTATTTTATTTTATAATAGTTTTAAGTTAATTGTTAAAAGTGGAAGTTTTTTAGTTTAATATCAGGAATATCAATTAATTTTTTAAATAACTTGATTTTTTTTTTGTGTATACTTGTTATTATTAACTCACTTGCCTGGCCATTGTGAAGCACAAAAACAGCCTCAAGGACTATTAACTTCTAGCCTCAAAATAAAAACTTCTTGAGTGTGTGGCAACCCTGTAATAAAATATAAACAGCTCTTGTGTTACAAATATTGGAAAACGTGCTTATACTATCTTAATTAAAAGCAAATACTTTATAAATGCCTGTTTTTTTGTCTTAATTTGAAAAACTGTAAACTAGCTTATGTTTCACAAAAATTTTAAACTAGTCTGAGTGGGCACAAAGATTTTACACAAATTGGAGCAAACATTAATGAACATTATTTGGAGGAACTTTTTACTATATTTCCGATATTCAATACATGTTTACTACCAGGTCTAAACTTCTGCAATGTGCTTTTAAAAAAGTAAAGATATCGGTAAGGTACGCACTTTAAAATGTACGCACCCGCGTAAGGTACGCAATAGATTTTAAAAAAAAATTTTAAACCATTTAATATAGGGTTTAGAATACTTATTCAAGACTAAATATTTATATATGGTATATATAAAAACAAATTATACAGTAATCTTCCTTTATTTTACCAACATATGTTTCTGTGTGTCAACGCACTTCAACTGGGTTGTTAATAGGAAAGATAACTAGATAACTAAAATGAAGTTACTAGGATCTTTTGTTAGCAAACAATTAAAACTATATTTTGAACAGTTATATGGTATATATAAATATTAGAGGTGTTATCAACGAAGACAAGCTCTTTAAAGCAATGATAGAAAACTGTAACTACTAGTGACATTTCAACTACGTTTGACATATTAACTCTATTAAAACTTTATCGTCAAATAAATATAAACTATTCTTTTTTATGAAAATTTATATTTGACTATAACTAAGTAGTAACAAAAAATAACTAGGTTTAAAATAAGTTTAGTTAAACAAAAGTTTAATTAAACTTGTACTAGAACTTATTTAAACAAAAGATTACTTTTTTATCTGTAAATAAGAATGCAACTATTTTACATTAGTGGAAATCTAAAGTTTATGAAACTTAAATTATATAAAGTAATTTTTTAAACTTTAACTACAGACCTTTTCGTTTTTAATAAATAAATAAACAACTTAAACTTAATTTTCAAAAATGATTCATGAATTTTGGTCAAGAAAAAACCTAATCGTAGCGGTACAAGATTTAACGATTTACAAAAACTAATCAAATAATTAAACACAAGTTTAGTTAATAAAAGTATATTTTAGATTAACACAAAATGAATTTAATTATTGATTTTTGTTTTTACACAATTAGGTTTTACAAATTTAACCACTGAATCATAAAATAGTTGAAATAAATTAACAATAACAGTAATATAAAACATAAATTCTTTAGAAATGCTTTTGTTGTACTCTTTTAATGTAAACACTGTAAATCAAAAAAATATCAGTGAAAATTAACGTAGAATGTCAATGTCTGGATTTTTTTGAGCTGAGAGACAAGTTCAAGGTAACATAAAGTTTTGGTTATGCCATTACAATCTTTAGACCAAGATTAAGCTCAATTCAGTATAAGAATAAGTTAGTTTTTAAAATATATATCTGCACTAAAAATGATTAAAAAGTGTACTGGTAAACGAGTATAGAATATATTTAGTTTAAATAAGCAAGTTGGTCTGCTATTAGTTAGTAAGTTTTAGTTGTATTTTTACATTGAATAGTTTTAAACATTGTTATCTTTTGAAATATATGCCTGATTAGTATATTAATTTTATTTTTAACGCTTTCATTAAATTTTTTATGACTTTATCTAAGGCTTGCATCGTTATAGTTATGCGTGCAACAATTTATAGATTAAATAAAACTAGTTTTAAAAACAGCTACTTTTTATTGTTTTACAAAGACAAAAATAAATATTGTGCAGATACTTATGAAAAATGTATTTAACGGTTTATTGTTTTATGAAGCACATACACATAGTGCGTGCAATAACTTTTAAATATAATTAAACAATTTATCAAATTTTATTATAAATAAACAACAAATGTTATGCGTGCATAAACTAGTAAGGACAATAAAAGAAGTTAACCAAAGTTTATTGTTATATTAAGCAAAAAATAGCAATCTATTTAGTTTTTTTTTTTAATATATGTTTATAAAATTGTTTTAGCTTTTTAAAATTAAATATTTTTTTTTCCTTATATATAAAACTAAATAGAGCGTAGCAGTCTGAATTGATATGAAACATTTTTATACTGCTAAGCTTTAGGTCAGGGGTCGGAAAACTGCGGCCCTCAAAGCAAAAATCTGCGGCCCGCAAGGTACTTTTTAGCTAAAAAGATACTTTTCTAAAACAATAAAAATATAAGGTTTTGTAATAAAAACTTAGAATTTGGCTCTTAGTTCGATAAATACTCTTTACTGGTGTTTTATTATTGCTTATTTAATAATTTTTTTGTTTAAAACTGTATTTTTATAAGGATATTTACTATTGTTTTAAAATAAGTGCGGCCCTCGAAGATTTTTCTAAATAGTCCAGCCCGCGATCAATTTATTCTTTGAAAATTAGCCCACGAGTCACTAAAGGCTGCCGAGTGCCGACCCATGCTTTAGGTGAAAAATCATATTCAAGGAAATGATTTCAAAATTTCTATGTTTAGTTTTTGAGAAAGTTTTTAATTTATAATATTTTCTAACTAATCAGACTTCAATACTTTTCAATATATTTAATACTTTTAAAACGTTAATTGTGTAAGAATGATTTAATTAAAATGATTTTTTTTTAATTTAATTTACACCAAATAAAACAAACAAAAAAAGAAACAAAGTAAAACGAAAATTCTGAGTAGTATATTTACTACAAAACTATAGTATATTTACTAAAGTTAATTAATTATGAAAAATAATTTTAAGTTCTTTATTTATTTATTAAAAACAAAAAGGTCTGTAGGTTAAACTTAAAAAATTATTTCATATAATCTAAGTTTGATATATGTTACTGATAAGAAATTAATCTTTTGTTTAAAACAGTTCTATTACAAGTTTTATTAAACTTAGGTTTAACTAAAATTATTTTAAATCTTATAAGTTTTTAAAAATAATTTAGTTTCATTTAAATAAAAGTTTTAATAAAAAGAATAACTTATATTTTTTAACGATAAAATTTTGATATAATTAATATGTCAAACGTAGTTGAAATATCACTTATAGTTACAGTTTTTTATCTTTGCTTTAAAGAGCTTGTCTTCGTCTTTGATAACACCAACAAAAAGTTTATAAATACATTTTGTTTATAGAACGACAAAAAACGCTCAAAAAGTTTGGTCCAAGGACCTGGTGCACAAAAAAACCTTTCGGTTATCGAGACATAAACCAGTGCAGAACAGTTTAACGTCATGTCAAGGACAATATAAAAAAGGTTTCTATAAATATTTTCTCTTAAATAATTTTTTTAAAACCAACATTAAGTAGTCTTAAAAAAAATAAAATAAAAATAGTGCGGACCTTACGCGGGTGCGTACCTCTTAAAGTGCATAGTTTTAAAAACTTTGTGTCATCGGGCACACAAAATTTGTTCCCCAGAGTTGCTGCTAAGTGAAATCAAACAAATCAAAACACTACTAAACAAAAACGGTTACCCACAAGAGTTAGTTAACAAAACAATTCATTTACATGTGAAAAATTTGGATAGAATAAAGACAATAGGACTGGAAAATGAGTAGTTACTGTAAGAAAAGAAAATTAGACAATTAGTAAGAAATACTTGTTATGCAGCAAACCCAAGAATTGTTTTTACCTCTAAACCACTATAACACCAGGTGGTAAGGACCCAGTATCAAAATTAAATAAAAGTATGGTAATCTACCAGTACAGTTGCTGTTGCACAGCAAGTTATATTGGATTAACAACTAGACACCTAACGAAGAGAATAAATGGATACATACCAAAATGAGTAGAGAATTTTTGCCTGTCAGATAAGAAAGATGATATACCGGTTAAGGTTTTAAACGCATCTAAACTTTCATCTATTTCAGAACATTTAGTTAATAATCCAACTAGTGCAAACATTTATAATATAGATAGATTTAAAATTATCAAAATTTGTAGTAATGTTTTTGATTTGATTAAATTAGAAGCCATTTGTATTTTGTTAAGGAAACCTGTTTTATGTAAGCAAAAAGATTTTGACTATACTGTTTCTTTATTTTCGTAACATTTTATAAGGATTGTTTTCATTTTATTTATATTTAGTTTTACTGTAGATCAATTATAACGTAAATGGACTTATTTGGTTTTAACTGTTACTAATTGTTTTTGTCTTTTATTAATCTCTTGATTACTTTATGATTACTTGGTTACTATATAAGTGTGTAAAATCTTATTATTTGTTAGCATTGTACTCTACTGAAGAGAATTGCTTGAAATATATTTAGTGTTTTTGAAATTGTGTGTCTTATGTAACTTATTGTAATTTACTGGTCACTTATG
This sequence comes from Thalia democratica, assembly GCF_965202585.1. NCBI lineage: Eukaryota > Metazoa > Chordata > Thaliacea > Salpida > Salpidae > Thalia > Thalia democratica. The sequence goes on from NC_139165.1 coordinate 62,787,113, forward strand.
TTTCAATTTATGTTATAAGTTAATCTAAGTTTAATTTTGATTTATTTAATTTTTCTTTAAATTTTTCTATGAACGGCAATTAAACCACTAAGTAGAAGAAAAGAATCTGATTACATTTAAAGAAATTAATAAAAAAAATAATTAATACAAAGAAAAAATATCATCAAAATTTAAAAAGTTAACTTATAATAAACAACGAATGCTGTTAATAATATTTAAAAAAAATAAAAATAAAGTGTTATAGTTTTATAAATAAAATATTTTTGTTTACGTCTTAATTTTAAGCAACTTTAGTTTCATTTCAACTAAAATACTAGATTTGATAGTTTTTTAAAGGTCTAAATTAAAGAAGTACTAATCTATTGCATTTAATTATAAAATTTCGGTGCCTTAAACATACTAAAGTATTATACATATCAACTATTAACTTTAACATGATTTATGACAGTTAGTACTGCTTACTGCTCAGCTGCTATAAGTTTATTTTTAGTATTTGAAATAACACAGCTAATTTCTAAATTAATCATGTTATGATAGAAAACAAAGTTTAACAACTAAAAACAATAATTTAAATTATTACGACTTATGAAAATAAGATTATTTCAAAACTAGTAAAATGGGGAAGCAAGTCTTATATAAGTTTTAATAATATTAAATTAAAAATTTAAGATAAATATACTGTTCTTGTGAAACTGTTTTAAAAAACAGCACTTTAAATATAAGTTTCAATACTTTCTGATTTTTACACTCAAGATAAATACACAATACGTTTAAAGCAAACTCAAAGGGATAGCAATAGAATACTTTTCAACTCAAAAATGTGAAAAAACATTATTCTTGTAAAACTGATGTAAAAAGTCAGTAACTCTTAAATAAATTTTAATACTTTTAAAAATAAATTTAATATATATTTTTTTGTTAAAAAACAATAGAAAGTTGCTGTTTTCATTTAGGAACACCGTGTTTTTATAGGTAGTAAGGCTTACAAGTTCGTAAATCTATTATTTTTTCAAAACTTGTATACAAAAAGTTTGAACACCTGAAAAAAAACACTTGCAATAAAAATTAGATTGCTTTAGATAAAGTTTTTGTAACGTTTAATCTGATAAAAAAAACACTTTCTTTAGGTGTAATAATTAATGATTTTTACCGCAAGATCAACAACAACAGCATCCTAGACAACCTACGACCGGTTTCGTCCTAATTATGAGTCATTAGGCAGGCATAGTCACGTGAAACCACTGTTGAGATCTAAACAAGCGGGCTTAAGTACGAAGTACTGTAGCGACCGTTTGTGGGTGAAATTGAAAAAGATATTTGAGTGTAACTAATTTTGATAAGTTTTTCCGCTATAAAATGTAGTTTAAAAAATTAAAACGGAGTATTAGAACATTATGTCTTGTAGTTTAGAAGCAAAACTAGTTTTATTAGTTTTATTGCAAATCCCACATTTTTTAGACTATAAAAAATTAAATATAACTAAAAAGCTTAAATTAACTTCATGCATGAAATGAACCAACAACCTTTTATTTCTACTACGAATGATGCAGAATTTTAATAGGGCAAAGCTAAAAGTGTATAGTCCGTTTTAATAAATATGTTTAGTAATATAGTCAAACTCGATATTATACCGCATTAACATTTTATTTTATCACTAAATAGGTTTCATTTACAAACCCACATAGTTCTTAAATTCTAAATCAACTAGAATAAGTAACTTATATAATGAATGCACGTGTCCTTCTAGTATTAATATGCAATATGACCATCTTTGGTATCAAGTAAATAACAGTAGTAACTAAATTTTATTAGAGTATGTGTTAAAAGAAAGTTAACTTTAACTTTATAATTTTAAAGCTCTTTTAGATACAGCTTGATACTTTTCAAGCTTGATCATATTAAACTCGACCATATTGAAGTCGATAATAAACTTGATCATTTTAAAGTCAGTTATTTTATACATTTTATAGCTGCATACATAACAACACTTATTTTTTATTATTCTGAAAAAAAATAAAAATATTAGAAAATTTAGTTTGGGTCAATTTTGTTAGACAAGTATGTATTTTTTTGAATAACTTTTAGATTTTCTATTATACTACACAAGGGTTTCCAAATTTTTTTTCATAAGGCCCCCTTAAAAAAAAGCCATGGCACCCTCCGACAAGATTCCTTTAAAACTACCATTAAATACTCTTAAGACCTTTTTTTCTGCTCTTCACCATCAACTCAAGAATAAGTAAGTTTCAAATTATTGGTTTATGGCCCCCCTGTGGCCCTTTTACTACTAATGGTCCCCTCTTTGCTGCTTATGGCCCTCAAGGGGCTATATGAATCACCCTTGGGAAACCCTGTAATACACTAGTATAATATGTCTACTTTACGGACTTAATAGTTTAGTTTATAAAAACATTATCTAAAGATTTGCCTTATTCTGCTCTGACCATTTTTTGTTAATAAGTTATGAAAGGCTAATAATTATTTATCAAAGAAAAAAAGCAAAGGGCTTATAAAGTATTAAGATTTTGAGAATTAAATTTAAAAAGAGAAAAATTAATTTACTTCAAGGTTTTTATAGTGTTAAAATTAAATTAATTAGATTGTAGAAATCAATAGTTTGTTGCACTTAAACTAATTCTGTTTTTTTTTTGTTATTTACAACGTACATATTACTTTTTGAAAACTGTTTTAGTGCTTTACTGATAAAAAATTGAAGTTCCAGTGTGTTGGGTTTTTTTTTTAAATTTACTTTTTTATAGTCATTACTTTTTTATTATGTAATAAGTAATAAAACTAATTAAACAAAATATGCAATCTAGCTTAAATTTTTATAAAAGATTCTTTATCTAAAGTCATTAAATACCGATAATAGTTTTACCTAAATAAACTGAGTGAATATTTTCAAAGAAATTTAAAGCTTATGCTACTTATTAATATTAAAACAATAAAAATTTAACATGATCAAGCTAAAATTTACCAAATTTAAACTGATCGAGTTAAATTAGCGGTTCTTATTTTTTTTTTTTTTTTTACTCCTTTATGAAAGATTATTACCAAGTATACCCAACCTACAAAATAATTTTTAGTTTTGAGTAAAAAAAACTAGATTTTTTAAAACTTTAAGCTTATTAAATATAAAAAATCATAAAAACTAAAGAGTTTATTTAACTAAAAAAAATTACAAATAACCCTAACTAAAAACTACTAATACAATTAATAAAAATTATTTTACATAACATGTAATAAAGAAAATTTACTCCCTAAAAGAAGGGAATTTACCCCGGGGTATATTTACCCTAGTTTAAGAACCGCGGAGTTTAATGATCGGGAATTAGAAATGATAGTGAACCTTAGTACAACTTATACAGTAGCTTTACTTCTGTACCATACTCAACAACTTTACTACAGAATTAAGTTTTACAGTGAATATCGTTTAATAACTAATTATTCAAAAAATCAAATTACATAACAGCCTGTTAAACAATGTTGTTTAAATTACTATACTTCAGTAAAAAGTTATTTACTCATCTTAAGCATAAAAATTAAATAAATATATAAAGTAGTTTTAATAAGAAACTTTTTAAACGTATTTCATGTACAAAATTAATAAAACTCGCAACTAAGTTAAAAAATAGTTAACAAATAGTTTTGTAATTTATCAAACGAACTAAACTTAATTGGTCAAAACGCTACAAAAACTCAACAAAACACTAACAAAAAATCAATGTAATACAAAAACTCAAATCATTTGAACATAGAACGTAATCACTCTTGTAGTTTTAGTTAGTTCACTTACTTTTCATCCCTCGGTTTTCGCTAATTAGTGCTCTTTTGACTAACAGCTTGCTCATGACATTCTGAGTTTACAACAGCGGACGTCGTTTTCTGGCTGTCATTTGACTTTTCTGCTTTTGATTCCACCTTATTTGCTACAATATTGGTGTGTACATGTCTAGTAAAGAGACTTTTCACAAACTCATCTGAGAAATATTTGATTTCAGCCATTACTTTTCCTTCATTTTTTGCATGGTCCCATACTAAAAAACCAAAAAATGCAACTCCGCTAAGAATAACTTAATCACTCAATTCTACACAAACCTTTGCCATTTTGAAGACTAGCTGTAAGTATATTTGTTATGAATTAAAAATTGTATATCAACTTACTTAATTTTTTTTATTAATGAACCTTATTTTAACTTTATGTTTATTAATCAGCATATTTACTAAAAAAAAACAAACGTTGAACTTTAAACTAGACACCCTCTTAAGACTAGCTTAGAATGTAGCTTTTTATCAGATAGTATAAAGTGTTAAGGTTAATTCATGAAAATGCTTTCTGCCTAAGAGTTATTATATTCAGCTAAAATACATTACCAAGAAAAACTATTCAAAAATTTAAAGTTATTCGTTTGCTAATAATAACATATATACGAAATATATAATAATAACCAAGTTCAAACAGTACTCTTTCTTAATTACATTAACACATGTTTCTGTGTGTTAACAAGTTAACAAGTTAACACACTTCAACGGAGATCGGTAAAAAAATAAACACTGTATTATAGTTGTTGTAGTTATAGTTAATTGAACGACAAAAAAAAGACTCTCAAAATATTTGGTCCTAGGACCTGATGCACAAAGAACTTTTAAGTCATCTGTAAGAAAGAGTCAGAAGGTAAAGTAGGTATACATGTGTTTATCAAAAATAAGAATAAATACTGCAGATTGTTGTAGACTAATGGTTAATAATATATACAATATGTAATGTTAAATCCAACTGTTATAAAACTTTAAATCTTAGTACTTAGTATATACCAGAGAACTTGAAGTATCAGAAAAATATAAACACAGTTGTACCTAATGTGTTATGTTATAATAATAACAATTACTATCAATGTTAATAACAAAGAAATTAAACCTAGTTTTAAAACTGTTTGTTGTTTTACTTCTTTTACTTACCATAGATTATTTATTATGTGTCTATAAGAATTAATGAACTTCACCGCAAGATCAACAACAATGGCATACGAGCCAACCTACGACCGGTTTCGTTCTAATTAGAACTCATTTGGCAGGCTTACTCGCGTGAAACCGCTCTTGAGTTTTACCGAAGTGGGTTTAAGTACTGAAGCGACTGCTTAGGGGTAAAGTTGAAAAAGTGGACACAGCTAAAGCATTCACAGCCCAACGTCTCAGACATTGTCAGCTTATTGTGAGCTCGTTTGATCAGTTTTAATCAATAGTTATTACGGCCATCATCAACAGAGTTCAGACGTTTCTTCCCATCAATAATATTTAATGAAGTTTACCGCAAGATCAACAATAACAGCATGTTTAAGGTTTTTTTTCAATATACATAAGATATTCTGGGTTTTGAAATAAAGAGTAAAAACAAGTCTCAGATATAGTTGATGGTAGATTTAGCACTTACGTTAAATATTCCGGGGTCTGTTATGAATCTGTTAAGAAAGGTTACGTTACAACTTAACTTGAAATTGTAGTCCGCAAAGATTTTTATTTTAAAGATTTGGCCCACGACAACCAAATGCCTGTCGACCCTTTATATAAGAAGTAAATAACTTTTAAAAAGTGGAATACTTTTTTGTATAAATTCAATTGCATGATTAACAAAAGGTTTTGCAAACACAGTGGATTTAGACCGTTTTTCTTTAAAAAGCTTTAATTTTATTTTAAGGCTGTTTTTTAAATCAGTTTTGAAAAAGTAAATAATCAAAAAATATGTGGTTTTAGCAACTAATAAACTTTACAGCTCTTGTTTAGCTAAAATCAAAAAGTCTATGTGTATTTTACATTTTAGTTGAAGTGAGTTTGTATAAAAGTTTAGTTTAGTTAATTTAATACTTACTAAGATATGTAACTAACGCTTAAAATTTACAAATTTATTAGTTTTAGTAAACTTGCACGTGTTTTATTTTTAATTCACTAGATATTTTTAATGCTTTTATTTAGTTTTTGTTGTTAAAAAAATCTAGCAACTGAAAAAAGTAAACACATACCTGTAAGTAAATGCTATAGCATTATCCTTTTAAGCTCATACAAAAATTCACAAACAAAGCATCTTAAAATTTTTGTTAAGTTAGATTATAGAAATATAACATTATTATACGAAATATTCCAAACGAATTAGTTTCTTGCAAAAAAGTTGAACAATTTCGGCAAAAATTAAAAAATGACTTAAATAAAATACTAATTAGTAGGATTTATAAGTTGCTTATTTTGCTATACCTTTATCAAACGTTAATTTAATTTGTGAGATTTAGATTGAACTAGAGTTTAGATTTCATATTATAGTTTATTGAACAAAAAAAAAAGCGAACAAAATATTTAGTCGTTGGACTTGGTGCACGAAAAAACCTTTCGGTTATCGATTTTCACACCATTTGGATACAGTTTAATGTCTTGTCCAGGACAACGTATTATCAGCACTTTTCCTCTATGAATAATAAGTAATTTTTGGTTGTGTTCGAAAAATATTTATTTTGCCTGTCTATTACTAGTGTGCTTTAGGCTTTTAAGTTTTGTGGTTAGTCAATGCATTTAAATTCTTGATGTTTTTTTTTAAATTGTCTGTACCTTAATCCTGATACTGTATAATGTAATTTTACTGTATCAATTATGCCTTGATAAAGCAATAAAAAAAGTAAAGAAAAAAAAAGTTGCACAAATGTTTAGAACCAAATTCTGAAAGTAAGGATCTGTATAATGAGATGATGTTTGTTCAAGAAGAAAATTGAGTCTTGAGCCTTTACCGTTGGTTTGAATTTTGGTGCTGTTCTTAATGATTTGGATTAAAAAAAACTCCGAAGCCTATTTCACAGTTTTGTCCTGGGCAAGACGTTAAAAGGTATCCGTGGTGTGCGACTCGTAAGTGAAAGGTTCTTTGTGCACCAGGTCCTAGAAACAAATATTTAGAGGGTTTTTTATCGTTCAATAAACTACATTTTGATGTACAAGTGCGTGATGAACTATGTTGCTGGTTTTTGCATTAGAATCACTGAATTTTTTGATTTGATTGTCTCAGTATGTATTGTCTTTGTAGAGCAGGTTTTTTTTTGTGAGAAACTGGAATTTGATACTAAAATGGAAAATTGTGCAACTGTGTTTGTTATTGTTGGAACTCACAGATCATCAAAAGTATTGATGATAAAATTGCTTATAAGGAGGTGAAAAGACAAGTTTGCCAAAAAAAATTAATTCAAGTGTAAATAAGTATAAATTTTGTGTGTTGAAATTTTTGTTTTTTAAGTTAAACTGTAATAGGGGTTGGGAAACGTACGGCTCGCCGAGTTGAAAAGGCCGGCCCCCTAACATTTTCCAAATATTTAATTGAATCCGGCACCGGATGAAAAAGACCGGTCCGCGAGTGAAATTACCGGCCCGCGAAATTCATTTAAAACTTTGTAACATATTTCTCAAAACCGCAAATTTGGAAATTTGTTTCAATGAAGTGAAAAACTAAAGATTTTATGCAATTTTCCATTAACGATTGTCTCTCAGATTTTGCATTCGTGGTAATGAAATTTACTCTGTAGTAAAGGCATAAAGGTTAAACTTCTAATGATTTTCTTGCCATCTTAGTAAGAATAACTTGACATATTTTGCAACACTTGCAAATACAGAACAATCAGTCATACCAACGGAAAAGTACATTAATATCATATTTTTATTTAACAATGAGTTTAGTGTGACGATGAACTTCAGTTTGACAATACCATAAAAAAAATTATAACTAAAAGAGTTAAAAAAATTTATGTTAAACTTAACAAGTCAAAGTTTTTCTCGAGTAATTTTTAGTAATCTAACTATTTTCTTTCTACCCAGGCTTATAATAAACATAAAAATCTGAGTGTTCAATAAACATTAACTTAAAATGTCATACTATGTCATAAAGTTTTTTGTTAATTAAACTGTTTCGAAATAGTGATCTACCAGACCCATAAAATTAGTATCCGGCCGGATAATAGTAGTTTCTAATTAAGATGCGGATCTAAAAATGAATTATCCTGCCGAGTCCGGTAGATTAATAATACGAAATGCTCCGGCCTGCTAAGGACTGTTTTTTTTTTCGGATCCGGCCCGCCGATTAAAAACGTTGCCCACCCCTAATCTATAAATTTAAAAATTAAATACGTTTAAAAAATTTTTATTCAAATAGACCACTTTATTAATTTATTGTTTTGTTATTTATATTGGGTAAAAAACTTACTAATTACTGGTTTTTTAAAAGTTTACTTGACTTATGAAAAAAAAAAACTAAAAATAAATTTTTTGGTAATGTAAATACTTATATTGATTACTAGAATATATTCATAACTTCTGAACTATTTATTCATTTATTAAAACACAGTATTAAAAGTTATGAGGCCAGTAAAGGGGTCGACAAGTTGCAGCCCGCGAGTCAAATGCATGGTACTTTTCAGCTAAAAACATACTTGTTTAATACAATAAAAATTATTCTTTTTATTATAATTGTGTTTATAAAAAATTACTAATATTATTAAAAAATTAAAAACTAACCCTTACTAGTGCTCTTTTATTGCTTACTTTATATAAGTTTGTTTTTAAAATTACTTATTATTGGTTACTATAATTATTAAAAAATGACTGCGGCCAGTGGAATACTATCTAATCAGTGCGGACCGCGAGCAAGTTATTGTTGAAAAATTGACCCGTTAATTATAAAAGGCTGCTGACCCCTGTTCTATGCACAATATGGTTTCAGCTTACAGTGAGATTAGACTACTAATCTTAATAAAAACTTAAACTATAACTAATAAATTCATTATATACTCTGTAATAAGGCTAGATTGAATTTGATAAGTTAAAAACTAAATTTTCTATAAAATCAAATTAAAAGTCAATTTTTCAAAACATATGCAGATAAATCATAGTTCGATAAACTAATATAAAGCACAAAGTATCTTCATACTACAAAACTTTAAATCATTCAAGGTTTTACTTGGAACATAGATTTTTGGTATAGTTTGAATGCAACAATCTTAATAATTAAGTTAGCTAACAGCTATTTTTACCTTTATGCAAATTCTTTAAACAAATAACTTTAATTCATTACATAAAATTTTTCTAGACTGGAACAATAAAAAAGCTCCATAAACTTTTATTTTACAGATGATATGCTTGATAAGGGTATACTAAAATTTCCAACCCGCGCTCAATTCCAACCCACACGATTCCCACCCGCTTAATTCACACCCGGATCAAATCCCACCCGAATCAATTCGAAACCGATCCATTCCCACCCGAATCAATTCCAACCTGATCAAATCCCACTCGAACCAATTCCCACCCAAATCAAATCCCACCCGAATCAAATCCCACCCGATCAATTCCCACCCGATCAATTCCAACCCGATCAAATCCCACCCGAATCAATTCCCACCCGAATCATTTCCCATCCGATCAAATCCAACCCGATCATATACCACCCGATCAAATCCAAACCGCACAATTCCAACACGAATTAAATACCGGCCAAATCAAGTTCCACCTGATCAATTCCCAACCTATCAATTCCCTCACGTTCAATTCCCATCCAGGTAAATTATTACTCGAATGAATTCTCATTCGACTCAATCCAGTTCATAAATGTTTCAAGTAAAATAATTATCAACCTTTTTATATGTTTACGGTTAGTTCAGATTAATAGTTTTATGCATAAATTCTAATCCGTTTAATTTTTGTACATGTAGAAAGATTGATTATAAGTTTCTGTCAAGTTCCATTCTTTTTAAGTTTAAAATTTTATATTAACTCATATATTTCAACCAAAAAAATTTTCTTTAATAACGTTTAACAATTAGATTTTTTTTTATAATAACTTTTAATGAAAGAAATTATCAATTTAACAAATGTTTATTGTTTCAAGTTTCAAAAAGCTGTACCTAACTGCAGGGGCCTGTTTAGACTGGTTACATTGTAGATATTAAGTTATAACTTTTTATAGAAGGTGTTTAAAAATAGCATAAAAGACAATTGATAAATATGCATTTAAACATATTTTAGATTAAATTGATTTTAAATTATAAAGTAAGACAAATGTATTTTACCTTTTATTATTTTAAACAATTACATCAGTCTTTGTGTAACAGTAAGTTTTTATTAGTTGTTTTTTTTTAACTCATCTATTTTTACATAAATTAAAACATATTTTTTAGAAAAAAAACTTCATAGTTACAATAAAAATAAGCTCATTTTTAGGTAGTATAGTACAAAATTAATTTAGTTGGTTTAAAAGCTAAGAATTAAAGAAAAAATTGAATAACAACTGAATAAGAACTTTTTTGAATAACAAATATTTTTTTAAAAAGACCAAATTCTCTATAATAAGCTATTCGCGCCGCAGGCATCAAATACTTAATATTGTTGTTAAATTAAATTTAGGAAGTATTGTTTTAAACAAGAAATATGAAACATTAAGCTTAATAAAACAAAATGTTTTTAAAAATTGCACTTAAAAAAAATTATGCCGAGCAATATTAATTTCTATAGTCGTTACAAAGATAGAATTAATCTGACATAAATCGGTTACCGTAGAACACTTTGTTATAAAAAATAGTTCGGATACTAAAAAAACTTGATTTTGTTGTTTTAATTAATTTCAAAAACTAAAATATATTTAAGTGTCAATGTCAATTGTTCCAACTCGTACAAAAAAAAATTAATTGGACATAAATTAGTTAACATGATAGAAAATGGTTCCGATACTAAAAACTTAATTATTATTTAAACCTGATCTGGATTAAACTTTATTAAGAATGATAGCATTTTACAAGTAACAGACCAACATAATTTTGCTCGCAAGTCGTAATTATTTAACTATCGTTGTTACCAACAAATACAACTGACATTAAACTAAAAACATGATAAAATAAGCAACAGTAACAATTTTAGCTTAAATAAAAAAAATAATTTTTACCATACTAATTTCATATTTCAAATGATTTTTAAAAATACAAAGACTAAAATTTTAATGTGAGTTCCAAACATTTTAAAATTTTTAACTCGTACAAGAATAAATAAAACCGGGTTTGATAATTAGGAATTATGTGGATGGGAATTGATTCGGGTGGGAAATGATCGGGTGGGAAATGATTTGGGTGGGATTTGATTCGGGTTGGATTGATCGGCTGGAATTTGATTCGGGTAGGAAATGATTCGAGTTGGATTTGATCGGGTGGGAAATGATCGTGTTGGATTTGATTCAGGTGGGAAATGATTGGGTGGGATTTGATTTGGAATTGATCGGGTGGGAATTGTGCGCGGGTTGGAACTGAACGGTTCCCCTTGATAAGATAGCATTTCCAATACTTTTAGCACAACTACCAAACAAGTTTATACCTTTATTACAAAGACTTTTACTGATTTGCATTAAAAAGTTTTTCAGTACCACTCAAACATCTTCAGTAATAGAATATATGCTAAGAGCATGACTTTTGAAATGTAAAATTTTTGTTTAAGAAATATAATGCTTAGAAAAAAAGGCATTTTTGATAAGCAGCAGTAGTTCCATTGAAAGTTGTCAATTACGAATAAGATGGTAATTGAAATTTTTAAGTGTGTTTTTAATTTATCCACAAAATAAAAATGCACATTTGTTATTTAATAAAGATAATCACCGGTATATTTTGAATCTATACCAAAAAAGTTTTAACTATTTATCAAAAAAAATTAATATTGTGAATATAGAGCAAAAAGTTAAGAACGAGATTTTGAACATAAAAAAACTTTTGTTGGAAACTTCAAGTTCTATTATTTATTAGTTTTGATTTATAGTGAAAAGTTTTGGGTTGATTTATTTATATATTTAACTAACTTAGTGTTTTTTCATCAAGTCTAACACATATGAATTTCTGCTTGAAAAAGTTGAAGTTATCTATAAGTACAATATTTCTATTTTTCCAACTAAAACCGAAAAGAGTTTAAAAAATGTATAATGTAGAATTTTGTTGAACAAATTTTTTTTTTTTTTTTACATTGTAATAGCTACAAGTATGCATTAATAAATGTGTTTTCGATGATGTTCAAAAATATTAGTTGATTATTATGTTAGCTTATAAAATATATGAACGAAACGAACTCGTTAGAGTATAACAATAACATTTTGAAAAGTACTCAAAAACTAACGACGTTTTTCTATACTTGTACTTCTATATACTTTATAAAGTATAAGTGAAACTGGATTTGGAACCTTTTTTGATTTATAATTATTTTATTTTCGATTTGTTGATTTATTGAGTGCTTTTAATTTTCTATGTAGTTTTTTTTTTGCTGGTTTAAAACAAAAGGTTTAAAATAAAATGTATTATACTACTTTTATACAACATTAAAGAAGGCATACATAGTTTTAGTAATTAAGATTTTTAACAAAAAAAAAAAATTCAAGTTAATATTTGTATTGAGCAATAAAAAAAAAACGAAATTAACTTTTTTGAGCTTAATTGCTTAAATGCTACTTGATTAATAAGGACACTACATTTTTATTATTACTGGCTCAATCCAATAACTCCACAAGCGAGCCTTCCCCCCGCATGCCCTGTTTTTTTGGAATCATCGAAACCACCCCTTCCAAGGTCGTCCTCACCAACATGCACCACAAAAGCCCTTCCTATGACCGAGTTGGCACCAATTAGTGTCACTTGGCTATCTTTGATGTCAACCTGTTAATTTTCATAAACTAATATCAATACTGAAATTAAACTGTTTCTATATATACATGAAACAAGTAACTATCAAAGCTTTGTTTTTTACAAGCTGGTATTATTTTGTGAATTGGTATACTAGCTATCCAACACTTTTGCTTAACAAAATTCAAAGTGATATTTTTGAGATATAAGAGAAAGAAGTAGGTAACTCTTATTGGTTCCTTATCACAAAGAAGACGAAAAAAGACTATTTTATTAATAATCATTTATTTCTAAACAACATTTTAAACTTTTTTAATTCAAAGTCCATTGTTTATATTTAAATCATTCACTTGAACTTTAATAGTCTAAATTTTTAGTTGAACTTTTATAAAATTTATTTATTAATTTATAATTTAAATACATGAAGTTATTCAAACTATTAACAAATGTTTTCTGTAAGCTTGATGTCTCTCAAGATAAAAAATAAAAATGTAGATAGGTTTTTAGTAAAATTTAAACCTTTATTAAAATTTACAATTAAAAAACTGCGGTCACTTGTTTAAAAACATATTTAGAAAACTACAATATTTTAAAAATTGTAAAATTAGCTTAGTTATCATTAAAATTTATAGCTTAGTTTAAAAAAAGTGACTTACAGTTCATACTTTTTAAGTTTTCATGTAAGAGCTAACAATATTTTTTGTTAAAATTATACCCTTACCCCCTTTTATACCCCATAATGTCATAAATATAAGTTGTGCTACAACCACAAACAAAAAGTATTAAAAAGTTTGTTATTTTAATTAAAGCTATCTACTTTTATAAAAACTTAGAATATTAAAAACAAATATTTTCGTCTTTGAGTTATTTAAGTGCAAAATAACTATTCAGTTTAAAGTATTAACTAACGAACTATAGAGCTACTATTTAGTGAATATTTAACAAGTTTTAACTTGAAAAATTAAAACCGTGTGCAAAGTTTGATTTACTATACAAACAAGTTAAACATGCGTGGCTATAAAAAAAATGAAATCTTTACTATTTCTCTAGACAATAATTATTTTAAACACTATAATGTTAAAATCTATTTAATTTACATTTAAATTTGAGCTAAAATCTTAATAAGGTTTTCATTTTTCATAATTTACTTAATACATTTCACAAACTATACCTTTAATAAAAATTCATAGAGCAAAGAAAATGTTGAGTGGGAAAAATGTTAATATGTTTTAAATAAATGTAAAAAGTCTGAGCTGTATAAAATGTATATACAACTTTTCAATAAGAAAAATTGTAGTTTTAAAAGTCTTCAGAGGACGTACAATAGCTAAAATTAATATTTAAGGAAAATTTCAGTTTGATAATATAAAATAGCTACTTTGCATAAATATTTATGTAAACATATTATTTGACAACTATATTAGGTAAATTTTGATTAGAAACTAACTCTATTGTTCAAAAATACTTAAAATAAAGGTTTACAACAATGAACTATAAAAGATGGATACTTATCCAAATAAATAAAAAGAATACTGTAAGTTTTTCATGCATATCACAACTTCCGCCCACATATCACAACTTCCGCCCATTGTTGTAAAAACTGCACAAGTAATAACTTATTTTTATAAATAAAAACATACATTTTTCACTATTACTTGCAAAGTATATCTTGGTTGATAATGTACTTTGATATAAGAAGTATAAAACATGTTTTCACTGTAATGATTAATAATACAGATAATATACATACACACTTATATTAAAGTTCAGCCATAAGCTAAAAACAAGTTTGTAATACTTTCAAAAAGTGTATTTTACCAAAAAAAAGTTATTTTCATATCTAAACAAAAATTTTACAAAAAACTATAATATTGACAACTTCGTTGGTAAGACGCATATGTTTGTGTTTACTAAAAAATGCTAATAAATACTTCCATCTTAAACAATTAAAACGATATTTATAGTAAATATAATGTGTTAAAATATAATCTATAAGCACAAATTAAATATATTTTTATACTTTAACTATGATTCTAAAAACCAAAACATAGAACAACAAATTAAACTGAATAAGAATTTTATTTGTTTGTTGTTACTGTACAGGGTTGCCATTCGTTTTTTCAAACTTTTTTCCAGGTTTTCCTGATTTCCTCCAGGTTTTCAAAAGTACACACTTTTGGGTCTTTAAACTCAATCTCAACAAAAAATTAAAACTAGGATAACAAGTTATAAATTGTACTATAATAAACAAGTTTTGAAAAACTAACAACAGCATTTCCATCTTTGTCAGCTATGATATTTCCGAGGTCGCCTACATGCCTATTTTCATCATTAGGGCATCCATGTTCTTTAGAATGTGGGTTGAAGTGTCCTCCCGTTGAAGCACAGCCATTTGTGTGATCACCATATTGGTGAATGTGGAACCCATGTTTACCTGTTTGTGTAAGTGTAACTTATATCAGTGTTCCTCAAAGTGTACAGTTGCGCACAGGGTGTGAATACAATTTATCTTGTAACAGGATTTAAAACTGCATTAGATAACTGTTTTGATTTAATGAAAAGTTTTGAGAAAAGTATTGTTCATCCAAGCTCACATGTTTTACTGATGCAATTTTGTAATTTCATATTTAAGTCATATATAAATACTCATCAGTTGGAGAGGGGATTCATTCTAGACCACCTTGCTGCTGCTAACATGTTGTTCAAATAGACATTTGTATTTTTGTTGTTTTATGTAAAGTTATTTTTCAAATATTGTTATTTCTTATAAGCAGTTTTTTGATTTTAACTTTAAGTAGTTTAATTTAATGCTATTTTATACATATCTTAAAATATGTACTCATAAATTGAATTGTGTAAGAAGGTTTTAAAACCATTTATTTAAAACATTTTGAAGTATAGATTTCTTATTATTATCGTTGTTTGCGTGGTTGTTTTATACAACATATTCATTCATTACCATTCTAGTTTTTATAAGTAGCATATATAGTAGCCATTCAGTATATTAAGTTCTAAGTTAAGTTAAAAAATAAAGTATGGGTTATAGTGTGGATGTAAGGTACACTATAATCATATAAGTTAACTATCTAAGTTATCAACAATATGGGTTATACAGTGCTTCCTTGCTAATCCGGTCCTCGCTAATCCGGTTCCTTGCTAATCCGGCCGGTTTTAGTCGAGAAGTTGACTTATTTACTTTAGCGTTTTTAGCGTTTAATTTCATTTTACTTCGAAAAAGTATTCAATTTACGTTTTATAAGTATGCAAGCAATATATTGTTACATCATAATAAAGTATCATTTGTATAATCTTAAGTTTTTTTTTCATACTTTTCCCGCTCAGTTGAAACAAACTTGTTTATTATTCATTTGCAAGTTTTTTGTCTTTGCTAAGCAAGTTACACTTTAATATACTACAATCAACATATCTGGTTAAAAAATGGATAAGACAGCAAAGAAACGAAAACGCGTTCAACTATCAATTAAAAACAAGTTAAAAGTTTGCGAAATGGTAAACTATAATGTGCCTAAAGCTGTTATAATGAGCCAGTTTAACATTGGTAAGTCAACTTTAAATGACATTTTGAGAGGCGAAGAAAAATTCAAAAAGTTTAAAGCCGAAAAGGAGGAGCTGGGACTAATTGGAGCTGCTAAAACGGCAAAAAAAGTAGAGGGAGGCGTCTTTGACAAGCTAGACAGCGCCCTTTACATTTGGTTTCGTCAGGAACGTGAACAAAAATAAACGAGAAAGCAATGTAAAACAATGTTCCATTTTTTATTTTTTCAAAAAAAAATCTTAATTTAGTTAAAGTGTTAACAGTGTAGTTTTTTTCCATTAATTTCGAACTTATAAAATTTTGTTTTGTTTAGTTTTGTCTGTTTTAATTCTTTTTTCTTTGAATAAAGTAAAATAAATTAAACTAACAGATATTTATAGTACGTTTTGTTATATACATTCAAAATATAACAAAGGTAGATAATTTGTAAAAAAAGCAATATTTTGTTCTTATCCGGCCAAAGGCAAATCCGGCCGTATTTTCAAAAAAATCTTGCCCAACTTGGCCGGATTAGCGAGGAAGCACTGTACTAAGTTATGGGTTTTATGATATAAAATTTTGATTTGTAAAGTACTTCTAAACAAGTGTGTAATATATCTTTAATTATATCTAAAGCTATATGTGTTAGTAGTAAAAAGTATATACTAAATAGACTATTGTGCTCAGAACTTTTCTAGAGTAAGTAACTGTGCACTATTTTTTTGTCATCAAAAAAGTAATAACAACTAGCCTAGCTTAACCTAAAAATTATTAACTAACTTGAAATTTTTTATTAAAAAAAAAGCCAGAACTACATAAATAACTAATTACATAAAACTAATTTAGAATACATCAATAAAAAAACAGTAAATTTAAAATATATAGTTGAAGTGTATGATTAACACACAAGTTAAAGAAAGAAAATATAAATTTAAACCTGAACAGATATATTTATCATCAAGATTGAAAAAAAACTTTTATATTTTATAATATAGGAATGACATATAACATAATTGGTAAAATACAAGTGAACTTAACATATATATTGTTATACTACAACATAAATATGTATAACAATTTTTTTTAATTAAAAGCTATTTAAGCAAAAACAACATAAAACAATTTTTCCAAAACACGCTTAAAATAAAATGTAATTAAATTAAGATAATATTTTTATATTGTTATACATAGTCACTTGACTTACAAATTAAAAACACTTGTATAAACAAGTCAGATACTATTAATATCAAATTATTTTTTAACTAATACTCCTTTAAAAAGTTACTTTTATGTAAAATTAAAATATTAAAAAACTTGACCTTCAGTTAATTTACTTAGTTGTCCAGTAATAGAAACTGCGCCTCCAGATTTGCTCTGTTCCAATTTAATTGTACCATATCCTTGTTCCCCCTTAAGACAACAAACTGCATTTATTGTATCAGACATTTTATTAAGTTTACTACCACAAAAATATAACTGAAAACAAAGATTTTATTTGACTTTTTAGAACTGGTTTAAAATGTACTTTTTTTGATTGTCATGTTGCTGGTATTATTTTTAAAGTTTTCATAAAGTAAAAAAAAAGTTTATCATTTAAAATTTTGCAAAGTAAAGATATATACTTAAAAGTAAAACACTAAATTTAATAGCAAAGAAAACAAAACTAGAATATTAGTTAAATTTAAATTACTTATAAATTACAGCACAAATTAAATGAAAACAATAATGCACATAGATAAAGGTAAAAGTCAAGTAAAGTTACAGTCAAATAAAAATTAAGAATAAAAGTATTTCATCATAATGATAAAAGAAGTTGAATACTTACAGCGTTTGTCAATTAAGTTTGCTCTTTGAGCTATGCACCATTTATTTATGATAACTCATTCAATAAATCAACAATATTTTATATTAGAATTTATTCAGACCGTTTATAGTAGACAAAAAACAAAAAAAAATCTACTTAGTCTCTTTTACAAATGTCATTTATATAAAAAATGTATTCACATACAATGTGCTGGGCACATAACTTTTTCTTTACTTATCTACAATGCACATATTTCAAAAGTATGAGAACCACTAAGCTAAGCAATTTTCACCTTCATTTTTTTTAATAGCATTTTATAGTCATATTGTTATAATTTATTCTATTAAAGTTACTTTTATAGAGTAAAGTTTGCTTTTAATTTTTTTCTAAATGCTTTATATATTTTATAGTAAGTCAATAAGAATTATTTGCTTTAAACAGCATTAAACAAAGTTTTGGATCAACATTCAAGTGTTTTAAAATACGTTTATTGAACAAAAAAACAAAGCAATCAAAAATTTTTGTCCAAGTAGCTGGGTTTGCAAAACCTTTTTATTGTTTAATCATACACCAAGATACAGTTTAGTTCCTGGTCAGGACTGAAAAGAGTAAACAGATAAAAATGATCGAATAATTTACTTATAAACTAGTAGGAGTAAACTATAGGATACCAACAAATAATTTATACAATGTATATAAATATAATTCATAAGTGTATACAAAGTCTCCAAAAGTGAAGAGAAGAATATGTGTTTGTAAAATAAAAAAAGTATAGTTTAGTGGGGTGAAATTTTTGGGAACGGGTCAAAATTGCATAAGGTTACTAAATTGCACAAAGATATGTTTTCACAAAGACAAAATTGCACGAGGGGACTAAATTGCAGAAGAGAACAAAATTGCATGAAGACAATTTTGCACCAAGGGTCAATTTTGCACAGAGGGTCATTTTTGCACGGGAGTAAAAAAAGAGAAAGAAAAAGTTACATTAAAAAAAAAAAAAAAGAATTATTGCCTGAGGGTAAGAGTTAGGGGTGAAAGTTATAGTAAAAATTAAATAAAAATAACTAAAAAAATATTACAAAAAAAAAATAATTAAAAAAAAAATACCGACTGAGGGTAAGGATTAGGGGTAACAGTAAAGTAAAAAAAATTGATAATGATAAAAAAAATTAAAAAAAAAAAAAAAGTTACCAACCGAGAGGGTAAGGGGTAACAGTGATAATAAAAAATAAAATTAACAAAAAAAAAATTCAACCCTTGCAAAATTGTCTGCTTGTATAAAAGTGTCTACAAGAAAAAGTGACCCTTTGTTCAAAAGTGTCTTTGTGCAATTTTATCCTCTCATGCAAAAGTATCTTCTTAAATTTTGCCCTCTTGCAAATTTGACAGCTACCAAAAATTGTTATGAATAGCCTATCTAATTTTGGTTAGCTGGACTAATAATTCAAGAACAAGAAGTTGTATTTTCAATGTTATAACCTTAAGTTTACAACTATCTAGTTTTAGTATTATATTAAAACTATTAAAAACTTTATGGTGTAAAAAAAAAAATCAACTTGATATTTTATCAGCACCCTTTACTATAATCACATAAAATTTTGATTAATAATCCAAAGAAAGTTTCAACATATTTTCTTAAATAGAGCTTTTAAGCTTTATGTGGATTGTGGGTCCACTTTAGATTTTACAAGTTATCTTAGTTCTCAGACATATTAACCACTTATCACAGTTTAAAGCAGCTTTTCAGGAATCAAATTAGTGGAGTTTATTAAATTTCTTATGGAGGTATGACCGAAATGGCTGAAAAAAAAATCATTAAAAGTGTATCCTCCTTCATTTTTAACCAATCTTCATATTATTACAAATAGTTAAAATATTAATATTTTAACTTGATTGTTTATTTCCCCTTAAAAAAGCCTCTTTGTATTGATTATAGTCCTAGCCAAGACAATTAATTAAAAATAATGTTTCAGTGTTACTTAATAACCCCAATAAAAGCAATTATCAATGACCAACCAAAAACCAAAAAACAAAACTCAGTAGTTGAATTGATATTTTTAACTAAAATTAAGAACTGTTCTGAAATATTTTGATATATCAAATTCAAAATTAAATACTGAATAATTATGTCCCTCTGTGAAAATTAAAAAAAAAACAGCTTTTTAATAACTTATTATTTTATTTATGGTTTTTAAGTTAATTTAAATAAAAAATTAGCCCTAGTTTTCTACACCTAAACTAAGACAAGGATTGAATATTAGAACACTTAAGTTACTTGTATTGTAAAACTTTTTAAGTCAAGCTGATTTTTTTGTCATTCTTTTAATTCAGATTATTATCTAAGGCATTTTAAAATACAGTCATGTTATGTATAATTTAGAAAAAAAAAGTACTTTTATCAGATAAAAAAGTTGGTTACAAACACCATGCTTTTTATGGTAGTTTTATTTTAGGGAAATTACAAACCATTCATTCAGTAACCATTATGAATTTTGATTATAGGAATTAGGATATTTAAGAAAGTCAGTAGGCTAAAATGTATTTTACATATTTACTAAAATTCGCAACTTGATAACTAGTATTGAGTTTGATATTAAAAACCAAAAAATCTAAAATTTTTTTTAAAGGTAAGCGCTAAAATATATAATTTTATTTTTTCATCAAAAATTTTACTAATAAGAATTAGGCTTGTTATCGTTTTACAAGAAAATAACAAAAAAAAAATACTACTGTTAAAGCAAATACTACTCAATAGAACGATACAAACACTTTTTTTAATATGTTTGAATCAACTGATTTATAATATAAACTTTATATTTTATCCAATAGAGTTTTCACTTACGACATAAACCAACATAGTTAAATTACAGTTATCAAAACAACTGCGGATAAAAATAAATAAATGAATTTATTTCATAAATAACATTTTCTTACAACTTTTGTTATCGATCGAATTTAGCTAAGATTCTTCATTTGTTCATTTAATTTTTTTTTATGTCAATAGTTACTAAATCATTATAACTTACAAATTACAACATCGAAATTAAATTACTTTATTGGGCCAATGGAAACAAAACTGTTAAAAGTATCTCTTAAATTTTTATCTATAGACCGCCAATCAACGTGTGTATTAAAACTAAAGTACTTAACCTACAAACAATGACATAAAACCTATAAAACAACTAACTTACAATTAAAAGTGTAGAAAAAGTTAGAACTAAAAAGCTCTTTGTTATAACATTCTATAAAACTGATGTGTATAAAGTAAATGTTTTATAGGCAGCGAATCACCGTTAGTTTAAACAAAGTATTTGGATACAAAAGTTTAATTTTTTAAAAAATTTGAAAATTAACTTTGGAAGTTGTATATTTACTTATAAAGATTAGACTAAAAAAATTGAAAACGTTAGTTAAAAAGCTATGTAAAAGGAAAAAAATAGGTAGTTATCTCGAGAAAATGTTCAACACTTTGTTTATGAAAAATTGTTTATAGCATGTAGAACCAATTAATGAGTTTATGTGTAATACTTAAATCACTAACGTGTGTAGTGTCATTCTGTGATAGCAGCTATGAGATGGAATTAGAAATTGATTGATTTGTAAGAAGAATGTACGTTGGCAACTTTTCTTTTTTTCTTACATTGTTTTGTAGCTTAATTTTTTTGTTACTTTAAGTTTTAAAGCCTATGAGTTTTTTTAATATTTAAAATAACATATTGCACTTTTTAAAACTTATTTTTAAGTACTTTTTATCCAATTTTACTGTATAAATTTAGAAAGCTAATAATATAAGTTTGTATAATCTTATCGAGTTATTTTTAATTCGAACACCAATTTATGACCACTATATTTACAGCTAATACAAATTGTTCACAGTTTCTATCTAATATGCATTATAATATTTACAGACTTTGTAAAGCTGTTTTTATTTAATGCCAGTAGTCGAACAAAGTGTTAGCGTACAACAACTGTAAATTTACTCAGTTAAAAAAGGTAAAATAAACTTACTAAAATAGATTCTAAGTATTTTTTCAATTAAAATCATAAATGGTAGTCTTCATATGTTTAACGGGTAAATTAGTCTAGTATTTTTGTTGAGCACAAACTTCAAATAAAGTTACTATAAATAACTTTGAGACTATTTTTTTTATTACTTAATGTTGTGGGAACGGGTTAAAATTGCACGAGGGGATTAGATTGCACGATGATGACAAAATTGCACGAAGGGTCAATCTTGCACAATGATACTTTTCCACAAAGACAAATTTGCACGAGGGGACAAAATTGCACAAAGAAAATTTTTCACCAAGGGTCATTTTTGCACGAGAGTTAGAAAAAAAAACAGAAAAAAAAAATTAAAAAAAAAAATCTCAACCCGTGCAAAAATGTCTCTGTGCAAAGTTGTTACTTCGTGCAATTTTTTCCGCTCGTGCAAATTTGTCTTTGTGGAAAAGTATCATTGTGCAAGATTGACCCTTCGTGCAATTTTGTCATCATCGTGCAATCTAATCCCCTCGTGCAATTTGACCCTAATGTTGTATTGTGGGGCAAGGTCACTTTTGCACGAAATCATTTTTCTGCTCGGAATGATATTTTTGTACGGCGTCAGTTTAGCACGGGTTGTACTTGGTTTCAGCTAATTAGTAAGCGGATCAGCTTGGAGAGCGACTTGAAACGATTGTAGCGGGGGTTACTATCACTGTTACCCCTAACCCTTGGTTGGTAAGCGGTTCCTCCTGCCGGCTTGGTGAGCGGTAGTTGACGATTGTAGCGGTGACTTAGACAAGTCAACCATGCAAAAATGACGCTTCGTGCTAAATTGACCCTCCGTGCAAAATAGTCAACTTGTGCAAAACTGACAGATTGAGTGAAAGTGAACTTTTGTGCAAAACAGGCCCGTCCCCTGTGTTGTGATAGCAACGAAAAAAAGGTTTGTATTGTTTGTTGTACTCGTATTAAATGTAAGCTTTTAGTCTATATTTTATCTAAACTTGAGAACAGGCTTAACATAATAGAATTACAAATTATAGTAACTTTATTTTAGTTCTTATAATGCAAATACTTAACTATATCTTGCATACTAGAATGAGTCTAACGGGTAGCTGTCTAACTTGCACGAGCGTACAACATTGCACGAGGGGACAAAATTGCACTAGTGCACAAAGACTAATTCGCACGAAGATACTTTTGCACGAGTAGACAATTTTGCACGGGTTAAACTAAAATTTTTCTACTTTTTATTTTCTATTTTAATTTTATTTTCAATTTAGTTTTTATTATTTTACTATCACTTTTAACCCTTATCCTCGGTAGGTAAGTTATTATTCTTTTTTTATCACAGTGTAATGATATTAACATCTAATTTTCGTATTTTAAAGCGGATGTTGTAAACTGTTTTACGCAGATTTCGTGACGTGCTTCCAGTATTAAAAAGAAACATTTTTATTATTTCAAGGAGTTATTTTCATTTCAATGCGTATATATTTGCGTTTGTATTTCAAATACGCGTTAGTTGCTTAGTTATTCCGCGTTACGATCAAGTTACGATTAAGTTCAACGTTTCGAGAATAAAGAAAACGTCTACATCGCGGAGTTGATGTTAGTATTTTATATAACTTTACGATTGTTAATACTTTTTATAGACTTTATTTAGGTCGTGATTTAATAGTTTCTTTCTTCAGAACCAAGAATTATTATAAAAATAAAGTAAATTGCATTCATTCAAAGTGTGTTTTATTCATAACTTAGGAATAAGTTTGTAACTTCATTAAACTAGCTCGTAAGTAAATATCCTATTTTCTTAAAGTGGAAACCACGCAGTGTCTATTAAGAACCTTGAGTTTTCTGGTTTGGAATCTCTAAGCAGTCAACAGAATAAATGCACACAAACAACAATGACGATATCAATCTTAATAATTCTCATCAAGCAGAGATGATGAATGATTATGCTGAATTTTATCCGTCAAACAGCATTCAACAACAATTTAGAAAATCAAGGAAAGTTAAGCAGCTAACAAATGAAGAAGAGTTAAGAATTTTGCAAAAGCAAATAAAAAAGTTAAATAATAGCTTAAAGCAGTCTAGATCACCACATTACGAACGTGCGATGCTAGAAAAACGCGAACCTTTTTACTATGATTACAAAAATAGTAATCAAAATCATTTTAATAACTTTAGCGACACATTTAAGGCGCAAAGACTAAGTAAAAAGTTTAAAAGGTTAGACTTTGTAAGAAACCCTCGTGATATTATTAGTTTTTTCGAGGAGGAAATGTTAAATGAAAATATTTCTAGTAATACAGAAAAGTATAAATTTTTAACTGGGTTTTGGCCGAGAGAAGAGTTGTCAGACTATTATAAAATGACAGAACGAGGTGAAAGAAATCACAGTTCTTTAAAAAACTTTTTTATTAATAGGGACAATCAGTTAGCTGAAATTTTAGATAAAGTTCCAGTTTGGAATGAGCGTACAACTTATAATAAAGTGTTTTCAACAGCCGTAAGTTGGGCCAAATGTCCAGAGCAGGACAGAATCAAGTTTTTTCTTGCATGCTTAATGCCCTTTTCGATTAAATATAAGATTAGGGAACATTTTGATGAAAGCTTAGAAGTTTTTAAAAGAAAAGGACAAGCCATATGGAATGCTTATAAAGAAAACGCATTAATACCTAAGCAATTTAATTACGATAGACTACAGCAGTATGAACAAAGTCATTATAAGTCTAAAATAAATTACCATAAGCGAGTTCTTCCTAATAATCAACAAAATTTTCATTTAAGAGATAATGGTAATAATCATAATTACAATTATCGTCAACATAATCAAGATAGAAATAATTTCAAACCAAGAAAATCATACAATTGGAATAGTAGTAACAATGTTAACATAGCACAGTGTTTGTTGTGTCATCATTACTTACCCACAAAAACATTTAATATAACTAAAGCGTCACAAACAGCCAAAGAAAAAGCTCAGGTAACTAAAAACTTTAATGCAATTGGAGTAACTGGTCAAGTAGTATGGTTTAATGTTCGCAAAGGTTACGGTTTTATTCATCGTGATGATCAGAACAGCGATGTTTTTGTTGATTATACAGCTATCATCAAAAACAACCCTAACAAATTCTTAAGGTTTCTTGCACAAGGAGAAAAAGTCCAGTTTTATATTGTTGTAGGTGAAAATGATATGTCAGAATCCGCAAACGTGACAGGTCCTAATGGTAAAACAGTTTAAGGGTCTAAGTATGCTTTAGATAAGAAATCAAACTACAACCTAAAATTTCAACAA
The DNA here is from genome assembly GCF_965202585.1 of Thalia democratica. Taxonomy (NCBI): domain Eukaryota; kingdom Metazoa; phylum Chordata; class Thaliacea; order Salpida; family Salpidae; genus Thalia; species Thalia democratica. The sequence continues at coordinate 62,812,405 of NC_139165.1, forward strand.
TAAGATTAAACGAAAACTGTTGTTCGAGTAACCCCCAACAGCAGAAAATAAAAGCTAGTAGAGATTATTATCAAGCTTTTGCTTTTACAGCAAAACAAGGTAAACTAAGGAAAGAAAAACATCAAAACCAACAGCAGAAAAATAGCAGTTACAATAAAAAATATGATAGCGAACCAAAAAATAAAGTGCCAACATTGCAGCTTAAAAGTTATAAACAAGACTCAGGCTATTACAATTCTTCAAAAACAAAATCAGAAACTAGTGTATCAAGCAACATATTAGCTAAAGAGAAAAACAATTTGGCAGTACTTAATTCCTTTGACAAAAAAGAAATTATAACACAGAATAAAAAAGATTCAGAATTACTAATAGCAGGTCTAAAACTTTTAACATTTATCATAAAGCCCTTTTGAAGATAAAATATAAATATTTTCACAAAACTAACGAAACAGACTTTAATAAAGGTAAAAAGTTGTAACTTTTTATTAACATGAAAATCTATTTTAAATTTTTTTAAACTCAGGTAATATTTTTAAGAATTTAAACTAAAAGTAACTATTAAGTGTATTTGATTTGTATTCTTTTCTGATAAAATTTCTGAATTGTAAAATTTTATAGCTTTTTTACTTTTAATGATGTTTTATATTGTTTTTTATATTTCAAATTACAGTTTAGTAATTGAACTATTTATTAAAAGCTACGATATAACAATTATACAAATAAGCCTACTTTTTATACTAAAATTTAGTAAGGACATTTTTTTCTAATTTCAAAATAAAACTAAATTACCAGATTTTTTTTGCTCGTAAAATAATCAAGTTCAAGTTTAAAGCTTTCAAATTCGACTCGTGATAAATTTTTCCTATAAATTTTGAATTTCAAAGTACTTTCAACTCCAATTAAGTTTTGACTGTTAACGATCAAAAAAAAGAACTCGCTAATTTTTTCTCTTTATAAATATCTATAATGCTTAAGTTTTGTGTTGCTTTAATAGAAATACTTTATACTTAAATCCTATAAAAGTTTGTGCATGAAAATACTACTTATTGTTTTGTAAAAATACTTTAAAGAAAAAGTTTTCTGTTTTTTATTAAAGTTTACGAGTTAAATATTAAGAACATATGTTTTTCTAAGTTAAAATCAAAATTAACGTTTTTCATGATTTTTAACTATTAATTTTCTTTTAATGCCTCTTTAAATGCTTAAAATGTTTTTTTTGTATAAAATAATAGGTTTAAACGTAAATACTGACAGTTTCGTTATTGTCTTTTGGCATAGTAACATAGTAGTTTTTACTAAACTTCCTTGAAAGAATATCTCAACTTATTTTTTTGAGCCGCTTATTTTTGTATAATGAATTAATACTACAATGATGAACAATGAAAAGATGAATATTTTCTATGTCAACAAGTGACTTCGATAAATTTTTGAATTTGAATTTTAGAGAAGAACAAGCGAATTAAAACAGTTCGTTCCTGCTAAATAAACCACCGTAGAAGAAGAAACCGGAAGAGAAATGCTGGAATAGAAAAAACTCGAGAACAAGCAGCCCAAGGACAAGATGCCCGATGACAAGATGCCTGATGACAAGAAGCCGGAAGACAAGCAAGCCGGAGAGAATGATTAAAGACAACTAAATGACTATCATTTTTACTTTGTCCTTATGTTGTGTCTTATCTTAATTTTTGTAAATTATGTAATTTTTGAGATAATTAGAAATACAGTTTCTTTTTCTTACTTTTTTTCACCCGCGATTTTAACACTTTAAAAAGTTTAAATTAAGTAGGATTTTAAGGATTTAAACTATTTAAAACCAGGCTTTAAACACTAAATTGAAAATTTAAAAAGAAATAATGTAATGATATTAACATCTTATTTTCGTATTTTAAAGCGGATGTTGTAAACTGTTTTACGCAGATTTCGTGACGTGCTTCCAGTATTTAAAACAAACATTTTTATTATTTCAAGGAGTTAATTTCATTTCAATGCGTATATATTTGCGTTTGTCTTTCAAATACGCGTTAGTTGCTTAGTTATTCCGCGTTACGATTAAGTTCAACGTTTCGAGAATCAAGAAAACGTCTACATCGCGGAGTTGATGTTAGTATTTTATATAACTTTACGATTGTTAATACTTTTTATAGACTTTATTTGTGTCGTGATTTAATAGTTTCTTTCTTCAGAACTAATAATAATTATTTTAAATAAAGTTTACATTGATTTGAGTGTGTTTAATTTATAAATCATAAACATTATTAAAATAACCTAATTGGTTAAAACTGTTAACCCTTACCGTCGGTCCGTAAATTATTAAACTAAATATTTCTTTTCTGTTTTTTTATCTTTTTTTACTGTCGTGCAAAATTGACCGTTGGTGCAAAATCGTCTTCGTGCAATTTTGTTCCCTCGTGCAATTTTGTGCCCTCGTGCAATTTTGAGCACTCGTGCAATTTTGTTCTCGTTCAATTTAGTAACCTCGTGAAATTTTGTCTTTGTGCGATTTAGACCCGTTCCCGAGTCTAACAGCCAGCACTGCAAATGCATATTAATATTCAACTACTTTATCTAAAATAGAAATTAAGTCACAAACTATCAAAACTTTAAAAAAAATATGGAAGAATAATTTAGTTTTAATCTAAATCTGTTTTTTTTTAGGTCTCTAGTTTGAAAAAGTAATATAACTTATATTTTAAAAAGTTAAATTTCAGTAAAAGTTTCATATAAAGTATAAACGGACGAAATAATCTATTTCTAGCACATGTTGTACAATAGTTTTTTTTACAAGTTTGACTATATTCCTAAAGTAAGTAAGAATTATTTTATATTTAATTTGTAAGGACATTTTTAGTCTAGAAATTAGGTTTTCATATAAAAAAGTTTTTAAGTTCTGGAAAAAAGTTACTTGGACCTGTTTAAACAATTAATATTTCTTAGACCATAATTAAAACGTACTGGAAATAGATAGAAAAAAAGTATAAAAACCATTTGAAATAAAAATAATTTATTCTATACGAAAATAAAAGTCTAATTTATAGAAACAAACCACAGAAGTAAGTAAAAATGAGACACAGTTTGAAAAACACAGCAGGTGAGAATACACAGTTAAATAAGATAAAGTTATAATGCTCATTGAGGCAAAAAGGAGACTTAATTCCAATATAGTAAAAGTAAACAGTGTTCTGTTTAAAACTAAACTTTAAATAAAAATGTTCGTATGAAGACCTATTAGTTGGTATACAATTGGTAAAAGTATTCAAATAAGGACTAACTTTAAATTTAGTAAGCAAATGAGAGCTTTACTTAGTTAAAAATCATTGCAATTAAAATAGCAAAATTTTTAAACCATAAGTTGATTTTTATGAACATTGTTAAAAGTTTTAGATAAGGCAGGTTAAAGCAAAGTCACAGTCAAACACCTTAAAATAGTTACTTAAATTTAAATAGTACTATTGCTTCAGTAAAAAACAGTAAAGATAAATTATAAAAAAATAACTTGAAAAAATACGTTTTTTTTTGCTTTTTTGATAAAAAATGTTAAATCAATAACTTTAACAATATAAGAAATAAAACAACACTCAAAAAATAAGTTTGTATAAAAACATCGCAAAAAGACGTAGCAAGATAATTAACAATGTTTAATAAAATTCTTAATACTCAAGTAACTAGTCAGAATTGAGAGTGAGACAGACTCCCTGAAGTATCCAGTGAGAAGAGTGATCGGTCGTTCGAAGATCTGCTTGGAATACAAGACCGACTCCCATGGCATTCCTACGCATGGAAGTCGTGTATACCGGAGTTGTCAGAGTGTTTTGCAGTTTCAATCTGTGCGACTCTATTGGAATCACTGTTGAAAAACATTCATCTCTTAGATTTTTGAATTGTTTATTCTTTTTACGTGAACGTGTTTCAGGTAAAAAAAGAGGTAATAATTAAATACGGCAATTATATCACTTCTAGAATTTTCTAAACTTTTAAACTTCTTAAGCATAAGTAAAGCTTTTCTTACAGAAAAAAAACTTATAAAATATCATACCACGATATATATACCATTTAATTAAAAAATACATTTAATCAAAATAAAAATAAACGAAGGCTACTTTGAAACAAAGCTTTTTCTACGTCCTGGACAAGACGTTAAAAGGTATCCGGAAGGTTTTTTCGTGCATCAGTTCCTAGGACTAAATATTTTGAGCGTTTTTTTTGTAGTTCAATATACTATATTAACCGCTATAAGGTTACAAAGCCTATTATCAATTAAAAGAAGCAGAATTAATAAACAGATATAGAACTTTTTAAGAAGCTTTTGAAAATAGCATACTTGTAAATTTTCGCTTCTTAGATCAAATGATTAAATAAAATGATTCAATAAAAAAACTGCTACTTAAAAACGTATTGTTATATCATATTCAATTTGTGGCAAAAAAGGCATCTAACGCATCAATAAACTATAAAATGCCCCGTATCATGAGATACGAAGTACTAAAAAGCTAAAATTTAATACTGCAAAAATTTTAGATGACAATTGATTACACATTGAAATATCTAAATTTTAAGACATTCATAATTTTTATATATTTTTTATTTACAAGTTTCAATCTTACATTAATTAAACCTTTATTTAAGCTAATATTCCAATACAATTAAAATGGCTTTTTATATAAGTTAAGACAAGATTTTTATGCTGTTCATATTCTTTTTTGAAACTGAAATTTTTTATCATTACTAAGAGTCCTTTATAAAGTTTAAAACAATGGTTATACAACATTCTAGCCTAGATCCAAGCAGTTTAAAATTAGGCACTTGCACTAAAAAACTCGCATAACTTCCTTGTTCAAAAAAATGTGCATAAATAAGTATTTGTATTTGAAAGTAATATATAATATAACAAATGATTAAATAGTTTTTTAATTTACCAAACTTTGACTGCGAGATATTAGCTGTATAAAAAATTTCCGTACAAAAACATTTGTTAAATATTACTATTAAACGAAACAAAGTGTTTGGCTCTTAAAAAATATAACCTTTTTAATTAACAAACAACTTAAATTTAATATTAGTAGTTTGATTACTTTTAATAGCTTTTTTAGTAATAAAGTTTATAGAAGCTTTTAGTGAAAAAAGACAATTTAATATGTTCAGTTATTGTAGTTTCTATTATATGTTGAGTTTTATTTTCTAGCACATTTGCTTAACAAAAGATTTCTTACTAATTAATTATTTGATATTGTTAGTAGTGAGAAAAATAAAACTATATAGTAATACTGCTATAAAACTTTACCTTTTAATATCGGTAGTTCTTGAACAAGCTGTTTTGGAGGTGCTTTTATAAGACATCCCTTTCTAATGTCCCAAGCTCCGCCCTCAAGGTACAACCCAGTGATGAAGCATCCTGGTAATTATTGTTTTTTAGGATAACGAACTACTGTCAGCATGTTTTGAATTTAAATTTTAAACTATGTTATTCATGTTCCAACAATATTTACCAAAATATATTTTAATTGTCTAAGTAATACTTTATAAACAAAATAAAGCAAAAAAAAGTGCAATGAGTAAAAAGGTAGCTTTATAATATAAATATAAACTTCAATGATTATTATACAATGAATAGGCAAACCTTGTCCAGGGTGTTCAGTTACTGATTCAGCAGTTGTATAATCAGTAACCTTAGTATACAATGTTGACCTGTCGAGAGGCCAACTATTTTTCCTACAAGTCGCTTGGACCATAGCCGTAAGATATGCTTCTGGTATGTGTAGACCTGCACCGTAATCAAATAAATTATGCATTGTAAACAGCTAATAAACTATAAAAATGTTTTTGAGAAACGAAAAAGTCTTTAAAACGTAAAGTCAAAAGATACTTGAATTAGATTATAAAAGTAATAAACAATTATAAAGCTGTTTGTGATTGGTTTCAATTTAAATAGTTTTAATAAAAAATACCTTAATATAATGACATACATGTAGCTTTATAGGAGTTTAAATTACCTGATAACCACATGACTTTAGGCTCTTCTTTATTTACCCAGTTGTCGTACTGATTATACCTTCTTCTAAAATGATCCATCCAGCTACCGAGTGATTTAAGGGTGTCAGGTGCTAACTTTCTCCAAATGATTGGTATTTGTCCATTGAACAATGCTTTTGCAACATCATCTAACTCATTGCTCATTCCGACTTCACCGATGAGAGCCTAAAAGTGTATTTTATGAAATAACAACAAGTATTATAATTTAAAACCAATTTGTTTTCGTTCGAAAACTGTTTAGTTAAAACATAGTTAGTAGCATTTTAAGCGTTTAAGGTATTCGGTACTTAGTATATGACGGTTATTTTATTAAAAAACAGCAAGATATATTAATTGCTTACGCCCTTTAATATATTATTTTAACAACTATTTGTTAAAGCAATTGATAAGAATCATACGTGTATATATAGTACGCCTATCGGTGTATACAAATTATAATGAGTATATCAGTAAGAACATTATATTTTACAATTTTTTAAGGGCATAGGATGGTGCAGAACTTATTGATAAAAATTAACAATGGCTCGTAAAACTTTTTTTGCATGAAATATAAATTGTTTATCGTTTTAACAGATGAAAGGAAGCTTTCTTTTATTTTTCTTTAAAATTAAATAAAAAACTACTTAAAAAAACGATAACTATATGATTTAACAAAAAAAAGAAAAAAAGAAAAAGACTATATGTATATTAAATTCACTAAAAAAAAAGAGATAAAAGAGAATTATCAAAATCTAGTGAAGGTTAGACTGAACATTTTGACGATGGTTGCTTAAAAACTTGAAAGAATAGGATTTTTGTTACTTTTACAAGGGACGTATTAAACTCGCTAAAGTAGCATCCTTATAATTCAAAAAGTACTAAAAAATAAAACCAGAAAAAGCAGTATATGGTAGCTAAGTTTAATAAATATACAAAAATGAAGAACTAAAAATGCTTTATAGATCTAGCTACTAGTTGCTGTATACTTCTGTAACTGTAAGTAGAAAAAATAAAATTAACTTTCTGTAATTCAGCCAGTGATTTTGCCATTTTAGCGATAAGTTTGTTCCATCGAGCAAGTTCTTGTAGCAACACAACTGTGGTAGGAGAAATCGACACTCCCAATTGCTTTGTTATTTTATCCAAATCAAACGGTTGCGGGATTTTACTCTGTTAAAAAAAGTAGTTTTAGCGCAGTAAAAACTTTTCTAACAGAATAAAGTTTAAATATATAACAAAAAAAAAACTAAAACTTCACATAAATACATATAAAAAGTATATTAGGCACGTTCTGATGATTGAAAATTAAACTAATAATTTAACAGATTTTCAAATAAATTTGAATTGAAAAATGCACATACAATATTATGTAGTATAGATGTAAAACATGTTAAAATAATATAATGAAAGAGTATTTTTAATAATTAAAAGTGTAAATTGATTTAGTTTGAGTTATCAGAATTTCAATAAAGCTCGTTAATTTTTTAAGTAAGTTAAAAACATTATATACCACCGTATACAGTAATCTTACCCTTATATTCTCACTTTGAACACAACTCAAAAGAAAGATTACTGTATATAACTCTATTAACAAACAACTTTCTTAAACTTTAGAGGACTCGTTAGAAAAACTAACTAATTTTGAAAAAGTTTTGTTGCAATCAGTTAACCTATTTGAAAATGTAAATTTTTTTCGTAACTCTAGTCGTTACAAACTTACAAAATTTAAATTAAGTTAAGTTAAACCGCTATTGTATTTTTTGTATTAAGCATAGTGTTATTATAAGATTATTAGTTTAGACTAAACTATTAGTATTCAAGTATTTGTAATGAATAACTTTGTTTTAAAATTTCATAACGGATTAGAGTACCACGTAAACATTATTTTCATTGAAGAAAAACAAACTTGGATGTCAGCAGCAGCGTTTGATATATAATCTTCTCTTGAAATTCCGCTCCCACTAGAGCTTGTCTGCGGCTGCAAATTCACCAGATTTTCCCACAGAGTTCGTGCTCCCTGTAAAAGCATCAAAATAAAAAAATTGATATAACAAAACTAGCAACTAACTTACTTTTTTTACACAATTTTGTCGAAAAAAAAACTAAGAGCTGAAAAATGTCAGTTGATCGTAAACTTTGAAGTTTGAGTAGAAAGTTGAAAAATAACTGTTAATTGGTATTAATAACAAAAGTGTTTTTTAAATATATTTAGTTTTAGTACAAAAAACAGAAGCTTTTGTTTTTTTAATGCACAATTTATAACATCTCATATAAACTGATGTTATAAACTAATTTTTTTAATGTTTTACAAATTATGAGAGTTCAAGTAGTTTACTAAAAAAACAATTATACATTCTTAGAAACAAAATAATTTTTGGCATAAGCAGCCTTAAAATTTTTTTGATAACATTTTGAGTTTTAAAATGTAAAATAATTTTCAAAAGCTTTAATTTCTTAAACCTTTAGTTATAAGAATAACATAAACAGACTTTTAAGTAAAAATAAATCCGTAAAAAATATAATAAACTTAAAAGTTGTGAAACTCACATGGAAAATATCTTAAATATTAATGGTTAACAAAGCTTGAAAGTAAAATTGTATTGATTAAAAGTACAAAAAAACAAGAAAAGTTTTTTGTACAACTAACCTGTGTATAATATCCGATTTCCGCATTGGCATGAAGCCCGAATACCTCAGGAGTGTTGGATAGCGGTAGGTTTTCAATTTTATCGACGTAACTTTCTTTTGAACCGTCATCTTGAGGAATGTTGTAGTCTACATTTCTGTCCCAGTAAAAATGAAATGGCTGGAACTTATCAAATATGAAATCTCCAAAGTATTCATCCATGTATGTGTTAACAACTCTTCTGTCGAAATCATCTATCACGCGTCCTCCGTACATAACCTGTTAAATAATTTTTTTTTAAGTTATAAGTCTACTTTTGTTGTTATTAAAATAAGTTAAACACTAACTACAACATAAATATAAGTTTTATTTTGGAATTTTTGCAACTAAGTCAAATTAATTTTTTTTAATAATTTGATGAGCACCTATCTTAATAGCTCAATATACAATGACTTAACTTCTGCTTAAATTTTAAGTTTTGAAACTTCATAAAGTTTTACTTTATAAAACATAACATAGATTTTTTTTTAAACTCTGATAACGACTTTCATAAAAACTTGGTTAATTGAAAAAATGCTTTAATAAAAAAGATCACATGATTGTTTACAAAAATCTAAAACTTTTTATTGCACAACATTTAAGTTTGAAACGCTTTCAAGTTCAAAACTTTACTTCAATAAATTTTCAATAAACTTTTAATAAAGTTTATTGAAAATTTATTGAAAAAAAAGTTACAAACCTGAAAGCGTTTTAAACTTATATGTTGTGTAATAAAAATGTGTAGATTTTTCTAAACAATCATTTATTTTTTAAATTGTTGATGCCGTAGAAAAATCACAAACAAAAAGTTGACTGTGTCCTAGACTGATTTGAGCGTTATATTCAGTATAAAAATATTGTCTAAAAAATGCTGTAATGTTCATCAATGACAAATTTATAGATAATGTAGATAAACAAAAACACACAAAATCTAACAAGAATACATATGGAGTTTTATTATAGAAACAAAAAAAAGGTTATGAAATTTTTCATTCTTACTAATGGTAAGTATAAGTATTTAAAACATTTGTAGAAATTTTAACTTTTTATTAATTTAACAAAAAATAGTTAATTTCAAAAATACAATATATAGGTAAATTTATACTGTGTATAATCCAAATGAATTAAGAAGTTTAAATAGTGTCAAACAATAGAAAAAATTATAAAAAATACTAGCCTCTCCAACAAGGTATTTAAGTGAATTCCAAGGAATTTTTTCATCATTCAATTCAAAAGCTTTTGTCAGGTAAGTTTTAAGAATTTCCATGCTAACAGTATGGTCAGATTCGTTGAAATCGTACGCAATATTCCAACCGATTTTTCCATATTTTCTTCGTTCTTGCACTACAGCATGCAAAAAACTCAGAACCCACACCAAAGTTCTGTTGAGATAAACATTTAAAAAATAGATTTAAAAACTAAAATTAGCTTCAATAGGATTTATCGACAAGACCAATCGAAATCAAAACATAAAATAATACTAAAACTATTAAAGTTTATTAAAATAAATCAAAATTTCAATACCTACACTTCATTTTAAACAGGTTCATATCAACATGATATAAAGTATTTAAAGAATGAAACCGTAAAATACAAAATAAGGCAGACATTTTTTAATTTTTTTCACCGTTTTCTTTTAAAAATAAGTAATTAAAAAAAAGTACCTGAAAGCTGGGTGAGGGCAATCTATCAATGCGTTCGTACTTAACTTTGAATAGGTCGATCTTAAATTCAGTTTAAGTCCATTTGGAGGTTCAGTGACAACTTTGAACGACCTCTGTAGAATAGCAATGGGGAAGTTATCGATCGGGTCGGTAGTTAGCCACAGCCTGCATTGATATCGAGCTTTAGATTTACTAATTTTGACATTATATGCACAATAAAATATTTCACAAGATATTAAAAATTAATCACACAATCACACTACACAATTAAAAATGGATATGATATACACCATGTGATAATTTTTACGAATATCTTTAGCTCGAAAGATCTAAATAAAGTATAAAAAAAAAACTAAAACTCATGTGTACATTAATTGGAAAAAAAGTAAAGTGGAATAAATACTTTTACTTAAAAAATAAAAAAAATGTTCCAATTAATTTTTTTTAATGGAATTATTTATAAAACTCTAAATATGTTTACCATAATAGCGAAACATTTTGACGATTCTTTTTTATATAAACACGTAACCATATATATTATGAAACTATTGCAAAAAAAAAAGTTGGACTAAATTTATCGAACTAGGTTAGAAGTTCACAAAATGTTTGTTCATAAAAATAGTCAAAATTTGTAAATATTGTGGACTTATGTAAGTGTTTTAAATAGGAAAGTCTAAAAAAATATAACTTCATAAAATTTAAACCTTTACAAAAAATCTAGAAATAATTTTCATAAATAGTATATTATTTTTGATAAAAGCAAGGATAATCTACTATTCAACTATCATGACAAAGTATATATAAAAAGGGCTTAAATTTATCGTTTAGAAAAAATGAAAATGTTTTCGTGTTCAAAAAAATGCTAAACTACTACCACAAATAAAAATACTCTACAAGAAGTCTTTATTACTTTATTGTTTTTATTTTCAACTCAAATATAGATTTAACAAAAATTTTTGAAAATAAAATTTTTAGAAACATGTAAATATATTTAAAAATAAAGTTTTAAAGAAAATATTTATACTTATAATTTTTTCAAACGAACTTCAGTGTTTTAGTTTTTTAAGAGGTTTGAAAGCTAAAAACTTAATTACAATCTAATACCTAAAGTCTGGATGAGGCTTCGCGATATTTAAAATGCATTTTTCGAGATCTTTGAGCCACTTAGTAAGCAAATGGCAGTTTTGAAGCATGAGCCATTGTCCTTTTGATGCAGCAAACTCACACATCTGTAATGCAATGTTTTCTTGACCCTGACCCATTGACAACAGTTTAAACCTGTTACCTCCAAATCCGTTTCTGCAAGTTTGTAAGAGCTTAGGAAAATGTATTAATAAGTTTAGCTTTTTTAACTGTAAGCTGTACTAATATAAGCAACTAGTTATTAGCGCATTTTATTCTGAAATAAAGAGAAAACAAAGCTCGTTTTAAACAAAAAAATTAACAAGCTTCTCTGCCACATAAATTATTAGTAGCTAAGTTGTAACAATCGTAAAACAACACACTGTAAAGTTGTTTTAAACTAAACTAAATATAACTATTTTATAAAAGGTACAACTACTCTAAATGTTTTGTAAAAACATCAAACTTACAACATTTTTAAAGGTATACGGTGGAAATTACTTTGTGATGTAAAGTTCAAATACTTTGGATTAGTGTAACTGACATTAAAGTTTCATTTTAGTACTCTCTATTTCTAATTAGCTACATTAAAACGTAAGAAAAATAGTAAATATATAAGCTAATTTAATTAGTTTTTGCCTTTTTTGCAAGCTTACAAAAGTCTTACTTAGCTATAAATAACAACTTTATAATCAAGACAACGTAACAGTTTTTAATTTACCGAGTTGGAAAAAAGAAAATGTACTAAATAAGTTCTATAGAAATTTTATAAAGCAATTTTTTTTTAAATAACAGGGTTTCCAAATGTTTTCGGCAAATTTTCTCCAGGTTTTTAAAATTTCTTCCAGGTTTCTAAAATTACACGTTTTAGGATCTATTTTTAGTTTAAAGTTAAGTTAAAGGTAAAAAACTGTGTTAAATAGTATAACGACATTGAAAAGATATCGTAAAGCTTCTTTAAATAGATACTGAAACCAAACTGTAAATTTATAAATTTGTTTTTTAATAAAACATTTTTTAGATGATGATAAAAAATTCTATCTATACGATTTTTTTATTTTTAGTTTTTTGGAAACCTTGAAACAAATATATAAAAAAGCCTAGAAACTTTTTATACCTCTCACCAAAAACTAGTTTTTGTCACTAAAAACAAAAATATGTGTATGTTACTCAGTTGCACACGTTTTTGAGATTTAAAATAAACTCTCTCTTTGTTCGAATATTGTGGGTTGTGATCTTCGTAATAATAACAAACAAAACAATTATACAGACGACAACAGTCAGCATTTGAAGTAAATAAGTAATTGTTTAAATAACTTATTTAGTCTTATTATTAACATAATTTTATTGTTGTATTTATTGTGTTCAATTCAATATAGTTGACATGACCATGTACAAAATTAAAGGTAGCGATAATCGTAATAAAATATATATTTAACATAAAATAAATACTTACATTATTTTTGTGCGTTAAAGTAAAATATTGGAGGAGATGTTATTTATTGTAATAATATATAAATTATCTTACAATAATTCAATAATTGAAGAATAAGCTTAGTTTAATTTTTTTTAATAAAAAAAAAATTATTGTTTTTTTCATATCTAGTTCAAGTATAAAGTAAATGATCTACTAAGATACTTTAAATAAAATAAAATCTAACTTATCAGCTAGTTTTTGCAGATCGCTAGCAGGATCAGAACCAGGACTTAGAATAAACACGATTGGAGACATTGGTGTTGATTGGTCAAAAATATGATCGAAGCTTATAATTGGTGGCTGCACGAATTTTGCACCAATTTGCTCAATGACGTATTTCATTACAGATCTGATAACTCTATCAACACGGAAACATCTGGTTATAAAAATTAAGTTACCTTGGATCTATACGAAAGCTATAGTGAAAGTTTTACCAAGTTAAAAATATAAAATAAATAATTATGTTAAAAAAACTCTATTAAAAACTATGTTAAAAAAGAATGTTAAAAATAAAACAAAATAGTAATTTAAAAGAACTATTTTCTTGTATCAGGATACTGCTAACAAAATTACCTGAGCAAACACATTTCATGGAAGCAGGAAAGTTTATCGTTGTAAGGAGATGGAAGTTGAACTGTTTCTGGTGCATCGTGATCGAACCAACGTTTCCACTCCTCTGTATTTTCTGCGATCTGATTCGGCAACTGACCGAAAACATCTGGTATCACTTTTGATAGTTCAATGATGTCCTGCCAACCTGAATCAGGTAGCCATTCTACTGGCTTCTTACGACTGCAATTAAGATAAAACTAAAGTGTTACTAAAAAAATTAAGAAAAATGGCTCGATTAACGTATGTAGTTGCGAAACTATAAGTGCGTTTTAAGAATTTGGTTTGAACCTGTTTAAACTAATGAAAGTCAGCTTACATAAATTGCGTAAATATTTATCTAATTAGTATAAACTTCTAACTTATGAAAGTTAAAAAAAAACATTTCTTATTGTTAATAATTTGAAAAAAAGGTTAAAACTAAATTTTGTACTTTCTAAACACAATTTAAGCTCCGCAAAAAAAATTGAAATAATTTTAAGTTATAGTTTTTATTTAATTGAACTATAAAGAAAATTTTTGGAAACTACTAAAAATTAATTCAAAAACATTTAGTTAACTAAATAATCTTAAATTTATTAGAGTTAAAGTAACACTATAAACATTTAAAAATCTATATAGTATGTTTCACAAAGTTGATTAACTTATAAAAAACACTCTAAGTTGTAAAAATCTTATATGACTAAATAAGCTAAAATAAAGCATAAACATGGTGTAAATGTTTTAACAAAACAAATTTGTAACAGAACTAAAATAATAAAATTATTTTAGTAAATTTCATCATAACATACTCGCTTTTTTCCAAAGCAATATTTCCCTTGTAAAAGAAATCTAGTTCTTCCTGCTTAATTAAGCCCTCATCTTGGCTTAACTTAATGGTCATTTGGAACGCAAATAACAATTTATGCTTCTCAAACAATCCTGTCAATAATATTTTGACATTGAAAAACTATTTAGTTTAAGGAAGTCTAAATTTGTATCAAATATTTAAATAGAAAGTTGATTTAACAAACGGCTAACTTTATATACGTAAAACTTTCACTATGTAAACTAAGTAACTTCTCAAATTTACCAAAGCTTTTAAAACAAAAACAGAACTTATAAATAAGCAACTAAAGAGGAAAAATGAAAATAAAAGTACACACCAGTACAAGCGTAGTTGTAAACATTTAATGTGAGAGCTGCAATTATGTTATCGAGTCGGTTCTTCAATATGGAGTCTGGCATGGATTTTCTCAATGAAAATTCAAACACTCCAAGGAAAGCAGCAAGCGAAAACTGGTACATGGAATTTATATTGGCCATCTCAGACAATACGAAAAACAAAATAGCCCCTCTACGAGCTGCTGGTCGATAACTGTCGAAAAAAAAATCATGTAAACACATTCATTGTATCTAGCTTATTAAAAAATTAACAAAAAAATTACATCTTTAGAAAAAAAAATCAAAAAAACATTGTTCTTCTGAAAAAACTATACACCTTTGATTAATATACAGTAAATAGACATTTTATTCGATTCACTTTTGCTACACTGCATATTCTAACAAATAATTCAAGTAATTTACATACAAATTTAAAAAACAGTTGTGATTTATAAAAAGTTTAATTATAAAATCACTAACAGTATATTAAAGTCAAACATTTGCTAATATAATGGTTAAAAGCAAGAAAGCTTCAGACAAATGTGTAATAAAACTTGTCTGATATACAAGTATGAATAATTTACAAACTTGATATAAAACTAAAAAAAAAAAAATAAGTTCAAAAGCAGAACTAAAAGTATTATTTAAATAAATAAATTTTTGGATATAACTTAATTAAGTTGTACACATTAAATTGTACTTAGATGTAACTATACCCTCAAAGCTTTAAAAAAACTAAGAGTTTTTAAAAACCCGAAACAAAATTTCATAACAAAAGTTTTGTATTCAAATTCATTCATTAGAAGGTTAATACTTTATCCGAGTAATAAAAAAGAATTAGTTAGACGTCTTGAAAACTATATGATAAAAAATTCTTAAGTGAGGATTGTAGAATAACTAGATCAAGTAAAAAAGACCCCTAAGTTTGAAAAATTTAAAAAATGACCCAGATGTACTAAAGCAAAAAATATATATATTTTAAAACAATTTTCACTCTGGTTTATTTTGCACGAGAGTAAAAATGAAAAAATAAATGAAAAACAAAAATTAAATATAAAAAAAGACTAAAAAACCGACCAAGGGTAAAAGTTAGGGTTAACAGTGATAGTAAAAGAAACTAATAATAATGAATAAAACAATAATAAGAAAAAAGTTACCTACCAAGGGTATGTGTAGAAGTGATAGTTAAAACGAAATTTAAAAAAAAGTATGTGAAGATTAAATCAAATATAAAAAAGGACCCCAAAAGTTTGAACAAGTAAAAAATATGACCCCAGTTTTAAATAAATAATAATAAAGACCTCGTGGTCATTTTCTTTACTTGATCCGAAAAGTTTATACACGATTTTACTTCGATTTTTTTCAAACCTAGTCAAAGTAATATAAAATAGTTTAAAAGTTAATTAAGAGTATTTCAATACTTTTATTTCATTTTTCCATAATGTGCTGTTCGTTATAAACATTAAATCTTAGACAAAAATCTTAAATAAAAGCAAGCTGAATTTTAAACACTAAAAAGACACTTTTACAGCAGCATTATGTATATATGAAACAAATGGATGTTCTAGGTATATTTACAAAAGCTCTCTCTTGTACAGGTAAAAGTAAAGTTTATATACTGAAATTATATTTTTAGTACTTGTTTTCACTTTTTAAATTATTAAACTTCTTCAGATAAGACTTACATTTTTATAAAAAAATTAAACGAAACAGCCGTTAGAAAAGCATACGTTATACACGAAACTATTTATCCAAACTGATACTTGCATACTTCATACATGCGATTTTTTCTTAAGAAATACAGAGCTAAGTCAAACTTAACAGTAAAATTCTGTTAACACCAAGCAAAACTTTATTACAAACCCATCTCTCAGTTTGTCAATATTTAATGCTGTTTCGGTAGCAAGTACGAGTTTCTCAGCAACTTCTAATGCTTTTACTTTTGTATTATCCAGTGTTGCTATCAATTCAGTGTTATCCAGCATATTTCCTAAATTTTATATATGTAGGTGATGAAAAACTCAGGTTTTACAAAAAGAAAATAGAAACAACATTTTTACTATTTTAAAAGACAACGTTTAACAGTTTTAATGACTACATAGCCTTTTTTTTTTGGTCTAATATCTTTGCTTATTAAAAAAAATAACTAAATAAGTTTAGAATACACTAAACATATTTTATACTAATGTACTTTAAAACATTTAATAAATTTTATAAAAAATGTTTTATTACCAGTAGAATTAGCAAGTTCCCTAAGTAAAGAGTCTTCAAGGTCTTTTAAAAGCTTTTTGTTAACCGAAGTTTCTTGAATCAATCTTTCTCTCTGTTCTTCTAATTCTTTTCTCTCCAACTTTACAATCACAGACAGTAACTGATCTGTGATTTAGTTATACTTGTTTTCTTTTTTGGTGTACAAAAATTTTTTTTTTAAATAGTTTTTTTTTTTGAACTGTGGAAAAACAATTTTGAAGGCCTTTGCTGTTACTACTTCTGATTCTCGCTTGAGTACAAATTTTTATTTAGAATTTCAGTTTTATTATAGCTAAGCAATATTTTTGAGTCAAGGTTGCTAATTTACTCGTTTATTTAATTTTCAGAAAGTTAACTTTCACTAAACTATATAACAAAGCCTATAAAATAACTATTTATACTTTAGAGTTCGTCTAGTTTGTTGTAGTAGTGAACCGTAGTAAATGACTTTAGCTAAGTTTAATTTTAAACTTGTAATAAAACCGTTACTTTAAATAACTATTTATATAGAATACTAGATAACAATTAAAAACATTGAATAAAAATCTATTATTTTGAATAATTAACCATAACGAAATTCAGTTTTTACCGGGTCTTTTTTAAGGTATCTTAAAAAAATACATAAATCATAGTATTTGTGTTTGTTGAGCTAGCCCTTTATTTTATTTTGTTTATAAAAAGACTTAATTTATTGAAAAACAAATAAGAATTATTTAAAAAATTGATACCAAAAAAAAATTATTAAGCTGTTTTTATTTGAAAAAGAGACCTATAAAAAATCGAAAATACCAGCTTAAAAATGTTATGAAGGTTAAAAGTGTGACAACAGATAATATATTTTTTAATTAGTACTTTTTGAAATTAATAGTTGTTTAATTTATTATACAACATAAATATTTATTGATCTATTTAAAATAACTAGGAAAAAGCTACAATACAAGCACAACTAAACAAAAATTCTTAAGTATTTCAGGTTTCAATTTTATTCCAAAAAAGTTTGCTTATTTTTGTAAGATACAAAAAGGTTTCACTTGCTTTTTAATACATCTCAGATCAACTGTAATGCAGTTTATAAATACAAGGCTTATTCACTTATCCGGACATGTTGGGCAAGATTCTTCTGTAAACATGTCAGAATAAGCATTTATCCGGATAAGTCCAAAAAAGAAATTTTAATAAAATTATATAACTGCTGTACATTATGCAATGCGTAATAGATAAATAAAAAGACAGATAATAAAAGCTAAATTTTAGGCTAATTTATTTAATTATTTTTTCTACGGTAGAAAAACATCAGACTTACTAACCCTCTGCGACGATAAACGTTTTTTTGAGGGTCAAGCAAGTAAAATTCATCATTTTAAATTCCAACTGCCCTAACTTTTTATTTAAAAAAAAAGGTTTATAAGAAAAAATAAACTAAACTTTTCTTTAAAATCAAAAAATAATATTCAAAATTAAAAATATGTAAACCTATCCCTAGCTTTGAAAAAACTTTGAATGTAAGCTTTAGTAGTATTATTACGTCATAATAATAAACTAAATTGAAGAATTTATAAATACACTTAAAATATTCTTACAGCATAAAAGCTTAGATATTTGTATCACATGAAAGTGTTTGTGTTTAAAAATGATTTTTTTTTTGGATTTTTTTCTCGACTGAAACTGTCCGGATAAGTGAATAAGCACTGTAGTACTAAAATGTTAAACAGAGTTATTAAATAAATGTGCAACTATACAATCTGTTGAAAATATGTCAACTAAACAACCTTCAAGTCCTTTCAAAGTAACTGAGTAATTGATAATGAGAGCTTTCCCAAACATATTTGGTGAATATTTAGGGTTTGCTTGCTTAGAAGTTAAGTAGAGTCTAAAATTTGAATCGTAATCTACCTCTTTATCTCCTGTAATTATTGAAATTAAATAAATACTAACTAAAGCTTTACATCGATCTCCTTTACATTGCAAGAATTAAACAACTTAAATTTATTTTTACCTTCGTTTACCGAAAACAAAAGAATGATAATAAGAAATTTTAATAAATGTTTTATATTGTATTAAAATAACAATACAACATATATTTAAATAAAATAAAAACTTTCTATAAAAAAAAATATTTTAGAATAGAAATGAGTGAAGACTTACCAAGTAAGACAAACTCCCTTCCAGCTGGCCCTTTTATTTCCCTTGTGAGCAATGTATCGATTACAGGATCAACATATTCGTCAACATCTGTAAACAAGAACGGAAAGCCATATTTAATTGCAAGTTCTAGTTGCTTCAGAAAGTCTGGATTGTTAAATGTGGATTCCTGTTTATGGTAACTTGATCTTTAGTCAATTTATTACGAACTTACATGGTTTGAGTTATATAATGCTCACATAAATGTTATAAAAATAATACAATAAATTACCTCTGTTTATAAGACTTTTGTAATAAACAGTTTTCTTATATACTTTTACGGATTAAGTTAGAATTTATTAGTATGTTCCATATGTGAAAAAAGATAGAAACTAACTACCATTACAAGCTTCATGAAATTTTGAAAGCAAAACAAACCTTTAAGTTATACTTTTCTTCTTTTTTCCTGATCCAATTAAGTGCTTGTTCCTGAGGATCTATGCAGAGGGGGCATCTTGACGCTCTAACTGTAAGAATTCCATTTTGTACTGAAAGTTCATCGGGAGGAAGCCCTTCTGATGTCCATTTGCTTATTTCAACCTAGAATTGAATAACATAGAGTTTCAATAAATTCAAATTGAATAACTACCGGTTAATATGTGTAAATTTAATCATTACATTTGTATTTAACTTTTGATTTGTACTTAGGTCGATAAATATAAATAACCGGTTTTTAAATTGATTCAATTAGTAATTTATTAAGTTATAGTTTTCTACATATAAAACAAAGATTACTAACAAAGTTATAAACTTAAATTGTATTCATAAATATAATTGTAATTTTTAGACAATTGATAGGAAAAAACAGGTTGAAAAAATTTAAATTATCAAAGATAAATAGGATAAAGCTTACCTCGTCTGTAAGGATGTTTTCAAGTTTAAAGGGGTCTGATATTGGAATTTCCTTGTCTGCCACACCTTTAACCCAATCATGATAAACCATTTTATTTCGGAATTCCCAGGAAAAAGCACCTTCATAGCTCATAAAAGCCGATGACACCAAACAGTCTCCGAGCAATCTGTTGTACAATGAATGTAAAATGTGCAATTCATTCATGTTTAGTAATTTTGACGTTTGTTAATTTAATTGGAAACTTTTAACGTATGGAATTAACAATATGCAATCAACTTTATTATATATCGCACACACATACTTTATTCGTTTATTTTTCAACTCAAGAAGCTCTTTTTTCCACCTAGTGTCTTCACTACCCAGCCCACTAATCAGTTTGTCAGCAGCAATCAGCCTCCTTCCCATGATTTCGGCTTCTTCTTGTAACTTTCGTGATTCTGTCATTGCCTATAACAAGTGTTAGGCGATAAAAAAAAATCAATGATGATTTAAATATAAACGTGTGCTTAAAAAGTATATCAAATTAAAGATTTAGTAGAAAAATATTCCTACATAAATAATTCATAGTAACTTTATAAAACGTTAATGTTGTTAGCACAACTTTATTTGGTAAAAAATCATATTTATTTAATAATTTATTCAAAAAAGAGGTAAGTTTAATTGAATGATATATATATATATATTTGAAATTAAATTAGAAAGCTACAACCCTCTTATTAACTTGCTTTCACAAATTAAAAGTCTTTATACGTAAAGGAATAAATCTTTGTCGTATTTGTATCGAAGCTTTGCTACTTTCAATTATTAATTGTAACTATTTAAAAATTTGATAGTTTACTTAATAAAATAGACTGACTTTTTCATATTTTTCGGCAAGTTTTGCCAGCTGATCATCTAACAAAGCTACTTCTTTGTTTACTTTGTCCAGTTCCCGCTTAGCTTGGTAAAAACTCCTTTCAAGTCTGGCAACTTTTTCCCGCTTCGGTTTTATTTCTCTGGCAACATCGCAATAACCCATGACAGCTGTGACAAAGCGCATCATTCCAAATCCTGCCTTGCTAATTGCACGCATTTCTTTTAAATTGACACCAAGACTTCCGAGAAAACCCTTAACAGTCCGAGTCTGTATAGTGAAAATATTACTAGTAAAAATAACTATCACGAAACACACTATTACAAAATTAAATTTAAAAATGGTCTAGAAATTAGATATCACAACAAGAAGCATGCTATGCTCAAATAAAAAATAAAGTAGCAGAAATTTTAAAACTATATTTTTTTGTTTTACTTGATTTTGTGTAATAGCATCAACATCCATTTCCATAAGAGATTTGAGAAAGTTTCCTTCTGACATCATACCTTTAGCAGATTTCCATGATATTTCTTTGAAGCCTTTCATTACAAGAATGCACTCGCATATTGTCTGCACTGGTTTAGGTGGCTTAGCGAAAGACCTGTGATAAGTGCATAGTATAGAAGTTATCAACAAAGGTAGCAACAGAAATATATATAACGTGGAGATAAATCCTTGTTTAGGGCTAAGCTGCTACGTGATAATGTTAGACACCTAATTACAAATATCATCTCTACTGCAAAACGTGGTGAAAGTTTACTAGCAATAACGCTCTATATATTACTATCAAACAATATTAGCAAATGTTGCAAGGCATTCTATTACAAAATACAATTGTTGTAAGCATTTTAAACTATAAAATTACCAAAAAATATATATATCAAACTTTTTTAAATTCAAATTTAATTGATGCCTTATATTAAATGTAAAACATAAAGGTGTAATGATATTAACATCTCATTTTCGTATTTTAAAACTATCATATCGTATTTTATATATTACTATCAAACAATATTAGCAAATGTTGCAAGGCATTCTATTACAAAATACAATTGTTGTAAGCATTTTAAACTAAAAAATTACCAAAAAATATATATATCAAACTTTTTTAAATTCAAATTTAATTGATGCCTTATATTAAATGTAAATCATAAAGGTGTAATGATATTAACATCTCATTTTCGTATTTTAAAACGGATGTTGTAAACTGTTTTACGCAGATTTCGTGACGTGCTTACAGTATTAAAAACAAACATTTTTATTATTTTAAGGAGTTAATTTTATTCCGACGCGTATATATCGGCGTTTGTCTTTCAAATACGCGTTAGTTGCAAAGTTATTCCGCGGTACGATCAAGTTTAACGTTTTACTTCAATTTTCAAGAATAAAGAAAACGTCTACATCGCGGAGTTGATGTTAGTATTTATGTAAATTTACGATTGTTGATACTTTTTATAGATTTTATTTGTGTCGTGATTTAAAGTTTCTTTCTTCAGAACTAAGAATTATTATTGAAAATAAAGTAAATTGCATTTATTCAAAGTGTGTTTTATTCATAATTTAGGAATAAGTTTGTAACTATATTAAACTAGCATCAATATAAACCTAGTTGGTTAAAGTGGAAACCACGCAGTGACTTTTAAGAACCTTGAATCTTCTGGTTAGGAATCTTTAAGCAGACAACAAAATAAATGCACACAAACAACAATGACGATATCAATCTTAATAATTCTCATCAAGCAGAGATGATGAATGATAATGCTGAATTTTATCTGTCAAACAGCATTCAACAACAATTTAGAAAATTAAGCGAAGTTAAGCAGCTAACAAATGAAGAAGAGTTAAGAATTTTGCAAAAGCAAATAAAAAATTTAAATAATAGATTAAAGCAGTCTAGATCACAACATTACGAACGTGCGATGCTAGAAAAACGCGAACCTTTTTACGATGATTACGAAAGTAATGATACTAGTTTTGATAATTTTAGCGATACATTTAAGGCGCAAAGACTAATTAAAAAGTTTAAAAGATTAGACTTTGTAAGAAACCCTCGTGATATTATTAGTTTTTTCGAGGAGGATATGTTAAATGAAAATATTTCTAGTAATACAGAATAGTATAAATTTTTAACTGGGTTTTGGCCGAGAGAAGAGTTGTCAGACTATTATAAATTGACAGAAAGAGGTGAAAGAAATTACAGTTCTTTAAAAAACTTTTTTATCAATAGGGACAATCAGTTAGCTGAAATTTTAGATAAAATCCCAATTTGAAATGAGTGTACAAACTTTAATAAAATATTTGCTACAGCCGTGAGTTGGGCCAAATGTCCAGAGCAGGACAGAATAAAGTTTTTTCTTGCATACTTAATGCCCTTTTCGATCAAAGATAAGAATAGAGAACATTTTGATGAAAGCTTAGAAGTTTTTAAAAGAAAAGGACAACCCATATGGAACGCTTATAAAGTAAACGCATTAATACCTAAGCAAGTTAATTACGATAGACTACAGCAGTATGAACAAAGTCATTATAAGTCTAAAATAAATTACCATAAGCGAGTTCGTCATAATTGTCAACAAAGTTTTCATTTAAGAGATAATGGTAATAATCATAATTACAATTATCGTCAACATAATCAAGGTAGAGATAATTTTAAACCAAGAAAAACATACAATGGTAATAGTAATAACAATGTTAACATAGCACAGTGTTTGTCGTGTCATCAATACTTACCAACAAAAACATTTAATATAAATAAAGCGTCACAAACAGCCAAAGAAAAAGCTCAGGTAACTAAAAACACTAAAGCTATTGGAGTAACTGGTCAAGTAGTATGGTTTAATGTTCGCAAAGGTTACGGTTTTATTCATCGTGATGATCGGAACAGCGATATCTTTGTTCATTATACAGCTATCGTCAAAAACAACCCTAACAAATTCTTAAGGTCTCTTGCACAAGAAGAAAAAGTCCAGTTTGATATTGTTGTAGGTAAAAATAACATGTCAGAAGCCGCAAACGTGACAGGTCCTAATGGTAAAACAGTTCAAGGGTCTAAGTATGCTGTAGATAAGAATTCAAACTACAACCAAAAAATTCAACAAAAATTATTTGACGCAAACCATCATTCTAGTAACCTCCAACAGCAGAAAAAAAAGCTAGTAGAACTTATAAGCAAGCTTTGCTTTTACAGCTATTAAGGAAAGAAAAACATCGAAACCAACAGCAGAAAAATAGCAGTTACAATAAAAAATATGATAGCAAGCCAAAATATCAAGTGCAAACAGTGCAGCTTAAAATTTATAAACAAGACTCAGGCTATTACGATTCTTCAAAAACAAAATCAGAAACTAGCGTATCAAGCAACATATTAGCTAAAAAGAAGAACAATTTTGAAGTATTTGATTCCTTTAATAAAAAATAAATTGTAACACAGAATAGAAAAGAGTCAGAATTACTAATAGCAGGTCTAAAACTTTTAACATTTATCATAAAGCCCTTTTGAAGATAAAACATAAATAATTTCACAAAACTAACAAAACAGACTTTAATAAAGGTAAAAATTTACATGAAAATCAATTTAAATATTTTCTAAACTCAGGTAATTTTTTTAAGAAGTTAAAATGAAAGAAACTATTACGTGTATTTATTTTGTATTCTTTTCTGATAAAATTTCTGAATTGTAAAGTTTATAGCTTTTTTACTTTTAATGATGTGCTATAAAGTGTTTTATATTATAAATTACAGTTTAGTAATTGAACTATTAATTAAAAGCTAAGACAGAACAATTATACAATAAAAAAGTTTAATAAGCCTATTTTTATATTGAAATTTTAGTAACTACATTTTACTCTAACTTAAAAACAAAACTAATTTATCAGATTTTTTGCTATTAAAATAATCAAGTTCAAGTTTAAAGCTTTCAAATTCGACTCGTGATAAATTTTTTCTATAAATTTTGAATTTAAAAGTACTTTAAACTCCCATTAAGTTTTGACTGTTAACGACCGAAAAAAAAGCACTCGCTAAATTTTCCTCTTTATAAATTTCTATAATGCTTAAGTTTTGTGTTGCTTTAATAGAAATACTTTATACTTGAATCCTATAAAAGTTTGTGCATGAAAATACTACTTATTGTTTTGTAAAATACTTTAAAGAAAATGTTTTCTGTTTTGTTTATTAAAGTTTGCGAGTTAAATATTAAGAACATATGTTTTTCTAAGTTAAAAACAAAATTAAAATGTTTCATGTGTTTTAAAATATTAATTTTCTTTTAATGCACCTTTAAATGCTTAAAATGTTTTGTTTTGTATAAAATAATACTATTAAATTATACTATTTTGTATTAAACGTAAATACTGACAGTTTCGTTATTGTCTTTTGGCATAATAACATAGTAGTTTTTACGAAACTTTCTTGAAAGAATATCTCAACTTTTATTTTTAAGCCGCGTATTTTTGTACAATTAATTCTTTCAAATGAATACTACAATGATGGACAATGAAAAGATGAATATTTTCTATGTCAACAAGTGAATTCGATGAATTTTTGAATTTGAAGTTTAGAGAAAAACAAGCGAATCAAAACAATTCGTTCCTGCTAAATAAACCACCGTAGAAGAAGAAAGCGGAAGAGAAATGCCGGAATAGAAAAAGCCCGAGGACAACAAGCCCAAGGACAAGAACCCCGAGGAAAAGAAGCCTGAGGACAACAAGCTAGAAGCCAACTAAATGACTATCATTTTTACTTTGTCCTTATGTTGTGTCTTATCTTAATTTTGTAAATTATGTAATTTTTGAGATAATAAGTTATACAGTTTCTTTTTCTTACTTTTTTTTTTGATCCGCCCTTTTAACAATTATAAAAAAATTTAAAGTTAAGTAGGATTTTAAGGATTTAAATTATTTAAAACCAGGCTTTAAACACTAAAATAAAAATTTAAAAAGAAATAATGTAATGATATTAACATCTCATTTTCGTATTTTAAAGCGGATGTTGTAAACTGTTTTACGCAGATTTCGTGACGTGCTTCCAGTATTAAAAACAAACATTTTTATTATTTTAAGGAGTTAATTTTATTCCGACGCGTATATATCGGCGTTTGTCTTTCAAATACGCGTTAGTTGCAAAGTTATTCCGCGGTACGATCAAGTTACGATTAAGTTCAACGTTTTACTTCAATTTTCGAGAATAAAGAAAACGTCTACATCGCGGAGTTGATGTTAGTATTTATGTAACTTTACGATTGTTGATACTTTTTATAGATTTTATTTGTGTCTTGATTTAATAGTTTCTTTCTTCAGAACTAAGAATTATTATTGAAAATAAAGTAAATTGCATTTATTCAAAGTGTGTTTTATTCATAACTTAGGAAATAGTTTTGTAACTTATAATTGTAGCTATTTGTAACTAAAGCTGTCAGTTAGTAAGTTACTGGAGACCACGTAGTTAAGACATAAACATAAAAATCATTAAAATAACCTTGTTGGTTAAAAAGGAAATATAAATTACTATAAATAAAAGACCCAAATGATGAGACTATAAAAAACCATAAGTTTTCTTTTCTTTCTTCGATACTCTTGTCGAAAACATTGTAATACTATAATCGATTTATACAGATTATTGGATGTAAAATTTAACATACGTAGTCTTTATTTACAATTTTATAATATACTTTAAATTTAGAACAAAAATAGTAAAAACTGATACTAGAGTGTCTGTTTGTTTGTGATAAGTTGTAGCGAAACTAACCGGACTTCAGTGACATCAGACTTTTCAAGATCCTGGAGCGCCAATCTGGCAGCTTCGAGAGCAGGCATCGCTTCAGCGAGAGCTTCCTCTGCATCTTGCTTCTCAACTACAATGATCTGTCGCGTTTCAAACAGTTGATTAAAAGTTTCTGGCTTAAAATATTATTTTTTTTGTTAAAAAAATTTAGCCACAAAAAAACAACCTTATTAGCTTCCTCAATTTCGAGAGCCTTTTCAGCAGCAACCGTTTTCTTTTCAGTCGCAGTTTTCGTTTTTTCTGAAATATCAACCAACATTGCCTCACAAGCGGCCGTTTTTTCCCCAACTGCGACCTATTATTAAACATACTGCTACTATCCTTCTTAAACAAAAAACTATTTTAAGAAACATCAGGAAAGACTTTTTAGAGTCGTAATAAGTGTAGGGTATATATTGAAACGAACCTTTTGCACAGCAAGCTTTTCATTGAGTTCATTTAACTGCACAGCAGCTTCAGCAAGTTTTTTTAGCCCACCATCCAATCTTTCACATAGTCTCAAAACTTCCAGATCTTTTTCTTGCAACAAGCTGTTGTACCTGCAAAATTCGGTTTAAGTTGTTTTAGTTAAAATGTGTTAAATAAACTTACTAATCAAATAAGTTCTAATTATTTTAGGAAGTTAAAACACGCACAAAATATACATTAAAGAAAAAATAATTTTATATGACAATATTGTATTATAAATTTATAAAAAGATTTTGACTTATAGTAGTTAAAGTTAATAATTGTTAGTTATACTTAAAATTGTGAATAAAAATTAACAACTTTTCAATAAATAGAAGGATAGAAAAATTTATTTAAGAATATAGCTTCTACTTAGGTTTTAGCGATGTCAAACTGAAAAAGAGTAGTTTTCAAGAAAAAACTGCAGGTATAAAACTATTAAGAAAACCTTAGTTTTTACAAAATCTTTAACAATTTACATATAACATTAACAAAAAAGACTATCTTACGTGGTAATGTAGTCGAGGTAATTTTTTGGTGTGACATAATTGTTCCTCCTTAACTTACGTGCAAAATTTAAACTGTAGTCTTTTACGGACTGGTGAGTTGCTACCACGTGACTTATTATCTGTGATTTTTATAAATAATAAACAAAAAAAAATTAAGTATTGAACATTAGTTGATATTTCACTATATAATATTTTAAATATTAAATTCAAAGAAAAAAAAACGAAAAACTATAAATAGTCTTCAAACATAAATAAACATTAAATCAAATAAAACAACAAAAATAATCAAACGCAAAGCTTTGTTAAATACATGATCAACATACATTGTCAACATGAGTTTCAGGCAACATTTTGTTATCGGTCAACATAGAAGTAGCCACAGCATACAATGCTTGTTCAGGCCACTCCAAAAACCAATCAATAATAGTATTGTTAACCATTCCAGGAAAATTTCGACATCTGTGTGAAACATATTCTATAATATTACTTTTTCACCCTAAATTTTAAACAAGATTTTATTTTTTTGAGTTTTTTTAAAATACTATATACCAGTTACGACTTGTACTATGCAAATGACAAAGGATTTTTAAGTAGGCGATATCACTATATGTTTGAGATTTAAAAGTCTAAAACGATCTTAAGAAAATATATTTTTAGAACGTAAGTTGTGCGATATATATTTTTCTCGTAAATTACTAAAATAAAGTAATTAATAACAAAAACAGTTTTTATACTGAATTCCTATTTTACATTAAAAAGGTAAAAAGCAAAAAATTATATGTGTTCATCAAAAAATTTAAGCTCACAAAAAATGCTGTTTTACAACTTGTATTATTTAAACGTTGTTTAAAACTTTAAACATTGTTATTAGCTTCTATTAAAAATTTTACAACTTTTGTGTTAAATAATTCAAAGTAGATTAATTTGTGGCAATTTTCTTTTTATTCTCAAATTATTATATCGGTTTTTTGTGTTTGCCTGGTTTCTTTGAGTTAAAAATTTGTTACAAAATTAAAAGTTTATTCAACCAATATATGCTATGCTATTTTATAAACACAAGAGTTAATATCGTTATTAAGTATAACAATTTTTACCGGTAATTTAATTTTATTCAAATCAATTAATTATAGAGTGAAAATTCAATTTTTTTAAATCTAAAGTTAAAATACTTTACCTTATTCTAAGAGTATCTCCAACAGGCGACATAGCAAGCACAATGTGTAAGTTATCTGAACACTTTTGCACAAAGTAACTCCAAATCTGTTCTTTAGCAGGTCCATATCTAAAGTTATCCAAAATTTTGACGACCGTTTTATATGAAGATAGGAAGTTTTTTTTTAGAAAATTAAAAGTTTTAAAATTGACATTTTAAACAGTTTTAGGACCATCCGAACCACTTACCCCATCTTCATTGCTTCCTCCCTGCAAGTACCTATGAGAGCCTCTTTCTCATCGTCAGGAAACAAGGCGGGAACGATTCCAGTTGTGAGCATGTTGTTGATGAGCTCGAGGAATCCTTCCTCAGCAACGTGGGAATCAGTGAACATGAAAGTCGTTTTCTTGTTATCCACTCCAAGTTTGTTGTACAACACCTATTAAATAATCAACCAGTTTTTTAACAGTTTTAATTTGAAATATTTGCAGTATAAAAAAAAAGCATATTATTCAAAAAAAAGACAAATGAACTCGTTTTTTTACAACTCTTTTTTATACAAAACGTAGTAAAACTTTTTACAACTTTCTTGGTACCAAGCATTTTTTATAACTTGTTTTTAATCTTTAAAAAGTTTTAAACCAACTTTCAAATCTTCTCGAAAGCTACTTTCATCATACCCTCTACTAAGTGTTATTTCAAAAACGTCGCAACCTGCAGCATAGGAAGCGAGTTTTGTAAGTGACTGCTTACCACTGCCACCGACTCCTACTAACAAACAATGGCCTTGCTCCATTCTAAGTACTCTTTGTATTCTTGTCAAGTGCTCTATTTGGGTTATAATTTTTATTAGTACGCCGCTTCAAGAATAAAAATGAATAATTTTAATACTAAAAAGCTAAGACACTTAGTCTGATATTTAAAGTTTTTAGATAAAAATTAATTTGTAAGATAAAAAATACCGACAAATTTCAAATATGTTAAATTATAATTTCAACTAGTTTTGTATTTTTACTTCATTTTACTTGCCATTGTCTAAATGTTATTTACTGTTTTGAATTTATTTGACAAGGTCAGCTAACGCTCACCGAAACCAGGTAATAAACCGAAGCAGTGCATAAACATTTGTTTTATTATGTTTTATTTTATTTTACTTTAGTAATGTTTACAAACATAATTCTAAAACCTTATACTTGTAGTAAGTACTACAATTAACTTACTAGCGGGAATGATACGCAAGATTTAACAATAAACAAAAAAGTAATATTACTGAAACTGATTTATTTATTTAGAACCTTAGAAATTTATAGTCAAAAAATCAAACTAACATGAGATTAACAGCAAGGTTATATTTATCAAAAGCAGAATCTTTTTGTATTTTTATCAAAGTTTTAAACACTAAAAAACTGTCTACTTACACAAGGAGAAAAAGTTAACAAACAATCCGACAAAAAAAAATTAACAAAATTCTATACACCTGCATTATAATGTGGTTTCAGCAAATCTATATTTGGCAGCATAGTTGTCAGATTGACTATGCGGGTATCGCCACCTAAGTACTCGAAAGTAATATTTAAAGTTTAAACAAACTAATGTTTATGTACTTATTATGATTGTTATACATGCGAAAATTCTTAAATTATGGCAACCCTGCTTGGTAGTGTTATAAGGGGTGGTGAACGCGCATAACAACTTTTAAAAATAAACACAAGCATTTGGCTTTAAAATACAAATTTATTTTAACTGAAATGACTTGTAGTTTCGATTTGTCTGCTTATGAATTGTATAGCGTTTCAAACTTAACCTAGTTGTTCTAACTTGATAAACATGTTAAACAAAACAATAAATTTTGTTACAGAAAAAAACAAGTTTTATTTACAGTAGATAAATTTGGTAAAAAATCAAAAGAACATTTAAGACGCCTTCTAGTTGAAATTTTTTTCAACTGCTGCACTTTAATTTACTAGCTATTGCAAAAAATATTTATCTACTTAATCTATTACCCACAATAATAATAAAGTAAAAAAAATCACCTAGTGCGTCTTCAAATAAAACAAGATTCATAGCTGTATGATATTCGTTGTAATCCATCATTATTTCCATCAATATTGCGTGAATGGCCTGAAAATCTTGCAAGTCTTCATATATACGAGGTTCCGCTTCCTGTTTGAGTTTACAATTATCAACTTGTTTTGGCTTATCATGAGAGAAATAAAAACTTTATCTAGATATTTTAGTGTAATTTATAAACTGTTTTAAAGCTGATTTCATAATGTAGCACTATAAATAAATAAAAACCAATGTTCGTCGTTAATATTTATTTTCTAATCGTTTTAATTTACAATTTTTTTATTTTGAAAACAGTTTTTGTAAGCTATGATCACATAAATCTAATAATTTATAAATAACAACTTAAACCTCTTTTAGAATATCGAACGAAAGTTTAAAACTTATAGCTGAAAAATTTTTAAATGAGAATACTTTTTTGTAATTTGTTTAATTTCTTATAAAACTATCGATTAGAAACTTTCCATTTATAAATTTGTATAGATTTTTTTTACAAAAATGACGATGTAATAAATCTTGAACTGAAAGTTTTAATTGAATAAAAAGTTATTTAAATTTTAAATTTATAATTAAAAAAGAAAAAACAATTCATTTTTATGGAAAATTCTTATATATTTTTTTTTCAATACTAAACTAGTAACCTCAAGTGAGTTTCTGTAATCACCAAAAAGTATTGGATTTCGGATTACATGTTCTTGCTCTTTGTCGAAGTTAGAAGCAACAATATCGCCAATCAGTTTCTGTACATAATTTTTGTCATTCATATCGATTAATCGGTCATGTACAACTCTTAACACTTCGTTTCTCCATAGTCGAACAAAGCTCTCTGAAGTATCGAATCTTTCTGGTGTTGATAAACACAGGCCCTAATAATAAAACAATTTATTAAGTTTATAACTTCGCAAGTAATGAGTATGCGTAAACGTAAATATGCTAGCTCTAGAAATAGTTCTAAAAAACATAACTTCACTTACATAACTTACTATATTTAAACGTAAGAGTCACTTTAAAAATATTTCAAATACAAAAAAAGTATCATGAATTCATACAGCAAAACTGCTATTTAAAACTATGTTTAACACATTTTTAAACATAAAACATACTTGGTAAACTCTTGAAAGGTCTCTTAAATTGAAAATGTAGTGAAACTTGCTTGGAGTTGGAGGTAGGTCATTTAAAATTTGATCGTATAGCTTCAATGTACAACTGTGTAAATAATGATTGCAAATTAAATACAAGAACTACAACAAAAGAGTACTTATAGTTATGAAAAGTAAAACATTTTTATATAAAGAGCTATGAAATTATTCTCTTCTTTAAAAACAGTACAGAAAAGTATTGCAAATCAAAGTACATGCATATCTCCAAGAAACAGAAAAGTTACTAAATTAATAAGCATCTTTTCTGCTGACTGTAAAAAATAGTTTTTAAATACGAATTTAAATAAAAACAAGTTATACAGTAATCTTCCTTTATTGTACCAATATATGTTTCTGTGTGTTAACTAATCAACACACTTCAACTAGGTTGTAAATGGGAAAGATAATATTTTTGAACAGTTAAATACGAATTTATGGATTTTAGGACTTAATATAAAACAGTGCAAAAGTATAGTAATAGTGTAAAGTTAATATATTATTAAAATAAGAAAAATATGGTAAAGTACCTTAAAACTTAAATAAAACATTTGAATATTTATTTTAATTAAACATTATATCTTAAGTAAAAAAATTACTCGAGTGGTAGTTTTTTATGGGTTTTAAGGAGGTTTAAAGTTAGGGATAATGGGTAATTATTTAGGGCCTGTGGACACGTGCGAACAAGAAACCCAGTAAAAGCTAGACTACTAACCGTCTCAAAAATAGTTTTAACATTATTAAATAAAGTTAAGTAAATGTAAATAAACAAAAACAAATTATGCTTATATATTACAACATAAACTCACTTGCATATAGGATCAACAATATTTTGTATTTGTTGGTCAAACGGAATGCAATGGCCAGATAAAATGGAGGAATATATCATCATCAAGGATTCATCAGATGGGAAGGTCATATTAAAGACAGTAAATAAGGAAAGGAACCGAGGGTCAACCTGAAAAAATTAAACTTTTAGATATTAAATTACAAGTACATCTACTTGAAGCTTTATACTATAAACTTATAAAAAATAATATATTAGTAAAAAAATTTACTTTAAAAACAAGTTATATTGTTGTAAAAATTTTCGAACCTGATTAAGTTTAAAAAGTTTGGGTATAAAATATGTACAGAACTTAGTGAATAATTGAAGTGAAGTTAGAAAAGCATTTGTTTAAAAACCAATCAAAAAATTTTTCTTTTATTTATAATATAAAACAGATATAAGCTGCTAAGAAAATAGTTAAAAAATATTTTTTTCATATCTAAATAATTAAATTTATAAAGAAGACTTTCAACAAATATAAAAACCTCATTTCTACCACCGCCAGCTTTTCCCATAGCAGCAACATACGACATATCTCTCAAATATTTCATAAACAGATCTTTACCCCTATCATACATTCCACCCTTTTCAAGCAGCAGCTTCATAAGTGCTATTGGTTGTTGAGTACCATATGTATCCACCTATATTAATGTATTTATTATAGAACTAACTTATGTACAGTTTACGGTTTATAAAAAAGTTGAGCTTCTAGAACAAAGT
Source organism: Thalia democratica (assembly GCF_965202585.1). Taxonomy (NCBI): domain Eukaryota; kingdom Metazoa; phylum Chordata; class Thaliacea; order Salpida; family Salpidae; genus Thalia; species Thalia democratica. Next base: position 62,845,870 of record NC_139165.1, read on the forward strand.
TAACAACTGCATGCCAATATCTAGTTGTATTATTATACTTTTACGACAATTTCTACTAAAACGCTACTATTAGTAGGGTTTTAATTTTGAAGTAATCAAAAAACAGTATTATTATCAATATAAAAAATATTTTCAATATGCTACTTTTCCAAAATTTATCGATAAGTTTATAGAGTTAATCAAACTTTTACTGATACTAAATTAGTCCTGTAGCATTGAGAGTATTACAATGATATTGTTTAACCTATTGTACTCTCACCGTACGTTAGAATGGCCGGGCTTGCTAGAGAATCAGCAAGTACCGCATTACATATCGCATAGTTTTAATAGTAAGATTATTTCAATATTTCAGAATACAATATACCACAACTTACCTGTGGCATATTCATATCATCAATAAACACAATCAGTCGCTTTCCCATTGGAGGACCATATAGCTCTTTGGTTCTTTTCTCAACATTTGCCTCTAAATTTCTTTGAACATCCATGGAAGTTGTTCGGGATGAAAAGTTTATGTTGAGGACAAGCTGCTGCGATGCGTCCAAACTTCTCAAAAAGCTCTAAATAGTATTACAAACAATGTTAATATGTAAGTTGAAAAGAATCGATAAAAATTTGATTAAACAAATATTAATATAAAAACTTACTCTTTAAATAAATAATTAATACTTTGTTTCGTTTTTGAACTACCTTAACAACTTCTGCTTACTAAAGTATAACTTACTAAGCGTAACTTAAACTTTTATGAGATAGACTTTTTTTATTACAAACAAAAAACCAACCTGTATAGTTGCAGTTTTTGAAGTACCAGTTTCTCCAACGAGAACAGTAGGCTTGTGAGCTTCTATCATCAGTTCAAGTAGCCATGTAGTGCGGGTGGTATCGATTGTTGGCACTAAAATTTGGTTGTACTTCATTGAAGGATCATGCTTGTAAGCAGGCACTATAGATGACCACGGCACCCATACATTTTTCTGCACATCGAAGTGGTACTCGTACAAAAGCGAATGTTTAGTGGGCATCAATCCCGCTTTTGCTAACTTTTTTTCGGTATCCTATACAGTAAGTACGTAATCAGCAGTAAATATAATGTATTGAGGCTGATTTATAAACCTAAAACTTAGAATAAACTTTTAAATTTTTTCTAATGAACTTGATGTGTTCGTTTGAACCGCTAGGACTTAACGCCTAATCACCTTATGTCTGGAATACAGTTTACTAACATTACCAAAAATATCTCGTTTTAAGTTTTTGTCTCGTATAGCGTGTGATACTGCTACAAGCATTTTTATGTTTAATAATATTTAAAAAAGTACCCTAACGATCAAAAATGGACAATTAAGTAGCTCTTTCATTGAAATTAAACTACTAAGTTAATAAAAACCTACATTGTTGTACTTACCTTATTCAATTTTTTTTTAATATATTCGAAATCACGCTACTATTCAAAAAAATAAATTGAAATACTAAATACATAAACAATTTTTTTATAAATAGGTAAAAATATATGTCTTAATATTTGTTTTAGTTTTACATTTAAAAAAATATAAAAACTACTCGAAAAAACTTTTTTTTAAAACTCAGAACTTTAAAACTTAATGTTATGATGGCGCGAAGCATCTAAACTTTGTTGATGATGGCCGTAATAAATACTGTTTGAAAAATGAGGTAATTAAAAAAAACATTTAAAAATAAAACGCCTTATTAAAACTCCAAAAATTACCTGTTGTAAAAATAAATATATTACAAAATTACATAACCTCCTGAATGAAAAAAGAAAAAAAATAAGTAATGATAAAAATGTAAAAGTTTAAAGAAGTTTAGTTATAAAATGTACAAGATGATAGATTTTCAAAAGTAAGTTTTACTGTGATACTTTAACTTGCACCTTATATAGGGAACATATTAAACTTAACTTTGATCTTTTATAATTCAAAAACTACCTTGGACTTAAAGTTTAAATGTACCTGGTAACTGGGTTAAGTTTTAACAAATTAAGGCTAAGTTGTAAAACTCGAGCAAGACCCCTGTAGTCTTGAATAGTAAATAGGTTCGTAAACTGGAATTTTAAAAGTATTAAAAAAATAGTCAAATAAAGTAGTTTAAATTAAATTGAAATGTATACAAAGTTTTTAAATACGTTAAAAAAAAACAAAAAAAAAACAGTTCAAACGCCAAGGAGGTTGTTCCACTAATTTCCAAAATAATCAATTGTTTGTCCAAAATTTTAAATTATTATGACTTTTGGTAAAAATTCATGATTTTATTTAAGACTCAATGTTAATCTTGCCTAAACTTGTATGATCTCCAAATAAACTTTAATAAAATCAAAACTAAAGTTATCTAAAAATTGTTAACAAGCATCAAATGATAATTATGTTGGCTTAGTTTTTAAGTACACAGTTTACTAACGGAGTATGCTGGAAGCCCGGCACACTTTTTCAAAAAACCGTCAAAAACAATTCTTTCATCTTCCATTAGCACGCCACCGATCGACCAATACATGCACTCTATGAATACCGCCTCAAATGCCTGTGATATAATAAGCTAAATTAAAAACTATCCTACGAAATCAATAAATCAAAAAAAATTATTTGAAAACGAATTCATTTCGACTACAAAATAAAACATAAAATTTGACATCAATTTAGCAAAACTTTTAAGTTAAAATCTTATCTATCATGAATTAGTTTGCTTGTTTATTACTAACATTACAACATTTTTAGATTAAATACTATAAAACAGTAAACCTAAAGTTTTAAATGCTTGTTTAAAGTTTTGTTTTTTGAAGTTGTACATTAAAAGAAATAGTGCAAACTGAAAAACTACTTAAAACCAATATTTTAATACTTACTTTTAAAATTATCAAGTATGTTGTTTCTAACTATTAATATTTAAGAAGAATTTTATAAACCAAGTTGAATCAATCTGAAATATTATGCAAACTTATAAAACTAAGTATTTCTAGACTAGACAAAATACTTAAAATGAGTATTCATTTTTTCAAAACTCTCTTTTCAGCTAAATATAATTTTATATAATTTTAAAAAAACTAACAAGAAAATGTATGAACAAAATCGGATATGATTGTAAATAGTGTAACTGATATATCAAAACAGCAGAAAAAATCTCTAACAAAATTTTATCAGCAAATTATAACTAGTATTTCATTAAAAAGTATTAAGATTTATCATCAAGGAAAGTTTATATCATATAAATCTAATAAAAGATCAGTATGTTTTAAGTTTTTTTTACTTGTTTGAGTACTGTCATAACAAATAACTGACTATAATGAATATACAAAACATGCTTTTAACTATAATACAAACATTTATTATTTTAACTTCAGCTTGCACATAGCTACATTTATGTTCAAAAACTTTTGAGAAGCTTCAAAAAACTATTTATCATAAAGATGTTTAAGGTAACTAAACGATTAGAAACAAAATAGAACTTGTAAGAATCTCCCTGCATATAAAAGTTAAAATAACTCACAGCAGGATCGCCATTATCGACATCAAAACCATCGAGACATGCATCTAACAAGCAACACAATTGAGTCATGTGATTCATAGAAGTCCTTCCAACAATGCCTTTCATTGGCTTAACTTGTTCGCCTTGCTCGTTTACTCCTTCTGATACCTGTTTGGTGTTAAAAACATATTAGTTCATATATATACTTTTAATCAGTATACGATAATTTGCTAGAATTATAGCTGTAAATAAAACGGAATGATTTAACTTGTGTAAAATTCATGCTGTAAACTAACAAACTCGACGCAAGGCTCAACGATTTTGTTGTATAAGTTGTTAAGCATAGCTATTTCATCTTTATTTGTTCTTGACTTTATCCAACGCTCCCAAAAAGGCCGATATCTAAGATCCTTTGGATCAACAAAAACCATTCCTAAAAAATATATAACACAAATAATAAGAAAAAGTTTAATCAACCTAGGTACTGGTCAACATAAGAGTTTGACAATAAAACTTTTGTAGAAAAAAATGATAATGTAAGAATTTTAAAAAAATTCTAAATATAAAAAAATACAAAATTATTTAAAGTTAGTTGGAACTTTATAAAGGCAAATTGATTAACAATCAATTTCATAACATCAGACTTATAATAAATCCAACTAAAAGAATATAGTGCTTCAATATTAGGTTGATAAAAAAATTATAAAACAACAACTGCTTTATTGTAAAACTATTTACTATTTTTATACAATCTATAATCTCTAATGCTTTCTAATCATGTCATTTTATTACCTTTAAATAGTTTTGTATAAACTTAAGTTTATTTAACGTGTGTAAATTTCTATTTTTGATTAATTTTTACAAAATATTCTTATTGTTGTCTCTTTAAATAACAGACATTAGTGATTACTTATTATCACCACTTAAAAAACATCAATCATAACACAAGTAGTATACTTAAGAACATATAAATCATTATAAAATACAGGAGGTGATATTTGAACTTTAATGTACAAAACCACTTTAATGAGATGCACATAATAATTCCCTAGTTTATTTTAATTGACGGCGTTTCGACTTTACATTAGTCATTATCAAAAAACGAATCTATGCAATAAAACTAAAATTAGTGTTAAAAAACTAAAACTATAAACAGGTTAATTAACAAAGTATATAAATTTAAGCATTAAAAATATGTACATTTATACATTATAATCTTAATATAAATCATTGTTTAAATACGTACCAAAACTGAATTTAGTCTATCAAAAACAATACAAAAAACGTTTTAACAATTAACCGGCTCTTGAGACTGTAGCAGGTGATGCGTATTGGAGATCGCCGACTTCAAATAACAACGCACAATGATTGGCTAATCTAATTCGCTCTCCATTAGCCAACGTAAGCAGCTTGTTATCGTCCATAACACTATTCATATTTTCAATCCACAATGCATCTACATCTCCATCGAACATTATGTACCTGTAGTGTCATATTTTGTAAAATATTTAAAGTATTAAAAAAATTCATATTCACAAAAAATAATACAAGCTGAAATAAATTATGTTAATATGTTAAATTATTTATGTTAAAGTTGTACTTGACTCAGTTTACGTATTTTTGAAAGTTTGCTATATTTTATCAATTTTTTTTTAATTCGAAATATGTAGTACTTTTTAGTAATTTGTTATAATTGTTAATCTCTTTGAGTTTATTTCGGGTTATACAGGACATACAAACTAAAAAACAGCTACATAAAACGTAAACTATACTTTTTTTCCTTTTTATCTGTTGGTTTGTTGATATCACGGAATATATTAGACAAAATACCATCAGTCCAATCTCTTGTGCTTGGATCAAGAACACCGTACAACTCAACCACTGTAATTGCTTTTGCGTTTAAAGTGTGAACTTTAGTACTAATTCCCAATCTAGAATTATAGTAAACTATTTATATCTATCTTAAATTTGAGCATATAAATATTACAACGTAACTAAATCTATATTTTAAACAATATGTTTTATCTAAACTTTAAGATCAAAACTAATCCAAGTAATATATTTAGAAAAATATTTGTTGCACTAGCGTATTAACTTGATTTGAGCCTGAACCAGGGCATTAACAACGACAGATTTGCCACCACCAGTCGGTCCAACAACCATGATTGAGTGGCGAGTCATCATTGTCTCGTATAACTGAATAACCTATGCAAAGAATTTTCCTTTAGAAAAATTAGAATAAAAACGATTTAAAACTTAAGTAAACTAGTTTTATTAGCTTTTTAAAGAAATTCTAACTGAATTAATAACTATTTTTATAAAAATTATACATTAAAAATTATAAAAATCAGTGCATCTATTATCACATTAAAAGGACAACGTGTATTTCAAGTTTAAATTAATTAGCACGATCCAGACGACTTAACACAAAATTACTTTGTCAACTTGGTTATCTAGCAAAGTGTAGTTATTTTCCACTAAGGATTGTTCAACAGCATCGTTAAAGTTCGGATACCTAACACGAGGACAGTCCAATCCAGGAAACAGATCTGTTATTAAGCCGAGGAAAAGTGGAACGTCTTCAAACACAAACTTTGGTAAGTTCATGTCCCTTAGTGCTCTTTGAAAATTTTAAACCGTTTAAACATCAAAGGTTGTTAGTCAGTATTTATAAAGCAATAATGTACTTATTTTAAAATATTTTTTAATTTAGTGTATTTAAACTGTTTAAAATAAAACAGAAAATGCATAGGTAATTTAAAAATATAAAATAACATACGTCATTAAACATAAAGTTAAGAGTTGCATAAAAAATTGCACTAAAAGAGAATACAAAAGAAGTTTATGGTACAAAAGATAAAACTGGTAAAACACTTTTAACTAGGGTTTCCCAAAGTGGGCCAAGTGGCCTTCTTGGGGGCCATGAGGTCATAATTTGAAACTTACACTAGATATTCTGGAGTTGATGATAAAGAGAAGAAAAAAAATTGTCTTAGGCACTGTTAATGGTAGTTGAGAGGGCAATAGCTTTTTTAATTTATTTATAGGGGTCTTTTGAAAAAAAAAAAGTTTGGGAAACCCTGCTTTTAAGATAGTTAAGAAAAGCTCGGAGAATGTATATTACTTTAAATAAGAATAAATATTTGGCATCATTATATAATAATCAACAAAAACACTTGTATTATGTATTTAAATTACCGTCAAAATTTTTGATAACTTAGTATAAATTAGCTAATCAAAAATATTTTTGACAAAGGTTCAATGCAAGTCATCTTATTTGTATTATACTTTTTTCATTACCTAATAGCTTTCAATAGAAAACAACAGTATAGATAACTAGTAACATCTTCGCTTCAAAAACAGTAACACAAAAAAATAAATGGTAAAAATGTTTTTAATTTCAAGAAATAAATTTAAAGAAAGTACGTTTTTTTACATTGTTCATTAAAAAAATATAAAAACATCTTAAACATACCGCATTAAAACCACATCTTCAGGCAAGTCAGAAGAGCTTCTCTTGAGGTCACCCGCCATTACAAGTACCGATTTAAGTGCTCTAAGCCCGAAATCGTAATGATACTGCTTTGAAAGCTGCTCCTTAGCGAGTTTGTACAATACTGTCATCTTCTTTGCAAGTATCTTGGCTGTCACAAACCCTTCACTAAACAACATGATTTCACATATAAGCTGCAAATCAGGAACTATGCACATCACCGGTCTGAAAAATTAATACTGTTTATAAAATTAAATCGTATACATTAAAGTTAACCTTATATGTGTACACTAGTTTTAAATGAACCAAAACTTTTCATTTGTACGAAACAGAGAACAATAACTAAGTGATTAGTACACTTGTCGTAGTAAATGGTAGGGCAAGCCTTTCCTGAGAGTTATTACTTAAAAACAAATCATCAAAAACTTAGGGTCTTAAGATTTAACTTGGTGTTAGTGTTTTAGATAGAACTATTGTCATTTAACTAATATTATAAGTCGCATCTATTAGAACTAGAATTTTATGATGCAACTACACAAACAGAGGGAGGAAAAAGAGGAGAGAACAAAAACAATTGATTTAAAATCACGCCAAAAAATTTAAAGGTTTAGTTAGCTTTAGTTTAGCTGAGTTATTTTAATAACTTCTTTAATAAATTCTAAATACAAGATTATTAACTTTTTTACGCATTTTAAACTTTATAAAAATAACAAAATACTATTTTTCTAGAAATCAACTGTTAAAGTTTATAAAGTTTAATAGTTTGAAAAACCAGCATTTTAATAACAGAAACTTACTGTTCAGTAAAATAGTTTTAAATGTTATTAGAACTTACAAAATTTCAGTAAGTAAAAATTTATAACAAATAACACATAAAAAATTAAGCTTTTAAAAATTTTTCTAACATACCTAAATAGCGCCTTAACACTTTCAGGAAGTTCTGTTCTTCCAGCATATCCGGGATTCATTGTAATGAATACTCCCATTCTGCTGTCCATTGCAATCTCAGTGCCTTCAAACACAAACCTTGTCAGGTGGTTAACTAATGCATTTCTTATTACTTGAACCTTGTAAAATTTCAAGCGTTATTAAAATAAAACTTATTTAGAACTGGAACTAAGTGAAAATGAAAATCTCATAACAAAATGAACATTTAAAACACAATGTTAAGTAACAAAATAAACATGAAATTATTGTAAGCATTAAGAAATAAACATACTTGAGTAGATACAACTGATAAGACAGCAGCTTCAATTCTGTTGAACTCATCAAAACAGCCCCAAGCTCCACATTGTGCAAGTCCTGATAATATTTTGCCAATCGCCTATTAAGGTTGCATTAAGATAAGTAAAAGATTAAATCAAAATAGAAAAACTAGATTCAAAAAAATTTATATAAAACTAAATAGTCTTAATTACGAGTTAATAAACACTTAAATTATTTAAAACTTTAATTATTCTGAAAAACAAAACAGCTTTAAAAACATGAAAAACACCTTGTAATCCATTCCTTCACCACAATTAGTTACCACGCATAAGAGGCCTAAAGCTTTAGCTAAGTCCTTTGTAGTTTCTGTTGGCATCATATTATTTTTTATTTAGACAAGTACCCTTACTATTTAATATTAAGAAGGTGAAAAAAAATCAAAACTTTACAAAAAACACTACAAACTAGTTATATTTAGTTTTTATTTCATGGCGGAACTAAGCAAAATTTATACCGGTTTTTCCGGTACCAGCCGGCCCAGCAGGGGCTCCGCCTAGGTACATGGAGAGTGCTTGTGTGATAGTCAGGTATATTCTATCAGTCAGCGGAGTTATTACTAATCTTCCGTTTAATCCCATGTATTCATAGCTAATTTAATTTTACATAAAAACAGTTATTTGTGCACTATAAACAAAAAAAAAGTTAAGTTTTAAATAAATTAGACTGAATTTAGGGGTATGCCAAATATGCAAATGTACTTTAAGCTTTTATATGCTAGAAAAATAGCTTAAGCATGATAAATAAATGACATATAATTATAAGAATTGAGTTAGCAGACGGAAAAAAAAACTTTTATCAACTTTTAATATATGAAATCAAGTGTATAAATATAGCTAATACAAACTATAAACTAAGGAAATACTTGTTTTTTGGTTTTATTTAATTCAAGTTTAGGGGAGTCACTTTAGACGTTTTTTAAGTAACTGAGAAGTTAAAATTTAAGAGAAGTATAGGGATTACTTTCTTTTTTTTCTTTTTAATACAAAACTATTATTTAATGTAAAACTATGCTTTTCTAAAAATAAATAAATTTAAAGTCTAGAGAATATAAGGATTGCCACAGATCGAGCTAAAAAATATTTTCTGACTTTTCTATAGAAAAATCTTAATTAAAACTGATTCAAAAATACATAACCAAACACTCAAAAGATATTAACTTATACCAAAACTAAATTAGACCCTGAAAAAAGATGAATTGTAAAAGCAAATTTTTTTTTAAATAACATTAGCAAAATGCAGTTTTTAGTGATGATAAACTTTCATAGTATAAGCATGTTTTTGTCGAATTTCATGTTTTTTTTTCAAAACCCCCATTTTTACTTTTGAAGTTTTTTTTTGTTTTTTCCTGACTTTGTGGCAACCCTGGAATATTCAGATAATAGGTTATTTAAGTGTTAGCTTGGATATATTTTTTACGTACAATTTCAAGTTAATAATTAAATATTTTAGTTTTTTCTCGGTTATAATTTTATTTACTAACTTGGTAACTTTATGAATGATATAAATTGATTATATAATCTTTAAATGTATTTTAAAATGATCTTTTGTATAATATATGTTAAAGATAGTTATTCTAGTTAATCCTTAAATTAAAAACCAGATAATCTTCATTTTAAATTCATAATAAATGCGTATGGATACTCTCATTATATAATAATAAAAAATGTAAATCAAACTAGATGCAATTTAAATAAGATATAATCGCAAATTAAATTCTCCATATATTTTGATTTAATATGATTAGTACTTTCTATTAGTTTGCTTGTTAAACAGCAATAACGTAGAAAAATATTTCAAAATATAAAACCACACAGTTTATCAAAAAGTGTTAAACTGTTAACTTATATACATCAAATGAAAATTAAGAACTAAATACATATATTGTTTTTTATAATAACTTGAAACTATACTAACCCATACCCAAAAGTACCAGTACACTGTTCAATTATGACATCATCTTTGTTTTTTCTCCAATAAAACCTGAGTTGAGATTCCCATTCGAATTCTTTAGAATCCAATATGGAATCTCTCACAAAATTATCAATAATGTCTCTGGCATGAACGTCAATTATCAGAACTGTTGTAAAATAAATAAAAACACTAAGAAACGCAAGTTGTAGAAACTTAAAGAAATTACTAAAATATATTTGTTTATACAATATTAAACATAATGGAGCACTTTAAATCTTATAATCGCTGCTCAATTAATTTTTTAACCTCTAATAAGCTAGGGGTGAACAAGGTACTGCCAGCGGGCCAGAACCGATCCGGTAATATATATCTCTGTGACGCGACGTACTTATAAGCTTGAAATTTTTTTGTACAAATCAAATAAAGCAAATCTCTACAAAAATATTTTGAAATTTGCTTTTAATTTGCTCTTTAGTTTATTATTATTATTAATATTTAATTGTATACCAGTAGTACTTATTAAGTTATTGTTTCTTGTGAATTTGCTTTTAAAAAGATAGTTTTGAAGTAAAACTTTTTGAAACTACGCGATCCGGAAAGATTTTTTGGTTAATTTAGACCGCAACTAAAAAAATCCCACCCCTATCAAAAATTACAAAAAGTTTTAAAAGTAATAAAAATTTTATAACCTCCTAAACTATGGTTTTTTTCTATTATCTACCAAATTAAACAAGTCCAAGCACAAACTCAAAATTAAAATAACCAGTGTTGTATTTTTTCCTTAGGTTTTTTTCCAGTGGTTTTTGCACAGTAGTCACCAAATCGTTGATTTGTTCTTGCATTTGGTGAGCATATTCTTTCATACCGTTTTTATTTCCTGATTTTACCTTTAAAAAAAGTTTAGCTTTAGAAGAAAACAGTAGCTTTTGAATCAATTTAAACCAAACTACGATCTAAACATAAGTTTAAATTTACAAACATTAAATTGTTCTTACAAACAAAAATTCCAATTTTTATTTTAGGTTTGAGACAATTATAAATTTAAATATATACTGTTAAACAGTGTATTACATATACTTATATTGTAACAAAATAGGTGTTTATTATTTGGCTATTATAAATTGGCTGTATTATAAGTTTTATTTCTTAATATTACTACACGACATTTTTTAAACTATAAATTAAAAAAAAAGTTAAAAAATTACAAGAAAAATATCGGATAGAACTTATGTAATCCCTTCTGGTTATCACTTTTTATACTCGGCTTATTCTGCATAGTTTTACAAGATTTAATGTAAATCCTAAATACTTTACAAATAATAACAGATTGAGGGAAATGGTATTACACTATTTTTTTTTTATAGTATTACTTTTTTTCCAATCCTTTTACTGCTATGATTAGTCTACTGAAAAATATAATAACTAACATTTCGTACTTAATACACAAAGGTGTAAGTAACAATCACTTAAGTTTCAAATCGCAATACTATATTATAATTACTGTATTTCAAAATTTATAAACTTATTTTAAAATTAAATTAATCTAAAAGTTTTAATTTGATTTTTGAACAACTTCGAACAAAACGAAACAATAAGTTTGAAGCTTTTGATAAAATAAACTTAGATCTCGTAAGTCAACATATTGATTTAAAAATTTAAAAAAAGCTTTACAAAAGTATTTAAATAGTTTTAATCTTATAAATGTTGTCTCCAATGTTTATGAAGTTTGTACAAATACCTGTCATTTATCCATAATTACTCACTAACCAGAGTTATCATAAATACTATTGGTTTTTGACTTTTGATAATAAAAAATAGATTTAAAAGTTTAAACATTTATTAAGATTATAGTTTACTTACTTCAAGTAAGAAAAAAATAATCTTAATTACCTTTTTAAAAACATCTTCGACCTCCCAAGTCCACCATATTTGGTTACCAGCAAGAACAACCATCCCTAAATACTTTTTCATCCATTCAACTCGCGTTCTAAGCAAAATCAAAACTAGTTTATTGTTTTTGTGTTACTGTTAATATAAACTAAACACTTATTTTCAAATTACTTTTCTTATAAAGTTTGTAATACCTACTAAACTTGTTTATAAAAATCTACAAAAAAACAAAACGATTTGATAAAAAGTTTAAACAATAGAATAAACTATGATTTAATGTGATTGTATCAACTAACGTTTTATAACAATAATCAAAAACAGCATTTTTAGTAATCCATCGATTACTAATTCTCATTTCTTCTAAAACAGCTAACATCCAATCTTCAACTCTCCCTTCTGCAGCAACAGGCTTCGTAAAGTTCATTATCTGTAAAGTTCAATTAGAAATATTTATATCAAACAGTTATATCTTAAAGCTTAAACACCCATCTGAAGACACATTATTTACTTTTATAATAGTCCTTTAGATTTTTTAATTTAAACAACATTTTTTTAGTTCAAGTATATCTTAAACTACATACAAACATGTTAAAAACTTAGTTGCAGTACATTGTGTTTAATTTTATACTTAATAGAAAAGCTGAAGATACATACACTATTAGTACAAAAGTTTAAAACAAATTTAGATACCCATAACTTTTACTAATGCATGCGAATCATTTTTACTATATCTAAAGTGGGGAAGGCGTCTTTTTTTCACGGATTTCTATTTTATAAGTTAAAACTAAACTAAGATTTTGATAAAAACAAAAAAAAAACTAATTAATGTTTAAACAAGTACAAATGAAAACCTAAACTTAATCAAAAATCAGAACAAGTTTACAATATAATTACAATAATCCTATATGAAACTAGTGAAATAGTGACTTCGTGCAAAAGAAACTCTCGTGCATTTTAACCGATTAAAAATTATATACAAAAATAACGTCTCTGTTTTAAAGTAGTTTTTATCTTGATGATAATATTGAAACAAACTTCATTTTCTGCTGATATCATTCCAGTGACAACTTGTTCACCATCGTTTTCAACAAACTGGAGACTTGCTATGTTGTCATACATTTTTATAATATGTTCCTGAACACAATGAGGGTCACTGCTACCAAGTATCGACAGTAACTCATCATCAGATATGAAAAAAAATCTGTATTTATTTTTTGAAATTCGTTAATGCGTAAACAGCTTTTTTACAAACATATAGTACTTTAGATAAAAACAAGGTAAAATTTTAGGCTTTAAAACTCAAGAAATATGTTTGTTTAAATCGGTTTTCGATAGAACTTTACGTTACAAAAACTATTTTTTTCTTTGACAAACATTTAACCTTTACTAATCTTTTATTTATTACATATACTTAATAACATTTAAGTTATTTAACTTAAATAATACAAAAGTTATAACAAAAAAAAATTCTTAACATAATACAAATAACAAACATGACTATTTAAATAACAAATAAATTACTTACAGTTACATATAAATTTACCAACAATAACGTTATAAAGGCTATTTTCTATATTATGAAGGAACATAATATTGGTATAAACAGTTAGTTAAAATAAAAATGATATATTTAAACAACAACGTAGTCTTTTAATAACCTAGGAAAAGCATTACGCTTTGAGTCAAGATAATCATTCAAAGACTTTTGGCATCTTTCTAGACCTTCAAACAACATCTGAAGATCTTGAAGTCTATTGTTAGCGTGACAACAGTCTTTTACTTTAGGATTCTTTACAGTTTCTGACATAATTTTTCTAAAGTTTTTGTCAATTTGGTCGAACTTTTTTGCTTCATCTGGAAGCTGGGACCTAAAAATAATAATAGAATAAGCAAGATGTAACAACTGTATATAAATTGTATATGTACTTTGTGGTGACTATCAAAAAAATGGTTAAGAATAATATTATTTTACTGAAAACAAAATACAATAAAACAAATTTAGAATTTGGTTAGCTGATTTAGTGTATTTCAAACGTAACAGCTAACCAGTAAAATTGTAGCAGGGTACGAATAAAAAAAAAACGAAATACCGTTTCAAGTTAAGTTATGAACATCAGTAATTAAAATTATTACTTTTGAACACTTTCACACTTGATAACAAAACTATGCCATTATGAAAAGCTCGTTTTTTAATGTGTTTATATAGTACAATAAAGATATAAATATTATTAAATATATTTATTTTGAATTAATAACTTGTAACTCAGATCAACAAAATGATTTGTTTTTTTTCAAATAAAAACAAATTTACTTAAAAGCATCGAAAGGCTTTATCAAAATTGACTAAAATCACTTAATAGTAAACTAAATTGTTTAATAAAAAATCTAACTTACCTTATATCCCCTCCAATAAAAATAGATTCTAGATACATCCACTTTCGTTGAACTTGCATCCAGATGTCAATTACCTGGTAATTAAATAATTTCATTTGCATAAACGATTTAAGCTGTGGCATTTAAGCTGATTAACTTACATTAAATAAAAACTTCATTAAAAACTGATACATTTAAAAAGTGTAATTACAAGTTTTGTATGCAAAAGTCGAACTGAAATGACTTTACTTAATTTTTTTTGTTTATATGTAATTTTTCAAACTATGTTAAGAGCTAAAAATTAAACTAGCTAGCGATTTAGACATTAAACAATATAAAAAGGAAATAGTTAAAGCTAGAAAGCCAAGTGTTTTCTTATATAAAACATAATTATTGATATTAGTTCGTAAGTTTTGTAACTAATCTAATGAACCTCCAAAGAAAAACTTTGGCTTATTGATTTTAGTTATCGAAGTACATATCGAAAATAATACTAAACCATAAGTTGAATGTAAATTGTAGAATAAAAACCTCGCCTATTAACGACAGTCCTTTTTCCCACTTTTGTACAGTTGGTAGGAAAGGACCGATAAACCTACTTGCTGACATGCTTCCCAGATTCATCACATTATCGTCCAATGTCAATAGAAATTCATCTACCGCACCTGATACAATTATATCAGATAAATAAATTATCAAGTAAATTATACGACTGTATTAAAACATGTGCAAAGCAGAAATAGATAGGTAGAAACTAAAAAATGTTTCATTTAATGAAATCAATGGCTTAAATAAAACTACAATATAACGTTTACAAACGAAACATGTAGCATACTAATTTACAAAAATTTAGTACTTTATAGCCATGGCTTAAAAAATTATTCAGGAAGACAAGCTTTAAGATAAAGTGCTTACTATGCATTTTTTATTGTTTTATTTGATCAAAAAATTACAAATGTACATTTTAATTTCCACTCAATAACTAACGTTGGAAAATTAGATGACACTCAGAATTTTTAAACAGCAAAGTATATTGACTAGTTTGAAACAAAATAAATTTTATCACTTAATGTTCAATAAACTATACTAACCAAGAATGAAGCCTCTGTCTTGTGTTCCTTTGTAATACTTAACAACTTGAAACTTTAAACTTTCCCAAGTATCGATCACCTGTAAAGGTTTATTTTGAAAAACTCAACCAAACTAACAAAAAGTACTGATAAAAGATGTAGAACAAAAAATAAAAAAGAAGACACCAACTTCTTTTATCCCCTTCTCGATACCTTGTTCTTTTGTAGCAGCATTTACAATTTCTCCGATCAAATTATGATAGTTATGTAATTCCATGGCAAATAAATTGTCAAGTGTAAATGTGTCTGCATTCATGTCAAATTCTTTTCCTGTTTTCTGCATAAGCTCCTTCCAATGTCTATTAAATTAAACTATCATGAATCCCAAACATCAATAAAATTATTAACTTAGATATTTATGTTTTAATAGCATATTTTTAGGTTATTAAATTATACTGCTTATTTTCGTACAAAAAGCAATTTTTATACAAATTCTAAAGACTAAATAATAAGTGAAAATAAGAAAAATAAGTATAAACTACAATTAAATGGTTATTAATATAATTCAACTACCGAACCTGTCCCTAAGAGCATCATGTTTTAGATCCAAAAACAAGGGAATCGATTGCTTAAATTGCTTAAGTGAGTTTTCCAAAGTAATACCAGGTTGTAATGCTCGCACATTTTTCGGCAGTCTTCTAAACTGCTTCAAATATGATTCTATTCCTTCCACGAGCTGTATCAAGTAGTAATATTGTTAAAAAATACTAAAAAGAGTTTCTACTTAGAAAAATGCATACAACACCTGTTATCAACTATATAAACTTAATTTTGTAAAAGTAAAAAGTTAAAAACTTAAACTTTAAAACAAAACAAAATTTAAGTAATACGATTGATAAAAGCTGAATGATATTACACCTGATTTATATCTAGATTAGCCCATAGCGTCTGTGCCCAATCTTCTCTGGCTTTTTTCTGTTCAACGTACAATGCATATATAAGATCGAATCCTTTCATTTCATTTGTAACTTTTAAAAGCTTAGGATAAGTTGTAATTGGTAGGTCAAACAATTTTTCTGCTTTAGTTAGCTCAACCCTAAATTAACATTTATATTTTAAGTATACTTTTTTATTATTTTACAAACATAGTTTTAATACATGGTTATTCAAGGTTACATGACAATTCAAATTTGGACAATTTAAATTCCGACAATTAAAATTCTTAAAAAAAAACATTTAAAAGACTATTTCTCAAAAAGTAATAAAAATTTTAAAACTATAAAATATATATATGTTGCTCTTATTGAAATCTACAAGCCTCTTTTTCTTATTTGCAAAATATTAAATATTTCTTAATATATTTTTAAAATACTAAAAGTAATTATGTTTTTTACTTTATTTAAGCCATATCTCGAAAAATACTTTATATTTTCCATAAAGAAAAAAATGGCTTGAAGATATTAATATGACCTACATATATATTTTTTATATTTGACTAATATACATTACTTTTTTAGTTGTGGCCCTTTCAAATTTTTTTTAAGAGTTTGAATTTTCAGAATTTGAATAGTCGTGCACCCTTATTCAAGCATGAGAGTTAATCAAAAATTTTAAAGATAATTTCAGTTTATAAGTTTTAACTTTAGACTTCAGACAATACTTAGTTTAAATTACATTTTATCATAACAACTTCTAAATTAATGATGTAGATTGTGTTTGACTTTACATGCCTTGCATTGAGTAACACTATGATGAATATCATAAATTTTAATTACTCCTCTATGTAAATGATATATTCATAACCAACAAAATATTAAAAACTATTTATCAAACTGTATTACAGTTTTAACGAACTTGTCTTCTTCGTATTGCACTAACAGCTTTCTAAATGTTTTCAAAATCTCAACACCCGAATCCAAATCTGAACCAACTGTACCAGGACCTGATGCATGAAACTCTTCATCAAATTTTTCAAGTTTCCTCTGAAATTTTTGAATCTGCTGCACTGTAATTTCTGTGAACCTTCGCTTTACTCCGGTTAGTCCGACCTCTGTTTTCTGTTTAATTCAGGAATTACCACTATGAAATTTTTTCGTAGCTTAGTTAATTGTTGCAAGTTAATAGAACTGCGTAGCTTTTGCTGGCAGTTCTCAAACTAAAGATACAATTAAGAGACGATATCGCCAACTTCGATAAAATTTTGATTTTAAACAAAAAAATGGTCATATCATATTGGAAATGTCGTCTCTGTTAGGAAACCTTGTTTCATACTTTTAAAAGTAAATGCTAGTTTGTATCAAACTATATAGAACTAAACTATTTAAATTTTAAGCAAGATTTGTTACAGTTATGACAATTAAAATTCAAAAAAGAAAATTTTATGTAAAAACTGACAAAAAAATTAATATATTTATAAATTAAAGAGTAGCATACTTCACTGCATTATGAACAATACATAGTGCGAAAAAAAACTATTTAAATCACTAATTTTAGTCACTAATACTATATACAGTGTTTTTCAAATAAAGTCAATTTACGACTTGCTAAAATAAAGACACTTTGATCATTCAAGTGAATACGACTTAATACCAGCCAAGCTGCCATGCTGAATAAGTAAATACAAACTATAATATATTTTTGTTAGTATATTAGTATTTTACTTGAAGTCTTTAAACAAACCTTAGCTAGTTTTAATAAATCATCCCAATGAGGTTTAATCTTTTTAACAAGTTCAACTTCTTCTTCATTTACTTCTACTTTGTGAGTTTTCAACGTTCGATATCTAGTTAATTTATCAATTCAATTTTCTAATGTTCGTTTGAAAAACCTTACTTATTATTTATTTTTCCAAGCTAGTCCCTATAGTAATATCTTAAAAAATTTAAATATATTTGAAATAAAAAATTGTATCACCATAGCTAAATACTAGCAAAGCTAAAAACCGTTCAACAATGTCAGCTATTCTCATTTCAACGTCCAATGATATTTTCTTCGTATTTGCAATTGTCGATAAAATCAGCTTTAAATCTTCTAACGAATCTGGACTTCTTGCTAATTCTGTCTTGATTTCTGCCTAAAAAATATATGTTATTTTGAATTAATGAAATATAAAAATCCACACAATTTTCACAAAAGATGTATAAATGTCTCTAAAAATTAGACTGTTAACATACGTTTTTATTTTTTAATATTGATATATAAATACTTTTACAGGAAATGTACAAAGAATAGCAATAATTAACAAATAGCAGTTAACTGTTTATCAAGTTTTTTTTTTTGATATGAACAGTCCCGTTTACTTTTTTATTTAATTAAAACTCAAATTTTTCATGTTTATAATATTCTAGCGCAGGAGTCGGCTAACTGCGGCCTCAAAGCCAAAATCTGCAGCCCACGAGGTACTTTTCAGCTAAAAACATACTTTAGAAAAGTTTTTGTGGTACAAACTTACAATTAGGCTCTTACTTTCATTATTGCTGTTTACTAGCGCTCTGCTATTTTTTTAAATATTACATCACACTTTTTCTTTAAAAGAGTATTTTTTTATTGATTACTGTAATTATTTTAAAATAACAGCGGCCCGCGAAGACTCTTTTTGATACAATGCGGCTCGCAAGCTTTTTTAAACTAACCTGCGACTTATAAAAGGCTGTCGACCCCTGCTTAACTCTTTTGAAATGCTTAGTTTTATGCTTAAAAAATGTTATGCTTAGAGCGCGTAGCACAAGTCCGCATTTAAAAACTTTAAAATACTTTTTATCAAATTATATTTTAAAACTTTATTTAACTAACACGGTCATACTAAACTCAATCTTTTTAGACTTGATTATTTTACATTTCATTTCTTTTATAATAAGGATATATGAAAAAGTATGTTAAGCAATAAAGACAGATATTTTCTTAAATGCCTAATTTTTCTTTACAACTCATTTCAATAAAAAAATGTGGTTAAACATTTAAGTTCAAAAATAATACAAACATACATTTTACTAAATACAAAAACTATATATCTTGAGTGTTTGTAAAACTGTCTATAGACTTCCTTAATAATCAAAAGTACTTTTTACTTATGTTTGTATGTTAATTAAATTATCCAACAACTAGTCTAGACTCTAGTCTGTAAGTATTGATCATCAACAAAGACTTTGATCTATTAATAATAACTTATAAAAATATTCTTAATAACTTAAGTATATAACTAAAAGCGGTATTTATTTTTTTTAACAAAAAAGTTGTGTTATTTTTATGACAATGCAATAATTTTTGAAGAAAACAGATTTGTCGTCGAGACAATATATAATGAGGTTTTGTGTTAAGCAACAAATATATAATTTTGTAATAGAAAATAATCATTTAGATATTGTTATAGATTATTAGTTCTTTTTTTGTTTAATATCGGTTCATAGTTTCTAAAACTTACATCGTCTAGAATTGAATAATTATGGACAAGAAAGTGGAATTTAAAACGAGAAGTTTAAAAACATCGAGTTTAATATGATTGATTTTAAGATGAATGAGTTTGATATGATTGAGTTTGATATGAACGAGTTAAATATGATCGAGTTTAATATGCTTGAGTTTAATATGATCGTGAGTTATAAATGGTAGCAAACCTTTAAAAAATTGTATTAATCTGGGTAACGACTATTTGTGACTTTTTAGTAGTTACTTAAAATATAAATTGGCTCAATACAAATTAAATTTTAATCGTAAAGTAATTATTGTTGGTTGTAAAATACTGAAAAACAAATAATACATTTAAAATTTCATACTGAACAATAATTAGTTATGTCTCTTTTCGTTGCAATTTGAGCCGAACTTACTTTAACAATTCTTAATAGGACATTTTATTATCAACAACAAAGCTTCTTTTTTTCCTTAGTATACATAACTTAATTTTACAAAAAAAAAAAAAAAGAACTTCTATAAGTAAATAGTTGTTAAAATAAATAGAAAAATGTTATACAAAATACAACACATTGTATATATACAATAAATAACATAAAAGAACAAATCATTATTCAAGGCAAAAATCATTAAACTAAATTTTGAACTTTAAGATTAAATACCTTTTCTAGACAAAATAAGTTATTCTCGATTAATATTCTTTTAAACTTGCCACTATCAAAGTCAGTACTAAGTGTCAATATTCAAGAATAAACTGTTTAAAAAAATTACTTTTAATCTAGTGGAAATAGTTAAACTATTGTGTATTTTTTTTAGTTTATCAACAAAGTTAAGTAAACTTATAACATGTTATTTATCTAAATTAACAGTTTTATTAGAAACCTAATGCATGTATCATTTTAGTAATTATGTATCATTACAGTAATAAGAATTATCACTTATAGCAACACTATTGAAAAAAGCTAACTAATTCCTGATGTAAAGTGTCAAGATCAGTCTTAGCTGACTCATTGAGCTTTTCACCAAGCAACTTCACCCATTGTTTGGCATGGTCCTGCACAGTTACTGCAAGCGGAGTTAAATTCAGCCTGATGTGTCTTTCGTCCTGTTATTGTATGAGTAATCCTTATCATTAAGTAATTGCACACATTTATAATACGCGTATGTATTGTTTATCATTATATAATACCAACTTATACTAATTAACTGTATTTTGTGTACTTATTTCAAGTTAATAAAAATATTTTTTATAATACAAAAGCTATAGAAATATAACTTTAATTAACTAGAACGCGATCTGGACTAATTTATTTTAAGTAAAAAAACAGCCACTAACTCTAGGAGAAGCTTGCTGAATAACTTCTTCAATTATTCGTGAGTAAAAAATAATTTTGTCATCATAAGCAACACATGAGGGGTTTTTGTTTGAAAATTTGTCAACAACCATTGTTTTGTCCATTTTCCATAATGACCTGTATTTCTTCCATTTGGCTGTTTAATATTTACAAGATTTACAATTTAAGAACTATAACACTTTTAATCTTATTTTAAAATTCTGTAAAACTAACTTTAATAAGTTATGTAAAGTATTTTTGATCCATAAAAACCTTTAATGTAATAAATAAAGTTTGTAAATCATTTTAAGTATGACGTTTTTATAACATCCCTAAAATAAAAATTCTACTTTATTAGTTTCCAAGAATACAATATTTAAAACTAACGTTGCGAAAGGTACTTGTTTAAGTTCTGTAGTATTTTTTGTACATTATTGAATATCGATTGAAACAGGTCAGTAATTTTTTGTTGGCAAATGACGTCGTTAAAAAAGGTTATTAAAACTTTATTATCTCCATTTTCTGAAGTTTGTGGTTCACACTCGATGCATGTACCTAATTTTTTGGAGTAATATAAAACATAACTAATTGAACAATATATTTTAGACTTAATGTATTAAACCTTTTGTATTAAACTACTATTTTTATTTCTTTTGTAACTTCTTATTTTATAGTATTTAACCTCTCAAAATGTTACTGTGTATATATATATATTTATATATATAAACTGTATTATTAATCTTGTTCAAAATGCACTAATTGATTATTCTATTATTACGTAATATCTAACTTTTATACTTTTGTTACTGTACTTAAAAGTTTGCCTTTAATTGAATAAAATACTTGGCTCAACGCAGAAACAGTTGTTCCAAGAGAAGTTTATTTTTGTGCAACTTTATTTATATGTGTATATATATATATATATATATATATACATAATTTATTGAAATGACGATTTTAAAAATACTGGAGCATATGTTTCATAAAGACAAAAAAGATTGTCTCTAATCTTCAGCCAGTTCAAATTTAAAATAAAAAGCACTTTGGTAAACAAAGATGCAAAAGTTTACAAAAAAACAAAAACAATATGACGTAAGAATTGAACATTGTACATTACAAATATTCAGTACAAAAATCGATATACCATCTAATTAATCAAACAACTAAAAGTAACGAAAACAACCGTTAGTTGACTATAAAATACAAATTTTGAAGTATAATTATTATATTATTATATATATACATATATATAAAATGAGGTTAATGTTCAAACTTGAACACCTTCTACCGAGCCCACTTAAAGAGCTTTTAAAAAAATTAGTAGGAAAATTTGATTTAAAAAATTCTAGTACAAATGTTTCATAAAAACCAAAAAGATTGTGTTTAATCTTCAGCTGGTTCAATTAAAAATAAAAATCACTTTGGTAAACAGAGATGCAAAAGTTATACAAAACGTAAGAATTGAACATTGTACATTAAAAATATTCGGTGCAAAAATTGATCATCCATCTTTTTATTTCAAATACTGAAGGTCATAGGGATGTCCAAAACTTTGTTTAAAAAGATTAATATTGATCCTTATTGAAAGCTTAATTTTTACACTATAAAAAAAGTTTATGCAAAATAAAAATATTAGTTTACTTTTGAAATATAGTTAACTAAAAAACTTCCGATAAACATGTATAGAAAAGAAACTTTTCATTTCTAACTTTTATTAAATTTAGAAAAAATAACTAAAAATCTATATACTTCTTTAATTCTTAAACAATTAATCAAAAATTTTAAGAAAATAAATCTTGCATTATAAAAAATCCTACTGTAACGTTTAACATAAAACTGAAAAATAAGCATTTAATGACCAAACGTAAAAATATTATTGCATTTGTTTTATTTTTTTAAGACAAGTACAGTTTCAATCAAAGCTTTTTTAAATCTACTATAGGATTGCTTGCGAATTAATTAAAATATACTTACAATAAAATTTGTTAAAAATATTTCATAAAAAAATAAACTGTCCCTACTCTTTGAAAAAACAAAAACAACAAATATAAAGATCTTTTGTTTTATTAAAACATTCTCAATTCTGTTAGAAATTATTTGCTTATAGAAAAATATAAAAAAGTCATTGTTTAATTTGGATATTTTTTAATAAGATTATAAATATGTTTTATTCCTCATATAAATATATCCAAATTAAAAAACCTTTATTTAATTTCTCTATAAGCAAATAACTTTTAACAGAATTGAAAATGTTTTAATAAAACGAAAGATCTCTAAATCTGTTATTTTCGTTTTTAGAGAGTTGAGACAGTTTTTTTTTTGAAAATTTAATTGGGTCCTCCATTAGTAACTGTTAAACTATTCGAGTTTTTTACCCTGTAAAAAGCAACTGCTAGCTAAGTTTAAAATATTAAACTGCTTTAATTTTCCCATCTTGTTATGAGCTTAATCTTAAAAGTTAATTAAACTTTTTTTCATAATTTATAGTTTATTTTAAATCACTTATATAACAACCAGTTTTTGTTATTGGAGAAAGGAATTGGTTTAACTTTTCTAAAATGGCTATAAGTAAATAAATTTTAAGGTGCTGACCAGCCATCCATCGAGTGAACTTCTTTGTCGCTTCAACGCAATTTCTAATAGAATTCGCAGTTATCTTGTATATTTCGTTTGGTGAAGGGTGTAAAACTATCTCTGGTGTTGATATTATCGTTTCTATTTGCATGATTGGTTTATTTGAAGAGACAGCTAAAAAAAATTTATAAATAAATGTTTGTATTTAAATACAACTTTTTATACAAAAACATTTTTGCTACTCAAACTCTATTTATTTCAAAGTTATATAACGTAATAGTCGATATAAAAGTAACATAAACTTTTTCGCAACTGCTCTTCAGTTTTACTCATCAGTAAAGTATAAATGTCTAACGAAAAATGTTTATGTTACTTTTAAACCATCTACTAAATTGTTTTATTTGAAACAAATTGAATACAATTTTTTAATTAAAGAAAATTATTAGTAAAGTTTTCAAGTTGTAAAACAAACAGTTTATTGTATTGTATTAGTATTTAGATAGAAATAGTATAAATTAGTAAACATTATAAGTTTGAGTTTTAAACATAAGAAAAAATTACATTAAGCATATATATATTATTTGGTTAACGTAAAAAATGAAAGAAAACTTCGTATTGGGAAAATATTAATACATATACTAACCATTATTAAAGTCTGTTAAATTTCTAATGACCAATTCACTTAAGGCATCATACATCCTTTTTTCCCAATACAAGTAGTAGCTAAATAAAAAAGTTAGCTTTAGTTAACATGGTAAAAACAATAAATAGTATTTACTAAAAAGTTGCAAGTATGTTAGTTCGTTGAAGCTAAAGAAGTTTTTTTTTAGTTATTTAAGGCATCGACTGTAGCAATCATGCACAAGTTTTAAACTTATATTTGACAATAACGCTTATTAAAAAAATATTTTTTTCAATAGCCTATTCTACAATACCTCAATTTTATTCGACCTAAACTACAAGAAAAAACTTCTTAAACAAAATATATAGATAAAGTATAATATGTAATAAACAATTATAAATATAACTTTAAGATGTTATACTAATGTACTAAAAGTTTATATACCCTTGTTCTTTTGTCAACTTTTTTTCATTACAAACAAAAAATTTAACTTATTTGATTAACAGTGTATAGCTGATTTTGGTATAAACTATTTTTATTTTAAACAAAACTAAGATTAAATGTTTTATAGTTAAACATCTAACTTCGATATTAGTTATTACAAAATAAAAAATCAAGTATTAAAACATAAAAGTTTTTATTAAACACTCAATGCATAAATGTACAAAGAAAAAGAAAAACGGACAAACTTTTGAAGCTTTGGTGACTTCCCTGTATTAGTTTGTGCAATTAAACCTTCCATTTTTGTTAATAATGGGCCAATTGCACGATATTTTCTACTTAGTTGTTCAATTTCTTTTGCTCTTTCAATCATTACATATTCAAAAAACTCCTGCGTACATTAAAAAGAGCTCAAATTAAGCTGGTTTACTCTATTTGTAATAAAATATTTTATGGTGTTCTCATTATAATAATGACTAAACTTCTTTTGCTGAAAATCAGACTATATTCCAATATGGAAAGATACAGTAAGGGTATTTTACTCAGACTTTTTATATGCATTCGCCTTTTGTGGAGCGAAAATTTTGTATTAGATTTGTAACTAGCACAAGTAGTAATCTTTAATTTTCATTTACAAGTAAATATAGCTTTTTCTAGACTTTATATACTATCAACCTAATATAAATGTATAATGTAAAAGTCATTTTAAAAGATTCTGTACAAAAAAAAACATTCAGGGTTATTTTTAGGTTCACGACGATTCAAATTTTGACAGATGAAATTGAGGTATTTAAAACTCTAATAATTTTAAGTCATTTGAACTACCTCTATTAAAAAAATTTAGTGAAAAAATGAACTTCATAAATTACTTGCTAAACTAAAAAAGTTTAGTTTATTACATTTAAATATTTTCATAACTAAGTATAAAACAGAGAAAAATTCTTTTCATGAAACTTTAACTAACTGAAATAAGCAACTTTTTTAATTTATCAAACTTAAACTTGTTTACACTAACCTTAACAGAGGGCAGGCTTCCATCAATTTTTGTAGGAGGTCTTTTAAAAAGTTGAGCTTCTTTTATTCTCTCTACTCTTACATCAATATCTTTAGCGTTCTTCTGAATCTGATTTACCAGAGATTCAAATTTTGCTAGAGCTACTTCACTTTTGCTGATGTAATCCTAAAAAAATACAAAAAACAGTGTAAATTCAATATAGTATTGAAAGCTTTGATCAGGTAACTAATAGACTGTTTAAGCTGTTACAAAAAATTGGTAACTAAACTTGAAGTTTTTAAACACAAAAAAAGTAAATAAACTTCAAATACAAAATGGCTATGTTTTTACAATAATATTTGTATAGTTATTTGCCTTAACTAAAAAAGAATGCTCAACTTACTGGGATGTAAAGAGCTTATATAAATAGATTTATGGAAATTTTATATTTTATTCGCGACCGGTTTCGGTGGCAAGAAATTGCGACCTTTTCAAGCAAAAATAAAATATGAAACTGCATATAACAATATTAGTTAATTATACTGTTGTTTAAAAACTTATTCATGCGTGATTTATGAACTCTCAAAATTAACCCATAAATTAAAAAATGAAAATAAGATATACAAATTAAACTGGAAAATATTACAAAGGGAGAAAAAACAAAAACCAGGAATTATGACATGCAGGTTGTGCTTAAAAGAAGCTTTACTAATCCTTGAATCCGGTACAAATTGCATCAACAAAAGAACGGAATTAATGAACTCATGCAGACACAGAAACAGATTTTTACTAATAAACTGGAAAGCAGACAAAACTTTAAAAAAATCATAATTAAAGTAAAAATTAGGTTATTTTTCTTGATTTTTTCATTGAGTTTTTGTTGACATTTGACTTAAATTGAAAAAAAAAAAAAATTTTTTAGACAGTTCTTAATTCAACTTAGATAAATTTTTAGAATTTTTTTTAGATAGTTGTTAAATTCGTTTAAATTTTGACTGTTATGTTAACTTAACACAAATTAGATTTTGAAATCTTCAGTGACTTTGAGTTTTATTAATGTTTTGTTGACTCTTGGCTTAAAACCACTATTTTAGACAATTCTTAATTTCATTTAGATAAATTTCAAGGTATAAATATTTTATTATTATATTTTTTTTAAAGAAAAGGTATCAATATTTTATTATTATTATTATTTTTAAAGAAAAGCTCTGGATTCAGTTTTTTTATTTGACTCATTATATTAATATTAATTCAATCCTTTTTTTAAAAACTAGTACCAATTTTACCTAAATATACTCTGATATGCTTGAATTTTCGAATATGCAACATTTTTGTTTTTGTTTATATTCTTCACGCATAATAAGTTTTTAAACAACAGTATAATTAACTAACATTGTTATATGCAGTTTCATATTTTATTTTTGCTTGAAAAGGTCGCAATTTCTTGCCACCGAAACCGGTCGCGAATAAAATATAAAATTTGCATAAATCTATTCAATAATATTTGTAAAATTAATTAAAAAAGATTGTGTGTTAGTCTTGTTTAACTGTATTTGTGACTCCTAAAAAAATATGTTGTAAAATTTTATTTGGTAAATTTTTCTAAAGGTACTTTTTATAACTAGTTGAGTTTTACGGTTCGTAAACAAAAAGGTCAGTCTGATTTGCATATTTGCTGACTCAACAGAATTTTTAGAGCTTTTTTTTTTTTTAATATATACCCTTATACCTAACCAACTTTACCCAAACACATTAAAATCTAATCAAAAAATAACTTTTTAATGTTTAAATTAAATCAGCAAATATACAAATCAGATTAACCTTTAGTGTATACTAGCCAAGTTTTATTACTATTAAATAAGATTCAAACTGTTAAAAGAAAACGCTTTATTAGTTTATAGAAATAAGTATTCTATATAAAACTTAAAACATCCTAATGTGATACTTTTTTTCTAATTATTAAATAAAACATAGAACTTACTTATTTCAAAAATCTTTAATAATAAAAGTCAATGAGTAAATCATAGATAAAAAATATAAGGACTTAGTGTATAAACAGGGCATTAAGTTAAAATTTATTTGCTTGAGAAACTATACCTCTACAAAAAAAACATACAATTAAGGTTAGACTTCTTGCGATCTAGAAGTAAAAAAAAAACTTTTTAAAACATAGAGTGAAAGTATACTAACTTTCTATAACACAATTCTTCAACATTTTTAGTAAAGTAAAGAAAGATACGGTTAACAAACATACTTACATCTTGTTATATATAGATAAAACATTTTTTAGCTTAATGTATAGTTTATCACACTAGTATTTACAGCAAAAACAAAACTTTAATTAAGAACAAATTTACTTACTATTATCTAAACTTATTAAAAAAACATATTCTGTTTATAAAATAAGTACATGATGTATGCAATGTTTACTATTAAAAAACTTATTTTCTAAATAATTCAAAAAAAAATTCAGAAAAATATAACTGAAATTATTAACCATGCAACTTTTATTATTTTATGTGTTGAACAACTTGGACATAAATTTATCAAAAACAACCAGATTAACATTAATTAAGTTAATGTGTAATACTATTAATAGATATAGCTGGTCATACCACATAGTTTAGTTAACATGTTATTTTGAATAATATAATGTTTACTTTTATCACTTAGAAAGCTATAACGTTTAGCACTTTAGATACATATATATAATCTCAATTATTATAAACAGCTTAAAATCCGTTGAGATATTTGCATTAATATGTAATAACCTTGGGGTTCAAAATTTTTGCTAACATATCATATTCAATTCAAATAAGTTACCTGAATCCCTAACGAGTTCCAATTCAGTCGTTTATGGCCTGCTCTTAAAACTCCTTTTAGCTCTTTAATGTGTCGACTTAACAGCTCAGTCTGTGAAGTAAAAATATTATAAATCAACAAAAGTTTTATTTAGCCATTTTATCACCCATCTAGATATAGTAAAAAACATCTTACTTTGTTTGTAGTATAGTCGTAACCAATACTTATTTCGGCCATCATCAACAAAGTTGAGATGTTCGCGCCATTAATAATAGATAATGAACTTCACCACACGACCAACAACAACAGCTTATAAGGACTCATCAGGCAGGCATAGTCGCGAGAAACCGCAAAAACTTTTTCAGTTTTACCCACAAACGGTCGCTTTAGTACTTTGTACTTAATCCCGTTTGGTAAGATTTAAACAGCGGATTCTCGCGACTATGTCTACCTAATGACGAAACCGGTCGTAGGTTGTCTCGGATGCTATTATTGTTGTTGAAGTTCAATATTTATAATACTAGTCGTGAAGTTTATAAATAAGAATAATAAAATTTATAAAAATCCTATTTATATTTCTAAAACTTGAGGAATAACAATAAATAAAGAAAATAAAAATTAAGTAATCTTAACGTATCGAAAATTCTATAAGAAAATAACTTCAGAAAAATGGAGTATATTGAGAAGTCGGTGATATCTGTTTAGTATTCTAGTCAGTCCACTTATGTACGACACGTATTTGTCTTCCTGAAGTGCAACATTCCTAGCCAGTTCAGGGATCTGAAATCCTAGTTGCTCCATATACTTCGTTTCATTGGTAATCACAACAAGTTCCGGGGCAAAATTTATTGCGAGAACTACTTTTTGCTGATCACCTTATTTTTAAAAGTTAGTACATTTACATTATATCAATGTTTTAAATTAAAAAAGAATACTTTAGAGCTAAAAATATTAGCGGTTTGACAGTTCACACAAATTAATAACTTATACTTATTTCCAAGTTACTATTAACAAATATTTTTACTGAAAACACAAAAATTTAGTCGAAAAAAAAGATAAAACACATACAAAAGTAATCTTAAGAAACTGATCATATTCACAATAGAGCTTACTGTAGATTTTTTACTTATAAATACATTTGACTATTTTCTAGAATTCGAAAATTAGAACTTACTAATGAAGTACTTAATCTTAATATTACATACTAACATATATTTTTAATTTATAACAAAAGTAGTAACTTATACTTATCAACTATTTATTAATATTATACTTAAATAAAATATAATTATATTACGACAAAAATAAAAAAATTTTGTTTTATCTTAACTGTCATCAGTATAACTAAAACACAGTTGAATAAACAAAAAAACAATGTTTTGTAAAACATACTTTTACACAAAACTAGCAGTAAAATTTATAAAAATAAAAATAAATTACACTTTTTAAAAGATCAAACACAAAACCTTCAGGTTTATTGATATAAGTGGCAGTCAACGGACGAAGCTTTGTTCGATCACCGCCACCTCGACTAAGTGATACATGATGATTACCTTCACCTACCATAATAATTGCTTTTAAATAATATTCTCAATGTTCTTCTTTAAAATATAAAGTTATAATTTCAAGTAGGCCATAAAATATGTTTTTTACACCTTTTATAAACATTTTAATAATTGTTTTAAACGATAAAGAATAAACAAGCTATTTAGTCGAATGATTTTTTTGTGGAAGTAAAATGTATTCTAAATTTTAACTTTTATTAAACCTTTTGTGCCTGGCTGGCCAGAATGACTTTCGTGAACCTTAACAAGCAAGTTTCTCCTTAACAAATAAGGCAGAATGCTTTCAACTTCTTTTAGCCAGGTGGCATACTTTGCATCTTCATATTGCTTCATTTGACGTGCTACCGACAAATATGTCGCTCGTGCCTTTAAATTTTACACACAACTATAAAAACAAAGTGAAAAACACTAATTGAAAAACATTAATAGCATCTAAAGTGTTATAAGTAGTTTATAAAGTTTATTAATATTTGAAACACAAATCCATAGCTGTTTTAATTTACATTAAAGTATTGATTAATCATGTAAAAGATAAAATATGTAGTTTATGTCTTGTAAAACACTTAACAAACATACTTGTTTTCCTTGTTCAGATATCAACATATCATCGGCGTTCTGAAATCTGATGATTGTATGCTTCATCCGATTGAACAGAGATCTCTCCCATGCTATTGAGCCTGCAAGCGGTGGATGATTCTTTTGCAGGGGAGGTTCCTTGTATCCATTTTGAAATAAGTTGTTAATGATCTCCACCTTAAATATATGTTTGATATAATGTTCAGATAAACAGTAATTTACATAAATAATACATTTTTAACAGGAATACAATCAAAATCTCGTACAACTGTTTGCCTAATATGAGAAACATCATCAACTACACAACAAAAAGATTTTAGAGGCTGAAACAAAACGAACAGAATGTGCAATTGCAGAAACAAGATGAATTGCCCATTTAATGGTGAATGCCTCTTAAAGGGTGTATATAAAGCAACAGTCAGAGATAAGGAGTGCATTGGTTCTACGGGAGTTTCTTTCAAAACAAAGTGGCAACAAGACAAGTACAGCATCCTCAAAAAATTACAAACAACAGCTCTGGCCAAATTTACTACATAAAATATCTTCGAAATTAAATGGCAAATGCTATTTAAAACCAACTGTTCAGTACCCAGAAAGGCAGATAATTGCTCTATCTAACATCTAGAACGAATGGCCATTGCCGAAGCGGACAGAGACAAAACACTTAATGTAAGAAAAGAACTAACTTCTACATGCCCCCATTTTAGATCTAGTTATTTCAAAAAAAAAATATTGTTGTAATTTTTTGTTTATTAGATCATTCTAAGTTTTATTTATTACTGTCAGTTTATTTAGTTTATTACGAGTGTTTTTGCTTAGTTTTAATTTAACAATTAATTTCCCTTATATTTACGTAAGCACGTAATTACAATGACTAATTAATTACTAACTAAATACTTTCTCATTACTTGATCTTACTATAAAAATTTGTGTGCCTCATGCTATTTTATTGTTACTTAAAAAGCTCTGAATATCCCTTTAGGAGAAACAGTGTCAGCTAAAGTAACATTCGTTGAATAAAAAATATTTTAATGATTAAGCTCTTATATATTGAGCACTCTAACTCATACAGTTTTATAATTTATGTGATAAACAGTAAATAGTAATTCTGTTAAATTTTTAATAATTTTAGATAGCAACTTTGTGTTAAATACTTTATTTAATGTAGTTAGCTTGAAAAATATATTCGTATAAAGTAGGTAAATTTGGTTGTGATAGCATAACAGACTTTAAAATTTAAAAGTTTTATATATTATATACTTATATCAATCGTTAGAATGGTATATTAATCATATCTATGTTACTTGCCATTACACTTTACAAAGAAATATTTTTTTACAATTATAAAATAAAAGTGTCACCTTATGCTGTACACATATGGAAAGAAGCCTACCAAACTTTAAAATGTTATAAACAAAAGTATAAATGAAAACGAACTTCTTTCATATATTGAGCGAGTATATCATTGAACTTCTGCATCATCTGCTGATTAATTGCATCCCTACTTCTAATATGTCTAAACTTTATCAGCATGTCGAAGGCTCCTTCAGCGGATCTTAATGATTTAAATGACTCGTCTATAAATTTTTTTGCCTCGGCTGAAAAAAATTGTTACAAGTTTGTAAAAATATAATTAGAATTTTTTTCAAAACATTTGTGTATAAATTGTGGCAAATGTAACAAATTTACGTACAGTTGTTTATCTAAAAAACTAGCTTTTTTTAAATATTGTATTTTTATTTAATACAAACTAAACTTAGCTATAACATTTAAAAAAAATCATTTTAATATTTTCTTTCAGCAAGCAACTCTTGTGATTTAAAATAAATTTAAGTATCGTTCAATAAAGTTGGCTAAGACAAAATGTTAGAGTAAAAAAAATCTAGTTTTACTCATAGTAAACCAAACCTTCTATTTCAACAACTTCCCGATTAAACCAAGACATTAAAGACTTCCATTGGGGAGCACTTTTAAGTTCAAAGGGATCGTTTTTTACTGCTTCTAGTGGTTGAACTAGGCCTACAACTCTTTTTAAAACATCTTCGATTCGCTTTGGATCGCCAGTAACTGCTTTTAGTTCAGGTCCAAAAATGTTGTAAAACTCCAACAGCACCTAGTATTGTTACTAGTAGTCTTAGTTACTAAATTAATAAAAACTATAGAACTGTTATTCAAATTGCTAAAAAAATATGACAGTAAAAATACAAAGTTAACATGTACCTTTAAAAATTATTGTCAATAGTAAAATAGTGTAAAATATTGACCATTTTCAATACTAAATTAAGCCTGCTAATTAGTTTTGGCATTTTAATTCAAAGGACTAAAGGTTATATTTTAAATATTATATCCTTTATTTGTTTAGGCGTCTTTGGGTCAATTTATGTTATTAAAAATAATTTACTTTACTAGTATATATTCAATGAGTATAATGAAAATGTTTTTTTACATAATGTACAAGATAGAAGTAGAAATAAAAGAAAAACACTAAAATGCTACAAAATATCAAACTATTATAAAAAATTGATTACGATTAAAACAAAAACTTAAAAGATGCTTAAAAATATAAAAATTTCATTAGAATAGTACTTTGTACATAAATTAAATATATTCTATCTAGAGTACTTAACTCAAGTACAAGCTATAATTTTTCTTTAAAAAGTTTTTTATTCTATATTTTTACAATCGCATTACTCTTCGCTTTCAATCGAAAAATAAGACAAAAATTCCATTGTAAAATACTTTATTTCGAGTAAAAAAGAGTGATCAAATCATAACAGTATCAAGAGTATTTGTATTCGTTTAACAGTTTACAAACTTCTTAATAGTAAAGAAAATAACGAACTTGAGCCATTGTTTCAAGATCTTGACATATAGTCGCCATATGGTCAGTTTTTTCAAACAACCTTCTCCTATCAAACTCCCATCTGGCATCTCTACCAGATGCTTCAATTTTCGCTCTAACTTTGAAGTAAGTCTCTTTCCATATTGTTAACATCGATCTAATTTTGATTAAGTATTTAATATCGACTGTATGGTGAAAAAAGATTATCAAAAAACTCAAATATAGTTAAATTAGATAAATGGGTAAACTTTTCAGCAAATAAAATCTTGTAGACTATGTTTATGCTAAATGAGACTATAACATTATTCACAAAAAGAACTGAAATAATTATTAGTTATTCTTTATAAATAACTTTTAGCACAAACACTAGCTTGCATTAACTAATATTCTTTTTCAGTTATGCTAAGTTGCATATGTACTTAGAGCTATATACTCGATAAACATGGCTCTCTTGTTTAATATACATATTCTTCTAAACGGTCATATAAACCTTGCTTCAGAAGTCATGGTCTTGACTTTTTGAGGTGGATCTTGAAAAATTGTCCGGACATTGATAACTCTGATTACCCTCTCAGACAATTCCCAAGCAATTCTTTCCATTAAAGGAACCATGCGTTCGTCCTTGTTGTAATGTCTAAGAAAAAAATTTTGACTTTTATAAAATAGAAAAAGTACAGTTTGTAGAAAATTGTAACGCTGTAAATAGAAAAAACTAATTTTAACAATAATGCATCGTTATAAAACTTGCTTTACGCACCTTTTGATGATTCAATAGATCATAACCAAATCTTATAAAAGTAATAGTAAAAAACATTGAAAACTTGAGAGTTTATGGACGTTATGATTTAACTTTTTTTACTATTGCTATATTATTACTATTGCTTGATAATATTTAACTGCACTTCATAATAAAAGCAAACTTTTGATTTGTCGAAGTTGAGAAGTTAAGTAAAATAATATGAAACTATTAAAGCATAAACTTAAAACAGTTATAACTGTTATTGTATTGCAAGGCTCTACTTTAAACTAACTAAACTATTAATTTTATATATCAAACATTTTTTAAATGAAGGTTTAAAATAAGGGTAGGTAACTTTTCGAGTCGGCAGGTCAGATTTACCAGAAAACGTTTTATGCAATTTGGAAATTTTATAGAATAAAAACTTTAAAAACCATTTAAAAGCAAAACTGTATTAAAATTATGTTTTATAAAGCACTAACTACTGTTAACGAAAAAGTATTTGTTATAAAAAAGCTCAACTTTATTTATTTCACACAAATTATTTTCAAGAAAAAAGATACGTCGCAGGCCAAAGATTGCTCACCCTTAGTTTACAAACATTAACGTATATTCATATTTTTTTAAAGCACTGCATAACTAAAATACATGATTTCCATGTCTTATTTTTACTTTTTTACTTAGAGTTATTGTTGAATTCATAAAGTTAAATTTGTACAATATGAGTAAATTAGTTAACTAATAACGTTTTTAGTTTGTATCTTGAGTTTTGGAATTTTAATTTTTCAATTTCGAATTGTAAAAATTTACCTCATTTTGTTTAATTTAACAGGTTTATAAACTACTCTATCGTTTGCTTTTAATATCATTAAAATCAAAATCATCGTTTAACAGTTAAATAAAATATCACTTTTATTATTAATAAGCATAAATTAATTTTTATACTAAACTAAAAAGCTATCAGAAAAAATCAAACTTTAATCAGAACTACAAAATATACAGTTTTTAGCAATGCTTTAAGCAAGTTAAAAATGGAACTCATATAAAACAATTCTTTGTTAGACACAATAAAGTTTCTTTGAACTAAATATTGGTTTAAATTATACTAAACTCTAACGGACTATAATTTAATAATATATTAAAATCATCTAAATTAGAACTTTTGTTAAAAAACGGAATTAATAAACTTTTAAGTTACAGTATTTTTGTTTGTTTTGTAGGTTGAAACTCTGTAAAAGGTCCCTTAACTTCTCGCCAGTTTATAAATCTCTACAAATTTGCTTTAATTTGAAATAAAAAATCAGGTAATTGTAAAGTAATTTTCTTTACGACCCCGCAAACATATAAGAATCGTTAATCAATGTTTCAATTTAGCCGTTTAGATTAAGTTTGTGTTACGATAATTTTTAAGTAGGCTTTAGTCATAGTATAACGGGTTTTAAAAATTAACTTAAAGTTTTTTTAACAACTTAACTCAATTTGTAAACATAGGCTAAATTTAAATACCAGATTTCTTTTAACTTTTATAATGTATAAAACTATAGATTTGTTCCAATATAAAACTATATGGAGATCGTAAATTTATTAGACTAACCAGTTTAATAAAAATTCCATGAAATTTTACAATATATTTTTTATACTGCGATATAACTTATTTAATTTTATTAACATACATAAAAAATGTATTTCTAAAACTTCCAAACTTTTAAAAAGTAAAGAGTTTGTAATTTCCTTCAATCATATAAAAACTTATTATTAAAATGGTAGAATAATGCAGCTTATATGTAAAATAACTGATAACAACTTAATTATTTAAAAATAAATTTAGGCAATTCAAGTTTGTTTAGATTAAAAAGTTACTTGTTCTATTTATCCCCTTGGTTAAGCTTATTTGTTTTTTTAATGCTTAGGCTTATTTAATCCAAAAATTTCCTTATCATAGATAATTGTACTTAGAAAAACTTTAAAAAGTTAAACTACATTTCAAACAAAGACAAGTAAAAGTAAGAATTTAATTTAGTTTTTAAATGTGATCAACAATAAGTCTAACATTTCTCATTTTTAAAGGCTTTTTGTGTTTCACAAAAAAGATGATTTGTTTAAATTAGTTTTACCATTTATTCACAACTTTTTTATAAATTGTTTAAGTTAAAATAACATTATAATTAAAATTAAGGAAAATTATAAAATTAAACAGTTAAGAAATTATATTAAAAATTCGTTTTGCCTTTTACTTTAATAAACACTGTCATTTTTTTCGGTAAGCAAATTATTTTCAATGAACATCACAATTGATCTAATTTGTTTAAAGCTTTATGATTATAATTTGTCTAAGTAAAAGCTTTTACACAAATTACTTTTAAGTACATACACTTATTTTGAAAACCATAACAATACTTAAAACAAATTGAGTGTAAATTGCACAAATTTACTTGAGTATATAAAGATAGAAAGCTTTGTTTATCAAACCTTATTCGCTGAGTTTTACAAAAAGACAACTGAATAAAGTGAACTAATTTTTCAATTTTACTAAGTTGTTAGAGTATAAACTCAGCCATTAGTTTGCTTAATACTTAGTAAATTTCATCACAAATGTAAATAACTTTTTAAGCAAGTTTTCTAAGGTTTAAATGACTAAAGGCACTGTTGTGTTTATTTGAATATACAACAGACTTTTAGTCATTTTTACCTTTTAAAACACAGTCATTTGTGTTCAGAAGTAAATCTATAAGAAAAAAGTTTAAAAAAACGACTTTTTAAAAGGGTCATTAATTTTAAAAGTTATTTACTTTTTTATAAAGCAATCAGATTGTAGAACAGGCATTATAAAGTACTCAGAAAAAAAAGTTAGCTTACAAAAAAGTTTTTTTTTACTCACTTCTGAAAACAAGGTGCTTTTTATACATATTCAGCGTAATTTACTGAAAATTTTAAGTAATAGGTTATAAAAGTTTAAAACAAAACTCATATTTTATAACCTTAACTTGTTTTTTACATTTATATATTATATATTCTTTTGATCATGCTAAAATTATTTTTTTCCATAAATATTTAAGTTTTAATTGAAAACAATTATTTAAGTAAAACTACTTGCTTTTAAATAGATACCATATTTAAAATACACTACCGTAAATAGAAATAAAATAATTTATATATTAGAACTATGTACATGTGGTTTGTGCAACTTTACAACTGCTGTCAATATATGCACAGCATTTGGTAAGTTGCACCAGCCAAATTACATTCAATCAACGTGTTATGTTTACTGGTGCTAAGCATGCATTGGTAATTTTGTTACGATAAATAATGATACTAATAGCTTCCGAAAAAAATAAATAAGCAAATTTTTCAAAATTTTAATAGCTCAAGACTATGTTTTGTAAAAACAACATTAATTACTGTTGTTTAGAGTTTTACAAAACAAATTAAATTATATTCACAAAACATAAATAAAAACTATCATCAAAAAAGTTAAGACTCAATTTTTACTACATACAAAAGAAAACTAATTAAAACTTCTTATTTAACTTTCAAACTACCCCCAAACATTTTCATGTTCACTTTATTTTATTAAAGTTAGTAGCAACTTTGAAAATTGAACGATTAAACATAAAAAAATTAATTAAAGCACAATATTTTTTGTAGTTTAAACATTCTCTTAACTTACACTTTTAAAAACTGGAATAGTAATAAGTGAAATTTTAATTAATGAAAGTAAAAACTTATATAAAAAACAGTATTTAGTTGAGACAAGCTTGCTTTGTATAGTATATTAAAGTTTAATAGATAATGTACTTCATTAAGATCAAACTTAAGTAAGTATTTTGTGATGTATTATATAGTTTTTTTAGAACGTCTTAAATATCTGTACCCTAAACTTTCTGACATAAATTCAAAAACATAGAAAGTAGATTTTATAAAAACCTTTTTCAAGTTAAATTTTTGCATTTAATTATTTTTCACTTAGTTAAGAACAAACTGTAAAGATTAAATTTATATTGCTAGAAAACTTTTTTTAATCTTTAATGAACTAATTGTTTATTATCATTTTAGTTTCACCTTTCGGTAATTATGCCTTGAACTTTTAATTTTTTGGTTATAGATTTTGATTTATACCAAAAATTTGTATGAATTTTTTAAAGCCATGAAAAGCATCTGATACCTAAAGCTATTCCTTCTTACTAAGTGACCCTTAATACTTCATCAACTTTACATTCTACGTTGTTGAAAAAACTTTCAGTTTTCCTTACATATAATAAAACTTATGTTTTCTTTAAAATTATTTCACTAAGTAATTTATTTTTTGTAACATCGTACAGTAAGTACTAAAATATTGTATTTTGAAAACGTTTACAATCCAAACCTTGAAATAATCCAAACCATGCGCAAAGCATTCATCATAGAAGGAATTGTGTCTACCACTGTTTGAAAATTCGTTCCGTGTGATAAATTCTACAATTTTTCAACATAAATAAATTATATTACAACTAATTAAACTTCTTTTAAATGATTTTTGAAACTTTTATACAGCATAACATACTCTAAAGTAAAAAACAGTAACTGAACATTTTATTTACTATAGAAAAGACTAAATAAAATAACTTTCAAACATTTAGAAAACTAGTTTTATATAATACTCAATTAACAATATAATATAAACATGTTTTTCTATTGTAGTATCCCTACCTTAAAGTGCCTTTCAAGAGTAGTTAAAAAGCGCACGTTGTCTTTAGCTTCAATAAAGTACTTGTTAAGTT
Source organism: Thalia democratica (assembly GCF_965202585.1). Classification (NCBI taxonomy): domain Eukaryota; kingdom Metazoa; phylum Chordata; class Thaliacea; order Salpida; family Salpidae; genus Thalia; species Thalia democratica. The sequence continues at coordinate 62,885,000 of NC_139165.1, forward strand.
CATCTTTGCTCATTTGAAAGTTAGAGAGAGCAGTTGTGTCATTTTTAAGAGACAAAACATCCAACATCTTCAGCACTATAGGCAGCTTCAGTTGCTCGGTTAATGCACTTAATGAATTACTTCGTTCTCTCCAATAGTCTATTTCTGCTAATGGACCATTTCCCTAAAAAAAGATAATGATCGTACCTTCTTATAAGTATAAACTTTTATGATACTGTTTACTTTTAGAAATTTTCAACACTATTTGTTCAATACAATTTCCAATTAAAAAACTATAAAACATATAAAACTAACTATGGGAGTTTTATTAAGTTGCTGTTCAATGGCTGTGCTTATTTGTTGCTGCCAATACCCGCATGTGTCTTCCAACTCATCAAACATACCTTCTCGTCTCGCCAAATCTTGCACTTCTTCGTCCTCATCGAACAAGTGAGGAATCACTAATCTTATGTCTCCTTTAAAATGCTACAAATTAACACTTCACAATCATTTTGTTAACTACATTAATTGTCATAGATATAAACACATTTCATTGTTTTTTGGTTACACTAGGGGAGGGTTTCCCAAACTCATTTTTATAATTACCCCCTTGGAAAAAATTAAAATAATAATCGCCCCTCCCCTATCATTCAGGCGTCATTTAGTTGTCAAATTTCAAAAAAAAAATATTTGCGGGCCGCAGATGTAGTTTTAGTTATAACATAACCTTTTTTTACTCTTCATTACCAACCCATAGAATATGAAATGTAAGTTAGTTAATTACCATTTACATTTTTTTTCCGCCTTACTAGTTAAAAATCAAATAACTAATTAGGAAACAAAATTAGTAAAATAGAAAGCTAAAATTTAAGAAAAATTATAACTGACAAATACTTTTAAATCGTCCCTCCCCTCCTTTTGTCCCCTTACTAGTTATTATCAAATTACAAATACTCCCTTATTAGTATTACAAATTTTTCTACATGTAGGAATTATCAAAAAAAAACATATTCTACGCTTTTTAAGACAATTTAAAGAAAGTTTTATGGTGGCGCATCTTGATTTTCTGCAATTTTTTATCATTACTTGTTATTTTAATTTTTTTTTTTTGAAAAAATCAAGATGCACCACCATGAAACTCTCTTTATACTGTCAAAAAACGCGTAGAATATGTTTTTGTGATGATTGCTATATGTACAAAACTTTCAGGCAAAAACTTGAAGGTCTAAATATAAGGTCCCATACAATTAACATCGGGGTTGTTTTAAGAAAAAATTTATATAGTCTCTATCTACACTTATTCAAATCTTCTAAAACTTTGCACAGGTTGTTTTTGTTGTATTTGATAAGGTGAAAAAAATTCCAGCTGAAAATTTGAAGGTTTCCAATTTTATAAGCACCCTAACATACAATTGTCTCTTTAAAATCATAACAAAGTGCTTCAGGATTGAGTTTTTTTTACAAGTTTAAATAACACTTTATCTAAATATTTGAAACTTTACTAAAATAAAAATAACTCAAAGAAGCTTTTTTTAAGTCAAAGCTAAAAGTTTACAAATATACAATAACGAAACAGTATAAAGTAAAACTTAAATCAAAATTACACATTTAACCTCTTTTAAAATTTCTTTAAAGTACTGAAAGTCAACGTTTTATTATCACAAAAGTAAATAAGTACTTTTATTCATAATACTAAAACTTATGAAAAGCCTAAAATTTAACTTGAAACTCATTACAACATTTGGAGCTGACTGAGACACTTTTATATAATATACTAAACATTTAAAATTTAACTTTATACACTAACACAACCTTCTAGCTGATATATAGTTCTCTGCACACTTGTAGCAAATTTGTTTAATATTACAACAAACTCATCACGCATCAACACTTTGTTTTGAAACTCTTCGTGCTGAATTCTATTTTTTATTAAACATAATAAAGTAATTATACAAACAAAAACTTTATACTAAATAAAATAATTTACCAACTGTAATGCAAACATACATTTTTTCTGATGTTATGATACTAAAATTATAACAGCTAATAACTTTTATTTAAGGTCTTCAATAAGTAAAACCTTTATTTTTTTAAAGCTTGACTATACTAACAGTTTTTTTACATAAAAACTTTAACTTACGGAACATTGGTTTTTTAAACTACAAAACTTTTTTTTAGATTTGATCTATTGAAATCTCTCTTTAAAAAAAGCATAAGTGTATTCAGATAGTATTATAAAGAACACTACAAGGTATTTGTTTAACACCAAAACTGTAAGTATTAGCAATTACAAATTAATTTAACCCGTCATCATCATCATCTTCTTCATCAACTGGCTGTTGACTAGCTTTTGTTGATATTTGTGAAGCTGTGTTGTGCGCTCCAAATGCCAAAAGAGGCTTGAATACCTTAAAAATATTTTAGTAAAAACAAATACACTTATTGAATGTATAAGTCTAACTAACATAAAACAATAACAATGAGCATAATAACATATTTACAATGAAATTGTAGTCTAGACTGATTCAAACTACAGTATGTTTTTTGATTGGTAACAAAAACTTATAACAACATTTAAACTACTTCCAATTTTTCATAACTACTCATGATCGAAGTTTTAAAATAATATTTAGTTTAAACGAGCTATTTTTGTACGTAGTTGTATTAAATACCAAAATTACAAAATTTTAAGGTACTCTAGTTTTTTTAATCAATAATTCTTTGATGATAGAAAAAAGTCTTCATACTTAAAAAAGTTAAAAATAACCTTTTTTTAGTTTAAAAGAAAAAAGGTTAAAAATAAGTATTTGTTATTTACAACATATACTATTGCATAGCATATAACAAAATGAATGCTTATTTGTTATATTGTTTTATATTACTACTGTTGTAAAAAATTCAACATAAACTTTTTTGGAAAGTATATCTGATTTTTTACTTAATGTTAATCTTTTCTTTTTACCTACAACAAATTTCACGGAAAACCTCATTATTTTTTTTTGTAGTTTTCCTAGTAAATACCACGGTACTCAAACTTCAACTTTTTATCTCACTTGTGTGTGACTGACTTTAAACTTTATATTTGCTAAACAATACCGATTTATATGAATTAAAATCACTATCAAAAACTATAGAGTAAGCATAGAAATACGCCAAGAAATAATAAATGGATGTGATGAATCTGTAACTATTGTTTTAAATATTATAAAACAGAACGTGTTCAAACTTAAACTAAAAAGCACACTTGAAATAAAGAAATTAAAAATTTATTATACTTACTTTACAATAAACTTTACAACTTCCTTTACTTTTTTCAGTATAGAAAGAAGAAAAAATTATTTCACTTATTAGGGAATTTGATTTCATTTTTACTTATCATTTTACTGTCTAATATTTAGCAAACCACTCAGCATTATAAAATTCTTAAAAATTATTTTTAGAATTCCATATAAAATAAAACTATTGTCTCTTATTTTTTTAGAAATATATTCTTTCTATACAAAAATAACTAAATTATTTTTACGGATATCATACTTATATATTCCTAAAAATAAAAACTGTTTAAATAGTAACTTTTTGATCAAATTCTAGTTGAAGTAAAACTAACCAATTAAAAATTGTACAATATTATTTTATTAATTTTTAATATTGGTTAATAAATAAAGATGTGCAAATTAAATATTTTATTTACAAACAGGTTTCGGTGACAAAAAAAATGCAACCTCCAATTGCAACCAAAAATTGCAACTTTTTTAGTTTAGACAAATAACTATATAATATTGTCTAATAAAAACTACTTAATTTAGAACAAAATTTCTAGTCTAACATAAGTAAGTGCTTGATCAATCATATGAAGAGGGGAGTCATCAATAACTCCGCACTCAAGATAACCAGGCATGAGCAAATTTGCCTCGTCAATGTCGCTAGGTGTTGGTATTACTGCTGAAGAATTGCGTGTGAAGTAGCAATAAGTCTAATAAAAAAAAATTAAATTAAAATTTAATTTATTTAGTGATTATAGTATTTTTAAATTGAGAATACTGTAGTAAAAATTTTACAAATTTTAGTTGAAATATAATTTTCAAAAAACTTACTCCTAAAATAGAAAAAGTTTGTGTTAAAACTTAATATTAATATAAGCATAAATAATTAAGTTTTTCAACAAATTTCTTTTATATATGATTTCTTTAACATACTTAAAAAGTTTAGAGCCAAACAACAGTCTGCTAATTTAATCATTTTATCTTTGAATTGTTAATAATTAACCTTAAAAATACTACACTAAATTGTAAAAATTAAACATACTAGTTTTAAATAATGTTTGGTAATAAAAGATCACAACAACAAACGTTTACTTTGAAAACAAAAACTTTTAAAAGTTCTAAATTTACAAAACTAGTGACTTTTTCTATGTGTTATAAATAGTACAGTTTGAGTAGACAGAAGTTTTATAAAGATGTAATGTCATAATTTTATAAATCTTAAAACAAAATTGGTAAAAAATAAACAAGCTACTAACTTTTATTGTAGTTACTACGTCAGGAATACTGTCTACTGCTACATATAAATTGTCTTTTGGGCTCATTGTTTTAATTTCAGACTAAGAAAAATATATATAATAATCTAAATGGTTTAGATATTAATTTTAAAGAATTAGTTCAAATGGTGATATACTTTTCTATAAAATGCATTTATTGAAACATTAATTTACATATTAACTTTAGACTTATAAAAATTAGTTTCTTCCATAAATAATAAAATATGTGGCTTTTAGCAACAAAATAAGAAATCAAGTAACTAACTTCAGCATCTTGAGAACCTGCAATGATTATATTTGTTAGTTTTATTTCAAGTGATAATAATTAATAATACAACTAGATATAATAAAAGATATAAATTGTTTATTGAACAACAAAAAAAGCGGCAATGAGTTTGGCCCAAGTTCCTGGTATATGAAAAAACCTTTTGGTTATTGCGTTATACACCACGGATACAGTTTAATATATTGTCTTGTGTATAATTACCATATATTAAAAAACAATGCCATAATTTGGAAATTAAAATAAAGAAATTTATTTGATAGCCACTTGTTTGAAAAAGTTATAACTTTAAATAAATTTATTTAGAAATAAAAACAATACTATTGCTTAAATTAGTTATGAAAAGTAAATCAACCAAACTTTTGTTAATCAATTCAGATCATTTAAGTTTTATTAGTACACCTTTTTTTTGGGTTAATAGACAAGGTCTTCTTTTTAATTTTGGTTATTAATTGATCATTATTTATGAAGATATAAAACAATTTTTATTAGCATAACTGTATTATGGAAAGAAATTGCTATCAGATTTAATTTAAAAAAAATAAAAATCACTGCAATACCACAATCTACATCTATGTAACAATACAAACCTGTAATAACTTTTATGACATTTTCAGAGATTCGGTAGTCATTGCAAAATATTAAAGAAGTCGATTCAGTTTCTGATGTACTATAATTCACAAACCGAAGCATAAGCTGCTCATACTTTCCATTTTCTCTTTCTAACAGGTCAGCAAAACTCTGAAAAATTATTATATTTCAAATTGAAGTATTTGTTAAAAACTATTATTTCCTACAATCTGTTAATTAGTTGGTTTTATCTATTTAAATCAGACTCATACATTTTCAAAAAGATTTTTATATAAAAATAACTGTTTTTTTAGAAAGTTACAGTATATCAAAGTTGACTTAAATAATGAGACCAAAATTTATTTTTACATGAAACAAGTTCAAAAAAACCTAATTAAATATATGAAAATAAGGGACTTACACCAAAAACTGTGGTTAATGTCGTCATATAGATTTAAGATAATGTAGAACTCATTTTAAACTTTAAAATTGTTTACATTTTTATTAACTTAGTATAGAATTTTTTTAAATTTGTTAAATTTAAAATACACCAAGCTAAAAAAAGCATTTTAAAAAATCATATAAAAAATGTAACGCTATACAAGCCTTCAAAGTTATCTAACAGTTGTAATTAATAACTAAATAGATTGATTTTTTATATTATGGTGCATTTTTAATTACCTAAAATTTTTTTAGTTTTTTTTTTTTTTTAGTCTGTAACTTATTAAAACAAAAGTAATTCTATGTACTAAAACAAGAGGTTTATTTAGTTCATTGAAAACACTAAGTTGTAAAGTATAAGCTAAAGCTATTTTGATTTCATGAAATACCTTAGACATTTTTTTTATAATATGTTCTAAACTTTTGTATTTAAAAAAGATGTTATGCTAAATTAAAAATATGCTGAAAACCTTTTGTCTAGTTGAGTTATTATAAACATTTTTTTAATATACTGTGCATTAAACAGGTTACACATATTTTAATATTTACTTCAATAAAACAATCAAATACACTTATATGTATAATATCTACAACTCACTCCAAGATTTCTAACTTTCAACGCTACATTGACCTTACACCTTATCCACTCAAGGCGCGGATCATCTAGATTCATGTTTTTTAAATTCTTTTGATAAGTTCAAAAGAAACTACCTACATTTACACAAGCTGAAAATATTATCATTTTTTACTTTTAAAGTAAAATAATTAGACATAACCTTTTTATTGTATTTATAAATTTTTAAGCTTAAAAGAAAATAAACAAATATTGAAACTAACACTTTTATAAACTATAACATAAAATAAACAAAATAGAATTTTTCAATTTAACTAATATTAAATACAAACAAACATTTTTAAAATAATAACTTTAATAGAAAAACTAAATAAAATTATCATTATATAAAAATTTCTAACTTGATTTAACTTTAATTTAATTAGTTTTGCTTCAGTTTATGACCAAATTATAATATATTATTTCAACAAGTATTTATGTAATATCTTTAGGCCATTTCTTACAAAAACTAACTTTGAATTTTAAATAAAAGCATCAAATATATATAAAAATTAAGTAAAAACTTTATTTGTGCAAGAGTTATACACAACATTTTTGAATGTTTACCACAAAAAAGTATGGAACAAAGAATTTTATTTTCAATTTTTTGAAAATTTATGTGTTTCTTAAAAATTTTTAATTTATTTAGTGGTTTGAGCTAGTTAATTAAAAATTTATTTAAAGCTTATTAAATATTTTATAATGTTTTACACATTGTCATTTTCTAAACATTAAAAAGTAAAAAACGAGAGTTTTTTATTAACTTTTTTTATAAAAAAATTTGCACTTGGTAATATTATTAAATATCAGTAACAGACTAATTGTAAAAACTTGAATAAAATCCGCTAAAAATAAAGGAGAAGCTATTTTTTAGTAAATTAGTCTTTTTTTTTCTTTTTAGTTAGCATCTTTAATTAGAAGCCTATTGAACTTACTATCTTTTACCCCTTAAAGTTCAAAAGCTATTTTGAATTTTGTTTAACAGTTTAAAATACCTGCTAATTATTAAAAAGGTCTAAAAAAACCTTAACTTGAAAAGTTGTGAAGAAAATGACATTGTTGCAAAGGTAGAGCTTGTACTTGCTTTTTTTTATAATAAAAAAGATAAGTTATTTTTCATATATAGTTAAACACTTTTAAAATATTTATCAAACAGTTCTGAAATTTTTTTAACAAGAGTACTACAGAAAAAAAAAAAAGTGTAATAAAAACTATTATATTTAGAGCAAAATTCAAAATAAAAAAGGTATTTTTAGAGTGCAGTTTTTGTATAATTAATGTGGTTGTTGTCGGAATCAATTTAAAAAAAAAGAATCACACTTACTTTCAAATACATTTTAACTGTGCTTTCTTTTTAAGCTTTAAATTAATCATTAATGTTAGTTTTAGATCAAAGTATCTTCTAAAGTATTTTTTAACAAATTGAAAAAGTTTGCTTATTCATTTCAAAGTTAGGCTTTTGGTAAGTCAAATTTTGTCTTTAAGAAAGTTAAGACTTTAAGTCAGTAATCAATTGTTAACTAACATTGAAATAGTATTAAAAACTTATATAATTTAAACTGTGCAATCACTTTAAATTTCTTACAGTTTTTTTTATAAAAAATTTAACCCATTTTTTATATTAAAAGAAACAATCATTTTCATTAAAGTTTAAATCCCTACATATAATGCATATCTGTTTAATTGAAGTAGATATAAAAATTACTATAGTTAACTTTAGCATTCATAGTAACATGGTTGCTAGTCTTTCAAAACCAACACATTTTATTTCAAATAACGTTGAGAAAATCCTTTTTTCTATTTGACTGTGCAAGCTATACTTAAAATTAACACATGTTGTGCTCTAAGCTTGTAACGTGTGATTACGTTAAAGTAAATTTTGTTATAAAGTTATTTGCTTCAACAAATTAGCACTAGATATTTTAATTTATTTTATAATTAAATCTATAACATTTAATTTAATAGCTATATTATTTTAATAAAAAGAAATACTAAAGATCCTTAATTAAGTACCGTTAAAGTATCTTTAATTTTATGTAAAATATATCCATTTACCATAAATATGCTCTAATATTAAATTGCATTGATTTTCTTTCTCAAAGACTCATTGTTTTAGTTTATCTAATATATCTGTTTAATTCTTCTAGGAAATTTTTTCTAAATACTTTTGTTATTATTAGCATTGATAGCAAGATATAGATACTTAAGGAAAAATAATAGTTTACGATATTTTTTAAATGTCAGCATATATGTAAAGTTGTAAATATGATCATTCTTTTATTTAAAGAATTAATTAGTTTCTTTACATAGTTATTCAAATGTATATAATGAGTACAAATAAGAAGTTTATAAGTTGTTATCAAAAATTTTTCTTTTTTTTAAATGTATTTATTTTTTAACTTCAGATTTCAACCTTTAACTGACTAAGAATTTTTTATTTAATTCATATGAAATCAAATATATCAAGTTTATTCCAACTCGATAACTATCACAAAAAAATCCTTAATCAATAATTTAAACTATCACTGTAAATAAATGTTTTAGTGTTATTACTGTTACCTTAAATAGTTGAACAACAATATTCATAACAGAACAAAACAACAACTTATTATAATAAAACTTGGAAAATCATTAGTATAAAAAAAGTTATTTTCAATCTCGAACAATTAAAATATTTTCTAGTTTTGCTTTACATGAAAACTTTTATAAAATATTTAAAACTGAAATTATTATATCAAAGTTTGGTAAAAATTGTTTAAACTTTTTAACCAACGCTTAAAATATATTTTTTTTAAACAAAATAACTTTTAATAAGTCTTAAATTTTAAGAATTAAAGATTTATTTATGATTTAAAAAACTTTTAGTTGTGCTTTAACATTTTTTTGACATCAGTTCACTTATAAATTCGAAATTATTCAGTTGTTTTGAAACTCAAACTAAGCAGATTTGGTTTTTAGCAATCGATTTTTAGAGTTATTTTGATTTTAAACAATTTTTTGTCATAACTATAGATCAGTGTAAGTAAGCAGAAACTTTTTTTGATTTTATTTTGCACTGTTTGTTTATTAACATTAGAAAGAATAACATCATGTTATTTCTTTTTTTAGAAAGACTTATAGCATTTAATTAGTCAGTTAAAGAGTTTACTTTAAAAATGGGTAACACATTGCTCGTGACGTACTTTTGAGTTTCGAAATTTATTCAGGTTATAAAACGATAGAAATGAATGATTTTAATGGTAGTTAGGTTAGTATAAACCAGGCACGTAGCTTGGTACGTTTCTGCGAATCTACAGAAACGTAAACATTTGTACGAAAAAACTCGCTTTTCCTTCGATTATTCAGCTTTTAAGACCTTAGCTTCAAGAATTCGTTTATACTTAGTTTTGCACTCCTGATATATAATTTTACATTAACTGTACTCTCTAGCAAATTAAGTGTCATAAATATTGAACAAATTGAATACATCTAAATTGTATACAAACAGGTTAGTGTAGCTATATGTTATTAAATAGCAAACTATTGTAAAATAATCCGTTTGAAAGCTGTAGATTTGGTTTAAATGTGTGAGAAAATAATATTGAAATGGTTGTGGTGAGTCAAAAAGAACTTAATATTTTTTGAAATTTACACTTGTTTGTGCTACAAAATTGCAAATACAGATAGAAGAAATCTAACAAGATGAACTTTAAAGTAGCTGAACCTCAAAATAAACTAACATGAAGAATTAACTTCTGTTTTAAATCAAATTGACTCTCTAAATTGAGTGTTTTAAGATTAAATCTCTGTGGTTGACAAATATACAAAAATGAAAAACTTTTGAAACAGTGATGACAACATCATTTCCTAAAGTTTTATCAAGAAGATTAGAATCTATTAAATCAGAAAAAATAACACAATAAGGCAAATAGCTTGCAACAGGAAGACAAACTGAAAAACTCATTATATAATATTTTTTCAAGAATAATATAAACAAATTATAGTTTATTTTTTAGAATTTTGTTTTTTAATTAAAACTTAATTTAAAGATTTTATAAATGCTTAGGTTAATTAAAGTTTTTTTTTTTCAGATTAATATAAACAAATTATAGTTTTTTTATTGTATTTTAGAACTTTATTTTTTAGTTAAAACTTGTTTTAAAGATTTTATAAATGCTTACCTTACTTAATGTTTTTTTTTTTGCATTTTTTAGCAAAGTTGAAAGATTTAAATTGTACATTGTTGCCACACACTCAAAGTATCCTGGATAACTCTAAGATATTTAGAGTTTTATTTTTGAACTCAGGCAGACTCAGTATAGTTTTATTTTATCTATGAAGAACTTAGGACATTTTTAGGTTTGTTAATAATGTCATAACAGATGTTTTCTTTATAAAAACAAGTTTTAAGTAGTTTACAAAATTACAAAAAATTAGATTAGTACACTTGTATTTTCTACTTAGCTTTACATTTTGAAAAATAGATTTTGAGTTTTATTTGTATTACTACTGTAAACTTGGTACACTATGTGTGGATTTTAACAAATTTAGTTGTTTTACAGATTTTTAAAACTAAGTTAAAAAGTTAAGTTTTCTAAGGTTAAAATTGTGCAAAAATAATTTTAAAGTAAAACCACCCACTTGGTACCATTGACACTCAAAGCTATTAACAAAGTCAATCAATCTGAAGTTCAGTTGGTTACAAAAAATTCCAGGTAAATACTTCAAGAAAAAGCTCTTTGAATGATGTTTTCAGACAACTATGTAAAATATAAAGTTTTTTCAACTTGTTTTCAAATATTACTGTAAATTTTATTTTTCTACAAGCATTGTTGTTTACAATATGAAGATTTTTGTAAATTATCTTTTCTTTAAACGTATCAAGAATATATATTGTATCTGTTGTTTTAAAATAAGTTTTGTATAACTTTTTCAACTTATTAAAAAGAATAAGTTAATACTACTTATTTTAACTAATGTATAATTGTATTATTAATTGATAAAAAGTGTAAAAAAAAATTTTTAACACATTTTATGTTTAAAAATAGTTATGTTTGAATTTATTTATATGTTTTACATTGTATCTGAAAAATATTGATGTTTAATACTCAAAGTTTGTAGTTATTTAAGAAGTTGTTTTATTTAACAAGTTTATTTTGAAAAAAAAAAGTTTGATTCTTTTTTAGAGCTTTTATTTAACAAATTATTTTTTAGTAAAAATACTTTTTATTCTTTTTTACAGCTTAAATCTTTATGCTACCAAAGCTAGTAATAACATTTACAAAAACGTGTACTCTTCCTTTCTTTATGAATTATTATTGACAAAATAAAGTAATTGTACATCTGAATTTTATCTAATTTTGTGAACTTTTTAATTTCATATCTCTTTTATTTTTTTTTAACTCCTAAAATTTCTGATTTTTATCTAATAAAAGCAACAACTTTTGCAAATTATTTCTGAATTGGGTAAAGTTTTTTCAAAGTTATACATTTTAGACCTATCAGTAAAACTATTAAAATTAAATTCTTAATTAGTATTTTTATTTTAAATGAAAAGCCTTATAGGTTCATAAAAGTTTCAACACATAATGAATTATAGGGGGTCAAGAGCAGTTGGAGTTGCCTTGTGTTCAGTTATTCATTATACTTCAACATTTAATTTATTTTTAAACTTTTAACAAAACTGCACACTTTCTTATAAAATTAAAGGTAGTTAAAACTACTCTATTCCCGTTATGACGTTATAGCACGTTATTCTTGATTTTTTTTTGCAGATTCGTAACTTTTTTGAGCTAGCTACGTCCCTGGTATAAAGTATAACTTAATATTTTGGTAATACTTATTTCAAGAAAAAATTGCAAAATCTTTATTTTTTAAAGTTTAATAAACTACAGGTAGTTAAAAATCTAAAGTTTCTTAAGTATAGCTACTTTTTAGATTAAATAGTTTTAAAAATATCTAATATATGTTTCAAACAAACTTTGCTCTCTTGACTGAATCAAGCTTTAAGATGAGAATAGTGAGAAACAGGGATTTAAAATAACAACGCAGATTAGGGCAGCAAACTTTTTTAGTCGGCGGGCTAAATAAACCTTATCAGTAATTAAAACTAACTTAAAAAATTTGTTATACTGAATAACAGTGTTTAGCCTAGATAAAAAAATAATGCTATACTTGGCTAACTAAAACTTTGTGAATCGTTTACAATTTCATATAGATAAGTAACTTAATAAACAAATGAGTGCTTAACTAAGAAATTTTTTTTTAATACAGAAAAGGCCATAACAAAAAAATATATTTCATTATAAAACTCAACTTTTAAAAGTTACAGTATAAATTTAAAATTTCTTAACTATTTTAAATTATAAAAATCAAAAAAGTATTCTTAGCACTTAGAACGTGTAGCATTTAAAATATGTAATTTCATTCAAAATAACTTAACATATTTGTTTAAGGTTAGATTTTTTACCTAGGGCAGTAATATTAGAATTTTTTTAAAGTAGCAAACTACCGAATTTAGGATTCCGACTTTTTTTTTTGCTTAACCCGGATCCTAATTTTGTAGATCCGGTATTTCACTAATTTCGGCAAACATTATCCAAAAGTGGATCACTAATTTTAGCTACCATTATCTAAAATCAGATCGGTATGCATTTATTTGAAACGAGCAATAGGCACTTTTTGTTAAAAAAAATCCTCATCTAAAGACATAATTATAACAAAACGCTCCTGAAAGACACAAGTAGACTATCGAAAATAAACAAACTTACAGTATCAGTAGTTTAAAAAAAAATCTAATGCATATTGTAGATTTACAAATATTTGTCTATTTTTCCTCGTTACTATCAAATATCCAAAAATGTTTAGTGTAAAATACAAAGTTAAACTTTCTAATTGGTATATGTTCACATAAGTTATATCAATAATTGTATGTTGATTAATTCTTAGTAATTTTGCTTACTTCGTTTCATGATTAACTAATATTTTTTTTACATGTAGCGTTTTTAATTTTAATGATTTTTTCCTGAATATATCTTTTTGTTTATTGGTTTATAATACCTTTAGGCAACTTCCTTAATCGACGGACCTGATAAATCTGGCCTATTATGTTCAAAACGTTGTCATATCCACTAAGTTTTAAACTTGAAGTCTATTATAAAACTTACTGTTTCAAGCATTAAGAAATGTTTAAATTAAATAGCTGTATAAAACACAATAGACAAAACTGTTTGTTTCACTTGTAGGATGACTAAATACTTTTATTTTATTATTATCAAGAGTAACAACAAAAGTTATAAACTTGCATTCAAGGAAAAAATTACAAATTTATTGATTTAAGAAATTACATATAAAATATTTTTTTACTCAATTAATATTAATGAGATCCTTAGTTAAAGTAAATATCTTATTTAATTAGAGTTAATTTTTCGATTTGATTTATATTCCGAATTTTTCTTAAAATTGCATATCAAGCTCTTTTGATATATCAAAGTAATTTTTATTTATAGATAAATGTTAACAAAACTAAAAGTATCTAAAATTGTAGTAGAAATACGTAGTTTAAAAAATTTCGGTGATAACTAGATTTTAAATCAGTAATTATGAAAGTGATAATAAAGTTATTTAGTTGTATAAAGAACATAGATGAGTAACAAAAAAACTATCACAACTTCTAAAAGCTAGTTTTTTATTCATCGAAATATATTTAAAAACAAAAAATTCAATAATATCTCGTTTTATTGTAAAACAGTATATACTAGATCATCAGAATCAATATGTGTCAAAGATTCTAATACTCTCCTAACCTAGCGCAGTAAAGTATTTAGTTTAATTAGTTTTTGAACTATTTTTAATTTTCAAAACTTTAGTTCGAACAACTATCAATACTTTTTAATATGAAGCAGTACGAACAACAACATTTAACAAAACTTAACATTTTAAACGCAAGTGCACAGCTTTTAAAAAGTTTTGAAACCACTAGTTTAAATCGTTTAAAATTTTTACAAATGAAAAAAATACTAAGAGTATAAATTTATTTCCTATAAAAATTATCTATAAAAAATTAATAAACTGCTTAAGACCTAACTAAAAATTGATAAGCAAACATATCTACTTAGATAAATATAACACAAAAGTAAAAACAAGTTTTAAGTTTAAGTTTTGAAAGACAAAGTTTTTAAAATTTTTCGATTGTTATAGTAAAATTTATTAAAACAGATTAGTGTTTTAAAAATTACTAACAAAAAGATCATTGCCTTAGATAAGCATGACCATAATGAAGAAAAATACGTAAAAATATTATTACTTTTTCTATTTCAATGAAAATAGACTAAGAGCATGGCCTTATGAGAACATATCTATACTTTTCAGATGTCGGTATTCTCATCAAACAAAATAAATGTGATTTCGAAACTTTCAGCTTTTCCACAAGAAGTTCATTCAACCATGCGTAGTTCGAACACTTTACTTTAAATAGTTCAGTCAGCTCTTCTATCTTAATTAATCCAATGCCTACACTTTTAGCGAAGGTGTGCGAATACGAACCAGATGTAAGAAACCCAATAGTTTTTCTAGAAGGTTCTACCTTAAAATGGGATGTTTTAATCAATGGAATATAATCTTTCTTCTCCTTTTTTCGCTTTCGATTCTTCTTGCGAAGTGCTGTGTCTGATTTCCTGTAATTTCAGATTTGTAATTATATATTTTATTGAGTAAGCAGTAATATTGCTAGTAGTAAAAAACCAAATAAAAAAATAATGATATATTTAAAAGAGATAATTTGTTCTTATTTCTGTATTTGTGTTTTATTACTCAGTAGTTATCTTAAAAATGTATAGTAATACTTGATTAAAATATTTCATAAAATTAAGTTTTGCTAGACAAACAGAAAGATAGATTCAACAATTTAAGTATAGTAAATAATTCTTACGGATTACCAAACAAAATTCTCTACAAAAGCTTATTTTTATTCTCTTACAAAATTATTTTACTTTAGCGGGTGATTTAATGATACTAAGCGGTAATTTTTTTAATTTAATTATAACTATGAATAAATAATTAAATGAAGATTAATAATCAGAATATATTTATTTATAAGTAAGATATGTTATTATACTATATGAATAAGTATTCTAGTTTTTATTTTTAGATAACTTATGCGAAAACCATTAAAAATAAATATTTTCTAAATTTACGGTTAGAAAAAGTTAACAGCATTTTTTAATTTGAACATATTCCTTTAATAGTTAATCTTCTGAACTAAAATTTAACTTAAAGAAAAATAATGATACACAAATAAAAATTATAACCACTTTTTTAACAGTATTAATTTTCAATAAACCTCAGAGAGTTCATAATCAAACATAGTTAATTTCAATAGTTACAAACCTTTTTTCTCTTTCTGGATCATCGTGAGCAGGTTCACTAGGACCCACGCAGTCATAAACCCCTCTGGTGTTAAGATCATTTATATCAACTCTCAATTTTGAAATATCTTCAATAGTTGGAATACTTAACATAGCCCCTTCACAGGTAACCCCACTACTTAACATAATGACTTCTACTTGAATAAAGTTTTCCTGCTGCTTGCTCGCCAATATATTGAATTTTTCTTGTGATTCTATAATTGTGTACATTAATTTGGTCAAATTACAACTTTAATTTTGAAAAAAAAAACGTCAAGCTTTTTAACTTATTAAACTTGTTTCAAATCGAATTTTTTTGAATATTCTATTTCTTCAGAAAAATAATAAAACATCACATTAATTTGAAAACTATATACAAACTTTTTTTAATTCTAAAAACATTTAATGTAACTTTAATTGTATAATGGAAAATGATAAAAGTGTATTTTTCTAATACCATAACAACTTAAATTTATCCGTTATAATAACAGGTAATCCAAAATTGATTTTTGAATTAGTTAAAAGTATGTAACAAAAAAATTAAGTTAAAATACAAGAACTTTTAGATATCTTTAAAGTAGTTGCTGAACAAACTATATAAATCTTCTAAAAATATAAACTGGAAAGTAATTTTAGAATGACAGTTATTGAAGTTATAGTTTTAAAAAGTTTGAAAGCATATTAAAACAACTAAATATATACTGTATTAATCTCTCATTAAATAAATTTATTAAAATTTTCTAAATACTTTAACACTAGAAAAACGTAAGTATATAAAAATTAACATGTCAATACTAGGAGTTTAAATAAGGAAAAACAATAATTAAAATATTATATCAATTTTCGTACCGTTGTTATTGTAGACTAAATCTAGCTAACTTTATTTTATACTTGTTGTGTTTGTAATCGCGTAAGTAATTTTAATTTGAATCAAGTTACATAGTTAAATAACAAGTTGCATTCAATGTTACCTCTATAACTATTATATTTTGTTGATGTTTATACTTTGAATGTAAATTAAATACATAACTCAACGCTTCAAGTAAATTCATATACTAAATATGTATATAAATTCGATTAGATGACAGTAACTTAATCCACGGGTAAGACAGCAAGTTAAATACTTAAAAAATTATGTATTTGAGAAGCAAATAAACTAACCGGATTTTATACTATGAAAATGATTGTTGGGCAAAAAACATTAGAACAGTAATCAAGCTGATTATGTTAGAAATATTAAGGTTTTAGTACAACTATAAATAACCTTGATTAAAAACTTAAAAAACTATAATAAATAGTTTTGTAAACAATTCTAATAAACACTAAAAAACTAACTTTCACCTAAAGATCTTATAATACTTTTAATTTCAGATGGGTTTCTAAGTACGCTCATTTCGTCACAAAGTTCATTCCAATCGGGTGCAAACGGACTTTTTACTCCTAAAACTGAATAGTTTGGTCTTTTGGAAGGAGGGCGTCTAGAATTAACAAAATAGTTGAGGCTTAACAATAGCTTTAAAAATTCAGTTTGATTAATATAGATTCAATTTTGCAATAAGCTGTTCAAATAGATTTAAAAAAAATAATTGTTTTGAACATAACTTACTTGTAGTATTGGTTCAAATTTTCAGTTTGAATATGACTCCAATGGAATTTTCCAGCCTCTGTATCAGGATAATCTTCTGGAAAATGAGGTTTGAGGCATTCCTTTAGTAAAAAATATTTACTATTTTAGTTTAGTTTATTGAAAGAAATTAAGTTTTAATTTATAAGTTATAAAAATAACAGATTAAAAATGAGTGTTTTAATTTATAAAATATGAAAATAACAGATCAAAAATGAGTGAGTGTTTCCAAAAAAAAATGGAGTGCTATAAAAAGTAAAAACTAACAATTGAAACTCTCTTCAAATCTCTGTCACCTCCAGGTTTAATTTTGTTGTAAATCATCGGAACCCAGAAAGCTGTCGCCCATTTTCGCGGTATTATTACGTCATACCCGGACCCAAAACCTGTATTAGGGCCACTATGTGTGCTTGTATGATCTGTAGAAAATATCTAATTGTATTCTTTAAATAAATATTAGAAAAACTTATTTTGTAAAAGAGCTTAAATTTTCATACTACTAAATTGCATACAAACAATTAAAAGAACAAAACATTTTAATCTTAGATTTTAAATGAATTACAATATGTTTTTTATTTTTCATCAAAAAACAAAAACAAAGCAGTTTTGGTAGGTTTAAACTTGTCATTTGAATATCTATGAAGTAATCAACACAAAAAAAAACAATTGGTGTAAGGAATTGATTATTAGATATGCTTGACCCTTCTAATAAATTATTAAATCTATTGTCAAATGCTTGTTGAAGTAAATTCTACTAAGCCTTCAAGATATCTTCGTCATCATTTTCAAAATAATAAAATAGTGTACAGATTTTTTTATTATTCCGAACTTAGAAATTTCTAATAAAATATTTGTTTAAAAAATTGCAAAAATAAGTCAAAATTTTGACCAGTGTGTAAATAAGGCTTGGAAAGTAGTATGCTTTTAACATAAGTAAATTTTCACTACTTGCATGTATAACTAATAGTTTATTCTAGACTAAGTAAATTAAAGTAAAGATCAAAACATGTTGTTTCAGAATATTCTTAGTTAAAAATTTTTAAATAAAGTTTCAGTTTTAATCTAAACTTTTAAAGGTTTTAAGAGTATCAGCTAATTACTACAAAAACATTTTTTTTGAAATTTTTAGAAACTAATTTTATATAATTAAACAGTAGATTTAGCTATTCTAAAACATAATTTAAGAATAATCTATAACGTAGAATAACTTTAAACCAAACTCATTTTCATAAACGCCTTCCAGGCAGGAATTTAAAAAATAGTCGGCCCTTTACTAGTTTATTACCTATTTTATTTTTCGTAGCCTTATAGCTAACAAGAACATATTTGACACCTATCCATAACTAACGCCCCCTGATAGTTTAAATCACCCCTAAAGGAACGATATTGCCCTCTTTGGGAAACCCTGATTTAGTTTTTGTAACTTTTAAAGTTTTGTATAAAATTAAAAACAGCAAAAAAAAAGTTACCTAAAATTTTTTCATAAAATTTTACTTTGTAGTTAAAGAACAATAAAATTTCAAACAAAAATGAGACCAAAATTTAAAAGATTGATGTGAAACGCAACTTATGAAGAAAATGAAATTTGCAAATACCAGAATTAAGCAACAGTTTATTATTATAACATTCGTTATTAAAAGTATAAACATTGATTAATTTACTGTTGTCAGTCTATCAAAAGTTGAATCCATTTGTTATAATTCAAATTTAAAGTGACCAATTTTGATAAGTATTATTGCCTCAGAAATACAAAAAAAAAAGTTCATTTGAGTCTCTTGCAAGTAAGAATTTAGCATTCATCAAAAAAATCTGCTCTCTTGCACTTCTTACCAATACATTTTTAACATGTAGAGCAACTTCTAGGTTGCAAGTTTATGCAACATAAAGTAATTTCATTTAGTAGTTTAATTTAATATTTTTTAGTAGCTGAATTGTCAAAATATGATTTTGAACAATGAGCTAACTCTCTATACAATTTCCTAGTTTAACTTTAGTTGATTTGTTATAAAACCCATAACTTAATATTTTATCACACAATCGTAAATAAAAATGATAATTAAAAAATAGGTCCAGCATTAGATTAGGGAAAAATGAAATGAAGAGAATCCAATGATTTTTATTTTTATCACGGAAATTTCAGGTTTTTTTTTTTTTAAACTGAGATTATCCAAAAAAATCCAGCGTAGTAGGGGCTTTGTATTACATTAAGTGACGAAATAACTATTATAATGTTTACAGCAAAGCAATAAACTACCGTTAGTATTTACAAATCCTTGTCTAGCAACAACAATAATTGGAACTGGAGTTTTTATTGAGTTGATCCATTCAGTTTTATCTTCACCATTTAATTTAGCCTGATTTTTACGAGTTGAAACCACATGATCAGGCAATCTACTTTCTTTTATCTGTTTAATTGTATTTATATAAATTAATAACTCTACTTTACTAATGAATACATAGTACTAATTTTTTAATGATAAAAATTTACATTTTATGTAGTTCTTTAAATTCATAAAAATATTGGTTTTTAATTTTTAAGTTGTAAACAATAAAGTAAGGAATAAAAACTTATAACAAATAAAACATATTATTTACTGCAAACCAAGAGCATATGACAGTACAAATATTTTTTATACAAAAACTAATATGGGTCCTTATTAAAGCTTAAAATATACGGAAAAAAAACTATAAAATACTTTTCCAAAAATAAAAATTTTAATTTACGTTTTTATATGTAGACAGCATTGTAAAAACGTTATGATGCAAAGTATTTTTAAAAGGTATGAAAGTAATTTTTTGATTTTTTTTTAATTTTAAAAAATTTACTTAACATATATCCTCTCTTATAATTTCTAATAAATTTATTTTTATTAAGTTTATATGAAATGTTTTTTTTATTAACACCTTCTGATAAACTGATTGAATAAAACTATTCTATGTCAAAAAACTCTACTGCTAACTAAAAAAAATGTAAGAAATTCAATAGCTTGTTTCCTAAAAAATGTTCATTTTTTTTATACAGATTAGGCTAAAAAAGTTAAAATACAATTTATTAAAAAATGTAAGAGATATATTTTATTGAAATAGTTTGTTTTTTACTTTTTAGTTGGTACTTTTTTTTTTAATCTATTTAACTTAACTATAATTTTGTCATTAAGTATCTATTTGTTTTTACAAGGCTAAAAATTCTTTATTTAGCGAGTTATTTTAATACAATCAATTAAATTAACTTTTAAACTTATTATATATTAAAAAAATTTTAATATTCATAAATAAAGACCAAATAAATTAAATTTCAGTTAGCATAATCAAGTATAACTTTTTCTTAGTAGTAATCTAAATATATCATATGCATATGCTACTTTTTTATTTAATTTATTTAATTTCAGTTACTTTTTACAACTTATTTCAATAACTTATTTAAAATTTTGAGTAACTGACTATGTATTTAATTAAGAATTCAAATTACTTTTAAGAAAAATAATTGAAATACAAAATTTGTATTTAGTATATTAGAGTAGTCATATATTATAAATTTCAAACCAAGTTATTTTTCAAAACTTCCTTTATTGTATTTAAAAAACTAAGATAAAAGATTTATTATTAAAATGCTTACATTTTCAATATTTTTTCTTAGTAACAAAGGTGAAGAAAAAGGAAATTTCTCTTTAGATATGCTTTCATACTCATCTCGAGAAATTAATCCTAAAAAAAGTTTATAACCTATTATAAATACTTTAGTTGTTACACTGAGTCTAAATCAGAATAACAAAATAATTAATTGAATCTTTTTACTAGTAAATACTATTTTAAATACAAAACAAAATTTAAAATGTTATAATTTCGAATACCTTCAACGTCTTTAAAGAAAAACTGAGTTTTTTGTAAAGGCATTTTCAACCTTGGATCGTTAACAATAATAGGGTAAATTTTACCACTGTGCAGTTTTAGTTCGTTTGTTTTTTCTCGCGAATACAGCTTTCGATGAGTTTCTAGAAATTAGTCTACTAGTTATAATATTGTTACATTTCTCAATTATTCACATAACAATTAAATACAGTGCATCCTCGCCTATCCGGTCCTCACTTATTCTGATCCTCGCTAATCCAGCCAGTTTCAGTCAAAAATATAATTTAATAAATTAAGCAAAATCAAATGTTTTATTTTTTAAACTTAAAACCGACATAAATTAAATTGTTTACGGTGTGATCTGTTTTCATCAATTGATTTTTAACTTTCTAAAAGTTTTGCTTTGTTTATTTTTTTGTTTGTTTTAATTGCTTGGTTCGTTTAAAATAGTTTCATTTAATAAACAATAACAATGTCAGAAAATTTAGTGTCCGTTTTTATATGCATCGCATAATATGAAAGAAGTAAATAGTATCCGGCAAAAGCTAATCCGGCCACAATTAAAAAAAAAACCTCACGAAACATGACCAAATAAGCGAGGAAGCACTGTTTTTAAATTTATAAGTTAGTAATCTGGAAATCACAAATTAATTTACAAACTATTAGTGCAAAAGCTGTTACAAGTTTTCTTTACTTTATTTTTAATTATATAAGTTTTTGTTAAAGTTTAAAAAAAATAGTCTACTTATGCTTTATTTCTTACTTTACGTATTTATTAACCAATTTAAAAATATAAATTCTTAAAGATAAACCTGCCAAATTATATCTTGCAGTTTTGTTTTGTTTTTCAACATCATCTTTATTGTTTATTATCCAGTCAAGCATGTATGTTGAACGATCTAAACAAAATAGCTTTAGCTCGAAACTTTTAATAACTAAATATTTAGAGCAAAATAATAAACAATGCATTAAAAATTTTTAAGAAATATTTAAAAGCCAAATGTTGAACTATGGAAAGAATTTTATAACAAAATATTTAAAAGCAAGATAATAAACTAAGCAATGGAACTTTAGAAAAAATGTTACTAAGATTTCGAGTAGATTGTTCATAAAAACAATACAAACTATTTCTTAGACTTTTATAATTTTTAATGCAAACCTAGTTCATTTGCTAATTGTAAAATGTAACTCTTAAACACACTATTAAAATATTGAGTTGTGCGCTATAGCGTTTTATTCATTTTACCTATACCACAACAACATTAGTTTTCAAATTTTTATCTACATACAAATATCTAAAAACTTTGAGTTTGGAATAAATTAAATTGGATACAATAGAAGCACAAGTATTTATTTTAGCTAGCCTTTTATAGTAGTCTCATCTTTAGTATTAGAACAATCAACTTTTAGTTCATCTTTACTATACGGATAGTCATGAAGTAAAGACAATAAATTTACACTTGATTTAGGTCCTGTCAATCGAAATCTGTTTAATTGTAGTTTTTCTTCCCTGAAAACATAATTTTAATCATTCTTTTCACTATTCACAGACAAAAAATTGAAAAAAAAAAAAAGAATTAAAAAAAGTAATTAATAACCTGAATATAACTTCTTTTTCGTTAGTTATCGAGCTTTTAACCAGATTAACTATAGCTTTGGTGATGGTTGGGTGCGTCCATATAATTACAATGATTTTTTTTTTATTTGTACCTAAAAATTAAAAGATAAAAATAAACACCATAAATACTAAAACGCTATTTGTTAAAAATTAAATTGGTTCGTAAGTTCAAAATTATTCTTATAAACTTGTTTATTCAATATTGTTCTGGTTATTGACACCTTTATCATAACTTATATTTTTTAATAAAACTCAACTTTTGACTTAAATTGTATGTTAGTTGAACTAATGATAATAACACAATTGAAATAAAATATAAAATTCAATAAAAAGCTTATAAAGTTTTAAAGTAGCAAACTAAGAACAAGAGTTAAAATTCAAGTTGTAATATCAACCTTTAATACTATATTTTTTAAGATGTAACGTTAAAAGGCATTCCTGGAGATCCTGATAAGCTAAGCTTATCGGAATAAATACCACAGATGTTCTTGTGCTAAAACTTTATTTCAACTAACGGCGTTTCACTGCTCTCAAATAAATTTAAGAACAGATCTACGGAGTCCATAAAATATTAACACACATTAGAAAAAAAGCAGAAAAAGCATGTAAAATTATGTATAGTGTTTATGTAGGTAGTAACTATAAATGAACTTTATGGTTTAAAAACATGTTTATAAACTGTATAAATTATTGACCAATTTGTTAAATTTATTATGACGTAATATTTCTGCACAACTCAATTTAATTTTCATTTTAAAAACTTGTCTAATCTTAGAGCTTTTTGAGGTTAGTGCCTACTTTTATTAAATTTGAATTTTTTGTAGACAATTTTATAATTTTATGTTTTTATCCCAAACTTTGTTTTTAAACCATAAAGTTCATTTATAGTTACTACCTACATAAACACTATACATAATTTTACATGCTTTTTCTGCTTTTTTTCTAATGTGTGTTAATATTTTATAGACTCCGTAGATCTGTTCTTAAATTTATATGAGAGCAGTGAAACGCCGTTAGTTGAAATAAAGTTTCAGCACAAGAACATCTGTGGTATTACATTTTTATATAATTTATAAACCTAAAAGAACCAAAATTATTCATTTATTGTGAGCAATAAAATTATTGATCAAACTAGCTTGAAAAACATTGAGGTTAAAAAACTTAAAAACTGTTTTAAACTGGCCTTAGTTTTTTTTTTAATTAAAAACAATATTTTTTAAGTCCTGAATAGTCAGAGTGAGTAGAAATCATTTAAAAATCAACATAATGATAAAAATTAATATTCATTGACCATTCAAACCTTCAAACTTAGAAAACAAAGCAGGCCCTATACATTTTCCAGCAGAGTAAACCAGACGCTGTACTTCTATTCCTAGCATAAAATCATCAGAGGAATTTGTAATCAACTTTATTACTTGGTTTAGTTTCAACTCACTTCCCACAAGCTTGCTACAGTCCATATAAGAGATATCCTTTTATTATTATTATGACCCATTATTGAAAAAGTTTCAAACTTAGACGTAAATATTTTATAAAAATTTCTTAAATAACTTCATTACAAAAATATATTTATTAAAAATTTAACTTAAAATATAATTCTACTCAAGTTTGAATTTGATAAACAAGGAATTTTTTTTTATATAGGGCGAATTTTTAAAAGTAGCTCAAAACAAATATAATTGTTGATCACTTTTGTCTAAAATGTTTATTATTTATTTGAACAGTAACTAAGTCCATTGATTAACTTTAAAACTAATTAAAAAAAGTAACCTAGCAAACTTAAATAATACTACTAGAAGAAATACATTTGTAGCAAGTAGTTAAATATAAAAGATGACAAGAATACACGTTATAAAATTATTTAGTAATTGAATATTTATTGTAGCTGGTTACAAAATATGATGTGAAATATATACCTTACTTGTTAATGAAAATCGGCAAAATTTTTAAGGTTTCATTACTTTTCTCATCATAAAAAATGAAAATGCAAGTTACTTTTGTTGTGAGCAATAGCCATCTTAAATGGGTAGGTGTCAAATATGCAGGAAGGGACACTTTTACACTGCGTTAATTTTGCACGGGTTGAATTTTTTTTTTCTATCACTGTTACTCCTAACTGCCTAACCCTTACCCTCGGTAACTTTTTTTATTAATTTAATCTTATACATTTGTTTCATTTATATTTATTTTTAATTTCTACTTTTCTATTTTTTTACTATCACCGTTACCCCTAACCCTTACCCTCAGTTGGTAACTTTTTTTAATAATATTATATTATTTTATTAATTCAATTTTATTAAATTGTTTTTTTTTTTTTTATTAATATATACATTTTTTTTAACTCTCGTGCAAAAATTACCCTTCGTGCATACTTGAACCGTCCCAATCTAGGATAGCCTCTTGTAACAAAATATTGAATAATTTCACAAATACGCTTTCATTATAATGATACTGTTGAAGTTTTGAATAGTTAAGTGCATATTTTCGTTTTAGGAACTTATACTTTATTTAGTTATCTTTAAACTAAGTAATTTCACAAACAATATTTAAATATTTACTTAAATATAGTTTTCTTAACTAGTTATATTACTTTTTTCTTTTTAAAATAAACATATAACATCTCATACTGAACATCTACCTGCACGATGCATCCCTTACTTAATTCTCTATTGCAGGATCTAAAACTTTTTTCATTTGAATGCAATGGAATTAAGTAATTCCAAAACTTATACTTTTCATCATTGTTTAATGTCATTTTAAACCTTTTGGAATGCCAAAGGTGAGTTTCTAGCCATCCTGATCTTTCTGTAAAATTTATGTGGTTAATATATTGCTAAAATGGTTGCTTTTTCAAACTATATATAGTAACTCGTGTAATTTCAAGGAGGGTTATTAATTAAAGTTCTAAAATTTTAAATCAAATATTTATTTACTTATTACATGAATACTATTTTTAGACGAACCATACATTAAGGTTATTATAATAATTGTGTAACTTGAAAAGTTTTTTTAAACATTGTGTATAACTAAAAGCATACAAAATCAACAAAAAGCTTATTACATACTAAATTCAATTAATTTTTAAGTTTGAAGATACATTTTTCACAATATTTAAGAACTTATTTGTATTTAGTAACTAAAAACTATTTACGTTTTTAGAAATATATAGCGAAAATATTCCAATTTACATACCATAGTAAAATTGTAGTACTTTTAAAAACATAGTGAAAACGCTTATCAACAATACATAAATACTATGATTACTTTTTTAAAAGTTTGAAATATAACATAAAATTTATGAACCTGTTCTTTTTGCATACTCATTTTGCAAGTCTTGATGCCTTCGACGCTTTTTCCTACTAACCTTTATTTCATCTTTTGAATCCTTAATAAAATTTGAAAACACTTTTTACTACTTTTTTCTACCACTTAAAACTGTAAAAAGTCTAAACGATATTTTGCTTTAAATTAAGTTCTGCACAAAAAAGTCTTGGTAAAAGTCTAACAACCAGTTTTGAATAGTAAAAACCACTTCAAGCTAGAGTACAAACGTGTGTGATTTTGTATTAAATTATACTAAATTGGCATAAAACATTATCAAACATCAACAAAACATGTAAAAGATATTTAATACAGAACTATTAATTGTTACATAGTTTTTTATACTATTTTAATTTATAGTTTTCAGTTAATTAGCCTTGCTTTAAAAATTCTATAAAAATTTTAGCTTTAGTTGTAAATAATAGCTCAGTCAACTCATATATTTACAAGTGAACCAAAAACCTGATTTTGTAGTGCAAGTGGTTGCAATGATTTGGGTAATCTCTTAATATTATGAGATGCGGCTCTTCGTCGCATGTTCCTAGGCAAAATCTAAATTGATGTTTAATTCCATATTGATAAATATTCACAAAAATTTGTTTGAAACAAATTATGAACTTTTAACTAGATTTTTGATAAACATATTTAAGGATTTTGTATTTTCAGATAGAAATATTACAAATTTACTAACATTATTTTGTTGCTATTTTATCTAATTTATATAAATTTATGTGTTTCAACAAAATTAATTAACAATTTTACTAACATATGCTAAAAACTTTTTTAAAGGAATCAAATAACTTTTGATTGAAAAATATACTAAAAACTACCAAGTATCTCATTGCAATAAATTTCAAGGTTAACTTATTTTATAACTTGATACTAACTTTCAACTAAATTTAATAGTACAAATTTTTAAAATAACCTGTAAAGGAGTTTTATTGCCTCCATAACTTTTCACAGCTTTTAACATTTTTGCAGCCTCTTTGGAAGTTTTTAGAAAAAAGGGCATTGCTAAAACTTCTGTGTTTATTAATTAAACCGTTACTAACTTATCATAAACGTTTCATTTATAAATAAAAAATAAAACCTTTACTAAAAATCGACTTATAACATAAAAGTAATGAATATACTTGATCAAATAAGGACAAATTTATTTGATAACCATAAAAACGACAAAGCCAAACCATTTACAATCTTTATTTAGTAAAAATATCATAAATTTCTAATATTTTTTAAGCAACAGTACAATGCAAGCTAAACTCTTCTTTATATTCTGCCGAAATTTTTAAGTTTGTTTTTATTGCCGTAATTTTCAAGTAAGAGTTTTATAAAACAAAATCCCATAAAGTTTTCTTTGCTTAAATCTGCCTAATGATAAATGCTTTTTGTTTTGCACTTTAAACTATAAGCATTGAACATCAACAAAACGTACTGAAAATAGCAACTTTTTACTTTAGACAGTTTAAAATACCAAAAACAACTATAGTTCAAAAAAAAAAATTTAATGTAAGTGTTATGATGATTTTTCTAGTCACAAAAAAAATATGCAATGAAAACTAGTCACCGCTAAAATTCTAATTATCTAAACTTCATTTTTATATTATGTACCTTATCACTGTTGAAGACGTTATATGTTAAGGGAATAGGGGGTTAACACTTTTTGATTTTTGGTTATATTTTATATAGTTTTTACTAAGCTACAATGTTATTTTTACAGATTTAAAAAGTTCAAAATAATTTTTGAGATATAGCTGGTCAAAGTCCGAGGCAACAATAGGATCCTTATGGGAGGCGCAAACTAAACCGGCAAATAACTAGAAATCACTAAAATCTATCTTCTCCTATGTTTTTTGAGATAACTACTTCAAATTTTTAGAAAATGTTCCTTCCAATATTTAAAAAATTCTGTCGGAACATAATTAACATAACTGTTTTTTTTGTTTATTTTTTATATTAAGTTTTTATTTTTTAATTTTTTAAAAATTCTTTCCGACATTATTTTTTAAATATATTAAGGAACATTTCCTGAAAATTTGAGGTAGTTATCTCAAAAAACCTAGAAGATAGATTTTTAGTGAAATAGTCTATTTTGCCGTTATAGTTTGCGCCTCCCATAAGGATCCTATTGTTGCCTCCGACTTTGACTGGCTATATCTCAAAAATTATTTTGAACTTTTTAAATCTGTAAAAATAATTTTGTAGCTTAGTAAAAACTATATAAATTAAGACCAAAAACCAAAAAAGGGTGTCTACCCCCCTATGCCCTTAAGCAATTTAAATAATTTTAAACATTACTTGTAACTTAGTAATTTCATTGAGCAAAATACTTTTAAAGTTTTAGATTAACAGTTATAATTATAAAATTGTAAAACTTTAAATTAACTGCAGTTATCATAAAAACTATTGGAGATCAAATTCATTAATAAATATCAGTTTAAAATAATAGTCTTAACACTCAAAATTACATTAATAGTATTCCATAGTAAAAATTTGGATTTAAAAACTATCGACAACCTCGTGGTAGATCAAGAGAATTTTTCTTTTCATCAGATAAATTTTTCAGAAAGTAGTTTTCATGCCCTAAAAATAACACACTAATAAATAAATAATTATACATGAGAAATTTAAGCCTAAATTGTGAAATTAAAGGTATTTCCAGGTCTTTTCAAGGATTCAAGGTTTTTTGGCAACTCTGACTTTAGATTGAGAAAGTTACAAATTAACAAACTTATTGCATATTTAAAAAGTATAAATGCGTTGTTGTCTTTAAAATTTGGTTTATATTGTTCTACACTAAGCTAATGTAGAACAACATAAATGTAAAACACTACTTTTAGGCTTGATTCTTTGAGGAAAGCTTAGTGCACAAGATTTTGATTTTAAAACTAGTTTGATTTTTTTATGCTTTAAGTTTTTCAGAAGTTAGATTATTTTAAATCCAACCAGTTTTTACTACTTTTCAGTTTAAAAATTACTAAAAATTACTATTTTGTCAAAAGATAGCTTGCAAAAACTACTCAAAAAGACTTAAATTATAAGATAGATATACTTACCATTTTTTTCTTAATGTGGTATTTTAAAAATATATAAACTAATTTTTTTGATAATTTAAAATTGTGGAAGATTTTTCTTAATTAATATCTATTTCAAAAACACAACATAAGTATTATAATATTGCTAGTAAAAACCAAAAATAAAAATTATGTTTCAAAATACAAAAAAAAATTCCAAATTTGTTTCTGGCCTCCTGACTGTATATTATCTAGCCTTGGATAAAATAAGGTGAGGTTTCTTAAAAGTATTTTTAGCTAAACAACCCTCAATATATTCTTAGATTTCCCTAAAATCAACCAAGCATTTGGTAAAGAATATGTTAGATTAAAAACCAAAGTGAACTTGTTAGTAGTAGTAATTGATTACTTATTGATTGTAAAAGTGCACATGGAGCAATTCCAAGAGAAAAAAAAAGGTGTCCCAAGAAGCAGTATGATACTGTTTTAACAAAAAAGTATATCACATCTACTATCAACTCAGATTTCTTGTGATATTTTTCTACTATATATATGCTTTCAGATTAATATTTTTTTATTAATTAACATTAAATTTAATAAAAGTTAATATCAACTAAACACCTAGTAAAATTAAATTTTATTATGTGTATTATATAGCTCTTATCAAGGTATAAGCTTTTATATATTTTATAGATAAAAAATTATACGTTGCTAAGTTCTCAGTCTTGTAAATAGCATCTATATAAATAAATACAATAATAATAAACTGCTATGAATTTACAACTAAAAAGGATTTGATACAAAGCTTTTAAATTAGGAGTCAAAATATTTAAAAAAACTAAAAAAATTAAGTTTTAATTAATTTAAATATTTAATACTTTATAAACTTAAACTAATAGTAATGTGAAAACAACATTAGGGTTGCCAAATGTTTTTGGCAAACTTTTTCCAGGTTTTCAAAATTTCCTCCGTGTTGTTAAAAGTACGCATTTTTGGGTCTATTTTTAGTTTAAATTTAAGTTTACAGTAAGAAATTGTGTTAAAAACATTGAAAAGATACTCTTTAAATGTGTTTTTTAATAAGAAATTTTGATGATGACAAAAAAATATATCTATACAATAGATTTTTTGAGTCAAATCAAAATTTTACTACTTCACATGTTAAAAATGTTAAAAATTTCAAGTTTTTCCAGGTTTTTTTTTTCAAAATTTCTCAAATTCCAGGTTTTTTAGCCTAAATTGTCAAATTCCAGGTTTTTCCAGGTTCAAGGTTTTTTGGCAACCCTGCAATATTTATATTATTAATACTCTTATTATTATTATTATTATTATTATTAATATTACTATACACAGGTATTAATACACTTGAAGTTAAAAAAAATTTTAATACAAATAAATGATTGTTGCTTAACTAAATAAAGACTTTTTATATTTAAACAACAAAATTACTTTAATTTTAATAAATTTACATGCAGTTTCTATTATATAAAGGTCTTTTATTCTTAGACAGGTGCTCTCAATAATCATAATTTCTAATAACAAAAAGTTAACTAAAATGTATTTTATATATATATATCAAGATGCAATTAAAATGAGATTACATCAGTAATATCTTTCTGGCTAGCTGACTACCCACATTTTACATTCAAAATCAAAAAACCTATAAGTAAAAACAGTAAAATAATTTGCTTGTAATATTAGTAAAAAAGTACTATTTTACAGAAAAAACTGCATATTTTGTGTGTTAATGACGTCATAATACATCAAAAGCAGTTGAAATGTCTTTAATTTATGCCTATAATTATAAGCTTTCATTAAAGATAAAAATTAGAAGTCTAGGACATGTATAAGCCATTTTATTCTTGTTTAAGTCAAAAAATTGAAAAATATGTGATTTTTGGGGTTGAAATTAGATTTGGGCAGCAACTTTTTATTTTGCAATCTTTTTTTTATTCTTCTTACAGAAGCTAAAACACATCTAAATCATATCTCCTCATATGAATTTTACAATATGACTAAAAAATATACTGTACTCCCTTACCCCTATTAAAAACTACCTACATATTTTTTTAATAATTAAACAAATAGTTAGACTAAATTATGTTTTAATTACAATAGGAAATTAATATTGCTCATAATTTTGTCCAAGAATTTTCAAAAATATAAAATGGTCCGAGGACTTTTTTTTCACCTTGTATTTAAAGCTTGTGGTATAAATAATCTATAAACAAAAGTTTACTCTATAGTATGGACAGCATTTGTTTGTATAGGGTACAGTAACAGGGGTAGGATTCAAATACGCACGAAGGGAAACTTTTGCACAAAGACACTCTTTCAAAGGTTTAATTTTTTTTTTCAACTTTTTTTTTATCAATCTCCATTTTTTTGTTTTATCACTATTATCCTTCACCTCGGTCGGTAACTTATTTTTTTGTTTTCTTTTTTTATTATTATTATTTGTTTTTTATTAGTAATTTTTATTTTTACTATCAGTGTTACCCATAACCCTTACCCTTGGTCTTTTTTTTTTTAATTTTATTTTCATTTATTTATTTTTTTTTGTAATATTTTTTTATAAATTTTATTAGTTATTTTTTTTAGTTATTTTTACTATCACTGTTACTTCTAATCCGTACCCTTGGTCGGTAACTTACTTTTTCTTCTTTTCATAACTTAATTTTTTTTTTTAATTCTTGTGCGAAAATCCCATTGTGCAAAAGTGACTTTCCTTGCAAAAGTGTCTTTGTGCTTAAGTGAACCCTCATGCAAAAGTTTGTGCAA
Source organism: Thalia democratica (assembly GCF_965202585.1). Taxonomy (NCBI): domain Eukaryota; kingdom Metazoa; phylum Chordata; class Thaliacea; order Salpida; family Salpidae; genus Thalia; species Thalia democratica. Next base: position 62,917,013 of record NC_139165.1, read on the forward strand.
AAGTTTCTTTGGGCATATTTGAATCCTACCCCAGTAGCAGTATTCTAGTAAACTATTTATATAATAGGTCTAGATAATCTAAGTCAACTAAATGTTTTTAACTTAATAACTAAAAAAAGTACATGGTGAATTAAAATTACTAATATTCATTCAACAATTTAATTAACAGGCTTCTCTTATGGAGCTTTACTCTTTAACTTGAACAATGAAAAGTTAAAATATTTTCTGATCTGATACTGAAAATGATTTACAAGTTTGATATAAATTTATATGTCAATATACTATTTAAGACAAAAGGTTTTAACTTGTTTACAATAAATTTTAAATACTTTTTTTTTGAATAATTGTAAGAAAATTAAATAATTATTTGCACTAAGAACTTACTTAACAAAAGTTATAAGGTGTTTTTTATAATATCTTAAAACATCTTTTAAACTAAAGCAATAGAGAGGCTCTTTTTTAAAGCTTATCTTATTTTGTGTACTTTTTATTTTAGTTCCCTAAAAGTAATTTTCTAGTTTAATGAAATTAAATTAATATATAATACACAAAGATTAAAAGTTCAAATGAAAATATTATTCTATTAAAAGTATAAACTCAAGTAAAAAATCTACTGTTTTATAAAGGATTAATATTTTTAAGCTTCAGTCAACCTAAGAAAATATAAATCTGTTTTGTAAAATTTTTACAGTTCTCTATTAGAAATATTATTTTAAACATAAACAACCTTTTTTCAGATCTACTTTTTCTCTTGGTTGACTTTTCATTTTCTTTTTTCTTGCCTGTTTTCGCTTCTGCCTCTTTTGTTGCTGTATCTCTTTTTCAGTTTCAGCTTCAGTTTTTCTTAGTTTTTTTTTACTTTTATTTTTCTCAAAGAAAGATTTTATACTTTTATCTATTGTCTCATTTGTATCTGTATTTAAACTAAGTTCTTTAAAGTTTTCTTTTGTTGGTTTTACAAACTCATTTTCTCCTTTATGATTTTCATTTCTTACCTCAGTACCGTCAATTGATACAATTTTTTTTTCAGAATTATTGTTACAACTTTCCAAACAACTTCCTTCATTACAACTTGACATAACTATAATTATCTAAATTGTGAAAGATTTATCAACTAAACATTGTAGGTATACAAAAATGTGGTATAATACTAAAAACTTAAAGAAAAAAGATTTTTTTTTTAATTTATTACAACATCAGAAACAAACATATGTATATAATTGTAAAAAAACAACTTATGACATGTGGCAAGGTTGCCATAACTATTATTTTAATCTAGCATTTGTAATTGATATGGGCTTTCAGTAGTATAACTCTTTTTTAATTAAACTATGTATGTTTAAAATTAAACTTGTTTACAATTAAATCATACATTTAGTCTTGATAAATCAAGTGCAAAAATAGGCAAATATTCACATCAAGTTATGTTTTGAGTCCTTATTATAATATTATACACATATTTTGTATCAAATCCTTCACCAAGCATTTAAACTTAAATATGTTATATCAAAAACCAAAGTAAAATAAAACAAATCTTGTTAGTAATAATAACTGAAAACTTTTAAAAAGTGCACTTGGTGCAATTCTTAGAGAAAAAAAAAGGTGTCCCAAGATACAATATGATACTATTTTAACAAAAGAGTAAATCACATCTACTATCAACTCAGATTTCTTATAATATTTTTTTACTATGAATATGCTTTAGGCTAATAATTTTATATTAATTAACAATAATTTGAATAAAAGTTAACATCAACTAAATACTTAGTAAAATGGAATAATATAGTTCTTAGCAAGGTATAAGCTTTTATATATTATACAGATAAAAGTTTATACCTTGCTATGTGCTCAGTCTTGCAAAAATCATTTTTATAAGTAAATACAGTAATACTAAACTGCTATGAGTTTAAAACTTAAAAGGTTTTGATACAAAGCCTTTAAATTAAAGAATTAATACATTTAGACAAATAAAAAAATTAAGTTGTAACTAATTCAAATGTATAATACTATATCAACTTAAAATAATAAAGATGTTAAAACAATAACATACTTAACTTAAAAAATCTAAATACAGATAAATAATTATTGTTTAAATAAATAAAAACTCTTTATATTTAAACAATAAAATTACACTAATTTTAATAAATTTATATGCAGTTTCTATTATATAAAGGTGATATTTTACTGTTAGACAGGTGCTTCATCAACCATAATTTCAAATAACTGAAAGTGATTTAAAATGTATTTTATACATATATATCAACATGCAACTGAAATGAGATTACATCAGTAATATCTTTCTGGCTAGCTGACTCCACACATTTTACATTCAAAATCAAAAAAACTATACGTAAAAATAGTAAAAGAATTTGCTTGTAATATTAGAAAAAAAAGTACAATTTTACAGAAAAAAACTGCATATTTTGTGTGTTAATGATGTCATAATACACCAAAAGCAGTTGAAATGTCTTTAATTTATGCCTATAATTATAAGCTTTCATTAAAGATAAAAATTAGAAGTCTAGGACACGTATTTGTGATTTTATTAATGTTTCAGTTAAAAAATCAAAAAATGTTTTTGGGTAGCAACTTTTTTTTTTTAGATTTTTCTTAATAAAGCAAAGACACATCTAAATCATATACCCTCATATTAACTTAACAATATGACTAAAAAATGTGCTGTACTCCCTAACCCTGCTCAAAGAGTGGCAACTCTGTTGTACATTATTTAGCTAAGTAGATATTCTTAAAATCATGGCCTCTGGTCTTAAAACATTCAACTTTCACATAAATAGTTTAAAATAGGCAACAAGCAAGGTGTATAAAACAAAAAAAAATTGTAAATCAGTAATGTACTTAATAAAACTGTTAAATGTGTTAACTTAAACTTACAATTTGTAAAAATACCAAGCCCTAACGTTAATGAAAAAAATTAAGTAAGTTTTTTTCATGACCTGTAAAGAATAAACAGCACTTCCAATTTCTTGTTGGGCTTCTAATAAATAATTAAATGGGGTAGGTGTCAAAATTGCACGAGCAGACAAAATTGCATGAGAGGACTTTTATTTCCTGAGCAGACAATTTTGCACGGAGACATTTTTCCGGGGTCGAACTTTTTATTTATTCTAATTTTATTTTTTTAGTTACCCGTAACCAGGCATAATAAAATTTAAAAACCACTAATTACAGCTGTATTATCGATGAAGTAACTAGAAAGCTAATGTAAAAAAATATAGCTTTTTTTTCATATTTTACATTGAATAGAATTTCATAACTTAATCTTTATTACTTTTGTTGTTATAAACTTACTATAATGTTAAATTAGATAAGTTTTAATTTACAACTTATGTACTAAAACAATTTTAATACCTTTTTCTAAAACTAAAACAGTTTATAATGATATTTTTACATGTTACCTAGATTTTTTTTTCAACAACTTAAAATGAAGTTCTTCTTAAATTATTTTTAGCTTAAATGAAAACTAAAAACAGAAAAACTTTTAAATATAAAATGTAACTTAATCTTTTCTTCAACATTATTATTTATTAATAATTAGGATTTTTTATAAAATTAAATACATAAATTCTTCAAGGTACATTAGACTTAAATGTTATAAAATCTTTTTTTATTAATAAAAGTTAGAAACAAAATTTTTATAGAAACATTTTAATGTTTTATACACAGTATACAAAAATAAGTTTTGTTTTGTGAATGCTTTGTCCACAAATGAGAGTTGTAAATTATAGGCTGAATTGTTCTAAAGAATTAACTATATAGTATTAATTTGTGGCTATAAATTAAATGAAAGGTTTAAATGATGAAACTAAAAAGATTTTAGCTTAAATTAATTTTGATATCTTCAAATAAGAAAACCTATCTTAAGGTTAAAAATTAAATATTACAACTGTTATAAAAGATAATTTACATTTGAGAACAAAAATCCTTCTGTCGGGGATTTTTTGATCGTGATATATTTAATTTGTGACGCTTGTTACCATCTCTGCCCATAACCCTTACCTTCGGTCGGTAACTTTGTTAATAATTAGTTTTTTTTTATACTATCACTATTACCCCTAGGCTACTACTTTTATATAACTACTTTTATAAACCTAGCAATAATATAATGTTTTTCACTAATCAAATAATTTTTAATAAGATTATGTTTTAAGCGTAAATAAAAAAAATAAAGGTGTGAAATATAAATAGTGTAAAATCATTTAACTATGTTTTTAAAAAGCTGTGATAACTTGATAGACCAGTAAAATTTTACTTTATTCACTTAAAATAAAATAGCTTTAAATAATGTAATAAAAAAGTATGTTAAATTCCTCTTAGTTCTACATGCACTCGTCTCGCAAATGTTTTAAAATATTTATCTACGTATTATACAATCTATATATAGACTACTACAACCGTGAATAAACTTAAAATTTTGCATCAATTTTTCAATTGATTTAGCTTTTTTATTATTTTAAAACTTTGAGAAATAGCTGAATTTAAAGTCTTACTCGTAAAAACTTTGTTTAGAATCTTTTTAAGACAATACTTTTAAAATTTTTACAATTACTTTTTTGCATTTATTATTTTGTTAAGCTTAATAAACATTTTCTACTTGAACATAATTTTAATTTAGTATTATAAAATTACTAAAATTTCAAAAAACTTTGTTGCTAATGAAGTTTGCTAAACACAAGTTATAAACTAACAAACCTTTTTTCAAACCTTCAGTTTTTGAAATATTACATTTATAATTACCTAAAACATATCTGAAGACAAAACTAAAGTAAGATAATTAATGGAAATCTTATGCGGAATTTCTTACAACTTAATTATTGATAAAATGCAGTTTTGTAACTTTTGCTTATGAATGTTCTTACAATAAAGTCTTATTTAGTGTATTGCATAGATAAATAGTTATTTCTAACCTTTTTAGCCTAGTTAAACGTTAAAATAAATTGTAAGTAAACTATTAGTAAACTTTTTTGTTATATAAATCAAACTAGTAAAAATAAAGTACATTTGATTAAGTATTTGATAATTAAATTATCATTTTATTTAATAACTCTTGCTTTATAATTATATGTACTTGTTGTACTTATTTTTCTTATAAAGTACAGTTGTTCTCCATAAGTAGAGCCTACTTAGCATGTTTTCTAACTTATTGCTATCTGCGAGTGATATTTTTAGTATAAATGGTAATATACTTAAAAAGGAACCAAGTTTTGTTTTATAATTTCCTAATTACTTATTTATAATTTCAATTAACTTTGGTAATTTTTCTTTGCCTTGAATTAACAATTTAAAATTCCTAAAATACGAACTTAATGGGATGCTGACTGTTTCAGTTTAAATTTTAAACGTTTTATCTTTTAAAATCTTAAATTTTAAAACACGTTTACTAAAAGGTATCGATCGTGCATAAGTGAAGATACATGCAAAAGTTACACTTCGTGCTAAATAGACTTTCCGTGCTAAATTGACACCGTGCTAAAATGACACTCTGTAGTCTGTACTAAAGTATGACTATGTGCTAACTTTTCTTACCGTGCTAATGTATCATTCTGTGATATAGTGTCACTCTGTGCTAAAGTGACGCTGTGTTTTTCTAACTCCTAAGTCCTATCCTTGGTTTGGTGAGTCTCAGCCCAAAAATTATAATTCGCAAAAAAAAAAAAAGATTGCGTACTAAATTATATCTATGTTATATAAATAAACATGTTTAACATCACTACTTTACAGTTTTTTTTTTCAATTCACAACTAAAAAGTCATTGCATCTTAGAAAAAAAGCTTTTCCAGAAAACTTTTTATAGAATAAAATAAATGCTTAGTGAGTCAATATACAACTATTACTTATTCATAAATGTTGTCATAATTAAATTAAGCCAAAAAAAGTTTTGTTTATAAACTTAGAATATATCTTAAAATCAAGTAGTAAAGTAAAAAAGCTATTTAACTAGGGTTAGTGAACTAAAAGGTTAGTCTGAGATAAAAAAGCTAAAAAAAGAGAGCTTAGGCAGCAAAGAAAGAAGCTTTTTTTCATGTTATTTTTACTTTTAATAATTTAAAGTTCGTTTTTTGATTAATTTTTAATATGTTTGGGTAAGGTGGATTAGGCATAAGGGTATAAATAAAACTAAAAATTCAAAAAAACTTTCAAAAGGTCTGCTGATTCAGCTTTTTTTAACTAAGAGACTTTAAGTATACTTTCCTTAACCTAGAAAGTTTCAACGAATAATTATTATATTTTTACTCAACTTAACACATAATAAGGCTTTTGTTTTTCAGAGTCTTTTATTGCTTACATTGAACGACAAGAATAAGCTCAAAATACTTGGTCCTAGGACCTGGTGCACGAAAAAAAAACCTTTCGGTTACCGAGTCGCACACCGCGGATACTTAACGTCTTGTCCGGGTTTGGTTAAATAAACATTAGTTAAATCTTACAAACAGTTGATGTATTACTCAATTTAACCTTTTAATGGTTTTTAGCTTTAGAAACTTACTTTTTTCAGTACTCCATCTATATTCTATACCTTAAAAATGATTGCCATCAGTGATTTTACATTCTATTTATCCTTAAAGTCACTATACATTGTATTTGTATACTTAAGTAGTTTTCAATAATTTGGTATTTGAATTAATTATATTTATTACTTAAAATTATTCACAAACCTGTGACAAAAATTTTATATTAAAAGAATTTTATTATTATATTAAGCCAAAAAATTAAATTGATAAAAAAAAAAAAAAAAAAAAGCTTTATTTGTACATAGATGCCGTGCCATATAAGTTTAAAATTAAGTTAAGATTACGTTTATAAAGCAGAGACGTTAAAAATAAAGCTGTTTATATTTCGCATAAAAAAAAAATTAGTTGATTTGTCAAGACTTAATGCTTAAAAGTCTAAGTGTAGAAAAAACTATAGTTATTTTAACTATTTAAACTATAAAAATTAATTTACTCCAACTTTTATAAATGTATGCTTAAAGATTTGAAATAAGAATAGTTGTATTTATCGTTTAAAATACGCTTATCATATAATCATAAACTTGATAGTTTTATAATTTTTTTGATATATGAGTTCAGTAGTTGCTATTTGAGATTGGAAATTGTTTTTGCTCTATAGCACTAAAATCACTAGTATTTTGCTTGGCAGATAATATTATTCACTAAAAGTTATCTGATTGTAAATTTATTAAATAATATATAAAATTACTTAAATTGCTATACCACATCCTCATATAAAAAAGAATTTTATTAGTTAAAATAAATAAGATATAAGTTTAAAAAAAGGTAAACATTAAAAAATGACAAATCAGTTAAAAGCGAATTATAAAGTTGACTTAAGGCTTGTAAAAAATTTATTTAATTTTATCAAGTTTATTCTATTTTTGTTTTTACAAGCTTTAGTATAAGTTCTATAAAGTCATTTTTATAAAATTTTAAATATTAACAAAACAAACTGCTAAAAATAAAATATCATAATTTTATTGAAAAATATACAAACAAAGAGTAAATTTTAAAGTTAAATTAAGTTTTTGTCCTGATGTCATAAAGGTCTTAAAGACAAACTCTCTAAGTTGATTGTAAGATCAAAGCCCAGTCAACACATGTTAAAAAAAACTATATTAAAAAATTGGAAAAATCTTTTGCTAGCATATAATACCTATTTTATACTCATTAAATTATATCAAAAATAATACCTTTTACCATATTTTAAGTAAAGCTTGTTCGTTGTTTAAAAAAAAGATACTACACTTAAGGTGCATCAAGTTTTTAACTAATTAGTTATGCATGTAGAATGGGTAAAGACCAGGAACTGTTGACAGCTTCTCGTTTAGGTGATTTCAGTAAAGTTGAAAGACTTGTAAGGTCGCAAAACCATAACAGTTCTAGTAGCTGGAATCTTGCTCATACTTTCAGGTATATTTATAAATTTATTATTGTTAAACATTAAAGTAATCTATAAGATATAAGAGTGTTCATAATTTTCTTAGCATAGCTTACCATACTTCCCATTTAAAGACAGTTCTGAATTTTTTATTGTCATCACCATTACTTTTTAGATCCATTTGAGATTAAAGTGTACTATAATCAGGTCACCAATAACAAATATAATAATTCTAATTGTCATATACTTCCTTGATTTCATAGCTCCGTTGAAGTTTTTAATCTGTTTACACAGAAACATGTGTTTGTATTATAAAGAAAGGATACTGTATAATTTGTTATTAACATATAATCTAGTGAACTTGTTTCCCTAGGATCTTTTGTTAACAAACATTTAAATTTATATTTTTGAATAGTTAATTGAAATATATGCATTTATTTTGCCAAACAAAATTTTCGGTTTTGTACAAAAACTGTCCTTCAATCTAAAAACTAAACAAAAATAAAGGAAAAAGATTAAGTTTTGAAATAAAGTTTTAGTTATAGAATAGTGATTTTTCAGCTTAATAATTTTTATATCTAATCAATTTCTTTATCTTAAAAATTTAAAAAGGGTAAAAGTACAAAATAAATTAATAATTTTAAAATAACAGAATAAAGACAGCAGCAAACGTAAATTTTCAAGATGCTTCTGGGTACACACCTCTTCATTATGCTGCTTTAAATGATCATCAGTTGGTTTTGTTGGAATATTTTTAGTAACAGAATATAAAAACTGTGCCTTTTTTGAACTTTTATAATTTAATAAATAATTTAAAACTACAATTTTTTTTTTACCATCTAACCCAGGGTTTCCCAAACTTTTTTTTTCAAATTTCCCCCTTTTAATAAATTAAAAAGGCTTGTGCCCCTCCAACAAGTCTACCATTTAAAATTTTTGCTCTTCATTTGCAACTCAAGAATATATAGTGTAAGTTTCAAAATTACTAATATATACACCTAAGTCCTTTTTTTTTGATCTTCAACTGCAACTAACAAATATCTAGTATAAGTTTCAAAATATTAAAATTGTCCCCCCCCCTTTTGTCACTTTACTAATTATTGCCTCCAGGGGAGCGGTACCGCCCTTTTTGGGAAACCCTGATCTAACTCCTTTTAAGGGTATAAACACTTTTTTCGAAATTTGATCTTATTTTATGTAGTTTTTATCAAGCTACAGGATGCTTTTTAAAGATTATGAAAATTCTAAATAATTTTTGAGATATAGCCAGTCAAAGTCGGAAGCAGCAATAGGATCCTTACAGGAGGAGCAAACTAAAACGGCAAAAATAGACTATTTCACCAAAAATCTATTTTCTCCTACGTTTTTTGAGATAACTACCTCAAATTTTCAGGAATTGTTCCTTGATATATTTAGAAAGTTCTGTCTAAAAAAATTTAAAGAAGTTTAAAAACAAATATTTTATATAAAAATAAAAAAAAGTATATTTTTTTTTGTTTTTTATTATAATTTTTTTTTTTAACTTTTTAAAATTTTGTTCCAACAGAATTTTCTAAATATTGCACGGAACATTTCCTGAAAATTTGAGGTAGTTATCTCAAAAAATGTACGAGAAGATAGATTTTAGTGATTTCTAGTTATATGCAGTTTTAGTTTGCGCCTCCCATAAAAATCCTATTGCTACAACGGGCTATATTTCAAAAAATATTTTGAATTTTCATAATCTGTAAAAAGTATCTTGTAGCTTAGAAAAACTATATAAAATAAGATCAAATTTCAAAAAAAAAGTGTTAACCCCCTTATGCCCTTAGTATAAACTTAAGTGAAACATTTCTTTTAACATGTAAATTTTTTATGTTTACTAGTTTTGTATAATTAGTTGAAGTTAATTACATCTTGTTTTATTTATATTTATTTTGTTGTAGTTATTAGATATTTCTAATAGTAAAATAAGTTGTTAATTACTTTAGTATAGTTAGTTTTAAAAGTATGTATATTGATTCTTAAATGGTTTTAGGTTTTAGTTAAGAACTGTATGCTCCTTGTTTTCTAGAATAAACTTAAAGTTCCTGTTTTGATATTACGATATACAAGAGCACAATAAATTTGCTTTTTCTTACACTTTGCGGCTGTGCACAGTAGTCTGCATGAAAGTTTTTACTGTTCACAAACTGTTGTATAGTTTATAAAGAGTTAAGTAGTAAAAAACAACTATGTGTTCTATTAAAACCTTATGTTTTGTTATAGTTATCAATAAGCTTTAATACATAATCACTGATAAATACAAAAACCTAATAGTAGCAAATCTTGTACAAAAATGTTTGCATAATTACCAAATTCACAAAGTCAACATTTTTTTCCTAGTGGTCTACTGCTCACAGCTTTAGAAGGCTTAGAAATTATTTAAGGTAATAAAGCCATAAAAAAAGTTAGTAGTTTTCAAAGTGAAATTGACTTATATTTTTATTTAATTTCTAATACCAATTACAAATTGCTTTTAATTAAATTTAATTCAAGTTATGTTTATAAAGCACAATAATGGTGTTTTACAGTAAGTATTGTATTTCGGATACATATTTTCTACTTAAGTTAAAGCTATTTAATTTGTATCCCTTATAATATTTTTTTTTTCATTTAAGGTCAATAGTAGTTCTGCTGCTTCGAAATGCAGCATCTACCCTCACTGTTGATAAGCAAGGAAATTCACCATTGCACTTAGCTGCCTGGAAAGGAAATAATGAAATAGTTATATCTCTTTTAACTCATGGACCTAGCATTGCTAAAATAAACCAAAAGGTTTGTATAAATTTACAAAAAAATTTGTTGTTGAATTTTAGATACATGTCAGCTAGCTAATTATTTAAAAATTCTTAATTGATCCTTGCAAGTTAGCATTTTTATTTATTTATACAAAATAAAGTTATAAAATGTCTAATAAAAACAATATTTCAGATTTAATTGTAAGTTTTACAGCTATCATTGTAAGCCTAAATAATACTTCTTGAATTCAGTAATAAATTTTCTTTTACCTAAATAAATTATATTTTTATTCTTAAATTTTTTTAAACGCTTTGTAAATTTAAACTAGTTATAAAATTACAAATATTATATCACAAATAAAATTATGCCATTATTTCCACTTGAAATAAAATCACAAAACTTGGGTAATTTATTTATTTTTTACAAAAAAAAAATAAAGTAAATCTTATTTCTTTTTGTAGTTAAAATTGATCAATTTAAATTAAGACATATATTTTATTTAATTGTTATAATAATTAATTTCTTACTACCAGAATAAAGAAAATGAAACTGCTTTACATTTTGCATGTCAATACGGAAATAATGAAATAGTGAAAACTTTGCTGAATCACGGAGCTGAGTGTGATGTTAGTAGATATCAATTAAATTTTTGGTAAAATATTGTACTACAGTTCTTATTACTCTAAAAATTTATTGTGTAGTCAGTTTAACTTAAGAAGCTACAATAATTGTTTAATTTTGTAAATATTAGACTAGCTTTTGTTAAAGTTTTAATAGCAGTGTTTAAATCTTTTCTTGTAACTTATCTAAGGTTTATATTAGTAATAGTTTTATTTATTTATTTTTGATTCTCGATTATATTAAAGCTGACTTATTAGTAAAATTATCAATTTTGGAGATGTCATTACTTAAATAAATATTTACTTTAATTTTATTTGACCACATATGTATTAGAACATTCTAAATAAATTTAGGGGTTTAAAGAAATGACGAATTGTTTTAAACTTTAGAGGGGCCAGTAATTTTTATCAAGCTTCAACAGGATTGCCATAAAACCTCGAATCCTGGAAAAACCTGAAATTTGACAATTTAGGAAAAAATAAGACCTCAAATTTTGAACAAGAATCACTAAAAACCTGTATTTTTAAACAATTTTTACATGTAAAATAATAAAATTTCAATTTCACATTAAAACTATATTATGTAGAATTTTTTGTTTTCATTCATTCTAAAAACATATTTACTATGACTTTACAGTATCTTTTCAATCTTGTTATATATTTTAAGACAGTTTGTTACCTTGAACTTAATTTTAATTATAAAATTAGATCCTTTAAATTGTACATTTAAAAACTTGGAAGAAATTTTACAAAAACATTTGGCAACTCTGTATTTAAAATAGAATTTAATTTTTCCATTAAATTTTAATATTCTCAATTTTTTACTTAAAATTTAGTTTTATACTACAAATGGACAAAAAAACTTGGTAATAAATAAAAGTTTTTATTGATGCACCCTGCAATAGCATATCTTTAAAACCATACATTTTCAGTTTTTAAAGTTTATTTAATTTAAAAAAAATAGTTTTTTAGTTGCTCTGCAAATGTATTTTTTTTTTGCAAATCTCACACTTAGTAACTGTAAATGAGCATTCGTTTAACAGAGGCCTAAGATGAGAATAATAACCCAATATGTAGAACCTAGTCTAAATTATGATACATAAGCTTTAGATGACACAAGGTAGTTTTTTTTTGTCTTCAAATTATGAAATTTAAACTAGTTATTGATTTTTTAAAAAATAAAGAAACTAATCTTACTAAACTAAAGTTATTTTTGATACTTGTGTAACTTTTCTTCTTTAGAGAATTTTAATATTATGTCTTGCTATCTTTATAACGTTACTATAAAAGATTAGAGTGTATTTTTTTATGTATTATAGTTATTAAGTCATGCCTTTTTCTGCTGCTAGACAACTTGGCTTCTAATTGATCGGTATACTATCAAAATCAACCTGATCAAAATCCACCCGCGTTTAAAATCCTTCCGATTTTTTATATTTTTTATTTATTAATTTATTTTATTTACTTTTTGCCTTTTATTTGTTATTTATTTATTTTTCACTTTTACTGTTACCCCTAACCCTTACCCTCGATTGGTAGGCGGTTCTCGAATTTGACTGGGTGGATTTTGGTCGGGTGGACTTTGAACGTGTCCCAATTGATCAATTTTATAAACGTTTTTAGATAGTTTAGTTTTAAACTTCTGGCTGTGTTGTTTTGTTCTAAATTTATTCTGTTGATAAAATTATAAGTTGATTTTCTTTGCACATCTAAAAAATTACTGATATTAGTTACTTGTTAAATGGTCTGTCATATTGAAATAGTATACTAACTTATTTGATTTGGTGAAAATTTTAAGTAATTTTTAAGTAGATTATACATAGCCTAAGTGTAGAAATTACCCACAAACAATTTTATTTTCATTATTTATTTATCATTTTAAAGACCACTGTATAGAACAAGTATTAATTTTACTTAAACAATTGTTACAAAATCCTGAACAAATGTTTTATACAGTTTTGTTTCTCTTTAATTTAAACTAACATTTAAGTATAGCAGATTCAAGATAAATTTATTTTTCAGGCAAGAAACTCACGTATAGAGTCACCATTAGATTTAGCATCTCAGTACGGGAGGGTGTCATCTGTGGAACTGCTAATCAGACATCAACCCTCATTGTTGTTACAAACTTGTTCCACTAACAACAACAATAATATTAAATTTACACCTCTGCACCTAGCCAGCAGGAATGGTCATCTCGAAGTTGTTAAAATACTTCTCGAAAATGGAGCTAACATTAATGACATTGTATGTTTAATTTGTATATGCTATTTAATGTTTTTTTTACAAAATTATTAACTTTTAACATTCTGTTATTTTTTAAAATTTTATTTCAATCGATTCAATTCATATTTATTTTATAATCTACATTAATTATCTTAAACATTTTTAAAAAATTGCAGCTATTCAAATTATCCAATATAGTCTATATGTTGAAAAAAGTTGCTTAAAATTAAGCTTGCCTTTTCTGTTACTTAATTAATATTAACTAAGAAAGAAATTTAAGTAACTAAGTATTAACTAACTTTTGAACATATAGTTTTTTTGTTTCAGATTTAATTAAACTTATATTTTAAAAGTGAAGTTATAACTATTATTTAAGGGTTTTGAAAAAAAAGTTCAGTGCTATTTTTAGAATTTTTTTACTACTAAAAGTATAAATTTAATTAAAGTTTTGCTTGAATATAAATCTCATTAACTTATTTAAATTTTGTATATGGTAGTATACAATAATTCATACAATAATATTAATACAAGTTTAAAAAAATACTTTATAATAATTATAGTATATTTACAATAACTGTATGATATTTATGGTTTAAAACTGTTATTATGACAAAACTACTTACTTAGACAATACTTGCTAATGCATTTTTCAGTATGTTTTACGTTTTCAAACTTATTTTAAAGGGTGATAACGGAACAGCCCTCCATGAAGCAGCTTTGTTTTGCAAATTTAATGTTGTTAAGCTTCTTTTACAAAAGGGAGTAAACCCAAACGCAAATGATCCTCAAAATCGAACTGCACTAATGCTCGTCCAACAATTAGACTCATCTATTGCGAAAAAAATAGCTCGTCATATACTCAGTAAGTTGATTTCTTTTGTGTTTACGCTTTTTACTAAGTTAAACTCAGGGTTGCCACTTTACCTGGAATCCGGGAAAAACCTGGAATTTAAGAAATTTTGAAAAAAACTGGGAAAAACCTGGAGTTTTAACAATTTTCACACGTTCAGTAGTAAAATTTCGATTTGGCTAAAAAAATCTATTAAACAAATAAAAAAATTTGTCATCATAATTTTTTTTTATTAAAAAATATATTTAAAGTGACTCTGCAGTTTCTTTTTAATTTTTATATACTATTAACACAGTTTCTTACCTTAAATTTAACTTTAAACTAAAATTACACCCAAAAATGTGTACCTGGAAGAATTTTTGAAAAAACGAGTGGCAACCCTGTAAACTTAGAATCATCAAAAAAAGCTAAGCAAAACATCAATTAAATTAAGCTTGTGTTTCTTGCAATTGCTTACAATTAAGAAGTGAATAATAATAGTTTTTAAAGTATTTGTTGGTTTTATTTTATAACTTTTTTCTAGGTTTTATGTATAATTTTTTCTATATAAAACTACAAAAGTATAAAAAATTAAAACAGATTAATGATTATTTTACTGAAATTAAAATCTTAAATTCAAAGTCTTAAAGCATCTCATAAGTTTTGTAACCAGGGGGTGGCAGGAAAAATGGGCCAGATTTACCCAAAGTCCTTGCTGGTGTCAGTTTTTCGAATAATTTTACAATATTATGAAATATAAAAAGCTAAAACTTGGTTTATAGTTAAAAAACACCAAGTAGGCCAAACAATTTTGCTTGGTAAGCTACATTTTGCCCGTGGCCGCAGTTTGCCAATCCCTGTCTTTTACGTATGTAAGGTGGTAAATAAAAATAGATCGTTACATTTGAGACAGTTCTTTTACTTATCCTAATAACCTTAAACAAGGTGAATGTTTTTTTAAAGATCCTTTAATGATATATTCGATATTTTAAAACAAAATGCTAAATAAAAATAATATATGACAAAAAAGTCATAGTTTAGCTTAAACTTTTTTCACTAAAAAGCAGTTATTTATGTTTGTAATGTTGTAAGTGTGTGAAGTAGATGTCTATAAGTATTAGTTAGTATTTAGTCTTACATCAATTTTCAATTTTACTTCTTCAAACTTTTTAAGTTATACAGAATTCACAATATTGTTGTTTAGCTTGAATTTCCGTTTAATTATGTTCTGAAGTTTTAGTGTATATGATTAAATTAAAAAAATACTGAATTTAAGCAGTTTACTTATTTTTGACTAAACTAAGTTATTTACAATCATTTAAGCTCTTTTTTGAGATTGTTTTTTAACTGACACCTGGTCACAGTACGGCTTCAAGAAGGTTGCTATCACGCCCTAAATTACGATTTGAGCAGTTTCAGGGATTCGTGGGTTTCAACAGAACTAGAGCCTGTTTCTCCCACTTTGTCATCTCATGATTCTTACGCTTCTTCTTTTAGAAAAAGTACGCACAGAGGTAACTGTGTAACGTGATATTGATTGTCAACGTCTTTATGTTTTGCTGCATGAAAAGTGTATTACTTGGACAAAATACACTTTACCAAAAGTTTTACCGAAAATATTTATACCTTATAACTCAAATCAGTGTCGAGTTTTTTTGATCAACTATTTTTTGTTTTACTTCTTGGTTGTAAAAACTTTTTAGCTCTAAAAATTAAATTTTATTGAACAACTGTTAAGTTGTGTTCAACCAAAACAGTTCAAAGTAATGCATTTCAAAGGTGTTGAATCATCAAGTAGTGTGATAATTCATCTTGTTTCTCATTTGAAATTATCATGATTGGCTTCGTCTTTTTTGTGCTTATCGTTAAAAACATTCAGATTACAATTTATTTATGAAAAAGTATTTTTTGAACTCAAAACTCATATGTATTTAATCCAAGTAAATTGTTTCTCATTGTTTGAAGGAGTCTATTGTTTGAATATTTTATCTAGCTTACATTATAATAGTTAAAAAAAATATTATTTGTTTCAAGTTTAATGCAAGAAAGAATGTTTTTAGTCTATTTAAACCTGAAACATGGTAATATTATTTTTAAGCTGCTTTTCAAACTAACTTTTTTAGGTATGTTGTTTTTAAAACTAGCTTAGCCCTTGTTTTGCATATTAAATAACTTGAAGTTGTAATGGTTTTTCTTAGTTACTCGATTAGATGTTTAATTATTCTTTAGATAAAGGAATTATATTAAGTATAGTGAACCAGAATTGCTCTGAACTTGACATGGGTAGTCAAGTTCAGGGTTGCTAAAAAAATCTGGAATTTGACAATTTAGGTTTAAACCTGGAAAAACCCGGGATTTTGAACAAAAATCACTATAATTTTAAGGAATTTTAGACAATTTTTACATGTCAAGTAGTAAAATTTCGATTTGATACAAAAAATCTATCATAATCAAATTTGTCATCACCAAAATTTTTTATATTAAAAAACACATTTAAAGTACCATTACAGTATCTTTTCAATTTTTTTATACTATTTAACACAGTTTTCTACCTTAAACTTATTTTTTAAACTAAAAATAGACTTAAACGATGTTTACTTTTTAAAACCTGGAGGGAATTTTGAAAACCAGTAGAAAATTTGTCAAAAACATTTGGCAACCCTGTTAAGTTTCAATTTATAAAAATGTTTTAAAATCTTTTTAAAAGTCTGAATTTCAATGTAGCCCAACATTGTTTCAATTAAATTCTCAAACTAAGTAAAAAAAAAAAATCATAATAAAGAAGAAGAATTAAAAAATAAAATTCCTTTTTTTTTCTATTATGATTTTTTGTATTAAAAAAGGTTTGATTTAAACTTGAAAATGAGGTAAATTAGACAAATATTTTAACAACGTTTCTATTGTAACAGCTTGAAAATATTTATTAGGTCTTAAAATTGATAATCAAACAGAATGTATTCTACTATAATTAATTAATTAATTAAATTTCAAAAAGTAAATATTATAGGGTATCTCCAAAGAATACATCGTCTAGAACTGTCTAACAAGGTTTAAAAAAATCCGGATTAGCTCAAAATATTTTTATAACGTTATTAAAATCCCTTTAAACTAGGTTTTTAAAATATATTTACAATATGTCCAGCATTTTCAGAGTGTACCCTAATATTTCAAGGTTCATTAGATTAACGACTAAAAGTTGGAAGAATTTTTTTTTGCGAATTAGACTTATAAAAAATGATGAAACTACTAATTAAACTTATTAAACAAAACTTTAAAATAACCTTTTTAACTATGAAAAAAGAAGTAGAAAGTTGAAAAAAATTGGTGGTTGAGTTTTTACTTTCAAAGACATCAAATTTATATATGCAAAAACTCTTCAACTCGCCTCGCGCCAACTATTTCTGTTATAAATTAAGTTTTTGACTTTGGTCTGAAGCTATGTTCTAGAATCTATACTTTCTAACTATCCATTTTCATAATTTTTTTTTGTCAAGTTGCTAGTTCATTATGTATTTTTGTATAAAAACTTGATATATTCCAAGTTTACTAAAAACATTAAATATTGGTTCTTCAATTTTCATTTTATCAAAGTTTTTTACTATATACAGGGTTGCCAAAAAACCTGGAATCCTGGAAAAATCTTGAATTTGAGAATTTAGACTAAAAAAAACCTGGAATTTGAGAAATTGAAAAAAGGGAATTTTGAACCAAAATTAAGAATTTTCAACAACTTTTACATGTTAAGTAGTAAAATTTTGATTTGACACAAAAAATCTATCGTATAGATAAAAAATATTTGTCATAAGCAAATATTTTTTATTAAAAAAACACATTTAAAGAAGCTTTGACTAATCTTTAAATGTTGTTGTACTATTTAACATAGTTTTTTACCTTAAACTTAGTTTTAAACAAAAAATAGACCCCAAAATGTGTAATTTAAAAAACCTTGAAGAAATTTTGAAAACATGGAGAAAGTTTGCCAAAAACATTTGGCAACCCTGTATATAAAATTCTAAATTTTGTTATTAAAAAGTGGACAAAAGTAAAATATCAGTACATCTTAAAGTTTATGATTTATATAAGTCAAGGGTGGTGTGTAATCTTATTTAACTTTTTTATCCGTATTATGTATGATAAGCTTCATACAAGTTTTACTTATTTAAGTATAATGTTTTTGTTAGCAGCTGTGGTTTTTGTTTAATTTGTATAAATACAAATATTTAACTAGCAGTGTTTGCTTCAAGTTCAGTAATTTTATTAGTTCAGTATTTTAACATAAAACACATTTATTTTTGTATACTCAATTAATAGTTTTAGTATATGTACATTTATTACGTATAATTAAGGTGATCATAAAAGTATTTATTCAGTAGCTGTGTTCTACATTAAAAGTTGTATATATGAATTATATTTGTAGAAAATTTGGTTAAAAATACTTTGTTTTAATCATACTATAGATAAAAAAGCTTTCTATGGCTTAACAATTATGCTTTAATTTCAAGTTCTTATATATTAATATCCTTGGAAATAAAAAAGTGTAGTATAATATTTTAAATCGCTTTTTATTTGCTTTTTAAGATTAAAAGTGACTATTTTTCTAGAACTTTTAAATTTTCAAAACTTAATGCGAAAATAAGAATATAAATCTAGAATTTTATGATTTTACTATTTAGCTATCAACATTTTATGAAAACAAATTTAAATTCAATTAAACTAGCTGTAATTGAATTATTTGTAAAGGTGACTATAAAAAAATGAATCAAATTAAAACTATTTTTGTTAAGATTTTGTTTAAATTACCAATTTTATTATATTGTGTACATACTTTGTTAAAGTTTTCTTAAACTACTTAATTATTCTTTCAAAAAAATTAAAAGCTTACAATCTTCAATTATTTTGCAGATTTTCTTAGAAGGAGCAATTCTCAAGTGCCAGGTAAATACAAATATTATTGTTCAGTGTGTACCTAATCCAATAAAGATATTTATAATTTTATGTGTGTAAATTAAATTAATTTAAATGTCTAATAACTTAATTATAAACTTAGACAAAGTTTAGAATTAGAATTGTCTAATTACAATAATATTTATTTATGAAGATGTTGTTTGCAAAAAGTATATAGGAAAGGAATATATGCAGCTTATTTAATAAAATAATGATTTTTTCACAATTAAAATATCTTGTTTCATCTTATTTTATACGGCTTACGTTAATTTATTTTTTATGACTATTCAAACAAAACTCTTTTTGTGTACTTTAAAGTGTTAAATTTATTAAGTTATTAATTTAAAACTAATATAAAGTTATTAAAAATAAATAAAATAAATACTTATCTACCAAAAAAAATTAGCACTTAAAGTAGATATTTTTTAAGATATACATTTTTTAAAATAAAAAATATTGCATACATATAATACTATAAGAATAATTTAAATAATAAGTATACTTAAGCTTGAAAGTTTTTCCTTCAATATGATATTTATTGACAATATTTTAAAAAGTTAATATTATTAAAGGAAACTTAAGTTAACAGTTATTTTCTTTCATCAAGTCTTTAATAGACAATTTAAAATTTACCAACTACTCAAAGTATCAACCTAAAATATGTAAATTTAAACGTCACTTATTAACAGACATGAATGGGAGAAAATCACCACCACTTCCAAGAGTTGTTGAGGAGAAGAATAGCAGTGTTGACAATAGATTGATGAACAGTAGAAATAAATTGTCATCAAAGCAGTCTATAAGAGGTTATTGTAAAAAATTTAAGTAGATTTAAAAAAATTGTTTCTTGGCATAAAAAATAAAAATAATTATAGTTTGAGTTTAAAATTCTAGACCTTGTTTTATTTATTTTGCTGGTAGTATAATCAATGTATATTGTTTATTTGTTTAAGTCATGTTACCTTAATTAAAATAATTTCTACAAGTATATGTTTTTATTTTGGAGAAAATTAAATATTAAACATTTTGCTTAAAGAACTTGAATAACTTAGATCGTTTAAAACTAAAAGTCTTTTATCATCATTCAAATGCAAATCGTACCTTACTTAAACCTGGTCAACATAACTTAATTTAAATTGAAGTAGCGCTTATGTTATTTTATATTTTTTATATAGTTCTTTTAATATATGATAGAATCAATAACTTACTATATAATCGTAAGTTGATAACTAAATTAATTCTTTACTACAAATAATAACTAATAATTATATTTTGAAATTAAAAGACATTATTTTAAAACAATCAATTTTATTGAAAATATTTATGATTAATTATATAATTTCAGAGGATGAAATTAGTTGTTAAATCAATTAAATAGTATTATGCTTATAAATTTATTGATTTTAAATTTTAACTCGGAATGTTATAGTAATATCAACACATCTATCATCATAATAAAACGTTAATAATATAAAACAGTTTTTTGTAAAAACATACTTAAATTCAGGGTTGCCACAAAACCTGGAAAAACCTGGAATTTGACAATTAAGACTAAAAAACCTGGAGTTTCAGAAATTTTGAGAATAACCTGGAATTTTAAACATTTTTTACATGTTAAGTGATAAAATTTTGATTTGACAAAAATCTATCATATCGACAAAAAATAATTTTTGTCATCATCAAAATTTTTTTTTTAACATAAAACACATATATCTTTTCAATATTATTGTATATACTACTTATCACAGTTTTTCACCTAAAACTTAACTTTAAACTAAAAATAGATCCAAAAACGCGTACTTTCAAAAACCTAGAAGAAATTTCACAAAAACCAGTGGAAAACCTGAAATTAGTCTGATTTAAAGTACTCTAATAATTTTTGTAATGTGTAGTCATTTTATATATAGTATTAAAAAGGTACAAAATAGTAGTTTACGTATACTCGTAAAAGTTATAAATATTTTTGAGTTCTTGTGAATTAAATTAGTTTTAAAAAATTAAAATTATAACATTTAGGTCTGATAAGAACAAATTGGAGGAGTAGTTTATCTCGCCCAAACCTTTTAAGGCGTTCAAACTCTCAACAAAGCTCAAAGTCTCTGCCCAGACTGCCATCTTCCACCCCTCGATCTCGAGAAGCCTCACCAAGGACGAATGCCTCAACTGGAGACCGCATAGAAGAAGTTGTAAAAGAAGATAAAGTACCTGCACCGAAAAATAGGAACCACCCTTCATCGCAAATGTTTCCTGTTCAGCCGGTTATTTCAAACAAAGAAGGTTTTTTAAAAAGTAATGAAAACTGTTTCTCTTCTTCCAAATATGATGATAACGTGTTTATTCAGACAAAAGACGATAAATCAAAGAGACGCACAAGAAGTTTTGATCCTACTTCTGTTGAAAACGAGCTGAAAACAGTTCATGACTCCTCAACGCCGTTCAAACTTTCAATTGAACCCTTAAAAGATTCTTCGAGTACAAACTGTCAGAAAGTGCCAAATAAACCAGCTAGAAAAAAGTTGTCCACTTCAAGCGTTCTTTCAACTTCTTTACACTCTCCGAGTGATAATACTTTAACAAATGCTTCTAGTAACAACGAAAACAGTTTCAATTTGACAAATCAAGTAGTCAGTTCACCAAAACAAAAAAAGGCACCTCCTTTGCCGCCAAAACCAAAGCACATGGTTTTGTCCAATGCTCCAACACCACCTAAGGTAGTTTTCTTATCCTAAAATTTAGTCAGCTAGTTTTTTTATATAACCTTTAAATATATATTTTTTAATGAATCACTATTAATTTACCTTAACAAAAGCTATATATTCAAAATATATTTATTTATAATAATAGAATAACAATTCATGTTTTAGTTTTTGTTAAAGAAAATTTCAGTAACTTTTGAATAAACTGGTTTTTCACTAAACACTTGATGGTTGTAGATTTAAGGTTTATATTAGTTGTAGTTTAAAAAAACAAGAAAGTCAGAAAATAAACTTAAAAGAAAGAAATATTTTTATTAACGTTTTAATTAATTAACTACAGCGTTCCTCAATATCTTCCCCCACACAAAATAAACTCGTCAGTTTTACAAACCCTGTTGGAAATTTTCGTAATACGACGGTAGACAACGATTCTATAACTACATCTAACCAAGGTAGTGTTATTTGATTTAAAGTATTCAAAAGTTTACCACACTTTTATGTTGGTTAGATATTTGAAATAAATATAAATTGGAAATTAATATTTGTTTTTAATCGATTGCATGAAATATAATTTTTATATTTTCTTTTTGTTTTTATGATTAAGAATTAATTTTTATTTTAACTTTTTTTAGTATTAAGTGCATTGCATATGGTATTACCAGTTTCGTATATGATTATCTCTGAGTCTAAAAGTCCTGATACTTTGTTTCAAAATAGATTGTACATTAATATAGTTATGATGTGATGATTGCTTTATTAAAACTTTATAAGTTAAAAATTTTTATTTGTCTAAATTTTTTACCAATTATGTTTTTCAGCAGTGATTAAGTTTTTTATATGATAAGTTAATGTGAAGTGAGGTTTTTATGCTAAAGCCAGTGATCTAGCAACATGTAGTATTTTTTATGTAGTTATAATATAAACGACTTTTGTTGTTTCCATTTGCTGCATTGTGTTGAAAGTTTTTGCTTTAAGAAAACTTTTAATAACATTTTTTATTTTTTTACTAAATTTGTTTACAGTTTTAAATTAAAGAAATATATTACTCAAATTTTCTTATTGGTATTTTTTAGATTAAATCTTATGAGAGGCTTAAAAAACTTCACATAGGAAATGATCCCTAAAATTGAAAAAAAAAATAATAGCAGGGAGAGTTGATTATTAAGGTGAAGAAAGAGTAGATAAGTAAATAGCTGTTAAAGGGGTTAAACTTTCTTACAAGATATAATTGATTATTTTGAATATTTTAGTTTTAAGCTTGTCGATTATTTTAGCACAAAAAATGAAACAAAAAGACATTTGTTTTGTTAAGATATTTAGTAAATAAAGTCTATTAGCAGTACTAAATTTTGTTTATTAGCAATATTAGTTAAGTAAGATATTTTTTTGAAATTAAAGTTGTTATAAAACAGTTGTCTTTTGACCAATATAAACAAAAAGTAGCATAACTTCAAAGTAATTAATTTTGAATGCTATTTTAGAGTCAGCTGAATTCTATATACAATATTTAGAATTTGACAAAAACTAAGCAATTTGTTTTAAGAAATTTTATCAGGGTTTATTTAGGAGACTATTATGGTTAAAAAAGCTAAAATATTCAGTACAAAGCAGCAATTAAAATTTTAAATGCGATGTAGGTTGAACAAGTATTTTAAAGTTGTTTTTTTTACTATGTGCTATTTTTTTTTTTTAAGGCAACCATATTGTTTCTACAAATACCAATTAGATATGACTGAATTTGTTTTTTTAGGTTTAAAACAGTTTTAATTGGTTATATTTTGCTCACACAATAATCAATAAAACTTAAGTTTGTTTAGAAAGTTTTACAAGTAATTTTGCTAAAAAATTCTAAAAGCATGGTGAGTAAGAATGTTTAACTAATATCTATATATATATATATATAAACTTATAAATTTTTACAACAAGCACAAATATTTACAAAAACTATAAAGCTTTTTTTAATCAATTATAATTTATCTTGTTGCTGAAGTTAAGCAATTTATAAAAGTCAACAGTGAAAAAAAAATTTACACTATTATCATATAGGAATATTCAAAAAGTTTTTACTTAATTTGTGTATTAATTTATTTTAATTTAAATGTTTTTGATTTATATATAAGTATAACGGTTTTCAAAGCTGGTGATTATGTTTTATTTTTAAACCTTTCGTTACTAACAGTTTATTGTGTTCTATTAATTTTAATCAAATTTAATGATTTTTAGTTTTACATTTAATATATTTTAATTTGGATCACTATGTCTTTTTGTAGTTAGTTTCCACGTTTGCGTTTGTCATTGTTGTATTGATGTTCACCAAAATAAGTCTTTTTGTTTGGGCATGCTCTTTTATGTTTGTAAAATTCTTTAACCAATTTTGTTCACCCACGTGCGGTACATAGTTATAAAAATTGTTTATAGTAAAAGTCACTGTGATCAATTGAGCTTAATACCTCTACTTGTTTTATTAAAATTTCTTTTAAATGTTATATAGGGCTTTCATATCAGATACTATTTTTATATATAGCATGTGCAGTCAATATTTTTGGTTTAAAATTAGTTGATTATATTAGAATTAAATTTTAACTTATTAAAAGGTATTCACATTTTTCAAATAGTTATTGTGATGGTCTTAATCAGCTATTGTAATTATAATTTTTTTATTGAAATTTGTAACCCCTTTAATTGTTAAAAAATTGCATTATGTATAAGTATAAACTATACAATGAATTTTTAGCTTTTATTTGTAGTTAAATTTAATAGTTTTTTTTATTTATCTTAAATGCCAATGTCGTGTTTTGTTTTTATAACATAATTTAAAAAAAACTATTCCTGAGTTAAGTTTTGCAACTTCTTTTTTAAAAGCCAAAGTTTAAGTTTTTTATTATTTTAGTTTTCTTTTTGTGCTGTAATTTTATGAAAGAGTGCTTTATCATTTTACATAGTTGATCTAACAAGTTGATTTTTACTTTCAAATAAAATTTTAAATATATCGCTATTATATTCTTGTTAATAAATTTTAAGTTATAATGAAAATTATAACTAAATGTTTTGGTTTGTTGCATTAAAAAAATATACTTGGTAAGTATTTATTATTTAAACAAAAGTTTAGCATTTGTTTTGGTTTCGAAAACAATAAAACTACTTAGTTTTTTTAATGTTTTTAATTTTTAAGTCTCTAGAAGGTTTTTCAAAGATAGTAATTATTTTTTTTATTTGTGTCTAAACTTAACACATTTTACTTTACTGTTTACTTTTTGTTGTTTCTTTTCTTTGATTTTGGTGAATAAATTATTGACAATGACAAATGTCTCCGTGGTGATTTTAACTAATAAGACTTGATAAAATTAAGAAAGCAGAAGGATTAACATGCAAATAACATTACTTACAGTCAAATAAACCTGTTTTTAGTTTTTAAACTGGCTAGAGTATAGTACATAGATGGCTAACTTTTTGAGTCGGTGGGCTAGAAAAAGTCTTATGCGGCCCGGAATTTTTTAAAAGAAGTCATTAAAAATTGCGTAGTTTAAAAATAAATTAAATGTTTAATACAAGTTGCAAACTGTTTAAAACCAAAATTATAGTTAGATAGTCAATTTATGAACTACTATTTACTTAAATTCAAATTAATAGCTTGCTCTTATTTTAAATTAGAAATAAAAAATCAACTTGTTCTTTGCAAAAAAGAACGTCACAGGCCATAAATAAATTTATACTTGTCGGACTAGATTCAGCCAGCAAGCTGTACACAGTCTATCTAGTCTAATTATTTATAGCGTTATAAAATAAATAAGCAAACATGTTATTTAAAAAAAGATAAAACATAATAAGGCGTTAAATCCCAAAGATCTAAACTAGCCAAGCCCGTCGAAAAAAAAAAACTGTTTTAGCACTCAAATACTTCATTAACTAATGACGTTTCGCTGCTTAAAAATATGGACAGCTCTACAGAGTCTATTTAAGGTTTTTGTATAATTTAAAATTATGCAAAGTTATATATTAAATGTTAGATATATGTGTTATTAAAATAATAAAGCTTAGGCTAACTGTAAAAACTAGATTGGAAGCTTTTAATTAAAATTAATTATCAAAATATATGCTGTTGCTTTTGAAAAAAGCCTTGAATTAAAAAACATAAATATAATTTTTCTATTAGATAAAATTTTACGTCTTGTTTTCATTTGTAAAGTATATGTTTAAAATAGTTTCATTTAGCCGATAGTTGCATAATTTTACATGCATTTTTATGATAACTCTGTAGAGCTGTTCATATTTTATGAGCAGCGAAACGTCATCAGTCAACAAATTTTTTGTGTGCTAAAACTGTCGTTTTAAATTTTAGTGCAACTAATCTTTAGATATTTTATAAAGTTTAGTTTAAATTATTTTTGTAACAATAAATTATTGAAAGTAATTAAATTTTTATAACTTTAGCTATAGTTGTTTAAAAAATCTGAAATTTATTTAGACATTCAAACCTTAAAACAGAAGCTTACAAAGCACATAAAAATTTCAGTTTTCTGAATATTATAAACTTTTAAATATGAAAACCGAAGCTGGTAACTTTAGCAAAGTTTAAAACTAAGTTATTTTTTAACTTAATTTTTCTTTTATGTTAAAATAAGTAGTATGAGTTTTGTATTTCTTATGATAGAATTATCTAAGTTAGCATACTGGCATCATATTATAAATTATTATTTTAGTTAATGGAATTGTATAGAAATCATTTATTTTTTGTTAAATGATTTTTCTTAATTCAAGCTTCTGGTATTGCATATAATTAAATTTTCAATTACCTAAATAAAGTTCTACAAGTAATAAAAAACACTTAACCTACCTTTTGGTTAAAGTAAAATATAGTTAACATTTTGTTGAAGTTGAAAAATTAGTATGCAATTAAATTATTAACCTTAAGTAAAACGTTTAGTTAGTTTTTCATAAATTAGTAAGACATACATTATTTATTAACTCGTAGTGAAGGTCTACTTAAATGGTACTTGAACAAATTTTCTGCAATTGAATATATAATACAATGTTTTTAACGAGTTTATGATCCTCGACTAACACATATATTTTTTTAAACATAGTAATGCTCTTTTATTACCTTATGGTGTTCTGATACCACATTGTGGTGGTCAGATACAAAGTTTAGCTCGGCATTACTTGTTCGAGTAGGTTTACTAGTACCTAAAGTATTTTTAGCTGTTTGTGCACACGTAACGTGCTTAGTAAACATCTTTGTGAATTGCTAATAAAGCTGATTGCTGATAAAGGCTTAGGTTTCTTAGCTTAGCAAGTTTTAGCTTTTTTCTACAATAAAAATGGTCGTTTTAAACTACTTTGTATTTTACTTACTGCCATATACACTAACTTACTAATTAAATCTCCTGGTCGCGTTTGTTTTTAAGTTTAACTTTAAATTTAAGATATACTGAATAGATAAAACAAATCAGCTGTAGTAAATTTAATGCGATGCCAGTTAAGATATTTCACGAAGTTAATTTTTATTTATTAATTTTTTTTAGTAGTGGCTTTTTTTTCTAATCATTTTATGACATATAACGTTTTGAAACTCAAATAGTAGTTTAAAAAGCTGCATGCAATTAGTTTAAGCTGGTTAACATGTGATTTCAAAAATTAGCTAAAATACAACAATCAATAAAATGGTAAATAAATTTTTTTTTTTAATAATATAGAAGGAGACTGGTCAATTATGCACGAAGACATTTTTGCACGAAGGGTCATTTTTTCACGAGAGTAAAAAAATAGATAAAAAATTTTAATAAAAAAAGAACAAAAAACTTCCCGACCAAGGGAAGGGTTAGGGGTAACAGTGATAGTAAAACTAAAAATAAAATAAAAAAGATATAGGAATTATTAATAAAAAAAAACAAAAACAATTTAAATAAAAAATAAATTAATAAAAAATCAAAAAAAAAAAGGAAAATAAGTTACCGACCGAGGGTAAGGGTTAACAGTGATGGTAAGAATAAAAAAGTAGAAAAAAAAATCAACCCGTTCAAAATTTACCCTTCGTGCGAAAGTGTTCCTTTGTGCAAATTTAAGATCTACCCAATATAGAAAACCCTAAACTGTGTACCGCCGATTAATACCATACTATAAGCATAGAAAACTTGTCAATTTAGTTTAAGCCTTTTTAGTTATTTTATTAGCATGCAACGTGAAAATTAGAAGCATACATTTAACAGTTTGCAAGTTTAAAAATAACAATGTACACTATACTAGCTTTAGCGGTAAAATTTTTAATTAAACATATTACTCTTTATATTTCAATTTTATGATTTAAAATTAACTTCAGAACATGTTTTTTCTTTGTGATAAAACAAAATATGTGAAGTTAATTAAACATAAAACACAGTTTTTTCAATTATAATATTTTTAGTAATTATAATGTTTTATTATTATTATTATTAAGTTTATTGTCCAACGAAGGACCTAGGCATTAAGACCTAAGCCACTTAAACTGAAAGACACTAACATAAAAAGAAAAAAAACAAATTACAGTGATTAAATAAACATAAAACTTATACAATGCACAAACTGAATAAATTAAAACTTTCACAACCAAAATATTCAACGATTCCAAAGTCACCAATCTCCAATTATACATTCCAAAGCAACAAATCCCTGTAACAAGCATCTCCTGTCAAAATTCTTCAGAACCTGTCTTCATCTTGCAGAACATTGATCTCAGCTACTATTTGCCATTCGTTATGTTATCAAAGTTTCACCACGGCAAATTTAGTCAAAATCACTTCAAAATGTGGCAGCAACAATTAACAAATCTTTCTAAGGAATCAACTGAGTATCCAATAATTTCAAAATCTAAAGCCAAAAGCACATTAACAATAGCCCTTCCAAAAAATCAAAATTGAAAAGTACCTAAAATCTATAAGGGGAAGGTGTAGCTTACAGATTAAACTACCAATAAAATACATACCACACACCAAATCAATGGCTAAAAAGATGAACAACACTAATCACTAATAAATTTTACTGGTAAATATTTTATTTAAATCAAATCTTTTTAAGTTTAATCGAAAATGTTAAAGATTTTTGTATCAACAAAGTTTTACTTCGTTGATAAACAAGTTTTGTGCTAATTTTGCAGTACTCTTTGTTACAACAAACAACTTCTTTATATAAAATATAACACTGATAAAATCAGTGTTATATTTTATCAACATTTTTTGCTAGCTTTACTCTGTTCATTAGCTCATATGCTGCTTAGTGTTATATCCTTTCAGGAATTCAGTATAATAACTTTTTAACGTAATTATCTCGTAACATTTGTCTGATGGAGGAAAAATTTGTGTCGACTAGATGTCAAAACCTTTAACTGTCTATTTTTTAGACATTTCTGAAAAATAAACTAAGCGCGTTTTATTTTTTTAATACTTAGTTGTCGTCGAATTATCATGAAATTTACGGCGTAGTTAAGTTAAGAGTTTAAATAAAACCTTGACGCTAATAATCATTTACACTTTATGTCATTTACTAATAAAATACATAAAACTTAATCTATAACTTTTTATACTCATGAACTGTTAGAAGATCCAGTGGTTTAAAAATTAAAAAAAACATTTGTAATAGATGAAAGAAGTAAATTAGCATTATTTTTTTATAAAAATTTTTTCGCCTATGAAATATACTAAGTCAATAGTTTTTGGCTTTCAGCTGATCTGAATGTGTCGTTTGATCTTTTCATGTTTTAAGATGATAAATATTTTAAGAATGTCCATTTCTTCTTTCGTTTATAGTTGTTACAATATCAGCATGTATAGGAATCTAATGCTAATCATAAATTTTCTGATATTCACGCCGGCGGTTAGATTTTTACTATATAACTATATATAATAAACTATATTATGCTATTTCTTATTCTTCATAAAAAATTATTTCCATCGACAGCTATTTATAATCATTATTCTAATTAGTTGAGCATTTAACCGAAGTTTTATATCTTATGTTACAATTTCACCAACGCGCGTTCTGTAAAATTGTTTCTTCTTACAAGCATATTTATCAAGTGTTTATAACGTTTAATTAAACAACGATATTTGTATTGTCTCGTTAAAGTATATTAAGTTATGAAAAATAAGCATGTACTATTTATAGTCTAGAATATCGAAAAAAACTATGTAGTACTACTTTTTTATTTATAAAGTTAATTAATTATATTTATAAATTTTACATAAACATTTATCTTCAAACATAAAATATTTACCTCCGGTTTTTGAAGCTTGAAATTGATTCAAATGTTTGTCTGCTCTTACGATATACTATTAACTTATTTTATTATTTTTACGTTTCACATATAGAAGCGTTTTAAAATTTTTAGAAAAATTTATAAAACTAAAAAAATGAGTTTTTTTTAAATAAAAACCACTACTAGATAACAATAAAATATATTTTATAGTTTTTGTGTTGTCTTATTTCTATACAAAAGCTTCTTTTAATATTAATAAAAAAAACAGTTTAAAAAAGGTAGTAAAACTTTATTTCATAATTAAACGAAACAAAAAATTTTCTCTATGCCAAAACAACAGTCATATTTTAATAAAATATTGTTTTTATTAGTTACTATGATTAGTTAAAGAGTTGTTTTCAGCTAAATGTTATTTAATAATAAAAATCGTAAAGGTGCTTACCTAAAAAAACTTCTTATTAAGAACTATTGAAAAAATTACCTAATTTATCGATTAATGTTATATTGTTATACACTTATTCAGAGTTAATCTATATAACTTATAGTAGAGTGCGCGTTACTTTGTTAGTCAAAAAACTTTTAAAAAGTAAATAGTTTAAAATGTTAGTTATTGAAATCTAAAAGTACCTTATAAAGTTTCAAAATGAAATTTTAGTGTCTACCTCATTATCTTTGAAATTGTATTTTTAGCTCAAGCCGACTCTCTAGCAACACACAACGGTAAAGATGCAAGTAAACCTCCTTCACCCAACACTGCAATGATGCTCGTTTCTCACGCAATACAAAAAGTTTTTTTTTTTCATTTTTTATCGTATTAAAATATTCTCAAGTAGATCCTAAATTTTTGCAAAATTTTATCAAACAAAAACACATTATAACTTTTTTTATATTTACAATACAATAAAAATAGTTTTAAATAATTCTTAGGCCATATTGAAAAAAGCTGCAAAATAAAATGGAAAGTAGAATACATATTTATGTATGTTTAGTTTACTTCAACCACTTTGTTGTTTTAAAGTTGATTTTAAGACTCAAAATAATTGTAAAATTCTTAATATGATTTTTTCGGGTAGACATAGTTGTGGTCCGTACAAGTATTTATATACCGCCTTTTATCTAAAAATATAATTTTTTTTTACTTTTAAAACTTTTTTGGTATACATAACTTTTTTTATTCATTAAAATACTAAACTTTAAATAAATTTTCGGACAAGCATACACTAATGAAATAGACTGAGTCTAAAAAATAGTTTTAGATAGTGTTATTATAAACAGAAAGTTAAAATCAAGACTCTTAATAAAAGTATTGAAAACATTTATGTTAAAATATTTTTTGTGAGTTTTAAAGTAAATTTTGAAAATTAAATAGGCAATATCGATAGATGACTTAGATGCATCAAAAGAAAACTATCGTAGAAAAATTTCCTTTATATCAAAGTTGGAAAATAAAGGCAACCAATTCTCATCAGTGCCTTCGTTAATTGACAATAAGCCTTTAAAAGTTCTGAAACTACCCCCGCTGACTCCTGATAGGCCGCTTTCATTGTGCTTTACCCAATCTACTTCACCTAAAAGTTTTGAAAACTCAAGCAATAGTAAAATATTGAAACGTCAAAAAAGCATAAGAGCTCAGAAATCATCTTCTTCGAGCGAATCTCCCGTTTCAGGTGTTTGAAAATAAAGTAATACTGCATTCCACGGTTTTGAATAAGTATTGATTTATTTTAAAAATAAAAGGTGGTATTTTAATTTGACAGTAAACATTTTAATTAAGAATCTTCTTACTAAAGATTTTTTTAAATGTATAACAGTGATTTAATTAATTTTTTTTCACTAGCAAAAGACTACGTTGAAAAACGAATAAAATCACTGCGAAGAAAATCTATTAGCGAAGCAAAATCACCTTTTCTTAATGAAAATCATATCTTTGAACAACTAAAAAATTTGAAGCCAACCAAGAAAAATACGCCGATGCAGTTTCCTAAAGAAATAAATCTCAGAACAGATGCGTCAAAAAAGGTAATCATTATTAGACAAATCAATGTACGTAAGAACTTGTAAAATATTGAATTATTTTAAAACTTTACAAATAAACTAAAAACTTAAATAATGATTACTTTTATTTTAGTTACTTATTTGCTTATCCAAAGCATGTTTTCTTTGTAAACACTTAGTATATTCACCAAATGCTGTCTTAAAAACATATAAATTTTAAAACAAACTTATGGAATTTATCGTATTATTAACAGTATTTATTTTAACAGTTTATTACATAAATATTAATTATTAAATATTGGATAAAAATCTCCTTATAGACATTTAAGTCGAGAACTTTAAATTTTTTAATTTAAAACAAGTTACAATAGTATTATTTACAGTATAAATAACCCTACTCAAAATATAAAAACAAATAGATATATTATCATACTGTTACAAACTAATTTTCAGTTAGATACTAGGATACAAACAATAGTAATACCAGTACGTAATTAATAAGCGGTGCATCTCTTTACTAAATTTTTATAAATTAATCATCGTTTACTAGCAGAAATGAAATAATAAATTGATTTAAGTATTAATAAACTTTGAAATCTGATTCCATACAAGGCAGCTCAGCAGGCCTACAATATGTACTTCTTTTTAAGTATCTTACAATAAATATATTTATTATTTTAGAAGAGTTACCGTAGTATAAGCTTATGAATATGAAATTTCAATATAAATAATTTACAAATTATCAATATCTGTATTTTATTATAATGAACACTAAATACACAACCACTTAAGATATAAAACACAAGCTACAACGAAAAAACTAAATAGTTTACAGTAAATTGCCTTACAAGTTTAGCACAAAACCGCAAACCAAGTTAAATATTTTTTGTATGAAGTCTTTTTTAACCGTACAGTTATACAATTTAGTTATACTCAGCCATAAGCTTTTTAATCAGATCTATGCAACTTGTGTGCTGCTAAAAGCTAGACTTATCAACAATATCCTTCATTTTTTATTAAATTTTGTTTTACATAATAATTTTATATCAACAGGTTAAATTTTAAAAGTACGATTAAACATTTTTTATTAAGTTGATTAAATTTAACAAAACCTTACACATTCTATAGCATGTAGAAGAACCAAATAATGGCAGTAACGAAGTTGAAGTTTTTAGACAAACAAAAAAGCAATCTTTGCAAACGAAGAGACCTCGCATAAATGGTTCTAATGACAACTTAAAGTATAGTGAACATACTAATGATAATTTAAGAAAAAAAGATTTCAGCCGTAATGTCATAAATGAAGTTATTGATAACTTGAAAGAACTCAAAAAGGTAATGCTTTTAATAGTTTAATATTTTTCTATACTTGAGTTTATATACAATTTTTTATACTGTGTAAAAGCACTGTTATAAAACTGACCTCATACAATTTGAAATATTTGAATTAAGTTAACTTTTTATTGTTGTATTGAATTATTATAACAAGTATTTTACTAAATGTTGAGTAAAAAAATGGATTACATCGTAATTAAAAGTCAAAGTTTTGCAAACTTTTTAGCTAATTATACAAGAATGAAAGTTTTAAGGATTTCACAGTTGCTTGAGTTAGTATGTATCTTGAATTACATGTAGGATAAACTTTGTAGTTCTAGATGTAAGAATAACATTAGATTTTGAAAATTTACCCACCATATAAAACCATTTTAAGTCGAACATTTTTTAAACAATATTTTATTTTGGTTTTTTCAAACTAAATAGTTTTTGTTTTAATTTGTAGACACAAGTTAGCACTTCCACGCAATCTAGCGGAAGTAAAAATCAATCGACTCAAAGCAGCACATTAAGCAGTTTGAAGAAAAAGGTTGGCAAATATTTGAGCAGTGTCCATAGCAGCCCCATTTTTGCCAGAGGTATTTCATCAGCGATTAAAACTGTTTTTCTGTTGTCTTTTATACTTCAGTTTTTTTTTTCAACTAATAGTTGTTGAACTTTTTTTCTCTAGAATTTAAAAAGGTGTATCAGAAAATTTATATTCTTTATAACTTTTCTAAACTTAGTGTCAAAGAGAGTAAGGTAATTTTTACAAATCGATCTCATTCTACTTTAAGTTAAGATCTTTAACCTAAATAACAGTTGACTTTTACCTTTTTTTAAACTCAAATTAGTTTTTGAAACATAAGTGTTCAATGAAAGCCCAAGTTAAAAAGGCGATAAGTCATTAAAAT
Organism: Thalia democratica; assembly: GCF_965202585.1. Classification (NCBI taxonomy): domain Eukaryota; kingdom Metazoa; phylum Chordata; class Thaliacea; order Salpida; family Salpidae; genus Thalia; species Thalia democratica. The sequence continues at coordinate 62,951,431 of NC_139165.1, forward strand.
TCTATCTGCTCTTAAAGTATTAAAGCAGTTATTCTCCAACTTTCTCAGCCTAATCTTAACTTAATTAAAACAATCGTACTCTATAAATTTTTAAAGTAAATTTTATTTTTCTAAAATAAATACGATTGCTTTTTAGTTTTGCAATAAAGTGCCCACGTTTTATTTTAATATTTTTAATTGTAACAAATCGATTTTCTCAATAATATTTCTTGAAATTTTAAGTAAATTGATTGAGAAATTAAAGAGAAAATATATTTTTAGTAAATGTGTAATTTAATTTTAATAAACTCTATGAAAATCGACGATGAAATTTGTTTCTACATACGTTTTTATCTAAGAATTTTTACTAAACTGACTATAACTTAAAAGTTACTTTAAATATATATGTTGATTAAAAAGTTTTTTATAGTATATTACTTAAGCTCTTATATAAAGTCAATGTTCATTATTTAAGAAAAGTAATGTTGACCCTCTATTGCCTTAACTCATAAAAAAATATTTTAGTTCTATATTGAATGTTTTTTCTTGTTTTTATTTCTAAACTCAATACAGCATCGGATAGAATATTGTATGATGACCCGGTTGGATCGTCAAGGTCTCTTAACACCTGGGATGACAACTTATCAGAAAGGACTGAAGATAATCTGTTGCCACCATGTCTTAAGAAGTTTAGAGGTTTGTTATTTGATAGATAGAAAGTTAACTATCATCGATATATATTTTTCAAGCTATTACATTATTTTATGTTGATATTCTTTTTAAAGTTAACTCTAAGTAGTAAAAGCCTAAACCGAATTATAAGTAAAAATTTTGTATTAAGTTGTTAGAACCAAAATTTAACAAGCTACAAGTATATTTAGCTAGGTTTAAAAGTTTATACATGAAGAAAATAAGGTTTAAAAGAAATATTACAATAGTAAAAAGTTTAGTTAAAACTCACCAAAATGTATTTACTTAGAAAGTAAAGTATTTTGTGATCTGAATGTTATATTCTTTTTAAGGTATTTACTTGTTATTGTTTATATTGATTTTTGTAAAAGTTTAAATAGAGTGAACATTTAAAGAACTTGTCTTAATTTTTTGGAGAAGAATATACAAAACTTAAGTAAATCTATCCTTTAAATGCTTTACGCTTTGTAAGTTAAGTTTAATTTATTTATTTGAAAAAAATAATAGTTATAAACTATATGTGCACATAAATAAAACGAATAAACTATAAATGCAAAGTTTTTGTTTTTAAGATGCACGACTAATTGGTTGATGATCGCACTTAATAAATTACTAGTATATTTTTGAAATGAATGATGCAACTTATCTTATGTGTAGTTTTTAAATAAAGTTTTGTATTGACGTTTATCTAAATTAAAGTTTTTATATTACAAACTAATAAGTTAATTTTTTTTAATGTAGATGTTTTTAGGAGAATAACTTTTTAAAGTTTGCACTACTTTTAGAATTTCAAAAACTTAACTCAATTTGTACTGTAATACTTATTAAACAAAATACTTTATTTTAAAACAATTAACTTAAAAATGAATTTTTAAGTTATGAGATTTTAGATATTATTTGTAATTTCAAATTTATAGGTAAATAATAGAAAATTTTAGTCATTTCTAGTGAGTTGGATAAAGCTAAAGTAGCTATGTGGGCTTTTAAAATCTTTATGACGTAACATCCTATATAAGTTCCATGCTCACTTTGCTTTTGTTGCTACTTTTAGTTAACTTAAGTTTTTTAGTAATTATTTGAATAATGTTTTACCAAAGTATTGCCTGTCGTGTTTTTTTATTCTGAATAGCTTGTTTAGTTTTAAACTTGGTGCAATTTTTACCAGATTAGTATATCTCTTATTAATTAATAGTTTTATCAAAGATTAGTTGTAAGCAGTATTTTCAAGCTATGCAAATTATTAATGTTAAACTTTTTTGTTTTGATATTTTTTTCAATTAACGGTTTTTTCAGAGTAAGAAGTTTTTCTTGTTTTAACAATTAACCAAAGAGTTATAGAATTTGTTAAACTATAGTAAAACATACTTAAGTATTTATAATAAGAATATACAAATTACCTATACAATTTATTCAAAGTAAATGATTTTGGTTACATAAATTCGGTTAGCACTGTTTTATGTAAATTTCAGTTTTTCAAATGATTGCTTGATTTTTTTTAAGATCGGATAAAAAGTTTTTTATTTGTTTAAATATTCGCAACCTTAACTTGGTGTACTCTGGTCATTATTTTAAAGTGTTTTTTAACTAACTTCAAATTTTTTAAGCTCGAAGTTAGTTCAGCAAGTTTTAGTTTTATGAGTTAACTAAATATTTAAAATTCACAGGAGTTATATTAGATTACATGTATCATTTTGAAAGTTAAAATTTACCAATCAAAAACTTCAAGTAAACAATAGCTCTTAATAAGAAGTAAGTTACTAAACTTAATTACTAATTTTCTTATTTAAATACCCTTTAGTTTTTCGTTATCCTTCATAGTTTTTTTTTGTATGCTTTAAAACATTTTCATGATTTAAAAATAAATCTACTTTTTCACTTTTATATATTTTTTTATTTTAAAGGTTAAAAATACTGTTTATAAAGTTCTTTAGTGAGGTTTTTAAACAGTAAATAATTTATATTTAGTCAGGAAAATTATTGAATATAGCTGTTATTTAAATTTAAAGAAAAGCGTGTAAAAAAAATTGGTGAACTAAATGATTAATTTATATACCATTTGCAAATTATTATTAACAGATTACTCATTTTGTTTTATAATTTAATTCACAAAGCTTTTCAAAACTATACAAGTTCCATTTTCAAGCGATAATTGTTAAATGAAATTTGAAAAAAATTTGGTTAGTGAACAGCTCAAAAAATAATTTTAAATTATGACGTTTGAATAAATTAAAATAAATACAAAATTTAGAGGTTTAGCAAGTCAAACTAAAGTAAAGGTATTTTTTCTTATAAATTTATTAAAAAGTTTTGGAACGAAATAATCAAGCAAAATCTACAGCCTGATATCAATATTGATTGAGGAAGAGCGACCTAAGTTAAATACGCAAATAGCATTAAATAAAAAAGCAAAATTTTTAACATTTTATTAATAAACATACCTTTACTTTAGTTTTACTTGCTAAACCTCTAAATTTTGTATTTGTTTTAATATTTCATATGTCATAATTAAAAGTTATTTTTTGAGCTGTTCACTAACCAAATTTTTTTCAAATTTTATTTAACAATTATCGCTTGAAAATGGAACTTGTATAGTTTTGAAAAGCTTTGTGAAATAAAATATAAAACAAAATGAGTATCTTTTAACAATAAGTTGCAAATGGTATATAAATACTTTTAAAAACCTTCCTCTAATAGTATAAATGAATAATATTTTTACGAAATAGTTTGCTTTGTTTAATTTTCATTTTAACTTTTATATAAATGAAAATCAGTTCTATGTTGTACTAAAATCAGTAATAATATGGCTCTCTGGTCATCCTTCAAATCTTTTCAATTGTTGTTTGTTGTTTTATGACGTATTCAAAAAAATACCTTTCATTATAATTGCTTTTGTTGTTCGATTAAGTGGTGTTTAAGTAGATTCCAAAAGTTAAAAACGTAAAATATCAATTTTTCGTTTGTTTTTGTTACGTGAAAAATAAAAGGTTTACCATCTTAGTGAAAAGAGTAAAACATAATCAGACTTAAAAAAACATTTATTAGGCTATACGTTTGAAGTGTTAAAGTAAAAGATATAAAACTATGTTTTAACACGTGTTACTACTTTTTGTAAATAAATATGTATATAAAGTTGAGAAATTTCGAGTAAATATTGCTTGTTGTAACTGAATTAGTAGAGTCAATAAACTTTTAATGAAACTCTATAGATTAAGTTGATTTTTAAGGAATGCTTAGTAATCTATTATTTATATAACTTTGTTTTATAGTTTACCTTATAGTGAACACTAACTAGTATTTTTTTCAACTAATTAGTATTACATTAGTTTTTTTTTATATAAAGCTTACTGTTTTTTGTTATGTTTACAATTGTAAAAAATAATAAAAACTAGTTTTTAATGTTATATTTTGGTTTAAAATGTACGTTACAACCTTTGGTCTTTCGCTACAATTTACATTATGATTTAAATCTTTACATATAGATGTAATTATACTGCACAATAAAAGTTCATTATAAAAATATGTTAACTTTTTATTTGAAATACTTTTTGATTTAAGAGTTGTGTTTTTAGCGAAAAGATGTATTTTTAGATAAGATAAATAAATAGCTCCTTTTTTATCAAACATTTATAAAAAAAATAATTTTCTAATATACAAATAAAAATCTTGTCCTCTTTAAGTTTAGGTTAAAATAAATAGTAAGTAGAGGGTTTATACTAAAAGATTTAAAATTTCGTCAACTAAATTTTATTTGGAAATTTTAATTGAAACAAAAAACAACAAGAATTTTGCAATGGGTTACTAAAGTTATAGAATTTTGATTTTTTTCAAAGCTCTTTTGGTATAAACACAGTGTTGATAAGATTTAAAAGAAATCACTGTTTTTACTACTAATAACAACATATTTTATTTTTCTTTCTTTTATTGTATACAGTGAATAAAATTGACATTATACTTATCTTAATAATACTGTTAATTTTCAAACTTATATGATCTTCAAAACCTGTTTCGAATATTGCATAAAATTTACTTTTCCCTGTCTTTTATATAATAGCTTATAAAAATATTTTAAAAATTTTAGATATATCTTTTACAATTTCTGTTTCCATTAAAAAATACTATAAAACTATATCTAAAGACTAATTAAAAATAATTAATACTAAAGAATTAATAAGTTTTAGTACTTAAAGAAATCTGAGTTTTTTTATATAGTAAGCACTTTAAAAGACAAGTTAATAAAATAAGCGTTAAATAACATTAAAATTAAAAGCTTTATTTTAGTAGATAATTTAAGTTATAAAATCGTTTGTTGATTAATTTATATAAAATAATGCTAGCAGTATAAATTTAAAACCAGTTTTTAAATTTTGAAAAATGAATTTAACGTACTTTGATACAACGTTAGCTCACAAAATAAAGTTGTTTAAAAGTAAGTCAAATTTACTTTTCAAAATTTCCTTAAAACTGTTTTGTTAAGTTAGCACAGCGAAAACACATTATTTTAATAAGTTATCAATTAAAAAGTGTAATGTGTTTAAACTATATAATTTCCATAGTAACATTGTATGTAGTACTTTTTAATAACTAAAATTAACAAAGTTAAATAATTATTATACAGTTTTTTTGTTTTTATTTTTGTAAATTTTAATATTTATGTTCTCACTCAAACGGCAAACCAGTTTATAAATAAATAATGCAACTTGCACGTCATGTCCATGTCTGAGTATTCGGTTGTTAAAATGATGCATTTAATTATAAATTAAGTTAATTTTTTTTCTATCTGATGTCAAACATGAATAGTTTAAGCAAGTTTCTGAAAATTATTATTAGTAGTTTGCATTTCATTGAATTTTTGAAGTAGGACGAGAAATAAAGTTATGAATAATTATTAATTGATTAATTTTCTCAATGACATTATTGAACTTTGATTTTTTTATTTAATTTTAAATATTTCAAAAATAAAGTTTGAGAACTACTTCAATAGCAAATTCTGATACTAATAAACAAATTTTATGATATTTTGTATGTTTTAGATTTTATTAATATTTTTTTAACTCTTAGAAACAATTTTATTAAAAGTTACTATATAATTTTAAATTTAACGACTTAAGTAGTTTTGTTTTTATACAAAAATTAGGTGATTTACATTTTTAAATATTTATAAATTGACTTTATCTAAATCATAACAATTTTGATTTTGTTTATCTTAATTTTTTATGTGTACTCATACATTTTTAAGTTATCAATTCTGAAAATTATAAAATTCAAAAAAATTTCTACACTAAGATGCAATGTGCAAAAAGGTATTTTTAACCCAGATTATATAACTAGTAAAGTTTTAGTTTTCTGTAAATTTTTTTAGATAAAAAGTAAAATATTTTTATTAATTTATATTGAGATTAATAACAGTGTTTGTTCGAAAACATATTTTTTTACCACACTAAAAATCCAATCATTCGATCAAAAATTTTGCTTAATTGTAATGCAGCAAAAGTATATTTTGTTGCTTTTTATCATTTGGATACATTTTAAACATTATAAGGTTGATTAAAATTTATAGAGTACTTATGTTTTCACTATTATTACATACAAACAACTGTTAACTTTTATAATACTAAATTTATTGTTTAAAAGTTTTTGTTTCCGTGTTACATTTTGTCAAAATATTACAATTCTGAAGCAAATGTTGTTCACTACAGCTGAAAGAATTTATTTCGAAATGTGTTATATTCGATTTCAAGAATGTTTTGGTCGAAAGACACACTTGAGTGGTTTCATTTAATTTCTCCTAAATTAAAGTATATATGAAAATATGTTTGTTATAAAAAAAAACGTTTTAATATCGGTTTCATACATCAAAACTTTTTTTTATAAAATTTACTTTATATGATATTGATAGATATTTTTTCTTAAAATAATTGCAAATAAATAAGTTATAATCAAATAGTGATAAATATCTGTTAAATAGTGAAACTTATAAAATTCAAACTGTTCTATTTACTTTAGATTTAAATAAGATTTTGAAATTGATTAAAAACTTTGATTTCTTCATTTTTTAGTAAAAGCTTTATTTGTTTATAAATTAGCATGTGGTGTACGACTCGATAACCGAAAGGTTCCTTTGTACACCAGGTCCTTAGACCAAACTTTTTGAACGCTTTTTTTGTTGTTTAATAATATAAAAAATTGAAAGTTTTTGATTTGACTATAAATTTAGTTTTATGAAAAATCTAATTTAAACGAAGATTAGCTTAAAGTACCAATTTTTAGAAATTTCGTTAATGCTCAGTTTTATTTTTTAAATTATTTTACTTTTTAAAATATTCAAGCTTCAAAACTGTAGTAATCGAGCTGATTGTTTACAAATAAAACTATTAAATATTTTAAATCCTGCAAAGCTTATAAGCTTAGATTTATAGTTTTAGTTTTACAGTCTAGAAATATTAAAGCTTATATTATTACTGCGAAATTAAATAGAAATAATATAAAAACAAGTTTAAAAAAATGAATAGAGTTTGTCAGCCTGCTAACTAATAAAAATTTTATTTTTCAACGATTTGAAAATATCTGCTTAAAATACAACAACAGTAGCTTGAATTAGATTTCTATGGTATGTAACTTAATTAGGTAATTAAAGTTGTTTGACGTAGAATGTTTCACTCAACTGTTATTTTGATTTTTTTAAACATTTTGCTACATGATATTTTTTTTTTACATTAATAAAATAAATATAAATAAAACTATCACTATAACCATTTAAAGTTAGACTTTTTTTTTTTAATGGAAAATTAGCTGAGGAAAAAAAGTATCTTGAGACTACTCTAAACTTTAAATAAAACAAAAATAAAATAAATTATTAGTTTCAAAAGTCTTGTAAACACCATTTTAGTTGTAGAAATAAGGCATAATTAAGCTTTAAATGTTTAAAAAAAATTATTAAATAGTATTAGTAAATATTACTCTAGTTTAGCATTTCTGTTACACTTTTCAGTTGAAATTATTTTAAATGATATTTTTACCATTAAAACATTTTTTCATCGTTTTTAAATCGTCACATAAACACTTATAGACGATAAACCAAACAAGCTTACAATGCATTATATATGGTTCAGCTATGTAAGCATTAGTATGATCAAATTGGTCCTAAAGAAAACTCTAATAAGGTTATAGTTTAAAATGTATATTTTAGTGGATTTTTGATACAAGCAGATATTTAAATATTTGAAAAATTTCACTAGAGAAAAAATTTGAACTATTATCTAATGAATTACTTTAACACACGTGTTCTCTAAATCCAGATACTTTTTCTTTTCTTCTATTCGCTTTTCTTAAATTACTTTTGCATGACTTTTTTTAATAGTTTCTCTGTGCATATGAATTATAAACTATAGCTTTGTTTTAAATTTCAATTAAACTAAATTTACATTTTTATTTCAATGTTGTTAGTTCTACGTTTCTTATAGTATATGTGTTTAACTAAATATTATTATGAGTATACTATTTTCTTCAAAATTTCCAATCAAGTATGTTTAAAAAAACGACTATTCTATTTTGTTTTTTATTTCTAGAAAGTAGTAAGCATTTTGTTTTTAATAAATAATTATTTAAAACTTAATCTACGTATCTGATTTTACTTAAATCTTTACAAAACTTATAAAGTACTTTATACTTTATTAAGCTAACTGATAATTTAGCTGTTTTTACTTGAAATTTGAAAATATTTATATACCAAAGTTTTAACTATTAGATAAGCATAAAGCGATAGATAAAGTTTTTTTAAACAAAATAATTACTAAAAAAAATTTAAATACTTTGGTTTACTTTATTAACTTACATGTTTATGGTTTTAATATAATTTTTTTAATTGTTTTTTTAAACATTTTCCAAAACTTAAACAGATTTTTAAGTCTAGTTAAATTAAAGAACTGTTGTTCTATGTTTTTATGCAACTTAAACTTATATAATATTTTGACTTTTAATTTACTTTTAAGTTGGTTTACCACTTAATGTATTATAGTTAACTTAAATAATTAAATTTGCATTTTAATGAAAATTGATAATAAACACTAGTTTAAAAAAATGGTTACCAGTTTAAAAAAGTTTTCCTGATACTTGTAAAAAACTAAAATTTAAGAAAAAGACAAAGTAAAATTATTTCAACTTCATCAATTTATAATTATATGTTTTACTTTTTGTGTTGAACTCTATATACTGAAAACATAATTAGTAACTTTATTTATTTCAACCTAAGTTTACTGTTTTAGAAAAGTGTTATTTCTTGCTTTTTGTTTTTAATCTTTATGGGTTTTATGAGTTATAGATTAAAAATGTGGTTCAACCAACTACGAGTTCAAGTAAAATTAGAAACGTTTTGAATACAGTTTATTACAGACTTTTTCAAATGCCATAAAATGAAATCACCTTATATTATGATGTCATAAAGTTGTATTGTCTTCTTTTCAGGACTAATCAGAGGTGCTGCCAATAGTTGCAACAAAAATATTTACACATCCAAACCTACCACTACAGAAAGCACCCCGTCGGGAATGACAATTGGATGCGTTGAAAAAAGTATGCAAGATGAAAGTTCCAATTTTTCTAAAGACAAAGCGGTTCATAATAATCCAAAAACTGAAGAAACTATCTCATGGGGTCGGGTTAGTGTTCCTTCGTCCCCAACTTCGTCTGAGATAACGTCATCTTCGGAAGTAGTTGTGTCACAAAGACATCATTCGCAATACGACAACCAATCTCCTGTTACAAAAATTTTACCAAATGTAGACGTTATAAAAGATACAGTAACATCAGTCAGAAAAGCTTCAAAAGGTTAGTTATATATAAGTATTTGAAATATTTTGTTATATAAAAAAACATCAAAATTTGTTTATGTACAGCTTGTTCTATATATCCATTATAAAAAATTTCACTGGCTGTAATGTTTAAGTTTTATAATTTTTTTAGTAAGTAGTCTAAAATTAATTTTTATCGTGATGCTTTTCCTAGTATGAGAGTTTTAGAATAGTGGTGTATTTTAATATATTATTATTTAGTTCTAAGTGTTTTCTGAAAAGTTCAAATGATTTGTAATTAGTTTTCCTAAACACATCTAGATTAAAACTAAACAACTATATTTTTCCAAAATTTTAGTACACCACAAATTACATCCAATACGTTTAGTTATTTATGAGTACAAAAGCTTTTTTATATTAAAATGTTTAAACAAGGTTTATGTAACTGTTTTAATACAATATTTCATGATATATGGTATAAACTGCTAACCGTGTAAACTTTACTCTAAATTTTAAAGACTTAAATATTAAATTTTAGTACCTATTTTATTAGTTTATCAATATCAAGAAAGCTGAAATGTTTTCTATATTAATTTCTAAAAAAGTTTCAAATAAAAGTTCAGTCAACAATAAAAATTTATTAACTTGTTTTTAAGTTTAGTACTTTTTAAACTAAAAACTTTTATACCTAAAAAAGTATACTTTAAAGCTTATAACATTGTGCACATTTTTGAATCAAGTTTGTGTAAAACTTAAAAGTCTTTTTCAATTTACAAGTTTAATCTTTAACAATTTTTTTTTAATAAAACACTTGGTTTTCTAAATATCTTTACTGGCAATTCTAAAAACAAAACACAAAATGATTAAGTTTTTACAATAATCAGTTTTTGCAATTGCTTACTAAAAAAAGCTACATTTAAATGATCTTTTAAGTTTTAAAAATAACAAAACTTCTACTTTGTATTAACACTAACAGATAACCAAGCTATTATATTTAAAACTATATATAAAATCTATAATACATCTACTATATAGTAGTGTTTTTGTGCTATTCTTACCGTGTAGGTAAAGTAATAACTTAATGATAATTTTATATGGTAGTTGATTCTTTTAAGCTACTAGATAACACTTAGATAGCAACAAAAGCAAATATTTATTAAATCTTATAACATTTCATAATTTAAAGAACATCCTGACAGTTATAATTTAACTATTTATTTTAAAAAAAATTATAAAGAGTTTATTTAGTTGTTTAATATTAGAAGACTTTTTCATTTTATAACTTTTTTTTTCTTTTACTTGAAAGAATTGTTTTAAATTTAAGTACCGTTTAGTTTTAATAGGTTAATTTGTTTCCATTGTATACAAAAATAATATTTTTTAAAGGTGATTATTTATCATATTTTATATAAATGTATTATAAGCATAATATTTATACTAATATTTATAACTTTAACATAACAAATTTGAAGTACTAAAAAATGTATATTGCTATTTTTTTTTAAAATCGTTTTTACGATTAGATGACTACAAATTTATATTAAATAACAGAGAACCCTATAACAACAAATGCTTCAAAAACAGTTCATTCTAACAATGATCTTAATGATATAAGTAAAATCGAAGACGTAAACATTAGTTCTTTAAATATCGACGAAGAATGGAAAAAAGTAAGTTTTTGTTGATTAAAAACTCTTTAACTTGTTATTTAGAAAATTACTATTAATCAATTTAATAGACCTTAGCCTTAATTCTTTTTAAATAAACTTGTTTTTAAGCTTTTATTTTGACAAGAAATAAAACTTCGCATCAAAAAAAAATACTACTTTTAAATCCTACACATATGTTTATTAAAATATAAAAGAAGTAGAATATGTCAGGGATGTAGCTTGTTAAAAGTTGAAATCTTTAGTTTTATTAAATTTTTGCTAATTTTCTAGTAAGATATCTAAAGGATAATTAAATAAAAGAAGAAATAAACACGAGCTGAGCAAGCCATTTGTTGTTAAAAAATAAGCGCTCATAAAATTATTTCAATTTATTGTATAGATATTTTGAGGTTTTCTCTGGTAACCATATAAGTGAAGTATTTATTTTTCTATTTTAGAAGTATTATTTTACGCCTATTTTTTTTTATAATTTTTTGTAACAAACTTTACTCCGTATTTATCAATCTATATTGTATGAGTTTCTAATCACTTATAAACAAGCTGGGTAAAAATATTTGCAGGTATTTACAGCTTTTGAAAGACAGTACTAAAAATGTTTAGCATTTTCTAATTTAATTTTAAGTATTTTAGTCATCAAGATTTTCATTCAATTGATTAAATATTTTTTGAAAAACTGTTGTGTTTTTATATTTTAGTCATAAAATCTTGATAGTTTGTCTCCTTATATGTATATAAGTTGAGAATTTTTTAATTAGTTAGAAATAGATTACAGTAAAATAATTGTTTTAGTTTTTAACAGTGTTATTTTATTTTTCTAAACAACTGTTGATTTTTATATTTAACATTATGTAGTAAAACTTTGACAGATGTCATTTAACCATTGTTTTTTTAATTTTTTACAAATTCTAAATTTACAAGATATAATAAAATAAAAACTAAGTTTATATAACCGAAAGGTCTTACTATACATCAGGTTCTTTGACCGAAATATTTGAGCGTTGACTTTTTATCGTGTTCTATAAACTAATAATAGTTATAATTTGTTCTGTTTTTCCGAAGGCAATGATAAAATACAGGGTTGCCACTTTACCTGGAAAAACCTTGAAGAACCAGGAATTCGACAATTTAGGCAAAAATAACCTGGAAAAACCTTGAATTTTGAACAAAAAAACCTGTAATTTTAACATTTTTCAGATGTTCAGTAGTAAAATTTCGATTTGACTCAAAAAATCTATCATACAAATAAAAATTTTTGTCATCATTAAAATTTTTTTTATTAAAAACGTATTTAAAGTAGCTTTATATTATCTTTTCAGTGTTTTTATACTATATAACACAGTTTCTTACCTTAGACTTAACTTTAAACCAAAAATAGACCCAAAAATGTGTACTTTTAAAAACCTGGAAAAAATTTTAAAAAACAAATGGCAACCCTGTAAAATATTTAGTCTGAACAAATAGTTTAAAATTACTAAAAATATTTGATTATAGCTTTTGTAAATAGATTTTTGATTTAAACATTTATTTATTAAGAGTAAACTGGAGAAATAAGTTGTTTTAAAAGTTTTACCATCACTTAGTATATGTTTTTTTTTCTTCAGTTGTGTCAAACTATCTTTTTTAAACGTATACTTTTTCTAAATTTTTTAAATGAATAAGCTATCAAAGAATCTAAATTTTATTTTTGTCTGTCGTTAAAGAATATTTCTAATTGTATAGATTGCTTCAATCATGACTTCAGTAACTCATGACGTGACAAATGCTAACAACTCACACGGAAGCCAAAACGCCTTCAATAAGGAATTCGAACAAACTTTTTGGAAAATAATGACAGGTGTGTGATAGAGTATTACAAAGTCGATCTTAAATAAAAAAAAGTTTAAAGTTTAGTATTTTTTACTAAAAATTAATGTATGTTGTAGTTTTTAAATTATGTAAAAAAGTGTTTGATAATTGTTGTCAGTGCATAGATGATTGTTAGTTTATAAAGTTTAAGGTTATTATAACTGAACTTAAATTCTAACCTTTTCTTTTGAGCTATAGCTTAAAAACCAATCTAACTCTTATTACTTCATAACTTATTTGTATAATACAAACAGAGCCCATCTTATACTTTAAAAATAGTTGTTTAAGAATTTTAACGTGCATACTATTTTAAACTTATCTTATGTATCAGGGTTGCCAAAAAACTTGGAATCCTGGAAAAGCTTGGAATTTGACATTAAACAAAATAAACCTTAAAAACCTGGAATTTAAGAAATTTTGAAAGAAAATTGGAAAAACCTGGAGTTTCGAACAAAAGTCAATAAAAAAAATTGGAAACACCTGAAATTTTAAACTATTTCTACCTGTTTAGTTACTAAATTTCAATTTGTTATGAAAAATCTATCATAAAGATAAAAAAGTTGTATCTTTATTTTTTCATTAAAAAACACTATTAAAGTAGCATTACAGTATCTTTTCAATGTTGTTATACTATTTAAAACAGTTTTTTTACTTAAGTTTAATTATATACTAAAATTGGACCAAAAAACATGTTTTTTTAAGCCTGGAATAAATTTAGAAAACCTGGAAGAAAGTTTCAGAAAACATTTGGCAACTCTGATGTAGGCAGTTACTGAACAGCTAAAAGTATTAAAAAGTGTTTAAAATTAAAAGTAAACATCTAAAATTAAATTTAATCATTTTAAAAATCTCACCAAGTTTTGCGATACAGGTAAACACGAAAGCTCCATACAAGGATGGTTGCATGATATCCAACTGGAAATTTATTATAATGTTTTAGTTGGAAATGGCTTTGATGATGTAAATTTTATTGTAAGTTATTCTATGTTCAGTATTAAATTTATATTGTAGAAATCTAGTTAGTATACCTTGTAGAAGTCTTCAAATAGTATACTAAAACTTAAAAGTTATACTTATTTAACTTTTATATTCTATCAATTTTATAAAGGTTTTAGATAAAGTTTTTATAACAATAAAGTTTAGTTTTACTAGAAATTTTTAGAATATGTGCCAATAATAACTTTTCTGAAACTTAAAGTTGTGTCGACGTGATTTTTATGTAGATTACGTCACGAACTGTAAAAAACAGTGTAGTTAAAATAATTATCAATCAATTTACAGATTAAAATAAAAATGTACTTATACTAATTAAATTTTTAAATTAAAGTATATAACTTAAAAGAATAACATTTTTAAACAAAATTAATAAGTCTATAAAACTTTAAGAAAATAAAATAATTTAAAAATAAAAAAATCCTAAATAAAAAGCTTTAGATAAGATATTTAAACGTTACAACATAAATGTTTGTAGCTTTTTTGTTGTTTTTCTCCTATCGCGCTTTTCAAATGTATTTAAAGCTAATTAATTATTTATTTTAAATGATTAGTGACTATTAGATAAAGGAACTTGTCATAAAAAGTTATGTATTATAGCTGGTTCCAAAAAACGATATTTTCTTATAAATCTTTGTTAGTATTTTATGGTTTAATTAAAATTAAATTTTTGTATGATTCAACATAAAATGGTTGTAAAGTTATACAAAGATATTTTTATATTAAGTTACTTAATCAATGTTTACATTATTTTTACATGGTTTTAAATACAGATACTTTGTAATATAAGTCAACGTTATTACGACTCTTGTTTACAACATGTGATGTATACATTTTTTGAATGATAACGATATGAGCTTTTTGGTTCATTAGAGTTTTACTTAACAATTGAAATGTATTTGCTTTTGTTCAAATAAAACTAATTCTATTTCATATATTTTCTTAACAAACAATCTAGGTGTTTGGAAATAGATTTATCGTTTTTTTTTCTAGTTATAAAACCTTAGTTTTCTTCAAAGTTATACTAGTCCATATAGAAATATTTGGAACACGAGTTACAATTTTGCACGAGAATAAATATATATATATATGATAATTTAATAAAAAGAATAAAATAATAAGTTAACTGAGGGTAAGGGTTATGGGTAACAGTGGTAGTAAAAATAGCTAATAAAAAAAATTGAAATAAAAATTAATAGTTAAAAATAAATTAATTAAAAAGAAAAAAAAGCTACCGACCGAGGGTTAGGGGTAACAGTGATAGTAATAAAAATTTAAATTGATAAAAAAGTTATAAAAAAATAAATAAATTTAACCAGTGCAAAATTGTCTGCTCGTGCAATTTTGTCCCCTCGTGCAAATTTGACAGCTACCAGAGATAACATACCTAGCTGTTTTTATGAATTATAAATATCTGTTTTTCGATTTAGGAATACTGTAAAATAATTATGGCTTCCATTAAAAAATTAGTTTTGAATTTTAAATAGAGTTAAAAAGCTTTTTTTACATATTTAACTGTTCATAGTTATTTAAAAAATTATATACAGCTTGAATTTTTCAAACGCAGGCATTCTATTAGTATCATGAAACGAATAAAATAAAGTTTTTAAACTATTCATTGATAAAAATTGTGTAGTTTTGTTAAACTTTTCAAAATAAACTTTCTTCAATAGAAATAACCTTTAAAACATAATTAAAAAAATTAATTATTTTATTTTACATGTAGAAATATAAGATGTAAACGTTGTCTAAGTTTCAAAAGCACTAACCTAAAACAATATAATTACAGGCAGACGGAATTTTAGAAAGTTGTGATTTGTTACACATGGGTATAAATGAACCCAAACACGTTAATTCTATTATGACATCACTAGAGAAACTTGCACCAATTAGCATAGCACATCCTGACGATCTTGTTGTTGATTGGCTGCAGTCGTTGCAACTTGAATCTTACGAAGGGGAGCTTGTACAAATGGACTGTTTCACTGTTGATCACGTGACAAAACTCGATGACTCCAATCTTAAATCAGTTAGTTATGCACATGGCACTTTAACATAACTATTTTTTTATAAACACTATTTTATTAGCTTAAATTTTTGATTGAGTTACAGTTTTATTTCCGTTTTTTTTAGATATATAACTATAATACAATTTTTAAAACAAGATTAGTTTTTCTTAAAGGTATGTAGCAAGCCATTGTATACGGGCATCTAAGAGTTTTAATAATTTATAAAGCTTACTATATTGAATAAAATTTCCTCTTTATATGAAAGCTTGTATTAGAAAACTACTTAAATTATTTTTAAAAACACTATTTGTTTTAATTACAGAAGTTGAAACAGTTATTTAGCTCATTTGTAAATATATGTTATATAAACTGCTCTTAAGCTTTTTTATTATCTGTAATACAAATTTATTAATATGACTAGTTGACTAACTATTCTTAGAGAAATGTTCTACTTAGGTTTTTATTTTCAGAAATAAAACTTTTTTTTGTATTACAATATAGTTCAAGTCTTTAGTTCAATAAGTTTATGATGAGGTCAATTAAGCCATATATAATGTATACTTCCCCAATATATGAATTGAGTATCTGTCAATAGAGGTAATTTAAAATAAAAAACTCAAGTTTATATAGACATTTAATTTAACTGTTCAAAATATAGGTTTAATTGTTTGCTAACAAAAGATCCTAGTGAATTAACTTCACTGGAATATAAATAAAAACATATTATACAGTGGTCTTGCTTTATTCTACCAACTGTGTCCTTTATTATATGTGTCCTTTATTCGTTGACACACAGAAACATATGTTGGTAGAATAAAGGAAGATTACTGTATAATTTGACATTTAATTTAGTCATACAAAATCAAAATACAAAAAGTTCAAAAAATAACAACTATTTGATTTTGATCATTTAATTTACATTTAACTATTTTATGACATAGTTTTTATTTTGTCTAACTTTTTTGCAACTTTTTTTATATATGAAAGTTTAACTATGCAGTTAAAATTAAAATAACACTTGAGACCTGGTTTAACACTAATTTAGTTTTAATAAAATTTTGCAAATTTACAAACTTTAATTCAATTTAAATAAATAACTAAATTTTGCTTGTTTATATCCTATACAATCGTAATCATAGTTTTAATTAGTAGTTTTTAAGAAACGTGTGATAACTACTTTTTTTGAATATAAATTTCATTTGACTTTTAACAATTGTCAGATATTTAAGAAACTGGGGCACTACAAACGAGTGAAGGTCTCGCTCAACACTCTCACAATTACCTCTTCAACAATTGAAAAGTCTAAGCCATATAAAGTAAGCTTTTAAATAACTATAAAAGATCTCAATTTTTTTTTATATGTTGTTAAAGTTTAATATTTTAAAGAAATAAAATTTTACAACTAAAAATATTTAAATAACCAAGTAAATTTCATTAATGTCACATACAAAACTCTTGTTTAGTAATAAGTTTCCAACATTATTTTCTTCAGTTAGCTAGCAATCTTATAAATTAAATCTCGAACACGTATTTAAGCGGAAGTTACGTCAAAATATCCAACAAAACTAAATGTAACTGATGAACAGCTTTTGTAGCTAGCTTACTAGTTTAATGAAAGTTTAGTTTTATTGGTTACGTAAAGTATTTGGCAGAGTTTAAGATTAATTACAACTATTAATAACATTAGTATTAAAATGTGTTATTTTAATACATATTTAGTTAAAAGCTTGTGAAGTCTACAAAATGAAAATAAGTTAGCTAAAAATTGTTTTTACTCGATTATATATTGACAGATATTTTTAGAGCTTTTTTTTTTTTGTGTCTTAAATACTTATGTAAAATATAAGAAAACAATTATATAAAATCTTGACTAATATTTAGTTTTGTTTGTAAATAACTTATATAACTTAATAGTGTTTTCTTATCTTGTTTATCTATTTTTTAATGCTTTTTTACAACAAGCTTAGTATTTGTTTACATTTTTTATATTGCTAGTATTTTTGTATTACTAGAATTTATTATCAATAAGTAGAAAAACGAAAATGTAGTTATATTTTTCAAACATTCCCATAGATTAATTTGTTTTTATTTATATATAATAATACTTTAAAAGAGGAAACCTTCCGCTAGTAGAAGAAAAAGTTTAGATCAACGAAGAATAGGAGGAGTGAAACGGAAGAGTGTTGAAGATCAGGAAATTGAAATAAGTTCTGGTGAAAGTGATTTCAAACAGTTACAAATGGTATGTTTAAAGTTTACAGTTTAGATTTTTTTATCATCTACAATTCAGTACTGTAATCATTTCTAAAACTTAATTTTGAATCAACATATTTTTAAAAACTGTTACACCGCATCATTGATTATAATATATTTTTTTATACCGTATTTTTTTTGTTTAATAACTTATTTATTACCTTATTATTATACTAGCCATGTAAACGATTAAAAAATAGTTTTGATAAAAGAATTACTTTTCTTTACTTCAATTACTTACAAAACAGCCTATTGTTAATAAAAATAAAACGACTCAAATACACTTCAGAAAAATGAACAAATATATTGGAAAATTTATGTTCTAGTTGTTTTTATTTATATTTTATTTAGTATAGATAATACTTTACGTCCAAAATGCTTAAAAAGAATTATTTTATTTGCAGTTTATTGGTTATTTTTATTTAACAAAAACTTATTTCTATGATGTAGCAATATTTTTCACCAGGCAAGTGAACCGACATCTGATCTACCTGATCTTCAGAGGGCGCAGTATTTGGCATCTGAAGTTTCTTCAGGATCCCTGTTAAGTCTCAGACCTCCTAACGAGACGACAGAACAAGTTACTGTTTCTGCTTGGCGCCACAAACCTGAAGTACTAATTTCAGACTGCAAGACCTACCAAGCTCAAGTTGGTATATTTGTATAATGCTGTGTAGATTTTTTACAATTTATTTAATTATTTTTTTTATCAGTTTTAAAAAGTATCAAGTAACTTTTGTTTTATGAAAGTGTTTTAATCCATTGATTCACTCTGAATTTATAACACGTAAAACATTTTACATAAAAATCACTTTCTTTTCTAGGTTTTATTTTACGAATATTTATGTTTGAAAACATATTCTTATACAGGTTTTATTATAAATAAGGTATAACATCTATTTTTAAAATGTTAAAGTTTTGACAACGCTATATAGTGTAAGTAATTAAATTATTAAATCTGTTAGTACAATGTACATTAGTAAGTTGCATATAGGTTTTGTTACATTTTAAAAATAGAATAAATACAATTATTTATTTTGTTTACATAAGTTTTTTGTAAGAATTGTACGTGTTTTATTGATTTAAACGAAAGGGAATAACAAGTTTATAACTGGCTAACTACTTAATTTCATATGCTAAAGTTTCCATTAAAAACACATCTTATAATTAAACATAATGTGTTGGTTTGCTGGTTTTGAAATCGTTTTTATTTATTAGTTTAGATTTAAATTGTGTTTTTTAACTCTTAAAAGGGTTCATTATATCATTTTCTTGTTTTAAACTCAGTTTTAGACATTAACAGTAAAATTAGAACTTTTTTTTGAAAGGCTTAGCTTGTTTCAGTCGCTTATGATTTACCGAGTGTTACTATATAATTGTTATTAAATTTTTATGTTTTTCTTACTAATAAGTATCATATTTTTTGTTTTTATGCTCTATTTAATTTTTTGATTTGATGGTCATATATCCTTAAATTAAATGATGTTCAGCAAAATGGTTGTGAGCTAAAACAAAAAACTTCCTTAGGAGCTAATACTACAGTTATGTATAATAATGTTACATTATAGGTGTTCAAATGTTAACAAAATATAAACATAATTTTATCAAAAGCATCAACAAAAAAACGAGGTACAACAGCATTCTATTTTAGTAGATACTGCCTTAGATACTGCCTCTATATATGTAGATAATTTCCAATTTACTTTTACCCCCTTTGTATTCATTTCCCCTGATAGCTATTTAATCCCAACGGGGCGATATCGTAAATTTTGGGAAATCCAGCTCTAGTCATATAACCTATAACTCGTTTCTTTAACTTAACTTTTAAATAACTGTTAAAACATAAAAAGTTACTAGTTATACTTTTTTATTAATTCGTACATAATAAATCAAAGTTTTTTGTTTTGTATTTTGTAGTAAGTGTTGTTTTTTGCAAAAGCAAGATAAGAAACTTAAATTTCACATATAATTTTTTTTTTTTAGTATCTTGGTTCAAAACTGATAGTTGAGTTGAAAGGAGCGGAATCTACATTAGAGGCCTGCAGTAAGATGAAGAGATCCACTCAAGATCTTCGAAAGATGCCTCTGATTACCTTAAAGATTTCGTACAAAGGAGTCAAGTTCATTGATTTTATATCTAAGGTCTCTACTCGTTTGTTTTATTGCAATATTTTTAGTTTGATTACAACAAGATATGTACTTAGTAAGAAAAATTAGATTATTATCTATTAAAAAGATATAGGTATTGTAATTCTTGTAAAGAATATTTATTTATATTACTCGTAAGCAGTTTATTTGAACTAGTTTTGGTTTTTATCCTATATCATTTTAAATTTCAAAACCGTAGTGAGATTTTAAAACTTTCACATAATTTTACAAAAGTAAAGTTTAATAACTTTTTACATATTTTTTAACAACTTAGATTTACTTAAGAAATTTATTAAGTATTATGAATAGAGTGATAGTTTTTTTCTGCCTTGCAATTTTTTATGTTACGTATTTTTACGTAATTAATTATATTAAGTTTTTTTCATTATTAATTGTAATTTTTCGTTCTAAGTTATCAAAATAACATAAAGGCTTCATTATACCACTTTAATTATCAGTCTACCGAAAGCTTTTGGTGTGATCGAAGTGGTATAAAAAAAACTTTATGTTGACCTGAGCTTGTCACACGGAATTTTTAAATCCAAGTTTAGACTCTGTTATAATTTCGTTTATTTAATAATTATGTTTTGTTAAATTACCAAAGCTAAACATATTTATTATAATTTATTTTTATACTAAAGTCGTACACAAAATAGGGAAAACTTGGTCTAATAAATATAGTTTTATAGTCGTATATCTTATGTTACGCAACTGGCTACTTTATTTTATATTTAAACCAACTTATATTCATTTTAAATTATTAATAGGGATAAAAAGTTAAGTTACATATACATTACTGTGCTTTATAACTGGGAGCTAAGTCGTTGTTCAGAGTTTAGCTGCTTCTTATAATTAAGAGTACTGGTTTCTCACTAAAATGGCTTTTTTTAACTATTTTTACTACACTAATAAATATTTTTTGTAATGTTAGTAATTAAATGTATACTGTGGTAAAATAAACATATATAACTTTGATATTTATATTTTTGTGTGAAAAATTATTTTAAAAAAGTTTTAATGAGGTACTAAAAAATTTTACACAAGAAAAATAAATAAGAACTCAAAAAAGCAAAAAAAAAATAAAATGAAGAAATGACGCAAGATTGTTAATTGTGGTATCAGTTTATAACATTTGAAAATGTTTGCAATATAAAGCTTTTTTTTCAATAATACTATAAAAACACCATACGAAATATATGAACAAAGACATTTATGTACTACTACACATACAATGCATCTAAACTTTAAAACTATTTCAGCACGAGATAGCAGAGCATGATATATCAAACATTTCATTTGCCTCCCAGCATGAGGAGGATCTCCAAACATTTGCTTACATCACCCATGACGTAACAACAGGAAAACACTACTGTCATGTTTTTCGAGTTTCAACCTTGGTTTGTATAGTTTTTTCAATTTTAGTATATATGTTGTTTTTATCCTTAGACTACAAAAATTCTATTGTATCGTTTAAAAATTAAAAACAAAACTTTATGTTATATTTATAAATATAATAATGGTTTCCGCTCTTATTATAATCAGTAAACTTAGGTATTTCTGATAAAAACTATAATGTTTGGCTATTTTTTTATTTCTATTCGGTGGTTTTATATATTACTTTCGTTTTTGATTAGATTTAAAGGTTTGAATTTTAGGTGAAATTTTGTGTTCGGCAAAAATAACTTTTTTATAGTACTTTTGCTGGTATTACAACTGTTAATATATGAGACTCTTTTTTATATATCAGCTAAAGGTGATGACAGAGTTACCATTAACTTGGCTATCTTAAAATCTTACTAAATAGATCTAACTCATAAACACTAAATAAACATAATATTTTAATATTCTTCTTTCTATTTTTATAAAGTGTTAAATTTAACTTTTGCTTTAAAACTTTATACTTTACGGCTAAGCTAACCTCAAACAAATTATTTAAACATAAAAACATTTTTGTTAAGGCTAATAGTATGTGGAAATAATTCATTTTTTGAATTTATTAAAAGCATAAAAGTTTGAATTATCAAAAGTACTAGAATTTTTATTTTTTTATACATCCATATTTGCCACATTTTGGATTTTTTTAACCTAATGGTAATAAGTCTTACACATCGATCTTTATAAGTTTAGTATAAACAAATTAAGTGCAAAAAGGTTTAAAAATTTTAAGCGCTGGGTTTAAACAAGCTTTTTTATAACTAAAAAACAAACTCGCCTGCGAATTTGTACGGAAATGTCAAATATTTTAGAAAAAAAAATCACTGGTATCTCCCATAGATTTATGGACCTTTTTAACAGGGTTGATACTCAATCAAGCTGGTATGGAAGATTTTAAACTCAAGCTTACTTAAGTTATTTCTGGCTAGCTAAGTATATTTTTACTATGTCCAACAGTTAAACTTTTTAGTAAAAAAACAGTAATTTTTAAGACACTTTTGGTAAAGTTTTATATGTCGTTTTATTACATTTTTAAAAAAATTTTCAAGAAATATTTTAACAGTTATAGCTTAGTATTTAAAAACACAGTTACTAGTTTTTCATAGTTTTAATTTTTTAAGTTGTTTTACTCTCTTATACAACATAAATTGATTTTAACTTGTTTTTAAGCTGTATAAATAAATTTTTAGTATTTTATAGTAATTTGAAAATATGTTTTGAATTTTAAAACAATAAAAGTTTTAGTATTAAAGTTCTAATACTTTTTATTCAGGATACCGCCTATGAAATAATACTAACTCTTGGCCAGGCATTTGAGACTGCCTACCAGTTAATACTGAAAGACCAGGCAACTACTAGTTAAACAACAAATTTTTAGTTACTTTATTTTCTCTTTTATACTGTAATAAGACCAAAGTTTTCTTCGATGCTGCTAACCATCTTGACTCTGAATTAAATTGTGTTTTATTTAGTTGACAAATAGTATTCGCATGTTTTAAATAGTAATAGAAATTAAACTTATTATGGTTTTTTAACATTAAGTCATTTTTGTTTTTAGTAAATTTACAATGCAAATTTCCATACAATCAAAATTTAAATTATTTTTCTTAGATCTTTTTCTGTTTATTGTTTGTTATTTTTACGCCTAATTTAAAGAATTATCCAAAATAAATTTACTTTGTCTAAAAACCAAAAGTTGATAAATATTTTTTTTAATATAAAAATTTAATCATCAATTTATACTTAATAAAAAAATCATCTTAAACATAGTTCAATTAAAATACTTTGTAACGGTTTTTATTGAAAATTTAGTTTTTTAAACATATACCTTTTAATTTAAATAAAATTTCTGTAGAACCTAAGTTGTAATAGTCTCTTTTTTTAAGTTTTTTTATTTTTGAATTAGTATTTACCACTTATCTTATTAGCATAAAGTATTTTTTAAGCAAAATATAAATAATTAGTTTTACTTTCATGTGATCAACTTTAATCACCTTCTCAATTATTGCTTTATTTGGTTCAATTGTTTTAAAGTTCTAACTTTTTTTAATAGTTATAAACCTTATAAACTCAGGACACTGTTGTATATGCTATTTTAATTTATTCTAAACCATTCTAGTGTAAATCCGATTGACTACACCTAGTCTAGTAATTTTTAAATTCTATTTTTGAAGCATTTTAAAATGTATTATAAAGCTTTATATACTTGGACAACTGTAAAGTCAATCAACTATGTGAAGCCTCAATTGATTAATATTAGATTTTTTTTCATTCTAAGTTACCATGCATTTACTTTCATAGAGTTTTGATACTGAGTAAACGCTACAAGTATCTACTGATACTGTTCTAGAAAAAGTTATTTGTTATAATAAGAATAGAATTAGAATCGAAATTCGTATTTTATTTTTGAAATCTCGGACACTTTTCATTGTATGCAAGACTATAGTTATTATTTTTCTAATATCAATTTTTTTTTGAGATCATGATTTTTAATATCAATTAATACGTCTCTACTTATCATAATAGAAGACTCAAAAGTATGAAGAATATAAAAACTGCATTAATAAGTATTACGGGTTTGCCACGGGACAGGCTAAGTGATTTTTTTTGGGTCAAAATGACCAAAAGTCAGTTTTTTTTTTCTCAAAATGTCAGAATTTTTCTATTCTATTTCACGAAATTCCTTAACTTTCAAAGCCTTTAAATGGTAAAAAATTAACAAGAAATCCTTTAAAGTCAGACTTAAGTTAAAAAAGTGATTAGAAATTTACTTACAAAATCAATAAATTCCAAAGTCTTCACATGATAAAATAAAATTTTAGAAATCCTTTATAACGTCAGACTAAAATTGCAAAACTTTTCTAGATATACGTTGAACTATTACCCTTTTATTAAGTAGTTGTTGTATTTAATCTTTTTAGTATTGGTGATCTGTGGCAAGGACACTTCCATAGTGAAACTTTGATATATACACAAAATCTTTTTTGCAAAATTTTAGAATCAGACTGTTTTTTTGTTTAAGTAAGTTATTAAGATCTTTACAATTTAGCACATAGTTTAGTATTATATGTAACAAGTTTATGTGTATAGTTTACCTCAATATATAATTTTTTAAGTGCTATTTAAACTTTAAAAATAAGTAAAATCAGACTATGTTGTTTATTTTTTTACTATAATTAAGAAAAAACATCGGCGTAAGTCTGCAGAGCAGAAGCCTGAACTTTCGTTTGCCGTGAGACGAGCTCAAGTTTAACCAAAGGGTTGATCATGCCAATTCGATCATCAGACCACAAGCTTCGGTAGACTGAGACCGGTTTCGTCCTTATTAGGACTCATTAGTCAGTCACAACCTCATGTGAAAGCATGATAAACCGTTTGTAGATTGACGACTGCAAGTTAAGTGCAACTATTGCTAAAAATATAAAAGTAGAAAAGTTTTTTTTTTTAATTTGAAGGTTTTATTTTAAGTGATATTAGAAAGTATTTAATTTATATAACAAAACATGGTTAAGTTTGTTATTTGTAATATTTTGTAGAACAACTCAAATTTTTAAAACAAACAAGAGTAGATTTCTTTGTTACAACTATTCAAAATTAAAGGCTTTATATTTAATGATAGAAGGAGATATTTTATATAACATGTGTACTGAATAAGAAATGCGTACTTGTCAAAGTTTGTGTACTCAAAATACGTACATATCAAAGTATGCGTACTCAAAATTGCGTATTTAACTAGAAGTGCGTAACTAAGAGGAAGCTAAAAGTCAGGCTAAGTTGACAAAATTTTGCGTGGCAACCTGGTTTTAACAATGAAAAACAAAAAATAAATTACTCTATTAAGTTTAGTAGTATTCAATAAGTTTGAAGTTTATAAAACAGTCGAGTGGATGAGTTATGTGGTTTTACTTTTCTATTTTAAATATTTGGATTTTTTTTGTTTGCAATAAGGTTAAGCTCTGACAAATCGAAAGCATTAGATCATTACACTTTAGGTAGTACCATACAAGCACGTAGTATCTGCTGTAATGTATAGTTTTTGCACAAAAAGAGCGCTTTCTATTCAAATATTCTGTTTTAAAATATGTTGCTTTTTAAGTTTTAGTTACCATTTGTACTTAGTTTATAGTGCTGAGAAATAACTCTATTATATAAATGTTTATCCTAGCCCTTTGGCTTTTTTAGTCTTCATAGTAATTTACAAATAAGACTTGATTAAAAAGTTTCGACTTTAATGAAAGAAAAAAAAGTTTAAATAGTACAAGTAGAGAGTCAACTAGTTTAATATTTTAGAGTGTATGCTTCAATTTTTGATTAGAAAATTATAAAAGTTTATGTTACAGAACAACTTTATTTTTTATATAATGAGTTTTATTTGGTAACTCAAATTTTGAGTAACGAAACTTTATTTTCAGTAACCAATTTTTAATGATTAGTAAACAAAACAGACTTATTTTTGAATTGAAGTTAATTATATATTCCAAAGAGTGATGATTTAACTTTTTGATACAAAAAATAGAAGAAACTTTTATTTTAAAGATATAACTTTACAACAAACATACAATCATATCGTTCAAATTTTGGAAAACTGCTTAATTATTGAGAAACAAAATAAAAAATTACACAGCTTTTTATTTTATAGTAATATATATTTTACATTATACCTATACTAAATATAATTTACACGATTAATTTCTATTTGAGATGGCATGAGTTCTATTTTAAATGAAATTATTAAAAAATATCATTTTTTTAACTTTTGATACAGATGTTAGTTTCAGAAAGTATTATATAAAAAACCACTGGTTAGTAGTTATACTGTTGGACATTTATGTGAAATTATACTTATTTCACTTCAATTGTCCATATGTCGATGCATGCATTAGAATAAGTTTTAAAACTTTTTTTATTAAATTTTTTTTTTAAAGACAAGTTTCAAATAAATAATAACAACAGTTCTCTAATTTATGTTTTAAATTCTACTCGATATTTTTTGATTGACAAAGGCAAAATAAATACAATTTTGTATTCATTAATTGCCGTGTGCAAAACCAGGTGAGTATGTAAGCTGGCTATTAAAACCGTGCCGAGACACCTGCAAATTCCAACATGCATATACCAACATGCCGAAACACTTGCATCTTCCAACATGCAACGAGACACCTGCAATTGTCAACATGTCAAGCCACCTGCAAAAGAGAGAGTAAAAATGTATATAAACGATGAAGCACATCTACAATTAGGTTATTATACCTCGAATACCCTACGAAGCGGACCTAGGCCGCTTCAACGGGGCGACTCTTCCTTCGTGGAAGTAGTTGCAGCTTTTCACGTGAGACTTCGAGGCCGGAGACGTGAATGGCAGTACGATACAAAATAGTTGGCTTGGAACTGCGCGGCCGCAGAGGTTAACTAGAGAACGATATAAAACAGCTTACGTGAGACTTCGAGGCCGAAGACGTAAGCTGTGGTAAGATATGAAACAACTTTGATAGGATTTCTACCTTCATAAATATTGTATTTTCCACCTTTATCGATATTGAAGTTCGTATAAGATTAATGTGTAGAAAACTTAAGCGTCGCGCACCATTTTATATCGTCTGTTTGTGAAGGCAATAAATTTTACATAGTTTTTGATGTTTATCTTATAACTAAACTAAGTTGATATACCTATTTATACCCGATAAAGATAGAGATAATTTAATATCACTTTATTTACATATAAATAAATATGGTATACAATAATACAATGCATTAAGCTTTTTCTAGTAAGTTTTAAAAAAATAAACACTTTAACCTAGTATCACAGGATCTAATATTTAACTTAATTTTTAAGTTTAGTCAATAAAAAATATTACCACTTTAATAACTTAGTTTTCAACACATTTTAAAACTTTATCATCATTACTTTTACGTCGGACAATTTTTGATTAGTTTCATATAGGGATGGGCAACGTACGGCCCACGGAATTTATATCGACCGGTTCGCCAAGTTTTCGAAAATTTTAGTTGAGTCCGACCGACGAAAGGTAAATCTGAACCGCTAAACTAAATTTTTATTCTCTAGATGTTCTGGGATTCAGAACAAAAGCAAAAAAAGGGTTTTAGGTACAACTTACGGGATATTTAAAACTCACTTTAAATAATGTAGAAAAGAGTCATATTTAATTAGTAATTTTCAAAATGAATTGGATAATTGAGTAGTTTTTGTGAAAATAAACTAAATGATCTGGTCTGCCAAGGGATAAATTTCTCCACATTGACCCGTTGACTAAAGTCGTTCCCGAAACCTAGTTTAAGACTTGAAAAAAAAGAGATCTGAAAACTAAAACTTTATCTTTGTACTTTAGGTTTAAAATATTCTCGTTTAGGTATTTCAAATAATCACTTAACTTTTTTAATGTCATTTATCTATTTACACGTGCAGGTAATAAAGTACTTTTAAGTAAGTTATTTTAATAGCTTTTTACAGTAAGTAAAAATACGAAATAGAACGCTTAAATAATATTTTGCTTATTGTAAACATTAAACAGTTTTATGTATTCAAAACGACTTTTATCTTAAAGTTAACTTAACTTAATTTAACTTAAAAGTCTGCTTTATTAACTTTAAACAAGTAACAACAACAAAAAATGCTAGCATTTAAAAATAAAAATACTTTTGATTTAAAAATATAAAACTTTTTGTTCTAAAAGAGACTGTAATCGATTTTTTGAACAGTGTACAACTGCTTTTTAGTTTCAAAATTATTTTAGTAGTATACTTTACAGTGTTATATATAATGGCTGGTTTGTAAGTATTGTTGTTTATTGAACGACAAAAAAAAGTTCTCAAAATATTTGGTCAAAAACTTGGTGTACGAAGGAACCTTTTGGTTATCGAGTCACACCACTTGGATACAGTTTAACGTCATTTTCAAGGACTATAAAAAGCTATCTTTAATTCGTAAATATTTAAGTACGAATATATAATGTTTTTATACATTTTACTTGAGTGTGTTTAAAATTTACAATGTTCTTTTACTCTTACTGATATTTTTTTAGTTTATTTATAAACAGTTCTGATAACAAACACAAAATAGTCTATTTTGGAAAAAAAATTAAAGAACTTTTTCTACTTCTAATATTAATTAAAAATTATAAATATTAAAAAGTAATTTGTTATAAACTAAAAGTTTAGCTTTTCTACAAAATTTGTACAGAAGACTGTGACATTAGTCAATCAAAAAAAACAAAGGCAACGAAAATATTTATACATATCCTTCGTTTAAGTTATTAGGATTTTGTATTATGTTAGTTTAAAGTCATTAGGATTGTGTTGTAGCCCATACAATAGTGGTAAATTTTAATATTTTAGTTTTTCAAAAGTTTGTTTAAATTAAAATCATACTATTCTCTTTTTCATTGAATTTAAAAAAATAAGTTTAACTAAACAAACCTCATCAAAATATAAACATCGTTCTATATTTTTAAATTAATCTTTTTTTTTTTTTTTGAAAACATATTTCTTTCAAAGATACCTTACTTTTTCTACTTATAAACAGTACATACTAATCTTTGTTTACAGATTACTAAAAGATCTGTATAGATACGTGTTTAAACAAGCTTAGCAACAAAAAAAATTGTATTATTTAAAATAGATATTTTGTTTATGTTACACATAGAATAGTGAGAATTTGAAAAACATTTTAAACTCCAATTTCTAACTATGCTTTTTTTATGTAGTTATGTTTTCCTAGACTTAGTTGTTATTAATTTTTATTCTATGCGGTATAAAAAAACATTTTTTATACCGCATTGAATAAAAATTAATAAAAGTTATAAAACTGTTATAGTTAATTTTGTTTATATTTAACTCGATAATTATGATAATCTACAAAGTAAATTCAAATTGTAGACACTTAATTGTCCATTCAAGTATATAGTACACTAGTTTTCTTATGATTTGTTATTATTTATTTAGTATGTTATTTTCAGTTTATCCAAAATCATTTTGAAAATGAGCAAGCTCTATAAGCTAGTCTGATTTTTATTTTAGAAAATATGAAGCATTAAAGTGTTAGAACTTAGACAAACTTCATCAAACTTTAATGTAAATTTAATTATGATCGTTAAAATCTGGTTAATTTTATAATTCTATAAAAATAAACAAGTTTCAAAGACTTTTGGTTAGCTGCACAAAAAAATATGTTTTACACTTTTATAACTAATTAATTTTGTTCGTATATTCAGTAATAAGTGTTCTTTGTTATACTGTTCTAAAAATTTAAACTGTAAGAAACAAAGCAGTTTTTTATACAATCCGAGTTTCGAATCTTATTGTAAATAAACTGTGTCAAAAAAATCGAACAACTTTACCGTGCGTCAAACTTGTGTGGTCTACACGTTTCGCTGCCATGCAAAACTAATAACTATTGAATTTTTTCTGTTGTTACAAATATTATCACATTTTTAAGAACTAGTAAAGCTGGAAGCCTTTTTGGAAAGCAAAACGTTCAATTATAAAATGAAATATGTAAAGTAAAATTGAATTAACTTATACAAAAATAGTTATGTCCTTGAAATGAAATTAAAAGATATCCGTGGCGTGCGACTCGATTACCGAAAGGTTTTTGTGCACCAGCTTCTTGGACCAAATATTTTTAGCGCATTTTTGTCGTTCAATAAACTGTACTTATAAAAACCAATAACTTTGAAAAACGGTTAATAGTTGCAATGTACGTTTATCAAAACGTTAGCCTAGAATTTGTTTGTTTACTTGCTTTTTTTCTTGTGTACTTAATTAAACTTGTTTGCATTTAAAAAAAAACCTATAAATTTTATTCATTCGACTAAAGTAATTAGATTACTTCCACAAACTATTTGTTTTAGTTAAAACTTTATTTTTAAGAAAATAAATTGTTAAAGTTATTTGTTTCTTTAAAAGTTTTTTTTTTCAAATCAAAGATTTTTCAAGTGCAATACTTTCTCTTAGAAGATTAATTTACTAGTATTCTTTAACTGAGTTTAGAGTGATAAAATTTCACTTACAAGTATCGTTTGAGTTGTACACATCCGTGGTTTTAACTTTAAGTTATTATATCTACTGAACTATTATACATTTCCGTTAAAATTTAAATTGTTTTAACCGTTACTACTCTTCATTAAATTTTACTAAATTTTTAAAGATTTTTTTTATTAATCTGCATAACATTTATAAAAAGTATTGAGCAAGTAATTTTTAATTCTTATAATTTAAACGTGAATTTCTGATTTTACTCCTAAACAACAGCACAACTGAAGAATCCTGCAGAAGATTTACTAAATGAAATTAACCAGCTTGTTTTCATGTTTAAGTTCTAAAATAATTTTCTTGCAGTTAACTTTAAGTGCTATTTTAAAATTAGAGATAAAGTACATAGCTACTTTTTAAGGTTCTTAGAAACAAACTTTTTCATACCAAGATTTATCATTCACTAAGGTCATAAATAACTAGATTATCAAAATAGTTAACTATTGACTGAGCTATCTATCAATTTAAAAGACATAAAGCCATCTTAAAAGATTCTAGATTAAAATAAACAATAGTTTTTAAAAGAACGATTTTTAAAGTAAAGTTAAAAGAGTTTGCAATTGGATAAACTTTTAATATATAAAAGGAGTGTAGTAATAAGTACATTATATCTGAAAAGAATCATTTATGAGTATATTGATTGGGTTTGAACGAAATTAGTCCAGTCTAGAATGTAGAAATTTGTAATACGTATATGACTAAAGTTTTACATTAAATAGTAAATATATCTTTTGTGTAAATAAATTTACTAAGCTCTAGATAAATATTTTATCAAAAAATTTTAACATATTATATCAGGCGAAATAACTGACAAACTTGATAAATTGTAAAATATATAACAATGTAGATTATTTTTGCGTGAACGGAAAACAATACACTTATATGTTATAGTTGAATTTTATACTTAGATAGTTAGTTATAGTTGTAAATACTTATAGTTTACAGCTAGAATATTTTCATAGTGCTTAGCATAGTTTTAAAATGTTTTTTTTGACAAGTTTATGGTAAGAGTTTAAACTTTTAAGCAGACTTTTGTTTACCACATAACATTTTTACACAAATAATAAACAGCCTAAACAATTAAATTATTAGCTGAAGTCAATAATAAAACTATAAATTAAAAATACTTCAGCTTATTTTTTTTTTAGAATTTATCTACATATTAGATTCCTCTTTTTTGCCTGTGCTTGTTACGCTATAAGTTAATTTTTAAGTTCTAGATATTCATTTACAGTTGTAAAAATTGACAGTTGAAAATACGAAGTCTTTTATTTTGTAAGTGCTTAGTGTTCAAGTGTAAATTTACATGACTTAATTTTTATTTTTTGACAAGTTTTTATTTACCACTAACTTCATGTAAATTTATTATTAAATTAATTGTCAAATCAAAATTAGTTTAGCTTTTTGTTTTGTGATTTTTTATTTACATAAAGTTTAAGTCTTCAATTGTTAAAAAAAAATTATATTAGCTCAATATAGTTAATATGAGCATATGGTGAATAACTCGATGATCAAAAGGTATTTTATACACCAGGTCTTTAGACCACACTTTGACCACTTAATATAACGTTTTCAACAAATTTGTTATTATTAAAAACATTGAACTTTTTGTAAAAAAATGTTGAAATTATATTTTGTTTACTTTTGTCATAAAAGATTAAGCATGACTAAGCATTAAAGTTTTAAAATATAACTTTTTTAGCTTAATGTATAACAAATAACAACTTATAAATAAAAATACAAAATGGGCGACTCTATAAAAAGTTCAATCAAAGAAAAAAATAAAACAAACGATACTCACGTTAAGAGTACTACAAGTTTTTACGATTTCGATGTCATTCTTAACGAAATAGGAGGTTTAGGAAAGTACCAGCTATTTTTAATTTCTCTCGTTTACTGGATAACTCTACCAGCTGGTTTGTTATTTAAAACCAAAATTTATAAAATTGATCTTAAATAAAATACGCTTTAAACAATAAGTTTTTTTTTTTAACACACTTTAAAACAAAAAACATGTACTTTCGTTTTAATTTTTATTTCCTTACAATTTATGCATGCGATTAGATTGGTTAACAGTTAACTTAAAGAGTTAATATTAAGCCTAATTTCCTTTGATTAGCGAAATTTCTTTACTGTATTCATATGTAAAAACATAATAAAAAACAATATGAATTAAACAAGGTAAATGATAAAAAGTTAATACAATTTTACTGTTTTTTTTTTGTTTTTGGTGTATTTACTAGTTGGTCCACAATGCAACTTAAAGTTGAAATGTATAAATTTATTTATCCAATTATATTACAAACAACTGTTTTATACAGCCATTTCGTGTATGAGATATTTCTATCACATGTATTCCTCAGTAAAGCTAAAGTTTATTAAACATGTTTTAGAGAAATTTAGAATTTAAAATTTTTATAAGTATTATGACGTAGCAATAATGAAGGCTTTTGTGCAGTAAGCTAAGTCTGAAAAACACGTTTATTTTAGTTTTGTTACTGACTTAAGATTTTGTGCATTCTGAAAAAGTTTTAGTGATTGCTATTAAAGATTTTGTAAAGAATAAAAAGGAAAGGTTGTATTAGAAAAATGTTTAAACTGTTAATGTCGTTGAATGAAGATTTGTAATTCCGATATCCGTGTTTAAAACTATTTCCCGTAGATCCCACGTACTGTTTGAGACATTCAACAGAACAGGAAAAAAGACACACAACAGAAGAGGCAAACTAAATTTGGAATTTAAAATATAACAACACAGACTATAAAATTAAATGGAAAGTACTAAACATGACAAAATCAAAATTTTATACTAAATTCGGCTGCAGACTTTGCAACTTAGAAAAAATAAAAATTGTTAAATCAGACAAGACCATAACACTAAACAAGAAAAGCGGAAGACAAAATATATGCATTCATTACCAAAAACCCTTCTTTAGAAAATTTAAAACTAACTAAATATTAAATCAAAGTAAAATTAAGCCGCGAACACGAACAGTTTAAAACATGTTTCTAATATAACCTTTTCTTTCCATACTTTACAAAATCTTTAATAGTAATCACTAAATTTTTTTCAAAATGCACAAAATCTTAAATCAGTAACAAAACTGAAATCAGCGTATTTTTCTAACTTATCTTAGTGCACAAAAACCTTCATTATTACTACGTCATAACACTTATAAAAATTTTAAACTTTAAATTTCTATAAAACATTTCTAATAAAGTTTAGTTTTACTGAGATATGAGATAGAAATATCTCATATACGCAACGGCTGTATAAAACTGTTGTTTGTTATATAGTTGAATAAATATTAATTATTTAGCTCCAATTTACCTTGTCAAGAACAAAACTTTTTTAAAGTAATAATATATATATATATATATATATAATATATAAAACAATAACGAATAAGTCATTAGGTGATAAGTTGTAAGTGTTAGTTTTAAATGTGTTTATTGATTTTTATACATCACTAAAAAATTAAAATCCAATATTATTTTAAGTAATAGTACTAGTTTTTAACTTAATTAAACTTTTTTTTGTTATGATAAAAAGTAAAACTTGCAGTCAAAAACTAAAATTCCTAAAAAAATAAAACTGAACAAACTTTTCAGGTATGAATCAAGTTGCTTCTGTGTTTTTAGCTGCAACCCCAGAATACAGGTTTTTTATTGGCTTTCCTTAATCTTTAAAAAAGTAAACAGTTGATACTATATGTTTTTTTAGGTTTCTATTCAAATACACCTAAGAGCAGAAGTTCCAAAACTCTTTTTCATGATCACCCTTTTTGGTAGAAATTTAAAATTAAATAGCATCTTATATTAGATATCACCCCACCAGTGTTAGTTAACTACCCATTAAATTTTTTCTTCCCCTTACTAGTTATTAACCCTTATATCGCGCACTTTGAGAGACCCTTTTTTCCTAGAATAAAACTAAAATAAGTAAATCATCAAGTTTGAAATAAAAACTCTAAGATTGCCCGAAAAAATATTTAGAATTATTTTCCCACTCGACCATTTTAAATTCGATTATTTTAAACACGATCATTTAAAAAAAGATTATCATTGCAAAAATTACAATTTTTTTATAAAAGGCTACTATTTTATCTCAAAAAGTTATACTTGTGAACTAATATATGTTAATGAAATCTCAACTAATCTTATAATTTATAAAATCTTAAATAAAACTTCTAAAAACTGATTTGTACGCATAGTTATACACTTTTTAATAGGTTTAGTATAAGTTTTCCTGTACATGCTAGCTGCAGAAAAAATTTGAATTGAACGATAACTTATAACACAAACTAAGAATATTTTATTTATTGAATACAACTACAATTGTATAACTAGAAGTATACGTAACAAAACAAACTTTGTCTGTACTTCTTACTAAAAAACGCTCTAAAGCTACAAAGAAAAACTAGAGAAAATTGTAGAAGTTTTACATAAACCTTAAGTTAATGTTTAGATTTTGCAAACATTACTAGATTGTCTACTTTTACTCTAAATAATTTTGTTTATATATTGTCATTTGTCGTTACGCTATTTATATTTCAAGTATCCACGAAAAGTATAACACTACTAAACACTTCTTACAGTTTTTTAGATGTCGTTTTAAAGTAGCGTCAAAAAATATAACTCTATTTCAAACGCACAAAAATAATTTAAAAATATAATTTTGTAATTATACACAAGTACGATACATAAAGCTAAACACGATCAATGTGCAATGCAATGTGAAGTATGTATTGAGTTTAGTATATAAAAAAGTAACTTATAACATGTTATAAGATTACTATCGTAGGGATTAATCAGGTTATTGAACCACATAGCCAAATTACAAAGAAGTGCCTTGAGACTTTTTGAAAAGACTTAATTTTAAAATGTATTAGTCCTTATTTGTTTACCCTCTTATATGTTATTCTGTAGTGTTATTAATTTTAAAGAATAAGCTTTAAAAATAAAAGCTTGGGCGTTTTGTACTGTTTTTATTAGGGTTATAGAAACTAACATTATGAAAAATAAGTTTGATAGATCTTGATCAGCAAAAAATTGCTTAACTTATCTTTTATGTTTATAAAACTTAAAATAAAAACAAAAAAGTATGGGTCGTGCTATATTAGAATTTTGTTGCTGCTATTGCACTAGGATAAAAATATTCCTACAACAAGAAGACATTGAAACAATATAATTATAATATAGCTTTAACTTATATTTAAAAGTTTAAAAGCAGATGAAACAGTCTACTAAGCGACAAGACTCAAACTGGCTTATATTAGTCAGTACTATTGTCACACCACCTCAGTCTAAGTCTAAGCAAAAGTACAATTTTATTTAGCGAATTTAATCTTTTGTACAAAATATAACGCCTTTTAGCATATCACTCAATAGATATAACAAATTAATTTTAGTTTTTTTTAAGTTAAAAACATTTTTTCCAAAACTATAAAAATCAAAACATTGGAAAAAATATCTGTAATTGTAATAATTACCAGTTCGTCAACTTTTGATAAGTTTGTTTTTTAAGCTTAATTTTAAATTTGAAATAAAAATTCTATAACTAAAAACGATCTTTGAAAATTTTAGACTTTCTGTTGCTATTCTAAACTCTTAGGTAGGGTAATTTTTCTTCCCCTAAACTTTTTTTAAATTTTAAATATCATATTTTCAATTTGCGTCAAAAGCAATTAGTTTTAATAGTTATTCTTTACGAAACAGTATGTTTTTAAATAAAATCTTGGTTAATATTTTTTTGTAGTACTTTTGTTAAATACTATTCAAGGATCACATTTTTCGTTTATTTTTTTGTGACTTATCTAATTTTACTATATAGGTGCAACTTGAACCCTTTAGACGACCCAGCATACTTTAATTTAACTGAAGAACAACTTCAGCAAATGTTGATACCGATGGATAGTCATAATGTAAGTGACGTTGTTTATAGTTTATTGTTGTTTTAATAGCGACTTGTTCTTTTAATAACATACCGACATTGTTTTATATTATTTATTAAACGACAAAAATAAGCGCTAAAAATATTTGGTCTTAGGACCAGGTGTACGAAGAACCTTTCGGTTATCGAGTTGCACACCACGGATACCTTTTAACGTCTTGTCCAGGGCAGTTGTTTTGTTAACTTGGACTTGTTGTTTTAATAACATTACGAGATTTTTTTTAATTGTTTATTGAACGACAAAAATAAGCGCTCGAAATGTTTGGTCTTAAGACCTGGTGCACGAAAAAACCTTTCGGTTATCAAGTCGTACACCACTTGAATACCTTTTAACGGTCCAGGACAAATGTTAATTTTAATGCTAAATTTAACTAAAATTTTTTCATTTTATGTTGAAGTTTTTTTTTTGTCTATAAATCTAGGTGCAAAATAAGCAAATAAGATCAACGAAAATAGCTTGTTTTTTACACCAGGGGTCGGTAAGCTATGGTCCGCGAACATGTTTTTATTGGAATGCGGCACATGAAAGGTAAAACTACAGCCCGTGAAAATTCAAACGTAGACCTTGAAGTTTTTTTTTTTGAAACTCACATTAGATATTCTGAAGTTTGAAATGAAAACAAAAAAACTCCGGTACAACTTATGAGAAATTTGAAACTTCAATAAATATTCGGGGTTTTGTATTGAAAAGTATAAACTAAAACTATAACTGCTGTATGCGAGTTTGTTTATTTTCAAAATTTGGCCTTTGACGATCAAATGCCTTCCGACCCCTGTTTTACACAAACGAGCTGCTTTCCTAAGCCTCTAAAAACTGATTAAAATAACTAAAACTGTAATTTGTTAATAATCAGTTTTTTTACTGAAGTACGCATTACATACTCTAAACTTAACTTTAAAATAAAATTTACAGTTTTAAATTTCTGTAAAACTTTTTTTTGTTTTAACATGAATTAGGTTTACACACTTTGACTTTATATTAAACTTACCAAGGAATTAATTTTACTCAAAATCTTAAATAACCTTTTTATATTTTATCAAACGACAAAAAAGACGCTTAAAACAATTGGTTTTAGGACATGGTTCACGTAAAACGTTTCGGTTATCGAGTCGCACACCACGGATACCTCTTAACGTCTTATCCAGGATTTTTATAGGTTTTATAACAAATAAAATATTTTTCCTCAGTTTCACTATTTAAAAAAAATCTATAGACATAGAATCAATAATAAGGACCACAAAAATCACAGTTTATTTTTGTAAAACTAATTATGGAAAATTCTTATTTTTTCTTGAAAACTATTTATTTCAACACAGACTTGAACAGGTTTTTAATTGAGTAAGTAAAGTTTTGGAAAACCAGTGTAGATGACATGTAGAGTTGTTTTATTACTTATGTTTATTAAGAATTTTGAGAAAACTAACTATTTCATAAGTTCATATTTATATTTTCAGAAGTTTAAATTGAGACAAAGATATCTAAACAACGCAATTTATTGAAAAGTGTATTTTACTAAAACACAAGTAAACTTATACTTTATCATATAGAACTGTTTACAAAAGTCTAGTTACTTTATTTTTAAGTTTTATAAAAAATAAATAAAGTTTACTATTTTTTTATTTAATTTACAAACACACAGAAAATATAAAATATCATCAAAAAACAATTTTTTATAAAAATTTACAGGAATCAGATTTTTGCAGAAGATACGCTTACGACTTATCTGAATGTGTCTCACCAGATCCTTCAACCTGCATCCATCCTTCGCCCCCACCAATTGGTTTCCCAACTCAAAAGTGTGATCAAGGATATTATTACGACACTGAAGTCTACACTTCAACTGTTACAACTGAAGTTTGAACAATTTCATTAAAAGTTATTTTATTCTTTTTAGTAAAATTATTAAAGTTAAAAAATTTCTTTTCTAAGACTTTTGCTAAACCCGATCGATATAACTATTAGTTTATTCAACGACAAAAAAACGCTCCAAATATTTGTTCCTAGGAACTTGTGCACGAAGAACCTTTTAATCATCGAGTAGTTCACCACGGAAACCTTTTAACTTCTTGTCCAGGACAGGGTCTTTTTTTTTTGTATTATAAAAAATCAAAAAGGAACAATTAGCATTAAGAATTTGTAGTTTTAGAAAATAAAAAGAACATAAAACATGTTAAAAGCAGCTAGAAAAGATATAAAACTTTACTCAGAATAGCTAACGTGAAAAATAGTTAGATATAAATTGTTTTTTAGTTGTAAAATAAATTCCTCTTAGAACAGTAACTTAGGCTTATTGAGTTGTTTTAAATTATTTATAACTGTAGTTATACACCTATAAATTAGACTATAACAAGATAAACTACGTTATGTATGATGAAAAATATAACAAAAAAGTAAACTAATAGTATGATTAATTCTAGTATTTAACTCTTACAGTTTAGAAATATTAGATAAATCCATAACACATTAATAGTTTAATTAAGTTTTACTAAAGTAATATAGCCACTTTTAAATGTTTTATATATAAAAACAAATGACGTGACTTACATACAAATTAAGATAACAAAAAGCAATTTTTTTAAACCATACTACCATTTTTAGAAATAGAAATCCGATCTCATGTTGGTTTCCTTTAAGACTTATATTAAATTTTTAGCGTTTTCATTATCACATTTCTGTTAATCATTTTCTTAAAATATCTGCTGAGCTCTTTGTAAAATTTAAATTGAACGTTTTAAGACTCGTAGTAACGGTTGACCGAAGCGAGTATTTTATTTCTAACCGGGCACACATAAAGACTGTGAAAACTATCATACAAAAAACAACAACAAATATTCAAATTCATAAAAGCTTTTTATTTCTTTGGTCAAAACTTTCCAGTTTAAGATAACTTGTTTCTATCATTAATATTTTTGACTCTTTACGTTCTCAATTTGCTCAGTTTTGATTTAAAAGTCATTACGAGTTACTATTTACGTTACGCTATCAGATAAGAGTGAATGTTAAACGTTAGTCACTCGGAATTATAAGTTATAGATTAGAGATTAAGGATTTTGGCTCAATATAATTAGGCTAAATATTTTTTTTTGTAAATTAGACATATAAATAGTTTAAATGCTTAGATAAATTTTAAAGCTCGTATCATTCGAGTAAAAACTGGAAAAGTTAAGTTTTTAACGTGCGTTTTTTTTTTTATAACAAAAAGGTCATTATTTTCTTTAAATTACTCTGAACTGCAAAATAATTTTTATTCACAACACGTTATCATAATGAAGTCTAATGTAGTTATTACGACTAACAGAAATTTATATGGCAAACTTATGATAGAGTTTAGAAAAGAACAAAAAAATAATAATTAAACAAAAGTAATTTTTATAAGTTTTTCTAATGAGTCAACTTTTTTTATTTCAAACTGAATTTCATTAGTCTTATACTTCGAAAATTCTTTAACAGTTTACATTTAAAAATAATTCTATTTAGTATTCATAGTAAATACATTTACTAAGTACACTAGTTGTAAGAATATTAAAAATATAAAAGACCTTTGTAGAAATAATCGGTAAAATTGTTTCAGTTTTCAAGCAGATTTTAACAAGCAGTTTAAACATTTAAATATTTAATTCAATGAAATTACAATAGTTTTTATCTTTTACAGTTTTTGTGTTGTTTATTATTCATTTTAAAGATCAACAATTATATGTTCTAACTCAAAACTAATGATTTTTATTTTTTATAAACTTAGTTATTCGGTTTAGTTTACAAAAAAGCATGTTTATTCTTTTTAAAAGATTTTATTAAATTTACCGAATGTTTTTTCTCACTTGGAAAAATGTAATTTTACTGGAAAAATGTAATTTGCTTACACAAATCTAAAAAGTTATTATAAATAAATAAAAAATAAAAATTCTAAATTTTTTACAATATTTTGCCATATATAATATTAAAATTTAACTTATTATCGTAAGGTTCATAATTTAGATTTTTTTTCAAACATTTTCTGAACAAGACGTTAAAAGGTATCCGTGGTGTGCGACTTGGTAACCGAAAAGTTTTTTCGTACACCAGGTCCTAGGACCAAATATTTTCAGCGTATTTTTGTCGTTCAATAAACTATATATATTTTATGAGTTATATATAAAAGCTGTTTTTTGATATAGTATAAAATTACAATTAAATACTATGTTATAATCGAAAATTTCGTATAAAAACTGACAGTTCAACTTAGTTTGTGATGACACAATAATTGGAACATCTGTCACTGCTGTGTATTTTGCAGGGATTCTTTTTAGCTCTCTTTTTGGAGGAAGACTTGTTGACTAGTTGGTTTATTCTATTTTTAGTAGTATTGTTCTAAATCAAAACTTTTTCTAGTACTATTATATTTATATAATTTGGAACTGTTTTTTTAATTGACAAAGTCAAAGTTGTCGTTGCAAGTGCATAGATAAGTATTTATAATATAAAAAAATAGTTTTCATGTTGTT
This sequence comes from Thalia democratica, assembly GCF_965202585.1. Taxonomy (NCBI): domain Eukaryota; kingdom Metazoa; phylum Chordata; class Thaliacea; order Salpida; family Salpidae; genus Thalia; species Thalia democratica. Next base: position 62,992,721 of record NC_139165.1, read on the forward strand.
TACAGCTGTTTCACTACTTTACGCATATCATTAGAACAAATATAAAACTTTATTGGCGGTTTTTTTTAAGTTACAAATTTATTTGGTATGTCACAATCTTTTTTTGTAACTTTTAAAAAAATCGCCAATAAAGCTTTGTTTTTGTTCTGATTAAAGCGTAAAGCATTGAAACTGCTGTAAAATGTTTTAAGACAAGTTTTTTTTTTTTTATTGTACATTTATATATATATTTATATGTATTGTAAATTGGAACAGAATAACATTTAATTAACTAAATAAATTTCCACTACGCCCACTTGAAAGACTTTGAAATAAAATTATGTATATAAACACTAAAAATTTCTTATAGCTGCATGGAAAATTAAATAAAAAACTCTTAAACACAATAACAGAATACTAAACAACTTAAACACCAACAAAAAATTTGCAACTGCAAGAACGAAAAATGCTGATAACTGCTTAGCAAGCATAATTAAATAATAACAAATAACATAATTAAATAATAACAAATAACATTACAAAATTTTACGTTGGTTCAACAAGTACAACATTCAAAAATTGAAACCATAAGGCAAGCTTTAATAATAAATTAAAAAGACATATTACTGAGATATCAAACTACATATGGAAAATTAAATTATCAAACAATAAATTTAATTTAAGATGGGAAATACTGTGTAGAACTAAAATAAAACTGAAAAACAATAAAGCATATAATTTATGCAGCTAAGAAAAATAGAAAATTAAAAAAAAAAAAAAATTACCGTTAAACAAAAGAAAAGAAAGACAGCAACCCTGCCTTTATAACCAAAATATATATTTAAAAGAACAAAAAATATTAAGTTTAACAAAATAGAAACAAAACTAAACTAAAAATAGGAACAAACAAGACAAAACAAAATTAACTTGTACAGAAATTGTTTTTAAAATTAGCTACAACTGTACTTTTGTGATTCTTTAAAAACTGTGCTGTTAACTTTCTTATTGTTCTGATGACACGCTTTTAACTTGTCGAGAACTATAGACCGAAACTTAAAAAAACTATATTTTTTTTATGTATAGTTTTTTATGGTTTACTATCATTTCTAACTCGCTATCATTTCTAACCCGATCATTTCTAACCTGATCACTTCTAACCTGATCATTTCTAACCCGATCACTTCTAACCCGATCACTTCTAACCCGATCACTTCTAACCCGATCATTTCTAACTCGATCACTTCTAACCCTATCACTTCTAACCCGATCACTTCTAACCCGATCACTTCTAACCCGATCATTTCTAACTCGATCACTTCTAACCCGATCATTTCTAACCCGATCACTTCTAACCCGATCACTTCTAACCCGATCACATCTAACCCGATCACTTCTAACTCGATTACTTCTAACCCGATCACTTCTAACCCGATCAGTTCTAACCCGATCAGTTCTAACAAGATCATTTCGAACCCGATCACTTCTAACCCGATTACTTCTTACCCGATCACTTCTAACCCGATCATTTCTAACAAGATCATTTCTAACCAGATCATTTCTAACCCGACTTAACCCTATCATTTCTAACCCGATCATTTCTAACCCGATCATTTCTAACCCTATCATATCTAACCCGATCATTTTTAACCCGATCTGTATTAGTATGTTTGTTTATTATTGTTTTAAAATTAGGGTTTGTTTTAAAAACAAATTAATCTCTACAAAATCGTTTTTTAATGAAAATTAGTTATTTTTGTATAAAATTAAACTTAATGTTCAGATAGCTTTTGTTAAACTTTAATTTTTTTTATTCATTGCTGTTGGAAGTTTTTTATTCTACGCTTGACCTAGGCATCAAAAGCTAAGCCATTTAAACTCAATGACACAAAGAGACGCAAATTTATATACCTTAAAATAACAAACTATAGTTTTATCTAATATTTATAGATTAATAGCAAAAAAGATTTTTATTTTAGTATAATACTAGTTGACTTATTTATGATTTGAAGGAACAGATTTTTTTAAAATTTGGTTTTAAGTCCATAATAAGCAAGTTTAACATCAATTCTTTCATCGATCAGTGAGCTCCAATAAAACCAAACACAGTTGCACAATCTTTAAAATTAGAATTAGCTTCCGATTTCTTTTTAACAAAAAACTTTCTCTTAAAAATTCAGCAACACATATTGAGACGATTTAGTAAATTATTTCAATGATTTTAGAGCAGCAATCAGCAAAATAGTCTATATTACGCACTTCTTCATTAAAAGAAGTTACATAGATACTTTTATAAAATTCTTTTAGAACATTATGAATGTCAGAATTCAAACAAACTACAAAAGTTCATGAATAAAATATATTCTTGTTCAAACAACAACCGGATATACACATCCTGAATTTTAGAGTTAGGTTCTGTACATTTGTGCAACCGTTTGGTATTTCATTAATTTTTTTTTCTCTTATTTTTTTCGCTTTGCCAAAGCATAATCGATTCAATTTAAATAAACATTGTTGGAATTAAGGTACAGACAGTTGTAAAAAAGTAACAAATTTAAGTGCATTGACTAACCACTAAATTTAAAGTCCAAAGCGCATTAGGAATACAGGCTAAATAAATATCTATCGAAAATATTGAAAAACCTTTTATTATTTACAGATAAAAGGCGCTGCTAATAAAATCAAACTGTAGAATGAACCAAATTCTACATAATATATCAATGGTTTATAATGATTTATTTTCGTTAGGTTTATGAATCAATGGTTTATTTTCGTGGTAATTAATTATTTTAATAACGTTTAAAAATGGATTATAAATTAACTGTAGTTAATTAGGTTTAAAAAGGAATTAGGAAAAGTATGAGTCTTTTGTAGTCAAAAGATTAAATATTAAGTTTTGATAGTCGTCAATGTAAGAAATATAATGCGTGTTGCAGCAGTTAAACACTATTCTCTACTTTTTTTTGAAGATATTCAATATAGTTAATACACATTTTCTAAGTATGGAGACCAAATTGGCAAGTTGCATCCAAATTTAGGGCGAATTTATATGAAATACAACTTTTTAAGAATAATAATATCAGTATCTATGAAACTTGAAGTATAAACTTAATAAAAATTAGTAATCGTGTTTAGTATGGTGGTTTCATTTAAAATTATCATTATAAAATTTTAAGTTCTTAAAACAAAAATGTATACTGTTTAATAAGTCAAAAGTAGAGGTAGATGTTTTTCAACAATTAGAACCCGTCATTTACTAGAACTTAAATTTAAATTTATTTCTTCTAGCCAAAGTTAAATTATATTTAAAAATTAAATAAGACATATTATATAATAAACCTTACTATAAAAGTTAAGTGCTGAAAACTTATCATCTTGCTTTTTTTTTCTATCAAAATATGATGTGTATAGAGCAAAACAAATTTACATTTATCATGAAAACTTAAAAGTTTTCAAAATTTAAAATTGCAAAAACAGTTTCTCACGATTGATAATAAAAACTTCTTTAAAAAATTTCTTGATATCTTTTTTTCACAGGTTTTCAAAAACACAAAAACTTAAGATTATTTAGCGATAATTAAATATGAAACATAAGCATAAGTTACTTAATTAATTTATGTATTTTTAAAACTTATAATAAAATAATAAAGTTGCTTTTTGTTATGAAACTGTAATATAGACTTTAATTTCTAATAAAGAAAAAACTCATGACTTTTATAGAAATTTAGAGGTGCAAAAAAACACCGAGAACAAAGTCAATAGACTTCAAGCTGGCTTTACTGTAATGAATAAAAAGTAAATATGTTGCGTGTAACAATTGTCTGAATAAATAGTTGATTAAAGGAAACAAAAAACTTGAAGTAGTTTTTATAAACTTCTGCTCCTAGTTATACTTAATTTAATTATAATTGATTTATTACTGTATTTAAAAAATTTTCTTCAGTACGTATTTTGTTTTTACTTACGTTATTTCAACTGTTCATAACAAAGTAAATTTTAAAGAATTTTTTGTCAACTAAAGTACTAATTTAAGTCGTAATTAAAACATTTTTTGTATTATATATGTTTAAGTAAAGGTTTTAAAGAAGATTACCTGGGCGATTAACCTCGGACTTGTTATACAAATAAACATGTCTGTTTAATTGTTAGTGACTTTTTTTGCTCTAGGACTAAGTAGGAATTTATTAATGATGTGAAATCAAGACGTTCAATCGACGTAAAATACTTTTGCGGTTTGTTATATGACATAACGGTTTTAATATCTAGGTTATACCTAAAAATCAGGCTTTTTAACATAATATAACAAATGTATTTAATTTCTCCTAATGTTTGTTTGAATTCCATTATCTTAATAGGCCTATGCAAGTTGTATAAAAATTTGTTAAAGCTATTAAAATGAAACTTAAAACTAACCTACTATAAAACGTTAATACACTAGTCAGCAATAATATAACATTTACAACAGACTTACACTGTAGTTTTTAGTTAGACCGTAATGTAAAGGTTTTTGTATCTGAATATTACAATTGTAAAGGTTTAATGTTTTAAATTTGCTTATGATAAAATTATTATAGTCACGTGAATATATTTATGATCCAACTTAAATATAGTTATAAGTTCTTACTTTAAAATCCTACAAAAAGAATAGTACAAAATATTGTAAAGTAAATGTTTTAGTGAATTGCATATTATTAACGAAAAACGTCTGTTAAAATAAATTGAAAGAACAAAAAAATATGAAATAATGAAAAAAAATTTAAATTATGTGTAGAATGAAATAAATAAAAAATATGATAAAAGTAAATTAAACCTATGTTAAGCTAATACTAAAGTTGATGTTTATACTAAAAATGTTTTTAACGTAACACAATAAAATCATAACGTTTTTAAGAATCTAATAATAAAATACTTTAATAGTTTTATTAAGACTAGTTTGTTTTTGAATGAGATTTAGATTAAAAAATAAAACAAACAAGTAAAATGGGTTAGAAATGATCAGGTTAGAAGTGATCGGGTTAGAAGTGAATGGGCTAAATTGAGTTAGAAATAATCGGGTTAGAAATGATCTTGTTAGAAATAATCGGGTTTGAAGTGATCGGGTTAGAAGTGATCGGGTTAAAAATGATCAGGTTAGAACTGATTGGGTTAGAACTGATCGGGTTAGAAGTGATCGGGTTAGAAGTAATCGAGTTAGAAGTGATCGGGTTAGATGTGATCGGGTTAGATGTGATCGGGTTATAAGTGATCGGGTTAGAAGTGATCGGGTTAGAAGTGATCGAGTTAGAAATGATCGGGTTAGAAGTGATCAGATTAGAAGTGATCGGGTTAGAAATGATCGGGTTAGAAGTGATCGGGTTAGAAATGATTGGGTTAGAAATGATCGGGTTAGAAGTGATCGGGTTAGAAGTGAACGAGTTAGAAATGATAGCGGGTTAGAAATGATCGGCTCCCGTTTTTTATATGTATAAAATAGAACTAGATTAACTAAATTATTTGTCACTGACCCTACAAAAAAGACTTAATTTTTAAATAATTTGTTACAAAAATCAAGATTCAAATAAAAACAGTAAAACTGTTTCATATGTGTTTCTTCATATAATCTTCAGCTGTTTAAATTTGAAATGAATCGAATGTACATATTATTAGTAGACAAACTACACAAATATAAAATTATGACGTAATAACAAAAATTTGTAAGAGGCATATCAGTGCAAATTCCAACTTTCTTAAAAACAAAGCATAATTAGAAATTAATAATGTAAAAATGCGGATACAATGAAAAACTTAAGTTTGAAAAACTTAAGCAAAAATCTAAAACAAACAAAAAAGTTAAAGTAAACGAAATATAGCTTTGTATAATTACCATTTTAGCAATTCAGTTAAAACAAACATCGGTAGAGAATTTATAGATTTAGTAAAAAAACATTTCAACAAAAACAACCCACTATCTAAAATCTTCAATAGGCATAGTTTGCAAGTTAGTTAATATGGAGAATTATCATGTAAGGCTAGTTTGAAGAGACTTATTAAGGCACCTAATCAAAATTAATAAGCAAAAATAATAAAATTCAGAGCTAATTTAATTGCGCTGGTTGTTGCCAATAGGATTTGAAAGGGGGCAATTGCCGTTCAAAGAACATCATTTAAAAGGCAATAACAATTAATTCTGAACTTGAAAAGATTTTTTTACTTTGTTTATTCAATTATCTTTTATAAAATTAAATATAAGTTCAAACTAGAATTTTCCAAAATTGCTCAAGTTTTTTTTTAACTTATATGTAATTCTGTCTATAGTTCACTACTCTGTTATGCTAAGGTTTATGACCATAATCATCTAAATTTGAACAAATTTTCCTTTATTATTTTTAAATACTTTTAAGTGGTTTAATTAAAACTACATTGACTTCATTAACTAAAGTTTTTTTTAAATCTTACACAAAAAAGTTAATCCAGTAAGACTCATCAAGAGTAAAGTAAAGGTTAAATGTAAAGATTTCTTGTTTAAAACACACAAAGTCTTGTCCTATATAAAACTGCAACTAATTTTTATATTTTTCTTCATATTTTCTGACTAGTTAAAAATTCTTATCAATAATTGCAATACCTATAAATTTTTACCGTTTTAAAGCTTTTTTACCTATTTTGATATAAACGTTTTTGTATTTAAAATTTTTTTTTTACTGATTGGACCTAGTTTTATCACTATTTAATTTAAGCTTGTTATCTACTATAAACTTATCTGATTTTTTAAGTTGGGTACGATTAGTCTAAGTAATGATAAAAAATATTTTACGAAATAATTTTAATTTTAAGCTTAATAGTGTGCACACAGCTTAGTCAAAGCTGTTTTTTTGAAATACATGTCATTTTTATAGAAGGTGTAGGGAGAATACACTGTACAATTAAATTTCAATATTAAAGTTTTTATAATATTTATAACGAAAGTGTTGTAATGTTATTTAAATTTTTCTAGTTAATTATAAAAGCTTGATATAAAACTAGTGATAAAAGTCAAAAATTCTATTTACCAAAATTTCTTAATTTAATATTTAAACTAAAACAACATTTTATTAGTTTTGGGAGAACACCTGTAATGCTAGTTTCTACAATCGGACTATCAGCTTTTGGTGTCGGTTGTGCGTATTCCCCTAACCTAATAGGATTTACTCTTCTTAGATTTTGTATTGCCTTGTTTCTGCAAGCTGGATTTATAGCTGCTTTTGTCTACAGTTAGATTTTATTATAGTTAATTCATTGTATACTTTTAAATCCTAGTAAAACAATTAAAGTTCTATACTTGAGTTATCACTATAGAAAAAAGCCTATTTTGACTGTTTATAAGCTTTTTATAATACAGTGTCTCCATAGCAGGGTCATCAGTTATAATACTTAAACTAAGAGATTGATAACGTACTTAATGTAATTTAAAAAAATAACCTTATAAGGTTTATTTGTGATTGTTTACATTAGCTACGTTTACCAAGTCTTACTATAAGTTTTATAGTTCACAGTTCTGCTAAAGAGTAACACTGTGTTATAATAAGCTTTTAAATCAAATTCGTAATATTATTTTCTTAGTTAAATCATTTTACTACTAATGAATGTAGATAACAAAAAAAACTGTTCGAAAAAAATCGATAAGGTATGCATTTTGATCCCAATTACCTTATGTAAATTTGCAAACCTTATAGTTTTGAGACAAAATTTACTTTTTTTCACCGAATTTTACCATGTATAAATAAAATAAAATACCTATTTATTTATATTAAACTAAGTTTTTTCTAGTTTTTTTGAAGTAAATTAACTTTTTCAAAAAATTATAAAGTTACACTTGCATACTATTACAATGTTTATGCTTTCTTTATTTAAATTCATTTACTTAATGAAATTTAATCTTTTTTATAGAAACTTTGATCTTGCTTATTTTCTTGTTTTAGTGCGTACCTTATCGATGTCCCTAATGTACTTTGTTATCTGTCTAAAAGTATTAATAATTTTTTAGCCTTTTTTTCCAATCTATTTTCTTAGTTAGTACAATTGTAAAGCAATGAGTAAGACTTGTATAAAAACAATTTTGTAAGTGATTTTGAAACCTTTTAACAATATTTAAATATTATGATTTATTTTAAACTTTAAAAACAAACTTCATACTATTTTTTTCTAAAAAATACTTTTTTTCTATCTTTATTTCTTTAATAACTTAAAACTAAGCCTTTTTAACTTTCTATCATTTCAAATACAAATTCAAAGTTTTAAAAATTTCATATTTGAAAACAACGTTTTTACAAAAACATTCTGATGATATTTTAAAGAGTTTAAATAAAATCTATTTTTAACTATGCAGTTTATATTATCTAACTACATTATCATAATTATTAAGAAAATTATATTAAAATTTATTAGTTTTAGCGAACAAACCATAGATATTTTCAAACTTACTTTTAGATGTAGAAATAGTTGGAAAACGTTGGAGGACACCAGTTGGAATTTTTACTCAATTATTTTTTGCTGTTGGGTATATGATTCTATCAGGTTTAGCTTACCAATGGCGTAATTGGAGGGAACTGCAGTTTGTAATTTCAATGGTGCCACTTCCATTTTTAATATTTTATTTCTTTATACCTGAGTCTCCAAGGTCTAGTTTTTGTATTTATAAAAAGAACTAACGTAAATTCTAAACTTATATTAACTAATACTACATAGTGTTTGAAATTTCTTGCTGATATCGCAAATGTTTTTTGTTTTTTTGTTTTTTCTTAAAGAAAATTTGTAAATATTCCTTACAGTGACTTTAAAAACAAATATTTAGTAGAATGTTGTGAAACGTACTTTTATATTTTATACGCTTTACTTTAACATATCAATTATGTGTACCATCTTTTAGCGAGCAAAAAGAAGTTTTATATTTTTAAAACACTATTAAATAAACTTTTGTTCGAAGTATATTTCAAGCTAATAGAAATTTATAGACTAAAAAAATAAGTTTTGAAGTTGTTCTTTTTATAACTTTGTGCTAGTTAAATTATCGTTTGTATATTTAGAACAAAAAAAAACTAAAAATTATATGTGAATACAAATACTTTATAAAATCTTTCAAGCAATTTTAAATTAAAATACGAACTTTTTAAATAAGATAGGTTCAATAAATACTAGTTTTAGCTTCAAGTTTTTTATTAATTTCTATCTAAAACTGCTTAGTGTGTATATAACATTTACTTTTGTGTTATTTTTCCTTCTTAAACAATTTTGACAATAATAACCTAATAACTTCATCGTATATGTATGTAAATTAAACTTGTTTTTAGATGGCTGTTTAATCAGAGAAAAAATTTGAAAGCAATAAATATTAGTAAAAAAATAGCAAAAAAAAATGGAACTGAAATTAAAGAAGATACATGGATGAAATCGATTGAATCAGGAAAGAAGTTAATGGTTAGTAAAGTTTTATCTTTTGCGAATTATTTTGATGGGTAAATGTCAAAAAGCATGAGATTAACTTTCGCATAAAGTTAGTTTTGCAATAATTTTATTAAAGATTTCTGTTACTATATTTCGAATTTAGTTTAATCTTTAGTTTTTATTTAATACTTGTCCAAATTTTAATTAGGTTTGTTCTAACTATACTAAAAATTAGAGTTTAATTATAACTTAATTTGTAAAAGTGATGCCTTGCAAAATTGACGTCTCGTGCAAAAGTGATCCGTCCTTGTTTTTATTAACTACATCGAAACTATGTTTTTTGTAGCATAATAACCTTTAAAGTATAGATGAATGTTCTGCAATGTTAAACTTTTGTCTGTGTTAAAAAGCAATAAAGTTTTTAATAATTATGTTTACAAAATAGAATATTACATCTAAAAATTAGATTACATCAATACTTTTTTAGTTGAATTAAAAGCTCTTTAAATATATTTTTATAAGTTGGTATAATTTTGAATAACATATTCTAAAATAAAGTTTTAAATAATTTAGGAGACAAGTGTAGAAGAAAATGCTTCAATAGTAGAACTTTTTAAAAGACCTAAGATGAAATTAGTAACATTAAATATGATGTTTAATTGGTTTGTAAACTCACTGGTTTACTATGGTCTCTCGTTGAATGCTGGTGCATTAGCTGGTAATATTTTATTACTAGCAAATATTAACTAAATAAATGTTTATAGAAATGATAATCTAAAAAAACTTATCAGAAAAACTTTTAAATTAGTTAAAAACATTAATATTGTATTTTTTATTTTAACTTTAAATTTTAAAATTTTAAGAGTGTGTAATAAATATTTGATATATAATACTTAAAGTTATTATAAAAATCAACGTTCTATATCGAAATCAGTGTAAATTTAAGTTACTTTTTTATTTACAAATCTTTAGTTAAAAATGGAAAAGAACCTTTAAATTTGACAATAAAAAAGCCATAAAAATATCCTTAATTCAATAACTGTCTTCAGACTAATCTATATACATTATAATCATTACTTCTAACAATAAAAATAAAATGAAGTTAAAAGTATTTGTCATACTTTAGTAAACTATTATATATCTTAATATATAACTAAAACAAAAGTTCTATTGAGTTTATTGTTTTGAAATTGTTTCTCACTTACGCGATGATCACAAGCAAGTGTACTAACAAGTAGCAATGGATAAACGCTTTATATCTACATTTATATATATTCTATAATTAAGTTTTACACATTTAGGATTTAAGTAAACTTATCATAAAATATAAAATATTTTGTAGTTAAAAAATATAATTATCACAATCGATGTAAGTTATATACTAAACGTTTTTTTTACACACTTTTGATTTAGTGAAGGTTATCATAAAACTTAAAATATTTTATAGTTTTTTATTATCTCGATACATGTTAGTTCATTTATTAAAAATAAAGAAAAAGACAAAAAACCATTTAAGTATCAAATTAAGTATTTAAGCGTATAGAAAATATATTTAATATTCATCAAAGGTAACGTTATACGACCTTAGATATTAAAAATACGGCCGTACGATAAAAGCCTATCGGAAATTCAAAAACACAACAGTAAGTAAAAACTATACTTCAGTTATGCGTTTCATATAATTCATTGAAACCGAAATACTCTATGAGATCTTTTAATAAATTTGGAATAAGTCGAAAATAAAAGTGGAAAACATCCGTTGAACTGTTGATGTTTGGTGTTGTATCATTTTTCAACTTACATTGTAAAACCAGTATTATTTTGTATATTGTTTATTGAACGATAAAAAAAGCGCTCAAAAAGTTTGGTCTAAGGACCTGGTGTACAAAGAAACCTTTCGGTTATCGAGTCGCACACCACATGTTTATTATATTGCAATATAATATCTAATGAAAATAAGCATAAAACTATATAAATAAAATAAGTTAGAAATTTACAGAGACGATGGGCTGACAATTAATCATTAATCAACGCAAATCACACAAAATTACAGAAAAAAAAACTTAAAAAATTTGAATAAAAGTATTCTACGGAAGGGTTTTGAAGTTAAAATTGACTAAAAAAACATACAAATATCATTTTTATGTAAAATCAAAAATTAATAAATACATTAAAATATGTTTTCCACTTTTGTTTAAACTCTAATTGTTTATTCCTAAGTATTCAATTATACAGCTCTCGATAATTGCTAAAATAATTAAGTACAACAGTTTTAAAAAACTTTATATAAAAATTTCACTAAATTTATTAAATCCATCATATTATTCTAAATTACAAAATAAAAGAATTAAAACAATTAGTTAGGTCACTAAGAAACGTAAAAAAAAATACATAAAACTAAAAAAAGATATTAAGCATTTTTTACAAATTTAGTAGCTACTTTAAACCTAAAAGAAATAAAATAAACTAATTAATTAATTGCGATTTCGACAAATTCCAAATTTTATGTAATTTATTTAATTTTTGCAAAATTTAAAAATTATACAGCTTTATAAACTTTTAATTCAAATACTATATTTTTAAATGGAACGATTTTTTTTAACGTGTAAAACTTGGAACTATAAAACCGAAGCTTGTGTAAAAGGGCATAAAGTTTATTTAACATTTATTTTAAATAGATCGACTGTATAATAATTAAACATAAATTTAGAATTCACAAAACAAACTTTAAAAGTAGTAGTTAAAAAAATCAGATTTACATTTATAATCTAAAAGTTTTAAATAATTATAAAATCTTTTTTTTTTAAATACTCTCTATTACAAGAAACTTACATTATTTATAGTTGGAAAAATTAATGCTTAGAAAACCAAAAACTAAAAAATTAGAAAATTGTATGAAATAAAAAACAAAGTCGGGTATCGACGATCACAGTATACCTATTTTAAAACGTGCAAAAATATTAAAACTTGTTATATATTATTTTAAATTTTTTCATAAATTAAGCAGAAATTTTATGATCAAGTATTTATACAGAACGTCTATAATTTCAACTAATAGCTGTTTTAAAAATTTATGTAATTGATATAAAATAATAATAATAATATTTAGGCAGTCCATAATAATATAAACTCAAAGTTGTTTTTCTTATTTAAATGGGAAATTTATTTTCATGCCTTTAAATTAAAAGAATATTAATAACTTAAGTGCGAAATCAAAATATGTATATTTTTATTCTGTTTTTGTTTTCTAAAGACTTTTAAAAAAGTTATAATTTACTTTCTACTGAATTTGCAACTGACGATCATTTTATGCTTTTAGTTATAGTATGAGTGTTGTATTTTTTATTTATGGATACTATATTTCTTATCTTAATAAAATTTCTACATCATTTGTTTAAAAACTGTTTTTTATTAGAACTAAAACTTTTTAATGATACGTTATGCTTGATTTTCTTAATGGCAACTTCACATACAAAACATTAAAAGGTTAATAGTTTTTTTAATGATTAATAGAGCTGTCATTTTCTTTAGGTACTGACTTTTTAAACAATACATTAAATGGATTAGTTGAATTTGGTGCATACTTTGTCATTGTTCTAACAATGGACAAATTGGGAAGAAAAGTCTTATTATCGGGATGTCTCTTCATTGGTGGAATGGGATGTATTATTTCAATTATATTCAATTCATTAGCTGACGGAAGAAATGGTTACCATGATTAACTTTTTTAGTTTCTTAGATAACTTATAGTCTGAAAAATTTTAAATCTATATTAAAAAATATGACTTAAGCTAATTTTACATAAATCAAAACATTTTTTCAGTTTCGATTCTACTTAAGTTAGTTCTTTGTGTAAAATAAAACCTTAGTTTTATTTTCTTAAATTGTAATAAATCAAACACTTTTTTTAAGTAGACAGCACTACGAAGTGTGTAGTTCATAACATATAAAAAAAATTGTCAAACTTGTTTTAACTACGTTAAGTTATATAAATGAATTTTAAATTCAAAATAAGTCTGAATAAACACGTATACTTTTTTAAACACGTAATTTTTTTATAAATCTAGTGACCTGACCACTAATATCTTTTAAATACAATTTCGTAGCCGAATGTACTTTATTTTTCAATTCAGAACTATTACAAATACAACTTTGTTTATTGAAGTGTTTATAAAAAATATTATTTTTTGAGTTTATTTAGTCAAGACTTGACGCATTACAGTCTAAGTGTATAAATTGATAGTATTGACAACCGCTAGATCGGAGAACTGAAACTGTGGAAACTTTGCTATGTTAGCGGCAAAACCTTTTTCTAGAAAATTATCTTTAGACATTTATTTTAACTGTAAGACGGCTCTTTAGTAAACAAACTCTTAACATAAAGTTATACAACGAAAAACTAAGTTATATAAACAGGGATAAAGTAGATAATACATAAAAAGTGTTAGTTTTACACAAGCATTTTGTAGACAGCTAGGACCATAGTAAAGACAAAAATATAAACTTAAGGTTTTTAATTTCAACGCTTATCTACCAATTTTCTATGGTAAACTTATATTGATATATTTGTTTAAAAAAAAGTTTTCAATTTTTATTATAGTAATTTTCATCATTTGTTTAAAGAAAATGATTAGGTAAATAAATACACTCAAAACTTTATTCAAGCTTATCTATCTTTGCAAAAAGTCTACTAAAATATTTTCTATAACAAGTAACAATTTCGTCTTCCAGCTTTTGTGACAGCAGGCACAGTTTTCGCATTGGTAGGAAAGATGGCAGTATCTGGATCCTTCGCAATCATCTATAACTACACTGCTGAGCTGTATCCAACATCTGTCAGGTTACTTTGTTTAGTTTCAAACAACTACGTGTTATTGTAAAATTTAAAATGTAAGTTGCTAAACATATTTAATAATAAAGATCGGAACAAAACAATTCAGATTAAATATGTTAAAAACATTTTCAAGTAACACTAGTTATTGTACCAACAGTGCTCTGTGTGTTAAGTTGCTAGCACAATTCTACCGAGTCATAAACGGATTTGTGTAGAACTGAGTATAAAAAAAATCCAAGCGAGGTGATTAATTTATGTTAATGAAAATTTAGATCAACTGCAGTAGGTCTTGGATCAACTACAGCTAGAATAGGATCGATAATAACTCCTTATACATTGCAACTTCAGGATACTATACCTTGGCTAACAAGTGTATTTTATTTATATATAATTATAGTTATATTAACTTTTTATTCGGCTTGTTGTTTAATTTTTGTTTAGCTTCAAACTATACAAACAAATACTAATAACTGAAGTAAGTAGAAAAATAATATTATACAATGTAAAATACCTGGAAGTTTACCAAGTTAATTATGTAGTTTAGTGAAAAACTTTTTACCATTGTCAGCTTTTTTTTACTTTTAAACTATCTGTTTTTTTTAAATTGCTTTTTCTACAATATTTATACTAAAATGTAAAAATACTTTACTTCTTGGAAGTTTTCTGCTTACTTAAGTTCAAATATTTAGTAAAAAAGTTTTTTTTTTTTCAACCAAAACAAAAAAATAATTTTTGGGCATAGGTTGTTTGATTAATATACTATTTTCGGTTATAGGTTATATTCGGGTCTCTAGCACTTACAGCTAGTGCTTTGTCTTTATATTTTCCTGAGACTTCAGGAAAACAACTTCCTAATACCTTAGAAGAAACTGAAGCTTTTTTTAGAGGGGAAACTTTGTTAGTAGTCTTTTTAATATATAAGTACCTAAAAATAAAACAGATAAACAACTAGTTTTTATCTTAATAAAAGTACGTACAACAATATGTGCTGTTTTGTTGTATTTTTTTACTTTCTGTACTTAATACTTTTACAGTAACGTAACAAATTAAAACAGATTTTTAGTTAAAAAAGTTTACTGTTTATTAAACCGCATTAAAAATAATTACTTTTTAATTAGCTTGTTTGAGATTTAAAATAATTTATACTCGTTCTAGATCCCTATGACACACTTATATGATCTTTTTTTTTTATGTAAAAACTTTTAAATACCTAAGAATTTTTTGAAATTTCTCTTTCTTTTTAAATTTCTTTTTACTTGTATAAGTTTTTGCGTCGTATTATAAACAATTTCTATCTAAATACAGTAATGAAAATGACTGAAAGTTACAAAAAGTTTGTATATTATAACTAGATGATAGTATGTTTTATAGTAAAAACCTTAACTAAAATACTGTGAAATTATATTAATACAATACAAACAAGATGAGTTAATATCACTTGTATGATTAAAATTGTTTTGCTAAAGTTTAAAAAAAAACAAGTTAAGTGCTCAAATTATAATTACAACCGGTACAAACTTAATTAAAAAGCGCAAACTACAACATTAAAAGTATAGTTAGAAAAACAATTGTGTTCTTTTCTTTTGTTTGATAAATTAATTAACTTGATTTATTATCACTTTTAGCACTTAATCTTTGCTAAGTAAGTATAAAACGATCAATAATAATTAATTTCACTAATTATGTTTTATATAGTAGTATTATTTAAAACTATTAGTAGTATTAAGAATTTTTTTAATTTTATGTGTGACTTTAACTATTTAATACAATTATCATAGTTTTTTGAACAAGTTCAAACTGTTTATTTATGTGATCATCGTGTCTAAAGTGATGAAACTGTTTTTTAGAAAAATAAACTCATCTAACAAATTTATATCTTTATATACTTTTAAACTGATTGTTTTTTTTTTTTTAACTTTAGAAATACTAACAAACAAGATGAAGAAGAGAAAATGGATGGTAAAGTTAATCAAGCATACAGTGAAACGCACACTAAATTGTAACTCATAAACTTATGGACTATACCATTTCCTTTTTTGTATTGATATATTTCTTTTAATTCCCAAGTAGACTTTTTTTAATATGCGAGCTTAGACGGTAATCAACAAAATATATTTCAAATATTACGACGAACTATTTCCTTTACTTTTTGTAAAGTTGTATATAATCACACTACCTTATTTGGCATGTATACATAGTTTTACACTTTGCTTCTTAATTTAAAGATTTCAAATTCAAAGCTTTTAGTAATTCACAAAAACTATAGCTTATATAAATTTACATTCTAAAAGAAAAATTCCAATCATAGTCACAAACTTAAACTCAGTAACTTGTAACAACTAGGATTAATTTAAGATTAATCAATTTTATTATTTCATCATCTTATAGATGTATATGTTATTAAGTCAAGCAGTTTATTAAGATCCACTTATAGAACTTCATAAAAAAAAATTATCAATATTTATAAACAAAATTTCAGTTTTAATTTCTTACATTAGGATTAATTGTTTTAAATTTTTAGCTATTTTATGTTTATTAAAACTTATTTATTAAGTGTGTTTTCAAACTTCAATCAGTAAGAATTACAGTTCATTATATATAGTGAATTATACTTTTATTTTTTCGTTTTCTATTTTTATTTAAATAAGAGAAAACAATTTCACGTCATCCTTTGATCAATTTATTTTAGTTATTAAAGCAATCAACGTATATTTTCAGTTTTTGATAATTTTTGTTTTCTTGATGTATTTTGTTTTTATTTTCGTTTTATTAAATGGTTATATATAAGTTATATTGATCTATATAGATTATAGAACTTATTTGCTTTTTTTTTCATATGTTTATAATTGTATAATTTTTTTTATTTTTGATTGTTCTTAACTATATTTATTCGATAAGTATTTAAAATTGGTTTAAACATTGAGATTTGTGGTTATAGATAAAACGCGTATGCAAAAAAATAAAGTTAAAATAAAAACTTATTAATAAAAAAATAAGTAAATTCTAGTTTTTTAATATATTTATTTCGTTACATCACATGAAACTTTTAAAAACCTCCCAGATCATTTTCGAACTCATCTACTAAATTGCTCAGTTGGCTATATTACAAATTTCTTCACCCCTTTCATATTTGTAATAATATAAATTTTTATAAATTCAACAGTTATAAATGATCTAGTCTTTCACATCTAAATTCTAAATCGTCATGCGTCTTGTTTGAAAACTTAACTATAAAATATCTTTTACTAGTTATCGTAATTTTTTTAGCAACGATAGTTGTGTAAAAATTACAGCCCAAAAAAAAACTTTTTAACGGTTAGTTACCTTGTGCTAGTGGTTTGTGAATTTTTGTTTAATCAGGCATTTTTGTTAACGGCGGCATCAAATATTTTTAATATCTTCACTTTGTTTTCACTTTTACGATAAATTTAGTCACTTGTTACGAGTTGATTTTGATAAAAACGAAAGTTAGACAAGTAAATATAACTGTTTTCACGCGAGTTTGCTTATCTAATTCTGCTTTATTCTGAAGTTTAGCACTTTTTCCTATCCTTCACGATCACTTGTAGATTGTATTCATTTCTCAAAAAATTAAAACCACTGCACAGTTTAACAACATCTTCGGCAACGTAATTGAAAATACTCATGTCATTTACTATTGCTTTTGCCCCTAAGAAATTTTTGTCTCTAATATAACGTTTTGAGCTTTTGTATAAAAAAATTTTACTGCAGTCTAGGATTTAAAGAATAAACTTGGAACTACTTCCAACAATGTCTGAAAGATCTCTTTTCTCAGTAAAATAAACAAAAATTTTATTATTATTATTGGAGTTTATTGTGCAAAGATGGACTCGGGCATTAAAACCCGAGCCGCTTAAACAATACACACGGAAAAAGAAACAAACAAATTACATTCAATGAAAATTAAAATCTAAAAACAACACAGTAAAAAAAAATAAAATAAATTACAAACAAATAGTCCTGTACGATAAATAATAACTTAGTATGCACATAGAACAAAACGAAATAAATTCTCATATAAAAACCTTTGCATAGACTAGAAAACGTTACACATTTACAAAAATTATATATAAAAACTTATAATCTGTAGGGGGAAGGCGTAAGGAGGAAAAATTGATCTTAGTGATACTAATATTTTAAATTGAATTTTTATTCGTTAATCACTGTATTTTACTTGTGTTTATATTATTTAAATCGATTTTTTTTTAGTTTTAATTGAAATTGTTCCACCCTCCCACACGAAACCACATCCTGCGGTAACTTATTCCACATATTTATTGTTCTGCAGAAAAAAGAATTTTGCAACTGACTGTTATTAAAATTATATTTACATTTTATTTTTTTATTATTTCCTCTCAAATTATAATTGGTCCTAGAAAAAACAAAAAACTGATTGAAAAATTCTTTATATTTACCATTAACAATTTTAAAAAGTGTTATCAAGTCAAACTGCCATCTTCTATACTCTAGAGACTCCAATTTGAGTTTCATCAATCTATCTTTGTATGAGGTATTTGAAATGTTGCATCTAATACAAACAAAACGGGTAAAATTTCTCTGCACAGACTCAATCCTAATAATGTCTTTTTTAAATAGGGTGACCATATTGGGGTATTGTATTCGAGTTTAGGGCGAACGTAGATTTTAAATAGTTTAGTAAGAATATTAGCAGAACTGGTCTTAAAACTTTTTAGTATTTGATATGATGAGTTTTGAGCAATTTTGTATAAATAACTTATGTGTTTGTTCCATTTTAGATATATGTATTCCCAAGTCTTTAAAAGATTTTACTGCTGGTATTTTAGTTTTATTAATTAAAAGGTTAGTAGAGAAGGGTTTATTTTTATTGATGGTTAGAACTTGGCATTTTTTTGGATTTAAATCAAGTTTCCTGTTTTTAGCCATTCGTGAATATTATCTAATGTTATTTGTAAAGAAGTTTCTGACTTGCTAAATACTTTTGCGTCATCTGCAAATAGACTTTTTTCGCTTTGAATGTGAGTATTAAAAGTGATATCGTTGATGTAAATTAAAAAGAGAAGAGGACCAATGACTCCACCTTGTGGTACTCCATTGTGAATTTCTAGAGGATCTGATAATGTGTTGTTAATGAGTACACTTTGTGTCCTACTGTTTAAAAATTCGCTTAACCAATTCACTAAGTTATCATAAAAACCATATTGAGTCATAATTTTTAATAATCTAATGTGTGACACAGAGTCAAAAGCTTTTTTGATGTCAGTATAGACTACTGTGACTGATTCATTGTTTAAGTAAGTTATTAGCCAAGTATGTAAACATGTTAATAATTGAATTCCTGATGATCGGTGGGGAACAAAGCCAAATTGTTTTGGTGTTAATAAATTAAAGTCGAAGAGGTGGTTAAATGTTTTTTGGGAAATAATGTGTTCAAAAATTCGGGAAAACGTACTGGTTAAGGATATTGGCCTATAATTTAATGGGTCGTGTTTGATACCTTTTTTGTATACTGGATTTACATAAGATGTTTTCCATTGTTTTGGTATTTCTGACAATGCTAGGGAGCAATTAAAAATTAATAATAAAGGAAAAACTAATGATGGAATAGCATGCTTAATAAAATAAGGTGGAGTTTTCTCTGGCGTTCTAATAATTTTATCTTTAAGATGCTTCGTCGATGTGTTAATGTCTCCAGAACTTATAATAAAACTTTTCATTTTACTGCATGTTTTTTTAGGTTGCTTAAAACTTTGATGATTTTGATCTTGTTTAAATACATTTTGAAATTTTTTATTGAAGAGTGTGGCTCTTTTAAAATCTGAAATTACTGTTTTGTTTTTATGGTGATCAAATAGGGGAGGCAATGAAGTAGTTATTTTATTTTTAGATTTAACGTAGCTAAAAAACTTTTTTAAATTTGGGTTAGTGGAGAAGGATTTTTCATATTCTAAATTGTATTTTTTAACAGCTAATTCATATTCTTTTGATTTAATTTTATAGTCTTTGGAGAATGATTTATTTTTCTTACTTTTTTTGTAAAGAATAAGTTTTTCTTTAAATAATTTTTTAATGTTAGATGGATATTTTTTGCATTTTTTATTTTTAGAATAAGGTAGAATAAAGAGTTTAATTGAAGTTTGAATTAAGTCGATAAATTGGTCATAAAAGTGTTGGAGATTTTTTGATTTATTAAATAATGAAGTCCAATCAATGTTTGACAAGTATTTGTTAATATTTTTAAAATCAGCCTTTTCAAAATTATATGAAACTACTTTAGAATTATGTATTTTTTGACTTTCAGTTTTAATGTTAAATGAGATCAAGTTGTGGTCACACGTGGTTGTTAATGGGAAGCTAGTTAAAAGAGATGTTATTTTATCTAAACCCAAATGGTTGCAAATTAATAAATCGAGTATGTTTCCACTTTTATGAGTTGGTTTTTCAATTACTTGAGTTAAAAAATTATCTGTGCAGAAATCAAGAAAAAATTCATGGGATTCATTAAAGCTTGTATAAGGAGTTCTCCAGTTAATCTTTGGCAGATTGAAATCCCCAAGAATAAAATAAGAATAGCTATCCGGCAAAAACAACTTAATCAGTTTAATTAACAGTTGGGGCACATTTCGCAGCCAGTGGAGGAAGGTAGATACACAAAAATCTTAGTTTAGTCTTTTTTAAAATAACATCTATAATAAATATTCAAAACCAAGGGTATTAATCAAGTTTATATCATTTTTAACACCAAAAACTTTAAAGGAATCTTTGTAGAGAACTGCAACACCTCCACCCCTACTTATCCTATCGTTTCGAACAATGTTATAATTACGAGGACAAATAACGGCATCGTTGACTTTAGGAGTCAACCATGTTTCAGTTAAAAAAATAAGTCAATATCTTTCATATGTAAATAATTTTCTAAAATATCAAATTTATTTAAAACAGATCGTAAATTAGTACAAAAAATCTTTAAATTGCTGTTAATATAACTATTTATAGAAGACTGATTAATCTTATCTGAACTAGCAGATAGATTCAATTTTTTATAAAAGTTTAAAACGTCTGACTTACAGTCTGTCCTATTAATCCCAGAGCCTCTGGGTGTCGAATCGAAAAAGATGATTCGTAGCTTCCACTATCTCATTGTTCTTTATCAAATATTTTATGTTGAGATTATTTTGTTCTGCTAAAACTTGTTTTCTTTTTAATTCTTCTCTTAGCTTCTTAAATTTTTTCAGTTGTTCAATGGTTCGATCTTGATTTATGTAGATTTTAACTTCAAGTTCATTTGTCACGTACTTGAGATTTCTCAGTTTAATCAGTCTTTCTTTTGCTTTTTTGTCATTGAGTTTTACAATTATAGGTCTGATTTTTCCATCTTCAAGTTTACCTATACGGTATAAGGATTTTAGTTCGTGTTTCTCGACTTTATTTTCACCTAAAACTTCTTGTAGGACTTTGAAATCTTTCTTGCAGCTATCAAGTTGAGGAACACCTTTATTTTCAGGAATATTAAATACGATTATATTTAATCTTTTTTTTCTCAATCTGTTTTTGTTCGTTATCAGCTTCTATTTTACCTTTTACAACATCAAGTTTATTGTTTATGTCGGTAAGAACTTCAACTGGCTTGTTTTTGACAATATCAGCATAAGTTGCTTCAAAACTGTTAATCTTAGTATTGATTTTAGAATAAAAGTCTTTTGGTTTCATCGTTTCCATTGCATCAACATATGTAGAAAACTTTGATTCAAATTTTTCAAATTTGGAAGAAAACTCTGTTTTGAACTCCAAAAAACTTCTTTGTAACTCTGTGACTTTTTCTTCTAAAGAAATAACTCTGTTACTAAACATCACATATTTGTCATCATTCTGAATTTCAACAATACTCTTTTCAATGCTTTTACTTTTTTCATTATACTCAGCTTTTATTCTACAAATATCAGCCTGGAGTGAGTTGAATTCATTGTCTTTTCTACATCCAAACGCAATCAACTTTTCTTTCAACAGTTTTCCTATTTTGGAACATTCAATCAAAGCTTTGATTTCAGCTTCCATAGACAGTTACTTTATTACTTACAACAACCTTATTCAATATTTTTTAGATAGATCATTCTAATGATTAAAGGTTATGAGATGATCCTGACTTATATGAAAACTAAAACAATCAGAAACCTTAGCTTTGACTGGTATAATGGTATCAATATCAAAAAACTCAGAGGTACTACTTCTTCAACTAGATACAAGAGATGGCGTTTTATGAGACATTTAACGCAGAGGTCGTAGTTTTGAATTCTGTTTATTAAATACAAGTCTTAACCAGTAGCTACTGAAACTACAGTACAATTGATGGAACAGTGGGTGTAGCTACTCTATCAGTCTATGCATTAAAGATACTACAAGTCTTTTTTTTTATTGTTTTTGTGATAGAAAGATTCCTTAAAAAGTTTATTAATTTTTTTAGTACTTCAAAGCCATGAAAAATAGTGTTTTTTAATTTTATTCCTTTGCCTTTGTTACTTTTTATTAAGGAGTTGTGATGCTTTAATACCTTCTGAAACTCATAATGAAGTCTATGTATATTTTTCAGATCAATATAAATACTCTTTATAATAAACCTTCACCATATTTTTGAAATTTTAGGTTTAAGTTTTGGTAAAATTAAGTAAATGAGTATACTTAAAAATATTAAATTTTACAAAAACTTTTTAAATGTTGTTCTTAACGTTTTTTTTCTCCTTTTTCTTATGTAAGTGTTTATTAATTCAACGTAGCACGTCAGTTTATGAATTAACCTAAATTTTTATAATATATTCTTTTGTAACTAAACAAAATACATTTTGCTTATATTTTTATCAGTCACTGATTTTTCATTTTAAGTTTTACTTATAATATTAATATTTAGTTTAATTCTTTTCAATAGAAAGCGTTCATTTATTTATGAAATTTTCAACCTGCAATTATTTCTAATCTAAACTATTTATGATTCTAAACAAGTTGATTTACTTCCAAATAACTTTTTTATTTCTTCAATGCCCATTAAATTTTTTATTACTCAGTTATTACTTTTATTATTGATTATTATTTGAGTTATGAACAGTTAGTAGTGAAATTTTTATTTTAGTTACTACAAAATAAAATATATTTTACAAAAGTCCTTTATCATTTAAAAATAATAATAGGTTTTTTATGAAATCATTAACTTTTTATATTATAATATGATAAACTTTAGTATAGTTTTGAGTTTTCTTTGAATTGTAAAGATTAACTGAAATTGAAATTTTCATTTTTATCAAGGCTATAAGATATTTATGCTTTTGTGGGAACTTAACAATATTTAAAGAACTATTTTATTTGGATTGTGTTGTAAAGCATTTTAAAAGTTATTTATAAAAACCTAGGACAAGATATACTAAAAGTCTCTCTAGGTTTTTAGTTATTTAAAAGTAACATAACTTTTTAATGAAAGAATAAAACCAAAATTTATTACTGCTTTAATATTACTGAGATTTCTACTAGATATTAGTCGATAGGCGATGATCTAATGAAAAATGTTTTTTTAACTTTTGGTTTGGATAAAAATCGATATGATATATCAAAATTCAGGGTATAATATCAATTCCTGTCTAAACTATTATCTATTCAAACAAGTTTTCATGCAAACAAATATTTTTTAACTAATATAAAGAAGTATACTTTTAATTTAGTTCAAGAGTAACAATTAAAGATCTTTAGTTGCATCCATGGAGGAATTTACAAATTTATTGATTAAAAAGTTTTACTAAATACAATGTTTAGCTCAACTAAATAACTTTATTTATATAATATATTTATTAAAATATACAATTCATTAAGTGAAACACTTTATAAGTAAATTTATATTTAAAAAAATGCAAGTTAAATTCAACAATCTGACAAGTAGCTTGTTTTGTTGTATTTAAATTACAACTTGTGAAGTTCTTATAAAAAAAAATTTATACTAACAAAATGTTTAAATAAGCCGTGTTTTTATAACTTTGTAAAAACTTTTAGTAATTGGCATAAAGTTTGGTAGCATAAAGGCTCAGTAAATAAAATAAAATGTATTTACTTCATAAATATTTATAAATACATTTTATACCATAATTTCCAAAAATTGAGTATGGTGTAAATCGAGCAGTTCTAAAAACTAAAGTTTAATATACTTAGATTGAAGGTAGTGTAGTGTAGTCGTAAAAGATTTAAGTCAAATGTATAAATTTTAAAGCCACTAGACTTGATGGAACTTAATTAATAACGACTCTGCTTTAAAAAAGAGTTAAAAAAAATAAAAAAATGAAGTATTTTTAACTCTTTTAGGCAAATATGCCTCAGGCAAGTGTTGTCAGAATGCTATTGTTGCTATGCAATCTGAACGCTGAATACTTTAATAAGATTTTTTTTCATAAATCAAAATATACCTCGAAAAATTAGTTTGGAAATTAGGCAATCAGTTTTAACAAGTATGCTTCAGTTCAGACAAGATTTGTCAAAATGCTGGTAGCTGTTTCGCAATGAAGCACTGAAGCATATAAACTTTTGTTTTTTATAATTCAATAATTTTACGCTCACCTTTAAAAAGCAATGCCGTTTCACAAACATAGTTCATTTCAGTCAGACCTTTAACATTTTAAGTTTACGCTTCAACTTGAAATACTTGGTCTAACACTCTAAATGTATAAACGATCTTTAAATTATGTAATTGTTATAACTAAACAAAGTTTATACTTAAACTAGCATAATCACTTATTGAAAAAGGATAACAAAAAAACTATCATAGAAAAAAAGACTATTTTAAAAAACCGCAGACTTTGAAGTCAATAATTTTAAGTTAAAAAAACAATCAATTTTAAATGTGTCTTAGTTAAGACAATAAATAGAACTTTAAAAGCATAAAAGGGTAAAAATATTTATGACAGAAAAATAAAACTTAAAGACTTACTAAACATAGTATATATTGCAATTTTATATAAAGAGATATTTTAAACTTATATTAATTTATATTTATTCAAGTTTGAATAAACAGCTGATCATGTTTAATACAAATAACTTATTTATTGTGTCTTAAAAGATTCTATTTAGATTTTAAATTTTGTCTATCTTTATAATCATTTTTGCTAACAGTTGCGCTATAAGTTTAGTCTTACTATTATAAAAACATGATTTAAAACTACTAACTAACTTAAAAGAAAATATTAGTTGGTGCACCGTTTATTGCTTTACCGTTTATTACCTCAAACTTTATGCGTATTTATGTTTACAAAATGTGATTTTTGGTTAGTATGTTTTTTTAAAAATTTACCAGAAAAATCAATATATTATTTATTTTTAATATGAAACATGTAAGAATTCTTGCTGCTTATTAACTATTCACACGATTCTTATCAAACTTTTAAATATAAATTTGGACCTGGTCTGAATGTAGGAAAATTATTTGACTAAAATGGACTTTTTTTGTAAACAGCAAGTAAGATACATTTTTAGTGAATATTCTAAATTTCTTTTATTAAAAGGCAGGTTGGTGATAGTTTATATATCCAAATAAATAATTATTGTTCATAAACTAAAATTTATCAATTTTATTATTTGTTTTTGTGTTTTGTTAACCTACCTGAGCAGTAGAAATTGTAGATTAAGTTTTATATAAACATCTAACATAGTATACTTATATCATAACCTTATCATAAGTTGCATATTGAATTAGTTCCAATTAGTTTAAACTTATTTAGTAAACATTACATCAATGTAACATAAAAAAAAAGAAAATAGTTTTTTAGAATCTTGTTAGTGCACATTTAAGCCCCATGCAAACAAATATTACTAAACTATTAATGTGTTGAAAATGTTGAGAAACAATTAATGTAAATATAACTATTTTGTCTATAGGCCACTTTTAGAAACAAAGTTTAACTCTTGTCAGTTTAAGTTTATGTTAAAATTTGAGAAAAAAATAAAAATAAAACACTTATTGGTTGGTGGTCAATAAAATTTAATATTGATATTCTCCAGTTAGTTTCCTGTCAGAAATTAAAAATGAGTATTTAAAAAAAAAATCCTGAAAGCAATGAAAACTGTCATATATAGTAGTTATACAGACCTTAAAAATGTGTGGTAGTCTGCTTGATCAAAACCTAATCAAGTCCATATCAATTATTTTATTATACTCATAATGAAGCCTTAATAATATTTTAATTTATATGGATTTGATTTACTTGTAGTTTGAGTAATAAAAATATTTATTAGTAATAAAAAATAACTATTACTCAAATTTATTTCTTAGTTTGCTTGTATTTAGTTTTGTTAGTGTTACATTTTAATTGCTGGTATATAAACATAAAATAATAAAAACAATACAAGATGTTTTAATTTAAAATTATTTTAAGCTTAAGAAATTTATAAATCATTAATGTTTTATATACCCAAAGTACATCACCATTCCAAGAGTAAATCACTTAGTTTTTAGAAGGCTCAGTTTTTACCACCTGTACTTTAATTACAGCCACCTTTTCTATACTGATAGATATAACTTATTTGTTAAATTTTTTGAGCAGCAAGTAGGTTTAAATTAAATTAATTAAAAAATGGAAATATGTCGTATGGTTTGTTAAGATATTATTATGTGAATAGAGCTATGTATGAATTTTATTTGATTAGATTAAGGCCATTTTAAATTTCAGAGAAAATTGACCCAAAAAATTTGCTATCCCTACGGTTGTATCAGAAATTTTTACAAAAATAAAATATTTCAAAAGTTAAATAACATTTTTGAATTCTATAAAAACTGGCTTGTAGTTAGTGCTTTAAGCTTTGATATAATAGCCAAAGTTTGTTTTTATGGCCTTAATTTTGTTTTTACCACCTTAATTATCAACTTAAATCCTGTTCTGGTTAAGTAATTACCTTAACTAATTATATTAGTAGAGTTATTATCTCAAAAAGCTAATTCTTATACAGTATGGGTCGTGTGATTAGATCCCAGCGTAAAGGTCCAGGAGGAATTTTCACAGCCAACACCAGGACCCGCAAAGGTGCAGCCAAGCTGCGTTCAGTAGATTATGCTGAAAGGCATGGATACATCAAAGGTATCATTAAGGTAAATTTTGTTTATAGAGATAATATTTTATAAATTATTGGAAGTCTTAAAATTGAATATTATGTGCATTTTCATCAAATTTTCAAAAAAACAAGTTATATATGACATTATTTTCTATGTTAAGATCTAATACATTAAACTTATTTATTCAGTTTTGAAACATCCAATATAGTTTTATTGGAAGATTTTTTTAACTGATCAGATTTTCTGAATCTATGAAGCCTCATTTGGTTTAACAGTTGAATTAAGAAATATAAGTTATAATAATTTTTGTAGTTAAGTATCTCATTAAACTACTTAGATTTTTTAAAACTTATTTAAGTCTTAATAATTACATCTTAATTATATTTATAGTAAATACATAAAATAATCATATCATTTTTTTTTTGATTGTTTAATTTATTATAATGGCTGTTTTTGTTCATTTAAGTTTATCTTGTTATAATTATTTATATAACCATCTCTATCTACTTTCTTTAGGGCATAGGGGAAGGTAAACACCTTTTTTTGAATTTTGATCTAATTTTATATAGTTTACAGTATGCTACACAATGCTTTTTACAAATTTATAAAATACAAAATAATTTTTGAGATATAGCTGGTCAAAGCCGGAGGCAACAATAGGATCCTTATGGGAGGCGCAAACTAAAACGGCAAAAATAGACTATTTTACTAAAAATCTATCTTCTCCTACGTTTTTTGAGATAACTACCTCAAACTTTCAGGAAATGTTCCTTGATATATTTAAAAATTATGTTGGAAAAAAAAAAAAAATTAAATAAAAAAAAAATAATATAAAAAATAAACAAAACAATTTTTTTTTGGTTTTTATTAAAAAAATTTATTTTTTTAAATTTGTTACTACAGAATTTTCTAAATATTGCAAGGAACATTTTCTAAAAATTTAAGGAAGTTAGCTCAAAAAAGGTAGAAGAAAATAGATTTCTAGTTATTAGTCATTTTAGTTTGCCCCCAACTTGTACCGGCTATATCTCAATTTTTTTTTTGAATTTTTAAATAAGCATCTTGTAAGTTAGTAAAAACTATTTAAAATAAGATCAAATTTCAAAAAAAAGGTGTTTACCCCATGCAATTAGCCTTTATATTTCATATTTTATTTTTCAGTTTATTCAACACCATATTTTAATTCTTATGTAACCCTTAAAAGGCTTATCTGTTGTTTTATTTTTACAATAAATGTTATTTCCCATTATATTTGTCTTCATAATTAATAAAACTAGAACACATATATTTGGAGTGAAAAATGAATTAAGTAAGTATAAAGTTTAACTGAGTACTTAATCTACCTTATTATACTTAAAACAACAACCAAACAACAATTTATTTTATACGTTCTATGATTCAAACAACATTAATTATGATTTTCATAGGATATTGTCCATGACCCTGGTCGTGGAGCTCCATTGTGTAAGGTCCAATTTCAAGATCCTTACAAGTACAAAAGAAGGACAGAAACATTTGTTGCTGTAGAAGGTAACTACACTGGACAGTCTATTTACTGCGGCAAGAAAGGTTTCAAAATAAAATTTTGCTTCAACATTTTGATTTAATACTAATTTGCTAAGTAAACATATTTTCTTACCATCACAAATGATGGTCTTGTGGTTTAGTTTAAATTTAATATCTCAGTTAAGGGCATAGGGGGGGTAAACACCCTTTTTTGGTTTTTGATCTTATTTTATATAGTTTTTACTAAGCTACAAGATGCTTTTTACAGATTTTAAAAATTCAAAATATTTTTTTAGATATAGCCGGTCAAAGTCGGAGGCTACAATAGGATCCTTATGGGAGGCGCAAATTAAAACGGCAAATAACTAGAAATCACTAAAAATCTATCTTCTCCTACGTTTTTTGAGATAACTACCAAAAACTTTAAGGAAATGTTCCTTGCAATATTTAGAAAATTCTGTCGGAACAGAATTTAAAAAAATTAAAAAATAAAAATTTTATAATGAAAAAACTAAAAAAAAACTGTTTTTTTTGTTTATTTTTTTTATAAAATTTTTATTTTTCAATTTTTTAAAAATTCCTTCCGACAGAATTTTTTAAATATATCAAGGAACGTTTCCTAAAAGTTTGAGGTAGTTATCTCAAAAAACGTAGGAGAAGATAGATTTTTAGTGAAATAGTCTATTTTTGCCGTTTTAGTTTGCGCCTCCCATAAGAAACCTATTGTTGCCTCCGACTTTGACCGGCTATATCTCAAAAATTATTTTGAATTTTTAAAATCTGTAAAAAGCATCTTGTAGCTTAGTAAAAACTATATAAAATAAGATCAAAAACCAAAAAAGGGTATTTACCCCCCCCTATGCCCTTAACACTTTTAAGTGATTACAAAATAAAATTTTATATCAACTTGTTTGTTGTCTTGCATAATTCTTTATATGAGTAAGCTTATGATGATCTTATGTCTGATATCATTGTTCTATCTATATCAATATGATGATTTGACAAGAGGCTTTTTCTGAAGTTTACAAAAAGATAAATAGTATATGTGATTACTTAAATTAAAATGTGATAATTTAAAAACTGTTCTTAACAGCTGCACTCACAATTGGAAATGTCATGCCAGTTGGACAAATGCCTGAAGGTACAACCGTCTCTTCCCTTGAAGAAAAGATGGGTGATCGTGGCAAGCTTGCCAAAGCATCAGGTTATAATAAAACTAGTAACTTATGAACAATAATAATAATTTCAAGAATAATGTTTAATATATTTTACAAAGAGTTTTTGTTCACCATAACCTGTGATGATCTTATGTCTGAATTCATTGTTCTATCTATTTTAAACATGATGATTTGACAAGAGGCTTTTTCTGAAGGTTCAAGAACTTCAGAAGTAAAAAATTCAATTAATTGATTCTATTTTGTAATTGTAATAATATTGTTTTAGGAAACTATGCCCTGATCATTGCCCACAACCCAGACACTGGCAAAACCCGTGTGAAACTTCCAAGTGGATCCAAAAAACTGATCCCAAGTACCAACCGTGCCGTCATTGGTAAGTTGACTTTTAAATATTACCTTACATAAAGTTAGTTATATATTAAGATTTTTAAACAATTCTCTTTTAAATACTTTCTTATCTGAAATATTTGAGATAAAGCTTGTGTGTAAAATTGATGAGACATTGTTAATTTTCTATTATATTATTAAAACAGCAACAAATCTTAATGCCATACATTTTTTATAGTTGCTTTTATGAAACTGTAATAACAACTGTTTGTTTTGTTATCAACAATATATTCTTTTTCAAAGTTACATTATCTTGTTTTTGTTTTACTTTCAGTTAATGAAAAAAAAAAATAAAATAAAAATTTTATCCCTGTATTTATTTATTGGATTGTATTTTGAAGTTCGAAGCCAAATATTTAAAATAAATAGTTGAGTACATTTTATATAAATATATATTCAAAATATTTCTCAATATCTTTTACTCGAATTTTATTCTTTAGCATTGCATTTTATTAACACATTTTAGTCAGTTAAATATCATATAACAGTAGTTGAAAATAAAATGAAAACAATGAGAAAAATCTTACCTTAATAAGTTCAGACCCACATACTATTAGCTACTCCATACTAATGTATAAATTAACCCAATAAAAAAAAATTAGATGATTTTGTCATCCCAGTAGCTAAATGATACTTAAAAGTATACATTTTTATAAGTTATAAATTTAATGATATTTATCCACCAAAAATAGGAAGTATTATTAGAATTTTGTATTACTCTTTATTATTTAAGCTGAAAAATAAGAAACAACGAACAAAAATTAATCTCTAAAAGATAACTAAGAAATATTGTTTTTACTAGTTAATTATTCATTAAATTAATCTTTCAAACAAAGTGTTTATTTTTCGAATAGGTAATATTGGGTTACATGACAATTCAAATTCGGACAACTCAAATTCTGACAATTTAAATTCTTCCAAAAATATTTAATAAACTATATCTCAATAAGTAACATGAAATTGAAAAAAATGAAAAATACATATGTAGATATTATTAAAACCTACATGTCACTTTTTTCTTTCTTTCAAAACCTAAAATACTTTTCAAGATATTTTAAAATTACTAAAAATAACTGTTTTTTACTTTATTTAAGCCATATCTCACAAAGTATTTGATGTTTTGCGAAAAAAAAATGGGTTGTAGATATTAATATGACCTACATATGTATTTTTATATTAAAAAAAATATACGTTACTTTTTTATTTGTGGCTGTTTCAATTTTTTTTAAGAATTTAAATTGTCGAGTTTGAATCGTCAGAATTTGGTAGTTGTGCACCCGTAATATTGTTAATTAGAAAACTCTTAACAATTTGGAATTAAAATTATAATTTTAACAGAATGATATAGTTCTGACACAACTAAATAAAACGCTCTTAAACACAAAATATTTATAGTTTTATACAAACCAACATAAGTTTATTATGCGGACTGTTTACGTTCCACCAAATTTTCGGTTTCAACTTCGACAAGAAATAATAAAGTTTTAAACAGTGTATGTCTGGCTTTAAGAAAAACATTAAACTGATTCTCAGGTATTGTTGCTGGAGGTGGACGTATTGACAAACCTCTCTTGAAAGCCGGAGCTGCCTACCACAAGTACAAGGCCAAGCGCAACTGTTGGCCTAAAGTCAGGGGTGTGGCTATGAACGTTAGTTTTTTCAGTATTCAGATATAGCGTTATGTTAAGTTTTTAACATAGAACTACATAAAAGTATATTTTTTTAACGGATTTGTATTTATTTAATAATATTATAAACAGCCCGTAGAGCATCCCTTTGGAGGAGGTAACCATCAGCATATTGGTATGCCATCAACTGTCCGCAGAGATGCCTCCGCCGGTAGAAAGGTCGGTCTTATTGCTGCCAGAAGAACCGGTCGTTTGAGAGGAACACGTGTTGTTAAGGATAAAGAATAGAAATATTATTTCACAAAAATTGAATTTCAATAAATAGTCAATTTTATTTAGAGAATAAACTTGTCTTTTGTCTATGAAAATAGTAACTAAAATAATTAAAATAGATTTTAAGATGAATAATCTTTCTTTTGCTATATGCCTGTCGTTAGAATACATTTTGTTAAGGATCACAAATTTAATAACTAAAGAAAAACTGCTTTTCATCAAAATTGGTTATTAGTCAGTAGTTAAGATAAATTAAAATTCGATAGTAGTCGAGTTAGATTAACTGGCTTAATTAATGGACGTTCTTAACATCTTTATAAATAGACGTTAAGTAAATAAAAATGATACTTAATAAAAAACTGCGTAACAACGATAACACAAAAAATTCGATCTTAAAACTTCCATTCTATATTAATTTGTGTTTACGTGGTAACTTTGACTTAAATATGCCAGAGTAACCATAAAGAATTAAATAACATCTATAATAGTAAAGTTCAGACTGATTTTATAAATTCCAAGATTGCCTTTAAACCAGCAATCGTGGTAAAACCTGGAATTGGAGCAATTATGATTATAAAAACATTATTTATAAACAATTTTTACATGTTAAGTGTAAATTTTTAATTTGACACAAAAAATCTACCATACAGATATTTTTTTGTCACCAAGAAAATGAAGCCAGATATTATCATTTCAATGTTGTTATACAGTTCACCACAGTTTTTAAAGATCTAAAAACGGATACTTATAACCTAGAATAAATGTTCCAAACAATTTCGGTAACCCTGAAAACTTTTACAAAGTCCGTTGACTACACTTTAGTATATAACGTATTTAGTATAGAACGTAAGTGCTTTCTTGCTGGGCAGTAAACTATTTAACTACGACTAGCCAAGCTAAAATTTTCGACATTCTATGCTATAAATTAATGTACCCCAAGAATCAGATAACCCCTTAAGGTGGTCGTCTTAAATAATTAAGGGGGCCAAAATTTTATACTTACATTCGATGTTATGTAGATTAAGTTGAAAAGTCTTAGGCTTAATCACGGGTGGCTTAACTTCACTGAAAGTCTTTTAGAAAATTTTAAGGCTATAATTTAGAATTGCTACCAGGTATCCTTAATTCTAGAGTTCGTAATGAAGAACATCAGAAAACGACTTCCCTATTTTATTGAGAAATCTGGCCATAGTATTTTCAAAGGGACCTTATGAAAAATGTATTAAGAAACCCTCCTTTTTACAATACGGATTTTACAACACAATTACAGAGTCGCCACTTTTTAAGTCAAAAATATTATACTGAATGATTATGAATTGTCCGTGTTTTTAAACTACTTAAATAAAAATAAGTTTTCATTATCAATATAAGTAAACTTTTTTGGCAAATTAATATAAAACGTTGAAACTAAACCTCAATCAGAAATCTCATAGAAAATTCTGATTGAGGTACTCTTAAATTAGGGGTGGATAACGTACGGCCCGCGGGCCGAATCCGGCCCGCAGAGTGAAAATGACCGGCCCCGACCGTTTGTTAACTGTAATAGAATCTGGCTCGCAAATGAAAATTACCGGCCCCCGAGCGAAGTGACAGGCCCGCTACGGGTCATAATTACAATTTTTTCATGAATTTAAAAAGGATGCAAAAAAATGAATTTATAAATTAATGTATACTAATAAGTACCCTATTTCGTCGCAATATCTTGTCTTGTTTTAATTTAATTTAGATATCATTTTATCAAATTACCCCAAGTGTTTTTTAAGTACGTAGCTTTGTCAATTCTATTCATAGACATTATTTAAACATCTGACACGTCTCAATCTACATCTTAAGTTGTCAGACTTGTGAAAGTTTTGTGAGTTTTAAGGATTCAAAAAAGTGATCAACTGTATCCATAAAATTAGATTCCGGCCGGATCCGAAACTTTTATTTAAATTAGAATCCGACCGGGTTCGGATCTCGCCTTAAAATTAGTATCCAGTCGGATTCTGATCTAAAAATTCATTTTTTGTCTGGATACTGGATCTGTTAAATCACCAATTCGAAATGTTCCGGCCCGCAAAAGACTTAATTTTTTTGCATCCGGCCCCTTGATTGAAAAACGTTAACCACCCCTATCTTAAATCATACTACCCTGAGTTTTTTATATAAAAAAACTGCACTAAGACATCCTGATATTTTCAAACTATCATGAGTTCGTGGCAACCCTGTTAATATCTATTGCAGAAAAAAACCTCACTTATAGTGTATTTTTGCCTTTAGTAAACTGCCCCCTATTTCACGTAGATAACTACACGTTTGCTATTATATATTAGATTTTCTTATAAACAAAATTTACTAACAAAATTATGGCCCCTAGAAAACATTTATCAAAAACTCTTCAACTTACGCGATTATTATTTTTAGAGTAAACTTATTCTTTGAAAGAGTTACACCGTTTATATAAATTAACTATCAAAAAATACTATTGTAACCTTGATGTAACCCGTGAAGTGCTTTGTAACTGAAAACAGGGTCTCCAAACTGTTGAAAGATAACGCAACCTTGTTTTTTTTTTTTTTTAATTATGCGCTAGTTTATATGATTTGTAAACTAAACTCTTTAGGAACGGGTCAAAATTGCACGAAGATGCTTTTGCACGAGGGAAAAACTACACGAAGACAATTTTGCACGATAGCAAAAAAAAATATAGAAATAAAATAAAAGATAAATTAATCTAAAATAAAAAAAAAAGTTACTGACCGAGGGTTAGGGGTAACAGTGATAGTAAAAAAAAATTAAAAAAAGTAAAAACTCAACTTAATTTTAAAATAACAGTTCCAGTTCAACCCACGAAAAATTGTCTGCTCGTGTAAAAGTATCTTTGTGCAATTTTGTGCACTCGTGCAGTTTTTTACCCTCGTGCAGTTTTGTACGCTCGTGCAAATTTGACAGCTACACAAATTCTTTTGCTATTAATGATTGAAATTAATTCTATCAGCTATTATCTCAACTTATAACTTTTTTTTATTCTTCTGTAGACCAACCCAGGTTTGCTTTTTCTTCCCAAAGAGTACAGAACATACTTATAATAAAAAAACAATATTGAGCCTTTTCTAAAAAATTTTTTGTAAGAGCTTCTTAATCATATTTTCAGGAAAGTAATGCTTATCAATTGTTTATGTCCTTACGTTTTTGTTTTTATTGAGCACACTTTAAAAGTTTAAAAAGCTGCTAAGACATT
This sequence comes from Thalia democratica, assembly GCF_965202585.1. NCBI lineage: Eukaryota > Metazoa > Chordata > Thaliacea > Salpida > Salpidae > Thalia > Thalia democratica. Next base: position 63,028,197 of record NC_139165.1, read on the forward strand.
TTCAACAAGCCCGGTCTACGAAGTTATTTTAATTTGAAGTAATTGTTGTTGTGTAGTGCAAGTTGGAATACTGATTGAATACGTAAGGAGGCAGAAGTAGGTATTTTTTTATTAGCAAAGAACCAAGTTTACTACAAAAAATGTCTTTTTATTAGCGTCATTGAATTAAAAACTTATAATGAATAAACTTAATTAATTCCACAAAACTAATTCTATTGAATTTAACATTAGATAAATACTAATTTTTATTAAATAATAATTTATCTAACTAATAGTTAAAACTAAACTGAGCCGCACGACCATCAACAACAATCCATGCTGCATTTTGCGATCTGTTTCGTTATCATTAGGACTCATCATGAAAACAGGGTGCAAGGCTATTCAAATTCGGACAATTCAAATTCCGACAACTCAAGTTCTTTGAAAAAAATTTGAAGGGGCCACCAATAAAATATTAATGTATATTTGTCAATTATAAAAAATACATATGTAGGTCCAATTGATATCCACAAGACTTTTTTTATTTTTGCAAAAAAAAAAAGTATATTTTGATATATGGTTTAGATAAAATATAAAAACATAAATATTTTTAGTAATTTTAAAATATCTATAAAAATATTCAAGAATTTGCTAAAAATAAAAAATGGCTTTTAGATTTTAACAAGATCTACATATGTATTTCTTATTTTTTTCAAATTTTTGAAATATAGTCTTTTGAATATTTTTTTAAGAATTTGAATTGTCCGAATTTAAATTTTCATGTAACCATGACAACGTAGTCACAATGATTCGTACACCTTTTAAATAGAATGCGATTGAGTACTGTCTCGCTGAAGCGTTCGTTTGTGGGTCACCAAAGTAATTCGATGCAAATAAACCATCACAGAATTAATAGTTACAAACATAAGTTTGCTTTTTTGAATTTTTTCTTAGTTGTACGTCAGTCCATAGTCTGTCGACGCTTAGTAAGGGTCGCTTTAGAACACCTACTAATTCTTAAAAGTTGTTGCTTTGTTTATCGGAGAGTTGTTATTGTAGTGAATTACATAAAATTTTATATACAGACCACAGTTTGAGTTGTAAAAACTGATTATGCTAGCTATAATTTTATTGAAATAATGTATTAAGCTTGGATATGTTATTAAGAATTATTACTATACTAGTTTATTGAACAATTAAAAAACGCTCAAAACATTTAGTCCTAGGAACGTGCACAAGGAACATTTCGGTTATCGAGTCGTACACCATGGATACCTTTTAATGTCTTGTCCAGGACATTATAAGGTACTTTATAATTATAAGTACTCATTGAAAATAAGAAAAATTTTATAAGTATACATATAAAACATTTTTTATATATTTTACATGCGTATCTGGTAGTTAGAACTATGAAAAATTAAAAAGAAATTTTGGACGATTAGAATTTGTTTGTTACAATTATAAATTAGTTTTAGGATAAGCTTAAATTAACATCAATGCTTTAAAAAAGTTCAAAAAACAATTATTCTAAAAAAATAATTTAAAATTTATAATCCATACTAACTGTAAACTAGCCTGTTTTAAATTAAAAAACAACAAGTAAGACAAAATTAAAGTTCTAAAAAAAATTAACAATTAAAATTTTGTTTGTTGAAAAGCTTAACTATTTAATTAGTATAGTAAAACTTTGAAAAAAAAAAACCACGTTTGCAAAATATGTACTAAACGAGCTACTAAATATCATGTATACTTGTTTATTTAAACTAAACTTTTAGATTTTTTTTGAATTATTTATAGGACATAGGTCATAATCTTTTTAAATAGCTGGGAGATTTTTGTCAAAAATGTTTTCGTACCGCTTTACATAAAAAAATATGCTAATAAAACTCGCTGATAGCCAAAATTCTAAAAAAATAAGCTCTGAACAATTAAACCCCCGCTTAGGATAAAATTCGACCAGCGAGAGAAAATTATAACTTTCATTATATAACTTAAACTATATACTTTATGGTCTTTAAAACTGACAGTTTTTACTCTGAGATTTGAAATGAAATGCAAAAAAATGGTCTAGGTACAGTTTAAGGTAGACATAAAACTTACACTATATATTTTGGGGATATTTATGAAGAGTTAAAAGCTATAATTGCGGCTCGCGACCACGAAATGTCTGCTGACCCCTTAATTAGCACCATTGCTGACAAAAAATCAGGTTTAAAGCGTTTTTGTAGATTTTATTACGAATAATTTAAGTATTTCTGGGTTTGCAAAATTTTTTTTTTACTAAAAACTACGTAGTGGTCAAAACATATCTGCGTACTATAGTTTGCCAACTCCTGATAAAAAATATTGTTTAAGTTAAAAGCGAGTAGTTTTTAGAACACAGTTATGAAAAATTGATCAGTGCAAAATTAAGTTTTGGTTTTACTAGTCAAATAGCTAAATCTCGCAAAAACTCAATATTTGCGGAGTTATTTTATGAACATATGTGTATATATTCGTCAATCAAGTATATTAATATATGATCAATGTTTATTTAAACTACCTAAAACAGTGGTTCCCAACCTTTTTGATGCCTTGCACCCCTAAAGTCTCTTAATTTGATCTTGCACCCCTAACACTATATGCTATATTTATTTATTAATAATTTGATTATAAAATCATTGATTTCATTAATTAATAGTTTGTATTTTAGTTTTTATTACAGTGTACTATATTAACAAAAATAAAATACTTGGATATTTAAAAACATAACAAGCTATATTCGAACAAGTTTTATCTATTTTTTATAAGGTAGAAAATATCAGAACTCACTCTTCTCTCTGCAACAATAAACGTTTTCTGAAGGTCAAGCAAGCGAGTTTGGAGCTCATCACTTGTAATTCTACCTGCTATTTTTAAAACTAACTAAAAAATTCAATTACTTATCAATTAAACGAAAAAAAAACAAATCTATTTTTATAAAAAACAATTTTGTTTTTGTTTTTTATAAAGATATAGCAGCTAGGAGGTTTCAAAATAATAAAGGTTTGAGTTAAGATTTTAAAAAGTTAAAAGATATTTAGCCTTAAATTGTATAAAGATATGTATTAAAGTTAATACAAAAAAAGTTTGTATGCTTACAACATAAATAGAAAAAAGTAGATTGAAAAAGGTAAACGGTTTAAGTTCAAAAAAGGAATGAATAGAAATAAAATTGATGCATTGAATACTTTTTCTGATCTATAAAAATTGGTTTCACTAAAGCTAAAAACAAGTTTTCCTAAATGGTATAACAAACAGTAATTGCTGTGAACTTTACAATTTACTGATGTAAAATTTTTAAGCACAACTTTCTGCACAACTAAGCTTAATAAAAGATTACATTATAAATGTAACAGACTTAACAGAACCTGTTCTTAACAGCTAATAAAAAACCTGCTGAAGATACTAATTTTTATCTAAGTATTTCAATTAAAATAGGTTACAAAAATTATACTTTTTATGTAGAAAAAAACTATAATAAATTTTAATATAACTTGAAAGCTGCATACTTTGCTAATTAATTTTGATATCATTAACTAGACTGCTTTTAAGATTATTTGTTGCGAAATTTTTCAGATATCTAGAATATAAGTATACACCATACAAAGTTAAGTTGTTGCATACTCTATAATTTTATAAACATATTTTTTAAACACTATTATTAAAAGTGTTTTTTGTATGCAAATTTTTTTACAAACAAAAGGTTAATTAATATAACTTTTTTAACACTGTGTTGTAAGTTTACATTCTGAAGCGTATATTTTTTACTTTACAATTACAAACATCTATACAGTTACAAAACTCTTCATTACATTATAACATAAAACAAAACTTGTATATTATTTTAAAATTTACACAAAAAAATGATATACGTGACCTGGATACCCAATATGTTGGAGAAACGGAGCGACAACTGTTCGTCAGAATTAAAGAACATACAAAGCCTACAAATAGTGCAGTATTCTCACATACAGGACAATGTAAAATCTGTCAAAATCATAATGATATTTTTAATTGTTTTGAGGTAATTAAATTTTGTAAAAATAGAAATATTTTACTTGCAGTAGAGGCTATTATGATATAAAAAACTAAATCTAGACTTAATCATCAACTAGGTCCTGATAAAGGATCTAAAATTACACTTAACATTTTTAAATAGTCCATTTTTGTTCTAATTATTTACTTTAGTTTTTATGATTAATTTGATTAGTTTTATATTGATTGTTTCTTTAGTTTACTCGTATTTTGTTTAATTAATAAATTTTTTTGAGTTTTTATTTTGTTTTGAAAAGGAATTAGTTAAATTTTTGAAGCATTGCTCAGTAAACTGTTTAAATGAAAAAAATCTTGTTACTAGCAATAAATTGGTTCATAAAATCATGTAAACACCATCGCTACATTCTAAAGATGATATTATTTGAGTTTAAAACAGGTTTCCCAAATTTTTTTCATAACGCCCCTTTTGAAGAAATCATAAAAGCAATGGCCCCTCTCCAATAACATTTCTCAAAAATCTACTGTGCGCAATATAATTCTTAATAATACCCAACCTTATTCTTTGCTCTCCTGAAGACCTTCTATCGTTAACTCCTGAATATCTGGTAAAAGATTCAAATTATGGTTCCTTTACTAGCCACATAACTTTCTAAAATGAACCACTTTGGTAAACCCTGGTGTAGTACAACAAGTACTTTATAAAAAATAAAGTTGCCAGCACCATGATGCTAAACTTTTTGTATCAAGTAAAAAAAATGACCCAGCTAAAAACAAGCAAAAAAAAAAAGACCCGAAAGTTTAAAAAACGTAAAAAAAATGACACACATTTAGTAAATTTTAGTTAACAATGACCCCATTTGGCCAACTTTGGGAAGGATAGGTGTAAAATATGCACGAAAGGACAATTTTTCACAAGAGCCTTTTGCACGGGTAGAAAATGTTTTATTTTTTGATAAATTTTATTTTTATTATAACTGTTAACCCTTGGTCGGTAATTTATTTTTTATCAATAAATTTATTTTTTTTCACTATCATTTTTACCTCAAACCCTTATCCATGGTCGGTATATTTTTAATGTTTTTTATTTATTATAGTTTTCTTATTTTAATCAAAGGTTTTATTAATAACTAGTAACTTTTTATCACGTAAAAAAAATGACCCCAATAGTTTTAACAAGAAAAACACGACTCAAGTAAAAAAATTACCCCAGCTAAAAACAAATAAAAATAGTAACCCCGGTTTCATTTTTTTTTTATTTAATCCAACATTTCTAAAACAAATACTTAAAGTTTGATACTAAAAAACTTAAAAAGCCAATAAAAGTGATTTCTATTTATAAACAATTTCAAAAATATTCAAAATTAAGTGAACTAAATTTTATTTAGTACTTAACATGTTAATTTATTTTTAGCAGATTTAGTTAGATTATTTCTATATGCAAACTTTTTTTATATATAGTCTACTGGAACAAAATGGTTGATCATACCAGTTCGATTATCAAACCACAAGCTTTCGGTAGACTGAGACCGGTTTTTTTCTTATTAGGACTCATCAGTCAGTTTAAAAAAAAATCACAACCGAAAAACTTTAAGTCTACTGGTTTTCAAAAACTTACAATGACTTTTAACCAAGTTTTATTTGTCAACACATTACATAACTTAAAGATTACAAACATTTATTGCACAAAATAATTACGAAAAACAACAAAGAAAGACGTTTGACCAAACAAAGTTACACTAAAAGTGTATGCAAGCAAAACTCAAGGCAACAAACCACTAGCTCAGAAATGAAAATTACAGAAACCATTTTATGTTTCAGAAATAAAGCACTGAAACGATTAAAACTTTGTCGAAATGTGGTTTTGTCAGGAATTATGTTTAGCATTGATTCAATAACTCCTTACAACAAATAAGTGTATTCTATTTTAGTCATCTGCAAATGAATCCAGCGAATCTTCTTCCACATCATCATCTTCATCTTCATATTCAAAGTTGTTGTTGTTGCTTGTTTTTCCAGTTGACTCCTTTGATTTCACACAATAGTCATCTACTGTCGTTGGTACAACAACTCCGTCTCTAACCGCCTCCTCCTTCGAAACTTCTACCTAAAAACTTTGTGTTTAGCTTATTTGTACTAAAATTTAAAATTATTATAAAATATAAACTTAAATAACCTAAAAATTCCTGCTAAGCTAAAAAAGAGTCTATAAAAATATTGAAAATATGAAAGTGTTTAGTTTTTGGTCTACGGAAACAAAGTTGTAGTGCAGATGATAGTCAAAATTAAAATAAAGTTATTTAAACCATAAGCCAGAACGAAATAATTTCAATCTTACTTTAATTTTCTTTTAACTCTTATACATAGCTGAGCCGTTATAAATGAAATTTTATTTAATCTTACTGTTTTAAAGTGTACTTTTTGACCTTAATTCGTCAAGACTAGCCGTTTAATGATCAAAGTATAAAAAACATAGTACTTGCAACTGCTAGATTTATACCATATTGAAACTTTAGCAACTAATTTATCAAAACATAAAAAGCTTTTATTTTTATATCTTAATCTTAAGTTTTGATGAGTCAGTAAAAATGTTTTTTTTTTCATGTTAAGTTTAATCATTAAAATTTTATTTTTCAGTTTTTTTAGTACTTGGGTAAGGTGGGTTATAATAAAGTTATAAGAAAAAACTTTAAAATTTTTTTGATGACCCAGCAAATATGCAAATGATTTGTTACTTTTATGCAAATATTTGCGTGTTTTTCAAGCTAACCCTTAAAATTACTTTGACGTGTAATTTAAACGAAAACCTTTTTCGAATATCATTTGAGAAGTTCAAAAAATCAAGTTCCTATAACAGTATTTTGTAATATAAAATCCTAAAAACTATTCTACTTTTGTTTACAAGTATATAAAAACCTAATAGAATTTAGTCACATAGCCAGATATTAGTTTATTAAAGTCAAGTTGGGTCAGGAAAAGACTCATAAAATATTCTGAACAACTTTTAATGCTTGAATGTTCGGCAGGATTTCTTTTTTATTGTTTAAAAAAGCATTCTGAATCGCCTTATTTTCACAGCCAGAAATTTTTTAAGATGTTAAAAAAAGAAAAAGGCATAAAAAAGAAGTTCTCTTTAACTTCTTTAGTTATTTAACTATACAGGACTTTGGGATTTTTTCTTGTTAAATTTTAACTATTATGCAACTGTTAAAAAAAAAACTTCAACATGTGATAATCATTTAACGGCTCAGATATATCAACCAATAAGCTTGAAAACACTTATTTTTACAATTTATAAGTCTTTAATATTGAATAAAGTAAGTTTCAAACTTAAATTGTTGTTTAACTTTATTATTTTATTGCACAAACTGATATTAAATTTTTTTAAAAATAATCTAGTTCTAAAAAGTTTACCCTCTAAACACAATTCATTTTAATATAGATTATTTACCTTCAGATCTATATTAATATGTAGAACTAGTTATGATATATTGATCTATATCCTTTAGTAGGTAAGATTATCTTTGTAAAATATAAATATATAGACTATATACTTTAAGCTGATTGAAATCAGTAGTTCAATGTTAACAAATAACAAGTACCTGTCTGGAAACATAATCTCGGTATTTTGTATTTTTCTTTTCTCGCCATTCTCTAAACATAACAGATGCATCAACGTTGGCGGGCGAAGACGTGTTAGGTTCATTGAGCAGCGAAATTACACTCATAAGGATTGTTCTCACATTTTGAGTGGGATTCCATCTTTCTTGTGGAAGCTCTCCTGATGTTACATCTGCTACAGGCGGATGCAGAATGGATATGCACACCTAGTAAAAGCAGAATAAAAGATTTTAGCTTTTGTATCATAAAAAACAAAAAAAAAGAAACTATCGAAAAATGAAAAAAATGTTAATAACAAAAAACTAATTATCAACATATCTAGTTAGACTTTTGTTTAGTCGATACTCAATGTAATTTTTTTTCAAATTCCGTGTTTCTAGGTTTAGCTGTATTTCAGTCAGCTCTTAAGTGCATGATTGATTTTACTTTTAATATTTTTCTTGAAAAAGTAATTGAAGACGCTTTAGACAAACTTTAACTACACTTTTTAAGTCTATAAGTTGAGAAATATTAATGCAGTATTCTTTCTTTATTATATTTTTAAGAAAGAATACTGTTTAATTTGTTAATATTATATGTTTCAGTGAACTTGTTTCGCTCGGATCTTTGTTAACAAACGCTTAAATTTATATTTTTGAATAGAAATATTAATGCTCGATTTAGGACTAAAACAATAATTTTACATTTTTAATGACATTTTAAATTTTCAAACTGAAACTTATAAACGATCATTAAAAGTGCATTCTGAATATTTGAACTGTTATTATTTAAACTACTTTTTACTTATTTGTATTAAAGCAATTGGTGTAGAAAACTAAGTTTTGTATATAAAAGAAGTTATGCTACTTGGTAAATAGAAAAAACTTTTAGTATAACTTATTATACTTTCAACCCGCCAAGATTTCTGGTCAGTGAAACTCTAAATGCGATGTTTGTGTAGGTTTGTGTCGTTTTTAAGTCAAGATTAAAAAATAGGTAAACCTTCTATAGAAGTAAAAAGTAGCCTTAATACTCTTTTTAATCTCAAAGTCGTATATGAAGTACTACATTTATATATACTAATTTTTTCAAAATATATATTATCTTTTTAATAATTTTTTTCCTGAGCTTATTAAAATAGCTTGATTGGCTTTAAGTATTTACGTCGTTATTTAATAAAAATGATAATTAAAGTTTTTGTTTCTGAGTATAAACGAATAAACTTAATTATTTTAACTAATTTGTTATTTTATTGCCTGGATTTGTTACATTTTTAATTTAAAGGCAAAAACTAATTATCATAAAATACGTGACTTAAACAGAAAATGTAAACTTGAACCTATGAAAAATTTAAATTGTAGTAGACTCTGAAAGTTATCAAAGATAGAAGTTTCTTGGTCAAGGATAGAAGCCAACTATTAAACATTGTTAACTCAAGACGAGTATGTTATAACTTATTTTTGAGCGTAATCAGAAGTTATCGATCGGGTTTATAAGTTATAGTCGAGTTTCGTAAAAAAAAAGTTTTGTTTATGATGGTTATTGTATAAGCATCTAAAATTCTAACATACTTATTTTATATTAGACAAACATCAACTTTCTGCATCAGAGTATTTTTTAAAATTAAATAAACTTCAACTTATGCTTGAGAGAAGTTAAACATGCAGGTTGAAGTATTACTGATTTAAAAATAAGGTCATCTCAATCAACATTAAAGCAATTAACTTTTATTGATTCTGTTAAATACAATAACTATGTTGGAAGTGATATTTTACCTATTTTAGAGGATCTAAGACACTTGAAGAACTACAAAAAACATAAGGCAAGTTTTAACCTAAATTTTCACCAGCAATTGAAGTTTATTGAACGACAAGAAAGACGCTCAAAATATTTAGTCCTAAGACCTGTCTATAATTATCGAGTCGCACACCACGGATGAATTTTAAAGTCTTGTCCAGGACATTCTTAAAGTTTTACATTATCAACTCTGTTTGCAAAAACAATATATTAGGAGTATACTAGCACAACAGCGGTGAGCCTGGACCTTAAGTTATGTAAAGATATTATTAGTGCAAATTAGATTATGTATTTCATATGCCTATTAATTTTTATAGCAGGTTTTTCCAAATTCATTTTCATAAACGCCTCCTTGGTAGAAAACAAAAAAAAATCACCCCTTATTTTAGATATTGCCCCTTTACTAGTTAAATATATATCTATTTTTTCGCCACCTTATTAATTAATGCCCCTGATAGCTAGAACCGGCCTTAAAGGCGCGATGTTGACCACTTTAGAAAACCCTGCTTTGTATAATGTCAATGAAGTATGACTTTGCTTATGTCTTATTGCAATATATTTGAAGATGGAAGAACATCATGGTCGCCTAAATTTAATTAAAGAAAAAAGAATGCAAAAACTCAAGAAATTAAAATCTTTAAAACTTTAGGCGCTAAAGTTTCCATTAGATCCACCATAATATTTATTTATTGTGTTAGTTTTTTGTTTTAAATACTCAACAAAACTTCACAAAATTTAGAGTATAGGGGAGATAATAAGCGAAGTTTGTGTAGGTTTGTGTCGTTTTTTAGTCAACATTAAAAAATTGGTAAACCTTCAATAGAAGTAGCCTTAAAACCAACACAAAATATAAGTTTTTTATCACAATTATCTAGATATATATTCTTTTTTGAACGAAAAAAAGCGCTCGAAATTTTGGTCTAAGGACCTAGTGTACGAAAAAACCTTTTGGTTATCGAGTCATACACTAAGAAACAGTATAATGGCATCTCCAGGACAAGATAAAGTCTTATCACAACCAAAAAGTTTGAAAATAGCTGAAATTGAATGGTATCTCCAAAAATAAAGATACGTCGAGTTTTTATAAAACAGTAGTTAAAATAAAATCGATAGTAAAAAGTAATTTAAGAAAATAAAAGTAAATGTGCTCATTTTTTAAACTACGATTGTAATTTTAACTTATTACAATCAATTAGATAAAGTTCCTTCTTAGGAATCTTAATTCTGGGTAATTATAATAACCTACCGAAAATAAAGGTTTTTCAAGTAATATTTTCCGTACACTTAGCTTTAAGATACTGATAAAAAAACAGGTAAACTGCGTTGGAATGAAGATAATTTTAATTAATTATTGTAAGCAAATAAAATATTATAAAAAGAGAGAAAATAAATCTAGTCAAAACAATAAAACGTACTTTAATCACGTTTATTTATTCGAAAAAAATTAATTATATTAACTTTTACCTAAAAAGTATTACATTGTTCATATAACGAAAAAAAAAAATCGCATTCGTAGTGTCAAGTTACGGAAAACACCGACACAAATAGGTTTTTTTGTTAAAAGTAAATACTATTTTTGTTGACCACTACAAGACTTAACCCAGCAAAAAATAAGATCTCACATTTTTCATAAGCTTTAACAACAAATCAAAAAGTATTTTAACCATGAAAATTTAAAATAAAAGTTTCTCCGAAGTATTCTAATTTGATCAGCAAAAATGTGAATTTAATTGTTTAAGTATATTTACTAGTTACAACGATAACAAAAGTTTAATTTTTTGCTTTATTTAATTAGCACTAGCTTTGATCTCACAATAGTTTGAACTTAAATTTTATAAGAATTTAATTTTATGTACTTTTTACTTAGGAGATTACAATAAAAGCTTTCGACTTAAAGATAAAGAGAATAATCAACTCAAATTTTTAAATTTTATTAACAAATTAATGTTTCAATCGTTTGAAATAAATCAAACGAGATCCTCAGTTGAATAAAAAACCTGTAAAATTTTTTTTATAAACATGCAAAAAGACATTAAGTTGAACTTTAAATAAAACTGGCAAGTTTTTTACTTATTTTAGGTAAACTTATCCTTTTTTAACTCTGTTGTTAGAAATTTCTACTGATCAATATATCTTATTTGACTATTTAAAATATAAATTTAATTGTTTGTTAGCAATGTGTTGACTCGTTTTTCACACAGAAACATATGTCAGTGTAATAAAAGAAGGATACTGTATAACTTGTTATTATTATATCTAATTTAGCAATAAGTAACACCAGTATTTTGTTTAATTATGGAAAACTTACTTTAAAGACGTCTTTTTAATTGTTTACAACAAAGTGCAAAAATATGAAGTTAAATATGCCAACTTTAAAAAATTATTTACAACTTTATCGATGTGTTTAGAATAAAAGGTGTAAAATAAGAAAATACACAGTGAAAACAACAAAGATGCAGATAATCATAATAAAATTGCTTTAAAATAATAGAGTTTTGTAAAATTATCAGTCTGAAATAGACGAGTCCTCAGTATTATCTCTTGAATACTTCTTATAAAAAAAACATGAAACTTAAATCTTTACTATAGTTTTTTGATAGGACTACACATTTTTTCACACTTTTTTCTTATATTAAGCTTTTTACTGGTTAAGAAATGTATAGTGCAGAAATAACACTAAAAGTTATAACTTATTTTTTAAGTTTTGTTTTACATACATATATTGTTTTTTGAACGAAAAAAGCGCTCAAAAAGTTTGGTCCAAGGACCTGGTGTACAAAAAAATTTTCGGTTATCAAGTCATACACCAGGATAAAGTTTAATGTCATGTCCAGGACATAAATAAAACAAACTATGTCTGGACCTATCTATTTTAATCTTAAGTTATAACAGGTTATTTAAGCAGTTTATATAAGTTTTAATGTTCAAAACGTTTAAGATTATATTAGTATATGCTTTTTAAGTTTATCTCATGACTGTTAAAAACAAAAATTTTTACATAGGTATTTTTAACCTGTTAAATAAAAACTATAAAACAGGACTTGTTACATTTAAAATAGTATTTTCTATAAGTTTAAAAATTGTTACATGAGAATTCAAATTTAGACAATTCAAACTGTTATAAAATGTTTTATATAAAGAATTGGAAAAGTTTTAATAAGCGAAAGATCTCTTACTGGGTGTTTTGTTTTAAGAATTAAGATAGTTTTTCTTCAATGGTTTTTTTAACTAAACTTTATTAATAAAAACAGTCATGCTTAGGTAAGTTTTAAAATTTATTTTAGTCGTACCTCAAAAAATAATTTGAGTTCAAAAAAAAATTATCATAAGAAGAGAAATCAACAAGTTTGTGATTAAAATATAAATGTTAAAAAAGCTTATTTACAATAGCTCAGAATTTACAGAAGTAACGGAATTTTGATTGTCAGAATTTGAATAATCATGCACCCGAAAAAAACAATTATTTATACTAGTGGTTTTCAAAAGTTTCTAAAAGCTGTGCATAATAAATTACTATGATAAAATACGCACTAGAGACTAGGACAATGTAACTTTTTTTTTTACAAACTTAATCAAGTGTATCAGATTATTTTTTAATTCAGTAAAAAAAAAAACTTTTCATCCTACTATAACTAATCTCAGTCCGTTTTTATTTTGTGAACTAAAATTTTGTAACTTATTAATTCTTTATTTGTAAATTTTCTTCAAATATTTAAAAAGTATTTTTTGAAAACAAATTATTCATATGACTTCTCTTTTTAAAGTACTTTTAATATTAAGACAGTATAAAATTTTCTATTTGCGCTACTGTGCAAAAGTTTACTTTTCAAGAAATACTGTTTTAAACTACTCTGCATTAGACTTAGTGGGTTTGTAAAGTTATACAATTTTAAAACTTTTTATAACCTATTTCCAAAAGAAATTAAAAAGCTTTACAAAAATATATACAATGAAAATAAAATAATTTTCATTTAACTAAAACAACTTTTATAGCTTAATTTTAATAAACAAAAGTAACCTCGCCGTTTGAAAATACATTTGGGTGCCACATTCGAGAAACAAATTTGAATGTTGGTGGGGAAAATGGGTAATCACCCGGAAATCTTATGATTGCTTTAAAGTATCCGCCTTCGTAGAGCGTGCCAGGTGGTCCGAATATTGCAACTTGCCAATCGTAGAGGTTCCTTTCATCAACTAATGCAATTCGGAAGCCTTCCATTGGCTGTTCCTGCAAATTTTGCAGTTCCTTTGCTAGTAGTTTAGCCGAGCTTGCTTTTGGTAACGCCATGTTTGCTTAATTTACCAAAGCTAGAAGTTAAAGTTTAACTTATGCAGTTTTATATGTTATTACGTAATAATAGTTTTGAAAATGTACCTGGTTGGTATAAAATAGCATATTTAAACTTATTGCTCAAAAGAAAAGTAAAAGTCTATCTATATATAGTTTTTTATTAGAACTTTTGCTCTATGAATAGTTTTTCTTCTATTACTTTTTTAAATATTCTTTGAACAAAAGTCAGCTTTACTAGTCAAGAACATTTGTGACAATGTAAATTTTTAAAGTTCTAAACAAATTTTGTTTCTAAACAACTCAACATACTACAAGTTGTTTAAAGTTTCAAACGAGTTTTGAATTTCAGAATCTTTAAGGATTTAATTTTTTTATAAAAAAAATACAGTGTAACTTAATATTCAATCTACTAACTATTCACAAAAAAGTTGAACAAGTGTTAAATTTAAAACTTCTGAAATAAAAAATTGTTTCAAAAGCTAAAGAGCTAAGCAACTTTAGCTTTTTTAAAAACTGTTCAAATTTTTAACTAAGCGCCCTAAAAGGAGATAAAACACAAAATCTATTTTTTCGTATTAATACGTTCAGTAAAAATTCACCGATAAATTCATGTTTGTGACTGTTGTAATTCTTACCTTTTTAAAACTAATATAGAAATTAGTTATTAGTTAAGGTACTCCTTAAGCTTTTATTTTTAGAAAAAATAGTTATTACATACGTTTTTACATATTTTCATATAATCTATCAAAAGATATGTTTGTTGAACTAAACTTAATAATAACTTATCGTACTTAAAGTTTCTTTTTTATAGAAAATATCGAAAAAAGCAGAGTTTAGAAACATAAGACCCGCCGTAAAAAATAAAATATTTTTGTTTAGGCCATGAAAACCCATCTAAACCCTGTAATCCGACATTTTATATAGTTCTCGTTTTATACTAAAAATGATTATTGGAACTACTTTTTGTTACGTTTTTACGGTAAAACTCATATTATAACCACGATTTTTTTGTTAGAATAATAAGGATGTTTTTTATTATAAAAATACATACAAGAAAAGCGCTGTAATTTTTTCAACTTTAGTTATACAGTCTGTTTTTTTATATTATCAAACATATTTTTGATTTGTGTAACCACAAATTATACATCCAATAAAACACGTTACTTCAAGAAAAAGTTATAAAGGTGATTAACAATTATTTGACTATGAAAATAAATAACTACATATAAAGTAATGTAATCTGTAAAAAAAAAGTTATTTAAGACTTCGAAATTAAAAGTGGAATAAGTGATAAGCTGAAGCTTTGCAGATAATCATAACCACATAAACTTATGTTTTGAAATTTTTTCTTAATTTTGATTGAATTGATCACGCTTACAGTTCTTAATCGAATTAAACAAAAAATATCTTAAAAGATATCTTATGCTTTGTAAATACCACATTTTTCATTTAGGTTAGATAAAAACACCAAAAAAATATTTTTACGACCTAGAAGTTCAATTAAAATTTTATGTGTTTATTCTTTATCAAAGTATTCAAGTTAGTTAAAAATTTAATGGAGCCTACAATTCTTGTTGAATTTAAACAAAAAGCTTCTTAAACGATTTATCTTGCTTTGTAGATATTAAACTTTTTGTAAAGACATGATGAAAACATATTTTGCTTTAATTTATGATCCAACTAGTTATCTACGAGTTTATTCCTTATACATTAAAAAGCGCACGATTTTTGAAAATCATAGAAAATTAGTTCAAGTTAAAGGTCATAAAAAATATTTTTGGAGTCGTTTAACATATTTTGTTCAACAAAGTTAAGAATTGTAAGCGTGATTAAATCTATTTGAAGCTTGTTTATTGTTGTAAAGAATCAAAACATAAAAATTTAATTAGACTTAAAGGTCATATTTTTTATCTAAATACAAAATGCAGTGCTAAAAAGGAATATTAACGGTCTAAGATATTTCTGTCTAAATTGAAAAATAGTTTTAAGCTCCAGCAAATTTGTTGCAACGGTCTTTAATTAAAATAACACGTAGAAATTAATTGGACTTTAAGGTTATAAAAAATACCTTTTCGTGTTTGTTTTAATTTTTAATATCTATGTGGCAAAAGGATTCTTTTAGGATGTTTTTTTAATTAAATAAGAGTTGTAAGGTTTATTAAATATTTTGTAGACGAGTTAACTTAAAAAACTTAGTTTGACTTAGTGTAATGATTGTATTTTTTTATGTTTTAGTTTTATCTTAATTGAAAGTAAAATATCTACAAATAATTATAAATCGTTTAAGATTTTTTTTGAAGAAATCTGATAAGAACTGTAAACGTGATTAATTAAACAAATTATGCAAAACTGTATAAAACATAGATTTAAGTAGATAATGAACATCTACAACACTTCACCTTCCAAAAAAGTTTTCAAGACAGTTTGATTTTAAAAATTTATTTTAAAAATATTTATTAAGCTGAAAATATTTTGTTTTCACTGAAAACTAAATGAAAAACGGTAAAATTAGATATAAAGATAAAGTTAAAATGTTACATTGTTCAAAAAATCTCTAAAATATAATTTACTTTATAAATTTTAACTTACACACGAGTTACGTTTACAAAAACAAATAAAAAAGATTGTAACATCGAACAAATTTAGATACAACGTTTTGCTTTAGTTTAAATACAAAGTTAATCTGAACTGTAAACGATTTGAAATTTAGTTTTTCTTTAAACATTTTTGAATGGTATAAAAGCAAAAGTACACATAAATTAAAAAAATTAAAAACACATAAAAAGTTATATTGCACTTATTTCCTTCATACGCAAGTTTTGGATTTGAATAATACATTTAAAAATCGTTAATTAAACAGTTTAAAGTACATTTTCAAACTGTAGTGTTTTTATTTCAAAAGTAATAATAATATAGTAATATTCTAAATATATAGCTAAACATTTTAACTTAAAATAAAATTTCATATGAATATTGTAGTAAAAGTTAGTAAAATAAAAACATTAAATCTTTGTATAGTTGACCAAGATCGCTCTAAACTGGAAATTTATTGTTTATTGAACAAAAATAAAGCACTCAAAATGTTTGGTCCAAAGACCTAGTGTATGAAGGAACCTTTTGGTAATCGAGTAGCAAACCTTGGGTACCTTTTAACGTCTTGTCCAGGACTACATTGTCCAGGAAATAGAGAATGGATTTTGGTAAATGTTACCAAAATTTAGCTTTAATGAAGTCCTACACAAAAAAAGTTTTTTTTTAAACTAATTTTAAAACAAAAGTTTTTAGACCCTAGGTAGCAAGCTTTCTAAAGTATTTTTTCTTGTGTGTTTTTATCAAAAACTAAGTTAGTTTAAAAAGATTTAAAAAATAAGTATAGTTATCTTTTGTGTAAAAACTTTAAAATGTTAAATATGAAATAATATTGATTTAAAAGAACACGTTTTACTCAACTTTATAGACAAAAATTTAATAAATTTATATCAATTAAAATGCTGTTAAACTGGCTAAAACTGTATATGAAAAGTGAAAAGTCTGATTAAAAAACGGCCAATAAAAATTATTTTTTGTTTGTCGTTTTTTATTACAATTTGCAATATTTCTATTACAATGTACAAAATCTCAGAATATTTTTGATATGTACACTAATATTGTCTTATCTGGTTTTTCTACAATAATCAAAAATTCACTATGGTGAAGATAAAAATATATATATTTTTTTTGCTTACTAACCAAACTCATTAACAAAGTTTTGAAATATATTTTTGAAAATATGAAAAAAAAAAAAAAGTATATTTAGTTTAAGGAAATATCTAAATGGTTTATCTTTGCCGATTGAATTTTCAATTCAAAGAGCAACTTAATTTTATGTATGCGAAAATATTCAAATCGCCTCGCGCCAGCTGGCATATCTCTTCAGTTGCAAATGAGTTTTTAAATTTTGTTATGAAAATAAAGATATGCTAGAGTTTTGAATTTTTGACTTCAAGTTTTTAAGGAAAAACTTAATTGTTTTTTTGTATAGAGTAGATATGAAAAAAGTCTTAACATGTAATATACAGTTTTTGATTTTTTTATCAAAATTGTTTAAAGAGTCTTCTGCTAAATAAATAAAATATTGTAGTGGAGTAGTAAGGCAGCTATTTATTCAAGATTAATTAAAAACTGTATCTACTAATGTCTAAAGTTTTTTGCCTTAATATTTTTTACTTTCATTATTTTTTTTTTTAAAGAATACAACAATGGCCTGTTTGCAGCTGAAATCAATGTAGTCTGTTAGTTGCAAATGCTAGGTCCTTCTTAAAGACTAAAATTTTAGTTGTCTTTATTTTAAGTCTAATTAATTATTATTTTTTGTTTGTTTTATGTTTGGGTAAGATAGGTTAGGGATAGGCGTTTAGATGTTGTTAATTTATTGCTGTATTATTACTTTACCTCGTTTGCATAATGTTATGGCATAAAAAAAACCCTACTTATGCAGTCAATTCAAATATAACTGGTTACAAAACACAAGACAAAGACAACACGCAGTAAATATGGAAGAAATAATAATAATAAAAAAAAACAAATTAAAATAACAAATTACAACGAGACAAAACAAAGTATAAAAAGATTTAACTCAAAACAGTTTTAAACAAACAGAAACTAAGTTAAACAAGTATATTAATATGCCTCTTTTGTTGTCTTGGATCTTTATAAAAACTTCTTTTTATGACCTATTTTTTTGCTGCAAACATCAGTTAGCTGTTCCTTTTCACCAGTATAACCTTTTCAAGTTGCGCTTGCAAACGTAACGTAGTTCTTCGCGACTAACTTTACATCTGCAATCGACCTTTACAGCATCTTGTAGAATGCGCTCACTCAGAACATTAATGGATCGTAAACGTCATCAAATCCTTTCTTCAGTATGGTGTGTATAGTAGTAAGACTAGTTCGTCTTATAATTAGTTCGTTATTAATCTAATGTCGCCATTTAAAACTGACAATACTACAAAACCATCATTAGTTGAAGGTGTTAGTTTTTATGTTTCTGTTGATTTAAAAAGCACCGTGTCTTACTTCTGCATATCAAAGCATACCTGAAATGTTATTCTTGTTGCGAGCTTAAAGCCAAATTAGTATTTTTTTTCTACAAAAGTTTTTTTTTGAATAAAGCGATAGAAATAAATTGATTAATTCATAACACTTAAGAAAAAAAAAACCGTAATTCTTATAATTTTTTTATTTATAGTAACTTTGTTTCATATAAATACATCCATATTTGTGGGTATAACTAGTTTAAGATTTTTCCAAACTTTTGTACGTTGTTGAGCTAAAATACCAGAAGATTTACGCATGTTTAAAAAAACTTATTGATGCGTTTACTGCCAGTTTAAAAAAAACTTTTTTTATAATTAAAAAGAAAATTTAAACATGAAAAAGTTTTTTATACCTATCATACAAATTTTATCTTTCAACTAGAATTAAATATGTTAAGTTACGCAGCAAGCTTTGCATTTACGTAAGCATAGAATTTAGCGTATTTTAGTTTTGAACTTTACTTAAAAATCAAGAAAATAAAAATTATTTGTTCCCAGAAAAAATGATTGTAAAAATACAGATTCACTATGAATAAATGAAAATAATATAACTTACATGATTAAAGAAAAAATCAGGTTGTAAACTCAATTCAGGTTATGTTTTATTTTAACAAAAACTTACTTTTTACAGTCAATAAAACTAAGTATCAACAGTCAACAGTCAACACTATAACAAAATGTTTTAATCCATAAATATTAGTTATTACTATTACTAATAGTCTATAAAGTATTATAAAACTTCAAAAAGACCTATTAATACTAAAAGATGTTTACTCTTTTGCCCTTTTTTTTCTTCTTATGTATAAGTTAGGTGTACAAATTAGTAACCGTTTTTTTAAATAGATTGTTATACTTGCTCCAGACTCCAGAGACCTGGTGTAAGAAGATACCTTTTGTTTATCTTGGACAAGACGTTAAAAGGTATCTAAATGGTGTGCGACTCGATAACCGTAAGGTTTTTTCTTTCATCAGGTCTATGAACCAAATACTTTGAACGCCTTTTTTTAAGAATTAGATATCGAATCGTACACCACTTGGATACAGTTTAACGTCATTGTCCAGGAATATTCGATACAAGTCAAACATTTTTATTTAATTTGAATATTTTCGTAGTGTTTATATGTTTTTATATTATTCTTCTTAATTTGAAAAAGTAAAAGTCTTTAACTTAACTAGTCAGCTATTTTTCTTCTAACTAAGGTAGTTGTATTACTTTTTTACGCATTGTTGATCTTTATAAATGCATTTTTGTCAAACCCACAAATAAATACCATATGGTGCTATAGTAATAATATGATGCTCAAATCATAAACTAGTTTAACTCTGAGATGATATCTAATTACAATGTAATTATTTATATTTCTAGAAAATGTAATTACTTTTTTCAAGAATGTTTCAAGAATTTTTCAAGAATGTTATATTATGTTTGAATAATTATCAAACTTTTAAAAATATTAAGTACGTACAATATATTACATTTGAAAAAAGTATATGTTTATAGAAGTTAAGTTAATATACTTTTACAAACAAATTGTATACATCTAATTTAAATAAAATTTAAAACTAAAATATTTTTTGAATCAAAACAGAAGTACTATTCAAGAAGACTATTCTTAGTAGAGTTTTTATAACTGTGCACTTATTATATATGTAGGTTTAAAAAAAGTTACTGAGTTAATGTCTGTTTTTAACACCATAAAAAAATTCTTGAAACACTACTGAAATTAAAATATTTACTGCTTACTGTTTTTAAACTTAATGTTTTTAGTTTAATTATTATGTTATATTTTTAGTTTTACTTTTGAAGATCATGATTTTATTTTAAATGTTTAAAATAGTAAATAAATGTTAAAAACAAACAATAAATAAGCCAGAGAATGTATTATTTAGACTTTCTTTTAGTTATTATTATTTTTTCAATTTGTTTAGTAATATTTTTTTTTTGAATTCTTTGATTTAGTGAAAATGTCAAATCTTATATAGCCTGATGGAGTAGGGATCCTAATAACTCTATAAGTTGAACTTTCCAAAATTGAAACATAGTGGTCAAAACATACAAAAAAAAACATCTCCAAATGGAAATTAATTTAGATTTAGATTAGTAAATATTATGTGTATTTACTAATTATTAAATGTCAAACCAGTGTTTCTAACAAAAAATATTTTTATTCAAACACAATTAAAAATTTTAAATCTAAATTTCTACCAAGGCCAAATTCTAGATAGTGTCGGATCTAGCCATAACTTGCCAATATCTAGATTAAAACAAAATTTTATTTGAAAAAACACTTGTGTCTTGTCTGGGTTCAATAAAATGGTCCTATTTGTTACGTAATAAATGTAAATTTATATTAAAGTTCCTGATCCGACAAAGCTTATTATATGGAAAACCTATGATAGATCTGAGAATTTAATATAAATTCATGTCAATTTAAAACCTGATAGGACCATTTTATCAAGTAAAGATCCAACCTGGACCAGATATAAATGCTTTTTTCAAACAAAATATTGGTATTATCCAGATCTTGGTAAGTTATGGCCAGATCTGGCACTATCTAGCATTTGGAGCCAGTAGAACATTAGTTAAAACCCTTTAGTTTTGTTAAGTACAATGTAAAATATATTGCTAATAAAATGAATTCATATGCTAAAACTATTAAGAACGTTTGCCAGTTGTGAACATTGTAGTTTGAAAAATAATACACTCAAAAGTAAAACTAAGATGTACCAGATATTAGTCTTAACAAAAAATTATAACTAAATGTAAAAATGACTTAACCTTGTTTATTACTATAACTAGCCCAACACTAAAAAATTTAGACAAAAAAATGTTACTAGTCATAATTTATGTGTTTTTTTATCCAATTTTTTGTTACTACATAATTTGTCTTAATTGTAGTTTGGCAGTTTAGTCTTAACTTAGTTGTTTCTGTCTTAACATCATACCATTAACAAGCTAGTTTTAGATTTTATAAAAAACAATAGAATAATGATACTTAGGAACACAATTTTAACTTTTTTATAAAAGTCTTAGCTTCAAATAAAAAGTAGTAATAAGTATGTTTTTAAAGATTAACATGTGTTAATGTTTTATGCTAACTAAATAAGTTTTTGAAATTAAATATATTTAAAAGTTTTACACTTTTCCATTTTTATATTTAACTTAATACTTTTATAAGCAGATAGTATATATTTTACCATACATGTTCCCTTGACTATGCAAATAAAGAAGTCTAAAAGTTTTATCTGTTTATAATATGTAGTTTGTTTAAAATGTTTATTAGAATTAGTGGTAAGGTATGTTTTATGAATAAATATTTGAGAGTATATTGTTATTGAGTATTAATACTTTAAGGTTATTATGAAAACTACTTTTTATAGTTTTTTATTACATGAGAAAAATGTAATTTTCAGCTTTGATAAATCGTTTAAAACTTTTAAAATAACAACGTTATACCAAACCAAAGTTTAATTAAGCTTTGGTAGAATTTACTTATATTACTAAATCTCTTGAAATTTAAGGTATATTTTTTATAAAATTAAAGATAACTACTAAACTTTTTTATTCAAGTAAATATAGCAATTTCAAAAAATATTTTTAGTATTCAAAACTGATGTATTCCTTATACTTACAACAGGCTTAAAGTTTTGTTTTCTTTTATTAAATTTAGTCTTATGGAGGTAGATATGGATGATGCATTGTCATGGGAACAAAGAAGAGAAATAAGAAGAAAGAAGAGACAAGAATTGCTTGCTGAATCTGACAGGTTAAACTTTTTTTGAACCCATAAAGGTCCAACACTTTTTTTTTACAAAATATAACTTTAGCTTTTATATGAAAGCTTTAAATACAAACTAAAAGCCAGTTTTTAAAGAATTCAAAAATATAATTTAACTTTTGGGATATTTTATTTTTTATAAAAAGTTTCCAATACAAACGTATGGACCGCAAATTTTTTGGGGTCAATTTTCTCAAAAATTTTTAAAATTACTAAAAATCTATCTCCTTCTTCATTTTTCAAGAAATATTCTCCAAATTTTCAGGAAATGTTCCTTATATTAAAAGGAAAGAACGTTACTTATGAATTTAAATAATTTAAAAAAATAAAAAAATTATCACAAAAAAAAAAAAGTTTTTTTTTTTCAAAAAAATATTCTTTTTACAATTTTTTTTTAAAATTCCAAAGTAACATTTTTTTTTATTGCATAAAGATTAGACGGTGAAAGTTCGAAGAAGATTGCTTGAAAATTGTAGGAGGACATAGATTTTAAATAAAATAGTCTTTTTTTGCTGTTTTAGTTTTCCCTCCCCATAGGGAACCTATTATGCGGACCAACTTGACTAGTCATATCTTAAAAAATAATTCGAATTTTCAAAAAGGATAAATAGCATCTTGAAGCTTAGAAAAAACTCTATAAAATAAGATCAACTTGTGAAAAGCATGGCTTACCCCCTCCTATGGCCTTAAAGACTCTTTTGTTTTATAATTTTATAAAATATAAAAGGCCTGCTAAGAATAAAACGCATCCACTCTGGTCTAACAACTCGCAAAATAGTCAAACCCTTTATAGAACCTTAAAAAATTTAAAAGCCATTAATTTATTTAAGAATAAAAAATTAGTAAACTTTCAAATTTTTAAGAAAAAATAATATAGGTTTGTTATGAAAAGAAGGAAGCAAAATTAATAAGCATCAATCAAATTACATTAATTTATCTTAGTAAGAAAACATATTACAACAAAGTTCAGTTTCAAAGTTTATCTTTAAGTTTTTCTCTAAACATATTTGTCACTTTTATAGCATTAAATATATTTTTAAACATTTATAAACTTACAATATTTAAAAAGTATATTTTAATTTGTAATTGATATTCTTTTTGTTTTTCTTGTGTCTTCCAGTGAATTTTATTATACGTTTTAAGTAATTGCTTTAAAAAAGATTGTTTGTATCGATCTAGAATCTTTATCTTTTTAATTGATCGGATCCAAGTCTGGATATTTTTTTGAAACCAGTATCTGATACAGTATTTGAAGTTTAGGATCCTATAGAACACTAATTTTGACTTTTACACATAATATAGTTAACTTTATTATTAGAGATCCCATTTTATTTTTAACTTATTATACCTTTTTGTTTAAAAGTGTTATATAATAATAGTTTTGATCTTTTTTTACTTTATAACAAAATACTGTGTTTTCAATTACACTGTTTGAAATATAATCTACTTCATTTGTGTTAATATATTATAAAGTTAAAAACAAAAAAAAATCATCAAAAAAAAAATTAAGTAGAAATATGTTATCAAAATTTATTAGGATAAATAGTTTAGTTTTCAACTTTGTTTATTTTTTTAGTTTGTTTTTAAGTTGAACTTGAGAAATATTATTAAGATAACTTAAATTAAGAAAATATATTCAATTATACTACTTATTATCAATTATTTTAAATTTTATAATATATTAAACACTAATTTAAGTTAGAAAAGTCTAAATGAATTATGAGAAAGCCTAATTATTGAATTACCAGTTTATTAAAACTATTTTTAAGAGAATAAAATTTAATTAAAGGGTGTAAAGTTTTTTTATCAAATTAGTTGTTTTATTTTTAAAATCTAGTTTTAGTAATAAAATACCTTGTAAATGTTTTAATTTCAAATTAAAAAAATAAAAACAAGTTTAAGTTTTGTTTCTTGTTTGTTATTCTTCCTTATTTGATCATTGTATATTTTTTATTTTCTTTTTTTATTTTATATTGTATATTTTATTTAAAAATAAATTGTTCTACTAGACTGGTTGGAATTTCCAGAGAGAGGTCTTCAAGGGACTACAGTGTTGAAGATGATGATTTTGAAAGAGAACGTTTAAAGCGTAGAAAAGAGAGAGAAGAACGAAGGAAGAGAGAAAAAGAAGAACTAGAGTGAGTTTTGATTCTTAATTATTGCTAATATGTAAAGAAATATATTGAAATTGGTAGCTTTAACATTTTGAATGTTTCTAAAGTATAAATTAATTTTGTTGAGGGAAAGTTTCATAAGTATTCTCATTTAATTTAATTTTTAATAGTTTAAAAATGGTCATTGACTTACATCTAATTAATTTATATTTGATCGTTAGAGCAAACATACGATTTTATTATTTTTCTCTACTAATATTAAGTTGGAATTAGACTTTTGTTTATATTTTTACCTGATCTAAAAAGTTATTTACTCCAAATCTTGAAAGCTTAAATTATATGCTTCATAGCTTAAGAAAAATATTATGAAGTATATTTTATGAACTTAGTAACGCAATGAATTGTTTTTAAATCATTTGTACATTCTCAAACTTTGATTTAATTTTTTAAGCTACTATAAAAATTAATTCAGACTGATAAATTTAGGTCCCTTGTATTTTACAATTTTAGCTATTGTATAATAGAATAAGCTGACCTTGGCAAAATATTGCTCTAACATTAACACAGGCTAAACTTGTAACATATTGGTTTATCATGTTATAGTTTTGAGAAACCATTTTTTTTTAAATTACAAAGATATGTAACTACAAAACTTATACATATTTTTGTTTAAAGTGTTTCAGTTTAAAAAAATATAATTAAATATTTATTGGTTTATAATTTTAAAATAAATGTTATAGACTAATTCAGAATTTTTTGAATAAATTATAGTAAATATAAATTAATGTCATAAATTAAGATAATAAGTTGCTGAATGTAAGCAAGATTTTTTATTAAAATAGTTAAACTTAGTTTTGAGTAAACAATTAAAATCACCAAGCTTAGCATACAAAAGCTTTGTATATCTTCCAATTTTAACTTTACTAGTCAGCCATAACAGACATACTAAAAAAAATGTAAAGAATTTTTTGCTGGTGCAATTAAGAAACTTAGTGTTGTGTATACTTTCTTACTTAAATTGTCCACAATTTCTTAACAGATTCATGCTTGTTAGAGTAATTAATAAACCTAAGGTATTTTTGTTATATCAAAAATTATTATAAAAGTATTTTAAGTATGATTAAAAATAAATCTAGTTTTAAACTATTAATTTTATTTAAAACTAAGTGCAATTTTTTCAAACTTTGATTTAGTTTTTGTACTGAAGTTTCAAATAATAAAAGTACGTTGTGAATTATGTAATTTATTTGTCTCAACATAGAATAGTATTTTATAATTATTCAATTTAAAATCTTGATTATTGATGAAAATAAAACGAAATTTAATTTATAACTAAAATATATATATGACAAAAAGTGCTAATTGAAAGATGAGCTTTTTAATACAAAAAAATTTTACTTAAAATAATTCTTGTATAAAAAAAGTTAAATTTTTAATTGAAAATGGTGAAAATAGCATGTATTAGAAAAAAATTTCTAATTCAAGCTATCCTTGTATTAGTTTATAAAAAGTTATTACATTAAATACAAAAAATAAAATTTATTTATTTCAAATTACATACAGTTAACAAGTTGTCAAACAAGTATTATGAGTTGTTTAGTTTTTTTGATTTTATATGCTCAAAATAATTTAGCGATTACTGAGTATTTTGTTTTTCATTATAAACAAAAAGTAAAATTGTATAGATTAGTAATTTATAGCAAGTAGTTAACTGCTTTAAATGCTTTGATATTTGTATTTTGCCTTGTATAAATTATATTTTAACATAAATGTTATACTTAAAAAAATGTCTTTATTTGTAAATACAAAATTGAAAGTTTCATCTTAGTGTTATAATCTTGGTTTAATATTTCAATAAAAAACGGCATATACTTATCTTAGAAATTTTTTTTATAGCTGTAAACAAAATAATTACCATGAGATTTTATACTCGAATTGATTTTTGTTTTATATGCTCAAATATGAAATACAGAAAACAATTGCAAGAAGAGGAGGAAGCAAGACTTGAAAGGGAAAAAAAGCGAGAAGAAAGAAGGTTAGTTATGATAAATATTATGCAGAATAAATAAAGTTCTATAAATAATAACAGGGTAGCATATTTAAATGTTAGGCAATCCGTTTATTCTTATGTTTACTATATAGTACTATTGTACTATTATTACTTTTATAGGTTCTATTATAGTATTATATAATTTCGTAAGCACTATTAACAATATTATTAAACTTTTGTTGTTTTTAATGGTGAAATATACAAAAGATATCATATAGTATAACTTTTACAAATGTATTCTAAATAAAAATTCAATGTATTTTTATTTTGATAAAATAATTAATTTCTATAATTATTCTAGTTTATTTTTTCTTTAAAAATATACTCACAAACTTTAAAAATTTCAAATTTGTTTAGTCCTATAATTTATTTTTGGTTTAGTAGAAAAAATTTTTCATATGTAATTACGTTATTAAGTTTTTATATTAATTTTTTGGAAATTAAAACAAAAAGTTGTTAGTAAAGCATTCGAATGGTTATGAAAATACGATGTTTAAACCACAGTTTAGTTTTCGCTTCGTTCAAAAGATTTAGTATATTTAAATTATTTTAAATAGTCATTTTAAACTTTGGAATAATCATAGTTAAAGTTTTATCTATGTGGTCTTAATTACAAGCGTTATAAGTATACAATGAAAATTAAATATTTATCGTAAAAAATGTAATTTATGTTATTTTGTTAATAGTTGTCTTGGACCGTAATTTTTTAAGTTTTATGTGCGTATTTTCAATTTTTACTCATTTAAAACTAAATTTTCTTGAGCTATTTTTGTTTTATTTGTTAAAAAATTAAAAATAATCAGTTAGGGTAAATCACTTTGATTATTTTTAAGTATTACAGTGTTTATTTTTAGGAAAAATTGAAAACGACATGTTTATATGGCTTATATAACCAATCTTGAAGTTTTTTCTTTTACATTTAAAAAGACTCCCTTGTAATAAGTTAAAAGTCAGAGACATTTGTTTGTACCAAATATCTGTACGTAGCTAAATTGTTTTTATTTATAAGTAGTCTTAAGAAATGTTTTGCTTAAACTTTAGTGACTGATAGTATTATTAAATAATTTAAAGATTCAAATTAAAACAAAGTAATACAAAAATAGTTTATAAAAGTTTATTAATTGAATACAGTTTAATACTTAGAACTTTAAAAAATATTTACTAGCTTTTAGTTAAATAATAATTGAAATTAATTTAATAAGTAGTTGAGTTGTCTTATAAAAAGTTGTTATAATGTTGTATAACTACTACTAAAATGTAAACTGAAAAATAATAGAGGTAAATATTTTTTAAACTTTTCGAAATGACAAAAAGTTATAGGTATATTGTATACTATCTGTAATATTTTTGTTAAATGTTTAGCTTTCAGTGTTATTTAAATAATGGAACAGCCTTTTCAAAATTGCTGCACTTTTTATATTTTAGGCCAGAACAAGATAATTAATTCAAAAATTGCTTGAACTATTATAAAAGTAAAAATTAGATAGTTATTAAATATTCTTGACTTTTCTTGTGCAAAGCTATATATTATGGAGATAATGTGAATCTTCATTTACACGATTACACTCTATGTAATAATAATTGTTTGAATATTTTATCATTGTTATCTAAATTGTAGCATTTCTGACTTTGATGTATAGTAAAACTGATTTATTAACTTTTTGTTAGATAATATTATCGTTTGTCTTCACATTTTACCGCAACAGATGTGAGTAAAATTTTAATATTAGAATAGAGCGATCCTTCTTTCTTACAAAATAAGTAAAAATACAAAATTTTAAAGCCTTGTAAGAATTTTTCAGTTCTTTTTTGTAAGCTGATTGAGAGGTCAAAAAATATTAAAACGTTAATAATGTGATAAGTCAGTAATAACTTAAAACTTGAAATAAAAGCTGGAGGTCTAGTTGTTATTGTTGCATTTTTTTATGAAATGATAGCCTATACACAGACTTTCATTGGAATTTCATTTGTTTATACAAGTAGTTTAAACTTTTTTTGAAAAGTTAGTTTTGCAGTTTTATAAACTTTTTGAAGTTCCATAGAGTTAGACTTATAGTTTATAATTGTTTCACACTAGTCTAATAACTTTTCACTAAGTAGAACAGTCGGAATGTACGTTAGTTTTTAATTTTATTAATGTTTTTAGTCATTGATTAGACACAAGGAACAAATTTTGAATAAGATTTCTATTTTTTTTCTAAAGATTACAAGAACATCTAGGGTTAGAATGTTTTTTTGTTTAAATTAGGTAAATAAGTAAAGTTTCTGATTAACTTAAAAGTTTTATTTTGAAGACGACAGACTTATTGTATAGATATTTTGGTACAGTATAAGTTTCAAGTAAAATTTTTGTTAGGTTTTAGACTAAGCTTATTAGTTATAGTTTATTAAACATGATAAAATAATCAACGTTCAAAATTTTTGGTCAAAGGAACTGGTTATAGAAAGACCTTTGGTCATCGAGCTACTTACTAATATTATATCAATAAAATTTTTCAATTTCAAAAAACATGCTTAATTTCTTTAATAATTTTATTGTTCTTGTCAAACTAGTTAAACATCAGATTTAAAAGCTTTAAGACAACATTTTAAAGTAAAGTTCATGGAACACAGAATTACAACATTTCTTAAAGATAGTTTTATATATGAATATAAAGATTATTTTTATTTAGAAATATTTTACTATTAAAACCGTATATGTCTAAAATATAGGTTGTTTTGGTTTGAAAGCTCTATTTATAATGATTTGAAATAATTGCTGAATTTTTTGGTTTTTGATAAATAAAAAAAATATTGCATTTGTACAATTAAAACTTGTTTTTTGTAATTTATCTGTACTGTATAAGTATTGTAATGTTATTTTATTGTTTTGTAAAACTAAAAAAAAAACTAATAAATTTAAGCTATAATACCATAAAAACCATTGCTTAAACCTAAGTCTTTAAAGAAAGTATAAAAAATGAGCCGTAGAAGATTAAGGTTAGTAAAAAAAAGTATTTATAAATACTGTTTGTTTTACTGTCTTATTGTATTACTAGTAAATAGTTTTTAGACTTTTGTAATGTAAGTCTTTAATGTTTTGTGTTCAACGAAATTTATCATATAGTTATTAATTTTGAACTAGTCGACTACTAAAAGGTAGTTTTAAATTTAGCTTTAATTTAAGTTTAAACCAGTTTGTAAAACATTTTGATTGGAATTATCAATTACATATTAATTATGGTTTTCATTTATATAAGGTTTAATTTGATTCACAGAGAGTTATTGTATATTTTCAGCAATTAAAAAAAACTTAATTAAATAAAAAAAACTAATTAGTTTATAGTTATAATTTGTTTTTCTGTTGGAACTATCAGCTAAAGTTATTAAAAAGTTTTGTATAATTTTGTTAAAGATTGAAAGTTTGCAAACTAAAAAGCCTACATGCCGTTTACAGTTTGACTTAAAAAAAATTAATCTTGCTCTTATAGAATATTACCGTAAAGTTTAATATATAACATTTGATTAAGATTTTCGCCATAGTATATGTAAATTCATGAAAAAAAAGCTTGTTTGAAAATCCTTATTAGATTTTAGTAACGTAAGTTTTGAGTTAGGATCAAGTTAACGAAGAAACAAAAATTAATTAGTATTAAATAAATAGAATTGTTATGGTGTTTCAGCGCACTTGTGATCGAACTTTACCGATTTCTAAGGTAGGTAAATATGATATTATATCTTGAAAACATGTTTTAAATAAATGTTATTGTAAGAACTTTATATTTTAAGCTATTAGTAAATTAAGATCAAAAAGCGTTTTAAGCTTTTTGATTTATATTTAAAGTAATTGTTAGTTGAATAAAAAGTGAATAAGTGCGCTGAAACACCATACCAATTCTATTTTTCCTAATTTATTATTAATTGTTATTTAGTTTTTCTGATTTAAATTTTTTAATCTGAAAAAAA
This sequence comes from Thalia democratica, assembly GCF_965202585.1. Lineage (NCBI taxonomy): Eukaryota > Metazoa > Chordata > Thaliacea > Salpida > Salpidae > Thalia > Thalia democratica. The sequence goes on from NC_139165.1 coordinate 63,058,841, forward strand.
AAACGCTTTAAACAGGAGACAACGTGAAGTAGAAAGACAAAAAATGGCAGAATCTTTTGAAACAAACGTTTATAAAAAGTCTGCTATAAATTCTATGCAAGTAACTCAAGAACAAGACAAAATGAACGATAATTTAGTTAAGAAAGAAGAAGAGTTAAATACTGTTAAGACAGCAGTAAAAGAACAAAACGCTACTGATGAAAGTGAAAATGTAGTGGTTGAAAAGCCAGTTGAAGAATTGAAAGTAGAAGCAGCACCTGAACAAGATGAAAGTGGAGATTTATTAGATAAAGTGGATGATGAACCTGTTCTCGACGGATCAGAAAACAATAACTCAAGCAATGAAGATAATGTAGATTCGAAGAGCGATTCGAAATCCAAAGTCAGTTTTGCTTTTATTCACTTTATAGGCTTATAAATTTTAGATAAAATTTTAAGGTATACGAGATATAGTAGTTTCGTTAATGGTTATTTACTATACAGAAAATTTTTATAGTTATGTTTCATTTCTGTGATATTTTTATTAATTATTTCTGTTAAAATTCAAAAATTAGCTGTTTTTGTATAATTTACTAATATGCATAGTTTCATCAATACTTTTTATACCTCATTTTATCAAGACTTATTTTAAAATAAACTCGGTAACGGTTTCTATATTTATCTTAAAAATAATATTTAGAAAAGTATCTATTTAAAACTTGATGATTTTTATTGGTCTGCTATAGGATTGCTAATCGTGCATTATTCTATTTTTTATCAATTTAATAAATTAATGATTTATACAGATTTTATTTTGTTAAAGAACGAAGTCCATATCAAAGATATACAATTTAGTAAAAAACATAATTTATTTTTATTTTATAAAAAAGAATGAAGTCTATAGAATGGAGCATAAGTTCTAATAACAATGTATTTTACGAAAAATCTTGGCATCTAAAGGTTATTATGATTTCTAAGATTAAGTAGAGATAATTTTGAATTTTTAGATGAGTTAAAATAAAATAAATGTGTTCCATTACTATACGCTAAATTCAAAACCAAAATTTTTAGTTTTTAAGAATAGTAAAATGTTAAGTTATTTTTCTATAGCTTTTTAATAAGCTTGAAAGACGGTACATAAGAAGATCAATACAGTATAAAACATAAAAAAAAAAGCCAGTAGTTTGTGACTTTGTTTCGAAACGACGTGTACGGTAAATTAATAAAGATTTATTTAATTAATGATAACTAAACTAGCAAATAAAGGATGAAAAATAATTTTGTTTTCTAACTAACTAACTAAAGCTATTTAGAATTTGTATCTTTGATTTTTCTAAGTTTGTCGTAACTAAAAAAGGATGATATTATCAGCTTTTTGTCTATGTAGTGTGTTTGGTACTATTTACTTGCTTTAAAATAAAAAAAAGTCGTAAGCCTTTTGTCTACCTTATTGTTTATAAGGTGTTAATAAAATATAATGCTATGTTATGTTATACTCTTCTGATGAATATAAAACTTCAAAGGCTTTAAATTGTTTGTGAAAAAATTGCCTTTGATATAGGTCAATTAAAAGAAGTCAATACATTTTTGTTATTATTTAGTGAAGTATTTTGCATTTTTTTTCAATATTACAACTATGGTTTACTACGTTGAACTCGAGTTCTAAAAGAACTTGAATCATATTTTTTATGAGCTTGTTGCGTTTATTTGTTTTTATTTACTTTTAAAAATTTTATTTAATTGTACCCAAAAAAAAACTTAATTCTCAGGTTCAATTTTTTACATATAATATATATATACTTCTTAACTACATATGCTTTGTTCATAACCTAAAAAAAAAGTTTTTTTTTATAGACTAATGATTCAATTTATTTGTGAAGTCTTTCGTAATTTATGAGGTTTTCGTGGATATTTATTTTCATATTTTAGACGTAATATAAAGTTTAACGTTATACTTAAGTTTGCCGCAAGGCATTTTAATTTTACCTTATATAGCCCTAAAGCTTGCTTGAGACGAATTTATGTGTATATTTAATGAACTTATAAGTATGTGAAGAATTTAAACCAATAAGAACTAAAATGTTTGCTGAATGATAGCTTTAACTGTGAATTACGAAACATACGTATATAGTTAAGGAGACTGCTTTAAAATGAGTTTAATTTTATTTTCAGTACTAATAGAATTAATATATTAATATTTGTATTGAAGTCAAAAATTAAAAAAACAATTAAATTTGGTTTACTTAATTTTACTTTAAAACATTGAAATTAAACACTTTTAATACTTTAAATGTCAGTCATAATTTATTTATATATTTAATGAAAGTAGCTTCTAATATGAATATATCTATTCTAATAAAAATACTATTTCACATAAAATGAAATTGTTGCAAAGTTTGTTTAAAAAAAAACCAGCATAAAAGTTTAATGTTTAACTTATAAATTTGTTTACTTCCGAAAATATACACGATTTACTCACTCGATTTTAATACGCTTAGCATTTCTTATGACATAATCAATACCTTAAAAAAGTTTTCATAGATAAAAAATGTTAAAACAAATTGACGTAACTAATAAACACACGTTTAAAGAAAATGTTAGCTTATATAGAAATTTTAGTTTTGTAGATTAATGTTATTTTTGTTTCCATTTAAAAAATAGAATGGTCTAGGGCAAACCTTTAACAGGCCAATTATTCTAACTTATCTAAATCCATAAAACTGTTAATGAATAACTTAAAAAGCTAAGTTGTTTAAAAGACGTATCTAATGATTAATGTTCTGTAAAAGATAATTGTATGTAACTAATTAGATGCTTTATCCTTAGCAAGTAATATTAGATAAAGTTTATATTTTTTAATTAAATACTTCAAAATAATCTTTCCGTAGAGAATGGCAAAGACTGTTGAGTTTTTATTAGTTTACTTTATTACTAATGATTTCACTATATAATTAATGATTTTGATAGCTGATCTGCAATAACTTTATTATAAATTAAGTTTTATAAGACACGAATTTGAAAGAAATAATTAAGCATAAAATTTTTGAAAATTATAAAAACATAGGTTGAAGATATGGAATGTTTAGATTCTGAAGAGGAAAAAGTGAAAAATATAGGAGTGGAAGATTCAGAATCAAATGAAGGAGAAACCGATGTTGTCGGTGAAAATGAGCCAAATCAAAATGGAAAGCCGTCATCAGAGTCTGCTAATGTTTCTGTTGATACTAAAGAAAACTTTCCCAAACTTAAAAAAGTAGAGAAAAAGTTGAATGAAATGTGAGTTTTGTGGAGACAATATTGTTACTTATATATTAAAAAAATTTGATTATAAGCAAAATTATGGTTTGTTTTTTGTTTATAGTAAAATACTTGCCAATAATGCATAAAAAAAAAGAATCAGTACTAATAAGTTTGTATCTTTGAATTATCACTACCATAATGTTATTAATTATTGTAATATAACTACTCACAGATATTAAGAAATAAAAGCAAAATTTTCAGAGTTCTTTAAACTTGCAATTTAATTAACCTTGTAGATTGAATCTAATTCTTTTTTGATATAATATATACTGTTGAAAGGTGAAGTTGTTTAATTTCGCTAGAACAATTGTTTTTTTTACACAAATTTTAATCATATTCAGTCTGCTGAGTTTAAAGCTTTTACTTTATAGCTATTTTTAATAAGTAGTTTTATGATTCAACCAACTATGAAGCTTTGATGCTATTGGTCAAAACTTCTACTCCTTTTTAAACCAAAAATCTTCTTCAGGCTGCGCCCCTTTTTAGTAAGTGCCACTTAAAATTCCTTTTAAATTTGTACGCAAGTTTAAGTTGCTTACAAAATATAGTTCTAGCTATAGAAAGCATTAAAATTAAACAACAATTTCTAATAAATGCATTAGTGGTAATTAAATTTCATTGCTAACTATAATTACAGTTAAATTACTCTGTCTTTATAAAGTTTAAGGATGATCGTAAGAAAAGGCCTAAAGACTACTTACTGTGAACTATAAAAGTAAAAACTTCAGCTAAAGGTTTAATATTTTGTCAGCTTTAAAAGTTTTATACTTACAAAACTTACATTTTTATTTTCAATTTCTTTAAAACTTTTTATGCAGTTAACATTGTCAGCTTTTTAAACTTTGCAACTCTATGCAAAATATTACTAAAAGTTTTAAATGCAATTGTTAACATTAAATTTTTATTAAGATTTAACGATAGAAAAATATGTTTTAAAATTTGAGTGCACTTTTTGCTTCAAAAGTAATTATATAACCTATATACTTAGAACTGATATATTTATAAATGATACATTAAGTATGGTTAATAGTTGTTTAGTATAAAAATAATTGAAATCAAGTTTTGAGATAGTAAAATATAAGCTACTTTAAACGTTTATTCAAACAACTCATAACCCTTAAATATTTGTTAAAAAAAGAATTAAACTTATTACAATCAGTTAGTTAGATTTAATTATCAGTTACAATTAAATAAAGATTTAAAATTTGTTAAATTTTAACTTGTGAAATTAAAAAGTGTTATAATTTTTAGTACATATACAGTAAGTACTATATAAATAAGATTATAAAAACAAATTTATTGATTAGAAATAATGTAAATAAAATAAAACCAAAAACAAGAACAAACAAAACAAAAAATAAGTTGACTTGTACATAAGTTGTTTTTAGAATAGGCTAACTAAAATTATTCAATTTTACTTGAAACGTCACGATGTGTTTTTTGTGTGATTCTTCAAAATTTTGCTTTGTACTTTATTTGGTTCTGAAGATATGTGCTAAACATTGAAACTGAGTAAACAATTCGAAAATTAGTTGTTTTTTTATATTATAAATAAGACTATATATATTTTTTGAGAGTTAATTTAACAGTTTGCAACACCTTAAATTTGTCTAAAGTGTCTCTAATATTTAAAACAAAAACAGTGTAAAACGATCATTTTTGATACAAAATTAAAAAACAGTTTCACACTTTTAATTTTTAAGACAACGAACTATTATTAAGTATAATTTTTTTTAATTTTTCTTTTCTTTTTTTGAACATAAAATATGAAACAAGCAAAGTCTTTAATATTTTTAAACTTATATATTTATAATAATAAAATAAGTATCTGTAGAGTTATTTAGGTAAAAAATCACTGACAATAGGATTTTTTTCATAGTACCAATAGACTTAATAATAAATTTGTGTGACAAAAAGTATTGGTTACTAAATGTATATAATGATAACGTAGAACTGGTTGCAACAATTAATTATGAAGTATTATTAACTGTTTGAAGCTTTTTAGTAATATTTTTAATAAAAAAAAAAATTTTAGGCCAACAACCACTTCAGAAAATGAAGCAATGAAAATGCTCAAGGTAAATTTACAGTTTTATTAGAATGTATATAATTACAAAATTCTAAACTTTTTAAGCTTTTTTTTATTACTTTAAATTTATAAAATACTTAATTATAAAGTTTATATGTTATTGCTCATTTACAGCTACTTGAGTGTTTTTAATACTGTACAAACGTATAAAGTTAACAATAAAGTATATTTTTATTTTCATAAGATGTATAAATATTTAAATACAAGTATGATTAAACTATAAGCATTTACTTATAAGCAATTATAGCAAATGAAAAACAAAACTAATAGATTTTGAGTAGTAAATCATTTAACTAACAAATTTCATAAAATTTTCAAGAGTATTTTAAATTATATTTATTTTGATTTAAATGATCTTGTTTGTAGATTTTTTTCTTATAGGCTTAGCTACTTTTTACAGTCTGAGTTTTCAGAAATATATATATTTAATGGTGAATTATTTTAAAATTTGTGCAGTTGTCTATAACACTAATCTTCAACCTTTTCAAAAAGTGTACACAGTGAATAATTTTTGTGCACACTAGACTTAAAAAAAATACAAGTTATAAAAACAAAAAAACTTTTTTGAAATACTTTTGGAGTATTGATATAAAAGTAGCATACTAAGAACTGTTGATATTTATTATAAATAGACTTTTTCAATGGTAAAAGACAAGAAAAATGTCTTTTAAAATACGTTTTTTAATATTATTAAATTTTCAATGCACACTACTGCACAGATGCACATTGTGACGACCACTGGTCTATGCATTTGGTAAAGTAAAATACTTTGTATCTTATATTGCTATTTCATCTACCTTTTAGACTATGGAGTCGGCAAAATGCGGCCCAAAAAAATCTTTGAAAATATACTAGATATTCTGAGGTTTGAAATTAAAAGCAAAAAGTAAAACTACAACTGAAGTCCGCGAGTATTTATGTTTTTGAAATTTGGCCTGCGACCACCAAATGACTGCCGATCTTTAGTATATAAGTATTTTGTATACCCTGTCTAAATTACTTCTAATATATAACACCTAACAAATATTTTGTATTATCAACGAAGAAAAAAAAAATTCTTGTAGAATCTGACGTCCGTGCACTTTTCAATTTAAAACAACAAACGTTAAATAATTATGCTATTTAATTTAACTTACATGTAATGTATGGTAAGTTTTACTGTTAAATTATGTTTCTTGTAGCGCAAGTTGATTTCAAAAACTCTTTGTAATCTGTGATCCCTTATGTTTATGTAGTAAAAAAATATTCGTTTATTTCTTTACTGAAGTTATATTTGCCAGGAATTAAAACAAAAGAGACAAATTGGCGCCGAAAAGAAGCTTGAAGAAAGCAAAAAGATCTCAGATGACATTTATAATAAAATCGAAGAAAGAAGGGTAAGATATATATATTTTTTTAAGTGTTTAATAAATAGTTTAAAGTAAACAAGATAAGTCGCTTAGTTGTTCTAGTCTTTTAAGATTAAACTGATTTGTAATAGAAAAACATAAATTTTCTTAGTTTTAAACAAACAGGCAAGTTTTATTGAGTAATTTGATAGTGAATATTAAAACTGAAATAGTTCTAAAAAAAATCTGGTCTGGATGTTAAATTTTTGTTACAACTTTTTTGAGTGTTTTTAAAACTTCCATTAAAACAAATAGAGAAAATTGTTCTTAACTGAAATTATATATTTACATTAATAAAACTATGTTTTTCAACAATTACCAAAGTTAGTTTAAATAGCAACTATATATTTTTTTTGATACTTTTAAATACTAGTTATTTTTTATATTATTTGAAAGTCCCACAAAATATAGTTTTGTTTATAATAAGAAAACTAAATTTAAGTTATACTTAAAATTGATGTATATTTGTTTATATTGATAATAAATTTTGTGTGCTTAAAAAATTATACTAAACTTAAAATTTGAAAGTTTTTTAATTAAATTTAATTTTTTTTTCGCAGCTAAGTTGGTATTGCATTTAAAAAAAAAAAAGTTGGCTCTTACGTTTTGTATAAATAGTTATTCCAAAAACCTATTTCTAAAGAGCTTATAAGCTTTTTGTGGAGAAAATTTGACCTTCATTAGCACTGTTAGAATTTATAAAAAATATTCTTACTCGTTATAAAGCTTTAAGGAATGCAGTAATTTATATTGTAATAAGATTTTTTAACTTTTTTGTAAACTATAGTTCTGTAATGTAGTATGTTTATTAGAATAAAAAATGCAAAAAACACTCAATTAGTGACAACTTTTTGTTATGTTTAGAGCAATAAAAAGATGAACCATTAGTTAAATTTAACAACTAAGTTTGCAAGTTGATGAGATTTCCGTATACTTTTAATAAAATTTTATAAATTAAAACAACCTCTATAAATTATTTTGTACATTTTGGTTATTTTTACCAAAAAGTATTTTTTATTTCCTGTTAGATTTTAAGTTCTATGCAATGTTTATAGCAGAAGAAAACGTTGTACTAATTAAATACTTTTTTGTATCCAGTTTATTCAAAGCTTTGCAGTTTAAAAAAAGTATATATTCATATAAAAAAAATATATATACTTTGCAATTAGTCAAATTTTATACACTTGGGTTACATGAACATGATTTTATTAAAGTAAATTACTTTACGTTTTGCTTATTATTTTCTCACGGAAATAGATTACGTATTCAAACTTTTATGCATATTCGGAAATTTTTAAGACTTTTTATAAAAGTATTAATGTTTGTAAGTTATAAAATATTTTTTTCTTGTAGAAAATTTCACTTAAATTTTTTTTATTGTGTATGGAATGAGTCGTGACTGAATAAATTAATTTTTCTATTGAAGTTAAGGCTATACCTGTATAAGATAAAATTTTCCATTTTATAGTTAATTAATTTTAATTTTATTAAATATTTTTTGTTAAAGTATATAATCGTTAAAAGTATACTATTAGTTTAAACTTTTTATACTGGAAGATTATAGAAAATTTTTCAAGCAGTCAAAATATATATTTCATGAATTAACAACTTATTAATCTAATTATATTTTATTTTTTAAATTATTTATTTCATTATAAATATGCAGATAAGTTTATACTTTATATTAGAAACAGTTTGAAAACTTTTATCAAATAAAAATAAAAGTTTGGTGTAGATTATCACTACTTTTGTTTTTATGATTATCTTAGATAAAGTTCATAAAAAAAAAAGTAGAAAAATGTTTTTTTTAATTTTTACACGTAAAAGTAAATGTTCATCATATCAATGCAGACTATTCATTATAAAATAGTTTTTGTTTATAAAAAATAGTTATTACATATTTTTAAACCATTAAAAGTATAAAAAAATCTCATACTTAAATTATTACACAATAATGAATTTATTAAAAACAATTAGAAAATAAGTTATAAAAAAACTTTGTGAGTTTAAATTACAGTTTTGAAAATTGAATTATTTTAAATATGATCGAAAAGTCGTTTGTTTGTACGCAATGAACCGTAAAATTGTTTAAACTATGAAGTTTTGACAAAAAAGGAATAGAGAAGTAATGGATTTTCTTTGAAGTTATGATTTTTCGTTTATTAAAAAAATATACTTTACAATTTCTTCTAAAAGTAAATAAAAAACAATTTGTAATTTTGTTTGTAATAAAAATTTATATTCGACAATTAAGCTGTAGTACTTATAGTAATTATTAGTTTAACTTTAAATGTTACTTTTACTTTTAAGATGAATCAAACATTAACATGTTTAAAGCTTTAAAAAAACTACTGTTTTATTTAAACAGTCTAATCAAAAAGAAGTCATGACTAACTTTGTAGTTTGTTTTTATTAAGCATGTAAATAAGTATGTAAAGTGTACACTAAGGTTTCCCTAAATGATAAATTTTAGCAGGTCATTGGAAAAAAAGTGGGCGATATAAAATTAGTAGGCGTTTAATACAGCTCTTGTTTTTCAAACACCTACATTAATAAAACAATGAGTTTATAGTTCAAAACTATATCCCTGAGGTCAAGTTCAAAACATAAGTCATGTTTTTTTGCATAAGTTATGGAAAAACACGCTTTAAGGCATGAGTTGTTGTTTTAAATTCATTAGCCTCATTCTTTTTAAGTAAATTAAATAAAAATTGTGTATAAATTCGCGAAAATGTTCAATTAGTAAGTTGTGTGTATTTGTATATACAATAACTTTTTAACCAAACTTATTACATTTCAAAAATGATTCGAACTTTTTATGTTTTGTAAAAAGCAAATGATATAGAGCCGTTATTAACTAAAAAATAACACAACTACATTACAACTCTCTTACAACCTTTTTATAATTATAAAGACAGTTTAACTATTAAGTTAGGATTAGTTATAAGTTTAGTAACTAAAGTAAACTTTTAGACTTAATCAGTATTGTTCTAACGTCCTATTACTAGTTCTAGCAACTCAGGTTTAGGTATTAAAACACCCTAGTGAAGTCTAAAACTTGATAAAATGTATTTAAACTACTTTGTAACACAGAATTAAAGAATAATTAATAACTTTTTGGTTGAAAATATTACAAGTTTATCAATCTTCAATCTTAACTTCAAAAAATGAAAAATTAATTTTATATGACAATTGAAATGAATACTTCATTGTAATTTTAAAACTTAGTAGTCAAAATTGCTTGATAAATTAACGGTTAAGTTTATAATCATTATGAAAACGATCTAGTCCAAACTAAATGAAATAATTATTTAAACATCTATAGATTTAACTTTTAAGAATTAAGTAGAAAGTACCAGGAGTCTGTTTGTTGTGAGTTATATTTAAAAAGTCATTCAATTCTAAAATTTATGTTTTACCTTTTTATTAATAACCACAAAGTAAAATTATAAAACTTTAATATTGACATTTATAACAACATAAAACTCAATTATAAAACTTTGCAATACAAGTTAAATAGTTGAAATAACCTCATTTATATTGTGACGTAATTATTGGATGTAATGAATGTTTTTTGTTCATTCATTGACAACAGTAAAATTTGAATCAGTTATTCTTTCCATTAACGTGAGTGGTTTGTTTATGTTATGATTTGTTGTGTTTTTTTTGGTTTACTTAAGTTATTTTAGACTTAGTAATTACAAATATTATATAGTTTTATAACAGTCGGATTTAATATTAAGTATTTTACCTATTATTAACTATTATCTGTAGAAATTATTTTTTTTAATGAAAACATGTATACACCCACTTTATTCTATGCTTCTATTCCTTCATTACAGTAATTATTTTTTTACAGAACCCATTTGAAGTGTGTTGATTAGTTAACACACAGAAACATATGTTGGTACAATATAGGAAGATTACTGTACAATATGTTTTTATTTATATTTCAGTGAAGTTATTTCACTAGGATCTTTTGTTAGCAAACAATTAAACATAAATTTTGAACAGTTACTTAAAATAAAGTTATTTTTCTTATTAAAATTTAGTAGTATGCCTACTAGTGGTAACGTGTGGGCCTGAGCGGAGCAAGTAAAACTACTTTATTAATTATTGTATCTATACTTATTTTTTTAATATAATGTATTTGAAGTTTAAACATAATAAACCTTGAAGTTGTACCCATAAATATAAAATACAATAATATTTAAATTAGCTCTGTACCAATTCAATAGTTGTCACTAATGCCAACTCAGCATATATGCTAATAGGTACTGATTGAGTTTGTTACTTTGTTTAAAGTAGGTCTGTCATAGAAATGTTTTTAAAATCTAGCTGTTTTAACAATCGTGAAAATGTTATCAACTATAGTCTTCTATATAATTTTCTAACAGCTTGACTAGAAAAAAAGCTGTTGTTTATGGCAGCTCTTTTACTCGATACTTTCAGTAGTATATAATTTATGATTAATGCTTTAAGTGCAGTTATCTATTTCAAATACTGATTATATGTTAATGCTTTCATAACAAAATAATAGAATTAAACTTTTGTTGTGTATTTTGTTTACTTAAAAATAAATTTGATAGTTGGAAGTAATCATAAAATTTTTAGACGGAAAGAGAAAAACTAAAATTAGAAGAAGAAGCAGAAAAGCAACACAGAGAAGAAGTAGACAGAAAATATCAGGTTTTATTTGCTGTTTGTATGTATTAGTATAAGTTACTGAGAATTGTACTTTACAAATATTATCCTTTTCAATAATTTAACTCAGCAGTTAATCTTATGTGCTATATATGTTAATGAAAATAATTTTTTGTAAAAAATAATCAACTAGATCCAAAAAAAAGACTTTTAAATTGTAACGTTTACATAAGTTATATACACAATTTACTTGTAAAATAAATACTTTTGATATTCAATTATTATTAACGTAAGTTAAAATTTCAATATTTATTTTATATAGTTTGGTAAAAATAGAATAACTTCTGAAATTAGGTAATGTTTGTAATTTAATATATAAGTTTTGTAATGTAATAAATTTGATATCATTTTAATTAGATAAACCTTTTTTTTTTGTTATTGATATATTTTACGTGATTCATAGCTGAAGGTTATTTAATTAAATGAATTAGTGTTTCTCAAAATGTGCACCTTTGTGCACACTTCTGTGCACAGGTGCTAACTCTGGGAATTTAAATTTTATTTTGTAATAAGAATCAAATGTTTATTTCAGATTTTATCAATTTTGACATTTTAATAACAACCAGATTAAAAACTATTATTTTTTTTTAGAATTTTCAATTAAAATATATAGTGTGACTGTACAGTAACTGTATAATTTTTTCTTTAGTACCTACTGTGTACTGCCTTTAAAGGTTTTTAGAAAAAACAAATGTTGTTCAGTTTAAATAATTTTACAGTATGTATGTAAACTAGTTAAAACATTAAAAAAACACATTGTGAAAACTTTTAGAATTTTTTTGTTTTAAATACTGTATTTAATTTTAAGGACTCTATTTTAATCAAAATATTGACAGGAAAAGCTTCGTAAAGAGCGAGAAGCTAGAGAACAAAGGAGGAAGGAGTTAGATGAAAAAAAGCGAGAAAATCGTGAATTGCTTAATTCTGCAGAAGAGATCCAACTTGCTTCCAAGTCGAAAAATTCCACAATCAGCCAAAAAGTAAGTCTTGTACCAATTTATAATATTTTTTTTACTTTACAACTATTTATACTTTACATAATAGCATTAGATGTACTAAACATATATAATTCAATCAAAATTATGTGGCAGTTATGTGTATCCTTAACTGTTATATTCGATTTAAGTTTATGTTTTCTAGCCTAGTTATAGTTTGTTGTGTTTTAATTACAGTAAGATTCTTTACTTGAATTAAAAAGTCTATAGTTTCTGACACCATTACATTCTTAAAAATAAAAATAAAGCTGTGCATTCTTTCTTTAGTTAAAGAACGTTGCGGAAAAGTTCTATTACTTGGTTTCATTTTGCATTTGATGCAGTGTCTAAATGACTTTGATTTCAAAAGTAGTTTAGAAAACTAGTTAAATGTTACAAAATTTACCTGGTGTGAACTATTTTTGATTTATGTATGAAGAGTTGTTTGATTGTTGTTGCAGCTCACTTTATTTTTTAAAAACACAGTAGAAAAAAAAGTTTATTTTTGAATTTCCATTGAGAATTAGTCATCAGAAGTCTTTGTATCTTGAGAACTTAGAAAAATCTATGTAAAAATATTAGTGATGTACCGGACTCACTATCCGTGTCCGGATCCGGCCGGATACTGCCATTTTTGTCTGATATCCGGATCCGGCCGGATCTTGATATGAAAAAAAGTCCGGATCCCGTTCCGACCGGATTATAATTAAAAAAAAAAAGTCCAGATCCGGTTCCGGCCGGATCCTAACAGAGATCCAGCCGATTCGGATCTAGTTAGTAAAAAAGAGCATACAGAAAATTATTTTTTCAAAAACAAACCCTTTGTAAATTAAACACCTACCGTGATTGGCTCATTTTGAACACGTGACTAATTTACATTTGTTTACATTTAAACTATAAAATAAAAATTTCAGAAATGGATCTCTTTACCTATGTTGTAAAATTAAAAACTTTACTACCAAATTGTTAGGCTAGTTTTAAGATTTTTTGAAAAACTCTTTTAGATTTTGAATGAGTTTAAGCTGATCCAGTTTTCAATATTTTGTGATTCTCTAATTAATTTTGTTCAAGAACTTGATTTTAATTGATTTTAGCTTGGTAAGGCTATAGGGGGGGGGGTCCTCCTTGATTTTTACAAGTTGATCATATTTAATAGATTTTAATCTTAGCTACCAGATATTGTTTCTGTGATGTACTTTATTTTTCTATCAATTTTCCTTATACTAAATTTAAAGTTATTCATAGTTTTTTTTTAGCTTTTATTGAAATGAAGTTTTGAAACTACAAATGTAAGCTCTACTTTTAAATTGAAAACTAGTGATGTACCGGACTCACTATTCGGGTCCGGATCTGGCCGGATATTGCCATTTTTGTCTGATATCCGGATCCGGCCGGATCTTGATATGAAAAAAAAGTCCGGATCCGGTTCCGGCCGGATTCTAACTTGAAAAAAAGTCCGGATCTGGTTCCGGCCGGATCCTAATTTGAAAAAAAAGTCCGGGTCCGGTTCTGGCCGGATTCTAATTTGAAAAAAAGTCCGCATCCGGGTCCGGCCGGACCCGAAATTGTGGGTCCGGTACATGACTAAAAAATATCTGAACGTGATTCTTTGATTCTTTTTTTTCATAACTTAAATAACTTTCAAAATTTTTTTTGTAAGGTTTAATTAATAGTTTAATAAAAAAATATAACAAAAAACATTTCGTTATTATTTGTTTAAGTACTATCTACTACGACTTAAAACTTTATCTAGTAAGTTGAACTGAAATAAAAGCTTACTGTAGTGAAAACGTTTATAAGTTTATAAAACATCAAATGACTTAATAATCGAGTGTAAAGTAAGAAATTAAAAATAAATTAAGTATAAATGCTAAAGAACACTACTGTTTACTATTAAAGATAATTAGATTTTAAATTATACTAAAAAGAACCAGCGATGGTTTTATAAACTTATAAACGTTTTCATTACAGTGAGCTTTTATTTCAATTTAACTTACTAAGATACAGCTTTTGATAAGTCATGGTCAAAAGCACTTAAATAATAATAAAGTGTGTGTTGTTATATTTTCGAAATAAGTTATGCACTAGAAAAAAGTTTGTTCTAATAATTTGATTTAATATTTTTTTTATGTTAAAAAAAGTATTTTTTGATTTTTTAGTTTTAAACCTGATAAACCTCAAAAAGTTGAAAAAGTAAGGCCATTAGAAGCTATATCAGTTGTATATAAACAAAAACTTTGTTTTAACTGATTCCAGTAGTTTGAATTTAAAAAGGTTCATTTGACCGAGTTTTAGTTACAGGTGTTAAGATTTAAATTTTGTGTCAAAAATTAGTCGAAAATCCCCGATAGAACTTAAAAAAAATTTTTGTTAAAAAAATACCATAACAAAGGTTGTAGCTGAAAAATTTATAAATATACGACTTCAGAAATAAATAAATATAGAAATTTTTATGGAGTTATAGAAATGTTTTGATAAATTATTAGGCGACCTAGTTTAAAAAAAAACAGATTTTTTTTTACAAAGTTTAAAGTTTATAAATCACTTATTCCAGTCCGACTATCTAAGCCCGACTACGGTCCACTATCTGAGAAAACTTAGAACTTGAACATCATCATAAACTTTATTTTTTAAATTGTAATTTATTGAAACTTTGTTTGTTTTATATTCTAATTTATTTAGTATACTTATGAACAAAAGTAATTTCACTAAATTACCTTAAAAATACTAAATATGTTATAAATTTAAATTGATAATTATTATAAGAAATATTTATTGCAAAAATAGTGTTATCTCTATATACTCTTAAGCAATACTCTTAAAAATAATGTTAATCTGTAGATCTACTTTAGGTTGAAATATATACCAACTAGCTGTAAGAAGCTGTTATTAAGTATAGCATTAATATTTGGTTCCAGTTTTAGAGTTTTTAAACATCTAGTGTTCCTTAACACTTACAAAATCAGCATACTATAACTAATTTACATAAAAATTCTTTGTATTTAATAAAAACGATAACACTGATAATCATCAACAGCAGGGGTCGACAAGCTACGGTCTTTTAAGCAAAAATCTCCGACCCTCAACGTATATTTTAGTTGAAAAAAATTTGTCAATAAAAAAAAAAAATAATGTTTCTTTTTATTATATAAGTACAGTTTTTTTATCTGTAAACATTGGTGCTTACTTGTGGTTTTTTCATTGAAAAACTGATATAAGTTTTTATATCCAGTATAATATTTTAAAACAATATATACGCATAACCAAAAATTTATTTTATAGCTGTTTTCTTTCTTATAAACAGTTTTTTCAAATAACAGTGGCCCACAAAAAATTTTTCTAGTAAATCCAATACTTTTAAATGACTGCCGACAAATTTCCAATATTTGTAAAAAGTCTACATTATAATTTAATTTTACACTTAGATAAATATTTTAATATCAAGCCCTAAAATTTGGTTGCTGAAATGCTTTTTTAGAATTTTTTATTTTACAAGAAATTCTGGTGAAGGTTTTGTACAGTTCGAAACCGTACTTTAACAAATGTTATTTTGGACAATATAGTAGTTTCCGCATAAGTACTATTACAAACCTCAATTTTTATATTTTAAAAAGTTGAAGTGAAGTAGCATTAAAAGTTTAAACAGTGATCTTATTTATCAACTACTTTAAAAAGTGTAAAACTCTAAGCTTTTTACAATTTAGTCATATTTTATTGAGTTTTAACTAAGCTACAAGTAGAATTTTACAGATTTTTAAAACTCAAAATATTTTAAGAGATATAGCCGGTCGAAGTCGGAGACTACAATAGGCTTCTTATGTGGGGCACAAAATAAAACGGCGAATAACTAGAAATAACTAAAAATCTATTTCCTCCTACGTTTTTTGAGGAAACTACCTCAAATTTCCAGGAAATATTCCTTGCAATATTCAAAAAATGCTGTTGGAACAAAAATAAAAAAAATTAATAAATAAAAATTTTATAACAAAAAAACAAAAAAAAAAGTTTTTTTGTTTATTTTTTAAATAAAGTTTTTATTTAAATTTTTTTTAGTTCTTTCCAAAAGAGTTTTCTTAATATATCAAGGAACACTTCCTTAAAATTTGAGGTAGTTATCCCAAAAAACGTAAGAGAAGATAGATTTTTAGTGAAATAGTCTATTTTTGCCGTTTTAGTTTGCGCCTCCTATAAGGAACCTATTGTTGCCTCCGACTTTGACTGGCTATATTTCTTAAAATATTTTGAGTTTTGAAAATCTGTAAAAATCACCTTGTAGCTTAGTAAAAACTATATAAAATAGGATCAAAATTTGAAAAAAATGTTAACCCCCAATGCCCTTAATAGCTCTTTTATATTATTTATGTTACTGGCTAATAAGTTTTATATCTATTGTCAGTAATGATTTACCAAGGGATTGCCCAATCACGACTTTACCTGTAACAAAGAATCGTTCAATTTGTATTAATTAATTAAAAATTTTAAATGTTTACTTTTTTTTTTTTTATAAACTAGAGATATTTCTTGACAAGGTGTTTTTCACTTATGTGTTAAGTAACTTTCAAACTTTAATAATTTTAACTGTCTTGAGTCTTTTAAAGTTTTACCTGTTAGTTATTATTTTTATAGTCGTGATTGAAATATTAGTTATTTGTATAAAGCTTTAAAACTAGTTTTTTTTACATATTTTATATTTTAAATGCCTTTTTAGTTTTTTTTTATAACCAAAACTAATTTTATTACCATATAAGATTTTTTAAAGTGGATATAATAAAAACAAGGCCATGTTTAAAGTTTTAAAATAGTTTGCTACATTTTAAAATATTTTGGAAATTGATATCCTATCAAAGTTAGTCATAAAAAGTAACCGCTAGATGACACGAATAAAGTTTTCAGGAATTATGCACCAAAAGTTTTGTATGAAGATAAGCTTTAAGTGTTTATTGCAATTATAAAGTACTTAAAGCCTTTGTTGAATTTACGACTTAATGAGCTTTATCAAATATTAACGAAGCGATTGAAGCTTGTTCAAAAAAAACCTCAACGATTTAATACTTTATTCAAAAAGTATTGAAGGACAAGATAATTAATAAAGATAAGTTTTAGTGTAAATATGTAGAATATTATGTTTATAAATTAAAAGTATAATACAAAGTATGGTTGAAATGATTAAAAAAAATCCGAGAAAATTAAGGCAAAATGTTTGTAGAGAAATAACCAAAATCGTTCCCACAAAAGGAGAAAATTAAAGAAAAATGAATTTTTATTTAACGGTGTTCAGCATTCTACAAAATATTTATTAAAACCGATACACCTGTGTGCGTTTTAACGATGTATTTACTCTAGAAATTTTTATGAAAGTGTCTATGAAACAGCCTAAAAAAAGTAAAAAATCAAGATTTTTGAATTATTGTGACTATATGTACTTTAGTGTTTATCTCTAAACCGACTAGTTTAATAACTAAAACCTTTTAAGTTGGTTAGTTTATCCGCACGCGTTGAACCATTTATAGTGAAAATTTTTAGCAAGTTGTTACGACACAATATTACGCCTCACCGCTTCCACCCTTATAAAGTTTTAGCCGCACGAGTCGCTGTTAAGTCGTCTCGAAACCAATTTACTTTTATCTAAAACTTTGCTGTCTTGCTTACCAGATTCACTTCTGCAGATAGGTAGAGAAAGTTTATGATTTTTAAGTTTTACTTATGTTGTTTCAATAAGCTTTTATAATTTTTTTTTGTAAAATGTTTTCAATATTTTGTTATATGGTGCAGTATTTTTTGACGAAAGACTAACTGTTTGTTTTTATTTATTTATACCATTAAGTTTATTTTAAAACAGATAAATTTAGATAATAAATTAAGTTAGTTCAAACTATTTTGGTTTTTTTACTATAATTGATTAAAATTAAAATTAGTGCTTAATCTGATTGATAAATTAAGAAAAGTACCGGTTTTCTCAAACTAATTTTACTAAAACTTTCTATAATTTATACCTTAAATACTAAAATTTGTCTTAAATAGATCTTAAAATTTTAATCATAAAAATTATAAATTTGTAGTATAAAAAGTTAACTAACAAAACAATTTAGATTTAAAAAATAACAGTTCAGTCAAAGTCAATTACTGACCAAAAGATTTTTAATAACATAAGTAAACAAAGCAAAATTAAATAAAATAGATATGAGATATTTATTTTTTTAGTTTTAATGATGAAACATCTTTCAATATCTAACTTAACCGACTTTGATTTAAATACTTATGTTGAACTACTAATTTTTAAGCCTAAGTTAGATAACCATTAAGCAATAAAAAGTAATTAATAAACTAAAAACATTTGAGTTGACTACTAATCTGTTTTAATAGCTAAAAATTAAAAAAAAAGTACTTAAAGTTGATTAAATTTTTTTGTAAAACGAGTTATATGATATTCTAAATACAATACAATATAAAGAAGTTAATTAAAATAGAATGGTTTTAATTATTTTATGATAGTTCATGTTAGTGATTACTTATTAAAAATAATTTTTCGTTTTATATAGTTTAAAAAACAAGCTTTAGTCGTTTTGTTAAAATTTAGTTTATCATGAAATATATGAATGTTTTGTCTATTTTACACAAAAGTATTCGGAAAAGTATGTAAAGACGAAGCACATATTTTCTCTTTTGATAAAAATTTCATATACAAAAAAAAAACTTTCAGACGAATTAAGTTTTTATCTTTTTAGCGAACAAAGTAAAAAGAAAACTAATCTGTTTAAACCAAGCTGCCCAAAAGGTTTAAATATTTTTTCAGTAAATAAGCGCTAAAACCATTTTTGAAGGAAGTATCAATTATTTGCTAGCGATTTGTTTTATTTATGAAGTACGCAAATTATGATACGTAGAACATGGTTTGTTAACATATTTTGTTGTTTTGCATTTAGTGTTGTTCAATTTAATGTTCTTGTATACTTTAAATCCATATTGTACTTCTTAAACTGGACTAAGAATATTTGATTAATAGTTTATCACACATTTATATAAAGATCTAAACTTTATAATGATCTGAATAGCAGTATTGTAATAATTAAATATTTTTATATCCTTGTTTACGTCATTTACAAACTGATTTGTTATAAATTCTGTATCAGTAGCTTAAAGTTCAATTTATGAAATGATGTATCTGTAATAATTTGTAGAAAGTAAATTAACTGACCAAGCTGGGTTTAAATAACGCAACATATTTGGTTTTTAACCTTTCAGTATGTTTTTATTTGTATTTAATGTTCGGGGTTTTTTTGAAGCTTAGTTGAAAAACACAAATAAAAACTTTATATAAAATAACTCTACTAGTTTTCAAGTAGCTAAGAAAACACATAAACAACTTTATTTAAACTCAAGTAGTTTTTGAAAGTTTTATTAAGTTATAGTTTAAACTGTAAAATCATTAAAATTAAAAACATCTTTCAAGTTATGTAGAAATAAAAGTCTATAGTATAAAACAAAATTCTTAATTGTTAAAACTTTTCAGTTAGAAAATTCTGACTATCTTAACTAAAATGATATTCAAATTGACATTTGTTTGTAGAGTTTTCTGCTAACTTTTGAACCTTTTTTTAAATTGCATGGACAAATTTTTATTTATAATAGTTATATTTTCAAAATTTTAAAACAATAATGAAAAAGTATTGTTAAATGTATTGTTGATTTTAGCCTATTTTTGTTTTATTTTCTTTTATCAGCTGTGTTGTTTGTGCTTTACAAGTGATAATTATTGCAGAGTTTTTGTTAGAAAATAATGGATAGTTGTAATAGAAAAAAACCGCCGTCGGCACCAAAACGAACAAATAGCAGAAAAATAATGCAGAATTACAAACCGCAAGTTCAAGAAAGAAGTAATGAATGCAGTGAAGTTGAAACCTGTGCTGATACTTTGCACAACACAGCAACCGACTTCTTGGACTTTCTCGACAAGTTGGAGGAGGTCAAGGCAACTGGGAACTCACAAGACTTGCTCAAGTTTATTGCCACAGACGGAAGAAAAAAGGGAAGCAACGGAAGTTCGAGTAAAGTGCGTGAAAAGCAGCATATGTTTCAAGGCGGGGGGAGCCCAATTAAAAAGACACAAAGCTTTGCTGCGAGGAGGAGCTTGCCTGCTGAAAGTAAACGAGAAAGAAGCAAGACTCAAACACCTTTGAAAATAATCGAGGAAGCAAAAAATAAAAATGCTGCGAGCAAAGCTCGCCTAGCTGCTAAAAGAGAAAGAAGTAAAACTACGACTCCTATTAAAAGTGCTAAGGTTTTTAATGTGAGTGAATTAAAAACTGTAACACCTGTTCTTGATGAAGACAAAGCAAATGTTTCAAATGACAAGCCTATCGACATGAAAGAGAAGCCTTCGTTTAAGGAAAAAAAGTTAACAGGAACTACATTAACTAAGAAAGATAAGTTTACTTCTGCTATTAACAAACAGTCGCAAAAGAATGAGAAAAGTTGTGCTCCTAAAATATCTCCAAGAAATTCTAGTAGTATAAAATATCAACTAAGAGCTGGCAAAACTGCTTCAAAACGTTTGAAAAGAACTGATGAGAATAGTAAATTAAAAATTAGTTCAGAATCGATTAAAGTGGAAAAACCAGATTTGGAAGGAGTTTTTACAAAAAATTTAAAAAAATATTCTAACTTTTCAGAACATAAAGATATTTCAAACGGAAGTAGTTTTGTTCCTGATGTAAATAGTTCGAATAGTGTACTTGAAACTTCTGATGAACGAGACAGCAAAACAGATAAAAAGTTGGACAATGTTTGTGTTAATAAACTTGAGCTAGAATCTTTAAACTGTTCAGAAAACATTAAAAGTGATAACGTAATACTTTGTGACGACAAAACAACTCCTAAAACAATACCAAAATTGACAAATGCAAATTTAACATGCAATAAAAATGACTCAACTCTGATTAAAAGTAGTTCACTTTCAAGCTCTTCTGAAAAAGAGTTTGATGAAATTGAGGGAAAAACAACACAAGATTTATTATCTCTTTCAACTTTTAAAGATCTTGATAAAAAATGTGACGAAAAACCTGAACTAAAAGAAAATAAAAGAACGAACTTGATATCAAGCTTTTCAAATGTAAATGATCCCTTAGATAATAAAGATGTAAGTTCTTTTAAAGAAATAGAAGTACTTAACAATCAGTTTTCATCAGATAAATCATTTAAAAGGGATTCTTATTTAGAACCAAGTGAAGTTTATAGTAATATTGCGCTTCAAAGCATTGCTACACAAAGTTCGTGTAAAAAATGTGAGGAAAACAGAGGTTCAAATCAAGACGAAAGTAAAGTAAAGTCGACAGAGTATGAGTCTTTTTCAGATAACCCTGTATCTACAAACGCTCCGATATCAAGTATTACCAAAACTTCTTCTGAAATTTTAGTCTGTGATAATATTTCACCTAAAGAGATTAATGAGCACAACTTAACAAACACTGTTGTTCATAAACCTCTCGATGAAAATAATACTTCTTCTAAGGTTATTAATGATAATACGCTTTCAGATTTTGGTCTTAACAGTGTTATTAGCTATAAAACAAAAACTAACACTAGTAATAAAACTAATTCTAACACTTACAACAATGATTTAAGCAACAATATTAGTGATTGTAAAAACAATGCACCTACTACTAAAAAGCATGAAGATAAAAATAGTTTTACTACACAAAAACTAAACACTAAAAAAGTTAGTTCGGCAAATTCATTAAATAATGAATTAAATGGTAATAAAAAAAGCAATGAATCTGTAAAATTTGAGACGAAACCACAAATTCCACCGAAACCAAAAGTAGCTCCTAAACCTAAATTAGATTTAAACCAAAAATTAACACAAAAACCAAAAGTACCTATTAAGCCAAAAGGTCTCATGAGCAGTCATTCAAGTCTAGGAACAAAGCACACTAACAGAAGTAACATAGTAGAAAATTCATCTTTTGTAGAAATGTTCAGTAAGACCGAAGAAAGTTCTAGTATTAAAAAAGACGAGCAAATGGATACGGAGGGCGAAAATAAAAGAACAAACTTGTTATCAAGTTTTTCAAATGTACATGATCCCTTAGGTAATAATGATGTAAGCTCTTCTAATGTTGACCTTCAAGAAGAATATAATCAAGTTAACTCGGTTGGTTAATTTATTTAAAGTTTGTTTTTGTAAGTGTATCAAATTGAAAATAAAAATTTTGAAATATTTTTGTTTAATATGATAAAAGTAAAGTATTAGACGTTAATTGGACCGGATGAAGGGTTTGTAAGTAAGCATAGGTATAAAATGTTTTAAACAATTTTATATGTTTTTGTACTTGACTCAATGATCCACCTAGTTTTGGTAATAACGCATTTTTGCTTTCTAATTATAAATTTACTGATATGCATGTAGGTAAATTCAAATTAAGTAAGCAGTCACATAGTAAATAGTTTACTTTGTGTTGTGAAAAGAAAATTGCTTGGTTTATTAACCTTATTTGGAATGTACTTATTATCTTTAAGCAATTCTTAATGTAATAAATATATAATAAAAAGAAAAAAGATGTTTACAAAAGTAAACAACCTATAGTATTTAATATTTAAGCTATGTTTCAACTAAAAATATTGAAATTACTGCAAGGTTTTTAATACTTCAAGCAGTTACTTTAATTATTGACTTAGAAACTTTTTTTTATTACATCTGATGCTTATTTCTATTGAATAGTGATGGTTTAAACTATGTGTCAAGAACTGCTTACTTTACAGTTAAATGTTTTTTATAACCCAAACGTAATCTAAATACTTTTAGAGAATAAAGTCAAATTAAAAACGCTGTAAGATTAGTTTTAGTTAGATATGATACTTTTATCCAGTCAAATAAAAGTATATATTAACATATAACAACTATAATACAAAGTAAAGAATTATTTTATATAATGTTATATCAAATGTATGAAATTCATCGTGATGAGGTTTATTTTATATTTGTAGTTGTATATACTATAACAACAGCTTATTTTGAAAGTCAAGTGCAGCAATTACACGTTCTTTATAAAGCTTTTTAAGTTTGTATTTTTGTTTTGAAGTTTGTTTTATACACTTATTTAGGAAGGTCATAAAATAGCTTGCAAATATAACATGTGTGTACGGTTTACTTTATGTGTTATATGATTTAAAATAAGTTTTAATATTTAGAGTTTTATTAAAATTATATTCAGTGCTCTCAAAATACTGTTAGCTATCCAGTACTGTAATTTTAAAACTTTCAAATGTTATTTTAAACAATTTATATAGTTAAAAAACTGTTACACTATAAATAACTGATAATTTCAAACAAATATTTTTTTCTGTATACTGTTTACATATTATAAAGTATTTGCTAAATTTTGGTGTAATAATTAACTTCGTCACCTGAATAAACTCCACAGGCTGCATATTTTATCAGCATTTATTATAAAGAGTCGGTTGGGAGAAAAAAAAACTTTAATGCATCTTTTCTCGCTACATCTTGCCTTTTTTATCATCTAAATAGATGTTTTTAGTCAACTTTTTTAATTGTAAGGGTGTTTTATTACGCTTAGCGGACATAAACTGTTTCATTTCATATCTTTACTTTTTTTGACCGTATAATGTATGAAAATAGTTACTTTCTATGTCTATTAGTATTTCAAAGCTGTAAGCTGTTTTTCTATTGCTGATGAGAAAAAAATACAAGTACTTATGTGTTTTATCTGCGTAGTTCTTTTCATTTTCACATAAACTTGAATGAGAAAATTTGAATAGATGACGTCGAAGTATTTTCTAAACATTGTGACATCAAGTTTACGCCTAACATAAATTTAAGTGGTTTTGCGTCACGTATATATGCTGTATTTACGTTTATATAAGACTTTGTTTCTCTTTGAAGAAACAGTTATCATTTACAAAAAAATTCTAAATTAAATAGGTAGTAGAGTTGTTTTAGTCAATTTGGAATTGCTTTTATACTTTGAAAATATTTTTTCACTTCCGAATTGCACTCAAGTTCAATAGAAACTATTCACGTAAATTACACGTTATTGAATTTTAAGTCTTATATTTTAGATTTGTTTTGTTGACATTGTTAAACGTCTTTAATTGAAATAGATATATTAGTTAAATATTATAATTAAAAATATATTATCGTAAGTACCCATTAGCATTTCTTTTGTTTAATATGTTTATGAACAAAATATTTTTTAAAGTAAAAGATTATTATTTAAAAAACTTATTAACATGCTTGATCTGTAGATACTTTTTTTAATGCTCAAATATTTGAATGTAAATACTGTGTATAAAATAATGATTTAAAGACTATAGAATTATTTTTGATTTATTATAAAATTATTTTTAAGAGATTAATATAATGTTCTTATGAACCTATTGACTTATTTATTTGATATTTAGCAAGGAAACTAAGTTTTTATTTTTATTGAAAAAAATATTTTAAATTCAAAACTTTATTTACATTTTAAAATTTTCAGGTTGGACAACTCAACAAGCAAATTGAAAAGTTAGTTATATCAAATTTTTAGTACTTTTTCACTGTTTGTATATAATCAGTCTCTTAAACTTTAATATAGTTTATTTATTAAATGTTGATATAGTTTTATTAATCAGTATTTAACTTCTATTTTAAGTCTGAAAATATGATTTTATTTATATTGTAGCATCACCTTAAAAGGAGAAAATTGTTTTTAATAATATAAAATTTAATCAAAATAGTAGTCGAAATTTGATGTTTCCTAAACAAAAATTAAAAATGATTATTAAAATGATAAAATTGATAAACAAAAAATTTGATGATTTTTTAATTGTAAAGAGTTTATAAAATCGTTTGAAATACAATTCTTAGTTATTATAGGTTAAATAGATTTAACAACTGGATTTAAAACAATGACACTTAAACATTTTAGTATTGTTTTTTCTCTCTCAAGTTCTTGTGCTGTTGTTTTATTACTTACTTTAGAAGCCACTTTCTAAAGTGAAAATAAATTGAAAAATGTTATATTATCCATCTTTAGAAGATTAAAAATTTAAGCAGCTTATTTTTTTAGAAGCTTAAGTATATTATTTAGAATTAATTAGTTATATAAACTTTATATGCTTTTATCCCAAACTTTGTTTTTAAACCATAAAGTCCATTTATAGTTACTACCTAGATAAATACTATACATAATTATACATGCTTTTTTCTGCTTTTTTTCTAATGTGTGTTAACATTTTATAGACTCCGTAGATCTGTTCTTAAATTTATTTGAGAGCAGTGAAACGCAGTTAGTTGAAATAAAGTTTTAGCACAAGAACATCTGTTGTAAACTTTATATATATATATATATATATATATGTAGGAAAAAATACAAATTTGAACTAATTTTTAAGCCACACTATACTTACTAAAATTTATTGTTGTTAAAAAACTTTAAAAAAAAATCGTTAGGATTAAAAAATGACTAATTATATTTAGTTTTTTCTATTATTCAATACTTTTTATTATTTTAATAGTTAGATTTATTAATGATGGCGATTCCCATTTTACTTAATGATAATTCCTGTTGGTTTTCTGATCAAACAATTCATTTAGTGGTCTAACCATTTTAGGAATTATTTAAGAAAAAAACAGTCTATATAAATTTTGATTTGGCGTGTTGACTTAGATCAATTTCTATTAAAAACTAAACAGTGCAAAAGTGAAGTCTGTCGCAGTTACTCCAAAAATGAGTGAGAATATTAATTCAAGAATGGAGAAGTACTCTATGTCTTCTAACAAAAATAAAGTTTGGGCATTTTATTTTTAATCAAAACTTTGATAGATTAAATTATTATATTTTATGCAATACTAATACTAATTTTAAACAACATAACAAACAGTTTTCAGATAAGTTCAGTTGTTTGGATTGTAAGCGATTAGAGCAACTAAATGAATAATTTCTAACAGGAAAAACAGACATCCACTCAGATTAATATTACGAAAAATGTAAGTTATACAAAAAATAGGTGGAAAAGTGGTCAAGTTTACAAAAAAGAGGAGAAAAAAAAAGTTTGTTTTGTATTACAATGAATTACTATTTTTTGAATTGAATTTGGCTTAAGTAGTGTAATAATTGAGCTGTAAACACACTTCTTTTGTGTTGCCCTTACAACATCAGTAAATGCATTGAAAAAAAAATAAGTAGAAAACAGATCATAAAATTTTTATTGGTAACAATCTGTTTGCAAATTAGTTTTAATAAGTATATTTAACTTGTGTGGATCATTTGTTAGTCATTTAAACTTAGTAGAACTGTTATAATAAATACTTTAAATTTCTATTGTTTGTAATAATGTTTTTATATTATAGTGTACTTATATATATATATATTTTGTATACTAACATTCTTCTGTTGTGCTTGATGTTTTTCTGTCACTTATAATCTTCCCAATATTTAAGTGTTTGCTAACAAAACAGATAGTACACAATGCTAATTATAAATAGATAAATTAGTACTAATAGTATATTAAATGATAAACATTTATGAACATTGAGTACTTTAATTTTTTTCTTTTATATACATTTAAAATGCGTAATGATAGATTCTGAGGAATATATAATTATAATAAAAGTATTTCTCTTTTACAACATTTTGGTACTGTTTTTCTTAAATTTTATATTTTTACCGAGAATATAGAACTTTTCAGCTAATTTAATTGAATAATATGTTAATTTTCATTGTCCTACTTTATAAGAAAATAGGTACGTTTTCTTTTTCTTTAGGTTCATTCAGACTAGTTGAAAGTTAGAAAGATCAGTATGAGTTGAAGGTTTAGAAGCACTGAGACTAACTCAAGCTAGTTCAACATGTCGATAAATTGAGATTCTCGTAACTTGTGTAACGTTTTTATTTTGTATAAGCTTAAAATTTTGTTATTATCCTCAACAGTCTTTAAAAATTTATTTAAAGGTTAAGTTCTGGTACTTGTTTTTGCTTAAATATGAGAGTTTTGGTATTTAATTTGGGGTAGCTCAGAAAAGTTTTATGGTAACAAAATGTAACGAATTAACTTAAATAGTATTCTTTATGATTAAATTTAGTGAGCTCAAGTCATTGGTTATTGTGAAATTACCTCTATTTAAGTTTGTACCACTTTTCGATCATAAAACTAACTGCACTACCTCAAATTAATGCTGAAAGTGGCTTATAAGCACTTTTTTTTCGATGAGTTAGTGAGATTTACTGATATACCATAATTGTGTAACAAATGTTTTAATGTTTATTTTATCTAGTTCCAAATTTTTTATTAAGTGTAATTTCAAGTTTACATTATGAAGATATTGTAAAAACTATGATTTTATCATATACAAGATGACATACATTTTTATCAAAACATTCTTTGAAACTTAAATTTTTTAAACTTTAGATGTTTATGTTTTTCAAACTTTTTGAACAATAAAAAAAGTTTTTTTTTTCAGTTATTTGCCAGCTTGTAATGTGCAAGCATGTTTTAATTTCAGTTTTGTCATTAGGAAAGTAAAATATAACTTGTTTAATCTATGTCTAGACTCTAGAGTACTCATAGTATTTCCTAGTTACTGTTTAACTAAATCTAACTTAAGATACTTTTCTGTAACTGAGTTTTCTGTTTTAAAAATAACTAACTCTGTAGATATTCGTGCATTAAAAAGCTGAAAAAAAGTTATTATTTTCATTTAAGTTTATGAGACCAACACATCTGTAAAAAATTAGTTCTCATTGCCTATAATGTTTAAATTCTTAATACCATACCCAAGCAAGTTTACCATGTGTTAAGTAGTCAATTAAGCTAGTTATTTACAAGTTTTTTAAAAACAGTGTACTTTTTATTTTATAAAAATAAATTAAAACTTACACTTTTGGTTTTAAGTATTTTTTTAGTTTGGCAAAAATGTTGTTATTATAGTTTAACTGTTTGTTTTATTTGAAATGTATTGTTACACTTTAATGTTTAATCTTAATTCACGTTCTAAAGTAAAACAACATAGACAACAATGAACATTTAAAAAAGTCATGACTCGACATTTATTTCACAGTGTAGGAAATTTTTTTATGCTTACTTAAAAAACACGACTTAAGTTATTACTAACCGTTTGATGTTTATAATATATCAATGTTGTTTGTAGTATCCAAATACAACTTTTTTATTATCACCTATTTTTTAGATAGTGACAGGTAGACGCAATATATTTAACCTCTTCCTATGTTCTTTTAAAAAACATTTTTCGTACTTTATAGTTTCAAAAGGTATTTTTGTTGCTGTAGTTAAACTCATTTAGGAAGTTATAAGTAAAAAAAAGTTTCACCGAAATAAGTTTAACGCTTACAAAAAATTAAAGATATTTACATGTGATCAGCGTTTACCGTTGCTTCTACCTTTACCTTTAAAGATTACAAGCCTATTTAAAAAAATAAATTTGTAATTATTTGTGCCAGTATTTATTTTAATTGTTTTCTAGTTAAGTTTAGTTATTATAATAAAAAAACTCTAAATAAATTTAACACAGACTCCAAACAAAGCAATATTGGGAGCTTCACTTAACAAGAGAAAGAATATTTTTGAGAATGGCAAAAATCAGTCGCAACCAACTACAACTAAGCAAGTAGCTGTCGGTGGAATTTCAAATCGAAAAGAGATGTATTTGAAGCAAACTGAAGACAAAAAAGAAAACAAAGTAAATTTTATTTATAATCATTTTGACAGGTATGTTATTTTTATAGTTGCTGAATGCTTCGCCTGTCACTGAACTAGTAAAATGAAGCTATATTACAAAGAGTTATTGAAGAATTATGATATACTGAACCGTTACTTTAGAACAGGGTTTTCTAAACTTTTTTTCAAATATACTAAAAAGAAACACATAAGACCTTTTTTTGCTCTTCATCATCAACTCCTGGATATCTAGTGTAAGTTTCAGATTATGACCTCATGGCCCCCTTGTGGCTCCTTTATGCTAGTGGCCCCCAAAGAATACCCTGCTTTAGAATGAGTTTTGTTTCATAAAATGAATTAAGTTAACTAGCTTTTTTTTTATTAATGTGAGCTTATATTATTTTTAGTTAGACGGTATTTACAAAAGTAAATAAACATGCATAAGAGTTAACAACTTACGTTTATTTAAACATACTTTTAAACCTAAAGGTCTAAGGTAAGTTTAAAATCTTCTACAACCGTGTCACTACTTTCTTCTAAAAAACGAGTTTATTTAAATAATCGAGGTTCTTTATTTTTAGTTACTATTTATTTCCAACAAACTTAATTTTTTCAGACTCTTTTATATTTAAGTGAAATAAAGTTTTTAAATTTTATAAAAATATAAATATAATTAGGCAAACTAATTTAGTAAAATTATAGATCTCGCTTTTTAATGGTTACTGATTTTAGTTAAACATCTCTGATAAAAACATATAGTAGTTGTAAAATTCAGTCTGAGTAAAATATTAGTAATGATTTAGTATTACAAGTGGTAAATTACTTGTTGTAAATATTTCAGGATAGCAGTCAGTCACATGCAAACAAATCATCAAAGTTAAAACAACTGGACAAATGGGAAAGTGGTCAAGTTACTTCTGCAAAGTCTCCGAATAAGGTGTTTTATAAAGTATTTTGAAGTTTTTAAAAGTTAATGCAGAGTATTAAATAAATTTCCTAACATTCATTCAATCATTACAGTCACTTTACTATCAATTATTACCCTAATATTTTAAACTCTCAAAAAGAACTATTTTCAAAATTGCACTTTTAGTTTTTAAAACCGAATTAATTTTAAGCTCCTTAAACTTGTACTTAATTAATTTGGATAGGTGTGTGATTTGTAGATGCGATGTAGATTAATTTGTTATATTTTTTGTACTACAGTAACCTCTCGGATCTTTACGCACTCGTGACGTTACGCACTCTCGTTTAGTTACGCATTTCAGAATTCTATAAAATTCAGAAAATAAAAGTTTTCATTTTTTTTTTTAATATTGCACAAATTAGGTTTAATGTATATTTTTGAATTAAAATATGTTTTTGAATGCTAACACACCTCTTTATATCTTTAGACTTTGTAAATTTATGTTCCTTGACTAATTGATAAACATTTAGTTATACCTCAGTATATCAGAAATTTTGTTAACAATATGAGATTAAATCAAATTTCTGAAATAAACATGACTGTGTTTAATAATAAAAGTATAGTGAAATAATGAGAGTTTAAAACACAAAGAAATAATACAGCAGTCTTGCCCTATATATTAATAAACACCATTTTATAATTGTAAAGAAATGCTCAATTATAAATTGAATTTGCTAAGTATAAAAGAATATAAATATCACATATAAATAAAGATAAAGATAGTTTCTACTTATTATTAAAATAGTAAAATTATTTCTACTCGTATTATTATTTCATAGAAACTCAAATCCTTTTTTTTAATATATATATATAGTTTTATCTGTTGTTTTCATATTTATTAATTAAGTAAACAAATAGTTAAAAGTAGGAAAGTGCCCATTCTGCTTTTAACTAGAAGCAATATTAAAAAACAGCCATTATAGTGAGTATATTTGGTACCTCTCGTTTCTTTACGATCTCTCATATCTTTACGCACTTTTTCTGTGGACACAATGTGCGTAAATAAGCGAGAGGTTACTGTATTTATTGATAAATAAAAGTTTAAAAATCAATATTAAACATTAAATCATAATGACCCATAATTACTTGGTGGCATAACTGCTTTACAGAACATTGAATAAAGTATGTAAAGATTAATTGATTTAGAAATAAAAATCACTCATTAAAGTTTAGATAAACAAAAAATAAGTAGTTTTGTGTAATAAAAAGAAGAAAGAAAATAAGAATGAATCCATGAATTAACATGCTTTATTCGAATAAATTGAGGAAAACATATGTCGATAAGGTGCATATTTAAAATTTACTTTTAAATATTTCATTAGAAATTTTTGTTAACTCTATAGCAACAAGAAAAAGTTTAAAAGTATCTAATGCTGTGATTTTTTGTGCTTAGTTGTTTTCTTAGAGCTTCTGTATTATAAGGAGACTTTCGATAATACACTTAGTACCATTACTTTATAAATTAGAGATGTTTTAGTTCTACATAAAACTTGACTCATGCTATTTCTAATTTATTGGATCCGGATCCAGCTAGAACCAGATCCGGATCATTTTACAAATCAAGATCCGGTAGATAGTAACATTGTTTTTCTTTAGTTCTAAGTTTTTTATAGTTTTTCATCATTTTAGTAGCATTATTTGTATTGCATGTTGTTAAAAAACTAAATAAGAGTCAGGTTACAAAAATTCCTGTTAAAAAGCTTAAACATTTAAAATTATTGGATGTTACTGAAAAATGTGTTTAAATTACACGGTTGACATCTTTTTTTACACAGATTTACTTTTAAAAGTAGGCTTAGAATAGTTGTTTAATAGTTGAGAGTTGAGAATAGAGATCGTGTAAAAGAGTAGGTTTAAAACGGCATGTAGTTGAAATTTTACGTAAAAAAAACTAGGGTATTATCTGTGCAAAAGTACTACCCACAAAAGTCAGTTAGTCCTTGAGAGTAAAACTCCTTATAAATATGAGTTATACCAGTTTGATTGGGTTACTTTTTTATATTTGAATATGAAAATTGAAGTAGTATAAGTTAACCTTGAAATGTTTCAAAGCAAAACTAATAATTTTTAATTGTCTTGTTAATTTCATTTGATGTATAACGCAGAAAACGAGTACAACACGTTTTTTAATTAATGAATTCTTATAGCTTAAAATCATAAGAGGCAAGTACTTTGAAAAGTCAATTGTTAGTTTTTAATGAGATCTTAGTCTAAAAAATTGGGTTTCAGCCAAAAAATATTTTTGCTAAAAAACTCTGAATTTTTCAACTGAAAAACTGAAACTTGTGGAGCATTAAAAACACTTTCTGTTTAAACTTCTAGATCAACGTTTATATAAGATAACATACTGTTAATTTCCTTACTTACTTTTTATTAGTTCAATAACTGTTGGTGTCTTTCATTAACTACAAACATTATTAAGTTATTTTTGGCTGACTAGCTTTATTCAAGCAGTTTTTTAATTGATTTTTACTGTATTTTTTTTCATATAGTAAATTTTGAAAACTTTAAGTTACAATGCTTTAAACACAATACAAATGTAAGACTGTTATTTTATATCTCTACATACATTAGTTTAATTTTCATTAAACATATTAAAAATTAAGACTAAATACAAACACGCTTAATTTTGGATAATAACAGGTGACAATTAATATCAGTTCATCTGGTGTCAAAGACAAGATGAACAAGTACAAAAGTTTAACTCAAGAAAACTAAGTGAGTTGTAAATTTTTATCAGAAAAAAAATAAGCGCACTAATGATTATAAAAAAAATAAAATAAAATCACTCAACATACGGTATTAATATAATTAATGTTTGTGATTTTGATAAAAGTCTAACACATATCATAATTTATTTATATGTTACTATTTTGATTTAGATTATAAATTAGTTTGTAGAAATGTTATGTTACAAAAATGTTTAGGTAATGAATTTAAAATTGCGTAGAGAATTTTTACATCCTGTTACGTTTTTTCTCATCTTAGTTTCAGACAAACTACAACTTCAAATAGAAACGTTTCAATTGCATTTAAATTGTATTCAATTGATTTTTATTGCTTTCAGTATTTTAAAAACAGTTGTGTTCGATCTATAATGCACCATGTGTTTTAATCAATTATTTATAATATTTATGAATTTAGTTATTTCTAAGTATTTTTGTTACATCATTATCCCTATAGATTTAACAAATATTCATTTTCATTTTTAATCGTTTGTTAAAAGTTTAAATAAGTTTTAAAACGTAATTAGTAAATGACATTTTTAGATTTTTTATTAATAATATATTTGTAACCTATTTAATTATACAGCTATTTACTACTTTATACATAATAAAAAAAAGTTAGTTATTAAAAACTAAATAAAATACGCTCAAACACTTTTTGTTTGCTATGTACCAAAAAAAAAACAATAACTAAAGTTTAAATATTTGTAAGTTCAAATGTAATAAATCCCAACCAATAAAATACTTTAAAAGAAATGATTGGTAATTGCTAGTACAAAAATATTTTAGTCTTCATGAATTATTTTTTTATATGATTTTATTGCAGTTAAATGATTTTTAATAAAATATTTTTTTTTTTCTGAGTAATAAAATTTGTGGCTACCTCACTAATGTTGTGGAAAATAGTTTAAAGTTATTAATATGATCAGTACTTCATTTTTGTTTAGTTAAAAGAATTGTAAGCTCATAAAGTACAAACAAAAAATTTAAAAAACTTATTTTTTTTTTACAGAAAGTTTACAGTTTATATAATTTAATTATACTAAGTTATACTATGTTTAAACTTTATAATTAAACTCATAACAAAATGTGATAGATAGTTTTTTAGTTTCTATTATATACTTAGTATGATAATTAAAGATTAGCTAGGCTTTAGAATAACTAAAAAAGTTATAAGTTTTGAATTACAGCAGTACGTGTAGTGTGTTGGTCTCACTTAACTCCTGCTATTGCCGCGAGATATTTTGGATTTCGCAGTTATAATTTACTCCTATAGATTAAGATTAAATTTTTAAAGCTACTTGTTTTATTGTTTAACTTGAAGTAATTAAAGCTATATTATATCCTTTGGATTTAACGCTTATCTGTTGATAATCTATTATATCTAAGTGTGAGAATGTTTTATATTTTACGTTTTCTTGATTAGTTGTTGATAGAACTTTTTAACACGATTTACACCACATTTTTTATATGATTTTTGAAGTAAATACACATGTTTACCACGTTAATATTTATCTTATTTAAACTTCAGTAATGATATATTTTCAATCTTAATTTGTTCTACAGAGGGTTAAACAAAAAAAACTTTTTTTGCATGAAACGCTAATAAATATTAATTCCTATAAATATGTGTATATATATAAAACAAGGTTATTATTCAAACTTGAACACCTTCTACTGAGCCCACTTGAAGGGCTTTTAAATAAATTATTGAAAAGAGCGATTTTTAAAAGTACTGGTACATATGTTTCATAAGACTAGACGCCTTAATCATCAGCCAGTTTGATTTAAAATAAAAAGCACTTTACCAAACATAGATGCAAAAGTTATACAAAAAAAAAAGTCATACTGTTTTTTTGTTTTTTTGTATAACTAAATAGTATATGTACTGCCAAAGCAAGTACACTTTGACTTATGTTTTAAGATATTATCACAATAAACAAACTGTACATCTGTTCTGTTTAACAGAATAGTGAAACAATTGTATTTGTAAAACGTTGTGTTTTATTAATATACTATATATATATATACAAAATTAAAACCAAATAAATATTAAAACAAAATAAAATCGAAGCGGCAAACACGAGTATTTTATAGCATTTTATAACATTTTTCCCAACAGCCTAAAAATTTTTTCTAATAGCTTAAAACATTTTTTCCAAAATAACCTTTTTAAACTTTTCTAAAAAGCATAGAATAACATTTACAGCGTATTTCAAATTCAACTAATCGTACAATAAACTGTACCATTACTACGTCATAATTACCATAAAAAATTCTAAAATCGAAATTTCTGTTTACTTTTATAATAAACTACAACTCACTGAAGATCACATGAAATTTTACATTTCAATGTGTGAAACAGCTGTTTGAATTATAGTTTTTATATAATTAAATAAATAAATACATATATATATATACATATTCATATTAATTTTAATTTACATTTTCAGGTTTTCTTTTAAATCTCAACAATCAGTGAATGACCAATCAAGTTATATATTTTTAATTTTTGATATTATTATTATGTCCATTTTCAAGTTTTTCTAGCTGGTTAGTGACCAAACTTTTAAGTTTTATAAATTTTTGTACAGTATTTTAATTTGTTTTAATGTGATGCAGTAAATACTTGTAAAATAGAATATCAGTCGATTTGTTTTTTTTTACA
Source organism: Thalia democratica (assembly GCF_965202585.1). Lineage (NCBI taxonomy): Eukaryota > Metazoa > Chordata > Thaliacea > Salpida > Salpidae > Thalia > Thalia democratica. The sequence continues at coordinate 63,094,310 of NC_139165.1, forward strand.
AGTTAACAAAAAGTTTTGACTACAATATTACATCTAAAACTCTAAATGTTCCTGTTTTAGTCTTTAAACTACTTCTATTGTGACCTTAAAGTTTTTAAAAACTAAGTAAAGCACAAGTATTTTTTTAAATCACTAAATTATAGAATACTAAAATATTGTATATCATTGTTTCGAAAAATTTAAAAGAACATACTATTAAAAATGTTGAATGAACAAAAGTATTTTTTTAAATCGTGTTTTCATTCCCTAAAAGTGCATTTACTTACTTTTTAAAATTTATTTTATACAAGTCATTTTTAAATAAACAATTTTAAGTTTAAACAAAAATACATTTAAGATTGTGCCTTGTAACAAGTCTGTTGCTAAAGAATAATATATTTACTTGCCTTAACACAGTGTAGATATTCGTTGCAAAAACTTTTTTTAATGTTTTTCTCTATTTTTATGCTTAATTATACTTATAAGAGTTAATTATACTTTCAGTGTCTGTTTTTTTTTTAATTGCTGAGTCTAATAAAATTAATTATAAGTTCATTATTCGCAATAAATTCTAAAAGGTGTTGAGTTTTTTTTATAAATTAGTTAAAATTTTCAAGTATATCATCACAAAAAAATCACAAAGTTTCTTTCATTCTCTTAAAGTAAACATCTTAGTTATACTGTATATATTATACATTTCTTAGAAAATAACTTTTTGTTAGAAAAGTGTTTTTTATTTTATTCTTACAACAACATACAAAATGTAGGTATCAAAAAATTAAAAAAACGACTTAACTCTGTGTTTTAATTGTAAACTATTATCAAAATTATATGAAAAATTGGATTTAAATTTGTCTTTTAAAGGTTCAAAACATTACTAAAAAGCTTAAAATTGTTCTGTAGTAAAACTTTATAAGTTTTGATACTTTTATTAGGGTATTTCAAATATTTGATAATTCTTTAAAATAAAAAATACACAAATGTGAAGAGGCTAATGATTTTATAATTTCCAAAGTTAATTTAAACAAGCATTTTTTACTTTGATAATCAGTACATTTGCACATTAATATATTTTTGTTGAATTTATAACATACTGTTTTAAATTTTTAACTAACTGTTTTAAATTTTTTGTTTAAGTTTAGAGTAACCTCTAGCATCTTTACGCACTCGTGACGTTATGCACTCTCGTTTAGTTACGCATTTTAGAATTCTAAAAAACTCAAAAAAATTTTTTTTTTTTAAATGTAGCACAAATTAGGTTTATGTTATAAATTTAATGTAAATTATGTTTTTAAATGCTAACTCACTTCACTATATCTTTAGACTTTGTAAACTTATGTTCCTTGACTAATTGATAAACATTTAGTTGTACCTCAGTATATCAGAAATTTTGTTAACAATAAGAGTTTAAGTTAAAATTCTGAAAGAAATATGACTGTGTTAAATAGTGGAAGTATAATGAAAGTTTAAAACACAAACCAATAACACAGCACTCTTTCCCTATATATGAACAAACAAAAAAGAAATCTTATGAAACTTCCTAGCAAAAAGTAGCAGTGAAACTTAATAAATATAGAGTTTACATTTAACACAAATGCTTAATTATAAATTGAATTTGCTAAGTAGAATAGAATATAAATGTTTAGTATCAAATAAATCACATATAAATAAAGATAAAATCTACTTATTATTAAAATTAGTAAAATTTTTCTAAAAGTATTATTATTTTGTATAAATTTAAATCTTTTTTTTTATATATGTTTAGTTTCATCTTTTGTTTTCATATTTAAAAATAAATTAAACAAGTTTTTTAAAAGTGAGAAAGTCCTCAGTCTGCTTTTAACTAGAAGCAATATAAAAAACAGCCATTATAGTAAGTATATTTGGTACCTCTCGTATCTTTACGATCTCTCGTAACTTTACGCAGTTTTTTTGTGGACACAATATGCGAAAATAAGCGAGACGTTACTGTACTTTTAATACTTTATTAACCCATTTTAAATAAAACTAAAGACCTAAAAGACTTAACTATTTCCAGTATGTAGAAAGTATATAAATTTCTTAAAGAAAGGAAAAAGTTAGCTCTAAGAATTAAACTCTTAAATTTAAATAGAATTTGTACTTTTTTACTTATCTTACTACGTTTCTTGCGTTAGATATGTTTTTAACAGAGCTTATATTAAATAAAGCAATAACGCAGTTAAGGTAATAACTTGGTCCTATTCTGCAAATGTCAAACTAAACTACCAGCTAAGTTTTACTAATTGTAAAACTTAAAGTGGTTTTTGATATATAAAAGATCAACGCACAAATTTTAGTATTTTACAACTTATTGGAAGCAGCAAAGTAAAACCATTTTATTAAATTTTACCTTCTCTTGTAAGTTTCAGTAAGTTATTTAATAATTTTTTCAATTAGTCTTTTTCAATGAAAAATAAATCGTAGATGCATTTAAAAAGTTATGGTAACATAAAATTTAATATATTAAGTTTTTTGAGCATTTTAAAAATTCCTCAAAACATTTTTTTTCAATTATGCTATTTCCTGGAAATAAATTTGAGGTCCCAAGCTTAAAAACCTTAGAATCATCTATATCTGTTCACAGCTATGGTTTTAATGTTTAAACTCAAATAGATAGGTGTAATCAAAACCTGTCAAGAAAAGTGGCAACTGCGTTCAACAGATATTAGTTTAAAAAAACTGGATTTTTTAGAAAAGAGTGTACTATTCTTTTTTAATTTTTTTTACCTTCTGATATATTTGAAATAATTTTTGCACTTTTTGTTCTTGTCTAAAATAAAACTTTTGATATATTGTATGGCCAAAGGGGCACCTAAACTTAATATTTTTATCATTAGTTAAACATCTGTTTTACTTTTGTTTACTGTTAACTTACTAATTTAAACAAAGTGCAGTCCTTTAACTCTATACTAAAAATATAAGACCATACATTAACTATACTTTGTAAAATTCATCCGTTTTATTCTTTTTGATTATTTTATTAATTTTATTTAAATGTAAAATTAAAGAACGATAAAGTCTTAGTTGCACATTAAATTAATTATGTTTTTAATATTACTAAATTTGATAAAGAATTTCATGCGAACCAGCATTCTTCAATCGTTATATTATAAATGTATAGATTATTAACTAGAAATCTTCAAAACAACCTTTTTTAAAAGATTTTTCCAACCTCTACAAAATAACTATGTTATAATGTTTTATAACTTAAATTACGAATAAATTTCCTTTTATACTTCTGAAATAAGAAACAAGTTAAAATATTCAAAAATTATAATACTACCTAAAAGTCAAAAAAATAATTCAAACAACAATTTTAAAAGGACTTGACAAATTTTAAATTTCGTTTTTCTGTGCTATAACTACAAAAGTTGTTCGAAGTTCTAAAAAATGAAATTACTTCACACAATAGAAGATGAATATAAATAAGAGTATAGATAAACTATGCGTACAAACAAGAAAAATAATAACAAAGAAAATTACAGTACTAAAAGTATAGTTTATTGACAAAAAACCGCTCAAAATATTTGGTCTACTTGTAAAATATCCGCATCACTTGGATACCTATTAATGTCTTGTCCCTGACAATAATAAAAAGAAGCTTACTCCTGTAAAAAATATTTTACAAACTACAGTTAATAAAGATATTGTTTATTGATAGTTGTTAAACATTTTTTGTATGTTAGGAACCTAATTTTTAACTGTTTTTTTTAATGTACAAATAAGCTAGCAATAGAAAACAGCTTTTAGCAGTAAACAGTTGTCGTGTAAAACTGCTTATTAAACATAAAACTCATATTGTTTTACCTTATTTTATAAGAGATTTAAACAATCTAAAGTATATAAGACGTTGATTTTTTTATTTCTTTCTTAATATAAAATACCTTTTTTAGATTGTTATTTATAGTTCAGCAACAATTTTGCAACGTTTAAATTACTTGCTTAATTTTTAATTTATCTTTAGATGCAGAATATCTCAACCTGTAATATCACTTTATCAAATATGTTACTGTTTGTCTAAAAATATAAAACTATTTAAACTTTTAATTACTTAGTAGAAGTTTTTATGTTTTTTATCTTACAAAAAAAAAAAAGTAAGACTTACTCGCTAGCTTAAAAAATACAGTTTTATATATAGTAATAAAAAATAATTAACTATTTAGTAACCTTTATAATCGAAACAAAATAAGATTTATAGTTTGCTAAAGAGTTTTATGAACATTGATGTAAATTTTGAAAATTTACACAAAATAAACATATGTTTGATACTGTAGAACATTATTATTTTTCGATAATTTGTATATGATAAGTTTTAACTTTCAACATTTCTAATTTGTATTTAAAAAAGGTATGTGTTATTACGAGATTTTATATCATAATCATTTTGAACTCATAATCAATTAAAACTTTTACTTTTTCGACTTGATCATCTAAAACTTGATCCTTTCGACCTCGATCGTACTACACTTTATCATACTAATTTAAATTACTATAAGTTCGATCATTTAAAAGTCAATATTTCAAAAAGTTTGTTGTTGTATGCAAATCAACTAAAATAGCAAAAGCTACAAGCTCTCTCGAAAATATAAAAGTATGTTTTCATAACAATAATGGTCAAAATCTCACCAAACTTTATTAATTTTATGTTAATTTTACTTTATTACCATATGAACTTATATGTATGTTAACTAAATTTCGGAATAATATAAGCTGCTAATACAGTTAACTGAAGAAAAAAAAGACGCTCAAAATATTTGGTCCTAGGACCTGGTGCACAAAAAACCTTTCGATTATCGAGTTGAAAGCCACGGATACATTTTAAAGTCTTGTATAGGACATTTAATTTTTAAATAATTCTAATGAATGAAAAAGTGAAAAAAAAACAATTTTGTTTCAGTTTGCATATAGTTTAATTTATTAGTTTCTTTATATCAACTTCAACTTTTCTTTAAGTTAAACTTATGGTTTTTAAAATAAATTTATCAAAACTTTTGTTAATTTAATTTTATATATTGTTTCTCCTCTAGAAGTTGAGATCTTTTTAATTGTTTTCGAAAAATCAAAACATATAATATTATTAATACGTTAGAAATAAAGTATTTTTCTGTAAGCACTGTTGTTTTCTTTAACTAGTTATAAATTGAATAGAAGTATTGTATCAGAATCCTTACTTAATTAAAAATAAAAGTAGAAACGACTCGACAACAATATGAAGAACTGTTATAAAAATAAATTGTTTGTTTAATAAAGAACTATAAGGTATGTAAAATAAAACAAATATTATTTATCTAATTTTTAAAGTATATTCATGAAAAATAAATCTCAAGAACTAAACCTACGTTCGTTTTAACTATCTTTTTTAAACGGCTATTTAAAGCAACTTCATTTTAAAACACAATAATTAGCCTGTAGTCCGTTTACGTTATTAATTGTGATCGTCTGCTGTTTTTCAGAGCTCACACACATACAGAAAACTCCTTATAAAAGGATAGACTGTAATCTTTTGTGACACCCTTCTACTTTACTGTTTTCCTGTGTTAATTATTTATCGTTGTTTTTTGTTGACAACCCACAATTTTATCGAAAGTAGAGCTTGTCACTCGTGTCTCGCTGATTCTGTGTGTCTCGCTGATAAAATGAAGCAACTAGTTGTTTGTACAGCTTCAATCGGAAAGCCCTGGTGTGTAAATTTATTAAAAACCTCCCCAACTTCAACTGAAAGAAGAACTAAAGCAGAGATACAATTGATATTTCATGCGTACCGAACGTTCTACAGGCTAGTTTTACATCCTAATCCTATGATTTCTTTATAAACGGATTGCTGCAAGTAAAAAATACAATTGTTGACATTTTGGAAGTATTTTTTAATAGCAGATCTGGTTGCTTTTTAAAAGGTAAATGTCCATTCAAGGTTAAATTTAGTTTGGTTTTGAGTTACCTCTACTATTCATTTATACGTATTTTTCCGTTTGATGGGCTCAATTGATAATCAAAAGATCAACATTTTTTTTTGTTTTTTAAGTGAAAATTTCTACGTATAGTGTATAACTTGAATGGAGAGTTTTGAACGAGCCTTAGTAAAAGTAAACTCCAAGAAATAATAAAATGAACAATGGTTTAGCAGTTTCATGACTCTTTCAGTTGAACACAAGAAAATTCACACCCTGGCCCTGAATTATATAAAATAGTTTTAGATCTGTTGTCAAGTACTCATCATTGGCTTCAAAGTTAGTAGGCATAAGTCAACTAGCTTTTAATTTTCTTATTATTTAAAAAACTCACTTACTTTTTAGAACTTCGTTAAATTTACTTTAGATTTAAATAGTAATATTTCAAAGTTAATAAAGTAATACTTTTTATTATAATCTGTCGAATTTGATAAATTTTAAGTCTTTTTGTTGTTAGTTTTTGTTTTACTAAGAATTTTTAAAAATTTAGATATTTTAACTTATGAAAGTCTGAGAAAACTGAATTTATAAATGCTTTATGTTTTTATATAAAACGTAGAATTTTATCAAACAGTATAATAAAGTGGTGTTTAAGTTAATAAGTTTTAATATTACTGTAATTTTTTTGGTAGGTAGTTTTTATAAACTTTTTTGTTAACATTTTATGTGCTTTATTTTCTACTGTATCATTAAACATTGAAAAACACAAACGTAAACATATATTTTTTGAAAACTATAGAAATTTTGCTGAGGTTAGTGATGTTTATTAAGATATTTATGCTTCTTTACTTGTTTCAAAAAGTTGTTTATACAACCATGTTACTTTATATCTTATTGTATAGATGAGAATTTTAAATAGGTTCTAATGGCATTAGTCTTGTCTGGATTGTAGGAATTACTATTATGCTTTTATTGTTTTTGTCTTATTTTAGATATATAATTTTATTTAATAGCTAATATTTATTTTGTGTAACTAGTTTTACAAAGTTATTGTTTTCTGAAAATTTTTATACTTAAATCCTTAATTGAATTTATTGATAAAAAATAAAGTAAGTAATTTTAAAATTGTTATTTTCATTTTTATTTTCTTCTTTTTTAAAAATAAATTGCACTAAAGTTAAATGGTTCTTGTTTTGTCTGTGCCTGTTTACATAATTTTTCCGTTACAATTGAATTTAAATTTATTAATAATATAAAATTTGCAGCAGAGTTTCCCAAACTCAAATCACCCCCTTTTTAGAAATTAGAAAAAAAAATTTGCACGAGGGCACAAAATTGCACGAGGGAACAAAATTGTACGAAAACAATTTTGCACCAATGGTCAATTTTGCACGAGAAAAAAAACAGAAAAGAATAAAAGTAAAAAGAAACAAAAAAAAAAAATAAAAGACAAATTAATAAAAAATAAAATAAGAAAATAAGTTACCGACTGAGGGTAAGGGTCAGAAGTAACAGTGATAGTAAAAAAAAAATTCTAATTAATAAAAGTAAAAGTTTAACCCGTGCAAAAATGTCTCCGTGCAAACTTGCCTGCTCGTGCAAAAGTATCTTCGTGCAATTTTGTGCACTCGTGCAATTTTGTACTCTCGCGCAAGTTTGACAGCTACCCACACTACCTATACTTGAAATGTTTGATTACCATATGAGTACATGATAATCAAATTTACTTTTTTTAATTTAGTAGTGCAAGCTCATAAACAAAATATTGGTTTCAAAACATAACTTACAAAATATATCTTAATTAATTTTAACAACTTTTTTATTCTGTTGAAAAATTGGCATTAAAATAGTTTAATTTTTTAGTCTAACTAAGTGACTTTTCAAAAAACACTTGGAAATATCATGAGGTGATAGTTTATAATAGATAACATAGCTTTTTACAAACAATTCATGATCCTAAATAGCTTATACGTCAGGTTATGAAATGGTGAGAGGGGTTCCATTCATCTATGACCAATGTAGTTGTTAATTGAGAAAAGATATGAACAAAAAAATGCAATTTACTTGAAAATAGTAGTTCGAAGCATTTAAATTTGTTTTCTATATTTTACGTAAACAAATTAAACTTTTTTTGTTTAAGTTTTACCTCAGGGTCAAATATTCAATAGCAAGTTACAATTAGTAAAACAGCAAGCTAAAAAGTAAAAATTTATGACTGCCCCAAATTTTAAAATCGCCTCCCCCCCCCATTTCGCCCCTTTACTAGTTATTGACCTCCCACTTACTAAAATCGCCCCCAGGGAGGCAGTACCGCCCACTTTGGGAAACCCTGGTTTACAGCAAAGTTGCCATAGTTTGAGTTTTTGTTAATTAAAAAATTGTAAATTTAAATTTTTTATTTAGTATTAAACTATCATGTGTCTAGTATTGAAAAAGTAAATGCCAAAGTATAAATTTTGTGCCTCTAAAAAGTTTGATTTATAACGGCTCTGCTTTGAAAACAAACTTCATCTGAACCTAAAACTTGGGTCAAAATGGAAATTATGGTTTAAAGTATCAATTTTTTATAAGTAAAATTAAGAAACTAATTAAAAAAAGCATTTAGCTTTTAACTTTTTGATTTTATCGATTTTTAAAATTTGTAACAAGTTAGTATGCCAAAGTCAATTATTATAAGCAATATTTTTTTTCAATAATTTAAATTTTACTGTGTCAGGTTTCGTATTTTGTTACTTATTCTTAGTTTTTTTTTTAAGTTTAAGTTAAGAACTTTAAAACATAATTTTTATACAGTTTAAAACAGTTAAAGTAGTGTAGCTCGATAATCGAGAATCAATGTTTTTATTTCAAATCCATTTAATTTACAAAAATACTCGAGCATGACATCTTAATTTTAACAAAGAAACGTTTATTAAGCGTTCAGTTTTGCAAAGTTTATTTCTGGCAACACTGCTTCTTGACAGAGTTGCCATTTGGCCATAATGTGTAAATGTGTATAGAAGTATTGCCGTTATAAACTAAAGCTTCTTTAAATATATTTTTTTGCATTCATATTTTTAAAACTAGACTCATGCCGATCATAGTTTAAAAACTAAATAGTAATTACAACAGCTAGATATTTAAAAACCTTAAATTATGGCAACTGTGCCGACTGTCAAAAGATTTTGCATCCGGTCTTTTTACCATATTTATGATTGTCATTTTCTTTTTTTGTGGTCAGTATATACTACATAAAAGTGTGTACGAAAACTAAAAAAATTAAAAATAAACTTATTTTGCTTGTTTCATTAACATTTTGATATAAAATGTTGGTAAGCTTCTTTTTTTTAATTTTTAAACACAAAAGTTATATACATTAAATGTTTGCTTAAAATATTTTTATATCATTTTATTTTAAAAACGATTTGTCGGTGACCAAACTTTATTAAACTGAACAAAAAGATTGTTCATCAAAATTTTTCAAAACTAAGACATTAGAACTTGAATTGTAATGATTACAGATAGCAAGTAGTTTTTAATTTAAGTTTTATCGAAAATCATAAAGTCTAAGACGTATGTAAAATTCTAAGTATATCAGAGCTTTATTTTAAATAAAAAATTGACGAAAAAACATAATCAAAACATTTTTCAATGTGTTTTTTTAATTATTTTAATATAACGCTTAAAATAAAGAACATGCGGTTATAAAAGTATTGAAAACAAAATATTCTTTTATTCTGTGTTGAATAAATACTATTATAGTTTAATTAAATGATAATATAATTCAATAACTAAATTGCTGATAAAAGAGTTGCGATTATAAGGAACTTTAGTAAAATTGTAATATTTTTTTAAATTTTAACATAATAAGTTTACAGAAATAAAGCTTTTACAAAGCTATTAAGTTGGTATTACTTTGTTAATAACTTTTTAAAATATTTATACCAATTAAATTATATAATATAGCAGTAAAATTACAGTGACTTCATTTAAAAACTAGGCATCCCAAAATAAAGCATTTCTTATTCAAAAAATCATACGTTTTAAAGTTTACAATTTTTAAAACTCGTTATTGAATGTTATTTATTATAAACTATAATTTCGTTTTCTTTAACGTAAATTTGTACGGTGCTTATAAAATTCGTAAATATTAAGGAAATTATGTGTCTATGTATCAGGTCGAGGTTGTACGGCATTCGTAGGTTTCACCAAACATAAAACGCTGACTTTTTTTTTATAGTGAGGTTATTTATAAATTTGTAAACTTTTTACTGAAGCAGAAGTATTTAAGTTACGAAACTAAAACTTCTTTCACCTTCCTCGAAGTTTACATTAAAGCTTGATCATACCAATTAGATCAACAGACCACAAGCCTTCGGTAGACTGAGAAGTTTCTTGAAGATATCAAAATATCAAAACATCAAAATCATTATAAGTCTTTATTTTTTATTCAGGAATAACAGTTTATTCACTAGTGTGCCTTTAGGGGAGGTAATTAAGCTTAAAGCGGATCAATTGTATTGACAAAGCATTGGACAATTTATGTAAAAAAAGTGTTTTGTCAAAGTTTTATAATTGGCAAGAAAAAGAAGCACATTTTTTATGACACAGTATTTTGTCAGACGTATGACATTGCTACTGTCTCGCCTTTAAGTTATATCTGTATAGGTCCTGACTTAAATCCCTAAACTCAGAATCAAGTGCATAAACTTAAAATATATCAGATGCATCAACGATTGCTTACTAGGAAATAAAAGAAAAATAAAAGTTTCTATTTCCAAAAGTTCAACTAAACTGTACACTTAGTATGTGTTTTTTAGTTTCTAGATAGAAAGAAAACAGATTAATGATCGTGATCTACAAAAATTTTACTTTCATTAATCATTAAATCAACTTTCAATCGTACTGTGGTAAGCAAGTAATGGTTTGCTTTAAAAAAAAAACTTATGTTTTTGGGCGTACAAAATCTGTTGACCAAAGTCTTTTGTTGAGAAATAAAGAAGATTAAACAACTTCTAAAAAGTTATTAGTATCAATAAGTTTTAGTAAAACAAAACTCGAATAAGTTGAATAAATTAATTATTTAGACCCTGAAAAATGTCCATTTTTAATTTCCTTACATAGGTAACAATTTAAACTTACCTGAGAAAATTGGAAAAAAAAAGAAAAATAACACATTTCTTAGTCAAACCAAGATCAACTTTGACATCAAAATCTATTCAAACCAAATAAAAGTACTATAAAAATTTTGTTCTATAAAAGTTTAAATTCTGCTTTAAAAGTACTTAAGTTATGATCTAATGACATCTAAAACCCGAGTAAAAAAGCATGTTTCTGAATGCATGGAGTTAATAATAAATTTAATCATTAATCTATTAGGTAATGTTATAAAGTATCTTCATAATCAAAAAATTTGATTAATAAAGCTACCTGTGCTAAAAATGATAAGTTAAAAGATTTGAGTTTTAAAAAAATCTGTAATCATTGTTGATTTATCTTTTATTTTGATGTTGATTAATTAATGAGTCAAATTTATATCATTTAAATAAATATAAGTTTTTTTAAAAGAGAGTTGTTGCTTGCACCATGGCGAATTTCAGCTTAATACTTTTTTTAAACAAATTATATTTTTTAATTAATTTTTTGTTTATTTATTAAATACAACTTAAATGATACGTTTGTAAATTTTGGTAACATATAAGCTTGTGCTTTATCATTTTCGTTTCGTTTTTTTTTCTAATGAAAATTTGATGAAATATGTAAAAAACATTAATTTTACCCCTGTTGTATATCTCTTTTTTTGCCAAATTAGCAAAATATTACAAAAAAAAGTGTTTATGTTTAGTTTTTAGTCTGCATGCAAAGTAATTTTACGTATTTTTTTTACAAACTCAAAGCAAAGAAAACTTATTGTTTTAATTAGATTAAGTAATAAAAATTAATAAGTAATAATAAAAATAATAGAAAAATAAAAATTAAACTAGTTTGTACAGTACATAATTTTATTTTAGTACTACGATAAGAAAAATTGTTTAATGGTACGAAATAAAGTCTAAACAGTAACGCATTTAGTAACAGGTTGTCCATATCCATTAAGTTGGCATGTACATGTTTTTCTTGCAGATTTTGCAAAATTATTAACTACTTCGCTATACAATGTCTTTGTAAAATCAGAAGATTTCTGTAAAAAAGATAAAAATTAATACAAGTTTTGAAGACATCTTAAATGTTTTTAAAGTTTCGCGCAAATAAAATTGCTGAAGTATATTTATACAACAGTTACAATATGAATGTTATTTTGAACAAAAAAAAACTATTAATACGGATTTAAGTATATAACAGTGTTTTATATATCATATGTACTGATGATAAGTTGTAGAACATTAGTATTTGGTTTCATGTAAAGAATAGTATAAGTAGTATAAAAAAAAATTCTCTTTTAATTGTTATAGCAAATCATATACTTCTATGAAATTGCACACTAGTGTATACTCATATTGCTTTTTCAGAAACTTTGCATTAATTTACAAATCTAGCTTTATTTCTACTTAGTCTAGTTTACTGTACATAAAATAATTACTAAAATTAACTTTGATAAAACACTATAAAAATATAGATAGTCTTTTCGTTCTTGTAACATTTAATGAGACATACCATATTGGTTCCATCCCAGACAGCTCCTATATTTTCCATTGCAACCTGAACACACAAGTCATCGCTGTTTTCGACTATAGTAGTCCTGTCAACCTCACGGTTGCCTTTAATAAAAGATTTTGCCGCTGTATAGCCGTAGACCTAAATATTCGTAACGATTATTTATACATACTTAGTATTAAGTTATTTTAAAATAACCAAATAAAAAGTTCCAGTAAATTACAAAACCCTTCGGATATGTATTTATAAATTTTGATAATGAGTATTATGATTAAAAAATTAAGGAATATATGCTTAATAGAACATAAATTTTGTCAAATATTCTATAAAAGTAAAAATTTGTTGGCTTACTTTTTTGCTTCTAGACGTAGTTGCGATAGAGTTCATTGGCATGTGATGGTAAGCAATGCCTCGTTCGTTAAGGAACGCATTTACTTCAGCCAGAGAAACAGGAGTGTTTACGTTGCACGCATCACAAGTAATATGAATAAAAACTTGATGCGATCCTCCTCTAAATGGCAATGCGGATGCTGCGTACATTACAGCTGACATTCCATCGTCACCTGCTTCTTGTGAGCTAACTGGAGTTATCTTTTTAATTCTCTTCACAATGTCAGACTGGTAGCAATAAACAGTTAGAATTGTACAGTTTATCATAAATTATCGTTAAAGTTTAAACATATTTTTAAAAAATCGTTTTCAAAAAAAAAGCTATTTGGATAATTTTGATAAAAAAATTATACAAAAAACTGTACAGTTATTTTTTTGCTACAGAAATATGATAAGAACTAACTTTTTTGCCTGATGATATTTTTCCACCTTTTAGTGTGTAAGTGTGCGGTTGTTCTATAGCGCCACCATATCCAACAAGGTAGTAATTTGTGCTCTTTAATTTATTCTTTTTAAATGCTTTTCCTGCTTCTTTAATAAACTTCTTCACAAACTTGCCAAGATCTTTTGCTTTGTCCCTGAATAAACATGCTATCATAGAAACAATTGATATGTAAAATTTTAAGTTTTTATTTAACTTTTTTGATAAAAACTAACAACTTTAATAGTAATAAGTCTAAGAAACACCTGTTTAAAATCTTTTGTTTATTAATAACGACATTTTATGGTTTTGTTTTGTATTTGAAATAAAACATTGCATGTTTTTCAGTATATTATTTTAAGTTTCGATAATTGTTTACTATTCGTATTAATTAAGGTAAGAATGTACTTCAAAAAGCTGTACTTTTGACTTTTTAGTTCAACAAACTATTATTTTTGATCTTCTAAACTTAAAGACTAACTTGATACACTGCGCTTCTTGCATAACAAATACAACATCTACTCCTTGAACATTGTATTCTTTTTCATTTTCACCTGAAAATCCAGATCCTTTTACAGCATCACATTCAACACATTGTGGTGGTAGTAAAACAAGTGCTCCGTATAATGTACAAGTTGTGTAATATGCTTTTGCAATCTTGCAGAAGTCAGCCTTTAAAAGTTAAGTTTAGATTAAAAGTTATGGACTTTTTTTAAATTTACAAATAAACTATATGTTTTAAATTACCGTATTTAATTTAGAAGACAAAAAGTGTTTTCTGAAAACTAAAGGAGTTAAAAAAACCTTGTCTTTCATGCACGCAGCATAAAAATCTTCAACAGGCACAACAGGGAAGCAAGCACGGGCATCTGATGAGTAGTCTTTGAAGTAATCGTTACAAGTTTTGGTCGCTGAACCATCATCTTCAATCGATTCATATGCATTGGTATGACTACACTTGACATCTGATATCTAAAGATTTATAAAATTAAATAAAGTTTAAGTAAATAACATCTGAGAGCTAAAGATAAATGGAACTAAACAAAGTTAAATAAAAAAACATCTGAAAACTATTAAAACTATGGCTATACAACTTACCTCCCATTTATACGCAAATGTAGATACATCTTGAATTCTTGTGCCAGATGGAGAAGTGAAGTCGAAGTTAGGTTCATTGTTAAAAGTACCGAGTAATCCTCCAACAGAGGCAAAGTAGAACGGATTAATGTTAAGAACAAAAAGTTTTGTAGAAATGTCGAAAGTTGCTTCTATTTTGTCAGTATGCTTCACAACGATTAAATCAGCATGACGAACGGCAGTCTAAAAGATTGTTAAGTTAAGCACTCAAAGCTTGTTTTTAGTAAATTATTTCTTTACTCAAGTTCTTCGTAGAACTCTGAAAGAAAAGTAGCTTAATGTTTAAAACAACAAGTAAACTGCAGAAAGTTGCAGTATCTAATAACTAAATATTTGCTCCTTTAGATTAAATGAGAATTATAAAATATACCTATGCTTAATTTTAAACTCACAAGCTCATTGGCGTATTTGTTGAATGGAAGGTCTACCGATTTTTTGTTGTAGCTTACACTTCCATCGAAACCTACAGAGATCCACTCATTGCCGTACATTACTCCGTATGTTGGTTCTTCACCGTAAGTAAGAGTTATAGTAAAATCCTTTCCATCTGTAGCCAGGATGTGACTTGAATCACATTTACTGCTGAAGTCAAAGTATTTTCCATCGAATGTTCGATAATGCTTGAAGTCTGCTACTATTGCATGTCCCTGTGAAATAAACAAAACTTTATAGTGTTTGAATGCAAAATCTCAACTTTTTATAAACAGCCAACACCATTGTATAAACTGTAATTAGTTATTATCATATAATGCTACCTTAAACGGTGGTCTTTGCTCTGACAAAGGAGTATAGTAAACTGCTCTTGCCAAGTAGAAAGTGTCCATGTATCCGTAAGCAACAGCAACGAGCTCCTCTAGTTTTCTTGACAATGCTGTCTGAGTAAACCAGACTTTCATATCTTCTACTGACGGAATTTCAGAAATAGAAAACGTGTCAACCTTTTATAAGCAAAATTTGAGTAATTGAAATATGAACGCAATCAAATTAACTTAACACATAAAAAAACATTTAAAACTAACATTTGTATTTAAATATAAATTATTAGGCTTCTTAAATTATTTTTGGCCATGTTGAAAATTTAAGTAATCAAATAGAAATTTTTAACTAACCTTAAACGCCAGAGGTAGTGAAATAACGACTTCGTTCTGATTGACAACCACCAAGTCTTTAACTGGTCCTCTCATTTTAAGTATTAAAGCACTGATATTAGCATCAAGGTAACTTAACGATTTTTCTACAACTTCTTCTACAAGCGTAAAGAAGAGATCTGCTGCGTTGAAAATGTCAAAAACAGGTCGGGTAAATTGGAGGTTGTCGACCACTGTAGCTTGTATATCACTAACGAATTCCGTTTTTTTGCTGTCTATTAGTTCTTGTACTGGTGATAAAAATAAATTATTATATTCGTTTACTTTTTCCAACACCATTACGATTCCAAGTTTTATTGATTTCTGAAGATCACGCTCTTGGCTTGAAATTGTAGAAGTCAACCCGTTCGTAACATCAGTCACAAACTGCGAGGTTCCCGACCTTGCTGATTTGATGTTTTCGGTTATGTATCTAATAAACTGACTAAGTTTATCAGAAGCAAAACTTGACTTGCTTATAAGATCTGTGAGTGTATCTAATAAACTTATTATGTTGTCAGAAAGAACATCAATATTGTTTTGTAAGTTGCTGTTTATTATTCCTGCGATACTGTTAACCATTGAACCAATTGCTGGATTTGCTTTCATACTTAGCTTAATCAACTTTCCTCGAATAAGTGACATTTTGATTGCACCAATTTCTGTCGTTTTTATGTCTTCTTTTATGTTCAAGCTTAAGCCTACATTGGTACCAACTTTTTCAGCTAGGAGATGGAAAGTATATTCTCTACCAAACAAGTTTCCTACACCAAAAAACATGTCAACCCCATTATCAACACTTTCTATACCACTTATAAAATTGGCAAGCTCCTCGTTTGATTGGTTCTTTTGGTATAGCTGCCCAACATATGAAGTCAATTGACTTAAAATTGAGCCTAGGTCTCCTGCATACAGCATTTTTTCTTGGCCTGGAAGTTTAATTTCAAACTTCCAGATACTCAAAACGTCGTAAGTTACTTTAAACTCATAACTTTCATCGTTGATCTGTTCCCAATTAAATTTAACGTATATTCCCTTTTCTCCTACTTCGGGAGTGTTTATAGAGGAAACCTTCAGATTAAAAGGACTTGTGAGCTTTGGGCTTGTCACTGATATAACTGCCGAATATTCGTTTTCGTTTCTGTCTTTTGTCAAACTGTACTGTAAACCAAAATTTTTATTGTCTTCTTGGCTAAAGTCAATACTTAATTTACCTTCAACAATTGTAGCTTCATCTTGTTTTAGGACCAAACTATTCGTTATAGTAATAGGATTTACAAGCAGTTCGTTGGCGTAAGTCAAAGTAATTTTTACACCCTTTCGAGTCTGTAGGAAAAGTGAATTCAAATCATTACTCTTTGGAAGTCGCATTCCAAATACTGACAAATCATGCGGGTGTCTGAAAGAAGCTTCAGATTTTACTCTGCTAGAAGTGCGAGATGATGTTGGTGTGTTTTCTAAGCTTAAGTGGTACTCATTATTGTCTAGTTCAACTGTCCAGCTAAATGAGGGTAAAGCACCAACTTGCTTCTGAATTCCATTAATGTTGAAAGTTCTAAAGTTAACATAAGGAGCTAAACCTCCGGTTGACAAACTTAAATCTAGTTCATAATTAAAACCAAACTGGCTTGGTTTGTTGGTAAGGCTACCTGAATATCTTGTGATCGGATTGTTGTTAAATTGTAATGATCCGGTACTTGTTGTGGTTTCTCCTAAAGTAAAAGAGTTGCTTACTTCGAAAAAATCTAAATTAATTTCTGGAAAAACTGATTGTTTTACGGAAACTGTAATATCATATGACCCAGTTCCATAAGTAAATTCTTCAGAAACTTTAAGTAGAGTTGCTCCAGCATTTTTTATCTCTAAATCGGTATTAACTGTTTTTTCAAGTATAGTTACCTCTGCATTTGCGCTGTGGGTCGAGTATCTAGAACCTTTTAACCCGTAATTAAGCTGAACTTCTCCCTTATGAGATCCAAACAAAGTTTCATAGTTTCCTTCGTAAGCGGCATTTATTTGTCCTCCATAACTGACTTGACCTAGGTCTATGCTTCCATCGAGATCTGTAGTTAGTCGGGGGGTTGAAAGATCAGTGATTGATTCGATGTTAATGGATGAAAAACCTAAAGTTTTTGATGGTTGATCAATCACAAGAGAGACTTTGCGCTTCAAATTCATGCTTGACCATTCAATGTTGAAGTCAACTTTATCTTCTGGACCTCCCCAACGAACTGAGCCTGTCCTTGAAACAGACTCTGGACCTCTATTGTGGGAAGTTGAAGCCCCATAAGTATCAGAACCAACGTCCAGCTGAAATTCAAATACTTCTACCCCAACTTTGAGCACTGCTTCAGATTTCTTTCCGAAACCAGATGATGTCACAGTAACAGTTTGTACGCCTGTTTGCTGATCTTTGCTTGAAATAATAACTACTTTAACGTTATTATCAAACTGTTTAAAGCTTGAAATTACCTGTAATTCACTTTTGATATCTGACCAATCGTTACTATGAAGTTTGATATAAAAATCTAATTTAGCATTTTCTTTATCATTTGTATGCGAGTTGAGATTAGCAGTAAAAGTGATTTTTCCTTGTATAAAGCTATATTCAGTTGTAAGTGTATGGTCAATTTTGTAAAAAGGAATTTGCATAGTAAATTCTGTATTTGCCACGTCGTATTTTCCATCGAGACTAGCAATCAAGTTGTTATTTAAGTCTGATGCTTTAAAACTTATTTTTCCACTACTTTCTAAAGTAATGTCAGCATTTAGTAGTTCAATATCCCTATACTTTAAGTACGATATCATGTGGTATGGAGCAGTAGTAATTTGTAAATTTAATTTTTCAGGAGTCCAATCACAGTTTTTGCTAGTAAACAAAATTCCAAAGTTTTTGTTAACATAGTGACATCTAGCATCAATATTAACAGTTCCATCGTCGTAAGAAATTCCGTACTGGCTACCGTAGCTTTTCTTATATACCTTAAAATTTACCGAATAAACTTGATTGTTATAGTTTAGGTAAGTTGCAGTTAATGGAACAGCGGTTTGTTCTGAAGGGTTAGTAAGTTTATCGCTATCAAAATCAAAGTCAAAGTCCACTTCGTCATCTAAATTGAAAGTTAAGGTAACTCTTGTAGTTTTTGTGTTAAGTCCAAATGAGTATTTGTACCAATCAACATTATCACGTTGTTCAAATCCAACTACATTTATTTTATCATTATTAAAAGACCAGCTACTTTCATGATGCCATTTGTTTGTTTTTGGATCAATCATATTTGTTCCTAAAGTATAAATAGAAGTACCTTTAGTAGCTTCGTTTTCTTCTTTAATGAAAACGTTCAAAAAATCTGACCCATATTTTCCACCTAAGCTTGTTGACCAAACAAGCCAATTTTCAAATTGACCCTCGAAGTTTGCACTGATGTTATTTGGAACATAAGAAATAAGTTTTTTAATGCCGTGCTCGAAAGTTACTCCTGCAAGAATTCTTGTTACGTCATAAAAGTCAAAATCACCAAGTAACCTTAAACTTGCCTTTTCTTCATCAGCTGTGCAATGCAAGGTCCAATCAAAAATATCTTTGTTGTTATTGCTTAGTTCTAAAGCTATATTTTTTGGAAGACCTGCTTGTTTCCATTCTTGTATTCCTAAAACAACTTGAAGTACAGGTTGCATGTCGTTGTAATTAGCCCTCACTGCAAAGCTATCTGATCTTTCTGTACTAAGTACACTTATCCTGTTAATTACTGCCAGACGATAGTCATGATCACCACAATCGGCAGACAACTTTACCTTCGATTTAATTAAGTGAGGTCCTGATGTGTAGCCAATATCTCCTTCAATGTATCCCTTACTTTCTTCCCATAAAGAATCAAATCCAAGCTGGGCAGATTCAGGAACACCGAGCCCGGTTAAGTGGTAATTATTCTGTATCAACGAAATTCCATATGAAAGTTGTTTTTCAGTATATTTATAATCAACTTTACAGTAATGTTTAAAAAAGTTTTCTGAAGTGGTGATGTTAAAATTTATTTCTGCCTCCGATTCACTAACTTGCCCACCAAATGCAACGCCAAGATTCTGGTCAAGAGCAAAGATATCATAATCATGGTTGAAGTCCATTTTATAGTAAAAATTTTCTGGATGGACTCCATAAGAAATAGATAGTGTGGCAGCATTAACTTTTTTATTCAATTCTGTTTTTAAGGTAAAATCAAACTGACCATACTCTTTTACAAAATTAGCATTTAAGTTAGACTGTTTAGGTACGAAAAAGTCTTGAATATCATGATTGAAATTAGCGAAAAATCCTTCGGTTGTCAATCCAGAATCAAACTGAAATGTATTTTCTTCTTTGTTTTTTCTTACTATTTCTCCTTCAGTTTTCAGTGTTTGTTCCGACAAATTAATGATAGAAGTAGTTTTAAACTTCCTTGGAAAACCTAAAGCTTTCAGTTCTCTTATTCTGTTTGATGTACTAAATTCAACTAAGTAACCATTATCTACAAACTTCAGATCTCCATCAAAGACTAATTTTTTATTACCTTTCTTGTATTCTATTTTGATGTTTTCATCATCTTCAAGTACAAGCTGGAATTCGAGAGATTGAGTATTCGGTATCATCTCGAAAATGTACTGTTTTAACTCACCTTCAAATTCATATTCATTTCCATTTATATCTAACTTTAATTCGACGTTTAGTACATCATTGTCATCTGATACTATCTCCAAGTTACCACCATAAGCTTCTTGATGAACTTCTAAGATTAGCTTTAGCTTATTTGAAAAAAAGTTGTTATTAATATAGTTTTGAAAGTGTTCGTACTTTATTTCTTGAAATTCTAAATAAGTATCACCTTTCCATGAAATAGAGACTTCTGCATTGTTTTCTAAACTACCAAATCCTGTTTCTACGTCAATGCTAACCTCATTTGTTTCAAAATGAAGCTGCGTTTTTACAAACATAGTTTTAGGTATTCCGTAGCTTTCTAAAAAGTCAAAGTCGTGTTTTACATAAGCATCTAATGTATTGTCTTTACTTTGATAGTCAAACTTAAATCCTACACTTTTTTCTTGTGTGTCGTAAGATACTTTAATATCAAAATCCCATGGATGTTTTCCTTCTGTAAAGGTAAAAACAGCTTCTTTTGGGACACCGTAGTACATAACAATACTTAAGTTCTGTATAAAATGAATATATACTTTTTTTTCACCGGGATTGTAGTTATATTGAAACTCTAATTTATGCATTTTATCGTCAATTTTTACATTAAAGTTTAGTCCCTTGTATACATTCTGGCTAGTTGAAGCTGATGATGAGTAAGATGCTGATACTTTCAAATCTTGTGGGACATTCTCAATTTCAAAGTCATGATGGAAGCCTATTTCAACTTCTGACGAAAGTAAAGTAAGAGTTGCAAAAAGTTTAGCTTTATTTTCTTCTTGTGTCTCAGAGCCGTACAGATCCTTAAAATGACGTAAAATGTTACTATCAACTTCTAATGAAACTTCTTGACCTAGTGAATAAGAAAGATCTGTGTTAGTTTGAATTCTGTATGGTAAGTCTGTATTAGCATCTAATAGCTCAAATACATTAGTTTTGAAGTCAGTTGTAAGTTGGTATCTAGGATTCTTAGTTAAAATACCCATAAGGAAAGCTTTATAGTTTTTTTCATTATCTGTCGAATATCCTCCATCAATTGTGAGACTTTCTCCGTCGAATTTTATGTTAAGGTTAGTTTTAAACTGTTTCCAACCGTTTATCAAAGCAATTCCACTATCGTTTATGTCAGTATCAAAACTAAATCCTGTATCTGTTTTTTGGTAAGCAGTTTCAAAAGAAATTGGTCCCAACCCAGCGCTTTTAGCATCATACTTTACAGTAATCTGTTCAGTAGATAAAGAAACAGCAATATCAATTTTTTGTGGTATATACCAAACTGGATAAAGGAAAGACGAGTCCTGTTCTAAAGATAGGGTGTAATCATTAAAACCAACCTTATTCCAGAAATTAGCTGAAAATTTATGTGGCTTATTATCGTCAACAGTTGCATTTAATTTTAAATCGTGAGAGACAGTTTTTTGATTGAAGTTCAAGTTGTAATTTATACCAACGCTTAATTTTTCAAAAGAATCACAAATATTTGATGTTTCAACTTCGCCGTAGTAACTTATAAGAAATGGTTTCGATGTGAGCTTGTGTTCGTATTTCAAGCTCATTTCGTTGTACTGAGCATTCAAGTCCACATTTCTTGCAATTCTATCTCCAGATACTTCTAGTTTTATAGTTTGTGGCATTTTAGATTCTCTGAAAAAAAAAATTAAATGACAATTACTTACTGTTGTTTTGATATCATATATGTTTAAATATATGTAAACTGTTAAAGCAATAATTTATACCTTTTTAATGTTTTGAAAAACTAAAATGTACGAATTTTCTTACTTTTGATTATGAATGAAGCTTAAAAAGTTTTATTTTATAATTTAATACGATGTTAGTTAATATAGTAACAAGTTGTTATAGTTTTTATTAAGTCTTTAAAATATTATTAATTTCAAATTAATCAACACTACTAACGTATAAAAATCTTGGGTCATTGTCATTTCATACTCTCCTTCATCGAAATTCCAAGTCAGTGACAAAATTCCTTTTTTATCATTAAAATCTACATCAGCATTGAATTTATTTTGTTTAATTAAAAAGCCTGCCTCGTAAATACCATATAAGAAAGGTAAGTTTATCTCCATACTGCAATGTGCCATCATTTTTAATAAACTATCGTATTTCAACTTAGCTGAAACGTTTGACTCTGCTCCTTGATATACTAACCCAAACACAATTTCAAATGCAGACTTCCAACTAATTTTAAGATCAATATTAGTTGGAATACGAGGGAATATTTCTTCAAAAAGAGTTTGCTTGCCAGTAAAGGTAAGACCACCGTCTTGATAGGTAAAAACATGACTTGCTCGAACTTCATTATTCAATTTATACTCGTCTGTAAAATTAATGGAATCATCTTCAAGTACATTAAGTACAAACTTTGCATTAAAAGGTACTAAATATGCCATCAACAAGTTACCACTTGGATTTAGATCTACTTCAACAACATGTTTGCCCCCTGACGACTCAACTATGTACATTGCTTCAAGTGTTGAATCGCTTTCATCTAACGTTAAAGTACTCCAGAATCCTGATTTTCTGTCACTTCTCATTCCATAATTCGCATCAAACTTAATAGATCTAGGTACACTATAGGAGCTTAGTATTGACACTTTGTGATTTAGAGTTAATAAGACCCTATTCCTTCCTAAAACTTGTCCCGTGAAAGTAATCGATTGATTATCAACTGTTCCTTCAACAAGTAATTTATCTGTATATTGTATTTTTGCTTCTATGTCACGTGGCACGATACTTGAAAATTTCTGAAAAGATGTTATGCTGACAGAATTACTGTCAATTTCAGTTGTAAGCTCTAACATCTTATTGTCATCCATACTAAAATCAAGCTTTCCATTTTTGTTTCTCTGATCAACAACTAAATTTAAAGTTACTGACTCAAATGGTAAATTGAGTTTTTGCTTAAAGTTTACACTTAAATCAAATAAAGGGTTTAATGAAGCTGATACTAGTAGTCCAACAAGTTTTTTTTCATCTGACACTAGTTCACCTTCAATTACGTTTTTACCAGAAACTGTGCGGTGAAATCCTCCAGAAAGTAACAATGATTTTACCGAAACACCTTGAATGTCTAATGCAGCCTTTAAAGTTCCGCTGTATCTCATTGCTTCCCTCGATGCAGGTTGATCTACGTAGTCAAAGTTTATTTTTAAAGTTTGATCCTTTTCACCAGATTTAGTTTTAAAAATTACCTCAGTGTTTATCGTTTTTTTACTTAAAGAACCATCTAAGTTTAAAACAAGCTTAAATGGATCCAACTCGAAATGAAAATCAGTATTAAAATCTGGTTTTGATTTTTTATTGTTGTGGGACAAGTTTAAAATAAAATCTGGAAAGTTATGAGTTACTAGTAAATTTTCAGTTTCAAATCCTGTTTTGGTTATTTTAGTATCTGTTTTTAAGTTGAGTAGGTTACCGCGATCACTATCGACCATTACGCTAAACAACTTTCTTTTACTTTGGCTAGCTACTTCTACATTAGCTGTCATTTGGAATTCTGGAGAGTTTGCAAAACTTAGTTTGCCTTCCATAACATAATGCATTGTGTCCACTTTTTTAATTTCTCCCTTAAGGTTAAAATTTCCCCACCTTGTTGGACTCATCACTTCCACTTCCTGACTGTTTTCACCACTTGTTAAGTTGACTCTAAATCTCTCATCTCCTTGATAGTTCAGACTGAAAGCAATATTTTCAGTGGAGTGACTAAAATCAAAACCTAAACTTTCTGAAACACTCATTATAGGAACTTTAACTTCCAGACTTCCAAGAATGTTTGTTTTATCCGCATTAGGTGTAGAAATCGAAAACTTTTGGTTAATGGTAACACAATTTCTACAGTTTCTTTTGTTTAGAGCATCTGTACCCCACAGAAACTTAGCATTTGAACTTAGTTGTTCATTGTCATTCAGGTATTGTAAAACAACAGCAAAACTATAATCAGGGAAAGCACTCAGAATAAACTGGTCTTCTGATGCCCATTGCGTTAAACTTTCTTGTGAGTCATCATTGTGAGTGTGCGCTATTTTGATCCTGAAATACAAAATCAGAGTAAAAGCTACTTTAAAACTAAAACAACTTTTACATGTCTAAATTTTTAATATTCAACTTGATAATTCTTAAAAAAACACGAGAGTATTGTCATCTATAGAACTACTTACATTTCTTTACTGTCTCCTTTTAACTGATACTCAAAACTTGTCATAAAGTCCCGGTACTGTGGTTTAACAGTCAACTTGTAATCAATCCCGTTGTCATAAAAACCAGTTATTCCAAGTTCTGCGTTACCAGAGTAAATCATCTTCGAACTGGTACTTTCATCAGCAATTTTAACTAAAAAAAATACTGTAAGTATACTTTTTCAGCAATTATTATCGACTGTAAAAATTTCTAACTTTAACAGACAGCTTAAGCTAACTCTATTAATTTTATACACTGTACCTAAAACTTTTTACAATAAACTATTAACTCACGATCGATGTTATAATAGTCTGTAAGACTACTTAAAACTTGAACTTTTTTCATTGGTGTGTAGCTTACATCATTATTAAACTCATATTTTTTATCCGGTGTGGTTATTTCAGCATTGCATGAAATACGTGGATTCCTACTTTTCAAATTGTTCAAATATTTACCCTGCAATTTTATTGTGTTTTTTGTTTATAAAAACTTTGATAATGATCTAGGTAAAAGCAATACTCAAGAACATAAAAATTTCAAGTACTTAGACTTAAAAAATTTATCAGTTTTATCAATTCAGAGGCTTAAATAAAAATTTTTTTTTTAACTTAAAAAATTAAGTTAATCAAAAAATATCCTCATCCATAATAAGAATAGAATATTTTATAGACTATTTTAGTATAACATATATTAGAAAACTTACGGATATAGTGTTTTCACTTCCAGTGCTATCTCTGTAAGTAGCTGCAATAATCATTTCTTTTCCATCCTGACTAAAACTAGCTGAAACATTTGACTGTTCTTCATCTTCCGGTCTTTGCCATGAAATTGAACCTGATTTGGTATCATCATTGTTTATTTGAACACTTATAGTACTTCTTCTTGAGGTATAAGACCCTGGTGTGTCAAAGATAAAATCAACATTGGCACTTTGGAGAAACCCCTGTTGTTATATTCATTTTGATAAATAACTTTTATAGTAACATTAAAACTATTTTTTATAAATAAAATGTTCTTTTAAATCGGAAATATTAACGTATCTATTTTCTATAAGAGAAAAAATAAGCAGCTAACTTAAAAGCAAAAAATTATCATACATAGGTAAGGTTCACGAAAAGCATAAAAAAATCAAGTCAAATTATTTTTATTATTATTATTATTATTATTTATCTAAATAAATTTTCATCATTTAATTTATCAGTATCAGGTGTGTTGTGAATTTGTTTCTATGGTTTTATTCCATTTAAAAATAACTTCAAAGGTTAAAACTAGTTTTCAAATTTCGTTAATTCAAGTAGTTTACAATTTTAGTTGAGACTATTTAGTTTAATTTAACTAACTGATGGGGAGTTTTCGACTTCGTAGTTTGCTGTTAGTTGAAAATAATTTAGTCCATCATCGTTTTTTCTTATTACAACTCCATATAAAAGTTCTCCATCTTCAGGGAAAATTGTAACTTCTCCAGTTGGCTGTTTTGTATTTTTCATTTCAAAGTTTTACTTCTAAATAAATCATTCACTAACTAATTATTAATTTTAACTCAAGTTTTTACAACTTTTAAGTAGCAAATTTTATATTTAAAACTAATTTTCTTTAAAATATTTAAAAATACAATAAATAAGTTTAATTAAAAATAAAGCATTTAAACAATTATAAGTTTTAACTATATTTACAGCAGTAAAGCAGAGCATGTGTCCACCAATTTCATCAGTACACTGCTCATTAGAAGATGTAGACCTAACTGCTAATGACTGTTTCATGTCTCCATGTAGTGTCATTAGTTTGTGACTAAAAATAGTTTAACTATCACGTATCAACAAAATTTTCATAATTTTTTTAAGTGTTATAAGAGTCACAGTTACATTCAATTTTTCCTCAAAACTATTTTAACTACAACTTTTATTTTATTATTTGAATAAATACTTAGATATTTAAGAACGAACCGGTAAGTTATAAACAAATTAAATGTTTTAATTCTTTAAACAAGTTCTTTTACAAATTCATTAACAAATACAATAAAAAGTACAAATAACAAAGGACAAACTTTAGTTTAAAAAACGTTTGCTCTTTATAAGGAGCGTCTAGTCTTATGTTCAATCTATTTCCACTTTCCAATGAAGCTTTTCCGTTCATTTTCCAATCTGATACCATTGAAGATTGAGTCATAATACCAGTCTTTGTTGCTGTTAGGTCAACTGTCATAGCTGCATTTACGACTACAGTTGCTCTGATGATTTTATTAGATAATTACTCGTTTTTTAAAAAAATTGTCTGTTTATGTTAGAGATATATTTACAACATCAACTTAAGCAAGTATATACGTTTTTTGTTTTCAAATTATACGTTAAGTTAAAACCTTTATTGAGTTTAATTATAAACTACAGTACTAGATAGAGTAAAGAAACATATTTAAAGTTATAACGAATACATCTACTGGTTTTTTTAGGATGGGTTTTAATAATTACATTTTAAGAACTACCTAGGATTGATTTCAGTATTCAGTGAAAAATGGGGTGTGGTTGAAAGAAGTCCACTAAAGTCTACTTGACCAGTCATCCTTACATCAATGCTAGTCGAACCATTAACAGCAATTGTCAATGGAAGGCCAGCGGATGTTGGTACAGTGTATGCCCATGTCGCAAAAGCCATATTTTTGTGGTATGTATATTGTGATCCCTGTAAAACACATTTCGAAAAAATAAAAAAACTAAGATTTAAAACAACTTTCAAAGGCAAATGTTCTTTATTGAATAAAATATTTAAAAGGTGTTTATACTCCTAGTAACTATTTTAATTTTTATAAACAACATACTGCTGTAATTGTTTGAAAAAAGTTAGCAATTTGTTCCGTTAACGATTGTTTTACACTATTTGGTTGGCTGATGTCATAGCTAATCTCATCTCCGAAAACTCTCATGTAATAAGATGCTGAAAAAACGTCCTTCTTAACTGTTTCTGCAAACTGAAATAAGTTTATTGTAGTAAGTAAAACAAATATTTATTTAAAAAACTTTGTATCAACAAAACTAAAAAGACTATTTACTTCATCGCGTATGTCATTCATTTTATCGATGTTGGGATACTTAAGTTTGCTTTTTTTTGTGTTTTTTGGCTCGTCTTCTTCTTCTTCATTATCAAAAGTATCACCAAGATTTCCAAGAACTCCTACATCCCTGAGAAATTTGTTTGTCTGCATAGCTTCTTCGATAAGCTTTTCAACCCCTTGAACTCTTCCTCCTACCTGTATTCGGAGTTTTTTTTTTGTATCTAAAACCAGAAGTGCAAACATTTTTTTTTCAAAATTATTTCAAATTAGTGTAAAAACCTGATAGCTAAAATCTAGAGCCTAAAATTTTGTTTCAAAATTTGAGTTTTATTATCTAACAATTTATCATAAACAAATAAAGCAAACTTTTTTCTAAGCTTTATTTATAAAGCTATTTTATAAAACAATAAAAAAAAGTTTAAATTACCATTAAAATAATTTACAGCGAAAATGTTAGTTTTTTTATTAAATATGTATTAACCGCACCTCAAAAAGCTCCATTGGCTTTCCAAATACATTTGCGCTGAAGTTAAAGGCGGCTGACCTAGGAACAAACGAATTTTTCGACCAGATAAGATTAGCTTCTCCAGTTCCTCCAACGCTTAGCTCGTCTATTGAATATTTTATGATTTTTGTGCATAATTAAAGATACTCTTTTTAAATTCTTTATATCAAATTATGTTTAAAACCAAAAGTAACTATTACAAAAATTACTATGAATAAACTTTTCCAAACTTATAATGTTTAGAAAATTACCAGAAATGTACCTAATTTTTTTTTTGATTTACACAGATGTACAAGTATTTAAACATATTACCTGAAAAGTAGGAAAGCTCGTGATACCAGGAGAACTTTCTAGGGTCCATGTTGTGAACTTTAGCAAATTCTGCTTCTACTAAGTACGGTTTGATATAACCTTTAAGCGGGTCCGTTGAACTCACTAATGCTCTCAAATGAGTAGATACAAAACTCGCAACTAAAATTTAAGATACTTGTGTGTTCAACCAATTTTTTTTAGTTTAGGCTATCACTTAAAAAAGTTTAAGCATAAGGTTAGAAAGAAAATTACAATTTTTAATTTTTTTACTGAGAATATTAAAATCAAACTTGTGTTGAAACTTAACAACGTTTAATTTTTAAAATGAAAAAAAAATTAATCAAGCCAAAATTTATTATAAAGTAGAAACGTAAAAAACATAAACGAAAAAGCTACTACTCGTAAATTTAGAAGAAATCTGTACCTTGATAACTAGGTTCTTCATCTAAAAGTCTGACAACTTTGCTGACAAATTCGTTTGTTGGACATTTCATTTTCATAACGTAAGCGTTTATTCTTATCTCTGAATCCTCATCTACGTCAAGCACAAGTGATTCTAAATCCCGCTGTATGGTGATCAAAACTTTTAAAATTAAATTTTCAGTATAAAAAAGCCTACCATTCATTATTTTATTTGACAGACTTTTTGAATTAATTTAAATAAATAACTACTTTTGTAGTATAGCTTTTTAAATTACTCAACTAATTTAGTTTTATATATTGACTTTAAACAAGTAAAGTAAGCTATACCAATTTTAAAAAATGAACAATTTAGTTTTATTTTACCAAAAGTATTATAAAATGTAACTAGTTGAATTTCATAACTCTTTAAATTCAATATATTATAGGGATCTTTAAACACTATTTAGCATTTAGAAAAAACAATTTTACAACTTTTTAAATCAAAAATACTTTTTCATATAAAACTTTAACTTACTGTAACGCCACAAGATACTCTTCTAAAAGCCTGCATAGCGGTAACTCTAACTTCAGCTGAGTTTCTAGATTCTTTAGCACATTGCAATAAAACATTATAGTCAAATGCTTTTCCCGCGTTTCCAATAGCTTTCAATGCCAACATAACCTTACAAATATTTTTATTTAAAATAACTTTTTAGACAGCGCAAAACTTCAAAAATATTTTTTTTGATAAAACTTGATATCAATATTTTTTATAAATTATATAGCTAACATTTTTTTTAACTAAAAGAAAGTAAATTAATATCAGCCAAGTTGAAACTTACTTGATTTTGTACTTCGACATTAGGAGAGTAACAGTTAGTTCCTGTTTTGTTTTCAAAGAACTTCAAAGTATTCCTAACAGCATAGTGTTCAGTGCATCTGTTGTCAAGAGAGCAGTATCCGTTTATAAGGCTACCAGTTACTAGGTATGCCTGATTTTCAAATCTTCCTGATTCTAGTACTTCCTATTTTCAAAAAGTTTGTTTTATTTAAATTTTGATTCACTCTTGCAAAAATATAATGTTAATTTATAATGTCTACAACTTCTTTTTTTTATGTAGTATCTAAATACATTGTACTTACAAGCATAGCTTCAATCATTACAGCTGATGGGTTTTTAACCATATTCATACTTGAAAGCCACTGAAGGGAAGTTTCTTCGTCAAGGAGATCTGTACCACGAGCAATCAAATTAGCACCGTATGTGACGCAACCTTCGCTCCCGCACCATTTCAATGCATCAATGAACATAGCTCTAAGTTTGTGTTTTGATAAAATCATACATTCTTTAATTATTTTTTTTACGTCTAGAAACTATGAGACAAAAAACTTAAATAACTAGCTATTTTTAAAAACAATTAAAAATTAACCTTAGACTTGATTCGTACTTTGTACAAGCTCCATTCAAAGCACTGTAAGCCTGAGTAATAGCTGAACTGTCGAGTCTTCTTAACAGGAATACTAATTCTACGAAGTCTTGACTGACCTGCAAAAGACTTAAACTTTACTCTGTAAACTTACTTAATTGTTTTTCTTACTTTTTTTAGTAAAGTTTTTGAGTAAAGTTTTTCCAGTTTTCTACAGCTTAATCTCAATAATTTTTAAGCAAGTTTCTTTTGGATAAAAAATTGTTGTCTTTTTTTTTATTATTACGCTGTTAATAATTTTTTTTTTCAATGTTTTAATAATATCAAGTCTATAGCTCTTATTATAAAGTTATATCATGTAGTTACTTATATTATTTACAAATCTCTTAAACTTTAAGATTACAATTTTGTTTTTTTTTTGTAGATAAAATGTTTAAAATGTTTCATTTAAAGTTGTTTTTTATCATTGTTATACCAAATTGTTGATATATTTAATTATCTAACATTAACAACATATAAAAATTAATGTTTTTGCCAATAATGAAGTTCATCTTATTAGCAAGTAAAAGACAAGGTAATTTTTAACGCTTGTACTACAATTTAAACTTCATAAACTTCAAATTGTGAATTGACTTTTTAATAAGTATTTTAAAAATTTATTTATGCTGTTAATTAGACTTACATATTTTTTTTATCCAAGTTTAAGCTATTTTTCAAGATATGGCTATAAAAAAAAATTTACCTTTACCAATGTATGGTTATTTTTAGTAACTATAAATTTATTTTTTTGACGTATATATTTTTTAATATTTTTTCTACCATTATCATTTTATTTGTAAGACATTCAGGTACGTATTTTTATTTTGTTTAATTTTCAAGTTTTATTTTTGTATGTGCCCCCTTAAAAATTTTTGATGGTTTTAATTGTCGTATTTTAATTATCATGTAACCTTATTTAACTTGTGTTGTCTTAAAATTAGGCCAAAAAAACAGGTTGTAGTGAAAGTTAAAAATATTAAAGACTCTATTTAAAGCTGCAAATTAATTAAGTGCATATTTAAACAAAGCAGAGTGTTATGTTAATGTTACTTAAATACAATTTACCAAAATTATATTAGTTTTTTATTTTTAATTTTAGTAATAATAATGCTTATGAATAGGTAAACTAGAAAGTAAATTAACTGTAAAAGATTCAAGTATTTTAAATCTACTAAAAAAATATACAAATTTAAAGCAACTATTGTCTATAAACATCTAAACAGCTAGAAAAACTCATTGAAAGTTATTTTATACCTCTTCAAATGTTTTCGTGTCAAGTGTACTGCAAACTTTGTTGTAAAGACCGAGTACTCCTTCAATATTTCGTTCTTGTGTCGTGTCTTCTTCTTCTTCAAACTCAAGCAAATACTGCACCTGAACCTCATTTGAAGCTGCAAATTGTTGTTTATTAAAATTTATATATTGTCATCGCATTGTCTATTTTTTTATTGAGTAGACAAATTTGTTATAAAATTTTAAAAGTAAATATTTTAGTTTAAAAGTTTTTATTCATTCAAAAAGGTAAATTAAACCTGGTAAAATAAAAAAACACTATGAAGTCATTTATTAACTAATTTAAGTATTCAAGTAATTATTTTTCCAAAGCAATTAGAAGCAATTAAAACTTTTATTAGAAAAAAGTGTTTATCTAAAGTTATTTTTTACTGAATTGTTATACAGCATACGATTTGTTTTAATTTTTGTGTTAAATAAATTTTAAACAAAAAAATAGCTATTAAGACAAAAATAAATGCAAAAAAAATGAGATAATACTTTTTGATGGAAACAGAGACAAAAAACAAAGAAGGTGTATTAATAACTAGAAACGTAGTGTTAAAAATCTTATAAAACTCACTTTGTCTTGAGTATGTAGTTTCTGTATAGTCAATTGATTGTTCAACTATTGTAGTTGCTCCATCATTTTCATTGCTGAATGGCCTTAATACATGTTTTTCCAGACAAGAAGTTGACACAACACGATTGTAAGCAATCTTTTGCTCGCAGTTTTGCACCTGCTCCAAAACGGTCTGACTCTGGTTAAGAAAGTTTTATTTATGTATTTAAAAAAAATCAATACTCATAGTACTAAAGACAATAAACACTATTTTTTTTAACAGTTTACTTACTGTTCCAGAAGCCACAGTTGAAAAAAGGGATCCTATCGGTCTGTTTGAGCTTTGGCATTTGCTCAAGTCTTTTTGGTAGGTAATAGTTTTATAACTCCGACTAGTTCTCTCTTCATAATTAGTTGCTAAGCATCTTCCAAAAACGTCAACCTAAACACAAGATTTGATACTATTTTTTGTCTTCAAATGTAATAATTTAAAAAACCTAAGTTTTGATTATTAAAATGGAACGAAGAATCTTTTTCATGTTATGTTTAAATTTTGGACATTTTGTTTTTTTATTAGATTTAAAAACGATAAAATTATTTTATAATTTAAGTAGTTTTAATTTTAGTTGATGTCAAACTTTTTTTTTTATTGAAATGAGTAATTTTTGATACTTTTTAACTTGTGATAATAAGTTGATTAAATTTATATTCCAAACAAGGTATTGTTTAAATTCTTAAACTTCGACACATTCATGGAGTTCAAATCAACGTAAAACACAGGTGTAAGTGTATTTACTTACTTCAACAAATTGTGATTCGCCCTCATTAAGCTTGACAGCAGAAAGAGTGGACAAGATACCACGTTTGATGTTGAGAACCCAAATCGGCTCATTCTCAGCTCCACAAAGTTTTCCAATTGCACCATTTTGTTGGTACGTAAATGATACTTTGTTGGCCATTAGTTTTCTTTCCCATGACTCAGTGTTATCAGAACTTTCACCAGTAACTGATGCAGACACAATCTGTTAGTAATAAAGTTAAGTGTAATAAAAAGATAAATAGTTTTGTTTACTAAATATACTAATATTTTGTAGTGTAACGCTTAAAACTTCGAAGATTTTTTTGCAAGGTCATCTTATGTAAAAAGTTTTCATTAAGTAACGGCTAACATATTTATTATATAATTAATCAATATAAAGAACATTGAAAATAGATTGTTAATTTATATTTTTAACAAGTTTATAATAGATATACTAGTTAGATTCGATTGTTACATCTTTAATAATTAAAAAGCATCATTATTACTTTTACATTAAAATAAAATTAATTTAAATAAAGCAAAGAAAATTTTTAATTAGCAATAATACAATTCAAGTTTCAGTTGCTTTGGTTATTTTAAACGACTGTACTTAAAATTATATTAAAATTAACCTGCATCGTTTGCTGGCAAGAGCTGACTACATCAACTTGAACTTGTGCTTTCAACGTGATTTGCGAATTTCTTGAACTAGCATCTTCTTGAAACGAATTAGTAACTATCGCCTCATACGAGTACGTCATAGAATCTCCAACATTAAAGCTGAAATAACCTCCATCTACTAAAATATTATTTGATTTTCGATTGTTATTCAAAACTTAAGTTTAATAATTGTCAAACAAAATTCATTTGTAGGACATGCATTACAACTTTTAAAAACTTATTTTTTAGTTTGGTATAAATAAAATACAAAACATTTATATACATAAACTTCTTCTGGTCACACTTTTGTAAAAAAATACTTTTTGCATTCATTATCTAAAGTTTTGCTAAGTATTAAAAAAATTGATTTTAATTTGAATTATTCTAACTGTCTAAATTTCTTACTTAAATTGTTTTAAAGTTTTAGCTAAAACGTAGAAAAGTTATATGGAATATAGTTTAAGTTGAAAATAAGTATATAATTTTTTGAATAATTATCGTTTTGTTTCGATGTAACATAATTGAAGTATAAAAAAGTTACACAAATTTAAAAAAGTGTTAGTATTAATTTTGTTATAAACTACAAAACTAACTGTTGCAAGATAAATCACATTCTGAAGATCTTACCGACTCTGTTTGATATTTTTTGAGATTACAATATAACACAAAACTAAAACTGATAATATATTTTTAGCACATTTAAGAAGTCTCATTAAAAGGGATAGTAAATTAAACAATTATTTTTTTCTATTTTAACAACAGATATTTCTTTGTATAACCATTTAAATTACAAAGCGTTTACTTTAAGTATAAAGTAAATTATATTAATAACAATCGTAATACAATTTTACTTTAAAAATTAAAACTTCACATTTTAAAGTTTAATTTTAATACTAACCAACAAAGACATTATGTCATTATTTTATTAGACATTTAAATTAACTTCTACTAGACATATCTGTGGTTTTTATTACAACAGTTTACTTGTTATACATTTACTTAATTTAAGCTATTTATCGCTATATATTTTGTCAATATTTTACTTAAAAAGTACCAAAACCAAAAATATTTATTATTTCTTATTTTTAGTATTAAAAAAATGATTTTGAATTAGTTTTTCAAAAGCTATCGTTTTATTTCAATAAATACTAATCAAAAATTGTTTGTTCATCTACATAGTCAAAAAAAATAACACTAGAATTGATAAGGTAATATATACTTTTTAATTAAACTAATTTTCAGATAATATTTTAAGTATGTTAAAGTATACTTCACCAATAGTTTGTTATAAAATGAAGTATAATGTAATAACAATTATTTTTTAGAAAGTATTTTGCTAAAGAAAAAGTAATCAACTTGAAACAAATACAAGCATGTATAATTAACTATTTTTTAGATAAATTTTAAGCATATAAAAATCAAAAAATAAATGTCAAGTAATCAAATTATTGAGATATCATATATACTGTTATATATCTATCTGTTTATTTAAAACTACATTTGTTCTTATTTTATCACATTAAAAATTCTATAAATTTTTTTAGTGTTTAAAAGTTTTTTAAAAAACTTTTTTTTTTTAAATTAATTTTAATTGGATGCTAATCTTAAATATACTATACTATTTTTATATAAAATTTATAAGTTGTTTTTAGAACTTGTTTTAGTTTATAAATTCTTTTGTATATTAAAGACTAAAACCAATATGTTTCTTTCAATTTTATTAGTGAAAAAACACAAAAACCTACTTTTTGATATTTTTTTAACTTATAGTTTTTTATTTGAGCAGTTACTGTTTTTGAAATATTTAAAAACTAACTTGGTTCAGATTCTTTTACTAGGCTTAAAGCCAGTACACTCAATATAAGAGTTTTAATCTTCATTCGTTTTCTTTTTTGTGCTTTTTTTATGATTATTTTAATATAAATCAGCTTTTTTAAAACGACTTACTACAAAACCTTATACAAGGTAAATGTGCTCATATAATTTTTTCAATCCTTATATACCAAGAATAATAGTAAACATCAGATGAAAGTCCAAATTTCAAATATAAAATGTAAACAAACTGACTCGTGATTGCTGCGCAGTGGTGCTTGCTTGTATTTAACTTGATTTTTTGTATATTCTCGTAAAATACATCTTACTAATTACTCTTATACTAGCTATTTTTACTATGTAAGTTTGTTATTATTATGAAGTACTTCATAAATATTTTATAAACTATGTAAGTTTGTTTTTGCTATTGTTAATAAAATAATTTCAAAGTCAAATTAAAATAACTAGTATCTAATTTATGAAAAATTTTTAGGATTTCTTTTATCGAAGTTGAAGCTTTTAATCGTTAAATTATTTTCGTTTTATTTTGACATCACTTAGTTTTTAGCAGTAATTTAAAAACAAAACAGCACTAGAACTAACATATAAAGAAAAATACAACGAGAGTTTTGGCAATCAAATTTAGCACAATTAAAAAAGTAATGGTATAACAAAAATAAAAAGACAATATCATATATTAAAAAAATACAAAGGACATACTTATTTTTAAATTAAGATAAAATATAGGTTAAGAACCAATTTGTCAATCTATCAACAAAACAAAGTTTAATTTTCATGCATTTCTTCATCAACATTCATTTTCTAACTTTTTTGCAATAAAACAGAAATAATTCTTCAAATTTATAGTTATTGTTTAACCAGTATTTTAAACTAGATTTTCAAAATAAATTAGGATAAAAACCTATATATAAAGTAATTATTTTTCATTAAAAAATAAAAGCTTTGAGTTGTTTAACTGCATTTTATTTTATACTAATTATATATCTTGTAATTAATATTATAACAACACAAAATATTTTTTTAAATATAAAACTGAATCATTTACTTAAACTTAATTCAATAATATTAATTTGTTTCATATCATATAAAACAAAACTATTGAAAGATTTTTAGTATAAATTAAACTGTTTTAGAAGAAAACTAAGTGTTAGGTTGGATATTTAAAAATTGTTTTAAATTTATTACATAAGCTACTCGTATAGAATGATGATATTTTTTAAGTAAACAAAACTTGTTTAAAAAAACACAGTGTTTGTAAATATATTTAGTTTCAATTGCTCAATTTCTCAAAGCAAGATTTTAAGGTAACTTAATATATGGTAGATATCTTATACTTTGAAATAAAAACAGAACATTAACTAGAATTCACTTATTTTATTTTATGTGCAACAAATTTATTTAAATCAAAAAGTAAAACTAACAGTTGCTTGATCAAAACAATAATTTTTCATTAATCTAAGCTTAAGCATAGCACTTGGCCTTCACTATGAGTAAAGTAGTTGAACAAGTATCTATAACTTTTCGAATATAACTATAAAATCATACTCAAAGGATACTAGAGGAAGCCTTTAAATGATTTCAGAATTTCGTTCTTGGTCTCATTTTAAAGCTATTTTTAAGTTTTATACGTGTTTTAAAACAGACAATTAAAGATATTTGTTACGTAACCTTTACTCTTAAAATTGAAGACACTACACCTTAACCTTTAAAGTACACTTTATAAAAAGTTTACTAACTTTATAATATATTGCGATAAGTTATATCTTTGTTCCACTAAATAGGTTTTTAATCTTACATTAAAGAACACAAATTTAACCTTAACAATTATTTTATATATATTTTTTTAAGTTAATTTAAGTTCGACCTTTACTAAACTTATAAATTTTAAAGCTAAGCTGTAAACGTGAACAGTTATTTTGCATTTTTTGTAGTTTTAAGTTATAATTAAAATAAGTAGTGTTTTTTAAATTAACTTAAAAACTTTACCAATAAAAAACTTAAAAAAAAGCTTATTTGTAAATGCTTTTGTTTATTTTTCTTATGATATTTTTATGAATAAACATGTCAAGTTTTTTAAACAGGTTATAGTTTTTGTGACCCTTTTGTTTAGTTTTATTTTGTAATCAACTAAAAAATTTTTATTAAATCAATCGTTATGTAAATAGACATAAGTAAATAAAAAGGTTTAAAGTCGTATCGTTACGTGATAAGAATATTTTTTTATGTTATGCAATTAAACGGTAACACAATTTCGAAATAATGTCTCAAAAAAAATCTTTTTTTATTTAAATAACTATTAATCGAGTTTCGTTAAAATGTATACTATTTATTGTATACCCTTTTAATGTATGTTTAAAATGCTTTCTAAATTGTGTATATTTTGTGACGCAAAAAAGATTGTTAAATAAAATTTGCGTAACATTTGAAAAAATTCAAAGTCTAATAAGGCATAGAGTTTGTCAACAAAAACAAACAGTGATTAATTACTTCTTAAAGTTATTTCAGTTTAAACTGCTGAATTGTTACAATTTATTTGGAAATAAAAACAAGAGCAACGAACTATTAGTACCTAGTTAATTTCAGACTTTTAAGTTTAATGTATTAGATAAAAAATGTAGAAATTTATTTGTTTGTTGGGTGCTGAAAAAAGTTTAAACAGGCTTTAGATAAGATTTACTAGATAAATATATTTACGTGTTGAGACTTATACCACGCGATTTGTTAAACATTTTGTTTTTAGTCATTAATCTTTCGAAATTTTCAACGTTACAATAAAATAAATGTTTTATGATTATCATCTGTATAGTATTACGGCATGTATTGGCAAATTACGGCCCGCAAGCCAAAAATGGCTCCGACGTGGTTTTTATCTAACTAGTGCAAAAAAAAATTCTTTTGTTGTCGAAAGAATTTATTCAGTAAATATTCCCCGTTCCTTATAAAAAGCTGCCGACCCCTGAATTAAAACTATAATTTTTATTTTATTTTAGTAGTAGTTTTAAACGGATTTTTTATGCATAACGATGTACTGGATTTTATATTCAAAGAATGTTTTAATTTTTTTATTAAAAACAAACTATCATTCCGTAAAGTATCTTAACTTAATAAGTATGAAAAACGTTTTTAATTAATGTAACATACTTTTTTGATTCATAACAAACAGAATATACCTTAGTAAACTAAATTATACGACATTCAATTTTTTTATTTAGAACTTTTTAAAATTAATATAACAAATTTATCATCTATCAATAAAATATTACGGCAGTTGTTTTTTTATATGAATTTAAAATAATTTATTTAACTAGTTTTTCAAGAAAAAATATTAAACACTTTATTTTTGACTTTAAATTATAATCAATCAAAAAACTGTTATTAGTATTGTTTACTGAACGACAAAAAAGCGCTCAAAATAATTGGTCCTAGGAAGAAGATTGGTGCACGAAGAAGATTTCGGTTATCAAGTCGTAAACCACGGATACCGTTTAACGTCTTGTCCGGGACAATTTCTATAAAAAAAGTTGTCCTGACCAATTTTAGAAATATTTTTTATATCTAAAAACTTGTCTAAATTGAATAAGCAAATTTCTAAAAGTTTGTAAATTTTTATAAGAATTTTTGCACTATATGTTAATTTTTAAAAAGCTAATCGTTTCTAAAAATATTTAGGAAAAGTTGAACCTTAAGTTTTTTTAAGCAAAACAAACTAAAAGCTTCTTTTCGTTTGGCTAATTTATTTGTTTTAGATTATGAAAAATTTTGATAATTATATGAAACATTTTTACTTAAAAGTTCTTTTACAAAATTTAAAAATATCTTGCAACTTTAGAAACGTTTTATAAACTAAGCTTTTTTGTGTAAAGTTAAATACTTTTACTGAATAATATATTTAAACAGAGCTTTAAGTAATTTCTATTTACAACGATACAGTGGATATAGGCCTGTGGAGTTTTATAGTGTTTTCGTATATTTATCAACAACATGTTTCAGATCAAATACGAAACACTTTGAATAATATATATTAATAGTTTTAAAACTGATAAGGAAGCAGAATTTTATAATTATTTAGTGCTTTATATAAGTACTAATTAAAAAAACATGTTATTCTCAGTTGAGTACTTTTACTTTTGTATGTTTTACTTAATAACTTAATGAACTCAAGGAACAACGTAAACTATATAGAAAATTTGTAAAAAACAAAAACACTTTGTTTATAGTTATTACATATTCCTTGACAAGACGTTAAATTGTATCCAAGTAGAGTACGACTCGATAGAAGGGTTCTTTCGTATACCATGTCCTTGGACCAAAATGTTTTTGAGCGCTTTTTTTTTGTTGTTAAGTAAACTTTTTTTTTATCGTTCTTATAGTTGTATCATAAGTAGCAAGTATAGCTTCTACGTGAATTGTTATCAATTTAATTTAAGATAAAGCCAAATATTTTAAATATTATAATTAAAATCAAAAACATTTATATGGGTATGATTATATAGGAAATTATTTACATAAGAACTTTTAAGATTACCGAAAAATTATTTGTTTTGATGGAAAAACTTTGGGAGGGAGTTTGTAAGATAGAAACTAAAAATTTATCATTTGATTCATGTCATCACGAAAATAACAAATTATTAAAACTTACGGCGTTTTTTATAAAGTTTTTAAACACTATTATGCAGTTCTATAACAGGTTTTTTTTAAACAAAATTAGTAATTTTCGGTTATTATAAAAAGCAAGCACAGTTACAACAAATGAAGTTTTTTTTCAAACTAACGATTGTAATTGCTATGGCCTATGGTTTTTTACTTTTACATCGCCTTGCGTCAAACATGATTAATTAAAAGCAAATTATGTAAATATTTTATCTATTACACTTATAAGTAATCTTTTTAAAGTAATCTGTTTAGAAACTATCTCAATTAGCAGTTAAATTGTTGAAAGTAACAGCTATAGTATTTATAAAGTGTCTTAGTTAGTATTATGAGTAATTATTGACTCTTCTGATATATTACTAATTTAAATGATAGTTGACTTATAAACACAAAAAAATAGTATATCTTGATTATAGTAGAATAATTTTGAATTTTTTTGGACTTGATTTTTTAATTTTAAAACTATAGATCATAATTCTTAAATAGAGCTAGTTTAATTACTCGAGCATGAAATTTTAATTTAAAAAAAACAAAAATTCGTTATGCTTGAGCTTATGACAACATTAACATTTTTACAACTCTGCTATAGTTATCTTGTACATTATAGTTTTTTTTAGTTAGTCATATTATTAGGTTAAACTGAAAATCCTGCTTGTCTAAAGTTATAATTAAAGTAATGTTAGTGCTTCAAAAACAGTATCTTTATAAAGATATTTGTTGAATTCCGGATATTTTCAAAATGTTTTAAGTAAGTTTAGAAGTTTTTGCGAAAGATATAAATAAACAGAACTTGTTGGATGACTCGCTAGAAATGCAGTACTTTTAACCGCTTCAATAAGCTAAGCACATTAAAAAGAGTACTTCAAGTTGAAATATTTTCTTAAAAATCAGGGGTCGGCATTCGGCATCTGCGACTTGCAAAATGTTGAACTGAGGCCCCAAACATGTAAAACCTTACTAGCTCTTAAAATAAACTATATGAACAATAATAAATATAAGTAATTTTTTCTTTTTTAAACAATTTCAACAGTGAGTAAAAAATTAGGTCACGTTGTAACTCAAACTGCGGCCCGCTACTATTAAACTCATGCCGTGCCGACCACTGTTAAAAAAGACTAAACTAATTCGTAATAAACGTTGGATATCTTTTTTAAGCTTCAAAAAACAGATCTGAGTTAAAACATTTGACTGGTTGTTAAAATTTAAAGTGAAGTCTGGTAAATATAAAATTAAAATTTTTTATAAAACTAAAAAAACTTTGATAAATATTTTTAAGTTCTATCTTTTATTTTAATAACATTTTTAACTATATAAAAACATTTAAATAAATTTGAGTTTCAGAATTCAGTTCAGACTATAAAACTAAATTTTAAAAATAATTAATATTGTCTATTAAACGACAAAAAATACGCTCAAAAGGTTTGGTTAAAGGACCTGTTGCACAAAAAACCCCTCGGTTATTGAGTCATACACCAAAACAGTTTAACGTCATGCCCAGGACAGACCTCCATTACTTTCCTTAATTTTTTTCTAATATTTAATTTTATCATTGGAGTTCTTGTATTATTCATTTATAGGTTGTTTATAAATTTCTTATATAAAATTTTCAAACTAAAGTTTTTTAACATGAATCTCTTTTTACTTTGTATATGACGAAAAAAAAAATATTACTATTGTTTTTTATATCTTCAAATCATTTGTTAGATTTTCGATAACCGAAAGGTTCTTTGTACACCAGGTTCTAGTACCAAATATTTTTAGTTTTTTTTGTCGTTCAATAAACTAATAAAACTAATAATTACAACTTTTTTATATTACAAAGTTTAAAATCTTTAAACTTTGAGTTTTTAATCAATAATACCTCATTTGACTAGTTATGTTGTATTACCTAGCTAAAGTAATTGAAGTTAATTTATTAGTTTTATATTATTACATTTTATATTTTCAGTTTTAAATATAACTCCATAGTTGTTTTTTGACCTCTTTTGTTGTTTTATTAAGATTAACTTGCATTGCATTTATAAGTTGCATAATGAAAAAGGGGATTGTTTCGGACAAAACAGTTTGTTTTTTAAGTGATTTGTATTAAAAAATGTGATTTAATCTAAAACAAGTGAAGCAGTTGAAATTACTTCAATTAAAGGATTTTTTTAAAAACAAAGGCCTAAATATTTTATTATAGCACATTATTACAGTAATATTTCTACAAAACCTATATAAATATGTCAGACAGTGAAGAAGATGGAGACCTTTACCATGATGAAATAGAAATTGAAGATTTTGAATTTGATGAAGAAAAACAAATGTACTTTTATCCGTGTCCTTGTGGTGACTTGTAAGTTTTTTTTTTAATGGTAGGAAAATAACAGACTTCCTTTTCCGTCTACAATGATAAAAGTTTTATGAAGGTTAAGCAAGCAGTTTGTCATTACCTATACTTTTACTGCCGTTTTAGTTTGCGCCTCCCATAAGAATCCTATTGTTGCCTCCTACTTTAACCAGTTATATCTCAAAACTTATTTTGAATTTTAAAAATTTGTAAAAAGCATCTTGTAGCTTAGTAAAAACTACATAAAATATGATCAAAAACCAAAAAATGGTGTATACCCCTCTTATGCCCTTAAATTTGAAATAAAATTTTGTTAGGGATTTGAAAAAAATCAGGATGACTTAGGACAGTTTTTTTGATACAAGACTCTTAACTCTCTTAAATTACACATTTAAAGCAGCATTACAGTGTTTTTTTGATATTTTAATACTATTTAAAACAGTTTTTTACCTTAAATTTGGTTTTATGCTAAAAATGAACAAAAAAAAATTGTATTTTGAAATCTTCTGCAGAAACTCAGAAAACCTGGAAAAATATTTCAAAAAACCTTAAGCAATCCTTTTGTATTCTATTAGTATTGATCAACTTGTTTTTAAAACTATGTTGTTCAATAAACTTGTACCATTTTTTATGTGTTGATAGTAATGAATCTAAGGTGCCAGGTCTCGTATCTTATTTATACAGTATTTCCACACAATTAGACCACTTAGGATATAAGTTTTTTGTTTCAAATAAAATTTAATTGAGTTGATTTAGTTTTCATTATTAGTATTTTTTTTACTAAACTTGTTTACTACAATTTAAATTTTGTTATTTTATTGTGTTGTTTCCTATTCAGGCCAAAATAGGTCCAACATTTTTTACTAAAATTATCATTAGCCCTTATATGAAATCTATGATTATATACTGTAAGCTACTTTTCACATAAAAGATAAATTATTTGAAGTCATAAAATAGTTGTTTTATACTATTTAAATTATTATATTACAACTTTTTTTTATCATAAGAAGTTATATTTCCTAAATATTTAAGATTAACTACTTAAAAACTTAACCAGAAGATATTTATTGTAATTCTATTTTAAGTTCTGAGAAAAATATTAATGAAAACTTTCATCTTCATACCTTGTATCACTAACATGACAGTTTAATTAAAACTAAATAATTTAGAGGCCATATCTCAAAAAATAACTTAGAAAAAATGTACCTAAAATTAATAACCAGTTTTTAAGATTATGTTTGTAAAAAATAAATATTTTTTTTAGAATTAAATTAACAACTCAAGTATGCTTGACAGTTTAATTAATAAATTATATTGATAAAAATATATTAAAATAATTTTTATTTAGAGAGTAGATCTACCATAATTCAGAGTTATAAAAGTTTTAAATATTGTAATTTGAACTTTATAAATTTGATTTGATGTTCACCCATTTTTATCTGAAACTTTTTATTAAGCTCACTAAATCTCAATAGTATATTATTTAATTTTTTTGTTAATTTTCTTAATATATATTTAATTTAAGCTTTTAAATAGAGGTCAATGTTTTTTTTTTGTAAAAAAAGTATTTTGAACCCTTCATATCCTTAACAAAGGTTATTGTATTATATCAAACCAATAAATTAAGTGGTGAGTTATTTAAAAAAAAACTATAGGTTTGAAATCTCATTAAATGATCTCATCTCGGGAGAAGATGTTGCTACATGTCCTAGTTGTTCGCTTCTTTTAAAAGTCATCTATGATCCTCAGGATTTTCAGTCTGATGAAAATAAAGAACATGGATTAGCTATTGACAAAATCCCTCAGAAGTCAACTTAAATAGGTTACTACTAATTATACTGACATCAGTAGAT
Organism: Thalia democratica; assembly: GCF_965202585.1. Classification (NCBI taxonomy): domain Eukaryota; kingdom Metazoa; phylum Chordata; class Thaliacea; order Salpida; family Salpidae; genus Thalia; species Thalia democratica. The sequence continues at coordinate 63,138,455 of NC_139165.1, forward strand.
AAGAGTTTTTTGACACGATAGTTTTAACAGCATATTTTTATTTTTTTTAATTATCCAAATAAACCAAAAGTTGCAAAATCTTTATAAGTTAGCAAGGACCCATTTTTCGCACATTTAGTGGTAATATACTACAAAACACAACTAAAAGTTACTAAAGTTTAGAAAGATTCCTAATGGTTCTCTTTTTGAAAGAATATTTATTTTAAGTACAAAAATTTCATGTGTAATTAATTGAATTGGTAAAGAATGCAGTGTGAAAATTAAAAATAGGTTTGTTTGAAAAAAAAAAAATATATGTTTAATATAGTTTTTTGACTATTTAGCTTTCACTAAAAGCTTATCTACAAATTTCATTCTAGATAAGCAACATTGTTATGTGCACTGTGCAGTTTACTATTTTATTATACTTGAAAAGGTAGTAATTTTTTTGCCACCGTAATCTAGTAGTAAATGAAATATTTTATTTGTACATTATTGTTTAGCTTTCACCTACAACACTATATTTCAAACTACAACACAATACTCTACTTGAATATTAGTTTCATTTGGTTTTATTACTTTTGAAATATTTAAAAAATATGTTGAAAATTAATTGATTAATTTTTTTTTTTAAGTTTTATACGACAGAAAGTGACCAAAGAATAAATATTATTATGTTATAATTGTATACCTAATTCAAATTTACAATAAATAAAGTATTTTCTATTCAAATTTAAGTAATTAAAGCAGTTATTTTAAATCTTTTCAAAATCTGTGCAGTGTACAGTAAATTATTACTGGAAAAATAAATTATGAGCATACTTATGCAACTATACAAATACAATTTTTTATAAAAAACACTTTTATATTTTTTTAAGTGTTATTATATCTAAGTAAGGTGTTAAAGGAGTAGGGAGCAAAGCCAAAACATCCTGAGTTACTCTGATATCTTCATGAACTTTAAAATATCCTGAGTTTCCCTTAGTACCCACCCAGGCAACCCTGATAAATAACAGATAAAAAATTACTTTAACAAAAAAATACTCATGTTTCTTTTATAAGGGATTTCACGACCAAATTTTTTGGTCATGTTTTCACGTTTGCATGGACTGGTTGGATTTAGATGTTTTTAGCTTCATTTAAAAGAGTTTACAGTTTGCACCCTAAAAAATTGAGTTGACCCCCAAACTTCACATATTTTTTAAAAATCTTATAATTGTAGTCCTAATATAGTTTTACATGTCTTAGACTTATGGTTAACGTCTTAAATAAAAAAATATATCTATAAGGATACATTTAAGGACATTCCAGTTGCTTTTGATGTATTATAATTATGACATCTTAATCAAGCAATGTATGATTTTTTTTCTACAATCGTTAACTTAACTCCATTAGAATTTTTTTGCAATTTAAAAAAATGTCCAAGCTTTAGATCCAATTATTTTTCTTATCTTTAAAACTAACTAAGATTTTTTTCTAAAAAACGCTCCTTTGCATTAAATTTAAAAAAAATCCATCGGATTTAAGTTTGATTTTTTGAGTGGGGCCCCTTAGAAAAAAATGTTTTTTTGGATATTTTTACTTCAACCAATGTTTTAGCCAGAAAATATTATTATTATTATTTTTTAATATTCTTACTTTGCTGTGTTTTCAAGGGTTAGTGTTTCTTTATCATTTTTCTAATATTTTAATAACATACAAATAGGTCCAACTGTAAATTTCAAAGACCATCAATTTTCTAACGGTCACTGTAGCAAAAAAAAATAAAAATATTTTATAAAACTTTATTTAAAACACTTAATTATGACTATTTTAAAAGGTTTACGGTTTTTTTTATCTTTGCTATTTTTATGTATGACATGATCCATGCACGTTTTGCTAAAATTATCACTATTTGAACGTGAAATCCCTTATAAAAGAAACATGAGTATTTTTTTGTTAAAGTAATTTTTTATCTGTTATTTATCAGGGTTGCCTGGGTGGGTACTAAGGGAAACTCAGGATATTTTAAAGTTCATGAAGATATCAGAGTAACTCAGGATGTTTTGACTTTTTTTTAAAGCTCAGGATGACTCAGGGCAGTTGTGTTTTTTATAAAATTCTCAGGATAGTTTTATTATTTAAAAAAAATCTCAATGCAGATTTTTTTTATCTAGATCTAGAACGATATTTAGTTGATCCAGTTTCAATATTTTGTTGTTTTTCATACCTAGTTTTGTTCAGAACATGATTTTTATTGATTTATAAATACTTATTTAAAGTTCCAGCTTGCTCCTCAGCATTATTAAGAATAAAATTGTAGTTTTTATCTTTACAGTATTCTTAAGAATAATATTTGTTATAGTTTGAGTTCAGATAAAACAGAAACAGTTTGAAATTATAAAAGTATGCATTAAAAAGTTTTAACATACTTTTTAATTTTAGTTGCTTATGTAGTTTAGAAAATTATATTATTTTATACGACCACAATTCATAGCTAAAGTTGTTTGTTACAAATAAAAATTAAAAATTTTTGTTTTCAGTAAAAAAAACTAAAAAATTCAGTATATACTACTGTTGTCTAATCTCCGAAAACAGTATTTCTCATAAGTTGGTGAACATCTAATGCAGAAGCATACACATACAACCTTTCTTTTAATTACTAAGAATAAAAATGAACTTGAGGTATCACTAGTTTGCGCCAGAGGCAAAAACTTTTATTCAAATTTGAAAAAAAAATCAGGATGACTCAGTGAAGTTTAAGATCACTCAAGGCAAATTCTTTGACTCAGAGAGTAGCAACCCTATTTCACATACTTACCTTGATTATGTAGTATGTATATTAACAGGATACTTTTAAAATTATTAATTTAGGTATAAATGTGTAAAAATTACCTGAAATAACTATTCCTATCTGTATTACAAAAAAAACACAACATTAAAAAATAAAAAAATTTGCTTGAAAACATTTTGCTGTTCTTATAAAACATTTATTGCAAAATAAAAAAGTAAAGAACTTTACAAGGTTACTAACACTTTTAAAAAATTCAACATTTTAATATGACTGACACAAGATAAAAGCTAACAGACTATTCATTTTAAACAGTTAGGTAAACAAAATATTTTTAAAAATATAAAAATACTACCCTTTAAGGCCATAGGGGGGTCTAACATTTTTTTTACTAAAATTAACTTTAGCTTTTATATGAAAGCTTTAAGTACAAACTACAAGCCAGTTTTTATAGAATTCAAAAATATCATTTATCTTTTGAGATATTTAATTTTTTGTAAAATTTTTCCAATATAAACGTATGGACCGCAAATTTTTTGGGGTCAATTTTCTCGGAAATTTTAAAATTCACTAAAAATCTATCTCCTCCTTCATTTTTCAAGCAATCTTCTTCAAATTTTCAGGAAATGTTCCTCATATTAAAAGGAAAAAACATTACTTTAGAAATTTAGTAGTTGAAAAAAAATATCACAAAAATTAAAAAAAAAAGTGTTTTTTTTTTTCAAAAAAAAAAAAATTAATTTTTTTTTTTTAATTCCAAAGTAACTTTTTTTTGTTATTGAATAAAGATTAGGCTCTGAAAGTTTGAAGAAAATTGCTTGAAAAATGTAGGAGGAGATAGATTTTAAATGAAATAGTCTTTTTTCCCTGTTTTAGTTTTCCCTTCCCATTGGGAACCTTTTATGCGGCCCAACTTTGACTGGTCATATCTCAAAAAATAATTCGAATTTTTTAAAACGATAAAAAGCATCTTAAAGCTTGGAAAAAACTCTATAAAATAAGATCAACTTGTAAAAAACATGGTTTACCCCCCCTATGGCCTTAAATATTTTTAAAAGCCCTTATACTAATGATTTTTTTTGGTTATGATTTCTCAAAAATAATGTAAAAGAACTATACACATTCCATTTCCCATTAAATTTACAATCAAGATTAGAACCTAGATGCAAGTTCAGCAAATCACAAACCAGTGTTTCAACTTCAAATTTCTTCCAGCTTCAACTCTCATCATTTTGCAATGTATCAGTCCCATTATCACATTAACATTCACAAGTGGGAAATATGGAGACGGGTCATATATGCATTAAGACAGTTTCGCACATGAAACACTTTTGCACAAAGGGTCATTTTTGCACAAGAGTAAAAAAGTAAAATAAAATTGAAATAAAAATTGAAAGAAATTACGGACCAAGGGTAAGGATTAGAGGTAACAGTGATAGTAAAATAATATAAACAAAAAATAAAAGTTCGAAATAAAACAAGAACATATTTTAATAAAAAACAACAGAGTATTCCTATACTTTGTTTTCCAAAGCCTTTAAATGGTAAAAATTAATTTAAAGTCCTTTAAAGTCAGAAAAAAAAATCCAAAATTTTCCTAGAAGTTAACAAAAATATTTAATTTTATTTCCAATTCCTTCATCTGGTATAAATTAGTAAAATATCCTTTATTAAACTGCAAAAATTTTCTGTTAACATATTGAACAAGTACCCTACTCAAACAAGCAGATTTTGTAAGCTTTTTAGTATTGATGGTCTGTAGCAAGGACACTTCCATAGTGAAACTGTGATATATACACAACAGTTTATCTAGCATAATTTTAGAATCAAAGTGTTTTCTGTTTAAGTAAATAATTGAGTTCTTTATAACTAAGCAGTTAGTTTAGTATTTTATGTAATAAGTTATTGTGTATACTTTACCTCTTTATAATTTTTTCAAAGTTTTTAAATTTATAAAATAACTTATAAGAGAGGTATATGCCAAGATTAAGTTTACTTACTATTTGTATTTTTTGTAGAGTTACTTAAGTTTTTGAAGTAAATAAGAGTATATTTATTTGTTTCAAATTTTATACTAAATGATAAGAGGAAATGTTTTATACAACAGATATATAGCTTACTTTTTTATGTCTTTTTTTTACAGTTACAAAAGTATATTATTTTTTAATTGATTTTATATTAAATAGTTTGGGTAGTATTTTATTAAACTAAGTGAACAATTTATATAAGTAAAACATGTTTTAAGTAAATACTTTTTATTATTAGATATTTTTAACTTCTAGGTTGTTTTACAAATTGTATGCTAAGTCTGACTAAAGTTTACTTTTTTAGTTAGATAAATAGCTTATTACTGGTAGAGAAAAAAATTATTTTTCGTATTAAACAGTTGTTTTTAAAAAAACTGTTGTTTTTAACCTTTATTGAAATTAGATTGAAAGCTTTATAAAGTTTCAAGTGTTAGATTATGTATTTTTGATTAAGTTTAATTTAAGAGTTTGATTTAGAAAAGTCAGGAAAATTTTGGTAAAAAGTCAGGAAATTTTTCTCGGCTTGATCAGTGGCAACCATGATGTATATTGGGTTAAAAGCCGTTATAATAAGTAATGCATCAGTATTTGTTAGTAAAGAACACAGTTAATGCTCGTCCTCTACTGCCACAACAGCACAGAAGTTTAGAAACTCTTTTCCTATTGGGTGTTACAATTTACTATAAAAAGCTCTGAATAGTTTAAGACTTAAGATTTGCGTGTCTCTCTAAAGTACATTAACTCAGTTCGGACAATAAGTTATTTTCAAATAGCATGAAAGTTTTAAATTCAATGCAGCTCTTCTGAACTCACTACAAGCCAACATTTACTTTTACACAGTTTGAGACACTTGTGCACGTATTGATCCCAAACCTTGCCAATGCTGCTCGTTTACCAAATTTCTGGTAAGGTGCTTTTTAGATTACTAGTTATTGGTCCTTGCCAAAATCTATAGAACATAATTTTTATCTTATTTTTTAAAGCTTTGTTGTACATGTACTGCTAATATTCTATATAAAATTAGCTAAAAAAAAATATTTCTTATCTTAAAGTAAATAATATTTATGATCTTAAGGTAATTTTTAAACTGTTTTTGTTTTTTTTATTGTAATCAGTTTGTTTAATAAAGTATAGTTTGTTTAATAAAGCTCAAGTTAAATATCAAAACACGTAATTTTTATTTTATTATACATAAACATCTTATATAAATTAGTTGTTTTTATATTTTTTTATATTTCAGCATTTTAATGACTAAAATCCAGGAAATTTTCTACTTAAACAGACTATTGTAGATTACAATTAAAAAGTTATTACTAGTGTTTTGTTTGTTCTTAATAGGTATGCAACCCAAGTTATGGTCTGCCATATAAGCTTAATTTAGTTAAGAACGATTGTTAAAAGCAGTCTAGTAAAAGAAAAAAAATGATGTGGCTCTTAAATTTACAATCTTTTTTTATTGAAGTTAGTAATCAATTAAGATTGTTATTATTAATAAATGTTTTACTGTGTTTTTATGATGAAGTTTTCAACAAGTTGGCCAGTACATAATTCACTGATCTAGTAATACAATATTTTTTACATAAATACATTATCGATAAAACCTCTTTTGCCGTCTTTTATCTTTAAATTTATCTTTTAATTTATCTTTTAAGGTTTTTTATTGCCGTCCAGTTTAAATTTATGTTGTTTAGTTTTAACACTTGTTGTTTTTTTTAATTTGCGCCATGATGTTAATATTTATTTAAGGTTTCGATAAATATGAACAATTTTCACAACTTTGTAATTGTATTTTAATAAATTGTTATTAGTAAATAATTTATAAATAGGTTCACAGTTTTTTGAACTGAATTCGAGCTTATCCAAACTAAAACTTTAATCGTCCCTAAAAGTATAAAAAAGTTAATTAAAAATTTGTTTATGTTATTTATCTCGTAACTTTTAGGTATAAGTTTCCTTAGAGTGGTATGTTGGTCATCTCAAAGATAGAAGACAGTTGGTTTTCTGAAGCACAAAGAAATTCATTGTTTAGAATATAGTTTTAGAATTTTTTGTATATAGATAAGCAAATTTTATGAGTAATTAAATATTGCATAGTTTCTATTTTAAAAGTATTAATGTTATAAAACATCAAGTTAAAATTTCACTAATAGTAATAATATAAGTTTAAATTTGTCAAATTGTCCTGGTATTTCAACCGTTCATTGTGTTTAAAAAAAAAGAATTGTTTCAGACAATTAATGTTTTATTTGCTTGCTAACGGAGTTTTTAAAAGTACTTTAAGCAATGATACTGAATTTAAAATAAAAGCTTTTTTGATTTTTTTTTGATGTATATATATTTTTTTTAGTACAATTTTACTAGGAAATAATAAATTATTTAGCTCATGGGATGCATTTGTACTTGGTGTGTGTACTTGTAAAAAAAATTAACTATTTGAAAACGTTGTGACATATTTCTAATTCTAAGTATAAAATATTAATAGTAATATTTTTTATGAAGAAACATATGTTTCATTTTACGTTTGATTAGCTTAGCTATATATGTTTTTTTTTAATACTAGATGTATAATATTTTAGCTAAAACCTTAAACTAAAAGGTTTTTTTTTTAAATACGCTAACAATTTAAATTAAACGAATTAAATAGTACGTCACAAAGTGTACTAGTTACGACATATTATCAGATCCTCTGAAAATTCACAGTGGAGTACCACAAGATGGAGTCATTGGTCCTCTTCTTTTTTTAATTTACATCAACGATATTATTTTAAATACTCACATTCAAAGCGAAATAAGTCTATTTGCAGATGACGCAAAAGTATTTAGCAAGTCAGAAACTTCTTTACAATTAACATTAGATAATATTCACGAATGGGCTAAAAACAAGAAAACTTGATTTAAATCCAAAAAATGTTCTAACCATCAACAAATATAATCCCTTCCCTATTAACCTTTTAATTGATAAAACTAAAATACCAGCAGTAATATTTTTAAAGACTTAGGAATATACATATCTGAAAATCTAAAATGGAACGAACACTGTAAATTATTTATATAAAATTGCTCAAAATTCATCTTATCAAATACTTAAAAAAATTAAGACCAGTACTGCTAGTATTCTTACCAAATTATTTAAAATCTACGTTCGCCCTAAACTCGAATACAATACTTTAATATGGTCCCCCTGTTTAAAAAAAAGACATTAGGATTGAGTCTGTGCAGAGAAATTTTACCCGTTTTGTTTGTAGTAGACAGGGTTGCCACTTCACCTGGAAACCTTGAAAAAGCTGGAATTCGACAATTTAGGCAAAAAATACCTGGAATTTTGAACAAAAACCACTATAAAATCCTGGAATTTTCACATGTTCAGTAGTAAAACTTTGATTTGACTCAAAATTTTTTTTTTATTAAAAAACATTTAAAGTAGCTTTACATGATATTTTTAATGTTTTTATACTATTTTACACAATTTCTTATCTTAAACTTAACTTTAAACTTAAAATAGACCGAAGAATGTGTACTTTTAAAAACCTTAAAGAAATTTGGAAAACCTGGAAAAACAAGTGGCAACCCTGAATAGATGCAACATTTCAAATATCTCATACAAAGATATATAAGTAAAGCTCAGATTGGAGTCTCTAGAGTATAAAAGATGGCAGTTTAATTTGATAACACTTTTTTAAATTGTTAATGGTAAATATAGAGATTTTTTCAATCAGTTTTTTGTTTTTTCTTAGACCAATTATAATTTAAGAGGAAATGATAAAAAAATAAAATGTGAATATAATTTTAGTAACAGTCAGTGGCAGAACTCTTTTTTTCTGCAGAACAATAAGTATGTGGAATAAGTTACCGCAGGATGTGGTTTCGTAAGGGAGGGTGAAATATTTTCGATTAAAACTAAAATAATGTACTTAAATAATATAAACACAAGTTAAATACATTGACTATCGATTAAAACTTCATTTTAATGATGTTTTGAAGTAATTTTTATTTACCTATTTTAAAGTATAAGTATCACTAAGAATAATATTTTCTTCCCTACGCCTTCCCCCTACAGATTATAAATTGTTATATATAATTTATTTTTGTAAATGTGTAATCTTTTATAGTCAATGCATAAGTTTATATATGAAAATTTAGTTTTGTTTTTTATGCATATTAAGTCATAATTTATCATACAGGAATAATTGTTTTGTATTTTTTTCCATGTTATGTTTATTTTTTTAATTTTTATTGAATTAATTTGTTTTATTTTTTTAGTCTGTATTGTTTAAGCGGCTCAGGTTTTAATGCCCGAGTCCATCTTCGCACAATAAATTCCAATAATAATAATTTAATAAATAATTCATTCTAATCACTCTCTCTAAATCAACTCTCGTAAATTTAAAACAGGAGCACATAAACTAACTACATTACAACTTATTATGCTGAAAAAGGTGAACTCAGCTTACCGAACAAACCATATATATTAATAATATTATTCAAAACAGTTGATTAAAAACTATAATATTTTTATGTGTGGATTCATAACATTAATGTATATGTACTAAAGTGTTTTCTAAAACCTTGGCATTAGAGTGCATTGCAAATAAACTACAACTTAAATATTTAGCAATTTTATTAATGTTAAAACGCTTACCATGCCATTTTTAGCCGATAAAATAAAATTTAAAAAATTGATATTTAAGCGGCCGGTCAATCAAACTACTGCTTTATGTACTTTCTTCTAATGTGATAGGATACTCTGTGCTTTCTTCAGTCAAAAAGTTTAATTATGCGCACAGTTTTGATCACTTTGAGTAAATTTCTTGAAAAATTAACTTATTTTTTTATCAACTACCTAATTGGTGATAGTATTCAGCCTTAAAATTAAGGCACAATAAAATAAACAACATGGAAATATTCAACACTACTAGGCTCTTCGACTTCTATATATCTTTATGCTAATAAGATTTTTTTTAATATTATTACTTCTCAACTATCATAGTAACTGTTTTATTAATGATTGTTTTTAAGTTATAAATATGTTGTCTTTTATATAACTAGCTTTTTTTTTATTACTCACTATATTAATGGTGTTTTGAAGACTGATGTTTGTTGCGTTATTTCAGAAGCTTTTTGATACATCAATGATACTATTAAGGAAGTTGTAAAAAAGAAAATTCTAATTAAACTCAAAAAAGTTATTCAGTAATATCAATGTAAAGTTTGAACTTTAAAGCAAACTTTGTATTAAAAACTTTAATCATACAAATTCGACCATCTAGCCACAAGCTTTCGGTATACTGAGACCCGGGTTTCGTTCTTATTAAATTTCGTCAGTCAGCCGTGACCAGAAAACCTGTAGTCGTCAGTCTACAAACGGTTTATGATGTTATCATCTCCTAATTATGATGTAACACACTCACTTATCCCAAGAAAACGTTTATCATTGCAAAAGGTAGAGTTTGAGACTGAAGTTTTTTTTACCATAAAAAAATAAATAAAAATTTTACAACTAAAAAAAGTTTAAACATCATCTATTGAAAGCACGATTACCTTACGTAACCTTTTTTAAATTTAAATGAAAAAAGTGCTTTTACTTTTGTATAAATGGTAGTGATCTACCGCACCCAAGATCCGGAACCGGCCATCTTTTGCTTGGAATCGGATCCGGCCGGATCCTAAATTAAAAAAAAAGATTTGGAACCGGCCGGATGCTAGTTGAAATTTGGCTGGGTCCGGATCCAGTTAGTCTGGAGAGACTTTATTTTCCGCGATCAGCTTCTTTTAGCTTTAAATGCTAGGATTATTTTGGTTTGAATATTTAATATATATATATTTAGTCAAGCGAAACAGACTAATTAAACTTTAGTTAGTCAATCATTTGTTGTAAAAATTCAGGTACATACAGTAGTTTATTAAAAAGTTATTAAGTTGTCATCTTAATTATGACCTACTTTTGATGAAAATTTGAAAAAAGTTTTGTAATATAAATTTTTTTTCAGCTCCATTATAATAAATTTAGGGAGATACGATTTGGTTCTTCTTTTAAATAAGTAATTAAAAACAGAGTTTAATTATGGTCAGGATACTCGAATTAAGAAGTTTTTAAATTTCAGATAATATATATTATACATTTTAGTTTAAGTAAGATTTAGTTGAATTCAATTTATTGTAATTAAATTTTTCATAACCATTTTTTTCTAAAAAAACTTCAACTTTAATGATATTGAAAAGTTAAAAGAACATTTTAAAACATTTGATAAAACTCAAAATGACTCAGTACAGTTTCATTGGCAAAAATAGTGGCAACCCTGCAGAAATATAAGACTGATCATATTATTTTTAATATAATTAATATATAAAAGTTACACAGTTAGTTTCTTCTTAATTAAAAATATCCATTACATGGACATTTTTCAACGTAAGTGAGTAAGATCTTTGTTATGCAATTTGCAGTCTTTGCAATAAACTCATTAAAAGAGGTAATGATAATTCGTGCAACACTTCTTACTTACTAAAGCATTTTAATTCAAAACATCAAACAGAAACTTCAGAGGCTAAAAATTATCAACATCATCCAATAAAGCAGTCAGCAATAGTTCGTCCCAAACTACAATACAAAAGAAGCAAACAGCAATGAACCAAGCTAGTATTGTAAGTTATCACCCTGTTAAACAATGGAAAAAAAACAGTCAAAAGCAATCAAATTTCATTAAAAATTATGAACATTATTGCAATGGACAACCAAAGATGGACATTTTCAATTACTAGCGATCAAGTTTCCATAGACCTGTTAACTGCTTTAGAGCCAGGTTACTTGATTCCGAGCATTAAATATTTCACTGATACAATGCTTCCTCAGACTTATGAAAGTTTGAAGATAAAAATACATACTAAGTTATTAGAAGCTTCATTTTTGTCATTTATATATAATATATGGGCAAATTCAAAGATATCATATCTTTCTTTAACAGCGCATCAGTTAAATAAAAGCTTTAATTACAGACACCGAGCTTTGCACTGTAAGGAAATAGAAGGTTCTAACACTGGCTTTAATATTTGTGAAAACGTAAAGGAGATGCTTTAAATTTGGAGTATTAATATAAATCGCAATTACTTTTTTTCGGCGCGACAATGCATTTAACATGAAGGCTGGTATGTTGATGCTAGAATCCTTTACAGCACCCTTTTTTCATTCACACGCTTTAACTAATAATCAAAGATTAAATTTTTTCAGAAAGTAACGTAAGTGTGTTAATAGCCAAGGCCCATCAAACTATTGGCTACTTTAACCATTCTTCTACAGCGTCCGAGAAACTAAAAAATTCAGGTCACTTTAGGTTCATCAGTGTCAATGCAAAAAGCCTTCTAACTTGTGCAAGATGTTAGAAATACCTAATGCTCAACATACCTAATGCCGAAAAGACTTAAAAAATTAAAAACATGTGTCCAGAACTACGTTGCTAACAACAAATTTAAACCCAAAAATAATCTTACAGCTGATGAATGGAAACTTGTTAGCCTCCTTGATAAACTGCTCGAACCTTTTTATACAGCAACGCAGAAATGTAGTAAAAACAACGCATTGCTGTCAAGTGTAATCTCGCATGCAGCAGCACTAAAATATTTTTGTAATCTTAAAGCAAATAGTCCATCAGGTCTAGATCAAAATAGTTTACAACCTTGGCAAAAAATATAGAGCCTTTCGAAAGAAGATTTTATACTACTAATAACAGCACACAAATAAAACTTAATAATAACGATTTGTTTTTACTCACGACAGCTGTTGATCCGCGGTATCGGCTTGACTTTTTCCCTGCTAATCTCTAATAGAAGGCTGAAAGGCTACTGAAATCACAAGTCAAAAATCATAGTTGTCGTGAGACTGGTCAAAATAGTCAAGTTCCTACAGTACAGCCTAAAAAACCTAAAGCTCAACTACCTACAAATAATATTCCCAAATTTTTTGTCTTTCTTTTCAACATTGAATCGGAAAGAAGTGCAAGCTCTCACGAAAATGAGCAGTAAAATTCAGTTGATCAGGAAATTGAGACAGAAACTAAGGCTTTTTTGGCTGAAGAAAATTTATCTGCTGAAGAAGTTAAAGAAGCTGAAGTCTTATTTTGCTGGAACTCAAATAAGAAAAAATATACACATCTTGCCAGGTTTGCAAGAAGGTATCTCTTGGCACCACCATATTCTGTTTATTCTGAAAGGTTAATTCAGAAGCTGGTAACTTGTACGAACAAAAGTGGAATCGATTGCTTCCAAAAACCGGCGAAAAACTTTTATTTCTTCATCACAACCTGAAAAAAACAAGAATAGGTTTCTTTGTAGCTTAATTGCGTTGATATGAGTAAATGTTATTTACTAAATTCTTTACTTTTATATGTGTAAACAGTTGATGAAAAAGTTATTGTAAGTGAAAGTCTAATGTAAAGCATATCAAAGAAGAAAAAGTTCGTTGTAACATTTAATTGTAAGTATTGTAATATTAAAATTATTTTTTTGGTCATACAAATAAAAAATTTAAAACTAGTCTTATAAGTAGCTTGAAATTTAAAATTTAAACTGAAATTTCGTATAGGTAGATTTTTGTTTTTTTACAACGTTATTTTTCCTAGTGTTCAAATAAAGCATTTAGACAATAAAATTATGTTATTTTTAACAAAATATTTGTACTAAACAATTTTTACTAATTAATGGTATTATAATAATATAAACTTATGGGTTTGTTCTTTATTGAAGCTGCATAAAATTAAGAACATTTAGGATCCAGAACCGGAACTGGCCGGATCTTAAATTAATAAATCTTTGAAGCTGTAAACTAGTTTGCAAACTTGGAGTTTAGTCTACGCTAAGAGACACACGACAAATCCAACTCTAGATGTTCATATTCCACAAATCGAATGCCTCTCACATTCGAAAATTAAAATTCAATCATTTCAAATCATAATGTTTGAAACTTGACAATCTAAAAAGTATTTTTTTAATCCAATATTTTAAGGTTATAACAATAAATTTGTAATGTTAAAGACGGTAATTCAATCTAAAAAGTTTAAAACTCTGAAAGTGTAACTTAAGACATATCAAACTACCATATTTTAAATTCCAAAAAAACAAAGCTTGTGACAGTTACAGTTACGACTACTTAAACTTTAAAAGCTTTAATGTTAAAAAAATAATTTCAATCGTTATGATTGCACTATAGAATATTATAAGTAAACACATAAATAAATTTATTGAGAAAAATTGATTTAGAAAAGAACAGAACATACGTTTCAAAAAAACAACAAAATTGTTTTAATCTTCAGCTAGTACGGTTTGATATGAATTGCCCTTTGTTATAAAAACGATACAAAAAAATAAAAACGATATGACGTAGTTATTAGACATTTATAGTACAGATATTCAGTAGAAAAGTTTATCTTCCAATTAAACAAATAACCAAAATTCACATGAAACGTATGTTCTGGTTTTTTTTTTAATCGACTTTTTTAATAATTTGTTTAAAAGCCCTTCAAGTGGGCTCTGTGGAAAGTGTTTAAGTTTGTTTAATTACATTATTTTCTATACATTTTAAATATACCACAGATGTTTTTGTGTTAAAACTTTATTCCGACTAACGGCGTTTCACTGCTCTCAAATGAATTTAAGAACAGATCTACGGAGTCTATAAAATATTAAAACACATTAGAAAAAAAAACCATGTATAATTATATATAATATTTATGTGAGTAGTAACTATAAACGAACTTTGCGGTTTAAAAACAAAGTTTGGAATAAAAATGTAAAATTGTCTACAAAAACTACAAATTTAATAAAATCATATACTAACCTCAAAAGAGCTCTAAGATAAGGTTAGGCAAGTTTTGAAAAATGAAACACAAATTAAGTCGTGTAGAAATTTTACGTCATAATAAATTTAACAAATAAATCAGCAAGTTTTTCAGCTTAAAAACATGTAGTATTAAACTTAGTTTTTGTGATTGTATATGAATATGTTGTGAAATAAATAAGTGCATAAGTAGACAGAGTAATTTAAAGTAGAATCGTCGGTTGTGAGGACAAATTTTCGATAAATGTATTCGCTTGTTCAGAAGTAGGTCTTTATCTTCTGCTGCAATTACTGCTTTTTCTGTATTGCAAGTTGGACGAATTCTACTTACTCCGTTGGATGTATCTTTGATCTTTGAAATAATACTCCACTCCATGTTTGGCCTTTTACCGTACCTGTGAAAAAAGCTCCAGAAATAATCCGATAAACGCGTGCTTTGTTTTTTATTTGTATATTTAAAAGTATGTTTATGGTTAGCATCTTTATCTATCTTTGAAACTAACTGCTGTACTTCCGATATAAATTATATCATGGCCCTTACTTTCAATTTTAACTTTATAAATTACATACAACTACCTTTTAATTTAATGGGCAGTTATCATTATTTATTTTATGGTATTACAAGTTTTAGGCATATTACTTAAATTATCACTAGTAGGCTTAGTTGGTTTTGAATATTTATTTATAGTATTATTGTTATGCATTTTACTTATACTTTTGGCACGATTATCACTTACTTGTTTTAGGTTTTCTTTTATCATTTTAGCAATATTTCTAGTTATACGCTGATTATTATAATTTACATTATTATTACTATTATTGATATCATAAAAACAAATTATACAGTAATCTTCCTTTATTCTACCAACATATGTTTCTGTGTGTCAACGAATCAACACACTTCAACTGGGTTCTGTAAAAAAATAATTACTGTAATGAGAGAATAGAAGCATAGAATAAAGTAGGTGTATATATGTTTTCATTAAAATAAGATATATTCTACAGATAATAGTTATTAATAGGTGAAATACTTAATATTAAATCCGACTGTTATAAAACTATATGATATTTGTAACTATTAAGTCTAAAATAAATAAGTAAGCTAAATTACACAACAAAACATAATATAAACAAACAACTTACGTTAATAGGAAAGATAACTAAATCAAAATTTACTGTCGTTAACTAACGAAAAAAATACATTAATTACAACTAATAATTACGTCACGATGTAAATGAGGCCACCTAAACTATTCAATTTGTATTGCAAGAACGTTAATTTTGTTTTATGTAATCTATTTATTCAATGATAATTTTTTAAAATTTTATTACAATACAATGTTTCACTCGTTTAAAAAAAAACGAGATCTTCAGTTGTTTAAAATCTGTAAAAATTTATGTGATAACAAGTAGGAAGACATTAGGCTAAACTTGAAATAAAAGAAGTTAAAAAAAAAAGAAAAAATGTATAACAAAAAACTGAGTAAAATCTAATTAAAACCTATAGTTTAAAATTACTAGCGTATGATGTTTTTAATGTTGCTAGGCTAAATTTAGGAAAATGCACGTTACTTAATAATTATACAATCTTAAAACTTAAACAAAAAAAAAAAATATACAATAAAAAATAATTCTACTAACATTTAGTGGCCTTGTGAAATCTTTAGATAACTAACAAAGAAAAACATCTCTTTAACTAAACCTTTAAGTTAAGTTTACTCGTTTAAAAAAAATGTTGGCTATTGTATTATGACGTAATTATATATTGGTTTAAGTACTTGTACAAATTAAAATAGATATTTTTTTATCAAAACGCTCTTAAGTTTTGAAATAAAGCTTCTTAAAGTGTATACAAGAGCATATTAACTCGTTCCTTTTATTTAATGATGTTTCCCCGTCAGCGTTCGCTATTTCCATTTTTTCATAGGAGCAGGTCCTGCAGATTCTCTGCGGTTTCCTTATGTGTCCGATGTGGTGTAAAATTTCCCATTTGATGTTGTAGTTAGTGTTGTTGCGTTTTAGCTTCCAAATATATTTGGATAGTTCGGTTCCGTTCTCCTTGTAAATTTTTATATCTCTTATGTGGCTATACCACCTTTTCTTGAAAGTTCCTCCTGTGCTTCCTACGTATTGCTTTAATTCTTTTTTCGTCGTGACCGTAGCTTTATAGATAACATTCTTAGTTAGAAATGCCTTGATGATTTTGGTGATGGAAGGATAGAATTCAACTATATCAAAACTGACAAAACGCTTATTACTCTTATCATCCTGTAACGATACGTTATTTTATTCCAATTTTCTATTTTTTAATTGGAAACACTTTGTTGTTCGGAAAGCTAAATTTGAAATTGTTGCTATAACAATAGTCTTCAGTCAAGAAAAAGAGTATTGTAAGCTTGGACATTGTTAGAGTGAGTGGACTGAGTTCTGAGGAAAGAATTGAAGTGAAGTTTATTGTCTTCCAGCAGAATCAACTTTTCCTGAGTGCTAGTGACTAATTTTATTGACTTTTTTTATAAGCTAGATACTTAAATTGTTTTTAGACAAATTTAAGTATTTTCTTGAATTTTTGTTAACATTGTATAAAATTTTATAACAATTTATAAAATTTTATTGATTTTTTTCATACCTGAGTTTTTATTGTAATTTTTTGTCTAATTTTAACTACCTTGTTCATTTTAAGTTTTTTATATTTTGTTACAAATTGGTTTACTATTAAGTTTTTAGTATATAAATTTATTTCAACTGCTTGTATTTTATATTATTAAATAATTTTTATTAAAGTAAAATTAAACTATGTCACGGGTCAGTCCAAACCCAGAGTGTCTTCCAGACACTAGGATTCAAACTCGGGCTAAGAGTGCTCGCATTCAGAGCCAAAGACCTCTTGGCCATGAGTCCACCATTGACCCTCCTACCCTCCTAAACAAACCCTTGGAAGTTGGCATGCCAACCTCCTCTGGTTTCATTGGCGTCCTCGAGAACAAGAATAACGACCTTTCGGTCAGTCATACACATCAACCTAACATAAGTTTAAGTGGGTCTTACCATACCAGTCAAATTGATCCATGTTTTTCACCAAATTCAGATTTGGCCATCACAACTCAGAACAATTTGTTATTTACTAAAAATGATATTAACAATGTACAAACAATAGTAGGGGAAAGTAAGTCACATCTGACACTAAAAGACAACCTACCCAACCCTAACACAAGTTGTAAAGACCCTCAACATTTTCACACAGATCATACCATGGCTAGCTTCATGCATGATACCCATAATGATTATATACCATATACCATTAATAGTAATACTAAAATAAATCACAATCAAAATTACAGTCAACAAGCCATAGTGGGCCAGTTTCAGCCTGACATCAAGGTTAATTCAAGCATGCATAATATAGGTGGGTATCACAACACAACTAATTCTACCCACTTAGGTACTAAGGTCTGTTTACCCTACCAAGTGTCCAGTGAGGTACGAGACATTAGTCAAGCCATAAACTCAGACAACTTAGCATCTGCAACAACTGAGCAAGAATTACAGATGGTTGAGTTAGAAATTGAGCGTCAAGCTAAACGTCTCAAAGAGTTAAAGTTACAAAAAAGAAAAAAAACTTTGTTGTCAATAAACAAAGAAGCACATGACCTTGAGCTTGACATGCAAGCCAGTTGCAGAGATCCTCTACAGCAGACCTGTCCTAGTAGAACTAAAATAATCAATGGGTTAGTGAATGCCAGGGGTGAATATAATCATATTGATAATAACTCAATGAGGACAACTTCCAAGCCTGACTCAAATTTCAATAACATTGTTGACTTTAACTTGCCAGGGGGTGGTTATAGGGGATTCAATTTAAGCAATAGGATCTCTGAACTTAAATCTATTATTAAGATAGATATTACCGCTAACCCTAGAGATGAAATAAGCTATTTTGAAGATATGTGCCGAAGTCTTGAAATTTTTGACTCTCAATTGCGCTACCAAATTTTGACTTCAGTCTGGCCACATAAAGATATAAGAAATTTCTACACTACTGTCGAGTATGGGAGACGTTGTTACAAGAGTCTTATTGATTACTTGTCAAATAGGGATGGTCAGCTTGGTAGAGTTCTTCTGCCTAGACCTGATTTCAACAATCTAAACGGCCAAGCTTTGGAACTAGAAGTCACGAAGTGGGAGGCAGAAATGAAAGACTCTAACACTTTAAGAAAGTTTTTATACATTCACCTAGCTCCTGAACACTTAAAAGGTAAAATGAGAGAAGTCTTAAGCTTAGATATAGAAAATTTTAAGCGTCGTTGCAGGGATATTTGTGATGCCAATCACCAACGTAGTATAGAGGCTTCAAGGAATATTAATTACAATGTTAATAGACCAAGTCAAAGAAAGAGTAAATCTAACTATCACATGAATAGCTATAGACATATAGACCGAAACTCTGGCTACCAAAATAATGCAAACAACTATTTTGGCCATCAAGATTGTAATTTTATTCCTGATACTAGAGTCATTGGCCACCCTAGAGATAATTTCCAGGGTCGGACACACCAAAACAATACCCCTGTTGTCAATGGGTATCAAGGCAGACAAAATAATAGGAATCACAACAATACAGGCAACAACGAGACTTCAAGTACTCTCTGTCACAGACATAGAAAGTTTGGGAATAACGCCTATGAATGCGCTGCCCCGGGGACGTGTGAAATGGCAGGTATTAGAGCTCAACGTCCATCAAAAAACGACTTCCCGTCTTCGTCGCAGTGAGAGGATCAGATGGCGGGATTAAAAGTCCTCTTACAGAGACTGTTAAACAGTCTCCCGAGCGTCCATTGCGCTGGACTTTCAAATTGGTCAAAAACTCTTTTGTTGACCCTAATAATTTGCCACAAAATCTTCAGTTTGTTGCAGATTTGAATACAAATGTTATATTTTTAATTGATTCTGGAAGTGAGATATCACTTTTACCGAAGTCATTAACTAATGGTATTAACAAATATTTTCTCCCTAATAGCAAGAGTATCCAAGGAATAGGCGACTCAGTAATTCACCCAGTTGGGAGTGCAGATATAGAAGTTAATGTTAGTGAACTAGGTAATTTCACACATACCTTTTGGATAACTCCAGAGTCAAGGGGTTATGGTATCATTGGACTTGATTTTCTAAAAGCGAATGAATTAGAAATACTGCCAGCCAAGTCACAATTACGCTCCGCAATTTCAGGCCGGACGACAAAACTCCTTGTGGCTTCAGACTTTCCCAGCCCTGTAGTTGCATCAATCAACAGTGTCGAACTGATAAACTCAGGCAAAAATTCATTAGAAGAAAGATGTAAGGCCTTACTTGCTAAATTTCCAGAAATTACTAAGAAACCTGACTATACTGTACCACCAAAGCACAATCATTCCCTAGAGATAATAGTCGATAATTATTGTCCTAAAATGACCAAGGCCAGGAGATGCGGTGGTACAAGAGAAGTAATTAAAGATCATTTCTTTGATCTATTAGAGAGAGGTGCTGTAGTCCGGGGTAGTGGGGATACATGTGCTTCTCCAGTTACTTGTGTACCCAAGAAAGATAAGACTTATCGTGTCTGCATTGACTACACTATTCTAAATTCACATACACGTCCTTTATCTTATCCGCTACCTCGTATAGACGAACTGTCTGAAATCATTCCAGGAGGTACATGTGTTTTCTCTACCCTGGATCTAAAAGAAGCTTATTACAGCTTGCCAATAGAAATAAGTTCTCAAAAGTATGCTGCAATAATCACGCATAAAGGAGTTTTCATTCCAAAACGTTGCACGTTTGGCTTGAAAAATGCCCCTACCAGATTTCAGCAGATGATGGAAAGTATTTTTATTTCTTGTCAAACTTTTACATTTATTTATCTGGATGACATATTGATTTTTTCCAAAACTGAGGAAGATCATATCTCTCATTTGAAGACAGTTTTTAAGATATTGTCTGACAATGGATTATATCTAAATACAAACAAATGCAATCTTGCTAAAACAAAACTAGATTTTTTAGGTCATTCTGTTAGCATTGAAGGACTTAATGTCTTAGACTCAAAGGTTGAGGCTATTCGGGAATACCCTATTCCCACCACACGAAGAGACCTAAAACGTTTTTTAGGTCTTGCGAATTACTATCATCGTTTTGTTCCAAAGATTGCTGAAATAACTGCACCTCTCAATGAGTTATCTGGAGGTCCAAAATCTACTAATCGTGCTAAAATAAACCTTAAAGATAAGCATATTCAAGCCTTTGAAAACACAAAGGCTATTTTAGCACATACGACTACCTTGTCTTATGAAGATCATAACAAACCACTTATGCTATTTTCAGATGCATCTGATACCCATGTTGGCGCAGTCCTCGAGCAGGAAGGCAAGAATGGGGAGATGCGTCCTTTGGCATTTTTTTCAAAGAAATTGCCACCACTTAAGACTGTTAGGTCAACTTTTTATAAGGAACTTCGTGCCCTTTATTTAAGCTTGAAACACTTTCAATATAGAATTCTTGGCAGGAGGTTGTTGATAAGGACGGATAACAAGGCATTGGTTGGGGCCATTAACAATACTCTAAAAGATCAGTCACCTATGGAACAACGGTACATCATGCTGATAAAAGAGTTTGATCCAGAAGTAGCACACATAGCCGGATCCAACAACACAGTTGCAGATGCTCTAAGCAGGCCGCCTCAGATTACAGCCATGCATGTTAGAGCACACCAAGAGGATCCGGATTACTTGTGTAGTTCGGAATCTGATTCTAGTGACAGTGAGCTGGACATAGATGATTTTGATAACAGTGAGCAATTAATAACTCCAGAAGTTTATGATTTAGATATTTCAAGCTCAGATGTAGAATCTGTTAGCCCTAAAACTTTGGATAGGGAGGCAATTGCAATTTTCCAAAGGAGGGAGCCAGGCCTTATTGACCAAGCACGCCTCTTAAAGAAAGAAGTCAAGTTCACAACAAACGAAAACATGGCTTTCTTTATAGAAGATGGAATTAAACGTGTCATATTGCCTGAGTCGTTGCGTCTGACTGCGTACAACGCAGCCCATAACAGGCTTCACTTGGGTATTGAGAAGTCCATAGAAGCCATAGCTAGAACTTTCTGGTGGCCTAAGTTAAGGAATGACATCAGTCACTGGGTTAATAACTGCGCCACGTGTCAGCAGACAAAAGTTTCTAGACATAACAGGCCAAACATAGGTTTTTTTCCCAATAACACGCAACGTTTCCAATTTTTACATTTAGACCTTATAGGCCCATTGGATAAGTCAGTTGACTATCAATATGTTCTAATGATAAAAGATAGAGCAACTGGGTTATTGGTAACAGCTCCCATACCAGATAAAACAGCATTAACTGTTAGGGATGCCTTTATACAAAACTGGGTAGGGCATTATGGAGTACCTCAGGTTGTTCTTTCAGATAACGGTAAAGAATTTAAAAATTTTTTATTGCAAGAGGCGTGTAAACAATTGGGAATTGAGCAAAGGTTTACCTCTTCAAGAACGCCTCAGACAAATGGTTATGTTGAAAGACAGAATAGAACAATCAATGTGGCTTTTCGTTCACTTGAAGACAAAACAAATTGGGCTCTTCACCTCCCATTAATTACTTGCACCATTAACAACTCACTTATTGAAGGTTCCCCTTACACCCCGGCCCAGTATGCATTTGGATGCTCTTTAAATTTAAGTGGCCGACTTCTTTTTGATGAAGTTGATGAAATTCATCAAATCACCAGACCATCTCCTATTGAATGTGCGGTCTTTGTAAATTCCATGGCAGATATCAGCCGCAAGTTCAGAAAAACTAAAAATGATGCACCTTTTTATCAGCCAGGCCTTTTTAATTGTAAATATGTTTGGTTGAAAAAGAATAACAGAAAGAAATTAGATAAGTTGTATGAAGGACCATACGAAGTGGTAAGAAATAAATCAACAGAACATTCTTTGTACATAATAAAAAATTCTCAAGTTGTGAAAGTATCAATTGGAAATACTAAAGCTTATGTTGGTCCGTTAAATCTTACTGATGAATTGGAAGGTATTAATAGTTATAATTTAAGACCACATGGGCCAGTTAATTATGCAGAGACCCATAGTTCAGAGGAGTAGGACATGGTCAATGGTATGGTGGATTATTTTGGGTTTGGACTGTAACAATTATTTTTTTTTATTTAATATCCAAAATTATTAATATTTCTTTTTGAGCTATTTTATCCTTATAATTATTTAAAAAAAATTTAAACAAGTTATATGTAATTTGGGATAAAAAATTTCTGTGTTTTAAATGTGCTTTGTTTTTGAGTTGATTTGTTTATCTAAATATAAACTAACTTATAACAAGATAATAAGATTTTTTTTTTACTTTTATTTTATTTATTCTTACTTTTTTGTATCTAAGTTGAACTATTAAATACAATTATTGCTTGTTAAATTTATGACAATTTTTGAAACAAAATCTTAAATTTTGGCTTTATGATTATTTTATTAACACACAAAAAAAAAATATCAAAAATAGAGATTTATTCTAAAATTTTATTTTATAAAAAAACTAATTTTTTGTTTGCTTTTATTGTGTTGGGAAGTTTAAATAAATAATGAAATCTTGCTTGTGTAACTTACAGTAACCAAGCAAATTTAACAACAGCTGTAAACATTGAAAAAATTCCCTAAAACACAACAAAAAAAATGAAAACTTTATTAATTGCTGTTCTATGGAATTTATTGATTTATGTTCAGAAGTTTGACATTTTACATGACCGTAATGTTATGTGTAACTGTATTTGATTTTATGGGTTTTGTCGCCATGATTGTTATTTTGGTTTATTTATTTTGTCGATAATCTTAGTATGACGTTATTTATACATATTTTGTTTTTTGTTACCTATGTATTCTTTTCCTTAAAGAGAGTGAGGAAGGAAAGCGGGATGTTACTGCACATCTTTACTAGCGTGTTTTTATATGTTTTACTGTTTTGAGAACAATACTTCATTAGATAGGTGCATGTTAAAAAAAAAAAAAAAAAAAAAAGAGAGGAAAAGTAATGTAACGATACGTTATTTTATTCCAATTTTCTATTTTTTAATTGGAAACACTTTGTTGTTCGGAAAGCTAAATTTGAAATTGTTGCTATAACAATAGTCTTCAGTCAAGAAAAAGAGTATTGTAAGCTTGGACATTGTTAGAGTGAGTGGTCTGAGTTCTGAGGAAAGAATTGAAGTGAAGTTTATTGTCTTCCAGCAGAATCAACTTTTCCTGAGTGCTAGTGACTAATTTTATTGACTTTTTTTATAAGCTAGATACTTAAATTGTTTTTAGACAAATTTAAGTATTTTCTTGAATTTTTGTTAACATTGTATAAAATTTTATAACAATTTATAAAATTTTATTGATTTTTTTCATACCTGAGTTTTTATTGTAATTTTTTGTCTAATTTTAACTACCTTGTTCATTTTAAGTTTTTTATATTTTGTTACAAATTGGTTTACTATTAAGTTTTTAGTATATAAATTTATTTCAACTGCTTGTATTTTATATTATTAAATAATTTTTATTAAAGTAAAATTAAACTATGTCACGGGTCAGTCCAAACCCAGAGTGTCTTCCAGACACTAGGATTCAAACTCGGGCTAAGAGTGCTCGCATTCAGAGCCAAAGACCTCTTGGCCATGAGTCCACCATTGACCCTCCTACCCTCCTAAACAAACCCTTGGAAGTTGGCATGCCAACCTCCTCTGGTTTCAATCCAATGACGAAAACCATTTTAACAGCTCACCGGTATTTTTCCATTGGATCGAACCGGTGGCGGCTCTTACATCATTAATAATGCTTGCTAAAATAACTTTGGATATCTTACCAATGTCTGTCTTACTTGTATTAATTAATCTACATTTTATAGTTGCTGGAAAGTTATCTTTATGATCTTTTATAGTAATATACGATTTAGAGTTAGCTAACTTACGGATACGTTTACCAGATATATTATTTTTTATTAATAGTTCTTGAGCACAAGAGTTTATTCGGTCGACGGAGTTTTTATCACATTTTTTGTAATCTTTTGTAATGGAATTGTTCAATAACTTGTAATAATTTTTAGGTCCGATTTTATATAAATTGTTTGTTTTGTCTGCAAAAATTATTAATTTGTTTGATTTTTTTATAGAATTAATTTGATTGCGTAGATTTCTTTGAAAATTGTTTGATTTGTGTTTAAAGCTAATGCTATTAATTAATTCAAACAATTCCGATTCAAAAGGCAACAATTTATGGCACACCGGAGCACATTTATTGGTAGTGAATGGTAATCTACCAACTATGTTAAGTTTACTACTATTTAGGCAATCATTACTTATTATATTGTTGTTATTAAGTACAATATTGTTGTTACAAGTGTTTAAGGTGATGTCAGATATAGGTTTCAAAATTACTTTAGATCTGGGTAATCAAGTGACTGATTTTTTAGATGTCACCTTAAACCTATCTGATGGTACTTTTCGCCCTTACCGAAAACCAAACTGTTTAATTAATTTTATCAATTCAAATTCCGACCACCCCCGACATATAAAGAAATCTATCCCAATAATGACCCAGAAGCGCTTAAGCTCATTATCATCCAGTGAAGAAATATTTAATGAAATAAAAGTTCCATATGAAAATGTATTAAAAAAAAGTGGTTTTAAATGTAACTTAACATACATGATAACAAACAATAATACTAATAATAGTAATAATAATGATATTTTTAACGGTAATAACGATAATAAACATAAATATGACAATAATAAAAGTAATAACAGCATCATTAATAATATTAATAACGATAAAGATAATAGTTTTAAAAGTAACAGTAATAATGATTATAACATTAATAAAATTGTAAATAATTTTGATAGTAACAGTAACATTAATAAAAATAATTGTAGTAATGATAATAACAATTACAATAATAATGATATTAATAATAACAGTATCACTAGTGAAAATTATATTAAAACGCAAAAAAGTAATAAGTCTCGTAATAGCCGTGTGTTGTGGTATAACCCACCATACTGTTCTAGTATTAACGTAAACTTGGGTAAAGAATTTTTGAAATTAGTAGATAAACATTTCCCAAATAATCATTGTTACCGTAAAAAATTTAATAGAAAAACTTTAAAAATTTCTTATAGTTGTATGAATAATGTTAAGTCAATAATACAATCACATAATAATTTTGTTTTATCTAAATATAATGAGTTGACAGCACAAATTAATAATAACAATAAACCTAATACTATTAAAAATAAGAGCAACTATTCAGATAACACAAACGTAATTAATATTAGTTTAGACATAAAGGATAACAATTGTAAAAATAACAAGGTTAGTATAAACAATAACGACAACATTAATCTAATTAATAAAATCAATTATAATAGGCCTATAACTAGAAGTATCAGTAAAAACCTAACTAAAAATATAAACTCAATTGTACATAAGGAATCATGTTCTAATAATAATAGTAATAATTATAATAATAATAATAATAATAATAATAACTGTAGTAACCAGAAAAATATCAATATCTGTAATACTTATAACGATGAAGTAATTAAATGTGGTTTTAAATTCAAGAACAATGTAGGTAAAAATTGTAACTGCCGTAAGTCGAATAAAATAAACTGTCCGTTACATGGTAACTGCTTAATTAAAAATGTTGTGTATAAGGTGCGTGTTAAATGTAAACTTAGTGAAGATGAAAACAAAAACAATAATAACGTTAATGATAATAATAAGGATAAGGTGTATATTGGTTCGCCAGGAGGATTTATTTCAGTTTTCTTATCTTTAACACCCCTTGTAGGTAATCAGATTCATATGCTTTCGCAGTATAACGTTCTTAACCTTCTTAATAAATATATGTAAACCTTTTACAGAAATTACCATAGTCATTATTTCAATCACAGTAATTAACTAAAATGTCATTTTTTACAACTTAGGTATTTTGTTTGAAATGTAGTATATACCTAAGTTTCTCTTATAAATGTTTAATCAGTACATGTTTTATGTGAGTGATACAAAATTATTTAAAACAATACAATAATGAGAATTAGAGTTTATTTCATTTTGGTTTTGACACGTTTTGAATTTTTTAGAAGTTTTCTTTGTATTTCAAATTCGTTTCAACGCTTACCATTGTACAGAGATGCTTAGTTTTGAACCACAATTTTAAATTATACTAAATTTAGTAAAAACACCTCAAATAAATATTCTCAGATGAGCAGCATTTGTTGTTGCTTTT
Source organism: Thalia democratica (assembly GCF_965202585.1). NCBI lineage: Eukaryota > Metazoa > Chordata > Thaliacea > Salpida > Salpidae > Thalia > Thalia democratica. The sequence continues at coordinate 63,165,369 of NC_139165.1, forward strand.
ATCTTAATATATCGATTAAAGTCCGAATTTCATTTATTTGACTTTAAAATATCAGAAATTGCCTAAAAGCGAACTTTTTTTGTCAATGAAGAAATTAACAAAATAATTTTACTACCACCAACACAAGTTCTTTAAAAAAGTTTTCAAATCTAAACGTGGTCTCCTTTTAAGTATTTACTTTTGCTACTTTATAACTTACCTTGAAAATTTTTTCTGTTTAGTATGTAGTTACTGAAGATAATCATGTACTTTCTTAAAACTGACTTGAGCGATTTGTTTTTTTCGTTTCCCGCAACAACTCCTAATTAACGTTTTGTGATTCTTATAAAACGTATAATATTTTTAATCTACTCTTTTTTGTAAGCAATATTTTCATTGCAGATAAAGAAATGAACAATTGCTACAATTATTAATAAAAAATAAATTTTTCTACTTCTTTTATGGCTTAACAAATTGTTATACTTTCGTCAACAATATTAATGAAACTTAAATGTCCATTCAAGCTGACCTACAAAAGTATTGTTTTTTGCTGTATATATCTATTTCACTGTCAAAAAACTTCGTTATTTCGTGAGTTTTATCTAAAGCAGGGTTGCGAAACAAACTAACTATTTGAAAAACTCATACTTGGTTAAACCTAATCAAGACATTTAAGAAAACTTAGGTGAAAGTGTGAAATTTTTAGTTCAAACACTTCGAATAAATATTTGAATTCTCAAAATAGTTTTTATGACTGTAGTGAAGTTGATTAACTTTTATTTTTTACTTGTCGTTTTAAATATTTTGTACGTTTGTATGATGATACTTTAGTTAAGTATTAAACCTTTTGTTTTTTCAAGTCAAGTTTTTTTTAACTTTTAATAAACTTAAGCTGGTTTTATATAATTTTTGCTTTTAAAATGGCAACCATGTAAAAAACTAATTAATTTTTACATTAATTACGTTAATTTTATTTTTTACATTAATATAGGTACTAAATTTATTAAGTTAACTATTTACTAATTTTTTTTTTAAATGCAAATTATTTAAATCACAAAAACTATTTTTAACAGTTTAAACTTTTTTAAATATGAAAAAGTGGTTGACATTATAAACAATATATAAAAGTGACTTATAGATGGTTTTTAAGCTTGGTTTTTATAGAGAGTTAGGTTGTAAGTAAAATAAAAACATATTAAGTTAATCTTATTATTTAGTTTTTAAGATAGAACATAGTTTGTTAAGTCTTGAGTATATTGGTCTATGAAAATTTTACTCCATTAAATGTGTATAATTTAAATAGGTATTCTATGTGTATCTAAAAGTCATTAAAAACAATAAACTGAATAAAAACAAAAGTTTTTTATTTGTGTCACTAAAACTAAAACTGCGGCCCTCGAAGATTTTGGATACTTGAAATTTGGCCCGCGAGCATCAACTGCCTGCCGACCCCTGTTTTAGACATATAACTTAATTTACAATAATTTCTAACTTTTACGTTTAATTTTCTATTTCTGACTTGAGTTCATATTATATTTTTTCAAGTTTATTAATTTACGCTTATTAAGTTTTCATATTCGATTGATTTATTATATCATATTAGATATTTAATATTATATTGAACGACAAACATAAAATTCTCAAAACACTTTGGTCCTAGGACCTGGTGTACGAAAAAACCTTTCAGATATCGAGTAGAAACCTCTCGGACACAGTTCAACGTCTTGTGCAGGACTAAAAATAGATTTCTAACTTAACTTTTTATTTTTGTAATAACTTATAAAATTCAAACTTAATACGTTTCTTAATTGATCTTTTTTACTCGGTACGTTTCAACTTTACTGGTTTTTACTCGTTTCTTTTTTGATTTTTCTTAAACTTTTATGGTTTTAACAATTTTATTTGTCATTTTGTTCTGTTATAACTGTACCTACAAAATTAGCTTTAAATTTTCTGATTATAATTCTTTAACTAGTTTTTAACTAAGTTGTTTTTTTTAAGTCCATGAACTAGTTTTTAGAGTTGGAGCCATACTGAGTTAAGAAAGTAAAAATTAGAAACGAATTGAGTTTTTAAAAAAACGAGTAAATATATACTAATATATACAGCATTAAGTGAGAAAAAATTAATTTAACAACATATCGAGTTAAAAAAGAAAGTTACAATTTGTCTATTTCTAGTGGTTTTTGTCAACTATATTAACACATAAATTAAAATAGTTTGTTTCCACAAGAAGATACTTAAAATGACTTTTAAGACTAATTTAAACTTTTTGATAAGTTGAAGTTTGTTAATATTCTAATAAATGTATCTAAATTATTTTATTTGTACATGGTGAAACTCTTCTTTTTCAAATTTATATAAGAGGTTAATTTTTTTTTGTATTTGTTGAGTCTAAAATCAAATTGTTTTTGAGTTAGTATCAAACTATTTTGTAAAGAGTTTTGTTTGACTTTAACAGTAAAATTATGGTTTATATATAGTTTATTGAGCAAAAAAAAAAAGCGCTCAAAATATTTTGTCTTAGGACTTAGTGCACAAAGAACCTTTCGGTTATCAAGTCGCACACCACGGACACTCTTTTAACGTCTTGTCCAGGACAAGACAGTGTGATTTAGATAGTGTGTACATCGATAAATTAGTGTGCACACGTATGTATATGTTATCCTGTAAAAAAAATAATAAACAATTTCAAACTTTATAGGTTTAAATTTATTCTTCATTTAAATATGCTCATTGATATTAATTTACTCAATAACACTAACGTTTTTCGATTGTTTAGTGAGCTGATGTAAAACTAGTTAGTATTTTGGCTAGATACAGAATCTATTTTGTCAGTAATTATTAATTTTTTCCTTTTATTTATCTTAATTTAAAACAATTAGTTACTTCAATTTTATTGAACTATTATTAGACCAAATAAAAGCTTTGATCAAAAATTAAAAGGCTAAATTTAGTGTTTAATAGTTTTATTTTTTATAGTATACAAACAACTAATTAGTTTCGAATTTTTTCTTCTTCAAATACTCGTCATAATCAATTTAGTAGATTAACCAAATTGTGTATATTAATTAGAGTATACTTACAATTACCACCCGATCAAATTTAATCTTGGTCGGTAAGAGATTCTTGAGTTTGATCGGTTTGGAATTTTGTGCGGGTTGCAGTTGAGCGGTTCCCACAAAACAAAAGTCTATAGGAATGTTAAAAAGTAATTAGTTCATTTACTACGGTGTTTATATACATATTATAAGTTGTCAGATTCACACTAACACAGCTAATACAAACATCAAAATCAAATGTCCTTTTAAAATCAAGTATGATTACTAACACTTTATAACATTTGTCGATTGAGAATAAATACATTTAATTTGTTTGATTTAAGCATATTAAACTCAACTATGTAACAAATACTAGAATAGAAACGTCTTAAAGTTATAATTTTTAAAGATAAAATATTATAGATATCTTAAGAAAAAGACTAGGTATTTTATGATGTAGAAAGATAAAAAAAAACTTTTTCTCTAGTATTAAAAATTGTATTTTTTATGCAGGTATACAGGAAGCGACTAAATATTTTTGAAGTATTAATTATATACCAAATTTTTGTTCTGAAGCTTAAACATAGAACATACCATAACTATATTTTTGTACCTTGTAAAATTTTCAAGCAAGTTTCGTTTTCATGAACGAAACCTTAAATTTTGTGGTGCAATCATCTGTTGTAATCAACTATGATAATACAAAAAGTAAGATCGTCTATGTAAAACTTAAATATATTAATTTGCTCTACAGTATTTTTAATACTTTGAAGAGCTTTACTTAAACTAATTCCCCAACAAAAAGTACAGGATAAAACGTAATTTCAATTTATAACGAAAACCGGAATAGGAGAACTGATTATACATTTAAATGATCGAGAATTTGATTTTTTAAATTTAAGCCTAATACTTTATTAAAGCACTACTTTTTTGTTAAAACAAAGACGAGTTAACAATTAAGTTATAAATTAGTTACAATGTAAATAAAATTAGAACATACATCAGGGCAACTTTGGTTATCAGGGGTTTATGTAAAACGGCAAGAAAGTTATTGATTAAAGAAGTGAAATAAGAGATGATATCTAATAGCATCTTTATTATTTTCAAATATTTATCGCGTAGGCGATTATTGAAGTTAATTTTGGACTCTGGTATACATAAACTGATAACTTCAACAAAAATAACCTTTTTTAGCTAGCTTTAGTTATAATTTCAAGCAAAATAAAGTATGAACACTAATCAAACGAGAAAACGTCAATCAACAAGATTTTAAAGGTCTTGGAAAAAGGATTATTACAAAAAGCTGCCAATTTCTTTACAATTAAGTGTATTTTAAATTTTTGCAGATAAAAAATATTTCATTTTAATGTAATGGTAAATTTCAAGAAGGTAGTTGTCAGAATTACGCAAAGACGTTTTTGAACGGGTCGTTACTTTAGTAGTGTCAATTTAGCAGAATGTAATTTTTGCACGGATAGTAAATTTAGCACATGGTCACTTGTATACGAAATTTCAATGTTGTACACACTTTAGCCTCATAAGTTAAAAACTTAAATAATTACAGAAGCTGTATTACTGATTTTGCATTTAATTAATCAGATATTAAAAAATATTTTTGAACTAAAAAAACTTGTGTACCTTCTTATGTCTTAATCAGAAAAGTTTAGGTCAATTTTACTTAACATTTGTTTAGTCTCTTTATAGATGTTCGAAAACTTAATTAAAATTTTTGAAAGCATAATTAAAAGAATAATGCAAAAATGTCGGTTCGTGCCAAAATGACTCTCCGCACGACTCTGACCATTCCACTTCTTTCTGGGGCCTTAAAGTCGTACAATGAAGTATAATTTTATCAGGGTAAATTCCTACATACAGACTTGTGTAAGAAATAATTTTACAATCATTTTTACTTAAGGTTTATAACAATAGATAATAAAATTTATGTACCTGTTCAAAATAAAGATTTAATCGTTGCTAACAAAAGATCCTAGTAAAACAAAGCTATTGGAATATAAATAAAAACAGATTATACAATAAAGGAAGATTACTGAATAAATTGTTTTTAAATTATATATCAATATTACATTAGTATAAAGTCACTAGCCAATTTACTCACGGACGACAATTAAACGATCACAACCATTTTTATTAGTACTTAAGTATGTCGCTTGCTGCAGAATTTTAATTATGGTCAGAATTTGTTAGCAGTTAACCGGTCCTTGTTCTAAATCCTTTAATAGCCACAAATGAAATTGAAAGCATAAAAATTCAGGAAAGTGATCTAACAGTCCAGATAAAAGTTTAACTTAAAAAGCTGATTAAGGCATTTACTTAAGAGCGGTAGTCTGGGTGGATAAAATTGCTATAAGTTTTCTTGAACAAAAAGAATCATAGAACCTATTTATTGATTTCAACTTAAATCTTAGTTTTTAAATGCTGGAGTGTATTAGATAAGAAACCAACTAACGGTTGCGCATTAAATAAGGGCGTACACAGGTAATTAAATTATTGAATTTACCTTTATTGAAGTTATTTTCCTACAAAGCAAATAATATAATGTCGGTAATATAGCCTACTATATGTCGACCAAATTTGATTTTCATTCATCTTATTTCTTAAAAAATCTTTTACTTTGACAATGCGGATTAAAACTAACAGAGTTTAAGAAAAACAACCATACAAGTTTAGAACTTGTATTTCATAACACTACAAAAAAGTTTATTTAACCAAGACAACGATATAAAATGTTTAACATAATACAAAACTGCAATAATACACAACATTCAAATAAATTATTTTACATGCTTGTTTTGAAATAGTAAACTTACATAGCTGTAATACTCTGGTAACTAAATACGGACGAAAAACATGTCTCTAAGTATTTATCACCATTAAGTTTCGGGCTTTATAAGAAAATATGTTGTATTTTATAAAATATATATTTCGTTTACTAACTTTGTAATTGAACAATTTATCTAAAAATTGTAAACGGTATTTTTATTCTAGATTGAATTAAGAAAGTCGAGCTCTGTAAGTTTTCCGTAAGGACAAAACAATTTATAACTAATTAAAAATTTTAATTATTTAAGTTGTATTCGTACTTTGACTATTATGGTCTGTTTTTAACAAGTTATTTCTGTTTATTATATTTCCTATAAAAATTACTCTTTAAAATTTAAGAATAAGCTCGTTATCAAACTAATTTTATTGTGCTTAAAAACTATAGAGCTCGTTAGAATAATGAAGTTACATATTTTAGCAGCATAGAATCTCAGTAAAAAAATATAAATTATCAGTCACTTTTAAGATCCAAATTTATCAACTGTAAATATAACTGGTGTTGCCTTAGTAACATATTTGTATTTAACTTGGTAGATAAATTAAATTTATAAAAAGAAATTGTAAGATATCATCAATAGGGTGGGAAAATCTTTTTAATCTCTCTTATTACTTCTTCGCGGTTTCCTTCCAACATCTTTTCACTGTTGAAAGACTTGGCACCATCACTTTTAATAGATCTATTATCATCTTGCTCTGACAACTGACTTAAATCAGTATATACTAGCTTAATTCTTAACTTCGTCAAGTTTCTCAGTGAGCTATTCAAAACATGTAAAATTGCCTTAGACATTCCTAGTTTTGTGGTTTTCAAAGTAAGCCATTGATCACCTGACCCTCTCTTTCCATCCACAGACATAAAGACACCGTATTGTTTTGCTATTTTCACATTAACGCCTTCATAACCAATAACTGAGCTTACTTTTTGATCTGGTAGAGAAATTTTGCACTTGGCTCGGGAGTTATCGATTTGGAAAATTTGCATAGTACGAAGTTTGTTTAATGCCATACCAGCAGCTTTGATACAGTTGTAAATACTATTATGTTTAATTACCAGAACTCCATTCTTTTCTTTGTCAGGCCAAGTCGAAAAAACTTTTACAAAATCCGCCCCAGAAACATGTTTCATTTGCTGAAGAAACTGTCCTTTTTTACCTATAATACCTGCCATATATGAAGATTCTACATAGATTTTCAGAGGATATTGCTGATGAAAGCTAACTTGGCGAATCAACTCTAGAACTTTACTCATTGCCATTTTACACTGCAAGGGATTACCAGAAATATTTACTCTAAATTCTTTCCACGGATAATATATATACTCCATATCAACATGAATACGGGCTTTGCAACTTTGACTTATTTCTTTTATCTTAGCACCCTTCTCGCCAATAATGCGACCTTTGCAGTCAATTGGTATCATCATAATGCAACTAAATAACGAATTTCTTTGTACGTTGGTTATCATAGTTTTACCATCACAAGGGATACTTATATTTTCTTGCAGGTTGGTGTTGACGTTATTGTCAGAGTCTTTTACTTTAAGTGCTTCTGATTTTGAGTCTTCTGAATCAGAATCATCTTCAGTTGAGCTTTCTTGTTGCCTCTTTCTGCTTTCTGGAGGTAATACATCCATTTTCTCTGTGGCCTCATTAGAACTGTTTTTGTCATTTTCATCTAATTCATTACACTTGTCAACTGCTAATTGTTCATTATCTTTGGTATTCAAATTTTCAAGATTCTCACAGGCATTTTTAGATTTTTTTTGGTTCTTTTCTGAATATAAAGATAAATTAGAAACTTGATTAGTTAAAGCATTCTCATGGTCCAATACATCTTTAGTGATAGATTTGCTACAATTCTCACCAGAACCATTTAGATTTTTAAGCGTTCCACATTTGAATGATCTGGAAGAAATTTCATCACCACAATCCAACTGTTTTGAACCTTTCAAAGTCTTTCTCTTTACTATGTTTCCAATGATAGTTAATAAATTTTTACTTTTTGGTTTTACTGAAGCTGAATCACTGCTTGAAGATGCTTCTGAATTTACTTGAGCAACTTTGGAGTTTTTGCTTTCAAGTAAATCGTTTTGAGCTACTGTTGTTTCTTCTGAGATGGATAACTTATTCGAGCTCATTTCGATCTCTAAATAAAAACCTATAAAGTATTTAATCATTTAAAAGATTGTTTGATAAACACATTCAAAAACAATTATATAGTTTAAAAACTGATGCTAGGAAAATTACTTCCATTGACTAAATATATTAACTAGCTTACAAAACCGGATGATTCCTTATACTAATACTAACCAACTAAAACCTAACTTGATAAAGTCTGACTTAATTGCTTCAACTTAAATATTGTCAATAAAAATGCTGTTTTAGTTGCAGCCCCTTACTTGAGTTTAACTACTCATTGAACTTATATACTATAAAATAACGAAAATTAAATTTGATAAGTAAATATGTGATTAAATTTATTTTATAATTTCGTTTAAAACAAAATTTACTCTCATGAAATGAATAATTGTCTTAACTGACTTTTAAGAAATTATAAGTAATCTAATATTTGCAAAAAAATTTTTAGGTTGAGGAAGTAGCAACCCTCATTGAACTTTTTTTATATGAAAAACAACATCCAAAGAAATAATTTAGTTTATTTAACTGATAATTAAAGCAATTTTATTTAGTTATGTCATAAACTGTTTTTAATATTGTTTAATACAGGGAAATCAAACAGCTAATTTGTAAAATACATTTTTTATAGAAATTTTTTTCTATTAGTTTAAATTTGAAAAAAATTACTCATTAATATATTTGAGACTTTTTTTTGAAACTATTTATTATATTTTGCCAACCTCTAAACAAATACGAAATCTTAAAAAAAACTTTTTGGTAGTATAATTAAAATGAATATCAAACCTAAAACTGTTAAAAACACGATTTAAATTTTAGATAGTATATATACAAGTCTTTGTTTTTCAGTAAGCTTTGAGTAACACAAATTTTCATTATTTCTACTTAAATTTAAAAAGTCTTAGAAAAACAAGTTCTTTTAACTATTGGAATATATTAAACTTCTTGTTAATTTTTATTACTAACTATATTTGGTTATCCAAACGTATATAACCATTACAAAAAAGGAGACAAAAGTTGACAACCAAACCTTGACTGTTTTATAGCTTGAATGTTTAAAAATTTAGTTTTATAATTATTAAATTTTTAGTTCATGTTATAAGTTAGTAAATGCAGTTGGTATTAAGATATTATTAATTCAATTCTTTTTAAAATTTATCTAACTATCTTTCAATTGTGAAGTTAAATATTTTATTTAAATTACTATTTAACAGTCTGATATGTTCGTTATAGTTTTAAATATATTTTGTTGTTTACTTTTTCTCTACATTACAAATTTTCTTTGTTCATTTTCAATTAAAACAACTTTACTTTTTTGAATTTAGAGTAACTTTAAGTTTTGCGTTAAAACAAAAACTGAAATGTACACTTTTTTCAAGTATAAAATTGTATTAACATAGCAAAGTTTTATTTTTTATTTAATCATTCAAAATCAAACAAAAGCTGTATAAAACTGATTTTCATCTTAAGATAGTCAACTCTTTTAAATTATAATTATGAAAGAAATCTACTTAACTCTCAAACTTGCTCTTATTTAAATATACTTAAGGGCATGAGGGTAATTTTTTTTTTAGAATTTAATTTTTACATGATTCATTAAGCTACCAGTCACTTTTTACTACTTGTTGAAATTCAAAGTTTCTTTTAAGATGAAAGAATTATAGTTATACGGTTTGAAAGGTACTTTATGTGAGGCGCAAACTTATAAAGTTTAAGTGACTATTCTACCAAAAACTTTTCTCCTCAACTTTTTAAGCTCTTGTTTTAAAACGTTTCTAGTCTGGTCTTAGATTAACTTTGAACAACTTGTAGGAAACAGATTTTATTTTTGGTAAAAAATAAAAATTAATTTAACAGTAAAAACTAATTCTTATTTTAAAACTTTGGTCATATTATTTTTAAGTCTTTTTTTCAAGTTCTGCATTTTAGTTGTTTGTAATATTAAAAAAACATTTCCTGAAAACTTAGTAAACTGCACTGAAAATGTTGCTTATCTAAATTGTTATTTGAAACTTATTCATGCATAAAATATAAACAAAACTAAGATGTTGTATATTTAAAAAAATTCAAATTTAGTCAAGTTTAATTAGTTAAACTATGTACTAAAATTAAAAATAATTTAATGCAACAACTCAAAATTTATATGGAGTGAATTTAAACAAGTATCAACAAAACATCAAAAATCAATCAAAACCTGTTTAAAACTAGTATTGTATATTTATTTAAATTTTATCTTTTTTCAAAATGATTGTTTAACATTTGTTTCTATGTATGCAGGATTACCACGTGCCTTTTCAAAATTCTTTCCAGGTTTTCCAAATTTCTTCCAGGTTTTCAAAAGTACAAATTTTTGGGTCTATTTTTAGTTTTAAGTTAAGTTTCAGGTAAGAAACTCTGTTAATAGTATAAAAACATTGAAAAGATACTGTAAAGCTATTTTAATTATGTTTTTTAATTAAAAAAAAACCTTGATGATTGCAAATTTTTTTAATTTATATGATAGATTTTTTGATCAAATTGAAATTTTACTACTGAAAATGTGAAAATTGTTAAAATTCCAGGTTTTTCCAGATTTTTTTAGTGATTCGTGTTCAAAATTAAAAGTTTTCTTCAAAATTTATTAAATTCAAGGTTTTTCCAGGATTCCAGGTAAAGTGACAACCCTGTGTATGCTTGAGTTCATCAATTGTTCTTTTGTTAATGCAATTTATATGGATTCAATTAAGGTTTATTAGACTCATGCAGTCAAGAAACCAAGTATTTAATAGTAGACTGTAAAAAATATAATATTTATATTAATTAACTATATTAGGTTTAAAAAGGATCTAACTTTTCTGTTGAGTTTTTTTTTCATGTTTTGTTGATACTTGTTTAAATTTTGACTTGTGGCATTAATTTAATTGTACTTATTTTTAAATTTAGTACATAACTTGCCCAATTTAACTTAAATAAATTTGAAATTTTTAATATGTAACAGCTTAGTTTTGTTTATATTTTTATGCATCAATTAATTCTAATTAACAATAAGGATAAACAACATTGTTCAGTGTAGTTTACTATTTTATTGAGGTTTGACAAAATCAGAATCTTTTCGGACCATAACTTGATATTAAATAGAGTAGTTAATTTGCATTTTTATTATTGTTTGATTAAACTCTATACTTAACAGTAAATCAAGCAATATTTTTCAGTCAAGACTAATAATTATATATTTACATTAATAATGAAAACTACATATTATAAAAAATTCTAGTTATTAAGTTTTTATATATAGTGTTTTACTAAATGAAAACTTTTTGAAACTTAAGTAAGAATATACTTATAAAAAGTAAAATCAATTATAAATAAACTTCCAAACAACTAGGTTTGTTAACTTTAATCTGAAAGGTACCATTAATAAAATAATACTTAAAAAAAAATGAAATGTTTTTTTTTTGATAATACTTTATTAAAGAGAACTAATCAAAAAATTTAGTTACTATTATAAAAAGAAATATTTTGGACTTTTTTACTTTGTAGGGGTAGCACAAATTACAAGAATCCAATTTAAAGCTGCCCATGTCTCAAAGCTACCCTTTTAGCCTAATAATAGTTAAAGAATTATTTAAGTTTTTATAACTTATTCTAGATAACAATGGTCTGTTTATTTTTATGTAACATTGTATTTCGTGCAACTTTTATTTCCTAGTAATAAATATTAGATAGTATTTTTTGAAAAAAGGTTGTTAATTACAGAGTTGCCGCTCTTTGAGCCGCAACTACCTTGAGTGACTAAAAACTGTGTTGAGCCATTTTTTTTTACAATCCTTAAAAAGGTTTTTTGCCTTAGGGCAAACTACTTTAACCTTATTTTCACTTTTCTTCTCAACTATAAAATGAAAACCTGTATTATATTTATGCTTTTACATATGATGTTCAAACAAATATTTAAATAAAATATTGAAACTGTGTCAACTAAATCTCATTTAAAATCTAGAAAATTAATATTTCCTGAGATATTTAAAAAACCTTAGAACTATAGAGTTTTTTCTCAAAAAACAAAACTATCATGAGTCAGCCTGAATTTAAAGAAAAAACCCATAGTATATCCTGATGTATTCTGAGTGTGTGACAACCATGAAATGAAACAAACTCTGTGTTAGAGTAATGGAAAAATAACAAACACTATTAAAAATAATTCTTGTCTTAAATTAGGGGTGGACAGTTTTGTTGGCTGACCTAATTTACCAGAAAATTTTTTTCACGCTGGACTTACTAAAAAAAAAAGCCTTGGCAGAACATATACTTCTAAAATGTATACCATTTATATTCAAAATTATTATTACAACTACACAATTATTTAGTAAGCACTACACTTAGCATTAAAAAAATCAAGAGTACGGTTGAGAAATATCTTTTTAGTTAAAGACTTAACTTTAATTAATGTGAACAAGAAGTTTTTAAGCTGAAAAATATGTTTAGGGACAAATATTTCTGTTAGCATGATGGATCAGTTGTGGCCTGACTTTGTCTGACATACCTCAAAAATAAATTGAATTTTTTAAAACGGTAAAAAGCAATTTGAAGCAAGTAAAAACTCTACAAAATAAGATCAACTTGTAAAAAACATGGCTTACCTTTTGGAATGACATTTTTTCATTTTTTTATTTTAAAGTATAGATGGCTGTTTGTGAGAAGCTCTAATCAAAATTAAGGTTTGTAAAGTAGTTCAAGAGTCAACTTTTAGGGATCTTATCAAGGAATAAGTAAGCATATAGTGATCAATGTGGTGTGTTTAGACTAAAATAATTTTGCTTGTATTTTCAGCGTATATTTATTATTAATAACTAATAAAAAAAATAGTTTAATAAACAAAGGCATATATATTTATAACAATTTTTCTTCATATAGGATATCTTTTCAAAAAATTACATTTAAAATTCACTACACTTTTACAAGGTACAGAATGAATTCTTAAATTACAGACACAGAGTGTTTTGGTCAACCAACTTTCAGTAGTATTGAATGGGCAAAGTGAAATTATCTATTCTTCATGTCCAATAAAGTTTAAGTTCATCAACAATTACATAGTTTATGACCTATTGATATCTTACCTCATCTTATCTACTCATTTAAAATTTTAAAGAATCTTCAAAATGTAATCAGCTCAACAATATGGTTGATTGTAGAATAAGTTTATTTATGAAAGTACTAAGAAACAGTTAACATATCTTAATCTTCAGATCTTTTAGTTCTTTTACTTAGATATAATTTAAAAAGTTTTCAATTAACCATCTAACTTTTTTGAAATAAAATATACTTATAGTCTTATAATAATTCTAAATAGTAATAATATACACAAAATATACAATATCATAAAAGCAAAAGTAATTGATTCTTTGTTTTAAGTTGTTTAATAGTTTACAGAGAATTATCGAATAAACAGCATCGCTTGTAATAATCCTGTGTCCTGTACCTTAACAATTTTTAGTTTTTTTAAATCTAAAAATGAGAAATATAAACGCTATCTTTACTTTCATAAAAAATTATTTTGTTATTTAGCTAAAAATTAAAAACTCAGCATTGAAATTAGAGAAGTAAAAAATTCGATTTAAACCCAAAGTAAGTGTTTTTAACGCTGCAAGTATAAGTTATTCTATATATATAAGTTCATTACGTAGAAAATTTTAAATATGTAATCTACAAATAAATTATATAAAATGGAAGTTATTTTTCTAAAACAAAAAAATTGTCAATACATACTATAAAAAAAAGACTTGTAAAAAACAACTTCTTCTATTTTGTTCTAACTTTAGAAAAAACAAAACGAAAACAGAATTGTAATCAAATAACTTATATTTTGTTTTAAGACAATTTCTTTAACCTGTGTCAAAAATTAACGTCGAGATATTAACAACTTGGAGATATCTTATTGTTATTCTACAAAAAAACTTAACATAACTGAGTGGTCAGATCAGAATTCCAGAAATAAAGAGTTCAAAACACTAAAAAAACTTTTTTTTCTAAAACCTTTATGCTCGATTAATGGCGTTTTGCTGATAAAAATCTATCAACTATAAGGTTCAAAACGATTGAGACCTGAGTCGACTCATATAAAAATATATTAAAACAGCTATTTATTGAAAAAAAATCATGCAAAAAACACAGAAAAGTTTTTTAAGTTTTGAAGTTGAGAAATTTTTTGGAAGTAAAGCTAGTTTTAACCTTTTTTTTTTGAGGAATTCTGCTAAAGTTTGTAAGCGTTTAAAATCACTATTGTAAACCCGTAAAACTTTTAAATGACTTATTTTCAGAAATATGATATTCAAATAGTTCGGACATAGCAGGCGCACGTAAATATTTTTTAAGTACAAACCAGTTTCGGCGAGTGGTACTTTTGTTAGGGGCATTTTTCTTGTGTCTAGATTTTTTAGTAACTAAAAAAAAAAACTTTTATTTGATAGTTTTTAAACTAATTTAGAAGGATAAAAAAGCTACAACCACAACAAATCGTTTGTAAACAACAGTTTAAAAAAAAACATTTTAGAAGTTTTATAAATTTTAACGAGTTTTGTTTTTTATGTGTAGATCATCTGCTTCAATACGCCACTCCCCTGTTAGAAACTTTTTTGTACTAACAACCTTACTTAAGCACTACCTAAATAAGTAATGCAAAATTAACTGGGTTAATGATTAACTAATAAGCACCATTTTTACAGTAGGTTTGTCAGAATTTTAGAAGTAAAGAGTTCTAAAAACTAAAAAAGCGTTTGTTTCAACTTAAAATATCGGTTTTCTTATGTATAAAAAGCTAGAAACTATGTTTCATCACAATACTTGTATTTAAAAAGTATCTTAGTTTTAGTAAAACCTAAAAACTCTGTGAAATCATTAATGTTAGGAATTTTGAAAAAATTCTAGCTTAGGTTGTCATAATAAACTACAACTAATTTTTAATTAGCAGTTTATTAACAATCTTTTTACTAATAATCGTTTTAAAACAATATAAGACAAATATTAAAAAGCTTTTTACTTAAATTTTTGTTGTGTATTTGTGTCGATCACTGAGTTTCTATCCAGCAACGTTCAACTCAAAGAGTTGTTAATGCGGTCATTAGAACCCCTACGCCATCAGGTCATACAATATTTGTTCATAAGAAAAATTGTACATAAAGCAGATGCTTGCTTTCTTTAATTAGTGTTAATATTTTGTTTGAATAATTAAATTTATTATTAAACCTACAAATTGTGATGTTTAAATTACTTTAAATAATTAAAAATATGCACTTATGAAAACAATATTTAGATAAACTTACTTTAATAACTTAGCTGCCAAAATAAAGGCTGTAGTAGTAGTGAAAAAAACTATCATAAAAATTAAGCAATATCAAAAAAACAGTAAAATAAAATGTTTAACTCATTTTTTGATACCAACAAACTTGGTTAATTGTTGATTATACAAGTAATTTATTTTGAAATATAAATAAAATCCATAAAATTCTTAATTTAATTTATGTTTTCAAGTAAATTAACTTCTATTGTACAGTTTATATCAAATCTATTATTCCGTAAAGAAGCTATTTTTTTCTTCTTCTATTTCATGAAGTACTCCTTCTGCATATTCTAGTTTTTTAGATATTGCTAACTTCGACTTTTTGTTTCTTACAATTTCATCAATATACGGTGCCTGTTGCGTTCCATGCAATAAAAGCTCCCACTTCAGTAATGTACCTTTTTGAAAATAATAGTTATTCATTTTAAAAAAGTTTTATTTTGTGGTTTGTAAATCGTTTATTAAACGACAAAGTAAATAATAACTCAAAAAATTTAATCGAAGGATCTGGTGTACGCAAAAACTTTTTGGTTATTGAGTCATTCACCACGCATACAGTTTAATGTCTTGCTTAGGACAAATCATATATTCAAAGATTTTTTTAATTTACTTCTACAAACTCCTACAAGCTGTTAAATTTATAAGTTAATTAAAAATTAAGGTAATTCAAACTTAAAATAAATACTTAGTATGATACATTTGTCACTTAAAGTTTAAAATAGTGCCTATTTGTTTTTATATTTTTACAGTAGAGACTTATAACACAAAATAGGCTCGTGTTCGAAGTGGTTTTAGTGATAAAACTACTTAATTCTAATTTAGATTTAATTTTTTCTCTTATAGTAAGTAAAATGGTTTCAAAACAATTAACGTTTCGACAATTAAAATTATTTTTTTCAATTGGCCACATCTTAAAAATAAATTAATACTTATTTCATAAATAAAAAAATTATGTATGTCTATCTTTGTAAGATTGTCATGGTAAAAAAAATTGAAAAAAAAAGGGAGAAATTTATAACTACTAAAGAAAGCCATTTTTTGTAAGCTTAAAACTCGTATCTCAAAAAACTAATAACTTATAAGAAAAAAAAAAGGCTGTATATAAGGCATCAATTATAAATTTTTACACCATTTTTAAACGATTATTGGTTAATAAAATTTGGCCGAAAACATACTTTCAGAAAATAAAATAACTTTAGAATATATTCAAACTTCGATTATTGAAATAAATAACGGATCAAAATATTACAGCTGCAAAAAAACTATAAGTATTGTTATTATAAAAGTTAAAAATTAAGAAAGTTATATGTATAAAGCAATTTTTTTTTAAAGCTTAAATCTCTGTTGTATAAATTACAGTTTTACGTACTTAAAATTTTTATAAATTTTTAAAGTGTGTAAACTTATAATTATATATTGATAAAATTCCTAAAATTCAATTTGTTGGATTGATTGATGTATTAATTTTATTTCATAAAAAGTATCAGGTCAGATACTGATATAGATTTTTCCAAATTAAGCCTAATTAGAAACAAGTTTTCAAAGACAAAACGTTTTAGAGTTAAGAAAAGAGCAAACCTTTTTGTGTATTTTTTTCATTTTTGAAACCTATAGATAACTTCCATTCACCAGAAGGATCTTCTCCCCAAGTGTTTGTTGTCATAAAAGGCCAACTGTATAGTTTGAAAATATACAAATAAATGAAATTACGTTATTATAACTTGTTGAAAAACTTTAATTTTGTAGCCAAATGCTTAACAACTGTTAAGTAACTTACAATTTTTAGTTATATTATAAAAGTAAATAAAATCATAATCGATTTTTTAGTTGAGTTTTTAAGTTAATAGAAATTGTAATTTTTTTAAATTGTTTACTTATAGTTTAAAACAAAGTATATAAAAAAGTTCGTGTTTATATGTTTAACAGATTTAGTTTATCTTATTATAACAATATACTTATGACTTTTTTTTATCACTTTTCAAATATAAGTTATTAGGTAATTATATTTTGTTTTTTTATATTAAGATCTGGTCAGAACCAGCTGGACTAGCTAAATCAATAACTCTAAATAAGATGTATAAAACATAAAACATTCAATACTAGATAAAATCAATTTTCGAAATTTTACTTTTTTACACTGCTTAAGATTAAACTAGGTATTTTTATTCATAACTAGTGAGAAATACATTAGAATACGTTATATAATGTAATTAAAACACTTTATATAAAAATAAAATCAGTTACGTTGTTCATTAAAGTATTTTAATGATAATTTGCTTAAAAATATTGTTTTATAAGTTAAAATATTTTTTTCAGTAATTAAAATATAAAAACATAAACCGTTATTATACAATCGTCAGTTTTTTTTTTGTAATAATTTTATTTTTTAAAAGAATTTTGGTTAAATTTACTTTATTCGTTTACATATTTAAAGCAACAATGAAATATTTGTTTCAAACTAGTAAGAATAGCTTTGTCTGAAAAATATATTTTCATAAATTTTATTGCGTGCCTTTTTGTGTTAAAAACTTTATATACTTTAAAGTATCGCTTGCATTATTTTTGAATTATATGCCTGATTGTCTACTTTTTTAACAAAAACTTATTATTTCTAGTTTTAAATTTAAAAGGTAGGGTTTTTTAAATATGCATGTAGATATGCTTTACCAGAGATCGGCAGTCTTTTATAAGTAACAGGCAATTTTTTTATAAAAAGTTCTTGTGGTCCGCCATATCGAGAAAAATATCTTCCGCGGGCAGCAGTTATTTAGAGTTTTTTGTAATAATAAACAATATTAATATTATTTTATAAAAAATATGAGCAACTACGCAATTAGAGGCACTACTAATTACTAAATGTTAAATTATGAGCCTAATTTTATGTTTTACTTGAAAACTAAAAATTAAGTACTATTTTAGCTGAAAAGTACATTATGGTCCTCTACTTGCTGAACCCGTGCTGTTAAAACATATACCTTTGTAAGTTTTTAGTAATAAATAGTAGTGTTATAAATTATATGCTTCTAAATTTAACTTTCTATTTTAAGTTAAATATTGGTGTAAATACTTCAAAAATTCAGTTCACAACTACCTTTTAAAACCGTCTTCAGAGTCGTCATCTTTTGGACGGTTATTAAGTAACATAGATTTAGTTCCGAGTGGTGAGGTAAGATTTATTGTAACGTCACCTCTACGTGAAGATTCCAAAGTTATGAATGCCTAATAGATTAAAAAGATGAAGTAGTAAAGTTATGAGGACATTTGACACACTAACCTTTCAAATCAGTTTTTGGTGCTAATCACAATAACAAATATAAAGGTATAAAAATATTGAAAATTTATTTAGTAAACTAAAGACTATTAAACAATCGCTAACTTGGACATGTTCAAGATATTGTATATTATTACTCTTTCCCCTGCAAGCTTCAGTATTTATTTTAAGTTGAATACTGTTACCACTAGAAAACGATTTAGACTCATCGATCATACCAGCTAAACATCTAAAGCGAGGAGGAACTGTTTTCCACGTTGCTGCAGTTTTAACCTTAAAATCAAATATATTTATACAATTATGAAAAAAATACAGTAAAATTGTAAAACATAATAATTAAATTTTACAAAATACAATGTCTAAAACTGCTGTTAAAAAAGAGTGATTTTGAAAATTTTATTTGCAAGCTTTATATGAATAAAAAAATAAAACTACTTTGATGTAAGTTACAAAGACATATAAGTTGTCACAGAATTTATATAACTAAAGTACATAAAGTAAAACTAAATAAACTTTGTGTAGATACACTTATTGGTAAAATGACAATTATTGTTTACTAAACGACATAAAAAATACGCTCAAAAGGTTTGGTCTGAGGATTTGGTGTACAAAAAACATTTCAGTTATCGAGTCATACACCAGAACAGTTTAACGCCATGCCCAGGACATATGTTGCTATATGTTACAAAAATATGTGTAACTAAGAGTGCAATATACATTGAAAAAGTATAAACTTTGTATTTTAAATCTTAAAGTTTAGAATACTACCGACATCAATAGTTCTGTAAAAATAGTATTTATAATAAACTAAATAAAATTTTTACTATATGTGTAAACTCAAGTGTCATCTTTTAATTAAATTTTAACTATAGTATTTAAAAACATTTAGTATTAAATACCAATAATACCCGTTTTTTAAGTTTTAAACTACTTATAACTTATTGCTTTTGAGCTCATGATTGTAAAATTAGTGTAATAAATGAAAAATTCATCTCTATTTTTTTAGGTTAAAAATCTTGACTTTTAAAGCAGTGTTCTTTTAGAAAAAATTATACAGTAACAATACTTATTAACTTATATACCACGTGACATACTTATTTACTTATCTATACCCATTTGCTTTAGAAATAATATTTTGTAAAAATACATTTTCAATAAAAACAGCTGCAACTACTCGAGCTTGAAGATAAATTGTTTTGATTTTCTAAAATAAAATCATGAATAAAATATAAGATTTAATAAGACAATTGGACAAGCTTCCAGACTAATCTGTTTAGTTACAATTAAAAAGAAAAGTAAATTATAATTTATTTGTAGTATTATAATTAAATTGACTCTTAGTATGCTTGTTCGATGACTAAGAGGTCTTTCTATACATTAGGTCCTTTGAATCTATTTATAAGCGTCAATTGTTTTATCGTCTTCGATAAACTGTTTTTGTTATTTAGTCAAAAAAAGCGTAAAGCAAAAGCTCACTCTATGTTTACAAAAATAAATTGCTTAACCATATTTTCAGCATTTAGAACTCCGAATCCAAACAAATGATTGAATTTAAATCCAACTCCGTTTGTTTGCCAGCTGTGCAAGTTGTCATGCAACAAATTCGGTGTTGACGTCAATACTGTTAAGTGCTGTTAGTATAATAGCTGTATGTTAGTGAAATATACATATATTACTACAAACTTTACTGAATTTCAAGCTTAAAAGAACAACATACTTTTACTTTTAATAAAAGTTTTGTTTCAACTTGTCACCTGAACATCTCGCCAAGTTAGATTGTTGTTGGCTTCTAATGCAAGAGCAAAAACTCCAGCGGCTTCGGGTGCGGCTGCAGAAGTACCTGAGTGTCGTAGAGTGCATTCACCGTACAGATCAGTTGTTGCCTGTTGAGTTTACTATTTATAGACTAAATTTACTATTTATCTATAATAGTATTTCAAACATTATTAGCTAATTTATTTAAATGCGTAACAAATATATAAAGCACTCTCCTAAGTTTTTCTGTGACAGTTTATACGTATTACAATACTTTTCGTCAGAACTAAACAGTAGAACAAATTTAAAACTATGAATTGTTTTTAAACAAAAACACAAAAAGTTAAAACTATCAAAGTAATAAGCGCAATAAATAATCAGTGTAAAGTAATAAATAATTCAACTCAAATACTACTAACGGAAAAAGAAGAAGATAATTTAACTAAATAAAGACACTTTGTAATCAAATTCCTTTTGTTTGCACAGTTCTGGTTTCTCTAAAAATATGGATATAGCCTCCAACTTCACGAGATCAAACACACTATTGCAATTATGGATTGTTCTAAATCTGGATATGTCATATTTCCTAGCACAATCTCTATTAATTATTAGATGTTCTGCAACTGAAGATCTTTTAGCTGCGTTTTTGTTGCCGTTGTCTTAATTCAAGGTTCTTTTTCAATGAATTTTAAAACACAAGCAGGTAGATGTTCTTTTATCCTGGTTTATAAGTGCCTTAAAGTCTGACCGATATAGTTCTTTTCGCAAGAGTAATTAAACTTGTACACTATACAACTTTTGTCTTAGTCTGGTATCGGGTCCATCAAATGCATTTTTAATAAGGGTTTTGAAAGAAATATAACTTTTGGACACACTTGATTGTAAGATGTTTTTGTTAAGTCTTTTTTTGGCATTTGTTTTGTTTTAATATTTCTTATATACATATCAAACTTTCTTGAATGTTCTTCCTTTAGTTCATTTTTAAGCCTAATGTTACACATTTCTATGACCATTCCCAAATTGCTCAAAGAATGACTGTATTTAAATCATGATAGAATAGAATGATAGAAGATAGAACCGAACAATCAGCTGCCATTTTTAGATATATTGATAATAAAAGATAAAACAAGCTTCTTAACAAATGTCTATAGAAAAACAACTTTCACTGGGCAATACTTACACTATCAATCTTTATCTCATTTATCAATCGAAAAGTAAACCTAATCAAAACACTTTACCATAGAGCATACAAAATCTGTGCTTAAGAATTACTTCGTTTAGAGGTTGAGAGAATAAAAGTAATTTTAATAAAAAAATGGTTACCCACCAGATTTAATTAAGAGGGTGATAAAATCACACCACAATAATATAAATCAACCTAGGATATACGGACCGGAGAAGTTCCCAACAATTTTAAAACTACCTTATATTGGAGAAAATCACGCGTAATTGAGAGCAAAGTAAAAGACTTAACAAAAACATCTTACAATCAAGTGTGTCCAAAAGTTATATTTCTTTCAAAACCCTTATTAAAAATGCATTTGATGGACCCGATACCAGACTAAGACAAAAGTTGTATAGTGTACAAGTTTAATTACTCTTGCGAAAAGAGCTATATCGGTCAGACTTCAAGGCACTTATAAACCAGGATAATAGAACATCTACCTGCTTGTGTTTTAAAATTCATTGAAAAAGAACCTTGAATTAAGACAACGGCAACAAAAACGCAGCTAAAAGATCTTCAGTTGCAGAACATCTAATAATTAATAGAGATTGTGCTAGGAAATATGACATATCCAGATTTAGAATAATCCATCATTGCAATAGTGTGTTTGATCTCGTGAAGTTGGAAGCTATATCCATATTTTTAGAGAAACCAGAACTGTGCAAACAAAAGGAATTCGATTACGGGACACGTTCAAAATCCCCCCGCGATCAAAATCCACCCAGTCAAATTTAAGAACCGCTTACCGAACGAGGGTAAGGGTTAGGGGTATTAGTGATAATGAAAAGTAAAAATAAAATAAATTAAAAAAAAATTATAAAATAAATTAGTAAATAAAGAAAATGTAAAAAAAAATCGGGTGGACTTTGATCGGGTGGATTTTGAATGTTGGTGGATTTTGATAGTATACCTTCGATTACAAAGTGTCTTTATTTAGTTAAATTATCCTTCTTTTTTTTCCGTTAGTAGTATTTGAGTTTAATTATTTATTACTTTACACTGATTATTTATTGTGCTTAATACTTTGATAGTTTTACCTTTTTGTGTTTTTGTTTAAAATCTATTCATAGTTTGAATTTTGTTTTACTGTTAAGTTATGACGAAAAGTAGTGTAATACGTATAAATAAACTATCACAGAAAAACTTGGGAGAGTGTTTTATATATCTGTTACGCATATAATAGTATTGTTTAATTAAGCACTAACTATGATCGTCATAAAAGATAATAAGTCTACGTTTTAAAATAACAGAACCATTATTATATGATTAGTATAATAAAAAAATTTAAAGTTTGTTAAAAGAAATTACGAAATTAGCTATATTGTAGAGCTTATATTATAGTTAAAAAAAACTTATATATATCGTTTATTGAACGACAAAAAAAAGCGCTCAAAATATTTGGTCTAAAGACATGGTGTAAGAAGGGACCTTTCGGTTATCGAATCTTACACCACTTGGATACAGTTTAACGTCATTGTCCAGGACTTATATAATTAAGGTTTATAGTATTACAGCTATAAATTCCTATTCTGATAAGATAAAAAAGACACAAAAATTTATAACTTAGTTAAAATTTTATCAGAACTTTAGACAAAAACTTGAATTTTAAAAAACTGTGATACAAGAAAAATAATACTTACCATAAAAACTTAAAACATTTTTCCATACTCATGTAGTAAAAATTTTGAACATCACTTAGTTTTTTGTTTAAGTTTGAACTTTTAATAAATTTCTTAAATTGTAAAGTTTTTGTCTTTAAAGATAGCAATTAAAGTTCTCAATTTATTGCTAAGGAGAACAGTGTAGCTTCCAATATTTTACCATTTTATTTTCAAAACAATGTTTCACTCAAAAAGAGGTAATCAATTATTAATAAAATCTTATTTAAATAGATTTAAAGCTCTTAAATTTTTAACTACTCAACTGTTATAAAAAACTCAATGATAACTTTTTATCAAAAAATTATTACAAGAGTTGTATTAGTTTATTTTTGAAACTTTAAAAAAACTTGTTAGGTTAAAATTTAAACTTGACTAATTTTCAAAGGTTGTAATGAAACAAATACTTAACAAATGTATTTTTTGTTTAATTGTTATTTAATCTTGTTTAATGTAAAATTTTTATTTTTGCTTTTTGCATTAACCATGAAGTTTAATAGCGTAAATACAAGACAATCTAACATAAGTTGTATAAAAAGAATAAAGCTAGTTTTTAATATGATAATTCTGAAGGAAAAGTGCAAAATAATACTTTCCAGCTAATTCAAATTTTTTCAATACATTAACTACTTTTAAAAATACCTAACATAAGTTTATTAAAATCCGCAAAAAAAGCTCTTTGTGTTGAAACATTCAAGCACATACTTATATGATACAATTATAAAACAACAGTTTAAAAAAAATAAAAATTTAATGCTACTTCCTTTGAATGTATATTAATTATCGATAAAATGAATACTTAGAAATAAACAAGTATCTTCCTTTTATAATTAAATTATATTTGTGGAAAAAAATTAAGAATTCAAAATAATAAAACTTGAAATCTGTTAGTATTTTATAAATAATATATTCGTTATTACTTCATAGAAACCTTATAAGAAATAAGTGTATGTATACATTTATATGGTTTCAATAAGAATTTTGACTAGCTAATCAGTGATCGTTTGGTATCATGTCATGCAAACTTTTATAATTTAAATTGCATAGTTTATTATGCTTACTTCGAACTAACCAAATTAACATGAGCTTTCATAGAATTTAGCAGAGCTGATTATTTTAATAGTCAATATTTAAAAACTCTCTATAACAACCAAAAACATTACCTTGATTGTAAACCTTAAAAACAGTTTTTCGTTTGAATGTTGCGTTCGTATCGTCGGAATTTTATTAAAAACATGAATGAATTGTATTGACAATAATATAAACTAATGTACTTGTGTTATTATGTATTAGTTATCTTTGAAGTACTTATATTAAAAAATAATAGTTTTGATGATCATCAAATAAGTTTTTAACATATTTAGCTTTTTGGGTGACAGAGTTTATGTCATTTGCTATGTTCAACGATGTAAGTTTAAAAAAAAAAAGTCAACGATGTAAGTTTTTTTTTACACTTTAAATGCGTTAAGCGAAAAGCAGCTTGGGATTAATAAGTCTTGGTTTTACTCAAAATTTTTGGTACTTGTATTGACAATAATATAAAAAAACATTCTTTTATGTTGTTCATTATAAGTTATTACTGTATAATTCAGTGTACTAAGTTTAAAGTTATATATATTAATACAAAGTCTAACATACTTGAATTTTTTTTTAATAGTTTGATTAATTTCCAGAACTCTGCGCTCAGCAACTTCATATATTTAGTAGTTTATGGATAGTTTGTAATGTTAGATAATCCGACACTTGATATTTTAGTAAATATTTCATAAACTTTAAGAACTATAGCCTACCTTGGTAAGATGTTTGCCTCAGAATTCAAATTTTATGAGGTTGCACATTATTCATTATACTTTATAATGAATTTATATTTATTCATTATACATGTTTAGAGTGAGATGTACATTTATAGAGAAATAAAGCTTAAACTATTCTGCATCTCTAAATTTTGCCAACATCTCACAAATTATTATGAAATTTTTTCTAAGAGCCCTTAGTTTCTTTTTGTTAAAACTGCTGAAAAATTTAATTTTGCAAAGTTTAGAAGTTACTTACTAAGAAAGTAATATTGTCTGTATTTCCTGAATTGATTCGGTCTTGTTTATTTATTGCTTAGTTTTGTCTTTTTTCTCTAGCAGAACTAGTACAGTTAAGCTTTTTAATGTGTCCAAATATTTTGTTAGGCTTTGATTTGTATTATATTTTTCTTAGCTTGGGTATAATTTCAACAATATAAATTAAAAGGTTTTTACATTATTAAAGTTTATTGTGGAATGAGTATATATGGATATAACTTTTTAAATTTTTCTACTTACTACTGCAGTTCCCTCAACATTTCCTCTTCCGTTGCTGAAGGTTGAAGCGAGTGTAGAGGAACAACTTTCATCGTACAGAGCAGTTTCTCCATTGTTAACTGCTGAGTTGACGGAAATTGTCCACATTGAGGCTGCATAACCGTCACAATTACAATCATCATCTGCCCCTCCGTCCCCAGATGCCCACACATATATGCTTCCAAGCCCTTTTCGTCCCTACATATTAAAGTTCAATGTTTTAACAGCTGTCTTTTATTTTTTACATTTTTTTTACGAAGTGCAATTAGGTTCAAAACTTTAAAATTTATAGTAAAGTTAACAACTAAATAACTTTTCATGACAAAAGTATACTTTCTTACGTATATAAAATTTTTATCTTTGTCATTTTAAAAATATCGAAGGCTAGATAATTGAAAGTTAACATGAAAACAAACATATTGCTAATAAGAAGACTAAGCTCTCATACAAAGTATACTTTAAATATAAGTTATATAAATAAATATTACAAGCAAACTATACCTTGTTCACTCCATCAACAATGGCTTTGAGTGTCAATTCCCGTGGACCATCAACTGTTTTTCCATCATCGGTTGGTCCCCAAGACGCACTGATAGTGTAAATTATTTAAAAAAATTGAGAAAAAGTTTGAAATAATTTACTTGCTAAAGTACTTCGTTAAATGTTAAAAAATAATGTTTTATAATACATTTTTTTCTGAGGGTGTTTTATTACTACTTTAGATAGATTGAATATTTTTAACTGCATATTAAAATAACAAAAATCCGTCTGTTATGATTGTCATACATATGGTATTTTAATTATAAAGATAATTTAAGTTTTTTAAGCCTAAAATAATAAAAGTTTGACAAAAATTTCATGCTAAAAAACAAAGAAGAATTGTTTTATAAAATCTTTTGAAAAACCTTGCATTGACTCTTAGAACAAATAGCATATTAATCTTATTGAAATTTAATTATATCAATTACATTTACTTTACTTTACTTAGTTCTGATATAGTTTAAGAATGTTGAAAATTTTAATTAACTTTGAATTTATAATAGCAACATTTATAAATAAAACATAAATTAAGTATTTTTAGTGCCATTATTAAAGAACACTTTATTCTATAAGTTGTTGTTTGGTCTTTAACTCAATTTATTACACTTTCAAATAAATTCATCAGAGGGTTTCTTAAAAATTTTCTAGTTTGTTAACAACCTGTATATGTGGTTGATGTCAGGTTTATACGACATACTCTTTGCTTCAATAAGGTCTGTCATGTAAGGTTGATCAAGCATTCTAATTCCTGATACTTTTGAATTGAACGCCACCCCTACACCGCATATGTCATTATCTGCAATCGAGCTAACTTCTCCCGCACATCGCGTTCCATGACTACAGTTTAATTTATTTGTTCTAAACCACGATGAAATCAATTTTGGAAAACGTGTAATAAAGATTATATAATACATGAACTACGTTCGTTTACTAAATTTAAATCATACAAGGTCTAAGTTGAAGAAAAACTTTGTAAAGCGGAGTATTTGTCTAAGCTCACCAAAGTTAACATGCTAAGAAAAATTATTAACTAGTCTTATTTTTTAACTAGAAATTTATTATTGAAATTTCAACAATGTTTCAAGTCTAAATTTGTTAGAATATGTTATAGTAACGAAGTTGACACTACTTTTTTCCTAAAAACATTGACTTTATAGAATTTTCTCTATACTAAATAAAAAAATATTTAATACGAATGAGAAATCGATGTTTAAAAATATGGTGAGGGACCTGGTGTATAAAAAGGCATTCACTTAACTTACTTGTTTTAAATGTATTGAGCATTAAAAAAATTGGTGTTAAATACTCAAAAGTTGATATCCGAAGAAAATAAACATACCATTCAAACAAAAACTAAACAGTTATCTCAATAGTGCATTCACATGATTAGCAATAGTATTTTGATGATAGATAAAAATCTACTTAACTTTTGTACTTGAGAAAAAGTATTAATCTTAACAAAAGTGCTTTAATTTTAATTCATATACAAAATAAATTACAAACGATACAACACAAAACAGTACCATAGAAGTTGCAACAACTAGGAATAGACCAATGTAATTTAAACTTAATTGATGTAATCAATAATGTCTAGTCTTAAAGAAAAAGTAATTATAAACTTTACATTTTCTAAAACATATGGATTAATAATAAAGTTTGAAAACCTTTCGTAGAACTTTTCGGAAATTAGTCAATCAAACAGTTTTGAAACAATATTTTAACTTGTTATTCTAACAGATAAAAAGAATGAAACCTTCTTTATACTGCTTACTGAACATTAAAAATAATGAATTCAAGTAAAGATTAGCGTATTTTTCTTTAGAGAAAATATTTATAACTTAATTTAATATAGAGTAATAAAAAACGACTTTATTGTTTATAAAACTTTTAGATATCTCATAGTGTTAAGGCTATAGTAAAAATAATCTAGCCTTTGTAAAATTTTTTTTTTAATAATTCAGTAACAAATTTAACTATTTTTATACCGTTTTAACTTTTAGTATTATATATTTGTTTTAAATACTTTTATTATTTTTTAAACTTTATGATTTTAAGACTTAATACGACAAAAACAATAAATTAAAATAAATAAATTTAGTTTTATCGAGTAAAAACTATTGTATAAACTGTTTTTGTGTTAGAAATCGAAAAATCTTCATACTTAAAAAAACATATTTTCCCTTGATAAAAATAAAACACTGTTTGTATGGTGGTAATATTAATAAACTATTTAAAACATAATAAACAGTATTAAAGACAACAATAAAGCATTTGCTCAAGAAAAGAGAGGACACTTTAAGAATAATTGAAGTATTTTTCCCATTGTTAGAGCTGACGATAAAATACTTCGCTAGCATGTTTCATTTACGTTCATTTAATAAAACAACTATACAAATTATTTTATATACTCTTAACAAGCTAACCTCTTAGAATTTTTTCTTAAAAAAATATTTTTAAGTAGTCATATAATAATTTAATTTTAACTTTAAGTTGTCGTAGAATACTTTTAAAATATTAGTCTAGGTACAACAAGACAAAAACCTTTTTATTTATAATTTACAGACTTTTTTCTTAACAAAAACAATTTTATAGTTAATTTTAGTTTTTTTTAATTCATTAGTTCAAATAGTTTATTATTATTAGATAAATAGTTTTTTTTTCGTTTATCAGCGAGATAAAAATAATTTATTGTCTTGTAGTAAATACTTTTTTTAGTTTATATATCACCTATATATTTTTTTAGTTTACTAGAAAGCTTTTAATTTTCTGTTTACCTAAATTGCTTTATAGTTGTTATCAACTAAAAGGCAATCAATGTAGTTCTAAAAATTTACAAAGATATAAATATTTTCAACATAATATTTAACTTAATACGTTTAATATAAATCTTCTTTCAAAATTAACAATGTTTACATAACATTTCTATTAAGCTTACGATTATTATAAAACAAAACAGTTTTATTTTTTAAGATTATAGCCTTAAAACATTTTTTGTGTAGAAATTTAAAACGTTAAAGGTTTTAATGTAGGAAAACTTGAAGTACTTTTAGTATAACACACAAAGGTTTTCTATCTGATTACACGTAGTAAAGTACATTTTCAGTCAATCTAACAGTCAAAGCTTCGTTTAATTTTCTAAAAACATTATCTGCGTTTAGTCTTTATTTTAAATTTAGACTAGTTTTTGTTCCTTTAGAAAATTTTAAATTAATGGTTAAAAAGTTATATACATCTTGTAATACTTATTATAATACTTATTGTAATACTTACTTACTTAACTACAAAAAAAATTGCAAAACAACAAGTATTTAATTTTTATGGCTATCAAAAAACTTTAAAAAATAGTTATAAGCGTAATAGAAAGAAGCATTTTCTTTTTTTTATGAAATTACAAAATTAATAATTTTTTTTGCTAATTAATAAAACTAGTAAAAATTCTATTAGTTTAATTAACGTTTTTATAGAAAATATAATAATTTAGAGTAATGATGTTTGTTTAAATTTGTTTAAATTGTCCTTGAATCAATAACTATAACATTTTTCTTCTCAATTTTTTTGTCTAAACATTAACGCATATTTTGAAAAACGGAAAGCTTTAAAAACAAAAATTATTACCTGTTAAACCAATCTAAAGTAAATCTTGGGTATGGAAATGGATCATTATCGGAAAAGTCGTAACTTCCTTCTTCGTTCTGTAATTTTTCAATAATTTATTCGACACAAGTAAAATGAATTTAGTAAACTTATAGGTTTAAACGATTAAAATTTAGGACGTAACTAAAACACAAAAAAAATAGAAGTAAAAATATAATACAAAAAATTAATAATATACTCTGTTCGTGAACACGTTTACTTTTATGTTTTTTATAATATTATATAGCTGATCTATTATATAATTTTTATTATATTTTAAACTAAATATATAAAGTCTACTAAACATTAAGAAGCAGTTAAAAAAAAATATTTTTTTTAAACAAACCTATTTTTTAATGTAACACAAACATAGAATAAAACTTTATTGAACAAAAACAAAAATTTTGGTCCAAGGACCTGGTGTTCAAAAAAAAAACTTTCGGAGCAAAATAATTGTTTATAGTTTCTTCCTAAAGCCTGACAAATTAACTAACAATAGTTTTTCACTTATCTTAAAAAATTCTACAGATAAAAGTCTTAAGCTAAATAAAAAACAGTTTTTGTGAGGACTTACATAAATTGATTTCATACAAAATTTCAATTTTAAGTTATACGCTATTTAGGCCCACCTTGTAATGCTATATAACATGTTTGATATACTATTACGTTGTTATAATTATGCACGAAGTAAAGAATTTGAAACATTTAAACAGCTATTAACTTTAATGAAAATTAAAATTACAAAATAGATATAATTTTAAAAATATTTGAATTATATTGTATAAAACAATGCAAGTACTTTCACTAAGTTTACTTGAACAATGCATTTAAAACCACTTTTTAAATAAAATGTTGGTCTACATAAACTATAAGTTTCTTGTAAAATGCTAGTTTTATTCAAAAAGCCTTAACTTGACAGTAAAAAATGAATGATGTAATAAAATTAAACGGGCGGCCGTAAATATCTATTGTTGTGGGTAGTATAAAATTTCTAGACTAAAAGTCATTCGCATCGTTTCTTTAGCATGAGAAATACAGTCGATTAAAAAGTAAAAAAAAAAGTTTAAAATATAAGTTTAATGACAATTAATAATTCTAAAGCTAAGTACAAGAAATTAAAGTGAATATTATATACTTTATAGTTTAAAAGAGTAAATTTTGAGAATTTTGTTTTTATCTATAATAAGAAAAGGTGTAAAAAAGTTATTATAGTTTAAAAAAAGTGAATTACTTGGTTTTCATACTTAATTTTTTTGCTAATAAGAAAACGAGCAGTTTAACCTAAAATATCTATTAATACTGAGAAAATTTTGATTTAGTTTAGAAATTTATGTTTTAGCTTTTATTTCCTATGATTCAAAGTTATACTTTTTATTTTGGAAAACACTAAGCTACAAAAAGTTAGAATTACTTCAACAATTTTAAAAAGTGTTAATTGTATATTTTTATAAAGTTATTGATGAATCTTCAATGGTTGTTACTTTTTTTAATTTAAATCATGAGTTTGCAATAATGTTATAACAATATATTTGTTGTTTTTATGTTAGGATTTCAAGTTTTTAGGAAAAATAAAGCAATTGTAAATCAATAAAAATCAATATAAATTCTCAACTATTTACTCTATTAACTTTTTTTACAATTAAACTTATAACAACACGTTTAAATTGCCAAAAGAAAGTAAGTAAGTGTTTGTAAAGCTTTATTACAAAATTATAAAATGCTTAAGTTCTTAAAGTTATCAGTTAAACTGTAGTATTTGTTTTATATATAAAAAACATATTTTGTTTTTGTTTAGTTTTATTTTTACTTCTTACTTTTTTTTTTGTCTTCTTTGAGACCTGCTTATCTTTAATAGCTTACTTTTAGATTAAGCCTCAACATGTTTTAAGTTTTTTTTGTTTTGTATACACAGAATATTTTATAAACTAAAAAAAAATAAAAGTTTTCACATAAATTAAAATAATGTAACTTGAAAAAATAAAAGAATAAATTAAAACAAAAATTGTTAAAAAAAAAAAATTACTCTTAAAAATTATTCTTCAAATGCACCTACTTAAATGGTCTTAAGTAAAAAAACAGATAAGTGTATACAAGCTCATAAAAATATCTCTTTATCATAAAATTTATAGCTTAAGAAAAAAGAAAAGTTTTTGTACCTAAGTTTTTACACGTAATAAAAACGTATTTTTATACTTTGAGCACACCTTTAAAAATAATACTTGTTAATGTTTTAATTTATTTTCTAATTTTTACTTTTTTTTCTTATATAAAGTATTTACGTTTCTAAGTTTTCAATTTTACAAACCTTAAATTAAGACTAAATTAAAAAATTTATAATGTTTTAAGGTGGATATTAGGTTTAAGGGTAATTGATTACGGTTTGTTTTTTAGAAATATGTCATAGGGTTAGTGCTAAATAACATAGGTAAGGGGTTTTGGCTAGGTGGTTACGGTTTAGAGTTGTTCAATAAAGATTTTGGACTTAGACTATCCGTGTAAACTTAATTCTAACTAAGTTTTGTAAGTAAAAATCTTGCAAGTTAAAAAGGCCAATATTTTTATGAACACAAGTTTAAACTTTACAACTGTTTAAAAAACGATAAAAAAAGCGCTCAAAACGTTTAGTCTAAGGACTTGGTATGCGAAAAAACCTTTAGGTTATCAAGTCATACTCTACGGATACATTTCAATGTCCTATCCGGATACAGTTTTCAAAATAAAGAAATTATAGACACACCCAGTAAATGTTTCAAAAGCTAAAATTAAGTTTAAAAGATGCAAGCTGTTATAAATGGGCGGACGCTAAAAATATTTGTTATAATTTTACTTGATTTTTCTAAAGTTGAGCTGAGGTACTCGAGGCTAATTTGTTAACTTTTTACTTAATTTTTTAGAATAATATCTAGAATTTGATAATATTTATTATACTAGTTTTAAATTTCGGGTTCCCAAGCTCTATTTTTAAATGACCCACCTAAAAAAATTAAAGTAACAATTGACCTCCTTATTTAGATATTGCCCATTTACTAGTTATCAACCCATTTATTTTTTCGCCTCTTAGTTATTGGCCCTGATAGCTAAAGTACTAGGATTTGGAAACCCTGATTTAAACAACCTAAAAATTGTATGTAAAAAATGTTTTATGACACTTTAGTTGAAATCTTTTAAAGGTATATTAAATTTCAACCGTTTTAATAAAATTAAGCTCTCACAGTTTAACAGTCTAATGTTGACTCTGATATAAATCATAAATAAATATACAATTTAATACTTTATATAATAATTGTTAAAGTGTTACTTGTTTTTTGTACCAATAAAGGAAAAACTTAAAAAAGAATAAAAAAACTTGTTTGATTAAACCTACTTAAAAAATTTAAATTTACTAATTTACATTTTAAGATTGCTTCTTTATGTTTTTTAGTTTTTATCATTTTTTGAAAATTTCAAGTTAATAGTTTGTTTTATATACTGTTTTTAACTAAATATGTTTCAATAAGTATTCTATTTAGCTAAATACGTTTAGCTATAACAGTTTGGTTATCAATTATAATAAACGTTATATAATTTCAGACTTTAACTTTGTTTCGTATCAACAAAAACTATTATTAAATTATAATGAAGTCCAATAAAGACATTAGTTATAAATGTACATAAAAACGATGTCTACAATTCTTATTGTTATTTTGATATTTGTACTTATTTTTCCTGCTTTTTTACAAATAAACGTTTCCACACCACATTCAATGCCAAGTCATCTTCGTTCTTATAGAAGTATGACTTCGCAATCGATTTTTATGGTAAAAGGAAAATCAGAAACGAGACAACTAAAAACTTTTCATGTGCATGACGATGATGAAAGTTCTTTAATTCATTTTGGTTTTCCGCCAAAAACTGATGACAACAGTGAGTTATTACAGCAGTAAACTTTTTCATTATGATCGAAATAGTTTTAAAATCAGTCTACCTAAATATTCTAATTTAATCAAAGTGAAACTTTTATAGTTTTTCTAGCTTAGTGTATAGTATAATTTAAAACAACGACATCAGAGGAGTAATCATACGTAATAAGCGTTGTATATATTTGATTATTTTAGTGTTTTTCTACTAACGTTTTTTTTTTTCAGTAAAGCTTGAAATCTACAACACTATAGGATCAAGCCAGATGCGTGAAATTTTATTACGTGATCCCCACTATGACGTATATATGACTTTTTCGTTTAAAATGCGACGCGTTGAAGCATGCAAACTCTACTCTATGACTTCATACAAGATGCAAGCACATGTGCCAGTTTGTAAAAATGAGCCTAAAGTTTACTTGCTTGAGTTGAATAACGGTACATGTTACAAAGATAGCCAAACTTCGGGGTATACAATTATTTTTATGTATAATGATCCGAATACAAATCACCAGGTTACAATGTATACGTTAGTTACTAAAACCTCATGGGAATTAAATCTAAGAAGGCAGTCGTTGCTAATCAAAACTGCCCTTTCATCTATGTGCAAATCTGCCTTCAGAAGTTGTGTATTGTCTTTATTCGGTAAAAGAAGAGAAAAAAAATCAGTGAAGTACATTAAAAAAGTTAAAAATAAAAGAAAACATAAAAAGTACCGTAAGAGCCGTAAAAAGAAAAGAAAAAGAAGATATAAAAGGTGTGTAGTTGATAGAGGGGAAATAAAGAAAAAAATATTTGACAAATTCACATCAGATATGTTTATAAAAAAAATTCTCGAAGTAATAATTAGAAGCTCAGTTTGTTTAAATAACGAAACTAACCCTATAAAGATTCTGGATTCAATAACATGGTGGAAAATGACCAGTGAAGAAATTAAGATTTTGTCATGTATTGTAGTTACTTATGTGAGAAAGTCTTTAAGATCTGCATTGATGTCACTTGCTGATACAACTTGCATTCGACAGAGAGTTTGGGGAAAGTTAGTTTAATTTTTTATTAAATTAAGCATTAATCATTAAAAACTAAGTATAAAATTAGTTTCAAGAATCAAACAAGTATTTTGTTTTGTAATTTTTCTTACAACATTTAATTTTTTAAAAGGCATTTTTAAATGTTTCTAGACTTTTAATTTAACGTTGCGAAGACTATTTATTAAAAAATTTACCCAATCGTTTTAGCTTTAAAAAAGTACAGTAAAAAATTAATGTGTGTTAAAAAGTTTAAAACAGCTTTACAAATCAAATACGTACCCAACTGCTAACTGTGGTTGTCAATTTTCATTATCATAACTTTCCTATTATAATAACTTCTCTGTTTACTAACTTTCAATTAAAAATTCTTAGGTTTGGTTTTATAAGTTAAGTTAAAATTTATACCTAAAGATTTTAGACTAGCTTTGTAATGACACTAATTTTAAACAGACACACAGAAAAAAAGAGAAAGCACTTACTGGACTTGTATTTAACACCAGAGTGGGTTAAATGGGCTGGCTGCTTAAGTGATAGATCTGTTTCTTTTAATGTTAATAAATCACTTAGAAATTTAATAACCGAAGTATGCATAACTGAATAAAACTGAAATTTTTATAAAACTATACTGATCAAATTTGTTTTGAATTGACTAGTATTAATTTTTATTTTTTCTAAAGAGCTTGAAGTTAAGTACAATTTACGAACTTCATTACAGTTTTAGACAATTTTTAGATGAGTTTTGAAACGTATTGACTTTAAAATTTAAAGATATATTTTCTAATCTTCAGTGATATTCTTTTAAATTTAAAAAATATTGCTACAAATCTCTTACTAACCAATTAAATAGTTTGAAAATTACTTTTATTCTAATTTTAAACTTAATATAAAAAAGCTGTAAAAACTAGTTTAGTTTATATAAAAAAAATATTGCTCAAAAATATCTTATCTTTTTATAGATATCTTCAGAATAAACCAAATTTGTGCGTGCCTAGCAAATACTATTCTAGAAAAATTGTATTAGCCTTTGGTAACTTAGTAGATTTATTTTGTTTGTTTCTCATTTTAATTAAGCTTCAACTCATTTTAATAAACTAGAAGTTGTAATATTTATGAGTTATGATGAAAATAAACTGTTTAGCCTTCAACAAAATATTTTCTATACTGTCATCTTTATTACTATTTTAGTTATCTTAAACTGATATATATTTTTTTAATATTTAAAATTGTAAAGCTTATACTTTAAATTAAGCTTCAATTGAACTGTTCATATTTTATAAACAGCAAAATGCCGTAAGTCAATAAATTATTTGCATTAAATTGCAGTTGTTTTTATTTTTCGACGGGCTTTGCTTGTCTGAACCTTTGAAACGTAAAACCTTTTTTACGTTATTTCTGAAATAAATTTATTTTGAAAGTTCTTAACTTACCTATGTAGTATTATGCTAATATTATTTTAAATTAGAGTACTTAAAGTTTAATATAGCTTTAAGCTTGATGTTTTTTTGTTTAAAGGTTTTTTTTAAGTAGCTTTACAAAATTTACTCAAAAAATTTAATCTAAAAGACTAGGAAGCTCTATGATAATATTCTAATATTTTAACACCTTGAACATCTAAAAAGAAAGACTTTAGTTTTTCTTTGAAATTCACAACCATAACTGATAAAAAATCTATATGTACATCCATAACCTAAATCTTTAAAAATATATAATTGACATTTTTTACTTTCTTATAGAAACTAAAAATACTTTAACAAAAATTTGAAATATATTTTCTAAAAAATAATATGAGTATATGTTAGCTTTTCAAACTTTACAAAAGAAGTGAAGTATGTGTTTTTTATGCTTAGATTGTATATTTATTACATAGTGCGCGATACTTAAAGATAGAAAATAAATATTTTTATCTTCTAATTTAAATTAGAAAGTAGAGAATAGTATAAAAACTGTTTTAATCGTAAAAAGGTTGTAGGTTGTCTCGAGTACTGTTGTTAATGGTTGTTAGGTAAAGATCATTATATATTTTTGATCTCAACTTTGTTGATAGTGGCCGAAGTTAATAATGGTTAAAACGTAAATAGAACATTGTAATATTAAGGATTTAGGCGTAAAATATCTATGTTTAGCTTCTTTGACTTATGCATACTTTTTGTTGTTAATCTTTTACTTTTTGGAGCTGTTCTTATTATTTAAACTTTTATGTATTTTTTATGAGAATAAATTATATTGAAGTTTTAAAATGATAAGTTCTAAGACACTATTTGAATAAATTCTAATAAAAAAATACTAATAAAGTTCTAATAATTTTAGTTTAAATTTAGTTTTTCAGGAGAACTATCTTAAAAACCAATGTAATGATACTGTTTATAATTTTAAACTTAAAATTAAATTTTTCAACTAACGTAATTGTTATGGAGATCAGGGTGCAAATAGTCCAGCCCATCGTCCATTATTGCCACGTTCACCCCCTTTCCTGTGTAACCTAAATCCCAAGCAGGCTTCACGTTCAAGTCCAAACCTGGTTTTCCACCTGCTTGTCCTGTGTTGCTCTGTTCATAAATTTGAAATTAAATAAAATATTTATACATGTTCGTTGACATAAGCTTTACGGTTGTTTAAGTCTCATACTTTACTTACGAGTCTAGAATGTTTTAATATAAGAACACATTTGAATAAATTAAACTTCTGTAGATATATTTTAATTTAAGTTTTCTAAGTTAAAAATTAATTAAAACTTAACTTTTTTATAATAAGAATTTTATAAAATTTTTACAGTTGTTTAATTTTTAATTGCTTATTGTGTAAGTTATTTTTGTTTCTTAGTCAAGTCTTTGTAAAAAAATATATTTGTACTACAACTAATTTTAAGTACTCTAGTTTCGTCGGAAAATAAGAGAAAGTTATTAAAGCTCAATGTAAAGATTAGATAAACAGTGTTATACATGTAAACAGAATTATAAAACTATACTAATTACAAAACTACACACAAGATACCACTGATAGTGAAACAAAGGATCATTTCCATGGTAGCTGTGGTTTAATTTTTGAAAATTACCCAATTCTTTTTTTGTCTTGTAGCCTCGTTTTAGTCTATTATAACCTTCCATTTGAGTAACCCTTTTGACCTAAAAAAATATTTTACAGAAGTGTGTCTAAATTAAATTGAGCTATAAATATTTGTGTTTTTTAGTGAAATATAGGTACACAACTATTTTAAAAATATTCAGTTTTAACCAAAGTTTAATACTTAACCTTTATTACTTAAAGTAAATACGATAAATGTACTACAAATATTCAACATTGATGATTTAAAAAAAACAAAGCTTTCTATGACCTAAATAAAGAAAGCTAAGGTTAAAAAAATTAAGGACTAAAATAAGTAGATTGTATTTCTTTGTTTCCACTTTAGACTTTAATATATACTCTTAAATATATACTTTTAAATATCTACTTGATTTCGATCAGTAGTTATTGTATACTAACTCTAAATTTGACAATAACTTATTTCTTACAAGTAGAAAATTAACAGTTATATTAAGAAAAACTTAATTTAACTTTTTTTTAAATAAATACGCCAGTAATGTTGTTGAGGTAATATTTGTATGGAAATAAGATGTCATACATTGTAATAAAATGTTATATTTTTTAAACAAAAAAATAAGTTAAACAAATGATAAACTGTAACAGTTTTGAAAAATGTTATATTTTTAATTCTTAACCATAAATAAGAGTTAAACCTACTTTTTCATTGATTATTAATTTAAAAATAATCGTTTTTAGGGAAAAAATAACGTCTAAAAACTAAAAAATAAACTAAAACCTTAATGCACACAAAATTGATGTAGTTTATGTCTGGGAAAATTTAAACTAAAACTTTTCAAGTTATTTATAAAATATAAGTACTTATAGTTTTTTGTTTTGTTTTATCGTAACATATACAACTATTTAATCATGTAGCAGTAAATATCTTTGTTTATACTTTTTTGTTGTTTGAAAACATTTCGAACCTCAGAACTATGATAATAAATAATTTTATAAGACTAAGTAAGCTTTTATGCTTTTTTATTAAAAGTGACTTTACGAAGTGTTTTGGAATACACAGACTTTATTTGAAATAAAACCTAGATTTAAATATTTTAAAGAGGTTCGCTAGACAACAAAAACATAAAAGTTATCATGTTAAAAATATAAGGAAAAAGCATATAAAGTAGATTCAATAAACTTCGGTGGATTAATAAACGAATAAGTTTTAAACTTTACGTAATAAGTTTTAAACCTAAAAGACTTGGCAGCTGAATCGGGTTATCAATTTGTGTATTATAATGATTTGATTAAAACAGTTTATTAACTAACTGTAAATAAATTTAAAACGTTCTAAACTCAGGAAATTACAGTCTAGGTCCTTTGTATAGTATTTAATTAGTTTCGTACACTTTAAATAAATCATAAATCACAAAAAAAAAAATTCAGTATTTAGCTGTTCTACAGAAAGTTTTTTTTTGTGAAACTAGCCATGTGCCAAAAATATTGGGCAAAACTGGTAATCTTTTTAGGTGCGAATTGAGTTTATTTATTAACTTGGTAGTATTTTGAAAACACAACTAAAAGTTTTTCTAAAATCGCTTTTATCTGATAAAAAATTCACACATTTCTTCTTAAAAGAGTACTTTTTTTTGAATAAAAATGACAAACATCTTTTAATTCTTGCTGCTTTACTAAACCATCTAAAAAAAAACATAATACTTTGATAGTCAATGGTGTTTTTGTTAAAAAAAAATTAAAAAAATTAATAAAGTGTAAGTTTATCGGTCTTAAGGAATTAACAGCCTTGGCAAAAACAGTCATTAAAAATTTGTTTTATAATCTATAGGAAGAATTTGATCTTGTTTATACTTGCATTGGTACTTAAAAACCTTGTGATCTACAGTAAATTTTATTAATGTTTTCTAATGTCATTCTGAGCTAGAAAACTACTTATAGTAAATGACTGAATTTCCGTCCTCCAATATTGAAATTTTCCGTTGAAAAAGTGAGAAACCTAGTTATGTATTTGCTTGATATTGTGTGTTTAGAAAAAAATCCTATATTTTCTCAGTATATACTGAAGTATATGTAAATTATGTTGGAAAGTAGTAACTGCTTTCCATTTTACGTTCATCCAACGCTAAATTGCGAAAAAAAAACGTTACGTTTGTCCTTCAATGAGCTTTTAACAAGCTCCCTTTAGACATAAACTTTCAAAAACATTTCTATTCTAATTAACATGATTTTTATACTAAGATTATCTTGAATTGAAAGCTAAAATTATAACATAAAAGTATTTTTTTTTAATAAATTTAAGAATAATTCGGTTTCCTGTTTTAGCTACTTTGTCAGTAATACTTCTTCAGTAATTTTACGTTAAAAACAAAATAAAGATAAAATTAACAAAAAGTTAGCAAAAACGTACAGTGGAAAAAACTTTAATTAGATTCTCAGAATAATAAAAACACGAACAAATAAGTAAAATACAGAATCAGTTCATTAATTAAGCCGTAATTGAGTATCTTTAATTAAAAACTTACACTTTGCAATCTTTACAGCGTTAAACCACTATAATGTTATAAGGAGTCATTTGCAATGTAACAAACGAGATTAATTATAGAAACTATAAACTTCAAACTATATCTATTAAATAAGGGTCCTGGACAAGACGCTAAAAGGTATCTAAGTGGTGTACGACTGGATAACCGAAAAATTTTTCTGTACACCAGGTACTAGGACCAAATATTTGGAGCGCTTTTATTTTTATCGTTCGATAAATAATAATATTAAAACTGTCACAACTCATAAAATTATTTAGGTAAAAATTTTTTAGTAAAACCGATAAAAAACTAAGAAAGTGTTTCTTCTAACCTTATCGCAAAATACCCTAATAAAATCAATAAAAAGTGTTTACGCATTTAAACTAGTAGAAGCAAACAAAAATAAATTTTAGTTTAGGTAAAAAAACCACCAGTTTAGTATGCAAAGATTTCGAGTAATTTGAATCCACTGGTTTAGTTTAACTTGGTTTATTTTGACAAAAAATAAGAATTTTAGTTTTTACAATTTAGCATTACTACTCAATTTAAAATAACGTTCATTAGAACCAAATTAGTTAACCTAACTGTGCAACAGCTTGGTTATTATCTTTATCTAAACGACCAAAAATTTCATAAAAGGTTGTTTTAAAAGTTTTAGTTTTAAATTGATAGTTTCCGTAATAAATCTCGTTTATCAAATAGAAAATAGGTAGGTAAAACCATAATGTCTTTGTCTTAATACAAATAATTTTCTGGTACTTTAAAAATA
Organism: Thalia democratica; assembly: GCF_965202585.1. Taxonomy (NCBI): domain Eukaryota; kingdom Metazoa; phylum Chordata; class Thaliacea; order Salpida; family Salpidae; genus Thalia; species Thalia democratica. The sequence continues at coordinate 63,206,346 of NC_139165.1, forward strand.
GTAAACATATAAGTATGTACAAATTGAAAAATAGTTGCTTTTTGAAAATAAAAAGTGTATTCAAACTCTTTAGGTTTATAAAATTGTTTAATTTTTACTCATACCTGCTTAAACTAACATTGTTTATTTTTTAGACACTTAAGGTAATCGTTTTTTTTTAAACATGTAATTAATGTTCGCTTCAAAACTAACTTGAAAAAAGTGTAATACACTGTACTGTACAGCATCTTTCAAACTGTAATAATAAAAGTAGGAAATCTTAAATAGCTACAAATCCCTATACCTTCGAAGCAGTTAAAAACCATTTTAAACTTTGTTGTTAAAAATACTGATTTTCAAATTAGTACTTTATTAGAAAATAAAACTAAAATAAACACTAAATTTACAATAAACACAAAATCGAATATATTAAAAACAGATTAAATTAAATAATGTTTCAAACAGATGAGGAAAAATCAATAAGTTACCTAAATGTCACATGAAAAATTATCTCTGACGTAGTTTTCAAAATGTAAAGTCGTATCGATTTTTAATTTTCATTAATCTATCCATTTCGGTTTAACTAAAAAACAAACGTGAAAGACGTCTTGGTATTAAAAAATCTATTCTTAAAATGTAAACGAATTTTAAATGTATCTTAATACTATTTATTAATAAATATCAAGATATTTTACTTAAGGTTTAAGAAATACTTTTTGAAAATAACAAACAACTATAATCTTTTTTGGCAAAATATTTACTATGCATAAGTATTTCTCCAATATACAAAACAAAAACTTATACATTTGAAAAAAGTAGTTTCAAATGATTAGAAACTTTTTTTCTATTTAATTTGTTTCGTTTATGATTCAAATATTTGTAGTAAAAATAACACAGTCTATTTAACTTGTAAATTCAAAGTTGATAGTAACCTGTACTGCTTACTTTTTACTCGGACAAATTATGTTTACAGTATCTTTTTAAAAACAGCTATAATGGAGTTGAGAATTTTTAGGTTTAGTTGGAAGTTAAACTTATTTACTAAAACTTTTTATATGTACGTATAGAAAAATAACATCTTCATATTTCAAGCAATTACAAACTAATTAGGGTCTTTATGTCTATGGATTATTAGATTTAATTTGGAAAGTGGACTTAAAAGCTGATAAAGTTAAAAATAGATTTCATTCTATTTAGCTTCTTTTTAAACACAAAAGGTTTAATCGCAAAATGTTTCTTCATTTAGCATAAAATTGCTTTTTTTTTTGTTTAACTAACTTTATATTGTCAGCGTTTTTACATTTTTTAACCATATACAAAGTTAAAGTGAACAAAGCCTGAGTACTTTAAGTATCTAAACTATTTTAGGTATAGATTTTATAGTAAAGTGAAATAGACATCCTAAATCATACTTATCTGTTTTAGAGCAAGTTTTGAGCTAAGAAAAGCTAAATTTTGGGGAATGATAAAAGAACTGAATACAACTAGTAAAAAAAAAACCAAAAAAGGCATCAATTAAGGCCTTAAAACTAGATACAAAAGAATAAATTATCTAAAGGTTACAAATAAGATTTTATAGTAATTGAAGATTAAATGTTGAATTTGTATTGTAAAGTATAAAACAATGTAAGAATAATTTTAAACTTTAAAATTCTACAGTAAAAGATATAACTGTTTCTGAAATTAGAACTAAAGACTTAAAATCGTCTTCAAAAATACTTGGATTTATAAATTTAAATAAGTATAGATAAAAATTAATGTTATATTAAAAGTATACAACAATATTAAAGATAAATTAATCAAGTTGAATTTAAGTACATTATTGTGTTATAAGTTAATACATTTTATGAATAACAAATTTTCACAGTAATTTTTCATTATTAAACTAACACATGTTTAATAACACACAGAATTTAATTGTTGTTATATATTTCAGTGACCTGGCTTTGCTAGGGTCTCTACTAGCAAACGATTAACATTAAATTTTGAATATTTATACTTTTTGAATTGTTAAAAAAAAAAATAAAACAAACCTTGCTAGATAACTTTAGCTTAAGAATATGTGGTAAACTCGGTGTTTTTGAAATCTTTTTAACTTTGTTGTGTTGAAAGTGGTATACATCAGTATTGGTTACCACCTAAAAGTAATCTTGATTTAGTTGCTAATAAAATCTTAATAATACCTTACAACAACCTTTATTTAAAATAACTATCACTAAGCTTGCTTAAGATATTATTTTTGGATGGTCAAGATAAACCAGTTTAAAACAAAACGTATTTCATAAGACATAAACTAAATATTTTAATAACTTTTAGTATCGTTTAAAGTTATTTATATATTTTAGCTTTGTTGTGAAAAAAATTGTACGCTTTCAAAACAAGAAGATTTCTAGAACCTGTCCGTGGTTAGTAAATCCATGTCTATTTGCCAATAATTGAGCATGAATATCGTTGTGTATAGTTTTTTGAGGTTTAAAATGTACTACAAAGTCATTTGTGTACACTTTATTTTCGCATGAAACTAATCTAGTAAATATACATACTAGTTGTAGAAAAAGTTTCAGGATAGCATATTTGCGGATGTCCATCAATATTCTAAAGCTTAAGATTTTTTAAATTGATGTTCTTATATATTCTTTGTTAGTTTTTATTTTACTTTCAACGTAATTCAAATTTTGCTAAAAAATAAAATACATTAAATAATAATAAGCATCCAAATTTCTTGATTTTGTTATTGTTTTTTTTTCTAAGAGAGTTAACATTTATTTAAGAAAGTGTTAAATTACAGAGAAAAATTTTAGTTTATTACAAAACTTTGTTGCAGCCATTTAAAGAATAGATATTTATATGTTCATTACAGCTCTACAGAATTAGAAGATTAGTAAAGTCTGTACAATAAATTAAACGAAATGCAATGTATAAAAATTACTAAACTATAGTTAAACATTTAGCAAACAAATTTGTTATATTTAATTTTATTTAGTCTATGATTGACAAAAACTATTTTTTTAGAAATTTGCTGTCAAAATAAGTGTAATGAAAATTAGTTTAGCTTATGTGTTTACAAAACTGTTTTGTTTTTTTCTCTTTAAAAATTGAAAAAAGAAGTGTTTAAAAAATTTGTCGATTTTTCGCTTAAAAAAAACAATGTAACTTTATTACGGTCGGTGCTCCGATAAAGTGTTTAAGATTTACGGAAATATTTTGAGGTGTTTTTACTTCACAGGTACAGCACAGTACCTCTCAATACCGTAGGATCTTAGTAGATGGTATTGTAAATGAGCGACTGTATAATGACTTTTACCATACAGCTTTGACTGAGATTAAGTATTTTTATGCAGCTAATTCTAAATCACGTCGGAAATTAAAACGAAGTTTAAGCATGTAATATAAATAAAGTATTGTTCAGAGCATAGTTGTTTTTTTACAGGGCAACATTTGAATAAACAAAATCAGACAAAGCGTTCTAATACAAACAATTTTTATAAAAACAGTTTAAATGTCGTAGACAAACTGTTAAATTTACGTCATAAACCCGGTTGTTTTTTATTGCTCAAACTAAAGCATTAATTTTTTATAACCGTCTTACATTAAAAAATACATCTATATTTGCTTTTTCAAAGTATAGGCAAAAGAAATCTAACACAAACAGTTTTTTATAAAAATACTTCAAGTTTTATAGACATGTTATTAAATGTACTGTACAGTTGTGAACCCGTTTAATTTTTATTGTTCTAAGTAATGCATAAAGATTTCACTACCATCTGAGGTTTACCTTAAAAATCACCTATATTTGTCAAGCCTTATTTTGTCCAGTGAAAAAGCGACTATTGTTCAAAGTAGGAATTGGTCAAAATATTCTAGGTGTTTGATGTAATTCTGGTATAATACTACTGACTTTATGAGGACAAAAAGCGTTATGAAAACGACTGCTTTACTGACCAAAATTTATTAAAAAATATCTAATGATAAATACAGAAATAATTTTTCATTAAAAATAATTGATAAAAAAATAAAAAAATTAAAGAAAACTTAACATTTAACCAGTTTAGTGTTTATTATACAACAGCAAGTTCATTCAATATAAGTTTTTATATGCAACTAGTAAGAGCTTCAGTTAATTTATCAATAATTGCTTTTAAAATTTTACAATTATTTTTAAAGCTTTTAATGAGTTTTTTTAATAACAATCATTTTCACGACTTAATTAAAATGCATTTATACAATCTTTAAAAAGAATTATAAACATCTAAACTTTAACGTTTTATTTCGCAAAAACAACAATTAAAACGTAAGTTCTAAAGTACTTCCAATACTTTTATTAGTTATATAACTTAATACATTTAAAAATAGTAAAGTTGTTATATTAAGTTTTAAATGTCATAAATTATATTCTAAACATACTGAAAAAAAAAAACAGTTTTATTTACAAAACAAGTTAAGCTTAGTCTATGCGTGCATTTGCACAATTTGAAAACAATCTTAGAACTAAAAACTATGACTAGTAGGTTAGTTAAGAAAGAAAAAAAAAAACGAAAAAATCTGCGACTCTCTCAGGTACACTAACTTCATTAATTATTTAACAAACTCATGTGCAACAGTTTTTTATTTTACTTCGCTGTTTTACAATATAAATAAACTACAATAACGTCTCACTAACCTAAAATTATAAGAAGATTATAGTTAGAATCAAAAATAAAGTTTAAACGTGAACTAAGTTTTGTAATGAAATTTGATTTTTAAAAACAGAATAAAAAAATATCAAAATACGTATGTTTATAGCTTTGATGAAAACATTTTTTTTTTGTTTTAGTTATATCAGTAATAAAAAAAAACTAGAAACAAAAGTGATAAAATGAATTAAACAAAGCTTGATAAAACATGTTCTAAATTTTGTTCCTAAACTGTGAAATGTTAAGTAATGTTAGACTTTTGGATACCAAAGATATTTATTACTTTATTGCTACTTACTTGTTAATAGCTAGACTAATGTAAAAATTGAAAAATTTTTATAAAATACCAACTCTATAAGTTATTTTATCTAAAAATTTTTTTGATTCTAAGTTAACAGAATATTTGATATTAAAAAAAGTTTTTAGACCTTGACTTGTTTTGCTAACAAGAATTAACTTACAGTTTATTGTAAATTACTATCTTATTTTATAAAAACAAATTATACAGTAATCCTCCTTTATTCCACCAACACACGTCTCTGTGTGTCAACGAATCAACACACTTCAACTGGGTTGTTAATAGGAAAGAGTTATCTTTCCTATTAACAACCCAGTTGAAGTGTGTTGATTCGTTGACACACAGAGACGTGTGTTGGTGGAATAAAGGAGGATTACTGTATAATTTGTTTTTATTTATATTCCAGTGAAGTTACTTTACTAGGATCTTTTGTTAGCAAACAATTAAAACTATATTTTGAACGGTTATCTTGTTTTATAGTCATAATCAGTTTATTCAAAATATTGCATATTTAGAAAAAGTTCTCAACAAATGTAGATCAGTTAAATTTACTTATTATTGAATATATTATGTATATTAGCAAATAGTTTTGAAATCTATCGTACTTACAGTTTTAAAAGCTATAGTTAACTAAATGCTAAAAGTAGTTTTTATATACTTCAGAAAAGTCGACATAAACAAGTAATGTGTATATGTAGCTAACAGACTAAAAATTTTCTTATACGTTACGTTCTTTGATTATATCATGAGCGTCAACTATTTTTATCGTTATCAACAAACTTAAACACATAAAAAAGATACTTAATAAGTAGCTTTTTTCAATGTTTTCAGAAGAATTCGGTGTGCAAACAAACCATTCTTTCATAAGTAAAAAAAAATAACGTTTCTAAACTATTCATTTGAGATATAAAACTATCAATGCTTAAATAATAAATATATTTTTTTAACTTAAAAAACAAAAATTTAAAAAAATTATGAAATGACTACTTTAAGTCTACTTTTCAATTTTTAGCTAAATAAAATATGCAGTTAATAATTTATTTTTCCATTTTACAACTAAAGTCATTTGATTTAAAACTTTGCTTAATTTGAAATACAGTACTTATACATTTCTTCAAATGTATTAAATATAATTAGTTAAATACTTTTTTTTCTTAAAAAAAATAAAATAAAACAAAAATACATTCATACATTGTATGTAAGACGTACAGACACCCTCATTTACAAGAACGCCTTTAAACTAAACATTATGTCTTATTTGCTCAATATTTTGAGTGGAGAAAAGGAAAAATATCAAACAAAAAGAATTTTCGCTGATAATTTTTTTTTCGTTTAGCTCTAGCACCGATTTTTAGTTAGTTCTGACAAATCTGTAATTTTTTTTATCAAAGATTGTACTTATGTATATTCACTAGCTTGCAGTATTTACAGCTTATATAATGAAATGTATTTAGCTTAGCAATTTTTTCACAAGTTATCTAGACAATTGCTAAATACTATTTTAAACATATTTTAGTAAAATTGTATCTTCTAAGAAATTGAAATATGGTTAGAAAAAAAATTGGACACTATTCATAAATTATAATTATCTTATAAACAGGATTAACTAAACCTAAATCGGAAAAAAAAAACATTTAAACATCTTTTGTAACTATAGAAAATCAAATATTTTATAACTACTCTTTTAAGGGAAAATTTACAGAACGTTAAAAAATTATAATTTTTGATTGTTTCATTTTTATATCCGAACTGTATAGCTTTGATGACATAGTGCTTAAACACTCCTCTTTTTTTTAAAGCAAACATACGTTTTATACCAGGCTATTTATCGTTAATGAAAAATTTGTACCATCTACAAATATTGCAAATGCAATATCGATCATCTTACGAGCAACAAGCATTTTAATAAACTGGGTAAGTTAAAGCCATTTCGATGCACAGGCTATTTTCAAGTCTTACTAGGTTTCAATTACAAACTTAAAATACATTTAGGAAATTTTTTTTAAGTATGTCTTTTTAAGGAACCCCTCAGTTCCAACCCGCGCACAATTTCCACCCGATAAAGTCCGAGAATTGCTTACCAACTAAGGGTAAGGGTTAAGGGTAACAGTGATAGTGAAAAATAAATGAAAAATAAACTTTAAAAAAATTAATAATGAAAAAAAAGTGTTTGAATTTTGCGCGGGTAGAAATTGTGAGTATACAATTTTTATTAAGTATCATACTTGTTTAAAGATTTTGAGATTTTGTTTTTATAAATTGAGGATATTTATAGTAAATAAAACTTTTTTGTCTAGTTTAGTACATACTACCTTTAAAACTTTTAAAAATACTTTGTACTTTTTCTTATTTTTTGTATAGTATAATTGCCGTTACTTTCACTTTGCGCATATACTATTTTTTTGTTTGTGATTATTTTAAACTTCCATTTCTTAAAACAGATGCTCCTAGCTTTTTATTTTTGTTAGCTTTATGTATAATAAACTAATTTATGCATTTTTGTGCATAAATGTATAAGGGTTAGAATAACTAGGTTTAGGTAAACTTAATTAATGTGTACTTAACACTTTATGGATCACAATAAAAGTTCTCGACTTAATGATAAGGAGACTGATCAATTCAATTTTTTCAATTTCATTAACAAAACAATGTTTCACTCGTTTGAATTAAATCAAACGAGGTTATCTGTTGAATAAAATCTTATTCAAACAGAATTTGAATAAGATTAAACAATATTTGAATAATATTCTATTCAACTGATGATCTCGTTTGATTTAGTTCAAACGAGTGAAACGTCGTTTTAGTAATAAAACTTTAAATATTGAATTGAAACATAAATAATAACAACTAAACGTTAAAAAAAGGTTTATAAATGATAGCAAAACCAATGCTAAGTCATTCTAGATGATTTTACAAGAATAAAAAAAAGAGAAACGAAACTAAAACAAATCCTTTAAAAATCTGGTTTTTGAAAAATAATTCTTTAGGTTATTATAAAACTAAAAGTTATATACTTCAGTGGTTCTTTTAAAGTTTATTTACAAATACTTTAAGTTGAATTTAAAATATGGTAAAAAGAAATAACCAATAAGTGTGTAATATTAAAAAAGTAGTTTTGAAACTTTAAACATAATATTTTTCAAAAGGACACTAAAACTTATAGTTCATCTATTTAGTATAAAATTTAAAAAAAGAGATATAAGTATTAAGCTTAACTATAAAAAATATTTTATGTATATATATATTTAGAAGGAAATAAGTATAAATTTACTCAATAGAAGTGTTTTAGAAACTACTAAGATATTATTTATTTTCGAATACAATACAAACTTTTGGTCAACTTAACTAATATGCATGTGTTGGAGTTGAACTTAAATCGCTGCATAGTTTGTATAAATGAAGGTTATTTCTTACATCGTACAGCTTTAAGACATACTGTTTTTTAGATTTAAACTGTCATACTAATAGAAATTTAGATACTTGATTGTTTAACTAAAAATAGTACGCAGATTTACAGATGTCTTAATGTATAGATTTTTGAGTAAAGAAGTTTCGAATTAATACACCCTAACCGATTTTAAAGTGACACCGATTCTAAAGTGACAATGTTTACTTTAGAGTTTCGAATACGCTTTTATAAAAAATTACACCAAAATTTTAAAAGTTCAGTCTTAATAAATTAATTAGTTTTAATTCTTAATAAGTAACTTGCGGGAGAAGTTATACGTTTTTTATTTATAATAAAAGTTTCCGATTTTTTTTGAAATTATACTGAAAGAACTTAATTATTTTTCGACTTATGTATATAAAACATTTTTAAAGTTTTTACCTTGACAATATCATTATAGTCTATTGAACGACAAAAAAAACACTCAAACAATTTTGTCCTAGAACCTGGTGCACGAAGATCCTTTCGGTTATCGAGTCGCTCACCACTTGGATACCTTGTAACGTGTTGTCTAGGACAAATTATAGTATGTTATTGCCTCATAACGTCTTAATGGTCTAGTTTGTATACATAAAAATTTTTTCAATAGAAAATTTTAATAATTTTACTCAATTAGCAAGTTTATTTTATCTAGCTATAAACACATAAAATCTCATTTTTTTTACAGATTTAGTTATCAATATGCTGGAAACATGAGATAATATAAAAAAATACTCACGCCATCAAAAAATCACAATATAAAGTAACAGAAGCATAAGCAGTTGTACCAGAAAATTATAAGACTGAAAGTAACAGGGTTGCCAAATGTTTTTGATAAATTTTACCCTGGTTTTCAAAATTTCTTCCAGGTTTTTAAATTTACACGTTTTAGAGTCTATTTTTAGTTAAAAGTTAAGTTTAAGGTAAAAAACTGTGTTAAAGAGTATAACGAAATTAAAAAGATATCTAAAAGCTCCTTTAAATGTAATTTTTAAAATAAAAAAGTTTTTGATGATAAAATTTTTTTTTTTAATTTACTATACGATAACATTTTTGTGTCAAAACGTAATTTTATTACTAAACATGTAAAAATTGTTTAAAATTCCGGTTTTTTTTTTCAAAATTTTTCAGATTCCTGGTTTTTCCAGATTTTTTTAAAGCCTAATTGTCAAATTCAAGGTTTTTCAAGGGTTCCAGTTTTTTTTGTCAACCCTGAAGTAAGGAAGACATCTAAATCCAAATGTAGTAGTAATACACAAGCGACCACAAAAACTGTCAGCATAATTTATTAATAACAAGGTCCTAGCATAAGAATATTTTTTTAATTTATACACCCTTGTGGAAAATAATATATGACTAAGACAAAAAAGGAACAATAAAAAGCACAAAATTTTTAATATTAAAAAATAAAAAATGGAACTTAAGTCGAAATGTAAAGCTTTTGAGTTTATGCGGAACAGTGTTAGGAGTGTAATGATTACTACACTGAAGTTACAATTGCGTTCTTTTTACAAAGCTGGTGCTCTCATAAAAATAGTATTTAAAAGTGCGATCACAAGTTAAGCTAATGACTGAGTCGCTAATAACTTACAAAACAACAATAAACAAATATTTGTTGAAGTATTTTCAAATTTGTTTATAGACACCACAAAAAATGAGAATTAGACTTTTAAGAAAATATATGGATAAAAAATTGCAAGCAATAATATTTATTTACAACTTAGTTTTACAGCCCTACAAAAGAAATATATTTTTTGAAGGAATTTTAAATTATTTTCGAAAAAAAAAAACAGTTTATACAATAAAAGTATCTTAACATGTTAAGTTTGTACAAATTGAGTTTTATTTACCACTTATGTTGGTTTGTAATTACGACCTAATTTATGTATAAATTCTCTAACTGTTTTTATTTTTTTTGTCTACAACAACAGCTTTTTTACTAAATTGTAGATCAACTCGATTGAAACACTTTTTTTTGTTTTTTTTTAATAAACTTTTTTTTTTTATTGCTAAATCTCCTTACCAAAAGTTTTAAGCTAAAAACTAAAATAAAACTATATAAATGCTAGACTCTTGAATTTTGATACAAAATTTTTTGAAAATTTAGATTTGAGTAAATTTAAATTAAAAATAGTTACTGGTAGTTATGAAAGTTAAAAACTATATTTTTTTTTATTTAAACTAAGCTAAGTTGTTGATAAGAGAAAAACTAGACTTTTAAAGCTATGTTATAAGTATGTCATTAACTTATTTTTGAAAATTAAAATATTAAAAAAAAATTCATATATTTATAAAAATGTAACAAAAAGCAAACAAATTTTTTGCATAACTTGTTATTATTGTTTAAACTTTAAAATATGTATCAAATATATTTCGTTATAAGCGAACTAAGTTTCATTTGTTGTTTCTTTTTATAACTATAATAATTTAATAATTATTTTAACTAATTATAATAAAAATGATGTAACTATCAAAGTTAATTCAAAGTAAGATAAATGTTTTAACAATTCCAAAAAATTAAGTAAAAGTTTAAATTGAAAATAAAATATGTTTAAAATATTTCCACAAATAAATGATTTAGATTATGTCTTAAAAAAAATAACATATTAAATATTTTTTATTTAGATCATGCATCTAATTTCAACGAATTTAATAAAAAAATTGAGCTTTGTAGTTGCTCAGGTTTGAAAAAAAAAATCTTTAAAATCTTAGACGAACGACATCTATAATCCCAGTTTAAGATTTCTAGTTACTTTTAATATTTGCGAAAACTAATGGTTATAAAAAGAGTTTTTGCCTTCAAAGTAGAATGGTTTTAAGTAAAGCCTCGGCCTCGGGGCTAGTATACTTAAAAACTAGTGTAAGCTATAAAAAATCTGAGTCAGCAAAAAAAAATCTTTTTTCATTTAATTTTTAATTTTATACATTTAAACTTCATTTTTATTATTTTTCAATGTGTTTGGGTAAGGTGGGTTAGGGGTAATGATATAAATTAAACAGCAGAAAAAATAAACTTTTAAAATTTGCTAACTCAGCTTTTTTAAAGCTCAGACTCAGACTTACCTTTAAATATATTTTCCAAGCCTCAGCAAATCTTGCGGGTTTAAGAATAACTTTTTAAAACTTAATTCGTTAAAACGAGCATTTGACACAAGACAATCTAAGTTTATGAAACATAATAATTTGTAAGAGCTGTATTCGGAAAATATTTTTGCAGTTTAAAAAAACTTGCCGCATCCCTTCCACCTAAGAAAAGGTTTGGAAAGTTTTTCTTTCGATTTTATATTTAAATTAGAATAGGTAATATTACAGTAAAACATAAATAACATTTAACCCCTATCCCTTCGCTAATTAACTAAAAATTATATTCAAACCAGAATTCCTAACGCTAATTCATTTTACTCAATATGTAACAAGTTGAACAAAAAAACAAACATAAAATAACTACTACTACTATAATCAAATTTAGTTACGAGCATGAACTTGGCTTGAATGGCTTTTTTGTAACTTTTTTTAAACCAAAATTTAAAACCTTTTATTTTCAATTTCTTTAATGCTAACTTAGAACTTTTTTTTACTCTAAAGAACGTTCATTTGCTTTGCTTTTCACAAAATTTCCATCGAATTGGGATTTTATTTTTGTAGTGGGGCCTCTTTAAAAATTTATCGTTTTTTTGCGTTTTTTTTTACTTAACACCTATTTTTTTTCTGAAAATAAAAATTTTTATTTTTAAACACATTTATTAAACTGAGTTTAAAGACGTTATTATTTTTTTTTTCAATTTTTTTTATACTATAAATTTTTCAGAAAAACTCCAAATTTGCACGATTTTCGTTTTTTTGGTGCATGGTTTTATTGCAAGATATAATATTTCGATAATAATTTTTAATTTTAACGGACTTATATATTTAAGTTTTATGATGTTATTATATTTTTTTCCTAATTTATTATTAATTTTTGAATATATGACCCATACAAGTTTTACCCAAGTTCTTAGCACTTGAGCACTTTGTTTACGTAATTTGAGGGATTTCTTGCTAAAGTGCTAAGATTGTAGGTAAAACTTGTATTGGTTATATATTCAAAAAGTAATAATAAATTAGGAAAAAAATATAATAACATCATAAAACTTAAATATATAAGTCCTTTAAACATAAAAATTGCTATCGAAATATTATATTTTTGCAATAAAACCATGCACTAAAAAAACGAAAATTGTGCAAATTTGGAGTTTTTTTAGAAAAATTTATTTAGGCATATGTTATTAAAAAAAAATTACAGAAAACAAAACGTCTTTAAACTTAGTTAGATAAGTATGTTAAAAAAAAAAATTAAAAAAACTTATTTTCAGAGAAAATAGGTGTTAAGTAAAAAAACGCTAAAAAACGATAACATTTTAAAGGGGCCCAACTACAAAAGTAAAACTCCAATTCGATGAAACTTTGTGAAAAGCAAAGCAAAATAACGTTCTTTAAAATTAAAAAAAAGTTCCAAGTTAGCATTTAAATTAATAGGTTTTAAAATTTGGTTTTAAAAAAATTACAAAAAAAGTTATTCGAGCCAAAGTAACTCTCGTAATTTAGTTAATCAGAAGCGTCTTGATCTTCAGCAAAAAATAAAAAAGTCCCTGTAGTAATTCACACTAAAACAGGACTAATAAATAAAATATCTTGAAAAACTATGCTGTAAAAGCTGATCAGTAGTCAATCCCAATATTGTGATGAAAATGACCTTACTTTTATATTTACAGCTCACATAACATCTTCAAGTATTGATAATTGATAGAATTGATAGTTTATTATTTTAATTTTATTAAGTGTTAAAAAGTTAATATATATAGTAAATTAAGAAAGTTGTTTTTCAATGGACAAATATAGGTGTTTGTTTTTTAGGTAAAGTTCAGAGAATTCCACAATTAACTAATTCTACCAGTGGCTGAAGAGTAGGAGTCAAACAGTCATTGACTTTTTTTCTTACTATAAAGTCAAAACAGGTTTTATACATTTATAAATACCAGGAATCCTCAAATCCTGGAAAATCCTAGAATAAGGCAAATTAGGCTAAAAAACCTGAAATTTGAAAAGTTTTGAAAAAAAACCTGAAATTTTAAACAATTTTTACATGTAAAGTAGTAGATTTTGAATGGACTAAAAAATCTATCAAATAAAAAAACATTTTTGTGTCATTATCAAAAAAAAAATTTAACAAAAGGTATTTGAAATAGTTTTACAGTTTTTATATAAGTTGTTACTTAATACAGTTTTTAACCATAAACTTAACTTTAAACTAAAAATAGACTCAAAAACTATACTTTCGAATACCTGGAAGAAATTCAGAAAATCTGGAAAAAGTTTCTCAAAAGCAGTGGCCACCCTGTGTAGACCAATTCTTCTTAAAAAGAAACTTGCTGACAGCTCTGTGTAATTTATTTATTTATTTTTAATCTTCTCAAAATGTTTAACAGTTTTCTATTTAGTTTATTAATTATCTCATGATAGTTTTAAGATTTTTTGAAAAACTTAGGTTAACATTTTTATAGATCTGGAATGAGATTTATTTGATATGTTCAATATTTTGTTAATTTATAACCAGATATGTTCAAGAACTTACTTTTATTTATTTTGAAAAGTTTATTTAAATTTTTTACACCCTTAAGGCTAGCTCCTTACTTCTTTAGTATATGTCCTGGACATGACGTTAAACAGTTTTAGTGTGCAACTAAATAACTGAAAGGTTTTTTGTACACCTAGGTCTTTGGACTAAACGTTTTGAGCGTGTTTTTTTTGTCATTCAATTTATAATATAAAAATAATATACTAAAAATGTGAGACCTGATGGCTGTAGAGTGTAGGGGTCCTACTGACAGCTTTGAAAACTCTCTAAGTTAAACTTTGCAAGATCAATACCCATTGCTAAAACATATACAAAAAAAAATTGCATGTTATGACAGTACTAATAAAAACCTTGAAGTGCAATTCAGTGATTAATTTATAAAGTTAGATTTTTATTGGTCAATTAAATTTTAAATCCAAAAAATAAACTACTATCTATAATAATATACAGAATTAACACATATATATATATATATATATAGTTACTAAAAATCACCCCATACTTAAAAAATAATAGAACCTGTTTTGATTTGAAATTTAATAGGTAGATTTTGAAAACATATTTTTTAATAAATTTAGTAAACATTGAATGTTAAAGCATATATACACTACTTTACTTTTTATTTTTTGTTAAAAAAATATTATGAGGTATAAGTACAGTCACCTCTTGTGAATCTTAATACTCGTTTGATTACTTATCTTGTTTAGTTAGGTATTTTACAATTCTATAAAAATAGTTGCAAAATTTATAATACTGTAAATTTATTATATGTATTGAATAAGTAATATTTTTGTTTTTTTTACATAGTTTTAAATGCTAACTCACCTCTATATTTGTTAAGAGTTTGTTAAATTATGTTCCCTGACAGTTGGATAAACATTAAAATATGCTTCAGTGTAGTATAAGTTTTGATAGTAAGCAATAGTTTAAGTAAAAAATAGTTCTTTTTATATACACATAAACAATTGTTATTTACTAAATAACTTCTTTTTGGTACTAACTTTAAATAAAAATTGGAGACAGAAATTCATTTTGCAATTAATTTTTTGTTAACTTAAAATTTTTCGTTTACAAACGATTGTTCAAAACAATAGGAGATAAATTTTTCATGAATTAGTCTATTTATGCCTTTTTAGTTTGCGCCTCCTATAAAAACCCATTGAACTTTTTAATTTTGATTGCTTGTACATCAAAAGTTACTTTGAATTTTAACATACAGTAAAAGTTACTAGTAGTTAAGTTATTTATGTAAAAAGAACAAAAAGTGTTTTTCCCACCTCCCCTTTACATCTTTAATTTGATTAATAGGTAAATTTTTTTGACGTATTGCTAGCTCTACTTTAATATGAAAACAATATTTTTGTAGCCTTTTGGAAACATATAGTGTTAATTATATTAATAAGCAAAAAACAACTAATGTTTGACTTGTTTATCACAGTTTCTACGCATTAATTTGTTTACTACAGTCTACGCATTAAGCGTTTTATCAGAACAGTAGTGTTAAATATATATTTTCACGATAAATAATCAAAAGAAGTGGTTTAAAACATATCAAAAATGTACACAGTCACTGATAAAATTTTTGTGTCTAGCAGATGATTTAACTTTTTATGATACAAAATAGTTTTGTACAATTAAGTTGTCTTTTTAGTTACTGACATGAAACTTGTTAATAAATATGAAAAATAGAACAAGACTGACTATCATATACTTAACCTATCTATAAGTCAACAATTTTTCTTTGCTCATTAAAATAGTTTATATGCACAATGCACGCTTGCTTAAAGATATTTGCTCATAATTGATATTTTATAATTAAGTTAGGCTGATTTGGGATAGTCTATAAACATTTGATTTGTTTTTTTTTTGCTTCAAAAAGTGGCATCCCTGTATACTTAAGGTTTGAAACTAACAAATTTAGATAAAATAACTCATTTAGTACCTTATTTGAAATGTTTTATATACCTGTGTACAAATTTTATGTGTATGAAATTATGTCTTTATTTAGGCAAATATATTAATTTATTAAATTGTATAACTATAAATTTTCTGAATTTATATATAACCAAAATAAATTTTTAGTTTTTAAAGGTATGCATTTAGAACAAACTGTAGAAATGACTAAGCCTTGTCTTGTAAGGCACATGATAGATGGATATGTGTTTTATGAATTTGAAGAAAATTTTGATTGCTCTTTGGACAACATATTAAGCAAAAGACAAAAAGATGACATATGTGAAATTGCTTTGAAAAACGAGGAGCTTAATAAATGTGTTAATGAATCTTACTTAAATAGCACTGATAAAAGACCTTTGAGTCTAGAAAATAATGTTAACACTTTTGAAAACTCTAATGGAAATATCATAACAAAAAATTTCAGTGAATTAATTGTAGATATACATGATGACAATGACCTTTATTTATCTAAAAAAGACAATGAAATTGTATATGAACCAGAAAAAATAAAGTATAACAATGGGAATAAAGACAATCATTTAAATTCAAATTTTTTTGAAAATAAATCCTCTTTTTTGAAATACACTAAAAAAATCAAAAAGAAAAATTTTTCACCACTAAGAATACAAGCTATTTCTCCTAAGAAAAGGCTTACAAAAAAAGTTGAACTATCAAATCATTCGCAAACTTTAGAAATGTTTAAAAAATGTGTTTATAAAACCAACAATTCTTCTAGCTCTTCAGTCTCGAAAAAAAATGGCTCATTTTCATCTAACAGTGTACCATGCTGCAGCAAAAGCTTGAAATCAAATGATAACAGATTTGTTAAAGTAGAAAGAAATCAATTGAAAAGGTTAAGCTCATTTTTGATAGAAAATTCTAATAAAAACTCAGTATGTAAGATACAACCTGTTGTTGATATTACTAAGCAAGTAGAAAAAGTTGATCAGCCAATTGCTAAAATTATGCCCAATAAAGAAACTAGTAAGGTTGACAGAAATGAAAGTTCTTCAGATTTAAATGCTACTACAATAAATGAAAATACTTTAAACCACTCTGAACATAGCAGTAATGTTATACTAGACATTGACATGAAAGACATTGATTCAGTTCACAAACATGAATACAGCTTAAATGATAATCCGTTAGTAATCGAAGACAAATATATTTCTCCCACTAAAACATTAGAATGTGCAAGTAGTAAACAATTAGAACAAAACTTTGATCATGGATTTGAAATAAACATTGAAGACATTGATTCAGTTCACAAGCATGAAAACAGCTTTAATGATAATTCGTTAGTAAACAAAGACAAAAGTATTTCTCTCAGTAAAACATTAGAGTGTGCAAACAGTAAGCAACTTGAACAAAACATTAGTCCTAAATTTGAAATGAACATTGATTCAGTTCATAAGCATGAAAACAGCATTAATGAAAATATGCTAATAAACAAAGACCAAAAAAATTCTCTTGATAAAACACTAGAATGTGCAAACAGTAAAAAATTAGAACAAAACATTAATCCTGAATTTGAATATGAGTCAAGTACATCAACTTGCCAACCAGTTCTTAATAGCTGTTATGCCCCATTGTCAGAATGGTCTGTTGATCAGCTGCATATGTATTTCTATTCCTTGAAAGGTTTTGAAATAATTGCAGACAAATTAAAGTATGAAGATATTGATGGCCATGTTATGAAAGGTATGCTTATGGAGTTAGATGTTAAACAATTTGCAGATGAAATGAACATAAAGTTAGGAGATGCTATAAGAATTTTTGGACGTTTAAAGGTAATAAATACAAATATAGATAGCTGAACTATTGTTTATCTATAGTCGAAACGTTTTGTTTTGACTAGAAGAATTGAAATATTTCCAAAGGATAGAGGTTTGATAACTTCTTTTTAGTACTACAGTTCGTACACAAATCTAATGGGTTTAGAACTTAACTTTTTAATCAGTATAGATGCTGAAAAGATTTTGTTGTTTTAATAATTAGAAATTCTTCTTATAATTGCATCTTAAAATTTTAAAAAGTTAAGTATTTTAATTTTACCTTTTAATTTTGTTTTAAATTAGAACGTTAGAAATAATTTATATACAAACATTTAAACCTAAAATAACTAAAAATTATATACTAAATTAGTAAAAAAAAAAAATTATTTGTTTATTTATACAATTTGTCAAGTATTATTAAATTAATATTTCCACTAAATAGTTTTGTCTTTTCTTTAATTGAAAATACAGTTTTATAAATTTTGTTTTGCTTAAAAAAAATCATTACTATAAAAATTTTGAATAAAATCTTCAACATTGTAAATACTAGAAAGGTAGTTATCTAAAAGTTATGCCGAAATAGTTTTTTTTATCATCTAGAGCAGGGGTCGGCAAACTGTTGCCCGCGGGCCAAATATGGCCCTCAAATCCAAAATCTGCGGCCCGCGAGGTACGTTTTAGCTAAAAATACCTTTTTTTTTTAAACAAATGAAAAAAAAGTTTTCCAATAAAAACTTACAATTAGGCTCTTAATTTAATAGTTACTCTTAACTGCTTATTTTGTAATATTTTGGTTTAGAATTTTACTTTTCTACTAACTACTTTGATTACTTTTAAATAATTGCGGCCCTCTTTTACAAAATTTTCTTGAAAAATTGGCCCGCGAGTTACAAAAGGTTGCCGACCCCTGTTCTAGAGCAAAGTTAGGTGGCCTCTTAAATTAATGATCTTAAATTGCTTAAGTAAACCTTTTTGGGCCAGGTTTATTGAAAATAAAGTCTTAAGTGTAACGAGCTAGTTAAAGAACTGAGTAAAAATATAATCAACTATTTTGAAGCAAAGTTTTTTGGTACTAAAATCTGGCTTCAGTTTTCCGACCTTTGACCTAGAGTTTTCTAAATTTTATGATATAATTAGAAATTTCTTAATTCTCTAATTTAGGTTTAAATAATCGTGTTTCAGATGTTTTTTTAATTTTTACATTTTCAAAAATAAACAGTTAATATAGCTTATTGTATCGTAATTCATCATCTGTTATTATCTTTATAAATCGTTCATTGTTTAAATTAAACAAACAAACTTAAAGAGTTACTCTTCAGTATAGACTATGGATTGTAACAAATTGAACTTAAAATGTTTATGGTTTTCAAAACGTCATGTTGATGCTTTAATTTTTTTACCAAGAACAAAAAGAAAACTGTTTTATTATTTTTTTAAGTTCCAAATACATTTAAAACAAATAAAACTGGTTTTCATTAACGTTAATTAAACAATTTTTTTTGTACAAGTTGTCATGTGATAAATTAAATTATTAAGGTTTTTATCATACCAATTCTGTCATCAGACTGCAAGCCTTTCGTAGACTGAGACTCTGGTTACATTCTTATTGAAACTTGTCAGTCAGCCTCGACCGAAAAACCTGCTAACATCAATTTACAAACGGTTTATAAGGTTTTACCACGAAGCAACCATTTGCTGGCATTGATCAGTGACGTCATCAAACGGTTGCTTTGTGGTAAAACATAGTAAACTGTTTGTAGATTGATCAAGTTTTTCGGTTGAGGCTGACTGACGAGTTTCAATAAGAACGAAACCAGAGTCTCAGTCTACCGAAAGCTTATAGCTTGATGATCGAATTGGTATGATGAAACCTTTATGTTAACATGAGCTTGTCTTTCGGCTTACAAAGATCCAGGCTTAGGTCCTGCAGACTTGCCGAAGTTTTCTTTGATATATCAAATGAATCTTAAAAGATTCATGAATTTTTGTATTTGTAGCGTGATAGTTGTTTTTTTTTTTTGTAGACCTGTTTTTGTTTTAAAATACTTTCAAAAATGTTAAACTAAATTTTAAATAAGTGCTAGCCTGATAAAAAGAAAATTTATTTTACAAAATTACTTGATCTTATTATGCTAACATAAGAATAAATTTAGCTAATGAAGTCTTTAAAAGAGAAACAAGTTGATAACTAAAGTTAAAATTTATTGAAATAAAAATTTAGCCAATTTTTCTTTGCTACAAATCGTTTCTTCCAGATCAGCATCTCTTACTAGAATAAGAACTTTAATAACTATGAGACTAGCAAACTGTGTCACCACTAGTTGAATAATTGTTCTCATACTAAATCTTAATAACACTCATTTAGTTACAAAATATGGTCGATTATTTATTCTTTTGTAAATTCTATTCGTTTTATAGGATTAAATGAGCACCGTATCTAGAATGGCATTTAATTTTTTTAGATGTTTAAAAATCAAGACTACATATATAAAACTTAATATTTATATTGGTTTTTTTCTAATTTATAAAAAAACAGTAAGTGGAATTTCGAAATAAACTAATACGGATGGCATACTTCTAAGAATATTACCCTTGCATTTCAAACTTCAGTAATTATTTTAAACGCAATAGATAGTAATAATAGCAAAAAGTTTAGTACTACGAACTAAATAGTACAATACACATCACAAAATATCATGAGTGGCAAAGATGTCAAACAACAAAACAGGCTATACAGTACACCTTCATGTTTGAACGGTATATTTTGTTAAACTTTTATAGGACTCTCACACATAAAACCTATCTCAAGCTAGTTTAATTTTTTTGAGGATCTCTAGCTATATTTAACTCTTCCAAAAATCTGGCTAATTTATTACAACTTAAACGGGACTGAGTTACAACCATACTCAGAATATTTTTAAGTAAAACCTAACTAAATTATATAGTCCAGAATCATAAGGTAAAAGTAAATTGTACCAGATAGGAAAATGTTATTGAAGTTTAATAAACTCCAGCTAGTTTGTCGTGAATCGGCAAGTTTTGGGTAAATCAAACTTTTTTCATTGAAAAAGTGTCAAGCATGCTTCTTAGCAACAGTACTTTAACTTTGTTTCATAAACTCTTTCAAGCTAGTTTAAAATGTATTGAACTTGGTTTTTGTTAAACTCAGGCTTGTTTCACAAATCTTTGACTTAAGGGAATTTATATTTTTTAAGTATTTTTACTTAGTTTTGTTTATTTTACAGTATTGAAGCTCATTTATAAATTGAATTTTCCATCTAGAAGTTACTACTACTTACAAAATAAACTATTATTATTGTAAGTTTAGATCTTAGCTTTTTTAATTATTAGTTTACACGCTCCGTAAAGTTTTTGTTTCTGTAAAGGTGGCAATCTTGTTTTTTTTTTCATTAAAAAAAAATTCAATCAAATTTTGATAAATTTTGTTTTATTATTCCAAATATTTAATAAAGAGTGATAAATTGAAAACTAAACTTAGCTCTAAAACATTCTGAACTAGTCTATTGTAACTATTGTTTCGTCCTGAGCAAGATGTTAAAAGGTATCCGCGGTGTACGCCTCGATAACCGAAAGGTTCTTCGTGCACCAGGTTCTAGGACCAAATATTTATAGTGGTTTTTTTTTGTCGTTCAATAAACTAGATATTAAGATAATTAGTTGTTGCATTTAGATAAGTATTTAAAAAGCATTTTATGTTTGTTAGCGCTACTTATAAAACGTTAAAAATAAATCACAAAACATTCTTTTGGTACTTCGCAGACATAACTGGCTTAAAAATATTTGAAAAGGAAAATGGTATATGTCAAAAAATATTTTGCTTCAAATCTTTAAAAATGTCATACGATTCAATTTTTAAATAATATCAGAGCTTATAAAGAAAAAGCCAAGTTTGTTTAGAAAATAAAACTGTCAGAGAATGTATTTTTCTTTTTTATTCATTAAAAAAACTATAAAATAAAAATAGTATTTTATCAAACTTCTTTAAAAACAAAAAAGTACCCAAAATATACCATTTTTTCTATAAGTTACATCATCACTTCTATGAATCAAAGCTAATAAAAACCTAAAGGGTAGGTCTTTTTATGGGTAGTATTTTATGGGCAATATTTTATGGGTAGAATTGCTGCAATCAATTATGCCCATAATTTGATGTGATGTCATTAACATTATGGGTAGTATTTAGATGTTGCTGCAATTAAGTTGCTGCAATTAAATGAAAATCAAAATACTGTCCAGGCCTTATATAAGTATTATGGATAGTTTTTGTAGTTTTAAATTTATAAACAAACAAATAAAAATAACTTGAGTTAATATAAACCAATAGTTTGATTTGTACATTTATTTAAATTACATTTTGTAAACTAACAGAAGTAATGGCTAGACTGATAAAAATATTATGGATAATTTTTTTAGTTAAGATTTAATAAAAAAAGGAACTTGATTACACTTAAACTAATTGTTTGATTTATAAGTATATTTATGTAATTTATATTTTTTATTTTAACAGAAGTAATGGATTGGCATATTTTAAACATTTTAAATATTTTTTTTGTTTAAAATTTTATTAGCAAAATTAAAATTGAACACACATAAATCAATTGTTTAATTTATAGTTGTATACATGTAATTTATATTTAGTAAACTTGTAGAATTAGTTGTTTGGTCTCATGTGTACTATTTTATGGGCACTATTTTATGTGTAGAATTGCTTCAATCAATTATGCCATAATTTGATGTGATTTCATTTAAATTATGGGTAGTATTTATAAGTTGCAATTAAATGAAAATTAAAATACTGTCCAGGCCTTATATAAGTATTATGGATAGTTTTTGTAGTTTTAAATTTATAAACAAACAAATAAAAAATAACTTGAATACACACAAACCAATAGTTTGATTTTTTTTTACATTTATTTAAATTGTATTTTGTAAACTAACAGAAGTAGTGGCTAGACATGTTTAAAGATTATACATAGCTTTTTTATTTAATATTTAATAAAGAAAATAAAAATTGAATACACTTAAACCAATTGTTTGATTTAAAAGTATATTTATGCAATTTATATTTTTTATACTAAGAGAAGTAATGGCTTGGCATATTATAAATATTTTGGATAATTTTTTAGATAAGATTTTAAAAACAAAATTAAAATTGAACACACATAAACCAATTGTTTGATTTATAGTTGTATATACGTAATTTACATTTATTAAACTTATAGAAGTAGTGGTTTGGTCTATGTGTACTACTTTATGGGCACTATTTTATGTGAAGAATTGCTTAAATCAATTATGCCCATAATTTGATGTGATTTCATTTGAATTATGGGTAGTACTTAGATATAGCTGCAGTTAAGTTGCTGCAATTAAGTAAAAATAAAGTACTGTTTTAAATCAAACAATGGGTTTAAGTGTAATTAAGCTTTTTTTTCTTTATTAGATATTACATAAAAAACTATCCTTAATTTGTTAATAAGTCTAGCCACTACTTCTGTTAGTTTACAAAATACAATTTAAATAAATGTACAAATAAATCAAAATATTGTTTTATGTATATTCAAGTTATTTTTTATTTGTTTGTTTATAAATTTAAAGCTACAAAAACTGTCCATAATACTTATATAAGGCCTAGAAAGTATTTTATTCTTATTTAATTGCAGCCACATCTAAATACTACCCATAATTTAAATGAAATCACATCAAATTATCTCATAATTGATTGAAGCAATTCTACACATAAAATAGTGCCCATAAAATAGTACACATAAGACCAAACCACTACTTTTATTAGTTTACTAAATATAAATTACATGTATAAAACAATAAATCAAACAATTGGTTTATATGTGTTTAATTTTAATTTTTTAATTTTTTTTATAAAATCTTAAGTATAAAAATTAGCCAAAATATTTTTAATATGCCAAGCCATTACTTCTGTTAATATAAAAAAATATAAATTACATAAATATACTTTTAAATTAAACAATTGGTTTAAGTTTATTCAAGTTTTTTTTATTAAATCTTAAGTAAAAAAATATCCATAATCTTTTAATAAGTCTAGCCACTACTTCTGTCAGTTTACAAAACATAACTCAAATAAATGCAAAAATAAATCAAACTATTGGTTTATGTTATTCAAGTTATACTTTATTTGTTTGTTTATAAACTTAAAACTACAAAAACTATCCATAATGTTTATATAAGGCCTGGACAGTATTTTATTTTTCATTTAATTGCAGCAACATCTAAATACTACCCATAATTTTGATGACATCACATCAAATTATGGGCATAATTGAATGCAGCAATTCTACACATAAAATAGTACCCATAAAATACTACACATAAAAAGTCCTACCGCTTTTAAAGTTGGAGCAACGCAGACTTTACTTGTTTAGTAATTAAATATTTGTGTAGTTTCTCTTAATAAAACAATTGATAGAATTTATAAAGTGTCTACTGTTATGTTATAGCATTTGTTGGTGTAAACAAAAGTAGTAACTATAAAAATGTTTTTTTTAACAAACCTATTCTTTGGTTTTTCTTTTCTTAAAGTTTTTTTTATAAAAACTAATACACTCGATGAACTCATTAGTATAAATAAAAATTTAAAAACAAAGTTTTTGAAAAGGTAGCGTTAGTAAAATCTAATAATTGACTAAACCATGAAAATATAACAAGACTAGTTATACGTTTGAATAAGAATTAAAAATAATTAAATCAACTAATGCTTGTTAAGTTTGAAGATAGTGTTAAAACTTAATGTAGAAAATAAAATAGAAGTTAAAGACAAAAATTAAAAGACTTATAGTTGTTTAATTTGTAATACTGTTGATAGTAGTTACTATATGTTGGTTAAAACTTATTATTAAATTTAAGTTTGAAACTTGTCAACTATATGCTGGTTGATAATAACTATAGGTTAGAATGATAAAACTAAATATAATTAAAGTTTAATTATCATTTAACAAAAGTAAATAATTTTAATGTTTGTAGGTAAAAATTATTTTTTTTAAATATAACAAACTTTAATATTTTTAGTTAAATAATAATTTAAAGAAAATTTTAAAGTGTTACATTTGTACCTTGATCAAGTTATTGAAATGGCGTGGTCAGTTTTTAGTAGACTTAAGAAGTAAAAGTTCGAAAAGTTATAACTAAAACAAACATTAAACACAAAGTATCGTGGTAAGAAGCATATTAGAATCTGAATTAAATAATTCAAATTTTGTTTATTTAAAATTGATAAAAAAGATTTTATAGTTACGAAAGTTTATTTTCTACAAGTTAATAAGTGTAGTTCTACTTTAGTAAGTAGCAGGTAAAATTGCAGTTTCTAGTTTAAAAATAGTGCATACACTCTTAACTTATTAACTTATAACATTTTCTTTATTCAATAATAAATTTTATGCAAACTGTTGAACGGCATCTTTTTACAAACAGGCTCTCATAAATTATAAACTTATTATGATATTATAAATATATTTTAGTCTTATTAAGTAAATTAGTGATCTTAAAGTGTTCACAGAAGTCAATAAATATTTCTTATCTAATGATTTCATCTTTTAAGTTCAGTACTTGAAAATTTAGTAAGAAAGTAGAAAAAAATATACTAACTTCTGTAAAGTTACTAGTTAAACAACATTTTCAGTGAAAAATCAAAAAATCCTTTTTAAGGGTAGCACAGGCTTCAGGTAACCAGCCGCTCCTAAATTGTTGTACAAAAGATAAAGAAACTCATAATTTCATAAACTGATGAAGTTAAGAAACTTTTATTAAACTTACACTTCAAAAAAATATTGGTCGTGGTAAAAAAAGGTATTGTTAAACTTTTTTTTATTTAATGACAGATTAAAATTTATTTTTTTAAATGTCTGTTTAAGTATTTTCTATGCAGTTTTATAAATTTTCATAGTTCTTGAGTTATTTTGTTCGAAACAATTCAAAACATAACTATTATTTATAAACTATATTAAACTTATGTTTTTTTTTTTGAAAATTTTCAAGCGTTAGGATTTTAGTAATAAAACTTTCCTATTTAAACCTGTGTTTTAGAATTTGTGCACACTTTTGTTAGACAATATAAACTAAAATATTTCTGGCAATCATAAGGAGTTTTTCTAATTGAATTTTTTGTTTCAATAGTTTTAAATTTTGTAAATAGCAAGATTTAAATTGTACAGAATTTCTGCAGCAAGTGTTATATTTTATACTAAACAAGTTTCTTATAAGATAGTGAAAGATCAGTAATGTTTGAATATAAAATTTACTTTATAATATACATAAAAAAAAAAGTTTTTGTATCTTTAGTAGTCATCTATTTATGACTATAATTATTTTTTAGAAATTTAAATTGCAAAAAGAATTAAATAAATCACAATGCCCGATAGTCAGTTAAAGCTAGAATAGTTTTATAGAAAGATAAGTCTTTTGTATAGTAAATTTTAATTATAACTTCCATTTCTCAAAATGTAAGTAACTAAAGTGGTTTTGAAAGTTCTTATATACAAAGCAAAAAACAATTAGATTACTGCCATTAATAATACTTGATAAATATCAAATGACTTACCTACCATCATAATTACAACAAACACAATGAGGTTAAAAATCATCATATTTTAATTAATAATTGAATAATAAAAATACTTTTTGACACAAAAAAAAGTTCACGTAAAATGTATTTGACCTTATTTCGACACTTTTAAGATTATATGGTTTTTTTCTTTAATGAAAAAAAAATATTGTAGCTTTAACGAAGTTTAAATTTATATCATACGTTTTTACATACAATTTTATAATTAAACTATATTGTGTTTAGTATGGATACTGCTTAGAGTGAATGCAAAAGTGAGGTTTTTGTAGATAATTATTACAGGCTAAGATATTCTAACATTAAGTTCATTCAATAATCTCCTTAAAATTAATAGTACTACTAATTACTAAATACAAAAATATCGTTACCAACGCTATTAGAAGAATTGAATGATAGATCAGCAATGAAATGTTTTTAGTACAATTACTGACTTGTTGTGAACTTTTTTTTTTTTTGAACGAACAGCTTTACTTAATATATATAATAAAACTTGTGAAACATTTTAAATTGACATCAATTTTATACTGTTTTGTCAATTTTTTTTTTTAAGTTTAATATTCTGATACTTTTTTAAACATTTTTTTTGATAAATATTAAAAAACAAATTATAGCAAGTTAAAACACTAGTTATTAATATTCTTTATTGCCCTATTTGTAGTCTACGTAAATTTCTTTAGTAAATTAGTTTTACGACCAGTTAAGTTTATATATGCTTTACATTATTCTTATTTTTCTTTTTTGTTTTCCTGTTTAGCAATTAGATTTAGGAGAAACAACACACTTTAACTCTGCCAGCAAGAGGGAAGCAGAGGGTAGAGTGAAGATTCTCTTCTAAAAACGGAAGAAGAGGAAGTGTAATGGAGTGCATGTTTCATATGCTTTTCCATTGTTTAATTTTGATTGTTGAGTTAGGCAAAATGAGCTCAACTAATAAAGCGCTTAAACACTAATGTATTGCATTGGAAACACAACAAGGAGGTAGGTGATTTGTAATATAGTGATACAGAATTGGTATTGAGATATTGCTAAAAGTTATAATTAGACCTTTTTTAGAACTGCATGTTATTTATTTTTGTATGTTTATTATCAAAGTATTAAGAGTTTTTATTTAACAAAGCTAAAATGTTTTACATTTCTTTAAGTATTTTACAGTTCACACTATTTAAAAATTTAAAGTATTTCAAACTTAAACTTAAGTTGTTATCAACTTTTATTTTTTCCAGGTTAATCATAAAAAAACTTGTGTTTTTGAAATAGTGTTGTTATAATAGTGTTCTGTGGTTGTTTTTTATAACAGATTTATCACTCAAACTTTCAGTCGAGTAGTACCAATAAATCAAGTGTACCAACATCTCTACCTTACAATATGCTATTTTTTAATGTGTTTATTAAATTTTTACTATCATTAACTCTTACCCTTGATCGGTAACTTATTTTTTTATGTTTTTTCTTTGTTTATTTTATTTATTTTTTACTTTTATGAAAAAATGACCTTTCGTGAAAAAGTGACCCTCCGTGCAAAATTGTCTTTGTGCAAAAGTAACTACTTGTGCAAAAGTATGCAAAGTTGTCTTCGTGCAAAAGTGTCCTTTCGTACACATTTGACCCTTCGTGCAAAAATGTCTTCGTGCATATTTGATCCGTTCCTGTAATATAAGAATCATGAACTTATAAGGACAACCTAATCATTTTTTAACAAAAAAAAAAGTGTAGAACCTTTGTTTTAATCTTGAAATTATCACTTATCTGCCGAATTTTAAAATATTGTATCAATGTTACTTCGATTTTTTATGAATCTCCATTGAGTTTTAAAAGAATTTTTTTGAAGTATTTGACCAAAGTAACTAAATTAAAACAGTACTGTACAAACTTTTCCAGCAATCAAAGGTTATTCCTTTGTAGTAGTTGAAGCTATCTTTTTCACTACCATCTTTCATGCACAGTGGTCTGGCAAGTGGCCGTTGTCCATTTTATCGGTTTCAAAATTAAGCCAAGAGATTTATTTAGTTGTTTAGAGCTCGGCTTCCTCTTTTAAAAACTGGATTTAGTTCTATTCTGCTTCAAGTATAATAGAAATTATGTAAGGTTAAATGTAGCAACTTTTTTCTTTTTTGAAATATAAAAACAACTTTAAAAATTACTCAAGTTTATGTCAAAATAAAGGTCTTTAGTAACTGCGAAAAAATACCTTAAACACTTTTATAAAAATATTTTTTTAAGGTTTTTTCTTTTCTTTGGCTTAATATTAATTGAAAAAAATTGAAACTCGTATAAAATTTGTAAATAAAAATACTTTTTTTCATAAAAATATAACTACTATTTTTGTAAAAAATTCATTAGTGCATTTAAGACAAAATAGGGTATCTTTAAGAGTTAAATATCTTAAATTCCTAATGAAGAAATTTCTTTTTTTTTGTTTCAGAAAATATGACAAGGATTGTATATACAAATTTAGAAAAAAAAATACCGTTAGGAATAAAACTATTTTTAAGGTTTATAGAAGCAATATTTTGATACCTTTTGCTGTTTTTATTGAAAAAATATAAATTTTTGAAAAATAAAAGATCGAAAATTTTAAGTAGTTTATCTTATTTTCAATAAATATTAACTAGATTTTAAAATAAATTGTAGATTTTTTTTTAATATAAGTATTTCAAGTATTTTTGTGTAATTTTCTGCGAGGAAATTTTTGTCGAAAACTATGAAGAATTTTGAGTAGTTTTTACACTGTATAAGGCAAAAACTGGTTGGATTTAAACTTACATAACTTCTTAAATACTTGTAGCAGAAAAGAAACAAACCAGTTTTAAAACAAACAAATCTAGTTCTATCTAACTATGTATAACACTTAGTTTGGTTTTCTATTCAGCAAAAATACTTTTTTATAGTCAATGGCCGCTTGAACCCCGTTTTCAGCCCACTGTGTCTTGTAGGGAGTTTTTTTAGTATTTAAAAATTTTTAAGGTGTAATATTGGATTTCTCATACATAATAAACAAATTTGAAAATTAAGTATTTTCATATCAGATTACACAAAAATTGCTTTGAGCTGGAATTTTCTAAAATAACATTATAAAAAATTGATATTAGGTAGTTTAGTAACTTTTCAAAATTGGTGCTGAAATTAACAATGAAATTACCACTTAATCAAAACTTTAACATATAGCTTTAATACATATATAATCTACTCAGGTGGTATTCCACCTCCGCCCATTGTTTTCTCCATTAAAAGCCACGTTCCGACTACTTAAGCGTAATAGTTAGTTGCAGCTTAGTTAAACTATACAAAACAAAATCAAGTTGTGAAAAAAGGTTTACTCAAAATTCAGATTTTTGATATTAATATTTTTTTATATTGTAGTTTGCTTTAAATCAAACAATAGAAAGTTCTCAACTTAAGTAGTCTTAAGGAGATTAGTTATATAATTTTTTCTTAAGTTTATATTTTATTTATTATATGTTTTTATTTATTTTTTATACCTTCCATTTATTTGTTTAAAAATATTTTCTAGATGTGTTTGTAACAACTGATGATCTCTTATACAATAGTATGAGAGTGAAACATTGTTTTGTTGATAATAAACTGTAAAAAAAAATATTATTATTTCATTCAAGTTAATAATTTAAGAATAGCCAAAAAGTTTTTTTACAAATCATTCCCAGGTTATAAAAAACAAGTTTTTTGTACAAAATCAAACTTTTACAAAGTTACTGACCGAGGGTAACAGTGATAGTAAAAAAAAAAATTAACTAATAAAATTTACTAATAAAAAATAAATAGAAAAGTTAAAAAGAATAAAAAAGCTACCGACCGAGGGTAACAGTAAGAGTAAAAAATTAAAATTCGACCCGTGCAAAAGTATCTTCATGCAATTTTGTGCCTTCGTGCAAATTTGACAGATACCCATATTTTTCATATCTCATCGAAATGTTGTTACTTAGCATGTAATAGTTTAAAACCTCAGTAACTTCTAGGTTTTTTAGTGATTTTTGTTTGAAATAACAGTTGGTTTTTTTCAAAATTTCTCAAGATCCACGTTTTTTTGCAACCCTGTATTTTTTGTGGCGGGTAGTAAAAACTATTTAGTAAGACAAATTAATATTTCGAACATAAAAAAATTGACTTAAACAACTATGCTCTTATTGGTTGAATTTTGTAGGAAATAGCTTAGTACAAAACATGAAATAGAATTATTAAACTAGATATTAAGGGGCGCTTATGATAAACAGGAGCTGTGACTGATTTATCCTCGTATAAGTTTAACTAATTGTTTAATTACAAAGTTTTCACATTATTTAATTCACATTAAAATAATTTTATGAAAATAAAAGTTTACTAAACATATTAATTAATTTTCGTTACGTTTAAAAAACAATCAATACTATTCGCGTGTCAGTTGATAAACATAATCAACGTTGTGCAACGAGAGCTAAGTTAAATCCAATTCACAAACTTTCAGGTTTAAGAACTTAATTATTAACTGTGAGTTTTACATTTTATCAGCAACATAGACTGAAATAAAAGCACTGAAAAAAAAAAGAAACGAATGATTAATTAACTTTATTAAAAACGATAAAAACAAAAGTAGTACAAAAACATTATACCTATTTTATAACTTAAAGCTTTAAAAAGCATAAAAGTACTTAAGAATGGACAAATTCAACTAAAAAAAGGAAAGACAATAACTTAAATAAGCTTCAAAAACGAATAAATTAAAGGTGTTACCAAACAAAAGGCAGAATATTTGATAGTATTATTTGTGTTTGTATCATTTTAAACGTTTGCTGATTACTGCTTTATATGTATCTTGTTGCAATTTGGTTATAACTCGTCATGACCCTGAAATGGTTATAATATACAATAAATATAATATTGGTTGAAAATTACTTTATTCTACAAATTTAAACAAAACAAGGTGTTTTTTAACCACTATTACACATAAAAAATCTGATTACCTTGTTATTATTTTAATAAAAAAACTTTTATGAAACTCAATTAATTTTAAAAAAATATTGTCTTTATAAATCTAATTAATTGTCCTATGTTTTAATCCGTATATATTAGTAGATTAAAAACAGGGTGGCCAAATATTTTTGGCAATTTTTTTCAGATTTTTAAAATTTCTTCCAGGTTTGTGAAATTACACATTTTTGGGTCTAGTTTTAGTTTAAAATAAAGTTTAAGGTAAAAAAACTGTGATAAATAATATAACGACATTATTAAGATATCGTAAAGCTTCTTTAAATGTATTTTTAACCTATATGACAGATTTTTATGTCAAATCGAAATTTACCATGTAATATGTAAAAGTTCATTTTTGCTTAAAATTCCATGTTTTTAAAAAAATTTCTCAAATTCAACGTTTTTTAGACTAAATTGTCAAACTCCAGGTTTTTCCAGGATTCAAGGTTTTTTGGCAACTCTGTAAAAAGTATTTTTTGTAATTTTTATAATTATACTAATGCCGTAACATCTTATCGAAAAATTACGACTAGTATTTTGGCAATTTAAAAACATAAGAAAGAACTATCTTTTTTTTTGCGTAAATAAACAATAATAGCTCAACTTTTAATTTGCTAATTGTAAATTTATCATTTTAATTAACAAGTCTTACAACGTAAAATATATCAGATTTCAACAAAATAGAAAACCAACCTCTTCTGCAGCTGGTTCATCTTCTTCATCAGCATCAACTTCTTCCTCGTCTTCTTCCTCTTCCTCTTCAGCTTCCTCTTCTTCTTCAGGTTCAGCTTCGATCTGCATAGAAAACATTGAAATTAATAACCTATACAAATTAACAAGAGATTATTCCATTTAATTTGATAATTATTAGATATACAAGTAAAAATTTACTAACTGGAGTATTTGGATCAATTTCAAGATTTTTGTAAAGCATGTTCATAATTCTCTTGCTGAAATCAACTTGATCCTTTAACTGATATCCGCTCCTCAAAACTGCAGTGTCAAACATGACCTCGGCAATAGATTGAGCTTGACTGTCCTCAGAATCAGCCTGGTGTGTGAATAAATTTAACTCAACTTAGATAGTGAAACAAAGATTTTATCAAATAGTATATAGTATTAACAAAACATATATAAGTATCACAAACAAATACTTACTGTTAATTGAATACAATTAAAAGAAGCGGAAATTTTTTGATTACAAAAGTTGTTCGTAATAGATACTAACAGTGATAATATTTAATACATTATTATTTAGACATATTCAATGAAGATATATTAAGTTATTAATGATTTAAAGTACAAACTTCAACTTTTTCCAACAAAGCTTTGATCAAAGGATGTCTTGGATTTATTTCAAGTGTTTTCTTTTGATTTGCGTAAAAGCTGTTTGAATTTTTTATTTAAACTTATGCTATATAAAACTTATCATAAATATACAAATGCTTTTAATAAAATTTAACAACAAAATTAGTTTGGTAGGCTTGACTAATACTATTAGACATATTAACTGGAACTATTTAAGGAAAAAAATACGATGTATAGTAATGAAAATCTATAAAAACCTTAGAACTGCTAAACTATACTAAATGTAAATTAAAGAAGTAAAACAAAGTTTATTTCTTTTCTACTTAGACCCCTTTTTTTTATTTTTACTCACGAATTTTTTTGGTCTTTGTACCTCTGAGAGGATTGCAAACGTTCAAAATTTCCAGACCTAATAAAAAATAATTATTAACTAACTTGTTAGAAGTGTCAGATTGACTCTTATAAGCTTGTGCCTTCATTATACGCTCCATGTTGCCAGACCTAATTAATGTTGTGACTTAAAAAAAGTTTAAGTATACGGTTTTTAAGCAGTAAAATAATCAAAAGATTTCTGTAAGAATTAAAGTCCTTGTTAAAATAAAGAACAATACTTATATAAAATTCATCTGAAAGACTTGGTATTTCAAAAACTATTTTCTACACAAGTAAAAAATATTTTTAATTTAACAATAGTTGACAAATATAAATTTCGGTCAGCGAACATACCATCCATATTGACTAGCTACCAGTGCGCATGGGGTCTCAGTCAAACTTTCAGTTATAACAGCCTTCTCAATCTTGTCTTTCAATGCGCTCTCCTTCAACCAGGTAGCAAGTGGTTCAAACTCCTTTTCAAGTGCTTCTTTTCTTTCCTTAGCTTTCTCTCCTTGATCAATATCTAAACCTTGCTTGGCCACATTCTGGAATCTCTTTCCTATTTATTTATTTATTTTGATTTGTACGTGTGAATCTTCTTAAACACTAACGTAACTTAGAAATATATAAGTTTTTACAAAAACTACTTTATAAATACACTGTAATGAAAAATTGTCAGATGATAGAGTAAAAAACTGAAACAGACATAGAAAATGAATTTGAAGTTATTATTAAGACTAAGACTTATCACTTAACTAATTTTAAATAACTTTGTACAACTAACGAACCATCAAACTCAGGTAGTGCTTGAATAGTGTACTCATCAACTGGCTCAGTAAGATACAAAACTTCATATCCTTTTTTCAATAATCTCTCTACAAACGGTGAGTTTTCTACCTATAAGTTTGAAGTATCAAATTATACAGTGTTTTAAAATTGAAATACATTAATAAACTACAAGTTACCTCTTCTCTTCCATTGCCAGCACAAAAGTAAATTTTTTCTTGCTTTTCCTTCATTCTTTCAATGTAGGACTCAAGTGAAGTCTGGTTGGTTGGGTGCTCGCTAGAGAAAAACCTCAACAACTTGGCAAGTCTAGTCCTGTTACTATGATCTTCGATAACTCCCAACTTGATGCTAGTTTGAAGTTTTTGTTAAAAAATTGTAACCATTAAAACTCTCAAACATTGAAACATATAATAGAGTAAATATTACTGTTAAATTTTAAACAGATACAAGTTGCTTAATATTTAACTAGGTTAATTTTGAATAAACAAACAAACTTCAGATAATTTTTTATAAACATTACACAGAAGCTTTTAGTGTTGATTAAACATGTTCAAAATAAATTAAGACTTGTATAATCAAAATATTAATAAATAAACATATATACAAGCTATTTACTTAGTTCCGAACTGTTTCCAAAACTTTTCCATGTATTGTTCACTATCAATTTTTTTAATCATGTCAAGAGCTTTCCTGACAAGTTTCTTCTTGATAACTTTAAGAAGTTTGTGCTGTTGAAGTGTTTCACGAGAAACATTGAGTGGCAAATCATCAGAATCAACCTTTGTATATCAATGATTAGTGAACAGGTCAAAATAGTTTAAAAATATATATTACAACTCGAAACTGTTTCATTTTGATAGAGGACTTTATTTTTAAAATATTAATAATAAAATGTAATCAATATTGTTAAACTCTAATTGTTTTAGCTGTACTACCAACCATTACCAACACTACAAGTTAACATGAAAATACTCAAGTTAAAATATTTTATTTAGAAAAATAAAAACAAAATTTCATTTTTCAAACAACTAAAGCTTTAAGAAAGTTTTCTGTTACAAAAGAAAACTTACTACACCAGTGACAAATTGAAGATATTTAGGCATCATGTCTTGGAAGTCGTCTGTGATAAAAACTCGTCTCACGTACATCTAAACATGTATCTAAATTGACTAATATGCTACATTTGGTCAACATTGAAATGATAAAGCTATTCTTTAAGACTTTCAAATTAATTAGAAGTACTTTTTTTTTTAGTTTTATAATTTTACACGAGTTTGACAAAAATGTTTAAAATGGTAGCATATTAAACTGTTTCCATGACCATGCACCGTGTAAACAATACCTTTAATATATTTTAAAACTTCATTTTTAATGAAACATTAATTTTGAACAATATTAAAAAAAACTTTTAAACAAATAAATTGAAGTATGTTCAAAAACTATAAGAAATTAATTTAAAACAAATAATTTCAAAAAACAGAATATAATAGTAGGATGTAATATTTGAACTAATTAATTATTTGAAATTAAAACACAGAATTACAAATCTATACCAAATCATGCAGCATGCAAAATAATAACTAATTTAGTAACTAAACTAAAGCTTCAGCACCATAGAAAAATAAACGAAATAAAAAAATAGAAATTTATTAAAGAAATATTTTTTACTCGAAGTCGATATTCTAACTTGTCAAAAACATCTCTGTTTTTGAACAAAAAATTGCAACTTACCACACCGTGAACAAATGACAAATAGGAAGGCATCATGTCTCTCATATCATCTGTAATGAACACGCGACGAACATACAACTTTAAAACAGAATTCCAATGTAAGTTGCAAAAAAAATAAAACTTTTTTTAATCAAAAACACATCAATGTTAGGTTTAATTTGATAGCTTTATTGGGTGACTAAAAAGTATGGAAAACTTTCAATGTCAAAGGGAATTTTAATAATCCTAATTTTAGAAAAAAACCAGACAACAAGCATAAAATTCTGAAAATAAATTTTAATAGCATGTACCTTGACAAGGTCTGCTTTTCTTCCTGTTTGGGAATCAATTGTAGTACTAGGCGGTTTGTCAGGAACAAACAAAATTCCTTTGAACGAAATTTCACCTTCTGCGGCAAAGTGAATTCTACCAAGTGGTTTGGATTTATCCTTGTAAATTATAAAAATAAACAACATGCAACAATTACAAGCAGATACAAGGTTGCTTACTTTAAAACAATGTTTTATAATATTAAGTCGAAATTCTTATGTCATCTAAATAAAACAGTTCAAACGCAAAAAAAATATAACTATAAATCAATCAAGCATCTAGAACATAGATACAAGTGAGCAACCTTGGAATAGAAATAAGACAAACATTTTAAGCATGCAAGTTCACGTTACAACATGCAGCCAATGAAAAACAGCATGCATGTCACGTGACCTTTATGGAGTCGGTTTTCTTGTTACCATAGTCGTTGAACATTCCTTGTGGAGCGCTAGATGGGATGAACAAAATTGATTTAAATGAAACTTCTCCTTCAGCTGCAAAGTGTGTCTTGGCAAGTGGGTCTGATGAATCCTTTTAGTGCAAGATTTTGATTGATTAAACAATCTTTTTCACAGGAAATTAGCAGTAAAACTTACTTTATTTTTTCTTAATTTAAAAAAAACTAAAGTACAATATTTTGACATAAAATATAGATTAAACAATTAACTTTATGCTAGCGTTATTATAACTATCACTTAAAAATAAAAAATGATCTTACTTAACCAACATAATTTATTAAACGAGACGTATTTTACTACTACTATATAAACCTTGGAAATAGATTTGAAGAACTCTGCGTATTCACTGTCAGTGATTTCCTTTGCTGGTCTCTGCCAAACTGGTTTAGTTTCGTTAAGCAATTCCCAATCATGAACAGTTTTTTCAACTTTCTTTGTTTTTGGCTTGTCTTCTTCTTCCTCTTCTTCCACCTTGGTTAATTACATATTTAAATTTTATTTTATTAATATTCTTACGCACACTAAGAAAATATTAATTAAAACTAACAGCAGCTTCATCATCATCATCACTTTCAGGGACTTCTGCTTCTTCGGCCTCATCTTCCTCATCAAGAGGAACTTCTTCTGTGATAGTTTTTTCTCCCCATAAATAGATAGGGAAGTTCATGAATTGAGAGTATTTGGAGATCTAAGTTGTTAGTATTTTTATAAACATATTTACTACTATGAAAAAACAACAATACCCTCTTAAGTTAATTTTCTGTGGACACAATGTGTGAAAATAAATGAGAGGTTATTGTAATATTTATCTTAAACAACTACTGTTTTCTTTTTAATTGAAAAAACATGTTAGATATTTAATACTATTTCAAAAAGCTAACCAAGTCTTTAACAGTTTTGTCTTCAAGATAATCAAGAGCTTCTTCTTTCATGTATAGAGATACAGTAGTACCTCTTCCTAGTGTAACTCCACGAGGATCTTCAACAACCGAAAAGGATTCGGAGTCTGACTCCCAAATATGTTGTTTATCATCATTGTTATTCTTGGAAGTGACTACAACCTTATCAGCAACTGGAGAATTTTGAAATGATAGTTACTTAAAAATAATATACTATTTAAAATATGTATAAAACTACATATTTAAAATATTAACCTAGGAAAGAGGAGTAAAATCCAACACCAAATTGACCAATGAGATCAGATACAGAGTCTTCAGATGATACTTTACTCATTTGTTCAAAAAAGTCACTGGTTCCTGACTTTGCGATAGTTCCAAGATTTTTGATGAGATCTTTTTTAGACATACCTACACCAGTATCTGTTACGTGAAGTACATTGTTTTCTTTGTCAACTTTAACCTTTATAGACAGCTCTTCAACATCTCCCAATGCAGATTTATCTGTTAATGACATTAGCCTGATTTTATCCAAGGCATCAGATGCATTAGAAATCAACTCCCTCAGGAAAATCTAAAAAAAAAAACTTTTGTAAACAAATACAATAGTTACCTTGTATAACTGATACTAATTTAACCTCAGAGTAAGATAAACTCTTAAATATTTAATACTACTTAAAACTTTTATTTTCAGATAAACCAATTTTTAGATATTATCAAGTTTAAAACTAGTAAATTTTCATAATACTATAGTAAAAAAGAAACTATCACTTATTGAAACTATGTATAGAAAAAAAGACTTTTATTATATAGAATATAATAACCAAAACGCAATGAACTAATTAAAATTAAAAGTATTCAGTACATTCAATACAAGTCAAACAAACTCAGAATCTTAATTTCTTTCGTCTCTAAATAAGAGTTTAAAAAAACGAGAAAAGTTTTATCTTTATTCGTTTACAAATCTTATTGATGCTTGTAAATTTTTATGTTAAGTAAAAATAAAACTGCAAGATTTGAAGTTCTGAAGTATTATCCAAATACAACTAAAATTTAAGGAAAAAAATATTTATTTTAAGCAAGTTGTTGTTAAAAATGGTTGTAAAATGTTAGTGTTAAGTTGAATGTACTACTTGAAATTTATTTAAAATCCATTGTAAATGGTCAATGATACTAAAACATGTTTAAAAAACGTTTGAAATGCTTGAAAATTATTTGCAGTAAATTAGAGCTCTCAAAGTTGGCAATATTTGTCCTAATTTAAAGTACTGCATCAAATAAAAGTCTATAGTATTTTAAACTCATTTCAAGTACATATTTGAAAAGTTTACTGATACCGCTATTTGTTTAAGAGTGGTTGGTTTTTTTACCACGCTACATTACTTAACAATTCACTAAGTCCTATCTATTCAAATAAAAAATGCTACATACTAATAAGGTCAAATTTTATCTTTATTTTCAGTTTAAGCTTTTATTACTTAAAAACTATATAAAGTAAGTATTTAAACTAATTAATCAAAGTAACATTTACAGTATATGTTAGATATTAAAAAAAATGTTTACTTTACTATAAAACAAATTTAAATATAAGTTGTTAAGTTAAAATGAGTAAATGTAATCAACCTATTTCTAAACCAGTGACATTGTCATATCGAAATGTGGTGCATTAAAAGTTATTGTTATTTTTGATACATATCATGTTTAATTTTTTTTTACTTTGCAATTTTAAAATAAACAGGGTTCCCACTAAAAATTTCAAAAAAACTATTGGAAAATCCATGAAATGTAGAAAATTTATAGAGAAATTATCAATAAAAACACTGAAATATACTTTACAAACATATTTCAAGGTACATCAGGCAAAACATGTCAAAAACCATTTATAAGCAGTCTTAATAAAAAAATTAGGAAAGTTCAAGGGTTTTTGAGCTCTAATTTTAGTTAAATAAGTAAAGTTTAGATATACTGTATTTAAATAAAAAGTAAAATTATGTCCGCTAGGTGGCACACAGTCATATTTTGTAATGATGTTGCAAAGATTTTGATCAAAAAAAAAACTTTTAATTTTTGTTTTACTGTTTTTTCACTACTCAGTGTTAACTGTTTTAGCTGTTAAATTTTAATTACCAAGCAAAAAAAATAATTTTTAGGGATTTTCATATATTTTTTAATTTTTTCTAGTGATTTTTTATAAAATTGCAATTTATAGGGATTTTAGGTAATTGGCAACCCAGCATAAACTTTATCTTTAAATGTTTAAATTAAAAAACAATGCTATTAACTTGCCCCTGCTGTACACAACTATTTTATACAAAGTGTTTGCACTAGTTTTAAACATTTAACAAATTATTATTTTTTCTAATAAATTGTTACTTAATATAAAAATTAAATAGATTAAGAAAGTATCTTGTAAAAAACATGCTTTTAACTATTCAAAAGTATAAATTTAAGCGTTTGTTAACAAGAGATCCTAGCTAAACAAGTTCACTGGAATAACAAATAATACAAACTATATTTTGATTACTAGTACTTCCTTAATTTCATAGCTCTGTTGAAGTTAACAATAAAAAATGGATACAGTATAATTTGTTACAAATTACAAAAGTCTTAAAAAAACTTTTTTATTAGTATTTGTTTTAACTTAAACAGCAGTTTAAATTTTTTTCTGAAACTTATATTGATTAAATAAAATATATTAATGAGCTGTATTAAACAGTATTAGTTTTGTAACTTAAGTTGAAAACAAAAGAGATTAGATAAGACTATAGAATACTCAGAGTAGTATTGATGTTTTGAAAGACATACACAGCTAAAAAAAGTCCTTGTGATCTTAAGTTTTAATCTACACTTAAGTTGAAAATGTTGGCACAAAATTACAAGAATAGTAACTGTAAATAAGATGACAGTTTAGAATTTAGTTTTAAAAGATATATATTTTAAATTAAAAATTACAAAAGATTAAAATATTAGCTTTTAAATACTATAGTGATCTGAACTTATAACGAATGAAAATTTCTAGCTCAGCTATGCTTCATAACAATAATTTAAAAAAACTTAACTTACCTCTTTGTTTTTGTATAAGGAATTAATGATCAGCTTCATCATTCTATTAACTTCTGCTTGAAAAACATGTTTTTCTGATTGTTCCCTTAATTGTTTTACTTCTTTAGCACTTAATCCATCAATATGTATTGCTTCTTCTTCTCTAGCAATGACTTCATCATCTGTTTTTGATCCAACAACTTTAACATTATCCTCGACTTTTGGTTCACTTGTATTTTCTACAACATCAGCATCTTCATCAGAATAGGCAGGCCCAGAAGATAACAGCAAGCAGCCAACTATTAAAGTCACTACCCAAAATTTGTTTATCATTTTTATTAGACTATTTCGATTCTTTATTGATCTGTTATTTTATTGTTTTTTTTTTAATATAACAAAAAATTTATTGTTATATTTATATAAATTTTATGTTTACACTCAAATAATAAACTATTTTTGCAGCAAAATTCAAAAATAAATGTATTAAAATTTTCAAATTTTCTAATTTAAATATTATATTACCTTGTAACTGTATTCAATAAGTCTACTTTTACTTTAAAAGCAGAGTTTAGCAACCTTTAATAAGAAATGGAAAGATATACTGAAAAAAAATGTTGGCAGGCCACAGTATATTTGAAATATTTTACCTATAGTATATATGTAAACCAACTTTGCAATGAAATAACACAGAACAGTTAGTAGTTTACTTCTAACCAATAAAAAGAGCAGATTTTAAATAAACTTTAAAAAAGTATTGGTTTCTTTTTGTTAGAAACACATTAGAGATTAAAATTTGTCTAGCCACATCTGAATTTTGCTAGCCCCTACAGTAGAAAGTATCTAGAAACTCTAGATATACAGTTATCATCAACATAAGTGTATCAAATAGAACAAAGAAAAACTCAAAATTTTAGATTTTCAATATAAAAATAAATAGTTATTTGAATGATCAGTTTATTTTCAATGCATCAACTTTTTATAGTTTTTATTCAAAATTGTAAAAAGAATTAAAGAAAATGACTTATGAACTAATTACTAAATATTTTTTTTACTTTGAAGGTTATATGATAATTAAAAATTTATACACTTGCTTCCAAGTGTATCTTACTTTTTATAGTGGTCTATTATTTTTATTAAACTATTTTAAGCAAAAATTTACAATACATAATTATAAAATTTTCTTATAAAACTTAATGTAATTTGAATATACTTTTAATAAAAAAAAATTTAATACTGTTATTTGGCAAATATTTTTAAAATATTTAAAGAAAATAAATTATGATCAACTTTAAAAATTATCCTGAGCATGACGTTAAACACAGTATGACTCAATAACCAAAAGGTTTTTTGTACACTAGGTCCTTGGACCAAACCTTTTGAGCGTATTTTTTATCGTTCAATAAACAATTAAAACTTTGTGTCTCTTGGGGCTACAATTAGACTAATACAATTTGGTACAAAGAATGCTTTATACAAACAACTAAAATTTTGAAGGTACATTGAATAATTTGAAAATGTAATAAAACTATTTTATTTCGGTTCTCACTATAATATTTTCTGGCTGTTTGAACTTTGCTTTAAAAAGTTTATTTTTTTAGTGTGTTGATTAAGAAATTGCAAAATTGTTTTTAAAAATCCTGCCAAATAGGAATCCTGCATAATAAAGGATAATAAGTTACGTTAAGCTAGCTTGAGTTATTAAATAATTAAATCAAATATAAGCAAATTATCTAAATACATCAATATAATCAAAACAACATCAATATATTAACACTATATCAGTTTGGATGAAAAAAAAATTAAGCTAAGATTTAGGAATATTATTCAAAGTAGCCTAATTAATAACTTTTTTTTATGTTTAAATTATTTTCTTTAGCTCATTCTTTAAAAATTAAGTACATGTTTATTGATGGTCTGCTTTTAAATTTATTTTCATTATAATTTTTTTTGGAAAAATACCAAAAATTTGTGCTTAACCTGAAACTATTTTATAACTTGGTACTATTTTGTTTAGTTATTAAGGTAAACTAATATTTTATAAGATTATATTTGGAATAAAAAACAATACTAA
This sequence comes from Thalia democratica, assembly GCF_965202585.1. Taxonomy (NCBI): domain Eukaryota; kingdom Metazoa; phylum Chordata; class Thaliacea; order Salpida; family Salpidae; genus Thalia; species Thalia democratica. Next base: position 63,248,623 of record NC_139165.1, read on the forward strand.
ATTTCAAAAAGTGTTTTACCCCTCTCTCCTATGTTAAAGATTAAGTATAACTTAAATTTCCAGCAGTTAAGTAAATAAAAAGTTTATGGCTGGTTTTTTCAGTCACCAATTTTAGTTAAAAAAGAGTTAACTCTGGTTTAAGTAAATATTTAAGAAATGTGAATAAATAATTGTTTTTTATATTAAAAAAATACAACTTTACTAAATATAAAAGCCTACATCGAAAATAATATATTAATTTTCTATTTACTTCTCATTTAATTGTTGGCTTTTCACTAACTGGACTAGCTACAACAAAGCTATGTTTCGATGTTTTAATATTAGTCAAACATTCACAACAAAACGTGTCTTACTTTAGTGAGTTTAAATTTGTATTATGAATTTTAGTTTATGGTGCTTTAAACCAATCACAGAAACCCACGCATCAACTCAAGAATAGTAAAGCAGTTGGCCTAATGTAATTGGCTATTTTAAATTACTGCAATAGTAGTGTTGGGATGACATTTTGTCTAATAATATTCAAGAATAAAAATTTAACTTTTCAATCTTTAAAATCAGTAACTGATCGGATGTACAAAACTAAAGCTTTTTTGAAGAAAAAATTGGTTAACTATAGTATTACATCATTTTTTGAACAAAAAAAAAGGTTTTAAGACCGTATGTACAAAAAATCTCGCTTATCGAATCGTAAACTTTTTTGGATACAGTTTAAGTCTTGTCCAGAACATAAAAATGGAACATGAAAAATTACTATCTAGTAAAGGGGTATTCAAACTACGGTCTGCTTGTAATTTTTAAGAAAAATGTACTTTGTTATAACCAAAAAAAAACTAATTAAACAGTAGGTCTAAAATACTATTTATATTAAAATACGTATATTTATGCGTCAACGGTTTTAAATATTTTTATAACTTTTTCTACTTTTATCTTCTTGTTCTTCTAAAGTTATAGGTTTTAAAAGCACTTTTTTATAGCTTAAAGTCGTTAAAATAGTTAAGTAGTTTGTAGCTTGATAACTGAAAGGTTTTTCTTTACATCAAAGCTTTTGAACGTCTTTTTAAGCATTAATTTTTCAATCATGTTTGATAAACTAGAAGCATACTTAACAACAATGTTGCTTGTCAATATTTTTGCAACTTACTGTTCTTTTAAAGAGATAACTCGTCACAATTATAAAAATTTGTAACCAACTATTTTATATTTTTTCCGAACATTTGGCATATTCGTTTTTCAAAAATAAAGTATCACAAATGGTATTACAAAAATTTTTACATTTTTTTTACATCTTTTTTTATACTAATTTATTAAAAACGTTTGTTTAATCTCAACTTGGATTAATTTTCATGCCATATTTTTAATCCATTAAAAATCTTATGAAACGTTACTTTTTTTACTAGCCTTCAAACTTTTTAATATAAAATTAAATTTTCACCGAAAAGTCATCATTATTTAAATAAAACTTTAAACAGCGATGTATTTTGTTGGATACAATAACTTATTATTTTAAAAGTTTATTTTTTAGGATACTTGGTGTAAAAAATCTAAATATCAACTTCTTCTAAATTTAACAAGCCTGCCATTATCAAAATAAAGTCAAGTAAAAAACTAAAAAATGTGACAGCAGTTTTAATTTTCTTAAGCTATAAAATAACAAAAACTTTTTTAATTTCTTGTACGGTTTTAAATTTTTTTAAAAGCTTTAATTTAAAATTAGATTAGCTTTCTACCGAAGGCTTTAAAATAAAAATATTTTAAAGTATTTTATTAAAGTTTGAACTAAATTAAAAAAAAATTCTTTTTTCTTTTTAAATAATAATCTAAAAAAAAAAACATAGTTTAACTATTATTTTTACTGATCAATTTTTTAACTCAAAATTTTCCATCGCAAACTTAAAATTCATTTCAAAGTCTTTTTCACCATTTATATTTAGGTTTGATTAACGAGTTTACACGGTTGAGGTTTTAAAAAATAAACTATCAAAGAAGAACTAATCAATGGACCTTAATTGTAAAAAAACTTTAAAAAGCACGAAATCTAAAAGTTATAATTCATTACTTATTAACAACTTTACAAAGCTAAAGCACCGAATATTTGTATCTCAATCTAATCAAACGTTTAGCGTACATCTACCATTGAAGTATGTTTAGCTAAGTCTAGTTTTATTTTTTGTTGGGCTCTAAAGAACTAATTAATTTAAACTCATTATTTAATTTTAATTTTACATTATTCAAAACTTTTGCATATTGAAAAAATATACTAAAAAAAGTTGTGGAAGCTTATAAAGTTTTAACTATTTTGTATTAAGTTTAATCCTTATTACGTTTTAGAAGTTTAGGATTGAATTAATTGCGTGAAACTTTGAAACTATTTTAAAAATTATTTATAGTAATGGACTTGTTTTACCTGTATCTACGATTATTATAGTATACTAATCATAATTTTTTTTTTAATTAAAGCTCTATTAAAAAAAAAAGTTAGTTTTTTACTGCAAATGTTTTTAAAATCGCTTTTAATATTTCTTCTTACCTACATAGCTTATAGTTTTTACGATATCGGAATGCATCATTTAGTAAATTTAAAAAACTCCTACGTAAGAATTTATGATTACAAATATTATTCAAATAAATTTAATATATGTCAGTTTTCTAATATACTGATATACCTAATCAAATGATAATTATTATTATTTTATTGAATACGAAATAAAACGCTAAAAGTAGTTTGTCCTAGAACCTGGTGCACGATAAAACCATTCGGTTATCGAGTCGTACAACACTTGGATTATGTCTCAATACGTATTGTTCTAACATGTTAGAACATTTTAAAATTAAAGTGGAGTATTTATTATTAACTACTTGTATTAAAATAAGGAGAATTTTACATCCATTTAAGTGTTTGATATTAACACTGAACAGTGACGACGTACTCTATTTAATTTTTAATATCTGATGAACCTTTTGCACTTTAAATAATTATTTGAGTCTATTTTGGAGATAAACTTTAATTTACGATCAAATTTCGATTTTTAACTTACTCGATTCAAAGATAATGTATCGTTTTATTTTGTATACGTGCATATAATTAAAAAAAAAGTGTCTGTATTTCAAAAAAGCTTAAGTGTAAATTTCAAACTAAACAAGCATACTACTAAATTATGTAATCAAATAAAAACAACAACAAAACAACTAATAAAGATTTAGCTTAAAAAAGTAGAGATAATAAGTAAATAATAATAAATACAGACGCTGAATTAAAAATTACACGTAGTCAAAAAGTTTGCATTATGAAAAATCGACATGCATTAAAAATATACAATTTATTTTTTCAAAATTGTCACTTTGTCGGTAGTTTTACCGTAATTGATTCGGAGTTTAATGTCAATAGATTGTTGCATGGACTATATAAATTTGTTTAATTAGGCATAGGCACTGTTGTTTCTTTTAACTGTTCTGTTTAGTTTGTAATGTTTGTCACATTTTTTTAAACGTGCACTGCAAATAAATGATTATTTATATTATAGTTTTAGCCTATCAAGTTAGTATATTTTGTCTATTTTGTATTATTGATTATTTAAGTTTTATTTAAAAAACTTTTTCTGACACCGTGGGAGTTAAATGATTGACGAACTTTTACTGTAGAATGTAAAAACAAAATTTTCTTAGTTATATTGATTGCGTTTTTTTGCTGTAAATTAGTTATTTCAATTTTTTACTCTTGATATTTTTAGATTTATAATTTTTATATGAAAATATTTAAGCTAGTTACTTTTTTTACAAAGCTTTAAATTAAACTTATTAATGTAGTTTTACAAATTAAAAATACAAAGTTTCAAAGATAATGACTTCAAGATTGTTTTAAAGCTTATGGTCAAAGACAGTTAAAAATTCTAAATAAGATAATATACAATCAATCTGAATTATATAATTTGAAATTTCGGATTTTAAGTTGTCAGAATTCGAAATGTCTTGCACTTGCTCCTTTTTTGAAACCCAGCGTTTTTTTTTGTTATAAGTTTAAATCAGGGTTTCCAAAAGTGGGCCATATGGCCCCCTTTGGGTTTATTTGAGCAACTTGCAAGGGAGCCAAACGGTTGTAACTAATAAAAGAGTTTTGTCGTGATTAGATAATACATAAATTTTAAATTAAATTAATGAAAATATGTCAATCAAAGTTGAATTAAGTATTATTTTTGATTATATAATACACCATTTAGTACACTGGTTGAAATAGCACAAAAATTTAAATTTTTCAAACTATTAACTTCAAAATAAGAGTTACTTTAGATTTTAATTACTTCTTTTTTTTTGTTTATACTAATTATGAATATTAGAAGTTTAATTCAAGAAGACATCAATTTCTTATTGGTATATATTATTACTACAAAGTTTGTTTATTTTAGAACTATGTGAATAACTTTACAGATTTTAAACTTTTAAATGGACAAAGTTTCTTTTTCAGTTTAAATTTAGCATTGTTACCACATAATCACACCAACTCAATTATCGTGAAATTATTAAAATAACAGGCTAGTTTAAACTTGACAAATGTGCTTTTTAAATTACTGTATAAACTGTAACTGACATATACGAAAATCTGATGCAATTACTTAATAATGATTTGTTTTTATTTAAGTTTTTATTTTTAAAGAATACCTTTTTTTAATGAAATTTAACGTTTATTAAGCAAAAAATTATTTTATAAGACTTAATGTAAATATAAAAAGTATTTAAGAACGTCTGGAAATGGATAAGCATAAGCTTACTAAAAAGTTGTAAAATATAACCTTGTAAAATAGTGTTTTCTAGGAGTTTCAACAAAGGTGTGACGCATCGCTTATTAGTGCACCAATTCACACTTAAGTACAAAAATAGTGCGCACATTAAATTTTATGAAAAATCTTGGAGGGAGGGGCAATTGCTTTTAAAAATTCTTTTAAGATTTCCAGAAAACTTTGACAATCTCTTTATTATTTTAATTGTACAAAAAGTTAAGACTGAACCTTTTTATACAGTAAGCCTAGATATGTTAGTTTTAAAGATGTATATTTTATAAAAAGTATGACTTATTCTTAAAAAAAAAATAAAATGCTAACTGTTTTACTAGTATTTATTTGTTAACTAGATTCATTGTAAAACTACTTGTTTAAGAAAATTGTGTAAGTCTTTGTTAAGTATCAAATGTTTGATTGGTTTTGCATGCATTTTTCGCCGTATAAAATTAAAAAAGTTGCAATTTATTACTAACGTATTATTTATTAAAAATAAAATTTGAAATAAAAAAGTTTTCATCCTGTTGTCTTTGTATTTTTTTTTTGTGCTTTGTAAATACAGTTTTGTAGGTTTATTTAATAAACTATAATTAATACCTATGTAATCGAAATATTGCAATCAATAACTGAAAATATCTATAGTATAGATTTATGAGTTTGTTATACCTAAAAAATTGCATTCAGTTAGACCAGGGGTCGGCATCCTTATATAAGTAGCAGGCCAATTTTATTACAAAAATTTGCTCGCGGGCCGCACTTTACAGAAAAAAGTCATCGCGGGCCGCAGTTTATAGTTAGTTATCGTAATGAATAATACAAAAGTACTAATTAAATAAAAATTGGGGCAAAATAAGCTATGAAACAGCACTAGTAATGAGTAATTGCTTAAATTAAACCCTATTTGTAAGTTTTCACCACCGAATTTTTTTTTCTATTGTTTTAAAAAAGAATGATTTTAGCTGAAATGTATTTCGCGGGCCGCAGATTTTGTCTTCAAGGGCCGCATTTGGTCCGCGGGCCGCAGTTTGCCGACCCCTGAGTTAGACCATTGGTCGGCTACCTTATATGAGTCGCGGGCAAATTTTTCTACATGAGCTTGCTCTCGGCCCGCACTGATTAGATAAAATATTCCACGGGCCACATTTATTTTAAAATAATTATACTAACTATGAATAAACTATATTTTTAAACTAAATTGATATATTCCAACTAGATGATAAATTCCAATAGTATTTATTTACCAAAAAATCTTTAAAAGGAACATGTAAGTTGTTTACCCAATATAATCAAAATAGCAAAAGGGAATTCTGGTAAATAGTTTTTATTTAAATAGCACTTTTTAATTGGTAAGTGTTAGTTTGTTGTATAAGAATTTTATATCTTAAGAATATTACTTACTATTACAGTTTACTTACAGTTTACTATTTTATTATACTTTATACCTATTAAGGTCGTAATTTTTTTTGCCACCGAAACCTGATAGTGAATAAAATACTTAAATTTGCATTAATTTATTATTTAAGAATCTACCTTAAAAATATTTTCAGATGTTTCATTTGTAAACTTATGTATGAACTTAAAAAATGATGCTATAGATTGAATTTGCCTACAAGTATGTGTTTACTTTTTTTCTATTGCTAGAATTTTTTTATAAAAAAAACAGAATACGTATTAAAAAGCAGTGGTAAATTATAAAAATTAAAAGGATAAACATGTGTAATTTAATAAAAAAATGAGTTACTTTTAAATTTTAAACGTAGGGTACATATCTTTATAAGTGTTGAGTTAATTAATTTTTATACAAGCTCACCTCAACTAAACTATAAAATAAACCCACTACTTTTCGACTTTTTGCTAAACAGGAGCTCTACAGTTTATTAGTTGCTAAAAGAGCATAGTTTTTTGATTATTTTTTTTCAAAACTTTTTTAAGAAACAGCCTTAAAAACAAATAAATAAAGTTAAGTTTAAAAAACGTTCTAAATTCAATGTATTATCAAACCATGTTGCAGATTGTGCTTAAAATTTTTTACCAAAAACTATTCGATTTTTAAAAAGTTATTTATTACTCTATAGTCTATGTCAAGGAACGGCATGCATTTGGTAGCGCAGACCAAAAAAAAACTTCTTGGGCCGCAGTTGTAAGTTTATTTACAACGTTACCTTTTATATTCTTCATAACAGACCCCGGAAAAACTAATGTTAGTGTTTAATATCTTGTTAACTATACCGTAGATTTTCTTACTTTTGTTTTTCAAACCCCAGAATATCTTATAAACGTTTAAAAAAATTCTGTAGCAGGCCAAATTTTTATGATCGCGGGCTGCAGTTTTATCTTTCACGGGCCTCATCCAAATTATAATTAAAAAATGCTCGCAGGGTGCAAATTTACCCTTTGGGTACTGCATTTTAACCGCGAGCCGCAGGTTGCCGGTCCCTAAGTTAAAAAATATTGTTTGTAAAAAGCATTGCATAACATTTAGCTGCTAAAAGTTATGTTAAATTGTTTTTGTAATAAAATAAAACTCCTAAAATTAATACGTATCTATTAAATAGTTAAGTACTAATTTAATTTTTAAAAGTCTTTTACAGTCGTCTTTGTTAAGTTGTAAAAAGTTTAACGGCTAATACAACTATTTTAACCTTTAATAATGAAATTTTTACTTAACATTTTGTTTTTAATATGCAAGACTTCTTTTAATTAGTAAAAGAAAAGAGTTTATAGAGTAAACCACAAAAAAATTTATTATTAAAGCTTATTAAAGGTTATTAAAGCTTGTAGAACTATTCATTAATTGTTTCATTTAAAAAATAATTTGAACAGTTTACTGTATTTTTAAATTAGTCCTATATAGTTTGTTAACACTTATATTTAAAAAATTTGAATAAAAGCAATAAATAGTTTTTACTCTAGGTTTAAAAATGCATGTTTAAAACTAGTAAACAAATCAAAAGCTATTACTACATTCGTAATTTTAATGTTTACGTAAAAATATATCAATAAAAATAAAACACAGCTTTATATTTTAAGCAGTTTTGTGTTTCATTTTGTATTTAATATACCAAAAAAGTTAAACAGCTTCATAAAAAATGATGTATTTAAAATGCTAAAATAAAAAAGCTTTGTCATCGACAATAAGTATAACGTTGTAAAAAATAATGAAATATAGCAGTGATATATTATATTAAACTTTTCGTATTTTAAATAATTTTAAAATATGCTGTATAAGTATTATACCGTTTGCATTTTCAACAGTTGAATAAAGTATTTTAAGATGAAAACAAAGTCAAATTTATTTTTGAAAGTTACACACAACAGAAAAACTATAAGATTAAAAGCAACACTAAAAACACATTGTACACAAGTTTGCATTATTTAATAGTGAAAGGCAAAGACAACATAGCATGCTTTAAACAACAAAATTTTTTGTAGTTTAGTAAAAAAATTACACTAGAAGTCAAAAAAACTTAAATTTGTACAATTAAAACTGATATAAGTAAGTTTAAATTTAATAATAAAAAAGTTATCAAAAGTCTAAATTTTGTTATAATGTATAGCTTGAAAATGGTTTATAATTCAGTAAACTTTAAAGTATGTATTTTTGAAAACTAGTCTACATTTTTTTATAGCTGTTCTATATTAAAAATTTTAAAAATAAAAGTTTTTAAACATAGGTTTGATGTATCTTCTAAAACCTTATATATAACTTTTTTATTATCTAAAGGAGCTAAAAAATGTGTAGTTAAAGTTCTTACGATGCCTTTTAATTAGTAGCCTTCGATGTTTTTTCCTCGCTTTTCGCTTTTGAGGTAGATAATTATAGATTTCATTTTTCTCGATCATCTTTTTTAAAAGTCTGAGTTTACTAAATCACAGTTTTTAAAATCTCAAAATACAAACTCTTTTTCCTTCTATCTACTATAATAAGCAGTTTTCAGACTTTTATACCAACTGAATAAACATTTGTGAAATACTTTTGTAGAATTCATTAAAAACCAGGTATTATACAGTAACTCTGTAAAGAGCTAAGAAGAATGTATACAAACCAGAGACCAACAAATATCAGACTAGATATCGTTTTGTGTTTTTTTGGACCTCCTAATTCAGCACCAACTGATGGAAGTCTTCTCCTGAGCACCAGAATAAAAATAGCAATTACAGCAAATACACTGAAAACGACAACTGAAAAACCTGAAACATAATAAAACTAAATTAAAAATAATTCTAAAACATTTTAAAAACAAGTTTTCTATAAAATATTTAAAGAAACATCTTTAAAAAATTAAATACAGACACAATATTTTATTGACTAAACTTATTTAAATAAAACTATTAAAAGAAGCCTGTAAAAACCTAAATTTCCAGGATCAACCCTGAACACTTTTTCGTCATCAGTTTTTCCGACCACACTCCAGTATACAGCAGCAATTGTCCATGCAAGACCAATACCAAGAAAGACATTTACAGCATTGGAACCCGTCACATTACCAATTGAAGCATCGGCGTACTGATCGTTAATTGCTGCAACTTTGGACGCAAACGTATCTGTTTTAAATTATGCAAATTTATTATTTTTAACTTAGATTTTTTTTGGAAACTACTTAATGTCGTAATTTGAACTAAATAAACTAAAAGTTAAAAAAAAATATATTAATAAGCGTTTTTCGAGCATAAGTCACGTAATAGAAATTTGTTTTTAATTATTTTAAATATTTTCCTAAATTTTTAAATTGGTGTTGAGTACACAAAAAAAGTTGTACGTAGATACATTTATATAACTACCGGTGTGTACCTGAAACACAGTTTACATTATCCTAAAAAGTGTATAAGTTAAGTATGAGCAAGTATAACTAGTAAAAAAATTAGTATTTATTATTATTTTTCGAACACTAAAAATATAATCATAAAATCAAATTTACAAGTACTTTCTTTTCTAGTAAATAAATAAACGTTTAAACTATTCTTAAGTAGCACAAATACTCAAGTTTTTATTTTGCATGTACAACAGTGATAATTTTCTAAAATGAAAAACAAAACTTATAATCATATGTATTTTCTCATACTATAGACTCATACAATTAAAATAATTTTCTTACAAAGCTATTAAACTTATATTAATTGGAAGAATTATATTTTTTTTTCCTATTTTCATAATTAATTAATTTTTATTCTACTTAAAGCTTTTTTTTACCTCATGATAAAAAGGTATAAAGCTTTACACTACAATAATAGTTAAAAAATTACAATATACGGAAAACTATAACTAAAAATAGTTTTAAAACAAGAATTTAAATTTAAAACAACTATTGGTAAAAAAACTACAAGAACAATTACTAATAGATTAGTTTTATATACTTTAAATGACGTAATACAATTTTTGAAACAATATTTGAATTAGTTATATAAATCATTACAAAGTTTCGTTCATATAAAAAAATCTTACCTCTTACTTTTTGTACATGATACATTTCGAAATTGAAGTAACTAATACGAAATAACTACTGCATAGTCTAACTACCTTGAGTTAACAAAAAACCAACACATGGTCTTAGTAGAAAGGGTTTTAACATAAATAACTTTTTAAATCTTTACTTAACAGCAATTAAAACATTATTAAAATGAATACAATATGTTTTAAAACTCAACTGAAATGTATCAACAATTCTTTAGTTAGTTTAACTTTTTTGTTAAGCACAGCATTTTTATTTTGCTTAACTGATCCCTGAGTAGTAATGAATGCTTACCCGGCACACTAGTTCCCATTGCAACTAAGGTAACTGCGGTGACTTCATCGTTAAGGTTGATAGTGCAACCAAAATGAGATGCAACATCACCAATTACAGCAGTGAGTAAACCGATCCCGATGATCGAAACAGTAAAGCATGCCCAGCCACCCATGTATTCAGTAGGGGGGACAAAAGCAAATAAAAGCTGCAATTTTAAAAAGATATCAAACAACAGAAAAAAAGAGCTTTATCAAATTTGAATATAACTAAAAATCAAACAACAAACTTTCCAAAAGACAGTGAGAAAGTGCATAACGTAATCGAAAAAAGACGGGTCGTTTGAATCACCATCATCATCGTCGTCTAAATAACAAATATTTATATTCTAAGATAATATTAAGCTGTATTTTAGTATTGAATTACCGGGAATCGATCATTAGTATTTATAACTTTCTAACATATATTGGCAGTAATATTAGTAATAATGAATAAGGCTTTTAGTACATAAAATTTTCGTTTTAATGAAACTTAAGCTTAAAGTAAAAACTTAGTAAAATAATTGCTTGTTTATACTTATCTGTTTTTTTTATTTTATATAAAAAACTTTAAGCATGAATTTGTCTACATTTTTAAAACTTATAAAATTAAGCTCATATTTAGCTAAGGGTTTTAAAAAAAAATTAAGCTAACTAAAAAAATATTGTTAGGTATTAATATCAATAAGTATATAAAGTGGGTGTTTATTACAGTAAAAATTATAAGTCAATCATCAAAATAATTAATTATTTCAATCTATGTGAAAAAGTTTAGTTATAAACTAAATCGCAGATATATAAACTTCGAGCAGAATCATATTAAAAAAGTTGATAAAAAAAATAATGATAAAGAAAAAAACATTTGATGACATTTTGAATTTTTTTATAAAAACTGTTCCTTAAAAACACTGTTTTTATTAATTTTTGCCTTAGTTTTTTTAATCCACCATTGTTCTGTATAGTCTAAATTAGTTCTTATAGGGCTTTCTAAAAACTAAACTGTGTATGCATTTTGTGAAAGTACAGTAAAGTACAATACTAGGGGATTTTTTTAATTGTTTGTTGTTTATAGAAATAGTTTTTCTTAGTTACAGTAAACAAAAAAAAATTTCTAAAGTGTCGTTTTCTCAGTTTCTCACATTGAAAAAATTATATAAAACTTTACTGATTAATCTCAAATATAAGTGTTTCATTATATTTGAAGTAAAAGTATTAAATTCAGTATTTTAATAAAATGGTAGTTTTTAGTTTTATTTTAAATTTACTAAATATATTTAATTTACGGTATTTAATTTTCTTTAGTTTGTTTGTTTTTTAATAAACGAAAGATCTCTTCAAAGCGTTTGTATAAGACTGAGACTGATTTTTTTGATGGTTCTAACCATTTTTTGTTTTTGTCTACTTATACCATGTTACTTTTTTAAATTTTATGATTACCTGAAACCTACAATCTAAAAACATCGAATGCATTTTTTATATCAAGAAGTTAGCTAAAAAGTTTAAGAGAACAGCAAATGTTCGTTAATAATTCAGTGACAACGTAAATAGTATGATTTATACAAAGATAATATATAAAGTCAGTCCTGGCCAGCTAATATAATTTAAGTTTAAACTAAACTTAAATCAATTGATTTTTTAACAACTTTTATTAGCTCATTTTATAAAAACAACTTAAAGGTCAGTATTTTAATTCTAAGCTATATAGTATTTGCATAAACTTAACAGATTTTTAGAGTCCCTTTTATTATTAGTCTTTTAAAATTAGCTTAGATCAGTGTTTTTAAGTTGCAAAACGTTAAGTTATTAAAAATTAATTTTAAGTAAACAAGTTTTAATTCTTTAGTATAAAAGAAAAATAATAAGTTTACAATACATTTAAATCTCTAACTAATATGTATTTCTATAAGTGTAATTTAGTTTTCTACTAAATAATTTGATACAATTACTTAAGCTTTATTGCTTTCTTATTTACTATATTAAAGTTGATTGATAGGTTCTATTTCTTAAAATAATATTAAATTAAACTTAACTTTAACTAAATTCTGTATAAACTAAAAAAAACATTAATTCGCACTATTGACGTTCCTTTAAATTTTTAAATACCTCCATTGACTGACAACGCCTCGATAAATTGCTCCCTCCACGAAGATGTTCCAACAATAACAGCAAGATTTGCTTTTTTAATAAGCTTGTCCACAGTGTTCTGTTAATACTTTTAGCTTAGTTTTATTGAAACCTCATAATTTATCGATCAGAGTAAAGTAGGGTTTAATATATATTTTGTAAGTTTTAAAATTCTACTTAATCTTATATAGTTAACTATTGTTTGAATTTTTTTTTAGTTTTATTATTTATACGTTTGTACTAAAGTTTGCTTAAAATGCTATCTGGTAGTAAAATCTGTAGATTTATAAATTGCATACAAATAAACCTATATTTTGTTACATTGAAAATAAAAATTTATAATCATCATAGACATTTATATCAAACTGATATAGTTAGTTTGAAATTTAAAACAGCATGTAAACAAGATATTAATAGATTATAGTTTTACAATTAATTCAAGTATTATTCATTTATATTTACTTCTAATTATATAAGCTAATATAATGTAACTATGATGCTAGTATGTTCTAGTACTAAACATAAGTTTAAGCTCAACACAAACTATAACTTTTAATAACATGTTTTTTTTTAATATCTCAGAACTAGATTTTTATTAATTTTTTTTGTTTAATACAAAGTTTAGTGTCACTATTTCTTTTTTTTGCATCTATTCTTTCGTCAAAGTAAAAACTTAACTTAATCCCTAAATTTTGAATGGCCTTTATCTAGCTCTGCTTAGTATCCATACAAAATAAACGATTTAATCAAACCTTTTCTAAAGCAAGTAAAAATAGGGAGTTTCAACTAATGTGAATGTATTTGATAAGTTAAATATTTTTACTTCAATTTAACTAAATATTTATTTGATTGTATTACAAAATACTAGCTGTAATTTAAATTGATTACTTGAAATAAAAAAGTGTAAATTCAAATCATTCAAATAAAAGTATTATCTTAGTTGAAGTCACTTCAATTATTAAACATAAAAGTCTGGAGTTTATCAATTGAAACTTGATAAGACGTTTTAAATGTAATTACAAATGGTTAATAACAACTGTCTTTGAAAGATATCTCAAGTTAAACATTTTTTGTTAGATGTAAAATACATAGACTGTTTAAAAGATTAATGTTTTTAGCATATTTATGAAATTAATAAACAAATTTAAAATCTCAATTAAGTTCTGTTAAAAACACGTTATATATTGATTTTTCACTATTTTTTATATGAAAAGCTCTATTTTAGTTTAGTAGCTTACTAACAATTTAAGTAAATGTTTTGTTGGTTATAAAACAACTTATTTTCAATAATTTAATAATTTTGAAGCTAAAAATGACTTATAAAATTGTTGAAAAATACACTACTTCTAAAATAAAAACTTATTTGTTGGAACACAAGCCTTTCCAAAAACTTCTATGTTCTGATCATTGATAATTTATTATTGTTGCAATAGTACTATAGCTCTAAAAATATTTATTTTTAAGCTTAGTACAGTTTAAATGCATTAATGTTTGGCTAGTTAACAAGTTTAACTTTTAGTCTTTATTGAAAACAATACTTAAAAAAAAAAATTGAAATATATATTATAACAAAAAAATTATTTCTGTATTTTTGGATTTTTATTGAAATATTCTATTAAGCTCATTCTTTATTATTCAAAATATAGTTATACATATCTAATTAATACTAATTTATTGCTAAATTTTTGTAAAAAATTAAAAAAAAAAAAAAATTCTGCTAGCTATATAGGTTCGATTAGAATATTTCTAAACTGACTTTAAACTCGTAACTTTCTTCTATCAAGATTTCTAAAGTGTGGTTTTCTCCCAATCTTGGTTTACCCAACTCTGCTATTCTTTGAGCTTCTTCTTCGTCAAAATTCGCACTTTCGTTGGTTTTAAGCATTTTCTCTGATTCATCCTTACCATTGATCCCAGAATCACTTCCGGAGTCTAAATGAATATCACATAATGACTAAACTTTTTGTATGTTTTTAAAACATAAAAAACTTTATTAATAAAATATTAGCATAATGTGATCTTTAACTTTAATAGATCAAACAAGCAAAAATCGCTGGAAAAATTGTAACTTAAGGATACGACTACAACTTGACTTTTTCGTTTCGCTACCAAAGAAATTAAAAAATTCAAGAAAGTTCTTAAAAAAAAGTAATATTTAAAGTAAATTTGCTATGTGTTTACAACTTTATTTAAAAACCATTAATATTTAAGAGAATTAAAACAAATTTAAGTAAGTAAATATTCATTTGTAAAGTTTTTCTCTTTTATTTTAAATTATCTAAAATAAAGTACTCGGATAAACGAGTTTATAGTTACGACTAGAACTTTTAAAGATATCCTTAAATTCTTTTACTCTGTTAAACATTTCAAAAGAAAGTAAAATGTTCTTTAAGCCAAGTTAAATGTTTTTAAAGTTTTCACTTTTATCAAAAATTAAACATTTAGTTTGGCTAAAATTGAATTTGTTAGCTATAGAGAATGATGAAATAACTGTTGTTATTCTGTGACAAGTTGTAATAAATGACAACACAGCTGTTTTTTTATTACTCGTAAAAACTAAAACTTTACGTTATAAATTAATTTTATTTTTCAAAATAAGCTTATAAAATGTCTTCATAAAAATGTTAACACTAACTAAAAAGTTAGCAGCTGTTACAAGCATGCAGAATCTAAATAATTGATTAAAAACTATGAGTTGGGAAAATTTAGAAACATATAACTTTTTTTTTGTTTAAATTATAAAAACAGTTCAAAGAACTAAAAGCTTGAAAATAACAAGAAAAAATACAATACAGTAACAAAATAATAAAATAACATATGTTTTAATAAAAAGTCAAAAAAAACTAAATGGTAAAGTGGCATACTTAAAAATTTTAATGGTAAAGAAGCATGATTTAAAAACTTTGAGTGAGTTTTGTTGAGTTGATTTGATTAAAGCACAGTAGCCTTAAATGAGTAAAACTACAATTGCCACTATAAAAATATTCAATAATTTTTCTAATCATCAGTTTATAATACTTTTGTATTGATTTAAAACTATTTTTTTTTAATAATTTAGTTTGAAGAAAACTATAAGTTTATACTAATTAATACAGTACAAAAATCATAAATATTTTTTGATAATTTTAGTTAGCTATTCAGAAAAATAAAAATAACATCTACAAAGCAATTATTTTTTCTTTAACTATTTACCACAAAATTTTCATTTTCACTAAAAAGTTTATTAGACTTGGATCAAAAAATTATAAATACAAAGACACACCCAAATAAAAAAAAAAACTAAGTAGTTAATTAATGTTAAGTTTAATTTAATATTTACTAATATTATGTGCTTTAAACATATAAAAGAACTAAGACATGCTATTGTTAGGATGTCAAGAACTAAAAAAAACCTGAATTTGTGTCACTACTGTTAGATGATCCTGATTCAGACTCAGACACAAGCCTTGGAGTAAAAAGTTGAAGGAAAAAGTTTTTGTTTTTTTCATATTCCTCATCATCTATTATTGCAATGTTCACGTGTTTACTGTTACATAAACATTTGACTTGATATTATAGCAAGTTTAAATTTTTTTAGATATGTGAATGTTATGAAGTATAACAAAATAAAAAGAAGTTTATGTAAAGCCACCAAGTAACCTACTTTTTAAATACTCACGTTTAATGTGTTGTTGAAATTTATAGTATGATTTAAATACCTTCAGGACATTGTAAGGTACTAAAATGTTATAGAAGTTTATATTCTATTTATTACATGTATGTCGATTGGTAAAAAGTGTTTATTTTTTCAGAATTAAGTAACTTTAATACCAAGTAGAACTTTATTTTATTTCTAAAACTAAACAAAGTTGTATAAAATTTTAATATATATATTTTTAAAAATAGTTTAAATTTTTAATCTGTGCATATAAAAGTTTTTCAATTCTCATTGTTTACTCAGTCTTCATTTTAAATTTTGTTTTCTATTGTTTGCTTTTTTAAAAATTACTTGATTATCTTTCAAATCATATGTTTTATAAGTTTTTAGAAAAGCTTTAAGGTGTTTTTAATTCGCTATTTGACTTTTATCAAAATTAATCTAATTTGATAATTTTTAGTAATTGCTTATTAATTTCTAAAAAAATTATTAATAAAAATTTTGTTTTACTTGTTTTAAAATCTTTAAGAAATAATTCTTTTTTACTTAAATAAGAAAAAAATGTTTCTATCTATTTGAATCAGACAAATGAAAGAAAGTTAATATATATTTTAAACTATTAAAAAATAAGCTTAAACTCAATTCTTAAAAATTTATATATTTTTGTTACTAAGTTTTTGAACGGAAATAAAAACTGTAAAACTGTTATTTTTTATAAAATTACAAATAAAACCAACGAAGTTTCGTCATCGTCAAATTCAAGTTCTCCAACTGCATCAACGTAATCA
The DNA here is from genome assembly GCF_965202585.1 of Thalia democratica. Classification (NCBI taxonomy): domain Eukaryota; kingdom Metazoa; phylum Chordata; class Thaliacea; order Salpida; family Salpidae; genus Thalia; species Thalia democratica. The sequence continues at coordinate 63,265,702 of NC_139165.1, forward strand.
ATTCCACCACCTCGAGCTGCCCCATTGATTGTTTTGTATGGAACAACTATTTTGCCTCTAGCCCCAGAATTTCTTTGAACTTCTATTTTTAACACTCCAACTCCTTCAGTTACCTTTTTAGTTAAAAATTACTTTAGTTTCAACCTTGTTTGTTCTTAATATCCTTTGAAAACCTTGGATAAGCAAGTCAATTACGCATCAACAAGTTAAGGTGAATTAGTTTCTAATAATAAGACGTTTAAAATGATTTTTAAACTTATTTTAAACTTATATGCTTTCGAAATAATTTTCTAGAAGTTTGAGGAAACTGTTATTGCAAGCTATTTTATTTACAGTGTTAAAAATACAAGTACACAGTTACAATATTAACCTTTGCATATTAAGAAGCCAGTGTCTATGACTAAGTGTAATTTAAGTTTAAGGTAGAGTAGGAAGTCTTAGTATTGAAGATTTATTAATGACGTACAGCAATGACTACTTCTAAAAGTTCTGGAAACAATCAGCACTCGTGGGAATTGTAATATTTAAACTTTCTATGTATTTTAACTTTTGAAAAGCTTTTATCAATCCTATTTATTTCACCAGTCAACTTGTTACATTTAATTTTGCTATAAAATAATATATATTGCTTAAAAAAAGTATCAAACATACCAAACTTGTATTTAAAAGTTTTATATGCAGCTATTAGATACTAAACAGAATGAATCTTAAATTTATTTGTGTTAAAAAATACAGGTTTGCTTTATAACAAAATAAAGTTCTTTTTAAGTTAAGAATTTAAATTGCTGTATAAAAGCGTATTATAAAAAGCTTAAGATAAGAGTTAATAAGGCTCTTAAAAATAAATTAAACACATAGTTTTGTTAGTTCCTTTTAGTTATTTAAAAATTTTAATAACTTTAAGTTATTATGATTTGTTTAACTTGAGATAGAAATTAAAGGTTTTAGTTAAATAACAAAGATAAAACACAAAAATAAATAAATTAAAAAAAATTGTTGTAAATTAAAACTTCAACCAGAAGAGCTAATCTTTTAAAAAAATTCTAAAATGTTAAACTAATAATCTTATTAAAGATTGATTAAAAGAGTTTAACTTTTATTTATAACTTCTAACAAGTATGCCAATAAAAGAAAAAACGAAACTTATATAAAGTAATAACATAAAAAGTCTGCTTAAAAACTTTTGTAAAAAATATCATACACTTTGATTGTTTTTAATTTTTGTAATCTAATTTCTAAACATACTTGCTTTTGTAGTGACTTTAAGTAATATATAAACATGTACTTTAAAAAGTTTCCCAAAGTATTTGTTTTTTTATAAACTTTACAAATTAAAGAACAGCTAGATTCAATGAAACCTAATTTATAACGGCTCTGCTTTGAAAAAAAAAAAACATTTCATTACGAACTTGTAGCCAAAGGGCAACTTTGTCTTAATGTAATTTAAAAATGCATTAACATATATTATGTTTTATTTAAAAATAATTATAAAGTATTAAATATTTAGTAAAAAAGTTCGCTGGTTTCAGCAGTAGTAAATAATAAAAAAACAGTTTAAAGCTTTATGAACATAGTAATTTTGCATTTTTTAAGTTTTTAATATGTTTAGAAATATTTTTTTCACTATAATAGAACTTATTTTTTTATTTAAAAAAATACTATTTGTATACTTTTGTTTTATAAAAGGTTTAGGTTTTTTTTGTATAGATTGTATCAAAAACTAGCAAGTTAGTGTGAAACATATTGGGTAAATTTAATTTATATTTTTTAAATTATTAAGTTAATGACAATTTTTTTTACTAGCCTTTAGAACATAATCTAGTAGCCTGCTTAACTCTGTTTTGTTCGCAGATTTTCATAGAATTAAAAAAAAAAATTATTAAAAACTTATTTATAAATAATATTACAAAGAACAAATTGTTTAAATGTTAGACTTGTATTTGTGTGAAATTATAACAAAATATTTTCTTAAACCTCCTTTATTCAGCTTAGTTCACCTACAATCGATTTTATTAAATAATTTATACAAAAATTGAAAGTTACCAAAAAAAATTATAAATAAATAAAACAATCAAAAGAACTTTACAAAGTTTATACTTTAATACAATCAAATTTTAAGTAATTTGTAAATTTTTTATATTTAGTTGAGAGAGATAATATAAATCCTTCTATCATTAGTAGAAATAAGGTGGTTTAGGTTTATGGTTTAAAGTTATTTTAAAACTTTATAAACAAAAACTAAAACAATTATGTATCATATTAAAACCAGTAACTGTTTTTTCTCTTCATATTCTTAATTGTTTTTTAATTTCAATATGCATATTAAGATATCGCCAATTTTATCTGTATACATTTTGTAAACCTTCCTTGAAAGGAAAATTTCTTTTTAAATGGTTATTATCTAAAAAGAAGATTTAAATTAAGAACAAAATATTAAAATAAAAATATATCAATGTCTTTCTAAAAGTTCTTATGAATGCATATCAGAGTAAAACAAAAATTTAAAACTTCTATGCTTATGTATAGGCAAAGGTGTTTTAGCCATTAAAACTTATTTATAGTACATATTGAGAGTAGAAAAATAGTACCTAACCCTTTTCGAGACGGATTTGACCCTATTCGGTTTACAACACAAACTTCATATTAAGCATCTTGTGCAAAAAAACTTAAGCTAACTTTTTGAGAAAAACAAATAAAAACTTTTATAGTTGTCAGTAGGCGATAATGCTAATTTAATGATTTTTTATTGAAGACTTATGACTGAGAAACATTTTTCTTTTAAAAATAGGTAAAAATAAAACAGTAGCATATTTGAATATTGTTTATTAATTCAAATTTATAAAGGCTGCCGACCCTGCTATACATGAATATATTCTTAAGTAAAAACAAAATTTATTTAAATGTTGTAACCAATTTAACTTGCTAACCAAGTCTGCATTACTTTCTTAGTCAACTGATCTACCAAAAAAAAAGATTGTCAAAAAAAACCGTTAATGTTGGTTCGACAAATGAGAAAACCCCGGCATGATCATCATCCAGTATAACAACAGTTGCCACGGTAGGAGGGACTAGCTTGGCTGGTTCACCTTGCTCTTCATACCCCCCATCTGGCGCATGAGACCGAACGTTGAACAGTTCGATCCTAAAAAATTCATCTTCTTCAAAAATATCGTCATCCATGATTTCTATCTATTTTTAATTCGTAAAATTTAATATTTACCTACTTTCTAAATTGTCTGTATATTACTTTTGTTAAAAGGTTATTTAGTGTTTTACTGAAAATTTCATTAAAAATGTTATGTTGACAAAAAAAATTATTATGATTACTCTTGTAAGTACTTTAAATATAAGACACCGTAGAACTATTTTATTTAATTGATAGAGAAACGTCATTAGTCAAATAAAGCACTTGCGTACGGAAACAGCTGTTTTGATTTTGTAGCACAATTAAGACGTTTACGTTCTATACTAAACAACAGCAAACTTTCAATGTATATAGTTTTATTTAAAATTTTAGGAGATAAGACTAAATTAAATTATAATATATAAAAAACTTAACGAATAGCTCTGTAAACTAAAATTCTTTTGAAATGAGCTTTAATTCGAAACAGAACACTTATTTTATATATTTTAGTTTATATAAAAGAATATAAAGCCTTTTGTTTTTAATTGCTGTATTTTTTAAATGTTTAACTTTAAGGACCCTTAAAAATGGTTTTAGCAAAGATTGTTAAAGATTTGTTAATGAAACAGTTTTGGGATTCTGATTTTTAAATAGTCTTTCAGAAACTAAAAGTTGATTTTTTGTTTTGTAAATGGCTCATTTATTAATTCGTCAGTAGTTTGATATTAATAAATACAAATGTGTTAGTAACTAGTTCGGTTTAAATATTTAAGATTATTGTAACCGACTTACTTAAATGAAAATAAAAAAGTGTATAACTTTTTTGTACAACATTTTTCCAATAAAATCCTTTTTTTTATAAAAAATTGCGCATTTTACTTTAAGGATGCTAGTACACTTTTGAAAGTATTAGCTTAATTTAAAATAAATAAAACGAATGAAAACTATTTCATACACAGTTATTTAATTTTCATATTCGATTTAATATACTAATTTATATTTTACATTTGTACCTAAACTATTTATTTGAGTATTAGGAAAAACTATAGAGCAAATAAAGTTAGCGTTTATTAAAAAATAGCTTATAGATAATTTTTATTACTTGTACAAATCGATGAGTTTCACCCGGCCTAAAAATAAGAGTTGACTCAGTCTTAACATAATCGCTGCCTGCGTTTGCTGTGCCATCGATCGTTCTGTAATCAACATAGACAGTCCTGTTTAAATCACCGCCTTTTCGAACTACCTATGTATGTTAAAAGTAGTATTTAGTTTATCAACTTAGTTCATTTGATTAATGTGATTAGAATATACACTTATTTTAAAACGAAAAAAAGTTTTTTTTTTTATAGATTATGTTACAACGATTGAAATACTTTTTAAAATGCATCTGAAAATTATAAAAGTCCTGCTTAAAAAATAAAATAAAAACAAGCTAATTTCATTTAAAGAGCTTTTGCTTGCAAACAACTTAGCTTACAAGTTTTAAACAGTAAATAGCAAATTTAAAAGATCGCAGTAACTTCACGCTGTTTAAATTGAAGATATAATTCAAAGTTAATCCTTTGCAAATGTCTGAGTAAATGACCTTTATTTAAATGTTGAATTGCAAGCTAATTGAAAGTTTGAACGCCTACTTTTACCATTTTATTGTTCAGCACTGTGCTACTACTTATATGTTTAAAAAAATTTTAAAAATCTAAAAATTCAAGAGTAAATTTTGAGATAAAATAACTTAGTAAATATTTTAAAGCCACGAAGAAGCGTTGTTCAAATTTTAATGAAAAAGGCAATACAATAGTGATCATTTATCTTGACAAAGTTGACTTTTCTTTGACTTAAACTTATTATGAATCTACTATTTTTTTTAAGCAGAAATTATACACTTAAGGCAAAAAAAAGTTCCAATTATTAAAAAGCGTAAAACTTGAAAACTTTTAGCTTGACGAATAAACTTAAAATAAATTACTATTTACAACTTGTTACTTTATAATAGAATACTTAAAAATAAAAAAAACACTTTAATCTAATACTAAAGTTAATGAAAAAGTATTTGTTTTTATATTAGTTTTTTAAAGACAAAAAAAAAAGATTGGGTTTTTAATTTTAATAAAAAAACTTAAAATTAACTCCTTAAATATATAAAACAAATAATTTATAATAAACCCTTTTTAATTTTGTTTTATAATTGTTTTAACACTAGAAAAATATGAAAATTTAATAATTACATTTATTTTGGTTTCAAATAAGAAAAAGTAAAAATTGTAATTTTATTAGTAGTTAGAATACTTACCATGAATATAAAATATTTATATAAATTTAAACTAGATTGTTTTTTTTGTCAATTTAGTTTATTTATTTCAAAATTTTGAACAAGTTCTTTTATGACTAACTAATTAACATTTTTTAGTAGTTTATAATAACTGTCTTAACGTTATTGTAAATTCTTTTTTTTTATAGACTCAAAAGACTATTATTAGAAAATTGTTTTTAATTAATCTTCAACAAGTAATTAAAATTACTTATACTTTTAGTCGTACTTTCGTGCTGAATTTATTTCTTCTCCGCATTACAAAAGTACTTTTCAATCAATTTTAGCTATATAATAGTAATGTTTAAAAATTATTGTAATAAGAATCACAAGTGTGGCACCACAACAAACCGGCCAATATACTACAATGTCAAACGTCACGTTAATTCCACGTTAGATTTATTACATCACATTTGACCTTGGTTTCTTTTTTTATTATAGTTTTAGATATAAAGACAAATAAAAATTTTAAGATCTTTAGATTTTTTAAAGTTTTAATTTATAGTTGTTTAATAAAGGTATTAAACAACAATCACTAATATTTACTTTAGCAAAATATTAATTTATTTAGTGATTTTTATTAGTAAATTTATAACTTTAATCAATTTGTTTGCAAAACAATTATATGGTTATTAAATATATATTACATATTTGTTATCTAAAAAAAAGTTATTTTGACTTTCAAAATATATAATAATAGATAAATATTTAAAAAAAAATACTATATCATAAGTTTTTATGATATTAGAACTCATAAAACAACTTAATGTATAAGCGTTTTTTATTGACAGAAGTTTTAACAAAAAAAAGAACTAAGTTAAATATACCTTTATTATCTTTTAAGTAAAAAATAATAAGCAAATAGAAAGATATTTAAACACTTTAAGAAATTTATAAACATAATTAATGTATTTTATTTGATTTTATTCTTTCATCAAAAGAACTAAATAAATAAGAATGTCTGTCATGACACTAAAAGTATTGACTCTTCCTTAAAAAAATAAAAATATCAAATATTGCTTTAACTATAGTAATAATGTTATAACATTTAAGTTTCTCAAATCGTTCTTCTGGTATTTAAATTATTAATTGTAATTTTTTTGTCTTTATTTTAATTACTGTACATAAAAAACTGATATACTTCAAAAAAAAAACAAATATTTTGTTTTGAACTCATTATTAATGCTTGAAGTACTTTTAGTCGTGTCGTTAGCAACAAGTAAAACAATAAATAAAAGTAATTTTTTGCTTTAATTATGTAATTGAATAACGGTTACACAAAAGAAAGAACACTAAATTTTAGATAGCCTAAATACTTTTATTACAGAATAATAATCTAAATTTAAATAAATGTTTCAAAGTAACACTCGAAAACAATATATATTTTTTTATTTTAAGAATCTTATGCAAGAATATTTTTTTGCTACTAAGTCTTTGCACTAAACTGATTAAAAACACGTTTTTAAAGACTAAAAAATTGACGGATACAACTTATCATTTAGAATTAAGGAGGTTTAAAAGTGTTAAGACCACTAATTATTGTGTAAAATTTACAACCAATACTTGATATTTTTTTCTTAACTCGATTGGTAAACCATCTACAAAAAATGCGAAATGTCTAGTAAGTAGTACTGTTGTATTCATAAAATACGGAAGTTAATAAATTTTTTAAGTTTTTTCCTCAAAAAGTTTGTGAAATTTTAATTAACACATCGATTAAGTATCCTATAAAATAAAAAATTTCAAACGATTGTTAAACTGTACGTCTTAGAAAACTTTAATCTTATATTAATATTTGACAGATTTTTTCTATATTTTATTAATAAAACTGTTTAAAATTTTTGAAATAAGATATGTTAAAGAATTTTAGTTTTAAACTATAATTTTTGTGAAATAGGTCAAAAAAAAGATTAAACTATCTGAACTGTTTTAAATTTTCAAACTTTTTTGTATAAATGTAGTTAATAATTTGTAGTTACTGAATTATATTGAGAAATAAATAAATCTTAATATCGTTTTAAATTTATATACCATTTGCAACTTAGTATCAATAGATTATTCATTTTTTTATATTATATTACACATAGCTTTTCAAAACTATACGAGTTTCATTTTCAAGTGATAAATTTTAAATAAAATTTGAGTATAGTTCAAAATTTTAAAGTTTTGAAACGATGCAAGCAAAGCGAACTCCACAGCCTGGAATCAATATTGATTGAGAAAGAGCGACCTAATTTAAATACGCAATTAGCATTAAATGGAAAAACAAAATTATTAACAATCTATAAATAAACATACCTTTACTTTAGTTATACTTGCTAAATTTCTAAATTTTGTATTTATTTGAATTTATTCATACGTCATAATTAAAAGTTATTTTTTAAGCTGTTCACTTACCAAAAAATTTTTTCAAATTTCATTTAAAATTTATCACTTGAGAATGAAACTCGTATAGTTTTGAAAAGCTTTGTGTAATAAATTATAAAACATAATGAATAAACTATTGATATTAAGTTGCAAATGGTATATAAATACGTTCAAAAACATTCCTATAATAGTACGTTTTAAATTTATAATTTTACCATTTATTTTTTCCCCAAAACTTAATTGTTTTGTGTATTATTTTTATTTTTTAATTTAATCTCCGAAATTTGTTATATGTTTTCTAACTTTTTTATAGTTGTGACCCTTAACGTTTTAAAATTGAAAAACATTTTAAATTAGTTAACCTGTGCCTCACAATATCCGCAGTTTTCCATGACTTTGTACTCAGCCGGCTCAAAACTAATTTTTGCTTGTTCATCATCTTCATCTTCATCTAACTCGTTTAGTGTTTCTTCCTAAATCATAATATGTTTTTATATGAATCTTTTAAAAAAATGTATGTAGAAATTTGTTGAAAAAAAGTTTTTCAAAGTTTATAAATTTATTTAACAATGGATTAAAAGCTGAAATTTTTACAAATAAACGGACCTTAATTCTTTTTCGATTTAAAAAATACTATAAACTTACAACAACGACTTCTTGTTTCGTTTTGTTAAGTATATTTCCGGCTCCTGTTAACATCCTAGTTGCTTGTATCCTGTAGAAAGCACGACTCTTTTGCTGCTTGCTTAGTGCTTCTACCGACGCCATCTTTGCAATTTCCGCCATATCAGCGTCAGGGAACTTTCGTCGTAATTCTCTCATTATCCTCACCTGTTTTTAAAAGTTGCTTAGCATAAAGCGGTGCATTATAGCTTATTAGGAATAAAGCAAAAACATCACACTAATATATTTAAAAGTTCTCTTAAAAATTTTATTAGTCAAAATTTACCATGCTTTTTCTATTTTCTTCAGGGTCATCGGATGTTTCTTTCTGAACAAGATCCTCACATACTGCAGAGGTTGCAACAGATCCATTTTCTAGATTTTCAAGATGTATATCTGTGAAGTCTTTGTTATTTTCTCCTTCTATTTCTTCATCTGGCCTACCTTCTGTCTCAACTACAATGTTGCCTCTTTTTGCTCGATACCTTAAAAATAGTTGTCGTTTTACCTAAAGTTGTGCATTAAATTAAAAAAATAGTTACTTATATTGCGTATTATTTGTAAACAGTTTAGCAAAGCAAAACAATCTGAGAAAAAAAGTATATTATCAACTATATTTATCTTGACTTTTTTTGACATTTGATATTGGAAATACTTTTTAACAGTCATTAACAACCTTTTGTACATGTATTTGTACACTAGAAGCCTTCTGTCGGCAATCCAAGCCATAAAGACAAGAAAAGGGAAGAAAAGAAGAGTTATTACACCCTCCAAAGGCGTCACTATTGAAGGACTGCTAATAGAAAGAATAAAGTACAACCAGAAATAAGCTAAAATTGACCAAACAGCTGTGACGGCAAAAACCCGAGGGTGCTTTACTTTTCGCTCTTCGTCATCAGGAATAACATACATGCATATAGCAATAATTATAAACAAGTTAAATGAAGCAGATCCAACAATAGTTGAAGGTCCTAATTCTCCTGCTTTGAACCCTCCAAAACAAATCTCAATTACAGAGAGCATTATTTCCGGAGCAGAAGAACCAAGAGCCATTAGAGTTAAGTTGGAAACTGTTTCGTTCCATATGCGGACCGTAGTAACCACTTTCTCTCCACTTTTGTTCTTATACACGATCTCTTTTTCCTTACTAGTGATAACTTCTATGGAAGCCATAAACCTATCGGCAATTATGGAAACTCCGAGAAACAGATAAATCATTGCAATCAAGTATACGGTTGCTCTACCAACAATTTCAGTTCTTGACAGTTCAGAGCTGTCATAAGGTTTCCATGCATACAAAATGGTACCGTCTTTGCAAACTCGAGGCTCTTTAAGCTTATCACATCGGTTTACCTCTACAACATTACTTGATGTAGTAGAGTTTTCAGTGAGGCATAAGGGCAGAAAAGTGATATAAACAACCAAAACTATTGTTGCAAAATTTGAAGTCATAAAAGTCATGGTTAGTTAATTTTAGAAAGAAGTTCGACAAAAATGTATCAAAGTTGTTTCATTTTTCTTTAAAATTTACCGATAACTTCTGTAAAATTATACATGCTTGTTAAGTTAATTAACAAAAAATTAATAAATCTTAAATTAATTAAATTGTTAGAGGCTTCGAAGTTAGTTATTTTTTGACTAATAAACTTTACTCGTTTATACTTATTCTGCTACTAATATTTTTAAAAGCTTAAATGTATGTATTTTTTAGTTTTAAACTTTATGAAAAATTTTGAATTTTTTTTTTCATAAGTTCAAAATGTAAACTTATAATGCATAGTTTTATTTCAAAAAGTATTCTTTAATCTAAATAACTTTAATTACTATACAAATGTTTCAAGCGTGTTTCGAGATACACATTGTGATAGCTAACACACTTAACAATTAAAGTTTTAATCGATACAGTTTTTACTTACTTTAATTGCTACTTAATATGCAATATATTAGAAACAGCTGAGAACCGAAAGAGAAAAATATTGATCGAAACACTAATACGCACTAGAAAACAAGTTAGGTTGATCTGGAAAAAGCAATTATTATCTGGTTCGCCTCCGAACTTCAAAATTTATTTTTGATTAAGTCACACTTGCTAGAAAGTTATAGAAGTATAAACTTAGGGAATTTTAAGTGCGCTCTATCTATTAGCTTGTTAGAATAGATTGCAATTGACTAATGAATAATTTACTAAGTGCTTTACTTTCTTTTAAAAAGGTTCATCTACAAAATGCCTCGAAATGCGAAGCACAACTCCTAATACCTACTTTTAATAAACTTTTTTTTTAAACTTCTTTTGTAGTTTTAAAAGTTGGCTAATATTAACGGTGTTTCGAATACTTTTTAGAGCAAAGGATTAGATTTTAAATTATAAATGAAAAACTTCAACAACAAAATGAAATTTTGCTACTTATAAGTTTGAATAAATTTAGCGACGGCATAGAGACTTCTATTTTGTAAATAAACAAGAGTGAAAATAAAAAAAAACTATCGTATGTTACAACAAAAGAATTCAATGCACAAAAAGAAAGTACTCTTATTAAGTTCAATATATTTTTTTTAAATAGTTAATGTTATTACTTTATTGCTTTTTTTAAGTATTATTTTATACTTTAAAAACCTAACAAGTAGTAAATTAGTTGTTTATTTATTATTATAGTACTGATTACGAATATATTTATTAAAAAAGATATTTATAAATTCAATACAGAAAATATGACATAGTCAAGTAGAAGTTAAACCATAAAAAAGATTTTTTTTGTAAAGAAAAAATAGCTTTGCGTTGTCAATAACGTAGTTTTAATACATAAACTTAATAGGAGCTAGCTTAACAGTTTCATTAAGTATGTTTTTGATTGTACTTTGTTTAAATTTGTATACATATATATATGTATTATATATAGATAGTTGCCCTCACTAAAACTTAATTACAAACTACTATATCATTAAAAGGAGCTTTTTAACTATCTAAACTAAAGCTTGTGCTGCAGATAAAAAAATCAAACTAAACTTTTAAGTTTTTGAATAAAGTATTAATATATATACTTCCTAAAAACATTGAGTACTAAAAGCTGAACGCAACTAACTTAATATCTGAATTTAGTTATTTTAATTTTAAATAAAGTACGATTTTCACTTATTTTGCTTCATATCAACTAATCATATCTACTAATCCATAAATAGGAATTGAACTGCTAATTAAATTTACAAAAATGGTCGAAAGAAGTGTAAGCCCGCGGCAAGTTGACCTCTGAACAGAAGAGACATGCAACAACTGAAATTCAACAGTCGAACATTTGAACTACAGAACTTCTGTCAGCTCTCTCGTTTTATAATGTTATCTTAGACGCTGGGCTGACGCAAAACGTGAATGCGAGTTTGCAAGAGAAAGGCTGGAGGCTGATACTAAAATTAGAAAGTTTTTCACGCAAATACTTTGTCGCAAAAACTTGTTACTCATTGTCTTCCTTGTTTGGCATAGTACATGTGAAACTGACGCTTTTCGGTTACTTAAAAAGCAAGTGCAACAAGTTCACACAGTATGGTTTGATTGTTTGCTAAGAAGTGTCTTTTAATAAAACTTTACAAACCGTTTTATTAACTCAAAAATATGTTATCAAGAAAAGTCAGTGAAAAACTTAAGCTTATGCTTTAAATATTGAACAAAGTTTATTTTTAAACTCCATTTTAAAACTACAATGGTTACAATAGTTTTTCAACCGTCAGATTATTAAAAATAATCACTTTTAACAATATCTAAGGGTTAAAAATTAAAGTGTAGCTCTTTAATAATAAATTAATATACAAAGTTTAAGTTCGTAGTGTGACAATATCTTTTTTAAATTTTCAACTTATTTTGTAATTTTAAAGTTTGTTTTTACAAACGTTAGTAAACATTTTAAAAACTTTTTTATGTTGGTGTCCTTTTAATTTTTGTAAATTCTGTTTCATTTAAGATGTATAAAAAGTCTTCTAGTATGAAAAAATTAACATGCTAAAGTATTTAAGGCTTTTAAGTAATATTATGCCTTATTTATCTCTTTTTAAAAACTTAAACTCTCAAAGTATTTTAAATTGAATTATATAAACAGAGTTTATGCATTAAAGCTTTTTATTTAAGAAATAAAACTGGACACTTAGTACTAAAATAAACAATATTGGTGTTCTGTAAAAGATCAAGTGTTTTATGAAGTTTGTATGTCATAAAGAAGTGAGCTAGCTTTACAAAAAAAATAATATCAATTAAAAAAATGAGTTTTCCAAGGCGGCAAATGGACTTGAACTTTACCAATAGAACCTCATAAATTTTTGATTTGCTAAACAAAACCTTGACTTACCAAAAACCCATAAAATCAATGCAAATCAAAAAACTATATTTTTACAAGACCTAGATCTTTAAAAAGTAACATTAAGTTATATCTAGTGATTAGTTTTAGTATTAAGACTGTAAATTAGTATTTTTCATTAAAATTCATTAAAAAGTTTTTTTAAATTCTTCAAAACTTATCCAAAGATTGATTTTAGTTTAGCTGAGTATACTGAATTTCTTCTAACTTTAAAACATGTTTTGTTCTAAACTAAATTCTTCGAGTACATTTAAAATACAACGATTTCAACTGCTTTTAAATTTATACACGTTAAAAAATTTAAGCTGTAAAAAGTATTGTAAATTTAAAGTTTTTAGATAAAGTTAATAGTAAAGTAAAGCTAAAAGCTTAATTAACATAGAATATTAAATATATTGTTAGAAAGCTCTACATTCTACATTCAATTATTTTAACTAAAAAAACTTTACAAATTTGAATTAAAAATGACATAAATTTTAGTCTATATTATATTTTTATTGACCATAAAAACAAATACTGCAATAAATGCTTTTAATTTAAGTAAAATGTATTTCTTAGTTTATAACTCAACATTTTTATTGTTATTAATAGGGACAAAATAAAAGCATTAAATTATTATTTTTTAAAAAGTTTATATAACTTTAAGCTAATTTTTAAAAGTTTAAAATAACTTTATTGATTTATAGCGTAGACACAAAATGTTTTACTTTAAACAATAAAATGAAATGCGTTGCTATTGTTGCCAAAGTTTTAATCTTTTCCCAACTTATTACATCTTTAAAGTGATAGAAAAAGTTTTGTAATAGAACTAAAAACTATTATTTTTGTTAGATAAAAAAAAAATTAAAATGTCAACAGATTGTAAGTGTATTAAAATTTTTTAGCAAAATATCTACAAGTTACAGAATTAGTTTATACTTTCCAAAACATTAGATAAATATAAAACTAGCTACGAATGTAAGAAAAATAAAGTAGCTAAGGTTCAATAAATTTAAGGCTTTCTCATAAAACTTTAATCAAAAAAAGCTAAACTTTAACGTTTTTATCTTATAAAAGTTTTAAACGCAAAATAATTAAAAGCTAAAAGCTTATAAGCCTATATTTTGCAAAAACTTTATTAAACACCAGTTTCTTTTAAAATTAATCATTGCAAAGCTTACTAAAAAACTTTACTGTAAAGTACTAATTGATAAAAATTCTAAACTGTAACAATACAAAATAACTCAGTTAACTTGAACAGTTTCTAAATAAAAGTTCTTTTAATTAAAACTGTTCATTTATTGTTGCTTACTGTCGTAGAAAAAAAGAAGTTTTATCAGCGGTTATGAGTACTAAAATAAGAGATCGTGAGCTTTTTTGGTAACGTCAAAGAAAGTTGTTTTGATTTTAAAACCTAAAAACATTACTTTTTTAAATATCATGATCGAAAAGACTTTAAATTTGGCTTTACGTAAAAACGTGACGGAACGTAACTCGTTAAATTAATAAAAAACTGTTGTCTAATCTAATGCATCAAATGTCATCATTTCATAACATTTGTGCTTGTATTACAAGCGAGCAAAAAACCATAAATTTGATTAAAAATTTCATTTTTGCACTTTTAGGGTAATGTTAAACGTTTTATCATCAAAATGGTGCGTAAAAAGGAGCTTTTAATACAAAATTTTGCTTAATTTTATGCAAAAAATAACTTTTGAAAAATTTCGAAGGAACTAATCAACGCAAAACACATCGTAATGATTGCATATTTTCGTCATACTGCTTTAGGGATTGCTACGCAAGTGAACTATTACAGCAATTTCAAAATTAATTTTCGTCGGATTTTTCATTAAAATAGTTTTAAAACTTCGTTATTATTTTTTATAAATCTTATGAAGTTAGGCTTAAGTTCTTAAAACCAACTAGAATATTTCCTAAGCAAATTTTCAAACTTAACTTAAAAAATCAGTTAAGTTTTTATATCATATAACTACCTTTTTTCAATATTCTTATTCATGTAAAACTAAATAGAACATAAAATGTTTGTCTTAATTTTTTCAAACTGTATAATCGATTTAGGTAAATACTACGCCTTAGTAACTGCTTTAGTAGTTTTATGTTTCTATATTTATGAAAGGTTTTTGAGTTTTTAAAATCACTGCTAGTTCCTTTAAATGTAATAAATAATTTTATCTTTACTTCTTAACTTTAAACTCATTTAATGCATTTTACTTTTTGACCACTTAAAAGGTCAAAGATTAATATAAGATAAACTATGATTATTATGATAACTTGATACTTTAAACTTTCAATTAAACAAATTAATGATAATACCGTGCGTATTTTTAATAGGTATAAAAGTATAGTGTACTACAGTAAAATATTGGTAGTTTAATAATATACTCTATATATACTATTTTTCAATTGATTAATAAATTAGAATAGTTTGTTATTTTCATAAACATACAGGTTTGTTATTAACTGTAACTAAACCAAAGTAATCTTCTTAAAAAATAAGACTATGCAAAAGTTTGTATTAAGAAACTTAAGTGTACTAAAGTTGTATAAAGCATCAAACAAAATGTTTTTAAATATTCTTTTTAAAATTACCTAACAAAATGATGACCATAGCATAAGAAAGAAAGTCTGTTTTGATGTTTTTTGAAGAAATTTGTTTTTGTTTGGAAAAAGTAAATAAATCATTTTAATACCAAATTTAAAAACAACATGTATACAGAACATTAAAATATCAAAATATTTACAAACATAATTTTTTTAATCTTACAATGAAAATATTAAACATAAATAATACAGTACTTCGGCATTTAAGTACTTATTTGATCATTAACTATAAAATACAAAAACAAATTAAAACGAAGTTTTTACGAAAACAAATTCTGCTGATCTTCATAAATTTTTAAAGTTATACCTTACTGAATTTAAACTTAAAAGTTGTTTTATAAATATAAATTTAGGGGAAATTTTTTAAACTATACTTTTTATCATTTTAAAAGTGTAAACTCAGCCGAATCTTATGCAAAAATAACTGACATGGAATACAAAAAAATACTCTTTAAATTAAATCCCTTTAATATTTTTTGTATGTTATGATCAAATTAAATAATATCTTATTAGAATCTAGTTAATTTAAAAGTAGAGTTTTGAATAAAAACTTTACTTTTAATTCAATAAAAAGTTTATGTCATATTTGGAATTCTATAACTACACGTGGAATTTTTAATGTATAGTAAGTGAAATCTTTTTTTTAAATAAATCTTATTTATAAAAATGTTTGTATTAAAACAACATCAGTTGTACATGTTCAGCTGCTTAAACGATGTTGATAAAAAGTTTTAGTAATAAACATTTTAAGGCAGATTTTTTTTATTAAATAAAAGCACAAAGTGTTACAATAATATATCATTAAAGTTTTTAGAAATTAAATAGAAAACAGATATTTACGTAAGTTTAAAAAGTCTAGGGCTAGGCTGTTATAATTTATCGTATGTAATAAAAAGTTTAAAATTTTTTTTAAACATTACTTCTACTACAAATGTTATCATTCTATGAGAACAAAACAGTATTTATTACATTATAAAATCAGTTCTTAATGAAAGTACACCATAAGGATCTATTTTGATTTTTATTCATTAAGTAAAATATGTTAACTAGAATAATTCTGCTTTAGATAGTGTATCAATTGTGGTCAAGTACGAAAGCTAGTTATTACGCAAAAACAAACGTTACCAGTTAAGTTAAGTCGTCGTGCTACTGCACTGTTATTTAAATGAAAAGCTGTCAACATCTGTAAAAGTGTAATGTATACTTTTATCTTTCTTTTACAAAACACGGTGTTTTAAAAATGAAAGTTTTGAAACATTTTAATGCTTTAAAAACGTTACTAATCCCAACCAAAGAAAAATGTTGTCTCTAATTAATTTTTATAAAATCAAGTAGTTGAAGTTTGTGCTTGCAACATTAAGCCACTTAACGGCTTTTCTAGAAACTACTCAGACAGTGTTTTTAAATTCAAATATGTGCTCTTAATCACGTCATATTTATAAATCGAGATCATTCGGGTTAACAAGTAACACAAATCAGTGTTAATCATTTCGTTGACTACGTCTTCATAGTTTTTGTCACGTCTATGTGTGAAGTAAATGAATTAAAAACCTATCTATAGAGTTGAAACAAAAAAGAAATTTAGTAAAATTTCACATTAAGAAACTAAACAAATGTTTGACATAATTTAGTTTTTATAATGTTTGTTCAAAACATATCTTCTTTGTGCTACTTTTGTACCTTATACTTATAAAATAAAACGTTTTCCTTAGTTGTGTGAATTGAAAATAAATGTCTAAGTTGAACTTTAAAGTTAGCATAAGCTTTAAAACATTTTTTTTAATATTTTTTTTCAAAATGAAACTTTTCTATTTATTTTCAACATTAAGTATGAAGATTCTTAGAAGATTACAACATTAAATGTGTTTTATTTTTGAAACTGAGCTTAGTGTATTTTTTGTACTACTACAGCTTTATATCATTATGAAAACATAAATTAAAAAATAGCATTTCAATGTTTTTATCTTAAAGTAAGTGCTTTAAGACTTTTTTATTTTGTTCTACAAAGTTTGTAGATTTTATCGAAAAGTAAGTCAGTTTATTACGAGCAAACGATTTTATGTTTATAAATATAGTTAAATAATATGTTTGTAAATAAATAGTTAAATATGTATGTATACTTTTTAAAACTTTTATTCTAAATTTGGAAACCAAAAATTACTTCTATAATTTTTTTAAAAGTTTACTTAAGATTAAAGTTCTAAACATATATAACATAAACTAAACTTAAATGGTATAAATAATTTTATGTTTAATAGTTATTATTTCGTAGAAATAAATAAAGTGCTAAGTTTATAAAAATATAAATTTTAGAATTTTAGTCGCTACAAAATTTTCATTACAAAATTATTTAATTACGATTTTTATATAAAGTTTCTAGTAAGATTACATGCTTTAATAAATTTGATATTTGACACATACTTAAGATTTTTTGTCGCTTAAATTAAGTAATTGCTTTTAAGATAGGTGAATCTAATTGAATTTTATGCAAAACAAAAGTTTTACTGTTTCAAAGAATCTAAATAAAATCAGAAGTTAAAGAATCATTAAAAATATTAAAAAGTTTTCATAGAAAAGTTAAATAGGTGTAGTTATAGTTTTTATTAAACAAATCTCATGTAAATATTTTTGTTTATAAACATGATTTTTTAAAGTATGTAGATAAAAACTCCTACTACATTAAGTAATTACTTGTGTTTTTAAAAATACTTTTTACCATAAAGTCTTTTTTTTTTATAACTATTTGTGACAATTTTTCTAAATATACAACATAACTTTAATTTAAATATAGTTATTATTCTAATAATAATATAGTTTATTGAACGACAAAAAAGCGCTCAAAATATTTGGTCAAGGACCTGGCTACTTTAAATGAATATAAAGTTTCAAATATTGTGTTGGACTGTTTTTAAATCGCTTCTGCTAACTTTATTTATTTTCAAATAATTTAAAAAAATAATTTTTGCAATGTTTTTTATCATACCATTTTTTTTTTTTAATATTTTTATTTCAAATAGAACAAAATTTTATTTAAATATTGCTAAAAGTTTCACATAAAAACTACATTTAAGCACTAGAAATTTTTTGAATAGTCTGTCTTAAATAACTTAGCAATCAATAATGTAAAACAAACAATTTGATACCGTCATAAATTTTTTAACACTATCAAATAAAAAAGTATTTGTTACAAATTTTAAAAATTGTTTTTTTTTTTTTTTGAGTTTTACTTTACGGCATAACTGCTTTAGTGGCCTTTGCTAAATATTGTTTTAATAAAAACTAACTTTTTTGACTCAATTGACCTCAAATTAGAAAAGTTCATGAGTTTCCGAAAGAAAAATAAATTACAATTTGACTGAAAATCTTAAGTTTACTTCAATTAATCTCTATAGCTAAAAAGTTTTGCTTTTAGACATTTTTTTCTATTTTGTTAGCTGTTTAAAAACTCACGAGTGGAGTAAAAACTTGTTTTTGATTTTAATTCATTTTAACGTATAACAACTAAGAACAACTTAAAATTGTCTAGTTTTTAGGCAACTTATAATGCTTTTCGCAGTTTTTTTTTTATCAACAAACGTTTTTCTTCTTCTCAAGCTTACAATTGCCAAATTTTTAAAACCTTTCCTCCTTCAACGGAAATTGTCGTTTTTTTTCTAAAGCATGTAAAACTGTATAGAGTACATTAAAGGATAGTTAGTAAAATACGACAGTAGTATACTTAAAAAAAATTTTGCTGACAGTTGAAAATAAAATATGCATAGTTAACTGTTTACTTCCAAAAACCACAATATTAGATCAATACAAAATTTTTGACAAATTTTGCTGTTAATTTGTTCAAATCTGGAAATGTATTTGTAAATACATGTCTAATGACAATTTGCAGGTTTATTCAGCTGCTTGGTTAAAAGAAAAAATGAAAAACTACTCTTGCAAAAGTCTTTTTTAAGCTGAAGTATCTTAAAACTAATGATCGACCGGATCCGATTTTGTTTTTTTAAATTAAGATCCGACCGGAACTGACCCTGTTCTATGAGATTGAGATCCTGTTTTTTTTTAAGTTTTAATGTTAGATTACAGTTCAAAATTGTTGATTTATATTGGTTTAGTACCTATAATCGGGAAGAATTTTTTAGCCGATAAACTAAACTTACCAGAAAAGAATTTTACAGCTTGGACATATTAGGTATAAATTTCGGCGAGCCTTTTAATTTAGGAAATTGTCCAAAAGATTTTTTAATCTATAAACGCAAAACTGTAGTGAAATAATCATTTTTAAATAATTTGTTTTCTTGTACAGAAAGTCACGATAGAAATAGCACATTTGCTGTAGAGAAGCAAAAGTTTAATTGGTTTGCAAAACTTATTTTCAAGCTAGAAAATATGTCGCACGCCAGAGATTTTTGCAAGGCAGGCCAAGTTCAGATTAAAAACGGTGCTTTGTCCATTTATAAGATGTTTATATGTTCGGATAATAATTATGTAATTTAGATAAACAATTTTTAGTTTATTAAGACATTTTGTCAACTTTTATCTGACATCATATTTGTTAATATTCAAGGTGTTTTTTGCGTATTTTTCCAACTTTTGTAATTATATATATAAAAATAACCAATAAAATTCAAGGCAAAAATATTTCAGCTTGTTTCATATTATCTTCTTAAAATAAGTTGAAAACGATTTTAAAAGTTTTTTCATGTTTGCTATTACAATTGTTTTTTTTTCGTTTTATAACTTAAGTTAAAGTTAAACTTTAGGTCTAAAAAATGTTTTTTATTACTGTTTTCTATTTTTCAAAACTTTAGGCTTAGACCCTATTTTATTCGTACGTTAACAAACAAGTTTTTTAGTTTATTTGACTATAACTTTCTAAGTGAATATTACTTAGCTAATCTCCGTTTATATTTTCAAAGTCGTTTGTTTTATTTTTGAGGATAAAGAATTTTAATTTTTAAAATGAATTTTAATTAGTTCGTAACAGATTGTAAAAGCATATAGTTTACGACTCAATAATCAAAAAGTTTTTTCGTACACCAGGTTCTTGAAATAAACTTTTTGAGACCTATTTTTAAGAATAAATGTATTGTCTTTAAATTTGGAAAATAATTTCAAAGTTTAATTCGATACTAAGCAACAAAAGTCTTAGTAATACTCCAATCAAATACAAGTTGAACTAACAAAAGAACTAAACTAATTTATATATGCAGACGTACGAACAAATATATACTACTAATAAACTGGAAAGAAACCAAAACCACCCAATTAACTGTTCTATACTAATATGAATTTTACTTAGTAAATGATATACTATACTTATTAAGGTTTTTTAATTTTTTTGACGTTGTGTTTTGCAGTATGTTTTTATTTCGTTATTTTTATACTAAATCCTTATCCGTATCAATAATACAATATATACATTTATATATATTTATTATTTAAGCAAATACATATTTTAAAATTTTGATATTTAATACAGTTTTGATAAATTTTCTTTTTTCAAACTGATTACAAGCATCAATTGTATTTTTATTAAGCATGTATAAGTGCAACTGTTTATGTGCTAATAAACTACTTTACTATTTTTTGAAATGTTAGGTTTATACCAATGCAACAAGGTAGCAAAAAAACAGTAATAAGTTTTCCATATTGAGTTATTATATTTGAGATTATTGAACACTAAAAAATAGTTTTAGAATTAGAAAAAATATCAACATTATGTATTTGTTTTAATTTGTAATCCTGTTAGTACTAGTATTAGTTTTATCATTGTTTTTTGTAGAATTTATATTTATGAACATTGCATAATGCATGAAACCGTGTGTGTTTTAATAAATTATAAGTTTAGAATTGTAATTAATTTTTTTTAGCTCCCACTAGTAGAGCTCTTTCTATAAATATATTTAACTTAATAAAGTTACTCAGTTTAACAAAAGTAAAACGTTTCGCAAAAGTCTATCCGGCCTGTTATGTACAAAATGCTAGTACATATGGCTTCTCGACTAAAGAAGTTAGCCTAACCTGTTTTATAACATTGAAAAATTGTACAACGAATATTTTAGGAATACAAGATAATAGTTAAATAAGAAACACAAGAACAAAATGTATTGGTGTGCAAAAAAGAACAGAACGAAGCAAAATTAATATGAATAAATCAATCAATTAATCAAAATGCTTTTGTTATGGTAAACATATGCCAATAAAGAGCAAGTAAAATGTTTAAAAATTTTATTAAAAACTTTTGTAAGTTTTATTGCAACGAGGAAAACTTATCAATATTTTTAAACCTACAATATAAATCGATTACATTTTGTAAAATCACTAAAACGATTGGCTTGAGCGTCCCAGTATGTTTTTTCTTTAACTTGCAGATAATGTTTTCTATTGATGATAAGCTAGAAGTTGATATAAAATGGATCACTGTGTAACTCTTTATACTATTGTTGGATCTAAAAGATAAATAAAAGTGTTAGTGATGAAATTTCTTTTAAGGAGGAGAAAAGACAAGGTTTAAAAAATACTTCTACATCAAAGCGTAAATTAGTTAATAAGTATATGTTAAAGTTTCAAAATTTTTATTTTTTATAATAATCTATAAATTTTAAATTAGATTATGCTTTTGTTATAAACAAAATGAACTTTTTGTGTTATTTTTATTTTTCATCTCTTCATAATGTGTCTTTAAGTTTTAGTGGCTTAGGTTTTGATGCCTTGATCCATCGTATTGACAATAAACTTACAATAATAATAATCATGGAAATTTGTTTGTTCAGGATGGTTTATTTGTTTCTTTTCAGGATCTTTTGGTAACAAGTTTAGTGTTTTAATTTTTTTAATTATAAACATTTTTTCAGTCAAAAAATTACTACTACTCTTTTCAATTAAATAAATAATTAGATCTACCGGAAACATAATTTGTATAAAACTAAAAGTTTTTCAAAATCAAACTCTATAATTTCGTTTAATTATTTTTGAAATTTGAAAAACGTTTAATTTTTTAATAGTAATATTATATATTGAACGATGAAAAAAGTGCTTAAAAAGTTTGGTCTAAGGACATGGTGTACAAAGGAACCATTCGGTTATCGAGTCTTACACCACATGCTTATAAAATTTCTTACGAGCTATTACATATAAATTTTTTTATCATCTAAATGTTTAAATATTTAGTAATACAACAATCAATTATACGAAATGAAAGAAAATAAAACTAAACGAAAATTAACTGAATTTGGTGTTTAAAAATGTACTTAAAAACTTGTCTAATAACATAAGAACTAAAAAAGTATATACAACTTTAAATTAACTTATAAAAGGAGATAAAAATACTTATAGCAAACATGTGAATACTTGAATGATAGGTTACAATTTCTTAAAAGAAAGTAAAAATGTAATACGCTGAAATATTTTTACGTTAAAATATATCAGTATTTTGTGCTAAAAGTGTAACTTATCTTTTTTATTTAATAGTTTTACTTGAACAGTAAAAATATTTTTACATTTGAATAGATAAATAAACTATTGTATAGTTTTTTAATAATTTTAAAGAAGTGAATTCTATCATAACTGAACTTAACTTTTATAAATGAAAATATAAAGATAAGTACTGTAACATTTATGCACTTAATGAGAAAAATAAAACAATAATAATAATAACAACAACAACAAATTCCTTCTATTTCAAAATACACTTTTTTATATTTTGAATACTTGTCTAATTCTAAAATTGTAATAAAAAAAAGCAAACCATATTTGCAAACATTAAAAAAAAATTTTTTCAATTTTCTTTAAAAAAAGATATTTTTAACATAAGTTTGCTTAAAGTAGTTATCTCAGCTTGCTATTTAAATACTTAATTTCCTGATCACTAATAACCTTGATAATAGATAACTTTTAAGTTCATCCTGGAACTTTCCAAAGTGACTTATATTTTTTAAAGATAATGTTAACTTAGTCCATAACTCACTTCCTTGGTAGGATAGCGATTTATGACCTATTTTGCTGTTGAATCTAGGTAGGAAAAAAATTGTTTCTGAAGAACTCGTATAATAATTATAGAAATTTTTTACACTTTTGTAGTAATTTTTAAAGTTATCTGGTAATAAATTATTGTTAAACTTAAACTTAAACAGACCTACTTCATACAGACTTTCAAAATCTATTATTTTTTTCTGAGTTTTTAGTTCTCTTACACTATCATCATATTTCTTATAATGCATGCATCTAGATGCTCTGTTTATGAGAAGATTGATACCATTTATACATTTTTTATTTGCTCTTTCCTAGCACAACAAGCCATATCTAACATTGCTCATAAGCAAAGAGTTGAAGATCAAATATAATGCTTTTTCATTTAAGAAGTATCTCGTTTTATATCGTACACCCAATGTTTTTGTAATTTGTTTTTTATAGTTTCTATGTGTTCTAGCTATTTTAAATTTCTGTCTATAGTTATTCCCAAGTATTTATAGCTATTAGTGTTTTTATAACTGTTTTACCTATTTTTAAATCAAGATCTATATTTTTCCAAGTCTATTTTGGATTGATGTAGAATCATGCTTGTGGTTTTATTAAGGTTTTGTTTAAGTTTGTTGCCCATAAGCCAACCTGATACCTTTTTCAGTTCTGTATTAAAACTTTTACTATAATTAAAATGTGTTTTTTGTGAATGTTTTGCATAGCATTGTATCATCTGCAAAGTTAAGGACTCTAAGTATAGTGTTATTCTGTAATTCATTTATATGTATTACAAATAATAACGGCCCTAACACTGAGCCTTGTTGTACACAAACTTCACTTTTTTTCACAGGTTAACTCATATCCTAGTTGCACTGCATATCCAAAGCTAATGAACTGTTTCCTTCTATCTAGATATAAACTAATTAGTAGATGCAAATTACCTCTCGCACCATAAAATTTCAATTACCCTAGTAAGATATTTCTATATACACTACCAAATGCTTTAATTAAATCCAAAATGACCGCACAAACTGCGTTTATTTATTACAATTGGACAGAACCCCTTCAACAAATTCTGAAAGAGTTAAAGTAATGGGAATAACCCCCTCTCAAACCAAACTGAGAATTATTTAAAACTTTATTTTTTAGAAAAAAAAACTGAACAGGCGATTATAGATTACTTTTTGAATTATTTTGCATACATTAGATAGAAGTGAAATGGGTCTATAACTTACTGGTACTATTTTTAATCCTGATTTAATCCTAATTAATTTAATAAAACTAACTTCAAAATTATAAGTTTAGAATTTATAATTATAAACTAAAATTTTATACAACTTAAGACTTTAACCAAAGTTAGATGAACATTTAATTTATTTATCATTGCATCACATAAGTACAAAAACATAATAAATGTTGCGATACGACAAATAGCGGTTTTGTTCTTAATAAAAATATAGAAATTATCAAAATCAAATCATATCTTTCTAAAATCATTTAGTTTTACTAATAAAAAGAAAATTAAAATATTTTTGATTTTTTTATTGGTTTTTACAGCAAAGTTTGTTGCTCTTATACATTTAAAAATTAAGCATATATACTAACTGCCTATTTATCAGGTGTTTAGATTGGTCTCCTTGAACTTGTGCAACCCCTGAAAAAAAAAGTCTTTCAAAATTCGCTAAAAACTTTGTTTGACTTGTACATATCTTAATATAATTTCTTAGACTTTTTTGTATTTTTTAAAATTGAATTGAATTTACAATAAAATTGAATTTACAAGGTTTAAACTTAAGTTTTATATTTTACTGCTGCACTTCTAACAATCAGCTGTTTTCAATTTAAAACACAAAATTTTTTGTGATGCCATAGTAAATTTGTAATTTTTGAGATCTTATTGCACTAGGAAACTTGTATGTACTAATATGAATTAGGTTTTGTCAAAAAGTACCTAAAATAATTAAATAAACGAAGTATATGGTTTATGAACTGTTTTTAAACTATAAATTACAGTTTACTTCAATATTAAATACCAAACTTTAACTACACTTAGATAGTTGATGTATGATTTACGTGAAGAAAGTTTTTAGTATATTTAATAAAACAGCATTTTCAAGCTAGTTTTTATTAAAGCAGATTCCAGCAAGTCTTTTACTTTGACAATTTTATATTGTTATTTGTTTTTTTTTAACTCTTCAACATTTTATTTTAACAGTTTACTAAAAACCGACCTTTTAACTTATCTACAACGACATTAGTAGTGTGATATTTCAAGATTTTTATTAAATTCCAATTTAAAACAAATATTTTATGTTGCTTTATGTTTTAAAGGTGCTTAAACTTTTTTACTGAATTTTAATAAAAATAAAAGATTTATTTTATGGTAAAACTTTAACTTTTATTGTTAAAGTTAGTCAAAAAAATTATTTTCACTAACAAAAAATATTTTAATTGTAGATAATATTGAAACTCAATTTTTTTAAACAAAAATGTTTAATATCGTATTGTGCAGTTTTAAATTATACTGGTCTAAGACAAAAGTATAACTTAAAATAAGTAAATTTTTCTTTAAAGATTAGTGATTAAACTCAATGATTTAATTAAATTTAATAATAAAAGTGTACAAATTGTCTTTAAAAGAACGTATGGCTCAATTAGAGATATACCTATCTGTTTACTTAAAAACTATTTTTTAATGACTTCTGTGTGTAAACTATCATTATTTATGTTAAAACTTCTAAAAATGTGTCTAAAATGTTGCATTAAATTAAGTATAAAATAGAATATAAAACTGTTGATAATCTATTTAAAACAAATTTTCTCTGACTGTAAAACAATTTATATACAGTTTTCTCAGTTAATTACTTTCTATTTTTTACAACAGAATATATAATACAGTTATATCAGGATAAACTCTTAATTAAAAGTATATAAAAGTCAACCTAGATAACTATTGCAGATAAAGCTAAGTTAAGAAGATTCAACAACAGCTGGTTAAATTTATATATATCGTTATGGCATATATATCGTTAATTAAACGACAAAGAATACGCTAAAACATTTGGTCCTAGGACCTGGTTCACGAAAAAACCTTTCGGTTATCGAGTCGCACACCACGGATACCTTTTAACGTCTTGTCCAGGACTGAATTACGAATAAACATTGATTGTTTTTTAGTACCAGTTTTACAAATATATACTTTTATTTTTACTAAATATACATTTGTTACAGATTTAACACATTAGTAGACACATACTTTATTTTCCTAAAATGTTGTGTTAAAAATAGTATCGAACGAGTAAACTATGTACTACCCCACTTAAAAATCCTAAAAACCGCCTCGTAATTTATTTTAATTCACTAGGAATAACTTTTGTGATAGTTAAATTTATATATTTACAAAGCGAAAACGGATAAAGTTTTAATTAGATTTGAGTTTTGTGCGAATTTAGCTAATCAAGATTAAAAAGACTATTCTTTGAAACAAAAATAAAATAGTACAACTTGTATCTCAGCAAATTTAAAAAAAATAATTGAAATAACTTATTAATATTGTTTATTGAACATTAAAAGAAGATCGCTTAAAGTATTTGGTCCTAAGACCTGGTGTACGTAAGATTATTTCGGTTATTGTGTCGTACACCGCATCCCAAACAAAAACTTTGAGTACATTATTAGAAATAAGTTTAAAGTAGCTCATACTGCAGTACTCATCAAACAATTTTGTTTAAAAATAAAATTTAGTGAACACAAAATCTAGTCATTATAGTTATATAACATCTTTTTTTTTTAATTAAAAACATCTACTTGAATATCCGCGCTGCAAATTTTTTTAAAAGCATAGTTCTTACAAAAAATCCAAGCCTAGCGGTTTTGACGCTTGAATGTTTTTATTACTCTTAAATTGTTATTCTAAAACCATTCTAAAACTAGCGGCTTTAACGGATTCTATTTTTGCAAATAAGGACCCAACACTCTGCAGAATAAAAAAAAAATTGACATATTATTTCTTTATACAGTCATTTCCCGTAAGCGTAAAAAAAAAGACTTTGCGAAGTTTTATGACAATTTAAAACTTATTGAAATTTAGTTTTCAAATAGTACCTAAAAATATAAGCCTATTAAACCAAAAGAACTTTCAAAGTTGTTGACATCATTAATACTTTTACCACATTGTTTAACTTTCACTAGATTTTTAAGAAAAAAAATGTTTCAGATTAACAAAAGTTTTTTGCTTTTATCATCTAATTAAAAAAAAACTTACTCACTTGTAATTTATTTTGACTTTAATAGTATAAAACTAAATAACTAAAAAACACCAGCGTTTTTGAAAATATCTCTGCAAGTGTAAACTTTTTTATAAAAGAACTAAGAAAAGTTTTTATAACGTAATATATCCTTGTTTTGATACAAAACTTTGATAATGAAAAAGATGGCATCAAAAATTATTCATATTTTTTTTAATTATTCATATATCAATATTTTATAAATTGATGATACATAATAACAAAAAGTATTATTATATATACATATATAGTTATATAGTTTATTGAACGATAAAAAAACGCTCAAAATATTTGATCCTAGGACCTGCTGGTGCACGAAGAACCTTTCGGTATTGACATCAAAGATTAGTAAACTTCTAAAAGTAAGTCATCGCTGAATTGCTATGTGATAAAACTTATTGCGTCTACTTATTATACTAGTTACTTTATTTTATATTCGTAACACTTGATAGTCTAAACCGTATCACATTGTCTAAAATGTATACTGGTTTTCTATTTAGTTAGCCAAACGAAAACAGTTTAATAAATAGGGCCAGGGTTGCCAGACATGTTGAGTTATAATACTCTAAACGTTTTTTTGTTTTAACTTGAAATGTCAAACTCGAATAATTTTATGTAAAACTCTGCCTCGGGTGGATTTGGGTAAATATTTTTAGGTATTTCAATTTGAATAGTTTTTATACTTTAAAATTGAAATAGATCCGATTATGAAAACTTCTCCTATTATTTTCTTTAGGTTTTTGTACAATTTATTAACATATTTACACAATTTTGTTTGTTTTACCATATACTATAAAAACTTTTTTCAGTGAACCATTTAAAAAATTAGTTGAATACTTTATAAGCATTAAGGAAAAAATTAGTTGGCACACACTTATATCTTAGTTAAACATATTTATACTGCACTGCTTAATTAAAACTTTAAACTATTTTTTTATTAGATAACACAGGAACTGGTGTTTATAAAATTATTATATTTCAAATTAAGACGGCTTTCAAAAAAACTTTAACCGAATAAATGTAGGTTGATATACTTTGTTGCAGAGCCTAATGTTCGGTTGATTTTACTTATGAAACTTTGTTGAAAGAGAGCCTTTAATTTAATATATAATGAACTTACAAACAGACTATCTAGATTATGCCAAGCATTAAATTTAAATAAAAACCAAGAATAAACAAAATTTAACTCAAGCTTTGTTTAAAAATGTATTGTATGTTTTGCAAACAATAAAACTACTCAAGTTTTTGTTTGAATAACATTCTTGGCAAGCGTTTGCTTTAGTGATGTCATAGAAGCTTAACGCTTGGCTACAAACTTTAACAAAAATCGTAGCTAAAGTAGAGATTTAAATGTTTCTACATTTATAAAGTTCGTTTAAAATGCCGCATAATGCCGAAGTAACAATTGAATACGGTCCATACAGGGCTTGTGGAATACTTAAATATCGTCTGTCCCGGATAAATGGTCTGCAAAAACTGTTGAAATCCAATGATCATGATGTTATTTTAGAAAAAATAAATGACTGGAATACTGTTAACTTAATTGTCAACGGTGTAAATGTTTTTAGTTGTCGCGAGGACGATTTAGACTACAACGGGGATGGAAAGTTAGACGGACTTTGCCTGGAAGCTGTAAACAAAGTTTTGCTAGCTTATTAAACGTGTATGTGTAAGGTTTACGAGCTTTTATTTCAAACTCTTAATAAATTTTAAAGTGAATTCTTTTCTTACAAAATAGAAAAAGCTGTATTTTTTCTAGATATTAAGTAACATTGTTTAAAAGGATATACACTAAAAAAATTAGTTAAATTAGAATAAAAACATATGTTTTTAATTTATAAATAAGCTAAAGCATCCAGATATATTCATTTATTTTTTTGACTTGTTTTTTTAAAGCAGAAAAGATAAGTTTTATGCAACTGTTTAAAGAAGATACTTTACTTTTTTAAAATTAATTTAAAAAATATACATCTCTGAGTATTTAGCTTTAAACAGTTAAAACATTGGTTTATAATTTAGACTATTTATATTCAAATACTATTAAGAATTATTATGTGTATGTTCAGAAGTGTGCCTGATAAAGTACTTTAAGAGGCACTAAAATTCAAAAACAAGTGGGATAAATAAACTTTATAATAACAATCTGCTTTAACTTTCTAATTGTGTACTTTTTACTTTAGAGATCACAGTAAAAGTTCTCGACTTAATAATAGTGTAGTTCAAAAAAAGCGCTCAAATATTTGGTCCTAGGACCTGATGCACGAAGAAACCTTTCGGTAATCTACTTGTATACCTTTTAGCGTCTTGTCCCAGGACGTTAATAAGGAGAATAATCAACTCAAGTGTTTAAGTTTTATTTTCAAAGCAATGTTTCACTTGTATGACAACTAGTGATGTACCGGACCCGGATCCGGACTTTTTTTCAAATTAGGATCCGGCCGGACCCGGACTTTTTTTTTTTAATTAGAACCCGGCCGGAACCGAATCCGGATTTTTTTTCAAATTAAGATCCGGCCGGAACCGGACCCGGTTTTTTTTTCAAATTAAAATCCGGCCGGATCCGAAACCGGATTCTTAATACTCTAAGTTATTTGTAATGTAAGTAGTATAAAAACTACTATGTACGATAATGCAATTTTATATAACTAACTACTAACTAAGTTGTGTGAAGTTTATCTTTTAAGTGTTATATCTAACTATATACTTTTGAATTTTGAAAAATTTTAGTTTAAAAAAAAATTAGACTAAAAAATATTGATGTGCTGCTAAAATAATTAAATAATAAGAAAATTTATGATATGTTATTAAGGTCTAGTTAAGATTAACAGTTAAAAATAGTAGCTGGTATGTTTGCTAATTTTCTTAACAATATTTAAATTTTATTAAAATTGAAAAAACCAAAAGAAAAACTTAAAATTGAAAGAACAATAAAAAACACTAAAATATTTTTTCTTGTTAAACTAATAAACTTTCCATGATTTTTGGCAACCAGAATATCACCTAATTTTAACTTATATCAGGGTTGCCACTCTTTGATTCAAAAAAACTAACCTGAGTGGTTATAAACTTTTCTGAGTCAAAATGAGGTTTTGAAAAACAAAAAAATAATTACTTTAATCTAATAATCAGTAGAACAACTAGCCACACGGTTGAACATTTTAAGTAATGTTTACAATTAAGGCTAAAGGGGGGTTAAACACTTTTTTACAAGTTGATCTTATTTAATAGAATACTATCTTAGCTACCAGATGCTTTTTATAGTTTTATAAAATTCAAAGTAGTTTTTGAGATATAAACAGTCAAAGCCGGAGAGTTCCATAGGGACCTAATGGAAGGCGCAAGCTAAAAACGCGGAAATATCCAATTAACTAAAAATCTATTTCCTCCTGGGTTTTTTAAGCTAGGTACCTCAAATTTTCAAAAACATATTCCTTACATAGTTTAAAAGCTTTTGAGTGTTGGAATTTCAAATAATTGAAATTTACAAATTTAAGGTCTAAAATTAAAAAAAAAACACCTTTTTTTGAAAAAAGGGGACTTTTTCTCAACATAAAAAAATTCCTACACTCAAATGATTTAAGATTTAGTAAAGAGTAAATTGTGAAAACTTGAATAAGACTGCTTAAAAACTGTAGGAGGAGATAGATTTTTGGTAAAATGGTTTTTTTTTCGCCTTTTTAGTTTGCACCTTCTATAAGGAAGCTATTGAGCTGGCCGGCTTTGACCCCTTGTATCTCGAAAACTACTTTGAATTTTCTTAAGCTGTAAAAAGTATCTGGTAGCTAAGATTAAAATCTATCAAATAAGATCAACTTGTAAAAATCGAGGTGGACCCCCTATAGCAGGGGTCGGCAAACTGCGGCCCGCGGGCCAATTGCGGCCCTTGAAGGGTAAATCTGCGGCCCGCGAGCACGTTTATTTTTTGAATGGGATGCGGCCCGCGAAAGAAAATTCTGTGGCCCGCGAGCATGTAAATGTGGCCCGCTGAGCAAAAATATATTCTAAGTTTTTTTTTATGGTAAAAATGCTGTAGTTTGTTTAAACTTGATTAGTTTCATTTGAACTCCCTAAATAACATTATGAAACAATTTAAAGGCTTCAATCCTTTAGATTAAACAAGTAAAAAAGACAGATTAGCATTCGAGCTGTGTTTTATAATAACTTTCTTCTTACCATAACAAATTATTATCTGAAAAAAACAGTCTTAAAAATACTTGAATTCAGTAAATTATTTATATAACATCTATTAAGTAATTGAACAAAATGCAAATGTTTTCCCTTGTGTATAAAGGTAATGTACAGTAATTGACAAAAATGTCTTTTCTTTAAACTTTATATATTTTGTTAAATATTTAACTTGTACCTAAGACATTTTATCACTGTATTTAAGTGTACATAAAAAGACTAAAAATAATATAATAAAAAGAAACAAGGTTTATTTCATTTAGATTTAACAAATTTGAATGTTGTATAAGTTTTCTGTGTACTTTAAGTTAATTCCTATGCACACCAATGTACAGAGAAGTTCATTTTTGAACCACTTTTAAAACATTATTTAAGTTAGATTTAGTTCAATTTAAGCATAGTTTTCGATTATAATTGTTTTGACATAAAATATCTAAGAGTGTACAGACACATTTAAAACAATAAATACGACATAATTACATTAGTTTTTGTTCAGTATACATTTTCATTTTACAAACAAAACTTTTTGTCAACTTAAGTTAATTTTTTTGCATTGCACACTTATATACACAGATGCCTTTTTTTGGAATTACCTATTTAATACAAACTAGATTTAGGGATAATAAATCTGTTGAGTCTGTTTATTATCAATAAAAATAGTTTAAATTTAAGCAAATAAACAAAACATTGCCACACACTCAGACTAAGTCAGACTAGTTTATAAACTTTTTAAATATCAGCCAGTTTAGGCATTTTTCAATTTTTGACTTAAATTGTTTTTTTATTCTAAAGTGTAAGGATAGTTTTTTGATCGCTAAGGCAGGATTTTTTATTTTGAAGAGTGGCAAAGTAAACTTATGATGTATGTTTTATTCTTTTCACAGTTTTGGTTTTAATTATGATATATGTTAAGTTTTAAGACTTGCAGCTGCTATAATTGGAAAAAAATATTTATATTAGTATTTACATATAAATGTGAAGAATCATTGTCACTAAAAAACCTTGAATTTTGAAAAGAAAACTTGAAGTTTGACAATTTAGGCTAAAAATATCTGGAACTCAAGAATTTTCGAAAACACCTTGAGTTTAACCAATTTTTACATATAAAGTAATGAAACTTCGACTTTATACAAAAGATTTCTCAAAATTTAATTTATTAAAAAACACATTTAAAATCGCCTAGCAGTATCTTTTAATGTTGCTTTACTATTTTAGAAAGTTTTATTTTACTTTAAACTTAAGTTCATACTAAAATTAGACTAAAAAGCCTGCACTTTTGAAAAGATGGAAGAAGTTCAGAAAACCTGGAAAAGATTTCTTAAAAACCTTTGGCAACCCTGAAACTGTTTACATTCTTTCTAAGACTTAAAAATAGCACAAATACTTTTTGTTTGACATATGTTACGTGTATACAACATAAAAAAGTTTCTTTTTACAAAATATGTAGTAATGGTAAATTTATGTGTAATGACCAACTATTTCAGTTTTCTTATCTTTAACACCCCTTGTAGGTAATAAGATTCATATGCTTTCGCAGTATAACGTTCTTAACCTTCTTAATAAATATATGTAAACCTTTTACAGAAATTACCATAGTCATTATTTCAATCACAGTAATTATTTCAAACAGTATAAATAAGACTCAATATTTAGAACAAAATATATTTCATGCTTCTTTCATCAGTTGTATACTAAGCAATAAAAATAAAGTTTTAAATCTAACTTATATAGTGGAAATGCAATCAACGTAATTAATAATAAAGCAAAGAGTAATTAACAATACATAAGTACTTCTAATTACAATGCAACTAAAAAATTATACAACAGAGCAACAATTTATAAAACAGTTTAAGAAAACAACGAAACAGTATAATCAAAATCTTTATGTTTACACAATTTAGGTTTTCTTAATAAAATACAAATAGCCTCAAGTTTAATTAAATCCGAAATGTGAAAACAATTTTTAACAATTTTAAATCTTTTTAAATTATAATTACTAGCACAATCAAGGTTATTTACTAAGTGTTCAGAAATAGCAGATCTTTTTGAAGCATTTATTACTCTAATAGATTTAATTTTCTCCTTATTCTTACAAAATTCATCATTCCCTGGAGGAAAAGATCCGATAACAGAATTTAAACAAAGTATGGTAGTTTACCAGTTTAACTGCTTCTGTGAAGCTAGTTATGTCGGGATGACCTCAAGACAATTTGGCATAAGAATAAAAGAACATGTTCCAAAAAGCATTGATGAATTTTGTAAGAGTAAGGAGAAAATTAAATCTATTAGACTAATAAATGCTTCAAAAAGATCTGCTATTTCTGAACACTTAGTAAATAACCTTGATTGTGCTAGTAATTATAATTTAAAAAGATTTAAAATTGTTAAAAATTGTTTTCACATTTCGGATTTAATTAAACTTGAGGCTATTTGTATTTTATTAAGAAAACCTAAATTGTGTAAACATAAAGATTTTGATTATACTGTTTCGTTGTTTTCTTAAACTGTTTTATAAGTTGTTGCTCTGTTGTATTATTTTTTAGTTGCATTGTAATTAGAAGTACTTATGTATTGTTAATTACTCTTTGCTTTATTATTATTAATTACGTTGATTGCATTTCCACTATATAAGTTAGATTTAAAACTTTATTTTTATTGCTTAGTATACAACTGATGAAAGAAGCATGAAATATATTTTGTTCTAAATATTGAGTCTTATTTATACTGTTTGAAATAATTTATTTTAATGTCAAATAATGTTTAATCACAGTAATTAACTAAAATGTTATTTTTTACAACTTAGGTATTTTGTTTGAAATGTAGTATATACCTAAGTTTCTCTTATAAATGTTTAATCAGTACATGTTTTATGTGAGTGTATACAAAATTATTTAAAACAATACAATAATAAGAAATAGAGTTTATTTCATTTTGGTTTTGACACGTTTTGAATTTTTTAGAAGTTTTCTTTGTATTTCAAATTCGTTTCAACGCTTACCATTGTACAGAGATGCTTAGTTTTGAACCACAATTTTAAATTATACTAAATTTAGTAAAAACACCTCAAATAAATATTCTCAGATGAGCAGCATTTGTTGTTGCTTTCATCTTAATATATCGATTAAAGTCCGAATTTCATTTATTTGACTTTAAAATATCAGAAATTGCCTAAAAGCGAACTTTTTTTTGTCAATGAAGAAATTAACAAAATAATTTTACTACCACCAACACAAGTTCTTTAAAAAAGTTTTCAAATCTAAACGTGGTCTCCTTTTAAGTATTTACTTTTGCTACTTTATAACTTACCTTGAAAAAATTTTCTGTTTAGTATGTAATTACTGAAGATAATCATGTACTTTCTTAAAACTGACTTGAGCGATTTGTTTTTTTCGTTTCTCGCAACAACTCCTAATTAACGTTTTGTGATTCTTATAAAACGTATAATATTTTTATTCTACTCTTTTTTGTAAGCAATATTTTCATTGCAGATAAAGAAATGAACAATTGCTACAATTATTAATAAAAAATAAATTTTTCTACTTCTTTTATGGCTTAACAAATTGTTATACTTTCGTCAACAATATTAATGAAACTTAAATGTCCATTCAAGCTGACCTACAATAGTATTGTTTTTTGCTGTATATATTTATTTCACTGTCAAAAAACTTCGTTATTTCGTGAGTTTTATCTAAAGCAAGGTTGCGAAACAAACTAACTATTTGAAAAACTCACACTTGGTTAAACCTGTTCAAGACATTTAAGAAAACTTAGGTGTAAGTGTGAAATTTTTATTTCAAACACTTCGAATAAATATTTGAATTCTCAAAATAGTTTTTATGACTGTAGTGAAGTTGATTAACTTTTATTTTTTACTTGTCGTTTTAAATATTTTGTACGTTTGTATGATGATACTTTAGTTAAGTATTAAACCTTTTGTTTTTTCAAGTCAAGTTTTTTTTTAACTTTTAATAAACTTAAGCTGGTTTTATGTAATTTTTTGCTTTTAAAGTGGCAACCATGTAAAAAACTAATTATTTTTTACATTATTTACGTTAATTTTATTTTTTACATAAATATAGGTACTAAATTTATTAAGTTAACTATTTACTAAATTTTTTTTAAAGTGCAAATTATTTGAATCACAAAAACTATTTTTAACAGTTTAAACTTTTTTAAATATGAAAAAGTGGTTGACATTATAAACGATATATAAAAGTGACTTATAGATGGTTTTTAAGCTTGGTTTTTATAGAGAGTTAGGTTGTAAGTAAAATAAAAACATATTAAGTTAATCTTATTATTTAGTTTTTAAGATAGAACATAGTTTGTTAAGTCTTGAGTATATTGGTCTATGAAAATTTTACTACATTAAATGTGTATAATTTAAATAGGTATTCTATGTGTAGCTAAAAGTCATTAAAAACAATAAACTGAATAAAAACAAAAGTTTTTTATTAGTGTCACTAAAACTAAAACTGCGGCCCTCGAAGATTTTGGATACTTGAAATTTGGCCCGCGAGCATCAACTGCTTGCCGACCCCTGCCCTAAAGCCTTACCAATCTAAAATCAATTAAAATCAAGTTCTTTAACAAAATTAACTAGAAAATCACAAAATATTGAAAACTGAATCATCTCAAATTAATTCAAAATCTAAAAGAAAACTGGCCTGAGTTTTTCAAAAAATCTTAAAACTAGCCTAAGTTTTTATAAAAAACTAAACTAGCCTGAGGTAGCCTTAGATTTTCAAAAGTTCACAAAAATTTTCAAACTAGCAGGGTTGCCACTGTTTAAGTCAAAAAAAACTAGCTAGAGTGAGTATATATTAGCCTGAGTCTAAAATTACTTTAATCTTATAATCAGTAGAACAGCTAGCCATAAAGTTGACAATTTGGTAGTAAAGTTTTTTATTTTACAACATAGGTAAAGAGTTGCATTTCTGAAATGTTTGTTTCATAGTTAATGTAAACAAATGTAAATTAGTCACGTGTACAAAATGAGCCAATCACGGTAGGTGTTTAATTTTCGAACGTATTTTCTGACGAAAATGACTCTTTTCAATTTACACAGGGTTTGTTTTTAAAAAAATACTTCTCTGTATGCTCTTTTTTACTAACTAGATCCGAATCGGCCGGATCTCTACTAGGATCCGGTCGGACCCGGATCCGGACTTTTTTTTTTCAAATTAGAATCTGGCCGGAACCGGATCCGGATTTTTTTTCATATCAAGATCCGGCCGGATCCGGATATCAGACAAAAATGGCAATATCCGGCCGGATCCGGACCCGGATAGTGAGTCCGGTACATCACTAATGACAACATCGTTTAAACTATTTCAAACGAGTGAAACATTGCTTTGACAATAAAGTTTAAAAATTTGATTTAACCTTCTAATTATAAATAAACAAAACATCACAGTTTAAAAAATTATTTATTTACAGCTATATATTTTGATTTAATTCAAAAACTAACTAAAGTAGAATGAATTTGTGTAAAAAATAAAGAGGTATTAGCTATTGCTTGGTTTAAAAAATTAAAACTTATTTCAAAACTGTAAGCTACACATTTCTCGTCAGGTACGCTTTGGATCAAAGCGCGTACTTTATCGGGCTACTGTATATAGTTAAAAACATATTATAAGGTGTTTTTAAAAAAGTAAAGCAAAATTGTTTTTATTTGTCTAGCTAGAAATAAATATGCAGTAAAGTAATTTTATTTGATACATTCTAAGCTATGTGCAAACTACAAAAACTCCTTATTATGTTTTTTTTTTGCAGTACAGCATAAAATTTAAAAAAAATCTATGCACACTTCAAAAACAAAAACTAAAATTTTCATTTTACTATTATTATTACTTTTTAATTAAAATTTGATTGCCATGTCACATATTTAATATAATAAGAGTTTAATTTAAGGTTTTAAAATATTAATTAGGATAAAAGTGTATTTTGTGATATCAACTGTAAACACAACCTTTAATTCTATTTTTATTTCTAACAATAACAAAACAAAGAGACTTTTTTTCATTGATTCAAGTAAAACTTTGAAGAAATTTTACCATACACCAAGTTCAGATAAAAAAGATTGCCTACAAATTAATTACCAAAACAACTAAATTAGATATTTAATTATTTTTTGGATATCTTTACTCAGTTAACTGTTGATAAGTTTTTGTAAAAAATAAGTAACTGATATATAACTTAATAAAATGTGCTCAGTTTTCATACTATCAAATTCAGGGGCGTCGCGTGGGATGGAATGCTGGAGCTGCAGCTCCACCTAAAAAAAATAAAAAAAATTTAATTGTTTTATTTTTATTTTAGAGTCTAAGTTTTTAAACAAACAGCTTTAAATGGCCCCTGCTTTAGCTGTACAACCCCAAACTACTTTAAAGTAATTTTATTTTAAAGCTGCGGAAATGAGCTTTAAAACAATATAAAGATTAGCTTAAAAATAAGTAAGTTATGTTATCATTAAGTTCTACAAAAAATACAGCCAAATGTGTACATGAACGTCGATAAATTCCCTGCTAAATTAGTTTTTTTTTAATTTTTATATTTAATGTTCAAAATGTTCGTAAAATTGGAGCTGCAAGCTCGATCTGTGTCAGCTGCATCGTAAACTTTTACAAGTTTTCAATACAAAAAATGTTTAATAGTTGAATTCTGGAGCTGCATGAACTTGCAGCACCATGTAAATTAAATCATTATCGTTGTTGAAAATTTACTACAACACAGGAACAGTAAGACAAGTTGAACTCGAGCAGAAGAAACTCGAGCAGGGAAAATCGAGCAGTGAAAAATCGAGCAGGAAAAACTCGAGCAGGAACAACTCGAGTAGAGAAAACTCGAGCAGAGAAAACTCGAGCAGAGAAAACTCGAGCAGGAAATACTCGAGCAGGAAAAACTCGAGCAGGAACAACTCAAGCAGGGAAAACTCGAGCAGGGGCAACCTCGTTTTTTTGAAGTTAGTTGAATTATTTATTTTTTTGTGTTTTATTACTAGTTATACAAGTCATAAAATTAAGTTAGTCTTGGAAAAATCGTAAAGCAGACTTTATAATTGATAGTATCAATTATAAAGTCTGCTTTACGATTATTCCAAGACTTGTATTTACATGAGTGAACTTAAGTTACATATTTTACTAGATAAAGCAACTTCTAAACATATTCTTAAACAGTTTAGCTGTATGCATAAGAGTATTTTTTAACAAGAAATGCATCTGTAAACACAAACTTACTTAACTTTCTGTGTCGTACACATTAATTTGAGTGTCTGCTGCGACTTAACAATTTAAGCAGAATCGTTAAAAACAAAACTTCTCTAACTCTAGTGATTCTAAACTACTAATGTTTTGCACATAAAATGTAACGCTAGATAAATAAACAAATTGTATATTAATTTTAAAAGTTGTTGGATTGCTAACATATCCGCATGGAAAAAAATCTTTGAAACATAATAACAACAGTTTACGAAGTAGTTGCTTTATTTAAACTATCGTACCTTTCTTTTTATTAACCTATTTAATATTATTATTAACATCTATTACATTCATCTAGTATTTTATACTCTATTCTTTGAAGCACTTGTGTTTTTCAGAACTCCGTGAAATTGTGTTACTAGTTTAACATTGAGAAACGTGTGCAAGATTCAAAACATTATACATATGCATAAGGAAAACATCAAATACTTTTTATGTATGGACACAGTATTCTAACTTTTAAACTGCCATCTTCAAGTTCATAGCACAATTTTTCATGGAGTGTATACTTTCTATCTGTTAATAAACTAAAAGCTAATACAATATACACTCTTTTAAACAAGTACATTAAATTGAGTGATTTTTTTTATAGTTTTGACACGAATTTATAAAAAAAAGGCTACACTTTACTATCTACTCAATAGTACAGTTGCCATAGTTTGTATTTTTGTAGTTAAGAGTTACAAATGTCTAATTTAAGAACGTGGAACTTTTGTTTTAAATATTGATTTAGTACTTTAACAAGCCAGTCGTATTTTTAACAACAAACAAAGTATAAAATCAACAGATACTCTTTTACCATTACATGGTTAAGTAATATTTCTAACTTATCATTTTTAAACATGCTTTTAAGTAATAAAGTTTAAGATATTTTCTATATAAATAATTTTTATTTATATAGACTTTGCACCTAACTTATTGGAAGAACATTAGAACAAAAACAATACAGTTTGCTGTTTGAGTCTAAAAAAATTTAATAAAACAAGTAATCTTTAAAATGATATTTTTATATATCAATTTAACTCATTTTCTTCAAACTGCATAGAATAACCACTGCTAAAGTATAATCAAATATGCTTAACATAGAACGGAACCCAGCAAGTTTTGTAAAATGTATAAAATAATTTAAACAAATGTAAATTTTATTTTGGGTATTTAGAGTTCATACTATAATCCAACAGTAAACAAAAAGTTTTATAAAAAACATTAACAAAATGAAAAAAGTTTATAGTTTAAACTTATGTTATAATTTAACCTTAGTATAAACTTTTTTTGGTTAAAACAGATCATATTTATTGACAAGAGCTTTATTACAACCAATTAATTAAGTTTCAAATAAATGCATGCAATTAAATATAGCATGTATTTCAAATGTATTTTAAGTTATTTAAATTTAAAAAGTATGATTATTTTAGCAAAACATTTTTCTACGCAATTTAATTGAAAAAAAAATTGATTACTCTTAAGTAGGGGTGGGCAACGTTTTTCAATCAATGGGCCGGATCCGGAAATATTTAGTCTTTTGCGGGCCAAAGCATTTTGAATTAGTTATTTACCGGACCCAGTGTCCGGATCCAGTCAAATAATTACTTTTTAGATCCGAATCCGACTGCATACTAATTTTAAGTCGAGATCAGGATCCGGTCTGTTGATAAGTTTTGTGAGTTTTTATAAAAAAAAAAGTAACTGATATATAAAATAATAAAATGTGCTCAGACTTCATACTATCAATTATAAAGTCTGCTTTACAATTTTTCCAAGACTTGTATTTACATGAGTGGACTTAAGTTACATATTTTACCAGGTAAAGCAACTTCTAAACATATTCTTAAACAATTAGCTGTATGCATAAGAGTATTTTTTAACAAGAAATGCATCTGTAAACACAAACTTACTTAACCTTCTGTGTCGTACACATTAATTTGAGTGTCTGCTGCGATTAACAATTTAAGCAGAATCGTTAAAAACAAAATTTCTCTAACTCTAGTGATTCTAAACTACTAACTTTTTGCACATAAAGTGTCACGCTAGATAAATAAACAAATTATATATTAATTTTAAAAGTTGTTGGATTGCTAACATATCCGCATGGAAAAAAATCTTTGAAACATAATAACAACAGTTTACGAAGTAGTTGCTTTATTTAAACTATCGTACGTTTCTTTTTATTAACCTATTGAACATTATTATTAACATCTATTACATTCATCTACTACTTTATACTCTATACTTTGAAGCACTTGTGTTTTTCAGAACTCCGTGAAATGGTGTTACTAGTTTAAAATAGAGAAACGTGTGCAAGATTCAAAAAATTATACATATGCATAAGGAAAACAACAAATACATTTTTTGTATGGACACAAACATTCTAATTTTTAAACTACTATCTTCAAGTTCATAGCGCAATTTTTCATTAATTGTATATTTTCTACCTGATAATAAACTAAAAGCTAATACAATATACACTCTTTTGAACAAGTACATTAAATTGAGTGATTTTTTTATAATTTTAACACGACTAAAAAAAAAAAAGGCTATACTTTACTATCTACTCAATAGTACAGTTGCCATAGTTTGTTTATTTGTAGTTAAGAGTTACTAATGTCTAATTTAAGAACGTGGAACTTTTGTTTTAAATATTGATTTTGTACTTTAATAAGCCACCCGTATTTTTAACAACAAACAAAGTATAAAATCAACGGGAGCCGATCATTTCTAACCCGCTATCATTTCTAACCCGTTCACTTCTAACCCTATCATTTCTAACCCGATCACTTCTAACCCGATCACTTCTAACCCGATCACTTCTAACCCGATCATTTCTAACCCGATCATTTCTGACCCGATTATTTCTAGTCCGATCACTTCTAACCCGATCATTTCTAACCCGATCGTTTCTAACCCGATCACTTCTAACCCGATCATTTCTAACCCGATCACTTCTTACCCGATCATATCTAACCCGATCATATCTAACCCGATCATTTCAAACAAGATCATTTCTAACCCGATTATTTCTAACCCGTTTTAACCCAATCATTTCTAACCCGATCATTTATAACCCGATCATTTATAACCCGATCATTTCTAACCCGATCACTTCTAACCTGATCATTTCTAACCCATTCTACCTGTTTATTTTATTTCTTAATTCTAATCTAGATTTTTCCAAAAACTAACTAGTTTTAATAAAATTATTAAAGTTTTTTTTTTTTTTCTTTAAAACATTATGATTTTAATGTGTTAAGTAAAAAACATTGTTAGTATAAAATTTAACTTTAGTATTAACTAAACATAAGTTTAATTTATTTTTATAACCTTATTTTTTGATATATCATTCTACACATAACTTCAAATTTTTTCATTTTTTCATATATTTTTGTTCTTTCAATCTACTTTAAGAGACGTTCTTCGTTAATAATATAAAATTAACTAATTCGTTAACTCTACGATATTTTGAACTATTCTGTGTAGGATTTTAAAGTAAGCAGTTATATTTATATTTAAGTTAGATCTTATAATAATTCACGTGACTAAAATAATTTTAACATACGCAAATTTTAAAAAGTAAACCTTTACAATTGTAATATTCAGATACA
Organism: Thalia democratica; assembly: GCF_965202585.1. Classification (NCBI taxonomy): domain Eukaryota; kingdom Metazoa; phylum Chordata; class Thaliacea; order Salpida; family Salpidae; genus Thalia; species Thalia democratica. The sequence continues at coordinate 63,308,390 of NC_139165.1, forward strand.
AAAACCGTTATATTACGGTCTAAAAACTACACTGTAAGTCTGTTATAAATGATGTAATATTGCTGACTAATGTATTAGCGCTTTATAGTAGGTTATTTTTAAGTTTCATTTTAGAAACTTTTACAAATTGTTATACAACTTGCATAGGCCTATTAAAATGATGCAATTCAAACAAACGCTAGTAGAAATTAAATACTTTTGTTATATTAAGTGAAAAAGCCTGATTTTTAGGTATAACCTATATATTAAAACAGTTATGTCGTATAACAAACTGCAAAAGTATATTACGCCGATTGACCGTCTTGATTTCACTTCATTAAAAAATTCCTACTTAGTCCTAGAGCAAAAAAAGTCACTAACAATTAAACAGACATGTTTATTTGTATAACTAGTCCGAGGTTAATCGAGTCTAGCCCATGTTATCTTCTTTTAAACCTTCAATTATTTCTATAAAATATACAAAATATTTTTACGACTTAAATTAGTACTTTAGTAGACAAAAATTTCTTTAAAATTTATTTTATTATGAACAGTTGAAATAACGTAAGTATAAACTAAATAAGTACTGAAAAACATTTTGAAATAGAGTAATAAATTAATTATAGTTAAACTAAGTTTAACTAGGAGCAGAAGTTTTAAAAACTACATCAAGTTTTTTGTTTCCTTTAATCAACTATTTTTTCAGACGATTATTACACGCAACATATTTACTTTTTATTCATTACAGTAAAGCCAGCTTAAAGTCTATTGATTTTATTCACGGTGTTTCTTTGCACCTCCAAATTTCTTAAAACAATTTTTGCATCTCTAATTTTCTAGAAACCTTTATTAGAGTTTCACAATACAAACAAATTTTATTATTTTATTATAAATTTTTAAAATATACATATTAATCAAGTAACTTTACTCATATTTAATTATCGCTAAATAATCTAAGTTCTTGTGTTTTTGGAAACCTGTGAAACAATAACTTTTAAAAGATATCAAGAAATTTCTTAAAGAAGTTTCTATTCTTAATCGTGAGAAACTGTTTTTGCAATTTTAAATTTTGAAAATTATTAAATTTTCATGATTAATGTAAACTTGTTTTTCTCTATCTACATCATATTTTGAAAAAAAAAACGTAAATTAATAAGTTTTCGATACTTAACTTTTATAGTTAAGTTTATTGTGTAATATATCTTATTTAGTTTTTGAATATATTTTACCATTGGCTAAAAGAAAAAAAATTAAACTTAAGTTCTAGTAAATGACGGGTTCTAAATATTAAAATAACGTCTACCTCTACTTTTGACTTTTTAAACAGTATACACTTTCGTTTTAAGAACTTAGAATTTAATAATGATAATTTTAAATGAAACCACCATACTAATTACGATTACTAAATTTTGTTAACTGTATTATTTCGAGTTTCATATATACTGATAATAATATTCTTAAAAAGTTGTAAATTATATAAATTAGCCTTAAACTTGAATGCAATTTGCCAATCTGGTCTCCATACTTAAAAAATGTATATTAACCATATAGAATCATTTCAAAGAAAAAGTACGGAGTAGTCTTTAACGGCTGCGAAACTCATTAAATTTCTTACATTGACGACTATCAAAACTTAATACTTATTCTTTATAATACAGAAGACTTATAATTGTCCTAATGCTTTTTAAAACTAATTAACTACAGTTAATTAATAGTCCATTTTTAACTTTGTTTAAATAAATAATTATCACGAAAATAAACCATTGATTTATAAACCTAACGAAAATAAACCATTATAAACCATTGATATAATATGTAGAGTTTGGGTAACTCTAAAGTTTGATTTTATTAGCAGCGCCTTTCCTTTGTAAATAATATAAGGTTTTTCAGTATTTTCGATAGATATTTTTCCTAATATTCTGTATACCTAATGTGTTTTGGACTTAAAATTTAGTGGTTAGTCAATGCACTTATTTTTTTTTTTTTACAATTGTCTGTACCTTAATTCTAATAATGTTTATTTCAACTTTATCGATTATGCTTTGGCAAAGCGACAAAAACAATTGATAAAAAAACAGTAAAATACCAAACGGTTGCACAAATGTACAGAATTTAACTCTAAAAGTCAGGATGTGTATATCCGGTTGATTTTTAAACAAGAATAGATTTTATTCATGAAATTTTGTAGTTTGTTTGAATTCTGACATTCTAGTATGTTCTATAAGAATTTTATAAAAGTAACCATGAACCTTCTTTTAATAAAGAAGCGCGTAATTCAGACAATTTTACTGATTGCTGCACTAAAATCATTAAAATAATTTACTAAATCGTCTCAATATGTGTTGCTGAAAATTTAAAATAATGTTTTTTATTTTGTTGAAAAGAAATCGGAAATTAATTCTAAATTGAAAGTTTGTGCAACTGTGTTTAGTTTTATTTGAACTCACTGATCGATGAAAGAATTGATGTTAAACTTGCTTGTTATGGAGTCAAAACCAAATTTGTTAAAACATTCTCCTTCAAATCATAAATAAGTCAATTAGTATTATACTAAAAAATTAAATTCTTTTGCTGTTAATCTATAAATATTAGACAAAACTATAGTTTCTGATTTTAAGGTATATAAATTTGCGTCTGTTTGTTAAGTGTCATTCAGTTTAAGTGGCTCAGATTTTGATGCCTGGGTCTAGCGTAGGATAACAAACTTCCAATAGCAATGAATATCAAAAATCAAATTTTAACAAAAGCTATCTGAACATTAAGTTTTATTTAAAACAAAACTAACTAAATTTCATTAAAAAACAACTTTGTTGAAATTAATTTGTTTTAAAAGCAAATCCTTATTTTAAAACAATAATAAACAAATATATTAATACAGATCGGGTTAATAATTGTCGGGTTAGATATGGTCAGGTTAGAAATGATCAGGTTAGATATGATCGGGTTAGAAATGATCTTGTTAGAAATGATCGGCTTAGAAGTGATCGGGTTAGAAATGATCGGGTTAGAAGTTATCGTGTTAGAAGTGATCGGGTTAGAAATGATCTGGTTAGAAAAGATCGGGTTAGAAAAGATCGGGTTAGAAGTGATCGGGTTAGAAGTAATCGAGTTAGAAGTGATCGGGTTAGAAATGATCGGGTTAGAAGTGATCAGGTTAGAAATGATCGGGTTAGAAGTGATCGGGTTAGAAATGATCGGGTTATAAATGATCGGGTTTGAAGTGATCGGGTTAGAAGTGATCGGGTTAGAAATGATCGGGTTAGAAATAATCGGGTTAGAAATGATAGCGCTTTAAAAATGATAGTAAACCAAAATCAACAGATACTTTTTTAAAATTACATGGTTAAGTAATATTTCTAACTAATCATTTTTTAAACATGCTTTTAAGTAACAAAGTTTTAAAATATTTTTTACACAAGTAAAAATAATTTATACAGACTTTGCACCTAACTTATTGGAAGAACATTAGAACAAAAACAATACAGTTTGTTGTTTGAGTCTAAGAAAATTAAATAAAACAAGTAATCTTTAAAATGATATTTTTATATGTCCATTTAACTTATTTTCTTCAAACTGCATAGAATAACCACTGCTAAAGTATAATCAAATATGCTTAACATAGAACGGAACCCAGCAAGTTTTGTAAAATGTATAAAATAATTTAAACAAGTGTTAATTTTACTTTGGGTACTTTAAGTACATACTATAATCTAACAGGAAACAAAAAGTTTTATAAAAACATTAAAAAAATGAAAAAAGTTTTTAGTTTAAACTTATTTTATAATTTAACCTTAATATAAACTTTTTTTGGTTAAAATAGATTATGTTTATTGACATATTTTTAAGGTCTCATATATGACACAAGTTAAAAACGCAGCTTTTTAAGTGATCCCGACAAAATATATATTACAACGACTAGATGAAAATACAACACACAAAAATAATTTTGTAGCTTTTCCATTAGTCAGCATTGGATCCGTTGGCACAAAAATACAGAAGAGCTTTATTACAACCAATTAATTAAGTTTCAAATTAATGCATGCAATTAAATATAGTATGTATTTGAAAAGTTTATTAAGTTATTCAAATTTAAAATTTTAAATTTTTTAGCTAAACATTTGTCTACGCAATTTAACTGAAGAAAAAATATTGATTACTAAAAGCATAGCTTTTTTTTTGTAATCAAGTTTCAACTGTTTAGTAATCTAACTAGAACACAATAGTTTTTTATTGCTAGTTAAGTTCTAATAGTTAGTGAGATGTATAATAGTTTAAAACTTACTTCAACTCTGTCTAAAAGCAAAAAAGCTTTTTTTACTGTTATTTTGCAAAAGTAATAACATTGCTGAAATTAAATCTAAGTCAAAAGTACTATTTTTAAAGACATGGCTTAATTATTTTTTCTAATTCGGTTTAAACGTGTCGGCGAAATTAGTTACATCTTTTATTTCAATGATTTAAGTTTTGGCTGTGGTGGTTTTTTAAAATATTTATAGCTTAAGTGATTAACAAAAAAGTGTATTTTGTGATACCAACTGTAAACACAACCTTTAATTCTGTTTTTATTTCTAACAATAACAAAAATGAGACATTTTTTCATAGATTCAAGTAAAACTTTGAAGAAATTTTACCATACACCAAATTCAGATAAAAAAAGTTTACCTACGAATCAATTATCAAAATAACTAAATTAGATAATTACTTTTTTTTTGGATATTTTTACTCAGTTAACTGTTGATAAGTTTTGTGAGTTTTTGTAAAAAAAAAGTAACTGATAGATAACTTAATAAAATGTGTTCAGATTTCATACTATCAACTATAAAGTCTACTTTACAATTTTTCCAAGACTTGTAAGTTACATATTTTACCAGGTAAAGCAACTTCTAAACATATTCTTAAACAGTTTAGCTGTATGCATAAGAGTATTTTTTAACAAGAAATGCATCTGTAAACACAAACTTACTTAACCTTCTGTGTCGTACACATTAATTTGAGTGTCTGCTGCGACTTAACAATTTAAGCAGAATCGTTAAAAACAAAACTTCTCTAACTCTAGTGATTCTAAACTACTAATATTTTGCACATAAAATGTCACGCTAGGGCTAGATAAATAAACAAATTGTATATTAATTTTAAAAGTTGTTGGATTGCTAATATATCCGCATGAAAAAAAATCTTTGAAACATAATAACAACAGTTTACGAAGTAGTTGCTTTATTTAAACTAGCGTACGTTTTTCTTTATTAACCTATTGAATATTATTATTAACATCTATTACATTCATCTACTACTTTATACTCTATACTTTGAAGCACTTGTGTTTTTCAGAACTCCGTGAAATTGTGTTACTAGTTTAAAATAGAGAAACATGTGCAAGATTCAAAACATTATACATATGCATAAGGAAAACATCAAATATTTTTTATGTATGGACACAAGTATTCTAACTTTTAAACTGCCATCTTCAAGTTCATAGCACAATTTTTCATGGAGTGTATACTTTCTATCTGTTAATAAACTAAAAGCTAATACAATATACACTCTTTTAAAAAAGTACATTAAATTGAGTGATTTTTTTTATAGTTTTGACACGAATTTATAAAAAAAAGGCTACACTTTACTATCTACTCAATAGTACAGTTGCCATAGTTTGTATTTTTGTAGTTTAGAGTTACTAATGTCTAATTTAAGAACGTGGAACTTTTGTTTTAAGTATTGATTTAGTACTTTAACAAGCCAGTCGTATTTTTAACAACAAACAAAGTATAAAATCAACAGATACTCTTTTACCATTACATGGTTAAGTAATATTTCTAACTTATCATTTTTTAAACATGCTTTTAAGTAATAAAGTTTTAAAATATTTTCTATATAAATAATTTTTATTTATATAGACTTTGCACCTAACTTATTGGAAGAACATTAAAACAAAAACAATACAGTTTGTTGTTTAATACTGAGAAAATGTAATTAAACAGTAATCTTTATATAAATATTTTATATGTCAATTTAATTCATTTTCTCCAAACTCACTGCATAGAATTAACCACTGCTAAATTATATGATTCTTATTATTAACGATTTTTTTTTGAGCAAGATTTTGACGCCTGGTTACATTTCAGACAACATTGTATGAAACTCACCTGTAAAACTAAACACTCTATTTAGACTTGGAAGCTTTACTTTACAGTTAAGACTTTTTTGCTGTATCCGTTGTTAAATTAGTTCATAATCTCTTAACATTTAAAATAACCTACATAAAGACATTAAAAATATATAACTCTTAGTTTTATTGTTAAACTTTGATAAGTTTGCCTAATTGAATAATTTCTGTAGTTTACACACTTATAAAAAAGCTAAAATACTTATTTAAGTCTTATGTTCTGATAAATTGAAAAGTTTATGCCGATAACGAAGTACAGTTGTAACATTTTTTGAATATTTTTTTTTGAAAGTTCAGTGATTATGCAAAGAAAAAACTTTTGGTGACTTAGATTAACTTTGTGATTTTTTCTTTTTAACAATAAATTAAACTTTAGTGTCTAAATTTTGAAGTAATGTTTTTTAATTTACTACAACTTAATTTTTTTTAATATCCTTATACGAAAATTATTTTACTTTAAGGTTTAAAAAAAAATTATACACTGTATAGCATCGTGTATTTAGTGTGCAGTGCATACTATGATGTGCATATAAGTTTTGATGACTATTTAAAACATTTTTGAATCAGACATGTATTTTGTCTTTTTTTTAAAGGTATCTATGGAACAATCTTAACTACTTTAAATGCAGCATAAACTAGCAGATACACTTAAAGAATAATGGTTGTAGTCTTTGTATAACAAAAATATGCACTTAATTTGATTTCGTGAACAAAAAAAAGACGTTTAAAATATTTGGTCTAGGACACCTGAACATATTTTTTAATGATCTTTTAAGAATAGGTTTAAAAACATTTGAGAAGCGCTGGTTTTTAAAATTGGTTAGGTATTAACATCTAAATTTTTGTAAATATTTCTTCTGAACTAGCTGTAGTAAAATTGTTTAAACTTTTTATTTTTAATAAAGTAAGTTTAAACAGCTATGTATTGAAGTTGTTTAATTTTCTTTTATACAAAGTGATTATCTAAATAGTCTACTAGTACTTAAATGATGGAAAACAAACAGCTTATTCTACTTAAAAGCTGTGTGAGTAAAAAAGTCAATATATTATAGTTAGTAGTGTATGTTTCTTAAGTGAAAACTTAAAAATGCATATGCTTTAAGGTTTTTATTTAATATTACTATGCCTTTGTATATCTATTAGAATTGTAAATTAAATAACATTTTTATTGAGAAAATTGTTTAAATATTGGTTAAGAATCTCTCGTATCTTTACACACTTTTTCTGTGGACACAATGTGCGTAAATTAGTGAGAGGTTACTGTAATTGTAGTTTCACTGATGCCTATTATATCAGGTATAACTTTATGTGAGGACATTAATTCTTAAAGTCCTAAAATAGTCATAATTAAATTGTAAACCAAGTATTTCATTTTGGTTAAAAAATAAAAAGAAAATTAAATACAATTTATTACAAAAACAAATCAGCATCATCAAAAGTTCAGATTCCAGACTGGATTTGTCTAAACTCCATCATTAGATTATTACAAAATACATAATATAAGCAATAATTTACTGTTTGTTAAGTAAAGAGTGTAGTACTGGGAAAAAACAGATTTAAGAAAAATTTATGTTTTATGTTAAAATATGAGAGTAAAAAAAACCGAGTATAAAAAGAATATTAAAAAAAACTCTACTCAAATAAAATTTCAGATTACTATAAAGAGCTATTCTTTCCAGCTACACTTACGCCCGACAAGCTACAAAACTTTTGTCGCTAGCGGGCGTTTACCTTCCTCATCCACCACCAGCCATGGGTGGAGAAGCGACCCCGTTACCCTTTCTGAATCCTCCCATTCTCCTGTTGCCACGACGATCGTCATCATCGTTTCTACAGAATATATTATTAAGTAACTACTTAATTGTTTTGAGCATTAGTCGATTTTTTAAAATAACAATTTATTGAACAACATCGCTTAATACTTAAGAGTTTTTCTGAAGGCAAATGACTATATTTGTTTTTTGGAAATGTTTAATAAATTTAAAACTATTTTGTTGGATACAGTCAGATTTGTTTTTCAGGATTGGCAGGTTATCTCGGATGCTGTTGTTGTTGATCTTGCAGTTAAGTTCATTAATTACTACGGTGCTTTGGAAAGCTGACAGTCACATTTTAAGCTTATTAAAAACAATTGTCGTCACATACATTTACCATACATTTTATTAAATCAGTTAACTTTTTTTTATCATGTAAGTAGCTACATAATTCAATTTAAAAATGGTAGTTAAGTTTTAATACTATAAAACGAATAAAAAGTAAATAGCTAGAAAATACGTATTTATAAAACGTAACTAGACACGTTAGATTACTATTTCTTATAAAAATCTTTTACAAAACTAAAAATTTGATGATGAAAACATGCTTTTAAGTATAGATAAAGTATTTTAAATCAAGTATATTTTCAAAATATAGAAACTTAGTTTTATTTAATAAAATTAAATACAAAACATTTTTTGGGCTGAAGAACTTAAATAAAGATTGTTCAAAATAAAATTTTCGTCACAACTTTACAAAATAATCACTTTTTATACAAAATAAGTAATAAGTCGAACAGTAATACAACTTCAATGTAGTTGAATTTTTAAAAGGCAATACTTATTTTTTATACTGTAACCAGGGTTAGCACTCTTTAAGTCTAAAAACTGTCATAAGTGATCAAAAACTGTCATGAGTGACCTTAACCTGTTATTATTCATTTTAAGTTTTTTTTAAAAATCCTTTAAAAGCTGTTATTTTAACTTTCCATAGCTAATAAAAACCAAGGTCTTCAACAAAAACTGTTAAAAATTAGCAAAATATTGCAACTAAATTAACTAAGTCTCATTCAAAACTATCCTGAGTCGGCCTGGGTTCAAAAAAAAAAAATATCTTGAGCTTTTCTGATTCTTCCTGAGAGTTTCAAAAACTTCTATCTATCCTGAAAATGTGGCAACCCTATGTAATTAACAGTTTATTGAAAACATGAGGCATTCTAAAAATCCAACTAACTTTATAGGATATAATATTATTAACCTTAATTAAATAAACGTAAATTAGCATATATTTAATAAATGTAAAACAAACAGATAGTATAACATATTTCATAATTATATTAAGAAATTTATTTAAAATCAAAAACAATTTCTTAATATTTTCTGATAACAATACCGATCAAAAAAAGAAAAACTTTAATAAATTTTTGTTTTTTACATACTTAATTATTACTATAAGAACTTAGTTTATAACTTTTAGTTTAAGTTCAAAAATATTATAGAACATTTTTAGTTTTAATAAGTTTTAGTTATATTTTGATAAACTAACCCATATCTTCTGGATCTTAACTGGTCCTTTTTTAATCCGACATCGAACATTGTTAAAAACCTGTTAGAAATAAATTTCGACTTAGTAGCATATTTCAATATTAGAAGACTTAGTTTACTACACATAGTTGTCATTAAAACAATTGTAAATTCAAAAAAAAAATTATGGAAATATTTTTTTAAAGTCTGTAAACCAGGGTTTCCCAAAGTGGGCGATATCGCCCCCCTGGGGGCGATTTTAGTAATTCGGGGGGCGATAACTAGTAAGGGGGCGAAAAGGGGGCGATTTTAAAACTTTGGGTTGTCATAAAATTTTTACTTTATATCTTGCTATTTTACTAATTTTAACTTGCTATTAAATATTTGACCCTGAGGTAAAACTTAAACAAAAAAGCTTATTGTGTTTATGTGAAATATAGAGAAAAAAATCAAGTACTTATGGCTCCTACTTTCATGTTAATTACATATATTTTCTTATTTAACAATTACATAGATCATAGACGATCGGAATTCCTCTCCCTATTTTTTAATCTGAAATACATGTTATTTAGGATCATAAATGCTTTGTAAAAATCTATGTTTTCTATATTAATTAAACCTCATAATACTTCCAATTGTTTTTTGAAAAGTTATTAAGTTAGACTAAGAAATAAAACTATACAGGGTTGCCAATTTACCTAGAAACCTGGAATTTGACAATTTACGCAAAAAAAATCTAAGATCTGGAACTTTTAACAATTTCAACATATTAAGTAGTAAAATTTCAATTTGACACAAAAAAGCTATCATGTAGATAAAAATATAGATCCTTTTTGTGACAGATCTTTTTGAATAAAACGACTCACAGGAAACCTTCTCAGACTTACAAGCTGGCCTTGAACTTAAAGTAATTTTTTCCAAAGAACGATATGAAAGCTTTTGGACTCAACAAAAACTAAGGCAAAAGTATCCAATCATTTGAGAGGAATTTAGATTGTTGTGTATAGTTTTTCCTTCTAGTTATGTTGTTGAGAAAGCTTTTAGTTTAGTTATCAACATCTTGAGCAAAATATCTAATCTAGATATTTGTAAAGGAGGTGACTTGAGGCTTTATTTGACTGATTTAGAATCAGATTAGAAAAATTTGCAAGCATTCATGAACCTCATCCTTCGCATTATATTAGAATTCAGTAGCAGACATTATTTTATGAAAGTTTTATTTATTTATTTGATCTTTTAAAATACTTCTTATTTAACCTAGTTTGTATTGTATTTAAGTAGTCTTTTTATATTAAAAATTGTTCTAAGTTATTTATTCTATAACAGGTTTGCATAATTCCTAATATATATTAATTACGGTAGACTTCCTCTTGAGTTCGCACTTTTTAACCAAAAAAAAAGTTCAAATTTATATTTTCTTAAATTTAACTTAAATAAAGTCTATTACTAACTAAGTATTAATAAAACAAAAAATACATAATATTTAATAGCTTATATAGATCTCTTTTTTTTTTATGAATGTTTGTTTTATGTTTTAATTGATTTCATGTTTATTCATAACGTTATTGCATATAACATATTTAAATTTATCATTTTGTATAAAAAAATGGTAACAATTTTTGAGTTTAAACTTTTTGATTTTGTTCAAAATGCGAACTGAAGAGGAAGTCTACTTTATTTATAAAATGGTTTATGTTTTAAATATGTTAATAGCTTTGTTTTGACCTGGTTAATTTTGTAATTTATATTTGTCGATTTACATTACACTAAAAGTTTTTATAGCATAGTGGTTAAAGTATTTGTTTGAAAGAAATTTATTTAACATATTTTTGTGATTACTCGTTTAATCTGTATAAAAAAAAATAACCATTAAAGTTTTTATTTCAAAAATTATTTTTTGGTTTTAAAAGAGTATAGATTTGATGTCTCTATTTGAAATGACTTCAAATTTTTTATTTAAAAAATTGTTAAACTCAAATTTATTTTCTAAGTTGATTTATTATTGTAAGAAAATCTATATATTAAATAATTTTAAACTATTAATACAACTGTTTTTGTTTTATCTTTTTTTTAAATATATTAGCTATTAGAATATGTTGTTTAATTTAATAATTCAACAATAGCTTTTAGTTTTTCACTATTTTCTTCTGGTAAACTATTATAGGCTAATAACTAGAGAAAAAATAAAATTAAACAGTTTTAAATAAGCCATCAAAAAGACTGCTACAGTGACAAAACAAAGTTTTAACATAATTTAAAGAATTTTTTAATTGATTACTTTCTGTTCCCAGAACTAACTGTAAAACATTTGATTTTTTTGGAATTTAAATTAAGAAAAAAAATTTTGAAATTAAGGTTTAGTTTCTTAAAGGTTATTCCAAGTCAAATACTATTTAATGGTTAACTACTACAAAAAATATTGTTTAAAATGTTTAAAATTATATTTTTAATTTTACAACTAACTTGCTTATTATATATCTTAGCATTGAAATAAATAATTTTACTGCATTAACAGAAGCTATTGATAAAACCACTTTTCATGAGATAATGAGCCAGTCGGTCAAACTTCCTAAAACTAGATCAGCAATGGTGGTTTAATATTTATTTTACTATGTGTAAAATAATCTGTTCATTCTTTTATAGTTTTTTAATCTCTGGTATTTAATTTTAGAACATGCCTACTTATAAAATAATTTAAGTATTTTGTGCGGCTTAAATAAGTTACTTAGTATTCACTTCTAAATGTCCGAAATTCGTTAAATGAGAGATAGTTATAATGTCAGGTTTCAGTTAAGATTTCAGATGGGTAGCGTACGGTCCAGATCCAATCAAATTTCGATCCGCTAAGTAACTTGAAAACTACTTGTGCAAAATAAACAAAATTTAGTTTTTTGATGCTTATGATTTTGAAATAGAATTTCAATTTGGTTTTCAGTTACTTTAGTATTTCCTAGATCACAATAATAGTAAATCATTATATTACAATTATGCTCGAGCTTTTTAATTTTCTCTGTGTTATTTTTTAAATTATGCAGCCTGCAATCACATTATTTTAACGAGTTGAAACAAGAAAAGATTTTTTAGTAAACATGAATTGCTGACTACAAAAGTTGTCCACCACAACCCTAAAAGTTTTATTAATTTCAAAACAGTTCATATTTAATCAGAATTGATTACTGATTAAACAAGGCTTTTTAAAACTTAAGTAATTTAAGACACTTTACTGGGCTTATAAGAAAACAACTGTAACTTAATCTTTAAACTACTTTAAACACAGCCCAAAAGTGCGTGCATAAGAAATACCAGACTAGATTGCATATCGAACACAAATTTTTAGGCTCAAAAGTTTGTACTCAAGAGAAAAACTACTTTTTAAAATCGTGGGGGGCGATTATTTTTCAAATTTCTGAAAAGGGGGCGATATAGTAATTGAGTTTGGGAAACCCTGCTGTAAACCAAAGAAAAAAATTATACTTTTGCTTAGATTTTAAAGCCAGTTTTCTTAACTATTTTCAATATGTTTAAGCAATGTACTAAAGACACTCAGTGCAAAATCCAGATCTAAAAATAAATACTTCACGCTGTTTTCATCAGTGGATACATAGTAACTAATAAAGGATAAATTTAACTTATACAGTAACATTAGTAATCATCATAAACAAAAATATTAATAACATACAAAGTCAATTACACAAAGCTAATCAAAATACTAATCATTAAAGCTCATTAAATACAAACATGTAAACACCAAAAAGAGCATTTAATAAAGCAACACTATAGTCAAACTATTTTTGCCTACAAAGGGTAGGTTTTCTATTTAAAATACATATAGCTTCCATTTTAACAAATTCAAACACGTTATAACAACTTTAAATTATCTTTAACCTCTCCAAACTGAAATTTTCAGCACAACTCTGATTATTCACAATTTTTCGATTATTCACACTTTTTCTTAATAGCAGATCTTTTTATTGCATTCATAATTTTATAAGAAATCTTTTCTTTTTCTTTTCAAGTTAAATTCAAAAACTTATCAATGCAATCAGGTATATTTTAGAAAAATTTTAGAGCAAATAGCAGCCATAAATACTCTGATAATTGTTTAACCAAAAAAATTACAAAAATAAAACTAGTAACTTATTTTTGTTTTACAAAGCACTACTAATACTATTTAATTTTAGAATTGCAAAATAATTTTTTTATAAAAACTGAATTTGATAGTTAAAAACTTACATAAGTCTGATAAAGTTTATAACTTCCCAAATGAAATCAGTAATTATTGAAAGTCTCCATTTCGATCTGTTTGCTTGTAGATTTCCTGCAAAAAATATGTAACAAATAAGTTATTTAAATCATTCTTGTGTTTTTATGACCAAAGAATATTTTATAGATTAAACAATCTTAGAGGCATTTAATAGCCTAAATTTATTTGAAAATTCTTAAAAATTATTTAGTGTACTTTAGTTTTACTTTAATTTGTAGCGATATTTAAGGATTAAACCATTTTTTTCAATAGTTAGTTATAATTTTTACATAAACAACTAAGCTACCAGTTAGTTTTTTCTAATTTAACAGAGTTAAAATTATGTTTGAAATGTATACAATTTCTATTCTTTCATTGTAAGAAAAATCAAGGGTTTCTAAATGTTTTTGAGAAATTTACATTGAGGTTTTTGAAAACGCAAGTTTTTAGGTCTAGTTTTAGGATAAAATTAAGTTTAAGGTAAAAACTGTCTTAATTGGGAACGGGTCAAAATTGCACGAAAACAAGTTGCATGAGGTTACTAAATTACCTGAGGGGACTAAATTGCAAGAAGACAAAATTGCACAAAGAAAAATTTGCACAAGGGGACAAAATTGCACAAAGACAATTTTGCACAAAGGGTCAATTTTGAACGAGTTAATAAATATTTGTAGAGAAAAATACAATAAAAAAAGGAAAATAAAAACTAAAAGATAATTAATAAAAGAACAAAAAAGAAAAAAGGTTACAGACCAAGGGTTAGGGGTAACAGTGATAGAAAAAAAAATACTAATAAAAACTATTATTTAAAAAAATAAAAGTTTAGTAAATAAAAATTAATTAACAAAAATAAAACTACCAACCAAGGGTAAGGGTTAGGGATAACAGTGATACTAAAAAAAACAAATAGTGTAATAATAATAAAAAAATATGAGGTTTTTTGTGTTATCTAGTTCTTATTACTTTACATGTATTTTTTTTAATTCGAGGTTTTTTACTGACTTTCGTTCAAATTCCAGTTTTTTTTTTTTTTAATTCTCAAATTCCAAGATTTTCCAGAATTACAACCTTTAGTAACCCTGACAGTAGTTACGAATGAGCTTCTCTACAAAGCAGTTTAAAAAATAAACACACTAACAGTACATACAAACAATATTACAATAAGTTTTTCAAGCTTAAAGTATATTCATTAAATGGGAACATGTGTAGAAAGATTTGGAACGTTTATTTCAGGGTTTCCCAAACTCAATTACTATATCGCCCCCTTTTCAGAAATTTGAAAAATAATCGCCCCCCACGATTTTAAAAAGTAGTTTTTCTCTTGAGTACAAACTTTTGAGCCTAAAAATTTGTGTTCGATATGTAATCTAGTCTGGTATTTCTTATGCACGCACTTTTGGGCTGTGTTTAAAGTAGTTTAAAGGGCTTGGGATATTAAGTTACAGTTGTTTTCTTATAAGCCCAGTAAAGTGTCTTAAATTACTTAAGTTTTAAAAAGCCTTGTTTAATCAGTAATCAATCCTGATTAAATATGAACTGTTTTGAAATTAATAAAACTTTTAGGGTTGTGGTGGACAACTTTTGTAGTCAGCAATTCATGTTTACTAAAAAATCTTTTCTTGTTTCAACTCGTTAAAATAATGTGATTGCAGGCTGCATAATTTAAAAAATAACACAGAGAAAATTAAAAAGCTCGAGCATAATTGTAATATAATGATTTACTATTATTGTGATCTAGGAAATACTAAAGTAACTGAAAACCAAATTGAAATTCTATTTCAAAATCATAAGCATCAAAAAACTAAATTTTGTTTATTTTGCACAAGTAGTTTTCAAGTTACTTAGCGGATCGAAATTTGATTGGATCTGGACCGTACGCTACCCATCTGAAATCTTAACTGAAACCTGACATTATAACTATCTCTCATTTAACGAATTTCGGACATTTAGAAGTGAATACTAAGTAACTTATTTAAGCCGCACAAAATACTTAAATTATTTTATAAGTAGGCATGTTCTAAAATTAAATACCAGAGATTAAAAAACTATAAAAGAATGAACAGATTATTTTACACATAGTAAAATAAATATTAAACCACCATTGCTGATCTAGTTTTAGGAAGTTTGACCGACTGGCTCATTATCTCATGAAAAGTGGTTTTATCAATAGCTTCTGTTAATGCAGTAAAATTATTTATTTCAATGCTAAGATATATAATAAGCAAGTTAGTTGTAAAATTAAAAATATAATTTTAAACATTTTAAACAATATTTTTTGTAGTAGTTAACCATTAAATAGTATTTGACTTGGAATAACCTTTAAGAAACTAAACCTTAATTTCAAAATTTTTTTTCTTAATTTAAATTCCAAAAAAATCAAATGTTTTACAGTTAGTTCTGGGAACAGAAAGTAATCAATTAAAAAATTCTTTAAATTATGTTAAAACTTTGTTTTGTCACTGTAGCAGTCTTTTTGATGGCTTATTTAAAACTGTTTAATTTTATTTTTTCTCTAGTTATTAGCCTATAATAGTTTACCAGAAGAAAATAGTGAAAAACTAAAAGCTATTGTTGAATTATTAAATTAAACAACATATTCTAATAGCTAATATATTTAAAAAAAAGATAAAACAAAAACAGTTGTATTAATAGTTTAAAATTATTTAATATATAGATTTTCTTACAATAATAAATCAACTTAGAAAATAAATTTGAGTTTAACAATTTTTTAAATAAAAAATTTGAAGTCATTTCAAATAGAGACATCAAATCTATACTCTTTTAAAACCAAAAAATAATTTTTGAAATAAAAACTTTAATGGTTATTTTTTTTTATACAGATTAAACGAGTAATCACAAAAATATGTTAAATAAATTTCTTTCAAACAAATACTTTAACCACTATGCTATAAAAACTTTTAGTGTAATGTAAATCGACAAATATAAATTACAAAATTAACCAGGTCAAAACAAAGCTATTAACATATTTAAAACATAAACCATTTTATAAATAAAGTAGACTTCCTCTTCAGTTCGCATTTTGAACAAAATCAAAAAGTTTAAACTCAAAAATTGTTACCATTTTTTTATACAAAATGATAAATTTAAATATGTTATATGCAATAACGTTATGAATAAACATGAAATCAATTAAAACATAAAACAAACATTCATAAAAAAAAAGAGATCTATATAAGCTATTAAATAATATGTATTTTTTGTTTTATTAATACTTAGTTAGTAATAGACTTTATTTAAGTTAAATTTAAGAAAATATAAATTTGAACTTTTTTTTTGGTTAAAAAGTGCGAACTCAAGAGGAAGTCTACCGTAATTAATATATATTAGGAATTATGCAAACCTGTTATAGAATAAATAACTTAGAACAATTTTTAATATAAAAAGACTACTTAAATACAATACAAACTAGGTTAAATAAGAAGTATTTTAAAAGATCAAATAAATAAATAAAACTTTCATAAAATAATGTCTGCTACTGAATTCTAATATAATGCGAAGGATGAGGTTCATGAATGCTTGCAAATTTTTCTAATCTGATTCTAAATCAGTCAAATAAAGCCTCAAGTCACCTCCTTTACAAATATCTAGATTAGATATTTTGCTCAAGATGTTGATAACTAAACTAAAAGCTTTCTCAACAACATAACTAGAAGGAAAAACTATACACAACAATCTAAATTCCTCTCAAATGATTGGATACTTTTGCCTTAGTTTTTGTTGAGTCCAAAAGCTTTCATATCGTTCTTTGGAAAAAATTACTTTAAGTTCAAGGCCAGCTTGTAAGTCTGAGAAGGTTTCCTGTGAGTCGTTTTATTCAAAAAGATCTGTCACGAAAAGGATCTATATTTTTATCTACATGATAGCTTTTTTGTGTCAAATTGAAATTTTACTACTTAATATGTTGAAATTGTTAAAAGTTCCAGATCTTAGATTTTTTTTGCGTAAATTGTCAAATTCCAGGTTTCTAGGTAAATTGGCAACCCTGTATAGTTTTATTTCTTAGTCTAACTTAATAACTTTTCAAAAAACAATTGGAAGTATTATGAGGTTTAATTAATATAGAAAACATAGATTTTTACAAAGCATTTATGATCCTAAATAACATGTATTTCAGATTAAAAAATAGGGAGAGGAATTCCGATCGTCTATGATCTATGTAATTGTTAAATAAGAAAATATATGTAATTAACATGAAAGTAGGAGCCATAAGTACTTGATTTTTTTCTCTATATTTCACATAAACACAATAAGCTTTTTTGTTTAAGTTTTACCTCAGGGTCAAATATTTAATAGCAAGTTAAAATTAGTAAAATAGCAAGATATAAAGTAAAAATTTTATGACAACCCAAAGTTTTAAAATCGCCCCCTTTTCGCCCCCTTACTAGTTATCGCCCACCCTTTCGCCCCCTTACTAATTATCGCCCCCCGAATTACTAAAATCGCCCCCAGGGGGCGATATCGCCCACTTTGGGAAACCCTGGTTTATTTGAACTGTGTCTTTAATTAAACTTGGCAATAACAATTTTTTAAAATGTAAATCAAGTTTAACAGCTTTAAATTGGTTTAGCTTAAAATTAAATATACTTTTATTTTCTAGATATATTTTGATAGTTCTGTTCCATTTGTTTATAATTTTTTAAATCAGTGTTATGCTTATAACAATATTTTAAAAACCACCTGTTGACCACATAGATTTTTTTGAGTTCTTTTGAGAAGTTGCAAAATTTATAAATTTACATATCCAGGTGATCTGAATAACTAGTATATTGGTGAAACAGAACAACAACTGTCTGTGACTATAAAAGATTAAATAATGCAGTGTTTAAAAACACATTGAATATTGTATATATTGAAAAAAGTATGACAACGTTTACTACTGTTTTGAAATTCTTAAAGTATGTGATTCTTATAATTAAATTTTTTCTGCAGAAGCTTTATTTACTAAAAAAATAAACCTAATTTAAATAATTGAATTGATCATGATAAATGAGCAAGAGTAAAAACTAATATATATTTAAATAAACCATTTTGTGTTTTTTTTGTCTTTATTACTTATTTAATTTTAGACAAGATTTATAAATAATTCTCAAATCGGTCCAGGACACAGTCAATTGTTTTTACTTGTGATTTTTTCCCTGCATCAAAAGTTACAAAAAAAAAAATAAACGATGGCTTAAAAATCTACAAGTTTATTGCATACGAGTTCAAATCGATTTCGGACAACAGTTCTTCATCAGTGAACTTTAAACTACTTTAAACTATTTAATTTTATTTATCATTTAGTTTTACTCTGATTATGTAGGGGTAGGGAGTACTGCACATTTTTTTGGTCATATGGTATAATTCATATGATTACATTTGATTCGGATGTGTTTTTGCTTCATTAAGAAGAATCTAAAAAAATAATAAAAATAAATTCAAAAAAAAAAGTTTACTGCCCAAAAAACTAATTTTGCTTTTCGATTTTTGACTTAAACAGTAATAAAGTTATCATACATGTCCTAGATTTATAATTTATGTCTTAAATTAAAGCTTATACTTATTGACATATATTTAAAGACATATTAACTGCTTTTGATGTATTATGACGTCATAATCACCCTAAATGTCCAACATTTGTCTGTAAAGTGCAGGGGTAGGGATTATAGCACATTTTTTGTTAATAGTGTAAAATTCAAATAAGTACATATGGTTTGGATGTGTTTTAGCTTAGTTAAAAAGAATCTAAAAAAAATTACAATTTTACAAAAAAAAAGTGGCTGCCCAAAAAACTGATTTAAACCTAAAAAATCACCTATTTTTTGATTTTTCGACTTTAACAGTAATAAAATTACTTATACATGTCCTAGACTTGTTATTTATATCTTAAATGAAAGCTTATAACTATAGGCATAAATTAAAGACATTTTAACTTCTTTTGTTGTATTATGACATCATTATTACACTAAGTATGCAAACTTTGTCTGTAAAATTGTACTTTTTTTATAATATAAAAGGAAAGTTCTTTTGCCGTTTTAGTTTTTGATTTAGAATATAAAATATGTCAAGTCAGCTAGGCAGAAAGATATTACTGATGTTATGTCATTTCAATTGCATGTTGGTTTATTAATGAAATGCATTTTAAATCACTTTCCGTTATTAGAAATTATGATTATTGAGAGCACCTGTCCAAGAGTAAAAGATCTAGACTTATATATCATAGAAAGTGCATGTAAATTTATTAAAATAAGTAAAATTTTATTCTTTAAATTTAAGAATTTTTATTTAACTATACAATAAATGTTTATCTGTATCAACTTTTTTTAGCTTGAAGTATGTTATTGTTTTTAAATTACTATTAGTTAAAATTATAAAGTATTGTACATCTAATTAAATTATAACTTAATTTATTAGTTTGTTTAAATGTTTTAATTCTCTAATTTCAAAGAATTTTATTAAATCTTTTTTAGTTTTTAACTCATTGCAGTTAATTGTTATTGTATTTACTTATATAAA
This sequence comes from Thalia democratica, assembly GCF_965202585.1. Lineage (NCBI taxonomy): Eukaryota > Metazoa > Chordata > Thaliacea > Salpida > Salpidae > Thalia > Thalia democratica. The sequence continues at coordinate 63,328,569 of NC_139165.1, forward strand.
ATGCTCTCAAAAATTATAATTTCTAATAACAGAAAGTGATTTAAAATGTATTATATATATATATATATCAACATGCAATTTAAATGACATTACATCAGTAATATCTTTCTGCCTAGCTGACTTGACACATTTCATAATCTAAATAAAAAAACTATAAGTAAAACAGCAAACGAATTTTCTTTTTGTATTATAAAAAAAAGTACAATATTACAGACAAAGTTTGCATATTTAGTGTGATAATGATGTCATAATACAACAAAAGCAGTTGGAAATGTCTTTAATTTATGCCTATAGTTATGAGCTTTTATTTAAGATATAAATAACAAGTCTAGGACATGTATAAGTAATTTTATTACTGTTAAAGTCGAAAAATCAAAAGAAAATGTGATTTTTGGGGATTAAATCAGTTTTTTGGGCAGCAACTTTTTTTTTGCAAAATTACAATTTTTTTTAGATTCTCTTTAAATAAGCAAAAACACATTCGAATCATATGTACTTATTTGAATTTTACAATATGATCAAAAAAATGTGCTGTACGACCTGCCCCTACATTTTACAGACAAATTTTGCACATTTAGGGTGATTATGAGTCATAATACATCAAAAGCAGTTGATATGTTTTTAAATATATGTCAATAAGTATAAGCTTTCATTCAAGACATAAATTATTTTTGGGCGGCAAACTATTTTTTTTGAATCTATTTTTATTATTTTTTTAGATTCTTCTTAATGAAGAAAAAACACATCCAAATCAAATGTACTCATAAGTCTAGCAAACATCACCCTAGTACTCCCTACCCCTAGATTATGTTGATTTAATTATTAAGTAAGTTGAAAATTATCAAGCTGTTTCAAATTTGAATAAAGTTTTAAAATTAAATAAGTTTGTTATCTTACAATGACTTGGTATTTTAATACATGAAAATTAATACAAAATAAAATCAGAGATAATTAATCTACAGGATGTTAAATGACAAAGATCTAGGAAAGTAATGTTAGTCATAAATCAAAAGAACTTTTATGGTATGTAAAACTTTATCACACTTACAATGTACTTCTATCCATTTAAATGGATAGCTCTGCAGAGTCTGTAAAAGATATAGACTTTTTAAGAACTTAAAATATTTACAGCATACATTTATGTTGAAACTTTTCTATCTGTGAACTTTTTTATATGCTTATAAAAAACTAATAAATGCAAAACACACAAATAGTTAACAAACAAATTAATAAATATAGTAAAAAACTCTTTTTAAAATAATGCAAAAAGATTCATTAATGTTTAAAACTTAAATATTTGCAGACAAAAAATCATTATATAGATAAGCATTACAAACTTATTTCTTACAATTTTTGAAGGTATGCTACAGTTTTTACAGACTCTGTAGAACTGTCTAAAGCAGGGTTTCCCAATTTCTTTTTTCAAATTGCCCCCTTTGAAGAAATTAAAAAGGCTATTGCCCCCTCCAACAATACTACCATTTATAACACCTAAGACCTTTTTTTGCTCTTCATCTGCAACTTAAGAATATCTAGTGAAAGTTTCAAAATTTAAAAATTGCCTCCCCCCCCCCCCCTTTTACTAATTATTGTCCCCCAACTTACTAAAACCGCCCCCAGGAGGTTGGTACCGCCCATTTTGGGAAACCCTGGTCTAAATAATTGTAACTAATGCAAGAGAGTTTTACAAACTAAAATATGATATGGTATATAAACTTTCAACAGATCATAGTTTATTTATTATATCTTAAATACAAAATCTAAAAGCTGATACATATACAACATTATAAACTTAATTTGCAATTAAATTAAGTCTTAAATTATGTAATTTGGTACAACACAAATTTATATTTTAGAAAAACATAGAAACAACCATCATATTTTTTTTTAATTATCTAAAAAAGTTATAGTTTTTGATAATTTTAACTTTTAAAAAAATGTGAAGTATTAAAAGTTTTGTACTAACTTTTTTTGAAATTTAAACATTAATTTTAAACTTTATCTTTTTTTAATAAAATTCAGGTAGGTTTTGTTTTGTAAAACCTACTTAATATTTTTATACAATTATTATAAACCTATGTAAAGCTTACATAAAAAAATTATTTTGTAAATAGATTTTAAAATATTCTTTAATAAAAACCAACAAACCTGAACTACTTATGTATGGCATAGTTTTTTGTGTTTTTCCAACAGTTTTAATTTTTATATGTCACTAAAAAAAGAAAAACAAAATAAGCTATAATAATCTGTTGAAAGTACACTTTAAAATACAGCATAGTTTTTCAAACCTGATACATAGTAATGCTAATTTTATAAAACTTAATTTATTATTTAATTATTTTACAGGTGACTTACGCAGGATTGCTTATTTTTAGATTACTTTTGAAGATGTGAAATTTATTCAGCAACTACTTTTATTTATTTAAAAATTGGATGGATTGATTTATAACTTATGTTAACCAAGCATTCTTTAAGATGTAATAAACATTTTCAATTACTTTTTAATCAACTTTAAAATTTACTTATGAAGACTTTTAGGTAATTTTTTTAATGCTTATAACTTTTTATTCCTCTACACATAAAATTGATGTAAAATGATACTCCAACAGCTCAAAAGTGGCTATTAAAAAAACCTAGAACAAATTTACTGAATTTATTTCTAAACTTTGCAAGGAAGTATTACAATGTTAAGACCTCAGGTGCTTTTGATAAGATATTTATGCTTTAAAACTAGAAAAAAGCCTTTTTAAATATAAAGGAACATCGAAATTAAGCAACAAAAAAATTACGAAATTATTGCAAGCTTTATTTCTTAACTTCAATATTACTTAATAAAGTTATTTTATAGTCAGTTTTTAATATATTTATTAGGTTAAATCAAAAGCAACACAAATATTTTTTCAATTAATAGTAACTTTATTGAACAGGTGAATAAAAATTACATAATTAAAGGTACAACTAAAAACATACAAAAGGATCAAACAGGGTGTACAATAGATAAACTGACTTTGGAATTTTTTTTTAATGTTTTCTAAAGTTAAAGTTTTACTGTCCCATTTTGGTATAAAACTAAGTTTAAGGTAAAAAGTATTTTTTTAGTTTCAAATTCATAAAAATATTTTGTAATGCACTTTAAATCATTTTATTTTAATAAAACTCTAAATAGTAGATGCTTGTGTTGTATTTAATAATTACTTCCTATCTTATCTAAATTTTAACAATTTATATACAAAAATTGTTCAAAATCCGATCTTTTTTTTTTTATAGGTTTTTATCATAAGTTATGCTAAGTCTTTTTTGATAATTGATTTTAATTCCATTTTTTCCAAGTAAAATGGCTACCCTGTTCAAATATATAAAAGTATTAAAAAGTAATCATTCAAATTATAAAAGGTTTTAATACATATCTGAACTTTGTTGCTACTTGACATAAATTCAGGCTTTTTTATCAGGCTGGCTTGTTTGCTTTGAAAATTGTCAACCCTGACTCAAGGAAATTCACTTATTTCAAGTAAGTTAACAACCTTTGATCAATACTAGTAGTACTAGCCATAATAATTGGTATTTTACAGTGTAACTTTAGATTTATGAACAAAATAAGTAAATATAAAAAATCCAGCTTAGTGTTAATGTGTGAATTAAATAGAAACTAACACTAATTACAGGGTTGCCACTCTTTGAGTCAAAAAATCTTCCCTGAGTGACCAGTAACTTCTCTGAGTGACCTTAAACTATCCTGAGGTTCCCTGAGTTTTTTTCAAATCCTTTATTTTCTTTTTTGCTTCTGGCACAAATTACCAATACCTCATGCTCATTTTTTTTTAATAATAAAAGGAAGGTTGTATGTGTATGATTCTGTCTTTGATGCTTACTAAAAAAATAAAAAAACTGTTTCAAAAATTCAATATTAAAAGGTTAAATCAATTGAGATTAAAAACTAAATTTATGCACAATCTTTTGTAAACATGTTAGTTAACTTTATACATAATAAAAAATAGTTTAAATTTTTATTGACACTTTAATTACTTTTTTTTTACTGATAACAAGTAGTTGTAAACATAAAACACATAACTTTATTTAAGAAATAAGGACTTAAGTATTATATATAGTTTTATCAAACTACATAAGTAACTAAACATAAAAAGTTTATTAGAACTTTTCAATGCATATTAAACCTCAACTTTTATACCTTTAAACTGTTTGTTTTTGTTTAACTTTAGTCATGATAAGTATAAATTTAAATCTTAAAAAAACTAAAATTAGCCTCAGGGCTACAAAATTTCAAAACTAGCACTTAAATAAAACTAATTTTTTTAAACAAAATATTGAACCTGGATTAACTAAATCTCATTTTAGATCTAGAAAAATGTTTCCTGAGAATTTTTTTAAATTATTAATACTTTTATGAAACTTTAAGAAAAAATTAGAACTGCCCTGAGTTAACCAGATTTTAAAAACATAATAAAAATTTCTTCAGTTTCCCTGAGATTTTCTTTAATTTGAAAATTACCTAAATTTCCCTGAATTCCTTGAGTTCCCTGAGTGTGTGGCAACCCTGTAATTAATAAAAATTGATTATTTTAAGGTTCTTAACATACTTGAAACTATTAAACTAATTTGAGTCAGGCTTGACAATCTTTGAAGCAAACAAGCCAGCCTGAAAGATTAAAAATCAGTCTGAATTTATTTAAAGCATTTTTAAAAATAGTAAGAGCTAAAAACTTAAAAACTACTTAATGTATCTTGATTAACAGAAATGAAATCTATAAGGAAACGACCTTGTTACCTGAAATAAAACACAGGCTTAAATAAAAAAAGATAGCTTGAATTAGTCTGAGTGGCAACCGGAGTAATAAAACTACAAAAAAAAAATTAGTTATTTAACTTTTTTTTTTTGGTTAACAGACAATTTGCTGGATATTATAGTTTATTGAAACAAAAACAACTCAAAATATTTGTTCCTAGCACCTAGTGCATGAAGAACCTTTAGGTTATGAGTACATTTTACCTTGTACTGGATACCTTTAACTTGTCCAGGATGCACTACAATCCAAATTACAAAAACTTAGTGTCATTTTAAGTTCACTTTTACTTTTTTTTTTTCAAACATTTTTTACATTCAAAATATATTTAAATAAACTTTTAGGGTTATTTTTCTGTTATTTGAATTTCAAATTACTTTTCAAGTTGTATTTATCATACATTTTTTATTTGAATGCCCATGTAAATACTATTCGACTATACCAGTCATGCTTTAAAAAATCACCTCGCTTGCAACTTGTACATACACTGTATATTTATGTACAGAAGAGTTGCCATTGCAATAACAAATTTTTTTTTTATGTTTGGCTTCCGGCTGGTTAAAGTCTATGCTGTATGTATAGTACAGATCAGGCATGGTAAAATTTGAAAACCACTAATTACAGCTGTTTTATCGCTATAGTAGCTAGAAAGCTAAAGTAACAAATTAAAGCTTATTTATTTTCTTATTTTATATTGGATTAAGTTAATTAACTTAACCTTTATAACTTTTATTATATTGTATTTACTATAATGTTTTAAACTACATAAGTCTTAATTTACACTGTATTTAATTATTTTAACACTATGAATGCAAAATTTAAGATATTTATAGTTATAATTTATTTTATGATTATTATTAATATAAAAAGAACTTAAAATTTTTTTTTGATAACAAAAAGTTACGTTTTTCTTATATTATTTTTGAAAGGCTTAAAAAAACAATAAAACAGTTTTTAAAATATAAAAAAATACTCTTTTTTAATCATATATTTATTTAACATTATTATTTATTGACTATAATTTTTTTGTTTAGTTTTTTTAAAGCTGAATACATAAATTCTTTAAGGCACAAGGTACTTAAGTATTTTAATATCTTTACAAATTAAAAAAAAATTGAAAAAACATTATTAGAGAAATACTTAAATATCTTATTTATAGTAAATAAAAATAAGTTTTGTTTTGTGCATGCTTTTTCTAAAAATGAGAGTTTTAAATTATAGGCTGTATTTTTCAAAAAAATTAACCACATAGTACAAATTTGTGGTTGTAATACAAATCAGCTATTTTAATGATGTAACTAAAAATAACTTTGTTTAAACCATTATTGATATCTTCAAACTGAGAAACTCAACCTTTAAAAAAAATAGTAGTTATTACAAGTATTTTGTAAATGTTTGTTTACATTTAAAATCAAAAAATCCTACTGTCTTTGATTTTTAGAGAGTGATATACTCAATTTGCGACGCTTGTTACCATGTTTGGTACAGATATATGAAACAGATGTACTACAAAGCAGAATTGATATATAGCAGCATAATTGATACTTCTGCGATAAGTGTACAACAAAAACTACTCAATTATTAAATTTTGTGTTTAAACATAAAAACATATATAAAGCATTCATAGCTATTTTTTCTGACAACCTGGCTTTCATGAACTACAGTTATTATGAGCTATAAAATTTTGAGTTACTACTTAATCAAACTTATAAAATTCGTTTAGAAAGAATATAAAAATAAATCGTTACCAAAAAGTAAAACTTAATATTTTATAGTAAAATAGGAGAAGTTGGCAAAATTTCTATTCGACAAGTGAGAATTTTCAGAACAAAACTTTTTCATGTGTCTGACACTGACTTGGTAAAAAATATTTTGCAGGCAGCGCAGTAAAACTTAAAATATAGTATAAAGATTAGTAAAAGAATAAAGAAAAAAATTAATAAATCAATTATTTTTTAAGCACTACATTACTAATGTGCATTATGCCGTGCGATGCAGAGTTGTTATAATTTGATTTATTGTTCATTTAGAAGAGGGTTTCGAAATTTCTTTTCCATAATCATTCACCTAGTACAGCTTAAAAAAAGCCCTTTTATCTTTTTAACCCTAAGTAATTGTTTTCCGCACTTCGCTGATAGCCAAAATCGCTCAAGAGGACTCCTGACTCATAAATTGTAAATACCGAGTCAATTGTTTAGTGGTAATAAATAAACGCAAAAAATATAATGTACAGAACCTTTAATTATAAAAAAGCTTTATTTATAGTATGTCAGATTTAAAATTTCCAATATTTTAAGATTTTAATTTCAAAACAAGGTTTCACTAAAAAAAGTCATCCGTAAATAAAGACTGACCTATTTTTTGAGTGAAACATTGTTATAAAAATAAAATGTTAGAATTATATTATTCTCCATAGTCCATATATATCATTAAGTTGAAGAGACTTTCAATTGTTATCTTTAAAGATAAAGTTATTTTATTTCTGTTTACAAAACAAATAAAGTTTGGACACAAAATGGAGTATGTTAAAAATAAAAGATTCTTTACACTAAGTAATTAAAAAAACATTTGTTTAAATAAGCTTAATATGTCATGCTTGACGCTAGAGCAAATTTTGTACGATTTTGGTCTAAAATAGCAACTTTGATTCTGTGTACCGTGCATAGTTCCAGTGTAAGATCTAAATTAAACTCGTATAATTTTATTTTTCACAGCAAGGCCTGAAAATAATGTTTTCTTAGTTTTAGGAGTTGTAAAACTTAAATTTTTTTATGCCAATTTTTTATTTAGAAAAACTCTACGACAATCTAATTTTAAAAAACCATATCGACTACAAACGCTCGATTTACATAAAGTCTAATCATAGCAAAATTTGACAAAACATGCTGTTTATAACAACTGTTTATAAGTGTGTAGTGTATTGTGAGGCAGACAAACAATTTTAATTTACAAAAATTAATCGAGCGTGTCATTTTTTATTTAAAAACAATCGTAAATTTAACATTCATTGCTCTATTGGCAGAGCAATGTTAGCATTAGCCCAGCTGTTAAGCATAGCTACTGTGGCGGTTAGTGTATAGTTAAAAAATTCTCGAGTCAAGTATGTCGTTCTAAAAACATTTTCATAAGTTTTTTATTATGATAATTTTTTTAACACAAGGAATATTTTTCAAAAAACTTAGGTTGATTGCTCATTAAATCAGGACAAGGTAAATTTTTAGTTAGATTAAAATTTACGATAAAATCAACATTTAAAAAATTGCAGTGCACACGTTTGTATCGAAAAAGTATTACAAAAATTAGTAAGCCTTATAAATAAGTTGTTTTTTAAATTCTGTGAAAAATGACTGTTTATCTTAAGTAAAATAAGCTGAAAGCAAAAATAAATTTTTGTGGACTGCTGTTAAGTAAATCCCCCACCACGCTAATAAGTTATAAAAAACAAATATGTTTTTTGTTTTCACAATACGTTTTTTTTTTTCTGGCATTCTAGCATCTTTACTGTGTAGTGTACTGAAATTCAAGTTAAAGAGCACATTGCCAAATATTTCTTTATACATCAAGGTCATTATTATTGTTTACCACAAATTGATTTCAAGCTGCAAAATACGACACAAGACCAAAATTCTTTCTTGACGGGCTGTCTATTGCTTCACTATATCTAATTTAAAGGGAGTCAAATATGCACGAAGGGACATTTTTCATGAAGGGTAAGTGTGCACGAAGACGCTTTTGCGCGGGTTGATTATTTTATTTTTACTACCACCGTTACCCCTAACCCTTACCCTCGGTCGGTAAATCTTTTTTTTTTTTATTAATGTTTTTTTTTACTTTCGTGAAAAAATTACTTTTCGTGAAGAAGTGTCTTCATGCATATGTAACCCGTTACCAATTTAAAGTGATATATATGAATAAAAGCGATATTTTTAAATTGATCTAATAAAATAACTAATTTGACATACTTTTTTTTTGTAAAACATGGTCAAGTCATTAATACTTATTTGTCTAATAACTGGTTTTTAAAACTGTGATTCAAAATCACTGTGTTTAAGTGGCTAAAACTAAGCACCGCTTATAAGAAACTTTGTCGTTTTTGTGATTTAATGTAGTAAATTCTGTGATTAAACTTCAACTGTTTTCTAAGTTTTAAATTTTTTTATAAGTTAGGTGTTACAAATTAAAATTTTGCTTTGTAACAATTTTTAATATTTTATACTGCTAAGTTTCTATTTTACTAAATTAACAGACAAAAATAAAAAAAATTCAGAAAATTAATTGTAATAGCTTCGTATAAGTGAATATTTTTTAAAAAGTAATAAAAAGCTTTACTATCATCTAGATTTTTTTTTTCAGATAAGGTTTAAAAGCTTCATAGGGTAGTAAACTAAATAAAAAGTATAAAAATTGAAATGTAAAACTGAAGAAGAATACTTTCCATGTTTTTCTACACTACATTAATACAAAATTAGTTATTTTGAATGAATTTTATACATTTTAAAAGACAGTTTCAAGTAGCAGTTTAGTATATTGAAATGTATAATTTGCACATCTTTATTTAATTAAATATTAACAAATAAAAATTTACGATTCTTTTCTTCAACCTTAATTTATATGACCGTTTTTAGTATTGAGAAAACTTAAAATTTAGCATCACTATAAGTTTGTAAAACTATTTTCAATGAGTAATTTTGTACTAATTACATTAAAGCACTAACACTTAATAGAACTTAAATAATTTTTTTTTTCAATACAAATAAAATAGTTAATCTTTAAAGATTTTAAACTTAAGAGGTGTTTTTTCGACTCAGCTTTTATTAATTAAAAAACAGTTCAACCTATTTAGATTCAAAGAAGAACGTATTGAGAGTATATATTTTTTTACTTTTGGCAATGATTGATTTTTTTTCAAGACAGTAAGGTACTACTTTCTTAGAAATATTTCAAACTAAAGAGTTATTTTTCATTATGCGATAACATTATGTTGTGTCAAAACTCAAACATTGATAACAGTTTGAAAGTCCTTAAGAGTTGAGCTTAGTAGTTTATAATCAATGCCGATCGAAAAAGAAAAACCAAATACGTAAGTATCTGCAAATAGAAAGATTGATCAACTATACATTAACTCAATTTGCGTTTTAGTTTGAACAGCCTGTTCTTTTTATTAACCTTGTATGATTACTTAAAAACTTTTATATAAAAAAATATTTTACATTTCATCTAATTTCTAAAAAAAGAATCAAAGGTAAGATTAAAAACTATCAAAATGATAAATATAGTCGTATCAAGTCGAAAACAGTATTTATACTTACATTATGTTTTTCAATACATATTTGTAAATAACGTTTATTTTTAAAATTAACTACGTCAACAACTAGTCAAAAAACTCAATTATAACTAAGTCTTAAACTTTTATTTTACGTCAATTTAAATTTTTTTAACTATAAATTATGAATATTGATAATAAAAAAGTCTTTGACATATTTTTAGGGAGTTTTGAAACTTACATTAGATATTTAGAAGAGAAAATGGAAAAACACCAGATCTTGACTTGATAAGGTGATCTTGGATCTCAATTTAAAAAGATACGGTAGATCACAAACGTATATCAAAAAACTTTGTTTAGTTTAACTTTCAAATAAAGTCTGGATTTGGAAAGTATATTGCAATGAGATCTGTGTATGAAAACTAATAGGTTCAACAATTATGTAAATGTTCGCAAAGTTCAAGTGGTTCTTTTTTTTTCCTAAAGTAGTTTTACTCGTGACTTTGTTTGTTGAAGATAAAGCGTGTAAACTTAAGTTTTTCTTTTTTCTTTGAATTTTTTATGTAAGAGTTTTATTTTACACTGCTATGGAAGTCAAATATTTATTGGATTCGTTAAAGTAATAAGTTTCAATCTAGATGAATTCCTTAGCTAATAGTAAACTAAAAAATCGGTTTATATTAAAATTTTCTGTTTGTTGTCAATTTTCAAATTATAATTGCTTAACTTCAATTATATAACAGTTTTATTTTAGAGTGCATAAGCTTTTAATACTTATTCTACATATTTAACAGAAAGTTTTGTTTATTAATACAAGTTAATTTCCTTCAACTTTTTTCGATGTTATGGAGTTACTTAATATCTAAGTTTGAAGAAACAAGTTTTTTTTTGGAGTTTCGGTTTCAATTAGTTTCATTTGTGTCTGTAGATTAAATCATTTAATTTGCGCTTTGAAATACGAGGGAAATACATCAGGTGCTCGTTTTGCTATACAGCAAAACTTTGTTAACCGGTGCGCTTTATGAACATGATGGGTAGACTGCGATGGTCACTTTTAAAGTTACTACTTTTTAAAATTTTTTGTTAAAATACTTTAATACTGTGAATGTAGCACAACAATAATTATGGTCTTGAGATATACTATTAAGACAAGAAACATCAAATAAACCGTTTTATTGAATAACCAAACAAGGAAAAATAGTTTCAAGGCAATCTTAAGGAGCACCTATTACAAAAAGTTGCTTGTAATAATAAAACAAAGCTTTTATTTTTATCATACCTCTATTTTTTATACTACTTTTAAACGGATTTTTAAAATGATAAAATTTAGACTTCAACTTCTGAAGATAAACCATAAAAATAAAAACAACACGAAAACATAAATATGTTAAAAACATAAGTATGCTAAAAACATAAACAATTTTTAAAAATTGTAGAACTCACATGTCAGTATTTGATGGACTAAATCTAAAGTTTTTAAAAAATACTAAATCAAATTAAGTTTAATAAATGCTTCTTTTAATATTTTAACTTGTTTTACGAATATAACAGAAACAATTAAGTATATTTTATAAGTTTAAAATAACAAATTAAGATATATTTAGTCATTAACTAACTTCAAGATAAATTTGTTTGTTCTCAGAAGATAAAAAACTACTCTAACTTCTTAAATTAACAAACTGCAATTCTAATAATTCTTTACTCAGATATCTAAATAGAAAGTTATCATCAAAAATCATTTTCTTTAGTAGCTCTTTAAGTTATCACACGTATATTTAATTTTATCCTGTTTATATGCTTTTTTAGTTTGCAATAGAATTTATCAGCATGAATTACAAAGAATTAAATTTTATAACATTATTAGTTAACAAATTAATTGCAATTTATAATAGAAATTATTTATAGTATCGACCATAAAAAAAAACATTGTAACTAAAATAAGTATAGGTAACAAAATCATACTATAACAGAATCGTAACAAGTTAACAAAAATAAATATAGCTGAAAAATGCATATTACGTAAATTCACTAACACTTAATTTAAACTGATCAAAAAATTGTCTTTAAGTATTAATAATAAAAAAAAAAAGAAAAATACCAGCCACTTAAGAAATAATATACAAGTTATTTTTTTGTAGTTTAAATGGCTTGTTCGAAACAAAAATATTTAAAGAGTATATTACTGCTAATTATATCAAGTATTAAGTAAACTGTTAATTTTAATATCTATTTAAGATGGTGATATCTTATTTAAAATTACTTTAATTCAGAATATAAATTAAACAGAAAAATTATCTATGAGTATTAATTTATATATAAGCACAGCTTTTAGCTTTTTTTTTTGAGAGAAAAAAATTATAACATACAATGAATTATGAAAAAATAATGCATTAATCTTTGATATGTATCTTTTAACAATCAAAAGAATATTTGTAATATAAATAGGACGAATCGCCTGTTAAGTAAAAGAAGCACATAGACTTAAAAGTTGTCCTTGGCATAAATGAGCTTTGAGTATTTGCATTTAGCTCACAGCCATAAAATATTCACAGCTAGTCTTCCTTTTTAGAGAAGTACTGGTAATTTTAAATAAAAATTACTAATTAATTTTATCTGTGAATGTTTTTAATTCTTACGTTGTTATATAAAAGTTTAACGTAAAGAATACTAGCAGTAAAACTATTTCAGAACTCTTAACTAGTTTGTCCGTTTAAAGCAAAAATAACTACACCTTTAGTAATCAAAGAATCAAAAAAAAAGTACTAAAATATGTTAACTCACATACCGGAATACGTTCTTACAAAAAAATTAACATAATATATATGGATTTTTCATAATCTATCCTTGTAAATTACTTTTTTTTCTCAACTTCCCGTGGCGAAGTAAGTAATGTTGGAGCGGAAATTACCTACTTTTATTGGATTGAGGCAGCTTAATCTTGAAAAACAACAGCCTTTGCTACCGATTCTTCATATCCTATGGGTATTTGAGTTTAATTTCTTTTTTTTTTTAATTTTATTAAAAATTTGTCTATGTTTTGATTCTTAAGCTAAAAATTTAAATTCGTATCTCAAAATTAAAATCAAAGTAATTTGTTGTGCGGTACATCTAAATTATTTCAGACAACATTTGTATTTAACTGGTGTAAGTAATTATATTTTTAAAAGTTTGACTTTTTACTTCAGCTGTATTATTTGCAACTTGAGTGTAAGTTTAAGGCTAGACCAGAAACTCAAGCCTAGAACAAAAGAAAAAAAAAGCTTTGTAGACTAACTTGTTTCTTAATTACATTACAATAATTTATTACAACTAGCTTGAAAAAATATTAACTCTGTTTTTTTTCTTAAACCAAGTGAGTATATAAATAAACAAATAAAACTAACTGGACAAGAACATTTCTTGTGCTTTTCGACAGAATTCTGATTGTGTTACAGTTTTTTTACAGGCACCATGGCTTGCTGATTCATCAGAGTTTGTAGAAGAATCTTCTGAATCGTCGTAGAAGAACTGCAAGCTTCCCAGCGACTCACTTATCAAACTTTGTGGCCCACCAATCAGCTGATCGTCTAAATCCATTGTACCTTTAAACTCACCTTTTTTTGTGGTGGTCTTTAAAGTTTTACATGGCGGATTGCTCTTTTCACCAACTGTCTTTAAAGTTTTATGTAATGGAATGGTTGACTTTTCAGAAACAAGGTGTTTATTTTTTTCGTCAGTTGCGACATGTTCGGCAACTTCTAAATAAGAGTGAGATTTACAAAATGTTTCATCTACAACTTTTGATTTCTCCAAAGAAAATGATGTTACAGGAGATGTAGAAGCAGATATTTCTTTATGAGCTTGTTCATTTATTAAAATATTCTCGGTTTTTTCTTCAACTTTTTTTCTGGAAGATGTTTCTGGCGCCAGAGTATCAGATGTTTTTTGTTCGGACTCAGTGTTAATGCGAGAGAACACTCTAGCAAACTGTTCGTTTTTACAAACCTGAAAGGTATCGTTTTCATTGGATGAAAGGGAATTTTTCTGGCCAGTGGAAGAAGTGTCGCTGCTGCCGTCCTCCAACCCACTGCTCGGTGGTGAATTACCTTTACTGTCCATTTTATTTTGCTGGTTTGATGTAGTTAGAAGGGAGGGCCAATTTGACGAATCTGCCAGTTCTTGCAAGTTATTCGATTGCGACTTTTGTGCTTCTAGCTTCAATTGAACGTCTGATATAATTTTATAGTCCGTCAAAATCAATAACTTTTTTCAAATAACTTTATTAGAAAACCTATTAAAATTATTAAAAAAAAACATAAAAAAAAAACTTTTATTAATTATTTTTCAACATTTTAGAATTTTTTTTAATTGCTCAGTATTTTTGTTTATTCAATCAAAATCTGTTTCTTTGTGTTAAAACAATGAATACAGTATTACGGAGTTCTGTAAAAGTTAAGTACTGCAAAAAAGAATTTATATATATATATTTTTTGCAGTACTCATTTTTAACAAAACTTCGTGGAACTTAGTTGATTTGTTAAACATTGATAAAAGTTCGTCAATTGAATTAAGAAAAGCAATCAGAACATCGTTGTTTTATTGTATATTTCAACGAACTTGATTCGGTAGGATTTATATCAACAACTTATTAACTAGAAAGTTTTGAATACTTGAATATAAACTTTATAATTTATTATCATTTTAACAAATGTATAATTTTTTTTAATTAGAAAAAAATAATTCTCAACAAACGTGGTTGACTGGATTTGCTTGATGCAGAGAATTTATGTTTTCTTGATCTTCTTTGTAAAATAAAGGAGCCATCGTCATCATCTAAAGTAATATTTTTTACAGAACTTAATATAAATCAAAAATAACTATTAAGATTGTTGTTGGCAATGTTTATAGTCTACAATACAGCAGCTTCCTTTATGAGTCAACATCATTTTTATCTTTAATTTAGAGCAATACATAACATAACAGAATTGCCACGGGTTTTTGAGAATTTTTTTCCAGGTTTTCTGAATTTATTCAAGGTTTTTGAAGGTATGTTTTTGGGTCTATTTTTAGTTTTAAGAAGTTTAAAATCTGTGTTAAGTAGTTTAAAAACATTGAAAAGATAGTGTACAGCTACTTTAATTATGTTTTTTTAATAAAATTTTTTTGATGATGACAAAATTGTTTAATCTATATGATAGATTTTTCAAGTCATATCAAAATTTTATTACTTAACATGTAAAATTGTTTAATATTCAAGGTTTTTTCGTGATTTTTGTTCAAAATTCCAGGCTTTTTAACCTAAATTGTCAAATTCCAGGTTTTGTGGTCACCTTACATAAAGACTAGTTTATTAAAAAGTGTTTCTTAAGTTGTTTAATATCTTAAACTTTTACTAACACATAAAACATTCTTACGGTGTATAGTTGTTAGTTTTAAAAAAGATAAAATTAAGGATAATTAATTTGTTTTTATTTAATAGCAGAAAACTGTTGAAGTATAATAATTCAGAATATCAACCAAAAAAAAATATTTTACTCGGTTAATGTTTTTCATTTATTTATTTCTATTCCTTGATAAAAAAGGTTTTAAAGCCTACAAAATGGTCAGAAGTCTTTTATGGGGAACGAGCCAGACCTATTGAAAAGTTTTCATACCTTAGGTTAACTTAAATTAAGTACTTTTCTTTTATTGAAAACTATAAATGTATAAGGGAAAATTTGTTATGAAAGAAACAAAAACTGACAGCTGTTTACTTACAAGCAAAACATATTATTTCTACAGTTTAACAAAAAGGCTTGAACTTGCTTCTACTGCATAAGTTTATTTTTAGTTAAAAGCACGTCTAAGGACTTTATTTTTTTGCTTTACCCGCAGATCACAGTTTGCCGACACCAGACCTTAGGCATTTTTAATTAAAAAACACTTAAGTAGTTGTAACCGCAAGGTGATAAATTTAGTGAACAACTGAGACAAATATCATCTGTAATTCATGATTTGAGAAAATATTATATTACAATTAAAACTTTTGAAAGCTAATAAAATGTCAACTATCTAGAGTGGGTGTATTTTTTTATTAAGCACTAAAAAATCTTGAGCTATTGAAAGTTTTACAAAACTTCAAATTAGTCTTAATTAGTGACAACTCTGGTTAATATGTGTACCTACTTTTATGCCTTTTATTTGATTTGTATTTTCAGAAGTATTTAATCTAAACTCAAGATTGGGATTTAGAGTTGAATGTCTTTAGCGTTTGGAAATTTAGAAATTTGAAAGATCTTTGATTTGTTCATAATAAACTAAATAGAAAACCTAGTAGTAAATAAAAAAAAAACAACTATTCTAAATTTAGTAGAATAGTGATAAACTTATTACTTATTTAACTTATATTATTTATTTATTTAATTCTTGATAAAAAATAAAACTTACTATCTGAAATTTCTGGCGATTTTCTTTTGGAAACACTTTCAATTTTATGAAACTCGTTTTTGTTTTCTTCTTTTAATTTTTCCTTTATCTTTTGAGGCTCGCTTTTGTTTTCTGTTTTACCCACCTTTTTTTGTTTTTTATTTTTTGTTTTTTTAATTGGTTGTTCTTTTGTCTTCTTTTTTGCAACTTGTGGGCCCTCGATGTCTGCAACTATTTTTTCTACTTCTTCCATTGAGATTTTCTATTATTATTTAAATTTCTATAAAGTAACTTTTAATTAATTTCTAATAAATTATCTCAATCCAATACTAATTAGGGTTGCCACTCGTTTATTCGAAAAATTTTCCACGTTTTTCAAATTTCTTCCATGTTTTTTTAAGTACACATTTTTAGGTCTATTTTTAGATTAAAGTCAAATTTAAGGTAAGAAACTGTCTTAAATAGTATAAAAAGATTGAAAAGATACTGTACAGCAACTTAAAATGTGTTTTTTAATAAAAAAGTTTTTGGTGATGACAAATTTTTTTATCTATATGATGAATTTTTTTATGTCAAACCGAAATTTTACTACTAAACATGTTAAAATTCCAGGTTTTTCCAGGTTATTTTTCAAAATTTCTTAAATTCCAGGTTTTTTTTGCCTAAATTGTCAAATTCCAGGTTTATCCAGGTAAAGTGGCAACTCTGACTATTACATTTAGTTGCTTTCAGTCAAGTCAGAAATCAAGTAAAAAGAAATTTTAAGATGCAGTGAAATTTAGTCTTACTTTTACTTTGACGTTTTTTATATGAAAAAAACATTTTCACTTTTCAACTATTTTTATATATTCTCAGTTACAAATTAAAATTAAAGAAAACTTTTCACTATTATAAATTAATTAAAAATAGTTGTAGTAAATAATTTGTACCTCGATTTGTTGTTTAGTTTCCTTTGGTTTCTCAAAAACACAAGGATTTTGTCCGAAGTGGCAGGCACTGTAGCTCAAAGTTTGCAATGCTGCACTACGCATTCTCTGTTCTTGCTTGTACTCTTTGATCGTTCTTGACAAAAACAATTACATTTTCTTTTTAATAAGTAAAAAACTAGTCAATTATAAACGTTCAACATATTTTAATTTTATTAACAAAACACCAACAAAAAAACCTAGCACGAGCATGTTTTTTTTTTCAGTTTTAAAGACTACAGTTATAAGGTGTTCATCACATTTTTGAATTAATTTAAATTTATTCCTTAAATAAAGCTTACAAGTATATTATATTTATAATCACTAAATAAAGAATTTTAAGTTTTTATTTCATCTTAAGATAAATTGAGTTTTATAAAATATTTTGTTAATATGCATAAATAGATTGCTCTGTTTAACCTTCAAGTTTCTTAGAAATTAAAAAATATATATAAAAAAGCTTCAAAATTATTTAAGCTAAATGAAACAAAAGATTTCCTTACGACTCTTATGATGTGAATGTGAACTTTTGTTTTATTTGTTAAAAATAATTTTGTAGGGTAAAGAGTAACTTTTAGTTAACTTAAGCCTATATGTAATACAAACAATATTTTTCTATAATATAAAACTTTATATGTAATTTTAACGTTACTGATCTTAAAAAAAAAATTTCAAGGCATTTTTATATTTAAATTGTATAAACTTGAATGGTTGTTAAAGATGAAAATATAAAATATTATTATTATACAAAAAGTAATATTTAATAAAGCTTTTTATTTTAAAAAAATTTGGCTGGATGTCAATGCATCTTAAGGAAATTAAATATTATATAACTTTCAAACTGTTTAAAAAATTACTAAAATATAAATCCTTTAGTGCAATTTATCATTAAAAATTAATAAAGATTAAATATATGTCTTAACTCTATAAGACTACTCTCCCAACATAGACTTAGACCAACAAAAAATGTACAACGAGGTAAGTTATCTGAGATGTTACTAAATACTTAAACAACTTATTTAGAAAAGTCAAAGTAAATAATATAAGATTTTTAAATAATCTATAAATAAATTTATTTTACAAAAGATTGTGATGAAATATTACAATAAAGGCTAACCTTTTTTTCTTTCTATTTTCTTGAGGCTGTATAAGAGGTTTCTTCTCTTCTGCCGTACATTCAAGTTGCTTTTCTTTTTCACGTTTCTTATGCTCCCTTCGTCTTTTGTTCCTTGAAGTTATTGTTTTTTCTCCTGTATACATAACAAAAATGTATCAACTTGAACACCTTGATTTTTTATTCATATGATATGGAGCTATGTCACGTATAGTGCATAGAATTTAGTCTACTACATAATATTTTTTTGAAAGATAAACTGTCTTCATTTCTAAAACAAATTTTAGTTAGCCAGATAAAAACGCTATGAGAGATGGCTTTTGAAAAGAAAGAATCATATTAGAAATAAAAACACTTAATACAGGGTTGCCACAGATCAAGCTGAGAAAATTTCCTGACTTTTCATGTCTTTTTACTAAAGTTTTCTTGACTTTTCTAAATCAAACTCTTAATTAAACTTACTCTAAAATTAACTATCAAATCTTATTTTATACAGGTTAAAACAACAGTTTTTTTTGTTTAATTCAAACCTTATGTTAGTAGAAAAATTTTGCAGTTTTATAAAGGATATTTCATTAATCTTCACCAGATGAAAGCATTGGAATTTAAGTAATTTTCTAAGAAAATTTTGTTACCGTTTGTGGGTAAAGTCCGAAAAATTGACGCAGGCAAATCATTGTTTCAGGCAAGTTTGCAGGCAAATGGTGAAGTTCATTGTTTATATTCGATGGCATAAAACATCTCAACTTGTTGACGATGGCCGAAATAAATACTGGCTAAAACTGATCAAAACGAGCGTAGAGAGTAAAATCTCACATTAAGCTGACAATGTCTAAGACGTTGAGCTGTGAAGATTTGCCTGCGTCAATTTTTCGGACTTTACCCACAAACGGACGCTTCAGTACTTCGTACTTAAACCCGCTTGGTTAGATCACAGCAGCAGTTTCACGCGACTATTCCTGCCTGATGAGTCCTAATAAGGACGAAACCGGTCGTAGGATTGTCTCGGATGCTGTTGTTGTAGATCGTGCGGTGAAGTTCATTGTTTATACTTGTTGATTAGAAAATTTGTCTATCCCTATTCTAGTATAACAAAATGTTAACAAATTTTGATTTTAAGGACTTTGAATAGGGTCTAATCTTTTTAAACATTGAATCTTAAATAAAACTTTGAAGTATGGACTGCAAGTTAGTTGTTATAAAACAAAAAGCTTCCAATTAATTTTTGAGATATAATTATCTTTGTAAAAAGTCTCCGACACAATCTATATACCACATTTTTTATCCATCTATTTTTATTTATCTACTTATTTTTATCCATACTAGAGACCTAATCTTTTTAGGAAATATTCTTATAAGGTTATAATTATAGATACCTTCATTGTTATACATTATAGCATATTCATAATAGAAAATGTATCTTGGGACACCCATTTTTTTTTGATTTCTCTCTTAAAAGTAAATTGGGGGCTTTTGAATATGAAGAAACACAGTCTTGTATCTTTTACGATTTTGGTGTACAACAAATGCTAAAGGTATTTAAAGCAAAGTGAACCAAAGCATTTGGTGAAGGATATGTTATATCAAAAACCAAAGTAAAACGAAACCTGTTCGTAATAGTAATTGATTACTTTAAAAAAGTGCAATTCGAGCAATTCCAAGAGAAATCAAAAAAATAAGGGTATCCCAAGAAACAATTTGATACTATTTTAACAAATGAATAAATCACATCTACTATCAACTCATATTTCTTATTTTATTTTTCTACTAAGAATATGCTATAGGTTAATATTTTTTTATTAATTAACAATAAATTAAATTACAGTTAACATCAACTCAATACCTTGTAAAATGGAATTTTATTGTGTATAATAATTCTTAGTAAGGTTTAAGCTTTTATATATTATAGAAGTAATTTTTATTTAAACGATAAAATTACACAAATTTTAATAAATTTATATGCAGTTTCTATGATATATAGGTCTAGATCTTTTACTTATAGACAGGTGTTCTCAATAATCATAATTCCTAATAACGGAAAGTGATTTAAATCAACATGCAATTGAAATTACATTACGTAATATCTTTCTTGCTAGCCCGTTCCTCACATTTTACATTCAAAATTAAAAAAACTTAAAGTAAAAATAGCAGAAGAATTTGCTTTTTATATTTGAAAAAAATACAATTTTACATACAAAATTTGCATATCTTGTGTAATAATGACGTCATAATACATCAAAAGCAGTTGAAATGTCTCTTAATTTATGCCTATAATTATAACCTTTTATTTAAGATAATACTATAAGTCTAGGACATGTATAAGTGATTATATTACTTTTTAAGTCGAAAAATAAAAAATATGTGATTTTTGGGGTTGAAATTAGTTTTTTGGGCAGCAACCTAGTTTTTTTGCAAAGAATAATCTTTTTTAATTTTTTTTAATGAAGCAAAAACACATTCGAATCTTATCGCCTCATATGAATTTTACAATATGACCAAAAAATGTGCTGTACTTCCTACCCCTAAAATTAAGCTGATAATTATTAAACTAATTATTGAAATTAGTAGGAGATAAATTGTTATCGAAATAGTTTTTTTTGTTTGCTTTCCATAAGGTAGGTATAAGACTTTAAAACTTTGATCCTAACACTTTATAAATTTTTATTTTATATGTAAAAAGACTCTGGTAGTTTAATACAAAATAAAACTAACAAAAAAGTCTTTTAACCCCTATTCCTCTATAAGAAACTTGAAAAACACTTAATAACCGCTAACATTGGGTTTTCAAATAACTTTTTAAATTTCTAAACCATCATGAGTTGGCCTGAACTTTTGAAATATTTCAACTGGCTTGAATTAGCCAGAGTTACTGGCAACCATGCTAAAACCAACTTTATAGAAATTAGTAAATATCAACAGTTTAAATGTTGAGAAGGTGGCTTTAAAACTGTGTTAAAATAAGAAAATATAATTTGCTAGTTTATTTTTTGCTTTTTAGTGCATACTATTTATTACCATGTTCTAAATTTTTCAATTAAATAACTTAGATACTTCTTGAAATTTCAAAAAATACCTTTGATTTTGTTTATAAATCGAAGTATGTAGAAACTTAAATAAAAACTTTTAAAATAAGATCAACCTCTAAAATTCAGATTGACTCTACCTTATAGCTTCTTATTTAGTAATAATACTAAATATATTTATAGCTCACAAAAAAATAGTGATAATTTAATTTAACCTTTGTTTTCCTCGATTGAGCTTTGCTTGTTTAACTCCACTGTCATATTTGAACCTAGAATTTTTATATTTGTTTTAGTCAAACTTATAATCTATACAACTACATAGACTATATGTATAACTATAAGCACCTTCATTTTCTTCATTTAGTGATTGCTTTACTGTTTCTGCTGCTATCTTTAAACCTATAAATACATATTTTTTTTTTTTTCTATTATTATGAATTATAATTTTCTTATACTTATTAAGAAGTAGTTTTTAACTATAAGGCTTAGTTTTGCAAAAATATTATAATTGTAATTTTACTCGAAATTTTCTCAAAATATCCACTCATCTAACATGAGTTTAACTTCATAATAAATGTATACTTAAATTTCAGTTAACGTATTATAAAAGGATGCAATGTTAATCTGCTAGAGTTGGGTAAAAAACTAGAAAAAAACTGTTTAAAACTTATGTTAGCTATGTGAATACGAAGTTAGTTGGTTTTCTTGTTCAACTTGATGTAGAGAAGCTATACAAAAGTGTTTTACAATTTTTTTTAGTTTATTATTACAGTTTTGTACTTATTTCAATATAATGTTTTTAAATCTTTATAGTCTTTTATAGTCTTAGTTTTAAATCTTTTGTCCAAGCATTTATAAATAGCTTTTTACTTTTACAAAACATTTCTTAATATTTTACATAAACTACTATTATTACATATGTATTAGTTATTGTAAATTATAAGCTTGTTATCAATTTTCCACTAAAACTTTAGACAATTTAGGTTAACTGATAAGTTGACATCTGATATTAAATCTTACGTCAGATTAATTTCTAAGAACATAATATTGCCTGGTACTTGATTTAAATATTAATACCCTTAAAAAACTATATTCTGACATAATAAGTATACTCAAAAGATTTTTTTAAGTTGGTTATACTTCATTTTGTTTTTAACTTTAATGCATATGCTAAGGTATTACGATTTTAAAATCATTTTTTTAAATACATATAACAAAACCAAGTATTAATGGTGTATAATGAGAAATTTATTTTTTAAATACCTTATACCTAAACCAAAAATATGTTATTTGATTCCGATGAAATAAGCTAATAACCACTTTAAACTAATTGTTAGAATTATAGTAATTTAAAAACTGAAAATTTTATTAACTTTTTTTTTATCTAGACTAAGTCCTTTTTTGGAAAATGTAAAATTCTACTCTACTATGACTTAGAAACAACTGACCTAGAAATTTAAAAAATAATTGCTCTCCTTTATTAGCAATTATAAATAACACCCTTTTATTAGTTAATTACCCCTCTACTTTGTTGTCACCTTACTAGTTATTGAACCCTGATAGTCGAACTTGCTTTTAAATAGTCAATATTGTCCACGTTGGGAAACCCTGCTCTATAACAACAACCATATAATGAAAAATAACTTCAAGAAGATAAGAAGGTAGTTGAAAGTAAATACTAGAATAAACAGGGTTGCCAAATGTTTTTGGCAAATTTTCTCCAGATTTTCAAAATTTCTTACAGATTTATAAAATTACAGGTTTTAAGGTCAATTTTTAGTTCATAATTAAGGACTTATTAATTATTAATATTATTATAATATTATAAATATTAAATAATTATTATAATATTATAAATATTATTAACAGTTTTTTTTTTTGTTTTTTTGTTATAAAATTTTTATTTTTTAATTTTTTTAAATTCTGTTCCGACAGAATTTTCTAAATATTGCAAGGAACATTTCCTAAAAATTTGAGGTAGTTATCTCAAACAACGTAGGAGAAGATAGATTTTTAGTAATTTCTAGTTATTTGCCGTTTTAGTTTGCGCCTCCCATAAGAAACCTACTGTTGCCTCCGACTTTGACCAGCTATATCTCAAAAAATATTTTGAATTTTTAAAATCTGTAAAAAGCATCTTGTAGCTTAGTAAAATCTATATATAATAAGATCAAAAACCAAAAAAGGGGTGTTAACCCCCCCTATGCCCTTAAGTTTAAGGTAATAACTGTGTTTAATAGTATAACAACATTGAAAAAATATCTCAAAGCTTCTTTAAATATGTTTTTTAATAAAAAAATGTTCTGTTGGTGACAAAAAAAATCCTATCTATATGATAGTTTTTTGTGTATTATCGAAATTTTACTATTTAACATGTAAAAATTGTTTAAAATTCAAAGATTTTTAGGTTTTTTGTTGATTTTTGTTCAAAACTCCAGGTTTTTTCAAAATTTCTCAAATTCCTGGTTTTTCCAGTCTTTTTTTATCCTAAATTGTCAAGTTCCAGGTTTTTCCAGGATTCCAGATTTTTATGCGCAACTAGTTTAATCCGCAAGTCTTTTAAATGATAAAATTTTATTTAAACGGATAAATAAAATTATAAAATAAAACATTCATCTATTTTTGTCAATTCTAATAATATTTTTAAAAACTCACTGTTTTGCTTTTTCTTTTTTTTCGGCCTTTTGTTAGTTCTCTTTTCATCAGCATATCCTAAAACTTGAATAGGATGAATTCTACAAACATAAGAAAATAAATTGAAGAGAACCATAGGGTTACATTTTTTAGTTGAATTAATATAAAAATTATATCAACAAAAATAATCATTACATACCTTCACAATTTTTTATTTATTGAATATAATCGACCAAGTAAGACTCTATTAGTGTTATATTACGTACTTAAAAGTTTTATTCTAAAAACTTTACAGTTACAATTTCAGCTTAGTTTTTTTTTATCTAGCCTAGTTTATAATTTTATGTGTATTTGAATTATAAAATTATGAAGTAAGACATGTTTTTATCCTCAGAAAATCAAAAATTTTCAATTAATTTAATATTACATGAATACATATCTTTTACCACCTTGTGTATATTATTTAAAAAACACTCATTTTTATAGGGAACCCTTAAATACAATAAGACTTTACATTTTAAAGAAGTGAACTGGGAAATTTTTTACCAGTTAGATTCGAATACAAATAATTTTAAAAATAAATATGGAAAAAAAAATTATATTTATACAATAACAAACTTATCATCTGGAGGCATTTCTATGACAACACTTTGACAACTTTTCCTAGCTTTATTCATGCCTCTGTAGTCAGCAACAGTGTCATCATCTATATATGGCAGCTGATAAGATTCATTAACACTTTTAAGAGCAGTTTGATAGTTTTTGTTTGAGGATTTAATAGAATTTTCAGCAACAGTTTTTTGTGGCTTTGAGACACTCACAACTTGTTCCTGAATGTTGACTCCAATATGAGTGTTTGTTTCTTCACCTTTTGTTTGCATTACTTTGTGAAGCCAATTTAATCTTTTCTTAAGTATATTCAATGGCTGTTCCTCCAGTTTTTGAACTAACTTCTTTATATGATCAACCTTTAAAAATTTCTAATCTGAATTTGTAATAGTTATTACAATTTATAATTGTTATAACTTAAATAATACAGGATAAATTTATAAAAAACACTTGATAAATAACCTAAAAAAATGTTTAGCTCATTATTTTTGTTTGTAAAAAACCACTATATATGTTTTCATCCTAAGCAAAACAAAAATTATCAGTTAATTTAGTATTACAAAAATATAAATTCTTGGTATCAACATACTCTATATAAATCTAGTATCTATATAAATACCATTTATATAGAAAAACAAGAAAGTAGATTATTTTTTAAATTTCAAGTGAATTATAAATTAAGGTCATGGGTAGAGGTCCAACATTTTTCTTAAACTATTACTGGCTGTTAGAAAATGAAGTAAGTTTTCAAATAGAATTACTTTTGAGATATAATCTTCTTGGTAAAAAAAATTTGATAGACTTCATGTTTTCAGAAAATTTTCTTTGCAAAACTTACAGAAATATGTTAAAACAAATTTACTAATTAATTATTTTAATCAAAAGTCTATTTATTATGATTTATAAAAAAAAGACTGTTTAGTTTAAAATTTATTTAGCACATTCTTTAATTTTTATTAAAATTAGACTGAGAAAGATGGAAAACAATTGCTTAAAAAACCTCTGAGATAGATTTTAATGAAATGGACTTTTTAGTTAGAGCCTTAAGAAACCTATGAAACTATCAGACTTTCATAGCTTCATTTTTCAAAAACTACTGTGAATATCAAAAAACTATAATAAGCAAATGGTAGATTAATTATTAACATTAAAACTAATACAAAAAAAAAACAAAATCACAATTTTATTTTCTACAAACAGAAACAGAAGACCAAAGTAAACTTATATAATTTCATTAAATTATTTAATTTAGAACTGAATAAATTCATTTCACAACTAATAAGTAGATTTTTTTTTACTTTGATGATAATATTAGAAACTACATCTAAAAATGTATAAACATTTGTAGGCAGAAGCTAAGTATTGAAAATATCCAAAAATTATAAGATTGAAAAAACATTTTCATTTTTCTTAATTGAATATATTCTCCCTTCTGACACAATTGATTGTTTAAATATCTTGTCTTTCTACTCAGAAGCTTTTTTTTTGTAACATTTAATTATTTTGATTTTAACTTAACTGAAATAACCAAATTGCTCTATGAAGTGGAGTTATAAAATTATGATTCAGAGGCTTCTCTATGAATATGTTGTACGTAGTTTCTTTAAATGTTTGTTTTCCATAAAAATAATAACAACATATACAATCTTCAATAGTACAGTAAATTTTCATGCTAACATTAAAATAAAATTATGCACATACTCTGAAAAAAAAATCCACACCTAAGATGGTCAAAGGGCTATACATTATATTTTTAAATATTGGCGTATAAAAAGATCTGTTGATCATGGAGTTACATGCCACATACAAAATTTTAAAAAATACATAGTTCAAGTTCTATCTAAATGTTAATCTAAAACCATTACACCAATTTGTTTCAATCAAACTTTTAAGTTTGGATATTTAAAATGATCAGGTTTTGATTGATTTTTTTTTAATCACAAATTTTATTTTAACTATATATGTATAAAATGTTGTATTCTGTTATAAAACTATATAATGTAGATTAATATAGTTATTATGTTTATTAAGTTGCAGAATCGAAAATATTTAAATAGAAAAGCTGAGAAGAAACAAAAACATGTAGTCAAAACTTTTTATGAAATTATTCTATGCATACTGTTCTTAATTTGGTTGAGGGTAGTTATGTAAAACTCTATAATTTTTTTTTGAGTTTTTAGTTTACAACATTCTTTTAGTTAAGAGCTCAGATAAATTAAATGATTTATTTTGTCTTTAAACTAGGTATTAATTATTTTATTAGTTAATTAAAAATTGTTGCTGTTTTTTTTTTTATAATTATTTTCATTAAGTTATTTAAGACATTTAAACAAGTTAGGGGCATAGGGGAGGTAAGGTTTTCTTTACAAAAATTACTTAACATTAGCTCTTATAAGGGAGTAAGAATATAAGTATGAAATTCAGTTCTTTGCTTCAAGAATTCAAAAATCTTAAAAATATATTGATATTTAATAATTTTTGTATGAAGTTTCTAATGTATAGATCAGAGTTTTAGTTTGACAAAAATTTTATTAAAACTTATTAACTTTAATAAAAACATGTTAATTTTTAGAGCTAAACTTCAAATTTTTAGAATATATTTGTTAAGTACTACTGATGATTGTAAGTTAAAGTTTTATATATTAAAAGACAAAAGTTTGGTATATAAAAAAACAAAGTATTTTTTTTAAACATTAATTGCTTCTTAGTGAAACATTCAAATATTAGTAACGGACTAATTGTAAAATATCGAAAAAGATTGGTTAAAACATGGATAAGACATTTTTGCAGTTAAATGGTCTATTTAATGTTTTTGGTTTGTGCTTTCCGTTTAGAACCTGATAAAGTCACTAAGTATGATTGCTTCTATATCAAAAGTTACTTTGACTTTTTTAAGTAGTAAAAATTAGCTAAGATATGACTCTACAAGATAACATCAACAAATATATTTAAGACACTTTCAAGCGATTTTTGAGCTTTACCATCATTATTTTAAGTAGTAGGAAACACTCAAGACTGTATTCAAAACGGGAATAGTAAATCTTGAACACTAAGACAAATTAACATGAAATTATATTAATTATTTTTCTTATGTCATTTTAATAGTTGTTATAACAATGCTAGGCTATTTTCTAGAAATTTTTAGATTGTAAATTACTTTATCAAAGCATAAAATAAATGATACAGAGAATAAAATATTAATTATCTCAAAAAAAATATTTTAATTTCCAATAAATTAAATTTTGCACAAATGATCTGATTTTAACTGAAGAGCGTACAAAGCATGGTGACAAATTTTAAGAACTTTTACAACCATAACAATTATTATCTGGATCCATTTTAAAGTTATAATGGTAATTATGGTATAATGATAGTAAGGCCAATTTTTTATTTAGTATCGTTGTATATGTTTTTTACTTAACTTTTGAATGCTTTTAATTTTTCTACTATTTTAGTTTTTTTTAATCAACAATTTAGTACCCATGATTGTATATTTTCTTAACATAAAAAATTATATTATTTTTCTAATTTAACTCTCAACCAATTTCTATCTGTTTTTTTAATTTCAATGAAGTTAGAAAAAAAACTTATCTTATTTTGTTTTATGGAGTTATAAATATTTAAAAAAATATATATAAATTAAACATTGAAATCATTTTAGTTTGGTTTTTGACACAGGCAATTTAAAACTGAAAATTTGTCTAGTGAAAAACTTATTTTGTAAAAACAATTATGTTTTTGGGTTAACAATACCTTGCTTGTTATTCAAGTTGTTAATACTTTATTTATTTTAGTCTTCAAATCAGTTTTATAAATTTTGTTTTTTAGACATACTTAGTGCACAACTTTTTTTAATTCATGCAAGTTTTAGTTACTAAAAATCAATCTTTAGTAAAATTTCATTTTTAATTTTGTTTGCACCTTGAAAAAATAATTTTGATTACCTCTTTTACAGAGTACTTTTTTATAATTAGATCATAAAAATTGCAACTTTTTGTACTGTCCTCTTTCCACTTAATTGCCCAATCAATAGCTGTTTTTAATAACTTTGGATCCTCTCCAGATGCAGAGGTCATTTGTCCTCCACATTAAAAAATGATTAAAAAAATATTTCTGTTAGGTTACTTTCAATAAATGAAACAATTTGAAAAAAAATTAAGGTTGCTGTTTTGTCATTATGTACAGTAGTTTTCCGCTTGAGTGTGCATTTTTTAGGTAGTAACTTTCTGATGAGTACACACTTTTAAACAAAAAAAAGATATTCAAAACAAATTCTTACATTTAAATGAATACTGAATTCTAATTAAATATATTTTTATGATGTGTTCAAATTGTGTACCCAAGCTGAAGAATACTGTACTTAGTTATCAACTTTTCACAAAACCGTTGCAGATTTAATTAAAAATTAACTTAAGTATTTATTAGTTAAAAATTACTAAGCATCAACTGCTACAGTTTATATGCACCAAAAAATTGTTATGCTTACATGTGCCATATTTTATTAACTATTAGCCTTAACAATTTTCACATACAGTCAATGCAATGTCAGGTTAGTTAACAATTATTTTTGATTTGAAGTTTATAAATAGTATATTACTCTATAATTTATCGTATACCTTAAAGTAGTTAAATCTAGCTTTATTATTGTACTTATAAATGACAAAGAGCTGATCATGCCAATTCGATCATCAGACCACAAGTTTTGGTAGACTGAGATTCATATGTCAGTCACAACCAAAAAACTTGCGGTTGTCAATCTACAAACGGTTTATCATGCTTTCACATGAAGCAACCATTTGCTGGCAATGATCAGTGACGTCAGCATTGTCTTTGCCGTGCAACGTTTAAAACATTGTCCACTAGGCAAGACATCTGGTACGCTTTTTTTTAGTACAATCAACAGAAAACATTGGCAAAAGTCTGCATACTTTGGCCTCTGTTGATTGCTCTTATAAATGTTGATTTTTTTTTTTTGTAATTAAAAAACTTTTTATTTAACTTAGGTTTTAAAGAAATCAAAACTTAAGTTATTTTTTTTTTTTGATTATTTAAACTCATTTTAATTGGTTGAAATTATTCTATATAATTAAGAATTAAATTATAAATGAATATTTCATAAATAATATATCCATAACTTTCATAACTGAATTTAATAAACAGCAACATAGTTTAATAAAAATTCTATAAAATTTGACCTTTTTAAAGTTTTAAACCAACACTTTTAGTTATGTAAGGTTTTGAAGCACAAAAATATTGTGCCTTTATCAACAACAACAGCAAATAAAATTCAATTTATAGAATATTAAAATAACACATATAATTTATATACTTTTATTATTATCTCATTTCATTTAGCTGAAGCTAAAAACTAAGTTATTATAAAAGCTGACAAAAGCATTAATATACAAAAAAAAATCATTTTTTGAAAGAAAAAAAACTTCAATTTGTAGTAAATAATTGCTCTGCTCAACTTACTTCAATACATCATTTTTCAAAATGCAATGTTAGTTACAAAATTATAAAATTTTTAACTTAGATTTAATTTTGCAAATTAAAAAAAAAACTACTTCATAAGTTTTATATTAAGCAATATTTTTATTTTTTCTAAAACAATATTTTAGATCTCTTGTTTCTAACTTAATTTCAAATATATGAAAACTAATTTTACTTTTACTAAAATTATGACATTCAACAACTTTAACAATATAGTTGCTATAAGTAATATCCTAGTAATGATTGTACAACTTCAAAATATATACTAAAACACCGAGTATTTTGTATTAGAAAGTGGGTTTGTTCTTACATAAGTTTACTTTATACTTGTTCTATTAAAAACTCTAGTAGAAAACTGAACATTGTTTTAATATTTTTTTTTACTATGTTTGTCTGAACATTATTGTATTAAAATATTACATTAGAAATATCAAACCTATACTTATCATCACAGCATTGTTTATTTTTTTATCTTGTATGAATAATTTTTTAGTTGTTTATTTTAGTCATCTTAACTTTCCTATTTTTTATTTGGCTCTTAAGTTTAAGTTAAGCTTCTTTTTATACAGAAAAGATACTTCCTTATTCCAATTGGAAATACATAATTTTTCTATTTTTATTTTACTTTTCCTAAAACTTTAAACGGAAAAAATAATTATTTGTAGAAAAACACTAATTTTCTTAGTTTAAGAATCATTAGTATACATATGATTTTATATGATATTATGTAATAGGTCATAGGTTAGAAGTAGACAGTCTTTTAGTGGTCATGTGCCAATTTCTAAAGAAAAAATACTTGTGTGACTCAAAAAAGTATATAAAAAGTTTTTCATGGGCTACACTGGTTTTAAAATAATTGTATTTGTTATAATAAAATTACTTCTTAAATTTGAAATGTATTAAAATAAGCAATAAGCACTAGTAATTATCAACTTGATAGCCTAATTGTCAATAGTTACTACTAAAAGTTTACTGTTTTTTTTTAATATATTACTAGCTGAGAATTACCTAACAAGCCCCATTTAGCCCATAGAACAGTTTGACAATCTTTATGACAATCATTGGCATAAAGTATAGATCAACTACTTTCAAGTCTTATTTATATATAAACAAGTTACTTCTCAACGTCTTTTGAAGCTTTAATTAAGTTTAAGAGATAAAATTTTATAAATTTTGATAGTTTCACAGGATCCTTAAGGAAGGGGCCTACTAAAAAGTTAAAAAAAGATTATTCCATTTGAAAACTGTTTTTTCCTAAAACTCTTAAGCATCTAGTCTAAATTTCTCTGTCAATTCCAAACTTCTAATAAAAAAATGCTTTATTACTTTTTGAAATAAAATGTTTATTTTTATTTTTTTCTAATTTAATTACAACACAACTCATATTTAAATCATTACTTTTATAAAACTAAAGGTTATAAGCTTTAGAAATGAAGGAAAAAATAAAATGATAGTAACTTTTTTTCTGTTTAGAAAATTGATTGAAAATTAGTTTTCATCTTTGATATGAAAAATTTATTTTCATGTCAATCTTCAATTTATTTGTATCAATTTTCTTTTTAACTGACTTAGGTTAATAAATTTTTAGTGATCTATTTTAAGTATATTAAAGTAGATAATTTGAGGAAGTAAAGGCAAATATTCATTTTTAATGTATTAAAATTTTGGGACATCTTCATCTTATGGCTTTACTAACACATTTAAATTAATTATTTGATTTTGGATCAAATTATCAGATTTTTTTTCAGATTTCAGCTAAAATGTTAACAACTCCCTTAACACTTATCAAAATTTGTGTATATATTTATAAGACAACTTATATACACTACAACTGTAAAAAAAAATCAACCAATAAATTATTTTTAATCAACTATATCAAATCTCTATTTTTCTATAATTATAAAAATTCAATAATATATAATACTGCCTGAATAGACTTTAAAAAATTTTTTAAGCTGATTATATAATTATTATGTATTTATATAAATCAACAAATGTCTAACCAATAAATTCTTAAATAAATAAAACAACAAGTTTGTTGAAAATAAAACTTGGGGAGTAAATAAAATGTAGTCTGGGCGAGAAAGAATTGAATGATTAGTCTCCACAATGATCAATGGACTGGTGTGGTTAAAGAACTTAAAGTTATGTTTTATTCTTTTATGGTAGAAGAAAAAGAAAATGTAATTAGTGTGAGGTTTCCAAAAGTTTACAACTCTAAATTAATCTAACTACCCTGGGTAAGTTACAAACCTACTAGATTTCCAGTTTGATTTCAATTTGCTTTATAGGATATACTACAATTTTAAGATTCCTTTTTAAGTTGTAAAATAATTATTTTCAGTAACAAGCATTTGTCTACATTAACTGTTTAACAGTTTAGAACTTTTTAAGTTACTTCCTAACAGAATATCAATTAGGTAGTTCATTTTTAATTGAATGGTACTTACAAAATGATAATAATTTTTTGTTGAATCTAATGGTAAAACATTCAACTTTGCCCAGTCACCTATGATAACATGAATCTGAAGAGGTTTCTTAAATTATATTGTTAATCAAATATAAGCCATTTTAGTAGATGAGTATTGGAAATAATGGGGTCGGCTGCAGTTGTAAGTTTTAGGAAATGTTTTCATTCATAACATGATGCAAATTCATGCAAACGAGGTAAATTGATAAAACAGCAGAAAATAAAGAACATTTATATGTCCTTGACAAGACTTTAAAAGGTATCCGTTGTGTACGACTCTAAAACCGAATGGTTCTCCGTACACCAGGTCCTAGGACCAAATATTTTGAGCGTATTTTTGTCATTAAATAAACTATTATACCCTTATCCACCTTACCCAAATATATAAAAAGTAAGCCAAATAAAAATTTTACTGTTTAAAACTTAAAATAAAAACGTAATCAAAAAATTTGTTTTTAAACAGCTAATGACTTTAAAAAGGAACTACTGATGTGAAATTATAATAAAAGAGTATTAATCCAGCAAAAAAAAAATAAGATGTCATTAAAACTTAAAGATAATGATAAAAAAGATTGTAGTATTTAATATACAAAAAGTTTTTAGTAATAATATTAATTATTCTTCATTTTAAAGTTGCATTTAGTTATTGAATAAAAAAGGACATATTAAGATTTAACGGATCAAAAAAATATTGAGTTAAGTGTAAGATAAAGCAAATAACTCCGATCATGGTAGATTTTACATTTAGAAAGGCTTATAAGTTTGTTTTTAATAAGGTGTTTTTTATTATTTGAAACACGTATGAATTAACAATCAAAAATTCAACACAAAAAAAACTATTAGTTGTTGTTAACTGGTTTAGTCTAATATCTAAAAAATGTATTCTATATAACTTTACTTTTTTATACTAAAAAACTAGCGTTTTACTTAAATAGCTCTCTGTCATAAAAAAAAGTTTAAATACTATTAATTTAAATAACATAAACGTGTTTAGTGTAAAAGCTGAGAGCAATTTACATTTTCTAAACAAAGAAAATAACTCTATGATTATATGTTATAATGCGTTGTGGCTATCGTGGCGATGAGCCTAGCAGTTTTACCTTTTATCACTTATTTTTTTAAAAACATATGCATGACAATTTAATTATAAGAAAGCAAGGCAATGAAGACTTTAAAATTAAAAAAAAAACTAGATCTACTTGGCATTATGGTAACTCTGCAGCTTGGCATTGATATAATTAAAACCTCAAAGTAATGACGTAAAAATACTAATAAATGATTTTAATAACAAAAAATTAAGCAACTTTCAAGTTGTGGAAAAAATAACAATCTATTTGAAAAGATGTTTATTAAATTAAGCTTTGTGTTTATTAAAAAAAAAACTTTATGTAGTAAAAACAGTTATAAAGTATAAGCTTTACAATTATTAAATTTTATATTGTAAAAGTAGTTCGTTTATATCATAATATGATAATTTTATATGTTTTTATGTTTTAAAAAACAATAAGCTTAGATTTCTACTTCAAAACAAAAAT
Source organism: Thalia democratica (assembly GCF_965202585.1). Taxonomy (NCBI): domain Eukaryota; kingdom Metazoa; phylum Chordata; class Thaliacea; order Salpida; family Salpidae; genus Thalia; species Thalia democratica. The sequence continues at coordinate 63,362,861 of NC_139165.1, forward strand.
CAATAGAATTTATACTTTCTAAGTTTTATTAAGTAAACATTTCGCTCAATAAGCTCGTTAGTACTTAATATAAATTCTTGAAAGTTATGTTTAAAAGCCATGTAAAATACTGGTATGCAAACTGTAAACAAAAAAAATCAACAAAAACGAATCTTTACTTTAAAAGCGAAATCAAATTCAAACCTTAAGCTTAAAGCAGGGGCGTATTTTAACGGGATACTGTTTCCTGAACGACCTAAAAAAAATGGAATAAACGTAATAAAAAAGCAATTGAATATGTTTTTGTTTTTATTAAAATATTTACCTAAAAATTCATATCTATAAGTTAAAATTTGATATCTAGCAAATTTTACTTAATATTTTTAGAATTACGTCAAATATGATTTAGTCAATTAATTGTTATATCTAAATTTTATAATAACGAAAATTGCACAATTAAAAAAAGAAACTTATCATTCAAAATTAACAAATAAAAAGTGTTTTATAAAACTAGTTTTAAATAATTCTACAGCTCGAAGGGTTTCATTTTTAACTTTGGAAACTTTTGATTAAATCACATATTTTCTTATTTACACAACATAAGATAGACTTTAGTTTAATTTTTTTTTTCATCTGGTTGTAAATGATTGTTCATGTCTGCTGTAAGTTTTTTTTCTAAAAATATAATTTATTTTTGCTTTAAATCTGACTTTTCGCTAAGTTTTTTGATCTGGAACTGTTTGACTTTAAATTTATTTACATATCATTGAAAATGTTTTCCATATTAAAATGTTAATTACTTATTCTTATTAGTACTTCGTTTTTAGTTTTTTATGTACAAAATATTTTGTTTTTTATGTTAGCTCCTGGGGCGTGTCTAGAGATTTTTCAAAGGGAGTTTACAACTTTTTTTTGTTCTTAATTTTCCGCTTAAGTACGCATTTCTTAGTTATGCACTGCCAGATAAGTACGCATTGTGCGTACTACGCAGTATTTACCCGAAAAACTCTGTGTTTAAAATACTTTTTTCTGCATAGAAAAGCATAAGTGGTAATAGAAAAATATTATATTTTTTTATATATTATACTGGAAAAAATAATATAAAATAAATAAAACTAGAATAAATTTTTATAAGGAGAATTTAAATTTTGATTTTAATGTTAGTATAGATGGAGTTCTTACAAGTTTTTCTTATAAATTTTCAACTCGTTAAATTTATATATCTAAAGAAATATTTTTTTCAAGTAATTTAATCTATAAAACTTGAAATTTCACTAAAAAAATGTTTAGACTTATACAATTAAATTAAAATATATTTAAATTATAATTAAATGTTTGCCTGATGGTGCAGGGATTTTAATGATGGTTTTAAAATCTCTCTGAGTTGAAAATTTAAAAAACTTATGAATCAACTTTGTGGCCAACATATATACAAAAATAAAATAACTTAAATAAAAATATTAAAACACCATTATATGACAAAAGAATAAGTTGCCAGGTAGTGTAGTGGTCGAAAGATGATTTTGAAAACTCTTTGAATTGAACTTTTAAAGGTTTAAAAGTTTCACACAACATTATTATATACAATCAACTAAGTAAAATAAAACTTTAGTGATTATATTGGAGATTTTTTTTGTTAAATTGTACTTACTAGTTCAAAAACAATACTTAATCAAAAGTTATTTACACTAACTAACAATTTATAATGGGAACTAAGAGCATCTTAGCAAAAAGTTTCCAAGAAAAAAAATGCTACTTTAAATTTTTTATCTATTATCACGTCTCATCAAACTGTATTTGAAATCTATTTCAGCTGGGCAAAAACGAGCATTTTTTACGGAAACTTATAATCTTTCAGTGTTGAAAATTCAGCATTCATTTTTCAAAGTTTATCAAATAACCAAAACAAAGTCAATAAACAACGTTTTTAGTGATATTCTAAGAATTTTTTTTCTTTTTTTCTTTTTTTCAGGGGGTTCACAGGAAACAGGAAACCAGTCAAAAAACGCCCCTGGTTAGCTCCACAATGTTAAGAAAACTATCACATTATCAATAAAATTAGGACTTAGGCTTATATTTAAGTTATTTGATAAAAACTACGTAACTAGATTACTTATTTAAATTTTGCATTCTGTTTTACTAGCATTTTCAAATTGTTTAAAGTTTATTAACTCTCAGGTTCATTTTTATGAACCTGAGAAACTTTAGACAGTTGTGTAAATTCCTGAAATGTATTACTTAAAGCTAAAGAAATTTTACTTTAAGTTTTATGTTTTAAGTTTAAGAGTTGTTTAACGAAAAACTAATTTAATTTAAAAAGTGTGATTTGATACAATCTTATGATGTAATACAGTAATGTGATTAAACATGATATAATAAAAACGTGATGCAATAATTTTGTTTTAACCTCTTCTCAAAGGTGTTTATTTAGTTTAATTTTAAATAAATATTTACTAAAAGCAAATAAAATGTAGTTTAGCACAATTAAGTTTACTTTTAACCTTTTTAGTAAAAATAACATGCATTTTTTCATGTATTATTGTTATCTTAAACCGTCTATTTAGAGTTTTAGTACAAATGTAAATATTAAAACTATTATATAATGATAGAGAAAATTTTAAGCTAGTTTATTGAATAGGTATTTATAGACTATAAAGAGTTCGAGTAGAATATAAAGGCAATTCTTAACTATTTAATAAGCTGGAATAATAGTTTGAATTAGACTTTAGAGATATTTTGTAGTAAAACATTTTTTAAACAATCTTAGAGATGGAAAAACTTTTCTAGTAGCTAAATCAATAGCTCCTATTTTATTTATTTATCATTTGAAACAGGTATATATGTACTTATTTCTTTCCTTTACACAAAATGTCTATAAAATGAGTAAACTGATTTATGATGATATATATTTACTGTATTTTTTAAGACCTAAATTTAACAATAGATATATGAAGTACAATTTTTTTTATAACGATTTTATTTTCCAGATCAATGTATTTTTTTTTTTGATAAGCTGTTTATTACCACTTCAAACTTTTATTAATTAAAAAACTCAAACGCAAAACATTTATAATTTTTATCAAAAAATTAAACTATACTTATCTTATTTATGAGCCAAAGGAAGGCTTTTAATAAAATATAAAACTAATACTTTAGTTGAACTAAAAATGCTTGAGGACCAAAATAAAAGCAAGTTTACGAACTATAAAAATGTTTAACTAAATTAAAATAATTAAAAGTTTTACTGGTATTTGTTTATTTTATATTCCATAAAATATATAAAATGCTAGACACTTAAAAAAAAGTTCTCGATTTTTAGTACTAGAGAATATTAAAAAATAAGAAAAAAATCTATTTAAAAAAAAACTGTTGTCATGTTTAACCAAAAATTAAGTCTTTATACTTTCATTTTTCCAAACTGCACCGCATGACCATCTAGAACAGTTTTAAAGGTTACGCTTGTTTTTTATCTAAAAAGAGGCCACTATGCAGACAAAATTGCAATAAATCGCTATCCGACTCTAACAAAACGAGTTTTAGTAATGTAGTACTAAAGCATCCGTTTGTAGGTAAAGTCAGAAGATCGACGAAATTCAATCGTTCACAACTCAGCTACTAAGTCATTGTCAGCTTCAATGTGAGATTGTAGTTTCTCGCGACTATGTCTGCCTGATAAGTTTAATTAAAGCTAAAACATTCTTAGATTGTATTGGAAACTGTTGTTTATGATTATGTGGTCTATAACTTACTGTATGATGGCGAAAACTATTTAATTTTGCTAAAGATAGTCGAAGTATTGATGTTAGTTACTTTTGTTTAAAAAATGTAATGTTTATTCAAAGATAACTTACCATACCATAGTAATTAGTTTTTAGGTTTGAAAAACGTGTTACAATATTTATGTTATTTAATTTAAAAAAATATTTTTTGATATTTAAGTTCTGACAAGGTATGCTGGCAAACAAATGCACGTTTGATATTTCTTAACTTCACACATTCTAAATATTTTACATTCTGTTTCTCCAATCTAATAAATATCATAGACAACGTTTGTATAAAACGTTTTACTTTACTTCTTTATTTTTACTTATATTCTCACGTTGTGTTTTAAAAAAATAGCTGTTATCTTGAAACTTCAGTTATTAGTTACTAAGATAACATAGGAATACTTATAAGTTTTAGAAAACTTTAGTTCTTGTTACAACTTTGTATCTTCAATTTTGAGAATGTAAAAAAAAACTTTTAAAATTTTAAAGAATGTTAAAATTGTCTTTTACTAGTGTTAATTTTGTTTTATACGATTATTTCTTGAAATTACAAAAAAAAAAGATAATGAAGCACTTTGAAAAAAGTCTACCAAATTGCTCTTATGTCCGTTTAAAGAGTCACTAGCAGTGGCGTAGCGTGGTATTTTTCTTAGGTGGTGCAGAAAAAAAAAATCGAGTTGCCGGCGCTTTAATTTCCCCTACTCCAGTTGTCTCTGCTCGAGTTGTCCCTGCTCGAGTTGTCTCTGCTCGAGTCATCCCTGCTCGAGTTGCCTCTGCCCGAGTTGCATCTGCTCGAGTTGCTTCTGCTCGAGTTGCCTCTGCTTGAATTGCCTCTGCTTGAGTAGCCTCTGCTCTAGTTGCCTCTGCTCTAGTTGTCCCTTCTCGAGTTGTCTCTGCTCGAGTTGTCCCTGCTCGAGTGGCCTCTGCTCGAGTTACCTCTGTTCGAGTGGTCTCTGCTCGAGTTGCCTCTGCTCAAGTTGTCTCTGCTAAGCTTTGTTTTCATTTTTTCTTTACAATCGTTTGTGGAATGATACTTAAACCTGTACTGTTTTAGGAAATTTTTAATTTAGCTTACTTACCGCAAGATATTGATTTTACGAGCGTTACCTTGGCTGGAATAGAATTTTTTACAATTTTTTTTAACCCAAACTTTAAAACCAATTATTTACAGTTTCTTTAATGTTAACTTGGAAATGTTTTTATTTATTTTTAAAGAACGCTTTTTTGCTTTGCTTTTCACAATAACTTCTATCCAATTGGGGTTTTTTATATTTTTTATCTAGTTTTTTAACTTTATAATATTTTTAAACAAATAAGTGTTAAACTAACACTTATTTGTTTACGTTATTTGAGGGATTTTTGCTCAAATGCTAAGAATTTTGGTAAAACTTTTATGGGTCTATTAGAAAAATAATAATAAGTTAGAAAAAAAGTATAATAACGTTATAAAACTTAAATATATAGGTATGTTAAAAATGAACTTATTAAAAAAATAATTTATTTTTGCTATAAAACCATGTAAAAAAAAAACTAAAGCCGTGCAAAATTGAAATTTTTCTAAAAAATTGATTTAGGCATATGTTATAAAAAACAAAATTGAAAACAAAAATTAATAATGTTTTCAAACTCAGTTTAAGAAGTATGTTTAAAAATATTTCAAAAAAATTATAAGAATTTATTATAAAAAGACAACTGTGTACAAAATAATTTATGGTAGTTTAATAAATAGCCTAGTAACAGTTAGAAAATGATTGTATAAAAATAGATCTGTAGTGTACTTAAAAGGAATTAATAAACAATAAAAGCTTTTAGAAAAACATATATTACCTTTAAAAGTTAAAATATTGTTAAAAATGATTTCAATTTTAAAGTAATAATTTTTAACACGCTTTAACTAAAGCTAGTCTTGAACCAAGAAAGTTTGAACTAAAAAACTAGTTGCTATAACTAACTTTTTTTTTAAACTTTATCAGATATTTACTGATATATTTTTTTGTCCTTTAATTTTTTCGATTTTTTTTAGTTTTTATAAAGTTTATTGAGCATTAATATTTTATGTTTTATAACACCAAATAATACAGTAATAAAACTATTTCTCAGTATTTTTTTTACTTAAACTTATAGCCAAACCAAATATTAGTTTTAAATAAATTAAAAACATGAGATGTTAAGCAATCAGCTTTTCGTATATACTTCATTTTATTACATTTTGTTTTATTTACGATACCTTCCGTTTGTTTTTTCAAATACTTTTTTCAGATTTATTTAACATCTGAAGATCTCTCATAGTTTACTGTAGAAGTGAAACGTTGTATTGTTTTTATTAATCTGTTAAATAAAATCAAATATTTTTATGAGAACTTTGTACTTTGTCCTTTAAATCCTTAGTTGTTTATGACGTAAATTTCTAAGTTCAAAACCTTGTAAAATATCAAAAAAAAAGTTTACCTTTTTACATTTGTTTCTGTTTCTTTTGTATTTTCTGATCTTTAAAGTTCAAATTAAGCTTATGTTTATTGTGAGATAGGTAAATATTTAATTAAAACCAGTGTTATTTTTTCTTAACGTTTGATTTTTTATGAAACTATAAAATATTCTAAACTTTTTCGTTGTAAAATAAGAGTTGCAGTAAACTTTTAATAATAAAGGTCTGAAACTAATTCATGTTTGTGTTTTTAATAAGAAAAGTTTTAAAAGAGGTTAATACTAATAAGAAATGGCATCGATGTTTCAGTTATTTCTAACACTTGTGACAACCATTTTCGAAACTATTTTGTACTCAGGTGTAGTTTATGGATGGGCATCTATTCACGAAGTTTTTGTTCATGAACAATATTTTAAAGCAGATAATGAAACTGCTGTTGGCAACCTAACAACCTCTGATTCCGACCAGCTCAAAAACCTTAACTTGGTTTTCACAATATCTTCTTCTTTAACACCTGTTACATTGTTTTTAATTGGCTTGCTTTTGGACAGAAAAGGAATCTGGGTTACAAGAACGATTTTATTAGTTGTCCAGGCTTTCGGCTATACACTTATTGCTCTAGTACCTCAAAATTACTCATTTGTTTTATTTTTCACAATTTCTTGCTTAGACATCGGGGGTCTCGGAATGCTAACTGTTAATTCACAAATAGGCAACTTGTTTCCAAATCATCGATCTACAGTCCTTACTACTCTTTGTGGCTGCTTTACCACCTCAGCAGCTGTTTTTTTGACTTACAACTACTTGTATTTTAATTTAGCAATAAGTGTTAAGAGTTTGTTTTTAAGTGGAGCATTACTGTCTCTTCCATTACACATGAAAACTTTCTTTTTGATGCCAAAAAATGTAGTTCCAAAGAGTTTACCCAAAGACTACAACTACGGCTATAAGGAGCTACCTTTCTTTCAAAAACATAGATTTAGATCTACTGATCCTTTTTCAAACGAAACCACAGTACAGGATAATATAAATGAAAACAGCAATATCCAAAGTGATGACAAAAAATGCTTTAAAGAGTGTTTGTTTACCATACCAACTTTTGTCTATATTTCTCATTTTTGTCTGTTGCAGTTTGGGTGCATTTACTTTCTTGGTACGTTTAATACATGGGTAAAAAACAGATTACCAGCAGCAAGTTCTGAAGAAATTACTCTTGAAGTAAGACTGTTCAACATTTTCCGTTGCATGGCGGTAATCATTGGTTTGTTGTGCGGAGCTGTGATTAATAAAATACATAAATTTTTCTGTAAAGGAAGAACTGAAGTTTATATAGCTAGGAAAAAGGCTGGAGCCTGGTCATTGATATTGACCAGCTTAGTTACTTCTTGCATGTTTGCTGCATCCTTAATAAACATTTCCTATTTTCAGTATGTCACATACTTTTTAAATGCAGTTACGAATTCAGTGTTATACGGTTCTATGTCTTCAAACATCGCTTGTTGCTACCCTGCTAAACACTTTGGTAAAATGTATGGACTGACTTACGCTGTTGGAGGTCTTTCGTTATTATTACAGTATCCTTTGACTGTTGCTACAGTGAATTTGCCCAGAGAGCAACACAAATATGTGAACATTTTCTTTCTCGCTTCTAGTCTGCTAACTGTGCTTTTACCTTGCTGGATATTATCAAACTTAAGGAAAAATAAAGAAAGTGATTTAAAAAACAAAACTGTTGTTAGCTTTAAGCTTTTATAATTTTTCAAGATTTGTTAAGTATATGTACTATCAAACATTAACAATTTTTATGATACTTTGAGAAGAATAAAACAGAAAAAAAAATCAAAATTATTATTTCTTAGATTAAATTTTTAATTTAAAAAAGTAATTTACTGTTGTTAGTGTCTCGGTTGTTAATAATATTGTTTTTTAATCACATTTAGCTTCTGAATTAGTAAAAAATTGTAAAGTTTTCTCATACTGTTTATAACAGTTAGTGTACATTCTACATTCTACAGTTAAACTTAAACTTAGGAATTTAAACATCGCGATGTATAGTTATGATAAACTTTTAAAACAGTCAAAGATTTTGAAATTATTAATTCTTTATTAAATCAATTATTTAATTTTCAAACTTAATTGAACACTTTGAAAACTTAAAATATTGTCTATAACTAAATACATTGTTTTTGAAATTAGCTAGTTTAAATTTATGTAGTATTACAGTTCATAAAGTTTAAAAAGTTAAACTAAACCAAATTTATTACAAAACATATATGTTATTTTAATAAAATAAAACAATTAAAATCTTATGATAATTTTATGCTTTTGTAAATGAAATAATACTGTTAAAGTATTAATTAACGTAAAAAATATTTTAAAGATTGTATTAATAACAGTTGTTCTAAAATTTTTGCGTTTTAATTTCTTTATTCTGTTGTATATAAAGTATTCTCAACATATAAAAATTGTCATTTACTTACTTATAACTTTGTTTATGTTGTAGCTTTTTATGAGTTGCTAGAAACTGTTAATGCGCTATAAAATTAATTTAAAGTCACATTAAAACATTTCAAAACAAAAATAAGTAAGTAATAACTAGGATTTGGTAAACTATCCTGAGGATTAGTACTGTTTTACAATTAAAGATATTTTTATTTTCCAAAATAAATCGAATTAGTGGTTATTAGCGTTGGGTAAATTATATAGCTCTGCGATTCTTAACCTGGGGTAAATTTATCCCTGGGGTAAATTCCCTTGTTTTAGGGTGTAAATTTACTTTATTACAGGTTATGTAAATTAATGTTTGTTAATTTTGTTTTAGTTTATAAGTTATTGTTAAACTTTGTAAATTTTACGATTTTTTACTTTAAACAATTTTTTTTTTTTTCATCTAAATTAAACAATACTTTGTATATTGTGAATAAACTTGGTAATAACTTTTCAAAAAGGAGTAACTTTGTAATAAACTTTCAAAAAAGGGTAACACATGAAAAAAATGCTAAGAACCGCTGTTCTAGCTAGACTGCAAAAGGAGTATTTCAGTTTTTAAAGAAAACAAATATTTTTTATAACAGAAAACATTATAAAATGGTACACCTAATATATTTTGTTTGGTATAGATTACTTACAATTTATAATTTTACTATAGAAAATTCTAATTTTTAAATGAACAGAAAATTATGGCTTAATTTTATTTCGTATATTGGTGTGTAGTTCACATAAAAGGTTCTAGTTCGCAAAATTTGAACAAAGGCTTTAAAGAGCACAGGTACACAAAAAGAAAACTTTTGAAACTACTAAAAAGAAGAATTTGTCTTTTAGTTGACAGAACAGCTTTTACATAAAAATAAAAGTATAACTTAACAATTAATTGTGAGATTTATTTTATTTTACAACATACTTTCAAAGTCTTATCAGCTTTGAAGTTCATTCTTATAGAAATTTAAATCACAGATTTTGTTCATTTTTTGGTTAACTTATAAATATATATTAGAGCTCGTCTTTACTTTTACCAACAAAACAAACTTAAAAAAAAGTGAGTCATATTAGAAAAAATAAAGAAATACTTTCCTTAAACATTAAAATGTTACTATTGAAGTACTGCTTTTAGACTTTTAAAATTGCCAAAATAAAAGCAAAGCTACTAAATTACTTTTTTGTAAAACTGATTTTAAGGATTATGCGTTACTTTCTAGAACTAAAATCATTAGTACTTAATATTTTAAAAGTCTTTAGAGGCCATAGTATCCATTTTTGATAAGCAGAATACTTTTTAAATTCTAATTTTGAAATTCGTTAAATGTATTTATGATTTTTTCTTTTTTAACACTGAAAGTAATTTTATCAGTAGGGTACCCACTTAGAGTGAAACATATTCTATTACGATAAAACTATAAAACCTACCGGATCAGGATAACAAAAAATATTTGAAAATTTTTAATGCTAAACTAAATTTCGAATATAAGGTTTAGAATTTTCTACAACCTTTATTAGAAGTGGGAAATTTTTAAAATCGGTGGACAAGATTTACAAGAAAATATTTTTGTAGACAAGAAAACATTGGCAGACTGCTTAATTTCTGAAAGCTACAATATTTCTTTATTAGTTTTTAAATAAAAACCTTGATTGATTATTTAATAAGTATTACTAAAGTAGTATCACACTTGAAAACAACTGTGCAGAAAAAGCTCAATTTTAATTAATTTCAAAAACTTTAAAAGTTGTTTAAAAAAACTTTGCAAGCCAGAGGTTTCTGCATTGCTGCGGGCTGGATCTTATCCGCAGGCATATGTTGCTCATCCCCAGCATATATATATATTTTAGGAAAACAGGTCAAATATGCACGAAGACTTTTTCGCACGAATATATTTTTGCACAAAGACACTTTGACACGAAGGGTCACTTTTGGACGAAGACACCTTTGCACGGAGGATCATTTTTGCACAAAGGGTCATTTTTGCACCACAGTAAAAAAATATATGACATAAAAAAAAACATAAAAAATAAGTAAAAAAGTTTCGGGTTTCAGGCTTAAAATGTAAATTGCCTCCAAGTTTTTTAGATAAAAATCATTACTTCATTTCGATATCGTTTTAAAGTTATCCACTTTGTGTTTTTTAAAGTAATCCAAACTGTTTATCAACTGTTTATGTTAACCAACTGCTTAATTAGTTAAAATAGTTTCTGCACTTGCCCAATCATTTAACTAATTGAGAATTTTGTTGAATAATTTTTTTGTAGATTTTGATCTGCTCTGTTTATATAACTATTATTTGTTCTACCCACGAATGTTTGTTCAAATAAAATGCATACTTGTAGATTACATTGTTATTCTTGTTGATAAAAACAAATTATACAGTAATCTTCCTTTATTCTACCAACATATGTTTCTGTGTGTCAACGAATCAACACACTTCAACTGGGTTCTGTAAAAAAAATAATTACTGTAATGAGAGAATAGAAGCATAGAATAAAGTAGGTGTATACATGTTTTCGTTAAAATAAGATATTTTCTACAGATAATAGTTATTAATAGGTAAAATACTTAATATTAAATCCGACTGTTATAAAACTATATAACATTTGTGATTATTAAGTCTAAAATAAGTAAAGTAAGCTAAATTACACGACAAAACAACAACTCATGATATAAACAAACAACTCACGTTAATGGGAAAGATAAATGATTCAAATTTTATTGTTGTTAACTAATGAAAAATACATACATTGCAACTGATAATTACGTCACAATGTAAATGAGGCTATTTAAACTATTTAATTTGTACCGCAAAAAAACATTAATTTAGTTTTTATGTAGTCTATTTTGAACAAAAATAAAACATTAACCATTAGTTAGTGAATCAATAAAATTTAATAAAACTTAACGACGGTGAAGGCGATAAAAGTCACAGAAACTCGATGCAACATGTATATTATATATCGAATGTTTGTAATGATTGAATCAAAGTTATATAGAATTAGGAAGCAGATTTAGTTCAAATGTAAAAGTCAAAAATGAAAAAATTAAACTTTAAGAAAAAACAAAATGAATTAACTTGATCTACAACAATTCTTATTAAACTTCTTCGAGTTATTTTACTTAACTGTTTTAGGATCAGAAAGTGACTTTAGATATATGTCCGAATTGAGAAAAAAAGATAAATATGTTTTTCACCTTTTCCAACTCTATTGTAGAATTAATTATCCGAGCAGATATTTGTTTACTTTGTTTGTGTTGAACAAAATATTGTTCTGAACTGATTGGTTTTAGATATAATCAGTTTTATTCAAAATTAATTGTAGGTCGTACATCTCAACGGTTTATATAAGACGAAAACATCATGTAATGAAAAATCAGAAAAAGTTAGTTTTAATTGGCGAGTAAAAGCCTAAAAGAGAACAATTATCGATTCACAAACACTTCCATAGTAATCTTACTTGTGCAAGAAATTACATAAATAGCAGATTTAAAAAGTTATCTAGAGCTAGAAATATATACCAATTCTTAGTTCTAGAATCGCTCTTTATCAGAACTTGCTAGCCGAAAATCAGCAGCAAGATGTGTATAACTTAAGACTGTAAAAACATAGTTTTTTTAAATGTTTAGTTTTTGTTAGATGAAAATCCTAAACCTTAAAAATGTTTTTCTTTTATAATTTCTTTTATATTCAACTTTAAATCGTCAAATATTAATTTAATTTAGTGCTAATAATAATTAAGTTAAAGGAAACCTGTTTTATTTTTGTTTTTTATTACGCAACTGTTTTTAACTAAGTTTAATAACTGTATTTTTAATTAAATATGTTAGTTTTTAATAATTTTCATCTGAACATGAGCTTAACGAAAATTTTTATAAACTTGTTGAATAGAGTTGATTATGCATAGTTTTTTATTTATTTAAAAACATGTTATGAAATTACTTAATAACTTATGATACAGGACGAGAGTTTATTAAAGATAAAAAACAAATAAATGTATTATTCAGAAATTTTAGTTTCTGTAACAATACAATAAATTGCGATTTGCAAAAAAAATAAAGTAGCTTTTCTACACAATTTTTTTTTAGCGTTAACTAGCAGAAAAAATTTTCTACATGAAAGAAACTTTGTAATATTTACAATAAAAATAATAAAAAAAAGTTCATACAATACCTTCAACAAAAAACAACTAATACTAAATTTATTTCCAAACTATGAACTTAACTTCACGATCTTTAATACTAATTAAATTAATGCAACATATTGCGAATCTAATTTTTAAACAAAACACATTTTTATATTGTAAAACTACAAAAACGTAGTCATTTTGTTCAAAACTAATTATATTTCACAAGTAACTAACTTTTAAAAACTAAATTTGTTCATTAATTTTCATTTAAGTGCGACTGTCATGTAGATTAATAAAGTCTGGCAAACTTGAATTATGCATTACACTTACATTGTACCACTTTGGGGTTGTTTACTTTTTTTTTATTAGTATGATGCAATTATAATACATAAAAAAAACAGAAGTAGTTTCATATGAGAAGTTATTTTATATTAACTTGTAAAAACTTCTAGGTGTTGAATAAAAAAACAATATGTTTTATTCTGTTTAATAAATACTTTGGAAATTTAAATTTCCAAGATCTTAAAAAGACATACTTACCTATCTGTTAGCTAAACGACTGTTGTTATTTTATGAATTTGAAAATTCAGAACAACAGTAAACCAAAGTATAAACATTTAGAAATGAATTGTAAAGTTATGAAAATTCAAAAAACCTGTTTTAAATTTTTAGTTCTTTTTATGCTTTAATTTTTCGCTATCTCTATATAAAAAGTTCAAAATATACGGTAAGGAGAGAAGTTTAAAAAAAGATTTTTTAATGAAATTTATATTAAAATCAGAGTATGAATTTTTAGGAAACAATAAGTTATCTAAAATGTATCTATTTAAAGTAAGCAAAAATATTTGCTTAACTGCTTTAATTACTAAAACTTAACTTATTACATAACATTTAAAACTTACAAAACGTTTTGACAATACAAGCTATGTTTTTTTATTGAATATTCAGTGTGTATACGAGAGAGTTATACACTTGAGAGAGTTTACGACAAGAAAAAAAGTTTCAACATTTGCTTTATCGGCTAGTCATTTGTGTTAATGTTTGGTGAAGTTAGTAGAATATTTAAGTTCGATAAACTTAAACATTCCCTTTAGTTTGAATGCTTATTCTTTAAAAGTGTTAGTTTAGAATTTTGTGAAATGATTAGATTTTGGTACATTAGTAAAAAATATTTGTCTACTCAAATATATAAAATGATTAATTGACCTTTTTTTTAAAGCGAACAGTTATAAGAAGAAAACTTATAACGATAAAAAATGCTCAAACTACTTGTTAAATCATTTTATATTTACGTACTTAATCTAAGTTTAGTTTGTTTTTTGCAAGCCTAACAAACAAATACATACAACTACATATATTTAGTTTACCAGAATATTTTAAATATAAAATGAATGCTAGTCTAAATTGTAAATATTTAAAGCATTTAAAGTAAGTGAACATGAAAATTTAAGAAACAGTATTTATTTTAGATTTTCATGTTTTTAAACTATGCCAAGTTTTGTTTAGGTTGATATTTGTAATAAAATTTTTAGTAAATTATTAGTATTATAAAATTTCAATATTCTAAGTTTGTTTAACATGTACATGAATACATACTTTTTTTAATTTTTATACATTTTGTAAAACTTTTTATTTTAATTTTTAATGTTAAAACATTTTTACTCGAGCTAAACAACTTTATACTTTTTGTAACATTTGTATTATGTTAAGTAGGCTACAAAAAAAGTATATTATAGCTTTATATCTTTAAAAAATAAAATAGTATATAAAAATAAAATGTACTACTAATAACCTCTTATTCTAAAACTTTCATAGTAAAAAAAAGATATACCATAGTTTTTATTTAAACAAAAAAATTTAGTTCTTTATGCTTTTATAAGCATTGCTATTATTTTATGCATAGTTAAAAAGGCTTACAGTGACATCTAATTTTTAGCAACTATGGCTTTCAATTGAATAAAAAAAAAACATTTTGAAATGATAAATTTACAATGCATGAACTATGTAGTTGAAGTTTAAAAATAGAAGTTTAAAACTTTCTAAACTTTGCAATTTATTATTTATAATTAGTAGTATTGAGAAAAATCAAAAATTTTTATATCAGGGACGTTTAAAAAATAATGGAAACGCGCGATCGTCCGAAGCGAGCCGCGTCAACAAATGCCAGCACTTTGATGAAATTTTGTATGGAAGATGATTACCAAACAGACTACAAAAAATTGAAACTTTCTGGTAATAGCAGGTGCCTAATTTTGAACTTACTTTACAAGATTTCTTTATTAACTCACAAAACACTAGAATCTGATAGTAGTTCAAAATAGCAAATAATCTTTTGGTATTCTAACTTGATAATTGATAAAATAGACTGCTTAATTTCTGTTTTATTTTGTCTTACTTTTAGTATAAGTTCTACAACTTTGAACAGTAAATTAAGATTTTTTATTATAATTCAACAAAAGATTTATACTAATTTATCGAACATACGATAATAAAATATTACTTTTTACTTTATGTTTTTTGCTGCTAGTATAATAAGTATATAATATCTAACATGTTATTTAATAACTTTAAGCTTCTCAAAATAAAAATATTAAAAAAAAACATTATCATAAAACTAAGTTTATTTAAAAAAAGCATTAACTTCTAAATAGAAATCAAAGTTATAAAAACACTTTTTTCATATTTTTAAAGTTTGTTTACTTAAATAGTTTTGTAACTGTTTTACCTTAAGAAAGTCTTGTACATTTAATGAATTTATATTAAACTATCCAGTCAAGTTAAGTTGATATCTTTTATTTTATAACTTAGATTTTTTATATATGTAGCATAAATTTTAAAGTTTTAAAAAAATCAACAACTGATTTGATAATAGTCTTTTCAAAAACTGTTTAAATAGAAAGATTTGTAAAGTTTTATATCAAAATACAGTTTTAGAAAACCAAAAAAGAAGTCCGAATTTCATAACAAAACAATGTTAAACAAGCTTTCAATAGAACGTTCGAACTTTCTTAATCAATCAATAAATACAAAAAACAACGCTTCGCGTCCAGTAGTCGCAGTGAAACCGATGATAAAACTTTCTAAATATGCACACAAACCCTTTGAAAAACCCGGTCTTACCTTTACGCAGAATTTTGTGCAACCAATAAAGTATTTCAAATCATCTCACTCAGTTTCTAAATCTGGACTTTTGAATGTAACTAAACCCATAGCTCAAGTACCTCCTTATAAACAGCTCAGTAGCAAAAATGAAGAATTTAATGTTAAAAATAACGAGCCTGATAACCTAAACGGAAAAACAGATGATGCTGTGACACTTTCTGTTCAAACAAAAGGTTAAATTTAATTTATTTTCTAAATTTCAAATGGTTGCTTAAAATATAATGTATATATAAAATTTTCGTGAGTGTAAACATGTTTTATTTAAATGTCCGACTTTAATAAACAATTACTTGTTAAATATTTTAAACTAATACTTGGATTAAAAATATTATTTTGTTGTACTTATACAAAATATTATTGAGTATTTATACTAATATATTTAAGAAGTTTTAGTTTGTTTACAAATAACTATAGAAAGTATAACAGAACACTTTAGCAGATAATTTTAAGTTTTTTCAGTAAATTAAGTATGTGTTTACACTTAGCGTATAGTTTTAGGCATTTTTTATTAAGTCAAAGATATTGTCAAGTATAAAATTTCACTATATATTACAGATTAATTAAATTTAAACAAATGATTTCAAGTTACATTTTTATAAGTTTGGTTTGAAAACAAACCTGAAAATATTTTTGCAACATTTTATATTTAAAAGTAATTATTATAATTTTAATAAATCAAAACACCAGTTTACATTAGAAACCATTAAAAATCTAAGCTTATAATAATGAATATATTACAAATAGATACTTACATAAATTTACGTAACTAAACTACTTAATAAAAAAAATAATTACAAGTTTGTCTTTAGAACATGTCTGTTATAATACAAAACAAGACTCATTGTTTCAAACTTAACTCTATCTAAATTTTCTTTAAACCTTATAACTAGGCTGGTAAAAGTTATTGATAGAAAAAAACTCTTAATGTTTAATATGTTTTTTAATAGGAGATAAATTATTTTTAGATTTATGAGAATACATTTTTTTGGTAAGATATAGTTTTTTTTAAACTAGTTTAGATTTTTTTAATATAAATATTAAAAAAAAAAATTCAATTTATATAATTACTTAAAATGCTTTCATAAAAAGGTTTCGAAAGCAAAAGTTTGATTTATCTTTATTTTCTACCTATATTTAAACTTTAAAACTTTATACCTTAAAATGTGTGCGATAATTGAAGAAAAACAAAAATAACTTCATAAAGTAAATGAAAAATTGTTTATACGTTGATAATCTTTTAAACTGTGTTAAAAGGTAATTATTTTTGTATACGGTTAGTAAAAACTTCTGTGTATATTTAGAGACGAACACAATGAATAATTAAACTAACTGAAACGTCATAATTATTTTCATTCGTTATACTAATTATAACTTTGTTTGAAAAAAAAGTCTTAAAGTTTATTTGAAATATTAAAGTAGGAAAAAAAAAGTTAATACTAAAAGTTTTAACATAGTAGTCTTTTAAATTTAGCTTAGTGAGTTTTCTCTATTAAAATTATATTTGACGTTTATTTGTAATTAGTGATAAAACATAAGCTGTAGTTATACTAAACATTAATCTTAATTGGTTTTTAATAAACTATAATTAAAAAAACTAGTAAATTCTAAACCTTATGAGTGTATGCATAGATACTACTAAATTAAATTATTCAAACTACCGACCATGTAACAACATAACTATTTGTTTTTTAGGAAAATTATAATTATTAAAGTTTATTCTTATCTGTTATTATACAAAATGAAAGAGATTTCTTTTTAACTATGAAAAACTGTTTGTAAAAAGGTAAAATATAAACCTACTTAAAAACTATTTTCACTTTTGATCAACATTTTTGTGCACAATAAGTCAGATAAGTGAATACACTGTGCTAAACTGTGAAAAAAACTCAATATCTTTTTAAACATTAATAAATAATAATTTTTTTATAAGTGTTTCTGTAACACTGGAATCTCTTAATGTTTACAGTATTTTTTTTCAAGGTTTTAATAACTTTAAACATAGTTAAAATTGTAAAATTAAATATACTTTTACCTCTGGTATAAATTAAAATTTATATAAGAGTTAACTTATATGTCTACGTAAATATGAAAAATATAAAAATTAAAAGAATACTTTATTTTTGCGAAAAGTTAGTTTTAATAACTTTATGTTTAATAAAAATTTTGATTAAGGGAAAAATATGTAGTAATACTATGATAGCAATGATTTTAAAGTAGGTTATCTACATTAACAATATTTAGTAAATTTTTACAAAACATTTTTACGGTAAACGATAAGCAGTTTAACTAGTTACTAGTAGATTATCAATTTGAAGTTTAATTTTGTAAACAAATTTTTCCAGTCTTTAAATGCTACCGATTACATTTGAAAACTAACCAAAAATACATTTCTTAATGTAAGATGTAACGTTAAAAGGCGTTAAATCCTGGAGATCCTGATAAGCTAAGCTTATCGGAATATATACCACAGATGTTCTTGTGCTAAAACTTTATTTCAACTAACGGCGTTTCACTGCTCTCAAATAAATTTAAGAACAGATCTACGGAGTCTATAAAATATTAACACACATTAGAAAAAAAGCAGAAAAAGCATGTATAATTATGTATAGTGTTTATGTAGGTAGTAACTATAAATGAACTTTATGGTTTAAAAACAAAGTTTGGGATAAAAACATAAAATTATAAAATTGTCTACAAAAAATACAAATTTAATAAAAGTAGGCACTAACCTCAAAAAGCTCTAAGAATAGGCAAGTTTTTAAAATGAAAATTAAATTGAGTTGTGCAGAAATTTTACGTCATAATAAATTTAACAAGTTGGTCAATAATTTATACAGCTTAAAAACATGAAGTATTAAGCTTGCAAGTGTATGTAATTGTATTGTGAGTGTTGTTAAATAAATTAGTACATAAGTAGACAGAGTTATTTAAAGTAGAATCGTCGGTTGTGGGGACAAATATTCGATAAATCTTGCCGCTTATTCAGAAGTAGGTCTTTATCTTCTGCTGCAATTACTGCTCTTTCTGTATTGCAAGTTGGGCAAATTCTACTTACTCCGTTGGATGCATGTTTGATCTTTGAAACAATACTCCACTCCATGTTTGGCCTTTTACCGTACCTGTGAAAAAAGCTCCAGACATAATCCGATAAACGCGTGCTTTGTTTTTTATTTATATTTTTAAAAGTATGTTTATGGTTAGCATATCTATCCTTGAAACTACCTGCTGTACTTCCGATATAAATTTTATCTGGGCCCTTACTTTCAATTTTAACTTTATAAATTACATTTTTAATTAAACAATTACCTTTTAATGGGCAGTTATCTTTGTTTAATTTACGGCAATTACATGTTTTAGGCATATTACTTAACTTATTACTATTAGGGTTAGTTGGTTTTGAATATTTATTTATAGTTTTATTGTTATGCATTTTGCTTATACTTTTAGCGCTATTATCACTTACTTGTTCTTAGTTTTCTTTTATCATTTTAGAAATACTTCTAGTTATACGTTAGTCTTAGTGCAGTTATTTTAATTAAAAACTAAAGAAAAATTTTTAGCTAAGCTTAAAAAGAAAATTTTTAAACATTTGCCTTTATGTAATATGTAACAGTAAGAATATTTTAGTTTTAAGTGTCTCAAATCTTCCCTTGGTTGTGTGAAGTTCTTTGTGATTTTTTTGCCTTTATCGATCGTAATATGTAAAAGACGAGTTGTAATATGTAAAAAACTGTACAAGTTTTTTAAATAAGTTTCTTACAAAATTAAATAAAATAATTTTTTTTTTAATAAGTTTTTCAATCGGTGGCAAAGTTATAAACTAGAACAAAAGAGTAAAAGTGTTATTAAATTGATAATTTATTTTTCTAAATTCTTCAGTCTGTCTGTTTTATTTTATACGAGGCTGATTTTCAAAGCATTAGATTTGTGTTATAGATTAGTTACAGAAAATATATTAATATTTCAGTCTTTTAAACTAGCTAAATTTTATATAACTTGTTTATACTGTTTTTATCTTAATTAATTAACATGCGTTTTATTTAACTAAACTTGCTTTTGTCACAAAAGTATCATAAAACAATAAATGAATTCAATAATCGTCTTAAATTAAAAAAACAAATCATTTATATACTAGTGTATTTTGGAAAGCTAACTTATAATTAGATTAGTTTAATTATACAATTTATAAAAAAGATGTTTAGTCCTAGGTTGTAAGATGCAAAAAAAAATTAAACTTTTTATAAACTGAACTATTTATTGTTTTTAAAATTTTTAACTTGACTTTACCTTTATTATCAGGAATATGTTAATGTAGTCTTTTTTCAAAAAATATATATAGTACTTTTAACAAATAAGTATTTGATAAGAAATCTATTTTTTTTTGCCGATAATGACTAAAACATGTTTATCAAAATGTCAGTTCAAAAACTTTATTAACAACCTATTTCAGAAAAGCAGGACCTATACAAAAAAGAACTAAAGTTTAAAAAATGTTTCAAAAACGACACCGCCAATTTTAGTACACTTAAGGTTAAAAAAACAAAAGTCTATATTGTCAAATATTATGAAAGTGTTCAAAAAATAAAAAAACTGGTTAGCGAAGTTTTATCATTAGAAAAAATATTTTTTTGTGGCTTTAAAATTTTTCACATGTACAATTTTTCTTCTTATAAATAATACATACAAAATTTAACTATCTGAGAAAAACTTGTGATATGTATACATTAAACTCTATAAGCTCCTTTTGAATATTTTAATAAAAAATATTTCAGTATAATATGATAGTATTATGCAATCAGCTCAGTATTTAAAATGAACGAAATATACAAAGTTAACATTTAAAATTTAAACTGTAAGTTTCAATGTTTTATCAGAACTAAATTAAGTGTTTTGTTTCTCTTTTTTTAATTATGTTAAAATACACATAATGTATTGATAGTTTTCGATGTTTTATAAACAGTTAAGTATATTACAAAATTGTTGCCAAAAAAGTACTCACTAAATAAAAGATTTATTTTATACAATACTTCGTCAGTTTTAAACTTTTATGTTAACTTGTTTTATAAAGTATTAATTATAGTTGAAAAATAAACTAAACTTTGTTTTAATATATGACTTATTTCAAAACCGTAAAAATAAGAAGCTAGTTTAAAGTAAATAAGTCTGTTTTTAAGCTGAATTTAAAGTTTAAAAAGTTATTTAAAATAATTGCTTGCTAAAATCTTATTATCAAATACGTTTCATTACTCAATACTACCTCTAGTGTCAAATACAGTGCTTTTCCCTATTTCAAGTTTTTAAGTATAGTTAATTTTTTATAGTTTTTGTGTTCTAAAAATTTTTTATTAGATTTTTATTATCACAATTGTTTTCATTTCGTAGTTTAGTTCTAACAAGCTAATTAAACCAGTTTACACTGAGTTTTAATTTTTTGTTCTGCATTTTCAAATGTTGTTATTGTAAAACCTTATTAACTCATAATTTATAAAAAACGATAATAAAATTTAGGTCGGTTGACTTAAAACTATACAATCATTTTCTTGAATTTTAGAGTTTGTGTTGTAGAGAACTCTAAAATTTTAAAATTTAATTGTAGTATAAAAAAAAAACTTCATAAGCTAAATAAAAGAAAACTAATTATAATCCATTTCATTACATATATATAGAACCTAATGTTTTCAAATATTAATCGAAAAGCCTGTATACATCATTCAACATAGTTTTTAAATATTTTAAAACTTTAGGATAGTTATAAAACGAAGAAAAATAGATTTAAAAAAAGTATAAAAAAAGACAAGTCATATATTAAAGAAGAAAACTGTGATAGTGGAAATAAGAACTGGGTTGCTCAAGGAACTCAGTACACACAACTTGTTTTTGATAAAGTTATTATTTCTTATAAACATTTTATTCATAAATAAGCAAGTAATAAAACATTTTATTAGTTTTTTGCTTAACTAGCTTTCGTTTCACAATGAAAAATTATTATAATGTACAAATTAAAATGGTATAAATTTAGTTCTAAGCGTGTAGAAAGTCTTTAACTAAGTCGTTAAAATTAGACGTAAAAAATAGGAAACAAAAAGCTATACACTAAGAAAATGTTACCCACAAGTTAAGAATGTAACTGACGAAGATGAAACTTGTGTTAAGCTTTATGACTGTGTAAAAATTAAGTCGCATGATAACAACTACTTTATTGGAAAAGTAAACGCTATTTGGAAAAATAGTCAAGAAAAACTTCAAGTTTCTGTCATTTGGTTTTATCAGTTAGCATGAATTTATAGATATAAAATTAATTTGAGTATATACATAGTTTTTCACAAAACATAAAGTATTTTCAAAAAAATATTTATGAATATTAAAACTATACTCTCATTTATATATTTTTTGCTTTTTTTTTTTACTAGTAATTTTTATTGTAAATATATAAAAAAGTAGTTGTAATCAAATTTTTGTATATAGTTTACTTAGGTTACAATCATAAACTAAATTTTTAGTAAAAAATTGCAAAATTAATAAGTACTTTTACTATCATAAATCAATGAGCTTACAAATTGTTTTTTTAGTTCATTAAACTTATCGAATAAAATACTTATTAGAAACAGAATAAATAAAAACCTTAATAACCAAAATAATCTTTTTAACTTTTTAAGTTAATTGTATTTAAAACTATTTCTTTTTTTAAGAGAGTTGTAGCTAATACAATTCATTTTGCTAACAATCAAAAAAATGTTTTTTTTTCTAAATACAACAATAAAATTAAGAACGAGGAGTTGCTATTCAGACGAAAAAAAAGAAAACAACAGAGGAAAAACCAAAATAAAAAAACAAAAAGTTAAAAGCAAGTTGGCAAGGGAACGTGAGTTATACATATCTACTCATGTTGATTCTGTTGCAGTGTCAACAATTGAAGACAAGTGTTTTGTAGTACAAAGTTATGAAAGCTGGATGAGGTAAGTATAATTTTGTAAGTTTTATTAAACAAAACAAACTTAGCCTTAAAATAACCATTAAAACATTATAACTACTAATTCTGATAATCCTTTTAACAGCTTTCAGGCCAAGTAAAATGTTTAAGTAAAAGCTTGACTAACAAAGTTTGTACAGAAACTACAACTTAGATATGATGAAGACAAACTACAACAAGCATTTGAAAAAAAGAGTCAATGAGCATGTGTTAAAGAACAGCGTAGTAAAAAGTAACACGTGTGAAAATTTGTACTTTTATGAAAAGTTTTATGACGTCACAACAATGCGAACAAAATTACTGCCAAGGTTTGAAAATGAAGTAGAAAAATTTGTGAAAAGTCAATAATTAAAAGAGAATTCTTATAAAATACTTCATTTTTAATAGAAAATATCTTTAAGTACTTTTGAAAAGCTATCGCTTATATGGTTATGTTTTTTTTTTCTTTTTCTTTTTAGTTTTACTTGAAATGAAACGTTTAGTAAAAAAAACACTTTAGGTTGAAAATTTTGTAGAAGGTTATCTTAAGAGGAAATATAAAGTAATTTTTTTAAGGAATGAGATTTATTTACCAGTATTTGTTAACAATCTTTTATTTTAATTATTGTTTACTAGTATTGCTATTTTCCTTATAACAGTGTTTTTTTTTTCGAAATAAACAGAAAACTTTACCATAAGTTGATATTACACCGAATGTAACTTTGATACCTTTAATACTAAGTTTTTAATTCTTCTTTCTTCGCCGAAAAGCTTTGTAAATATTGTTATTTAGTGAAATTTTAAATGTAATTAAGTAACACTGTCACTTTTGAATCTTAACACATCTTTTTGTTAAATTTAAATATCTTGAAATGGATTGATATATTAAAGAGTGTTTTTAAATCGGTTAAAAGTGTATAATATTAGCAAGTTTTAAAAGTGCTTAAAGTATTAATTTAACGCAAACATTACTGTTATTACAAAAATTGACCTTTTTTTTATATATCTTTTGTACCAAGCATACTTCATTAATGTAAATGTTTATATGCTAGTTAAAAGAACTTATACCAATAATAAGCCTAATGAAGTTATTGTAAAGTGTGTATTTTTTATAATAAAAAAATTTGTTTTTATTTTCTTAAATCCTACTTAAATAGATTTATGCAAATTGTATATTTTATTCGCGACCGGTTTCGTTGGCAAGAGATTGCGACCTTTTCAGGCAAAAATAAAATATGAATCCTACTTAAATACTTTTCAAAATGTTTTATTTTTGTAAGCTTAAGTTTTTTTAAATTGTAGTTTTTTTGAGTAAAAAAATTTCTTAAGTACTTTGCTATTTTGTTTTTTTTAACTAGAAATCTAAGCAAACTTTATAAACAAACTTAGAATATTAATTTAAATCTATTAAAGACCTTTTTAATTTTATAAATACAAACAGCGACGTTTTTGTAAGTTTTGTTATAGTTTTAAGGGATTATTAGAATAACCTTTGTATTTATTTTTTATAAGTAACCATTAAATGTTTATAAAATATTTAGAAAAGTCAGTATTCTACAGCTATTTGCTTTTAAAGATTAGTTTTTCTGCTTAACTGGTAAAATATAGTACTTTAAAAATGTGATATTAAAAATGTAAAAATTAGACCCCAATTCTATAAAATACTTTTATAATACGTTTGAGTTAAAATAAGTATTGTTTATGTTTGTTAACGCATTTAGAGATTTAAGACTTCGTGTTTACAAAAAATTAAATGTTAAGTAATACTAAGTAAATAAGTACGTAAAAAAGTGTCTATGAAAAATTAAAAAACAAAATAAATATTAAAAAATTTAAAAATACTTTGTAAATATTTTAAGGGCAGAAAAATTTAACATTAGTACAACAATTTTTTTTAAATTTTTATGAGACTTATAAACAGTTATTACTAGGTATTAAAAAATTAAGTTTGTCGTAAGTTTGAAATATTTACTTCATATGTTATAATTTCTATAGTAATAAAATATATAAATTTCAAAAAATTAAAAAATTAATTTAGAAAGATTAATTTGTTTTTAAAATATATTTTCAACAAAAAAAGTTGCATGAAAAATTTATTATTTTAAACTGCAAAACACTCATGGTCAATGGTAATATTAAAGCTCACAAAATAAATTTGAATGTAGTATCTTACAAAGCTTCATTATACAAGTTAAACTTACAAAATGTCTAATAAAATTAAGACTAAAAGTTGTCACTGTTTTTTTATTACTTATAACATTTTTAATTAAAAGTATCAAAAAATTTATTAATAATTTTTTAATAAAGTTCAAAAAATTTTGTAATTTGTATGAACAAATACTGCAAAAAATTACAAAAAAGTACACGTCTAATTTCTTTTAAACAAAAACGAAATAAAAGTTAGATAAGTTTAAAAATTTTATAAAAAGTTTTAAATTATGTAAACTATTAAAAATCAAAATTATATAAAAAAGCTAATCGAGCATCAAAAATTTAGTCTTTTTCAACACATCAAAATACATACTGTTAAATCAATCATATTGTTTCTTTAATTCAACTTAAAAAAAGAATTTTTAATGCTTATCAATCAGTTGTAGTATAAAACTTATAACTATTTTTGATTAATTCAAAAACTATTTAATAATATGAATAGTTGGTTTAGTTAGTTTTTCATCATAAAAACTGAACAATTTTATTCTAACAACAAAATTTTGTATATTTATTT
This sequence comes from Thalia democratica, assembly GCF_965202585.1. Taxonomy (NCBI): domain Eukaryota; kingdom Metazoa; phylum Chordata; class Thaliacea; order Salpida; family Salpidae; genus Thalia; species Thalia democratica. The sequence goes on from NC_139165.1 coordinate 63,388,474, forward strand.
TTACAAAAGTGTACTTTAAGTAAAAGTAGATTAAGTTTCTAGAAACAATTTTTAATGTACCCAACAGAAAGACTGCGGTAGAGAACGAAAATTACTACCTACATTAGGTCATATAACTTAATACACTGATAAAGCCTTTATTAGAATAATTTTTTTTGATAAAAAAAAGAAGTTCTTTTTTGCGATCAAAATTTTTTTTATTAGAAAACTACTGTAAAACAATAAAGTATGTTATATGACTTAAACTTAGTAATATTTTTTTTACAATTTTATTAATCGTAAAGACTTACACAGTGCTTATTTGAACGCAACTTTCATGTGAAAAGAAAAAACGTTAATGTCTAAATGATATAAGTGTATTGGTTAATTTAAGTGCTTTAATATTTTTTTAAAAGCCTTCACAACAGAAAGTAACTTTAAAAACATTAAATAAAAACTATTTAGTAAATTCCAAGATCTCTATATAGTTTTTATCTATATAACAAAATAAGTTAACTTGAAAAACTTATACCTAAATAATTAAGATTTAAGTAAAAGACAATAATCAATTTAAAAAAGCCGAAGATGTTTAAATGTTTTTTTTATATGTAAAAGTTTACTTTAAAAACTTTTATACTAATAATAAATTATTTTTTTTAAATTCTACTGATAAACAAAATATATCAAGTAAAAGTAACGCGCCTAAATTCTATCAAGTAGAAATACAACCAGGTCCTTACGCCAAATTTTTTGAGCGCTTTTTTTTATCGTTCAATATACAAGCCTAAAATCGAAAATTGAATTTTTTTTTTTCTTTAAGTAAAAATAATAACCTTAAAACTGAATAAGTAAAAATAATGACTACTTAAATTGAACAACCTATAAAGACAACAGTTATACATTTCCAACCTTACTAAAGCGTAGTTTATAAGTATTTTTACTTTAAATCAGAATCCTTAACTCACCTTGACAAATAATTGCTTAATATTTTTTTGTTACCTAACCAACTTTATTCAAACCTTATCAAGTTTGTACAAGTTTTAAAAAAATGTCGAAGTTATGACAAAACTAGATATAACCAAAAAAAGAACTTGATTTAATAAAATTACCTAGCATTTGCGAATATGTCAGAAATATGCTTTAGTAAAAAAAAAAAAGAAGTTTTTATTGTTATTTTATGATAATCTAAACAATTTTTTTTATTAAATTGAAATATTAATATTAAAAAAGAGGTATCTCAACTAAAATTTATAAAACAACGAATGCTTCGGTTGCAAATTTTAAAGTATTTAAATTATGATTACAGAGCAGGCTAAATAACTTTAGTTCAAATTACAAACGAGAAATTATAAAAAAGAAGAACGTTCGAACATATATTTAAAGCAAGTTTATTAGTTAATAAAGTTAAAATAAGCTGACTCGTAATTGAAAACTACTATCATAGAGATAAATATTTTGAAGCATAGAAGAATAAAATTATAATAAATTATCAAAATATAAATAATTATGACAAAAGCTTTCTTTAAATTTTTATGACTTCAATATTGAGAAACTGTTGAGCTAAAGTAGTTTTTGTTTAATTTTTAATATTTGCAAAACTTACAACTTTTAGTATTTCATTCTAATAGTTAAGTTTAATAAAAAAATCTCATTAAAATCCACTTATAATAAAACATAATTGTTTTTACATTGAGCAAAAGTAGATTTTAAGGAAATATGTTGTTAACAAACAAAATAAGTTTTTGAAATTCGAGAGACTTTTTGAAAAGGAAAAAAAAACCATAATACAGTACAAACAGTACAAAGAGTTGTCAGCAGCACTAAGTTTGAAATACTTAGCTTAAAACAATTAATTTATTGTGCGAGCAGAACAGTAACAAATTAAGTTTAATTATTTAGAAAGTAAAAGATTATCTTTATGATTTCATATTAAAAAAAAGGAAGGTTGTGTGTTGAAGAAAAGTAATATAATGATAGAAGTATATGATAGAATATTAAAAACTTCAAACCAAAAGTAAATTAAATTTAATTTTGTAATCTTTTATTTAAATGCAGTTTTAGTCTGTAAAAATATTTTTAAGTAACCGCATTTTACTTTATATATTTAGTTTCTCATTGAAAGACTTAATGTAAGTTTTGATTATAATAAAGTCAATAAAAGTGCAACTTAAAATAATTTTGTTCTTTTCCAAATGAAGTTTAGTTTTTTTACTTAAAACTTATAGACTAAAAAAGGAAAATTTAGTCATATTCAAATAGTTATTTTAGAAAAACGAAACCTAAGGAATTTCTAACTAAAGAAAGATAAAATAATTTTTTTGACATATTTACTACTAACAATTTTAGTTAGGTGCTTGAAATTTTATACAATGAGTTATAAATAAAAATTACTTGGCCATTATCTTTATTTTAATCAGAATTGAGATGGAAGTAACTTTATTAAGATATTTATTTTTTTTTTAAATAAAATACTAATCGTTAATTTTTTACAGTAATTTCATTTAATTTTACAAAAAAAAAAAATTAGTACAATCTTTCAAAACTACTTAGCACTCTTTTCTAAACAAGTCCTGGTTCGCAATTTTTTTTTCTTGTTAACTTAGTCGGCAGACTTAAAAATTTTCCCACTGACGATAAAAACTTATTAAAAACTTAATCAACATTTACTACTGATTTGTAAATTTTATTACTTAAAAATAAAAGTTCTTATCAAAAAATAAAAGTATCGAGTAAAAAAGTTTTATTACTTGATTGTTCTTTATTATTTGTTGTATTTTTGTTTAGAAGCCGGTAAAAATTTTGGTTTTAAGTAAAAACAATTATTTTATATAACGATGATCATTAAATATAGTTTATAAAACTTTTAAAACTTTTTAACTGAGGATTTAGTAAACTTTATAATAATAATTTTATTAAAAAACAATTGATATTGCTATATATTGTTTATTGAACGATAAAAAAAGCGGTCAAAAAGTTTGGTCTAAGGACCTGGTGTACATAGGAACCTTTCAGTTATCGAGTCGTACACCACATGCTTATAATTTTTTTACGAGCTATTACACATAATTTTTTTTATCATTTAAATATTTAAATTTTTGGTAATAAAACAATCAATTAAACGAAATGAAAAATGAAAGAAAATAAAACTAAACGAAAAAATGATAACGTTTTTAAAATCAAATTTTATCATATTCAATGAAGATAAACGAAAAGTGTAAACTACAATAAACTAATAATGAATACACAGAGTATTTTTTCAAACTTAGTTTATTTCTGCTATATCCACCTTTATTACGTCCAATTTAAATAAATCTAATTGTTTAAACACAAAAACAAAACAACAAAGAGCTGTACTAGAATCATTTTTTTATTGAAAATTTGATAGTATTTGATATTTGCTTAGATTGACTTGTTGTTTTCACCAATCATAGATTACAATCTCCTTGTTACAGGGTTTAATCAATTTTCTTATAAGAAGATAAGTTCAACTCTTCATAATACTATTGCATAATAAAAAATAAGAATTTTTATTAGCCCAGTTAAAATATCAAAACAAAAAGTATGACATTGAAAAATCTAATACTATTAGTAAAATAACACACATTTAAGTTCTGATAGACTGCAGAAATTTTAGTTTGTATATATACAAAATCATTATTTTTCTGAATTTTTTTTTATACTGCCGGTTTAATTTTAAACTTTGGGCATAAAAGTTATTGTATTGTGTGGCGAGCTCAAGAAGCAGACAACAATAAAAGTTTTAGCTGCAAAACCAAGGCAATTGTGATTAGCTAGTATTTCTATTTTGTTTGTTTTTAGTTTTGTTAAACTTTAATTTTTTTGTTTTTTATTTTAAGATAAGGTTAGTTAGGTCATAAGTTAAAAAATTATAATATTAGGTAAAATGATAGGAATATTAGTTTAAATGTCAGTAATTTTTTTTGTAATACTACCTTAGATCATTTGCACAACTTATTTGTTTATTGAGCAACAAATAAAAAAAGCTTAAAATGTTTGGTCCTAGGACCTGATGCACGAATAAACCTTTTAGTCGCACGATGCACACTTCTTGGTGCACCTTTTAAAGTCTTGTTTTGGACAGAAAACTATAAGTGAAAAAAATTCAAAAATTTACACGAGCATAAAGTTAATTTTATAGGCAAATTTATTAATTTTTCTAAAAACATAATACTTTTATGTCAATTATTTTCCTTATCTTAAAAGCTATCTAAAATTTTTTTTATTCATTTTAGAGAACGCACTTTTGTCTTTAATTTAAAAAAAAAAATTTTTGGTTTTGGGTTGGAATTATTTCATGGGGTCCCTCCAAAAATAAAGTATTTTTTTGTTTTTTTTCATCAAATGGTATTAAAACCTAAAATAAATATTTTTTTTTAATATTTTATTTTCTTTTTCCCTTAGTTTGCATGTTATCTAAATTCTTAAATGTTTTTTTTATTAATAATGTTAATATCTTTTACGATTTGGCCCCAAATCAAAATGTAGTATATTACACTATCATTTGCCTTGGCCATTTCCTAGATAAAAAATTGATAAAAGGAAAAAAAAAGTTAATAAGAATGTGAATTACATCAAATTTAATTAAGATAAAATAATTTAATTAAATTTGTTTTAATTCACATTCTTATTAATTACACTTGATTCTAATTAATTACATAAAATACACTTGCAGCCGATCACCAATATAAATACCTGGACTAAAATGGCTTTTAATCAAGATTTAATTTATTGTTTTGTTCAAAATTTTATAAACATGTTAAAATTCACAACAATTAAACGCTAGTAAAACATGATACCTAAAAAGAGTATGTTATAACGATTGAAATTGTTAATTTGGTCAAAAAAGCGGCCAAAAACATAGTTAATGTAAATTATATACATTTTATTGACCCTTTCGTAAAAAATTCTTAGTAGAACAACAATTTTATGTATTAAAAAAATTATAAAATTGTTCATTGTTTTACTTAATGATTAATACAAAATAAATTAAATATCTTTTGTATTTTTTTTAAATTAAAAGTTCTATTTTCAATTTTGTTTTAAGTTTTTAATCTTTTATTATTGTAAAAAAAAAATTAAGTACCTAAAAATAAGCATATTTGTGTTTTATTTATTTATAATCTACTGATTTAGTTTTAAACTTAAAATATATTAAACCCATAATAAATCAAAGTTTCTAATTAAAGATAAAAAAAGTTTAAAAGCAAACTGTAAATTATCCACAATTTATTTTTCATATTTGTTACTCTACCACAGGTTCCCTAAAAGTCGCAATTGTTAAATATCACTAGTCTACTAAATTAACTGAGAAAAGAATAATGGGGATGTTTTTTAATTTTACAGTAATTATACTTTATCGTATATCATACTTTTCTACCCATAGACATGTTCATTTAAAATTTATCTCATTATTTATAACCAACGAAGTTTTATTATATCAAAGTATAAATATAAATTATCATTTTTACCTTATGGCTACTATTAGTTGAATAATTAGTACTTGACAATTTATTTAATTAGTTTTTGATACTAACTCAAACAACAACAGCATGATAAATAAACATCATGTTTACTAAAAAATCCTTAATTTTAATATTTCTTCAACTTAGTAGGGTTGCCACACCCAGACTGCTCATGTTAGTTAAAAATATTTTTCAAAACTGAAGCTAGATTTTTCATTAATACTTGAATGAAAATTAATTTATTCAGATTTCTTTTTTTTTTTAATTAACTTATCTTCTACCATTAATTTTTGTTGAAGTTATTATTTTGAGTTCAGAGTTTAGGTAAAACTTACGGCCTGTCTGACTACCTTTGCTTCTAACAAAAAAATGTAGTTTTCTTTATTTATTAAAATTAAAATTTTTGATCATAAGATAAAAAGTTCACATTAAAAAACTAAATTCAGTTTAAGCAAGTCAAAATAGCTTAGAATATTATTGTGTAAATTATCATTAGTTATTAACTTCAATATAAGATAAATGTCCTTTTATATGTTTTCAATTAATGTCTTTAATCTTTTTTAAATTTAATTACTGTTGTATTTTTTGAAAAGTAAACATGCTTACTTTCTATTCTGTATATAAACTATTAAGTGTTCAATGTTTGGTAATTTAAAAAGTTTTGTAAATTTACAGTATGCAAATACATATTTTACCACCATGAGTTTGTGATTTTTAATTTGATCAAGACAAAGTAAAAAGTAAATTTCTCTAGAGGTAGAAATTTTACAGAGTATTAATTAATCCCAGGCTAGTTATTGGTCACTTAGGCTTAAAGAGTAGCTACCCTGTAAAGGTGGAAACCACACATTTTTTAAAACTATTGAAATTCAAACAAATCAATTTCTTATTTTTTTTTAGGGCCACAACTCAAAAAGTAATATATATATATATATATATACATATAATTATAAAATTGCATACATAGTTCTAATTCATACCTACAAACCGTTTATTTTTGTTTGAAATTTTTAAAATATTAATAAATAATTTTTAAATTATAGTTTTTTTATTTATTAAAAAAAGTATTAAAAAAAATATAAAAAAAAAACACAGAAAAAAAGTGTTTAAAATATTAGTTAGACCTACATATAAATTTTTTATTTTTCAAGTATTTATAACTTTTTGAGTTGTGGCCATTTAAATATTTATACACATTTGTTATTTTTCAAATATTTATAACTTTTGGAGTTGTGGCCGTTTGAATATTTTTAAAAGAATTTGAATTTTCTGAATTTGAACTGTCTAACCAGATATCACTTGAATGTCTTTAAGAACCTTGATTTTGTCAAATGTGTCAATTATTTTTTAAACTTTAGTAGGTTAAAAATTCTAGATGGTTGACAATTTTTGTTGCTTCTGGTGGTATTAAAATGAATAGTTTACAAATGCATGATTTTTAGAAAAAGTATAAATTAAGTAGAGGCATAAATAAAAGTTCCAAAACTCTGATTAGATTTTCTATCAACTTATCAACCAGTCATTTAAGAATATAAAAACTATAAAAAAAACTTATTTTATTTATGAGTTAAAAATGAGTCACTGAAGTTTATTTTTTTGACTCTAACACAAACTAACAACTCATGTCAACAACACTTTAAGTTTTATATCTAACATGTAAAACCAAAAGTACTTCAAACATTAATGAATAATTTAAAGTTTTAGATTATATCATAGTTTTTAAACAACAACCATAAAAATATATTAGAAAGCTATCCTGAAATTAGAAAAGTTCTATGAGCAGCATTAAAGTGTACAAAAATATCGATCAAATTGAAAAAACAGTTCTTTGAGCATATTTTATAATAAAAAAGTATGACGAAAAATAGTATATTTTTTTACTTATGTAGAGAGCAAATGAATTGCATTTGACTGTAACAAACAGGGTGCTAAATACATTTGTGTACATCAAATTAGTCAAAAAAGAATTTACTTATAGATGGTGTTTGTTTTTGAGCCATTAAGTTAATAATTTCAATCTCATGTTAGTTACTAAATATTAAACATTCAAACTTAAATCTTTTAGTTGAAGCTATTTAAGGTGAAAACTACGTTGTAGCCAAAATTTTATTGAGATGATATTAACTGGCAAAAAACAACATTTACTCCTAATAGCTTTAAACTAAGGTAAAAAAAAATAATTGTTTATTTAGAAACAAGTTCTTATTTTTATTTACAAATTTTGTATAGAGTTTTCCATTTTCATTAAAAATAAATTAATGCCAAATACACAAAAAATTAAAAATAATATTTTTAAATTAAGAAAATTATGGTTAATAAAGAAACATTTATACTCAATAATTCTATATTTATTTATTGGCTCAAAAATGTGTTAAAGTATAGATGTTTCATTAAAGAATAATAAAGTTTATATAATGAAAAATATTTATTATTTACAGAATAATTTATTATATTTAAGTTAAAAATATAGTTTTTAAGTTCCTCTCCCTGTAAGATATATAACTTCTTGTCATCTTTTTTTATTCGTTCTTCTAATAACTTGTTTTTCTAGTTTGACTTATAATAGTTTTAGGTTTTGCTAAAATAAAATCTACAGTTATAGAGTGTTTGAAGTTTTTTTATGACTCTTTTAAGTATTTGTGTTTCAGATTGTTTTTGAACATCTGTTTTAGTATTAGTTAAACTTTTGTACCTAAACATTGTTTTATCAATTTCATAGTTTTAAACTAAGTTTTTTACTTTAACACCTACAATATTTGACAATGGAGGAAAGAAAGCGTTCTAAACGAATGGCATCTGCTAATTCAAGGGCCATAACAAAGTGTCAGCTTGTTGATGAATGTCCAATGTTCAAAAGAAAAATTAATTTGACTGGATCAAAAAGGTTTACAAATTTATTGATATTATTTAAGTTCTCTATTAGTTAACAACTTAATTTATAGATATTTATAACTATTTTTTCAAAGTTTTTAAGTTTACTATGGCATTAAGGTATGCTCATAAATATATAATGACTAAATTTTAAACGTTAAAACTAACATGTTTATTATGATCAAGTAAAAAACTTCAATTAAAGATAACAATTAGATTGAGTTTACTTTCTTCTTGGCTTTCCCTATTACTCCCATTTTTATTTTAAAGCTGGTCTACAATTTTTGATTTTCACTATTTCTATGAAGTTTAACAGTCTTATTTTAAACAGTTTTATAAGTCTAAAAGTTAAGTTTGTAATTGAAATAGTATTATTTTGTTAACTAGTAAGTTATAAACAATTTTTGTAAGTTTGTAGTTTTTGTTAAGTTTTTGTTATTGAAATTATTAAAATAAAAAAAATTATGCATAAATATAATAAAAAATGTTCTAGTATGCACGCAATTTTGAATTTTTTTACAGGAAGATGTCAAATATTTCAGATAAAGAAATAGTTTTTTCCAAACCTTCATCTACAACTACTATAACATCTATAAATGATATGCAAAAAGATCAAGTAGTTGACTTAAAACAAGTGATAAAAAAACCTGTGCTTGCTGTACCACCTATGCCATTTAATCTCCAAGAATCAAAGCCTCTCAAGCACTTCAGGACCTATGAGCCTATACATAGTAAATTTCCTAATTCACAAAGTTTTAATTCTTTAGATTTTTCCTTGCTAACTAAGAAAGTAAAAGCTAAAAGAATAGTTGCGCAGGTTCGGCCTTTTAATAAAACTTCTCTTGATAATCGAGTTAAAGAAGTAAAAAGTACTATTCATAAGAATTCTTTAATGAACATTAATGGAATGAATAATAATTTACAACAAGACTCTAACTTAGACAGAAAAAGTAAGTATTTGATTATTTTTTAAGTATGTAGAACTAATTCTAGGTCTAAAATTAGTGTTAATTTTAATTTGTTTATATTTCATGAAAGCTTGAATGTTTTTATAAAAAATAAATAATTTCTGTAATTTAAAGGGATAGTTTTTTAAATAACTTTATGAATTAATAATTTATTAAGTAATATATATTATGTATATAATGATTTTATGACACAAAAACTTTTAAACTTGTTCACTTAAAAATTTATTGCTTTGCTAAATGGGAAAAAAACTAAATTAAAAAATAAAAATATTTGCCTTGTTGCTTTATTCAAATATAAAAATAAACACTTAATACATACAAACATGAACAAAAATTATGATATAATTTAAAGTTTTTATATTTGTGCAAAAAGCTTGATTCAAAAATCCACTGATTTTCGAACAAACAAACAAAATCTACAAAATTATTTTAGAAAATAAATTAAATTTATTTATGTTTAAATGAATTTAGTTTAATAAAACTTGAATATATATAGTTTTGGTACACAAAAACAAACTTTTTATCTTGTAAAGCTGTTTCAGTGTCTAACTCACGTCCGTCAGCACTGTTTATTCACTATAGAGCTAAACTACAAACATAAATACAAAGTTGTATAGAAAATCTGTGCAGTTTAGTTTTTTTAGGATTTTTTAGAAATAAATGTAATGAAATAAGTTGTTAGTATTTACTTTTTATATTCAAATACTTTTCATTTGCACTTGTTATTTGTGGGTATAACGAAGCAAAACTAATTATTTTCAGTTAAATGCTTATACCTTGATAAAAAAGAGAGTAGAGCAAACAATAAGTGAAAAAGCTCGACTAAACTTACACTTTCATAAACAACTTAAAATGCTTAACGTTGTTTTGTTATTTAAAACGCACAGCTTAAATAAAAACAAATTACAAAAATATTGATGCAAATAAAACAGCCGTTAAGTTTTTGCACTAAAAATTATTATATAAAATATATTGTAATAACAGTTTCTAGCTACGCTTTTTAAGATAAAAATTTACAGTTAATCACGCTAAGATGTAAAAAATTCAGTTTGTGAGTGAAGATATAATACAAATTAATTGTGACACAAACATATAAAATTCTATTAAAGTATATTAAGTGATGTTTACACTTTAAAACGAAAGTAAGTTGTTTTTTGTATAAAAAATTGCAAAACCCAACTTCAAAATCTAATAGAAAAACTAATGATATATGTAAATAAGTAAAAATAAATAAAATTAAAATTGAAAACAAGATAATATATTTCTAAAGAGTTATCTAAAAGTTATGTCCTAAGTAAATTTAAAGAATAAAAAGTACAGAACTAAGCTTTATAATTAAAATAAAAGGTTTAGTACAAAAACCAGCTAAATAAGAATTGAAATTAAACTTAAACTAGTCAAATCAAAATCAAACGCTTAAACTTAAATTACTATTACTTTAAGCTTTAAATACCACATTAACATTTTCAAAAACAATTAGCATTTTAAGTGTCTCTATAAATGAAGGGAAATGAAATTAACAAGAGTTAACAAGAGATAACATAGAAATTAGCTAAAAACTATCAGTATATTTATATATTATTGCAAATTTTATCTATAAAATTTCACCATTGTTTTTCATCATATATATACACTACAAACCGGTTGCCTACATTATTCTAAACAATTATTTAAAAAACTATGTTTAAATAAAGTATTTCAAAGGATAGAAGATGAAAAGTAGAAAATAAATATGTATTTTATACAAGTATTAGTATGTATATATGTAGGATATAAGTATGGGTAAACAAGCTATTAACTAAAAATTAATCCAATAAATATTAATCATATACAATAGTATTTTACAAACATTAATTAATAAGAGTTGTATAAAAATGATGTAAAACAACTTAAACAAATTTAAATGCTTTTTTTTTAAATTTCTATTACATAACTTTTGTACAACTCTTTATAATACTGTATTTGTGTCTTATTAATGTTTGCAATTAGTATTTTTTGTAATTACTACTAGTTATTAGTTTGTTTACTAATATTATAATTGATTTATTTCTACTCTTCAAGGTACTTTTTCATAAATCTTTAGAACTCCCTTATTTGTTTAATATAGAGAAACGATGTTTTTTTTAATAAATTGAGTTCTTTGCAAATAGTTGTTGTAAAGGTGAATATAGAAACATTGAATTGAACTATAAGTGCGTTTGGTGGATATAATTGATATACATGAAAGCAAGTAGTTTAGTTAAAAACTACTATGCATAAACTGCTAATTAATGTACAGTTTTAAGTAGAAAAATATAAAATAGTTATTTCAGATTTACCATTAAAAATTAAATAACCAATCACCTTTTTAAAGCACTAATTTAAGTTTTACTATGATAAAGTAATAACACAGTTCTAAGAAATACTATATTAATTTAAATCTTACACAATGTTCAAAGATCACCATAAATATTAATTAAAAAAATGTTATATCTGTATTTTAAATTATAACAAAGAGAAGACTTAATTTCAACAAGTTGAAGTACTTAAAACTTTTGTTGTAATAATTCTCGAACTTGTTTTGTTAAAACTTAAAAAAAAATAATTTAATAAACATAATTTTAATCATTCTTACAACATTTGTAAATGTTTGTACTTATTTGTTCAAGATAAAAAAAACTAACTAACTACATATGAAGTTAAATTTTTAGCATAACATTTTCAGTTGCACGGTCACTCATTGAAGTCGTTTTATTTCAGTCAAGCTTAAACAAAATAAGTAAAATTTATTAAACTTTAGACTAATTAAAACTTTATGTCATTATTTTTATAAGTTGTATATAATTCATATAATTTATCAGCAATGCACCACTTTTAAGGACTGTTGAAAGATTAGAAGCATGTAAAAATAAAACAATACTTCGGTAGTTAATTTGTCACTTACGCCCTGTACAAACTGTTTTGTAAATGTGATAAAAAAGTTTTACTATTGTATACCAAATTGTTTATTGATATGATATTAAAAAAAAACATCCATCAACTGCAGATGCAAAATTTTAAGTTTTTGTTTCGTCACAATTGTTGCAAATTAGTAATGCAAAGAATTTAAATACCTACAAAAAAACTTTGAGTTTATGTAATATGTGGTAGTTGTAAATAAAAACTTTATATTTTTGCTTCATAGTTGCAATCCTTTTAACTAACGATATGCTAATTTGATTTAAATAAAACTTTCTGATAGCAACACTTACAAAAAATTTACTTAAAATCACTATAAAAAATACTTAACTTAGATAACAGTTCTAGTTATGTAAAAAAAAAATATAAAGGTAGATTAAATAATAAAACATAGAGTAAACTAGTTAATGTATTAGTTGTGATCTTCATTTTATAGGAATAAGTAATGTATTTATAAAAAAGCAAAACAACTAAATAAAGTTAAGTACTTATTTATTTCAAACACTATTAAACAAACAGAATACAAGTCAGAATAAATCAAACTGCAGTCTGCAGACCAAATTTTTGCCGTCAAAAATCTTTGTGCCAAATGTACTTTTGGGCTAAAAACACAATTTTTTAAAACGTAAAGAAAGTTTTAAGCTCTTAGTTTTCTAATTAGTGATTATAGTGCTTTATTATTGCATATTATATCCCATTTTTGGTTTAAAATAGTTTTATTTTCATTTATTACTATAATTGTTTTGATCAAATGTTGTTCGTTGAAATTTTTTTTCTATTCCGGCCGCCCGCAACCACCTTTTTCGGAAAAATTTTACTTATAAAGGCTGCCAAATATCTGATCCAATTTATACAAAAATACGCTCAAAATATTTTGTCCTAGGACCTGGTGCACAAAAAAACCTTTCGGTTATCGAGTCGCACACCACGGATACCTTTTAACGTCTTGTCCAGGACACTTGTCTTTAACCTCTTGTCTTGTTTAATATTTTTATATCAAAGATATTAATCAATGTTTAAGGTCATCTACCTTGTTTTTAATATTTTTTTACTAAGTTTTTGGTACTTGAAAACGCAGGGTGTGTATAAATACTAAAGTTTTTCTGTTATGAAAACATATTTTAAATTTTTTCATGGTTTAAAAATTATTAAAGATAATTACAAAAATGATTATTTAGGTGTTCAAGTCAAAGTTAAAGTCGAGCAAAATGATGTTATTCCGAAAAGTAGAGTAAAAATTCGATCGTCTCAATGTTCTAAGCTTATTCAAAAAGTTACAAAATCTTACGTATGTTTTTTTAGTTCTATGTTTGTCTTTTAACGTTTCTATTTACGTAGAATTTTTACTAATGTAAAAGTTTTAACGAATAGAAATAAAACTTAATATACTAGGAAAAAAAGGTTACTGTTTTATTCGTTAGTATATGGCTTGCTTTCAGTATTAAATACTTAGTAGTTTAATAAAAGTTAAACAAAATAATTCTTTTTAAAGTATATTGATTTTTGTTCATTTTCAAAAGTTGATTAAATTTTTTGTTTATTGTGGTTGTTAACAATAACTCTTTAAGTAATAGTTTAAAAACTTTTTAATTATAAGAAAATTATAGTTAACCGATTATTGTTTGTTAAAGATTAAAAAAAAATATACGCATTTAAAAATTGAAAAGTGGTAAAAAATAAAATTTTTAGTAGACAAATTTCAACTACTCCACAGTACCTCAAGTGTTTAAACTCTTCGCTTAATAAAAAATAAATTTGAATGTGTTTTACTGATAGTAAATTTATAGTACCATACAATTTTATAAAAAGAAGTCAAAATAAATCTAAATTTAATATTACATATTTTATGTTGGTAAATCTATAATATTTGAACTGTAGAAAAAAAAAAGATCAGAGTTAAGTTATATAGTATGTCATATAAAATGAATTTTCAGTATTAATTTTAAGATTGTTTGGAAATAAAAAATCCATCAGGTAGGTGTAGCTTGATCACAATTTTTAGAAGTCTACAATTAAAAAAACGCAGCTTTATATACCTAAATATTTTATTTTGAGCGGTAATTAAAACGTGTATAATTTAAATAATTAGAAATGATAGTTCATACTTAAATTTCTTCAATAACTTAAATTACTTCTAATTTTTTATTAATAGTCTGTATAAGTTTTAGATATATATTAATATATATAGAATTGAATGTAAAGTTGTTTAAAAAATTGACCAATAAAACGAAAGGTGTATAATAAATATGAAACTATCGATTGAGATTATGCTATTAAAAAATTAAAACTTTTTAATATTAGCTTATTAAGCCAACTTAGCTTTGAAATAAATATATACAGGCATTTTAGTTTCATTAAAACTTTATGCACAAAAGTTATTATATTAACAAAAAAAAAAAATTAAAAAGTAGTGTTCATAACATCTGTTTAAGAATTTAATTGTTAACTTATTATAAATAATTCTGCATTTAAAAAAACTTCTTAAAAGTAGTTAAAAATCTTTGCACTTATACAGCAAAGGATGAAGGGTTAACATATATTAAAGTTATGTTTTACAAATAGACGTTTAAAATTTTTGAAAACATGTTTTCTGCTTAGACACTCATATGTATTTTTTATTGTTTAAAATTTAAGAACTTTTCAAATGAAATAAATTTTTGATTGAATAGTTTTATTGACCCAAGATAAACATTTTTTAAAGTTTAAATATCTACTCATATAGTAAAATAGTTAATTAATTTTAAAGTATTAAATAAAAGAGATGAATGTATATAAATATAGTTTTTTCTATAAAAAATAGGAAATATTATATGGGATACATTTACTTCTTTTTTAAATAAAAAGTTTAAAAACATTAAATAAAAGTTGACCATAAAAACATCTTTTTTTAATAAACTGTGTTCGTTACTTTTATGAAAAAACTTTTTATATATATGAATGCGATAGCTCTAAAAAGTATACCTACATAATAAGTGTTTTTAGACTTTGTTTATTTGACAGCTAAAATGTTTTAGTTGTGTATAAATAAATCGTCGTACTTTTTATACATAATGCACTAAAATAATAATTTTCTATTAGCTGTGTTTCTAAAAATACCTGTATTATTTTTCAGACGCTTATTGATAAGAAACTTTTTTTTATAAATGATTAAGAGGTTATTACTTAAATTTTCTTCTTTACTGCGGTACGTATATAAAAAGTACCAGTCTAAATTAAAAATTGCATTTTTACACATTGCAAGTTTTTGGCCGGAAAGTGCGAACTCAAAGAAGAAGATTACTATACTTTTGTTTATAATCTGATAAAAGTATATTATTAAGACTATTATTTTTTAAAATATCTGAAATACTAGCTTTGAAAAAGAATAAATTAATCATTAATTTTTTTTTGCTATAGCATAGTTATTACTGTATGAATGAGCTCATAACTATTCTAAAAAATTTCATAGTCAATCGTATAATACCAATTATGTTATAGCAAAAAAAAATTATGATTAAATAAAAAACTTTATAGATTTTAATGAGTATTAGTATAATAAGGTTTTTAAGCAATATTTTAGTTAAATAAAATAGCTAGAATTCATTTATTTTAGCTTTATTTAATTTCACAGAAATTGAAGTACATAAGAAAATATAAAGATGCGAAGCAAAAAGAAAAGAAGCATAGTGATTATTTAATACTTGTTAAAAATGGTGGTTGGAAAGTTGGCGGCATTTCATACAAGCAGTTGGTGTATATTAATGTTAGTTATATTTACCGATATTTTGCTTAGTGTTTTTGTTATTTACACAATAAAGTTTTTTATTTATATTCTCTTATTGAACCAATTTTAAAACTGTAGACTGCACTTTTTTTTTATTTAATAAGACCTTATTTTATATTGAAATTAAATAAAGAAAATATATATTAAAATTTATTGTAAAACTTTTTATTCAAATTTTGCCTTTTTTTTACAAAATTAGATAAGATACTTGTTACTTTTTACCGCTTAAAAAAATTCAAAGTAACTTTTGAGATATGAGCGATTAAAGTTAGAGGTTCAATAGGTTGCAAACTAAAAGGGCAAACATAGACTATTTCACTAAAAATCTACCTCCTTCAGTTTTTGAGAAATTGTTTTAAAAATTTTTCAGAGTAGTCTTTTATAAATTTTTAACAACTTGTAGGAAACAAATTTTTAAATTTGTAAAAAGAAAAAAAAAAGTCAATATTAATTTTTGTAAAAAAAAATGCTAGAACCCCTATGCCCTTAAGAGTTTCCGGATTTATAGGGAGTGAACATTTTAGTTAGGTTGTTAAGCTGTAAGTTATACAGTTTTAAGTTTAACCTAATTTAAGTAGTAAGTTATTTTTACATAAAAGTTATACTTTTGTTTCATTTAATAATAGTTTTTCAAATGTTATGAATCTTCAAACTGTGAATTGTTGATAAATTAATTTCTCAGTTTTAGTTTACTTTACGACTACTTTCGTTTTTTGTTAAATGCATGTTTTTTTTTAAGTGTTTTCAACAATATTCTGTAAAAATAGAAATACAGTTATTTTAAAAATGCATTAAGACCAAATTGTTATATCAAGAATAAAAATCATAATTTTTTTTTTTCAATAAATTTATTTTATTAATAAAAATTTTGTATAGTCACTTTTTTTTGAATAAATTCTGTGCAACCACACGTTTGTATTTTGCTTTAGAGTTATGACATTTTTTGTTTTATATTACAAAGATGCATTCAGAGCTGTATGATTTACGGGTTTAGTAATAAAGTCTGTACTTCGGCTCTAAAGACGTAAATAAAGTTTTTCTTTTTAATAGATCCTCGTTAAAGAAAATCCTATTGTTATATAGGTTTTGCTTTTTAATAATAAATTTAACTTAATACATGTTGTTGATCTATAAGAGATTGCTTTATAATAAAACACGAATATATTTAAATTGATAGTAATAAAAGTTTAAATTTACTTGTCGTTTATTTTATTAAAATCGTCTTCACATATTTAAATCAGTTGTAATTAAAAATATTTAGTGTGTATGCATGAAATACTCTAAGTATTAGGGTTGCCACAAGGTCAGGAAAGTCAGGAAAAACTAAAAGTAATGACGAAAGTCAGGAAAAGTCAGGAAATTTGACAAAATTAAAAAAACGTCAGATTTTGTCTTTTTAAATAAAAGTTACAAAATTCCTTATTTTTTAAAGCCTTCAAATGGTATAATTTTTCAATTTTAGTCTGACTTAAGAAGATTTAAAAAATTAAAAATCCTCTTAAGTCAGACTAAAATTTCAAAATTAATCTAGAAATTTACAAAATTTCTAATGCTTTCATCTATAAAAAATGAGTAAAATATCCTTTATAAAACTGCAAAGTTTTTCTATTAATTTTTTGAACAGTGGAACAGTCAAATATGCACAAAAGGACACTTTTGCAGAAAGGGTAACTTTTGCACGAGAGTAAAAAATAAAATATAAAAAACACTAAAAAAAAAATTAGAAGAAGAAAATATTATCTACCGAGGGTAAGGGTTAGGGGTAACAGTGACAGTAAAAATAAAAAACAAATAATAACTAATAAAAATTACTGATAAAGATTAGAAAAAAGTAAAAAAATAAAATTGATTAAAAAAAATAAAAAGAAGAAAAATAAGTTACTGATCGAGTGTAAGCGTTAGGGGTAACCGTGGTAGTAAATATTAAATAACTTTAAAAATTAAAATTAATAAACAATAAAAATAAAAAACTAACCCGTGCAAAAGTGACCCTTTGTGCAAAAAGGTCTCTTCGGGGATATCTGACTCCTACCCATTGAACAGATACCCTACTTGAACAACCACTTTTTCTATGCTTTTTAGTATTGATGATCTGTGGCAAGGACACTTACATAGCGAAATTTATTTGTATACACAAAAGTTTACCTTGCAGAATTTTTGAATCAAAGTGTTTTTTGTTTAAGTAAATATTTAAGTTCATTTAATCAGGCACTAAGTTAAGTATTTTATGTAACTACGAGTTTATGTGTATACTTTACCTCTTTAAATTAAAAAAAAAGTTGTTTAATTTTAAAAAATAAGTTATAAGAGAGGTATATGCCATGGTTAAGTTTACTTATTTGTATTTTTTGTAGAATAACTAAAATTTTTAAAATAAATAAAAGTGAATTTATTTGTTACAAAGTTTATACTAAAAATAATATAAAGAAATAAGAGGAAATATAAGATTGAAAGCTTTTCATCGTTACAAGTGATGATTATGTATTTTACAGGGTTGCCACTTTACCTGGAAAAACCTGGAATTTTAAACAATTTTTACATCTTAAGTTGTTAAGCTTTGATTTGACACGATAAATCTACCATATAAGTAAAATTCTGTCCTTATCAAAAAATTTTCTATTAAAATACACATTTAAAGTAGCTTTACAGTATCTTTTCAATGTTGTTATACTACTTAACACAGTTTCAACCTTAAACTTAATTTTAAACTAAAAATAGACCCAAAAAAATGTTTTTTCAAAAACCCGGACGAAATTCAGTAAACCTTGAAGTAACTTACCAAAAACCAGTGGCAACCCTGATTTTAGATTAAGTTTAAGTTAAGAATTTGATTAAAAAAAGTCAGAAAAATTTTAATAAATAGTCAGGAGATTTTTATCAGCTTGATTTGTGGCAACCCTGAAGTATTAATATTAAGCTATAAATATGTAAAATTAAATAAAAAACACATTTTGTTATAATAATTTTTTTAAACCTTATTCAACAAAAATAAAAATTAATACATAGAGTAAAAATAGATGTTTATTATGTAAAAAGAAAAATAAGTAATATTAATTAAACAGACTTATAAGGAAAATTAGAGGCAATCTTGTATCAAAAATTTTGTATTCTATTTTATGCAAGTACTTAATTTAAAATACGCAATTGAGAGTAAGTACATTTTTAATACTACTGTATGTTAAATTTATTTTTTTAAAGAGTTTTCTATTACTTTATTACTTGTATAGAACAGTAGTTCTCAAAATAAAGAAACTAATTTAGCCCACATGTTGGAAAAATTAATTTTTTTAACAAATCTTGGTGAAGACTTTGCTTTTTAAAGTGTATAGATTTCTAAAATACAAAAAAAAATTAAAATAGCATTTTTTGTGTATACTTGTCTTAAAAGTTTAAATATCATAAAGTATTATATGAATATAAGTGTTTATTTATAGCCTAGATTTTAATAAAGGTTTATTTATTATCACAATTGTTTAAGTTTTTTATAAACCGTTTATACTTTAATTTGAACGAATACTAGTTTACTTTAAACATTTAAAATTACTTATTAAAGCAAAGACTAAGTTTTGTACCATAAAACAGGGTAAATTTGAATATAGAACGTGCTATCCAACAGCGACACTTACAACTGGATGCGGCAAAACTCGCATAAGCAGGTACGATTGCGTGAAGATAAAATCGCATGACGACAACGACTTTGTCGGCAAAGTAATCACCATTTGGACAGATAGTAATGGTGAAATACAACTCTTTGTAATATGGTTTTACGAGTACGTTTGATTGTTTCTATTACTTTATATACACCGTAATATAGATCATTTGTAAAACTTTGGATCAACACTTATTGATTATTAAAACAAATCAATGTTTTAAAAATTGGTTGTTGTTCTAATGAATAAGTTGTATTTCTTAAATATTTTAGTTTAGTTTGAAACTTTGTAATAATATTGTGTTTTAAAAGTTATCTTTAATTGGCTCGTTTCTTATAAAACTTGTTTGAATATAAGTATAATGTCATACTTCGTATGTAAATTTACTGCAATAAGTATTTTGTTACATTTATACGAAAGAAAAACACTGTCTATTGATTAGTAATAAATAATTTTTGGCATTACTTTATAAAATTTTAAACTTCTCTCAGTTTATTATCAGTATGTATCTAGCGAAATTAAATTAAAATCTATCATTTAGTAACAGTAAGTTGTTAGAGTTTTTCCAACTATATTTAAAAATAACTTTCAACTTTTTTGCAATTTTGTTGTACATACCTGAATACATTGATGACGTGATAATCCTCACAATATTTTTAATGTGTAGGTTGTGGTTTATGCTTTGTCAATAAACTAATCAAAGATTTGGTCATTTTTTTTAAGGTCATTAAAACATTATTTTAAAAAAGATCGTAGTATTTTATTAAAACTATACATTGTTAAATTTTTTTAAACTTTTTACCTTTTTTTGTACGTGGTGTTAGCAATAAGTTTGCTTGATTTTTTTAGTACTTTAAATAGTTCGAACATGATTTTTTTAACTTTAGTGTTCGTAAAACATTAGATATTTGTATAATAATGTTTTTGTTTAAACAGAGATAGATTTTATTCAAATTTAGATGTTTAGTTTTTTTTAAGTTATAAAAAAAGGTGTGACTGTATATTTAATTTTATTATGGTAAATTTCTGGTATTCAGAAAAATATATTAAAAGTATTCAAAAAATTACATTATAATAAGATTTATTTTCGGTACATTTTTTACTATATTGCAGTAATTTAATTGTTATTATAAACTAAAGAGGTCTCAACATATAAGAAACTTATTATAAATAATGACGAAATAAAAGAAATTGTAAAGTTTTATTTAAGCTAAACAATTAAAAATTAGTTTTTCAATGCATCTTTAAATTATGTTGTTACATGTAATATGTTGCAGTGTTTTAGTTTAAGTCGAGGCTTCTGAAGTATCTAATTAGTCAGATTGTAAAATTGGCCAGACTCTCGCATTTAAAATTATTATTGTTTAGCTAAAAAACTTAGTTGGTAAAACTTACATAATTTTAGCTATGACTGAACTAAGTAACTATTGTAATAATGAAAGTTCAAATACAATAATTAAAAAAAACATGTACATTTAATATAATACCTTTTATTTTACTTTATTCAGTTTTATCTTATATTTTATTATTGTAATGTGTTTATTTTGGCAATTTCTTTTTAAATTTTATTTTGTAAGAAATATTTAAAAAATAGGTAGTAATGGTTGATTGTTTTTTATTAATATTTTTATTTATATTCATTACAATCTCTATCATGAGTATATTTGTTTTATAAACCTGCAATATTTTTATAAGGCCTGTGAAGTGCCAATTAAACGACAAAGTAGTAAAGTCAGAAGACAGTTTGAATAAACAAAATCAGAAGTATACAAATGAAATACTTAATAAAGACGAAGGAAAAATAGTTAGTAAAAAAAGTCTGAGTAGAAAGCATGAATTATACTTGTCAATGCATCTCGACAATACTCCAGTTTCGACTGTTGATGAAAAAGTGTTCATCTTTCATAGTTACAACAAATGGTTAATGTAAGTTTAAGTTTTGAAAAAAAAAAAACTCATCACATGTTTTATGAGTTTGTATTGACAATATTTAAATATTTTCTATAAGTAAAGAACTCAACGTAAAATTATTTAATATTGAAAAGATAAACAAAGTTAGAATGAGTTTTTAGATTTTTTCTCAAATTTTTAATGAACATTATGATTTTAAAGAGTATCTAGCACTGAAATAAAACTTTTCTTGAAGCAGTTTTATAAATATTAAGATGATTTTATTTAAAGTTTCTCTTTTTAATGTACGCATAATTTTTATCGGCTTTTTCAACTGTTTGCTTTAAAAATGGTTACACGACATACCGCTTATTCGAATCATTTGAGCAATTTACTTAAATAAAAAAATTAATAGCAGCTAACAGCGATCAGTAGTAATGTTTTGATACCTTTCAGCTAAAATATTTAAATTCGAATTTTGATTTAAAAAACAGCAAATAGTTGCTAGTAAACTAATGCAGTTATAGTCAAATAAAGTTGTTTACCAGCTAATTAGTATTAATTATTTTATAAATTAACGTAAAAAGCTTATTTTATACATATCAAGTTTATTTTAAAAACTTTTGATTGTTAACAGTTTAACAAAAGAAGTTTATTAAACCACAAACCAAAAAAAAAACTTACAAAAGTTTAATAGCTTTCCACGTTTTCAAATTTAAAACTAATTGATAACTTTATTACCACTTTGAAACTATTAAAATATTAAAGAATAAAGACAAATTTACATTGTAAAAATAAAAATAGACAGCAAAGTCCATGCATTTTATTATTATGTAATTTTTGATAATTTTTCCTTCAAAGTTTTAAATTTTCGTTTGTACTATATTTGATATACATTTGGTATATCTCTATGCATCATAAAGTTCTTATTAGAAAACCAAAATGTAATATGTATCTTTAATAAAAAGTCATCAAACTAACATTTACTAATAAAACTTAGCAAAACCGTTGAATTGATAAATATTCTATACTTTTAGTCTATACTTAGAGACCGTTGTCAGAGTCTATACTATTTAAATATGAAATGATCAAAAAATACATTTTATTACTAGATTTTTGGTTAAAATCGTCAAGATAAGATTATTTTTGTGAAGTACTCAAACATTTACAACATTGATAAAATTATACTGGTGTGTTTATACATAAGTTATATATTTTGTAGATTTTTGTAAAAATTGTATTTAAAATAGTTTGTATTTTGTCGGTAAAATTGATACACTTTATTTAAAAAAATTGTTTATCAAGTTTATTTTTATGCTACAAAATTTTGTATGCATTTAATGACAAAGTTTAAACTAAAAAGTGTTTTTTTATTTACCTGGTTAAGAATAGGACTTAACCACGTTCAGGTATTAAATTTAAAACAATTTTTCACAAATATATTAAATTAAATTTTTAATACTTTTCATAGACTAAGTATTAAGGATGTTCTCAATTATGTCCTTCAATCAAACGAAATAATGTATTTTAACTAAAGTTACAGTAACTTTTCTCAACAGCTTTTACAACCAAATGAAGCAGAAAGAGAAATGCGGTGGTGAATTGAGCTTGAGAAAAAATGATCAAGTTTTAAGAAATCTTCCCAGCGGAGAACATGATTTTGACAATATATTTTTTTATGAAAAGTTATGGGACACTTCAAATAGTCGTTCTAGGAAGTTACGAGAATTAAACTCAGAAATAAAAAGTTTTCTTAAATTATATCACATTTACCATTAAATTTGTTGTTGAAACAAATTTAAGAAATTTTAAGTTACTTAGTTTAAATTGGATAATCATCAAAGGTAAATATTTTACGATAAGAGAACGGGCTAAAAATTAATATTTTTATTTCCAATAATAGTTTAAATTTATGAATATTATTTTAGATCGAAGTTTAAAAAAAAAACTTTTGGTGTTTCGTGTAGTAATTTTTAAAGAAGTTATAGTTTTACCATAATGAAATAAGTACTAAAGCTTTGTTCTGAGATCTTTATAATAAGTATAAACTTTCATGCAATAAGACATAAATGTTCCTAAAACTATTATTTTACTTTTATAAGTTTACAGCTTCAACTTATTATTATTTTTTGAACAAATATTTTTAAAAGCTTGTACTTCAAAACTGCTAGTTAGATTTATTTTTCTTTATTGTGAGGTTGTTTAGCTTGTAAGTTTTTAAAATGCCGTTAACTATTCCTATAAAAAACCTCATCATATAAAAACTTAATTTTTTATTCTTGTAAAACTTAAGAGTTTGTAGCCAGTTGAACAAATTGCTTCTATCGGAATGCTGCTTTCTGAGCAAAGAATTGTCATTCAACTTATATATACATTTACTAGCTTTACCAAATAAGTGAACTTCATTTACATTCCTAATAATATATCTTTATTTATATATTTAAACCGTTTTGTCAGATATTATTTTTCTTTTTTAAAACAAATTGAGTACATGTTTTATTGAACGTTGTATGATGCTTTTATGACTGTTTGTTTCCTTTGAAAGTATCAAAACATAGTTTTATTTTTCCTTACTTTGACTATAAATTTTTGCTTTAGGCTGAGTTTTTAATTGATCGAACTTTTGATTATAAAAAATACTGTAGGTAAATATTTTAAGTTCGTTAGAATGTTTGTAAGTAAATTTAAGTGAGATATCTTAAAACTATAAATAATTTTATCTTAAATAGTAACTAGTTTAAATCAGTTTTTATTGATATCACTTACAAAATTCTTACTTAGGCTTTTTGAATTTTATAAGTTCAGCATTGTTCAAGGATGTTTACTTAAGCTACTTAAACTATTTTTAAAGTGAATTTGAGTTTATCAAGTTTGCTTTATTTTGGAATTTTTTAAAAACTAGGGATAAGTTTTTTTTTTGCAAGGCAATATTTATTTTCTGTTTACACGACTTGGAGTAATATATATTCAAAAGTTTTTTTTCGCTGTTTCAAACCTATTTTTTTGTAAAAAAATACTAAAGTTCAGTTTTGATCAGTTTTTGCTACTATAGATTTTTATAACTTAGAATCTACTAACACTCATTGGCTTATATAGTTTTTTTATGATAGTTTTGGAACTGTTAGAAGTAAGATGTACTAGTTATTAAAATACAAATTGCTTTATTAACTGCTTGTTATCACCATCAAAAATTTTTAAGTTCACTTAACCCAAAAGTTTTAATTAGAATGTTAATTACGATTAGTATATAAATTTTAAAAAATCCTATAATCTCTCATTACTTAAATCAAAAGTTTAAATTAGTAAAATTACTTGCAATTTAAACAAATCTTTCTTGCTGCCATGAAAATATAGTCAAACTAAGTTTCAGACTTTACTTTTGTAAAAAGCTTTGTAATGTAAAAGAAGCCTAAGGTAAAAGTAGTTAGCGCTGGTTCAAACTATTTTCTACTAACCAAAAAATCTTGCTAGTGTTTTTTTCTTTCAAAAATTACTGTTACAAATGTTCTTCAAATGTTTAAAGATCGTAAAACTGAAAGTTTTTAAAGAAATTTTGTTAGGCAACAAACGGTTAATCTAACTACTGGTAATAGGTTATTTATAATCAAAGCTTTGTATTAGTCATCATAGGCTTCATGTGTTTTAAAAGTAATATTACCAAAAAGTAATTTATACATTCTTCGATGAAGTCTCAAATTTTGTTTTGATTTAAAAAAAATCTAAAATTGTGTAATGAAAAAACAGTTATCAAAACAAACATATGAATTAAAAAACATTTACAAGCTCTAGTAATAACCTTTTTATGATATAAAATGATTTTGTTAATATGTTTTAACTTCCTAAAAATAGTAAGTTTTAAGCTTCTTGAAAGCTGTAAACGCTAAGATTTTTGTTTATTTTAGAATTTCTTAAACTATAAAGTAGTTGTTTACATCTGTGTTTAAGCTTTTTAAATGCCCAGTAAATGAAACAGGGTTCGTGCGCGTCAGGCTTAATCAGGCTAAGTCAGGCCAAATCAGTTTTTTTGAAAAAAGTTGAAAAACGTCAGGCTAAATCAGTTTTTTATTTAATAATTTGAGAATCTCAGTTTTTCTCAGTTCAAATGCTTCAAAATTTTTGTTAGAAAAAATTGAAAAATCTTTTTAAGATCAAATTGAGATGTGAATTTATTTCTAAAAAAATATTTAGTGAGTAAAGACAAATCAGTCAGTTTTTGTAAAAATAAATGCTTAAAACCTTTTGTTGAATCTCTAAAAATATTAAGAATCTTTATTATTTTGTTTTGAGTAGATTATATACGTCATAATTATGAAAATTCATAAAAAAAATACAGTTTAAACATTACAGTTTAGTTCAACTACTAAGCATTTTGTTTGAATTTGTTTACATCAGCTATATTTCTCAGAGCTTAGTTGGTTGAACTGTTTTAATTTCTAGTTTAAAGGCTTTATACCAAATAGTTTTTAGATTAAATCTCTTAGTAGTTGATTCATATATTTTACTGTTTGTTTAAAGTTATTAGAGATATACACAATACTAAAACTTAGCTTTAAGATATAAGTACTAAGTTTTGTGGGAGTACAAATTTTAGGTACAACTCATTTTTATTTACAAGAACAAAACATTAAAGGTTATTTTTATTTAAGTGTAAGCTTTTTAAATCTGATATGACATCAACAATCACTGTATTTATCTATATTTTAGGATTCATAATTATGTATCAATTTTAAGTATTAGTCAAAATACTTTAATAAACATTTTTTACTTATTTTAATACTAATGTAAGCGTTTCATTTTAAATAAAACACGACAATGCACGTCGTTTTATTATAAATCTTCTAGTTATAATGTGTTTACTTAGTGCTTAATTAAATTGAACAATTGCGTTTAGTAATATTAAGTTTTTACACTAGTAATATATTACATATAACAATTATTTTAAAACTTATCACTGAATTTGTTATGATAAGGGCATAAGGGGTTAAATCACCTTTTTCACAATTTAGTCTTATTTTATTGGGTTGTAAGTAAGCTATGAGTTGATTTTTGCAGATTTTTATAGCTCAAAATATTTTTGAGATAAAGCTGGTTGAAGTCAGTAACTATAATAGTACTAATTAAGGCCCCCAATACCTAAATAGACTTCTAAAGGGGATTTTCCTTACTTTGAAAAATGTCAGGCTAAATTGGTCTCAGTCAGGCTAAATAAAATAAAATTTTGCGCACGAACCCTGATGAAATGTATATTGAATTTCAAAAAGATACTTTCAAAAATTAAAGTTTTTCCAATTGTTATAATGAAAAGTATATATATAAAGATGATTAGTTCCATAAGTCAGTTCATTTTATATTAGTTTTTTTAAAAGTATTACATGGCCCTCTTATTCTAAACGATCAGTAGAGCTATTAAACAAACGAGGTTTCAATATCACCTTGAAACAAAGAAACTTGCAAAGAGTTTGATTTTTCTAAAGTACTAAGATTTCTAAATAATCTAAAATAAACTAAAAAAAATTTAAATGTGGTTATCAAATTACGACCAACTTTAAAACATCCCGTTGAATCATACAACTTGAAAGTCTATGCGTTGCAATAAAAAATTCTAGCAGATCATTTAGTAAACATTCTTTGCAAAAACCTCTGATAACTCTATTTTTAGTATCTTAAAAGAGTGCACTTTTGACTTAATTAAGATTAAGGCAATCTTTATTAATGTATATTTTTATATAAACCTAAAATTTTCCAATTAAAATCAATTTTATACATTTCTGTTATTTAGTTTATATATTTTGTTACAGTGATATAAAATTTCGTTGAATAGCTTTTTAATCTTTTTATTAAATTTGAGCTATATTATTAAGAGCTATGAAATATATATGCATTTGTAAAAAAAAAACTTTGGGTGTTTTTATTAACAGTTTATATATAAAATATAAAAATCATCAATACTTTTGACGATATTGTTTAGTTCACTTTGAAATTGTGAACAGTGAAAAAAAGAAAACTATCTCTACTATTAAATATAGGCTTTGTTGTATGCATTTACCATAAAAAGTTGATGCTAAAATTTTATAAGTATTGT
Source organism: Thalia democratica (assembly GCF_965202585.1). NCBI lineage: Eukaryota > Metazoa > Chordata > Thaliacea > Salpida > Salpidae > Thalia > Thalia democratica. The sequence continues at coordinate 63,416,097 of NC_139165.1, forward strand.
TCTTCTTACCTTAACTTCCGTATACTTGATAAGAAGACTTTGATGTAAAATTGTACATGCGTTAAACAAAAAGCTTGAAATAACTAACTTTATTTACAAAAACTTACATTAACGCTAAAATAATTGTTAGAACAAAAATCTGTAATTTTCTAATATTTAGCTATGTTTTACTTTAAAAATATTTCAGTATAAAGTTTAACTACAAAAAAAAATACACATTTTAAATTATTTTTTAAGCATACAGACCTAGTGTAAAAGTTTTTTAAATCTATTGATACCCGCTTAGAAAAAAAAAATACCCGAAAAGTTTATTTTAACTAGCTTTCTCGTAATCTTTCCGTTTAAATTTTGTTTGTTAACTTAAAAAAAAACTAACATCAAAGCGAAAATCATGGAGTACTTAACAAGACTGTTTTAACTTTACTAAATACTAATTTTTCAATGTAAAGTCCAGAATATTTGTTTATATGAGGTATTACTAAATTGCTAAGTATACAAAAAATGTTGGTCTAAATGAAGAAACTAGCCTAAATTATTGATATGAATAAAACTGTATTTCTTTTTGAATTTTTTTGTTTTTTTATGCAATAGCCTTTTTAATAAAATTGACTGACTTGTTTAGAATAAAAAGATTTTTTTAATTAAGTTGAGTAAATTATAATATATGTGGAAATAAAATGCTTTAAATTTTTCTACATAATTAATGCTTATACCAAAACCAATAATAGATGTTGTAAAAATCTCTAGCATAACGAATTTAAAAACTATTTTTCTTGTTCTGTGTAAAACGTTGTAAAATTTAAATCTAGATCAATTTGTGAAAAAACTGAACAAAAGTGTTGTTTTAATGATAATTATAAATTTACGGTTTTATAAAATGAACCTTTAAAAAATTAAGATATTTAAAAATTAAAATAATGCAGAACTTAAATATTTACTATCCATTTGAAGTCAAAGTAATGTAAAAATCAAATTGCATTTTTATACACTACTGCGCACTGCACAGGTGCACACTTTCGTAAAAACTTATGATTTGAAAACAGTTATAAAACAAACTGTTAAAAACAAACTATAAAAATAGCTAGAGTTCTTTAAACAATATTTTGAATTATGAAAAATATGTATAATTATATTGTTCGAAAAAAATAGAGGTTCATTTAAAGTAAACTATTGTTTGTGAATATAATTCCACATAAATTATTTTAAAAAATAACATAAAATTGATTTCAATGTTAATATTTTATTACAATTTGATAAAATATTTAATAACAAATATTAACAATGTTAAACTATCACCCAATTTAGAGTTGTAACGAATAACTTGGTGAAAATACTTATTATGTAGATTTTACTAGTATTGATGCAAGGACTTATTTGAAAGTTAAAAAAAATCAATTCAAGTTTTTAACTACAGTATTTAAAACGTGATATAATTTAAAAAATATTTAACGAAAAAAGTACTATGCACTACTAAATTTTCAATTTACAGTAAAAATAATAAAATATTTTTGATAAATATGTAAATTTAGAATTACTTATTTAATGGTTTTAACGGTGTAAAGTTGTTTTAAATATCAAATAAGAACACTAGTTTGACTAATTTATGACGCTAAACTATTTGTATTTACAGTAGAAAAAGAATTTCAATTTCGTTAAATGCTTCGATGATGCATTAATATTAACAAAAATAAAACAAACTAACGCTAGTTAGAGATTCGTCGAGGCTTTAAGAAATAAATGTTTCTCTAAAAACTATATTTGAATAATATCTATCTTAGACATAGTGAAAACTTAAAAAAAGGCAAAAATAGTAATTTACTAATGCTTTAATTAAGTGCAATATTTATGAATTAAAAAAGTTAGTGAAGTTTAACTGCTACTTAATAGTTTTAAAACAAATGTTGCTTACTTCAAAAAATGGTATTACTAAGATTCTGATAGTTAGTATAATTTATAAAATGCCGCTGATCCTTAATATATTATGTTCATTTAAACTTATTACAATTTCTCATGTAGAGTTTTTTTATTATACGATCATACATTTAGTATCGTAATGAATTTTTGCAAAAGCTTTATTTTTTGAATTCTGAATTAAGATATATAAAAGAGACAAACATGAGTTCTTATATAATAATTGTTGGAAATATTTTCATTTAAACCCGACTTAAAAAATTTTTTTTCAATATTTACGTACTAAATATAACTTTCAGTCTAATAGTATTACAGTTGGCTTAATTCTAATGAAACTCTGTTTTAGTAAATTTTTAAAAGTATTTCAGAAGAGTAAAAAAGAAACAAGTACATAAAGCTTTTTTTTTGAGTGTAGAATATCATACAAATCTATTATATTATATGTCCATAAAGAATATCATAAGTCCTGGACAAGACGTTAAAAGGTATCAAAGTGGTGTGCGACTTGATAACCGAAAGGTTCTTCGTTCACCAGGTCCTAGGACCAAATATTTTGAGCGTTTTTTGTCGTTCAATTCAATACTTAACGTTAGTAGAGGTTTAAGCAGCATTCAATGGTGACAGGCCACACTAAAAGAAAAAAATGTGGCACCCAGTATTAAAAATAAAGTTCAAAAATGTAAATAAGAATTTTTTTTAATGAAACAAACATTTAGTAGGCTGCAGCTCAGCCGAGAGCATAAAAAAGAGCATATTTAAAAGTTGTGTTAAAAATAGTTTTAACTTGCTTCTACTGTACCAGTTGTTTTTTTAGCTAAAAGTATGTCGAAGGGCAGACAAGTTAGCTTAGTCACTGAAATCTAGACATGCAGGCACAGTTTGCCAACCCCTGTTTAAGAGTTTACATGTGATATTTAATAACGTATTGGGAAACTATACAAATTTTAACAAAGTAACTAAACTTTTGTTGATACAAAACATATCCAAAAGTTAAGCAATGATAATAACAAAAAATAATATAAAAGTATAGTTAAATAAACCTTACTGAACAAGCTAAACTTTTTGTAGTTCACTTGAACTAGCAAGTGATAAGGTTTTATTTTAGGTATAATTTTGGATTAATTAGAGATTTCAGGGTTAAAGGAATATAAAAAATACTTAAAAACTTAAAAGAAGTTTAATAATAATCAAGTTTTACTATTATGCTTTTATGACTAAACAAGCAGTTTCAAAAATTTTAGGTGTTGATAGGTATTATAAAACAAAACGTTTTACATTGTTAAAAAGTGTGTTGTTGTATAAATATGTGAAAAACTAAATTACTATATCTTAGTATACAGTAATACAATGTATATATTGTTGTAAATAATATTATATTGTTGTAGTTGAACTTTTATTATTTAAAAACAACTAAGTTGCTTTGTACTTTATTTATTTAATTTTCTTTTTAGTTTTAGATATCATAAACAAACATAGTTGTTTTTAACGTTAGTACTATATTTAGTTACTGTTATGTAAACTGTAAAAGTATGATTTTTTAGAGCTTCAGAAATTACATAACTTTTAGTAGGGTTAGCGCACGCGTAACGGCACGGCAAAATCAGACTAATATATTTTTTTTTGGAAAAAGTGACAAAATGTCGATTTTTGTCAGTTTAAATGCTTGAAAATTTCTAAATTTCACTTTAATCAGTTCAAAAGCTTTAAATTTTTAGAGCTTTTTTGAGTAGATTACTAATTTGAAATTTTCTTTCAAAACAATATTTGGTTTTAGGATGCAAAATGTCAGTATTGGTCAGTACAAATGCTTAAAAAAAATTAGTTTAAAAAATAATAGAGATTCTTTTTTAGTAGATTGTTAAAATGTAAAATTATTTATAAATAAAAAATAGTTTTTGTAGCAATAATGTCTGTTAAAATGTCTGAAGTAGTTACACAATAATTCAAGTTTCGTATAACTGAAACTTTTACTATATTTTTCTGGAACCATGTCTTTAAAAAAATTTAGAGTGAAAAATATAAAATGTACTAGAAAGATCTATTAATAATATACTGTCCAACTACAACAGTGTATGTTGTTTCGTCTACTTATTGTACCACCAAGGCATCCACCAACAAAGGTTAGGGCAGGGTTTCCGAAACTAATTTCTGTAAACTTCCCCTTGGCAAAAGTTAAAAAAATTTCCCCATTACTAGTTTATTACCAATTTACTCTTTTTCCACCTTACTAGTTACTAACATTGACAACTGATAGCCAAAATCGATCCTAAAAGAGCAATATTACTTCTTTTGGAAAAATGTAAAACTAAATCGGTCTAAATTGAAAAGTTTTGCGCACGACTTGTTGTAGGCTATTTTGTTGCAGTAAAATTTAAGTAAGACGGAAAACTCGCTGCAAAGTGCAAAATTTTAAAGTTTTAACAAAGCTTGCTAATTATCACATACTTTATATTTAAGTTCTAATTAATTTAAACTAGTAATGTAAAATAAATATCTAACAAAAATAGTTTTTAAATATCAAAAAAAAAAACTTTTTTTTTAAAGACTTTTTAAGTTTTTGAGATCAGTGTAGTATAATATTATGATTTTATCTATAAACCTTGTACAGAATAATCATATAAAAATTATAGAGTTAATACCGAATTGTTATTTTATTAAATTCATATTAATTTGTATAAGCTGTAGTAACTTAACTAAATCACCTTGTTTAAGAAGTAGTTAAAGAAGAGTAGCTTAAAACAAGTTAAAACTTTTGGTTATTATGGTATAAATCTTCGTACTTAAAAATTAAAAAAAGTAATAACTTTAGATGTTAACTGTTAATGTAACTTTCTCAGAATAGCATCATTTACCACGTTTTTACTATTTAAGAATAATACATTTTCGCTTATGTTAAGTTTATAATCTTACGATTTTAGCAAATCGTAGCTACACTATATAAAATATATAAATCGATGCTAATTTTTCAAGTTAAGAAATTTCTACATCCGAGTGTTGTGAAGAGAAATTAAACCATAAGATGGTTTTTCTTTAATTTTGTTTTAAAAATTATCTATCATATAAACAGATACTGATAAATAACGTCTTGTCGAAGGATTCATGAAAGCAAAATCATAAAAAAGCAATTCAGTTCGTTTATACGTACGCCTAAAAATTTTACTTTAAAATCTTTTAGATAAATATATGAAAGCTATTTTTTATTTCAAAAATGATGGTGTAGATATATGCTAGGTTTAAGAGAATAGTAACGATAATAAAGGGGCATTATATATTAATTCATAATAAATTAATTTACTGAGTAAAAACGTAAATTTAACTAGGTTATTGCTAACTTGAGAACTTTAGTTTTTATTTTAGCACCTTATAATAAATTTTATTTTATTTATTTAATTACAAATAAAAAACATCAGCGTAGAAGTTTTATATTTTATCTTATTAACATGATTTAAAAGATGAATAGGTTAAAAAACATTTTTACGCGTTTATCTAGACTAAAAGTCATGATAAAAGTTAGAATTCAAAATTTTTAAAACAATTTGCTACTAATAACTAAGGAAATTAAGTTTTTAATAAAAGTTAATTTAGTTTATAAGACTAATTATCTATCTCCAGATAGATTAAGTACACTATAATTAATTACTTTGTTACAAAAAAGTTAAATGTGTTATGTAATAATAGAAAAATAAAAGTGGCTGATCACGAGCTAGTTAAGCACCAAACACAGTTTGTTTAGTGTCCTCGTCGTAACTATTGTTTTAATTTGTAGTAAGACAGCTATTTCATATATAAAGTACTTGTTGTATAAATACTATGTGAATATTTGTTTCAGTTAGGAAATGAAGGTACTATACTTTTGTCGTAAAATATTTACGCTTGTTATTTTTGTTGACAGCATGTTTCATAAGTTTAATTTCTATCTAATGTTTAAAAGCTTTATAATTGTTTATAAAAAAGTAAATATAACAATTGTTATGCTAGATTTTTGTAGTTATATGTTTAGAAAAAAGTTATGTATATTTTTCAGTAATCAGTTATAGATTTTAACACTTGTAATATCTATTTATTTTAATAAGGGCATAATAGTATTTTATGTGTTATCTGTGACACAATAAAATAACTAATTAGTTTTTGTTTTATTTTTTGATAACTGATTTGAATGTTGTATAAATTGAAAAAAAAGATTAAAAAGGCTAACGACGTATTATTACTCTGATTGAGACTTTATCATACAAATTTTATATAAACTGTCTTGATGCTTATTAAGTTTGTGTATTTGAACTTAATTCATAAATTTTAGAGGTGTGTGAAGCAGTACAATATATACATTACGATAATGTTGTTTTATAAAGTATTTACGAGTGTCAAGTGGATATTAAACGTATGCAAAACAGTCGGTTTCAAAATAGTCTAAGGCTCAATAAACTTTGCTCTAAAAATGTATCTGTTTAAACAGTTAGTTCATTATACAGCTTAAAATTTTAAAGTTTTCAAGAATTAAATTCTCGATGATGTTGTTATAAAGCAACGTCTTTAAACTAAACTGTAGTTTATCAGATGTACTTTGCAGTTATGTGTATGTAAAGACCTAAAATAAAAATAATTATGATTTCAATCTATCAAAACCTTATTTAGAATCGTTTACTTAAAAATACCACAACTTTATACACTTATTTTCGTACTTGTTGTAATTAATATTTATTATTAAAAAAATATCTTGTTATATTTTTCAGTTGACTAGCAAACTTTATTAATTTAAAAGAATACATAACAGGTAGTGTGACTTTTAAATAAGTGTATTTAATATATTGCGTACTATCTCAAGAAATAGGTTTGGTAGTATAGTTTAGCACAATTGAAAAACAATTGTAGACATCTACTTCACAGTAGGAGAAAATTAAGAATTTTTTTTTTCAAAGTTTATTTTGCAAGCATGATTCGCTAAAAGAGCTCATTAGTGCAACAAATATAACTATACATTGCACTGATGACTTTTTTGAGCGAATTTTTTTCTGAAAAAATAAAAACTAGTAACAGTTTAAAACATTGAGAAAAAAAAAACTAACATAAGTCAACTAAATTTTTATTTGTTTATAAAAAAATTTTAGTTAGTGTCAGTTATTTTAATCAGTACTTTTTAATAGAAAACTTTTGAAAAAATTAAAAAGAAAATGAGTTTTTTAAAGAAGCTTACTCGCGTTAAGAAATTTGAGAATGAAGGTGAATCTGAAGGACAACTGAAAAAATGTCTGACCACCTCAGATTTAACCTGGTTAGGTGTCGGATCCACACTTGGTGAGATTTTTAATGATGATTAAGCTCTTAAGCTTTAGAACGTTTGAACTTAGAAGCGAATAAATTATTTTTTTTAAGTATACAAATTTCTAATAGTTTCAGTTGTTATTATTTTAAATTTTATTAAGCTATAGGTTTAAATGTTTACGTTTTCCTAGAAAATAATTAGAAAATACACAGTTAAAAACAAATAAAGTTAGTTTTAATTCATCTGTGTCAGATCTAAAATATTAGTTTATATCCAAAATGATAATTTTATTTTTACATTATTGTTCGGTATTGCTTAATTTTAGATATGTTAAGAGTAGTAATTTTTAATCTTATGTTTGTTGAAAGCAACTAATTGAATATAAATATTACATAATCAGTGTTTTTAAAATTACAAGCAAAAAATAGTTTAAAAGCTAAAGCTAAAGTTAAAAAAATATTGTATTAAAAATAGCTTCAAAAAGCACTAAAAATATACTAAAAGATACTTTGTTATTCTATTTAGTCTGATCTGCATATAATTTTGTATCAAATAGTTTTAACTAAAACCAAAAAACAGTCACAATCAAAAGTATTTGTCAAAGAATCACACAAAAATAACTAAGAAAACATTTTGTTACATATAAAAAATTTATTAAAAAAATTAAAACAAATATATATAATAGTTTAAAGTTTTCAGCGGTCTATAGAAAAATAATTACAAAAATAAATAGTTTGCACCACGTTTTGTTTTTGCAGGTTCGGGAGTTTATGTGTTAACAGGCCAAGTTGCAAGTGTTACTTCTGGTCCAAGTATCATCATATCTTTTTTAATTGCAGCTGTTTCAAGTATTATGGCTGGTACGTGATTAGAGTATTTTTAGTCCCTACACTGAGATTATATTGATTTTAGACTAATTTTCTTATATTTTTTTTTAATAAGTTAAAAATAATTTTAATAGAACTGTCAATAGCTTGTCAAACTTAAAAGTCTGAACTAGTAAACATTTGTTAAACTTTCTTAAAACCATTTTCATTCTAAGATTTGAATAATGTTAATATTTCGTTTTTTAACTAATTTATATAGTCAAATTAAAATGTTTATTTAAAAAATAATTTTAAGTGTAAATAAACTTGTCATTTTATTAAATGACACATCTTAATTAATGTTATTTAATAGATTGTATTTATATTAATGCTAGTAAAAGTATTTAATCTTAAAAATAACGCTACAGCTTTTTTTAGAAAAATTCAAAACTTGTACATTTAATGCAGGACTGTGTTATGCTGAATTTGGAGCAAGAGTTCCAAAAGCAGGATCGGCATACATTTATAGTTACGTTACTTTAGGAGAGCTTTGGGCTTTTGTAATTGGTTGGAATCTGGTTTTGGAGTATGTCATCGGTAAGAGAAACTGATTTTTGTACTACTAGAGATGCAATAAGTTTCGTTAGAAGTATTCAAATCTTTAAGTACATTTTATATGTAGATTTTAGTAACTGGTTGACTAATACACAGTAGTCAGCTTAAATATACCAGTTTGAAAATTTTATTAAACATTTGTAAAATGCATAAAATATCTTAAAGTTAAACTAAAAATTATTGTTAGTTATTATCATATTTTACTTTTGTGACTTTAGCTACAAAATTGAAACCACAACAAGAGCTAAACCTTGTAGTTTTACAGGTGCGGCAAGTGTTGCGCGAGCATGGAGTTCAAACTTTGACTCAATTTTTGGTAATGCCATATCGGCTTGGATGTCAAACATACCATGGCCATCTATCAGCGGAATTGCTGCGTACCCGGATGTTTTAGCTTTTCTAATTGTTTTAGTGCTAACTGGTTGGTATTGTACACCTAAGTTGAATTTAGAACTTCGCTATTTTAAAGTTTAAATTCAGTTATGCTTATAGGCAGCTGAGAATTAAGTATTATACAGTTATTTAGCTTTACTTATATTGTATTACATAAATTAAAATTTACTGGATAATTTATAACTCAAAAAAAAACAGCCATTCTTATCATTGGTGCAAAGGAGTCTGCAGTTGTGACTAAGATATTAACTTGGGTTAATGTTTCTGTTATCTTATTTGTTATTGTTGCTGGTATGTACCACGCAGACTTAAAAAACTGGAGCCTTAACCAAACTAACATAGATGATTAGTAAGTTTTGTTTTATGTAAAAAAAGGTCTTATGTATTTAAATATAATACAGCTTTTGAAACAAAAACTATAAGTTAAAATGCATTTTGTTAACAAAAACTCAACAAATTTTAAAGCAAAAAAGTGTTTTGGACTTAGTTTGGTGTCTTAAATTAACTTTGTTCTTATTTTTATAGTGTTCAAAATGATCTTAAATGCAATTTGACAGCCAGAAAACAATTCTTTGAACGATATGGTAACGAAAGTAAATCAGGTTTGAGAAAATAAAGTGTCATGTTTGTAAAACTATTTAATGATGTAAAAACATAATCTTAATATTGAACAAGTAAAATTAATGACCTCCTTATTTTAAGCTTGAATTAAAAGAAAATACTTCTATTTGGTACCCGTATTCAACTTTTATAAAAATTTGTTATTTTTTATACTTCTTGTAACTTAACTCTTACCATACTTACGTAAAAAATAAGTAGTTAAAAAAGTGAAAACATGACTTCAAAATTTAACAACTTAAAAAAGTAAGGTCATTCGTTGTACTTAATTCTAATTATATAATGTTTCATAATATTTTTTTTTTTTGAAACTTTAAAGAATATTTTTTAATCTTCTTTTAAAATTTTAAAATGTACATGCTCATTGTTTAAAGCTAAAAGTTTAATAATATATTAAATACACTGTAAGTTGTTTAACTTAAAAATTACTTAACTGAAACTATTTTGAATTACAATTACTTTTGTTTTGTAATTTAACTACACAGTTAAATTTGTTTTCTATATTTAGTAAAGATTTTTTGTAAGTTCTATGCTTATAACAACATCTTCTCTAAGTTTTGTATCGGAATACAACAATAGAGTGTATTAATATCATTCTTAAAGTATAGTATAACTAAAAGTACCGAATACAAACATCAAAACTAATATAGTCAACTCAAAAAAAAAAAAAGCATTCCGATTAATCCATATATTTTTATTTAGCGTCTATATTTTTAAATTACGGTTGAAATAAAGTGTTTAGGTTAACCAAAAAAATTAAAGCTTTTAAATATTCAAGCTGTAGCCAGTGGTCATGGAGGTGGGCAAAATAAAAATGATAAGTGCGAAGAAGATTTTGGATCTGGTGGATTTTTCCCATATGGTTTTGATGGAATTATAAAAGGAGCAGCCATCTGTTTCTACGGTTATGTTGGTTTTGACATCATCGCTTCTACAGGTATGCTCTTTTTATAATTTCTATTCATAAATAGACTCATAACAGTTTTTTTATTAATTTTTTACGAGTACTTGTTTAGTTTACATGTCGTATATAATTATTGTAATATATTTGACATGCAAAAGTTTACTTTGACTTATTACTAACCTTTACTAAAGTAATTTTTTTTGTTTAAAAGGTGAAGAAGCAAAAAATCCCCAACGATCTGTTCCACGTTCAATTACGTTTTCTCTGCTCATTGTATGCTTGGCCTACTTTGGAATTTCTATTGTATTAACTCTCATGCAACCTTACTTTAAATTGGACAATCGGGCCACAATGCCAGTTGCATTCGAGAATGTAGGTTGGAAATGGGCAAAGTACTTGACATCAGTTGGAGGAACTGCTGCTTTGACTTCTAGGTTCGATGCTTAAATAATTGTTTTGTTTAAAAATCAATAACTAGTAAGTAACAATAAAAAGTTTTTTTTTTAATTATATATCTTAACCATTACAAATAAATAGTTTTACAACAATTCTATCTACAACGATAACATTATAGAAGTAAAAAAACCTAAAAAAATAAACTAATTTATATCGCAAAGTATAACACCAGCTTAGAGTAACTAATACCATATAAACAAGTAATATGCATTTAAAATAATTACAATATTTGATTCTGTACTTTTGCTGTGCTATAACCTATGTTTGTTGATATATATTTTTCTCTAATTTTTTTTATCTTGTGTAAAAATAGTCGTCTGTAAGAACATTTTTTCAATTAGTTGTTTGCAAGTTAAAAAACAATCGTAAAAAATGCAATTATATTATGCTAGTAAAGTGTTATTCATCATTTTAAAATTAAAAAAAGGTTTGATAAAATCAATTTTGTACAATATTATTAGAAAAAAACTTATGATAAAATTTATGGCTTCTAATAAAATGAAGACTACTAACCTTTAAATGTCTAGAGAAGATAAACATTTAAATAACACTTTTTACTAAATTATTTAAAGTCTTTTAAACTTGAATTTTATTTGTTTTAGTCTTCTCGGTGCAATTTTTCCACTGCCAAGAATAGTTTGGGCGATGGCATCCGATGGTCTTCTATTTAGTCCTTTAGCTCAGGTAAACGAAAGATTTAAAACTCCGGTTGTAGCAACCATTTCATCTGGACTTTTTGCTGGTTTGTTGTTTTTCTTGGTAAAGATACTAAATATTTATATAAGACTTAGTTATCAATATGAGCAATACATCTTTAAAAATTTTTAGATTAAGAAAAATGATATGTTTTATAGAACAATATTGTTTAAAACCTGTTTAAGTGGTAAAAGTATTACAATGCAGTAATTATATAATTTTATCAAGCTCACAAAATAAAGCATCGGTAAAAGCTTGTTCAAAAGGATAAGTCACTAGCTATACGTAAAAAAATAGTTTCACAGCATTATTTTACTGATTTTTTAATTACTTAGGCATAATGGTTCTGCTATTTGATCTGGAAGCATTAGTAGATATGATGTCTATTGGCACACTTCTCGCTTATAGTTTGGTTGCTGCTTGTGTACTTATTTTGAGGTTTGAGTTTTTTTATTTTCTATGGAAGAAAAAAAAAACATTTTTTTATAACTTAGTTTAAAAACATAAAGCAATTTATAACAAAAAATTATGGACTCAGGTTTCATGTTTTTCTGTGATTAAAATTACTTAGCTCACAAAATAGTACAAAAAATATTTGTCTAACTTGCATTTTTTCTAAAAGATACCAGTGCATAGAAGTAAACAACAGTGAAAACAAAAGTTTTTTCAAAAGCTTGCTACGCCCTGGGCCAACTCCTACTAAAAGATCTGGAGACATTGTTTATGGAGCTACGCTAGTTTTCTGTAAGCTAGGCATTTTAATTAAACTGCTGTTGAGTTTTTTTACTAACATTAAAATTAAATGTTTTAAACTTAACTTATTAGTTTTTAGATGACATGTTTTGGCTAAAAACCCAACTTTTATACAAAAATGTTTTCATTTATTTCTTTTTAATAAATACTTTAATCTTTACCGTCACAAAAAAATCAATAAAAGTTTAATTTGAACAAAATTAGTAAGATATCAAAATTGATAAAACATTACATTACTAAAAATTTAATACTAACTTATTTGAAATGACTTCAATAAAATTTTACAGTTGCTGTTAGTTTTGGTTTTGGATGGTTTAAAGCAAAAGTTGATTCTGGTATGATACAGTTTACGGGTATGATCATATGTGCTGCACTTGCTGTTTGCATTATGTTTTTGATTTGGCTGCAACCAACAAATGACAAAAAATATTCGTTTATGGTAAGTTAAAAAGCTATTTAATTCCTTGTATCTATATACTATATTATTAAAAATAAGTTTTTATATAAATATTAAGAACCATTAGTTTGAAAACATTTTTTAGGTTCCTGGTCTTCCATGGTTGCCTCTTGTATCGTGCTTTTGTAATATCTATCTTATGTGCGAGTTAAATTGGATGACTTGGATTAGGTTCTCAGTCTGGATGCTTGTTGGTTAGTATGATTTGTATACAGCATATGCTGATTGTTAAAGCTTAATAACTGAATAGTTTGTTTTATTTATTATATATATGTTTTCAATTAAAAGTTAAATTTTAAGAAAAAATAAAATATAATGAACTACAGTGCTAACCAGTGAAAATATTTTTCAGGATTTTTGATTTACTTTTTTTACGGCATCTCTCACAGTACAGCAACGAAAAATTCTCACAAACCTGAAGAAAAAATGAGACTTAGAGAATTAGAAGAACAATTAAAATGATTTATTAATTTTCTTTTCTGTTTCACATTTTATTTTTATTTTCTTTTGTATTTATATACAGTATATTGTTTACGTTTCTAAGTATGTCTTATTTTTTGTGCTTATATTTGCAGCATTTATTCAACAAAAAAATCTTTTATTGCAAAAATTAATTTTTTGTGATCAATAAAAAATAATTTTCTAGCTGATTGTTTTAGTTAAAAGTAAATAACTTAGATATATAGTTAATTAATACAGCTTGTTTTATGTTATGCTATATCATAGATGTCGTATTTTGAAATTTTGAATAGCTAACTATTGTAAATGATAAAGATTTTTACATTTATATGTTCATGCATCTAGCCTTGAAGAGCAAAGTGCAGTAAAGTGTTGTGTTTGGAACTTGCATTTTTGTTATACAAAAAGAACAGTTGAATATAAGCTCCAGTTTTGATATATACGACTTAGAAACAAATTTAAAATTGATGTTGTTCAGATGTAGTCAAATGTAATGTATGCGTGGCAAAATAATACAGAGTAATAAGATAATTTAAATACAATTTCTAAAAATCAATCTGAAGATTAGTTGTTTAACGTATATTTTATTTCAAAAAAAAGTTAAGTTTTTAACTAAACTTACTACATTTTTCTATTTTTATTTCCTTGGCTCTACTTTGATATCTTAGTCCAAAGCCTAAAATTGTATATTCTTATAACAAATCTAATATAGTATACACTAATAAATACTTAAAACTCAATATAATAAATTATCTTACATTTTATAAAACAATTCTTGGCGGATCCTAATTGTAAATTAACAGTTTTTTATCTTTAATCGCACAATTTATTTCAAGTAATTATTTATAAATACTACTGTGTACGAAAAAAAAAGATAGTACATTTTAAAGCCATACTTGTTATTAAGTAGCTCGTGTTAGTTATTTAGCACAACATTTTTTTGAGCTAAAAAGTCTGCTCACGCTAGATGTTTCTAATTCACAGGCCAGATCAAACCAACGAGCCATATTTTGCTAGTGATAAACACGTTATAGCTAGTAATTAAATTAAGTTAGATAAACAATTTCCGATTTATTAATAACTAAACAAATGCATACATTTGCCAACTTTTGTCTGATGTTATATCCATAGTTTGATCAACAAAAAACATCGGCGAAAGTCAGCAGAGCAGAAGCCTGAACTTTTGTTTGCCGTGAGACAAGCTCAAGTTTAACAATAGGGTTGATCACGCCAATTCGATCATCAGACCACAAGTAGATTGACGACTACAAGCTTTTCGGTTGTGACTGACTGATGAGTCCTAATAAGGACGAAACCGGTCTCAGTCTACCGAAACTAAACTAAACAAGAGAAGCCCTACTAGTACTTAATTCAGATATGAATTGAAATAATAAATTGATGCAGTCATAACATAAACATGTACAACACTATAAACTTGAAAGAAAGCAAACCTTACTAACCATTCTTTACTATTATAAATTTACATTAAACTGTAGGTTATTGATCTATCGGACCCTAGTAATCGAATTAAAAAAAAAAGATTCGGATCCGGCCGGATCTTAATTTCAGAACAAGATTCGGACTCGTATCCGTCCTCTGATAGTAATCTAAAAGAAACATCCGGATCCGGCTGGATCCCATTTGAAAATTCGGTAGGTTACTAAATATACTTTATTCGTTTTAGGTTTTTTTACAAAAAAGGTAAAAGACATATTTGTTGTTTTAAACTTATACTAGACAATTTGAAATTCATAAAAAAAGTTCTTAGGCGTATTGTAGAGTAGTTTTAAAAGTTACCCTAGATATTACGGAAAAGTTTGAGAGATTTGTAGGATCCGACTGGAACTTAATTACAAAATGAGATTTAAATCCGACCGGGCACTAGTTTTAAGATAAGAATTGGATTCGGATCCGGCTAAATGTATCACTACTGTAGGTATATTTTTGAACTCATTTGTTTATTTTTTATTTTTGACGTCATGTTGTTGCTTTTATAGTACTTTTTTTGTTTTGTGATACAAATAAAAAATAAAGTAATTTGCTATTAAAATATACACTTTAAGTTAAATAAATTTATAAAACACTTAAAATTTATTTACTATTCACTTAACGATACATATATATTTTCTACTAAGTATTATAATTTTAGTTATTCTTGATTGTTTGTTCATTGATTACAAGCATAAGTCACTTTTTAAATTATTTTTATTCATTAATATGTTGAAAATCATGTATAAGTGCTACTTAACTTGTTTATTATAATTCCACTGAAACCAGGTAATAGAATAAAACAGTAGTAATTTGTATTTTTGTTTAAATAAATTATACTAAAGTGTTGTAACGCCTCTGGCTATAAATTAAATTCAGCAAAAGAGTTTTCTCTAATTAGGGTTTTTTTAATTTGTTAACTTTCTAAATTGCCGCCTCATAAATAGATTATTAGATGTGTGGCAGCTCAAGGTTGACTTTTCTATGTGCTAAATTGTGAGTATTGTTATTAATCTCCTATTTTTAGTTCTGTCTCTTAAATTGATATATTTCTAATAACTGTTCAAAAATATTGGTTAAATCGTTTGCTAATAAAAGATCCTAGTGAAGTATCTTCACTGGAATATAAATAAAAACAAATTATACAGTAATCTTCCTTTATTCTACCAACATATGTTTCTGTGTGTCAACGAATCAACACACTTCAACTGGGTTCTGTAAAAAAATAATTACTGTAATGAGAGAAAAGAAGCATAGAATAAAGTAGGTGTATATATGTTTTCATTAAAATAAGGTATATTCTACAGATAATAGTTATTAATAGGTGAAATACTTAACATTAAATCCGACTGTTATAAAACTATATGATATTTGTAATTATTAAGTCTAAAATATAATATAAACAACTTACGTTAATAGGTTGTAATAGGTAATTATTAGTTGTAACAAATGTATTTTTTTTGTTAGTTAACAACGGCAAATTTTGATTTAGTTATCTTTCCTATTAACGTAAGTTGTTGTTTATATTATATTTTGTTGTGTAATTTAGCTTACTTATTTATTTTAAACTTAATAATTACAAATATCATATAGTTTTATAACAGTCGGATTTAATGTTAAGTATTTCACCTATTAATAACTATTATCTGTAGAATATACCTTATTTTAATGAAAACATATATACACCTACTTTATTCTATGCTTCTATTCTCTCATTACAGTAATTATTTTTTTACAGAACCCAGTTGAAGTGTGTTGATTCGTTGACACACAGAAACATATGTTGGTAGAATAAAGGAAGATTACTGTATAATTTGTTTTTATTTATATTTCTAATAAAGTTAAATTGAAGTTAATTTTACTTTGGTTTTGCATAAATTTGAATAAATAAACTTTGCTGTTAATTTTATTAAATTGAAGTTAATTTTACTTTGGTTTTGAATAAATTTGAATAAATAAATTTTGCTGTTAACTTTATTAAATTGAAGTTATTTGTACTTTGGTTTTACATAAATTTGAATAAATAAACTTTGGTGTTAATACTTAATTATATTGAAATTATCTGTAATTTGGTTTTACATAAAATTGAATAAATAAGCTTTGTTGTTGATAATTAATTAAAGTAGCAAGCAGCTTTTGGTACTCTTATAAATCTCTGAAATTTACAAACCAACTTTAATTAATTTAAAATAAACTAGTGGGCCACACCTAACTCTTGGTATAGCACAATGAGTAACAGATCCAAGCCCACCAAAAAGGATAGTATGTTCTCTAAAGAGAACATACATCATACTTTAGACAAGGTCATCAACCCCGAAACTCGCTGTAGCCAACGTAATATAAACAGAGGGATTAACAAAAGGGGTGTTGACTCACACTCTTCGCGCCGTAGCCAACCTGGTCCATCAGACCAACCACAAGCAACGTGCGAAAGATAGTGTAAACATTTTTGTCTAATGTGTTTCGTACAAGTACTTGTGTTATGCATTTGCTAATTCTTTAAACAAAGTGCGTTTAAATAAATTCTACGTGTAAAGTCATACTCTGTTATTTTTAGCTCCTATTAGTTTGAGCTTTCTCTGGATACAACTAATATATAAAGAATCCCGCAAAAAGTCTATCTTTAATAAATCTGACCTGTTATGTAAACAAAATGTTGTCATATCAGGCCCCCCGAATAGAGCAGTTACCTATCCTTAAAATAGAACATTGAAAAAAAAAAAAAAATTTAATAAGGAAAAAAAAAGTTAACCTAAATCTTACACAATAAATAAAAGAAAAATATCGGTTTATCATGAACAGAAGGGAGCAAAAAAAGTTAAAATCAATCAATAAACTTGCATTTACTAATAAAATTAAGGTAAACACATGCCTATATAGATCAATTAGAAAGTTAACTTTTGTTTTTTCATCAAATAGTTTTGTTTATTTTAAAGAAACGAGAGACTACACTTTATTTGTAAACCTACAATATACGTGACCGAAATTTCTAAAAATACTGTGAACTTGTTTATGTTCGATAGTTTACTTGTGTATTTACAGGCAACATTTTGTTATAAACTAACTTTTTTTTTTCTTTAAACAACGTTAAAAAAAATATTGCTCGTTTAAAGTAGTTTAATCCGGAACTAGTGCTTATACCAAAACTTTGATCTACTGTCGAAATTAAAGGGTTTCTTACGCGTTATGCGTAATAGGGGGATATATGATTCAGTCACTCCTCGCGAATCTACGCATATTGTGTCCACAGCAAAATTTCATAATTAAAGAGGGAACATAACTAAACGAGAGGTAGCAAATGTATCTACTATGTTGACTGATTTTTTTACATTTACTACTCTGATAATTGTAAATTGCGTTTAACTTTATTTATTCTTTTTTGCTTGTTGTTTGCAATATGAGGACACGACTTTTCTAGTTGAAAATGCATACCAATTTTTATGTTAAGGTAAAGTAAAAAATAAACTCTAAAACTTTTAGATTAGTTTATATGCTTACTATAAATTAACAACGCAATGTGATATATTATTTAAGCACTTAAATAAAGATGAGAGCTTTTATTTTAAGTTAACTAATACACGGTAATTGGTTTTGCCTTTAGAAAAATAAAATATTTCATTTAAAATCAAAAAATTGAACATAGTTAAAAAAAGATCAGTTTTGTTGTATAATGCGTTGATTGAAACTTCTGTTAATAGTTATATAAAATATATAACTGTATATACAAACTAAAATTTTCCTCAAAAAAGACATACCTTATATAAAATTCATATTTTGTAGTTTTTAGAGAAATTCTGCTGATTTTGCAACTAATTTAAAATAATTTTATTTTCGATTAGTTAATCTTGTACTTTTACAACTCAAAAATGCGTTACTAAACGAGAGTGCGTAGATTTGCGAAAGGTATATTGTAATCTGCGTCATCTCAGATCGTTATTAAAATGCAAGAGATATAGTGTGTCTAGTTTAGTTAAGGAAACTAAAAAATATAAGATCAAATGAATACTACAGCAAGCTAGACAAAAACTAAAAAATAATTGAATACAAGTGAACGACAACTAGTAAGCACATACTTCTTTAAACTGCTACGCTCACAACGCACCACCTGTCTATGCTGATTGCAACTGTGCTTTTAAAACGTTGCCTGTTTTATACAAAAAGCAAATATTGTTTCTCTTTTTTTACCTACAGACTTACTTCTTATCTTAACAACAACTTATACCTATTTACAGACTTTTAAAATTCAAATAAAAACGTAGACAAAACACATTTGTTTACTTACTGTCTTCAAAAATTGAACTATTTATTACATATTTACACTATTAAATTAGTTTTTTATCTTTCTCTTCATTAAAAAATTAACATACTATCGCGGTATCAGATCCACAAAATTGTGATTAGCCGAAACATAACTTGTTTTTTAAAATTAATATTCGGTGAAAAAAGGCCAAGTCCGATAGATCTCTAGTAAAATACTAGAAGTAAAATTATATATATTGTTTTGTGTTAATAGTAGCAGAAATGTTATAAAGGTAATAAAAAGTATCAACATCTAAACAACTAAAACTCCAGAAACTTTGTCAGCAGCCTCAAGTAAATAATACTTTTATTGTTCACATTAGCCTAAATTAAAAAAAAACTTATTATACTGGGTGGAATGTATGATGAAAATTTGCAGGTAAAATTTTGTTTTAATTATTGAAACAATTTTCCTTATGTTTATATTTAATATAAATCGAAGCAATTGGTTTGTTTCGTATTAATTATTTTTAAACTTTTAAAACAAGTTTTAGTGACTCTAGACACGACACTCGTCAACTATACAAAAGGCATGTTTGTATCTTTTTTAATTCTTGTAAAACCTATTGAGTACTACTTATTTTATTTCTATAGTACTAAATCTTGAGCTTTATACTTTAAATTTGTTTTACATGATCCATAGGAGTCAAAAAAAATTTCACCAGAAATTTTGAAACACTTATTAAACTTAATTTTACCTTGATAGTGAAACTAAAATAAATAAAAAAGTAATAAAAACTATTACTTTTAACAACTGTGTATGCATAAACTTTGATATGGGTTTATAGTGATAACTACAACATTAATTGTTTTGCTACTAACAAAAATGATAGTTTCTGGTTTTTAAGTGTACTATAATAAAAAAAAAAACAGTTAATAAAATTAGTTATGAGCTAACATGTAAACCTTTTATTAACGAAAAAAACGTCATCAAGCTTAAAAAATAAAATTAACTGCTACATAAGTAGTATTTAAAAATAGCATATAGAAGTTAAACGACACAGTAGAGTTCTTATAAAATATTTGTAATAAGATGTTGCAATTTCTCTTAAAAGTAGGTGAGATGCTTTTGATACGTAAAATAAAAGTAATGTTTAAATTATAACCTTTTTTCGCAAATTCATTTAAATTTAAAGTTATTCAAGCTTTAAAAAAATACATATTGATTTTTTTATTGATACTGACCATAGATTATATATTAATTAGATAACTTAATACTACCGAATATTACAAGCAAAAACAGATTAAATTATGTTGTTCGATTTAGTAATTAGTAAACACTTATAAATGCGAAGACTATAAGTTTCTAATTATTAGTGTCATTGTATTTGTTAGGTCGAATTTTCATCGGCACAAAAGTGTTGAAACTTGTCGATTGGTCAGCAAGTGGGGCACTAAAACTGTTTAAATTTCCTTCAGAGAGCTGAGAACTTGAGCAATAGCCAGGGTCTTTGAGAACCTAACATTTTGAATTTATTATTTGATATCGAAAACTATAGTCAATAAAGTTTTTATAGTGTAATGGATTTCCATTTTTTGAGGAAAAAAAATCAGCTTGAGTGACCAAAAACGAGCCTAAGTTACATCAAGCTAGCATGAGTTAACAAGAAACATTTAAAGGTGATAATACAAGTAAAAGACATAAAAAAACTATATAGAGATTTAGGAAAAGATTCCAAACTACCCTGAGCTTTGTAAAAAAGTCAAACTAGCCTAATTTTTTCAAAATATCAAACTAGTCTGAGTATCCTAATTATATGGTAATCCTAAGCCTAGTTAAAGCAGTGAAGAAAAAAAAAACTAATTAATTCTTTTAAAATCAATTGTATTTCATTTAATTAAAATCCTTTGTAAACAATATGAAAACTCGAAAAACGTACAGTATATTTTATAAACCATAACCATAAAATATACGAAAATAAATTATTCAAAACAACAACTAATTAAACTAATATATATTAAGTTAAAAAATAATTCATTTTAAAACTGACATTAAATATTTTGTTCAGAAATTCATTCATTTGTTTCAATGACAGTGAATTATGAAGGGTTTCAAGAGGTCTTATAGATCTTGCTTCACAATCTTTGCCTATAAATTTTACAAAATTATTCGAAAAATATAGCTACATTACTGATTCTAAAACTTTACTTATGATATCTATTACTTTTTACAATTATACTTTTAAAACTATTTTTTTATTAATTTAAGCATATCAACTGTTTATAAAATAAAAAATTTAAATATGGAAACTTTAAACTTTACTGTGCTTAATTATTTATAAGCATGTATATTTATTTCACTTCTGAAACTAATGTATAATCTTCATATAGTTTTGATTAAAATTTTTCCAAACTTGAATTATTAGATAATTAAAAAATATACTATTTATACTTAAACTGATGCTAATCTTTGAAAACTCTGTTAAGAAATTAAGAAGAACTTGCTAAAAGTGTTGATTAATAAAACTAGTCAAAATGTTAAAACATTGTAAAGATAGTGTATTGTTTTAAGTAGAAACAAAACAAATTAAACCTTCATCATTATTCGTAGCATCTTCATTAGGCTTAGTTTCCCGAACTTTAGACAAATTTGGCACGCTGTAAGAGGCACCAGCAAGAACTCGGTTGCTAAATAAACTAGATTTTGAACCTGTAGTATGTTAATTTCTCGGTCAGTAAAAAAGGACAACATTGAAGCACTAAATTTTAGCCACAAAAAAAACTTTAAAACAACTTAGAAATTTGAAGCATCATCTTAACTGATTTATTTTATTTCGATTCGATGTTATGATCTAAATTAACTGTATTAAAGTTGTAGATCCAATTTTGTACCTAGATTGATAAGAGAGTTAACTAACTTGTCAAGCTTGTTTGAAATCAATAAAAAAATTACCACTGTAAGAAAGTTAAAAAAATTATGTTCAAAATTAAAAACTAAATTATATTTTTATGACTGTAAACAATTAAGAGTTTTTTATTAATGTATTGTATAAATTTAAATAACTATTTTAAAACATTATAAACTAAAAATAAATATAGATTTTTTTTTACTTAAAAACTTAGCTAGATTATTCAATGAAAATGAATGATATGAAAGTCTTACAAACCATACCATTTTATAAAATGAACTAAATTTTTACATAATAAAATTCTCCTAAACAAATAAAAAATAGATAACTAATTTTTATAAGAAAAAAATTGTTGATTGATTTTTACTTTTGAAAATTAAGGTAAAAGTATGTGGTTACACCACCACTCTACAAAATAAATCGTTTATTTTAAATCTGTATCTACCTTTTAGCAGAGTTTTTGGTGTTAAAAGACATTTGTATACAACGAAATGTACTTTGCTAAGTACTGATGCTACGAATATAAAAACATAAAGAAATATGATCAAAATAATAGTATATTCCAAACTAGACTAAAAAAATACAACAAAAACATTATTAAACTGCAAAATTAATTTAAAACAAGTATATTAATACTTAATTCTATTGTTTTAAAACTATTTTCCATACATATACTTTATGTAAATTATGATAAGAAAGACTTAACCATTTATTGCAAAAACATGTTATTTAAGTTACTTAAGTAAAAAATAAATCAAATTTTGCATGATAACGATTTAATCAAAAAGCTTTTAGTATAAAAATTTAAATTAACTTACAACTACTTTTTTTTTAACTTTAAAACATTAAAATTTTTTAATGATAATTTGTTTATATATTATGTAAATAAAACTAGCCTAAGTTTACACAAAATAAGAAACCAAGGTTTTTCATAGAAAAAGATAAGAGAAAGTTTTAGATTGGTTGAGACATTTTAAGAGTGAAATATGTTTGGATAAAGTATTAATTTAGTATTAGTTGGAACAAAATAAGATAAATTATTTATACATTAAATTAGGTTCTATGATAGTTCTTTAAGTTTTAATATAATAAACAAACAGTTATTACATTTAATAACTTAAATAAAAAAAATACTACTAAGCTTATGTAGATAATCGCTAAAACTTAGTACAGTAGTCTTCATTTTGAGTTCGCACTTTGAAAACAGCTCAAAATTACGTACTGAAGATTAAGACTACTGCAATTTTAACTAACATAAAGCTTATAAATTCTTATTTTTGATAAAAACAATATCAAAGTATATTAGCATTTTTGGCTTAATATAAAAAGACAACTTAGGGGTATATTTTGATTAAATCAAATAGAAAGTAATTACTATAAAGTTGGTTGTTAAAAAACTTTGAAAACTTTTGCATATTTTACAAATAGCTAGTTTTAACTATGACTATATTAATAATTCATTCAACATTAGACTCGAAATACGCACTTTATAAACATTGGCTTAATCAGTCTAATTAAAATATACTTGTTATCAAAAAACCATGTACATCATAATTGCAGTTAAACGATAAAACACAATGAAAACAAGAGTACCTAATCCGCCTTTTTGGTACTGCTTCTTAATAGAACTCTCAAAGAACACGTCATCATTTGGTCGAAGTTTGATTTTGCGCAAATTCGAACTTGAACTATTTCGTTTCTGTTAGGAAAGATTTCTTACAAACAAGTTCTAAAAAAAACATGATAAACAGTCTATGTAAACATGAGTTAGAATAACTTTTTTATGAATAACATACAGTTTGATGTTTTATTAATAAAACAGTTTTTAGACACAAACACCTTGAAAATCTTAACTAAAGGAAGCAATACTGTTTAATTAAAATTAGATAGCTTTTCATTTTTGTGTTTAGTGCATTAGTGGTAGCTAGGCAAGCAAAACTTAAAATAAGTCTCAAGGTAAAAGTTCAAAGTTTTGTTTCTAGTATCTAGCTAGTGCTTGAACCTAGATAAACTAAAAAAGTAATATTTTTTTGCAAAATATAAAAACCAAAACCAAATAAAAATTAAACTAAATCTAGTAAAAACATAATAAAAATGTATAGTTCATTAAACTCAAAAAAAAATTAAATTTATAAAAGTAATGTTAAAGTCATAAATTTACGTCTAACAACTTTTAATTAATAAATTTGTTACACTGTTACTACTATATCAACACTTTCTACAGAAAAAAAAATTATGCAACAAAACTATAAAACAACTAAAATGCATTAAAAATACATTTAGAGCAAAATCATACTTAATTTAACTAATTTTTTTTTATTTTAATGAATCTTGTAGTAAACTTTTTATTAAAAATTTGTTCAATAATTAATTTTAAATTCCATTAAACTAAACAATGTCTCACTCGTTTGAAGACGAGATCTTCAGTTGTTTAAAATCTTATTCAAATAAAATTTATAAAATTTATTTGAATAAGATTTTAAACAACTGAAGATCTCGTCTTCAAACAAGTGAAACATTGTTTTGTTTAATAAAATTTAAAATTTATTATTGATCAATCTTCTTTTATTTTATGTAAGTTGAGAACTTTAATTGCCACCTTTAAAGTATAAAGTACGCAAAAATTTGTTCAACATATTTCGTTAATTTTAAACTTTCATTGCATACGATTTGTTACAGATTATATCTTTTTTTAAAATTAATGTATAAAAATATTATTCATTGTAAAAAAATGTAGCATACATTTTTAAAAAGAATAGAAATCACAAGTTTTTTTAAGTTTGTTGCATATCATTACAAAAGCTCATTCTCTTTCTTACCACAGGTTTTCTGGATTTTTCCGTGCAATCATATGGAGTTAAATCCACAGTCTACATAATTGCACATAGAATGAAAAAAAAAACATTTTACTTTTTATACAGCTTGTAAATGTATGTTACTTGAAAAACTAAAGACAATAAGTGTTTAACTAACTAATGAAACCATGAAAGTAGAAAATATTTAATTTAAAAATAAACTTATGGAAAATTTTGTTTTTATACCTGAAAACTAAAATTGCTTTTTAACACTAATAAAAAAATATTTGAAATTGTTTTATTATACTTAACTTGAATAACTACTGAACAAATCCACGCAATAATTTACAAACTGACAAACCGATCTTCTAGTAGGTGTCTGAGGTGGAGCGCTCTTGTGAAGCTTGGAAGTTTCCAGAAATCTTCGCACCGCTTCCGAGTACTTAGAGCAATCTTCCTCATCATTAGAAAGTGACGTCAAACTTTCATCCTCCTGGTGTGACATCACATCGTCCTCATGCAATGACGTCACATCCTCACTGTCAGCCTGTCGGAACGATGCACACGATGACTTTCTTGATGCGTTCCTCGTGCTGCTCGGAGAGGTCTTTGGACGGTTTTGAGCTCTTGAAGTTGAAGGGTTTTCGTTGGTTTTAGCTTCAACGTTCTCGGAATCGATCTTGAACGAGACCCGGTCCTTAACTTTGGCAGGAGTGTTGTCACATTGAAATTCGGGAATTGGAACTTGCTAGTGAAAAACTCTAAGTAGTTGTAAGTTTATTACTGCATGAAAAAATACAGCATTAACATCGAAAGTGTAAAAAACTTAATTTAATCAACTTAAATTCTATTATAAAAAGTTGTTAATAGTGATATAATCAAAAAATTAAACAAAGTCTTTAAAGAAAAAAATATCAATAAACAAGATGATTATTAAATCAAAACAAAGGTTAATAAATTTAAATTGAAAAATATCGTCTAAAAAATTCAAAGCTTTAATGAACAGTTAGTTTTATTTTTATTAGCAATCACGTTTAGTTTATTTTAATCAAGGATAAAAATAAATTTAAACAAACATGCTTTAATTTTGTAATAATTAATCATAACAGCTTGTGGAATTAAATTTAAATTTCATGCTTAAACAATTAAGGCACACCTACATACCTAAATACACCTGAAACCAAGCACTATTCATAATAGTTTTAACTTTAATAAAAAACTAAAAAGATTAATAAAAAACAAATTCAAATCCAACAAAGTTATCAAAACGGCAAAAATATAATTCGTATAGACCACACACGTATGACAAAATAATAGTTCAATAAATAATTAACTTTACCATCAACAACAGTATCTGAGACAACCTACGACCAGTTTCGTCCATATTTGGAATCATCAGGCAGGCATGGTCGCGAGAAACCTCTGTTGTTATCTTAACCAAACGGGGTTAAGTGCTTATGCACTGAAGCGAACGTTTGTGGGTAAAGTATAAAAAATTGACGCAGCCAAATCGTTCACAGCCCAACGTCTCAGCGTATTGTGAGATTTCAGTCTATGCTCGTTTGATCAGTTTTACTATACTTAAGTACGTTACGTTAAATACTGGTTAAAACTGATCAAACGATCGTAGGCTAAAATCTCACAATGTCTGAGACGTTGGGCTGTGAACGATTTGGCTGCGCCAATTTTTTAGACTTTACCCACAAACAGTCGCTTCAAGGCATATGCAATTAGCCCGCTTGGTTTTGATCAAAACATCGGTTTCTCGCGACTGTGCCTGCCTGATAAGTTCTAATAAGGACGAAACCGGTCGTAGATTGTCTCGGATACTGTTGTTGATGGTCGAGTGGTTCAGTTTATTATTTATGACGCGAAGTATCTCAGTTTCGTTGATGATGGCCGTAATAAATAGTGGTTAAAAATAATAGTTTAAAAATTTTCAAATCTCGCACACAAATTTTTCAATACAATAATATTTATAAACAATTATTTTCTTCTTATATTAAGCAGTATTGATATGATAAGAAATACCAATTTTTTGTTATTTCCAAGGGTAGACGATTTAAAAAACAATAATGTTTAACATACACTTATATATTGTTTATTATGTAATAAAATACTAAAGTAAATAATACTGTTTCGAATATTTTTACAAGAAAAGTAAATATGATTTACAAACATTATTGAATAAATTTATATCAAAAAAAAAAATTTATATGTATAGAAGTAATTTTATTATAGCAAAAAATTGACTTAATATCTTAGGTTAAACTACTTAACCTTTGGGCGGTTTTTTAAATTGTTGTGTTATTTAAACTGTTACTCAATTATCATAAAAAGATACAGATGTTTATTAATTTTCTGGCGAGTTTTTTAACTATAAGAATACTTATAAAAGTTTGCAAGATATGTTTTTTAAGTATTTTCTTTTAATAACTTTTTTATTGATCTTAAGATTAGAACTTCGATAAAAATACAAAAGCAAAAAATTATTTGCGTATAGATAAACATTAATACACTGGACTTTATTTCTAGAACAATAGATATAAAGTGTATAAAAACTTATATTAAAATCCTACTTAATAGCAACAATATTTTTGGTACCGATAAATTTTATTAGTTACTTAAACAAAAAGTCTAATTTTAAAAAATATTTTATCTGAAAGTTTAATAACCGACCCAGTTTAATTGTTTTAAACTTGATTTTAATCATAAAAAACACACGTTTTAATAATTACTTAAACAATCAAGCCGACTAATTATTTTTCAGTACATTTACACATTGAGGAAATTCTAATAAAATATTTTTCTTCTAAAACTAACTAATTAAATATAATGATGCATACTAAGTTGTATTAATTAAAATGTCTTAAAATATTTAGCATTTTAAAGCAGCTAAAAATGACAATAATCAATCAATTACATGCAAAGCAAAAACAGCTATGTAATAATAACCTTTTTACTGATCTTCCTTTTGACATTATTAGTTCCTTGACTAAAGTTTTTATGATCGATTGAATCTAGGACATCTTGTATTGGCGAGTGCTAAATAATAGAACAATACCATAAATAGTTTCTAAGAGTGTATAGAATACTAACTTAAATCACAAACCAGAAGTTTTATTTTTTGCTTTTTATAAGTATTGTATTGTAAGTTTGTATCATTTGTAACTTTATTTATTTAAGCTTTTAACTTTAAATTTGTTTCAAACTTGGTGCGTTTCAAACTTTCACTCTTATAAGCCGGTGCTGTATGTATCAAGTATTGCTTTATAACTTTTAGGGTTTCCACTGGTTTTTGGCAAATTTTATCCAATTTTTAAAAGTACACGGTTTTGGGTCTATTTTTAGTTTGAAATCAATTTAAGGTAAAAAACTGTGCTAAATAGTATAACAACATTGAAAATATAATGTAAAGCTACTTTAAATGTGTCTTATAATAATAAAAAACTGATGATGACAAAGATTTTTTATCTATGTGATAGATTTTTCATTTACTAAGTTTTATTACTTAACATGTAAAATTTGTTTAAATTCCAGGTTTTTTAGACTATATTGTCAAATTTCAGGATTTTCTAGAATTCCAGGTTTTGTGACAACCCTGAACTTTGCAATTTTTTAATTTATATTTTAACAACTTGGTACGTTTCTCTTTTTTTTTTCGAATTCAAACATGTATGTTAAACTAACATAAAATATATTTAGGTTATTATAGTGACTTCTAAGTTTAATTTTTCTTCATGTAACACAGGGGTCGGCAGGCAGTTGGTGCTCGCGGGCCAAATTTCAAGTTTTCAAAATCTTCACGGGCCACAGTTTTAGTTTTAGTGATATTTGAATAATCTTTTTGTTTTAGTTTTAGTCACACCAGAGATAGTTTTACTTTTATTCACTTAATTACTTTAAATGAATTTTAGCTACACTTAGAATGCCTATTTAATACATAAATTTTTATTGTAATAGAATTTACATTGTTTAATATACTTAAGTCTTAATAAAATATGTACTTTCTTAAATACTTAATAAAATACTTTTTTTATTTTACATACAACCTAACTCTCTATAAAAACCGACCTTTAAAAACATTTATAGTTCACCTTTATACATTTTTTATATTATGAACCACCTTTTCATATTTTAAAAAATGTTAACTTTAGAAAATAATTTTTGCGTCTTAAATAGTTTGCAGTCTTTAGAAAATTCAGTAATTAGTTAATTTAATAAAATTAACCTATTTATACTGTAGATAAGCTAAATCAAATTTTTTAACATAATTAATGCTGGAATACTTTAATAAAACACCTTAGTAGTAATTAATCAGCCTTAACACGGTTGCCACTTTAAAAGCAAAAATGTCTAAATTATATTAAAAGTTTACTAAAAGTTAATATAGCTAAAAACTTTCTTTTAATCAAGCTTAAATAGATAACTAAAATATCATTATTATAAAAAAGCACAATATGTAAACTGACAAAAATTTACAACTAGGAAACTACACTACAGTCATAAAAACTAATCTGAGAATTCGAAGATTTATTCAAAATGTTTGAAATAAAAGTTTCAGACACACCTGAGTTTTTTATAAAAATTTCTTAAACAGCTTTAACCTAGTCTGAATTTAAAAAATTTCAAACTAGCCTGTTTGTTTGGCAACCCTGTTTAAAATAAAGTTCACAAATAAAGAATTATCGAAGTTTATTAACAGTGAATTAGTTATATAACTAAACAAATTGTTGTAATTCAGCTTGAATGGACAATTAAGTTTTTAAACATTTTTAACAAAACTATAAAAATTAATTAAGTTATTAATGAATTATTAAAACCTATTTTTTATTGAGCATTGTAGCAATTCTATATCTGCAATAAAAGTACTGCATTTAAAAAGAGCAAATGTGAATTATAAAACGAGCTATAAGGACTATAATACCTTAGTTCGGACTTACTGCGAGAAACGAAAAAACAAAACGAATCGCTTAAGTCAGTTTCAACAACCCACATAATTATTTTCAGTAACTACATACTGATCAGAAAAAAACTGTTTAGGCAAGTTATAAAGTAGCAAAAGTAATTACTAAAAAAAGATACCGTTGAGAGTTGAAAACTTATTTAAATAATTAGTGTTTGCGTTAGTAAAATGTTTTTGTTCATTTCTTACATATCAACAAGAAGTCGTTTTTAGGAAATGTTTGAAGATTATAAAGCCGCATAAACCAAATTAGGATTTAAATCAATCTGTTAAGATGCAAGAACTGATACAACAGATATTGCTAATTTTAGAATTTTTATTACAGGTGTTTTTACTAATTTTGAAATTTTAGAAGAATTTCTAGGTTTAGTTAGTATACAAAGCACAACAATAGGTAAAGACATTTTAAAAGCAAAGGTGCAATGCTTCAATATTAAGTTTTTTAAAGTAAAACTTTTTGCTTCTATTTTTAGTATATAATTAAGTTAAAGGTAAAAAAAAAACTGTCTTAAATGATATAGAAAAATTTAAAAGATACTATTAAGATACTTTAAATGTGTTTTTGATAAAAAATATTCATATGGTAGGTTATTGTGTCAAATCGAAATTTCATTACTTCACATATATTTTTTTTTTAATTTCCATTTTTTTTCATAATTCTCAAATTCAAGGCTTTTTCAGATTTTTTAAGTATAATTTGTCAAAATCGAGCTTTTCCGGGATTTTTTGGCAACACTTATTGTTCACACTTATATGTTTACAATTAGTATAAATAATAGTTCAAATTATATCAGCTGAATAACTTAAAGTTTAAAATATATATTAATTCAAACCAGTACTGTGCATTGAACAAAACATACTTAATAAATTTAATTTACCACTCTTTAAAGCAAAAAGTCAGTCCAAGTGACCAAAACTAGCCTGATATTTTAGCATACAAAAAGCAATTCAAGCCAAAAACTGAAAAATGACTAAATTGGACTGAGATTTGAAGTCTTCAAATAGTCATAGTCTGAGTATGGCAACTTTTATTTCTTTGTTTGATCGAATTTGAACTATTTTGTTTAAAAATGTACAAACTTAATAAATTACCATTTCTCAATCTAGTTTGTATTAAATAGGTATTTCCTAAAAACAGCAACTGTTTATATTAGTATGCAACGCATAAAATTTAACTTATTTTGCAAAAAAAATTGTTTGAAAATTATAGAGTATACCTAACAAAAACTTTTTTTACTTATGTCAATTTTTTTTTTAATTTGTCTGTACACACTTAGATATTACATGTAGAAACAATAATGGTAGAAAATTAAGCATAAACTAAATTTTATCTCGTGAAGTATTAAAAAAAAAGTGGTTTAAAATATGAGCATCTTTGTTCATTGGTGTGCATAGGAATTAATTTAAAATGCAAAGAAAGCTTATAAAAAATCAAAGACTTCAAAACCAAAATAAAATTAACCTTATTTCTTATTATTATTACTTTTATGTTACTTTAATGTTTTAGTGTTAACTAGAATATAAGATTTAGAAATAAAACATCTGTTATAGAAATCTGTTTTATCTAATTACTGTGCATTACTTTTGTACAAAACGGAAAACAATTGCATTTAGTTTTTACTAAATAGATATTGTATAACTATCTTACTAATTCAAAGCACTTTTTACACTCTTTTTTCAGAAAATAATTTGCTGTTGTAAGAAGAAAGTTATTATGAAATTGATAAAAAAATCTAGTAGAGTGCTAACCTGTCTTTTTCACATTTTTAAAGCTAAATCATTAAAGTCTTTTAATTGTTTTAAAATGTTATACAGGAACTCAAAACTAAATTTATCAAACAAATTTAACTTAAAACATATTTTTGCTCAACAGGCCACATTTACATGCTTGCGGGCCGCAAAATTTTCTTTCGCGGGCCGCATTCCATTCAAAAAAATAACATGCTCGCGGGCCGCAGATTTATCCTTCGCGGGCCGCATTTGGCCCGCGGGCCGCAGTTTGCCGACCCCTGGCATAGATTGACAAAAACTTTTATAATTAAAAAGTAGTCCTCCAAAGAAAAGGTCTGTTCACATTACGCATTGGTATACACTTAAAACACTTCTTTACAATAGTTTTAAATATTTTTTGTAAAGAAGTATAATAAATATCTAGATCTAACAAACTTAAAAATCATAGGATAATACGAAACGCTTGTTGGATTTCTGTACACACTCTGAGAGATAATGCAAAATAGGAAATAACGAATTGTAACTACACAAATACTAAAAATTTATATTATCATTGATAGACTGTCTAAAAAAATAAATATCTATATAATGTTACTTTAATATATTATAAGTAGTTATATAATTTATTCTTTCAAAATCTTAATCAGTAAGCTAAGTTTCGCTTAATGAGCTTATCAGTATTTAAACTAAAATGTTATTCAAACAAGATTTTAGTTTAAGTACTGATGACCTCATTTAGCGAAACTTTATTTACTGATTAAAATAAAATATAAAAGAGTTGAATAAATTTTCCTCTAGAAGTAGAGATCTCTATTTATTGTTTTTTAAAACATCATGACGTATTGTAATTAGTTGTACAACAAAAATTGGTTAAAACTGAATATATGCTCGATTGAGCAAGAATAAATAATCATTATACGCATTTGATATTAAGAATACACAACTAAATTTATATCAAATAAAAACTAAACAAATAATGAGGATTCAATATCCACCAAAGGCAACAGCTATAGGAATG
Source organism: Thalia democratica (assembly GCF_965202585.1). Lineage (NCBI taxonomy): Eukaryota > Metazoa > Chordata > Thaliacea > Salpida > Salpidae > Thalia > Thalia democratica. Next base: position 63,448,571 of record NC_139165.1, read on the forward strand.
CAGAACAACACAAACTACTTCACATAAAATTGTTGTTTAGCTAAATAGTAATTATTTAAGTAATAAGAAAACAAACAACATATTAGTAAATTAGGAACATTTAGTTTACTAAGGACCGCATTCGCAGTTAATCTATTTCATTCCACTAGTCGCCCTTTAGCCATGAACAAAACTAATGTTGATTTAGAAAATAAAGTTTTTTTTCAAACTAACCTTATGAAGTATGTGCTCATAAATTTATATTTAATTTTGTGGTAATTTGATTAAGCGATTATGTTTTAGTATTGTTTGAATCTTTTTACTATTAACCCTATTAATTTGAAGTGAATTATCAGTTTATAAGGCTTCACGGGACCTAAACAAATATATTTTTTTATTAAACTCAGTATTAAAGCCTTAATAAACTTTTTGTCAAATATAAATAAAATATGTTAAAAAAGTTAATAAACTCAGTTTGAATATTTAAGTAAAAGTTTAACTTTAATTTATTTTTCAACTACTGTAATTACTTCAGCTTTTGTTGCTGACTGAAACGGTTTTTTCAATGGTCATTGTAAAAAGTAATATTTGTGTAAGCATCTTAATAAAGTAGATTATATATTTGCATCTGTAGAGAGCATCGTTTAAAAGGCCATATAAACTTATTTTTTTAGGTTGATTTCATTTTAAATATTTTTAACTTAGCTAGTAGTTGCTTTTTAATTTAAATTAATAAGTCATTGGTAAAACTTAGCGTATGCTTTATCTAATAAGGCTTACTTAAGTCTGGTAGAGTTTTTTAAGCAACTAAATGAGCTTTTGCAGCTTGTATTGAATTTTTGTGGTTCATAAAAAAAACATTATTATAAAACAGTCTTAGGTGCTCCATCCTTAAAATAGGCTATATAAAACAGCGATGGTTTAATTTATATAACAACTTATTAGTAATTCATACTATGTGTTTAATGCCTGATTAGTAGACCAACATTTTTCTATACTTACCTACATAAAAAACCCAAAAATTTTAACTCTAGAATAAAATCTAACACCTACTAAAATTCTTGATAATAACTTTTTCTTAAAAAAAAGTTGAATTCTGCTTAGAAATGCACAAAAATTTTAGAATAAATTTACAAAAGGAACTATGAAAATTACTCAATTTATCAAAACTAACCACGTTGTTCTATGTTACAAATAGTACAATTTGAAGGAGCTTTATATAAATGGAACGTACTAACTTTGAACTATTCAATATATACTTATTATATACTAAACTTTAAAAACTTTAAACTTTGTTTAGTAAGTACTAAAAATTTTGTGGTGAAACATTATAAGAATTCAAAAAGCAAACTAACATTAAAATTTTTGTCTTAATATATTTAAATTTTTTAAAGACATCATGCGCTAAAAAAAGCTAAAATCGTGCAATTTATGAACACCTCCAGAATTTAGCATATCAAAAACAAAATAAATAGAACACAAACTTATATTTTAAAGTAAAATGGAGAAGGATTTCATTGCATTAAAAATAAAGAACAAAAAACTATATTTTGACTAAAAACTTATAAGTATCTAGATAAAACTAACCGCTCTACTAGGCGGTTGTGAACTTGGTCGGTAACCAGATCCTTGTGGGAAGCTCTCTTCAGAATGCACTCCCTTTGCACCGGGACTGAAGTGCAGCTCGATATGAAACCTTTTCTCTGAATGCGCCTCTTGTTTTGGGTCTTCGTACAACATTATCACTATCTGATCGAGAAGTTAGTAAAAGTTAAAACAAATAATCTTTTAAGTTTGTATATAAATTAATTAAGCTTCATTTTTTTTACTCGGTCTACTTATTTGTAATTGAATTTTTCTTTATTAATTTAGATTAAAAAAGAAAGTGCACTAAAACTTAAATGTGTTTATAGAAAAGTATAGATTTAAAATCGGTAAAATTTAAAATTATTTTTAATGAAATCAAACAAATGACATTTTTTTAATAAAGATGTTGACTTACATCTTTGAGTTTTTAATCTAAAATTTTACACTTATTTAATATGTAAAAAACATATTTGTCTTTCTCAGGTAAAAACTAATGTTTTGAAGGAAGAGATAAAGTATGAAGATGTAGGGAACAAGAATCTTTTTTTTTGATAATTTTTCATATGTTTTGTTAAAATGTTTAAAATATCTTAATTCAATAACATTTTATTTGTAAAAAAGTTACAAAAAAAAGTTTTGTAATTGCATTTATTTCCAGCTTTAAACCTCAAAAAATTGTAAATACGCAAAACAGAGACTTAACTATACATAACTTTTGTTTTAGTTCTAGAAGTATAAACCCTAAAAGACTTCATATGACCGACTTTTAGAGACAGATGTTAAAGTTATAATTATTGTTTCCAAAATTATCTGAGAATATCCTAAATAATTATTTTTTTTTTTGAATAAGCATATATTTTAACTATAAATACATTATATTTAATAACTAGAAAACACCTATAAGCTTTTACAAACAAAAAACTAAAATATTAGTTAAAACTACCTCTTTTTTAAGTTGTTTGAAAAGCTTTTTTTTAATATGAAAATGTACATAACAAAAAAAACATATACTTCAAGTATGATAACATTTACTATATTTTAAACTTTTTATCTAGTTCAAAGAGTTATTTCAATAACTTTTTCGACTACCTAGTGTTTTATTCTTAAAAATATTTTAAAATGTTATTTTTTTACAAAGTTTGGAATTTCTAAATCCGTTATTCATATTCAAGACCATTTGGGTTCACTTTGAAGACTCTAAGTGACTTTTCAATTAAATGAATGTAAAAGATGTTATAAATAATTAACTGTAATTCTTAAGAAAAATATATAATTTCATACTTATTAGAATACTGATAATTAAAGAAAGGAAATCAATCAAATTGTCAATATAAAAAAAAAATCTTGAACATAAACACAATTGGATCACAGTGCTGTTATGATTTAATAACTCATTAGTAAAGCTAAATATTTCATAAAAAATTATTCTGAAGCTTAGGTGATTTGTATAGTAAACATTGTTTTAACACTACAAATAAAGTGCTCATACCTTTACTATAAGTTTCTATTTATTTTATATATTATTCTTTTAAATAAATTTGTGATAAAAGATTAAACTTAACTTACCAGATAAAAGTAGTTACAGCCTTAAATATAATAATGTCAATATAAAACCTGTGACATATAATTGAGTTCTGAGCAAGCATCCAAGTAGTCCATAGCACGGGCCCACTGTTCGTCTTTTTTCTGTTTTATTCTTTTTAGTTGATAAACTATTTATAAAAGCTTTTTAACTTAGTTATGTAAAATTTACTGTAAAAAACAATTAAGAAAAAGAATAACTAGAGTTTGGAAATAATCAAAGTTTACTAACAACATCACACAAGCCTCCATGTTGTAAAACTGCGAGCAATGAGTGAATATGGGATTCAGAAGTGAAGTACAATCGAGTTCGAACATGCCTGCCGGGCGACAATACACCATGCGAGTACCTTAAATTAAATACAACACTTGGTAACAAAATTATTAATGCATTTCAAAAAATATGTTTATAAACTAACTATGATTAGAGTGTTGTAATGAATTTTTAAACTTAATGAGTAAAACTTTTAATTTGTCTTGATAAGAAACAAAAAATTTAAGAAACTTAAGTATTAAGTTAACGTTTTTTTGCAAGTAACTATTAAGTTTAAAAAAATACTGATTTAGTTTAGATAAAAATTGATTAGTTAATGGTCTTTTGTGAATTCCTCATGTCTAAAAATATTTTATTTAATTTAAGTATACAAAATACATAAAAATTATTTGATTAATTAATCGAAGGATTTTTTTTAAACTTAAATAAACTTTGTTTTAAAAAATTATGTTAAGATATACACTTTGATGGAAGTTTTTTAAAACAATTGAGTCAATCAATTTTATTTCAATTTAAAATACCTTGGATTGAGTCGGTAAGTGTCTTCCTCGTTTACATTACGTTGCAAGTCTGTTCTTATTTTCTTCAACAGAGGATTACAAAATCCTAACGCAATTTCAAGTTTCTCTTGTTTAAAAAATCCATATTCCTGTTAAAAGCAATAAGGTTAAATCAGAAAATTATCATAAAAACTAACAGTCATTTTCACTAATTTCTAAAATTAATAATGAGTTAATTTAATTATTTTTTTAGTTATGTTAAGATCATTTATGTATAAAAGGAAATGTTTTTACTTGTCATACAACATAAAAAAAAATATTGAGACAATCATTTCACTATCAATTCATTTTGAAATCGAAAATATGTTTCAGATTTACTAAACTTGCAATGTTCTAAACTGAGTCAGGGTTGCAACATTTTTTTGAAAATTTTCTCTAGATTTTCTTAATTTCTTCCAGGTGTTTGAAAGTACATCGTTTTTTGACCATTTTTAACAGTAATTTAAATTTATTGATAGATTGAAACTATTTAAACGATAATGTATTACTATTTTATTTTTGTTTTATTCTATTGCAACCTGTACTAACATTTGGAATAAATTTATTTTAAGTTATTCTCATATGATTGTTCCGAAACCTTTATTATGTTGATATATAACATAAATCAATACAATCTAGTTGAAATTTGTTGTTCGTTTTATTTTTTTTTCTTCTAATAACTATTAAGGTATCTAATTAAGTAATATTTTTTAATTTGTAATAATTAATATAAAGTCATTTAAAAATGATAACAAGAACCAAATGCAAGAACCAAAATAAATTTCTAAATATGAATAATTAAAATTTAATATCACTTACAATTTGTCTTATATTTCTACTTGCTTAAGTTAAACATGGTCTTTTACATTAGTTTTTTTAATGTGATTAAAATTTTATCATAGAAAAATTTACTTATCTTCTGTAAAATACAATGAACTTTAAGACCAACAGCAAAATAAATATTGATTTATCTTCTATCTACCCATGTTTTGAGTTTGACGATTGAAATATAAATACATACATGATTTATCAACTAAAAACTACTTTACAAAAACTTATGAAATAATTCAAAGAAAATATATAGAAATAAAAAAGCTATATTTACATGTCTAACATAAGTATTGAACCTTATTTTTAGAAAATTGCAAAAATATTAAATGACTTGAGTTAACAATTTGAAATTAACAACACTTAAAAATTGATGAAAGGTAAATAAGAACTATACAATAAACTATCAAAACAATAATTTTGAAGTACTGGAAATACACAATCACATTAGAACTATCTGCTTGAAGAAAGTTTACCTCAAATCTTTTTTCTCTAATTTTGATGAGTATATAATATATTCTAATTATAAATTGGGCATAAAACATTGCATCAGACGTTTTTGATTTTCTCTTGCTCTTAGTTTTCTCTTAACCTTAAGTTTTAAGTTAAGAACTATTTAAGTTGCATCAGAAATAGTTTCTTGTTGACTGACTCTACAAACCTGACATTTAAAACAATGAAAAAAAATGCAAAAAAAGTAGCTTAATTTTTTCAATAACAGTCTAACTAATAATTTTTCAATTACTAATTTTAAACTTATACTACCTTTTTTCAATTTTATAAACGCTAAAATTTAATGTTATTATTATATAAAAGTTGATTTAAAATACTCAATTTTATTTTTAATTCAAGGTTTCTCCTTTTTTTTGTACAAAATTTCAGGTTTTTCCAGATTTTTTGCCTAAATTATCAATTCCAGGTTTCTAGGTTTTGGGCCACCCTTATGAGTAGATATAAACTATTTGTCATCAAACTGTTGTTTTAAAATATTAATTTTTACAATAAGTTGCGATACCGCTCTTTTCTGATTACATATAATTTATTACAATAGGTTAGTGTACGCATCAGTATCTTATTACAAAAGGGATGAAAAACATGTTTTAATCTGATAAGTTAAAATTACTTTATCTTTTTTTTTTTTTATTGAGTGTTGTAGTTCAACTCGTGCTATTAATATTCTCTTAAAAGCTATTTTTGTTAATTTTCAAAAGGAAGAAGATAAGAAGTTAAGTACTAGCAATATTAAGAAAAACATTTAAATTATTTGACATAGTTTTGACATACTATAAAACAGGGGTCCGGCAGCCTTATGTAACTCGCGAGCAAATTTTCTAAAGAAAAATTGCTGGCGGGCCGCACTAATTAGAAATAAACCTATAAATAAACCAAATAAATATATTCTTATTTACTATAGAAACTTAAGTTACTCTACAAAAAAATACAAACAATAAGTAAACTTAATCTTGGCATATACCTCTCTTATAACTTGATTTATAAACTTAAACAAAATTTAAAAAATTATATAGAGGTATAGTATACACATTAACTTGTTACATAAAATACTAAACTAACTGCTTAGTTATAAAGAACTCAATTAGCAAAACAAATAACACTTTGATTCTAAAATTATGCTAGATAAACTTTTGTGTATATATCACAGTTTCACTATGGAAGTGTCCTTGCTACAGACCATCAATACTAAAAAGCTTACAAAATCTGCTTGTTCGAGTAGGGTACTTCTTCAATATGTTAATAGAAAATTTTTGCAGTTTTATAAAGGATATTTTACTAATTTATACCAGGTGAAGGCATTGGAAGTAAAATTAAATATTTTTGTAAATTTCTAGGAAAATTTTGAGTTTTTTTGACTTTAAAGGACTTTAAATAATTTTACCATTTGAAGGCTTTGGTAAACAGGAATTTTGTAAATTTAAACTGACCAAATTTGACTTTTTTTTAAATTTTATCAAATTTCCTGACTTTTTTTCAAAACCCCCCATTTTTGCCTGACTTTTCCTGACTTTTGTCATTTTCTTAAACTTTCTTGACTTTTCCTGATTTCCTGACTTTTCCTGACTGAGTGGCAACCCTGAGAAAGATATTATTTAAGATCAAAAATATGATAAACTGAGCAATATTAGAGCACTAATAACGAGTATTTACTGAATTAAATACCTAAATATAAGTTTTTATCATAAAATACTTAATTTTTATTGTTTTTAAAATGTATATTTCTGGCTGAAAAGAAGCTCGCGGGCCGCAGATTTTGACTTTGAGGGCCGCAGTTTGCCGACCCCTGCTATAATATATCAAACAGATATAATACAGGGTTGCCACTCGTTTTTTCAAATTTTTTTCCAGGTTTTCTAAATTTCTTCCAGGATTTTAAAAGAACACATTTTTCGGTCTATTTTTAGTTTAAAGTTAATTTCTATATAAAAAACTGTGTTAAAAAGTATAAAAACATTAAAAAGATACTGTAAAGTTACTTTAAATATGTTTTTTAATAAAAAAAAAATTGATGATGACAAAAAATTTTTATTTATATGATAAAAACAAATTATACAGTAATCTTCCTTTATTCTACCAACATATGTTTCTGTGTGTCAACGGATCAACACACTTCAATTGGGTTCTGTAAAAAAATAATTACTGTAATGAGAGAATAGAAGCATAGAATAAAGTAAGTGTATACATGTTTTCATTAAAATAAGATATTTTCTACAGATAATAGTTATTAATAGGTGAAATACTTAATATTAAATCCGACTGTTATAAAACTATATAATATTTGTGATTATTAAGACTAAAATAAGTAAAGTAAGCTAAATTACACAACAAAACATAATATAAACAAACAACTCACGTTAATGGGAAAGATAACTAATTCAAATTTTATTGTTGTTAACTAATGAAAAATACATTCGTTACAACTAATAATTACGTCACAATGTAAATGAGGTTATTTAAACTGTTTAATTTGTATTGCAAAGAACATTAATTTAGTTTTTATGTAATCTATTTTGAACAAAAATAAAACATTAACCATTAGTTAGTGAATCAATAAAATTTAATAAAACTTAACAACGCTGAATGCAATAAAAGTCACAGAAACTCGATGTAACATGTATATTATATATTGAATGTTTGTAATGATTGAATCAAAGTTATATAGAATTAGGAAGCAGATTTAGTTCAAATGTAAAAATCAAAAATTAAAAAAATTAAACTTTAAGAAAAAACAAAACACAAAAAACAAAATTGTTATTGGGCTTACAATGTACTGACCGATAATTAATTTACAGCGACATACATAAAATCATAATGACCTAAATTAGATATATACTGTATTTTATAATTAATAAAATAATTAATGGTAAAGTAGGAGTCGGCTGTTTAATTTAAATATCCCATACAGATAATTAAAATATTTAATAAGTAAATTGTGTTATATATGAAAGTTATAATTTAAAACAACAAGGTAGTCATATGCTAAGTATAAACCTGCAGTAAAAAACCTACTAGCTCTCTTGGGCGTAGTAGGTAAAAAAGCACGGTTTATCTGTGATTTGAATACAGGCTTCCAATTAAACTTGGAATTTAACATATAAAGGTGTGAAGAATTATAGTCAGAGGGTAAAGTGAATATAAGAAATTTCAGAGAATAGAAAGTGACTTGTGTGAAATAGATATAAATAATAAATGAATAAAACTATATGTTACTTAGGATATATAATTATATTAATATATGTTAAGTGAATGTGTGTGTGTATGTGGAAGGTGAATGAAAAGTATGAAAGGTGAGAAGGCGCCAAGGTGTTATTTGAAGAAGAACCGTCGGTTGTGTGCACAGTTGTTTGAAATATCACGTCTTTTATTTAGTAATTGCTTACTATCTTCTGCTAAAATTGCCATTCGTTCAAGGTTGCATATTTGGCAGATCTTGCTCGTGCTACTGATGTTATTGTTGGCGTGGTGGAGGATGCTCAATTCCATTTCTAGTTTGGTTCCATACCTATCAAAATACTGCCAAACGAAATATGACAATCTTGTACTATTCTTTTTATTTACATGCTTAAAAGTATACTTATGCCCGGTGTACCTATCTTTAAAGTGACCTCCTGTCGAACCAATATACACCTTATCCTTATTATTATCATTAACATTAATATTACTTGCCAAATATGCAACCTTGAACGAATGGCAATTTTAGCAGAAGATAGTAAACAATTACTAGGTAAAAATTGTAACTGTCGTAAGTCGAATAAAATAAACTGTCCGTTACATGGTAACTGCTTAATTAAAAATGTTGTGTATAAGGTGCGTGTTAAATGTAAACTTAGTGAAGATAAAAACATAAACAATAATAATGTTAATGATAATAATAAGGATAAGGTGTATATTGGTTCGACAGGAGGTCACTTTAAAGATAGGTACACCGGGCATAAGTATACTTTTAAGCATGTAAATAAAAAGAATAGTACAAGATTGTCATATTTCGTTTGGCAGTATTTTGATAGGTATGGAACCAAACTAGAAATGGAATTGAGCATCCTCCACCACGCCAACAATAACATCAGTAGCACGAGCAAGATCTGCCAAATATGCAACCTTGAACGAATGGCAATTTTAGCAGAAGATAGTAAGCAATTACTAAATAAAAGACGTGATATTTCAAACAACTGTGCACACAACCGACGGTTCTTCTTCAAATAACACCTTGGCGCCTTCTCACCTTTCATACTTTTCATTCACCTTCCACATACACACACACATTCACTTAACATATATTAATATAATTATATATCCTAAGTAACATATAGTTTTATTCATTTATTATTTATATCTATTTCACACAAGTCACTTTCTATTCTCTGAAATTTCTTATATTCACTTTACCCTCCGACTATAATTCTTCACACCTTTATATGTTAAGTTCCAAGTTTAATTGGAAGCCTGTATTCAAATCACAGATAAACCGTGCTTTTTTACCTACTACGCCCAAGAGAGCTAGTAGGTTTTTTACTGCAGGTTTATACTTAGCATATGACTACCTTGTTGTTTTACATTTTAACTTTCATATATAACACAATTTACTTATTAAATATTTTAATTATCTGTATGGGATATTTAAATTAAACAGCCGACTCCTACTTTACCATTAATTATTTTATTAATTATAAAATACAGTATATATCTAATTTAGGTCATTATGATTTTATGTATGTCGCTGTAAATTAATTATCGGTCAGTACATTGTAAGCAAAATAACAATTTTGTTTTTTGTGTTTTGTTTTTTCTTAAAGTTTAATTTTTTTAATTTTTGATTTTTACATTTGAACTAAATCTGCTTCCTAATTCTATTAAACTTTGATTCAATTATTACAAACATTCAATATATAATATACATGTTACATCGAGTTTCTGTGACTTTTATTGCCTTCAGCGTCGTTAAGTTTTATTAAATTTTATTGATTCACTAACTAATGGTTAATGTTTTATTTTTGTTCAAAATAGATTACATAAAAACTAAATTAATGTTCTTTGCAATACAAATTAAACAGTTTAAATAACCTCATTTACATTGTGACGTAATTATTAGTTGTAACGAATGTATTTTTCATTAGTTAACAACAATAAAATTTGAATTAGTTATCTTTCCCATTAACGTGAGTTGTTTGTTTATATTATGTTTTGTTGTGTAATTTAGCTTACTTTACTTATTTTAGTCTTAATAATCACAAATATTATATAGTTTTATAACAGTCGGATTTAATATTAAGTATTTCACCTATTAATAACTATTATCTGCAGGGTTGCCACTCTTTGAGCCAAAAAATCTTCCCTGAGTGACCAAAAATTTCCCTGAGTAACCTTAAATTTCCCTGAGTTTCCCTGAGTATTTTTCAAATCATAAAAAAAAAATTTTTCTCTTCTAACACAAATTATTAATACCTCATTCTCAGTTTTTTTCTTTAATAATAAAAGGAAGGTTGTATGTGTATGCTTCTGCATTAAATTTATGAAAAAAACTGTTTTCAAAAACTCAATCTTAAAAGGTTTAAACCAATTAAAAATTAAAAACTAAATTTTTGCACAACTTTGTGTAAACTTGTTAGTTAACTTTCTACATAAAAGAATAAAGTTTAATTTGTTTGACATTTTAATTGACAAAATTTAATTATACTATAATAATAATTTCACATGAAGAACTCACTTAAATGCATACATAATAACTTCATTATGACTTGTATGTCTTTCCTAGCAACTGTTCTGAATGCAGTAAATAAAACTTAAAAGCTTAACATTATTGTAAAAAAACCTGCAAAAAGAAAGTTTAATTAACAAAAGTAATACAACACTAATCTGTATTCATTTTAATTTTTTTTACTGAAAACAAGTAGTTGTAAACAAATAACAAATAACTTTATTATTTAAAAAATAAGAACTAATAGTACAACATAGTGTTTTTTAAACTACATAAGTAACTAAAAATAAATAGTTTATTAGAATTTTGCAATGAATAGTTAACAACAACTTTCATTTCTCTAAACTGTTTGATTTTACTTAAGTAAATATAAATTTAAAACTTAAAAAAACTACAATGTTAATACTAAGAATATTGAAGAACTAGCCGCAAGGCTAAAAAAATCTAAATAACCACTTAAATAATAAAAATTACTACTTTTGAACAGAATATTGAAACTGGATTAACTAAACCTCATTCTAGATCTAGAAAAATATTTCCCTGAGATTTTCAAAAACTTCCCTGAAATTTAGAGAAAAAATCAAAACTTCCCTGAGTTAAAAGAAAAATGCCAAAATTCCCTGAGTTTCCCTGAGATTTTCTACAGTTTGAAAATTCACTGAGATTCCCTGAGTTCCCTGAGTGTGTGGCAACCCTGTATCTGTAGAAAATATCTTATTTTAATGAAAACATGTATACACTTACTTTATTCTATGCTTCTATTCTCTCATTACAGTAATTATTTTTTTACAGAACCCAGTTGAAGTGTGTTGATTCGTTGACACACAGAAACATATGTTGGTAGAATAAAGGAAGATTACTGTATAATTTGTTTTTATTAATATTCCAGTGAAGTTACTTCACTAGGATCTTTTGTTAGCAAACAATTTTGAACAGTTATTTATATGATTGATTTTTTGTGCCAAATCGAAATTTTACTACTGAAAAAGTTAAAATTATTAAAAGTTCCAGGTTTTTTTTTCAAAATTTCTTAAATTCCAAGTTTTTCCAGGTTATTTTTGCCTAAATTGTCGAATTCCGGGTTTTTCCAGGTAAAGTGGCAACCATGTATAATAACTATAATATTTGTTTTTTTTTCTTAAAATTAAATGTCCAATATAGTCCTACAATCATTAGAAAACTTTGAAAAAAACAACATAAGTCTAAGAATACAACTGCTAAGAAAAATATTTAACAACCTTTTATATATAACTATTGTATTTCTGTTTAGTTGCACTCTACGTAAAAAGAACTTTTTGTGAGTATAACAAAATAAAAAGAAAAATGTCGATCAAAGAGCTTTATTAAAAATAAAAATATTTGTAAAAAATTCTAGTTTATACTTAAAGTTTTAAATGAAAACTTTCGCATTATAAGTTTGAAACATATGTTTTAAAAGTTTACCTGGGGAATTACAACATCAGCTAACGACTTTGATATTGTGTAGATGTCAAAAAAGTTTTTAACCAAGTCTAAATTGTGTTGCAAATCGTACCTATTTAATAAAAAACTCATGTAAAACATATTTTTAGTTATAAATTATACACAATTAGATAAACTTTTAAATGTCTAGAAAAAACAACAACGACAACAGTTAAAAACATATAGTGTTTGAGTTTCTAATAACGTACAAATACATATAAACAAACTTGATGCAGTCGTATATATCAGGGATTTTGCTGATATCAAAGTCATCATTTTTCATTTTGAAGTCTTTTTCAAGTTTAGTCCATCTTTTTATCATAATATCTAATGACTCACGGTGGTACAGCTTTATTCCTTTTGAATAAAAACGTAATGTAAACTACCAAACAAAAATAACTTGAAGCATCAAATGTTTATTTATAACTGTAAACAACGCTTTGAAAATTAAAAGTCTTTTTTAATTTTTTCATAAACAAATGAATAAATACAGAAAAACTAAAAAACCTACCTTTGTATTCATCTTTTTCTAATAAGCCTTTAAGATGAACGTTTAATTGAGTAATCAATTCATGAACTTTGTTGCAAGATTGCTTTGGACTTTCCAAGAACTTTAAGGCTTCAACAATAGATTTTTTCTTCAGAGGTGAATACTGTATAAAACGTACAATAAACCCATTAATTGCTTAGGGATACTAATGTTTTAATTCAAAGGAAGCTAATAAAAACAAAAAGATAATATAATATCTCTGTTTACAATACCCTTAGTTAAACAATATAACAATACTATATATAATACTACAACCATCATTTACTGTAAACTATATGATAAGGAAATAATTGTATACATTATTTTTGGTATTCATTTTAATAAACTTCAGATCAAAATAATAACACAAAGTTTAATGGATAAAAAAAAACTTTAAATTTATCTAAATAAAAAAATACTTGTGTTGCATGATATCAATTATTTTGAACTTTTGTTATAAAAGTATATCCTATGCTATTTAAAACATATCATTAGATAGCTAATATCCACGTATTAAAAACCCATCAGAGTTATTTTAAAAATCATTAAAAAGCTGGTTTAATTTAAATAAGTTAATGACTACTTGAACTCTTATGTTAAAAATTTATAATCAATTTGCTTTTATAATTATTATTTTAAAATATTACAAAAATATAAATTTTTGATAGTTTCATGGAACAATTAATAATCATTTCTTTAGGTTCTTTGACTTTGCGCAAACTATTTATCGTTTAACTCGGTTACATAAAGCAAGTACTTTATGTACATAAGAAGTCTTATACGGAAATATAGTTTTTTTTTAAGCAGTTTATAATTCTTAGGCTGTAAGGTGGTTAAATATTGTTCAGTTTATTAGACTTATATTTTAGTTATGTAAAAAAGACAACTACCTCCTTAAACTTGTCTTCAACTATTTTTTCATCCCGATTCAGTATTTCTTGAAGACGTTGTTTCACTCTATTAAAGTAAACTATTTTTTTATTTCTCTAAAAATTTACATAAAAATTAATTCATATGTATTAATTTTTGCAGTTTATAACTCTACCAGGCAACAAATTAAGTAATAAACAGTTTTATAAGATTAACTCCCAATAAAATGTAAAACAATTTTTTGAATTATAATACACCCTATGATTATAAAATTGAATCTATCAGTAATTAATTGAAGTCATTTAATTGTGATAAATTTAGAATAATTATTGACAAGTAATTATAAATAGTAACTAACTAAAGTAACGCAAGAAGCATTTTAGAATTACTATAAAGTTGAGTATTAAGTATTTTGTATATTTAATAATTCATTATCACTTTGTTTTTTAAGAGGTTTTTCTAGAAGGAGCGGTAATTAATTATGGATCTGAATTGTATATATAAATGTTGGTTTTGTTATAGTTTTAAACTACATATTTACAATATTAATTTGAAAAGAAAATAATTTGTTAAACGGTTATCAAAAAAAAAAATCAAATTAAATAAGTATTATAACATATAAATTACTTTCTAATCAGCTTTGAACAACTTTGTAATTAAAATAAGTTAATTTACTTTCTCGTAACTAGTTTAATAAATTACTTTACAAACAAATTTTGAAACAGAAATGGTACTCAAACTTTGTTTGCATAAAAAACACGTTAAAGAAATAATTTTTCAACTAAAAGTAAAACTATATTATGAACTTTTATTTATTTCTTCTTTTTAATTAAGTGAAGTAAATCTAAAAACATATATATTTTCTATTTTACTTTTAAGGATTTTAAAACACTCGGTATGAAATTAAGATCATGCAAAACTATGTTGTTGAAAGTAAAACTTAATTTAATAATGTAAAAATTTATTTAAAAAATAACAAAAAAGCTGTTTTATTAAATTTGTATAAAAATTAAAAAGTATATTTTTATTTTAGAAATCTATGTAAATGTTCTTTATATTTTTACAATTTAAATAAGCAAATTATCTAATTTGTTATTCGTATTTCTTCAATTTTAAATAATCTGAATTTTTTTTTTAAATACATACATGATATAAAAATACAACAAAAATTTAGTTAAAAAAGAATTCAACAAAAAAGTTGAATTCTCACAAAGTCTTTTGACATAAAAGATAATGTATAACAAGAAAGAGCATATATTAAGAAACAAAATAATCAAAAACAGTTTAAGTTTTAATTTGAACAAGTAAAAATTAGACAGGGAATATTTTGAGTTCATGTAATTGCTGAATTTTATTTTGTTAATAATACTGTTGACATAATTTATTTTTTACTTATTTATTTTAAACCTTTTTAACATTAGTGAAAATTATGAAGAATTCAAAATGATTTACTACTAGTAATTAAAAACTTAAATTAAGTTAACTTTTCATGTACAGCTCTAAATTGACATTTGATTTTTATTAATTGATCTTATGAAACTTTATAAAACAAACTCATTTCCAATTAAGATAAAATACACAATTAAAAATCTAAACAAGTAATATACCAGATTTATCAATTTCACAAAACAATGTTTAAAAAAGTCCGACACAACCACATCAAATTAAACCAACAGATGAAAAACAATAGTTTTTAATTGGCTTTAAAAATGAAACTAATTAATTTATAAATTTTTGAAATTGTGTATATCTGAAAATTAAATGACTGATACTTGACCCAATTACAAAATGAAAAAAAGCAAAACTATAAACAACGAACGAAGTCTGCATTTTTCCAATCAAGTCATTAACTTCTTCGTCCCGATGAAGAAGACTGAATATAAGTTTTTTGTTACAATTATATATACTACTAATATAAGATTCTCTACAACCTTAGCTAGTTTAAAATAAATTAAACCTTAATGAGCGTTTTAGTTATAAAAGTATCAAGTAACTATAATTTTGTTTTATTTAGTACAAAACAATTTAGTCCATATAAGAACAAAAAAAGTTATTTATGTCGAATTAATTTAAAAATGACATATTAATTAAGAATATTTTTCTTAATAAGCATAGAATATTTGTAACAGATAGTCTATACTTATTTTGAAAGGTAACACTATAGTTTTTTCAAAAAAAAATATTAAAGTTATTTCTAAGCTGTAAAATAAATACTATTCTAAACACTTATACATTCATATGTCAAAATTTACATTAGCAAATGAGCCATTAAATAACTTTTTTTAGTGTTAGAATTAAAAGTGTGTAAAACATATGCTTGTACAATTTAAAAAAGTTAACTTTGTATAAAATCGAAAAATTGTTATAACAAAGTACTAACAATCAACATTTACCGTCAAAAATGATATAGCCTCAATTAACAAGAAAAATATCAAAATAAAAACAAAGGTTAAAAATTTTATGTTTGATATTAAAAATGGTTGTTTGCTTAACTTACATATAATTTTGTTTAAAATTTCTAGTTTATTATAATTTTTTAAAACACTGATGACTTAAATATTAGTACAAAGCTGTTATTAATGCTTATTATAATTTTGAATTTTGGCTAGAGTAACTGTTAAATAATTGCTTATAATTACTAATTTATAACTAGGTTTTTATAGTAACTTTCAAGTACTTATTTTATTAAACTAAAGACGTTTTATTAAACTAAAGACGTTTATCTGTGTTTAATTAAGATCACATTTCAACAAAATTATAATCAGGCTGTTAATGTACTCTGTACCAAATTAAAACTCCGTTAAACTATTTTATCAAATTTACACAAGAAATGTCGTTAGTTTTAACAACATAAGTACTTCGAAAACTATTGTTATTATACTCTAAAAAACTTGTTATGTTCAGATATTTTGTAATAAAATAACTAAGGTTTTATTTTTTTTTTACATTAAACAGCAACTATTCTATTTTATAGTTAGTAAGAACATAGTTGCCATTCTTTTAAGCATATAAAAAACGTAAAGTCCGAATATTAGTCTGATTTTACTGAAAATTAAAATTAACATTAGGCTTCTTATAGTCTTTTTTTAAATTATGCTTAAAAAAATGGTTACAGTTAAAAGATGTGTACGAAATGGGTGGGATTATATGAGTACAGGGAAACTAACAATATTATAATACAAAATAGCTTAAGTCTGAATTATAAAAAGTTTAAAAATACAATTTTAACTAGTCTATAAAGACGAAAATAACTATTATTTTGGAAATATTGTGAACAGTATACACTTTTAAGACAACAAAGAATCTTAATTTTTGATATAAACTTTTTAATAAGGCATGTTTCAATGAAAATTGGTTTAACATTTACTTCAAAACACAATTAAAAAAATATATATCTTCATATAAACTAAAAATTTTAAATAAGAAATATGTTATTTGTAGAAAGTAAACAAAACATTTTAAATACTTTTGAGATGATTTTAAAGTTATTGTAGTTATTGTTGCATTAAAGTTTTATATAATGCATTATTTTTTAAATTAATAAAACATAATTCATATTTTTCTGCTTTAATGATTGGGATAACTTATTAGCCATTTAAATAAGCCCAAATCGTAAAAAAAGTACAAAAATTGTATCTTTTAAATATAATTTATTTAGAGTACATAACTGTTAAATAGTACTTTAAAACCTTTAAAATTTTTAAACAACTTATTTTATACATACTTTAATATAATGTTTACAAACTGCCTTTTATTTTCTAGTTAGTTTTAAATTTTATAAAGGTAGAAAGATTTTGACCATAAAATATCTAAATAAAAAGGTTATTATAAAAAAAGCTTAATTTAAAAACACTTAAAACTAAAAATCAAGTATTCAAAAACTTTTTTTATTAAAAAAAAACAGGAATAATAAAAAATTTCGAGCTCATAATATATGATTGCTAAAGTTTAAGGTAAATTTTATACTTTAAAACTAGTGTGTTAACATTAGCCTTTAGTTTTAAAGTTTTCCTTATTTCTCAACAACCTATTTTAAACAAGACTATTTAAAGCTTGCACAAATACAACTTTTTTTTTGTCTTCTAACTTAATACATGTATAATATCTTAAAGTCGTTAACGGTAATGATTTATTATGCTTCCAACTCATTTTTTGATTAAGTTTTTTTTCTTTTATGTAAACAGAATTTTAATAACTTTAAGTCGAGATTTTAATTTTAAAATTTACACCACACCGCTTTGGAAATCAAGTATATGCAGAACACTAAATGCCGAGAATTTAAATTACCAACCAATTTACGATGCTACGTCAATTATAATGCTAAGACAAGTCCGACGAATGATTTCCATAAGATACTCTGTAAAGATCGTAGCTAGTAAGGGCAACTTGACTTTTATACCTAGATTATAAAGTATGTGTAAAGTTTTTATAAAGTACTGTAAAGTTTTTTTTTTCTTTTTCCTTTTTAGCTCATTATGATTTTTATTAAGTTGGGTATGCAACTCGATGACCGAGAGGTCTTTTTGTGTATCCAGGTCCTTGAACAAAAAATTTTGAGAAGATTTTTGTTTTGTTCAATTAACCACTATATAATACCAAAAGTTTTTATCGAGATGTCTAAAGCAGAGCTTAAATGGATCCAACATGACAAAACCGACAATAAGTCGCAATCGTAAAATTCAGGTGATAATGTATCGCGCAAGCTGTTTTAGAACATAGGGATAACAAATATACGGTTGCTGCATTACAACACTACTTATAATAAAGATTTCAACCTCGCATCTTACTCATAGACACAAATAAAAATATTAAGACAAATGGTATTGATAATTTTTTTGTGATTTAAAACGCCTGCTACTAGTAAAATTAGTTTTTTTTTCTATTAATACATAAACTGTCTTAAATATTTTAGATTAAGACAACATTAAGAACATCAACTAAAAAACTAACTTTTGTTGGCCTTCTGATAGATTATCGCTTTCGTTATCGAGAAGACCGTTCATGTTTGCACTTTTTACCATTTGTACTAAAATAGGAGTTAACTCACCTTCTAATGCTAACAATCCCTAGTAAAATCGAAAAAGTAAAAAGAAAAAAATTGTTTTGTTTTATAAAATTTACTTTTTATATTTCTTGAAAAACTTTCTATTACTTACTGTTTTTAATTTATAAAAGTAAGTAATAAAACAGATTTGTCTTAAAATTGATGAAGGTTGGAAACAAATACCTTTGCAAAGGCAGCAGCAGTCATTTGGACCCTGCCTTCATCAGAAGCGTATATTTTTAAATCGTGTCTGTAGGTTGAGTGCAATCGAAGCAGGCCGCATCCAGGATAACCAGCATAATCACCTAATAAAATTTTAAGGTATAACTAATCAAACTTTAGATTGCAGCCATTCGTATTCTTATTTTATATCAAATTTATCACCTTTTAAATAGTAGACATCAAAAAAAAAATTTAAAGGTCCGAAAAAGCAAAATTTTTGAATAGTTGTAACGTTAACTATTTAAGTACTAAATTTATAAATTATGAAGGGTTCCTATCCAAATTCAAGTAAACAACTCTGCGCAGTAGTAAGAATTAAATATTTTAAAATGTCTACGAAATTAGTAAACAGAATTTAAAAATTTAAGTTTAATAAATTAAGAACTAAAAAAGTTGTTTCTATTTAAAATAATTTATACTAAACTAACTTTAAGTTACGTACTTATACAAATATTTTATAACTTATTAATAATACAGTTTTAATGATTAGTTTTTATGATAAAACGATTTGTCAACTTATAATTTATTCTAAAATAATATATTTTAATTTATAATGCTTAAAAAAAATTTTAGTCTGTTTCTACGTGTAATGAAAACAGTTTTTAAGTTTCAAACTAAAGCTAATATATAGTTAATGAAATATTTTAATTGTCGTACATAATCGTAGTTCTCTCAATCTATAATACTTTAACACTTTCAAATAACTGCTTATAAAGTAAACAAGTAAAAATACAACTTAATTTTTATCGTATAGTACATCTGAAGAACTACCTACAAAGAGTTTTGTTAAACCTTTAATTTGAAAAACTAAAATATATGATATATGTAAAATTTTATAATTAATAGAATGAACTTTTTAATATTTATAAACTAAAGTTAGAACTTAAAACTACGCATTATTTTTTAAAGTAGTCAATTTTTAAAACTTACGGCGCTTTACGTGCAAATCTAAAACAAAAGTTCTACGGACATACAAATTGGACGTTGTGTTTTAATTAGAAGACGAAAAAATTAAGTTATGATAAGTTTAATACTTTTACTTTTTTGTTAATATATTTTCCTACGAACTTGTTTACTAAGGAACTTTATCTATTGAACACATGCAATAACTTAATTTAAAACAATTTAACTTAAAATATTTTTTTTAAACTATTAAAATACTTGAATTTTGCTGTACAATATAGTTCTATAAAATTATTTGAACAAAGATATATTATAAGTGATAACAATAAAGCATAAATATTGCTTAGATTCTACTAAATCTTAAGAATTTTGCCATAATCTTTTTAAATAAAATAAAAGCAAGAATATGAAATAATGCACCACACAAGCATAAACCAAACTAGTGTGATCTTCTACAAAGTGATATCAAGACAAAATCCTTTTTTAATTTAAATAAATGTTGAAGTAAATTTAAATACATAACACACAAATCACTCTGATTACCTATTATGTCTCCACACAAACCGAAAACTGAAAATTAAAAGTATATTAAAATTAAAAGTACAAAAAAATAAACAGTAAGAAGGCTTGAAGTTATACTAAGATAAAATATTTTAATAATTCTGTTATAAACTGATAACAAAGACTTAAATTAAACAACTTTTGGTTGACACCAAAACAAATGAAAGGTTTTATTGACCAAGCTATACATGTTGACTGATATTTAATCATTTTAAAAGTTAACAAACTATAACCTTAAGGAAAACAAAATACTTGTTTATGATTAAACATCTTCGATAAATAGAATCAAATATGTTGAGTGCTTTGCTAGTAAATAGTGCTGTTAAAGGTTTAACCAACCAGTATCCATCAATCATAGCGTCAACTATAAATCCTGAAATAAAAGTACTATACTTGAGAGATTACATAGTCGAATATAGGAGAAATGAAAAGTAATATTCTTGTATTGAATTGTCAATTGACTACAATTCAACAATAAGACAAGAACTCTGTTTTAGCTGATCTTAATATTTGAGACTTCGGTGTGTTCCTAGAAAAATCTACAGTCTGGGACTTGCTTTTTAACATAAAAAAAGAACAAAAACATGCCTACTTTTTCTTGATAGTAAATAAAACTAACAACTTTCAGTATATTTTATTACACATTTGCTCTTATATAGTTTTTTAATTTAAAAGAATGTTTTTTTGGATTTAATGTGACCTTTTTCTCATAAAAGCTGCCGACATTATAAGCTGTAATGAATACGTGCATTATTCATTATTCAAAGTTGAGCTCAGAAAATATTTTGAGTTAGATGCGCTTCCTTGCACTAGCCAATGAGAATCATCTGACGTGTTTCAAACTAATTCTGATGCAACTAAACATCAGAACGTGACGGGCAGTTATTTGTAAGCAGTTGGGTTAGTTTGGTGTGCAGCTGGAAGCAACAACTACCTTGAACTGATTTGTGAATGTTATTGTTAGTATTGTTTTAAAAGTGAATTTTTCAACTGGTGTTTTATTGTTTGAACATTTAAGCCAAGTTTATTTTTTAATAGTTAGTTAAACCTTCAAAGTTTATTGTTTACTAAAAGTTTTATTTAATTTTTAGTTTATTGTTCTAAGTCTTTTGATAGATTTAAATAGCTTCCACTTTTTAAAGTGTTATAATAGTAATTTATAATTTTGTTTATGCTTGTATTTCTTGTTGTGTTTTATATAAAAGATTCATCACTTAAAACTGTCTTTCTGATTTCTATAAAGTAGCCTAGAGTAGCATTAAGTAGTGTATAGCTATTATGTCCAACTATAATAATATAAATGAGAAGTATGAACAAAAAGGTCAGGTTGACTATCTGCCCACAGGAAGTCAACCTGACCCAACTGAGGCTTTAGATGTTGGGTCACCAACATCGGTAGCCCACAAAGCCCTACTTTTTAAGAATTTCCTTGATGTAAATAAAAACTTAACGTGGAGATGAGCAACATATCTAGTTGATCTATCAACATATCTATTACCAGAAATAATCTTTCGCACGCCGGCCTTATTAAAAAAAGCTTTAACACAAAAACATCTGTGGGATATATATGTTATGTTTCACTAACAAGCAGTTTAGAGTACATTTAAAAATACTTTATACCAAAATTCTCAACTTCATTTAATTTACACATCTTTTTTGAACTGAAAAATATGTCGCGGGCCAGAGATTTCAGTTTACAGACCGTACGTTGTCAACCCTAATTCGGCATCTTAGATTTAAAATATCATATTAGTAACAAACTTTTCTAAAGATGTGTAATCAATCAATATTAAGAGTTTTACTACAATAGTTAATAAATGTAATAGTACTACTAGATAAAACTAGTTAACTTATAGTTAAATTAAGTAACAAAGTCTTAATGCAAATATTGAAAAATAAAACCAAATCCCTTGACAATAACCTACAACTTAGAATTTAAAACTTAATTAAATTTATTTAAATTTCGGTCAAACCAACCATGTCCACCAGGATACATGCACCTGAAAGCCCTTCCAAGCTCTTCAGCTTGAATTCTACCAGCAGGAGTCAGCTCACCACCCCATTTCAATATCAGCAACAACGCAGCTCCTTCGTCTTTCTCACTAACTACAGCTGTTAAGATGTTGAGATGGAACAGTTTTCATTGATAAAATGATTTTAAACAGAAAACCAACATTTATCATTGTTTTCTTCAGAGCTAGAACTAGCTACTGGTGCTTTCTTTTTCTTCTTACCAACGTATTTGAACTGTACTTTTCGGTTTATTCCGGAAAAATGACCGTACCTTATATATTGAAGATTTTTTCACAGTTATTACATTAATACTAAAGTGTGGTATATAAAATAATTAGAATACATTTCACACTAATATGTAAAAAAGCCTATATTTGATTTTTTCATTAAACATACCTAACAACATAATTCTTTAAACTTTTTTTTACTCTTTTAATTAAATGTTAAACCCTTTAAAATTCTCATACAAAAACATTTAGGAAGTTAATACAAACTAAATTATATAATTAAAACTAAACAGATGAAAATAAGAAAGGCTTTGAAGATAAGTTTAGTTATTCATCTTAAGGGGTATATTTTATATCTTTTGTAAGGAACTACTTTTATAGTTTAAGTTTTATTATTTATTAAGTTATAGACATTTTGGTACAAAAAATTAATTATTTCTCTTTCCAATTTATCAGATTCAGAACCGGCCAGATCTCAGCAAAAATTTCCGGATCCGGTAGATCAATACTTTAAACACACTTTAGTATTATGGTTAGATCAAAAATGTTCTTAATATTAATTAACCAATATAGACTTTCTCGAATAACACAAAATTACAAATTAATTGATATAAAGTTTAAATCCAACCTACAATCAATCATGAAACTTCATTGATAAAAAGACTATTCACAATATTTGCTGTAAAAATATGTTATTTGAATCATAGCTTATTAACTTACATTTCTAGTACCATTTTAAGTTGTTCAACTTTGTGTTGCTTCTCATTTATGTGGTTATCAGGATCCGATAATAAAAATCTTGCCACATCAAGAACTTCCTGAAGTTGCTTCGGTCGCTTTAATTTTAACCTTCCTGTTTTTGAACCTCCGTACTTGTCGAACAATTCAAAAAATCTAAAAAACATAGTGTAAAAATTTAAGCATCAACAAATTGTATTTAACTCATTGATTTTACTATATATATTTATTTATTTACTTTTTACTGTATTTTATAAAATAAAAAGTATCATAATATCAAATTTGTTAAGTGTTTAAATTTTTTTTAAATGTTTTTTTATCTAGAAAAAAACCTTACTTTTATTTATATATTTTTAATTGGAATACAAAAAACTACTTTCTAAACAAATTATTTGTTTAACTAAACAACATAAACTTGAGTTCGTTTAAAAAAATAAAACTTTTATGAACTAAACTTCAATAAAAAGTTCTGTATGAAAGAAAACACATTTAACATAAAAAAATATTTATGTGTAATAAAAATTTTACTAAAAACCAACTGCTTATTATGAAGACAATTGGTTTGAAAACGTAGAACATAAATTCATAGCTTAATCTTATTTTCATTAGGTTGTATTTTAAAATGTAACTAACTAATCAATTTTAGACTCTTATACCTTTTAGAAGTTACTTCGAATTCTTTAATGTTAGTCTAGATCAGGAGTCGGCAGGCAGTTGGTGCTCGCGGGCCAAATTTCAATTTTTCAAAATCTTCGCGGGCCACAGTTTTAGTTTTAGTGATATTTAAATAATCTTTTAGTTTTAGTTTTGGTCACACCAGAGATAGTTTTACTTTTATTCAATTTATGACTTTAAATAACTTTTAGCTACACATAGAATGCCTATTTAATATATAAATATCTATTGGAATAGAATTTACATTGTTTAATGCACTTAAGATTTAATAAAGTATGTACTTTTAAAAAACCTAATGAGTTAAACTTAGTAAGTTATTTTTATTATTATTCTTGCAACCTAACTCTCTATAAAAACCGAGCTTGAAGAAAATATATGGGTCACTTTTATACATTTTTTATATTATGAACCACCTTTTCATATTTTAAAAAAATGTTAGCTTTTGAAAATAGTTTTTGCGTCTTAAATAGTTTGCACTCTTTTGAAAATTCAGTAATTAGTTAATTTAATAAATTTAATACCTATTTATACTGTAGTTAAGCTAAATCAACTTTTTTAACGTAATTAATGCTCAAATACTTTAATAAAATACTTTATTAGTAATTAATTAGTCTTTTACACGGTTGCCACTTTAAAATTAAAAATGTCTGAATTATATTAAAGATTATTATAATTTAAAATAGCTTAAAACTTTCTGTTAATCAAGCTTAAATCATAACTAAAACATCATTATGATAAAAAAGCACATTATGTAAATAGACAAAAAAAATTACTATTAGTAAACTACACTACTGTCATAAAAATTATTCTGAGAATTCAAAGATTTATTGAAAGTGTTTGAAATAAAAGTTTCAGATACACCTGAGCTTTAAAAAAATTTCTTAAATAGCATTAACCTAGTCTTAGTTTTTAAGTTTTTCAAACTAGCCTGAATGTTTGGCAACCAAGTTTACAATAAGGTTCACAAAATAAAGATATATCGAAGTTTATTAACAGTGAATTAATTAAATAACTAGAAAAAATATTATTATTCAACCTAAATGGACAACTAAGATTTTAAATGTTTTTAACAGATGTATATAAATTTATTAAGCTATGAATTAATGAATTAGAAAAACCTATTTTTATTGAGCATTATAGCAATTCTTTATCTGCTTTGCAAATATTGCATTTAAAAAGAGCAAATGTGAGTTATAAGAGGAGCTATAAGAACTACAATACGTTAGTTTGGAGTTATTGCGAGAAACAAAAAATAAATCGCTTAAACAACGCACATGATTTTTTTTAGTAACTACAGACTGATCAAAAAAAAAAACTGTTGAGGCAAGATATAAAATAGGAAAAGTATATACTAAAAAAAGATACCTTAAAAGTTAAAAATTTATTTAAATAAGTTGTGTTGGCGTTATTAAAATATTTTTGTTTATTTCTTCAACATCAACAAGAAGTCGTGTTTAGGAAATGTCTGAAGATTATTAAGCCGCATAACCCAAGTTATTAATTATTATTAACAAAATCAATCTGTTAAGATGAGAGAACTGATACAACAGATATTGCTCATTTTAGACTTTTTATTTCAGGTGGTTTTCCTAATTTCGACATTTTAGTAAAATTTCTATGTGCAGTTCAAATACAAAAAACAAGAATAGTTAAAGAGACTTTAAAAGCAGAGGGAAAATGCACCAATATAAAGATTTTAAAAATACAACTTTTGCCTCTATTTTTAGTATAAAATTAAGTTGAAAGTAAATGTCTTAAAGTAAGTTTAAAGTAAAGTAAAATGTCTTAAATAATATAGAAAAATTTACAAGATACTGTTAAGCTACTTTAAATGTGTTTTTTAATAAAAAATATTTATGTGGTAGATTTTTGTGTCAAATCGAAATTTCATTACTTAACATGTAAAATTGTTTACAATTCCAGGTTTTTTCGATAATTTTCATACTCAAGGCTTTTTCAGATTTTATAAGTATAAATTGTCAAATTCCAAGCTTTTCCGGGATTTTTTCGAAACACTAATTGTTAACACTTATATGAATACAATTAATATAAATAATGGTATAAATTATATCAGCTGCAAGACTTAAAGTTTAAAATATACTTTAATTCAAAACAACACTGTGCATTGAACAAAACATACATCATAAAATTAGTTTACCACTCTTTGAATTAAAAAAGTCAGTCTGAGTGACCAAAACTATTCAATGTTTTACCATACAAAAAGCAATTCAAGCCAAAAACTAAAAATGACTAAACTGGCCAGAGATTTAAATTCTTCACACAGTCATAGTCTGAGTGTGTGACAATTTTTTTTTGTCGAATTTGAACTATTATGACTAAAAATGTACAAACTTATAAGTTACCATTTCTCAATCTAGTTTGTACTAAATAGGTAACTCCAAAAACCAGCAACTGTTTATATTAGTATGCAACGCATAGAAATTATCTTATTTTGCCAAAAAACATAGTTTGAAAAATGAAAAAGTATACCTAATAAAAGTTTTTTAATTTATGTCATATATATTGTTTTAGGTTCGTCTGTACACATTTAGATATTACACGTAGAAACAATAATGTTAGAAAATTGTGCATTGATTAAATTTTATCTCTTTAAGTATTAAGTAAAAAATGGTTTAAAATATAAGCATCTTTGTTAATTGGTTGCATAGGAATTAATTTAAAATGCAAAGAAACCCTCTAAAAAATCAAAGTGTAAAAAAAAAATTAACCTTATTTTTCATTATTATGTTATTTTAAATATTTTTGAGCACACTAAAATACAACATTTAGTAACAAAACATCTGTAATAGAAACTTAAATATAAAAAACGTATAAAATCAAAACTGTTTAGAAATGCATTTTAGTAAATTACTGTGCATTACTTTTGTACGAAACGGAAAACATTTACATTTAGTTTATTTACTAAATAGGTATTATATAACCATCTTACTAACTCGAAACACTTTTTACACTGATTTTTCATAAAATAATTTACTGTTGTATGAAGAAAGTTAAAATGAAATTGAGAAAAAAAACCTGGTGGAATGCTAAGCTGTCTTTTTTACATTTCTAAGTTAGTCCAGTAAAGTCTTTTAATTCCTTTAAAATGTTATACAAGGACTTAAAACTAAATTAATTAAAGAAAATTAAATTAAAATTTATTTTTGCTCAGCGGGCCACATTTACATGCTCGCGGGCCGCAAAATTTTCTTTCGCGGGCCGCATTCCATTCAAAAAAATAACGTGCTCGCGGGCCGCAGATTTACCCTTCGCGGGCCGCATTTGGCCCGCGGGCCGCATTTGGCCCGCGGGCCGCAGTTTGCCGACCCCTGGTCTAGATACAGTAAAATATTCTAAAATGATATTTTGATATTTTCATTTGCAATTTTAAGCAAGCTTAAAAGCGAAACAGTATAAATATAAGTATACACATATTTTATAATATTTTTTTTAATCTTTAGTTATAGCGAGAATTTTCGCATATTTAGAACAAACTTAGGATGTCTGACTTCCATTTTCATTTTCTGCTTAGGAGTTCTGTCTCCATGTCTGATGACTGCTACAACCGTTCGTAATTCCATCCTTAATAAATTTTATTTTCAAATATTAATGTTTACTTTACTTATAATAGTAAAAAATTTAACTTTAAAGTTGTAGCTTTTATGTACTTTGTACCATAATTTGTCATATATTGCTAGATAAAATTTATCATTTAAATATTTTTATCGATAATTTCACGACCAATATAAAATTATAAATTTTGGAAACTTCATAATTAGCCAACCGTTATGAGAAACCCAAACGTATCTAAATGATTAAAAAAATAAACAAAACTTACATAGATCCCGATGTGGTGGGCACAATAGGTATATACTCTGCATCTGTGGGTACTGACCAGGGAATATCGTATTGTGGAGCAAGTTCTCGCATTATCAAGTTTCTATTTTAGTTTTATGCAAGTTTTAAGCAACAATCTAAGCATGTGCATAAACCTAAAACTTGATGTTTTTAAAGCACTAGCAGTTTTAGAATAAGTGATTTTCTATTTATAATTTTCAAACTAACTTGCATAAAATTATACTATTTTATAATCAGATAAAATCGTTAACAACAAAAACCTTAAGCTATAAGTTCTATAAATTTTCTCAGCTTATACATTTTAAAGCTTAAATAAATATTTCATTAACCCAAGTACTTTTGCACAATCATCGTAATATTTTTTTGAGTTTTTTACAAAACTGAATCCATTTACATCACAAACATAAGACTTTCCATTTGCACGAAGAAAATCAAACCCACACACAGTTTGCTATTAATTATAGTTTGTATTTTTAAAATGACTCAAAACATTATAAAATAATCTTGTAAGTAAATATATTTTTAAACATAACAGATAACATTTTTTCAAATAATTAAAAAAATAAACAAAATTTAGTAACACTTAAACTCTAAAAGCAGATTTAAAGTACAAATATTTGTAAATTTATTTAATATTACATACATAAATGCTAAACTTGTAACAACAAAATCAGATATTAAAAAAAGTACTCAATATGAACTATTTATTACAACTACAAAATATATTAATTTACTTTTCTACTAACAATTAAATACTATCAAAGTTTAAAGTTACCGACCTTAAAAGAAAGTGAAACTTGTCTCGCAATTAATTTTTCTGTTGCGGACAAAATAACAGGGAATCTCACTTCTTTGCCCTCTCTGTCCCTTTCCACTTTGCCATCTAATGCTGGCGCTTTCCTCGCTTCAGCGTGCGCATAATCGGCTCCTACTGTGTACACCTTTTGATATTTGAAAGAAAACAATTAAACTGCTAATAAATGTTAGATTCTTTTTTTGAAGTACAATAAATTTTCTTTCAAAAAGTAGGGGGTGATTTTACTGGCTAAATCGAAATTGTATCAAATGAAGACTCAACTACTTATAGTAATGCATAAAAATTTTACACTTTAAAACGACCTGACGAAGCATTTACATACTTTTACGTCAGTACCGTCAGTTGGCATGAAGTCTTCATATATGTAAGAACCGTTCCTCCTTACATTACTTTCTGTAAAGTACTGGCTGCTGCGATTTCCTATCTGGAAATAGAAGTCCTAATTGTTATTAATAACAGAAAAAATCAATAAAACTACAAGGTATAAAATTATTTTTGCTATTTAATTATCTTCTTAATGAAATACTCATGTTTATTTTCATTCAAAGTTTGAAAACTACACATACTTTATTTATAGAAACTAGAGTATTTGTGTTAAATATATTTAGTTAAGTTAAATGAATTTAACAAACTAACCCAAAGTTATTTTTAATTTAGTATATGTTATCTACAAAAATTTTATTGTTTATTAAGTAAATCAAAAACCACACCTTTTACTAAAAAATCACGAAAATTATAAGTTAAGTAAGAAAAAACTAATAAAAAATAAATTTATTTTTCACTCCATAAAATGAAAGTTATTATTGAAGCAACATATCTCAGACTTAGCTCGTAAAAAATAATAATTAATTTATTAATCAGAACATATATATTTCATTTGTTCCAAACTTTGTTAGAAATTAATAAAAAACATTTGAAGGGTTGCCAAAGGTTTTATGAGTTTCTGTAAGGTATTTGAAAGTATACTATTTCAATTTCTATTTTAAAATTAAATTTAATATGCATGTTGTTTTTTCTGCACAACAATAAAAATGTGAAATAAGTTACCGCAGGATATAGTTTCGTGTGGGAGGGTGGAACATTTTCGATTCAAACTAAAAAAATAGATCTAAATAATATAAACACCAGTAAAATACAGTGATTATAGATTAAAAATTCATTATAATGATGGTTTGAAGTAATTTTTATTTAGTTATTTTAAAGAATTAGTATCACTAAGAATAATTTTTCTTCCCTACGCCTTCCCCCTACAGATTATAAATTGTTGTATATAATTTTTATAAATGTGTAATCTTTTATAGTCAATACATAAGTTTATATCTGGAAATTTATTTTGTTTTTGTATTTTTACTTCTTTTTTTTTTGTGCATACTAAGTTTTATTTGATTATACAGGACTATTGGTTTGTAATTTTTTTTACTATGTTATGCTTAGTTTTTTAATTTTCATAGAATGTAATTTGTTTGTTTCTTTTTTCGTGTGTATTGTTTAAGCGGCTCAGGTTTTAATGCCCGAGTCTATCTTCGGACAATAAACTCCAATAATAATAATAATTAAGGCCATAGGGGGGGGGGGTCCACTTTGTTTTTTACAACTCGATCTTATTTTGTAGAATTTAATCTGAGCTATCAGACACTTTTAACCGCTTAAAAAAACTCAAAGTAACTTTTGAGATATAAGCGATCAAAGAAAGGGCGTTCAATAGGTTCCTTATGGAAGGCGAAAACTAAAAATGCGAAAAAAGACTATTTCACTAAAAATCTATCTCCTCATTCATTTTTTGAGTAATCTTTCTCAAATTTTCACAGAATGTGTATCATTAAACTTTAAAGAGATCTATTGTAGGTTTTTTTTTAATTTTGAGTAAAAAAAAAATTATTGTCAAAAAACTACCCTTTTTTTTAGTTTTTTATGGATAAAATTTTTATTTTTCAAAATTTCAAAAATTTCAACATTCAGATTCTTCAAAATATTAAAAGGAACATTTTCTGAAAATTTGAAGTCTCTAGGTCAAAAAATGAAGGAGGAGATAGGTTTTTAGTGAATTTTTAAATTTCCGAGAAAATTGACCCCGAAAAATTTGCGGTCCATACGTTTGTATCGGAAACTTTTTACAAAAAATAAAATATCTCAAAAGTTAAATTATATTTTTGAATTCTATAAAAACAGGCTTGTAGTTTGTATTTAAAGCTTTCATATAAAATCCAAAGTTATTTTTTGTAAAAAAAAAAGTCGGACCCCCCCCCCCCTATGGCCTTAATTTACATGGTAAATCTGTTTAAAACTCCAGGTTTTTCCAGAACTCCATGGTATCGGCAACCCTGCGTATGTTACAATCAGAAATATTAAGAATTACTGACCAAATAATACATATACTTAATGTCGTTATACTCTCAAGTTAGACTTAATTTAAAATACAACAAAATATTTTATGTTTACTTTTCTGAACAGTTTTTGACAGCCACCACCAGCTGAGGAAGGAAAATAGATATTTATATTGTGGTCTTCAGCATCAATAGGTTTCTCAACAAAAGGTTTGTGAAAAGTTTCATTCCCAATAACTATATGATCTTCAAACTCTTCAAAATTTGTTTCTTCTAAAAATTTTAGTTATAATTGATTAAAACACCAATAAACGAAAAACACTCCGACGTAAAATTTATAATTAAACACAAAAAACCCATTATATTGTGTTTCTACAATTTTATGATATTCAAGTACTTTAAAGATATGATACCCATTATAAAATAAATTTAAAAATCATTAAAAATTCAAGCTCTTTTATTGTCTTAAAGCAATTTGATTTGTTTTAAGAATACTAAGTCAGCTTAAGGCTAGTTTTATTATTTTAAATCTATATAGCAATATAAAGTTATATAAAACATAAAAAAGAAATGTACCTTTTTAACGATACTATTTTAGACTCTTAAAAACCACGCATTACTACAAAAACGTTTCTAGTTTTAGAAGGTTATCTGCTTTTTTTATATAAGAAATTGGACAGCTTTGAATAATTTAAACACACAATAAAATTTATTTTAAAGAACCGTATAAAAAAGCTATCTCAACTCTTTAAAGTTAAAAAAACCGCAGATTCAGAAACCTTTACTTTTATTAAAACATTTTAATTCTTATTCAATATCTTCTAACTTGTCACAAGTTAAGAATTTTTTTAAACTATAAAACTGACATACTGCCAATATTTAAAAAATGATTTAGCCTGACATGTATGAACCCTGAACTAAATTTATTATATAACTAAATAATATACCAATTCCATCGTTTCTATTGCAAATACAGTATCGAGGAATATCAATTCCGTTTTCCTTAAGTATTTTGTAAACAGTTCTTCTATCTTTTATATCAAACTGTCGTTCAATGTCGTTAATGAGAACAGGTTTGTACAACCGTGCATATTCACGAGCTTTTTCGAGTGGAAAACCTATTAAGTTTCCAGTTATAAACATTCTAGTTGAGCTATGTTTACATCTCATTAGTATGATTTAAAATGTGTATTTTACATTTAAAACTATTATTAAAGTTATATATTTCCTTTTTAAATACTTTTTGTCAACTGTATTATAAATATCAAAAGTGTGTTGAACTATTTTTTGTAGTCAAACTAATTGAGTTTTAATACAAACTTTTCTTTAGTTTTATTATTTACATTATTAGATAAGCTACTTGTTACTTTTTACCACTTGTTAAAATTCAAAGTAACTTTTGAGATATTAGCGACCAAAGTTAGAGCATTCAATAGGTTCTCTAAGGGAGGCAGAAACTAAAAAGACAAAATAGACTATTTCACTAAAAATTTATCATCTTCTTAAACTTTTGAGCAAATGTTTTAAAACTTTTTCAGAGTAACCTTCAATAAATTTTAAACAACTTGTTGAAAACAGATATCTAATTTTAGTAAAAAATTAAAAATTGTTGTATAACAAAAATTAATTGATTTTTTTTATTAAAAGTATCGTATAGTATAGTATATACTCTAAGCTTTGAATAAAGTGCTAATGTTATTTTTTCTAAAAAATGTTGGACCTACTCTATGCCTAAATATTAATACTAAAAACTATTTCTAATTTGAAAGAGCTTACAAATATTGTAATTATTTTTTTACGTCTTGTTTAATGAAGAGCAATGACCACTAAGCTTACGATTATTATTTTTATTAATAAAAACAATGTTATATCATAATTAAGTTTATTTTTATGATCATGGCTTTCCATTTAACAA
This sequence comes from Thalia democratica, assembly GCF_965202585.1. NCBI lineage: Eukaryota > Metazoa > Chordata > Thaliacea > Salpida > Salpidae > Thalia > Thalia democratica. The sequence continues at coordinate 63,481,724 of NC_139165.1, forward strand.
ATAAAATTGTTTTTAATTTGTTAAAAAATTGTTATTATTTAATTTTAAGCACGTTGTAAAAATTTTTTAAACTTGGATTAATAATAAAGTAGCTATAAAACTAATAAAGATTATTCAATTGTATTTTAATTTATAGTTTAACTACTAAAAACTAGTAATTTGAATATTTAAACCAAGATTACTTTCATAATTTCCACTTTATACTGCTCTTAAAATTAATAACATTATAACATAACTTATGAGAACTTCCAAACTTAATTACCAGTTGAATGAAAGGAAATCATACAATCACATTCTGGCCATTCAGTAACAGGCTTGTTAAGAATGGTAGACTCAGGAAACATACAAATACTGATGTACTGGAACAAATCCAATCTTGTCAAGATTTCTTGCATTGGTTTGGAGTTAGTTTTCTTTGCCATAGCACAAATTCCAACAACTATTTGTCTGTCAGGGACCTACAAAATTTTTAAGTAACTAAATATTCAAATAACTGAATGAACATGCTATTCAATATAAAATTTAGTTAGATAAAAAAAATAAATCAAATATAAATAATTTTATTTAAAATCAGTATAAAAACTAAGTTGCAAAATATATAAATATATACTTTACAGACACTTTAAAATTCACTGACTTTTTGAAGCTTTATTTTAGTGTAATTCGTTTTTAAATTTCACTTATAATATTAATTGTTTTTGCTTTCTTTTGAGTTATTTTCAAATAGAATTTAAGTAATCAAATTATAGTTACTCAGATCTGAATTTACCAAATAATCACAATAAAAACTTGTTTTCTTAAATTTTCTTTTCTGTACAACTTTTGTTTATTCAAAACTAATACAAATCTTATCAAAATGTTGTTTACTTTAAAGAAGTTGTTGTTAAACCTTAAAAACTCTTTTATCAAAAGTACAATGTACTTTTAAGATAATTGCTGCATGTAGAACAGTTTTCATCCAGAAACTTTAAGGCTGAATTTTTAAGGTGTCAAACAGTTTACATTGGGGTCGTATTCAGAAAATTGAGCCAAGCCACATTAAACATTTCTTAAAATAAGCTAAAATTTTGCACAGGTTTTCCTGTGATGCTTCCCAAATGTGAATTTTTTTCTAGCTGAAAACTCTAAGGTAGCATTTTATATAAGCACCATTACAAACACTACTGTGAATTGATTAGAGATGATTTTTTAACATTTTAATTTGTTTGTTTTCTGCAAGTTGTTTTTAAGCTAAAAATGACTCCACATGCCAGATATTCTGGATTATAGGCTGTAGGCTGTCTTCCTCATTTTCATTATTTTTTTACTACTAAAAACTTACTAATTTGTTCTACTTCTTTACTCCTTTATCAAAGTTTAGCATTCGCACCAAATATTTTTTAGATTAATTTCTAATTAAAACAATTTATAAATTTGTTGTTCTCTCTATAAGTCAATGTAGATATTACAACAAAATTTATCTATATACATAAATCAATTAAGAACAAACACTTATTATTGAAATTAAAGAAGTTTGGTTTAAAATTAAAACATTTAATACCTAGAAAAAGATTGAAATTCCTGTTCAAGTCAACAAAGCTAACAGCAGATAAAAAGAGTTTAAAGCAACATACATGACTATTCACTTTTTCTTTGAAAAGTTTAGATTTAATTGATATAGTCAGTAGAAAAACGAAACTTGATTTTTAATTTGTTCTTGAAATAAAAAAAAAACAGTCAATACAACAAAAAAACTATCAAAATACTTGAGTTAAACCACTAAAATCTGACAATTTTAAAAACAAACTTACACTAGACCATATGTACTTGTTCAATAAACTTGAGATGTAAATCAGGATTACCACTATATTAGATAAAATTAGCCTAAAGATTATGAACTAGCCTGTGCTTATTGTCAATAAACATTGTTCAATAATATTCAAAAAAACTTAAATAAGTTGCACATTTGGTGCAATTCAGATTAACAGAGTGTGGTCTGTAGTCTGCATAAATTTAAAAGATTTTTTGTTAAAGAAATACATTTAAATACAGTAACATGTTGCTCGAGTACGAAAAAAGTGTACTAAGAAGCTCTGGTATTTATTTACCAAACTAAAATTAATACTAATATGTTAAAATCAACAAAAATTATTAGATGACTATTACAAAAAACTTTCCCTTAAAAAAAATTATCACAAAAACATAACATTTTTTATTAAAGTTATTAGAACTCTTGATTGTGTATATATAAGTCTTGAGTGATACTTAGCTTTTTCCCCAATGTAACAAGTTTGAAACCAGCCATGCAATTTTGGAGTTATTGCAGCTGTCAATAAGAGATATAACAATATGCTTTTAAAACATTGTTATTCTTTGAGCTCGACAAAGACAACTAAAAATGACTAAAAGAAGAAGGCTCTAAATTATTTAGACGATCTGTTGGTGTTCATCATGGCAAATCAGCAACTCTGCTAGATTCAGCTAATTATGCTAAACAAATTCATAATTTGGTTTTAGTTATCAAAAATGCCTTTCTAAATGCAGTCTTGAAAATAAGTTTAAATAGTGTTAGAGACCTTTAACTGAAATAAACGTTTATTAATTTTTAAGAACTTTAAAATTAATGCAACATATCAAGTTATCTATAAATCTGTAGGCATTGATTTTGAAAGCATTCAAATGTTCAAGATGAAATATAAGAAAAAACAAAGTTTTTTTTTTGTCTAGCAACAAGCAGTAAATAAAGAAGATAATATTACATCAGATTAGGATGAGCAATTAGATGTTATTAGCAATAATTTAAGTTTACAAACTACCAATACTTATGAAAATATTTACATCAAGTCTGTCATTCTAGAAGGAGAGCTTTCTTCTGCAGAAGAACAAGTAACTGATAGTGAAAATGGGAACGGGTCTAAATTGCACGAAGCCAAAATTGCACGAGGGCAAAAAATTGCACGGAGACAATTTTGCACTAGTTACATTTTTGCACTTCAGTAAATAAATTAAAAAAAAAAAGAAAATAGAAAATAAACAAAAAAAAAACTTAAAAATTATTTTATAAAAAAAAGTTACTGACCGAGGGTAAGGGTTAGGGGTAACAGTGATAGTAAAAATAAAAAAAAATAAAATAACTAATAAAAGTTATAACAAAAAAAATTAATTAAAAAAAAAAGCTACCGACCGAAGGTAAGGGTTAGGGGTAACAGTGATAGATTTTTTTTTTTAACAATAAAAAATTAACCCGTGCAAAATTGTCTGCTTGTGCAAAAGTGACCCTTTGTGCAATTTTATCTTTGTGCAGTTTTATCCCCTCGTGCAAAAGTATCTTTGTGCAATTTTTTCCCCATGTGCAATTTTGTACGCTTGCGCAATTTAGACAGCTACCCAGTGAAAATAGCTTTGGAAAACTACAATCAGCTTTAAAAACCTTTTAAAAATTTAATTTATAAGAATTTGTGAACAACTAAAATTCTAGACCCAAGCTACACTAATAGATATGTTTTCAGAGCATCTAATTATAAATAAACTTGAATTGACTTATTCAAAACTTTTATTAAATTTTTGTTAAATATTTTAATATAGCATTTATACGCTTTGTACATTTATGTTTTAATCATTAGGTATGCAAATGTATATTGCATTGTTTAGTAGTCTTGTTTATTTAAGATTTAATATGACTTTTAAAACATTTTTTAACCCTATATTTTAATTATGGGGTATGCAAATGTCAATTGCACTATCTGTTATTATGTTAAATAAATAAGATATAAAATTTTAGTATTAAGTTTGACTTTGATTTACAAATTATGAGTTCTTAATTTTTCTTATGACTCATTTAGTTTTTGTTTAATTAAATTTAGTACAAGAAATTATCTTTTTAATTCTAATAATTTTTAATTACTACTTTTACTAACTCTTTTATTTTCAAAGAAAATATTGCATCTTGAAAGTAGCTAAAAAATGCGTGCTTAAGTGGTTGGTTTACTTTACAGTATACAAAATGTCAACATCAATAACTTTTAAGCAAATACAATTATAACAGCAAAAACTTATCTTATTTTATTTTTATGCTCTTATGACATCATAATTGTAAGAAACATTAGCAAAGGTTTATTTGTAAGGAAGAAATACTTGACTTTCAAGCTTTTCAAACTTCCCTTAAACAAAGACTTATGTATTAAAGTAGAAAAGTTTTATTGTTTAAATTTACAGCCAAGGGGCCATTTTTTGGTCATTTTAAGTTATTTTATAAAAACTAATTCCTCCACAGTGAATTTTTTCTTTAAATAGTAAAAATTTTGCACTGGGTGTTTTTGTGATATTTCTTAAGTATAAAATATTTTTAGCAAAAACTCATAAGTTGTTGTTTTCATAAGCACCCTACAGTGTTCATGAGAACCACAGTTGTTCTGATTTTTAAACTATTTTTTATAAGCATAACCATTTTTTATATACCATCATGCAACTATAAGGAGAATCAAATTTCTTTTTTTTTTAGTTATTAAAAAAAGTATATAAACTAAATTATCTACTGGACTGACAAACACCAAATATTTCATTAGTCATTTACTGTGTGCAGTTTTTTAAGATTTTTAAAACCTTAAACCGAAAATCTTAACATTTAGACTGACAAAAAGTGCTCAAAAAGTTTGGTCTAAGGACCTAGTGTACGAAAATATCTTTCATTTAACGAGTCATACACCATAACTACAGTTTAATGTCTTATCCAAGATATTAAACTATATTTAAAAATAGAAAAATTACTTATTTGATAAAATAGTGTGATTTTCTCAAAAAAAAAAACTAGCTTGAGTCAGCTATTGTTTTTATAATCTAAAAAAATTAATCTAATTAATCTGAAATTTTAGAAAATTTCAAACTAGCATGAGTTAACCTGATTACTCTGAATGTGTAGAAACCCTAGTAAGTTTATGTCAAATGTATTATTAATCTAATTACATATAATGCAACAAAATCTAAATATTAAATCTTAATATACTTTTAAACTGATATCTTTAAACCTATAAATATAAACTCAAACTAAAAACCTTTATCTCCAAAACTGAGTGAAGACTTTGGGTTTGGATCCTTTTTGAACTCATTTTACATATTAACTAGTAAGCTTTACAAACCTAAACTATTTTTTTAAGTGCTGATTAAAAAATCTTTCTAACAAAAAACTTAAAACAACTGTACTTTACTATGTAAACATATATACTAAAAAAAAAATAACTTTCACTTGTTCAGTATCAAAAGTTATAAAACAAATAAATCTTTGAGTTGTTATTACAGTATAAAAATGGTTAAATGTATGAAGTATTAGTATATGGCGCTGGCAACCTTTAAATATACTATTATTTTATATCAAAATCTTATAAAAGTTTTAAAAAACAATTTTGAAATACTGCTAAAATGTATGATGAAGTAAAATAAAAAATTATAATATAATTTAGAATTTTCTATATTTAAAAAAAAGTTATATTCAATATTCATAAACTTATTGTTTTTTAATAACAAATTTATTAAAAAGTATTTAAACTAGGTATTTGACTTTAGTTAGTTGTATAAAGTTGAAATAATCTGAAGTTTTCATATTCCTAAATACAATGTTTAAGTAGTAACGGTAAAATGTATTTGACTAAGTGCAGGGTTGCCACTCTTTGAGTCAAAAAATCTTCCCTGAGTGACCAGAAACTTCCCTGAGTTTGGCCAAGTTTTTTTTCAAATCCTTAAAAATTTTCTTTTATAGTTATCAAAGAAGTTGTAGCTGATAAAGAATATTGAAGAACTAGCCGCAAGGCTAAAAAAATTTAAATAAGCACTTCATAGTGAATAAAATTATTTTTTTGAACATAATACTGAAACTGGATTAACTAAATCTCATTCTAATTAGAAGAAATTTTCCCTGAGACTTTTTTTTAATCTTAAAACTTCCCTAAAATTTTTAGAATAATCAAAACTGCCTGGAGTTTCCCAGAGTTTGAAAAAATCAAAATAGAGTTTTTCTGAGTTTCCTGAGTATGTGACAACCGTGTGAATGTTTTAGTATTAAAAGCTAAGTATGTTTTTATAAATTCATAAAAATATTAGTTTAATTGCATAAGTTTAAACATTAAAACATTACTTTTTCAGCAATTTCAGTAGCAGACTTCCAAGTGTGAATTTTTCCTTTGATTCGAGATTTATTTCCTTCTATATTTAAAAGCTTTTCAAGTGAATATCCACATCTAACAAAACCAAAATCCTCAGAGCTTAACATTTTAAGAGGACAAAAATCATTAAAACCATCACCTACATAATAAATAGTTTTGTATTCAATTCCTAGTTTTAGTTTTTTTTCTTTGAACTTTTGGAGAATTTTTGATTTGCACATGTTTTTAGGACAAGTTGTGCATGCATGATCATGAAAAGGCGCAATTTTAAGTTTTTCTTCTGAATCAAATTTGCTTGAGTTTGTATAGATAGCATCAAATAATTCAGCCAGGTTTTTTTGTTCTAGTATTGTTTCTATAAAAAACAAATTAGAGTCAGAAACAATAATAACATCAAGATCAGCTTTAAATGCTTTTAGTTTTTCTAATAACTCCTTCATTCCTTCAGAAAGCTCCATTGTACTGAGTCTTGCAGCAATGTCACACTTATTAAAACCTTTTAAAAAAAGTTGATTAAACACCATATTCATAAAGTCAGTCCATTCAATTTTGTTTTCTTTTCTATATTGTACAAGATTTTTCTCAGTTTCAGAGTCCAACATTTTCAAGACTACTACATCAGTGTTGTCATGGACAATAGTGTGGTCAAAGTCAAAGGCAACTAGTTCTCTAATCTTCATGTTTTTGTTTCTTTGAACATAAAAACTACTTCATCCAGTTTATTTGATTTTTATTTACTTTGTACTAATCTCATATATTATGTTTAACTACAATCTAAATTTTTTGAACACAGTTTTTTCATTCAAGTATGGATGTTTAATAGTACATATATAATAAATACAAAGAACACTTTTCTAGATTTTTAACTAAAGTATTTTTTAAATTAATTGTTTCTTAATAAAAAAATTATACATTCGGCCTCCATTTATCTTTTTATTTAAAAAAATTTAATTCAAAATGACATTAAAATTTCAAAAAAATAATAGTTTGATAAAAATAAGTTTTTTTAGCATATAAACTTTAAACTTGAATTTAAATTTAGTCACAAGCAGAAATTTTATTTAAATCTGAAAGTCTCAAAAATTATTTTACTCTTGTTTTAGGAAATGATATCTTTAAAATTTTGAAAGTTAGAAACTTTAAGAATATTGATATCATCACTGAATGTTAAGAGTATATAAAAATTATTCTTAACAATTTTCTGTTTGACATTTAAATAAAAATGTAAGTAATTCTTAAGTAACTACCTAGGATGATGTCGCACCAACATCAAGTTGAAATTATATTCGATGTCTTTTTTGACCATAATTTAAGGCTAAAAATCAATGTTTAAAGCCTAATATTTTTAGTCTAATGAGACACTTTGTTTTATACTAGCTATATAAATACAAAAAAATATAAATGTTTTTGTATATCATAAACTAATAAATTTAAATTTTTAACTTTTTTTTATATAATAAATAAACATCAGTCTATGACTCTACTTTTTGCAACAACAAACGTTTTTTGGGGAAAAGTGAGTGTGTTACATCATATTTAATTTTAATTACCCCATCATTATTTAACTTTAACTATTCAAAAATAAAATAAACAAAAAACTATCATTTAAACAAATAAAAAATCCTAGGTGACACCCCATTTGGAGAATATTTACAAGGCTAAAATCTCAACACTAAAAACCACAAAGTGTGGGAAAATCATAAAGCTCAAATCCCCAAGTAAATATTCACCGGCTCTACAACAAAAAAATCACACAAACAATCCAATCATGTGATCAGAGCCACCATAGTGAACACACAATCAGTAGATGAGAAAATGGATAAAACTAGTATTATAATGAATACATTAGCATTATATAACTATCTTAAAGCTTTTAACTAACTATTTTACTGAAATGTTACTAAGATAAAATTTAAAAATAAATTAAGTTTTAAAAAAACTATTAAGAAAAAATGTAGTTTCTATCTAGATTTGTATTGGTAGAACTAATTTTAGTCTAATAAAAGTAGAAGAAAAAAAACTTATAATTATGCAATAGTAATTAATATATACAGCTAACAAATAAAATATAACAAAACTCGAAAACAGCAAATAAAGAATCACGCACAACTAATGTTTATACACAGATTTATACATTAAATTTAAAAAAAAGTTGATACTTATACTTTTTTGACAACATTGAAACTTTGAATTTAAGTTCTTAAAGGTCTTATTTAAATTGCTTATTTTTTGATTTTTGCTATTTGGCCGTTTTTTATGAGCAGTGATATTTCTAATACAGTGATTTTTCATTGTATGTTTAAATGTTTATACACAGCTTCAAACATTAAGTTAAAACTAAAGAACTTAAAAATAAAGTTTCAATGTTGTCAGTAAAGTATAGGTATTGACTTTTTTTTTAATATAATGTATGAAGCTGTGTACAAACATTTTAACATACAATGAAAAATCACTGTATTAGAAATGTCACTACTCATAAAAAACGGCCAAGTAGCAAAAATTAAGACCTTTAAGAACTTAAATACAAAGTTTCAGTGTTGTCAGAAAAGTATAAGTATCGACTATTTTATAGTTTAGAATTGAATGTTTTGTATTAGGTTTTATAGAATATCTAATTATTTTAATATCAAATATCACTAAAACTTCATGCTAGTATTTACAACAGTAGACTGACTTCTATCTTTTAAATAACTTTCAATAAGTTTAACATTGAGCATTTTATATTATAACATTTAAGTTTTGATATTAACATTTTATGATTAACAGTATTAAAAGCTTTAGCAAGATCCAAGAACACAGAACAATTTACCTTTTTTTCACCAGCCTCTATTAGTTCCTCAACAATCTGATTTAATGCTAACTCAGTTGTACTATTTTTCTAAACCCATATTGTTTGCAGTGCAGTAAATAATTTGACAGAAAGTAACCACTCAGTCTCTCACACACTAATGACTCAAAAATTTTAAAAAAAGGAGACAAAAGAGAAATAGGCATATAATTATTTACATCATTTTTTTAACCATTTTTATAAATTGGCACAACCTCAGCATGTTTAAGAGAATTAGAAAACAACCATACTCAACACAGTTATTATACAATATAGAAAGGTAGGAAGAAATTATTTTTGCACTAAGCTTCAAAAAACATCAAACTAGAGACATCCGAACGCACATTCTTACTAGGGTTAATTGTTTTAATATAAATTACAATTTTGGTCGCTGATATATTCTTAAAAATTATTTTTTACAGAGCCTAAGAAAAACTCATCATAATCACAAGCAACATGTGTTATTTTTTATTAAATCATCAGCAATAGACACAAAACTTTTAATAATAACATTACTATTTTTTTTTGGTTCAACAATAAATTTACCATGTACATCAAGCACACCATTGATTTTTGAATGAGAGATAGGCTTTGAAGCAACAATATTGTTAATTAATTTCCACAACTTTTTACTGTTTGTTCTTTTTTTTGTTTACAACCTGTTTAAATTAAAGTGTTTTAGAAAGTTCAATAACTTGATTCAGCATGTTTCTATATTTTTTGAATGTAATTGAATTTTTTTTTATCTTTGATGGCAGACTTTAACATTTGATATTTTGTTTTAATTGATACAATGGTCCCCTTTGTAATCCAAGGTTTAGCTTTTAGCTTTTGATATTTTTTATTTAAATTTTATTGGTGCACGATAAAACACTGTGCTACCAAACACACTCTCAAACTCATTCCAACACTCATTTATTACAGGGTTGCCACTTTTTGAGTCAAAAAATCTTCCCTGAATGACCAGAAACTTCCCTGAGTAACCTTAAACTTCCCTAATTTTCCCTGAGTTTTTTTTCAAATTCTTAAATATTTTATTACTTATTAAAAAATTAATATGTTATTTCTAAGAATATTAAAGAACTAGCCGCAAGGCTAAATACTTTCTAAATAAGCACTTAAAAATAAATAAAATTAACTATTTTGAACATAATATTGAAACTGGATTAACTAAATCTCATTCTAGATCTAGAAAAAAATTTCCCTGAGATTTTTAAAAAAATCTTAAAATTTCCCTGAAGATTTTAGAAAAAACAAAAACTGCCCTTAGTTAAAATAAAAGAATCAAAATTCTCTGAGTTTCCCTGAGATTTTCTATAATATGAAAACTCCCTGAGTTTCCCTGAATTCCCTGAGTTCCATGAGTGTGTGGCAACACTGTTTATATCCTCACCTTTTGTAATACTCATTTTCAATTTACCCAAGTTCCTATTAAGATCATTTAAAAAAACTCCAACATCAAACTTACTAAAATCTTGAACTTATTTTTGAAAACACAATTCATTTTTATTCTTTAAACATTTAATTTCACAAAAAACAGGCATATGGTAAGATATATCACAATCTACAACATTTAAATTTAGCTTCTCACGCCCATAAACATGGTCAACCAAAGAACTAGAGGAACAATCAGAGGAAAATCTAGTTGGGGAATCAACAAACTGTTTAGCACCAGCACTAGAAATACAATTCAAATAGTCACAAGTACATTGAACTCTTTTTAATAAGACTATAGTTACATCACCACAAACTATAAAATCTTTTTCATTACATTTAATATATCTAAATTGTTTTTACTTTACAATATCTTAATCAATCGAAAGTATAGCATTGATATAATTGTTTTATATTTGTTGTTCTGGACAAGACATTTAATGGTATCCGTTGTGTGCGACTAGATAACCAAAAGTTTTTTTGTGCACTAGGTCCTACAACTGAATATTTTGAGCTTATTTTTTGTTGTTTAATAAATTATTGTAATTAAATTGTCAAATAAAAGACATTAAATATTTAAGAATAATTAGCTCTTGATAGGTAAGTTTAATTCTATTTATTTGTTTGTTTAACATAGATTTACAGCCCAAAATTATGGTTAAAAAAGACAACAAATAAATATTAAATTTCAGTTTGATATTGGTTCGACAGCAGTCTAAGTAATTATCAAAACCTCTTAGCCCAGATTAAAATATTTTAAGTTGGATTCTGGAATTCACAGAAACCTAAAAAACCAGAACTACTCCAAGACTTGGAATTTCCTCCCATAGTTTAAACCAAGACCTATAAAAACTTAAGTAAAAAAACAATAAGACCTATAGAACTTAATAAACGATTTAACACATTTAAGTTACTATATTTTAAATTTTTAAACTTTGAAGAAATAAAAGTAAGTGATGATGTTTTTAAGTTTAAAATGAAAGGTAAAGATAGAATCTTTTATAATTCAATATTTTCTTTATTCTCAGTTTTCAGAGTTTGACATTTGAATGCGCACTGTTGGTACTTACCCTAAAATGAAGTTAAAGACATTTCTCTCGCTAAAGATGGTTTATAGCAGGAGTTCCCAACCAGGGGTGCTCGCACCCCTTGGGGGTGCGAGGCAGCATTCCAGGGGGTGCGAGATGGCTTTTCATTTTTATATGATAAATAAGGTGATTTTCACTCTCTAATAAAATTTATAAACTTTAAAAATACATTTATTTATAGTATGAAGTTAGTGCTAAATTTCTGAATAAATTAATTTGATTAATACGTCGTAGAGCAAGAGCGCTTTTCTAGAAGTAAATTCAGCAATTCTAGTTGAAAATTGCAGTCAATTGATTGTACTAGTCAGTGAGATAAATGATCTTAATAATCTTCACAAAAATCTTACTTTTACAAAAGAAGAAGAACACAACAATTCGTTAAACTTTTTAGATGTTTGTGTCCAACGATCAGTTGAGGGGGAACTTTTAACTAAAATTCATCGTAAATTAAATCGAGAAGCATTATATGTTCCGTGGGCATCTTTTGGTCCAGTCAAACAGAAGTTAGGAGTTTTAACGGGTATGGTGAAGCGTTTCACCAGACTTTGTTCTCTTTGCTTTCTTGAAGACGAGTTGAAAACACTTCAAAACGCTTTCCTTTCGCTTGGTTATCCAGGTAGCTTAGTTTCGAAAGTTATAACAAGAGCTAGAAGTTCAACAGCTTTAAAAATGATTGACCCTCAGAAGTGTCCAGTATACTTAAAACTTCCTTACCTTGGAAATATTTCTGAGAGGTTTTCTAAGAAAATTTCAGAGGAAATAAGCCAAGTTTTTTAGCTCTGTTCATTTAAGAACAGTTTTGTATACTGATCGACCTCTAAATGGAATTTACAAAGATGTTTCTCCTACCCATGAAAAAAGTAACATCATCTATAAATTTAGTTGTCACTGTGGTAGTGACTACGTGGGAAAAACATCTCAAAGGTTTCATGTAAGAATCGATCAACATGTTCCGAAAGTCTTGAAAAAGTGGTTTGATGGCCGTTCTGAGAAACCAACTAAAAAATACTTCTCGGCGATTGGGCAACATTTGTTGGAAAATCCTGAGTGTGTTAAAAATTATAAAAAGGACAATTTTTCAGTCTTAGTGAGAGCGGAGAACTCTTTTCAATTGCATATTCTGGAAGCCTTATGTATTCAATCTTTAAGGCCCAGTTTATGTAAGCAGAAAAAGTTCGTTTACCAAACTAGACTTTTTAAATCCTTATATTAGTAATCTTAAAGTAATTAGTTTCTTGTTAAACTTTATTTTTAGTCATAGTTTTAATTTAAAAATTTTTATCGCTTCTTTATTTAGATTGTTTCAATTCTACCGAGTTTTATTAGTATACCAAATTTTTTTAGTATTAGCACTTATTTAATTTTTAACATTTGATTATTACGTCATTTTATATCTTAAAAATTTAAACTGCAGTATAATTTTATTTCAATTTGTATTCATTCCAATCCAGTAGGAAACAATTTCTGACGAGTCCTACTTGAAAGTACTTAAATAAATTTAAAGAAAATGAAATGCATTCTGTTATATATTTTTAGTAAGTTATGCACCGGAAAAAAGCTGTTAAAACAGATAATAAAAAACATAAAAATGTATTATTAATTTTGAACATTATAAAATAACTAATAAATAAACAGTAAACATAATGTTAACTTCACTTTACAAAAAGACTAAGTTAAATCTCAGTAAACCAAAAACTTTTAGAAAAAGTAATTTCTTGTTTCTTAAAACAGAGAACAAAAAAACTATAATTGCATCAACCAGCATGTTTGGTCCTGGACAAGACGTTAAAAGGTAACCAAGTGGTGGGCGACTCGATAACCGAAAGCACTAGGTCTTAGGACCAAATATTTTGAGGGCTTATATTTGTTGTTCAATAAACAATATATTATAGTTTAAAAGTTAATCGATTTTTGTAGCAAACTAATCTACTAGTTTTTTCTTTTTTTTTTGAAATATCCCCTAAGATTATCAGTTTCTATCATAATAAACAATGAACTTTACCGCAAGATCAACAACAACAGCATCCGAGACAATCCTACGACCGGTTTCGTCCTTATTAGGACTCATCAGGCAGGAATAGTCGCGAGAAACCGCTATTGTGATCTTAAACAAGCGGGCTTAAGTACGAAGTACTGAAGCGATCGTTTGTGGGTAAAGTTGAAAAAATGACACAGCTAAATCATTCACAGCCCAACGTCTCAGACATTGTCAGCTTGTTGTGAGATTGTAGTCTGCGCTCGTTTGATCAGTTTTAGCCAGTATTTATTTCGGCCATCATCAACGAAGTTGAGATGTGAATGATTTAGCTGTGTCATTTTTTCAACTTTACCCACAAACGATCGCTTCAGTACTTCGTACTTAAGCCCGCTTGTTTAAGATCACAATAGCGGTTTCTCGCGACTATTCCTGCCTGATGAGTCCTAATAAGGACGAAACCGGTCGTAGGATTGTCTCGGATGCTGTTGTTGTTGATCTTGCGGTAAAGTTCATTGTTTATTATCGATTGCATAAAACATCTCAACTTCGTTGATGATGGCCGAAATAAATACTGGCAGTTTCTATCAGTTAGTTTATTTTCAGTTTATGTAGTTATGTATCAAAAAACTAAACAAAGTTTAAACGTTTTGTTGGTTGCTAAAGGACCAAAATTTCAGTATGTATAAACTAGAATGAAAAAAAAAATTTTCATGACCAAACAAGTATTTAGTTATTAAAATCCACTGTTATAAAAGAAGGGTCTCTGAATTCTGTTAAAAAGATAAATTTTGATTAAGGAAAATTAAGATTTAGTAATAATCAAATTTTAAACTACTTTAAAAAACAGATATTTAATTTTTTATTAAGTAGTTCAATTAGTTTTTTATAGAAGACACAAACTAAAAATGAAAAATTATTAGCTTTATAGAAAGTCTATCTCCCTTTTATTTTTATATTGATTATTTAAAAAACATTTTAATGTTCTTAATTGACGTTTAATGCGCTGAAAATAAAAATGTTTTGTATTTAGCAAAATTAGAATTTACTTTTAAACGGTAAAACCGACAACATAAAAAGCATAGAAGTAAAGTATACCGTCTAAAATAAAAGTTAAAAAATAAACAACAAAATATGTATACACTTCAATCATACTAACTGATTTATTAATTTATATAACTATGAGTTGTACACTACTTGTAAGTTGCACATTTTAAGCTGAAATTTTTTAAAAGCTCAGAAATAAAGTAAGCTTAATTATTATAGGCCGATTTATTTCAGTACTGTACAAAAAAAATTATATAAATATTATATAATATTAGGCTAAAAAGAATCCATTTAGCAACAAGACTTGTTTTCAAAGCTCATTTTAAATAAATATTTTTTAATTCAAGCTAGTTTATAAAAGAATTTAAAGTTTTCGCACATATTCGTTAGAACTAGCTCAAAAATGTCAGACATTGCCAGTAAAGGAGTTATTTCAATAGTTAAAAAAAAAAAATTACAAGAAACTTTTTGTTGTGGTTCAGGCAACAAGTTTTATATTAGTTTCAACAAAAATTTTCAAGATGCCGTAAAAAAGCTAGAGTTCAAAATGTATGAAGCTTATTTTACCGCTAACTTAGAACTTTAAAAAAATATTAAAAAAATTATAATTATCGTACACCTGGTTCGAAGTTAAAAATAACTCTTTTTACTGTAGTTTAACAAGATCTACTCGTTCTTCACGGTTTTTTCCAACTTAGGTTTATAAACAAGCTATGTACTGAACTTTAAGGTGTTAATAAAGTGTTTAGAATTTATCTTTAAAAAAATTGCCGTTTTCAGTTAAATATAATTTATTCTAAATTACAAATTATAGATACTACCTATTTAGAAGGTTTCAGAAATGCACGGAGCGTCACTTTTCCTAAACGAGAAACTTTTTAATCAAAATATTTCTGTTTTAAAATGAATTAGCAAACTTTTTTTTATTCTATGGAAGACAATTTAAGTAAAAAAGTTTCTAGTTATAAAAGTTCCTAATTAAACATTAAATTCCAAAGCTAAAGTTACACTTTGAGTGACCCCTTCCCAATAAGAATAACTTTTAAAAAAAATGTTACTATGTTTATATAAAACGTGTTCATATAATGTTCATATAAATTATAATTAAATTTTGATAAATTGATAAAGACAAAACGAAGTATATTCAATTTCTCGAATTTTAAGCATAAATGTTTTTCAAAAGTTATGAATGTGTGACTAAAAAAAGCTATGTTGAATAAATATGTTTGGTGTGAAATGTTTTATAATGTTTTAAGAAACTATTAGTTGTTTTACTGATTATGAGTTTTAAAACTTAGCTAATTTAATCTTTTTACCGAGAATTTAAAACTTTAACATAAGTAGTTTAAATTAACTTTGTATTTAGCAAGCTCAGTTTTTTTTTAAATTGTAGCACAAAACCTGGAATTAATAATGTAGTTTTATTAGTTCTAACAGAATAAAAAACTAACTGTCTTCAAACTATGTATTTTTTTAATAAAACTGAAATTGAAATAATATAAAATAAGATTCAAGTAAGATGATGTAACAGATTATGATACTGTTACTAAAGCATTAATATAACTTTAAACTTTGTAAAGCAGAAAATTTGTAGTTTCTGTTTTAGTTACTAAAACTTTTTCTTTTCTTTTAATAGTTCAAGACTTATAATAGTTTTTAAATAGTTTTCAACACAACTTAATATACGATCATAATTTGTTGTAAAAAGTTGAATGTAATCTTTTATATATAATCTATGCGTAACAATCTATATGTTCACAAGTTTTTTCTTATAAATTAAACATATTTAGGCAAAAAATAAGAAACACAACCTTTTCAATATTGATAATAAAGTTATAGTTGATAAAGCTAAAAATTATTAATGCTCAAAAAAATATATTTAAAGACTAAGTTTAAAGTGAGCCTAAAACATCAAAACCAGAAGTGGTTTTATAATTGAGTGCGGACACTTCACTTAAACAAACTTTTGTATTAAACTAACTGTTTCTTGCAATACAAAGTAATCTAAAACAACTTGATTAACTAATTGATTACAAAAATATTCTGACAGAAATAGAACTTTAAATAGTCTGTTTTATTTTCATATAAATATAAGTTCAAATAGCTAGTTTTTTGCGTAAAATGTATAACGTTTAAAGTTTTTAGTTTTTATATAAATAAATAAAAAGTAGCTATTTTAATCTTTAGATACAAAATTAACTTTTAAAAAGTTATACCGAATATTTTTAAGTTTTTTTTTTTTTTAAGTTTTTGTACAGTATAACAGTATAACAAAAAAAACTTGTCCCAGTGGAGAATATAAAACCACAGCTTTATCAACTCTGTACTGGTTTAAAAACTATTATTTAAAAACGGCTACTTTTTCAATTTCTTCAATAAGAGTTCTAACATATTTCGTTTATGAAATTTATGTTATAATAACTAATAGTGCCATTTACTGTTTACCTGAGTCTGCTTATAATACTAAAAAGCTGTAATCAGTCTACTTTATCTAATTTAATTGAATTTATATTCATTTTAATTATACAAAAATGCTCAATATGTAAATAAGTTGAAAGCTAACATAGAAAAATTATATTTTTTAACGTCAGAGACACTGTGTCAAAATATAATATTTTTATTTTGTCTATGTCAAACATTATGATATCATCTGATGTTTTATTTCACGTTGATTTTAACTGTATAATGACTCGCTTCATTATTTAGATGCAGCAAATCTAAAAGCATAAACAATAATGTTATTCGATTAAAGTTTTATCATAAAGAAATTGAGCTATAGATTTTTGAAAATTTACGAACAAAAGTTTTTTTTTTTATAAAATAGTTGACAAATTTTTTACAAGATATCAGTACAAAAAAAAAAACTATAGTATACTTTTCAACTAAACGATATTTATTTTCTATTTAAATCAAACAAGCATTATGGTTAATATGACTGATGATTTATAGTATTTTTTTTAAAGATTAAGTTTACGTAGTTTGTAATTTAAAATTACTACTAAGATACATTTTTTTATTTTAAATTCTGTAGTAAATTGATTGTAATAAAATTAGAAAATTAGCAAGATGCACTTGAATGAATATCATAAAGTTTCTATGAGTAGCTTTTTGTTATATACTTCTAAACACCAACTTTATAGAAAACCTAAAAAATTCACATAAACTCCAAAAAGTAAAAAAAAAACAAGCTTATGCTAAAACTTAAAAACACTCTTTATAGTTTTATATTAGTTTAATTTTTTTAAGAAGATAGTAACTTTATACTCAGTTAAGCAGTGAAAAAATTTAGGCTTCTAAAAGTTTTTAAATTTTGAAATCAGTTTTATAGTAAGTTGATAAAATTTAAAAGAAATTAGATTAGTCTATGCCTTTGGAACTACTCAATAACTTTTGTTGTCATATGTACTGATTCTCAACTTTGTTGTTCTCTGTATAATAAAAATTCAGTAAAACAATAAAAAAGAGTTTTGTAAAGATTTTATATAACACTGTAAAAGAACTAAAAAAAAACAATCAAAAATATGTCTCTTTTGTCCTTTTTTAATAAAATTCAAATAGATTTTATAAAGATTTGTTTAAAAAATATATTTATACTTTACTATAATAAGTGTTTCACGTTACTCACTAATATTATAAAACTGTATTATCTTTTTAAGAACTCTTTTTTAAAGGGAAAGTTTTATATAAAATTTTTATGTTTATTAAATTAATTTAATATTATACTAAAAAGCATTTTTTAATTTGCTTACTTAAATGGCTGTTTTTGACTGGATAATTTGAAGATAAATATTTCTGATCGTTTTCAAATCCATAGTTTAATGAACCCTCATTACTTTTATTGCCGTTTTCAATGAAGCCGTTAACGGATATTTCATTCATTTTTAAAATTTCTAATGGAGAGGTATTTTTTATACTGGTATTTATACTCCTTTCTACATCAAGACTGTTTTTATGCATTAAAGCTTTTCTGAAATTTTTTATAACTAATTGGTTATAATAATTTATAGTATTTTGTTAGTTATGTTTGCTGTCAAACACGAACTAAACGATTTTTAACTGTAAATAAATGTACTTTTGTGACAACATTAAATATTAAAAATTACTTTAATTTTTATTAAGTTTTATTTACAAATTGCTATTTCCTTAAGTTATACAGATTACAGAACAAAATTATCTAAACTTTGTTGTCTTAAAACATAAAATAATATAATTTTAATAAAAAATATTAATAACTTCTGATAACTGACTGTTGATAATTACTTTTTCTTTTGTAAAATTCGTACAGTATAATGTAAACAAGTTCTCCAACGCATAGAATCCAACAAAGTACCGCTAGAATTTGCATATATCGTAAAAATACCGTTTTTTCCTAAATGTGAAATATTTTATAAATCATATATATTTAAATTATCATTAATGGCTGTAAACTGATATGAATCATGAGAGAAAATTTTTGTTTTATTTTACCCTAACTAAAAATTTCTTTAAAACATTTTACTAAATATAGATGAAATTTTCAACAGTTTAAAATCTAAATTTTAATTATATTTTGTTAATAAATATATATGTTGTTTAAAATGAATTTTAGTTTTTCACAATGTTGTTTTAAAATTTTTGAATTAATGTAATATGATCTTCAAAATAAAAATACTCATAAAAAACTTAAATTGTTATATGTTTTACAAAGCACCAAAACTTAGTAATTTATTTATAAAAAAAAATATTAAAAGTTAAAACAATCCAGCAAAACTATAATGTAATTTTTTTTAAGACCGCAAATATTTATTTATCTCTGTTGTATGATTGTCTAAAAACTAATTAATAACTTCAAGCTACTTTAACTTATTGTATACAATTTAACAATATAAGCTACTCACATTCTACTACAATTATTCCGTTGTTTAAGACAATTCTAGTTCAATTAAAAAAAGTATAGAATAAAATTTTAAACTTATTTTATAAAATTTTTCTAATTTTTATCCCATTTAAAAACTATAAATTAAAACTATAGTTTAAATGTATTTTGTGCTGCAACTTAAAGATGTTTTAAAATATAATTGCTTTTATTTCTTTTTAACTTTAATAAAATAATTAAAAGAATTTTAGAAGCACCGTTTGTTTTCAAATTTGCAGTTAAATAGTTCTTTAAGTCGTTAAAGTAAATTCTTAATATTAATTATAGTTTAATCTTTTAAGCACAAAAATCCAACCAAACTAACAAAAGAGCTGGAAATATAGCAAACAATGGGATGGCCGCGATGCTGGGAACATGCAGATCTGACAGATGGCGAGTCACAAATATATTGAATTGGAACTGTCATCCACATTACATTTAACCACCCTATGTAGACAGGACAATTAAACGATTCAGGATTTTCTTCACAGTTAGGGTCCTACAAGTTAATTAGTTGTATAGTTTGTTATGACTGTTATAAAAAATCAAATAAACTATCAAATTAAATCAACATTGTCAGGCCTTGTTTTACAATTTAGTTTTTTTTAACTTTTAATAGTTGGTAGAATTTGAAAAAAAAAACAACTATGTTATTCTAAAGAGATGGTTTTAAATTTAAAAGTTTCATTAAAAAAACTAAATAAAGTTTTACAACTTATGACTATGTAAAGCTTTGTAAATTTTTAAAGCTTTTTTATTAATAACGATAACTATTTTTAAATAAAAAAAGTTCAAATTATTGTTTTGAAAAGTCTACAAATTTTTATTGCACAACACATAAGTTTAAAACGTTTTTAGGTTCATAGCCCGTCTTCAATAAACATTCTATTGTTAGTTTATTGAAAGTTTGTTGAAGACTCGTTGTGAATCCAAAAACGTTTTAAACTTACATTTTGTGCAATAATTTTTTTTTAGGTTATTCCAAGCAATCTTTTGATAATTTTAATTACTGATGCCGTAGAAAAATCACATCAGAAATTAATTGTATCCTCTACTGATTTAAGCACTATATTCAGTATATAAATTTTGTCTATAACTATTTAAGTAATACATTTAAAAAAAAATCGACTCTATTTGCATGTTAAAGTTCTATAGTTGAAGTTTTAAACATTATAAAAAGTCATCTTACATTCAAGTTGTACAACTCCATGCCTATTACGATAAAAACAGTTTCTGTTGCTATTCTAGCTAGTAGGGAAATAATGTATGCAAACTTTATTTTTTTCGTCATTGGTATCTGTTTAGAATAAAATTTTAATATGTATGTATATTTATTCATATTTTTTTACTAAGCTGGTTAAAAACTTAATCTATGCTTTATTGACATCGAAACTTTGTTTGATTGGAAGTTCTTATAAGGTGTCCGCAGAAAAAATACTTTATCAAAAAGCTGATTGACTCTCATTTCTCAATCACAGATAATTTTTACAAAAGTTTTAATAACTTAGAGAAACAAAAGCCTAATTTAAGTTTGTTACCTCTATTAATCCTTTACTACTTTCTTCGTATATCCTCTTCACTTTAATTTTTCCTATTCTTTTAGTTCTTTTGTTATACTTGTCGGTCTAAATGTAAACATAATTGTAAAATTAGTAGAATTAAAAGAATTTTTGAAATATATTGATTATCATATACCTGTTGAATCAATTACAATGTAGTAGTACACTTAAATCTATAAAATAAACTTATTATTTGAAAATAAAATAATTTTATGTAAAAAATATAACAAATTTGCTAAAGATATGATTTAAGATATTGAAAAAAAGTCAATTAACATAATTAATATTTTTAAACTTAAATAAGAATTTTATTTCAATTCACTTAAAATAATTTAAAGTTTTATTGTTTGAGTTACTTACAAATATAAGTTAGTTTAAAGTTTATTTCATAACAGTAATCTAATTTCTTAAAGTATAATATAAAGTTTGGAGATATAAATAAAGTACTTGTGAGGTTTCAATATCATTTTTCTCAGCTTTAAGTTTTTCAACTTGACCATTGACATATACTGAGTAAAAGTGGAAGATTACAGCTACAAAAGCAAGTGCTAAAATCTGTTATTGACAAAAATTAATTTAGTTATTCACAACTAGTGGTACCTTTTTTAGTATTTTATAATATGTTTCTCTCGGTATTCTTTCAAATGAAACAAAAGTAAAAGTTAATTAATAACTAATCAAAATAGAAAGATAGTGTGTTTCCTGTTTAAAAAACAATCGTACAAAATAGTTACAACTGTTATTTTATTAAGAGTTTTATAAAATATACAATGAAGTATATTACTTTTCCCTGGAGACATTAAAAAAAGACTAGAATTGTTTAAATTTTAGTTAATTTTTATTGTTAGGTTATTGCTTTTTTGTTTCTTCTTTTAAAATACTAATATATAAAAAGTTAATAATTTGGTTAAAACGTATGAGGTTATAATTTAATAAAAAACCATTTGTTGTCTATCATCTACGTATTTAGACAAAGGTAAACAAAATTCTACAAAACAGACGATAGAAAACTTTTTCATTTCAGTTTTTATCATCAATTAGCTATTTTATTAAGTTAAAATCTTAAATTCAAAACTTTAGTCCAACTAAAAGTTGGTATTCAAAAACAGTTTTTAAATTATATGTCAATTAAACGATCAACACTGAATAAAGGTGCTACAATCTTAACTTATAATTTCTATTTATAAATATTAATTTTAAAATATTTAACATCAAAGTTTAAGTGTAACAAAATCTTTTTTTGGAGAAATCTTACGTTAAAACTCCAAAACTTCATATGGGAAATTCTTGCATATTGGTTATAGCATTGGTCCTCACATATGCTTAGGCTACTTATGCATGTAAAAGTGTTCTTTTCATCGCCATATACTAAGTAAAAATTAAACTAAACAGTTTTTTCTCTTAAAAAATAAAAGAAAAAAAAAAAAAAACGAACTTAAAACTTTTTACTTCATAACTTTTTAAATTTTTTTTTTTATTATGTTTTAGCTTTTCAAGTTGTTTTTAAAAACTTAACCAGATTATACCTTATAGTTTTTTGTTATTTGCTTTATAAGCATTTGCAATTTATTGTTTATGCTGCATAGTTAATACTTTTATGTAAAATAAATAAATTATAACATCAAATACGTACCAGATGCCCCAATTGTAACTACAACAATTAAGCGGAAAGCGAATGTGAACAGATACCAAAGTTGTCCTGCAAATGTGCTGTAACGTGTGACCTAGAAGTAAGAGCTTTAAAGTTTCTAGTTGAACAAGTTACCCTGATAAATATCAAAATAAATAATTTTCAAGTAGTTTCACTTTTTACAAAAATCAATATTATTTAAAACTGATTTAAAAACAGTGTATAATAGGTTAGAAAAAACAGTAACATACATATTTTCCAGCATCAGCAAATAAATTCCACATGTTTTAGTGTTAATAAAAATTACCTGCAAAAAATCTTTTAAAATTAAATATATTATTACTCTTTATAAAAACTATGTGATTTTTATATACTAAAAAAACGACTTTATTAGTTATTCTAATACCAAATGTCTTATTACTGCATAACTACTAAATAAGAAAGTACTGAGTTATGCTAATTTACTTTAAATTAATATTCTATTGTTTATTAAATCATTTATTATGAAACCCTATTTGAGTAAGACATTCATCGATTGAATTATTTTTTGTTAATTAAGTACTTGAAAAACTAAAAGTGCTTTACTATAAATTAAAGACGACACAACAAAATTGTATTATAATTAATTTTTAGTTTTTGTTTGGTTTTTACATAAATAAATACTATATTGTTTAAAATGCACAAAATTAAAAAGAAACCATAAAAATGTGTCTATTAAACTTTTCTTATTAAAAGCATAGTTGCAAAACTTTTATTTTTGTAAATTTAGTAGTCATATCTACCATAGCTTCTTATACTTAGATCGCCATGCGTCTATTCTTGACAAAGTAAGTGCAATAAAGTTAAAATCTTATAATCGCTAGATTTAAATAAGCTTTATTTAACCATACTGCTTTAAAAAAAACTTACAAGCTCGACAACGAAATGGTAATAAAATAAAACAAATATATTTAATTAGTTGCTAAAATAACAAATTTATTTTATATTTGTTTTTTACGCTAAAACTATGATTAATAATAACTTATTCAAACAACATTAACTACTATTTGGACTATTTTCTATCTAAATTCTAAAATAAATCATTGTTTATTTTAAATCATATTTTAGCAATTTTAAAGCTGGTATCAACGTAAAATTATAAAATATTTTATAGAAATTGTCTTAACTTTATAATTTGTTTAGTATCTGATAATTAAATTACATTTGTTTGCTTTCAATTATTACTATAAAAACCATTAATAAGCATTTTTGTATAAACGTATATATATAAAAACTTGTGCTTCACAATTAATCAGACGTTAAGGCAGGAGTCGGCAGGGATTTGGTAGTCGTGGGCCAAATTTCAAAAATGATCATTTTGCAGGCCGCAGTTTTAGTTCAAACTTAATGCAGTAATTTTTTAATCGTCATACAACTTATTTGAATAGCGAGCTAAATTTACGTGCTCGCGGGCCGCAGTTTACCGACTCCTGCTTTAAGCTCTAGTAAATTTAAAACTTGTTTTAAAGCTAAATCCTAAAAGATAGGATCCGACTAAATTGCTTTCTGAAAAGAATAATTGTATAAATTTTTATAGCAAATATACTTATTAAATGTTTTTTTTGAAACTTAGAGTTATGCGAAGATTTATCATTCAAACAGTACACACTCAATGTATAGCTTTTTATAGTTTATATACATTAATTACTTCAGCTCTACTAAAGCAAACACTTCTACTTGTAACTGACGAGTCATTTTTAACGAAAATAACACTAAAATAAGCATTCTAAAACTTACAATTCGATAACTTTATTCTGAAAACACCTTACAAATATTTCATATTTTGTTGCAAGTTTTATGGTGTGATCAGCACGATATAGTTTAGTCGTGTATTTACTGTCTGGCTTGAAAACAACTTAAGATGATTTAAAACACTACTTTTATTACTTTTGACTAGCAAAATATGTATGAAGTATCGTTTAAATAAAAAACATACACTGTAAATAAAAAATAAGAAAACCTCTATAAAACAAAAAAAATTGATAGAAGAAAACAAATTATAGTTTCTATAATCGAAAATATATACTATAGTATCCGACAGTTTAATGGCCTTAAACTCTCTTAATGTTTCAAACTATAATAGATTACATATGCTAAAAAAGACCGCTTTGATTTTTGAGTGACTTGATTTTAACAATTTATATAAAATATTATTGTTTTTTTTTCGATAAAGTTTACTTTTCATACTAATTACAATTTTTAAGAGCTGTATAAAAATTATTACAAAACTAGCACTAATTTGCTCCAAAATTTTTGTGTTATGCAAGTATATAAATAAGAATTGTACTTTACATTATTTTCCAATGTTTTTAAATTATAATTTTTACTTATACTGTTAGTATAACAAAACTTAAAAATCTAAAAAAATATGAAATTTAAACAGAAATTATCTATCTTTTGTCTAAGTTGGTTTCACTACAAATTTACAAACAGTCTCGTCTCATCATAACAACCGCTAAATAAAAGCTGATAATACTTTGCTTATCGACTTAGTATGACATCATGCTGTGGTAAATACAATTTTTGTTAAAACTATAAGTACCTACACTAATTTTATATTTTGCGTTAATTATTTTTTTTCAATTTTTTAGTATTTATGATAAATAGAATTCTTCTATTTGTTTTTATAATCACATGTTGTTCAAAATTTAACAAACTTAGTTGCAAATAAAGTATTAAACAAAAAACCTTATAAATAGTTACACAACTATTTTTATTGTTTAATTATTAGTAAATACTAAATAGAAAAATTTAGTAACATACCAGAGGTATAGCATCACTTTGAACCAGACTTAAAAGTAACAATTTATCTTAACCAAAAGTTTTGTTAAATTAAAGTTTAAATTATTTTGAATAAGAAAAGTTCTACAAATCCCTTGAGTAAACAAACGCTTTTTTAACTTTCAGAGCTCAATTACAACTTAGTTCGTTATAAATTCAATTTTATAAACTTCCGCGCTAACATCTGTAAATAAATCAATTGAACTTGTTCAAGCTTTGGAGTACGCTTAAAATAAAAGTAAAATGTGTTTTTTTTCTATAATCGGAAGTTCTATAACTTTAGTAGTTAAAATATATGTTTTTGATTTTAAAAAGGTGTTAAAATTCTACTTAAAAATCTTGGTTAACTGTCTAAGCTACTTATATTTTACTTATTTGATTGTTCAAATTTGTAAATCTAATATGAAGTTAAAATTTTGTTTTTTAAAATTTAGAAACGAAAGTTGGTTATGTTCTACAACTTTAACTCACTAAGGTAAAAAAAGCAATTAGTTTAGGAATGAATAAAAGTAAAAAGATAAGATTTTATCTATCATTAAAACGTTTTTTTGAATTGATAAAGTCACACATGCACTAAAATATATTGAAAATAACCCAGAAAAAAAAACTTTAATGTTTCAAATTTATTTGGCTAAAAAGTTCAAGAAAAGAAGATTAAAGGGGAAGTTGAGTGAACATCATCGCACATAATATACTTTTTTAGATTATTTTAAAGTAAAATAAATAAATATATATTACACAGTTTACTTTACTACCTGATTATCTATACTTTAAATATATTAATTTAAACTGATTTAATATTTTAACTAAATTTAAACTAAAAACAAATTGTTTAGTTGTGTAAAAAAAATTTAGTTGTATTGTTATAGAATTATTTATTTAATGTTTTATACCTAGTTATATTTAGATATATAAGTAAAATAGTTAGTAAGTAACAAAATTGAAAAAAAAATATTATCTATATTTTCTCAATTTTGATTTGCCATCTACATTTTTACGTAAAAAGCACTGCGTCTTTCTATAAATTTGCATCAATTGTTGGAATTATAAAAATTACACAACACTGTATATATTTTGACAACCTATTAAACGAAAAACAGCTGTTTCACTTATGAACATAAAAATTATTGCTAATAAAAACATATGAAAAGTCTATACAAATACTATTACTTATGTAAGTTGAAAAAAAACTTTGTACCAAGCATATAAGAAATATGCGTCTTAAATAAATGCTAAGAATTACAGCACGCCTTAAAACAGTTCGAATTAAGAAAACTGAATATAGTGGTCATAACTCATATCTTACTAAATTTTAGCATCTTTAACTAATACTGTTGCAAAAATAACTCAATTAAAAAAAAAACTGTTTTAATGTAAAGTAAAAAATTACACTACAAAAAATCAACTTTTGAAAAGACTAAATTTTAAATTAAATAATTAATGTTTATAGTAAGAACTTTCTTACACAATTTAAAAATATCTGTTTTAGTTAAAAAAAAGTGGTTTAAAATTTATAGTTTTAAACTAAACAAAAAACGTTTTAATAAACAAAACTTTTATTTTATAAAGTTTCAATAAGAGTTAGTTCAGATAATTAGAAAAAATATATTATAGAAGTAATAAAATAGAATATGAAAAACCATGCCGTTTGGTTTCTATTTCTAGTTAGTTACTATTGTTTGTTTATTTAAGTGTTATACTTCTTTAATTTATATCTATTAAATTATAAATTATGTTTCCCTTACAGTTTTAAATATTTAATATTCTGTACAAAAATTAATTCTATAGCCTCAGCATAAGAATTAATGGTATAAAAATCTTTTGAAAATCTATTTATTTTAAAATATTTTGAAAAGCCATCATGTTTAAGTTTTAAATTCTTTAAAATTGATTTTTTTGATAAATATAATTTTTTTTCTTCATAAGTTTTTGCTCTGTTAGTAGTTATTACTATTAACTTAATGATTGCTTTATATCATTAGTTTTTTAGTAAAATTAAGTTTTATTTTAAATTGATAAAAGATAACAAACATTTTAAAGTGTTTTGACCAGCGATAAAACTACTTTACCTGCATACTTTACAGCAAGCTGAAGTTAAACAGAGTATAGTTCTAATTGTTTATTAAAATCCCTTGTCTGCTCGACACATATTTATTAACTAAAGCTTTCTTTATTTAATTACAATAAACTTTTGCCACTCGAAACAAATAGAAACATAACTTACAAATTTCTTGATTTTTTATTAAATCTCTGTGTAAGCAAGACTGCTTATTAAAAATCGTATACAACTTTATGAATAAAATTTCAAATTATCAAGTAAAAATGTATTACAATTATTAATTTTAATTTTTATCTATTTAATCATTGTTAAATATATGTTTTATTTTTATTTTTGGAACGGGTCTAAATTGCACGAGGTAAATAAATACCACGAGGGAACTAAATTCCACGAGAACAAAAACGCAGACGGGAACAAAATTGCACAAAGACAATTTTACACCAAGGGTCAACTTTGCACGAGTTACATTTTTGCACAAGAGTAAAAAATTCAGAAAAAAAAAGAAAAAAATTATAATAAAATAAAAATTACTGACCGAGGGTAAGGGTTAGGGATAAAAGTGAAAGTAAAAATATAAAAATAAATAACTAATGAAAATTATGATAAAAAAATTATGAAAAAAAAAATTAAGAACTCATGATTAAAATGAATATTACCTTTTGTATACTTTTGTAAAAATATTAATCCGAAGATACTAAAACTAAGTTGTTATTATTTTTTTATTGCTTCAGTTTTTTTGAGTTTCTTTTAGGTTTTGAACAAACAAAATAAGTTTATTTTATTTAGATATAATCGTATTTACCCATCTTTAACTTTCTTGAAAAAAAGCACAAATTTTTTCTATGAAACTAGTATTAGCATTCGAATTTTACAGTTCGTATATAAAATATGATTTTTTTTAAAGTATATGTGATTTCTAACTTAAAATTTGTTAGTTTTATTAATTAAGTTTGCACAAAATATATATTAAGTCTGCAAAAGTTTGAAGATAACTTGTAATTTTGTTTATATTTTAAATAGCCTACAACAAAAAAAAACTTGGTTAACATGATAATTTTAAATTTTTTTGTTTAATTAATGAAAAATGTACACTGTGTAATTTATTAAGATATTGTAGGTTTAATCAATTTAAATACGTTAAAGATTGAAGCATGTTTTTATTTAATTGTAAAACAAAAAACTATATTACTTAAAATTTACCAGTTTACGTATATAGTATCTATTCTGATTGGTAACAAACATTTTTATATTAGTTATAAATATTTTTTAATAAAATGCAATATAATGCATATGCAGAAAAATAAAATATTTATTACTTAATAATTATTCGCTTTTATCAAATACTTTCAATTTTATTTATTTATATGTCTTGTACTTTAATTTAGATCAACTGTTTTTTTAAGTAGTTATAACAGTCATGTTTAAAAAATATATATATTAGATATAAAAAAAACTGTTCTTAAAGTGTTTCTTTGACTTATGTAAAACAATTTTACTTTAGGCAGATTTTATACAAAGTATAGTTGTGCACTCTATCTAGAATAATTGAGACTAAATGTGAAAATTTACTCTTAATTAAAGGTAGGGTAAATTAAGCAAATTGAATAACTGTATAAGCTTTAAAATTTATTGTAAAACGTTCAAAGTAAATATTAAAAATACTTTAAAATAAAATTATTAAAGTAAGTACTTTGTTAATATAGGAGCAAAAGTAAATAAAATTTAGAGTTCTAATATTAAATTAATAGTTATAAGCATGCTTTAATATTATATTATAGGTTATTAAAGTAATACGATGTAATTGCTATTCAATTTGGCGTTGTTTAAGTTATAGTTTTTATCAATTAAAATTAAATCATTAACATATAATAGATGAAAGTTACAATCGAAAGTTTTATACATAAAACTAAATATTTACAAGAGTTCAATGAATTTTTTTTAATTATTTTAAACGTATTGTAAATAGTGCTAGACAAAACAAAACTGAGTAATTAAACATATTTTGTATACCCCAAATCACATTTATCATAAATTGAGTTTTTTGTAAATTTAACAACGATAAACGTTTTAGTTTCTTACACTTGGGTTGATACGCAAATAGTCTTGACAAGTTAAATGCAAATTAGTAGATTAATCTCCTAATTTTTTTATAATTCTAAAAAAACAGCAATGCTTTCAAATAAGCTAACTTACGAACTCTTTGGATTAACAAAGTAGGAATTTTAGTAATCATGGAGGAAAAGTTTAATTTCAATATGGAAAGAAAAATCATCATCAAGTCCTTAAAATGGAATTTCATAATAATAAAAATAAAAATATAGACTTCATAATGAGTTATCTGCTCATATAACAAAATTTTAGATGTGACAAATCAAGCACATTTACATCTGGAAAGTTTGAAAGAAATAGTTCAAAAACTACAAAATGAAAGAAACTACTTCAAGTCTAAAGTAGAATTACTGAAAATTAAAACGAAACGTCTAAATTCCTCTAATCAAAATCTCATAAACAAAATTAAATTTTTATAAGAAAGAATAGAAACACTAGTGTAAGTTTCACGAAAAAAATGTTATATCAATTATTCAATAAATTTAAACTAGTTTTAGTACTTTTTAGAATATTTATAGCATTAAGTTTTTAATGCTTTGGTTATGAAAAAATATTTTTGTACTTGTTTTATTAAAACTACTTAAAAAAACACATTTATATTTACCTTTTTTACAGTACAACTAAAAAAAGTGAAAGCAAAAATAAAACCATACCAGATCAGGTTGAACTTATAAATAGTAAAAATAAGCCTAATGGTTGTGAAAGAAATAATTCAAAAACTGGTATGTCATATTACTTTATATACTTCAAGTTACATTTGTATATAAACTAAAATTCTACTTTAAAAATTATGCAGTGTTTATACTTTTTTTTATTAAACTAATATTTTTTAGTTTTTATTACGCAGATTTAAATTTAGATTTACTGCTAAAATTGCTCAATTTAAGGATAGTTTAAAAGATAAACTATAAGAAGGAAAAGAAACAAATAAATATTGTTTAAATGGTCAACTTTAAGATAATAAAAAACTGTATAAATGTTTCGGTAAACTGTTATTTTTTTGTAAATAATTGTTAGTATAAAATATTACTTAAATTTACTAAATGAAATAATTAAAAAAAAATTGTTTTTAGATTGTTTAACAGACAATATTCAAGATGATGAAACAGGAAAATTAATTTATCAAGTTTGCAGTTCTCTTCAATCGACAAGTAAGTTCATCCCAAATAAAATATTGTTTATTTTCATCAAGGGCATACTTTTGATACTTATTAAGTTTTATTTAAATAATATACTTATATCAGCCTAGTACATTAAATTGTACTACCTATTAATTTTGTCTTAGAAAAAAACTTACAGACGTGTTATTTGTAGTGATGTACCGGACTCACTATTCGGGTTCGGATCGGATCAAGATCCGGCCGGATCCGGATATCAGAAAAAAAATGGCAATATCCGGCCGGATCTTGATATGAAAAAAAAATACGAATCCGGTTCCGGCCGGATTCTAATTTGAAAAAAAAAGTCCGGATCCGGGTCCGGCCGGATCCTCATTTGAAAAAAAAAGTCCGGATCCGGGCCCGGCCGGATCTTTACAGAGATCCGGCCGATTCGGATCTAGTTAGTAAAAAAGAGCATATTGAAAAGTATTTTTTCAAAAACAAACCCTGTGTAAATTAAAAAGAGTCATTTTCGTTAGAAAATAAGTTCGAAAATTAAACACCTACCGTTATTGGCTCATTTTGTACACGTGACTAATTTACATTTGTTTACATTTAAACTATGAAACAAACATTTCAGAAATGCAACTCTTTACCTATGTTGTAAAATTAAAAACTTTACTACAAAATTGTCAACCTTATGGCTAGCTGTTCTACTGATTATTACATTAAAGTAATTTTAGACTCAGGCTACTTTATACTCACTCTAGCTAGTTTTTTTTTGACTTAAACAGTGGCAACCCTGCTAGTTTAAAAATTTTTGGGAATTTTTGAAAATCTAAGGCTGCCTCAGGCTAGTTGAGTTTTTTATAAAAACTCAGGCTAGTTTTAAGATTTTTTGAAAAACTCAGGCTAGTTTTTTTTTTAGATTTTGAATGAGTTTGAGATGATCCAGTTTTCAATATTTTGTGATTTTCTACTTAGTTTTGTTCAAGAACTTGATTTTATCTGATTTTAGATTGGTAAGGCTATAGGGTAGTCCACCTTGTTTTTTACAAGTTGATCTTATTTGATAGATTTTAATCTTAGTTACCAGATACTTTTTACAGCTTAACAAAATTCAAAGTAGTTTTAAAGATACAAGGGGTCAAAGCCGGCCAGCTCAATAGCTTCCTTATAGAAGGTGCAAACTAAAAAGGCGAAAAAAAACCATTTTATTAAAAATCTATCTCCTCCTACAGTTTTTAAGTAATCTTATTCAAATTTTCACAGTTTATTCTTTACTAAATTTTAAATCATTTGAGTAAAGGAATTTTTTTTATTTCGAGAAAAAGTTTCCTTTTTTCAAAAAAAGGTGTTTTTTTTTCGAATTTTAGACCTTAAATTAGTAAATTTCAATCATTTGAAATTCCAACACTCAAAAGCTTTTAAACTGTGTTAGGAATATTTTTTTGAAAATTTGAGGTACCTAGCTTACAAAACCCAAGAGGAAATAGATTTTTAGTGAAATGGATATTTCCGCGTTTTTAGCTTGCGCCTTCCATTAGATCCCTATGGAACTCTCTGGAACTTTGACCGCTTATATCTCAAAAACTACTTTGAATTTTGTAAAGCTATAAAAAGCATTTGGTAGCTAAGATAGTATTCTACTAAATAAGATCAACTTGTAAAAAAAGTGTTTAACTCCCCTATAGCCTTAATTGTAAACATTACTTAAAATGTTTAACCTTGTGGCTAGCTGTTCTACTGATTATTAGCTTATAGTAATTATTTTTTTGGTTTTCCAAAACCTCATTCTGACTCAGGAAAGTTTATAATCACTCAGGTTAGTTTTTTTGAATCAAAGAGTGGCAACCCTGATATTAGCTAAAATTAGGTGATATTCTGGTTGCCAAAAATCATGGAAAGTTTATAAGTTTAGCAAAAACAATATTTTTGTGTTTTTTATTGCACTTTCAACTTGAAGTTTTTTTACTGTTCTTTCAATTTCAAGTTTTTCTTTTGTTCTTTCAATTTTAATAAAATTTAAATAAAAATATTGTTCAGAAAATTAGCAAACATACCCGCTACTATTTTTAACTGATAGTCTTAACTAGACCTTAATAAAATATCATAAACTTTCTTATTATTTAATTATTTTAGCAGCACATTACTATTTTTTAGTCTAATTTTTTTTTTAACTATAATTTTTCAAAACTCAAAAGTATACACATAGTTAGATATAACACATAAAAGATAAACTTCACACAATTATACTAAGTTAGTAGTTAGTTATATAAAGTTGCATTATCGTACATAGTAGTTTTTATACTACTTACATTACAAATAACTTAGAGTATTAAGAATCCGGTTCCGGATCCGGCCGGATTTTAATTTGAAAAAATATCCGGATCCGGGTTCGGCCGGATTCTAATTTGTAAAAAAAGTCTGGATCCGGGTCCGGTCGGATTCTAATTTGAAAAAAAAAGTCTGGATCCGGGTCCTGCCGGATTCTAATTTGAAAAAAATATCTGGATCCGGGTCCGGCCGGATTCTAATTTGAAAAAAAAAAGTCCGGCTTTGGGTGTGGCCGGATTCTAATTTGAAAAAAAAGTCAGGATCCGGGTCCAGGACATCACTAGTTATTTGAAACGTTATAAATAACGTTTTTGCCAGTATTTATTTCGGCCATAAATAGTTTCGGCCAATACTGGCTAAAACTGATAAAACGAGCGTGGAAAGTAAAATCGCACTTTAAGTTGACAATGTCTAAGACGTTGGGCTGTGAAGATTTGCCTGCGTCAACTTTCCGGACTTTACACACAAGTGGTCGCTTCAGTACTTCGTACTTAAGTTCGCTTGGTTAGATCACAACAGCGGTTTCTCGTGACTATTCCTGCCTAATGAGTCCTAATTAGGACGAAACCGGTCGTAGGATTGTCTCGGATGCTGTTGTTGTTGATCGTGCGGTGAAGTTCAACGTTTATTATATATATATATATTTAACATTCTTACTTAACATAAATCTATTTTAACTTAACATTACCAATATTTTATATGTTTTGTGTGAAATTTTTCAAACTAGAAGATTGATTACTATATTAAAGTATCTGGTTTGTATGTAGTAAAAAAAAACAGTTTGAAAATGTTGAATTTTAATAATTTTCGTTAAATCAATAACTTAACTATTTTAAATAAATTATAGATAACTTTTATTAGTACTATTTCTGTATTTAACAGATGAATCGTTTAGTTGTCAAGTTCGCCATCGAAATTATTCAAACAAACAAGATCTAAGTTTACACATGATTGCTCATAATATATCAGAAGAATTGAAATGTAATATTTGCTCAAAAGTTTTTAGTTTCAAATCAAGTCTTCGAAGACATACTAAAACCCATACAGGGGAAAAACCTTTTAGTTGTCTGAATTATGGTAGAAAGTTCGTTCGTAAAGATAATTTAGTCAGACACCAAAAATTTCACAGTAATGTTAAGTAATTCAAATGTTCTATTTGTCCAGAAGGTAGAATTTTCAAAACAAAAGATGTTTAAAACTTACGATGAAACTCAAGTTTCCTTTTAGTTACTGTTGCCTTAAAATAAACAAAAAATTTTCTTAAATCGATAAAAATAAGCACTGTTTTTCGTATACTTTTGTTAAAGCTAAATGATAAGATACAAAAAATATGTTGTTATTATTTTCGTAAAAACTATCAATAACTTTCTATGTACTATTGTTCAAATGCTTCTTTAAGTTTTAAATATGTCAGTTTTGTTTCTTTTTTGTTATTAGTTCACTAGAGTTAACATAGTCACAAATTCTTTAAACTTTTTAAGAAATAAAACTGATTTTTGCCGTAAGTTTCTTAAACAAAATGCTCTTGGAATGTTCTTTTGACTTATGTAAATAGTTTTACAATGTTTAAGTGTTTAAAATTTCATAAAAACATGCTTTATCAGATTTTTTATAGAATAATTGTGCACACTATCCAATATAATGGAAATTGAATGTGGAAATTTGCTTTTAATTGAAAGTAAGTTAAATTAAACAATCTATGTAACTGCTAGCGCAACATCAAAATTATTGTAAAGTATACAAAGTTCTTTATATAAAGTAAGCTTTACGTTGATAAAACAGCGAAAATCTATAGAATATTAAGTTCTTGAATTAATTTGGAAGTTTCAAAGTATGCCTAAACTTTACAAGATTGTTATTTTATACTAACTAAAAGCTTATTTATACTATACGTAAAATGACCTAATTAATTTTTAGTTTGTTATTTCTTTGAATTAGAAATTTAGATACTATAAGTATCATATATAAATTAATAGTAGTTAGTTTACAATAATAGGTTTTATACATAAAAGATGTATTTATAACTAATTTTGTTACAAAATTTAAGTTATTCAAAACACATATTTTGTTCAAGAAACATCAAAACTGGGCACAGTAAAAATATTTTCTATACCCTAAGTCTCGTATACTACAAATTCGTTTTTTTAAAGTAGCGGTGATAAATGCTATAATTTCTAGCACTTGGGTAAATTTATATTTATTTTTTACAATTTAAGAGTAAACTGTAGAAGTTTTGCATCTGTTACATTAAAGGAGCCTCCATTTATAACAACATTGTCTTAAAAATAAACACAGTTGTAAATTTTTAGCAATTATATTTAGTTTTTAATTTTCATACTTGATTCAAGATCGATTAAGTAAAAATTTTATAATAGTGAAGAAAGATGTCATTATTAAGTCTACAAAAGTATGGTTACAGAAAAAAAAAAACAACAAACTTTTAGATGTTTCAGACAAAGCACAATTATATCTGAAAAACTTGAAAGAAGTAGTTAAAAATAACAAAATGAAAGAATATACTTAAAGACTAAAGTGGAATTATAAAAAATTGAAAAGAAACGTCTAAAATCCTCTAATAAAAATCTCATAAATAAAGTAATTTTAATGGAAGAAAAGAAAGAAATCTTAAGGTCGGTTTCATAAAAAAAAAGTGTTATATGAATTAGTTCAAAAGTTTAAACTTGTTTTAATGTTAGATTTCCTATAGAGTAAAAAAAAAAGATATCTTTTGTACAATTAAAGAAAAATTTTGAACTTTTTTTGATAAAAATACTTAATAAAAAAGCATTTATGTTTGTATACATTTTAAACAGTATAGCTAAAAAACGTGAAAGCAAAAAGAACAAAGTCGAAAAAGGGCATGTTGAAATTATGAACAATAATAATAAGTCTGTTGATTGTTGAAGTAATAATTCCAAGACTGGTATGTTATATCGCTTTATTTATTTCAAATATAATTTTTATTGAAAATAATTTTATACTCTCAAAGCTATGCTGTATTTAACTTTTTTAACCAAAAAATGTAGAGTTAAAGTTTAAATATACGTTTTATGCGGAGTTAAACTTCGATTCTACTTCTAAAACTGCACAACTTAAAGATAACTTAAATAGTATCGAAGAAGAACAAAAAGAAAGAAATAAAATTCAAGTTAGTGAAAAATATCCCTTAGATTACCAAGGTTTAGTTATGTACATATTTTTGTTATTAACTATTTTTATATTAAATTATCTGTAAAAATCAATGTCTAACTTAAAAATTTAACAAGTCACAACTTTTAATTTTCACAAAGTTTGACAGCTGAGATTCAAGACGAAAATATAAGAAAAACTAGTAATCAAGTTGTACAGTTCTTTTCAATCTACAAGTAAGTATATTCTGACTAAAATATTGTTCATTTTTATGAAATACATACTTTTAGTTTCTTTTTTTCTTTTAATATAGGTTTGTAATAAATTAGTATATTAAGTCGTAATACCAGTTAGTTTTGTCTTAAAAAAACAAAATATATCACGGAGGTGTTTTGTAAAGCTTATAAAAAAATTCTTATAAAAAATTATTTATAAAAAATTAATTAAGATGTCTCATTTTAATAGTACTATGATTTACAGAGCTAAGATATTCGCCTAGACCAGGGTTTCCCAAACTCATTTACTTAATCGCCCCTAAGTATAATAAAACTATTGTTTTATCAACAATTAGTTTATTTTTATACTTTATTTAAGTTGAATTTAAGAAATTGTAAATTTGCACTTTTTTTTGGTAAAAAGTGCGAACTCAAGAGGAAGTCTACCGTAATTAATATTCATTAGGCATTAAGCAAACCTGTTGTAGAATAAATAACTTAATAAAACTGTTATTATAAAAAAACTACTTAAATACAATACCAACCAGCTTAAATAAGATATTTTTTTATCAACTAAAATTGAAGACCTTACAGAAAATAATGTCTGCAACTGAAGTCTAATCTAATGTGAAGGATGAGCTTCATGACTGCTTGTAAATGTTTTTATATATCTGGTTCTAAATCAGTCAAATAAAGCCTCCTTTACAAATATCTAGATTATATTTTTTGCTCAAGATGTTGATAACTGAGTTGAAAGCCTTCTTAACAACATAGCTAAAAGGAAAAGCTATAAACAACAATCTAATGATTCCTCCCAAATGATTGAATACTTTTGCCTTAGTTTTTGTTAAGTCCAAAAGCTTTCATATCGTTCTTTGGAAAAGTTTACTTTAAGTTCAAGTTTAGTTTGTAGGTCTGAGAAAGTTTCCTGTATGTCAACGTTTACTTCAAAAAGAACTGCTTCGAAGGAATCTATAATCCACTTCGGGACGTTTAAATGAAAAACGTTAGTAAACCGTTTATCAATATCACATTTAAGCTGTTCCAGATGAGATGAAAATACTTCTACTTCACCTTCACTTATTTGAAGTTTTAAGTTTTCCAAACTTGTAATCTGTGAAAACTGATCATTTTTGAAATGTTTTCCATACAGTTCAAGTTGGTTTCTGAAACTGGTTATCTTACTTTTGACTTTTACAAAATTCAAGTTTTTACCTTGTAAAGTTTTGTTCAGTTTGTTAGTTTTACCATATAAATCTGACATGTAAGCAATGTCTATTTTTCTTTTAAAAAGATTGTCTGCTAATCCCAATACCTTATCCTTTTCAGAAAAAAAATCAGTAACTGAATTAAAAACAGCCAAAAACTTTCTAAACAGTTTCCTTTTGATAACTATTTCACTTCTGTATACATTATCAACTTATCAAAAACCTCATCATTGTCATTGCACAGCTGTTTAAAAAGCGACTTTGTAAAGCATGCTTTTGTATTTCGTTGACAGCTTTTATCACAAAGTTTAATGAGTCATTTAGATAGACGCTCAAACTTTTTGCAACTAAATTTCTGCGATGAATATCGCAATGAATAGTATATATATAAGAGTTTAACTCTTTGTAATATGATAACCATAGACGGAGCACCATCTCTTTCAATTCCTATAAACTGTTTTGAAGGTATTTTATTTACTTTAAAATATTTTTTAATTTTTCTAACAAAACCTTCCTGTGCTATGCGTTTCCATTAGTGCGTTTCCATTAGTTTGGAGAACGCTAGTTCTTCGTACGTTGTATCATCAACTATTAAACGCACGCAAACGTTAAGAAATATAAAAATTCTTGTATGCTTACTTTTAATTTATCAGTAAATTTAGTTTACTAAAGACCATTCTAGACTACTTTATACAAATTAGGCAAGAAAATTGAGGTATGAGCCTATTTTACAAAAGAACTCCATAAAACTCCAGTATTATAATGTATCTGTTTTAAAATTTTTGTAAATCACTTAGCAAAAGATCAATTTAATGAAAAACTAAACTTAGTGCAGTAAACTATAAAACAATTAAAGAATTGACAACTATTTAAATCTATTTTAAAAGACTTTATAATTTAATTTATAATTAGAAATTAAATAAAAAGTTTTAGTGAGCAATAAGCTATAAAACGCTTTATAAAATTTGAATCATGTAAATTTCAACTATTTAAGCAGTTAAACACCAGTTTAAATATTAACTTTATATCTAAACAATACTTGGAGCTGTCATGCAATCTGAAATGTTAAAATAGAATTCTTTTAGTTGATTCTTCTCTCAGTTTGGAAAAATACAACCAACTGCACAGTCAAGGTCTTTGTATTTTTCACGCCTCACTAACCCTTGTTTTCATAGGCTAATAAGGTTGTGGTGTGATATACAGTTTACTTCTAAATATGGCCATTTTTGTCTGGCTTAGGGTTCAAAATAATGAAGAGTGCAAATATAGCAGCATTTCATTACAATTTTATCTATACAATTGATTTTTCGTGTCACATCGAAATTTCAATACTTAATATGTAAAATTTGTTTAAATTTCCAGGTTTTTTAGTGGTTTTTTTTTTAATTACAGTTTTTTTTCAAAACTTCTCTAATTTTAGGTTTACCATGTTTTTTTAAGCCTTAAAAACCAAATTTCAGTTTTTCCAGTATTACATGTTTTTTTTAGCCTTAAGTGCCAAATTTCGGTTTTTTCAGGATTCCATGTTTTTTGGCAATCTTTTTTATAGTATATACTTTATTAAATGTACACGAGTAAAAACTATTTCAGTCAAAATTAAGATTTTTTCAATTATTTCTGAAAGAAGAGTATAAAAAAAAAAAAATTAATTTAGAACTTGTTTCAAATATAAGTATATTTAGATTTTTTTTATAAATCCAAAAAAAAGAATTACTTCTATTCAAAAAATTTAAAATGTCTTTAATAAAAAAAAACCGCTTAAGCTATTTATATTTACAAAATGTCTCAATACCAAGGTACTTTTGCACAGGAGAAAAATTCTAGACGTTTTGTAGCTTTGCATGATTCTCTTGACCATTCATCTTTATCAACATCATAACAAATTATAAACGGTTTGTTATTTACTAATAATATTATTTTATTTCCAATAGAAATAGCTTTGTTAAAACCAATAGAATATGGTAAAGTAAGAGCAACGAACTGATTAGTAACATTGTCAAAAACTTCACACGTATCTTTTTCATGGCTTACAGCAAACAACTTATCTTTTACAGCAACTAAACTGTGTAAAGTTTTACCACTAATCATACTCGGCATTGATGACCATTTGTTAGTAAATACATCATATGACTCTGCTGTTTTTAAACCATTCCGATTGGTACCAACCCATCCACCAGAAATTACAATATTTTCCTGAAAAACTGTACATGCTGCCATTGCTCTAGATTCGTTCAGTTCAGCAACTGCTTTCCAACTATTTCGCTTTGTGTTAAACACTAAACATGAATCAGTTGTATTTACTGTCATATCCCAATAAGCTCCTCCACAAACAAATATTTTGTTCATAAATGCACAACCACAATATATATAACGGTTATCAACCATTTGAGTTACTTCATTCCAAATATTAGTAGAAGGTGAATATTTTTCAACAGACTTTGAATTTGTTTCATTAATTCCACGACCACCAAACACATAAACTTCACCTTTTAAACAAACAGCTGTTGAATGTTTTCTCTGTTTTAGCATTGGAGGTAAAACTTTTATATTTTTGTAATTTGTACTATCAACTTGGTTTACGCTTGCGATATTTCTGTCAGATTCTGTATTGTAACCACCACAGACAAATAAGTTAAACTTATTTTGGATACAATACCTCTTTTTACAAGAATTCGTTATTTTGAAAGTCTTTTTCCTTAATAAAGCTTCTTTAAACATAGTAACACAATCATTGTTTTGAATGAGTTGAGTATTGTTTGCTAAAAGATATTTTACAGTAGTGATTGGTAGCAAAGAAAGTCGGACTGTTAGCAACACTCTTTTTGCATGTGTTATACGTTCTTCACTGTTGTGTTTCAACCAAGTATTTCCTGCATTAAATATTTGAACTTCAGAGTGAACATTCAATTTAGAACTTGCAAGTATTTTTTGAACAATATTTACATCTAAGTGAAAAAAGTTTTGATGTTCAGCTACCATCGAAAAACAACGTTCTATGTAATTCAATAAAAAGTCAGCAACACTAGATAACTTGTACAGTATGGCTATACTGTAAAAAGTCAGAACATTATCAACATTAGTATTTTCTTGGATGTGTTGGCTTATCTTTATGCTTACATCTTCATTTAACAATAGTTTATTCAATTCTATTTCTTTTATATTCGGTTCATCTAAAAACAATGTACAAATAAGTTTAAAGTGTAAAAGCTTCTTAAAAATTTAACTTGAACTCTAAACTTGTTTGTTAAACATTCAAAATATAAATTTTAATTGCTAAGTTTTAATTTTTTAGTAAAGTTTCTTGAATGTATTGAAAAAATAGCTTATAGGTGTTAGGTAGTCTAAGGGATTGGTGATTAGTACACGGACCGTAGATCGGATCAAGCCATTAAATAAAAATATATTTCCTCTAATTTATTTTATAGTTTCGTAACACCTTGTGCAAATAAAGTTAAGCACTTCAAAAAAAACAATTCAAAAAGTACTAATTATTTGATGTATAGGACACAAATGATTATTCCATTACAACTTCATTTTAAAGATTGTTTTATGTTTTTGAAGTAAAGCTAACAAAATAAGCAGCCCGCTAGGATTTTTTTTAGTCAGTCCGTCCAAAAGCTGGAAGAATACATTTATTAAATATAACCTTACAACTAAAAAAGCTACCACCCAAAATTTTAAAGTATTTCTTTAAGTATATAGTTTGCAGAAAAGATAAAACATTAGATTAATTTTTACTTAAATTAAAGTTTATTTTGTTTTGGTAACTTCAAAAAATTAGTTTTGTAAAAAAAGCCGCCATTTCTTTTATTTTTTAAAGCTACCAAAATAAAATAAATTCATTTATTATTAATCAAAAAGGTTCTTCGTGCACCAAGTCCTAGGACCAAATATTTGGAGAGTTTTTTTTTGTAATCCAATAAACTTATATACTATAAAAAATAGTTTTTCTAACCATGTTTGTTGTAGAGCTTTGAAATATTCTTTTTAAAATCTTTTAGTGCGTTTTTCTTTAACACATCGATTAGCTTGTACATAACTGGAAAGTAACTGTACCTTTTTTCTATATTGAAGTTGTGAAAAAAAAGTAAGCAAATTTTATAGTATTGATTTATTAGTAATCTGTAAAATTTTTATTTACAAGTAACTTTATAAAAACTAATCAACATATAGCTGTTTATAATTTGCTTCAGTGCTGCATGGTTTGGATTTTGGTACACTAAATCTATTGGTACTACTCATCATAATTGAATTCTACCTTATTTAATTACTAAATTATAAAAACTAGATTGTAGTTAAGAATACCTTGAATAAATCAGACAAGACAGTTTTAAAAATTAGTTTATATTGAAGAATCGATATAGCTGTTTGCAAATGGTCTAACATTAGTTGGACTTTAAATTCTTTTAATTTCGTTGTTAGTATATACATTTACATTTATTATGTTTATTTCGCAGTTGTCTGTAGCTTAATTCTGACTTTGTAGATTTTCAATTGTATCAATTATGCGTTGGCTAAGCAATAAAA
The DNA here is from genome assembly GCF_965202585.1 of Thalia democratica. Taxonomy (NCBI): domain Eukaryota; kingdom Metazoa; phylum Chordata; class Thaliacea; order Salpida; family Salpidae; genus Thalia; species Thalia democratica. The sequence goes on from NC_139165.1 coordinate 63,523,816, forward strand.
ATAATTGAAGAAAAAAAATCGGTTTAACAAATGTGCAGAATTAAATTTTGAAAGTCATGATCGGTATATCGGGTTTTGTTTGTCCAAGAAGAAAAGTAAGTCTTGAACTTTTATTGCTGTGTTGTATTTTAAAAATCTAGAGTGTTCTAACTAACTTGAACAAAAAACATCCAAAACTCTTTCATGATGTAGAAATGCGTATAAGCTGCTTAATTTTGCACTAGAATCACTGAAATGTTTGACTTGAGCGTCTTAGTATGTTTTTCCTGAATTTTGCAGACCAGGTTTTCTATTGGTAACAATATTTCTTAATTGAAAGTTTATGTAACTGTTTAAAAAAGAGATTCTTAAAATTTTAGCATTTGAACTGACAACAACTGATATTTGCCAATTTTCCGAAAAAAAACTGCTTTAGCCTAAAGAGAATGCACCTTGTTTTTGTATAATACTCTAATAATATATTTTCCAATAGTAATAACAACTCTTATATTTGCACCATTTATTTCTCCTTTTATCAATATATTCGATACTACAAGGTTTTTCGACATTACCTTATTGCTACACTTTGTTAGATAATATAACTTAAGACTTTTAAATACACTGCCATACGAAAAATAAATAGTATACTTTTGTTAGAATAAGTATAAAAATTGTAAGTTAAATATTTAGAAATAAATGAAGCTAAATCTTTTTTTAAATTTTTTAATTATTAAAAGCAAGAAAACTAAATAGATGTTTAAGCTAAAAATTTATACGATTTTATTTAGATACTTTAAATAGTTTTATACAGGGTTGTCAAATGATTTTGACAAATTTTCTCCAGGTTTTCAAAATTTTTTTTCAGGTTTTTAAAATTACACGTTTTAGGGTCTATTTTTAGTTATAATCAAGTTTTAGGTAAAAAGCTGTCTTAAAAAGTATAACGACATTGAAAAGATATATTTTTTAATTTATTCAATAAAAAATTATTCTGATGATGACAAAAAGTTTTTATGAACTATTAATGCTAATTGGCCAACATTCAAAGTCTCAGTTTGGTCTGGTTGACTGTCTGTGTATAGATTAACAATCTGACCTTTTGGCTCATACTTTTCCTACAGGCAGAGTGACTTTCTAGAACGTTTTTACTTAGGACTCTCTGCAGGCAGCTTTGTATTTGTATGGACATAAGAAATATAAAAATTCTTGTATGCTTACTTTTAATTTATCAGTAAATTTAATTTACTAAAGACCATTCTAGACTACTTTATACAAATTAGGCAAGAAAATTGAGGTATGAGCCTATTTTACAAAAGAACTCCATAAAACTCCAGTATTATAATGTATCTGTTTTAAAATTTTTGTAAATCACTTAGCAAAAGATCAATTTAATGAAAAACTAAACTTAGTGCAGTAAACTATAAAACAATTAAAGAATTGACAACTATTTAAATCTATTTTAAAAGACTTTGTAATTTAATTTATAATTAGAAATTAAATAAAAAGTTTTAGTGAGCAATAAGCTATAAAACGCTTTATAAAATTTGAATCATGTAAATTTCAACTATTTAAGCAGTTAAACACCAGTTTAAATATTAACTTTATATCTAAACAATACTTGGAGCTGTCATGCAATCTGAAATGTTAAAATAGAATTCTTTTAGTTGATTCTTCTCTCAGTTTGGAAAAATACAACCAACTGCACAGTCAAGGTCTTTGTATTTTTCACGCCTCACTAACCCTTGTTTTCATAGGCTAATAAGGTTGTGGTGTGATATACAGTTTACTTCTAAATATGGCCATTTTTGTCTGGCTTAGGGTTCAAAATAATGAAGAGTGCAAATATAGCAGCATTTCATTACAATTTTATCTATACAATTGATTTTTCGTGTCACATCGAAATTTCAATACTTAATATGTAAAATTTGTTTAAATTTCCAGGTTTTTTAGTGGTTTTTTTTTTAATTACAGTTTTTTTTCAAAACTTCTCTAATTTTAGGTTTACCATGTTTTTTTAAGCCTTAAAAACCAAATTTCAGTTTTTCCAGTATTACATGTTTTTTTTAGCCTTAAGTGCCAAATTTCGGTTTTTTCAGGATTCCATGTTTTTTGGCAATCTTTTTTATAGTATATACTTTATTAAATGTACACGAGTAAAAACTATTTCAGTCAAAATTAAGATTTTTTCAATTATTTCTGAAAGAAGAGTATAAAAAAAAAAAAATTAATTTAGAACTTGTTTCAAATATAAGTATATTTAGATTTTTTTTATAAATCCAAAAAAAAGAATTACTTCTATTCAAAAAATTTAAAATGTCTTTAATAAAAAAAAACCGCTTAAGCTATTTATATTTACAAAATGTCTCAATACCAAGGTACTTTTGCACAGGAGAAAAATTCTAGACGTTTTGTAGCTTTGCATGATTCTCTTGACCATTCATCTTTATCAACATCATAACAAATTATAAACGGTTTGTTATTTACTAATAATATTATTTTATTTCCAATAGAAATAGCTTTGTTAAAACCAATAGAATATGGTAAAGTAAGAGCAACGAACTGATTAGTAACATTGTCAAAAACTTCACACGTATCTTTTTCATGGCTTACAGCAAACAACTTATCTTTTACAGCAACTAAACTGTGTAAAGTTTTACCACTAATCATACTCGGCATTGATGACCATTTGTTAGTAAATACATCATATGACTCTGCTGTTTTTAAACCATTCCGATTGGTACCAACCCATCCACCAGAAATTACAATATTTTCCTGAAAAACTGTACATGCTGCCATTGCTCTAGATTCGTTCAGTTCAGCAACTGCTTTCCAACTATTTCGCTTTGTGTTAAACACTAAACATGAATCAGTTGTATTTACTGTCATATCCCAATAAGCTCCTCCACAAACAAATATTTTGTTCATAAATGCACAACCACAATATATATAACGGTTATCAACCATTTGAGTTACTTCATTCCAAATATTAGTAGAAGGTGAATATTTTTCAACAGACTTTGAATTTGTTTCATTAATTCCACGACCACCAAACACATAAACTTCACCTTTTAAACAAACAGCTGTTGAATGTTTTCTCTGTTTTAGCATTGGAGGTAAAACTTTTATATTTTTGTAATTTGTACTATCAACTTGGTTTACGCTTGCGATATTTCTGTCAGATTCTGTATTGTAACCACCACAGACAAATAAGTTAAACTTATTTTGGATACAATACCTCTTTTTACAAGAATTCGTTATTTTGAAAGTCTTTTTCCTTAATAAAGCTTCTTTAAACATAGTAACACAATCATTGTTTTGAATGAGTTGAGTATTGTTTGCTAAAAGATATTTTACAGTAGTGATTGGTAGCAAAGAAAGTCGGACTGTTAGCAACACTCTTTTTGCATGTATTATACGTTCTTCACTGTTGTGTTTCAACCAAGTATTTCCTGCATTAAATATTTGAACTTCAGAGTGAACATTCAATTTAGAACTTGCAAGTATTTTTTGAACAATATTTACATCTAAGTGAAAAAAGTTTTGATGTTCAGCTACCATCGAAAAACAACGTTCTATGTAATTCAATAAAAAGTCAGCAACACTAGATAACTTGTACAGTATGGCTATACTGTAAAAAGTCAGAACATTATCAACATTAGTATTTTCTTGGATGTGTTGGCTTATCTTTATGCTTACATCTTCATTTAACAATAGTTTATTCAATTCTATTTCTTTTATATTCGGTTCATCTAAAAACAATGTACAAATAAGTTTAAAGTGTAAAAGCTTCTTAAAAATTTAACTTGAACTCTAAACTTGTTTGTTAAACATTCAAAATATAAATTTTAATTGCTAAGTTTTAATTTTTTAGTAAAGTTTCTTGAATGTATTGAAAAAATAGCTTATAGGTGTTAGGTAGTCTAAGGGATTGGTGATTAGTACACGGACCGTAGATCGGATCAAGCCATTAAATAAAAATATATTTCCTCTAATTTATTTTATAGTTTCGTAACACCTTGTGCAAATAAAGTTAAGCACTTCAAAAAAAACAATTCAAAAAGTACTAATTATTTGATGTATAGGACACAAATGATTATTCCATTACAACTTCATTTTAAAGATTGTTTTATGTTTTTGAAGTAAAGCTAACAAAATAAGCAGCCCGCTAGGATTTTTTTTAGTCAGTCCGTCCAAAAGCTGGAAGAATACATTTATTAAATATAACCTTACAACTAAAAAAGCTACCACCCAAAATTTTAAAGTATTTCTTTAAGTATATAGTTTGCAGAAAAGATAAAACATTAGATTAATTTTTACTTAAATTAAAGTTTATTTTGTTTTGGTAACTTCAAAAAATTAGTTTTGTAAAAAAAGCCGCCATTTCTTTTATTTTTTAAAGCTACCAAAATAAAATAAATTCATTTATTATTAATCAAAAAGGTTCTTCGTGCACCAAGTCCTAGGACCAAATATTTGGAGAGTTTTTTTTTGTAATCCAATAAACTTATATACTATAAAAAATAGTTTTTCTAACCATGTTTGTTGTAGAGCTTTGAAATATTCTTTTTAAAATCTTTTAGTGCGTTTTTCTTTAACACATCGATTAGCTTGTACATAACTGGAAAGTAACTGTACCTTTTTTCTATATTGAAGTTGTGAAAAAAAAGTAAGCAAATTTTATAGTATTGATTTATTAGTAATCTGTAAAATTTTTATTTACAAGTAACTTTATAAAAACTAATCAACATATAGCTGTTTATAATTTGCTTCAGTGCTGCATGGTTTGGATTTTGGTACACTAAATCTATTGGTACTACTCATCATAATTGAATTCTACCTTATTTAATTACTAAATTATAAAAACTAGATTGTAGTTAAGAATACCTTGAATAAATCAGACAAGACAGTTTTAACAATTAGTTTATATTGAAGAATCGATATAGCTGTTTTTGTTTGCAAATGGTCTAACATTAGTTGTTTTAACGTGATTATTTGGTTTGTGGTTGTTTCTTCTCTCGTTATTGTCTTGCTTGTGATGATGTTAAAGGTTTCCTAGTTTGCTGTAATCCTTGAGTAAAAAAGTGCTTTTTTGAGGCCTCTTCTGCCTGTTTTACCTCTGGTTATAGCTTGGCAACCTGTCTGGAGCATATTTGGAACCCTGATTGAATGACCCTTTGGTCCTGTCAAGTTCGCGGCCTTGGGAATATTTTTTACCTTCAATACTACATCAAACTGAACAACCTCACCTTGTGCAAGTGACCTAAAGGACTTACTAGGGTTGTTTTTATTAATATCAGTGTGATGAAAAATTATGTCAATGTACTTATCGTCACGATGGATAAAACCATGGCCCCTACAACCATTAAACCACACCACTTGACCAGTTACTCCAGATGCTAAAGTTCTTCTGTTTACAAAAGCTTTATGTTTGGCCTTTTTGACTGTCTGATTGTACTAACAGAAAAAGTTTTAGTGGAGGCAAAGGAAAGTGCTTTACTGTTTTATCCTTTTCTACATGTACAAAAGTATTTTAGTTTTGAATCGTACAATCATCTACCAGATGGTTGTTACTTTTGGTATTGTTGTTGAACTCACTATTTTGACCAATATGTCTTTGGTTGTTTAAATGTAGGTTGATTTAGGCCTTTTTTATTAAAACTGAAGCAACTACAATTCACTTGCATCTTCTTTTGTGAGCTGTTGATCTACATCACAGGTATTTCTGCAAAACGGTATTTAAAACTATCAATATCCTAACTAAGAATTTTTTCTATTCTGACCTTTAAATGATGAGGAGCAGGGTGTACGTACGCTTTTTTTAGAGTCTTACTTTCTCTTATTTCAGCTTCCCATTTTTCACTTTAAGTTCTAAGGTTTGGCCATTTAAACAATAAAAGTCAGGTTTAAGCAAAAAAATCTCTTCTTATATGACTATCTCTGTTTGAAAGATTATCTTTTAGACTTTGGTAGTCTCTACTTTCATAGTTAACTGATGTATAACAATTTCTTATGTCTTTATGTGGTCAGACTAACATGAGAATCTGGTATCTTACTTGTTGTTCAAATGCCACAAGACTGCAACACATATCCTAAAAATAAATTACCTCATTTCTTAGGTTACCATCAATATCTATCTTTACAATGGATTTAAGTTCTAAAGTTCTATTATTAAACATGAAACCTCTAACACTGTATTTGGGTAGATATAATTTAACTTTGTCTAAATTACCTGATGCACACCTGAGTATTTAGTTTTTTATTTGCTCTCTATTATTATTATTATTATTAGAGTTTCCCCAACATTTAATGTAAAATCTTGCTGTATAGGAATTTCATAACTTGAGCTATCTAATATATCTAACTCAATTTTCTAAAGTTTTTTGTCAATGTTTGCCAAAATTTTTTTTTGCAACAATTTGTTTATTTTTAAAACTGTTATAAGGTTATAATGTAGTGTAAAACCATATTTAAATTCTTTACTAAATTAAACCTAAACTATACTGCATGGTTGCCACTGATCAAGCTGAGAAAAATTTCCTGACTTTTTCCTGACATTTTACCAAAATTTTCCTGACTTTTTTAAATCAACAATCTTAAATTAAACTTATTCTAAAATACATAATCTAACACTTGAAATTATATAAAGCTTTCAATCTAATTTTAATACAGGTTAAAAACAACAGTTTTTGCCGAATTCTATCATCTAACTTCCAGTACATCACTTAAACCATCTGTGTATGATTGATGTTTGTAATAAACAGCTCTATCAGCAAAATACTTGTATTATTACCTTATAAACACAGCTTGTCTGAAAAAAGACACATTTTTTTAGCATTTCCTAGCATAAATGTATCTAGATAAACAAACGACATATAAGAGGAACTTTTACAATTAAAACCTTGATTCTAAAATTATGCTAGATAAACTTTTGTGTATATATCACAGTTTCACTATGGAATTGTCCTTGCTACAAATCATCAATACTAAAAAGTTTATAAAATCTGCTTGTTCAAGTAGGGTATTTGTTTATTATGTTAATAAAATTTTTTGCAGTTTTATAAAGGATATTTTACGGATATTATTTAGGATATTAAATATTTTTGTAAATTTCTAGGAAAATTTTGGAATTTTTTTCTGACTTTAATAGACTTTTAATTAATTTTTACCATTTGAAGGCTTTGGAAAAGAAAGAACTTTGTAAATTTAAACTAAAAAAATCTGACTTTTTTTTATAATTTTATCAAATTTCCTGACTTTTCCTGACTTTTTTTCAAAACCCCCCATTTTTTCCTGACTTTTCATGACTTTTGTCATTTTTTAAATTTTTTCCTGACTTTTCCTGATTTCCTGACTTTTCCTGACCGAGTGGCAACCCTGATACTGTCATTAAATAATACTAAGGGCTACTCTTTAGAAAACTAGGCATGACATGAATGAATATATTTTACCTTAAAGAACAATTGCAAACACCATCAAATATATAAAAAACGCCACAATAGTATATAAAACTTTAAGTGTGGTAAAAGTTTTACACAAGAATTAAAACTAACAAATTATACTTTAAGAATGTATAAAACATGTTACATTTAATTACTTAGAGTTTAAATCAAAAACCAGCTTAAAAGAAATAACATTATCTAAAAAAATAATTTACATTAAACAACAAAAAATACAAGTGTATATTTGAACAACATGTTAGCAGCGGCAAGATAGTTTAAAATATTTGTCAAGTACTCAAACCCAGTATTTATATTTGGCTGCAGTATGTGAATGCAAACTTGCATCAGTAAAACTTTTGACCTTGTGAGCCTTCTCTTAAACGCTTGAATGAACAAGACTTCAGCTCAAAAATTTTTAATAAACTTAAACACTTATCAAATGATATCCTGTTACAAATATTTAGCAACCTGGTTTCTTTAATGTTTTAGAACTCTTTTAATTTTATATTCTAAATGTTTTTTTTCTAGTCTTACTAAAACTATTTCAAACAGTTATTGATTGAACTCTTTTGAAAACACAATTAGTTTAGGTTTTTACAGTTAAATAAGTAAAAAAGCTAAAGTTTGCTATGAGATAGTCATAAACATTATTAAGGTTGTAATCTTATGACTTATTAGATAATTTCTAGTTATAACTTTTTTTTCTTGTTTGATTTAAAATCCTTAAACTGTATACAAGTGTATCGAACAGGAACGGGTCTAAATTGCACAAAGATAAAATTGCACGAAGTTACTAAATTGCAAGAGAAAAAAATTGCACAAAAACACAAAATTGCACAAAGCCAAATTTGCACGAGGGAATGAATTTTAAAATTTTTTAAATTTTAAAATTGTACGAAGACAATTTTGCACCAAGAGTCAATTTTGCACGAGTTACAATTTTGCATGAGAGTAAAAAATGCAGAAAAAAAAGTTACTGACCGAGGGTAAGGCTTAGGGGTAACAATGATAGTAAAAATAAAAAAATAAAAAAAATAAGTTAAAAAAATAGCTACCGACTGACGGTAAAGGGTAAAAATTTTAGTAAAATAAATTTACTATTAAAAAAAATAATAATAATAACTTATCGACCGAGGGTAAGAGTCGGGGGTAACGGTGAAAATAAAAAAAAATAACTCGTGCAAAATTGTCTGCTAGTGCAAAAGTGTCATTGTGCAATTTTTGCTTTCGTGCAATTTTGTCCCCTCGTGCAATTTAGACAGCTACCCACAAAGAACATACTTTTTTAAGCTGCTTCTACGTTCTTTTTTATGTTTTTTCAAGATTGCTGTTGTTTTTTTTTTCAATAATTTTTTATAGTAAAATTAAGTCATCTTATCGATTGCTTTTTCTAAAACTGATTTCTTTTATTTCTCAAGATCTAATAAATCTATAAAAATATTAAAACGTGTATTTAAAAAATTTTTGTTGTTAATTATTTTTGAAAATAACTTTTCTGCAGTTTTATTAGTACAGATTTAACCTGATTTTGTAGTCAACTGGCTAGATTAACTAAAAAACCAACACGTCCAAACCAAATAGGTTTCTAAGTAGAAAAGTGTTATATAATGATTTGAAAAGTAATTTAAAGCGTTACTACTGTAACTCTCTTGTTGCCTGAAATAAAATGTTTATTTCTTCTAAGTCCTTTAGTAAACAAGAAACTAACAAAAAAGAACAATGTAAAGCATATAAAAATTTAAACTAGTCATAAAACTGATTTAGAAATGAATTGTAGATTACCAATAAGGTAATAAAAAAAAAATTATAACTAGTTTTTAACTTACTATACCTTACTTTTTTTCTCTCTATCAGAAAAATGTAAAAATAATTATTAAAGTATTTAACACTAAAAAAACCTTTAAAAAAATAATATAAAACTTGTGTCTTTATTAAAATATTTGCGTAAAGATTAGTACAATACATGGTTAGGCAAAAAGAAACGTTAACCAACTGTTATGCCTAACCTAGCCCTATAGTGCTGACTGCTGATATTCTATATTGGCCTTCCTAAAACTTTATTAATACCTTAATCTTTTGTATAATAATCTCAAAACTTTGTTCATTTGTTAGACCTTTTTTTTTTACTCACCTTGTCTTAAATGTAGTTCCATAATTTCTCTTTAAAAAAAAACAGTTAATTTATTGCCAATAGGTTTATAACCTGTTGAAGTAGTTTTTGTTGTCTTTTTTGGAGAATCGATGTAGCTGTCTTTGTTTGTAAATGGTCTAACATTAGTTGTTTTAATCTAATAATTTGGTTTGTGGTTGTTTCTTCTCTCGTTATTGTCTTACTTGTGATAATGTTAACGGTTTCCTAGTTTGCAGTAATCTTTGACTAAAAAAAGTGTTTTGTTGAGGCCTCTTCTGCCTGTTTTACCTCTGGTTATAGCTTCGCAACCTGTCTTGGCATATTTGGAACAAGATTACCACTCTTGGAGTCAAAAAATCTTCCTTAAGTGACCAGAAACTTCCCTCTGTAACCTTAAACTTCCCTGAGATTTTTAAAACTATCATTTTTTTTGCTTCTGGCGCAAATTACTAATACCTTATGCTCATTTTTCTTCTTTAATAATAAAAGGAAGGTTGAATGTGTATGCTTCTGTGTTAGAAGCTTACTAAAAATATAAAAAAAGCTGTTTTCAAAATTTTAAAGTTAAAAAGGTTAAATCTATGAAGATTAAAAAACAAAAGTGGTACACATTATTTAATTTGTGTTAACATGTTAGTTAAATTTGTACATTTTAGTCAATAGTTTAATTTTTTTTTCACTTTTTAGTTACTTTTTAAACTGAAAACAAGTAGTTGTAAACAAATAACAAATGAATTTATTTAGAAAATAAGGAGTTATAGTACAATATAGTTTTACTAAGCTATATAAGTAACTGATAATAAAAAAATTATTAGAACTTTTTAAATCGTAATTTAGCACAACTTTTATACTTCTAAACTGTTTGTTTTGTTTTACTTTAGTTATGATAAATATTTAAAACTTAAAAAAAATACAACGTCAATTCTAAGAATATTAAAGAACTACTCGCAAGGCTAAAAATTTCTAAATAAGCAATTAAATTTAAATAAAACTATTTTGTTTGAACAAAATACTGAGACTGGGTAATTAAATCTCATTCTAAATCCGGAAAAAAATGTCTCTGAAATTTTTTTTTAAATCTTAAAATTTACCTGATATTTTGAGAAATAACCAAAACTGCCCTGAATTAAATAAAATCAAAGTTCCCTGAGTTTAACAGAGTCTCCCTGATAAGTCTCCCCTCTATAATTTGAAAATTCCCAGAGTCCTGACTCCCTGAGTGTGTGGCAATCCTGTTAAAACCCTTTTGGCCTGTCAAGTTCGCGGCCTTGGGAATATTTTTTACCTTCATTACTACATCAAACTGAACAACCTCACCTTGTGCAAGTGACCTAAAGGACTTACTAGGGTTGTTTTTATTAATATCAGTGTGATGAAAAATTATGTCAATGTACTTATCGTCACGATGGATAAAACCATGGCCCCTACAACCATTAAACCACACCACTTGACCAGTCACTCCAGATGCTAAAGTTCTTCTGTTTACAAAAGCTTTATGTTTGGCCTTTTTGACTGTCTGATTGTACTAACAGAAAAAGTTTTAGTGGAGGCAAAGGAAAGTGCTTTACTGTTTTATCCTTTTCTACATGTACAAAAGTATTTTAGTTTTGAATCGTACAATCATCTACCAGATGGTTGTTACTTTTGGTATTGTTGTTGTACTCACTATTTTGACCAATATGTCTTTGGTTGTTTAAATGTAGGTTGATTTAGGCCTTTTTTATTAAAACTGAAGCAACTACAATTCACTTGCATCTTCTTTTGTGAGCTGTTGATCTACATCACAGGTATTTCTGCAAAACGGTATTTAAAACTATCAATATCCTAACTAAGAATTTTTTCTATTCTGACCTTTAAATGATGAGGAGCTGGGTGTAGTTTTTTCAAATACTTGAAAAATTTTAATAAACTTCTCTTAAATTTTTAGAAAAAATAAAAACTGCTTTGAGTTTCCCAGAGTTTTAACAAATTTAAAATTTCTTGAGTTTCCCTTAGATTTTCTATAACTTAAACATTTTCTGAGCTGAGCTCAATAATGTGTGGCAACCCTGTATATATTTTATTACATAAAAGCCTTTGTGAATTCGGTAATTCAGCTTAGTATTGGTGCAAGTTCATCCTAGGTAATTACTGTGAATTTTTGTACAAAATTAATGGACCTCACCACTCATAACCTTAATAAGCAGTAAAAACAATGGTATTAATTAAATTATTATTTAAAAAGTTTTTCTCATGCAACAGAAGTATTTAAATTTAATTGTATACAAATTTCTAAAACTAGTAAGGTTTAATATTTGAGAACAGACTTTTGAATTTTAAACCAAGTGTTTTGCTAATTTGTAACAATTTGTAACGCTAAAATATGGTAGTTAGCATCAGGGAAGTAGCGTGGGGAGGGACGCTGGCGCATGCGTGCCACCCAAAAAAAAGAAAAAGAAGTAAAAAAAAATGCAATATCTTTATTCTTTATTGTTTATTTTGCTGGCTAATTTGCCTTTTTTCAACTATGTTTTTCTAGTATTCGAAAAGTAAAACGAAATTTCGAATACAAATTAGTGACAAGTTAGGGAAATTACCCAGTATACTGATTCGGTGCGTAATTGCAAATGCGCACCGATGTTGATGAAAAACTCCATAAGGAAAAATTTTATAACTTCATTAACTTCATAAGAATTTAGACTCAAACAGTACGCAACTAGTTAGTGCACCGCAGTAGTATAACCTTATGACAGATTTTTTTACAAGGACAAATGCTAACATTTTGTTAACAAACCATAAAGCTAAACCTGTTTTATAGTGATAATGATTCAGGAATAAACAAATTGTAATAAAAATAGAAATAAACAACTGCTAATAAAGTAAAAATAAATTGATAATAAAAAAAAATATTAACAACATAATTTAAAAGAAAAATAACAAAAAAAATGAAAAAATAAATTAAAAAAAATAATAAACAAACAGTTTATACTGTGATTACAGTTTTAATCTCACTATACAAAAAGTATTGTTTAAATTATCTAAACTTATAATTTTTATTAAAAGTAGTTTCTTTTTTTATTAAGATATCAAACAAATCAAACTTTGTTATTCTATCAGCCATAAAGTTTAAAAATTAATTAATTTTTGTAGCAAGTTATTTTAAAATTTCTTTAGTCACATCATGAATAAATTTATAGCAACTTGTAAAACAGAATATTACAATCAATTTTAGTCTAAAAGACATAATTGATTTATATTGAATTTAAATTTATTTAATTTTAAATCAAATTTTAAATGGTATTTAAAAGAAATTTCTTTCTACCAACTGTTTTTAGTTTTTAAAAAATGCTATTCCCTAAAGATCTTAGAATAACTGATTTTAAGATAAGTAAAAGTTATATTTCTTGTGAATTTTTAAAAGCATTGAAAAAGTTGATCTTTAAAAAATTATCTTTTAAACATTTTGTTTTGTATCAGAAGCATTCAGTAAAATCTTTCCACACACTCAGGATAACTCAGGATTTTATGAAGTTTTGGAAAACTTTAGTATGACTCAGAATGTTTTAAGTATTTTTAAGCTCAGGCTGACTAAGGATAGATTTGTTTTTTTTAACTCAGGGTAGATTTAGTGGTTTTAAAAGCTTTGTTATATTTATATCTTTACAAAAATTTAAAATGCTTATGATGACACATGACATTTTTAAACTAACTCAGGACAGTTATTTTGACTCAAAGAGTGGCAAGGCAATCCTGATATCTTTTAAGTTAATTGTTTTTTTTTTGTAAAATATGTTTTATTATACTAAATACAATATTCAAGAAAAAGTAAACATTTGTTTTCATTAATTTTTAGATTATTATTTAAAAAAATATGCAAAGTAACATTGTATGGAATATTGCAAGTCTAAAAATATTTCAGATAGGAAAATTATCTGAAGTTTAAAAGCTTGAATTGAAAAATAGCAGACCAACACCAGATATTGCTATTACTCAAGACTGCAGTTAAAGTGGTATGAAATTTTTATTTTTAATTTCTTTTATATTTCAGATTTTCTTCATTTGTTAAGATTTATTATTGCAGTTTTATATTGTAATATAAGTAAAAATGAAGAAGTTAAAAAAAACTAGCTCTTTAGATTTCTTCTACAAAAAATTTAAAACTTTCAATTTTAATACTGAAGATTTAACATTTTTATATTAAAGATAAAGATAGTATAATAAAAGCTGCAACGAACTAAAAGTATGAGTTATTTTGAGTTTAATACAATACTTTTTTGTTAATATAAAATAGATATTGAACATTATTTAGAAATTGCACAGAGAAAAATGTTTTGAGGTATTAATTGTTATACTTAGTTGACTATTTATTTGTAGTTTAAGGCCACAAGGGGGGGGGGGGGGTAAGCCATGTTTTTTAAAAGTTGCTCTCATTTTAAAGATTTTTTTAAGCTTTAAGATGCTTTTTATGGTTTTAAAAAGTTCGAGTTAATTTTTGAGATATCACCAGTCAAAGTCGGGCCGCATAATAGCTTACTTATAGGAAGGGAAATCTAAAACAGCGAAAAAAGGCTAGTTTGTTTAAAATCTATCTTCTCCTACATTTTTCAAGCAATCTTCTTCAAAATTTAACAGTTTAATCTTCATACAATAACAAAAAAACATTACTTGTGAATTTAAAAATTTGTAGTAAAATTTTTTTTTTTTTGAAAAAAAGAAAATATTTTTTAATATTTTTTATAAAATTTTTGTTTATTTAAGTTATCTAAATTAATAAGTAACGTTTTTTTCCTGTAATGTAAGCAACATTTTCTAAAATTTGAAGAAGATTGTTTGTTAAGTAGGAGATGATTTATAGTAATTTTTTAAATTTCTGAGAAAATTGACATCAAAAAATTGCGGCCCAAAAGTTTTAACTTAGGGGATTTTTGAGAAAAAAATTTGTGCATCCCCTGACCAAAATACCACGCTACGCCACTGGTTAGCATCAAAATTCACGGTTGGATAATTTTATCTCTATGAAAATATATCAGCCAATCAGCGACACATTTTTAGAATATTTTTGTTGGTTTCGTATTAAGTTGGAAAAAATTAAAAAAAATTATCCTCTTTAGCGCCACAAATTTTAAACAAATCAGCGACGCATTGGTGGAATATTCAGCAGAGTATTGACATTTGGGAAAAAAAAATGTTGTACAGCATTTATTCACTAACAAATATGAATATTAAAAAAAATAATAATATTTCATTTTTTTTATTTAATTTGAGCTTAGTAAAAATTGATAAAAAAAACTCATTTTTTTCTAAGAGTCCCACACTAAAAGTCAAATCCCAATCCAATGGACTTTTTTTAATAAAAGACAAAGGACCATTCTCTAAAATAAAAATAAAGTTTTTATTTAGCTATTAAGAAAGGGAAAATAATTGGGTCTAAAGTTTGGACATTTTAAAAAAATTCTCAGAAAACGTTACCAAGCTAACTTCATACTCGTTAAGGTTTTATAATAAACTATGTAATGATTGACTGCAAAGAACACTTCATTTCAACATGTATCAATATTTTTTATGGTTGACTGACTCAACATAATCAGTATTCAAAACAATGAAAACACAAATAAAAAAGCAGTTTCATTTCAGTCAAAGTTTATTGCTTACTTTTGACATGATATTTTTATTTTCTTAAGTAAACTGTTCAAGAAAAAACTTAACCTAAATTTAAATAGTCCTTATAAAATTATACAAATAATAGTATGATACTTAAACTAAAAAAAAAAAAACACAAAAATAAAATTGTTTTAAATACCTATAAAAAATTTTCAATTTGCATTGTGTCAATTAGGCTGAGAACAGCTAAAATAAGAAAATTAACTTGGCCTGCTAATTGTTAAAGTTTGTCAATTGATTTAGCGAATCAGTTAAGTTTTTCTTTTAAACAGTTTAGAATTTCAGTTTAATCCTTTATAAGGAGTTATACTTATTTTTAAGTTATTTAAATGTATAACTTTTTAAGTTTAACTGATTCAGAACTATATAACTTGCTGCAAAAAAAGAAAATGTTTCAACTAACAATAAAAAAATTTCAGCAGATTGAGATAGATATGTTAGATAGCTCAAGTTATCAAGTTCCTATACAGCAAGATTTTTCAGTAAATGCTGGGGAATCATCTAATAATAATAACAACAAAGATAATGATAATAATTATAATAATAGAGAACAAATAAAAAACTAAAAACTCAGGTGTGCATCAGGTAATTTAGACAAAGTTAATTTCTATCTACCCAAAAGTAGTAATAAATGTTTCAACTATATTCGAAAATTTTTTTATATTTAGTCTCATAATTAATTTTTTAAACTATTCATAGCTATTTTCCTTCGTTTAACTAATTTTACGTAGGACATGACCTATGCAAGTTTAAGTGAACTATACATCATTAGAATTTGATTACCCTCATGTAAAGGCTTTTAGTGTTTAGGTAATTCCCCTAGTTTTGTTGCTAGTCTCAAAATTTAAGACATAGAGTTTGTAAAAAAGAAAGAAAAATATGAACACTCTTAATTAAGGTCAATGGATTGGTGTGGAGAAAGACCTTTTGGTCATTGAGCTGCACACCATTTACTTGTAACTAATTCTTTGAGCTAAATTAAAACAATTATGAAAAAATAAAGACAAAATCTTAAAAAGTAACTGTATATCCAAATTTTGTTTTTATAAGTTTTAAAATGATAAGCACCCTTTTTAACCTGTTACTGCCAATATTGACCATGGAAACCATAGTATAATATGGTCTCCACACCGTCTCTTTTCTAGATTTCTATTTTTATGATCATGTACATTCACATTTTTCTTGTTGCCCTTTCTACAAGAGCAACCACAAAAATGCAACAAATATCTCGAAACTGAATAAATGGGGAGAGTTAGTAATGTCAGTATACATAAAATATTTAGTAATGTCATAAAACTGTAAGAGCACCATGTATTTTAAAAATGTGTCTTTAAATTTCTAGTACAGTAACCTCTTGCTTATTTACGCACATTATGTCCACAGAAAAAGTGCGTAAAGATAAGAGAGATCGTAAAGATACTAAAGGTACCAAATATCTTACTATAATGACTGTTTTTTGATATTACTTCTAGTTAAAAGCAGACTGGGGACTTTTTCACTTAAAACAGTTTGTTTACTTTATTTATAAATATGAAAACAAAAGATAAAACTATACATCTATTAAAAAAGAAAAAGGTTTTAAATTTATGTAAAATAGTAATACTTGTAGAAAAATTTTACTAGTTTTTATAATAAGTAGAATTTTGCTTATCCTTATTTATATTTGACTTTTTTGATACATAACATTTATATTCTATTTTACTTAGAAAATTCATAATTAAGCATTTGTTTACAACTTAGAAATGGTGTAATGTCTATATTAAAATTTGTTTCTGTAGTCTTTTACAAAAATAAGCATTTGGTGCTGTAATGGATTTCTTCTTTTGAACAAAATTATATAAAATATAAGAAAAATATTTAACAAAAATGGTTTATGTTACTAGAACTTTTTTAATTTTACCTTTGCCCACATAAGGATAAACTTTTCTTGCATTGTAATTAAAGATATATTTACTAAATGTTTATCAATAAGTCAAGAAACATGAATTTACAAAGTCTAAAGATATAGAGAGGTGAGTTAGCATTTAAAAGCACATTTTAAATAAAAATTATACAATTAACCTATTTTGCGCAATATTAAAAAAAAACTAATTTTTTTTTGAAATTTTTAGAATTCTTAAATGCGTTTGTAACTAAACAAGAGTGCGTAACGTCACAAGTGCGTAAAGATGCAAGAGGTTACTGTATATGTGTTTGTAGGTAAATAAAGTTAGAGCAAAAAAAATTTTAACGATTTTATAGATTTCTAAACAATTCAGTTTTAATCAATAAAATCTAGCACTAATAATTGATAGAATTTGTTTAAACTACTTAAAATAAAATCACTCCTAACAATAAACAGCTAAATATAAAAAACAAAATAACTAAACTTAACAAATATTCTGAAAAAAATAAAGTAATAACAAAAGTATTTTAATTAAGTTAAATAAACTGTTTGTAAACCTAAAACTAATTTTTTAAAAATAAAATTAAATAAGCATAGTGTCTAAAAAATATCAAATTTTTACACCTAAATTTAGAATCTCTATCTTCTGAAACAAATATACAATTAATATATAGTAAACAAAAAACTACAAAAAAGAATTAAAAAAGAAAATAATACATCTACTTGCTTAATTACACTGTCAATGAGGACAAAACAATACTAATAAATTTTATGTACAAGAAACAAATAAAAAAAGTATATATAATAAATAAGATAATAAAACCAATCTATACCAATCCAGCTCTACCTACACCCAGTTTATGAGACCAACAGCAATCAGCCCAAAAAAAGTACAAACACCAATACAAAGATATAAGTTTAACTAATTGTAAAGATTAAGCTTGACATTTTTCTGATTGTCTTTTAAGTAAGTTTTCTCTCATTCCATATTAAAATGCTCCAAGATAGCTCTAATTTATTAAATTTCTAGGCAATTCTTCCCATACTTTTCAACCAAGGTAAGATAATATTTTAAGACCAAAAAGACTATTTACTCTTGGAAAAATAGTTTGTTTTGGCAAATCTTGTTAGATGATTATGCATTTTATTAACGTTTGTAAAGTAAGGCTTAAAGTTAACTGGCAAAGTATCTTTTTTAAATTTGTGCATAAAAACTCCTACCTCATTCGTAAACATATTTTTAACATCTAGTATTTTATTTTCTGTGTTTATACTGTTATCACTTTTGTTCCAACCTTTGTAATGATTGCACCTTAATGCTCTATTAATGAGTTTATCGATCTTAGTAATTTTAGTTTTACTTGCCCTACCGCAACACAACAAACTATATCTTACATGACTCATCAGAAGAGAATTAAATATGTAGTATAAGGAATTTTGATTTAAAAAGTACCTTGTTTTGTATAAAATACCTATTGTCTTCAATAGCTTAGTTTTTACTGCTTCAATATGGTCAGACCAATTGAGGTTACTATCAATTGTAAAACCAAGATACTTATAATTTTCTACCTTTAATATGGATTTACATATAATTATATTTAAATTTGTGTTTTTCCATACTTATGTTTACCATAGTGAAAGAGCATGTACCTAGTTTTATCAGTATTTAGTTTAAGCCTATTATCCTTTAACCATTTTGATATATTATCTAGTTCTGAATTAAGGTATGCAGTGTCTGTTTTGTAATTTTCTTTTTTAAATGTGGTATATAATATGGAATGAGTCCAATATAATGTATCGTCTGCAAAATTTAGTACATTAAGACTGGTGTTGTTTTGAAGATCATTTATATTTACCAAAAACAATAATGGTCCCAATACAGAACCTTGTGGCACTCCTACTTCTACACCCTCCCAATCTGATACATGCCCTCCAAAATTAACAAATTGCTTTCTTTCAGTTAAATATGTTTTTATTAAGTTATGCATTTTTCCATTTATTCCAATATATTCTAATTTGTATAACAAAATCTTTCTATCCACACAGTCAAAGGCCTTGTTCTGATCTAATAAAACAGCACAAACTGCATTTCCCTTATCAAAGGAGGACAAGTACTTTCCACAAACTATGAAAGAGCTAAGGTAGTAGAGTGTCCCTCCCTAAATCCAAACTGAGAAGAATTTAAGATATTGAACTTTGTAAAAAACTTGTATAAACGACTATATATGGCTTTTTCTATAATTTTGTTAATATTTGATAAAAGTAAAATCTATCGATAGTTTTCTGGAAGTGTTTTTGAACCTGATTTAAATATAGGTATAACTTAAACTAATTTTAAACAATTTGGGTAATTACGTTCATTAAATGCTTGATTAGTTAGTTCACTTGAGCTATATGATAGTTTATTTTCTTTAAGATTTTAATAGAAATATTATCTACACCACTAGCTTTATCTGAACTTAAACGTTTTATGATACTTATTATTTCATTTTCATGTACATCAAACCAGACAAAGCAGTTATAGTGGTTTTTTGGGATATCAAAAGAAGATTTTAGATGAATTTTCTTGTTTTAAATAAGTTATTTTTCCAATATTGGCAAAATGAAGGTTCAAGTTATTTACAATTTCAACTGTATTAACAAAAGTTTTTTATTTATTTTAAGTTTATGAGGAAAAATATTTTTTTTTTCTGTCTGTTTGTAATATTATTAAATTACCTTCCAAGTCTTTGCTGAATCTTTATTACAGCTTTGAAGTCTTATTTCAAAATACTTTTTTTTCTAAATTTTTTTAATTTTTGTTAACTTGTTTCTGTAAACTTTATATTCTTTTACTGGTGCATGCTACAAAAGTTATTTCTGCAAAGTATTTTGTAACGGTTGTTTTTATGCCTAATAGATTTAAGAATACTTTTTGTAATTCAGGGTTTTGACTTGAGTTTTAATTGAGATTTTGAAAGTTTTTTCACAGGAATATTGTTATCACTTATCTCTTTGATTTTATCTATAAAGCATTCAAACTTTGAATGTATTGAGTCTTTAGAGTTGATAATTTTATATATTTGAAATTTATTAAGAATTTTGGAAGTTTCAATCATTAGTTTTTGAGTGTTAATTTTAGAAAAATCTTGGAAAACTGAATTTAAGAATTTATATTAGTCTTACTTTGGTTACAGTATTTTAGTTTTACATAGAGTGGAAAATGATCAGAAATATCTGATAAAAGTACTTTTTAGTATAAAATTTTTTGCTGTTTGGAGTAGTAAAAATGATCAATCAATGTCTCTCCCAGTTTATTAACTCTGGTTGGAACATTAATTACATTAGTAAGACCAAAGCTACAAATTTCATCATAATAGTTTTTAATTGATTGTTTCTTATCTTTTTTGAGTAAGTTAATGTTAATATCCCTGAATATGCAAATATCTTTATTTTGTAATGTAATATTTGATAAAAAGTCTGAAATTTGTTTGGTAAATTCTGTAACTGAGGTCCCTGGATGGTGATAAATTAACCCTACTAATTTTTTTTTACTATACTACTTCCACTGATAATTCTACCCAAATTGATTCATAATTAGCTTTATGGAAAATGAGATCACTTCTTAATGTATATGTCATACAGTTGTTAATATATATTCCAACTCCTCCTGCCTTTGAAAAAGAATTTGTATAATGGAATGAGTATTTGTTTAACATTATCAAATCAAGAATATTGTTGTTATTTAATTTGGTCTCACAGACCCCTATTATGTCAGGTAACATTCTGTAGGAAGTCATTAATTCTTCTGTTAGGGAAATGTTTTTTGATAAGCTTCTTATATTCACATGTAAAAAGCTAAGTTCCTTATTAATAATTTTGTTTTTTCGTGTCTGCAGAGGTGTACTGTGAACAAGCAGCAATAGGATCAGTATCAATGTTTGAAATATCATTCTCATTAGTGAGAAAATAGTTTAAAAGAAGTAATTCGGTGTTACTAATTTTACAAAATGGAAAAACACTAATATAACAAGTTTTACATAAAAAGTTTTATCCTCATTGACAACATAACATTCAAATTGCAAAAGAGTTAAAGTTTAACATTTAAAATGAGTCCATACATTACACAAGTCACACTTTATACTACTTTGAGAATTTTTACATGCATTACCACATACTCTACAAGGGTATTTTACATTTTTTATATGGAATGAGCCAGTATTTATTTCGGCCATCATCAACAAAGTTGAGATGTTATATGCCATCAATAATAAACAATGAACTTTACGGCAAGATCAACAACAGCATCCAAGACAATCCTACAACCCGTTTTGTCCTTATTAGGACTCATCAGGCAGGAATAGTCGCGAGAAAATGATCTTTAACAAGCAGTCATTTTTTCAACTTTAACCACATGAATTAAAAAATTCAAAACAATTTTTGAGATATAGCCGGTCAAAGTTGGAGCCGACAATAGGTTCCTTATGGGAGGCGCAAACTAAAACGGCAAAAATAGACTATTTCACTAAAAATCTATCTTCTCCTACGTTTTTTGAGATAACTACCTCAAATTTTCAGGAAGTGTTCCTTGATATATTTAGAAAATTCTGTCGGAAGGAATTTAAAAAAAAATAGAAATAAAAAAATTATGTAAAAAATAAACAAAAAAAACAGTTTTTTTTTAGTTTTTTTGTTATAATTTTTTTTTTTTTTTAAAATTCTGTTCCGACAGAATTTTCTAAATATATCAAGGAACACTTCCTGAAAGTTTGAGGTAGTTATCTCAAAAAACGTAGGAGAAGATAGATTTTTAGTGAAATAGTCTATTTTTGCCGTTTTAGTTTGCGCCTCCCATAAAGATCCTCTTGTTGCCTCCGACTTTTACCGGCTATATCTCAAAAATTATATTGAACTTTTTAAATCTGTAAAAAGAATTTTGTAGCTTAGTAAAAACTATATAGAATAAGATCAAAAACCAAAAAAGGGTGTTTACTCCCCCTATGCCCTTAATTCTTTAAGATTTTTATTTGCAGACTATTTTTCTTCTTTTAAGGGATCTTCAGTTACAACTAAACTTGAAAAATAAAAGTTAAACAAAACATGGAAGATACTATAAAGCAAAACAAAAAAAGTATGTTAGAAACTGTAAATTATGTTAGTTAGAAAATTAATCAAGAGTTCGAATAAATGCTAATAATGTTATTTAAAGTTAAAATTTTACATTCAGTATAAGTAAGTTTAAATTTAGAGACTCAAAAGTTTCTATGTACATTATAGTTTGAAAGTTGATCTTTGACTTAGCTAGCAGTTGCATTTCACAATTTTTTAATTCTCAATTCCTATTTAGATAATAAGGTACAAAGAAAAACAGTTCAATAGGTTCTATATAGAGGAGGACCATACAAAAAAAGCAAAAACATTTTTTTGAAATCTTTTATGTCCTTCAGATTAAAAAGTTCAATATGTACTTAATAGTTAACTTTTTTCTGGTAAAACTTGTAAAACTATGAGTAAAACATACTTTTTCTCAAAAAAAAAAGCAAATTCTTTCTACTTTTGGTTACAAAGTATTGTTGATTGTGTGTTTGTAACTGTATGACTGTTGTAAAAAGTTTTTTTTAATTAGTTAAAAAAATATTTACAACAAATTAAATAGTTACAACCACAATACAATGGAATCTTAAAAAGGGCTTAGCAAGGTAAAGGTTATCTTTTACAAACGTTGAAACATAGGGAGATCCACTTTGACATTTATTAATTAATATAACTTTTTAGGGTTGTTTAATTTTGTGTTAATTTTGAAGATATAGTGTTTTTTTGTAAAAAGTTTCCTGTACAAACATATGAACCACTACCATAGCTACCTGACATTTATTTCAATATTTATACATTTGTCATTTTGCTTGTTTTCAAGTTTTTTTTCTAAAAATTTGAGGTATTAATAAACTGAGGACCAAATCATTTAAATTGTTAAATTGTATGTATATATTTTTTTTCAAGCTTTTATTATCAGGGTTTTTTATTATCACTTTACCTGGAAACCTTTAAAAACCTGGAATTTGAAAAATTTGATAAAAACCTGGAATTTTGAACAAAAATCACTAAAAAAACCTGGAAGTTAAACAGTTTTTGCATGTTAAGTAGTAACATTTTGTTTTGACTCTAAAAATCTATCTTATAAATAAATAAAATTTGTCATCATCAAAAAATTTTTTACTTAGAAATATATTTAAAGTAGCTTTACAGTATCTTTTCAATTATTTTATACTTTTTTACATAGTTTCTTACCTTATACTTAACTTTATACTAAAAATAGACCCAAAAATGTGTACTGTAAAAACCTGGAAAAAATTTGGAAAACAGGAAAAATTTTGAAAAAACGAGTGAAAACCCTGTATTATACTAGAAACAAATATTTTTAACTTTCAAGTTTTATACGTTTTAGTAAAAAATTGAAGGTTTTTTAGGTTTTTTGAGTGAATTTTAATTTCAAGATTTGAAATTTGGATTCCATATTTTCTTGTTTCTAGGTTTTCAGGTAAAATGACCAGCTTGTTTTTTTAAACTTTATATAAAAGTCCAATTTCTTTTTTTTTTCTTGTCAAATTTTAAGTTGTTCTACAACTTAGCTTCCTTTGGTTGTTATTAGTGCAATTCTGAAACATTGTTTTTAAAAGCTTAGTAAACCATTAAAAACTGGTGCATATTTGCAGAAATTGTACACCTATTTGGCAAGGCACCCAACAAACTTTACAGGTAAAAAAGGCTAATGGGAAAAAAAAACATTAACATAGCTAGATAAGCATTTTTTTGCAATTAAAAAAAAGTTCAAACTTTAGATTCAATTATTTTCCTTATCTTTAAAGCTAACTAATATTTTTTTAAATTCTAGAGAACGCTCCTTTGTCTTAAAAAAAAATTATTTGATTAGGGTTTTAACTTTCGAGTAGGGCCCCTTAGAAAAAAAGTTGTTTTTATTCAAATTGATGCTATAGCCTAAAAATATTACTATTATATTTTTTTAGTATTCTATTTTGAAATAATTAAAAAATTATCATTATTTGAACATGAAATCCCTTTTTAAAGTCAGTAATCATTAATTTTTAGTAAAAGCTTATAACTTGGCTCTAAATTTAGTAATAACTCATTACTAGTGCTCTACTATTGCTTATTTTGCTTTAAAAATAGTATTACTAAAAATACCTTAAAATAAGACAGCCAACACAAACCTTTTTTATACACAGTGCAGCCTTGTTATGGATAAAAATTTTCCTGAGACTTATAAAAGGCTGCCAACTCCTGGTCTAAGTAAAAAAAAAATTTATTCTTTATTTATACTGCCCAAATTTCATATTTAACATTTTTCTTATTATTTTAGCTTCATTAGTAGCTCCAGTTTAAAAGGCAGTGCTTATGGTGTGAGGCTGATGACCAAAAGGTCTTTCTCCACACCAATTCATTGACCACAAGTGTTCACATTTCTCTTTCTATGTCCTTAAAAAATCAACATAAATAGTTGACAGATTTAAAGAGTTAAGATAGATTTTTAGTGTAATTTTTTTGTACTTTTGTTTTCACTTTTTATAAAAAACCTATTGATTAATAGTTGTTTTTTCAGTGCTTAAACACAAACAATTCTTTATAGAAAAATTCAAATTTTTCAGACAGATTGCAAAATTTACAGCCATAAACCTGTTAGTTATCTAATCTTAACACCAATGTATTGAAATTTTTACTAACTTCTGATATTCACCTTAAAAATTCTATATTTGCTTTTTAAATTTATAGGTCATTACTTTAAGAACCCAAACACAGACAATTTTTTATAAAATATTTTCAAATTTTGCAGACGTCTTGTAATATGTATAATTGTGGTTTATTGTTTTAAGTAATGTATTAATGTATTCTACAACCATCTCAACTTAATCTTAAAAAAACAAAATAAGTTTTATCTGATTTTGTTTAGTAAAAAAGTAATTAACTATTAAACTCACCAACACTTTCAGGGTTCATATGTATTTTTTTATATTGGCAAAATGTCAGTTCTTGAAAAGTTCTGGTTTATAAAATAATTTTGTGAATTTTTTTTTTCAATAGATATTTAAATTTTGGATTAAATTCTTAATTAACTATTGATTTTTGTACTCAAAAAGTAAGAGTTTGTCAGTTTCAATCTTTCAGTTTACCCATTCAGGGATTAATTTTAAAGAGGTTAGTATATTTTTTAATGACTGTATTAGTGTTGCCATGCTTAAAAATATTTTAAAAGTTTACAATTGAATGAGTAATTTTACTCTAAAAGTAAAATTTTAAAAACATTATAGCAGTTACATGACAGTTCAAGTTCTGACAACTCCAATTCCTCATGGTGTTTTCCAAAAGCTATGTGTTATAAAATAATTTTAAATTATAAAATAACATACCTACCAAAAACCGTGAATACTGACTTTTGATATCTCAAAAATGTTTTAGATCTAAGTAATTTGTTGAAGTAGCTAAGATTCTCTCAAAGTTTCCACATAATATTATCAGAGCTAGTTAGAATGTCAAGCTAGTTAAAAGTTTGTCAAAATTTTAGCCTAACTCAAGCAAGATATTTTTTTTCAGGGTTCTCACACACTTGAGATATTTAGTTTTTTTGGAAATCTTAGAATGACTCAGGACAGTTTAAAATATTTTGATTTTTTTTAACTTGACTGATTTAATTCAAGTTAAGTGGTAAATCTGGGGTCAAAAAAAGTATATCTATTTACAAGTTAATATAAGACTGTTGTTCATTTTATAACTAATTGTTGAATTTAAGTCATATGTCTAGGGTTAAAAACAAATTCCAGTTATCTATTTTTCAAACAGTTGTACAGTTTATAATTTGCTTTAAAGCAATTTCTAGATTTTAAGCTCAAAAGCGTTTCTGAACTGTTTCAGGATAGTTTTTTTAAAATAAAACCCAGGTAAGTTTTAGATATTTTAAAATTTAGGGTTTTTTTAGCTTTTGAATGAGTTTCAAAATTTTGTTCTTTTATATCCAGTTTTGTTGAACAACTTGGTTTTTATTAAATTATAAAAGTTAAAAAGAGCTTTTTTTAACATTTATAAAAAATCAGGATGACTCTGCACAGTTTTTTGACTAAAAAAGTAGGTACCCTGTTTTTCTTGAAAGGTTTCTAATCATTTCAAAAATCATTTTAAGTTTATTTATGATCCTAGCTTTACTCATAAAGTTACTTTAGCTTAAGTGGAGTACTAAGGCAATTAATTTAACACTATACCTTATTTAAAATCTATAATTATATACTATAGATCAGGGGCATTTTTGACTAGTTTCCTGTGCACGCCCTATGACAAAAAAAAAGTGTTATAAAAAAGTGGTTTAATATGGTTTTATTTAAAAAATTTTACTAAAAATTTATATTATTATAGTTGATTTTATCATAATAAGTTAAGTTTGATACATAATTTTTAAAGAACTATGTCTAAAAATGCAGTTTTATAAGTTTTATGTTGAAAAAATGTATTAACTTTACAAAAACTTATTATAACTAAAATTGCACAATTTGAAAAATTAAACTTTTTAGTAAAAATTAGCCTATCAAAAGTGTTAAAAAAATATTTTAAATTAATATCAAACTTGAAGGGTTTCATTTTTAACTTTAAACACTTTTGACAAAATCATATGTTGTTTTTATTTTGAGAAAATTAAAAAAGTGTAGTTTTATAAAAAAAATTCATCAAGTTGTAAAATAATGGTTCATGTCTGTTGTCAGTTTGTTTTCAAAAATACAATTTATTTTGATTTAATTTGAGTTGAAAATGATATGAATTTTGAAATATGTATTAAAATCTACCTTCTCCTTACTTTTTTATTCAATTAACTTAAAATTTTCAGGAAATGTTTCTTGCATTTTTTGTCATTTATTGTTTTCACAGCTGCAGTTAAATTAAATTTAAAAACAAAATTAATAGTGTTAAAGTTTTGGAATTAAAATAATTTCAGACTATGAAATATAAATACCCTAATAAAATAACCTAAATTGTTTATATTGTTATTTAAGACTAATTCATGCTAGTTTTAAATATAAGAAAATTTAAGGCCAACTTGGTCTAGTTTGGACTTAATATTTTTAAAAACTTTAACTCATTCAGATAGTTTTTAGTCAAATTAGAAATAAGCTTGAATTGATTCTCTTTGAAATATTTTAGTATTTTATCATTAACTTATGTTCTATTATTTCTTCTTTAATAATTTTACAGTGTTGTTTATGTTAATTTAGTAAAAATTTATACTTTGCTTCTAGCTCTAATTAGTGTAAAAAAATATTAAAAAAAAAGTAAATAAAAATCAAAAAGCTTGTAAACAGAATAGAAAAACATATACTTCAGTCCTACTATTAGGGACTTAAAAGTTAAGTATAAGTTTAAAGCATCTGAAAAACAATATATGATGTTTCTTTAAAAAATGGTTCTAGTAAATGAGTGATAATAGTTTTATTCCTAGTAAGTAGTTTAATATTTTTTTTAATAAAATTTTTTTTTTAAGTCAAAGTATAGCTGCATGACATACTAAAGCTTATTAAAAGATATAAAAAGAAAATATTGAAAAATATAGCAAGACTTGTTTTGCATATACTGGAATATCTATATATTATAAATTTTCTTTTGTACATTAGAATATAATATATACACCGTTGCTTAAACATAGTTATGACAGAGACTCAACATTTTTGTTGAGGCTAACTTAAGCTAGTTTTTATAGCCTTAAAGATTGACAACCCAGTTGTATTACAAATATTTTATAAAATTACTGTATATCGAAAGTAAACTGAAATTTTTGTAATGTAAAGAACTGACTAATGATTTATAATTTGAGCTTTCATTTAAAAGCCAATAATAATTTTTGTAAATAATGTTAAAATCTCCTAATACCTTAACATCACCTTTGCTTGATAAAAATGTTTTCAAAGTGTTATTAAGTCAATTACAATGGGGTTCTAATTTGTTAATTACTACTTAAAATATAGATTTCAGAAGTTAAACATATTGCTTACTAACTTGTATAATACAGTGCATTTTTTCTTTTCTTTTTTAAAGATTTATCTAAGAAAATTAGGCTGAATTATTTTAGTGTTGTTGGTATACCCAGATCCCCTTTTTTTTTAAATGTAGTGCGAGATTTAATATTTATTGTATTTTTAAAAGTCTATTTAATAAATATAAACCTTTTTAATTAAATTTTGAATAGTTGGGTGTATTAGTAAAAAAAATTAAAATTAGTTAAAAGTTTATTTTATAAGATTTTCATGTTAAAAATTTATCAAACTGTTTTTATATAAATTAAAAAGGTTAAGTTTTAAATTACCTTAACATTGATTTATAAAAAAAAAACTAGTAGAAAATTAAAAATTAAACTTTAAAAAAATGATTTGTTGTGGTATAAGTATAAAACTCAAAGAGCGCTACAAAGTTCTCGTGGACAACATTTTCCCTAAAAATCCAGGTGAGGGTCTTGTTAGAAATGAAATGGAAAAGCTTACTTATTACGCATTATCATCTCCTGAAAAGCTACACAGAATTGGGGAATATTTTTCACACAATCTTGATAAATTTATATATAGAAACAGAAAAGAATCTGTAATTATATCTATGGAAGGTATGAACCAATTATTAAAAGCATGCCATGCTCAACAAATAAATTTGTTTATTGAAAGTTTTCTGAAAATGGTATACAGACTGCTTGAAACTAATGATGCGAAGTTCCAGGTACTTGGTTCAAAATCTTTTGTTAAGTTTTCTAAAATAGATGAAGATTCACCCTCCTATCACAGAAAGTATGAATTCTTTGTATCAAAATTCAGTGCAATGTGTCATGCCCACAACATAAAAGAAGAAAACACAAAACAGGTTAGACTTCATGGTTTGTATGGTCTTCAGGGAATTATTAGGAAGAGTGCTCCTGACACATTTCAAGTTAAAGTATGGGATGGTGAGCAAATGAAAAAGATAATGCATTCATTACTTATAAATATGTATGACCTTAAAACAGGATCTCTAACTGAATCTGAAATAAATACTCCAGCAGAAAAAGATCCACCAATAGTAGCTGAGGAGGCATTGCGCGATCTTCTTAACAAAGTTACATTTGCTACTTTACCTTTGGTAATTGAGCCAGTACTTGAATATATGGACATAAACAAAATGTGGTGCCCAGAAAACAGTTTTGCTGTGAAAACATTTTCTGTGATAATTGGCAACATTAATACTCAAGTTAATCATATTGTAATAAAATCTTTATTTAATCATTTGCTTAATTATAAAGATAATGAAGAAATTCAATGCTGCATTCTTGATGTCCTATGTAAAGTTTTGGAAAAACAGTCATCAGCTTCATTAGGCCCTTCTGTAGTTGACGTTTTCAACAGACTTTCTAAGGAACTTTGTAATATTTCAGAGACACCAAACAAAAAATCTAAGTACTGCAGTTGTCTTATAAATACAGCAGGAGTATTTGGTACAATTTTGCCAGTTTATCAAAAACTTGAAGCAGTTGCATTTTATTTGAATAAAATTAAAGATAAATTTGATAATATAGAAGATAACTCTGAAAACAAATATATCACATGGATGTTGCAGTCAGTATTAAAAATTACTGAAACTTACACATGCTATAATATGAATTCAATAATATCCTCAATTACAGACCCATTATTTGAACTTTCCTTAGTGTTGTCTCCAAAAAATCGTGCATTGTCACTAAGAATAATCATAAAGTTGTTTGACAAAAAGGAAAATTCCAAAAAATTGAAATTAGTTAACACATTTTATGAAATAGAACAGTTAGATTTGGAAGTAAATGATGAAGAATTTTCAGACAGAGAATTCTTTAAATCTAATTCAAACTTGATTGCAAACTTTCTTGCAGAAAGTTTTTTGTTAGATGACAACTGCAAAGTTTTGTTTGAACTTTTGTGTAAATGTGTTGTAATCATGTGCTTATCTCATTACACGCCAGAAATTGTCATTGATTTGTGCTGTAGAGTTTTGCTTTTTGTTCAGTCAAATGTTTTGAATCTTTTTGATACAAAATATGAAAATGATCATAAATTTTTGTCACAAGTCATTTCTAGTACAGGTTGCTGTATGGTGTATATTGCCCGTTTTTCTTCAAATCCAAAACTAAAAGCTTACATACAGGGTCTAATTGAAAACAGACTTAGTCATCATGCTTGCTTGGCTTCAAGCGATTTATCAGAATTTCAGGAAAAAGATTATGAAATAGTTACTGTTCAGTTTTTGAAAGAAAATAACTTGCTATTAAGTATTGATGATCTGGCAAACTCACTGGGTGGTCGCTCAGTAAAAGAAAAACTCTGCGTACCTATTAGGTTTAACCAACAAGCTGATCTCAAAAGCTCTAAAGGTAGTGTTTCAGTTGCTGAAACAGACTCACTTGTTATTAAAGTAGACAATTCTTCTGAATTATGTGCACCAAGAAGGCTTAACAGTGAAGATACTGTTGCAGCAAGCTCTATAACATGTCAGTACTTGAAGAAAATTCTTTACAATAAACAAAAAAAACAAGCCAACAAAAAAATTTCAGAACACTTTAGAACAGCCCCTTTTGAACAGCTTATGGCTGAATTTACAGAAAAAAATTCACTAGACAATAATGATTACTTGAGAAACTTGTTAACAAATGTGCAAAACGATGAAGTTTCTTCATCTCAAGAACAAGGTTTAAATATCTGGCAAATTTCATCACTTCTTAATTATTAAAAGTTTGTTGTACAATTGTAAAGTGAGTAAGTTTGTTTTGTGTTGTTTAATGACTTTAATTTTTTTAACTACTAATGAAAATAAGTGCAATCTTTGTTACATTTTTCCCAGTTTTTAGAAAAAAAAATAAATATTATAACGATATAAATTAACTTATTTGTTGCAGTAATAAAAATTAATTGTAAAAATTTATTAAAAGTTATGTTGATTCAAAACTAACAAAAAGTATTACTATTAATATTATAATAACAAGTTTTCACACTACTCTTTCTTTTTTTACTTTTATGTACTAAAACGATTACCTATAAATTTTGAACATTTATAAAAATAAAATTTATTTTCAAATTTGTCTTTTTATATTTTACTACATTGTTAACGAGTAAAACTTTGTTGACTCTATTTATGTTTTCGTATCATGATACTTTTTTCCTAAACAACTTAAAAAGTTTTTAGTACGAAAATGTATTGTGTTCACTTTTTTGAACCTTAAAAGAACTTTAAAAACAACTTATCTTTTAAACCAAATTGTTTTATTTTATATACAAATCTCATTGTTTTTCAGACTAGTGCTTACTTCCGTTCTTTCGAATGCTTTTTAAAATTTAAATTTTGTAAATCATTACTTGAATAAAAGTACTAAAAGCAAAGTAATAAAAGTATGTTTAATTAGTAAATGTTTATATTTAAAAGAAATTTTTACTCAATTTAACAATTTAAAAGATATGTTTGTTGAATACTTAAAGAGTTGAAGTCTTTAATCTTATTTAAAAAATATATTTAATAGTAGTGTTTGCAGGTCCTTTTTTTAAAAATTTGAAAAGTTTTCTTTAATCTAAAAACTACAAACTTGTTTTTTTTTTATATGTTAATTTATAAGGTCATTTTCAGACTGAAATAGTGATAAGTTAAGTATTTGTCATTGTAGGTAAACAAAAACATGAGCTTATTATTGACTGTGGTCAAGTTTTATTTAAGCTATAAAGCAACACGACAATGACAATGCCTAATAAAGAAAAAACGGTTTATACAGTTAGTCAGATTATTTTACTTCTACAAATTTGATAGCCAACTTATTTTTTTACTAACAATCTGTATAAAGTTATTCTTTTGTAGTGTATTTCAACTTCCTTAAAAAATGAACTTTGTACTTATACCTATTTAGTAAGTTTATCTGGCATTTTAAGCTAATTTTGATCACTGTAAAATGTTTTATTTTTATTCATAAAGGTTTTTGATCGTTCCAATATATAATAAAAGGTACAATATAGTCAATAAGAGTAGTTCAAAAACAACAATAGCAAAATAGATTTCAATTAAATATTATTTGACAGTTAGTTAATAACTATTACTATGTCTAATAAATTTAAGGTTTTTTTTATTTTTGGAAAAATCTGACATTAAGTAAGACTTTAATTTAAAAAAAAAAGAGTATTTTACTGCGTTTAAGTAAGAATTTAAAAGTATGCTGAAAGTGGTTTCATTATTCTTTTAAAGTAGAACTGGAATATACCTAAAATTAAAGCAATTGAGTTCAATAACATACATACTTTCAAAAACACTGATCGTCTAGACCTAGAGCAAAAATTTAGGATTTATTTGATGTATAATTTAGCTGTTGATTTTCAATAAGTTTAAAGTAAATCTAAATTTGTAGGCTAGCTTTATTTAAGAATAATTAAAAAAATTAATGTATCGAACAAAACCACAAAATTGTTTTAGATTTTTTTCTAAACAAACTTAAATTAATATTTTATGGAACGACAAAAAAGCCGCTCAAAATATTTGGTCCTAGGACCTGGTGCACGAAGAAACTTTAGGTTATCGAGCCGCACACCACGGATACCTTTTAACGTCTTGTCCAGGACATAGAATTAGAATTTCTTCAAAACAAATTATCAGTTTAGTAATTTTCGTGTATAAAATTGAAATACTCCAGCCTGCTAACAACGTAATTTAAGAACATAATGATCAATTACATTAGTCCTGGACAAGAATTTAAATTGTATTCAAGTAGTGTACGACTCAATAACCGAAAGGTTTTTTCATACTCTAAGTCATTAGACCAAATAATTTTGAGTGCTTTTTTCGTTGTTCCATAAAGTATTGATTTTATTGCAATTTTATACTACAATGAAAATTAAATCAAATCTATTAGTTCATGAAAATTGACTACGTTTGTTTCTAAGCAGATTTTGTAATTATTTAATTTTTACTTCAAAGGTAAAATAAAGTTGAAAATACTTAAACAACAAAATTGGATTGGCGTTTTTGTGATTTTTTTATAAATATAACATGCAAGATTATTTATTTTGGTGGATAAAATTTGTCATATTAGAAGGTACACAATTGATCATCTAATACAGGGGTCGGCAGGCAGTTGGTGGTCGCGGGCCAAATTTCAAGTTTACAAAGTCTTCGCGGGCCGCAGTTTTAGTTTTAGTGACATTTGAATAATCTTTTAGTTTTAGTCACACTAGAGAAAAGTTTAACTTTTATTCACCTTATCATTTTAAATAACTTTTAGCTATACATAGGATGACTATTAAAATAAAATTAGAATAAAGTTCACATTGACTAATATACTTAAGTGTTAATAAACTATGTACTTTCATAAGCACTTACTAAGTTAAATTTAATACTTTTGTAATTTTACATACAATTTAACTCTCTATAAAAACCAAACTTTAAAGACAATTTATTAGTTACTTTTACATATTTTTTATATAGTCAACCCCTTTTTTCATGTTTCTAAGAATATTAACTTCAAAAAAAGTTTTTGCGTGTTAAATAGTTTACATTCATTAAAGAATTTATTAATTAATTTAATAAAATTAATACCTGTTTGTATTATATAAAGCTAGAACAAATTCTTTAACATAATTAATTCTCGAATACTTAAATAAAATATCTCATTAGTAACTAATCTTTTACATGGTTGTCACTTAAAAAGCAAGAATGTCTGAGTTGTATCAAACCAGCCTAAGTTCATTATAAGTTTAAAGAGCTAGTAAATCGTTGTAAATCAAGCTCAAGTACCTAGTAAAATTATCATCATCATTAAAAAGTACACAAAGTGAAAAAAACAAGAAAAAACTACAATTAGTAAACTACACTACAGTCATGAAAACTATTCTGGGAATTCTAAGATTTATTTTAAGTGTTTGAAATATAAGTTTCACACACATCTGAGTTTTCAAGCTTTTAAAATAGCCTGTTTGTGTAGCAACCTAGTTAAAACAAAGTTCACAACATAAAGAAATAACGAAACTTATTAACACTAAACAAATTACATGCCAAAAAAATATAAGTCAGCTGGAATGGACAATTAACTTTCTTTAACATTTTTAACAAAATTATAAAACTTAATTGAGTCATTAGCGAAGAGAAAAACCTCTTTTTTATTAAGTATTACAGCAATTCTTTATCTGCAATAAGAATTTAAAAATATTAGTTGTAAAATAAAAGACGAGCAACAAAAAAAAAAAACGTTAGTTAGGAGTTATTGCGAGAAATGATAAAAAAACAAATCACCAAAGTCAGTTCCAACAAAGCACATGATTATCTTCAGTAACTACAGAATTATCAGAAAAAAGTTGTTAAGGCAAGTTATAAATTAGCAAAATTTATTATTAATAATGAGATACCGTTTATAATTGAAAACTTTTTAAAGAATTTTTGTTGGCAGTAATGAAAAACTTTTGTTTATTTCTTCAATGACAACAAAAAGTCCTATTTAGGAAATGCATTAAGGTTATAAAGTTGTATAAATCAAATTATGACTTTAACCAATATGTTAAGATGAGAGCACTGATAGAAAAACTATTGCTCATCTGAAAATTTTTATTAGAGATGTTTTTTTAACTTTGACACTTTAGTATAATTTTTTGGTTTAGTTCAAACACGAAGCACAACAATCGGTGAAATTTTACAAGTAAAGGTGCAATGCACCAAAAGTTTTTAGAAGTACAATTCCTTTTTTTTATTTTTAGTATAAAGTTTAATTAAAGTTTAAAAAGTGTCTTATAAAGTATATCAATATTAAAAAACACCGTTAAGCTACTTTAGTATATTTTTTAATAAAGAAATGTTTATTTGCTAAATTTTTTTCGGTCAAATCGAAATTTCACTACTTTACATGTAAAAATTGTTTGAAACTCCAATCGTTTTCAAAAACTCTCAAATTCAAGTTTTTTTTCCAAAATTTTTAAGCATAAATTTTCAAGTTCAAAGCTTGAACTTGATACATTATAACATATATTATAACTGAAACTAACACTTTGGGTTGAGCAAAACTTACATCATAAGTTTAATTTGCCACTCTTTTAAGCAAAAAAGCCAGCCTGAATTAACAAAAACATTCCTGATATTTTTGTATACAAAAAACAATTCTAGCCAAAAACTTATAAAATGACTTAGTTGGCCTGAGATTTGAAGTCTTCAAATAAAGATAGTCTGAAAGTGTGTCAATGTTTATAAACTATCCCTAAGTCTAGTTTATATTAAATAGATAGCTCCAAAAAACAGTAAATGTGTGTATTGATATGCAAAGCATAAAAGTTAAGTTAGGTTGACAAAATCAATGTTTAAAAAATGAAAATGCATACCTAACAAAAACTATATTAGTTTATGTCATATATATTGTTTTAATTGTGTCTGTACAAATTTAGATATTACATGTAGAAAAAACAAACTTAGAAAATTATGCATAAACTAAACTTACAATTATGACAAAAGTTAAATTGTTAAAAAGTTTATTACTTAACAATTATTTCACGCTAGTGCGATTATCACAAGTAAAAGTAAACAAACTAATAAGTTGCAACGGACAAACATTTTATATAGTTTTAGATAATGTATTTTGATTGATTAGTTTTAGATGGCTCCTTAATTGTGAAGCTCTTTAAAAATTTATTGTTAAAACAACTTCAATATAAACTAAAGTTAAACTAACTAAAGTATTTTATAAAAAGTGGTTTAAAATAATCGCATTTTTTTAAGTTGGTGTGCATATAAATTAGTTCAAGTGCAAAGAAAACTTCTAAAAAATTAAAATGTGTCAAAACAAAACTTAAATAAACCTTTTTTTCTTATTACTATGATATTTTAAATGTTTTTACACTAAAACATAACATTTACAAATAAAAAATATATAAATGAAACTTAGGTATAAAAAATATTGGAAAGAATATCTAAGCTATAAAGAAATGACATTTTAGTTAATTACTGTGCATGCTTTTGTACAAAATGGAAAACATTTGCAATTAGTTTATTTGATAAATAGGTATAATATAACTAACTTATTAAATTCAAGCACTCTTTTTTCAGATAATTACTTGCTGTTGTAAAATAGATGTTATTATGAAACTCAGAAAAATATCCTGTTATAATGCTAATCTGTCTTTTTCACATTTTTAAATTAAAGTAGAAACTTCTTCTAATTATTTTTAAATGTTATACAGAGACTTAAAACCAAACTAAACAAATTAAATCGAATTACCGAAAAAAAATTTACTTGAAATATATTTTCGCTCAGCGGGCCACTTTTACATGCTCGCGGGCCACAAAATTTTCTTTCGCGGGCCGCATTCCACTCAAAAAAATTATGTGCTCGCGGGCCGCAATTGGCCCGCGGGCCGCAGTTTGCCGACCCCTGATCTAATACAATAAAATAGAATATATTGAAGTCTTAATAAAACTCATGTTATTATTTCATCTTAATGTATTTGTGGATAACAATTGTACCTAAAAAATATATTAAGTCTAAATACTGTTATTTTATTCTAAACACTTTGTTGAAGAAAAAGCTCATTAATAATAATTAAAAATAGTTTTCTAAAAGTTTTACCAGTTCTTCAAAAGCTGTCGAAAGTTTCCCGCGTAAAGCGTATAAAACAATAACTTAAAATAAAGCTTGAAATTTTTGAATACTAACAGAAAAATGAAAAGTTTTGACTACCTAAACGTATTCATCTCTCAAAAATTTTTATGAAATGAGTGTTATTTTGTATGAATTAAGTGTCAACTTCGTTTAAAATTGTTATATTTACACTTAGTTACAAAAATATAACATACAATGTACGTCATATTTATTAGATTGAAGATCGTTCTTCTTCAATTAAATTTTAATGAATTGCTCGTGGCAAAAAAAATCAAATAATGTCAGAAACTCCCGTTAATTCTCAAACGGATGAACCTTCTGCACTAAAGGAGGAAACCTTTAAAGCAAATCCAGCAGCTTACTTGGTTCCTGTTATATTTTTGCTCCTCCTTCTTTCTTTTTTAATGGCTTACGCAGTGTTTAAAAAGAGCAAGAGACTTGAAATTATTAAACCTGTTGTAGAAAATGCGAACGTCGAAAAGAATGAAGAAGTTGTCTGAATAAAATCAATTCTATATGGGAGTTTTGTTGTCTCTTTTATTTTGTTTTATTACAACTTTAAGTTTCTACTTAAGTAGCGTTAAATGTTTTCTGATAAGCAAGAGCAATCTAATAGCTTTACTTGTCATCATATAGTACAACTTATTTTTTTGGGATAGTTATTAGACATAAAACCATAATTAATGATTAATTCCGTAGTATCTGCAATTAAAAAACCAATTTTTTAGTTGAAGAATTAAACGGTTTAACTCAATATTTTGTAGCGTTAGTTTTTTTTTTCAACTTATCTTTATAACTAAGACTATATTTTTGTAGTCTGACAAAGCAGGTTTAATTTAAAACAAAATGTTGTAAATTAGACGTCTACTTATCATTTATTTAATAATCAACCAATTTTTTATACAAAATAAACATTAAACTATTATCTAACAACTATTTATTGTATACTAATTAAAATTTTGATATTTCTTCTAAACTTTAAATAACTTTCAGTTATGTGATACCGCTTTTTCGAAATTTTGTATCATATCCTCATTTTTTATTAAAGTAAAACAAGCTTTAATAATATAATATTTGTTCAGCAGAATAGAAACTTTAAAAAATCTGTAAATAAATACTGGTGACTGATGTCGTAAACTAAAAAAAGACAGATAAAAAAATAGATTAAAATAATTAACTTAAAGGAGTGTTATTCTTTATTAAATAAAAACTAGGATTAACATTACGTTTAATCAGTGAAATAAGTGAAGTTAATAAAAATAAAATTTGAGGACTTTTTATTATAATTAAGTCTGTATATACACTTGTTGAAAATCATAGCTTGGTGAGGTTATTATTTAAACTTAATTTGTGTCTGACTTACATGTTTTTACAGTTTATGATTTTCAGTAATACAATGACTGAAAAATTATTTAAAAACTAAGAAATTATTTTTACAAAATCGACTGTTTTCTATCTTTATAACTAAGTTTCTTCCTAAAATTTTAAGTGATACTAAAACTCAATAAAAAACAAATATACTTTAATGTTTAGCTTTTCTAAAGAACTTAGTGTTAAAAGAGTTCATAAACATTTATATATATATATAGAGTTTTAATTAGTATGTACTATTCAATAAGCTTTTATTTTGTAAGTGTCATTTTTAGGAATTGTAAAAAGTTTATTAGGAAAGTACAATTTTAGTTATTAAACTTAAGTTTGGTCTTCCGGCTTCTTCAGAAGCTGTTAAAAAATGTATAGAGATCTATAAATTTTCTGGTTGTAGAAGGAAACAATTGTAAGCGGTTTTGTAAAATATTTATTTTTGATAATTTTACATATGTACTTTGTGCATTACTTTTAAAAATTACTCAGAGAGTGATTCATTATGCTTTAGAACGTATCGTAAATAATATTGTTATTTCTTCCAGCTACATAGAAATCTGATATATAATATGTTTGTAGTATAAAAATTTATTTATTTATAAAACAACTGATCATAAAAGTAGTATAAATAATGAAGCAAAACTCAGCCGTTTGAAACGTAAGTTTTGAAATTATCTAAACCACCAATTTTGTATAAACTTAAATAACCACGCATCAAAATTTATGACTAAACTAGGTAGTAAACCTGCGTAAAAGAACCTTAAAACAAAGCTAAAAGTTTGTTGAAAGTATTTAAAAAAAAACTTAAGTTGGTTAAAATTAAAAAGATGACAAATAAAAGTTTTTCAAAAGTTTCAAACACAGTGATTTAATTATTGATTAAGGTTTTTAACGAAAGTCATAGCATAGGAAATAAATCAGGTTTTATAAGATTGAAATAAATTTTGTAAAATGTAACAAATTATTTTACAAGTTGTATACATAATTACCAAGTACATAAAACATTTAATTCATTAAAACTATCGAAAGGTTGAAAAAAAAATATGAAGTAAAATAAATATACCACTACAAAAATGCTTAAATTAAAGTTTGTTGTTCAAATTTTTCTAATGGTTTTCTTAGTAGTTATTAAATTATGATGCGATTGTAAAAAACTAAAATCATCTGTAATATAAATAGATTTGTTGGAACTAATATTTAAAGACATACATACACAGTAGAATTACTTTATGAAATGTATAAAAAAAGTGTATGCTTCAGTTCTAAAGCAAAACTGTAAAAAAAAATATTGATGTGATAAAAATTAAATTTTTAAGAGGAGCAAAAATTTTGTGTCGCATTAACGTTTTTATAGGACTGTTATATTGTTTAAGTTTTTTAACTTTAAAAGTCTTGTTTTGTATTCTTGTTTTATATTGACTTCTTATTATGTTTTAGTGAAGACTCTTGGTCGAAAGTATTTAAAACGATATTTTTAAGTGTGGAATCCAAAAAATTTATTTAAATTTTTGCAAAATTAGTTGACTTAGTATAAGTTAGGCTAAAAAAATAAATATCAACAATTTATACCTATTAAATAAAATAAAAACTATTCTCTTTAAAAATTTTTTGCTATGGCCTAATTTTTTTTTGTTATCACATGTTTAAACTCTACAGTTATAAGGTAGTTTTAAATTATTATTTCATTCGTAAACAAAAAACCTTTATCAAAAGGAATCAATATTTAAACTTGTAGAAGTTTTTTATAATACTTGCACATAAATAAGAGAACTTTTTAAATTGTAAATTAAAAAAACTTTGAGCAATTTCAAGAATAATATAAAACAAGTTTTTGCTTATCATTTTATGTCTTTTTAAGACTACTTTCATTTTTATATAGCTGAATTGAAATTTAAAAATTATCAACAAGTTAAAAAAATTTTTATTTAAATTTACAGTATAATGTTGAAATCTTTATGTTTATTCAACTTAAGTTTTCTTAATTAAATATATATAGCCTCAAGTTTGATTAAATCGAAAAGACTATAACATTTTTTTCAAAAAATAGTTACTTGCACAATCAGGGTTATTAACTAGGTGTTCTGCAATAGCAGATCTTTTTGAAGCATTTACTTTTTTTAGATTTATTTTCTTTATAACTGTTTTTACAAAATTCATCAGCACTTTTTGGAATATGTTCTTTTATCCTTTTACCAAATTACCTTGAAGTCATACCGACATAACTCTCTTCGTAGAAGCAGTTAAACTCGTAAAATACCATACTGAAGTATTCAAAATAGGATATACGTGATTAAGTTATAGTTCACAGTATTGCCAGTAATTTGTAGGTATTTAAGATTCAAATACGTAAATTTATTTACTAACTTTGCTAAAACTGAAAATATGCGACGCGGCTTGTACTATTATGCAACTCAAAGGTAATTATTACGTTATATAAAAGTATTGAAACAAAAAATATAGTTTATTGATCGACAAAAAAGACGATCAAAATAATTGGTCCTAGGACCTGGTGCGCTAAGAACCTTTCGGCTATCGATTCGCATACCACGGATACCTTTTAACGTCTTGTCCACGACATTATTCTTGTTTAAGACATAGTGTTTTTGAAATTATTTTTAAAGCTTTCTTATAATGCTCAAACAACTTGTTTTTTCATAAGTTTACAACACTTATTTGTACTTGTTTTGTAAGCTTCGAACATCTTTATACGTTTTGTAAAATTTCCAAATTATTTAACCTAAAAACCTATTTTTTGAGAGTTTTGCTTAAAATACTTTAGCATTTTTGTTTTCTTCTGAAATAAAAACACGACTAGAGTTAGTTTACTCCTTTTGTTTTTATTTCCAATAAAAAAAACTTCAAGTATTTCTATATTCTCCAAAAAAAGAGATTTTAACAAGTTACCTACTATTTTATTACTAAATTATATGAATCATAATAAAAGTGTAGACATCTTCTCGAATCGAGATGTTTTTTTATGTTTATTACGTTTAGCAAACATATAACTCTTTTTAAACTACTTCGTATATTTTATTGAAACTAATAAAAACTGTGGTGTATACATGTTTTAATGGGGTAGCTGTCAAATTTGTACGAACGTATAAAATTGCACGAAGACACTTTTGTACGAAGATACTTTTGCACGAGCAGATAATTTTGCTTGGAGACTTTTTTGCACGGGCTGAGTATTATTCATTTTTTTATTAATTAATCTAATTTTTTATTATTTTAACCTAGTATTTTTTATTTTATTTTTTAATTATCACTGATACCCCTACCCTTACCCTCGGTCAATAACTTTTTTTTTCTTTTTAACTAATTTATTTTTATTTATTAATTTTTTTTTTATAATAATTTTAGTTAGTTGTTTTTTTATTTTTGTTTTTACTATCACTGTTACCTCTAAACCTTACCCTCGGTGAGTAACTTTTATTTTTAATTAATTTATCTTTTAATTTTTTTTTCTATTTATTTTTATTTATATATATTTTTTTGTTTTTTTAACTCTCGTGCAAAATTGACCATTCGTGCGAAATTGTCTTCGTGCAAAAGTATCTTCGTGCAACTTTGTGCCCTCGTGCAATTTTGTCTTCGTTCAATTTTGACCCGTTCCCATTTTAATGATGATACATATAAATGTTTTGATTTATAAGTCTTTGGTATTAATACTGCTTACAGCATTCGAAAATACTAGTATTTGAAATAATAAAACTGTAGTCGCTTTTTTTGTTGTTATTTATAACTACTAAAAGATTCCAATATAATTTCACAGATAAAAGTTAAATTAAGCCGATAAAAAGTTCTTTAAAGGTTTATAAACTAGAGAGAAATAGTTTAAAAAATTTGTCTTTGATTTTATAAAATTGCTTATGAGAGAAAGCTATAGAACATATAAAAGACGGGTAGCTGTCAAATTTGCACGAGCGTACAAAATTGCACGAGGGGACAAAATTTCACGAGTGCACAAAATTGCGCGAAGGTTCACTTTTGCACGAAGACATTTTTGCACGGGTTAAGTTTTTTTTTCTTTTATTTTTATTACTAATTATCACTGTTACCCCTAACCCTTACCCTCGGTCGGTAATTTATCTTTTTTTTTTAATATTTTTTCTATTATCTTTTTTTTTTTATCAATGTTACCCCTAACCCTTGACCTCGGTCGTTAGCTTTTTTTTTCCGTTTTATTTTTTTTCTGTATCTTTTTACTTTCGTGCAAAAATGTAACTCGTGCAAAATTGACCCTTGGTGCAAAATCGTCTTCGTGCAATTTTTTGCCCTCGTAAAAATTTGGCTTAGTGTAATTTTGTGCACTCGTGCAATTTATTCACCTCGTGCAATTTTGTCTTCGTGCAATTTAGACCCGTTTCCATAAAAAAAAGCCTAAAAAAATATTCTATCTGTAAAAATAGCCAATAAGGATCTAAAAATATAATTTGTACCCTGACAAGTAGTCTTTGGTTCAACTTGGCTAAAAATGCTTTTCATCAATTTTACAAATTTAAAAAAAGTTACAAATAATGTTTCTATCTATGAATTACATAGAGATTGTTTTCAACATTTGTTTAATCAGGTTAAGTAGAAATACTACTTTGCTAATTTGAATGTAATAATATTATACACTTTTATGAAATACTTTAGTAAATATTAATCATGCACTTTAACACAAAAAGACTTGGAACATACAATTTAGTTTTTATTACCTGCATATTAAAAAAAAAGTAAAATTATTAGATCAAAATACAACCAGTAATAAGTTAGATATTTTATTAACTAGTTGAATCACGTTAGTTTTATTCAAAGAAGATTAAAACAAAATCGCAGGAAAACTAACAGCAAGTAAAGTGTATAAAGCAGGTACTGTTACAAAAAAGTTTAGCAGCACACCAAATAAACTCCATGAAAGTCCAGTTGTGTTTTCAAAGTAGTCAGGAATAGCAGTCTTGTTAAAAACAAAATATGCTCCATTTGCACCAAAAATTGCAGCTAATGCAGTTCCTCTGTGAAAAGGAGTTATTCTGGTTACATCTGCTTTACCCACTACCTCTTTCAAGTTTATTTCCCGACTCTTACCGCCCGTTTCACGACTTGTCATAAATGAACGGCGAACAGCTGGGTTTTGTAGTAAATTATTTCTCATGTTAAATTTACATAAATTGTTAGATAATCCTAGAACATTTTGTTTAGTTCCTCTAAGATTTTTTAGAAATCGGAACCGTATAATTTTGCTAATCGTAGACATGTTTTGAACTTAAACACTTTTACTAACTAACACGAAAATTATTATTTATGTGTTTATGGTAAATCAATATTCGATCCTGACGTCATAATAAAAAATTTAATGAAAATAATCATTGCATTTTTACATGTAAATTCTAGACTTACAGTAACTTATATTTATTTTAAATCATTATACAGCATTAATACTCTTTTCTATAGTATAAAGACTAGAAAAGTTAAGTTTGTTGAAAAATTAAAACATTTATTTTGTTTCAGTCATACTATGAAATTTTTCATTTAGTTATTAATAAAATTCAATTTTTTATAGAGAAAAGTTTAAGACACTTATCAAAAGCTTTTATTCAGCTCAAGTGAAAGCTTTTCTTGATTTACAAACTTAGTCTGGTTCAGTTAAAATAAACAGATCCAAAATATAAAAAAAAATAAAATACAGTAACCTCTCGCATCTTTACGCACTCGTGACTTTACGCACTCTCGTTAGTTACGCATTTTAGAATTCTAAAAAAATGAAAAATAAAAATTTTAATTTCAATACTTAAAGTTCTTATGGCATGAAATTTCATTCCTACTCAAAAAATCCATTAATATACCTTTAATACAAGAGAAGTTTATCCTTATGTGGGCAAAGGTAAAATTTAAAAAAGTTTTAATAATATAAACAATGTTTATTAAACATTTTTATTATATTTTATATATTTTTGGTCAAAAGAAGTCCATTACAGCACTAAATGCATATTTTTGTAAAATAATATAGA
This sequence comes from Thalia democratica, assembly GCF_965202585.1. Classification (NCBI taxonomy): domain Eukaryota; kingdom Metazoa; phylum Chordata; class Thaliacea; order Salpida; family Salpidae; genus Thalia; species Thalia democratica. Next base: position 63,567,875 of record NC_139165.1, read on the forward strand.
AACTAATTTTAATATAGACACCAACTCATTTCTTAATTGTAAACAAATGCTTAACTTTAAATTGAATTCGCTAAGTAGAATAGAATATAAATGTTAAGTATCAAATAAGTCACGGATAAATAAAGATAAAATCTACTTATTTTAAAATTAGTAAAATTTTTCTACAAGTATTATTATTTTATATAAATTTAATTCCTTTTTTTTTAATATGTATAGTTTTATCTTTTGTTACAATGTTTATAAATAAAGTAAACAAATTGTTAAAAGTGGGAAAGTACCAAGTCTGCTTTTAACTAGAAGCAATATCAAAAAGCAGCCATTATAGTAAGTATATTTGGTATCTCTCGTATCTTTACGCGTTTTTTCTGTGAACACAATGTGCGTAAATAAGCGAGAGGTTACTGTACGGTAAAATTAAAAATTTTTATCTAAAAAACCATGATACATTTTTATACTAAACTGTTTTTCTTAAGTCTCCAACGTTTGTCGTTAGATTGAAAAAAACGAAAAGATCATTACTTCATACATGAAAACTTTTTTCTGTAGTTTATTGAATTGTTTCTAATTAATTTATATTTTTTTACTTTTTTTTTTTATTATCAAAATTTCGCTAACTATTTAAAAGTATGTTTTGCAATGCATTTTCTTTAATAAAAATAATGTTATTGCCACCTTTTTCGATCAAAGAAAAATTTATGTTTGATAATCTACAAAATTTTGCCATAAAGTACATTATTAAAATATACTTAGTCAAAAATAAAACAAAATGTACCGTGTTGTTTAAATAGAAGCCTAATGATATAATATCCTTAATAAAAGTAGTTCTATATGCAACAGGTGGGTCGGAGTCACTTTTGCACGGCATCACTTTGCACGTATCCTAACACTAAACCGAACTTGACTAACCCTGAAGCTAACCATAACTCTAATCCTAACTTCAACCCTGACCTTAACGTTAACTCAGACCCTAAACCTGACTCTAACTCTGACCATAGCCCTGACCCTCATCTCAAGAAAAAGTGACTCCGTGCAAAAATGACGACTCGTGCAAAAAAGTCAATCTGTGCAAAAAAGACTCCATGCAAAACTGACTGCTCATGCAAAAGTTACTTTGTGCAAAGCAGACCCGTCCGCGCAACAGGTATGTATGGAAAGCTACATACTTTTTCAAAACTACTTTACTCCATCACTTTTAATAATTTTTGGAAAAAAAACGGTGAAAAACTTTATCAAACAAATATAAATTTACTAATCTATCATATAAACAACTGATGCACTTGATTACCTTATTTTTATACCAGAAACACTAAATAAAGTCTACGACCACAAATACTATTTAAAACAAAAATATTTCAAAGTTGTAAAACTTAAAAAAAATCAATTTGTACAATATAACCTATTTAATTTATCGACAAAATTATTGTCTAATATTTTGCATCTGTTCAGAAAGTTTTAACTTCTGTGTATCAGCGGTCTCTAAAAAACTGTTTTTAATCAATTTAAAACAATTTCATCTATCCTAACTGCAGTTCTGATTGAATTAGTTCGTATAGATTGAAAAACTTTAGTTTCAACATTGTTTGGTACATAATTTATTTTTTGGCCACTAATTTATTCCGACATTAGCGTAGAATCCCTCTTTTCACGTAATTTAGATTGTTGTTCATGATATTAATTTTTAAACTATATATTTATGATTGAAAAGTTAAGTATTTTTTAAAATGTTTTATTAACAATTTTTTCACCGTGCAATTATTATATCGAATAGCTTTAGAACAAATTACATTGGTATAAAGCGCGATATTGTGAGATACCGCTCCTTTTAAACGATTTTGAAACTTTTGACAGTCATAAAATTTCTACCTTTTAGCTTTCTATTTTCTTTCTATTTTTATTTTACAAGTTTTGTTATGTTATTCAATATTTGACGCTGAAGTAAGGTTTAAACATAAAATTGCTAAAGTAAAATACAGAACAACATTTTTAGTGCTCAGGACAGAGTTTCCTAAAGTGGGCTATATCACCACTAGGGTAAAATTTAGCTCTCAAGGGTCAAAAAATAGTAATGCAGCAAAGAAGTAAACATATAACTAACCAGTAAAGGAGTGGTAGCTAATTAAGGGGGCGATTACTTTTTAAACTTATACTAGAAGGATGATAATGAAAATGAGTTTCTAAAAGCCCTGCTATAAAACAATTATGCCTTTTTAAAACCTGCTTTTCCATATGAGATAAAAAAGAGTGAAGGAATCACAATTAGTTGATTTATTTTATTTTGTTTTATTAAATTTTTAGCTTAAATTTGATTTTAGTTAATAATTTTTATATATTTACAGTGTTGTCTTTGTTTTGTGTTTTGTGTTGTTGTGTGTACCAAATCCAATGAGCAAGCCTTTTATTGCCAACTGCATTCATTTTCGACTGAAAACTTGCGGGTAATTGTTTTTTATACTTACACTTAGCAACCCTAATTGCATTAGCGCCGTAGAATAATGTTATATAAATTATGTGGAGAAACATCATATATTTAAAATTATTTTTGTTTATTAAAAAATGAAGTTAAAGTTAAATTGTAGAAGCTTCTAAAATTGAACATTGCAGTATAGAAGCTAACTACATTTCACACACTTTATGTTGATCCGCAATGACCAACGACATGATTACACGTCGCCACACCTAATAAAAAAATTCTTTTTTGAACTGGAATACTTATTTTAACTTTACTAAAAATATGTCTTAGAACAACTACTTTACAACATAAGAAAATTCAATTTGTGCAATAAGAAATAAAACACTTTCGAAATTCATTTTCAACTTGAAATATGTGATATAGTTTTCACAGAGTGAAATTAATCTACTAGGTAGTTTTTACTTTTTTTAAGTTAACATCATGGCAGTAGATTAAAACTGTTAGTTTGTTAACATTAAACTAGAAAAAAAAATATACTAAGCTTAGCATTTTTGGAGCATAAACGTGAATAATCAAACAACTCGTGCATTAAATCATAATTTACTTACTTAAAATCGCCCATTTCTCGAAGAAATCCTTGTTTTAATATTCTAATATTATATGACAGTGTTGCAGACCGCTTGTTAGGATGCTTAAAAAATACGAAGATCGAGTTTTCAGCTATACGAAGTTAACAACTCTGACATAACCTATTTACACCTTGTGCAAAATTTTAGCTGATTTAAAGTAGCTTACATGGAGTCTTCCCTCAGTTTTGAGAAAAAAATTTAAATTGACCTAAAAATGACCCTTTCGCTGTAAGTTGAAACATAAGATATGACAAAAAACCTAATAGAATTTTTGTGTTTGTAAGCAAATTGTTTTTAAAAAAATAATTGGATGAGGCGAAGGCTCAATTTTTTAATTATTACATAATTTTAGAACTTTTTACAACTATGAAGCAAAAAGAGCGAAAAACAGCTAAATTTAAATTAAATAAAAATATCATCAACTATGTTTTAGTTTAAAAGCTAACGACCTTTAGAATTATTAAATTCAATAACTACCTGCTCTGTTAGCGTAATTGGGGGAGGGGGGCGTTATTACTAAAGGAGCTATAACAGGGGAATTAGGTACATTTCACAATAAATTTAAGCTTACAATAGATATTCTTGGATTTGTATTAAAGAGAAAAAAAAAGTACTTAGATACATTTCACGAAAAAGTTGAAACTTACACTATATATTTTGCGGTTTGTATTGAAGAGCGAAAATAATAATTCAAATAAAGTCTTTCTTTGGCCCAATTTACGGAATATTGAAACTTACACCAGATATTCTGGGGTTTGTTAAAGTTGGAACCTTTATTTATTAAATTTTATGAAAAAGGGCGTTTATAAAATTGAGTTTGGGGAAACCCTGTTGATGACAGTCTTCTCTGATCAAGTTTTTTTTTGAAAAGGCTATAAGCATTGCTGGTGCAACATCTACTGGGTTTATTAGTAGTAACCTTGCAATACCATTCATTTTACTCCAGCTTTCTTGTAACTAATTTCTGTATACATATATAAACATCATTTTAGTTTGTAACTAATTTAGTAAAGCCGTCAAAAATAGAAAGCATTCAAAAACTATTCAAAAAGTATGTCAGTCTGAGAAAGCAAACGAAAAAAATCGGTAAACCTCCATTACTTTAGCAACAAAAATGACATTTAGACCGAAAAGTTTTGAAGAATCTCTATTAAAAAATTAGCATCAAAATTTCTAAGCGAAAAATAAAAATATGCAATAAAATATAACTTTTTTTAAAGTATGTTTATTGATAGAGTTGCACTATTTTGAGTTAAAGGTATACGTTTGGAAAGGAAAAGAAAAATGCAATCACTACTATAATAAAACAAGCTGGTCAAATATTCATCATCCCCATACTTATCATCCTTTACTAACTTTGTAAAGTTGAACTATTTATTAAAAGAATTAAGTAATAATCACTAAAAATTTTTGAATTTTAATTGTTGGAGTTTGAGTTGTCAGCATTTAAATAGTCGTACACCATTTTTTAGAAAATTTTGATTAAAGTAGGTGCAAATTTTAACTTAAGCCGTTGAACTATTTATCTTTAATAGATAAAAGCTTAATAAATTTTAGAAAAGAAAAAAACTAGCCTGGGTTCCACCTTTTAGCTTGTCAATGTTGGATGAAAATTTATAAGAACTTTAGATGGTAGTGACAAAGAGAAGCGGACGCCTATTACAACCACTTGCATTCAGGAAATTAAATAGGAGTGCATAGCCTTTACTAGAAAATAATTAAAATGAAAAGTTAACACAACAGCCTCAACTGCAAAAATAACTAGCTTGACTGTTGAAATTGCACAGGTAGTGTATAAGATAAGTGTTTGATAGCAAAAACAGCAAGACTAATTTTATTTATGGTTCTTGTGTTCTACTATAAAAAGTATTACAGCGAAACGTTTTATAGCTTGCTTGTCGTTTGTTAGGTGGTATTGGTTTATTTCCGGTATGGTATTCCTTGGTGTTGATACATCTTAAGCTCTAAGTTTAACAAATATATTTTATTTTTGTTTGCTTTTAGGGGCTTTTAGGAAAAGATTGATAAGACCCAGCTCTTCTAACACATCGCATTGGTTTTTTCATAAACTGAAATTTGTTATTACACAACTTTAACATAAATCTGTTTTATTTTTTTATTTGTTTAACTTCGGGATAGAAAACTTTTATTTTTCAACACTTTTCAAACCTGATAGATTAGTTTTGTTAAAGATATTCAGTTTTTTTTTTATTTAAACTAGCAAAAACAATTAAACTTAAAAAGGTCAAATCTAGTTCAGTAAAATCTTTAAATATATTCTTTTTAGTCTACAATTAGCTTATTGAACAAAAAATAAACAGCTTAAAATATTTGGTCCTAGAATCTAGTGCACGAATAATTTTTCGGTTATCGAGTCGTAAACCACAGATAACTTTTAACATCTTGTCCAGGACAATTCATCTTAGAATCCTGAGTAGTTTTAAAAATGAATAGCATCGATAAGTAAAAATAAAAAGTAGTTAGACTAAAAATTTTACTACTTTATAAAAAGTTTTATCAAATTAAAAGAATAAAATAGTATCAAAGATATGATATTTCTAAAATAAAATGATTTAGGTCTTAAGATTAATATATGTTTTTATCTTTACAACAATGGTTCTTTAACTTTCATACCTTCTTTAAAAATGGTCTTTAAATAACAAAGCTGTGCATTGCTAATAAACATAGTACATCTTGTACATAAAAAAAAAAATAGTGTATTACTTTTCTACTACATTATGTGAAGGAGTAGCATGTTACCAATACTTGATAAAATGAAAAACATGGTATTTATCGGAAGTTATGTATTACAAAAGCAATATACTATTACTGCTTAAAAGTTTTATGAAAACTCATTATAGTATATATTTATGATTTATGTACTAAAATTTTTTATTATAAAGTGAAAAAAAACTTTAATACATATACTATATTATATTATATATGACCGTATACTACTATTGATCTTATTTTTTGATAAATGCTTTAATCACCACTAACTGTCGTTTAAAATGTTCTAAAAAATATAAGCTAAAAAACAAGGCTTAATACATTATCAATAAAGACTAAGTATGCACTTTTAACTGACTAGTAGTTTTAACAACTTTTAAGTATTAGCTTTAGTAATTTTGTCAAAAGTTTAGTATCCAAATCTACAAAACTACCTGTTTAAACCTAAAACTTTTTTTGCTAACGATGTTCTTAATTATAAGATAAACAAAGTCTTATCAAATATAGTTTTAAAATGTCAAAAGTGTTTTCAACTGTTCATTTATACAATTTTAACAAAGTATTTTGACTAAAAAGTTTAACCGCTAATCGCAACATAAAGTAAAATATTTAAAAATAGAACTTTTAAATTTTTTGATTTTATTTTATATAAAAAACAGTTAGAATTTTTTTTTCGAAATGAACCTTCACGAGCCACCGTAAGCTTTAAAATAAACTAAAAAAGGTATAAAAACACTTTAGATGCAAACTTGTTATTTAATTATCTTTAAACAGGTCCGACTGTTTGTTTACGATTACTGTAGTTTATTTATAAAATACAGACCCAAATTTTTGGTCAAAGGACCTAGTTTACAGAAAGACCTTTTGTTCAACGAGCTACACACTAGATATTTACTTATGTATTCTGACCTATTAAATAAAAAACTAAGAATAAAAATCTTTAATGATATATAAGGAGAAAAACATACATTTAAAGAATCATATAACACAACTTGACAATTAGTTTAGACTAACTTAGCATGAAAAAATAATTAGTATTTAAGTGTTATAACAAGTTTATGCCTAGAATAACAATCTTAGGCCTGTTGACTTGTTTAAATTGTGAAATGTTTTAGATATATGTCCAGAAAAGAAAAACTTTTTAACTACTTACTTTTGTAACTATATTGATAACTCTATAACTATAGAGTATAGATTCAAGTATAACTAGATAAATCACGTAAAAAATACAAAAGAAATACACTAAAATTATTTGGTACAATATTTTTTTATCAGAAAAATAAATTAAAAGTACAAGCTAAGACTTTTTTTTCATATTTTACAATTAGATTAGTTAAAATTTTACTAACAAAAGTATTGATGAAAACTTATCTAAGATATTTTTAATTTACCTACACAAAAGGAGTATTAACTTGTTAAAATCAAATTCAGTAATACTATAAATATTATAAAATATATAACAATATAATAGTACTAGCTAGTAGCTACATCCTAAACTTAATCTATGTTATTAGACTCAATTAACAAAATTATCAAAGACTATCCTTATGTGTAGTAATTTTCATTGTATATCTAAAGCATATGAAATCAACGAAAAGATCGGCGAAAGCCTAAAGAGCCTAAGCCTGGACTTTCGTTTGGAGATAAGCTCAGTCGTGAAACCGGTCTCAGTCTACCGAAAGCTTGTGGTCTGATGGTCGAACTTGTATGACCAAACCTTCTCTAAAGCGTATGAATTTATGACCTTTTAGAAACCTATCTATACTTCATTCATTCATTTGTCTTTTTCGTAAAAAAATCTCTCATGTTGACCTTTCAAAATGACTTTAAGCTTTTAAGTCATTTGGCATATTAGTTCATAGTTTACCACCTTGATAAACTAAAGATTTATAACTATTACAGCCTGGTAAGAAAAGGTTTCTTTGAGAAGCTCTTGTTAAATGATATGTGCCTTATTTATATTCATAAAAAAAACGCTTTAATTAAGTGTTACAAATATATACTTATATTTGTACATAAAAACACCTAAATCACATTTAAAAATATTTCCATTATTTAATATTTCAAAGTTATTTCTATAATTTTTAAATTTTGATCATATCTTTTGTAATAAATACATCAAAAAGCTTTATTAATTACTACGTTTGCTTCATTGATTCTACTTTTACTCACTCTGCCTCAGCACAACGTACTGTATCTAATATGACTAATGAAAAGTGAGTAAAATATAAAATATATGGGAACGGGTCAAAAACGCACGAAAAAACTTTTGAACGAAAGTACACTTTTGAACGAATATAGTTTTGCACTAATGGTAATTTTTGCACGAGAGTAAGAAATAAATTAAATTAAAAAAAAAAAGAAAATTTACTTTAAAATAATTACTGACCAAAGGTAAAGGTTCGGGGTAACAGTAATAGTAAAGAAAAATAAAAAAATAACCAGAAGAAAAAAAAATTGACTGAGGGTAAGGGATCTCAGTGATAGTAAAATAAAAAATAAAAGTAAATATATTAATAAATGAATGCAATAAAAAAAAAAAAATAGATTTTAACCCGTGCAAAAGTGTCTTCGTGTGAAAATGACTCTTCGTAAAAAAGTGACACCGTGTAAAAGTGTCTTTGTTCAAAAGTGTCCTTTCGTGCACTATTGACAGCTACCTAAAAAACGTGGATTTTTTATTCAAAAAGTATCTCGTTATATATAAATCATTTTGTTTTTAATGTTTCTACATCTTACTATTAATATCCATTATAATACCCAAATATCTAAAGATGTTTACTTTTTATACAAAGAGCACTAATTATTAAAAATCAATGATTAAAAAAGTCTTAATTAACACATGCTGGTTTTATAATGGACAAATAGTATTCCGACCACTGTAATAATATAATAAAACTTATAGCCTAATATAAAAATTTGAATTTTGCATAAGTTAAAAAAGTAGTTTTAATTCCAAAATTGGTCTTCGTTTTATACTTAAACTTATGTTTTTATCACATTAGCATAAAAAATTAAGCTAGGTAACCAACTGAATAACTAAAATAAAAGTTAACTGCTATTTAAAGTTAATTTTTAACTTAACAACATAAAACATGTTTTTAGATTCCAATATACTTTGATAAAAAACACGAATCATGTTTGCTAGATAAGGTAATAACTTTTTTTCAAGAAATAAAAACTTTTTGCAGCTTTGATAGTTATTAAATGATTAGCAAAATTATAAAACAGTAATTTTTAGATTTCGGACATTATAGCCAAAATACTAACATAAATAAGATTTCAATGACAACCTTATCAATTAAAAAGGTGCTTAAGTTGGAAAAAAACTGCAAAAATGAAACTTAATACTGAGTAGCACGCGCTTGTGTGAGACAAAGGAAGCAGCTCGGCGTTGTTTTTCAAATCGTGATACGAAAGCACCACATATAACTTGCTAAAAACAAACCTATTTGACCTCTTAGCACAATCATCCTACATTTGTAGTTTTTGATCTTCTTACATGAATTTTGATTTTCAGGTTTGATTCAAATGTTTTTAATAGTGTAAAAAGTAAAAAAAAACATTGCATAATATTTCTTTTTATTTGGTAAGATATGACAACTTTGTTATTTAAGTTTTAGAGTTATCAAAAAACTATTATATTTTACTTAAAAATTTTATAAGTTGAAAAAAAAGTGTAGAGTGTTTCATTGTATACAGTAACTAACTTAGGTAGATCAAATACTTCAAAAAAAAGCTTTTTGAATGTTATCAAGGTTTGTAGCAGCAAACTTGAACTCGATTGCCCTTTTTGCTTTCAGCTTTCCTACTTTTTCCAGAACGTTCGGAAGAGCAAGCTATTCTCTCTATAGAAAGCTTTAAGTTTAGCTTCTGAAATAGTATAAGTAAAACTTTCTAAGAGCGGACGCTCAGTCGACAAATAAAAGAGGATTGTATATGAACTTGAGGGTATAAGCATACAAGCCAAGCTCTTCCATCGACAATTCAAGTTCAAGAGAGTTTTCCAAAATACAGCTAGCAGTTGCAAAGAATGCTCTAATATCATTATTTCCTTTTAAACTTTCTTTTCTTTTACACTGCTTTATGTTAAGTTAATGTTGTTTTGAATTAACACGACTTTAAATAACAAGCTATAAAACCATACCACAGAACTAAAAAGCTTTACTATAAAAACTTTTGCTCATTTTTTTTGTTATTTGTGCATAAAATTTAAAGAGTCTTTTTTTGCTTTAAAAACTTCAACAATAAAAAAAGACTTTCTATGGAAAACATTTAGCAATTAATTTATTTTCGGTCCAATTTTTGTGAAATTATAAAAAAAATTATACTTTTTATTTAGTGTATAACATTAAATTTTTAGTAAAAGCTTTTAAAAAATAGTTAAAGAAATGTAAAATTCTGATTTGTAGGTTTTATTAGATAAATGTGAAACTGATTTAAAAGCCTAATCAAAGTAAATAGAAAAACTCACAAAAAAAAACGGTGTTATTTTGTTTTTAAATTAAGCTTGTTTATTAAAATCTATAAACGTTCTGATAAAATATTTAAACAGATACTTTTTATTTCTTAAATAGCTTTTGTTCTTTTACAATATATACGTATGAATAACAGTTTCAAAAAAAGTAAACCTACCAAAATTGGCTGAACTTAGTCATATCAAGACTTATTTCTCTTCTAATCTTTAGTTAATAAGTAAAAAAACTTTGATACTCAGAATAATCTGTTTTTATGCTATCAATTCTTTTGGGAATGATAAACTTGTTTGAACTGTGTAATGTAAAAATTTATAATTTATATACTTCACTGTTGCCAAAATACAACAAATTTTATGAATATTTAATTAATTGGTTTCGTTGTATATTTCTGAGAATCATTAAAGCTTAATAGGACACTTTTTTCAGAATACTTTTTTGTTTTAAGTGAAAGCATTAGTTAGAGATGTCATTGATATTTTAAGTAATCTCCGAAACTGCGAAAGAAGCAAAGTTAATTTCTTTTTTAACACCATAAACATATAGATTAACAACAAGTTAGAGCTCTGTGAATAGAGTAACATAAAATCCATCACGGTATTGTTCGTTCTTTTATGAAAAGCAACCTGATTCGAGAACATCTTAGCTTACCGTCACGTAAACTTCAACTTGACACTGTCCGTTTTATATAAGCTTATATAACTTGATGGTAATTATATCAACTCATCAAACTTCCCTCGAGGCTACGAAAGCTTTCTTGAAATTTGTTGTCCGAAAAAACGAAATTGATTGTAATTAAATAGATTTTGTGACTTAATCTATTTGAAATTTTGGTTCGGATACTTTTTGGTTCAAAAAGCGCTAATGAAATGATTGTTTTAAAAGAAACATAATAATTTCAATATGATAAGCTACAAGTTAAATGTATACTTCATGTTTTTATACTGATATTTTAAAATAAAAAATGTTATATCAAAAATTCATCTTTTAAATACAATACTTTAAAACTAAATAATTGTAAAAACTAATACTTTTTTTAAAACTCTTAGCTCCAATTATAAAAGACTTATATTTTATAATTATACATGATACGCAATGCTTACTATAAAGCTTATTAGCGTTTTTTAGCTTAAATTTTCGCTTTATTAAATATATTACAACTTTTTTGACTCTACAATAAATTAAAAATATTTTATTTTATCTTGTTTTAAAATTATAACTTTATTAAAAACTCTAACTTAAAAAACTATATAATAAATAGTGAAGCTTTATCACTTAGTAGAAAAAAAATTAACAGCTTTTATAAACCTAAGATTTTTAAATAAATACCAGAAAAGTATTGGGTTTTGTCGGATAAAAACCCACAATAAAACAGTCATGGTGACTAATCAAAGCATTTTATTTTTGGAATGGACTCCTTCTTTTAAAACAAATTCAAAGCAAAGCAGAAGCTATCAAGTACAAAGCAAACAAAAATCCCTATGCCTACACTTAGCTAAACATTCGTTTTTGAAAGAATAGCAGCAGTTGAGTATGACTAAGAGCTCTACTTCTAAATGGAGATTTACCAAAGCAAAGACAGAATTAAACCTGGAAAGTCCCTAAATTTGTTGCACAACTGCTTGGCTGAGCAACAGCTTTTTTATTTTGTCCGATGACGTGTCCACCGTGTTGTAAATTTAAAAAACTTTTATTAGTAAATGATTTCTTTTGCGGATGACGACCCTTACTAGTACGAGTCACCAATGCTTTCGAGTGGCTGAACAAAAAGCTAGCTTTGTGACGTAATTTTGACTGATGTCGTTTTAAGCAAAGTTCGGTTGGTGATTCATGGGCCATGGTCATATGTTAACAAAAACGATTGCTTTTTTTTAATTTTTGATAATTGCGCTTTAATTTTTCGAAGTTAACTTATTAACATTAAAGTTATTTGCTTGCTTTTATTATTTTAGTACCATTTTGATATTTTTATAAACGTATATCTAGAACAACTGTCACACATTGTTTGTTTTTTTTTTTTTGCTGTGTAAGAAATAATTAAAATAAATTTTTACTTAAAAACTAACTTAAGTAAACGAATTGTTTTATTAACTTGATTTTAACATTAGTAATTTAACATTTATAACTTAATGTATAATTTAATGTTTTTTTTTTTGTTTTAAAATACCGTTAACACGATGAAATACAAACAAAGAAATAAAATAAATTTCTAAAGCCAAACTCATAAAGTTTTTGGTTTTGGGTATTTGAACAGCTTTTAAAATAGCACAAAAGAAAGTTTTAAAAGTTTCGTTATTAAAAATTTAACATTTTTTATGAAGTATATAATTTTTACAAACGAGGGTAAAAATAACGGCTTTCCTAATTGTCTTTGTTTAACCTTTCTTCTAGCAGTTTAGACCGCTGGGACATAAAATACATAAACTTGTACTCTGAGAATTAGCAAGGTCCGCTGAGTCAGGCATGCGTCGGTTGCATCAATAAAGTAATGAGTAACATTCTATCACGGTTAGAAACATGAGTAAGCGCGTGCTTTTTCCTGAGCTTTTGCCGTTCAAGTTAACACTAAAACAAAGCAGCAAACAAGTGTTACTAATCTAGCGAATTTCTATCTTGCTTTCTCTTCTTAGAAGCATCGTTATGATTCCGCCCGGACAGTTTGAATAGTAGGGTCCGAATGGCGTTTGTTTTACTAGTTAAATATTAATAAGTTAGGCAGTTGTAGTCCTACTGGCACAAAATATCACTTGTTTCTTTGTATACCAGAGTTTATTTAGTTTGTATCTAATATTGGAATAAGGTTTTTTTTTAAAAACTATTTACAAATCAATATAGACTACTGTTTTTATGTGTAATGCTGTTAATGTATAAACTTAGAAGTATAGTGGATAATATAAAACACCAATAAAAATAAAGTAGTTTATTTTAACAAAAGTTGAATTTATTCTTGTTTTTCAACAGCTTTTATGTAAATTTAAGGCTGTACTTTTCAATTTAGATTTTAATTTTAAAAAGCTTAAAATTGTATTTAAAAAATAAAGAAGTTTATTTAGTGTTTATTGCTGAAGTATTTCAAAAATAATTTTCTATAATATGATTTTTCAAATACCGAAAAACGTACCAGTAGTACGTTGTTGCTCTAATGATCATAATATTTTAATACTTTATTTACTACAAAACCTTAAATTAGTTTCATGTTATTTACTATCAGTTACTCTACTATATCTACTGTTTAGGTGTTTTTAAACCTTTGATAATATATTGAAAATAATAATTCATGCTTATAATATTTTTATTCTAAGCGTTAAGTTAAAATGTTAAGTTTGATTTTTATGTTTAATTAGTTTATCATCAATGAGTTTTTTATGAAAAAACTATAAATGTCTTTTGAATCAAACAAGTTTAGTTTGTTTTAACCTTTACGAAAAATTAATAACATAAATAAATGTAAGTAGTAATAATTCTTATAAAACTCTTTTGTTAGATATCTGCTTACTTACTAATTAAAGTAATAAGTTTAAAATAGTTGCAGTAAAATCTTATTAAAATATTAATTACTGCTAAGGTTTAATGTTAGATAGCTATTTTCATAGAATAAACACAATTTACATTCTGCTAACTCCAATTTTATTTATAAAGCAATCAAAAAATTTATATTAACGGAATACTATTTTAATAATTTACTATTATTTATTCTAAAGTTTGCTGGTTTTACTAAAAAAATAAAGTAAGTAAAAACTATTAAAACCAAAAATATGCATTGATAAAATTTATAAAATTTTAAAAGTTTATTTATATCAAAACTATTTTTAGAAACATGCGAAAATAAAAATAAACATATTTTTTCAAACTACGTTTTAATATCAAACAGACGAAACATATCATAACGGAAATATATAAAGTCATAAAATTAGACAACTAAGGTCTTATAATTCTTTGGAACAAAAACATGAAGAAAATTGAAGTTTTCTTAAGCTTAGCGCGAACCGTATAAACTTTGGTATAATAAAATATAACTTTGGTTCAATTAAGGTGCATAAGTGAAAAAGAAATTAACGTACATATGTATAAGCGATAAGAGCTGAGACTAGTAAAAGGTTTTAATTTATTTTGACTAGTTTTAAAGATTGTTTGTATTTTTCCTACTCCGCTCATAAAATATATAAGTAAGTTAAAAAATTATTGCCAAAAGTTAAGATAAACTTTATACAAAAACAATTTAAAATATACCTCTCACGAGTATTACCTTTTATTTTGACATATGCCCCAACAAATTTGCCGTCAAAATATTTGTTTTATTTTTTTAGAACAAGTATCATGATTAGAATTAAAAAAAAGCAATAAGTTGTGAGTAAATGTGATTTATCTGCTAATATTTTTTTTTTGAAATTAGTTTTTAAACTGTGTGCAAAATTTTGATACTAGTCATACTCATCTGAACAAGTAAAAGTTTAAGTCGAAGTCGATAAAAGACTAGTAATTTACAAAAAACTTCGTTTTAAAGTCGTTTAAAAATTAAAGAACTTTTAAATCATAATACTAATAATACCTGTTAGTTAGTCACCTATCCAGTATATTAAGTCGCTTTAAACTGCAGCAGCACGCTTTTATAAAAAAGTTAAAGAATAACTGAAACAAGTAAAAGTAAAACAGTCTAGTCTATCATATATAGTATTTAATAAAATTAGCACATTAAGTATAAATATTTGCATATTTCATTTACTGATAAATTACAAAACTATTATGGTTTTACAAAATGTCAGAAAAAGTAAAAAAAGCATAGTAAGAAGATATTTTAATACTTATCTCATATTTTTTAAATTTTAAAGTATTTTTTCAAAAGCAATCAGTTTTTTTATACAAATTCAATGCTATCTTATTAATAAAGAAAACGGTGTTTTTTATTTTCTATAACAAAATTGAAGCAGCTTGATAATAAACTTAAAACACAACAATAAAACAAACAAGTTGAATACCTCAGAAATAAGAAAAGGAAAAAAGTAAAAAAATGTACAATTTTAAGAAGCTCTTGAATTTTTCTTTTGAATTTTTAATCTAACTCTTTATTCTCATCAACTTTCGGGTCATTTCCCAGCTTTCTAAAGTCGACTTGAGTTGCAGATGAAGACGGTGAAGTTCTGCTTGCGTCTGACATGTATGGTCTAAATATTTCTTCAGTCGATTTTTGCTGCGGTGGATGTCTCATGTAAATGTCTGCGATCGCTACTGTTTGGTTGGCCATCATTTGTGCCACTACTTGTGGATTCAAAGGAGACAGAAGGTTTTGGTTTCGCTGCGTTACAGTATTAGTTACTAAGGCCTGCTTAATTTGACTATTTGAAAACTTGGATAGGGATTTTTTTGCAACTTGAACTTGAGCATCTGGTTCTAGGTCCTTAGAAGTATTTAGTGGTGATTGATCTCCGAAAAAATCACTTACAATTCCTTGGCTACATGATGGCAGCTCATCGTTCGGTAGAAGTTTTTCATCCGTGTCTA
The DNA here is from genome assembly GCF_965202585.1 of Thalia democratica. Classification (NCBI taxonomy): domain Eukaryota; kingdom Metazoa; phylum Chordata; class Thaliacea; order Salpida; family Salpidae; genus Thalia; species Thalia democratica. Next base: position 63,583,618 of record NC_139165.1, read on the forward strand.
CACTTTTTTCGATGGCTTTGCTTATTGTAAGATCACCATTGTCTAGATTATTTTCACTTAAAACGTTTTCAGAACTTCTAGTTGCACTTGATTCATGGCTATTCGTTCTGCTAGTTGACTCACTACTTCTACTTGACAAGTCAAGCGGCAGAGTGTTTTCTAAAGCTGGTTGAGTGTCCATGTGTTCATTTTCATTCTCAAACACACTGTCGGGGGTAGTTGCTTTTGTTGCCTTAGCAAAGTTCTAAAAATTTGTAAAAGTTTAAAACCTTTAGCTTGTAAAAACTGTTTTATCTTTAAAAACTGAGTTATATTGTTTCCAGAATATTTTATTAGTCAACGTTATATTTTGCTTAGAAAGAGTTTAAATTATCTTAACATTAAAGTATTTTTTACTAACTTTCATTAGAGGCAATATTTTTTCAAATGAACTTTTTTCTTTTAAATACATAACAGCTGATCGAATCGTATCAACATTATTTTTCAAATCTTCTAATGATTTTTTCTTTTCGTTTGATAAGTTTAGTTCACTGCATTTTTGATTAACAAAACCTTTAACAAACTTGTTGAACTGTAATATGGACTGCTTGTTTTCGACTTTAACTTTTCTCAAATCTAAAAAAATAACAGTTTTATTCCTAAACCTTTAGAAATATTTGAATAAAATGTTTTATTTATTTTCAGTGTATATTATAGATGTCTGAAATACTACAATTATATAAACAGTTGTAAAAAATGTATTTATGTTTTATTAGTTAACATTGTGTATTTTCTTTCGATTAACTTTCTGATACATAAATATATTTTTAGCTAAAGATTATTTTAGTATCAAATATATATATAGTATTTCAACATTGATTATAAAGTATTATAAACGTTATCAAAATTTCATTGCTTAATATCTATCAATGACAAAAATAACAAAAATAAATTATAATTTGAAAACAGTGTACTAAATATTCATTTAAAACTGTTATTATCAAGGTTATTTTTACTATTACTTTTAAAAGAAATAAGAAAGCATTTTAATCTTAAAAACATAAATATATTCTTCAATATACCAGGTTCAGAAAAGATCAAAAGTTTCATGAAAATCAAATGTTTTTCGTTAATCTGGGATCTATCGAGAATTTCCCATAAAAGCTTTATGGTATACAAAAACGTTCTATCTAGGCCATCCATTCTAAAAATAATGTTTCTCATTATAAAAAAAATTATCATGTAAAATCTAACAAAATGTATAATCAAAGTGTTAACCCACTAAAAAATTATACTAATGTTACATACAAATATAAGAAAAAATAAAAAAACTGACGGTGACTGATTTTTTCCACTTTTCAAAGTTTTAACTTTTTTAAGGCAAATATTCAATATGTATTCCACTTCTACACGATGTAGGTAGAAAAGGTCTATCAACAGAAGTTCAAAACAACATTCTTGTGTCAGTACTATTGTATCTGCAATTAAACAATTTAGTAAAATGTTTTGTGATGCTTTAGTTTCTTAAGTAAGTTTGAAAATTTATAACAAAAAACTCAAGTTTTTATATGCAAAAATAATAAACGTTATAATTTTTCTAAGACTAAGAAAGCTACTTTTTTTCTATCTATTTTTTTCCACTACAGTTCATACATTTTATAGTATGAATTTATTCTTTCAAGAATTTATTTTACAAACTAAGTTTCGGTCAAAGACCTCGTCAGTGCTTAAATAAATCTTATTCAAATAGATTATTATTCAAAATATTCTATTTGAATAAGATTTATTTAAGCACTGACGAGGTCTTTGACCGAAACTTAGTTTGTAAAATAAATTCTTGAAAAAATAAATTCATTATGGCTCCTCCAGTAGTTGAGATCTCTCTATTTGTTTTTTTAAAACCAAAACATATAACATTTTTTAGTATATCTGTTTAAATTCTAATGACTTTAAACAAGCTCATTAATGACATGGTTTTAAATAAAATTTACAAACTGACCATTTTGAGTTACACAATAGTCATTGTTAAATATATCACCAAGTCTGTAAGCCCATCCCATGTATCTTGTCACAATTCTATCCATATAAATACTGCATGCTTGCATAAAAACACGACATTTCACTGGTTCTTTCTGAAATGTAATAAAAGTTATAAAAAATGCTATTTCAAAAATTAAACTAACAGTATTTTAATAATACTATTTTTTAAGATAAAACTGGTAAATAAACGAATAATTTTATTTAGGATAATAATATATTTTTTATGTGTTCATATTTTATTATAACAACAAACATTTTGTTCGATTGGAGTAAATGGATTAAAAGATTTGTCCAAGCAACTATTCTTGTCCTGAATGAGAATGAGCAATGACATTTCTTGTGTTTCCTCTCTGTCGTCATCTATAGCATATCCAACAATTTCAGATGTACTGTTTATAGATATGTAATTAATAAATAATAATTTTTTGACTAAAAAATAATCTACCTAAGGTTTGCTGAATTTTCAATTGCGGTAGGAGAGTCTGAAATGGTTTCAACTCTCCTAATCTTAGTACTGGGTGCTTCAAACATTCCGTTGCTTTCCTCTATCTGGTTGTTTTTTTCTACCAACATTTCAAGCGAACTTTCGCTAACTCTCTTGTTTTTATTTAAACTTTTTACACAAGTAGAGCTTGCACTATCAGAGTGCTTGTTTTCGTAAAGTAAAGACCCACGTCTTGGGAGGCTTACTGTAGAAGTTGCTTTAAACTGGGTAAGCATGTTTTGTGAAATAAGCTTTCCTTTTTGTAGCAGTGCTAAGTTTTCAGCAACTGTTGGGTTTGTTTGAAAAGAGACTGAATCTGAAGATCTTCCATTATTCGACTGAGTAGCTTGGACAATATGTGCCATTTGCTGAGCGTAGGCGATTGCTTGGTCTTGCGCCATCTGCACAGCCATCTGAGCAACATGACCATTCGGTAGAGTGGGTTGGTTTAAAATATTATGGTTCGGCCTTGCAGGTTGAAGATTCACTTGTTGATTTCCATGTGGAGAACGAGACCTGCTTTTTTTACGGCCCTTATACTCCTCTCCGGACAAAATCCTTTGCACTACATCTGCCGTTTCCTTAAAGGTTATTACAAATTTATTTACACTAAAACTAACTGCTTGAACTTATAAGTTGAAAAACTAACATAAACAGGGCCGATGCTCTTGTTTCGACCTCCAGGCATTCCATCTTCACGTATAGCTAAAAAAAGTCTTACTAATTTACAAGTTTAATTGAGCAAGTTTCTATATTTTTAAAACTTAAAACGATTATTTTACAAACCTTTTGTATTATACTTTTTACCTTCACTTATAGTTAGTTTTAAATTGTAATTAGTTATGGATTAGAAACTAAAAATTTAATGAGGAAAAAACGAAATAAATATTTATTTTGGCATCTTTAAATTTTAATAATGAATAAAAGTTTGATCTTGAAAAAATTAAGCAATAAACACGGTATTTGAACATGTAAACCATTGCTTATTTTAACTATCAGACTTGGAAAGGGTTTAAAGTTTAACTTTTTAATGATTTTACTGTTAAAGTAATAAAAGTTAGAAAAAGTATTTACAATTTTTTCATTTAAGCAAAATCCTAAAAATTCGTGTGGTTATTTTGTTTATTTAAAACTCCTTACCTTTACGGTTCATTCCCATTTTCAAGCAACGTTGTAATCTGCAGTACTGACATCTATTTCTATCTTTTCTTGTCATCTGGCAATCTTCTTCCCGCTTGCACTCATAAACTCGCATATTAGCAATACTTCTTTTAAAGAAACCTTTGCAGCCTTCACATGATGTAATACCATAGTGAAGCCCTGTTGCCTTGTCGTTACAGATCAGACATTTACGAACAACACGGTTTGCACCTGAGGATCCTGTTTAGTTTGAAAATAAAATTAAATATATTATTATGACATCAGTTAAAACTTTTATGTAATATTTTTATTTAAGGCTTCCTAAAGTGTAAATTCAAAAAAAGTACTTTTTAATGTATAAATAACACCTAATAGTACAAGAAAATTAAAATTTAATTTGAATTTTTACTACTTACCTCTGACTCTTCCTCCGTTAGTGCTCGCCCTCCTTCCATTTTGTCTTCTATTACGGCCGTTCTGAAGATCATATTGGTTATTAACATGGTGATTTCCGTTGCCTGGATGGAATAACCCGACATTATTTGCTGCAGCAGCAACAGCGTCCAGGCCAAACATTCCCAATTGAGGAAGTCCTCCGACACTCCTTCTTAGCAACTGCGCTGCCGCATTGACCTGGTTACCGAGACCGGGGCGTACTGGTTGCAAAATGTTTGGCCCTGCAACTGTTTGAAACCTTTGCGGCCGCCGTGTACCCGTATAAACTTGCTGCTGGTTTGTCATCACAGAAACCGGCGATGGCAAAGTAGAAATTGCGGCTGCAGCCGCTACTGCGGAGGGCATAGTAGCCATTGCCGCTGTAAGAGAGGAAGCACTGAGTGGTGCGCGAGCAGCAACTGCAATATTGCTGGCAATCAAACTGTTCAACGTACTCTGCTGAGGGTGTGACATTGCATAACGTGGAAACCCGTTCATTGGCCAATTCGCTGAAAAACCTACGACTGCATTAGCCGCTGCAATTTGCTGCGCCGCAACTCGAATTCTATTGTTTACTTGAGGATTAAAAGCTGTTAAACCTTGTTCTTGAAACTGCATGAGCTGTTGTATGCCTGCTGCCGATAACTGACTCGGTACATCTACTGCTGCTTGTGCTTGCTGTACTGCTGCTTGCGTAACCAACTCCATGTTGTTGTTCAAACCGTTATGGTTATTGTTTGAACCATTCGCAGATTGCGTTCCAGCACTTTTTACCGACGATGCAGGTAGACGATGTGCTGCATTAAAGTTTGTTAGAGAAGACTTTTCATTTTGATGAGCTACATTCAAGCTTCCACGGAGGCTAAAAGACTTTTCGTTAGAGTTGGATGAGTCAAAATGACCTGAATTTGCAATTCTCGGTTGCATCTGACTGCTTCGGTCTAGCGCCTGCGCAGTTATTTGAATTTCTTTTTGTTTCCCTGAGGATTGAGATGAAATCATTTGATTGTCATCATCTTTTGAAGAACTACGTTGCATACTAACTCCAACTAAGTAGTTAATATATTTAATTCTGTAAAAAGAACTTTAAGTTATAGAGATTTAAATTTATCAATTGGCTAAAATTAAAGTTTTAAATTAAAACAGTTTATGAATAAATAGTTCTGTTTATAAAACTGTTTTTATTAAGGCTAAACAAATTAAATTTAGTGAACAAATAAACATTAATCTTTATCAAGTTACTATGAATCTAAAACAGTTTGGTTGTTATTAAAGCTTTTTTTATGCTTTTACCTTTTTATTTGTTACTCTGTGCGGTACTCTTAACTTAATCAACTGAATATAATTTAAGCAAATAAAAGAGCAAATATTTTTTTTTTCTTCAATTACTTTATATATTTTTGTAATAAAATTTACAAATAGATTTATGCAAATTTTATATTTTATTCGCGACCGGTTTCGGTGGCAAGAGATTGCGACCTTTTCAAGCAAAAATAAAATATGAAACTGCATGTAACAATGTTAGTTAATTATACTGTTGTTTAAAAACTTATTCATGCGTGAAGAATATAAACAAAAACAAAAATGTTGCATATTCGAAAATTAAAGCATATCAGAGTATATTTAGGTAAAATTGGTACTAGTTGTTAAAAAAAAGATTGAATTAATATTAATATAATGAGTCAAATAAAAAAACTGAATCCAGAGCTTTTCTTAAAAAAAAAAAATAATAATAATAAGATATTTATACCTTTTCTTAAAAAAAATAATAATAAAATGTTTATACCTTGAAATTTATCTAAATGAAATTAAATATTGTCTAGAATTGTGGTTTTAAGCCAAGAGTCAACAAAACATTAATAAAACTCAAAGTCGCTGAAGGTTTCAAAATCTAATTTGTGCTAAGTTAACATAACAGTCAAAATTTAAACGGATTTGATAACTATCTAAAAAAAAAAAAAAAAAAAAAAAAAAAAAAAAAAATTCTAAAAATTTATCTAAGTTGAATTAAGAACTGTTTAAAAAAAACTTTTTTTTTTTTTTTTTTTTTTTTTTCCAATTTAAGTCAAATGTCAACAAAAACTCAATGAAAAAATCAAGAAAAATGACCTATTTTTTACTATAATTATGATTTGGTTTAAGTTTTGTCTGCTTTCCAGTTTATTAGTAAAAATCTGTTTCTGTGTCTGCATGAGTTCATTAATTCCGTTCTTTTGTTGATGCAATTTTTACCGGATTCAAGGATTAGTAAAGCTTCTTTTAAGCACAACCTGCATGTCATAATTCCTGGTTTTGTTTTTTTCTCCCTTTGTAATATTTTCCAATTTATTTTGTATTTCTTATTTTCATTTTTTAATTTATGGGTTAATTTTGAGAGTTCAGTTGCTTGTTTATACTGGAGGTAATAAAATTTACGAAACTTATTCATTTTTAAACTTTATTTTATTATTCAAGCTTCTTTTTAAATAAAAAGTGGCGACTTCTTTCAAAACAAAATCAAAAGAAATTTTTATCCATGAAAACAACAACATCAACGGATCGAGTATTAGTTTAAAAAACACTTTGCTAACGTATGCGTCAAAAAGTCCAAAAGCCATTGTTATGTGCACACAGTCGAACTTTCCTGCCCAACGCAACAAAGCAGTGAATAGCGAGAGAATTAAACTGAATGTGTGAGTCATATTACAAGTGCATTGACTTCCTGGGTGCGAGCGACATTGAACTAACAAAGCGCGTCTACCAAACCATATCGTAAGCTTTTAGAGTTAAAAAAAAATTCCATTGAAAACAGATTTGTATATTTGTACATACACTTCTAAAACATCACTACAAAATTTTGTGAGCTAAAATAAGCATACATTTCTATATAAACAGTAGAGTTATACAAAACGCTTTGAACATTTTGAACACAAAAACTTATCATAATAGAATCAAAAAACTCAAAATAAACTACAAAAAAAAAACCAAAACAAAAAACAAATTGACTTTGTTAAATAGTGGCCATACCTGTATATGAGCCTACTAAAAAACATGATGTAATCTGAAATCAAACAGCACCTACACGCTTTAGTATTATTCTTGCAACTGGCAAGTTTAACTACAACTAAATACTACTAGCTCATACACATGCTGAATACTAACCACTTCCGCTGTTTATGAAATGTCCGTTTAGTTAGCTACTGCAGTTAGTCATATTTTTAACACTTGCTTCTAGAAAATAGCTGTTTTTTTTGTCTAATATAACGTTTTTAAACTTGACTTAGAGCATCAGTGCTTCTTGTTATTGTTTTTTCTTTTTCACGCCTTTCTATTAAAAGCCTTCTGTCGCAATTTATGCCCGTTGCAACTTTTTTCTGCGTTTTTTTTAATGATGTTTTTAAATATCTAAACTTAACAATATCAAACATGGTTATAGGTATTCTTTGATAATTAATAACTTTAAAAAATAATTAAAGTAGTCAAGGTAATGTTCATAAAACAAAACTTGAAATAAAAAATGACTCTTTCGAAAACTAAAAATTTTTATAATGTACTTGGCCGCTGTTTTTCCGTCAAAGGGTGATCGCTTGCTTTATTGCCCACTACACATTCACTGAAGAGAAAAAAAGGAGCACAAACCAATTTCAGAGAGACTAGATTGTCGGTTGAATCAACTAGCTCATAAGTTAGAAAAAAGGTTCAAATAACAATCTCTCGTAATAAGAAATAGCTTCTTCAACCGCCTAGCAAACTTTACACTACTAACTTTATGTTAAATAAGTTGCTGTAGTCACTCTTAAAAAATAATCAAAAATGAATACAAAAATAAATAAATAAATTCAAACATATCAAAAAATATTTAAACTACAAACAATTAAACTGAGCATACAAATTCGAATAAAAAGTTTCTTTTAAAATTTTAAAACTCATGCGCTTGTTTAAGCTTAGATGTTATCGTAAGCATGCGATCCGACAAATAAATTTGTATAGGACAAAATGCATATTGAAGAACTCTCTCATTTATTTTTTCTTCGCTGTTTGTTATACATGGTGTTTAAAACACGCAACATTCTTACAGGAGAGAAAAAAGAGTTAATGCCTGGCGCACGAGAGTCTTGTTTATTCTCGACCATATTGAGTTCAAATGACCAATTTCTGCTATATTATAAGAATTATATAAAATAAATTATATTTTTGTTTTACTGTTTCTTAAAAAAGAACATAAAAAAGACTATCTATCAATACATATCAATTTGCATCTTATAAAAAATTTTCATAAACTTAAACTTAATTTCTTAATCAGTTAACATTTTTTTCGTGTATTACATTGAGTACACAACATTTTTTTCTCTTTACGCTAGAATAACTCCATCTTCTCAGCTTGCTTTCTCGTGTTGAGTGAGCTTAACTTAAACTATTGTAAGTGTATGTAAAAAAAAAAATACTCTTTGCCTGTGGTCTTTATTTATTTAAAAAAACATATATTGAATAGCTGTATTGTAACAAATCTAGTGTAAATCAAAATTTTACCTTAACTTTTAACTTTGTCATTTTAATTAAGTATAAATATAAAATACCTAAATTACACACTAAAAAGAAAAACTTCACTTTTAGTTCAAAAAATAAAAACAAAATAAAAATACCACTTATATATTTAAAAAATTAACCTACATCTTATACAACAAACTTATGATTATAATGTTTTTAATTTAAAATGTATTGTATGCTACGTCTTAGTTTCTTACTTTACAATATTAAAAAACTTGTAGTGTGTATAAAGACCCAGCAACAAAAGATTTAACTGCGTGTGTGTATTAGGCGCCTCACTGGCATGAGAGTGCAAACAAAGAATCCACAACGAAATCCATCATTGAACGCTAAACGCGAGACCGTGAAAAAAGCACATCCTGCCAACTCACTTTTATTCACATAAAGTATCTTCGGTCTTTTTTACTCAAGCTAAATTTAGTTTATTTTTTCCGTGCAAATCTTAAAAACTTTCACTGCTTCATTTTAGGTTTTGTTAAAAATATTTTAACTTAACTATTTTATCAAAACAGTTGTAAATTCTTTACTTGAATTAATTCTCTAGTATTAAAACACTTAATTTCAACATAAAAAAGATAAAAACCTATTGAATTCTGTTGACATAAGAATACGAGGTCTACACAGCTACACAGCACAGCCTTTGGAAGTAGTCAAGCAGTTTCGCTTAAGATTCCTCGTGCCATCTGTGCTGCAAACTTCACTGTCGTCCGTATTTTGTATGCCAGACGTAACACAAAATATGGACGTGACAGCTGTTGGTGCACCTGTCAACATGCCCCTACGCAATACCCATTGAATTAAAAGTCTAAAAGACATAAGGCACAGAAGCTTAGGTTGCCCTGTTGCTAAAAAAGGAATTTTTTTCGCAAACTATATTTGTATGTTAATAAAAGCAATCAAATTTATCTAAATTTTACTATTCTGGTTAAGTTAGTAAAAAACTTAATTTTTGTTTAAGTATTAAACATGTTTTTAATAATAGACTAAAAAGATATTTTAACTTCATTTGCTAAGTTACATTTTTGAAAACTTGATATCATAGTATTATTATTATATTTAACGGTTTAAATGAAGAAAACTTGATTATTTACAATGATAATTTCAAGTCTTTTAACCAAGGAATTTTTTGTTACCTTGTTAAAAATTAATTAAGTTTTAACTTAAAAATAATTTAATATAAAAACAATGCTAAACTCATTGAAACTTAGTTGCATGGCTCATTTTCAATATTTTTGTTATCTTTTGAATACTAATAAACTATACATAAATATTTCTAAAATTATTTGTTCCGTTTATTAAGTTAAATACTTAAAATATAATTAATAAAACTGTCAGGTTAACTTCAAGACATAAAGTTTAAAGTATTTTTCTGATTAAAATAAAATCAATACCTTTGTTTGTGAAATAAACTACGTAAAGTTTGTTTTTGTTGACTCGAAGAAACTTAAGTAGTAAACCTTGTGTAAATTATACTTAGTCCAAAGTTGTTGTTGTAAAGAACTTATAGGAAATTTTTAATGAGCGAGTTAAACCTTGTGTAATATATACTTTTTAAGAGCCAGGTTTGTGCTCTGTCATGCGATGCGTATAATACTATGATATAAGCTTCTTTGTGCTTTTCTCATAACAAAATTATTTTATAAGACGCGTTTAGTGAGTTTGCACAAAACAAAGCTTTGTACACATTTAAAAGTTTGCAAAAACTATTAAAAATGTTACAAAAATATATTAAACGGTATTAAGAATAATGTTAGAACTTTTTGAACAACAATATGAAGACTGGACAAGTGAAAAAGGCGGAGTGAGTCATCATCGGCGGCCACATGTTACCATCGAATTGCGGGTAAGCAGTTTAACGGTAATAGGACTTGTTTTTTATATCTGCGTTAAAAAGTCCCGACTAGCAATTATTGACATGAAACTTTAGGAGTACAATTTAATGACAAAAGTGATGTATTGCTTTAAAACAGAGTGTTCGCTTAAAGAAATCATATTAGGGGTAAAGTTGTCGTTGTCGTTTTTTTTTTTTTGAATTTTTTATGAACAAATAAAATCAAAACCTTAAAAAGCTTAGTATAAAAAAAATGTTTTCTCTTTTGTTATTTAGAAGTTGTAAGCTAGTTAAAACATATTTAACAATTTTTAGTTATCATATTATCACTAGCAACACAACACAGTTGCATAAAAATCTGCGTAAAAAAGCGATAACAAAGCATACTTTTCAAATAATTTTGTTATGTTTTTGCTTTTTTATTATTAACCTTGATACTCGACTAAGGTTTCAATAAGGTGGTTATCTATAAAAACTACCCTGGTTGTGTAATTTAAAATTTTTTATTTGACTCAACTATGATACATAAAAAAAATATAAAATAATTTCAGCGTTTTAATTTTGTAAAACATATAATTTTTATTATCAAAGTAAAAAACCTAACTTTGCTTGATGAACTTTTTGAAAAAATTAACTAATTTTAATAGTTTTTAACTAATACTGCCTTTTAAGTGTTTAAAATGCTACTGACAATAAGTTCTAACACTAAGTTCTAAAGCTCGAGTTAACTGATTCGCTGTTACAAAAAAAAGTGAAACTCTTCCAAGGCTACATTTTGTAGAATGTCAGTTGCATTTTTTTCTAACATTTAAAAGAATGCTAAAACCCATGACTAAGTGAGCCGACTTGTATCAAAGCGAGTCTGTAACGAGTCCAATACGGCATAAGCAATGGTCGTAATGGCCATGCAAGGAAGTCAGACGTATCATTGTACCTTGCAGATGCCCACAAATCGATACTAATGACGCACTTGCTTCGGCACGCGACCGGCATCGTCATTGTAAACAGCTGTGTCAAGGAATGTCTCCTCTATATGGTCGTCCCCCGACTCAAAATTGTTTAATTCTTTTTTTAAAATTTATAACGGAATAAATAGAAAATGAAAAACCCGAAATATATATACTATTCATATTTAATACTGTTTTACAGCCATAAAAAGTAACTCACATGTGAATTTTCAAAACTTACACTCCCAAATACTTAAGCTCTGACAATTGATTTGAAAATTCCTCATACTTTGCGCAGCTACTCGAAAAAAAATCGATGATAAATATTCAGCTTCAAAGTTATAGATTCTCACCATTTGGCTTGCATAATATCATACATTGAAATATGCATGAACCAAATAATTACCGTTAACATCATGTACAAAACGTAGACTATACCAAATTTTGTTATAGTTTTAAATGTTACACTTTTGTAACAAAATTTTTACTTAAATTTGTAACAGGAGTATATTAATTATATACATCTTAAGTTTTTAAATTTGTAAAGTTTTATACAACTATTTAAATACGCTTTTTTTTGAGACCTTTGTGTTGAGTCTAAAACATATAAATATCATATATATTTACGCAGACTATATAAAATGTAATAAAAAGATAACTTAAAATAAGCTTTGGAGCAGATAATAAACAAAAACTTATGCATTTTTATGCCTATTCTTGTTCATGACTATAATACAAACACAAGTAGAATATAACTTTTTTTAAAGCTTTAGAAAAACCACTGTTTTTGACAATTAAGTCGTTTACCCTGAAACAACTTAGTTATTAGTTTTATGAAGTTTGATCTGTCCTAAAATAAACCATTTTTGAATGTATTTTTTTAATAAAAGTGTTCATGTTTTAAATTTGTTTCATACGTTTACAACAATAACAAAAAATATATTGTTTTTTTTGGACTAACATTGTATATTAAATCTAGTATTTTTATTATTATTGAGTTTATAAATACTTCCATTATTTAACTTTAGGCAGTAAAAAACTTATTATAAGTCAAAACTTAAATTTTTAACAATAAATATATTAATTAGTTAATATTTCTTAACAAGATTTATTTTCTTTCCTATTTCTGCATTGTTTTATCTTTTCTATTTATAAAGTAATACTTTTTTATTTTAGAAGATATACAATTTATTTACTTGACATGACTTTTCGAGTATAAGCTTATATATAAATAATTCAGTACATTGTTATAGTATTACACTGTTTAACAGGATACACTGGGCTTACAATACCGTAAAGACCTATGAAAGTTATTATAATATCATAAAATCTTACGTAATAATACTCTTAGTGATCAAACCGTTATAAAAGTAGCAACGTAACTAAGCACGTCATAGCTGGATGCGTTAAATGCAAACCATCTGTTGAGTCTTTAAGTTACTTGGTCATATTTTCGTTTTCGATTGAATTCTAATACACATTGTACAATCGAAAACGGTAGAAAACCTGGAAGGTAAACACAAACAATATTTATTGAAATAAGATTTTTTTAAATGTTTAAACATATTATTGCGAATAACTTTGAAAGCATTTCTTGTTTCAGGACTTTTGTAGTTAGTATCTAGTTAAAATTAATTTAATTTTTTAAATTTAGATCTTACCTAGTTAACCTTGAAGTACATAATAAAAATTTATCTAAAATTTACATTTTTGTCATAAAATACTTCAAAGTTTTGTCTTTAAACAAGATAGCAGTCAACATAAAAGGACCTCAAAACTGATCAGCTTAGTAAGTTTCAAAAGTTTAGAAGTAAAATAATAAAAAGGTTAACAAAAGCAAACATCTAAACAATAAAACGTTTGTCAAAACAAAACGGTTATACTCTTTATTTAATAACATACATGTGTCAAGCTAAGAATTAGCTAATCAGGAATAAACTGTAAGAAATAAATGAAACTAGCAGTAATGACATTGAACTAACGACTATATTCGCGCATCGCACGGCGTTAAAAAGCAAACAGTCTCTATCGGTGAAACGCTTGTATAAAAAGAGTGCAAAAGCTTAGAGAATAAAAGTGCGTCGGTCAAACGGGTACGAATTCTCTGCCGACGGCCGGAACGCTCACGCGAGCTGAAGTTTAAGTTCAGATCGGTTTAGACCGGCCGGCGAAGCCGCCGCAATCCAAAGGCTTGTGGTTTTAAACACAATAGCACAAATATAGGAAAGATAGCTAAAGCTTCTACGTTTTGCAACAAATCGAGAATGTACAGGGTGAAAAATTATTCTTGCCATTCAATCACAAACAAAAACAATAGTTATTCAAATATATGGTACCAAAATGTTTGTGTTTTATAATGTTTTTGCTATTCTGAAACGATTTATGAAACATTTTTTTTAAGCAATAAATTTTTTTTAGTTTGATTTCCTAAAAAAATTACTGGTGAATAATTTATCTACAGGTTTATATTTATGTAAAAATCTAAGAAATGTATGAATACTATGATACGAAACAATTATCCTAAATTTTATTAAAACTTTAGACTTTTAAAACTTTTTATTTATTTAAACATGTATGGAAATTTAACTCAAAAACAATTAAACGGTTAAGTTTGTCTTAGATTAATAAAAAAAAGAGTATGAAAAAGACTATATAATTTGTTTAAAATATTTAAAGTTTTCTTTTATTAACTTACTCTTTTTTATATAGAAAATTAAACTAAATAAAATAAATTGAAATGGGATGAAGGTAGTATTCCTCTTTTGATTTTAAAGACTGGACATGATTGAATTTTAGATAAACAAAAATAAAAAATGGTTAAAACCATCAAAAAAATCAGTCTCAGTCTTTTACTGTTTTAATAAACGAAAGATCTCTTCGAAGTGTTTGTATAAGACTGAGACTGATTTTTTTGATGATTCTAACCAATTTTTATTTTTGTTTAAATAAACTAAAGTGTAATGTATTTTATAATAATACTTAAGACTTTCTAATCTAACTAAATCTATTAATTATTATAAAAACTTTTTATTTTTATTAAATTTGAGCATTTGATATTTTAAAACATTTATTCGCTGATAGTTAAATCAAACAACAATACGTGTAGCGACACTACTTATACATAATATTGTAGCTTTTAAATGTAAATACAAAGTTATTTGTATTTTTTTAAATTTTTCAAAATACAATCGAACTAAAATTTTACTGTTCTATAAATATGAAATAAAAGACTAAATCTGTTTTTGAAAATCAAATGTTATTTAATAATAGTTAAGTAAGCAACTTAACAAAATATAAGTTTAAACGAATTTAGCTCTTCTTAAGTTTCCAACCATTTGTAATAAACAAATAAAAAACAAAAATAAAACTGCAAAAAAACATGAAATAGAAATTTAAGTTAGAATTTTTTTAAATATCGTTTATCAAAGTTACATACCATTTTATACGACTTTATACTTATTTTAAAGTGATTTGTACTAGTATGCAAAACAGTAACTGTTCTTCTAATAACAGTAATCTTACTTAATGTCTTTTCTGTTTTTGCAAATGATCTCAATTAGTTTTATTTTATTTTATTTGTTGTTTGTTGTGTTTAAATCAAATAAAGCTTATAACTTAAAAAATTGTTTTAAAAATCACTGTGTATGCTATACAAAAACTAAAAACAAAATAAATCTCAAGCTTAAGCGTTATTCATTTAAAATAATATCATAAAGTTACGTTGTTTTTTTTTTTCTTTTAATTAACAACTTAAGTCTAAAGTCAGGCTGTAACTGTTTGTATAGTATTAACTAGATTATTATGAATATAAATGTTATTGGATAAGTATAGTGAAGTAATTAAAACTTAGTGCTTGCCACTGCATTTGATTTTTATCTGTTACATGATTAAAATGTAAAAATTGTTTTTGTGCTTTATAGTAGTGCTTTTTCTCATAAACGAAAGCAAAGTAAAACTTTTAACACGATAAGAGAATGACTGCGTACAGATACTACTAAAGACTTACTTTACTAAAAACTATATTATGCAAAATGTTTATACATATATAACCTTGTATCTATTTCTACCATGCCTATTTTGACTTTAAAAATTTTTAATATTTTCAAAAAGTTAAAAATTTTCAAAATGGTAAAAAATGTTGTATAAAATTAATTTACATTAATGTAACTCTAACATATGAGTTTAGATGTATAAGTATATATAGCTCAATCAAATTATTTTATCAAGATTATAAAAACTTTTAACAATTTGCTAATTTTATTTGTAATAAATTAACTAAAACATGTGTTTAAACTTTAAAACAATTTAACATTGTTCATAATTTCATTTTCCAATAAAACATAAAGAAATAAAATGTTTCTTCTATAAATACATGATAATAAATTTAAAACATATAATATACATTTTTTAACTTTATTTTGTTTTGCTATTTGTTTGTTCTTTTTTCTACTTAATCGTTTTTGTTTGATGATTTGTGAAAACCAAATACTATATTTTTCTTAGTTTTAAGTAATTAAATTAAAGGTGGTTAAACAGTACCACTTATATATGTACTTATATATAAATTTAAAAGATTGTAACCATATTAAACTATTAATTTAAAAAAAGTTCCTCGTTTTAATAGGTAAACAAATAAAGTGTTTCAATTTTCCATACTTTTTAAAACTTAACTGATCCGATTCCAACCGGTTCAGCTTCTTTAGCTTAATTTAAACTAACAAACTTTAAACCTTTTACTATTAGAAATTTTTTTTTTTTAACAAATTAAGTTATTTAAATTTTTCAAGTTCGAAGTAAAGTTGTGACTAATTTTAAAAATTTGAAAAATAAATACCAAATATCAAAATTTAAAACAAGCTCTAATCTACGATTTTAAGCAAACACGTAAAGTACTTTTTGTTATTAAACTATTATCTTAATTTTTAAACAACCCTAAATTAATTTATAATTAATTGTAGAATGTTTCAAAACCAGATGATTAAACACATTAAATTTTTTATTTATTTTAAAGTATATTAGTATTGCCACCAAGCGAAAACATTATCGAAAACGTACAACATTTTTACAAGTAGTGTTCAAATTAATTCTAATCTTTACAGTTTTTACAATAAATCAGCTAGTGTTTGATTTTTATGTTACATAAAGACTGCAAAAATATTAGGTTTGAGTTTTTTAAAATTTTAAACATCGTTTGAATATATAGTTTAATTAAAAAATATATCATCAATTTTAGTTTTCTAAATACATATTTTGTAGTATTATTGCAAATGCAGCATTCAAGTTCATAAAAATAATTAAAAAAACCTAGAACAAAGAAATCGATTTTATTAAATATATTTTAAAAAACTGCATAAAATTAAGCTCAACTCTATGCCCTATATTGAGATGATATTAAATACCATAACAGACTAATACACAGAGACGAAACATCAAACCAAACATATAACTGTAGAAATTAAGAAACATGCCAACTAGAACTAGGCGACTGCAAAATCAGAAAACGTAGTTTAAAAAGACATAGTTAGCACAAAATTACATCAAAATATGTATTGTATAACTAACCAAAAAAAAAACACCGCATAGACCAGGGTTTCCCAAAGTGGGCGATATCGCCCCCCTGGGGGCGATTTTAGTAATTCGGGGGGCGATTATTAGTAAGGGGGCGAAAGGGTGGGCGATAACTAATAAGGGGGCGAAAAGGGGGCGATTTTAAAATTTTGGGCTGTCATAAGATTTTTACTATTTTTCTTGCTATTTTACTAATTTTAGCTTGCTATTAATTATTGGACCCCGAGGTAAAACTTAAACAAAAAAGTTTATTTTATTTATGTAAAAAATAGAAAAAAAAACAAGTGCTTATGACTCCTACTTTCGAGTAAATACTATATTTTCATTCATATATTTCCTTATTTAACAATTACATAGATCATAGACGATTGGAATCCCTCTCACTATTTTATAACCTGACATATATGTTATTTGGGATCATAAATATTTTGTAAAAATCTATGTTATTTATTATTAACACTGACCACATGATATTTCCAGTTGTTTTTTTTAAAGTCACTAAGTTATACTAAGAAATAAAACTATACAGGGTTGCTAATTTACCTAGAAACCTAGAAAAACCTGGAACTTGACAATTTAGGCAAAAACAAACCTGGAAAAAATCTGGAATTTTTAACAATTTAAACATATTAAGTAGTAAAATTTAGATTTGACACAAAAAACCTTTCTTATAGATAAAAATATGGATTCCTTCGAGGCAGATACTTTTGAAGTAAACGACTAACAGGAAACCATCTCAGACTTACAAACTGAATTTGAACTTAAAGTAAATTCTTCCAAAGAACGATATGAAAGCTTTTGGACTCAACAAAAACTAAGGCAAAAATATCTAATCATTTGAGAGAAATTTAGATTGTTGTTTAAAGCTTTTCCTTATAGCTATGTTGTTGAGAAGGCTTTTAGTTCAGTTATCAACATCTTGAGCAAAAGATCTACTCTAGATATTCATAAAGGAGGTCACTTAAGGCTCTATTTTACTGATTAAGAATCAGATTAGAAAAACTTGCGAGCAGTCATGAACCTTATCCTTCACATTATATTAGAGTTCAGTCGCAGACATAATTTTATGAAAGTTTTTTAACTTTATTTGATCTTTTGAAATATTTCTTATTTAACATGGTTTGTACTGTATTTGAGTAGTCTTTTTATAATAACAACTTTATTAAGCTATTTATTCTACAACAGGTTTGCATAATGCCTAATAAGTATTAATTACGGTAGACTTCCTCTTGAGTTCGCAATTTTTACCCAAAAAAAGTTCAAATTTATATTTTCCTAAATTGAACTAAAGTAAAGTCTATTACTAACTGAATATTAATAAAACAAAATATAAGATAAGATATAAGATGTAACGTTATTTTTAACTTTACAACTAACTTGCTTACAATATATTTTAGCATTGAAATTAATAAGTTTACTCCATTGACTGAAGCTGTTGATGAAACCACTTTTCATTTGAGATAATCATCCAGTCGGTCAAACTTCCTCAAACTAAATCAGAAATTATTTTTTAATTTTTATTTTATTATGTGTAAAATAAACTGTTCATTTTTTTATAGTTTTTTAATCTCTGGTATAGTTATTTTATAATATGCCTATTTATAAAACAATTTAAGTATTTTGTTCGGCTTAAATAAGTTACTTAGTATTAACCTCTAAATGTCCGAAATTTGTTATATGAAATATTATTATTATGTCAGGTTTCAGTTAAGACTTCAGATGGGTAACGTACAGCTCAGATCAAGTCGCAGATCCAGTCGAATTCTGACCCGCTAAGTAAATTGAAAACTACTTGTGGAAAATAAATAAAATTTAGTATTTTGATACTTAATATTTTGAAATACGCTTTCAAATCGTTTTCAGTTCAAAATAGTATTTCCTAGATCACAATAATACTAAATCAATTTATTACAATTTTGCTCAAGTTTTTTTTTATTTTCTTATTTTTTTTTAAATCATGCAGCCCGCAATTACATTTTTTTAACGAGTTGAAACTAGAAAAGATTTTTTTGGTAAATATGAATTGCTGACTACAAAAGTTTTCCACCACTGACCTAAAAGTTTCATTAGTTTCAAAACAGTTCATATTTAAACAGGATTGATAACAGATTACACAAGGCTTTTTAATAACTAAGTATTTTAATACACTTTACTGGGCTTCTAAGAAAATAACTGTAAATTATTTTCTCAAGCCCTGTAAACTACTTTGAACACAAAAGTGCGTGCATAAATTACAGACTAAATTACCAGACTAAATTACATTTCGAACACAACTTTTTTTAGCTCAAAAGTTTGTACTCAAAAGAAAAATTACTTTGTAAAATTGTGGGGTGCGATTTTTTTTTTAAATTACGAAAAGGGGGCGATTTAGTAAATGAGTTTGGGAAACCCTGGCATAGACCAACAGTTAACTGCATACCTAAAAACAAAACTACAACTAATACGTAAGATCTCTCAACATTAATACACCAACTAAAGCAAGAAGACACAGACTATAATCGAAGTTAAAAATTCTAGCTTATTAGAACAAGCCTAGATCAGGTAAAAGCATATGTAGGTTTTGCTTAAAAGAAACACTTCTAGTTGTGACTGCATAAATAAAAAATCAGAACTTATAGGATATTGCAAATATCCGCTAAAGAAATGAAAAAATACATAAATAAATAAAAAACATGCATTTCTATAATTTACTTTTTATAAACTAGGTTTTGTGTGTCTTTATATATTTTTTATTTTCTTTTGTTTTTAGAATTCGTCAGTTTATAATTTTCATTGTGTTTTGTATTTTGTATTTTTCGTTTAATATGTTATGTGTTAAGTATTTTGTATTTAAAAATTTTTAAAAGTATCGCAAAAGTTTAAGTCAATCTAGTTTTAATTCAAAATAATTTTATATTATTTTATAACATTAATGGTTATTTTTTTATTAGATAAGAAGCTATCAATTGATTACATTAATAACACTATAATTTCATTCACGCACGAATAGTTTTTTGTGACATGTATAATATGGGTAGGATTCTAATACGCACGAAGATACTTTTGCAGGACGTCAATTTTTCACGACGACACTTTTGAACGGGTTGGAAAAAAAAATCTTTTATTAACACCATTTAATATTTTTTTACTATCACTATTACCCCTAACCCTCGGTCGGTAACTTTTTTTTCTATCTTTTTTATAAATTTTTTATTTTCTTGTTTTTTCTTTTTTGATTAATAATTTTTATTAGGTAATTTTTTTTTCTATCACTGTTACCCCTAACCCTTACCCTCGGTCGTTAACTTTTCTTTTTTTTAATATATATTTTTTTATTGCTTTCACTATTACCCTTAACCTTTACCCTCGGGCGGTGACTTTTCTTCTTCTTTTTTCCTTTTTTTATAACCTTGTTTTTATAATTTTTTGTTATTTTTATTTTATGTATTTTTTGTATCTCTTGCTAAAATGACTCTTCGTACAAAAGTGACCCTCTGTGCATAAATGTCTTGGTGCAAAAATTTCCCTTCGTGCAAAAAAGTTTCGTGCATATTCGACCCGTTCCAATGTAATATACCATCAGGTGCTGTTAATAATGTTTTATTAAGCTTGATAAGGTTGACATCCGTTTATCAAAACAATTGTTGTAAATAAAATAGATGTTTGCACTTTTCTTGTATTTTGCAGTATTATTAACATTTTTTAATACTTAATGTTTAAACTAATCCAAACTTAGAATTGATTTAACACAATAAAATAAAAATCTGTTTTTTTTAGTGAAAATTTAAAACATAGTATTTAAATTGGAGTTTCATTATCTTTTAATCATTCATAGTTAAAAATTTTAAAACTTAAACAAATAAGTTTTGTACAAAATCTACTGCAAATGCTTACATAAATAATGATAGATGATTATGCAGTTTTTTGAACTATAAAATTATGTTCAACTTAAAAACTACTCATTACATATTATTTATTAAACAACAAAAAAATGCTTAAAAAGTTTGGTCTAAAGACCTGGTGTAGAAAAACTACTTTTCCTTATCGAATCATTCTCCACGGATACAGTTTAATGTCTTGTCACGGACTATATTAATTAACAAATTTTAACTACGCTTAATTGCTTGTAGAAAAAAATATGTGAAGCAAACTTTTATTAACATTAATTATTTCGCAATTGAAAATTAGGCCATATTGAAACAACTCTTACCAATATTCTAGGAACTTTTTCATAGTAATACTAGATATTATTATTTCGATTTTCAAGTTCTTCTTAAATTCTTACAATTCACTAAGTACTGGCCACGTCATTTCAACTACTCGACCACAAAATCAATGTAAGACATTTCAACATTTTTCTAAGATCTTAATTTAGTTAAAGATGTTCTATGTTTATTTATCACTTAATTTTATTACTTAAGTTAAATAATGAAATCTTTTTTGTAATAACCTTCTATCTTTTATAAAATAAACTACAATATTTTAAGCTAATTTATAGAAGCTATTTTATAGATATAAAGGAATAAAAACTATAATTTTAAATAAAAAAGTTTAAGAACACAATTATTTTAATTTTATTATCTCAATACGCAAAATTTAAAATATAATCAATTATCACAGTTCTAAAATGATTTTTAAATAAATGGCTTTATTTTACGTAAGAAGTTAAATATGCACGAAGGGACACTTTTACACGAAGGGTCATTTTTGCACGTGTTGAAATTATAAAAATATAAAAAACAATTTCAAATTTTTATTTAGTTTATTTGTCTGTTACCCCTAGCCCTTACCCCCTCAGTTATTAATTATTTTTTCTTCTTTTTGTTTTTTTACTTTTTTTTTTTACTTTTTTGTTTTGTTTTTATTAATATTTATTATTAGGTAATCTTTTTTTTCTATTTTTATCACTGTTACCCCTAACCCTTACCCTAGGTCGGTTACTTTTTTTTTTTCTTTCTTCTTTTTTGTTTTTTATTAGTTAACAATTTTTTTTTTGCTTTTTGATTCTTAATTTTTATTAGTTATTTTTAATTTTTACTATCACTGCTACCCCTAACCCTTACCCATGGTCGGTGACTTATTTTTTATTATTATAATTGTTTTTTTATTAACTTATCTTTTTGTTTTATTTTTAAATTTTTTTTATTATTACTTTTTTTTAGCTCTCGTGAAAAAAAGTCCTTTTGTGCATACTTGACCCTTCGTTATAAAAAATCCTCGTGCATATTCTACCTGTTCCCATATTTTTCAGAGTAAGTTAGTTATCATAATGCCTGTATCAGTTGAAGAAGTTAAAACATCTTCCATTTTCAACCTTCTTTTGAAGTAAAACTTATAACAAAATTAGAAGTAAAGGCCACTCAAAGATTTTTTTTTTATGAAAATACTTTTATTCACATTTTTATTTACAATGCTATAATAAATAGCCACTTACTTCTTTTTCTCAAGTGTTTTTTTTTTAATAAGTTTAGAAAAAAAATTTTAATGAACAGAAAAAAGGTTGTGCTACCCCTATTGAAAAAGTTTAGACACGCCCCTGTAAAGGACTTTCTTAGCTTATATCTTGTAAAATATTATCGTATTTTACTAAAAGCTAACAGACCAAAACGAAGTTAAATTTGTTAAACAAGCGTAAAAAGTTTTTGTAAGCTTGTCGTATGACACAAAAAAAAAAAAATTTTGTAGTTTACCATATTAAAGAAAAAAAGTTTAAAGTTGTGGAATAATAAATAGCTACATTTAAATTTGTTTAATTCAAGCAGTACTTTTATACTTAAAAAAAATCTAATTTTAGATAATTTACTCTTTTCTTTTTTGAAAAAAAAAATTCACTCATTTTTTTTTAGTTTTTGCTTTAACTTACTTACTTATCTATAATTATGCATGAAGTAAGGGTAATTTACAAAGCCCTTTAAACAAATTGATTTTATTTTCTAGAGTTTAAACTTAGTTACCAGTTGATTTTACCGTTTTTTTTAATTTTGAAATATTCAGGTACAAAATTGGAGTGTTTAATAGGCTCCCTATAAAAAAGCAAACAAAAATTAATAAATATTACTATATCTTTAAATGTAATTAAACTTATATTCTCCAATTATTTTTAGAAATAGTTTTTAAAGTGTTTATTTTTTCTAAAAATAAGAAAATTTTTAAAAACTTAAATCATATACTTAATTTTTTTAGCTTAGACATCTTTTTTACATCAAATTAATACTTATTTTTTTAGGTAAATCAAGTTTTATACTTAATTGTTTTATTACGACAATACTAAAACATAAAAGAAAAATATTTTATAAAGTTAAATTATTTTTTTTACTTAAAAGGAAGTATATTTTAGTATATTCAAAAGAAGTGAAAGTATTTTTATATTAATAAAAGTAAATTAAAGCTCAGACTAAAGATTTTGTTTAAGAGTCAATAGTAACTATCATGTAAAATGATATCGGACCCCCTATGGCGTTAGTTTTTTACTCGTGCTAAACTTGTGTAATTTTATTTATGATAAGTTAAACTGAAACTTATTAAATTTATTTTACCGTTTTATGTCTTACTGTTGATAGTAAAAATATCAAAACATTGTTTCAACAAAAGATAGTAGCAATTTTGTAATTTTAACTGCATTAAATTAGTGCTTTTTTATAAAATTTCAATACTTTGCACTTAAACTTTTAACGGGCAACAACTTTTCAATACATAAAAAGTATCACTCTTACACCGAAACGATTTAAAAAGAGAGTAAGATGGAGTCGGTTGTGCTTGTCAACAAAAAAACTCTCCATTTTATCGTTAATGAACCTTGTCAATAGACAACTTATTTTCAAATTCAATGATTCTTAAAAAAGTTTAAATTACCCTTGCAGTTGGACTTGATGTGATTGATATAATGCTTTTTACATTGTCTTTTATTATTTATTATTAGAAACTTTTATTAGTAAATATTTAAACTTTTAACTAAAATTTTCTAATTTGTGTTCACTTTAACACAAGTACTTCAACAAAACGGTTAAGTATAACACAACACATTCCAAAATTTAATACTTTCTACAATATAAAATTTTATTTTTTAATAGTTTTGATATTCAAAATCACTTTAAAACTAAGCTAATATAACTTTGCTCAATTAAATAAAAAATAAAGAGCTTCAGACAAACGATTCAGTGATTTTAAGTTTATTTCAAAAAATTTTTAACTGACGAGCACTGGTAGTAATACCACTGCGAAACTATAGTTTTGGATTAAATTTAAAATCACAGAATCATTTATAATAGTCTATGATAAAAATCATTAGATGCGTTTTTTAGATATATACTTTTATAAGTCTTGTAAACGTTATGCAAACTTCTTTTTTTTTTTCTTTGCTTTTTCATAAAACCACATCTATCTTCTACTATAAATTATAAGTTATATTTTACAAGAAGAAGTTTTAACATTTTTAGTTAGGTTTATTCAGCTATACAAAAATGTTTACTAAGATAGCTTAGCGATTTGGCTTAATCAAAAAAATTTTAAGCTTTTAAGTATTATTAAGTTATACTTAGTTATTTAAAACTAAATTTAACTAAAAAGTCTTAATATTCAGCATTTGCTGTATAAAAAAATAAGGTAAACTTGACAAGTATAAGCTGGTAATAAACATTATTTAAATAAAGTTGTTTTGAAAAGTTTTATAAGTGCTACATTCTAAAAATGAAATAAATGAAGCTGCTTAGTTGTATTTTATACATGTTTTTAATTAAATAAAAGTTGTAAAACTTTTTTAGGATCAAAACACAACGTAAGTTTAAAGTATTTAAACTATAAAGTAAGAAGTTTAGAGTAAACTTTAAAAGTATCATTTTGATACAAATATTCATACTATTATAATTTTTAAGAAAATCTATAAATGTACTAACTAGCATTTTTTAAAGTCTTTTGAAACTATTTTTTTTTTAATTAGTTGCTCTTTTTAACAGTACTCAAATTAATGCCAACGAAATAAATAAAAACTAATATACTATTCTTAACTTAGAAGGTCTTAACGATATATTTAGTAAAAAATTTCAATTACGGAAACGTAGACTTTACAAAAAATAAGTTTGAAGTGTTTAATTAGAATAAATTATAAAATAACATCAATTTTTTTAATGAAAATTTGATTTTAAAAAAAAATTGCTCAACTACATTCCATTAAGAAAGTATTTTTATAACTGTTCTAAAAATCTCTAAGATATTTAAAAAAAAAACATTGTTTTCTTCTTTGAACAATCATAGAAGGGAGTGCTCTAGACAAAGTTTAACTTAAAAAGGTTTTCATATCTTTAAAACAATAAAAAACGTTTAGAAGTTGTCCTAAAGCGCTTATTTTAATAGAAATTCGATTTATTTATAAACTATTTGTCTGGTTAAAAAAAATCTATAGTACTTTGCAAATTTTTTTGTCGGTTATTCTAAATGGACAAACAGTTACTATTCTAATATTCTCTTAAAATAAAAAAATGTTAAGCTTTTTTAATTGCCTCTTTTAAAGTTATTTCCTACACATACTTTCTGTAAACTTTCTTTAAAACAATGATAACTGTTTTCATTAAAAATTGTTTATTAACTATACCTAATATTAAAGTAAAAATTCATATGGCTTTAATATGAAATTTCTTTTGGAAATGCAAAACAAAGTTTAGTACTTGTTTTATTTGTTAATAATTAAAGTATGTATTTTCCTAATTTTCCTAAGACGAAAACCTAAAACTTGATAGAGTTTACTTAGAAATAGGTTTTAATTCGTAAACTAAAATATTAACATATCCCTTGTTTAAATATATGATAGACAATTTTAAGCATCTTTTTAACATTATTTTATTAAACAGATATAAATTAACTTTTAACCTAGAAATACAATTATGTATCAAAATTCTTACTAAATACTAACTAATGCACAAAAGTGTTAAGCATCTTAAAAATTTAATTTATAGAAAACTCCGTTCAATCAAACAAGCAGTTATCTGTTCTTAAACTCTACTTTTAATAACAAAACTCACACAAAGTCAATTTTTTAATTATGATGGTTTAAATTACTTAGAGTTAAACTTTTATGTTTTAAAAGTTAGACAATTAATTTGAATGTTTTTAAATATATTACCAATTCTTATCCGGAACAGGTCCAACCTACATTTTTTCCTATTCAATCAACTCTAAACTAAATTAAGAAACGTTCAAGGAAAATCAAAATTAATAAAAACAAACTTAAATTTTACTAAAAAAAATAAAGATATTAGTTTTTATCGTATAATCAAAGAATCTAGGGTGAAAAAATATTTAGACGCAATATTTGACCAAGTTTAGCATCTAAATACTTTTTCTAAATTTTAAAGTTTTATTTAATCAAGTTGAATTAAGTTTTTGTCAGACTGACTACTTTTTTAACTCTAAATATGATGTAAAATACATTCAAAACTAAGTATGGGATTTGATAAATAAACTATGGTTGTTTTTTTTTTAGTTTTAAATTAGGTTTTTGCATTTCAACCTTAATTATGCTATGTCCATAAATTTATACAAAAAAACTTATATGGTAGGAAAAATGTTTCCGCAAAATATTAAGTACAATTATATTAAGCTAATGGAAAGGATTAAAAAAAATATTTTATGCTAAATATTTTGTTTAAAGCTTCACAAAAAAATCACAAAATATTTTTTTAACCATACTTCATCAGCAATTTCTCGCTAAATCCGTCTAAAACTCTCAACTGCTGCACCCGAAATTTTTCTGCAACGTTTTGGTCCGAGCTTTAGCTAAAGCCCGTTTGAAATACAACACAACTGTATATTGTGATCGACAGGCCATAATATGTTTCCAATATGGACAAAAAAATTAAGTCCATCGGGATGAGATTGGGCGATGAAGAAGACCAAAATTACTTACTCAAATAGTTTTAAATTCAAATATTCCAATTCTAAAATTTTATATAGTTTAAAATTGAAAAAAAAAAAAACAGTCAAGTAGTTTTTTATAAGTTCGCATTTTTTAAAGAAATATTGGGTTTTTGCACCTTCTTACGATATTAAAGGGTGGGAAATTGTTTTAAAAACTATACTTTAGTATTTATCAAGGTTTATGCTCTAAAATTTATCACAGTATTATAACTGTTCAAAATATAGGTTTAATCGTTTGCTAACAAAAGATACTAGTGAAGTAACTTCACTGGAATATAAATAAAAACAAATTGTACAGTAATCTTCCTTTATTGTACCAACATATTTTTCTGTGTCTTAACGAATCAACACACTTCAACTGGGTTCTTTTAAAAATAATTACTGTAATGAAAGAATAGAAGCATAGAATAGAAATTATTTTATTTTAATGAAAAACATGTATACACCCGTTCTATTCTATGCTTCTATTCTTTCATTACAGTAATTATTTTTTACAGAACCCAGTTAAAGTGTGTTGATTCCTTAACATACAGTATTATAACTAGTTGCTACAGTTTGTCCAAAAGCTAGCTAAAATTTATAAATTTATTATAAAGTGCAGCTAAAATTACTAAGCTTTTTGCAATTACTGGACTTTATCGCACAGAACCGCCTAAATTAAAGATAATAAAGCTGCTAAAAGTACCAAGTTAACAGTTTATGATAAGGTGAAAAGATAAAAAGAGCTCGGCAACAAAAAAGGTTGTCTAATTAGCGGAAATCCTCGTTCATATCTTACAAAAAACTAAATTAACGTCGTTCAAATTAAATATGGGACCCCAAACGCTTTATGGAAAAATGGCCCTGGATTTCAAAATTGATCCAAAATAAATAAGGACAATTGAAAAAAGTTTGACTTCCTTGAAACTAAAAAAGCATCAGCATCTAAATGTCCTCCAACAGGCAGAAGAGGTGGTATTTTTTAGAACTTGTTGAAATCTGGTACGCAGAAAGGTTAAAAAAAATTTCAAGATGAACAAATCTTTACTGTGTCGGCAAAGTTTAATTCTCAAAACGTCAGAGTGCTGGCCATGGAGGGTTTTAAAGACGTTAAGCGTTTATCGTTACTAGAAGCCGGTATCTGCCATGGTTTACGTCAACTCAACATCGATGACCTTTTGGGTGATATGAAAACAACTTCAAAAATTAAAATTTCACCTTCCAAAAGGACGAGTTAACACACTTCAACGGAGTTAACAAACTATTTGTAAAAAATATATAAACATTGCAGAACTCCGTTGAATATTGTTTACTAGTTTAACACTCAGAAACATTATCAGTTCAATAAAGAAAAAGTACTGCACATTTTGTTTTTATTAATGTCACAGCAAACTTGCTTCGCTATGATCTTAATTAACAAACAATTATCTTGGAACTTTGAATATTTAAACTAGATATAAAGTTATAATTAATAGGATTTATAAAACACTTTTAATAAAAGTGTAACGGATGGTAGTTAGTTTTAAATAAATCTAGATGGAAAACATTTTAGATCGTAGTTATATCGCAGGTAGGAAACTAACTCTAGACATGTTATCAGTGTTAATTACTATCCCTGCCTCAATAATCCATGATTGGAAATAGACATTTTTAGACTTAAGAGTTTCTGGAGACATAGAACTTTTGAAAACCAACGACCAGATTTATTACTACAATTTTTTTGTTTTCTCTTTGAATATAACGTCAGGAGATGTTTAAAGTATCTAGTACTTTCTTTTACTTTGCTTATAGCTATCTTAATGCTACTCTACATAAAGTGAATAGTTAAAGTTTAGAAAGTTTTGCTTAGTTCAACTCAGAATTAGTTCGTAGTTTTTGTTCGATTTAGTACATTTTTATAAAAATTGCTGACAACTCTAACAGTGATAGTGGAAATAACAAAATATTTGAATATAACTTCAGAATTAATTTAGTTTATGTCAAAAAAACTTTAAAATAACTTTCTTCAAAATAAAATTATCTTCTGGAGCTTAGGGTGATAGAATTGATTTTTTCAACAAAACTTTTTTGAATAAAACAGAATATTTCACTTTAGTGTTTAAAAAGTCATGTAAATGTTCAAACGCTATACAACAGCAGATATAACTAATGAGCAATGTTCTTTTGTTAAGAGAAAATATTAAATGTGAATCAAAAGTACACTATGAAACTGGTAAAAACTGGTTAAAAAAGTTCTTTAAATTTATTTTTGTATCTGATCATAGCTATTAATGGTATTCAATTTAGTATAATCGGGAAATTTTTTCTGATTCTAGATCTGTTTTTTTTAATACAAAGCAAACTTTAAACAACTTTGTGTCCCTGTCTTTTTGAACCATTAATTTATATTACCTGATATTACCAACTTTTATATTACCTGTTGGGCTCTTTCTGTTTCTTTGACTTCCTAGTTGTTTTCATATATACTTACTTTTAAAGTTACTAAAGTAAATAGTATTTATTTGCTTTAATAAAAAAATAAAAACCAATTATTAACCTCCAGAAATTGTTATTATATCACAAGTAAACAATTATATATAAAAAAATATTCATTAAATACTTACAAATAAGTATCAGCTACGTACTTCAAAAATATAAAAGTTTATACAGCAATTAAAAAATAGTCCTATTTAAAGACAGTCTACAGTTCGAACATTTAATAAACTGTTGAGTGTTACACTTAATAATAAATTCAGATATTGTGTTTAATCTGAAATGTCTTAATACTAAAGTGTTAGATTTAAATAAAGTGCCTTTAATATACATAATTTTAATACCTTAATTATTCTTTATTTAAAGATCAACACTTTAACAATTTATAGATAAATAAAAAAACATAGCTAATGTACAACTGGCTTACTTTTGTGAAAATCTCTCGAAGAAAATTATCCAGACTTATTAAATTAGAGAAATATCTTATATACGCTCATAATCAAAACGTTTACTACAGAAAATAAACTTAAAGACTTCGTTCTGAAAATTCGTTATCTAAAAATATCATCTAAGTTAACATACTAAGGTAATAATGAAACAGAATGATGTAACAACTGACCAATAACTTTTATCATGCGTAGAAGTCATGAGAAGCATAACAGTTTTTTTTTCTAAAAAAGTAGCATCAGGGTTGTCTGTCATTCAGAATCATTTGAAAAAAAAAAACTATGAAAAAATAAGGCTAGCTTAAAACATATTCTCTTTTTTTTTTGTGGCTGAGATTTTAATTTAATTTAAGTTACTTTTTATCGTTTTTGTAACCAGTTTGAATTACAAATATTTTAACCATTATGTAACTACTTTTATTGTTAGAAGTTCTTTAAATTTTATAGATTGTAGCTTTAATTAATTAAAGCTTTTTAGTATTTAAGCGGTAAGACTTGTTCTGTATATTATTATAATCAGAAACTAAAAAAATTCTCACTGATGCATATAAACTGCTCTTATTTTTTGCTCTATTTCAAGATTATTTATTTATGAAACTGGTATTGTAGAATACATTTAAAATTTAAGAAAGTGGTTTTAATAGAAGATTAATCATAAATTTATCGGTATCTTTTGATTTCTAAACCAGGGGTTAGCGAACTACGGTCTATGACTTATTTTTAGTTCAAAAGTTTTTCGAAAACACCCAGAGTTTTTATTCTTTTCATTAAAATATGAATTTTGCTGTTGGTATACTTATTTATAAACAATACTGAATCACTATTACTGATAATTCAATAGTTACGTCATTACGATTTTTTGTTAAACGAGTTCTTTCTCTCTTTTAATGTTTGAAAATTGCTGAAATAGAAAAATAGTTTTTCTGATAAATCTATTGCGTTGCCTACATGGCTTTTGACTGTTATTTGACTTTTTGTTACTTTTCTTAACATTTCTTAAAAAAACTTCGATCCCAACGAGCCGACTGTGTGAACTTTTCTGTCAACAAAACGCAAGCTTGAGATAGCAGTGTAGTAAAGCTATAATGTTGATTATTACACTGATTTTAATATGATACTTTTATCTTAAATCTAAGGTAGTTCACTTTTTTAAGTACAAAAGTTACTTACGAAATAAAAAAATCATTCTGTTTATTAAAACTTTTATTGTCAATTTTGTATTTTATAATTAGTAACTTAAAAATTTCGACAGAAATATTGTTTTAAAGTTTACTGCTCAAGAGTCCAGTCATTATTTTGTTCAAAAAACGCATCAAAACCTCAAAAAAAGTTAATTTTTTGCTGCAAAATAAAAACTGGAATCGTTTAAAAAAAGGTAATGTATAAAAAACATAGGCTAAAGAGCTGTTTAGCTTTTTTTTGAAAAGTTCTTCATCTTCATTTTTTTTTTTTTTGAATTTTTGACTTTTATTTTTATTAATGTAAATTACATCGAAGTTGATAAACACTACAAGGTTACAACTTTTTTTGTAAGTATTGCGATTTTTGAATCTTGTTAGATTGTAAATGTTATGAATTTTTAATAAAGTTATATTATAAAGCTGTGTTGGTCTAAAACAAAATTCAATTTGATTAAATTTAAATTAGCTGCTTAGTTTTAAAAACAGATTCGTCTTGATACATTTTTTTTTGAATAAACTTTAGATTAATAAAAACAGAAGTAAAACTACTTTATAATAAAACAGTTGCATTACCTTAAGAGTTACTCAAGCTTCTAGTCAAGTAAATATAAGTTTTGGAAGTTTTTACAACTACTTATAGTAGTGCTTGTATAATTTTATTCCTTTGCTTGAATTTTACTTATTGTTAAATTAAGCTTAAAAAGTTATAGTATTAGAGTACTGGTCTTTTAAAAAGTTTAGTAATGCCTTCAGAATTTCATTGGTTTATGTGTATTTTTCTTTACTTTTTATACCAAAAGCTTTTGTTTGTTTTTTTATAATGGTCTTATAATTTATAAAAGTTAATGTTTAAAGTTTTTAGACGAAATCTAAGAAAATAAATAAAATGTATCAAAACTTAAATCAAAATTTAAGAAATAACAAATAGTAATCTTTGCTTTTGAAAAAGTTTGTTTAGTTAATAAATTAAGTTTATCACGGGATGTAGTTTCGTGTAAGGAGATAGATAGTTAGTTTTTTCTTAAACTTAAATAATTAGTTTTTTAATAAAGTAGTTATTGTTTGTCTTTTATTTACTAACTGTTTTTTGTTTTTACCGTCTATTATTACTGACAAGTTATTAGTAGTATTCGATATATAACAAGAAATAAACATTACAACGATAATAAAGTATGTACTTTACATTTTATAATCTACAATACAGTCTACTAGGGGTTGCCCAGAATTCAAAATTAAAATGCTTTGAATATTGAATAAACATTTATTTGTTTTAACTAAAAATTTCAAGCTTAAGTGATTCTGTGGCGATAATCTCATAGAATTTTGGCTATTGCTAGACTTTTCAAATCTTAACTTAATCCTAAATAAGTACCGCTAATATCAAACAACTTTTAAAATTTAATTTTTCCTATGGTTCATCCTAAAAATTTTTATTGTTTCTTAAAATTTGTATATTTTTCTGTAATTCCAAATTAAAGCTTTTTTTTATCTTCTTTAAAGTGTTTTAACTATTTAATCTAAAAACTGTTTAGATTTTATTTTATAAATATGCGGTGTACGACTCAATGACCGAGCGAGAGGTTATTGAGTTTGTGTTTTATTTTTTTTGTTTGTGTTTAATAAACTTATTATTATTAAAAAATCTATTTACTTTAAAATACTGTGATATTTTTTATACTTTTTTTTAAATTTTGTATAAAAACTTAAAACACAATTAAATCAAAAACGTTTTATTGAGCAAACATGTATAAGATATATTTTGGATACGTAATTAAATATTTCTTTAATTACGTATCCAAAATATTTCGATTAAAATATAAAACGTATCCGAAATAATTACGAATTATTAATATTTTAATTGTAAACTATTTTTTGTAAACTACTTGAGATTCTTAATTTTTTTTTTTTAGTTATACGTATAAGTTATGTAATTAGAGTGATTGTCTACTTGACATAAATTAAACATTTGTCTTCTTTTACTCTTCGTTTTATGTTTCTTATTTTTAGGTGACTCAAGTTTTTATGCCACGGTTCGACGTTAAACAAAATTTTCAATTAAATTAAAATGTTAAGTTATGTATTTGATAGAAATACTCAAAAATAGGATTTTTTTAGTTGATCCAGCAAACGTCTTTTCTATTTTTTAAACAAGCTTTTGATTTAAGTTTAATGTAAGGGCGTGTTTTGACTAGTTTCCTGTTTCATGTGCGACCCCCTAAAAAAACTGGAATAAACGTAATAAAGAACAATTAGGTATAGTTTTAATCTTAAATATTTTTTTATTTGAATAAGGTTTTATTCAACTGATGATCTCGTTTGGTTTAGTTCGAACGATTGAAACATTGTTTTGTTAATAAAATTCACAAATTTGAATAAAATATTTTACCAAGAATTCATACCTACATGTTAATTTTTTGATGTCAAATAAAGTTTAGCAGTTAATAATTTAGAAAGATCTACGTCAAAAGTTTTTGTTAGTTTGTTGTAGAAAAAAATGTATAAAATATTGAAAATTTTTAAAACTAACAAAAGTTGCACAGTTTGATAAAATAAACTTTTTTCAAAATAAGCCAATCAAAAAATACTTAAAAACGGCTAGTATATTTAAAGATAAGTTCTGAGCTGAAAAAAGCTAAAAAAAGAAACTTTTTTCATGGTTTTTTTAAAATTAGTTACTTTAACTTTATTTTCTGATTAATTTATAAGATGTTTTATTAAGGTGAGTTAGCTTAAGGATAAGGGTAAAAATCTAAAAAATTAATATACAAAAAGCTTAAAAGAAATTGCTGACTAAGTTTTTTTTTCAGCCTCAGACTGACCTTTAAGTAAACATTTATTTAAAAACTATTTTTAAACATTTTTAAATAATTTTACAACTTGAAGGGTTTCATTTTTAACTTCTGACCAAATCTAATTTGTTTTGATTATTTACATATTGTATTTATTTAGTTTTCTAGTTTATACCATTAGAAAAACTATAGTTTTATAGCTTTTTAAATCAAGCTGTAAAATTGCGTAGGTTTGCTATTAGTTTCATTTTGAAAATGTAAATTATTTTTTATTCAAATGTTATTTATCTAAATTATTTCAATCAGAGCTGTTTTGATAATCTTTTTGCAAATCATTAAATGTGCTTTTTCTATGAAGATAAACAACCTAATAATTTTGAACATTAATTTGTTTTTAGTTTGTCATGTATATCATTTTTCGTTAATCATATTAACTTTCCAATTAAAGGCAAAATTTTTACATAATCTTAAAGATTAAAAAAAAGCTTGATTAATTATTTCTTATAAAGTATTGTTTTTTTTTTTAACTAGTATTTACAAATTATTAAACTTAAAACTGTTATGTACATGACAAGTTTTAAACAGTTTTGTAGTAGACAGTAATGTAATTTTCTAATGTTTATTTGAAAAGCAACAATACAAAATATTCTTATATTTAACATAACTTTGTGCAACCCCACTGAACAAAGTCTAGACACATCCCTTGTTTAATGAAAAGTTTATTAGACTGAACGAAAACAAAAATAGTTGAATTGTTTCACAAAATTCTTATTTTACAATTGCAAAAAGTTTTATTGTAAACGAAACAGCTCTCATATAAAGATTTTTAATTTATTTGTTTTACTTGTAGCGCCACCTTTCAACTGTTTAGCTAAAAAAGATTTTATCTAGTTATTAAAATGGCCACTATTATATATCATTGGATAACCCATATTGATGTAAATTTTTCAAAATAAAAAAAGTAATTATTAAAAATAAATCTATTGAACATTAACAGTACATTTTATGTAGTAAACATGACTTATTTTGGTTGCTATAACTTTAAGAGGCTGTTTTTCTACCTTATAAAAAAAAGTGGTTCAACAAAATTTTAAACTTTTAGAAGGATTTTTTTAGTTCTGCATTTTTTTTCTTCACACCAGGCCTAAAAGAGAAATTTATTATTATTTGTTATTAATGATGTTTATTTAACTGCTACTTACAATTTAATTTAACATTTATTGAAAAAAATTATATATACTGTAAAAATAAATAATTTTAAACTGGTTTGAAATGGTAGGACCTCCAATTGTAGTTTCAATTATTTTTTACAAAATCAAGATAAGTAGTTATTCTTTCAAAACTGGTTTGAAGGGGCAGAACAAACAAGTTAGAATATTTTTTAATAAAACAAAAAGTCCCTGTGTACAGTTCAAATTTTGTTGAACATCAGCTTCCACTTAAAGTTATAGTAACCAAAAAGTTCTACAATTTTGAACAATATTCAAAATAACAATTTAATTTTATATGTAAAATAATTAAATCAGTGTTGCCAAAAACCTGGAATTTGACAATTAAGTCAAAAAATTGAATTCCAAACAAAAACAATAATTTCAAACTTCATTTAAATGTAGAGTAACTAAAGTCCAATTGATACAAAAAATATCATAAAGATGAAAACAATTTTGTATCATCAAACATGTTTTTATTAAAAAGCACATTCAAAGTACTATAGTTTTTTGATTTTAGATAAAAGCATGGCTTAAAATTTTATTTTTCTATTCTATTCAGTTTTTTGGGTATGGAATTTAAAAAAGAAGTTTGATTTTAAATAACTTATTTATTTAGTTTTTATGATTTTCATTTTATTACCTTTATTAATATTTTTATAATAGTAAGGGTAATAATGAAAACTTCAAAATATTTTATTAACTACTATAAAATAAAATCTTTTCAGTGCTTTGCTGATAACTGATTGGTGGCCATTTTACCTGTGAAACATTAAAATCAAAAAATAAGGCAAATAAAAAGGAATTTGATGCTTTAAAAATACCTGGAATTTTGAAAAATCTAAAATTGAAAATATGCCTTAAACAGGGTTGCCCAAAATCCTGGAATTTGACAACTTAAGCAAAATTATTGTGGGAAAATCTGAGATTTTTACTATAAATCACTAAAAAACCTAGAAATTTAAACAAATTTTACATATAAAATAACAAAACTTAGACAAAGTATGAAAACTATATCATATAAAATATATAATTTTTGTATTATATAGAGCTTTTTTTATTATAAAACACATTTAAAGTAGCATTACACTATCTTTCCAATACGTATATACTATTAAAGAGCTTAAATTATCTTTATACTAAAAATAGACTAGTAAAACTTTACATTTAAAATTT
Organism: Thalia democratica; assembly: GCF_965202585.1. Classification (NCBI taxonomy): domain Eukaryota; kingdom Metazoa; phylum Chordata; class Thaliacea; order Salpida; family Salpidae; genus Thalia; species Thalia democratica. Next base: position 63,619,708 of record NC_139165.1, read on the forward strand.
TTACAAAACAAAAATTAACATTAGCTCTTTTAAACCTAAGAGTGTATTATATATGATACTTTTTATAGAACAAGAAAATTTATATTAATATTTTAAGTATAACAAGTTGAAAAAAAAAATTCAATACAAAATTTTATTCAATAATGTTTATATATTATATAAATTTAATTTGTTTAAAATTTATTCCGACAGAATTTTCTAAATTTATCAAGGAACATTTCCTGAAAATTTGAGGTAGTTATCTCAAAAAACGTAGGAGAAGATAGATTTTTAGTGAAATAGTCTATTTTTGCTGCCTTAATTTTTGCATCCCATAAGGAACCTATTGTTGCCTCTGACTTTGACCGTCTATATCTCAGAAATTATTTTGAGTTTTTAAAATATGTAAAAAGCATCTTGTAGCTTAGTAAAAACTATATAAAATAAGTTTAAATTTTGAAAAAAGTGTTTCATTTCCTTAAGCCTTTTAAAGCATTCTGAAAATTTACGTTGATTTTTATTAATACTAGTAGGAATTCTGTATATTAATATATACTTGTTTAAAATCTAGTAATTATTTACTTAATTCTAAAGCTAAGTTAATATTTAACACATTGTTTATGCTAAACTTGATAAAGAAAAGAAAATAAGTTTATAATCCTTTTTCAATTATTTCAAACCTTCCCATGATTTACTTCAAAAAGAAGTACTTCCTATTTTTTTTCTTAAAAACAATTTTTTTTAGATCAATGCTTTTTTTCTTCTAGACTTATAGATAAAATAAGCAATATGGTATCTAATGAAGAAGTTCATAGTAGAGTTTTTAGTTTTGATAAATTTGGTAAAAAAATAAATTTCAAAGCTCCTTACTGTTTTTTGTACACAAAAGCTGGATCAATACCTCATCTGACAAATGAAACTCTTAGTTATTTGGATACTAAGTTACTTAATTCTGCTACTGTTTATGAAATTCCAGTTCCTACTGTTGTTGATTTCAAAGAGACTTTTCAAGTTTTTGATGGTGAGTGTGCTGAATTTTTTTGTTTGAAATCCCCCTGTTTGACCTACTGCAGTTTAAAAGACCCTTTACAACAAACTTCTAAAGGGTATAACAAAAACAAATCAGTAGCTGTCTGGGGTATTGGTGGAAAGAAAGATATTAATCCTTTTTCTCACATGGAGCTTTTAGAAAGCATGAAACCTGACATTTTTGATTGTCTTAATGATAATGATGTTGTGTTTTCTGATTCAAAAAAGAGAACAATTAAGTCTGTTGATCGGTCTTTAAAGTTTTTGGAAGATGCTATCAGTATACACAACACATCAAAGGTCTTAAAAAACTCCAAAATGGTTTGTACAATTCAAGGAAATTTTTTGGTAAATGAATGTAAAAGATTTTGTGAAGGTTTGAAAAATCTGACAAAAGATTACTCTGAAAAAATATTTTCCTACAAACTTGATTTTTCAAATATGAATAATGAACAGGCTAAAGTTATGCTAGAATGTGTTAAAGAAAATTTAGGAACATCTAAGCCATTTTTTGCTGTTGGTGTTGGTAATCCTTTATCAGTTCTAGATTATTTAAAAGAAAGTGTATACTTTTTTGAATCATCTTATATTAGTAATCTTGCTTCAAAAAATATGGCTTTGTGTTACAATTTGATTGATGAAGACTTGATATTCAGCAAAGATTCAAAGAAAAATGAAAAAGGTATAACAAGTTTTAAAGACACAATGGACTTAAGTGATTTAAAGTATGAAAAATGTTTCAAACCACTGATGGTTGGGTGTGAATGTTACACTTGCAGACATCACACTTGTGCCTACATTCACCATCTAGTTCAAGTTAATGAAATGCTTGCTCCTGTACTTTTAACTATTCATAATCTTCACCACCATCTGACATTTTTTAAAATGGTACAGAATTTTCTTGAAAAAAATGTTGAAATTGATGCTATAAAAGCTGCATTAATTGAAATAAACATTTACTAATTAAACCTCTAAAAAATTATTTTTAAAGCTAAGTAAAGTGAACAACTAAAATTTAAAACTATAGAAAATTTAAAAGAATACAAATATTTTAGTTTGTTTATCAAATTTCTAGTGCACATTAAATAACTTTTTATGCATAAGTACACACAAGTAAAAACTGATCTAAAACCTAAAAGATTTTACTTTGTTTTTTGAAAATACTTATTTATAACTTAAGTTAATCTTTATTGAAACCCAAGATTCTTATAAATTGTATAAGTAGCTTAAATGTACAAATAACTTTAAAACTAAGACATTTTTTCAATAAAACAGTTTCAACTTAAATTTGGAAAAACACTAAAATTGTATTTATTGTATATTTTATTTCAAACTAAAGCTATTTTTTTACCTAACACAAGTCTAAAAATTTTATTGTTAATAAGGTTCTAAACTTAACAAAATTATAAAAAATGCAGTACATTTTATGTTTAGTTTAGCTATCAAGACTCACACTACATTATAATGAGTATTGAAAGATAAATTTGTTTTAACATTCCATGTAATGAATAAATTTTAGACATAAATTATTTTGGTATAAAAGTACTTAAATCTATTAATGATTAGTATTATTAATGTTCTAATAGTTTTTAATTTTGTATCATTTAGCAAATGTTTTATATACATTTTTATTTTTAGTTATCTGAATGTAATAGTAGAATTATATACATTAGCCTAATTTTAAGCTTCATACGAGCTAGGAAATTATTTATATTTTTAACATTAAGATTAATAGAGTCTAGAAAGTATATAATATTGATAATGGCGGAAGTTTTTGACTTACGAAGTCAGTTAGAAGAATCAAGAAAGAAGTTACTTAACGTAGATGAAAACATCAAGAAGATCACTGGTAGATCACCTAATAATGACTTTCGGGGCAACAGGTTTCTTATAAATGTCTCATGTTTTTTGTTAATTAAGACCAGTTTGGATTTTTATAACATTTTGGCTTGTTAAGACTTTACTTAATCTTTAAGTCAATAAACTTAACATCTAGTTATTGATGTAATTTTCAGGTGGAAAGATGGAAAAGGAAATTTTCGTGGTGGTGGTCCGATTCGTCTTTCAAAGTTTGCATTTAATCTATTTACTTTTATGTAGTATTTTGTTTTTAAGATTATAAAAATATTTAGTAGTTTAAGAAAAGTCTATATACGCCTTTTAAATCTCTAATTTTTATTAAGTTTCAAAGTAAAGATAAACTACAAATTACTTACTGATGATTAATTTTTGTAACTTTTAGATTCTACAGTATTTACTTTTATAATAAAATCATGTTGAGTTTTTGTAATCGTGGTTATTACTGCGCAACTATATTATAAGTTTGTTGTTATAAGTCAATAACTTGAGTATTTTTTTAATCTATGATTTTTGAACTAATGATGCTTAAAAATGTTTTTTCTACTGATTGGTGTCAATAACAAGCTAGTTTTTTTTATACTTTAAGACAAAGTATGTAGTTCGTGTTTTATATAAAGAATTTGAATAATACTTTAGAGATCAGTTAGTCTTCTTTGCAGTTTTTTAACAAATGTTGTTTTTCTAACGCTTTAAAAGATAAATGTGTTGAGTGTAAAACAATCTAATTTAAAGTTTTTTAATATCTAAAGCATTTTAATGTTGATATTATGAGATAACATTTTCGTCTAACGATTTAAAAGTTTATATTTTCTATCTCTTACACACTCATTTGTATTGTAACTTGAAAGGAGAATACCAAATTTCAATATACATTCATTTTGTGATTATTACATTAATTGGCTTTTTACAAATTGTCGTATGCTTAATTATTTTTTTCAGAGAACTTTGAAAAAAAAAATTGTAGTTGTTTTAAGTTGTTCATTGAATTATTTTTTAAGTGTTGTTTTATTTTTCAAGTATTTTTAAATTATTAATAAAGGTATATACAAAGTTATCAAAATGCTTAGCATCTTTTGTTATAAATTATGAACAACATAAGCATTATTAATTTTAAAGGCTTTCAAATTTTAAAAGACACAAGCTTATTTTTTATTAGATACCTGAGCTCTGATAGACAAATGAACAACTCTGCGAAAAACCATTCTCATCCATATCGTAGGTTAGATGGTATTTTTGAAAGATTGTCAACTATGGTAAATTAATGCGAAACTAATTATAAAGTTTAAAAATCAAAATCACGAATAAAAATATCTCTGGCAAAAAACTTTTTCTAGAGAGTTTTATTTAAATAAACAGTTTTTTCTCCTGCAACAAAAAAAGTTCTACTAAACTGTACATTACAACATTAGTAACAGAAATTATTTAAAACTGATCCACTTGAGTAGTCTCGCATTAATCTTATACAAAAATTAAAAGTTTAAATTGTTTGATACGTTGTTTGATTAAAGATATAACAAATAAAATTAACATTCGTTCAGTTTTATTTTATTGATGAAAGTTATAAAAAATATGGTTTGTACAGAGTTGTAACAACCAGTGGTGGTGAAGATGTTTCTCGTCACGTTAAGTCTTCTAGCAGGGTCGTCATCAAAAAAGAAGTTGATGAAGACGAAGATTATGAAGAAGATAGTCACAAAGTAAGTATAAAATGATAAATTTTATTTAAATAAAAGTTAAAATACCTAAATGATCATAACTTTGTCGTCAAAAGTATTTTCATTATTTACAAATCAAGCATAAGAGATAACAGTAAGAAACAAATGTTTTCATAAATTTAAAAAAGTTTGTATTTGAAAAAATTTAATAACACATTTAAACAGTACTCTTTGTTTATTAAACTAACCAGTTATTATGACCATCATCAACAAAGTTGAGATGCTTCGCGCCATCAATAATAAATAATGAACTTTACTACACTACCATCAACAACAGTATTCGAGACAACCTACGACCGGTTTCGTCCTTAGTAGGACTCATCAGGCAAGCATAGTCGCGAGAAACCGCTGTTAAGATGTAAACCAAACGCTTGGTTTAGATCTTAACAGCGGTTTCTGAAGTACATAATAAGTAATCTATTGTAAATAAACAGACATTAATTACTGAATTAATAAATAAATTTAAATTGAAGTGCTACGAAATGCTGTATACTTTTTCGTGGTTTTCTATTTAAATATATTAATTCAATAATTAATGTTTGTTGTTTTAATTTTTTTTTTACAATAAATTACTTACTATGTATTAAAAAAATTGCAAAAAAAATAAATAAAGTGCTTGACTGCTTTTTTCCAATCATAAAGAATAGATTATATATCTTTCAATGCGAGGTAAATGACTTTTTAAATGTTAATGTATTATAACATAATGTTGTGACGTAATTATTAAATATTTAGTCTTATGAATCAGTATTTCTACAACTTTCATGTGAGTGCTTTGTACTTTAATATGTTATTTTATTTTATATTTTACTTTACTTAATCATAGTTTAGATTTAATAATTACAAATATTATATAGTTTTAACCATTCGGATTTAACATTATATATTGTATCTATTATTGACCATTAATCTACAATAATCTATAGCAGTGCTTCTGAAATGGGGTTTCGCGACGCCTCTCAGGGGTTGCGCGAAGCCTTTCGAAGTTTAAAAATTTATGTAAAAATTTTACATTTTATGTAAAATTAAAGTTAGGGGTTCCGCGGAAAAATTGAACTTTGGAAAAGGGTTCCGCCACTAGAATAAGGTTCAGAAGCACTGATCTATAGTATTTCTTCTTGTTTTAAATAAACACATACATACACCTACATAAGCTTCGATTCTTTCCTTACAGTATTTATTTTTTACAGAGTTCCGTTGAAGTGTGTTAACTTGTTTACACACGTTAACATGTGTTAGTGTAACAAAGAAAGATTACTGTCAATTTTGTTATTATTATATATTCCAGTGAACTTGTTTCGCTAGGATCTTTATTAGCAAACGATTAATTTTAAATTTTGAATAGTTACTTGAAAAATATTTATATAAGTTTTAATAAACTTTTTTGAAAGTTAATCACATTTATTGGTTGCTATGAACTTGATAAGGACTTGAGATTTACTCTAGTTTTATTTTTGAATTTATGATGAAGTTTTTTCATGTAAACATAACAAATAATAGTTTAGTAATTTTTTTTAGTTTAAATTCCTTTAATTTTTTTCAGCCTAAAATTCAGTCGTCGGTAGTCTCTACTAAAAAAGACACGAGAACCCGAACAGAAATTATTAAAGCGCAGAATGGCGACGGTAGAGGAAAAGACAGGTTTATTTAAAATCAATAGTGTTCATTAAACACTAAAAAACCTATAAGTTTCATACTCACAACACTAAATTTACTATTACATGTTTATGAAAAGTAGTATTCTATGTATTTAGTAAAATGTATTTCTCAAATACTATCAATAGTATAATTGACTAACTTAATTGAGTCTTTCTATAAGAAATTAATCATTAATGATATTTGAACATTATAAACACTTATTGATCTATTCAAAAAAAAAAAAAAGTAAAATAAATAATAAAATTATTTTCACAATTTTGTTCTTTGTTGCATTCATACATTATTAAAATTTACTTTTTTATGAATCCAAATATATTTTAGAGTTCTTGTTCGGTAATTTTTTTTTTATAAAGGATATACGCTTTTACTTAACAATTAAATCAAATTTGTAGTTTTAAATCTTATTTATTCTGTAATGCAGTTTGTTTTATTCTTTTTAATATTTATTCATTTGTAGAAATCGACGGATGTTTGGGTTTCTTATGAATACTCTTAGCAGCTTTAGAAAAGAAAAGCAGGATAATAAACTGCTGGTTAGTAACTTATAAGTGTGTATAAAAATTTGAGATTTTTTCAAAAGTCCTATTTTAACTCGTAAATTACAATTAGTTGATTTTTTTAAATATATAAGGTCTAGTTGACAGTTTAGACTTAAAATCAATTAGTTTGTATATAACAATTATTAGACGACATAAAGTTTTAAAATTTGTTTCTTGTTTCTATATTTTTATGAATAAAAATAAGCATTTTACTAGTCAACTAAAGCTTAAATTAATTTTTTGAAAATTATCGCTAACCAGAGTGTTCTACTTATACAAAGTTAGGGGACTGGTTTATAACGCAACGTGCGCTTTAACTTGTATAAGAGATGTACCCAAGATAACGATCAAACTATAGTTGATAAATAGACTAATATGACTTACTTACTATTTACTAAAGGTTTATTAAATAAATTACTTATACTACTGTTAAACGTAATTTGAGTCTGTGGTGATCAAATGTATTTACAATAAAATTGCGAAACGAAAAGATTATATAATACTGTACAACATTCAGACTAAAATACATGAATCAAAGAAGCTGAAAACTAAGTGTTCGTTTAAACTAAACTCATAAAGAAATATAAAAGCGAACTAAATTTGCTTAAACAAGATCGAAACCATTCACAACTAAATGCAGCGAACAGTTGCCAAGCAATGGCTTAAAGCTAACTGCGACGCAGCAAAAACTAAAAGACCGTAAAGCCAGTAAAGACCGAGATCGTTAATTTTATATACAATATAGCTCTATCAAAAAGGAGAAAATGCCAATAGTATTACAAAACAGCTTTTTTTTAAATTTTTTTTATTCGTTAGAAGAAGAACAGGTCAACTTTGATAATAAAACATACTGTATTTTTAAGATTAGTTTTGCTTTACTTTTTTATTAAGTTTTAGCATTTATATATATCTTTTGTTTTGCTGGTAATCTTAATCAGTGTTTAGTTTTCGGCATAATTTGTTATGTACTAAAATATAATGATAGTAATATAATTATTAATATCTTTTTAGTTTTCATTAAATCCCCTGTAAAATTTGAAACTTGAGAAAAAATCTCGTATTTTTTTCTATTCATAAAATAATTTTTAATTTTTTTTTAGGTTTGAATTTATGTTAAATTAAATAATTTATTGAAATTTTTCAATATTTTTTTTGCTGTATTGCAATTAATTTTGTACTACTTACGTACCAATAGTTAGTTTAATTGCTAAAATTGATTTATCAAAATGTCTTTTGTTTTATGTGATTCATTTAGCCTGTAAATAGTTAAAATACAACTTATATATTTAAAACTAAGACTCTATTGGTAAAATAAGTTTAATTAAAAAAAATCATAAACTTATGTAGACTCGTCAGGAAGAGCGAAAGATGGAGATTGAAAAGAAAATAGAAGAGCAGAGCTTGGAGGACCGTAAGAAGAATCAAGAGGTTCGGAAGAAGTTGTTCGAGGAAAGAAGAAAGGAACAAAAGAAGATCAGCTTGTTAGAGTACAAAGTTCAATTGAACGAAGAAGTTTGAAATTTTGCACTTAATATAGATAGTCACAATATGTTTTAGTTTTTTATTAATGGTCTTCGTAAATGGTTTAACGAATGAAATTAGTTTTTAAAGTTTGATAATCTGAAAAAGTTAACTTATAACTTTAAACTGATGATCCTTCCAATCCGGGTGTTTTTAAAGCGGTCGAATCCGTTTCTTAACAAAAAATGCTAAGTTTTTGAATCTAGTAGATCATTACCTAAAACTTTAATATAATTAATGCTTAATTATTGTCCTAAAACAGTTTTGTAGCTTGTTTATTACCTATTACTAGGTTATTGCTAATAGTTAACTCAAATTTATATTAGCTTCTAGTTTGTTGGTTTAAAAGAATAAAGTAAAAAATATTGTTTTGGATTACATTAACATGTGGTTTACTTTCAAAAAACTTTTGACCAAATAAATTCACAGTCGAAGGATTGGAAAGAACAGTGGGAGTTAAAGTCAAAGTTTATTATGACAAAAGCGCAGCCTCCAATATTTTATTTTCCTAATGAAACAACAGGAAGGACTAAAAGATCTCATATAAGCTCTAAACAGAGAATTGAAGGTTTTTAAATTTATTAAATAACAACATATGATTAATAATTCTAAACTTTAGTAAAGTATCACTGTATAATGTGTATGGTCATTGTCTAAATTAAAAATTTACAATTAAATAGTATTTTTTTATTTGTTTTTGCTGCTTCTTAATTAAAACAGTTTTCATTTTATGTTAAACTAATTTACAAATTTTCTATTTGTTTATACAGGGTTTCAACTTCTCTATAAATCTTTATAAATTGGTAGTATTCTGAAAAATCCCTAGAAAAAATTGAAAACTATGTGAAAATCCCTATAAATTACGTTTTTTTGCTGGTTGATTGAAATTTAAAAGCTAAACAGCAACACCGCATGGTAAAAAAGTTACAATTAAGAAAAAAAATATATTATTTAAATCAAAATATTTGCAATCTCAGTACAAACCTGACTCTATGGCGCCAACAAGTGGATTTTTTTTAAATTTAATACAACTTATTTAAAGTTTGCGTATTTAACTAAAATTAGAGCTCAAACTTTCGTAAATTTCTTATTATATTGTAACTTGTTTTAAATCAAACAATTCAAAGTTCTCGACTTATTTAGCTTCAAGGGGATTTTTATATTGTTTTTAATTTTACAGTTAATTATCAACAAAACAATTTCACTCCTATATTGGGATATAGGAGATCATTATCATTTATAACAACTAATGATCTTATATATCCCAAAATTGGAGTGAAACATTGTTTTGTTGATAATAAACTGTAAAAATAAAAAAATATGTAAATTTCTTATTAAAACTGTACTTATAAACGCTTAATGCCATATTTTACTTAATGTACCTTAAAAATATGTTTGAAACGTTTAAAGTTCATCGTTTTTGTTTTTGATAATTTACCTATAAATTTGTTAAATTTTATTGATTACTTTATAAACTTTTTTAAATTTAGTTAAAACCCTGTTTTAGTTACCTACAGCAATAGCATCTATTAAAATAATTAAACATAAACTTAATTACCCATTTAAACTAAATTTGTATTTTTTATGTATGAAGCAAGGATTAAACCTTAGTTAGCTTATAATATTTAAACAATTTTTGTAAAACTTGGTTTTTAATTTAGTGTATTTATTATAAAATACTATTTTTTTTAGATTATTTTATTAAGATAGCTTTTTCCAATAATTTTCATAACTGGATTCAATATAAGATAATTAACATAATATATACAGCATAAATTGCATTTTTGATACTTCAAATATACAATTTGTAAAAGGATGAAAGCTACAGAGAGAAAGTATGTGAGAGTCACTGATCTAATCTTAGTTACATACCTTAACCGGTACATTTACAAAGTACAATAGAAAATTTGTTTATCGATTGTACTAAAATAAGATGTGCATATTTGAAGTACAAAAGAACCAAATTCTTATTAGATTTGTTTTCTTTAAATAAGAAAAAGAAGCATTGTATCGCTAATAATATTTCATTTGTTTAATAAGTTTTAACAGTGTAAAATTATACTTACGTTTTTTTGTGCTTAAAACTTTAGTTATTGTTAATGAAATGAACTTAACAGAGATCATCGAAAACTCACAAGAGTCTATGAATGCGACGAACCGTGATATAGACGAAGAAATAGACATGATATACCGACCAGTGCAAAAACTGATCGCCAAAGAGGCAACGATGCGCCAAACTTCCACTGAGAAAAAGCAAGATGACGATTTGGAAGGGAACGAACCGGCGGAAAATATGGACATAGCGGTTGAAGACCTAATCGTAGAAGTAGAAAAGAAAGAAAATGATGAGGACGATGGTGAGGTAAGTGGGGATAAGGAAATTAAAACAGAAACTAAACACAGTGAGAGTAGTGCTGAAGAATCAGGAGATGAAGTAGAAAGTTCTGAAGTTGCTTTCGTTGAAAAGGAAAGCGAAGATTTTGTTGAGAAAAGTATTAAAGTTGAAGAAGACAAAGTAGAGGAAGATGAAAGTGAAACTGAAGTAGAAAAACCAGAAAATGATAGCGAGATAGAAAAAATAGATCAGGTTAATGAAAGAGAGGCAGAACTAGAAAAACAAGACAGTGAAACAGAAAAAGATAAAAATAGTGAAACAGAACAAGAAAAGGTAAATAAAAATATTGAAAGTGCAACAGAGCAAGAAAAACAAAACAATAATAGTGAAAGTGAGACTGAACAAGAAAAGGTAGATAAAGATAGTGAAGTTGTAGGTAATGAAGAAAAAATGGCAGAATCAGAGGACAATGAGAGTAGTTCTGAGGTGTCAGAAAAAGAAGTTTCAGAAGATAAAGAAAAAGAAACTGTAGATGATTATGACGATAAGGAGGACGATGATATTGCGCAAAATAAAGATGGTAATTTGAAAAAAGAGCAATCAAAGCCTAAGTCAAAAAGTAAGAAGTCTTCTGTTAGCCGTGAAATAAAAAGGTCATCGTCTGCGGATAGTTCATCATCAAGCGACGACAGCTCTTCTTCAGGGTCGTCTTCAGATTCTTCTTCGTCTTCTGATGAAGATAACCGTCGTAGGAGGAAGAAAATATCTTCATCTGGACGTAGAAGAGTGCGATCTAGCTCCAGGCGTAGAAGGTGATTGGTTTTTTCATTTGTTATTATAAACATTAATTGTAAACTTTTAGCATTTTACAAATTCTATAGGAAGTTGTGTTTAGGTTGTTCCTTTTAACCCTTTAGTTTGTTTGTATCAACAACCATAAAACAGATCTCGTTCATTGAGAAGGCGCAGATCACCATCTCCAAGGAGACGTCGAAGGGCATCTCCGAGAAAAAGACGGAGGTCGCCGACTCCTCCGAGATACCGCAAAAAGTCAAGATCGCGCAGTAGAGATAGAAAGCGTCGAAGGAGCTCGCCGAGTCGTAGGTCACGTGATCGTCGCCGTAGGTAAAAATGCCTTTAAAATACATTGGTTTTTGCTCGATGTTTGGTTCTAAGATTAAGTAAATGCGCGTTAGATTTGTGAGCTTAATTATCATCGCATTCTTATTTACATTACTAGTTGGTTTTGTTCTTAGATTAATGAGTATGATAATGAATTTGTTGTTATAACAGTTAAAAAAAATATCGTGCATCTATTAATTTTTTATTAAAAATTTTTTATACTTAGTAAGTTTAGTTTTTTTTATATATAAATAAACACAAAGCTTAAAAAATTAAAGTTTTAATATATTTTGTTCGTGTAGTTGTGTTTATCATATTTTTATTAACTTGTGAAAATAAAAATTGAACAATGAAAATATCACTTTAATAATTTTAAAAATATAAATTTCGGTTTAGTTTAATTAATTATTTTTTAATTTTAAATAAAATGGTTCGCTACTTCAAAAAAGTTTTTAGCAAACAAGCGTAAATTTCACTAACTTTTCAAACAATTGCAATAGATAAGCTCTTTTCTAATACCTGATTACAACCCAAATAAAGTTACATTTTACTATCTTAAAATTTTAAGCAAATTTATAGCGCTTATACTATTACAATTTATAACAAACTATAAACAATTATTAAAAAAAGCAGAAATTTGTATTAAAATGTTTGGAAGTAAAGTAAGCATTAAAGAAACTTAAAGATTTTTGAACTGAATAAGTTGACATACTACAATATTTATGTTTCAAGCTTACCCTTGAAGTTCAATTCAACTTTATGTAAATTAACTTTCAATAATAATAATTTTTAATTTGAATATATTTTAGAACTACTTATTTAATATCGGTTTGTGTTTCTTCTGTCACTCAACTCAGTTGCAGGGTGGTATCAATTCAGTCACTTCCTTTGAAGCCCTTTGCAAATATTTTACTTGTAAAGTTCATGCTTCAATCAATTTTCACCAAGTCAAAATATTGCTTAATTATGTTGTTGATATAATTAAGTAGCAAAGTTATAAGTTAAAAATAGTTGTTATACTACCACTATACAATAAATTTGACTTATATCATTACAGTTATATTGCAACTGACTAATTAAGTAGGTTGAAAAAATGAACACACTTGTCTATAAGTAAAATCACAAGCTTTAAACTGATTTTGTATATTTAGCACAAACCTTTACAAATAAAAAGTTCCTAAACCCTTATGCAATTATATAAATTCTATAAAAAGTTTCAAATACTTTATTTAGTGTAAACCAGCATTTTTTAACGTAAAACGTTTGATTATATGTGGATGTAAAAATTTTAAGAAATTCTTTGTGTTGTTATTTTCAATGATTAAATTGAAATTGTTAAAACTATGTCTATCATAAATAGTGATGTACCGGACCAAAAATTTCGGGTCCGGCCGGACCCGGATCCGGACTTATTTTTCAAGTTAGAATCCGGCCGGACCCGGACTTTTTTTTCAAATTAGAATCCGGCCGGAACCGGATCCGGACTTTTTTTCAAATTAGAATCCGGCCGGATCCGGATATCAGACAAAAATGGCAGTATCCGGCCGGATAGTGAGTTCGGTACATCACTAGTATAAACTAGCCTGAGTCAGAATGAGGTTTTTAAAAACTGAAAAAAAAAGAACTTTAATCTAATAATAAGTAGAACAGCTAGCCACAAGATTTACAAATTTAGGTTTTATTTACAATTAAAAATCTGAAATCAAGTTCTTGAACTAAATACACTAGATAATTACAAAATATTGAAAACTGGATCAGCTCAAACTCATTCAAAATTTAAAATAAAACTAGCCTGAGCTTTTATAAAAAACTAAACTAGCCTGAGGCAGTCCAAGATTTTCTAACATTCCCAAAAATTTTCAAACTAGCAGAGTTGCCACTGTTTAAGTCAATAAAACTAGCTAGAGTGAGTATAAACAAGCCTGAGTCAGAATGAGGTTTTTAAAAACTGGAAAAATTACTTTAATCTAATAATCAGTAGAACAGCTAGCAAAGGTTGACAATTAGGTAGTAAAGTTGTGGACTGATTGTGGTACACTTAACTTATTAGTACTACCCATCATAATTAAATCCTACCGTATTTAATTAATATCTAACTGAGACTACTTTCTATAATCAGACACGACAGTTTTGAGTGATGAATCTTTTATATAAAACACAACAAGAAATACTAGCATATACAAAATTATTCATTACTTTGGTAACACTTTAAAAACTGGAAGCTATTTAAATCTATATCAAAAGACTTAAAACAATAAACTAGAAATTAAATAAAACTTTTAGTAACCAAGAAACTGTAAAATTTTTAATAAACTATTAAACTCTAAACCTGGCTTAAATATTAAAACAATTAAACACCAGTTGAAATATTAACTTTTCACAAAAAAGTTCAAGATATTTTGTTGCTTCAAGCTGCACACCAAACTAACTAACTGCTTACATATAAACTGCCTGTCATGTTCTGATGTTTTGTTGCATCAGTATTTAGTTTGAAACATTTCGTCATATGATTCTTATTGGCTCGTACATTCAACCGTATTAACTCTAAATATTCTCTGAGCTCAACTTTAAACAATAAATAATGCAAGTATTCATTCTAAAGTTTTCAATTTTACAACAAATGTAAAGAGTTGCATTTCTGAAATGTTTATTTCATAGTTTAAATGTAAACAAATGTAAATTAGTCACGTGTACAAAATGAGCCAATCACGGTAGGTGTTTAATTTTAACTGACAAAAATGACTCTTTACACAGGGTTTGTTTTAAAAAAAATACTTTTCAGTATGCCCTTTTCTACTAACTAGATCCGGGTCCGACCGGATCCGGACTTTTTTTCAAATTAGAATCCGGCCGGAACCGGATCCGGACTTTTTTTTTAAATTAGAATCCGGCCGGAACCGGATCCGGACTTTTTTTTCAAATTAGAGTCCGGCCGGATCCGGATATCAGACAAAAATGGCAATATCCGGCCGGACCCGAACCCGGATAGTGAGTCCGGTACATCACTAATCATAAAGCATATTTAGTGAGTTTTAACTTTTTGTTGTTTGCAAGTGAATAAGAATAGCTTGATCAAAGTTTGGGAACCACTTGTTTAAAAAAGTTTATCTGAAGTACGGATCTAATCGTTAATAAATACTTTTAATCTGTAAGTATTTTATATGATTAATCAGAAAAACTGTTAAGATTTACGTTAGATAAATCAAATAATTTAAAACAGTACAAATGTATAAATTACAAAGTATTTATTGAACTACATTATATTTTGTCGAAAGTTTGAAAAGTAAGTTTCAATGCTTAAACTTTTCAATTAAAAATAGTCCAGACTTTTTAAGGCTTAGGTCAAATAAATGTAAGTTTTCCTATTCTTTTGGTAATCAATAAGATTAAATTTAATGAAGTCACAACAAAAAAAATAGACATGATTGGAGTTGAATATAAATTTTATAAGCAATACTTCTTTTTTAGCATGAATACATTTTAAAGTAAAGCATGAGTAGTGAATACGTACACCTCAATTATTTTAAATAAAAGAAAACTTTGATTTAGTGTTGAAAAGAAAGGAAATCAAAATATGATTTTATTTAAATATTAACACTGTACTTTATTGTTATTTAACTAGTACACAGTAGGCTGAAAAGGGAGTTAAGCGGTAATTTATTATAAAAAAGTAAAATTTCCGAATATAAAATCGAACAAAGTGTAAACCACGGGGACGGGTCGGATATGCACGAGAGTAAAAATAAAAGTGCCGACCAAGGGTTAGGAGTATCAGTGGTTGAAAATAAAAACAAATGTAATAAAAAAAAACTCAACCAGTGTAAAAGTGTCCTTTTGTGCATATTTGACACCTACCCGTTAAACATAGTTAGATACAACTTAATTTTTTGTTTCAAGATTGATTTTGTTACTTTCATGCTTCAAGTATTTCAGAAGTTGTGTGAGTTTAAATCGAATAAGTATTGCCTTTTAAAAAGTAAAAGTTACTTAAAATTCTTTATACTTTATGTTAAAAATTTGCTTACAAAAAGTTACACTAAAACGCCTGAAAGACTTATTTAATTACTTTTTTTTTATTTGTTTAATGTTATTTGAAAAAAAGAGTAACTTATTTAATAATTAAAATTTTGAGACTATTTTTTATTATATTTTTTATATCTAAAATTTAGCAAATAAGCATTGTAAAAACCTAAAAAATGTTTATACTCCCATAAATTGAAATTTTGATATAGACTTCTTGTAACGGTTTTCTAGAAAATTAAAAAAAAAAAAAGTCTGCCATGAGTGTTATTTAAGATATTAGATTTCTTAAAATATCCGTATTGCCCTGAAAGTACCACTGATTTTTCGGAAAGAATAGCAGTTTTCTTTAATGAAAAATAACATACTTTTCTTTTTCAATATGCAAAGAAATTTGACGGAACAAAATAAAAAACATAAAAAGATATCCTTGTAAGCTTTTAACTAAGGTCTTTTTAGCAGTTGCTGTAGGCCTTAATTTTGACACAAATTCTAGGATTTTTAGAGTTAGTTTTAAATTAAGATCAGATAAAAATTGCTACATTCAACCTGACGTTGCTTTTAGTATACTTGTTACAGAATAGAACTAAACTCAGTTTTCAAAAGAAGAAACCCAGATCTAAACAATCAAATAAAATATTTAGCATAACTTTTTAGTCACTAAATGGTCAATGGCCGCTTTTCAGCCGACTGTGTAAAGAATAAAGTTTCGAACAACTAAACCTCATCTAACTATTTTAATCCCTTTTTCTATACTTAAATTTTTGAAATAAATTAACTTTTCTAGTTTATAAGCTGGTTGTATATTAACTTAAATTTGTTTAGTTTTGAACAATAACGTTACTACTAACTCAAAAATATTTAATTAGGTTCAGTAGCAATATCGTATGTATTTGTATTTATTTTTTAAGTATACATATTAAAATTTTAAAATACTTCATCGTTATATTCTTTTCGGCAAAATAGACAAACTGACGAAATAAAACTAAATTTTTTAACCTAATGGTTTATTATAAGTACTTTCTTGTTTGTTTAATCAGTTGTTTGCAGGTCCGGAAAGTTGCTGACGGTTTTCTTCAGAATAAGTAGCTGATTAGAACAATTTTTTGTTATATTTTGCAGCAATTGTTTAAAAAAGTTTTTTAATAAGGTTACATTAAAAGCTTAAAATTTTTTTTAATTTGTGCTGCTTTTAATCTATGTTTGTTTCGTCAAAAAGTTGTCTTGTTTTTTATTTACTCCATTTTTAACACGTTTTTTATGCTTTACATTTTTGAAAAGCTTTTTAAGTATTCAAAAGTATTTACATTGTCTATTCAATAAAAATGTTTATTCAAATATAAGTTTAACATTTATATCAGAACAATTATACAACACATTATTATATTTTATATACTCTACTGACAATACGTTCGATCAGCGTCGATTTTTTTTCGACGTGTTTTGGAAACCCTATCTTAATCAGAGAATTTTACTTTGTTCAAACAACCATATAAGTTCAAAAAACAAATACAATTAAAAATAAAGGTGCGTAGTACTTGTGCCTATTTTATAAAAAGAAGCTTTTTTTATGTTGTTTCTCTGGAAGATAGCTTTATAATAAGAACATGCGTTCAAGTAACTTATACAACATTTTTTTTGTTTTTTCTCAAATTTTTAATAGACTTACTAGCATTAAATATCTAAGTTTACTTATGTCGTGTTATCTACTTTCACCAGTTCGGAAATTTCGTTTTATTTAAATTCCTACTCACTAAAAATAAAAAAAGGCTGCTACTTTATCTGTACCTTATGAGATGTTTCTTTTTTAATGCGCTTTTTGCTTACGAACTGTCGAAGTCAACCCAATTTACAAGATTTGACAAACATTTTTTTAACTCTTAAAGTCTTAAAACAAAACTCTTGAAGATTTTTACAGGTGCTGCATTTGTTACTCACACTTTTCAAGACAATTTACTGTTGGATCAGTTTTCTATGAGACTTCTTAAACTTTGGTTAACCAGTAACCTAAAGAAAACAAAAAAAATAGACATGCTACCAACATTCACTAAAAAGAATTTGATTGTTAAAATTTTAAACTATTTTATTAAAACTTTTCTTTGCACTCATAAAGATGTATATAATTTTACTATATGCTTAAATTCAAAAAAAAATTATGATAAAGTTTAAGATGCGTTTTTATAACTTATATGTACTAGTATTTTGGGTTCTGGTGTAATTTGTTACAGTGTAAAATTGAATATTGTTATAATTTTGTGTTTCTAATATAACCAAGCAGAATTACAAACAGTTTATGATTTTTTATTAATTAAAATTTTTTTAATTGTTCAATGGTATTTTGATGGCTGGCGGTTTAAAAGACAGAATTGGAAAAATTTAAATAAACTAACGGCTGCAACTAAAAATCATGCGAAAAACAACCCACTTAAAAATTTATATTTAACTAAATTTTGAACGCTCTTCATTCCTTTTTTTAAATCGAAAACTTAATTTATTGACAAAAAATTTATTGACTGATTAAAACAAGTTTGGATTTTTATTTTCGCAATTAATGTATACATATAAAAGATTTTTATCTTAAAAAAGTTCTGTTATGGTTTTTACTTTGGAGTAGTTTTTATTTTTTAATGCTTTAAAACTTTATATTATTTTGTTTATTTTATTGTGTTAGTTTGCCATTTTGTACATGTATGAAACATGTTTCTTCTAAATATCGTATTTTGCTTTTTTTCTATTATACATTTTAATAGACAAAACAATATGTAATCTAAACACAAATACTCTCTTACGTACTTTTAACAAAATCCAAATTTGCGTAACAAAGTAAAAAACGAGTACTAAGTATAGACTGAAAAAATCGAAGTCTGATTCTTTTACAAAATGACTGGCTTTAATACTTTAAAAGTTACAAATGTTATAAATAGGTGCAAAATAAAACATAGACTCATTGTAATCATGTTTCGTTTCAGTAAAATACGGCGTTTCAGACATATTTTTAATCTATATTTTATCTCTCAAAGTTAAGTTTAGTATATGATTGTTTGAATGATTAGATAAAGTCTTTTTTTCACATTGGCTGTTAACTATAATAATTTTTCATTTTAGTTGTAAACTGCAATGTTCTTTAATTCGTTAAAAATTTTATGAGTTTTTTTAGATTTTGTATTAGTTCACTTAACAAAAGAAAACTATAGTCGTTTTATTAAAATTTATAGAATTCAATTTAGCATATAGAACACAACGTTTTGGTTTTAAAAAAGCGTACTCATTAAAGTATGTAACGTTTGAAATATTATAATAAAACTAAACAAAAACAATACTTTAACAAGTAAGCTTTAGTTAGTTATTAAAAAAGTATAAAAATATATTATAAATCTACTAATAAAATATAAAACACTTTTTGGTTTTTTAATTGTTTATTATTTACAAATAAAAACACTTCTATACAAAATGAAAACAAAAAATATTTTAATACCTACTAATTTAGAGTAAAAAACTAAAAGTTTCCATCATTAATTTTTTTTGTATTTGAGTAGCTGGTTTTGTTTTTATAATGAACTTAAAATAACCAATGACAGCTTGTTGCAATTTTAAGTATTAAATAGAGACAATTGTTTAAAAGTTTTTGTATAACAACATAATAATTTATCTTTTTTTAATAAGTTTTTAAAAGCTTCAAAGACTTTTATTGAATTAAATATTGCAAACTTGATAATATCAAATTTTAAAACTAGTTATTAAGTCACATAGTGTTTTTTTTGATAAACCTATATAAACTCTAAACAACTTATTTTAAAAGTAATTTATATTTCATTGTAAATTTCTATAAAAACTAAAACAAAAAACAAATTGTACTAATAAGAAAGTGATATAAAATCAATAGTATTTACTTTTTTAATTTTCTAGATAATTTGATAAAATTATTTTACAACTAGTAATTAAGTTTCAGTGTAATGTTTTTATAATGTTTTTATACTATTTTCCTAATTTGAAAAACAATAAATATTAACTAAAATTTTCATCAAACTTAGAACTATAACAATTAAAAGTATCAACAAATTTTAGCGTATGTGTTTTCTTCAAGACTTTCTATTACGTATTCAAAAACATCTTTATCTTTATCATTTGCCGAAACTTCTACTTCAGTTCTGCCGGGAGCTTCTGCATTTATTATTTTAATGCGCACCTATGGCAAAAATAATAGTTAGACTTTAAAGGTGTTGGAAAAATTAGTTACAAACAATATTTGTTTTATTAATGTGAGTTTAACTTTAATGCTCATAATAATTACAAGATTGACAATTATTAAGTATTGAAAGTAGCCCGACTCACTTAAACTAGTTTAATTTAGCAACCAATAAATTTAAAGTTGAATTAGTTAACAAATAAATTAAATGTTACAACTAACTAAAATACAAAATACATGATTCAAGAGAATGCAATTACTGTACGGTACATTATACAACTTATGTTTTAAATATCTGCTAATTATAAGCTAAACAAATTGTACTCACACTGCCAATAATTAAGGAAGCTTTTGTCATATAAACTTTTTCCTTTCTATATTTTTTTCTTAAGTAGTCGTGCAAATCAGTTAAAATGTCCCCTCCATTTTGATTGTTGACTGTAACAGTTGTCGTGTAGGATGTCTGTTTAGGTTAAATAAAATTTAATTATTAAAACATTTCAACTGTATTAATAAGAATTTTCCATAATATACTTTAAGTAAACATTTGTTTTATTTTTTAACAAATATGTATAGCTTAAAACTGCAATTAGTTTTATGTTCATTTGTTTATCATAAGAAAAAATTAAAATGTATTTATGTAAAATGCTTTTTTCAGAAAACTGTTAAACTAGTTTTAAGTTCTATTAAAAAATTCCCTTATAAGTTAATTTATTCAAAATATTAGAAACTATTATCATACTATATTTGAAATTTTATAAAAATTAGTTTTCCTTTAAACCAGGGGTAGGAAAACTGCGGCCCGCTACAAACTTATCAGCTAAAACATACTTAAAAAAAAAACTGAGGTATAAACTTTTTATTTGATAACTGTTAGTTAGTATTACTATTTTATTTTTATTGTGTTGCATTTTTTAAAACATTTTACACTGATTAATTGAAATAACGGCCTGCACGCAGATTTTTTTTAAGAAATTGGCCTGCAAGTTATAAAAGGCTGCAGACCCTAATTTAAATGAACTCAACGCAATCTACAATCACTAACAAGTTTAAAACAAAACAAACATCAAAATTAAAAGCTAGTTTTACTCTTTAGATACATTTTAATAGTAATATATTATTTAAACAAACTTTAAATCAAAAGTTTCTTAATAAAAAAAAGTATACATTTCAAATTTACAAGAAAAAATTACACACCTTTTGGTTATTAATCTTATTTAGATATTAATTATTGATATACTTTTTAAACTTGTTTATAAAATACATGTTAATTTACTTACGTTATGTTTTTTTAGTACTAATTGCTTTATAGCTTCATCCTGGTCAATTATTTCTAACCTGTTTCCAAAGATTTTAGTGTTTTAGAAATTATAAGTAGTGTTTTTTAGCAAATAATTATTTAGTTCACATTAAAAGTTACGTTGTTTGTTTCTTATTTTATGTACAGTAAATAACTAAATTTACAATATCTTTTGATGTAAACAAAAACTATGATTTTCTTAACAAAATATAAATAAAGGCTCAAAATTTTGAGTTATAATAACACTTTTTAAATAAATCTGTTTCATTGATTTTTAGACTAATTTATAACTTCGTTAATCTTAAGTTTTAAGGTTAAAGGAGGTTAAGGGATTTAATTTCTTAATAAAAATCTACATTGGCTCTTATTAGGAAGCTAATAGTTCTATAAATGAGGTATATTAAATTATATATAAAGTTTCAATATTAACATATGGACCGGAATGTTTTCATCGTCAATTTTTTTATATAAAAAATCTACTTTCACCCTTATAATACCGCAAATTTTTCAGGAAGTGTTTATTGCATTATAAGAAAAAATTGTATTGTAACAATTTTAAAAAACTAAATATGCACTTATCAACATGCATTTTATTAAAAAACATAGAATTCTTTTTTTTTTTTAAATAGTGATTTTACTCAATTTTCCTATAATATACATATTAATTTCTAAATAAAGATTAGATTGGGATAATTTAAAAACGATTGTTTAAAAACTGTAAAAGAATATAGATTTTCAATGAAACAACTTTTTTGCACTTTTATGTATCTTATTTAACTGTCTGACTTTGTTCTCTAATACCTTAAAAACAATTCAAATTTCTTAAACAGTAAGAAGCAACTGTTAGCTAAGTTAAATGTTGTTAAAATAAGATCAACAGGTAAAAATTTTCTGCCTTAGCCCCTTAGCCCTAAATTGACTACTTTATTAGTCTAAAATCCAAGTATTTAGAATAAGTTAATATTCCAATTCATAATAGCTTAAATAGATTCTACAATTAATAGAGTATTATCGAATAAAACAGTCTATATAAATAAAAAAGAAAAATCTTGATAGCTTTGAGTTCAAAGGATTTAAAACGATTTGAATAAAAATTAAATTGTATTGAAAGCTTTAAAACCCAATAGAAGTAACTTATTGAAACAATAAAAATAAATATATCAAACAATATCGCCATTTTTAAAACTGTATAGGTAAAAATAAATCTAAAAATATTATACTAAACAACACGAACTGACTAAAGTTGTTAACTACTGACAATGTTGTATCAACTATGCTTTAACAGTTAGGTAATAATAAAAATAAGTATGTTGAAAACAATTTAATACTACTTTTAAAATGTATTTATAATGTTTTTAGGTTGAATTTTATTTTCCAAAATTTTATTTTTTATTTGAATAAATGATTATTTTAATCAGTAAAGCACAAATTTTAATTATCAATAAAAGTAATTTGTTAAAAACAAAAATTGTTAGTTTACTTTCACAATCCGCGAAAGTTTAGTAAACTATGACAAAACTTATAGTATATTTTTTTTAGTATGAAGAATAATAAACAATTTTAACAATTTTCAAAATATTGATATTTCAATTTCAAATATTAATTTATAATTTACATACAATATCTACTAAAACATACTTGTTGTTTTTACACATTAATGGTGCCTGAATCAATTTGCAACTTTTTCCGCCAACTTTATTATTAGTTGCCAGATATCTCTTCAACATTTTAACTGGCATGTCAACAGTCAGCGGAGGATTGGTTTTAATCACACAAGTCTCTCCATTTGCTGGTTTGAAACAACTGATCTTCATGTCCTATATGATTTGTTATGATCGTTAAAACACACAATTAAAGTTTTTGTAGTTATGAGTGTATCAAATTTCCTTTTATAAATAACTAAATTTAGTTTTTTTTTTTAAGTTATTTTCTTAAAGTTTCTTAATTAGAATTTTAAATTAAAATGTTCACTTTTAACACAACGTTTTTTTTGGTAAAAAGTGCAAATTTAGGAGAAAGACTACTGTAACTACAAAGGAATTCAAAGTCATATTAGTCTCCAAAGAAAAGTTTACTAAAATACTAAAAAGTGATCAATAATTTTTCTCATGTACCAGAAATAGCCTGACACAAGTGATGTGTTTCTAACAATGATAAAATATACTATCATTAGAGTAAAAGATAAAATGTTTTAAAAGAATAAGAGTTTTTCTGTAAAACTAACTAATTCAATTAACTTTGTAAATTAAAACAAAAACATAAGTTCATAATTTTCACAAACAAAAACCTTTTCAATTTTATCTTTAAGAAACTCCATTTTCAAGTTTTCTCCATGGACGAGCATGACATTAGCCGGCTCACACATTTTTATCAATTGCATTATTCCTTTCGCATCTGCGTGGGCTGAAAATGACATATACTCTATCTTCATATGGATCTGAACTTTCTGTAATGTTTTACATAACTTAAATAGAAATAATTCGTTTACAAGACAGTCACTGTTCTGCTTTTTAATGAGAAATTTTTACTGCATTATTTTTTCATACTGAGATAATTTTAAAAGCACGAACGTCACAAGAGAAAAGAATATTACAAAACAGAAGAAGTAACAATAACTTTCAAAGTAAACGTCAATGCATAAAAAAATAATTTTATTACTATTATTAAACTAAATAAATAGCTTAAGACATTCAAAAAAAGTTTTGGTAAACCTGCCAAAATTTAAATTTTATCATGTTTATCTTCATAGACTGAAGCAAAACCATTTATTCAAAATTGGTCATACTAGAATTTACTAACATGTCCAGGTTTCAGCTCGATTTCACGCATTCCTGACAAAATTTTGTTTCCAACAGTGCCAGCAACGCAGTAGCCAGGCATTATGATCATGTTCTTGGGGTTGGTGCACCATCTTTTGAACAACTCCAGAGAAAGACCGCCATGCAACATTCCAGGAGTCGCAAAAACCACCATGGGTCCCGGATTATCGATGTACGACCTGTTATATTTTGAAATTATGCATTTGCTTACAAACTTATGTAGCACACTGAAACGTTATCAAAATTTAGATAATAAATTTTTATTGTAGTTATCATCTGTTTAACAAAGTTTTTGTTGACAAAAAATTCAAGGTATTTTTAACAATTTTAAGAAAATGAATAGTTTAATACTCTAATCTCAGTTTTAGGCGTAAACATTTTCTTGCTCAAGAATTAAAATACTTATAGTCTTTTACAATATCTAGCAAGATACATTTAAGACTTGAAAAAAATTAGTTTACAACTTATAATATCTTTAAAATAAGTTATTTTTATTATGCTTTACACTTCATTACTTATAATTATGTTAGCAACGGTTTTAAATCTAAAATAAAATAGTGTAAACATGATTTAAATCGGATATTCATTTTAAACATACACATATGTTATTTATAAACATTTTGGTGCTTAATTCATTGTTAAGTATTATATGAATATTACTGGTCTTGTTTTTAGAAATACTAAAACAGTCTAATAAAATTTTAAAAAATATTATAATAAGCATGTGTAGAGTGTATGGAATACAGGACTGTTAGAAGTTAGTCTAAGTTTATATACTTTTAGTTTGTAGATTTGAAAATCAAGCGTAATGTGCTTAAATAATTTTAGTATTTATTAAGACGTAGCATCTCGAAATTACTATAGATTTGTTTTGAATTTGGTATATTTAAATAATTCTACATAGTCATAGAAAAACAATATTTTTTACAAAAAATATCATACTCTTTTACATAAAAGCTAATTATGTGAACTGTAAGTCACTTTTGTAGTTTATAAAAGTTTTATGTAACTTTTAAGCTACAGTCGTTTTAGTATAAATTATTTTAAACTAACACAGAGACCTAAATTTTTTTAATAGTCATCTATCTCGAAAATCTAAAAGATTACAATAAAATTGTCTATATTCTGTCTTTAATCGAGACACCTTAAAGTTATGTGAGTATATTTTTAACGTTTTAACTTGTAAAATTTACAAAATAAAATATCTAACACTGTAGATTTGTTATTGCTTAATTACTTATGGTTTAATTATAGCTTGTGCATGGTTGCCACTGATCAGGCTGAGAAAAATTTCCTGACTTTTCCTGACTTTTTACCAAAATTTTCCTGACTTTTCTAAATCAGTTTTACTTCTTTAAATTGTTCACTTAGTTTAATAAAATACTACCTAAACTCTTTAAAATAAAATCCTTTAATTAAAAATCAATTAAAAAGAATATACTTAAGTAACTATAAAAAAAGACATAAAAAAGTAAACTATATATCTGTTGTATAAAATATTTCCTCTTATCATTTAGTATAAAATTTGTAATAAATAAATATACTCTTATTTACTTTAAAAACTTAAGTTACTCTACAAAAAATACAAATAATAAGTAAACTTAATCTTGAAATATACCTCTCTTATAACTTAATTTATAAATTTAAACAACTTTGAAAAAATTACAAAGTGGTAAAGTATACACATTAACTTGTTACATAAAATATTAAACTAACTGCTTAGTTATAAAGAACTCAATTATTTAAACAAAAAACACTTTGATTCTAAAATCATGCTAGATAAACTTTTGTGTATATATCACAGTTTCACTATGGAAGTGTCCTTGCTACAGATCATCAAAACTAAAAAGGTTACAAAATCTGCTTGTTCAAGTAGGGTACTTGTTCAATATGTTAGTAGAAAACTTTTGCAGTTTTATAAAGGATATTTTACTTATTTATACTAGGTGAAGGCATTAGAACGAAAATTAATATTTTCGTAAATTTCTAGGAAAATTTTGGAATTTTTTTTGAATTTATAGAACTTTTAATTAATTTTTACCATTTGAAGGCTTTGGAAAACAAGGAACTTTGTAAATTTAAACTGACAAAATCTGACTTTTTTTTTTTAATTTTATCAAATTTCCTGACTTTTCCTGACTTTTTTTCAAAACCCCCCGTTTTTTCCTGACTTTTCCTGCCTTTTGTCATTTTTTAAAATTTTTCCTGACTTTTCCTGATTTCCTGACTTTTCCTGACCGAGTGGCAACCCTGCTTGTGTCTTTTCAGGGGACTTTTTGAAGTAAATATAAAGTGTTTACTTTTTAAATTGGAAACGTTTTGTTTGTATAAGAAAACTTGACACATGCTTTTTTAGTGAGGCCTACAAAGATCTTTTTTAGTAAATCTGGTCAGCTTATCATAAAAGGCTGCCGAATCCTGAACTAAGATATTTGTTTACATATATTAAAACTATAAAATTAAATTTAAAAAAATATTTAGCTTGAATCTAGTTATTTAAAAAAAATCATTTTAGTGCAGTAAACAAACTCTTCAAAATGAATGCTGTAACAAAAAAATTAAAGGCAGTAAGTAAGATTTAATATTGTGTTAATTGCATATTTTATAACTAATAACACTGTTTAAACTTCGTAAATAAGATGAAAAATTAAATAATATATTTAAATTTAATGTATTGTTATTAACTACAAAAAAAACGTTAAACACGTCAACTACTAGATTACAAAACATTATAGACATTAAATGTGAACTACCTGTCAAAACTCTTTATGTACTTAAAGTCAAACAAATTTCTATCAACAAAAGTATTCTTTATTTTTTGATTAGTCCAAGTGATAAAGTTTTTGTAATACTCAGTTGCTCTTGTGGTTAAACCAGCAGAAAAATAAATGGGTACCTAAAATTAAAATAATTTATTTGCAACAAAATAACAAAAGCATTTTATTCTTCAAACACAAAAAACTTGGTTTACAATTTGTTAAATAATTACTTTTTTTTTTAAACTGTGGGTAAGTTTTCAGTGTAAATTATAATAATATAATGATAGTCCAATAGTATGTAAAAGTAGATATTGATTTATTAACTTAAACTTACAGGGAATGTTAAAAGAGTATTTAATACTATGTTAAGAGTAAAGACTTAACAAACAAATAAATATATATATATTAGTACAATCGAGAACCTTTTACTATTAAAATGTCAATAGTAGATGAGAAACAATTATTAAATCAAAATAATTTAATTAAAAACGCAAAAGATATATTTCTATAAACATTAATACACATTTACTAAATAAACTTTTCATAATAGTATATTTAAATCAAATCTAAAACATTAACAATTTACTACAAACTAAATTAAACATTTTAAAACTTCTGCTCAAAAACACAAAAGAAAACGACTAAAATTATATTTTTACATTTAATCTAATACTTAAATTTCTTTAAAATTTAATTAACATACAAATTTTCATCAAAAAGATCTGTAAAACAGTAGAGTTTTTATTTTATAGAAATAGGGTTAGCTTAAAAATCAAAAAAAGTTTTTATTGTAATTTGAGTACTTAAACTCAATTTTATCTTTTTAATAAACTTAGCCATAGAACAAGTTTAATTTAAACTACTTATTTTTAGACAATAGTTTAATGTACTAAGTTCAGAGAGAATCAAATAGTTTGATAATGTATAAACTTACTTTAAAAAACTTTAAAAATAAGAAAACACTTTAAAAAAGACTTATTAATAAACATATCTTTACTTAAGTTTTACTTGCTTAATCTCTCAAGTTTGTATTTATTTAAATTTATTCATACGTAATAATTTTAACTTATTTTTTAAACTATTTACAAATCAAAATTTTTTCAAATTCAAATATTGAATTTAGTATAGTTTTGAAAAGCTTTGTGAACAAAAAAATAAAACAAAATAAGTAATCTGTTAATAATAAGTTGCAAATGGTGTATAAAAATTTGAAAACCTTCCTATAATAGTACTTAAGAAATTTAAATGTTTTCTGGAAATAAACAAACAATTTCAGTTGAATTTTTAAACTACCTTCAAATTCATTCTGTCCCAATGAGATTCTAAGAGTATGCAAAGCTCTTGAGCTCTTCCAAGTGCAAACACTGGAATCAGAACTTTCCCTCCTTCCTCCACACGTTCGTGCACTTTCTTCAAAAAATCATTCTCTCGGCATCTAAGTGTTTTATTAGTTAGATGAAAACTAAATGTAAGTTTTGTTGCTTGAAATTTATTCTGAAAAAAGAAGAGGGTAACTCATAATTGGCTTAATAATCCATACTTTAAGTTAACTTAAGAAACAGTATTGTATATGTATTGATTAAAAGATTTTATTTAATTTAGAGAAACTTAGTTTTGAAATTTTAACATTTAGCTAATGCAGTGATACAAAACTTTAAGAAGTTAGACAGCAAAGGAAAATAAGTTCTAAAAGTTATTCTAAAATAGTACTTTTATAAATTTCATAGATTTTTATTTCCTATCATCTTTTTACAACACAAATTGAGTACAATTCGTGTCCTTTGTCAACTTTATTTAACTTAAATGGTAGTATTTTTGTGTTAAGTTAAAACTTGTTTTTGCTATTTCTTTATTATATATACTTACTTTTACTAATAGTACTTACTTTAACAATAAACTTTAAGTAACTAAAAAATAATAATAGAAAAGTATAGCTCAAATAAGTCAGATGTACAGATAATTTAATTAGATGTAAAAATCAAGGAATTATGTTTTTAAAAACAAATAATTTAGTAATTTATTTGCGGTAGTTTTAAGTAGAGTTCAACACAGTATTTATTTTAAAATTATTTAACGGCAGGTCACCTTTCCTATTCTTATCAAAGATAATCAACTGCAGACTTTGCTTTAAATCTAATAAGAACAAACTGAGGAATTGTATATCAAAAACTACTTTGAATTTCGTTAAGGGGCTAAAAGTGTCTAACAGTTAAAATAAAAATTTACAAAAAAAGATCAGTTTTTAAATATGGTAAAATACCCTACAGCCTAAATCTTACCACTAATAGATTCTTAACAAACTTTATTTCAAACCTTTTTTAAAACTTCTTTTAGTAAAAGCTACTTTACGTAAAAACAAAATATATATGTTTCTAATCTGAAAACTTGTATTTTAGTCTGTTTGCTATTTTTAACATAATAGAAAATTTTATTCTATTATCATAATTGATGTAAACTAATTTCATATCAAATAAAAATAAGACATTAAACTAAAACGCACAAGTAATGCTTATGGATATAAACGTTACAAAAAACTAGTATACCTATGACTTGATTTAAACCTATTCTTGTTTGGCCCTCTGTATAAGGCACTACTACTACAACAATGAACTAATAAAAACTTGACAGCAAAAAACCTTTTTGAGTCTCTTATAGTAGTTGCATAAGTAGATTCAGTGATGAGCAAATCAGGACGACACTTATCAACCCAAGCTGCACCAAGATGTCGGTCGGGAGTCATGTTATAGTCACCAGTATACATAATAGATTCGGAACCACACTTTACATAGAACATTGCAGCTCCCAGGACATGTCCAGCATAGTAAGCCTTAATTTCTAGCTGGTCATCAACCTGTACAAAAACACTTTATTGATCGGAACTTTTTTATTTTACAAATTAATTATTTTACTTTTAAACAAAACTTGCGTTAGGTTTATATACACTACACGGTTTATAGACTTATTTATAATGATTGTATTGAATAACAAGGTTTTGTATATACTTTAATTTCATGGTTTGTAACAGTTCTAATAGCTATATAATCAAAGATATCTTTGTCTTAAATTTCAACCAAAAACTTGGTCAGCTAGCTTATAAACTTACATATACAGTTTCGTGTAGATTACAAGTTACAACTTTTTTCATACAGTCTTTAATATTCTGTTGAGTGAAAAAATTGCTTTCTCCTTTGCGTTCAACCTAAAAAGAAAGATAAGTAAATTTGATAAGCCTTCTTCAAACATATTATCAAAAACAGTTTAATCAAACTTTCCATCTATAGTTTTTTAGTGATAACAGTAAATCAATCAGTGAAAGGGTAAACTTCTGAAGCTTTTTGTATGATTACCATTTTTATATATTAATGATTTAAAGTTTACACAAATCTTTTAACCAATAACCTGTATCTTACGGTAATCTTCAAGAAGTATAGGACATATTGCTTTTGTTGGGCTGGTCATGTATATATTGCCGTCATACCCAACTATTTCTGACATATATGGCAGTGCACCACAGTGGTCAAGGTGAAAATGACTGAAATGATGATCAGTTCAAAATAAAACAACTTACAATTAGAAGTATGTAAAATAGTTGAAAATACTTTTTTAAATACAAAAACAGAAAAAAAAAACTACACAAGAATTATTGTTTCCTTGATATATCTTCTTTAAATTTTTACAGTATTTCCATTACTAATATTTAAATCTGTTCAAAAGACGATTGTTTTTTTCTGAAAAACAAGATAATATAAAGAAAAAGCTAACTTTTTGTATTTTTTTTATCTATCTAGTTTACTTTTTTATATTTAAAAAATTCCAACAATCGAGTTTTAAAAACATTAAGAAAATTTCTCTAAAAACAATCTAGCTAGAAAATGAATGGGAATATGGATTTTAGTAAATTCAACATTTTTAAAAATATAACAATAAAAAATTAAGGTTCATAAACTTGTATTTGAAACTTTTTACAAAAATGCCTATATCTCAATAGTTAATTAAGTTTATATATGCTAACCGACTTATAGTTTATACTTCAAGCTTTCATATACAAACCAATTTAAATTTTGTAAAAAAATATTCTTACCCCACTATGCCTTTAACTAAAACAAGTTTAGAGGTAAATACTATATATTAACTTTCTACATCAAGTGCAATAGTGTGTTATACTTATTTCTTTTATTGAACTTTATTTTAAATTATTCAATTTACTTTTAGTGCAAGAAAAATGTAAAACTTTAAGATTAATAATTTTTTAATACATCTTTAACTATATATTTTTATTAAAATATTACTAAAAATTCTTTTTTATATATATATAATAGTAAATGATTCAGTACTAAAAGTGATAAGAAAATAAATGGTTGGAATTATTTAACATACTTTTTTAAATACTGTAACAAAATACTACAATATAATTGAATTGAATCAGAAATTTATTTAGTGTATTATGTTAAAATGAATTTACAACAAACCTAATAATAACACAATCAATATGCTCAGTTAGAGTTCCAGAATCTCCAGTGATATATTTAAAATAAGGAAACCTTCGTTCATCTTGAAATCCCATGTGCATCCCACAGTCTAACATTATGTTTTTTCCCCCTTGAATTATAAACAGTCAGTTAATTCTTTTTAATTTCACTAAAGCTGATTGCTCTATAAGCAACTACATGCATACAAAAAATAAATTTAGTTATTGAACCGCTTCTAAATTGCAAAAATTATTACTTTGTATACAACTATTATTTTTAGTGAAGATTAAAATATTTTACTTACTACAAGTAAAAAAAAAGTAAGCTGTACAAGTAAAAAAAAATTGCACATTAGTTTGTCTACAAGTCAGTGTAAAAGAAGTTTATAAAAAAAAATTGAAAAGAAAACTGAATATTTTATTTTACATGTTTACAGTGAAGTAATATTTAACTTCAGAAAACATTAGAGATTTGATTACTTAACTTTTATCTAAAATGAAAAATAATTATTTTGAAGCTTTTCATTTCAAAAAGAAAGTTTACTGCATTAAGTAATTATGTCTTTAAAAAAAACAAAAATGTTGCATATGTTACTCTTATGTCTTTAACATTAATTTACTATGCAATAAATAAAAGTTCACAATATGTTAATTTCAAGTTTCAACAGAACATTTTTAAATAAGAATCAGGTTAAATCAATTTAACAAATTTTAAAACAAACAAACACCAAATTATGAAGTTTAGTTTTAACTTTTCAAGTTTCAAACTAACAATGTTAAAATTTTAAAATTATGACAAAATAGGAACTTCATGAATAAAAATTTCAAATTTTGTTAGAAAATGAATTATAATGTTTTATGGAAAAATTTATAATTTAATTATCTTTTTTTAACAACTTTAAGGCAACAACTATAAAAAAATATAACATCAATCATAAAATTTCATTTTAAATTTTAACCTATAAACATAAGTATTTAAAATTGTCTTTG
Organism: Thalia democratica; assembly: GCF_965202585.1. Classification (NCBI taxonomy): domain Eukaryota; kingdom Metazoa; phylum Chordata; class Thaliacea; order Salpida; family Salpidae; genus Thalia; species Thalia democratica. Next base: position 63,652,009 of record NC_139165.1, read on the forward strand.
TTGAAAACGTTCAAGAATTATAAAGTATTAAAACTAAAAGCTTGATTGTAAACAGTTTAGCATTAAGACATATTAATCTTAAAACCAATAATAACAAATTAAGGGTACAGAGAGATCCACCTTAACTTTTATGAGCTGATCTTCTTTTGTAGAGTTTTATCTTAGCTATCAGACACTTTTAACTTTTTAACAAAACTCAAAGTAACATATGAGATATAAGCAATCAAAGTTGATGAGTTCAATAATAGGTTACTAATGAAAGGCTTAAACCAAAAACACGAAAAAGACTATTTCACCAAAAAAATATGTTCTACTTGATTTTTCAACCAAACTTCTTCAAATATTTACAGTAAGGCTAATACTAATATTCTAATTTTTTCAAAACACAATTTTCTTTTTTTTTTTTTTTTCAACATTGAAAGTCATAACAATCTAAACCACAAAAGGAATGTTTTCCAAAAATATGAAGTCTCTAGCTCAAAAATTAAAAAAGAATATATATTTTCAATGAATTTCAAACTTCCAAGAAAATTTGCAATGAAAAATTGTACATTTGTATAAGAAGCTTTTTATAAAAATGTCTACCTCTCAAAAATTAATAAATATTTTTATACTCTACAAAAACTGACTTATAGTTTATGCTTTAAGCTTTCATATAAAAACCAATGTTAAACTTTGTAGAAATAAAGTTTATATGCCCTTATGGTCTTAACAATAAGTTTATTTACACAAAGTTTAAACAAATTAACAAACATTCAACCTAATGTGACAATGATGCAGCTTCGTCCAACATCTTGGCCTGCTCCTAGAGGAACTACTTTGATTTCTGGCATTTTAATAAAAAATATTAATCTGTTAATTTTAAAATAAAATAACTATATTGATTAGTTTTTACTTAATAACAACAGTATACTTAATATAACAAGTTATAAAAGATAATTTTAATGAATTTCTTTTGATTTTTATTTGAATTTATATTATTGTGGAATTTATATAAATGTGTTTTATAGTAATTAATACTCTGAATATTATTTTACAAAAAAAAGTTTTTAGTAGTTTTTTAAAAAACTCCAGGTTTTTCTTCACTTTCCTGTTTACTGTAAGTATGTTGTTTTAATTTTTTATTAACAATCTAATAATTAATTTACATAAATATTTTTCAAAAATATTTCACCATTTAATTAGACCAGTGAACGACTATATAAGTTCAGACAATTAAAATTCTAAAAAAACATTAAGTGCCACAACTCAAAAAGCAAAATATAATTGAAAATGATAAAAAATATATTTGTAGGTCTAATTAATACCTGAAGATCATTTTGTTCTTTTTGAAAAATTTTAATTTTTTTTGAGATATGGCTAAAATTAATTTTAAAATATAGTAAGATTAAGTAAATTTTTCAATAATTTTTTTATGTTTTTTTTTTCTTAACTTTTTTTTTTACTGTTAACTTTATTACTTAGATCTACAACCCTTTTGTTTTAAATAAAAATTATTTTTTGAGATATGGTCTTTAAAATATTTAACAAGAATTTGAATTGTCATCTAACCCAACTAGACACCTTTTAGTGTATGGTTGAGAAACTATCTAGTTGTTGAGCCAGATTAACCAAAAAAATCATTAGCAGGCCATGTATTTTTAATGTAATGGAATGCATCTTTCATTTACTCTTTTGCTGTTTAAATGTTGAGAATTTGAATGTTGAATGTTGAAAATCAGTCAACCAGAACACAGGTATCTCAGCCAATGTTATCATTATTGTTAGATAAAGTTGTTGTATAAGACCTAGAGACTGAAATTTAGTAAAAACGTTATTTGTAAAAACCTTGAGACCATTATTATTAAAAAATGCATGCAATTTTTTTGTACATTTTATGGTTCAAGTATAAGAAGTATTATTTAATCAATCTTTAATTGTTTTAGAGCTTTTTAAATATTTTATAGTTGTCACATTAATTATAGTTTTAAAAGTATTGTTTACTTAAACTTAAATTATACTTAAATTCTATTTTCATTTGGTTTATAAAAGTGACTTATGTTTCTTAAGTAGATTTTTTATAACAGTGTTTTGTGGTTCTTTATATAAAAGATACATTGTTGAATATGTCTTGTCTGATTTATATAAATTAGTCTCAAATAGAAGCTAGTATCTATAAAATAGTAATCGAATAAGGTAGGATTTAATTATGATGAGTAGTACCAATAATTCAAAACTACTAACATCAGTATCTTACACTTATAAAAATTTGTACAAAATTCAAAAAAATTGAAGAATATTTCTTTATTATCTTATTGTGAACGAATTAAAAACTAGCTAGATAAATTCAGAAAAATTGCTCTAACATTCAGTGAGCAAAAACAACAATAATGTTCAGCAAAGTTTACTGCAGTTTAACTGATAATAAAGCAGATGATTTGTTAAAAATAAAAACATAAAGTCCAAAATCTATATTCCAATAAATATAAAACACATGACAGGGTTGCCACTCTTTCACACAAAAAAAACTGTCCTGAGTCATCCTGAGTTTATTCAAAAATAGTATATATCAAGTTCTTTAACAAAATTGGTTTCAAATAACAAAAAACTGAAACTATATCTCTTTTAAATCTAGAAAAAAAATGGCTTGAGATTTTCAGAAATTTTAAAACTATCCTGAGTTTTTATAAAAAACAAAACTATCCTGATTTATTTTGATTTTTAAAAACAAAATCAAAACATCCTTAAGTGTCTGGCAGCTAATGAATACAGGTCAACAATTAATTAACTAGCTATACTAATAAATAGTAAACATATTTACAACAATTAATAGACTTCAAGCAAAAAAAAAATGAGTGTTACTAACAATAATGTAAAAATACTTTTGAATTAGACATCATTGCAAAATAAAATTAAAACTATAGTTTGTGCAACAATTATTGTATTAAATTAAAGTGAGGGTATACAATAAAAACAAATCAAACAACAAAATTAAACATTATTATTAAAACAAGTTTAAAAACAAAACAATTTGAAATAAGGGCATATAGTTGCCAGTTCAGTTCTTAAACTTAAGGAATTTTCTCTGTTAGTCTTGGCAATAAGTCATTCTTTCCATATTACATATGTTGCACATACTTGATTTTATTAGTGAATTGTTTATTGAACGACAAAAAATAATCAAAAAGTTTGGTCCAAGGACCTGGTGCTTAAAAAACCTTTTGGTTGTCAAGTCATACACCAGAACAGTTTAACATCATGACCAGGACAAAGTGCATTGCACAGCGTTGTAAAAATGGTAGACCAGGAGAAAATGTTGCAACTTAGTTTTTTCTTGTTTACTTATGCAGATAAAGTTGTTAGTGGCCATTTATTTGAGTTGAGGTTGTGCTTTATATCTTATCTTGAAAGACATGCCTGTGAACCTGTTTCTCTTTAGTTATATTTTTGAGGGAAATAGTTGATTTGTGTACTCCTTTAAGCAGGCATTGGATGTTAAAGGGGCGTTAGTAGCTGTTTCTACAGCTATAAAGTTTATCTGTGGATCAAGTTTAATTTAGCATTTTATCAATTGTCCTACATTAGAAATTTTAATAAAACATAATCTTTCTATAATAAACGCTGTAAATTTTGGGCATAAATTAATCTACAAACTAATCTTTATACTTTTACACAACTTTATAATAGGACCTAAAAGAGTATCATTCAGTATTATAACAAAGGTTGTAAAACTATATCATTAATTGCAGAAAATACTAATATATACTTTTAAATAAGGGGAATACCGAAAGAAAGTTTTGCTTATAAAGCAAGTCTGTAAGTGTTTATTTAGTCAAGGAAAACATCGGGAAAGTCATTAAAGCTAAAGTCTAAGGTTTTATGTGCCATCAAACAAGCTCTAGTTAATATAATACGTTTATCTGTGCCACTGACTTAAGATTACTAATTAGAAATAAACCCGGGTTTCCGAGAGCTTGTGGTCTGATGATCCAAGTGGTATGATCAAAACTTTACGTTAATTTAAACATTTAGACTTACAATTCTGTTTTTTTTTGCACACAAAAAAGAAAAAATCAACAATAGTTTAGTATCATCTAGCTTTACGCAAAATCGCAGTACGCAAAAAAAAAGTACAAAATCGCAACGCAGTACGTATCGGCTTGTAACTAAAAACCTACAAAAACCTGAACGGGTTACAAATGCACGAAGTGTAACTTTTGCACAAGCTCTAACTGTTCTAATTAAAAACTTTTATAAATAAAAACATTTTTTAAATGTTGTTTTCTAATTAAAAATAGTTTGCTTTATACTCCTATTAAGGACTACACCGGTTCTGTGTTGCATCGGATGCTGTTATTATTGATCCTGTGGCAAATTCTTAGTTTATTAAACATTAAACATAAATGTATTTTTAAGTTTAAGTACTATATTCTGTTGAGAATTTATAATTTTACAACTGTTTTTTCGTTTGTAACATTATTCTTCTTTACACTTGCCACATTTTACCGAAAAACTGCAATTAAACAAAACCTGCGAAACTTATGTGCAGTCTATTTATTGTTTATTGAAAAAAAAAAAACACTAAAAAATTTCCTAAGACCTTGGATACGAAAAAACCTTTCGGGTATTGGGTCTTCCACCACATGGACACCTTCTAATGTCTTGCCCATAACAGTTGCTTGTTGGCTTAGCATTAACTTAGATGATCTTGCAATAGTGCCGTGTTCGAATATGGATTAGAGCAGTCAATTAATATTTCATTTTATTTTTTCAAAAAATATAAACACTACGCAATACTTTTGTTAAATTATTTACGAAAAAAAACAGGGTTGCAGTTTTGTTAGCTTTTATAATATCTTAATAGCACAATAAAAGTTCATCAGCTTTTACTTAAACTTATTTTTTTTTTATTAAGAGTGTGACTCACAAATTTAGTTAACTAGAAACTAAAACAAAGCTTTTTTAATTTTTATTCATTACTCTGTTTATATATTGTAAATTATAAAATTATTATTTTCGCAAGTAAGGTAAAATAAGCTTTATAACAGAGTTTATAAAAGGTTTTTTTGAATCTACTCTCCTTACTCTAAATAACGAACACTTTGTTTATCATTTGGCTTTTTAAACTGGACTAAAGTAGTTCATAAGCACTTTAGCAAATTTTATTTTATAAACAAAATTTTGTTTATGAAAATAAATGTTTTATGAATTTTAAGGTCTGAGATTACTTGTGTCTAAGTACTTGAGAAAATCATTGTTTAAAAGTACAAAAAAGGCAGATATATATAGAATAATATAAAAAGAAAAAGGTTTTCCTATAACCATATAGAATCTTTTAAAATAATTTAAAATAAATTAGAAAATACAATAACTATATAAAAAAAAAGTTTTAAAAATTCAAAGGTCTAACATTTATATCAGTATTTCCTAGAATATACTGTATACAGCTGCAAATTATTTTGACAGCATTAACATCTTAGATTAGTTTTTTTTTTTTTTTTGAGAGTTTTAAATTATTACTTTCTTTAAACTTATAAATTCATATTATCTTTAAAAAGACCATTGTATTTATATGTCCTGGACAAAACCTTAAAAGGTATACCTGGTGTGTGACTTCGATAACCGAAAGGTTCTTCGTTCACCAGGTCCCAGGACCAAATATTTTTAGTGTCTTTTTTTTTCAATTTTTAACGAGGATTAGTAAAAAATAAGTTTTGATCTTTTCCAAAAATCTAAATAAAAAATAATGCTTTTAATTTTTAAATACACGGTAAACATATTAATATGTGTATTATAACAAAAATCCCCATTAATATATTTTAATTATACTATAAAAAACTAAACGGTTTAAAAGAAAAATTAACATGATCACATTTATGACCAAACACCTTACTTAGCAGTTCTTTTTAAGGACTTAAAAAGATTGTTATGTGTATTTTACATGAAGTTCTTGTTATAATAAAAGTGTTCGAATTTTACTAGTGTTTATAAGCAAACAAAATAAAGAAATTAAAATAATAGTCTTTCTTTAACTAATTATTCCATATCATAGCTTTTTAAATGACGTAGTAGAATATGATAAAATAATATGTTAAACAATCATAAAACATTTTAGTATTTTTCTCTTAGCATAATTTATTAAACTGAAAAACTTTATTTTCAAAAAAATTTAAATGTATCTATTAAATTAAAAGAATACTTTACCGATTATAGTTTTATGTCATATCAGCCAATCGATTAAAGTTTAAATATTATTTTTTTTTACTTTACTCAGTAAATCTCATTCTTAATATTTTATAAACAACTTTTGTGGAATATTTTAAACAACTTATAAAAAAATAAGACTTTTTATATAGGTAAAAAATTACAACAAATTTTATTTAGGCTGTTATTATTTTAGAATATTCTAGAAATGGGTTCAACTATTTCTTTTAAAATAGTTCTTTATAAATAAATTTTGTAGAAAATTAATGTTTTTAAATAAACATTAGCTTAAAAATTTACCTACTAAAAATAAAAAAATTCTGAATGAATATATGTGTAATAACGATATAATTTTTAAAACTTTTTTTAAGCTTATACATAATAGTAAAAATTTATAGTATTCAAATTATATTATGATTATCTAAAATAGTTTCTTTTTTATTAGATATTTAATGTTGAAATAGAAACTCTTTTAATTTAAGTTAAACATTTTATCAAGATAACCAAAAACTTTCTCCCATTATCACCCAAAAATGGACTGCTCAAATAACATTCTAGTGATTTGTTAATATTAACCAAAAATAGGATGGCACTGTAAAGGAAAAATCGATTTCTTTCTCAAGAAAACGACACAAACTTTTAGAAGCTCCTTGATTAGTGAAAAAATTGAGAAATATTTGCGTTTAATTTGTATTTATCTAATAGACAAAACTCTAAATAAATATTTTAAATACTTTTGTATAAATTTACAAACAAATTATGAAAGTTATTGTAAGGACAAAATTGGACCAATGTGAAAAGGCGTATAAAATTAAATTTCCAATTTCCGGTAACTTTTAAAAACATCGACTAAAAAAGTTTTTTAATGCCGTGAACTGAAATTCAGTAACAAATAAGAAGCTTTTTTTTATGCTAATTCTTATATGATTTAGCCATGCCGAAAAAATGTTCCGCGATACTACAAAACTCATTTTTGAGGGGCACCAGCTGCACAGTAAAATTTAGCAAGATGTAATTGCGAACCAGTCTGTTAATCTTTAAACCGTTACTTGTGCATTTTTGATACTAAAATTTTTATTTGTTGGCAATAGATGAAATTAAAACCAAACAACAACAAAAAAACATAAACTTCAAGTAAACTTTTTAAATGAATTAACTAATAACAACCGTATCTCAAAAAGGTTCTTACACTTTTAATTTGTTAGTAAAAACATTATTTTCTACAGAGTAGTTGAAACTAATTAAAAATTTATTTTAGTTACTATGGACTTACGTGACTTTTCTAATTTATTGTTTAATGTTCGCAATTAAGTTTGACAACTATAAAAAACATTTTAATCTAAATTGATAACGATTAAAACCAAATTCCTATTTTATTGTATCTATAATGATTGACTTCACTCATACAAACCAAAGTATCAATAAAATTTTGTTATTAGTTTTTTGTAAAAAAGTAGTTCATAATATTTTTATACAAAACTTAGATTTAAAAAATCAGTTAAAAGTTTTTATAAAACAAAGTCATTAACTATTTTAAAATATTAACTTTTTTTTCGGAATTAAGATTAATTAGTTTAGATTTTGTACACTTATAAAATGAATCTAATTGTTTTCTTAAACTTAGTTTTAGTTTAAAAAAAGCTCTAGAACAAAATTTACATAACTTGATTACAAACAAAGTTTTTAACAGTCTAAATTTGTAAAAAATAATTTTTTATTAGTCAGTTTTACTGTGGTAACTGTTGACCATTTTTTAAATCAATAGAATTTCAGCATTAAAACTTTGTTGAAAATAAACTAACAAAATAGAAACAATACACAATAAATTTAAAGCAACTGTAACAAAAACTGAAATGAACTTGAAAGCAACAATCACAGCCGGAAAAATAACAACAATATAAGGTTTAAAAAAAGTTGTAATGTCTGGTAGTTTTGTTAATGAATTTGAAAAGATCAAACTAAGTTCGGAGTTTAATTCGAAAAATTGTTTGAAATTTTGAATTACTTCATTTGCATTGTTTTTTACAATCATATCGATATCAATTTGGTCTAATAAATACTTCATTACCGTGTCTAAGTTGAATGTAAGATAAACCATCCAGACCGAACATAGGAATACCATCAGTTCAGTTAGACTTATCAAAACCAAAAAAGGTGCTGTCATTTGTGTATATTTGTACTCCGGCTGGTAAAATATGTAAATGTAATGTATGGACATGAAACACCCAGAGGTGCAAGCTGCAACGATCACAAACCAAATCAGCCACATGCAACCTTTGTAGTCGAAGCTGTCAAAACTTTTATTTACCATGAGAATAGATAAACATATAAAGATTGCTGCTATTGTGGAATACAAAACTGCTAGAAAAAACATAGTCACTACGCTCCAAATTCTACCTTTCTGCGTTTTCAACCAACTTTTAATGGTCATTTTGTTACATTTAAGCATTTAAATAAATATTTTAGCTTGAAATAATCTGTAAAATTAAAACTTTTTTAATTTTAAATGTTTTGTTTTTAGTATAAGTACTCAAAAATGTCTTTTTTTACATTTTAAAATGTTTCTATATTAATTTTACTTGAGTAAACACTTCAATTTATAAAAACTTAGCTTTGCTACAGTGAATTTAATTGTTTGAATCGTTGAAGTAAAAATAAATAAAATGACATAAAGTGAAAAAAACCGTTTAATTTAAAGTTTAAAAAATTTTTTGAGTTAGAGTTTGACCTTGTTTGTTTCTAAACATTAACTAAACTTTGATTTTCTATTATAATACATTAAGTTAGATTATATATAATGTATGATAAAAACTAACTCAACAATACTTTGAATTCAAGAATCTTAAATGACAAGTAAAAAAAAAGGTTTTATAATTAATTAATAATAACTAAGTTCAGATTTAGCATACTTTTGTAATGATTTGTTTTGTAATGATTAAAAAAAAAAAATTCATCACTAAAACTGTAAATCTTTTTTTTCTTTTTTTGTAAATTTAATTTATGGTTTATAATTAAATTTTACACTTACTGTGCAGTGGCGTAAATTATAACTTAAAATTACTTAAATAAATAATTGCTTCAAAAGAAAGAAGTGGAATAATTTAGTTTATAAAATATTATTAGTTTTCACGCCTTTGAATAACTTTTTTATAAAGTTTTTATTTTCTAGTAAATAGTTTAGTGAATAATCTGAATGAATGGTAAAATTCAAATAAAATTTAAAAAATACCTTAACATTACTTAAAAGAAATACTTTCAATTTTTATAATTGTTTTAAGAACAACAAAAGTATAATAAAAAATAATTAAGTTTTTAGCAGTAACAAGTTATAATGCTTTTTGTATTACAAAAGTTTTAGTAATAATGTTTCTTAACTCTTTTTATTAAGAAAAAACAATTAAAACTGCACTATAGTATTTGATTTTAGCTGTAGTATAATCACTTTTTAAATAAAGTGTTCTTAACATATTTTAAACTGGTCATAGTTGTAATTTATTAGATTGTTTTGTTGTAATCAAAGTATTTCGTTGAAGAAATATATTTACAAAATATTAAAAACTAAACTCACTTTCTTTTCAATTAGTTCAATCACTTTATTATTTTTTTAGGATACAAATTAAATTTACTTTAATCCTCTCTGGTAAGATTTTGAACTAAATTTAGAAGATTCAATATCTTTAATTCAAGGAGAAGTCTATATAAACCAAAACTATTATGACGTAATTGATAAAAAAAAATTATGGAAATTTAACAGACTTTATTAGAAAAACGTACGTTTATAGTTTAGGTAAGCAAATAGAACTTATAACTTTTTGTAAAGTGTATATTCAGTGTTAACGAAACAAATTTTTAACAAGTATGGTTTGTAATGGTGTCATATACATTTAACTTACAGCAGTTTTTTAACTCAAAATGTAGTGATCAATAATAATTTATAATCTTCTATTAGTAATCATTATTAAAAGACATAAAATTGATTGAATTTTTTAATATTAAGCGTTTTATTAATATTAAAATTAAAAAATTAATATTAAATTAGTCGCGTTTAGAAATGTTCAGGTTTTTCGCAACAGTAGAATTGCAATATGTTCTGAAAATAAATAAAAGTTGCTTCAGTAAAAATCTTCATGAAATTGTCTATTCAAAAAAACAAATAGCTTTTATTTTAAACAAAGTATCTTCAACTATTTTTTGTTTACTACGAATAAATTAAAATGTGATTATAGTAGTAACCTAGTAAAAATAAAAGCCATACTGTTTGTTAACATTAAAACCTCAACAACTGGTATAATGACTCCTAAAATTTGTTCGAATTCAATTATAATAAAGCTATTATTACAATCGAAAGTAAGTTATACAGTTTTAATTTAACATAAATTTGATAAAACAGCTGTCGGTAGAAATATTCTTTTAAGTTAAACATTAGAAGTAAAATAAAACGCAGCAAAATACCAAATTATTCAAACTATTTTAATTAGTGAAGTGTTTGATAATAATTTTAACTTGAAATATCTTTTGTTTAAGAAAAGAAAACTTAAAAAAACACTTATTTAAATTTGACATCGTCATTTTTTAGACAGTTTTTTTTTATTCAAGTTTACTGTTTAATGCTAAGTAGAATTAAAAAGAACTTTATCTTATAGTCCAAAGATTTATAAGCTTTTAAATTCATAAAGTTGAACTATGCTATTAACTCTTCATAAGTTAAAGAATACTATATTACAAAACTAATAATTTATGGTAGCTTGCTTTTAAAAGTTCATAAAAATATTTTTTTTTTATAGTTTTTAATAAATACAGACTCAAAAATTACCTATTTAAAACTAACTACACTAGTTTTAACGTGTATTTTGTCAAACATGCACTACTTTTTAAGTATTTAAAAGTATGCGTTTAATATTAAAGTTGACAATAAACTCAAAATTAATGTTTTTAAAACTAAATGGAGAAAATTTTACTGTTTGTGTAGTATACTGTTTTGATTTTTTAAATAACAAATACTGTTATAACTTTACATATAGTTGTTTATAGACAATAGCTACTTCAAATAACATTTAAACAGTTAGTAAAGCTGCACGAAAACTCGTAACCTTTCAAATTTTCCAGCTAAGAAGAAAAAAACTAAATAAACACTCACCTCACTAAAAAAACATATTTTCTCACCAAAAATATAATTTAAAGATTAGTAGCAATTTCAATTATTTAACTATTTTATATTACTTATAACAAACAGCTTTATAAAAAAACGTTAAAATATTGTTTTGAAACTTTTCATCGTCTTTATTGTTATTGAGTTAAACAAACAAAAAACAATAGTAGGTTAAAAATGTGCTTCCTATAATTGTTAATAGTGACAAACAAATTACTTCAATTTTTTTTTAAGACAAAATGTTTTTTTTGTATAAGTGGTATAGTGAAACAGTTCTACCATAACAAAATATATTTCAAACATTAAAACTCATAAATTTTTTTTTTCGAAAAAGAGAAGAAAAAGTTAAAAGCATTTCCTGAATGAGCACATATAATAAGTAACTATTCATACATTCTAAATGCAAAACAATTTAAGTAAGGACATTTACAATTTTTTTAAAGCTTATTTTAATCAGATCTATATCAGCTAACTCTAAAACTTATGGAAATTTATATAAAATAACAACTGTAAAATATAAAATACTTAAAACCAGTTTTACTTAAAACTTAAAAAAAATTAAGGTTTCTAAAGTTGTTTAAAAAAAGTTAATTTATATTTTTTAAAAAATATAAGATGAAATAGATACCTTTTAAATAACACACAAAATTTCATTCAGTTTTTTTATTTATTGTTTTATTAAACCTACTGTTTTCTGTAAAACAACTATAATTCAGGTTTAAAATTTGTTGAATAACAATCTTGTTTCTACTTCTAAAATCACAAACCAAACTTTCTGTGAATTTGTTTAGTTAATCTAGTCATCAAAATTGCAAAGTTAATAAACTAAACTAAAATAATATTTAATACTTTTTTTTTTTAAGTATATCGATTAGTTTAAACTTTAAGTTTAAATTTTATACTTTATGTACTATTTTAAGCAATTGTTAGTGTCTAATGAGTAAATTACCAAGCATTTTAAAATATATACACTGTTAAAAATTAGTTACCAAAATGTTTATTTTCGCTCTATGTTAATATTATAAAATTCTTATTATAAACTTAACGAAGGTACAGTGCCCTGCAGAGATATTTATTAAATGTTGTTTGTTCATATGCTAAATTGCTATTGAGCTGACAATGTTTAATCGTCAGGTTCTTCAGACCTCAGGTGCAACAATTAAATAATATCGAAGCACAAGAGTTTAAGCCATAATAAAATTAATCAATATATATGCCTAATCACTTAATAATGTTTAACCATAAAGTTTATAAAAAAGTAAGACATTAATCATAAATTGTTCAGTAAACTACAAATAACCTAATTACATAGATCGTCTTAAAATCTCTTTAAACATTAAATTGTTAAAACATTTTTTAAAACATACAAGTAACATATGTTTATACCTATAAAATTTATAAACTAAATATTAACTAAAAACACACGCAAAAACATAATTATAAATAAAAGTTAAAAGAGCGTTGCTCAAAAACAAATCAAACGTAAATAAGCCAAGTAAGCATACAAATGCACGTCCATTTCTAATACTCAGTGCTCTTTCTGATTTATAAATGTCCCTTTGGTAGAAATTAAAGTAACAATCATCCCTATTTATCAGAATCGCCCCTTTACTTGTTAAATACTCACTTACATTTTTGCCGCCGTAGCCCCCTGACAGTCAAAACCGTCACTAACAGGGAAATTGTCCCCTTTGGAAACCGTGATCTAGTCAAATGAACACAATATTTTAATATTAAAAGAATAATCATGCTTAACCAAAATATCAGTTTATTTTAAAAAAAGATCACATCTACTCATATAAATTTGATTATTTTAATTTTTACCTAGTTAAGTTTAAACAAACTATTAGTTTAAGCAGTGTAGATTTTCAAAATAATCAAATTACTAGTAAAAGTTAACTAAAAGCTTTTAAAGTTTAAACACAAAAGAATAAAGTTATGTATATTCAAATTAAAAAAGTACAGTAATTTAAAACAATTCAGGATTTGTAGATTGTACAATGTACATTTAAAAGACGTAAACTAAATAAAAACTATTTTAAAACAGACTTCAGTCATAGAGCAAAACACAAATGAATTTTAGATAGTAACTCTATTATAAAGTATTGCGGTTTGAAAAAAAAAAAAATTTATTTTCTACAATCTCCACTTAACTTTACTATTTTGTATCAAACCGAATTTCCATTTTGAAACTAACTTGATCTATATAGTTTTCTCAATATTTTACTTAAACTATAACAAAGCATAATAATAATACTAAATTAGTACAAAATGCTTAGAACATCACTAAATAAAAGGTATTTAACGTAACAATCAAGTTATACTAATTCATAGTTGTTGCCATAATTAATTTTTTGAAAATCCTTTACAATAAAGAGCGAAGGATCTGTTGGTTTATGTCTATTTTGCTAATATAACAAAAAAAAATCAAAAAAAATTCATAATTTATAAAACAAACATAAGATACAAACTTATTTATTTTTAAAATAATTTGCTTACAACAACTTTAAAAGGTTCTTTTGTGGTTGTTTAAGCCTAAAAGTTCATTTATTGTAATTTTTTTTATTAAACATGCTCAACTTACATTTTTTAACTAGTTTTCTAATTTATGTGATAAAAACCTCTACTTAGGACGTTTTAAAAGTTTTTTTGTATTTTTTTTTACCAAAAAATTTGTACTTTGTAAGATTATCTTTTTTATAACTGCTTACCAAACCATTTTAAATTTATTATTGTCATAGAAAATTATATTACCTATACAAACTGTTATAAAGTTTAATTGCCGAACGGATTATTGAACTATCTGAATTGTAAAATATCTTGTCGATAAGGATTGTAGCCTATAGGTAGAACTTTTTATGAAAATTTATTTTCTTTGTTAAATAAAATAATTGATTTTTTTTTTCATAAAACTTTGTTTAAGATATTTTTAAGGACGCTTTAATTGTGTTTTTGTTTCTGTTAAAAAGTTTATTTATTTTAAGTTTATTTACTATACCTGCTTAAACTACATTTTTATTATTTTTTGTAACTTTTGTGCTAAAAACTTCTACATAAGAGTTTTATAAGCGTTTTTATGTTTTTTGTTACTAAAAAGTATATTTATTAAAAATTTTTATAAAACTGTAAACTTAATATTAAAACTGTCTAATTTATGTACTAAAACAACATTTTAGAATTTTGGATACTATAACTTTGTTTTCGTGTCTATTAAACGTTAAAAGTACATTTATTCCCCACTTAAATTGCCTATAAAGCCATGCCTCGTCCAATTACTGATCTTAAATATATACAAAAGGGTTCTACTAAGGACGTTTAAACGGTTTTTCGTCTTTATTTTAACTGTAAGACTAATTATTGAAAACATTTATTTGAAACTTTTAAAACTATTACTTATAACTACTAAAAATGAGTTCTAGTTATTACGTTAAATTTTTTTTTGTTTTTATTTCAAACATAATTTTTTTTTTTGTTTTTCAAGTTGATCAAATTTTAACCTTTAAATCTATAAATTTGTTTTATTACGTTTAAACAATTTCTTTTTTGTTTTAAGAGAAAAAGTATATTCGTGTACCAGTTTTAATCATTTTTATATCTAAAAGTCTAAATTCTTTTCAATGTACAATTTATTATTATACTATAAGTAAGTAAATGCTACTTTTTATTAGTTTATATATAAAATAAAAACAATTAATAAGTTGATATATGTTAAAATATCCCTTTGTGTAAGAAATTAATTAAAAAAAAATTTTAATTTATGCTTTTATTAAAATTATTTTAAAATCGTGTAATTTTATTTTACGTTAAATGTACAAAAATTTTAAAAGTATTAGTTTAAAACTTTTAGATTACTGTTATAAGTTTTATTAAACAACAATCATTTTATCTTAATATTTAATTTATATATAAAATAGTTTTTGGATAGGTAAGGTTGATTTTTACATGTAATTTTTAAATAAAATAATATTTTATTAGATATTTTAACCTCAAAACAACATAACTAATTTGTACAAATAGTAAAAAATAGATAAAGTATAGTGTAAGAATACAGTAAAAACTACTTGAAAATATGCCTGTTTAAAACTGATATTTCAATTTGATTTATCCAACTTGCATTGGTTTCATCGCTATTTAACTATTTACGATAATAGACTTTCATATTAGATAACAGTAGGCTTTTTTAAACGTTGAACACTTTCTTGAAAAAAGCTATCTTTTGTGCTCAGTAGAGCGAAGGATCTGTTGGCTAAACGCCAAGCCACCCATATAAAGCTTGTATTACCAGCTATATTTGAATATATTTAGTATATACGCTGATGTTGTTACCACTTATTTACTAATCACTAACTTTATTATTAACTAATAAAAACAAAGTAGAACATATTTGTTTTTAGTTTATCTAAAGTAATTAAAACTTCAATTTATTTTTATAAGTTTTAATAACTTTCTAAAATATCTAAATAATTTGTTATAAGATGTAACGTTATAAGGCGTTAAATCCTGGAGATCCTGATAAGCTAAGCTTATCGGAATGTATATCACAGATGTTCTTGTGCTAAAACTTTATTTCAACTAACGGCGTTTCACTGCTCTCAAATAAATTTAAGAACGATACTCCGTAGATCTGTTCTTAAATTTATTTGAGAGCAGTGAAACGCCGTTAGTTGAAATAAAGTTTTAGCACAAGAACATCTGTAAATAATTTGTTATTATATTTAAGTTTTGTGTTTTTAAACAATAAAATTATTGTTAAAATATTTTTGTTATTAAGTTATATGCAAATTCAGTTCAAAATTTTTATCACTTTTAGTTTATTTACTTTTGTTATTCTTTATGGTTTTTAAAGTTTTTCGAACGACAATAAAGAAGTGCTCAAAATATTTGGTCCTTGAACCTGGGTCTGGTGCACGAAAAAACCTTTCGGTTATTGAGTCGCACACCACGAATACCTTTTAATGTCGTGTTCAGGACAGGTATATTTTGTAGTCCAATGACTTTAAATTTTTAGAAATAAAATACTAGACAATTAATGAATTAAAAATTAAAGACAGTACAATAAACAACATCATAGTTTTACCTAAAAATATTAGTCATGGTTTACTTATGAATGGAATAAAAAAGAAATTTATTTTACACGTTTTGATGTTTTATTTATTTGAGAAAGATTATTTTTTTAATGCTAGTGTAATATTTTTTTTACAAAATAACTTGGTGATCACTTTTTTAGGTACAAATTTCATATGAAAATAATCACAAATAATTTGCACTTTTATTTGAATTTAGTAAAAAAACTTTGTTATATACTTATTTACTACAACTGTTTATAACTAAGCTAAAAATTTAGTTTATGATATGATATGAACGTCACAATGAGTTTAAATATAGAATCTAAATAAATACTGTTCAAAAAGTTGATAAGATTAAGTAAACAAGACAAGACTTAAAAGCATAAGTAAGTAAAAAAAAAACTTGAAATGCTCATAAACATTTCATTGAAAGATAAACATGTTTAAAAATATATAAACGTAAAATATAGCGTTTTTTTGTTTATCGTCACAAACTAAGTTTCAATACTACATTTTATTAGACTAAGTAAAATTAAAAACTAAAAAAATTATTTAATCTAGTTAGTAATTAAAATTTCTAGATACAGTTTCAAAACTTTTTTGTATAATCTTAAAGAAAAGTTTGTTTTCAAAAAATAAAAAAAAGAACTAAAATACTCTAAACATTTTAAATTTCATGAACTATGAAAAAAAAATTTTTTATGTATATTGAAAAAAAAAAAATTCAGATAAGTTTATTTGATTTTTTAAAATGTTCAAAAAACCATCCCTGGTAATGTTAAAGAAGGTGTTGGTTTTAATGTTGAATAGATTTTAAAATGATATGAAATACAAATATTCAAAACAGATTACACTACTAAAATTTATTAAATAAATTAGTTCAATATTGTATTTTACTTATGAAGTAAAGTTAGAACTTAAATTTTTAAATTATATTTTTAATGATGAATAAGTTTTATATGGTTCTGCAACTATAATTAAATTTAGTTTTACATCTACCAAACAACATTTTGAAATAAAGTTGCTTCCACTTATCAAAACTTAGTAAAGGCAGGGTTGACACAAACTCAGGCAAGCTTAATGTTTCAGGGAAACTCATCCCAACTCAAGCTAGTTAAGAATTTTTCTTATATGTCAGACTAGTTTTCTTTTGTATATGTGTTGACCATGTGTTTCAATTTTGCAAAGTTAAATTCAGAGAGTTATCAAAGCTGTTATTACAGAGTTTCCAAAAAACCTGGAAGCTAGAAAATACCTTGAATTTGACAATTTAGGCTAAAAACCTGAAATTTGAGAATTTTGAATTGAGAAAACTGGAATTTTGAACAAAAATCACTAAAAAAACCTTGAATTTTAACAATTTTAGTATGATAAGTTGTAAAGTTTTGATTTTACACAAATAATCTATTAAATTGATAAAATATTTATGTCATCATCAAAAAGATTTTTTTATTAAAGAAAGCATTCAAAGAAGCTTTTCAATGTTTTTATAGTAACTACCAGAGTATCTTATCTTAAACTTAACTTTAAACTAAAAATAGACCCAAAATTATGTACTTTTGAAAACCTGGAGGAAATTCTAAAAACCTGGAGAAAAATCCTGTTTTTATGACCTCTATGTCATCAGACACAATTGGACAATTTAGGCACAACTAACCCAGAACTTGATAAATTCTAAAAAAAATAAAAACGTTAAATTTTGAGCAAAAATCATTATCCTGGAAAAACTAGAATCTATGCTATCAAGCCTCACTTTTTTTTTATTACTTCAAAAATATTTTTTATCTTCAAATTAAGTTTTTTATTAAAATAGTTCTAAAAATTGACTTTATTGACGGTTGCTAAAAAATGGAGTCCTGTAAAAACCTTGAATTTGACATCTTAGGTTAAAAAACCATATGTACTTTGCTGTTTTAGTTTTCACCTTCCATAAGGAACCTATTGTTGCCTCCGACTTTGTCCAGCTATATCTCAAAAATTATTTTGAATTTATTAAAAGCATCTTGTAGCTCAGTAAAAATAAATAAAATAAGATCAAATTTCATAAAAAAGGTGTTTACCCCACCCCACTTTATGCCCATAACTCAGTTTCTTACCTAAAACTTGACTTTTAACTAAAAACATACCCAAAAATTTCTGGAACACTAGACCACAACTAAGGGCCCAAATACTTGAAGGAGTTTAGGCCAAGCCCTGTTCAGGTCTTTCAACTACAAAGTTGTTATTTTTAAATATCTTGTATTGTGTGAATGAACCATACTTACTGGAGTAAAACAACAATGGTCAACCTGAAATCCTCTCAAAGTATTCAGCATCAACTTTCAAATTAAACACCTCATTTTATTTTAGAATACCAGCTTTCAAAATCAATGAATTTGTTACAGTCTGTGCAGGCACACGACAAACATATGTTCCATTTTTTTTGCATACATACAATTGACTTCAAATGGCAATTAGCAGCATCACCTTATATTTAAATTATAATAAATAATAATACACCATTTTCAAAATACTTTTATCCAAATAATATCTCAGTTTTGACATCATAAAACAACTTCTTGAAAGCTTAAATTTAAGGTACTTTAAATGTGCCCTCCAATTTAAATTATCGTCTAATACCACACCTAGGTATTTAATATTTTCACTTTGCTCAATCACAAAACTATTTACCTTAACACTGAATTCATTCTTTTTTGCAGTTTTATAAAACAAAAAAATCTTTGACTTTGAATAATTAATAAACAACCTATTTTTACACAGCCATTCATCAATTTTCTTCAACTCCATATTTATAACAGCATTAACATGGTCAATATCACAATGTTGATAACTCAAACAACCATCGTCTGCAAATAATCTCAATTTAATATTTGTAGCTGAAAATATGTCATTTATATACACAAGAAACAACAATGAACCAAAACAAGAACCCTGAGATATCCCAAGATTCAAAATTTCACACTCGGAAACAACATTATTTACAACAGTAGACTGAATTCTATCTTTAAAATAACTTTCAATAAAAATTAACATTGAGCATTTTATGTTATAAAGTTTAAGTTTTGATACTAAAATTTTATGATTAATAGTATGAAAAGCTTTAGCACAATCCAAGAACACAGAACAATTTACCTTTATTTTTTACTCTCACACACTAATGACTCAAAAATTTTAAAATGAGACAAATGAGAAATAGGCCTATAATTATTTACATCATTTTTTAACCATTTTTATAATTTGGCACTACCTCAACATGTTTAAGAGAATTAGGAAACACACCATACATAGCACAATAATTATCAGTATAGAAAGGTAGGGTGAAATTATTTTTGCACTAAGCTTCACAAAACGAATACTAGGGACATCAAAACGCACACTCTTACTAGGGTTCATTGTTTTAATATGGTATTCAATTTTGCTCACTGATACATTCTTAAAAACAAAACCATTTTTTACAGAACTTAAGGAAAACTCATCATAATCACAAGCAACATGTGTTTTTTTTAATTAAATCATCAGCAATAAACACAAAATTTTAATTCATAACTTTACTGATTTGTTTTGGTAATAACAAAATTACCATGCACATCAAGCACACCATTGATTTTTGAATGAGAGATAGGCTTGGAAAGAAACCTGGAATTTTGAACAAAAATCACTAGAAAACCTGGATAATTAAACAACTTTTACATGTTAAGCAGTTAAGTTTCAATTTGACATTAGTTAAGAAACTAGTTTTTTATTAAGTTTTGATTTAGGCCAAGGGGTGGTAAATCACTTTTTAACAACTTGTATCTTATTTTGCAAAGTTTTTACTAAGCATCAAGTTGCTTTCCACAGCTTTTTAATATTCAAACTAAATTTTTAGATATTTTCATTTAAAGTCAGAGAGTATAATAGGTTCTTTATAGAAGATGCAAACTAAAAAATTTGTAAAAAACCATTTAACTAAAAATCTATCTACTACAGTTTTTGAGATAAACACCTCAAATTTAGGAAACGTTCTTTGCAATACTTAGATGAATCTGTTGTATAATTTTTTTGAATATCTACGTTTTTTTGTTTTTTTTTTGAAATACAAATACAGAATAAGTGATATGTAGGAACTAAAAATGAATAAAGATTAAAAATTCTAAAATTTTATCAATGTATTTTCCAGTGTTAACATTATATATATTTAAATAATTATGTACTAGTTATATTTTATAAATGAATTAAACAAAGTCTAATAAACAAACTTTTATAGACAACATCTTTAATTTAAACCAACATGCCAAGAGTGAGAAGAAGTCGTAAGCAGCCACCAGATGGTTGGGAGTTGATTGAACCAACACTTGATGAGCTCGACAAGAAAATGAGAGAAGCTGAAAGTGACAGTCATGAGGGTAAGAGAGTTGTAGAAACAATGTGGCCCATCTTCAAACTACACAATCAAAAATCACGTTATATATATGATCTATTTTACCGTCGTAAGGCTATCAGCAGAGAGCTTTATGACTACTGTATACGTGAAAATATTGCAGACAAGAACCTCATTGCAAAATGGAAAAAGCAAGGCTATGAAAACTTGTGTTGTCTCCGTTGCATTCAAGCCAGAGATACAAATTTTGGCACCAACTGTATTTGTAGGGTGCCAAAGTCTAAGTTGGAAGCAGGAAAAGTAGTAGAATGCGTTCATTGTGGGTGCAGAGGGTGTTCAGGATAAAATTGGACATTTGTATAACTATCTGAACATTATCTCTTTTTTCCATTACAAGTGTAGATTAATTAAGATTCCTTAAGTAATTGAAGTTTTATAGTTTAATATTTGATTCTATTTATAATGTCTTTAAATTTTTATCATTTATTTTAAGTATTCTATAAAAAAACATGCTGAGTCTTATTCAAAATGGTTAATATACATAGATTGTAACTGGAAATATTTGTGAATACAGTTTTACTTGAACACCTAAATATTTGTTTAATTACAAGTAATTTGTTTTATATAGACTTTATAATGTTTTTATTATTACAACATTTTATAATGAAAAAAACTAACCTAATTTTTTTGAATATTTTGTTTTTGTGAAGTAAAATTGTTTAAATTTTTTTTTAGTGAAATAAATTTATTCAAAAATTATATTCAGTATAAAAATATATTTATTTAAGTTTATTCAATCTTTAAATTTACTCTATATAAGCTTTTTAAATTTTGAAAACTAGTCAAGTAATTTTATCTGAAGTACAGAAGTGTTTATATATGGTTGGTATAGATAAAGCTTTTTGTTTTCATTAAAAAAAAATTATAAATAATTTGTAAATAGTTGAGTTGTAAAAATTTATAATCAAAAAAAAACTTGTGCAAACTGATATATGATATTACAATGGAATCATAATAGACTGATAAAATTTAAAAAAAAATTCAAATGTATCATAAACCCTCCCATAAACTAAAACATAGGGCATAGGGGGACTGAAACAGTTTTTTTAAATTTTGTCTTACTTTTTACCTAACCAGATAAGCTACATCTTACATTTTACCGCTTGTTAAATTCAAAAATGAGATATAAGCAATCAAAGTCAGAGCATTCTACTGTTTTCTAATGGGATGCGCAAACTAATAGAGCAAAAATAGACTTCACTAAAAGTCTCTCATTTAGTTTTTGAGCAACTGTTTTAAAAAACTTTCAGAATAATTGTTAAAAATTTAAAAAAATTGTATGTAACATACTTTTAAACAACTGTTTTTTTAAATAAAGAAAAAAAGTTTTTTTTTTAATTTTGGCTATCAGTTTTTTTAATCACTTTTTTTAAATCCGCTTCT
Source organism: Thalia democratica (assembly GCF_965202585.1). Taxonomy (NCBI): domain Eukaryota; kingdom Metazoa; phylum Chordata; class Thaliacea; order Salpida; family Salpidae; genus Thalia; species Thalia democratica. The sequence continues at coordinate 63,674,210 of NC_139165.1, forward strand.
TACAAGTTGTTTGTAATATTGAAAAAAACATTTCCTAAAATTTTGGATTAAAGTGCTTTAAAAATGAAGGAGAAGATAGATTTTCAGTATATTTTATTAGATTTCAAGAAAATTTTCTTTGAAACTTTTCAATTCTGTACGGTTGTATCGGAATTATTTAAAAAAAGTTTTTATATCTCAAAATTTAATTGATTTTATTTTGTTTTCTGTAATACCTATCTTACAGTATATACTCTAATAAGCTTTCAAATAATAGCCACTTTTATTGAATTTTTCAAATGTTAGACCTTTCCTATGCCCTTAACATTTTAAATATTAACCTGTTAAGAGCAAAGTAATGAAAAATAGTAGGTACTGAGGTAGACAAGACACTTCTAAAAGAATTTATATCTAATATTTTAATATACTTTTTACAACTAGTTATATTAAAAATCGTTAATTTTTACAAAAACCAGCTTTTGAAAAATTAACACAAAATTTATACCTTTTCCAACGTAAATCGTTTTTTAGCCATTGATCTAGATGTCAAAATTTCGAAAGAAAAGCCGGTAAACACTCGAAAAAAGTTAAAGGCTAAATTAAAATTTTATGGTTTCCATTCATACAAATAGTATGATGTGTAGAAAGGCTGACCTTAGAGAAATGTATTTATTGTTATTCATGCAATTATTATAAGTTGTTTAAGTAAAAATTATAAAGTAAAATGCAAAAAGTGTAATTGTTAAGTGGGGAACGGGTCATTTTTGAACGGCGACATTTTTACACGTCTAAACTTTTTCACGACGTTACACTTGCATGGTGACATTTTTGCAAAGCGTCAATTTCGCACAGCGTCACTTTTGCACGGATGTACTTATGAACTGCGAAAATTTTAAACAATCAGTCAATTTTAAACGGAACTTCACTTTTTCACGCTTCTAATTTTTATTTTCAAAATAAATCAAATAAATAATTATTTTTTGTTGTGAACATAAAAAATATTCCTTTTTAAACGCAAGTTGTTTTGAATGAATAAAATGTGGTAGTTTTATAATGAAATTTTAATGTAAAGTTTTTATAAATTTATTCTTTCAAGAATTTATTTTACAAACTAAGTTTCGGTCAAAGACCTCGTCAGTGCTTAAATAAAGTTCTTAAAAAAAGTTATAATTTGAAGTTTTACGTAGAATAATATAATAACTTACCACAATTTATTAATTCATATATATAATCTTAATTTAAATAAACTAGATGAATACTTATTTTCTAGTTTTAAATAAAAACAATTTTGAATATTTTAATTAAAACTAATCTGAATCTCGTTAAGTTTTAAACAGAATAATAAACTTAATTTAGTAAGGCTTTAGAACACGAATCTTGGGTATTATTTTTTTACTTTTATTCTCTTGATGTTAAATTTAGCGTTATATAGTTGTTTAACAAATTTTTTAATTTTAAACAATTGTTAAACTAAAAAAACGATTCAGTTCATTTCTAAAATGAAAAGGTATTACATATTTTACTTGATGTTTATTTTTTCATTTAGCGTGAGAGAAAAAAGAACAATAAAATAGCGCATTTTTCATGATTAAAACTTGGATTATTTCATTACTATAATGTTGCATGGTCATGATAAGCCAATGAGAGAGTAACAATTGGAAGTTTGAACTTATGTTCAAAGAAAATATACCATGTAAGTCTTCAACCGCTATATTCATTTTTTAATCGGTCAGTTGAAATATGGAACAAACTACCAAATGAATTAGTTTCTTGCAAAAATTTTAAAGAATTTCGATTAAAGTTAAAAAAGTTTTATTTGAATTATATTTATGTTATTAAAATTAATAAGTAATTTTTATCAACCGTTTATTTAATTTTAAGATATAGCTTAATTTACAGTTCAATTTTATTAGCAGCACCTTTTCTCTATTAATAATGAGTCATTTTTCAATGTATTTAATAGTTATTTATCTAGTCAGTCTATTGTTAATGTCCTTGGAGCGTTAAGTTTTTATTTTTGTTATTAGTCAATGCATTTAAATAATTGATGTTGATCGTTGTACATTAAAGTGTAAATAAGTATAAGTTTGTAGGTAAAATTTTGCTTTTTATGTTAACCTATAAATTTTATATCAAATTCTGTTTTTATATTTGTTTTAATAAATAAACTATTTGTGTAAATTTTATTTTTTACTTATGTGTCTTTCAGTTTAAGTGGTCTAGGTTTTGATGCCTAGGTCTATCATATCGACAATAAACTTGTAACCGTATAGTAAAATATATAAAAAGGTATAGTTGTTGATTAATATATTAAAGTTCAAAATAAACTAGAACAATTCGCTTGCAGGTAAAGTATTTTTTTATCCTAGTTTCTAAATAAATTAAACTTTTGTCCCTGTTATGAATACTTTATAAATAAACTTATTTTATCTTTTCGCGAATTTGTTTCTAACATTAACTTTTACTGTTTAATATTTCAAATCTTTAATTTTTTGCCTTCAATATAAGTATGTTATAAAATTTTAATTTTCAGTTTCTTTTTATATTACAAATTTGTACTAGCTAAAAAACGTTTTACCAAAATGAAAATTGACGTTCCGTGCGAAAAAGTTATCGTGCGTAAATGTCGCTGTGCAAAAATTTCATCATAAAAATGTGACATTGTACAAAAGTATCGTTGTGCAATAATGCTGCCGTAAAAGTTGTCATCGTCAAAAAATGTCGCCGTGCAAAAGTGTCTCTTCGTGCAAAAGTGTCCCTTCGTGCTAAAGTGATGCTCGTGCAAAAGTTACTCCGTGCAAAAGTGTCCCCTCGTGCAAAAGTGACGCCGTGCAAAATTGTCCCCTCGTGCAAAAGTGACGCTCGTGCAAAAGTGACACTCGTGCAAAAGTGACACCCACCCGTTAAGTGTAATTCAAATAGTTTTATGTTTTTACTTATACTATGAATATTTTTTTGCAAAATCTTTGAAAATAAACTAAAAACTTGTAGGTTTTCATGTTAAATTAGTCATTATAATTAATTAGCCTAGCTTGTATCTTATATGCTTAGTGTACTTAGGCTTGTTAGTTCATAAACTATATAGTTCTAGTTATAGTAAACGTGCTAAGATAGAAAAAAAATATTAGTAAAAAATTTTTTCTTAGTAAATTTTAGACCGTATATGAGATTTTCACGTTTTTGCTTTATTTAACTAGCTTTATAATTTAAATGAAAATTGTAAACTTTTTTTTTTATTAAACGATTGATAAAAAGCAATTTTATAAAGTATATACCAATATTTACCATTAAAATTTTGTGCTATAACCGAAATTCAAATTTTTAAACGTCAATTATTTCTGTGTTTAATTAAAAAGTTAGTTTTAAGTTAAAAAGTTTGCTTTAGAATATTTATCGTTGATTTGAATTTAGTTAGACAATTTCTTATTCTTAATAAGTGATATTCTTAATTTTCTTATTAAGTGATTATACAACTAGTATTACAACTTTATTTGTTTATTATCAAATTAAATTTAATTTTAAAAAATTAGCAAAAAACTTATAAAATAGTTAAGATTTAATATTTTATTACATTTATATAACTACTAATTAATTTATCGAGATTGTTAACGTCAAATACTTTTTTTAATAAAAAATTAACTTTAAGTTATAAAGTTTGCTTAAGAACAATTATCGTTGATTTAAAGTTATTAAGACGTTTACAACTTTACTTTCTATATTAAAAATATGTTTAGTAATCCTTAATAACTGATTGTACAATTAAATTTTTATTTTTATTTAGTTATTATTAAATTAAACTCATTCTAAAAATTTAGTAAAAATGTTAAGATTTTATTATAATTATCAATTATTTGATCAGTTATGTTAAAATTACCTTAACGATTTATAACACATATATTGGTCAGATAAAAAACAGAATTATTTTATTTTCTGTGGTACTTCTTTTAGTCTATTAATGGTTTTTTAAACCTTTACTACTTATTTCTGTTTTTAAGCCCTGTTTTTACTTTTCACAACTATCGTTGTGAATAGTGAGTTTTGATATAAGTGAAATATACAAACCAATGGTTAGAATCCGTCCCAATATATTTTTTTGAGCACTCTAAAAGAATGCTCTAATGGTTATTTAACTTCCATTTTATTTAATTACTTATAAAAAAGTTAAAATTTAATAGTTTTTTCTTTAAAACTTCCACAAGTAAATAATATCTTTTTTGAGGATATTTTTGAATGTTAAACAAATTTTAACTAAAGGTATGATTTTGCAAAGTTTTTAAACATATGAAAATGCAAAGCTAAAATTGTTTTATAATTTTGCTCAGTATCTTTAGTCTACTACAAGGGTTCCGAAAATGAAAAATATTGCCTCCTTAAGGGCATTTAGCAATCAGTTGGCGTTAATTAGTAAAGCTGCGAAAAATGGGTAATTAACTAGGAAAGAGGCGGTTATTTTAAAAGTTTCCTCCATGGGAGCGTTTATGAAAATGAGTTTTAGAAACCCTAGTATAAAGTTATAAAGTACTAGCTTACTACTTCATACGTTTTTCAAAAAAATAAATATATTGGCAAAAGTCTATCAGGCCTGGACTTACGTGTGCCGTGAGACAAGCTCATGTTAACATAAAGATTTGATCATACCATTTTGATTGTCAGACCACAAGCTTTCGGCAGAGTTAGACCCGGCCTGCATTTTTCGGTTTCGGCTGACTGACGATTTTTAATAAGAACGAAACCCAGGTCTCAGTCTACTGAAATTTTTTGATCTGATTATCGAAATAGTAAGATCAAACCCTTATGTTAACTTAATTTATTTTTGAGTTAAATTAATCTAGTATTATTATAGATAGAGCGAGTGTGTTACAAATAGTAAAAAAATCCTTAGATATAAAAGGTAAACAATTTTCTTAAGACCATTAGAACAACATGTCAATTATTTTATAACCTATTTGCTTAAAATGCAGTAAAATTTAATGATTACCATAAATTAAAACTATTTTTTGTTCAAAAGTGTTGATGAGTTTACAAAAGCTATGCAATGATATAAGTGATAGTTTTTTTTATAATAAAAATAAAGTTTATGAAGTCTTCTTAAAAGTTTTTACACGGATAGTTCTTATTAACTGACAAATCCTCAATTGTATTGTTTTTATTTTTGATACTAACAAAAATCTACTTTTTTAAATGTTTCAACTAATGTTTTCCATTCAATCTATAATTTTTCAATGTGATAAATAAATTCTCAGGATATAAATGAAGACCAAAATGACTAATACTGAAGTCTATGTTTGGAAAAAGAAGGATAACTAATAAAAAGAAACAAAAAATAGTAAATCATAATTAAGAGCTTAAAATTCCTTAAAAGTCACATTAGTAACTTTTAAATAAAAAACTTAAAGTAAAAACGCCCAAGTAACTTTAAACTTTAACATAAGTTTGATGTCTCTATGCTGCAATGGCTTAAACTTTGATAATTTAAAGTTAATAGTGTATTATCTTTTAAATGACTACAAGTTGTTGCTATTTATTAACTAGTTTCTTATCGTTCTTTTTTTTATCATAATCTTCATCTGTTTATCAAAGTTAAAGGCTGTAGATAAAATAAAAAAAACATTACTGAAATCTTTTAAAAAATAAGTTTGCTCACTTGCTTTTAGAATTAAACTGAAATGCAAGACCAATAACAACAATCCATGTGACTTTCTGTGACCTGATTTGTTTTTTTACGTTATAGTGATCATTAAAGTTCATTGATAAATTATAAAACACAATAAAGTTCTACTATGGGTAGAATTTAAACCAATTTTAAACGATGAAGTAAATTAAACCTACTTAGTTTAAACATAATTATAAATGTCTATGAGTTTTTTAATAAAAATAGTGAATTAAAAATGTTTATAGTTATTATTGTTATTATTATTGTAAGTTTATTGTCATATGAAGGACCCAGGCATCAAAACCTAGGCCACTTATACAGAAAGACATACAACAAAAAGACAAAAATAAACCAAGATTGTACATTAAAAATGAAAAAAAACTGAGTTTAACTAATTAAAGTTTAAAAATTAACATAAAAACACCAAAAGTTATAACACAAAATTTATAATTCCGGTGCTTCCGAAAAGAGAACAACAATATCCTACTTCAACTTCACCCGAACAGATGGCTTCACTCCAAAACTGGTTTCACTTTCATTCGAACGACTGGCTTCACATTATTTGAACAACTGGTTCAGCTTTCATTTGAGTAACCGGCTTAACTTTTATCCATACAACTTGTTTCACTTTTATTCGTATAACTAGAACCGCTTTTTTATGAACAACGTTTTTCATTTTTCTTAGGAGAGCCTGCTTCATATTTACTTTCAAATCTTTAACACTCAGATAACTCAGCGTTTGTTGGACTTTCGTAGTAGCTGATAAATGTTGAGAACACTGACTATAAACAAAACTTGAACCCAAGGCCTCTGTTTGAGGTTTTTAGAGGCATTTTAGATTTTTTTTTTAATGAAAGACTGTAAAAGGTTAAGAGTAAGTTTATAACAATGTTGTTGAACAACATATACTTTTTATAAACAAGTTATACGGTAACTTTAACATAATTGAAAATATTTTAAAACAGACTTTTTTGTAAATTGTTTTTTTCAAATTTAAAACTTTATAAAAATGGTTTTTTGTAAACTTGTGTATTTTTGATGGAAAACATAAAACCTTGTAACTTATATTTTTTAGAAACTGTGTAGACATTAAGAGTTGTCAACAACATAAGTTTTATTTTTATCAAATTTATACTAGCTTTTAAATAAAAATCAACAAGTATTAATGTTAATTAAAAATAGTTTGTAACTTTAGTTTAATTGTTGAAAGCTTAAAGAAAAAAATTTGTAAAAAACGGTGACCTTGCTAAAAAATCGAATGTTTTTTTTTTATACACAAGTACAGGGAATATTTAGGCTAAAAAAAGCGTTTTTTTTAACCCTATTGATTTTCATTTGTATAATGAAAATATCTTCTAAATGTAATAATTATGTTCACATAGTTGCTTTTCTTTGAAGTATTAAGTATTGTTAAAAATATTTGGCTTGTGTACCACATTCTGATTTGAAAAAAAAAAAAATTAATAAATATTGACAAATTTTTATACTTAATATTTTTATTAATTGATATAAACAAACTGATAAAACAGAATAAATTTGAAAGTTTGCATTTAGCTTATAACAGCTATTTTCATAATAGTTAATTTAACTACTAAAAATTTGACAAAAAAAAGTTTTGTCCAAGGACCTTGAGTATGAAAAAACCTTTCGGTGATCGAGTCTACATAGTTTGGATACAGTTTAATGCTTCTCCGTAATAAAGTTAGAACTATTCCGTGTAAAACATTAGTCGTAAATGTTAATTAATTAAAATAGTAAAAAAAAACATAAATTTAATTTCTTCTTGTAGATTTCAGCATTTGGTAGAAGCTAATAGTTTATTTTCCAAGTAGCTAAACAACAGACTCGTTTTTTATTCATTAGATTAAATTTAAAAGTTTGTATTTGTTAAAACACAAAATCGTTGTATTTAAAGTAAAAATCAATGTATTTTCTTAAAAATGATACACTTTGTTTCAACTTTTTATACTTCATTATGTTTTTTGAGGTAATAAAATTAACAATATAGTTTTTGATATAGTTTTTGAGTTTTTAGATTTAATAGAAGGCATCTATACAAGGCAGAGCAGTGTTTTATAAGTAACGGGACAAACTAACTGAGAAAATTTTTTCACTGCGCATATTAAAAGGAATAGGTTTTTTGCGGGCCAAAGTATTCTTGAAAAAAATTATCTTAAAATAAAATAATACTTAAATGAAATTTTTTGTATAGGTAAATACACTTAAACAAACATAAATAGGCAGCGCAGTTTACTCACAAATAAATTAAATTGATAAGTTTGTAAACTTTAACAAAAAACAAAACCTTAACTTGCTACTTTTAAGTTAGTTTTTTCATAGCTTGGCGCACCACAATTTGCTGACCCTAGTGGAAAGTCTTATTACAAATTACCAAATTTATCAGGCTATCAACTTTTTTTAAAACAGAAGCTCCATCGACTATTCTTACTCCATGATATGTTTTCATTAAATCAACTAGATGCAATAAAAATCTTTTGACACACGTCAACGAAAAATAAAATTACTTTTAAACACTAGGTATTTAATATTAAATTATTTATAACAGTTTTTATACTGAGTGACAACCTGTTGACATGTAGTTTTAAATTTTATTTCAAAACGTCAAGTTTTAAATTTAGTCAGATTAAATTTTTTGTGCGGTAGGTCTTTTTATGGGTATTTTTTTATGGGTGTCCTAGTTGCAGCAGTTTATTTTTGCAAAATTTTACAAAATTGTTCAATTTATATTTATAATGACGTCATCAAAATATGTAATGGGATAATTTTTTTATTTTCCAACTAAAGCAAACAATGTAGAAGCAATCAAAAATTCTAAATGTTTACACAGTAAATCTAAATAAAAAACCTTTATTAGAAACTTATTTATGGTATAATATATTGTTTTAGATGCTGTAAAAAATTTAAAAAGATGTCTATTAGCTTAATTTAATTCAAATTTAAAATAAATTGGTTTGCGTTTTTCATGGGTATCTTTTTGCTGCAACTAGAATACCCATAAAAGTATGCCTATAAAAAGACTGACCCATTTTTTGTGTACTTTTAGTAACTTAACATGAATTTAAGATATCTATAAAAAACTTTAAAGTAGATATAATCGTAGATACAGTAAATAAGTTTTTGATAGTTTATAAGTTTTGAAATGTTGTTGCTCGACAGTTACTAGTTAGATTTTTTTATTTTTAATAGTATGTTTTAGTACAAACCTTAACTATTGTTCAGACGTATTTATTATGTTTAACCTTACTTGAACTTATTCTTTGATTAATTAATTTCGAACTAATTAAAATTAAAGTTAAAATTGTTTTTACAATTCAATAATTTATTTCAAAGATACACATAACTCAAATTTTAATAATAAAATATTTTTCGTGCTTAACTATTCAGGTTTTTATGTTTACTACTAGCCAGCAGGACCGGAAAAAATTTCGATTACTTTATTACCTATGTCAAAAAGAACTCAAATTTATAGAGAATAATATCAACCAATTAATAAGTAAATCTTACTACTCAGCAAAACCGAGAGTTTTTTTTATATCCAGACCATTGAAGATCCGATATCAGGTTATAAAAAAAGTATGGTAGTTTACCAGTTAACTGCTTCTGTGAAGATAGTTATGTCGGTACGGTATGACTTTAATGCAATTTGATTTAATGATAAAAGAATTTATTCCAAAAAGTATTTTTGATTTTTGTAAAATTATTAATAAAGAAAATAAATGTAAAAGAGTAGTAAATTTTTGAAAAATATCTGCTATTGCAGAACACCTAGTTAATAACCCTGATTGTGCAAGTAATTATAGTTTAAAAAGATTTAAAATGTATAAAAAATTTTATTGTATTACTGATTTAATTAAACTTGAGGCTATATGTATTTTATTTAGAACACCCAAGTTGTGTAAACATAAAGATTTTGATTATACTGTTTCTTTGTTTTCATAAATAGTTTATAAATTTGTTATTATTGTAAGTTTATTGTCATACGAAGGACCCAGGCATCAAAACCTAGGCCACTTATACAGAAAGACATTAAAGCATTTTAACAATGTTTTTTTTTTTTTTTTAGTTTTATTGTAATTAAATTACTAACTATTAAAACTATTAAAACTATTGTTAATCATACTTTGCTCATTCTTATTACTTTTACATTGATTACTTTTTGACTATATAATCTATATTTGAAACTTTTTTTTTTGCTTAGTAAACAACTGAAGAGTTAAGCACGAAACATATTTTGTTATGAAAACTTTAGTTATGTGTATCTTTGAAATAAAAGTAAATTTGCTTTTGTACAAGCTTACAAAATAGTACGTATTTTAATTTAAAAAGTTTTGCTTCCTGTATTGTTTAAATCCTACCTTTTTTTAAAGAACCTTACTTAGTTATGAGAGTCGTTTAATTGTAAAACTTCCATTAAAAAGTAAACAATATAGTCTAAGGTTTCTTAAAGTGGGCTATATGGCCATTTCAGAAATTTAGGGGCCATAAGCTACAAAGGGCCAGAGGGGGGAGGGGTATGAGTAGTTATGGAACCATAGGGAGCCATAAGGCCATAATCTGAACCTTTACTCGATATTCTGGAGTTGTAGAATCAACATATTCTGGAGTTGGTGATGAAAAGTAAAATAAAAGGTTTTAGGTGTATTTGTTGGTAGTTTTGAATGTTATTTTAGGTATCATGAATAATTTTCATAAATTTAGGGGGCCATAAGCTGTTAAAGAGGGGGGACATGAGGCCATAGTATAACGCTTACACTAGATATTCTGGAGTTGATGATGAAAGCAAAAAAAAAGCTTTAGGCGTATTAAAGGGTAGTCGGATTGGGCCATGGCTTTTTTTTCAAAGGGGGCCTTATGAAAAAAAGTTTAGGAAAACCTGATACAGTCTGTATATGAAATCAAGTGGCACCATTTTTTTCCAAAAATTTCAAATACAATACGGTTATTTTTTTCTTTACTAACCGTTATAATAAATGTGTAGTCTTTTAGAATTATATATATCTAATGCCCGTCGAATTAACTTAGTTTTAATTACGTAAACTAACATAAGTTTTATTATTCAAAAATATATTCAAAATTCTATGCAAAATTTTTAGAGTAAAAAGATATATTTGAAATCTATTTCTTTGAACAGAAAAAATATGTGAATAATTTTATTATGAAGACGCTTTCATAAAATAAATTATTAACTTATAAACTTGATTTGAATTTTTATGTCTATCTAACGTTAATAGTAATACCATAACCTGGATAAGACGTGAAAAGGTATCCTTGGTGTACGACTCGATAACCGAAAGGTTTTTTGTGCACCAGGTCCTAGAACCAATTTTTTTGAGCGTGTTTTTTTATCGTTTAATTAACTATAAAAATATTATAATATTTTTCCTTCGTTTATTCAGCAAAAAATACCGTAAGTTGTTTAAATTTAAACACATTTAATAAAAAAAAGTTATTAGTTTTTTAAACAAGTTTCAGTTTGCTTTTTTGAAAACCTTATAAACTTCAAGGTGACAGTTTTGTCACTTGTCTAATGGTATATTTTTGGTATGCTAAATCTTTTTTATCCATTTAATAAAAACTAATTTGTTTGAAATAAATAAAATGTATTACAAAAAGAACGAACTTATAAATTGTCAATAAAAATGTACATATAAATAAAAAATACAGTATTTGAGAATATTATAAAACGCACACAAGTCGTTCACAATTGTAAATTCATACAAAGAACTGGACGGACATATTTTCAAATGTTTAATTATTCTTAGCTTAAATTTATTTGTATCTATATAAACACATTACTAGGATCTTTTGTTTGTAGTTATCAACTGAATAAAAAATTGAACGAACTTTTTCCGAAAGTTATCTGCGTTGCTTTGACTTTAATGACTTCGAACTTAATTTGGAACACTTTTTTCAAAGTTTAACTCTTTTAAGCTTGAGATTAGCTCAAAAAATCTTTTTGCATGTGCTAGATTTGAGTCGGGCTACTCTCTAGTCGACGGGATAAATTTACTAGAAAATCTGTTTGCGGGTTCAAGTCTTTGCATAATTAAGATACATAATTTTAAATAACACATGGCAGAAAACAAAAAAATACTTACTAGTTTACTTCATTTGAATTGTGAAAGAGAAGGACCCTAAGTTTTGCAAAGAGTATTTACAGAAAGGCTTCCCAAACTTATTTTCATAATTTCTCGATTTGAAAATAATCGCTCATTTTGTTACAAACCTCAGAAAATATAGTGTATGTAAGTTGTTATTGTCTTACTAGTTATCGCCTAGGGTTTATATCGCTCCTTCTTTTTAATTTATTTACTCTTCATTGCAAACCCCAGAATATCTTGTTTAAGTTTTAAACCTCTTGTCAATTATACATATCGCTCCTTCTTTTTAATTTATTTACTCTTCATTGCAAACCCCAGAATATCTTGTTTAAGTTTTTAACCTCTTGTCAATTATACTTAAGGTATTTTTTAATCCTTGTTTCAAACCCGAGAATATTTACAGGGTTGTCATAAATATTTTTTCTACAGGTTTTTTAAAGTTTATCTTTTTCTGACTACTTCTAGTAGTAAGTTAAAAAATTGTTTTAAATATATTCAAATATGACCGAAACTTAATTTGCATAATAAAGTCTTAAAAAAAATAGATATATTCAAATTATTTAGAAGATCCTGTTTTGCTATTAAAATTATGATCTTTTTATTTCAATTTATTTTAAGTTCATCCAAATAGTTATTCAAAAACCTGTTTATATAGCCTAAATAGTTATAAAATATAGTACTTTTTTATTTTCAATAAAAACTTTTTATGCTTCCAAATTTTTAAGTATATTTTAAAAGTATGAAAGAATCAATTTATTACAAAAAAAAAAAGATTGGTGCTTAATGTTTTGTTTATAAATAAAAACATTATTTCTTGTGATTTTATAATGAAAATTTAAGTTTTATATAAAAACTATTAATTAAATTAAAATTTAATTTATTAGAGAGCTTTAAGACACGAGTAATATATAACTTATAGTTTTACTAATATGTTACTTTTTATAAAAATTAACCTTACTACAGAGCTGGTCTTTCCGCAGCCTAGGGGTGATTAGTTTTGCAAAATAACAGTTTACGTTTTAAAACTATTATATGTATAAATAAAAAGTTGTATAACAACTGATAAACAAAAAATGTTGAGAATGTTGAAAAACAAATGTACATTCTTTTAGGACTTAACTTTATTATATACTGATTAATTAATAAATATTTTTAATTTTAAACACAACTTAAGTTTTTAGTTAATTTGATCTTTTTTTTTTATTAACTGTTTCAAACAAAAAATAATTTCTCACTTTGCAAACTATATTTTAATTTTTTTCTATTTACAGTATTAACAATAAAAACTATCAACTTTTTAGTATATTCATAGAATAATTATAAAAATCAGTAACTATATTTGGTGTAAAATATTTATTTAGCTCATATTATCAGTTTAGAAGTAATGTAAATTGAAAGTTTACTGATCATCTGCAAAAAATAATACTTAAACTGAATAGTACTTTAACAAATTTACAAAATTAATTTATTGTTTTAAGTGATTTGTTATATTTCAATTTTCGTAACTTTAACGACAAGTCTATTAAACCGTTCAAATTATTTATTTTAACACCTAAGTTGGAAAAATCATGATAAATGATAGAGAATAGAAAGAAAATCTACATATGTTCTGCATGCATAAGTCTGTTCAACTCTCTTTCTGCCTTTGCTTTTGGACATGGAGGTCCTGAAAAAAAAAGTAACAAATAAGCATAATATGAGCATCTAAATAAAGAGGTATGTTAAAAAAGTTTTATAGTAATAATTTAAAATTAACAAAAAAAAACTTAACTGTGTAGAGGACTTAAAAGATTTTTTTTAATTATAAATTTATATTAGAAGTACAAATGCTTAGCTTTATGCAAACAAGTAAGGTTTAACTAAATAATTTTTTAATTAGAAAAAATCGTCTAGTATTAACATGCATCTATAATCAGTGAAAAATAAAGATTTAAAAATATTAATCTGAAGAGTTGATTACAATTTTATTTTATTTCTATCAGTTTAAAATATACTTCAAGAAAACATTTTTTAAGTAATTATAACTTCTAAGTATTCTATTTGAATAAGATTTTAAACAACTGAAGATCTCGTTTACAAACGATGGAAACATTGTATTGTTAATAAAATTTAAAATTTATTAATGAATTATAACTTGAACAGATTAGCAAACCCAACAAACGAGTAAAAAAAGACTAATCTAACAAAACCTAATAGCTCATAAGCTGTTTTATGTACCATTACAGATAAAATTTAAAAATTCTAAACAGAAACATTATATCAAGAACCGAAATTCATCTCTTATTTTTATTATTTTAATTGTGTAATTTTTTTTGGCTAAACCTAGACAACCTTCAAAAGGGAGTTAAAAATAATATAAAAACATTAAGTATAATCTAAACAAACGATTGATGAAGGTCTTAAACAAATATTTTAATCTTTAGAAAGTATTATTAACATAAAAACTGCTGGTTAGTCTAGAGTAGTTTGTTTCATTTTGATTAATATTTTTTAATGAATTTTAAATTCAAACTACTTTTTAGATATATTACAATTAAAATTTAGAGCTCGATATGTGTAAAACAAAATAAAAATTAAAAGTTATTTTATCAATTTCCTCCAATCTTAATTGAATATTTTTAAAACATCATAGCAATTTTTAAAAAAATTGTCCATTTTTAGTATAAATTAAAACTGGGGATAAAAACTGTTTAAATTGTATAAGTATACTGCAATTGTACTAAAAATAGTTTTATAATAACTAAAAATATAAAGGATACAAAGAAAGAGTATAGTATTTGATAGATTTATCATATCTCATCTAAATTTTGTAATTTACTATGTAAAAAATCATTAAAATTCTAGTTTTTGTTTGCCTAATTGTCAAATTCTATGTTTTTTGAGGTTTTATGGCAACCTTAAACAGATTTAAAATAAAGTGATATATCAACTCAGGTGTATATCAAATACTTAACTTTTTGCTTGTTTTAATAGTCTAATTAAAACCATGTATTTAAAATTTCAATGTTGTGTAACATACAGCTTTAAAAATTATTAAACTAAAAAAGTCTTTAAGTTTACAAAATCTGACATGTTTAAGTATAAGTTTACATGCTAAATAAATTCTTAAAAAAATTATAACAAACACTCATAGTTTATATTATTATCTATAATATATTTTTTTTGATATGTATAACTTAATTATTTTTCAAATTACAATAATAACAGTAATAAATGATATAAGTAATAAAATTATGACAAATGTGTCTAAATAAAAAGTAACATAAAATTGTTTTAGAAATAAAATAAGGGCATAGGGCATGGGGACTTTATTACTTATCATGCTATTTTGAAATATAACGGAACTAAGTCAGTTCAATAGAATTCTTATAAAAGAGCAAAGCTAATTAGACAAAAAAAAAAACAATTTCATTGTAAATATATCTTCTACAATTTTCAAGCAATCTTTTTCAAACAAACTCAGTTTAATCTTATACAGTTTAATTGTAGGAATTTTTGAAATATTGAGTAAAACTTTTTTTCTTGTTTACTTTCTTCTTAAAGACATTATTTTTTGTTTTAAAATTAATACAGTATAAATTTTTCTTGAAAGGCAAGGACATTTCAAAGCATTAAAAACTTAAGTCAATACCTTTAAAAAAAAAAAACAGAATTTTTGAACTTTTTAAAATTTTTAAGTTAATTGACAGTGAAGGGTTGTAGTCCATATATACCTTTGTCTCTGAAACTTTTTACAAAAAATTTTCTCATAAACTAATTATATTTTTTGTATCTTATAAAAACTGGCTTATAGTTTATAGTATTAACTTTATACTTAAAGCTCCAATATAAAAGTCAATGTTAATTTTTGTAAAAAATGTCTTAATCCCTATGCCCTCAAACCATTTCGCATAACTAAAAATTTATCTTCTCCTACCTTTTATTGAGATAATTACCTCAAACTTTCAGGAAATGTTTCTTATAACAAATAAAAAATTTTCTTTTTTGTTTTTTAACATAAGATTTTTTTTTATTTTTTTCTTTTATGACAGAATTTTCTAAAAATTTTAATGACATTTCCTAAAAGTTTGAAGCAAAATTTAAGTTTAAAGTTTTAAATTTAGTTAAAAGTCAACAAAATAAGATCAAATCAAGAAAAAAGTGATTAACTGCCTGTCCTCCCCTATGCTAATAAAGGTGAACAATACTATATATACTATAAGAAATTTTTAGATATATAATAACATATAAGATCAAAAACTAACCCATCAACTTTGATCCTTCATCATTTGACAAATCTACATAAAACTTTCCACCATTCTTTTCTAAAACAAAAGAGTACCATAAATATTACTGTAATTTTAATGTTAACACTATTTTCAAGGGGGTTCTCAACCCTGTGCATAATTTATTACTGGAAATTAAGCTCTGTGCCTACTAAGCTATAAAAAACATTAATTCACTTTTTTATAGCTTTTTGTGTCTTAATATATACAGGGTTGCCACTGCTTTTTTCAAAATGTTTTCCAGGTTTTCCAAATTTCTTTGATGTTTTTAAAAGTACATATTTGTGGGACTAATTTTAGTTGAAAGTTAAGTTTAAGGTAAGAAACTGTGTTAAATAGTATAAAAACATTGAAACAATACTGTTAAGCTACTTTAAATATGCTTTTAAACAAACAAAAATTTTGATAATGACAATTTTTTTTTTATAGATTATTTGAGTAAAATTGAAATTTTACTACTGAACATGTGAAATTTGTTAAAATTCCAGGATTATTTATTTTGTTCAATAATTGACGTTTTCTTCAAAATTTCTGAAATTCCAAGTTTTTCCAGGTTTTTTTATGCCTGAATTGTAAAATTCCAGTTTCCAGGTTAAGTGGCAACCCTGTATATAAAATATTATGTTATAAAATGTTAAATTAGGGTAAAACTAGCTTTTTTCCATTAAAAATACAACATGAAGATTAAAAAAATATTTTTTGTTAAATCAATTTTCTGTGCACAGTAAAACAACTTATATGTACACTAATGCTGTATATGATAAAAATTAACCTGAAGCTATTAACTTAAAATCAATAAAAAAATTCAAATTTTAAATCAGATCTTAAAATGACTAACATTCAATTTTATCTTTATTAATTACTATCATTTGCTTTAAAATAAGTAAACTTATATATACAGGGTTGCCACTCGTTTTTTAAATTGTTTTCCAGGTTTTCGAAATTTCTTCCATGTTTTTAAAAGTACACATTTTTGAGTCTAAGTTAGTTTTAAGTTAATTTCTATCTAAGAAACTGTGTTAAATAGTATAAAAATATTGAAAATATACTGTAAAGTTACTTTAAATATGTTTTTTAATACAAAAGTTTTTTGATGATGACAAAAAATCTTAATTATATGATAGATTTTTTTGTCAAATCAAAATTTTATAACTGAAAATGTTATAATTATTTAAAATTCCAGGTTTTTCCAGGTTATTTTAGCCCTAATTGTCAAATTCCAGGTTTCCAGGTAAAGTGGCAACCCTGTATATAGTTATCAACTAAAAATATACAACCAAAGTAAACAATTACATTAAAAACATTTAAAATTTAAGTGATTCTTACACACTTATAGAAGAGACTGCAATTATGCATTTTTTCTTATAAATTTAAAAACTAACTTTGATCAGCCCAAGTAGATCCAGTCAAATATAATGCTCCAAGGTATATTGGAATAGCAATTGCAGCATAAAACTTATACCTTTTGACATTGTTCATTTTAGAGTTTCCAGCTATCTGCATATAGTCTAGCATAGAAACGTTCTTTGGTGGGTACATCCAACCGCTCCATGGAGTCTTTTTTGTTTGGAAAAAATAACTTCCACCAAAAGGTAACATAGTGAGTTTTACAAAAACTAAATTTTTATATAATTGTATTTAAATATTTAACATTAGTAGTCTCACATAACCAACAAAAATATAACAAATTTGACCCTGATCTTAGATTATATTATAATTCAAAAATGTAAGTAATTTTTTCAAGTTATTAATAAAAAATTAATTCAAAAAATATTTAGACTTAATACTAAATAAAAAATTAAGCTTATTTAGGGTATAGGGGGTGTAGATCACCTTGCAATATTCAGAAAATTTTGTGCAACAAAACCATGGTTGCCACTGATCAAGCTGAGAAAAATTTCCTGACTTTTCCTGACTTTTTACAAAAATTTTCCTGACTTTTCTAAATCAAACTCTTAAATTAAACTTATTCTAAAATACATAACCTAACACTTGATACTATATAAAGCTTTCAATCTAATTTTTATATAGGTTAAAAACAACAGTTTTTTGCTGAATTCTAACATCAAACCTCCAGAACATCACTTAAACCATCTGTGTATGATTGATGTTTGTAATAAACAGCTCTATCAGCAAAATACTTGTATTATAACCTTATAAACACAGCTTGTCTGAAAAAAGACACAATTTTTTAGCATTTCCTGGCATAAATGTATCTAGATAAACAAACGACATATAAGGAACTTTTACAATTAAAACCTTAAATCAATAAGGAACTTTCACAACTTAAACCATAAAATAATAACGAACTTTTACAGTTAAAACATTAAAACAATAAAAAACTAAATCAAATACTTTTTTTTTAATGTATGTACTAAAATTTATTTTCTCTGTTTTTTATTAGCACTTCAACCTCTTCATCTAATGAAAATATGGTTTTCTTCATCTGGTCTTCATTCCAATTCAATATACACATTAACTTGTTACATAAAATACTAAACTAACTGCTTAGTTATAAAGAACTCAATTATTTACTTAAACAAAAACACTTTGATTATAAAATTATGCTAGATAAACTGTTGTTTATATATCACAGTTTCACTATGGAAGTATCCTTGCTACAGATCATCAATACTAAAAAGCTTACAAAATCTGCTTGTTCAAGTAGGGTACTTGTTCAATATGTTGATAGAATTTTTTTGCAATTTTATAAAGGATATTTTACTAATTAATACCAGATGAAGGCATTGGAAATAATACTAAATATTTTTGTAAATTTATAGGAAAATTTTTAGAGTTTTTTCTGACTTTAAAGGACTTTTAATAAATTTTTACCATTTGAAGGCTTTGGAAAACAACGAATTTTTTAAATCTAAACTGACAAAATCTAACTTTTTTTTTAATTTTATGAAATTTCCTGACTTTTCCTGACTTTTTTTCAAAACCCCCCATTTTTTCCTGACTTTTCCTGACTTTTGTCATTTTTTTTTAATTTTTCCTGACTTTTCCTGATTTCTTGACCGAGTGGCAACCCTGCAAAACTTTTTAAAAACTGAAAAATAAAAATTTTACAACAAAATAACAAAAAAAAAAGATTTATTTTTGTTTATAAAATTTTGATTTCTAGAAAATTCTTTTCGACAAAATTTTTAAATATTGCAAGGAACATTTCCTAAAAGTTTTAAGTGCTTATCTCAAAAAACATAGAAGATAGATTTTTAGTGAGTAAGTCTTTTTTTTTTGCGATGTCAGTTTGTGCCTTCCATAGGGAACCCATGTTTTGTGTCCCATAAGGTCCGATTTCGACCTGCTATATTTCAAGATTTATTTTTAATTTCTAAAATCTGTAAAAAGCATCTTGTAGCTTAGTTAATACCATATAAATTAAGATCAATTTGAAAAGTGATTTAACCCCATATGCCCTTAATCGTTATGAATAGATTTAACATTATATTTGAAAGGTAAATATAACCAATAATCATCTGTCTTTCTAATTCATAAGCTAGTATATTTTTAAGCTTTTATTTTTTCAAGTAAAAACAGTACAGGAAAACAGAAAAAAATATTTCAATTAAATGTTTTATTAAATAAGCACACTTTTTTTTCTGTAATTTTTTTATTAATTTAAGATTTTTTGTTTCAATCAAAATTGCCTCCATGAATTTTTTGTTATTCTTGAAATGCATAGAATATGTTTTTATGATATTTTCTGTACGCAGAAAAATTTCTAACCAAAAAATTGAAGGTTGAGTTTTTAAGGTCACATACAGTTTACACAGAGCTTATTATAAAAAAAATTCAGCCTGGCACTTAGTTTCTTCAAATCATATAAAAAAATTCACTGAAAGTTTTTATGACATTTCCCAAGTTTAAATTGATTTACAGTTTACAAAATCTTAAACAACATGTAGGAAACAGATTTAAAATTTATTGTTTTTTATATATAAATAAATTAATAAAAAAAAGGATCTTTATTCTGTTTCTTTTTTTAGAAATTGGCTATCTACAAATTGCTTATAATATTGAAAAGAACTTTTCCTGAAAACTTGAATTAAATTAATTGAAAAATGAAGGAGATAGATTTAGTGGTCTTTTCAAAATTCTAAGAAAATCAGTAATTAAAAAAAAACTATTCTATACTGTTGTATCATATTTATTTTTTAGAAAACTGGTTATATCTCAAAACTTAATTGATATGGTTATGTTCTCTAAAAAGCATCTTATAGTTTATACTGTAAGCTTTGGAACAAGATTCAGTTATAATAATTGTAAACAAACTGTTGGACCCCTTATGCCATTTAACTCTCATGAATTTAACGTTAAGTTTGTATTAAGATTTTTCTCTGGCTTCAAAAAAAAGTTCTGCATGAGATCATTTAGTTTTTTTATAATTTCAAATTAGTTTATGTGAGGAAAAATATTGTACAGGAAGACTTAAATTGAAAATAAAGCAATTTTTTTAAGCCTTAGCATTTTAGAACAACATAATGTGGAAAAATTTAAAGACTTTAAGGTCTTATTTAAAAGTTTCATTTCAACAATGGGTCAACTTTCTGAGTTTTTAAAGGGTTATTGCTTTTGTATGCTATGCACTTCTAATATAAAAAATAATTCTTAATACCATAAGTAACTTTATTTAATTCAATTTTTTTAATTTTTTTTTGACTTGTATTGTCGATATGAAAAAAAATTCAAAATTTTAAAAAGTTGTCAGTTTATTACCAATAATTGAGCTTTTGTTCTTTTTTTTTCTAGTTAGCAGACCTGCAGTTAGCTTTTTCAGGAACTTTTAAGAGGTATTTAGAACCTGTTTGGTGGAAATATTGTTACTCAACTAACTCTTTAAATTGTTGATGTTTTTTGTAGTTGTAGATTTTTTCAAACAAAAGCTTGAATAGTATAATAATAATATGTAGTAGAAAAAGAATAAAGTTTTTTGTTTATAAATATTTAAGTCTAAGAGCCCTTTTTTCTTAATCAGTCATACATAATATATCAATTTTTTCATAAACAAAATTTGTTGTTTAAAAACTTGTTAAGTTTAATAAGTCTATAGTGTACAAAATGTTTTAACTTTTTGTTCAATTTTACCAGTCCAAAAAAAGACAATAAACTGTATCCCTAATGATGTATGACTTTGTGACTTAAAGGTTTTTTCATACACCAGTTCTCTAACGTATAAAAACATTAAGTATAGTTAGCTGAATACTTGCAACCTTAAATTCATACTTATATCCTAATGCACCAAACCTTAAGTTGAGGTTGTATAGTTTTAATACTTTATATATGTGTTCTTGTAAGTCATCTAATCCTACAATTTAAATTATAAAATAGCATTTCCGACGTCATAATCAACACCTGAAGACTAAAAACGCTT
Organism: Thalia democratica; assembly: GCF_965202585.1. NCBI lineage: Eukaryota > Metazoa > Chordata > Thaliacea > Salpida > Salpidae > Thalia > Thalia democratica. The sequence goes on from NC_139165.1 coordinate 63,695,606, forward strand.
ATAAATTGTCTAGTTACGTATTTACTAATGCACCAAACCTTAAGTTAAAGTTGTATAGTTTTAATACTTTATATATGTGTTCTTGTAAGTCGTCTAATCTTACAATTTAAATTTAAAAAAAAAGAAGCATTTCTGACGTCATAATTGACATCTGAAGACAAAAAACTGTCTAGTTACGTATTTACTAATGCACCAAACCTTAAGTTAATGTTGTATAGTTTTAATACTGTATATATGTGTTTTTGTAAGTTGTCTAAACCTACATTTGAAATTAAAAAAAAACGATTCTGATGTTATAATCTGTCATAACTTTGTCAAAAAAGTACAACCTGTCATATTACAAACAACCAACATAATAATTGAAATGATTTGAATTGTAATAAACATCTATGGTGTTGCATCTCATGGATACCTTTTAACGCCTTGTCCAGGAGTTTAATCAACTTTAAACTAATTTTTACTAAAAATTTGTGTTTTTATCTTGTACATTTGCTTAACCAACTTTTAACATTGGTAAGTCATGGTTATTTTGGATATAAAAAACATTAGTTTTAAGTCTCTCCACAAAGTTACTAAATACATGAGTGTTACTCTGTATTAGAGTTGCATGTTTTTATCTTATTTTTATTTAAACGACAATAAAACTTCTGTTTCAGCATTTCTATGGTGTATTTGTTGGTGTTTAAATAGAAATAAAAAATATACTGTACATTTATATATAAAAAGCGCTGATTAACGTATACAAACATTTAAAATGTTGTAGATGTTTTATATAAGATTATACCTAAATAAGTAAAATATAAATGTTACTCAGTCTGATTTGCTGAGTCAACAATTATTTTTATAGCTTCAGTTTTTTTTTTTACTCATTTATATCTTTATATCTAATCTATGTAACTGAAACATATTGAAAAATAATAAAAAGTAAATAAGTTTTGTTAATTAAAATTTAAAACAACAAAAATAATTTATTTTTGCTGACTCAGTTTTTAAATTTATATGCCAAATTTATGGTAGAAATGTTTAGTATTTTGCATAACGTATTTATATTACAACTTAATTTTATCTGTAAGGCTTAATTACATAAATCTAATAAAAAACAGGCCTATTATTTATTAATCATATATGGTATTTGTTTAAAAAAGGTGCACTTTGTAAAAAATCTATCTTATTTTATTATATTGTAGACTTCTACTACATTAGAACAGAAGAAGGTAATTTGATTTCCTAAACATATGTAAATGTTTTAGAGTTATGGTCCGATATGCTCCATTGTACCGTTGTTAAAATTGTAAAAGATCCCATAATAATAAAATAGTATTATTGTTTTTGAACAGTAAAATATTAGTTTCATTTATTTTAATGACATCAAAAGTGTTTTTTTTTTTAATTTTAAATGTAGGTTTAGACAACTTACAAGAACACATATATAAAGTATTAAAACTGTACAACCTCAACTTAAGGTTTGGTGCATTAGGATATAAACATGAATTTAAGGTTGCAAATATTCAGCTATCTATAGAAACGTGTTCTCTAGAACTAACTTTTTGAGCACTTTTTTATTCATTTAAGACCATAGGGGGGTTAGCCATGTTTTTTACAAGTTGATCTTATTTTATAGAATTATTTCTCAGCTTCCAGATGCTTTTTATCGTTTTTAAAAAACTCAAATTATTTTTTGAGATATGACCAGTCAAAGTCGGGCCGCATAATAGGTTCTCTATGGAAAGAGAAAACTAAAACAGAAAAAAAAGATTTTTTTTTTAATCTATCTCCTGCTACATTTTTCAAGCAATCTTCTTCAAACTTTTACAGTCTTATCTTTATACAATAACAAAAAAACTTTACTTATGAAATTTGATAACTTGTATAAATAAAAATTTTATCAAAAAAAATAAAATAAAAAAGTTTTTTTTTCAAATTTCATAAGTAAAGTTTTTTTTTTTAAATATAAGGAACATTTCCTGAAAATTTAAAGATTGCTTGAAAAATGAAGGAGGAGATAGATATTTAGTGAATATAAAATTTCTGAGAAAATTAATGTCAAAAAATTTGTGGTCCATACGTTTGTATCGAAAACTTTATACAAAATATAAATTATCTCAAAAGTTAAATGATATTTTTGAATTCTATAAAAACTGGCTTGTAGTTTGTACTTAAGCTTTCATATAAAAGCTTAAGTTAATTTTTGTAAAATAAAAGGTAATATCAACCCTGGTAATAAAAAACAAATATATTATATAACTTGAACAAAATTTCAAGTTATTGTGTTGTATATGTTTTGGCCTTTAAATCTAAAATTGTCCACTTAAAGCTTTTTATGTTAAAAGTTAATAATGTGATACAGAATACCCACAGTTTTCAACACACTAGTAAAATAAACACCAAATATTCAAAATATTCTTATTTACAGGGTTACCTGAGGTAATTTGTAAATTTCTTATAGGTTTTAAAAGATTAAGTTTTTGTTTGTTTTTAATATAAATTAAAGGTATATGAAAACTGTCTTAAATACAGGATTACTAAATGTTTGGCAAACAAGTTTTCAAAAGTACACAACTTTTGATCTATTTTTTGTTTAAAGATAAGTTCAAGGTAAACAACTGTGTTAAATAATATATTAACATTGAAAAGATACTGTAAAGATACTTTAAATGTGTTTTTTAATAAAAAAATTGGATGATGACAAAAATTTTATCTATATGATAAATTTTTGTGTCAAATCGAAATTATACTACTTAACATGAAATAATTGTTTAAAATTCAAGGTTTTATAGTAATTTTTGTTCAAAATTCCAGGTTTTTTAGCTACTGTTCAAATAGTATAAAATCATTGAAAAGATACTGTATGTACCCCAAATAAATTACTTTTAATTTGTTTTTTAACTAAAAAAAAATTATATGTATAAAATTAATTTTCTAAAATCTAATTGAATTTTCATTATTTTTAATGGAAAATAAATTCAAAATTCCAGATTTGTCAGTGAATTTTGTTTAAATATGCATGTTTAATTTTAAGAAAAATTCAAATTCAAGATTTCTTTTTGACTAAATTGTTAATTACCAGGCTTATCTTAAGAATCTATGTTTTTGGGCATCCCTGTACTTAGGTTCTAACGATTATATTAAAACCTCTTCTTAAAAACATAAAAAATTATCAAAAATTCTGAAGTTAAATTTGTTAAAAATGAATTTTTATGAAAATATTATATTTATTTGAAAATAATTCAAATATTTTTCAAACACTTAAAAAGTAAACTAAATAGTATTAAGCTTTGTGGTTAAAATTTGTACTCAAGTTAAGAACCAAAAATTATGTATTATAGTTCTCTTGATCTTAATGAAATATAGAGCAATTTAAGAAAATTACATTTATTATTTTGATATTGAATTTTATGTAGGTTGTTAAGTTTAAGTAATCAAAATAAATAGGAAACTCCTAAATATTCTTAACTATTTCTACTTATGAGCTCATTTAAGTTGAAATTATAAAAGTTAAAAAAATAATCCTTTTAATGTATACTATTAATTACAACTATTAGTTTAAAACTTCACTTACTGTATATTTTATAATGTTTTGCAAGAAGATAACTTTCTTTCTTAGCTTAAGTGACATTTAGTAATATTTGTACATTATTATTATATTTAAAATAAAGATAATTCTTCTCAATGAAGTTAGATTTTATTTAAAATGAAATAGTGCATGCTCACAATAACCAAGGATAACCAAAGGTTCTCTACACCAGATCTATTCACTAAAGTTGTGAGCATTCATATTTTTCTTACTAAAACATAAGTCCATCACAAGAACAATAATATTTAAATAAAAATGTGAATGTTAGTTAATGCATGGATTCAAAAAAAATAAATAAAGTGGATCATGATTAAACCTAAATGTGTAATTGTATACCTGACCTGTAAGCTAAATTTTCAATAACTTCTTTCAAAACGACTAAAACGGAGTTTTACTTTATTTACTTCTATATGTAATAAAGCCAACAACCTATAATTTCTTTTATTTGCAAAATTTAAGTTAAAACTATTCTAAAGCTGAACTTCTAAATTATTTCTAACATACTTACTAGAAAAAGTATGACATTTACTTCCAGCAATTTATCTTTATCTTTTAAAGCAAATTCGTAATAATTTTAGTCCTATTAGGTTTAACTGTTTTAAAACTCCTACTTTTTACGAGCGTGAACTTAGCTTGAGAACGTTTTTAGGAATTTTGTAAAAGTTCCTTTTTTTAATTAAAGAAAAAGGACCAAATATTAGCTATTAAGATAAGGAAAATAATTGGGTTTTAAATTTGAACATTTTTTTAAATTCCTAAAAAACGCTCTCAAGCTAAGTTCACGCTCGTCTACTTTTTTACGTTAACTCGGCCATTACTAAACGCTTAACGATATAAGTTTTGAATAAAATATCCTCGCGTTACATTACAAGCATATTCAAGTAGACTTACGCCAAACTCTGGGAATTATGAGTGCAACGTCTTTACAAACTTAAATCGACATTTATTTGCCTAAACTTATAAACTCGTTTTAGTTGCTTGTTTTCTGAATAAGCACACAGTATAAAAGATGTTTAAACCAATATAAAACTAATAATTTATTACTAAAAGATAATTTTTATAAGACTTTACCTAACAATTTTATTTTTGTTCGTTGTTAAACTTTAATTCTTTTTTTTATTGTAAACTTAACTGATATATTATGCTATAACTTATATTATATATCATTATATATTATATTATATATTATATATTATGCCTATAAGTATTAAATTAAGTCTGAGAAATAGGATATAGTTTGAATGAATGAGTAATACAAAAAAAATTATATAACAAATATATTATTTATATATTTAGTAATAAAATTAGTATAAACAAATGCTAAACAAACTATAAGATTCTTTTTCATTATTGCTAAAAGCTTTAAAAGAAATACTAAACTAAGATAAATACTCAAGCTGAAAACGATGCGAAAGTAATTAAAAAGAATTTATTCAACTAAAAAAAAATTTTGCTAAATTTTATAAATCGTAAAAATTATATTTTATCGTCCTAAATATAGCTTTAGAAAAGTAAATTAACTTTTGTTATAATCAATAAACGACTTGAAAGTAAATTTTACATAAATTAAATCAAACATAATACATTTTTCTGTACATTTTCGTGTACAAGCATCTTAGCTGATATAGCTTTAAGTTAAAGCTGATTAAACCTTTTAGTTAAAATAAAACTTTGAATCTCACAAAAATGTTTTAAAATTTAAAACTTCATTTTGTAAAATTATTAAATGTCTTGTTTGTATATACTTTAGTTAAAATTTATTAAGCCAAGATTATAGACTGACGAGTGACAAGCCTTAGTTGAAAGTTATTAATAACTAATTTATCAAGCATGCAGTTTATTTAACTTTTTTTAAGTTTAAGGCTTATATAAGCGAAGCACTAAAAGAAAAATATTAGTCTAAACTGTCTAAGATTTTCTTTAACAAATAAAAAAGTTAAACTTAGTCATAGTCATTATTTATACAATTGGAACTTTGGAATAAAAATCAATCAAAATTTGAGTTAGTTTTTTGGGTAAATTCTAATTGGTATAGGAAAAGTTAATTAAAAAAAAATCTTAACAAATGCTCTTTATTTAAAAAAGTTATAACTTTCATGTACAATAGAAAATAGAAAACTGGTTTAAAAACATTTAAATAGCTATTATATAAGTGTAAGAAACACTATGGTTTTAAGAACAACTTTTATATAGTTATTTTTTCATATGTTATACCTTTAGTTAAATTTTATTCTTAAAAATTAAAACTCAAGTATTTCTCGGAAACGTCAAAAAATAGTTTTAAAGATTAATTTATATAGAAAATTGTTTAAAAATGCTTGCAGTTGCGAAATGTTTATTTAGTTTAAACAATAAAAGTTTGATTACTTATACTAAAAACATTAAATAATGAATATATAAAATGTAATTACCCTTTTTCAATTGCTTTTATATATTTGTCTTTCACAATCGTTTTCAAAAAAATGTTAATATATCTATCGAGTGGTGATAAAATATATTTTGAATTTAAATTTTTTTAATTGTCATTAACATAATAGTACGTACAGTCACCTCTCGCGAATCTACGCACTCTCGTTTATTTACGCATTTAAGAACAATCGAAAAATACAAAACTTGAATAAATAGTTTGAAAAACATAAGAGGACATAGACTTTTGATAAAACTAAGATTTTTCCATTTTTAGTGTGTGTCTTCTAAAAGGAAGCTATGAACTTCACATCCTAGGTGTCTTAACTCTACCTTTTACCTTTGAATCAAACATGGTACAATTTTTAATTCCTGTCAATGTTTATGGCATAAAACTTCATTATAACTCAATAAATCTTTTAGTATTTTTCTAATACCATGCAAGAAAAGTTTAATTTAATGTGGGAAAGGAGTAAATTAGAAAAAAAATCTTTGTATACACATAAAAAAAAATTAATAAAAACTTTCCCTTTATTTCAATACTGTCTTTTTAAAGAAAGGTAACCATTACAGCACCAAGCTACATACGTATGTACAATTCTAATGAAAACTAAATAAGTAAACAAAACATTAAAATTAGGAATGTTCTAAAACTGTACCTAAACAAATGCGTTATAAGAAAACAGCCAATATAGTAGGCATTTTTGCTACATCTCGTTTAGTTACGTTTTCTAGTTTAGTTACGCACTTTTGCTATAGATTCGCGAAGGGTGACTGTACACGACTATGGAGCTGTTGATGTTGATCAACTAATAGATATATATTAAGTTAGCAATTAATTTTAACTACAATTTTGTTTGAAAAGAATACAAAGATTATGTTGAAAAACTTTGTAGAAAATAAAACAAAATCAGTTTTAAAATAAGTAGTATATTTTAGTAGTTTTAAGTCGCAACATTTATTTATCAACAAAAAAATTCTTCCTACAAAAATACGCAAAATTATTTATAAAAACTTAGTGCATAAACATGTTAAAATTTGTACATACCTATAGTGCAGGATAAAAGTAAAATCTAAAAACCTCTTGTAGAATAGAAACAAAATTAACGAAGCCCGTTTGGTATGACACAAAGGTTAAAAACTGTTTTTATTTTTACATAACAAACAAAAAACTTATTACTGTATATTTTTTGTTAACTAACAAAAGAACAGTTTTCTAAGAAATAAATTGATCTTAAATATTCAATGTCTATAACAATCAATTTTCAATTTTTATAAAATTTAAAGTCAATGTTAAACTTTGAAATAGATCACAATAGGGGAGTGCTTTGATTGGTTTCCTGGAGCCTAGGCAAACCTTAAAAAAAGAATGACTGAAAAAAAAAGAAGCTTAGATTATATACTAAAAACATTAGTTAATCAGAAACCTTACATAAATTAATAGATTTAAATGTGCTTTTTTGCTAACTAAATGAATGTTAAATTCGTGATATGTAAAAGCTACTACAAAAGAACTCATTTTTGAACAAAAAATTAAGCTACCCAACTGAAAAAAAATTCGACATACGGCGCAAGACTGCAACATTGGTTTTTAAGCAAGTCTTTCCTCAATAACCGATAACTCCAAAACCTGATAAAAAAACATTGAATCAAAGTTCCAACTCGTGCAAAAGTGTCTTTTATGTAAGTTATAAAAAGTTTATTTGTTTATATCATACGTACTGTTTATTTATAGAAGAATAGTTATAATTATATAACTTGATCGTAAAGTGACTCCGGTATTGTAAATTTAAAACAACAGAAATATTTTGATTAAAATATTCATTTATGTAAAATTTAACTTATAGCTTAAGCGAACTAAAATATATTTTATAACCTACTAAAATAAAATATATTTAATACATTGATTATTTTTTACAAATTAGGTATAGGTCGCAATCTAATTTACGTTAGTATAAAACTAATTCTTTTTCTGCTTCTTTATATATTAGAAATGAAATGCTAAATAAAAAATATTTAACAAACCCTATGTCATTTGAGCATATTTTTTCTAAAATACTACATTTAGTGCTCCTTATATATAATTTATCATTGAACAAAAAGAATATACACGATATGTTTTTAAAGTAGTCATACAAAACTTAATTAGGCACAGACTTTAAAGTTTAAATTTTAGTGTTGATAAGATGAATCGGCTAACTAAAACAGCTTATCAAATAGTTTGTCTTTGTATATCAGTTTATTTTGATAGAACATTTTCTATACCTCGGGATGACAGCCTTTTATATTTTTGGACAGTTCAAAAAAAAAAACATAGTCATCTACTATAAATTTGATAATCCAAAGAGTATGATAAGAATTAAGAACTACATGTGTAACTTATTTTTTTTTGAAAAAAATTAATAGTTTATTGACCAACAAAAAAGGGTTAAAAGAAATAAAAAAAGGTTTAAGGACCTAGTGTACGAAAAAAACCTTTTAGCCGTACACTACTTACTTGGATACAGTCTAACGTCTTGTTTAGGATCAGGATGACAATAAGCTCTAATGTATCCTATACAAATAGTAATTATTAATTTAAGAGCTTTATATGTAAGCTTTTACAAAAAAAAATGTTTTGAATGTTTTAAAAAACTATTATTTTAGCTAAAATGTATATTGTGGGCCGCAGTTTGTCGATCCCTGTTCTAAACTATCGTGAAACATGTCATGTTATGTACTTGGTGGGTTTACAAAGTGCTTTCAAAAACGAAAATTTGTCTAAAGTAAAGGATATATTTTAGCTGGTTTTTGTTTTATTAATTCAATAAAACATAAATTATATTTAACTAAAAATTTAAAATTTTGTTGAACATTTTAGTTTTGTTATATTTTTAAACAAGAAAATGTGACATATAAAGTTAATGAATTGCTAAAACAAAATTTATTACAGAAAATAACAGTTTAATGCAAGTATTTTACTAAAGAAACAAACATATAACTTAATGTTTATATTACATTAAAAAAGATAAACTTTTTAAAAATCTAAAATCTATTAAATAATTAGGAGTAACGTTTTGATGATTTTTTATATGCGTTTAATTTATTTATTCTGATCTTTTTAAGATTGACAAACTTATATCATATTTTTCTAAAGATAAGTTCGAAAAAACGAACAATTAAAATAATTCATGTTGATATACTTTTCAAAATGAGTTTCGGCTAGATAAAATTTCCTTCTATTTCTTATTTGAATTTTTTTTTAATGTTTTTTAAAACTAGACACTTTAAGAAGCTTTCATTTTTAATTACAGTTATTTGAAATTTTAATTAAAAATTACATACTAAATTAAAACAAAAAAACATTCTCAAATATTCAGTGTTCAGTTGATAAGCAATATAAATATTCTGGCAACCTTGATTTGATACAAAATTTAGGTTATTTTAAATTATTTAACAAAAATAAGAATTTTTTAAAATAAATATACGTGCTATAAAAAACAGTAAAACATTTCAGAGTTAAAATAAATAGTTTGTTGTTTGTAAGAAAATGTAAATTTGTATCAAATAAGTTTTAAAGTTAACTAATGATTACTTTTTCAACAATTCTATAAGCTTTACTGTTTTGATTTTATTTTAATTAATAAAAACAATGTGTTCACTTTAGAGAGATTATCATTAGATCATTCAATAGATAAATTTAGTGTTACAATCGTGTAATGTCTTTCTTAAATTAGGTAAACTATCAAGCAGGCATTTCATTTGTTAATATAACAGCAGTACATGAACAACCTTATAAAAAAATTATTCGAGCATGAAAATTTAATACAATACATAAAAACTTTTATCAGTTTTTCAGTTGGCATACTATTCATCAGTGTTCTGGCAAGAGAAACCCTGTTGAAAGTATAAACAAAAGTGCATTTGATTTTGAATAAACTATTGAAAGTAAGTTTCCTCTTTGAAATAATACTACCAAAAAATTTAAAACTTCGTTAATTTTTTTTTCATCTGTCATTTATTTAAAGAAGTTTTCTTCTTGCAAGAATCATATTTGTTGCTACAACAAATGCAGAATCAGAAACTTTTGGTTGACTTTTGAAAAACAAAAAAAAAGTTTTTGAGAACTAGTAGGGGAATTTAAGAATAATTTGGCCATGAGTATTCAAAAAGGTTCAAGTTAAAGATAAACCTGATATCATTCAAATATTTAATGTGCTTTAATTTTAAATTAATAAAAAAGTAGAAGTATGCTATTTTACTGTAGCTTATTTTTCAGGTTGAAATTTTCAAGAATTAAATCATGAGTATAAGAAAAAAGAAGCTTCACCTGGATTCTGAGAAGCCTTTAACTAAAACCAAATTTGGTTAGTTTTTTTTTTATGGTAAAAAAACATCAGTCTCAAACTCAACCCCTTGCAAGGATAAACATTTTCTGGTTTTTTTTTGTGTACTCAACTAAGGTTTCGACTAAATGTTTAATGGTTTTATTTAATTTACAACATTGCAAAGCTAAGTTTAAGTTTATTTATCTGTAATCACTATTTTTACAGAACAGAAATTTGTTGTATGTTATTCAGATAAAGTACCTGTAAAATCAATTTTACAATTTTTTTGTTCTTGGTTTTTACAGACTTTTCAAAATTAAAAATACCTGTACCCTTTTTTATACTTTTTAGAATTAGGCTAATCAAGGCCTTCTAAATCTTCTTCAAAAAAGTATTGTTTAAGTCTTTATTAACAATGTTTTGGTTTTAGTTGTAGAATAATATTTAAAGCTGTGTTATGTTATTCTGTTAAAATATAAGCAACACCCAAGCCAAAATTTTTGATATCAGAGTTGCCAAAAAGTCTAGAATCCTGAAAAAACCCAAAATTTGAAATTTTAGGCAAAAAAAAATAAAAAAACCTAGAATTTTAGACAAAAATCACTAAAGAACCTGGAGAAACCTGGAACTTTAAACTATTTTTACATGTAAAATAATTAAATTTCAATTAGATATAAAAAATCTATCATATAGATAATTTCATTTTGTATCATTAATTTTTCTAAGTTCTAAAATATATTTTAAGTAGCCTTACAGTATCTTTTTAATGTTGTCATACTATTTAAGACAGGTTTTAACCTTAATTCTTTTTTTACAAAAGTTAACAGTCGCCCTTTATTGAAAGCTTAGAGTATGTACCATAAGATACATTTTTTATAACAAAAAAATTTAAAGTAACTCTTGAGATTTAACTACTTTTGTAAAAAAACAGAACAAAACTACAAGTTTTCATGGCAGATATTCTCAGAACTTTCAAAAAACCACTGAAAGTCAATCTCTACCCTCACTTTTACAGTGATTTACTTCAAATTTTTCAAAATGTTGTTTTTAAAATTACAAACAACTTGTATAAAGCAAATATTTGAGAAAAAAAAAACTTATGACCAAAATTATAAAATTTTTCTATTGTTTATTTGTATCAAAAAAACATTAATAAAAAAGTTATCAAGTCTATTTCTTACAAATTGTTGTTTTTTTAAAGATTAGATTAAGAAAGTTATAAAACTATTCCTCAAAAACTAAAGGGAAAAATACAATTTTGGTGAAATAGCTTATTTTTGTATCCCATTAAGAACCTATTGAACTCTCTACATTTCATAGCTTATATCTCAAAAGTTACTTAGAATTTTTAGAAACAGTAAAAAATAATTGGTAGTTTAAGTTAAATTTAAAAAATGAAACAAACTAATTTTAAAATAAGTAATTTACCCTTTTATGGCCTTAATTTGTAATTGAATAACTTTTAAGAATAAAAACTGACACTTTGATTTTTATTGTTTTTTATTGAATATAAAACAAAGTTTTAAGAAAGCATTTAAAGCTTAGTATGAAAGATATTTTTATATTATAATAAAAAAAAATGTTAATTTTAAAGTATTTTGTACAAGTATGTGGTAAAAACAAGTTGTGAAAAAAGTTGTAGCAAAAAATTGAATTCTTTTCCAACTTAGTTGATACCATATTACTGTGCATCTTTTGTTGCTGTGAACAAAAATAATTTAAATCCTATTTTTAGAAACCAAATCTTCAGTGTTAGGATCATTAGTTGATAACTACAAAAGTGACGATGAACTAAGTGAAACAGAAGACCAGGCATATGTTAATTTTATGAAAGAAATAGAACAAACTGATAACACCAACAATGAAGAAATTAATAAAGAGTCAGGTAGAATTACATTTAAGTCTTATGTAAATTTGATCTATTTACAAAAAATCTAAAACTATTTGAAAATCAAAACTTATATTTATAAAATATTGAGTCAGTCTTTTTATATAGTTTCCAGTTTTTGTGTGCCAAAAAAGTGAAAAAAGTTTTATGAGGTTTTTGAAAGATTAAGACTGGGTGGTTTGATTTTTTTGATAATCTCAAGCTAGGTAAGAGATTTTAAAGAATTCAGGACATTTTTTGTTAATAAATAATATAAGGTTAAATTAGTTTAGTTTTAAATATTTGTTATCATCAATTAAATTATGTTTTACCATTTAGTTTTTGTTATTTCTCACTGTTGATTTAAAATATTAGGCAAAATTTTATTACTTGTATCTTTTTTTCCTTTTTTTCTACTTACTCAGGCTACCTAGGCTAGCTAAAGTTTTTTGTAAATCTCTAGCTAATCCAGGTCAATCAGGCTAGTATGAATTTTGAAAAGTTATTTTAAAATACTTGAGCTGACTCAGGACCTGTTAAATTTTTAATGATTTAGGGTTGCATCATCTTAAATACTTTATATAACTTATGGTTTAATATTTATTTTTGATAACTTTGTTTTTACAGTGTGTACTTTAGATGTTATCGTTCACTTTAGTGGTTTGTAACTCAAAGAATGAGAGGCCTTTTCTTACACCTAGATCACTTTCTTATAAACAGTTAAAATAGCTTAAAATTTCCAATTATCGTTGAATCTGTTCCTTTTTTTAGCTATTATTTTTTTTCCTATTTGATCCATAACAAAGCTAAAGTTGGCATTCTACAACTAGTTATATTTTAATAAACTGGACCTTGTGACTTACCATACAAATGTTGGTATGTATTCTGGATAAAATTCTTTAAGAACAAAAAGTTACCAAAAGCTTAGAAAGTTATATCAACAATTCTAAAACAAACTCAAACTAAAATTATTTAGTTTGTTATAGATTGAAAGCACTTATAAAAGATAATTTTATTCAAAAAAAAAGTATATTTATAAAAGTAATGGACAAAATTTAATAACTTGAACTAAATTTGTTTCACTAAAAACAACTTTGCTGCAGTATATTTAACTTGCACTTACTAACTGAAAAAACTTTACTGCTTTTCTTTCATTTTATCATTGATATTTTTTCGTAAATTCATTTTTATTGATTTATTTAAAGTAATTTTGTTTAATTAAGTATAACTGTTCAAAAATATAGGTTTAATTGTTTGCTAATAAAAAATCCTAGTGAAGTAACTTCACTAGAATATAAACAAAGACAAATTATACAGTAATCGTCATTTGTTGTACCAACATATGTTTCTGTAGGTTAACGAATCAACACACTTTCAAGTATTCATCCAATTAAAATGCACTTGCATACAAGGACTTAACAATTCATCACTTTACAAAAAATGTTCTTTTGTATATCACCTAGTATATAAATTTTAAATAAAATATGCTATTTAGCGTTTTAGTTTTTTTATTCCATAAAAAATCAAACAAATTTTTCAACTTTGATTGTTCATATCTAAAAAAGCTTAACTTGAAATAGCTGTTAAAAGTAACTTATAGCTTGGATAAAATTTTATAAATTAAAACTAACTTGTGAAAACATAACCTCCCCTAATTAAAAACCAATTAAAGCAAAACTTTCAAATGTCAGTTAGTAAAATTGACAAACATTCAAGAAGCTATTTTTTTTGTTTTGTTTTTTATATGGTTTGCCATGTTGAAAAAAAAAACCAAACTTAATTCCAATGTCAGGGCACCCTACTATGCGCACAAAAATAAATCATAATAAATTGTTTAATGAATTACAAAAAAAGGGCTCAAATAGTTTGATCCAACAACCTATTGTACAAAAAAACCTTTTGGCTGTAGTTATACACCACAGATACAGTTTAATGTCTTGTCTAGAATAGAAAACAAGGACACTTCTACTAAGCATAAATCATGTTTTATTTTAATAACTGTGCCAAAAAACAAAAATACAGTAAATTAGTTTATTTATATTGTTTACTGTCAATTTTGGTTAAGCCTAAAAAGATTAGTATTTAAAAAAAGTTTTAATCTAAAAAAAACTTATTTTACTTAGTTGCTCCAACTGAAGAAATTTGGTATCAGTCTTATGATGAAAATACAAAGCATATATATTATTACAACCCTAAAACAAATAAGTCTGTTTGGGTTCTTCCCGAAGGAGCAAAACTAGCAGATCAAATAACAGAAAAAACAGAAAAAATATCAGATGAAACAACAAGTTGCTTATCTGAAAGTAAATCAAAAGCAGACACTTCTCCATTATCTGATATATCAGGTTTGAAAAATAAGTAATTAAGTAATTAATTTATTTAAGTTTAACATGTGAATTTCTAAAATATTTGTATTATTATAATGCAAAAATTTTCTAAATTTATAATAATATCCTTTAATTATTGTTGTTTTTTTATAATGTATGTTTGTTATAACATAAGGTTAATTTTTGTACCAATAGACTGTACTTTCGATGTACACTAAATGGGTTTTGTTTTTAACTGCATGGTTACCAAAATACTTATTCTTTGAAAATCCTGGATAAAAATTCAAAAAACCTTGAAAAAAGTTTAATAAACTTTTACAACCCTGTAACCACACTCAGAATAACTAAGGATTGTTTAAAAATTTTGAAAATCTTAGGATGATTAAGATAACTTGGGCTAGTTAAAAAAAATTCAGGATGACTCAGGACAGTTTATTTCTATATTTGAATGACATTTCAGTTGATTTAGTTGAGATGTTTTTTAATTTTATAACCAGTATTGTGGAAGAATTTTTTTTTGAAAAGTTATTTTTTTAAAGGTTTTAAAAAACTCAGAACGACTTAGGATTGTTTAAGTTCACCCAAAACAGTTTTTTCGACTTTAAGAGTGGCAGCCCTGTCTTGATGGTTTCTTAATTACCTAGGAATTTTATTGGTTTGGGCAACTTTGTGTCATTAAATTTTTTTTTGATAGGTATAAAAAAAGTTAATATAATTAAAAAACTTGAAAAAAACCTTGATCTTAAGTAAACTTTCACATGTAAAATAACGACATTAAGATTAAATACGAAAAATTTTTGATAAAAAATAGTTCTTTTTGTAAAATTAAGAACTTGGTTTCTTATAAAACTTAATAAAGAATCATTACAGAGTATTTTAATATTTTATTCTATTTAAAAGAGTGTTTTAGTTTGAGTTAAACTTTATACTAAAAACAGACAACAAAACTTGTACTTGGAAAAACCTGGAATAAATTTCGAAAATCTCTAAAAAAGTTAAAAACCTATGCCAACCCTGTTTGTAGCAAAATGTCTTTTAAGATGATAAATAGACAATTTTTATATAGTATATAACACTCATATCTGTCCTGGGCACATGTAGATAATTAGAAAAAAAAAAAAAAATTGGTTATTTTTTATATTTTGGTCATAAAGTTATTAAATTTTAATATTTTAAAAGTTCTTACAATAGCATTTTTTAAATTAATACAAGGAACAATTCCTAAAGTTTTGAGGTTTATTAACCAAAAAATGAAGGAGAAGATAGATTTTTAGTGAATTTTTGAAAATTCTTAAAAAATTAGCGATGAAATTTTTTTCTTCATTCGTTTGTATCAAAAACTTTTTACACAACTGACAATAACTCAAAATTCAATAAATATTTTTTTATTTTGTGATAAGTTTCTTATAGCATATAGTTATAGCTTCCATATAAGGTCTATTGTTAGTTTTTGTAAAAATAAATGTTAAACATTACTATACCCTTAGTTTTTTAGAAATCCTAAATGTATATTATGTTATAAGGAATGTTAATGATATTTTTTTATACAGTTAATAAGCACAACAAGTACAAAATAAAACTATTTGTATTTTTTTTGAGGTTGTAGTAAATGAAATAAAATAAAGGGCTTTCATTTAATATTTTAAGCACATTAGTATGTCATCAGTTGTAGGTCACCAGTGGTAAGTAACCTTGCCATGTATAAAATTAACTTAAAAATTGTATTATAAGTCATTTTAAATATATAATAGATGAAGTGGAAGAAATTTTGTACATTGACAATGGTTCTGAAGAAATACAAAAAAATCAAATAAGTTCAGATAAAAACAACGAAATATTAGAAAATAAAACACCTTCAGTATCTGGTGATGATGATGAAAAATGTTACAGTGATAGTCAAACTGGTGAAAGGTAAACATTTAGCATTTATGAATAAATATTTCACTAAATCTAATTCATCTTGGTGAAAAACGTTATATTAAAAAAAAGTGTATTGAATAATAGTAAAATAACTTAAAAATGTTGTCTTCTTAAATGTATTGATTAATTTATGCTTATTGTATATTTTTTTAACTTGATAAAAAAACGTATTTTAATTTAGTAAAATACTTTTTCGTGTATAGTTTTAGATTTTTAAACTAATAGATATTGACTTCTGAAATTTAAAATATTAAACATCTAGATTTGCTTTAAAATGTTTATTTCTAACAAATATCTTTTATCAGTGAAAAAGAATTAAAGTCCGAAATCGAGCCTATTGTGAAAACTCCAAAGGCTGAAGCTAAACTAACAAAAATAACAAGACACGTAAGTTTTTTAAAATTTATACAAAATTTTTTCGAAAGAATATCAGAAATTTATAATGAAAACAATTTATTATAATTAAAATATTTTAAGAATGTAAAAATAACTTTTGATTAAATGAATTATATTTATACTTATTTTAAATGGTTTTTACAAATATTGCAGTATACCTGAGAACAAGTCTATAAATGTGCAACTATATAGATTTCATAAATATTTTTATCTTATACAGAACTTTACCAACTAAAATTTTTGATAATACTTTTATCAAAACATTTTAAATTTATCGATTGGTAGCACAAATACCATGCTATTTTTTTCCTAAATAAATAGAAATAAAAAATGTAAAAACTAAATTGAAGAAGAATTATTTTTTTTACTTTTTACCTATTTTATCACTAGATTTTACTTGACTCTACTTTTCTTTTAAGTTTTATTTAAAACGAGTAGTTATGATGCATACGACTGTTATTATAATTTGAATATTTTGTTTTCTTACTTGTTGTAGAATTTGAATAGCTTAAAAAAAGAGCCTTATGAAAATATTACTGCCTGTAAGGAATTTTTTTTTATTAGTATTATAAATATAAATTAAAATGTTTTTTCTTAGGAATTACGTGAATTGTATGAATCCAATTGTGAAAAGTGTCAAATTTTTGAATCTGGTTTACACCCTATACAATACACTTATATTCAGATGCAGGTAAGGTTAAAAAAATAAAGAAAGCTTGTAGAATACATTTAATCTTTATCTACTGTAGTTTATATCTTATTAACTTTGATCCTACAGCTTGAAACATAATTTAATAATCTAAACGAGCTGACTGTCATTGCAAACTAATGTTTCTGCTAAACTTTTGTAAATAAAATGTTTAAGTATTTCAATACTGAAAATAATTAATGTGAAAGTTTTTCTAAAAGTTCAAGACCTAGTTTTTATAAAGAGGAGGTATACTAGTAAGAATTTTGTTGTGTAGAAGCACAGCTTTTTTATTTAGTAGCTTGTCTGCACCATCTACTAAAACATCAAATTAAAGAAGAAGGCAACTACATCAAACTTTACTCAGTTTGGCAGCGGACGTTGATCTTTTGACAAGGAAAATGCCTGATTAGTTTGTTTGAGTTTTAATATTACTTATATAAATGTAATTATGATAGATGTGAAATTCTTTGCTAAAAAAAGGTATTAAAATGAAGCTTTTGACAGGCTAGGTTTGAAGATTGGAAGCTTGGTGAGCTTCAAGACGATTATTTTCATAAAAAAGTTCTAGAAGATCTAAAAACTATTAAAGAGTTTGAGAAAAAAGCGGCTCCAGTTGGTTACACTTGCAATTGGAATAGGTATTGCTTTATTCATAAACTAAATATAAACCGATTGGAAAACAAATTAATTTGATTTGTGAATTTTGGAACTAATCTGTTTTAGTAAAGCTTATTTATAATGAGAATATTATTTGAGTTATTAATAATAAATATTTTTAATAGAGAGCAACGACGTTATTATTACACAAACAATATGAATGAAAATGATTCGTATTGGATGTATCCTCCCAACTTTGATGGATCCCATAGTTTTCCAAGTGCATACGGCATGAATTGTTAGTTTTTTAGATACATAGAATACATATAACTATATTACATTATTATCAAAAATGATTTTTATAATGAAAAGTTTCAAAATTCCGAAAACGTTACCAACAGATTTCAGGTTTTTTAAACTTTACTCTAACTAATTTTTTTCACGTAAAAGATATTATAAATTTAAAAGTAGTTAAGTTTTAAAGCTTACAAACAAACACAATAAATTTTTTCTATCTAACTCATGTTTCATACACGGGGTTGCCAAAAAACCTGGAATCCTGGAAAAACCGGAATTTGAGAAATTTTGAGAAAAACCTGGAATTTTGAACAAAAGTCATTAAAATACGTAGAAAAACCTGGAATTTCAAACAACTTTTACATGTTAAGTATAAAATTTCGAATTGACACAAAAAATCTATTGTATAAATAAAATGTTTTTGTCATCATCACAATATTTTTTTATTAAAACACAATTTTCAAAAAGCTTTAAGATATCTATTTAATGTCATTATACTATTTAACACAGATTTTTACCTTAAACTTAATTTAAACTAAAAATAGATACTAAAACGTTTAATTTTGAAAACCTAGAGAAAATTTGCCAAAAATATTTGGCAATCCTGGATACAAGTGTCTTTAATTGTTATTAAATAGTTTTTTTAAGCATTAATCTCATATGAAAAAAATTCCCGCATGTTATAGCTTCATCAATGTATCCGCATTATTCTGCATCTTATGAACCTGAAGTTCCTTTACCTCCAGGAGAAGAACAGCCACCACTACCATCATCAGAAAAACCTCCTTTGCCCCCTTCGGACACTGTAAAACCCCCTTTACCCCCTTCAGACACAGAACAACCTCCTTTGCCTCCCTCGGATACAGAACAACCCCCTTTGCCTCCCATGGACACAGAACAACCCCCTTTGCCAAGTGAACAATCTTTGTCAGCAAATAAAAAAGGAGTGTCGCTAAATGAGCAAGATAAACTTTTTTCAACAAATACATTTGAAGGGGTAGTCAAAGAAGTTGAAAAACCAAAAACAGAAGTTCATCAAGGTAGAAGTATGTTAAAATTATTGAAACTTAAAGTTTTTTAATACAACTACAAAACTTAATAACTTTTTATTATTAATAAAAATTGTACTTTTGTTTTTTAATAGTTTTAAAATATTTTTTAAGGCTAGAATTCTTAAAACTAACATAAAGGCATCATCTATGAATATTACGAAATTTAGTTTATAGTATTTTAAATTGTTTTTTCAATATAAAACTATTATAGTTGTTTACTTTTGTGTACTGTTGTATATTTGTAGAAATGCAAATAAAAAAGTTCAACTTTTATAAAATTTATTCAAAAATCAAATAAACAGATTTAAAAAATTTAGTATTTGTAAGGAGTACTGCATGATAGTATGTTTGATATTACAATTAGCCTTATTATTTATCAATTTATTTTACTTTGTCTAAGTTATATGCATCAAAATATTATCTGAAAAAGTGTAACAGATAAAGTGATATTGTGTTAAAAGCTTAATTTCCAGAAAAGCAATATCTGTTTAAAATTTCAAAAAAACTGCAACTATTTTGTGTTGTTGCAATATATGGTTCTTAATGCAAATAACAATTTTTTGTTGACTTGAGTTAATTTAGTAAAAATGTGTTACAATTAAAGCAGTTCCTTTGGAGCGAGGTCCAGTAAATTACTCATCGGATGCCAAACTGATATCGAAGTCAGCAATAAAAAGGTCTGGCTCCAACGAACCTCCACATGCTGTCAAAAATAAGCTTGCTAAAACGGCTAAAAAGGTATTTCAAATTCTGTAATTCTTTGTATTCAACCTAATCTAAATGTTTTTTAACATTTGATAAGTATAGTAATCGGTATTCTAAAGTCGTTTAGAAAAGTCTATCTATAAATTTTAAGATAGTAATGTACTGACAATAATCATGATACATAACGCTGTTCTAAAATGTTTCATGGTGATTACTGTGTAATTTTATTTCTATGACATTATAAACAAGTTTAATAAATACTTAAAAATATATTCTTTGAGATTAAATTGAGTTCTTATATTATTTTTATTAGACTTTTTTTGTAATTAATTCTAGCAAGTTGTTAAGTTAAAAAAGACTTAATATATTACTGCATTTTAATGCTTTAGATTGTAAAACATTAGTATAGTTGTTCTTTAATTTAGTATTCTTAAAAATCTTTGTTCATATTTTTATTAAGACAAATCATATTTTGATGGTTTATTATTTTTGTCTGCATTAAAACCGTATAAAACTAAATTGTATATTTAATATATTATTGTAAAACTATTTTATGTAATCCGTTATTTTATAATTTTTCAATACTGTAAACAGGGTTCGTGCGCGTCAGGCTAAATCAGGCTAAGTCAGGCTTAATCAGTTTTTTTGAAAAAAGTTGAAAAACGTCAGGCTAAATCAGTTTTTTTATTTATAAGTTTGAGAATCTCAGTTTTTCTCAGTTCAAATGCTTGAAAATTTTTGATTTAAAAAATTGAGAAATCTTTTTAAGATCAAATTGAAATGTGAATTTATTTCTAAATAAAGATCTAGTAAAGACAAAATCAGTCAGTATTTGTAAAAATAAATGTATAACTTCTTTTGTTGAATCTCTAAAAAATTTTTAAGAATCTTTATTTTTTTGTTTTGAGTAGATTATTTACGTCATAATTATGAAAATTCATAAAACAAATACAGTTTAAACATTACAGTTTAGTTCAACAACTTAGCTGTTTGTTTGAATTTGTTTACATCAGCTATGTTTTTCAGAGCTTAGTTGGTTGAACTGTTTTAATTTCTAGTTTAAAGGCTTTATACCAAATACTTTTTAGATTAAAACTCTTAGCAGTTTATTCATATATTTACTCTTTGTTTAAAGTTATTAGAGATATTCACAACACTAAAACTTAGCTTTGAGATATAAATTTTGTGGGAGTACAAATTTTAGGTACAATTCATTTTTCTTTACAAGAACAAAACATTAAAAGTTTTTTTTTAAATTTTAGTGTAAGCTTTTTAAATCTGATATGACATCAACATCACTGTATTTATTTAGATTTTACAATTTATAACTATGTATCAATTTTAAGAATTAGTCAAAATACTATAATAAACACCTTTTACTTATTTTAATACTTGTGTAAGAAGCGTTTCATTTTAAATTTTAATAAAACACGACAATGCACGTCGTTTTATTATAAATCTTCTGGTTATAATGTTTTTACTTAGTGCTAAAAAATACTTGAACAATTGCGTTTAAACAATTGCGTTTAGTAATATATATTAAATTTTTCCACTAGTAATAGATTAGATAAAACACTTATTTTAAAACTTATCACTGAATTTGTTATGTTAAGGGCATAGGGTGGTGGTCAATCATCTTTTTCACAATTTAGTCTTATTTTATTGAGTTGTAACTAAGCTATGAGTTGTTTTTTGCAGATTTTTAAAGCTCAAAATATTGTTCAGATAAAGCTGGTTGAAGTCGTAGAAAAGTCTACAATAATACTAATCAAGAACCCCAATACCTAAAATGACTTCTAAAGGGGATTTTTCTTACTTTGACAAAATGTCAGGCTAAATTGGTCTCAGTCAGGCTAAATGAAAAAAAAATTGCGCACGAACCCTGTGTAAAGTCTTACATTCATAATTAAAGTTGTTATAAATTAATTCATTGTAATGATAATGAACAATAATATCAAAATATTAAGGTTTATTTTTGAAAATATGTAGTGTGTCTTCTTAAACTTAGTTGATTTCAAAACATTTTGCTGAAATTTTGTTTAATTATAATTTGTGATCTACCGAATCCATTATTTAGGATACAACCGGAACCTGATCTTTTTTAAATTTGAGATCCGGCTGGAATCAGATCTATTTTTTCAAACTAATATCCGCCGGATCTGGATATTAATTGTTTTAAGTTTTATGTTGGTCAAATAGAGAAAACACTTGTAAAATTTATTTATTATAATACCATTAACTATTTAAAACTGTTGAACACAAATATTTTGTTAAAAAAAAACACAATGTTATTGTCTAAAAATTTTATATGACCACTAGGAGAAAAAACGTTGTAAATAAAAAACAAAAAATCTACCTATACGAAATCTCAATTAAATTGTTAAATTTCAAGCTACTAAACTTAAGTTTAGTACCTTGTATGACGTAAAATTAAGATAGTTGAAAAATAAATTAAATGTTACAATGCTTTAAAAAGTAATGAACTTTATATTTTTATTATGATAAGCTTTACATTATACTTTTATTCACAAAAGTTCCTACTATAAGATGAACAATAACTTCTTTAGCAACATTTATATAAGTAAGTAATTTAGTAATTAAAGTTTCCTCGCATCAACGCCATTAAGCTACAAAGTAACCTTATTCTTGAGTTTTCAAGTTTTGATGAAGAAATTAAATAATTTCGCCGGTTTTCGGAAGCAATCGATTTTGCTCATACAAGTTAAAAGCTTCTGAAAATAACCTTTCAGAATAAACAGAAGATGGTGGAGCCGAAAGATACCATCTTGCCGAAAGATACCATCAAAACTTGTGTTATTGTTTATTGTTTGAGTCCCACCAAAACAAGACGTAAGCTTCTTCAGCAGATAAATTTTATTCAGCCAAAAAAAACTTATTTTCTGTCTTAATCTCTTGATCATCTGGATCTTGTTGCTCATTTTCGTGAGTGTTTGCGTTTTTTCTGAATTAAATGTAGATTAGAACGACAAAATTTTTTTGAGAACAACATTTTTAGGTAGTTGAGCTTTATGTTTATTAGGCGGTACTAGAGGAACTTGACCACTTTGACCAGTCTCACGACAACTATGATTTTTTACTTCTGATTTCAGTAGCCTTACAACCTTCTGTTTGAGATTAGCAGGGAAAAACTCAAGTATATACCGTTGATCTACGGCTGTTGTGAGTTAAAACAAGTCGTTATCATGAAGGTTTTTTCGTGTGCTGTTAACAGTAGTATAAAAACTTCTTTCGAAAGCCTCTTATATATTTTCTGCCAAAGTTGTTAAGGTTGTAGAACTGCATTGACCTGGTGAACTATTATTTTTGTAATTAAGAACTTTTTTAATACTTCTGCATGCCGGGTTACACTTTACAGCAAGCATTACTATGATAAAGGTTTGAGAAGTTCATTAAGTTATACATTAAAATAAAAATATATGTTTTATATTTAAAAAAAAAGTTTTAACTTTATAAATAGAACTAAATAATAAAGTCAGTAGAAGAATCTAATCTGCAAGAAACTTTAGATTAACAAATAACTATTTTTACTTTAAATGGATGTATGTACCTGTACGTTTACAACAAGTGATTAAATTAACTAAATTTTAATTAGTCTTTTTCGCTTGACTAATTTTATATTTATTAAATATTCAAAACACAATAATCTAAGTATATATAACTGAAAGAGGCTAATTGCGGAAAACAAACTCTTTCCAAACTAACTGGATCCGGATACGGCCAAATATCCGCTAGGCTCCGACCGGATCCGGTAGATCACTAATTATAATAAAATAAAATTTTAAGTTATATGAATTAAGGAAAAAATAAAATTTGTAATAAACAGTTTTCAAAATAATACTCAGTTGTGGCATTAATAATGTATTTGAAATAGGGTAAGCAACATAAACTTTTATCTCAATAAACAGGGGTGTTTATGGTTAATAGGGAATAGAAAGGGTATAGTAGAAGACATTTAAGATTGATATACTAAATCGAATGGATACTAATCTTTTATTTACATGAATTATAAAGCACAAGGATAAATGATAACTACATCACAGTGTGATGATCACACTATACTAAAACTACAGTTGAACACAAATGATCAAAGAATATTAATAAGTATCTTAGAGCATAAGTCAAAGAAGCATCTTAAATCTAAAGTGTTTGTAATAAAACATGCTAAAGAACATCTCCTTCACCAATTACTGCCAAATGCCCAAAAACTTCCAAATGTTGTCTATTTTATATTAAAAGCAAAGAAAATTTCGTTTTTTTTTGCGTATTCATTGGACGAAATTAACTCCTTCGAATAAACAATTTAGTTTTGGAAATTAGGAAAAAAGCTAAAAAAAACCTTAGAGAATGTTTTTATTTTT
This sequence comes from Thalia democratica, assembly GCF_965202585.1. Classification (NCBI taxonomy): domain Eukaryota; kingdom Metazoa; phylum Chordata; class Thaliacea; order Salpida; family Salpidae; genus Thalia; species Thalia democratica. The sequence goes on from NC_139165.1 coordinate 63,720,124, forward strand.
ACAAAAAAACCCATATTTATTCACACGCTTTAAAATTATAAAATGAAACGTTGATTTCATTACACTTTTTAATCAAAAGTGTCAGTTTTTCAAAATATTTTTCATAGTATAGTTTGTTATCAGTTATCTTAATTTTTGACCATTAATAAGTCAATTTAAATGTATTGTAATATTGCAAAAAAAAAAAAAAAAGAAGCTACTAATGTTTTATAAATAAAAACGTAACAAAATTTTAAATTTAATTACAAAACAATGCTAACTTTTCACTCGCAATGGTTTTCATTTTAACACTCTTTGTGAGATTAATTTTTTTTGAAGTTAAACGTTCTTCTGAAAGCAAGTCGTACAGTTGTTTTATTTACTAATATTTTTTATAAACTTTTTTGATTTAGTTTGCTATTTAATAAAAAAAACAAACAGCAAAAAAAGCAAAAAAATTCAATCAAGAAGCCACACAAAAAAGTTGGACTTCTAATAAATAAGTGGGCTTCGGAAATGAATAAGTTGAAGGAGGAAGAAAAGAAGTGGGAAGCTGAGTCGAGTGAAGAAGAATGTTCCGTTGAAAAGTGGAAAAGAGACCAGATCATATCGTTAGTTTCATGCTTTATAAGCCATCAGGCGTCAGCAAACTGCAGCCTGTGGGCCACACTCAAGTTTTTAGACTTACCGACCCCTGCCATAGATAAATGATAGTTCAAGTTTATGGGAGTTAAATGTGTGTTGAACCAACAGTCTTTAGATCCTCATTAACAAATTTTGTTAAAGTTTCAGTTATTTTAGTTAATGAATTTATTCTTTCAAAAATTTATTTTGCAAACTAAGTTTGGTCAAAGACCTCGTCAGTGCTTAAATAAATCTTATTCAAATAGAATATTCAATTTAAATAAGATTTATTTAAGCACTGTCGAGGTCTTTGACCGAAACTTAGTTTGCAAAATAAATTTTTGAAAGAATAAATTCATTATTTCTCCTCTAGTAGTTGAGATCTCTATTTCTTTTCTTAAAACCAAAACATATAATGTTATTTTAGTTAAGATAGTAAACAATTAAGTAATGACAGTAAAAAACAATATAATAAAAAACTGTTTATAGTCTCACGCATATTGCTTTTACGCTTGTATAAACGTGGTTTTTTATTGCTGGTTAATTATAAAATGTATTTATAATCAGGCAAGTAAGATTTATTATACATAATATCATAATAAGTTATTTATTGTTAGATTTTTTTTGATAAAAATCTGTATCTTACATGTAAAAAACTACTTTAGATTTGTTAAAGTTTGTTTTTAGTTTTGTATTCGTAAATATAGTCTACTGGCTATATTAAAAAAAAAAACTGTTTATCTACTAAAGCAATAGTATAAGGCTAAGAAAATTAGGTTATAAAATAATGCCAAATTTAAGTATTATATCTAATTAATAAAGCTAATGATAAGTGTAGGTAAAACGCTCAAGTTTCTAGTGATCAAGTTTAAATATTCAGTTTTACAACTAGATTTTAGGATTTCTTACCTTTAATATCGGTTATAGATAGTTTCTCTAAGTTAGAGTATTTTATATTTTCAATACTCTTTTTTTTTGCCAAGATTGTTGTCCAAATTAAATGATTTACTAACTACCAGGTTTTCTTAATTGTTGTTAAGTGCTTTGTTTAATTAGTACTGTTATTTTTATGAATGATGTGTTATATTAAATTTTTATCGATGTTTTAAGTTATTATGAAAATAATATAATTCTAATTATAATAGAGAATGCAATGTTTATATCTAATATTGCAAATTCATGTTAGCTTCGTACTAAAAATTTATCGAACATTGTTCGATTTTATATGATTAAGGAAATTATAAGCTATAAAGCATTTCTTTGCTTGATTTTTGTTTTGTATTAACAATAAAAGAGATAGGTATCATGCAAAATTGAGTTTTTAGACAAATTTAGACATGTATTGCGTTTTAATATAAAGTAGGATTTATGATTCAAATATAAATCTGTTAAATAGCTTTTTGTAATTACCTTAAATTGGTTGTGAAAATTAAAAGTTGATAAGTTTCCAAAAAAGCTACACTTTTGTCTAATTGTAACTATAAGTTATTTCTAAGTTTTTGAGCAACCTGAGCTTTTTAGAACTTATTTTGTTTTGGTAAAATAATTTTACACACTAATTTTATTTCGTTTTAGTACAGCAATGTAAATATTTATAATATGTTACAATTTTAATTTTATATACGTATATTAATTTTTTTACAAGAACTAAATAGATAACAAAGTTTGGTTGTTTTTTTTTTTAATTATATTTTTTCAGTTTTAAAGTGAAATTATTTATTTTCAGGGGCGCAGCACACAGTAATCCTAATTTTATGCCAGTCGGAGATGGGTGGAAAAAAAAGATCAAGCGAAAATAACTAGAAATTTTACTGTTTTATAATACTGTTTCTTCTCTTTTTTTGATATACAAACAGCCTTTTTGCTTGAATTTAGCTTTTGATTATCTAGGTAAAAATGTATCTATTCATTAGATTTAAAGTTTGTTTTATTAGTTATAATGTAATTAGATTGTGATTAAATATACCACTTACTCGCAGTGGGTCAGAATCGCGCTTTGCTTGACATAAGGATTAAAATTTTGTAAAAAATCAATGATTGAGTTTCTTTTCAAAAATATTTTTCATTCTAGCCCAATATTATACCAATAAATTTTTTAAACAAGTAGAATCAAGTTTAAAAAACATAAGTTGTCACACTTTAAGTAGTAGCTTCTTAACATATTTTTGTTATATGAACTTTTATATAAAAAAAGACAAAATAAACCCTTCTTAAAATGATTTGTAAGCTAACAGCTTGTAAATGTTTGTTAGATGCTAAATATAAAGTTTTGATAATGATAACAAAAATTTTCTGACCGAAATTTATCAATGAAACTTGAAAAATGTAAGTTCTATTGGGTAATTTTAGAGAGTACGTTGGCTAAAACTCTCTAAAAACTTAAAGCCTACTAAAAGTTTATATATATATATATAAGGTTTATTTAAAGATGCAAAACTCAAAGAACTCGAGTTTCGTGATTACTCACTCATCAGCTTCAAAACAAGTTTAAAATAAAGCACAAAACAAAATCACTAATGAAGGTAAAAATTTTTTTGCATAAATAGATTATGACGTAATTTTGAAACTATCAAAACGGCTTGTGTGTAAATTTATTTTAAACTTGTTTTGAAGCTGATGAGTGAGTAATCACGAAACTCGAGTTCTTTTCGTTTTGCATCTTTAAATAAACCTTTTTATTAATAAAGCCCTCAAGGTGGGCTCAGTGTGAAAAATTTTATTTATTAAGTTAAATAACTTAATTCTAATTTTATATATATATATATATATATATATATATGTATATTACGTAATTTTCCAAAAAATACTATAACCTTTGCAGTTTTACTATATTAATGAAGGAAATAAGTGAAAAACTAAATGTTTTTTTGTATTGAAGCACATTAAATTTAAGGTGGGTTCGTGGCTACCAACTTTTAAAGAAGATTGCTCACCTATTGTGATCCCTCGAAATTTTAAACTAGCAAATAAAAGATGTTTTATGTTTTTATCGATCGAAAAAATTATTATGAATGTCAGTGATCAAATTATTTACAATAACATGTGCGTTTTACCAACTTTTTAAAGATTTTTTAAAAAATAAAAACAAAGCGCTTAAAAAGTTTGGTTTAAGTACCAAGTGAGTTATATGAACTAGTTTAACTGTTTAATTATCTAAAGGTTTAAAGCACAACCAACAAGATTTAATTAAACAGTTGTTTGTGTAATTTAACTGTGGAAAAATCAAATTTTTAAGGTTAGATTGTACCTAATTTTCATCATTAATTTCTAAAAAGTATTACAAATGAGAGTGTTCCAAAAATACTTAAAAATACTTTTATAGTTGTTATCGTTTTATTTTAAATGGTAACAAACATATTAATTTTCAAAAAAAAGTTTATTCTTGCTCAGGTTTTTTTAAACCTCATTATAAGTCTGAACTTAAAATTAGTTATCACTGATAGCTATGAAATTCGGAAGAGTTAAAACTACGTATTTAAAACTAATAAATGTTTTAAGGCATACCAAGTAAAAACAAAGTTAAGCAGTAAAAAATTAAAGCATCCTGGGATTTAAAAAATTAAACAGATAACTACTAGATTTTTTTTTGAGTAAAATGATGGCGAATTATTCGTTATATTTTAAACTTTAATTTGTCTTATTTAAATTTAAAAAAGAAAAAAAATACTTTTTTGCCGACTAATTTTAGATTTATATAAAAACTACTCAGGTTTCCTTTTGTTGCTAGCTATAGTTATTATTTAGAGCTTTTGCGAAATAATTTTGTCATTCGTAGTTTAAACAAAATCGTATTAAAAGACTACAGTTTAAATACGTAACTAAAAAACACTAAACAGTTTTTGTTCATTAACAATATTAGATTGCAATTTCTATTCTAAAATGTAAAAAACTTGTGAGTCAGGTAAAGTAAAATATTGTTGACATTTTCTTAGTTATCTGGACAATAAGTAATTAACCGTACAATGCATTGTTTTTGACAAGCTCTAATAAGTATTAGATTTTAAAGCTAGTACTGCAAAACGCGTTAAAAAGTTTTTATTTGAGTTTTATAAATGTTAAAAGCATTTAAAACAAACGTATAATTCGCATAAAAATATAAACTATATTTAAACCAACAAAAATAAACCTTACAGAAAAAATAAAAGTTTGGTGATATTTTAGTTTTTAACCGTTTTGAATTGAACAACGCGTCTATTTATGTATGAATTTGTATTTAAAAGTAATTCTGATCATCAGTTAACAAATAAACTTTTTTCATTCTAACCGAATTAAAAAGGAAATGAAACTTTTGTCAAACTTTAATATGAATAACTATAACACTATTAGATTTTTTTTTAAGAACATGTACCTTTACATGTAAGAATTTATAAAAACTTTACAACTTTTGTATTTAAAAGTAATTCTGATCATCAGTTAACAAATAAACTTTTTTCATTCTAACCGAATTAAAAAGGAAATGAAACTTTTGTCAAACTTTAATATGAATAACTATAACACTATTAGAAATTTTTTTTAAGAACATGTACCTTTACATGTAAGAAGTTATAAAAACTTTACAAATTATTGAATATGGTTCAATCGAAAAAATTAATAACATAACTACAGTTGTTTTAAAAAGTTTAACTATACCTACAATAATATTTTTGCCGTTAAACTTGTTTATAAAATGTGTATTTTTTATCAAATACAAAACTAACTTATTTTGTTAATCTAGTAGAAGGGGTTGAAAACTTTTCTATTCAATGAGTCAGATTAACCAGAAAAGTCTTTTGCGGGCCAGAACTGTTAAAAATCTTTCGCGAGTCGCGTGATTTCAAAAAACTGTTAAAGTTGCGTAAAATTTATAAATAAAAAATTTAAAACAAATGATAATTAAATAAGCACTAAGTACTGTGTAATAAAAACCTAGTTAAGAATATTTTTTACATTAGTGTTTACAAAAATCTCAATCTAATTGTTGTGTACAAGTTGTGAAGCTAAAAATTACGACGCAGGTCAGATTTTTGAACAGCCTGGTGGGTCAGTTTGGACCCGTACGTTGTCCACTACCTGATAATGTAAAATTGATATTTTTACTTTTTAAAATTTTATATTGTTCATAGATATATATCAACTATAACTTGCTATAATTGTATGTGACTATAACTTGCTATCATTAAATATATTAGTACAAGTCTATAGAAAAAAATAATATTTACTTCTAATTTGCCCAGGGGTCAGCAGGCAGTTGGTGCTCGCGGGCCAAACTTCAAGTTTCCAAAATCTGCGCGAGCCGCAGTTTTAGTTTTAGTGTGACCTTTAAATAGTATTTTGGTTTTAGTTTTAGTCACATTAAAGAAAGTTTTACATTTATTCAGTTTGTTATTATAAGTGACTTTTAGCTACACATAAAACGCCTACTTAAATTATACATACTTATTGAAGTAAAATTGACATTGACTAATATACTTGAGTCTTAACATACTACGTACTGTCTTAAAGACTAAATAAGTTTAACTTCTATTTTTTTTGTTTTTATTGCAATCTAGTTCTCTATGAAAACCGAGCTTGAAAAACATTTTTTGGGCGGCACTTTTATACATTTTTATATAATGAAACGCTTTTTCATATTTTAAAAAATATTAATTTTTAAAAATAACGCTTTGCGTTTTAAATAGTTTGCACTCTCTAAAAATCCAGTAATTACTAAATTAAATAAAATTTATACCTACTTGTATGGTAAAAACATTAAAACAAATTTGACATAATTAAACTCAAATACTTTAATAAAATAACTTATTAATAATAAATTAGTCTTTTACATGGTCGCCACTCAAAAAGCAAAAGTGACTGAGTTATACCAAACCAGTCTAAGTTTATTAAAAGTTGAAAAGCTAAAAACTTGCTGTTAATCAAAATTAAATACATAGATAAAATATCATCATTGAAAAAAGTACATAATATGTAAGTAGGCTAATAAAAAAAAAGATAATAAACTACACAACAGCCAAAAAAACTATTATGAGAATTCGAAGATTTATTCAAATATAAAAGTTTTACACACAACTGAGTTTCAAAAATGTCTTAAACAGGTTTAACCTAGTCTGAGTTTTTAATTTTTTTAAACTAGCCTGTTTGTTTAGTAACCCTATTTATAATAAAGTTCACAAAACAAAGAGATAAAAAAGTTTGTCAACTATTAATTAAATATATTTAAAAACATATATCATAAGTCAGCTTGAATAAACAATTGAGTTTCTAAAATACTTTTAACTAAAGGATAAAATTCATTAAGCATTATTGAAGTAGAAAAACTATTTTTTATTGAGCATTAAAGCAATTCTTTATCTGCAATAAAGTATTGCGTTTAAAAAGAGTAAATGTGAAATATAAAACGAGCAATAAGAATTCAAAAAAACGTTAGTTAGGAGTTATTGCAAGAAAAAAAAAAAACCTAAGTTAGTTTGAACAAAGCCTATGATTATCTTCTTGTAACTACAGAATGATCAGAAAAAATTGTTAAGGCAAGTTATAAAGTAGAAAAAGTAATTACTAAAAAGGAGATACCGTTTAGGATTAAAAACTTTTTTAAAGAAAATGTTTTGGCGGCAGTAGAAAATTTTTGTTTATTTCTTTAATAACAACAAGAATTCGTGTTTAAAAGATGTCTGAAGATTATAAAGCCATAAAAATCAAATTAGGACGTTAATCAATCTGTTAAGATGAGAGCACTGATACAACAGATACTGCTCATCTGAGAATTTTCATAAGAGGTGTTTTTACTAACTTTTGAAATTTTAGAAGAATTTCTAGGTTTAATTCCAATGCAAAGCACAACAATAGATAAATATATTTTAATAGCAAGGGTGCAATGCACCAGTATAATGGGTGTTGATTTTATGTTTTTGTAAACAATTTTGCTACTGCAATCATTGCTAGATACATGATGATAATGTTATTTTGTTTAAAATCAGATCTTATACTTATGTTGCTTATCAATTAATTTTATTTCCATATAATAATAAACCAGGAAGCATTATGAGAAAAAACAACAAGCTTCAAAAATTATGAAATTAACAATTTAAGTAGTGAACACAAATTTGTCAAACAAACTTTACCACCAACAGTTTCAAAAAGTAGTAGAAAAACGAAAAGTCAATATGTTGACCTAGTTTACTTTCGGCTTGTTCTTTGGTTAAGTTTTTGTTTGATTATATAACGAGTCTATGAGATAAAAAATAAAACTGTATTTTTTATTAAAAGTAAAATATAAATGAGACTGCTTATAAAGATAAAAAGTTGATATTATTTTTAGCAGTTCTGGTATTTCTTATATCGCAACTTAAAAACCTAACTTGGTATTACAAGGAAAAAAAAGTTGTCTATGAGATATAGTACAATATTATGATTTTTGAAACAAAGTTAAGATTATAGTGGATTCAGATAAAAGAAAAAGATATATACAAAATTCTACAACCTTTAAAACATCAAGCTAAAAACAGATTTTCACTTTTTAAATAAAATTAAAAACTTATCAGACGAATTTTCCAAACGACTTTCTGACCTTCAATTACTAGAAAGTGAATTCAGATACTATAAAACATCCACAAAAAAAGTATTTTGCTAAAGTGTAACGCATATTTACATCCAAAGTTTAGTACGTGCGATAGCTTTATTTTTTTTTGTAAATTATGGAGTACTTTAAGTTATTAAAGAACGCAAAAAAATGGCAAAAGAAACAAAAATTTTCCAAGAAATATTGTTTGAAAACTGAAAATATATTCCTAACAAAACTATTTTAGTTTATGTCAAATATATTATTTTAATTGTGTCTGTACACACTTAGATATTACTTATAGAAATGATAATAATAATAATAATAGTACATTATTTTTAAACTTAATTTTATCTAACTTAGTATTAAATAAAAAACTGGTTCAAAAAATGAGCGTCTGAGTACATTTGTGTGCAAAGAATTAATTTAAAGTACACAGAAAACTTCTAAAAAATCAAAATGTGTCGAAACCGAAATACAATAAACCTAAGTTTTTATTGTTATGTAACATTTAATGTGTTTGTGTACATTTAAATATAACATATAATTATGAATTATTTATAAGAGAAACATAGGTATAACTTACATGTTAAACTAACTACTTAATTTGGAAAAAAAACTTTAGTTAATTGCTGTGCATTACTCTTGTACATAATGTAAAACATTTGTATTTAGTTTATTTATTAAATATGTATTATAGATATATATCTTACTAAATCCAAGTACTCTTTACACTCTGTTTCAGCTAATAACTGGCTGTTGTAAGAAAAAGAGTTATTTTGAAAATGTAATAAAATACTAGTCGAATGTTAATCTGTCTTTTATTTAATTTTAAGCCAAAGCAATTAAGTCTTATTTTTTTAATGTTATACAGGGACTTAAAACGAAATTAATCATATTAAATAAAATTACCGAAAAAATTTGACTAAAAATATATTTTTGCTCAGCGGGCCACATTTACATGCTCGCGGGCCACATAAATTTCATACGCGGGCCGCATTCAATTCAAAAAATAAACGTGCTCGCGGGCCGCAGATTTACCCTTTGCAGGTCGCAGTTGGCCCGCGGGCCGCAGTTTGCCGACCCCTGAACTTGAGGAAACTGTTAACACAACAAGTGTTTTACGACACTTTGTAAATCAAATCAGACCTGTCAAAAAAATTTTCAGTTATATATGTTGTTTATTGAACGATAAAAAAAGCGCTCAAAAAGTTTGGTCCTAGGACCTGGTGTACGAAGAAACTTTTCGTTTATCGAGTCGTACATCACTTGATTATTTATTTTAGTCTGCAAATAAGACCAAATACAGTTGATATAACTTTTCAAATTCAAACCAAAGTTAAATAACAAATCATAATTTAGTAAATGTTAAGCACAAATGTTAAAATTTTATGTTTTAAGTGAAATACAAAAAATTTAACTTTGTAAATTGGTAAGTGTTTTAAAGATAAAAATTGTTATATTTTTAAAAATTAAATAGAATTTAAACTTGAATTATCATACTGTATTTTTTATTTGATAAGCTTTCTAACAAAGCTTATAACATATAATGCTACCTTAAAAGCTTTTTTTTATACTTGTATATCTATATTCTTTGTTTATCTGTAAATAAAAACTATACATAAGTCTAAAATATCATAATCAAGTAAAAAATTACAGCTTTAAAACAACGTCAACTTTTAGATTTGTACCTTAAGTATTATATTTTTATAAATATTTAGTAAAATAATGCTACTGGATAATAACTTAAATTGCTCCTTTAATTCTTATAAAATTTTTCTTTTAGACTACTGCAAAATTAATTTTTGGTTAAAATCTTTAAACAGTGATCATTAACTATTTTTAAGTATCATAGGTAGCCTAAGCTGCAAAATAAATAAGTTTTTACTATTTCACAACTTGTGTTAACTAAATGCTATAAGTCAATAAAATAAAACAGATGTTAAAAATGGTATATTTTTACTCGAAACTAATATGTAATCACAACATAAGAAAAGCTATTAAGCTTTATAACCAGTTTCTTAAAAATGTGACCGTAACATTCAGAAGGTCTGTGATGAAACTTCTGAATGCAATCACTAAGTAAAAGTTCTAGCATCTTTGGAAAACCAGCCAAAAGAAAATCTACAGTTTAAAAACAGCTCCAAAGAAGTATGTATCACTGAGAACAAAGAAGTTGTTCATTGAAGACTTTTTAAAACCTAAGATTAATCACAAAGTTGTATCCACTACTAATAACTTAATTAAAAGTAATATAAATGTTAAATCATCAGCTGAACCTGAAAAGTCTGTGAAAAATAATAAAAAGAGCATTTAATAAGAAAAATAATTTTAGTAACCATGATAAATCGCAAACTAAAGACAAACAAGCTAATCCGAAAGAGCTAGTCACTACTGACAAGGATGTAAGTACTGTTGAAAAGCCATCAACGAATAGCAAGATGAATTTGAACAGTAATGTGAAACCTATTTATTAATACGCAGCTTTAACAAAGGTCAAAATTACCGAACTGAAACAGAAAGATCGATGTATCAAGATAATTTAAAGAACTTAAGCATGGTTGCCACTGATCAAGCTGAAAAAAATTTCCTGACTTTTCCTGACTTTTTCCTGACTTTTTACCAAAATTTTCCTGACTTTTCTAAATCAAACTCTTTAATTAAACTTATTCTAAAATACATAATCTAACACTTGAAACAATATAAAGCTTCCAATCTAATTTTAATACAGGTTAAAAACAACAGTCTTTTGCTGAATTCTATCATCAAACTTCCAGTATATCACTTAAACCATCTGTGTATGATTGATGTTTGTAATAAACAGCTCTATCAGCAAAATACTTGTATTATTACCTTATAAACACAGCTCTTGTCTGAAAGAAGACACAATTTTTTAGCATTTCCTAGCATAAATGTATCTAGATAAACAAACGACATATAAGGAACTTTTACAATTAAAACCTTGAATTAATAACGAACTTTCACAACTAAAATCTTAAAACACTAACAAATTTTTACACTTGAAACCTTAAAACCATAAAGAACACAATTTTTTAGAATTTCCTAGCATAAATGTATCTAAATAAACGAAACGACATATAAGGAACTTTTACAATTAAAACCTTAAATCAATAAGGAATTTTCACAACTCAAACCTTAAAACAATAACGAATTTTTACAGTTAAAACATTAAAACAATAATGAACTTAATCAAATACTGTTTTTTTAAATGTATGTACTAAAATTCATTTTCTCCGTTTTTTTATTAGCACTTCAACCTCTTCATCTAATGAAGATATGGTTTCCTTCATCTGGTCTGCATTCCGCTTCAGTATACACATTAACTTTTTACATAAAATACTAAACTAACTGCTTAGTTATAAAGAACTCAAATATTTACTTAAACAGAAAACACTTTGATTCTTAAATTATGCTAGATAAAATTTTGTGTATATATCACAGTTTCACTATGGAAGTGTCATGGCTACAGATCATCAATACTAAAAAGCTTACAAAATCTGCTTGTTCAAGTAGGGTACTTGTTCAATATGTTATTAGAAAATTTTTGCAGTTTTATAAAGGATATTTTACTAATTTATACCAGATGAAGGCATTGGAAATAATACTAAATATTTTTGTAAATTTCTAGGAAAATTTTGAAATTTTTTTCTGAATTTGAAGGACTTTTAATTAATTTTTACCATTTGAACGCTTTGGAAAACAAAGAATTTTGTAAATTTAAACTGACAAAATCTGACTTTTTAAAAAACTTTATCAAATTTCTTAACTTTTCCTGACTTTTTTTCAAAACCCCCCATTTTTCCTGACCTTTCCTGACTTTTGTCATTTTTTACATTTTTCCTGACTTCCTGACTTTTCCTGACCAAGTGGCAATCCTGCTTAAGTCTACTAGAAATTCTAAGAGTAAACAGTCTGAAAATTTACTGAAGAAAAAAAAGCGTAAAAGAAAAATAGAAAAGATAAAGCTGACACTATCCGAACCTTCAGGTTTTAAACTGAACAATCTGACCTGAAGTAAACAAGAGTAAACGACAAGTTCAAGCTGCTCCAAAAACTGAAGTTGTATCGAACAGCACAAAGAATCGACGGATCGAAATGAGTCAATAAGATCTGAGTTAAAGCATAAGATTTTGTTGAAAGAAGAAAAGCGTGGAAGAAAGCCGATTGAGACTAAAAACTAAGATTTAGATAGTCAAAAACTTGTAATAAAATCAATTGAAAATGTTTTAATACAAGAGTCAAAATACATTAAAGTACTTAATGGACTTAACCGTGTTTATTTAGAATTGGTTTTCCGTATTTTCTGAAAACAACGTCTGAAATCTTACTTCTTACGCAGAATGACAAAAAACCTTCAAAGAAACATGCTTTAAATAGCTGTATCCCAAAAACTAAACAGGTTCTGAATAACAGCAGCGCTAAAGAAAATAAACTTTATAATAAAACCACAAGCTTTGAAAACAAAAATAGTTCTTTTAACCACACCAGTCCTATAAAAAATGAAAACAATCAAGCTAGCTGGAAAACAAATATTCTATCTAATTATAAACTTGTTAAAAAGCTATTTTTAAAGTACTTTTCGGATATAAACTCCGTTCACAAACAAGTCTGTAATATCACCACGAATCTCTTCAGAACTTTATTTCAGGTTTGGTGGAGAGCAGAGAACCAAATTAAATACATAAACTTTACTTCGAATACTGCAGCAGAAACCCTCGAAGATGCGCAGCAGGTCACCAGGTTGCTATAAATTTACTGCAGTATCATGCATGAAAGCTGCAGTATTATATCACAGTTCTGGAATCGTGGGTCTGCTAATTTTGATAGTGAGTTGTGTAACAGGCTGACTGCAAATTGTTCAAAATCAAACGAAACTCAAAAAAAGGGTAGCATGTGAGAAACCAGCTTTTAACAAGAAGTTTGGCGAAGTTACAAATGTCAGTTCAAATGTAATTGGAGAAATTATGAACTTTGTCATTTATTTTTCTTCGAAAAACACTGACAAAACCACTGATGCAAAAAGTCTGAGAAGAACAAGTTTATCTCAACAAAGCGACTGACTATTCTCTTTAAAATTGTGAAAATATTTTTCTAGTAACTTTTCTTATAAGTAAATATACATATATATATATTAAGTCATTATGCTTTTAATATTGTTGAACGTTTTTGTATTATAAGTTGTTGATTTGTTTTGAATTTGATAAACATCTATAAATTGAATTAAGTACTCTCTGTATAACTAAAATGTTTTTATTATAATTATATGAAACTACAGTTATTTATGGTAATTTTACTTCAATCTAGAAAAATGTAATAAAATTTACTATGTTTCAAACTATTTAATACATTTGAATTATCGCGGAGTATTCCTAGCTTTTACAACTAAAAACATTTCTATGATGATTACAGAAGTAAAACATAGCAATGGTAAAGTCTATATTGTCATTCAACTGCTGGTAAACATTTATGAAGAACGTTTGAATAAAAAAAAAAAATCCTCGCGTATACAAATGGTTTTAGTTAAATTATTTTAATCTAAATGTTTTGTAACTTTACATACATGCAGACATAGAAACAAATTTTTATTAATAAACTGGAAAGCAGATAAAACTTTAACCAAATTATAATTATAGTACAAAATAGATTATTTTTTATGATTTTTTCATTGTTTTTTTTGTAGGCATTTGGCTTAAATTAAAAAAAAAGTATTTTTTTAGATAGTTCTTAATTCAACTTAGATAAATTTTTAGAATTGTTTTTAGATAGTTCTTAAATCCGTTAAAATTTTGACTGTTATGTTAACTTAACACAAATTAGATTTTGAAATCTTCAGCGACTTTGAGTTTTATTAATGTTTTGTTGACTCTTGGCTTAAAATCACAATTTTAGACAATTCTTAATTTCATTTAGATAAATTTCAAGGTATAAATACTTTTTTTAAAAAGCTCTGAATTCAGTTTTTTCTTTGACTCATTATATTAATATTAATTCAATTCGTTTTTTAAAAAAACTAGTACCAATTTTACCTAAACACACTCTGACATGACATGCTTGAATTTTCGAATATGCAATATTTTAATTTATGTTTTTGTTTATATTCTTCACGCATGAATAAGTTTTTATATAACAGTATAAATAACTAACATTGTTATATGCAGTTTAATACTTTATTTTTGCTTGAAAAGGTCGCAATCTCTTGCCACCGAAACCGGTCGCAAATAAAAAAAAAAATTTGCATAAACCTATTTAACTTTACATATATAATAAAATTCTCTAACATTTTATACACTGTTAAACTGTTCTAATTTATTTAATTTTTGCTATAATATATGGTTTAAATATTTTTCATAGTTAATAAGAGGTTCTTTATTAAATTGAATTCAAAATATTGTTTAAGACCTAACTTAGTTTAAACTTAAACTTTTGCACCTTAGGTTTTATATTATATGTGTTTGCTTTCTTTTTTCATTAAGTATAAGTTTGTCGCATGCATTTAATTTTCTAATAAATAGAATAAATATTGAAAATGAAAAGTTGAAAATAATATTTTGTTTCACTACGAACTGCAGCTTATATAAAGTTAAACTTGTTAAGTATTTCAATGAAGACCAGAGAGGCAATTATTTCAAACTAAGTAACAACTTACTTCTATAGGTAAAAAGTATTGTATGATTTTTTATTATAAAACACTAACTGTACTAACAAAACAAATACAAGGTTTTAAATAATTGTAGTAAAGCATTACGCATAGATGTTTGTTTTATAAAAAAACTTGAAGACCTGGTTTTCGTTTTTGAATACCCTTGATATTAGAAAAAGGTTGTATAGTTAAAACTATATTTAAAACTACTAAAGTATTAAATCATAAGAAGAAATTACAAAAGTTGTTTAAAATTTTCTGTTTGTCTCTTAACCGATGTTTTAAGTAGTATTTTTTTAAGTTGCGTACAACTGTAAAATCGACTTGCTATCATTTCCAAATTTCTAATTTCTAAGTCATAATTATTTCCAACCTTCTTTTCTAACCAGTCACGTTTCTAACTTGATTTTTTTAACTCTAATATTTTTTTAATTTGATATTTTTTAACTTTATAACTTTCTCTTACTTTTTTAACTCTATTCATTTATAATTTATTAAAACAGCTACTAAACTTTTACTTAATTTTAATTAAGTTTTGAAAGACTAAGATTCTCAATTTAAATAAATAGAAACGGATTAAAGTTATATTAGATCAATTTAGAAAAGTAATGAGTTGGAAAAAAAACGTTTAAAAAGACCGGATCCTCAAGAAACAATTATAATAAATTTTTAAGGTTTATTATCGACGTTTATGTTTAAATCCTAGTAAAAAGGGAAGAAGTTATGATAATTTATATAAACTTAGTTGTTATACTTAATATAGTGTTTACGACATATTGTCTTTGATAGTAGAATATAAATTCTTAAACATGCTAAAAACTAATTTAAAATTAATTATTAATTATTTTTTTTTCTCTTTTTTTAACTCATATAAAAGGTTAAATTATTTGCTAAAATTTCTGATAAATAAAAAAATAAAAAAACAGTTTAGATAGAAACGTTACCTTTTGACGTAGAGTTCATTATATATTTCATGTTTATATAATGTTAGATATATATGTGTGTGTAAAAAATATTTTATTTTTTTGATACTTGTTTTTTTAGAAAAATATCTAATGTTGTTAAGTTTAATAGTTTCTTTTTTCATAGAGTTTTTCTTCAAGAGATTAAATTTTGACTATAAAGTTTTTTTTTTCTTTTGTAGCTCATTATAATTTTGAATAAGTTGGGTATGCAACTCGATGACCGAGAGGCCTTTTTGCGTATCTAGGTCCTTGAACCAAAAAAATTAAAGTAGTTTGTTTGTTTTTGTTCAATAAACCACTATTTTTTATACTAAAAATAATGATTATTTTTAATTAATTTAGATGTTGTCTTCTAAACTATGTCTTATAGAGATTATTATTTAGTGTATTAAAAATATACAATATAAAAAAATTATTAAATATAGTTACTTGACCACTCTAATACTTTGTAATATCAACTTTAATAATAAAGCTTAATATCATTAAAGATTTTTTAGCTTTTTTATAGATCTGCTATATGATTACAGCATATAAAACTAAGTTTGTATTTCAATACATGAGCAAAAATATTTTATTTAAATAAAACTTAACAACTCTAAGTTTCTTACTATTTTTAAAATCAGTACATTATTTAAAAAATAAACAAAATGCTTCTTATTTTTTTTAATTAGAGGTTTTTGTTAAAACAAACAGCTAATTAGTAGCTTATAAGTATTTTTACTGTTTCAATACTTACTTTAAAATAAAATCATTATTTGGTTACGGAGCGTGCCATAATAACTAATAAAAAAGTTATCCACGAAAAAACTGCGTGTGCCCAAGCGCCATGATTAAAACTATCTTCTTTTGTGTTACTACTTTTTTCAGAAACAAAAAATGGAAGTGAAGAAACGCTAATAGTTCTCGCGTTATTTGTTGATCGTTTTTCGATTTTGTTAGAGTTTAGATTTCCAAGACAGCTCTGTTAATTTTAAGTTTTATGTTAAATAACTTTACCGCATAAAAGTAGATTCAAGTAAAATTTTTTAAATTAAACAAATTTCTAATAAAGCTTTGTAAAAAGTACTAAATACTAAAATTTTCTTAATTTTTTTCAATTACAATTATTAGCATATATTAACTGGTACTTCTTAATTAAGTATAGTTTATTTTTAAAGTTGATAAGTATAAAAACTCCTAGTAAAAATTTTACTGTTAAATTAAAAAAATTGTATGCTTAAAATAACTTTACTTTCCTTAAGCTTTAAAAAGTGAATGTAAGTCAGTAAATGACTTAAAAGTCAGCAGTTACAATTGTCAAAACTGTTTTGTTTTTGTATTTTAACAGTTCTGATATATGTTTAAAAAAGTATAAGTTTTTGTATTTTTTTTCAAAAATAACTTGTGTTAACAGTATAGACATTTATTGATTAGAAAAAAACGTCGAATTTAAGTCCACCTAATGTCTTTTTTACAGTGCGAATGTTTTATTTTATGAATAATAGTTAGATAAACTTTGTAACTTAGAAACAGAACTTTTTAAATGACTGTTTTGTAGATGTATATTTTATATTATGCTGAATAGAATAAAAAAAAAGGAAGCACATACTTATGATTAATGTACTTCACAGTCGAACAATTTCGACGCACATTTTTAACGAACATTTTGCGCTATAGTAGACTATTTAAAAAGACTATGCGTGACTTCGAGTTCACTAAAAGTATTCATTTGAGATAGCTGTTATATTACTTTTTATTGTATCTAGGCTAGGGTTTCCTAAACTTTTTCAGAAGGTCCCCTATGAAAAAAAAAGACCCCTCATACAACATTTTTCAAAAAAATACCCTAGGAAATCTTTTTTTTTTGTTTTTTCAAAATCAATTCAAGAATATCTAATAAAAATTTTAAATTAAAGTGTTATGGCCTCCTTTGGTAAGCCCTGGTCTAGTATAAGTTTCAAAATTATCCTTAAATACGCCTAAAACCTTTTTATTTTGCTCTTCACATTAACTCTAGGATACCTAGTATATATATAAAACTATTGCCTTATGGCCCCTTGACCCCTTACTAGTCACGGCCCCCTTTAGCCCCTTTGCGGCTAATGAACCACTTTAAGAAATCCTGATCTAGGCAACAGTATATACCCATTAGAATATAGTCTCAAAAATACTTTTTTGCATCTTTATCGTACACATTTCACTTTCTATAACAATTTTTTTACTTTACCATTTGATGATCTACGATACATAAAGCGAATTAAGGCAACATCTATAAAAAGACCTAAAAGGTGTGCTCGATTTTATATTTGCGTTTTATAAACTCGCCCTTTTAACTTCATAGCTCAATTCTAACTTTTTAATCTAAAGAATTAAAGTTAGCATATGTATAAACTTTTACATAAGAAGTTTGCATGTTTTGAATTTTTTTGTTCCAATCTTGATTCCATTAGGTCGGTAAACCTTGGATGTTAAAAAATAGAAATGTTTCTTAGTTAAGTTAATAATACTTTTATTTAGTTTTACACTGGCTTTTTAATACAAATAGGATGCGAAGAGTTCTGGTTGGGTTTTATAGTGACATTTACAATCAAATTAAGTCATCATAGCAGTTTTTATCATTTAGTTTTTCTTCAATAAAAGCGCTAAACACTAAAATTATCTTAGTTTATAAAAATTATTAATTTTAAAAGTGTCTCAAATAATGTGATAAAAGTAAATAATTGTTTTAAGTATAATAAAACTAGTTAATATACAGTCATGTTTAAACTTGAAAATTTATACAAGTTAAAGGTTTTGCAACTATTTTGTTTTCTATTTAACATCTTATTTTTTTTTTAAAGCCAACTTACTGGCATAAAGTCTTAATTTCTAAACCACTGTTCGATAAAATTTTAAGTTTAATAGTGAACCTATCAAAAACACTAAAATTGAAATATGTGAATGATGTATAATTTATTTTGTTGCAATAATTGAGTTTCCTACAAAATTTGCTTGATATTAACTTGGTAATCAAGTTATTAATTTGTGTTAGAGTTTGATTTTATGTTATATGATTTAGTATACTTAAAATATACAAATTCATTTTTGTTGAAATAAAACTTAAAAGAAAAAAAAGTTAAGTACAATGTTTCTTTAGATTATTATAGTAATTTACTTTTCTTTTCAATATATTAAAGGAACACAGTTTTAAAAAGTAGTATAATTCTTTTACTTTTAAAGTTAACTTTTTGAAACGTATTAAGTTAAAAATGAAAATTAGCAAGCTAAACTTGTACAAAAGTTATTGATTTATAAAGTAGTTAGTTCTGTAAAAAATATTCTAAACAAAAAATAATAGATAAAACAAATCAAAAACTATTATCTAAATCGGAAATACACCTACTTATACTGTCTTTATCTTTATAGTCTTATTTGTTATTCTCTTTTTATTTTTTGATCAAAATATTGTTTTGTACGTAGCTGCCATAAACTAAATTTTTGTGTGGATAGCGGTTATTTAAACTTAGATTGTGAAGAATGTAGGCTTGAAAATTTAAGTGCAAAAAGTATGTACAAAAGCCTTTAGATTTCAGGAAGCTCTTATATTTATAAAGAATCCCGATTAGATAAAAAAATCACAGCTGTAAAAATCTTTGAAAACATGGTTTGATATACATTTACAACTCGCTAAAATTTTTTTCCAATTCTCAATAGTTTTTCGACAAAACTTTTATTTCAACAAGCAACTTTTTAAAACTCTTTGTTTAAGAGCATTGTGCTCTGCTTTAAGTCTGTTTTACTATACCTTTAATTTTTGTACTAAAATTGATGTAACCTGAACGACAGAGGTTCGTCAAAAGGTAAGAACTACGATTTTTGTATGTGTAAATGATGTTAATTTTCAAACTCTTTACTTGTAATAATAGTTCAGGAACCGTTAGCAAAGCTGAGGTGTTTCATAATCATTCGTTAGGCCATCATCAGTCTTCTGTTCACTGTACCCACAAACGAGCATTAGTGGTTTTAATCCGACTTAATAAGACTTAATGGTGACTATGTCAGATTGATTACTCATGCCCCCTCCCTTTGAACCCTTTGCAGCTTATGGCCCCTTAAGTTTCTGAAATTGACCCTGCTCTAGTACCATAAGCTTAATTTTTATTATATTTCTTTGTTTTATAAATTTAAGTCTATTTTAAATAAAAATTAAAATAATTGTTACTAATAGTTTAGGGTACTAGATTTTTTAATCTTTGTATCAAAATATCTAGTTCTTATAATGACAAGAAGTTACTACTCAAACAAAAAATTTTTATTTTTAATGGTTATGTAAACTTTTGGTGTTATTTAAAGACTTCATTTCAGAAGCAGCATATAAACTAGTGCTCATGAGTTATTAAATTTTCCTAACAAACTGGTAGTCATTATACTTTCATAAACTTAATTATACTATTAGTATTCTAAAAATAAGTTTGCAAAAAAAAACCGGTTCACAGTCGTCCTTATAGCAAGCTTGTAGATGGCAGTGCAAATATTGTGGGCTGTCTCTAGTATTAAGCCAACTAAACAGATTAAATCGTAATACTGCCACCCGTCTGTTTATGACGTTCGCTCCAGGTGTGTTATATGCTGCAACTACATCTGCTCTGTTAAGTGCTGTTGCATCTCCATCACAACTATAAAAAACTTTAAATAAAAGTTTTATCATCCTTTGAAATAATGCATTGTTTATCTAATTAAAAGCTTAGCTAAGGTCAACAACAATGAATTAAAACTAAAAACTTTCTTCGATGAACTAAAAGTTTATTTGGCTCTTTATGTACAGTTTTTTAATATAAGTTTTATAATGAAAGTCTTAAAAGTGGCCACTAGTGATGTTAGTTTGTTAAAACTGTTCTTTAACAGTCCTTACAAAAAACTTTGAAAAACTATACAATAGTACTTGGTAAACTTTTTTTGATTATTAAACAATCATGAATCAAGACTTTTAGTAATGATTAAGAAGTAAAATGATAATCATTTTTAAATAACTATTCAAAATATAAATTTAAGCGTTTGCTAATAAAGATTTTAGCGAAACAAGTTCACTATAATTTATAATATCAACAAATTCAAATAATATTCTTTCTTTATTACACTAACACATGTTTCTTTGTGTTATTGTTTCTGTATTACACACAGAAACATGTGACAGTGTAATAAAGAAAGAATACTGTTTAAATATGTTATTATTAACTTTTTTAAATGTAATTTTTATGATTTTTTAGATGTTAGTTTTTAAATTATTGCATTTATAAACGATTTTTCGATTAAAAAAATAACATTTATTTAAGTATAATTTTTTTTTAGTTTTATGTTAACTATTTCTAAGAATATATATGTACATTGTACAAAGTACATGTTTATACCATTAAGTTTTTACCATAGAATTAAATTGAATTTGTATTTGTAACCAAAGTTTAAGAAAAAAACAAACTTACTAGTCCGTTAAAATATCGTATTTAGGAGTAGCTGTAGGATCACTGCCCATATTAATCCAGCAGTGCTGAAACTGTTATAGGAAATAAACTGAATGTAGTAATTGCGAAAAAAAGTATTATACATACTTAAAAAATCAAAAATTAGTTTACTAATAATTATTGAAAATAAAAAATAATTCAGAAAAAAAGTAAAACTCAAATTTAGTATTAAAAAAATTAAAATAAAGTTTATAACGTTTAAACTTTACTATCTTTATAAATAATTTATTTCAAAATGCAACATTAAAAAAAAATAGTATATAGGTTTCATGCAGCTTTTTCAACAATCATCAGCTATTTAAATCAAAAACTAAATATAAAGTAAAGGAATTAAAACATTATACAAAAAAATTGTAACGTTTTAAAAAATTTTGTTTAGGGCTTATTTATGCAAAAATATTTTGCTTCTAACTAACACCAAAATCAAAAAAAAACTGCAATTTATGAATTTTCTACCCGACGTTTTTATCAAAAATAAATAATAAGTAGTAATATAACTAAGTAAATATGTAGTAAAACAGCAAAAAATAATGGGTAGTTAGTAATTAAAAGGGCGATGTCTTGTAAAGGGGGCGATTATTGATATGATTTTAGGAAAAAAAAAACTATCTCATTAAAAACTCTATAACTAGACTAGTAATAAATTAATTTTGTTAACTAAATTCATTCAAAAACATCTTTATTAAAGCAAACAACAAATAAAATCTATTTCGGCTAACGCTTTTCAACTACTTTTGTTAGCAACTAATTTTAAGATTAAATTTTGAGTAAATAAATAGTTAGAGGTTACATCAGAAAAAATCAATTAACACTAATTAGCATAATTGAGCAAAAATTAATTAATTAGACATTAACAATAGGGTTGATAACGCCAATTCGATCATCAGACCACAAGTTTCGGTTAACTGAGACCAGTTTCGTCCTTATTAGGACTCATCAGTCAGTCACAACCGAAAAACCTGTAGTCGTCAATCTACAAGCGGTTTATCATGCTTTCACATGAATCAACCATTTGCTAGCAATGATCAGTGACGTCAGCATTGTCATTTGCCGTGCAACGTTTAAAACATTGTCCACTAAGCAAGACATCTGGCACGCTCGTTTTAGTACGATCAACAAAAAACATCGGCGAAAGTCAGCAGAGCAAAAGCCTGGACTTTCGTTTGCCGTTAGACACTGTGGTCTGATGATCGAATTGGCGTGATCAACCCTATTATTAAACTTGAGCTTGTCTCACGGCAAACGAAAGTCCAGGCTTTTGCTCTGCTGACTTTCGCCGATGTTTTTTGTTGATCGTACTAAAACGAGCGTGCCAGATGTCTTGCTTAGTGGACAATGTTTTAAACGTTGCACGGCAAATGACAATGCTGACGTCACTGATCATTGCTAGCAAATGGTTGATTCATGTGAAAGCATCATAAACCGCTTGTAGATTGACGACTTCAAGTTTTTCGGTTGTGACTGACTGATGAGACCTAAAAAGGACGAAACTGGTCTCAGTCTACCGAAACTTGTGGTCTGATGATCGAATTGGCGTGATCAACCCTATTGTTAAACTTGAGCTTGTCTCACGGCAAACGAAAGTCCAGGCTTTTGCTCTGCTGACTTTCGCCGATGTTTTTTGTTGTTAGACATTAACAATTTATAAATACATATATAAAACAGTTGATCAGTAATTTAACTAAGATAAGCAACAATATATGCTACAAGAAAGCCCTTAAATGGAATTTATAAAGACCGTACTGCCGATCATGAAAAAAGATAAATAATTTATATGTACAAATGCCACTGTGACAGTGTATACATTGGCAGAACGTCCCAGTGATTCCATATAAGAAGGGACCAACACGTTTTTAATTCCCTCAGAAGATGGATGGACACTGGTTTAAAAAAACCATCTAATAGATCATCAGCAATTGCCGAACACTTATTAAACAATTCAGATTGTGCAAAGAACTACAGTGATAGTAACTTTTCAATTATAAGTAAAGCTCGTAACGATTATCACCTAAGTGTTTTAGAATCTTTATTTATAAAAACATGCAAACCTAATTTGTGTAAGCAACAGTACGTTTATAAATCTATCTTTATAAGTTGTTATAGATTAAATAAGAAATAAATTTTAAAATAAATAAAATATTTTTTTTTAATTTTGTCGCTTGTTTTTTTATTTTTATTGTTGCCTATCTTAGTTAAATTACTGATCAACTGTTTTATATATGTATTTATAAATTGTGAATGTCTAATTAATTTTTGCTCAATTATGCTAATTAGTGTTAATTGATTTTTTCTGATGTAACCTCTAACTATTTATTTACTCAAAACTTAATCTTAAAATTAGTTGCTAAAAAAAGTAGTTGAAAAGCGTTAGCCGAAATAGATTTTATTTGTTGTTTGCTTTAATAAAGATGTTTTTGAATGAATATTGTCTTAGATTTCTGTATAACTAAATTCAAATATATTAAATAATGTCACAACGTTTTTAGTTGTTTGTAATTTGTATGTTTTGAGTGTAAATTTTTGTTCAAATTACTGAAGATTGTTTTGCATGAAGCATGTTGTCCGTTTTTTTTTAGTTTCCAATTTTTAAATAAATTTACTTGTGTATATGTATATGCCAAGCCTATACTTATATTATCATAGTTAGTTTTTTTAAATAAGTAATTTATGTAAAATATTGGAAACATACACATTAAACTAACATAATTAAACCAGTTTACGTCATCATTTGTATCAATATTTAAACTTATGTCTCCAACAACTTCTACTAAAGAGCCAGCAGTAAGTTCTCCCGTTATTTCAAGGACACCGTCTACATTTGTTTCAACAGGATCTATAGCAACCATTGTTTCTCTAGAAAATAGTTTCTGAAATTAAGATACTTAATTTAATAAGTTTGTGCTACCAAGTACTAAAAGAAAACTAAACATACAAGTATATACAAAGATAAATAGCACTAAATTTTTAGAACTGAAATTAGCTTTCAAAATAGCTAATAGCGATTGTACGAGATTTAGGCATAGGTGTAAAAGTTTGACTGTACCTTTAACTAAAATAACTTTTTTAAAGACATTAGTAAATAAATATATCTTTCTTGGTTGAGTTTATTCACAAACTAATTACAAGAATGATAAAGTCTGTAATACAAAACATAATGAAAGCTAGGTAAACACTTATACATATCCCCCAGATTTTATCTACCAAGGAAATAAAACGATACATTTAACTAGCGAAATAAAGTTATTTCAAAACAATTTGTAACAACTTAAACACAATTTTTAGGTTTAAAAATCAACAAAATTGAAGTCATAAAAAAAACGTTTAAAAGTTACGATTAACTTAGTTCACTATTAAATAAAAATAATAAAACAAACTACAATTTAAACAAACAAACTGTAACAAAAATTTGATATTTAATCTTTACTTTTCTTCACTCAATTGCTGAATACAAGCATTCAAAAACTCAATTGCTTCACCGATTTGAACTTTTCAGCTTTGAAGAACGAAACTACACGCCATTCATCTAACCACCTTAAAACTTCACTCGATTAGCTGATAAACATCTCTATCATTATTTCAACTTCAAACAAAGTAGAAGGTGCATTACTGATTGCAGTAAACACTGAGTAAATACTGCTACACACATTTTCCAAATACCCGATACTAACCAACAGTTCGACTTTTTGAAAGTCAATCTCTGCGTCCTCATCAAAGATCACTTTGAACAGACGGCTGTTAGACAAGTCTGCTGCAAAGTCAACTACAAACTTCATGACGTCACCATTGGACTGAAATTCATCAATTAGACAATAAAACGAACCATTTACACGAAGCTTTTGAAAAACATCATAAAGTTTTACACAAAAAAGCTACAAATAATCCGATAATTTAACACTTTCATATCGGACACATTGTTGTTCGCAAGAAAACTTTGGTGGTCTGTTTGCTTTTCTGTAGAAAATATAAGTCAATAAAATATAAATCAAAGCAAATCTGAAACATTCCAGTTCAACATCAATTTTGAAGAAAGCCATTAGTACAGAGGAAAATTACACAATGCTTATGTAAACAGAATCTTCCTTCTGGGAGTACAGAACACCAAAACTTTTCTTAAAATATTTTTTCTCATCTTTACCAGAAAAGACAAACTTCTACAGTGGTATCTAACAGATGGTAGAGATAGGTACAGATAAGGGATACTACTTAGAGATTTGCAAACAGGAGGGGTAAATTTTCTCAGAAACTTACGATTTCGAACAGTTAAGCGACCTGATCAATCAACCTTGACAACACATTGATGGCAGTCCTTCACTTCCACCACCACTCCACTTTCCCCCCCACTTGCTAGGAAAGTTACCTGTTTGATTTAGTATCACGACATGATCACCGCAATTCAGTGGTGGCAACAATTTTGTGTTCTCACTTATATTTTCCAGAGACTTAACATAACGAATACTGAGAGATTCTTCCTTTTTACTCCATACGTCACGCCACATTTTTGAGATCTGCGGGTTGTTGTAAGTCAGAATACTCTTTCTGACGTAAGGTAATGACTTCTTTAAATTTTGTCCCAAAAGGATCTTTGCAGCGGATAGTTTGCATCCTGGATCAGGTGTATTTCTCTACAAAAGTAAAGCTTTTACCATTCTGTCGTTATTTAGTTCACCATTTAGATCAACGTTTTCCATTAGCAATCGCTTAGTGGCCTTTACTGCTTGTTCTGCTCTACCGTTTGACATAAGATGATATGCAGATGACATACGATGGTGTATACCCCATTGTTTTAGGAAACCCTTATTAACTTTTGCTGAAAACTCTGGAACACCATCTAAAGATATTTCAACTGGAACACCAAAAGTAACAAAAATACGACGCAAAGCTTTACATAGTCCTTTTGAACTAGACTCATTTGTACCTAATTTTATTCTTTGTTGTTCTGTCCAACCTGTAAGTCTGTCTGCGGATAGAAAATAATACCACCCTCTGAAATAAAAACAATCACAAACAATCGATTCAAAGGGAACTTTTGGAATCAATGTTCAATTGGAGGTAGGCGAAGATTGCTTTGGCATTTGTGCGGTTTTTGTCGCCATCCAGTGTGTAGAAGTACGTTATTCTGTCCCTGTACCTCTTTTTTTTTTCTTCGCGTTTTCCAGCATATTTTTCCTACAACCTCGGCTGCAAAAGATATCAAAATTTTGTGTATACAATCCACCAACTAGAAGTGCATTTGACTCTTCAGCATAAATTGAAATACATTGAATAAGACTTTATAATACATAAATAATCACAAACTAATAACAAGAATGATAAAGTCTGTAATACAAAACATAATGAAAGCTAGGTAAATACTTATACAATTTAGAAAAACGTCGATAAAATTTTTTTGATAATGATACAACGAAAGATTTAAAAAAGTTCAATAAAATATTTGAAAAGATGCTCAACTATATCTAAAAAGCATTTACAGTTATAAAAAAAATTTAAAGAAAATTAAAAAAAAAAACGCTAAAATAATAGTTTCAAACTTTCAAGATTTTTAAATTTATGTTTATGTTTACAAACAATATTTTGTCAGTAGTAGAACGTATTTTTTACGGTAAAAATGTGATTATCATTATACCCACAAGGCCTAAAGTTCGAAATCAATTTAATAGACTGAACTTATACAGATTGAGTATTAAACTTGTTCAAAAGTTTAAATTAAGTATGTTCACCTTTTAATTCACTGTAAAACTGATTCTTAATGAGACTATGAGGAAAAGTTATTTTTTAGTATAAAAACGCAAAAAAAACATGTTATATACACTTACGACATTGTAACGATTTCTGCAGTACACATAGTAGCACATTAAATAAAAAATATATAAATGTGTTTTTTGTATGCGATGCTTTTAAACCTTCCCTACTTTGCAGCTCACTTAGTTCAACTTTTACTCAATTACTTATTTTCAATGTTTTCCGACATTTAATGTAAACTACTAATTTATTGGTGTAAGACTCATTGTACGCCAGGTCCTTAGACCAAACTTTTTGAGCGCTATTTTGTCGTTCAATAAACAATATAATTCAATAACTTCTAAAACAGAAGTTTTGACTTCAGATTATGATCTTTAACTAAATAAAACAATTCAAAAGTCCTGGACATGACGTTAAACTGTTCTGGTGTATGACTCGATAACCGAAAGGTTTTTTCGTGCACCAGGTCCTTGGACCAAACTTTTTGAGTGTTTTTTTTTCGTTCAATAAACAACGAAAATAAAATAAATTATTTAAACTAAAAATGTTTTTTAGATTTTGACTTTTTTTATATATAAGCTGATTTAGTATTTACTTAAGTTGTTTTTGTCTAGTTGGTTATTTAGTGTTATTATTTTTTTGGTGAACTTTTGCTTAGTAACTTTTTTTAATAAAAGTACAAACTTCTAAAAATAATTAATAGTTTATTAACAAAAAAAAACTAAAACATCTAATTAAACAAACTTAAATTGGTTTTAAGTAGATGAAGCTTATAATTGTCGGTATAAAACGCTTTTAGGAAATCTCTGATCTAAATAAACAATGCAAAAAAAGTTTCATTCTTCATTTAAAAAATAAAAACTAAACACAGTAAGTTAAAGTATGGTAATAATCTAGCAGTGTTACCCACCATATCTGGCTTTAAAGTAGAAAGTTAAAAAGATCATACATTTTAAAAATCGTTGAGTTTACGTACTACTGTGAAATGACCACTGGTGTTTAGTTATTTGTTAAGTGTTAAGCTAAGCCTAAATGATCTTTTGTACAAACGTAAAAAATAGTACAACATAAGTAGAAATGGAAAACTTTTACGAACAAATAATACAAATATTTGGACACGAATTGTAGCTTTGTTATATATCATTCTGAAACTAATTAACGTCGCAAAAAAAAAAAGAAGCATAATGAAATATAACTCTATCATCATAATTTAAGTAAAAACATAGAGTAAAACATAGAAAACATATAGTAATAATACAGCAAGAAAAAAGTTAGCTAAACATAAAAATAATATAAAAAAACGTAATACGTGAATATGTAAACTAAGACAAACAGTATATATAGGGCGATAAAGCACACAACAAAATAATTTTTATAAACAAATAAATAAAAGTAGCGTAACTGTATTTGCACTGGTAGCTGTAAATGACCCCTAAAGAGGGCAACTATAAGTGGAGGTATAGATAAATCATGATTTGAGGTTTTATTATGGCTGTGTTAAACTCAGTTCCTATTCAGTTATGGTAATCATAAAAAAAACTTCAACATTTAGTATGTTCGGAAAATATGCTGAGTTTTCGAAACATGTTAGTGTTTAATAAGCGCAAAGTAATTGACATTAAGTTAAATTAAATAGAAAACATTGTAAAGCTTACAAAAGTCATCTGTATTTAAAGGAGTTATGTTGTTTTTAGTTAAAGTATACAACAATTAGTTATGATGTGTATTTCAAAAATAAAAATTTCCGAGTTGCCATTTTGAGGCGAACTTTAACTTGATGTTGTTTTATCTAAAAATTTTTGAAGGAAGTATTAAAGAGTAAGCTTATTTGCTAAATCAACAGTTTAATAGAATAAACTTTTATATTTGTTGTTCATTAAGATGTTTTTAAAATATATATTCATAAATATTTTATTGTTTTTAGGTTTACTTAACTCTTAGATTTTTTACCATTTGAATTTTCATCTATATAGCAAAATTTTAAATAAAACTTATGATAACTTACCTTAATGTTAAGTAATCAGTTGAAAGTTAAAAGTTATTATTTTTAGGTAAAAAATATCTACAACAAAAACTTGGTTCTCACCCGACTTCTATGCCGGCTTTTTTTAAAGTTTCACTGTCAGAAGTAACAGCTGAGAATTTACACCCAAAAGTAAATTCGAGACCTCCAGAAGTTCGGGATATCGCATTTGCTGCTGGCGGTGCTGCTGTTTTCAACAGATATCGTATTTCTACTTTTGTTCCGCTGTCTACACTCTACAAGTAAATTAACACAATATACTATGAAATAAACTTAAATTGTGTTGGTTGTTGTTTCGCTTGTATACAATAGTACATGAAAAAAATTGTGTAAAAATACTTATTTTTTTATAGTGGTAATACTTTTTATTTTAAAAAGTTTAAAAACTTGATGTTTTTATTATATACATTTTTAAATTCTTGTAAGCAGTTTTGACTTTTGTTTTAAGATTAAATTTTTACTAGGATATAAAATACCTTAAAGAAAACTTTAAATTATAAAACTGTTGAAGTTTACTTTATATAAAACATATCAATACAAAAGATAAAAAAAATTATTAATTTTTTTGTGCAGAAACATTTTACTAAATTAATACCTCTGCTGAGTAAGAACATTCTCCAAATTTTGTAAATTTCCCAAAATTACCGGAACTGTCAATTGTACAACTTTGATGTTTTACACCGTCCTTATCAACAAAAAACAACTCTTCATTTGTACTAACATAACTCAGCAGCCATGTCAAATTGAATCTGCAAAAAAAAACACAAATATTTATTAAGAATCTAAGGAACTGTACACAAATAACTTTACTAATCTGAAAATAATTTTAACAAGAAACTTAGACAAAACAGCTATTTATCAAAAATTATAGACATCTAACTATTAAATAACCTAGTAATAAATATTAACTTTAATCAGTATACTTATCTACTTCTTATTTATTAAGAAAACATTTATTAAAATTTGATAACCAATAAAATAAAGTTGTTCATTTAAAAACAAAAACTTGTTTAACAGTTAGAAACATTGTATGAAAAACTACTTTAAAGTTAAGTGAATTTTATAGTTAAGTAAAATTAAAAATTTAAAAGTCAAAAATTTTATACTCACCCTGTAATAGTTATATTAATGATAAAATCTCGAAATAAACTTCTACAAACAGAAATTGTAACTAGTTTTTTATATTGAAGTCATAACAGACAAAAAACAGTGCATAATATTCTATTTGAGTTTTCTTAAGATCGTTACTTACTAAATAATTTTACTTTATTTAAAACATAAGATTTATTTTGAACACAAGATACACGTATTAAAAAGGGTTGACTGTGCTTTTAGTTTATTAGTTATAATTTTCTTTATAAACTAACAAACTGTAAATAGAATTTCAAAACTGTAGTTTTGTAAGATAGAATTTAAGCTACTTAAAGCTTTTTTAACTAATTAATACTAACTTACTAAGTAAAACTTTCATAGAGGATAAATTTTTATTAAAGTTGTAGAAATAGTTTTGTTTTAAGTTTATTGTACAAAAGTTAAAATAAAAGTTTGGTAGAATTTAGCTTTAAAACATAATTATAGTTTTGAAATTATTAACTTGTTATCAATACAGAAAGGTAGTGCTTAATATTAGTGTAAAAGTAACCAATGCAACTTTTTATTTTAAAGTCTATCACAAAGTAAAATTTAATAATTTTTCTTAAAAAACTAAATTGAAAATGGTTAAACTACAAAAAGTAACAGAATTAGGAAAAAAATATATTTACGTCGAGAATAACTTTTAATGTTTTTTAAACTAAGTTTTAGCAAAGCTTACATAATGCAATAAGCAAATATACTTGGAAATTTTAAATTCATTAGCACCATTTTATCGTAAACATTTAAATATTTGTCAATTTTTGACGGTTAAAATTCACTTCAAAAATAAAAGCGTAAGCATATGTTAAATTTTAAAAGGTAATTATATAAGTTTTTAATGTTAAAAAGATAAAAATTTTTCAGTTCACACTTTTGGAGCGTGTTAGTAGAATTCAATATAAACTTATAATAACTTTTAAAACTACAGTTTTATGTTTCGAAAGTTACTAACTGTCCTTGAACTTGTCCTTCGAAGCAATCCATCGATATCAAAGCATTTTCTCCAGAGATTACAGTACCTTAAAGTTATTATAGCAAATTTTAAAACCGTTTAAGGTCTTTGAAAAAGTTTTGATAATTTAACCACTAAGATCTAGTTTGAAGAATTCTGTTCACTTAAAAAAGTATAAGTAAAACCATTACGTTATAACTAATTCGTCTTTTGTAGGATATCAAAAACTTATGTTGTGTTGTAAAACGTAACTATTAATTTATTTAATTTAATTAACCTAATACTAGGCTATCTCCGAGTAAGGAAGCTAGGACCAACCCAAAGATTAGCTTCATGTTTAACGTAACTTCAAAAACTAATATAACAGTTTAGAAGTATGACTAAGTATTAAAATATATAAAATAACTACATACTTTAAATATTTTTTTTAACTTTTGGAAAATGGTCATTCAATGAATATACTCATAGCTGTTTTAGCTTTGTTAAAGTTAAACTTGTTTATCATTAACAAACTTATTACTAACAAGTAAAACTAAATATTTTTCAACCTATAATTTCTACACTATTTTAAAAGCGAAAACTATGTTGTTGATTTTACAAAAACATTTTAAATCACTAAAGTTTGCTTTTTTTAATATATATTTAAAATAAAAACGTTAAGTAGCTTTTTGTTTATCAAATTAATTAAACAAAAAGTCTTTAGATTTTCTGTTATACAAAAAAATTTATTAAAATAATTTACCTATCTATTTTATTTTATATAAGTATTATAATAACCATAAAAATTGACTAGAACAAAATTAGATTACGAACAGGATTTTTTGATAAACAGTAAAAAATTCGAACTATTGAAGTTAAAAAAGGAAATTGCAAAAAGTGAAATCATTTCCGCTTGTTTTTGTTAAAAAACATTTTTAAATTTCTTTTTTCTAAACTTTTATAAACAACTATATTTAAACAATTAGCCTACATTAAAGTAAATTTTGTGAAAAAAATAATCTTTTTTTTCACAAAATTTTAACAAAAGTTTATATTATCAAAAACAACTAACACCAACACTAAAATAATGCATTTGATTTTTTTGTATAAGAATTTGAAAGTTCTAGGCTAAAACAAAGACACGGGCATTGTAAACTGCATTAAAAAAAACAGTGTTAATGATTATAAAAGTCACAGACCTTTACAGTTAGTAAGTTATTTCTTCTATTTTAGCGACATAGCAATTGCAAGCGATTCGCTTTTTAGGGTAGCCTAGTTATTTTGTGGTCTGTAAAAAATCATAAACAAACATTTAGGAATATACATACAATTTTTTTAGCGATAACTCCAACAGTTCTATCTTTCTGGAAAATAAAATATATTAATTGGTCAGGCAAATAATTTAATTGTAAACTTGAAATGAATAAATTAAAGTAGTATTAAGGCGTTTAAACTGTTTTTGTATTTAGTAAAAATTACTGCTTTAAACAGCATTAGCTTTAAAAATTTTGAAAAGCTAGATAAATAAAAATAAATGCACTAAAAGTTGTTTGAAAAAATATTTTCAGGTTAAAAAAATGTATACTGTTTTGTAAGCTTTTCAAATAAAAAAACTTTAAGAACAAAAAAATAGGAATGTTAGAACATAATATTTTCACAAAAAAAAAGTAAAGACATCAATAATACGTTTACTAAAATTTTAAAAATAATTAATATAGCATTGTAAAGTATTGTTAGCATTGTTTGTACTACAGTATTTATAAAAAATAATGTTACCATCTATTTAAGTTAGTAACAAAGTTTTACTTATTAAAAAAAAAACCTGTAAACTGTTTTCGATACCAGATTTTATCAAGTATAAGTATTAGTTTTTTCTGAATATTATAATCTTAAACTAATCAATTTTAAAAATCGTAAAGCAAAAAGATAAATGTAGAATAATAGTTATTTTTCTGTCTTAAGTTAAAAGTTTACACAAAACAAAAGCTAATAAACTTTAACTAGTAAATCAAACATAAAATATAAACTAAACTATATAAACAATATAAAAAATTATTTTAAATCTACATACGATAGACAATTACTAAACTATCATTTAATAAAAACATAGCTGCCAACGAGCATAAATATTGGTCCTCGCAATTAGAGCAGAATTACTGTAAACAGAGTTTAACTAAATCTAGAGACTCTAACATTTACATCTTTTTAAATATCATGCTATGGACTAAGAACATTCAACCTGTGACCTTCTCAGTATTCAAATTCAGCTAACTATCGAGCATCGACTCAATACTTAATGAGTTAGTATTGTTTAACTACTCCTATTTATATTCGATAAAATTTTGATATCTATAAATTTTTAAGTTCTGTACTTATTAAGTAAATTATCGATTTAATAATTAAACTGATACTTACTTATTTAATAGGGTGAGGAAACAGTTTTATAAAAAAACATGTAGTGTTTTATTAACTAAGTAAACAAAGTAAACATTATAATATTTGTAATTATACTTTAAGTTAAATAAGCTGTAGTCTAATTTTTTAAATTATTGTATTTCAAAAAAAAAATTGGTTCTGCGACTTTGTCAAAAATTCATCTTTGCATTAAAAACAAATTTATTAGTGGTCAAGAAAGCTAAAATTCATAAAATTAAAAGCTTCAAACAGGTTAAAAAACTTCCATCTAGAATTAAAGCTGTACTACTTGTTGGGAGGTCATTAGAAGGATTTGGGCTTAAGTAATAAACTAATCAAAACTTTCTATGCTTTTTTTTTTTTGAAAAAATACCGAAAAATATATGAATTTCAAGATATTTTTTGCCTCTTTTATAGTAAACCCTCAATGACTGAAAGATTAGCTCACTTAAAGGGTATATTTCAATAAAATCCTTAAATTTTTACTATCACTATTACCCCTAACCCTTACCCTCGGTCGGTAACTTTTTTTTTCTTTTTATTATCAAATTATTATTATTTAGTTTATTTCTTTGTTTTTAAAATATTTTTTCTGTATTTTTTACTTTCGTACAAAAATGTAACTCGTGCAAAATTGCCCCTTGGTGTAAAAATGTCTTCGTGCAATTTTGTTCCCTCGTGCAATTTTGTGCACTCGTGCAATTTTGTTCTCTTGCAATTTAGTCCCCTCATTCAATCTAGTAAACTTGTGCAATTTTGTCTTCGTGCAATTTAGACCCGTTCCCCTTTTACTTCTTTAATCATTGCGAAACGTTTATTGTTGCAGAGGGAACAAAGACGCTGATGATTTTATTTCCTATACTCAAAAAAGTTAAAGTGTTCCGATCAAAAAGTATTGAAAGTTATAAAAAACATTTAAATATATTTTAGTTTCCATAAAAATCAAATTTAGAACAAAATAACAATTACTGATGTCAAGGTTATCTATGGGAAACACTAAATATGTTACATTTGAAACAAAAATAATTAGTGTAGTAAACTTATAAATGTTATCCCTGACTTTGAAGAAAGTTTCAATAAGAAACATATAGGATGGCCTATTTGGCTTTTTGATAGCTTTTTTATCTAAACCGTTATTATTTTCAGGATATTGCAAAGCATATTCAAAAAGTTTGAAAATATAGCTTACTGAAACAGGTGATTAACAGAATAATGTTTATTGACTAAATGTAGCGCGGAAAAATTAAGTATGCACAGTACATATGGTTATCTAGTATTAAACTAAATCACATTGTAAACTTATTTTCTAGTTATTTAGCTAAAATTCACTGCGAAATTTAAGAAACTTAATATTTCAAAAAAAAAACCTTACAAAAACCTTAACTACTTCTTTAAATACTATCTATATTTTGTTTTAAATATAGTTCTGTTATTGAAATATATTGATACAAGAAAAATCATTATTTTTTCTCAACAATTATCATAAGCGTATGTACACTTGCATTAATAAAAAAACTTACATAGCCTTTTACTGCTATCAACAACAAAAGAAAAATAATCAAAGTCAAAATATAAATAACAAAATTAAATTAAAATGCAACAAAACCGGTTAACTAGATGAAAGAAACAATGTATTCAAATTTTTTCTTGCATAAGTTTTTCCTATCAGTATGAATAAGTATAGCTTCAATTTTAAATAGATCAAAAACATTAGAATGTTTTCAAAATATGCTAAACTTGCTTGACTGTAACTCATAGACCGGATTCTTTATCAAGTGTCTAGTTATTGGTAATATTTCATAGGATTAAAAGTTTTAATACCAACGGACTTTAGTTGATTGCTAATATGACGAAAGTTATTTAAAATATACTTATTTTGTTGAATAAAAAATACAATTGTTTTATCTGGTATTTATATATTACTTATCAAAACAAAATCTAAGATAGATAATCTCCACAAGTAATTAGCTTAAAAAGTTTGTAACTTAAATAGTTTTGTAGCTTAAAAAGTCCTTAGTTTTTAAAAAGGTGTAAATTTAATTGTTCTTTTCAATTTTTTAGTTTAGATTTCCAACTCGTACAAAGGTAAATTTTATTGGGCTCTAACTTTATAAAAATCAAGTACGATAAAAGTTATCAGAAAAATAATAACTTTGACAAGAAAAACTTTCGGTAGGAATTGATCGGTAAAGGATGGGACTGTAAACGAAATGCAAATGATTAGATTAAAGTTGATAAAAAGCTAATTACTTTGATGGTCATGTTCGAACTTAAAAAAATTATATTATAAGTAAGTAGGTTAATTTTTAACCAAAAAAATTTTTTAATTTGATTGGGTAGGAAATAGCTTGATAGAGAATTGCTTATATTGCACTGACCGGTGAAAACTAATTAGGATGGGGTTTAAACAATTTTGTATTAAACGGGTTGGAATTGATTGAATTACATGTCGACTTCAATGGGAAATAATCATTATCGAACTGATCAGGTGGGAATTAAATGGGGTTGAATTGATTTGGGTTGTAAATGATCGGATAAAAATTAAAAGGGTTATAAACGAAGGATTTAGAATTGATTTGGGTGCAAATTGATTTTTTAAGGAAATTGTCAGATTAAAAATAACTTCGGTTTAAATAATAGTAAATTATTAAAATTATGGCTAAACTTAAAACATTAAACTATAGTAAAAAACTTTAGCTTAAAAAATCTAAATTTTTTGCATGTTTTTACTCTTAAGATACTTTGTTTATACAATAAGATATACAAGACACACAAATTCAATAAAACTAAATAAATTTCGAGCAGTTCTTATCAGTAGAGATACAATTTTACATTTTAATATAGTAACCAAGTAATCATAAAGTAAATCAAAAGGTAATCAAAGACTTAATAAAAAACAAAAACAATTAGTAACAAAAAATCATTTAAGTTTACTTACGTTATAATTAATATACTGTAAAACTATACATTAATGCAATGAACATAACACCTATACAGTATTAAGAAAATAAGTAAACATTATAGTTTAATTCTTTTGCTTTCATAAAACAGGTTTCCTTAATAAAGTACAAATAGCTTCTAGTTTAATTAAATACTTTACTACAAGTTTTAATAGTTTTAAATATATTTAAACTATAACTGTTTGCACATAATGAATTACTAACCAAGTTTTCTGAATTGGATGAACGTTTAGATGCATTTGAAACCTTGACCGGTATATCATCCTTCTTTTCTGAAAAGCAAACATTCACTGCACTACTTAGGACATGTTCATTTATCCTTTTTTTAGATGTCTTGTTGTTAATCAAATATAGATTGCTTTACAACAGCAGCTGTATTGGTTAATTACCATACTTTTATTTAATGATTTGCTCATAACTCTGTCAGTTTCACTATGGAAAAAGAAAAGAATAATGAAAATGTTTTTTAGATGTACAAGTTAAACGAGAAGAATATATATTTTTAACATTGGTGTATAGAAAGAAAACCTTTACTTGTTGTTATTTGAACTTACAACCCAACTGTAGTTTAAAGAGAAAATTGAATCTAGTCAGAACTCTGTGTCATCGTGCACATAAATTTTCCCAGAATTGCTACTAAGTGAAATCAAACAAATCAAGTTACTTTTAAACAAAAACGGGTACCCACAAAAGTTAGTTAGCAAAACAATTCATTTACATTTAGAAAATTTGGATAAAATAAAAACATTATGACCTGAAAAATGTGTAATTACTTTAAAACTCCAATTCATTAATTAAAGCTCAGAAATGTTAGAAAAGAAAATTAGACGATTAATAAGAAATACTTGATATGCAGCAAATCATAGAATCTTCTTCACCTTTAAACCACTATTAACACCAGGTGGTAAAAATCAAACATCACAATAAAAAAAAAGTATTGTAATTTACCAATACAGCTGCTGTTATAAAAAAATCTATATTGGATTTACAACATGACATCTATTATAATTTATTGAACGACAAAAAAAAAAAGACGCTTAAAATATTTGGTCCTAGGACCTGGTGCACAAAGAACCTTTTGGTTATCAAGTCGCACACCACCTTTTAACTTCTTGTCCAGGACTTAGATCTAAGGAAAGGATAAAAGAGAATGTCCTAAAGAGTATAGAGAACTTTTGCTTTTTAGATAAGAAAGATGATATAATGGTCAAGGTTTTAAATGTATCTAAACGTTTATTCATTGCAGAATATTTGGTTAATAATTCAACATGTGAGAACAGTTATAATCTAAATATATCTAAAATTATTAAAAATTGTAGTAATGTTTTCGATTTGATTAAATTAGAAGCTATTTGTGTTATGTCAAGGAAACCTGTTTTATGTAAGCAAAAGGATTTTGACTATACTGTTTCTTTATTTTTCATAATACTTTATAAGTGTTGTTTTCATTGTATTGATGTTTGGTTTTACTGTAGATTAATTATAAAGTAAGTAAACTTAAATAATTTTAATTGTTACTAATTGATTTTGTTTTTTATTAATCTCTTGATTACTATATAAGTTTGTAAAACTTTACCTCTTGTTAGCTATGTACTCTACTGATGAGAATTGCTCGAAATATATCCAAATTTATGAAAATTGTGAATATTGTTTATCTTATTATATAATATATTTTCTAAAATATATTTTCAATAACTAATATTATTAAATTTCTCATATATGTTTAATCTTGTGACTATGTTTAAGTTTATACAAACATACAGTTATAATTAAAAATCAAATTAATATTTTTTAATAACACTTATTCCTACTAAGTGATAGTTTCTAAAAATGTGCTTTATAATGAATAAAAAAAAACTATTTAATACATTTTTTTTTTGCAAATG
This sequence comes from Thalia democratica, assembly GCF_965202585.1. Lineage (NCBI taxonomy): Eukaryota > Metazoa > Chordata > Thaliacea > Salpida > Salpidae > Thalia > Thalia democratica. The sequence continues at coordinate 63,758,452 of NC_139165.1, forward strand.
ATAGATTTTTTGTATTTAAATTAAGTTTCATTATTTTTAAAAATAGAATAGTCTAAAGTTATAAATTTTTTGCTTAAGCTGTAAAATTCCAGGTTTTTGGCAACCTTGTTTTAATGAATATTATAACTTGTTTTTACAAAAAAGTTAAAGTTTCAATTTTGAAAACAGAGTTTAAAATATATATATTTATTATAAACTTAGTTTTTGTTAGAGTTGCTACTAACATTTTTAAATGTTGTTAATAATCACTTTAAAGTCGGGATTTAAACAATACTAAGATTAGTTTTTCGGATCAATATGTGTAATACTTATCACTATACAAAATATATTGGTTTCTACCAAAATTAATAATTTAGTATTAGCTTCAGTAAAAATGCAAAGTTAAAAAAAAACGCATTTTAAAACTTGGGAAGTATTTAAATCAAAAAAGAGTGTTTGTTTCTGTTAACAGATATTTTAACCAGTTTATTGAAATACTAAACTTCATAGTTCACAGCTAATAAAAATATTCAACTAACAATGTTAAATATAAAAAAAAACCTTGAATTCAACATTTTAGTTTTTTAAAATAAAACTTGTTTAAATTACCAGGTTTTTTACTTTAGTATTCTCTAGGATTAATAGCCAACCTTTTTTTTGCGATTTGGTTACTATATACCAGGGTTGCCACACACTCAGGAAGTTTCCAAATTATTGGAAATGTCAGGGAACTCTGATTTTTCTAAAAGTTCTAAGATTAAAAAAAAATCTCAGGGATTTTTTTTCTAGATCTAGAATGAGATCCAATTTCAATATTTTGTTCAAAAAATAATTATTTTCTTTATTCTTAAGTGCTTATTTAAAAGTTTTTTAGCCTTGCGGCTACTTCTACAACATTCTTAGAATTAACATGTAGTTTTTTTTTATGTTCTAAATTTATCATGACTGAAGTAATTCAACAACAAACAGTTTAGAGATATTAAAGTTGTGGTTAACTATGAATTAAAAAAACTTTTAATTTTTAGTTACTTATGTAGTTAATATAATTATCTTGTACCATAAGTCCTTATTTTCCATATAAAGATATTTGTTTACAACTACTAGTTTTCAGTAAAAAGTCAAAATGAGTATAGATTAAGGTTGTCTTACTTTTACATTAGAGGTTAAATTTTTATTTCTAATTTCACATAAAAGAAGTTAAGTTTGGATGTGCTGCTTACACTTAATTTCAAGATTTGCTAAAACAAGGTAAAGTTTCTAACATTTTATTCTAGTCATTTCACAATGAATGGAAACTTTTTATATTTGCTTTAAGTAAAAAATTTAAAACAAGAACGGCTGTTGGTTTGAACTTTTTTAAAAGGGCTGCTGTTTTAAATCTGGCATGTCTAGTTGAAATGGGTAAAGACCGTTGTGTCCGAAACTTTACAAGGTTGGTCCAACAGCTCGTCAGCATGAAGATACTAAAGGCAAAAGAAGGTGATGGCAGCATTAATCAGTACATTGATTTGTTAAGTTCTTTCAACACTCAAATACTTATTAAAAATTTTGTTGATGAAAATCACACTTAAGACAGCTTTTATTTTAACACACTGGACATCCTAAGCAAGTATAAAGAGTCCTTGAGGCTGTGTTTGTGCTTAACAATGGCCAGGCAAGTGTTGAACGGGACTTTAGCGTAAGGAATTCTAAGCTTTTAAATTTTGTTTACTGCATTCAGCACAGTTGCTGGGAAAGACATAATTTAAAGTTATTATATATGCATTTAAGTGAGTACTTCATGTGGAAGTTAACACAATATTGAGCACAAATTTTGTTTTTTAATCTCAATTAATTTAACCTTGTATTTTTGAAAACTGTTTTTTCATAAGTTTAGTAAGCATCTAATGCAGAAGCTTACACATACAACCTTCCTTTTATTATTAATGAAGAAAAATGAACATGAGGTATTAGTAATTTGCACCAGAAGCAAAACTTTTTTAAGGATTTGAAGAAAAAAATCAGGGAAGTTTAAGGTCACTCAGGGAAGATTTTTTGACTCGAAGAGTGGCAACCCTGATATAAATTTAGTATGAAAAACAAAAAGGATTGACTATTACTGAATAATACTATTAGCACACATGTATTTTATTGACGTTTTTATTTCTTCGGACATGTCAGAGAGGTAAGTGTGATCATCATAATTGCATTACGACTGATATTTTATTATTTACGTCAGCTTGGCCAATGGAATGACCAGTATTTTAAATAAAAAATCATTTAAATTTTCTTTCTTATATTTCAACTACTTTTGCATCTTTAAGACAAATCCAATTTTATTGATCATTCGTCAGAATAAATCGAATTTCCTGGAGGTGAAAATATATCTTAAAGGTCAGAAATTTTGATAAGATCAGGTTGATAAAAATAAAATACATAGAGTTTAAAGTAAACTTAAATTAATTATACTTAGCTTACAATATCTTACCAGGTTTTGTAAAACAATAAACATACAGAACCATTAACCGCTAGAGTTAATGGTAGGGACATGTCAGTTAAAATCCCTGTTTAAAATATTAAATAATCAAAAAGTTTAAAGTCCTTCATTAACTACGTACATTTTACATTACAGTCAGAAATTTTCCATAGCATTAAAAAAGTAATACATATAACACAGTTGTGTAAAAATTTAAAGATAAGTCATGATTTGTGTAAAACTTTGAAAATATATAATGAATAGAATTTGATATTTAGTTTAGCTATTATTAACTTAAAAATTTATCAAAAAGCTTTTTTTAACACACAATCATAAAAATTAATATTTTAAAATAAAATTTTGTTTAGAAAAAAATAATTTTTAAAAATAACTAACATCAAGGATATTTAACATTCTTTTTTAAATATTCGGTTAAAGTGAAGCTATATACATTTAAAACATTTTGTAATATCCAAAATTAATAATATTTTTATTTAAAAAATAAATAAAAATCATTGTAGAAAAAACAAATGCTTTTATTAATATACCAATGAAAATTTCATAATTTATATAATACCGAAAGAACTAAAAGAATAAGCTAAAATTGGTCGTATAATATAATTATCTAAAATGTAGCATAATCATAAGAAATAAAAAAGTATTGATCTATAAGCTCATTAAAAATTATCTATGGAAATAAACTTAGAATGCAGCAACGTAAACTTAAAAAGGTACAAGGCCTAAACTGTTCTACAAGAGAAGCTAGTAAGTTTAAAAAACAAACTAGTTATCATCTTCAACTTCTTCACAAACTAGATAAGGACTTGGTTCAGCATGATTTTTCTTGAGAGCCTGCAAAATAAGTTTAAGATGTTTTCTGATTTATTTTTTAACTGAAATAAAAAAGTTTACAAATACTTGTTTCAAAAACTGGTACAAACTTTTACAAAAACTTTAATTTTGTACAAAGTTGTTCAACACATAATCAGATTATTCTTTTTTCCAGACCTACTGAAAATGAAATGGGCTGAACAGAACATATATAAATATGATGGTAAAATATTCTTTAAAGATTTCACCAAGTTGTCGCTGAAATCAATCAAAAACATCATAAACCTTAAAAACAATTAAAAAAATGTGTAAAACTTTATTCAAGTCTACTTTTGGTAATTTAATTCTGACCTTCACTTAGAACTACCAAAACTATATAATGGCACTTTACAAACTTGAATTTTTTGTGTTTCTTTGTAATGTACATTGTTAAAATCTTGATGAATTTATCAGCTCCTCTTACAGATTTTAACTAGTTTAAAGCTACAACTTAATAATGAATAAATGGAGATAGAAGATTAGAATTTAGCTAGACCGTCTCTACAAACAAGTGATAGCATTGTATAAATGAATTTAAAAAATATATAAAGAACCTACTTAAATCAAGGTTTCACTCTCATTTTCATAATCGCTCCCTAGGATATAAACTAAAATCGCTACCTTTACCGGTTAATTACACATTTAATTTTTCGTCCCTTACTAGTTGGGGTAGGTGTCAGAAAAGCACAGCGTCACTTTAGCACGGGGTGACACTTTAGCACGGGGTGACACTTTAGCACGGAGTATCACTTTAGCACGGAGTGTCACTTTAGCACGGGGTGACATTTTTGCACGTAATAATTTAAAATATTTTAAAATGTTTATTTAAATAATGTTTTATTATCTAAAATAATTAGAACAACAAACAATTAATTGTGAAAATTAGTTCTAACACTTTTAAAAACATCGTCTTTAAAAAAATTATAAATAAAGTTTTAGTTATGGGCTTAAAATGAAATAAGAAACATTTTAATCTTTATATTTCTCACTTTTTATTTAAAATTTACGCTTAAAACTTAGTCTTATCAGAGTTAGTTAAAGCACTTTAAAATTTTTTAATAATCTTAGAGCTTGAATTTATTGCCAACTTTATTAAAATAGTTTTATGTCAAAAACTTTAAAATAAAAGTATCAAAATATTTTCATCTAAAATTAAATATTAAAACAAGTCAATAAAGTTTTTAAATTTACTTTTGTCTTAGTTTTAAGTAAAACTTTAACTTGTAACTCATTTAAAGCTTGTTAAGTTTAGTTTACATGTTGCATAGTTCGTTTTTATATTTTTAAACAATACAGTACCTAATGTGATTTAAGCAAAGAAAAAAAATTCAAAATCAATTCTATGCTATAATGACACTCTGTGCTAAAGTGTCACTCTGTGCTAACGAGACGCCATGCTAAGTGTCACTCCGTGCTAAAGTTTCATTCCGTGCTAAATTGTCACACCGTGCTAAATTGTCACACCGTACTAAAGTATCACTCCGTGCTAAAGTGTCACTCTGTGCTAAAGTGTCACCCGTGCTTTTCTGACCCGTATCTAGTTGATGCACACGGATATTTCTCTATGTAAGAAAGCCTGATTTAATTATTAATTTATGATAAACTATTGAAACCAAAGCTCAAAAGTAAGATTTATATGAATGCCAAAAAATGCAAAATTCTTATTTACTAGTTATTGCCTATTTACTTACTAAAATCGCACAAAAAGGGCCGATATCATCCTTTAAGCATAATATAAATTAAGGCTATCTTACTAATTTACAAGTTTTTAAACTTTACTACAGTAAACTTTTAATGCTGATTTTGAATTAAGGTGATTATTATAAACTTTAAAAAAAATTAAACACAAAATAATGTAAGAAATAAAAGCCTACCAAAAAATTATAAGCTTTTTCTAACAAATACTGCTAAAAATGAAACCAAAATTTACTTTTAGTGTTTTATTTTCAATTACATTTAATATATTTTTAAAGTATGTCTAAATGTACTTATAAATACATTCGTAAACTTAAACTACTGATGAATAGTGTCAAAAAATATGTTAACATTTATTTTAACAGTTTCTTAAGGACCAGAACTTATGTAAAACTTTACTAAAAAAACAACCTTAGCTGCGAACTGTGGAAGCACAAATGAAGCTTGGTGAACTTCATAGTTGTAATAATTCAAATTCATTTCGTCTAATTCTTCTGCACTTACTCTTCTCACTGCTGTTTTGAAATCTTGCTCCTGTTCAACCAAATATTTTGTTTTTTTAACATGTTAAGATTTAATTACATATTTTTAAGGTAAAAAATAATTTCTTTAAACAAAACCAGACTTTTTATTAAATTTATTTATTAAATTAAAGTCTGAACTAAAATGTTACACTAAGAAATACAAAGAAGTCTAGTAGCACATGATGCCTCTAATTGGAACAAAAAACCAGTGTTGATTATTATAAACTATAAACCTGAGTTCATGTGTAAAGTTAAAAGTAGTTAAATTAGTAATGTCTGACATAGTGGTAATTTAAATTCTTACCGAGCTTTTATAGTGCAAAATTAACAGAAACTAAATAATATAAATTCATCAACAAAAAAACATAACATAATTATTATCAGAAGATAAATTTTAAAGCTAATAAAATAACAACTTTAAACTAACCTAAGTTAAAAAAAAACTAGCTTAAGTCGATTTACAAACTTTAAAAAGTTAAATCTAGTTTGATCTAAAATATTTTAAATTAGTCTTATTGATAGACATCCCTTTATTAAGACATGGTTTCAACAAAAACCTAAAATAAAAACTTAGTAGTGATACAATATAATTGCATAACTTTTTTAAAACATTTTATCTAAAGAAATAGAGTAATAAAAAATTTGATTTGCTTCATTTGTTTAAGCTTTTGTATTCTATAATTACTGTATACGTTCAAGGATGAAAATGTTGTTACATTATTTAAGATCTAATAATTAATATCCGTTATATAAATTAACCTTCCTTTATTTAATAAAAAAGTCTACTGTTGATATAAACAATCAACTGCAATGTAAAACTTCACTTGTACTATTTAAATGCCTACAATATAACAGTCCATTTTAGTAATTTTAAGAAGTAAAAAAATTAGCAGCATAATCAATAACACTTAATATAGTGTTTTATATAGACGAATGCTAGCAAAACAAATCACAAGTCTTAAAAACTTTAAAGTTGTGTAAAAAATATTCGATTTTCGATAATATTTAATGCTCTACTTTTTTAAAACATACTGAAGTATTTAATAAACTATCAGTTATACATTTACTAGAAACTTTTTAAGTCAAATTTTACGTTGTACAATTTTTCAATGATTAGAACTAAAAAACAGATTACTTTCATTATTAGCTAAAAAAATATTTATCAGTTTTACTTCAAACTAGCATAAAAATTTTTGAGAATAATGTTCTATCTAAAAACTACTATATCTCTGTTTTTCTTATTTGTATTTAATTCTATTCTATTTAAGTTTATTTAATTTTATTAAACTGTTAGCAGTTAAAAAAAGAGAATCCCAAATAATAATAATGAAAGTAAAACATCTTAAAATTTTCATCTATATAAATTTGTTTAATTAGTTGAAAGATGACCTGCTGTAGATTTAAAAGTATAATTTGTTTGATAATCATTTAACTTAACATAAAATTTATAAGACTTTAAAGTTTTACTATACAATTGTTGAACTAAACTTTGCTAACAACAAGACTTTGTTTAAACATAAGTGAAAAAAAAAAACAAGTGTTTACTTTTAAAAATTAAAAAAAAAACAAGCGAATAATTTTATATAACAACTAACCGGGTTTTTACCACACAGCAGAAAACCAATTTGACCGCTAGGATAAGTTGGGATTGTGCAGTAGGCGTAATTTACGATGGGAAAGAGCTGCTCGCAAAAGCTCTTCATCTCGCAAATGATGTTCAAATGCAGCCACAAGCATTCTCCTTGACAGCAAATTATTCCATCGCTGCTCAACGCTCGCTTCATCTTTTCATAGTACGGTTTTTCGAATATTTCCTTGGCAGGTCCTGCAGTTTTTATATACAAGGCTTGTTTATCAGTAAAAAAGACCGTTTTAATGTATAAAAAGTATTTATTTAAGTACTTAAATAACTTTCTGAAGTAATCGACTTTGATAAACAAGTCGTAGTTAAAACATTTTTGAAAAAAAGGGAATGTTTGTTTAAAAACTTTGTTGCAACAAAATTAGCTGTAATGTCATTAAGAAATCTCAGTTTTCAAACTTTATGATACTTTAACTAACATTTTTATCAATGACAAACAGTAAAAAAAAAGACATTCTTTTATATCTAAATGTTTTTAGTGATCAATGAGCAAAACTTATAATTTACACGCTTTGATACAAAAACCTAGCAGCTACTTCACGTTGACATACGTAAATTAAAAGTTCTAATTTCTTTATGGTGCATAAGTATCAATGCATCACTTAATTGGATCTAATTTACATTTTAAGATATTTTAAAATACCCCAAGGGTTTCGACTAAAATTTTAGAAAAAATTCTAGGAAAATTCCTGAAAAAAAAGCAAAAATCTGAGGAAATTTATAAAATTCTTTTGTCAGGTAGATGGTGTTAGAGAACAATATATACTTTTCTTAAACTTAATTCTATATCAATTTATATGTTGATTTTAACTGTTCTTTTTTCATCATAGATATTAAGTTTACTAGATCCAAATTTTTAGGGTCATATTTTTTAAATGTTCAAACTTTTAAGGTCATATTTTATTACTTGATTAAGTTAATAAACTCTATATCAAACGTTTGTTTAAACGTTAAAGCAATTATATTTTAATAAATTTTTAAGTTTGTGTATATAGTTTTCGTTCTTTTTTTTAACTAACGCTGTTACCCTAACCCTTACCCTTGGTCGATATTTTTTTAGTATTTTAATCTTAATTTTTATATTTTCAATTTGCTTCATTTAATACTTTCGTTAAAAATAGTTGAATTTTTTGAAAATATATATCTTGAGTCACTATTTTTACTTGTTCATACTTTCAAGGTCATTTTTTTATTTGTTCTGATCAAATAAAAATAATGACCCTAGGTATTTATTTTTACTTGTTGGTAAATTGGGGTCATTTTTTGACTTGATCCAGTTTACTTTTATAGAATAAAGCTTGATTGTTCAGTCTTTATGTCTATTTTATATAGTTTATAAAAATATAATGAATACGATATGCTATAGACTGGACAGTAAATCAAAAATTCTGACAATAATTTTCATCAAATATTTTGTAAATGCGCATAAGGGCATAGGAGGGGGGTCCACCTTGATTTTTACAAGTTGATCTTATTTTATAGAATTTTATCAGAGCTATCAGACATTTTTAACCGCTCGAAAAAATTAAAAGTAATTTTTGAGATATGAGCGATCAAAGTCAGTGACCTCAATAGGTTCCTAATGGAAGGCACAAACTAAAAACGCGAAAAAAGACCATTTCACTAAAAATCTATCTACTCCTTCATTTTTTAAGCAATCTTCTTCAAACTTTCACAGAGAGTGTATTATTTAATTTGAAAAAGATTGAAGGCAGAATTTTTTTTAATTTTGAAAAATAAAATTTTCATTAAAAAAAACATCTTTTTTTTTTGTCTTTTTTATCTAAAATTTTTATATGATAATTTTTTTTAAATTCCAACATTCATAGTCTTTTAAACTATAAAAGGAACATTTTCTGAAAGTTTGAGGTCTCTAGCTTAAAAAATGTAGGAGAGGATAGATTTTTAGTGATTTTTTAAATTTCCGAGAAAATTGACCCCAAAAAACTTGTGGTCCATACGTTTGTATCGGAAATTTTTTTATAAAAATTACAATATCTCAAAAATTAAATGAGATTTTTTAATTCTATAAACTGGCTTGTAGTTTGTACTTAAGCTTTCGTACAAGATCCAATGTTATTTTTAGTAAAAAAAATGACAGACTCCCTCCTATGCCCTTAATTTCCTGATTTTTACTGGATTCGATGTTTTTTGGCAGCCAGTCCTAGGTTTTTGAATAAAGAAGCTTATTTGTCTATTTTTTAATATAAAACTAATTCCAAGGTAAAAACTGCCTTAAATAGAACAAAAATATTGAAAATATACTGTGCTGCTACTTTAATTGTACTTTAAAATGAATGAAATTTTAGATGATACAAAAAAAATTATGATAAATTTTTGTATCTAATCTAAACTCAATTATTTTACATGTAAAATCTGTTTAAAATTCAAGTGTTTTACAAAAGCTTCTTGTTGTTGTGATTTGGTAATTTTACTAGGTATAATCAATGTAATTATATAATACCGTTTGCTACATTAATACTAAATTATTTTAATTAGAAACAGATTTTTATGTATTTAATCAAACTCAGTAAAACCTAGTTCTTTTAAACCATACAGTATAATAAAAACAAACCTTGTGGATCAGACGAATCAGTAATAATTACATCATAATAGTTTTCGTATTTCTCCATGAATTTAATCCCATCTCCGACAATTTTTTTCACTTTAGGATGGCTGAATGACTTGGCCATACTAGGTAGAAACTTCTTGCTTACTTCTATTACTACCTTTAAAAAGAAAAAAATTAAAAAACCCTAATAAACAAAAAGTAAATTAAATGACTTTGTATTTATAATTAACTTGAAGTCTTAAATGGCTTAATAGGAATTAAAGCTAGCTTATTACATCTTTTTCAATTTTTTTTGTCAGTAAAAAAAATGAATAAATATATAGAGTTCTACAGTGAAAAGCAGTAATTAAAACACACAGACTCTTGTATGTGACACAACAACCACAGCAACACAAAATGGCTTGTTTACAACAACACATTACATATGTACCATTTCCAAAAAATATTTAAGCATTTAATTTTATCTGTACAGTGCTTTCTCGCTTATCCAGCTCCTTGCTATTCAAATCAGTTTCAGTCGATAAGTAGGTTTGTTAAATTTGGCTTAAATCAATGTTTTACTATAAACATGTCCTATTTGCTTTTAATAACGAAGCGAGCAGTTTATAGTTATGTCATAATAAAAAGAAAATTAAACTTAATGTTAAAGCTCATAGTTTTACAATTTAACAAATATAAGAATATTAAACCGAGGCTAACTCCAAACATCAAGTTTTTAATTGCTATGAAGCTGGACTGTACTTTAGAATGAGACAAGGATATACCTTAGCCATATTAGTACACAACCGGCCAGATGGAACAAAAAAAGCAAAAGACAGGGTGACAATAAATTCTTGTTCAAATGACAGTGGAACAAAAAAATACCTTTATTGTTAATTAGTATGCGAAAATGATGTTCCCAAGTCATTTAACAGTCAATTATTTCAAGATGAAGCCATGCAGAAAATGGATTATTGCTTAGCTGCCTTAAGTTGACTATCGTTGTCAACCAGAAGCCACACCAGAAAGTGTGTCACACTCACAACTCATTCAATTCCGTGAGTTTTACGCGCTAGGAAACGAGAAAGCTCTGTCAAACAAACCTAATTCTTCCTTTTTTCATAACGAGTTCCAACATTAAATAGACTGTTTAAGTTGTAAATTGTTTTCATTAAATTAATTTTAAACTTTATCGAATTTTTATTTTTTGTCTGTTTTAACTCTTTGGTTCGCTGAAAAAAGCTAAATTGAAAAAAAAGTGTACGTTTTATTATATGCTTTGCATAATATAAATGATGTAGGTTATTTAAACATCGATGTTTTGTTCTTATCCGGTTAAAGGCTAATCCGGCTTTTATTTACATAAAAAGGTTGCCCAGCATGGTCGGATAAGCGAGGAAGCACTGTATTAGTATTTGTAGCTTTTCAACTATTACAACAGCCCTTTCAAATAAATTTAAATTAAGTACACTAAAAGTAGCGCTGTCAAGAAGAGTTATAAATTCTTGTGCTGTTGTGACGTATAAAAACAAATTATACTTACATAATATATGAAAACAAAACTTAAGTCATAGTAGATAACAAATGCTTAGTATATCTAAATTGTTTATATGTTATAACAGTTAATGTTATATATAAAAATAGTTAAACAAAAAACAAGCCGCATATAGTTTCTTAAAAACAATCATGTTCTATCACAAAACATTTCAGTACTACAATAAAACCATTAAAGATAAACTTTAAAAAATAATTTACTAAAACTAAACAAGAGTGTCCTCACACACCGAGATTTAAAGCATTAAAACTAAAAATTTTGATTAAACGTCATGTTTACAAACACTTATCTAACTTTAAAAATTACTCACAACTGTCAATCTATTATATACATAGCAGGACAATAAAAATCTAACATAATCAACGAATATGCAAACAGATTGTTTTAAAATACATTACGTTAAAAAAAACCTTCATATAGTTGCAGCTTTTAGTAAAGTTTGTGACGTCACAATTAGTAACAAAACTTATTGCTGCTACTTAAGTTTTTTCAGTAAATAGGATTTATAAAACATTTCTAAATTAAATACAAAATTTTAAGAAATAAGCTATACTTATTTTTTTATGACATGATCGTCTCTAGTTACCAAAAAAATTATCATAAAACTTTAAAATTTTAAAATTAATTTTAAATGTAAATGGTTTTACTTTGAAAAGACACATCATAACAAGGTTTACAATTAAAAAATAACCTTAACATTTATTAAAAAATTATAAACTAATATGTAAAACAAAAAAATACCTTCAAACAATTTTAATAAAAACATCAGTTATAAAAGGGTAACCGTAAAATACTCCTTTTTTTTTTTCAGCATTATATTTGCTTTTCAAAATAGCATACAAGCATTAACAGTATTGGCGTGTAGAAGAATTTTCAAAGTAAAAACTAGAATTATATGCAGCCTAAATAAAATTTAAAGCGAACCAAATAATATGAAACTTTCAATATATTTTTCAACTTTAGTTAAATCGAAACAAACAATAAGCTAATATAAGTAAAGAATTTTTATACACAAAACAAAAAGTAATTAAACTACGTCTGGTTACACAACAACTAAGCTAAGAACTTCATAGGATAACAAACTATAAACTTGGTTCTGAAAATTATTTTTACCTGAAAAAACACTACGAAACTAAAGTACTCTAAACAGAACAGATTAATTGAGCTTTTTGTTGTTTTAACTAATTATGGATTAAAAGTCTTTATGACTAAAAAATCTTGGTTGCTTTTATTTACTCCTAACATAAGTAACTTATTGAGCTTTTGATCGAAATATGCCTTGAAATACTAATTTTAATAGTAACTATTCAAATTGATTTGATTGCGCAAAAAACATAAAACAATAAACTAAAAAGTAAACTTATTTTACGAATAAATAAGAAACAAATTTTATTTATCCTGTTTTTAATTGTATTCTTAAATTGTTCTAATAATTCTGTGCAGGAATAAAATTGTTTAAAAATGAAATAAAAGATTAATTTTTTTGTAGTTTTAGCTTAAGGCCATAGGGGGGGGGGGGGGTAGGCCATGTTTTTTACAAGTTGATCTTATTTTATAGAGTTTTTACTAAGCTTCACGTTGCTTTTTACCGTTTTAAAAAATTCGAATTAGTTTTTGAGATATGACCGGCCAAAGTTGGGCCGCATAACAGGTTCCTTATGGGGAAGGAAAAACTAAAACGGCAAAAAAAGACTAATGCATTCAAAATCTATCTCCTCCTTCATTTTTTAAGCAATCTTCTTCAAACTTTCACAGTCTATTCTTTATACAATAACAAAAAAACGTTATTTGTGACTTTAAAAAATTTCAAGTAAAAATACTTTTTTTTTGAAAAAAAAAAAATTTTTTTAATAAAAAATCACTTTTTTTTTTTTAATTTTTGTCATAAAATTTTTTTTTTTTAAAACTATTAAAATTCACAAATAACGTTTTTTTCTCATAATGTAAGGAACATTTCCTGAAAATTTGAAGAAGATATCTTGAAAAATGAAGGAGAAGATAGATTTTAAAGCCCGTTTTTAAAAACTCGAGAAAAACGGCTTTAAAGTTACCCTTTATATACCCTTTATAAAGGCAACCCTTTATATAACCGGTCATAAAAAAAAAGTTACTTAATATTTTTAAAATCTAAAAAAAGCATCTGAAAGATTATGAAATTTACTATAATATAAGTCTATATGTTATTTTTGGTCAAAAAATGGCTTCTACCCCCCCCTATGGCCTTAACTACTTATTTTCAATGCTTTTAATTTATGTTTTAGAGGATTTTAGTAAATAATATTTTCTAAGTATCTGAAAAATCAACTTGAAGTACAAAAAACAAGATTTACATTTTCTAAGGTAAAAAAAAAACTAGTCGAATTTAAAATAAAAACTCAACTTTAGACCTTTGTAGGTCATATGTACAATATATAAAATAATTAAGTAAAAGACTGACAGATTTGAAAATTAGCTATTATAATTAACTTTCTTAAAATGCAACTAATTGATTAAATTCAACAAATCGAGATTTGTAAAAGTTTGTAAATTCAGAGTTTTAATAATAATAAAAAACTAAACTTAAAAAAAAACTGTGATAACTAATTTAAAATCTTGAACAAAATGTGTATTTCATGACAACTGTCATTTGAACTTTACAACTTTATTAAATTTCAAATTATTTAAAAAAATGTTACTTATAATTTAAGTATTGAAACTCATATGAAAAATACTAAGGATTATAAAGTTTTGTTGTAATAAAATAGGCAAGCACTAAAACATAACAGTCCTTTTATTATAAAATTGGCTCACAATAAAACTTTAGTAAAATCGAGCCTGGTTTCTCAAAGTAAGTTCCAGCAAGTCTGTGCTTTACTTCAATGCTGAACAGTATGAGTGATTTCAAAGTCTCAATTAGAGGGGATACAATGCATTTGCTACAAACCTTGTCAATTTCACAAATTGTCACTTCCTCAACGCACGGATGCTTGAGAACTTCCCGGAGTGCCCCTCCATCACCTCCTCCAATTATCAGAACCTATAAACTTAATTATTAGTATCATATAAAAATGAAGTTAATTTAAATAAAAATACGAATAACCATATACAAACAGCTTTTTATTAAATGAAACAAAGTATTTACAAAAAATTATACTCTATTGAAAAGGTGTACCAGGCAAACATTATAACTGCATTGCCTTATATTCTGGATATTTATTTTAGTTCTAATTAAGTTTAACACAAAACTACCTAAAAGTTAAAATTTGATAAACAAACACAAAAAGTTTATTACCAAAAGTAGAAAATATAACAAATAATAATAAAACAGAATACAGCTTTGCCAGATCAAGAAGTTTAATCTGAATTCTAATTTTCAAAGATTTTTTTTTAAGGTTTAAATATAGAAGTTTTTATGTCAATTTTTAGTACAAAATTAAATTTAAGGTAAAAAACTGACATAAATAGTATAAAAATATTAAAAATATAAGGAATGCTACTTTAATTGTGTTTAATAGTAGAGGGTTGCAAAACTTTTTTGGTAAATTTTATCCAGGTTTTCTGAATTTCTTCCAGGTTGAAAAAAAAACATGTTTAATGGTGCATTTTTAGTATGAAATAAAACTTAAGGTAAAAAAATAGTTTTATATTGAAAAGATAGTTCAAATAGTTCAATTGACTTTGTTTCTTAGTATAACTACACTAGTATTGAAATAAAATATATTCGAAACCTTCTTAGGATTAGGATGAGAGAACAATGGCAAATTCACAATCATTTCTTGGTAAGAAAACTCATCTCTTTCAGTGCACTGTATAACACCATCTAAGACTAACACATTTCCATAACTTTTGCTAGATTATGTTTATGTATGATTAAATTTATAAATAAAGTTGTAAAACAGCTTATAAAATCGACTATAAACAAGTATTTTCGAAATAAAAACACATAACTATTAAATGTCAAAAAATACAAGCATTGGTTATTAGCAATACTACACTATTTATAAATTATAACTTCATTATTAATTACTCTACCATGTAAAAATTATACGTCTTTCAACAAACTTTGTATCATAAATTAATATGAAAAACAAAGTTACATTACAACAATTTGTAGGATTTAAAGTTACAGTAACCTCTCGCATCTTTACGCACTCGTGACGTTACGCACTCTCGTTTAATTACGCATTTCACAATACTATAAACTTAAAAAAAAAATTTTTGTAGTTCACAAATTAGATTTGTTGTATATGTTTAGTTAAAAGTATGTTTTTAAATGCTAGCTCACCTCTCTATATATTTAGACTTTGTAAACTTATATTTGATGACTTATTGATAAACATTTAGTTATACCTCAGTATATCAGAAATTTTGTTAGCAATAAGAGATTAAATTAAAATTCTGAAAGAAATATGACTGTGTTAAATAATGAAAGTATAATGAAATAATGAGAGTTTATTGCACAAATAAATAATACAGCACTCTTGCCCTATATATGAATAAACATCTAGAGAAGAAATCTTATAAAACTTCCTTGCAAAAAGTAGCAGTGATACTTAACAAATATAGAGCTTACACTTAACACAAATCTCAATTGTTTTTTTTGTAGAAATATAATTAATTTTCATTTGAATAAAGAAAAAGATAAAATCTACTTATTATTTAAATTAGTAAAACTTTTCTACAAGTTTTATTATTTTATATAAATTTAAATTCGTTTTTTTAATACATTTATAGTTTTTTCTTTTGTTTTTATATATGTTACAAAAGAAAAAGTTTTAATTGGAAAAGTCCCCAGTATGCTTTTAACTAGAAGTATAACCAAAAAACAGCCATTATAGTAAGCATATTTGATACCTCTCATATCTTTACGCACTTTTTCTGTGGACACAATGTGCGTAAATAAGCGAGAGGTTACTGTACATACAATATATAGCAAAAAATAATCCAAAAATAATGAAAATATATATCTTTTTAATACAAAATATGTTTTTAAACATTAAAAGATACATGAGGCGTAAAATTTTTTTTTTTTTAACTAAAGGACTGCATAAAAAAAATTTAAGTAAATAATGCAAGTATTTGTCTTTTAAAAAACGCATGAAATGAGTACTAAATAAGTAGAAAAATTACTTTTTTATAAATTCTAAAAAATTTAATATGATTAGTTGGAGTTTCTTTCAAGCAAATTAGTAGCAATGCTTCCGCACATAACCATCTAAATAAAAATTTTGTACCAAAATTAAGCATGAAAACAGTTTACTGACTAAGCACAAAGTTACTTGAAACACCAAAAACATTTATGTACTCTTTGTAAATATGACTTTTGTGTAATAGACAGGGTTGCCACAGATCAAGCTGAGAAGAATTTCCTGACTTTTTATTAAAATTTTCTTGAAATTTTTAAATCAAACTCTTATTTTAGTTTATTCTACTAGAATCAAATACTTGAAACTATATAAAGCTTTCAATCTTATTTTTATACAGGTTATAACAAGAGTTATTTACATATATTAATAGAAAATTTTTGCAGTTTTATAAAGGATATTTCATTAATCTTTACCAGATGAAGGCATTGGAAAAAGTAATTTTGTAAATTTATAGGAAATTTTTGCATTTTTAGTTTGACCAAAAAGGATTTTAAACTATTTTTTTACCATTTGAAGGCTTTGGAAAACTATGAATTTTGTAAATTTGAACGAACAAAATCAGATGTTTTTTCAAATTTCATGACTTTTTTTCATAAACCCCCATTTTTTCCTGACATTTGTCTTTTTTTAATAGTTTTTCCTTACATTGTGGCAGCCCTGAACAGATAACATGTTGAAAAACTATTAAATTTAAAATATAAAAATGTTACAGAGAGTTTGAAGGGATAACTAAGTATTTAAATAAAGAGATTGGGGCAAAATCGATTTAAAATAAGTCCTACTTAATATTCAAATGACATTTTAAACAATTTATTCAACAAACGTACTGGAAAAAACTTATTAAAATCAATTATTTTTATAGTCTACTATATGAAATAAAATCAACTAACCTTTTAAAAACTAAAACATCTTGATAATCTGACTTTTCATTAAACAAAACTTCTTCAACTTCTAAAGACATACATTGACCTGGCCACAATGGGTTTAACTCACTAAACCAGTTTAACTTTAATTTATCCATTATGCACTTACCTGATACAATTAACATTTAATTTAAAATGTCAGTACAAATCGTAATATTAAACATGAAAAAAAACAGAAAGTTAATTACAAAAACTTAGTTCTTTTTTTGAAAAAAACTATAATAAACGTTATTATTTTTAAACTATGTGTAATCAAAAAGTAGTAAAAATTCAAGCCATATATTATTATACTACATTACTAGAAAATAACAAGCTTTTGCACTTAAAAAGTTACTAGCTATAGAAAATGTTAAATAACACAGGTAGAAATATTCGTTTGAAAACAATTTATAAAATTTTTATAAGAAACTTGAAATTTTTTTTTAGTGTTTGCATACAAAAACTGTGCAAACTTTGTTTTTAAAAAACACCTAAAAAAATTGAACTGATTTTATAAAAACACTTAGAGACAGCAACAATAAGAATAAAATTTAATTAAAACATAAACTTGATTGAAAGCTTCAATAACATATAAAACATTTTTAGTTTGTTTCATAATTAGAATAAAATACTTAAAAAACTTCATAAACATTTTAGTAATGTGCAAATTTTCGAGACAAACTTGATGATTTTTTTAGAGTGGATACAGGTCTAGAAGATGTTGAGTCATTTCTTCCAGACCTTACTCCCTTTTCAAACTCTTCAAAGTGTTTTAGTCTTTTTTGCATGGATTCTTGGTTCAATTCTAATTTGTTTATTTTATCTTTCATTTCATAAATTGTATCAATAACACTTTTTTCAACTATCAAATTGCTGTTTTTTGGATCCTCAGCAATAATTTTTTCTTCTAATATAGAGTGGACTTTTTTGGCTTTTCCATCTCTTGATGGAAAAATTTTGGTGTTATTTTCTGACTTTGAACTATTCAAATAGCTCTCAATTAAATCAAGCTTTCTTTTTTCTTCAACAAAATCAACAGCATCAATCATATGTTTGTCATTATGCACAAAAGAACTTTCGTAATTATTATCAGCTTTTTCAAACTTAGATTTGTGGTTCTTTCTTTTCTTTTTACTTAATCCTTTTGGACTTCGACTACGCTCTAATGTACCACCATCTTTACCATTAACTTGTTGTGCAAAACGAATCTTACTCAACTTTGAGGGTCTTAAAGAGAATCCAGACCAAATTTTATCTTTTGGAACATTTACAGTAACAGGTATGCAATCCAATTTCTTCATAGGTTGGTCAGGAACTGCTGGTTTGAAATTTCTATTATTACCAATATTGGGAGGAGACATCTGACTGTGTCTTTGGTTTGAACAACAACCAGAAGTGCTTGGTGAACTTGAAGGCTGAGGTATTTGAACAATAGGTGTTCTTCTTGTAGCTATAGATGGACCTTGTAAACATTTAGTTATAGTAGGAGAGGCTGTTTTTGTTGAACATAACCCTTTGGCCTTTTCATAGGACTCAATCCATAAACGCTGTTCTTCTGCAGATTGTGTTACTACAATTATTGTATTACTTCCTTTGACTTGAAAAGCATGCTGGTACAAAGACGAATCATCCAACTTTTTAATTTGCAAATTTGAAATTAATATTCTACTTTCAAATTTAAATGTACTCATACGTGCTGAGGTACTTAACATTAACAACATGTTTGAAAAAAGAAGTAAATATCTTGATATTTTTTTGTTGTTATCAACTAAACAAACAACTGGAGAAGAATAAAGTACATCTCCCAATGAGTTGATAGAATCTTTTAACTCCCAGCCACTAATTGGAGTTGTAAGAACATGATACTCAGACTCTTTTCTTTTTCTTAATTCTTGACAAACAAATGCAAGCTTTTCAACTTCAAGTTTTGCTTTAAGTAAATTAATTTTATCTATGTTAGCATCACTAGTTTGCCTTTCTATTTCTTTTAGCGCAGTAGGATAGTACTCCAGACGACGAAAAGGCTTACTTAAACCTTGTGTAATAACATTTAAATTAACTTGGGTAGTTGACTGAGTATTGGTTGTTTCTAAACATTTATTAACAACTATCTTGTTGTCTAACAAATCTTTAATAGCTCTGTGGTGATTGTTGCAATACTTAATGAACAAAGTTTCGAATGTCTTATAGGTGTCCAAAAATAATTTTCCAATTTGTTGTTGTGGTTCCGGTAGTTTTAAAGAAGCTTTTACACCTTCTAATAGACTTACATGAGAACTTAATATATCTTTTAAAACTTCAACTAAGTTTTTGAAGCTTGAAGATGATAAAATTGATTTTTTGTCTAGAGGAGTTAGATAAGACTTCAAAATGTTTTGAATACCGTCTACATGAGCTGATTCTGTTAAAATAAAATCATCCATCACTTGCTGACGAAACTGTATAGACTTATTATCAGTTTCTATTAAATTATCAGAGATTTTTTTATTTTCTTCTACTTCATTATTTTTCTTTTTTATTTCCTTTACATAATTGCTAGGAAACCATCCAATCTGACCATTATATTTTCCTTCATACCAACCACCTTCATCCTTGGTAACTAATTGTATAATTGCACCCTTTTCAAACTGAAGTTCATCTTCATTAGTTCTTGTATACTTAAACTTGGCTTTGACTTTTGGTAGCAAATACTCACCCATAACAATATTTAAATTACTGATAGACTAAAATACCTAAAAAAGAAAAAAAAACCTTTACTTCTTTTAACCTATAAACAACTTTTATATAAAAATTGTTATTGTATACAAATTCCTGGATAGTATTCTATTGACTATTAAAAATCTTAACAAAAACTTTAAGAAACTACTGATAAAATCTATAGAAACAAATTAAACCTTAAAATTAAGGAGCATGTATATCAAAAATTCATTAATATAATCTTTATAAAATAAAATAAAAACCTATCATAAGGAATAGACTTTTTTCATTTTTGGGTTATAAAATGTTTTCAATTTAAGTAAAATTGTTGCTAAAGAAAAAATTACATTCCTAAACATTTGAAGTTTCTTGCTAAAAAATAAGAAAATTTTACAAAAAAACTTTAAAATTTATACGAAAATTGACAATGAAAAACTAGGAGTTTGTCAGAAACATTTAACAAAAATGACTAAATCTAAAAGTTATTTAATTTTTTTTTATTTTAACTTCAACATTTCATTTTAAGGTTTAACTTAATTTTTGTAAACAAATATTAGACCTTTTTGAGCAACCTAGCTAAAACACTTTGTATGTAATAATTTATTAATTAAAAACCAAATTTTAATAACATTACAACTTTATAAATTAAAAACTATAGAAACAAACAGATAACTACATTTTTTCACATTGAAAAACTTTACTTACCTTCTATTAATTATTAATAAATGTAAAAACAATTTACATGTTAGTTACATTAAGTTAAAACTATTAATAATAAAAAAGGTTAATAGTTGCAGTTTACATTCAAGCTCCATTTATATATAAATAGCAAATTCTTAAAATTTAATTTTATCTACAGAATTCAAACAAATACTATGACTACTTGAGAAAAATATTTGGATAGAGCAATGTTAAAACATTTTTTAATCAACTGCTATGCTGTAGAAGTTATTTATTTTAACAATTATATGGAAAAAGTTTGTACAATTACTTAGAAATTATGAAGTTTAGTATCTCTAAGACAAATTACTACAACAGTTTAATTTTTTTTTTTTTTCTTCTAGGTCTTTATAAGTACAATTTTTTTTGTCCATTTTCAGTATAAAATTAAGTTAAATTTTCAATCTTTTTTTTAATAGATTACTCTGTCAAATTTGTTTTTAACTCAACAGTTAAATATAATTTTGAGGTAATAATTCTTAAAAAGTATAGCAATATTAAAAGGATACTGTAATGCTTCTTTAAATGTTATCAATAAAAAACAAAATTCTAAATATAACTTTTTTTTTGTACATGATAGATATTTTGTACCTGAAAAAAATTTCATCATTTTACATGTAAAGTTTGTTTAAAGCTTTAAGTTTCACAGATTTTTAATGTATTTATTCAAAACTTTAGGTTTTTTTTTGACTAAATTGTCATTTTCCATGTTTTTCCAGGAATCACCGTTTTTGGAAAACCTCAATTGATGTCAAAGCCAAAAAATAACCTTAAATTTGTCAAAAATATTCAGTAACAAATCTTAATTATGTTATATCACCACACTAAAATCATGAAATTTGCAACTTTAATGCTAAAACATACTAAATAATTTAATCAAGTTAATTTAACTGATGACTTTAAAACTTATTTTTGAAAGAATTTTTGGTTCCAAATAAATTTCTTATATTAAAACCAAGAGATGTCCAACTTGACCCACAGCACATACTGCAACCCTTTTAGTCTTTCAATGTGACCAAGTATTTAATTTACATTTGCTTTTATATGAAAACTTTAGAGTGTAAACATTATCATTTTAGAAAACTATATTTAAAAAGTATTAACTTAATTTATTACTCTTTTAAACTTAAATGTGATTTTATTTAACATAAACTATTTTAATATTGAAATAACTAATTATTAATAATTACTTAAGCATAATTAATGATATATGTTCTTCTTTTTGACATTGTTTTAAGTTTGTACTTCAGTTTTTTTTTTTGTTATTTTAAATTCTTAAGAACTTTTATAAGTGAAACATTGTGAACTTTGTGACATTTTAGTTGAATAAAATTAAGCTTTGAGATTCACTTGTTTAAAACTTTAGTTTGAAAATATGTTTGTTAAAAAACATCTAAAAAAACAAACTCATCAATATAAAATGTTTAAAACAGTAATAATAATAACTGTCTCTTCAGTTTGTTCTGATGTTTTGTAGCTACTGTACAAAATTTAGCAGTTTTATCTTTTTAATTATTTATAGCTTAAACTCATTCTTAAAAATAGAATGCATTTAATGAAAACAAACTATTATAAATGATGTAAAATATAGCAAACAACAAATTATAGTTTACCAGACTAACTGTGCTTATAACAAGCAGAAAGCTGACAGTAGCACAAGTTACAAACAATAAATTAGTAATAAGATATAAAAGTTAAACAAAAATACCTAAACTGATTAAAAATGTTTAACGAAAATTGGAATGAAATATCTTGTCATTTTAATACTTTCTATACTCAAATTAATATTACTGTAGAAAAATATAAGTAATTACCTTGCATGATGTCGCACCATATTAAGCTGAAGTATGTTATACTTGAAGTCTTAATTAACTATAATTTTATGCTAAAAATTTATGTCTCATAAATACATAAATAGAATTTAACTTATTTATCATAAACTAATAAAACTTGAATATTTAATTGCTTTTATTTTAAAATATAAAGCGAACAAATCAATACAATACTTTATATCGATTACACTACTGTAAAATAAAAGCAAAAACTAATATTTAAGCTTAATGAGATTATGATAAACAAATTTAATTCTAATATATATAGTTTGTTTAAAACAAATAATATTTTTAGACTAAACATATTAAACTTAAAACATATATTTTTAGCTTAAAGTTATGGTTAAAAAAGACATCAAACACAATAATATAGTTTTAATTTGAAATTGGTTCGACATCATTTTAGGTAATTACCAAAATATATACAAATAAAAGAGTTTTTTTCTCAAAAAAGCAAGTCTTTGTAAGCAAAAACTAGCCTGAGTTGTTTCAAGCTAGCCTGAGTCTAAGAGAAAATTGAAATAAAAAATAATGAGCCTAAACTCTCAAAAAGTCAATAAAAGCTTAAATGCATGAAAAAGAAAGAAAGATATGAAAGCTCACAACTAAGGTTAATGGATTGGTGTGGAGAAAGACCTTTCGATCATCAAGCTGCGCACCATTTCCATGTAACTAATACTTTGAGCTAACTGTAAAACATGATGAAAAACAAATAAAAACCAAAAAACTTAACAAGTGATTAATCATGCATTAGTAAAATATTTTAAGTTTGAAAATGGTAAGCTCCCTTTTTTAACCCATTACTGCAAATATTGACCATGGAAACCATAGGCTACAATGGGCTCCACACCGTCTCATCCCCTAGATTTTGATTTTTATGATATTTACATTCACACTTTACTTGTTGCCCTTTCTACAAGAGCAACTACAAAAATGCAAAAAATAACTCAAAGTTAAATATGAGGAGAGAATTGGTAATGTCATTATACACAAAATATTTAGTATAATCATAATACTGTAAGAGCACCATGTATTTTAAAATAGTGTCTACAAATTTCTAGTATATGTGCTTGTAGGTAGGTAATAAATAAAAATTATAAAATATTCATTTAACTTATTTACTGATTTGTAAACAATTCAGTTTTATCCAATGAAATCTAGAACTAGTTATTGATTAAGTTTGTTTAGATTACATAAAATAAAATCATTCCTGATACTGAACAGCTAAACTTTAAAAAAAATTAAAATAAAGAAATTTAATAAATATTTGAAAAATAAAATTATTAAGTATTTAAAATGAGTAAATAAATTGTACAAAACATAAAGCAAAAATTTCTAACAAAAAAAATTAAACAACTAAAATAACTAGAAATATTAAGTTTGTACACCTAAATTTAGGATGTCTTTCTTCTGAAACAGATATAAGTCCTGGACAAGACGTTAAAAGGTTTCCGTGGTGTGCAACTCGATAACCAAAAGGTTCTTTGTGCATTAGGTTCTAGAACCAAATATTTTGAGTGTCTTTTTTTGTCGTTCAGGAAACTATAAATAACACTTAAGACCTAGTAAAACAAATAAATAAAATAATGATACACTTACTTGTGTAATCACACTGTCAATGAGGATGAAACAACACTATTAAATTTTAGATACAAGAAACAGAAAAAAATGTAAAAAATTCCTAATAAAACAATAATAAAACAAACTTATACCAATCCAGCTCTACTTACACCCAGTTTAAGAGACCAACAGCAATAAGCCCAAAAAAAAAGTGTAAACATCAATTACAGAGATAAGCTTAACTAATGGTACGTAAAGATTATGCTTGATATTTTTCTGATTGTCTTTTAAGTAAATTATACCTCAGTCCAAATTGAAATGCTCCAAGATAGCTCTGACCTTTTAAATTTCTGGGCAATTCTTTGCATAGTTTACAACTAAGACTTAAGACCATAAAGACTATTTACTCTGGGTAAAAATAGTTTGTTAAAATTTAATACTTTTAGACTGGTCTTGGCAATAAAACTAGTCTTAGACTTAAAAATCAAAACTAGAGTTTATTAAAATTTAAAAAACAAAAGAAAAACAGAAATTCCCAGCACTTAGCAAAAAAGTGTTCTAGGGTTTTTCAAGACTTTTTCAATTTTACCTAAGGAAATCTAGTGATTTTTCAGGAAGTTGTAAAAATATAGGGAAGTGGGAACCCTGAGCAATGGTTGAGTTATTTAAGGTAAACATTCATATACTTTTTGTTCATTTAAAATCTATTTTCTATTTGAATACGGTTTTAATATAAATAAAATAATAAATTAAAATGGTGGAAAAAGTCAACTGTTCTACTTTGAAAAAAAAGATTGAGAGGTTGGAGAAGACTTCAAAGGCTTCAAATGATAAACTTGATATGCTCCATAGTGAAATCAAGGGATTGAATGAAAAGCTGGCAAGTCAAGTGGAAGTCAACAATGAATTGAAACGTTCTCTGATCTACATGGGTCAGGAACTTGAAGATATAAAAAATGAAAACAAGTTAATGAAGAAAGAGTTGAAAGTTGTTAACCTCAGTAATGAGAAGTTGACAAAAAGGTAATGGAAATTGAGGTGGAGGAAAAAGCTCAACACTTTGAGCTAAATAAGATACAAAACTGGTTACAAGGAAGCAACATTGAACTTCATGGGATACCTGTGGTAGATACAAATGAAAATGTTGAAAGTATTGCATTGAGTGTGCTCAAAAAAATTGATCCAAAGGTAGAAAGAGGCCAAATTGGTACTATTAAAAGAATGAAGTTAGTCAAAGCAGAAACTAACCAAGAGAAGAAGGATGGTAAGAGGATTTTTAATCCTATCTTGGTAGCATTTAAATCTAGAGATATGAAGGATAAGATCATAAAGGAAAAAAAAAAGTTGGCTAATGCCTCTTTTAGTAACTTGAATGCCAGCATAGTTTTTGTCAATGAGAATTTGACAAAATCTAGTAGGATTCTCCTTGGTCATGCTAGGAGGTTCCGAAAAGAAAACAATTGGAAGTATACTTGGGTGAAAAATGAAATTGTAAGAATTAGGAAATCTGATGTTTCACCAGCTACCGTATTAGAATGTATAGAAGACCTTAGCAAAGTTTTAAAATTAATAGCTGTTTATTATCTTTACATATAAGTGAAAGTATATATTGTTGTTTTTTTTTAGATGAGTTGTTTAAAATTTGTTGATAAAAATGTATATATTTGTTTAGTATGTAAAAAAAAAAGTGTAAAAAATAATTGTATATATTGTGAAATATGTGGCCAATGGTCACATTTTAAGTGTAGTAAAATTTATAGTTCTCAATTTGTTTCTTTAAGTTTATCTAATGACCCTTTTTTTTTTTTTGTTTTAGTTGTTTAATGCAGGAAATACCTTTTAGTTTAATTAGTAATAAAGAATTTCAAAACCTTTACTCATCCTATATAAAAAATGTAAAATACCCTTGTAGAGTATGTGGTAATGCATGTAAAAATTCTCAAAATAGTATAAAGTGTGACTTGTGTAATGTATGGACTCATTTTAAATATTCAACTCTAACTCTTAATCAATTTGAATGTCATGTTGTCAATGAGGATGAAACTTTTTTATGTAAAACCTTTTATATTAGTGTTTTTCCATTTTGTAATATTAGTGACACTGAATTACTTCTTTTAAACTATTTTCTCACTAATGAGAATGATATTTCAAACATTGATACTGATCCTATTGCTGCTTGTTCACAGTACACCTCTGCAGACACCCTAAAAAACAAAGCTATTAATAAGGAACTCAGCTTTTTACATGTAAATATAAGAAGCTTATCAAAAAACATATCCTTATCAGAAGAATTAATGACTTCCTACAGAATTTTACCTGACATAATAGGGATCTGTGAGACCAAACCAAATAACAACAATATTCTTGATTTGATAGTGTTAAACAAATACTCATTCCATTATACAAATTCTTTTTCAAAAGCAGGAGGAGTTGGAATATATATTAACAACTCTATGACATATACATTAAGAAGTGATCTCATTTTCGATAGTGCTAATTACGAATCAATTTGGGTAGAATTATCAGTGGGAGTAAATAATAAAAAAATATTAGTAGGGTTAAGGGCATAGGGGGGTAAACACCCTTTTTTGGTTTTTGATCTTATTTTATATAGTTTTTACTATGCTACAAGATGCTTTTTACAGATTTAAAAAATTCAAAATAATTTTTGAGATATAGCCGGTTAAAGTCGGAGGCAACAATAGAATCCTAATGGGAGGCGCAAACTAAAACGGCAAATAACTAGAAATTACTAAAAATCTATCTCCTCCTAGGTTTTTTGAGATAAATACCTCAAATTTTCAGGAAATGTTCCTTGCAGTATTTAAAAATTCAGTCGGAACAGAATTTAAAAAAATTAAAAAATAAAATTTTTGTAATAAAAAAGAAATAAAAAAATGGTTTTTTGTTTATTTTTAAATAATTTTTTTTTTTTTTTTTTTACAAATTCCATCCGACAGAATTTTCTAAATATATCAAGGAACATTTCCTGAAAGTTTGAAGTAGTTATCTCAAAAAACATAGAAGAAGATAGATTTTTAGTGAAATAGTCTATTTTTGCGGTTTTAGTTTGCGCCTCCCATAAGGAACCTATTGTTGGCTTCGACTTTGACCGGCTATATCTCAAAAACTATTTTGAAATTTTTAAATCTGTAAAAAGCATTTTTTAGCTTAGTAAAAACTATATAAAATAAGATCAAAAACCAAAAAAAGGTGTTTAACCCCCCCTATGCCCTTAATTTATCGCCATCCAAGGACCTCAGTTACAGAATTTACAAAACAATTGTCAGACTTTTTATCAAATATTACATTACAAAATAAAGATATTTGTATATTTGGGGATATTAACATTAACTTACTCAAAAAAGATAATGAACAATCAATTAAAAACTATTATGATGAAATTTGTAGCTTTGGTCTTACTAATGTGATTAATGTTCCAACCAGAGTTAGTAAACTGTGAGGGACATTGATTGATCATTTTTATTACTCCAACCCGCAAAAAATTCTAGACTCAAATGTACTTTTATCAGATATTTCTGATCATTTCCCACTCTATGTAAAACTAAAACATTATAACTAAAGTAAGACTAGTATAAATTCTAAAATTAAGTTTTGCCAAGATTTTTCTAAAATTAATACTCAAAAATTATTGATTGATACTTCCAAAATTCTTTATAAATTTCAAATATATAAAATTATCAACTCTACAGACTCAATACATTCAAAGTTTGAATGCTTTATAGATAAAATCAAAGAGATAAGTGATAAAAATATTCCTATGAAAAAACTTTCAAAATCTCAATTAAAACTCAAGTCAAAACCCTGGATTACAAAAGGTATTCTTAAATCTATTAGGCATAAAAACAACCTTTACAAAATACTATGCAGAAATAACTTTAGTAACATGCACCAAGTAAAAGAATATAAAGTTTACAGAAACAAGTTAAGAAAAATTAAAACAATTTCGAAAAAAAAGTATTTTAAAATAAGACTTCAAAGCTGTAATAAAGATTCAGCAGAGACTTGGAAGGTAATTAATAATATTACAAACAGACAGAAAATAAAACATATTTTTCCTCATAAACTTGAAATAAATGAAAAATCTTTTGTTAATCCAGATGAAACTGTAAATAACTTGAACCTTCATTTTGCCAATATTGGAAAACAAACTTATTTAAAACAGGAAATTCATCCAAAGTCTTCTATTAATAGCCCAAAAAACCACTATAACAGTTTTGTCTGGTTTGATGTACATGAAAATGAAATAATAAGTATTATAAAAAGTTTAAATTCAGAAAAGCTAGTGGTGTAGATCAGTGCTTCTGAAATGGGGTTCCGCGGAACCCTTTCGAAATTTAAAAATTTATGTAAAAATTATTTACATTTTATGTAAAATTGAAATTAGGGGTTCCGCAAAAAAGTTGAACTTTGGAAAAGGGTTCCGCCACTAGAAAAAGGTTCAGATGCACTGGTGTAGATAATATTTCTATTAAAATCTTAAAGAAAATAAATTATCATATAGCTCCAGTTATTAGTGAACTAACCAATCAAGCATTTCATGAAGGTAATTACCCAAATTGTTTAAAATTAGCCAAAGTTATACCTATATTTAAATCAGGTTCAAAAACACTTCCAGGAAACTATCAACCGATTTCACTTTTATCAAATATTAACAAAATTATAGAAAAAGCCATATATAGTGGCTTATACAAGTTTTTTACAAAGTTCAATATCTTAAATTCTTCTCAGTTTGGGAGGGACACTTTACTACCTTAGCTCTTTCAGAGTTTGTGGAAAGTACATTGTCCTCCTTTGATAAGGGAAATGCAGTTTGTGCTGTTTTATTAGATTTGAGCAAGGCCTTTGACTGTGTGGATAGAAAGATTTTGTTAGACAAATTAGAATATATTAGAATAAATGGAAAAATGCATAATTTAATAAACTCATATTTAACTGAAAGAAAGCAATTTGTTAATTTTGGAGGGCATGAATCAGATTGGGAGGGTGTAGAAGTAGGAGTGCCACAGGGTTCTGCATTGGGACCATTATTGTTTTTGGTATATATAAATGATCTTCAAAACAACACCAGTCTAAATGTACTAAATTTTGCAGACGATACATTATTATATACCACATTTAAAAAAGACAACTACAAAACAGACACTGCATACCTTACTTCAGAACTAGATAATGTATCAAAATGGTTAAAGGATAATAGGCTTAAACTAAATACTGATAAAACAAGGTACATGCTCTTTCACTCTGGTAAAACAAAAGTTTGGAAAAACACAAGTTTATAAATAAAAATAGGTAATACATCCATATTAAAGGTAGAAAATTATAAGTATCTTGGTTTTACAATTGATAGTAACCTCAATTGGTCTGACCATATTGAAGCATTAAAAACAAAGCTATTGAAGACAATAGGTATTTTATACAAAACAAGGTACTTTTTAAATCAAAATTCCTTATACTACATCTTTAATTCTCTTCTGATGAGTCATGTAAGATATGGTTTTTTGTGTTGGGGTAGGGCAAGTAAAACTAAAATTACTGAGATTGATAAACTCATTAATAGAGCATTAAGATGCATTCATTCCAAAGGTTGGAATGAAAGTGTTAAAAGTATAAAAATAGAAAAGAAAATATTAGATGTTAAAAATATGTTTAAGTATGAGGTAGGAGTTTTTATGCACAAATTTAAAAAAGATACTTTGCCAGTTAACTTTAAGCCTTACTTTACAAACGTTAATAAAATGCATAATCATCTAACAAGATTTTCCAAAACAAACTATTTTTTCCCAGAGTAAATAGTCTCTTTGGCCTTAAAACATTATCTTACCTTGGTTCTAAACTATGGGAAGAATTGCCTAGAAACTTAATAGATCAGAGCTATCTAGGAGCATTTCAATATGGAATGAGAGAAAACTTACTTAAAAGACAATCAGAAAAATATCAAGCTTAATCTTTACCAATAGTTAAACTTACATCTTTGTGTTGGTTTTTGTCTTAAACTTTTTTTTTTGGGTTGATTGCTGTTGGTCTTATAGACTGGGTGAAGGTAGAGCTGGATTGGTATAGGTTGGTTTTATTATTTTTATTATTTTATTTAATATATATACTTTTTTAATTTGTTTCTTGTACATAAAATTTAATAGTATTGTTTTGTCCTCATTGACAGTGTGATTAAACAAGTAGATGTATTATTTTTTTTTTTAATTCTATTTTGTAGTTTTTAGTTTACTATATATTAATTGTCAATTTGTTTCAGAAGATAGAGATTTTAAATTTAGAAGTAAAATCTTGATATTTTTTAGACATTTTGGTTATTTAATTTTAAATGTTAAAAATTAGTTTTAGGTTTACAAACAGTTTATTAAACTCAATTAAATACTTTTATTATTACTTTATTTTTTTCAGAATATTTGTTAAGTTTTATTATTTTGTTTTTTAAATTTAGCTGTTTATTGTTAGGAGTTATTTTATTTTAAGTAGTTTAATCAAATTCTATCAATTATTAGTGCTAGATTTTATTGTTTAAAACTGAATTATTTACAAATCTATAAAAGAGTTAAACAATTTTTTTTTTTTGCTCTATTTTTATTTACCTACAAACACATATACTAGAAATTTAAAGACACTATTTTAAAATACATGGTGCTCTTTCAGCATTATGACATTACTTAATATTTTATGTATACTGACATTCCTAACTCTCCCCATTTATTCAATTTTGAGATATCTGTTGCATTTTTTGTGGTTGCTCTTGTAGAAAGGGCAACAAGAAAAGTGTGAATGTACATGATCATAAAAATATAAATCTAGGGGAGGAGACGGTGTGGAGCCCATGGTAGACTATGGTTTCCATGGTCAATATTGGCAGTAATGGGTTAAAAAAGGGTGCTTACCATTTTGAAACTTAAAAAATTTTTTTTTTTGTATATACAGTTACTTTCTAAGTTTTTGTTATTATTTTTTCATTATTGTTTTAAAGTTAGCTTAAAGAATTAGATACAAGTAAATGGTGTGCAGCTCGATGACCGAAAGGTCTTTCTCCACACCAATACATTGACCTTAGTTGTGAGCGTTCACATTTTTCTTTCTTTCTTTTCAATCTTGCAAAGATGTTAACTGTTTCAGACACAAACATTTTAGAATAAGTTTTTAAGTTTTTAATTTGAAGTTTATAAGTGAGGTGCTAAAAATGAGTTAAATAGCTCATCAGTTAAATAGATTTGGTTTTTATTTTTTATGGTAGAAAAACATCAGACTTACTCTTCACTCTGCAACTACTTAATCAAAGAAGTTTAACACACAGCAAATGAAAGAATAATTTATTTAACCTTACCAGTATTATTAACAACTTTGTATAACCACAACTTTTAATTACAAAATTGATAAAAAAATTATTACACTAACATACTTAACAACCTGAAAACTTACTTAATTGTTATTAATATTATATTTTAAATGCTTGGTTTAATTAGATTCGCATCAAAATAGACTTTTCAGGTTAAACAATGAATCAGGTGATACATTTCTTTAAATTTAGTTTTTACAGGGTTATTAACATTTCTTTTAAACTTTGTTTTCAACCATGTCCAAAAACTTTCACAAATTGGTGAATTTTAAAAATAGAAAACTTTTTCGCTAAAAGAACTTTTTCAATTTTTTATCGTTTATAGCAAAAATTATCTAATTGCATAAAATATCGTTTTTTAAACTTTTACAATGCTTAGTAACTTTTTTTGTTTTTTTTATTTCTCAACCTTTTTTTAACTTCTTTTAAATCATACATGTTTGAAACAAAATTCTATTAATAAAAGCTGTTCATTTAGGCGTTTTTTTATGTTTAACTTTTTATATATATACAAAGCTAAGTGTTGTCCTAAAACTAGGTAACAAAAATTGCCATTAGGAATAAAAAAAGGTTATTTCTGGTATTTCTGCTTTAGGTACATGTTTTTTTTTTAATCAATGTAATAATAGCTCTTGTAACGTCTTAAATCAAAAAACAAAAATAAATTCACTTGTTACAGTGTTCAGCAAAACATTTTAAATTAAAAATTGAATTTTTTATAAACAGTAACACACTTACAAAAATAATTTAACTTTTTTTTTTAATTTAAAAGCACTATTCCTATTGTGTATAAATTTAACTATTAAAATAAAAAAATAATATACATTGTCTATGAATGTTTTCTTTAAAATTGGCAAACAATTCTTAGCTAAGTTTTAAAAAACCTTAGATTTCAAAACTAAAGTATCAACGTAAGTATAGTAATAAATTGCTACACAGAAATGCTTAATAATAGTTTTAAAGTTATGACATCGTAAAAGTTTTAAAACATCTATAAAATCTTTAAGTAAAGTTAGCATAGCAGTGTCTACATAAAAGTTTTTAAGATTTTTCTTTATATTTTCTACTAGTACATTTACTTAACAATAAATTTTGTTTTAAAAAAGATGTAAAGTAAAACTTTAACAAGACCTTTAAAGACCTGGATTAATAAATACTTGTAAAGCTTATTTAAAAATAATAAATAGCGTTTAAACTAAGAACTTTTTAGGCAATAATACAAATAGTTTTTAACAGCTATTTAAAAGTAACGTTTTGTATCCTAAATTTTTTTACTTTTATATTCACTTTAAATTATAACAAATAATCTAAAATATTTCGACAGGTTTTTATAAGAAGCAGGTTAAAATTAAAGAATAAGTGTTTTTTTTTTTATAAAAACTTTACTCAAAAATTTAAAGTATTTATAAAAAAGCAAATGTTTAATGGAATAAATTTAGGTTGAGAAGCGCAGTATACAGATTAGTAAAAAAAAGAGCACATGTGTAAATTTTTTTTATACACAATACTTAAAATTACTTTTGTTGTTTAAGTTGTTTTACCAATAAAAATAATGTCGCGGGACGAAACTTTTCTTTTTGTAGATAACAATTAGCCTGTGAGCTGTAGTTTTACGACCCCTAGGCCCTAATATATTTAATGACTCTCAAAATTTGACAAGTCTTGCCCAGTAATGTACCTACACGCTTTGATTGAATACTAAAACTTGTTAATAGCTATCAATATTTAGCGTTTAAAAATAAGGTATACTCACAATTCTCACCCGTGCACAATTTCCACCCAATTTAATTTCCTTTATTTCTACATTTTTCATTCATTTTCTATTTACTATCAGTGTTACCCCTAACCTTTACCCTTGGTCTCGAATGGATCGGGTGGGAGGTGTGCATGGCGTGAATCGAAAATGTTCTAAAAAATACTAAAATATTTTATAAAAAAATTTTTATTACTTGCAAAGTTTTAGTACAAAGTAAAACATCCTTAAGACGCACATTTTGATAAGCACGGATCTAAAGTATCTAACATAGTATAATACTGCGTAATTTTTCATGTTGTAAAACTTTATACAAACAAAAATGATCTGGTTTAAATTTAAGCCTTTCTTTTCTTTTGCTATGGGTTTAATTTGTAAGGAAGTTACAACAAGACGTTTAAGACATTTTAACTGAATTCTTTTTAACATTATACAACAAACTAATTTACTCAGTTGAAAAATTATTAATGTAGATGTCACTAGTCAAGTCTGTGGTTAACAGTATTTTAGATTTATTTATTAACACGAATAGTTTTAATTGTAATGGTATTTAGACAAAAACTAAACATTTTGTTTCTAATGTAAAACTTTATTAAAATGTAATTGTAATGTAAAATATTTAAAATAACAGACTGTAAATATGAACAGAAATATATGTATAGTAAGTATTTATTTTTTTACAGAACCCAGTTGAAGTGTGTTGATTCGTTAACACACAGAATTATATGTTGGTACAATAAAGGAATACTACTGTATAATTTGTTTTTATTTATATTCCAGTGAAGTTACTTCACTAGGATCTTTTATTAGCAAACGATTAAATCTATATTTTGATCAGTTGTACAGTAAGTAGTCATTACCAAGTCTGTAAAAAATCCTAGTTAAACTAAGGTATTTTACAAGAATATTAAGTAAAAGCTTTTATTATTATTTTTACATTTACACAAAAACTTTTAATTTTTTATAGGTTATAACTATATATTTAATTAACAAAGTTTATACCTTGTACGTATAGCTGTTTTAGTTTGTAACTTTCATTCGTGAGCTTTTTTTCCATTTACCGTTTTTATAATTATTGAACTTTTTCAATTAAAAAGATCATTATACAAATAAAAAATGGTTATAAATTATATAATGTTGAATCGCTAGAAGTTTAAAAAGTTTTCTAGTCTCATACATTTATAACGAGTTTGATTGATATTCAAAAATAAAATCAAAGTTTAGAAAGTTTGTACTTTTTGATTCAACACTTGGGAGTTTCGTTTTTCAAATTTAGATTAAGTTCTTATTTTAGAAAAACAAACTGTTAGTATTGTTTTTTTTGTACAAATGAAAGAAATAACTTAAAAATAAGAATTTAGTATGTTTTTCATTTGTATATCTGGTATGTGTTCATAAGGACAGAAGTTTTTTTAATAATTGTTAGTAGTTTACAAAAAATATATGATTCCAGCATTTACTGTTTTTATTAAAGATTAGAAGTTTTTATAAAAAGCTAGCTACAGCCATCAAAAACAAAGTTTCAAGGTAAAGACGGTGTAAGGTAAATCATCAGATGTACGTTTGTTTCAGTCTATACTGTTTTACATGTGTTTTTATACACACTTAGATAGAATAAATGTCAACTTTTTTTACTGTGAAATAAATCGAAGTACAAGTTGTAGACTTGTCACATTTAAATTTAAAGAATTTTTCGAAATTGTTTTTAGTTTTACCTAAGTATAATTTAAAATTAAGTGTAGTGTACGACTTAATGACCGAGGAGAGGTCTTTTTGTAAACCAAAATTAATTTTCGCATTTCTTTTTTGTTCAATAAACTTCTAATTTAACAAATTCACTTAAAGTTTGAATTTACCTAATTTTGAACTTTGACTTTTAAGCATTGTAGCCTATATATATTTGAACAATTATTACATTTAAAAAGCTAAACCATTAAATTATTTTTTTAACTTGTTTTCAAGTAATTGCTAGTACATAGTAACAAAAACTTAATCTGAACACTAAAAATAATTTAAGCGAAAACTTGATAAATCCAAAAATTGAGTGGTTTTAAAACAAAATTCAAATCATTTTGTTAAATACTGTAGTAAATAATTTTCTCATGTTTAACATAGATCAAACTAATTTAAATTTCTATAAAACATTAAACAAGCGCAGCTAAAAATATAAAGTCAGCATGAGTATGCTTAGTGCAGTGGTAAGCACATATTATCAATATATCTAAATAAACATGGTATATTGTTTATAATAAAATTAAACTTGTTGTATCAAGTTTAAAATTTATATAACATTTTTGAATGTTTTAGAGATCTATATCTGAGTATTTTCATATTTTTTAAACAAAAAGCTGACAAATATTTAAATACTTCTACGACTTCAGGAAATTTTTTCGTTATTTTAATTGTTCATAGGATGCATACGGGGTTGCCACAGATCAAGCTGAAAAAAAGTTCTCGACTTTTAAAAATTAACTCAAATTATTTAATCAAACACTTATATAAAGATAGTAAAATATTTTAATTTTTTACGAAAATTCATTTAGGCCCTGAAAATTATGAATTGCAAAAACAATTTTTTTAGAAAATAGCACCAGCAAAATGCAGCTTTAAGTGTTATTAAACTTTATTTTTAAAAGCATGTTTACATCAGACTTTCTGATTATCTTCAAAAACCCTAATTTTTTCTGACTTTTGTCTTTCTTTTCGTTTTTCCTGACTTAATGGCAACCCTAGGCATATGTTGTTG
The DNA here is from genome assembly GCF_965202585.1 of Thalia democratica. Lineage (NCBI taxonomy): Eukaryota > Metazoa > Chordata > Thaliacea > Salpida > Salpidae > Thalia > Thalia democratica. The sequence continues at coordinate 63,794,422 of NC_139165.1, forward strand.
AATAATGGTATAAATGACAATAAATAGTTATTAAAGTTTCTACTCATTGTTGTTTTTATTAAAAGTTTCTAATAAACGTGAGCAAATAATTTCTAAATAGCGATCGTTTCAATTTTTTCTCTTCTAATTTTATCATTTAAAAATTTTACAAGGCTAACTCGACTATTTTGTAAAGGTTTAACATAAACGTAACGATTAAACAAAAAATATAAAAGTAGAAATATATACTTAAAACAGTTTTGCATAGTTTGTAAGTTACGTATTAGGATGTAAAAAAAGTTTTTTGATCGAATGAAGTATGTAATTGAAAACAGTACAAAATTGTCAACAAATTTATTTAATTTCTTCGTTTATTAACTTTCAATAAAACATAAAAAAAACACACTTTTGCAACTTAAAAATTATCTATACAAGTATCATATTTATATTACGGTATATATATAAATAATTAATCAACTTAACTTCTTTTTTAACTAAACAATTTAGAAAGGTCAGAACAATAATAATAGTTTTAAAAGATAAGAACATTTAGTAATCAAATAATTTATAGAAATAATTTAATAAAATCAGCAAACAGAAATTTGAAGTAGAAACGTGCAACATAGTTTGAGAACAAAGTTTCATAAAATTAAAAAAATTCTTTAAAAAACTCAAGTTAGTAAAAAAAATCATAAGTTTAAAAAATAAAAATATAACTTGTTATGGATTTACTGAACAACTTATACCTTTATAAATAAGATATTATCATTAAAAAAGATAAAAACACTAGTAGAAAAGTAGTATTTAAACTTGCTTATAAACTACAAGAAAAAATAAATTAACTGTATAGGAAACATTTTATTAAAAAAAGATAATTTTTATCTAAAATACATTATCTATACTAAAAATTTATTTTCAATGAAATTCTAAACATAAAAAGTTCACAGTACAAAAATTTAATGCAATAGTAATGGCATATTATTCAATACATACTAACTGATTTCTTAAAAACTTAAACAAATATAGAAAAAGTAAAAATAAGGCTCCTGGGTTTATAATTTTTTCTTGAAAATAATAATTGACCAAACCTCATGATTTATATTAAATATTTGACGTTTTCTTGCAGTCACGTTCTAGTGAACTTGTTGAGCTTGAGCAGAAGATGCTCACATTGTCGGTGCGTTTCTCGATCGTCTTTGCTGTTCATGGGCAAGTCTATTGCCATGTTCAGAGCCTGCACTGCAGCATGCGGATTCTTCATTTCGTATTCACACTGCAAAGGGATTTAAAGTTTTTCTTGAAGTAATGCAATAATTAACGTCCACTTATTAAGGCTAATGAAACACGACAAAAGTTAACAACATTAGTCATAGATTTTAATTTAATTCATCTCAATGAATATTCGAATAACAACTTAGTTAATTTATAAACTTCAGTCAATTAAATACCTTAGCAAGATAAAACAAGTTAGATTTATTGGTTTTTGGAGCTATTTCTTCAGCAGTTTTGAAGGCGAGCAAAGCATCACTAATGCTTGCAGAAGGGGGTGTCGCGAATAGAGTAGCCGCCAACTTTCGTTCTATCCACGTGAGTTGACATACACCTGGTCAGTTTGTAACAACAATGTTAACATTATGAATAATAATTATTTTGTGTTTCTAAAAAATCAAATATAATGTAAAACATCTTAAGCTAAAAATAAAGCGCTAGTTTAAAATTACAGTTTATTTGTCATATAACAAAAAAATAGTTTTCCAGATTTGTCCCCGGGCAGCAGTTTGCCGACGTCAAGAGTTTGTATATTTTTTTGACTAAAGCAAGAGTCACCAAACTAAAGCCCGCAGGCAAAATAATTCCCGCAAAGCAAAACCTGGGGTCCGAGATGTACTTCCCAGCTAGGATCATATTTACAAAAACGATTTTAAAACTTTTGGAGGAAAATGGTTTAGAATATTTTTTATTGACATCACTTAAATTTAAACAACTGTGGCAACCGGAAGATTGTTTTCTATAAATTGCGGCCACAGTCGTTTTTTCGCTTTACAATTTGCACATACTAACCCTTTTAAGTATAAAAAAATTTAAAACTATTGATATTGCGACCACGTCCACAGACTCACTCTAATTATTATAAATTTTCAGGATTTGAACTGGTCAGCATAACAAAACTTTTAACCGGGCTTATTAGGTATCATAAGATTTTGAGTTTTAACTAAACTACTACTAAATAAATTAAAAATTGAATAAACAACTGTTAAAACATACCATAACACCACCTGCCTTTAGTGTAATGCATTGTTGGATCATTAGAATTTAATTCGATTGCTTTGTCGATATATTTTCTAACAAGATAACCAGTTTCTATTTTATCCTTTGTGGCTAAAAAAGTTGTTAGTTGACCAAGGCTAATGGCTAACCTGTATTTTATAAAAAGGAATGTATTTATGGTGAAGTTTATACACTGCTTTAATAATATAGCATAAACTAATTTTCAACTTATTTAAACTTTTAAAGTTTTTAAATAATACTAGAATTCCACATGTAATAAAATTATGCATAACGAAAGTTTAAACTTGTTTTCATATAAAAGTATGAACACAAACGTGTTTAGATAGCAAAATCGATAGCATCATCTTACATTAAACAAATAAAACAATAAAAATATAACACTAATTATACAGTACAAAGCTTATAGGTCACTTGTAAGGGTCACAGCAGAAGTTGTCTGAACCTCAAAACTAGGTTGTTTTAGTATATCAAACAAACCATAAAGAAATATTTTTGATTTGTTATTACCTACTCCAAACTGTGGCACACATGTTTCCAAATACTATTTAATGTATTATTGTAAAACGAACTAGATACCACGACTTGAGGTATAAAAATACTTTGTTTAATAACTCTTGGTTGCACTCGCGAAAAGTAACAAAAAAGTGAAACTATGTTCACAAAAAAAAAAAAACCCTAAAAATTATAAAACACTCTTATTCGGTACCGTTATCTTATAAAAATATATTAACAAAATAAATCACTATCGAGGAAATTTACACGTTTAAGATGTAATTGGGGAATTATACCTAATATACCATGTTAAGAAAGACTGACTAAACTTGATTTCAAGTTTCCGTGATACTGAAAAAGGTATTTTTTTTAAATAACTAGTTTAAGTTACACACAAAATTTGTATTTTGATAAAATTTTTAATGTTTGATAAGAGGAAATAATAGGATAATAACACGAGAACATGATTTTAAAAATAACCAGTAGCTAATTTGTATTGTTATAAAACAATAACTTTATGGAAAAAATTACACCACGAAATAGCTTTGTGTCGGAAGGTAAAGCATTTTAATTAAAAACTAAAACATATAGTCTGAATGAAACAGTTATAACTAAGATAAACACCCCTTGTAAAATGTAATAAAATGTAATTAAGTACTGTGAATAATTTAACTTTATTAAAACTATTTACTACTGTTGTTTACTAACTGTTAGTAATTATCTTGTTCATTAGCCTACCCCTGAAAATATCTAATTTTATATTAAAATTAGTTTGCTTTAATTTTAAAACTTATGTAAATCTTTTTGAAAGTTTTTTGTTATAACTATATTTTGACAAGTTAACATATAAATTACTACGACTGAGCAGTTTTTTTTAGTTTTTCTTGTTATAAATATATATCCACTTAAATATGTTTCGCTCTTTTTTTTAGACTAAGTTTTTGTTTGAGTGAAAGAATAATCTATGTTTTGTGGTTTTTTCATTTATATTTTATTTGTAAATTTAATTATTTATGTGTTTTTAAATATTATCTTCTTTTTCTTTTCCTGCGTCTTCTATTTAAAAGGCTGAGGTTTGAAATCTTAGTACAACGTTGCACAACAAATAATACTAGTATTTTAAAAAATTTTAATACGAAAATATTAAATAGTAGTATCATGTAGAAAAATTTATAATAACTTTTGAATTTTTTTTCTTATCGAAACAAACCATTTATAAACATTGAAATTTTTTGAATTTAACTTAAGCGCTTGTTCACAAGCTTTTACTGCGGCTGCAGCAAGTTGGTGCTGCTCTTCTTTATTACGTGAATCGAACACTGATATGTGAGATCTGGCGAATCTCCATAGAAATTCAGCACTACCATTGAACTGTTGTTTATAAGTAATTGTTTCAAAAACATGTATAAAATTATTATTTAAATTTAGTAGTTTCCACATGTTTTCTAATATTAAAAAATTACTTCAAAAAAATTTTACATAATTTTTGGGTAAATACTAAATTCAGTTATTTTGATCATTCTAAACCTAGAAGTTATGTAATGAATGATGAAATATAATGAATGAACCTTAACAAGTCTAATAAAAACTCAAGGAGATGCATAAGTAACATAATAATACAAAATACATAAAATTATAACCTTAAAAATACAACTTTAAAAATTATATCTATACAAAAAGTGTATGTATATAGCACAATTTTACTAGCATATTAAATAATTAATCGTTTTTTCTATACATTTTTATAATCTCATGTTTGTAAAAGTTTTTTTTTTATTATGGGATTGTAATGTTAGGCTTATTCGAAAAAGTAGAAAATAGTTAAATATTTCTAAGAACGCTAAATTTAAAAGATATGACGTAACAATAGATTATTTTTGTTGTTTTTTGAAGACACTTTTTTATATGGCAGAGTTTAATGATAGGGCTGGAGAGTAACATGGTATGTATTTCAGAGTAATACGATTACGGCCTCAGAGAACTTATGTAACCTGTTGTGAACTGCTATCTTGTAAATGCTGTTCTTCTCTCTTAATTTTGTTCATGGTTTTTTTATGTTTAGGGATATAAAACATAAGAACATAAAGGTTTTTGTTACCAAAAGAAGTTTTAACACGTTTTGAAATCTTAATTAAAGAAAACTTAAATTTTTTATTATTAGTATCATACTTATCCGTTTTGAACTAACATTAAAGTGAAAAAGGGGGCGATTGAAATGTTAAAAACTATACATAGTAACTTTCCAACTAGGTACGCTTTTTGAACACAGCGCAAAAAAGTGTACCCAACTGGCAGTGCACACCTAGACATTTTGAACTTTAATTACCAACATTAAGCTTAATACAAACATTTTAAAAGCCACTAAAGTTTACAAATGATTTCATAAGAATAATTTAATAAAAACAATAACTTTAAACAAAAAAACAAAACATATTTGATGAAAGTATATACATAAATTATAAGTCTCGAGTAAATTTAATAATATGTATTTATTTGTAAACATTTATTTATGAATTTATATTTATATTTATGTTTATTTTTCACCCACAAAGTTTTTTTTTACTTTAAGAAATAGTTATGATGGGAACGGGTCAGAAAAGCACGGATAACATTTTAGCACAGAGTGACACTTTAGCACGGAGTGACACTTTAGCACGGTGTGACAATTTTGCACGGTGTGACACTTTAGCACGGAGTGACACTTTAGCATAGAGTGTCACTTAAGCACGGAGTGTCATTTTAGCACAGAACTTGTTTTGCATTTTTCTTCTTTGCTTAAATCACATTAGGTACTGTATTGTTTAAACATCTAAAAACGAACTATGCAACATGTAAACTAAAATTTAACAAGCTTTAAATGAGTTACAAGTTTAAGCTTAACTTAAAACTGAGACAAAAGTAAAATAAAAAACTTTATTAACTTGTTTTACGATTTAATTTTAGATGAAAACATTTTGATACTTTTACTTTAAAGTTTTCGACATAAAACTTTTTTAATAAAGCTAATAATAAATATTAGCTCTAAAATTATTAGAACTTTTTTAATGCTTTAACTAATTCTAATAGGACTAAATTTCAGACGTAAGTTTTAAATAAAAAGTGAAAAACATAAAAATCAAAAACTTTCTTATTTTATTTTAAGCCCATAGTAAAAACTTTACTTATAAATTTTTTTAGGGCGATATCTTTAAAAGTGTTAGAACTAATTTTCATAACTTTTGGTTTGTTAAGTTAATTATTTTATTTTATTAAACATTATTTAAATAAACATTTTAAAAAATTAAAAATTTTTACGTGCAAAAATATCACTCCGTGCTAAAGTGTCATTCTGTGCTAAAGTTACGCTGTGCTTTTCTGACACCTACCCAGTTATGATATGACTGTATTCTTAACTTATTTGTTTCGTATTTATAAGTATAAAAATTAGACCGTTTTATAAAAATAACTACTTATAGTTAGTTTAAAACTTACTTTTAATCATTTAATTATTTATTTTTTCCAAAAAAAAATCAACTACTATTTAGTTATTTTGTGATTTAGTTAATTAATATCTAGATGAAATTGCACTAATACAGTATAACATAAGTAAAATAATCGACATAGTATAAAAATATTAAATTTTATGAAAAAAAGTTGCATTTTGTACACAGCATTTTTCGGATAAAAAGTGCGTACCATACCGGCAGTTCATACCTAGTTGGCAGGCTACTGTACATATGTGTGTGCTCTTTTAAATATTAAAAAACTAAACTATAAAACTAAACTTATTAAAGCTATAATAACAAAGTAATATTAGGCTAAAAAATTATAACAACTTCATTTATTGTGTTTATTTAAAATTTAAGAAACATCATGTAAAACTTTTTTAAGTTTCTTATTAGTAGTAATCTGCAGATCATTTGTCAACTTTTTTACAATAAACATATAAACTATTGGAGGAATAACTCTAAGAATGCGAATTTATGAATATTGAAAATTAACTTATTTCTTGTAAAAAAATAATTAAAACAAAAACAGTTTTATAAGATTATATTAACAGCTACAAACCAATTGTTCGCAGTCTTGCATGAGTCTAAAAAGGTGTTCATGGTCTTCATCATTACCGTTGTGCAATACATCTGATTTTTCGCATATTTCTTGTAAAGATAATTCAGAATCTGGATCATTAGTCGCAGGTACACATTCAGAATTCAACTCAAATCTATTATTTTTATAATTTAGATTATTTTTGTCTTAATATGAAACTAAATAATTGTAAATTTATGTAGAACATTTTTGATAAGGCTATTTAATAACTTGTTTTAGTACTTTATTGAAAATTATTAATTTTTAAAATGTTTAATGAGTTAATCTTTTGTAAGCTTTAGTTTACAGGGTTGCCAATGGTTTTTGAGAAATTTATTCAGGTTTATGAAAGTACAGGTTTTTGGGTCTATTTCTTGTATAAACTTAAGTTTAAGGTAAAAAACTGGCTAAATAGTAAGTATAACAACTTTGAAATGATACTGTAAGCTACTTTAAATGTGTTTTTTGATAAAAAAATTGATGATAACAAAATACTTTATCTATATCACTGATTTTTCGTGTAAAATAAGAAATTTATTACCTTACAGGTAAAATATGCTTAAAATTATAGATTTATTAGTGATTTTTGTTCAAAATCCAGGTTTTTTTTTCAAATTCAAGATTTTCCAGTTTTTTTTTTTATTTCTTAAACTCAAGGTTTTTTCAGATTTTTTGGCCTAAATTGTCAAATTCCAGGTTTTTCAAAGATTACAGATTTTTAACAATCATGTGTTTATATGAAGATGATTTAGGTTTATTAAAAAATACGTTAAAATAACTTCTCAATTCGAACTAAGTTTAAAATTCTACTTATTTTATCCAAGTATTCCATTATTTCGACAGATTTAAATAAAAATGTTATGCTTAGAATCTACTATAGCTTCATTTATTTTTCAACAAAAAATTTCTAGCAAGGCTTGGTCAAAAATATGATTTTACAAGCTACAAAAAAAGAAGTAAAGTTATGTTTTAAAGAAAAAAGGAAATTGAGAGTTCAAAAACTAGTTAATTGTTTTTTTTTAGAAAAAAGCTATTATAGTATAAAATAAAAACTCACTCTAAGCCATTATCACTGTAATTGCTAAGACGTTCCACGTTTGAATTTTGAAAACTTTCACTTGCAGACGCAAAAGAGTCATTTGATTTTGATGTTGCAAAGGAGTCGTTCTTCACCATAAACTTCTCTTGTTCTACAATTGTCGTTCTACATAAATTAATTAAATTGACATAATTACTTAAAAGCGAACAATTGATGTTGTCTAGAACTCGGCAAAACCTTAAATCTGAAAAACTAATAACTTCAAGCTAAAAGGATTGAAAAAAAAATACAAGTAGGTCTTTAGTAGCTTAATTTTCGAACGGATTAGTTCAAAGTTGTTTATTGAGATAATTAAGTTGTAAGCATCAAAACTTCAAGTTTATGTTTCACATTTGGATTATTTAAAAATAAAAATGTCTTAAATTTTTAACTTAGTTGATTTAAAGTTTCAAAACTGCTATATTATTTTTAACTTAAATCGTTATTTATTCAATAGTATGTTAAATTATATAATATCTGGGTTTAAAATACAACAATAGTTAGTACTTTTTACTAAAATCAAACTTATGTTTTAAAATTTAAGCAAGAAAATACTTGATATAACAAAACAATAAATAAAAATTTTAAGGTACACTTCAATAGTTACATCCTAGTCTAGATTGAGTTCTAATATACATCACAGTTTTCATGTTGTTTAAATTTTTTTATGATATTATAACAAATCTTTCGATACTTTAAAGTTGTAAAAAAATATTAACTTTTTTATTTTAATTTTAAAATTAAAAAAAAAAATTTCATAATACAATTTTAGATTATAAACAACTTTCAACAAAAAAGTATAAACATTAGTTTAAATCTTCATTCATTATACAGCTTCATTTGTGCTATAAGGAAACATCAAAAAATATAAACTAATATGATCCAGTTTCAATTAAATTTAATAATTATATAAAAGCTACTTTTTGAAAGTATGATAATTTATTATCGAATAAGTTCTATAAATAATTAAATAAAACTTATAATAAATAACTATATTATTTAAGGTCAATGGCCGACCACCTTGTTTTTGATAAGTTGATTTTTTTTAAAGATTGTATTTTAACTAGAAATTTTTTTGACAATTTAAGTGAGTATTCAAGTAAATTTTGAGTAAAGGGAATCAATGTAGGTAAATTAAGTAGGCTTCTAATTGAAGGCGCAAACTATAAAAAAAAAACAGAAAAAAACTTTTTTAAATATAAAACAAAAGTATTAAAAGCTCACCCTTTAATTTTGTTATAAAAAAAAAATTTAAAAAACTACAAAAAGTTAATTTAACTATTTTAGGTATCTATTCTGAAAAACTTTCAATCATTAAATCAAAGGATAAAATAAAATTAGATAGATTTTAAGTAAATTTTTAAATCTCCGATAAAAAATTTACAGCCAGTAAATTTGTACTAGAATTTTTTTACAGAAATGTATCTCTAATATTTTTCTTGTTTAAGTTCTTTAAAAAAATATCTTTATTTGACATTTTAAGTCTAAATGAAACAAACAGTCAATATTAACTTTTGTAAAAATATTTCCTCAAGTTTCGTATAGTTAAAATTAAACTATTAAAACTCTTAAAATGTAAAGTCGTTTTACATAGAGTAATCTTATTAGTTTAACATTTCACTTAATTTCTATAGTTTCCAATGATTTATCTAACGGCAAGAAAACGAGTACACCTTAGTTTTAAACAACTGTATGCACATTGCACATTCACTTAAGCTCAGCTCATATAGGAGTAAGTCTTTTATATAACTTTAATTTGTCATTTTTAAACTTAGCTATCAGATGCTTTTTACAGACTCTTTTGAAAAATGTTTTAAAAGTAGAAGGGTAAAAAGTCCAAAATTTGATTATGTTTCTTAAGGAAGAGCAAATCAAAAATTAAAAAAAATCAACCTTCATCAAAAGTTTATTTATTTTGCATTATATAAGCAATTGTTGTCAAAAGTTTACAATTTAATCTTTGAGATGTAACAATAAAAACAATTTTACACTTTAAAAAATATTTTGAGTAAATCTGTATAGAAATTAACTAAACCTAATTTTAGTCATACAATGCTTTGCTATAGTTTATTAACGTTGCAAAACTTTTTGTTATCTTCAGAAATATTTTTTTATTTAGTAGTTTTTTCCTATAGTGTAGAAAAGAATACAAATTTTCAATAACTTACAATAATTTCCAATACCTCTATACTCTTTAAACTTTTTTAATTAACTAATCTATCACAAAATTCAAATTATATTAAAAGTTATTAATAGTATAAACTTGAAATTTGTATGTAAATACCTAAGATAAAAAGCCAGAACTCTGATATGGTTTTAAAGTACTTATACGAAATTTATAGTACTAGTATGTTATATTAAATAAAATAGTGTGCTTACTTTGATAGTTCATACTTAAATAAACTTCAAGTATCAGAATAATTGTACTTTAATTTACTTTTATTATCTGTGACATAAAAATACTTCTCTATCTATCTGTATCAGTGACTTAATTAAACTCACTGATTAAAAATGTAATGTACAAAGTAATTAAATATTGCCATAGAGGATATAAGACTTTTTTTTACTATATATATATTGTTTTTTTTTTTAAACTACCAAATTAAAAGTTTTATTGATATACAGTTACATTTAAATAGTTCTGTTTAAGTGGCTCAGGTTTTTATGCCAAAGTCCAACATTGCATAATAAACAATATAACAATAAGTAATAAAATATGTAAGTTTATTTTGAAAAATTAAAATACAGAAGTATTTTTAAGCAATTTTAATTGTTATTCAAAACTTTGCATTACTTTTATATCAAAATTTCCTAAGCTTTTAAAATCCTTTTTATTTAAAGAATTTACATTAAAAATGAGTTCAGCATAGCAATTACTATCATTAGAAAATAAAGTACAAACTTAAGGTGTAAAAAATACATTTAGACTGTAAAAAATATAGATTACAAAATTAAAAATACTTATAAACATTTTATTTTCTACAGAAAAAGTAAAGCTAAGATTCGAGTATTTTAACTCTTCTTAACTTTTGGTCTTGTTAACTTCAAAAATATTTACAACATTAAGAAATTTCAAATGTACTGTTTTAGTATTTAAACTTAATTTAAGTTAATACACGTTTGATAAGCAAAAAAAACTTTTGCAATGTCAACTAATATATTAATAAACCTATGTAGTTTGTAGAACTTTTCAAGAGCTTCTAATCTATCAATAATATCGTTGTAAGATTTCTTGTGTGATGCTCTAAGAGCATTCATTTCTTTTCTAAGCTCATATAATTCGTGGTTTAATGAAGAACTTTTTCGTTCATTTATCACCACACTAAAAACAAAAATTAAGTTTAGAGACTGTAGTACTTGTTGTTGATAAAAACAAACTACTTCCTTACATTTAATGTATACCTTGATTTAAACATTTTTTAAAAATTAAACTACTTATTTATTGCAATAAAAATATGAAAAATTATCTATACACTTGTACTTTCATAAACTGGATATGAGTTTTAGGTTTGTTACAGTTTTATCAAATAGAAAAGTAGTATATTACAACAATATTTTTTTAATTTAGTAACTATAATTTATTTTTAAAAAAGATCAAACACATAAAATTTTCATTAATTAACTATAGTAAGCAGAAGCACACAGTGAGCTGGAAAACAGTAATTGATTTTTTTGGTGAATATAAAATTAAACCAAGAGTTTATCATTATTGAATAGACCAGAGTTTTTCCTCTTTAAATTGGTTTAGTTTTTATCTGCTTTACGTATTTGAAAAGTTATTGAAGTTTAAATACAGCAAATTTTGTTAATTATCTGTTCAAAAAATAGCTGAAATAATTCTAAATTTACATCAAAATTAAAGCTTGCAACAACTACACAACAATACGTAAATTACTTATATATATATATACATTATCTGATATGGTATAGCTCCCATTCCAAATTAGCCTAGTTAATTGAAAACTCTAATTGATTTTTTTTTGTTTTTAATTTTGTTTTCAGAAACTTAGGGAAACTTTGTGGAATACTAAAAGAGCTATAGCTTTTAGGAAACCTCATCTATTTTTTCAGGTTGCTTACAGCCAGTACAATTTATGGAGAAGCTACAATTTTTCTAATAAACATTTTGAACTTTAGGACGTTTAGCAACTCTTTTTGAGGTTTTTGTGAGCAATAATTTAAAAAAATTAAGTAAACAAGAACACAAAAAAAAAGCTTTAACTCTTGAGTGTTTAAACAACTAATCTAATTTTTTAATAAATAGCTTACCATACTTGAGAAAAATAATAAAAAAGTTGTTACTTATAAATAAGTATTTCACGTATTTTTGAGTAGTAGTTGCATACTTTTTCTTTTTTTGCAAGTCCTTTTTTGAAAAAATAAGTTTATAGTAATTTTTGTAATAAAAACAACATAAACTTGTTGCATCTAAACTTACATAACTTTTGAAATGCTTCAAGCAAAAAAGAAATACAACCAATTTTGAAAATAAGATATTCAGTTTTATCCAACTATGTGTGTCATCTATATCTAGTTTTATTTTCTTTACGTCTAGATGATTTTCTGTACTTAATTGAGCATTTTCAGCCCACTGTGTAGTAAATATTTTTAATTTCAGATTTTTAAACTTAACAAGTCAAAACCAACTATAAGACTAGGCCACCTCCAATTAAAATACTGGCAGTTAAGCCAAATATTTTTACTGTTATTTCCTCTGTGATTCTCATTTTGAATAAACAAACTTTAAATTTGCTAAAAGTTTTTTTCTAAAGTTAAATTCTAATAATTAAAAATTTATTTGGAATATCAGTTGCTTTAACTTATAAATTAATCAAAAGCTTACCAGAGCTTAAAAAAAACTAGTAACTCAAAATTGTGAATTCTTAACATTTTACTTTTAAATAGCATTACATTTTACTTCCGCTCACTTGTAAAAACGTTAAATCATAAAAGTAAAAACTAAAATATTTGATTTAACTATAAGAAACAAAATTACCTATTTTTACAACTTACACAACAATTAAATTTGTAATACATACAAAACATACATAAACTACTGTTCAAGAACATAAGTTTAAGTTTTACAACTAAAACTTAATCGACATTCAAGACTTCTAACGCATTACTTTGTAAATGATTTTCTAAAGCATTTTTGAGAACTTGAATATCATTTTGTTTCTTTTTAATTATTTCACTGGTAGCCGCTATTTCCTTGATTGCTTTTTCTTGAGCTTTCAGTAAACCTTGAACTAATTTATCCTCCATCTGATTAAAGTTGAAAATGTGGTCACTTGGGAACAAGTAATTTCCAAGCTTTTCAGAAACTAGATATTTTCTCATAATTTTTGATGGATTAGGAAAAATAATCTCATCATAAGACTCAATTGCAACAGTACAATTATTTACCAAAATATTAAAATCTGATGGATATAGATTGATTCTATGATAAAAAGAAACTGGTTTTTCATTAGTGTCTCTAAAATATATTTTTACCCAAACATCAAATTCACCCCACCCTGTCTCACTGACTTCATACGGTGGGTTAAAAACTGTTCTAATTGGGTTGTCAAAACTTTCATCTAGTTTAAACTGAACCTTGCTAACAAATGCTGACATATCTTCATTTAGATATGGCTTGACATATATTGTCCAAGAAAAATTGTGGTTTGGTTCATTTTGTGGTTTTATGATAGGTACTTTAAGTTTTGTTGCTGTATTACCATACACAATTGGCTTAACAAAAATCTTTTTTGATGATTTTTTATCTAAATGTTTGTTGACCATAATTTAAATTTAGACATATCTACAAAACATGACAATAGTGTTAATAAAAAGTTTTAGAACTTAATCTGTTGCTTACTTAAATTGTAGTTTATTTCAATGTTAAAAATAGCTTACAAATAGTAATCATGAATGGTGTTAAAATATTACATTAGTCTCCTTTAATATTGTTATTACCTGATTTTCAAAACTTGTCAGACAACTCATAAGTAAGTTTTTAATATAGAAATAAATTTATAGGTTATGAGGTTAAGTATTATGATTTATTACTTTTTTGTAAATTGTTTTATTATAAATGTTGTTTTAATTTTTGTCTTTTTAATCAATATTTTCAGCTAACATACTTTAAAATTTTTCTTTTTTTTACTTTAAACTGTACTTGATAATAAATGTATGTTTTAGAAAACTATTCTATAGATTTTTTTTAATGAAAAACAATGACCAAATAATATATAGCTTTACTTTTGAAGTGTTAACAACTATTTGTTGTGTTCTAATACAAAAATTAAATATATTTTACAGTCAAATGTTAAGAAATACTTAAATTTAACTTTTGAAACAGTAACAAGTAGGGGTGTGGAGTACAGCACATTTTTTGGTCATATTGTAATATTCATTCAAGTCCATATGATTTGGATGTTTTTTTGCTTCATTAAGAAGAAATTTAAAAAAAAAAAAAATTTAATTCAAAAAAAAAAATTTGCCGTCCAAAAAACTAATTTTACCCCCAAAAATCACATACTTTTCAATTTTTTGACTTAAACAGTAATAAGATTACTTATACATGTCCTAGACTTATAATTTATATCTTAAATGAAAGCTTATAATTATAGGCATAAAACGTCATTATTACACTCTAAATATGCAAATTTTGTCTGTAAAATTGTACTTTTTTGATTTGGAATATAAAATTTGTCGAGTCAGGTAGGCAGAATGATATTACTGATGTTATGTCATTTCAATTGCATGTTATCTATATATAAAATACATATTAAATCACTTTCCGTTATTAAAAATTATGATGACTAAATTTAGATCCAACTAGGACAAGATAAGATCCAATTAAAATCTGGTTCTTGGCAAGCTATTGCAAGATCAGGCATTTATATCAAGTAGAACACTAAGGAAAGGACATGCTCAGTTCAAACCCGGCACAATTCCTACCTGATGAATTCAAAGTAAATATATAACTAAAGAAAAAATATAAATAAGTACACAAAAAGAAAAAACGGACCAAGGGTAACAGGGATAGTATATAAAATTTTTGGTCGGGATTTGATCAAGTAGAAATCAATTTTAGAGTGAGTTGTGCATTATTAGTTAGTATACAAGAAAATACATGTTATTTCCTATATAATATTTAAGAATGAGTAAAAGTTTGTATTTAATTTAAAATAACTAGATTAATATTTATGTTAATTGGACATAAGTAAATAATTTTAAATTGTCTATTATAAACAGTAACTTTTATTGTAAAAATGAGCACTTAAAAAAAATAAGTTTATTTTTATAATAATTAAGAAATATATACCATATACTAAAAACTATAACAGGGTTCGTGCGCAATTTTAAAAAATTTAGCCTGATATTTCAAAATTTTGACCAGTTTAGCTTGATGTTCACCTTCCTCTTATGTATTTGTTTTGAGTACGCACTTCTTATTAAATACGCATTTTGAGTGCACATTTCTAGTATGCATGTTTTGAAAATAACGCATTTATGTTATGCACTTTCATTAAGTACACATTTTAGTACGCATCTTTTATTAGTTACAAATTTTTGAACCAAGATAAAAAAATTCTGTCAGTATTATTTTTTATTATGGCTAAAAATTCTTAGTTACATCTCTATTAAGTGGCTGCTGTATTCAGAATGTGTTAGTCTTGTTAATAACTTCAATAACTTTTAATAAACAAACAGTAAAACGTATTATTAATAATTTGCTATTAGTTTTAGTCTTAAGTGTATTTGGTATTGAGTTTCTAATTTAGGAAACGTAACAGTTAAACTATCTAAGCTTTAAAAAACATTGCTGATGTAAACAAATTCAAACCAACACTTAATTTGTTTTAATTCAACTGTTAGGTTACATAACAGACTATTAAAATTAGGTCTATTCAAATTCCTACAATTCAAATTCTTAAATTTTGTTTAAATAAGCTATATCTCTAAATATAAATTGAAGTTGAAAAAAATATAAATAGGTACCTAGATCTAATTAAAAAGAATATAATTATGAAAAAAAACTATATTATATTCTTACAAATAAACTTTTATTAAGAGAATACTAAAAATTTTTTTTTTTTTTTTGAAGTTTTCAAATTATATGTTGACAAATAGTTTGAATTTGAAAAAAATAAAAAATGCACACATAGGTCTGATTATTATAATCATGGTGGTGAAAAAAAAATCAAAAAAAAAATTAAAATAAATAATTGAGTTTTGCTTCAAAAATCAAAATTTAAATAGTCGGATATTGAATTGTCTGAATTTGAATAGTGGTGCACCCCAACTGTAGTGTTTAAACTGTATAACTTAATGAATTTTCATAATTATGACGTATACAATCTACTCAAAATAAGATAAAAAAGATACTTAAATTTCTTTTAGAAACTCAAAAAGTTTTAAGCATTTGTTTTAACAAATACGGACTGATTTTATATTTAATAACTAAATTTATATTTAGAAATAAATTCACATCTCAATTTGATCTTAAAAAAAAGTTTCTCAATTTTTTTTATCAAAAATTTTCAAGCATTGGAACTGTGAAAAACTGAGATTCTCAAATTTTTAAACAAAAAATCTGATTTAGCCTGATGTTTTTCAACTTTTTCCAAAAAAACTGATTTAGCCTGATGCGCACAAAGCCTGCTATAAAAAACACCTTTTTATACAATAATTTACTGGTAAATTAAGATTATACTGGGAACGTTTGAAAACAATTTCTAAAACTTATAGAAGAAAGACTTTTAATGAAACAGTCTTTTTGTCTTTTCAATTAGTGATTTTTTAAGGAATATGATGAACTAATTGGCTTTGATCTCTTATATTTTGAAAAATATTCTAAATTTTAGTCAGTTACAAATTTTACTAGCAAATATTAAATTGAACAAAATAATTTAAACTTATAGAAAACAAAGCAAACTCTCTATGGCCATAATGACATAAGGTGTTTTGGTTTTTATCACAAAATGCAAACTGAATTAAACTTTATAAACATTGAAAATTTCAGAATTGTTTATACATGGAAGAAGATTTAGGGTGTCTCAAATAGAAAGTATACACATTAGAAATAATTATAAATTTAAGGCTTATTGAATTTGAGTAAGTATCGAATTGTGGAGCAGATTACCAAAATAACAATAAAAAGTACAGATTAAATTTACTAGTCAATGTTAAACTAAACCAAGAGAGACCAGCTAGACTTGACTTCAAAGAATGTGTGTATACCAGGGTTCCCACAGATCAAGCTGAGAAAAATGTCCTGACTTTTTAATAAAATTTTCCTGACTTGTCTAAATCAAACTCTTAATTTAAACTTATTCTAAAATACAAAATCTAACACTTGAAACTATATAAAGCTTTCAATCTAATTTTAATAAAGGTTAAAACAACAGTTTTTCGCTGAATTCAATCATAAAACTTCCATTACATCACTTAAACCATCTGTGTATGATTGATGTATTTGCAATAAACAGCTCTATCAGCAAATACTTGTATTATTACCTTATAAACACAGCTCGTCTGAAAAAAGACACAACTTTTTAGCATTTCATACCATTAATGTATATACATTTAAGAAGCTGTAAAAAAAATACATAAAAAAGTAAACTATATATCTGCTGTATAAAATATTTCCTCTTATCATTTAGTATAAAATTTGTTACATACAAATATATTCTTAATTATTTTAAAAACTTAAGTTATTCTACTAAAAATACAAATAAGTAAACTTAATCATGGCATATACCTCTCTTATAACTTAGTTTACAAATTTAAACAAGTTTGAAAAAATTATAAAGAGGTTAAGTATACACATCAACTTGTTAAATAAAATACTAAACTAACTGCTTAATTATAAAGAACTGAATTATTTACTTAAACAAAAAACACTTTGATTCTAAAATCATGCTAGATATATTTTTGTGCTTATATCACAGTTTCACTATGGAAGTGTCCTTGCTACAGATCATCAATACTAAAAAGCTTACAAAAATTGCTTGTTCAAGTAGGGTACTTGTTCATTATGTTAATAGAAAATTTTTGCAGTTTTATAAAGGATATTTCATTAATTTATACCAGATGAAGGCATTGGAACTAAATAATTTTGTAAATTTCTAGTCAATTTTTTCTGACTTTAAAGTATCTTTAATTATTTTTTTACCATTTAAAGGCTTTAGAAAATAAGGAATTTTGTAAACTTAAACTGACAAAATCTAATTTTTATTTTGTTAATTTTCCTGACTTTTGTCATTTTTAAGTTTTTCTGCTTTTTCCTGACCTTGTGGCAACCATGGTATACATTTTCAAGACACCTCGTTTACTAACCTACAATGACAAAGTAATCACATAAAATTAAATATAAACTGTTAGTACATGGATATATAAAAAAAAATAAAAAAAAATTTATATCTAATTTTTATTTTGGTCTTATTTTTACAATTTTATGTACTAGATTATTTATACAAAAAAAAGTTGAGGCTTTAACTTGATAAACAAAAAAATAATCACTTTAATATACTTTTGTAGCCTTTGATAGTGTAATAGCATTTTAGTTTAGTAAAAACTATAAATGTATAAAATTTATTTAATAAAAACTAAATATACAGTAATCTTCCTTTATTGTACCAACATATGTTTCTGTGTGTTAACGGATTAACACTTTTCAACTGGGTTATGAATGGAAAGGAATAACATGGTTATGAATGGAATACTAAAAAGTGTTATTCCTTTCCATTCATAACCCAGTTGAAAAGTGTTAATCCGTTAACACACAGAAACATATGTTGGTACAATATAGGAAGATTACTGTATAATTTGTTTTTATTATATTTGTTTTTATTATATAACTTGTTTCACTAGGATCTTTTGTTAACAAACACTTAAATTTATATTTTGAATAGATAAAATTTATTTAACTTTTTATTTGGTCAGGTGTAACTTGGGCTTAGAAAAAATACTAAAAACATTATTTTTAGACAAAAATTTATATTATGTAAGGGAGTTATAATTGTTTTTAGTTATAAATATTTTATAATTTTAGTTTAAAAAACCATATGAATTTTACTCTATCGTTTTTCATTATTTTTATGAATTTCATCTAAATGTAGTGTTGAAAAAACATTGATTTGTAGAAAATTATATTGATTGTGTATCACATCATAGTAGCGCATAGAAATTTATAATTCACTTGTCTGTCCATAACTTAATTAATTTGTTTATCTAAAAACATGTTTATTGTTGCAAAATAACTTCGTTTATTTACACGTTTTTAAGTATCTTAAATTACTATGATTTCTCTTAATGAATAGCTAAGATAAGTAAAACTTTTTGGAACGTCTGTGATTTCTCACACTTAGTTTTTGAACATTTTATTTCAACACTATTAGGACTATATATAGTATTGTACTTAAAATTAATTTCTTAATTATAGTAATGTTTATAAATGTTATTTATTTGAAAATAGTTAAGTAAAAATGCTAAACAAAATTTATAAAAAAAATAATAGTTATTGATATAGAAAGAAAATTTTAAGATAAAGTTTTGTAAAAAAATATATTGTGCTAATATCACTTAGGGTAGATGTTTACAAAAATTCCTAAAATACTATAAATTAGATGAAAAACACAAAAATCAAAACCTACAAATTACAGATAAGAATATTGACTACTTTAAACAAGTAAAGTTTAATTAAACTACATAAAATAGATGATAGTTTTGCTAAAACAGTGTAAGATTTATCTACAGTATAATATAATGAAACAGTACAAGATATGTTTTTTTAAGTTTTAAAATACTTAAAATTAAAGGTATCATATAGAAATTTATAGAGTTAAAACATAAATTTGAAGTTCAAACATTCAAAAACTACATAAGTATTTTAATATGAGTAAAATATTTATTTATTTTAATAATAAAAATCTCAAGATATATACATACATGTGTAAACTAATTTAAATAATAGCAACTTATATTGTAAATTATAAACAACTCTTTAAAAGCATTTACTTAACAACTAAAAATAAAATAAATGATGAAGTACAATTCAAACAATAAAAAATTTAGGAAAAAGTGTAAGTAGCCAGATAAACATTTCTTACCTAAAAGTATATACATAATAATTTTTCAACCAGTAAATGTTTTTTTAGCATCATAAATTTAAAATAAGTTGTTAAAAGTACAAATTAATACTTACTAGCTAGACAAAAACTATTCAATGCTTTATTAACCTTCCACATATAATTTTCGCCCAACTTCAAACTAATAATTTAGCAAATATCCATTTCATCTGTTGCATCTAGCTCACCTTGTTCTTGCTTATGTGCTAGTAGTGCATTTTTTAGTATATCAATTTGAATTTGCTTTTTCATAATTTTGTCTCTTGTTTTTTCAATCTCATCAGTAGCTTTGTTTTGTGCTTTTACTAGCTTTTCAACTATTTGATTTTCTTTAGCATCAAAGTTAAAATAATGCTTGTGATTAAAAAGTGAATAAACTTTCTTTGTGTTTAAAGATGACAATAAAGTTTGTGAAGGATCAGGAAATATGATCTCATCATAACTCTCATGTACAATTGTCCTTTTGGCAATGGTAAGGTTTTGATCATTAGCAAAAAGTCGTAAATGATGATACAAAGTAACTGGCTTTTCTGCAGGGTCTTTAAAAAATATTTTCAAAACAATTTCAAATTCACCCCATCCACTTTCTTTTATTTCATAAGGCGGGCTTGTCACTATACGAATAGGGTTACTGTAACTTTCATGAAGTTTAAACTGTACTTTTCTTACATATGAAGACATGTCTTCATTAAAAAATGGCTTTACATAAACTGTCCATGAGTGAGTATGACCATCTTCCTCTCTTTTCTTTATAAAATGATTTGCTGTGTTACCATATACAATTGGCTTAATGACTACTTTTCCTGATCTACTTGCATTGGTGGACATGTTATGATTATTAATGTATCTAACCTAAAAAAAATTGTTTTGTTGCTTGACACAGCTAAAACTATTTTTATAAAAATACAAACTTTTAGAATATAAAACCTATGTTTAAATAAACTTAATTTTAATATCATGTGTAGTTGTGCTTTAAAATATATTATATAAGTTGCTAAAAAATATAAATAATTTTAAATCTGAGAAAGCTAAACTTAAAATAAATAAAAATAATTTAGCCTATTTTGAATAAAGTCTACTTTAAAATGTTTCAAATCAAATTAAGAACTTCTTATGCATAAATTATTTGTAAATGCAATAAAAAAAACTAAATTTAATTAAAACAAATCAAAAAAAAATTACATTACCTTTAAATATTTTAAACCATTTGTAATCATTTAAAAACAATGTACACTGTTTAGTAGTTCAATTTATTAAACTGTTAATAAATTCTTCAACAATCTAGCAGTTTAGTCTTTTTTTTTAATATAAAAAAACGTTTTGTATACAGTTGCAATACATATAGACATTTAAGAAGAGTAGAAAAACTTCTGAAAAACAGCTATATTTCATAACTAATGTTCTACTTAATTTAATTTTGAAGCTTTAACATTACTTTTAATATTAAAATTAACAATATTATAAGTTGTTAAAATTGGTCAGCACACCCTATGACCTCAACAAATGTTGTACTCCATTATATAAAAAAAAAAAAATGTTTTCAGTTTATCTTAATGTCTAAGACATCACAACTTCTTCTACAATAAGTAAAGAGTTATACAACAACTAAAAGTACTTGCTTTATTAGGACCAACAAACAATTCTATGTTTAACTTGTATTACTATTTTTACTTATTAAAAAATTACCATTTTAATTCTAAGAATATTGAAGAACTTGCTGCAAGGCTAAAAATTTTTAAATAAGCACTTAAAAATGAATTAAATAAACTTTTATTAACAAAATATTGAAATTGGATTAACTAAATCTAATTCTAGATCTAGAAAAAAAAATTCCCTGAGATTTTTTTAATAATCTTAAAATTTTCCTGAAATTTTTAGAAAAAACCAAAACTGCCCTGAGTTTCCCTGAATTAAAAAAAGAGAATCAAAATTCCCTGAGTCTTCCTGAGATTTTATACAACTTTAAAATTCCTTGAGTTTCCCTGAATTCCCTGAGTGTGTGGCAACCCTGTAGTAACACAACTCAACAGAGTTTTGAAAAACATAATTACTTAAAAGAATAAAAGATAAAGTAAAAAATGAATATGTTTATAATCTAAACATAAATCAAAAGCATAAGTAAGCAAAACAATAAATAACCTTATGTGAGCAACTTTTTACTTGTTGAGGGATGCATGCGACCCACAGGAGGAACTTTGCCCCTTAGTTATACTTGTGATTTGTATTTATATAAAACAAACATTTATCTCTTACTTAGTCTTACACTCTTTAAAGTACTTAAGTTTTTCAGAACTCAGTGGAACCATGTTAATAATTTAGCACAAAGAAACATAGGTCAGTTTTAATAAAGCAAGTATTTTGTAAATTGTTTTCTTTTTAGAGTAGCAACTTTTTGAGTCAAACTGTCTTGAGTGACCAAAAACTATCCTGAGTTACCTTAAACTGTCCTGAGTGAGTTCTATTGAACTTTTCAAATTCTTAAAAAAAGTAACTTTTAAGTTTTCAAGATTATTAAGAATCAAGTTCTTTAACAAAAATGGATATGAAATAACAAATAATGCAATTAAATAAATTAAATTTCTTTCAAAGTATATATAAAAAACTGTCCTGAGTCAGCCGGAGTCTAAAAATAAATTCATAATATTGTGAGTTGTCCTGAGACAATAAAAAACTACAAAATACCCTGAGTGTGTGGCAACCCTGTTTTATACTACAATGAATTTGTTTTGTTTAGCCCTTTTTTAATAGAAATATTAGCAATCTAGTGAATTTAACATATGTATGGCTTTTAAGTGGTAATATTTTATTTACTTCGTAATTATTTGCCCAATGTTTCTATTTACATTGTAATAAATAAGTTTTAATCAATAATATCAAACATTAATAACCGTTAGAAACTTATTTAAACATACATCAGATTTTCCACAAGTCAAGCATATTAATGTACAGCCTATCTTAAAAATAAACATAACTAATATTTTTTAAATGTATATAAGTGAATTTTATACTATGTGAATTCAGTCTCATTAAGTATAGTTATGAATCTGTTTATTTTTTATTGTTCTAACTAATGTCACACTTTCTTTTGCTCAGAAAATCATCGCAAGTGAAGAGTTTGAGTGATGTGTTTTAACATAAAAGATTTATAAAAAAATTCTTACTGTCTGACTAACTTTACCTTAAAAAGATACCTATACAGTCCAGTTTCTTTTTTTTCAGTGAAAAAGAACTATTTCTAACCCACTGTCATTGAAAATGAAAAAAGACAACAAGTTTTTAGATAAAAGGAATGCCAACTCAAACCGGTCCCCAGCTTTGCACATACACAGTCAATAAACCCGCTAGTAGGCTTAAAAAAGGTGGGTACATACACTTATTACTATTTAAAAATTTAAAATTAAGTGTTTGTTAACAAAAGATCTTAGCAAAACAAGTTCACTGGAATATATAATAATAACAAACTATACAGTATAATAAAGAAAGGATACTGTATATAAACTGTTATTATTACATACACTTATAACAATGAAATATGTTTAAGGTACCTATTTAACTAGTAATAAGTTAATAATTATGTTTTATTTTGATCTGAAGTACAAAGAAAATCAACCTTCACATATTTTTTACTCTAAGCTCTAGGTCTAGAGCAGGGGCTGGCAAAAATTTGGTGGTCAAAGGCCAAACTCCGAAAACAAAAATATTTGCGGGTGCAGTCATAGTTTCGAATTTACTTTTCATAGCAAAACCAAAATATCCTGTCTAAACTTCAAGTTTCTTGTAAATTTAACCAAAGACCTTTTTTTGCTCTTCCTTTCGAGCCTCAGAATGTTTATTAAATTTTATTTTATTATATAGGAGCCTTGTAGGCATGCTCGCGTGCCGCAGTTTGCAAACTTTGCTTATAATTTATTGCAAAACTGTTTATAAATAAGATAGATTTTTAACTAATTTCATAAAATAACTTATTAATACTTCAAAAGTATTTTTAAATCAAAATTTAAAGTACAAAAAGAACTTTATTACACGATCATCAACAACAACAACTTCCGAGACAACCTAAGACCGGTTTCGTCCTTATTAGGTGATCAAGCAGGCCTAGTCGTGAGAAACAGTTGTTGAAACCTAATAAAACAGGCTTAAGTTCATATGTACTGAAGCGACCGTTTGTGGGCTAAGTTAAACAAATTGACGCAGCCAAATTATTCACAACACAACGTCTCAGATATTGTCAAGTAGTTGTAAATTTTTTATCTACGCTCGTTTGATCTATTTTAACCATTATTTATTTCGGCCATCAACAACAAACAATAAGCTACACGACCATCAACAACAATATTTTTGGTCTTTACCTACAAGCGGTTGCTTAAGTGCATATGCACTCAACCCTACTTAATTAGTTCTCAACAGCAGTTTCTTGCGACTATGCTTGTCTTATAAGGAAGTAACCGGTTGTAGGTTATCTTAAATGCTGTTGTTGATGGTCATATTGTAAAGTTAATTATTTATTATTGATGGCGCAAAACATTCAATTTTGTTGGTGGTGGCCGAAATAAATACTGGTTAAAAAATAATTTTTAATAATAAAAAAATATTTTTAGGTGCATGTTGTTAATAATAGCAGGAAGCTAAGGAAAAAAATGTTACAAAATAAAAAGACTTTGAACACGAAATATTTTAAATATCATTTATAAACTATATAGTAAAGTTTAAATAAATTATGCAACTTTTAGTATATAAAAAAATAAGAAAACAGACTTAATGCTTGAACAAGATACTAAACTCTACCTAAGGCATGACTCGATAACCGAATGTTTTTTTCTACGTCAGGTCCTAAAAACTATACTTTTTTAGCGCATTTTTATCGTTCAATAAACAACACAACCAATTCAGTTATAAAAAATACTTATATTTGTGCATTTCAAACTTCAAACACCTCGGAGTTTTAAAAATGTACTAAAAGAGTACTTCTAACTATTTTTAATACAAAATTATTTACAACTAGTATAATTAAAGCTAATACAAGCAATTTCTGTAACAAAATAATTATAACAGAATACGTATTCAAAAAGGTATTTAAACTTTTTTAGTAAAATGGTAGAAAAAAAATAATCTAAAAATTTATCCTTTGCAACATTAAATTTTTTCAAGGCAAAAGCGATTTTGTTACATCATATTTTTTTTCTAATGTTATAAAGAGTCAGGGGCATGTCTAGACTTTTTTCAAAAGGGGGTTACAATTTTTTGTTCTTAATTTGCCGCTTAAGTACGCATAACTTAGGTATGCACTGCCAGTTAAGTACGCAGTATTTAGCCAAAAAACTCTGTGTTTAAAATGTTTTTTTTTCGGTTATAAATAATAATAAAAACATATAAGTAGTAATAGAAAAATATTATATTTTTCTATTTACTATACTGTATTAAATTTAGATAAATTAAAACTAAAAGAACCAGAAAAAGTTATGAACTTACAAATTTAGATTTAAATGTTAGTATAGAAGGAGTTCTTACAAATTTTTCTTTTACATTTTAAACTCTTTACATTTGTATATCTATTTATAATAAAAATATTTTTTTCAAGTAATTTAATCTATAAAAATTAAAATTTCACGTTTAAAAAATGTTTAGACTTGTACGATTAAATTAAAATATCTTTAAATTATAATTAAAAGTTTGCCTGATGGTGCAGAGATTCTAATGATACTTTTAAAACTCTATGAGTTGAAAATTTCAAAAAATCAAGAATCAATTTTGTGGCCAAACATATACAAAAATAAAACAATTTAAATAAAAATTGAAATTTAACTTTAAAAAAATGTTTAGACTTATACAACTAAATTGAAACATCTTTAAATTATAATTAAATGTTTGCCTGATGGTGCAGGGATTCTAAAGATGATTTTGAAAACTCTCTGAATTGAACTTTTCAAGGTTTAAAAGCTTCAAACAACATTATTATGGACAATTAACTAAGTAAAGAAAAACTTTAGTGATTATATTAGACATTTTTTAAGTAAAATTGTACTTATTAGTTGAAAAACAATACTTAATCAAAAGTTATTTACACGAAGTAACAATTTATATAGGAGCTAACAGTATCTTACTAAAAAGTTTCCCAGAAAAAAAATTCTACTTTAAAACTTTACCTATTATCACGTCACAATTAAAATTTTAGTTGAAATGTATTTCAGCTGGACAAAAATGAGTATTTTTTGTTTAGGAAACTTATAACCTTTCAGTTAACATTTATTATTTAAAGTTTATCAAATAACCAAAACAAAGTCAATAAACAACGTTTTTAGTGATATTCTATTTTTTTTTTTAGGGGGTTCACAGGAAACAGGAAACCAGTCAAAACACGCCCCTGATATAAACTGTATACAGACTTTTGTCTAAATCTTCAGCAGCATTGTGATTAAAAGAAAATGATATGTTTTTCCTTCGTTTTTTTTTTTGCTTTTGTCGCACTTTAAACTATGCTTCTTACCTCCTTTTACTAACACTTTTTGGTGTGTTATTTGATATAAGACTAAATTTCGACCTTAAATCGTTTTAATTTAGTTGTTTTTATGACTAAAAGAGTTTTATAATATTCAAATACCACTTGCAACTTATTACAAGTACATTTTTTATTAAAAAATTTATATACTTAAAGCTATTTAAATCGTTTTTTAAATTTTTGTCAAAAGTTAAAAGATATGTAAAATAGTTTTGAAGATTATTAAAGTTTTGAATTAAAATTAATTCTCAAACCAAATTAAATAATAAAAATGAGTTAACACATTGTTAATAGGGCTTTTTTTATATTTAGAGTTACTTGCGTATTTATTTATTTTATTTTGATGAGTGGATTCTAAAATATAAACCTTCCCTCGAGTACACCTCTTAAGGACTCTAAAATTGTTATCGTTGTTGGAACTTTGAAACTGTATACAATCATGCAAGCGATTAAAAATAGCATTGCGTTTGTATTTTCCTTTGTGATCAGCAAATCTTAGAATAATTTGACGCGATGTCTCCCCAATATACTTTACATTCGCGTCAAATATTTTTGAACACTTGCTTTTAACTTTAAAATATTCAGACACCTTTTGGTGTTATATGGTGGTATTATTTTTACATTGTAATTTTCAAAAATAATTAGTTTTTTGTTTTTGAAACCTTAACGATCAATTAGGTAATTTCAAAATACAAAATTCTATAGATATCAGGGTTTTTATCAGTTTTTGCTTTTAGCTCTTGTTTAAAAGTTAATTTGTTGATTTAACTTTTTAAACTATTGTACTTTTTAAACTTTTGAAATTATAAGTTTCAATAAAATTATTTATTTCATTTCGTACAAGTTTCTCCGATTAATAGTTCTTAAACAGTATTTTTGTAATTTCAAAAGTTCTTCTTAAACCCGACGTAACTCGTGTATACATTTAGTGCTCTATTTAAATATTAATCCAACAAATCTAACTTCTATTCTTTTTGGCATACGCTTGTGTATTGCATTAGCAGTTTGGTATATGTTGGTTTTCCTTAAACATTTGTGTGGAGTTCGTTTGAAACTTTCGTATCAATAAAATGGTTATCTGTTATTGGCAGAATTTTATAGAGTAATTGTTAAATTTTAACGCAGTGTGTTCATCTCGATATAGAAATTATTTATACAATTGTTACTTTCAATGAGCACAAAAATGTCATCAACATACCTCGCGTAAAAAAAATCGGTTTTTATTCTGAATTTGATGTTAATACTTAGTTTTCTTTTGATACCAAAAACCAATGGCATTGCGATTTTGTAGAACATTGTATTACTATTTCTTAAAGAAAATAACCAAACAAGTTTTTATTTTAGTTAGTATAGTTCAATACAAGTATAAATAAGTTTAATTCTTTAAATTGTATTTTTAAAAATTTCTTAACTACCGTCTACTGAACATTGTGTTAATAACTTTAGTAAAATACAATTGACTCTGGGTTGTTTTTTTTTGATCACAACAAAAAAGTTACGTTTTTATAAAAAAAAATTGCAAACAAGTTTTAAATTTACTGCCTGCTATTACAATTTTATAATTACTTTTGTAAATTTATTTATAAATTAGCTTGTTGTATAGTTTTAGACAAAAATTAAATCGGCAGAAGAATGAAAGAAACTAAACTCTAATATTAATTAGTCAAATAAAAAAAGCTTGTATATCTTCAAAATTGTCTTGAGTTTCTTTCACTCAAAAGTTCTGAAAAATTATAACTTTAAACAAGTACTTGTATATTTTTGCTTTAAAACAATCATGAACGTGTCAAAAAAACTATTTTTAACAAATTTAAATTCAATATAAACATATATTTAAATTTTGAGTTTAAAAAAAGTAATTATATAAGATACTTACATAGTTATACGTTTAATGGTATTACTAAAATAAAAATAAAACACTTTATTACTCTTATACAAGACAAAACTCGGTATGAAACTTAAAGAGTTTTTCATCTAATTTTAAACATAATAACACAGAAAGATAGGCTAAGCTTGCTTTATTACTCGTTATGTTATTTATTTAATAAAATAAGTTTCATGTTGTATGTACTAAACTTTTGCTATCGAGTATAACATAATGCACAAAAAATTAAAAGAATAATTTTATTGAATTATTTTCAAGACTATAACCGTATCTTTGGTTTTGTCTTGACAAAACTCAAAAAATTTTTGTTGAATTATTAAAAACATATATTTGACTAAACATTGATTTGTTTACATACTTGTTTAACTGTAGAAGCGTATACATTTTTACATCTAACAAAACACGACAAAACCTTAATGAAAAATCAAATTTAATTTTGAACTTTTGCGATATAATACACTACTTTTGAAGCAAAATTCATTTTAAGTCACTTTTTAAAGTTATAAAAAGTAAGTAAATAAAATTAAACCTACCTAAAAAACTATTAATATAAACATTTTTTTTAGTTACAGGTAGTTTTTTATTGAAAAAAGTTTCTTTATTATATTTACGCTTTCTATTCTTTTAGCTTACGCTTGTAAGACTTAATTAACATTCTTTAAGCTTACATAAGAAAAACAAAAAAAAACATTTAGATAAATATATCCAAAAGTACCATTAATTTAACTGGGATTTATCAGTAAGGCTTGTTTAAAGATAGCTTCAGTATAGCTTTCGAAGTTACTGCGGTCAGCAAAAACCGGTTAGGAGTCAAATATGTACGAATGGACACTTTTGCACGAAGGGTCACTTTTGCACGAAAACACTTTTGCACGAGGGATCACTTTTTCACAAAGACACTTTTGCGCGAAAACACTTTTGCACGGGTTGAATTTTTTTAATTTTTTTTAATTAACTTTAGTTTTATAATTTATTTTATTTTTTTATAAATTTAAATTTAAGATAATTTATTTTTACTACTACTGTTACCCCTAACCCTTACCCTCGGTCGTTAATTTTTTTTTTACTTCGTTTTTTTTAATTTATCTTATTATTGTTATTTATTTATTTAATTATCACTAATAAATTTAATTAGTTTTTAGCTTTTTTTTTTTAATTTTTACTATCACTGTTACCCCTTACCCTTACTTTCGATCGATAACCTATTTTTTTTTTTTGATAAATTATTTTTGTTTATTTAATTTTTCTGTTTTTTTTTAATAAAAATTTTAATTTTTAATTTTATTTTTATTTTTACTAGCACTGTTACCCCTAATCCTTACCCTCAGTCGGTAACTTATTTTTTTTTCTTTAATTTTTTCTTGTTTTTTTTTCAATTTTTTTAATTTTTTTTTTTTGCTTTCATGCAAAATTGACCTTTCGTGTAAAAGTGACTCTCCGTACAAAATTGTCTTCATGCAAAAGTGACCCTTCGTGCAAAAATGTCCCTTTGTGCATTTTTGACCTTTCGTGCAAAAGTTTCTTCGTGCGTATTTGACCCGTTCCCGCAAAAACTAGTTCTAAAAGTCTGGCTTGTAATTTTTTTCTATTGTATGTAGATCTTCACTTGTAGAAGACTGTTGACATAGATGTGTTCATTTTTGATTTCATTTTTAATTCTATTTCAGTTCCTGTAACGGTAAAAAAAGCTTTAAGCTATGGCAAATATGTTTGCCAAAAGTTGGTTAAGGCATTGATGCATAGTAAGAAATAAAAATTTTGTATAATAAAACACACTTCGAGTCTTATTCTTAATCACAAGTTAGTCATATTAAAGCAAAAGCCTAAACTAAACTATACTCCGTCATACTTAAGAACTGAAATATAAAAGTAACAAAAAAAAACGTATGTTATTTGCTTTTAGTAAAAGATCAGCTAAAATTTACAATTATAAAGAAACCAAGATAACGAAACTATAAAAATCACTCGTTTATGCTATATGCTATCTGATCAAAAGAACATTTTTTTGCACTTTTTTTACTCTAGCTACAAAGGTCTTTGGCAGGTGACTTTCCTGAAATACCTCAAACAACTTCAGAACACTTTGAAAATTCTCCCGAATACAAAATATAGGTTTAGCTTATTCATTTGGGAAAAACACAAAAAAATCGTTTAACATTTAAGCTGCTAAACTTAACTGTGAAAGTTGAGTTGTTATTTGCTTTTAAACGTTTTCATTAAATAGCATTATGACTTTTTATTCTTTATTTTTAGTATTTCACCTAAATTTAAGAAGACATAAGAAAAAATTAAATCAGGTTATAATCCACTATCTGCACTTTTTTTCGCTACTATACAGAAATTTTATAAGACGGTATTTTACTGCAAACAAGCAAAATCTTCCACGACTTCTTTTAGTTTGAAAACTTCCTTGCTCGTCAACTCTGTATCGTATTTGGTGCAGTTGAAAACTCATGCATTTTTCCGCTTCTTGTTATCAAAATTGTCTTTGTTTTAGGTAATTTGGTTGTTTAAAATATGTTTTTTTAAAACAAATAGAGCAATGATCAAGTTATTGTCTTTTTCATTCTAGAAATAATGCAAGTCAATGTTGGTAAAACCACTTAATCATTATTATCTATTTTTCATTTAGAGACCTAAAACAAACCAGTAAAGTGCAACAGCCTCTTAGTTCATCAGTCGTTAAGTTTTCGTCAATACGCATGTAATTGTCTTTGCTTGTACTTTTTGTATTTTCTTCTTCTTTTATTTCGAATTTTTCTATTTTATCTTGTTTTTTTAGTTCATCATTAATTTTTTTTTCTTCTTCTTAGTTTTTTTCTTGATCTTGTTCTTCTCCTTGTTCTTTTTATTTTCTTCGGTTTCTTAAGTGTAATGTTTTACCTGAGTTTTTTGCTTAATGCATTTAATAATAACAAAAAAGGTATATTAATAAAACAAAACTTCAGTATGATGTTTTTATTTTTACTAATTTATCATGGGTATAACTGATGATAACAAAGTTATAGAACTTTTAGATTATGGAACGTTTAGTTTACAATATAAGCTAAAGTACTTTAAGCTTGTTTTTAAGCACTTGACAAACTACTAACAGTAAATTAACAGATATAAAAACTTTCAATTATGAGTTTTAATAAGCATATAGTCCTGACGACTTATGTTCTTTAAAAAAACAATACTAGTTTGATTCAGTGGCGTTGCGTGGTATTTTTCTTAGGTGGTGCAGAAAATTAAAAGAAACAATTGCCGAGTTGCCCGTGCTCAAGTCGCCGGTGCTCGAGTTGTTACTGCTCGAGTCACCTCTGCTGGTGTTGCCTTTGATCTGCTTAGCTTTGTTTTCATTATTTTTTACAATAGCTTGTGGAATGATACTTAAGCCTGTACTGTTTCAGGGAATTTCAACTTAGCTTACTTACCGCAAGATATTGATTTTCCGGTAAATCTTAAAGAAATTTTTCTTTTTGAGTTTATTTGCGGCTCGCAGCTTATAGTTTGCGGCAGTGTAGTGAGCAAAACGGTCGTTGTCTAAATTGGAGTTTTATAAGAGATTTTAGTTTGAAAAACAAATAAAACGTAATTGATACTTAATTTTTTCTTACAAAATTTTAAGGTGGTGCGATTGCGGCAGTGCAACACCCCACGCGACGCCCCTGGTTTGATTTCATAAAACTACAAACTTGTAGTACAATTTTTTTTTCAACATCAACGGATTCTCCAAAGTATTCCAAATCTCCTTTCATAGTTTTGTGTTAGGGAAATTTTATACAATCTTCTTTAAGCTCCATTCTCGGTTTTTATACAAATCCTGAGACGTCGTTCATAAACGGTGTGCATTCGGTGTTTGTTCCAAAAACGCATCCGTAAAAATAAGTAACTACTTATATTAAAGCACAAATTTTTTTAGTTTAAAAGTATATTAGTATGTTTTTTTTATAAATAGTTTTTAAAACGTTACATAAATTATAGTTTTTTCAAAGACAAAAAAAATCACTAAAATTAATTGGATTTAGGACCAGATATACGCAAAAACCTTTGGTTATCGAGTCGTACACCACTTGGATACAGTCTAACGTTTTACAGGACCCAAATGGTTCCTAGTATAATACGTTTAGCTTTATCAGAAAAAAATTGCTTAGTATTTGCCTAATTAAGTTTTTCTAAAAATAAAGTACAGATAAATAATAAACTAAAAAATTATAAAACGTTTTTCTATGTATTAGTTTTGTAAAGTAGTCAGGCATATATGTATAATAAAAACAACTGCCAAAAAACTAAATTCTAACAGCGAATGAGTTTTCAACCAACAAGCAAAGAAAGGTAAAAACAATAATGTTCATAATTTTATTTAAATAAATTAATCAATCTGTAAACTTTAAAAACATATAAAAATATTACTATTACTGGTAATTTACTGCGATAACTTTATAATTTAAAGTTTATTGATTATCATTCAATTTTATGTATAATATTATTTATCAAAAATATTTTATTTACATAAATTTATAATCAAAATCCAAAATAAAAAGTCAGAGTAAAATCAATAGTTTTACTTTTCTTTGGAACATATTTAATTTTATACTCAATGTAATTGTTGAAATACTTGGTAGAGTGCTGGTCTTATACATTTAAGTACAATAGTAAAAAAGTATTTTTAAATTACTTAGAATATAAAATTAACACACACTGTGTTAGTTTGTAGCATAAAAATGATTTAATTACAGTTTTAACAATGTGTTTGGTTTAATTAAATAAATTAAGTTTTTTGATTATGTATAAGTTGAAAACAAAACATGTTTGTGTAACTTATATAATCTAAAGCTAAACGAATTTCCAGTACTATAATTTATGGAATTGATAAATTTTTATGATCTGAAATAGCTTGCCATGTTAGAAAACGATGTTAAAAAATGTTCAAAATGTTACATTACTAATAAAATTTAAACAATCTGTATACGTTATATCAGTCGTCTTCAAGCTAATCAAAATCTGTGCACCCTAAAATGCAAAATTAAAGTTCTGTGTACCCAAATGTGCGAATATATATTTTTAAATGAGTATAAGTTACAAGTTTCCCGTAATACCTAGTGCAGGGTTTCCCAAACTTTTTCTACCCTCCTACCACATTTCTCAAAAGACTGCTTAAAAAATTTTTTTTGCTCTTCATTAACAACTCCAGAACATCTGGTCTAAGTTTTCAAATTATAGCCTTGTGGCTCTTCCTTTTACGGTTGTGGCCCCCTAAACTTCCTATATTTTTTCCTTAATATATAGTATAAGTTTCAAACTTACCATTAAAAACTAAAAACACCTAAGACCTTTTTTTTTCTCTTTATCATCAACTCCAGAATATCTAGTGTAAGTTCCAAAGTTTAGGACAATTTTCAAGTTACGATTCATTTAACCCACAAAAAGTTTCGTGCACCCCATAATAAATTTTGTGTACCAAGTGTAACAAAACTTGGTTTATATCAAGCAAAGAAAACACCCAATTTAAAAAAAAACAGTATTAAAACAAAACCTATTTTCTACACAAGGTAGATGTCATACTTGTCCTTATGGAAAACAACCATGATTTAGATACCTTTTACAAAAAATAAATACAATACACCCTAATCTGCAGTTTACCCTAGAAAGACCCAACGACAATAAACTATCATTCCTTGACACAGAAATAAAAAATTAAAAGTAAACTACAAACCAGTGTAAAAGAAAACCAACCGAAACTAATTTAATTATGCAATACACAAGTACTTGTCCAAAAGCTTGGAAACTAGGGTCAATAAATTTCTACTTAAACAAAGCACTAAACATTAGCTCTAATTTTTTGACATTTAGAAAAGAACTCTTTAAAATCAAAAACTTACTTTAATAAAATCAATATCCTAAACAGCTGATACAAGCTAAAGTCAGTAAGTTTTTAGAAGACTACAAAGTAGACATCATTAAATTTAAACAAAATCAAACAACCAAAAGCAAAACCAAGTCAAATCAAATAATGAAAACTCGAAAACTTTTTATTTCACGACAATTTACGTAGGTCCCTCATTAAAGTTCCAAAAACATATAAAATCCATTTTTCAAAAGTACAACTTAGAAATCAAACCCGCATACACCAGCAGAAAAATATTCAACTATTCCAACAAAAAAAGCAATGCTCGGAAGCTTTCGATGCGAATGTCATTTTCAAATATACTTGCTCTGAAGATCGGAACATCTCCTACGTGGGAGAGACATCCAGACAACTTTTTCGACTGATCGAAGACCACAAAGTTAAAAACAGCGCAATATTTCAACATATCTATAACTGCAAATCCTGCCAAAACACTAATACCTTTGACAACTTTAAAGTTTTAAAACTTTATAGTTTAGAATCAATGGTCATTGAGGAAGAAAACCCTGTATTAAATACGCAAATAACTTTGAATGGAAAACTAACAATTTTAAGTATATATTGGTTTAAGTGTTTTTAGTGTTGTTTGTTATAACTTAGTTTTAAATTTTGTTTAGTTAGCACATTTACTATCTAGAGTTTAGGACCAGATATACGCAAAAACCTTTGGTTATCGAGTCGTACACCACTTGGATACAGTCTAACGTTTTACAGGACCCAAATGGTTCCTAGTATAATACGTTTAGCTTTATCAGAAAAAAATTGCTTAGTATTTGCCTAATTAAGTTTTTCTAAAAATAAAGTACAGATAAATAATAAACTAAAAAATTATAAAACGTTTTTCTATGTATTAGTTTTGTAAAGTAGTCAGGCATATATGTATAATAAAAACAACTGCCAAAAAACTAAATTCTAACAGCGAATGAGTTTTCAACCAACAAGCAAAGAAAGGTAAAAACAATAATGTTCATAATTTTATTTAAATAAATTAATCAATCTGTAAACTTTAAAAACATATAAAAATATTACTATTACTGGTAATTTACTGCGATAACTTTATAATTTAAAGTTTATTGATTATCATTCAATTTTATGTATAATATTATTTATCAAAAATATTTTATTTACATAAATTTATAATCAAAATCCAAAATAAAAAGTCAGAGTAAAATCAATAGTTTTACTTTTCTTTGGAACATATTTAATTTTATACTCAATGTAATTGTTGAAATACTTGGTAGAGTGCTGGTCTTATACATTTAAGTACAATAGTAAAAAAGTATTTTTAAATTACTTAGAATATAAAATTAACACACACTGTGTTAGTTTGTAGCATAAAAATGATTTAATTACAGTTTTAACAATGTGTTTGGTTTAATTAAATAAATTAAGTTTTTTGATTATGTATAAGTTGAAAACAAAACATGTTTGTGTAACTTATATAATCTAAAGCTAAACGAATTTCCAGTACTATAATTTATGGAATTGATAAATTTTTATGATCTGAAATAGCTTGCCATGTTAGAAAACGATGTTAAAAAATGTTCAAAATGTTACATTACTAATAAAATTTAAACAATCTGTATACGTTATATCAGTCGTCTTCAAGCTAATCAAAATCTGTGCACCCTAAAATGCAAAATTAAAGTTCTGTGTACCCAAATGTGCGAATATATATTTTTAAATGAGTATAAGTTACAAGTTTCCCGTAATACCTAGTGCAGGGTTTCCCAAACTATTTTTCACCCTCCTACCACATTTCTCAAAAGACTGCTTAAAAAATTTTTTTTTGCTCTTCATTAACAACTCCAGAACATCTGGTCTAAGTTTTCAAATTATAGCCTTGTGGCTCTTCCTTTTACGGTTGTGGCCCCCTAAACTTCCTATAATTTTTCCTTAATATATAGTATAAGTTTCAAACTTACCATTAAAAACTAAAAACACCTAAGACCTTTTTTTTTCTCTTTATCATCAACTCCAGAATATCTAGTGTAAGTTCCAAAGTTTAGGACAATTTTCAAGTTACGATTCATTTAACCCACAAAAAGTTTCGTGCACCCCATAATAAATTTTGTGTACCAAGTGTAACAAAACTTGGTTTATATCAAGCAAAGAAAACACCCAATTTAAAAAAAACAGTATTAAAACAAAACCTATTTTCTACACAAGGTAGATGTCATACTTGTCCTTATGGAAAACAACCATGATTTAGATACCTTTTACAAAAAATAAATACAATACACCCTAATCTGCAGTTTACCCTAGAAAGACCCAACGACAATAAACTATCATTCCTTGACACAGAAATAAAAAATTAAAAGTAAACTACAAACCAGTGTAAAAGAAAACCAACCGAAACTAATTTAATTATGCAATACACAAGTACTTGTCCAAAAGCTTGGAAACTAGGGTCAATAAATTTCTACTTAAACAAAGCACTAAACATTAGCTCTAATTTTTTGACATTTAGAAAAGAACTCTTTAAAATCAAAAACTTACTTTAATAAAATCAATATCCTAAACAGCTGATACAAGCTAAAGTCAGTAAGTTTTTAGAAGACTACAAAGTAGACATCATTAAATTTAAACAAAATCAAACAACCAAAAGCAAAACCAAGTCAAATCAAATAATGAAAACTCGAAAACTTTTTATTTCACGACAATTTACGTAGGTCCCTCATTAAAGTTCCAAAAACATATAAAATCCATTTTTCAAAAGTACAACTTAGAAATCAAACCCGCATACACCAGCAGAAAAATATTCAACTATTCCAACAAAAAAAGCAATGCTCGGAAGCTTTCGATGCGAATGTCATTTTCAAATATACTTGCTCTGAAGATCGGAACATCTCCTACGTGGGAGAGACATCCAGACAACTTTTTCGACTGATCGAAGACCACAAAGTTAAAAACAGCGCAATATTTCAACATATCTATAACTGCAAATCCTGCCAAAACACTAATACCTTTGACAACTTTAAAGTTTTAAAACTTTATAGTTTAGAATCAATGGTCATTGAGGAAGAAAACCCTGTATTAAATACGCAAATAACTTTGAATGGAAAACTAACAATTTTAAGTATATATTGGTTTAAGTGTTTTTAGTGTTGTTTGTTATAACTTAGTTTTAAATTTTGTTTAGTTAGCACATTTACTATCTAGAGTTATTAACATTTCAAATCTAAAATATCTACAATTTACGTCATACTATTAAAAGTTATAAACTTATTGTAACATTAGTTACGAACTCATCTTTCATTCTTGATAAAGTTTTATGGAAGTAAAACGAAAAGCTTCTAACTAATAATGAATAAAACTATTTTACTTTTTAGTTGCAAGCGGTATTTATTTACGACAAAAAACCTTCCAAGAATAATAAATATTAGGAACCATTTTGAATTTATACAAAAAAAAAGAATATAAAAAACTAACTAACATACTGTGAAACTAAGAAAAACTTGTGCTCATTACAACAATAAATAATGAAAGCAGTTACTATTGATAGTTACTTATTTTTCTGAATGCGTTTTTTAAACAAACACCGAATGCACACCGTTTATGAACGACATCTCATGATTTGTAGAAAAAGCGAGAATGAAGCTTAAAGAAGATTGTATAAAATTTCCGTAACATAAAACTACTTTTGCTTGACAAATGGACAATCCAGCAGTTGGTTGAGAGAAGATTTGGAGTACTGTGGTGAATGCGTTGAAGTTTAAAAAAATGATACTACAAGTTTTGTGCCGCTTACGCGGTAATTGTCTCTTTTTTATTTTCTTCTTTTCTCTCAAACGAGCATAAATTAAGAATATCGCGCGTAAAGGGGGCTTTTAGTTTCTACTGCGTTGCAGCAAACTGAAGTCAGTGCAGCTTTGAGCTGCACTTAAGTTTTAATGGTTTCAATCTTGTTGTCGAGTTTATTTCGATTTTAGAACACTTTTTTGAGTTTAATTTAAACATTTAGTTTTTGTTTTCTTTGATTCGAGTATTGTCGTCTTTCAAAAGAATTGATAATTTGATTTATCAGTGTAATGTTGTGCAGTATTTTATCATCTTTTCGTTTCGCAATTTCTTTGTAAATATAATCATTATCACAGATTCGAACTACGTTTAAATTAGTATAAGTAACTGATTTATTAAACATTTAGTAAATAGTAAGTAAGTCATATTAGTTTATTTAAGTCAATTACAATTTAAGCGTTATCTTGGGGCACCTACTATACAAGTTAAAGTGCACGTTGCGTAATAAATCAGGCCCATAACATTATATAAGTAGAATGCTCGGATAGCGACATGATGACCCAGACGGCCAGTTAATTATAGCTGAAATTGAACACAGATACCTTCATTAAAATTTCTACGTTTTGTAGATTGTGACTTAAAAGCAGAGTAGAATAAACCTGATTTAATAATAGTATAAATTCGATAAACTTTGTGGCACTTATTTAAGCCAGTCATCAGGTCTGTAAAGTTTATAAAAATGAGTTTAAAATTTCTAGTTGGAAAACAACTAAGTAGTTCGAGTTTGTGATAGATTTGAGTTGTTTTTTGCAAATGGTAATTAGTTTTATTATATTTAATTTTTTGTTAAAGTGGTTTGGGAAAGGCTAATCGACATGTGTTAGAACTAAAATGTATTTGTGGTGTATGATGTTATCGCAATTCATCGTTGAAGCGTTTTTTAAAGTGAATTTTAAAACTTGTACGAGCAAGTTGAAACAAAAGTTAGTCTTGTTTTCAAGTTGTTCCGCCGTCTCGTCAATTTAATTAAATATAGTTTAACCGTTTTAAACATTTTATTCAAAGAGAAATGTTCACTAAAAATTAAAATGAAATTAAAGGCTTCTAATAATAAAACTTTCGTTTAACTTTAAGAGTTTTAAACGTCTGTAAAAGTTAGCAACTGTAAAGTTTTATTGTTTTGTTTTTAAACAATCGTTTTAATTTGAACTATTAACTTTAAATTGATAATAAACTTTTTAAACTGCAAGTAAAAATATTGTTGTTTTTCGTTCGTCCTTGTAAAAATACTTGTATGAGATTATTAAAACTTGTTTTCAAGTGCATAGTCGGTTATTAAAGTGAAATGTCTTAAATTCATTAAGCTTAATTTAATTTTATATTTAGCAACAATGTTATGTTCAAACTTTAAACTATAATATTTACAGTTGTTTTACAATGACCTTGTTAAGTGATTGTAACAAACTTTGTTGGCATTTTTTTTGTTGTTTTAAATCTAACCGTACTATAAAAAATCACTTTTAACGAGGTCATTCGAGCTATTAAATGTCTTACCCGGTATTTAAAATCTGAAAATAAAAAACAATTTTGTTTAAAATTTGTTAGAATATTAAAGTTTTTAAAATCAGTACAAGTTCACTGGCTTTATATTTTTACGAAAGGAAGTTTAAACTTTTGAGACGCATGTAATTGCTTGTTTTGTCAACTAACTCGTGTAAAATGTGAATTGTTTTTTATGTTAAATCTTGTAGAGAATTACTTCGTATTAATTGGAGACATAAATGTTTTTCAATTATTTTAAAACATACGAGACTTTAAAGATAAAAAATAAATAGACTAATTGACTAATGAAATGTTGTTGCTAACTAATAGCATGTAACTTGTAACTTTTTTTTAAATGTTTTAACTTATTTTTAAAATTGAAATCAAGTAATGTTACGTACATTCTATTTGGACTTTCGCACGAACGGTTCGAGAAACGAATCGGCGAGGAGCGGTACGAGTAGACCGAGCTTTATGTACGAGGAGATGAACGAGGAGATGAACGAGGAGAGGAACGAGGAGATGTACGGAGAGACGGATCAGAGGATTCCGTAGCGCCAACAGACCGCTAAGGTGAGGACAGGAGACGGATTCCGTAGCGCCAACAGACCGTAAGGTGAGGCCAGAAGACAGATCTGAGGATTCTGTAGCGCCAACAGACCGCTAAGGTGAGGACAGGAGACGGATTCCGTAGCGCCAACAGACCGTTAGATGAGGCCAGGAGACGGATTCCGTAGCGCCAACAGACCGTTAGGTGAGGCCAGGAGACGGATCTGAGGATTCTGTAGCGCCAACAGACCGCTAAGGTGAGGACAGGAGACGGATTTGAGGATTCCGTAGCGCCAACAGACCGCTAAGGTGAGGGGGTGGGTGTCAGAATGACACAGCGACAAAATGACACGGTGCGTCACTTTGGCACGGTGCGTCACTTCGACACGGAGGGTCACCTTGGCACACAGACAAAATGACACGGTGCGTCACTTTGGCACAGCGACAAAATGACACGGTGCGTCACCTTGGCACGGTGTGTCACTTTGGCACGGAGGGTCACTTTGGCACGGCGACTAAATGACATGGTGCGTCACTTTGGCACAGCGACAAAATGACACGGTGCGTCACTTTGGCACAGAGGGTCACTTTGGCACAGCGACAAAGCGACACGGTGCGTCACTTTGGCACGGAGGGTCACTTTGGCACAGCGACAAAATGACATGGTGCGTCACTTAGGCACGGTGCGTCACTTTGGCACAGAGGGTCACTTTGGCTCAGCGACAAAACGACACGGTGCGTCACTTTGGCACGGAGGGTCACTTTGGCACAGCGACAAAATGACACGGTGCGTCACTTTGGCACAGCGTCAAAATGACACGATACGTCACTTTGACACAGCGACTAAATGACACGGTGCGTCACGATAGCATGGATTAACAAACTTATATGCAAAACTAAACTTCTTCAGTAATATAACTTTTAATTGTAAAACTTTGATAGTAATTAGTTAAACAAAAGATTTATTATACTTTTTTCAAACTATAGTAGCTTGATACATTTTAAACTATATATGTTACATTGCTTTAAAATTTAAATCATAGTATAAAAACATAAATTTCTTAAGTTTGTTTTTTACGTTTCACGACTTTTCATATTTATGTAATGAATAAATTTTTTTTTTTTGTTAAGTTTAATTAATTATTATCAGGAATTGTTAAAAAAAATAACTAAGATTTAAATTAATACAGAGTTATTTCGTAGTAAGAATAAGTCATGCGTGTTTTAACTGTAGTTTTTGAAAATACAGAGTTAAGCTGCTTTTGTAGTAACTAGCCATTTATATTAAATATGTATATATATTTATATTTAACAAAAGTTGATAAGTTAGGATGTTTACTTAAAACTCTGTATTGAAAATATATAATAAACTTGTCTGAAAGCAAATAATTAAAATAAACGGACCTGGAGCCTAAATTTATGAAAAAGTTAAAAATAGTATTATGAACAGTTGAGAGAAAATTAAGAGTCTGATGCAACCATTCATGCGCATTTATATATTTATCACTTTAAAAAAAAAATCATTAGAAGAGGTTATACATACAACATTGCTGCTGCAGCCTTCTAATTAAAGCTGCAGCCATTCTATTAAAGTTAATACTTTAAGTCTTTTTTATTTTTACAAAACTTTTTAGTCTAAAATATAAAAAATTAAACTTAGAGTATGACAGATATTATAGTATTTTATTGCATATAAGGATTTAATTGCATTTATATTTAATACAAAATCAGTAAATAAATTTCATAATGATACAGTAAAAGCTGATTTTAATTTGCGTGTAAAACATTTCTTCTACTTTATATTCTTGAGTTTTATTACAAAATTTTAAAAAACTCGGTTTTGTCTTAACTCTGTTATGAAAATAATATTTAATTTTCTATTTTTAATCTTGCAACCTATTAAGTCGCCAAAATAGCGCAAGTATTAATTTTTTTAAGCATAAAAACGTAAAATAAGAACCGCTTTAGAATTTAGAATTACAACAGCAGAAAAGTTGCTTTCGATAACGTCTGAGTTTTAGTTTATAAAACAAATTTTCCTCTGTATTTACATCTACTAGTTTATTGTTTTGATGTACTGAATGATTGATCTAAAATGAAGATTGTATTTTTAAAATCAGAATGTTGCTGAAGTTTAAAAAATATGTTTATATGAGTTTTTATCTTTTTAGTCGTAAAATGGCAAGTCATTTTCTAATTTTTATTACTCGTTTCAAGTTCTAGTACTAAACTGTGTTTAAGATTTTCCATTCGAAAGTAATCAAAAATAAATTTTCGTTAATTTTGGCAGTCGTATTTTGTTAAAAAAATTGCTGCTTTTGCATCTTTGTGAACGTTGTTTGGTATAAACAACTAGTTGTTGTTTATTAAGCACAGCTTTTAAGCACACCTAACACCTTGGTATTGCTTAAAAACGAGCATGTTTTTTATAAGTACGACGATGAGAATAGAAGGTATAAACATTACGTGTTTCATTTTATTTTATGAAGTCACGATCAAAAATTCCTGCGGTCTTTGTTTTTAAAGTTAATCAATGTAATTGTTGCTGATTCTACAAAACCGGTTAGAAATCAGGAAACCGAAAAGTTTCCTAGAAAAATATGATCGTTGTCCATACCAATAAAGATTGAAGTTTCACAACAAATCGTTCCCTCCCTTATTAACCACCGTGTCATTTAGTCGCTGTGCTAAAGTGACCCTCCGTGTCATTTTGTCGCTGTGCCAAAGTGACCCTCTGTGCCAAAGTGACGCACCATGTCATTTTGTCGCTGTGCCAAAGTGACCCTCCGTGCCAAAGTGACGCACCGTGTCGTTTTGTCGCTGTGCAAAAGTGACCCTCCGTGCCAAAGTGACGCACCGTGTCGTTTTGTCGCTGTGCCAAAGGACCCTCTGTGCCAAAGTGACGCACCGTGTCATTTTGTCGCCGTGCCAAAGTGAACATCTGTGCCGAAGTGACGCACCGTGTCATCTTGTCGTCGTGCCAAAGTGACCCTCTGTGCCAAAGTGACCCTCTGTGCCAAAGTGATGCACCGTGTCATTTTGTCGCCGTGCCAAAGTGACCCTACGTGCCAAACTGACGCACTGTGCCAAGGTGACGCACCGTGTCATTTTGTCGCTGTGCCAAAGTGACGCACCGTGTCTATTTGACGACCGTGTCATTTTGTCGCTGTGTCATTCTGACCCGCTCCCAAGGTGAGGACAGGAGACGGATTCCGTAGCGCCAACAGATCGATCAGAGAGTGACGTGAGGCCAACAGATGGATCAGCATAAACCGATAAACCGGTCAAACGACGAGGAGATTTACAAGGGTGGAGCGAGTTCCAGCAGTGAAGAAATTTTTTAAACTTTCTACATTTGTCTGTCAATATGTAAAACTGTATCATACATTTATTAATTTTGTGTATTTTAAACTAATTTATAGAATTTTCAAAGTAA
Organism: Thalia democratica; assembly: GCF_965202585.1. Taxonomy (NCBI): domain Eukaryota; kingdom Metazoa; phylum Chordata; class Thaliacea; order Salpida; family Salpidae; genus Thalia; species Thalia democratica. The sequence continues at coordinate 63,837,983 of NC_139165.1, forward strand.
AGTAATGCTTTTTAAACTAACGAAATAAAAGTCGGCGGTCGTTTTTCGTTCATTTTTCTATATAGGGAGTTTTAATCATTCTTACAAGTGTTAATGAATTAAAATTAATGTTTTTTCGGAAAACCAAGAATAAATTCTTAAAGTACGAAGGTAAGAAGAGTAAATGTGCCGCTTACGCGGTAATTGTCTCTTTTTTATTTTCTTCTTTTCTCTCAAACGAGTATAAATTAAGAATATCGCGCGTAAAGGGGGCTTTTAGTTTCTGCTGCGTTGCAGCAAACTGAAGTCAGTGCAGCTTTGAGCTGCACTTAAGTTTTAATGGTTTCAATCTTGTTGTCGAGTTTATTTCGATTTTAGAACACTTTTTTGAGTTTGATTTAAACATTTAGTTTTTGTTTTCTTTGATTCGAGTATTGTCGTCTTTCAAAAGAATTGATAATTTGATTTATCAGTGTAATGTTGTGCAGTATTTTATCATCTTTTCGTTTCGCAATTTCATTGTAAATATAATCATTATCACAGATTCGAACTACGTTTAAATTAGTATAAATAACTGATTTATTAAACGTTTAGTAAATAGTAAGTAAGTCATATTAGTTTATTTAAGTCGACTACAATTTATGCGTTATCTTGGGGCATCTACTATACAAGTTAGAGCGTACGTTGCGTTATAAACCAGGCCAAAAATAGTGTATAAGTAGAAACCCTAGATAGCGACAGTTTGTATGTTCATGAAATCAAACTAATATTGTTTTTTTAAAGCACTTAAGTTGTCAGGACTATATGCTTATTAAAACTCATAATTGAAAGTTTTTATATCTGTTAATTTACTGTTAGTAGTTTGTCAAGTTCTTAAATACTCAAGAACTTTAGCTTATACTGTAGACTAAACGTTCAATAAATTAAAATTTCTTTAATTTTGTTATGATAAGTTATACCCATGATAAATTAGTAAAAATGAAAACATCATACGGAAGTTTTGTTTTACTTAATTTTTTATTAATATACCTTTTTTGTGGGACACCTTCAAAATCCTCCCGCGATCAAAATCCACCCGCGTTCAAAATCTACCAGATCAAAATCCACCCAGTCAAATTCGAGAACCGCTTACCGATTGAGGGTAAGGGTTAGGGGTAAGAGTGATAGTAAAAAATAAATAAAATATAAATTGAAAAATTGCAAAAAGGAACTAAAATAAATTTGTAAATAAAGAACATATTTGAAAAATTGGGTGAATTTTGATCGGGTTAATTTTGAACGCGGGTGGATTTTGATAGTATACCTTTTTTGTTATTATTAAATGCATTAAGCAAAAAACTCAGGTGAAACATGACACTTATAAAACAAAGAATAAAATAGAAAATAAATCTTAGAAAAGATATAAAAGGAGAACAACAAGAACAAGGAGAAGGAGATGAACAAGATAAAGAAAAAGAAGAAAAACAAAATGAAATATAAAAAGGTGAAGAAGAAGAAGGAGATACAAAAAGTACGAACAAAAACAATTACATGCGTATTGACGAAAACTGAATGACTGATGAACTAAGAAGCTGTTGCACTTTACTGGTTTGTTTTATTGGTCTAAATAAAAAATAAATAATAATAACTAAATGGTTTTACCAATATTTAATTCCATTATTTTTGGAACGAAGAAGACAATAACATGATCATTGCTTTATTAGTTTTAAACAACCAAATTGTTTGATGACAAATTTGTTACAGAATATTTTATTCACTGATCAGTGATCTCTTAGTATAAACGAAACAACGGGACTCAAAAAAAGGATAATAACGTCACAATGAAAGAAGAAACGGAAAAATGCATGAGTTTTCAACTGCACCGAATACGATACAGATTTGACGAGCAAGGAAGTTTTCACACTAAAAGAAGTCGTGGAAGATTTTGCTTGTTTGCAGTAAAATACCGTTTTATAAAACTTCTGTATTGTAGCGAAAGAAAGTGCAGAGAGTGGCTTACAACCTGTGAGTTGATTTAATTTTTTCTTATGTCTTCTTAACTTTAGGTGAAATACTAGAAATAAAGAATAAAAAGTCAGAATGCTACTTAATGAAAATGTTTAAAAGCAGATAACAGCTAAATTTTACATTTAAGTTTAGCAGCTTAAATGTTAAACGATTTTTTTGTGTTTTTCCCAAATGAAAAAGCTAAACCTATATTTTGTATTCAGGGAGGATTTTCAAAGTGTGCAGAAGTTGTTTGAGTGTTTGCAAGAAAATCACGTGCCAAAGATCTTTGTATTATGTATTATAGTTTTAATTTATTTTTGCTTATTTTTTAATAAGATGAAATAAGTAGATAGTAGAGTCTAAATTCTTAAACACACTTTAAGAAAAACTTAAAATTTATTTACAAATTATTTTTCTCTTCATTTTTTAAACTCACATAAAAGGTTAAATTATATGCTAAAATTATTGAAAAATTTAAAAATTAAAACATTTGAGATATAAACTTTACCTTTTGACGTAGAGTTCAATATATATTTTATGTGTATATAATATTAGATATATGTGTGTATATTTTTTTTTTTCTTTGACGTTTTTTACTTTAGAAAAATATTTAATGTTGTATAGTTTAATAGTTTCATTTTTCATAAAGTTTTTCGTTTTAGAGTTTAAATTTTGACTGTATTTTTTTCTTCTTTTTTTTTCATTTGTAGCTTATTATAATTTTGATAAAGTTGGGTATGCATTATGCAACTCGATGACCGAGAGGTCTTTTTACTTATCCAGATCCTTGAACCAAAAAATTTTGAGCAACTTTTCGTTTTTGTTCAATAAACCATTATCACGAGTTAAAAAAATTGCAAAATAAAACGTTCTTCTGATCAAATAGCATATAGCATACACGAGTGATTTTTATAGTTTTTTTATCTTGTGTTCTTTTAGTTTGCAAATTTTAACTGATCTTTTTATAAAAAACAAATAACATACGTACACTTGTTTTGTTATTATTAAAGTTTAATTCTGAAGTATGACGGAGTATAAGTTAGTTTAGTGCTTTGTTGTTATGATAAACTTGTGATAAAGAATAAAACTTGATAGTTGGTTTATTAAAAAAATAACAATTTAAATAAATAATCAATGCCTTAAACTAATGTTCGACAAACATATTTGCCATAGCTTAAAGCTTTTTGTTTATGTTTTTTACCAGGGTTTTGACTAGTTTCCTGGAAATATTGCGACCTCTAAAAAATAAGAAGCTTAGATAAATTTTTTAAAAAGTTGTTTAGAATTTAGTTTTGCTTATTTGCTAAACATTAAAATTAGAAATGTTGAATTTAATAATGAATACATTAGAAAGTTTCACAACCTGCTAGTGCACTACTAAATAACATTTGAAATAGTTTAAAGATGAAACTTAAATCTGACGTCACAATAAATAGACTTCTTATTATGTAACACTTTTAAAAAGAAACTTTTTGTTTAGTTGATTAAAGTTTTCAATAAATAATGCTATTCCATGTAAATAAATGATGAAATTTATTTCAAAAGTGTTCGATGTAATTACTAAAGTTATTTACACTTAGTTAATGATTGTATAAAATAAATTTAGATGAATCAAGCCTTATTATTTAATATATATAGCAATTGAAAAAAAAATGAGTTGAATTTTGTAAGGTCAAAACACACAGGTCGACACATACACAAGACTTTTTTAGCTTTTGTTTCTCAGAGTTCACTAAAAAATAACCATGTCACTTCAAATTCTCAACCACGACATCAGTATAGTGGTATTTCAACATTTCTTTAAATCTTGATTTAACTAAAAGTTCTTTACTTTTGTTTTTTAGAAATTTAATGTTACCATATATCAAATTAAGAAAAATAGGTAAGAAAATTAAGCAATCATTATTTTACTTGAATATTTTCTTAGACTTACGGCGCATAGAACATGAAATTATCTACACATTCTGCATAAGTTAACGTATGTTAGAAAAAAGACTGCGAAGTATGAGTAAAGTATGTGTTCATGTATTTGGCAGAATTATTATAAATAAATATTTTCAAACACAATTTAGATATAAAAAATGTTTAAACTAAACTATTAAAAGTAAAACATAACATTTTTAAATAAAAAAAAAAGACTTAAAAACTAAAGTAAGGTTTGATAACGTTATATTCTTCGCCGTGGTCTTCAAAAGGTGCACGATATTTACTTTGGGGTGCATGAATTGTAACTTTAAATAATTATTTAAAATTTTAAAGTTACACTAGATAATCTGTAGTTGATGATGAAGAACAATAAAAAAGATATTAAACATTTTTATTGGTAGTTTTATAACTTATACTACATATTACAGAATAAAAGCAGGAAGTTTAGGGGGCCACAAGCTGTAAAAGGGGGAACCACAAGGCCATAGTTTGAAACTTACGCTAGATACTCTGGAGTTGATAATGAATAGCAAGAAAAAGAAAAGGTCTTAGGCGTTTTTCAAGGTAGTATTTTAATAAATCGTGTAGGAGGGGTCCATAGCTTTTTTAATTTCTTTAACGGGGGCCTTTTGAAAATAATTTTGGGAAACCCCTTCACCAGATATTATGGGAAATTTGAATTAATATTAGATATTCGAACATTAGGGTACACAAAATTTTAATTTTGCAATTTAAGGTGCACAAATTTTGATTAGCTTGAGAACCAGTGAATTAAGGTATAATAAATTAAAATCAATGTCAGTAAATTAGAATTAAGTCATAAAACTACGAGTCATATAAAGTAGTTTATTTAGCAAACTAAGATATGCTCAAAGAGCTCGTCAGTGCTTATAAAATAAATCTTTTTAAATAGAGTTATACATGAAAAACTAGCGATCTACCGGATCCATAAATTAGTACCCGACTGGAACCAGAACCGAATCTTATTTTAAAATCATTATCAGGCCGGGTCCAATGAAACTCTCAAATTTTCTTGTATTTAGTATAATATATAAAATTATCCTTAAAAACACTTATAACCTTTTTTTGCTCTTCGTCATGAACTCAAGAATATTTAGTGTAAGTTTTAAATATTCCCGTAAGGGCTAGTGTAAATTTTAATATTTTCTTGTAATATTTAGAAGAACATTTAGTTCGTAACATCTAGTGTAAATTTCAAAACTTCCCTAAAATATGTCCATTACTTAAATTAAATATTTTTAAATTACCCTTTAGTGATTTAACTTATCAATCACATTCGGATTCAGCTAGATACAGATGGCTTTTAAATAGGATCCGATCGGATCCGGATCCACAAAGGCATTATCCTGCCGGACGCGAATCCGGGTAGTTGGAACCGGTAGATCACTTATAAAAACCTTTGGTTCTAAAGAAATATGCAGATTTTTTTTTAATTTTATCAAAACAAGCATGTGTTGGATTTTGTCATGTTACTAAACTTAGACAGCTATAAATAAAAACCTTTTGTGTCTAATCAAACGGTAACTCTTAAAAAATATTTTCAATGAGTTTTGATAATAACTAAACTTTAGTTTTGATATACCAAAAGCTTTTTTTTTTAATCACCCAGGTTGTACAATATAAACTTGCTTTAAAAATATTGTGATTATTCGTTTTAATAAAAATATACTCAAGCGAGAAGCATTAAGTAAAACAAAGTAACGTTTATTAAGTATTAAGTGTTCATTTGTCATAGAAAAACAACATTCTAGCAACCCTGGTCGCCTCTATCGATTTAAAAGAAGTTTGCCAACTTTTATTATTAAGTTATGCTGTAAATATATATTTTTTAGATAGATAACAACAAATAAAACTCATTATGTAAAAAATATACCAGTATAAATTATCTAAGTTTTAATTTTCTAATGTTCCATCCAAAAAACAAAGTAATATTGTAAGCTAAAAGTATTATGATTAAATATTTATAATAGATCGTAAATACATAAATCTAATTTACATATACATTTTTTAAATCAAAAAGTCATTAAAACAGTTTTATTTTTGTCGTTTGAATCTGATATAAAGATGTTAATTTTTTTTAACACAACTAATAAACAGTTTTTAATTAATTTTAAATGTTATATATACTATTAAAATTTTTTATAATCTATTATATTGTAATTTTTTTTAAATAAAACAATTTAAAAGTTTTCAACTTAAGTTTCTTTAATTTAATTAAATGATTATTGAATTGTATTTTGAAATACAAAAAAAACAAGAAATCAAAAATTTTGGCCCAAAGACCAGGTGTAAGAAAAAATATTTCGGTTATCGAGTCGTAAACCACATATACAGTTTAATGTATTGTTTAGGATAGGAAACTCGACTGTTACCAGGACACTTAATAATATTTTCCAATTATTTATCAAAATCTTTTTAAAGTTACTTTAACAACTGATGATCTTTTATAATTTGATATATTAGTGAAACACTGTTTTTTTTGCAATAATCTGTGCCTATTAAAATTAAGGTCAGTCGTGACTCGTGACGTGACCGTAATAGTCACTCATATTTGCTGAGTCAGGAAAAAAAAAATATTTTTTTGTTGTTATTTTTAGTTTTAACAATTATAAATTGTTTTTTTGCTTATTTTTTAATATTTTTGAGTAAAGTGGATTAGGTATAGGTTATAAATAAAAAATAAAAAATACTTTATTTTTTTTGCTGACTCAGCAAATATACAAATCAGATTGACCTTTAGGTTTTCTCTCTTAATCTTTGAGATTTCCTGGACTAGACGTTAATCTGTATCGAAGTGGTGGGCTTGACCAAAAGGTTTTTGTGCACCAGATCCTAGTACAAAATTATTTTGAGCGCTTTTTCTTGTTTTTCATTAATCATTAACAGTACTGTGAGAATAAAATATAATTTATTATATAGCAAAATCTATTTTTAAAGCAACTATCAAGATATTTTTGTAAATATGTACTGAACTAAACTAACTAACAAAACAACTAAGCGTCGGCTGCAGTTCTTTGGTCGTTTCTGATTGGTTAAAATCTAACATATCTTTATTTTAATTTTAAGTAATAAAACTCTTTTTTTGGTTCTTTTTTATATATTTGGGTAAGGTGGGTTAGGGATAAGGGTATAAATGTTCTTAATATTCTGCTGTATTATCAATTTACCTCATTTGCATAATGTTATAAATGAAAACATTTTCAAAAACTTACAACTGCAGCCGACTTACAATGTTCATCAATGAGAATTCTATAAAACACTTTCTCCTATTGATCATGTTGCTATGCAAGCTTACAATTTAAATAAGTATGTGTTTAAACAAAAAACAATACACATACAGTATTTGTTTAAATGTGGTAAATTACTCTGTTTGATGTATAAGCTTGCATGTGGACAATAAATATATTTGTTAATTTTGAATACAGGAAATTGAAAAGTTACTTATATATTATTTATGTGAAATACAATAATAAAATTTAGGACAAATTTCAAACTCTTCTAGATTAAAAATATCAGACATAACTTATTATAAAAATAACTGGCTATAAAACAAATTTGCTAATAAATAGTTTAACTGTAAAAATTCTTAAACTTTTATGTACTATTTGTCATTAGTAGTCCATGGACCATTTTTTTGAGCACTTTTTCTTTGTTGTTTAGTAATTTATTTGTTTAAAAATAAATGAAACATAAGAAAAGAGGTTAAAGTTATTAAAACTTTTTTATTGAACAAAAAAAATATCAAAATGTCTTGTCCAAGGACTTAGTTTATGAAAAAATCTTTTGATTGTCCTGTTGCACACCTGACCAGGGATACTTATAAGATCTTGTCCAGGACAAAATCTTAAAAGGTATCTGTGGTGAGCAAAATATTAAGCATTATATTTAGTAGATTCCCACCTGCTTTTCAGCTACATATTTGAATTATAATATGTATTTTTTTGATTATTCAACCCTTTCAAATGTTATCACACCAGTAAACTGATGATGTCATTTTGACTAGTAACTTTATATTAAAATGTATATTACAATTTATGCTAAAATTTCAACCTTTGTCTTGCAAGCTGTCATTTTGACTAAAAAATATTGCTTAATTTTTTAAAGATACATACATAGTCAAAATGACACTTTCTAAGAAAATTTTGAAGTGTTACTATCAATTGAAATCTTATTGTTGATAAAATGCTTTGAGTTGAATTGAAATCATCAGTGTTAAGATACAACAACTTTAAACTTCAGAAAATAAGAATCAAAATGAACATTCATTTAAGCAAAACCACAACTAAAAGAATTTTTTGTTGTGAAGTCATAGTTACTGAATGGATTAACTTGAAATTATTATGTGGTTTTATAATTATCTTTAGTAGGTAGGTTCTTATGAATATTAAAAGGTTTTGTAATTTTGTGTTTACTTTATTTAAAAAAAGTTATTTTAAGGTTTAAAGAAGTAAAATAATAATGCTAGCATATAAAAAATAAGTCTAATAAGACTTTTTATAAAAAAAATCTTATATTTGATTTCTCTTATCAATATTGTTTCAATTATGATCACAATAAGTTAGCTTTTAATATAACATAGCTTTACTTTTAAACAGCTATATTTGTTTTTAAATAATATTAGTTATTTTAGGTTAATTGAAACGCAAATTTACATAAACTTTTTTATTTTTTTTACAACTATGCCATTAAGAAAGCAAACAAAAACACCACTTGTTACAAAAATTGACCAAGAAAGACGCAGAACTATAAAAACAGCAAATGCAAAAGTAAGAGAAGCAAAACTAATGCTTAGGAGAGAAATTAATAGAATTGGAGGAGAGATAACTGATCTTGATCAACACAAATTTAAGCTAAATTTCAAGTCAATTAATTTAAAAAAACTGCCTGTAGTTCTTTTTGAGGACCCATTTGTTTATGAATATTGTGTACAAAGCTTAGTAAGTATGAATTTGTCCCACAATGAACTTACTGAAATTGATGATGAACTTGGAGACTTTATTGCCATGGAAAATTTAGATTTATCCCATAACAAGTATGTGAATGAATTAAAAAAAAATATATAACAGTGTGTTTATAATAAATATTAAAGTTAACACAAGTAGGAATAAATTTTAAATTTACAAGTAAAGTTTTATAATAGTTTTTGTGTTTATTTTAATTTTGATTTGCTTACTTTTTATTTCTTGAGTAGAGAGCATTATAAAACCAAGTTTAAACAACATTTCATAAAAATATTTGTATATATAAATTAGAAAGCTTATTTGAATAACCTTAAAAAAATATTATTTAATAACAAATTAGTCAGAAAATTTGTTTTAAAATGTTTATTATGTTTAATACTAAACATAATTTTCAGAATAAAGAAACTTCCAAGAACTTTTAGTCAGTTTACTTCATTGGTAAAGCTCAATGTCACCTACAACCAACTTAAAAAGTTACCCAAAAATTTACACAAGTGTACAAAACTGGAAATGTTTTATGCAGAATACAATTTTATAAAATTTTTACCTAAAAATTTAGGTTTTTTGCCATCAGCTGTATTTGTTAACTTATCTGACAATAAACTTTTGTAAGTGATATAAAATCTATTTTTTGATTCCTATTTAAATTAGTTTGACTTTTTGTTCTGAAAAACCTTAAAATTTTTTTTTGTTGAACTTATTATAACAAATAAAGTAACATTTTTTTCTATTTGCTATTCAGTTAGGTTTTTTTATATAACTTATAAAGTGTTTAAATTATTTGTATTATTTTTTTTGCTAGCATTTTAGTATCCATAACGTCAAAACCTTATTACAGATCAATTCCAAGTTCTATGTACAGTGTTAAAAAGCTTTTAGTGTTGAGAAACAACAATATAGGCTATTTACCTGCACCTGTGACAGTTAAAAAATCAGTCTTTGAAAAAAGGCCCTGGATTAATTCAATTCGTGCAATTGAAGTTTCAAACAACAAAATTTCTATGATATCACAAAATTTTGTTCTAAAAGAGTTAGTTGAAGCATTTTATTTTATTACCTTTTTATATTTATACTTACTTAACAGCACACAGTTTAAAAGTTTTCTTAATTAAATGAAAGATAAATAATTACAACACAAACAGTTTTTGCCATTACCCTTAATATTTTTAACTATCATTTACTTTTTTTTGTTACTAAAAAACTACAGTTGTATAAAAAAACTTGCTTGAGTCGAAGTCTATCTGTTTGAAAAACAAAAATACTCTTTTCAGGTTAATAATAAATTTAATACATTAAATGTTTTATTTTAAAAACTAATTTGTTATAAAACTGAAACTTATACATACTTTTAGATCATAATTTCCCATTTGTTTTTTTCTATAGCGCCACTTTGAAGAAATTTAAAAATCAATAAACTTCTCCCTCCAAGATTTTTTAAAAATAATACTATACACACTCTATTTTATATTAATTGTAATTTGAAGCACACTGTTGTGCACACTAATAAGCTCTGTTTGACACCACTGTAACAAGTTGTGAAAAACACTAATCTATAGGGCTACATATAGAATTTTTTAAGTTAACTGTGTGTATACATTTCCAGATGTTTTTGAAAAAAAAACAAATCAATAGTTTAAAAAGTTTAAAAAAATTATTTTTAATTAGTTTGAAAAAAATTTGTTCCCTCATAATTTTCTGAATATTGCAAGAGACTTTTCCTGAAACTTGGGGTGTTTTTATCCATAAACGTAGGAGGAGATATATTTTTAGTTATATTGTCTTTTTTCGCCTTTTTAGTTTGTTCCTTTTGTAAGTATTATACTCTCCGTCTTTAACCAGCTATATCTCAAAAGTTGTCTTAAAATTAAAAAAATCTGTAAGTATATCTCTACAAAATAAGATCAAGTTATGAAAAAGTGATATTTCCCTCCATGTGCTTAAATAACTAGTTTGTTTAAATTTGCTTCCATATTGTATTAAACTAGCCAGAAATTCTCAAACTTCAATAGTTTGTTTGAGTAAGTCAAAAGTTTTATTAACCTCAAATTTTCCAATTGTTCATTTCTAATTTGAGTTTTTACCTGAGGCTGAATGTCTGATAGTCTTGTTTTACACATTTTATTTAGCTATATCTTTAAAAAGTGTTTGTATTTTAACTCATAATTATTATTTTTTCATTTCGATAGTTTGTATAACTTAGAAGTATGCAAGTACACTCGTTTAACATTTAGTAATAAAATAAGGCATCAAAATACCAATGAGTATGCTTTTGGTTGTAATTGAACTTGTAATTTTACTGAAATAAAAAACACAAATATTTTTTTTTTATTTCTAGACTTAGAACATTAAACATTGCTTGCAATGAATTGGAAGAGTTACCTCAATCTATCTGCCAATCAACACAGCTTGTTTCGTTAATTTTAAATGACAATCAGCTAACTCGTATACCCACCTCCATGAAAGATTTGGGAAACCTTAAAGTTTTGGATTTGCGGAATAATTTGTTGAAGTATATACCAGATGAGCTTTCTGAGCTTAAAAAGCTTGTAACTTTAGACTGTGCCAAGAACGATATTTCTTCTGTTCCAAAAAATTTCAAAGACTTGAAGAGTTTACAGGTATTATAATTTAAAATCCAAAATAATAGATAGATTTCATAAATATGTTACGTAGAAAAATTTAAAAACAACTTACATTTTATTTGTGCAGATGTTATCGTGTACATCATTTTAACTTATTTATGTTTTTGAAAAAAGTACAAAAATACCAATTAAATGTATAATTTTGTATACAAATATTTATTTAAAAAATAATCTTGCTCTATTATCTACTTTTGTTGTTATGGATAATCAAGCAAACAAAGTCTTATGTAAAAATGTCACAGTGCCAGTATGATAAACCTAGCATGTTTTAAAGCAAGTAAAGTTCAGTAAAACATTTTCTCTTTAAAAGTTGAATGATCAAAGACATGTTTGTGTTTTTAGTAGCACTTACTTTGTGTTTTGTACATGCGTGAAAGTGAGGCTTTCGGTGAGATTGTTCCACTTTTGTTGTTTTAGTTTAAATGGTACTTGAAAACAACACCAACTTGGTGTTTGGCTTTTCTTATTACATTTAAATAGTATTTTTTTTGTCGTATCTTAAAGACTGAAAAAATGTTAGTCGATTTAAATTTTCAACACCAATAAATTCAAAACTACACAACCTATGTTTTCAAATGTTATTAAAACATGTTTTTTATATTAAACTGTTTAAATTGTTACTTAGATAGTCATAAAATATTACTAATAAAACAATAAAATTCCTATTTTTGTATAGTGGAGTTATTGTTATTTTTCTTTCAAAGTTCTAAAATTATCTTGAATTCATAAAATTTTTAGTTTCTATATTTATTTAGGCTTTAATTAGGAAGTCTAACTTTAACTTATCTTTACTTTTTTCTGATGTTAAATTTTACAGTTTAACTAAATGTAATGACATGTTTAAATCAACATTTTGTTAGGAATGATTTAGTTTAGATGTTATATAATTTGTTAGTGAACTTTTGAAAATTTATTTTATATTACCTAGTAGCATGTTTCTATTCTTAAAACAAACGAAAACTAGTTTAAGTATACTAGTAAACTCAGGATAATTAATATTTAATTTCCATATATTAATTACTATATGTTTAGGTGTTATGTATAAATTTTTGTTCTATGTGTGGAAGTTATCAGAAATAATTGATTTATTTATTAAAACTTAAAAAAATAAAAAGTTTTTTTGGTCTACATTTATCAAAACATTTTGATATTATATTTATTATTTGAGTCACAAAAACGAGCTTGAATAAATTTATTTTTTCTTATTTCGTCTTGATTTGGTGAAAACTTCAAAAATTTTCTTATTTAACCTATGTAACTTAAAGGAAAAGAAATGTTATACTTTTAAGTTTTCATAAGGTTATATGTCTTTTTTAGCTAATAATTTTATTAGTAAACTTTCACTGCCCTTATTGTATGTCTTAGTTATGCATTATATTTATATTTATAGCAGCTCTCTCGTTCTTATAAGAATTTATTTAACAGTGTGCAGACCTGTCACAAAACAGATTTTCTAACATGCCTGCCATGTCGTCAATGAGCAATTTATCCACAGTCAACCTGTCGAAGAACTGTATCAACGAGATTGGCGATGTCAACAACTTGCCGTCTTTAGTAAAGTTTGATCTCTCATCTAACAAACTGGAACAGTTGCCGGAAAACATAGGTAGCTTGAAGAATCTTGACAGTTTCAAGGCAAACGACAACGAACTAACCTGCCTGCCTTCTTCGCTGTCACTTTTAAAGTTTAATTTTCAATTGTCTACTTTATTTTACAACTAATAATTTATTCACTTTAGCCTACTGATCGTAGTTTTTGTAAACTTAGTTATTTATTTACTTGCGAAAATCAGAGTTGTCCTAACTACCAATCCGCTTTGTTTTAGTATTTTGGCTGATGTAAACTTAATGATGTTCTAAAAAAATATATATTACTCTAATATATTTATTTAGTTAGTCTTAACATAATAAAACTTTTACTTTGTTGCAAAACTAATCATGAAAAAATCGTTTTTTGAAAAAATAGTTGGTAGTTTTGGTAAAAAATTAAGCCCAACATAAAATTTTTATCTTATAAAAATGTACCTAAACAGTACTTTGTTTTGATTTAAACTGGCAATGTGCCTTAATTTTTTTTACTTATATGATAAACATTTATTACATCTTATACTACTTAAGTTTGTGCTGTATCATTGTTAACTACGCGTTTACTTTTGTAAAACCTTAAAATTTTTTATTACGCTTGTGTTGCGTTGGCTCGTAAATTTTAAGTTAAACATCAAGAATTTATTTTTTAATAAACCTAAAATTTTGTTAACAACTGTTCAACGGTTTTGATTAAAGTTTGATAAAATTCTTCTAAACACGTAAAATTGTAATTGTTTAGTAATATATAAAGTACTTATGGATAAAGTTTTAGTACAGCAGAAAAAATAGCTAAAGAAAAATTAATTACTAAAATTAGTTGAAAAATGATTAAAAGTAAAGTTTTCAATTAAAAAAAAAATAATTTTTTGCTTTTATAAGCATTACTTGTATAAGCTAAGCAAAATTTGTAATATCTGCTGAAGTGATATCTTAATAGGTCGATAAAAACGCTTGATGTGAGCAACAATCAAATTTCCTCGTTAGACAATTCAATGCGACGGTTGTGTAAGTTAGAAACTTTGAATGTCGGAGGTAATCAAATTGAGAAGTTACCGGTTCCTTTTACTTTTATGAGAAACTTACGAAATTTAGATCTGTCTGAAAACGAGCTTCACTCATTTAGTGAAAACAGTGCTATGCCAAAAACTATAAGACAGTTTAACTTGAAAGGAAATGAAATCGAAAAAGGTTTATATTTGTTAATGTGTTTTTATCTATGTAACATAAAGGTTTTGTAAGTGAGAAATGTTGTTTACTGAAAGATAATGGGTTTATACATGAGGGAAGACATAAATTCTAAATGATAAATAGTGTTTATATAAATTAAAAACTTATGTTTTTTGTTAAAATACAAATTTTTTGTTTAGCCAGTTTAGGAATAGTATTTTATAAAAATTTATAATACGGAAACTTTTATTTATTTATTTTATTACATGTTTTTAATTAACTGAAATTGTATTATCTCCTGTTTTTATAATAGTTAAAGTTTTTTAATTCATTTTTCTAATCTAATTGTATCTAAAGGTAATCTACTTTTGTTAGTTTTGGATGTATAGAAGTATTTAAAATTAAAGAAAAAAATTCTTAGGCTTAATTATTTCCGTGAAAGTAATTTCTTATTTTTTATGAAAATATTTTTTGAATAACTAAGAAAATAACTAACCAGCTAAAATAGTTTTTATGTAAAAAGATACCATACTATTCTCTCTAAAAAACTCAAGTCTAGACAACGTTGTACAAATGTATAGTGATGTTAAATAAATTTGAAGCTAAATTATGATAGCCAATATTAAGGGCATATGGGGGGGGGGGGGGGGTAAAACAATTTTTTCACAATTTGATCTTATTTTATACAGTTTTTACTAAGCTACAGGATGCTTTTTACAGATTTAAAAAATTCAAAATAAATTTTGAGATATTGCCGGTCAATGTCGGAAGCAACAATAGGTTCCTTATGGGAGGCGCAAACTAAAACGGCAAAAAAAGACTATTTCACTAAAAGTCTATCTTCTCCTACGTATTTTGAGATAAGTATCTCAAATTTTCAGGAAGTGTTCCATGATATATTTAGAAATTTATGTAAGAAAAAATTAAAAAAAAAATTAAAAATAAGTTTTTTTTTAATAAAAAACCAAAAAAAAACTGTTTATTTTTTGTTGATTTTTTATATAAAACTTTTATTTTTTAATTTTTTAAATAAATTTTCCGAAAGAATTTTCTAAATATATCAAGAAACACTTCCTGAAATTTTGAGGTAGTTATCTCAAAAAACGTAGGAGGAGAAAGATTTTTAGTGATTTCTGGATATTCGCTGTTTTAGTTTGCGCCTCTCATAAGGAACCTGTTGTTGCCTCCGCCTTTTACCGGCTATATCTCAAAAATTAAAACTATACAAAATAAAATCAAATTGTAAAAAAAGTGTTGAACCCCCCTATGCCCTTAATTTAAAAAAAGAACTGTAATTATTTGGTTAAATTGTCTCTATTGATTTATCGTAAACCTTATCAAGATTTATCAAAATTCGTGTTTTGACAAGTTTCAAACAGAATACAAACAAAACAAAATTTTTTCTTTATTAAAAACAATTTCTGTGTAAAGTAGAATAGTTTCTCGTGCTCTTTCCGGGAAAGTATTAACTTAATCATACAATTTTTTGATAACTAAGTTAAACTTTCAAAATAAAATGTTTTGTTGTTTTAGGCAGATTATCAAGCAAAATGATGCACGATTTGCGGATGATCGTGTCTTTGGATCTTTCAAGCTCCAACTTGGAGGTTCTTCCCGAGCAAGCTTGCAGGCTGCTGCATTTGCGCCACCTCAACCTTTCGTGCAACAAACTAAACGATCTGCCTGCAGGTGTCGGCAGGTGGCTCTCCATCCTCGATATCGACGTGTCGCACAACCGCCTTCGCTCCCTCCCGCGTCAAGTAAAAAACGGATGGAAATTCTTGCTCAAGTTGTCGGCTTCACACAACATGTTGGTTGTTCGTTATATTTAACTTTCGATATATACTTTCGATATACAATGTATAAGCTTTTGTTAAGTATCTTAACTATTAAAGTATTTAGAATATTATTTAATAATGAGTTTAAAAAAGTATGTTTGCATGTCGTAGCTACATATTTAAAAAGTCTTAATTATTAACTTTTCTTTATGTTGATTTAATAAAGCTCTATTGATTCTGAGAAAAGAGGACTTTAAGAAGTATTTATATACAGCTTCTTTAGTATATTAAATTTATTTCCTGCTCTGAGTACGTGTTTTTTGTCAGGCAAAATAGCTTTAAATTAAAATTTGAAAAGCTCATTAGTTTTAAGTACTTGTCAATCTTAATATTTACTTACCTATTTATTGAGCTGTATTGTTACTAAACAGGATAGGACTATTACCTGATTCTTATTCTAATTTACCAATGCTTAAAGTGATAGATGTTTCTCACAATTGTTTAAAAGATTTTCCACCAGGTGTTCTTTCCATGAAAAGCTTAGAGGTAAGCTAGAACGAAGTAATAATAGTTTGCACTATTTTATCCCAGAAAATTTGTAGTTGTTGAATAATTTTTTACACCTCTGGTAAATGGTTTTAGCTAAAATTTTTCTTTCTTATTTATTTTTAGATTTTTTATTCTTTTTTCAGAAACGTTTTTAACAACTGAAAAATGTATTTACGTGTAAGAGGTTTAAGGTCAAAGCTTTTACAGCTTAATATACAATTTTGACAAAGTATTAAAACATCAAAACAGCTTCGTTAATTCCAGTTTCAACTAAATTTTAAACTAACAAGCTTTAATTTCAAATAGAGTTTATCATAACTTAAATATGAGTTAGAAGATTCAGTAATCCAAATATTGCGTTTTTAAAAATTACCAAAGAAACTAACTAATTTAAACAAATAATTTTATAACACTTTATAAAGTTAAATTTATTTGTATACTAAAAAAACTCTAATAGTCTTTTGTATTCACTTTGAAAATTTGAATTAATTTCACTTAAAAAAGATTTCTTTTAAAGTAGACTTTTAATGCATTTGTATTTTTTTAGTTGTAATATACCTTTTAAAAAGTAAAATAGAAGCTTTATAACATTTAATATCTAAAAATATCTTAAACTATCTAACTATGTAATACAGTTTAAATCCAAAACAAAAATCTTAGTTAAGTTTGTAAATGTTTATGTTGCACTTTCACTAAAAACTTCTTAGCAACGAGCTAGATAAGTTTTTAGCATATAAAAAAGATTTTTACAAAAAAAACTTAATTACTATAGGAAGTAGACGCAAATAACAACCAGATTAATTATCTACAAGCATTGCCATTGAATCAGAACTGTGAAGGTGATAATATTGTTAGTCCAAATCTAAAGAAAGTTGATTTGCATGACAACTGCCTAACTTTCATAGAAGGCGACTTAAGGGCTTTTAATAAGGTATTTTTGCCATTGTTATAAAACTAAATTAAGTAAAATCTATTAGTTTAGTACTTAAATAGTTAATGATGTTACAACACTGATTAATTTTACTCTCCCGTGTAAAAAACAAATTGTAACATTAAATTTCTCGCTTTGAATTCTAAATTGTGATTAAAAAGACTTTGAATAAACTTAAAATAAGTTAATATTTATCAATCATATACATACAGGTTAAGTATTTTGATTTGTCAAACAACAACTTGGTTGAAATTCCGAATAAAGCAGTTATTTGTTGCAAAAATTTAAGACATTTCAACATTTCTAACAACAAAGTAAGAAAATTATAATTCAAATTACTAGTTATATATTTTTTAAAACTGCTATGTAAGCTTTATATTTTTAAATAACATATATTTACGGCGTTCAAAACAGAATAAGTAGGGTAAATATAATGTTGTAAAAAAAAAAAAAAAGTGACGCTAGGAATTATTCAAAGCTTTTTTAAAATATTTTTTTTTTGTTAGAATCAAAAAACTGATAGGTCTTGTAAAGTCTATATTTAAAAACTAACATAATTAACTTAATTACATAAAAATATTTATTTTAAAAATAATTTTTTTGAGATCTTTTAAAAATAATATCCAACCCCTTTTTTTAGTGTTGATTAGTTTTAAAGTGATCTTTTATCTTATTTCGTTTTGTTTTTTACTTATGATAAACTACTGCTTGATTATAAAATCAACATGAAAGCTTTTACTTTAAAGTTATAACAAGTAGCAATGTTTTTATTCTCTAAGAGCCAGAACATTTGTAGTAAGTAAACAGTTTCTAAAAACTATTGTTAATAGTGTTTTAAATTTAATTTATAATTTTTACTGTTTGCCGTTCACTATCTAAAGTTACTAATTGGATAAATAATAAGCTTAACAAAATATCGTTGTTAGTTCTATTTTTTTATATATACTTATAAGAATTAATTATAATTAATGAAAGTTAATTTATACACTTATTTGTGTATCTTTTTCTGGTTAACTTTGTTATCTATACCTAACAAACAGATAACTAAACTGCCATTTCAAATACGAGAGCTAATACATCTGGAAGAGTTTTCATTCGCAAATAACAGTGTCAAAGAAATTCCTCCAACCATAAAAAATTGCAAGCATCTCACGAAACTAGATTTTGCTGGTTTAAATTATTTAAAATTTGTATAGTTGTTAATTGCATATAGATTTTGCAGATATTGTAAATTACTACCTTTCAACAAAATTTAAAAAATTAACCTTTTCAGTTTTGATTATTAAAAATTGTAATTTTTTTAATATATTATTTCTGCCGTTTTCAATACATTTATTTATTAAACAAAATAAAATATTAAAAAAATAAGTTACTTAATATTTATGTTTTCTTTCGAACATTTTTTATATCAGCTTAAAAAGCTTTCATCGTATACTAAAAAAAATACACCTAATTTATACTATTTTCTTAAGACAAGAAAAATTTAAGTAAGTAGTTAAGTTTTTGAGTTATTTAACTTAGTATTTTTCTTTTTATCATAAACTTTCTTAAATAAAGACATATTTTTATAAGTTCAATAAGTATTAATATTCCTTATGACCTGTTTTACACCTTGACCAAAGTTAAATTTCATCAAAAAAAATAAACATTTTACATCCTCTTTTTACCATTGTATATTGTAATTATTTATATTCTAATTAAGTATTGAAAAATATTTGCAGGTAACAATGTTAGTACAGTTCCAGTTGGTTTGTTCCGAATGCGCTCACTCAAACATGTCGAAGCGACTGGGAATCCCTGTGAGGCTGAAGTTCCTTTTAGGTTGTCTCGAGTTAACAAGATTGTTAGTCACTGGTTTAAATATGAAAAAAAAAATTATAAACTGTAAACAATAAAGCTATAATAAACCAGTTAAGTTCCTGCAGAACTATATTCAATTCATAAATTTTCTCCTTTTCATTCAAATGTTAGCAATGTAAAATAGATATACAAATGTACAGCGTTTGAATAAAAAAATATAAAGGGTGTTGAACTAACTATTGTGTTGTGCCAGTAAAACTTATTTTTTACAATATTTAAAAAATCTTTGGCTATTGAAAACTAAAATTGTTATTCAGTTTCGTTTGTTGATTAAAAAAAAAAAACTTTGAAGCAATAAATAAATACGGCAGGGTTTAAGTCTTTTACGCTATACCATAACTAATTAAGTAATTTTAATTAGTTTAATTCTTTGATTCGGGTAGGAGATACAAGAACTTTTTTTGTCAGAAAATAAAACTGAATGCTGATAAATTTTTATAGATTTTTTACAATTATCATCATAGTTTTAGTTCTATTTTAGACATGATAACATAATTGGTATGTTTGAAACTTAATATATGTCTTTAGTTTTATACAGTTAAAATTTAAGCTTTAATTTAAATTTAAGTTATTAATATAAAAAGTTGCAACAGTTTGGTACAACTTGGTATCAGTAAACAAGACTTTGTATCTTTATTATTTTGTTTAAAAAAACATTACAAATATTTTTAAATAAAAAAAAACATACGAATTATTTTTCTTAACAACTAAAACATTTACTACTTTTATAACTGAATTTGAACTCTTATAAGCTGAGTTATTTTTTACCCTTACTTTTTAACTAGATTCATTCACTGAAATCAAAACTCTGATTGTGAGTATAAAGTTTTACATGATAAAAAGTTAATTCAATTTTACTTAAAAAAGTATTTTCGTTTAGTTTAAATTTTTGTTTAATAATATCTCTACTTAAGACAGTATATGTTAAACTTTAATTATACTTAAAATAAAACACATTTTTAAAAATACTAAGGTAAGTTAATCTTAGCCGTATTTGTAAATAACACTCTTGTTATGCACTCTATTTATTCAACCTTCAACCCCTAATGAGATGTACTAAAGTAAATCTTTATACAGTTTTTAGTATAAAATAGGAATTTAAATTTGTTCTATTTCCTAATGTTTGTGATACTTACTTTAACGCATAAGAATCCATTGTACTTTTTTTTTACTAACACAAATTAAAATAAAAAAGATCTAAATCAATGTAAATTACTCAGTAAACATTTTTTTATACCACAATAGTTTGACAATTTTTTTTTGTTAAAAAAAAGTTGTTTTTTGTATAAATAAGTTGCTTTAATTTTGAAGAACACCACCCTAGACTATGTTTGACTTTTTTTTTTTACTTTATAATAGAGTCAGTCGGAAAATAGGACAACAAAAACAAAGAATATGAACAACATGCCGTTGTTGGTAGACTTTTCAGAGAAAGCAAATCGTGAAAGTACTGAAAAGAATAACAGCAATATTCCTAGAATCAAATTTACCAAAAGATCTAGGGTTTGTTTTTATAACTTAATAAGTAAAATACTACTAAAAAATGTTTTAATTCTATGTTTGAAGTACTGATTGAAACTTATATACCAATTGATATAAAAAAAATATCTTTTGAATTTTTTGGGGTTTCAAATTACTTCAACTTAATATAAAATTAAGCAACATTGTAGACATTTTAAACAAATCTGATAAGTAAACCATAGTAAAGTATTAGTATTTAGTACTATATTTAGTCACAACACAAGTTGTCTAGTACTTTAAGTTGAATGTATAACGAAAAATAAATTATACTAATCGACTTAAGAATATTCAAGTTTTTAAAACTAATATCAATGTTTGCAATACACGAGCTCATAAAGTTCTAAATTTATTAGTTAACTAAGTCTTGAGTGTGCATAAAACATTAAATCAATTACAAAAGTTTTCAAAAGATGCTTTCAAAGATTAAATAACATTAAGATTATTATTTCACTAAAATTCTTAATACTACACATGCACACTGTATCGTACAAGTAACTGTTGTTTTACAGTCGGGCACACAGCAGCAGTTTGAAGTTCAACCAACTAAAAGCGACTTGCACTACACCCAGCCTGTGGTTCCTCCTTCGGCCGGAAAATTCTCCTCTAGATGTCGTCGGCAAGCAACAAACGTCAAGCAAGCGAGACGTCTTCCAAAAATCAGTAATATGAAAACTTATGGTGTTTTGCAACAACACAGGGCCGTTGTTGCTTCTAAGTAGAAATGTTGTACACACTTTTGAAGATGAAGATAACCCAGTCAATTGAAAAATAAAATGAAAACGCTTCTGATTTTTTGAAACCTTTTTTTTTTCTAATTGTTTTTTTTTTATTTCGCAGAGTTTTAGTTTTAACAACAGTTTTTAATTACTTTCAAGTCAATATCATTTTAAAACAAGTATTAAACTTTTACATACTTTTTAATCTTTTGTATAAGTTTCTAAAAACATAGATAATTAATTTCAAAAATATAAGCTTTTATATGCTTTAGCAAAAAATTATATTTGACTAAACTAGTAGAGTTCATTGATTTTTATGATTCAATTTTTTTTAAATTTTTTATCAAAATTTAAATTAAAGTTAATTTTATCCAATTAATAACTATTTTTGTTTTATTAATTTGTCAACTTTTTTTCAAGTCACGCTGTGTTTTCAAAAGGCAATATAAGAAATAATATTCATAACTAAAGTTTTAATCATAATTGCTTAACGTAGTGAGTTTACAGCACTTTATACTTTTCCACTGCAATAAAACGAACTTTTTTAGTTGTTTAAGTTTCGTTCTACTTTACACTACACATCTACAGATGATACGGATACGTCACAGCATCTTGTTATTTAGTGTACTAGTTAATTGCTTTTGTTAACAGTTTCTGTTATATATAGTCTTCTTTATATTTCTAGTTAAAAATGTCATTACTATAAAAAAAAAAAGATATATGATAATATACTTCGTTATAACAGACTGCGTCGCACGACTATTAAACAGCCACCCCAGTTTGTAGGCTATTTCGTTTGTTTATTGTCCAACGCTGGACAAACATATTAAAACTTGATGCTCATAAACTAAGAGAAAAACGAAAAAAAAGAACTTAATTTTATAAATATACTGTAAAACTGAAGTTAAAGTTTATAGTACATCATAACTTACAACAAAATAAAAAAGTTGTGCTAATGAATAAGTTAACAAACAAATTACCAAATAAATTGAAAGTAATATATTTGATGGCTTATGTAACTCAACAATCAAGTAAACTTATTTGAAAATGTATCCAATTTGATTTTATACAGTAACTTTACTGAACAATAAAAAAGCTAAACAAGTAATATGCATAATACCATAAACTAAGTTTTTCATTTAACACAGTACAAAAAATAGAAGTGTGCATCAAAAATATATATTTTGCATTAATAATTTATAAATTCATGTAGCAAAGCTTGAAGTACATTTACAATAGACAAATTAATGAAAACGTATATTTCAAAGACTTTTTTCATTACGGGAAACGCGTTGCTTATAAATTAAAATAGTGACTGAGAGAAAGAAAACAGTTTAATCTAAATTTTATTGATAAATATTTTATATAAATCAAAGTATTTGGACACTATTGAAAAATGTTCAATTTTAAAAAATGAACTAGTTCCTTTAGGAGCTTAATCTACAAGTTAATTGAACGATAATAGAATAAAAATTTTTGATGTGTTTAACATTGAAATGATACCTTCATGTAAACATTCTGTAGTTATTTATCTATGATTTTTTATTGTAAGGTTAACATTAAAAAAAATTAGTTGTAGTTTCACCGTTAGCTAGTTTTTAAAATGTTTAGGTAAAGTCTTCACAATTGGAGATTTAGTTTATTTTTTTTATCTTATAAAGGTATTACGACAAAAAAAATGAAGCGATTATTTTTTAATTCTATAGATGTTTCTATAAGTAATTAGGTACATTTTGGACTAATTTCAGGTAGTTAACATCTTTTATATGGTATAAAGACAAGATTAAAGTGTTGTATTCCAACTAAAAACGAAATTATACACATACACTATTAAAAGTGTTGAGACCTTTAAAATGTTTGAAAAATATAGTTGATGTAATTTTGTAAATGTAAGTAGGACTATTAGAACCCAATAGGTGAATAAATGTTTTGATCTTCTTCATCAAGTTGCTATTAATTGGCAAAACTGCAAAAATAATCTTATGCATGTTAAAGTACAACAACTTTAAAAAAGTAAATTCAAATATAGAATTATAATTTGTTGTAGGTTATTTGATTAAGCAAGTTAGTTTTCACATTTGTTAAAAACTTAAGTTTAAAAAAAAATAATTTTTAGCCATTAATCGAAAGCTAGAGCTTACAATTTTTTTAATTTGTTTTGTTTAACAAGTAACTTTGAAAATAATAATGAAAGTATAATGATGAAATTTAATAATTTTAAAGTAGAAATAAAAATTTAATACTTAACTCGCAGTTCAGGTTTAATACAAGAAAATTTATTTGTTTTAGGTAGTTATAGAAAAACTACTTTTTTACAAAATAAATGTCCATATAAAACATTGTTTGAATATTGTAAGCCAATTTAAACTAGCTTAATTTTTTAAAGGACGTTTAGATTTGAACGATTTTTCTTGAAACTTTAGTTGTGATAGATTGAATTAGTAGCACTAATTCTAATTAAATTTAGAAGTAACCTACAAACAGAAAGTTTAAGATAAATAGTTTATTACACACCAGTTTGTTCAACAAACCTTGTATATAAATAATAATTAAGACAACTACTTGTTGTCAAAACTTTTGTAAGTTTCACACTCCGGGCGAAACTTATCTCATGCCAACACTTTGAATATTGTTTTATAAATTTGCTCTATCTTTGATTACTACGGGATTCAAAATAGAATAATGTAACATTTTTATATCGTTCTACAGCCTTTACCAAGGTAAAAATAGAGTACTTTTTCTTTTCTCAATATTTCAAATTCATACTAAAGCTTAATTATCGTCAAATATCACAGTTTACAAACCTTACTTACCTTCTTCAATCATAAAAATTATAAGTAAGTAAAAACTAAATAGTTTTCAGAAACGTTTTTTATTTACTCAGGTTTTTAGTTTA
Organism: Thalia democratica; assembly: GCF_965202585.1. Classification (NCBI taxonomy): domain Eukaryota; kingdom Metazoa; phylum Chordata; class Thaliacea; order Salpida; family Salpidae; genus Thalia; species Thalia democratica. The sequence goes on from NC_139165.1 coordinate 63,862,506, forward strand.
ATTATACTTGTAGTAAAACATTCTTATTTTCTTCAAACTAAAGTAAATTCTAAATGCGTTCGTAAATCTGTTGACAAGTATGAGATGTGTATGATTTTTCCGACATGATCTTCTTCACTTAATATATGCAGTGCTTTTTTTTATATAAAAACTTTTAACAATTAAAAGCTTATTTCACAAAGTATATTTCAACATTATTTTAATACTGTTAATATTGTTTCTTTGAGCAATAGTTTTTTAGGCTGTAACTTTTTGAATATTCGGTGGACCCTATTTGAGCTGAACTAGAATATCAAACTTATGAATTTTAAAGGCTTAATAAACTTTAGTTCTTGTATATTAAAAAAACTAAGATATTTAAGTTAGTCATTTTCATAATAACATAAAATTTTAAATACCTTTTTGTCTACAACTTTTTGTAGTGTAAAAAATTACAGTTTAAAAATAAGTTAATAGATGGATTATAATTTAGTTAAACGAGTTTATCATCAAAAATTATATACTTCCTACAAAACACATATTAAAAAATTTAAAGATTATAACAATTAATCATTTGAATAAAAATATATAAACTTTCGTATTATATATACGTAAAAATATTCGTAAAAATTGTAAATATATATACTAGATCTTTAATAAAATTAAACTTTAGAACATGGGTCGGCAAACAGCGGAACCCGAAGTGTGAAAGGCCAAAGAGTATGTTTTTATTTTAATTGGGATGCAGCCCATATAAGGCAAGGTTTGCGGCCCGCAAAAGAAAATTGTAAAACTTACACTACATATTCTAGAACTCGAAATGAAGAGCAAAAAAAAAAAAAGCGATCTTTATAGTACATTTCACTGGTGATTCGGAACTAACTCTTGATTTTTCGGGTCTGTTATGAAGAGTAAAAAATAAAACGACAACTGCAACTTGCGAACATTTTTATTTTCACAACATGACTCGCGACCACGAAATGCCTGACAAACCCTACTCTAGATTAATCTATTTTATAATTGCTTTTGATAAAATGAAAATGTTTTAGAAAGTTAGTTCTAAAATATTAAAGTTATTTATAGTTTTACACAAATACGTTATAAAAGTTCTTAAAATATACAACCATTTGTTTTTAATAAATACATTTATTGTTAATAAAAAAATGTAAAACAAACTAGTTCTTTGAACAAGGAACAACAATTTACATACAAGTAGTTAGAAATGCACCAAAAGTTAGTAATTTTAGTGTTTTTGGTCGCATAAATAATTATAAACATAGTTTTAAACAAAATTTAGGCAACTTAAAAAGTTAAAGTTTGCTAAAAAATTCTGAAAAGCCTAACTGATAAACAGCAAGTGTAAAATATTATCGAAGTTTTAAAATACTTGTTGGCTATTGTTAAGAAATCACAAAAGCTAATTTAAATAACCAAAAAGTTTTTAAGATTTTTTATATTAGAATGATGTCATTATTACTGTATTTCTAAAAAAAAGTTTTTTAGTTAAAACTTATAAGTCAGAAGATGAAAATTACAATATCCTATATTTGTATACACATTAGTGAGGCTTAAACTTTTCGAAGGACAAATCTACAACAATTAACATTGTGTGAAAATTATTTTGTATGGTAGCTTTATTTTTAATCTGATATTAAAGAAAAGGCATTTTAAAGCATTTAATTTTAATGAAAGCGACTAATATTGATAAAATACGTGTCAATTTCATATTGACCTTTATAGCCCAACTTAGTCTTTAGAACGAAACAGGTTTGTAACTATTGTTACGTTTTTTAGTAGTTTAAAGTTATGTAATTTTTTGTAACGAGTAGTTTGAAAATATTTAAACATTTTTTAAAATTTCTATTTAAACTAAGCTTGTTGATCAAAAGTTCTTTTGATGCTTAAAAATTAAATTCTTGAAACAAAAAAAAAATATATATAACGTTTAAACCAAAATGAACTGAACAAAAAATATTTTAAAACTATGAACGAGTTTATGAAACATATTAAAAGTTAAAGCTAGTTTAACAAAATTAATTCTTAACTTTATTTTACCTCCAGACTTCTAAAGTAATTTTAAACTATTTCAAACTTACAAAAATAAATAGACTAAATAATTAATGTTTTTACAAATGTAGTTGTGCAGCTGTAAGATGAAAATAGAATAATATAACACACTTCAACAGAGCTCTGTAAAAATTTAAATACTGTAAAGAAAGAATAGAAGCTAAAGTAGGTGTATACATGTGTTCATTAAAATAAAAATAATTGCTATAGATTTTTAGAGGTTAATGGTTAATAATAGATAAATACTTAATGCTAAATCTAACTTTTAACATTAAGTATTTTATCTATCATTAACCATTAACCTCTAAAAATCTATAGCAATTATTTTTATTTTAATGAACACATGTATACACCTACTTTAGCTTCTATTCTTTCCTTACAGTATTTATATTTTTACAGAGCTCTTTTTAAGTGTGTTAATCCTTTAACACACAGAAACATATGTCAGTGTAATAAAAAAAGGATACTGTATAATTTGTTATTATTATATATTCCAGTGAACTTGTTTTACTAGGATCTTTTGTTAGCAAACACTTAAATTTATATTTTGAATAGTAATTATACTTTTTCTTTAACAATTTATTTTACTAAATTCAATATTAATTTTAAAAAGTAAAGTGTTAATTATTATATTGTAATAATACCTATAAAAAATGATGTAATGTATTACATACTTAAACTTTAAGTTATTGATTTATAATGTAGTATTTGGTTCAAAAAACATCTACAATAAATAAATGTTGTTGTTTTTTCAATTTAAATATATATTTTCGGTTATATAATATCGTTTTTATACTTAACTTTTCATATTTCTTAAAAATATACTAGTCTAAAACTTACAAGCTGTTTATATTAACTAATTGACGACTATATTAATACTTATCAGTTTATCAATACCTACTTTTTATATTTGCAATTGAATTTAGACACAAGATTAAAAAAGATACTATCATTTATCTGCAAAAATATTTTTTTAATTCACTTGAAGATTTAATTACGTTTAAAAAGTAAGATTTATAAAACATTAACTAAATTCTTATTAAGCAGTTAGAAATTTTCTATAGATTTAAGGATTATACTAAAAGTTACAGGGAACTAGAAACTATTATAAAAACTTGAAATAACGTAAACTATTGTAATAGAATACTATTCATCTTAAAAAAAACATATACAGAAGTGTAATTTTTTTAGTATATAAAAATTAAAAAGAACGTTAGAAATAATTTAAAACGGAAAAATAAAAAAATTAAAACATAAAAATAACTTATGATCTAGTTTCCTTTTAAACTAGCTATTTGAAATCCTATTGAGATATATTAATGAAGTAAGTTGACTATGACTATGTTTAAAAGTTTCTAGATTAAGGAAATGTTAAAAGTTATTACATCAATTAAAAAAGGTTAGGATAACAAAAACCGATGTAAACTATCCTGAATTGATTTATCAAGTATTTAAGAATAGTAAAAAAAATTACAGACTTGTTATTTTCTCAAATTATTTTTTTATATTTTAGGAACTTTTTTCACGATGAAATTTTGCGGTTTATCTGTTATATTAAACAATTAATTTCAAAAACAGAATTTTAAGCTTTTAGATGTTTTTACCCTCATTGTTTTTCGTTTTGTTGCCAATTTTAATAACAGAATGTAATAAAACAACTTCAGTCTTAACTAAGTTTGTCAAAAAAAAAACGAAAATAGTTAATAATCAATTGTTTTAGTAAAAGCTTAAAAGTTCAGAAATTTTTCAATTTTTTACACATAAAATTACTATAAACAGTTTTTGCAAATTTTTATCTGATAAAAACGAACACAATTTATAGTAAACACAAACAACTAGTTATAATAAATAACAGCAATATTCAAAAAATCTTATGTGTTTGCAGACGCGTCTCAGTCATTGTCTGATGAGTAGGAAAACGTATACAAACCGCCGAAACAGTGGAATTTTCTAAAGAAATATAATCTAGCATAAAGCACGCGAAAAATCTTGTTCTTCAGCCAGGTATGTATTTAAAGGGAGTAATTCTCAGAAATAGCGGCCTTCTTTCATTTCTTTTTTAATATTGATTAGAAGAGCAATTATAAACTTTTTGCGAATACATCGATACATTGTTCAAATGAAAATTGTTGCGGTTGCTCGTGGCTGGAGAAAAAGTTAATTTTCACAAAAGAAAGAGGAATGGAGCATTTTTAAAATACATGCAGCGGTAGGAATTTGTCAATGAAGTTCTATAGGAAATAGTAATAGAAGGAAGCTTTGCCTGCTTTTACGGTGTAATTTTATCTTTTAAGTTTAAATTGAGCATTTACGAACTTTTATCGGTAGTTTTCAAGAGGATATAAGGTGATCGACATACCGAGTATTATAGGTTAGCAGCTAAACAGTGAACGAGGTGTTTCTTTGACTAATTATCGCCCCAATCGTGTAATAAGCGCTTTGAAGTCTCCGCTTTACTTGTTTTTTGTTCGTTCTGTTTTTCTTGCTTTGAACGTGCGAAAACAGCAAAAATAAGTTTTATCAAAAATTTTACTTTCACTTACATTGAAAATACTTTTACTCTTTACAAAGCTTGTAATAACAAAAAAATGTTTTTGAATTATTATGCTTATGTTGCAAATTTTTTGTGCTTTAAGTAGTTTAAAAACTAAAAAAATTAAATTTCAAAAACTTCTTATTAGATTTTTTTGCTTCTTTTGCTAACAAAAGTTATAATAGTTTTAATTATACGACGAATATCTTACATTAAATAGCAACAAAACGCTTTTATATGTTAAAAACACCTATTACAGTAGCTTTACTCGATCAATGATATCTTTTGTTCGTTATCTGTTAATAAGTTCTTGTCAATAACAGTTTTCGAAATAGGAAGGACTTTCTGGCCTTGGAACGACTTAGATCTGAACACAGGCTTTGGAGGGAGCTTTGGTTTAGTTCTTACGTTTTTTCCATCACTTCTAAAACTGTTAAATCTGTGTATTCCCATTTTAGGCTGGATAGGCGGAGGACGTTCTAGCTGGTGATTTAAATAAAGCATCGATTCTGTAGGGAAATGTACCAAGTTATTGGAATTGTTTGAGTTTGTATTGTTTTTGCTAAACCGAGTAGTTTTCGGAGGTAGCTGCGGTGCACTTGAGTCAGAAGTTTTACTTTCCTCCGCAGTAATTTGCTGCGAGTTTCCCTCTGAGTTTTTTGTAAATAATGTTTAGTTTTGTTAACCTATAGCTTTGATAAAATACATCCAAAAAACTAACTATCATAAAAAAGATTTATTTGGAAGTTACAAAAGTAAGAATAAAAGAAAAAAACTGCAACTTTCTTAATTCAGATCGTAATGTAAATAAAGCACTACGTAAACAACTAAAACATACTTTTGCATTTCTTAAAATTAAAAATAAAATCTTAAAAATAACATAGCATACCTTGCTGGTAGATGTTGTCTAGATTTTCTCCTAGGTCGTTTTGATACTCTTTATTTTCATGAATTAGATTGACTTTATACCCAGATGCTCCAGGTTCTTTGTTATCAGTCTGACTCAAGCTATAAAATGTTGAAAATTAATTTTTTCTCATTAAGAATTCTTGTCATCGAAGTCAACTTAGCTACAGAAAAAAAATTAAGTAGCTCAAAAATCTTATTGAAAAATAAAGCAATAAAAAAAATGTGAAAGTGACTATATTCTAACAGTTTCAAAACGTTTTTAAAAAGTTTTCCTTCAGTTTTTGTCTACCAGGTTATAAGTTATCAGGGCTACAATGCTTGTTTTAAAATTGAAAAGTTGCTTAGTTTAGATTATAATATTTAAACATTAATCTAGTAGCTTAAAATTCATAATGAGTAATCAACTTTTGTCATTCTACAAAGGCAACATCTAAATTAAACTTAAAGTTATGTCTTTACAAACTTGAAAGCAAAACAACGTAAATGATACTACAATATTGTCTAGGATTTTAAAATTAACAACATTTACTTATTTCAGTTCTTACAAAACACTTTTAAAGTTCAAAACATTCATTGAATTACATTGAAATTTTAAATAGTAGAATAATTTTCCGCTTTGAACTGCCCTAACAACAGATTAAAGATCTTATAAGCTAAAATTGTAAGTATTTTTCAAAGTTGACTGATGTAAAGTTTTAGATTTTTATAATTAAATTATTTGAATCTACTTTTATTCCAAAAATACTTTTTCAAAAACTTGAAAAAAATTAAAGTGGCTCAAACGTATATTTTCTTTTAACTACAATACAATTTTAAGCTTGTTGACTTACCTTTGTTTTTGTATACATAGATTCTTAGAAGAAGGACAACAATTTATTTTTCCAATTACACTTGGCAGAATACAACAAATACAAAGTGCATAAAAGGTTTGAATAAAAACTAAACATGCTTTATACAGAAATTTTAGATAAAAAAGTTTTGTTTTCAATTTAATTCTTGGATATAACAAAGATTGTAATTTAAAGTAGTTAGATTTTTTTTTAAGTAGTTTATAAAAATTTAAACAGTGGTAACCCGGTAAGATAAAAAGACTGTTTTACATATACAAAGTAGTTCTGATAACTTTGAAATAAGTACATAAGTTATATTTTATCTATATTCATATAAGTAAAATATATTTTAGTTTTTTTTTTAGTTTAAAAAAATTTTAAATCGAATATATTGATATAATGTCATAGAGTTTTTCAGTTAAATTTTATGATAATCTGTTACATACGGTTGGTTTAAGCAAATCCGTTAAGGTGTAAAAATGTATTATAGTTGGTAGTTATAATAAAAGTAAATTGATAATAATTTAAACAAGCGAATTGAGTTGAAAACTTTCTTTTAATAGTTTACAACTACTTACATGTATATATATATATATACTAAGATTTAATTTTATAAACTAGTTGTTAATCTAAAAAAACTGTTTTCAAGATTAGTAATCTGTAAATGAACAAAACATTTGCGTAGAAAAATGTAAAATTGAACTCGGGGTTTAATATAGTTTATATTTATTTAGTTCTTACATAGTACATAAAACAGAATAACTTATTAACCGTACGTAACCAGTAGACTTTTGTTTAGAATTTTCATCCTCAAAAACTTCTGAAATTAAAAATTGCTTTTTATCAACGTTTAATATAAGACGAAAAATACATAGCACAAATAATTAAATTTTGTGAGAATTATCGTTAATTGTAGACCAAAAATTATACTGGTAACCAAAAAACTATAAAAAATAATTTTTCGAAATTTAGAATTGCTTTATTGTAGATATTAAAGTAAAATAATGTTCCACTTGTGCACATAAAAATTGTTAAAAATTAAAATAATTAATTTTGAACCTGATTTTTGTTGTTCGTCGCATGTTTTTCCATCTTCTATCTATAGATATAAATTTATATTTTTAGCACCAAAGAAATTTAATGCTTAATGGAAAAATATAAATTAAGTATGCAAGTTTTGAATTAGATTGCGAAAAGAATACCAAAACAGTTGCTCATCGCTAACTAGGTACGCTTACAAATTTTTTTGACGTCACGATATACATTTTTATTAACTACAAGCGCAAAGTATTTACTACTCGCTAAAAGACAATTAGGTTAAATTTTCATGCTATCTTCTTGCTCTAGCTACTCGATGTTTTAACTTTTATTAGGTTTGGTGTAACAAAAGTAAGAATTAGACAAAAAACAACTTTATAGTGGAGTATTTACTTAATTTTGAAAGTAAAATAAACTAAGACACTTATATTAGCAGCTATATCTCTGTTTTGCCCAAAAAGCCAAACACTTAATGCTTACTTCCTGTACTTTAAATGCATTTCTTTTCAGTGGTATCTTTAGCATACGTGTTATTATAACAATTTAGTTTTGAAATTTATGTGTGCTTTAGATTTTTTAGGAGCCAATTTGTATAACAAATGACGTTTTTAGTGTTGAAGGTTCGTAAAAAAGTAAAAAAGAATTTAATTTCTTTACTACGTTGAAATAACTTGTGAAAATATATTGTAATTTTAGAAATTTATACAACAGCTTCTGATAAACTGAACTAAATTTAAATAAAAATTTTAAGTACATATAGTTAAACATAAAAAATAGTTATAAGTTAGCAATAGTTGATTTCATACTAAGCGTGAAAGTATTAAAATTAATATAATTTTTTTTAAATTTAACATCAAACTTAGTATCTTAAATACTATAAAGCATACGACTTATAAAACTTTATATAAAGTTAAAGCTAAAATATAATTTGTTAAATAACCTAAAAATATTAAATAAACAAGAGTTTAAATAAAACTTAAAACCTATATAACAGACTATTTTCTGCTGCTATTTTCTTGTCTATAAAAATCCCAATTTAACATAGATCTTTCGTCTAAATATAAATACACAATAGTGTTAAAAATTAAACTTAATAAACCTTTAAAAAGACGCTTTTAATATTAATATCATAAAATATAAGTTATTGAGGTAAAGTTTTCAAGTAAAATTATATAGTTTTGTTAAGTAATTTTTGTAACAGTACTTTATAAAATAAAAAACATAATATTCTATTACTTGTAAACTAAAAAAAGTTTTCTACGGTTACTTATTAAGTTAGTTATAAAGTATCACTGTACATACTTTGAGATACTTTTTAAACATTGAATTATGTATGATGCAAATTAAGTTAAATCATTTAAAAAATATACCAAGACTGAGCTGGTTTAAAAAAGTTTTATTTTGATATAAAAACATCTACAACCCGCAAAAAAAGTTCAAAGTGTATTTTTAGAAAAGCTTTTTCCGAATCAACACATTTTAGTACTTAAAAAGTACTAAAACATAAAAGAATTTTAGTTTATTGTAAAATAAGTATTATAGTCACTTTAGAACTTGAGTCAAAATTAAAAACTTGATAATTTTAATATCAAACCTGCTCTGAAGAGTTGTTAACAGAGCCCTCTTTTTCTTCGACAGAACTTTTTAAGTTTGTAAGAGTGATGCGAGTTCTAAATTTTTTTGTTAATAAATACTTAAAAAAGAAGTTTAAATATAGAAAATCAGAAGTATAAATCGTTAGAATGCACTGTTTTCTTGCGATTCCGTAAAATATATAAGACTATGTTCATATTAATGAAATATAACGAAAACAGCTTTTTTTTTGAACATTTACTTTTAAATTGTAACTTTTGATATCGAACAAAACATAGTATTTTTCTGATAATAGCTGTTTTTTAAATTTGTTATGTAGAAATTCATATCGAAACATAATGTTAAAAGACTGCTTCACAATGTCTATGGTTTTAATATAGATTGAAAAGTTCTACAATTAGCCATAAATAATTAAATTAATAATTTTATCACGTTATCATTGTTTTTTTTTTTTTGATTTCATTAAAAAAAAATTTACACTAAACTACATCATGTTAAACAATCAACAATTAAAGTTAGTTTATTAGACCTTTTATACAGGTGTTATTTTTTTTACAAATAGTAAAACAAGAACAACTTAAGGCAAATAGCGAAGACTTTTAGTCATTAGAAGTATCCCCACAAAAGCTGTATAAACTGTATTACAATAAAACCTAAGCAACTATAACTATTAAGTACACAAAGTAAAACAATACTAGCTAAATAATTAATAAATTTAAAAATAAGTTTTAGATTACGGTTTATATTTTGTAACTCGCGTCTTGATAAACTTATATTTTTAAATTGTTAAAAAAGAAACCAGTAAATCTTTTTTTTTAACCTTTATCTTTTTTTTAGTTTAAAATTTAATAAAAAAAAACTATTGTGTTTTACTCCTACCTAGAGTTTTTAATTCAAAAGATATTAAATTATTTTAAAGTTGTGGTTTACAGTTATAAGAACTGGTATAATAAATAAAAGGTTTAGCTTTAACAAATTTTTATTATACAGAGTTCTATCTGTAATTCTTATCTAGTTAAAACAAATTAAAATATTTATGGCTTACCATATAAATTTAAATTTGACTTTCAGGTTTAATTATTGTTGTTTAAGACATAGAAACTTGTCAGCATAAAAAAGGAAGCATATATTTCTAAAATTATTTATTGTTTTCTACAAAACTAAAATCCAATATATAAATTTAGTAAACAACACACAAGCAAATTTAAAATTAATAGTTTACCTTCTTGCAAATCATAAACAGTTATATTTTCAAATAAATTTAGTATTACTAATCTTAATTTGTAATTTTTTTACTGTAAACTTCTCAAACCCGTTTCAAACACTTTTAGTATTAGTGTTCTAGTTTTACAAATACCAAAGAAGGTAAAGTAGACTTTTAAATTAACTTTTTTTATAGCCATAAAAATCTATGCTTAAATGGTAATTGTGTTATAGTTATGGATTTAAACTATATATGTTTTAACACAAAACTCATTTTTTCTCAAAAAAAAAAGCAAAAAACAAAATTAGTTGTATTAGTTATTACAATATTTTATGATATGATTTAAAAGGAAATAAAAACAGTTTTTCAGTTATGTTGTAATCTAGTAATACTGTATAACATAAACATCTTACTAAATTAAATATTTTTTTTTAAATATTCAATCACGTAAAACATGAAATTTTGTTTTAAAAATCCTCCAACTGTACGCCTTATGCACAATAAAAACATAAAAAATAAAAATAAAAAATCATTCAAATTAAGTTTTAGTTCTATAAAATACTCTAATTTAGTTTGGTTACTGTATCTTTAGTTGTTTTGTTCAATAAAAACTTAAAGTATGCAAATATGAATTTAACAAAAGACAAATAAATAAATGTGATTTCAAAAAATATTTAAAATCATAATAACATGACTTATTTGTGTCATATTTACAGAAAAAATTAATATTATATACTAATGAAACTCTAAAAAAATTGTTAAGGATAAACAAATTATAATTATAGTTAATAATTATAATTATTTAAACAAAGTTTAAAAATTTGGAACTTACGGTGAGTATGAGCTCTTTCTTTTTTTTGAGGTCGTTTGCTTACAAAGTAATGCTATACCTATGATAACCAGAGCAACGATAAAACCAACGAAGAAAAAAACAATCTTGTCTGACAAAGCCGCTGAAACCATAGCTGTTTCCGGTTCTGAAACATAAAACACGTTAATAGTTGATAACTTGAAATAAATAATTATGATTATACGAAAAAAGTTTTATCAATATAAAATTTCATTAAGATAACATAGAGTAGCATCTATTGTGCAGTATGATTAATAAGTTGCAAATAATATGTTTAATATTCTATGCACAAAAAAGTTCTATAACCATATGTAAAAAACTTAAATAAGTATGGTGTTTATGAAGTTTAAACTATTTTTGATAAAAACAACACTATTTAAAATTATACTTTTAACTTTTTAAACTAAAAATAGGTACTATACAATAAGTCTTAACTAAATTAAACTTAAGACTTTTATTGCATTTATTCAATATAAAACACTTTTATAAATTTAAATGCAAAATAAATAAACACTAAGTGAAAACACATTAAAACTATTGTGATTCTTTAAAAGCAAGTATACTTGGGATAATGAAAACTTTCAAGTAAAAGTCCTTGAGCTTTGTCTTATAAAACTTTTGAAATACATCGAGGGCATTAGTTTTGAGATCAAAAGGAATTCCTTCGCAACAAAAATAAACAAAAAGCTGAACAGTCAAAGCCCACTCGAAGCTGCCGATTGCTCTTAAGGCGGAAATAAGTATTTTGTACATCACTGTGGTCTATTTAAGCGATTATAAAAATATTTCGCTTCTCCTCAAACAAGTCGCATTTTGAAAATATTTGTTGACGTCAGCATGTTTCGATTTAGGGGAAAAAATAAAATTTGACGTAAAGCGACCATCGGCTAGGTACTACGAAATTTTAATAAAATAGTGCGTTGTCTTAAATGCTAAGAAAACAAGATTTACTACTGACACTATGGTAGCTAAACTATAGTTTAAAGTTTTTGAGGATTAATAAATACTGCCTTTGAGATTTAGATCTTTGTTTTTAGTTTGTGTCGTAAAACTTAAAATGGTATACATATTATGCCTATTTGTGATGAATTATAAAAAAAGTATTATAAGAAAGCTATTACATAAGGTTTTGAATTTAAGTAAGAATAATATACAATAAAGTTCTGAAAGTTTTAAATAAGAAAATCATTAAAGAAATTTATATTTGTATGATAATTCGATATTATGATATAAATTAGACCCTAAATTATGTGCTTTTTAAAATTAAAACGCTTTTTTGGAAAAAATTTAGTAACTTAATAAAAGTTCAAATGAGTTTCGATAAAAAACATACTATCTAACTTTAACAAAAATTTTTTTTTAATCTTAATACAAGTTTTTTAAATATGGTACTGACCTTTGATTTACTGACATAAGTTTTTACTATGTTGTTGGAAGTGAAATTCTTAATAGATATTATTTGTATACTTTTGTTACTAAGTTTTACACTTTTGAAGTCTTTTTTATTGGTAAAACTGTCATATGCTTAGAACTCACAAAGCTAAACAAAGTTTTTTCTTAATGTTTAACTATCGTCATTGGAAATACTATTGTTGTTATTGTTAAAATATATCATAAAACTTGATTTTTGAAAATAAAAAAACAACACAAAAATCACGATTTGAATTAAGATTTATTTTTAAATTAATAAGCTGATCAGCACTTAGTACTGCAAAGTGATATACCATAGAAAATAAGAAAAAAAAAGCAGCAGAATATAAGCAAAAATCCTCGGGTTTATACTTTTTTGAAATATCTTTCAAAACTAAACAAAAAATTGAACAACTAAAAAGCAGTAATGTAATTAGAGTATTTGAATAAAAAGACTACATTCGAAAAAGTTATTTAGAATTTCAATTAAAAAAATATTGACTTTTTTAAACTTTAAAAACAACTAGATTTATTTGTAAGTGCGGCAGTAAAACATAAATCTCTTGTTATTTTTAAATTCGTACAGCAAGAAATGTGGTGAGGTAGAAACTCAAAGATTTTTATCAAATTGTAACTATTTTTTGATATATATTTAAACTAAATCCAAATAAAGCTGCTGTTTATCTATATTATTATTCTTTTAAAACGTTTTCTTTTGTACGAAAGTTCACAAATGCATTTTCTAACACTTAAATTCAAAACAACATTCTAAAAATACAAATAAATATCAAAAAAAAAATACTAATCACAGTGAGGTTTCAAGTTAATTTTACCAAATCTAAAGGTAGAAAATTTTAAAGACAGCAGCTAAAAAATATAATTCATATTTTTCATTTGGTAAATGAGACATTCAAAAAAACAAATATGTAACATATTTGTCTTACTTTACTACAGATTAGTCTAATAGAGCACCTTATACTTGTGGGAGTCAGAACTGTATATGATCTTAAACTAATGGTTTAAAAACAATTATTATAGTGGTTAGTTTTCAAACTAAAAATATAGTGCATCAAAGCAGTTAGTATAATACTTCTAATAGTAAATTGAAGAAGTTGTATTTTTATTACGAAAAGCGTACTTTATAGTTTGAGGTGTTGTATACATTTTAGACTGGCTAAAATACACGAATAAAAAAGAAAAGTTGAAGAATACAACGTAGGTAACTAAAGCTGAAAATATAGTTTAAAAAGTTAAGTAAACATATTTGAATGCACATACTAATTTTGGCAAATAAGTATTAATTAAAAAAAAGATTTGATAAAACTTTTGGCGAACAAAATGTTGGCACACTTTTCAAAAGTGTTGGCTGTAACAACATTCTGAAAATAATCACAAATACTCTATTTAGAATAGTAAGTTTATAAAATTAAAAACTATTTAGATTTTGTCAACTTTTCTTCACGTAAAAAACCAGCTGAATTTTGTTACCATGTTTGTGTTCAATTTCAAAAGGTACGTAACTATCGACAAAAACACTTACATTACGTTTTACTATATGTTTTATCTGAGTATTTTTAGGTTCTCGTACTGATTTGTCGTTAATTTGTCTAGTAAACATTTCATAAAAATCGTTCGTACAATTTTCTCGAAAAAATTTGTTCAGATCATCTTTTGTATCAAAAATAAGCTTGTTTGATGTCAACTTGTCCCCTTGTCCTTTAAGAACACCTCGAGATCTGGCTCTCTTTCTCATACTATCCCAGTCGTTTTTCAAAACAAAAGGTTCAGTCTTGTAGCAAGTGCATCCTTCACAGATATCAATAGGAATGGCGTTGTTGCTTTTAATGCTTTTATTAAAATCAAGTGTTTCTCTGTATGGTTGATTTTTACAGAGATTTTTGTTTTTAATTGAGCTAAACATTTTTTCTATTATGCTGTATAAGGCTGTTTGCAGCTTAAAATCGTCTCTTTTGTGAAGCGGGGGGTGTACTTTACTTCTTTTAAGAACTTTAAATGTGAATTTCATTGTTATTTTTTCCTCTCTTGGGTCATACACGAACGTCATTGGATAACGACTATCTACTTTTAATTCTGTTTCACCTTTTCTGACTTTCTTGTGACGATACCTTGATGGAACTTCAAAATGGAAAAATTTCTTGAATGGTTCGAAGCAGTTTTTATCTTCATATCGGTATCTTGACAGTCGAAAAAACGATCTTGCATTTGTTAGAGTCTTCCAGGAGCACTTTGTTGGCCAGCAATGACCTTCAACACTGTGATCGCATTTTGGTTTCAAACAAGAATCGGTCAGCAGGCTTTGCGTCGAAGTGTCATTCTCACATTTAAGCGGGGCATACTCATTTTCCATAAAGTTTTTTAAACTTAACCACAGTGATGGAGCGAGAGGTAGGCTGAGTGAGCGTGATTTCAAGCAAGATTTCCTTCTCATACAATGGAGCACCTGGCTTTTATTGCTCTTGTTAAAGTAGTTTTCAATTATGCCGTAAGCTTTTTTGTGAAGTGACTCGATAGTGTGCATGAGTAGCGGGTTTGTGTGAGTCACGTGACTAGTCATGTTGTACGGCAGCGTATGGTGGTTCTTGAAGTTTGCAATCACCTGGTTAGCCGTGTGGTTGAGCGCTTCTCTCAGTTTCAGCATGCAGTTCCGACGTTCTTCTAACTTGAATTTCGGACCGAAACCAACTAGATTTCTGGTCAGTTCAGGTTCGAAACTTTCGACCCAGTCTTGAATCATTTTGGCTGGCGAGGCTTCTGAAATGTATAAATGGGAAGTTGAAGGAAAGAAGTCGTCGTTTTCAACCAAAATAAAGTTGTTAAGAGTTTTTTTTTCTCAACCGAAATATAATTATCAAAAAACTGTTTATTATTAAACTTATTTGATTGATTGTAATCAAAACTTAACAAATATAGAAAAGAAATTAAATATGTAGAAAAATATAAATGTAACTTTATTTAAACATCAATGAAAAAAAAGCTTAAACTTTTAAGAGCTTAAAGATTTATTTTTTTTCAGCTTCAATAATTTACAGCTTTCTAAGTTTTATTGTTTTTTATTACTTCAAAACTATATTTTAACTCCACCATTTCGTAATGAAAAAAAAGTTATGTTTTAAGTGAAAAAGGTAGGAATCATTTATTTTGTTTTCATAACAGTAAATTAATGTATAACGTTACTACTTAGTTCTAATTTTAAATAAGTTTAAAAGAAACATAAATGTTATATTAAATCCAGAACAAAACACAAAGTAAAAATATAAAATAAAAGTATAACAGTGACCACAAAGAAAAAAGTTTGTTGAAAAAAAAGTATATGTGTTTATACGTAAAAAATAAATTAATAAAATCAATGCAGTTAGTACATTTTAGTTCTACAAAAAATTATTCGCTACTAAACAGACAAATCTATCTATCACAAAATAAATAGAAACTAGTATTAAACTTTTAATAGTTTCAAAGCGATATTTATTATGTAAGTTGACTACAAATACTACTAAAGTTTCAAAGTAAAAATTTTAAGTTTTTAATTAATAAAAAATTCTTACTTTCAGCTACAGCATCTATTCTTCCTTCTATTTCATCTACTGGACCCAAAAACTCACTATAAAATATTAAATTTTAAAAATAGAACAACAGCTTTTGTAAGACCTTAGCTCTATAAAAGTAGTTAATAATATTACCTGTTTCCTAATGTTCTTTGAACGCATCTTTTCCGACTATATCCGCATTCTGGATCAGCTTCACATATACTACAAAAATGTATTTAGTCTAATATTTCCTAAAACAGATAAAGCATTAGTTCTAACAGTTGCGTCTACGCGCAATTATTATCTTAAAAAAAGAAAGTTTTAAGATTTTTTTTTTTATTTTGTTTGATATGTAGATATTTATTTAGAATAAAACATCTTACGTTTTATTAGTGTGACCCGAGCAAGTGGCTAAGTTTGAGAACACTACTCTATCTTTAAAAGCGATTATTAGTTTAGATGCTTTTGCTGAGTTGTTTGACTGTTCAGTTCTTAAAAGAGCTTTTACTTCACAAACTTTTGGATCAATCTTACAGTCTTTGTGATTAACAAAGTTCATTTCTTCCAAATAAACAGTTGAATCCTAATAGGTTTTATTTTTTCTTGAATATGTTGTGAGATAATTTTTGTTTTCTATCTTTAATTAAAAAAATTTAAATAAGATTTTTGGTAATAAATTTATTAAAAAAACTTTTTACACATCATGTTTAATTCATGCTTAAAAAGACTAATTTATCTTTAGTCTGTTTTTATTTGAATGTAAATAACTAACCATGTTTTTTCTCGGTTTAATCCGTAACACTGACCCTTTGTCAGTTCCTAAATACAGCATTACTTCATTTTTAAAAGCTGCATTGCTGTCCACTAGTATTGTAGTAATGTTAACACTGTAAAACATGTTATTTAGATTTATAAAAAATGAAAAGTGTTATGTTTATAAAAAAAATAACTTACTTGTCTTCTGTGAGAAAAATAGCTTTTCCTTTTAAAGGAGATACTATAAGAGTATGACTTTTTGCAAATATTCTATCTGGTTTAGATACATCTTTAGTTAAAAATGAACATGTTGATAGTCTTGTCGGTGGCTCCACAGGCTCAATTGGATAGTAAACATTGTCTACGTATTTTTTGTCGAAATATCTTCGTTCCTCAAAGTTTTCGATGATATCAGTCATTTTGTACATACAGACGACTGATGTCTGTTTTATGATCCACTCTCTAAATTTAATTTTTGAGTGTTTAAAAGCTACCGTATGCTTCAACAAGAAGGTAATGACTAATATTGTTGTTTAAAACTTTTGCTTAATTAAAAAACAGTAAAGATTGTTTTCTATTTTTGCACTAACGCATTAACTATCAAGACAATTATATTTATAAAAAAAAATTAAACAATTTTTTTTAACTTACTTTGGGGTTGTAAAGGTTGCATAGAGAACATCAATTTTTTTTTTGGAATTTTTTTCTGTGATGGTAACCACATCAGAAACTGAAGTGATTACGTCATAGACCATTGGAGGACCGTCGCCTTTCTGAAGAGTGCACAAAATTCTCGATTTTGAAAAAGTGTTCCACTCTTTATCAGCATACTCTTCTATTTTGTCATCTTTACACACTTGCGCCACTCTACTGTATCTGGTTTTTATTTCTGTTACAAGAGGAGACTCTCCCTTTAAAGCTCCCTCAGAGAAAAAGATGTAGACTTTTTCTCCGTAAGAAAGCATTTTAATGAAATCAGGATTAGATTCAAACGAGTATTTGTTTGTTTTCATGAAATCTGATGATCTTATCATTATTGGATCTTCATCACGAAATTGGCCACTAGAATAGGCAGCCAAAATAATATCTGACTTGTTCGAGTCTGTAAAAATAAATTACTATACGTTTTATACTTAAACAGACTAATAAACATATATAATGATAAACTGTATATTTACAGTAAATACACAAAAGCTTTATAATTTTATTAATAAGATGTAACGTTAAAATGCTTTAAATCCTTGAGATCCTGATAACCTGATAAGCTTATCGGAATATATACCACATATGTTTTTGTAACAAAACTTTATTCCGACTAACGGCGTTTCACTGCTATTTTATTTATTTTTATTTTTGAAAACTTGCCTATTCTTAGAGCTTTTTTTGAGGTTAGTACATACTTTTATTAAATTTGTAGTTTTAGTAGACAATTTATATTTCTATATTTTTATTCTAAACTTTGTTTTCAAACCATGAAGTTCGTTTATAGTTACTACTCACGTAAATATTATACATAATTATACATGCTTTTTATTCTAATGTGTGTTAATATTTTATAGACTCCGTAGATCTGTTCTTAAATTTATTTGAGAGCAGTGAAACGCCGTTCGTCGGAATAAAGTTTTAACACAAAAAATCTGTGGTAATTTTATTAATATATAGCCATCTTTTTTTTTTGCAATCAACCATAAAATTAATAATACTTAAACTGTGTTTTTTTAATGTTAGTTATAAAGTTTATTGAACGACTAAAAAAGACGTTCAAAATATTTTGTCCTAGGACCTGGTGCACGAAGAATCTTCCGGTTATCGATTCGCAGACTTCTTGGATATCTTTTAACGTATTGTCCAGAACAAAATGAAATAATTAAGTTTTAAAATATAAACTTATATCATTATTTAGGTAAGCTTACCATGATATTACAAACTATTTATAAAATGTAGCTATTTATTGCCTAAAATCAGATAACTAACTTTAAATAGTTAATCATACTTTATTGTTACAAACAAAGACTTACAAGCACAAACCGTAAGTTTGAACTAAATAATTTTTATTTTATTTTGCGCTTGCTATAAGCATCGATAGAAAGTATAATCATTCACTAAATCCTATAAGACCTATAAGTAGAAAAGTTAAATGAATTTACAATTTTATTTTCTTCTATAACGTTTTTACAAATAGAAAGTGTGCTAGTTTTAAAACTGGACAATTAGTTTGTTAATTACTTTTATTTGTTAGCTGAATGCTGATGCTGTCTGTTTTAGACTTGCTGCAAGCCTCCGTTACTTTTGCATTACCCATGTTTATATCACAATACTTTGCTTCACTGTAGTTTGATTCGTCCATTCCTTTTTTTAAATGAAAGTCTTCACGCTGTTGTATATTAAAAAACAAAATTTAACTTTGTGTTTGAACGTTTCTTTAAAACGTTATTTTTTAAGTTAAAATGATATTCAGATGTTATACGATACACTTGTTTTAGAAAATAAATTGTAGCATTATTTATACTGATAATTTTTAGCAGAATTTGTTATATAGTTAAAATACAGTAGACTACCGCTTAAGTACGCACTTTTTTTTGGTACGCACCCCGCCTTAAGTACGCACTTATCCTAAATTTTCGATCATCAAGTTTTTCCAGATTATTTTATGTTTCCAGGTAGAATGGCCAACCTGCTGAGTTAGCCTGAGACTTTCACAATTTTTAAACTAGTACTGTAATCCTGAGTAGTCTAAGTGGCCTGAGATTGTGACAGTCCTGTTATTAAATGTTAATAAACTAAATACTTATGTAGTGGTTGCAGAAAAGTGAAAGGAATAATGATATTTCAGCTGTAATGCTATAAATTAAATAAATCTAGATGACAAAGTTAAAAAAACCTACAAATACAACATAGTTAAGTCATAATTTAATTTGAACGTACACACATTGATATTTTGAAAATGTTTGGTAAACACAATGTAGTTTTGTACTTTCCCTCTAACAAAACATGGAAAAAATGGCTTAATATTCTTTTTTATATCATTAACTGACATTGACTTTCTTTATTAAATGTATGTATTAATTATGTAGAAACATTTTATAGAAAAAATAAATCATTTTAAAATCTATTAAAAAAAATTGCAGATTAAAATTTTGTATTAAATATTTTTTTAAATAAAAAGACTTGTTTATTTGGCTTAATTATTTCGTGGCTAGTTGTAAGAAAGAAAACAAACAACTGAATTTCATATTATACTACGTCGTCAAAAAGTACGCACTACCCGTGCTATGTACGCACTTTTTGGTCGGGTTCAATTTGCTTACTTAAGCGGTTGTCTACTATGGAAAGCTAACCTTCATACTTATAAATAAAAGTAAAGTTTATTATAATACTACTAATGGTACTGTCAAACTATTATTTTTTATTTTACTAACTTGTTAAAGACAACCGAATTTTAGTTTACAGTAATTACAAGTTTAAAAAGTTTTCAAACAACTTTAAATAGTTTTATTTATAATACAAAACTTTATTGTTTTAAGATTAAAACACGATAAAAAGTTCAACTTAATCTGTACTTTTTATCAATTAACATAAGTTAAAAATATTCCTGATAAGCTGATTTTAACAAGATTCTGAAAAAAAAAACAATACAGCTAAAAAGAAACATAACATTTTTAAGATATGATAATTAACACTAGTAACTTCTTATATATTTTAAAACATAAATAAAAACTTAAGGGTGTATGATTTCAGTTTTGTTCATAGTTTGAAAAAAAAGAAAAATATATCGTTTTTATGAAACTTTCTTGTTTTACCAACTTAGAGTTATTGGTTAAAAAACTAAGTTGTTATTTTAAAATATTTAAATTAGTATGTTTTGAAAAAAACTGCTGCTACACGTCCACAGAAATGGATAATTATATAAATTTTCTGCGGAAAGTTGTTTCAAAAGTAATACTATACATAAATTAAATATTTTTTAATAATTTAAAATACAAACCAATTTTTTTTTGTTATCTTTAGATAAGAAATCAATTGTTTTTACTTCAGTAGCTGGGGCTGTTGTTACTTATTACGTGATAAAATGTAAATTTAGAGGCATCAGTAGTAAAATAACTTAAAAATAAGTTTTATATTGACAACTCTATAACACCTGCCTTTACTTATGTGAAAACAAAACACAAAATAACCGTATAATATCTACATTGTCCTTTCGCACCAAAAGTTCCACAAACTCTTAGCTTGCCGTTTGGTTTTAAATAAATCTGACGTATGTCATTTTCACAAAACATTTCTTCCTGAAAATTTAAACGTTTAAACAAACTAGAAAGACATTGCATTAATACTGCAAAAAAAAACTTGACTTACGTTGTATGTAATACAGCGTTCTTTTTGTTGAACACTTGGGGGAAAATAAAGTCTTTCACTGTACAAAACTGATGGAGATTCATCATCAAATGAATTTTTGAACATGTACACATTGTTTCTGTTATTTAAAAAAAAAAATGGTTAAAATTTGTAGAACTTTAAACTTAAAAACTTATAACCTCATGATTAAATATTTTTATAGACTGTAAGTTATAATTTTTTACCATAGTAATTGAAATCTTACTATACTATTAGTTTTTTTTATAAGTTTACGAATCAAAATAAAGCAACTTCGATTCACTTATAACAAAAAAACGTAAGTAAACTATAAATATTTTTATGTTTTATCTAACATGCATATTTATGGCTCAATTTAACCAATTCAATGTGAGCATACAAAATAAAAATAAAGTTTTTCTAGTAAATAGACAACGTGTAAAAATAAAAAGTAATTTGGCAGAAGTTTGATAGGTACTCGAACTGTAACTATTTATTAGTATGTATATAGTATTATTTCGTAGGAAAAAATTCGAAATTATTCGCTAACTTTTACTTTTGTCTATTTTGTTTATTACTTCTAAAAAAGGATGTTTCAAACTATCATCATTAACACGTAAAAGTATTGCTACAATGTTTTGTTCATTAAAGCATAAAAAAACACATTTTTATTAGTTATATAAGGATATGAATCTATACAATAAGTAGAAATAAAATGATTCATACACCATCCTACTCTATAAGCATAAAAGTAAATACAAATTTTCTTATCATTGGCTTCCCATGACAGTTGTGAAAGACGATATTTTGAGTCAAAGTAAATTAGTATTGCTGTAAAGTCCTGTACTATATCAACCTTTCCCAAAAAATGCACTTTTTTTGAGATACTTTTTTAAAAATTAAATTTTTATGGAAATATTTAATTTTAGACTTATAAAATATGGCTATTAAAATACTCACTATAACTAATAGCTGAAAGTAATGAGTTGCAAATGCAAACAAGCAGATTAGCTCATCACTATTTTAACATTCAAGTTTAAATTCTTTTTTTTCATGTTTGTCATGTTTTAAAATTTAAAGAAGTCAAACACAATGGTTAAACTTGATAATCATCCCCTATAGAAAGAATAATACAACAACATTGTTAAGTTTGAGTGTAATGCCTGATCAGTTTTTCTTTGATCTTTTGTTCCTTGCATGTGTTTATGAATAAGTAATAGCTGCAACTGTTCATACCATAATACTACAAATTTTGTCTATATTACTTATAATTTGTCTTCTAGTATCATATAACATTCGCAATTTTTAATAAATGGTTTATGTTGTAAGAATAAAAAACTCAATTTTTTAGCAAAGTGTACATTTAAATTCAAATGTTTAGACTGAGTTAAACTAATATTGTAGAATACTAGTAAACTGTTTCTAAGGTTTCTACAAGTTCGTGTAAACTATTAGTTTCTAAGCAAAAAGGGTTACGAAGCTATTGATGTTTAAAGTAAAACCTCTTTTATTTACAGTTTAGTGAAATTAATTTGACCTTCCAAAAAAACAAACTTATGGTAATTTTGTAAACTATGTCTTACAAAGACTCTTAATTAAGAATTTATTTTTTATAGGAACGTATAGGAAGTATTGCAGAACTTTTATTATCTTTATTGACGTAGTTAAGCAATTACGTCATAATTGCACCTGTCATTTTTGAGAAATATAAGCATTTAGAATTGAGAAAATACAGTCTAATTTCTGCTAACCTATTTCAAGTTTACAGGTAAATTTAATAAATTTTAATCTGAGAAAAATTGTAAATTTATTCTCTGAAAAGTATCCTGCATGTAACACGATGTTTGTAGCAAAAAACTATTGCTTTAACAAAAGAAATAACGGCCGCTTGCTACGTTAAGATATGAGTAATTACTTTCCTTTTTATTCGGTAGACTTTTATGCCTTTGATGTATTGAGCTGCGTTTCCTTAAACATTACATCATCACATTAGGCTAACTGTCATAAAATTCCCAATACGTCATGTATAACAACATATTAGTTTATTTTTTATATTTAACTGATAAGTAAAACGTAGCTTATACTAAAACTTTTTTATAAAACAGAAGTGAAATATATCAACATAATTAAACCATACTAAATGAACTTTTCTTAGATAATTAGCATTAAAAAAAGAGAAAATATATTCTTTTACTGTTTCTTTATACGTTAACTTGTAAAAGAATAAGCATTTGCTCTGTCGGAAAAATAATCTAATGACTTAAAAAGAAATTTGTCAGTTCAGATTAAATGTATTTCATAAAAAATATGTTATAAATATTTCAAAGTTTGTGGTATTAGAACAAACCTTTTTCCATTTTAAATCAGAAACTAAGTAAATTGTTTTATTGGACTTTTAACATATAGCTAACTTTTTTTAACTTAAAATTGTTTTTGGAAGTTTTAGTTTTTTTCTTAAAGCTAAACATTTTTAGAATACATCAACTTAAAATACATCCAAAAAATGTAAAAATATTCTTAAGACCAATTTTTGATAAAGTTTATAAAAGTTTTTTATTTAACCTTAACTCATAAAATTATTCATATAATAAAATGTTTTTAGAATAAAATAAGATGTGTTGTTATAATTTTAACTAACATCATCACTGTGAAATATGTCTACTAAATTATAAATCATTTTTAATTTAAAGTACAAAAGTGGACCATATAGAACTAAAGCTATTAAAAAATTTACATTTGTAAACATTGCTCCAGACTTAAAAGATCAGTTACTTATGTCTAGGAGAAATTTGAAAATATTTAAACTGCCTATTTGAAAAAGAAGCTTATAAATAATTCAAGTTTTTTGCTGATATCAGTAAGAATTTCACTTTTTGGAAGAAAAAAGTTTTGTAAATAATATTTGACTATAAATTTTTTCTATATACAAGAAAAATTAAAAACTTTACTAACTTTTGTTCAAAACGGTTATAATAATAAGAAAAATAAATTAAATTCTTTTTTTAGCAGCTTTGCTAATTAAAAAAAAGCTTTTATGAGTTTAGGCTTTTTTATTTTTTATCATGTTAAACATAGATTAAAATTTCTAACAGAATATTCTAAACAAACTATATTAAATATATATGTTTTATAAATTAGTTTAAAGTTGTCTTAAAAAATTATTATTAAATAACATATTACATAACTAACCTATAAACAATATACAATAAACCGTAAAATAAAAAGTATACAAATATACAGCTAGTAAACAAGAATCTTAAGTAAAACATTTTGAAACAAAATCTTATTTTTTCCTCAAATTTTTATTTGTGCATATGTATGTTATATAAATTTTTCTAAAATTCTCCCAAACAGTTTTAATTAAATATGACTGAGTTATTACTTAAAATATAGGCTTTCCTCAAAAGTTTTTATTAAATGTGAAAAAAATGCGTTCACTTTTACAACTAGTTACAGGAAAATTAATTCTATCAAAAAACATTTAATACTTAAGAACGACCGTATTAAAACAAAAAGTAAGTGTAAGTTCTCACAGTCAAGATAATGTACAAGTATATAAGTTTTCTAATTGATATCTACATATTTATATACAGTTATGAAATAAGAATAACATACTTTGACCCAATCAGTATAAGGTTGTCATCGTTTTCCCATTTGTCTATACTGGTCAGTCTGGTAAACGAAAAGTTCGATCTACTACCGTCGGCTCCCCATCCTCGGAACGTAGGAATTGTAAAATGATTTACTGTAAAAAATGAGGCTTGAAACTAAAAATTAAGCAACAGTTTTATAAACAATACTTTATGAGAATTGATAATTAAAATTAATCAAATAAACTTAAACTACAAGTTATTTACTTTTGGATCTAATGAACGGCTTTCGGTTGTTCAACGACTCTGGTTCGCGGTTAAAGCAGCTGCAAGAAGGCGTGAAAAGGGAGATGAGGAACAAGAGAACATGTAATGAGAGATATCTTCGTCTTGGATTCCTGCTCTTTTTATTTTGCATTGACTGCTGACAAAAAGACTCAAAACAAAGAGTCTTTTTGGTGTTTTTGATGTTTTTTTTCTTTGTAGTTTCTTTTTTAAAAAGCGAAGGAATCAAAAGAGTTGATAAACTTTGACGCCTAAATCCAATTATGATCTCAAGCTGCAAGTCATCTTCTTTAATTCTTTGAATCTGGTCACACGTTCTTGTATTAAGAGAAGAATTCATAGCGACCTAGCTTTTATGCTATTAATACAAACTTCAAAATTCGATTAAAAGTTGTGTTTTTTTACACTTTATATGCTTTTAAAACTAAATTCTAAAAAAAATATCGAGTTTAAAAAAAGATAATTAGCTACTGTTGTCCTAAAAAAATAAAACATTGTGAATATTAACTAAAACTTAACTAATCCTTGATTTTAAACTAATATAATTGGTTTATCACGTGAGTAAAATGATTGATATTGAAAACTTACCGAGTACAAAAGATAATATTTTAAATGTGGTGCAGCAACGAAAAAAAAACTTTTAATGTTCGACTGATCTGTTTAAAGTGAAAACTAAACTACTTATAAAAAATACAATTTTAACAAACTTTGCTAATAAAGCGCGAACAGCATGTAAATGCGTGTGCAAACAAAAACATTTGAACGCTAAAGATATTCAATGCTTCACTACACTCCCTGTTTTAAACCTAGAGGGCAGGAAAGGCAGAGAAAAAAGCGGTTCTCTCGCTTTATGCTATCTCTGTATGATGCTATTGCAAAGTTAACAAACAAACTTGCTACCGGTTGACTTGTGCGTACTTAAGTAGTTCTGTCGAGGCGGACGATTTATGAATAGAGTGTGCACGTGGGTGGTGAGTTCAGAGAAAATCAATCTGATCGAAAGAAACTCTATAGCCTATAAATTTATGTTTAACAAGAGTAATGACGAATACGCAACTCAATGTACGTCACTTGTGGAAGTTGAAGGAAAAAGTTTATTGCTGATAAAAAAGTATTTTTTAGTTTGATCGTTGCCATATTTTTTTTGTGCCCGGCGTGGGAAAATAAAGCTAATAAAAAAATAAAAATTCATTGATTGGCTACTGCACGTCTTATACATTTAATTTATTTAAAATGTTTCCTGTTGAAAACTTTTCATCATTGATATGTTTAATTGAAAAATAATTTTTTGTGTTTATCATTTTACAAATAAACCATAGACATAAACATAAACTGTGAAAAGAAGAAGAATAGTAACTTGTGATTTTTTATATTACTCAAAAAATTAAAAAAATATCTTAGCTATAAAAAATATGTTCATTTAACTTACCTTGACATTTTATAAAATATTAATAAAACAAACAAAAATAAATTTTACAAATTAAACTATTGACAACACTTAGCAAAATCAACACAACACTTAACATAATTAAAGTTTAAAGTTCATATCCATTTCTAAAACTTAAAAACAATATAAGTTTTTTTTTAAACAGTAACTTTAATGTTACTTGCTAAGTAAATTAAAGTTGCTAAAATCAGGGTGTCAATGGTTAAATATGTTACTATTTGTTCATGCAGACTAATTATTTTTTTTGTTGTAAATGTTTAGTCGGCAGAAATGATAAATATCTTACATGCTTAAAACTTTAATCTTACTTTATTGTTGTACTGCAGAAGCAGCAAAAAATAGTCTAAAAACATCTATTTTATTAAAACATAAGATTATAAAAAACAAGTACAACTATATTATTAAACAATTGTTTAATGTTCTTTGTCAATCATTATTTATTTTTTTATTAAATTTATACATAAAAATTTCACTTTAAAACAAAGTTTTTCAAAATTCGGGTTATAACATTAAGTGTCGGTTATTTTATCTTTTTGTACAGTAAAATAAACTTACTATTAAGCAAATTATTAACCTATAAAACTTAAAAAATAAGTTTTTTTTTTAACTTAAAACTTTGCATTGTAATTTTAGTTTATGTTTAAAATCAACTTATGAAAAAAAAGATTAATCAAAACATGGTAAAAAGACTATTTTTGCTATCTTTTTAAAGTTTTAATTTTACATAATAATTATATTATATCACTTTATTATATTTGTAAGTTTAAATTAGTCAGCACTTTAATAACAGTTAGATGTATTATTACTATTTTTTTTACTGTAATATATACAAAGCGAATGCTTATATAGTAGGTCTATTTGACAAACAGCTTTAGGAGTAACTATAAAAAAAGTAAAATAGTAAAAACAGTTGTTCAACTTCTATCCTTTATAACTCATTAAAAAACAGTAAAATAGTTGAAGATCTTATGAATATTTAAAAACTTAGGTTTTGAAGAACACTTTCTTAAACCCACAGAATTTCTGACAGATATATTATCTGTAAAAAAAAAACAGAAATTTTTTTTTACTATAAATAAGAACAAAAATAATTTAAAAATAAAATAAGAATAAATAAAGTCATAAACTAAGTTAAACAATCAAATTCATACCATTGAAGTAGTAATTTTAAATGTATAACTTATAAAGCACGATTTAGTAATTAATAAAAAATATTTGCAAATTTTTTGACTATGTTTTTGTTGAGTTTATTTCAAAATCAAACTAGAAAAAACTAGATTTATACAAATTCATAGAAAACCAAGGTGAAAAATTTTAGAATAAAAATTAGCTACAAGTACTGCTATATGTATCGATTATTACACAAGTACTTTAAAATAATACTTCAAAGCAAAAAAAAAATCATATCTGTGTAACTATCAACTTTATATAACCCTAACAGACTTCTATAAGCAACATGCTATTACAAAAGAATTTAAAGAAAAAAGTTACTTTCAAACATTATATTGTGCTAGTTCATTTTAGAATTTAACTAGTTAACTTTATTAGCTAAAATACGACACGGATAAACTTTATGGTTTACACTAAACAAGAATTAAGAATATAGTTTATACTTTTATGGTAGTTTGCAATATTATAAGTTTATTAGAATTAATACCTTTGACGAAATTTGCAGTTTAAAATAATAAAGAAAACATTTATCACCGGTTGTAAAAGGATTTAAATAAATTTAGTTTGTAAGGAATTTGAATCAAAAATTTTAAGTTATTCGGACTAATTAAATATTATTTTTTTTAAAGTTTTATAATTACCTTCAACTAATAGAAAGTTTACAATTTTAGTATATACTATAGAATAAATTATTAACAGTAACAAAAAAGATATAGATTTAAAAAATTGTGCATAAAATAACTTAATTTAAAGAACTAAAAAAATACTTATAACTTACAAAATCAACATTCAATAACATATTTACAGGTGTTAACTCAAGACTTATTTTTTGTTTTACAGTTCAGCTGACGTGCATGAATGATAATAAGTTCATTTTTAAACTTAAAAAATATTTTTAGAAAAGATTAACACCTTGATTTCTCATAGCTTTTTTCAACTTTAGGGAGGTTTTTAACTATGTAAGAACAGAGAAAATTACTTTAGTTTAGTACAAGTAAGTCATAAAATACTATCATACATAAATAATACTGTGAATACAAACTCACACACAGTTTTTTAATAATGAAAATCGACCAAATTAAATAAAACAAAAAGTACAAAATTCTAGAACATACTTAATTATTAATTAATGCATAGAATTTTGAAAATAATTGTAAATCTATCTTTCAATGTCAAGTAGAAACTGCTGGTCGTTGGCTGTGACGTCAGTTAATCATTTTAGTAGCCATAAAATGCCACCCACCTACATCTTATGACATATTGTATTTTTAAAAACGTCACTTTACCATCTGGCAGGAAGTTATTTTCAAACTAATCAACTTTGACTAAAAACTACAAGAAAAATCAAAGTACAAAACAATGTAACTGTTAATATTAGTTTAAGTGTATATATAAGTATAAGGATTTAGTATGAATACTCGCACTTTATGTACAGTCGTACTATATTAGCTCTAGTAATAAAATAATGTTTAGAAGGGAAGTTTTTTAGAAAGAATCAATTAATTTTTATGGAGTTTTTTTGGCAATAGTTATAAGTTTTACTCCTAAAAGCTTTACAAAACGTAGGAATTTTCGGTCGAAAGTTGTTATTTTTTAATCTAAAAGTCGTGAGACTTTAATAAATGAATTTATAAAATGTTTTCAACAAACTTTAAAAGATAGAGCTATAAAAAAAATAACAAAACTAAACATGTGAAATATTTACAAATCTAAAAAAAATTACTACTAAACCTTTCTTTATAAGAATTAGTTTGTAAGTTCGACTCAAAAAAAACTTTTCGATCGACAAATATATCTTTTAGTAACTTTATTTGAGTAATCATGGTAAGTTTTTAAAACTTTTTAATACTAAATTAAATATTCTTTTATTTTTTGTTGACAAGTTAACTAAAAAGTTTAAATGACTTTATTAAAAGTTTACTGCTGTAACTGAGCAGAGGTTTTAGTGTTTTGTATCCCTTAATTTGATTACTGAAATTACAAACAGCAAAAAACCTTTGATGTTTTAGCTTAATATTGCTTAGTATTTTTCACATATACTAAGCTACAATAATTGATTTAAAATACTCAAAACGATAAAAAGTTAAATAGAATCACATTAAAAATAAATACGAAATTTTATACTATTTAAATTAAGTATTTCTTGTACCTCCTATCTAGATTTTGTAATAGCTTATTTAGAATTATCAAACAGGGTTCTATTTTAAATTATTTTATGCAATTTTAAAATGTAAGCTAAACTGTTTAACAAATGGTTAGATTTTATTTTCTACTATAACCGCTTATTTATTCACTAAAACATTTAATAACAAAGTTTGAAATTAAAACTTGATATTTGCACCTAACCTGAGTATCAAAATTAACTTAGTTTGCATTTTTTCGATTAGTTGAAATTGATATGAAACATTATATATAAACGATAAGAAATTTGGAAACAAAAACAAAGTGTAAATAATAGTTAATTTTTATATCTATCAAGCTTTAGCTGATAAAAAGATAATTAGAAAGAATAAACTTGAAATGCTTAGTAAAAGCTTAAGGTTTTTAAGTTTACTAGTTTTTAGTAAAGATACTCCTTTAGTAAAAATAAAAAATAAATTACTTTACGATATTACCTCTAATACCAAAAAATTTGTATAAAAAGAATACATTGGTTTTATTTTTGAGTTTTGATTCAAAGCTGAGCTGAACTACTTTTATGGTACTTAACCTTATTAAAAAAATCTCTTTATTGAAATTAAATAGAAAGACAAAAATAAAATGTTTTAGAAACTAAATAGAACAATATTTTACTTTTTTTTATATTTTATATAGAAAACAGCTTTATATATATATGTATATACAAATTCATATAGAAATTTTTTTTGTGTATTATTTTTTTTACATATGTGAATGTTTTATTGTTAGAAAACTGTTAGATAATAATATGTTTTTAACTTTAATTTTTTTTAACTTTTATGCTTTTTACTTCTTGCTTTTTATTAGAAAACTACAACTTTTTTGTACGTGGATATTATTATCGACTTACAATGTTTGTCTGTCTACAGGACTATTATTTTTTCACGAACAAAGATAATTTTGTTTCTTACTTTTTAGAAGTATTAGTATTGATTGTCTTATTATTGTTTAGGGTTATTTAATATTTATGTTTTCGTTTTTCATTCTTAAAAAAAAAGATATATCGTTGACAACTGTTATTTAACAAACTGAAAGAAAATTTTTAACAAGTAGATCAAGTCAATAGTAAATTTTTACTATAAGTTCTTAACTAGAATAATTATTTAGATAAAAATTACATTTTATATTACTTCATACGAGGTTGTAATAAACGTTTAAGTTAAACTTATAAAGTTTCTTTCACGGTTGTGACTTTACAGCAAATTTTATTAAATTCCGAGTATTGTTTATATATTTACAAAAGTATTTTCATTCAACAGTTTCAAGTAGGCATTATAAGAGTTTTAAGACTGTAAGCAGCAATAAACATAGGCATCGTAAAGAGGTATTTTTAAACCTGTAAAAAGTTGATGTTAGAGTACCAAAGTTTTCAGTCTTAAAAAAATTATTGCTCTGAATAAATGGTTTATAGAACAACACTAGTTTAACGATTCTTTATTTTGGAGATGAAAAACTAGTATATGTATATAACTTTGAACATTACACATATTTACAAGAAAGCGTATAAATAAACTTAATTTAAATTTTAAGTAAATTCAAACTGGCTCATGCAAACAGGCCTAAAGTAAAAGTTAATGAAGCTGAGTATATAAAAAAATGAGTTTCGTTCAGTAAAAAAAAACGGAGAAAAAAACTTTAGTATTACAAAATGTAAAACTATTGTAGAAAAACTAATAGATACAAGTTTAAAGATAACAAAATTAAAGGTAACCTTAGTTATATAGAACACGTAGAACATTAGAACTTAAATTTTCAAAAAAATAAAAATTTTATTTGAAACAAAGTACATTTAAAAAAAAATCTCTATTTAATTTATTATTCATGAGTTACATTAGACACGATTTTTTGTGCTTGGGCTTAACAAACAAACCTATAATCGATGAAGCTAATGTATTTATTAGTAAAGTACTTAGATGTATTAATTATTAAAGATATATTAAAAGTCAAGCATATTTTACAAAAAGTTAATGTTAGATGGTAAAAACTTGTTTTATTATGAGCTAGGTGTGCTTATTTTAAAATTAAAAACTAATTTTTGTCAGTTATTTAAAGTATTATTTTTGAAATATAGACAAAGTATATATAATGTTAACATTATTTTTAAGAAAATAGTTTTTTACCTAGATGTTATAGTGATCATAGACAAAAATCTCCAGATTATCGAGAATTAAACTGTGGAATGAAATTCCTAAAAGATCAGGGTAATTTTTTAAGGATCCAGAATGATCTAAATGTAGTTTTAATGAAAGAAAAAACAACTAATTATAGTATAAACACGTTTCATCGTGATATTGTTTTTATATGTTTTAAAAATATATAATCAGTTACTTTACATCTTAGGTTTGCCTTTACTGTGTATGTTGCAAAGGATTAAATGACATTGGTTCGTTCTAAATAATAGCAATTACTATTGTATTTTTATTAGGTCTTAGACTAAAAAAATCATTTCATAATTATTTTTTTTTGTTTAAATAATTTACTTAATCCCTGATAAAATTGTTTTCAGAAGATTGAATAGTAAAATCATTACTTAGACCAGTGAAAAAGTAAAACAAGTAGTAACTTATTTAATTTTTATATAAATTTTTTTATAATCCTTATAAAATTATTTTAAAGTTTTTTTTTTCTTTGTCTATAATCTATACAAAAGTAAAAATCATTGGATGAGTTAATATTTATTGTTAAACCTTAAAGTTATGTTATTTATTTAAATATTGCACGTTTAAAGACTTTTAAAAGAAATATTTACACTTCTAAAATTCAAGTAAAAATTTTTCAATATATTTACATATACTAATAAATTTGTGAATTTTCTTACATATTTTACTATTAAAAATCAAATTTAAAGTTATTAGTTTGTTATAAATTTAATGTTTTAAATTATCTTAAAAAAGATAAGTTAAGTAATTATTTTATAAATAAGTATCTAATTATGTCTAAAAGAAATACTTTTTATAAAATAAACCATAAATAGTTTTCAAATTAAAATTGTATCAAGGTAAAAAGTTATATAAATACTAGTTTTAGTGTTAATTTTTCTGGAATACAACATTGTGAAATAATTAGTTTCGTTAATTATAATTCAAATTTTTCAAGTTATTCGATTTAAAGAGAAAACTTTCAATAACTGTATTAATTTTATTAATATTTAAGAAGTAAAACCGAACGTCTTAAAACTTTTAACTATTTTTGACACAAAGTTTATGGTTATACATTTGCAAGGGTGTTTAATAAAATAAGTAAAATTCTTTCAACACAAAATAGAGTAAAGTATCGGTATCCCTGATGCAAATAATACAAAAAAAAACCTTCTGACAGTATCACATTCAAATTAACATTTTCAAGTTAAGCACAACTTTGTTTAGATTCTTAGGGTACGTGAAATTATGAAAATAAGACAATAATCAAAATAATGTTTCTTTATAACATTAAATGAATATTTTAATAATGTGATAGTCTAAAGTAAGTCACGCGTTTGTACAAAACTATTTGTGTTTTGATAGATAGTAACTTTAATGTTGTTTGAAAATAAAAGTTAAGTCAAGGCTTAACTTATTTAAAACTGTCATACTCATAAGACTTTTTGAAAAATAAACGCTTTGATCAAATGTCGAGTGTAAAGCAGCTTCAGACAAAAAAAATATTTTACTAAAACAAATTTATTGCGTATAATTTTATACTTAAAGTGGACTTACTTAAAGCAGTAGATACACAATGACATAAAATGTACAACATTTTCTAAACAAATTGGTAAAAATCAAACTTATAAGATGTTTTATGATAAGTAATTTTTTAAATGGTTGATCTTAAGTTTTTTAAAGAATGTTTTGAACATTATTGCAGATAAAAATATACGTATATGCTTATTTGTTTTTGTTTTACAGTAGTTAACTGAAACAAGGAATTATATAATGTAATCTTTTATTTTTAGCAATGT
Source organism: Thalia democratica (assembly GCF_965202585.1). Lineage (NCBI taxonomy): Eukaryota > Metazoa > Chordata > Thaliacea > Salpida > Salpidae > Thalia > Thalia democratica. The sequence goes on from NC_139165.1 coordinate 63,896,177, forward strand.
TTTGTCTACTTTTTTTTTGAACTCCCTTACAAGTAAAATGATCGGGACTAAAAAGTACTAAACTATTTAAGAGTAAGTCTGATGTTTTTCTACCATAATAAATATATATGTAACAACTATAACATAATACATTAAAACAAAATTTTAAAGGATGTTGTATAAAAGTATCAGTACCTAATAGTAGCTGACAAACTAAGATTAGTTTTCGGATAATTGTATAACAAGTAAAGTAATTATACAACATAAACATTTTTTTAGTTATTGTTTATTAGTGTTCAAGATACGTATACAAATTTTTAAACATCAAAAATTTTCTGTTTATTATCAATACCAAATCTGCAATAAATCATTCATCAAAACGAATTCTGATTTAAGCCGTTATTTGTTTGTATAAAACAAGAGTTTGTTTGTTTGGTTTTTTGGTATACAAAATTTAAGTTGTTGTAGTAGCTAGTTTGAAACAATGTTGTACATTTATACTTTAACTTTACTAAAAATTAACTAGAAAATTCAGCGCATATTCTTAAAACAAACATTGACTCTAAGTTATCGTTTATAAATTTTTATACCAAACTTTTAATTTATAGATTAAAAGTTTTACTTAAAAAAAAACTTTTTAAAAACAACGAATAGCTAGTAAACACAAAGTTTAAATACTTATTTTATTAACTGAAGAGTTGATTAGAATAAAAATAAGTAGAAAAGCAAACTTTAAAACTTAGAAAATAACTTCAATAACTATTAGGAGGTGTTGGCAAATGCGGCCCGCGGGCAAAAAGCAGCCCTCAAAGCAAAAATCTACGTCCCGCGCGGTACTTTTCAGCAAAAGAAGCAACAAACAACAAAAAGCATCTTCGTGGTAATTTTTTTTATATGGCTCTATATATAATAGTAACTAGCGGTTTATTATTGCGTATTTTCGAATAATTTCTTATATAATTTTTTTATTGAATATTGCATTCAATTAAATGCAACCCGCAGAAGACTTTTTTCTATAAGTGCATCCCAGGAACAACTTATTTTAAGAAAATATGTCAGCGACTTATAAAAAACTCCTGGTCTATACGGCTTATAACAGTTAATTAAAGTTAGTTAAATAACAAATTTGAGTATTGTGATAATTGTATAAATATTAACTTTTTTAGTAAAATTAATGTATCAAGCAAACTATTAAACTTGTATACAATTGAATTAGAAAGTATAAACCAGACGAAAACATTCTTTTACAATTTAAAAACCTCAAGTCCACCAGTTGGCTAAAAAACTGAGTTATATACTAAAAAAAAGTTTTGCATTTAAAGTCTAAATTTTTTTACATAATTGTACAAAAACTAAACTTAAACTAAACCTGTCTGTACACTCTTCAAACAATATTTGCTAATTTTTTTCTAAACTAAGGATCCGTATTTGGTAGTTGTCTACAAAAGAAGGTGTTGTAAAATGTGTTAAATAAATGAAAAAAGTTAGACAAAACAAAGATTATGTTTTTAAAAATTAATTGATAATGCTAGATAAAATATAACTAGATAAACAAAATCATGTTAAGCGTCCGGTTCATTAACTATTTTTAGTCTTAGAACTTTTATTTAAACGCTTTAATAGTTTTTATGTTTAACTATTATCTAGTTTCGCTTATTCTGTTAAAAAAGTTTAAATATGTTTTAGTATGTTTTACAAAAGTTATATCAGTACTAACGTAATATAGTTAAAGTCTAATTTTTTATTAGTTGCCATAAAAAAAATTAAAGCTTATATAATATTTGACAATACTTAGATATTGTTTTGTTTATATATTTATGCAAAATTTATTCATAAATGCTTATTATTCTTTTAACTTTTCACTTGTTTGCATTTATGGCTTATAATAATGATAACAATAATGATATTAATAGTAATGATAATAATAACTTTTTTAGTTATATTTAGCTAATATAATTTTTGACTTCAAACCCTAAACGTAATGTATATTCTATAAGGTAATTTACAACTTCATATTGGTACGTAGATCGATAACCAAAAGGTCTTTTTATACTCCAGGTCCTTGACCAAAATTTTTGAGCAATGACTTTTTATCGTATTCTATAATCTATAACTCATGCAAACTAAAAACAATAATCAGCTGTTATATAAAGTTCATTTATTTTGAAAAAAATTAAGATAAAAACCTATTTAAACCAAACAATTTACTATGTTTTTAACTTAAAGTTTAAAAAAAAAAGTGAACACTCACAGCTTAAGTAAATAGATTTAGTATGAAGAGCATTTTCGGTCATAGACCTGCCTGTTACTCATTTAATGTAATGTTTTTCTGATATTTAGATAGATTTATTAAAAACAAAATAATGTTAAGCTTTCTTTTTTAGACATATGTTGCCAGTATTGACCTGGAAAGCCATAGTAACCCATGGACACAATGTTAATTTTCTTTTAGCTTCAGATTTTTAATGCTACGTTCACATTTATTTAATTCCAATTCTGCAAAAGCAAGCATAAAAAATTTAAGAAATGAATTAATAAACTACTAGCAGAAAAAAGTATTTACTAACCAGATAAACTCAGACATATTAATCAGTTAAAATTTCGTAAAATGTTTTGAGAAATTTTTATTTTATTTTTTACAACTACATATTTAAATCTTAAAATATAGTTAAAGCAAAACAATTATTATAAAAACCACTATGAGTGATAATGTATTAGTTATTCTATAAAAAAAAGGGTTAAATAGTATTGTTCTTTATGAATCTAATTTATTTGATTATTACACCAATTTTCCAAAAAAAAAAAAAAGTCTAAACTTACGTTAACTTAGAAAATACACTTTAAAAAAGAAATTTAAGTATCAAATAAAACTTTTTCGATCTAAAATATAATAAAGTAGTTGAGTGCCATAGTGAAATGATTATAGGTCAGCTGCTAGTTTAAGATACATTTTTATGAACTGTTAAAAACGCTTTTTACACAAGGTACATAAGTTTTTAGCTTTTTTGTCATCAATATTATTTCAAAATATTGTGATTAAGTTTAATACTATTTATAAATATTGAATTAATATTATAATAAATTAGGATCTTAGTTTCGGTAAGATTAACAAATAGTCTTGCCAGATTGATTCAAAACCTGAACTTTATGTTAATTTTTTCAATTCATAACTTAACTGTAAATTTTAACTGAATAAGTTTTACTAATATATATTATGTTTGAGTTTTTTATTACTTTTCTTAAATTCGTTATTTTACATAAATTTAGCTGGCCTATCCAATGACAGCAAACTGTATGAAAATTAAAACAAAACAACAAAAAAAAAACAATTCATAAAGTAGTGAAAAAACAAGTTTTAAATTGTATATAGAGTAAAACTACCAGGGACTTTTAAAGTTTATTTATTTTCTTAATTTGTTGCTAAATACGAAGTAACAAAGTATGTTTCAACAGTTTGAAAATTAAGCTTAGAAAATACAGATTATTATTCTTTAAGTATGTAACAAAATTTGCACTCATCTCTACTTTATGTTTAAAACATAGCTAAATTAAAGTCCTTCATTTGAAATTTTATTTATTTATTTTTGATTTATTGTAGGAATCAAAAAAGTAAGCTTTGGGTATCCACGCTATTTCGGGTACCAGTAGGAGCTTCTACTTTCCAAGATGCTCGCGTCCGGATCGGGTTTAATCAGCGGTTGTACCTAAACTATAACTTGTTAATTTTTAGGTTTCCAGAGAATTACAATTTTAAACCTTTTTTAAAGGTGATTAGTTACGTTTATAATAAATGATAATAATTCAAAAAATACAACAGTGTAAAACTTTTGTACTTTGCTTTTGTATTTTGTTATTAAAAGTTATACACTTTGTAAGTATTTTATCTAACATGATTTGATTATATACTTTATGTTGTTGTTGTACATAGCTTTATTTTTTACCTTTCCTTTATACTTTCAGGCATTATTTTCGGTGGAAAAATTGTCAGGTATTACATTAATGATTATTGAACGACAAAAGAAAAGCGCTCAAAAAATCTTAGTGTAAGGATCTGGAACACGAAAGAACCTTTCGGTCATCGAGTCGTATACAATCTGATTTTACTTTTTTTTTACGAGCTAATAAATATAAATTTCAAATTTCAAGTTTTAAACTTAAGGAAATAAAACAATATATAAAAAGAAAAGAAAGAAAGCTAACTACATTACAGTTTTAAATCCTAAAAAACCACTGTACAATACACTTACCGTATTGAGTAGTAGAATAAACTACCTATTAGAATTTAAGATTTAAAGCTTTTGTTTTACTGACTAAATTTATTGTCGGAAAAACAACATACGATTAGGAGAAATATTTTGATAACTTTGAAAAAACCTGCTCAAAATATTTGTCCTGTTGTTTAGCTAAATTTTTCAATAAACCACATATTTTTTAACTAATTAAACAAATTTTGTAAAAGTTTTGCAGATAATTGTCTTTAAAACTACTTATTTATATAATTAGGTTTGTGTTAAAGTATACAAATTTGATATTAAAATGCGATGTGAAAGATAAATGATAAATACTGTGTACAATCATTTTATTGACCGTTCGGTTTATTTTCATTAAAACTACCTAGAAAGTACAGTATACCAATCAATAATCTTAACATATTCTAAGCAGTTAATCAACTTTCAATGCAAAGTATAGGACGTCTATGTTTTTTGACTTTATTTAACTAGGTTAGAAAATAACATGTTGCGTAACAATTAATACAAGAAAAACGTGACCAAGTTTTCTATTGGATAAATAATGAACGGTCGTTGCCTTCTATTTAAAATTCCGTAGTAATTTATTCAGTATCATTATTTAGCAATGAACAATAAATTACTTTTTATACTGCCTTTGTTATAAACCCTAACATAAATTTTTGCTCTGTTTAAATTTTTATGATAGAAAATTTTTAAACTCTAACAAACAGTCATAAACTTAATACTTATACTTATACAATAATTAAAAAAAAACTTTTTAGAAACTTTATAAGACATAAAATTTTATAAACACTTATACAAAGTTTAATAAACTTAAATTAAGATGATTTATAACTTTTCTTACTTAATGTCAGTTTGAAAAATAAGTCTTAGCCTCACTTTAACACATTAACTGCTATTAAATGTGCTTAGTTAGTTTACTCTCATTTTTTGTTAAGAAATTTATAATTTTCAATTAGATTTTTAAAGTTAAATGTTCGTATATATGATATTTTAAATAACCTTTTTTTAAAGCTTTAGTAATTTTTTATTGATGTAGTTTTATAACAAGTACAGAAGAGACTTACTAAATTAAAGAAACTATCAGTAGTAAAAAATAAGCTTATAAAAAATTATAATTTATGAAAAGTTGTTTAGTTATGTTTTAAAACCCACAAAAATGAATTAATCCAACCAAAGCATTTTATATCGAATATATTTTACAGTGATTAACTTTGCTAGATAGTAATTGAAATAAAAAACTAAAGCATATTAGGGATAGTTTTTTGATTTTCTAAATTTGAACAATACTTTTTAGCCTAGTGTTATTAAAAGTATACTGTAACATATTCACATTATTGGAACAAAAATAAGATAGCTGTGCTTATAAACTATAATGAGTTGTAAAAGAATTCAAGTAAAAGTACAAATTCTTTCTTTTTATTCTATTAGCTTATTTTTATCAGTTTTTAATAAATTAATTACTTGTGTAGCAACTAATACAATTGAGTTATATTAGTAATTTTTGCTTACGAAAAGTTGACGTGCAAAATAATGTTACTTTTTAGATCTACAGTGCGATTTTGAAATGTTAAAGAACCACTAAGCTAGACTATCCATATATTATAATGGTAGTTTTATTAATATATTTATTTTAAATCGTAAGAAAGTATTTTTCATAGTAAAACCAAAATAAAAAACCTTTTAATTTACTTATTAGAAAATTTCAGAATGCAAAGGATGTACAAAACTTCATAAAAAATCGTTGTTTACTCTCACTTAAGTTTTAAAATAACAGTTTTTGTAAAAAATGTGCTATTAAATGTTATATAACTTACTCTTATTTAAAACTGTTTATTGAGAAAACTCAAGCAAAAGTACTATAGTAAATAAAAACAAGAAAAATATAAAAATTGATAAAACTGTTTTTATAACTGACTCGATTACCGAAAGGATTTTCGTACATCAGGTCCTTAGACCAAACTTTTTGAGCGCTTTTTTTATCGTTCAATAAACAATATATAATATAAGTTTAACGTGAATAATATAATAACAACGACTTCTACTTTATCTATAACTAGTATATAGAACATACAAACATTTTATAAGCTAATTTTATGTTAAAGTTGTATAAATTGTACGTTATACTATTGTTTCTAATATACTAACAGTTATTTTCTCAAAATGTAGTCTATTTCAACAGTTAAGCATAATGTTATATACGACATGTTTTAAAAATACTTAATTTTTTTCCGGTAATAAACTTTTACAATTAATTTAAAGTTATCATTAAAAGGTAAAGTTTAGTTATATTTATAACTATAAACAATTATGTATCCTAGCCTTAATATAAGGCTACCGAAACTCTCGTATAAAAATTAAATTCTAACAAAATAAGTCAAGTTAAAAAAAAATATTAAAACTAAAACTCTTGAAACAAATTATTAAGTTATGTAACTTAGAGTATAAAATATTTATTACTTTAGTATCACCAAAAATGTAATACTTTTGTACTTTTTTATTTTTCTATACTACTAAATGTTGAAAAATGATGGATTTTTTTCTTTAAATTTTTAACTAAAAGTTTAAACATAAGTCACTCATTTTCAAAAAGGTCTATTAATTAATTTCGTTTAGCTCTTCATCAGAATAAACTTGCTGAAAACTGATAATAATTTAGTGTAAATTTAGTTATAAACAGTAATTTTGAAATATGTAGCTTAAAATTGTTACTTCATAAAGCATAAAAGTCTGTTTAAAATGTTTGAATTAGAATTGAATTATACTCAGCTGATTTGAAGTTGCTTGTAAAACAAAGCTGTTAAAACAAAAACAAAAACCTTTAAGATAGTAAAAATTTTACCTGAAACAAAATTAAATAAAAAGTACATTACAAAAATACGACAATAAACAACAACAATAATACTAAAAACACGCTATTTATAAAGTTTTAAATTGTAAAAATCTCTTTGTTTGCAAATTTTCGGTTCACGAGTTCTATTAAACAAAGATTCTAGAACTGAGAGATGGTAAGTGTTTCTCGCTCTAGATATAGTTTTGAACCTACTATCCAGGTAATTCTCAGCGCAAACAGGGTTGTTGAGGAGGTGCTCTTGGATAGATGACTGTACACCTTTTGGCTTAACGTCGTCATCAAAAGTCCTATATCAATCATTATATCAATCCTAAATCAATTATTAAACCTTTTATAACTAATTTTTTTATAAATGAGGTGTTTCTTTAATTTATTTTCCTTTCTATTTAACTTATAGTTTCCTATGTATAATTAAAGTCAGAGTGACAAAAAATTTATTGGTTGACGATAGGTCACAACATCTTTGAAGATTTCCTTCAATGTTATTTAGATGTAACAACTACTTTTTATCCATACTGTCTCTGTGTCTAGTATTGCAGAGTTCTTTTATGTTTTATTTGAAAAAAAAGCACGTTTATTATAGTAGGTGGAAGGCTATAAAAGCTCATAACCTTTTAAACATAATGTTTAGAATCAGCTCTTTTAAGTATTTTATAATACAATATCTAGTTTAAAAAATAAACGAAAAATAGAAAATAAAAATATATTTTAATTTGTTTCTTTGTAGTCTTAACTATATATACTAAACAATAAAATAATATTTTTTTTAAGAACACCAGTGAAAACTGATTGTAAATGTGTAATTTGGCCTGTAACTGCTGATTTGTAATAAACGGATGAAAATAATGATGATAAAAATAAAATAATATTAACAATAATACTAACTTGTATACAATATAAGATAAATAACGAATTAAAATATATATCAGAGGAAAAAAAAAACTAAAATTATTTCATTTATAAACTTTTCAAACATTCGGACTTTAATTTGTTTGATTTGACTTTATTTTGTTTGTAAAAAGAAATAAGTTTTTCAAAAGTCACTAATGCACATTTTTTAATCTCAAAAAGCTGTATATCAAAAATACATTATCAGTATAACTTTTATTTAAAAGATATATTATTTACAATTTATTATTTCAAGAATTTATTTTTCAAACTAAGTATCGGTCAAAGACCTCGTCAGTGCTTAAATAAATCGTAGTCAAATAGAATGTTTTTTTAAACCAAAACATATAATACATTATTTTCATTTAAGTTAGATTTTGTTTGCAAAAAACTTAAAGTACGTTAAAAGTATTTACTCCTCTAGTAGCATAGTATTAATACCTTCCAAATAGTATTTTATAGTAAACTCTAATCAATTTTTATTAAATAATAAGTTTTAAGCCTAGTATTTGATACTTTACAATGTTTTTTCCATAATTCTTTATTAAGATAATTATAGTTTAACTTCTACAAAAAATTAGTTGCTGAGAGCAGCAATAGTAGAGATAGTAATAGTTTTTAAATGGTTTCAAAAAACCCAAAGTAAAGTATACTAAAAACTTTTTAATAAAAAAAAAAACTTTTTTCTCTAAACTTTAAAGCTAGTAAATTTCGCCTTTAACGTTTTTATCTGCGAAATTAATGCATACCAAAACTTAATTAAACACTATGTGTTAAAAAAAACTTATAATAAAAAAATAACCTTTGTATCTCGTTAATGTTTAGTTAATATTAGTTAAACCATAATTTTTAATAACTGATTTACTTAAAAACATATTTTAGTCAATTTGCTTTTTTGTAAAAGTCTAAAAAGCTACTTGAGTATCTTAATAAGAAATATATTACGTATATATACATTTTACTTTGTAACGTTTTGTACGATGAAAAATTTTATAAAATGAACAAGCTCAAGTATATAAATTTCACTCTATACATTTTTATGTTTTATACTAGGTTAAAATTTATACTAATAATGTATGTGTATCTCCTAAATCAATAAATTCCGATAAGTTGCATTGTTAAGATTTATAAATGATGTACTACTCGATACCGAAGGGATTTTTGTACACCAGGTCCTAGGATAAAATATTTTGAGCGGATTTTTTATCGTTCAATAAACAGTAATACTCTAAACACCATGGTAGTGTTTACATCCGTGATGAGAATATGTTTATATAATATTGTAACTCTACTTGTTTGAGAAATGATACATTTTACTAACAATATTTTGAAAAGCTTTATAAGAACTCTCAGAGAAAATAACAACTAGTTAAAAAGTTCCGGACTTATCAATTTAAAAATTACAATTAGTTGTTTTTATTTATTAGAAAGTAAATAATTACAGTTGAAATTCTTTATGGAGTTGTTGTAGATTTAGTTACTTCTAGACTAAAACAAACAATTATCGATACTATTCTTACGTTAATGTATAATTAAAAACAAGCAACATGCTTTTTAAACAATACGAAAAAATGCTAGTTATTTTGTCACTGTTTCTAAAGTTATTCTAACTTTTGGCAATTTTTATTAGATTTTTAATTTTACTCTAAACTTATAACGAAGTTTGAATGATTCTTTTTAACTTGATAAAATAGTTCTATTTATAAAGAACTAAACTTAGCTAGCAAAATATTATAAATCTATCTTATCTTATCTAGTTTAAAAATATTTGTCCAAACTATATATCAATAGAATTAAAATTAAAACCTGATTGTGTTTTTAAACAGTTTTAAGAATTAATAAAGGATGTGTAAAACTCGTAAATAACATTTTATAAAAATTTAACAGAAATTACTTAAAAATTAAAACATTTCTTTAAGCTATATATTAATATATGATTCAATGATTTAACTAAAAACAGCTAATCAGAACAAAAAGAATTAAATCTTAAAGTAAAAAAGCATAACTACGAGAAAGTTAGAATAGATTATATTTGAAATAACGCTTAATTTTTTAAATATTATGTTTTTCTTTTGTATATTTAAAAGTACTACTTGCTTAAAAGAATAAAATAAACTTAAAAAATCAAGTTAGAATGTTTAAAACCTAATAATTAAAATTTATTAAAAAGCTAAAGAGTTTTTTGAGATATATACCAAAAATGCTTTCTTATAGCAATCGGTACTAATTACTAAAAAAACAATATCACTATTATCTTAATTAATACATTTTCAAGGAAATCCTAACTTAAAAAGTAAAGTTTATGCTTTTAGTTTATAAAATTCGCTTAATTTAACTTCAAAACAGATTTAAAACTAAAACAGAAAGCTAGTCATTGCATACATCAAAAAATAGTTGAAAAAGAGTTATTGACCAACTTTTTTTGCAATCTTCATTCTTTAAGCTTCTTATATAATATAAATTAAAATTATTTAGTTATTAAAAAACGAAAACAATTTGAAACAGTTGTTCTTTCTATTCATAAACATCAGTAATTGAAATTGTCAGATTTATCGTAGTTGTCATACACATGGTGGCTCTTCTTTTGAACTTTAGGTTCGTATGCTCGCTCTGGATATCTGTATCCAGCTGTTGTACTATTTTTATTCTGTAGAAATAAGTTGCGGTTTAATAACTAGCATTCTTAAACAAACTACTTACAAAAATTGCAAAAAAGTTAAAACTATGACTGAACAGAATATAAACTTTTACTTTATTTTCATAATTAAAAGTTCTGAGTATAGTATTTTTCTTACTTACCGGAGCTTAAAATTATTTTAAGAACTAAACTTTAGTTGGAAAAATATTTTACAAACTAACTTAAAAATGAAATAAACTTTTTTGTTGAGTTATTATGCAAATAAAAGCCTGCTTCGTAAAATGTTCCAAAGCAAAATAAGCAATTAAAACTTAATGTTGTTTAAAGCTTTATGATGTATGTTTATTTAAGCTAGTTTGTAAAATAGTTTTGCAACTAAAGTAATGTTTTAAAAGAATGATTTGAATTTATATCTAAAAAAAATTAATTGTTTCTAAAGCTACTTTTTAGACATCAGTTTTTATTATTCAAAGTAATTATAGTCGAACTGTCTTTTAGACTATTTAAACTTAAATATTTTAGACATAAGAATATTAAGACAAATTTCAAGGTATAATTATTTTTTTAAAACTCTTAATTCAGTTATATTTTTTTGACTCATAATATTAATTAAATTCAATTCATTTTAAAGCTAGGACCAATTTTTCTAATTATACTCTGATAAGCTTGAATTTTCGAAAGTGTAACACTTTAGTTTTTGTTTAGATTTTCACGCATGAACAAGATTTTAAATAACATTATAGATAATTAACATTATTATGTGCAGTTTATTATTTTATTCTACCTGAAAAGGTCGCAATTTTTCTGTCACCGAAACCGGGTCGTAAATAAAATATTTAATTTGCACACCTCTATTTATATGACATAAGCTGTTACAAACAAACTTTTTTTAATAAATCTTTAAGTACTTTGACCTTCAGTTAGGTACTTTGTATGCTTTGTTAACAGCATAAAAGCTATGTATATTTAGTTTTAACATTAAAATAATTTATTGCTTTTTAAGAAACACTGTTTCTAGCTGAAAAGTAAAACTTACAAAAACTAAATCAAAAATATACGTCAACTAAACAATAAAAAAAGTTCCGCTTTATAGAGCTGCATTGTCGTACCATTTCTCAATCGTAAAATAAATATTTGATAATTAACTATTTATGTTTATACAGAGCATAAAACTAAATTTTAAAAATCAAAATAATAAATAAAAGGCATTACTCGAAGCAAAAAGCTAATTAATTTTTAAATTTATCTTGGTCAATAGTGTTTTATAAATGTAAAAATTAAAAAATTAAAAAATTACATAAAACAAGTTTAAGTAACTACTTTTTTAAAATTCTTACATAAAGTAATTTGAAAAGTTTTTGCGTTTTAGTTTAAAGTATGATATTTAAACTTGTAAGGAATTAAAAAAAAACTTTTAGTCTGTAGTGATTTTTCGTGTTGGATTATTGAAAACTTACAAAATAAATGACTTTATATTTAGAAAGCTATAATGATATGTTTTTATACAGATGACGACTATAAATAATTACATATAATCCATAAATTATGATTCGAAGATTACATACAATCCATAAATAAAAAATGATGTAGAAGCAAAAGGAAATAAAGCCTTAAATTGTTTATATGGAAATTTGAATATATTTTTTCAATTTAAATTAGTATATAAAATCATCAAAAAGAATGTACTACGATGACAAATTGATATTTTCTCAGTATAGGTTCATTTAACATGTTCTTTAAATCTTTAATACTTTTTAGTTAAATAAGATTATGTAGATGTATTGCATGTTAATTTTTTGCACTAAATTTTTAACTAACTATCTAAAATACATAATTACGAAAATATTTGATAAAGTATCAAACATTGTAAGAGCATTTAAAAAATCTTTAGAACTAGCTTTTTTCAGCACTTCTTTTAAGATTAATTATCTCACACAAGCATTGAAAATTAAATAATTTAGTTTAAATCTTTTTACTACTGAATTCTAAATAATCAAAAATTCCAGAACAAACATATCAATGTGAAACTATACTTTAAACTTAAATAACAATATCAAAATAAATGTTTTAATATAAACTCACAGTATTGAAGTTGTTGTAATCATCAGCTGAGTAACTGCTGTTGCTTTCTCCTGTTGATTCAATTGTGGTTGCTTTGCTTACTTTTACTTTTTCAGTTCTTTTTTTGTTCTTCTTTTTTGAAGAAATTATGCACTTTCGTACGACTCCGTTAATTAGGTATCCAACGCCATTTCCGACACACACAGACAAAATGAGCCAGTAGTTATAGGTCATTGCGATCAGCATCAATACGAACGCAATAAAAACCTAAAAGTACACATAGTGTTTAGTAGAGTATAACACAATCTCAAAACTATTTGTTGATATTTTAAAAATCAGTTGTTAACCAATTTTTCTATAATTTAAAGTTTTTATATACAAAATAATAAATAACAACAACATAACTTAAAAAGAAAAAAAAAAAAATTTTGTTATAAAAAAAATTGTAAGAAATTGAGTTAAATATTTAGAAAATAATGGATATATTTAGTTATATATAAAATTGGAAAAAGTTCAAGAAAAACTTTGTGGTGATTTTTGTTGTAAAATCTTTAAAAGAACAAAATTTATAAAATTTTCTCAAACAGTAAACACTTTTTGACACAACATTGTTTATGTTAACAAAAATAAGCTAATTTAGGGATTTGAAAACTATTTGAAATAAAATCTAAAAAATAAAATACTGAAATGAAATCTGACTATTATATGGTAAACATAACAATTGTGAGCTTAACTTTACTGGTTTAGCTAGTTTTTTTTCTAGACTGTTAAAAAAAAATTAGTGTTAAATTAATACTAAGTAACCATACTTTTCTAGCTAAAATACTACTTTATTTTTTTCTGATACATCAAGTCTTAAACTTTTTGGTGTTAAAAAATGTTTATTGTTTAAGCATTTTTTATAAGTTTTGTTCTTTTAAAGATAATACTGTGAATGGAAATATTTTAAAATCAGATAGTTGTTATTATTAATGAATTTAAAAATAATTAAAATTTAAAAATAATTTATTTTCATTTAACAAGCCTTTGTCAAAGCTGAAAGTTAAAGCTTATAACTTTTAAATATGTGAAATAATTGATAGATTCGTTTTTTAGGTTTTTTCAAACAATTTTTGAAACTAGATTTTAGAATATGTATTGTTTATTGAACGACAAATAAAAACGCTCAAAATGTTTAGTCCTAAGACCTAGTGCAAATAGACTACAATTATCAGTAGTCACAAGCATTTTTTGAAATTTGTTTATCTATATTAATTTATTTTAGTTACTTGCTCCTGATAAATTAGAATAAACAAGTTTTAAAAGTTATAGTAGTAGTCTAAAAATTTAAATGAAAAGTTTTTGAATTGAATAACACTTAAAAATATTTAAATCGTGTCTGATCTTTTTGTTGATATTTTTAATTGTTGCACACAAGTTAGAATTTGAAAAATAGTAAGGAATGTATAAGTATAAATAAAGTTTTTTTTGCATTCAACGCGAAAACAAATTCTTTTTGTTGTATATTTATATAAAGGTAATCCACAAACTTACTTATCAAACAAGCTGTATAATGAACATTTAAAAATGACGTCCATGAGAATGACATTGATAAATTTTACAAAAGTTATCCATAAAAGACATTATCAAAAACACTATACAATAAAAGTAACAAAAATACGTCACGTGAAATATATTTCCGATACGTTATTTTACGGATAATTTTTTACCGCATTAAGGATACTCATCACCCGTAAAAGGATGCCTATACTAAGATCGACCCTATTTTTTTTAAGTACCTCTTACTCGTAGTGACGTCACAATATTTTTTTAAACACTACTAATAAGTATTATTATTTCACTTATATTGTTTTGAAACAGTATAATGAAAAGCTTTAAATTATTGTTAAATTGCTTTTAAAAAAAGATTTAGAGTTTCGTCAAGTTGCTAAGATATGATATTTATATAAATGTAATTTCAAACATTGAGTAAACGAATGTATGTAACTCTAATTTCACTAACTTTGCCCTTGTTTAAACCACAGTACATGGTATATATATATATATATAACATGTACTGTGGTAACAGCTGTACCAAGCAAAAGTTTATTTTGTGTATGTTATTTCTATATATATATATATATATATATATTAAAGGTTTTATACAAAGTTCTGATCGATAGTGCTCGACAAATGAAATTGGAGCTTAATATTTATTTATTTAATTATATAAAAACTATAATTCATACAGCTGTTTCACACATTGAAATGTAAAATTTCATGTGATCTTCAGTGAGTTGTAGTTTATTATAATAGTGAACAGAAATTTCGATTTAAGAATTTTTTATAGTAATTATGACGTAGTAATGGTACAGTTTATTGTACGATTAGTTGAGTTTGAAATACGCTGTAAATATTATTCTATGCTTTTTAGGAAAGTTTAAAAAGGTTATTTTGGAAAAATGTTTTAAGGTATTAGAAAATTTTTTTAAGCTGTTGGGAAAAATGTTATAAAATGCTATAAAATACTCGTGTTTGCCGCTTCGATTTTATTTTGTTTTAATATTTAGTTGGTTTTAATTTTGTTAAAAAAGTATTTTTGATAATGGATGCATATGTTTTGTCTTTCGCTTTTCTTGTTTAGTGTTACGTTCTTATCTGATTTTTCGATTTCTATTTTTTCTAAGTTACAAAGTTTGCAGCCGAATTTAGTATTGAATTTTAATTTTGTCCTGTTTAATATTTCCCATTTAATTTTGTAGTCTGTATTGTTATCTTTTAAGCTCCATATGTAATTCGCTAGTTCTGTTGTGTGTCTTTTGTTAATATTGTTGAATGATGATTTGTGGTTTCTGTATCTTTGTTTAAAGGTATTTCCTGTCGACCCTATATACTGCTTTGTTGTTTTATTTGATGTTACTGTTGCTTTATAAATTATATTTGACACTAGGCATTCGTTATTTAAAGGGCAAGGTTCTTTACGGCAATTACAAAGTTTATCTTTTATGGTGCTTTTATCGTCTATATCGCTTTTGTTTAATATTTTGTTGTTGTGAGCTATTACTACATCATTTGACGAAAACCACCCATTCCATAAAATATTCAACCGAAACACAATCAAAATATCTTACAGTTGCACAAATAACTTCAGAAGTAAAATAATAGCTCACAACAACAAAATATTAAACAAAAGCGATATAGACGATAAAAGCACCATAAAAGATAAACTTTGTAATTGCCGTAAAGAACCTTGCCCTTTAAATAACGAATGCCTAGTGTCAAATATAATTTATAAAGCAACAGTAACATCAAATAAAACAACAAAGCAGTATATAGGGTCGACAGGAAATACCTTTAAACAAAGATACAGAAACCACAAATCATCATTCAACAATATTAACAAAAGACACACAACAGAACTAGCGAATTACATATGGAGCTTAAAAGATAACAATACAGACTACAAAATTAAATGGGAAATATTAAACAGGACAAAATTAAAATTCAATACTAAATTCGGCTGCAAACTTTGTAACTTAGAAAAAATAGAAATCGAAAAATCAGATAAGAACGTAACACTAAACAAGAAAAGCGAAAGACAAAACATATGCATCCATTATCAAAAATACTTTTTTAACAAAATTAAAACCAACTAAATATTAAAACAAAATAAAATCGAAGCGGCAAACACGAGTATTTTATAGCATTTTATAACATTTTTCCCAACAGCTTAAAAAAATTTTCTAATACCTTAAAACATTTTTCCAAAATAACCTTTTTAAACTTTCCTAAAAAGCATAGAATAATATTTACAGCGTATTTCAAACTCAACTAATCGTACAATAAACTGTACCATTACTACGTCATAATTACTATAAAAAATTCTTAAATCGAAATTTCTGTTCACTATTATAATAAACTACAACTCACTGAAGATCACATGAAATTTTACATTTCAATGTGTGAAACAGCTGTATGAATTATAGTTTTTATATAATTAAATAAATAAATATATATATATATATATATATATCGCCATTTGAATAAATTATTTAAAAGCCCTTCAAGTGGGCTCAGTTGAAAGTGTTTACGTTTAAACATTAACCTTATTTTATATATATATATATATATATACATTGAATAAAAAACTTGACAAATATTAAATAAATTCAAATAAGCTTGCATTCTATTATAAGATTGCTTAAATATTCTTTAGTTGCTCCTTAATATATTAAAACATATTTATACTTTGTATCGAATACTTTTGGTTTTAAGTGTAAAACTTAGAGTTATCAACTCGGGTTCATCATTTTTTAATGTTTGAATTTATTTATAATTGAAGATCTCTAACAGTGTGAAAGATTATTCCATGACGGAATTGTTTAAATAAAATATTCATACTTTATATCTACAAATTATCAATTAAATCATAATTTTAAATAATTCTAAGAATTAGCGCTCACAGGGTTTTTACTTATTTATATGCATTGTACAATTTTTTTTGAAATCATTGGTTTTGAGTATATAACTTTTTTCTTCGTTTTTAAAACATATTACAGCTTTGATCATTTTACTGAGGTGTCAAATTTTGCCTACAAATTAAGAGTTAAGAATTAGTACACTTTTGAACAAAAGCATAAGCTAAATGAGTAGTTCTAGAAAACTAAAAAGATACTTACGTAAATCAAAACAGAAACAAATTTTATACACACTTAATGTTTAAATGAATAATGTTTTTAAAACAAAAGTATTACTTATAAACGCTAACTTTAATTTGAATTCCATAAAACAAAAATATTTTATAAAGTTCAACTAAAAACATTTAAATGTGTAAAAGATAATAAAACTTTTATAATCTTCCTTTAGAAACTTGTCAAAGTTTGTTTTGCGCAGTGTATTGTTTTCTATTAAACCAGAATATCTAGAAATATTATTTTAAAGCGTTAAAATTAAAACCGTAACTTTATTTGAAAACAAAATGTACCCAAGTCTTGTTTTTTTAATAACTTTTTAACTTAAGCATTTGTGAGTTGTCTTTTATAGAATAAAAAAAAAAGTTTTAAAAATTGATTATGTAAGTAAGCAAACACTCTATAACTGTTTTGAAAACTGCTAAAAAACAAGGACATGCTTTAATGAAAGATAATAAAAATTAAATCTCTAAAAGTAGTGAGCTACCGGAGTCAGTATCCGGGTCCGGCCGTATACTACCTTATTAGATTCGGATGCGGTCGGATCTAAATTTTGAAAAATTATCAGGATCCGAAACTAGTTGATCCGGTAGATCACTACTAAGATACTAAGTTAAGTCATTTAATTTTATCAATTACTAAACAAAACTCTAGTTAGATTTTTTGAAAAATTGCTTATCGTCTTATTTATACTGTTTCAAAGATTTTAAGGCTTAAAAAGCTAAATTAAAAAGTTTTAAACAAATTATAAATCTTGAATTTTTACAAAAAAACTTTCAGGGGTAAAATACTGTATAAAATATTTTCAAATTCATGATGAAATTTAAATAAGTAACAATAAGTGATTCTAATATGTTTAATGAGCTTATTAACAGGATACATAATTTACTATGCATTAACTTAGGGCTTGGCAATCTACAAACCGCAAGCAGGATCCGGCCTGCTGTGTAAAAATGACCGGCCCTTCAATGTATAGCAAATTATAAGAAAACAATTCCGCGACAGGTAAAACTGCGGCTCACGATTATGTAAATCCGGCCCACTAAAGTAAATTTTGGATCTTTCAATAGACTACAGTTCGAAAAACTTTCGCGGCCCATGAAAGGCATAACCTGTGGCTCGCGAAATAAAAACTTATGAAATTTACACTAGATACTCTAAAGTTTGAAGTTATGATTAAAAAAATTATTTCAAAATAAGTTGGATAATCGCGTAATTTCCGTGAACTAAATTAAATGCTCAGGTCCGCCAAGGACTAAATTTTTTCACTTGTGGCCCGTTGACTGAAAACGTTGCTCATCCCTACTTTAACCTCTTTATTCTGTAAATTGGCTATTAACCTTTAATAACAATGAAAGTACTTTTGCAAAGATTTGTAATAATTATAAGCTTTAAATTTTGTTCAAACTAACTAACAGTTTTAAACGTTTAGATTGGCTAAACAGCTAATAACTGTAAATTTGGAAGACATGCCTTGTTAATTATAACGGTGTTTCGACCAAGGTTTTTTTAATTGGTTAGTTTTTGGGAACTTTATAAACTAGTGTTAAGAATTTAATGTGAGTATTGGTTTTTTTGTTCAACTAGGAAAAATAGAACTATTACCATTTCTTTCATTTATTTGTTTAATACAAATGTCTATCTTTAAAAATAAAATTGTAAGCCGGATTTTACCTGCAGACCTTATGTTGCCAACCCTTAATATATAACAAAGTTAATTGAACTGAAAGTCTATACACCAGTCTATGTTTATCTAACTTTAATTACTTATTATCTATAACATAATCATTGGTGAAAAACGGGTATTGTACGGCATATTGGCTGGATCTCGCCCGACAGGCAGAAACATTTTGGATTAGACGTAATTTTCATCATAAGAGCAAACTTAAATAAAGCAACTAACATTAAGCTTTTTTAAAACAAAGTGCTTTTCAAATGTGCGATTATTTTTATTTTTGTTACGTAATACCAGTAAAAAAATTGTTATTTCTATTCATTTTTTTGTTAAAAATTTTAAAATTACGTCGTAAACTATACGTCGAACTATTCTGGTCACGACGTTAAAAGGTATCCGTGGTGTGCGACTGGATAACCAAGGGTTCTACGTACACCAGATCCTAGGACTAAATATTTTAAGCGCCTTTTTTTGTCGTTTAATAAACTATAATTTGTTAACCGTCCAGCCTTAAATACGATCCGTCGACTAAAAATGTTTCCTAAAATCTAACATAGGTTTTAAGTGATTAAAGGGATCGGATGAACCAGACACAGTAAATTTATAGTTTTCATAACTACAAAGGTGAACTAGACTTTCTAGTTTTATTTTCTTATTTAAAATTTATAATAGACTGTTGGAAACTTTAAACGGATCTAAGTATCCGGATACGGCCGGATATTGCCTTTTTATGTCTCGATACGAAATTTGTGGATTCGGATTTCACTATTTAAAAGTTATCTTCATATACAGAAAAAATAGTTAGCTATAATAAATTATTTACTAAAATAAAAACATTTATTTGTTGTTGCTATAGACTTCAGAAAAAAATGTACGGTTTTTTTCTTAATTGAAGTAAATAAACTAAATCTTGCTATAGTAGCTAAAAAGAAAGTTTGCAAAAACAAAATCTTATGCTTAAAAAGGTTTAATGCTCAAAAAATACTTTTAAAAAATATGAAAGATTCAGTAAATCGACTTATTTATAAAGTAACACAGGTAGAGAGCTACATAACCATAATCAAATAAATAAAACATAAACAGGTAATTAGTAAATTTTAGCTTATCTTGCATCAGCATAAAATATTTGTTATACAGGTTTTTAATTAATTTTACATAAAGAAATTGTAAAAAAAAAATAATTATACTATTCATTAACACTTCTAAATTATTTTGTCCTTGGTGTTTATGTTTCTCACTTTGTTTATAATTTTGTAAACTGTTAGAACATCTTTATAAAGTCTTAATATTAAACTATTTTTATGTATCCAGTTTAAATTAACATAAGAATATTTGTAAAACAGTAAAAGTTTTTATCTGAAAAAATGTATAATGTGTAGCGTTAACCCATCTATTATAACTAAATCCCATAAATATTTCACTTATTGTAATTTTGTATAATAGAAATAACTCAATACACTGCTTAAATTTAATGTGATTGCAACAATAACTAAAAGTACCTGAAAAATGTGAAGGAAAGACTGAAGAAATAATCTTGACCAGTAATTAGAAGTATATACAGACAAGTTTGTTGAAAGGTCATTGCAACAATCATCAGTACTCGGATTAATATTCTGTGGTTATTTTCATTTAACTTCATATATTATATCATTATATTATATCATTACATTATAAAAATTAAATATACATTTTAATATTTGTATACTTTTAGGCGGTTACATGACAATTCAAATTCGTTCAACTCAAGTTCTTAAAAAATTTTTGAAGAGACCATATTGCAAAAAGAAATAAATAAAAAAAAAAGAATGCGTATGCAGATCTTATTAATACCTTCAAGCCTTTTTTTCTTTTATGCAAATTTTTCAAAAATCGTATTTCAAAAAATATTATAACTTTGCAAAGATGAAAAATAAGTTGTAGATATTATTAAGGGGAACGGGTTCTTTTTTTAAGTGGGTACACTTTTGCACGACGGGTCATTTTTGCACGAGAGTAAAAAAAGTGTATATAAATTTTTTTTCTTAAAAAACAGGAAAAATACATAAAAAGACTAACTAAAAAATAAAAATAAACTTACCGACTGAACGTAAGGGTTAGTGGTAACAGTGATAGTAAAAATAAAAAATAAAAACGAAAAATTACACAAGTATGAAAAGATAAAAAACTAGAAAAAAAAACTATTAAAAAACGAAACAGAAAAATAAAGTTTTTGAACGAGGTTAAGGGTTAGGTATAACAGTGATAGAAAAAAAAATATATTCAATGAAAATTATTAATTAAAATAAAAACAGGAAAAAATTTTTTTTTAAAATAGATTACAAAAAACAAAACAAAAAAAAATTACCGACTAAAGGTTAAGGGTAATAGTGATAGCTTTAAAAAAAAGTAAAGTTAATGAAAAAATTTAATTTTTGTTTATATACACTTTTTCACTGTCGTGCAAAAGTGTCCTCTCGTGCTAAAGTGACGCTCGTGCAAAAGTGTCCACTCGTGCAAAAATGACACCCACCCATTATTAAGACCTACATGCGCATTTTTTTCAAACATATTTTCCTTTTTGAGATACAATCAATTAAACATTTTTCAAAGAATTCAAAAAAACTCGAGTCCAAATTTGAATAGTCGGTCATCCTTTTTAAGCATAGTTTATCTAAAATAAATCGTTTTTTTTTGTTAAACTGTGTTAATAACTTAAATCTTATAGTATATTGGTTTAAGTTTAGACATATTGCAAATTTTTGAAATAACTTAATCTTTTTGTTATCTGTATTAAGATAACAGTAAAAATGTTTGTAGCTTGGCAATGCAGTATTTTGTAAAATAAAAACTACATCTTAAACTTTATTAACTAATTTGACTATTCTTATACAATGTTTATTAAACGCCATGCTGATTCGATTATGTAACATTTTTTTTTAAAGTTTTAAGAAAAACTTTATAATATGATTTAAAAGTTCTACTCAAACTAAATAATAATAATCATAAATTAGAGTTTTGTTTTCTTTCTTCTTATGAAAACAATGCTTAGCTTAAAACTAACTTGAAATATGTTGAAAGCTTACAAAAAAAAACCTCTTTTAATTGTCTACAAAATTGTAGATCGAATAAATGATTTAGTTTTTTAAATGCTAAAAAAGTCTAAATTCTTAAAAAAATAAAACAAAATTTAGTACCAACATTTACATTTTACATGTTTTTGTTTCACAAAGCTTATACTTAGTTTTTATCAAATATTCTTTGGTCAGTTCAAAGTATTTGTTTACCATTTTGTATAAATAGTAATCATTTTAAAATTTTTGACTAAAGAGCTTTTGAAGGTAAGATGAAATATACACTATGCTTAATTTTTTTAATAATATTTGTATTATTTATATTCGGTGTTAAAGTGCTTCAATATTTTATAAATAAAGAAGAGCAATTGTTTTAAATAAAACATATACGGGTTTTACAATTTTTTTATCTTTAGTAAACTTTATTGTTTATAATCATACAAAAGTCATATAATATATCTTTATAGATAACGTAAGAAACTTTATAAGCATGTGGTGTACGACTTGATAATCGAAAGGTTCCTTTGTACAACAGGTCCTTAGACCAAACTTTTTGAGCGCTTTTTTTTTATCGTTCAATAAACAACAATATAGACTGATAAATTGAAAAAAAATCAAGAGTAACTATAGGATTGCTGAATTTTTACTGCAAGATTTATAATTTTAGTTTATTGAATGACAAAAAAAACGCTCAAAATATATGATTCTAGGACCTGGTGCACGAAGAACCTTTCGGTTATTGAGTGGCAAACCACGGATACCTTTTAATGTCTTGTCCAGGACAATAGTATGATTTTTAAAGAGTTATAATACTCTTTAATAGACTCTTTAACTACATTTATAAGGATAAAATATTCTAACAGATACATTTCACAGAGAAATATGTTTTATTTCTAACTAGTAAAAATTAGATACTTAGCAAGGAAATAAAAAAAAATCAAAGTGTTAAAAAAATGTAATAGATCATGTAATAAATTTGTTTAGAATTATTAAATAAATATGTGCAAATTAAATATTTTTTTACTACCACGTTTCGGTGGAAAAAAGTTGCGATCTTTTCAAGTATAATAAACTAGTAAACTGCCGTAATTAGTAAATAATAAATTAGTAAAAAAAAAGATCACTACTCAAAATATAAATTTAAGTGTTTGTTAATAAAAGATCCTAGTGAACAAGTTAACTGGAATATATAATATCATATATAATATTTATATCAATTATATAATATTACCTTACGGTATTTATTTTTTTGTAGAACTCAGTTGAAGTGTGTTAATCTCTTAACACACAGAAACATATGTCGGTATAATAAAAGAAGTACTGTATAATTTGTGTTTATTAAAATAAAAGATTGCAATTTTTTGCCACTGAAAACTAAATTTTTTGCAACCTGGTACTAAATAAAACATTTAATTTTCACATCTTTGTTTAAATAAGCTCTTTATATTTCAGTAAGTTGAGGAATCTTTTTTAGTTATAACAAATAAATATTTTAAACTATTAAAAAACTAAAACATAATGAATTTTTTTTATTAACATTTATCTCAAAACAAATCTAAATAGTTTCTAATAAAATCAACTTACATTCGAATGATTAAATTCCTTGCTGAAAAAGCCATTGTTCCACATTGCTCGCAAATCTTTGAAGACTTCGTATAAAATAGAAAGAAGAAAAGTTCCTACACATGCGAGAATTTTGTCTAAAAAATATTTGTTCATGTATTCTATTTCGTATAACAGAAGGAAACAGAACTTAAATTACATAAAACGAAGTTATAACTTTACTTATTATTTTTTGTTTTAAAATATCAAAGTTTTATTGACTTAACTACATATAAGTAAAGAAATAACCAAATAAAAAACATAAATTAATAGATTTATCAATGGAAACAAAACTATAGTTCAAAGGTTTAAAACTTATGCTTACTTTGCTAACTCATTATTTAAAATCTTATGAACTAATAAATTATTTCTAATGAAATTTAATTTAAATAGTTATTACTGCTAGATGTAAACTTTAGTTTAACTTTTTTTAAATTTCTTTACTAATCTATAGTTACATATTTTATTCATTACAGCACGTACATACTTAGTTCGACATTCTACTTGAAATTTTTTACATGCATATCTTGGTGCAAATTTAGTTTAGTCTTACAGATGAAAAACTTTAATACAATATTTAATAGTTAATCGAGATTTATAGATCTTAAAATCAATAAAAATAGTCAAGTGGTATCTTTAGTTAATTATTTCATTTTTCTTAATTTACATTCTGTAGATCGTTACTAATTTGAAGTAAGCTTAAAATTAATTACAAAGTTTTTGCAACCAAGGCAAAGGATCTTTGTTTAGAGTTAGTCAAAATAAGTTACATTAAGTTTGCAGTGCACTCCTGTGCAAAATAAAATAGTCAATCACTTAAGATTTCATAACAGGGTTTCTCAATCTTTTTTGAAAAGGTCTCCTTTAAAGAAATTTAAAAAAACTATGTCTCCATCCAAAAAGATTTCTCAAAAACCTACCATTAAAACCGCTTAAGACCTTTTCTTTTGCTTATTATCCTGAACTCCAGAATATCTATAAGTTTCAAATTATGGCCTTGAGGCTCCTCCTTTTACGGCTTGTAGCCCCCTAAAATTCCTTTATTTTGTTCCGTAGTATCTATAAGTTTCAAAACTAACATTACAAACGCCTAAGACCTTTTTTTGCTTTTCTTCATAAACTCTAGAATATTAGCATAAGTTTCAAATTATGATCTCATAGCCCTCCTGTGGCCCCTTTGCTGCCCATGGTCCCCTAAACTTTTGTAATGACCCCAAGGAGCAACTTGGCCCAGTTTGGGAAACCCTGTTTTGTAACCTTTCATATTTAACTTGAAAGCTTTTTACAGTTTTTAAACAATTTGTCTTAGAATTGCAAATTGTTATCTAGATTAACAATTGTCATGCCACAAATATAAATAAATTAAATATACAACGAGTATAATATAAATTTTTTACAGGTTTTTTGTTTGATCAAAATTGGCTATGACAAAACTAAATATCTGTTGGTATATACTATTTAGGAATTGATAAAATTGTTTATTCAAGCAAAAAAAAAATTATAAAGTTATTTGTATTAATATATAAAACTTAAAAACGAATAAAGTTTTAGCGATCGTAAAGATTCGCACTGACGAAGTTATTAACTGAACTATGTAAATTTTTTTTAATCATTCACTAGTATTGAGTGGTGTTTTGAGTACCTTTAAACTGTATTTATTTGTCTGCAGTTTATTTAGTTCATTTTAAATTATACTTTGTTTTACTATATATATCTCTTTAGTAGGTTTATACACTTTTACTTTTTAGGTATTATTGTAACCAATTTAAAACTCACTCAAACGAATAAACTTTAAATAAAAAATCTAAAGTGAGTATGTGTTAAGCCTTTAATGGCATTACTGAATACAGCTGTACGAGTAATAAACTGAATGATTATGTTTAGAAAATATCCACTACTTCATTACAGAGTTTTGGTTTAAAAAAAAATTTATAACACTTTTTAAAACAAAAACATAAATTTCTTATGATTGTTGCGTTCTGCATACAAGTTTTAAAAATACCATGACTTAAAAACCTAAATTTTATAGTACACACTGTTTTTTGTTGAATACAGACATATTTTTTATAATACAAAACTTAAAATTATTAAAATTTTTAAACACTTTATTTAGTTTATAACTTAAAAAAATAACAACCAGTATCATTATCTATTGTACCCCACTCAGCAAATAAAAATTCTGACGGAAAGTCTGTAGTAAAAGTCATTTGCATCATCATCATCATGTGAGTAACACCACTCATTGTTTCATTTCCCATGTCCATTTTTAACAACTTATAATAGCAATTTGCTCATGCATTCAAAAAAAACTAAAAAAATACACAAAACATTTAAACACACTTCTACATTTGTTTTACTATCAAACAATAACTTAAAAAATAAAATAAAGTACTACTTAAGCATTTTTGCATATAGTATTCA
Organism: Thalia democratica; assembly: GCF_965202585.1. Taxonomy (NCBI): domain Eukaryota; kingdom Metazoa; phylum Chordata; class Thaliacea; order Salpida; family Salpidae; genus Thalia; species Thalia democratica. The sequence goes on from NC_139165.1 coordinate 63,922,265, forward strand.
ATTCATTCTTTAAAGTAAATATTTTATACAACTTATTTTCTAGCAATCAAGCTAGGATAGTTTTTACTTTTTCCTAATTTTTCATTTACTTTATTCCTTACTAAATTCTTAACAATAAAACAATATTATACTAATTTTTTTAATTAAAAACTAAATAAAGATGTACAAATTAAATATTTTATCACAACCGGGTTTCGGTGACAAAAAATTGTGACCTCTTCAGTTAAATAGTATACTAAACTGCACATAACAATGTTGCTTATTTGTAATGTTATTCAAAAAATAATTCATGCATGAAAATCTAAGCAATTAGAAATTAAAAAATCTAAGAGCTTGCAATATTTTTTGAAACAGTTCTTCTGATAACTACACTAATCACACACATATTTAAACAATTTAAAAAATAAAATTCATGAGTTACAGTAAACGTTCTTAAGTAAACAAATTTCATCATTTAATGAGTAAACACTTTTGTTTTGTGTCCGTGAAATAGCAGAACTATTGAATATTTATAAAAATGTTTTTTTTGTTTTTTCAGTAAATCTAAGTTTTCAAAAGCATAACAAAATCTGTACGTTTACTTTGAGTAATAAAACATAAGGGTACAACAGAAGTTTAAAACATGCCAAACTTCTTTTAACTAAACTTTTTAAACCTGTATTAAGGTTTTAATAATTTAAACTAAATTTTATTAGTTTTATTTCGAAAAATCTTATTTTGTTTTATTGTAGAAATTTTATTCTTAATGTTTTAATAGTCAACTAAAAAGTAAAGCTAATTTAGTGCTAGTTGTAATATAGTTTATTTTTAATCTTAAATATTTTTAAGTTTTCTGTTTTACCTGAAGATTTCATATAAGTATATTTTGGTAATCTCTTTAAAAAATAATTTTAAGTTCAAAGTTTTATAGTACAAATGAATATTATAAAACTTGTATTTTAAAATTTTAAATCGTCAAAAAGTAAGTTAGTGAGTTTTAAAACTTAGTTAAGTTATAAGGGTATTTTACTAAAATTATAAAAAAACATTAAACAACTTAAGTTATTAACTTTTAAATTAGTTACATAAATAGCAAATTTAATATTCTTTTAATTTAATTTGTAATTATACTTTGCTTAATTATTGAAAGCTCAATTGTTAGTACAAGCTTAACTATATTTGCATATTTTCATAAAGTAATTGGAAACATTAAATTTACTTTCAAAATTGCATTTTTTTTTTCAAATTACGATATAAAATTTGTACTAATAGAACTTTTAAAACTATTTTGTTACTAAAAAAAATATATATTAATTACAAGTAGTACAATAAGTATACCAAACAATATATATGTCTTACTTACTTTTGTTTAATTAAAAAAAACGTTAGCGTAGTATATAATTCACGATGATGTTAATTCTTAAATAAAATTTGTTCTCATAATTAAAAAAGTATATATAGTAGTTATTAAAAACATTCCTAACAAATAAAATGTATATAATAGATACATAGCTTAAGTTCAGTTAAATATTTTTCAGACTGTATACATAGTTACAAATAAGTATTTTTCTTTAAAAAAAATATTTTCAGCTTAACGTTGTTTTGAAAAAATTCTCTAAGCAAATTTATAACCTTATTTAAAAAAAAAAAAAGTTTTGAATTATAAAACAACTTAAATTTCCAGCGTTTTGTTTCGTAAATCAAAAAACACCCTACAGAATGTTCTAAAAATTCTAAAATTGATAATGAAACATTAGATTAACTAAAATGTAAATCAAAAATAAAAATAAAACTAAACTATTTACTTAATTTTCTAAGAAAATTGAAACAAACTTACATAGGTTTAAATTTAGTTACATTAGGTTTTAAGGAAGTTGACTTGCAAAATTATGTCTCTTGTAATAAACAATAAGTTAGAAAAACATATTAATTTGACTGTAACATATAAAAATTAAAAACAGTTATGTATACGTATTTTTATGCTGCTGATAATAAAATATATACTTTATTTTACTTACATGTTAAAAATTTATAACTTTTTTATTTTTATTTCTTTAAGTTTTTTAAGTTTTTTAATACTATTCCTTAGACAGAATTTCCTACTCTTTTAGTATACTGAGCGCTAGTATAGACTTATTAAAAAAATCAAACTTGAGTTAGAATTATTTAAACTTTGAATCACACATATAACACATTATATCTACAATGTTAAAAAGTTGTTTGATAAGTAGTTATGTTTACTAGTGTGTAAAAACTTTAATTACCTGCAGTTTACTATCCACAGTTTTAAAAATGGTTTATGAAGCACTATTTAAACAACCGAAAATTTTATTAAATATTAAATTTTACAAATAGTGATATTAGAAAACTACAAAAGCAATTCAAAAAAAAATTCCTTCGCATATTATACATAAGAATCTTAAAAAAGTTTTTTATCGAGTTATATCAATATTTTAAAATATAATACAATTTTTTTAAATCATATTGCAAATGCTCTAAACTTAAATTAAAAGTTAGAATTTAAGTTTAGAGTCTTATAACTATTTTTTATGCAAAGTTATTCAATAAACTTTTTAGAAAAAAAAGTTATAGAGAAACATTGATTAAAAGACAATAAGGCGCCGTTCTATTTTTAAATATCCATTATTAAAACGATATTAAACTTAAGGACTAAGTTAATCATAAACCGACTTCTTATTATTAATTCTTATTTCTGTAACCGATAATTTAGATGATAATAGTAGCTTTTTTTGATGCTTAAAAGTTATAGTAAATTATACTTTCAAATAGTGCATATACCTCGCAGTACTTATTTTAGTACGTTAAACTTTAGTTTTATTACATTTTTATTTAAGTAATAATTTATTAGAGATTTAGGAAGTGTAACAAACTTGATTAACGTATGCAATAGCTGAAATTTTACAAAAAACTGCTAAACTATCTTTTTAAAGCTAATAATATAAGAAAAATAAGTGTTAGACAATATCAATCTTATGCAGTAGAAATATAAAAACAATTTTGACCTTATTTACAGATAATAATGAATAAATGATAAATTCAAAACTTTGCTTTAATTACGTAGAGCCTAAGATAAAAAAGTTATTGAAAGCTTATATTCGATAGATACAAAATAGTTATATATATTTTTATGTTTATTTTAAAAATAAATTAACTTTAAAAGTACACCTAGTTCGATTTTAACAAATTTACACATAAGTTAATCGATACACAAAGTTTTTTTTTTATCTTTCTATATAAGTAGAAAGTATTTAAACCTCAACAAAAGATTTAGTTATTCTTTTATTAAATATAAAAACATAACCTTTAATTTATTTAAATCATATCAATAGTTGCTAAAGACTTAAACGTAAAATTTTAAATAGCTGTAATATTTAATCAAATTATTACAAACTGTAATATTTTCGCCTTTAGATACTACCGACTTTGTTTAAATGAGTTTAAAGTTATGGTTTCTTTTTATTTAAAAAGTTAAATATTTTTAGAGATTTAAATACTTTCTACATACTTACAAAAATTAACAAAAAAATAAAACGAAAGATTAGTTTAAGTCTATAAATAAAAACACTTCAAATTTATTGTTTTATTGTAGAATTCACAAGTATCTAAGACTTTAAAACAAAAATATCTGAAATTAATATAAACATTTTAGAATATTAGAGCACTTTTAAATTAACTCGCTAAATCTTAAATATTTTTAGGTGGAAAATAGAATGTTTATGTTTATAATTTAATTTGTATAAAAAGATTCTATCAAAAACAAGGAAATTAGTGGAACTAAAACATAAATAAGATAGTGCTTTGAATTTTAATAAAATATTTGTAAAAAAAGTATACTTAGTTTTAATAGTTTTAAAGACTTGTTTTTCAAAATAGCAATAATAGGTAATCTTAATTTAGTTAGCTGAAGCTATTTACAGAAACAATGAAAATATATTTTAGTAGTTATATTATATTATTAACAAGTTTATTTATTTACTTTTTAGTATTCGTTACAGTCATTTTTTTAAATAGGTAAATGCAGATTATAAATCTTTATACATTTAAAAGTCATAACATTTAAAAAAGTTATGAAAATTATTTTAAGTAACAACCTTGTTAAAATCTAAATTCTATGTAATTTTGAAGAATTTTACAATAACTTAACTTTGAAAATAATCGAATCGACAGCTGACTTGACTTTTGAGTTTGTAGAAACGAAAGTAAGAGCATCACAACCAGAAAAAATCTAAGTAAATGTCGCGTGCAAATTAAGGTTTAAACATTTTTTCTTTACTTTCTCTATAGTTTCTTAGATACATTTTAATAATGAACTAATTTTAATTTTTAATAAAATCTTTTATTGCTTTTTTGTAAAAAATAGCTTTAATCTGCTAAAACGTAATAGCTTTGATCAATCGGAAATTGTTTGCGGTTTTTATAGACTTAGTTTATCAAAGAAAACTTTTGGAAAGAGAAGCTTTTAATTTAGCATACTTATTTTTGTTGTTTAAAGGTCGCCTGGTATGATTTTAATTTTTGAACTTCTGTCAATTGCAAACTTATTTTATACAACAGGTAAAGTTTAATCGACATGAAAACTATTTTTGTCTATTATATTTAAACATATCTTTTAATTTACTTATCTGTGTTTTCTAGAACTTCTAAAAATTAAAGTTTTAACTTTTTTTATTGTGTTTAAGAACAATTTACTGTGTTTAGTTAGTAAAATAGTAATATAAGAATCAAGTTGACAATTTAGAAGTTTATTACTATTTTTTAACGATTTTTTTAAGTAGGAATAAAACTTTGAAACTTTATATATACTTTAGTCAATATAACATACCATGAAGAATTGTCATTTATATTTAAACTGATTTATTGTACATATTTTGAACTTAGTAGTTATAACCTTGTAATTATCATTTTAGCAGCTATTTTTTAAAATCTAGGTCATGTCTAAACTTACTTTAAGTTTACTAAGTTTTCATTCTACTTCTTAGGTACTTTGTTTTAGTAAGATTTATATATAATATGAAAGGAAGTACACTGATTTAAGTTATAAAAAATGATGTACAGTCAATGTTATTTTAAACTATTTCGATTTGTCTTAGTAAGTTATGTTTTTGTTTTTAAAAATACTTTGTTTAATTACTATAAAAATAATTATTTATTTTTAGAGGCCCAACGTTGTTTTGCACAAGTTATACCTGTAAATCGGTACAACCGAAATCAGATTCAATGCAGGTTACGTCTGTTTTTTTGTAGATGAACTTAGTCTGTAAAATAACTTGATTTACTAAAAATTTTAATAAAGTTTACTTTAAAGCATATTATAAACTTCTTTAATATTTAAAATTATAAGAATCTCTTTGTTTGTGCTTAATATAAAAATAACATTAAAAAGTAAGTGTGCATATGTTTTTTTATTTTATTTTAATAGTAATTTAACATTATTACAGCATTTAAACAAGAGTTTACTAAAAAGTACTTTACCTAAAAATTTTCACATTTTAAACTTAATCTTATATACGCATAACGGTGATATTATTTAAAATTTCAAATGTTTTAATATATTAATTATTAATAAAAAATATGATAATATTTAAACAATTAATTTGTAGCTTTTCAATCGATTTTTACTAAGTTATAAGCTGTTTTTCATATTTAATTTCTCAAGATCTTTTTAATTTATCGTTTAATGTTTTGTAATTTTAACTTTTGCTTGTGTATTTCTTTAAAATATATATACATATACTGCATTTCAATAAAACGTGTTTTTTATTAACTTGAATATCACGTGCTTGTATTTTGATCACATGCTACTTCTCTAACTTTAATTTTTTAGTGTTTAGTAGCATAGATTTTTAAGAAATATTTATTAACAAGTAAGAATATTAACAAATAATTTTAAATAACAAATTATGAAAGTTTACAATTGATACAAAGTTACATACTAAAAAGGTAGCTGAATACTATAGTACAGACTTTATGCTATATTAACATTTGATATTTAAACTAGTTAAACTTTTTTTTTTTATAAATTTATTTTTTCACTAACTGTAACTTTTGATCAAACTAATTTAGTTTAAACTCTTTTAATATAATGAAACAGCCTCTTTTTTTTTGCACAGCTTGATATTAACCCGCTATGTATTAGCATAGTTTTTTTTTATTAGAAGAAAAAAAGTCATCTATATATTATTGATAGTCAAGTCATAATTTACTAGTTTAAAGTTTATGTCCACTTAATTGAGGAAAAATTGTGATGTATTGTAGTTTTACAAAAACTTAATGAAGAATTTCAAGTTTAAATTAATTTTCATAATACTAAGAACAATAATAAAACATTAGTTAACCAATAGTTCAATGTAAAGTAAATAGATAAATTACAATACTTTACTTATACTCCTCACATGTTGGAGTATACAATACATACTTAAGCCAAAATTTTTATATTAATCATGTTCTTTTTGTTTCAGATATCCTATTGGTGGGATTCGGAGAATCAGAGGTAACTTTATTGGTTCTTTCGAGTCTTGCTGCCGCCGAAACCATGCATCGGGTTGGGGACTTCACTTTTCATGCAAGCCTTGTCGTGCAGTTCGTGGATTCCTAAAACCGTGGTCTCAGTGGTCTCAGTGTTCGAAAAGTTGTGGAGTCGGCAAACAATCAAGATATCGAGCTTGTACGACCAATGTTTGCTCGGGAATAAGAGGTAAACAAAAAGTAGAAGCGAGACCTTGTCAATGGAGCTCTTGTTGCCCTGGTAAATTTTTTTTCGTTGATATAAACAATACTTTTTCTTCATGTTTTTTAGAGTAATTTTCATCAATGTAAAAACAATGTCATTACCAAGTTATTCAACAGTTGACGGTAATTGGTCCCAGTGGTCTGAGTCAACTGGGTGCTCAGTAACTTGTGGACCAGGATTCGAGTACAGAATAAGGAGTTGTAATTCTCCACCAAACTCTTGTGGAGGCAAAAAGTGTGATGGTGTTGGAAAGCAATACAAGGAATGTTTTATAAACTGTGCTAGTATGTTTTCTTTTAGTGACATTTTTTTTATTGGTGCAACTGTTATGCTGGTTTTTGGTTTGTATTAGCAAGTTTATGTCTGTAACTATAATGTTAGGGTAACACATAAGGTAGGTACAAAACATAAGGTAGGTTTGCGTAGTTTTTTTTTAACTTAGTTTGATTCTTTTATGTACTTAACTGAGCTTTTAGTTGAGAAAAGTAGTATAACATGAAAATAAAAGCTATTTATAACTTTTCTTAAAAAACAAAAAAATAACAGTATTTATTCCTTAAAAAGTATTTATGAAACTTAATTATTTATGTATATATAACATTTATATACTGAATTTGACGCTTAAAGAAATCCAGGACAAAATATTTTTTTTGTTTTTAATTTTTCTACGGCATCAAGGAAATAAAATATCAAATGATTGTTTAGAGAAATCTACAACTTATTCTAGTTCTAATAGTTGATTAAAAGGGGTTTTGAACCTAAAAACGTTTTAAACTTATGTGTTTTGCAATGAAAATTTATAGATTTTTCTATAAATTAATTTAATTTGTTTATTTAATTATAAATAGGTATATAATTGTCTAAAACGAATAAAATATTGATCATTAAAACATTTTTTTAAACAGCTGTAACAATAACTATATATTCTAGTTAAGTTATAAAATATTATTAAGTTAATTATTAAAAGAACTACTTCAGAATCATATAATATTTATTGTAAAAAATGTTTTAAAATTAAAAAAACTTGTTTTGAACTATTTTACTATATTATTAAATATATAAACAAGCCATGTTTCACAACATACAATTTTTCTAGTGTATCGTTTTTATTAAAATTATTAATGTTAAGCTTGGGGACAATGGACACTGCAAGGATCTTGTAGCACTACTTGTGGTAATGGTACTGTTACTCGTATCAGAGAATGTATACGACCATTTGGTGGTGTTTGCCAAGGTCCTGATCGCGATACCATTCCTTGTAACTACGGTAATTGCCCAAGTAAGTTAATAAGTTTTTTTTGTTAATAAAGCTAACAGATTGTACCATACAAAAAAAAGTTCTCGAAACAAATTTATCATTATCTACCTAAAAATTTTATTTGTTTTTTTTTTCAATAGCCTATTTTATATATTCATAAGTTGTATGCATTTTTTTATATATAAAAAATAAACACAAATTTTACATATGTTCTTACATATGACTATCAGAAAAACATTTGTTTATTAAAATATTTTATAGGATATTTGAACTTTTAAAATCTTAAACATATTATGATTTAGTAGTAGTTTGATGCTATTTAGCTACATTTTTGTCGAGCAGTATTGACCATAATTTTATAATAAAACTACAAACATAGTTATATATATACATACTTTTATAAAACATTGTATTTTGATTTTTTTTAAACTTTGTCAGTTGACGGAAACTGGTGTAGCTGGAATGAATGGCAGGCTTGTTCTGCAAAATGTGTTGAGGTTGAGGGGACGCAAACAAGGTATAAATCTTGCAGCTGCCCCAGTCCAGGGCCATTAGGAAAAAAGTGTGAGGGTGTCGACCATGAAACTAGGATTTGTAGAGGAAAAGGTAGTACGTATTTTACGACGGTTATCACTTGTTTTGTATTAGCTTACTGTAACTTTACTATATTTTCTATTTTTGTTATTTATTTATTTAAGTTTATAAAAAATTAAAAAAATAACAGTATTAAACATTTAAAACCTTAAAACCTCAACAAAACTTTCCGAAACTAATAGTTAGGCGTTAGTTTTTTTAAATGAAAAGTTTTAAAACAATATATTAAATTTATATTGATTATTTTAAATACAATTGGTAGGAAGATGTTCTATAGATGGAAATTGGAGCAAGTGGTCTCAGTGGAGTGATTGTTCTTCTTCAGCTTGTACAATTAAACCAGGTGTTATGGTGAGGACTCGTGTCTGTAACGGCCCTTCACCTTTTCTAAATGGTAATGACTGTTATGGGAACTCTACTGAATCGTATCGTTGCTTGAATGTAACTGGTTGTTACGGTGCGTTTGATATATTTTACTTAGGATTAAATTGCTAAATTTCAAAGTTTTTTATTTAGTTCAAATTATCATTTAGATAATTCGTAAAAACTAAGTAAAAGATAGCTCGATAACTTTCAACAAAATAGCTATATATTCATATATAACTAATCTTTTTCTAGTACTTTTTCTACTTAATATTTAGTTTTTAACCTCAATAGACTATTTTATGTAGATTTTTTGATACTAATTCGCTCTAATATAAATTTTTATTGTTAAAACCTGTTTTTACGAAAATTTTTGTAATTTTATTTTATTTGTTTATTTATTATTATTATTATTTTTTATAGCTTTGAGATCTAAAATAGTCTTATTAAATTATAAAAGTAAATAACTTAGCCAAATTTCAAAATCATAATAATAGTACAAAATAAGTTTTACTACGATAAAAACGGAACATGTATTTTCAGTTAGTGGTGCATATGATGAATGGAGTTCTTGGAGTAGTTGTAGTAAGTCATGTGGTAGCTGTGGTGAAATATCTCGTTTTCGAAACTGCAACTCACCTTATCAAAATCTTTCTGAATTTGGTGTACAGGCTGGTATTATCTTAATTTTAGCTTAAACTAGAACTTTAATTATTTCAAGTTTTAAATATTTTCAATTGAAATTATTAAAAAAGTAATAAAGATTATTTTTATTAAATGAGTAATTAAATATTTATTTATTTGTTAACCGGCATGTTCGATATCTACCTTAAAAAACTTTTTAAAGTTAATTGTCTATACAAAAGTTTTCGTGTTTATTTAGAAAAAAGTAGCTAAAAAGAAGTAAAAAGTGCAATTTTATGATACTGAGTTATAATAATAAAATAGGAATAAAGACTAATACGGTTATCAACTGCTACGATGTTATGCTTTTACATAAAAAACTTTATTATTATTGTTGTATTAATTTTAGCATTAAAACTTTTATATTCTATAAAGGCTATTATATTTTTAATTTAAAAACAGTTTTATAAAATATAAAGCAAAACTTTATTTTTTTGTTTTCTGTCAGAGTAAGTTAAGAGAAACCCTTTTAATCTTGTTAACAAGCATGCACATGTAATCAAAATATCATCCAAAGTTTAACTTATTTAAAGCTTAAAAAATGTCATGTCGTTTTAATATTACATATTTTTTTGATAACTACAGCTTTTATCTAATCAATAATACATGTAAACGTGTTATAGACTTCATTTTTAAATATAATAAAGTTTTAACTAATTTTAAGTACTGTAATTTACAAAATTCTTAAACAAAGTATATTTTATATTTTTGAAAGTAATTATTTGAAACTTGGACAACAATATAAACTATTTGTATATTTTCTGCTCTTTAGTTTAATATAACGAGTTTTGGCGAATTTCAAGTTAAAAGATAATTAAATATAAACTATTAATGAGATATACTTTTTATTCATTAAGTATATTTTTTACTGTAAATTAACTTCTTTAAATGTTTAGAATTTTGTCTTAAACTTTTTAATATGAAAAAGATAAAGACTTTAGTTTATCAACATTATGTTGTTACTTGTACGATTGAGAATTAAAATTAGCTAATCGTCTAAAATTTTGATTAGCTGTAATTAGAAAGCGAATAATTATAATGCTAAATAAACATACTAATATTTTTGAAAGTAATTTGTCTTACAACCATATATAGAACAACAACTAATGTAATCGTATGAGACATTTAAATAAACAGTAATGACCAGGCAGTAATTGGAATTCCAAACTTGATTTGCAATAAAACTGCGATGAAGGAAACAAGTTTATGTATGTTTGTGAAGTGCCCTGATAATATTGATCCATGTGCTACGTCTACGGCTATAACTAAACTTTATAAAACACAAAAAAATAACATTGGTATGTTTTAGATATAAATCATTTACAAAGTTTAAAAACATTTAAACCTTTTTTTATTTTTTTTTAAGCAAGTTTATAAAAAAATTATCATAGATAATTTATAACTTTAACGTTAAGGTAGTTTTTTCTGCTTATATAGACTTTAAAAACCATTACTGAGCATAAAAACATAAATTTTCAGGTACAGATTCTGAGAAAGAAAAAACAAATATTCAAAGTTTTTCAACTCTTTTTTCTAGTAGCAATAGAGAAAAGAAAATGAAAAGTAGTACTCAATACGTAAGTAGTTCATTGATGTCAGTATTAGTTAGGAAAGAAACTTCAACTCAAGTTCCCTTTAACAAAACAACTTCTGATACTTTACCCCATGAGAATACGTATACATATTCAAATATTAATACACAACCGACATTACATGCAGAAAACATAAAGAACTCTTTAAAAAGCATCACAACAGATAAAAGTATAAAACAGCCGTTAAATTTTACAAAAAACAATAAAAATAAACTAGCTTATTCAAAACATTCCACAAACTACAACTCAAATAACAGCATTGTAATTACTTATCCAAATATAAACAACTACTCGACTACCTATGATAACAACAAAACTAAAAGTATTAAAAGTTCTTCTAAGAAAATAAATACTTATCTTAATAAAATATTTACTACTATTAATCCGTTTAAAAAAACTTCAAATATTAGTTTGGTTTACAATAAAAATACTACAACATTCAGTCCAAAAAGCGAAAAATCTTTAAATAACTTTTACTCACAAGCTACTAGTATAAATGCATATGCTGGAAAAACAACGTCACAAACAAATTACACTACAGCAAATATTTTTTTAAATACTGAATCAAGTCCCTTAAGTTTAGAAACAATCGAAACGCCTAAAAAAGACGTTAAAAATATTTTTTATTTACCTTATAGTGTAAGTCAAACAAACTTTACCACTCAAACTAATATTAAGACTAAAAATGAGAAAGAACTTATTGTAGAGCAGTTTAACATATCAAATAAAATTAAATTTATACTTAATACAATTACAAATCCTACATTGCTCAGTAAAATAAAAAATAATTCTAAAGAATTGAAAGTTGTATTTAAGGCCAATAAAACTGTACCAAAAGTATTAACTGAATTTACTTCATTAATACCTCAAAATGTACAAAATTCGACATCAATACCAAGTTTAAATTCAGAGTTTAATGTTATAAATAGCAATACAGAAAACTTAAATACCCAAATAAGATCATCTCCATTAACTACTACAGAAAAAAATACTATTATATCTTATGATACAACCCCAAGAAAATTTTTACCACTAAATTCTACAAACAAAAATGTTTATAAAAAACTTAACGAGACCACGAAAAGTACAGTATCCCATCCAACTACAACAAAAGATTTAAAAGAAGTTGAAAATAAAAGTTTAAGTTATACTCCAACAAAAGCATATCAATACACATCTTTAAAGCATTTGTTAAAAAATATAACTGGTGATAGCTCAAACTTCAAAAATGAATACAAAAACAATATCATAGATTTTTCAAAAATTGACAAACCCAATGCAGTAAAAATAACGAAAAATAATACAAAAAAAGAGCTAAATACTAAGTCAAATAACTTATCTACGAACTATATAATGAGAAAAAAACACAACAAAAATTTGACAAACACAAAGTCTTTAACTGAAGCTATGCCTATACATAAAAATAATAAAACCATTTCTCTTTTGGAATTAACAACTAAACCTTCAACTGAAGCTCCTGTAAATAACAGAACTACTAGTACTAAAAAGGAAAGTAACTATTATGGGGCTTTAGCAACAACAATGCGAGCTGATTACTACAAAAACTTAGTGACAAATAAGGTTTCTTTTGGCATCTCAACTTTAAAAAAGATAGAAAATAATAACAGTACCTTGAGCAATGGAGTAAAAACGATTAAAAACATGTTAAGTACAGATGTGCCAACTGACAATTATTTTACCGTTGGTTCAACAGATATTACAGGTGTCACTTCATATGTTTCCAACACAACTTCAAAAAGTAAAGTGAGCAAATTAGTACAACTAAAAGACTCAAATAAAGTTGATACTACTGAACATAACAATCTGCCTAAGCTTAATCATACTACGGTACAATATGCAAATATTCAAAACATAAAATTTAAAGAAAAAATAAGTTCTCAGTTAATTGCGTCGATTACAACTAATGAAACAAAAGACATTAAAAGTGTCAGCAAAAACAAAACTAACAAAAACATTTTATCTCAAAAAACACAAAAAACAATACAAAAAATAGTTTCATTAAGGACTAGTAGCAGTAGTAATGTTTCAACTAAACTGCAAAATTTAACAACCAGTGCAAGTAGTTATGCTAATCTAATAGAAAATATTACATACACACCATTAGAGGGAAACATGTTTGAAAACAACTATCATAAAGAGAAAACGAAAACAATAAATATTTATGATTTTAACAATACATTTGATTACACAGAAGCTGTAACAGCAAGCAATAAAAATGATAACTTTACAAGTAATGAAAGTATTTTGAAGTACAGTACGGTAACTGACACTTTACTGCTTGCCGAAAATTTAAAATTAAAACTATCTAGTACTAAAAACAAAACTAGCACAACAGCTTCAGTGAAAAAAACTGACTCTACAACAATTCTTACTAATAGTTCTTTTACCGATATTACCTTAACAGAAAAATTTAAAAAATTGCCATTATTAATAATTGAAGCTTCTGACGTGACTTATTTATCTAAAAACATTGAACCAACAACATCGTCAGGTATAAAAAACAGTGCTTCTATTACAAAAACACACTTGCCTACAGTTGCAACCAAAGTAACGAAAAAGAAAACAAGTCAGTTAAGTGATAAAAAAATTACAACTCACCACAAAATCACTAACACAAATGATGGTAAAACAACTAAATTTGATCTCAATCACACGATAAGAAGTATAATAACACATGATAACTTGAACAAGCAAGATTTTTCAGGATACTCATCAGGGTTTGATTTTAAACTTAACAAACAAATAAAAAATATTAGTTTTGAAAAGAATGGTGGTGAGTTTTTGAAAACTACCCAAATAAATAAAGACCGTTTTTTACATGGTTATATCTCTGAATCTACTAAAAACTTAACAATTTTGCTTAGAAATGAGTCCCATGAGTCAAACATAACCTTAAAAACAAATTCGACAAAAGTACCGAATCTTTATTTACTAGACGATATAAAAAACACATCTAGTAAGCAATTTAATTTTTCTAAAAATTCTGAAAATTTGTACTACAAAAGCAATTTGTACTTCAAAAAGGGTTGTGTTAAAGACGCTTTGAAAACTTCTAAGTTGAATAAAGTACCTGAAAATATTAAACAGTTTTACAAAAATCTTGACTTAAAACAAAAACTTGAATTGTTTGAAATAATGTTAGACGATATATTATTACACAAAATAGTAGAGGAAAACCAAAAACTATACCATAATAGAATAAGGTCATACTTAAATGCAAACACAACTGATTTTAACACCACAAAGCCTGAGAAAAACTATTATGAACAAGTTAATCCCTTACCAGCACCACCAGTTAGATATATATCAAACAAAGATGTGAAAGTTTTAGAAGATTATAACTCTTATTTCATAAAAGAAAAAAACAACGGAAATAAAAATCATTTATCAGAGCACAAACGTACTTTTAGGCCGGTATACATAAGGGTTACAGGAACTATAGTTTTAGAAACAAACCAAACATCTTTAGACTCTAACTTTAGTCTGGTAGGTGTGACACTTTTACGCAACAACACAGAAAAGATACGACCAAAAGTACTGCAGCAAAGTGACATTGTTATAGAATTAGAAAGTTATAAAAAACATATGGAATTTTTAGAAGAAACTAAAATTAGAAAATTTAATAACGAAACCACTTGTTTTTGCAAACAACTGCGAACTGAAAACGAAGCAAATGAATTTTTTAAACTCAACAAAAACACAACAAAAAATTTGGAAGTATTAACTGAATCTGGAAGTGGTTATTATAGTTCTAGTGGTGAAGAGTCTCTTATAAAGTCCAAGGTTCGTTAAATCAGCTTGTTTTCAGTTGAAAACTTTTTTGCTGCTGAGTATTAACAAAAATAAAAATTAGTTTTGCTATTTTCAAAGTTAAAAAGTATTTCAATAGTTACTTTTATATCTGAGTATAAAAATAAAATTTAAATAAAACCATGCTGCTGAGTTATTAGAAGTTACTCCAAAATATAGATATTAACAGTTAGAATATTTTTTGAGGAATCAAGTGCAACTTTTAACTAAATATTAAACATGCATACAAGTAATTTTATAAAAATACATGTTGTACAATTTTTCTTTGTTTTTTTTTTACTTGTTATATTCTATATATAAAACATCCATAAAGTACTCAAAATTATAACTTTTTTCCAAAAAGTAATCAATTTTTGTAGTTTATATTACATTTTGTTTGTTAATATTTTGTCATCAATTACCATTACGCTACAGCCGGTTTTTTGTCTTGGTATTGATTTTGTAAACTTTTAAACACATATCTATTATCAATTTAAATGAATGTACTACTAATAATATATTTACTATTAAATTAATATGTAAAACTATAAAAAATTATGTTTATATATTTAAGATTAAGTTACTTAAAAAATTTTTGAGTACTTTAAGTATTTCTCAAAGTTATGATTGATAATTTCGTCTCCTAATATTTAAAACCTTAATAGAATTTTACCTAACGAAAGTTAAAGTGAAACACAACTTAAGAGACTAACAAAACAAAAATGCTTAAAAAAAGGTTTATTTTTTATTTTTGTATAAATATATTCAAAACAAAAAAAAATAACACTAGTATCTAACTATATCAAACATTTATAGTTTTTATCTATTGAATTAAACTTATGTTGTGAATAAGGTTTTGAAAAAACAAGGGTAGTCTTTGAGAGTCTAAAATGTTTACAGTACATAATGAAAAGAACACAACTATGATATAAAATATTTGAGTAACTTAAGGTTTAAAATAAAAGTAGAACTCGAAATCAACAACTCGAAACTAATCAAATTTAATAAAAGGTTATAAAAGTTCAGGAATCTAAAACATTTTTTAAAAACAGCTTTAGTTAGTGCAAGTATTTTTTTAGCTTGATTTATATAAAACTACTCAACAACAATTAAAACTTTGTTGACAAGTATATTGCAATCTCTTGAGTCTAAAAACTATTTTGAAATCTTAGAATGGGTTAGTAAAGACATAAGGGCTTACATGTGAAAACTTTACGAGAAAAACCTTTAAGGTATTACTTTATTACCAAAATAAGTTAAAAACTGTTAAATTTTTATATTTTTTGTTTTAAATACGATAAAATTTTTGTTATATATTGTAATGATTAATGCAAAAATGAAATAACTGTTCAATTTGTTTTAAGTTAAAACTATTTTGAAAAAATGTAAATTTTTTTTAATTGTTTTATTTTGTAGTTGGAACAAAAAACACACAAAACTGAAATTAAAAGCATTCAAAAAAGCAATGATGTTCCTAAAAAAGTAATTGTTGAAAATGGAAATAAAAAAGAAAATAAAGCAACATACACTAATACATATTTGGTTGAGAACAAATTACAAGAGAGTTTAATAAAACAAAAACTCAAGTTTAAAGCATTTGAGCCAATTGAACCACAAACTACTACTACGCGCGATTATGACAAAGCATCAACTCGTGATGAAACTTTTTCAGGTTCTGGTGAAACGAGCGGTTTTAAATACAACGTTTTTTCAAGTGCAAAATCATTGAAAAGCCACACAAACGTTAAAAATATCGAAAACACAACGACTCGGCTGAATTTAGCCAAAAACGTTTCTGAGGTAATGTGGAAAAACTTTAAGTTCAGTTGTAAATGTCGAACTAACTTTTATTGTTTTTACAGTAGCTAAAACGCTTGAGAAGAATTGTTTCTTTCAGTTGCAGACTAATACACTATGAGTTGAAATATACTAACTATCAGAGCTTTTTTTTTGTAAAACTTACGAAACTAATAAACAAAACTGAACTTAAGTATACCAACAGTAAATAATAAGTCTTTAAAATTATAAGTAATAGCTAAAGATAAATAAGTAAATTAAATTTATTCACTTACAAAAAAAAAACTTCTCTAGATAATAAAGACTCTTAAAACTAGTTTGTATTAAACATTTTAAGACAAATAAAAACATTAAAGTTTTTAATATAAGTTGTGAAAACTTTTTTTGTTTTGGTATACAAGAAAAGGTTTCAACATATTTAAGATAAATTTTCTTTTTTAAACAGTTTACCTAATTTTAAGCAGTTTGATTCTGATGTCAATGGAAGTGGAACAATAAGTTCCGGTTTAACGCCTAAAGATGACTTGATGAGTTTATTAAGAATATTACTTAAAGAAAATCATACTCAAGGTATGGTTTTTGAAAGAAATTATCAGACCAACAAAAATTTGTTTCCACAAAAACGCTTTAAAAGAACATTTTTGTCTAAATCAAACCAAAGTAATTTTTGAGTTATTTGTTTTCTAGATAGAAATAACAGACAAAACAATTTTAGAAATATTTTTTAAACTAATTGCAACCGGTTGGCGAAAGAACAAAATAAAAGCTTCACTATCTTTTAAACTTCATAAAATTTTTTTAGCATTTTTATTTAAACCTTTGTATGAGGTAATTTAAATAAATATTTATCAAAAAAACTTAAGTATTAAAATATAAACAAATAAAATTTCATAGCAAAAATTTTTATATAATTTTTAGTTTTAGTTTTTTTGATATTCAAATTTTTTTATTTGTTTTTGTTTTGTATTAATTGCTTTAAGTTTAAGTTTTTTTTTATACTATTTATTTGTATTTCTACAGTTGTACTTTTTTTGATAAAAAAATAAATAAAAAAGTAAGGAATCATAAAAAGTAAATAAGATTTGTAATTAAAACTTGTTCCACCAATTATTTATTATTTTTATGTACTATTTTAAAAATGGTAGTTTTTACTTCTCTTCTCAGTAGAATTGTCATTGTTTACGGTATTTTAAAACTAGATGGTTTGGTTTTTTACACTTAGATCTTCATGAATCTAAACTTAACAAGGTTTAAAAAAAAAAGATACATAATCAAATAACATCTATGTTTCCCAGTAGTTTTTATATTTTTTTAAACTTACTTAAAAAATTAATTTTTCTAAGTTTATATAACATCTAGTTCTTCTGAATTACTGGCTTATAATTAATACTACAACATTATACTGCAAAAATGCCTAACACTTATACAACTCTTTGTTCATAAAAAATATCCTGTTCTAGTTATAATATGTTTCTTAAAAATTTTGCTCATTTACGGCTGTTATCAAGTCATAAGTGTTATAAATATAGTTGCAGAAAACTGTTGATCTAATTATTTTTTTCAGCTAAATTATCATCTGCTGTCTAAATACAGCTAAATAATTATTATAAAATGCGAAATAAAATAAATAAATATCTAGAAAAACGTACAATGATATATTTTGGTGGATTAATTAAGTTCCAATGAAAATTAAAACCTAGAAATCTTTTAAAAAAAGTTGACTTTGAAAGCTTATAGTTAAAAAAATTTTAGATTGTGGTCTAAAATTGTTGTTATTGGTTCAAAAATGCTGAAAACACTTATTTAAAATTTATTAAAATTTGATATTGTTTTCTTATATTTGTCAAAAATTATTACACTTGTAACAGGCGAAATCAGCTCAAGTAGTATAAGGAAAACTTATGAACAAAATGATTTTGAATACCAAAGAAACGATAACGAGTCCGTTAGCTACTACGATGCTAGTTCGGGCTATGATGATTACAGCGGACATATAAATGGTATTATTCAGATAAAAGTTATACACTATACAAACTTTTAATTTTATAATTTTAAAAACATTAAATTTCAGTGTACAACTTATTGTATATTGAAAACATAAAGTAAAAAACAAAAAATATTCATAGCATGGTTTTATAATACTTAAACCCAAAGTTAGTAGCTGAATTTGTATAAACAAGGACATTAACTAGCAATAAGATTTTATCTTACCACATGAATTATCAGGCTGCAGCTTTCGGTCGACTGAAACCTAGGTGTTTTGTTCTTATTAAAACTCATCGTTTCATTTCCTTTAAAATAGTTGTTTTTTATTTAAATTTAAATTATACTGTCAGCAAATAGATAACGAAGTTGTTAAATGTTTATACTTAGTTTTCTTTATTACGTCAAAAATAAGTTTGTTTCAATAAGAAGAATAATTTACGGAATGATATAGGTATGTAATTTATTTTTGTTGTGAATTTTAGATCTTAACACATATTGTATTATGTATTATTTAACTTATGATTTTACTATTGTTCTTAAAACTTCATCAAACTTTTTTTAATAAGTAAATTTTATCTTCAAATTAAAGAATAAAAGGTTATACACCTATAACTTTTTTAAGACACATAAAATCTATAAAAACTTGAATTAATTTTCACATATAAAAATTTTAGAAATTTTTCTAGATTACAAAGTAAAGTTTGAGCTTTGACATAAATACTTTAAATGATGATTTTTTTAAAACTACTAAAAAGTTAAAAGACTTAATTTTTTATCAAAGTGCATAAATTATACTAAAAACAAAAACAAAAAAGAAAATTTCGGTTGTAAATTATTAAAAATTTGTATTTTGAAAATAATTTTATAGTTTTATAAATAGTTCTACTCTATTTTAGATAGCTTTCATGAAAATACTAAAAATGATAACCTGGTTCCTTCAGATGAAGTACACAAATTTGTAGTATATGAAACGATCGACGGTTTCAACTATAATTGTATGGGATTTACAGTTGACGAATCATTGCCACACTACGAAAGTTGCTGTTTTATTTTGGTAAGACTTTTTAAAACACTTTTGTGTGTTAGATTAATTTAAAACTATTCTAATGAGAATTTAGAATTTTTTTAGCTTAAATTTTTGAGTTGTTTTGTTGTGGTTACATTTACTTTAAGTTTTTTTAATGGTGGGCATAATATCGTTGTTATCTAAGTTTCTTTTATGTCAGTACGACGACTCTTGTATAGTACTTGCTTATATCTAAATTAGCTTTGTTTAAAATGTGCTAAGCAGGTTAAATTTCTGTGAAATTACAATTTGTCAGTTTGTAAATATTTTTATTTGTTTAATAAAAATAATGTTTTATTCATAAGTGTTACAAATAAACAAAAACAACTTTGATTTAATGTAAAGTTGTAAAAACTAACTTATTGGATCTAAAGGATGTTTTTTCGTTTTTCGAAGCATAAAATAGACAAAATATATCGTTAAATTTTCTTGAAACAAAACTATTAGTTTAATTTTTTTTGTAAACTAAATTTACGTTTAATTTTTAAACAATTATATCGGGAACCGCTCAGTTCCAACCCGAATCAATTCCAACCCAATCAATTTTGCACGTCATTTTTACACAGCATCACTTTTGCACGGAGAGTTATTTTTGCATAGTTTTAGTTTTGCTTAGGTGTCACTTCTCCACGAATTAATTATTTTTTATTACTGCACTTTTAACAAAGCGTTCTGTTTGCATGGCATTAATTTTATACTGGTACCATATTTTGCGCCAGTCGTCATTTTTGCTCAGCTGACTTTTTTTTTTAAATCGATAAAATTAAGTTGAAAAAATTTATCTAAAAACATTTGTAAAAAAACTAAACTAAAACTGTAATAAATCTAATTTTTACCTGTTTAAACATTAATTAAGTATTGATGTAAAACTAAACTTGAATATAAATTAAAATAAGTTTGACATAAAAAAAAAACTAAATATAAGTAAAAGCTAATTCAAAGCTATTTTAAGTAGAGTAAAAAATATATATTAAATTTTATCATTATAAAAGTACGGGAACAAACTATTTAGCTTAAGTTGTGATTTTTGGACTAAATTTTCTATTTTTATTTTGATATTCATTGTTTTTATTTTACCAGGTCCGAATATGAACACCACAGTTAATTATACGCTGTTAATACAATAAATTTTTCAAAAAAATCTGATAACATTATAAATTTTGATGACAAGTTAACTGCTGACAATAAAAGCAATACATTTTTTATTTCACTTAGAATTGACCTACAAAATTTATACCATATTCTAAACTTAAGGGTGGATCATACCAATTCGATCATCAGACCAAAAGCTTTCAGTAGACTGAGACCAGTTTTGTCCTGATAAGGACTCATCATTCAGTCACAAGAGAAAATTTTCAATCACAACCTAATCAGGACGAAACCGGTCTCAGTCTACCAAAAGCTTGTAGTCTGATGATCGAATTTGTATGATCAACTCTTTTTTTAAACTTGAGCTTGTCTAATGGTATACTAAAGTCCAGGCTTGTGCTCTGCTGACTTTCACCGATGTTTTTGTCGATATTTAAACTTAGTTTAAATTAAAATTCTTAAGATTACTACTCGCTAAAATAGTTCAAAAAAAAAAAAAAAGTTTTAACATTTTTAGCCTATCATTTTAAAAGTTATTTTTTAATGTGTTTAAGTATGGATAATTTAAAAGTTACTTAGACTTTCATGTAAAACAAAAAAATAGAAGACACATCAGAACAAAATCAGTACATACATTATACAACAAAGAACTTCTAAGTTGTACAATAGATTGAGCTTGTGAGACATAAAGTTATTAGAATAAAAATATATAAGAGTATTTACACACAAATCTTGGTAAAAAAATATGTAACAAAAAAGTAATTTATTTAATTTATTGCTTAAAACTGCAGTTACACACGATATGGGGCAAACAGTCATAAATTGAAATACTTTAAAATATTTTTAAGACTAATCTTTACTTTTATGTTAAAATATTAACATACACTAAGAGTTTTAGATAGAGTCTAAAAAAGTTGTAACATGCATTGATATACAATGTTAAGCAAATTTTCAAGCTGTAATGATAAGTAAAACTTTAAAAAACAAAGACTACTAAAAATACTTTACTTTTAAACTAGCTAAAAGTAAGTAAAACAATCAAACTTTTGTTTTATTTTACCGAAAAAAAAACTGTTTTTAACTAGAAAAGCTTTTAAAGACTCTTGAAACTTGTACAATTAAACTTAAAACAGTTTAGTATAACATTGTTGTCAAAAATCCTGGTTCATGCGTGTTTTTGTGCGTCTATGTATTTTATGTTGTATTATTGAATTTAAAGCAAGTAAAAGTCATCTTTAAATTGATTTATATCAAAAAAAAATTAAAATCAAGCAAAGATTTAATAATTTTTTCTTTAATTTTTTTTGATACTTTTCCAAAAATAGATTTTAAATTAGCAGTAAACATTTTTTCAGTTTAGTTTTAGGATAAGCTTATTTTAATTTTAATATATTTCTACTAAATAGATTAAAGTTTTAGTATAATAAAAAATAGAAAATAGTTTTAGATTTTTTTGATTTTTTAAGGTTTATGAAATTTGAAATCAATCTAGTTTAATTTATACTAAACATAGTTTTATATTGATAAAGTTTTAAACTGTGCAAAAGTGACGAATTGTTCAAAAGTGACGTAATGCAAAAGTGGATACTCGTCTAAAAGTGACGTTTCGTGCAAAAATGAAACCTGTATGAAAATGACGCCGTGCAAAAAAAAAATGATCCTTGCAAAAGTAACAATAAACTTTGGTTGGAATTAATCGAGTGGAAGTTGATTCGGATGGGTACTGATTCGGGTAGGATATGATTTGGGTAGGAATTGATTTGGGTGGGAATTGATCGGGTTAGATTCGTTTCGGGTGGGAATTAAGCGCGGGTAGGAAATGTTGGTATACCATTACATCAAACTTTTTTTTAATATGTATGTAGTCACGATTTGTGACCAAAACTATCATTTTCGATAAATGAGGTTGACTAACTAAATAACCTTATAGTTATTTTAAACTTAATCTTTACATTACATTTTATAAAACTTTTATTTATATTCTTTTTAATCATTAAATATTGGTTGTTGTCAAAAACTCATAAAATTTTAAATTTTAAAAAACTATTTAGGCACAAAATATGACAAACAGCACTAAATTTGATGAATGTCTTGCTCTTCAAATTGAAAAAAGGTTTGGCATAATAGATGAAAACGACCTACAAATGGAATACAACTTTAATAATCAAACAAACAACATCTCTGACGAAACAACAGACTCAAAAATATTTTCGGAAGAAATTGTTTCAAGGGCGGGCTATAAGCGCAAAAAAAGGAGTTGCAAAATTACTAAATACCCAAAAGTTCTTCATAAAGTTTGTTGCTCTAAAAGTAAATGCAACAAGTGGACTAAAAGTTAGATTTGTTGTAAATTTATTTTTTAAATGTACTAGTTAATTTTTCTTTAAATAGGTTTTATGTTCATAAAATGTTTATATTAAGTGAGTTAAATTAAAAAGCTCTTATAACAACTAAGAAACTTATGTGATAATCAATATTTATTTATACATTATAATTATCAGTTTAAACTTGTAACTTACATTGGCTCATTGTTTTTTTTTCATATTTATTAGAAATAAAAACGATTCAAGACAACATATAAAAACAAACAACTAGTTTAACTTAGAGTACTAATAAGAGGTTAATTATTTTATTAGTTCGCATAAATTTGTTTAAATCTTTTTGTAAGATAAGTTTAGTTTTTTTTTTGTAAAATACTTTAACCATTTAAATTAACTTTTATAATAAAACTACATTAAAAACCATGAAACTAATAAACCTTTTTAGACGAATAAAACACAGGAATTTGCAAGCTTTGTAATATATTATAACGTTTCTCGGTCATAAGCATAAAATAGATAAATTATATCGGTAAACATTATTAAACAAAACTATTATTTTGAGTTTTATTTATATTATTTGACAACTTGTTTTACGTTTAAGAAGTAAACAGCTATGTCAAATATATTATTATGTTTTTAATATTTTATCTTATCATTATGTAAATATGTAGTCATAATTTTTTACCAAAAATATTTTTTGATAAACTAGGTCGATTAACTAAGTGACTTTATAATAATTTTAGGTTTAATCTTTATATTTATTTAATCTTTGTATTTTTATGTATGTAAGTTATTTGATCTATTTTGATTAGAACAGAAAAAAAAGTATATGGTCTTGTTTCTGTATCTTTTAAAACAGTTAATTTAAATTTTTATACTTTTTTAGATTTTAAATCAGGTAGAATGTTTTTTGTTGTGTTTTGTTAAACCTATTTTTGAAATCTATTAGATAAAATTTTTAGAAAATTTTTATAACACATTTAAAAAAGGTTTAAAAAAATTTTTTGATACACCTACTACTTTTGTGTACATGTTTTTAATTTCTACCATGAGCAAAAAAAAAACAAACACCGAGCACTCTTTTTTTTAATTTAAAGCATTTGCAATTTATATAAAACATAAAAAACAAATATGTACAACTAAAAGAACATAAATGATAAAATCGGTGGTTCATCGTAGTAAAAACTAGTTAAAAATTTCTTGTTATTAATGTTTGTCGAGCATTAACTTTATTAACTTTTTTTTTGCCAGAGTATTGAAGTTTTTTTTAGATACTGTTATTAGCTACTTTTATACGTCTTGTAAGTACTAAGCTAAATGGTTTCATATTAATTTGGCATGTAATATATTTTTCAAAGTAAAGTTGTAAAGTGATAGCAAGTTTATAAAATTACCACAGATTAAAAACCAGTGCAAAATGACTAACTTAGAAATTTTTTTCACAGAAAGTATAATGTCGGTGTGTATTGTATGCCAGTCTTTTTGTCCTCCGTGCTACCGAAGAGTTCTGTATGGATAATTATAAACCTTTGAAATCTTATTTATTAGTGTTTAAAGTAATTTCAACATCAAAATTAATAAATTTATATAATAATGTTAAACAAGATGTTATTTTAACTATCGAATATAGTTTATTTAAGCAAATGAAAACTAACTTTCTAAAAACTTATATTATATAAACTGAAGTATTTAAAAGTTATTTTGACTTTCAAATAACTGATTAAGAAACACAACTTAAGCAATGATAAAATTTTATCTTTAATAACTTGGCTGGTTTTAAACTAAAACATTATGGATTTAATGTAACTGTTTTTAATGATAAGTAATATTCACTTTCAAATATCAAAGTTTTATATATATTATTTTAGTGTGAAAGATAATAGAAAAATATTGTGTTTTTTAAAGTGTAATGTAAGTTTACACAAATTATTTATTACTAGTACTTGCAGTTACTGACTAAAATTATCAGTAAACTTTTTTAGTGATAGTCTTTAATATAATTTTATTTTTCACTTCGCTATCTTAGAACCAACTATACAACATAACAAGTTTATTAAAAACATGCTGCTTATTTTAGACCATAACAATTTTTCTTATTTTCAATATTTTAGAAACACAAGCCCGGTAAAGCCAGTTTAATGAAGATTTAATTTCACGGAATACTTTGATATTTTTGATTGGCTTGATATTATGAAATTTAACTTATAAGAATTTATAAGTAGTAAAAAAATTAAAGTTTCTTTCACCATTCATGAAAAAAATTATTTGCATTTTTTCTTTTATTTTTCTGGTTTCGATCTTATTTTGAGCTTCGTAATGTTTAATAAACATTGTAGTTGATGCACAGTTTGATGTTTTCTTGAAGAATGGTGTGATAATACACAAACAAGCAAATATTTGTTCTAAATAAACAGAAACTTTTTTTCTTAAATAATAATAAGGCAGTAGCGATGATTTATTGAAATAATTTAAAGTAAAAAATCTTGAAAATATAAATTTATATTAGTTTATATTTAACAATGTGTGTTTAGTTACTTTTTATTCTAAAGTAAATAATAAATAAGAACATATTTTGCAGTTCTTTTTACATAAATAAATTAGTATATATTTGTTTTAAAAAAGGTTACAATACAAAATAATTTGGTTTATCTAATGCACTCCTTTGTTGTTAAAGTTACTATAGAGCTATTGTTGTGATAATTTTATAACAAATAGCTTTTCAAAAACATATGGTTTGATATTTAATTTACAACTATTTATTTTGACTAAAGTTTTTTAAGCAAACTTTTACTGTTCAGTTATAATTACAGTAGTTTGTAACATTTGAAAAAGTTTTTAATCTAACTAGTATATGAAAAGGATTAGATTTTTTCAAATATTAAAGAAAGAAAGTTATTATTTTGGAAACTTAGTTGTAATTATAGAAACTATCACCCGATTTACTTAAAAAAAAATTATAAAAAAAAAAAACAACATCGAAAGTTACTCAAGCTTTTATCGATTTGAAATTTAAGGTAATTAATTTTTTCTAAAATATAAATCTCTAAGAATATTAAACAGTTGTTTAAGTTATCGTTATATTTTAATTTTATATTTGTGCTTAACTTTAATAAAAGTAATTTTCTCGAAAAAATTTTTACCTGATAAAATTACCTTTTATTTTCAAACTGCATCTAAAAGTAAATATATTTAATAATGCATTTTTACTGGATTTTATTAATGTAAAAATGCAAAAAAAAAAAATTTATAAACTAAAAGAAAAACAGTTTAATAAAAAAGAATAATACAAGAAAATTCTTGTCGTTATATTTTGTTCTTTTATAACTGTTTTTATGGATTAGTTGTATTTTAAGCTAAATATTACAAAAGTAAACATTTCTTTGATTTAAGCTACCAGTTCAAAATTACCTACTTTAATGACTCCTTTAAAAATATATATCTCAGTCAATTATATATGTGTCAACGAAAGTGTTAAGTCTTTTTTATGATAATATTGTTATGATATTATATAAATTAAGTTCAAGATTCTATAAATATTGAAAAAAAAAAAGTTAAGTACTCATAAAAGCCTGTACTTTGTCAAACAGTATATTCGTAAAAAGCTTGTGAATAGAAACTCGTTCGTAGAATTGTTGTATCTTTTTTTTGATAATACTTAAACAAATTTATACCATAATAATCAATTTATAATTTACATGACGATTGAACTTTCTAAAACTGCAATCGTTTTTATACTTAGAAATACATTAAATCAGCTACAAAAGTATTAAAAAAAGTCTGGAAGTATCAATTATAACTTAAAGATTATTGAAAGTTTATTTCTGTTTTTATTCTTTAGAAGTTTTTAAAATAAAATATTTTTCTAATCTAACATTTATTAACTCATAATACACAAACCAAAAACTATAGTTTTAAGAAATTCAGCTGTATCTCATATTAAGGTTTTAAGATCTCTTTATAATTGTTTTTTTTTTTTTAATTTACAGTCAAACATAGTTATTCAAACATAAAATTAGATCCAAAGTAGTTACTTTCCAAATAAAAGTTCTACATTTTAAAACTATGATTTAATGTAGTATCTAATTCAGGTAAAAGATAAATTTAAATTTATAATTAAAGTTTAAATGACTTTTTTTAATTTTTATTTTTTTCTTAAAAGTTTTGCATAAATAAAACTGTAAAAAAATCAAAACTAGTTCTTATTTATTTTAAACTTAATACAGTGTAATTTTGGTGTTTTTTTATATTGTATAAGCTTATCTTAAACATACTTAAGTGAAGAACCAAGTAATTTTAAAGTTTTCCTTGTAGTTACGAATATAAAACTAAATACTAACTATTACATATGTATATTCCAAAACAACTGGTTTTAGTTGTAATTATTTGGGTAACATGCGTAACTGGTGGAGAAAATTATTTTTTAGAAGAGCCTAGTTTCGCTCAACTTTGTTCTCCTTATGATTCTTGCAAAGGAAGATGCGTTGGAGACTCTGTTGAAGAAGAACATCGAAATAATTTAACAATTGGTCATTTAAACTGCTTTTGTGATCCTGACTGCGTTATTTTTGGGTAAAATTTTATAATCATTATTTACAAGTCTTAAAATAGAAACTAGTTTGAAAGAAGTATACTTTTAAGAACTGAAAATTAAGTTAATAAAAACAATTTCAGTAGTTTTTGTAAAAACTCAATAACTATCTGAAAAAGATTAAACAAAACTAAGATGGTTTTGTGACATTAATAAAACCTAAGTATTTTAGTTCTAATTTTTAGTTGTAGTTTTCATATTAGTATACCTCCTTTTTTTAGTTTCTGCATTAATATTTTCAGTTAAAGTTAGTTTGCTTTGATATGATATAAAGTAAAAATTTTCATAAACTTTTACTGTGAATACTTTGCGATTTGCTTATAATACCACAAAAATCTTATTTAAAATGATTTTTATCACTTTATTGCATTAAATAATTTTAGTGATTGTTGCTGGGACTATACAACTTATTGTACACAAATAAGTATCGAAATACAACCCCGAAGCGGTCACAGTCTTCAAGCTAGTTTGTATTCCTCCTTTTTATTATTTTATTACTAATGAATTTTTTTAACATACTATATTCTAAAATAGTTTAAGCTTAATTTTTTTCTATCAAGTAAATAGTAACGGACAAAATTAAATGTTGTACGCTATTAGTTAAATTACAAAACTCATATTACGGCTATTAAAACGCAACAATTATTTTTACGATTTCGATAAATAAGTTTAGTATAATTCCTAACTAAAACTACCCAAGTAACAAAAATTAGTTAATTTTTTTGTCTTACCTGAAACCAAAATTAAACAAACTAACTATGTGTTTTTTTATTCAGATAATAGTATTTAATATTAAACAATTATAGTATTTAAACTTAGCTATCAAAACAAAATTTTAATTGTTTCTTGTAATTAGTGAAATGTTAAGCTTATTTATTAGGGTAATACTACCACTTTGCTGTCATAGCGACTTATTTAAAACTTTAATTCATCTAAATATTTTCAAACTCAGATTTTGTAGTAAAAAAATTATTTTTTAGTAGACAAAATAATGTGAAAAAATATTTTAACGAGAATCAATCATTTTTCATCTGTTATCGGTTCCGATCCTTTAAACTCCCATCAGCTAAATTTTTATCTCGTTTCCGATTGATTCAAATATAAACCATTCCGATTTATACTAAAATTAATGTTTTTAATAGTCAAAAACAAAAAGTGAGACTTTTTAATTGATGGATTATTATAGTTTCAATTCAAAAAGATCGGATTGAAATTATTTTGGATATGTTTAATCGGATGGGATTTCAATTGATGACATACTTGTAACTATGTTTTGAAATAACATTTTGTTTTTGATTTACTTAGCGTACTATACATACACTTTTAAGAACTGAATTTAATTTCGATTTATAAAACTTTAATAAACTAATTAAACTTTCTTATTAATACTATTTTTTTAAAGAGTTTGTATAGAAAAACATTTATTTATTATCTATAATAGAAATAAAAAGTGTAAAAGAAACAAAAATGGCTATTCTGATTGAAAACTT
Source organism: Thalia democratica (assembly GCF_965202585.1). NCBI lineage: Eukaryota > Metazoa > Chordata > Thaliacea > Salpida > Salpidae > Thalia > Thalia democratica. Next base: position 63,951,633 of record NC_139165.1, read on the forward strand.
TATTTTAGAGAGTTTAAAAGAAGCTAATGAAACTAAGAGTTTTAGCTGCATGACTATAGATGAAATATCTAAAGACTCGTTTTGGATGGTAGCCACTTGTGATAAAAATTGGCCAAAAGATTTTACAAACATGATGTGCTCAAGTGTTAGTATAAAAAAGTATATTAAAGAAGTTTTTCAAAACTTCAGACACTTTAGAAATAAGTAACTGTAAATAAAAAAACTTTAATTTATTAAAAATGATTCCATGATAATTCAAACTAGGACAATTTAAGATATCTAAAAATATTAAAGAGCCATATTATCAGAATATAATTTAAGTTTTCGATAAAAAAGTACCAAAATGTCTGAAAAAAGATTTTTAAAGAAAATGGTAAAAATACATTAAAAGTATGTATATAAAGAGGTAGGTCATAATTAAAAGTTAGTTTTATTTCAGTATGTTTAAGTAACTAACTTAGCCATATGTAAAAAGGTAGCTGAAATGAAAATATTTAAGCATTAATCAATTTAATTTTTTTTTTGGTACTACGGGTAAAAAAAAAAAGAGAGAATTATAAATAGCTTAGAGCTACCAGAATTATAAACTTCAGAATTTTTATCGTTGTGCACTTGTTAAGTATAATATAACCTTAATACTTTTTAGCTAGCATATTCGAATATGTCTAGTTTTATATAAAGAAATTATTTTTTTGATTTAGTGTGGTTAATTTAATGATAAACTATTTATTTTAACTTTTATAGCCACATAAAAACGATGAGTTGGCTAAACTTCCGGTAATAAGTAATGAAGGTTGGAACTACAAAAATGTTTTTTGTGCAAAATGCAATTTTATTGAAAACTTTGACTACTGGACAATTCGTGCAATATGTGAGCGAAGTGCACCTAAACAAGTATTTTTATTTTATTTAAACAATAAATAAGAGATTTTCATAAAAAAAACAATAATAAATATTTGTAAAATATGTAAATTTGTTAGATTAGTTATGGTCAATACTTATTCTTGGTTAAACAATCATATTTAAAATTTAATTTACAATTATGTTAATAGCTCTTAAACATTTGATAATATAAATTTGTCAAATGCCTTGAAATTCTACAAAATAGATATGAAATACAATTTGCAAACCACATCTTTGAAGTAGAACAACTACTTCTTTAGTAAAAATAATTGCTATCCGATACATAATATATCTTATAGCAAATATTTACTATTCATGTTGAAGTGGTTATTTTATGTAAAAAGTACTTCAATAAATTTACTTAGAACTGCATTACACTTTAAAATTGTTTGTCAAAAGATTATGACTATATTTATGCTTGTTTAATAAAGATTACAATTATCTGCTACCTTTTTTATTTATCTAATGATTAAGTAGTTTCAGTAAAAATAAATTAATTTCAATGCCTTAAATAATTTTTATCTTTAAATGTACAAATTAAACTTTTTAAATATAAATTTGTAAAAAGTTAAATAAAAGTTTTGTCATATTATAGGTCTTATCAGGACGTAAACAAATGATATCATATTACCTTCGACATTTTTGTTCAATACAAATGGCTCATAGTCTAAAATTAAATGACAAAAATTTTGATAAACTAAAATTTCGTAAATCCGTGAGACCTTGTATAAATGACATGTATTCTGAATGTCCTTCTTCGTACACTAATGATGAAGTTTCAAACAAATGTACTGGGTATCAGTCCGTTGTACTAGATGAAAGTTAGTAGAATATAATTAAAGATTCATGTAAAATAATTTAAAATATTTTGTTGTATTTATATTTTCAGATAATAACGAGAGGACCATTTTTAAAAATCCTTTCTGTGCTTTATGCAATGGATATGTAGAATCAACTAAAAAAGGTTTAAGTTATATTATTAATTGTTTTACACATACAGTTTATTATTTATAAAAAATAACCTACACAAAATGTAAAATAGAAATATTGAAACCATTTTATTTCATTTTTATGTTAATCTAACACCAAATATTGAAGTTTTTCAGAAAAATTAAATAACAGATCGAATTTTAAAATGTCCTGTATGGGTCAGATCAAGGTACTATAATCTACCATACTGGACAATAAGCTCTGAATCTGAAACTGTAAAGTATCTTCCAGCATTCAGTTTCAGGCACAAAACAAGTAGATGGGTATGTTATTGCTTTTTTTTATTAACAAAATGTTACGACACTCAAGTTTTTACTAAAAGTATTTTTTTATTTTTGTTAAGGTCAAACAAGTTGAGTTTTTTAAAATAAATAAATAGTTTATTGAACGACAAAAAATACGCTTAAAATATTTGGTCCTGGGATCTGGTGCACGAAGAATCTAATTACCCTTAAATATATATATGGTACTAATTGAGTATAATTTTTTGTTGAAATTTACTACCAATTTTTACAAATAGTGTATCCTAATTTAAAATTACTAATTTTATAAAATAATAAAACAAAAAAATAAATGTTTTGTCTTGTATAAGCTTTTTTAATTGAATTAAACTATTAACAAAATTAATTTCGTGTATTTTGTATTTCCTTTTTGCATGCACCAATTAATTTGTGTACAGCTATTTAAAAAAAAAAAAGTTTTTGTTTGTTAAGTTATTTCTTTTAAAATTAAATTTCAGCTTATATTATACTTAAAAGACAAATTTAAGCAAGTGATAGTTAGTTAAAGAAAGAAAATAAACCTTTACATTTAAATATATCTTTAAGTCATAGGCTTTGTACGTATTTTAAAGTAAAAGCTTAAGTTCTAAAGAAATTAATAATTAAAAAATTAAATAATAATTTCTATTAAGGTACCGCCATCTTTTTCAGTCATCATGGAATTTCGTAAAGATAAAACTGAAATTGCTTACGATGATGGTGAAACGACAACTACAATCCAAACTGTTAATAATTGTGACGAAAATGAAATATATGACCCCTTCAGTGGATTTTGCAGACTTATATTTTGCAAACAGGGGTACACACTTACTTCAAACGGGTAATTTAACAAGTAAAACAATTGTTATGATACTTTTAAAACAGAAGAAAAAAAAACAGTTAAAGTATACTAAGTTTTTCTACTTTGGTTAATTTTTAATGTTTTATGAAGGCACAATTCGATTTATTTTTTAATTAATCATTTTATATAAGTTACCTTAATAGGTAAAGTTAACTCTATAAGGTTCTAATTCTAATTCTGAATGAATAAATTTTTCTATACCTATATAATGTTAATATCCTTTATGAAAATTTCTCCAGTTTTACTTTTACTAAGAAGCGAAAAAGATTAGAACAAATTTTCATGTAAATTTATTTAGAAAGTAAAAACTTTTTTAAATGTAAGTATTCAGAACAAAGACTAACCTTTAAACTACTTTACTTTTTTTTTCAGATTACAATAACAAACAATTTTATTTTGTAACTGTATTTTGAATTAGTTTTTGATAAATTAACAATTAACAAAAGCTTTTAATAGATGTTTCAAAAAATACTCACACTTTTAATCTAAAGTTGATAGATATGATGAATACAGTGTAAAAATTGATAAAATTGATTTATACAGTTAACAAGTTTTAATTTTGTTTATTAATGACATTGATAGTCTAGCTTAAGTTGACAAGGAATTATTCGTACATTATTTTTAAACAGAAAATAGCACTTTTTTCTTTTTTTTTTCTTTTAAATAAGCTAAAATTGTTTACTTTAAAAAACATACAAGTTTTGAAGTTTTAAATATATTTTATCTGTTTCATCGCTGAAAGAGCTATCAAACAGCAATTTATATTCAAATACAAATATATTTGATTAAGAATGGCTGTTTGACAATCCGTTTAGCGGTGATACTGAGTAACTGCTTGAATTTTTAATAAATATATATTTCACTATATAAATCTTCAATATATGAATATATGAATAGATCTATAATAACCATATATTTAGTGTATTTTATCTGTTACGACGAAAAAACTTAAGTAAGGTTTTACCTCATATATTTTTTTGGTCATCTGGTTAAGTATCTAGATTGTACCTGCTCAAAATACTCTTACAGTTATTTTTAAAGTACTATAAATTTTTTTATCGCATTTAAGCTTCTTATACATCAAGGGTCGGAAGGAATTTAGTGGTTGCTGTCCAAACTTCGAAAATAAAAATGTTTGCGGCCCGCAGATGTAGTTTAAATTATTTTTATTCATAACATATCCCAAAATATCTAGTGTAAGTTTAAAATCTCCCGTAAATTATACATAAGAATTTTTATTCCATTCATAATTCAAAAGTAAAGAGTATCTAGTGAAAGTTTTAAAATTTTCTTTTTTTTTTAAACAAAACACGCCGCGTTTTCCGACCCCTCTCATAAATGGTAATTAAAGAAATGTTTATTATGTTCTTTTACCTAAGAATGTTTTTACATGTCAATAAGCATTTAGTCATAATAATATTTATCAATAAACTTATCAAATAAAAACAACATTATTTATCACAAAAATAATTTTTAAATAAAAGAAAAATGTATAACCTAAGCTTTAAAAAGTTAATAGAATTAAAAAGAGCAACTAGTCTACTTTTATTTAATGTTTTGTTTTAAAACATGATCTTAATTTCAACTACTTTTTAACTTTATTTAAATAGAGAAAAAATTGTACAAGACTGTTTTTTAAATATTAAAGAAAAACTTTTTTAACGTAAGTCAAGCTGTTAAAAATTTACAAGTTATACAATTGTGAATTAAAAGTTGTTGAATTGTCATAGAATGGAATTTTTCGTCTCGTCCATAAATGTAGCATAATTGACTTTATACTTTTATAGTTTTTATTTTTTTTAATGAGACTTGAAAATTATTTGAAATATAGTAAGTCATCAAAATCATTGACGTGTGATTAAACTACTTAAATATTTAGTAAGATAAACTTTTAAATGTAAAGAAATAATGTAAACTTTAGTACGGCTTATACTGCTTTTTTTGGTTGAATTTTTAACACAGAGTCTTTATTTACAAAAGAAAAAATTTTAAAGTCAGGTCTACATTTGAAAAAAAAGTCTAAATCAAAAAAATCTAACTGTTTTCTGTTTATTATAAAAAGTATAACTTTTATTTTATACTTACTTACACTTTTTATATATTAAAACTAAAATATAATTGAAGCCACCAAAAGTTGTTATTCTAAAACTTCATTTGGCTTACTAATGATCATCATTAAGAAAAAAGGTAGTTAACAGAAAATAGCGAGCAGTACATAAACAATTGTTCTTTATAAACAGGTGCGTTAAAGATAAATTACCAGATATAAAAAGAAACGGTTCTTTAACAACTTCTTCTCACGAACTTCTTGAGCACAACTCTTTCGGGATAGTTACTGTGCAGTTTGAAGTGCCTTTATTGGAATTTAACAAACTGGAGATTAATAATACAAACAACAATCAACTAAAAACCAAGTTTTCAGACTTGTTTACAATTTATAATGAAGAAAAAGTTAAAAATCTTACAATTCTAGCCAAAGGTAAAAATTATAACTAAATTCTTTTGTAAATAAAATATTTGAAAAATTTAAAGTTTTTAGTAGTTTTTTTTTTAGTTAGTTAAAGTTTTTGTTAAAGTTTTAAACAAACTTATACTCCTTCATATATATGTTTTGTAATTTAGTTTATAGATTCGATAAAGATTTAAGGCAGGTTGTTACTTTAACGATTCTATAAACTAAATTACAAAACATGTATATAACTTATTTAAAAACTATTAACCAATTACAAATTATCTTAGAATTTGAAAAGTTTTATGTCTAAGTTAGTTTATTTTTACAAATAAAAGCAAGCAAAGATTCAGAAAACGAAGAAGTTGGAAACACTGACCATGACAACGATGACAAACAAACTATTACTTTTGCATTTTTTGTCCTTGAACAAGGAAAGTATGATCAAACTCAGCTAGTTAAGGTACTAATTACTAAAAGTTTTAGAATTAAAAAACACAAAAGCGGACCTTCTATAGAGTTATTAAAAACCACGAGAAAATGTTTGTTTTTATTCTTTAAGTTTGACAAGTTTAATTTTTATTTCATATTTAAAACTGGTGTTAATAGAGTTTAAGAACGTTTTAAAAAATTTAAGCTAAAAAAATATCACAAAAATATAAAGTAATTTTATAAGTTTTAATTTAAAAACAATTATTTATTTTTCTCTTTAAAATTTACAATAAAAATAAATATTTGAAAAATTATCATTATTATACAGTTCTAAAAACTAAAGTATAACTTTAGTATAACAAAGGGTTCTTATCTCATTTAATCAATGTTATATATCTAATATTTTTAAATAATTTCAAATTGGAAAATAGTTTTTACTTTAATTGGTTAGGTAAAAGTTAAATCAAAAACATATAAGCTAAAAATAAACGACTCAGCTTAAAACTGATGTGATTTTAAAGTTTTGTATTATTTGTGCAAACGAAATTAATAGTTTAAAAAACTAATCTTAAGTGAAAAGTCGAGTTTTAGAATTACTAAAAATATTATAGTTTACAAAAAGTAAAAAGTATTACAACTTTTGAAACTTATTTCAATTTGAAAAAGTATCGATTTTAAGTATTTTTACAAAAGTTCCACGAGAATAACAACTATAAAAGTATAAATCAAAAGTTTTCATTCATATGTAAACAAAGTGTTTTTCAATTGCAAGTAGTTATAAAATAGTATACCATACTTATTTAAAAAAGAATTGTATTAATTGTTTTCGATCACTTTGTGTTCGATTGTTTTACTACATAGGTCCAATTGTGTAACGTTTTATTAAACATATTAAGTATTAAAAGAAAATAAAGAAATAATATGCTACTTAAAGTTGTTCAATTTCCAAACAACAAATAAATAATGCAACGTAACTTTTTTGGTTTTAAATCTTTTGAAGTTTTTTAAAAATATATTTAAAATTTTATTTAACAGCTAATTGATAATCTTTCTAAAATGATGAGTTTGGACAATTTCCAACTAAAATCTGACAGACTAGATATTTTTGTTGTTGAAACTTTAAAATATGGTACTCTAGTATGCAGGTATGAAGTTTATAAAATAATGTTATAAATATAAGCATGAATTAAACCTAAAATTATAAGCAACAATGACGTTTTTAGCAAAGATGAGACTAAAAACATTTATTTGAAGCATCAATATAAATTAAAAAATGACACAGAAGGAACTGAATTTCTTTTAGTTCCAATAACTGGAAAAGTTTATACTGAGTCTCAGTTTCAGGTGATTATGTTTTATGATTCATCTTTTTTTAAATTAATTTAAAGTAAAAATTTATTTCACGTTAAAGTCAGTGAAGAATCATTATTAAAATGTTTAACTTTTATAATTATCTAGGTATACTTACTTTGATTTGAAAATATATTTTTAAACTTTATATGAGTTTATTGGTACCGTGTATTATAACAAACAAGATTCACAAAATTCAAAAATGTTCCTTAACATTTTTAAAAAGCTTTTAGACTGGAATATAACAGTACAATCAGGTAAAATGCTTGTTGACAGCTATAAAAGATCTAGAGTAGCAGTTTGTGAAAAAGTAAGTAAAGCTCCCTTTTCCAAAAAATATGTATTATTTTCTTCAAAATAATTATACACTTTTAAACTGTTAAAAAAAACAACTCTTTGTTTATTATAAAATAGAATCGAACGGCTTTAAATAAATTTCAAAATAACTTACAATTTGAATAACAGTAAATAATCAAAACTTTAAAATATTCTTCTAAGAGGTATGAAACTATCGAGTTAAATTTACAGATAGCACTTACAATTAATTTATTTTTCAATTACCTTAAGATATAAGATTGAAACATTGTTCTGTTTATAATAAACTGTGAAAATAAAATATAACTAATCTCCTTAAAGCTACTTAAGTTGAGAACTTTCAACTACTTAATTTAAAGCAAATTACAATATCATATATCTAAATATACAAAATATAATACTTAGCCCGACACATTTCTGATCTCATACAGGAACAAAGTGTAAACCAAACAGAATGCATAACATATGTTCAGTTAAATATGACTGAATTTTACATTTTGCAAAATGGATCAATTTTTGTAACTGAGTGGAATTCAACAGTTACAAAAGAAGAATATTTTATGAAAGAAAATGTGGCTATGATTTGTATCGAAAACATGTTAAAAAGTTTAATTTATAAAGATTTTAGAGAATTATTTATACCTAGAATTATTTAAATAGTATATTTAATGAAACCTTAAACATGTTTAATAATTTTTTGTATTGTTTAACAACAGTTTATAAACAAAATAAAAAACTATAAATTTATTTTTTTATTTTAAAACTTATGGAACTGTAATAACAAAATTGAAAACTAGTCTTATTTAATTAATCAGATGTGCTTACAAACTGTAACAGTCTGTTTACTTGAAGCTTAAAAAACCCATAAGTTTAGAGTTGTTGCAGTCCTATTATAACTTATATAACATTTTATTGAAATTTTAAACAACAGTTAAAAAATGTTTCAAAAGAAATTAAAGGCTTTATTTATATTTTTAAAACTTAAAACATTTTACAGAAATTAATTTTATAGGTACAAATATAGAAGAGGAACAAAATGAATTTGATTATAAAACTTCTATTATTATCAGTTGGATAGTTTTCGTCTTAACTGTGATAACTTTGGTGTTACTAATCATTACTTTATTAACTTACTGCCTACTAAGGTATATTGATAAATTAACATACTTTATTTGTTTTATACTAACAAAATTTTGATATACAGTTTTTCAACAAAAATATTCAAAACTTTAATTTCTACTAAAATATTAAATAAATAATTATTTTTGTTTTGTAAACAAAGATTGTGCTAAATACTTTTTAAAATGTTAGTGAGCTAAGAACTGTAGCAGGATTGAACATGATGAACTTAGTAGTTGGATTGTTTGCTGCACTTTTAACGTTTGTAGTAGGTGCAAACTGGAGCAACAACGACAAAGCTTGCACTGCAATTCGTATTCTACTTCACTACTTATTTCTATCAACATTTTTTTGGAACAATGTGATGGCTTATGATGTTTGGAAAACTTTCGGAAAAGGTTTTGATTAATAAGTTTTCATTAACTATATTTTTAAGAAAACAAGCAAAATCAAATTTTCAACATAAATTTCATTTAAGTCTATATTTTTAATCTACTCTACTGCTTTTTTATTTCTGAAAATGTAAATATAATAGGAATTAGACCTCAAAACTTTGCTCTATACAAAATTTACATCTATTTTACAATATTTTATAGGGTTTACAAAAACTTTTATGCGCTCTCAACGACAAAGAACTTACTCAGCATCAACAAATAAAAAAATTATTTATCATACAGCTTATAAATATATGTTGTACGGATGGGGTAGCCCACTGCTTATAGTGACTACTTGTGTCATTATAGAATTTTCCAGTAAAAATATAATCATTGGTTATACACCACAGCAAAGTTGTAAAAATCCTTGCTGGATATCAAACCCTCTTTCAAATTTAGTGGCATTCGGTATTCCTCTTTTATTAATCCTCCTGCTAAACTCGTACTTCTTTGTTTCTTCTGCTAGAGCTATTAAAAAGTCTTCAAATATTTCAAAGCATAAAGGTTCACCAAAAGGCCTCACAAGGACTGTAAACTCAATGTTTGTTTGAATTTTGTACAATTTTAACCCTAAACAATACTAAAAGTTTTTCTTGAAAAGTCTTAAATAGACTGATAAAACAGTTTAACTAGTTTTTAATACGACTGTAAACAAAAGCTTTAACTTAAAAATCTTCATTCTATCCCAAAAATAAAAACAAATTTTAAACTATATACTTTAAAGTATTTCTTTTAACAGAAGTGATTTAGACAATGATGTGATTAGTAAAGACAGACCAAACGATAGTAACAAAAGCTTTGCTAGAATAAAATTTAAAAATAATACGGAGCTCCCAAACACGTTTTTTAAAGTTCAACTATCTTCTATAAAAGTTATGTTGTATGTAAGGTAGTTTGATTTTAGAAATAATTAACTTACACCAAAGTTTACATAACAATTTTAAGTTAGTTAATAGAAAAAACTATCAAATAAATAAGTTTTTACAATATATAAATACTTTACTATTAAAAATATTAAAAATAACTGTTATTCAGGATGTCAACAGTTATGGGACTAACTTGGACCGTAGGAATTACTGCAGCCATTGTAAATAATCCTATTTTGTGGTATATTTTTGAAATTTCTGTTCCAATACAGGGCATCCTAATTTTTATCAGTTTTGTCTGCAAACGAAGGGTACTTGAAATGCTGAAAACAAAAATCAAAAAAAGTTGTTTCTGTAGTACATTTAGAAACTTGTAACATTCTTTTAAACAAAATAGATTTTAAATTTCTAAAATATTATAATTCATTTATATCATACAAAAACAATTTGAAAGCATTTTTCAAACAATACTTGTTTAAAATTATAATACAATAATTAGACATGAATTTATATAAATGCAACACTATGATTAAATAAAAAACATGCGTATTTAAACAGGGAACGGGTCAAAATTGCACAAAGACAAAATTGCACGAGGTTACTAAATTGCACGAGAACATTGTTGCAAGAGTGCACAAAATTGCACGCACGAAGATACTTTTGCAAAAAGACAAATTTACATGAGGGCACAAAACTGCACAAGAAACAAATTTGCACGAAGACAAATTTGCACCAAGGGTCAATTTTGCACGGGAGTAAAAACACAGAAAACCAAAACTAAAAGATAAGTTAATAAAAAAACAAAATGAAAAAAAAAAGTTACTGACCGAGGTTAAGGGCTAGAGGTAACAGTGGTAGTTAAAATAAAAATAGAAAAATAACTAACAAAAATTATTTTAAAATACTAAAAAATAAAATAAAATTCAACCCGTACAAAAATTTCTCCGTGCAAAACTGTCTGCTCGCGCAAAAGTGTCTTCGTGAAAAAGTGACCCTTCGTGCAAAAGTATCCTCATGCAATTTTATTACCTCGTGCAAAAGCTTCTTCGAGCAAAAGTGTCTACTCGTGCAATTTTGTCCCCTCTTGCAATTTTGTAAGTTCGTGAAAATTTGACAGCTACTCATTTAAACAATGTATAAATTTTTTAATTTAACAACTTATAATTAAACTTATTATTTTGGGTTTTTATGTTAATAAATTATTATTTTAAACATATGTCTGCTAATTTTAATTTTTATACATAAAACAAGTCTTTTTCAACAACACATATATATTTCAACAATTTTCTTCAGTGTGATTACAATTGTAACAAGGTAAAACAAATTTTAAACTTATATAGCCTTTTTAATTATATGAGAAATTATCAATCAATTAGCAAAAAAACCTTAAACTATAACAAAAAAATTAAAAACAACAAGGAAAACGTAATTAACTGTAACAATTTAAAACAAAACAAAATTAGTCTAATTTAAACAAGGATAATGAGTAATCAAATTCTCTTTGTTTGCATAATTCTGGCTTGTTTAAGTGAATATAAATAGCTTCTATTTTAATTAAATCAAAAATGTTCGTGCAACTTCTTAAAACTTTGAACTTTGTCTCACTGTAATTATTACCACATTTAGGATTTTTTACTAAGTGCTCTGAAATTGATGATCTTTTTGTTGCGTTTAAGGTTGCATTACTCATTTTCTTCGGTTGATTTTTGATATGGTCTTTCACGCACTTAGGTACGTGCTCTTTTATTCTTGTTTCTAAATGCCTAGAAGTTTGTCCTATATAGCTGTTTGCGCAACAGCATTTATACGTGTATACCACGCAACTTTTGTGTTTGTAGGATATTAGATCTTTACCTCTAGGATTTAGGATAGCAGCAGAAGTAAAAATTATTCTTAAATTGGAAATCAGAAAGATTGAAGAGAGGTTAATTAACTTAAAAGACTCTGCAGTTAGTATTAAAAATAGTTTAAAAATAAAGTTAAAAGAAGAACATTTTAATGAATTTATTAGTTATTCTGAAAATATTACTAAAAAGCAGCAAGAGAAGTATTTGGCAAAAAAACAAAAAGAACCTAAACAGACTGGTAGAACTTAAATTTGGAAACTTCACCAAGCAAAGTGTCAAAAACTTATCTTCTCAAAAATTTGACGAAAAAGACTTGACTGCGTTAAGCTATGGAATGAATTTTTCACTCCCCGCAAAAATTACTCTTGGTTTAGATGCATGGTAAACTTTTTCTGTCATATTCTTGATATCTCTTTCAACTTGTTTTGATTTTTCACCCACATAGGGCAAAATTAATAGAACAGGACATTTCTCTGGTCCATAAGGTTTTGTGTACTTTAGTCTTTTCAATTCAGTTTTGAATACCTTATCAATCAACGGATTAGGATATCCGTTCTTTATTAGTAATTCTTTTATAACCTTAAGTTCATTCTGAAATACTTCTGGCGAACATATTTTATTTGCTCTATGAAATAGGGTTTTAATAAAACCAATTTTTCTTCTTTTACTGCAATATGATTGAAAGTTAAGGTATTGACCAGTAAATGGTTTTCTGAAAATAGACGTTATGAATTTATTATCCTTTCTTTTGATTAAAACATCTAAAAATGATATTTGATCATTTTCTTCATTTTCTTTTGTAAATTTAATAGCACTATGCAAAGAGTTTAACCTCTCAAACAATAAATTACTAACTTTTACACTATCACTGATAACAAAACAATCATCCACGTATCTCATGTACTTACAATTTGAATCGAATTCTGGTAGAACTTTGTATTCAAGATAGCCCATAAATATGTTTGCCAATGTAGGTCCTAATGGGGAACCCATGGCAATACCATCAATTTGACGGTATAATATATTATTAAAACTGAATTCAACTTCTTCTGTTTCGAGTCTCATTAGTCGAACAAAATTACTTCTTTTCAGAGTCGGATTTTCAAGGTTATATAACATTTCTGCACAAATATCTATCACTTCATTTAAAGGTACACTTTTAAAAAGACTTTTTACATCAAAAGAGCAAAGAAACGTGTCTTTAGCTCCCTGGAGTTTTAAGTCATCTACAAACTTGAAAGAGTCTTTTACAATATATCTAGAAAAATACTTCAACACTGGATCCAAAAGACTATTTAAGTATCTTGCCAATTCATGTTGTGGAGATCTTATCATAGAAAGTATAGGCCTCAGAGGTATATCCACTTTGTGTAGTTTTGGTAAACCATATAAACGAGGTCTTATGGAACCTACCGGTCTAATTAAATTATAATGTTCTTGAGAAAGTTCATTTTTATCCACCAAATCTTTTAATATTTGAATAATTTTCTTTTCCAACTTAACTATAGTTAAGTTATCTCCTACAGGACCTATTTTCAAAAACTTCTTCTCATCATTAATTATGTTCAACATTTTAGAATTATAGTCATCTTTATTGAGAATTACGATTCCTGAACCTTTGTCAGGTTTGGTAATGACAATATGTTCATTACTTTTAATCTTAGTCAGGCTACTTATGATTTCTTTTGAATTAATTACAGAACTATGTTCTGGCTTAAGTTTGCAAAAGTTGTGTGCAACTGAGACTAAGTTTGCTTTCAAAGCAACTTCATCCTGTTTTGAACTTGGCTGGAGTTTTAAAAGTTGATTTAAATATTTCTCAAATCCTAAATAAGTAGCAACTTGATCAACCTTTTTTGCGGGGAGTGAAAAATTCATTCCATAGCTTAACGCAGTCAAGTCTTTTTCGTCAAATTTTTGAGAAGATAAGTTTTTGACACTTTGCTTGGTGAAGTTTCCAAATTTAAGTTCTACCAGTCTGTTTAGGTTCTTTTTGTTTTTTTGCCAAATACTTCTCTTGCTGCTTTTTAGTAATATTTTCAGAATAACTAATAAATTCATTAAAATGTTCTTCTTTTAACTTTATTTTTAAACTATTTTTAATACTAACTGCAGAGTCTTTTAAGTTAATTAACCTCTCTTCAATCTTTCTGATTTCCAATTTAAGAATAATTTTTACTTCTGCTGCTATCCTAAATCCTAGAGGTAAAGATCTAATATCCTACAAACACAAAAGTTGCGTGGTATACACGTATAAATGCTGTTGCGCAAACAGCTATATAGGACAAACTTCTAGGCATTTAGAAACAAGAATAAAAGAGCACGTACCTAAGTGCGTGAAAGACCATATCAAAAATCAACCGAAGAAAATGAGTAATGCAACCTTAAACGCAACAAAAAGATCATCAATTTCAGAGCACTTAGTAAAAAATCCTAAATGTGGTAATAATTACAGTGAGACAAAGTTCAAAGTTTTAAGAAGTTGCACGAACATTTTTGATTTAATTAAAATAGAAGCTATTTATATTCACTTAAACAAGCCAGAATTATGCAAACAAAGAGAATTTGATTACTCATTATCCTTGTTTAAATTAGACTAATTTTGTTTTGTTTTAAATTGTTACAGTTAATTACGTTTTCCTTGTTGTTTTTAATTTTTTTTGTTATAGTTTAAGGTTTTTTTGCTAATTGATTGATAATTTCTCATATAATTAAAAAGGCTATATAAGTTTAAAATTTGTTTTACCTTGTTACAATTGTAATCACACTGAAGAAAATTGTTGAAATATATATGTGTTGTTGAAAAAGACTTGTTTTATGTATAAAAATAAATTATTAGTAATAGCATAACAGTAACTTTTTAGATAGCTTACTTAACTTAGTCAAAATTTTCTTTTTAAAAGATTCTTTTATTCTTAATCTCAAACTTAAAAGTTTGGTTTTAGAATTCTTAGTGAATGATAGTAATAAATTATATTATTTTTATATTTTAAACTAAAACTCTATTGTAATGAGTAAACAAAATAAGTAAAAATTCAAAATTTTCTGAATAGTTATTATTTTGTATAATGTTTTAACACTTACGAGTATATTCAAAAATACCAGCAGATAAAGAAATTCTATTTAAAGAAAAATACTAAACAAAAGAGAAAACAGCTTGATAATTACAAAATAAATGACGTTCTTCAACTAAAATGTCAATTACGGAGGACATATCATCAAAAAAACTTACTATTTTGAGCTGTTCTATATATTAATCGTGCATTAAGTAGAAATAAACTTTGTTTGTATAGCAATCTCTACGACTAAAAATAACATTATATAAGAACTAGATAATTTTTTTAACGTAGCTTTGTACTACATATTTTTTATTTCATAATTTTGTATAATTCATAAGTAGCTTTTAATTTTTCTGGTGATTGAATTAGGCGTGGTATTTAACTATAATATAAACTTTTGAAATCAAATGATTCTTTAGAAATCTACTTTTTTCTACCAGCTCAATTATTTTTTAAAATGATTATGTAAAAATGTATTTAGATTTTTAGATAAATTTTGAATTTCATTTGTTTATTTTTTTAGACGTATTCAATAATTAAAAAGTATTTAAAAAAAAACGAAAATTATCAATTAAAGTTATTATAATACCTTAAGCTTTTTTCTTTTCAAAACTTTACTATTCTTTTATGTTGCTTTAAGTATACATGTAGTTTGATTTTTTTTCAGTTGATACAATTTCTAACATTCTTATTGATCAATTACTCTTAAACTTACCAATAAATTACAAAAAAGGTATAAGTTATTAATTGTATTAATGTTTTTTAAAAACAGATCTAAATGAAACAAATACTATGGAACACAACAACAACTTTGAAAAAATATATATATAAATTAACGACGTTTTTTGTAGTATAAATAGTTGAGTTTAAAACAGATTTTTAAGAATCGAAAACGCACTAAAAATTTTAAAATATAAAACTTGATTAGTAAGCCTTAGTTCTTTAAAGCTAATTCAGACTAAAATTATTACATATCTTAACTTCTTAACAAAAAAAAGGTGGCAAAACTGCTATAAATGTAATTATTAAGTTTATATTTAAGGTTATATAAGTATTAAAGCATACCCATTAAAAGCAGAAGTTAAATTTATCAAAAATTGGTTTAAACTTTAATTTATATATAGTTTATTGCTAATATCTGAATTTATCAGCCCTTTAAATGGACTTTGTGGAAGGTGATATAGTTATTCTTATTGTATTATTATATATGTATATACAAACTACAAAAATTTTTAGAACAATCCTGTTTAAAGAGTTTTAAACTTTCATACTAAATATTTATATTAAAAAATCGCTTTTTTGCTCACAAGTTAAAAAAAACATTTTTGAGTTTTACTACACTGTCCTATGTACTTTTTGAGAGTGTTTTAAACTATCTGGTAAATAACTTATATGAATAAAAACTTTAAAAAGCGTTATAAGTGTCTGGTTGTTTTAAAATTTAGCTTTTAAAAATAAATAATTACCTATTTAAAGCAGGCAATGTAAAAATAAAATTTGATACTAAAATATGACATTTGTTGTATTTTTTTTTTATTCATAACAGATTTTTATATATATTAAAAGCAAAGAGTACTATAACTATTACTTTAAGAACTATCACAGAGTGTTGCCTCAAAATTTTTTTTACGAGCCGCAGTTTGCCAAAAACTAGAGTTAGATTTTAACAGAATGTATTCTAGAAGAAAATTCGGCATCTAAAAAATTATTAAAAACTAAATGAAAATTTATTAAAAAATATAATACTCTGCTAGAGCAACTATGAACGAAAACTAAATGCAAACAAAATTATTAAAAAAAAAAACTTAATTTTTCACTATTTCCTAAAAAAAGTTTTCAACTTCTCGGTCACAGAGTTGTTTAATACCGAATAAAATAAAAGACAGGATTAAAATAAATAGTGTTATAATGACATTCTAGGCAAACCTCAATGTACCTGACAAATGAAAACTAGTTGTAAAAGCAGTTAATTACATCAAATTTTTTTTTTAAACCATATATTTAAAGAATCATCATTCGTTCTTATTTTATTTTTAAGACCTTTCTTCTAAAACGTTGTATAATTGTTTTCATTTTATACACTTAGAACAATTTTAACTTAAAATTTGTAAAATCTTAAAATAAAAAGCATCTATTTTGGTTATATTTATTTTTACAATTACTGTGTTCTTTTACTTAACATGCAAATTGTAAACTGATTGTACGTTTTTGATTAAAATCAAAAAAAACTTTTGGAAAATTAATTAAATTGCTGTAACAACACTTAAATTAGATTTAAGAAGTTATTGAATTTTTTCTAAATTAAACCTTTTTTACACCTTTTTTAACACTACAAAACACCTTAGACAGCTATTCAGTTGTATCAAAGTTAAAAGTACTAACATGTTTTGTAAATAACTAATTCCTTTTAAATAAGTTTTAATCATTTAGTTATCAATTAAATAATGACCAAACAGTTGATGAAACTCACTAGGGGTAGTTTATAGATCGATTAATCTCAGATTTTTCAAGACCATACATTTCAAATATACATTGTTCTGAATAAATTAGCAAAACAAAATAAAGAAGAAAAATTATAGATACAGATTGATACCGTATTTTTTTTAATTTATTCCGGAACTATAATTTACGAATAAACTTATTAAAAGAAAGAATATTTTTCAATATCATCGAGCAAATGGATCAACTTTGTTCGATACTGTTTTACCTAACACAAAGTTTTCAACATTCTGACAAAACAATTGTGAAAATTTCATATGTAAAAAGTGATCACTACCTTTCCAAATTTGCAACCTTTAAAAAATTTGTTCAGTATAATAATTCTTTGAATTAAGTAAGTAAAATAAATGTATTTTACACAATACTAGGTATTAAGTGGCTATTAATAGAAATAAGTTTTTTAAAACTTTTACTTTAGTATTTACAGCTTCTTTTAAATCATAAATGAAAAACCAAAAATATTAAAGCTATGTTATTTAAAAACTATATTTCAATATTTTTTTTTAACCAACGTAAATCATACCGAATAGATTTCAAGAAGTAACCATTGCATAGTAAGTTATAGTTTAAAAATATATATACTGTTAAATCACCAACACGGATTTTTCAATGTTGCTATTCAAATATTTTGCATGTGATAAAGGAACAAGATCATCATTTTCTCCATGTAAGACTAAACTTTGACACTTTATAGTACTCAATTTCTGAAGAAACTAATGAAATTAAGTAAAAAGAGTGCTTTTTTAGAACGCATAATAAGTGTTACCTAGTGCAATACTGAAAGCGTAAGGTGATTTATTTCTAATATTGAAAAAAAAAGTAATTCCAACTCTTTAGTTTGAAAAACAAATACTTATAAATCTTCTTTTAAATCACTCTTAATTGTTTTAATATAAATCTAAAATTAAGTCTAATTTGTATATTTTTACACAACAAACTAATTAAGCAACGCATACCAAAATTCAAACTAGTAAAATATTTCAATGATCGAAATACCTGTTATAAGACGTAAATTTAGATAAAGAAATTATAATAGTATATTTTAAAAATTTGCAACTAAAATCTAATTCTTCTGTAATAACTCACCGTACTATAAAGGTCAATTATTTTATCTTCACATTCTAAAATGAGTTCACACCAGTGATCGACCCACTGATGCCACGTAGCGGTGAAATATTCTTCTCCATATTCATCTATCAATGGCTTTAATGAACCTTCATCCCAAGTACTTATGCTTCGTATGCCTTACAAAAACAAAAACTTATTTTCATTGTTTTAGCTAGAAAATATTCTGATTAAATTTATTTCAGTGAAACGTCAAAGTACATATCACTTTTTTTAAATAATTAAAATTGTACTTTTAAAAATACATACATTAAAGTTTATAAAACTGTGCAATAAGGTTCTTTAAAAAATCATTTATACAAAACACCATTTAAAAACAACGAAAACAAAACATTTTACCAACTCTTCATTATATTAACGTCGCTTTCAGTCATAAACGAGTTTCCGCCGTAAATCACAGCATTCTTGATTGCATCCGGGTATTCGCTTGCCATAATAGCAGCAACGTTGGCACCATCACTCCATCCACAAACGCTGTAATGTTTGTATTGAAGTTTCTGGTAATTTAAGAAAAATATTTCACATTAAATTATTGTATGTAGTCTTTAAATTATATATATATACATCGCAACTTTAACAGAATTTTGTTTACTAAAAGAAAGTAGCAGCAAAAAGTCTATTAAATCTTATTTAAAAAAAATTAGCAAGAAACTAGTCAAAATTTCAAAATCACTTAAAAACAAAGAGTTTGGTAAGCTTAAAACAAAATATATGTAAAATAAAGTAATTAGACATCTTAAACATATTAATAAACTTTATTCCCTAATTTGTTAAAAAATTTTGTACAATTAAATAAAATAATAATGAAAAGTATTAATAAAAAAATTAAAATAAAAATTTTAAACATGTAGCTAAACTTTTTCAAACTTAGACCAAACTTGACGCGAGTATAACTAAAGACAACCTAGAATTCATACACATATATATAATATATAGAAAATATAATAAAAATATAGAAAAGAAAACGCTTTAAAGATCATGCTATAATACTTTTAAAAATTTGCTATGGATGCACCTAAAACGATTAAAATATAAACACATTATTTATCAAAGTTATCTTAATGGCAAATATACAAAAAAAAATATACTGTAGTTATTAAATTCAATAACCGAATACTTTTTTTAGTATTTAGGGTGTTTCATTCGAACTACCTTCAAAATTAAGAAAAAATATCGTTTGTTGGTTTTATACGCATAGTGATTACGTAATTGTTTCAAACTTTGATAATTCTACAATTTTATAATTAAGATGTACTATAGAAGAATAAACTCCACAACACCAGCTCAAAATAATATTATAAAGACAATTGAAAACAAAAGAGTCTAATAAACAGAGCACCAAAATTTAACAAACTTGCATGAGGTATGCAGCATCTTTTGCGTCTTGGTAATAAAAATTTCTTTCAAAAGATCTACTAGGAGGTCTACTTTCACCATACCCTCTCGCGTCAATTGCTATAATTTTTAGTAATTTACTTCCTTCCCAATATCTAAGCACCTCAGAAAAATCAGTTCTTGAGCTTCCTGTTGACAAAAGTTTTTATAGTCTCCAGGTTTTCAAAATTAAAGGTTTTAGGGTATATTTTTAGTCTAAAAATGAGTTTAAAGTAAAAAATTTTGTAACAAAGTATAACAACATTAAAAAAATATCGTAAAGCTTCTTTAAATGTGAAATTAAATAATAAAAATTTTGATGATGACAAAAAAATTTTTATCTATATGATAGATTTTTTGTGTCAAATCGAAATGTTACTACTTACATGTAAAAGTCGTTTAAAATTCCAGGTTTTTTCAGGTTTTTTAGAGATTTTTGTTCTAAATTTTGGGTTTTTAATGATATTTGTCCAAAATTCCAGGTTTCTTTAACCTAAATTGTCAAATTCAAGGTTTTTCCAAGATTCCAGGTTTTTCGGCAACCCTGTTTATTATACGCAATAACATACGATAATATTATAAGAGATAAAAAGTCTTTTATAAACCTAAGATCATAATTACCAAAAAAAAAATTCATAAGCAGGACTGTTTTAAAATTCTTCCTAAATTAAAGTAATTTTAAAAAAGTAAACTAGAAAAAATTCAATATAAAACTTGGATTATAATTTATATTACAACTATTAAATTATGGTTAAATTATGGCTTGACAAGTCTGATTTGGTCTGCGGGCCATAGTTTTCCGACCATTGGTACAAATAATCCTATATTTAACTTAGTTTTAAGCCATAGGGGTGTCCAATATTCTTTTTTACAAATAACAACATTTGCCCCTTTTTGAAAGTATAATTTATACTTTAAAGTTGTTTCAAAGAACATTAAAATTTTGATTAAGTTTTGAGATATAGACAAGTAAGCGTATAGTTTCCGATATAAACATTAGGAGAAGAAATTTTTCATTGCTTATTAATTTCAAGTTTTAAAAAACTTAAAAAAATCTCTATTTTTTCCGGTTTTCTTTAAAAAATAACACCAAAATGTTAGGAAACGTTCCTTGCATTATAAGAAAATTCTTATTGTAACAACTAAAAAAAGTATTTTACGACCAAAAAATAATAACGTATTTTTTTACAAAAATATTATTACTAAAAACGAACAACAATCATACAATAGAACTGTTTAATATACAAATTAAATTAGAATAAAAAAATTTAAGAACAATTAATTAAAAATATGGGAGAAAATAGACTTTTAATAAATCATCTTTTTCCCCTTTTTTATTTGGTCCTCCATTAGGTACCTTCCATAAGGTACCGTAAGATTTCTAACTTTGTATTTTTATTATCAAAAATTTATTCTTAATTAATAAAAGATCTTTGAAATAAGATCAACTTTTAAAAAATGGGCCTTAATCCCTTACCCTTAATGCAGTCTGCAAATTAGCAACGAATAGAATTAAGTTATGTTTAAAAGTTAGTTTTTCTTAGTTAAATTGTGTAGTAAATTACCAATAGTAAAACATAAGTTAAGTTTAAAACGATTTAAGCTCAAACCTGAACAAGTAACTATTTTTTTTATATGTGATAAATATCAAATACAATTTAGATAATATTATAAAAGTAATAAACTTAGTTAATTACTAAAGATGTTTAAAACACATGTATTTTAAAATTTTAGGTAATCTTAATGATTTTAATCTTTTTTCTGTTATAAAAACCTTATAATTTTACTATTTTCATTTATAACAAAATTCATTTAATGGTATAATGGTAAAAACTCAAAAATAATAATGACTGTAAAAATGGTATGATAAGCATAGAACAACTCCTTTTTAATCACATTGATTTTGCTAAAAGAAGTATTTATTTATACACACACATATACTTGCTTATATATACTTGCTTAAATTAATCAAAAAATCAAATTACAAAAAAACAAGTTTTAGCTGGTTTTAATAAGTGGTAACCAACAGTCAGAAAAAATTGAATAAGAAATGTTAGATGAAAATTGCACATAATACAGAACTAACCTATTGCACCAGCTAAAAGAAGCACAACATGTTCTCCATTTCCAACCTCTTCATAAGCTAATTGCAAGCTACTTGTTATGTTAACTTTTGATTTCATTATTGAATTAAGTAAATTTTATTAATACGGAAATATGAACCTTTAATTAAACAAAATCAGAAATAATTATACCTTGTTAAGATTATCTTGTAATTAGAGAAAACAAATTGTTTAAAAAACAAAAATAGGTTTTTTTTTTAATAATATAATAGTTAACACTATTAGGGCTTGTAAAAAAATTTAGCTTATGTAAAATTTTTAGCACACGTGATCAATAAAAAGAAAATTTAGTGCTTATTATTAAAATAAAACTATTTTAAGATAGATTATTATACAACTAAGATTTTATTTTCTATAATAGTGTAAAGCATATTGTTTGTTTTAAAGTAAACACTTTTTAGAAAGCAAGAAACAAGTCGTATTTTTTTAGTTAGTTTATTAATTAAGAAGTTTACTATATGTTCCGCACAATGTACTCAAGTTTACGTATTTTAAACAAAGTTTTAACAAAATAGTTACTTAGTTCTTTTACAAGTAAAACAATATATATAAAGGAATAATTTTGAAGTGAAAAATGCTGAAATAAAATCGGTATATAACAAGTTATAAAACTAATAGCTTTATTTATTAGAAAAGTACTATAACCTAAGTGATAAAAAAATGTTCAAATTTACTTGATTTGCTATATTTACAGATAAAAAAAACACATTGTTAAACAAAAGCTGATCAAACTCGAGAAGAATCAAAAATAAAAATACTTTTGTTAAAATTTATGTACATTACAGCATAAAAATAAAGTTTCAGTCCAAGCAATTTTCAATTGAATTTTAAATAAAAATTATGTATTTTATTACAGGTGTGCCACTCTTTAAGTCAAAAAAAACTGTTCTGAGTGACCTTGAGTTTTTTCAAATCTTTACAAAGTTTTTTTTTTAATTTTTTAAAACTAATAAAAACAACTTCTTCAACTAAGTTGGTTATAAAAAACATAATATTTAAAGTAAATCAACTAAATTTCATTCAAAACCTAGAAAAAAAAATCTGTCCTGAGATTATTAACAAAACTAAAAAATATCATGAGTTTTTCATTAAAAACAGCTATACTGAGTCAGCCAGAGTTAAAAAATAAAGTTTGAAATATCATAAATTATCCTGAGATTTTCAAAAACTTCTTAATATTCTGAGTTATCCTGATTGTCCTGAGTATTTGGAACTTGTAAGAAATTTGTTATTATTTAAGTAACACAACTTTCTTATTTACTTATCAACTATATTTAATAAATGATTTTGAAACGCTAAAAACACAAACAACAGAACTTGATAGAACTCAAATATTGACTAATTTTAATTCAAATTCAAATACATATTTTTTAAATGAGAATGTATCTTAAAATTTTTTAAAGCAAGCTATATATTTCATTTAGATTGTCTGTATTGGTTTGACCTTATATATTTATTTGCTAAGAAACTCTTCAACAACTTTTTTAAATCTCTCATGGTGTCTTAGGTGAAGATTGTGTGCTCCATCATCCCATACTAATAGCCTATAAAATTGTTTATTATACTAAGTTCACTGAAAAAAGGTTTCTTATAAGTATAAAAAGTTTTAAGTTTATGATGAAAAACATGAAAACAGTTTTTGGAACAAATAAAAAACTCAATAGACTTTTTATTTTCAATCAATTTTTTTAAACAACAAAATAATAGTTAACAACAAATATTTTAAACATAACTTCTCAGACAATATACAACGTAAAATATTAAAAAACTAAAGTAAAACAAGCAGCTCACTCGGACATTTCAATGTTGGCTTTTAGGTGTTCACTTTGAAATAATGGAACTAGTGCATCTCTCAAACCATGAATTATCAAAGTTTCACACTTAATATTTGATAAAGCCTAATAAAACGACTTATTAAATTCCGCTTTTTAATATAAAATGAACTGTTAATTTATTTAGCTTAAAGAGTTGCTCCTCTTTTCTAAAATTTTAGTCATACATAAATACGTTTCTTGATTTATTAAAAGATTTTTCAAATACAATTTATTTTAGTTTATCACCCAAAAACTATAGACTAACTAAAAGAACTGATTTGTACTTTTCAAAATACTTGAACTTATTTTTACATGTTATTTTAAATTAAATAACTACTAGTAAGAAGTATATAAAAAGTTTAAAATATATAAACTAATTTTATAACTTTTATAAATACTTTGTAATTAGTCTTTAATAACTTGTAAATATTGTATGTCAATTTTTTGTGTTTTCTATAAATATACAAGAAATTGTTCTGTTTAAACATATTTCACTTTTTTTTACTTTTTTTACTATATATTATTTCGATTAAACGATATAAAAGACATATGAGGTTTTTCTATGTCTGTCTTATCTAATTAAACTCTTAGTTTAACTTTATTTAAATTAACATACCAGTACTTTCTACAAACAAAACAAGCTATTACTAGAAAGATTACAAATTATTTCTAAAGATTCCAAAAAAGCAGATACTGTTGGATAATAAATAACATTTACGTATGAAAAGAGTAATAACTAATAATTTCAAAAAAATTTGTTAAACTAACTAACCTAAAAGAGAAAAAAAAAGTAAAGTTATTTTTAAATAATTACAAATACTTTATACTTTAGTAAAAGTATACTGTTAAAAATACAAACGTTTTTATATAAGTCAATTGATCCATCTTTTTTTGTGTCCATTTCTGAAAAAATATCAACCCAATCATGCCACATTCTTTCAAATTCTGTTAAACCATACATCTTAACCATTGGCTCCCTCATTCTAGGACTCCAACTATTTATATCACGTATACCTGATATTTAAAAAAAAAAGTTTTAAACTTCTGACTTTACTATTATAAATATAAGTAAAAAGTATTAACATTTTCATATGAAACAAAATTTGACATGCTTCCTACGAATTTAAAAAGAAAAATATGACAAGGATCAGAAAAATATAAATTTTATACACTTGACAACTAAGAAAAAAAATTAAATACTTTCAGCAAAAACTAACAAAAATAAATGCTTAGCTATCTTATATGACATAAGTCATACTAAAAACAGTATTAATTTAAAAAACCACAACAATATAAATAACGGGGACGGGTTAAAATGCACGAAGACACTTTTGAACAAAGTGTCATTTTTGCACGAAGGGTCACTTTTGCATGAAAACAATTTTGTACAAAGGGTCATTTTTACAGTGGGTCAATTTTGCACGAGAGTAAAAATAAAACAATAACAAAATTAATTTTAAAAAAATACCGACCAAGTGTTAGAGGTAACAGTGATAGTAATAAAACAATTTATAAAAAATATAAAAAAACAAAATTTACAACCAAGGGTAAAAGTGGTAGGGGTAACAGTGGCAGTAAAAACAAACTAATTCAGTAAAAGTAATAAGAAAAAAAACTACCAACCAAGGATAAGGTTTAGGGGTAATAATGATAGTTAAAAAAATATAAAATATAAAAAGTAAATAAAAGTTACCAACCAAGGGTAAGGGTTAGGGGTAACAATGATAGTAAAAATAAATAATAAAAGTAAAAAACTAATAAAAAAAAGTTTTAACCCTTGCAAAAGTGAGCCTTTGTGCCTAAGTGACCATCCAAAAGTGACCAATACAAAATAAAGGATTTTCGTTACTTTACAAAAAACCAACAATAAACTTAAAACACAATGTATAAACTAATAGTCTATGTTAAAAATATATATTTACTTCAATAAACTTTTAAGTTTTATGTTCAAATTTCCAATACAAACTGCAACTGTTATTCTTTATAGGCCTATCTTTCTTTTTTTCAGTTAGAAGCCTTAAGTTTTTAAAGAACATTCCTTTAATAGTCTAAGAGAATGATAAGTTTTTTCATAATGTTTAAAAATAAAAACTAAAGATAAACAAAAACAAAAAATAGTGGTGTTTTAATCAAAAACTAATTTTTTAAATATCAAATTTTTAGGTAAGCATTTTAAATTTTAGCAATGATCAACTGTAAAAATCTTAATAAGATTGGCTGAAAACTGAAGTAAAAGATAGAGTTTTAGACGAAAATTATGTTTTTGCCCTTTTGGTTTGCACTTTTTATGAGAAACTTATTAAACTCACTGACTTTGAATGCTTATATCTCAACAATAACTTAGAATTCTTTTAAGAAGTAAAAAAATTGATAGATACGGTAAAACTACAAAAAAATATCAATTTGTAAAAAACAAAGTGAACCCCTTTTCAAATCTTAATAATAAAAATGTTTACTTTGGTAAGACTTCAGCTCTTCTTGTGTCACAAAAGAATTACTTCCCCACACTACGAGTTTTCTGATTAACTTTGGATATTTAGCAGCCATTATTGCAGCAGAGTTACCTCCATCACTCCAACCAAGAAGTGAAAACTTTGAATGTCCTAACGTCTGAAAATGTAAACAAGTAAAAAAGGGGTGATTTTTTTATAAACTAAATACAAAAATAGATTACACATGGATAAAACAAATACGTTATACATCGTTTTATTTTTAGGAAACTGTAGTTGATTTATAACTTTTTTATTTTTACAGATTTTTATGAAACAAAATATTCCAAGCTTAAAAAAATTTGACATGAGTTAAACTTTTAGTAAATAATGTGTTTAATTCATTAATAACAAATATTAGATGAATTTATTACTTCACTAGATAGTATCTTAATTTCAATTATTTATGCTTAGAATACTTAAGATAACACTGAGATAAATAGAATTTTTAAATGTTTTACAAATTTTAATCTAAAATTCTATTTTGTGAGTGTTTTTAGAGAAAGATTTCAAATAGTTGTTTGTTTTCTGTAAATAACCTGCATAACATTAAATGCATCATTTGCATCTTTTTCATAAAAATCAACTGAAAATTCTCTAGATGGTGGTCTTGTATTTCCATAACCTTTTAAGTCAAGCGAAATAACATTGAATTTTTCAGCATCAAAAGTTTTTAGCTGGGGAAAAAAATCTGTTTCTGAGCAACCTATTAACATTTTTTGAATAAAAAACTTTTAAGTACCAATAAAAAAACCAAAGATAGATAATAGTTTTGTTACTTTCTCAATTTTTTTTTTCAATTCTAGTGAGTAAGAACATGATTTTATTCAAACATACAAATAAAATTAAATTTATACTTTACCTAAAGCTCCAGGAAGCATCAATACTACATGATCACCATTTCCAATTCGACTGTAGCTAAAATAAACACCATCTACTTCAACTTTATACTGACTAAACCTAAAGTTTTAATTTGTCTTCACCTTTTGTAATTGTAACTAATATTTGATTTCACAATAGTGTTTAATAAAATTATTTAGAATATATTAAACAAAAATAATCTAAATAAATATATATTCTTAAGCATAAGATACAAAGTAAAAAGTTGTTAAATCCTAGAGATCCAAACAATATTGCACATTGGAAACTGAAAAGTACTGTTTTATTTATGTACTAAAGCAGGCATTTATGAGTACAGTCAAAAAAATGAAGCAACACTAAATTGTTCATAAATCAACATTAATGAATGTTTTATAATAACATAAAAAAACTATTTTGTGCACTAAAGTTTTATCGCCAATTTGTTTAATTGATTTAATTATTAAATACCTTTTTTTCAGTGAAACAGTATTTAAAGTGACAACTACTGCTTTTAGCCTATAAAAACTTATACTTTTTTTAATCAATACCACCAAGATTTTATATATACTCTTTCTTACTTTATGTTTACAACGACGATAAAAAATAATATTGCTTTTTTAAAGTAGAAATAACCACAAAGTAGAAAATTTTACCAACTGATTAAAGCAAAACAATAAAATAAAATAAAATCTAAAAAGTAGACTATAAGCTGAAGTAAAATATTAAAAAGTTAATTAAATTGAAATATGAAAATCTAATAAAAAACTATTGGTGTATCTTTGGGCTCTATTTTCCTAGGTTCCAACATATAAGCTAGTACTATTTGACAACTAGTAAAGACATGTCTTTATATAAACAAAAAAAACTTTGCAAAATTGTGTTCACAGTACAATTATAATTATACTAACGATTTTGGTACTAATTTAAGTATTATTGATTACACAAACATTTAAACTTTACCTTAAAATAACTCATAGAGTTGTTTTCAAAACTAGACCCCAAAAAAATGGCCGAAAAGACACAAAAATTAACTAGCATGATTATCTTACAAAAAAAACCTAACTAGCCTGAGTCAGCTTAAGTACTTAGGAATTTAATAAAAGTCTGATCTATTACCAAATTGTTATGCTAAAAACAAGTTTTTCTTGTGACATTATAATTGTAAATTGATTGTCTACAAAATTAAAAGAATAAATTTAGGAATCAATATGGTGTAAAAATTTTCATTTCTATACAAGCAATTATTTTTTAAACAGAATGCTTAGGTTTTAAACTAAAGCTATCCTTCAATAAGAAGTTTATCACCTCTCAGCATGATTAAACCTGAATTTCTGGTAAAGTAGAAAAAGTAGAGTAGTGAATGATTAAAATGAAAAAACTGCAATTAATCATGATACTTCAAAAATTAACATAATGGTTTAAGGGCATAGGAGAGTAGGGCAAAATTTTAATTGTATATATATTTTTTTATTTTATTTACAAAAAAGTTTTTTCTTATAATACAGGAATATTTCCCTAAAAATTAGGGTTTATATGTTTGTATTGAATAATTTTTACAAAAATATTTATATTTCAAAAGTTTTTTTTGTATTCTATAAAACTTGACTTAAGGTTATACTTATAGGTTTAATAGAAACAAAATCGTACATTAAATTTTGTAAAAAAATTACCCTTACCCCTTTGGGCTTATCAACTCAATAAGAAACATTTTATTTAAAAAGATTTTAAAGTCATAAAAACTAGTCAAGCTTTGAAAAAAAAAATTAGCCTGAGTCAAGATGATTTTCATTAATTACATTATAATTTTTTAAACTAACCCTAGTTAACATGAGTCAGCCTGAGGTTTTCAAGAACTTAAACCTTAAATGTCTTGACCAGGCTTGAGTGTGTGCGACCATGTTATATAACTGTTAGTAACTCTTTGATTTGGATGTAAGTATTTTATACTTTTTGTTTGTAATTCTAGTTTGTTTTTAACTTTACTTTTATTACAATTTAGATTTCATCATTTCAAACTTTATTTAGTTTTACAACAGTTGGATTTAATATCATATATTGTATCTATTATTAACTACTAATCTTTAGTTATTAATTATGCTTATTTTTAGTAAACACATATATACACTTAACTTAGCTTTTATTCTTTCCTAACAGTATTTACTTTTATAGAGCTCTGTTAAAGTGTGTTAACTTGTTAACACACTGAAATACATGTTAGTTTAATAAAGAAAGAAAACTGAGAAAAATTGTTATCATTATGTATTCCAGTCAACTTGCTTTGCTAGGAACTCTGTTAGCAAATAATTAACTTTAAATTTTTTATTTTTGAAATTATTATACTGTTTTATTTAAAATAATCAGCTTTTAAAAATTTGAATAAGTATCTAAATTTAAGGGTTGAACTATAATCAAAAATAATTATGTAAACAGACACAAAAAACCTTTTAAAAAGTCTAATGTCTTTTTCATGGCAAGTTATATGTTTTTTAATCTTTTAAAGTTTACATAAAACTTACATTCTTCTTATTTTACATGCAGTTGGTAAAGATTTTCTCATGGGCAGCAGCTTTGGCTGACATTTTACATGGTTGAGAAAAATATTTAAAACCTTCATAATTAATAAGCTTTACTATAGCTATGCTAGGTTTTTTCTCACCTTTACTATAATCCCCTAAAATAAAATTCAAAAACCTATAATTTTCGACTTAGGGAAAGTATAAAAAAATTATCAGCTGTAAACTCTAGGTCTAGTAGGCTTTTCTGACTAGCAAATATTTTAATAATCTTTATTTTAAGTTTTAATTACTAAAACAATTTTTTTACAATCTATAACACGTTTGTTAAGCTTGGTTAGTAATTCGGGTTTAGAATTAGGTTTTGTTAATACACTGCTATATTTTAACTTAACTTATTTGCATAGTAATATAAACAAGATAATTTCCAAACATTTTTACTGCAGCCGACCCGATACTTTTTGTTCAAATATAAAGCTATAAATACACAAACCTAGTTATTTAGTAATAAAGTTAAAGAAATTATAAAAAACCAATAACTATATGACTTTTTAAAGTTCCTATTTGATTTAGCTGAAGATAACACTTTTGGAAGTTTCTAATGTAAATTAAAATGTCGTGTTAGAACACAGTTATGTGACTAAAAGTGGTATTTATCTTCCTTAAATGTTTTTGCTCTCATCTTTTATACAACAAAAAAAAAGTTTTTTAGCTCATAGGTTATTTTTATTATTATAGCTTGTAACTATTTATAAAATTTTAAATATTACAACTTTACTAAAACTATACAACAAAGATTTAAAAGATAAGGTACTTGTAATTTCGAAGAATACTTCGACTGGAATTTTTTTTAAAAGTTAAGATTTTATCATTATTTCGGACTTAATAAATACAACTATTTTACAACTTCTTCAATAATTATTATTTAAGTTGCATCGCGATCCTTCTTTCAGTTGCGGGACCAATATTTAAGATGAAAACCTTTTCCAACAACTTAATTGTGCAACCTAAATAGGTTAGTTTTAATATTCACTTTTTAAATATTAAAAAAAAATAACCTTGAGATTTACATAAAAGCTTAAAGTTTGTTTTATAAACTTACTTTAAACTTCCAAAAAAAAAATTCTTAAGTTATTGATAAACATTAATTTGAGATAGCTTGTTAACAAAGTCATATTAATCAAATTATTTTTTTTTTATCAAAATAGTTTTTTTAAATAAAGCTATATTCTTCAATTATCTAAGATGTGCTACTTTAAAAACAATCTAAATTAGTAATAGTAATACTAAAGAAAATTAGAATATGATCTCTGTCTATCAAGATGATAAGTTTAGTTTTTCGTTGTGTCAAAATTCATACGCAAAAATATTTGTTTAAAATATTAACTGCTATTTTTAGTATAATTACAAGTAGGCTTAATATTTTATATTGAAAAAAAGTACTATTTACCAAAAAAAAAATCAGGCTGTTATTTTTAAGTACGTTAGAAAACTTTATCGGGTTAATTCTTTAAATCTGTTCAAAAAAAATATAGTTGTAAGTGTTTTGGTATGCTTCCGGCTTGTCATCATGTTTTTTACTAGTGGACACGAGTTTGAAATATTGCCTTTTAAAGCTATAAGAGTAAACGTATATGATAAGGTATCCTTAGATATTTAACAAGCGTTTTTTATTTTTATCACTTTACTTCAACTTTAGAATAGATTCAGTTGATTTTTTCAAACCAAAAATCTTAAATCAACTGTTCTAAATTCTTACTAAAAATTCTATAAGTTTTTATTGCCAGTTGAGTTTAGATAAAATATTCAGTATTATAAAGAAGTCAACCACTTCTGGCCTGACAAGTGTTCTTAAAATATATAAAAGAGTTTTTTAAATGGAAAACAACCTACTAAAGTAGCGAGTTTAGGTTTGCTTAAGTACCGTATAGATTTTGACAACTGCAGACAGCAGTAAATTTAGTTTTGTAGCTTAATAATTTATTTTTATTCAAAGTTATAAAAGCTTTGAATTCAACATAAATATAAAAACTATAAGTAAATACAAATGAGGTAAATTAGATTTTATTTTATATTTATTTTCGTTATAGTTTTTTTATCTACGAGAACTAATTGTTGCCGATTTATTGATGTTGACCCGAAAATCAAAATTACATTTTAAAAGATTAAAAAAAAAATCATACAACGCAAGTTTGATTTTTTACATTTTAACATTAAGCAACAGATGCTTTATTTGAGTGGTGAAGCTTTAAAATCAAACTAGTTCTACAATGTATAAAAACCTGTGAACTTTAAGCTAAGTTTATTCTTTTCACTATTTCCTTAACTACAGTTACAAGTAACAAAAAGGTTCTTTTTTCTTCCTTTTCACGTTTATTTTTCAACCTACGTATTATTTACCACTAAAAGTTAGTGATGATCAGACTCAAAAAATAAATGCTATTAATCTTTTTTAGTGCCGTAAAGTATATTTTTATTGACAAGTTTGTATTATTATAGTTAGATTAAGTATTAGAAATATTTGTTTTGAAGCTTTGTTTCATCAAAATATGTGTTATAGTATCTTTTATTACATGAATCACCTAAATGTTTTTTAACTTTAGAAAAAGCTCTTAAACTTTTAAAATGAACTCAATAAAAATTTCAACGCTTAAACTATGGTCAAATTACTTGATATATAGAAAGACTTATCTGTCATCTAGATGCTAACTATTTAAAAGTTTAAAAATACTAATAACACATAGGTGATAATAAGTGATACAAAGAATATCTTTTTAACCTAGTATGTTGTCTAATTTGTTTTACTTAACGGTTTAGCTTAAAATTGAAGCTATAAAGATGCTTTGTAAGTTACTTTAAATTATACTGATTCAGTATAGTTTTTAATTTCATGCTTTATATCAAAACCTAACGAATGACTTTAAATTGTTTTTTTACAATGGTTAATTATAGAATGTAAACGTTGTTACAAATAATTTGCTATTAAGTATATATTGACTTACTTAAAAAAGCTTTTATTTTATCTACATACGAGAGTTTTGCATTGAAAAAAGATGATATAAAAAATTAAGCATTTTCTTCATGGATTTCAAAAAATAAGCCAGTCAAAGTGTTGCAATTATCACTTAAAAATACAAGTCTTATTACTTTAACGTATTATAAATATTATAAGCAGTTATTATTTTCAGAAAAAGGTTTACTTAAATATGCTTTAAATTTGTTCGTATAGATGTCATAGGTAATATTTTATTTTTTTAACTGCTTTTGTACTTAACTTTTCTTTCATTCATTTTCAGCTACATATTTTTTCTGAAAAAAATCACAACTAAAAAAACATTGACAAAATATATTGAACTTTGATATTTATTAAAAACTATATATAAAACTGATAAAAAGAATTTGTAAAAAAACCTGATTTTAAGCTTTAATAATTTTTTTTGCAAAAAACGAATAAATTTTGAGATTTAAAAATGGTGTTTTAAATAACTACTTAAACATTTTCGCTGTCAAAACAGTGGAACGAGGTAGACTTCTGATAATTTGTAATCATAAATACTTGTATTTATTCGAAAAGTTAAGTAATTTGCTTATTAAAAACACAAAATATTTTAGCTTATTATAAGATATTGATAATCAGTTACTATCGAGAAGCTGGTTATTTTTGTTACTTCAGTCAAACAACAAATATTGGTCGATACTTCTCTGATGATTTCTACATTAATGTTTTTTAGTGTCATAAAATATATTTTTATTGTTTTAAACACATCAAATCATCCTTTACAAAATAAATAATATAAATATATATAGATTTGTAAAACTTTGCTAAACAATGGTACAAAAGTTATATTAAAAAAAACGTTATGACGTAATTATTAAATACTGTACAGTACACCGTACAAGCTGAAGATAAAAAACAATTCTATTGTTTTTATTAAACGTATGTTGTTGTTTTTGTAAATCGAGTTTTCTTTAAAAAATATTTAAAAGCTCTTCAAGTGGGCTCTGTGAAAGATGATTAACTTTATATATATTAATACTTTACGTTTTACAAATACAATTGTTTCACTGTTCTATTAGAGACAGAACAGCTCTTCAGTTTGTTTATTATAATGGTTTCTTAAAACATAAATCAAAATGGACATGAAATTAAGCAAAAAACTTTAAGAATTGTTACGTCACAAATTAAATCATTATAAAATATAAGAGACGCTAAGTTTGCATAAACGTTCAAAATAATTTAAAATAAAAGCTTGAAAATTGTTTAAAATTACTAAAAAGTTCATTTCCTTTTTTTTAATTTTAAAGCAAGATTTGAGTTTAATTTTGAAATGTCGTGTTTTTCCATATTGCAGAGAGTGCAGCCATGTTTTAAATTGATTTTGTTTTCTATGAACGAGTTACTTAATTTTACGAATTAATTTAAGTATTTATGATTACATATAATCATTCATATAATATATATCACCCTATTATAAGAATGTATATAAAAGCCAGACTTTAACGATATTTTTAACTTAAAGCTTTATCCAAATATTTGTTTATATTAGTTGTTTAAAAAAGATAGATTGGTAATTAATGTTAGAAAAAAAAGAATTTTTTACTTGTTAAATAGCAAGTAGATAACTTAAACAAAGTGGAGTAACTTTTTTATACCAAAAAGTATACTAAACTAAAAAAAAGTTAAAGATAGTTTTTATTATTATAAGCATTTAAAATAGATTTTAAACTTACTAATGATAGTATATATTAGTTTAAAATTATATTTAATAACTTTTAAACAAAAACATTCAATTTACTAAAAATTCTTAAAAAACAAAAAATATTCTCAATATGTAAAAAATTAATTCAGTTAATGTATAATACTGAAATAAAAACTCTTAGTTTACTGTTAATGTTAAACTTGACATATAAAAACAAAACACATTATTTGTAGAACGAACATCATATAAAATACCTAGTGTTTGTTTACAAAAATATTCACATACACTTGTGAAAAGTGATTAAAAAAAAAATTCAATTAACCAAAATGTCTATTCAAAAGAAAACAACTGTATTATTATTTTCACCAAACATTGCATCTAATAACTAATTCTATGACCGAAAGGTCTTTTTATACATCAGACCTTTGACCATGTTTTAAGCTTAGATTTCTTTATCTTATAAAAATAAAATCGAAACATTTTACAAAGTTTAAAAGAGTGTAGTAATAAAAAAAAAACTTAAAACAGTTTCTATAACCTAGTTAAAACTGGTTTTAAAAAGTTTGAAAGTTCTAACAGCTTAAATAAAATTAGAAAAGTTGTTTAGAGAAGAAAAGCATATAATTTAAAAACCTCTATAATTTTTTGTTGTACAGGTTTTAAAATGTTAAGGTGTGTAATTGTATGAGAGCTAAAAAATCAATTTGTATATAAAAACAAACAGTACGAGACAATTGCAACCAACATCATAATGAAAATAACAACAAACAAAACTGTAAAATTTCTAAACATATAAGAGTGTCATTGATAAAAAATCAAACAGAAAAACTTTTAACTATTGTCAGCTAAAAAATATATTGAATTTAGACCTTAAATTGAACTTGTTGTATTTCATAAGTATACAGATGATACAAAAACTTTACAAATTCAGCTTATGAATTGTTTGTTAAAAAAACCGGTTCGAATTTGCAAACCAGCATGCATGGTCAAAAACTAAAAATAGAAAAAACTATTAAAACGATATTGATTTTAGTTTCCTATTCGATTTGTTTCAATAAAAAAACAACGAATAATATTTAGAAATTGAGGTTTTAAAGTCTTTTTTTTTTCAATCGTTACAAGTATGTATATATATATTATCAAATAGATTAAGACAACTTAGAAGCAGAAAAATTATTATTGTTTTAAGCATAGACAACAATAGCAAGTTGAAAAACTATCAATTCAACAACAATAGACTTGCATTTTGAAGAAAACTTAAAATTAAACTTTTGTTATTTAAGTTTTAAAATGACCAGTATTAAGTTAATACAAACTTAGTAAAAATTAATGTGATTATCAAATTAATTTCATTTGAGTGAAAATTGTGTTATTTTACTTCACAATAAAAACAAACGTTTTGCTTTGTAACTTTAGACTTTACGCTATTGAAACTGAAATTAATAAGTTTGTTGTTTTACAACTTTAGGATTATAATTAAAAAAAAAGTTATAGGACTTTTTTACTTTTCTACATAATTTCATTTGTTGTTCGTTAGAGAAGTTATTTTAACTGATTTAAAAGTTATAAATTTTGATTTCTATTCAAGATTTACATACAATACTTATAAAAGAATTTTAGAAAAGCATTATATTTTGCAGATTTAAATTTCAAAAAGTCTGAACATTTTACTTCACTTCAACTTTTAGTTATTTTATAACACATACATAACGTTATAAAGTTATAAGTTTTAATTGTTATATAAAAAAAATGAAAAATGTTGTACTCAACTTAGTTTTAAGTTTAAATAAAAATACTTACTACACTGCATTACAGTACTTGACAAATTTATATTTTTACGTAATTTTTTATAGTCATAAAATTATATTGCTTTAAAAATAGTAGTTTGTTACAACAAACGTACTTAATTAGTAATAGAAACATATTTTCTTTTTAGTATTAAATGTTTACGTACCTAGTTTAGAAAATTACGATTGATTAATAATTAATACAAAGCTTTGTTTTTAAACTTAGTTTTCATAAATTGATCATATGGGAGAGTTTTATTTTTTGTTCTAAAGATATTATATTTGTATTTATATTCATCTCTTTTGTTTGATCTTTCAGCTTCTATAGTGCAAAAAATAGATAGTGGAAAATGTTTATAAACTAAATAGAGTAAAATATAAATATTTAATAATGGCAATTGGCTTCTCATAGATTAAACTAAAAATTCAAACATTTTTTAAATTACACTTTTAATTTAAATTCAGTTTTACTATTTTTTTAAAGATTCTTTTTAATGATTATTATTACGCAAACATAATTTAAAAAATTCTAAATCGTTGTTTTTATTTGTAATGGCATTTTTATACAATAAACTTATTTTTCTATATTGTCTCAATAATAAAGAGAGTTTTTTATTTAGTTAAAAACAAAAAACACCTTAAGTTTTGTTAAAAAAACTTCTAATTAATAGTTCAACTAGTTGATCTTTTTCTTTTCAATCTCTAGTACTCTTACATTTTTTCATAGTTTTAACTAAAAAATATATCAATACTTGTTTCTGGTATAACTTTATAATTTTTTTTTTTATAGTCTGTGTTTTTTTTTTGTTTAAATTCTATCATTTAAAATGTTAAATTTATTTATGTTTGTTATTTTAGAAAAAAAAATATGTTTGTTGCTTTTGCTCTTTTTTACAATAATTTAGTGAAATATATAAACAGGTTTGAGACACACGTCATTTAAAAATGTTTTGATCAGATATATGTTAAGATATATTTCGGCTAAAACTTAAAAACTGCACTTTTTAAAACTTAATAGAATATAAAATGTGAGCAAGCAAACAGTTTTAGTTACGTTAAAATTAACAATCGAATATAAAAAATACAACTACAACTACAAAAAAAACCACAAATTACTAGTTTTTAAATAAACAAAGTAAATTTAAACTTTAAAAAACGATGATAAACACTTTCTTGTATTTCATGACTTTAAAAGAACATTTACCATTTTTGTTTGTTCTAAATTTATAACCAAAGTTTATGGTAAGTTCTAGACATTATATTTTTAAACAAAATGTTGTTTACAAAGTTTAACAGTAGCTTTTCAACCTCTTACTTCTTTAGACATGTGCTGGTCTCTTCTTAAGTAAAACCTTTGAAAATTTCTTCCGATGTACACACTTTCGCAGTGGTATTTGAACTTTATTACTTGAAAACTTTATTTTAAATATTTACAAAATTACTTTTTTCTTGATCGACTGTGACATCCTTATAAAACCCATTTAGTTTTTTTTCATGTAATATGTCAAGATTTAACTTAAAAGCTCTAAAGATTTTGTTCATTGTAGTTTTTACATTATTTTCAATAATTTTAACTTAACAATCATATAATCTGTACTATCATTTCATTCAATAGAATAATATTTCTCAATTAAAAGCAAACATTTAATCTCACTGCTTGCTTGATAGAAAATTATTTAGATTAGTATAATCTAAGCAATTAAAACTGATTTTTGCTCACAATAAATTTTAATTTAGTTGCTACCGAACAAGATTAATAAGTGTTAGCCGAAAAATGTCTTACCATGAATATGAATAAATAATTTTTAAATTAACTATGTCTAAAATTTTTATACAAAACAATGAAGAAAAATTAAAGTATACATAAAAAGTTATACATTGTTTAATTTTATATTAAATATATATATTGTTAAACCTTTGAAAAGATAATATAGAGAATAAACTTTTTAGAAAAAATTAAGAATTAGGTGATTATAAATTACATTATATAACTTTCGTTTCATATTAACAATGAACTTAACTTTTCAACCACTTAATGTTACGGATTCTTTGGATACGCAAGAAAATCAAGACTCTATAAACTCTACATCTTCAAATGATGACACTTCTAAGATTACTCATCTTCTTATTTACGTTTACATCGGCAGTGCTTTTTCAACGATTGGTGTTATTATTGCAATCATTTACTTTCTTAAATCAGCGTAAGTTTTTGTAAAATCAAAACAAGTTTGTTAAAATTATAAAATTTTACAAAAAGTTTGGGTTTTTAGATTAGTAAATTAATTCGCAAATACTTAAAATAATTAGCAATTTTATTTAGATAGTACTCGATAAGTGCAAAAAATGTTAAATCTTTATTAATTAACAGTTTTTAAATTTATTAGTATTAGTAATATTTAGTTTTTCATATAGTATCAAAATATGTATCATAATTTTTCACTCGTTTGATTTATCAAAAACATTTTCATTTATTTAACTATCCTGAATACGCAAAAATTTCGCTTATGTATTAATAAAAACTATTATACTTGAGTGACCAAAAAGTATAACTAAACAAACTAATTAGAATCAATAGCTTATAAATAAGGGTATCATCAAAATTTTATTTAGTTGCATAAGTGTTATTTACTAATAAGCTGTTTAATTAACGTTTTTAGAAAAAAATTAGGAATACTTTTAATTTTATATCAGGTGTTGAATAAAACATGTAAAACGTTTAAAAAAGAATAAAAACTAAATACTGGGGAAAAACATTAACTTTCAGATACCGATTCATACAATAAATAAAACATAATTCTGCTCTGCCTCATATTGTCTCTATGTGGACAGT
This sequence comes from Thalia democratica, assembly GCF_965202585.1. Taxonomy (NCBI): domain Eukaryota; kingdom Metazoa; phylum Chordata; class Thaliacea; order Salpida; family Salpidae; genus Thalia; species Thalia democratica. Next base: position 63,990,634 of record NC_139165.1, read on the forward strand.
ATTTTTTATATTTAGAAATTAAGTTTGATTAATTTCACAGTAGTATGAACAAAATTCTTAAATCAGTAATTTTACATACGAATTAGGAGAAAACAAACATCTTTTTTCATATTTTAAAGTCAAACTCAGTGATAAAATAGTAACAAAGATATATAAAAAAGGAACAAATACAGATCTCGTTTTAAATTAATATTCCGTTACACCAAAACGAGCATTAATTTTAAATTAATATAGGTTAAAAAAATATATAAAGTATACAGACAAGAGTCTTGAAACTAAGAGTAAAAATTAATAAAAAAACCACTACCCTACATTCTTTGATGGTTTATTAAACAGTTTTGAAAATAAAATATGAAACAGCCATGAATAAAAGTTAAGTCAAAAAGATTTCATAAATTAAACTAAAATTACTTTTTTTATTTTTATAATATTATATCACTTTTCTACTTCAGTATACATTTTGATGTTGACAAATGTCGTGTCGAAATCGACTAATAAAGCTTTATATGTTTGCATTAGCTGTTATTTTGTATAGAGTTTCAAAGGATATGTTGTTTGATCGATCGTAATTATTTCTAACAGTATAAACTAAGTAGAAGATATATAAATAGTCCCAGTATAAAACTATTTTACACAAAAAAACTAAAAGGTTGAATATTTAGTTTTACACTTATAAAGTAGAGGCAATTTGAAAACGAAAACTAAAAGTAAGTTTTACATCAACAAAAATTGATCGAAGCTGTTTATGTAGAAAAATAAAGTCAAACTTCTTTTATGTTTAGTCTAAGAAAACGATTTTATTTCTTATTTCTTAGTGCAAATCCGAATGTTTCAACGAGCAAACAAGTTTATGTTCCAATGTTAGATACATTTTAAATAAGACTCGATAAAAGTCTAGTGTAGATATGTACTCTGAAAGATAAAGCAAAATAATTTGTAAAGTCTAAAGACATAAGTCAGTTTTCCAAAAGTATAACAGTTATTTACTTATAATAAACGAAAGATTAGATTTTATTTTACATCACATATTAAGTTTAAAACTTTATAAGTAAGTGTCTACTAATAAAAAAAATAATTATTTTAAATAATATAATGCTTTTTTTAAACGCTTATGACATTGTTGCTAATGTAAAATATATATAAATTCTTCTTAAAGTAACTACATTTTATACAAATGTTATAACTTTAAACCTATTAAGCACAATACACGAGATTTAAAAAACTTACTTATATGTTTAATGTGATAAACAAATTTTCATTCATTTGAGCTATTTAATAAATTTAGTTTCTTTGTATAGCAGTAATATATTTGCTGATGATTAATTTTAGACTTTTAAATTTATGTAAACTATTAATAGACAAAAGTTTTACATAATAAACTGAAATCATCCAGTATAAAAAATGCTTTATGCATAATAAAAAATTATCGTTAAATTTTGCGTATTAAAAATTTAGACAAAACTTGTACACTATTTTAAATATATTTGAATCAAAAAAAATTATTCAAAAAAAATTATTTATGAGTTTATAAAGATTTGAACTTTTTGTTATTGATTATTTATTTTTATTACGCTTAAAGCAAGGATCTTATCCTGATAACTTATAATGTTAAAATAATTTAATACAAAACTTTAAATATACTTTTTAAGTCTTTTAATTAGGCTTTGAACAATTGCTTTAAAACAGTAGAAAAAGAAAAAAAAAAAGTAGTCAAATAAAAATTTTGATTAACGAAAAATTTCAGTTTAAAAGCTCTTAATTTTGTAATGTTTCCAGGAGACTAAGGGTTAAGAGGACGTCTATAGTAACAGTTAACGTTTGTATATCCCTTCTTATTTTCTACATTGGTTACTTCATATTCATGCAAGCTACTAGAAAGTATGAGTGCTTTACACCATCAAATAAAAGGACAAGACAGTGTCAGGGAGGTAAGAGTTGTTTTTACTTAGAATTCATTATCAACATCTGATAAATTGATAAAATTTGAAAAAATCATTTCAATTGTTTAAATATGTCAAATTTTTTTTTTTTCTTTTTTTTAACTATCATTTATAAAGCTTAGTACTTGGTTTAAAAAACTTTACTTTTGTTTAGACATCTAAAAATAACAAAAATGGCTTTAAAATACTATTTAAACTGCACTTTATCCAAAACTTAGTAGCTTTAAAGTTAGGAACGATGTTTTTGCTTAAAATACTAACTAATTTAACTTTAGTCTACTATATTTAATGATTACTACAAATTAGTATCAAGATTTTTTAAGAATGAAAAGTCATAAAATATATCTTTAAAACCATGTTGTATATAGTTTTCAGATTATTTCAAATAAAGTGATATCTTATTTGTAAATTTATAAAATCTTAAACATATAATGTTTTAATTACTAAAAAAACTTATTTAATTTAAAATTAAGTCTTTTTTACTTTATACTAAAGTTTTTTTAGAAAATAGGTACATAAATTCAGTATGTAGCAATTTCGATATGACTTGTCCGACGTTTTATACTTCAGCTAAAAACAAAAACTATTATGTAACACTACTTTCCACAGAATATAAAATATTCTTTATTCATTTTCATTATTAGTATTTTATTTATAAACAAAAAAATTATAACAAGTTAATAAAAGAAAATTATTCTTCATTACATGTAAGAATTTTCAACGTTTTGTAAAAGCTTTAAAATTTTTATCAGGTGCGTTTCTAATGTTGTTTAGTTGGATATGTGTCGGGATGTGGCTTACGATTGAATGGGCTTATTTTGCAAACACTTTAAGAAAACCTGTCAACAAACATATTTCTCATTTCTGTGTCAAAACAGCTGGAGCTGTTTATAGTTGGTTATATATATTCTTTTTGAAAAGTTTATATAGTAACCTACCTCATTGAAATATTAAACTTTAAATTTTATAAGACTAACAGACTTCGTAAGCTAAAATATTTCTTTTCAGTGTACTTATACTAAACGTTTAGATTACAATTTAACTTGTTTAATTTAAATATATAAATATAATATAAATTAATTTAACTAGTCATTTAAAGGAAAGTACTTGATTAAAATTTTATACTTATCGATGATTTTTTCGATCAAAGTCGTTCAATAAAATTATTTTTGTAAAAATTTTCAGTATTTGATTTTTTTAGTCTTAAATAAACACAAATTAAAACTATTTTAAAATACTTTTTTAATGGAAGATACTCACAATTTAAACAATTTTAGACAAATAACTTTCATAATATTATAAAATTTTTATTAAATTTAAAATTCCGATATTAGCTTAGTTTTTAAAAGATATTGAACAATTTTATTTATTATTGAATAAAAGCTATGAATAATTTTTTAACATGCCGTCTTGTTAGAACTTTCAAAGAGAGAACTTTAGTCATACTTCTACTTGTACAGAACAAAAACAAGTAAAAATTGACAATGCTTTGATTTTCTTTTAAATTTTAGACAGTCTGCAATAAAGATTTCAATGTCTAAAGAATGCAACTGTTTAATTTATTTGAGTATTAAAATCGAAATTTATTGAGGTTTATTTAGTTTTACCAAAGTTTTAAATACAAATGAAAATAAAGTTTAAGCCTAAAACTTAGAAAACAAATCAACTAATTAAAGATGTTCACTTTTTTCTATGAAAAAACCAATGTCAAGTTGAACCTTAATGCATTTAATTTCCTACCAAACGTTAGCATAAAAAAAATTTTAGTAATACTATTCAGCTCAAAAAGGTTTTTTACACCTAAATCTGTTGAAAACATAGACATTTCTTATGTATTTTCTTTAACCTGCAGAGACGTTCGAAGAACTATCTAATTTATTCTTTAGTGTACAAACTGTTAAAACTTTGCAGGTGCTTCAATCGGGCTGTTTATAATATTCACGATTGTTTACTACAGTTCAATAAGTGAAAAACAAGAAATAAAAGGAAATTATACTTCTAGTACACCTAAAGTGTTAGTGTTTCATATTAATATACTGTATAAGCACTTAGTAATTTTCATACACACTGAGGTAAAATAATTACAATAAAACAAATTAAAACAATTAGATTGTATTTTACTATTTATTAAGTATTTACAAAAAAAAAATATTGCTTATGTACATATAACCACAGTTTTGATTTAAATTTGTTTTATAAAATTTCTTTGTAAATATTTCAGAGTGGAAACTAAACTTAGAAATAGTTGTATAACAAAAATGAAAAGTTTAAGTTTAATATTATACTGTTTGTTAAGACGTTTTTACAGGCTTATTTATTAAAATTTAATTAAATAAAAAATTTATATTATAAAAGTAGTAGTTATTTTAATAGTTGTAAGAATTGTAAATAGATACTTTACAAAGTCCTAGACAAGACATTCAACTATATACGCGTTGCATAACTCGATAACCAAATGGTTTTTTTCTTACACCAGGTCCTTAGACCAAATATTTAGAGCTCCTTTTTGTTTTTTAAAAAACAATAACACTTATATTTGTAGTTTTAATTTGTAATTTAAACTTTTAGCCAGTATTTATTTCGGCCATCGTCAACAAGTTGAGATGTTTTATGCCATCGAATATAAACAATGAACTTCTAGGCACGATCAACAAATTTAAACTTAATTAATCTAAACTTTAAAACTTTTTTTAATTTTTATAAATTATTTGCACAAACACCTTAATTAATTACACCATAAGTTATGCAGTACATCTATAAATGTTTTAGAAAAAGATAATTTAGCTCTGTAAACTTAAACTGAAATAAAATAACTATTTAACAGTGGCTCAGGTCCGCTTGTGAACATTGTAACAATTATACTTGGAGCTTTTTTGTGCTTAATAATAGGATTTAGCACATTCTGTTACTTGAGAATATTCAAATATCAGGTCAAGTCTATGCCTGTGACCAAGATTCAAGTATGCTACAGATTTTATATTATCACATCTATTATAAGCTAAACTTAGTTGGTTAAAAATAAAATTTTAATTTAATTTTTAAACTCTAAAATACACAAGTTAGACAAAAACAAATCAATGTTACTTTCTTCATACCTAGTTGGATAAAACATATATAGTTTTCCTTGCGTTTAGCTTATACCACAAAACCATTTGACAAAGTTAAGTTCTTATTTGTATATCAAACAAACTTAAACGCAGATCATCGAGCTTGTGTAAAACGACTAAAATATTAAAATAGAAAATATTTTAGTCGGCAGGCATCCTGTGGTCGAGCGCAAAGTTTTGAAAATAAAGTTGTTGGCAGGTCGCAGTTCTAGTTTTAGTCTTTACTCTTCATAAGAGACTCCAGAATATCTAGTGTAATTTACAAATGTCTTGTAAATTATACCTAATACTTTTTTTAACGTTCAGTACAACTCAGAATATCTAGTGTAAGTTCTAAAATATTCTTTCGCGGACCACATTTCACTTTTTGTTGGAAACAATTTTCCTTTAGCAGGCAACAATTTGCCGACCCCTGTGTTAATGTAGTTGTGTAAAATTTCAGAAACATTTTACAAGTTTAAAACCGATTAAAAAAGCTATACGCACTTAACTTACATGAGTTTTGTATAACCGATTAACATATCACACTGTCTTTCTTATTATTTAAATTTTACCAGTGGTTGTAGACTTAAAATTTAAAACTATTTATGTTGAACAAAAGAAAGTACATTTTGTTTATAAAATAAATTAAATATTATGGTTTCTGTTTTTATTTAGTGCTTATTTTTAATTAGCTGAAATGTTTTTTTTTTTAATAAATACTTTTTTTTTTGTTTCTATAAAGAATATATAAACTTAATACTTTATGCAGTTAAATAAAATAATTTTTGAAGAATTAGACAAAAAGCAAAACAATAACCGTTTAAGTATTATACGAATAGTTTTCTAATCAAATAAATACTAAGAAGAACTTATCTGGTAAAAATTATACAGCATCATAGCTTTAATTGAATCTCAACAGAAAACTTCCGTTCGATAAAAAATTTCACCCACTAATTATGTTAGCTATAAGTTATAAAAAAAATAGTAGACTAGTTATCTTACTGGAATGTTTTATAAACATTAGAGTATTTTATTAAGCAAGTTTTAACACACTATTTATTACAAATATGAAAAATATGTTATTTTTTTCATCTATTTGGTTTACTTTAAACCTATAGTCTATGAAATTTAAAAAAAGATTGTTTTAATCGGGGTGGGCATTAAAAGGAACTTTTTAACTTGCAAGCAACTTGCAACGATTTTCCATATCTACATTAATTTGTTATTTGGTTAAAGGCAAGTTTTATGCACAATAAATTTAGCATAATACATTTTATTATTAGAATATTTTTTAATGTGAATGTATAAATCTAATTCAAACAGAAAGCAAAAAGGCAGATAAAGAGATTAGGAGCAAGTACTATTACTCTTGCAGTAACAACGTCTCCTTTCATTATTTTATGGAACATTGATTTAAAATGTTAGTTTAAATAAATTTATAGAAATTAAGCTACGTAACAAATCTATTTCAAACTATAACTATCTATAATAAAAATAACAAACTTTATATTTTGTGAAAAAATAATAATTTCAGAAAAATGCATAAACATTTTTTAGATCAAAAGCAACTATACCCTGCAATAATTGCAGCATCATCTTTAATGAACGCCCTTCAAGGAATCGGAATCGCATTTTTTTCGGCATTTCATCGGGATGAAGGCAAAAAAATAAAAAGATTGGCAAAATCTGTTAGTAATTAGAGTTTTTTTTTTTGTTTTGATTATTAAAACTAAATTAACATGTTATACTTTTAAAAACTAATACTAGTACTAGTTACACAATTTTTTCTTTGTTCAAAAAGTTTTTACATATAAAGTTTACTAGCTTATTAACTTAGTAGTCAAATAAAAATAAGATCAAAATATTTTTTTCATTAGATTAACCTTTCCAATCAAATAGTTTTTAAACTGTACACTGTACATTTTACACGTATATAAAAATAACTTTTTTCCTTAGTCTTCATTTTATAAAGTACTTTTACATGTATGGTACAAAAAATTTCAGTCAATTAAATTTGCAGGGTTCTAAAACAAGTGGAACCTCGAATTTCGTCAACAGATTATCGGGCAGAGAATCTTCAAATGTTGATTTTTACGGAAACTCACCAGAAGTAAACGTTGAACGCTTTTCTGGCTTGTCAAACGGCAAACAAAATGATGAGGAGTTACAAATAACTACTAATGTTTAAAAAAATAGTTAGGACATGTTTTGTTATTTTTTTTTACTTTATTATTGTAGTTTAAAATAATAGAATTAACTTTTTTAAAGATAAAGGTTAGTCTAAACTAGTAGAAGTTAAATACAGTTAATTTTTAGATAAATTTAATGCATGTTCTATAGTCATATGTATCCATTAAAAATTGTAGATTTTATTAGTTTCTGTTTAATTTTCTAAATTGGTATCTGTTTAATTTTCTAAATTAGTTTACAACCATTTATATTATAGATTTTTTTAAACTATTAATTTATAACAAACTTCTTTACTGTTTACATTGACCTTACTCTTAAAGTTGTTTATTTTCGTTTCATTTTTCTAACTATGTTTAAAATTTATTTTTCCAAGTTAAGTAGATTGAATAACGTGTTAAAGTATTTAAGAATAATATTTTTTCGTGTTCTTGACTACAATCACCTACCGAGTAACTACATATGCATAACAGCTTTTTTTTGTAGTTTTTTGTTTTATTTTAACTATACTTCAAAAGTTTAAAATGCTTAATGTATAACAAATTTCTTAATTTACATACATAGTCATTTGTTTCCAATGACAAACAAAGAGCAGCTCATTGTAACTAACACTTATACTGCTTGAAAAAAAACAAAAATGGTAGTATTATCTTTGATTAATAGTTGTTTATTAGATTAAGTATTGAAAATGTTTTGATTCAGACAGCAGGGATTTTCCAGCAAAGTTTATTTCTTATTATTATAACAATCTTTACCTTGATACCTTTATGTTTATTTGTTCCTGTAAATATGTGATGAAAAAATGTTTAACAAAAGTTTTTTAAATATTTAAACGTGTAGTTTTTATGCGTTGTTACTGCAGGTGACTGTACTGTTATATATTTTTATTAAAATATAATTCCACTACCCTTATACACAAAAGTATAAAGTACCACATACAAGTTATTAAGAATAAAATTTTACGTAAAAAATTTAAGACTATTCTATAGTATACGAATGCCCTGTTTATCATTTTGGTATTATACATATACAGTTTAAAAGAAAAAAAAACTTTTATTAAACTAGACAGTTTACCACTGCACTTTATTGAAAAGAAGCTACAAAATCAGTTGAGAGTATTTTATAGTTAATGCATTTTTTATATTTTAGTGTAAAAATACTTCTCTAGAAGAGCACAACTGTGATATAACGAAGAAATACCAAAACCTTACTGTAATTGAAAACTAAGTGCTGTTCAAAATGTATACCTAAAGTTTTGTTTGTTTGTGTATATTTATATGACATGGTAATTAAAATTTCTGTTTATAACTAATACACTTTATTTAAGGTATTTTTTTTCGTATTGTTGAAATTGTTTTATAGGTAAAATTATTAATTCTTTTAATATACTGATAAACGTTAAAAAAGTCATATTTTTAAATATCATTTAAGTATTTAATACTTGAAATTCTTTTAAGTTTTGTCTTGGTACAAAGGTTTAATAAAAAAGTTACATATAAATCAATCAAGCAAGAAAAGTATGTTTTATTTGTTCTCTTAGCTCTCCTTAGAACTAAAACTTGAACGTAATAAAAAATATAAGTTTTCATCCTTATAATTTTTCGAAAAAAAAAAGCTAACAAATGTTAAATTTTAGTTGTCTCTATTTCCATTTGCAGCTGTATTTTAATAAAACTATGTGTTTTTTCAAAAGTGTTTTTGAATATTTTGCTTTATAATTGAATAAGAAGTTATTTCATTATAATATATAAATACAATATTTGGCTACTTAATGATCTTAAGAAAATAAGATATAATAAAATAAAAACATGTCAAAAGTAAGCAAAGTTATAGAGGATGATTTTTTTATTTCATACTTTAATGAAGTTTATCTTATAAATCATTTTTTACACCATTAATTTTCGCTTTTTTATTTACTTTTTTTGTTGTATTAACTAAAAATAAAGTATACTTATGATCAAATACAAAATGTAGTTTATGTTTTAAAATAATATTTTTAAACGTTATTTTGTTAAGTTTTAATTTGTCGTCTAAAATTTTTACCAACGAAAATAAAAGTAGAATTAAGAAGATTTTACTAACGTTACTTATAAATCATTTTTTACACCATTAATTTTCGCTTTTTTATTTACTTTTTTTGTTGTATTAACTAAAAATAAATTATACTTATAATCAAATACAAAATGTAGTTTATGTTTTAAAATAATACTTTTAAACGTTATTTTGTTAAGTTTTAATTTGTCGTCTAAAATGTTTGCCAACGAAAATAAAAGTAGAATTAAGAAGGTTTTACTAACGTTAATTAACAAAATTAATATATAAATTCCTCAAATTACAGTTATCTCTCGGTTGAATACGCAATTTCGAGCATAAAATAGTTTGTTTTCGACTATTAAATAACAAAACTCTGTCAGTAAGTAATAACATAAATTCACCTTTTTTATATAAGTTCTTTCCAACTTTACGAAAAAAAAAACATTACGCACAAAAGTAAACAAAAATACAGTAGACTTCTCAAAAATTTCGTTAAAACAAGATAATAACATTTACATGCTTTATGATTGAAATGTTTTTAAAAGTCTTTATAAAACTTAAATAATTTATAAAATACAACCAATCAATTTTATATAAAAATCGTCTATAATTGAAATTTGATAACAATAAAATCAAAAAATCTATAATAAAATCTTATTGTTGTAACGAAATTAATCGAAAGTTTAATTTAAATTTACAACTAAAAATATATTACTAATAAAAATAAAGAAGAGTGAGTATTACTTGATTATATATGCTTTTTGTATTATATCTGTTACACTAGTTAGTCTTTTAATTCAAATAGTTACTACTCTTTGTAGTTAGCAAGGTTGTATTAAAACATTTTTAAAGTTATCTAAAGCTGATTTTAATTTTTTATAACTATTTCCAATAGGAATTTTACTTCCTGCATTATATTTTTTTAATTATATTTTTCCTTCTTGAACCAAAGCATTAAAGTATATGTCGTCAAAAACATAACCATAAATAACTTCGATTGTCGATATCTGAAAGCTTAAATACTTATTGGTTTATATTTATCTAATAAAGTAACTTCTTCTATGATTAATACTATACAACTTTCTTGTTCTATTGTTAGAAGGAATTTCGATGTATAAATACTATTTGCAACTTAACATGCATGTATTTTTCATTCTATTTTTTTTTAAACTTAAAGCTTTTTAAATCTACTCGAAATCTATATTCTATACAATTTTCTTGTTCTATTGTTAGAAGGAATTTTATTGTATAAATACCATCTGCTACTCAACATGTATGTATTTTTTATTATAATTTTTTTTTAAAGATTTTAAATCTAATCGATCCTACATAATTTATTTGTATTTCCTATTTTTGTTGTTAAACTTTTTTAAACTTCAAAAACATTTCGAAATCTTTTAACTCTCTGCTTCATCACTAGTCAAAACATTCTTAATTTTTTTTTTTAGTAGTTTTATCAATCTTTTTTTTATGTTTTTTTGGCAAAGTTAGCTGAATTTAGTTATAGGTCTACTATAATAGACACCAAAAAAACCTTATCGAAGTTCTCAATCTTTTTATTTTAAAAACCATTAGATGTTATTTCCTAGCTCATAAAATTATTATTTTCAATAGCAAGAAATTGTTTTTTTTTGTCAGCTGCAATAACTTACAAATTGCTTGTCAGCTTTCAGCTTATTTCTTAAAAAACGTCCCATAACATTATCACTTTGAAATTTTCAACATGTTTTTGAATTTTGTTCATAAGCAAGCCTCAGAGTAGAAAACACAATTTAACCAATTCCAAAATGATAAAATGCCATCCAGGAATGCTATATGGCAGCATAGGAAGATTGACAGGAATTGTCGTACCAAATCAGCCTTAATGTATTAAGTTTTGGATTTTTTGATAACGCTCTTCCTGTCGAGTACACACTTTTAGATTGAGTTTAAAGTACGTACTCAAGCGGAAGATGACTGCACTTTGTGAACTAATACAAACTTATTTTTATCTTCTATATTGTTTTCTTCTTAAAATGTTATATAGATTTACAAACTTATATAGTATTGCAAAAGCCTTGCAGAATACAGTTACCTTCTAGGACTAACAAATGATTGTAATTAGAAGCATACAATATGTTTTTTAACTAAAATACGGTACATAAACAGTTTTTAATTTACAAATGTGTTCAAATCATCTGCAAAAAAATGTAAGTTATTTTAGGTATCAATTTCTGTTGCTTTACATAAATGTAAACTATGTGCAAAAGTAACAAAAATTTATTAACATTTAGCTATTTATATTTCAATTTTTTGACTTTAATTACTTTAATTTTCTAAATAATCTATAGTATTAAAGTTTGTAAGTAAGTTTCTTATAGGTAACTACTTACATTTTAAGCTTTTGTATTTACATCACTTTTAAATATGATAAGCAATAGATAAAATTTTATTGAATTTTAAAAATAAGATTTTAAGCTATAATTAATTTTTTGCGTTAAATTTTTTGATAAAATGCAGCAAAAAATTAAATTTAGATATGTTTTCACGACTTAAGCTAATAAACATTTAAAATATTATAAATCTAAAAAATATTTTATTACTTAGATAAATTGTTAAAATACTAATGGTTGTACGGCTACTGTATAAATTTAAATTTAACAAGTTCAAGTATTACAAAGCAAAAATTAATATTTTTATCTAGTATGTACTGCAGAAGCTAAAATGGGAGTTTATATTATCTTATAATAAAATAAATGCATTATGCATTTTGCATTAAAAAAAAACACTTGATAATTTAATTACAGTATGTAAAATGGTTATCAAAAAAAAAATGTATAGATACGTTGTAAAACTGCCAGTTAAGTTTTTAAACTGTCAGAAAAGTTATAACATTGAAAAAAACAAATTATAATGTGTATTACTTAGGAACTTTTTTGTCCAAAACTTTTTTTAAGTGGTAGTTTAAATTTTTTTAATAAACTGTATGAGTATTTGTGTGTAAAAGTGTATATTGTTTGATTTACTTAGAAAGTAATAATACCGAGAAGTTTTTTGTGAATTTGTAGTACGCCGAACATCTACAAAAAATTAATTATATTGAAACTTACTCATTAAGTTATTAAATAACTTTTAAATTAAATAAAATTCTAGTCTAGATAGTAAATGTTACTTCACCTATTTATTAGAAAAGTTAAATTTGAAAAAATATTAAAAAGCTAAGATTGTTTCAAAAAAACATATGTATGTAAACACTATTTCAACTATTAAACAAGAGTTTTTTAATTATAGGATTGATACAAGTGGTTTACAACAGTTTTAGTCCTTAGCGGACTTGAGAATTTAAATCTCATTTAATTATCAAAAAATACTTGATTATCCTATTAATTTCGACAAAATACTTATCCTGAGTGACCTTTTGTTTATTTTATCTATGTAAGTTTTAAATCTTTCGTTAATTGTACCTTCCTTTTTCGTTGTTTATTTCAAATCCCAGAAAATCTTTTGTAAGTTTTAACATTTGATTTAACGGGCCAGATTTAGATGCTCGAAGGCCACCGTTTTTCCTTACGGGAGTCAGATTATACTTAAACTTTGTTAACATTAGCCTGTCTGCTTTAAATCTAAGGCGTTTTTAATTTGACTAAAAATTTACTTATTTTTAATATGACTGCATTAATTCATCTTAGGATTCAAATGTTGTGGAAAAGTTCGCTAATTTAGTGACGTTATTTATTTAAAGTAAAGTAACACATAATTTTTTTGTTTCGCTTTTGCTTATAAGCTATTTAATGTTATAAAGGTTAGAGTTTAACATTGAGACTGATGTTTTTTACCATATATAAGGTATATAACTTTATTTTATAAAACTATCTAATAAAAACAAAATCATTGTTATAAAAATAGTTAAGAGCTTGTATAAAGTTTAATTATACACATCAAAGAAAAAACTTTATAAATATTTTCTACTTATAAGTTGTATAGTATGACTGATATTAAAAAATATTGAATATAAACTAAAAAGAAACTTAAAACAATTAAAAAAAAAACAAATAATCTTGTGATTTTACAAACTATAAAAATTTATGCAAAAATTTTACATTAAAAAAGATTAATATTGTTTATAAAACATGTTACTAGCTTTATATACGTAAATGAAGTTTAGCTTAGCAATATTTAAATGCTTTAACTTAGTTTTTCATAATATATATTCATAATATAACAATATGTTCTGGACAAGACGTTAAAAGGTACACAATAGACGTACAGTGAAACTCATTAACCAAAAGGTTCTTATGCGCCAGGTCCTATAATTAAATATTTTGAGAGTTTTTTTTGTTGTTCAAAATACTAATAATATGAAATTTAAAAATACTATTTTTATTAATACTACAGTAAAAAGATTTCTTCACAACTTTTATATTTATTAAAAATGTTGTCTTGTAAAATAAAAAGTAGTTAAATTTTTGCGTTAAACTTTTAAAGAAACACGTTTGAAAGAATGATATAACCTAAAAAGCTGTAGTTAATATATTTAACAAAAACTTGTAGAATACAACATGATGTAAATATTACTGTTTAAATTTTAATCAAAGAACTTTTATCACACAGTGATATATTAACTTAAGTATAAGCATTCAGGGTTCTCTCCATCTTCATAAAACCAGCTGTAAATTCTTTTAACAATTCAAATTTATATTTTCTTCCAACCTATTTTCTTCTTCTTTTAAATAAATAGCAGCAATGCCTGAATTGCACATACCAGTGCTACAAACCAAAACTTTTGATTGAATATACAATTGTTTATAACAAAATAAATTTGTTTTGTAATAAAATCTACTAATTCTAAAGTTATGATTTTAAATGCCAACTAATAGAATAATTTTAAATATTTTCAATAGCTTTTTTTTTTTAATAAGTTATTGACCCAAAATTTTTTATTTCTCTTAATTTTTAAGTTATAAAAAACAATCAAAGAACCAAATAAATTATGAGAAGTATTTTTGTTATTCCTGGCTTCAAGGTTTTTAAAGTTTTTCTTACTTACTACTGTAGTTTTGATTAATAAACTTAACTTTTTATTTGTTTCTATATTTTACAAAAAACGTTATATATTATCTAGATTATAAAAGTATATGTACCAGCTAAATATGAATGTTGTCTATAAAGGATTGACAAAGCTCAAGAGTATTTACAATCAAATAAATCCAGCTACATTAACAGGTATTGTTTAAACTTTATAAATTTTAATATTTATGCTTACCAAACATTTGTTAAATAATTTATTTTTAGTTCCTTTATATATTTGTGTAATTCAAAACATATTTGTAGCTACTAACTGTACTTAAGTTAGTCTGTAAAAACTATTTTCATATTGCTTACCACATTTTAAGTTTGGTTTATAGCAACTTTGAAGCCTTGATAACATTTTGTTTTTCTTAAGGTAATATTAAAATAAATAGTCTTATTTTAATCAGTTTTGATATATTTAAAAAATGAATAAAAAAATTTTAACCAGGAGCAATTGACATAATAGTAGTAGAACAGCCAGATGGAACTTTGCTTGCATCTCCATTTCATGTAAGATTCGGAAAGATTGGTGTTCTACAAACTAGACATAGAATTGTTAGTTTTTTTATTTTTGATAAAAAAATCTTTTTTGAGTTTTAAAACAAATCTAGACACATAAAATTTTAGATTAAGTCATCATGAAGTCAAGTAGATATTTATTTGTATATTCACCATAATTTTGAATTTTATTCTAATAGATTAAAAAAGAACATGCTTTAAGTTGTATAGATAAAAGTTTAGAATTTCTTAGGTTTTGTATAAAGAAGCAAATTAATTTTTTTTTTTTTAATAAAATACCAATAGTAAAGTATGTATTAAGGGCATAGGGGGGTGGGGGGTAAACACCTTTTTTTATAATTTTATTTTATATATTTTTTACTAAGCTACAAGATGCTTTTTACAGATTTTCAAAATTCAAAATAATTTTTGAGATATAGCCGGTCAAAGTCGGAGGCAACAATAGGATCTTTATGGGAGGCTCAAACTAAAACGGCAAATAACTAGAAATTACTAAAAATCTATCTCCTCCCACGTTTTTTGAGATAACTACCTCAAATTTTCAGAAAATGTTCCTTGCAATAATTAGAAAATTCTGTCTGAACAAAATTAAGGGCATAGGGGGGTAAACACCCTTTTTTGATTTTTTATCTTATTTTATATAGTTTTTACTAAGCTACAAGATGCTTTTTACAGATTTTACAAATTCAAAATAATTTTTGAGATATAGCCTGTCAAAGTTGGAGGCAACAATAGGTTCCTTATGGGAGGCGCAAACTAAAATGGCAAATAACTAGAAATCACTAAAAATCTATCTCCTCCCACGTTTTTTGAGATAACTACCTCAAATTTTTAGGAAATGTTCCTTGATATATTTAGAAAATTCTGTCGGAAGGAATTTTAAAAAAATAAAAAAATAAATAATTTATATAAAAAATAAACAAAAAAAATTTTTTTTTTTTGTTATAAAATTTTTATTGTTTATTTTTTTTAAATTCTGTTCCTACAGAATTTTCTAAATATATCAAGGAACATTTCCTGAAAGTTTGAGGTAGTTATCTTAAAAAATGTAGGAGGAGATAAATTTTTAGTGATTTCTAGTTATTTGCCATTTTAGTTTGCGCCTCCCATAAGGTTCCTATTGTTGCCTCCGACTTTGACCGGCTATATCTCAAAATTTATTTTGAATTTTTAAAGTCTGTAAAAAGCATCTTGTAGCTTAGCAAAAACTATATAAAATAAGGTAAAAAACCAAAAAAGGGTGTTTACCCCCCCCTATGCCCTTAAAATAAAAACTAATAAATAAAAATTTTGTAACAAAAAAACAAAAAAAAAACAAGTTTTTTTGTTTATTTTTTATATAAAATTTTTATTTTTTAATTCTTTTATAGTTCTTTCCGACAGAATTTTCTAAATATATCAAGGAACATTTTCTGAAAGTTTGAGGTAGTTATCTCAAAAAACATAGGAGGAGATAGATTTTTAGTGATTTCTAGTTACTTGCAGTATGTATTTAGTAATACCTTTTAAAATGTAACGTTAAAAGGCGTTAAATCCTGGAAAACCTGATAAGCTAAGCTTATGGGAATATATACCACAGATGTTTTTGTGTCAAAACTTTATTCAGACTAACGGCGTTTCACTGCTCTCAAATAACTTTATAATTATTACTCGTTTATAGTTACTACTCACATAAGTGCTGTACACAATTATACATGCTTTTGTTCTAATGTGTGTTAATATTCTATAGACTCTAAAAAAAACAAAAATTGACACAAAAATATCTGTGGTAATACCTTTTAATTTATTTAACTAATACATTCTAATACAACATACAGTAACTAGAATGTAAAAATGTTAAGAACACAAATAAGTTTTAATACATCATTTAAATGAAAACAATAATTTAGTAATAAACTATTAAACAAAACATTTTAAACCAATTAACAAGTAAATTTTAATTAACTTAACTAAACAAAATAAACCCTTACTATGGTGTTAACAATAAATATAGAAGTGCTCAATAAAATAAAATGTTTAGCTAAATGTTTTTTTTATTTTTTTAAACTTTTTTCTTTCAAGTTTTTCTAAAAACTGCAACAAAAAGTTCTAGAAAATTCAAGGTATTTTGCTTTCAAAACATATAAGGTGACATATTTAAATATTGTTTTAATTTCTAAAAACTGATCACAAAAAAACCTCTCCATCCATTTAAATCATTTATTTTTTACAAAACTCAAGCAAATATATTGAAAAGTAATTGAAGTTTTAGTATTCTATAGATAGTATCTTATAATATATATTTAAAGATTTTAAGTAAGGACCAATGATATCTATTGTGAAATATATATATCCCCTTTGGCCTTAATGTCTCCCATAAAATCCATTAACGTTTGAATAATAAACTATGAATTCTAATGTTTAACCTTTAAGAGTTTTGTTTATTTATCTATAATTTAAAAAAAAGTTTGTTGTAAAGTTAATCTAATTTTTATCAATATTTAAGGTAACATTTACAATAATAAAAAAATAATGTGTTTCAACTTAAACAAACGAGTTGGACTTTTAAAATCTTTTATATGTTAAACATTTTCTTGTTG
Organism: Thalia democratica; assembly: GCF_965202585.1. NCBI lineage: Eukaryota > Metazoa > Chordata > Thaliacea > Salpida > Salpidae > Thalia > Thalia democratica. The sequence goes on from NC_139165.1 coordinate 64,008,031, forward strand.
ACTAATTTTTTTGTTATTATCATAAAGTGATATAAAAGTTGCTTGAATAAGTAGTTTTTTGTTTATTACACTTGAATTGGTTAAATGTTTGTAATGAATATATCTATAATTTAAATTAATATTAGTCTTCAAAAGGTTAACATTTCAATAAATGAAGAGCCAGTCAAGGATCTTCAAATGAAATTAGGGGATCAGGGAGAAGCTTTTTTTGTTACAGATCACAAAGAGGGAAACATTCCTCCTCAGCTTGCTACTTCTCCTTTTCCCACTCGCCCATGCACTCCCACTGATGGCAATTCTTGTGATGAAAAAAAGAGGTTTAGTTAGTTTAACTTTAAATTACCATTTAATTTAGTGCTTGGAGAATTAATATATGTATAGTAAAAAGAGGTTATATAATAATAACATATTAAAATATAAAAAAAACCTGTAACTTAAAAATAAATGAAGTTGATCAAACTAATTCAAACTTATAGCTTGTGAAATATCTATAAAATAAAGTTATAAAAAGTAATACTTTGTACAATAAGTTTACACTTGTTGTTAGTTTTACTTTGAGTTTGAAAATAGGCAAGCTGTATTTGTCTTATTAGTTCTTTTATTAAGAATGTTGTTGTTTAGTTTATTTTAAATACAATATCAAAAATGTTTTGTGTTTTGTATTTTTATTTGTTAAATGTTTGAAAGTTACCATGTAGAAATTTGATATTTTATGTATTGGTTAGGTTTAGTTATTCTTTTTTTTTGGGTAAATATTAGTGTTGTAAAATTTTATTGACTATTCAAGCAAATCAAACTTTTAAAACTTGAAGTTTTTTTTTAATTTTCGAAATACCTAACTTTTCTATATATTAGAACCTTTTTAAGTGAATTTTTCAATCAATTTAGTTTTCTAATGTTCTACCCACTTATAAATGCCAAAATCAAGGGCCAATTATTAATTTTTTGCCATAGGCTTCAATTAAAAGCTATTATAGATATTTAAGATGTTAATTAGATTTGTTTGATACCTCAAACTCATATTTTTTAAATTAAGGTTTTGCTCAAATTATATTGTAAAGCTGTCCAGTAGTGATAGCTATCAAGCCTGATGAATTGTTTAATATACGCAAAACATGCGATAAATTAGTTCGTTTTTCTTGTAATTGTGTTTTATTATTTATTATTATAGTAATTACTTGTGTTAGTTGTATAGTGTATTGTTTATAATACATTAATATTTGTTGTAAATAGACTCATTGTTTTTGTCTATCTGCAAACTACTTGTGTAACCATCACACATTAACTTTCAAGTATTCAAAAATTAAGTTACTTTAGTTAATAAATATCTGCCAGATTCAAATCTACACATACTTTTAGTAATTCTAGCCGCAAATTGCTGGTTGTGCAGTGAATTAGAATAAATATAAGGCAGAACATTATCGTAAATTGTACCCTAAGCTCTTACATTATTTAATGTTCTTTATAAATATAAGCTTTTTTTTTGAATAATATTATCAAAAAGTGTAATATAAAGTGACGAACCCGATGGAATAGAGAAAAAAAGACGAAGAAAAAAAAGGAAAAGGAAAGACTTTCATGACAATCCGCATGATTTTCGAGACGACCAAAATCTACAAGAGTCCACAATTCAAGTTAATCGTACATCTAGTCCGATTTCTAATGAATGGTATTTTGATTATTTTAGCATGTTTGTTTCTATGCAAGTTATAAGTTTACTACAAATTTGTAAGAATTTTATAGTAGTATTTATAGTTACCTTTATAGTAAATACTTATATAACTAAAAAAAAACTTAGTGTTTAAAAATTTTTGGAGCTAAAAAATATTACTAGAGTTTATGAGTAACTGTATTATTCTTGAGAGATAATTTTCATTTTTTCGTACAAAGATCAACTCCAAGTATTCTACAATATCATCTGATTCTTTTGAAACATAATTATTTTTGTTTAATTTTATTAGTTAAACAACCCTTGTGCTTATTACTTATTTTTTTTACTGTTTTTCCTAAATTTATCATAAGTATTTTCATAGCACATGGTTGATGTGTTAGAACCCTTGTAAAATTTAGTTTTAATTTTTTATTTATAGTTAATAATTTATAGCTCAAAAGTTCAAGAAGAAAGCTATAGAAATGTTGTTTCTGACAGCGAACTTCAAGAAAATAGGTAAACTTAGTTGCTATTAATGTAATTAGTTTCGAATAAATTACTTTAATGACATTAATGTTTAATTTAATTAACCAACTTACCTTCTTAATAGATTTGAAAAATATTTTATGTCAGATACAGTTTTATTAAGTTCTGTAAAGTCAATCAGATTCTACTAAATAAATCAAGCAATTATACAATTATTGTGGTTATTAAGATTTAGTTAAAAATATTAAGTAAACTAGCGTTGGCTCTTATATCAAAGCGCTTTTAAAATTAACTAGTAATTAAAAAAATAATTTGGCTTTTTACATATACATCGCAGTTTTGTAATTAAACGTATAGATTACAAAATGTTTAAATGTCAACTTTCTCCAAATGACTAAAATTTACAAAAGTTTGTCTTATATTTGTTTTTTAGATACAGACTAAACTTTTTAAGAATATCCATTTAACAAGTTCAAAGTTTTTATGTGTTGAAGTTTTCCTTAAATAAATATTTTTAAAGCTGACCAAAACTCACAAAACAGCATTTAAAAAAAATTATCACCAAAATTTCACTTTTGAAAAGGCTATGCAAAAACAAAAAAGTACTGTTTATGTAGATAAAGCAAATCATATATTTTATATAATTTTATTTTATTCTATTTGTTTAAAGTTCCTTGCAAAAACTGTTAAAGTCACAAACTTTCATCATTTTTATCAAAAAGTACTTGCATTTTGCTAATTTATAACAAACACTCTATAAATCCAAATTAAGATATGAAAAACTGCTCAACTTGTAAATAACAAGAAGGACCCCTCTCCTTTACAGCCATAGGCTTAGTTTTGACTTTAGTTTACATAGTGGCACAGTATCACCATTATTAAGTGTTTTATATGCCCATAATTCCGGTTAAAAATTTATAATAGTCATGTTGAGTTATAAATTAGGTTAGGTATTAGTTTATATTTGCAATTATAAAACTTTAATTTACCTTTAATTTTAAAATTTTTAATAATATATATTTATAAAATAATAAATTTAATACTATAATCAGTTTGTAATTTACAGATCACGTGAGAATTTCTGTCGAGAAAATGACAAAAGTGAAAATGTCAAGTGGGGTTGGGGAGGCCTTCCAAATGAAAATCGTGAGTTTTGAGTACATATTATCTAAAAAGGATTGATCCTAACTTTTCTGTTTGTAATAGTTATTTTTGTTTTTAAATACTCTTTTGTTTCATAAAAATGTATAAACTTTTGACAATTTTCATAGAATTCGTACATCGTTGTCTTTACACAAAATTTTACAAGTATATTATTATTTTTTTAAATTAAGGCCTAATGCAAAACCGACTAAATGCCTTTTTCATATAACTTACTGATTATTGAAAAAAATCTTTAATTTTCAAGTTAGTATTTGTTTTAAACAAGCTTCCTTTTTTTCGAGATTTATCAAGAGATGAAAGAGGTGGAACAGATGATGCCAGAGTAAATTTTCTTACTGAAATAAACAGTAAATCAAAAATTACAAGTAGCATGGACAAAAATCACGATTTAACTCCAGATAATGATGGTTCTCTTTTTAAGTTAGTAGAGTTTATGATTTTAATTGTACAGTTTATCTTATGTTTCTTCTAATTAAATATCAAAAGCTTAAGGCACACTGTATTGAAAAAAACAATATTTAAAAATATACGTTAGATGAATTTAAAGTATATGTTTTTTTTTTGTACAGTGTGACCTTTAATAAGTAGATTTTTAAGATTTAAACTTACTTTATAAATGTTTTTGTGTTTTTTGCAAACTTAAAATACTGAAAATAACTTTGAATTAGCAAGTTTGTTATTTTTTGCAGTAGCTTTCAATCTTATTTAATACTGTACACAGTAGATCGTTGGTAAATGATTTTTTGCACACTTAAGTTAAGTATGACTATTTTCTAAAAAACTTTGAAATTAACAAAAGAATAAATTAAAAAAACACATAGAACTTTATCTTAATATCTATATTTAAATACAATCGTTTACTAAGTAAAAAAGTTCTTTGCTTACTTCTTGAAACACTGCGTCAAAATAATGTAGTATTTAAAAACTAAAAATACTTCAAGATTGTTTGACCAAAAATTACTTTAATAGTTTTATTGACTGATTACTTGTATAAAAATTTATGAACATCTCTTTCTTTTTCAGAAGTATTTCAACACAGAAAGTTCAATTCGATTTAGAAAAAGACAATTGCATTAAAGAAAGCTCTACAAGTTAATTGAATATGATAACTATAAAAAATTCAGGCGTTAATTAAGCTGATGAAATTTATTAAAACTATAAAAAGTTTATATTCGTTGTTAATTTTAAACTTAGATGTTTTTTCTGCAGTTTTTTCTAACTAAATTTAAACTGATTTATAAAAAGTATAATTATGTAATAAATAGTTTACGATTTATATAAAAGAAGAAGAAGTTATTGAAGTTACGAATCCTGTCAAAAAGTTGAACAAAAACGTGATTAAAACGAAAAAAAAAAGTTCAGGTCTGTATTTAACTGAGATTGATAAGTTGGGACCTTCTCAAGCCGATCTTTATCTCAAAGTAAGGATAATTAAGTATTTTTTGATTTAAATATAGATAACTAGTTATAATTCTTTATAAAAGTTTAGTATTTATCGTTGTATTACAGATTTATAATTTTATATATTTAACAATTGTTAAAACAATTTATTTTAAACTTTTGCTTATAATAATATACTATTTAGTTTTTAAATTTTTGTTTATTTTGCAAGTTTAAAAAAATTAGTTTATGTAAAATGTATCTTCATGGTTTTATTCGGATAAGGACAATTTGAGATAAAAGTTAATAATCGTGCTACACTTAGACAGGAATTTCAAAAAGTTGTTTGTTTTTAAAATGGTCAGGAAAACTTGATATTCTTACTTTAAGATTCATATTTTTTCCATTTATAATTTTATTAATTAAATATTCGGTTACACTTTTTTAGTTTTAAAAGAACTGAAAACATAACACTTTATAAAACTTAAAATGATTTATTTTGAAACGTAACATGATATAAATGTTCAGAATACGTAAAAGTTAACATTAAATTAATGATCTAAAGCTTTATGATGAGTATTATGTATATACACATGAAAAATATTTTTTAAGACGTCTTACTACTTATATACATCATAGGTAAAAAAGGAAAACGAACAGTCAATAACATTAGTCAATTCTAGTGAACAGATCAGAAATGTCAGCCCTGGTTGTTCTGACGTGGATAGTGGCACCGGAGAGTCGTGGGGTATGGAAATTAGGTTAGAAAATTTATTTAATTTAAAATATTGTTGGAGAGAGTTTTGATATACGACATAAAATGTTTTATTTTTGTGTAAAGCTATTTGTAGATACTTTTAGACAAAGGCTACTTTATATAGAATTTTGTTAAAGTTTAAGTATTTTTTAGTTTATTTGGTGTTTTTTAAAGTTAAAATAGTCACTTAGATAAAAGTCGAAAGCTTTTTATAGTTTATTAAAGTCATGTAAGTCTGTTTTAAAATTTTTGTACAATTTATAATATTTAAACACATATTACTAATACTTGTTTATTTTTGAAAGATAAAAAAATCATAAGTAAAATCTTAAATTTTATAAAAACGTGAAATGAGTTAATCATCTGATTATATAAAAATTCGTGCTAAAATCAGGCCGGTTCCGGTCTGCCAAAAGAAACCTCTGACCCGCGAAGAACGTTTTATTTTGAAAACAACTTGTGCAAATCAATTAAAATTTAAAATTTCTAATGATAAGTGTGTTCATAATTTGATTTTTTAGTACATTTTAGAACTTACTAAACGATTATTTATGATAGTTTAGATTTTAAAGAGTCTAGTTTTAAATATTATTTTTTTCCTAAACTACGTGGCCCAAAATAATAATTTAATAAGTTTGGCCTGTCAACTTACTAGAGAAGTTGCCCATCCCTATGCTAAAACAAATTAAAGCTTAAATTTTAATTTAGATATGTTAAGAAAAAGGATTACTTCATTAAGTTACATTGTTTCTAATCTTTAATAACGAAATCTAAATTAAATTTTCAGCACTCTGCTTAAAAATTTTATCTCTTCTCCGTTTTAAGTAAAATTCTTAGCGTCTATTTTGTTATTAAACAAGTAGAAATAATAGTTAAAGTAATAAGTTATATAAAAGCGTTGGTATTTAGGCATAAAGTTCTCAGTACTAAAAATATTTTACTCAACTCCACGTAAAATAAAACGTTGTAATTATTTTTGTATTAAAAAAATTAATAACTAAGTATCATGATAACAGTGAGCAATGGAACTTGGATCAGATGGATATATCAGCATCCTTGTGCGGACTACAAGCTAACGTAGGACAAACAGAAGATTCTAGTTGGTTTGCTATATTAATTAAAAAAATCATTATATTTTATAGATCATATTTTTGCTATATGTTTGCAAACCACAATTTTTTTTCTATACACAAATCAAAAAAAATAATGTCAGTTTTTATCACAAAACTTTGTGGTTACAACAAAATTAAGTATGTTGTTTTTAAATTTTGATATATAAAGTAGTTAATTTTTTTTTAGATAACAGCTCTTTATATTTTAAGATAGACTAGTTATATCTATTGGTGACTTTGACTCTAATTTTTATCTATTTTGTCTACGAAAAAAAAATCTTTATAACATATATCTTAGGTTGAAGTTAATATACTTATACTTTTTATTTTTCTATGCAGAAAAAATTTCTTGATTGTACCAATTCGTTTAAAAGTAGTACTTCAATAACTTAATTTATTTTTTAAAGTTTTTATAACCATTGTAATTTATTAGATTTATTTTGTCTTATCGTAGTTTTTCTTATATTATCATTGATTTGGTTTAGTATAGTTTTATTACCGTTACTGTTATATATTAAACGTTTAAATTCAAACTTCTTAGTTAAGTAAAAAATTCAGTTTTTACAAACAAAGCTTATATAATTATTACAACATTATATTAGCACAAATTTAAAGTATTAATCTCAGATTAAATTTAATTCTATTATTAACTGGATATTTTTATTGATGAAATTTGGTCAAAAGTACTTTAAAATAGGTTCCTATAGTTTTACATATTTTTAACATTATTATTTTTTATATGAAACTTTTAAAACAGCAGATTGTATTTGTTCTTCTATAACAAAATTTTCCAAAGTGGGCCATGACAGAAATTTAGTGGGCCATGAGGTCATAATTTAAAACTTACACTAAATATTCTAAAGTTGAATATGAAGAGAAGAGCAAAAAATAGGTCTTAGGTGTTTTTGACGGTAGTTTTTCGAGTATCCTTGTTGGAGAGGGCCATAGCTTTTTTATTTCTTTAAAGGGGGCCTTTTGAAATAAAGTTTGGGAAACCCTGTCCTAGAAGAATGTATTTATGTTGTATAAAGGGTGGCTAAAAAATCTGGAATTCTTGAAAAACCTGGAGTTTGACAATTTAGACAAAAAAAACTTGGTACTTTGAACAAAAATCACTAAAAAGCCTGTAAAATTAAACAATTTTACTGTAAGATTGAAGTTTGATGCAATAAAATAAAAGCCAAACAATCTATCACATACCTTTTTTTTTGTGGTGTTTAAATTTTGTTTAGTTTTAATAAAGCTTATTTAAAATAACGTTACAGTGTTTTTCAATACTTTCATAGTATTTAAGACGGTTTTTTTAAATTTAAACTAAAAACGAATTAAAAATTTTCTACTGTCAAAAACCTAAAAATGTTTTTTAACCTTAGGCAGCCCTATATGTCAAGAGTACTCTAGTAGTATTTTCATACCAAAGTAAACTTTTTATAAATCATAGTTAGGTTGGACTTTTCGAAAATTTTAGGAACCTAATTACTGAATAAAAAAAGCATTTTACTTATGCTCCTGATTATGTATACTGCTATTTAAATGAGAGCCATTGTTTTTATTATTATTAGGGTTTGACACTTCAGGCTAGATCAGGATCATATCCATTAGAGGTTATAATAGATTAATCAGTTACAATAAACTTCATCGTTCCATCAAGCCTAATTTAGGGCCGACCAACAAGGTTTAGGGAAAATGTCAGTCAGAATCATTGCATGTCAAGCTAAAATTGCAATATTTTGTCAACCAGCCCTTGTTAGTCGATTATTTTGCCTTAATTAATACCTAAATAAGATATGTTTTAAGAACAAATTAATTAATAGTAAAGTTAATATAAGACACTATATCTCTAAAGGTAGAGATACTCATCTTTAATATTTTAAATAGGCTTCATATCTTAATTGACACCGAAAAATCTTTAATTAAAAGTTGTGCACGCTTTCTAAGATACTGATTATAAGTCAAATGTATGTTTTATTTTCGAAACACTTAGCTTAATTTTATTATATTTTGAATGGTTACTACGCTTGGTTGTTTAAAAATACTTGAATCAAAGATTTTTGTTTTAGACACAGTGATGTTCGATGAAGAGCGGTTATCATATGAAAAATTTCAATTGGATCCAACTTCTTATTTGACAAATGAGAAGCTTGTTATCAAAATAAACAGGAAATACTATACCTGGAAGCAAGCTCAACCTTTACTATTTTCTTTGTTGCTCTTTAAACGACCTTTACCAGAGGTTTTTTGAGTCTAAAAAGTAAAATATATAATTTTGTAATATAAAGTGATTTTTTTAGATAAATACACATTTTGCATCTTTTATGTTTCTTGTTGCATGAAAAATACAACTTGGTATACTAAACTTCTACTTAAATTTATTTATGTCTATATGCAAACGTTCCAGTTGTTTTTAATAAAACAACACTTATCAGGTGTTGTTTAGGTTTGAAACTGTTTATATTTTTCTATCTTTAAGACTAACAAAAATTGTTAAAATATATGTTACAAGCAATGTTTGTTGAAATTGATAATCTAATTTCAAGTAACACGAAAAGTAATACTAAAATAATGTTCTTAATAGCCAAATTCAATTTTATTCAAATTACCAAATTTATTGTATCAAGTTAACAGAATTTACTCACACTATAATTTACAAGATTGTTTTTCATATTTAATTAGTTCTGAAATTTATAAAAAGTCAAGGGATCATTAGTACTATTTATTTAGAAAAAGTAAATTAGATTATAACAAGCTTTTTTGAGCAAGGCATTTAAGGTATTTTAATAATTGGTAAAATTTATAGTTTTAAATTTAGTGATGAATTAAGCACAACTGCTTTTGAACTTTAAAATATATCATTCTTTTTTCTCATTAACTGTCTAATTTTTACCTTAGATTATAATTTGTGTCAAAAAATGATAAATCTTTACTTATATAAAGTAGTGATTTTTTAGATACGATTAAAAATTATAAGGTTACCTAAAGCTATGAGTTACACCTCCGTGGTGTTTTATTAGTTGCAAAATATTTGTGATGTATCATTTCCAAATGTTGCTAATTCAGTGTGATCATCTTACAAATAGACCTGCATTTCCACAACAAGTGTGGCAAGCCAAGACTCCGTGCAAAACTCTGCATCCCAAAAAAAAGTTTCTAATAGTGATCTCCCAAATAAAGGTAGTTGGAGCTGGCTGTTCCGCAGATCGTCTCAGCAGGAGAACATTAAGAGTAAAGATGATAAAGAAGTTGTTAATATTTTGCAGAATGAAGAAAAATTTAAATGGTATTTTTAATATTAAACTTTATAAGTATATTTACATTTATACGTATTTTTATAAGAGAAGGTTTTCACCTAATTTGTTGCATTTTTAAGTAATAATTACTTTTTTTTGCGATGATTTGGTGAGCCGTCAAATGTGCATGACTTGCTGTTATATGCTTGATAAAATTAACTCAGTTGACTCAGCCCAGTTAAATTATTTTTTTTAGTTTTATATATAAAACTATCTCAATATAGTACTTGTGTCTATAAATGATATATTAAATGCAGTGCTGACCTAGAAACTGATATTGAAGCTTCTACAAGCGATACAACGTTTGAAGTTGATAATCCAAGTACAATCAGCAAAAACAAAAAACTGATTAAAACAACAAGATTAACTTCGAGTCAACTTGTACGTTTTGCGTTAAAATTTTAAGACCTTCCTCGTAAAAATAAACTCAACTGTTTGACTTTCATGACCCTTATAAAAGTGGTTGAATACATTTAGGAAGATCTAAAACTACATGAAGGAGCAAACAGCATCACGTTCAGTGTGACAACGCAGTACCAGGGCACCAAGAGATGTCGGGCCAACATATACAAGTGGAAGTGGACAGACAAGATTGTGGTCAGTGACATCGACGGAACCATCACAAAGTCGGACGTGTTCGGGCAAATTTTACCAGTTGTCGGTAAGGACTGGACACAGGGCGGTATTGCAAACCTCTACCACAACATTGGAAGGTTTTAGTTTAATACGAAAGTTTAAATGTAGTACTAAGGTATTAACTTTAATAATATTTTAATTGATTCGTTTAGTTTTTTGTCTAAATTTCGATTTAAAACTTATGTTTGAACATATTTTAATAACAAACATTTTAAGTAAATGTTTTGATACTAAATATTTCAACTGTTAACTGAACTTTTCTAGTAATCAAACGTCAATTATAAAAAATCACCATCATTTTTAGCTACTAATCTGTGAATGAAATGTACAAGTTTTGAAATAAGTATGTACAATATTTTTTTAAAGAAACAACTACAAGTTCATATACTTGAGCGCTCGTGCTATCGGGCAAGCATCAATGACGAAGGATTATTTGAATTGGGTCAACCAGCACGGAGTCACTCTTCCTCCGGGGCCGCTTCTCCTTTCTCCTTCCTCTCTCTTGACCGCTTTTAGAAGGTAAAATTTAATTGTTTGCTGTTTAAATATTGAAGTTAAAAAATATAGTATTGAATTTATAAATAAAGTGTTTGAAATTTATAAGTATTTGTACGTTTGAAATTTTAATATAAAATAAAATAATAAAATTAGTTTAAAAATTAGTTAAGTCTGAAAAATAAAACTGGTTCGTAAAATGTGATCATGTAATACTCAAAATTGTAGGGAAGTAATAGAAAAAACGCCGGAAAAGTTTAAAATAGCCTGCCTTAAAGACATAAAAGGTTTGTTCCCCGTCAGTGAGCCTTTTTACGCCGGGTTCGGAAATAAAAATACTGTAAGTTTTTTTTTCTTACTGGGCTTGCAATTGTTAATAAAAATAATTAAATTTGTATTTACAGGATGTGATATCATATAAGGCAGTAAAAATTCCAAAAGAGAGAATGTTCACTATTAATCACAGAGGAGAACTTGTGCAAGAACATCTTCCCAGAACTTATCTTACTACGTAAGTTTGATTCTTTCTAAATGCTGTATGTATGTGTAAATTACTAAAGTTTTGAAGTAAAGTAAAAAACCACCCAAATCTACAGACTTACAAACTTGGGTCTAGTCGTGGACAACTTCTTTCCATACATCAAGCAACCGAAGTCGGAAATTGACAACCCGCTAAATTACGTTTCACCGCGGCAGGATTATTCTGATTTCTCGTACTGGAGAAGTGATTTACCTCCTCTTAGCGATGACGACCTCAAAAAACTCCTCCAAACTTAGTTTTTTTTTGTTCAACGGTGGATTTTTCAAAACTAAGATCGCTTCTTATTTCTCTTTAAATCAATTTTTGGACCAAACATGTTTATAAAGTTTTTCTGTATGAAGTTTCAGTTTCATATATATTTTTTATCAACGTCTGCCTACGCTAAAAATATCTACAAAAACATTAATCTTTTTGTAATATTAAAATAACTCGGTGTTCTTTTAGTAAATGCATGTTGTCGATGGATTTTTTTGTACCTAAATAATACTGCTACTTATTCTAATTTGTGTACACTTACAAGCATAGTACAATTGTTTAGATGTTTAACTTATATGATTTTTGTTGTAAAACTCCGAATGTGCAACTGGTTTGTTTTTATACTACTTTTAAAAGCTAACTTTCCGCAAAATAAAAGCAAAATAACCTTTAATACGAAATTTTCATTATTTTTGTTTGTACTACTAGAATTATCTTTTATTTTTCACTACAGCTATTGCAACCCAAGCTTACTTCTAGTATTCGTAAATAAATAAACTAAATGAAGTTTATGTTATTACTTGGTAAGTTAATTCGTAAAATAGGGGAAGTATAAATTATAGTTGTCAATAGACTATTTGTACAAAAAAAAAAACTATAACATTTTCATAATTCAGATAGTTTACAATTTTTTCAAAATTTACTGTTTCTTATTTTACTTAAATAACAGACTAACATATAACATCAAATTATATTAGGGATATGTAACAAATATTTTTTTTTATAAACTGAAATTTGTTTTTTAGATCTAACTCAAAATATTTTGGTTCTTACATTTTTTGTTTTTATTAGCTTAGAAATACTTTCATAGCTTATTATAAGTACTAGTTTGTTCAGAATTCTTTTATAAAAATGATATAATGAGTAAACCAGAAAACCGTCTTTTTCTTGTAATTAGTGTGTGAATAACGAAGTGTGTTTTATTTAACTCAGCTATTTTCGTTAAATCATTATTGTAGTAGTATTAAAAGTGACCTTATTTTGCAAACGTTTTTGTATGAGTACTACACAAAGTTTTGAAAAATTAAGATAAAGCGTTTAGTTATGGCTTTATAATTAATTTTATATAAAGAACAACTGGTAAAAACTTTAAATTCATGTTAAGTTTTTAGTAGAGTATTAGACACGTTTTAATGAGCTTAATTATATGTTTTATAAAGGATCAAAATTGCAATGTGACCGAAAGAATACTTTGCAAAAACATTAATAAACTTTTTAAACATTTTTGAATGATTGGTTTGGACTTATATTTGTAATATTTTGGATCCGGTTGTTTTTTTTTGCCAATATCCGGAGCCAATTAATGTAAAGAGTATAAATAGAATTTTTTTGTAGAAACAACACGTTTATAGTATAAAAAGTTATAACACTAAATTTTTAACAAAATTCCCAGAAAATATAGAAACAAAGCGCAAACAAATCCACAGTATTTTCTTCAAACAGTAATTGATCTATATTGTAATTGTTTGCAAACAGTTATAAATGAACGTATGAAAGCTACAAAAATGTTAAATTATAAGTCCATTGGTAACTTTTAAACTTGCACCTTATTGTCATACATGTTCTTTAACTAGGTCAATAAAAGCATATTAATTGACCTATATTCGTTTTTGGTTTTTCCTAAGACGCCAGTGGCGTCAAGTGGTATTTTTCTTAGGTGGTACACAAAAAAATAATTCCGAGTTGCCGTTGCTTTAATTGCCCCTATTCCAGTTGTCCCTGCTTGAGTTGCTTCTGCTCGAATTGTCTATGCTTAGCTTTGTTTTAATTTTTTGTTTACTATAGCTTGTGGAATAATACTTCAGCCTGTACTGTTTTAGGGAATATTCAACTTAGCTTACTTACCGCAAGATAATGATTTTACGGTAATTCTTGAAGAAATTTTGGTTTTTCGATTTCATTTGCGGCAGTTAGCTAAGAGTTTGCGGCAGTGTAGTGAACAAAATGGTCGTTGTCTAAATACAAGTTTTATAAGATATTTTGTTCTACAAAATAACTAAAATGTTATAGATACTTAATTTTTTCTTACAAAATTTTAAGGTGGTGCAGTTGCGGTATTGCAACACCCCACACGACGCCCCTGTGAGACACCAGTACTTTTTTTCGTATTATTTTGATAAAAATTTCTAACCTTAATCAATTAATATTTGTTTATCTTATTAATTGTTTTATTAAAACAAAATGATTAGTTACTACCTGTGTAACAGTGATGTCGAGCACTTTTGTCTGTCGGACCTTATATTGAACATAACTATTTATGTCAGGGGTCGGCAGGCTGGAGGTTCTCGGGGGCTAAATTTCGAATTTGAAACATGTTCAGGGGCCGCAGTATTAGTTTTAGTCAGACATTTAAAATGGATTAGTTTTAATCAGTCTAATACTTGAGTCTAATTTATATATGCATAAAGGGTTTATTATTAAAAGATAAAATTGCAATTTTGTTTAAATGAACTCACTATCTATCTATTTAACTATTAGTTTCATACTTAGTAATTTAACTACTTAACTATCACCTACTAGCACGAAACAAACGAGCTTAGATTGTAATTTTGTGTCATTTTTTTCAATTGTCCTTATCAATCTGTTTTTATAACTTAAATATACTCCTACTTAATGTTTAATAACTTGATAAAACTTAAGTATTTTAAATTAAAAAACTACAATAATTAAACAAAAAAAATTCACTTGTTATATAAAAAATTAGGTTAACTTCAACAATTAATGCTTAAACTTTTAAAAAGCTGTTTATTTTTCAAACAGGGCCACATTTTGAGACAAGAAATTTAACCTAAGTAATCTAACTTGAGTACTTTAAAATTCATAAAGGCTAATTAATATAAATAATACTAATAAGTATTATTACCATTACTGTTATTGTGATTACATAAGTACATAACTACTTGTCTATAAGATTTTTAAAATTCTAAACTTTGTCAAATTTTTAGCTTTTATCTAAACTTACTTTAGATTTGCAATATAAAAATTTTAAGCTAGATAGATTTTCAAAAAATAAACAACTAGTTTTAAGTATACTAGCTCTTTGAAAATGTTAACCTATCCTAAATTTTTGACAACCGTATGTAGTTAAAATTAGTACAAAATGTAATAATATAATATAATAAACAATAAATAAAGTTTAACAACTTACAAAATCCAAGAATAGCACAAGCAAGATGAAAAGTATTTTAACAGAAACTTTAGATCAATAGAAGCAAGAAAGACCCTAATGTTTCTATTGTGAAGAAAAACTCATATATGTACAATCTGTCTTTATATTTTTTTATGTTTAAGCGGTAAAAATAGTAGAGTGTTTTATATACGGGACAAAACGTGGAATAATTCAAAAAAAAAGAACTTTAACAAAAAAAATCAACTTATAATTAAATTTTTAGTGTGCCAGATCTACATGCTCGCGGGCAACATAATTACCTTTTGCGGACTGCATCCCATTAAAAATGAAAAACTGCTCGCGGGCCGCAGATTTACTCTTCGAGGGTCGTATGCAGCCCGCGGGCCACGTGTTGCCGACCCCTGATTAATGTGAATCAGAAAGCCTCCTGTTATTTAACTTATTTATGCTAAAATTAAAGAAAAGCATATGTATTTTTTTTTGTTATAACATTAAGTATTATCAAAAACTAACTAAATTAAAACAAGTATAACATTCATATTAGGTGTTAATATTGAAATTATTTTAAATAACTGCAGTAGGCGAAATATTTTTCTATAAAGTGTGCGGTCCGAGAGAAACTTTTCTAAAAAAGTTGGCCTGCGGATTATAAAATACTGCTGACTTTTGGTCTAACACATTGACAGTTGAACTATTTATTTATAGTATGAATGTAAACTAATTCTAATCAGGACAAAACTAGGTCGCAGAATGTCGTTTTGATTGTTTTTGATAGTCGTAAGGTCAAATCACTTGTCTAGTGTTTATTTTATGATGGTAAAACGATCGTAGTGTTGACCACAACCGAAATATTGATAAATATAAATATACTTATAATAGTATATAATAATAAATATACTTATTATAACCACTTGTCAAAGTATGAGTTACGGCTGATCTTAAAAAACGCTACCTATTACAAAGATAATACTTTTATGAATAATTTTTTAAGCACAATAGTTTTTTATCAATGTTTTTTAATCATATTTTTAACACTTAATTTTTAAAATCTTGACCTTAAATGATAAAATAGACAAGTAAATAAACACTTTAGTACTAGTTTTCTATTGCATTAACATTCTTTTTTGTAATACTAATTTTGTGATGAAGTATGTAATAGTTGCTATGTTAGTTTAAAACTAACAAGGCTTGCTACTTTGTTGTAGTTAAATCAGTATGATATAATAAGAATGGACGACTTTTCTATTTGGTAGCAAATTTAACCAGAAATAAAAAGTTGGACTGGGTGTATAAACAATCTTATAAGAGGTTTCTGTTGGCTGGTCGTACGTTGCCCATCTCATGTTAAAAAAAGCTAAATTTTTTATTTTATTTTAAAGTTGTACTAACAATATAGTGAAATAAATACACTTTTAAAATTGAAACTTTGATGTAAAAAATTAAAAATTTCAAGTACTTTCTAATTAATTAGTATTAGTTTGTATCGAATATAAAGCAGGGGCGTATTTTGACTGATTTCTAGTGTAAATCCGGCAAAAAGTGAAATAAAGTTAAAAAGAAAAAGCGATTAAGTATAATTTTATTTTAAAACGTTTTTCTAGAAACTCATTTATATATGTTATTTTGTTGATATCCAGTATAGTTTAGTTCTTTTTTTGTTTGATATCAAGTAAACTTTCATACTACGTCGAAAATAGCGGTTTTTATTTTGTAAAAAAAGTGTATAAACTATATAAATATTTTACAGTTACCTAAGATGCACAACTTAAAATAGAAAAATTTTATTCAAAATCAGCTAATCAAAAGTATTTAGAAAAAAATTTTTAAATGACATTTTTTAAGGTAAAAAAAACATCAGAACTCACTCTTTCAACTGCAACAATAAACTTTTTCTGAAGGTCATCATGTGTTATTCCACCTGCTCTATCTTTAAATTTGTCAACTCAAAGTTTTTTATTTATAACTCTTGGAACTTTTGACCAAATTACCTATCGTATTTATTTAAACATTATTAGAAAAACCGTAGTTTTATAACTTATTTGTTATCGAACTGTAAAATATTTTTTCACGTCAAACTTCTTATTAGTTATAGATTATTTTCGAAATTTAGCTAAGTTATTTTAACTTAAACTTTTTGACTAAGTAATGAGTATGTTTTTCTATTATTAAGATAAGTTAATTACTAATTTTGATTAGTAATTTGTTTTTTAGTTCCTACGTATAAAGTATTTTGTTATTCATGATAGCTTTACAATGTTAGGTAAAATTTTACATTTTCTATAATAAAAGGACTTAGGTTTGTATTTAAATTATTTTTATTAAAATTAAAAAGCTAGACTACTTCATTAATTAATTTTTTGCATTTTGTTTTACTAGTATTTTCAAGTTGTTTAAACTTTAAAAATGTGTATGTACCTAAGAAATTTAAGACAATTATAAAGTAAACATTTTTTTTTACTTTTCCAAAAAGTATTATTAAAGATTATACACAAAATACTCTATTATAGAACAAAAAGTTGTGCAACCCCACTGAAAAAGTCTAAAGACGTCCTTGATTTAAATTTAGATTTATTTAGTTTGTTTAGATTATTTAAATTAATCAAAACAATAAAATAGTTTGTCACTAAAGATCTTTATTAAAAGCAAGTCTTAAATTATAGCTGTGAATTTTTGTATACAGTATTTCATGTAATTATCTGAACAAAAGTTAATAGTTTTTGTTCAGACAGAACAAAATGTTGAAAGAAATGTAAAATGAAAGTCATCTCAATAATGTTGAAAAAATTAATATATTTTTTTCAAAGATATATGTTTCTATTAAACTTTAGAAAAAAGTATGACTTTTTAAAGCAAATGTTGGGGACCTACAATAGTTATAAAAGTTTTTTTTTTTTTTTTAAACTTGCAAGACATTTTGAGATTCCGAGTAAAGATAAAGTAAGTTTTGCACAAAAGTTTAAAGTCACTTTTAGAAAAGTATACACAACTGTAAATGCAAATAATTAAAATACAGTAGAAGCTGTTATATGGTACTTTCAACTATACTTATAACATATTTGATTAAAAAAGAAACAGCAACCGAATCAAAGAATGTTTGTTTTATATACAGCTTCAAAATTATTATTTAGTTATAAACTGAATAATTTGAACTTAGTAGAAAATCATAAATTTTAGCTTAATAGTTTAAAAATTTAATACTTAAAGCTATAAATATAGTTTTAACATTCGAACTTAAAACAATATTTCTACTTAACCAATAAAAACATTTAGAGAAGTCAAAATATTTTCCTAAAATCACCTTAAGCATTTACAAAACGACTTTTCTTTAAAAGTAAATTTTAAAGTAACGTTTTCCTTAAACATAGTCATAAGTATACCTAAGAAAAAAATCTAGCTTTAATAAAATGTTCAATCTTACACTTTGAAACAAGCTTTATTTAACTTTTGATCTAACCATTACATGTACGATTATAACCTTAAAAATATCTATCTTGTTCCTTAGACTTCGTAAATTGAAAATAAGGAAAACCCAGTACATAAACCTCGACTTCTTATAGGAATTTGTTTTTCTTCCTTTAATAAATTTTACGGTTTTAATATAAAGAGTTTAGAAATATTTTATTTATTTTATTAAGGTGAAACAGTGGCAAAATTTATTGTAAATAGAATAAAATATAAAATTAAGTCAATAAAAACACAAAAAGAATACAAGTTACATACTTTATAAAGTCATATGATATTTGTTTTTCAAAAAATTAGCTATAGCTTATCTTTATACCAAATAATTTTTACACCAAAGCATTAGATTCTAAGGTAATGATTATAGAGGCACTTTGAAAAACCTTACTTTAGAAGATTAAGTTTCTACTTATTTGTATATAGATGTTAAAAAATAAAAGTGTTGTAATCCGTTGATATTTTTTAAATTTAGTTTTTAATTTAAGTTAACTAACCTTTACTTGATTTAGATAAAGTATTTTGTTTTAAAAAATTTGAGATAGAAAACTATTTTTTAAATTTTAATAAATTAAGCTGTAAAAAAACTTTTTTTGTTTTACAACCTATTTTATAAAATAGAAAATTTATTATATATCATAATGGATAACTTTATTTCAAAATCTTCAGAAAACAGATATTTATTACAATAAAAGTATGTGCTTTATTCTAACTTGGTAATAATAATTAATTTTTTTTCTTATCTGAACTAAAAAGATGTGTAACATAATTAACATACATTAAATAATTAATTTGTTTGCATTAAATTTATTTGAACATATGTTTATCTAAGTAACTCCAGACATAAAGTAAACAAATAAAGTTATAAATACAAATTTAAGCGACATAAGTTTGCAAACAAAATATAACAAAGTTTAGTATCTTCTGCATTTGCATTGCATAGCTTTCAAGTTCATATATATATATAACAGTTTTTTATTATGTTAGTTTTAGAATACAAACTGTTATAATTCAGTTGCAATTTTTCTTCTTGGAATGTAAGCTTTAAAATAAGTCTTAGTTGCATTTTTTTCTACTAAAAGTAAAAGTTTAAAACAAAATAGACTTTCGTGTATGACTTTGTTTGTTTTTCTTGCTTATCTATATATTTTATTTGCTTACTAAAATTTTTGATATAAGGTTTTAAAAACCAACAATTTAAAATAATGAAAACTACGTTTTTTTTCTGGTCTTAAAAATGACTTAATTCTTCGTTAAAAATATAGTTTATATAACGACAAAAAAACGGCTCAAAAAGTTTAATCCAAGGACCTGGTGTACTAAAAAGCTTTTCGGTTATCGAGTCGTACACCATTGGATACCTTTTAACGTCATGCCCAGGACATTTACCAAAATCTTGCCATTAAATACAGCTTGATATTGATGCAATAAAAACACATTTTATTTCTTTTTCAATAAAATATATTATCTATGCTTAACTCATAGATCTGTAGCCTAATTTTTTCAGAACATGTTGCTAGCGGGCCGCTCTGAATAGAAGTTGTAGTATGTACTTTAAATAATTGTAGTGAACAATATAAAAGTATTATTTTTAACCAAAAACATGATTTTAAAAAAAGCAATAATAAGGCATTAGTTACTAGTATTTACTGAATTATTAGTCTAATTGTAGGTTTTTAAAGTTTGAAAAACTACATTTTTTGCTGAAAAGTAACTCGCAGGTCGCAGTTTGTTATCTTGCTTAACTACTTCTGGCTTAACTACTATAACATCTTAAAGTTAAAAAAACTCTTTAAACATTTTTTTAAACTATTTTTGTTAGGTATGAACATTATCAATTATTTTTATACATTTATAACTACAATATTTATTTAAAACATATCTAAGGCTTAAAAAAACAGATTTTAGTATTTCTTTTAACGTAAATTGTTTTTTAAATAAGCAGGAAAATGCTACTTTTTAAAACTCAAATAGATCCTAACTAAAACAAATGTGGCTCATTTTATTGTTTTGTTTTTCTAATTGAAACAATTCTTATTTTCAACTCAAATAAAGACTATTTTAAAATAATTTTCTAAAGAAACAATTAACTTATTGTAATAACTTATAATTTACTCACAGTTTAACTGTTCACAATGCATAAAAAGATAGCAGTTGTCGGAGCAGGTGTAATCGGGTTGTCAAGTGCCTTAAAAATATTACAAGAACACAAAAATATCAAACTGTATGTATATTATGAAAAGTCTACTCCAAATACAACAGGTGAGAAGTTCTAAAACATCATCTTATATGGATAAGCTTTTCATCCAGTACCTGCGTTTTTAGAAACATTCGATTTAGTTAAATACTGATTACGGAAATTTTTCTATACTAGTTAGTAAAATTTATAAACCTAACTGTTACAACTAAACAACTACAAATATGTAATATAAACTAAAAGTATCTAGTCTTATAGTTTTATACTATTTTATTAACGAAAGTTTTTTATTTTTAAGATGCTTTTTGATTTTTTATTGATTTTAAACTTTGTCGTAAAGTTTGCTAGCTTTGGTTTTAAGACTTTTAAGACTTAAAAATGTTTTATTTTAGAAAGGCGTCAAAACTATTCTTATGTAAAGGCATAATGTTCAAAGTAAATATCTTCTTTGAATATCGATAACAAGCTTAAAAAAAATTAAACTATAAAACTATTTTGAATACGGTCAAATATTTATAAGCTTTACTCTTTAGAACTGTTTTTTTTTTTAATTTAATAATATATATTTTATGATAAGAATGTAGATAAAGTTTTTTTATTTCCATAGAAAAAACTATGTTATGTTATTGAATCAACCAGTTTTTTTTTAATATTTGTAAATTGTAACTGAGCTAATTACCTGAATTAAAAACGATTAGTTGAAATTTTATTTTATTGCTTTCATTGAATTTTCCAAGGTAGATTTTACAGTTTGTCTTGTGTAGGTGCCTATATACAGTTCTAAAAGCTGTTTTAAAAATAATATATAAAAAATGAAAAAAAAATCAATATTTTGTTAATTTCTACATTTTATAAATACAACTTTGTAAGCCTGTAGATAAAAGAACTATCAGCTAATACATTTTCTTTTAAGTAAGTACTTGATTTCACCTTTTCTTTTTAATTTTTTTTTTTAATTTATCTCTCCAACTTAAACTTTTGTATTTATTTGTAACTAATATGTATAAGCTAATGTATGTTTGGTTTTAAAATAAAATTTACTAACTTTTCAACTTTTGAATTTTTGTATTAAAAACTGTAAAATAAAATAAAAAGTTCTCGTCTTGTTATAATTTCATCAATTTTTCAGGAGACGTTTCTGCTGGCTGGTGTTTTGCTTCAAAAGTCAAAGGCAATGAAAGTGATGCTAAACGATGGTTTCAAAACACTCTCAAGCACTGGGAGCGTTTAAATAAAACTTTTTCTTCTTCTGAAACGGGAGTGTGCCCTATTAGTGGATTTGTTTTCGAGCCAGAAGAATGGAGCTTGGGTGTTTGTGGTAAGTACATGAGAGAAATCGGACCTAATGAAAAAGAAGCATTCTTAGTCTTAGATGAAGAACAAAAAAGTAAAAACATCTACCGGTATAATACTTGGTCGTGTAATTGTCTTACGTACCTACCGTGGTTAACTAATCAAATTAAAAATCTTGGAGGAATTTTTGTTCAGAGACAGATTTCTAGCTTGAAAGATCTTTTAGATCATGACGTAGTGGTGAACTGCACAGGGTTAGGCGCAAGAGAACTGGTGCCCGACACAAAAGTTTATCCAGTCAAAGGACAAGTGTACACCGTACGTGCCCCTTGGATAAAACACTTTTATGACTTTGCTGACAACTTGTACGTACTTCCAAAAGTCGACAGCGTGATTGTAGGTGGCACTAGATTTGAAAACGATCACACGTCTGAGCCTGACCCTGTTGAAAGCAAAAGAATGTGGGAGGAATGCTGCAAACGTGTCCCAAGTTTGAAAACGGCTGAAATACTGCAAGAGAGAGTTGGGTATCGACCCACTAGAGACCCGGTGCGATTAGAAATAGATTCGTCGGAGAACATAGTTCATTGTTACGGGCACGGTGGAGCTGGTGTTACACTTTCTTGGGGTTGTGCTGAAGATGTCAGTAAACTTGTAACGAAGCTTTTGCTAGATAGAAGTAATCTTTAAACGTACTTTTTTAATCAATTTTGTTTAAGGATTAATTTTATAAATTTTTAGGTTATTTTGTGATATACTTATGTAACTGAAGTTTTTTTAATTGACAACAATTACTATTAATGCTGTTACTGAAAGCTAATATAATCGAAAATAGCGTTTATGTTTTATAAAAGCTTGGGTAACTTTTCTAACCAGTGTAAAATATATACGTAAGTCATAAGTAAATTGTGGTAAAAGCTTATTACAGTGTATATTTTTGATATTAAACGAGCAAACGTAAAATATAATATTAAAGTTAGTTAAAATGTGTATACTGACTTATTTGTTTGCATGCTAGCACTACGGCAGTTTTAAAACAATAAAAACAGTGCAAATTGTGTACACATTTATTATATACGAAATTTACAATGGATAAAATAGTTTAAAACTTATTATAGTATTCTCAAAGTAATTTGGTTTATCAAAATGTTACTATTTAATGTGTTTATAAAAAAAATTACTATACTTTACAAAACGTTTTTTCATCCTATTTAACTTTTAAGTAAGAATGTTTAAGTCTTTTTGTTTCATTTTAACCAAAGCTTAATTAATATACGCTTTTTATTGAAGAACGATTAATGTTGATTGTATAAAACAAACCTATGAGCAATCTCAACGCTTAAAGTTCATAACGTTTTAATTTATAATTTGGTTTGAACTATAACACAGTGGGCTGAAAACGGGGTTCAAGCGGCCATTGACATAAAACTGTCATAAAAAGCAGTATAATACAATTTTAAGTTACACTTAGTGTTACAGTATGAATAATGTTTAATTTTATTTAAAAAATAGTTAAAATTTTAATTTCTAATAAAACTTTAAAGAAAGAAACTTAAAATAAAGAAAATAATAGTTGGCTACCTCAAGAGAGTCACATTTACTCCCATTTTAGTTTAAATATGAATGAATTTACAATATCAAGCCGGGTGAAACCATTCTCTAAATACAGTTTATTTTTAATTTAAGGCTGTTCTGTGTATATCAAAGTTTGTATTATTAATAACGTTACATTTGTACTAGTTTATCAAAAGAAAAAAAAACCGTAAACATTTTGAACAATAAAAACTTTTATTCGTTGCAAAACAGTGCAAAAAACAAAATAATTTAGCCTGTAATTAAAAAAAAGTACTTTAAATTTACTAGAAAATATAAGTCAAACAGTAAGTTCTTAAAACTTCTTTGAAATTAAGTTTCTAAAATAAATAAAACACTCTATTCAGTAGCACAAAGCATATGTAACAACGTTCCTCATTCTGAACTACATGATGAAATTTTTTCATCTAGCTGCAAACAACTTCGCGCAATATGTCCAACTTCTTTACAATAAGTGCAATTCAGTCTGTCTAAAGTGTTGTTAACATCGTAGTCACTCTTGTTCCATAATCGATTTAAAAAATCTGTTAAATTTTCATACTGAGAAGTTTTCCTTGAAAAGTTCATTCTGTACTGTCTTAGAAACTTGTTGTTAGCTTCCAATCCACTTTCGGTGTAATTTAGCAAACCTCTACCGTTGTTTTGGTCAATTAGTTCAGCACTATGTGCAAGAACAATATTCGCAGTTGGTGTAAAGCGAATCCATTTAACCGACATGACCAGCATCATTGTTTTTTGACAAAAAACTGAGTATTTCTCTACATTAATCTTTCTGTTAGAATTTATGAGGCATAAAATAATGGAAACATACAAAATATTTTTGTTAATGTTTTCTTTTAAACTAACATTAGATATATGCTTCGTCAGCAGAGTCCTATTATTGGTGTTTAGCAAAGTTTTAACTACGTTACCTGTTGTAGAAGTTCCACCATGGCCTGTGGGATCCGGTTTTCAAGAGCAACATTAATTTCGTCTTCTACACATTTCTGATTTTTTTTTGACTCAATTAAATTATTTACGCCTTGACTTTTAGATATTCCTTCAAACTTCGATTCTGACCAATTAAAATGTCCAGCCACAGCATGATAACATATTTTATAGATCCATCCGAAAACTCTGAGGTAACTGTGAAGCGGATGTAATGTCAAGTGCTCTTCATTTGTAATTGGTTCCTTAGTTACTCCCTGTCTAACCTTATAGTCATTTGGTTTTCGATTTTCAAGCAAGTGCCATTTCTCTTCACATATTTGTTTTGTTTGTTCAAGAGAACGATCAACAGGTTACTATAATAGTTACTATAATAACTTCAGTACTACAATACCTTAAATTTGCTAAATTAGTAAAAAAAAACCATCTCAATAAAAAAAACATATGCTAAGCTACCATGTTTTGACCAATACTAACTGTTCTCATCATTCTTTGAGCTTAAATGATCTGTAAACAAAAGTAAGTGAATCTCTACACATTAAGAACTTTCTGGAACATACAAAATGGTCTTTTTTGTCATAGTGAAAAACCAGGGGTAGGATATTATATCAAATTTTTTACCAGAAACATCGCTTGTAAAAACCTAAAAAAATAGTTGTATTTCACATGATAGATTTGTCTGTAAATTTTTATATAGAATCCTTGTCATTTTTACTAAATTATAAAAAAAGTAATATGTTGGTTGTACGGTGGCGAATTGAGAATATTAACCCTAAAGAATACCCTAAATTGCCAGAAAATTATCAATGAATTTTCGACGAGAATAGAAGATTTTTTAAATGAGAAATAATATACTTTTAGATTTAAATATTCAATGAACTTTGACTTTTTTCAATTAACACTAAACCAAAGAAATGAAATAACTTAAAAAAAAGTATTTGTATAAAAGCTTTTAAGGTGTTTTTTAACAGTAGATGTAGACCTTAATTTTGACAAAAATTTAAGCATTTTTCGAGGCTTTTTTAAACTTAAAAAAAGCAAACTTTGGCTACATTTAAGCTTACATAACTTTTAGTATACTTTAAGCAGAACAGAAATAAACCCAGTTTTTAAAAGACGAAACCCCGCTCTGAACAATTAAATAAAAATCTTGCTTTAATTGTTTAGTCGCGAAAATAGTCAATGGCCACTTGCCAGCCCACTGTGTATAACTAACAATCCATATCAGGGTTTCCCAAAGTAGGCCATAAGCAGTAAAGGGGCCACAGGGGTCTTGAGGTCATAATTTGTAACTTATATCAGATACTCTAGAGTTAATATGAGGAAGAGAATAAAAAAAAATTTTAGGCATTTTAAATGGTAGTTTCGAAACTTACACTAGATATCATGAGAAATTTTTAGGAAGTTTAGGGGGCCATAAGCTGTAAAAGGGGTATCCACAAGGCCATAATTTAAAATTTACGCTAAATATTCTGGAGTTGATGATAAAGAGCAAAAAAAATGTCTGAAGCGTTTTTATTGGTGGTTTTTTAAGAAATGTTTATAGAAAGGTCACTAGCTTTTTAATTTCTTTAAAGGGAGCCTTTTGAAAAAAAAAGTTTGGGAAACTTTGAAGTAGTTTGGGTACCTGCAAGAAATTTTGGTTTATTAAAACGTTTTTTTTTTGTGAAATTATGTTAAAAATCTAACAAATTTAGTTTATATTTTATTAAAAACGTCATTTTTATTGAAGTTTTTCACTAACAATTGGTATGCACAGGAATTTTCCTTTAATTGTCTACTGTTCAAAAGTTTTTAAAGTTAGGTTACAACTAATTTTAGTTTCTGTTGATCTTCTACTATAGCTTATTTTTATTAATAATTTGTTGGTATTATTCCACTATATTTTAATTTCTAATGTTTAATGGGTTTTCTTACAATTTATTTTGAACACATTACATACTTTAGTGTATCTATAAAGCAGAATGAAAAGTATTTGATTTATTAGTTATAAAATAAGTGCTGGAGTATTATTTTAGTAGATCAATATTAATGTTAAGATATTAGATTGCTTTTATGAGACTTAAGTTATTTTTTGTCACTTAAAAGCATCATTTAAAATTATTGTAACCTGTTGTAATGGACATAAAACAATAAAAAAAATAGTCAGTTTAAAGATTATAAAAACATTCTAACTACAAATAAAAAAAGACAAAAATAATGTTCTGCTTAATTATACATCACCTGATAAAAACCAAGTTTTAAACTGTAAAAAAATGCTTATGTAAAAAAAATCACTGAGTGATAATAATAGATTTAAATGAACACATAAGCTTTTATTTATAAGTTCTATATTTTAAGAGTTGATACAATACCTTTTATACCAATTAGTTAATAAAAGGTTAAACTTACTTTTCATTTTGTCAAATTTATTTTATAATTAATGTAGTAATGCTAGCATTCATTCATTTCAGAAAAGAACATAGACATTAAAATATAAAGTGATAAGAATTTTCTTATAATTTTTAAGGCTAAAATAATTATACATAGAGATAACATGTAACAAGTTGATAGTCGCAGCTAAGTTATACTCCGTAAATCATTTTTAAAATATAAATGGTAAACGGAAAAGCTTAAATTGCTGAAAATTCCTTAACAAATGAAAAGTAATGATGTATTGTTTTTACTTCAATGTTTTTTAATTGTTTTGTATACACTCTTGATTTTAGGCAACTGCTTATTTTTATATTATAGAAAATTAAAGTTTAAAACAAACGTTCAAATAACACAAATTTAAAAATGCAAACTTTAATAGACCTACAATTCCTGAACTAATTAGTTAATAATTAGCTATAATTTCATTGCTAAATTACATAATAGTCTAAGTCTGATGAGTCTCAATAAGAACGAATTCGGTCGTAGGTTGTCTCAGATGCAGTTGGTCGTTTAGTGAAGTTAATTATTCAATTAACCTCTAATTTATTAGACTTTTAGTGAAACTTGGTATTATATTAATCTGTAAATAAAAAGAAAATATCGAACATAATTGACTATCTCGATACATTAATTTATTTTAGAACTCTAAATGTTGTGAAATTTAAATCAGAACCTATATAATTTTGTATTATAATATAAATAAGTTTTAAATAAATGTGCATATAATCGAAATTTGATCACTCACTAGGGAAAGTAAAGTGCTTTCTTATGATATCATCCAATACTATAATATAAAAATTGCAAAATACATGCCTTACTGAAACTGATATAAGTTTCTAGTTAAACTAGTAACACATTTCCACGTAATTTTGAAAAACTATAAAATTTAAATCACAACCTAAATAGTTAGGCAATATATGTAAATTTTAAATAAATGTATATATAATCGAAAAGAATTATATATACAAAGAGTTTTACAAATACCGTACAAAGAATTTTATATATGTACTATTTATAACTAAATCAAATATTTCTTCGTAAAAGTTCAATTATGCAGTGTCGTGGGACCCATGTTAATATTTTAGTAAATTTATTTTATAAAACAATTCTCAAATAAAGGACAGTTACTATTTATTAAATATAAGAAGTTAAGTGGGCTTATAAAAAACTTTCATAACTGTTAAGGCAATTGTGAGTTTTTAGTTTGTTTTAAACAAAGGTTACAATATAAGTTGCTCGTATTATATAAATTTATCATAAACATTTAATTTTTTTTTATCTTTGTTACCTTAAAAGGCTAGCTATGCTTTAAAAAGTGATAACTTTTTTTCATCAAAGTAGAACATTTAATGTACTATAATAATTATCTATAATTATCTATTTCTTTTTTTAATCCACAAATGTTTTAATTGAACATTATAACTTGCGGTTCAACTACTTTTTTTATTTTTTTTTAACATGTTTCAATGAAGTGCATTATGTAATTCCTTTGCAGAAAATTATATAAAAAAAACACAATAAAACAAAGAAAAAAGTAGTGACATCTGTATTCGAATTGAACTATCAATAAATTAGTAAACAAAAAAAAAAAAGGTTTATTACCTTAATAAATTAGAGTTCAAATATATTATTATTCACTCATGGCTATTTTTGATATTCATGGCATTCCATAAACTTTTTTTTTGTTTCAATTACTTTTTATTTAACTTAAAGTAAAATAAACGTAAACAAAGCGTACAACAACACAAAAAGATATACTAATTGAAAAATAAGTTAAACATTTCGTAAAAGCTCCCTTTGGAAGTTAAATTCACATATTAGAAACGAAATATACTATTGTTATTTTGAACAATATAAAAGTCAGCTACAAAAATTAATTGATAAAGCAAATGCATAAACTTTTAAGATCAAATTAATCCAACAAAATTCAATCAGAAACTTAAAATTAACACTAACGACTAACAAACGCATGATTTAATTAAATTCTGTTTAAAATCTCCACATGTTGATTCTATATGCAGCAGCAAAAAACTTTTGGCTAACAAGTGTATATTAACCATTAAAAAAAACATAAAACAAGTATAAAGGAAAATATTTTTTGTAAATATGTTTTCAAAGTTTACTATTTATTATTGAACGGATTGGAAGAAAAATTGTTATGATCACCGGGTGTTGACGTCAATCTGAAAATCATCTGCTCTTTCTATGAATATATTTGAAACTTTACACAACTTATAGTAAAAGTTTATTTATTTTTCTATTTAGTTAATCAAAGAGAAGTTAATAGTTGTAGTGATTTAAACATAAGAAATAACTAACTTCAAATAAAAGTTTTTTGTAATTGTCAATTTGTTCACGTAACTTAGAATTTTCGTCTCTTTCCGTTGAATAATCTTGAGTGAATGTGTTTAGCTAAATTGTAAAAAGTAATTTGTATTTTAAAAAATTCAATAATTAAAATAAATAGTATTTTATTAATTTAACTACTTAATGACAAAGCTTAATTGAACACTTTTAAATAATGTGTGTTTTAGACATACTTTAATTATGTTTCAACTATTTTCTTAAGTTAAAATTCGCAAATTCATTTTTAAGCCTCTTGTGAAGTTGTAAAAAGCATTTTTGAACAAACCTGAGTCTGAAAAAACGTTATGTCATCCTGCTTATGACGTAATAATTCATCTTTGTGATGCAATCGTTTCACTAACTCCTCTTTATCATTATTGTACTAAAACAGTGCTAATTAAAAAATACAATTTGCATTTCCACAAAAACTCTTACAAAAGCATAAAAATCCTTGTGAGGTAGATTTATAGCTCTTTCTATAAATGTATGTAAAATTTATCAGGGTTGCCAAATGTTTTTGACTAATTTTCTCCAAGTTTTCAAGATTTTCTCCAGATTTTTTAAATTACATACTTTTGGTTCTATTTTTAGTTTAAAGTTAAGTTTAAGGTAAGAAACTGTGTTAAATAGTATAAAATCATTGGAAAGATATTGTAAAGCTACTTTAAATTTGTTTATTAAAAAAAAAAAATTTGATGATGAAAATTTTTTTTCAACTATATGATAGATTTTTTGTATCAAATCAAAAGTTTACTACTGAACATGTTAAAATTGTTAAAAATTCCAGGTTTTTTAGCCTAAATTGTCAAATTCCAGTTTTTTCCAGGTTTTTTGGCAACCTTGTGTTTTTATAGTGTTTATAGTTTTTATTTTACACAGCAAGTTTTAAACCATTATAAATTCAAAAAAACACTAAGATTTAAAGTAAAAATGTTTAGTAATGCATTTAACTAAAAAAATGTTCTTGAGAGAGGAATAAATGTCCGGCTTGGAAGATACCAATAGAATTAAAGTTCATTAAGACTTACACACGACTAAGTTTCGGTCCTGCGCACCTATGTGAAGAGCTTATTCAAAATTAAAATAGATTAATTCTATTCGTTTTTCACATATGAATTTGCACAGGCCTGAAACATAGTCGAATAATCATAATTAATATATTTTATTTTAACCAAAACTTATGCTTTCTATAAAACACTATTTTTGATATCATCGTTATAAGATCAAACCAGAATACTAATATATTTAAGTTAAAACACAAATTAATAACTTAATTTTCAAAAAATTACTTTAGTTGTATTGTTTTAAAATGGTTATTTTTTTAGTTTATTAAAACATTTTCTTTGAGTTACTCTTATATGAATTATTTTTAAGAGCGTTTAAGTGACTTTTTTACAGATAAATTTTAAAAAATAAATATTTACATAAATAACTTGACGACTTCAAAGTATAATAGCAATTAAATGACTGTATAAAACTTTATAAGTATAGTTTTAAGCAAAACGTCAAACTAAATATCATTGTTTTACGCTAAGTCTTCATCTCAGCTACTAAACGTAATAAGTTTCACAGTAACTTTAGTATTTCAGTAAAAGAAAAGGCAAAAAAAAATTAATGCAGAGATTACAAGGTTACTTATTTGAAGAACTAAGTTTTTTTTTGAGCCTTTAATTAATCTTTAACACTATTTTATTGAATATTTATTTTTTAATTTATACAATTTAATCATCAGTAACTTTATTTTACTTTAGAGATATAAGTAAACTTTTTCTATTCTGTATGAAAACTGTCGTACTAGTTTTACTATAAAATTTAGTCTTAGTGATTTGGTTCTTGAACCTTAAGCTAGTATTATACCAATAATGATATACAACTAAACGACTTTGTCGTTCATTATATTGATAACAACACTTGTATAACCTACACAAAAATATAAGCTTTACTTAAAAACTTAGTTTAAAATTCCACAACTAGAGACAAAAATTTCAAATAGTAAATTAAATACAAAATTTAGTTGGTCTAATAGTAGCATGGAATACTTTTGCGGTAATAAATTCTAATACTTTGTAAATAATAATCCTTTAGTAGAAAGAAAACCTTTTTTTTAATCTTAAAAAATTAACATCAGTTCTTGTAAGAAAATAGTTGCACACCTTATATATATCATACACTATGTAAATATTTTATTTTTACTTCAGTCTTCCTGCTAATCATACATAAGATTTCAAAGTGAAAATGTTTTCTTTGGTAAATGTATACTTTTTTAATTTTATGAAACACTGGACTAAATTGTACTATCGACTTTGTTTACGAATTTTTACTTTTTATTATTTGTACTTAGATATGAACTAGAGAATCAACAACATTTTAGTAATTTATCAAAAGTATTTTGTTTTTCAACCGATAAAAAAAGTAAAAACATTTTTGGATTGAAATCAACCACTTAACAATTAATATTATCCCTTATAATTTGCGCGACTGAGCAGACTAGTTTCATTAAAGGTGTGAATACATCATAAATTTACAAAAAATAGTATTTAGTAAAATATATACAACTTGATTATTTATCTATAATCAATTTCGACTTAGATATAACTATCTATTGAAAGTTAAATAACATTATATCATAATGATTTATCATCATTAGTATAAAATTTTAAATGTGAATATTTTGAGTACAAAACACTATCGTTTTTAATAAATATAGTTACTGCTTTTGTTACTTTAATTTTTGTAAAATGTTTATTCTATTGTTTACGATTAATACAACAAAAATTTACTGTATTATACATCAAACTAAACAAACTTGCTTTGTAGCAATTGAAAGTTCATCATGTCGTTTATTTAGTGAATCTTCAGTACTAATAAGTCGAGCTAACATCTCGTCATTACTAGTTTGGTACTTTAAGTTAAAAATAGAATTTAACAAAATATTGATGTTTATTAATATGTAGTTGCTAACTTTTTACTTGTAGCAAAGATGCCTAAAAAATTATAGACAGTTGCTTGCTTTCAACTTTAACTATAAATTTTTAGTATAGTATTTTTTGACAAAAAATACCAATTAAGTATTTTAGAGAATTTATGTGATAAGAAACAATCATTAATGTCAGAATTAAGATATTATTCCACATATATTTCTACTCAGTTAAACGAAAACTGTTACAGAATAACAGTGGTACCTATTAATTTACCTACTTATTATAAAATTAAAAACAGCGTTAAATAATATGTATCATAAATTATCAATGCACATTTTAAAATTTGTTATAAAATAAAATACTTATTTAATTACAGTATTAATCCAACCAAAAATAAACTGATTTTTTAAATACAACAAAGTCAATTTTTCATAAAACATTTTTGTACCGAGCACAGACTTCAATTGAATACCAAAAATGTTTACTTAATTATGTTGTTAAACTAAATTTTAAACTATAACTAACTTAGTATATTTTGTATTTTTAGTTACTACTACTTGAATATAAATTTCTAAATTTTAACCTTCTGAATTTCCAATCCATGCTTTTGTCTAATAGTGTCAAGATCAAGGTAAAGCTTGGAAATAGTTTCTTGTTTTTCTTCAAGTTTCTTTTTCATTTGAAAGTTTTCATTTTTCTCATATCGGGTTTCTTGCAATTCCTCTTCCATCAAATTTATTCTTAAAAATGGTATATAAAATTTTCTACAGCAATTAGGTTTAAAATAGTATGAGCACTGCTTAGTTCTAAAATAAACATTGTAATTTTAAGTAACTGCCAAAGTAATGCAACTTTTAACAAAAAAAAAAATCTTTTTTTATATGTTTAAATTAAACTCAATTTTTTTACAATGTATTAAATTTAATTGATAATAAATACAGTGTTGCCACTGATTTTGAGAAATTTCTTCCAGGTTTTTAAAAATACACGTTTTTGGGTCATTTTTTGTTTAAAATTAAGTTTAAAATAAAAAAATGTGTTAAATACTATAACAACATTGAAATGATACTGTAAAGCTATTTTAAATGTGTTTTTTATATAAAAAAAAAATAGATGATGACAAAAAAAATTACCTCTATGATAAATTTTTTATGTCAAATAGGAACTTTACTACTTAACATGTAAAGATTGTTTAATATTCCAGGTTTTTTAGTTTTTTTTATAATTCCAGGTTTTTTTTTCAAATTTCTCTAACTCCAGGTTTTTTTCTAAATCGTCAAATTCCAGGTTTTTCCAGGTAAAGTGGCAACCTGTAATTATTTTTAGACAACAATAGTTTATTTTTCTAAAAACATTGCTATAAATTTCAAAATGATATTTGACTTGCTTCTTTGGTTTTACAAATAAATATTAGAGTAAATTTCTTATGTTTAATTTGAAGTATATTATATTTATAAAGATAAACTTTATTCAAAATGTAGTGTTTATGTCAATTAATTTAAATAGATTACAAATTTACCAAAGCTAAGTCATTTTTAAGTAAGTTTTTTCTAGGTCAAAACTCATGAAAATTTACATTTATATACTATTACTAGGATATTTTTATCGACTAAGTCTTTCAGATGAACGTAAGTTTGAATATCCTTTAGCTTTGAGAATTTTTTATTATCTAAACTTAACTTCTACAAAATAAATCAAATTTCTAAAAAATATAAATGAATTATTACTTTTTATAACTATAAAATATACTTTTCTCATTTTGCAAGCTTTAAATCGCATTCAAAAATAAACAAAATAGCTAGTTTTGACATTATTCGAGCAAACTACAATAGAATTTTCTAAGCTGTAACTGTAATTTTGATATAAAGATTTCAAGATTTATTTAATTGTTTAGAAGTATAACAAGAGCTATATATTAGCAGGGTCGTTTAAACTCATTTTCATTAACGCCCCCTTTAGCAGATTATAAGTGCTGTTTGAAAACAAAAAATACAAGCACAATAGTAAAAAATATAAATTAAAACAAAATATGTCACACTAATTTTCTATACCTTTTTTGTGTGGTTGCATTACTGATTTGTAGTTTTTTTTCAAACTCTTGGTTTTCTGTTATCAATCTCTTGACTTGTTCTCTCAATTCCTTTAAAAAAATATGTTAAATTTCTGGAATATATAAATTTTATAGGCTTGTTATATAAAATGACGGTAAACTACTTTTTTAGTAATAACAGAACAGCTGTTTGGTAACATATCCTAAACTTTGAAAACTACTTTAATAGTTATTCGATTATCATATCTTTATACTAAAATTTTCTGTAAAAGAAAAACATAATATAAGGAAGGGTATTTCAAACATAGCATTAGCTATAAAAATGTAAACATTAATAAAAGTAATACTTTAACAACACATTTTAACTAGTTTGAACTAAAAACTGACAAAACAGTTTCAGGTTGTCTAATTTATCTAAAATTTTCAATTAGCAATATTATAAAAAAGGGCACCAGACTAAAAAACTGATTCATATACTTATTGATTCATATATAAAAACAATATTTTTATTGTAAGTTTATAAATACATATCTTAAGTTCAAATTCTTTACTTATATACATTTAAACTAATAATATCCATAATCAAAAAATATTTTATTTAAAAGTTTTACTAGCTTTTCTTAGAAAAATATTTTACCAGTATCAATTTTATATAAACAAATTACTTTTTTGTGAAATGCTAAACTATACATATTGTATATTTAACGTCAAAAAAAAAACGATCAAAACGTTTGATCTAAGGACCTGGTGTACATAAAAACTATTTGGTAGTCACCACGAATACAGTTTAATTAAGTCTTATTTAGGACTATAGTTTTATTTAATAAAACAACGTTTTACCTCAGTGCGCTTTTTCTCGTAAGCAAGTTGGCTTTGAAACTTTTCATTGTCATTTTGTAATGAATTTCTAAAAAACATCAAACACAAAATATCAAGTTTTTTATTGAGTTTAAGTAAGTATGACAATTTAAAAATATTAGTAAATTTTATTCTGGCTTAAAAATAAACCACAACAAAACTTTTAGTACTTCTATACAAACTAACAATTTTTTATTCAAGTAAATAAATTAACATGCTGTAGACTACATTAAACATTATGTGGAAGCTAAAATTCTTACACTTTGAATTGTTCATTTTTAAAAGCATTTCTTATATCTTGGACGTTTTTTTCCAAGTCGTTAGATAATTTCATATTTTCTATTTTCAACCTTTCACATTCAGCTTGAACAACATTGCGATCATTTATTGTTTGCTAAAAATTAACACTAATTAAAAAAAAAAATAATAAAAGTATAAACAAATTTTAATTTAAGTATCATCAATGATGAGACAAATATCGATATTATAAATGCAAGGATACATATCAAAGGAATATTAAAAAAAACATTATTTAATAAAACTGTAGTTAAAACTATTAACCTTTAAAAGTTCTTTAAGATTGTATTCATTTTCGTGTTGATCTTTACCATGTGATAATACTTCATCATTACACCTTCTGCATATGATACTTTCGTTATAAAAAGATATTGCTTTTATATTTAAAATAAATTATTAAAATATTTTACACCTAACATATAATGATTGAAAACACTTAAAGAAATCAAACAAAAATAATTAGTTTCAAAAGTTTAAGTTACAGATTATAGCGACATTCTTACTCTTAGCAATTCAGATATAAAAAGCATTAAACACAGCAGATAGTTTAAATAAGATATAAAAGGAGAAATATTTTATTAAATTCATAAATTGGTGATTAAACAAATTAACTAATTTTTTTTAACTTTCAAGAGTGAAAAAAATTGGTTTTTCATCAACTTTTTGCTATGCTTTCAAGTTTATTTTCAGGTGAAACAACCAACAGTAAAGTTTGTAAACCCATACTGTACTAAATATCAAAAAATCTTACTTACTAAAGTGACATATAAAATAATTATGATTTAGTTTCAATGTGTTCAAAAAAAAAGACTCGTTGACAAATAAGACTTCGAAGTTGATAAACTTTCTTATCATTTATTGAATCAATAAATGTATTAATTGCTTACAAAAATACTTAAGTGTTAAATTTATAAATAAAAAAAGCAATAAATTATAAACGAAAAATTTCATAAACTCACTTTTAATACTACCAAAAATAAACAGCCATAGTTGTTTTTTTCTAAGTAAAAACTAAAAATAATATATAATTTTACTTTAATGATTAAATTCAACTCACACAAGTTGTGCAGCAGATACGCTAACACTGGTATTGTTTTCCTGTAAATTCGTTATTGAAAACTTCTTTAAGTTTAACTCAACTTCTAACTCTGCAGATTTAGCTTTTAGACAATAGTTTTCCTTTCTCAACTTTGATATTATCTTCTTTGCTTTCTATTATTTTATGTTAAACTCTTTGTTTAGTACTTAAGTTAAATAATTGTAAAATTGTTAATTCAGTAACAAGTTTCTGATACAAACAATGGAGCATTATTTTTCAGTTTCTCTGGAATTTAAAATTAGTTAAAATTCATAAACTTACAACTGTTTACTTTTTTATCAACTGAATGAGAGACTACAAATTTTCAGAAAATATATCTTGGAAAATTTAAAAATTTATATATGTTATAATCTGATAAAACTTTGGATCAAAACTCACAAAAATATTTCCGTTTTATAAAAACAGGGACATTTAATAAGCTATAAAAATTACTGCACATAACTTAATCTAATTTAGTTAAGATTATACTATAATAAATTAATAAATTTTATAAGTAAACTAATTTATTTTACAGTTATTTTAAGTTTACCCTTTCTATGAGGAGCCTACTGTTATACCTTACTTAGACCTGTTATATCTCAGAAGCAACTTTGAATTTTGTTAAACAACAAAAAAGTATTATAGCTGTGATAAAACTCAGGGTTGTCACTCTTTGAGTCAAAAAAACTTTCATAAGTCGGGAGTGTTTTAAAGTTTAATTTTTTTTTCTTTTACTTTTACAATAAATAAAAATCAAGTTCCTAAACAAAATTAGTTATAAAATAATAAAATATTGAAACTAATTTGACTAAATCTCATTCAAAATCAATGAAAAACTGTCCTGATATTTTTTTAAATCTTGAAATTATATTGATTTTTTTATAAATGAAAAACTATCCTGAGACAGCCTGAGTTAATAAAAAACCAAGTATCCTGAGTTATCCTAACTGTCCTGAGACTTTTTAGAACTTAAAATTTCCTTAGTTACTCTGAGTGTTCTAAGTGTGTGGCGATCCTGAAACTATACAAAATAAAAACAACTTGTAAAAAAAAAATCCCACTAGTGAGCCCCAAATTTCAATTTTCAAGGTTAGAGAACTACTGGCTTATATGTTTTATATATTGAATTGTATATATCATTGACAGTAAAAGTATTATAGTTTCTCAAATAGTCCTAGTATGTCAACAGTTCTTTGTGATTTTTTTGTCTTTTTTATCATTTATTAAATAAATATCATTGAAAAATGGTCTACCACTAAGCAGAAAAAAAAAACTCTGCTTTTTTTTAATTTTGATTTACCAGACTTTTCCAGTCTAGTGGGAACTGCTATTATCATGCTTTGTATCAACAGGGTTGCCACTCATTGAATAAAAAAAAACTTCCCTGAGTCATCCTTAATTTTTCAAACCCTTTAAAAAATTTAACTTTTAAAAATGAAGTTCTTTAACAAAACAACTTTTAAAATAACAAAACATTAAAACTAAATCACACTCAAAATCTAAAAAACTGGTCTAAGATTTTCATAAATCTATTCTAAGTTTTTTATAAAAATCTTTAATGGCCTAAGTTATCCTGAGTTATTTTTTTTCAAATTAGCCTGAGTTATTCTGAGATTTTCAAAAGTTTAAACTGTCCTGAGATATCCTAAGTATACTGAGTGTGTGGCAACCCTGTATCAGTTTAATAAAAAACTAATAGCTTTAATATAATAGCAATAATTAGTTTTTCTTCAAATCTATATTTTAATTTTTTAGAGTAAAAAACATTTTTATAAAATCATAGTAAGCAAAAAAAAAGTTCTTTCAATACTTTAAACTTTTACAAAATCTAACCAAAAATTTTTCTTGCATCAAAGAGTTTTCTTTCTCCCTTGATATTTCAGAGTTTTGAAATTTTGAGATGTTCCTTAGCACTTCACTATTAACTTTTCTATGAAAATAAAGTAAAATATATATACATGTACACACTCTCTGCAACATGGAAAAACACAATATCTCAAAGTTTAACTCAAATCTAGATTTAAATAAATTAAATGAACTTTTTATTAATTGTTAATGAAAAGTTTATCTTTTTTTTGAACGTTTATGCAAACTTAGTGCATCTTATATTACTTAATGATTTTTTTAGTGAAGTAAAAATATTTAAAGATTTTGCTTGATTTCATGTACATTTTGATTTATGTTCAAAGATACTATTGTAATAAGACTGACTAAAGAGCTGTTTTGTCTAATAGAGCAGTGAATTATTTGTATTAGCAAAATGTAGTGCTGTATTAATAACTAATATAATTATTAAGTAATATTTAGTAATAATAAAATTAATACATAAAATAAAAACAAATTGTACAGTAATCTTCCTTTATTGTACCAACATATGTTACTGTGTGTTAACGAATCAACACACTTCAACTGGGTTCTGTAAAATAATAATTACTGTAATGAAAGAATAGAAGCATAGAATAAAGTAGGTGCATACATGTTTTAATTAAAATAAAATAATTTCTACAGATAATAGTTAATAATAGGTAAAATACTTAATATTAAATCCGACTTTATACTTAATAGACTTTTTGTACCTAATTAAAAATTTACAATTTTAGATGTAAAATTGTTTAAAAGTTCAGGCTTTTTAGTGAATTTTGTTTAAAATTTCATGTTTATCTAGGATTTTTGCCTAAATTTTTTAACTCTAGGTATTTCCAGGTTTCTAGGCTGTTTGGCAAACCTGATACATTTTTCTTCTAAGCTCAAGTTATTAGGAAACAACTTAAATAGTAAGAACTACTCTTTACCTATACTTCAATAAGTGTGCTTTATAATGCTTTTTTTTTTTTGAAATTAAAAAAAAAATTTAATTACTCAATTTATTTTTGTTATTTAGTATTTAAAACTTTTGATAGAAACTTGCTTTAAAAGTTTAAATATATGTTATAAGACTCTAAATCAAACTTAAGTTTAGATACTTTAATTTATACTACTGCTAAATAAATTCTTTTTCTAAATTAATTATTACTGTAAAAATTACAATAAAAGAAAGCAAAGAAAACTTGGTTCAATCAGTTTGGTGAACAAAAATATACTTTCTTAGTCATTTAACTACAAACCAGGGGAAATAGTGATGATGTCATAGAGGTACAGCAAATATATAGTAACTTCAAGTTATGTTTTTTATTTCATTTTTTGATGCAGCTTATTTTTAATTGAAACGAAAAGCAATTAAAATCAAATTCTAAAGATAAAAAACTAATAAATTTAAGGCAGCTTTTATAAATCCACATTGTATTGTATGATATCATCACGTATTGCCACTGCTACACAACAATATTTATTTCAACTAACTTGAGCCGTATAAAAGAATTGTAATTAAAATAAGAAACTTTACAGGAAATGTATAAACTTCCAATTTTAAATAAACAACACGAACTTATTATTTAAATCATGAAAAACTGTTGCTTTGAAGCGCAAAAAAAATCACTTAAAATATTTGGTCGAAAGAGGTGGTGTACAAAGGAACCTTTCAGTTATCAAGTTGTACACCACTTGGATAGAGATATTAACATAACAAACCTTAGAAAAGACTTTAAATCCTGATTAACTCCAATAAAAGTCTCCAAGTCATGAGACATATCAAGAATAAACTCAATTGGAAACTCTGAATTGTAACTTGTCATTATATTGTTTTGAAAATTATACCAAATATATGTTACTTTTGATTAAATATACAGTTTTCTTTAAAAAAAAAACTAAAAGTACCTTTTAAGAAACTATACTTGAATTAAACTAATAAGAATCACTAACGGAATTCCCCTTTTTAAAAGTATTAATTAATGAGAATAGTACTCTCTGTTGGCGGCTGCAGTAGTAAGGTACTAAAAATAATTTTTTCATAATATTGAAAATAGGAAATAGTTGATAATAAATTTTAGTCAGTTTCTTCAGTTTAAACTGCTACCCCTAACCCTAACCTACCTTACCCAAAAATATAACCTATAAAATATAACAGAATGTTTTCTTAATTTAAACTTAAAATTCAAAGAAAAAAAAATTGGACAATCAGAAGCACCTTGAATTTTTGGCTGACAGATGTCAGTCAATTAGTACAAAAAAAAAAAGGAGCACATAAAAACAGGTGTAAATACTTCTAAGTTGTACATGATCTTAAAATATATTTTAGTTTAATGTAAGCCTTTAGCTTGAAAAATAAAACCCTATATCAGGTGTTCCGAAAGTCTTTTTCATAAAGCCCATTTTGAAGAAATTTAGAGCTATGACAACCATTCCAATAACAAATCTCAAAAGACTAACTTTAAACCCAGATACAACGTTTTTATTTTTGTTCTTTTTTATCACCTCATGAAGATCTATTGTAATTTTAAGATTATAGCCTTATGCCCCCCTTTGCAGCTTATGGACCTCTTTGGGAAGCCCTGTTCTAGTTTAAGCTTCAATATTTTTGCAATATCTGCTACAAGTTTTAAAATTACCCTTAAATACACCAAGAACTTTCTTTTTTTCTCTTCATCGCTAAATCAAAAATATCTATTGTGAATTTCATATTACAGCTTTTGCTTCCCCTTTGACCCCTTTGCAGCTTATAGACTTTGTATTTTATATTATTACTTTTAAACAATATTAAATTCTAATTAATTATTTTTGTAAAATTTTTGTGCCGTCCGTAAAGAAGTTAATGATGCTGCTAACATCAATCATTTAGTTATGAAAACTCGACTACTTAACTTAAAAGATTATGTTGAGTTTCTTGTAGTATTTTTTATAAAAACTACTTTATATGACTGTGATTTTACTAAAAATGTGATTTTTTTCTTATGTAGTTTTTTATTTTTTAAGTTTTAGTACTTTGTTAATTTGACTTTATTTTTTGTATATCTATAAACTGAAAAAGTTATCTGTTTCTTTATAATTCGCTTTTTGTTTTCATTTTTCGTGCGTCACCTATTCAAGCGGCTAAGGTTTTGATGCTGAGGTTTTGAGTTTATAATTCAGTTTATATCAAGTTATTTTTAATTGTAATATTTTTTGAAGCAGCTTAGTAAAAAAAATACAACAAAAGACAAAGGAGTAAAATAAAAAAAAATTATATTTAACTATTAAAATTATTATTTTTTTAAACAAAGAAATTGATAATAAAATTCAAGCTTTATTTAATATTTTCAGAAAAAATGTGTTTAATAGCTTTAATGTTGTATTTTTTTTGTACAAGAGTAGATTTTTTGAAAACCTTTTCTTCCGATAACTTAAATAAATATACTTTTTCCCTTTTCTAAGATTTTTAAAACAATTTTTATAGAACGAAAGGATTGTTTTGTAAAAAATGTACGAACTTAAATATTGATTTTACTGACTAACGAGTGTACTTGGTGTTTTACTTAGTGCTCTTCAAGCTTTTGTTTTTGTTTTATTTTTATAAAAAGAATAATGTATAGTATTTCAAATATAGCTGCGTAGAAACATAAGTTTTATTTAAATTTCATCTACTAAAAACGTTTTAGCTTAAAAACACTATTAAGATTATTTTCTAATAAAAAAAATTGTTTCTATCATCTTAATTAAAAAATGTTAGTTTCAAGTAAAAACTTGTTCTAAATTTTGAGTAAGAATTAAAACTTGTTTTCTTTGTTAAGACAAGAACATAACAGGGGATTATAAAATTCAAAGCCATAATTTGCAATATTAACAATTATATTATAAGCAACTTTTCTCCTTCTTTCCAAACTCTATGTGATTAAATATAGTGAGAAGATGAAAAGGGCTGCTGATAAATCTACTGTTCTAAAGTTTAAAGATTTACCTTGGAATAAAGTTCGAATTCAGAAAGGTGTGAACATTAATGTGAGTCTAACATGTGGACAAGCTTTTAGGTAGGTAATATATAATATAAACATTTGTCCTGGACAAGACATTAAAAGGTATCTGTGGTGTGCGACTCAATAACCAAAAAGTTCTTTGTACACCAGGTCCTAGGATAAAATATTTTGAATGCATTTTCTATCATTGTATAAACTATAGAATATAATACAACATTTTTTTGAGAGAGTTTTTGAGTTTTTTTCAAGGCTGAACTTTATTATTAGTGTGATCTGATGGAGTAGCAGTAAGGGTCCTAATGAAGGCTGTGAAAAGTTTGTAAGTTGAACCTTAAGAGATAAAAACCCAGTGTTTAAATTTTATACAAAAAAAAAAGATTTAAATTTTTTTTTTTAGTAGAACAACATTAGTCTTACTTTTCCATTTACAACAATAAATAAGGCATTAGAGTTGTTGAATTCTTTAATACAAAGCAGTCATAGTTTGTAGTTTTTTATCTAAGGTACAGTGCTTCCTCACTTATCCGACCATAATGGGCAAGCTTTTATTGTAATTTTGGCCTGATAAGCCTTTGGCCGGATAAGTACAAACATTGTATTTTTCTAATAAACTTTCTCTTTTATATAATGCAATGAATACAAAAAAAAAACTAAATTATAGTAATTTTACTTAATTTTCATTATTTTTAATAAAACAAAATAAAAAAAAAGATAAAGAATAAAAGAAAATATACTTAAATTAAGTTCAAAATTAGTTTATCAATAATAAATTACGCAACAAACAGTTTAACTAGCATTGGAAATCTTTCTTAAAAAGGAAAGAAGTTCAAGGTTGCCATTCGGTCAGGAAAAGTCAGGAAAAATTTTAAAAAATTACAAAAGTCAGAAAAAGTCAGGAAATTTGATGAAATTTAAAAAAAAGTCAGATTTTGTCAGTTTAAATTTACAAAATTCCTTGTTTTCCAAAGCCTTCAAATTGTGAAAATTAATTAAAAATCTAATAAAGTCAGAAAAACATTCCAAAATTTTCCTATAAATTTACAAAAATATTTAATTTTATTTCCAATGCCTTCTTCATCTGGTATAAATTAGTAAAATATCCTTTATAAAACTGCTAAAACAAGTACCCTACTTGAACAAGCAGATTTTGTAAGCTTTTTAGTATTGATGATCTGTAGCAAGGAAACTTCCATAGTGAAACTGTGATATATACACAAAAGTTTATCTAGCATAATTTTAGAATCAAAGTGTTTTTTGTTTAAGTAAATAATTGAGTTCTTTATAACTAAGCAGTTAGTTTAGTATTTTATGTAACAAGTTAATGTGTATATTGAAGCGGAATGCAGACCAGATGAAGGAAACTGTATCTTCATTGGATGAAGAGGTTGAAGTGCTAATAAAAAAATAGAGAAAATAAATATTAGTACATACATTAAAAAAAAACAGTATTTGTTTAAGTTCTTTATTGTTTTAATGTTTTGACTGTAAAAATTTGTTATTGTTTTAAGGTTTGAGTTGTGAAAGTTTCCTATTGATTTTAGGTTTAAATTGTAAAAGTTCCTTATATGTCGTTTTGTTTATTTAGATACATTTATGCTAGGAAATTCTAAAAATTTTTGTTCTTAATTGTATTAAGGTTTCAGCTGTAAAAATTTGTTAATGTTTTAAGATTTTAGTTGTGAAAGTTAATTCAAGGTTTTAATTGTAAATGTTCCTTATATGTCGTTTGTTTATCTAGATACATTTATGCTAGGAAATGCTAAAAAATTGTGTCTTTTTTCAGACAATCTGTGTTTATAAGGTAATAATACAAGTATTTTGCTGATAGAGCTGTTTATTACAAACATCAATCATACACAGATGGTTTAAGTGATGTACTGGAAGTTTGATGATAGAATTCAGCAAAAAACTGTTGTTTTTAACCTGTATTAAAATTAGATTGAA
The DNA here is from genome assembly GCF_965202585.1 of Thalia democratica. Lineage (NCBI taxonomy): Eukaryota > Metazoa > Chordata > Thaliacea > Salpida > Salpidae > Thalia > Thalia democratica. The sequence continues at coordinate 64,052,125 of NC_139165.1, forward strand.
ATCTTTATATAGTTTCTAGTGTTAGATTATGTATTTTAGAATAAGTTTAATTTAAGAGTATGAAATAGAAAAGTCAGGAAAATTTTGGTAATAAGTCAGGAAAAAGTCAGGAAAAGTCAGGAAATTTTTCTCAGCTTGATCAGTGGCAACCATGGAAGTTAACTATTTTATTATACTTGACAACGTCGTAAATTCTATTTGCCACCAAAACCTGGTATTGAATCAAATATTTAACTTGCAATAGTATTATAATTTAAATAAGTTCTTTACATTCCAGTAAATTGAGCAATATCTTTTAGTTAAAATAAATAACTATAAACAATTTAGGTAAGATATTTAGTTATTAATAATATCTTGTCAAATAGAAACTATTGAATATAATGTTATATATATTATTCTCCTTATTTATAAATTTGGAATTTTAATTGTAATCCAGGGTTGCCACACACTCAGGGAGTTCAGGAAGTTTTCAAATTATAGAAAATCTCAGGGAATTTTGATTATTTTTTCAAAGGGTAGTTTTGATATTTTCCTAAAATTTTAAGGAAGTTTTAAGATTCAAAAAAAAAATCCACAGGGAAAATTTTTCTAGATCTAGAATGAGATTTAGTTAATCTAGTTTCAATATTTTGATCAGAAAAATTAGTTTTATTTGTTTTTAAGAGCTCATTTAGAAATTTTAATCACAATATTCTAAGAGGTAGTTTTTTTTAAGTTTTAAATTTAATATTTATCATGACTAAAGTTGAAAAAAAAACAGTTTTGAGGTATAAAAAATGTGATTAACTACGCATTGAAAAGTTCTAATAAACTTTTTATTTTTAGTTACTTATGTAGTTTAAGGGCATAGGGGGAGGGGGGGTAAAACACTTTTTTCACAATTTGATCTTACTTTGTTTAGTTTTTACTAAGCTACAAGATGCTTTTTACAGATTTTAAAAATTCAAAATAATATTTGAGATATAGCCGGTCAAAGGCAACAACAAGTTCCTTATGGGAGGCGCAAACTAAAACAGCAAATAACTAGAAATCACTAAAAATCTATCTCCTCCTACGTTTTTTGAGATAACTACCTCAAATTTTCAGGAAGTGTTTCTTGCAATATTTATAAAATTCTGTTGGAAAGAATTTTTTTTTAATTGAAAAAAAAAAAAAAAACTTTTTTTGTTTATTTTTTTTTATAAAAGTTTATTTTTTAACTTTTTTAAGATTCTTTCTGACAAAATTATCTAAATACATCAAGGAACACTTCCTAAAAATTATCAGTAGTTATCTCAAAAAACATAGGAGAAGATAGACTTTTAGTGAAATAGTCTATTATATGCTGTTTTAGCAGCGTTACCACATGGTCAGGAAATCAGGAAAAGTCAGGAAAAATATTTTAAAATTACAAAAGTCAGAAAAAATACGTGGTTTTGAAAAAAAGTCAGGAAATTTGATAAAACTAAAAAAAAGTCAGATTTGTCAGTTTAAATTTACAAATTTTCTTATTTTCCAAAGCCTTCAAATGGTAAAAATTAATTAAAAATTCTTTGAAGTCAAAAAAAACCTCCAAAATTTTCCTAGAAATTTACAAAATTATTTAATATCCAATGGCTTCATCTGGTATAAATTACTAAAATATCCTTTATAAAACTGCAAAATTTTTCTATTAACATATTGAACAAGTACCCTACTTGAACAAGCAGATTTTGTAAACTTTTTAGTATTGATGATCTGTAGCAAGGACACTTCCATAGTGAAACTGATATATACACAAAAGTTTAAATGCAAGTGGTGTTCATGTACTCTGTCACTGTCAATAATGGGAAGAAAAGCACTCACTGTACATATGAATGGAGCTGGACATAGAAATAAAAGGCCAGGAGTTCACCAAATCCAATAGTTTTTCTATAATGCTGGATCAAGCTCCAGTGAAGTAAGTGGTGAGGGCAGCTGCAGAGTAGCAAGTTGTGAGAGCAGTGGTGTTTACCAATCCCATCAATAGGTTTAGTAAGTAAGTCACAAACCACAACCGCTGAAATTTTATGGGCATTACACACTGTCAAGCACAATTACTCAGCCAGTTTGTGTAACTAACTGGCGGAGCTGAACAAAAAATGTTTCCTGACAGTGCAATAGCAAAGTCATGTCAGATGGCCCAAACAAAATTATCATACAAGCATTGCACTGACAGGCCAGAAACATTTATCACAGAAGCATTCACATACAACTTTTCTTTTATTATTAAAGAAGAAAAATCAGCATGAGGTTTTAGTAATTTGCGCCAGAAGGAAAAATAATTTCTAAGGATTTGAAAAAAACTCAGGGAAGTATTTTTGACTCAAAGAGTGGCAACCCTGTAATCTTAAAAATTAAAAGTACATAAAAATATTGATTTTAGCTGAATTAAATAAATTTACTTATTGACCAAAACCAACCAGATAAGTGAGGACCGGATATGTGAGGAAACACTGTACCACCAACTCCTTATGTTTTAAATACACATAAAAAATCCAATATATTGTTCCTAGTGACTTGTTGACCTCATTAATCCTTGTCCTTGTTGTTCTACACCTTGTTTTTGTTGTTGGCTTCTGCCTGCAGAACCATAGTGGTGAACTGTGATTTATTCTGGCTTTACATAACCTGTTCTTCACCAAACTTAAAATAGCAACTGATATATTTTAGGAGAGAATAATTTAATAATACAACAAATTAATCAAACTTTATCCTTACATTTCAATTTTTACAACTTTAAATTACAATTTTAAAAGTGTTATTTCAGAGTTACCACTGTTAGAGACAAAAAAGTCCTCATTTATGCTCAAAAACCAGCCTGAGCGTTTTGCAACCCGGTTTTTTTATTTTTAAATGGGCAAAGTATAATTTATTTATTTTCTACCAAGTTAAATAATATGTATCTTACAAAACATACATTAAAATTGGCAGTGTAAAAGAATATTAAAGCCAAACTTTTTTATTATTTAAGTTGTAAATCTTTTCAGTAACTACTAGGTTTGTTTATGTTACCAGTCAAAGAGCTTTTGTAACACCCTTTTTTGGTTTTTGATCTTATTTTATATAGTTTTTACTAAGCTTCAAGATGCTTTTTACTGATTTAAAAAATTCAAAACAACTTTTGAGATATAGCCGGTCAAAGTCGGAGCCGACAATAGGTTCCTTATGGGAGGCGCAAACTAAAACAGCAAAATTAGACTATTTCTCTAAAAATCTATCTTCTCCTACGTTTTTTGAGATAACTACCTCAAACTTTCAGAAAGTGTTCCTTGATATATTTAGAAAATTCTGTCAAAAGGAATTTAAGAAAAAATTAAAAATAAAACAATTATATATAAAATAAACAAAAAAAACAGTTTTTTTTTTTGTTTTTTTATTATAAAATTTTTTTTAAATAAATATTTTGAAATTCCTTCCGACAAATTTTTTTAAATACTGCAAGGAACATTTCCTGAAAATTTGAGGTAGTTATCTCAAAAAACGTAGGAGGAGATAGATTTTTAGTGATTTCTAGTTATTTCCGTTTTAGTTTGCGCCTCCCATAAGGATCCTATTGTTGCCTCTGACTTTGACCGGCTATATCTCAAAAATTATTTTGAATTTTTTAAATCTGTAAAAAGCATCTTGTAGCTTAGTAAAAACTATATAAAATAAGATCAAAAACCAAAAAAGGGTGTTTACCCCCCCTATGCCCTTAAAAAATGTGTATGCTTATAAAAATTATTGTGAATATAATAAATTTTTCAAGTTCAATTATAAGAACAATTTATAATGAAGCCCCAACAACTCTATAAAGGATAGTAATTAGTATATTTTTTGCTAATTTTGTAGAGTATAATTATAAAGTTAAATTTTAATTATATTTAAGTTAAAATTACTCAATTCAATTTGAAGTGATTTAGTTTAATTGGTCCTGTTTTATTAGCTAGATTACTCACATTTTTTACAATTTAAAACTTTTAAACCTTGTTCATAGTTATTATGCAGTGTGATTTCAAGTTACAACACAATGCCAATTTGAGTTAAATTTATATTTTTTATACAATAAACAGGGTTGCCACACATTCAAGGTACTCATGATATCTTAGGATATTATGTATTTCTAGAAAATCTCAGGTTGACTCAGGGTACGTTGACATTTTTTAAAACTCAGGATGACTCAAAAAAATGGATATATTTTGAATATTGCTGCAAATCTTTAAGTCTAAATTAAATGTTAAGAATTATCAAATAAACATTAAAGTATTGTTGTAAACCTTGTTTTAGAAACTGTTTATAATTTTTTACATATTGTTAAATGCAATGCATATATATTGAAACAGTTTTAGGATTTGTATTTTTAGATTTAGATTGAGTCTTTTTCTTAGCCTATTATAGAAGTAAAATAAGTAGTTTTCTCCTAAAAAGTATTAAGTTTGGTTTTTGTACATAAAGTTTTGATCTTAGGTATTTCTTTTTAAAGTATTATTTCTTATAAAATTTGAAAACCATTAAAAACTCTTTTTGTTGTGAATAATTTATAAGTCAAATAAATCATTCAAAAGTTAAGCTATTTAAGTTTTGTTGTATAGTTTGAAAATTTAAAAACAGTATTTTTACCAAAAAAAATTTGCTTATATCAACATATTAAGCTTAAAAGTTTCTTAGCTATCTTTTATATAGTTCAAAGTAATATTTCAATTTAAGTTTTATTTCTTTTATAGATGGCGAGTATTTGAAGAGGACAGCTTTATTGGTGTGTTTAATCATAGACTTTGGCAAGTTAAGCTATGTAATCAAACATTAATGTATAAAGTTTTTGGATTTCCCAAGAAGTCTTTTAGTAAAGGAGTGACAAGTGGTTATTTAAGAGTTTTCTAGTGATAATTTACATACATATTAAGGGTTGTATCTATATAGAATATTCTGTGTTTGAAAATAAAACTTAGATTAAAAATAATAATAACATTTTCTTACATGCCTTAAAATATTTTTCATTTTTCAGATGCAAAAAAGGTTAAATTACAACCACTCAATACTATAAAGAATGAAAGTTCTGATATTCTTCAATCGTACTTTAGATTAAAGGATGATTATAACATGATGAGACAAGATTGGACTAAAAATGACAAGTGTGTTATTACTTAAATTATACCTTCGAAATTAAACTTAATATTCTAAGATTTTTTATCATTGTTTGTTGAGTTTATATAAAATAAAGTTGATATAGGTAGTAAAATTTTTATTGTTTGCAAATGTTGTTGTTAGTTATAATAATTTCAAAATACAAAGTTAGCAAAATGTCTTTGGACTAGTTTTAGCATTGATACACACTAAGGATAACTCCGGATAGTTTAAAAATTTTGAAAATCCAAATGTAACTCAGGATAATTTAGGCTTGTTGAAAATAGAAATCTCAAGATGGCTCAGGCCAGTTTAGTTATCTTAATAAAAAACTCAAGATAGTTTTTAGATTTATGAAAAAATTCGGCCAGTTTTTATCTAGATTTTTAATAAGATTTTGTTGATTTAATTTCGATATTTTGTTATTTTATAACCATTTTTGTTGAATAACTTGATTTTTATTAGTTTTGAAAAGTTAATTATTTTTTTAGAATTTGGAAAAATTCAGGATAACTCAGGACAGTTTTTTTGACTCAAAGAGTGGGAACCCTGTAGGTGAAAAAAATGGTTACAAAATAAAAATTTTTAATTATTAAAAATTTTAATTAAGTAAACTATAATTTAATTTTGACTATTCTTTTTATTATTAGGTTCCTTTGTTTTGATAAAAAATTTAATGCCTTCTTTATAATTACTAACTATAGCAGTGTTATTAAAGGGTTTCTTGATTCATTCTCTCAGAAAAGAAGACTTTTTAACATTCATACTTGAATGAGCAATAGAAACCTTAATGAGCAATAGAAACCTTTAACATAGGCCACACCAAAAAAACTATTCAGTTCAAATTGGTTGATGAAAGAGGCCACATTTCCTTATTCAAATATTTTGGAAAATGATGTTTTTACCAATCTTTATTTTTTATTGAGATCTTTGATGGTGCTTTTTTTAAATTCTTTTCAACAGCTGGTATTAAAATATTATTAATGTAGATGTGTGTGTTTATCTTCATCTCTTGTTTCATGAAAATCAGAAGGGGTTCTGATATCTGAAGACTGCAGCCCAGCCACACATAGACTATTCTAACATACTCATCAACAAATGCTAAAGATTTTGCATACACTCTCTTATTCTGATTGATAAAAGAAGTTTTTATTGTGAATAATTTTTTATCTAAAAAAAACCAAACAATTTCTTGCTCTGCCATACCAGACTTCGAATTTTTAAGGATAATCTTTGCATTATTAAGTTTTTTTTTATTTTAGACAGGTGTGAGATATTGTCCATTTCTCACTTGTAAGAAAGCAGCTTTGAATTACATTCTCATTGAATGGGACTTACACTCGTGATTTTATCCTTTCCATTTGTCTTATAGATCTCTTTGCATTTCTGTTTACTCTTTCTTTTACAGCACCACCTTGATATTTACAAGTTGATCTTATTTTATAGAGTTTTATATTTATATATTATTTTTCAGACATTTTTAACCACTTGAAAAAATTCAAATAAATTTTTGAGATATGAGCAATCAAAGTCGGTGACCTCAATAGGTGCCTAACGGAAGGCGCAACCTAAAAACGCAATAAAAGACAATTTCACTAAAAATATATCTCCTCCTTTATTTTTTAAGCAATCTTCTTCAAGTTTTCACAGAAAGTCTATCATTAAATTTTAAAAAGAATGAATGCAGGAATTTTTTTAACTTTGAAAAATTAAATTTTTATTTAAAAAATACCACCTATTTTTTTTGTTTATTTTATTAAAATTTTATTTTTTTTTTATTTTTTAAATCAGAACATTCAAAGTCTTTTAAAATTTAAAAGTAATGTTTCCTGAAAGTTTGAGGTCTCTAGCTAAAAAATGAAAGAGAAGATTTTTAGTATTTTCTTTTAATTTTTGGAGAAAATTGACCCCAAAAAGTTTGTGGTCCATACGTTTGTATCGGAAACTTTTTATGAAAATTATAATATCTTAAAAGTTACATAATATTTTTATTCTATAAAAACTGGCTTGTAGTTTGTACTTCAAGCTTTCATATAAGATCTAATGTTATTTTTAGTAAAAAAAATGTTGGACCCCTATGCCCTTAAATGCTACTTTAAATTGAATAGGTTAAAAAATTATGATAATATTTAGTCCTAATTTTTCGAAAAGTACAAGAATTTTTGGTTCATCTTAAAAATTTGAGTTCAATGGTTTTTAAAAAGCATTTGCTCCTAAATAGCTCCTTAAAGTTTACATAATTTAAACATCTATTTAAATGTAAAATTGACATTTAAAAATTACCACTATAATTTTCATAAATATACAAAACTAGATAAAAATTAGAACCCAAAAATTTATAAGTCTAGAAATATTTCGGTATTTATTGACGTAAGTAAGTAAAGGTTGATTTTTTATACATAAAACTTGTATAAAACTTTTGATCAAAGCTGTATTGCAATTTGAAGAAGGAATTTTACTTAACCAAAACTTATTATTTAAAAATATTAAATAAACAATGAAGACTATCTAAAAGATTCTACTATTTATTGAGATAGACTTTTTAAAAGTTTTGCTTTTTATTTTTTATTAGTTTAAATAAATGGTAAGAAATCTTTAATACTTCTAAGATTTAACAATATTAAATAAAATCATAACATAAAGAAATATTGAAGAAGTAATTCAGAGCTTAGGAAACATTGTTTCTCTTAATCAAGATCCTTGGGAAAATTTGATAACTTTTCTTTGCACTCAAAATAACAATGTGTCAAGAATTGTAAAAATGGTTGATGCAATGTGTAAAGAGTTTGGTGAAAAAGTTAGTTAGTAAATTTTATAGTTTAGTTTCTACATAACTTATTATTTACCTATTCAAAACATAAATTTATAATAATAGTATTTTAATAATAACAAATTATACAGTATACTTCTTATATTACACTAACACATGTTTCTGTGTGTTAACGTGTTAACACACTTCAACGGAGCTCTGTAAAAAAATAAATACTGTAAGGAAAGAATAGAGGCTAAAGTAGGTACATACATGTGTCCATTAAAAATAAAAATAATTTTTATAGATTAATGGTTAATAATAGATAAAATACTTAATTTTAAATCCGACTGTTATAGAAATATATAATATTTGTAATTATTAAGCCTAAATAAAATAGATTAAAGTAAAAATACAAAATAAAATAACAAATCATAATATAAACTACTTACATGAAAATGAAGGAAGTACTAATTCTAAATATTTACTGGTTACTAATCATTAAAAAAATATATCTAATAATTACGTCCCAACATATATGAACATAAGGACTAGCTAGTCAATTAATACTACAAAATTAGATAATTTATTCTTTATGTTTGGAAAAAAAAGTAGATCGCTTTAATTTAAAAAAATAATACGTAGTTGTGAATTAAAAGTAAAACAACAAGCATTAGTTATTGAATTAATAAATTAAACAATAGTAAAGGCAATAATATCTAAATTATAACAAATTTAAAGTTAGATACAATTAAAAAGCAGATTGAATTTGAATTAATTAAAAAAATTAAAAAAAACAAAGCACAAAAATCAAGCTTGTTATTAAGCTTTCAAAGCTATCATATATTGTTATGATATATTCCAGTGAGCTTGTTTCACTAGGATCTTTTGTTTGTTAATAAATAATATTATCTAACGATTAAATTTATATTTTGAATAGTAATAACAATTTGGTTAATAATAGTGTATTTACACTTTTTTTTAACAATTACTAGATTATTGTTGCTCTGAGAAACTAACATTAAAATTGTATTTATTTACATAAATTGTACTATTAAAAGTTATATAAAAAAGTTAAAGTGTAAACATGAAAATAATCAATATTTTCCTAAATAAGATTGATAGTTTTTTAACTGTACTAAGAATATCAAAAAAGCCTTTTTTTTCTTTAATTCTTCTTAAAACTTAAACGAATTAACTTTTTTTTTTAGTTTACCAAAACCAATTTCATAAAAATCAATATTTGTACTTACTAACATTATATAAAGTGTCTAAATGCTGCAAAATAACTTGATAGCTTGCAGAGATAGATTTGGGTGAAACAGAACTTGATGGTCAGAATGTTGTGAGTTTTTATGATTTCCCTACAATTGAGCGTCTTCAAAAAGACGATGTTACTGATAAGTTACGTAAATTAGGCTTTGGGTACCGTGCAGCTTATGTACAAAAGTGTGCTATGCAGGTTAAGATTATAATTTTTTTTCTAAAGTATTACTTCAAATACTTCATATGATTATTTAAGAAATAGAAAATTAGCAATTTTTATTATAAGTAAAATTTTTGTTATACGAAAATTACTTTGGCATAAAAAAACATGTTATAAATGCATTTAGTTTACTTAGCAACGCAAAATTTAAAAATATATATAATGAAATAAACAAATTTTAAACTTTCTAATTATTTGATGTTACTATACTTTTTATAAACAGCAATTATGACTATAATCATTCTCCTGATATTCTTACTTTACTTAGAACTTTAATAAAAATAAACTAAAATGAAGACTTAATATAAGAAGTATTTAATTTTGATAATTTCAAAATTTTTAGTAACCTATAATTACTCAAAAAAAATTTGAAGGTTTTTAGCTTTGCAACAGTTATATCAAATTTATCCATTGGTCGTTTGATTTAGAAAGATAATTAAACATTTTTTAAATACTAAAATGTAATTTAATAAATTATTATAAATTCCTTTAATTATTTAAATTTTTCTGGTGGATATAACTCAGATTCATCGGAACACTATTTGTGTTCATCTAATTAGAATAAAAATGTAATAAAAACGAAAGCAAATGTTGATAAACAGTTGTAAAAGGTTACAACTTTTAAAAACTATAATTATTATTAATAACAACGAAAAGCTGAACGAATCACAGTTTGATTGTAATTTTTTTTATGATAAGTACAATTTTCTGTTTACACATTATTTTAGTTATTATTGCTTAAAGCTTGAGATCAGAAAAGATCATTTTTGAAGAATCTTTTTTTAATTGCATTGTGTTAAACAATTAAAAAATTTTTCCTATAATCGTTTTTAAAACTGATAAGGTTTTACTAATATTAATACTCTTAAAGAATTATTGAAATTTACGTCTTTTACAGTATTTTGTCTTAATCTTTTGAAGTAATATTTTGATACAATAAAAATTAGTTATGATGTAGTACAAAAGATACTAACCACTTATGTTTTATAAATCTTCTTAAGTATTGTAACATAAACACTGCAATAAATATTTTTTTAAAAACTAAAATTAATAAAATTAATTAATAACTTAGCTTATGAATCAAATATCCAAATTTCAATTGCGAAGTTTTTTAGTTTGTTGTTTATTTTGTTGATTTAGTTAATACAAAACTCCTGAAAGCAAATTTTATAATCGTTAAACTAGTTTTGATATATTAAATAGTTTTTTTGCTAACCTAATAACTTACTAAAATAAAATATATTAATGAATAAATGTCATTTTTGATTGGTCTTATGGTATTGGTTTTTCAATTTTTCATTATAGTGAAACATCATTAAAACTCAGTTAACTGTTTACTTTACTTCAGTTACATTTTGAGGTATTGACATTATGTAAAACCATTTATATGGTTAAGGGCGTAGGGGGATCCAACATTTTTTTTTTTTTAAAAACTAATACTGGCTCTTATTTCAAAGATTAAAATATATACTATAAGATACTTTTTACAGAACAAAAAAAATTAATTAACTTTTGAGATATAATCAGTTTTGTGAACATTTTATGATATAAATGTATGGAATGGGAAATCTTTTTAGCCAATTTTCACTGAACTTTAAAAAATTCACCAAAAATCTATTTCCTCCTTCATTTTAAAGCAATTTAATTCAAATTTTAAAAAAGTGTACTTTTCAATATTACAAACAATAGTAAGAAGCGGATTTTAGAAAAAAAAGACCAAAAAAAAATTTTTTGTTAATTATTTATTAATTTTTTTTTACAAAAAATAAAAAATCTGTTCCCTACAATTTTTTTAGAATTTGTTAAAGATTGCTCTGAAAAGGTTTTAAAACAATTGCTCAAAAACTGAAGGAGGAGATAGATTTTTAGTAAAACAGATTGTTTTTGCCCTTTCATTTTGCACCTCCCAAAAAGAACCTGTTCAAGGCTCTAACTTTGATCGCTTATATTTCAAAAATTACTCCGAATTTTAACAATTGGTAAAAAGTAACAAAATGTTTATCTAATTATGTAAAAAATAAGACTAAAAAAATTGTTTTACCCCTTCCTCCTATACCCTTAAAATAAAAAACTTACTTTATTTTTTTTATGTCAAAAAAAAACTTTGGTAGTACTCATATAAATTTATTCATAGTTCTAGCATTTTTGATAATTTATATTCCAAAAGAAAGTAATAATGTTGAAATAAATAGAAATTCAAAATAATAATTTATATTAATAGTTTCATGTTCAAATAATTTTGCACTAAAAATTAACTAAGTATAAACTATTTAAGTTACCTTTTTTATTCATGGATTTGCAGTAACTAAAAAATAAAAATCTTGTATTTGTTTTTAACCTATAGCTGTAAAGCACTATTTTACAAAACTAGTGGGCAATATCGCTCCTTTTTTAAGATCCTAATTTAAACCACATACAAAATATCGTAAATTTAGAGTGCTTAAAATTAAATTTAACCTCATAATCTGTGTACAAAGACAAATGGCGTAAAAATAAATTAATAAAATTTCACATCCCGCTTTACAAATGTTTAAACATCATTTTTATTAGTTAGCGACAATTTTAAACATTAAAATTAATTTACCAGTATCTAATATTTGTTTTCGATTTTTTAGAATGTCTTCTTTCACTTCATTTTAGTAAGTTTAACAGATTTCAAAAAAAGGAGGCGAAAAGTGGCTCCATGAACTCCGTGATAAATGTTCTTACAATGAAGCTTTTGAAGAACTGCAAAAATTAACTGGAATAGGAAAAAAAGTTAGTTGAATGTTTTATCTGTTTGAAAAAATATGCAAGCACATTTTTCGCATAAAAAAAAAAACAAAATTTTGAAATCCTTTTTTTTTTTTAGTTTCTGAAAAAACTTTGGAAGATGATTTATTTGCTTTGTTACAAAGTTTACGTAAAATAGTTTAAGCTTTTAAGAGCATCAGTTATTTTACAGTAGAATTATAAAGTATAATAACAGTTATTGTAAGGTATATAGTTTGAGTTTTTTTATAAATATCAATATACAAGTTTATGTTGTAGTAAAAAGTATTATATACTTTGTGATTTTTTTTCTTCACTTACTTAAGAGTTATACATTAATCGTCTTATTTTTAACTTTACAACCAATAAAAGAAGAATTAATTAATATTTTTAGAATATGAAATGTTTTCGTTTATCTTTTTAAATATTTAAAACTTTTTGATTTATAAGTTATATACAATTTGTTTACAAGTAAAAAAAATACACAAAAAATGTATTAAACATTTTTTAGAAAATGTTTCCTTCTTTTTTTTTAATGCAAAACCATCTCGCAGCTGACGTTGATATATAATTTCAGCTGGTAACACTTGATAATGGCTGTCAAGGGTGTTCCTCAACTGAAGCATTGCACTCAGAAATTTATCACTATCTAAGCTACCCTGGTTCGTTAACATTAGAAGTCTTTGCTTGCTTTACAGCAACTTCCGCTCATCTGTTTGATCTTGAATAAGCGAAAGCTATTCGGTTTGTAACATCCAAGGTTTTCAGGAATTCCTTAGTTGAACTTGACAAAAATTCTGCCCCGCCATTGCTCTATCTCCTCAGGTACTTCAAACCTGGAGATAAGTCTAGAAAACATTTAATCAGCCCACGCGAGTCTGCTTGAGAGGTTCCGCTGGGTAAATATATCTGACCAGTCTGACAATCTGTCGTCCACTTCTAGAAAATTATTTTCAGCAAAGTGAAAAGTCTGCAAATATCTTTTCAAAAGGACTTATAGGAGGATCAGATAACTCTTGTGGTAACGATACTTAAGAAGAAAAGTTGCGGTTGCAGCTTTGACAGTTTTCCTAGACGATTACCAGGCCAAAAGACAATCTGTTGGGCACGATTGTGCATTGATGTCACTCCTTGGTGTGCTGAAAGTATTTTTTAGGACACGAGATCATAAACTTGAAGTTACCACTATTCTGTCCTTGTAAAGTATAGCTCCATCACTTAAGTACTATGCATCATCGTATCTAAAATACGCTGATAAAGATTCATCGTGTTTCAAAACTTCAACCATCTTCAATACACCTGAAAATCCTTGAAAATACTTTGTTTCTTTCACAATATTTTACCAAGTGATTGCCATTGAGTGACATACATTATTACTCAAAGAAGAAATAAGAAGTTATTCATTAGTCAAATCATCATTGTGTTAGTTCATATCATTTGTCAAGGTTTGTTAACGTGACGCAGCGTTTGCAGATAAATCTGTCTTACCAGGCGTATAGTGTACTTCAAAGAGCCTAGCTGTGTGCGCTGTTATAAACTAAATTTGCTTATGTTCTGAACTTCGTTTAAAGCGTGATCACCAAATATCTTTGCTAGTGGCTTATGATAAGTAACAACCACAAGAAGTTTGTAGCCCTTAGTGAAATACTTTGTCTGCTCTAAAGACCACGCAATGACAAGCGGCTCTCCTTCAAAGTCAGCTTATTTTTTCTGATCATTTAAAGACCTTAACCTGCAAGTATAACCTTCCAATCAGTGGTGCACCAGTCTAGTGACTGGCTATTTCAATTGCAGTGTTTCTGTATATGAAAATAGCCAAAGCCTTGCCCAGTCAGGTCTTAGACATGTCAGTTTCAGACAAGATCATAAACTTGTACACTGCTTCTTATTGCATAAATGATCGGTTCTTTAGAGTCAATAAATGATTGGTTCAAATTTTCTGACCACATGGATTTGTATTTTGGACTGAGAAAATCTTTGAAAGGTGCCAGAACTTTCTGGAGTTTGGCATAGTTTGAATATTGATTTATTAAGCCAAACGTTCTCCGTATATCTGTGGCAGACTTTGAAGTTAAGAATTTCCGAAGTAGAGTACAAGTACTCTATGCGTTTATTTCAAATTATGAATCCTTCAAAATCATCTGACTTCTGGCAGAACTTGAACTTCTTTGGATTAAGGATTATACCTGCTATTCCAACTTGACAAGAAATATATTGATTTCGACCAGTGACACTCTAATACATAATCATAAAACACAGTGTCATCTACATATTTTTCCTGCTTCTCAAAATCAAATAAGATAGCTGCATAACGACGATTGTAACCATCGCCAGACGATACAAAGCTTTGGGGGCTCTACCATAACGAAACCTACCAAAAGAAGTGATGAATGTTGTGAGCTTATCACTGTCTCTCAGTGGAACTCCATAATACCCATTATAATCATCTGTTATAGTCTTGAACGTTCCTTTTGGAGTTCTGCGAGCTAATTCAAATAGAGTTTCTGAACCACATGTCTCCCTCTTTCAATACTTGTTAAGAGGTGAGAAATCTAAACTTCTTCTAGGTGATCTGTCTTGTTTCCTAATTATCACCATACGGTGACACCAAATTACAATTACATGCCCACCAAATTGAAACCGTTTCAAGACACCTAACTTCTCATTCCTGATGAAATCCGCTTCAACTTGCTTACTCGCCAATGAATATGAATACGTTTACTGGAGTATGAAAGTCACGAGGTTTTGTATCACCTTCCAAATGGATTTCAAGTGGAGGCCCCTTGATTTGTGTAAGTGGTTTATGCGGACATACATTAAATGTAGAGGCTGCATATTTTTTTAAAAGCCACTCACGCACTTTACTTATATTTGCACTTGTAGCCTTGAATAAAAGCATTTGGTTATATATGGGACTTTGCTCCTCGTTTGGCTACTTTGCAACACATTTAGAATGCTAATGAGGCAAGTGAGAACCAATAGTGGGAAAATCTCTCTTGATAATTAAGAGGTCAACCATTATTTGATACGAAAGAAAAAAACAAGTTACTGAGTTGCTGACATAGATGATACCATTGCAGCTAATACCTCATTCTTTAAAGACGTTCCACTAAAAGTAGCTTTGATAGCTCATAAAATGTTTACTGGAATTTTATTAGCAGCACGAATTGTGATTGATACAGGAATAAATCATTTTTACCAAAACCAGTATCAGCTAATGCACTTACCGTAATAATTTATTTGGCTGTATTTAGTAATTTTAATTGATGCACGTGGATGGTTTAAGAGTTTAGCTTTCGACATTTTTTTCTTGTCAAGTATAATGTTGTTCACTATAGTTCGCTTAATAGCGTGTAAGCTTATTATCTGGGTATTCTGTTGTATAAAACAGGAACTATCATCTCTCTTGGGTTTTAACAGCATTAGCCGCATATTCTTCTGACTTAGCCATAAGCCTAGACTTATTGCCAACATAAGATCGCCAAGTTTGTTATGCGGGCATTGAAAAAGCTGTATGCTTGCAGTTTTGTATGCTTGCAGTTTTGAATACTTCCCACCTGCGAATGAAGGAAAGCTACTTTTCTTAACTGATCTACCGGTCAACTCTTGACCGAATCAGTTGGGGTGCATTTGGCATTACAACAGCATTTGATGACCAAAAATTCTTCTCATGTTCGACTTTGTGCAAATCAAGAAGTCTGCAAACTAAATCACATGGGTTATCTGGCGTCTTGTAGTTGCATCCATGAATTGAGCATTTTATTACAACCATTATAAGTTTAAAATATTTATCATGAAGAAAAAATTATTGTGTTTAAGTACTTGATCAACAATGAAAAATCAGAAACGATAATAAGCATAAATGTAAACACACATATATAATAAAAACATTGGTATATAGTAAAATG
Source organism: Thalia democratica (assembly GCF_965202585.1). Taxonomy (NCBI): domain Eukaryota; kingdom Metazoa; phylum Chordata; class Thaliacea; order Salpida; family Salpidae; genus Thalia; species Thalia democratica. Next base: position 64,068,122 of record NC_139165.1, read on the forward strand.
AGCGACAGTTCAATTTTTCTACACTTTACTTGTATAAAGCTTTTTATTTACTTTGGCTTTATTGGTATTTTTTACCAAAAAGCATAATTATATTTTATTTTAAGATTTGAAACTATGTAGTTGTATTGAAATTATAATAACTTAAATGAGTTGTAAATATAAAAATATTTTAGAAGTTTCATTCTAATATTTCTTTTTATTTGTTTGGTAGATTATTGAAAACCAGTTGTTTATATTTTGCTAGATAACTTTTTTATACTAGTATACATATAACCAAATAACTAAAGAAAGCTTTATAATTTAATTTGGTAAATGATTGTCAATTAAGTGCAAATCTGAAGTTTAACTAATTTAGTTATTAAGTAAATCAAAAAATATACAAAGTTAAGCTAATCTCAGTTCATCATTTTTGAAATACTTTTGTTCACTTTGTTACAGTTTTTGATTTTTTTATGTATGTAAAATGGTACAGCCTAGTCTATTTTGTATGTTTTTTGATATCTTAAACTATAAACTTACCTTGATTGCTAAAATGTTTACGAAGTACTACGAGTAAAAAAAATAAAATAAACTTTAATTTCTTTATAAAGAAAAGCTGATTTCTCATATTGGTTTCTGGTATGTTTGTATACTGAAATACCAAAAAAAAGTTTAAAAACAATAAAAATTTATTTGTACATTTAATGTGTTTAAACACAGTTGAAAACTTCTAAAATAATTGTACGTTAAACTTAACCTTATTTTTTAAAATTTCAGGTATAAGTTACTAGTTATAATTTTGAAAATAAAATTGTATATTATGTTTTTAGTATCAAAAACTCTTCTTTAAAATTACCATAATTAAAAAGTTAGTACATACCTCTGTTAGGGTAGCCACAAAATATGGAATTTTAAAAATTATGCTAAAAAATTGGAAAAACCTGTAATTTTAAACGATTTTACATGTAAGTAGTACAATTTTGATTTGACACGGAAAAACTATCATATAGATAAATTATTTTTGTCATAATCAATTTTTACTATTAAAAAACACATTTGAGTAGCTTTACAGTGTCTTTTCAGTGTTTTTATAATATTTGTAACAGTTTTTTACCTTAACTTTAAACTTAAAATAGACCCAAAAACGTGTACATTCAAAAACCTGTACATTCAAAAACCTGGAATAAATTTCTCAAAAACTTGTGGCCACACTGCTCTGTGCTTTTTATTGATGTTTTTAATTTTTCATAAAATGAGTTTAAATTTTAAGGTGGCAGATTGTATTTGCTTAATGTCACTCAATAAACTTGAAGCAGTTCCCATTGATACTCACGTTAGAAAAATTGCTATAAACAACTACAGCTATAAATTACCAACGAAATCGCTAACTGATAAAACATACGTGAAACTAGGTTAGTTTATGGCTATCAGCTACACATGTATTTAGCCTAATTTAATTATTTTTTTTTAAGGTTTTTACTGGCTGTTCTTTCTTTTATATTAAGAAATTTTAAATTAACGGGTTTTTTATTACATAAAAATTGGTAGTTTCAGTTAGTGATAAGTAGATTACTGTAAATTACTGCTGGAATAAAGTTTCGAGCCTTACTATTGTATTCAAATCTGTTTTTTAGTTTAAAAAAAAAATCCAGCTTAAAGTTGTTTTGATTTTTTACCATTAATAAGTAAACAGGTATATATTTAGTACAAATTATAGGAAACTTCTTTCGAGAAAAATGGGGAGAAAGAGCAGGGTGGGCGCAAACTGTCTTGTTTGCCAAATCTCTCCCGCAAAACATCCACCTCTACAAACTTCAGTGACAGTTTTGTAGAAAGAATCACTTGATTATGTATCATTTTAGGAAAATATATGTAGATATTTTTCTTAGCTCAATTCATACTTTTTTTAATTGTAACAGTTATTAAAATTAACTTGTATTTTCTTTACTTAATTTTTTGTTTAAGTTGTTCTGCTTAAAGTAAAAAGAAAAACCAAAAATCATCAAGTTCTAGAATAGAAAATTTGTTGTGTAGATATGCCTTGTTCGTTTTGATATTTGAAATAAAATATTTATGCAAAGTATAATTAAATATCTTCAAGTTTAAAAATAAAACTGTAATAACTTTTAAATTATTTTAACAATAATAAAATTAAATATATACTTACAACAAAGTTTGCTTAAAATAAGAATTTCTAGAGTATTACATGAAGCTTGTGTTGTTAATTAAAAAATTGCCTTAAATAATTTGAGAAATAGCAAAGCTTCTAATTAGTACCCGTAATATGCTGCTTTTCTACAAATAATTTAGATAACACTTTGTTTGTGGATAAAGCAGATTAAATTAATAATTTCATTACCATTTTAAAAAAACAGGCAATCAAGTAATACAAAACCATATAAAATAAGACAACAACACCCGAAGAAGATAACAATGCAATTTTTAATTCAAAATTATATCTGTTTATACGTGTAAAATAAGTCATCTACCCAATCGGATTAGGCTGTTTTTTGCTTGCATACGGATCCGGCTGGATCCCAAGTTTTGAAAAAGATCCAAATCCAGTTTATTTGTAATCCCTAGCTTTCCGCGATCAGCATTTTTCAGTTTTATACTCTAAGCGCTTTTTAAATTTTTATCATATCAATTTAAGTTACTGTTTTCAACAGTTTCATAATTATTTATAAGCATTTATTTTTAAGAAGAATGCATATATGAAATAAAATTATATTTCAAATGTTTGTGCAAATAAAAAAGAAAGTATAATATTTAGAGTATTATTGAAATTAAGAACTGTGAAATTTTGTATAATTTTTTTAACTACTGATGTTGAAAAAAAGAAAGATTTTTAATAGTTAAGTATAAAATTCTACATATAGCTTAAATTATTTAGGATTCAGTTGGATCTTAAATTAAAAGAAAAGCTTCAGAGCCGGCCGGATCCTAAATATTAGATCACTACCAATAATATAAACTATTTAATACAGTTTTATAAATTAACTTTCTAACTTACATAATACCATAGTTTTTCATTTTAAGTCAAGATTAGATTCTTATTTTTATATTTCAAATAATGTAAAACTATATAATAACAACTTACTTTTGTATTATTTTGCAAGGAAAGAATAAACAGAGGAAACGGTTGTATTCTTTAAAATATAGTATTTATGAGTATACAATCAAGGTTAATGGAAAAGTATACACTCGCTGATCTTAAAACTCATGCTTATACAAGTCTAATAAAACAATAAAGAATTTCATTATATGTATATATATATTGTTTAAATAGTGATTATGTAGTTCTGAAAATTTATCATTGCGATTCAAAACAACCTAATTAACCATGCTTAAAACATATATACTTATAAGACTTTACTGTGCCTAGCTTTAAAACTAAGAACATTCAAATAAAGTAACTCGAGTTGCTTTAATAAAAAAGTAAATAAAAACAATTTAAATGTATCTTATATGTATGTAATCTACCAAATCGAAGTTAAAAACTGTTCCAAGTACTTTTTATTTTAGTTGAAATTTTAAGAAACTACGTAAAATACTTCACTGACTAATATTATAGGTAAATAAATAAGAAAATTACTATTTACAATAAAATCTTTGGTCGTTATAATGTTTCAAGGTAGTAATTGCTAACTTTAATTAAAATTCAGTGTTAATAAAAATAAGTTTAAATAAACAAATAGTTTAAACAAAAACATCATTATATATATATATATAAAATAAGGTTATTATTTAAACTTGAACACCTTCTACTGAGCCCACTTGAAGGGCTTTTAAATAATTTATTTAAAAAGTAAGATTTTATAAATACTGGTACACATGTTTCATAAGACTAGACGCCCTAATCATCAGCCAGTTAAGTTTAAAATAAAAAGCACTTTACTAAACATAGATGCAAAAGTTATACAAAAAAATAGTATGACGTAATATTGTGCATTACAAAAATTCAGTACAAAAATCGATCTACCATCTATATGTATATATATACTATTATTACAAAAAATAAGGTAAATCGTATTGTTTACTAAAGTTTCTACGCATTACGCGTTTCATCAGAACAATATAAAGCAAAAAGCAAAAAAAATTAAAAGAATTACAAAAAAAAAAAATTATGACGATTCAAATGAAATTAAATAATTTTAGTTAGCTAATATTAAAAAAAAATGATGTACAAGTTACGTTTTGTTTTGCCTTGTTTGTTTTTAGTTTTATTTTATTGCTGTTCTTGTTATTGATTAGTGTTTTTGTTCTTTTAAAATACATACTTTGGTTGTGAAGACAGAGTTGCTTATTTCTTTTATTTGGTGATAACTCTTTTTATTTTATTTTTAAATTTCATACTATTCTAGGCTACATAAATGGGATATTTTGTTGTTTTTCGGTTTTGTTTTAGTTCTGCAGAGTATATTCCATTTTTAATTATAGTCTTTGTTTGCGTCTTTTAACTTCCATATGTAGTTTGATAACTCAGTATTATGTCTTTTTAATTTATTATTAAAGCTTACCTTATAATAAGTATAACTACTTTTGAATGTTTTGCTTGTTGAACCCATGTAAAATTTTGTTATGTTTTTTGTTTTTATAGTAGCTCGGTAGATTATATTGTTTACTAGGCAGTTATTGTCTAAAAGGAATTTTTTTCCTGCAGTTGCAGATCTTTTCTTGCTGCATACCTTGCATATTTTTATCTTCACAACCAAAATATTATTTTAAAATAACAAAAACACTAATTAATAACAAAAACAGCAACAAATAAAACTAAAAATTAAAACAAACAAGGCAAAACAAAACATAAGGTAACTGGTACATAGTTGTTTTTAAAATTAGCTAACTAAAATTATTCAATTACTTTTGAATTGTCTTAATGTATTTTTTTGTGACTCTTTCAAAAAATTTTTGCTGTTTGCTTTTTATTGTTCTGATGAAACGCGTAATGCGTAGAAACTTTAGTAAACAATACAAACATTAGTTTGTGTTATTAATATTAATACCTGCATTTTTATCGATAACTCCAAATGTATATATACATATATATATAGAACTAAAATACACAAAATAAACTTTTGCATGGGACACCTGTTTCTGCGTTTAATACGCGTCTTCAGCCAAGTTTTATTTAATGAAACAGCTGTCCCAAGCAAAATTATATTATATATAGAATTAAGTTATTTAACTTGATAAATCAAATCTTTCACACTAAGCCCACCTTAAGGGCTTTATTAATAAAAAGGTTCATTTCAAGATGTAAAACTTAAAGGACTCGAGTTTCGTGCTTATGCACTCATCAGCTTCAAAACAAGTTCAAAATAAAGCACAAAACAAAACACACAAATGAAAGTTAAAAAATTTAGCATAAGTAGATTATGACGTAATTTTGAAACTATCAAAAATCATGTGAAACGGCTTGTGCAAAAATTTACTTACCAATCGACAATAAACTGGCAAAATTAAAACCTTTGCCAGTTTATTGTCGATTGGTAAATAAATATATAAATAGATATTTAATATATAAAAAAACAACTAATTTTCGAATCGTTTACTCAGTTTCAATGTTTAACACATATCTACAGAACAAAATAAAGTACATAGCAAAATCTTTAAAGAATCACACGAAAAACACATTGTGACGTTTCAAATAAAATTAAATAATTTTAGTTAACCTATTTAAAAACAACTTTTGTACAAGTCAACTTATTTTTTGCTTTGTTAGTTTTTTTTTTTGGTTTTATTTTATTCTTATTTTTTGTTATTAATTAATAGTTTTTGTTCTTTAAAAATACATGTTTTGATTGTGGAGGCAGGGTTGCTGCCTTTCTTTTATTTAACGTTAAATATTTTTTAATTTTTTCGATTTCGTACTTTTCCAAGCAACATAAATGGAAAAGAAAAGAAAGGCAGCAGCCCTGCCTCCACAATCAAAACATGTATATATATAGATAGATAAATAGTTTTTGGTTTCTGATTAAGTTATTTTACTATGTTTTAACTTAAATTTAAAAAATTATATGTGAATGAATTTTATAGTTATAATTTTTTATTAGAGAATGTAACATTTATTTACAATACTTAACTTGTATTATCTTACAGTTTTCAGTAATCTGTAAAACTCATACAAAGCACTTTCTTATAGCTAACACATTTTAGTAGTGTAGCATTTATTATATCTTTAAACAAAACAAATAATAGCTCATGAAACTTGTTATAAAACAAAGGTTAATAAACACCTAACAAAAACTCTAATAAATTTAAACAAAATATATTTAAATAATGATTTTAAACACTAAATACTAGTGAGCAAGTTAAATTGATTTACAAATATTTCATTTAACTTTAGGGTTAAAAAAAAATCATGTCATGTTTTGTCTAGATTGTAAATAACTTTAATATTCAAAAAATAAATTAAATTAAAATTATTAGACTTACATGTCTAAATATTTTTTTTACTAATAAAGTTTGACGATTTAGTTAGTATTATATACATCAGAGGTTAAATTGGTAGCAGGAAATGACGAGCAAGTTTTAATAAACAAATATTTTCTAGGCTAGATAACTTAAAAAATTATATAATTAATTAAAAAATAATTAACTTAACTCCCGTAATTTTGAAAAAGTTGCTAAAAAAAATGTATAAAACTTATCAAATTCAAATTTTTATAAAATTATTCATAAATAAGACATATTGCTTACTCACAGTTTAACTATCAATAATTAAAGTATTTAAAAACAACCAAAAGTTGCTTGTTTTTTACAAAACAGATTTTTTATTTCCAAGCATATATTTGCCGACTTTTGATACATATATATGTAGTAGTATACTACTTGTAGTAGTAGATATATGTAGTAGTATACTATTTGTAGTAGTAGTAGATATATGTAGTAGTATCGATAACCGAAAGGTTTTTCGTGCACCAGGTTCTAGGACCGAATATTTTGAGCGTCTTTTTTTGTTGTTGTTTAATTAACATTACATATTTAGTTTACTTCAAAAAATTCATTTCAAAACTGGTTACAATTCTTAAATAAAAAACTGAAGCTGGGTGTAGTTTATGCTAATCCTACTAGTGGAATACGCTTTCTCGAAATCTTGAAATTTAAAAATTGCTTCAGTTAAATTAAAATATCAAAAACTTACTTACTTACAGGTTAAATAATAATTTCAAATTTCATTCTTTTCAAACCAAAATCAGTTTAAACTTGAAATGTTGCTATACATCAAAAATAAAGCTTATAAAGTAAGTTTAACCTTATAAAGAGTGTATATACTACTTTTTTAATAAGTTTATTATTTAATTTATTAATAAAATTGTCCTAGACATGACTTTAAACTGTATCCTGGTGTATGACTCGATAACCGTAAGGTTTTTTCGTACACCAGGTCCTTGGACCAAATATTTGAGCGCTTTTTTTCTTTGTTCAATAAACATATATAAAAACATAATTCATCTTATTTTTTTTATTTATATAAAAATTTAAGTAGCTCAAAAAATTTATCACCACCAAATTCTCAATAACCTAAAGGTCTTACTCTAGACCAATCCATTGCCCATATTTGTGATAGTTCAGTTTTTTAAAATTATTTTAGGAAATTATTAACATTATTCTTTTTAATAATTTAATTTGTAAATTTTATATAACATTTTAACTTTGTGAAATTGTATTATTTTTACAAACTGCATTTTAAGAGTGTTCTTTTTAAAAGTCATCAATTTCTACAAAAACTTTTATTAAATTACCATAATGTATTTTAGTTAATGTATATTTTATTTTTTTTGAGGTTTTAAAATATTTATTTATTTTTATTTTAATTGTATAAATGTTATATAAAAATTATTTGAATGATATTCATCAAGAAAGTCTTGAGAAAAAGTACCTAAGGAGTCCATTTTATTAAAAGTTAAAGATAAAGTTTAAACCTTTTAAATTTTAACTAGGTATAAAGACACAAAAGTCTTTTCAGCCATAAAATTCCATCCTCACAAGTTTTTGCAACTTTTTTAAATGATTTTAATTCACATATTCAAATCCTTAAAACATTAAAAAACAAATAACAACAAAAAAGTTACCAATCAAGGGTAAGGGTTAGGGGTAACAGTGATAAAAAACACAGAAACAAAAAATTAATTAAAACATACAATTAAAAAAAGATAAATTACCCACAGAGGGTAAGGGTTAGGGGTAATAGTGATAGAAAATATAAAAAAGATAAAAATAAAGTTGATAAACAAAAAAAATCAATCTGTGCAAAAGTGTCTTGTGCTGGTTTTTAATTAAAAACATTGAACATTGTAAGCATAAAGGATTTTTTTAAAAAGGCTTTTGCTCAATAGAACTCTTTTTTGTTTAGAATAAAGTTTTTATTCCTAACCTACAAAGCAATCAAAACCGTTTATGATGTTGTTTATTTAAAGACTTTGAAAATTTAAAGTATAAAAGATTTTTGAAAAGAGGCTCATGCTCAATAGAAGAAGTTTAGTGAAAAAAATATTAATAAGTGAATAAGTTTTCAAGTTAAAAAATATACTTTTTCTGACTTTTTTATTTGAAATAAAGTTTTTATTCATAATCTACAAAGCTATCAAAACCGTTTAATATGTTTTTTGTTTAAAAACATTGAAAATTTAAAGCTTAAAAGATTATTGAAAACACACGTTTTTAAGATATATTTTTTAATTTTTTAGGATGGATTTTTGAGGCATAAAAGACTGCAGTGTATTAAGACTATTTATGTTGAATCAGTGTAATAGCTTTAAAAAAATGTATAATTAGCAATGTACAATATAAAGAATTTAAAGAATTTAGTTAAAAAAGTAACACCTGTTGCATATTAAAGCAATACAGTATTTAATCAGTAGATTTTTAAATTTAAAAATACCTTTTTATTTTACTTTTAATTTCCTACTAAAAAGTGACAAACATGTACTGTAAAAACTCTAAAAGAGTTTGGAAAACCTGGAAGAAAATTAAAAAAAACATTGGCTATTTTATTAAAGCTTAAAGTATTTTATTATTTTGAGTTAAACAAAATCTACAGAAAATATTTAACTTTTTTACCTTGTAAAATAATAGTAGATTAATGAAATTACATTATAGTATACGACTCGATAACCAAAAGGTTCCTTTGTACACCAGGTCCTTAGACCAAACTTTTTAAGTTGTTTGTTAAACAATATACATACAAACAAATATAGGGTGGCCACAAAACCTGAAATTCTAAAAAACCTGGAATTTTGACTATTTAGGCTAAAAAAACCTGAAAAAACTAGAAAAACCTGGAATTTCAAACAAAATCACTTAGAAACCTGAAATAAAAAAAGTTACATGGTTAGTAGTAGAATTTTGAAATGACATTAAAAATCTGTCATATAATTAATTTTTTGTCTTCATCAAAATTTTATTTTATTATAAAATACATCTTAAGTAAACTTACACTATTTTAATGTTGTTTAGTGATCTCCCTGATCCAAGATCCGGATATAGCCTGATCCTAGCTGAGATTTTGCCAGATCCAAATCTAATTTCTATTGAAAGTTTTGGATACAAACTGAGTTATCAGAAGCTTTGTTTTTGTCATTTACAAGTGACTTATGGACAAATTTGAAGACAAAGACATCATCTTTTTTATCACTACATTGGTTAAATGAAAGCTTTGAGTACAAACATTGAGCTTTGCATTGTAAAGAAATAGAAGGATCTCACACTGGCTTTAGTATTTGTGAAAACATAAAGTAGATGCTTAAAAATTAGAGTATTAATATGAATTGCATTCACGTTTTCTGCGCGACAATGCATTTAACATGATGGATGTTGATGTTAGAATCCTCTTTAGCACCCTGCTTCATTCACACGCTTTAACTGATAGTTAAAGATTCACTTTTTTTCAGAAAATAACATAAGTGTGATAGTAGCCAAGGCCTGTCGTACTATTGGCCACTTTAATCATTCTTCTATAGCTTCAAGATTTATAAATAATTCGCAAATTGGTCCAAGACACAAGTCAATTGTTTTTACTGGTGATTTTTTCCCTGCATCAGTAGTTACAAAAAATAAATAAACAATGGTTTAAAAATCTACCAGTTTATGCAACATTTAGTTCAAATTAATTTTGGACAACAGTCCTTCATCAGTGAACTTTAAATCTAGTAGCTTAAAAGAGACTAAGAAAAATCTAGGTCAATTAAGGTTCATCAGTGTCAATGTGAAAAGCCTTGCTACTTGTGCAAGATCTTGAAACAAGGTGGAACTCTAACCTACCTTGTGTTGAAAAGACTATAAAAATTAAAAACAAGTGTCTAGAACTACGTGGCTAACAACAAATTTTAACCTGAAAATATTCTTACCGCTTTTAAATGGAAACTTGTTAGCCTCCTTAATGAACTGCTTGAACCTTTTTACATAGTAGGGCAGCAGTGTAGTAAAAACAACGCATTGCTATCAAGTGTAATCCCACATGCAGCAGTAGTAAAAAGTTTTTTAATCATAAAATTAATAGTCCACCAGGTCAAAGTAGTTCTACGACCTTATCAACCTTGGCAGAAAATATAGAAGAGGCTTTCAAAGGAAGGTTTTATACTATTAATAGCAGCACACAAATAAACCTTCATAATAATGATTTTTTACTCACAACAGCTTTTGATCCACAGTATTGACTTGAATTTTCCCTGCTAATGTCAGAAAGAAGGTTGTAAGGCTACTGAAATCAGAAGAAAAAAACATAGTTGTCGTTAGACTGGTCAAGTTCCTTTAGTACTGCCTAATAAATTTAAAGCTCTACTAACTAAAAATGATGTTCCCAAAAAATTGTTGTTATTCTTTTCTACATCTAAATCGGAAACAAGTGCAAACACTCACAAAAATTAGCAAGAAGATTCAGTTGATCAAGAAATTGAGACAGAAATGATTTTTAGGCTGAAGAAGTTAAAGAAGCTGAATTCTTGTATTTAACTCAAACAAAAGAATGTACATATCTTGTCAGGTTTGCAAGAAGGTATTATTTAGCACCACCATCTTCTGTTTATTGTGAAAGGTTATTTTCAAAAGTTATTAACTATACAAACAAAAGCAAAATAGATTGCTTCCAACAAAAGCAAAATAGATTACTTCCAAAAACCGGCAGTAAACTTAAATTTTTTATCACAACTTGAAAAAACAAGAATTGGTTTCTTTGTAGCTTAATGATGTTGACATAAGTAAATGTTATTTAATGAATTACTTACTTTTATATATTTAAACAGTTGCTAAAGAAGTTGTTGTTCATCTTATAGTTTGAACTTTTGTAAATAATAAATATATAATGTAAAGTTTATTATAGAAAAATAAGTTTGTTATTTTTTAAAGCATTGTAACATTTAATTTCTTTTTCTTTTACATCATAAAAGGTACAAAATTAAAGTTCATTACAAGTAGCTTAAAGTTTAACATTTGTACTGAGATTTAGTATGGATAGATTTTTTTTATACAGCGTTCTTTTTTTAGTGTTCAAATAAAATGTTTAGACAATAACATTGTGTTTCTTTTTAACAAAATATTTGTATTTAATATTTTTTACTAGTTAATGATATTATAATAATTAAATTTTAAAGTTTGTTATTTTTAGAAACTACATAAAACTTAAGAATCCGGCCGGATCTCAAATTAAAAAACAGATTCAGATCCAGCCGGATCCGGCCAGGTCACTGTTTGTTATACTATTTAACACATTTTTTTACCTTAAACTTAACTTTTAACTAAAAAAAGAATTAAAAACAAGTATTTTCTAATATCTGGAAGAAATTCAGAAAACCTGGAAGAAATTTCTCAAATACCAGTGGCCACCTTGCAAATAAAAAGATACTCTTAAATTTTTAATTGCCTACTTTTTCATCCTTTAATGTACTTTAATTAACTGAGTGTTAAAGTTACCCACTTCAGAAAACCGTAGTATAGTTATAAATAACTAACATTTTCTTATTGTATAATAATATGTTATATATTTTGTTAAGTTATTAAGTTGCATATAATGAGTAAATTTTGAATACAAGTTTGAGAAAATTATCTGTACTAGACAAAAAAAAGCAAAAACCTTGCCTCCATAATAAAATTATGTACTTCAAAACTTAAAAATCAATTACTAGAAATAAAAGCAAACTAAATCTATGTATAGACATTTTAAAACAAAAAAAAATTCTTGTACAATAGTATTTTCGAAATGCACTGACCAGAATTAATTTATTTAATAAGTCAAAATACGTATACTTGTAAAATTTTATAAAGTTTTGCCAATAAACATTATTTCCTTTAACAACTGACGCAATTTGAAATGGCTTTAAGCATTTTTGAAAAAAATAAATTCTATAAAACAAATATTTATCACTGCAACAAAAAATGCATAAAGAATTGTGAATTTAAAAACAATACATAATATATAATATTTTTGTGTGCTAACAAGTTTGTTATATTCGTTATAGTGCTAAAAGCTTCAATTCTGTTTAAGTTTTAAATGTAACTGTATTATTTATTTGCTTTTTTCTCAGGAACACACTTTAGTAGAGATTTTTACCCCAACAGACACAATTGCAAGGGTTAGAGCTGTAATCCTACATCGTTTATATGAAATGGGTCATTCACACCATCAATTTAGGTAAAATATCTTTTGATATGTTTTTTTATTGTAAATGTTAAATATAAAAGAAATTAATTATATGATTAGAATAAAAATAATCTTTACAATACTTAGTTTGTTAAACTAACATGAATTTCTATGATAAACTAAAAACACGCTTCTACAAAATTCTGAAAAATAAAATAAAAGTACTTCAAACAATAGAAGATAGAGAGTACAAAATAGATGTCTATTTTTCAAAAAATATTATATAAATTAGTGTAAATTATGAGTTTGGGTAAACAAGTACACATTTATCTGTTCATTTACTTCTACTTTTTTCCCTATTCTTTAAAGACTTATATTTTTACATAATTTCATACATCTGTCTTATTAGTTTTAGCATAGAGAAACAACTTTAATTCAATGAATTAAGGGCCCATGGGTATAATATTATTTTCACAATTTGATCTAATTTTTTCAAGTTTTAGTAAAGCTAAAAGTTTCTTTTTACAGATTTGAAAAATTCAAAATAATTTTGAGATATAGCCGGTTAAAGTCAGAGACTACAATAGGTTCCTTATGGGAGGCGCAAACTAAAATGCCAAAAAAAGACTGTTTCACTAAAAATCTATCTCCTGTTACGTTTTTTGAGGTAATTGGCTCAAACTTTCAGGAAATGTTCCTAGAATATTTAGAAAATTCTGTTGTAACAAAACTTTTAAAAACTAAAATTTTTAACAAAAATTAACCAAAGAAAACTTTATTTTTTTTTGGCATAAAATTTATATTTTATAATTTTTCTAAACTTTGTTAGGACAGAATTTTTAGAATATCAAAAGGTACATATCCTGTAAGTTTGAGGTAATCATCTTAAAAACGTATGAAAAGATAGATTTTTAGTAAAGTAGTATTTTTTGCCTTTTTAGCTTGCGCCCACATAAGGAACCTGGTGTAGTCTCCGATATTGACTATCTATATCTCAAAAGTTATTTTGATTTTTTTTAATCTGTAAAATTAATTTTTATCTTAGTTAAAACTTAACAGAACGATATTAAGTTGTGAAAAAAGTTATTTACCCTCAACCCCCTATGCCCTTAATTTATGTGCAAATTTTTGTTATATGTTCCAATTAAACTGTTTTGGTTAGACCTCTACTAACAAACATTGTTAACAGTTATTAGTTTTTGAACATTTATGATTAGTATAATTTTTAGGTTACAGACTATTGTTTAGAGTTTATAACGAACTTATCTAGAAAATTTTAATATCTCATGTTCAAATTTTACTGATTAGATTTAAAGAGAAAAAATATTAAAACATAAAGTTTTAGCCCTTTTCAAAAAGAGTAATATTTTATTCTTTATCAGTTTTAATAACTTGTTTAATTAGCTAATAAAAGCTAGAGCTTTAATTTTATCTATAATTAAGCTTTTTAAACAGCAAATTTTGAAAGTGGTTTTAAAAAATTTCCACAGCATTTGTAAATATTTTTAGACTGAAGCACAATGATACCTATTTAAGAGATGCATACACATTAGAAGAGTATAGAATTCTAAACAATACAGTTATCCACATAGTACCTTTGGATGAAATAAAAAAAGTACAGTTTTATATTAAATTAAGTTTAAGTCATTTTTTTATAAATAAACTACAATTTGAATACTAAATCATGTATATAATATACTTTAAATAGTTATAAAAAGTTAATACGTTTTAAATTCAAAGGGGTTGTTTAAATTATAAAACTTTGAGTAGTGTTTTTACAATTTTTTTATGACTTAACAAGTTGAATTTTCTTCAGTTATGTTCCTACTTTTGTTATTTATATTTTTGTTTTCAAGTTTAGCTTCTCATATAAAAAGTATTAAATCTCATAAAATATACATTTAGGTAAATATGCAACATGTCTCTTAAAGTTGATATTCTATATCTCAGGAAATAAGTTAACTTTTCAGTTTGATCAGATCATAACCTTTACTTTTATGTTTGATATTTAGTAACTTTTTAGAAGTGATAGTTCAAAAATAAAAGTATTAGCATAATATTTTCTTAGTTTATTGAAAATTTATCTTCTGAACGTTTGAACATATATATCAATAATATAGCTTGTCATACAATACATATTAACATAATTGATTCTAATGATCTTGTCATCAAGGCCTGTGGCCAAAATTAAAACAAATAATTAGTATGATAAAACATTACTCTTACGTACTTTTTTCTGTGTCCATTAATGATAGACAGAAAAATGTGTCAGTTGATTGAAATTGTTTAGATTTTTTAACTAACCTTTTAATACGTAAATAAATGAGAACAAATATTTTGAACTATAAACGAGAACTGTATGTAAACTAAAATATTTAAACTAGTGGAAAATCAATATGATGTTTCATGATTCAACCGAAAGTTATAAAACTGAGGATGATGTGCAACTTCTTTTAAAAGAAGAAGTGAAATTTTTGGACAAACGCGAACATTTGGTTGAATATTACAAAGTGATAAATTTTCTACCTAAAAAAGATTAAAGTTCTTAATAAGATAAATAGCGTATGCATATGTTTTTTGACTATTATTTATGACTTAAATATTACTTGAGTTGAATTACATGTAATGGTTGAATGCTAAGAAATTAAAGTAAAATGAATTTAAATGACTTTTAAAATGTCTGTTAAATAATCATATAAAAACGTTTTTATACAACTAAAATAAACTAGTTATAACATTTTACAAAAAACAATACAGTTCAAATTAAAACAAAGTTCATAAACTAGTTTTTGGAAATTTTATTTAGTTAAGTGTATGCAGGTACTCCTGATGATTCAGAGTTTGATGGTTCTCCTTGCTGGTTTTACTAATTACTGGTATTTTTGTTTTGCATATTTATTGATGGTAACTGCAGCTATTTTTTTTTGCCCTGTGTTTTCAAGAGTTGGAGGGTGGGTTGGAAAAAATAGCTTTAGGTTAGCTAACATACTTGCTATATTTATTAGGTAACTTTTTTATTCAACTAAGTTCATTGCTTTAAATTATTTGAAATTTTAATAAAATATGAACAAGATATGATGTAGTGAGGCGTTAAATCCTAGAGATTCAAACAAACAGAGCTCATGAGAAAATATAAACAATTGTTTTCTACTTTAATGCTTTTTTGACTTGCAACGGTTTGCTGTTCAAAAAATATAAATTGCTTTTCAGTTTAACTTTCAAAGTATACATAGTTTGAAAATTTGTCTTTCTAGAACTGTTAATTTTTTCGATCTACAAATGTTTTCAGTTGATAAAATTATGGAGTACAAAAACAGCTGTTTTGGAAACATTTAGATATTTTTTGTATTAGTTAAACAATTTTCTAGTCTAATCTCAAGAGATAAATAAACTTTTTATCGTATTTTATTTGTAATCAAAATCTATTAAAACAAAACAGTCAAAAGCTACTTGAAAATAGTTTTGATTTCTACTAACATAATACTTTTAAAAATTAGTAATTTATCAGTTTGTAATATTTAAACTTTGTTACCAACAAACAAAAGAACTTAAAAAAATAACTTTGTTTTGTAACACTTAAAACACTGTTTTTAAAATTAAAAAAAATTTAATGCAAAACCAATTTTTTAAATTCTACGGATATTAATGTTAGATATTTTGAGAAATTTTATGCTTATTAATAATGATTGCAAACTGTTATTTATATATTCATTATCAAACATTTAAAAAGAAAATATGTGCTATGATAATATAATTTTCCTAATAATATATTTCCTAGGTCCATCATATCGACAATAAACTTGTAACCGTATAGTAAAATATATAAAAAGACATAGTTATTGATTAATATATTAAAGTTCAAAATAAACTTGAACAATTTACTTACACTTAAAGTATTTTTTTATCCTAGTTTATAAATAAATAATTAAATCCCTGGTATGAATCTTTTATAATTTATTTTATTTTATTTTTCCTTAGTTTGTTTCTAACTTTAACTTTTACTGTTTAAGATTTTAAATCTTTCATTTTTGCCTTTAATATAAGTATGTTATAAAATTTTAGTTTTAAGTTTCTTTTTATGTTCAAAATTTGTTACTAGCTAAAAAACATTTTACCAAAATGCAAAATTGATGTTTCTTGCAAAAAAGTCATTGTGCCAAAATGTTGCTGTGCAAAAATTTCATCGTAAAAATGTGACGTTGTGCAAAAGTTTTGTTGTGCAACAATGCTCCCGTAAAAATATGTTGCCATGCAAAAATGACCATGCGTGCAAAAGAGTCGCCGTGCAAAAGTGACGCTGTGCAAAAGTGTCCCTCGTGCTAAAGTGATGCTCGTGCAAAAGAGTTGCCGTGAAAAAATGTCCCCTCGTGCAAAAGTGACACTTGTTCAAAAGTGACACCCACCCCTTTAAAACTATAGCTTATTTACCAAGGAAAAAATAATCTGTATTTAGTTTACACATGTTTATTTGCTATATATAGTAAATATGTTTCTTAGCTTCTATGTTTAGCAAAGTGCTTTTTATTTTAAATTTAGCTGGCTGAAGATTAAGGTGTCTAGTCTTATGAAACATGTGTACCAGTATTTTTGAAATCTTATTTTTCTAATAAATTATATATATATATATACTAAAACTTTTTTGTTGTTAAAAAAACAAGTTTATTTATACAGAAAAAAGGAATACATTCTATCAATGGTTGTCATGTTTTTCTTTGGATTGATAGCTTGTTTGACTTTGTTTGGATTAAGTGTATCTCGTATAAATGTTAGAGTTTTTTAGTTACAATAAATTAAAAGAATAATTCTTAATTATCTACCTTATATAAATTTTTATACTTAAATTTGAAATGATTAAAATGTTACTATTTTTTAGTATTTTTTTATCTTCGATCATAATAAACAGTCATCAGTTTACCCAACGGTTTCCTGCATAGATGTAACTGCTAACTGTTTCATTGAAGCTCAAACTGACATACAAACAGCAAATTGCAACCTATTACAAAAAAGGTGTTATCAATCGCATATTTTTACTTGTTAGTTTTTTATAAGTTGAACGTTTTTTAAATAACTTTAAAAACCTTCGGAATTAATGCAAAAAAAATATTGAGTCAGTAATGTTATAAGTATCTATTAACAACTATTGGTTTTCAAAACACACATTTTTGAAAATATCAAAACAGTTGTAAAATTGTTTTGTTTAATTTAATTTTTATTTGATATGTACAATTGTAAAAACAATTTTTAGAGCAAAAACAGCTTTTTAAACATATTTGATAACGTAAAATTTTTAAAAAGATAATAAAAGTAAAGTTATTCAATTTATGTATTTCTTTTCTATTGAATTTTTAACTGTTATATTCAATTCTTACGTCATATTGTTTTTTGTTTTTTTGTATAACTTTTGCATCTCTGTTTACCAAAGTGTAATTTATTAAAAATTCTAGAACATATGTTTCATAAAGACAAAAAAAATCGTCTTTAATCTGCAGCTAGTTCAAATTTAAAATAAAAAGCACTTTGGTAAACAGAGATGCATAAGTTATACAAAAAAACATAAAACAATTTGACTTAAGAATTGAATATTGTACATTACAAATAATTGGTGCAAAAAATGATTTTCCATCTAACTAAACAAACACATGTTTATACAGAAATTTTTTTTTGTATAACTTTTGCATCTCTGTTTACTAAAATGCTTTTTATTTTTGATTTGAACTAGCTGAAGATTAAAGACAATCATTTTCGTCTTTCTGAAACATAACTTCTAGATTTTTTTAAATCGCATTTTACTAAAAAATTATTTAAAAGCACTTCAAGTGGGCTCTGTAGAAAGCGATTAAGTTTAGACAATCACCTATTTTCTATATTTATGTAATTTATTTTTAATATAATTTTTACTATTTTATTATTAATTATTTTATTATTAACTATTTTATTAAGAAGTATTTAATTTTATTATTAACTTTGTATACACTTTAACTTTTGTTTTAAGATATTATCACAATAAACAGACTGAAGATCTGTTCTGTTTAACAGAACAGTGAAACAATTTTATTTGAAAACTTAGTATTTTATTAATATATACATTATTAAATATATCTATATATATGTTAATAGTTAAAAAAAAAGTTCTAGTCAATAGCGCTCGACAAGTTAAATTGGTGCTAAATATTTATTTGATTATATAACAAACAATAGATTTATACGACCGTTTCGTATATGAGATATATATATGAGTTAATACATTTCATAAAGAAAACAGTCTTATAAATCTATTGCTTGTTATATACTCAAACAAAAGAAAATCTATACATTATTTTTTATAATTTACTGAGAAAATTCGAGTTTAAAAATAACAAAACATATGTTTCATAAAAACAATAAAAGTGTTTTTAATCATCAGCTGTAGGTTCGAAATAAACTGCACTTTGCTAAACATTATTACAAAATTTATACAAAAAAAAACATCATGACGTAATTATGAAATTTTGTAGGGTATAAATATTTAGTGAAAAAATTAGTTTTTTATCTAAATAAACAACTAAAGTTCACAAAACTACAAACAAGTGACTATCACATTAAATACTTTTAAATTTATTGAATTTTAAGAGGAGCTTTTTTCGTTTGTCGACAACGGTATGAATTCATTCCTTTTATTTGAGCAACATTTTTACTTATTTGTAGTTTGTGAATTTTAGCTGTTTGTTTAGATCAGGGGTCGGCAAACTGCGGCCTGCGGGCCGAATGCGACCCTTTAAGTCAAAATCTGCGGCCCGTGAGCTCCTTTTCAACAAAGAATATACATTTTAAAAACTTTATAAAAGTTTTTTTGTGATAAAAACTTACATTTAGGCTCTTAATTTAATAAATACTCTTTATTAATGGCCTAATACTACTTAATCTATTATATTTTTGATTCTAAATAATAATTTTGAGCTGATTACTAGAATTTTTTTAGATAAATGCGGCTCTCAAAGGTTTTTTTCTAAATAGTGCGGCCCGCGAGCAAATTTTTCTAAGAAAATTTGCCCGCGAGTCACATAAGACTGCCGACCCCTTGTTTAGATGGACTGATTTTTTGTACTCTACAATATTTCATAATTACGTCAATGTGTTTTTTTTGTTTAATTTGTATAATTTTTAAATTAATGTTTAGCAAAGTGCAATTCATCTTTTTAAATAGTATTTTAGTATTAGTATTATTAGTATATATCTTTGAAAAAAATTTCTCAGTAATACATATACCTAGCATCCGACGCTTTAAACTAATTGAATAAGCAGTTCAAAACTTTCATACCATATACCTTTTTCTTTGAAAATCATTTAAAGCTCTATACTTTTCCATAATACTTTTATTTTTTTACGTCATTGCTACGTATCAGACATAATTACACATCTAGTCTAGTTTTGGATAAATTGTGAATTAAATTGTTGCATAAGATAAAAAAACGTTAAAATAAAAAATTTAGATTATAAATATTATTATTTCATGCGAAATATCTAGTTAAAAATACCTCTTTCAATCATATACGCTTTTATGTTAATAAAAGTTAAAATGGTTAAAATTCATTTGATATACAACTAGCTTAGGTACATAACAATAAATAATGTTTTACAAAAAATAAACTTAAGTTTTTTTTTTTCTCTTTAATTTTTCGAATCATTATTCAGTTATCAACAGTTTAATTTGTAGACAATCAGACGAAAAATCTATTGACTCAAATAAATGATACATCTTTTTCTAGTTTTTTTTTTGCGTTCATTTCGTAAAATTATTTCACTGCAAGCTTTTACTCGATCTTCTATAAACAATAAAATTGCACTCAATTGATTCGATTAGTTTGTGATACTAATTTTAGTCTACATAGTTTAACTTATTATATTTACTTATCATAGTTTTATTATAGCTGGCTTTAACAAGTTTTCTTAATTCATACACAAGAAAACAAATAATATTGTTGTATGTTTTAGGTCAGTTTAAAAAGAATAATTTTAAAACTTAAGTTGTAATAAAAGTTAAGCTTTATAAATTCCTTAATTAAATAAAAAACGAGTTAAGTAATACAACGTAATGTAAAAGGTTAAATTTTCAAGAGTTATACTGCTTGATTTTTTAAAACTATAGTTTTATAAATATGTATATTGTCCTGGGTATAACGTTAAACTGTTCTGGTGTATGACTCGATAACCGAAATGTTTTTTGTACACCAGGTCCTTTGACAAAACCTTTTGAGCGTATTTTTTGTCGTTCAATAAACAATAATATATGAATGATAAAAAAACCTTATTTTTACTAGTTAACTTGTAAATTGTTCCGTACATCAGTAATAAAGTTCAGTAACCTTCCATCACTAAATCAATTGGCGGAACATTTTACTACTATTTGTAATTAATTAATAGATTTTAAGCAGTTAATAATGTTTTGAGACTTGTTATATTAGATTAAACTTTGATTGTTTTTTATTAGTTATATAACGTGTTATATTTTGGATTTTTTTTAAATGACTATTCAGAAATTGCTTTAATTTTATTAGTTTAAACATATTTTAATATGAAAATTAAAAGTAATATAATGTTTTATAGAATTTCGTTATGAAACAATGTTTCACTGTAATAGATATCTTTAGTTATAATTTTTTTTTTCGAAAACATTAAAAAAATTGAAAACAAAAGATGATTGTATTTGAAAGTTAAATTTTAGGTTTCTTACTAAAAATTTCGTAAGAAAAGATTTGTAATTTTAGTGTTTAATATGTATATCCAAACACATTATCATACTGTATTCCTTACCTAAATTTAAAGGTGAAATAAGTTTTAAGAGCTAATTAATTTCTCACAAATTATAACAATTTAAAGGTGTATACTTTGTGCTCGCGTCAATTTTCATGGGTTCATCTTTAGCAGCTTCTATGTATCTAGTTAAAAATTTGAAATTTAAGCTAGGCGACTACATAGAAAAACATTTGACAAAAGTAAGCTATAAAATTTTTAACTTTTGCTTTATATTTATATTAGTGTATAACGTATTTTAAAAGCTTTTATTTATTAAAAAAAATGTCTCCTGAAATATTAAATTCAAATTTATTAGCTTGTCATTACAAAAACTAAATTAAAAGTAGAGAAGAACTTGTTTATCATTTGAACTTGAACATTTAGGCATTTTTTACTAAACTCTGAAATCATCTACTGTGTAATTTTATATAAACGAAGAAATCAAATCATAGTACTACTACATCGTAGAACTATGACTTGACTATAAAAATCTTATTAAAACTTAACATTTTAATCTAATTAAGTTTTGAAATATGACATTTTAGCTATGTACAAAAATATTGTATCTTAAAATAGCAAAATGATTTAAAATATTCCTTATCTAAAAACAATTTTACTTTAAAAATTTATACTATAAAAAAGAAAACTTTACTTGTTATATAAGTAATCTAAAATAAAGTTTGTAAATGCTTTTTAAAATAACAAGTGTCGAAAAATTTCAGCTTGAAATAAATATGGTTTCAAATCTTGTTTAAGAAAATAATATTTATTTTTGTGAAAAACATTCAACTTGTCGTTAAATCTTTACTCAACAATTAATCAAATTAATTCTAACAAAAAAAAAAGTATTTAAACAACTATTACTTTTTATCAGTATAATAAATAAAAATTTAGACAAAATTCGTATACAAAAATTGAACTTGTGTGGTTTTATGAGTTTTAAGCTAAGTAAAGTTGAATAATTTTTCAGAGACGAGATTTAGATTCACTATTAGAAATAGCGAAGCACGGTGATTTATTGAAAAAGCGAAGTGCTGTATTTGAAATTGCAACTATGGCTGCATCTTCGTACGAAAACAAGCTAAACATAGTTGAAAAGAATGGGTAATTTTTGTTTTTAGTATGTCGAGATTAGTTTAGCTAAGTCAATAATACATGCTTATATTAAGCTAATAGTTTATTTTTCACTTTACTAAATAAAATCATAAAGTAAAATAAAAAGTAGATTTATACAAATAGTTTTTCTAAAACTTTATCGCTGTTGTGCCTAAAGCAAGTAGAGAGCTTTTTAAATAAATAATTGTGAACAAATAGCTATTATTAACAAAATTTCCAAACATTAAAATAGTGGTTACCAAAGTGTGCACGAAATATATTTTTGGGTGCACGAAACTTTTGGGATGCAAAAAATCTGTTTTGGAGTGCATGAAAACTATTCTAAAATTTACAACTTACACTAAGTATTCTGGAGTTTTTGATGAAGAGCAAAAAAAGGTCTTGAGTGTTTTTAAGGCTAATTTTATAACTTACACCAGACATTCTGGATGAAGAGCACATTGGGCAGCACTAATGCTTATTTTACGATTTTGGGTGCACAGATTTTGTTAGCATGGTAACCACTGCATTAAGATTGTAATAAAAAAAAGTTATTATCATTTCATTGGTTTTTTAGTATTTTATAAATTCTATCCCAGTTTATTTATTTATATTTCATAACAAGATACATGGATGCAATAATGGTTTGTAACCTAGTTTTATGTGTCTGATATTTTCTATTATCAAGTTGCGACTCTTGAATAGCTTCTTAAAGTTTTCTATCAAAAAATTTTTAAATTGATTTTATCAAGTTTCGAGCAAAAAAATTATTTGAGAATTGGGTGGTTTTTGTACTAGACTTATTTTAGTTTTGAAGCTTTCGTACTAGGCTAAAGTCAAATGGTTTATAGAATAGAAGTTTGTAAAAAAATCTAAAATGTTTATTACTGTATATATTTTTTTTCCTTTTACTAAAATTCAACATTTTCTGATAGCTACCCATGAATTCTTTTACTAATAACTGTTTAGGTTTGAAGTACTACTTGCATTATCTTTATTTGATGACCTAACTGTCCAAGAATATACCCTTGAAGCAATTGCTGAATGTCTCAGTCATGATAACTTTCACCAACATTTTGTAAACGTTGGAGGTAATTTTAATTGTAATGCTAGCTAGTTGTGCATAAAAATGACTCTGAAGCTTTTCTGCTTTAAGGCTGTATTAAAATTTCTAAAGTTGTCTATAATACATTTGTATACTTGTATAAATTTTTACAAGCCGTATTGTTTGTCAGTAGTAGTAGACTGTTAAGAATCAAAAAAGTCCTAAGGAAATATCGTTATTATACATTTTTATATAAGTATACATTTACAAAAGTCCAATTAAATAATTCTTAAAATAGATGAAAACTTTTCAAAGTTAATTACTTTAGAAATATTATTCGTATACATAATTACCAATTATATACTATACTAACTTTAAGAGAACAACTGATTCAATGTGTAAAAAAATGTTTCCCTAATGACATTCATCCATTAACTATACACAGCTCTACTAAATTTTAAAAATTCTGCCCTGAAAACAATATACCATGTTTAACGCACAGATATAAAGATTTTACTTATTAAACCAAGTTTTTGTTTTCATTGGGCTTTGCTTGTCTAGATCTTCAGGACTAATAGTTCTGTTACGTTTTTTATTATAATTACTTAATTAAAAGCCCTTATTTTAATTGGTTATAATTTTTTTGTTAGTAAAAGTTATAAATGCCTTATAAAAACTAAGAAAATGGTGTTTTTATATAAACTAGATTATATCATTCTCCTTCACGTAAAAAGTACCCTGGTTATAAAAATAAAACAAAATACTTGATAGGTAATTAATCAAACAGTAGTGGTACTACTTTCAGTTTTGTAAACTTTATTTGTTCTAGACTTTTAAGTCTTTTTTATCATGTAATAAGTATTTTCAGTATAAAAAACGAAATTGCTCATAGTTCGAATTTTTTTAATAAAACATCAAACTACAGGATTAAAAAGTCTAACTGCCGTATTGAACAGTGATAACAGAAAAGTATTTCACCACGCTGCAAATGCTCTCTATTATCTATTGACTTCTAATAATTTTGAGAACAATGAATCGTCTTGCTTAGATTTTGATAGGTTTGACTTTCTTAACTAATTTATTTACTTTAAAATATACCTTATTAAAACTTCTTATTAAATACCTTCTACTTTTTATGGATGGGTGTCACTTTTGCACGAGGACACTTTTGCACGAGCATCACTTTAGCACGAGGGAACACTTTTGCACGAGCGTCACTTTTGCACTGGTTAAATTTTTTTTTATAACTTTAATTTTTTTTTTGCTTTCACTATTACCCCTTACCCTCGGGCGGTAATTTTTTTATTTTATTGTTTTTGTAATTTTTTTTTTCTATTTTTTTTTAATTAATAATTTGTACTAGGTATTAATATTTTTTTCTTTTACTGTTACTCCTTACCCTCGGTCGGTGATTTTTCTTTTTTATTAGTTTAATGTATTTTATTATTTTTTCTAATTTTTTATTTTTCTAATTTTTTCTTTGTTTGTACTATCACTGTTACCACTAACTATTACCCTCGGTCAGTAACTTTTTTTTATTTTTTTTTAAATTAATTGTTTGTTTATTTTTTCTTGTTTTTTTTACAATTTTTTTATTTTTTTATTTGACTCTCATGAAAAATGAGCCTTCTCGCAAAAGTGACGCCATGCAGAAGTGTCACCTTGTGCAAAAGTGACCCGTTCACACTTTTTCTAGCTTTAAAATATTTTCAAAGTATTTTTTGTTTAAGTTTTCTTTACAAAAGTTAATGTCAATCTTGTTTTAAAAATACACAATGGTATGTAGTGTAATAAACATAAAATAAATAAGCTAGTTTTTAAAAAAGTATGACTTTTTTTGTAGTTTTTGATTAATGTTTTAATATCAATTAATTTATTTTAACGCCGTAAAATTAGTTACTAAAATTAAAATATTTTCTCTCATGATGTACCTTCCTTTTTTATTTTAATTTATTTTCTTGTTGAAGGTTTTGTATTCTTTCATTTTATTTTAACTTCGGTATTCTTCTTGACTAGATTATGTGTAAATATGCGTAGCAAACGAAAATTAAACGTGATACACGTATGTACTAAACTTGTTTTTGTGTACTTAAAAAAGTTAATATAAATGTACCAAAATTTTAGTAAATTTAAGTAACAAAACAGTTTAGAGGATATTTGTAGAGCATGCAGACGAGTGGAAGTGGGGGATGATTGTCAGTTGCTCTCCACTGTATTGCTTGAACTCTCAACTTTCGATAATACAAGGTTTGTTGTCAATTTTTTTAAATTTCTGCTAATTGTCATAATTTAACGATACTAAGACAATGATTATTTTAATTTGATAGGATCATAAAATGTATAGTTTACAAAAAACAAGTATTTTATTTGAGATTAAGTATTCTGTAAAAATATTTAGGTCTATTCTTGTATCTATGAATAGTTCAATGGAGTCTCTTGTTGAAATGTTGGAAAATGTTACAAAATTAACAAAAGACACAAGTTTTAAATTTGAGTTAACATTGCTAAATATATTACAAACAATAGAGTTGTTAGTTGTTGAGCTTCCTAGCCTTATAGCTTCACAGGTAGTTATATTTACAGTTGATCAGTCGTATCTTTTGAATATAAAAAATTTCTTTAATAATATATATATATACGAAACAAAGTTGTCACCCATAAAAATTTTCAAGACAAATCAGGCTAACTAAACTTTTGCTGTTTAGACTAACATTAACACTTTTGAAAATATCAGTCTTACTAATGTTCTTTTATAAATTTGATTAAAGTTTAACAACTCTGTCTAATTTTAAACTTGTATAATTTTTTTGTTTGATTATTAGATATTTTAATTTATTTTTATTTGTGATAATGTTTAAAGTTCGTTTGGATGTTAATTTTTGTACTCTAAGACTAGCACTATTTAACTTATTTATTATAAGTTAGTGGTGCTTACCATAAATTAGTAATATAGAATAAATTTGAAGAGTTAAATGCTCAGTAAAATAGCTTTAATTGTAGCTTGAAATTTTTAATCGTTATTTTTTCTCAATAAACCAGTAAAGTTATTATTATATACAAGAAAATCACTAAAGGTTTTTAAACACACTGTGCATAGTTAGCATTTTGTTAGTAAATTATTTTTTGTAATATCATACGTAATGTTTTTATAAACTTATTTTTCTTAATAAATGATGCTTGTTTTGGCAGTTTAGATATTTTTTGTTATATATTAGAGCTCTTTAACTATAAAGCATTACCTTTACATTATTTTGATTGATAATATATGTTTAAGAATAACTTTTGAAACATTGATTGCTTTTGTTTTTATCAATAACTTTTTTTTTTAAATAGAATTTATTACTTTTGTTTTAGATTTATATGAAACGTTTTTTTTTTTCATTTAGACCTGCGCATACTGTATTTAGTTAAAAAAACGAAGTTTTTAATTGTTACTTATTTAAGTAAAACTATCTTCAAGCAAAATAAAATAGAACTTTGTTAAGTTATTACAAATTATATACTTTTATTATAGTTTTTAAACAATTTACTGTAAACTTTGAAAAATTATAATTTTAAATGTTTGGAAAGTTTTAGTTTTATAAATTATAACATTATAATGTTTATTAAAGTTCGCTTTTGTATCTATTTTATCTGGTTTATTTGATTTCAGGAAAGTCTTCATACATTACTATTAAAGGTACCATCTTGGACAAGTAATCAAAAAATTTGTTTATTTAGCATGAAGCTGTTAAATATTTTTGCTGAGAACTCGGAAGTTAGTTTTCAACTTGATTTTTGACAATATTTTTATGAACTAATTACTCTTTTTGGTTTTTTAGTTTATTGTTCGAATTGTTAAAAATTAGAGGTTTAACATATTATATACTTTTTAATCAAACCTTATTACAGTCATGTTTTTATAAGTACTACGTAAAAGTTTTTTTACTTACGATAGTAAAAACATTTTATTAATTGCTGTACAAACAAAGCACAATTTTAAGACTACTTGAAATTCAACTGTTATTATTTGTTTATACAGGGTAAGAAAAAGCTCGTATGTAGCGATGATGTTGATATAGTTAGTTATTTATACGACTTTGTTCACATTGCTGACAACGGTGTATTTATTATGCGTTCGATAGCATCCGTATGTTATGAAATCTCTTTAGTTTACAAATCAAGGTTAATTAAGTTCTTGCCATTGCTTAATTGATTTTACTATACTTTTAGTATTAGAAAATGTTTATAATTTTAAGCTATAATATTTTTAACGTTTGCATTTTATAATTAAAATAATAAAAACTAAAGTTTGAATTTAATTTAAGATGCAAGTTTCTAAAATTTAATTTTACCATTACCTCAATATGAAATACTTAAAATATTCATGCGAAGCAAGTTCACTAGAGTTTAAAATAACAAACTTTCGCAGTACTATTTCTTTATTAAACTAACTTATTTTTTTTTTTTTTTTTAATTCTTCAACGGAGCTATGAAAGTTTAAGAGATGCTAACATTGATGAATTATTATACTTAATTTGTATTAGAGTAAACTTTTCAATTTTTTTATGCTGAATTTTTTAAAGTAATTTTTATTTAAAATGCGTTTTTTATATTATAGTTTAAATATTTTAACTTACATACTTTTACAACTGCAGAGAGAAGCTAATTGATTTGGGATTAGTAGATTTTCTTCAAATGCTACAGAGTAGTTGTAGCGACAAAAAAGTTTGGAGTACAGCAGAAAATTGCAAAGAAAATTTACAAGTTAGACTTTTTTTTAAAAACATTTCGGTTTAATTTCCTTAAAAATAATTTATTTGAATTTTTATTTACTGTGTTCATTTTATTTACATATAAAAAACAAGCTTTTTTTGTGAAGGAATACTTGAGTATTTTGAAAAAAGAACTTAAAATGCTCAATAAATTTAATTTGCTAAGTAGCTCATCGTATAATTTTCATGACATCTTTTTCTAAGCCTTGTTCAAAAAAATTAGTTATATTATCTTCAAATCTTCCTTAGAAGTCTCTGAAAAATGTAAATAAACAACTCAACAAATTTATAACTTGTCGTCTAATAAGATAAATAAATTTTGAACCGTACTTTTATTAAGTTTATTATTAAATTAAATTAATTGATACAATTTAATTATTTATAAATTTTTTAAGTAAACTGTGTTTCGCTTAATGAGATTATCAGTATTAAACTATATTCTGATAATATATAGTTGAAAGTCAACGTTGAAAATTTAAAAATAATTTAAATGTATTGATTTTTCTTCTAGAAGTAGATATATCTTCGTTTATTTATTTTTTCAAAACGTACAGTTTTAAGTAAATAAAAGTGACTTTTTCTATCTGTTACAGAATGGTGATCCAACCAAAAAGAAACATGATGACAATAAAAACTTTTTTAAATCTGAAGTATCCTCTGCATTCGCCAGTGACTAGCATTACTATCTGATATAGAGCTGTACATTTGCCCTGATTTAATCAGAAAAGTTGTAACTTTTATCATGTCTAAGTCGTTCTAATTTGAAAGCTATTTCTTGACATCAGCTTCAATATTTATTTCCATTAGCAGATTGCAATTGTTTTAATTTCATCCAATGAACACTGCAAGTTATTTTTGATTTTTTAATTTGAAGTATTTTATCGTCCTTCATTTCACTGTGAATTATCGCCTTTTTTGTTTAATTGAACACAAACACTTGTTAACATTATTTTACAAAAATAAAAAACTATCACTGCTAAACATATTTTACATTGGTTGATGTATTACTTATATTATGGTTATTAGTGTAGTATTCTAAGAATAGCTTGAGTAGTATGCCTCAGTTCAAAAAATTTTAAAATTTTGAAGCTTATTAAATTTCGAAGATTTTTTTTTAGTTTACTTAAATTAAATTATACTTGGTATACTAAGTTTTAATTAGAATATTTACCAAGAAGTATAAAAATATATTGTATTTTATAGTTTTTATAAGTGTTCTAAGCTTTATTTTATCAAAATGAACTAGGTATAATTTACTCATAGTCTAAAAGAGCTTAATCAGAAATTTTATCATAAGTAACTCTACTTTTGAAAAAGGCCTGGGTGTAATTGATCTTAAACAAATTCCATAGTAAGAGTCTGAAAATGCATTTAGCGACATTGATTTAAGAAAATAGCTCAACTTCCTTGATGTATCGTTAGATTTACTTAGCATTTATTTTAAGTTTGATATTACAATTGTTCATACATAAAAAACTCAAAACACCCCTTAAACAACGCTAATTGCAAATAAAATGTTCAATCAAACATTGGTTAATTAATAGTAAGATTCAAAAACTTAAAAAATTATATTACACTCATCATTGTGCAGAACGTAACAACGAAAGTAATAACTAAAGTTATTTTCACAATTACAAACATCCTTAACTTTTTTAACTGTTACAATAGTCGCGGACAAGTTGTTAAACTATATCTAAGTGGTGTACAACTCGGAAACTAAAAGAATTTTTTACATCAGGCGCTAGGACCATTTATATTGAGCTTTTTTTGTCGTTAAAGAAATATTCTAATGTTTACAAAACGTCAGCGGACACAAAACAAGGTTTTTGATCATAAATAACGATACAAAGCCTATAAACAATCGAAGAACAAAAACCAGGTAAATGGTAACTACCAGTTAAAGAACATTATTTAAAGTCGATTGTAAAAAATTACTAACACATCATAAAATAGTTTATTAAGCCTAATAAAAGTGGAAATGGGTCTCTTTTGCACGAGCGTCACTTATGCACGAAGCGTCATTTTTGCACGAGGATACTTTACATTAAATCTCGAAATAAACAATACAGCAAAAAATAATGATGTACTCTACGCAGGTGTGTACTTAACACGGGTGCGTACTTTACGTCGGTGCTTATTTTATCGCTTATGTTTTTAAATGTTGTAAAACAAATTTGTTTTTCTCATGGCTATTCCATGAAAAACACATAAATTGTGGGCATGACTTTTTAATTTTATTTGATATAGAGTTGTTCATTTGCCCTGATTCAATCAGAAAAGTTGTAACTTTTTTTATGTCTAGTCTTTCTAATTTAAAAGCTACTTCTTGACATTGGCTTCAATATTTATTTCCATTAGCAGATTGCAATTGTTTCAATTTTATCCACTGAACACTGCAAGTTATTTTGACTTTTTAGTTTAAAATTATTTTATCATCCTTTATTTCACTGTGAATTATCGCCTTTTTTGTTTAATTGAATACAAACACTTGTTAACATTATTTTATATAGTAATTTTTGTTAAATATTTGTGGATTATATTTCTGTTTAATTTCGAATTCTTTATCACTTTAAGTCAGGGATCGGCAGCCTTTTGCAGCTCGCTGGCCAATTTTCCAAGAAAAAAATGCTCGTGGGCCGCACTATATAAAAAAAAATCTTCAAGGGCTGCGTTTATTTATATAAATTTATACTAATCAGTAGAAAAATATTTTTTTAGATCAAAAATATGATAAATTAAGTAATAGTTGAGCTCTAGTAATCAGCATTTATTGAATTAAGAGCCTAAATGTAAGTTTTTATTACAAAATCTTTATTTTTTATTGTAATAAAAATCAAAGATTTTTCGCTAAAAAGGAGCTTGCGGGCCTCTGATTTAGACTTTGAGGGCCGCATTTGGCCCGCGGGCAGAAGTTTGCCGACCCTGCTTTAAGTAGTACTAAAAAATTTGTTTATAGTGTTAATAATACACTGTTTATTTTCTAGGTTAAATTTGAAATTAAAGCAAAACTAGTTTTCACTACTGAGAAAAAATTATAAACTCTTATTGTAACTT
Organism: Thalia democratica; assembly: GCF_965202585.1. Lineage (NCBI taxonomy): Eukaryota > Metazoa > Chordata > Thaliacea > Salpida > Salpidae > Thalia > Thalia democratica. Next base: position 64,099,401 of record NC_139165.1, read on the forward strand.
TATAAAAGAATTTTTTAAATCATGAAAGTAAAAAGAAATATAATTAAACAACAAAATGTATTTCAAAATACATATTTTCACTTATGGGTACAATTTTTTTATATTTAATAAAGACAAATACTTTTTTGCATTAATTTTTAATTTTAATTGAATTTTGTTGCTAACGTTTGTCAACTTTTACTGTATACAATTTAAGAAACTACAAAAAAATTAGTTATCGTTTTTTTTTAACTGTTATAGATTTAGCCAAGAGAATCACAATATTTTATATTTTTTATGTTAAAACAGGTTGCTGATTATCTACCATAGAAAAGTGTTAAACAGTCAAAGGTAACTCTTATTTATAAATTGAGTTAGACTACCTCTTTAAAAAAGTTATAACTAAAAAAGTTCTGTCTCGAAGTTTGAAACTATATAATGCAGTACTATTCTCAATCTTAAAAACAGTTAATAGAATGTAAAACTATGTTATGGATTTACTTTTAAAAATACAAATTTAGACTTACTTAAAGTTTTTTTTTTAATTCTATTTTTTAATATAATGTAATGTTTAACTTTTTTTTTAGTAACGACCATAAATGTCTCCTTACTATGCTTAAAATATAACTAAATTAAGATACCTAATAAGTTTAAAGGAAGATTCTATTACATACTTGAAAATATAAAAAACTTATTAAGAAGTTATATTATTTTACTAGTTGTGAAAAACTATACAAAACTTTCAATAAACTATTGACAATTTGAATAAAATGTTTTTAATTTAGATACACAACTCTGTAGTCTGTACTTTTTAAAATCCTTAATAAAAGTGATTATAGACACAAAAAAATAGTAAAACAATACTACTTTGAAAAAGTAAAAAAAAATTGCAAATTTAAATCAAAGTTGTTACTTTGATAACCAAATAAGTTTTAGAACAAAAGCTAGTAAATTTTCAAACTTAAGATTTATTTTACTTAAAAACTAATTATTCGTGTTATATATACTACTACAGTATATTTTATTGAACTACAAAAAATTACGCTCCAAATGTGTGGTCCTAGGACCTGGTGCACGAAAAGCTTTTGGTTGTCGAGTCGCACACCACGGATACATTTTAATGTCTTGTCCAGGATAATAGGTTAAGTAATTTCCTTATTTTAATGAATCAGAACAGACTTAGTGAATTCTATTTTTTAGCAGTCGTGACTGTAGTTTTTAAGAGATTGTTTGTCTAAATATTACATTTAAAAAAATGTATAGTGCATTCATTTTGCCATTTAAACAACAATTAGTTTCATTTTTATTTAAAATGTTTAGGTAAAAGAAACAAGAAAAATATCGTTTTAAAAATTTAATAATAATGCTTCATAAGATAGTTCGAAAAAAAAAAGAATTAATTTAGCTTTATTTGCAAAAATAAAAACAGTAGTCGTGTTCGTGTCGTGTACAAAAAAAACTTCGTGCACAATTTAATACAAATAAGATAATTGTATCTAAGTGATATACTTGAAACTTAATTTTAATTGTTAATTTTAGATGAAATTATTATTTTAAAAATGTATACAGATTTTTGGTATCCCATTTTACATAGTAATAATAAATTCAATCAAATTCAAATTTCTATTTAAACGCATTCATAAAATAACTATCAAATCATAAAACATGTTCAGTTTGTGACTGATTTTATCTAGTTAATTTTTAGATTGATGGAGCTACAAGTATAAACAAATTCGTTCCACCCCAACCATCCCTCACCAATTAGTAGTTTTTATAAAAAATACAGTTTCATTTTAAAAGACACCTTACATTACAGATAATTGTCATATGTCTACATATGAATATCATACATTTAACCTATAAGTGGCATTTAATATTTTAAAATAAAAAGTTTATTCCATTAAAAAAAATTTAGCACTTAGTGAAAAACATCAGTCAGTGCTCAGTTTTCCTTCTTTCCTTTTTTAATGATAAATACACTTTATTACTTCTAGCAACTAATTAAGTAGTAATAAAAAGTTTATTTTCAGATTTAGGTTTACAATTCAATTATTTTTTCTGTTTTATTGTAAAACTTTTATCTGTAGGGTAGGTCTGAAAAACAACAATTGTAATATAGTCAGACAAACCTATTTATAAATTAAAAAAGGAGTATATTATTTTTAAAAGATAAGTCTACTACTCCCCTCTTAAAGATAAGTTTTATCTTGTGTAGTTTAACTTTTTCCTTTAGCAATATAACTTAATTTATCCAAAATAAATGAAAAAAAAACAAAAGTCACTACGCTCTACCCTAAAAAGTATAAAAATTGAAAAACGATAGCTTTAATTGATGAAACTTTAACAAATGCTTTTTGTATTTTAAAAATAGTACTTTTCAATATAAGATATGTCACTGTATTTTGAAACTTATATTAGGAGTATTGTTATTTTAGAAGTTTTTTATTGCTATGTTTTTTATAAGGTTTTTACAATGGTCAATTATGTGCTTACAAAAAATTCAACCTTAGCCAGAAAATATTTAAAAAATATAATTAAAACACCTTGTGCAAAACTTCATATGAAACTTCAGCCTCATAAACTTAAGCTGGTTTAAAAAACTTTCATGAGATCTATTTTTGATTTTCTGAAACCACCCTAATGTAAACTCTATGTGACTCAAAATATGACTTTTGAGTTTTTAGCTTAATTTTTTTTTACATGTGGCAGTTGTCACAAATACACTGTGCCAAATTTATGTTGAATATAACTAAAGGACCCTTAAAGCTCATACACATACCTGTAGTCAATGGACCTGTAGTTAAACTTTTTTTTTATCTTTAAGGGCATAGGGGAGGTCCAACATTTTTTTTTACTAAAAATAATATTAGATCCTATAGGAAATCTTAAAGTACAAACTACAAGCCAGTTTTTATAGAATTAAAAAATATTATTTAACTTTTGAGATATTGTAAAATTTATAAAAAGTTTCCGATAAAAACGTATAGACCTCAAGTTTTTTGGCATCAATTTTCTCAGAAATTTAAAAAATCACTGAAAACCTATCTTCTCCTTTATTTTTTTTAAGATAGAGACCTCAAATTTTCAGGAAATGTTACTTTTATAGTTGAAAAGACTTGAATGTTGGAATTTTAAAAATATTAAAAATTAAAAATTTTAGATAAAAAAACAAAAAAAAATATTAACAAGAAGTTAGCAGTATATAAGTATAAGTATATAAGCGTATTACATAATTTTTTAAAGCAATTTTCTTGCAAATGTTTAAGTACTTTTTATTTATTTTTAAGATCTAAAAATTTACTTATGGCTTCTTCAGAGTCTAGTAATTATAAAAACACTTAAAAAATGAGTTGTTTTTTTTTAAGTGTTTTTATTATTACTAAAAATCTTTAAATCGTCGAAAATATATCTAACTAACAAGTTTAGACTCTGAAGAAGCCATAAGTAAATTTTTAGATCTTAAAAATAAATAAAAAGTACTTAAACGTTTGCAAGAAAATTGCTTTAAAAAATTATGTAATACGCTTATATACTTATACTTATATACTGCTAACTTCTTGTTAATAAAAAAAATAGGTTGTTTTTTTTAATAAAAATTTTATTTTTCAAAATTAAAAAAAATCCTGCATTCAATCTTTTTAAAAATTAAATAATACACTTTCTGTGAAAATTTGAAGAAGATTGCTTAAAAAATGAAGGAGGAGATAGATTTTTAGTGAAATGGTCTTATTTTGCGTTTTTAGTTTGCGCCTTCCATTAGGAACCTATTGAGGTCACCGACTTTGACTGTTTATATCTAAAAAATACTTTGAATTTTTTCAAGCTGTTAAAAATGTCTGATAGCTCTGATAAAACTCTATAAAATAAGTTCAACTTGTAAAAATCATGGTGGATCCCCTATGCTCTTAATCTATGTATATCAATACAGTTGACAAAGACAACAAAATTTTATCAACTTTGAACAGATTTCCTTGATTATTCTTGATTGTTTTCTTTTTTTACAATGATCTACAAATATCAAAGAAAAAGGCATAAGTTATTTTCGGTCTTTGAAATCTTAAAAATTTTCAAGGGAATTGTTATATATAATTTTATCATTATAAGACCAAACATTTTTTTCAACACCAGGTTAATTGACTACATTAAAGCATATGAGCTTTGAGGATACTTTAGAAATTATATTATTTGTTGTTGTATTAAAAAAGTAAATGTCAACTTAATCTGAGGAACTAAACTATTAAAGCTATTAGTTTCTTAAAATTTTCTTAACCTAATATAAAAGTTACAGCAAAATAAAAAAAAAATACTATGAGCTTTTGAAGTCTTAAGAAAAAAAAATTTTAGTGCTATATGGTATTAGTTAATTTTTTTTTACTTTTATCAACATTTTTACAGTAGTAAATAATATTTTGTATACACACAAAACTTACTGGAAAAAAAAGTAATGTTACAATCTGCAAAAAACTTTAGCCAAGTTAGTTATTTAAATTTGAATAGTTGTTTAAGTAGTTGATTTAATATTAATTAGTCTTAGTAGCTTAAACTGTTGTAGAAAATTAATTTAAGAATATGTTTTAATATTTTTATAAACAAAGTATACAAAGACTTATAAATATTTTGTAATATAAGCCGGTTAAAAATTAAATTAATTTTTTTAGGTATTGAAGACTAACAATCTAACTTTCTTCAGGAATGCTTCAGTTAGTTATATTTATTATATTCAAATTACACAAAAACATAGCACTTATCAATATTATTTTTTCAAACTTATTAGAAGAAAAATTAATTAAAAAAAAAATTATGTTATTAGAACTTCATTTTGTTGTTGTTTGACTTTTTGGCTTTATGATGATTTTGTTCTACTAATGTTTTTCATTATAAAAAAAAAACTTAAGTCATAACTTGCAGAATTAAAGATAATATTTCACAGTAGCAAAATACAACCATATATTAAGTAAAAAGGTCATCTTACTATCCTTTTATGAATCCAGTAGATCTTAATTGTTGCTTAAAGCTACTTATTATCTAATTTTAATGTTATAATATTTGGGTTCTTCTTAAGGGTTGCCACACTCAGGCTAATAATTAAATTTAATAAAACCTCACACAACTTTACGTTAATTTAAAATTTTTGCATATTATTTTTAAATATTAAGCTTATGGGAAATTTATTGCAAAACTCATAGTAGTTTGGATTTTTTCTTAAATTTTAGGCTAGTTTTATAATTTTAAAATATTTTGATATTTTTAAAACTTTGATATTTACTTTCTGTTTTTTCTAATAAGTTTAGAAATATTCAAACTTAACTAACAGTTAAGTTTTTCAGTTTTTGTCTTTGACTACTTTTTTTTTGTATTCTAATAAACTCAGGCTAGTTTGATATAATTCAGGCTACCTTTTTGGTTAAATGAGTAACAAACATGAATTGTAACAGTTGTTTTATAAGCTGTGAAAAAAATTTATTATAGACCTAAAATCATTTCAGTTTTAAGTACTACCTTAACTTTTAGAATAGTGTTATTTAGTTTTTTGTCAGTGTAGAATGTACAAACATGTATGACTGCTTTTCTTGAACTCAATATAGGTTAAAATTTGTAGTTGTTATAATTGTTTATATACATGAACTTACTAGTTGAGTGTTTTAAAATTTTCTGGACTAAATAGTAAACTAAAATTTGTAAAATAATAATTGAAAAAAGTTATAGAAACTGAAGAAAAGTCTTATTTAAATTTTGTTTATTTATAATAGCTTTTTCACAACAATTGCACAAGATCTGAAATTAAATATACAAAAAAAGTTATCTTAAAAATTTATTTTTAATGTTATCTAATTTTTTATTAAATTTTACAGACTACAAAACTTTTTATTGATGGTAAATTTACAGAAAGTGAAACTGAAAGATGGATTCCTTTGCACAATCCAGTAAGTTATTTTAAGTATAAATGTATGACATAAAAGTTTAAAAAAACCATCAGGCTTTAATTTTTATTTACGGTGACTAGAAAATCTAATGTGCACAGTTTGTTCATTACACTAACTGATTGTTTAGAAAGACTTTCATAGTTTAAAGATACAAAAGTACTAAATCCATGGTGTATTGTTTTTATAAACCTTATAAGATTTATAAAAATTACAAACATGAAAGACTTGGAACAATTACCATACAAAATCAACAAATAAAAAAAGTTATTTCTGTACACAAATTGTTTCTTTAAAACTTGCTAAAATAAGGTATATAGCTTCACAAATTTAATTTTTAAGTAAAAGTACATTGCAAAATAAGTTAACATGTTCACTTAAACTATTTTTTTATACAAGGGTACTCTGTTAATATGTATTTTTTTGTTTTTTACTTATAAATTTAACATTTCTCAATAAGAATATTTAGATTACTTTGTATATTCATTAAATTTTTTAGTTATTGTTTTCAAAATTTATCAACTTTTATAACAAAGGCCACAAATGAAGTTGTAACAATGGTACCACAAGCAACACAAGCTGAGATGATGGCAGCAGTTGCCAGTTCTAAAAAAGCATTCAAAAGCTGGAAGAATACCAGTATTTTGCAGCGTCAACAAATGATGTTTAGATATCAGCAGATTATTAAAGACAATATGGTTAACTAGCACTTTTTTTCAAATTTTCTATTGTTTTGTAGTTGCTACAAGTGTATATGTCTGCTTGTGTTGTTTGTACGTAATATACATTTGTTTGTTTAAAATATTTTAGTTACTTCTAAAAAGAAAGAAAGATAAGTAGTCTATTAAAAATAGGGTGAACTTGCCAAAAACATAACTCTCGAACAAGGTAAAACTTTAGCAGATGCGGAAGGTGATGTTCTTAGAGGATTACGTAAGTTTTTTTTTCAAATAATTTACTTAATTATTTTGTGTCTTTGACTTTTTTCAACATTTTAAACCTGTTTATTATATTTGTAGTTTTCTTAAAGAATCAGCCTTAAAAAGATTACAATGTAGGCAAAAGTATAAAAATAATTAATGTTCCTAACTTAAAATATTTTAACTCTTCAGTAGTTTAATTAGATTTTTATACTAATTTATATATACCTCTGATGATTCTGGCTAAATTAAAAAACTCAAACTACTTTTCAATCTTAAAAACCAATTTTAAGGGCATAGGAAGGAGTCCAACACTTTTTTACAAAAATTAGCGTTAACTTTTTGGAATTTCAAAGCTTAAAGTATATACTATAAAAAACTTTTTATAAAACAAAAAAGATTAGTTAAGTTTTGAGATATAATCAGTTTTGTAAATGTATGGAATGGGAAATCTTTTAGCCAATTTTCACTGATAAAAAATTCACCAAAAATCTATCTATTCAAAATACAAATTTAATCCTTTGTTAACAAAAGATCCTAGCGAAACAATTTCACTAGAGTATTTAATAATAACAAATTATACAGTATCTCCATCTTAGTTTTTAAAGTAATTTACTTAAAACTGTTAGGAAATGTTGTTTTCAATATTACGAGCAACTTTTAGGAAACAGATATGTGAAGAGAAGATTGATTATTTTTAATGACCAAAGTTTAGAAAAAAAAAATCAATTTATTTATTTATAAAAAAATAAAAGCAAAAATTGGAAGTATCTTTTCCTCAAATTTTCATAACTTATTAAATATTAGACTGAAAGTTTAAAATGGTTGCTAAAAAATTATAGGAGATAGATTTTTTATTAAAAAGTTTTTTTTGCCTTTTTATTTTGCGACTGATATAATGAAATTATTAAACTCACATTGGTTGCTTACATCTAAAAAGTTACTTTAAAGTTGAAAAAAAAAGGTGAAGAGTAAGTGGTAGTTTAGACATCAGTGTAAAAATAAGACTAGTTTTTAAGATGAGTGGTTGACCTTTTTTTAGTAAAAGGCAAACTTAAGATAACTTTTTTATGAAAATAAGTTTAAGTTCTTAAACTAATATTTTATATTGATGTCTTATCTGACTGCTGGCTTACATAAAAAGTACACATATGTAGTTGTTAATTGCAGAAAATAAAAATTAAACAAAGTTTAGTGTTTCACAAATTATCTACGAAAATAGGCAGACTCTTGATGGTTACTCTAGTATAAATGAATGACAAGTCATTATGTTACTTAAGATCAAAAAGCTCTAAAACTGATTTAATTTTTTGTTTATTATAAAATTGATAAGTATTTGGTGTGTGTTTGAATTAATTGTAATTATAACAGAGGTTGTGGAGCACTGCTGTAGCGTAACTTCGCTCACATTGGGTGAAACAATGCAAAGTGTTGCAAAAGATATGGACACCATGACATTCCGTTATCCAATTGGTGTATGTGCTGGTATTACCCCATTTAATTTTCCTGCTATGATCCCATTATGGGTTAGTTATATAATATGACTCTATTGTTTTATTTTTAAGTCTTATTACACTAAAACATTACTGGTCTATAATAATTATATACAGCTATGAATGTTGAGTAAACGTTTGTTGGTAACAGTTTTGGTTTTTTTTAACAGTTTTGCTAAAATGTAATTAAATGATTTATTAAAATCAACTGTAAATTTATCAGTTCTATTTCCTAAAAAAGTTGTTTAAATATATGAATAACTACATTTATTTATACATATTTTTAAATTGTATTTTAAACAAAAAATTATAGTTTTTTCATTATAAATCATTAATATTTTTTTAATTTAAAAAAGTGGTATTTTTTTGTAGAGTGTTTAAAAGTTTCAACACACTTTTTGATTAAAATTACAAAAAGTTTTACAAAACAAACACCTAAGTTTATTTAATTGCACAATGTTTACATTGCTCACATTTAAGTGTACTGCAATGACTTTGCGTTTCGTGTGTAATTTTTGTATGAACTATGATTTAAAGTTAATTTTTATAGATAGTTTTGTATAAAGATAATTTTATTTGTACTGTTTTTTTTTGACATAATTAATTAGTTTTTCTGTAACTTATGATAAATTTATTTTATTTATTGCATTAGTTTTATGCTTTCATAACAAACCTATTGAACTTATTTTGACCATTTATATTTTAAATTTTACTTTGAAAGTGGCAAATTGCATATTGTAGAATAAAAAAAAATTTCAATTGAAAAAAATTGTGAAAAAAACTTACTTAGTTTTTATTGCCCTAACTACAAATGCACTCTTGCTGTAAATGTTGAAACTTTATTAAGAATATACAAAAACTAATAACTAAAAGACGTAGCAAAAATTTATTCTCTAGTTAAAAGCAAAACACTAACATATAAAGTTTATGACCATATAAACTTTGTACCGAAAAACGCTCATATCAAAACAAATCAGTACTTCATAAGATTTTAAATAATAAAACTGCCCGAAAAGGTATTGAATGTATTTCCTTAATATTTAACAGCTCTTTTTGTATTAGTAAGATAATTATACTTTACTATCTAAAAAACAAAACATTTTTTATTTATTTTTAAAGCTACCTTGTTTATACTTTGTGCTTGTGTGTCTTGATAAAGATTTAAACATTTAGATACTCACTGAATTATCCTAAATATTTTAAAATATTCAACCTACATCGTTGGTGTAGTATAATTGGTCATAGATAAATTAAAATTTTCCTTTTTAAGTTTGAAATAAATAACAGGTTGTCTTGTTTTCTATTGTTGGTAGAAAGTTATAATAATAACAATAAAAATATTTGTAGTATAATGGTTGTACGCAAAATTATCTGTTTTTTATATATTTATAATTTAAACAATTTATAGCATAGTTAATAAATACATGAATGCATAAATTTTACTTTAATAACTATCTTTTTGACTAATAATGAATTTTAAAATTTAGAATATAAGTACTTAGTGATTTACATAAAATATGTTCATATGCAGCTTGAATAACTAAGTATCAAGTTCTTAAGTCTAATTCAAATTATTAAGAATAGACTACTAACATAAAAGTTTTAAATTTATTTTATTTTGTTTTATAAAAGCAAGAAGTTTAAATACAGCGAAAAAAAAAAATGTTTTCATTAAAATTTTGTTAAATTCAAAAGTTAAATTTTATTGAGTTTTTTATTGATGCTTATTTTAATGTTAAGCTTGTTTAAGTCGTATAGTTTTTAAACAGACGTAGTTTAATTAATATTCTTTTTAACACAGATGTTTCCGATGGCACTCATAACCGGCAACACTTCTCTGATGAAACCATCTGAAAGAGATCCAGGTGCCACCATGATGCTCGCTCAGATGGCCCAGGACGCTGGATTCCCTGACGGTACCATCAACATTATACACGGAGCGCATGACTGTTTGTTTAATTTTTTTTTATTAAGCTTTGATTTCTTAGTAAAGTTCTTCAAAGTAAGAGATGTCTAGTAGACATAACTAAGAAAAGTAAAAATAGTTATTAATTGTACAAATTTAAACTATGTACGAACAAAAACAGCGGTCAACTTTATATGTGACCACCCCGACATTAAAGCAATTTCATTTGTTGGATCTAACCAGGCTGGTGAGTATATTTATGACAGAGGAACAAAAACTGGAAAACGTGTACAGTCTAATATGGGCGCCAAGAATCATGGAGTTGTTCTTCCTGACGCCAATAAGGTACTACTGAACTTCGGTTTAAATTAACATTGTTTTTGTAGGTTTGATAATGTTTTTAGTTTAAAGTTTTACATGCTTTAAAAAAATAGTAAAGTATTTAATTTTAAAAGCTTTTGTATTTTCAATATATGTTGCTTAAATTTTGATTTTTATCAGTTTTTTTTTAGTTAATTTAAAAGAATCTATACATACTTGTCTTTAGATTTTTTTCTTTTTTGAAAAATAAAAAATTGTTGACTATAAAGTTGACCAATTTTTCTATAAACTTGAATTTAAAATACTTTTTATTAAAACAATTTTCTAACAAACATTATGTTATAAACCGACTTTACGTTCTGACAAATTAACTTTGGCTTAACTAAATATATATTTTAATATCGAAACTAGATTTAAAGTAAAAGGCTGTAACCAATCTAAGTTGTTAGGGGTAATTAAATGGTAATAGATATGGGTAGATAAGATAAATACTTCTAAGATACTTGAAAGTAAACAAAAGTTTATTTATAAATATAAAACAATCACACGACACACTAACTAAAACTACAGTTCAACACAAATGGTATTACATTTATAATAAGTATCTTATACTTAATCAAGAAAGTATCTTAAATTTAACGTGTTTGTAATGCATCTTAACTTTAAGCACACCAATAACTGCCGAATGCTCATAACTTTGAAAATATTGTTTGTTTTATATCAAAAGCAAAGAAAACTTTTTTTTTCTTACGTATTCATTGAAAAGAAATTAACTCCTAACAATAAAAAATGTTTGTTTTTTCAATACTGGAAGCACGTCTCGAAAACTGCATAAAACAGTTTACAACATCCGCTTTTAAATAAGTTTATCGCGTTAATACCGCGACGAGGCAACTTAAGTAAACGCAGTTTTAGTTTTACATACAACAAACTAATATACAACACAGGAGAATACATTGAATCAACTGGTTGGTGCAGCATTTGGAGCGGCAGGTCAACGATGCATGGCATTATCAACAGCCGTGTTTGTTGGCGAGGCTAGAGAGTGGGTTACCGATCTGAAAGCGAGAACTGAAAAACTCGTTGTCAATGAAGGTTGGTTATTTTTTTTATGGTTGGTTTGTACTAAAATGTTTTTTTTGTTCAAAAATTTTTATTTTATTAAAATTGTTATTTTAAATTTAACTCCTATTTAGAATACTAGCTTTCAGCTTTTGTTTGATATAGTTATTTTTTAAAATTGTAGCGTAAGTATCATATTTTTAAATCTAGATAATAAGAAAAAATGTATAAATAAGCTTTAAAACATTGTTTCAAGTATAAAAATATATCTTGCTTTCATACCTTTTAGTACTACCAAATCTATTGGTAGTCAGTTTTAAATGGAAAAAAAAATTGTACAAAATACTATAAGGGTTATGTTCGGTATGTATAATTATTTTTTTTTATGTTAAAAAGTTTTTTTTTTATAAATAGTGTTTAGTATTAAAAACTTGTTTCAGTATCATTTATTTTTTTCTTATTTCGCCTTTTTTTTTTGTAATTAAGATAGACAGTTTTATGGAGTCTCTTAGTGTAAATATACCAGTATAAACTTCTAAGACTCTGTAGCTGTTTAAGATTTAATTATATTTTTACAATATACTTTATAGTAGATTAAAAACTGTTGTAAAAAATTTTTTTTTAATTCGTGTTTAACTTTATAAAAGCACCTGTTTGTTCATAACCACTTCAAAACTTTAGTTGGCATATAAATTAACGATCAATTAAATTTGTTATTGAAAACTCATTTTTAAAATACCTAAATACTCTTTTCAGGATTGATATAAAGCCTGGAAATACCTAGAATTTAATAGGTTAGACAAAATAACCTGGAATTTTTAACAATTTTTAGATGTAAAATAATTAGATTTAAGTTAGATAAAAAAAGTATATTACAAACGGTATTTTTTAAACTATTAAAAGTTTTTCATCGTATAACAATTTTAAAAAAGAATTACACTATCTGTTTAATATTTTATACTATTAAAGATAGTTTTTTACTTTAAATTTTATTTTATACTAATAATGGACAAAAAAAACTTCTAAAATCAAAAACCTGGAAAAGACTTTTTTTAAACCTATGGCTATTATGTCTATGCCAAAAAAGGTTCAGTAGTTTTTTAAGTGCTTAAAAAGCGACTCATATGAAATTATTAAAATCGGCTTAGGAACCCAGGCTGGATGCGATTTGGGGCCTGTTATTTCTCCAGAGTCAAAATCGAGAATTGAAAGTTTGATTCAATCTGGAGTTGATGAAGGAGCAAACTTGTTGCTGGACGGCAGAGGTGTAAAAGTGAGCGGATATGAAGCAGGAAATTTTGTCGGACCAACCATTCTCACTGGTGTCACTGTGAGATTTTTTGATTATTTGTTAAAAAAATGTTTCAAGTAATTGTTAGTTGGATTACAGTTCTTCAAAAAAAAAAAGTATTAATCTACATCTTTTTTAGTTTTAATTCCTTTAAAATACAAGTAGTGTGATATTATAAGTGCCTTGTATGATATAAAAGCTGATATTGTTATTTTTTATGCTCTGGCGTTGTAAAATTTACAGCAGTTTAAAAAGGTAGTCTTATTAAATAACACGACAATAGCATAAGAATAAAACAACAAGTAATCGTACAATTAAAAAAAAAAAACTAATATGTTTTTTTTTTAATTTTGTGGCTGATGTTAAAACCTAGTCTTGTATTTATTAAATGTACAATAGCATTTCATTTAGTATGTGTCGAAATATACTTACTAAATTATCAGCCTGAGATGCAATGCTACAAAGAAGAAATATTTGGGCCTGTCCTCGTTATTGTTGAGGTGGACACTCTTGATGACGCAATTGAACTGGCAAATTCAAATCCGTACGGTAATGGAACAGCTGTCTTCACTAACAGTGGGGCTAGTGCAAGAAAATTTGTTGATGAAATTGGTTAGTTTTTTTTGTACATTTATTGAAGTTTATTTTGTTGTTAGTATATTTATTGACTTGATTACCTTCCAGTATGTTTTAAGTTTTTTTTTCCCCAAATAGACCTGAAAAATCTATAACAGACTTTATTATGCATTTATGGCTATTTACACGATTTCTAAATTTAGTAGTCAAAATAATATTTTTAAGCTTGTCATTGTGTTTTTAACTTTAGTAATAATTTATTTCTTGGAAATTTAACTTATTAGTATCTCTCATAATTATAATATTTCTTTTTTTTTACCCTCTTTATGTTATTTAAGAATAGTAAGTGTTTTTTATTAATAAAAACTATTTGTTTTTGTTAAACAATTTTCTTGTTTATAACATGTATTCGACAAGTTTATCTTTTTTTTTGTAGTTAAAAAATAAATACTTACACTTGATAAGATTAAGTTTAGTTAAAAATTTTGATAAAAGATTCTCAAAAAATATAAATGATTTTTTTATAAAGTAAACAAATTTTAACAAAAAAAACATACTTTGTTTATATATACAGCATCACAACACTAACATATATCAGAACTTTCCTTAACCTATATACAACATTAATAAGTTTTTTAAGCCCTTTAAAGCTACATATTTCATATAAATCACAGTTTAGTTTTTTTTTTAAAGTTACTGAAATCCATTATGGTATTTGCAGGTTTAATTAAGTTAAAAACGTCTTTTGAAATTTCAGTATAAAATGCTTATCAATTATTTTACCTTGATAACTTATTTATTTTTGTAAGTATTTATATATTTTTTTTAAACATAAATTACTAATTGTAGTATATCACTTTTATAATCTTTTTAAGACTTAAAATCTTGTTTATACGAATAATATTTGTATCTATAGTTTTAAATAGTTTTTTAAAATTTTGAAACATTTTGAAAATAAAACTTGTAATCTTTGTTCAAATAAAAATGTTACAGTACAATCCGATTCAGTTGAGTTTACCTGCGATTATGTTTTTGTTTTATCTCCAATAATTTACACTTGACAATTTGCAGATGTTGGTCAAGTTGGAGTAAATGTTCCAATTCCAGTTCCACTGCCAATGTTTTCATTCACTGGAAGTAGAGGCAGCTTCAGAGGTGATTCACATTTCTACGGAAAAGAGGTATTTCCATAATGATTTTGTTGATGTAGTTTTCATTTGTTTGTTTTCTAATAACTTCATTAATGGTTATTTTGATTTTGTTAAAATAATGCTATTAGTAGTGTCTTTATAAGTTATAAACATCTTAGAGTAAAACAATAAAACAATAGTTTGAAAAATCAAATATTTTTCTATATTTAGTAAACAATTTAGGGAATCAACTTTTACACGCAAACCAAAACTGTAACTTCACTTTGGAAACAAGAAGATGTAACCCACTCTAGAGCTGCCGTTACTATGCCAACCATGAAGTAAAAAAGAAGCCAAGTAGTATTTATTCAGTTGTTGTCGATTTTTACAGAGTAGGTGATTGCATAATGTCTTCATATTTAGTTGCTATCTAATCTATACATGTGTATTTTTTTTAGCCAATTTTAACATTTAGGGTTTTTAAAACATAATGAATTACAACTGTTTCTGTTTTCTAATAAGGTTTAATTTTTATAATTCGTTTAAATAATCAAGATTTTATTTTAGAGTGTTATCTGTAGAAAATTTTTCTGTAGACGTTTGTTTTAAAAAAAATGTTATATGTTTTATTTACACTTATTTTCTTTAAGTCATTCTTATTCTATTATTCATTTATTGTAATATTTTAGTAATTTTGAAATAAAACTCTTACAGCTTGTTATATCGTTTTTTAAAGATAATTGTTTGTTAAGTATGTCCTGGTATAGTTTATGTCTGTTAATTGCTCTCCATAATGTAAATTTACTTTGAGTTTTAGTTAAGTAAAAATCTGACTGCTTATAACTTTTAATGAAGCCATATCTGATTTTGTTACAACCAAATAATTGATAATGACGGTAAATAAGATTATGGGTTAATGTTATATAGGGATATAATATGTTTTTTGAAATACTTTTAGAGAAAGCCCAAAAAATAGTTAGGTACTATAATTTTAAAGGGCAGCAGATGTTCAAAACTTTTTAAAATCTTTACCGGAGCTTCTTAGTTTTTACTAATTTTCTTTTAGTTTAAACTGTTTCAGGCTTTTAATTTGTGAGTTTAGTAAATTTGTTTAGTTGTATTTATTTTAGATTTCGGTCAATTTTTTCAGACAGAGTTAGTTAACTTTTAATGTTAAACAAAAAAAATTACTGATATTTTTCTAACTCTTTTTTTTTGTAAATTTAGAACTTATTCCTTTAGAATTAATATTATTTACAAGAGTACAACGATAATTTAGTATTTTAATTACTTAAAAAAACAATTTTTATTAGATATATTATGAGTACATTTTTATAAGGAATTATGAGTATGTATATAGTATAACAGTTTGAAACTTGCTTATGCAAATAAAAACCAATGATATCAAATCTTTAAAAGTAACTTTATCTAGATTCCTATCCTTAACTTATTTTGGCCCAAGTTTGAAATCTAACCTAGTTTACCTAACAGGTTAAAGGTAATTATTTAAATAATTATAATCGAGGTTAAATTTAAGTCTTTTTACATAGCGTTATTAAAATCATATAAAAAAACACTTATAAGGTACTACTTATTATGATTAAACAAAAAGTTAGGTTGTATTCATAGAAAAATAATTGAAAATTAAACAAACCTATTAAACATCTAAACAATAATAGTTATTAAGAGCTATTTGTGACCATGCAAATCACAGTATAATTAATAAAAAGCATTAGTTTTAATTTTGTACGTTGTGAATAACAATGTTTTTAAATTCGAAGACTTAAAAATGTTCCAATTACTAACTATCGTTTCTAGCTGGTTCTCTTAGCTTTGTTTTCTTTTATTACTCTTTATTTCAAATTCATACTGACAGCTTATTTAACAAAATTATTTTCTAAATAATGTTCATAATGATAAAATAGCGCTCAAAAAGTTTGGTCAAAGGACTTGGTGTACGAAAATATCTTTTAGTTATCGAGTCATTTTTCACGGATATTAGTCTTTAAATTCAAACTTTCTTAAGAAACTTTTAGTATGTGAAGCTTACATGTTTATTAGATACTCCAACATTTATGTAACTTCAAAATGAAAACTAAAACATTATGGAACGTGATAGAAAAGCACAGAGTGACGTTTTAGCACGATTCTTTTTAATGTTTATATAACATTTCTACTTACATGTTAAAAAAAATAGTTATGCAACATGTAAACTAAAAGTTAATAAACTTTAAATGTGTTACGTGTTTTTAAGCTTAAACTAAAACTTCGTGTTTGAATTTTAGTACTGGTTATTTTATAACAAACCTTAATTTTTTTAATAAAGTTAAATTTAAAAAGTTTATTAACTCATTATGTAATAGAACTTTAACGAGGAAATGTTTATACTCTTTTATTTACAACTGAATCATATTTTGTAAACTTAGAAAATATGCAATTTTTAAGTTTCTTAAAACTTTTATAGTTAGCGTAAATTAGCTTTAATAAGCTTAAACTTTAAGCGTAAATTTCAATAAAAGGTGTAAAATACAAAAAACATCGGCGAAAGTCAGCAGAGCAGAAGCCTGGACTTTCGTTTGCCGTGAGACAAGCTCAAATTTAACAAAGGTTTGATCACGCCAATTCGATCATCAGACCACAAGTATCGTTTAACAATAGGGTTGATCACGCCAATTCGATCATCAGATACTTGTGGTCTGATGATCGAATTGGCGTGATCAACCCTATTCTTAAGGTGTGAAATATTGATAAATAGTTTACCTTTTTTTAAGTTCTGATAACTTTATAGACTATTGAAATTTACTTGATTCGTTTTTAAAACATATATAGCTTTAAATAGAGTTGGTAACTATTCTTTCCCTTTTTTTCACACTTTGAAGTGCCGAAATTGCATATTCAACAGGATGATGACTGTATTAAGTTGAACTTTAAACGTTTAATTCAACATAATCTTGATGATTATTTAACTTTTTAACTAATAAGTATTGATCGTGCTCAATGACGCTACAAGAAAAAGTTACACTCCGTGCTAAAGTATTACTCAGTGCAAAAGTGACGCCATTCTAAAGTGTCACTTGTGCTAAAATAACGACCCGCGCTAAAGCGACGCTGTGCTTTTCTAATACCTACCAGAAGCTCTACTGTCAGAAAATAATTTCAAATAAATAAACATTTGAAGATAGTTAAAAATTTCAATTATATAAGTTTTTAAAAATATAGTTTTAACTATTAATAATACTTTAGTAGTATTGCTATAGAG
This sequence comes from Thalia democratica, assembly GCF_965202585.1. NCBI lineage: Eukaryota > Metazoa > Chordata > Thaliacea > Salpida > Salpidae > Thalia > Thalia democratica. The sequence goes on from NC_139165.1 coordinate 64,117,259, forward strand.
ATATAACTGTAACATAAAAATTAAAAGTCAAACTAATTAATTAAAAAACCACATAAGTTAGTTAAAACTAATACATTTTAAATACGTAAAGTTGTACGAGTTATTTATCTTTTATTGAAGTTAGTGTGTAATTAAACGTATTTTAGTTTTAAAATTAAATTTTTTTAAGCTTTAATTTTACATATATCAAACCTAGAAAAAGTAAGCAAAATTTGATATTAAAAAAAGAAGATGTAATAACTTAATATTCAGTCTCCTATATTTTAAATACTTTTTATGTAAAATAAAGATAACTTAAAGTTTTTAACTAACACTTGCCTTTCTAGTAAAATAGTTAGATTGTTAATAGAACTTTTTATAAGAAAACATTTTAAACTGGTTCTAATGAAAAATAAAAATTTGATAAGTTACTAAAACAACAATCAAAACAAGTTACGTAAATATTAAAAAAAAAACACTAAACATGTTTAAACTGTTTCAATAAAGCTTAAAGAATTTTCACAAAATGTTAACACGGGTTGCTAAAGCTTTTAATCATCAGGGCCTCATTTTTATTATTTGTATATGTCGATTATGTCGAACAAAACTCCTTTTTTTAGTTAGTGCGGTTAAATAAAAAATACTTTAACGAACAAAAGCATTTCACTGATATTTTATATTTAAGCATTATTAGTTATAAGAATTAATTAAAATTTTTAACACTAGATTAATTATCCCGTAAAGGCCGGTCACTTAAAAAAAACTTAGACATTTATGTGTTACATATTTCAAAACATCAATAAATAAGGTAAATAAAACTTGTATTGAACGAATACTACGCTTAAGTCAATCTCCGCAAAAACTTTGTGTGTTAAAGATATTGTTACGTCATAAAGCATTCAAAATAGATAGTTCGAAATAAACTTCATTAAACATTATACTACTAAATTCAAACAAAACTAAAAAACCAACGATTTAATTATTTTAACAGTTTCTTTTTATATTGTTTGTTAAACAAGAAAAAAAAACGTATAAATAATTGGTCCTAAGACTTGGTGCACGAAAAAAACGTCTTTTCTAGGACTACTTAATAACAAGTTTTGTTAAATACTAATGTAATTGTTCTACAAAGACTAGTCTGAACAATTGCTTATTTTTAAATAGGTTTATAACAAGTGAAAAATTTATAAAAATAGTTATAACTGTTCAAAATATAGCTTTAATTGTTTGCTAACAAAAGATCATAGTAAAGTAACTTCACTGGAAAATAAATAAAAATAAATTATACAGTAATCTTCCTTAATTCTACCAACATATGTTTCTGTGTGTCAACGAATCAACATACTTCAACCGGGTTCTGTAAAAAAATAATTACTGTAATGATAGAATAGAAGCATAGAATAAAGTAGGTGTATACATGTTTTCATTAAAATAAGACATTTTCTACAGATAATAGTTATTAATAGGTAATATACTTAATATTAAATCCGACTGTTATAAAACTATATAATATTTGTGATTATTAAGTCTAAAATAATGAAAGTAAGCTAAATTACACAACAAAACATAATATAAACAAACAATTCACGTTAATGGGAAAGATAACTAATTCAAATTTTATTGTAGTTAACTAATGAAAAATACATTCGTTACAACTAATAATTACGTCACAATGTAAATAAGGTTATTTAAACAATTTAATTTGTATTGCAATGATCATTGATTTAGTTTTTATGTAATCTATTTTTAACAAAAATAAAAAAATTAACCATTAGTTAGTGAATCAATAAAATTTAATAAAACTTAACGACGCTGAAGGCAATAAAAATCACAGAAACTCGATGTAACATATATATTATATATTGAATGTTTGTAATGATTGAATCAAAGTTATATAGAATTAGGAAGCAGATTTAGTTCAAATGTAAAAATCAAAAATGAAAAAATTAAACTTTAAGAAAAAACAAAACACAAAAAACAAAATTGTTATTGGGCTTACAATTTACTGACCGATAATTAATTTACAGGGACATATATAAAATCATAATGACCTAAATTAAATATATACTGTATTTTATAATTAATAAAACAAAACAAAATAATTAATTGGTAAAGTAGAACTCCAGTATTTTACCTAATATTAACTATTATCTGTTGAAAATATCTTATTTTAATGAAAACATGTATACACCTACTTTATTCTATGCTTCTATTCTATCATTACAGTAATTATTTTTTACAGAACCCAGTTGAAGTGTGTTGATTCGTTGACACACAGAAACATATGTTGGTAAAATAAAGGAAGATTACTGTATAATTTGTTTTTAAAAATAGTTATAACAACTAATAAAATTCTTTTAGACACAAAAAAAAATATTATTTATTTCTACTTAATTTTGAATTAAAATTATTAAAAAACCTGTTCGAGTGATAACAAACATAGATATTTCTTTTGATAGAACGTACGATCAATGGAAATATCAGCGAAAGTCTACAAAGCCTAAGCCAGAACTTTCGTATGCCGTAAACAAGCTCAACTTTACACAATGTTTAACCATACCAATTTGATGATCAGACTATAAATTTCGGAAGACTGATACCGGTTTCGTCCTTATTAGAACTCATCAGTCAGTCAGATCAGAACAGAACCGAAAAACCTGCAGTCATCAATCTACAAACAGTTTATCATGCTTTCACATTTTTTCAAGCTTCTACTTAGTTTTATTTATACCCTTATCCCTAACCCACCTTACCCAAACAAATTAAAAGTTAGTCAAAAAATAAAGTTTTAACAATTAAAATTAAAAAATAAAATGATTGGGAAGCAAAATGCTGACTCAGCAAATGACAAAAAAAAAAAGACTGACCTTTAATATACTAACCCATTAGATAACTACATAAATTTTACATAAATATATTTATAATGTTTTGAATTTGAGTAAATCTACACTAACCTTAAACAAGTTATACTATAAAAATAGATGTCTAAATTACACTAGAAATTATAAATTTTCCTTTCAGAATAATATTCAAAATTTTTTATTGTAAAGTTCATTTTGGTTGTAAAAAAATATTTTTTTTTATATAGAACTGCTAACAGTTGGTTTTATCGTATAAAAACTCTTTTTATTTCTTATAGCTTTTTAGTACAACCTGGCATCTACATTCACTTAGAATTGAATACTGAAGTCAAGCTTTTAAAAAAAGAGGTCTATTCTTAAGTAGTGTTTTTCTGTGCTCAGTAAAGCGCATAAAATTCCTTCATCTCTGACTATACTAAATTTCTTCACCAAACATTTTTCATTGTAATTAGTTATAAACAACTTAATTGGTAACTTTATATAACTTAACTAACAACAGTAGAAACGTAACATGATATTTAACAATTTATACCTTTTATTTTTGCTTTTATTTGCTTTTCAATAGTTAAATTTATACAAAAATATAAATTTAAACGAAGCTAATGAAATAAAAGTTTTTAAATGGATATAAAAGTTAATAAAAACGGATTTCTTAAACCAGTTGAAGTTACAATAATTAAGAAAGAAGATGACATAGATAAAGTAAAGTTATCTGATGATGAAAATGAAGATCACAAAGTAGATAAAGAATGTTGGGTATGTTTTTTATCAAGTATTTGTTACTGTTAGTAAATTCTAATGCAGAGTTTTTTTTTTTAAGGTAAAAAAACATCAGAACCCACTCTCCCCTCTGCAATGATAAAAGTTTTCTGAAGTTCAAGCGAGTGAACTGCCAAAAAATCCTTAAAAAATATTACAGAATTACCACAAAGTCTCTAAATGTTATTTCCTTATAAATTTAAGGTCTTTAAGGGCATAAAGGGGGGGGGGGGATCCGACCTTTTTTTTTACTAAAAATAACATTGGATCTTATATAAAAGCTTGAAGTACAAACTACAAGCCAGTTTTCATAGAGTTAAAAATCTAATATAACTTTTCAGATATTGCAACTTTTATAAAAAATTTCTGATAAAAACATATGAATCGCAAATTTTTAGTGTGAATTTTCTCAGAAGTTCTAATCACTAAAAATCTATTTTCTCCTTCATTTTATGAGTTAGAGACCTCAAACTTTCAGGAAATGTTCCTTTTATAGTTTAAAAGACTTTAAATGTTGGAACTAAAAAAGTATTAAAAAATGAAAACTTAAGTATGAAAAAACAAAAGAAATAGGTGTTTTTTTTTATATAAAAAAATTATTTTTTAAAATTAAAAAAAATCCTGTGTTCAATCTTTTTAAAATTAAATAATAGACTTACTGTGAAAATTTGAAGAAGAGAGCTTAAAAAATGAAGGATTAGATAGATTTTTTATAAAATGGTGTTTTTTCATGTTTTTAGTTTGTGCCTTCCATTAAGAACCTATTGAGGTCACTAACTTTGATCGCTTATATCTCAAAAATTACTTTTAATTTTTTCAAGGGGTTAAAAATTTCTGATAGCTCAGATAAAGCTCTATAAAATAAGATCAATTTGTAAAAATCAAGGTGGACCCCCCTATGCCCTTAAATATCTATAAACAAGGTTTCCATTTCAAAAGTTTTGTTTACTTAAATTTTAAGTTTCTGTGAGATGATAGTGTCAGGGTACTAATTACGCTGAAAACTCTTTAAACACTCTATTTTATATAAGGTTTATTAAAATATTCCATGCTATTTTTGACAAAGTTTATAAATCCTGAAAGCTATTAAGGGCATAGGGGGTAAGGCACTTTAAAAAAAATGTTAATCTAACCTTGTAAATGTAAAAGATCTTAAACTTAAAAAAAAGTTGCTTTTTACTTTTTCCTATAATAAACAGGGTGGCCACTAAACCTTGAATCCTGGAAAAACCTAGAATTTTAAAATTTTGGCGAAAAAAACCTGGAATTTGATTAAAAAAAATGTAAAAACCTGGAATTTTAAGTAATTTTTTACATGATACCTAGTAAAGTTTTGATTTGACACTAAAAATCTATCATAAAGATAAGTTTTTGGTCTTTAATTTTTTTTTTTAAGTAGCTTTACATTATCTTTTCAATGTTGATATACTATTTAACACATGTTTACTTTAAACTTAACTTTAAACTAAAAATAGACCCAAAAGTGCGTACTTTCAAAAACCTGAAAGAAATTTCTCAAAAACCAGTGGCCACCTTGAATTATAGTTAGTTTTGAGATATTAGGGGGAAAAGTCAGAGATTTCAATAGGAATTGTGTAAAGGCCAAATCAAAAAGGTAGAAAAAAACAATTTTGATAAAAAATCTATTTTCTCTTATAGTTTTTAAGCAATCTTTCTCAAACTTTATGAATTATGAATTTATTAAGTTAACTTTATTATAAATAATCCTATTGTAGGATTTTTTAAAGTCTAGAGTAATGATTAAATTTTTCTTAATAAAAAATGTTTTGTTTCTTTTTTGGGTCACAAAATTTTAGTATTTTAACTTTTACAATAGATTATTTTTTAATACAATGAAAGTTTTTTGAAAGTTTGAGGTCAATAGTTTCAAACTTGAAGTTAAAGATAAATTTTTAATTAATTTTAAATTTTTATATAAACTGACAATGAAGAAGTTATGGTCCAAATTTATATCAGAAACATTATACAAAAATGATTACATCTCAAAAATTAGCTTATTAATTAATTTATAGTTTATAGTTTAAGCTTTCATAGATAACACCCTCCTATTTCCAACTAATTCAAGGAAATTGTGTTTTAAATTTGTAAATATGCTTAATAATGTAGAAATGGTTTTGTATTTTAATATTTAACGCAGTTTTTGTTAAACATTAATTTTCAAAGTGTTTTCAATAAATATATTAAAAGTTGCCTCTGTTTTACTCTAAATCAAGTCAATTCAAACTAAATAAAATTAGCCTTAAAGTGTTTAAAAATAAGTTCAAAATTAAAGCTTTTTTACAAGTTTAAATAGGTATTTTCTCAAAAACACAAAGGCTTGAGTTAATTTTTACTCTAACTTTTGGAAAATGGTTATATTTAGTTGTTGGCAAAGCATTTATATCTACTACCAGTCATGTAAAAAATAGCTGTAGGAAGTTTAATATATTTTTTGAAATACTTATAATGTATTTTATAGAATATCTGTTTTACAATAGTGTATAGCAGTGGCGTCGCATGATCTTTTTGTTGGGGGGTACTGCAGATTGACATTATAAAATAAAAAAATCAAGTTTTTTCTGCTCAAGTTGCTTCTGCTCGAGTTTTTCCTGCTCGAGGTTCCCTTTGCTTGAGTTGCTCCTGCTCCAGTTGCCCCAGCTCAATTTGCTCCTGCTCGAGTTGCTCCTGCTCAAGTCTGTTCCTTCTTGAGTTGTTCCTGCTCGAGTTTATTTGTTCTCGAGTTTATTACTTCTCGACTTGATCCTGCTTGAGTATTCCCTCCTCGAGTTCAACTGGTCTTATTTTTCTTGCGTTGTAGTAAATTATACAACGATCATGATATAGTTCATATAGAGCTGCAAGTTCATGCAGCTCCATAATTCAACTTTTATACGTTTTTTTAGGATGCTGCTGACACAGATTGAGCTTACATTAACATTTTGAACATCAAATATAAAAATTTGAAAAAAAAAACTAATAAAGCAGGAAAATTAACGACATTCATGTACACATTTGGCTGTATTTTTTGTACAACTTCATGATAACATAACTTTCTTATTTTTAAGCTAATATAAAAAAAAATTATAATATTTTGAAGCTCAATTCCACAACTTTAAAATAAAGTTACTTTGACGTAATTTGGGATTGTACAGCTGAAGCAGGGGTCCATTTAAAGCAGCGTGTTTAGAGGCTTAAGCTCTAAAAAAAACATAATGTTTAATTTTTTTAAGTAGAGCTACAGCTCCAGATTTTAACCCCACCAATGCCCCTGGTGTATAGTATTAAAAATATAAGAGATTAATTTAGCAATATTTAAAAAAGTTTACTTCAAAATGTGGCTGATCCAAAACAGTTTATTAGAGAATTACTTAGTTTGTTTACACATTTAGATAGATAGTTAGTTAAATCAGCAACATTGGTTTTGTAAATTTGTTTTACTGTATTTATTTCTGACATTGTAAAGTTATTTAAAACTTAAAGAATCACAATAACTTTTATAGATTACCAAAACCTTATGAATTAAATTTGTTAATTTAAATAACAGTGCTCTTTTCTTAATGACTTTAGGATAAGATAAATATTTATTACTTGATTAAAAAAAATGTCAGTCAACAATGTTTAACTGTATAAATCTTATAACTTTAGAGTATTAACTTACTTTTAACTAAAATTAGCTGCATAGCTTGTTTTTTACAAATATGAAGTAGCAATATGATTTTTTTATCTTGAAACAAAATATTGTTTGGAAGTTTTTTAAAACAGCTTTAGATTTTATTCTAATTTAATTTAACAGCTGGATATTGGATATAACACATTGATGCTAGATGAAAACATTAACTTGGTGCGAACTCATAATCATCTAGGTTATGCACCTATGGAAAGAGCCAACCCATCAGCTTGTATGGATAGTTTGAGGAAGGTCTTGCAGGATGATATTAACGTAGATTGTTTTCATGCTATGCGTGGTATTTACAAGGTTGTTTATTATTAAATAATTAAACAGTTTAATATTTGTATTTATTTAATACAAGCTCAAAACAAAAAAATCTGTTATGTTTTTATTGTCTGTATATGAATAATTTATTGTGCAGATTAAAGGCACAACTTTATATTCTATAAATTTAATTAAAAAAAAAATTATTATTGTGATTATTGAAGCACTGTGTATGTTGAGAAACAATAAGTGTGAAAATTGTACATTGTTAATTAATAAAGACATAGAAATGTTGTTACATAATTATAGGCACGCAAGGTTTTTTTTTCTATTTCTATAGTATTAAATTTAAAGGCACTTTTTTGTAAAGCACTTTTATACATTTTGACCTCATTTTAAATATCTAAAATATAGCTAAGAAGCTAGTTTTTAAGATATGTGCAGAACCAGAAAGTTCAAAAGGTTCCTTTTAAAAGGGCCTAATTAAAATTAAAAACAACTATTTCACTAAAAACCTGTCTACAGTTTTTAGTCAATCCTATGTAAACCTTTTCAGTCTTATCTTTTAGTTGACGGTATTGTATTTTAGAGTTTTTTAAATAAACTTTTTTTTTTTTGGTTTCAATATGCTCTGCTTTTTAAAATTGTTTTAATTGGACTTTTTCTTAGAACCCAAGTAACATTTTCTCAAAATTTTAGGTCAGTTGCTTAAAAATTTAAAATGGATGATAACTTTTTAGTGAGTTTTTTAGTTTTAAGTAAACTGACAATAAAAATAATGGATCCATATGTCTGTATTGGAGACTTATACAAAAATTACTATATCTCAATAGTTAATTTAAATCTTTTGTTCTAAAAATTGATGATTTTTAATTTATATTTTAAGTGTTCGTATAAAAGCCAATATTAATAAGAAAAAACCGTTACACTCTATGCCCATAAAAAATAATAAAAAGGTATGTCCATATTTTACTACATTAATAGTTTTTAAAATTCAATTTTCAAAATTTTTGTACTTTCACTCAGATGTTTCTATATTTACTTATTTAAAAAAATTCAATAAAAAAAATTATTCATACGCAATTTAGTAGTTTTTATTTTATAACCTTTACCTTATTTATATCAACTATTTTTTCTATAAATGTTTTAAAATAATTTACACATTTAGATAGATAAAAAATATATAAAACGTTTGAATAACAAGTGGAAAGTGTAATGTACTAAAATGAGCGAAATTGCGAGAAAGCAGTATCAGTAAATGATTATCTATTTATTTTGTTTTTTTTTGTTGAAATGGTAAATTAAGTAAGGTGTAACTAAGATAATTATAAACATTTCAATCTATATAATATGTGTATTCTCTATCTTTATATCTTATGTTGATTTTGAATCTTATGCTTACCTACCAATTTTTTCCTCATTAAGTTATAAAAATGATTTTTTGCAAACTATATCAATCGATAAATTGTCGTACTAAAGTTTTTAATTGGTGTATTAATTAAACACTTTAACACATCTGTTTAATTAGTGTACTGTGGACAAATCTTAAGATTTATTTTAATATTTTTTTATTAACAGGACGTTAAAGAAACATCTATTACTATCAAGGATAATTTTCTTAGAAAGCCTTTTGTCAAAGAAGTCAACCCTCTAGAACTAGTAAGGAGGTTTTGTTGATTTTCCTACAAACAATAACTCTTTTTTATTGTAATTGATTTAAAGTTAAAATTAAATTATGGTAGTTTAAATAATTCTAAAAGATTTTTTTTTGTTTAATATTTTACTAAAATGTATCTTTATGACAATAAATTATATGTATACAAAACTAAAATTATTATGTAATAAAAAAAAAAATGTTTTCTTTTTTATAATCAAACTATAAAAGTTCTTAAATAATTTTTAAATCGAATTTGTTTATTAAGTTTACTTCAAGTGTTTGTCATATGTTTACTGATTGGAGTAAAATAAAGATTGAACTTTAAAACTAAAAAAAAACTCAATTTAAAACTATATGAAAATGACTTATCAGCTAAAAAATAGGTTTTAAAATATTTTAGATTCTTAAAAAAATTCTTAATTAGATTTAATTGTTGTTGTGTTCACATTATAAACTAATACTACTGAAGTAAATGGTTTGTTTTTAATTTAGAATTTTTAATAACTTTCTTAAAAAAAGGACTTATTGATACTAATAAATATTTTAAAGCAATGTGAGTTCTGGAGTGAAGCTTGGGATGAAGCCAAGAAGTTTTTTATGAAAAAACTGTTAAAAGGAAAAGAGCATCTTGTTTCAAGAAACTATATTGAGAATAATACGGGTAATTTTTATTAATGGGTAATAAAAGTAAATCGTTCTGCTTTGCCTACTTAGAGTATGTTAACTAGTTGTAGAATTTGGTAATAAAAAGTTAAATTTCAATGAATAAGTTATACTAATAAAAATAAATTAAAAACAAGCTCTGTTTAAAATTAAAGGTCAAGGTCTAAAGATAAATAAGTTTTTATGTATTTATTAGCCTTAGTAACGAATGACAAGGATATCAAGTTTCAATTGTTTCTAGAACTTTAGTTGAATGTGTTTACTCGATTGGTTAAAACATGCTTACATGTTAATTATTTAGAGAAATTTAATATTTTATAATTATAAACTATACTGAAGCTATGAATTTGTCTTTTTATTTAGAACACACCACATATATAATAAATACAATGTAATAAAATACTGAGAAAAATAACATGATTATTACTAAAGATTATCGAAATTAATAAGTGTTGACAAAAGGAGAATTTAACGAAAAATAATTCATTAATAAATTTTTTTATAATAAACTATGTTATTATTTACTAGAATATATGTATTTGGCTATAATATTTTGAATTTAAAATAAAAACGAAACATAAGTTTAGACTTAATAAGAAAAAGAAATGTAACTGTATATAAAAACCTCGAATGTTTAAATTTTTATGTAGACTTTTGCTAATGTATTGTATATTTCTGTTATACTGAAAATAAATATCATTAAAAAACAATAAAGTTGTTTGTGATTTAAATATTGTTGTATTTTTTAAGTACTGCTGACACCTGTCCCACAACAAACATATCAACCAACTACTTCAGTGCTTGGCAAACATCAGCTTTATTCTCACCAGAACAACTCACCAATGATCTCTTCAGATATTGTCAATAAAGTGATTGCGTTTCATGTTATGCTTTTTTTACACGTTTTGTATAACATCAAAATTAAACCTTGGATATCTATAGAACAGTTAAAAAAAGAATAAGTTATTGTAAAAATATTTTTCTTTAAAGCAGGAATTGACAAAGTTTATAAAAACGGGCCGAGTTAACTAGCCAAGATATTTTGCGGTACTGAATTGATAGGAAAAAGTATATTTTAACCAATGTCAATTAAATTTTTATAAATTTTTTTTTAGTTGTAAGGTTGTTAAATAAGAACCCCTGTTTACTCATAGATAAATTAAAAACACATTTGTAAAGCATCAATATAACAAAATGTAAACAAAATTAGTTTTCACAACTTTTTTAAAACTAAAATATACGTTGTGTGTCGGATATTCCTGGTTAACGATCTGAATTAGACCTTCAAGCCATAGTTTTCGATCTCTGCTCTAAAGAATGTAGAAATTTAATTTTAATTTTGGCTTAATTCTTAGAAGTATAAAACTGTTTGTAGTAACTTCCATAAAAATGTAACACTCAAAATGATTTTTCAGAGAGTAAAAATGGTTGCTGATCAGTCATCCCCAAGAAGAAGTCCTTCGCCAGCTAGAGTTTGTTTTTATTTTATATTTAACTCTTGTCTTATCATGCTATTTTATAATTTTTAACTAAGATTTTATATTAGTAAAGTAATTTAAACAAAACTTGATTATGTAGAATATTACAATTTACAACTTTGCTGCATAACAAAACTCAAGGATTAAGTTTGAGCATTAATATATGTTTAAGTTTAATTACTTATGATAAAAAATTGATTACTTATTATTATAAAAAATTAAATGCATTAGAAAAAAGCCAGCAGACAAGGAACTCCAAATCAACCAAAGCAACATGGAAGTCAATATAAACCACTAAAAGCTGATGCTAAAAAGAAAATTCAGGAAGTTTGTAAATTTAATTGTTGTATATGAAAAAATACTTTTGTCACTAAAGTTAGAAGCTGTTTGGTATAAACATAATTTATTTATATCTAAAAAGTCTTTCATTTAAATATACCTATCTAAGAGTGTTATTTTTTTCGGAAAATAAGTTTGTAAGAAGATAATGATTTTAATAAAGTTGTATTACTGGGTCAAATAAATAAAGCTTAATAAAAGTGACAATTAACAAAAAACTATATGCATTGCGTTTGAAACTTTTCATATACATAAAACTATCATAAATTTAAAAATGGTTTATAGAATTTATATTAACTTAAAAAAAAGGCTTATTTACATATTAAAAAACATAAAGCTCAATTGATTTGTAATTTTTCAGCTATCTACTCTTATGCTATGTTTTTTATACAGAAAAACGATTTTTATTATTATTAAAACTACTGTTATTATTCGATTTATTTGATTTGTTGATTTCTTGCTTTCTATTCGGAAAATTGATAAAACTAAAACTAAAAAGTTTACATAACATTTGAATTACTTTATTTTAGTGGAATCCAGACGCTCTAACTTCAGAAACTGACTTTGTAATGGGAACAAAAGCTAACAAGTTTGTTTTGTTCAATTATAAAGAGGTTTAATAATGTTCATTTTACTATTATCTTAATTTTTAGAAAATGATATAATCTACCAGAGGTTTTTTTATTTAATTATAAAGTATTTACATATTGCAATTTTAATAATTTTAATTTTATGCAAGGTAAAAACTAAAAATAAAGATAACATGTAAAGTATTACTTTAACAACGTCTGTATTATTTTACTGTCTCTCTTTTATAAACCTCTATTTTGATCAGGAATAGATTAGTATAATAGTAAAAATGTGCATTTTTAAAAGAAAATTAATATTTGTGCTACAAAATTTTTTTTTTTTGAACTTTATAGAAATTAGGAATATCTAAACATTTTACAAATATTTGAAAACAGTTTAGGTCACTAACGTAAACAATTAGTAATATATAATTGTTAATGATTTTCAAAGGAAATTTATCAAATTGTTTATATAAGCACTGAAAATAAAACAAGTTAGTTTTAATCAACTATAATAAGTTACTATAGATATTGTTTTTTATACGATTTAGAGACTAGCTATAGTTTTTTGCAATGTGTGTAAAAACTTTTAATGCTATCAAATACAAAAAAAAAATACCGCAGAGCTCTTGGACTTGGAGCTACACGTGGTCGAATTTATATGAAGCATCCGGAGCTGTTTAAGGTTTATTTAAATAACAACTAGTTGTAATTTTTTTGTATACTAAGCTTTTCTAAAACCTTTATATTTACAGTACAGTGGAGACCACGAAGACAAGAAGTGGATGGTTGCCAACCAGTGCATGACTGCAACAGGTGGAAAGAATGTAAGTTTTTATTGTAGTAAGATGTTTTAGTAATATTGTTTTGAATTTTCTAAATACATATAGCACAAATATTTATTCGTTATGCTATCACTGAAAAAATCTCTAATTCAAAAGATAATTGTTATTTTTGATTTTATTTTTTGGAAAAAGTATTTTAAATTTTTGCATAAGTAAATTAATTTTCACAGACCTTTATCATGATTGCTGAAGAAGTCACCAAATTGTATAATCGTGAGTACAAGTTAGTGCACATATAAGTACAAACATTATGCTGTTGTGATTGCCTTATAACTTTCTTCTGTTTTCAGGGACTGCCAGGGTACAAATCCGAACGAGCTGATATTTTTTAAGCTACCCGAATTTGTGCTGAGAAAAATGAGAAGTGCAATGCGCTATGATAAGATGCTCAGGCAACACAACCAACCACCAACAGGAAGACCACCTAGTATGTAAATGTTAAATTTAACGTTTCTAAAATAAACCGAAAGTTTTAAGTATTAAATAATCTTTAGCTTGTGTTGTTAATTGAAAAAATATATTTTGTTGAGAAAGCCAAAATTAATTTAATCCTATGCCCAGGGACTAAAGACTTATTTTATATTTTAAAGCATGGTAGTAATCTATGATTATGATCTAACCGTTTTTAATAAAGATTACGATAAATAAGAGTTACCCACTTTAAAGATTCTACAACCAATTAAAATTTACCTCGTATTTATTACAGAAGGCTGTGAAAGTTTGGCCCCACAATTTGGCCAGAAAAAAAATAAAGCGTGAGTTAAAAAATTGAAATTATAGATATTCAGCATTTTAGTTATACAATGCACTGCAAGGTGTTTCTTTGGTTACACCATACCAGAGTTGTATTTATTATTTGTTATTTTAAGTTTATTAAAAATTTTGATTTTATAGCATTGAGTTAAATTACTTCTTTTTTTTTTTACAACTTAACTGAATTAGTTCTCTCTTTTTTTAAATTTCATAATGACAACCTTAATGTGCTTTACATATGCTCTATTTAAAACGGTTTAATTTTCGTTATTTTGGTTTAGTGTAGCCTGGTAACTAAATTCAATACGTTTTTTGTTTAAGTATTTTTTACTTCATTTAGTAATATAATATGTTTGGTAGTACTTAATGATTTTCCATATGTTATTTTAGTATTTTTTTTACGATGTTTGCCACTTATACCATTTAATGTTTTTATTATGATGTGCAAATAAGTTTTTCAACAAAAATTTAAAATGTTTGTTTAATAGTTAAATAATTAAAGTTCACAACATTTCTCTGTGATATAACAAACACAGTTCTACAGAGTTTTGAAGTAGTTATTAGTACTTCAAAAAAAATTCATTTAAAAAATGTAATAGAATTTGTAGTGATACTAAAGCTCTATGGATGATTAAAACTTTATAATTTTTTATCTTTCATATAATCATCCTTGTAGAATATTACAGTTTTTATTTTATTTAATTTAAAAATATTAGGAATATTAAAAAAATAGTCAAAATTTAGTCTATTTATCAATTTAATTATTTTTTTCAATAATAAATTTGGTGTAACTGTTCACCGATATACCTATTTAGCATTTCTATAATTATAGTTTTCTACATAAGTGTATTTTAGATCGCATAATTACTAAAAACGTATTTTTTTACTTATAATAATCTTTGCTTAAACTGTTAGAAAAATCTTTGTTTATTTTTTTATCACGACTAAAACAATAAATTTTGATGTTCACCGAAAATCTCTCAACATAGGTTTTCAGTAGTACTTTAACATCGTTTCTTTGTAGTACTCATCATTAGCTATAAGATATGAAACTTTTTAGTCTTCAGTGCAGGTTATTTTTGCGTATGCAGATTCTTGGCTAACATATTCCTCGGCTGTGACCAATTAAGATTTTTAAACCAGGTTTTTATTTCATAACAACTCAATCTGCAAGAAGTTTTCATATTCTATGCATGTTTATAAAAGTTTACTTACACTTTTTGCTACCTTTTTTTGATTCGGTAAAATTTATTATCTTTAGTTTTTCAGAGTTGTATAAAATTTATTGTGTTAACTGGAAAACTTACATTGGAATCATATTAAAACCATCGAACTACTTTTAAATAAAACTGCTGCTGTTTTATTACAATTTAATTATTATTATATTGTTTAGTGTAAATAGTGTTGTACTCAAGCATCAAAACTTAGCCACTTAAACAGGACACACAGTGAGAAAAATAAAATACATTTATATTCAACAAAAGTAAACAAAATATTAAACGAAGTTAGATTTATTAAAAACTCATTAATAAGTTTAAACTTAATTCTTGACATAAAATGCGATATTTTTGTATTGTTTTTGTGGAAAGTTACTGAATTTTACTGATATCTATACGTTTTTAAGTTAAATCATTTTAGTTTTAAGCGAAAATATTCCACCCTCTCACACGATACCACATCCTGTGGTAACTTGTTCCACATAGTCTTTGCTCTGTGAAAAATGATCCAAGCCACTGACCGTTGTTAAAATTGTGTTTACATTTTATTTTTCTCTTATTTCCTTTTAACTGATATTTATTATGGGAAAAACTGAAAATTGTCTGATAAAAGCCTTATAGTTGCCATTAATAATTTTTAGAGCGTAAATAAATCAAATTCCCATCTTCTATATTCTAGAGATTTCAATCCAAGTTTAACCAATCTATCATTATACAATGTATTGGATATCTTACAACGACTACATATCAAACGGGTAAAATTTCTTTGCACAGACTCAACTTTGTTAATGTATTTTTTTAAATAGGGTAACCAAATTTGTGTATTGTGTTCAACCTAGGATGAGCGTATATTTTAAATGGTTTTGTAAGAATAGTAGCTGAATAAGTTTTTAAACTTTTTGATATTTGATAGGATGAAACTTGTACAACATTATATAAATTTTTAATGTGTTCGTTCCATTTTAAATTTTCAGAGATATACATTTTTAAAACCTCAAAAACTTTTTAACTGTTGGTATCTTAGTGTTATTGATTAAAAGGTTAATCGGGTCTAACAGTTTGTTTTTCTTAATTATTAGAATTTTACATTTTTTAGGATTTAAATCGAGTTTTCTTGTTTTTAGTCATTTGTAGATATCATCTAGAGTAGATTTTAAAGAAATATTTGTCTCACTAAATTTTTGTATCGTCTGCAGTCTGCAATCTCCCAGTTAAAAAAATTATTGAACCACTTCACTAAGGATTTATGTAGTCCATACTGACTCAATATTCTTAATAATCGTTAGTGTGATACTAAATCGAAAGCTTTTTTAATATTTGTGTAAACTACTTCAATACATTTGTTTTTGAGGTAAGGAATGAATCTATGAATGTAAGCATGTTAATAGTTGAATGCTTGACGAGCGGTTAGGGGCAAAACCAATTTGTTTATCAGATAGTAAATTATAGGCAAGAAGAGTTTTTATAGATATAATGTTCAAAAATTCGAGAAAAGCCACTAGTTAAAGATATTGGCTTATAGTTTAACGCGTTGTGTTTGTTACCTTTCTTATAGACTGGAATGAAAAAAGACATTTTTCATTGTTGTGGTACTTCAGCTAGTTCTTTAGATCAGTTGAAAATCAATGAAAGTGAAAAATACTGATGGAATTGCATGCTTAATAAAATAGTGCGAGATATTTTCTGGGGTTCTAATGATTTTATCTTTTCGGTGGTTAATTAAATTTTAATGTCTTCATAAGTTATAAAAAAGCTTTGCATTTTACAATTTTTTGAGCTAGTTTAAAACTTAGGTGGTTATCATCTTTTTAAAATATTTTTTGAAAACTTTTGTTGAAAAGTGAGGCTATTTAAAAATCTGAGGTTACTGTTTTATCTTTATCATTGTCATATAAAAGGGGTATTGCAGTAATTAATTTAAGTTTAGATTTTACTTAATTATAAAACTTTTTTAAATTTGGGTTTTTGCAGAATTGTTCTTCATATTCAAAATTGTAATTTATAACGGCTAATTGATATTCATCTGACTTATATTTATAATCTTTAGAAAATGATTTATTTGTCTTATTTTTTTGTACAGAATAAGTTTTTCTTTTAATAATTTTTTAATGTTACATGGTTATTTCTTACTTTTGTTGTTTTTAGAATAAGGTGTAAAACGTTTAATTGAAGTTTGAATCGAATTGGTCATAAAAATGTTGGAGATTTTTTGACTCGTTAAATAATGAGGTCCAACTATTTTTGACAAGTAATTATTGTTGTTTTCAAAATCTGCCTTTTTAAAACCATATGAATCTTTTTTAGAATTGATAATCCTTTGACTCTTAATTTTAGTTTCAAATGGTATCAAGTTATGGTCACACGTATTTGTTAATGGAAAATTTATTGAATGAGATATTATTTTATCTAGACCAAAATAAGAGGTCAAGTATGTTGCAGTTTTTATGATTTGGACTTTCGATTACCTGAGTTAAAAAATTATCCGTGTAAAAATCAAGAAAACATTCATGGGATTCATTATAGTCTGCGCTAGGAATTGTCCAATCTATGTTTGGCAGATTAAAATCCTCAAGAGCATAAAAAGAATAGTCATTGGGAAAAAAAAATTGAATTATTTTAATTACTTTTTTAACAGACAGTGCATACTTTGCAGACAGTGGGGAAGGTAAACACAGAAAAATCTTGTTTTTAGTTTTTAAAAAATTACGTCTATACATATGTATTGAAAATTTGTGTTGTTAATAGAGATTAAATCTTTTTTAACTTTATATACTTTAAGGGAGTTTCTGCAAGGGACAGCAACACCTCCACCCCTACTTCTCCTATCGTTACGGATTATAACATAATTAAAGGGACAGATTATATCATCGTTGACTTTAGGAGTCAACCAAGTTTCTGTAAGAAAAAATAAATCGATGTTATTCATGTACAAATAATTCTCTAAAAAATCAACTTTATTCAAAAAACAGATCTTATAATAGTGTTTTCAATTCTTAAATGTATACTGTTACAATTATTATGTCTATTAAAAGAAAACCTGTTATGGTTAATACTAAATTTATCAGAAAATTTTAAATGATTAGAAGTGTTTAAAGTTGTTGACTCACAGATTGACTCACAGTTTTTGCTATTAATCCCAGAGCTCCTGGAAGTTAAAACGAAACAGCTGTCTAGATGATTCCACAATTTTATTGTTCTTGATTATGTATTTCACGTTTCAGTTATTCTGGTCTGCTATGACCTGTCTCAATTTAACTTCCTTTCTCAATATTCTGAATGATTCAAGTTCTAAGATAGTTCTATCAGGGTTGATATAAATATTTGTTTCTATTCAGTTATTCATAACTTTCAGATTTCTCACTTTTAACAGTCTGTGTTTACAGACTACATCAATAAGCTTGATTATGATCGGTCTATTTTTGTCCTTTGTGATTTTAACTACACGATATAGTGATTTTAACTCCTGTTTTTTAACTTTGTTTTCTCCTAGAACTTTTTGGATATTTTGCAAGTCATTTTTAGAGTTTTCAAGGGATCTAGTGGTTGAATTTCTCCACTAAGGGATGTTAAATACAATTGCATTTAGTGCATTCTTTTCTTTTAACTTTTGCTCGTTTTCTGCTTCAATTTTTCTGGCAAGTACACTTAATTTGGTATTGATATTGGTAAAAATGTCTTTTGGTTTGATTGTTTCCATTGCATCAGCATATGTAGAAAATTTTGATTCAAATCTTTCAAACAAAATAAGTGATTTAATTTAAGTTTAACTGTTATTGTTTATAATTGTGCTAATATATGTTTATATAGGCAGCGTCACCAACAGATGACTTCATCAGTGCGTGTTCACCAACAAACAGCAAACTCAGCTGGTATCACGTACCAGCAGCAACATCAGTACCGCCATCAGCAATCCCCTAACGTGCAACTACAGCAGTATCAGATGTCGCAGCAACCTGGTGGCCACCAGATGGCACAGCAGAGTGGTCAACCTGCTCAATTTCAGTTTCACCAGGATATGAATAAGATGGATTACAACAATTAGAAAAATTCAAGCATTTTGTTTGTACCAACACTTAATTATATAACTTACTAGTGTATTTATATACTAATAATGAGATAATGTTCTTCTTAAAAACTTACGAAATTTAAAAAATAGTATAGTTATTCTAGGCTTAAAATTAGAATTAAAAATGATCTGCCATTAATATTTTAGTAAATACGTATAATTAAAATCTAGACAACATTTCAAGTTTAATTTGTTTAGTTCTTTCTTTTTTACTTAATTAGAATTTTATGTAAATATATTTAGATTTGAAAAAAAAACGTTACTGTTATATAAATGTTTGAAAACTAGATAAGATTTAGACTTTATTGGATTAGTTTTTAAAATAATTGTTTGTTATAACTCAAAATGCGTTTTTTTTAATTTTTACATTTCTCTTGATTTCTCCTCAATATTTAAATAAAAATATCATTCTGTTTATTCAGTGGTACTTCACTAAAATTTATTTACTTGTTTATTAGACTTATAGACATTTAAAATTTTGAATTCATGAAAATATTTTTAGTCTTTAATGATAAAATATGACATTTATTTGTGATGTTAACAATTAAATCGTTATAAGCTTATTTAAATTTTTCGTTTTAATATTGTGCTTTGTAAAAATGTCAAATGATTAGCGAAATAGTTAAGTTAAGAAATCTTATATTACAAGTTAAAGTTGTTAAGACTAATAAATAATAACTTTTAACAGTAATGAAAATTGTATATATATCAAAAATTTTGTTTCATTTGTATGAACTCAAGTATAGTATAGTTAGACAACAATAGACTTTTCAGTATTATTTTAGATAAGTAAAACTAAAGTTTTAAGTATTATTGAAGAACATAAGTATTTTTTTAATGACTAATAATATTAACTATCGAATGAATTTTCTCAGTAGTTAGTTATCTTTATCAGTAGTTTATGTATCTAAAAAATACATAAAACAACAAAATTCAATGTTAATTAACTTTATAATGTTAAGTTAACTACAAATAATAAAAATAAACATTAAAAGACGCCTGCCAGAATTAGGTAAATGTAAGCAAAGCTATTTTTAGTTTAATTTTTTACCCTGATTACTCTTTAGGTAATTTATAATAAGCGAAGAATATAATAAATTGTTTGTAGTAAATTGCTATTTAGTAAGCTTGTTAAGACACATAAGGTGGCAAAAGTTATAACTTCTGTAAAATTGTTAATCTATAGTCTTGATTTATAAGACATACATTTACATAATAATTACTGATTAATCACACTATTTAGTAATTAATAACGATAACATAGGTTATGTAGTCGGCAAACTGTGTCCGGCTAAGCAAAAATTTTGATCCGCGACATGTTTTAAAAAGCAACTAATGCAGCTAAAAAATTTTAAGCTTTATAAAATAAAGGCTAATTAATGTGAACTTTTTTTTTGCTTATGAGTAGAGTGGTGTCTTTTTATATTTAACTTTATACAGATTAATCTTAAGTTAATATTTTTTTAATTTTAAAGTGAATTTTTGCAAAAATACTGTGGTCGCCTAGAATGTTTCCAGTGGGTTTTTTATAGAAGGTTTCCGACCCCTTAATTTTTGTATTTGATCATTTCTGCCTTGTAGTTGTTTTTTACAATAGTTTTCAAAATCCTTAACTTTATTAGTTTTCATAAAAATAACTATAGCATAGTTTTTTCTTAGACTCAAGTATTACTAAACCATTTCATTCATACTTTAATCTTTAAACAACTTAACTATACTCTTTGATGCATATTTTTTGAATCTTAAAAGAAAATATAAAGTTAGATTAACTAGTAGTCCTACCCAAATTGTTTGTATATAAATGTTTTGAAAATTTACTTCTTTGTTTTTTGTTAAAAGTTTAAATCTAACCATATAATCAATCCATATGTTATAAATTTTTGTAAAAGTACGGTTTAAAAAGTATCAAAGAAATTTTTTGTTGGGGTTAAAAAATAACTTTGTTGTGTAAAAATTTAGATTTGAAAAAAAAATTTAACTAGCCTTTTACAATTTAGGTTAAAAAATATTAAACTTAAAAAATTTATTAGTTTTATTTTAATATAATACTATCACCAAAGCATAAACTGACAAAAACTCTTCAAATTTATAAATATTCGTTAAAAAAAGTTTGAAATTTTACAACAACTTAAACAATTATTTTAAAGAAATTTATCTAATGAATTTTATTTTCAAAGTTGGTCGCCTATTAGAAAAATTTAGGACAAAACATTTAAAATTTCCCCTTAGAACTTCTATCAATTCTGTGTACACTTGTAAAGAAGTTATTTTAAATTTGATTAAACTAGATTTATAGCAGTAGTACTATAACCGGCGGCTATTTGCAGACGTATAGTTCTCTGTTTGAAAAGTACTTCAATTATAACTTGAAAAAAGTTATGTGTAAAAGCTTGAGAGCTTTAATGACTATCTACTAAGAAAAATCAGTAAACAGTTGTTTGTAGAAAAAAATGTAAAAAAATATAAACAAGGTTATTATAATTTTTTTTTTCTGGCAGACTTTATTTGTTTGTTTTTGTAGATTAGTAAAACTTATATATTTTTTATATTTTTTATAAAGTTATTCAAATACTTATAGTTAAAACATAGCTGTAATTGCTATTTTTGCCTAATTTTCTGGTTATGTTTTAAAAACATTTGTTTATTTGTTATCATTATTTAGAAATAATTTGAAATTAACATGAATGAATTTTAATTTTATTACTGAATTAAGTGTTGCGTTTAGTTTTTTGTTTGTTAATTAAAAAAAAAACTTTATTGTGACTTTTTATTTCTTTAAAGTTCAAGTTTTGACTATGAAGCTATAAATTTTTAGCTTATTATATTTATTCAAGCATGTGTTGTATGACTCGATGACCGAAAGGTCTTTTCGTAAACCATGTGTTTTATGAGTATTTTCGTTTGTTTTCAAAATTTTTATTTACATTTACAATTTTATTCAAAACATTTTTTAATTCTAATTTTGAAATTCTTATTAAGCTGAAGATTTTTTTTTAGAACTTTAAAAAGCTTTTATAATACTAAAAACTAAAAACTTACAAAGTATATTTTTTTTACAAATAGTTGTATTATTGTCTACTTGTAATTAAAACCTGGAAATTTCATAAAATCTTTTTTTTTAAGCTAAAAGATATAATTACATGATTAGCTTTGCACTAACTTTATGAGTTTAAAAGTCACATAATAAAAATTAACGGTATAATCAAAAACATTTAAATATGATTCTACTATTAAAAATATGTTTTGTGTAAAGCTCAAACAATTAAAGTAAATTAGTAGTGTGTAGCTCTATAACCAAAATGGTTTTCTTTACACTACTTCTTCTGACCATTATAATTATTTAAGTGTTATTTTTTCCTAAACTTCTCAAAATGGATTTTTACTTAGTGCTCAATAGACTTTACAATGTATGCATTTAGATAGTTATAATTAATTAAAAAAATTGTTTTTGAATACAGAATCGCACTGCTGTAACTAAATTTTAAAGAAATGCTGGTTACGCGTGCTTCGTATTTTCTCATCATAGTGCTACTTGAGTTTTATCTTTGTGATGCAGGTAAGTTGCTTACTGAAAAAAACAAAAGTTAAACACTAGAAATTCTGCTGTACAAATTTTATTTTATAAACTTGTTATACCTATCTACTTTTTAAAGTATTAGTTGTATGTATAAACGAAAATTTTTACTTTCATTGAACAAAATGAAAGCAAAAAATATTTTATCTGATGGTTTTAGTTTTATGCAATTAAAGAATCATTGGCTGAGTATGAAAAAAAAAGTCTTTTATATTTTTAGTATTGCTACACTTTTTTATAAATATTTTTTTTTGCTTTTATTTTATATAATGCCAAATGGCTTTCTTTATTTTGTCATATATTTATAACACAAACAAACTTTTAAGACAGTGAGTGTATTGACGAGTATGAAACAGCAGTTTGTGTTATGCTGGTGGACAAAGTTGATGGAAGGTGCTCTAAATTATCTGAAGCCGTTAAAGACAAATGCAGAAAAACTTGTCAGACCTGCGGTAAGAGTTTGATAGTTTAAAAAACTTATAAATTAATTTAAAAAGTCATATAGCACAGTTAAAAAAATAACTTAGACTAATTGATGGTTTAGCAAAACATTTTACTTAAGCTAAAAAGTTAAACCCAAAGCTTTTGATATGAACCAGAATGAAGAGATCAAATATAAATCATTATTTTTGCTTGGTACATATTTTACATTTAACTTAGAGTAAAATAAGTTACTGAAAAGTTGATCTAAAATGGTCGATTTTCAGTATTGAAACAGTTATTACGGTTATCCAATTTATTTAATGATATTTAATTTTAGGAACAAATGGTGCATTTGGCGAAATGCCGTTATGGGCTGTGGATCCTAGTTCCGGATCTAAAGGAAACGAGGATAATAGGCAAGTTAAACAATGAAATTTTACTTTGTGGTAACTCAGGTTTAACCTAACCAAATAACTTTTTTTAAGTTACCGACTACGAGCTACACAAGTATTCTGTGAGATCTTTCTTGTAGCATACTTATTAAATATTTTGTTCTGGTAATAGTTTTGTAAGAAAGTTATATAACAATTATTCATTATAATTTTTTCTATAACTTTGCATAGACCATTATCAGCATAGGTATATACATAATTAATTTTTAGAGTTTGTTATCTAAAAAAGAACTTAACAAAAACGTTAATAAACTTTTTTAAATGAGTGATTTGTGTATAGTTTTCTAAATATGTTAATACTATATATTCATACTGTTTGTAGTATATTTATATAAAATTTAACTGACTATCATACCCAGTTACATATAAATTATCAAATGCTTTACAACTTTACTAAATACAAAAAATGTTAAATTTAAAAACTGTGTTAAAAAAACTATATTAATTTTTGTGAAATGTTTTAGTTTTTATAGTATTTTGGTTTAAACTAATGTTTTAAAATTGTATATATACAGTATTGTTAATAAAAAGTATATAGCAAAAATGTAATATTCTATTTCAGTTTTAACCTACTAAAATAAAACAAAAAGTAATCTGTATTCAATTTTTCTATTATCATGTAAAAATATCTATGTTTTTTTTAAATATAAATTCCCGTACAATAAAGTAGCTCGTCTTTTGTAAAAATGTTAAATTTAAAAACTGTGTTGAAAAACTATATGTATAAATGTTATAAAATAACTAAACTTATTTCTAGTTTGAAGAAATATAACTGGTTTTGTGTCATTTTCAAGTGCTTCTTTTATAAGTATCGTAAAATTTTAAAAACATAAAAAATAAAGTTAGAAAAAAATGTGTAAATAAGCAAAAGACTTTTGCAAAATTGTGTACATTGTTTACTAATTATTAGTAGTTTCTCTATTAACAAATTGTTTAGTAAAAAAATAGACTTTCAGTGTATAAACATAGAAGTTGAAAATATTTTTACTGCTTAATCAATTTTAAATAATTACATTTTATATAAGTTTAGTTCTAGTTAATAATAACTAAAAAAAAGATAACTGAAAAGGTATAATGATGAAATGGAAGACAAAGATACTGCCGTTCCTCTGTGGGCAGTCATAGTCATTGCAACGGCCGTATTGCTTGTTCTAATTGCTGCCTTTAGTTTTCATTATAGCTGCCGAAAAAGACGAGAAGATAGAAAAATGCTGAGGAATAGGCTGATGTTGCAGCAGCAAGATATGCGTAACCACCTCACCATGCAGGTTGTAGTATCAATCAGTAAATTGAGCTACCTGACAATAAAAACGTATTTTCTTAAAACTTGCTTCATTAAAAAAACTAGCAGCATATTTCTAAAAAGTAAAGATTTAAGTATTTCTTTAGTTTTCTTTAAAAAATTTTAAAATAAATTTTATGTTGTTAAAATACTATTGTTTTTAGAACTATGGAAGACAAAACATTTGGTCAACAAACTCAGAAGCTATGTGGAATGTAGAAGCTCAAAACCAGAATTTAAACAGGTTCATACAATAAGAAATACTCTAAAAAGGAATTTTATTTTAGCTCTAACAACTCACAAAAGTTTTGTAAATGAGTATATAAAATAACTAAACAAAAAAACTAAATAACTTTTAGAGCATAAGACACATACCCGGTTTCAGCTAAAAGTTACTCTATAAATGTGGTAGAGTTTGCATTTTTAACAGAGTACAAATATGATAATTTAACTGGCAGTGCAAATTAAACGAAATCTTCGCATTTATGCATTTAAATATAATCTCCTTAGCTAAATATGTTTTTTGATGCGCTTCAGCTTCAATTAGAATTTATTCAAGTTTATAGTTTTTATTCAGCTACTTTAACATTAATATTATTCGTTTAATTTTTAAGCAATCAAATAATATTTTTTTACACAACAAAAAGATTCTGCTATACTTAAATGTCAAACTACTTTTACAAAAGTAGAAGAGTATCTAATTATAAGTAAATGTCAGTTTTACTGTTCGTTGCTTTTGTTTAATAATTTAAAGTTAATATAGCTTTTTTTACTAAGATTCCACAAATGGGTATTTAATGTAAATGAGTTCATAATAATTCATTAGTATTTAACCTAGAAATATTCATATTTAATCATGGAATACTTATTAAAATATAAAAAGTCCATTTTTTATACTTTTTTTTAGTAATACATAATATATGTGTTCTATCTACACTTAATATGATTTAACTAGAAAAAAATATTTATTATATTTTCAAACTAAAGTTTTTTTTAACTTTTTAATTTAAAAATTCTAGGTTTTAATCTTATAACTCTACACTTAATAATGCGAACTTAACTATCAGGGCAAACTAAACTCAACAAAACGGCAGGGTAAACTTTAGTGGATTTGTAAAACTTGTTGTAATAAAGTTAAAAAATATGCTTTAATTCTTATGTTTAAACATTTATAATAAAACTTTATATGAAACCTATATGTTATCAATTAATTCAAAATGAAATATGTCAAAGATAAAAAATCAACTTAGTTTCACTAATTAAAAAACAATTAAACAATAACAACAAAAGTTTCAACTACAAACTTCAATGAAGGTATTACACACGTTTGCTTAAATAAACTCTTAGAAAAACTTAAGAGTCGACGTAAATTATATAAAAGTATATGGAAATATTTGATTTAAAGTACTTTATGTTAAATTAATTAGTAAAAGAAAACGATCAACAGTCAAACACGGATAAAAAAGTTCTAAGTACTGGTATAGAAACTTTACAAAACTTCAACCCCGAAATGGAGAACTAAAAACATATTATATACTTCATAAATAAAACTGTTTAAGTACAAGTACATTATTTAATGTTCCTTGATACAATCTCATAAATATTATATGTTAATTATTTTTATAACTTATCTAAAAAATGATAAATTTACGAAAGATCTCGTAACACGCAAGGAACTGTATTAAGAAACAATTACAGCGAAAGGAATCAAAGTTCCGATGACCAGGTTTTATCTATTTATTATTTGTTATCATTCTAGTTTCTTATTATTATTTTCCAAAATTGGTATTCAAAATTTTAAAGTTTTTTTTCTAAAGACTTAACAACTACATATAAAAACTAACTTATTACAAATAGAAACTTCAAGAAAGTAATGAAATAAATTTCATAATAACTAAAAATAGCAACTTTTGTTACTTTAGTATACACGAAATTTATAACTTCTCAGGCGATAAGTAGAACAACAACAATGAAAAGAAAAGCACCACCACCCCCTACTTATGCAGGTATATTTTACTATAAAAGTTTTTCAACAAAAAAAGAAAAACTTTAACTGACAAAAAAAAAAACAAATCTCTGACTTAGATAAATGTAGTCACCAAAGCTGTGTTAGTAAAAATTATATTTTACAAAGACTAATAAGTTAAATGTTTACAGAAAGTGTTCAAGCCTCAAACAGACTACAAGCTGCAAAGGTTATTTAAAGCTGTATGTTTAAAAGTAAAACTAAACAACTTGTACCAATGTATAATAGTTGATAACCATCAAAAAACTTTACTCACTTTCAAAACTAAATGTTTGAGTACAAAACTGCCGAATTAGTTTTAAAAATATATAGTATGATAAAATTCATACATTTTTATTTTTGTTTTTAATAAGTTAGTAGTAGAATATTTTAAACCTTAAATATTTTGAAGAATGTTCCAATAAAGATTTTTTACTGATTTTAAAACTGTTTAAAACTCTTTTTATAAAACAGTCAAGCTTAAAGTGTTTATGTATGTTTTGCATAAGATTAACTTGTTTTTTGTATTGTATATTTTTAAGTTAATTAAAAACTGTATTGTTGTTTAGTATCGTGATAAGTTTATCAAATAGCTATTAAACTTTGTAGTAACTTAAATCGCAAAATCTTATAAATTAGTTTTTTTTTCTGTCCTTAATTATATTAGCAGCTTCTAAAATTTGTCATTACTTAGTTTACTGTAAATCTTAGCTTACAAAAATGTTTTAAAGCTTATAAAACGTGAGTAAAAGCTCCATCATCTGTTTGTTTGTATTTATCAAAAGTTCGCATATTTTTGAAATAAAACAATTGATAATCCTTTTTCGTTATTTAGTTTTTTCAAACTTACTTATCACATACTAATTTTTATAACAAATTTAGGAAACTCAAGATAATATTCAAAGTAACAGCTTAGTAAACACACACAATGTTATGCGAGGTTTGTTGAAATTATTTCTATTCTTTAAGTTATCATTATTTACGGTATGTCTAAAACAGTAATTTGTTAATTTAAATCAGTGTTTCCCACACTTTTTTTTTCATAAATCCCCCTTAAAAAAAGCTATGGCATTCTCCTACAAGATTTTCAAAAATCTACCCGAAAATACGCCTAAGACTTTCTTTTTCTATTCATCTACAGAATATCTAGTGTATGTTTCAAACTATGGCCTTATGGCACATTTTTTCAAACCCCTATTTAAATATATTTTAATCAAAGCAGTAAAGATTAAGTAATAAGGTTATTTATAACTGAATATAAGTAAACAAAACAAAGCTAATATTGTTGTCTATTAAAGTCATAAAAACTATATACATTTTAAAAACTAAGATAAAATAAAACAAAATTACTAATATTGTAGAAAATTATCCGGGTTGGAAACCACCAGAAGAGTTTAGAATTGAATCCGAGAGCGAAACAACAATTGTAAACCCAAGACGAACTTCTGCAACGTATGTTACTACTTTTATAATTAATAAAACAACATAGATAATCTAAATAAACACCTCATTTTAAAAACATTGTAGTTCAAACGATTACCGATCTAAGATGTTGAGTAAAGAATTTCCCCGATGTTCATTGGTACGTGAAACCTTAACCAGTAAGAACGAGGATAAAAGAAATGAAGTTGTAATTCAGGACGATGGAATGACAGAAGTTCTTGTTGAGTGGAAAAAACATCTTAACTCTCAAAAGGAAGAACTAGAAAATTACTTTGAAAAGTAGCTGTTTTCTGACTACTAAGTTTTTCTATTAAGTATAAACTAAAAAAAAAACAGAATAAAAATTTTATGATATAAAGCTATGCTAAAAAACTAAAACAAACGTCACTTTTATTAATAAGTTTTGAAAACCAAATGTACTTGTAAAAATTTGCGGTATAAATATCATAACGATAATATAAGTTAAACACATTTTTAAAGACTAGAATCTGTCCTTTTACTAAAAACAATATAAATGTTTACAGTAAGCTCATTTGGTTTAAATCAAAAATATCGATACTTTTTAAAACAATTAATAAGTTGTTGGTAGATTTCTAAAATTTTAAAAATAAATTACTTTTATGAAGTTTTTGTATATAAACTCATAAAAATCTCAGTCAAGAGCTTAAAGTATTGACTTTAATCTTAAAAAAATAGTTTTGTTTATATTTTTTTAGATATTTATTTTTTGAATCAATAAACAAGCAACTGTTTAAAGGTTTTATTTTGTTATTATTGTATTAAGCTTTACTTTGGTATTTTTTGGTATAATTAAAAATCTTTAAGTCACGAATGTACGCTTCTAGTCAAAACTGTATTTAAAGTGTTTTTTAAATATTATTTTAAATCAACGTACAAAATTATACATTATGCTTTGAAAATTAAAAGTATTTCAAACTGGATTGCTCAAGAACACTCTTTCACATTACTTTTATTTAATTTATTTGAGTGTACTTAAAAGAATGTTTCTACCTTGGTCTATAACTTATAAAACGCATGTTTAATAAATAATATATTATTTTACACATTTAAAAAGTTAGTCTTCAATATTATACCATTATATGATACACAAAATTCAAATAACTTTTGTTTTTGCACCTACTTATTTGTAATAGATATAAACTACCTTTTTTCTCTTTCTTGTTTTTTCAGGAATTCTTTATTTCCAGAAAACTAATCTAAAACTTAATTTGATTAGAACAGTAAAAAATAAATTTGTTTAGTTCTTTAAACAAAATATAAATAGCTAAGCAAATTTAAAAGCTGTCAAATGAACACATAAATTAAAAATTAAAAACATTGAAATAGTTTGTTCAGTTATTAAATAATGCTTTGCAAAAGACTATATTCTAGCCTATAACTTAGTTTCTAACAGGTTAACAGGATACATGGATCAATTAGAAGTTGATCCGATGGACAGTGTTTCCAATGTTGAACCTACCGATGAATACCAGGATAATTGCGATGTCGACAATGATAACTTAGAGGAAATTGTTTGTTTGTTTTTAATTAAACTAACAGGTAGTACTAAAAAAAGTTTAAAATATTAACACGATAGCATTATTGTACTTAAATTATCAAAACTAAGGATGTAATTCTTTGTTAAAGTATGAGATTATTTTTTTATTTTTTTTATTAGAAAATATTAATGATAGTTAATATTTTAAAACAAAAACAAAAAGATATATTAGGTTTTTATACTTATTAACAACACAACACCTGATATTTTAAAATTATATATCGAACTAAAAACATAAAAATTGTTTTATAAAATACTTTGTATAAAACAGTTCTAAAATAAGAAACAGAACAAAAACAGTGTTTAAGAACATATTTAAAACTTCATCTCAAACCATATTCGTTTTCAATGGTCAAGTGTTCAAACAAGTGGATGGACTATCCATGGGATCTCCGTGGGCCCCATTTTAGCTAACTGGTTGTTAGTAAGTTAGAAACAGGTCTTTTAAGTGAAATTGAACACAAAATGTACACTAGATATGTCGACGAAATTTTCACCATATTCTCCATTAAAAAAAAAGACAAATGAGTTCAACCAAAAGTTGAATAATCTTCATCAAGATCTTATGTTTACAATGGAATTCCGAATAAACTTCCCTTTATTTACATAAATATAAAATTAGAAGAGAACAAATTTATTACCTCAATTTACAATAAACCATCGAACACAGACGTTTTACTTAATTTAAACTCTTGCAATCATGGAAGAAAAAATGATCAGACGTTTTCTGATTAGAAGCAAAAAATTAGTATCAGAAGAACTATAGAGCCAAAAAATAAATAGAATAAAGGATTTTCTTTTAAGAAACGGTTATCCAACTAAGTTCATAATTAATGAAATTCAAAAACTACAAAATTAGAAAATAAATCACACTTTCCTAAACAACAATATTTAACAGTTCCTTACATTAAAAAGGTTTCAGAAAAAATATAGCAGAAGTATAACAAAATCGTTGGAAACAATTGGTATTAATATTAAAGTAACCTTCTGAACAGCTAAAGTTGGAAACTATTTTTCATTGAAAAATCAGGTCGATAAATTTTACAGAAGTTGCATCGTTTACAAGTTTCAATGTCCAGGTGACCTTGATACCGAATATATTTGAGAAACATAGCGACAACTGTTTGTCAGAGTAAAAGAACACACAAGGCCCACAAATAG
Organism: Thalia democratica; assembly: GCF_965202585.1. Classification (NCBI taxonomy): domain Eukaryota; kingdom Metazoa; phylum Chordata; class Thaliacea; order Salpida; family Salpidae; genus Thalia; species Thalia democratica. The sequence goes on from NC_139165.1 coordinate 64,148,277, forward strand.
TGCAGTATTTTAACATATTGAACAATGTACGGTTTGCTAAAATTATGATAATATTTTCAATTGTTGTGATGTAATTAAACTTTGTAAAAATCAAAGTAATTTATTTGCAGGAGAGGCAATTATGAGAATTAAAATTTAAACAAAAACTCAATTATCAACTTGGTCCTGATAAAGGATCAAGAATTACATTTCACGATTTTAAATAGTCCATTTTTGTTCTAATTATCACTTTTAGTTTTTATGATTAATTAGATTAGTTTTATATTTGTAATTTTATTAGTTTTAATTTATTTTTTCTTAAGTTCACTTGTATTTTGTTTGATTAATTAATTTTGTGAGTCTTTATTTTGTTTTGAAATGGAAACTAGTTAAATTTTGAAAGCACTGCTAAAATAAAATTGTTTGATAGAAAAAGTATGGTTATTAGCAATAAAGTGGTACATTAATACAAGTATTGCACACTACATTTAACTTTTGTACTTTATACAACAGTAACTTAAGTTTACTTTGCAGCATTAAAGTAATAATTAAAGTAGTAGTAAATAAAAAGAAATAAAAACATACTTAGTTTTTATTTTATAAATAAAACACTTACTTCTTTTTAAAACTCGTTCTTTTCATTTCTGTATGTGCTAATCTTTGTTTTATTAGTGTCACACTAACTAGTTGATCAGTAGCGTTTTAAATATTGAAGATACTGCCGAGGAATTTACTGAAACACTTTTTTTTTATCGGAACTTGTCACTGCGTTTAATGAATGATGTAGTGTAAACTTAATCTTTTGGAAAAACAAACAACTATCATAGCTAACAACATAAATTAACGTCAGTTGTATTTTATACCAGGAAAAACTTACATCAGTACTTCAAACAAACAAATCAGTAGCAGATACAGACTACGGAGATGTTGAAGTGCAAAAAAAAGTTAGCTTAGTAACTTTATATATTTCTTTTTGTAAATAGAGGCTAGTAAATACAATTCTAATGATATATTTAGACTTATGATCAATAACTTTTACAATTAAAAAAACTGTTTATTTAAAAATAACTAGTAGTTTTTTATTAGTTTCTTTACTAGCTTAGTGTTCATAAGTTTTTTGTAAATTAATCTTCGTCATTACAATCAATCCCAGTTGTAGCTATCTTTAATGTAACAAAAAAGAAATATCTTCTATAAGTTTTTGTTCTGGTACATAAAAAAATGACTTTTTATAGATAAACTAGCAATAGTTTTTGATTTAGTTAACAATAAATAAGTATAAATTGTGCACATTATTTAAGAATTAAGAAAAAAACTTTTACAGAACTTGTAATAGCTTAAATATTAATAATCGATAAAATTTTAAATATACTTCGTTACTAAATATCCTTCGTTACTAAGTATTACTTCGTGGTTTTCAATAACGAAAGAAACTTTTTTGCAGCAAAACTTTGTTTAGCTAGTCAAATATAGAAGTTAAGATTTTGCTCCTTTCTTCTTTAAAACTGATACTTAAATATATATTTCATAATTTTAACTGTTAATATAAATTAACCATTTTTGTGTTTTTGAATATTTTTTATTTCTTTATTATAATTTGTTTAAGCTATAACTTAGTTTAACAATATATATATGTTTTTCTAAAGATAATCAAAGATTTAAGAGGCCGATTACTTGAACTAGAACAGTTAGTTCAAAAAGATGGCGAAGAAACAAAAATGAGTACGAACATTATTCAGACAAGTCCTGAAGTAAACTAAAAGTTTTTTATAAACGCTTTTATAGAATTAACAATCACTTTAGATTAATTTTATAAATTAGAACTTGTTTCTGAATTTGATAAAATTTAGTTCAGTAAAAACTTCGTACACTTATGTTTTTTTTTTAAGTAAACGAGATTAAAAATGTTTTATTTTTTTAAGTTCTTTCAACGTTTGTTCGAAAATAAGTGTTTACAGTTAAAACTAAAAGATAAAAACAAACTTTATAACTTGAAAAAACTAACAAAGTTTTCTTAATTTTTTTAACCTTAAAACACTTATTAAAAATACTTTTCTTTAGTCGTTTTCTAATTTTAATAATGAACTAAAAGTATTGTAATATGTTTTATTGTGAAACATTTTAATTAATTTATTTACAAAAGCTTGGTGCAGACGACGCTGGTTTACACCAAAATGAAAAATCTCATAGACCAAAATCAAACTACAGTCTAACAATAGGAGTACGTTACCGTTTCTATACTAGTCTAAATCAGTTAATAATCGAAGTCATTATTTTGAATTTACTGTTATACTATGTAATTTAAAGCAGTTTAAATATAGTTCAAATGATAAAATCTTATCAAACGATTAATAACAAAAATAGTTTTGATTAAGTTTATTATATTTTTATCATTCATAAACTTTTATTATACTAAACTTTGTAACAGAAGTTTGTGGTATAAGACCGTTATTATTTTACTACAGATCATAAACTTGTCTTTATAAGTTGTATAAAAAAACTATGAAAAAGCAAAACATCCTTTACTATTTCTATTATGTTTATGCGTACCATGTTTGTACTTCGTTTTTATAAACTTTTATAAAAGAAAAAAAAAACAGTTTCATTCTTTTTTAATGTAAAAATAAAAAAGGTAGAAACTCTTTGAATCGCTTATTTCAAGACTTCATCATACTTATAGGGGCTCATGAGAATATTAGATAAAGCTACAGGAGAAAAAGTAGTGGATGACGTAGTTCATGTAATTTCACTAGGAAAGTTACATTTAAAAATGGGAATAAATGAGAAGTTAACTCCAGTGACACAAACCGCAAACCAGTTGCATCACCTATTTCGTGACGTCGTTGATCCTAGATCGTAAGAACGATTTAAAAAGAAAGACTAAAACATAAGTTAAAATAACAAATGTAACCTGATTTAAATTTTATATTATCCGTTGGATTGTAAATATTGCTAGTTCTTTAAACATAGAATTTTTTCTGTATAAAGTATCTACTTAAGACGTAAAAGGTTTGAGTTCTAAACAATTAGCTTACTGTAAAAAAATAATCTTGGTTATGAAGCAATTATTTAAGATAAACTTTTAAAACGCCTAAAAAGTTTTAACAGCTTTCTAAAAAACTTAACTGAATAAAAAGATTAAAGACTACCTGACAAGTTTTCAACGAATATTTATATTTTAAACCTAAAGTATATATTGATAATACTTTTTTTACAACTAAGGAGGACAAATTTGTTGTTGGCATCAGACGCAGCTCACAAACTGGTAGTGAGGTTTTATAAGCAACATGTCTACCATTATGGTAGATATGATGAGTACCAAACCAGTTCACTTTCCAAAGAAACTAAATCCATGCTCAACTTTATCAAGGCTCTTACAAAAATGTGCACTGAGCTGAACATTAGCCACAAAACTATGACTCAGGAGGTTTGTACTTTTTAGCAGTTATGAAGATAAATATTTAATGTATGACAGTGTATGACAGTGTATTTATAGATTTTTAAATAAGTAACAATAAAACATATATTTTAAAGGAAGTTTCGACATTTTTAAAAGTTTTCCTACAAATTATTGAGAAAATAATGCATTGTCTGAATCGGTACGTTTGTAAAGAAAAAGAAGTTATTAGAAAAAAAATGACCGTACCGAAATCAAGTTATCATCTTGATAATTACCAATATGTAGTAGAAAAGCGTAAGTTTTTTGATACTTATAAAAATACAATTTTAAGTCCTTTTGACATGATCACCAGTGAAAAATTCTAAAGAAATAAATAACAATTTTACAGGTTATTAAAACTATGCGTTGAACAGAAATATATTGAAATATAAGTTTTCACTTTTGTTCTTGTAATTTTTAAAATGTTAAACTTATGTCCAAAAACTCATGCTAGAAAATAAAAAATAAGTCCACGAACAACTGCATTTATTTAATTTGGTAAACAGTTTTGAAAGATATATTCTAACTTACTTTTTTGACGGAATATAGTAAAATTAAAGACTAGTTGCATTTTTTTGTTAGCTAATGCAGAAACTGAGTTAAACACTAGAAAAATACCTTTTAAAAGAAACTTCTTTTAATTTTAATGAAGTCTCACTGCTTTATTGTTACACCGTTTATTTTTTAACTTTGAAATAAAATCTAAGTTGTGTTATACTAAAGGGGCGTTTGATCATTATTAAGTTTACCGCTTCGTAAAACTATTTCATTTATTTCATAATAATAAATAAACACTAGTTTTTGAAAATGAAAAAAAGTTGATATCATTAGTTCTAACGAGCTTAGTTAATCAAATAATTTGAATTCTTAAAGTTTTCAAAAAAAAAACTTACCTTTACTACATAAAACATATTTATAAAACAGCAGAAGCTACCAAGTTAGTTTTAATAAAAAGTTAACAAATGAATAAATTTAATGACTATTAAAATACTACCAGTAATATAAAAAAATTCAAGACTTCATAAAATCTAAATGTTTTTTGAGTTTATTAGTTTTGTTTAATACTTTAATCTATAGTTTGATTAGACTTTTTATTTTGTAAAACTACTATATGATGACTAAATGTTTAGTAATAGGTAAGTAGTATGGAAATCAAAATCTATAACTGACTATTTATTTACAGAAAAAATTATTAAATTGACAGTATATAAAATTTTTAAGGCTTAAATTAAATGTTAACACAAACTTTTTAAAGCTATAATTTTTCGTTTATAAAAACAACTTTGGTGACAAACAACCTAACCTAACTAAGAAAATAGTTACAGATAAAAACAACTATTTTTAAAGTTAATCAGTTTAAACACTACGATAAAAGTTTAAAAAAACATAGCTTCTAAAAAAGTACCGCAAATGGTAGAGGATGGAAGTGATTATAATGATGATGATGATAGAAGCGATTACAGGTTTTTATTTTTAATTATATATAACGCACATGGTCTATATGCATTATTCAAAACTGTTAACTTTAAAGTTAATTTTTTACCCTTAAGTCAGTATTAATTTTAAGCTTAAGAAAAAAAAAATTAACATTATTATTAATTAAAGCTTGGAAAATATATCTGTTTTACTTCTGTTTACCTTAGTTAACTTAAATGACTCATATTTAAAAAGTATGAAACTTATTATTTCTACAGGGTTACTTTCCTTAGTTTTAAAGTATATTAGTAAGTGTTACTTTATTATACTCAAAATTAGATAAAAAGTAAAAAATAAATGTCAGTAACTAAAACTTAAATATCTAATTACGATATAAACTTTAATTTTTTTGCATTAACAAAAAATTAAACTTTAAGAAAAATGTAAGAATTATTGACAGCTAAATCTGTTATTATTAAATATACATTTAAACTTTTAATTACAACAGCTGCTCAATCTTAACCAACAATAAAGTGCAAATCAATCCTTATGAAGACATAACTTTCCGTCCGCCTGCAAGACCTTCAAAAAACAACAATCCGCCCCCAGTACCCCCTAAAGATTACTCTTACCAAGTGCCTGAGAAAAAATCTAACAAGTATCAATCAGCTAGAAAAAGCAGTGCTAAGTATACGCAACATGAAAAAAATATCCGGTACAAAGATGATTACAGAGCTGCAAAATCTAAAAATGTTGAAGAGGATCAAATGCACCTTGCAAAGTACTTAAATGATATTGCAAAGCTACAAAGCAAAAGAAACGAAAAGAACTTGAAAAAAGCTCAGAATAAAATTGAAGTAAGTGAACAGAAACAGGTAGAAGTTATTTCACAAAAAGTTTTACCTGAAAATAAACCATTAGAAGACATTGAAAAAACAAACAAAAGTAATGATGGTTCTGACAAATTAAAAAGTGAAAGTTTAACTGAAAAACTTAAAAGTTCATTTAGTAAAACTTCATTAGTGTCTCAAAATGATTTACAGAGCAATTCAAGTACTGAAGATTTAAAAAAAGACTCACAGAAAACTCATGAAATTACTCATGGAGAAAAAACACAAATAACTAAAAACGTAGGAGATGAACAATCAGACTCAGAATGCGAATTAATTGAAACAAAGGATAAGTTTGAATATACGCTAGATATGGGTCAAATTAACTACCATCCTGACTTTGATGAAAATGCTTTTGATGCATTAAAGTCTTCCAACTGTAGCAACTTGACCTCATATAATCATAAAAATTCTTCATTAGAACAAGATTCTCAACTTAAGACTAAAGAAATTACGGCTAAAAGAGTACAGAAAATATCAAAAGTAGATTTTAAACCAGAAATACCGAGTAAAGATTTCGATAAAGAAAAAAGAAAAATAATCATATTTAACAATGAAAATACTGAACTAAACAATTCTGAAAAGCTACAAGATACTAAAAGTAAAAAACTAGATAAAAGTAAAGCAAACAAATCAAAAATTCAAAAGCATAAAAACACAAATAATACCGTCAAAAATGACTTAAAAACATTAGAAATTGAACAAGAACAAATACCTGATGAAAGTTCTGATAAAAAAAGCAATAAAGACTGTAATATACCAAAAAAAATAATCATAGTTGAAAAACTAGGTGAATTAAGCAGTTCGGAAAAGTCCAAAAACAATAGTGCGTTAGATTCTAAGCTAATTAAGAACATAGAAACAAAACCCGTAAAAAAAGAAAACAGAATTGTGAGTGAAAAAAGCCAAAGATCGAAAAAATCAGACTTACATAAATGCAATAAAAACGAAGGCAGTGAAGAAAATGCAAATATTAAAACAACTCCTTTAAATGTCAAAGCAAAGAGAGTCGTAAAAACTACACAAATAAAAGAGTCAAACTTAGCTGATAGTGAGTTCAAAGATCAAGTAAGAGAGGATTTAAAATATGTTGATAAAAACACTGAAATTAGAAAAGTAGAAAACTTATCCAACCCTAACTTTAACCAAGATATATTAAAAGTAGAAAAACAATTTACTAAAACTGAAAAATCTAAGATAGCTAAACTATCACCAACTGAAAACTCAGACTCAATTGGAAAAGTTAATCAAACACGAAATACTGAAAACTCTGAACTACTCAAAAATGTTATTCCAATAGAAGAAAAAGATGTACCTAGCACTTCCAAAACTCACAAGCTAAAAGTTAAAAACCTTAATGAAAAACCATTTGAAACAAAAAAAATGAAAAACAAAAAACCTAATAAAAATATTGGTAAAAGCGATCAAAAAGAACCAGAATTACTTGAAAAAACTTCTAAGACTTTAAATAATAAAGACTTCGATTTACCTTTAGAAGTCTGTCATAATGAAATATTCAAAACCCAAAGTTCAATTGAAGAAGCTCTTAACACCAAACATTTAAACTTGACTGTAGAAACTAAACAAGATAACAAAATAACAGCTTTTGAGCCGTTTAAAAATTTAGATGAGAATCAATCGAACCTTAAAAATTTTATACTTAATAATACGAATATTACGAAAACTAATGATGCTAAAAACATTAAAAATAATGAAAGTTCAAAAAACGAAAATTTAGTTGAGGCAAATACAGATGAAAATAATGACACAAATAAAATTCAAATTGAAAAAGAACAAAACTCAATGCCCTTAAGTAAATTAAGTGATGTAGACAAGAATGTAAACTCAGACTTGAGTAAAAGTAATTCTAAAACTGTTGTAATTACTAATAAAGACAATACAGACAATAAAAATTATGGTGAAAGTAATGAAGGCAATGGAGTTTTAAATGACAACGTAAAAATTCAAGAAAATACAGTTTTAATTGGCAATGATGGTAATAAAAATATTGAGGAACATGAAGTTTTAAATGTTAATGATAATAAAAAGATTCAAGAAGATGAAGTTTTAAATGACAATGATGATAATGAAAAGTTTGGAGAAGATGAACTTTTAAATGACAATGTTGATAAAAAAATTCAAGAAGAGAAAGTTTTAAATATCAACAGAGATGATAAAACTCAAGAACATGAAATTTTAAATGACAAAGATAATGAAATGATTAAAGACGATGAAAGTTTAAATGAACATGATAATGAAAATATTGAAGACCATACAGTTTTAAATGGCAATAATAATGAAAAGAATGAAGACGATAAAAGTTCAAATGAAAATGATAATGAAAACGTTGAAGACGATGAAGTTTTAAATGACAATGATGATGAAAAGATTCTAGACGATGAAATTTTAAATGTCAATGATGATAATGAAAAGATTGGAGAAGATGAACTTTTAAATGACAATGTCGATAAAAAAATTCAAGAAGAGAAAGTTTTAAATATCAACAGAGATGATAAAACTCAAGAACATGAAATTTTAAATGACAAAGATAATGAAATGATTAAAGACGATAAAAGTTTAAATGAACATGATAATGAAAATATTGAAGACCATACAGTTTTAAATGGCAATGATAATGAAAAGAATGAAGACGATAAAAGTTCAAATGAACATGATAATGAAAACGTTGAAGACGATGAAGTTTTAAATGACAATGATGATGAAAAGATTCTAGACGATGAAATTTTAAATGTCAATGATGATAATGAAAAGATTAAAGACGACGAAGTTTTAAATCTCAATAAAAATGAAAAAATTCAAGACGATGAAGTTTTTAATGATAATGATAATGAAAAGATTGAAGAAGACAAAGTTTTAAATGAAAATGTCAATAAAAAGATTGAAGACGATAAAGTTTTAAATAACAATGACAATGAAAAGATTCTAGATGATGAAGTTTCAAATGACAAAGATTGTGAAAAGATTTTAGACGATGAAGTTTTAAATGTCAATGATAATAAAAAGATTAAAGACGATGAATTTTTAAATTTCAATAAAAATGAAAAAATTCAAGACGTTGAAGTTCTAAATGTCAATAAAAACGAAAATGAAAAAAATCAAGATGTTGAAGTTATAAATGACAATGATAATGAAATAAATCAAGACGATGAAACTTTAATTGATAATGACAATGAAAAGATTGAAGAAGACAAAGTTTTAAATGAAAATGATAATGAAAAGATTCAAGACGATGAATTTTTAAATTTCAATAAAAATGAAAATATTCAAGACGTTGAAGTTTTTAATGATAATGAAAATATTGAAGAAGATGAAGTTTTAAACGGCAATGATAATGAAAAAACTCAAGAAGAGAAAGTTTTAAATTTCAATAAGGATGAAAAAATTCAAGAACATGAAATTTTAAATCTAAATGATGATGAAAAGATTGAAGACGATAAAGTTTTAAATGACAATTATAATGAAAAGATTGAAGACGATGAAGTTTTAAATGTCAATAAAGATAAAAATATTCAAGAACATAAAACTCTAAATGATAATGATAATAAAAATGTTGAAGAAGATGAAGTTTTAGATGACAACAACTCAGTTATGAAAATTACAAAAGAAATGAAGAATAAAAAAAGTAAAGAAAAGAAAAAGAACAAAAAAAGCTTTAAATTTAGCTTACCTTGGAAGTCTAAAAAATAAAGCAATACATACAAAACAAAAATAAAATAAATGTTAGAAGTTATTTAAATGTTTATCAAAAAGGCTTACTTGTTTTTATTTTGAACTTAATTTTAACAAGTTTAGTAAATATAATGAAACAGGTTTAGTAAACTATTTTCTCTAGTATAAAACAGATTTAGTATCAATTTAACTTGTTTTATTAACTATTTTTTAGATTTATAAACTAGCAACTGTTTTAATAAAAAATACTTGGTAAGTATTTATTAAAGAAAAAAGTAATTTCAACAAACATTAGATGTTTTAAAAAGGTTGAATTCGAATTTTTTTTAATAAAGTTCAAGATTTCCAAATGTTTTTAAATAATGTTTTCTATATTTTTTTGAATTTTTTTGCTGTAAACAGTAAGTTTCACATGAAAATTATTTTATGCAAATGTGTATTTTATATATGATATTTAAAATTATTAAGTTTATTTTTAAATGCACTAATAAATTTAAGTTTATTTTTTAATAGTACAAGTTTCGACTAACTGCGACCCGCAAAGCAAAAATCCGAGGTACTTTAGGTTTTTTTCAGCTTAAAACATACTTGATGAAAACAATTAAAAAACTGTGGTTAAACATGTAGGCTTTAGTTAGACTAATCAGTATATTAATAATTAAAAGTGCTCATATTTTTGCGTACTTTATTAAATTTATGATTAAAAATAGTTTTATTGTTATAATTATTACATTAATTCTTAAAAAATTCGGCACGCGAGCAACTTTTTCTAGGAAATTTGGCCCGTGACTTATCGAAGGCCCCCGACTCCTGTACTAGTACACACATTAACACATTTATTGTATTATAATATTCATTAAGCTGTTAATTTGAAATAAATTATACTTACAAAACTTTTACTTTTGATATATATTCAAGCTTTCAATGGTATGTTTTGATTTTTATTATATAATTCTTAAAATTTCTCACGTTGTAGCACTTTTTTTTTCGTAGAAATTTATTTACCTTATAATGTTTTTTAGAAGAAACTAAACATACTAACTTTTATGTATATCTAATAAAAAATATTATCAAAAAAATAAAGGGTTTATAAACCGCAATATAAACTAAAGGTTCAAAGAAAATTTAATAATGATGTTATACATTCGAGACAGTCATTATACTAAATTTTTTTTTTAGTATATACTTTTGGACAGTTGAAAATTGCCCGGAGTTATTTTCGCATTGGCCATAAATTTTGGACTAACCATTTTTGCACGGAGTCAGTTTTGTAAGGGTGTTACTTTTTCACAGAGCATTACATTTGTACAATTTACTATTTTAAAATTAAGACAAGGCTAAGTTTGAAAAAGTGTTCAAAAATAGTTTTATAAAATTGTATTTAGACTAATACAGCTGCATAACTAAAATAAACATAATTGAAAATTGAGCAAATTCTAAATTAATACTAAAATTAATTAAAAATTAAATAAAGTTTTGTGTATTACAATAAACATAAATTAAATTCAAACAAAACTAGATTTTAATGAATTAAAAGAAAAATTAAACACGATTCGGAAAACAAAACTTTAAATTATTGTACTGATTTTTCAGACTAATTTTATATTTTCATTTCCTTATCCATTTTTTTCTACTTTCAGGTCAAAATATCTACACTGAGCTATTTTATTTTAAATATACCATCCTTTTGAAAGATAAAGTGGTGACGTAATTATATTCAAGACTGTTTAACTTCTGACATTGATAGTAGTGTAATTTTTTGTAAAGTATTTCATTTTAGTTATGACTACAAAATCTTTAACCTTACTTTATAGTAATTTAAGTTTTAAAGAGTATTACTTATTAAAGTATTAAAAAATAAGAATAGAAATAAATTTTAATAATTCTTGCCAAACTTTTATACTATTTTATTACTTTACTTTTAATATATATTTAATATGAATCATTTCAACATTAGTACGAACTTGTAATATGCTAGAACGCACTATAAAACTGATCTGTACACGCATTTTGTATCAAAAAACCTCTACGATGAACGGCTGACTGAGCTCGTAAATATGAAATTGTTATAGAAAAATGAACAACAGAATTTACACACGTTTCTTAACAGACGTTGTTTGATAAAATATTTAATTATTGTTTAAAAAACTGCACTTCCCACATGAAACTGCACAAAATAAAGTTAAACGTCAGAAAAATTTCAAATTTTAGTTTGAACGTAACTTCTATATTAAAAAGCTAACATTTAATAGTAGTTTTAAGTAAAACATAAACAAATTGTAAGATTTAGTTAAAATACGATTTTAGGAACGTTTTCTTTTATTGACTATTGAAAAAAGAGCTTAAAATGTTTGGTCTAAGGACCTGGTGTACGAAAAAGTTTTTAGTCATCGAGTCATAATCCACGAATACAGGAAAAAGTCTTGTACAGGATAACTCTAAAACTGTAATGAAAGGTCAAACATTTTTTAAAGTAAACAAAAATAAAGTAAAAACAGAATAAATTATAAATAAAAACTACTTGCTATTAAAAACTCAAACTAAACTGTTATTATTCTACCCTAGTACTTAATTTTCATTGTTACGGCCAGAAGTTTATCTAACTTAATTGTTCAAAATTTATCGCAGTTCTCGCCGGACTCATTGTAAGAGGTTGTGCTAAAACTGTTTAATCTATATTTGTTAGATTAAAGTCTTAAAAAAAATATATCACTTATTTGGAAAAAGTTTTTAGTCAAGTCAAATAAATCTATTAAAGATTATGTATATTTTGCAAAGATTGGAGAAAGGTAGATACAGTAAAATATTAATTTTAATCATTTAAAGACTAAACTAATTTTCATAAACCCAAAAATAGTCAAGAGCTTATAACCAGCTATCTATTGAAATATAATAAACTTTTTTAAAAAACTTTCGGTATTTTATGACATTTTCAACGAACTATGTGGCTTATTAAAACAGTATCTATAGTTTGGTATATTTCAATAGACAGATTATGTTAAAGCTTTAAAGAGTTTTTTAATTAAATTGTCTGATACAACTCTATGAAACATTAGAAAATGGAGTTTATTATGTACTGCTAAAAGAAAAACATAATAAATCAAGACAGTTCTAGATCAATTTAATCATACAATCCCTTTAAAATGAAACCCTGTTTATTATTTTTGTTTTCTTTTTTGAATAAATACTTATCTTGTGTCTTTAATATTTTGAAACAGTGTTTTTTTTACCTAGGTTACATTGTAAAACATGCAATTACTTTAGTTTAACAAAAAAAACAAAACTTTTATAGAAATTAGCAAGTTATTGTTACATATTGGAAAACAACGTTTATAACAAGATAGTCTTAAATTATAAAAATTTTCAAACGAACTATTCAAGAAAATATCGACTATTGTGACAAGAAACAGAATCACACTAGTGTCATCATCCTGGTCTGTATTATAGTTCGTTTCTTTATTTTACTTCACCTTGTATTTTAGTTTATATTGAAGCAATTCTAAAAATTAGACAAAATATTTAAATTTGCTTGTGAAAAAGTCTTAAGCATACTTTTCTTTTCCTCTTTTTATAAATAATGTTTTTTTCAAATAAGTTAATATAAAATTTTGAAAAATCATTGTTATAGACACACCAATGAGATTTAGCAAAAAAAAAAAGGATTATTCAATTAAAAGTTTTCAAGTTAAGCGGGAAACTAGAAGGACGACGTTGAAAATTTTGACAGACTATTAGTATTCTGTAATAAGTCGGTTATACATCTCGGATTTTCAGTCAAAAGTAAAATTATACTTTAAAAACTACTAAACAATAGACAGTATGAAATTAACAGAAGGTCAAAGTAAAGAAAAATTATAAATTACAAAGGGTCAATAAACAAACAAATCAAATAACAGGTTTTATTTGCCTTTTTTTATATCTAAAACGAGTGTACTTGAAAACTATTTTTTAAATTTTCTAATCTTCTTGTCATAAATAGTTTTACAGTTCAAGTCAGTTATTTGAGATTTGAAAAATTTCAATAAGCTTCTTATAACTTTTTGATGTTAGTGTAATTATTGAGAGCCGATAAATATTATTTTAATTCAAAACAAAAAATAATTAGAAGCCACATGAATGGTAACTTTAAGAAATAATTAAAACAGTTAACCACTTTATGCACTGAAAAACCTTTCACATTACATTACTGACAGAGAAGTACTGTGCAATCTAGACTATTGTATAACATTTATTTATTAAGAAACTACCATTGCTGTGGTACAATTAGTTCTGTCAATGAACAATATCCAAAAAATGTTAGCAAAAATGAAAATAATTAAGAACATAATGAACACGTATTTCAAAGTTTATAAAAATCGTTAAAGAATTTTTCCAAGTAGCTTAGCTTGTTTTGAAACTTTGGGGATCGTTGACTTAGTGCACAAAAACTTTTCAAAACTACTTGTTCATAATTTTCTAAAGCTTATACACCAATAATTAAAACTGTTTTTATTCAATTATTTTATTTTTTGGTATTCGGGTATATGAAAATTCAAGACTATGAGTTGTTAGGTAACTTATGATAATTTTTCAACCGATTATTTAACATGCATGTATCGTAGTAGATAGAGCTATAATTTGCTTAATTATATTTAAATTACTTAAACTAATAACTATATACCTAATAATAATTATATTAAGGTATTAAAAGTACCTATACTGGTATTTTACTAAGCTGTGTTTAGCTAACTTTTATAAATATTTTGTTTATCGCCAACTTTGGGTAAGTATGGTGTAAATACACAAATAAAATTCTACAACTTCAGTAATTTAAAATTGTTTAATAAACGGTAACGAAGAACTAATTTATCTAAAGGTTGAAAATAAAAATCAGTTGAACTTTTAAAATCAGAAAAAATAATTAAAAAACTTTGTGATAATCATTTTTATAATTTTTATGTTTAAATAGAAAATTACAAATTTACTCAAAATATATAAAACAATTATATATTTCATAATTTTTAAAAATCAAACGGATGTCTAGCTAACTGCTAAGAATTTAATTTTTAACATTTTTAACATAAAAAATAATTTTTGTCCAGAAGACCTTACTTCGTGTTTTATTTTTAAGAAAATTAAATATTTTTTCATTTTATTACGTATATATACATTAGTTATTTTATTTTTACGTGTTAATCCTTTTTTATTACTCTTGTGTACTAAATGAATCTTTAGTTTAAATTAAACACTTTGTAGGAAAATAGAAAATCTAAGATTCATTATTAAAAAAGCTAAATAAACTAAAAATAAAGTTAACTACATACTTCACAAAAACTTTAAAATTAATCATTTTTTTTTAATGTCAAACGTTATTATAAATATTTATTTAAAAGTACCCTGACTTAAAATAATTTTTTGTCAGTTTAATTGAAAATCTAAATGAAAATAGCTGAAAACACAAAAAACGATATACAAATTATACGAATTTTGTGCAAAACAAACATTCGTTTCATGTGGTTAATTATTTTTTGCAAATCAGTATTTATATTGATATGACGACAATTAGTTGCTTCTTACATAAACTTCAAAGAACATTAGAACTTTATTCCAAAAATGTTTTTTTAAACAATATATTTGTTTTTTTATAAATTTTGTAAGTTTTAATAGTTTCTGTAAGACTTTTATATTTAAATAAGTAGTAAGTAGTTTTCAAAAAGAAAAGATGTCTAAAAAGTTCCTGTTTCCATTTTTGATGATTCTTGTGATGATTGGCACCATAACTATTGTTTTGTATTTTACAATGACAGGTGCCGAAAAAAGTATTGAAAATAGATACACTATTGTTCAAAGTAAGTTTTTGTTTTTTTTTAATCTTTTTCTGTTATACTAACTAATATCTTATTTACAAAAAACAGATGAAACTCCTTGTATAAATGCTTAAAATAAGTTTTTTTTGAATAAAATTTTAATATGGAAAATTTAAATTTAGTTTAAAACCTGAGAACAGTTATCAAAAGGTATTAATAGTAAACTACTTAACTACTTTTTGAAAGCTACAAATTTATATATTAAATTTTCAAGGTTCAACTTGTATAAACAACAAAAAAACTATTTTCATTTTATTTTTTAGCTGAAATTAATTTATTTAATAACAGCTCTTCCAAAATCAGATAACGTTTAACCGTGTTATATAAAATTAATTTTAGTTATATAATATATTAAGAGTTATATTCATATTCTCGTGTATTTAATTTCAATTAAGTTCTAATAATCTAGACATCGTATTAGTTTTAATTATAAAGTTATGATTAAGATAACGATTGATAAGTATTAATCAATAAGTTACTTTAAAAAAATGATTAAAAAGTTTGATTGTTTTACTTAAAAAAAACAAATTAGTAGACTGTAGAATTCTTTGTACAACTGTTTTCTATTGACGAATAATTAAGGTTGTAAATTTAATTATTTATTGAACATAATAAAGAAACAGCGCAAAAATACTTGGTCAAAACCTGATATATAGAAAGACCACGGTCATCGAGCTACACACCACTTTTTTACCTTAACTATTTAAGAGGTTATAAAGATATTTTCCGACAATAAAAGCTTAAAATTGAAAAATTAAACACGACACTTAACTAAAAATAATTTAGCATCAAAATTAGTAGAAAAAATTTGATAAACTTCAATTTTAGGTGCATTAACTTATTATATACAGTAAAAGCTACAACCAATGTGTTATTAGAATAAAGAATACTATTTTTAGTTGTTTTAAACTAATAAAATTTATAACTTTTATGTATATACAAATAATCAACTAAAAAAAATTAGGTCATGTTAACAGAAAAAAAATTATAACACTTTAATTGTATAATTTAGTATTATCTTTACTAAAAAAAATAAATGATAAAAGTAGCAAAGGTACTACCAATTTAAATTTAAAAAGTAATTTATTAAAAAAGTTATTAGAAAAACAAAACTTCACTTAAAAATTACAAAAATAATTTAAATAAAATAAAACATGTTAATTCTTGTTAAAAAGATTTGTTTATTCCTTAAATTTGATTACAATGTTTTTGCTTTATCATTCTAAGTACTCAATTTTGCTTGATTTTTTTGCTTGCTATATACTATATAGTATAAAGGACTAATAGCTTCTGGCATCAAATGTTTTTTTTTCTCCAAGTTTTAAGACCGCTTTTGTAGATTACTACTAAAGCAATATTAATATTTATTAAAACCTAGTAAATTCCATTAAATAAAAAGTCTACTGATAAAATAGGTGAGACTTTAGGAAGGATTAAGGGTCTAGAACTTAGTTCAGGAGCTTCGGTTTTTTACGGGCTACCATTCAGCTTACCACCAGTTGGAAATTATCGATGGAGAAACCCAAGACCTTGGACTGAAAAATTAGCCAAAGAAAATGAATTTTTCGATGCTACTTTCAAAAGGCCTGCTTGTCCCCAGCTGTGCTCCTTGCCTTCTCCTGACTACACATGCCCTTATGAGGTATATAAATTAAGGACTACAAAACCATTAAACTACAAGTAGAAGTATGATTGTTTAATTACATGATCAAAAAGTATTAAAGCCACTAAAATGATCGGGAACGGGTCTAAATTACACGAGGTTACTAAATTGCACGAGGGGACTAAATTGCACTAGAACAAAAATGCACTAGAACAAAATTGTACTTAGCCAAATTTGCAGAGGCCCAAATTGCACGAGGGAACAAAATTGCATGAAGACGGTTTTGCACCAAGGGTCAATTTTGCACGAGTTAAATTTTTACACGTGAGTAAAAAATTACAAAAAAAAAAGTTACTGACCGAGGTTAAGGGTTAGGGGTAACAGTGATAGAAAAAAAAAACTCATAAAATTATTATAAAAAAAGAAATATAAAAAAAAAGCTACCGATCGAGGGTAAGGGTTAGGGTTAAGAGTGATAGTAAAAAAAATTATAAAATACAAATAAAATTAATACAGTAATAAAAAAAATAATAACCCGTGCAAAAATGTTTCCGTGCAAAATTGTCTGCTCGTGCAAAAGTATCTTTGTGCAATTTTATCTTCATGAAATTTTGTGCACTCGTGCAAATTAGTCTTCGTGCAATTTTGTGCAATCGTGCAATTTTGTGCACTTGTGCAATTTTGTTCCCTCGTGAAATTTTGTACGCTCGTGCAAATTAGACAGCTACCCAAAATGTTCATAAGTAAAATATATAAACTACAAAATAACAAAGTTTTACTGAAGTTCAAAATTATAGTATTATAAGTATAAATAATATATATATATTAAAGTAATGACTAAGCAGTTTCTAGTTTGATAAAGTGTTTTAATGCTATAATCGTATTTAGCTACCTATTAAGGGTAATTCATAATTAATTTATTTATTTTTCTAACTTTACAATAAACTTTAACAGAACCTTTTTATAAGAAAATTAAACTGTTTTATTAAAAAATTTGTACCCAAACACTTATTTGATACAAAAAAGGTAAGTTTTGTAATAAAAACTGTTTTTTTTTCAAGATTGCTAACTTTTGTGGTTTAAACAAAGTAAATCTAAGGTATATTTGTTTTAACACTGAAATTTTTCCAAATTAATAATCGTTTCAAAGCAAAAAACATAACGATTAACTTGTTTGTTTTGTTTGATACACTCAAATATTTATATTAAATGTATAAAACAAAAACATAAATGTTTAAAATGTTTACCTAAACCATTAATTGCATTAGTCATAGTATGCTGTTGTTTTTGCTAGGAAAATAAATAAACTTTTTTTTTAATATTATATTTCAGTATTAGTTCCAAACTTGTTTTTGCATACAAAATTGTACTATGATAATAAACTTAATTTAATACTTTAAAAACTTAAAAGAATTAAAAATGTTTTGAAAAGTTATTTATATAGAAAACAATATAACGGAATACAAAAGTAATTATAATATAAATTATGTGTACGACTAATTTAGTTTTTATTTAGTGTAATTTTCTATTTTATTTGGACCTGTGTAAAAAACATTAAGTACATTGATTTTGATAAAAGTTTAACGCAAAAAACTTACAAAACATCTATTTAGTTTTTGGTTTCGATTTAATTAGATCAGCAACAAAAAATTTTAAAACCATTAAGTTAGGTTGTTAAAAACTTTTTATCATTACGTAATTTTATATATTAAGTAGCAGTAAATGATATTTTGAGCATCCCTGAGTACACATAACTAATTTAATAACATTATGAATTTTTTTTTCAAATGTTATTCGACTCTAATGTTTAATAAAAACTTAAAAAAGGATAAAAGTATACAGTATAATTTTTTAACTATATTTCTTCCAAACTTTTTGATGCAGTTTGTTTTATGTACAGATTCTGTTTTATGTATGAACAAAAATATACTATACTTTCTTCAATGTGTTACACTAAATATAGTTTCTAAAAAACTGTTTTTCATAAAAAAAAGAGAACTGAACATTAAAACCCAGTAAAAAAATAACAGATTGCTAACATACTTTTTTATAAATTTAAAGAAATACTTTAAAAGAAAACAAATATTGGCAAAACATTTTAAATCACTTGTAAACTTTTATTTTATCTAATAATCATAAAAAAACTAATTTTAGACCAACTAATTGTACTTATTTTTATTCTTTGTACTAACTGTCTTGTAATTTTAATAATCTTTCTGTCAAAACATAATAATCGAGAAATGACAAAATTAAAACAATATTGGAGTCAATAAAAGTTTTCCTTTTATTTTAATTGAAAACTTGCATACTGGACACTAATTTTCTCATAAAAAATACTTACCGACATTATTTACTTACAGTAGCATTAAATTCAAAATATTCTTTAACTTAGCATAAAAATAGCATGGGCAAAAATATCCTAAAAAGTTATGACAACTTTGAATAAAAGCATATATTTTATTTTGCTAAAGTTTAGGGACCCAATGTGAAACTGATTTTTAAGCAGAGATCTTACTAATGATTTTTCTTTAAATCTAACGGCTCTGAAATTTAGTGTTTTTGTATAACTGTTCAAAATATAGTTTAATCGTTTGCTTACAAAAGATCCTAGTGAAATAACTTCACTGGAATATAAATAAAAACAAATTGTACAGTAATCTTCCTTTATTGTACCAACATATGTTTCTGTGTGTTAATGAATCAACACACTTCAAATGGGTTCTGTAAAAAAATAATTACTGTAATGAAAGAATAGAAGCATAGAATAAAGTGGGTGTGTACATGTTTTTTATTAAAATAAAATAATTATTACAGATAATAGTTAATAATAGGTAAAATACTTAATATTAAATCTGACTGTTATAAAACTATATAATATTTGTAATTATTAAGTGTGTTTTTGTATATAAATTTTCAAAACTAGACGCTGCCTGACGATAAGATGTTAAAAGCATAGAGTTACATACACTATGTTGACAAAAAATATAATATACTAATGTTAGGATTATAATTTTTTAATTACGTAATTATATACCAATAAATAACAATAAATTAAAAAAAAAACAATTACACAAGTTAACATCCCTAGTTCAAGCTGGTAGAAAACAACTGTATTTTTTAGAGGTAAAAGCAAACATACTCATATAATAAATTTTCAAAAATAGTTATCAATTTGTGAACTTAGTGTATGACAATTTGATTATAACATCGTATTAAAACTAACCATTTTACTATTTCCTTTCTTGTATATCGATTGTGTGTTTCATTTTAAATAATAAGTAAAACAGTTGTTTTGTTTGTATTCAGAAGTTTAAGTTTTAAGACAGTTACTAATTTTCTACCCAAAAGAGGTTTTGTAGGTGATTTTCTTAACATTGACAAACAAAAGTTTAAATAAGACTTTTTAAAACTAACTAAAAGATTGAAATTGAAAACCATACCATTGCAAATGCTCTAAACATATTTATATAAATTTTCTTGACTGATAAAATTTAACTGAAAAACTAGTCTTGTGGTAGAGATATTTTTAAACTATAAACCTTTTTTTTCAGTTATTTCAATACTTATTTATATTATAAGTGAGTCGAACAACAACTACCGATTTTCTACGCGACAGTCTGTGACCTAGTCTCTTTCTTACTATAACTTATTATTTAAACACAGTCATATTTGTATCAGTCTAAATAAGCAGATATAATTACCTTAGTTCAACTTATCTGTTTGTGGGTATACGAAAATAGTCTAAAAGTTAACGAACACTAAAAATTATTGACTTCTAATAAGGACGTAACCTAGATGTCGCTTGAACTGTTGTTGATAGTCGTGTATGATGATGGTTAGAAGCATCTTTATTTTGGTCATTGTAATAAAAATATTGGTATTTTTAGTTAAATTTATAAAAAGAATATGGTTAAAGAATTAAATAGTTTCTTAGGAATATTTTTAATAAACAGAGGTGTATGTCAATTTTAGTGCCCTGTTCGTTTTATAAGCTAATACTTTGGAATAAGGTCTGACACTAGTTTTATTTTACTTAAATATATAAAGTATTAACTTTTTTACTTTAAAGAGTTTTGTACTGTTCATTAGTTTGTTAATGTAAATGTTAAATAAAAACTGTTTGATATAGACATGCTTTTAGTTTTAAATAATTTTTATTTTTATTTAAAATTAAACCATTTTATCATTATGAGTCAAAAAATTACCTTTAGTTTAATATAAAAACCTATTTAGATTGCTAGAATACTAACATTGTATTTATTTATAGTTTTAATTTAAGTCATAGCATAAAACATACGAGGAATTTGAAAAATTAAAAATTGTAAAAAGTTCAAGAAAAAGTTTTTATAACTTTTTTTTAGTTTTGTGAACTATATACAAAGAAAATTTCAATTATTTTTAATTAAGTTACTGCTTTACAAATAAGTACTTAATATTCAGCATAACTTTATTGTTTAGTAGTTTTTGATCTTATTGTTATCTAAAAAAATTTATGCGAAAAAAAGATTTCAGAACATGCTAATATAACTAATTTAAAATACGTTATAGCAAAGTGAGGATTGTCTGCATGTTACAGTATACACGCCTAGTTCACTCAACCAAATAATTGACAACCAGTACCAACAGTTGCATTTAGAAGGGAAAAGTAAACTTGCAGTAATGGTTTTTATTCATGGTGGAGCTTTCATTAGCGGATCAAACTCTATAACGCTTTATGATAGTCGATTTCTAGCAGAAAAAGGAAATTTGATTATTGTGAATCTTAATTATAGGTAGTTAATGAATGTTTTGACTTATACTCGCAAAGTATTTTAGTGTAACAATAATTTGTAAGTAATATTTTGTAGCTATTCAAGTTTTTAAGACGGTATATTCTTTGTGAAAAGACAAGACCGTCTTAATAACAAAATTTTGATTCTTTATTAAAAAACACTACCAAGATAATAAGTGTAATTTAATTCTTAAATTAAAATAATTTACAACTGTTTTCTTTTAGCCTACAATTTTTTCTTCACGATTTATGTAGTTTTTACTTTTTTAGTTTAATTTGTTATTCTAGCTGTGATAAGTCATAATTTACACTCTAAGGTTATTTAAGAAAAAAAAAGCGCCCAAAGTGAAAGTTTTCAATGTTGCTTTGCTAAACTTATTTTTTTACTGCTCACAAAACAAAATAGTTACCTCTACACTTTCTTTTACAGTTTACTTTTTTTGTTTTAAAACTTATTTCATGCACATCTGAAAATATTAAAAGTTATAGTGGAATTTAATAAAGGTGTAAGTTTTTTATCATCGTAATTTTATCCTTTTTATTTTCATTATGATCTTCATAAAAACATACACTTAGTTTTGTAGGATCAATGGTTTAGAAATGACTATCATTTTATTATTTTAAATTTTTAGATAAATATTTTCTATGTTTTGCTCTGTACTATCTTCTAAAAACTAACGACAAGAAAACCTTTAAATGTAACAATACTATGTAAATTGTTTTTCATTAAGGAAAAATCTTATACAACATTTTAAGAATATTCTGTGAAAAAAGGTAATTTTTTTTTCGATTTACATCCGTTTAAAAAATTTTAAAACACCTGTTAGTACTTATTTTTTGAGTTTTTATTATCGGTTACCTTCAAAAACATGTTATATAGGTTTATAGTTTATCAAAATCTAAATCTTTTGTAAAGTAGCTTTATTTAAAACACTTATACTTGAATATAACTAATAACAAACGGTAGTATTTTTTTATAATCTAGATTAGGACCTTTTGGATCTTTTTACCAAAACGGACCGGGGGAAGATGATATAACGGGTAACTTCGGTTTATGGGATCAAGTTGAGGCTTTAAGATGGGTACAAAGCCATATTTCTGACTTTGGTGGTGACCCAAGTAAGGTTATAAATTAAAAGTGTAGTTTTTTAAGAACTTTGTTTTGTTATTGCAAACTTTTTTATTTTGGTCTAAATTAAAAAGTATACTTACAAAAACTAAATATACTAGGTTACAATATTTGGTCAAAGCGCAGGTGGCCAGAGTGTTTTGACACACCTGGTTAACAGTTACAGTGAACCGTTGTTCCAGCGCGCCATAGCCCAAAGTGGTCCTTTCGGAATTACTTTTAAAACAAAGGAAGAAGCACAAACTACTGCAAATAACTTTGTAAAAGAAAATGGAAAATGCAAGTTAGCTCAATGAACTACCTGGTTAAATTTTACATAATAAAAATGTTTTAAGCACAAAAACGTATCTATAACAAAATAAAGGAAGTTAATAATGTAACAGTAGTAAACTATCTTCTTTTGAAAGTTTTACATGAGTATCTTTTTTTTTCAAACTGTGTTAAAATAAAACAGCGTTAATGAAATGGACTGCCTGAGATCGTTGACAATGAATGAAATACTTGAAAGTCTTGATAATTTTTCTATACTTGGTCAGCTTAATACTAATTCACTTTCACAAGTCGCTGAGCCTTGGGCTTTTATTATCGACGAAGATATTGTAAAAGAACAGCTTTATGAAACGTATTTAAAAGTTAGATACTACATTAGAAATAAATATTTTTATAATAAAGTCTGCATATTAGTTTAATAAAGTTAGAAAAATTGACTAAAAATCGTTTTATTTGAAATAATTTAAAAGTATTTGATGCAACGAAATTAAAAAATAAAACTTAACAAAACGATAACTTAATATATCAAAAAATTCTATCTTTATCTTAGAATAATCAGCAAAAAAAGCCATTAATTTGGGGCGCTACTAGTGACGAAGGAATGTTTTTTGTAATAGAGATTACTCCAGACCCTATTCCGGATCAAAAAACGTTTGAACTAATATTAAGACTAATTTTTCCAGACGAAGTTGTTGGAGAAATTATAGATCACTACGACTATAAGGTTCAAACTGTTTTCTTTGTTTTTATTTTTGCAAAATGTTTAACGCCATAAGAAAACAATTGTAGGCAAAAAAAAAAGATTGTAAAAAGTAAAGATCAACCCGATCCATATCTATTTAGTTTGAAAAGCGTTAGTCAAGGTTTTTTAAAGTTTGTACAATAAAAAAATACTATAAATTTTAAACCAAAACATTTTGCAAAGACACATGTTTTAAATAAACCCATAAGCACGAACAAATTAGAAATCTTTAAAAAAAATTCCTAATAGTATTGTTAAGATTTAAAAAACACGTCTTAAATTTTTTTGTTATTAATATAGAAATTAAAAATACATTAAATAACAATTAAAACGTAAATTTTCAACTTGCACCTAACTGTTATATGTTTTTATAAATAAACCAACAAAAACATTTCGAATGATTAATTCATAATCATGTTGCTTCTTTATTTTTTATGACACAATAATACTTATTTTTGTTTTTTTTGTGTTCTGTTTTAAATTTCAACAAAAATATTTCAGTATTTAAAAAAATAACTAAAATACTTTATTCAATCTTCTATCACAAGCTGCTATGTATGAGTCCATAATAGCTAAAAAACTAAAAAAAAGCTATGTATTTTATGTGTAATTCAACACTAGTTAATTTGAAAGTTTAAGTTTGTCCGGTTCTGATAGATTACTACTTAAAAGTAAAGTTTTTATAAGAGATTGACCAAATTTATAACTAAATTAATATATTACGTACTTGTGGTTATAAAACTAGAAAAACCTTTCTGAAAGACTCTGTTTCACAAAATAAACCTTATCAAAAAAAAAAGTAAGTATGTTTTGTTTTGACTAAAGTATTTAAACATCAAATGGAGTATTTTTTATTTTTATTTTTCGTTTAACAATCGAAAAGCTAAATAAATTACACAACTATAAAAATAAAACTTTCCATTTGTGTTTTTATAAAAACTGTATAATCAACAAAATGACTTACAAACAGTGCACGGGTGATGATTGTGACTGGAGATACCCGTTCAATGATGTTGTAACTGACTACATGTTTGTTTGTCCGGCCAGATATACATTCCTTCAAAACAGAAAAAGTCTCTCAGAAGACCTTTGGTGGTATCAGTTTACACAAGCATGGTCATTTCCTGTACGTTAATATAGTAAACTGATACATCTTAAAAAATTGTATCAAACATAGTATTTCATCTTTTATTAAAAGTAACACCGTATACTTGTTTAGAATTCAATTATTTACTAATGTAAGTTTTCAAAATTTTATTGATTCATGAATTTTTAATTATTCTCCTTGAATGCAAGTTGGGACCGTTACTTTATTACCCTACTCTTTAAGTACATTAAAAGTAAACAGTATTTTTTCTTTATTAAATTTAAATTTAAATTTAAGAATAAAATTTTATTTTTAAAACTAACAAATTCTAATAAAAAAAAGAAGTGTTTAAGTTGTTCTTACAAAATAAAAAAATTTAGCAATTTTGGGAAGAGTTTACAGAATGCTACGATTTGCCATGCCATTCAGCTGACTTACCTTATATATTTGATCTTGAAACACTAACAGACTTTAGATTTACTGAAGAAGAGCGTAAATTAACAAACGTAATGGGAAAGTATTGGACAAACTTTGCTAAAACAGGAAATCCTAATCTTGGAGAAACAGATCAAGTCTGTGATTATACTAACTTAGTTTTATTGAAAAATATTTACACTGTTTCGCTTAAATCTATTTAAAACTTAACATTAAATGTTTTTATTTAAGGATTAAGCGATAATAAATTCATAAGATAACATTCGGAACAAATAAATATTTTCTTATATCTCAAAATTTAAACGATTCATCTAAACAAAAACTTGTAATAATTTAGTCCAGCTCTTCCTAAACATAAAAAATTAGTAAATTAATGAAAAATTTAATGAAAAACTTAGTGTACAAAAAATTATTCAATACTTTCTGATTTTTTCTGTTGATATACCCCAAGCTTCAACTTAAAAATATTTTTTTTTAAGTAGAAAATTTTGTCTAAACAAATTTTAAATAGAATAAAAGTATTTTAGATGTTTTCAAAGTTTATTATTTTTGAAAAAAATAAAACTATGTAAAAAACACTAAATGTAAACAATAAATGTATGTTTAATGAATTCAACTCATAAAATTTCGGCTTTTTATCTATTTTAAGCTTTGTTACAGATAGGCATCTTAACAAACTAAATCATATTGATAAATTTTTAAGTTCCTAATTTTTTCTCAGTAGTTTTAAACATTATTTCATAAACGTCACTAACAACAGTAGAAAACTAAATGTTTTAATTAAGTCTAAAGAAGAAAATACAAAACGTAGGTAAAACTTTACTTGACAACTTTTATAAAAAAATTTAAGTTATCTTAAAATTTTATTAAAAAAAAGATTTTTAAAACCAACGAAACCGAAAATAGAGGTTTAATTTTAAATCATGAGGTTGTTAATTTATACCAAAACTACAATGTTTACTTTTTTTTCTAAATTATTAACTCTTTAGATAAATATATACTCTATTAATAAAATTAGTAAAAAATTTAACAATAAACAAATAAATAACTAAATTATTATTTGATAATTCTAAACTTTATATTTAATTACAACAAGGTTACTGTTTAAGTACCTACTTATTTTCACTCTAGCATGAACTTATTCAGATACTAAATAACAAAGTAATATTAAATACCTTCTACAATTAAAACAAAAAATTGTATATTTTGAAATAACAGTATGAACAGAGAAGTAACTATATATATTTTTTTATTATAAACACAAATAGTATTATTCTCAGCTACTTAAATTACGACAAGTAATGTTAAGAAAGTTTAAATGCATTAGCTAATTTACAAAATACGATTTTACTTAGATTGTTAGGGCTAAGTATTTTTTTTTATTGAGCAAAACATTACTGTGTAATACTAATGCTTAAATTAATTCGTGTGATAAAAAGTGTCAACTTAAATCATTCTTAATTTGTTTAGTTTGAAGTTCAAAGTAGTTTGTAATTTAAAAATTTTGTTTAGGAGAATGATGTATGAGTTCATTTTAGTATAGTGACTTTTCAACGTGATTGTAAAAACAATGTACGTTTGAACAATTAAAAAGTCAGCGTGAAAAACATATACTATGTAAGAAAATATTACTAATAGAACATTTAAGAAGTAAATATTTTAAAGTTGTTTTCAAAACAAATAAAATAAAGTCTTTTAATAAGTAAAAAAAAACTTTGCGAACAAAGCATGTAGTGGTTTAGAAAGACAGTTACAATCAGTTTTATATTTTTCAACATACTTTGAATAGCTTAAGTAGTTATAAAGTTTTTAATAAATATTATACATAGTTTAAATCCAAGTTTTAGTGCACCCTTTTAGAAGAAAATCATGTACACCTAAAAAAAGTTTTCTTTATGTTTTTGTAAAACTTTCTAAATTATCTAGCTTGAGTACTTTATTTACATTTTTTGTTAGAAATGGTGAAATATATTGTATAAATATGTCTTATTAACCTATTTTTTTCTATACTAAAAAGCAAAATAAGTACTCTCAAATTTTGTGTTAGTGTATATGTACGAAAGCTTTTAAAAATATCTTATCTTAGCTTTAAAGTTTTCAAAACTATTAAATCCATTTAAGCCATTTTAACATTTCAATGCTTAAAAATCTAACCAAAGATAGTTTTGTGTTATTTGTAGAGACAATGTAATTTAAAAAACTTTTTAAAACAAGTATAAAATTAAAGCATGTTTTAAAATACAATATAAATAGAGTATAAATAAACAAAAACTTAAAATATAACTACTTTGAGTTTATCTGTTTAAGTGTTTATTTAACTTAAGTTTTAAAAGACGGAAAAATAAGAGCAGTAGACTCATAAACACATGCAAAACTTAAGTTTAAAACTTTTTAAATTAATTTGTATTTTTTTTAAACATTAAAAAATCTTCGACTAATTAATTTTTATTACAAACACTTCTTTGAGAAAAAATATTGTTTATAAGTTGATGCTACATGATTATTTTAAAGAAATTATGTATTTAAACATTCAAATTTTTTTTTAATAGTTAAAGTGTTAAAGCTGTTTAAACTTCTTTTGTTACTTAAGTCTATATAAACAAAACTCATCATAACGTCAGAAGAAAATGAAGTCTACAAATATTTTTACAAAGTTACTATTTATTTTAGTAGCCCTTTAGTTACAGCTTATCTATAATTTATTTTTGTTCTATTGATTAATATGCAAACCTAAAACAAAATATTTAACGCAAAACTATAACATTTACGTAAATTAAAGAATTTGTCAAAAGTTTTTTTGCGTATAAGGAAGTTCCGCTTTGCAGTAAAACTTTTATAAAAATCAGCTATTTTTAAACAGGTCATCTTAAACTAATAAATTATTTGTTTTTGTTTATACAGCTAAACGATTGGCCAAGACTTTTCAAAGGCTCCACAGAAACGACAGTGAGTTTTAATATGGCTAGACTAAATGGAAAAGGTCAAACTACTTTTGACGATGGGTTGGCATCTTTATGTGATTTTTGGGATAACGTTGACCGATACACAAACGACTCATTAGCAGTTGGTATGTTACCCTATGAAGAAATTAAAAAGAAACTAAAAGGATATCAGAAATTTTAAATTTTTAAATACTTTTAAGCTAAAAGTTTAAGTACTTAAAATTAATTTTTTTCACTGAAAGTAGTTTAGTAATATTTTTTTATCTCAAACAAAAAATACTTGATTAGCTTTTGGCAGTACAAAAAGTGTTTTGTAGTCTTTGTAATACTTAAGTAATTAATTTGTTGGTTTTTTATGTTTTAACTTATATATTCATACGGTTACAAAGTAAAAACATTGTAAAGCAAGAAAACTTCTACAATGTGTTTAAAAGATACTACAAAACCATAGCTTAACGCATTATGTTTATACAATATTTTGTTAAACTTTTTGCTTAAATATAAATGCTGTCTCTATTTTCTAAAATACAAGTCTTGCAGATGTTGTGTATGTTTTTAAATTCCCCGATGTGGTGAAGGGTATAAATACTGTTATAACAGATAAAATCATATGAATAAATTAACTTATTTAGTTATACCGATAACGTAGCTGTTTTTTATTCTGATAGTTAACTTTATTTTTGTTCTAATCACGCTAGTGTCACACTTTTTTAAGCTAAAATAAAATATAAGAATTTAATAAAGGAAAGATTCAAGTTATTAATAAGCGAATGACAAACTACAGTTTTTATCAAAACTTTATAAATGATTAATGCCGAGTCACACAATGAAAAAGCAAAAAAGTTAATGGCCTGTTTACAAGTGGGTGACTTGAGAAGGCATAATTGGAATAAAACATCACTCGTTGTGTGCTTTAATAATTGATTAAAGTTTTCACAAAACTTAGATTAAAGCTATGTATTTCATTTTATTGTGTGTAATTTTCAACCGTTGAAATTTGATCCATTTGTAAATTGATGATTTTATTTATTAAACAAACCGGTATGATGGGGCTGCTGCTCTTTTACTTTTTTATTATTCTGTGCTATTTTGCTTGGAATTAAATGTTTTAAATGTTTGATTTAAACAAATTTAAAAAAAATAAATTTTTGATTCTAAATACAATCTCAAAGCAAATTGTATTTTAATTACAATTTTTTTAATTAAGTTTAAAAATTGTAGAAGTAAAACTATAATGTTCCTTTTTGTGTAAAAAGTATTTATATGTCTTTAGCAAGCCGATTATTTAAGATAAAAGACAGCATAGCACATTTTTCAATGATACTTAAAAAAAAACGTTATAATTAGAAAAAAAGTTACATAACTAAAAAGATACAATTAGTTTTTAAAACTAAAAGTTTGAAAAAAGAATTTTAGTGCTTTTCCATTTAAGTAGAAAAAAATCAACGAATTATATGAGATCAATTCATTAATTTATTAAAACATTTTTATTGATTAACTATATCCTTACATTTACAATGAACACAAAAAAAAGTAATCCTAGTATAACAGTCTATTTATTTGTTTTTTATTTTTAGAAACCAAAATAAAGAATATTTAATGACAAGCAAATACAACTTAAAAAAGATAGTTTAAAAATAACGTAGTAATTAAAAATATTACCTCTTTTAGTGTTTTATATTTTTTGAGCTAAATTAATTGGATTTAAACTACTACAGAAAGATTAACTTAAAAAAAAAACTAATTAAATGTTGCTAAATCATTCTTAATGAAGTTGCCGTCTATAATCGTATATAATTAACCTTTAAAAGCATAACTTTTAACTTTTTTTTCACTTTGTAAAATGTTTTACCTACAGCTAAAAAGGCTAGATATCTTATCATAACTAGTTGTGAATAATATCAAGAAATAATTAGACTCGTATTTTGTATAATTAAAAAAACATAGTATAATATAATAAAACTTAATACTACTTAATAAGTTTTCAATTGTCTTTATTTAAACTGTTTAGTTTACGTATAACAAAGTGTTAATTTTTGTCGATCTTGAGGTTCACAATATTTGTTATATTTCTAAACAATCCAGGGGACGGCAACCTTCAATAAGTGACAGCTCGATTTGTTAAGAAAAAGCATTTTGCGGATCATCGTTGTTTTGACAAATCTTATCAAAATATAAAAGTAAACTGTTAATGAATGTTAATAAACAAGAACAGTTGTTGACTAGCAATAGACTTAATATTATATTTATTATAGTTTTTTAATTCAATTAGTTAGTATAGGTAGTTTTTAAGCTAGAGAAACTTCGCAGGCCAGATATTTTTGCATAATGGGCCCGCAGGCCGTAGTTTTCGGACCCAGAATACAAACAGTTCGTATATAATACTGTACTTTTATCTTCAAAAGTATTTACTGCTGTAACATAAATTTTTAAATATATTTTTGTTTAATTAAAACTAAAAATAAAATCTATTCACCTTGTTATGTTCGCTTTTTGTGAGTCAATAATCTAATAGGAAAATTATATTCGTAATTATATATTATAAGTTTTCGTACAATACATGGAACTAAAAAATCAAAAATTATACATAATTAAGAATAAATTTGGTCTAATAAGAACTGATGCATTAAGTTTTAAGTTTAAACTTTACCTTAAAAGTATACAAAGTAAACTTAAAATAACTAAATAATTAAATTCTTTCAAACAATATAAATACGACTCAATTTTTCAGAACAATATATATTTCATGCTTCTTTCATCAGTTGTATGCTAAGCAATAAAGATAAAATTTCAAATCTAACTTATATAGTGAAAATGCAATCAACGTAATTATAATAAAGCAAAAAGTAATTAACAATACATAAGTACTTCTAATTACAATGCAACTAAAAAATTAATAAAACAGAGCAACAACTTATAAAACATTAAAAAAAAAAAACGAAACAGTATAATCAAAGTCTTTATGTTTACAAAACTTAGGTTTTCTTAACAAAATACAAATAGCCTCAAGTTTAATTGAATCAGAAATGTGAAAACAATTATTAATTATTTTAAATCTTTTTAAATCATAATTACTAACACAATCAAGGTTATTTACTAAGTGTTCAGCAATAGCAGATCTTTTTGAAGCATTTATTACTCTAATAGATTTAGTTTTCTTATTACTCATACAAAATTCATCGATACTTTTTGGAATATGTTCCTTTATTCTTTTGTCAAATAGTCTTGAGATCATCCCGACATAACTAGCTTCACAGAAGCAGTTAAACTGGTAAACTACCATACTTTGTTTAAATATAAGTTGTTGCTCTGTTTTATTAATTTTTTAGTTGCATTGTAACTAGAAGTACTTATGTATTGTTAATTACTCTTTTCTTTATTATTAATTACGTTAATTGCATTTTCACTATATAAGTTAGATTTAAAATTTCATTTTTATTGCTTAGTATACAACTGATGAAAGAAGCATTAAATATATATTGTTCTGAAAATTTGAGTCTTATTTATATTTTTTGAAAGAATTTATTATAGTGTCAAAAAATGTTTAATTCAATAATTAAAAACACGAAAACTAGTTTAAGTCAGGTATAATAAAATTTAAAATAATATATACTCGAAATATTAAAAACACTCTAAATTTTTGAATAGAAGATAATTATTCCCAATTAAAAAACATTATTGTTACATTTTTAAGCATACTGTTTATTAACTGTGTAATAAAATCATTTAAGTGTTTATAAATTTGCAAACTATTGCAATAATCAGATTTAAAAAAAGTCAAGCGTTTTTTTTGTAAACTAATACAGATTTAAATTAAAAGTAGTGAATTCTTCAACTTTTGTTTATTAAATTTTCTATAGCCTGTTAAAAAAAAACTGTTTTTCTTATAACATTTTTGCAATTTTTACGTGTACAAACTAAATATGTTAAATGAAATTTATTCTAAGAATTAAATGCAATGCATTAGACATTATAAAGAGTTGTCGTAGCGCTAAATATCATCTAATTGTCTTTATGTTATAATGTTTTACACGTATGTTTTAATAGATTATGAACTTTAAAGCTTTTAATGGTACTTTTTATTTACATCTGCTCAGCTAATAGTAATTGATATGCGCAGAATATATTTTAACATTACTTGTAGGTTTATACATTAACAAAAATGACGTAGTTTAGTTTTGAACACAATAAACTGTTTTCTCATCAAGCGAGTTTTAACAGTTTTTAAGACTTTACTCACATGAAACCAAAGGTAAAATAAATATAAAGCATGTGCGTAAATCGAGGACTTTGCGTTGAACTGGATGCAGTGAGATGTCATTCACAGTAGCAAGGCGATGATTAATGAGAAAAAATTTAAAATGTTTAAAATCGGCGGCATGAGTTACGAGAAGCCATTGCTTAATTCAATTTGTAGCAAGTACAAGTGTTTCAATGCGCTCGGCCTCCGTACTTTTTGATTTAAAATGTTAAGAATAAAACAGAAAAAAACAAACAAGTGCTTTCGCATTTTCTCGTTAGCTGTGAAACTTCATTCGGCAATTGGTCGTCTGTTTTTTGTCGCCTTCTGCCAGTAAAAAAAAAAAAAGTTATGAAATAAACATAAAAACATTTTTTGCATAAGTATTACCAGTTGCATATACATCTGCCAAAGGTGAGCGAAAAAACGACATTTAAAGTATTTCAAGTAATATGTTTTCGCAAATCTCTTAGGAAATTAAACTTTTCAATACATAAAAGTCAAAAATTTATCATAACATTATAAATAAAGTTTTTTATCAATCAGTAATTAATAGATTTAAAAAAAAAAAGTATAAAGTTTTAAAGACATGATAAGTTGAATTGAACAAGGTAGAGAGTTTTTGAAAAGTATTATAACCAAATTTATGTTAATAGTGTTAAATAGATTTATGCAAATTGTATATTTTATTCACGACCGGTTTCGGTGGCAAGAGATTGCAACCTTTTCAAGCAAAAATAAAATATGAAACTGCATATAACAACTAAAAGATTAAGTCTTATGTTTAAAATTTACAGGAAACTACTTATATTTAATTTAAAATTAGTTTTTGAAGTACTGAAACTTAAATTTCGTTCTCATAAAATTAAACTTAATATTGCATTATTAGAACATTTGACAGTATATTTTATGTAACAAACTCTATAATATACGTACTAATTCCTAATATTCTATTTTAAGTATAGCTGTTGTATAACAGTTGATGGTAAAAGTACTTTTCAAGATACTATAAACACTAGTTAAAACATAAAATTCTTTTTTTTATGTCAAAAACTTATAACTTTCGAAAATTTTATGAATCATTAATCTAATTAGTGTTTTACTTTAATTTAAGAATTTTAAATATATAAAATATCTTATTAAAATGATTAAAACAAGTATTAAAACTTAGATTTATGTTCTAGTTCCATAGTTATGATGTTTTTTTAAAAGTTTTACTAATTTAATTCATATAAACTCGATTTTAGTGTGTATTTAAGAAGTTTTTTTAACTACAGATAAAAAACTGATACAAATCTTTAAAAGTTTAATGTGTAAGATTATTTATGTAAAGTTTAGTTACATAAAAAATCTGTTTAATACTAACTCATAAATTAATGCTTTTTCTCTTAGTTTTTGACCATGCTAAAATATTTTTGATCAATATTTTTTTATTGAACTTACTTAAACAGTAAAACTGCTTGATAAATTTAAAATCATCTACTTTAGTTAACATTTTAAAAGTTTGTAATACAACACCTTTAAACAACTATATAAAGTTTAATTTTATACTACAGCGAAAGAACTTTGTATTTTTCTACGTTTTTAATAACTGAAAAAAAAACTTTAGGTTACAAAAGATATATGTCTAAAAAAACATATACTAACACAAAAATTCTTTAACTTCAAACAAATAAAAAATAAATTTTTATTGCTTTTTTTATTCATAAGGTACAAAAAACTTATTGTTTTTTTTTTATAAAGTCTTCAATATAAACTGTTATCAAAGATAAAACTATACTAAATAATTTATAACACAAGTCGTAAAATATTAGCTTGTTTTATTTTGGTAATATTACAATTGAAAGAATTAACAATTTATAAACTTACATGTACAAAATATAATTTATACATTTAAGTGATATTTAAACATTGACAAGAAAAAATTCCCCTGCAACTTGTGTACTTGTTTTAAAATTAACGATTTTGCTATTTAGACAGAAGCTAAGAAAATAACGCGAAATTCCATTACAAAAATTGTACAAGATACAATAAGCATCTAATTTAAAAAGGCTCAAGAGAAGTTTTGATTAATTTGTGCTCAAAAAAGCGATCGTTATACACATCCGGCCATCATGCTCGTTGAATGTGACATTTAATTTTTAAAAAGGCTTAAAGGGAAAGCTTTAGAACATGTTAATACATTACCGCCGTGTATATTTTTGTAAAATTAATACGGTACCAGTCAATACGATAAGGCATTCAATATTACTGTTGAACCATAAAAAAAACAAGCTAAGATGCAATAAGCGACGTTTCTCAAGCTCTGCACATAATTGCCATTTGAGCAACAGTTTACAATAGAAAACTCGTTAATCTCAATTGCACGGAGGTTAAAATGATAAATACTCACATCTTAGTTGATGTTTTATTACTTGTTCAATGTACATACTAAATTGAACTGTCGCATTGAATTGTTATTTATTTTAGCAATTTTTTGTAAAAAAAATATTTCACATAATTTAAATAGGTTGTTAACTTTTTTTTATTTTATTTTAAAAACATTTTGTTTTATATACAAATAAAAAATACGAGACTTATTGTTTTTAAAAATTTCACGCTTTAGCATCATCATACTTATTTTTGATATGAATTTAAACACTTTATAGAGTTATATATTTTTGAAGTGTTAACACATGATAAACTAATTTTAGTTTCAATAAACTAGTTGTATTAATTTTTAGTACCTTCATATTCATTGGAGTTTATCAAAAAAATATAGCTCCTGATTTTAAAGCTGTGAGCACGCTAGTGATATACTCAATGTTAAGGTCAGAATTGAAATTCGAATCGGTACAATAGTCTTTATAAAAAAACAGTATATCTTTGCTAGTTAATACATCTATAAGTAACCAAACTTGTGTTTACTTAATAAAATAAAAAGTTTGTAATAACTAAAAATTTAAAAACTATGTCAAACATTACTTTCTTATTTTTTTATTAAAATGAAAATATTGTAGAGCTAAGTTTTATCAACTCTTAACAAAACATTTTTATTGAAGTCACAATAAATTATATAAACTTACTTTAAACATTTCTTACAAGTTCAATCAATAACTGGATTTCAAAACACTTAATTTAAAGTTTGTAAAATGTCTTTAATTGTATTAGACTTATTTACGTAAGCATATGTATACAAAAAAATATATAGTTCAAGCTCTGTAAGAGATACATGGTATTTTGTTATGATTTCAGTACAATTTTAGCTTGTTTAAAGTAAGTGAATACATTTTTACTTGGGTATCTGTTTAAATAAGTAAATTTAAAACAAATAATAAAAATACTAATATGAATGACAAAACTACTTTTAATAAATACATTCTCTGATAAAGCTATAAAAATCTTTTCAATAATCATGACACGATTGAAAATCAATAAAACAAGTTATAGCTAGCAGATGAATGGCGAATTTAAAAAGCGTTTTCTTAAACAAAACTACTCAGGAAAATAAACAAAACTAAGGCTTTGGTTTTTAACTTTTTGTTTCTTATTTAAGTCAATGGGTGTTGCACTCTCGCCCTCCAGATGCTTGGTATTTGCTCACTGCCGATAACTTTGCACTCCAAACTCCTTTAAATCTGGCAGACAATTTTTTATTTGCTCTTGATCGATACCTACAACTTGTTTCCGTCGACTGAATAACAAAAAAAAAAGCATGTAAATTAACTTAAAACCAAACATTTGCTAAGTAGTGTAATATAATCAAAAGTTTGTTAGCAAAATAGTCAAAGGTCTTCACTACATTGAAGTAGACAGATACAGTTTTCGTTTTTTAGCTTGTTTTGAAAACTGAAGCATCGCGAAGAAAGCTCATTACTGCAATACATAAGTCTTATTCAAAAAAATATTTCAAAACTTTCCTTTTTGATCGAGATTAAATTATGGCACTGATGAGCTCTTTAAGTAAAGACTTTTTTTCAAAAAACAAATTTAAAAAGATGTAAACTAAATAGTATAATACTGTTTAAAGGTTTCTAAAACTAATGAAAACTTTTAAAATCAAGTTAATACCAAAGTTAAAAAAAGAGTATTTAATCTTATAAACTTGCAATAAATGAATGTTTCAAACGTTTACAATAGTAATACAATTAGTATAGCTAATTTTTTATATATGATTTTATTTAAACTCATAAACTGTGATTTCATATGCATATATAACAAAACTTGTACCAAAACTAAAACTTAATCAAGGACTTTTTTCTTGTACAGTCGTCTAAAAGATAAAGTTGAGATAATAAGGAACAAGTAAATTAGTGAGATTAAAATAACGTTTATTTTAAGAATATAGTAAAGAGAAAAATTAAATGCAACACTGTTAATACTTGTATTTGACTATTTTCACAAGTTTTTATTTTTAAAAGTAAGAAATTTTCATTGAAAAATGATTGAATAAGTCTGTATTGAATAATTATCTATCATGTAAGTTTGTTTTTATGAAAAGCTAATATTGAACCTAGATGACTTTATGGATAAAATTTAAAAATCCGTTTACTAGGCTAGTTTATAAACCTAAAACTTCATGTAAGTTATATTTTACAACTAGTTAAACTTTTTAAGTTTTAAAAACCATTTGTTTTACAAAACAAGGCAAAAATAGAAGTTAAAAAAAAAAGCTAGAGGTTACTCGGTAAAAGTTTGTTTTTATATTTTTAGAAAACTTTACAAAATTTACTAGCATATTTTTATAAACTTACGGACCAAAGTAA
The DNA here is from genome assembly GCF_965202585.1 of Thalia democratica. Classification (NCBI taxonomy): domain Eukaryota; kingdom Metazoa; phylum Chordata; class Thaliacea; order Salpida; family Salpidae; genus Thalia; species Thalia democratica. The sequence continues at coordinate 64,185,501 of NC_139165.1, forward strand.
ATGTTGCGCCTAATTCGCCGGTCAATTATACTTTGCAAATATGCTGCACACCTAGAGTTTTATTTAAAAACGCAAAAAAAAGCGGTTTCGATCCTATCTCATCATAAGTTTAATATTAGTCTTATGCCTTATGTTTACTTGCAAATACATAATATTGAAAGAAAAGAGGAAAGTTGACGGTGCTCGCACAAAACAAATTTCAACCACCGCAAAGAAAAATCTACTAACACCTATCATTATGCGCAGCTAGCATCTGCTGTCAAACATGTACGCTGATAATAAGCGGCCATCCCTTTTATCATGACGTCACTACGTCACAAAAAAAGCAAAACTTTGCAAACTGCATATGCTTTTGAAACGTGAGAATCGTTGAGAATTTTATTTGTTTTAGTTTTTATTTTAGATACCAAGTATATCTTTTTAGCTTTCACACAGTTTCGTGTATCAGTAAACATTGGCGAAAGAAAGACTTTTGTTTATTTATGTCGCGACTTTTTGCTGACTTTTTAGGTCGTAAAAGGGTTAACTTAGAAGTTTTTTTATTTTATTTATTTTTATTGGGTCTCTTGAAGACAATTTAAAAGCATAAGCAAATATTAAAGTTTAGAGTTGTAAAATTGACCAAATAAGTTGCAATTGTTATAATATAAACTATAACAATACTTTTATACTAAAAAATTTTCACACAAAACTTGACCAACAAAACATTTTTCAAGATAAGAGTTTGCAGTGTAAATTCGATCGTAAACAGCTTTACTAAAGCAAAAATCGTTAAAAATCGTGTAGATTTGTTTTATTACAGTTTATCTGGACTATAAGTAATTATTACTGGCTAGAACTCAACTCAGAGGAGTTTAAGCTAGAGAAATGAGTAAGAATTATTATAAAATGAATAACACCATTCATTAGTTTGAACATAATAAGCTGTTTTTACTTTTACTATAAATATAACATTATTCTGCTTAAAAATTTAAAACAAGTAAAAAAAAATTAAAAATTTATTATCAACTAAAAATAAAGTCAGTATTTTTCTATTTTTTGAAAACTACCTATTCTAACTTTTTAGTAAGTCTTTTACTAAAGCTTCTGTTTATATTACAGCGTTAAAAACAATTAATTTGTCCAGTAAAAATACCTTCAGAGTGTAAAACTTGCAACTTGATTTTTTTTTAATTAAACAAGAAACAATTAAATTTTAGAAACCTGTTATTACTGTAAAGTTGAGCATCAGCTTATACTTTTAATTAAAACCAACATAAGATTAAAGATTGTTTATTAAATCAGTTGGTTTATTAAAAAGTTATAAACTATTAAAGTTTGAAGTATTAGTAATGCTTAAGTAATATTTTAACTACTTTACATAGTAAATAGTATTAACAGTTATTAGTTTAATACTAAAGATAAATTTGTATATATTTAAGATTTCAAGCTTAAAAAGTTATAAAATGTGTATAAGGCCTTGGAACTTCTTTTTTAAGAAAAAAAAAATAAGTTGTATGCTAATTTTGGACGGAAACCTTTAGAATAATGTACTTTTGTATTAAACACTTAAAAAAAAAAACTTATGACAAACCTAAAGGTTAAAAGTAGTGAAATTTTAAACAATTTTTCATTATTTTTTAACGTTTCTAATTGAATTCAAAATAATACATGAACGGCATAATCTGACAACTTAATAAACTTTTAAAGACTATATCTTGAAAATCAAAATAACATTTACTTATAGTTTTGCTTGGGTCAAAAATTGCATTTTTAAGCTTTTTGTTTAACAAAAAAATACTTAAGCTCTTGATTCAGTCAAATTTAAAATTAAAAACTAGCTTTCAATAAACAAATCCCCAGTTATTAATGATTGTTACTAAACAATTACAGTTGCTATAAATGTTATACATAATACTATAACTCAAAGAGTTTAAAGATAATATAGAAAGTATTTCAAACATGAAAGTTACTTTGATTTATTTTCTAATAAACAAATAAACCTCAAAACATAAAGTATAAAATTTTATAAATAAATTTGAATGATTTTATAATTTATATTACATTTTAAAATATAACAATGAATATGAGGTAGATATTAATTAAAGAGTTTTTGCTTCACAGCAAAAGAAAAATATTTTACCACTAATAAATATAAAAAAGTTACTAAAATAGGTTAAGCTTGTCACGAGTACAAAAAAAAATCAACTGAGGTTAGGTACGCAGTTAAATCGTTGCTAATCTTTATATATAGAACAACTTAACTTTCTTTTTGCGGTAATTTTCTTTGAAAAATCTTTTAACAAGTTCAAAAGATCTAAAATCTGGCATAAATGGATCAAACTTACTCGTTTTGTTTCCCCATGGTGAAATAGCGGTCAAACAAAGTTTCAACGGGAACTTAATGAGATCTTATAAATAAAAAAGTACACTGGTTCATTTTTCACTACTTGTTCTAATTAAATGCTTTTACTTTGCTATTTTTTTGTTAATAAAATACAAATGAAAAAACAAAAACAAAAATCTTATTATAGTTACCAACTAATTTGAAAAAAAAATCTTTAAAAGATTTTTGTCATTAATAGCATAAACTTATTTATTTTAACTAAAATTATTATATTTAAGGAGCAATTGACAGGAAAGTTAAACAAACTAGACATAACCAACTTAAATTATCTGTTACGTTTTTATATTCTAGTGAAAATACATAATTTTTAAAACAAAGGCTTTGATAAATAAAATTAATCTAATAGTTTGTTTAATTTTTTTCTAGAGAAATATACTTTACAAGTGCGAAGGTAGTTATTTTTAAGTTCTTAAATTAAAAACTCATAAGTGTAATCTGAGTTCACAAGCATAGAGTTTTATATTCTTTAGTAAAAAAGATAATTTGTAATTACACAAAGCTAATAAAGCTCAGTTTAAAAGTGTTAACCATGTCATTTATTTAATTTTAATTTTACTAATTTAGATAAACACTATAAAAAGTAGGGTCACAGAAATTATTGCACTCCTTTTTATTGTATGACCATTTGTTTAAATATATATAAGGGTACTAGATAATAATTATTATAAATAGTGCAGCTATAACTATAATGACTGTATTTCAATTTAAATAAATGAATTAAACTTGAAAATTAAACTGTGTATAGATTTTTAGGCAATACAATTAAAGGCACATATGTAGTTTCTTTGTAAAACGAGAGAACGCTTGTAAATCACAAACAGTTAGAAGACATTACATGGTGGGCTATAAATGTCGCATAATTCTTTTCCTTACCATTTGATCACTGAATTCAACTTTGAAATGGTCAACATGATTTCATTTTGAATTTAAGTTTTAAGCTTACATGACTTACAGCTATAATTGTTTTTTGTAAGTTATTACAAAAGACTACGCGATAGTTATAAGTTATTTATATATTTTTTAAGTTTTTTAACTTTGTCATTTATCTTTTAATACTTTTTAAAAGACTCAGATTTATTACATTTACAAAATATCAAAATGCTAGATGAATTTAAAGTTGGTTCTCAAATGGACATACTTTTAGATAGAAAGTTCCAAAAAAAGACTGCAAGGAGAGGTTAGCTTAAGTTTAAAAATTTTATATACTAAACATTTTTTTACATCAGATTTAAACAACTTTAAGTATAAAGAATTAGGTTATTGCATATTAATATTTTTTATATGAAGAGCTAAAGCTAAAGCTTGTGACCTTAATAAAAACTGAAAAAAAATTAATGAATAAAACTCAAACTAAATATACTTTTCTTATTACAAAAATAAGCAAAGTTATTAAAAAAAAAAATATTTAAATTAGTCTGACTATAAGTTAAACGATTTAGTGATTTTAAGTTTATTCCAAAACTAGAGTTTCGCAATGGTATTACTACTACTCTCTTCAGTCAAAGTAAACCCTTATTTATTCATTTGTTTATGTTAATATCTATTTATTAATTTGGTTTATATTGACTTAAAAGGACTGGTAGTAATACCACTGCAATACTCTTATTTTGGAATAAACAAAAATTACAAATCGTTTATCTGTAGCATTTTAATGTCTTTTTTTTATTGAGCAAAGTTCTATTAGCTTACTTTTTAATCTTTTTGAATAAGTAATTATAAATAAAAAAAAAAACAGTTTTTTTAACAATTTCACTTAATTGCGTAAAAACACATAAGTCACAAAATAATACGTATAGTACTAAAGAAAAGTGAAAAATTTGACTTTTTATATTGTTAAGGTCAAGAAGCTCTAAATAAAAACGAAGAAGACTTTAATAAAAATCAAAGTTGTGATTTGTTGTTGCAAAAAACACAAAATAGTGATACAAATGTTCTATGTGACGTTTTAATGGTTTCGTGTAAATCATCAACAAGCAGTAGTGGTACCACACAAACACTAATATCTGAAGTAAAAAGTAAAGAAGAGCCTGAAAAAAGTAAGCATGATTATTTACATTAGATTTATATAATTGTAAGAATTTAAGCTTTAAAACATAAAAGTCTTTTATAAAATTGATAGTTGTAAATAGTGTTATCACCTTATTTAATTTAAAAAAAATTGTATGTTCCATAAATGTTAAAAATAAAAAAATTACAAACTGAATCTTTTTTTGAAATGCTTTAACTTTAGTATCAATTTTAAACTACTTTGAATTCTTTTTTGTTGATGGATTAAAACTGTCAACACAGACAAATGGTTTTCAATCAGCTTTTTTTTTTGGTGATCTAAACCCAAGTGGCCCATAAATTAAAACACTTATCAGAAAAACAAGTAGCTGAAAGCTTATTCTTTTGATTTAAGATTAACTGATTTTCAATGACACCTATTCCACAGTACATTGTTTATTAACAGAATGTAATTATAAAAATTAATTATATTGCCTACGTTTATTTCATTGTTTTTTGTTTGTTAGTAATTAATAAGTCTAGGTACTGTTACTAATAATTTAAGTATAGTTTAGTTTGTATAACCTAAAATTTTAAAGTTAAAATAATAATTTTGATTTAGATCAAAAAAGCAATTCTAAAGTATGCGAAGATGGAAAGTTTTCTGCACCAGATTGTATCGAACATATTCAAACAAAAGGTATATAAATAAATATACAGAAGCGTAAGTATAACCCTACAGGGAATTTTTAATAAATAAGCTATATTATTTCGTTTTGTTCTGTGGTCAGTAAAATAAAAAAAACAACATATTAATACAAAAGTTTTATTACTACAAAAATAACTTTTAAATGTTTAAAATAGAAGCATTATAAACTACAGTAAAAATTATTATTGTTCGTTTTAAACACGTTTTGTTAGATAGTATCAATTTATGTTGCAAATAAAAAGCACAATGTAGTTAATATACTTAATACACTTTTAGGCAGCACTCTGTCTGATAGGTCCTTAAAAAATTCAACTTCTAAGTGCACTAGAAGTGGTTACATAAACTCAAACCGAGTAAAAAGGTAAATTAGTTTAAAGGTAGTACTTAATTAATGCAATACAAAAAATAACTGCTTTTATTTTTGTTTTACGTAGTATTTCTCGGTGCCCCATAATAAAAGCAAAGCAAAACAATAACGAAATTTTTGAACCTACTACACCATACAACTTTTACAATGCAGGTTAACCTTCATTTTACTTAGATAAGAAAATTATCAAAATAAGTTTTTGTCAAACTTTTAACATTTACGAAAATCCAAAGTATGTTTTTCTAATCATCAATTTCTTATAGAATATCTTTTTGTTTTCAACTTAATTATTTCCACTATACATTTATAAACTTAGTTTTCGGTATTTAATTTTACAAGTTTATGTTTTCAAACAGAATAATAGGCTTATAATAAAATAAATGTATTGTTTACGTTTGAAAATTAGCCTACTATTTAGACTTCTAGTTTAAAAACCTTAAAAGAACTCAAAGGTTTTTTTAAAACTGACTAATTTTTGTCAAGCTCAAAATTTAAAGTTATAAATATAATTTTGTAAAATTGATGTTCAAAAAGCACTGTTTATTGAAATGTATCTAGTAAACATTTATCTTATGAATTAATTTTTTCTTAAATAGTTTGTTTATAAGCTTCAAAATTTCATTAGCAGCAAAAACTTCAAGCTTTCCGGAAAACTTAGTTGACAAAGTCTATACAAAAAGTTTAAAATCTTCTGAAGGTTGCAACCATTTAGTTAGTTCTTTCAAATTGCAATTCTTTTAAAATTTGTTCTATTTTTTAAATATAAACTTATCTAATCAATAAGAACTAAAGCTTGTCTTCAAAAAAAAATGTATATAATTTTATACAAATTAACTTAAGACAAATTAAAAAAACAATTAAAACCGAAAAATAAATAAAGACTTACAAGTATAGGGTAAGTAGATTATTCATATTAAAACTGAGTATAACTTAGTATATTGATAAAGATTATATAATATAAATATTTTATTTTTATTATAATAACTAAAGACAAAATAAATATTTCTTATAAAACGTTAAGTTTTATGTAAAATCTACATATGTATTATATTATATATTTTAATATAGATATATATATATGAAACCATAATTTTTTTTTGATATTTAAATTATCTTACATTTTAGAGTACAATTTAAATACACATCAATAAAAGGTAATGTAAAATTTAAACGTTTATTAAAAGAAATCTTGCAGTAAGTTTTTGTTGCTTTTGTGATTAAATTTATGTAAATTAAAATTACTCCCTAAACAAGTGCAAAAGCACCTTATGACTAAATTACAAACAAGATTCAAACAAACTGCAATTAAGCACAATTCCCTTATCTGAAAATGATTAGCTTTTAACGTTTCAACACGTTTTTAAAGGTAAATTTAAAGCACTTAACTTTTTTTGTTACTTTAATTAAAAAAAGAATTTCTTAAACAAAACTGCCTATATACAATTTTAAACAAACTATCATCGATTCGTTCAGTTTAAAGTTTAAAAAAAAAACTGATGGAAGTTTTTAACTGTTAACTACAATTTTAAATTCAAAAATATTTTTTTCAAGTTTACATCTAACATTTTTTTAATTTATAGTTGTTATAAGTTGTGATGTAAGTATATAGTAAAATATTAATTTACATTTAATTAAATTGTTGTTGATTTTTGTTTTTGTCTTTACATGTATTAGTTTATAGTGAGGCTATTTGAATACTTTTATTGTATCATCTGAGTTTTTTAAGTTTAAAGATTAGCATCTTTGTTATAAAACTTGTACACAAACAATAAATTTTCAAATTTATATTACTTTATTTATTTTTCTTTAATGATGTACAAAAAAATTTATGCAATTAAGACATGATATAAAACTAACCATATTTTTACTCTTTAAACTTTCAAGCCTAAATTTATGATCAAGATATTTTTTACCGTTTTGAAAGTAGAACTACTTTAAAAAGTAGAACTACTTAAAAAAAGAAGGTAAATATCTAAAAACACGAATTTCCTTTACATTGAAGCCTAAAAACTAGAACAAACTTAAGGTAATTAGTTGATAAAAAAACTTGATACGAAAACTTCAAAAGCTACCATAAAAAATTTAAATTATCTAACTAAACCATACTATGAAACAAACATAAATTTATAACTAACTAAACCTATAGAAACGTAATTCCTATGTAGTAATAATACCTCAAAGTTAAAATTTTTAGATTTAGATTTTTTTTTTATTCAAAAGCAACTTAAATAGTGATAGATTTTAAGATTTAAACTTCTTAACATTATTAATATATTTAACTTAAACAGCAAGCAGCTTATCATCAACGGCTAAGGCAACTAGCTTCAGCCTACTCTCTCCAAAACTTTTTTCAAAACCACCCTGTTGTATACCATAACAATTTGCAGCCATTTTCAAGACCTTTGCATTTGTTTTCCCCCGGTAAGTTTTTACACTGTGGAAGAAATCATGAGTCTACAAGAAACTTAATTCAGTCTGCCTATACTGCCATGCAATTAAGACAGCAGCAGGTAAGAAGTCATTTAAATAGAAGTAGAAATTGGAGAAAAACATAAACTATGCAATACAATTAACTTATTGTATTAAAACAAAACATATCATAAGATATCAAACTTAAGAAAGTAATTATATATAATCGTATAATTGAATTAGTAAAAGCCAGCTTTTTTCTAATAAAAAATTCATTGTTTAAACTCTAAGAGTAACTGTCATTTAACTAATATAGATAATCCTGAACTATTTTTAGATCTTTATTGTTATTAGCTTAAACAACTAGTGAATTTTAATTTTTTAACTTTATAAATAAGTTTTTGTTTTTTAGTATTCTTTATTAGGTTATTAGGGGCTTTAGTTATACTAAAGTTTTATAAAACATAAGTACATATCAAAAACTAAACTTATAAAAAATACTTCTTGAGTGGTCTTCTGTGTGTAATAAATTTAGAATTTAACTTTAACTTAATAAACAGAGCAGTATTTATAGTTTAGTTCATTATTTTATTTACTGTTTTAGTTAGCATCCCTTCAAGCTTTGGGTTTTCTTCCAAACCAAGAAGATCCTAAAACTCAGCAACTACTTTCAAGGGTTTCTTTTGGTCCTCATCATAGCTTTCGCTTCAACTTTCCTAGAAAAAGAGATTATATTTGGCCTGATAGCCCTACTGTTCAGAAAAAAACGTTCAGCGAGCCACTGAAAAATGGTTTCAAAGCAGGAAAAAATGGCACCGAAACAATTTATTCTCGTTTTCCGCCATGCAAACGACGTTTCTCGATGTCTGAAAGCTGCGCTCAAGATTTAAGCAAAGAAAAAGATAACAAGAACGATTTAAAAGCAATTTTTAACACTCAAACTGAAAAACCTAAACTAGAAAAGCAAAAATCAAACGAGAGTTGTAATTCATCAAACTCAATTGAATCAAATTTAAGTTCAAAAAAAGAAATATTAAATAAAAGTAAAAACTTTATTTCTGCAAACAACTGTTTTAGTGATCAACATTTTACATTTCAAGCTAAAATAAATTCAAGACCAATGGATTTGACGTAAGTAAAATACTACTGAATTTTTTTTTAACAACTAAACTGAAATTATTACGCTTTCAAAACTAAGTTCATTAATTAAATATTTTTACACGTTTAGTTTATCAAAAGTTAACTTAGTTTTTTAAAACTATATCTAACTAAATTGTTATGTTCTTCTTTTTAACATTTTAAAGAGTTATTCTTAAAAAGTTATTGACATTTGTGTATATGTGTCTTAACAAACTTTATCTATTATATTTCGAAGCTAGGTTTTAGTTATAATTCATAAAATAAAAAATACAATTTGGTTTTAAATAAACAACAACTTTTTTAGTTTAGCTTCATACAGAAGAACTATTAGTTAAAATAATCTTATTCTATCTAAATATTAATTCACGTAGTTTATGTGCCTTTCTTGCGGTAATAAGTTTTTATAAACTTTTTTTGATATAAGTATAAACCAATAACCAAAAATGGTAACAAAGAATAAAAACTAAACTATTAAAAATTTGCAAACTTTATAAATTTTAACTAAAGTTATTTTCTGAATAAATAGCTAAGTACTACTTATACTAAAATTATAAAACTTAGAAAATTTGCGTTATAGTTTTTGAATTAGCTATTCTTATAATTTGAGTTCAACCTTATACGTTTTAAAAGTACTTAAATAGAACAGTTTTGTTTATAATTAAAATAAAAACAATTACGTTTACTAAAGAGTTTTAATAATTTACTAAGAGAAATACGAATTTGCTATAGTTATACAATGTTAAAATTGAAAACAAAATACTGTGAAACAAAAAATCAATTATAGATAAAAATTATTAACGCTTGTTTTTAATTATTTTGTTCATTCAGCGAAGAGTGATTGAACTTTTCTAAAGGATTATGTTTTTAAACTTTGAAAAAGAAATATAGGTAGATTTTGGTTAATATTTATACCTTTACAGTAGTCTATAGCATTTAGAAGTTATTAGAATTTTTATACATAAAAAAATTACTTAAATTAAATTTATCTATATTGCAAAATCTTAAAACAGACCGCATAACAGCTTTGAAGAAAACAATAACTTTAGACATCTAGAAAACAAGGCTAAAGGGCAATGTTTTAGTGTTAAAGAACAAAATGAACTTTTAGGTATAACAAACCTTCAAACTGCTATAAGGTGGTAATGAGTTTAATAAAAATAAAGAACAAGTAACGTTTGTAAAAATAAACACGTAAAAACAAATTTACAATGAGTATTTAAATCTAATACATACAGTTTAATCTATTAAATAATATAGTACTTGCTTAATTTCAATTTTAAATTCAAAACAAAGACTTAATAAAAGAGTTATTTTTGAAAATATAGCAACTGTAGTTTCCGTAAAAGTTGTACCATAGAAATCTATTGTGTATGAATATTCATACATGTATAAACTTTTTAGCACCGCAACAGTCATAATTTCAAAACTTGAACTGCTAAATTAACGATTTAAAAGAAATACATAACTTTTAAACCATTACAATAGATTAAAACTTAATGAAAACTACACAAAATTTTTATTATTTTAATAAAATTTTAATTGTTTTTTTCATAAAGTATTAAAAAAATCAATACATAATTTAACAAAAAAAGCTTTAGGTAAAACAATTATATTTTATAAATTTTTTGTTTTATAATTTATTAAGGTTGGGACCAAGTAAAAAAAAACTTCCTGGAAAGCGAAAAGAACTATTAATGTGCCCAATGCCAGGGTGTGACGGTAGTGGACATTCTACTGGAAATTATACGTCTCACAGAAGTCTGTCTGGATGTCCACTAGCCCCAAGAGGCCTTGTTTCAATGTGTTCTAGCGAAATAAAGTATATACATGTATTTTTGAAATTTACCAATTTTAGTATATTGATTTTTTTATGTAAAATGCTTACAAGAAGCATAAAGTCAAACAGTTGTTTTATTTATTTTGATTTGTAAAAAATAAAAGGTTGTATACACTTATTGAACATAAAAAAAGTTTGTGATCTACTTGGAATTTCAATCAATTAAATTAGTCGTTCTAAGTTTGCTAAAATGTATTATATATTAATAAAAATAAAACAGATGCCCAACAGAAGGTTGCGACGGCTCAGGTCATGTGACAGGGAATTATCTTTCGCATCGAAGGTTAAGTACTTTTAAATTGATGTTTAATTTAAATTTATTTTTTAATTTCATGTAACTTTTTAAACGGTAATCTACTTTGTATTGTATTTGTTTAACAGTTTTATAAGTTTTATTTTACTTTGAAATTTTAAAAAACTTATGTTCGTTGCTACTATACAGTTATTTTTTTACATATTGTAAATCTGTTTTTTTATCATATATAGCTTATCGGGCTGTCCTCTAGCAAAATCTAAGAAGTTATTAAGTAGTATTGAAATATCAAAGCCTCAATCTATTTCACTTGATAACTGTGAATCATCAAGTATAAACGAAACGAAAGAAAAAGAAATATCTAGCTCGGAACAAAGTTCTCAACTTAATACAAAGCCTCGTAAGTTTTTTGACTTCTTGATTCTACTTGATTCTTTTTAAGTTTTAAAATAAAGTAGAGAACTGATTTTTAAATTCAGTTCTCTACTTGATTTTAACAATTAATTAAAGTGTTTTTGGTAAATTTTAGAGTTCGACTTTAAAACATATAAACAGGTTTATTATCTGTCAAAATCAAAAAATAAAACTAAATACAAATGCTAACTACAAACTAAAACTTAGCATACGAAAAAAAGGACGAAATAATAAAATATCAAAAAGGTCAATCACTGAAAAACAACTCTGAAACGGCTGTAATTTCTAATTCAGACGTTAAAGAAATTTATTCTGGCTTGCTATTGTCAAGAGGAATCAAAAGAGACTTTGAAAGTTTACCAATTGAAAGGTACGCACTTTTGTTTAAACTCCTACACATGATGATTTAATTATTTGTAGTACAAACTAGCATGTACAGGTAAAATATTAAGCTAATATAACCATAATAAATAATTTTGTAAATTAGGTCCTCTTATAGACCTAAAAACTACTTAAGTTAGTATTTAAAATAGTTTAAATTTTTGCTACAATATTAGATTTTAATATTTTCTTTAGTAGTTAAAACTTTAACTATCTGTATTAAAAAACTAAAAAAGAGTTACTAAGATTAATATAAACAAAATATTTTGATAATATGCCATTTATGCGCGTCTTAAAAAAATAAAAAAGTTTTTTTTATTCTAAATTTATTTTTACTTAGACTTAGTTAAGTAAGAGCGTTTAAAAAAGAAATTATTATATCATTTTGCTCATAAATAATCAGCTACAAAAGTAACAAAATAAAAATAAACTAGAAACATTGTTTCTAATTTCATAGAAGTATGTTTTAAAGATTTTCCTAAATAAACACAAAACATTCACAGAAATAACCCTGTACAGTCAAATAATGAAAAATTTAATTCAAGTGAATCACCTACCAATAGTAGTCTATCGTCTCATTCGGTTGAAAGCTATAACGATAAAGAAGTCCTATCTACTTCTGAAGTTTGTATAAGAAACAAAACAATTTAGTTATTAATCCATTTTAAATAGCATTTAATTTTAAAAAGTACAGATATAAAAACTTAAAGTATATAACATTTTTATACCTCTAACTAAATATTTATTTAATACTTCAATCAATTTTTAAAATAAACCTTCTAAGTTATAAAACCTTATAAGTTTATTTTATAAACAACATAATACTAATAAGTAAAGATAAATGAATAGTTTGATGACTTTAAAAACAGGTTTATTAAGAAGTTAAAAAACTGCTTCGTTTTTATTTAACATCAAAATACGCCTAAAGTTGCATTTTATTCTAAAAAGGTAATAATTAAAGTTCACTAATTTTTTTTTCGATCTATTATCTATAAAAACGGTTTCGTAAAAATATTTTTGATAAAATATTTTTAAACATAACTATTAAAAAAAATGAATTATAATAATTGAATGAAAAATGTTTAAATATTTTTAGCCTAAAAATATTTTTGTGTACTATGTCAAACAAGTATAATCGTTAAAGATAATGTACATTTAACTAAAGAATCGCATTGATTAGAGAACTTTTTTGTTGAGTAAAACGTCATCATTTTTACTTCATAAAAACTTATAAATGTTTTATAGGTTAGCCATGGCAACGAAAATATAGAGAACTGTTTAAAAAACTTCCAAAAGTATTGGCAAAATAAACGACCATTAGGTAGTACAGTGTCTTTATTTGAGAAAAGTTTTCAGAGCAGCATAAAAATTAAAGGGTCTACAGCTTAATAAGGATCACATTCTCTCAACAGATTAAAACGTATTTTGTTAAATTTAAAATTTATTTGAAATTAAAGCTAATCAAAAATTGATATAAATTGATATAAATTTTTATTGCTAAAGCTATAATATTTTTGGTCGTACTGTACTGTTTGTGTTCAAAATTGAGGGGTAAAAATGACTTTATTTGTTCAAAGCTTATATACAGTTAACCGATCATTAAACTGACTAAGTTTTAAGTTTATAAGTACTTAACTTATTTAGTTTAATAATTAATTCATAAAATAAATCCAGTACAAGACGTTTTAAGTTTGTGAAAAAATCTAATAAAACTTGCTTCACTAAAAATCCACTAATTTAAGTATTTCAGCTTATTGTTCTTCCTACAATTTAAAAAAAGTTAAATCAAAGTACTAATTTAATTTGTGTGTAGAATTTTATCTTTTAACATAAGTTTTAGCAAAGTTGCTACGTTTTACTAAATAAATATCTAGTAGAAAAAAAGCTGCTTTGTAAAAGTATAATCAGTGCTGTAGATCTATTTTAAAAGCTAGTTACTTCAAGCTATAGTTTTCACTGCTACTAATGTTTTTATTCAAGGTAAACATGCAATGTGCAATATGTTACTAAAAAGTTTTATCTGTTAGTATGTACATTGAAAGTTTATATATGTTTTTGAACTTGTTTTTGTTTTTCGTATAATCTGTTATGTTTTTTATAATGTGTTGTATTTTTTTATAAGTGTATTTTGTGACATAACATGTTATCCAACACCTATAATTGAAAATATAAAACTATATTTATTGTTTTCAAATAAGGTTTTATTTTTTTATATAAGCAAATTTATAAGAGCGAGGAATCAAAATATTATTTTAGATAAATATAGTAGTTAAAAAAAAGTATAAAACTACTAGAAAACTACAAAACTTGTCTCGCTTTTTTAATAAAGATTGAATAACTGGTAACAAAGTTAATAAAAACAAACTTAAACGTTTAGAAACTTGTTTAAGTACTTCAGTAAGTAACAATTAAAAAAGATTTTTTAAACCATTTCTAATAAAAAACTTTAAAAATAAAGTAGTATTAAGTCTGTTTATAGAAATTATATTAGTTAAATATATGCTTAACATGAATGATAAAGTATTTTACAATAAATATTAAAAAAAAAAACAATGAAGAATGATTTCGTAAACAAAAAAAAAATATTAAGTTAAGTTACTGACCTAATAAAAGAAATCTTTAGTTATAAGGGTATTGTAAAGTTTCAAACATATTTTAATTGTTTTACATTATAATAATACACAAAATTTAATAACTATTGCTAAGATTCTAAATTAAGAAAAAAACATCTTAACTTTCTTACAGCTTATCAATCTCAAAAGGTTCTATACAAGCAATAAAAATTATTTTTCAAATGTAATAAACCTGCTTATCACCTAAAAATTATGAGATTTACTTTTACACACGTTGTTTTTAATTTTGTTTTTAGTATTAGTAATTAGTTATTTGTGCAAAATTGACATCTATTTTTTAACATACACCATAGCCTTTTCCTTAAAACTTACAATCTATTTTTCATTGCATTGTTAAAAAATATGAAAACGTTGTGTACAGCTTAAAAAAACTAGTTAAAAACATCACAAACCTTATATACAATGGTTTGTATCTTTGAATAACAAAAAAAAATCTTCGTTTTGTATACTTTAAATTTTAAAACTTTTTGATACGAAATTAATAAAAAACTAAATATTTTTACGATCTAACCAAAAAATCTTATAACAAAGTACTCATTGGGAAATTTTTAAAACAAAACATGATTATTAAAAAAAAAATCGGCTTAGTGCTTTTTGGTTTTCTTGAGTTTTATTTAATTTTAAAAGTTTATTTATAGTAAAACTTGAATGTAAGTTCATCGTTGTGTTTTTCTACAATAATGTTTTTTGTTGAAATATTTTTTGTAAAATAGAAAAAAACGATACTTGTTTTAAAAGTAAATTTAAAAGAAAACAATAATTAATTTTATTCATGTACAAAAATTATATAGCTTCAAAAATGCTGTTTTAAAGAAAGGAATACAATTTTAGTTATTTTGTACATTTTTTTTCCAAAATTACATCATAATATCATGCAGTTTAAATGTTTTTCCAAGAACCTTTTGAAAAACAAGCTACATAGCGTAAAATCTAACTTTTAGTAACTTTAAAGGTTTTGTTCAAACCTAACCACGTTTAAAATTTAGCTATATAACTTATTTTAAACAAGTACTTGTAGTTTTTAGAATTTTCAGTTACAAAGTTTTTCAAAATTAGATCGATTAAGACTTTTTAGGCAGATTGTAACTTAATTTTACTTATTAAAAATTTTAACATAAATGTTTAGAAATTAATCAATTAAAATTTTTGTAAGTCCTAAAAGTTCAACAACTTAAGTAAAACTATACAAAACTACACAGTATTTTAGATAAAGAGGGCATAAAAAGTAGTACTTTTTTTAATGATATGATTTTTTTATTTTTTAATGAACAATTTTACCAATATTTTTACAACTACTAATTAATAAGAAAAAGTAAACTTTTGAGTTTAAACAAAAAATATATCTTAAAATTTGCCGAATAGCTTAAATGGTGAATTTTTTATAAGAATCTACTAGTTTTTTGCATAAGTTTATTGAACTCGATGAAAAAGTTGACGCTTAAAGACATTGTTAAAGAGTCTGATGTACAAAATCTCTTTTGTTAAACGACCTACACACCACTTATTTGCTTTAACTATGTTAAGCTATAAAATACTTGAAAAAACTATATTAAAAGCTAAACTTTAACATGTATAAAAAATATTTAAAGGAACACAAATTTTAAAAACAAAACAAAATATGACATTTAAGTAAAAATACCTAAACATAAGAAATAAAATAGTGTTTGAATAAGAGAAAAAAAACGCTAAGAACAATAAATTCAAAAGTTATAACTAAATAAAGAACATGTCAGTAGTTTTCCATCTAATCAAAATCTGTGAACCTTAAATCGCAAAATAAAATTTATGTGCAACAAGTTGTGCTTTTCGTCACGGACTCCACAATGTCTAATATAAATTTAAAATTTTCCCGTAGTATCTAGTGTAGAGTCGGCAGCCTATAACTCGCGGACCAATTTTCTTAAAAAAAAAAATTGCTCGAGGGCCGCAGTTATTAAAAAAAAATTGTACTAATCAGTAGAAAATACTATTATAAACCAAAACTACAATAATTAAGCAGTAAAATTACACCTTAAAAAAGTATTTATTAAACTAAAAGCCTAATTGTAAGCTTTTATTGCAAATCTTTTTATTTAAAGTTTTTTATAAAGTAAGCTTTTAGCTAAAAAGTACCTCGCGGGCGGCATATTTTGGTTTTGAGGGCCGCGTTTAGTCCGCGGGCCGCGGCGGGCCGCAGTTTGCCGACTCTTGATCTAGTGTATTTTTAAAAATTTTTTCTTTAGTATCTAGTGTAAGTTTTAAAGTTAGATTTAGATACACCTGAGATCTTAGTTTTCTTGCTTTTTATCACGATTCTAAAATATCTAGTATGAATTTGAAAGTTTACGATAATTTTTCACATTAAGATTAATGCACCCCAAAATAAGTTTTGTGTACACTAGAGCACTTAATCCAATGATACTATAATCCAGTCAACATACTCAGTAAAGATCATACTCTTAAATATAAGTATACTCCTAAAAATAATTTCCAATACAACCTATTTATAATTTACTTAATTAGCATTTTTCTAGTAAAAAATCCCTCACATCAACCTGGAACCTTCCAAGATAGCCTTGGTCTTTTAAGTCATTAGGCATTTCAGTCAACAGTATATTAACCTTAAAAGTTAGATATTTTGTCCATGTTTTACTACTAATTTTTTTATGAAAATGTCTTTAAGAAGAGACACAAAAAGCTTATGATATATGATATCTTATCATTTAAGTTTTAGCTATCAAAAATGTTGCCTTTAAAATTAAAATTCATTTGATAAACAAGTATAAATAAATAATATAATAAGTGGTTATAACTAATGTTTTACCTGTAATGAGTTTTTTATGTTAACTAATAAACGTTTTTTATTTGAAAGTGTGTTTGTAAAAAAAGTTTATAAATTAGCGTTAAACCTTTAAATAAATTTATCCGGTGAATTTTTTGAACAAAAACTTTAACAATATATACTACACAGTGCACAATAAACAAAGTAGAATAACAAAATAGTTAGTATTAAGAATATTTCATATGAATATTTTAATACTTAACATTACAAAAATTTTCTTTATTTTAAAAACTACAAAATCTTACAAAAATTTTGATTTGTTTTAGAATGATTTCAAAAGTAAAAGACTTTCAGCTTTCGCAAATCTTTTAAAGTTTTAATTAGCTTATATATCTTTTTAAGATTAAAGTCTATGTTTAAGTATCAAGGAATAGTTGATTAAGAATTTAAAAATAATTGTATTTGTAAAGTAGTGTAGTAGTGTAAAGTGTAGTTTAAACAGTTGTAGTTATGAGTGCTAACTTCACATATTATACTTTTTTCGTCGTAAACTTTTCATCATAAAATACAAATTCAATAAAAAATCTTAGATTTTTGTACCATAGGTATATATTATGAATATTTAAAAAAAAAATTTTTTATTATGAACATTATTTTAAATTTACAAGTTAGCTAATTATGATTCAAGTATTTTTAAATGACTTATGAACTACAAAGTTTACAGTATTTATTTTGTTTATCATGTTTTAAAACGAAGAAAAAAATGCTCAATTATTAAATTTCACAATATAAATACAAAGTTTTATTTTGAAAATATCTGTTTGCTACTTGAAAAAAACAATTTCAAAACTGTTTAAACTCTACAACTTAATACTTAATTTTACTACTTAGTCTTTTTTTTTGTAAATTACCAAGTGTGACATCTTAAAAACTAATCTATCAGGAAAAATAAAATATTAAACGTTAAAATAAACTCAAGAAAAGTAGAACATAAATTTCTTAGTACATTTTCATACTAATATTTACAGCTATACTTCTAACTATTATCGCTTTTTTAACAACAGCATTTTAATGTGTTTTAATTGTCTCGTTTTATAATATAAAACCTAAAACTAAAATAGTGTATAAGGAAAGTATTTTACATGTAGTGATAATATTTATAACTGTTTTTAGTTTTATGTTTAAATGTGTATTAAAGTATTAAAAAAGTCAATAAATCTTGTAACAACTTAGTTTAAATGTCACTGTAGAAACAAAAAATTTATTGTTGAAAATAATTTGCTTTTTTTCATATTTTTTCTCTTAAGTCTAAGTTGCACATAAAATTTCCTACGCAAAAAAAAGCTAAGTCAACAGTTCTACTATTTTTTTGATATTTTTTAAATCATGGGCATAATAAAGTTTGTACTTTGAAAAACATATCTATATAGTTAAAAGTTATACAGTTTTTCTAATGAAAAATCAAGTTATTATAATATTTTTTATATATAAAGCTTTATTTAAGCTAGATAGCGGTATAGTTTCCGTTTTAAAGTCACGTTGTCTGACAAGCTAGCTACATTGCTGTAAATTTATGCTTAAAATCTTACCGCGATTTTTTTTGTAGAAATAGAATTGCTTTTTAAATTACAAATTGATCATTTAGTACTGTTAAGTTTACAATATTAATACTTACTGATTTTATTTTAACTACTCTATGTTTTTCAGTTTGTTTAGGTTGTAATGCATTATTCTACAACTTTTACTAGTACTAGTTTAGTAAATTTATTAATTTTTGTTTGCTTTTGTGTCACTTTGAAATGTGATTGCTTCAACATTGAAACAAGAAGAGGTGCTTATGGAATTGTTAATATGACTAATGGTTTCAATGAACTTTCCTTTTATCCTTCTTTGGCAGGTTTCAGCTCATTTGTGTGGACAACTGACAATAAAATACAGTAAGTTGTTAAGTTATGTGATTTATTTTAAATGGTAGAAAACTAAAATTAATGAAAAATATAAAAGTTTTATTTAAATGAATATCTAGCAAAACTCATAGTGATATTAACTTTTGTTTCTATTGTAAAGTTAAAAAGTTATTAAAAAAATATTAATTACATATTTTTAAACTTAAACTATGAACTGAACATGAACCAAAATTGTTTTTTGATTTTAAAAGTTACTTTTTAAGTCTTCAACTAGAAAAAAAACTAGTTACATTAAAGCATTGGCAAATCTTTGACTGTGTTTAAAAAGATAGGTTGAATGCTTTTAAGAGGTCGTTTAACATAGAATACTATTTAATTACAACTGCGTGTAACTAACTATAAGATTAAAAAAAAAATTGAAACTTAACAATTTTTAAAGATTTCAAACATTTTAGTATGCAAACATAAAAATGCGAGCTAATCTTAAAATCTTACATCTTATAGCAGATGAAATTTTGTTTACAATACATGATTTTAAAGAACAAAATATTCAAAAAAAGTTAGACAAGGAAACAAAAAACTTAAAACTATCCTTATGTAACTGTATTTAATTGTTATTCGAGAGCTTAATAAATTTCATAAATTTAAATGACGTTAAAATTTAGAGCTCTTTTTTTTTTTCAAAAAGTTAGTTTATAGTATTCATCAATAAACCAAAAACTGTTTTCAGAAATACTTGTTGAATGTGCAAAATATAGTTAAAAGTATATTTTATAATGAAAAAGTTTTAAAGAAAGATTCTAAACTGAACCGTACGACCATCAACAACATTCGCCCCGACATTCTGCGCCCTAATTTTGTTTTCATAATGACTCATAATTGGTCGTAGGGTTTAGTTTAGTGATAGTAGTGATGGCAAAAAATATTTTGGTTTTGTCGAAGATAACTAAAAACATTTCTTCTAAGCTGGTATGGTTTTCTTTAAATACAATGTATAAGCAACCCTTTAATACTATAAGATGTTGTGAAATTACCATTTAACGTAAGTATAAAAGATTGTGTTTCATGTCACACTTTGTATTAGATTTTTAACCAAAAAACTTTAATATATTCTATGTCGTATTTGTTTATTGAATTTCAGCTTCACTGCAGATGTTACTTCAAACTAAACAGTTGAGCATTTTTCTGTTATGTGTGACAAAAACTTTTTTTTTGTCTTAATTTGTTATTTAAACATTAGTTTTAAAATAACGCAAATAATTATATAGTAACTAAGCAATTTCGTCATTTGTAAACATACTTGAAGCAAAAATACGAACATGCTTCCAAAAGCTAGTGTATAAAGTTTTTGGTGTTTTCTTAGTTGTTTAAAGCCTGTTTAAACTGCTAATTAAAGTTGATTTCGTTTGTCTTGGCCTGGTTCCTTAAACTTTCAAGTTCAAGAGTGGTTTCATTTTCTATTTTTCTTATTTCATCTAGACTTTTGTTATACCATGTGTCCATCATGCAGTACATTTGGCGGTGAAACATGATGAGAAGCTTTTTTTGCTGATAGTGAAAAAGTCTTTCTGCTGTACTCTTTAAACCCCAGTAATCAAACCTACACTTAACAAGCTTGTAACAACAGACAAGTGGTAAGTCGTTGTGTTTTGCTTCGGCAATCCAGTTTTTTGACAAAGCACCACGTCCACCGATGTTAAATTCAACTAAAGCTGGGTCAAAGCGTTCATCGTAATCTGACAAGGGTAAATTGTCATTTGCTATGTCAATATTAACTATTTTTGTACTTTTCCGTTGTTCAGCTGGTAGATTAAAAACATTTTCTGACGTTCCATTATCGGCAACAACAAGCGTATCTAAGCAAGCTTCAAATTTGTCCTTCATATATATATTTGTTAAAATTGTCTTAAAACTAGGATAAGAATACCAACACTCTTCCTTGAGTTTAAGGCTGTTCTTAGGAGCTATACTTTTTATAAACTTAGGGCATCTACTTTCAAGAAAATAAAACTTTTCAGTATACTGCCCAACTATGTTTCCATCTTGGTAAGGCTGGTCTTTTAGAATCTGAACGCCTTCACCATTTGCAGTGTGAGTTTTGCTAAACTCAGCAGTTGTAAATAGTTGTGCCAAGTTATACTCGTTTAGTGTAAAAGGTAATACAATTCTATATTCTATAACATAACAACTATCGTGCGCCATATTATAGAAAATTTATGACATAACTAAAAAATTTTACCAACTTTTATAAAAACAAACTACATCTTAAATTCCGTTTTAGTTCAATGTTGTTGCAGACACAAAAACTATAGAAGTAAAGCTAAAAGGTTGAGAATATTACTGGTAGTTATAGTTATTTAAGTTACATTATTACGTAAGGATTTTAAAAGGCTTCTTTAAAACTATCATAAAATCAAAATTACATAAAAATGTTTTATAAATAACCTTAGAGCTTTTTATGAACATAGGTTGTTTTCTAAACTTTATAAAGTGCTAATGTTTATTTACCTGATCTTTTGTAGACTGTATATTGATTTGCTCTAATTAAAAATATAAAATGGATATAGAAATGAAAACTATTATGCTAAGCATACAAACATTTATTTTACTTATACTAATTAACTTATTCTAATACGTAACATTACAAATAAATGCAAAATATTTTATCTTTTGATTTATAAATCACAACATTTATTATTCTTTCAAGTTTTGATGTATTTGTTATTTGATATATACGGCTTTAATGCTTGCAACAAAATTATGAAAAATATGTTAAAAAGTCATTCTATTTTTTTCCAATAAATTCAAGTGCTGCTTAGTCTCTAAAAAATCTGTTAGAACTAGCGAGTAATATTTTTTTTTACACCTCTAAAATATTAAAACTTGAATAGCAGTGAAAACAAAAAAAAAATTAATGTATTTATTTAAATTGGTTTATTAGGCTTTTAGTTTATACAAAAATATTACTTACCGCGGTTACTCGAAGCAAAAAAGTGGTAGACATATTACATAGAATTAATTTCAATTATATATAAAAGTAAAGTTTATGTATGCAAATTCTTTCAAAAACTTACAGATAACTTTGGTGTAGTCACTTATCTACAAACTCTGAAAGTATGCGTTGCTTAATAAAACTACTTCTAAATTATGTTATCGTAAAAAATCAAAGGTATATTTTGTATCTAGAAAGCTATTATATATATGTATTACAGTCTGAAATATTAAATAAAAATATTATTAAGCATTATAAACAATATGTTTAATTTTATACTGTTAAAAATTATGTAAATTTTAACTTACTCAAAATTGCATATAATTTGTGGCGAGGCAAGCTTAAGGCAAAATTATAAAAATAAACTTAACAAAAAACAATTTTATATACTTTTCATATGTAACTTTAATTAAAATAAAGCTAAAAAAACATTTTTTACTGGCATAAGCTTTAGGTCGTTTGGAATAAACTTTAAAAGAAAATATAGGACAAATGTTGCCTAATGGTTGAATTTTCAATACCAAGTATGAATTTGCTTTCAAAGCAGTGGCGTTATAAATTAAACTTTCATTAGTTTGTAGTGGTTCTAAAGCTTTATACTTTTGTACCTAGTTTGTTAAGACTAGATAAATGCCGGTATAAGTATAGAAACCATAAAGTTTTACAAAAACCTAACTTAGGAAAGTATGGCACATATTAAATATGCTTTCATATTATGTTATATTGTATTTAGAAGAATCAAACTATATAAAAAACGTTTTACTCTCTAATTTTGCAAACATATTAGTACATAGTAAAAATTAAAAACTAAATTTAACAAAATAATGTATCAACAAAAATATAAAAAGTATTTTAAAAACTTTTTCCCTATTTAAATTTTAATACTAACTCAGTTAATTATTAAAAACATAATTTCGTAATCCATTTAAAGAGACCTAACTTACAAATATGTTCCTAATTATAGCTTGTTAGCTGGAGCTCCAAAGTATAATTCCAGAAATGTTCCATCTCAACTAGCAAATGGAACAGTACTAAAATGTACACTGGATGTTGTGAGTGTCGGAAAAAAATCACGTAAGTTTTTTTTTTCTTTTTAATTATAATAAAAAAATATTCTAAAGGTAAATTTCACTTAATCTTTAAAACTTGTAGAAAAAAACGCCTAATTTAAACATCGTTAACTTAATTTTTTATTTAGTTTGAAATTTAAAAACGCCATGTATGTCTTTTTTTTAAGTGTAAAAACAGAGGCTCAATTTTATCATTAAGTGAGTAAAAGTGAACCAAACTGCAAAAAGTTATAAAGAAAAACAAAAATACTTGAAATTAAAAGAGTTAAATAGTATAAGAAATATTGTTTTTATATAAGATTGGTTGTTGATTTTTATCTTAAAATATAAAGGAAACTTATTTATTAAACAGACCTAGTAACTGATAATGTCGAGTTCCAAAATTCCGACTGTTCTCAAATTTTGACGAAGGATATGCTTGAAACAACTCTTTACCAATCACAAACAGCAGATGCTACCGGCATGAGTTTGCTTGTAGAAAACCCAGAAGACGAACACTTTACTGTAAGTGATTATAAAGTATTTTTTTAATCACCTATATTGGTCTGTTGTTGAAAAAATTTTAAGTGCTTATTTTTTAAGTCATAATTAGTTAAACATGTAATTAGCAGTATTTAAAACTTTGAGCCTTTTTTATCAAACGGCAAGTATTAAACTGACTCAGGTGTGTTCTCCTGGGAGGCAAAAGAGATGTGGAGATGGGGGTTTATACGTACCAGGTGCTTGTTATGACATAAAAAAAAATTCAAATTCACACTACAAGGCAAAAATACTCTATGGCTGGGGAGAAGTTGGTATGTACAAGTAATAATCTATTTGTAAGCTATTACACTAGTTTCTATGGCTAAAATATCAGTTTACAAAACAATCAAACTACTAGTTATCTATGATACATTCAATTACCACTTGAACCATTCATGCAGTCAAATAAAAATTTTTTATTCAAATGTTTTAGAAAATAGTCAAACGTTTATACTAATGATAAAATTGTGAACTAAGGCTTTTATATTATCTCTAGGTTGTGTTGAATCCTTTTTGGACGTTTACTTTGTAATTGACGCTTCTACTAGTATAGATAAAGGTTATGATCCTCCCCCTGGAGAGCTTACCAACTTTGAAAAAATCAAAAACTTTGTAAAAAATATAGCTGATACTTTCGCATCGACATACGGAAAAACTACTGAAATTGGTATACAGAGATACGGCACAGATTCCGGGTAAAAAGATTTTAAACAGTTATTTATATGCTAAAATTTTAATTTTGTTTTAAAGAAATTAATTTATCATTTATTTAAAATTTAATGGTAAGATCTTTTACTTTGTTGACTTAATTTAAAACTATATTGAAAGTTATATTACGTTGGATAAAACTAAACTTCAATTTTATTGTTTTTTCAAACATAGAATAAATTATTAAATTGTAAGTGTTAGACGTAAATGAAAAGTCTAGCTAAAACATGACAAAATATTTTTTCGTTCTCAAAACAAGCGAACAAGTGAAAACCAAGTCAAAAAAAAAAAAAAAATTACTACAACAAACCTAAGGTTTTCTATTTAATGTTCTACAAGTTTTTATACAGTTTTACAGTACACGTTTCTGTACATAAAAAACCAAATTTATTTATATTCAATAAATTCCTTTGTATTAAATAAATTTAGACTTCATAGTATATCCTCTTTTACTTAAATTATTTACCGAGCTTTAAGTATTTTTTAAAATGTAATTTTGGCTCTCAGTTTATAACTAGTAAAAAAAAAATTAAAAAAAATTCAATTAACTACTTTTTTATTTGACTGTATAACAAAAGTTCAGTTTTTATACTTCATTGTTCTACAAAAAACGAGGAAAAAGATTTAATTTTAAAGAGTATTTTTATTGTTTTACAGTAGAGTTATGAATGAAAATGTAAAAAAAAAGTTTTTTAAGCGCATTCTTTAATTATAAAGATATTTCACAAAAAAAAGTAAACTGATCAGTCATAAATTTAGCTAAAACTTACTTTTTAAACAATAAAACTTTATATTTAAGTAACTCTTTTTAAAGGCTACTACAATGGTTTAATATAGTATCACTAACATATACAGAATAGAAAACATTCAAGAACAAATTTTTTTAAACAAAGAGTTAAGTAGTAATTAAAAGTAAATAAAAAGTTTAAACCAGATTTTTTTTTTTTTAGTTGCATTCTAGAAGCTAATAAGATGTGTAGTATTAATTTAGCTTTTGATTGACTTTAAACTGTATAAATAAATTTTAAAAAGTTGAATAAAATGTTGTTATTTCCAGTTGGAATATGCAAGCTACGTATGATGATATTTTAAATCAGCCTACGCAGCATTTTCCTATTGGTAAAACAACCACCATCGATGCATTTAAACTGAATGTAGATAATTTAGGTAAAGCAGATGAGATGGACACAACTACAAATACCGCCCTGTATTATGTGATCACGGTATGAGTTATAAATTTTTTTAATGTAATATCCATTACAGCTAATTTAATTTGATTTAAAACATTATTATAGTCGTAAAAATCTGAAGGTCTACTTTTATAACACCTTAAAAATCTTTTTTCTTAACTTTAAGATTAAATTGTTAAGTATAAAAAATAAGCTTTGTGCTAACCTTATTTAGCTAGTTTTTTATTTTTTATGAAATTTGCAGTTTGTGTTTTAGTATATGCATTTAATTCTTCTGTAGTCTAAAAATATATTTGTTTTCAATAAGAAAAAGCTAAACTATACTTTCAAAATAAATTTTGTTTTCAATCAGAAAAAAATCTTCAAATAGAAGCAGTACTTAAATTTTTTATAAAGTGTTGTTCAAAATAAAAACTTCATACTTTTAAAAATTATTTGTTACGAGGTTAACCATGTTTTAAACAATATTCACTTTATCATTGTACATAAGTTAAAATAACAGTTGGTAGTTAAAAATCTTTTGTATAGCTAAATTTTAATGACAATAATCTGAAATAAATAAAAAATAATTATTCATCTACTAATTTTAATTAAACAGGTTTAGTTAGTTTTTTTATTTAAAAACTAAGTTTTAAAAACTTTTTTCGATTAACATTTCAAGAAAGGCTTTACGGAATCAAAAAACTATAACAAATCCAAAAAATTGATTATCCTAGTTACAGACGGTGTAGCAACAGACAATAATCTTAATGATTTAACGTACGTTTTAGTTTTTATACATTAAATAATGTACTAGTTGTGTTGTTGTAGTTTTTTTTTTTAACCTTTAAACTGTAAATTATAAATTTAATTTATTTTATTTGAATTTAATTAAATTTAATTACAACATAGGGAAGTAGAATATTGTAGTCAGTTAGATAAATGTTATAATTTAGTTTAAAATTACACTTTTTCACTAATAAAGTATAACAGTTTTTCGAATCAGAACTATTTTTTGATAAGGTATCAAAAACGAACTAAAAATAGATACATTTACATTTTATTTGGATAATAAAAAAATAGTAAAGTTTCAGCTAATTGAACAAAATATATTTTACATAAATTACGACTACAAATAAAATTTTTGCAAACACATAAATATAAACAGTTTACCAAAGTTGTAATACAATTAACAATATGTCCTGGACAAGACGTTAAAAGGTATCCGTGGTGTGCGAATCGATAGCCGAAAGGTTTTTTCGTGCACCGGGACCCAATATTTTGAGCCTCTTTTTTGTCGTTCAATAAACTATAATCATATTTGTACTTTCTAACAATTAAGTATAACTTTTATTTTCCAGTGTACAGACAATAAGAGAAAACAATATTTCCGTATTTGCAGTTGGTATGGGTGATGCGGACAAGCGTGAGCTACTTAAGTTCACATTGGGAAATGAGGAAAATATTGTGAGCTTGTCTAACTTTGATGAACTATCAAAGTCCGTCAAACTGTTGACAAAAAGCATTGCTGCGATGCAGTCTGAAGGTAAAATATGCTGCTGATGTGCTAACTTTCCAATTGACCTGTTTGCTAATTTTTTTGGTAATACTTTAGGTGGTACCGGAGCTACAAAAAAGAATACATTTGAAAGCGCTGTTCTTGGAACCTCTGGCTACTCTCCGTTATCTACTAAAACGAAGGTGAAAAAAAGCTAAAAAAAAAATATGTTCACTAAGTTATTTTTATAACCGGTATAAGTTTTTTTTATGTAACAAGTATTAAAGTATGAATTCAAGTATAAATTTATTACAAGCACTACAAATATTTTGATGTTTTATTAACTATTTATTAACATTTGTTTTTATTTAAAGGTTGTCCAAGTAAAAGTTACTCAAAATATTGCAATCGTATTTTCAAGCTGAACTTAACTTATGATTTTTCTAAAGTTTTTATAAATTGTTTTAGTCGAAAGATCACCGTTCTGAAATGCTTATTTCTGGTATTGGAGCTTATGACAACACTGGTGCCATCACAAAATACTCTGCAGACAATTCATCATTTTACCAAATTCCTAAAAATTTTACTTCAATATCATCTTCTAGCTACTTAGGTTAGTTATAATTAATATATTTTTTTATTTTAAAGATATACTCTCTTTCATTACTTAAAGGTTACTCATCAACAACTGGAAAATTTCAAAAAAACTCGGAAAAGTTTTACATTGTCGCAGGAGCGCCAAGAGATGAACTATTGGGAGCAGTTAGTAGTTTACTCTTATAATACTTGAAATAATATTCATTTTAGTTAAAAGTAATTATAAAAAGAAACTACTTTGTAAATTTGTTTTTTAATGTGTAAATCATAATTTAATATATTAATATTTTATACTAAATTCAAGTATTTCAAACAGGTTTACTTTTTTGAAACACTGAAAGGTGAAACAGTTCGAAAGTGGAAGCTTGTTGCTCCTAAAAATTCTAATGGATGTTCGTTCTTATCGTGCAGACAGGTTGGAAGCTATTTCGGTGGAAGTGTAACTTCTGGTGACGTAAATGGTGATGGTGTTGATGATGTCATAGTCGGTGCTCCGTTGTTTTCAACAATAAACTATGAAGAGGGTCGTGTTTTTCTGTACTTATCTAATTTAAGTACTTCACATGAGACGATGATGGATTTATGGGTACTGAAATATATAATTACTTTAGTTTACCCCCTAAACATAAATAAATCAGCGTGATCACTTTGTTTTAAACTTTAGATCTTGTTAATAAGTTATAAAAAGAGCATTCACTTATTTACAATGAAAACTAGACTATCTTCTAATTTATTTGTTGATGAAAAATAAGTTACAAAAAAACCAATCAAAAACAGTACTTATAGAGAAACTGCCTATAGCAAAATTTTTATAAAACTATTATTTGCTAACAACAAAAGTATTCTTAGAAGTAAAAATTTCGATTTCACATAGCTATTTTTTAAGATTAATCTTATTTGGTATAAAAATTACTTCTTTATAATATTCTAAATATTAGTACAAATATTATTAGACAGAGAAGTCGTACCAGCCAACAGTATTACTAGGCAGTGAAGCTAAAGGTGGAAGATTTGGTTTCTCAACAGCTGTAGCTGGAGACCTAGACAGCGACGGTTATGTTGATTTACTAGTATCTGCCCCACAAGCTTACAATGGTGAGGGTGCCATATACTTGTTCAACGGTTGTCCAGATAAAAAAAAAGCATTTAAACTTTCACAAGAAATAAGAAGTCGCTCGTTGTTGGGAAGTAAACCTGCGTGGTTAGGTTTTACACTTCAGGCAGGTATTGACGTAGATAAGAACAAACACCCTGATGTTTTGGTTACTGCACCAAGAGCTGAAACTGCATTTGTGCTAAGGTTAGAAGATTATATAAGGAATAACGAGCTTTTCAAAAAAACATTAAGATTTTTTAACGTTTTTTGTATGTGCTAAAATGTACTTATTATGATAAATAGTAAAATTATTTATCAACAAGTTGATTATTTAGTTTATAATAAGCTTGTATATTGTAGGACAAGAACAGTTTTGAAGTTTGAAACGTCACTAGAACTAAGCAAAAACAAAATTAATTTATTTAGTTGTTACAAAAAGAATTCTGCTTGTGTGAAAGCTAAATTTTGTATTTTGTATACCGGAAAAATGGTTGAAAAAGAAATAGGTTAGATCTCTAATAATGTGAACAGCTAGGTTTCACGTAGCTAATGTGTATATACTATCGTTAACTTTGGTAAAATACATTGTTTTAATTGTTTAAGTTCTTCAAAATAGACAATCTTTTCAAGTTTCACTTTTTTGAAAAAAAAAAAATTGTTATTTCTAAAAAACTTGTATTCAAGCAATGATTCAAAGTTAATATTTAAAAAGTTTATAGGTTGTAAAACACTTTATATAATTTTAATTAAGTACAGTAGGCAGACATACAAAAAGGTTTAAATTTAGATAATTTTGTTTCAGAGGTCGATGTGACGTTTGAATTAGACAAAAACAATACAAAACGAGTAGTACTAGCTCGATCAGACAGTTACTCAAGTAATACTTTAACTGAAGAACATAAGCTACAAAAAGATACTAAAATGTGTTACACGTACAAAATAAAAATAAAGGTAAATGTATTAATTATTTATGTTAATTGGTTAACAATTAGGGTTTAAATATTCAAAGTATGATACAAAGTTATTTAAAGAAGTTAGTAATGTTAAATGTAAACAACTAAATTTCACTAAGCTTTAAGCACTAAAAGTTATAAATTAAACACTTAGTTATTTTATTTTTATCGAAAAGTTGTTATTTTAATTAAATCTAATGGTTTTAAATGTAGTTAAATCATAAAAAGAACCAAAAATAAAAGTATGTTTTTATATTATTTTAAGTTTTTAAAATAGTAAAAGCTGTCAATATTTCTTATAATAATAAAAAAGTTTTATTTAAATTAAATTAACAGTACATTGAACTCAAAACTTTATTTATATGCACCGAATACTTGACTCAAATAAAATGAAGGTATTAATTAGTCATTAGTCTACTTTAACGGTCTGTACATAAAAATAAAAATACTTTAAATCAAACTGTTAACAGCCCCGCATTGAAGATTTAGAAAGTAGCGTAGATATTGTAGTCAAATATGATCTTGCAAAATCTCATTCAGAGTCTCTCATGTCAGCTATTCGCTCCCCGTAAGTGGTACTGCATTTTAATAACTTGTGGTATATATAGTTTTATACATTTTAATAGTTAGGTACAAGAGAAAATTAATTTCAAAACTCATTTTAGATATAGCAAACATTTGTTGAAAAGGGTGACTAAATTTTCCCATCTGTGCGGAGAAGACAAAATATGTTATTACAATTTAGTTCTAACAGCATCAGCTGAGCTGCAGTCAAAAGCAATACATGAGTTAGTCTAACTTCTGTTTTGTTATTTAAGGTTTTGCAACTAGTATATCTATAGGATGTTTTTAAATGACTTTTTGTTTTAGGATGCAGTAAAGATTTATAAATTAAAGATCAACTAGTGTACTAGTTTTTGTTTTAAAACTAAAAGCTTTTTTAGGGTTATTGAATGTCATTGGCATGATTGTTTACCATTTAAAAATGACAAATGGTTGGTTATGTATACTTATTGAGTTTACAACCTTCGCTGTTTAATTATATACTAAAAATTTCTACACATAAGTATTTTATCTTAAAATAGTCTAAGTTATTTATTTAGTGTTTTAAAACATGTTTAAAGTTATATAAATGTGCTGCATTTGTGGTAAAAACTAGAAGTTTTAATTTTATAAAGTAAGAGTAGTTTTTTTCTAATTTAATTTAAGCAATTAATGATATTTTTGTAAACGATTTAAAATAGGTATTGAAAAAAAACAGTTAGTTTAATTATTTCTATAAACTCCTTACTTTAAAATGACTATTGTAAAATATTTTTTTTAAATCTTAGTAGTTAACGGTGTTTATAATAAAGTATGCAAACGTAATCTAAAATATCCGTCGAAATTTTTAACTTATATACCATAGAAAAACTTTGAATTTGTAAATTAAAAACTTTAAGAAATGTTGTTATATAAAAATTTAAAAATTATATACGCTGAAAAAAATGTAGCAATGGCTTGGAGTTGAACTTTTTTTTTGATGTAAAAATGACCAGTTTTTTGAACAAGATATTAAAAACAATGACTTTCGTTTAGTCATGATGAAGCT
This sequence comes from Thalia democratica, assembly GCF_965202585.1. Lineage (NCBI taxonomy): Eukaryota > Metazoa > Chordata > Thaliacea > Salpida > Salpidae > Thalia > Thalia democratica. Next base: position 64,216,880 of record NC_139165.1, read on the forward strand.
GAAGAGCATAGCGAGCAAAATAAAAGTAGCTCAATGTTTTTAGTTGAAAAAGATTCAAAAAAGTTTCTTCATGTTAAAATTACAATTAAAAACAAAAATGAAGCTTCTCAAAATGTCAAGCTCAACGCAAAATTTTCATCATCTTTGACATGGGTTCAAGTAATGTTTATTAGTAGTATCAACTTTTATACAATCTTGGAACACAAGTGACCAGTAATTATAGAAAAAATATACAAGACACACAAACGCAATAAAACTAGTTATATTTCGAGCAATTCTCATCAGTTGAGTACAAAGCTAAGAAGAGATAATATTTTACAAACTTATCTAGTAACCAAGTAACCATAAAAATATCAAAAGACTAATAAAGGACACAAGCAGTTAGTAACAATTAAAGTAATTTACGTTTACTTACATTTTAATTAACCTACAGTAAAACTATAAATCAGTATATTGACAATAAATTTTATAAAGTTTAACGAAAATAAAGAAAGAGTATAGTCAATATATTCTTGCTTACATAAAACAGGTTTCCTTAATAAAATACAAATAGATTCTAGTTTGATCAAATCGAAAACATTACTACAAGTTTAAATAAATTAAAATCTATTTAGATTATAACTGTTGGCACATGATGAGTTATTTACCAAATGTTTTGCAATAAATGAACGTTCAGATGCATCTTTTAAAATTTTGACCAGTATCATACTTATTTTCTGAAAATCAAAAACTCTCTACACTCTCTGGAACACTCTCTTTTATCCTTTTGCTTAGACGTCTTGTTGTTAATCCGATATAGTTTGCTTTACAACAGCAGCTAAACTGGTAAATTACCATAAGTTTATATAAGTTTGTAAAATATTATCTCTCTTAGCTTTGTACTCTACTGATGGGAATTGCTCGAAATATATTTAGTTTTGTTGAACTGTATAACCATTGTATATTTTACACAGCCATCATTAAAATTTTGGTTTGAAACAATTGTTCATGTATTCATTAGAAAAAATAATATAAATTGCAAAATAAATTTAAATATGTTTACTTTAAACTATTTAGTTTTTAAAAGACTAAGTGTAAGTGAATAAAATTGTGTACATCTAAAATGAACTTAAAATGCTATGACATAGTTTACTTTCAACTATTCGAGCATAAACAAGCTTCTTACAATCATACATAAAAACAAGTTTCTAAACCTCACAAGGTTATCGACCATCGAGAAGGTAAAATGTCAAAATGTGTAGGAAAGTATAGTAGATTGCCAAACGATGGTAATTATAGACAAATAGAGATTAAAATAGAAAACAAAAACTTCAAAAACGTGTATCCTCATAATGAAGAAGTTGGTGAACTGTTAATATGCTATACTATTAGAAAGCGTTGTATATTGAGAGATAATAAACAAATTTAAATAAAAAATGCTATTAAATACTTTTTTTTTTTAATTTACATTTTAGTTAAATTACTTTTATTAATTTAAACTTAGAATACGAGAGGTTTTAACAAAGTTTATAATCAATACGAATTTGTAAAAAAATACTAAATTGTTATTGCAGTTGAGTTTTAACCTAACTTAAACTTGTGTTTAACAGTGTGAACTTGAACTAATGTTTTCATTATCGAATATTTTGTACCACAGTGGACGCATAAATGAGACTTACCTCAGTTTAAACGTTTTTGGAAGGTAAAACTGAAGTTTTAGTCTAATTTGTTTTTTTCAAACCAACTTAATTATTTCAAATAAATGTAATTGTGATGAAACATTAATGTTATGTTACAAAGTAAATTACGTTTGTTCATAACAATTTTACTTTAATATTTTATTTTGATAAGCTTTATTCCAGTGAATCTGAATTTTTCAACGAAACTTTAAAAAATGACAATGGTTACAAAATTGCAATTCCAATACGCTATCAGTCTGATGTAAAATTAATCAAGTAAGCAAGTGTTTTAGGAGTAAAATATTGTTTTGTTTACTGACTAATAATCTAAAACTAAATAGTTTTATTTTTTAATGGTGCTTTTAATATTTCCTAACTTAAAAGTATAACCACTCATTTGTCTTTCCTAGTTTGCATAAGTTGTATAAAGTAACATTTAGTAGCTTAAGTATTGTTTAGCCCCATTAAAATTATTTAGGTTAATGTTTTTATTTATTTATGGCCAGTTGTGTAGGTGTAAATTATAGTATAACTATATAAGTTATTAGTTAAGTAACCCACATTCTCCACGGGTAGCATTTTAAAGGTAGCTATTAGAATTTAAAATACTTGTCTAAATATTTAATATTGTTTCTAAGTTATTCATTAAAGTTTAGTTATTCGTATAAAAATAGTAAAAATTTGTTTAAAATGATAATGCTTAAATATTTAGTCAAATATATTTTCAAACATCCGAGTTTTTGCAAACATAAATTATAATTGTGGTTTACTTTGTTCTACAATAGTATTAATCTAATATGAGACAAATGTTTCTAAAAAAAAAATATTTACAGACAGCCTCTTCAGACAGTTATCGACCTTGAAAAAGTTCAAAATATAACAAAAGTAATTGATGTATCAACTTTAAGTGAAGAAGTTTTGACTAAATTTAAGGTGAAACTAAAACACTTACGTACTTATAAAATTTAAATTTTATACAGGTTAATAATACTAATAGGCGTTTTTATTCATGTACAGGGTAAGCATTTAGTCCTTGGAATAACTAAGAATAGTTTATTGAGAAAAAATTAAAACATTCATTTTGTATAAATGAATGTTATAAGTAAGATTTTTTTTTTCAATTGACGGTCTTTCTTTTGAACTAGACATTCAACTATTGTTTGTAATTACCAACCGAGGTACACAGCGTTTCGTAAGGTATTGTAGCTTATAAACTTAGAAGAATTATTTTTATGCACTAAAACTTGGTTAAACAGTAAAACATACTTACTTGTAAAAAAGATCCTTGCACTTAAATCAAACGATGCGAAAAACAACACCTTATTTCTCCAAAATATAAATAAAATCTTTTGCACCAGACTCGAGTTTTTTTTGAGGTATGGAGGTGCTTTATTTAATTAGAAGGTAAATACTGATTATTGAAAGCTGTTCAACCTCTGAAAATGTTATAACCAAAGTATTTTTAACGTAGAGATTGTGTTGGTATAACCTTCTTAGCGTATAGTACACTATATCACTATGATTGTTGACAATTGCTGCAATTGTGAATAGATTTTCACAAAAAAAAAGCGATTTTAGACTTTAGTCAATCAAGAAGAATAACTATTCCCAATGCTTTAGGGCAGGTGAAAGGTACTTTTTCATATGGTAGGGAAATAATTAAAAATCCTGTTTTACTATAGTTCTATTTAAGTTCACACTCACATTAAACTCTTAAGCCGTTTGTCTTGTAGATCTCTTCAATTTTCTTAATACCCTATAATGAACAGCTTTATCACCTTTTTTTATCGAGAAAAGTGTAGACTTTCATTTATAGGACGAACTTTAGATGCAAAGGATTCCTTAAGTTTGTTCAAACATTGTATAACGTGGGTTTATCCACCTTCAAAAACTTCATATCTCTGAAAGATTATTTTTTGCACTTTGTAGCTAATTTTTAATGTCTTCTTAAGCCGTAAGAAAATATTTTAAATCTTAATAAAAAGTGAGTAAATAGCTAAGTTGGGTGCTTATTTAATTCGAAAGATAAATTCTAGTTACAACAATATTTAATTTTAACTCTAAAAATTTTTCAAGGACCTTCTATCAGGTAGTTTAATAAAACGCAAAGTGTAATTATTTTTCTTAAACTGTGTTTTTAATTTAAATACAGTTAATTTTGATTTAAAAATTGAAACATTTTTCTTTATCAAGAATTTGTTTTTTTTTTGTTGTAAAGAAATTAGTGTGCATTTTAGTTAAAGTTATTTTTGTGTATGTATATATTAACTATTTCTTTATAATTGTATCTATAAGTTTTATTAGTCTCATTGATAAGTCTCATCGTATTAAAGTATTTTGATATATCTAAGTAAAAGTTGATTGTTTAAAATTATAAATAAACTATTGAAAATATATTATTAGTTGTTTAATTTTCCTTTAAATTGTTTTTTAGGCTGCTTTTATATTATTAGGCAGATACTCAAATCGAAACTTCTAATTTAAAATTCTATTGTCTTAGTCTCTAGTAAGAGTCTATTGACTTAAGAAGTGTTTTTTTTATTCCTATTTTCTTGTTCTTAAAGTTCTAATATTTTTATCACTAAAGAACACTTTTCAATAAATTTATAGCATAAAAGTGGTTTGTAAATTATATTACCAAAGAGGCTAATTCCACACCAGGTACATTGAGTATATTTAAGAGCACCAATTTTTTAATTTTAAGTGATAAAGTGCATATTAAACTACTTATTGTAGTAAAATATTAAAGATCATAGCAATTCATAACTTTATCTGTTTAATAGATATACTAACTGTCTTAAAACAAACCAAAAAATTATTTTTAATTAAACGTTTTTACCTTAGTTTATAGCTTAAGTCAAGCTTTAGAATGTTAAGTTTTAGATTAAAGGAACTGGCTATACAACTATACCACGTTCAACACTGTTTTACACTTATCCATCTTCTTTACGAGATAATAGTGACTACAAGTTACTCTACCCTATTCATATTGGATGTCAAACAAAAATTGTAAGTTTTACATTAACTTCAAACTTTCAAACGCTGTTTTTCAAGTATTTTTTGAATTATTAATCTCTTAAAGTAGTTTAGATTAAAACATATAAGTCTAAATAAACTACTTTGTACACATGAATACATTCAATGATCAAATACTTTTTTGTTAAAAAATATCACAACTATATCAAACTATTTAAAATTGAATTTCAAAAGTAAACTTCATTTGTTTCTAACCCCGTTGAATTGAAATATATTATTTAATATCAGATGTAAAGCCATACACACTAAACTCATCAAATTGATTTTAGAATACCTTAAAGCAAATTATCTAAAAAAAAGATTTTAACAGGGAAGAGCAAACTGTACTTGTGATGTTTCTAATATTAATCCTCTTAAAATTCCAGAAGAAGAAAACAATACAGAAGGTTACATAATCAAAGCTGAAAAAAATCCACAAAATTTACAACTAAATAACTTTGTGAGAGATTAAAATGTTGTGAACATAATATTTATACTTTTTTTACTATGTTTATGAAAGTTATAAAACTGAAAATGACATCTACATACTTCTTGAAATAACTAAAAAAAATCTAAATGTTACTTTAAAAGTTAATCTAATAGAACGCTATTAAACATTCTAGATTAAAAAAAAGACAGTTAAAGCTACTTTGAAAGTAAGTTCTTAGAAAAATATATCGAAGCATAAGAAAGTTTTAACAGTATGTATGAAATACTTTACACACTAACAGTTCTTTAAAAATATTGATTTCGTTTTAAGTACTATCAGAAAACACTACCAGAAAAACATTGATACTAATTTATAAAAATAATTATCCTAAATTAATTTTACAAAGAAGCTTAAAAAGCTAGAGTAGTTAAGTAGCTTTAATACTCTAAACTACAACTTATAATTTTTTGAGCTAAATTATAACCAATTGACAGGATTGCAGTAGCAACAGTACAAAGTATTACTTTAAATGTTCAATTATTAAATGTGTTATAGATAACTTGTCTGCAGAAGATCTCTTGATATTTGAAACTCATTTTGTAGCATGGTCTCCAACTTTTCATTTTGACGTGAGTACTTATTGAAGATTTTTAAACAATAAGGAATATTTTTAGGAAACTCAAAACAGGTTAAATTGGCTTGAATCAACGCGTTTTATTTATTACTACTATTGTTTTATTGAGTCTCGTTGTTGTTTGTTATTGACAAAAATGTAAAAAAGTTAGTAATTTCTGCTTTAGATACTTTTAATGTACACTTTAAAACATTCATATATAATTAGAATATTTCTCATAACCGTATAATCTTATGAAATGCAGTTAACTGTAAATAATAAATTATATAATAACCTATTTAAAGTAGTTCCAAGAAATAAAGTAACTAAAAATTTTATTCTTAAATAGAACCAAACAGATGATGCAGTTTTTAAAACCAAGCTAAAATTCAGTTCAAAAAGTTCTCCATTAGTTCAAGATAAAACAAAAAGTTCAATAGAAAGAGAAATAACGGTAGCTTTCATTTTATACAACGTTTACTTTGTCAAAACTTGAAAATGTAAAAACTATTTGTTATTGTTAGATATCCTTATAAATATTCCAAAGATAAAATCTTGAAAAAATTAAATTTATGGCAGTTTAAGAAATCACCACATATTATCATAATAAAAGATACTTTAGTTTGTAAATTTGTTTCCTTAGTTTTAAATAATACAGCATCTTGTTTAAAATCATCAATTAAGCTGAAATGAAATGGCTTCACATAGTTACTATCTAGTTCTAAAAAATTCCGAATGTATACTTTTAATTCTGTTGATATAATAAAAGTTTGTTTATAACTGCCATATCTGTCTTGTTAAAATTAATCTTTCGGAACATAATAAACTGTTTTTGTTTTATCAAAATTTACAACTAACTTACTTATAAACAATATACTTTAGGTTTTTTTAAATCTATTAAACATGCAGTTATTACTAATGTTCTTTGGTTTTTGAATAAATTACATGTTAACATATAAAAAAGTTTGATAGTTTAGGAAAATAAAAACTACAGACAGTTTGTATATATTTTTTATGTCGAAGATTTTTTTTAGTATTTTTCTGAGTGACCTTCATTTTGTTAAAGTAGTACTTCAATTGAATAACTTATTTAAGCTTAAATTAGTTATAACAAATATAGTAAAATTTTAACTTTTTTTATTATTACTAAAACAAAAATTGTACATGTTGTTGATTTTTAAACTACCACCAAAGGCGCTATACGATTGTTTATCAAATCACTATTTAAATGAAAATGTTCACTTTGTAAGACTTTTGTATTTATTTGTTTTATTGCTTGTTCGCATTATTGTGTGCTCCGTTAATCATAAACTTGTGTAAAAGGACATAAAATTTGAGATTTTGACATTCAATATAACACTATAAAGCTTTTTAATTTGTGGAATACTTGTGTTTATTTGTTGTGTTATTTTCGCAGTACTTTGATGTACTAATAGGTTAGCTGCTTTGTTAAATTAAAAAAATCAATTAAAATATTTTTTTTTACATATATTAAGTTTATTATTAAATCCAGTAATAACATAGTTAACTCAATGAGTTTCAGGAGAAACCTTAAGAGTTAAACGCTCAAAGCGCAAAGCCCTAAAAATTGAAGATACTACCCACAACCAGGGTGGGGCTGTTACATAACTATTGACAATCAAAAAAAAAAACTGTAAAATTTAAGTTTAAAACAATCTTTAAAATATATAACTAAATACTGCCAAAATTGAAGTAATTTCATAGTTTAAATTTGTTGATTAATGTATATTTATTAAAAGTTGTTAGTATAAAATTATTATGATGCCTGATAAAAAAAAATTTTAAATTGTCGATGTACTTGCGATTTATACAAACTTCTGTTTTTTTTTTCTAAAAAGCATAATAATGTTTCATAACTAAAGTACATTCTAGTTTTAAAAGCTTTCTAAAATTATGTAAACTATTCCGGTTTTAGAAAAAGGTACATAATAAAAAAAACTGTGAATATTTTTCAGCTTTTTATAAACACAAATAAGTTCATAAGCCTTATTATAGTGTTGTTTTCAATAAAAAGTTAAACAATGATCAAAACAGAAGTAGATAATGCACATTTATTCACACTTTAAAATCATAAAAACTTTAAAATAGACAAACAAAATAAAATAATGAACAGGTAACATGTTTTAAAGAATAATTTTTATTTAAAGTGTTGAGTTATGTCTTGATATCAAAAACAGGTGTCACTTATACAATTAAAAAACAATGATCAGTTTTGAAACACCTAAAATAATAATCTATTTATTAGTTGTATCAGTGGCGTCGCGTGGTATTTTTTTTAGGTGGTGCAGAATTTAAAAAAATATCAATTATTTTAATAAAAATATGTTTTTACTGTTAAGTTTGAAAACAACTGAACTTTTGCTACACCTGAAGATAAGCTTTGCTTTTAAGGGCATAGGGGGGATGAAACAATTTAATCTTATTTTATGTAGTTTTTACTAAGCTACAAGATGCTTTTTACAGATTTTAAAAATTCAGTATATGTTTTAAGATATAGCCGGTCAAAGTCAAAGGCAACAAAAGGTTCATAATGGGAGGCACAAACTAAAACAGTAATTAAAAAATTGTTTTACACCCCCCCCCCCCCCTTTATGCCCTTAACATCTACTTTAGAATTGTTTTACTCAAATTACTTTATACAGTTTTAATTTAACTACAAGTCATCTTTTATCAATATAAAAAATTCTTAAAATTTTTGAGATATGGTAATTCACAGTCAGAGGTACAAATGAATCCTTATTTTTATAATATAAACTCAAACAACAAATAAATCAAATCACTAAAATCATATCTTTTTTTTTTATAAGTTGGCCTCAAAATCTTTAGATGTTTCTTTTATAAAACAAAAAAGCTAAATTAGATATTTAAAACACCAAGAAAAAAAAAGTTATAACAAAAGTTTTTTTTTTGTATATATAAAAACATATATTGATACTTAAAAATTGAAAACTTCTCTTAAACAAAAGTATAAAGTTTTAAAAAAAATAGGATGAAAAAGTTTAATTAAAAATTGTTTTAAAAATGATGGAGAATATAGGTTTTCAGTAAAATTGTATTTTTTGCTGTTTTGGTTTGCTCCTTGTATAATAAACCATTGTACTCTCTGGCTTTGACTGGTTGTAACTAAAAGTTTAATTGGAAATTTCAAGTTTATTAAAAAGTAACTATTAGCTTTCTGAAAAAGTTAAAATAAGAACAACATGTAAAAAAGTGCCTATACACCCTCCCCCCTTACTCCTCACTAATTTGCACATTTTTTTTTACAAACATTAACATTTTTATTAACTTTTTTTCTAATTTTAATGTTTTTTGTTGGAGGTTTAAAATTCAATAGTTTTTTAAGGGTATCTTTTCTTTATTTAATATTTATTTGTTTTTCATTTTGATGACAATATTTTTCTCAGGAGCTCAACTTTTTTAAGTTTAGTTGTGAGGCTGTTGAACTTTTCAAGAATTTTAAAGATAATTTATAAATATGTAACCATTATAGAAGTAAAAGTTTGGTTAGTTAGTTTTCATGTGGCCATAGGGGTAAAACACTTATTTTTTAATTTTAAATAACCTTGTTATTTTCAGAGTAAAAATTAAAACTGCTTTAGTCAGCCTGAATATTTTTCTAATTTGGTCTGTTTTAATTTATCTTGGGTCATCTTGAGTTTTTAACATTTCTAAGTTATCCTGATTATGAGGCAAGGCAACCATGCTCAACAATTTTATCTAAAATTTTTGCTTTGTTTATGAAAAAATTAAACCAAAAGTCATATAAAGTAGACTAAATTTTCCTAAAATGTTAAACTACTCTAAGTAATCAAAGTTTCTAAATTAAGGCTATTTACTTTATTTAAATATTTGATTGTTTCAAAAATACTACTTTTTATTTAATATAAATCTAAAATATTTTTCTATAAGAGTGAACTAGAAGTTTATAATAAACTTCTTAATTCTTTTTTTCAGAACTTGAATTTTATTATTTATTTTATTAACTTTATGATAACAATAATCAGTTATAGTTAAGTTTATGTATGCAGATTAAAATAAAAAATCAAATTTTTAAGACTTTGGTGATTTAGGGTTTTTATCTTTTTTTTTAAAACATGCAATTTATGACAAACCTTTTAATAGAAGTGATCTGTTAAATTTAAAAATTCATGTGGGTACATAAACTCAAGTTTAATCCTTTGCAGTAGCTTGCTTTGTTTTTATTTTATGTTTACAATAGCTTGTAGATGATACTTAAGCAAGTCCTTTTTTAGGGAATTTTCAACTTAGCTTACTTACCGCAAGATATTGATTTTGCGGTAATTCTTGAAGAAATTTTGCTTTTTTGAGTTCATTTGCGGCAGTCAGCTAAGAGTTTGCGGCAGTGAAGTGGGCAAAATGGTCGTTTTCAAAATTGAAGTTTTAAAAGAGATTTCGTTCAAAAAAATAACGAAAACGTTATAGATACTTTTTTTTTTTCTTAGAAAATTCCAAGGTGGTGCAGTTGCGGCAGTGCAACACCCCACGCGACGCCCCTGAGTTGTATTGTACATAGTTTAAAAAACATTTAAAAAACATAGTATTTAAAATTGTTTAACTTTTATTGTATGAATTTGAGAGTCTGATTTTGAAGTTTTATCAAAACTTTTAAATTTTACATACATTTAGTTTCATAAAAAAAAACATATTTTTTAATAACTAAACTTATTTTTAAATTAAAAAATAAAATACTTTTTACACTTTATTCTAATAAAATCGGTATTATACTACTTTAGACAGAAATAACTGTGAGAAAATATTACGAACGAAAAAAAAAAGAACAAGATAATGAGATGCTAGTTTATATTTTAGTGGCAGCAAATGTTTGTGTTATGCTGATTGTTCTACTATTTATCCTCTACAAGGTAATTTTTAATATTTTTGAATAAGCCTAAAACAAATAAAATCTACTTAACTTTTATGTTTACAAAATATCTTGATTTTCTACGATACTAGTTGTGTTATTAATCAGTAAAAAATTATAATTTTTCAAATACTTATTTGAAAGTAAGTTAATATAATTGTTTTTACAATTGTATTTTTACAAAACTTATTTTGAAAGAAATAACATTAAAAATCCGTTATACTGTAGGCTTCATGAGTACTAATATCACTGCAAAATCAAATTCCTTAGTTTTCTTACCACAAAAAATATTTTGATTAGTTACTAAACTGTTTTTACTTCCAAATATTAAGATAGACTTTTTTAAAGTTTTTTAATCTATAATATTTAAAAAGAGTTGCTATACTCCACATGAGAAGTTTTTGCCCACAGTTACGATTTTCTAAATGATATGCTAAAAAAGTTTTAGTTAAGAAGTTATATATTCAATAAACTAAATAACCTTAAATTAAATTTTTGTTTTTAGTTTTTAGTGAAATTAAAGTAAACTAGTTGTCAACTTTTTCTTAAGATTTATTATGCAGCTTTGTTTTTTAGTTTCTTTTGTACGTTGAAGGATAATAAAAAAGAATAGCTGTAAAACTTTTTGCAACAATAAATTTTTATTCTAACATTTGTTTTTATAATTTTATCATACGTGTGAAATAAATATGCTTGTTTTACATAAATCTTTATATTATAATATATTTTGTTTTACGATAATATTGTTCTAACTATAGATCATATATTACTCAAAAACAATAAATAATTAATAAAGTTCAAATTTCTAGTGTAACTTTTTCAAAAGCAAGTATGATGACTTAATGAAAGAACGTACAAAAGATGAGATTTGGTGTGAACCAGACGGAAAAATTGGTTACAAACAAGTTCCTTCTGAATAAAGTGCTTTTGAAACTAGATTAAACATATAAAATTGACTAATTACCAACTTTTCTGTTCGATACTATATAAAAGTGTTATTGTTAGCAAAGTAATTAAAAGTAAATTTCTTTAAAGTTTATTTTATTTTGTGATTTTTTATTATATTCAATACTTTCTAATCTGATTGATAATTGCTGCTAAAATTTTAAACAAACTATTTTTTTGTTAAAGTAGTCTATCTTAAAGCATTTAGTAAAAATGTATACAAAAGTTATATTAATATTGTTTATTAAACGAAAAAAAAAGCGCTCAAATATTTGGTACAAGGATCTGGTGTACGAAAAAACCTTACGGTTATCGAGTCATACGCCAGGATACAGTTTAAAGTCATGTTTAGAACATTAAAAACTATAAGTAGTTATTAGTTACTAAACTTGTTGGGTTTTGTTTATTTAATGTTGTATACATTTTTTTATTTAAAAAAAAAATACACAAAAGTTTATTTAAATGAGTTGCTTTTTATAAATTGAATATTTGTTTTAGTATTTCTTTTATGAAATACTGCAAAAACTTGTAACTGTATCAAGATTTTAAAACTAAAGGTCTAACTTTTTTGCATCTAAAATTGTTAGCAAGTTTTACTTTCAAAAGATTTTTTTTATTTCTTATTTCTTTGTAGGAATTATTGCTTAGCAAATTTTTTTTACGACTTTTAAATTTAATTCAAAAACCTTATAATAAAAATTTGATGCTGTAAACAATATATCAGTTTTTCATTGAAATATAACTTGACTTTGTAACCAACTATAATAACGTTTTTAATTATACTTTGAATAATTTACGTACTCTAAAATAATTTAATGTTGAAGATATCATTATTGTCATAACTGATAAAAGCAAAAATAAGTTAATTTTAAATAAGTGTAGTCTTTTTAATATAAAATTTTTCCTTTAGAAGAATATTTTAAGAGTTGCAATAAGTCAAAACAAACTTTTTTATGTAGATTATGAATTATGTTATAATTTTTTTTTTAGTTTAAATAAATCATCAAAACAACTGAAGTTGTGAACTAATAAATTTGTAAAATAAAAGATTAACAAAAAAAAGTTTTATATTTAAGGTGTTTCTCTATAATATTTTGATTGCACAATTATAGGTAGTCTTTTTTCGATTCTACTCACAAACAAATTATTTATCACGAAAATACTGATTCCTGTTTGGTTAGACAGAAGGGTGGGTGTCACTTTTGCACACGGGGACACTTTTGCACGAGCGTCACTTTAGCACGAGATGGAACTAATGTACTGAGGGTTACTTTTGCAAAAATTGAAAATTAAAAAAAAAAATCAATTTTATTTATTTTTTCTTTTTTGATTAATAATTTTTATTAGGTATATATATCACTTATACCCTTCCCCTTGGTCAGTTACTTTTTTTTTTAATTTTTTGTTTTGTATAAGTTTATTTCTTTTTTTTTAGTTTTTTTTTTCCTTTGTAATTTTTTCTATTTTGTTTTTTATTTGTACTATCACTGTTGATACTAACCCTTTAACTCGGTCTGGTTTTTTTTAATCACTTTTTAAAATTAATAAGTTTATTTTCTTTTTTATTTTTTTGTTTTTTTTATCTTTTTGTAATTTTTATTTTTCATTTCTTATTTTTATAATCATTATAACCACTAACCCTCGGTCGGTAACTTCTTTTTTTTTTATTTAATTTTTTTTAAATTTTTTTTCTTAATTTTTTTTACAATTTTATTCTTTATATTTTATATATATTTTTTACTCATGTGCGAAAGTGACCCTCCGGGCAGAAGAGTCGTCGTGCAAAAATGACCACTCGTGCAAAAGTGACCCGTTCCCTAGACAGAAACAGCAGTTTCTCACCACCATACATGCTTTATAAGTTTTAATATCAACGAAATCGGCCTTACATGTTTCGAACACTTTTTTATGGACGTGCAGTCTAGTGCTTATAACTTAAGCCTTGCTGCAAATCACCAAGAATTTATTTTGTCTATATTTTAGTTACAAAAAGTTTTACAATACTTAAAAGTACAAAAAATTTTTAAACAAATATTTTATTTTGAATTATTTTTTTTTGGACAGGATGAGATAACAAAAAAGTTTTTGAAGTTTTTGCTAACCATTTAGACGCCCAATTTAAACTTTTTATTTACCTTATGTAAACATTAGAAGATCGTTTTATTTCGGATAGTTACAATTAAACAGAAAAAAATCGTAATTATGATGTGTATATAAATCATCTGAAATATCTTTTATTAACTACATGTGAATTCGAACTTTTATAAATATTTTCTAAATAAAAAAGTAATACTGTAAAAAAATTTACTGTTGTACAAGCTACTAAAAACTAACAAAATAAATCATAGTTATGTTATGACTTCATTTTAAGTTTGAAAGTTTTATGAAGAAAAATTAAGATAAGAGCTATTGATAAAAATCGACTATTTTTAAAATTTATATAAAAAGGCTGCGATATTTAGAAAAGCAAATCACTAAGGCTATAGAGATTTTTAAAACAACATAATACAAATTACTGTAAAGCATTATTTTGACACTGAGTAATTTAATATAGTTTACAAAAACTAAAACTTTACCCTTGATATATTTTTTTGGTTTTGACATTAGTAATTTTAAAGTATCTTTAAAATATAATAATATTCAAACAATGTTAGATGCGACTTTTTGAAAATGTTAAAATGTCACTACATTAATGTCGTGGTCGAATAGTTAAATTGTCAGTTTTAGTTAACTATTAGAATAAAAAACATTTAAAAAAATATCAAAGTAAAATATCATACTAAAAGACGTGCGGAAATCTGCTTTAAAATTTAAATTGCTAATATATTTGAAATAAATAATGTTTGCTTTACATAATTTTTTTAAACTAAATAAGTGTAATTTAACTTTAAACAGCATTACATACTTTTAAAGTTTCTTTTTCAAAAAAAAAAAACAGTCTTAATGTATTTTTTTATACTTTGTAACAGCATCGCTGTTCTTTCTTCCTTTTCTCTCAAAAAATGCTTAAGTTGAGTAAAATGCGAATTTCTAGCAGTCTAGTTTTACCTTTGTACTGATAGTATATTGTTTGAAAAGATTGTGGTCGCCTCGTACTTCTTGTACGAAGGCGACTGTTTTTTATATTAACTTGTAAATTGGAATAGCTTGTTTGTATATTTTGTTATCATGTATCGCAGTTTATATTCATTTCAATACAATTTGTGTTTCTAGACTCGATTTCTTATATACAATTAGTTAAGCATTCTAACAATCTAACTATTTAATTAAACTAAGCTTAAAAGATAGTCTAAGTTTAGTTCGCAATTCATTAAGTCGACTTAGCTAAATAACTTAGCTAAGTCATATCTAAACATTTAAATAACATCACCGATAAATACTTATAACGCGCACGGAGTCAGATAATAACCAGCATTGCGCGTATAAGTAACATTATAAGTAAATTGGGATAGTTAAATGATGACCCCTAGTTGTGTAACACGCACCTTATTTAAGTCCGTAACTTCTTTTTATTTTCTACTTTTCGTAGTGGTGACCCAAAATTAGTTTAAAACTTTATTAAGACTTTAAACAGAATCTAATAGTATCATGGATATACTTTATTTTAGGCTTAATAGATGCCAACTTTATAGGGACTGGGAGGAATTTAAACAAGACAAATATAAAACATTAATAACAGAGTTTTCCTCGTCTGATTCACCCAAACCAAATCCTTACAAGAATTACGCGAATTAGAAGCCGGAAGAGCCGCACTCGATCGAAGTGAAGCTGCTAGAGAATCAAAACGCAATCGCGCTGTCGCCATACCAAATTATGACGTCACCAGTACTTCGTCAAGTAATGCAACAAAAATATCTATTAAGAACCAAAGTTCTGAGCAACCACGGCCAGAATCACCAAGGCCAGAGTCAACGACCAAAGCCAAAGATCAGAGCCAGGCCAACCAGCACCAAAACGGGCAGTCCCAACGGTCCAGGCAACCGCAGCCAGAATCGACAGGGCCAGAGTCAACAGTCAGAGCCACAGCAGCCAGTACCTCCAAGACCGCCAGCAACGATCAGAGCCATCATAGCCAATACCACGTCGGGCAATCCCAAAAAGCTGGAAAACCGCAGCCAAAGCCAGAACAGTTCAAGCCAACGGCCGATATAGAGGCTTACAAAGATCCGTCTCCACCCGTGAGAACACAAGCATTACTTTCACCATCAGATAAGGATGCAGAAACAGAGCCAATCATAAAAGGAAGCACAGCAGCGACTACAAACTTTTCTTCCAGCGTTAATACGTCCAGCAAAGAAGCAAACGCACGAAAGTTGCCCCATTCTCTAAACAAAAGCACAGCAGCGACGGCACAAAACGGCAATACTAAAATAAATGTTAAAACTAATCGCGAATTCTTACGAAAAAAAAACATCTTACTCTAAACGCAAAACGAATGCGAATAAGAAAAAACCTTTAGAAATTAGCTTAGAGCAGATTTTTAAAACAAACCACGATTTAATTCGGCTTATTTCTCACAAATGGCGTTTTAAAATCGAAAATTTCTTAAACACTATCGCACGCATTTTTAAAACTAATCGAAAATTATTTTGGTTCATTTTCCATCGATGGGGCTTTAAAAATTTTATTATCGAAAATTCTTTAAACACTACTGCACGCATTTTTAAAACTAATCGAGAATTATTTTGGTTCATTTTTCACCGATGGCGTTTTAAACATGTCAAAATCGAAATACTCGTCAGAAACCGTTGCAAAACTTTGAGTTTTTGTTCAGACGCTATTTTTCACCGCTGGAAAATTAAACTAAGATGTTATTGAAACTTTACGGTTAATTAACTTTTACAGCAAAACGTTAAAACCACCATAAGAGTAATGAACTTTTAAACGCAAAGTTAAGACCACCAAATAGTAACTTATTTTATTTAATTATGGCAGACAACTAGTCTAAGAAGCTTTCTGAACAAAGCTTAGGACGAAATCGAGTCATAAGAAATTGAAGGAGTATTTTTAAAGATGATTCTTTAACTTTAAATTTTATTTTGAGCTCTTACTAATATAAAAAATTGCCTTAATTTGTTAAGCTTTATTTCAATTTTTTTTTTAACAACAACTTATGTTCAAACTTCAACTATAAATCTACAGTTGAACTATAGTAACCTTAGTGATTGATGTTAAGAAGGTTTATTGCCTTGTTTTTTGTTGTTATACACTTCAGCTTACTTATAAAAACACAATTTTAATAAGGTCATTTGAGCTATTAAATATCTTATTCAACATTTAAACGCTAACAACAACTTTGTTTTTAACTTTCTTAGAATATTAAAGTTTTATAAATTAGTATAAAGTTCAAGGTTATATATTTTTACGAAAATAAGTTTAAGCTTTTGAAATGAATATAATTGTTTGTTTTGTCAACTAACTCATGTTGAATGTGAAATGTTTTTAATATACTAAAAGTTTATATAACGAATAATTTGTTTAAACTGAAACTATAATTTTTTTTAATGTTTCTTATAAACATACTAAAAAGACTTGAAAATACTTGAAATAGTATTTTCTTTATATTTTCGCTTAAATTTTTTTGAACTTCGCACGAAAACGGCTCGAGAAATCGAAAGTCGTCAACAAGTCGGCGAAGGTGACAAAGAGATCTGATCCACCATCAGCAAAGCGACCGAGTGGAGTACAGATAAGGAGACCGAGAATGCACGAATAGCGTCTACGGGAAACAATGACTCGCGAGCACTACTAGCGAATAAAATTCTAAAAATTCTTTCAGTTTTTTTCATTTTTGTAAATTGTTAATTTTTTTAATTCTGCGCGTCATTTACGAAACTTAAAGCATTTACAAAGAAAAATAATAGTTTTTTACAAATAACAAGAGAAGTCGACGATAGTCGACGGTCATATTTCATTTATGCTTCTATATTAGAAGTTTTTTTAATGTTTTTTACAAATTCAAAAATAATTAAAGACCATATTTTCTTAGAGATAAGTGTGAACTCTGAAATAGCGGGTTTAAGTCGAGAGAATGTAACAGCATCGCTGTTCTTTCTTCCTTTTCTCTCAAAAAATGCTTAAGTTGAGTAAAATGCGAATTTCTAGCAGTCTAGTTTTACCTTTGTACTGATAGTATATTGTTTGAAAAGATTGTGGTCGCCTCGTACTTCTTGTACGAAGGCGACTGTTTTTTATATTAACTTGTAAATTGGAATAGCTTGTTTGTATATTTTGTTATCATGTATCGCAGTTTATATTCATTTCAATACAATTTGTGTTTCTAGACTCGATTTCTTATATACAATTAGTTAAGCATTCTAACAATCTAACTATTTAATTAAACTAAGCTTAAAAGATAGTCTAAGTTTAGTTCGCAATTCATTAAGTCGACTTAGCTAAATAACTTAGCTAAGTCATATCTAAACATTTAAATAACATCACCGATAAATACTAAGCGCACGGAGTCAGATAATAACCAGCATTGCGCGTATAAGTAACATTATAAGTAAATTGGGATAGTTAAAACTTGCATTTTCGATTGTATATTTTATGCAAATATTTAAAGATATTTTTACCAATATACTCCCATAAAAATAAGTTTATTACATAATTGTAACGAATTTTTAATTTTTAAATATTTAACAACTGATTGCAAGGTGGTTATAGCACTAAAGTGATTTTTTATCTAATGCTTATGACCTATCAGATCTTAAAAACTCTCATCACAAAGTAAAGGTGCACAACTTGGTTCATTTCAGAAGATTATAAGCTGCAAGAGTTTTAAAGCTTTAGATTTTATAGACACAATCTCACATTCTAGTTCTTATTTTAAGTTTAGTTATTTAGGAATTCTTTTAACTTTTTGTAATTTTTAGCAATAATTATAACTCTCTTACTTAAATTTAAACATTATTTTATTTGATGCATAAAAATTCTTAACTTATGTATAAAAATGTAAAGTCTTTTTTTCAAAAAACGTGCTACATTACCATCCCCACTAGATAACTCTTAACTATTAAGTTAAAATTAAATCATACTAAGTGTTTAAAAACACATCTTGTACTTAAAGTTACTTGTTTTTGTTATTTAAAAAACTGAAAGTTATATAAAAAAATATATTATTTTTAGTAAACTGCATTTCTAAATTTATAAAGAATTATTTAGTATGTTCAAGTTGTTTTTATTCAAATATTTAATTTCATGTAATACTTCTTATAATATTCCTATAACTTTCTTAGTTCTAAAACTCGTTTTATTTATATAGTTTGTTAAAAAAGTGGTTAACTAACAGTAAAAGACGATTAAGAATTAAATTCTTCTAACTAACCACAAAAACTACAGATATAGTTTAATAGTTATTTTTAGTACTACTTTATGAACGTTGCTATTTAAGTAAGAATACAACTAAAACCGCTAAGTATTTAGATTTCAGTTATCCTTTTGGTTTCGTTAGCCGATGCCTAGTACAACGTTATCATTATCAAACAAAAAATACTTCGAAACAAATTCTAAGTTTAGTACTCCAAAACTTTCATGAAATTTTTTGAATTTTGTTTTATTCTAATTTTGTTATTATTAATCTGCTCTAAACTATTCACGACATAGAATATTATCAATACTTATCTAAAGTTATATTACGTAAATATCATATAAACTTTTTTAGTGCTATAGTAAAAGCTTAGAAAAATTTGTATAATGATAATGTGTATGATTGTTATGTGTTTTAATTTTTTTTAGTTACTAATTTGTTTACTTATAGCTTAAATTATAAAAAAAACACACAGTTATCTTTAATTCTTTGAAGAAGTTTTATAATTCTATAAGTTAATAGTTTTTATTCAAAACTTGTTTTAAACTCTTTTAATCCAAGACAACTTTCAAAAACTAAACTTAAACAAGAATATAATTTTCGGATACTCTACTAAAACAAATTTAAAATAAATGAATGAAAAAAAAAAGTTGTAGTTGTTGTTTTCTACGTTTGATGAATCATAAACAACATGAGACATTGTTTTTACAGAACAGTTTACTTAGTTTTTAAATTTTATTTTTTGAATGAAAATTTTTTTGAAACATATAACTATTATAAATTGAGTATTAGTTTTTGTTACTAATACAGACAGCAAATGCTTTAATATGAATTATCATTTAGTCGTAAAGATTACTACTGAGTTGTTTAGAAAATTAAACAAATTCAATTTTTCTTTAAGTACGATTTTTTTTGTTAGTTTTCTCTAAAAAGTTTAGAAAGTTATTTGTTTTAAAACGAAAGAACCGTCTTAGGAAAATTTTATAAAATTGGTATTTATTCAGACACATAAGCATGATTCAAGTTTTTTTTCTATTTACTAAGACTTAACTTTCAATTTCAGAATACAATTTTTTCAATTTCCTTAGGTAAACATATTGTTGTATACATATATAAGGAAAGTTCTATTATTTGAGTTATCAAGCGTGATCAATGTTTAAATTTTTGCTGAATGGTAAAAAAAAGTATATTTTTAATGTTTAAAGTAAGTTATATTTAGTAAACCACACCAAAACAACTTTCCCTTAAAGATTTTTGAACTTCTCAACACAATATATTATTATTTTTCAAATATAATACTAACTACCAAAGTTTAGTTACCAACAAATTTTAATGAAACTTTCAAAACTTTAGTTAGACTCTTTTAAGTCATATACTTAACTATTTTCAAAGAATATAATAAAGATAACCTAAAAAACTTACAAAAATATAAAAAGTAATCGTTTGATATGAAGTCAATTTTTAAAGTTAATATTTATTTAACAAACTAGCTACCTTTTAAAAGCTACTCCAAAACTGATTCAGTCATATCCTCAGTTATGATTGTATTAAAAACAATATTAGAATATTATTTTTATTTAAGTAACAAATTACTTGCTAATTTTTAAATACAACTTTTAATTAGTTTCAAAACTTTGACATAAAAATAATTAGATTTAATACAAATGTAACATACTCAGTTCAGAAATTCTTGTAGTACTTTTTCAAACAATTTTTGTCTCATAAATCTATAATGATTTTTGTCACCAGACTTTAATAAAAAAATTTACCATGATCATCACTGAATACCGCATTCTACTTCCGCTCACGCTTGAGGAGTACCGCAAAGGTCAGCGGTACACCGCCGTGGACATGCACAAGTCGAACACAGGAGGAGGCGAAGGAACAAGCTACCTGGAATACGAGCAGTACACGGAGGAGGGGGTGGAGGTTCGATACTTTCACCTCGTGTACAAGTTCGAGTCGAGAGTTCCCAAGCTGCTCACCAAGATCGCTCCGTCCGGAAGCTTCGACGTATTCGAGCAATCGTGGGACTCCTTTCCGAGGCGGAAGACTTTGTTCAAAAACAAATACTTGGAGTCTAAGTTTGTTTGATAGTTTTCAAAGTTTTTTAAGTTAACTTTTAATCTTTAGTTGTGTTGTCATCGTTTTTTACAAATAGACTTTGACTTGTACGTTATTCTAAGTAAAACAAATTAATGTCTATTTTAACAAAATAACTTTACTATTTGCACTTTTAAAAAAGCTGAAAACTTACAATCAAAGTATCAAAAATTACCATACTATAAAAACATAAGCTTTTGTAATTATAAATTCTTTAAAAAATTCTAGGTTATGATAATAACATTTTCGTTAAAAAATACAATTCTTAAAGCAATACATGTTTTTTTAAACTAATCAAAAGTAAGTTGAATTGAAGATAAATTACTTAACTATAGTTAAAGAATTTTGAATAAAACTTCTTTTTGTAATTTAGATTTACAATGAAGATTGATGCAATAAATATACAAGATGACGGAAAGTGCGAAAATGCACTTAATTTGACCGCTGAAGAACTAGCCATGAGAAAAGTAGTCTACATCGATTTCGTTAATGATTTTATTTCGCCTCGAAACTACGATGCTAAATCAGATCCCGGAAAAGTTTGTTTTGAATTTGATAAAATCAACCGAAGTCCGCTTGGTAAAGACTGGCTTAAAGATCTGAAAAAGTCGCAGGTGCCGATTATGTGCTGCTACAGAGTAGTCAAAAGTAATTTTTCATACAGGCTGATTCAAGGAGCAGTTGAGAAACTCATACAATGGTATTCGCAGCGACTTTTTCTCATTTTTCATCGAACTCTATACTGCCGCTTCGATACTTGGAACCAATTATCATGGGATGAATTAAAAAAATTTGAAAAGGAAGTTAGAAATAGTTTAGGTAAATTAATGTATGAAGGAGATAAAACTGGTTTACAGTTATAATATTACGTGCAAAATTGTTTAATAGAAAATTAAGTACGTACTTATACAAGTTTTTTTAATCATAATTAGTATATGGTAAAATACATTTTATCGTTATTAATTATTAGTGCAGTAATTAAAACTTATTATTTAAAAAATGTGTTTTACAACCTCTAAGTTATTTAAATATCATTTTTGAGTAGTATACTAAGTTCTAATCTTAAAACTTTTGTAATAGTTATGATGTCCTGGACAAGACGTTAAAAGGTATCCAAGAAGTCTGCGGGTCAATAACCTAAAGGTTCTTCGTGCACCGGGTCCTAGGACCAAATATTTTGAGCGTCTTTTTTTTTGTCGTTCAATAAGCTAATAATAATAATATTTGAAGCAGTCAATAATTTCTTTGTTTTTTATTAAAAGAGTCCATTTGTAAATTTAAATGCTCTATACCTTTAAAACTTTTGTATAAGCTACTAATTTTCACTAAAAGTAGTTCAAAGCTAAACACTTTGTAAACTAAAGAAAAAAAGCAGATAAATATTCAAAATTCAAAGCTAATCGCTTGTTAATAAAGATTCTAGCGAAGCAAGTTCGCTGGAATATATAATAAATATAATTTTCACAGTACTTTTCTATATTGAACTAGTTTAATTTATAATTTTATCAATGAATACATATTTTAACAGTTAAATTATATATCATGTACTTTATCCTATACTAACTATCAATATACAGTAATTATGCTTAACACTAGCAAAGAAACGTACTCACCTACTTAATCTTCTATTCTTTTTTTGCAATATTTACATTTTTACAAAACTCCGTTAATGTGTGTTAACTCGTGCAACACACAGAAATATACTTAATAACAATAAAGAAAAGTACAGCGCAAATAGTTTTTTTTTTTAAGTAGATATAAATTTTGTAAACATGTTTTATTAAGATTTATCTATATCTAAAAAGTATTTGTAACTTTATGAATTCTTTTGACGGTTGACGGAATTAAAAAAACATCGTATAGTTTATAGCAGTGTTTCCTAAAGTAAGCCATATGGTTCCCCTCGAGCCATTACAGAAATTTAGGGGGCCATAAGCAGCAAAGAGCAAAAGAGCGGGGTGTGAGTTTTAAAGCGGCCACATGAGGCCACAATTTTAAGTTTACATTAAACATTCTGGAATTGATGACGAAGACAAAAAAAAATAAACAAAGGTTTTAGGCGTATTTAAGGTAGTTTTAAAATTATACTAGATATTATGAGAAAGTCTAAGAAATTTAGGGGGGCATAAACTGTAAAAGAGGGAGTTACAAGGCCATAATCTTATACTCTAGATTTGATTATAAGGAGAAAAAAAAGTCGTAGGCGTATTTATTGCTAGTTTCTAAGAAATTTTGTCGGAATTTAAAGAGCCCTTATAAAAAAAAAGTTTAGAAAACCCTGGACTAGAGCTTTACTTGGTTCAAATAAGTAATTGGTGTCTAAAATGTTTTCCATTAGGAAAAACATCAAGTAGTAACAATGTTTCAATGAACAATTTTGTTAGTATTGTAATGCAATCATAAGCAAAAAATATGACTCAAACTAAAACTAGATATTTAAAAGTAACTGGCGAATCAACTCTTCTAAAAAATGTAGTTATAAGTATTTTCTATGTTTTTACACTTTTGAACACTTGAAATTTTCACTATGTAAAATTTTCAAAGTATTATTTTCATATGACTTAACCAAAGACAATTTTTTTTTTCTAAAGTATATTAATCAAGTATTATATGTTAACGTTAAATTTTTTATGAACACAAAAACAGTTTGAACGCTTACTGCTTTAATCACAATTAAGTACTGCAAAGTTATCAAAGTTCACAAAACTAGTTAAAAAAAATATACTAAACCAAAATTTGTGTATGTCGATAAACAGCGTTTGAAAACATATTTCAGAACGAACAAAACTAAATAACAAAGTATTGTTATTAAACTTATAAGTAACATTTAAATTAGTTTTAGAATTCGTTTTTACTAAATGAAAATCTTCGTTTTAGTCTAGTATTTAGGATAGAAATTTCACGGCAATAAAACTTTTGAAATGCATTAGCAAAACTAAACTGCTGTGAGTATATACTCAAACGAAACATTCTAAAAATTTCTATTAATAACTTATTTAACTTGCTATATTTTTAGCGATAAATTATAATTATTTTCAAATGTGTCTTTAAGTGTAAATGATAAACAAACAAAAGTTAAAACGGTATTTGCACCGTGTCATATATACAAGGTTTTATTTGTATTTCAAGTCTCAGGTAAGTTTATAAATTAATTATTGATCTAAACACATATCTAAACAAATTTTGTTATTTTCATAGTAAACACTTAATTTAAAATTTATTAAATTTTGATTTAAACTTTTACTTAAAAAAAAATCAAATTACTCTAATGTTTGTTGTTAGGGTAATTTTTGTTTTAAGATTACTTTTTGTTTGTTCTTTGTAACATCTCCAAAAGCTTATGTTTACACAGTACCTAAAAACATATTTTGAAATATGAACTTTATAATTCTATAAACCTAAATAGAAATTTTTATGGTATAAAAGTTTAATAAAAATAAGCAAATAAAAAGATTTAATAAAATATTTTATTTATCGCACAAAAAATAAATAAACAAGATGAAAAAGTAAGTAAAAATTTAATTTTATTTTAAAAAATAAGCAAGAATACAAAAACATTTATACGGTTTTAGAAATAAACGTTTTACTTTTTTTAACAACTTTTAAAAATCTAAATCTGTTAGTTAAACAAAAAAATCTGAGTAGTTTAAAATTTATGATTTTTTTATTTACTTTATACAAGTATGTACTATAGATTGTAAAAGCATGTTAAATTCTCAAAAAAGTTTATGCAAGCAAGGTGACAAATTACTTTATGATTTGATAAGCAAAAATTGTTCAGTTTTTGGCAGGCTGTACCAATAATTTCATTAGAATGTGAAGATGGTTTAAACTTACTCTAAGAAAATTTAAACAATAAAGTTTTATAGAAACATAGTTTACAAAAAGCAAAACACAAAGTAGTTACTTTTACAATCAGTACTCCATGTGTCGTTAAAAAATTTCTCCTCTAATAAATATCAAAGTATGTATTTTGGATCCCTTCAAATAAAGCCTCTATAATCTTAATATAGAATTTTAGTAAAACTATATAAGTCATTTGTGGATTCATAACAAGAATTTTCTGACCATTCTTCTTTACCTACGTAGTAACACAAAACTGATGAGCTATCTTCAAAAAACATTAAGACTTTGTTTTCTAGTGATACAACTCCAATAACATGATTGGTCGTTTAATAAATACAAACTTTTTAATTTAAGATTCATGTGCTTCTAAATTTCCTTCCATGCTCCCATGACAAACAGTTTACTCTTGATAGCGACTAATTTATGTACACATGCATTTTCTATCATACTAAGCATGTATGACCAATCATCAGCTATATGCCTCAACTGCGTTTAAAAGTTTATTATTAAATCCACCAGCAACAACTATTCTTTCTTCAAATACTGTACATGCTGTTTTTGATCTTATTTATTTTATGCTTGCTAATCTCCCCATGTGTTGTCATTTGTACCAAAATATCTACAAATTTTTGTTCACTTTCTAGTTCTCCTCCATTAAAAAAAATTGTCAATAAAACCACAAACACAATAAAATTTACAATTATCAAACATATGTTCTACAACTTCTATTGAGTCAGTTGCAATTAAATATTTTTCAATCTTTTTTAAGTTGCTACCTTCATTTTAACAATCAAACAAGTAAGCATGACCTTTGAAACAAATAATTTGAGATTCAATAATAAGTATACGGTTCTTTGTAAGTGAGGAACTTCTTCTATATTTTATTAAACTTCTACCATCTACTATATTTATACACTATTAATAAAAATACCATCATGTGAAAATCAATCTTCAACAAATAAAATATCGAAATTCGATTTTGCTGTAGTATCTTGTACTAGTTTTTCAATTAAATATTTAGGATTTTGAATATTTCCGAAAATATTTGTTTTTTGTTTTAAAACTTCATCTATTATAGCTTGGCAATCTTTACAATTTTTAAACGACGAATTTTTAAGCAGATAATATTCTAAACCATTTTTAAACAGTAAAGAAAGGCGAACTGCCATAAAAAGATCTTTTGCATATATCTATATTTCATTATACCTGTAGCTTAACCAAAATTATGCAGTAATAAAGACTTCAATTTCTTAAGTGATGTGAAGATCAGAACTTGTTAAGACTTTTTTGACTAAATCAAATTCTAAATAGTTTCTAGCTTCAGCAACTGTTGTAAACCAACAATAAATATAAAACTTTGTTTCTTTTGAAAACCTATTTAGATTACAAATATTAGAATGTTGGTAGTAGGTGGTAACATTTTGAGAATTTGTTTTATTCTTAATGTATTTGTTTAACTTAGTTTCCACATCTCTATTAAGCTTTATCTAGTTTGTTTATTTTTTCGGAAAGTTTTATAGAAAGTTTAAATGTATAAATTGAAAGTTATCAAGAACCTTAAAAAATTAAATAGCTAGTTTAAAAAATAGTAAATAAAACTTTTCAACTTATTGCATTAAAAGTGTTAGTTGCTGAAATATGAGTTTAGTTTTAAGATCTATGTACTTTGTATAAAAATAAAAATTAAAAGAAGTAACCAGATCGTGCAATTTCGTAAAAAGTTTTGAGATCATCTTTTCAAATAGTTTTTGAATAGTTTCTAATGCAGAAGTCAAAAAGCTTTTTTCTTCTATTCTCATAGCAATTGTCAAACTTGTCAAAAGGATCTTTTATTTTTTTATCACTTTTACTTGTGTAGAATATAATTATTGAAAAATATTTAGAATTATATTACCCGTAACTTTTTTTATGAAAATACTTTAGTAAACTTATTTTTGTGTAATATGTGAGCAATATGTCAGGAATCAGAACTAATGCTCTTAACAAGTTCTTTTGAAGCTAAAACTTTTCTAATATAATCTATCTAAATGTTTTTAAACAGTCATTACTAATAATCATATACCACTTATAATTCTACTGTTGTGTTCTAAAAACTGGGACAAGTTTTAGCTTGAATATAAATCATCCTCACAAAACTTATATAACAAGAGTTAAATTAAAAAAAAAACTTGTTTTTTAATTAAGTCTAATTTTTAATTTAACAAATAACTAATATTGTCATGAATAAAAACGTTCAAATTATATGTTTAAATTTTTGTGTTTATTATGCTAAACCTTCTTTCATGCGAATAAATACTGAAAAGTTTTGACTTTTTCAAAGTTAGTTATTAGTTTATTGAACGCCAAAAAATACGCTCAAAATACTTGGTCCTAGGACATGCACTAAGAGCCTTTCGGTTATCAAGTCGTACACCACGGATACCTTTTATCGTATTGTCCAGTTAAAATTAAAGTAAATTAAATTTAAAACTTATCAACATTTGAACTTGTAAAAATTATTTTACCTTTTTATTACTTTTTAGTTTTAACAATATTAGGGAAAATTCTGATTCAGCAAGTATTAGGGAAAACACCTTAAAGTTTGAAAAGACTCCAGAAAAAGTGATCTAAGGCTTTATTTGAGTCCTCAGAACATAATAAAAAAAAATTCAGTGAATTAACTTCAGTGTCCAGTGCCTTTGTTTTTTATACAAACTTAGTTTTTTTTTGTGATTTAAGCCGCGTTGTTTTTTTTTCAGTTTTGGTCTTACTGCTTAGTCAAGAAATTATTTTTTAACAAATTTTAAATTTACTGAGTAATAAAGATGTTTTTATGAAACCAATCAAAATAAGATAAAATGCTTATTTTAATCTATTTTAAAAATATGTTGCGAGAACTAAGAAACCACAAAAGGGTCTTTAAATGTGTTTTTAGTTTTCGCAGCATAACACAGAAAAAAGATCAAAATAAGCATTTTTTGTAATTAAATGATAAAGAAATATATTATTAGTTAGTGTATTTAGATTTTCTTAAAAAACTTTTTTTTGATTAAGCAAGAAAACAATAATTAAAGACCAAAACTAAAAATAAACACAAGTTGCCTATATCTTTAAAAAACATTATGTTTATATGGTTTGATAGGTTGCTATTAAGGTTGCTATTAAGGTATGCTATTAAGGTTTCAATAGCATTGGTCCAGTCTAGTTTGTAGAAAGTTGTAATATATATTAATTTTTTTCTGTTTTTAGTTTGTTAGTGTATTAGTAAACAATTATATTTCATATCTACATATTATAAGTGTAAACAAAATGATTAGTCTCTAAATATATTTTTGCCAGAAAACAAAGAAAGTTAAATGTTTAAATCATGAGCTAAAATCCCTGATAAAATTTTAAACTAGTAACAGGTCGACTTTTTTATGATTATCAGTGTTTTTTATCTTATTTATTTTTATTTTCACTATTATTTTTTTCAAAAAGAAAAAAAATTATATACTATTTTCAGTGTTTTTTGTTGTTGTTTATATAATTATTTTTGTATAGTTAAACTCATATATTTAGACATTTTTCAAGTTTGTAAAAAAAAAGATAGTTTTAATTAAAAAGATATATTTATTTTATACTTTTTATTTAGTTTAAGAAAATATATTTATGGATACAGCTTTATTTTACTTTTTAGTGAACATTGCAGCTTTATTTTATTTTTTTTTTCAATGTTATAGCTTTATTTTAGTGTTACTTATTTTTTGATAAGTTAAAATAAATTGGTAGTTGAGTCGAAATTCTTAAACACATCTAAAAAAAAACTTCAAATATTTTTATTATTATTATTTTTTTTAATAATATAAAAGGTTAATTTATTTCTAAAAATATATAACAGAATGCATTTCATTTTGTTTAAATTTATTTAAGTACTTTCAAATAGGACTCGTCAGAAATTGTTTCCTACTGGATTATAATGAATACAAATTGAAATAAAATTATACTGCAGTTTAAAGTTCTAAGATATAAAATGACGTAATAATCAAATGTTTAAAATTAAATAAGTTCTAATGCTAAACAAATTTGGTATACTAATAAAACTCGGTAGAATTAAAACAATGTAAATAAAGAAGCGATAAAAATTTTAAATTAAAACTGTGCTTAAAAATAAAGTTTAACAAGAAACTAATTACTTTAAAATTACTAATATAAGGATTTAAAAAGTCTAGTTTGGTAAACGAACTTTTTCTGCTTACATAAACTGGGCCTTAAAGATTGAATACATAAGGCTTCCAGAATATGCAATTGAAAAGAGTTCTCCGCTCTCACTGAGACTGAAAAATTGTCCTTTTTATAATTTTTAACACACTCAGGATTGTCCAACAAATGTTGCCCAATCGCCGAGAAGTATTTTTTAGTTGGTTTCTCAGAACGGCCATCAAACCACTTTTTCAAGACTTTCGGAACATGTTGATCGATTCTTACATGGAACCTTTGAGATGTTTTTCCCACGTAGTCACTACCACAGTGACAACTAAATTTATAGATAATGTTACTTTTTTCATGGGTGGGAGAAACATCTTTGTAAATTCCATTTAGAGGTCGATCAGTATACAAAACTGTTCTTAAATGAACAGAGCTGAAAACTTGGCTTATTTCCTCTGAAATTTTCTTAGAAAACCTCTCAGAAATATTTCCAAGGTAAGCAAGTTTTAAGTATACTAGACACTTCTGAGGGCCAATCATTTTTAAAGCTGTTGAACTTCTAGCTCTTGTTATAACTTTCGAAACTAAGTTACCTTTACTAAGTTACGTTTACTAAGTTAGGAGTTTTAACGGGTATGGTGAAGCGTTTCACCAGACTTTGTTCTCCTTGCTTTCTTGAAGGCGAGTTGAAAACACTTCAAAACACTTTCCTTTCGCTTGATTATCCAGGTAACTTAGTTTCGAAAGTTATAACAAGAGCTAGAAGTTCAACAGCTTTAAAAATGATTGGCCCTCAGAAGTGTCTAGTATACTTAAAACTTCCTTACCTTGGAAATATTTCTGAGAGGTTTTCTAAGAAAATTTCAGAGGAAATAAGCCAAGTTTTCAGCTCTGTTCATTTAAGAACAGTTTTGTATACTGATCGACCTCTAAATGGAATTTACAAAGATGTTTCTCCCACCCATGAAAAAAGTAACATCATCTATAAATTTAGTTGTCACTGTGGTAGTGACTACGTGGGAAAAACATCTCAAAGGTTCCATGTAAGAATCGATCAACATGTTCCGAAAGTCTTGAAAAAGTGGTTTGATGGCCGTTCTGAGAAACCAACTAAAAAATACTTCTCGGCGATTGGGCAACATTTGTTGGACAATCCTGAGTGTGTTAAAAATTATAAAAAGGACAATTTTTCAGTCTCAGTGAGAGCGGAGAACTCTTTTCAATTGCATATTCTGGAAGCCTTATGTATTCAATCTTTAAGGCCCAGTTTATGTAAGCAGAAAAAGTTCGTTTACCAAACTAGACTTTTTAAATCCTTATATTAGTAATTTTAAAGTAATTAGTTTCTTGTTAAACTTTATTTTTAAGCACAGTTTTAATTTAAAATTTTTATCGCTTCTTTATTTACATTGTTTTAATTCTACCGAGTTTTATTAGTATACCAAATTTGTTTAGCATTAGAACTTATTTAATTTTAAACATTTGATTATTACGTCATTTTATATCTTAGAACTTTAAACTGCAGTATAATTTTATTTCAATTTGTATTCATTATAATCCAGTAGGAAACAATTTCTGACGAGTCCTATTTGAAAGTACTTAAATAAATTTAAACAAAATGAAATGCATTCTGTTATATATTTTTAGTAAGTTATGCACCGGAAAAAAGCTGTTAATTTATTTGTAAACTTCTGGATGAATTTAAAAATTAAAAACTTAACCTTTTAACGTAAAGTTAGATATATATTTTATGTGTATATAATGTTAGATATTAAAGGTTTAAAAAAAAGTTCTGGTCAATAGTGCTCGACAAATTAAATTGGAACTAAATATTTATCTAATTATATAAAAACTATAATTTGTACAGCTGTTTCATACATGAAATATAAAGTTTCATATACTCCTCAGTAAGTTACAGTTTATTATAATAGTAAACAGAAATTTCGATTTTGAAATTTTTTATAATCTTAAGAGAGTAGTTGAATTTAACTTTTTCAAAATTTTCTGTATTGTCGACCATTTCTTATGGTTTAGACTTAGAGGCTTCTTCTTTCAGAATGAAAGGAGCAAATATTAAAGGTTTTATAAAAAGTTCTGGTCGATAGTGCTCGACAAATTAAATTGGACAACTACTCTCTTAAGATTATAAAAATTTTCAAAATCGAAATTTTGTTTACTATTATAATAAACTGTAGCTTACTGAGGAGTACATGAAACTTGATATTTCATGTATGACACAGCTGTATAAATTATAGTTTTTATATAATTAGATAAATATAATGTTAGATATGTGTGTAAAAAAAATTCTTTATTTATTTGTGATTTTTTTCTTTTTAGAAAAATATTTAATGTTGTAAAGTTTAATAGTCTCATTTTTCATAGAGCTTTTCCTTTTAGAGTCTAAATTTTTCTTCTTTTTAATTTTTAGCTCATTACAATTTTGATTAAGTTTGGGTATGCAACTCGATGACCGAGAGGTATTTTTGCTATCGAGGTCATTGAACCAAAAAATTTTTGAGCAAATATGAAAAAAAGACACTAACCAATGAAGTTAATTTACCGTATAATATAAAAAAGTAATTAAAAAATATATGTATGTATTTGAAATATTTTTCCAAGGACTAAAAACAAGCCTAAATTTACCACTTTTTCTATGGGCTCTAGCACCCACCCAATAAACCCAGACTCAAAAAAAACATTAACTTTTTTAGCGCTATAATTTAGCTATTTAAATTGTGTATTAAATTTACTTTAAAACCAAAGAACAAAAAACTTATTGTATTTTGAAATTTTTTAAGTCAAAAAAAAAAGCTTAAACTCAAAGTTATTTTATAATAATTGTCGTAAAAAATAAACTAAAATCAAACTTTAAATGAATGAATTAAATTTTGAACAAATTTTCAATTCTATTTAAGTTGGCAAATTTTCATGTAGTTTGTGTAAAATGTGTTATATTATTATTAATTTGTATGATTTTTTTTTGAAATATAACTGTTACTTGTAATATATCGTTGATAACTTTGTAACTCCTCTGACTAAATAAAATAAACTTTTCAATATCGCAAACATTAGGTGGTTTTTTATATTGTTTTGCCGTCAAACAAACAAAAGTGATATAGTGCATGAGCTTATTGTATAGAGTGGTTTTTCCTCTTGGAGTTTTTTAGATTGGATTTTTTTGATAGAATTTTACATAGATGTGGACTATAAAACTTAGTGAGTATATTTAATATTGTTTTTGTATTGTTTTTGCAGTAAATTTTGTGTTATAATAAATTCTTTGATTTGTTTATACATTGTGGTTGCTACCTTCACATTACTAGTTAAAAGTTTTTGCTAAAGATTTAATAAGACTTGTAAACAATTTTGCTTTTCTTAAAAGTTATCTCACTCAAGAATAATTCTAAGAGTTTTAAAATGATTGAATTCTTTGAGTAAAATATTCTCATAACCAACCGTTAGTTAATGTATATTTGGTTGCTGCTATAATTAAATAAGTTATAGTTTTTGCTACCATTATTCATAAGTATAAATCATTGTGGTTTTAGTAAATAATTTGCAAGCAGTCTCTCTCACTTATTAACATTTTTTCTATTAAAGTAAGTTATATCGGTTTGATACCAGCAGTTCAATAGTGTGGTTTAGTACCCCTATACCCTATTTAAATAATATCATCAGTGTAATTCAATAGCGTGACTTTAGCACCCCTATTCCCTAAATAAGTTACATCATGGCTAGTAATACCACTAGTAATGAGAGTGAGCTTAACTTTACAAGACGAGTCAGTAACCGACTGCGAGACCAAGGCGTCGAGCCCCGGCTTATTGACCCGCAATACTCTGCACTCCGTGACAGGTCTTGTCCCACTGGACAAGTATTGTCCACGAGTGTACGACAACTTTATAGTACTACTGGGTTATAATTACTCATTAAGGCAAAACGGCCTTACTAACTAAAACCAAGACTAGATAGACCACAATTCAAGCTTACATTAGTTACTAGTGAGTTGATGATAAAGAAAAAAAAAGTCTTAAGTGTTTTTAAAAGAGTTTTGAAACTTGTATTAGATATTGAGGGGTCATAAGGTGTAAAAGGTGGAGACAAAAGGCCATAACTTGAAACTCACACTAGACATTCTGGAGTTGATGATGAAGAGCAAAAAAAGTCTTATTCAATGGTTGATTTTTAACAATTCTTGTCGACCATAGCTTTTTTTAGTTTTTTATAAGAGTTTTTTGAATAATTTTGGGAAACCCTGGTTTGTAGGTTTTAACTTTACACTCACTAATTTCATATTATAGCAAAGTATACTATTACACCCAACTAAAATATTAAACCTAGATTTAAATTTATTCTAAAAAATAGTGTACTTTGTATTTGATTTTGAATACTTTATTTTGTTTTTAATTATTAAATTTTATTTTTCCAAATATTTTAATGTACATAAAAAGTTTGTATAAAGCACAAGAAATTAGTTTTAATTTTGTATGGTCACAATTTTTTTGATAACTTATGCTATAATGTCTAAAATTACACAATAACTTTGAAATAGTATGGAAAATAGTTTATCATAGTAATAGTATTCAACTTAATATTTTGTTTATATGGTATAAGTTTAACTAGTTTTCAACTTTTACCTTCTTTTAAAGTTCTATCTTTTATCAAAAAAAAAAGTTTATATAACATAAAAAGGTTTTTCTTTGACTTCATATATAGAAAGTCAACAAATAAAAAAAATATAAGATATCAGATAATCAAGCTACACTTATTACTTGTTTTTAACTGAGAACTATACTGACTACTGAGCTACATAAAACTGTTTTGATAATAAAAAAATTTACTTATTTTTTAATAAGAAAATAAATATGCAGCTTATTTCAAAATAACTTAACATGAAAAAATATCTATTTAGATGGTGCAAAAAGTTTTGCTTAGAATTATAAATTCAGTCCGATAAACTTGTTATAAATTTTCAAAAAAGATAAAATCTTCCTAACTTTACAGTTGCAAATTTATTATGTATTGTAAATACCTATAAATATAACTACAACGAAAGAAAACAAACAAACAGACACACAGAATCAAACACTTTAAATATATAATTTTTAAGCAAAATAAACATAAAATTTAATCAATATACTATCCACTTATTGGTTGATGTTTGAAGATTATCTAAAAATATCTTTATTTTTACTTTGTGTACTTTTTACTAAAGAGATTACAATAAAAGTTTCTGACTAAATAAAAAGGAGAATAATCACTTCAAACTTTTAAATATTTTTGTCAAAACAGTTGTCATTTCTTTAAAATAGTTTAAACGTTATCCTAAGTAGAGAATAAAAACTGCAACTGTTTTGAAATAAACTTAAAAGAAGACATTAGGCTAAGTTATAATAAAACTGGAATTTATGTGTAAAAAACAAACCAATTGAAACTTAAAACTATCAGTTTAGAATTTAGATAAATATTATTAGCTGAATTCATGCTAAGGTTAGAAAAATATAAACTACTTAATAAAATTACTAAGTTATAACAAATAAACATACTTTCAATTATTTGGCTGGAAAAATTTGTAAACAAACAAAACATTGTAACTATTACATTAAAATAAATACACCGATTAAAATCTTTAAAAGTGTCAGCGTTAGTATTTCAATCTTCTCATAGTTACAGGACATGCAGATTCTTTGCTGATTCCTTATCTCTTCGATGCTAAATAAAATTCCCCATATGTTTCGATAATTCAGAGCCGTTTTCCTTACTTTTGAGTCTCTAGTATGGTCAAACCACCTTGTTTTAAAAGGTCCCCAGTGCTACCGATATTATGTTTTATATCTTTTTTGTAGTCATTGTAGCTTTATAAGTTACGTTCTTGGTGACAAATTTGTGTTTAAGTGGACAATGTTCATTTTATACCGCATTGGAGAGATAAGGAATCCGCGAAGAATCTGCATGACCTATGAGAAGATGGAAACAGCGAACGCTGGCGGGGAAGCTTCATTAAATAAAAGGAACGAGTTAATACGTTTGTGTGTGTTCATTAAATAAAAAATATTTTAAAACCTTAAAAGATTTGATAAATAAATACGTTTTTATTTCAACTTTTAAAAGTAAATATAAAAACCGACAAAAGCAAAAATTCATTTACAATATGATTAGATTTATTAAGCAAAACTTATAATTACGTCACGATATTATAGTAGATTTTTTTTTAAAGCAGTGTAATTTTTTTAAATGTTACAGTTACAGAGTTTTGTTTAATTTACAAATTTTGCCAGCCAAATAATTGTAAGTATGTATTTTTTTTTAACTTTGTGATATTGTTAAGTAGCTTATTTTTTCTAACTTGAGCATGAATTCAGTTATCAATATTATGCTAAACTGATAGGTTTAAATTATAAGTTTTATTTTGATGGTTTTTACACATAATTGCCAATTTTATTTTAAGTTTAGCCTAATGTCTTGGTTTACTTTTATAAAAAAATTATATATTTTATAATCGAACTGAGGATCTCGTTTGAACTATTTAAAACGAGTGAAGCATTGTTTTGACAATAAAATTTAAAAACTCGATTTTTTTTATTAAAAAAAAAGATCATTACAACACTTAAAACTTTTTAACGAAAGTGGAAAAAAATATATTGAAGCAGTAGTCAGAATCTTTTTTATACTTTTAGCAAAAATAAATATTATGAGTTAGCTTTCGTACGTTAAAATATTTGTTTAATAGAGAACAATTGACAATATGTCATTGTAATATAAACTAACAGTTAAAGAAATGATGAAAAATTCTTTATAAAACATCTAGAAAACTATTAATAATTAGCTAAGTCTTTAACTATTTTTTCTAACACTTGTTTTGTTTTTTTTTTGTTCTATATTTCTTTTTTGAATAAAATGATTCTTAAACTATATTCAAAAAAACTTTAGTTTAATGTCAAAATTTTATTTCTAATATCACTTTAGCTTTTTTCAAAGAACAAGTTTTTCTCTTTTTGAACTTCTTAACTTAAATTAAAGCATTTTTTTAAATTAAGGTTTTCAAAGATGTGTTTTACTATTGCGGTACTCGAGGTGTAGGAACATGTTTAGGAAAACTGCCCATAGTCCAGCCATTTTCTTTGTAGACCACGGATTTTTGTAGTTTGTTGCGCTTTGGACGTAGAGTCAGAAAGGTAACATCGTCACAGCTTTCAGTCATAGGAGAAATTTTAGATGTTTGAACGTCAATATCATCACGGGAAAATCTTCTTGTGAGATTTCCGCGCAAGTATCTTTGATCAATTGTTCGATATTCTATTTCTTGCCAACCACAAACTTGTGGTGGTTTGTCATCATCTGGTGTTTCATCGTATTTTTGAAAGTTATACGCTTGATCATTTTTCTGTCTACGCTTTAATCCAGCTGCGAATATTTTAGTCTTTAAAAATTTCAACGGCTGCTTATTGTTTCGGCTGTTTAACTTTTCAAAGTTCTTGTACAAGTCTACTTCTTCGTCTTCAGAGGAATCCCGATACTCTGGGTTTTTAAACATTCTGATCCCTTCAAAGTTATCAAAGTATTGAGATCCGAGGTTTGAGCTTAAGACTGAAGATCTTGCAGTTGACTTTCTACATTCCGAATTAGAGCTGTTTGATTGCTTTGAAACTTTTTTCTTTCCATTTTTTTTGTTGTTACTTTCTTTGCTTGCAGCGCTATTAAACCCGCTACTTGAAGATGTTGAGTTTGCTGAGTTACTAGTTACCATCTCATATTTCTTTTGAACTTCTTTAGTATTTTTGAAACTTTGATTGGGTACTTTTATTGTTGTTGATTTCCCTAAAAAAATGCTTTTTTTTAAATGTAGTCACCTAAACTAAATACTATCTTTTAATTTTTAACATTTAAAAGTTTTTTTTATAGATTATTCAACTAAAGTTCAAAATTGATTTTTTTTTTTCTTTCATTAATCTTTTTTTTTTTACGAATATAAGTCATACTAATTTAACCACTACTATGGATTAATCCTTTAACTTTTATGTTTATGTTTTAAAATAATTCACTATTGGTTTTGGACAAAAACAAAACTATAATACCTAAAAAAGATGCCATTTTTACAACACCAGCAGAAGCCGGTAAAACAGCAGGAGGAGGTAATTGTTGATTATCGTTCAATGATTCACCTTTATTTTTTTCAAAATTATTACTATCTTCCCATTGTTCTAAAAAACCATTTGCTGGTTTTTCTTTATGAATATTTGAGGAATCTGCACTGTATTCTGAAAATATTGATTTGTAGTCCAAAATGTAGAATAAAAGTGTATTATAGAAACTAGAATATTATAAGTACATATAGTTTTCTTTTCTTTCTTAAACTTTTAAATGTAATGTAACTAATGTTGTATGAAAATAGTAGGTTTTAGAAAAGTATTTATTCCACTATTAAAAAAAGTACATTAATTATATATAGCTATATAGTTTATTAAACGAAAAAATAGTATGCTCAAAACGTTTGGTCCTAGGACCTGGTTCACAAAGAATCTTTCGGTTATCGAGTCGCACACCGCATATACTTTTTAACGTCTTGTACAGGACATAAAACTAGTTATTAAAAGCGTTTTAACTTGTTTTCTTTGTGTAATAATTAGTTCCTTCAATCTTATTTCAGCTAAAGGTATAACGGGTCTCGTTTTAAAATAGATTAGTATTCAGATCTAACTAATTAGTAAAAAAAACTTTTAGTCATTGAGTAAAACTCAAAACTCGGTGTTTATAAAAAAGTTTATTCAAAACTTTGAAATTTAGATGGCATATAAAGCTTATATTTTTAAAAAAGTTTTTAAATAGTTATTGAAAACAAAATAAAGGTTGTTTATTTTTTTTTATATTTAGTAAATTTTCAAAAAAAAAATCTTATGACTTTGTATATAATGATTTATTTTATTTAGATTTATTTTCTAAATTAAAGATAAAATAAAATTATAATTACTCACAATAAATAAACAATATCTTTTTTAAACATTTATTTTAATCATAAAAACAAAATGAGTTCAAGTTCTGAATCCCTGAGTACTTGAAAAACATTGAACGTAATAAAAGCAAAAGTTTATAATAATTTAAAATTTATTCAACCTTTTATAAAAAAAAATTTATTACTTATACTATTTTTTTTTTGTTTTTACGTATTTTCAGATTATTTTTAAATCACAAAACTTATATTAATTTCAATACTGCTAATACTTCAATTTTTTATTAGTTTTGCTTTCTTTTGTGAAGTTTTATTAAAGTTTATGTGATTATTATAAATTACTTTTGAACAACTCTTTTTAAATAATCGAAATTTGCTTTAATCATAACTACTGTAAACAGATAGTTTTATTTTATTTTGAATTTACTAAGTAAACTTATGTTGAACCTACTTGAAGTATTGTACTTTAATGTATTGTATCTTTTATCAAACTTTATTGATCCATACATTTGTGAAGGAGTTTTGTTTTTGTATAAAGAAGTTGTATGATACACTCTTCTATCATTTAGACTTTTTCTATCATAGTTAAATCTGTTCTCTAAAGCCCTTGTATCTTTGTAAACTAATGCCGACTTTTGATCAGTTTTTTCTTCATTGTTGGGATTGATAACTTTAACCTTACCTACATTGTAGTTTAGTAGTTGAGTAACGTTGTTTTCTTCTGTGACTAAACTTGGAAATTTATCTGCTGTGTTTGTGTTGATTTCGTAGTTTAGAGCAAAAATATTCTGCAAATTAAAATACATACCATTATCTAACAAGTTTAGTTTAACATTTTCTAAGAAATACACTTGTCTATTTTTACTACTGTTATATCTGTATAACAACTAAACAGCTTATAAATTTAAAAATAAGTTATCTCAAAAACTAAAGTTTTGTTTAATTTCTAAACTTTTATGACATTTGTTTAATACTTGTTTATTTTTAAAACATGGATTGTAGCTAAAAAAATTAAAGCTGGATAAATTAAAAAAAAAAAAAATCTTAAAAATTTTATGATTATTATTATATATTAATCAATAAGGTCCTTTTTAAAAAAGGTCCAGAACAAGTATTACAAGACATGTTGCTTTCATTATACATATACATTCTATCTAAGATAAAAGTTTAAGTAATTTGAGCTATTCATATGATTACAAGATATTGTTAAAATACTTTGTTTGAATTCAGTGTAAAAGTATCATCATTTTAATTATTTGATTATTTTAATTATAAAAGCTGAAGAAAGTGCATAATTTGTTTAAATTAACTGTTTTTATTTTAGTCTTTATTTGTCTTTATTTACTAATGCTTTAAAAATATTTTTTGGTTTTAATTGTATAAGTTTTTATACAAATAAAAAAAAAACAAATGACAGTTTTTTTTTAATTTATCAACAAAGTAATTCAAATTCAAAGATAGTTAGTAAGAAGTATAGTTTGTACAAATGTCTCGAAAAATTACTTGATCTTCGTCGTCTTCAATATTTTTTGTGCTTTCATTTCTAAAGAGAATATTGAATTTTTAACTGAATAAATAATTAAAAAAACAAAATTAATAGAGTATAGCCTAGTAGTATAAATTTTCAAAATTAAAAAAAAAATTTAAACGAAAATTCTTTTAGAATGAACTTAAAGTTTTAGTTCTAACTAAAACCTTAAAATATATGCAATGTGATGATTTTTTCTCTCAAATTTTAGTTCGAGAGATTTGGTAAGTTACTTATTAAATCCGACATTATTACAACCATTAAGATGAATTTTATGTTATTTTTTTTAACTAACTTTTTTTTCTTCTGTATGTACATGTAACAAGCGCAACCCAAAAATAAAACGCACAAAGTTGAGGTCAGCGCAAGAAATGAACCGAGAAACGGGACCAGAAAGTTAAACTTTTTTTCTGTTTTTTCTTCTGAAAATACGAAAATTAATTATTGAAAATTCTTATAAAAAAACATAGTTTGTAAGCATTAAGAAAAAATTTATTCTTGATATGTCGATTTTTTTATCTATTACATATAAGTGTGTATGAATTACAGTTTTTGTATTTAAATAAACTAATTTTATTATTCAATCAAATTTTATTTTAAAAATATGCTAACAGCTGTTTTGAAACAGTTGTTTATAACCTTAAAATGATAACAAACTTTACGTTATAAATTAAATTTAAAAGACAGTTTTTTATTTTGACTACAAGTAGTTTTCTACAAAAGCAATAGTAGAACATGACGAAACAAAATTTTATACCTCTGAAAAGTTAAATTAAAAATCACCTAACTAAAAGGATATTTTTGAATAGTTTTACCTTGAAATTTTCGAAGTTTTCGGCTTAAAAGTTTAAATTATTAATGTCTTGAAAGTTAGTATAAACTTCTTGCTTTATAGAAACTTAAATAGGCAGCCAACATACTTCTTGGCATAATTGTTTAGTAAACTACGTAAGTAGTATATTTAAGTAGTATATTTTCAATGTAAACAAATTTAAGCTTACTATGAAAATTTTAATTTGAAAGTTTATGAATTTTTTCTCTTTTTGTTTATAAAGGTTTTTATAATATAAGAAAACCGTAGGTATTTAAAACAAATATGTACACTCAGAAAATAAAATAGTTTTTTGTTTAGTTAAAATCCGTTTTATAATATTCAAAAACAAGATTATTCAAGAGATCAAAACACTTGTAAATTTCGGACTGTAACATTCCTTCTTTTGTTTAATAGTTGTATAGAATATGTAGCTTAAGTAAGAAAAAATTAAGACCTTTATAGATTGTTTTTTGATAGCTCTTGATCAATTTTACCTTTTAACTGCTTTTATTTTTTTTTTAATACAATGTTTATAAAACCATCTAATATTGTAAAGAGATACAAACAAACAATCGTTTGTTCGAATAAATAAAACAAACAGTTATCAACTATTGTTCATAAACGTTTAACATGACCAAGGTTAAGACTTTTATTTAAAATAAAGAAAGAAAGAATAAAAGAGACTTTTTTTGATTAATAATTTGTAAAGTCCGAAACTGTCTGACGTAAATAGTTTTACAAACATTACCCATAAACTAGAATTACTGTTACAATTGTTACCATTGTAGCAACTAGTGTTACGTATTAGTAAGTATTAAAATATAACTTTAATTTGTTTTAAAAAAGGTTCACTACTGGTATTATAAATGCTTGAACTATTAACATCGTTTGATAGTTGTTTTACATTTTAAATATTTAACTTGTATAAAAGATAAACTTTGTGCACTTTATAATGTCATCTACATAAGATGGTTTACTAATTCAATAAATGAATATAAACACACTAAACATTTTATCTTCTAATGAGTATATTTTAAAAACTATGCTTTGATACGTTTTTATTTGATTAGAAAAACAGCAAACTAACTTAAACCCTGTTCGCACGTGACCTTTTCATACTCAGGAGAAAAGTTCAGACTTTGTTCAACTTGTTTTAAATTTGATCCTGTTACTTTTGTACAAGCACTACCGAGCCAGCCACAGTAGATGTTCCCAGAATTAACACAAGTTCTAAAACACAAATTTTTACAACAAATGCATTAATAGAAAATCGAAGCATAAAATAAATTATATATGTATTTAAAAACAGCTTACTGTTTTTTTCTACTACTGAAAACCTATGTTGTTTTTTTAACTTCCTTATAAGCTATAATAGATGTTCAGAACTATGCAAACATTTATTCAGCGGCTTATTTTTTTATAATAAAACAAATTTTTGTAAAGTTTAAATATTTAAAGATTTTGTTATAACCCACTTACTATTTTAATACAACACATTTAGTTCAGAAACCATCTAAATCTAACTATTTCAAATACAGTTTACACCCAAATAAACTTAAAGGGTGTAAAATTGTGACTAAGCACTAAACAAAGTACTGTGTTTTATACGCAATTATTTGTTCACCAATTCTTTATTTATAAAGCAAAAAAAAACTATAACTTTTTTTTATGTTTTAAACACTTTGTTATTTTTGAAAAAAGTTTTATTGAAGATAATAAGACAAATACAAGTAGAAATTTAAATTACCAAGCTTTTTTTAAAACAAATTAAATCCTACTTAAAGAAAATAATCAATTACCTTTTGGATTTATATTTATGACACTGAGATTTTTGAACTCTAACAACACAGTGCTTAAACACGGCAATTACATAATCTTTCATGATTTCTATTTCAGTTATTTTTCTTTTTGAATCATACCAAGCTGAAGTTTTGTTGCAATATTTACTAAAAACATCTTGAATAGAAGTATATATTAGTTTAGGGGGTCGGTTTGTATATCCGTGAGCAGGTATAGAAGATTGGTTTAATGTCAAGATAATCATTTTTCCCACAGATGTGCCTAAAGAGAATGATAGGTATAAACATACCTAAATATTATAGAATCTATAAAAAGTTATTGTATAAACAGGTAGTATAAAGTAAATTAAATCAAAACAGAATCTGATTGTAACAAGTTTTTTTCAAATGTAAAACTTTTTTTTTGATCTTTTAGTTCAAAATTTTTTTTGAGAACAAAAAATATTTATGATAAACACAAAAAGTAATAAACTAACTTCTCGTGTTAATAACATTCTTATGCACACATTTATTATTGTGGTAAGAAACATGTATAGATTTTAAATAAAAATAATTATTTTATTTATGTTTAGTTGTCAGATGCAACATTGTTATACTATACATAAAAAGAAAAAAAAAAAGCTTATATAAAGTATTATTATAATAGTTATAATAATTATAATACAATTTTTGCAGAGAAAATTGTTGTTGCAAGTAGGAAAAAACAAACAATGTTTTACACTTTTTTACACGTTTTCATTAAATGTTTGCAACTAATACTGCTCATGGTAAAGAATTAAAAAAACAATTGTTTTTACACATATAATTGGTGTTTAGTATTTAAAAGATAAAAGTAAAAACTTGCTAAGAAAAGAAATACTCAAAAAATATTTTTACTAAAATATTTTTAAACTACAAAACAATGTTAACTTATCTATATTAAAACTTCGTTTTTGACTCGTCCCCAACAAATAAACTTGTATAGTTAAATATAAAGTAAACTTAAGTAGTAATAATGTTCTATAAAGACGATCTAAAACTTCATTTCAAAGTTTTGTTGGATAAAAGTTATTAGCTAACAAATTTACCAATATACACAATCGTTATGTTTGTGTTACTTCTTCTGATGTTTGTTTCAACTGCTAAGGATGTAAAATGACTTCCTTTTTTAAGATAAACGGGAAAGTCTCCAAACTGATTAGCAGCTTTCGTCAATATCGGATGCCTTGTAGGGAACCAGTCAAGATCCGGAACTAAAAAGAGTTTTAGTTTTGCTTATTATAAGCTTAAAAAACTATACTATATGATTTTTTTTACCTTTTAAAAGTTGTCTTTTTATCTGCTTAAGTTGTGAGTAGGTTTAAGTCGGTATTGCAAGTTAAGGTTTTTTTAAGTTTATTTCTATATCTTAAAAAAAAAAACTCAAACTTAATGTTTAAAGTTTATTTAAACAGTTTTTTAATGTTCAACATTTCCATAGTAATTGTATTTAAAAGCTATAGTAATTGAATTTAAGTTTAAATTGGGTTTCGGTATACAAACTTAAAGAACTTTCAAAATTTATTTAAGATGATCTAAGTTTTTGAATAAACTAAGTAGGTGTGCAATAAAGATTATAAACATTAAAAATTAATATAAGACAAAAAACAGCTGTTAATTTTATATAATAAAAACTTGAATATAAACAAACCTTAAAGGCTATTTTCAAAAGTAATTTGTATACAAGCTATTACCTAAAGTAAAGTACCTCTTTATACGCTTAAGATTTTGCTAAATATCTTAAATAGATAAATTTGCTGAATAAAATATTTTAAAATATTGTCTTTTAAAAACTAACTTGCAAGTGTAAGAAAAATTTTTGTTCTCGAATGGCATAAAACAAAATTTAAAATATATTTGTTATATGTTAAAAGAACACTTATACATTTATTAACAAAATCCTTATTTCTTAAAATATTTACGAAGTGTATTATTCTTGTTGTAAAAAGATGTAACAACTAAACTCTTAGCAACTTATGTATAATTATCTAAATTGAATAATACACACGTATTTTGTTTACATTTCTTGCTGATGAGTATTTTTTTTCTAAATATAAATTTTAACCTGTATCTATTATATAATTACAATTTTTTATTTCTTTTCTTTTAAGTTTTGTTTACTATTGTTACCAGTAGTTTTCCACAAATAGTTTTCTTCAAACTTATGCTTATAGTAATTAAATAACTTAAATTTTTCCTTGTACTTTTCCTCTGGGGGGGGTGTAACCTTTCATACTAATTGTTGCATTAGATGTTAATTCTTTTTATTTGTACTTGTGCTTAGCACAAAATAAAGTTTTAAAGAAAAAATTTCATTAGGTGGAAAAAAAGTTTAGTTTCAAAGAAAAGAATATCACCTTTTTTTTCGCAAGACATCCAGGAGCGTTTAGGTTTAGCTCTTGGTGTTTTTTCTTTCATGTCTATGTAACATTTATCTTCAACTTGAGCTTTAAATGCTTGATTCTGTCTACTAAAATCAAGGTATTCCTCTGGATAGACGCACAAAGCAGATTCTGATCTTTTAAAAAGTAAAACATCGTAATACTTATCTTTTAAAAATTCAAAAACTATTTTGCAACTAGATGATTGATGAAGAATAGTATAATATTTCTTACAATACATAAAGAAGACTGTTAGAGAATATGAAACTTTTTAAATTAAAAACGAATGTAGTGAATATTTTATTATAAAGAGTATGAAAATATTTTGTTATGTAAAGTTTTTAACTAACTCTTTATAAAACTTAATTCATTACAAAGTTTAATTTAATTCGTTTTACCTTTAAAATAAATTTGTGCATCAATCACATTTTATAACAAACTCCATTTTTTTTACTAAACGTAGATGGTGTGCTAGCATTTTTGCTTCTTAACATTAGTTA
Source organism: Thalia democratica (assembly GCF_965202585.1). Taxonomy (NCBI): domain Eukaryota; kingdom Metazoa; phylum Chordata; class Thaliacea; order Salpida; family Salpidae; genus Thalia; species Thalia democratica. The sequence goes on from NC_139165.1 coordinate 64,261,856, forward strand.
AATAGTTTTAGTTTCTATTGCATATTTATTGATATACTAAAACAATTTTAAATTCCTCAAATGCAATATAAGTAAATATTATTTATATTTTCTTGTTACCAAATAAAACAATACACATCAATTTTAAATAAATAAAGACAATTTACAAAAATACTATTTTTTTTTACAAAAACTTTTACTTATCATGATTTATTTGTTATATGAAGAAGGACCTTTTTTATTCTAAATTTAGTATTTTCAAACTTATTGTTTAACACTGATATAAAATTTTCAGAAAGATGAAAAATCTGTGAATATGTTACTATCTGTAAGCTTTTTTTTAGACTCAGCAGTTTTTTATACACTTTTAAACAAAATTTGGATAAAATATTAATTAGTTTAGTTTTTCTCTTTTTAACTCTGTTTGTATACTATTTTATAACTTTTAAATTTTATTAAACATGTGTATTTGTTACAAAGATAAAGCTAAACTTACTTATCAATATTAGTAAAAATCACAAAAACCATTCGAGCTGTTCCAACATCAAAAAATCCCTTTACTTGTTCAATATAATTAAAAAGTTGAACTGGGTATTTTTTTGGATGGTAACAATTAAGTCTGAAAATTAATAAATTGTACTAACTAATCAAATTCTGTATTAAACTTTTTTTTAAGTTACATTAAGAGTTTGTGTGAAACTTTAAGTCTTTATTCAATTACAGTTTTTTTTTAAATAATATAGGTTTAGTCAAGTGGTCCGGATGTTTATATCTGGAATCTCTTAAAAAATAAGAAAAAAAATTCTGTTTTTGCTAAAAGCTTAATATTTTAAAAGCTACCCACTTTTTGACGGTGCTAGTTATTTTTTAGAAAAAGTTTAATATAAGTAATTATTTTGTTCAATTATTTAGACCTCACTTATATAAATTTCAGACTGTGAACTATTGTTTAATTTTATAAATCTACTTAGTTTTTGGTGGAGTTTGGTAATTGTTATCATATTGTATGTTTTGCCTAACTATCATTGTAAGATATAACCTGTGTTAGCAATTGCTTGTGGGCACAATTTATAAACATAAGTTATATTATTATTAACTTAAGCATCAGTTTTGTTTATTATGTGTAATATCGTCACTTGGTGCAAGCAGAGTTTAAGGTTTAAGTAGGTCATTTTTTAATATTACGTATTACATATCTTAAGTCCATTGAGCTCTTTCATCATAACAACTTTAAAAATATGTTACTTTCAAATACAAATGAATTTATAATCTATATCGATTACAATAAATAACAAAAATTTAGATATAAATTGTAAGACTTTTCTTACTTTTTTTTATTTGAACTTTTACAATATAATTAAAAATAGAGAATACTCATACTTTGATTCCAAATAGATCTTAAAGTAAATTTAGTTGCTAAACTGATATTTAATTCGAGAAGCTTTTTTAATTTCAAACTACAATAAACGTTTTTTTTGAAAGGTAAAGACAGCACTATTATTTATTTTACAATAATAAATATATCTTTTGTTTTTGGTACTAATGTTTCTTTTTAAATGTTGAATTGTTAAAAAAATAGTACTTCTCATTTAAAGTTCCCATAATTTAATGAATTAATTGCATTTATTTTTCATAAGTTGAAGAACATTTTCTTATAATAATCTTATGTTTTATTGAATTTCCTTTCCCTGTCTTTTTGCTCCACTAGCTTATATTAGTAGTGCCACGATTTTTTCTAAACTTCAATTTACGACCCATACAGATTTGCCTGCAGCTTTATTAAACATTAATAGACCTTTTTGTTGTTTTTAAGTTCTCGAAAAATATTTTAATAAAAAAAATAAGGTAAGAATTTTGTTTTATTTTGAAATGTTTAATAAACATATCTATATTACTCAGTGAATTTATAATTTCTTAAAAAGCTTTTTTTTGACTAAGCAGTAAGACCATAATTAAAGACCAAAACTGAAAAAATCAAAGTGAACTAAATATCTGAACACATAAAGCTTATATAAAAAAAAACAAATTCACTGAATAATAAAGTTAATTGATTAAAGAGTATATTTCTTAATAGTTAAAAGTATCTGTATTTATTGAGATATGTTCCGAGGACTAAAAAAAAAAAGCCAAAATGTTCCACTTTTTCTATGGGCTCTAGCACCAAACCAATAAACCCAAACTCAAAAAAAAAAAAATTCTATTTTAGCTCTATCGTTTAGCAATTAAATTCTGTAAAAATATACTTTTAAACCAAAGAACAAGGAAGTTATTGTGTTTTGAAATTTTATTTCAAGAAATATAACTCAAACTTTCTTTGTTTTATATTGATTGTCGTGTAAAGCTAATTGTTTTGTTATTTTTTGATGATCTTATTTATAGAAGTTGACTGTTTGTACTTTTAATTGTTTTTAACCATGAGATTTGAAACAAAAAAATATTCATAAAAACAAGATTTGCATAGGCAATATTCTAACTGTTTATAATTAATTATGTTCTAACTCTTTTGGAATGATACTGTAGAAAATCAAAAAACTAGTGGCCATAAATAAAATTTCATTTCCATAACATCTAACATTCCTTATTTAACTGAGTATGTGGTAACCATGAATTCAGTTTTTTAGGTGTTTAGACATAATTTATAAGCATTTTGAAACGTTTTAATCAACTTTAAGTAATATACTTGAAAAATAGCTAATTTATTCCACAAAACTACAGTACTTACTACAAACATATAGAATAAAGATTTTGGTTTTCAATATTTACAGAAAAGAGATAAAAAATTGAGTTTTAACTTAATAACTAAAATTTTTTTAAAAATTTGTTAACTCTATTATAAATTTTGTAAAAAATTGTTTAAACCTTGTTTTGAAAAGTGTAAGAAAACTTGATTTAAAGGTTTGCTCTGCTAAAGATTTCGTTTGATATCCAAAATCATTTTTACATACTCGAGCTACTCTTGCTACTGAATGCTGTTAGTGAAGATAAAAATAATGTTTAATATTTCCATAAGAAATTACTTTACATTTTTGCTGTTTTTTATGACATTAATAAAATGTAAATCAGAGTTTCCCAAACTCATTTACTAAATTGCCCCCCTTTTCAGAAATTTAGAAAAAAATCGAAAAATTAGAAAAAATGAAACTAATGAACCTATTAGGTTAGTGGTGGACAACTTTTTTAGTCAGCAAGTCATATTTACTCAAAAATCCTTTATTGTGTCAACTTCTTTAAAAAAATGTACGTGCAGGCTGTGTTATTTAAAAAACTAAGATATAAGAAATTTTAAACTCGAGCAAAATTGGAACAAAATGATCTAGTATTATTGTGATCTAGGAAGTGCTATTGTGAACTAAAAATCAAATTGAAAGTGTATTTCAAAATAATAAGTATCAAAAAAGTAAATTTTAATTGTTTTGCACAAATAGTTTTCAAGTTACTTAGCAGGCGGAAATTTGACTGGATCACGACTGTACGTTACTCATCTGAAATCTTATTTATAACCTGACATTATAATAATCTCTGATATAACAAACTTTAATTTAGTTTTTAGGACATTTAGTAGTTAATGCTAAGTAACTTATTTAAGCCGCACAATATACTTAAATTATTGTAATTATCAAATACTTATAATAATAAATAACTTGCATAAACACTACCTTGGAACGGGTCAAAATTGCACGAGAGAACGAAATTGCACAAAGATGATTTTGCATCAAGGTTCAATTTTGCACGAGTTACATTTTTGCACAAGAGTAAAAAAAAGATAAATAAAAAAAACTGAAAAAAAATCAAAAGATAAATTAATAAAAAAAAAACCTACCGACTGAGGGTTAGGAGTAATAGTGATAGAAAAAAAATATTTAAAAAGAAATAACACTATATAAAAAATGTATATAAGTTACCGACCGAGGGTAAGAGTTAGAGGTAACAGTAATAGTGATAAAAAAAAAAGGTCAAAATTTAATAACAGGAAAAAAAAATTCAACCCGTGCAAAAAAGTCTTCGTGCAAAAGTTACTTCGCTCAATTTTATCCCCTCGTCCAAAAGTATTTTCGCGCATTTTTGCAATTTTGTACGCTTGTGCAAATTTGACAGCTATCCACACTACCAATACTCAAAATATTTTAGTACCAAATGAGTACATGATAATCGAAAGTTACTTTTTTTTATTTAGTAGTGCAAGCTCAAAAGCAAAATATTGATTTCAAAACATAACTTACAAAAAAATCTTAATTAATTACAACAACTTTTTTATCTATTGACAAATTAACTTTAACATAGTTTTATTTTTTAGTCTTACTAAATAAATTTTGAAAAAAAAAATTGGAAATATCATAAGGTGATAGTTTAAAATAGATAAGATAGATTTTTACAAACAATTTATGATCCCAAATAGCTTATAAGTCATGTTATAAAATAGTGAAAGGGACTACATTCATCTATGACTTATGTAGTTGTTAAATGAGAAAATGTATGAATAAAAATATGTAATTTACTAAAAATAGTAGTCCTAAGCATTTTTTTTCTATGTTTTACGTAAACAAAATGGACTTTATTTGTTTAAGTTTTACCTCAGGGTCAAATATTCAATAGCAAGCTACAATTAGTAAAATAGAAAGCTATTTTTATAGCAAGCTATAAAATTTTTAAATTGCCCCCCTTTTGCCCCTTTACTAATTATTGCCCCCCGACTCACTAAAATCGCCCCCAGGGGGGCGATACTGCCCACTTTAAGAAACCCTAAATTAAATGAAACTCTTGTACTAAAATAGCTAATTTTTAATTTATACAAGGTTTTAAAGACCAAAATATACTTATGATTAAATGTAAAAAACAATGCGAGACTGCCAAAAATGTATGCTTAATATTAAAATACAAAGATTTAAAGGTTTTATTTCCACTCCAGGTCCATTGACCATATATATGAGTGTCATTTCTTTCGTTTTAAAAAAAAATAAACATTTACAGATAATTGGCCATTTAACTGGATATTATATATACAAAATTGAACATTATTATAGGGAATTTTGTGGTTTTTTACTTATAAAAAGTTATATATATTTTTTAAAGTTGTACTGTTACTTTAAAAAAAAGTAACAGCAAGTTAATAATTAAGCACAACAAAAAACGTTTTAACTTTTTAATCCAGTTGTTTAACTAACTTCGATTTCGTAATTTTCTGTGTCAATACAAGTTTCTTGAGAATTTTCGTGAAAGAAAATGTACAATAACTCTCCTGCATTTACAAATCCTGCTAATGTTGTACCTTCAAACAACTGTTCATCGTTTGACTGTGCCCTCAAATTGTTTAGCACAATTTTTCCCCTACTTACAGTTTTATCAAAAAAAAGTAAACCTCTGTGTAGTCTACTAGGTTCAGCTGTTCCAAAAACTGCAAGTCCATCTGTTTTGAACCATTATCTTATTACAACTAAGGTACTCAATGGTTTTCATTATTAGCAACCAGAATTTACTTATTAATTTAAGGCATTAACAGTTACCTTATTTGTTTTAAAAGGGATTCAAAAGCAATAATTACATACAAATGCTACTAAAAAATATACTTAAAAAGTAGTACTTTTAAGTCTAATATTTAAAAAATAAAAACTAGTCTGCATTTCTTATAAAAATAATTATATTTCTACAGATCAGTTAGTTAAAATGTATACACATCAATTTGCAAAATTAAATTTACAACCTTCAATGAAGCTAATCATTCTTTTTCTGAAGTCGAAAGAAACGTATTTTTCACTATTTAGTAATGATACATCATAGAAGGAACCTACTAACAAACCGTTCCACTATAAAAAAGTAAAGTTTAAAATGCAATGCATATAAAACACAACAAATATTATATAGAAAACTTTTTATTATTAATTTTTTCAATGTAAAAATTTTAAAATGAAATAATTCTATCTTTCTAAAAATAATGTATCATTATAATTATTATATTGTTTAATAAAAAGATATTGGTTATTTTCTATTTAATCTAATGTTGAAAGTACTTATAAGTTCTAATTTATCACATATGAAGAAATATAAAAAAAATCTTAACAGCAAACTAACTTTATATACTCTACATTTTTCTTTGTCATCTGAACTATGTGTTCCGCAAACAAGTAAAGAGGTTAGATCAACATTTTCGATTACCCTTATTACATTACCACACACTTCTCCTTTCCCAAACCAAATTGGAGAACATTTTAAACGTTTAGGACTAGCCCATCTTACTAGCTGTAAGTATTTAATTCTCATTTAGTTGCAAATATTTTTTACGATACTAGAAAATCGAGTAAATATTGTTTTAAACATTAAGTATCTTGTCATATGTACTAGTTTTCTTATAAATAACTTTTATTTTCAGATGAATTTTAAAAGAAATTAGTAAAATTCATAATACATTTATAAAGTTTTTTTTTTTTAATTATGTACTTTTTTGTTAGATCATTATAAATATTTTTATTGAACGACAAAAAAAAAGAGTATAATATATTCAGCCCTGATATACACAAAACATCTTTCGGTTATCGATTCGTACACCACTTGGATACAGCTTAACGTCTTGTTCAAACTATACATAATTAGAACAAAAATAGAGTTAATATATGTACTTTTATATTTATATTCATATATATTTTATATGTTTTTTTAATATTTGTCCTGGACAAGACGTTAAAAGGTACCCGTGGTGTGCGAATCGATTATCGAAAGATGTTTTGTGAATATCAGGGCTGAGTGTATTATACGCTTATTTTGTCGTTCAATAAAAAATATTTATAATGACTTTTTTGTGCACCAGGCCCTAGGAACAAACATTTTGAGCGCTTATGTTTTTTCTTTCAATAAACAATATATAAAGAGTTAATTAGAAATAAAAATATACACAATTCATAGTCATTAACTTTGTCAAAATTTGTTAAAAACCAATATAAACGCAAATTTTTATAAATTTATAAAAATGAATAACAATGTTTAAATTAAAACACTTTTATCATTTTTTTAATCAACTATAGTAAATAACTTTACCTGTTTAGGTAAAAATCCTTCTTTATTTTCGTCTTTTTTTATTGCGTTTAAGTCGAAAATTATAAATTGGTTTCTGAAAATTAACTTTGTTAAAGTTTGAAAATTTCACAAGTAATCAAATATATATTCTTTTTTTTTGGTATAAGAAAATTTTGTTTAGGCCTCTAAAGTAAAATATTTGATTTTGTTTTGCTTTATAATGCATACAACTTATTTTTTTAAGTTGTATGAAGTATTTCAAACATAAATTTCAATTGAAAAATATAGGAAAGAGTTCAGGATTGAATAAAGGTTAAAAGAAAAGAAAATAAAAACTAAGAATTACTACAAAAATATTTAACTGAAACTCATTTTAAAAAATAAACGCCTTATTTAAATTTAACAGACCGTACTTCAATAAAAGTATTTAAATGTTTTCGATACAGAAAAATTCTATTTACAATATAACTTTACTAATCTAACTTTTAGCTAATGTTTTTTTGATTTAAATCAATATGTATTATTTAGTTTTGTGTTTTTAATTTTTTATTACATTAATTTTTATACTTACAAAGTCATAATATACGTAAAACATACAAAAAATAAACAGGATAAACAAACATAATTTATTATCAAAAAAATTTAACTGATTTTATATTATAATTTGTAACATATTCATCACAGAAATAAAAATATTTTGTTTACCAATAAAAAAGTCCTGCTGCTAAATATTATTTATTTTTATTTTTGAACACTAAAATTACACTGTTCACGATACTTAAAACATTGCTAAAAATCGAAAAAGCATAACTCTAAAATAATTAAAAGGTATATTAATACATTTTTGTAAAAATTTTTGCCATTTAACACATTTAATTTTAGTTGTTCAGTCTTGTATACAAAGCCTTTTTAAGCGCCTGCTAAACTTAAATTAAAACTAAACAAAATTTAGATTATCTTAAGCTTTAATTACTAACCGAATACTGGTTAGTACTAAAATTTAAAAAAAGTATTAAACAAACTTACACCATGCCAATAAAAAGATGGTTATCAAATACTTTAACAGACGAAATATTTCCTGCAATATTTCCAAGAGCGATGTTGCTATCATCTGTAAGTTAACTGAGTATTAGAAATTTAATTGTTTATTTAAATAACTACTTACCGAAATCTGTATGACATCTTGAATTTGTAGGAGGCCAAGTTTGAAGGGAAATCTCCAAATTGATTGTTAGAAATATTAAAACGATGGTAGTTGGCATCTTTTATAAATACTTTCTACAACCTCGTTTTATTATTTACAAGTACTCGTATTTATTTTCAAACAAGGTTGTTTAGAAAAAAAAATTACACTTTGCACTTCCAACAACCAATTTTCAAACAGTTTGTAGCAGTACAATTGCAGAATTTTTAACACAAGCTAATAGAAGAGAGTTATTTTCTTACTCTAAAATAATCAATACTAGCTTTCTCCTCAACGAAAAATGCCGGTGACTATCTTTGTATTGAATTACTATGTTACTGAAAAATTTATGAGCCTTCTGAAAGTGTTAGATTATTTTTTCGTTTTTTGTAAACTTGTCGATATAGTTAAATATTTTTAGGTAACTCCAATTAGGTTTAAGAATATTGGTTTAATTCTCGTTTATTTTTTTTTTCTTGACAAAAGTATGTATATAAATCATGTATAGTGTATCGTTTTTTAAGTTCATGTAAGATGTCAAATCAAAAACCGATCAGTTACTTGTTTTGAAAAGTATTCATTATTTGTAAAAATAAATAAATCTGCCAAAAAACGTATAAAGAAAAAGTTAAAATTATACATATACTCAAATATATATATAAATCTGAACTGTTAGTATTGAAAAATTTATTGTTTTTTATAAGTTTTTGACTCAACAATTATTCAACTTTGAAACTTTACTTTAATATAAAGAATTTTCGTAATATTAATAAATTGATAACTACAATAAATTATATCGATGAATTGAAACTTTGGAACTATCTCGTTAGTTAATCTAAATTAGTTCTTTTTTATACAACTTAATAACTCTTTGATAAACTTAAAATTTTATGAGTAAAAAAAAATACGTCTCCGAATATAAACTAGTAAGCGTTAGCTAAACAGGAGATTTGTCTTATAAATAAATCATGCGTATGCTCTATATTTACTTTAGTAATTTTCAAAAATAGTTTTTAAAATGTTTTTCAAATTTTTACTTGTTAGTAATTTACTTTTAAAAACAATAATACATATAAACTTTTCTTGCAAAATATGGTATATTTTAATTTTACTGACATTTGTTTTACTTAGAAAATATAAAATTAAAGATTTTTTTTTTCAACTTATACTTAAGTAACAAAAGTTTTTTGAAAGCTATTTGTGTTTGGTATAATTAGTTTTGTTCTTAAGTTTTGTATTTTATAAATAAAAAAAAATAATATGACACATTAGTTTAATGCTGATAAAAATTATGACTCTGATACCTCCTTGTAAGAACTAAAAAAACATACATTGAATAGATAATCTCTAAAGTAAAACTATTTTGGATAAGCTACTGTAGCGTTGAGAATTATTATCAAATAAAATTTTTCATTAATCATATCATTTACTTTTTATTTAGTTTTTTTTTTTCACTTACGTAATTATGATTTAAATGCATAAGTTAGTTTTTCTAGTTTTCCAAAATCTATTTTAGCATATTAGTATTATTATAAACAAAACATATCAAAATAATAAAATAAAAAAGTAAAACCATTTTTTCCATAGATTATTCAAAATGTCCTAGAACAGACATTAAAGTGTGTTCTTGACAACCGAAAATTTTTTTTGTAGACTATGTCATTAAACCAAAATTTTTGAGCGAGGTTCTAATTGAGGACCATTTTTGCAATATTTAATAAATATTATTTTCTACTTGTTCTTCATAATTTTTTTATAATTTATAGTATATTATAACCACAAAAACGGAAAATTTAAAAGAATGTTACTTCAAAATAGTTATTAAAAGACTTTACTAATAGTATTTCATATATTAATTTTTTGTTTTTTAAGGTAAAATAATAATTTAAGTTGTGATGTTTGTAGATAAGTGATAACTTTTAAACTTGTTTGTTCAGATTGTTTGCTCAACATACTTACTGAAGTTTTTCATATATATACAGCACTTGTAACGCACTTTTAAAAACATAAAAAAAATAAATACATATAAGTAGTTTTGATCTTATAGTTAATACTTTTATAAATTCATACAATCATGGACACCTTGCAAAATGTACAATCCTGTTTATTTTTATTTTTTTAATTATAATTTTGAATACGTTTTACTATCAAAAACATATAACTAATTAAGTCGGAAACGTTATTGTATACTTTGTGTTTATGTTTTTATTAATTCACATACACACCCAAAATTGTCTGAACCAAGTTTTCTTTGTTATAAGATACTGACTTTTTATTAAGCTAAATAAATAAAGTTGTAGTCAAGCTAGTTATATAAATTAATTTGGTAAAAAGAAATGTTTCAATATGGTTTTCTATTTTGTAAAATCTCAAATTCATGCAAGTTTAGGTATGTTTTTCTATACAAATTTATAGTTTGATTTACTTCAGCGACAGAGTACAACTTTTCCTCGTGATACATTACAAAAAAAGTAATAACTTAAATTATTAAACTTTAAATATTGAAAAATAAAGTTAATTTGAAATAAATCTAAAATTACTGTTGAATCAGATAGCTCTTATTTTTAGTTGGGGATTGTTTAATCCGACTTTGGTTAAAACACAAAAAATAATATGAGTAATAATACAAACTATTTTACGAAATTGAAATTAGAGTCTCTAAGTTTAATTAAACATTGAAAAACATTGCAAAAAACTACTTGTTTTAACATTTTATAAACTGTTAAAACAAGTGGTTATGTTAGTTATAATTATAAATAATATACTTATATTTTATTAAAGTTTAGACCGAATTAGTAAATGAAAATGTAAATCAAAAATGTTAACTTTTTTGTATATAAAGCATGTTCTTTATTATGGTTCTTGTAAATACTTTCATAAGTTTAATAATTTTAGTTGTTGTCTAATGTACAATATTTTGACGAATAGCAATGCACGTAAATTAATTTTTTATTTAAATATTTTTCCAAGGTAGTATTAAAATTTCATTATGTAACTTAGCATTAAAAAATTATAATGTACAAAAACTAAATTTTTAACAAGCAGAGTAACCTACAACTGATAATAAGCAATATGTTTGACGTGCAAAAGTTTTAAGACAAAAGAACAGAATTTTAAAAACTCAATTTCATAATCGTCCCCTTCTGAAACTAATAAATTAGCCGCACTTTTTTATTGAATATCGCGCTTTTACTATATCATATTACAGTTTATTAAACGACAAAACTTTACTAGTTAATTGTCTATCTACTTCCCCCCCCCCCCCCTTCTAGGTATTGCCCACTCTAGTAAATTTTGCTTTGTAATGACATTTTAAGCAAAAGGTCCTTCTATGAATACTTATGAAAATGATGTTTTTACCAACAAAGTAGAACCGTATCAGTTTCTAAATTAGTAAAGTAATTACTTATTACAAAGTTATCTTATTTTTCTTAGTAAGCAAAATAGAATATAAATGTTTATACTTTGAACTTTTTTCGAATAGTATTGTAAATTATTTGTTTGCATTACTTAACCAATTTAAGTTTACTAAAAAATCAATATTTTAATACTTAATGTACTTTTATTTTAAAACCTACGATATACTAACCAACGACCATTTTGGAAATACTTAAATAAAAAACGTATGAAAAAGTTTTGGTGATTTTGTATTTTCAAATAAAATAAAAATTTGAAGTTTTTACCAGAAATACTTACTTTTATCTATTACCAATTCAATTAAGTTGTTAAAGTTTTGTTAGGTCAAGGAACGAAAAACTTCAAAAATATCAACCACCAAGCAGAAATCTGTAGGACGTTAAAACAACAAGCTATTGGAGTATTTTAGTATAAACTTTATAAATAGTAATTACGTATGCTACTAACAAAAGTTTAAGATTTCGGTTCAGTTTTTATAATAACACTTGACAAGACTGTCAGAGAACCTGCTTGCGAAAGAATATTTGACAAATCTGGGTCTGGTACTTTTAACCCGTGTTAGGTATTAGTGAAAAGAATAATAATAAGACGTAACGTATTTATAATTTTACTATTTATATTTTGAACCTAATTTAAGCATTCGACCACTTTTCACCTTAGAATACTTTATAGTTACACATTGTTAAAAAGTTATTTGCACTTCGAACATACAAGAGAGAAGCAGCAGATAAGTTAGTTCGTTACAAAAACTTGGTACTTTTGTAGTTATATACAGTTAAGTAAGTAAATTTTTTCATTTTACAAAAATATGCTTTAATGAAAATTTGTTCTTTTAAATTATGTGTTTATAAAAGCTTACAAAACTAAGTTATCTACAGTAAAATGGTTCACATCTATAATTAAAATTTTTGTGTTTTTTAAGTGGGGTAACACAGTCTTTTTCAAAAATAGATTACAATAACCTGCCACTTAGTTTTTAATTTCTTAAGATTTAGCACGTTAGTTCTAGCACGTTTTAGCCGAAAAACAGTAAGTTCAGAAAAAAATTTCTACTCAGAAATTAAAAGTAAAACTTGAAAATTAGTAATACAAAATGCTATATTTTAAAATAGGTCATACTGTAAGAAATTTGAATAATTTAAAAGCTTAAGACATAAAAACATGTTTTTAAGCTACAAATTAAATACAAAATATTTGAAACAAACTAACTTCAGTTTATTTATTTTAATTAATTTCTGTTATCAAGATTTACAATTAAAATGATTATTAAAAGTTTCAAGATATTATTAAAGATGATGTCCCTTCAAATTTTTCTTTAACATTCGAACTTTAACATCCTTTACACTTGAATATATTTTTATAATATATCCTTTTTAAGTAACAGTTTATAAAACTTGAAATGTCATTTGTAAAAAAATAATGGTTAAACTAATACAATATCTTAAGAATGCGTTTAATTCATAATTAAATATGTAGCCTAAAAGTGTAAGGGTCCTAATGATAGTTTTGAAAACTCTCAGGCATACATTTCAAGATTTAAACCATGTGGTAGACACACTAAAAAAAAACTTAATTAAGACTATCAAAAATTTGACTATTTTATGTATGACGCTTGATGGTGTAGGGTCTAATGTTGGTTATTTAAACTATCTGAGTCTTTATCCATTAAAAATTGAACACATAGATAAAAATAGTTGTAATAGGTTCTAGGACAAAATATTTTGAGTTTCATTTGTTTCGTCGTTCAATTAATTATAATAGATATTAAGTTTAATAGAGTTTTAAAGTATTTTTTTTACTTAATTATAGTCATGGTCAAGCTGTTAATTTTAGATAGCTTCAAGTATTTTTTTTGTGTGAACCTCGCAGCAAGCAACTATTTTCAATTATTATTATGTTTGCTTACCTGAAACTTTATTCTATATAATAAACTAAGAGGGTGAACGATATTAATTACATTAAACATTTTTGAAGTAAAGTGTAATTAGGTTATAAACAATGAATTACAGTCTGTAAATTTTATTGTTCGTTTTATAAAAATTTATTCAACTTAATGAAATTTCTCTTTACAAAAGTAAAGCTCTAAAACATTAACTTTTAGACAACGCATCTACAATTTGAACAAGTTGTTATTTTAGTTTACTTACAAAAATTAAGCTTGCAATTCTCATCCTTAAATCCTACATTCATAACTAAAAAAAGTAGCAAAGCAAAACCAAATTTGGAAACATTTTTTGTAAGCAACCTCCGCTTTTTATAGGGGTCGCCCAGGAAACAGAAAACCATTCAAAATACGCCCCTGATTAAGACTTATGTTCAAACTATATTTTCTAAATACATAATATAAGAAAACTGAATATACATAAAACACATAGTTCCACTTATATAAATATTTATTGCGTACAAATAAATAAACAAGACTCAACAATTAACAAAATTTTCCAACAAACTATAAACCAAAATCACTTCACTAAATATATAAAGGAGGGAAAAAAGTTGCATAATTAGCACTGGTTTGATGCAGAAAGTAGTCCTTTTTTTACAAGATGTAGCTGAGTTTCACGCTCTTCTCCAGAACCTGTTATGTTGGTGTGCTACGAAGAATGGTTATGGACAAATCTCAAATACTCTCCCATCACTATTGAACCAGCGTATGTTATTTTACGAAGTTCCTCTTCAAAGGCTGAATCTCTCAACGCTATCGCCAAAGTATCGTTTGCTTTTATGCAGTTTGTAGCCAACCTGTTGTGCAAATCAGTACCAATAAGAACTTGTTCGCCACACCAGAGCTGTACTAATGAACTGTAGCTTTCATACATGATGCTGCAGTAAAATGAAAGCAGCCTAGTGATCTGCTGCGCATCTTTGAGGATTCTTTCCGCTTCAGTCAACTTTTTAGCTTGGGTTTCAGCGTTCCACCAAACCCTGCACAAAATTCTAATGAAATTCGTGGTGATGCTGCTGACTGCTTTGTGAACTTTGTATGAACTTTCGTCCGCAGACACGAATTCTGAAAAAAGCTGGTTTACAAACTTTGAATTTGATAAAATCGTTTCTTTCGGAATGAACTTTGTATGCCATTTTAAATCTTTAAGGTTAGGATTCATAACCTCAGGTTTCTCATTTTTCAGGTTATTTTTATTTACAGCAGTATTTTCATCTTGTAAATGATCGATATTTTCGTTATCATTTGTTAGTGTAGGAAGTAAGTTTTCATTGATTGTTTTTAACATACGTTGAAAAAACACTTTTAAGTAAACATTATTGAACCAATAAAGAATACAAATCTCTTTAAAATCTTGTTTTTGAGTAATTTTGGTGGTAGTACTGGCTTTTTCTTCTTTTTTCGTAACACTAGTAGATGTTTTTGGTGTACTTTCGACGTTGGCGCTACTTGGTGGTGTTTCCAGGTCGACTTGTTCACCTTTAATACCAGAAGAATCAGTAGTTGGAGTTTTTTTGTTTTTCCTTTTATTTCTTTTACGATTTTTCTTAGCTAAGTTATTAGGCTTATAATTACTAGAATTACCATTAGACTTGAGTAAATTGATTTTTTCGCAATCCACAGAGCTTTCTTTCTGTATTTGTTCTGCAACATCAGCTGTTTTTGAAACAGATTTAGATTTTACATTAGGTTTCTGTTTATTTTTCGTTATGGCTTTTTTGGAAGGACCTATATTCATATTAGTAGAGATTATATTTTTCGAATCAACTTGTTTGATTTTAGGATGCGATTTATCATTGTTTACACCTTTGTTTTTTGTTAATACTCTTGTTTTATTCTTGATGAAATTCTTTTTGGGCTTTGCTGCTGATTGAATCTTCTTAACATTCAAATTATCAGTGGAAATGAAACTTTGATCCAATTCCAACTTTAAAGGGTCACTAATGAACAACTTTTCATCAGTTACTTCCTTAGAGGTACTTTTAGGTTCTAAACGTTCTTTTGGTTTGTTCTCAACAGTTTGCAAGACTTTTTTCACATCACTTTCAGACGCTTCATTGCAGACCTTCTGAACGTTTTCATCGTATATTTCAAGAAACTTTTTCATCCTCTTGTATTTCCGAATAGCTTTTTTCATTCGCAGAGGACTAACTTCTTTTGAAAACAAAACAACCATTTTTACACCTGTTTAGTTTTATTGATTTAATGAAATTAATTGCATTAAACTGATGAAATTAAAAAACATAAATAAATTGTAATTTCTTGAAACTTATTTAGGATTTTTTTTAATAGTTAGGTATCAAATATATAAAACAATGTTTTTATTTTTACTATTTTAATCTTGTCTTATTGAAAAATGCTATGTAGGTTTATGAAATAATTTCATTTAAGAAATAATTAAACATAAACTATGGGTTGTAACAACAGTACAAGAGATGCATTGAACTTAAGTAAATTTATATAACTACAATGATTATCCTGTTATGGTATCAATAATACTTTTTATAACATAAATTTTATTTCAATATCATCGGAACAAGAGTTGGAGGAAAATGGTTTTCTTATAAATATGAAATTTAATAATAAAATGACTAGGATTTAACTTTAATAAGAGGAGGTTGAAGTTCTTAAAATTACTTTTGTAACACATGTCTGAAGTTTGAAATTTGATTAGAACACAAAATTTTGATATAAATGAAGTTAACAAGACATTAAAACTTAAACTTGTCAACCAGTGATCAAATTATCTTAATGTGATTTCAGTGTAAGTAAATTGAACCATTATATAGAAAAAATTCACTCAAATGCATAAAATAAAATTAAGTTTATGATTGAATATTTAAATTATACTGCTATTGATTTGACTGAAAAAGTGTCGTATACACTTTTATGGTTTTTTAAGTTAAGTTTGAAATAAGCATTGGTGTATAGCATTTATGGGAAATAAAATAACTTGTAAAACATCAGCCGAACGATTGCGTTTGACAATATACAGTAAAACAAATTTTTCAGTTAAAACTTAATGGAATAAAAACAAATCTGTTTTTTTACATCAAAATTAATGAAAGGGTTAATAAAACATACGTAGTTAAAAAAAATATTAATATATACCAATCAATTAAAACTTAGTATACTCTATAAAAAGTTAAATGTTGTAATTAATAACTTTTCTTTTGTTTCTTTTACTAAGTTTAATTTTTTTTTTACGATTTTGTTTTCATTTTATTTTATTTTACGATTATAATATAGTTATTATATTCTACAAAGTTTTAGATGATAACTCTACTTTTGCTATTAAAATCAGTACTAAACTTGTCGAAAAGTTATAAAACTACTTTAAAACCTATTTATCAGTTTTTTATTATTATTGTAAGAACAGCACTGTTTTGAAGATTTTTATATTCAGTTTTTTTATTTTCTTTTCTATTATAAAGCTTTTGTTTATGTACCATACCTTGATTTTTTTACATCATGTTTGTCGTTTTACTAATAATAATAAAAAGTTACCATATAAATAATCCTAATTAAAAAACTATATAAACTACTGTTTATAATATTATTTCAAAATTTGTGTTGTATAAATTTAAAACTAAAACGTAAGAAAAGTAAAGAGAAATGTTCTGGTAAGCATATCAAGTTTTAATAAACTGTTTTTTAAATAATTTCAACCTTTTACTTACATTTTTATGTTTCCTTTTCTTTATTTTCTAAACTTTATTTTGGTTATTTTGTAGAACAAAATTGGATATTTTGATAAGTATTAAGTTTAATTCACTCTATATTATAACTTGTTTTCTTTTTTTACTAGTTAAATAAGTTATAATAATAACTTTACTGAAAAACAAAATAATAATTGTATTTTTATTTTTATTCTTGCAAGAATATAACTATGCGGTTTTTCTATAATTATTAGTTGTTTAACTTTTTTTTTTATAAACTTAGTTGTTTGAGGAGAAAATGTCTTAAACTAGTGTAAAAACTAGTGTTCTATCGGATCAAACTATCCAAATTCGGATTCGGCCGGATAATGCGTTTTTAGATCCGAATCCGGATCCGAAACGTATACTATTTTGTAAAAATATCCGAACCCACATACTGCCGGATTTTAGTTTCCGGATTCGGATCCAGTAGATCACTAGTATTAGTTTAAAAATAAGTCTTAGTAAGCTATTTTATCTTTTCGGACATAATTAAAATAAAAACATTATTTGTTTTAAAACTAAGTTAAAAGTTCTTAACTTTAGTTTTTGTGACATTATTAAATTTGAATAAAAAACTGTACAATTAATTTAAAGAAAGTTTGTAATGTTTTACTATTGTATTTAACTTTTATAAGGTGAGGTTGAAGTTCTTAAAATTACTTTTTTAATACATGTCTAAAGTTTGAAATTTAATTAGAACACAAAATGTCCTGGACATGACGTTAAACTGGTCTGGTGTATGACTCGATAACCGAAAGGTTTTTTCGTGCACCAGGTCCTTGAACCAAACTTTTTGATCGTTTTTTGTCACTCAATAAACAATATTGAATTAAGTTAAACATTAAGTTAACGTAATTATGTATTTGAAATTTTTTAATTATTCTATTAATTTTTATGAAGTATTACTAACAACAAACTTAAGAAAATAGACAAACTTATATCATTAGTGTAAATGTTATTATGCATATCAATTAATTTCTTTAAAAAAGTTAAAAGAATAATAGTGAAAAATCAAAAATTTAATCAAAATCACAAACATTAGTATTAAAATTATTAAGGTTATAGGAAAAAAAAAGCAAATATCTTAAACAATGTACTAATCTTTTTTTTTAATGTTTTAAAGTATTAAAAATTTTTTGGTTAGTTCATACTAAATGCTAATACATATATTTTAGAATAAATGATTATCTCCGAACTTTAAAAGATTTAATAAGGAAACTAACAAGATATTCTAACTTTAAAAAAAAATTTCACAGTTATAATAACTTTTACAAAGAGTTGTCTAAATGTATATACGATTGTGACACATTTTTTTTTAGACGTGTTTAAAATAAAATTATAAAGTATAAGTATTTTATATAAATTATAAAGATATGTATTTAATCGTTTTGAAAAAGAGAAACTTTTTTCTAATTATTTTTGATATACAAACAAAATAACTGTTGTACGTTAATTTTATCTAAATTATAGTACTAAAACTTTGTCGTGGCAAATCTTTGAATAGTTTTTATGGTGAACAAGCAAGCCTGGTAGATATAAAACTTTGCTTACAAAAAAATAATGAACTTCACACGAGCAATAACAACAGCATCCGAGACAATCTACGACCGGTTTTGTCGTTATTGGGACTCATTAGTTAGGTGTAGTCGCGAGAAGCCGCTGCTGTGATCCTACCAAGCAGGTGTAATTACAGAGTACTGAAGCGAACGTTTGTGAAAAAAGTTTAAAAAACTATAAGTTCATTATTTATTGCTGATGGCGCGAACATCTCAACTTTGTTGATGATGGCCGAAATAGATATTGCTTACAATAAAGAGTTAAGATTCTAGGAGAAGCACTTTATAGTTATATGTAAATAAAATAAGTTAATAGAACTTTAATAGTTATGATTGATGACTAAATTATAGTTGTTTGAGATAATTACAAGTTTAAGTACTTTTTTGAATACATGGGTTATTTGATTAGATGCAGATGTTTCTTGACAAACGGTAGTCTTGTGTTTGTGCTTCACTGTGGTTCTAACAGGAACGTATTTTGACTGGTATTCTGTGCGACCTCTGAAAAACTGGAATAAACGTAGTAAAAAAGCAATTGAATATGGCTTTATTTTAAAATATTTTACTTCAATTACTTGTAATTATATACTTATAACAATAAAAATCATCTATATATGTTTAATTTTTGGTATTATGTAATGCCTAGTTTATGCTTTATAAAGATCAAAATCAAAATTTGATATTTTTAAAAGCTGCTGCAATTAAATCCGCCCATAAAACAGTACCCCTAAAATTTTCTACTGTTTTTTTAAGAACAAAGTCAAAAACTAGGTAGTTTTAAAAGTTTTTTTTCTGTAGAATAAAGTACAAACAGTATTAAATTCAATTAACTTCCACAATTTGAATAAATTTTTCGTTCAAAACTAGCCAATCAAAATTATAAAAAAAAACCATTTTTGAATGATTTTACAACTCGAAGAGTTTCATTTTCAACTTTAGAAATTTTTTAAAAATTACATATTGTTTTTACATTTACAACAATTTTCACAATTTTTTTTCATTAAGTTGTAAAATAAATGTTTACCTCTCTATAAGTTTGGTTTTTTATTATTTTCATTTGATTTATATCAAAATTATTTTAACTGGGACTGTTTGACAAAGGAACTTATCAAAACATCATTGAATATGTTTTCATTTAAGAGTTGCTCAGGATGTTAAAACATATCAAATTTTTCGGTTGGAGTTACTCAGGTAGGGATTGATTTGAATTGGAATTTTTGTTATTTGGAATTGTCGGGTTGGAAGTAAATGGACAAAATAAATTGGGCGGGAATTAATACGGAATGGAATAAACTCGGATAAAATTTGATCAGGTGGATATTGACTCGGGTTGAATTTACTTGTGTGGCAAATGATGGTGAATGAAAAAACATGGATTGAAACTAAGTGTGTTTCCTATCAAACATAACGGTGTTGAAATTTGACAATTTGAAAACATTACTTTTTACTACTTACTAAAATTAACACCAAAAACTTTAAGAAAACCTCTGTTTCTTATATTTTTTAAAACTAGATATCTTTGTTTTTTTTTTTTCTTGTAAATTTGTTTCCTTTTAAAATTATTTTACCGTGTCTTTGGTTTTATGCCCTTATTATCCCCGAAAAGAATTATATATAGGTAAATTGAAGAGACCTACAAAATTGTTCTCCAACAAAAATTATCTTTGCATATATTTTTAAGCTCTGTAGAAAAACTTCAAACTGCTTGTTTCAAAGTTAGAAAACACTTTTTATTTCACTTGTTAGACATTACGTAATTAAGCGTTAAATCATGGGCATCCAAATAAGCAAAGCCTTTTGGAAAATAAAAGCAGCTGTATTGTATGCAAATACATTATTAGACCGACTGAAATAACTATCATATTTAAAAGCAGCAAAACGCACTCATTTTAATAATTTATTTGCACATACAGGTTTTTTTTGTATGTTTTTATTAATTTAACGATTGAGTTATAAAATTGATGAAAATTTCTATTTTATTTTTACAATATAAAACGTAAAAAAACTTCATAAAGTTATTTATTTTTTGAACTTAATTAATTTTGTTCAGCATTAAGTTAGGTTTAAACTAGTTTACATTTTAAATCTATATGACTATATTGTTCTAAATTTAAATTTTTTTTAAAGAATTTAAATAATTAAGTTAGAAAGTTCTTGAGACTCTTTTATCTAATGACAAAATTAGTGTATAATGATCATTTTAGTATGTATTTTAACCAAGTGCTCCTTTCACTTTTGTCAAATTGAACAACCGAAATTTCCATATTAAGTTCTTGGATAAAAGTTTAAAGCTTCTTGCAAAAACTAAGTTTTTAATTGAAAAGTTAAACTAGTCAGTCTATTTAAAATCAGCTAAATCTTGTCAGGCGAAATAACTCACATTTGTTGTTTATAACTTTCAAAAAAAAAGCAACCGAATTCCAACCAAATTTTTTTAGCATTTTCTCTGGAAACTGACGCTGTTTGTTCTCGGTAATTTATTTAAAACAATCCTATAAAGTTATATAACTGCTTCTTGAATTTTTTTATTAATTTATAAATTCTTAATAAAAGATATCTATCTTTTTTGAATGTTTTCGATACTTCGTAAGTTAGGTAATAAACATTAACCATTTCTTTATATGTTTTTCTGACTCACTATTTTATTTTATTATTTAGTCGATTTTTCAAGTCATAGTCTGAAAGGTGTAAAAAGGATAAAAGCACCGATAAGTATTCGTTTTTTATAACCTTCTAACCGCAGTGTTTCAACTGTAAGAAATTTTATTAGTATAAGAAGAAAATAGCGACAAGACCATGGTTGGTATTATCTACGGCAGCATTCATATGTTTTGTTTTTTATTTACTGAAAATAAGTTAATTTACAAAACGGTTGTTTTTTTAACTAAATTACAAATAACATATTACTTTAATACAGACGTGAAATCCGAGAGATCCGACAAGCAGGACTCATTTAAAAATCAAAACAACTGTTTTTGTACCAAATACAGTCAATAGAGTGTTTGCGTACAATAACAGTTGAAAAATTTAATTACTTAATTTTTAGTTTTAGAAGTTTAAGACTGTTAAAGCTTAAAAACAGAAAATAAACTGTTGCTTGCTTTCTAAAGTTACTTTCAAAAGCAGTTTTTCCCATAAAAGTTAAGTAAATCACCTAACTCATAGAGATTAAGTAATGGATAGTTAAGCAATTAAACATGAAGTGTTAGATTTTTGGTGAAATATTATATAAACTTTGAATTTTAACAACAACAAGAAAAATAAGTTAAATACACTAAGGTTTAAACAGTTTGATATATCTCTATTAACAAATATTTATTAATAAGTAGAAAGCAGTAAACATGTGACACTAAAAAATATGTATTGCAAAAAGGTGATAATAAGAACTATATTGGCAAGCTTATGCGTAATACTAAAATGAAGGCTTCGACGTAAAATCAAAAATATCGACAACATTTACTATAAAAAAGACAATTAATTTAAATATAGCTACTACCACATAAAGGAAATAAAATGCATTAACTCTATATAAATATTCGACTTATAAAATTAACACACCCGTTCTAAAGAAATGACAAGTAGTATAAGATCATAAACATAAAGATTAAAAGAAAATTGTTTAATGTAACTTAAGGTTAAATAGCTTTTTTTAACTTTATATCAAAAAATTAATTAAGTCTAACGATTTAATTAAAACCAAATAGTCTGGAAAGAATGCTAGTGTTTTCATTTTCAGTAGTGTTGCAATCCACAAAAGTGCTATGAGCGCAAGGGTCTTGAGATGCAATAGTTTGCTCCATTGGAACTAACAGACCCTTGCTATACATAGAAAGTATGGATTTAGAGATTACTTCAGCATTTAGTTTTTGATATCCACCGGATAATAACATACAAATAGGAACTTTATTTTCAAGACAGTTCTGGAAAACAAGCTCATCTCTTTGAATAACACCCTGTTTTGATACACTTTGAATTTGAAAGCTAAATAAAAGCTACTCAAAGGTGTAACTTGAACACTTATGGATTCTTTATAACTTTTGTATAAATACATTGATTTTTTAATCTCAAAACTACTATTGATAATCAAATAGGGTAAAATTTGATAAAACGAAAACATATTTTTTTTTATCAAAAACTTCTTTTGGTTAGCAGGGAAACCCCGTAAGTCAATAAGCTTTTTGCATAGAAAACAAATAGTTTTGATTTAGGTTATAAACAGATTTGATAAAACTGAAAATAGTATAAAAAGTACTTGAACTACCTCAGGTGTAAGTGACATTTTACCGAGACAGTCTCCACGTAGTACATCTGTGCCAGCATTGTACACTACGAAATCTGGTTGGCACTCACACATTGCTTCTTTTAAACCTTTTTCTAACAAACTTAAGTATTGCTCATCTTCAATATTGTTTTGCACTTCAATTTTTCTATATTTATTTGTTTTTGTTACAACCAGTTTCTATATACTTTTTTTAGTATTATTAGATGATATATATAAATGTAGCTATTTTTGATCATAAATAAAAGATAAAAATAATGGTAAATAATGCTAAACAATACTAGATATGATATTTTGTAAAATATAATATATATTAATTTTTATCTAATAATTCAAACCGATTACATATTTTTATAAGAGCACTTCGATAGTTTTACACAGATTAATTTACAGTATTTACTGAAAAAATAGATAAATGAGAATCCCTCGGTCATGATGAGAATCATAACAAAAAGTAACTGTTACAGCAAACAAAAGCAGACATCTTTTTAAGTCCAGTGATCACCTTGGCTACATAATCTTAACTTTTTACATTACTTCTTTAGCAACATTTTGAAAAACTAAATTGGCTATTTCAAAATACTTAAAATTTCACCAAATGACCTATCTAAAGATCTGCAAACTGTTTTTACTCGTACTTTTGTGTTGTATTTTAACACAAAAATCCAGATAAAAACAATCTAAACTAACTAATAAACAGCATTGCTAAAATTATAAAACTTTTAGTATTATATAGCAAGTAAGGTTTTAGAATTAATGTTAACAAATCTATCTTGGCAAAGTTTAAACTCTTAGAATTAGAATTAAAACTCAACTTTAAACAGTATCTTAAAAGTAATTTAATTAAAGTAATAGATGCGTTAAAAAAAAAATCTATAATTTTTTATGTTTAAAAAATTTCGATAAGAATTTAGTATCAAAAAAAATAAAAAATAAATACATTTTAATTTTTGTTACTTTTGACTTATTAATAAACTTAAAATACAGTTTTTGTATACTTAAAACTTAACTTGGAAACCTTCTTTCCATAATCAGTTTTAAATCATAAAAATAGTTTTTTTTTAATAAATTGACTTTAACCATTTTTTTCTAATATGAAATAATTAAGTATAGTAACAAAAAATTTTAACAATCACTAAATAAACAAAAATTTAATTGAATATAAACTTTTTTATAGCACGTTTTGCGTAACCATCCTGAGGAAACACATTGCGATTGAAAATGTCGAATATGTACACAGAGTTGTCGCACATCAAATCTCTCGCATATCCATTTCCTTGATGTGCATCTAAATCAACTATCATGACTTTTCTTACTCGACAGTAGTGATGCCGTAGGAACTAAGTTAATTTAGTTACAATATTATAAAAGAAAAGAAATAGGAAAATAAATTTCATTTAATACGTTATTCATACAAGACACTACTTTGTCAAAAAAAACTAGTTTAACTAAACTTTAGCAAAACTACTGATGCAAGGCACATAAGTAAAAATTTAAATAGTATAGCTCTTAAATAGTCTAAACCGCAATAAGAAGTTGAATATCCGCGTACACACAAAAACCCCCTCCTTTTTCGTAGCTAGCATGATGGAAACCACCACCGATGTTGATTGACCAGCCGTACTCCATTGCCAGCTTTCCTGCCATTACACTGCCTCCCGTTTGCATGCTGTAATATTTCATATATAAACTACATTTAAGTGTAAGTTTTTTTTTTACCAAAAGAAATATAATAATATCAAAATTTAATAATTTGAGGAAGTGTTCTAATATAAAAAACTAACTTACGTAATAAATTTAATCATAGTTGAAATGAATATTTGGTATAAATTTACTACATTTTGGTATCAATATCTTTTCCAAAATCATCATTTTTTTCTAATAAAACAGATAAATACTAAATCTAGTCATTTTGTATTCTAAAGTTGTGTATAATATTAGTTAATTATGGAACATAATTATGGTATGTGTATTAAAGTTTTTATAAAATTGTTTTTTTAGGAAATCTAATTTGTTTGAAAATATAAATTTTATTAAATGTAAATCACTTTATTAAATTAGCCTCATTTTTTACATTGATAACTAAGCTACAAATTGTTTTAAATGTTTTTTAAAACTTAAAGTATTTTTTTTAAATATGAGCGATCAAAGTTAAAGAAACAATAAGCTTCTTATAAAAGCGCTAGAAAGTTTTATAAGATTCCTATGGAAGGTGGAAACTAAAAAGATAAAAGTAGACTAATATACTAAAAATCAATCTCCTCCTACAATCTCTAAGAAAAATTTTTAAAACTTTCTTAGTTTAATCTTTAGTTTAATGTGAATAAATTAGAGGAAACCAATCTAATAATAGCTACCTAAAAAAATTTATCGAAATTTAACAAAAAAACTGATCTTTATTGTTTTGGTTTTTTTTTTTTCTTTTTGATATTTATAATTTATTCAAGAAATTTCAATTAATATTTCATAAAAATTTGAGGCAAATTCCTTAAAAATGTAGGTAGATAGATTTTTAGTTAATTTAAAATTACCCAAGAAAATTCGCCATGAAATTTTCCCTTTTATAAGCTTAAATCAGAAATTTTTCAATATTCATCATATTTCAAACACTAATTTACTTGTTTTATGTTTTATAAAAAGTATCTTTCACTGTATACTTTGGGCTTTTAAGTAAGTTTATAAGTAAAACGATTAACTGACTAACTAGTTTATTATATGTAAAGATTTTCTAAATTACAAAGAGATATGTAATGTAATTAAGTAGAAAATTACCGCAGAGGAAGTAAAACTTTTCTTTGAAGTAGTGAATTAGGTATCAATGCTATAGCCATCACTTCTGCAATTCTTGCAATTGATGAGCTCCACTATAAAATATATTAAATTTTATTATATACACTTTCATTATATTCAATTAAAATATATAAACTTATAATGTAAATCTAAGTTTAAGTTACTTTATCTAAAATTTAAACATATAAATAAAGAATAAATTAATTGTTTAATTGTACTATATAAGGGTAAAAAAAATTTTATTTATTCTTTTACTTTAGCTACTTAACGATTTGAAACAACAATAAATTTTGAATTTAAAATATTTAGAGGTTGTAATAAGAATTAAATACTTAATTCTTATTTTTAATAAAGCAATATACAGTGCTTCCTCACTAGTTATCCGGTTCCATGCTTATCCGGACAGTTTTAGTAAGAAAAGGATTTATTTAATTCAGCTAAAATCAATGCTTTACTATAAATACATGTCTTATTTGATTTCAATTACTAAGCACTCAGTTCATAGTAGCGTAATAATTTTTTATAAAAAACTTGCTCTTATTATTCATATTTTTTGCACTACACAAATAAAAAAATATTAAGGGCATAGGTAAACAACCTTTTTTTTTGGTTTTTGATCTTATTTTATATAGTTTTTACTAAGCTACAAAATGCTTTTTACTGATTAAAAAAATTCAAAATAAATTTTGAGCTATAGCGGGTCAAAGTCAGAGGCAACAATAGGATCCTTATGGAAGGCGCAAACTAAAACCGCAAGTAACTAGAAAGCACTAAAAATCTATCTCCTCCTACGTTTTTTGAGATAACTATCTCAAATTTTTAAGAAATGTTCCTTGATATATTTAGAAAAATTAGATTATATTAGAAAATTCTGTCAAAAACAATTTTTAAAAAACTAAAAAATAAAAATTTTATATAAAAAATAAACAAAAAACAGTTTTTTTTTTTTTTGTTATTAAATTTCTTTTTTTTTTATAAATTTTGTTGCAGAATTTTCTAAGTACTGCAAGGAACACTTCCTGAAAATTTGAGGTATTTATCTCAAAAAACGTAGGAGGAGACAAATTTTTAGTGATTTCTAGTTATTTGTTATTTTAGTTTGCGCCTCCCATAAGGATCCTATTTTTGCCTCTGACTTTGACTGGCTATATCTCAAAAAATTTTTTGAATTTTAATAATCTGTAAAAGACATCTTGTAGCTTAGTAAAAACTATATAAAATAAGATCAAATTTCAAAAAAAAAAAGTGTTTTACATCCCTATGCCCTTAACTAAAATTCCAATGGTCTGTAAACAATATATTTCATAGTAAAAAGTCTGAGCTTTCAAATAAAGGCCAGTATCAATTTTTGTAAAACAAAGTATTTGACCAATCACTTATTGCATTAGTGTTGTGCGTATTATATTCTGTATAAAATTAATAATAATTAATGAACTTTACCGCAAGATCAACAACAACAGCATCCGAGACAATCATACAACCGGTGATGTCCTACTAATGACAAAACCAGTTGTAGGATTGTCTTGGATGCTGTTGTTGTTGATCTTGCGGTAAAGTTCATTAATTACTATTGATGGCGCGAAACATCTCAACTCTATTGGTGATGGTGGTAATAACTACTAGTTAAACTTCTGTATAAAAGAAAGGATGTCACTTAAAATTTTATGGACAGTTTTTATAGGAATTTAGTTTTAACTTGAGATAGTGTTTAATAAATATAGTAAATAAATATAATTATAGTAAAAAATTATAAACAACAAAAATGAGAAGTTGTCTTCTGCAGACCATAAACAGTTACTACTTAAGAGCTCACCCCAACTGCAGCAGAAATGTGTGAGAAGAAATAATAAAAAATCAAATAATTTTATAAAAATTGTCTCTAAACATCCTAGAAGCAGCTAGTTCATCTTGGCCCAAAATCAAAAAACTAAAGTGGAACTTTTAAACTTTAAAATTACATATTTGTTTAAAAATCAATATTCTACCTACAATAATTTGAAAATTATACATTACGTCAATGGTTAATCTAATTGGTAAAATCTGATAGCATTTATTTGTCTAAAAAACAATTACTTGTTGTAATATAATCACCTTTAAACTATCCAAATAACTTTGATCGTGCACTATTAATAAGTCTTTTTCAGTGGCTTCACTTGCATTGTAAGTTTGATATTTCATAACCATCTTCTCTTCTGCAACAGTATACGTTCATAAATTTCTTATAAAACTAGCAATATGTTTTTAAAACGTAAATACTTAAAAAAATAATATAGTTACTTATATACCATTTGCAATAAGTGTAGAGAAGTTACTCATTTTTATTTTATACCTTATTTCACCAACGTTTTCAAAACTATACAAGATTCATTCTCAAGTGGTTTAAATGAATTTGAAAAAATTTTGGTTTCTAAAACAGTTTAAAAATTAAGTTTTAATTATGATGTATGAATAAATTCAAATAAAACAAATTTTAAAGTCTAGCAAGTAAATCTTAAGTAAAAGTATTTTATTTGATTTATTTTAAGTTTTGCTTTTCCACTTAATGCTACTAGTTTTGCGTATTTAAATTAAGTCAAACTGCCTCAATCAATACTGATTCCAGGCTGTAGAGTTCGCTTTGTAATGTTTATTACATTGTTTGAAAACTTTAAAGTCTTGAACTATGTCAGAGTTTAGACAGCTTGTGCAATAAAAATATTTTAAATAAATAAGATTTTAAATCTACTTAGAGTAGTTAAATATTTTATTTTTAATCAAACAGTTACTTACGATGTTGATAACTTAGTTTAGTATAATTCAATATTTATATTCTCGGAACAATAAAATATAAAACAAAATATTTAATCAAGTTGTTTTATTCAATTTAGAAATAAGTTTTTGAAAGACATTGATTATCAATTACTACATCATTTTAGTATCTTTTATTTAGCATACTTTGTTTATAAAATATTTTAGTAATTAAATTTCAAAAAAAAAACGTTTTAACTAGTACGGCAGAAAGTACTTAAAATGATACTGTTTTTCATTGTGCAGTTGGTTAGTTTTTTTATGTTTTTCTCAAGTTTTGCACAGGGAAAAATATTTTTGATTTTAAGACTTATTAAAAAATACTTTGATATTTGTTTTTTTTATCAGAAATGTATTTTTAACAACCAAAATTATTGGAGAAACTAGCTTTTTACTTAATCACAAAACATTCTCGTTTGACCTCAATGAAAAAAATATTCAACACACTTTTGTAAATAATATAAATTCAGCTTTAAAAAAAAGTATGATAAAAAATTCAAGTAGTTAGTAAGGTCTGGTCAAATACTGAAAGATATTGGATATTGTGCTGACAAGTATTGTTAGATGTTACTTATGAGAGTCTACAAAAAAGAATATATTAAATTAAATAGAACAAATACAGGAAAATTTAGTTAATAGATAGCAATTATTTATACACTAAACAATTTTAAATTAAAGCTAAATTTAACTTTATAATTTTTCTTAAGGTTGAAGCAAATAGATCCAATATCATAAACATTTTTATATTGAACATTTGAAAAAACCTATCAATTTGTTGAAAACTTTAGGCCATTTTTGAGTATCAAAAGGATGATATTTTTCAAAACCAAAAACTGATACAGCGTATTCTGAGTTAAAAACTATTGGGTATTTTCTTTTGTTCACTTCAAAGTCATACAAGTTTGATTTTCTAAAAAAAATTTTTTTTTTAACTATAAGACTTACATACTTCATGTAAAAATCAATAAATAAATATTAACGCTATTGTCATCATAAAACACAATGACTTATTACTTATACTATATACCAAAAACTTGTCTAGATCAAAAAATATTGACACTAGTTTATTCTTACATTCAACTAGACCAAATGCGGCCCTCAGAGCCAAAATCTGTAGCTTGCAAGGTAATTTTTAGCTTAAAACATACTTTTTTTAAACCATAAAGACAAAATGTTTTGTATTAAATCTTAGGTTAAGGGCATAGGGGGTTGGTAAACAACCTTTTTTTTTGGTTTTTGATCTTATTTTATATAGTTTTTACTAAGCTACAAAATGCTTTTTACAGATTTTAAAAAATCAAAACAAATTTTGAGCTATAGCGGGTCAAAGTCGGAGGCAACAATAGGATCCTTATGGAAGGCGCAAACTAAAACAGCAAATAACTAGAAATCACTAAAAATCTATCTCCTCCTACGTTTTTTGAGATAACTATCTTAAATTTTTAGGAAATGTTCCTTGCTGTATTTAGAAAATTATGTAAAGAATTTTTTTTAAACTAAAAATAAAAATCTTATATTAAAAATAAACAAAAAAACAGTTTTTTTTTTTTGTTATAAAACTTTTATTTTTATTTTTTTAAATTTTGTTGCAGAATTTTTTAAGTACTGCAAGGAACACTTCCTGAAAACTTGAGGTATTTATCTCAAAAAACGTAGGAGGAGACAATTTTTTAGTGATTTCTAGTTATTTGTTATTTTAGTTTGCGCCTCCCATAAGGATCCTATTGTTGCCTCCGACTTTGACTGGCTATATCTCAAAAATTATTTTCAATAAAGGGTGTTTACCGCCCCCCCCCCCCCCCCCCCTATGCACTTAAAGCTCCTAAATCAATAAACACTTCTTACTAGTGCTTTATTATTGCTTACTTTATCATATTTTTTGCTTAAAACTGTATTTTTATATTAAATACTACAACTATTAAAAAATAATTGCAGCCCTTAAAAAATTTTTTTTAAATAGTGCGGCCCACGGGCTACAAAAGGCTGCCGACTCCTGAAGTAGACAAAAAGCAAGTTTTTAAGAATGTAATTCCTTCAAAGAAACATGCTCCAAAATCAATCAAACTTATAGTTTTAAAAACATTTAAACTAAACGTTTTTTTAATTAAAATTAAGAAAAAAGTAAGGTAAAATTCAAAAGTTTAAAAGCTTTATCAAACAGCTGGAGGAAAAAGTCAGAGGTTGTTAAAGCTGATTAAACAGCAAACAAAATTAAAATTGATTTTGGAAAATAAAAAAAGATTCTTCTTAAAATAATAGCAACAAAAGAAAAAAAAAAGCCTTGTTACTTCTAGCTTTAACACAAACAACTCTTTAAAAAAACAGTTCAAATTTTGCAGACCTGTTAATTAATATACAACTATTTTATTATTATATCTTATAGTTCTAAGGTATAGCTTTAAAATTTTATAACCACTTTAATTGTACCTTTACAAAAACACTAGTTATCTTCTAGTTTAGGAATATGTATTTTATATATTAAATTTATTATTACTTAAGGAACTTTTTCACATTATATTTATTTTTTTGTATTAGCAGGGCCCTGCTAATCTTTACAATTATTATCAAAGTTAGTTTCAATTTTTTATTTTGTTTTTTTAGTAATTAAACTTTTAGAGCCAGTATTTATTTTGGCCGTCATCAACAAAGTTGAGATGTTTTATGCCATCGATAATAAACAATGAACTTCACAGCACGACCAACAACAGCATCCAAGACAACCTACGACCAGTTTTGTTCTTATTAGGACTCATCAGGCAGGCTTAGTCGCAAGAAACCACTGTTGTGATCTTAACCAAGCGGGTTAAAAAATAAGTCCTAATAAGAACGAAACCAGTCGTAATCGGATGCTGTTGTTTTTGGTTAGGCTGTGAAGTTCATTGTTTATTTTATATTTAACTTTTATATTAATGTTTTTATTATCACTGTTACTCTCAGTCAGTAACTTATTTATTTTACTATTATCTATTTATTTTTTTAGTTATTATTTGTATTTTATTTTTTATACTTACTATCACTGTTACCCCTAACCCTTACCCTTGGTTGGTAGATTTATTTTTATTATTATTTTTCTTGTTTTTGGTTCTACTTAATAATAATTTTAGTTAGTTTTTTTCATAAATTTATACTAGCCCTGCTAATATAAAATAATCTATATAATGTAAAAAAAGTTTTTCTGAAAACAATAAATTCAATAAGTAAAATACACATTTCTCAACTAGAAGATAACCAAAAAACTTTCTAAAGTATAGGCCATTACTAAAAGCACTCTTACTCAAACAATTGACTAAAGTTTTTATAAAATCAGTTCAAGTTAGCAGATCTGTTGCTAAATGTACAATATAGTTTACTTTTGTTTTTTATAGCTTTTACTAATGCATTAAAAGTTTTTACAACTATCTGAGCTTAGGCATAAAAAAGAACATTTAGATGTGTTGAGTCTAATTTTCTCTAGTGAAAAACAACTATGGTAGTCGCATGTCTACTTAGATAACGATTATACTACTATATAGATAAATATTACTTTTAAAGTTTAACTTTTTTAATATTTTGATTGTATGATGCATTAACTTTTAAAATCATTTTATTGGGAAACCACATTAATTAACATGAAAATCATAGGTAAAAAAATGTCACAAACTTCCTAAAACTTGATTAAGCTTAACACACAGAAACATATGTTGGTACAATAAAGAAAGATTACTGTACAATTTGTTTTTATTTATATTCCAGTTAAGTTACTTCACTAGGATCTTTTGTTAGCAAAGGATTAAACCTATACTTTTGAACAGTTACCTGATATATCTAACTTTCGATGTCATCTTCTTTTATGTTTTTTAATCGATATTTTAAACAAAACAATTTAATACTTGACAAAGTTTACATTTGTTACAATAGGGCAGACAAAATGTACAATCAAACTTTTCTTGAGATTATTAGTGTTAGTTACAGTAATTTTGAAAGGAATTCAACATTTTGTACTATTTGGAAATGTAAAGGTTTGATCATACTACTTAGTTAGATCGTCTAACCACAAGCTTTTGGTAGACTAAGACCGAAAGTATACTTAGAGATCAGTCTTATTTGTTGATTTGCTAATTAAGCTAATTTTTTTTTAAGTTTTTTTTTTTTCGATTTTTTTTATACCCTTATCCCTAACCCACCTTACCTAAACATTCTTAAAATTAATCGAAAAATAAAGTTTTAATTATTAAAATTAAAAATACAAAGAAAAAAAACTTTTTTTTTAGTTGCTTAACAAGTGTGCAAAATATACTGAACTTTAAATGAACTAGCCGACTAAGACCTAGGTTTGATTCTTATTGAAACTCGTCAGTCAGTCGCAACCGAAAAACTTACAGTATTCAATCTACAAACGGCTGATAATGTTTACCATGAAGCTGGCTTGTACGATAAATGACATCAGTTTTGTCCATTTACCGTGCAAAACTTAAACATTTTCCACTAGGCAAACCATCTGAGACGCTTGTTTTAAATATAAGTCTAACAGAGCTTAAGCCTGGACGTTCGTACTCCGTGAGAAAAGCTTACATAAGGGTTAGACCATACCACTTCAATCATCAGACTGGCTAACGAGTTTCAATAAGATAAAGTCTCACAAAACCTTTAGGTCTAATGATCGAAGTGTTATGGTATGATCAAGCATGTATGCATGGTTAATAAAAAACTTTTAAAAACATGGAAAAAACATAAATTAAATAATTCAGGCAAAAAGACCTGAAATTTTAAACAAAGATCACTTAAAAAATTATAAAAATATGAAGTTTAAACTATTTTGCATGTAAAGTAAGAAAATTTGAATTAGATGTAAAAAATCTACCATAAAAACAAAAAAAAATGTTCAATAAAAAACAAACATAATCATTAAAAAACACGTTTAAGCTAGCTTTACAGTATATTTGTAATGTTCTTATACTATTTAAGAAAGTTTTTTTTTTTAACTTATATTTAATTTTATACTAAAAGTGGGTCAAAAAATAGTTATTTTTTAAATTTGAAAAATAATCAGAAAACTTGTAAGAATTTTACTAAAAATAGTTGGCAACCCTATTTATTTTAAATTTAGCTTGTCTCACGGCATACGAAAGTCCAGTCCAGGCTTTGTTCAACATTTACCAATGTATAATTGATTTGGAATTGTAGAGAAGAATAACGAATTTGAAGCTTTCTTTAGATTTGTATTGTAGTAGTTTGCCTGTTTAATGTGCATTCCGCATGAATATACACTGAGTAAACGAGTAAAAATATATCGTTTTTTTAATAATCTAATAGAAGTTTCAATTACTTAAAACTGTATAAGCTTTTTCAAACTTAATTTTACAATTTAGAATTTAGTAACTTATTTTTACTATAAGCCATTTCAAAGTCGAATAAGCAAAAACTCCACTTAGTTTATTGTTTGTAAGTAATGTAATGAAAATAAAAACAAAATTTCTTGTTTTTAATTTCTCAAAAATTGTTTTTTGTTTACATATTTTTAGTTAAACTCTTATCTTAATTGAAGCTTAGTTAACTTTTAAAATAATTTGAATATAGTGAACAACTTAATTTTCGTCAGCGTTGCTTTTTACAATTAGTTACTAGTTTTCTTTAAACAAAAAATATATGTGTTTGTATGTCTTTGAAAAACCTATATAATCCAACCAGTTTTATAAAACAAAGAAGCTTTTTGAGAAGTTTACAGTGTAATTAATAAAACAACAAACATGTTTGATTTTAAACTACTGCATAACCAAAAGTTTACTTATTTAGTTAAATAGTAAGAATAAATGAGGTTTTTATAGAATAAATGAAATATCGAGGTTTTTTGCATTAAAGAAATAGGCTAAGCTATTATATTAAGTATCTCACAAAATAGCGATAGAGTTAATATCTATCTTTTTTATACTAAGGAAGACAAATTAATTTTAAAAGTAAAACTTTAAACTTCTATTACTAAAATTATTTCAAACAAACAACCACGAAGTAATAAAATGTAGAATTTATAGTAATTAATTTTTCTTATCTTTTTTTCCTTTAGTATTAGACAAATTTTATTTAAACACTTAAACTACTTAGGTATTGGTGAAAAATATTTTAAAAGACTGCTTATTTTAAACAACAAACCTTTTTTATAATTTCTCTTATATTAAATCTTTCTAGATTATAGACACTTAAAACAAAAAATATAATTTTTTTTGCTGTAATAAAACAGGCTACTTTATTTCTAGTTTTAAAGTTTTTAACATACCTTTTAAATTAATACAGCTTGTTTTAGCAATCATCTTTTATGAAAAAAAGTGCAATGAAATCAACATTTCATTTTATATTTTTAAAGCGTGTGAATAAGTATGAGACTTTTTGTAAAAATAAAGATTATTAAATTGTCACTTTAAAGTATCGTAAACTAATATTATAAAAATGTATAATATGGTTTTATTATAAGGAGTTATATTTTTTGAAATGCTTATAAAAAAAACACTTAACTTGCAATCTCTCGCAGTTATTGGTGAAGGCGATATGCTTTATTATGTTGTATTACAAACACGTTAAGTTTAAGATGCTTCTTTGATTTAAGCTCTAGGATATTTATTAGTATTCTTTGATCATTTTTGTTAAACTGTAGTTTAAGTATAGTGTGATGTAGTTATCATGTATCCTTATTTGTTTTAATTCGTGTAAAGAAAATTTTAGTTATCATTCGTTTTGTATATTAATCTTTATGTTTCTATACTTTATTTACCCAATTGCCCATAAGAACCTTTGTATTGAGATAATGTCTTTAAAACACATAAAAAAGTCTTAGACTGTTATTTGAAAAATTGTTTGATATTTATAGAAACTTTTTCAAGAGTCAATAAAAAGAAAAAAAAAAAGAGATTGACTGATTTAACCTAGTTTAAAATATTTATACATTTATGAAATTATATCAAAAACATGTTAATAGGTTATAAATATATTTTAACTTTTATTAAAAATTCTGTTTTTTGAAGTTAGTATAAAGAAGTTTGTATTTTTAAGTAAACATAGCTTCTACTTAAATAATGAAATAGATAGTGTTGATTGATATCTTAATTAGTTTAAGTCTAAAGCTATGACTATAATAAGAAAATGCATGTAAATTTGTTTGACTAGTTTTGTGATTTATTTGAAAAATGGCCTTGAAAATGAATAGTTGTTTCAAACAAAATGAAAAACCTTGATAAATGCTGTGTAAATTTAAAAAAAGCTTTACTATATACTTGACAAAATATAAGATTTTACATACAGTTTTACAGTAAGATATTTATACATTTCTTTAAACTTCCAAAAATAAATTGTCTTTTTTTATAGTTTTTTAACTCATCAAACTAAGCAGTATTTAATGCTCTCAAATAGTTGCCTAATTAATTAGTCTTATGAAACCTAGCTCTTTGAAATAAAAATATTTACAATGAAGTTTTTATAATAAGGTAGAAAATTTTACACACGCATGAAAAAAATGCAACATTGTTAGCAGAGTTTACAGCTCTTTTGACAGAAATGATTCATGAAAACTCTGTGTGAACTCTGGTCACAGTAACCTCGCTTCTGCCACCGACTACATTGTCTGTTTTTATCCTTGCAGTCTGAAATGTTTTTGTGTCGCTAACTTATATTTATAAAGATAATACTGAAACATGCAAAAGTTTAAATATAGAAACTTGGTAGAAAAGTATTTATAAAAAGAGTTAAGCTAATTCGAAAGCTTACTATTGTTTATTGAACGACAAAAAAAAATGCTCAAAAGATTTGGTCCTAGGACCTAGTGCACGAAAAACCTTTCGATTTAATTATTGGGTCGCACACCACGGATATCTTTCAACGTCTTGTCAAATACTAAAAACATTCAGTTTAATAATTAAACATAAAATCAGATATCTTCCAACCAATTAGAAATTTTCGACTAATATAGAAATTTGTAGTAAATACTTTTATAAACTAACCTTTGACACATATCATACTTCCTTCATTAACGAAACCATTTTCTGTGCAAGTTGTAGTAGTTGCCCCAGTAGCTTTGTATCCATCTTCGCATTGAAGATTTGCTTGTTGTCCTATTGCAAAAAAATCAAATACATATTCTTCCTCATAAAATCCTTCACCTTTAATTTCGGGAAGCTCATCGAATGTGCACCCCTCTAAATTTTTTTTTATGTTATGAAGTCTTATAATATTTTATACTACTATAGAATACATTATAAACTTTAATAAGCTTTATATTTTTATACAATTTTATGTTTTTTAAATACATTTTAATACTTTTTTATCAGAATAACCATATTTCAATTTATATGTGCGACTGCTGACTTAATTAATGCTTATAAATTACTCTTGTTATATCATAATATATTAGTTTGAAATCTTTTTATTTTAATAGGTAAAGATGGTGTATATATTATTTATTGAACGATAAAAAAAGCGAACAAAATTTTTTGTCCGAATGCATGACAAAACCTTTCGGTTATCGAGTCGCACACCATGAATATCTTTTAACGTCTTGTCCGAGTAATTTTTAAATTTATTATAATAGATTTGTTTTAGATGCATCATATTAAACTGCAGATTTTATAATGTCCTCCTAGCCTAATCATAAACAATATTTACAGTAAAAATTGCTTATTTTATAGCTATATTTTTTAAGAAGTTAATAATATTACTTAAAACAAATTTAGTTATTTCCTCTTTTTTCCTTAGAAAAAAAAGTAATAACTTTTCAATGTGTTTATAAATTAATAAAAGCTTTTTGTTGAAAAAGCTTTTAATCTATATAAAAGTTTAAAAAGCTTTATAACATATCTTGTTATAGCGAAAAAAGTATTAATTTTTTACAGCTTAAAGCTCAATAATGTTTTTTCGTTTAGTAGTTATAAATGTAGTAATCAAAATAATTAACGAGTGCAATTAAATCCGTTTCCATGGAAACCAGGGAAACAAAGGCAGTCGTAACCACCATCGTTGTTCATGCATGCTGCTGATTGGTGGCAATCAGCTGTTTGTAACTCGCACTCGTCCTTATCTGAATATTGATTGTTTCAAAGTAAAGCTATAAAGTCGTTTGATTAACTAAAGTGCAAAGAGTTACTTAATTAGTTAGTGATTATAAAGCAAAAATGCAAATTTATTAAAAAAAAAAATTAATACGTGTTAAACGGTTTGATCTAACAGTTTAATTTACATAATTTAAAAGAATAGTTATTTTTTAACTAAGTTGGTGCAAATAAGGTGTTCTATTATCATAAAAGTACTAAGCTTATTTTTTAATCAAATTTGAAACAAAAAGCAATTCAACTTAATGCACTTCATATAATTGCATGACAATGGTCAACTAAATTTTAATTTATTAAAATTTTAAACTATAAAAAGCAAATAAATAAATTTATGTGTCCATATGATAATGTGCTTAAATTAGGATTTTCAAAAGTGGGCGACATCGCGCTATAGGACGATTTTGGTTATAATATGGCGAGCTAAAAAGTAGATGAGTAATTAAATAGTTTAAGGGAGATATTTAATAAATAGAGGCGACTTTTTTTCTATCAAGTAGGTAGTTATGATAATAATTTTTGGATAGCCTAGCTTAGATAGTTTAAAATGTTAATTATACAGCTCAGGTTAAAAATAAATGTACATTAAACTATAATGAATATTAGAGCTTTATGTTCTATGCTATACATCATTTATCTTAAATATTATTAATACTAAAAATATTCTTAAAATTCTCCAAACAATCAAAATTCAAAAAAAATATTCAACAATTTGAAAAAAAAAACCTTCACACAGAAATCCATCACCTTCGTAACCATCTTTACATTCGCAATCGAATGCACCATCTGAATTTATACATTTAGCGTTATCCGAACAATCATGTGACCCTTCTGTACACTCGTTTTCATCTGAATATTTAAACTTTCTAATTTAAATATAACAGATTATAAGAAAACATCGGCGAAAGTAATTAGAGTCAAAGTCTAGACTTTCATGGACCTTGAGACAAATTAACATAAAGTGTTGTTCATACAATATATCACTTGACTTATATCAGACCACAAACTTTCAATAGACAGAGACGATGTTTTCTCTGGTCGCATTACAAACGAGCGTACCAGCTGTATTGCCAATGTACAGTATAATAAACGTTTTTCGGTAATTAGAAAAAGCTGACGTCACTGATTACACCAGATGACGGTAGCCTCATCACGATTAAGTTTTAGTAGATCGACTAACTGTTAAGTATTAATAAAAACTAAACCTAAGTCTCTGTCTACTGAAAGCTTGTAGTTTAATGATCTCTAAGTGGTCTAATAAAAATTTTATGTGAGATTAATATAAATTTAAGAACAGTTTTTATTTCTCAAAGTTTTTGTTAGGCATAATAAATACTCTAACTCTATGTAATATTATTATTATTTTGTTTAACAAATAAACACAAAATCATGAAAGTTGTTTTATTTATCCGTATTATCAAATTCTTTTAGTAAAACTTGGTCATGTTTAACAATAAGACTGTAATTTTACGCATTGTAACTCTAGTATACAAAACTGATCAAGCCTACTTTTTAATTATTGGTAGGGTATAACTCTGTAATTACTTTTAAAAATCAAATTTAAAAACTAGTTATAGCGTTTAAAAGCATAATAAATAAAAAATCGAAGTGTTTAACTTGTATATGTTGTTGTAGAAATTATTGACAACTAACTACTCAACTTTTCAATGGATAACTTTACGTTTTTAAAACTTTAAACTTACTACCAATTATATAATGTTATATCTACAAAAAAAAAAGTTATCAGAAGTACCTAAACATAATTAGTTATAAACTAATGTAATTTTTAAAGTAAGATAAATACATTTATCATTTTTTAAGGACGATAAGTATATCTGCTATTTAAAGAAATAAAATACATTTACTATAGTTTTATGGTAAACTCTAAATTTGTTCTAAGAATTTTTACAAATACAATTAAAGTATCACAAAATTTATAAGTAGTTCTTTCACAATACTTGATTAAAGCTTTGGTTATACAAGTTATCAAGAAAAAATGTTCAGAATACTTTTAGTTTTATTAAACAATTAAGAAAAATACCTGCACAAATTTTTCCATCTCCACGAAAACCAGGTAGGCAGTGGCATGCACTATACAAACAAACTGCGTTGATGTCACAAACTTCTTGTGGATTATCTTCAGTACATAGTACTTCTGTATAAGACGAATATTTCTTTATCAAGCTTTGTAAATTATATCTTAGTATAGATAATTTATGATATAAACCAAACAATATTTTAAAAAGGAATATTTTTTGAAAGAAAAAGCTTAAAGTCAGAAACATATCTAAACTGTTGTTTGGTTTAAACAATAAATAAATATTGCTTTAATTTTCCTATGAAGTATAGAGTAAATTAAATCATATCTAAATAAAACAACACGTTACATACTTATATTGAAATATATAGACCAAAAGTATACAACATAAACTTTTTCCCAAAAAAATCATAGGTAAAACAAAATCTTACAATATCAAATAATGTAAAATAACTCGTCTAATAGGCTACTTTAATTTACAAACATTCATTTGATTCGTTCTTAGTTTTGATATAATAAATTTTTAAAAATATCGTAAAAACACTTCTAAAACATACCGTTTTCACAACATGTTCCATTCCAACCTTTTCCGCACATGCATCTGTATTTATTTAGGATATTTTAGCTGATTAGAAAATAAGGTGCTTTTCTTTTTTTTTAATTTAAAATAATCGGTTATTAGCAGTATTTTTTTTACAAAAAGTCAAAATGTAACTTTTCGATGTAAAAGTTTATTGATAATAATTATAACTATTAATTAAAGTATAAAACTTTACTTAAGTACTGCTGTTTTCTCTTGATAAATGATGTCATCTAACTTTCGAAAAGCAGTGATGTTTTTTATACCATCGTAAAAAAAGTAGTACACTGCACCACACAACCACCAACGACAGTCCATGTGACAATATGCGGTCTGGTTTCGTTATTCATAGGACTCATCAGGCAGACAAAGTCATTACGAACTGTTGTATGTAATTTTCAGCTGTAGATACAACATCGCGACTATGTTTATCTGATGAATCTTAATAAGGACGAAACCAAGTCGAAAATTGTCAAATGGTCTGTTATTGATGGTCGATTGGTGCATTCTAGTCTTATAAAGGAAATTAAAAGCTTTTAGAAATGTTTGATTTTTTTTATAAATAAAATAACAAACTAGTTTTACTTTAAAAAATGTGCAAAAGCCTCAAATAGTTGTAATTTTCTAACTCATTGTTAACGCTGTCTATAACTCCTTCATTCAAACAGATTAAATTGCAAACAATATTTTCATTCAACTTTTTTGGGCAGAAACCACCACACTCCGCCTTTTTTTTTACTTTTCTTTCACGAAAAGAAACTCCGCTGAGACCACACGTTTCAGTACATGGCGACCAAGAGCTCCAAGCCGTTATTTCGCAGTCAACTAGAGTTAGTTTACATATAATCTACTCTTTTGTCGCTTGAAAGATTGAAACATTTTTTTTCAATTCAATTTTTTCTAGATTTATTATGCAAGCAATGTTTCGCACAATGAGCTCAATAGTGCATAAACTAAAATTCTCAAAATATGTGTCAAAAAGTCACAATAAAACTTTTTTCTCTTATATTTTAAAGTGACGATTTTATTAACGTATATACTGTATTAAAAAAAAAAACAAAAAAAGAAATTAGTTCAAAACCTACCAGCGCAGCACTCGTCATTACAGAAGGAAGTTTCTTCATTACTTCCTTCACATTCTAAACCTCCACAACTTGCAGTTACCTCTTTCATTCTTGATCTCATCATTGTTCCATTGCCGCAGGAAACCGAACATGCACTAAAGTTTCCCCAAGAATCCCACCTATTTGGAAATTGCCTTTATACAAGTTAAATAGAGTTTTAAACCTTATGTTCATTTTTAATACTTTTTAGCTGATATTTTATTCTCTTTTTAAGCAATTAATTAGAAATAGCGAGATATTACATAACAAGACAGTACATCAAACTGCCTAAAAGTCTAATAAATACTGAAAATTGTGGTTTATAATAGTTTCTAAAAATGTTACTTCAGATGAAAAAGCAACATTTGAAGTTTAATAAGTATACAATATAAGCACTATATTATTAAGTAAAAACATTTTAGATGAAGTTTTTAGATTTTTTCTTCATCACCATTTAAAAACAGTTTTTTTTTTAATTCAAGAATTATGTGTAGTGGTAAACAATGAATGAAATATATAAACTTATATTAGTTCTAGCATCGCCAAAGTATATAAATAGATTTTTTCATAAAGCATTAAGATTTAGCAAACAACTTACAAACTTCACAGATCAAACAATTTTATTTTTTAGTTTTATGTTTTTGTAAAGTAAACGTGCATCGACTAAACATAAAAGTAAAGAATTTGATAAGTTTGAAATATTGATTAACCTTTTTACAAAGCTGATGTTTTTGACTTGAATTTTAGATTTTTTAATTATAAACCTTATCTATGAACCCTAAATGCAATCAGTGATAGGATAAAGTAAAAGAGGTCTATGTACAAATCAAGGCTCAGGTAATCTGGTGAAATTACTAAAAGAACATATAAATGTATTTGGAACGTTTGCTTTAAATAAAGACAACGATAAAACATTTATAGTTAATACCAAGTCTCATTTCAATCAATTAGTAAATAAAATAAACCGATAACAGCTGTGATAAATTTATAAAACTTTGTCAAAATTTTAGTAATTAGTTGTATTTACTAACAATCTTAATTAGTCAAAATACTCAAATTAAACAATAAAAGATAGTTATACAACAAGAAATTATTTGAAAAATCAAATTCTTTTTGATAATACGGGCTTATTAAAACAATTTCAATAAATATTAAAGTTTAGGTGTTTTTAAGTATTGCTTTTAATATAAGGAATTATACCTAACTTTTATCAAAAAATATTATCAACATTAAATGTATTGTATCACATGTAATGTCACTAAAAGCAAAAATTAAAGAAACCGTTCAACCTTTACACAAGACTTATAAACTACTAATCGGTAATGTTCTAAATATCATACAGCTGTTTCTCTTTCATAAAAGCACTGACGTGCATAACAAAAAAAACCTAATCGGAAGTAAAGAGTAAAATCTCAAGTATTTTGAAAATAAAATTACTTGTCAAAAAATCAAATGCACGTGACCGATAAATAAAAAAAAACAATATCAGAGAAAGGTAGACAGGCTCAACTATTTAAAACCTTTTTATAATATAATATTAGTAAAGCTACTTTACTAAACATAATTAAAAACCTCAAATTGTATAAAAGTAAAAAATCCAAATTCTCGATAAACTGGGCAAAGCGAAATCAAAAAAAAAGTTTACAATAGAAATATTAACTTATAAACTAATTAAATAAAAAAACTTATTTAATTAAAGAGTATACATTTTGGCAAAAGCGGACGAAGGCAGTGTATTAAACAATTCTTTTTCATACTAGTAACTGTTGTATACAAAACATTTTTGACAAGACTTTTTTGATATGTATCTTATATTTTTTTCTTAACACTTATGTTTGAGTCTCATCAAACCATTTTTAGTAGGAAAATCCTAATATTTTTTACTTAGCATTTAAAATCGCTTCAGTTTTTAACAGTTTTTGTTAGTTGACTCACAATGTAGTAATTTATTTGACTATTAAGTAATAATATAAAATACAAAGTTTTCTATCATA
The DNA here is from genome assembly GCF_965202585.1 of Thalia democratica. Lineage (NCBI taxonomy): Eukaryota > Metazoa > Chordata > Thaliacea > Salpida > Salpidae > Thalia > Thalia democratica. The sequence continues at coordinate 64,305,278 of NC_139165.1, forward strand.
GTATCGTACACTCAAGGACGATACTTGTCCAGTGGGACAAGACCTGTCACGGAGTGCAGAGCATTGCGGGTCAATAAGCCGGGGCTCGACGCCTTGGTCTCGCAGTCGGTTACTAACTCGTCTTGTAAAGTTAAGCTCACTGTCATTACTATTACTAGCCATGATGGAAGTTATTTAGGGAGTAGGGGTTCTAAATCCACACTATTGAATTACACTGATGATATTATTTCAACAGGGTATAGGGTGCTAAGCCACACTATTGAACTGCTGGTATCAAATTTATATAACTTAGTTTGATAGAAAAATGTTAACAAGTGAGAGAGACTGCTTGCAAATTATTTACTAAAATCACAATGATTTACACATATGAATAATGGTAGAAAAAACTAAAACTTATTTAATTATAGCAACAACCAAATATAAATTAACTAACAGTTGGTTATTAGAATACTTTACTCAAAGAATTCAATTATTTTAAAACTCTTAGAATTAATCTTGACTGAGATAACTTTTAAGAGAAGCAAACTGTTTACAAATCTTATTAAATCTATAGCAAAAAACTTTTACCTAGTAATGTGAATGTAGCAACCACAATGTATAAACAAATCAAAGAATTTATTATAACACGAAATTTACTGCAAAAACAATACCAAAACAATATCAAATATACTCACTAAGTTTTATAGTCCACTTCTATGTAAAATTCTACCAAAAAAATCCAATCTAAAAAACTCCAAAAAGGAAAAACCGCACTATTCAGTAAGATTATCATTATATAACTTTTGTTTGTTTGGCGGCAAAACAATATAAAAAACCCCCTAATGTTTGCAATATTGAAAAGTTTATTTTATTTAGCCAGAGGCGTTACAATAGCATTGGTTAATATACTGTTTTAGATCTTTAAAGATTTATTATTGAACTTTTATGAAAATTCAAAATTAATTTTATAGTACAGGATAGGAAACATACTAATTAAAAAAAAAAAAAAATAATGTTGTCCTACAGAAGATCGCGACTTTTTCACTTAATCTTTTGAAGCCTTTTGTATAAAAACAAGACTAAGTAAAAAAATTGTATACAACTTAAAGTAATAATATATTTAGTTATATTAGTTCAAATTCCGAAATCTTCTCATAAGATAGATTTTTAGTGTTGTCTACTTTATTTTGTAACTTCACTAAAACTTGAACAAAACGGTCTTATTAAAATATTTTTTAAAGTTTTAAAGCAACTAGTACGATACTAGATATATTTTTTAACTTTAATATCACTTTAACACTGATTTAAATTTTCAATATTTTTGAAATTTGTTTATTAACTTAAAAAAAAATGATACTTTGCTATTCAATGCATATTGTTATGCAAAGAAAAAAATAAGGGGAAACTTAAATTAAAGTTAAAACTTTCGTAAAACATAAACTTCAGCTGTAACACTTTTTTTTCGATCTCCTAAGACGACCTTTAATGCCTCCTTTGTTTCCGTGGTTATAGATTGTTGAATAAATTATTTTTCTAAATAGAATTTAAGTTTCGTTGATGCAACGAGGAAAAGTTATGTTAAAGATTTAACTATATTATAATATAAGTGTTTCATTCATTCGATAAAGAAAAAACAAGATAAAAATAATAAATTTTAGTTCATTTAATTCAATGAAAAAAGCATTAACAAAAATTAAGCTAACTTGCAATCAACAGGACAACACTGATTACCACATGGTTGAGTTTCATGAGTGTCTCCCACGCAATCAGCACCTCCGTGTGCGGCTTCTTCTAGCTTGGATCTTGTTCGAACCCTCGTTCCACCTCCGCAAGACACTGTACATGATTCCCAAGTGTTCCATTGGTCCCACACACAGTTGACTATTAAAATTTGTTTAAATAGAGTTTGATGTTTGTGACGTAAATAAATTTAGTTCGAACTTTAATTCTTATTTATTAATAAATATAAGTTAATTTTAGGTTTCATTAAGTATGATTCATTTTTTAACTTATTCGCAAAAAAAAGTGTTTTAACAAAGATAAAAATGTTTAAGTTCCTTTGTAAAACTCCATTTATAATTTCGTCTTTTTTGTTTATTGTTAACTAAACGGTAAAGGTCATTAGTAACTTTTGCTTTAATAGTCATGAAATGCCCTACTAAACTATTTATATTTTTTTAAATTATTTTATATAGAGCTAAAAGCACTAGGTCTGCTAGTTATTTAAAACGGAAATAAGCAAAATACCAGGACATGCCCTAAGGTTGCAACTTCTTGGAGACGGGACAGAACAAGCACCGCAAGGTCCCTTTTGTCTAGTTATAGCTGCAGTTTGAGTTCCAGGGCCGCAAGACGTAGAGCATGATCCCCATTGCCAACTGCATGGGGTCGTGTCGCATGGTGGCGGGCTTCTGCGGCGTCTCCGTACACGGAAGCTTAAAAAAGTAGTAAAAGATTGTAAAAGAGAAGAAGCAAGAGCATATTTTTGTATGTTTTGTAAATTTTAGCAAAACATTTCTAAACCATCTTTTAAGTTTTATAATTATTTTTATTAGTTTTTATTAATAGAAGGCAAAGGCAATGTAGAAAATAGTATTAACTGTTAAATTAAAAACCAAAGCTTACCCTGCTGAAGCAAAATTAAAGATTAAAAACAATGCAAAAACTAAAAATATATATTTTCCCATTACTTTATTACTTATATATTCTAAAACAAATCTAAAAATAGAAAACTGTTGTTGTTGAATGCACTTAAAAAACTTCAATCTAATATCGTCTGCATTGAACTTTACAATAAACTTAGTGTTTTATACTTTTAAGTTAAAATTTCAAGGCAATTACTAAACTAGAAAAAAAAGGTAGTTTTATTCACGTTTAAGTTATTTATAAATTAAAGGTCGCCAATTGGACTTATAAAAAATAATTATAACGTTAAAACTTTATTTAAAGTTATAAAACTGCTAACGAAAGTTTTGTACATCGAAAATCTAAAAAGAACATCGTACAAGACCTTAAATAGTTAAAAAAGCAATTATAAATTCAATTTTTGAAGTTCAGCTTTTGATTATAAAATAAAAAACAAAAATTAAGATGTTTATTACTTCCGTATCGGTACAAAAATAAAGTAGTTTCTGTTTTCAACAAATTAATTAAGTAACAGTTAGTAGAAACTAAAACTTAAAAATAAATTTTTATTTTACTTTATTAATGCTAAGTAAAGTGCAGTAAATTCTGTTATTCTGATAAAAATAATAATAAAACACAGTTTATAAACAAAGAGAAAAAGTAAGATTCTTTTTAGATAGTCTCCTAAAACTTATGATAATATTTTGATAAGGAAAGCTTAAGAACTAAGCAAAAATTATTCCCTAAAACGGTCTAAAACAAATTAAAAATATTAACTTTAAAGACTTATAGTTAACAACTATACTTACAATTTCAATAAAGCGTTATGATTCCATCTATTAAAATAAAGTATTTCTAAAAGTAACTTAATGTGGTGTTTAATCCTAAAGACTCTGAAATGCAAAACTAAACGTAAATGCAAAAGAAAATTATATACAAACACTTTATTCAATACGATAAGTTATAAAAAGTAGTATTAGCCTAATATTCAAAATAAAAATTGTCTCTAATTTAATAAATATTTTTAGGCACAAGCTAAAGAAAATTTGAGTTTTAGTTTTTTAATAAAACTCTAAAACTTTCTACTCAAACTAGTTTAGTTCAATATCTGCCCTAAAAAAAGAAAAAGAAAACAAATAAATTGACGATTGTATGCAATTTCGTTTATTCTCATAAACTGATTGTCTAAGATAGGCATTGTAATGTATAGATTTTACCTTAATATGATGGCGATCTCGCCTGCTTGGTAATCCTTGCTCTAAATCTTTTAACAAGTAATCGATCCGATTGTAAAAAAGAACTTTTATGCAGGCTGTTTTATTATATTTGTTGTATATCCAAAATAGTCTAGTAGCATTTCTTAATTAAATATTATATAACTAAACGATGTTAAATACAAAAAATTATAATAATACAGTAAAAAATAAAAGTAACCTCAGTATAACTAAATAAAGTTCTTTTTTAGTAAAATACCTACCCTAACGAAATGGACTGGAGGTAATGCTTGAATATTAAAGTTTTCTAACCCTTGATCGTCGTAATTTCTAAAATAAGTCAAAATATTTTATCTTAGATACGCACTAGAAGGGTGCCAGAATGCTGATGTTGGTTCGCCATTTGAACACTGAAAAACCAATGAACATATTAACTACATACTTCAATAAATATTTAACAAGTAATGTGTTTTTATTCGTTTTGCTTCAAAATTTCATGCGCAAAAATTTTTGTCAGGAATTTCTAAATCAAATAAGCAAGTCTGCTGCACACCATGACCAATAGAAATAAAAAAACAGAACAATGAATAGATTTTTTTTGTTTTAAGTTAAAATGTCATGCTTTTTTGTGTCTAAGTTAGATGAAGGATGGCAACCAGCTTAACACAATTAAAAGTGTATATTTTTTAATTTTTTTAGTTAAAAAAAAATATTTTGTATAATATAGTTGAGAAAATTATTTTTTTTAATCAAAAATTTATGTCACTAGAACTTCTTACAAGTTTTTAAAAAGCATGTAAAGTATATCAACTTTTAATTAAAGATTTAATATCTAATAGCTTTAAATTGTGGCCAACAAGAAGTTTGAAATGTCACAATTAAAGACAGATAATTTGATAATGCTTTTGCTTTTTTTTTGATTACTCAGCATCGTTTTATTTACACTTTATCATTATTATTAAAATCGTTATTTCTCTCAAGAAAAAAAAATATTTCAAAACTTTGTATAAAGTCATATAATTGTACTTTTTTGTTGAATTTGTACTAAAATTAAAGACAAAATTTAATTTTTTTATAGATCAGTACTGGGAAAAGTTTACTTAGGTTTTTTTCTTATAAATACATAGGTAAAAAAAAAGGCATCTGCAATGTAAAATAATGTTTAAATGATATGTATTAAAAGGCAGCAAAACCCACAATGTATTTGTCTATTTTTACGGGTCAAATTTAGGCCTAAAACTTTTACCATTGAAAAAAATTTTCTGCGAAACAGCTGCAGCAAAAATGAAGAAAACAAAACTCATATATCGCTTGTATGACTTTACGAAAGCTTTCAAATTGTGATATTGTTGAACATTGTTTGTCCCCCAAGTTCCTTAAATCTATCAACCTTAAATTGTGTAACTAAAATATTGACTACAACTCAAAATTTTACAAATTGCGCTTTGTGTTTAGCAGGAATTAAATCATTCTAAAAAAACAAAAAAAAAAGTTTAACTTAAAGGGTTATGGTCAAATTACTTTTAAAACTATGCTTAAATCTTAAATTTAACTTATAACACACGTATTTAATTTAAGTGTGTTATAAGTGTTGTTTAGATTAAGTTAACTCTATCAACAAAAATTACAAAAAGTAAAGTTTAGTTTGTAAATGTTAAAAATAAGGTAAATATACATTCAATGTTCAAGAAAATAGCTATATGATGTTTATTCGTTGTTTTGTACATACCTAAAGTTTAACATATCAATTAACTGTTTTTTCTAAGTTGTAAAAGTATAATTTAGATTTCATACTTGCTTGTTTTATAATTACACTTAAAAGTTTTACTTCTTTTATTATTGTTTCTTCTAAATGATCTAGGTTTTGATACCTAGACCAATCGTTGGCTGGGCAACTTCTACACCAAACCCTTACCCTTGGTTGGTTTTTTTATTAAATCAATTTATAAAAACTTTTTTTTTTGTTTTTCTTACTTTCATTATAACCCAAAACACTTGCACTTAGTCTTAATTGGAAAACAAAAAAAATTGTTATTATTACTTTCATATTTTTTTTTACTTTCGGGAAAAAATGACCCATCGTAAAAAGCAGGTGAACCATTGTGCAAAAATTACCCTTCGCTTAAATGTTTCTTCTTTGATATTGACCGTTTTCATGTGCAACTTTTGGAAGTACTTGTATGAAAAAGGATTTTTGTCGGCGATCATGCAACAGCAACATATGTTCAAAAAGAATATTGTCTACCTTAGGTTATTTTATTTTTTCCAAACAAGCTACTAAAACTAGTCTAATTCAAGCTGTTTTATAAGTTTTAAAAATTAAATTTTTACAGTAGTTTATTGAATAAAAAAAATACCTCAAATAGTTTGGTCCCAGGACATGGTGCACAAAGAATCTTTAGGTTCTTAGTCGTTCACCACGAATACCTTTTAACGTCTTGTCCAGGACAAATACCTTACCTACATTTTATAGCATCTTAACTTAACTGTGTAAAGTGTATTCAACACAAAATGTTAATGCTCATAAATATTGTGAATGGACCTGGTTTGGATTAAGACCTTTCTATCACTGATCTTAAACATATACTTTGACTGATTAATGATTGAAAAAAAAAAAAAAAACTTCTTTTTCTTACTTCTGCAAACACTTTGGCAGGCATCTTTATTTTACCTCTTATTAGGCCTGTAATGGTGATTTATATGTGAGTATGAGTACTACTGCTTATTTGTCAATCAGTTGTCTAGACCTGTAACGAGATCTGATGTATCCTCAGACCTAAAAATCAGTACCCCTTCCAAGCAATAAGGTACAAGAAGCAATAATGAATGCACTGAGTAAATAATGTACAGTAAAACTTTATTGAACAAGTACAATATATCTTAATAAACATAGATTCAAAAGATGGTTCTCCTTATGCCTTTAAGAATTGAAAGAAAATATTTAGATACAGTTATAATATGTAGGTACAAGTATATTAAAACTTGATATTATAAATTATTATTAATATAACAAATTGAGGTGGAATCACAAATTAAAGCTATTTAGTATCTATCATGATAAATAGATCTTTACACAATTTGCTAGGAACATAGTACCATTATTATGTTAAATAATCTAAAAATCCCACTAAGACTTCACATTATAAAAGTAATATAGTTTGTTGCCTTATCTCAGTTTGTACAAAGAATTAAAAAACTTAAGCATAATAAGCTAAGTTGTATAACTATGGCAAATGTTTTCTTGGTCTAACTTTTGATAACCTGTTTTACTAGTTTTTTTATCTTAGTCGTACAGTTGCTTATTATAAATAAAAAAAATTTAAACTATTAATTTTCTTTTTGTTAAGAATAATAGTTAAAATCTATCCACCATTGACAAACAGTATAACTAATGCATGATAATTTTTTATAAGTTGTGGTCTTAGGTAGGGAATTTTCTTTTATTTGTTGATTACTGTTAGGTTTTCATCACAGTTTTCTTTTAGTTGTTTTAATAATATTACTTTAACTTTTTTATTGCTTCAAGTAAAAAAGTTTATGTTTCAGTTGATTTTTGTAAGTAAAGTATAGCTATACTTGAAATCTCTTATTACTTGTGTTTTTTCCTACAAGTTGATGAAACTTGTTTAATTAGATCAATGTTATTTAAGTTTACTTTGTTTAAACAAAATTAAATTAAAGTTATAAAGATAAACTTTAGTATATAAATTGTTGTTCAGTTTTAGAAATGCATCAAAAGTTTTAAAAATTTCTTTTTAATTAAATTTTTTCTGCAAATTGTTTAGTCTAATAAGTTTTTACATAAAGGTTTTTTATTAATGGTGAATGCTTTATGGATCTATGGCAAAGTCAAAAAAATACTCCAATCAAACTTCTCAAATTATCAACTGGGACAGAGAAAAGCTTGAAGATGCTTACTTTAAAACTTCTAGCAATCTTGAAGCCCTTAAAGTCCATGCAATAAAACAGGAAGATAAAATTAAACAGTTAGTAGTTAATTTTTTAAATTCAGTTAAAAAAAAGTTTTAATGGTTTTAATAAGTTTTTTGGTTAAGCAAATATTTCAACCTTATTATACTAATCAAAACATATTCTATAGTTAAAAATTTAAGTTTATGATTAACATATCTATATTATAAAAAAAAATCTAAAAAGCTTAGATTAATATCAAATCATTAATAGTATACCTAATAAGCTGAAGTACCTTTTGTAACCTTTAAATAATTTTATACTTATAAATGACATTATCTAATCAAATCATATTATTTTTAGCTTAACAATCAAATTTAAAACTCTTCACAAGAAGCTAGAACTGCACAATATTTCAACTAGACTAACAACAAGTTAGTTTGGTTATGTAAATTTTTGCCTTTTATTAAACACTGTGTAACAAATTTATTAAGTATATGCTTTTTAACTGGTATTAGATGTTAATTTTTTAGTATAAGTTTAGTTGTATTATCTGGTTGTATAGCATTTTATTATTATTATTTTTTTTGTATACTTAATGAACACAAAAAACTAAAACAGTTAGAACAGAATTAGCACCAACTGTATCCTGCAAGCTTCATTTAATTTATTTTTTACAATTTTATTTTAAACACTTGTTATTATGTATTATATTTTTACTCTATTTAGTATTTTGTCTCACAAAATAATTTTATTCAAATAACTCTTTTTATCAGTCTAAAAGTGTTTTTTTAGGCAACTTTTGATTGTTAATTTAAGATGCTGTTTACCCCTGACTTATTCTATTTTAGTTACACATTTTTATATTCAAGTGTTTGTTAGTAAATATGTATTTTTACATATTAGGTTTTTCTAATTTTCTTTAATATTTTGTTTATACAGCTCTTAATAGTGTAGTACTTTTTTATATTTATAATTTTAATTTACACTGTGTTTTTTTCTCACTTTAAAGTTATTTGTTTAAAAGGATGTCTTACAATATATTGAAAAGCTTTAAAACATGAATATTACTTTTTTTATTACTTTAAATATAAATTAGCAGTTAAAAAAGTCTACAGTAGTATTAATTTGATTAGTACTTAAGTTGTATCCTATAAGCTTATCCCTTTCATTATAACACTTATTTTATACTTTTTTAACCCATTTAAAGACATTAAAATGATTAACTTCAAACAAAAAAGCTAGTTAAAGTGCTTAAAAACATTCGTAAGGATAATTTATATATGCCAACTAGTTATAAAAATGTTTAGTTTTAAGAAAGTATTAGTTTTGGTAAATGAAGTATATAGTTTTACATTAATAAGTTTAAATAATTACTAGTCGTGATAGAATTGTTATACATACACATATAAATTACTTTCATTCCTAAATAATATTTTAAGATGAAAATGCAACTGAAACTTCAAATAATGTTCAGAAAAGTGCAAATAATGAACAACCAAATCGAATAAAGCAGCTACAACTAGATAAAGATGTTTTAAAGAAAAAAGTAAGTTTAGTTTTATTAACACTAACATAATCCACCATTATTCTGTATTATGTTAACATAATACAAAAAAATACTCATCAAGTTATTATTTTTATAGTTTTAACGTTTTTTTATGTACTTCTTTTAATTTTAGTATTTTTAGCTCCACCAAATCAATCAGCAGTTCAAACTTTATGTAAAAAGGGCAGGAGTTTCTCCAACTGTTTCTAAAACAGTTAGCAGGTATTGATTATTATTAGTTAAGTAGTGTTTTATATTTTATCTTAGTTTATTAATTTTAGTTTAATAACTTTTTATACTTTAAGTCTTATTAAAACTAAACTTCGCACTTGTTTTACACTTAACCCTGAATAAAAAATGCTTGGTACATAAAGTTTAAGCTATCAAAATCATGTCAATTTAAAGAGTTTTTTTTACAAACTGGTTTAGTTTTGTTAGTTTTTATCCTCTGAGTTACTTATGATTATTTATAGAACTTAAAGTAATTTTACAACATGAATCATTTAAGTTTAAATAGTTCAGTAGGTTCTTAATGTTAAGTGCAAACTAAAATGGTAACATAGACTATGTAATGAAAAAAAATTAACTTCTTCAGTTTTTAGGCAATCCTTTTAAAGCATTTATAGTTTGGTTTTTCCAAACTTGAAGACAAATAATTGTACTGATTTTTGAATATTTTTTTAGTAAAACCTTTTTTTTACTATAAAACCTATTTTTTATGTCATAGTTTGATTTTTTTACACTATTCACTCTAAATAATTGTTTTAACTGTGCAAGGAATATATTGTGAAAACTTAAGATCCCTAGCTTAAAAAATCTAGGGAAGGTAGGTTTTAATAAAACAGTTTTATATATGCTATTTTGTTTGTGTCTAGGAATTAATTAAAGACAAAATTGTTGTAAGATTGTTTGATAAGCGTTTTTCATACTAACTGTATTAAATGTACTTAATTTTTATTGCTGCACTAAAAAATATCTCTTGTTGTTTGAGTTGATTAAGATTCTTTAAATAATTATTCTATATCTAGCTACTATTACTTCCTACTAGCAATTGTTTAAAAAGTTTTTGCTTATAAAGTATTTTGTTATAACAGTTGAACCATAGGTATATTTGGCAGAAAATTGTGTTTCTTAATTGAAGTAGAGCTGATGTAATGGTAACATTATATAAAAGTTCTAATTATCTTAATTTTAAGATGTGAAAATTGTTTTTAAGTTAAATTGTGATAAGTTTGTTTTATTGAAAATAAGGACGCTGTTCATCAACATTTTTTACTTTAGTTTTGAAGTTTTTGATAAACTAAAATTTTTAAACTGTTTTGAAAAATAGTTATTTAATAAATTAGTAATAAAATATAAGTAAAACATATTCATTAGAAGTAGTTGAGAAAAAAAAATCTTGTTAAAATTTTAAGACATAATATAAAAAAAGTAGGAAAAACTTTGTTTTTTAAAACTTATAATAATTTATTTACGAAAACTATTAAAAAACTCTAAATCACGTTTAAATAAACACAGATAAGAGGCAAAAACCCAATTTTACTCTTGTAAAGAGTTGTAAGAACTTCAGCACAAAAAAAAGATAAACAATTCATTTGATACTCAATATTAAACTTAAACTTATCAAAACTCGATATAAGCTTACAATATGAATACTTAAATAACAGAAAAAAAAAGTTTATCCTTTACATTTTCGATTTTTGATTTATTTTTTATTGATGTTTAAGAATATCTAAAATGTTATAATGTTTTTATAATTGAAATTATGATTCAATTTAGTATAACAAATTTTTAAGTATTGAAAAAAATGTTTTAGTGCAGAAACAAAATCTCGTATTGAATTGAGAAGACTTGGTCATGTAACAGACAAGCTAAGTTCAGAAAAGAATTCATTACTAAGTGATATCAAATCAAAAGATGAAATGATCAATGTTTTAAAGGAAGAAATTGAGAAATACAAAATGGAAATTAAAAACATGGGTTTGTTTTTTATAGAAGTAAGTTTGAAATTGGTTAATAAGCTGTTTATTGCATCTACGTAAATGAAAAAGGACTAATTTTGCTTAACTTGAGCATTATCGTTATAAATAGGTTTTCCAAATATCCAACTATAAGTGTAGAAGATCGAGTTATAAAAATAAAAACAATAAAATTGTTTTAAAACTTAACTAAAATATATTATTACCTTAATTTTATTATTAACATAACTGCAGTGTTTATTAAAGGGCTTACTAAATCATTTTGCACATGTTAGGAATATAAGACATATTTAAAAAAATATACTTAGAGTTTTGTTGTAAATATACTTCAGTCATTTTTAAAGCTTTAAATAACTTTATAAAATATTTTTTTATACATTTTGAAAATTGTTACAATTTATACCAATCGTATTTCGTTTGTTTTTATTGGTTTGTTGTATACTTAAAAAATAAAGTTTAGGGTTGTTTTAATAAAAAAAGGATTATTATTTATTGTAAATTATTTAAAATTGGTATAAACGGTTTTGTAGTATCTTAAATAAGAATATTTTTTAGATATTGCTCAAGAAAACCAATTACTTAAGTTAAAGGAGCATATGTCATCATCGCAAAGGATAACTGTGAATGAAAACATTGAGTTGATCAAAGTTAAAAGAGAAATTAAAGAAAAGTCTACTGCCTTCTCTAAGATAGAAAATAGGTAATTTTTAATAGTTTTAAAAACATTTGTAGCTATATTTTAGTTAAAGATAATTATAATTTTTATTATTTTGTCATTTCCATCATTAACAATTTATTAAAATTGTCATTCTTAAAGTGTGTGATGTATGAATGCTTCTTGACTAAAAATCTAAATTATGTGCTAGCCGTAAAAATAGAAAAATGTTATGATCGTAGGCTTCTTGAACATAAAACTAAAATTACACCAGTTACCTGTTTATGCATTTTACTATGTAAATTAATGGCTCAACCATAAAGGAATCTAGTTAATTAAATTGATTTCTGCTGTACCTTAAAACCAACCAACAAGAAGGAACTAGTAGCAATATCTTGGCTAATTGTCAGCAAAGATAAAATGTTTTTCCTCTCATACAATAAGAACTAGACTACATCAACTGCAACCATAAAAAATTTCCGCGTAACATTCTTCGACCTGGTTTCAGTATTAGGACTCATCAGGTAGACATAGACATGTTGGACCATTGCTTAAGTTTAACTAAGTGAGCTTTAGTACTAAAGAATCTGTTCATGGTTACAGTCAAAAGCTACAGGTACAACAAGAACTAAGTAAGCTTGATTAAACAAAAACACTTTTAAATTTATGAGAGTTAATTAAAAAATTTAATGTCGAATAGTGTATGGGCATTGAGAAGTTTTGTTAATAACTTTAACTTTTAGACTCTTTTAATGCTTAATAAAATTCAAAGTAACTTTTGAAATATAAGTGATCAAAGTCGATGAGCTTCCAAACTATGGAAGCTGCAAAACTAAATGGCAGAATAAGATTAATCTATGTTACTTTCATTTTTAGTAATTTTTAAAGATTTTTATAATATTTTTTAATAGTGTATGTAACATACTATCAAAAATATTTAATATTTAGTAAAAATTAAAATTAAAAACCAATTTTTTAATATTATTTTTTGTCTAAAAATTTTGAAGTTTTATATAAAAAAATATTATTATCAATATTTAAAGTTTATTGTGATTGTTGCTTGAAAATTTGAGATCTTTAGCTTAAAAAGGTATATATTTATACGTTTTCAGTGAAATTTTAAATAAAAAACATGAAAAAAGTTCGGTCCTTGATACGTTTTAATGACTTTATCTCAAATAGTAATTAAAAGTCTAATATTTTATTAAAACTGATTTAAAGTTAATACTTTAAGCTTTTATATAAGTACCAATGTTGATTTTGATGAAATACATGCCATTAAATAAATCTATTTATGAAATAGAAAAAAATATGTTTCACTTACCAGTAACTCATAGTAAGTATGTATAACCGTAAAATTAGTCATTATTTTCTGCTTAACTTATAAGAATATACTCACAATTTTTATACTATTTTGACAACTGATGAAATTAACTTTTTAAGCTTAAAATAAACATTAAAAAAAATTATTATTGCTAGTTTATTGTCAATACGATGGATCCATGCATCAAAACCTAGGCTACTTAAACAGAAAAACTCATAGCGAAGAGATCGAGAAAATAACAAAAAAAAAATCATTTTGTTTAAAACAAAAATAAATACATAAATTAATTTGATTTTAAATTTATAGACTAACATAAAAATAAAAAAATTTAACACACAAACTTCTACATTTTAACTTATTTACGCTTCAAATGTAAAAGTATGTTGTCTCTTCTCTTCCTTAAAAGTAATTCCATCATTAACACTTACAATGATCCGTCAGATCCAACAACAGTAAAAAGATTCACACAATTTGAAATCGATATAGTAGTATATCTGCAACATTTGATGTCATTTTAACTTCAGAAAACATAGTGCAAGTTATTTCTTTACTATATAAAAATAGTAATCTAAGTTTTAACTATTTTTATGATGTTTGTTCTTATGATAAGTTTTTGTTGCACATTTCGTAGGTTTGATGACTTTTTAGATGCATTATTTTAAGTCCTGATGTTATCTGAATATTTTTTAGTTATGCTGTCCGATTTATAGAAAAAATCAGCTTTGATTTAAAAAAGGTACAACAGTTAAGCTGTTTTAAAAATGAAAACTTATTGATTTATATTGTATTGAAAAATAAGAATCAAAGACTTTTAGATACATAACCATGCAAAAAGATTACGAACGAATGCGTATTTACATAGAAGAATTAAATAAGGAAAAGGCCAATTTACAGTCTCAACTAGCAAGGAATGAAGCAACATCTATTATATCTAATGTATGTTTTAGCTTTAGAGTAACTTTCGAGATAATTTTAGAGAATCTAATAATGTTATATTTATTATATGTTTCAACAACATTATTGTTTAGTATTTTATTGATAATATTTTTATCATAAACTTAGTTTATTTTCCAAAAAGGTGCTATATAAAGCTTAATTCTTTCGAAACTAAAATAAAAAACATATCTAGCTCATACATAAACTAGTTAAGTTGTGTTTTTTATTGGTCTTCATCAGTTTTTATGAAGTATTGAGTTGTTTCAGTTTTATTATATTATAAAGTTAAAAGTATATATTTGTTATTTGTTTTGATTTTTAGAAAATAATTAAAAGCTTTTATTAGTTAGCCAATTGATTTAAATCATAAATTTAAAAGTATGTTTTTTAGACTAAAGTGCAGCAACTTAGCTCTTCAATTAATAGTGGTAATTATTCAGAAAGATGCAAATTTCTTGAAAAAGAATTAGAGATTCTTCAACAAACTAACAATAAGCTTGCTAACAGGTTAAAAAAAAAGTTAATAACATAAGTTTGTTTGTTATAAAAAGAAGTTAAACAAACAATAATCGTTTTTTTTTAATTTACAAAAACCTTCCGTGGTTTTATGCTAGAAATTTTTCTAAACTTTTTAATTATTGATAAGTGTTTGTACCAAAATTTCAGTTTTTGAAAATAAGTATCTAAAATGTTACCCATACAGAATGTTTTATTTTAATGTTTTACAAAAAGCTGACTTTTTTTTTATTACTTAAAAAAGTTCATTCGATAAACCATAATAAAATAAAAAAGTTTATTCAAAATATTTAATATAAAATATTGTCTTCTTTAATAAACTATCAATTTAACAATTAAAGTAATTTTTTGTTTTAGTGCATTTGATGTTGATCAAGAAAAGAAGTGGAGAGAGCTGGAAAGGAGGTTGAGAAGTCAGATAGCTTTATTGGAGGCATCAATAAAATCTGATGCTGTAGAAAAAAATAGTCTCATTGACAAGATGTCAAATGAACAAGGTGTGTAGTAGTTAAGTATGATGTTACATAAGTTTTGTTAATTAAATATGGTATAAAGTTGTAATAAGTTAGTTTTTTTATAAAAAATAAAGTTTATTATTTAATATATAAATATTTTTTACATTTTATTTTTAAGATACTTTTAACGTATCATAATAGTTTGTTTAATTCCAGCTTTAGCTTTGGTTCGTTGAAATACTTTTTGTTTTAAATATTATATTATTATTTTACAAATCAGATTACATGAAGCGCTTGAATGATGACTGCAGAAATATGAGACAGCAATACGAAAGATTAGGCAATGAAAATATAGAATTACGACAAAAGCTTCAACTACTTTCTGCTATTGGTAAAACATTATATAATGATATGTAATAGATTGAAATATCAAATCAAGTATTTGATAGGATTGCCTATCACTCACACTTACTCAGTTTTATTTTTCAACTCTTTAATAACTTTTGCTGGCTTAGACTTTTTTTGGAATACTTAAATTAGCTTGAATTTAATTTATAAAACTTAGGCTAATTTGTGTTTTATATTCAATTCATTTTGACTTAAGTTTACATATATAGTTTTTTTATTTTTAGGTACTTTATTTTATTTAATTTTAAAAAGTTATTGTATTGATAACAAGTTTTCAGTTAAATTTTCTATCTGTAAGCTTTGACTACTGAAATAACTAATTTTAATAGTTTTATAAATTTAAACATTAACTCAGGCTAGATTTAATTGACTCAATCTACTTATTTCGTTGATGGTGGTACCCATGACCGTTTCAAAGTATAAATTTTATGATATAAAATAAAGTTATTGTTTTTTGGATAGTTTTTATATTTTTAATTACGAAAAAACGTTTCGGTAAGAAATTTTATATTTTAAGATTCAGAAGTAGAAGCCGATGATCTGAGGGAAGCCTTGATTATGTTACGGAAGAAACAAGATATTGATAAGTTAAAGGAAAAACCAGATTATGTCGAACATGTTGATCAAAAATTTCAAAGTTAGTTTTTTTCCAACTAATAAATCTGTAAAGAGTTGATTCTATTAGAGGCAATTGCGTTTTTTTTGATAATTTATACTGCAAGAATCTTTTAGTTTTAAACATCATAAAAATACATACTTTTAAGTTTTAGAGAACTTGAAGTAACTTTGATCTAGAAAGTTTCAGTTGTCTTAAAATGATTTGAAAATTAAAATAACTGGAAATTAATGTTAAATGACTATCTATCTAAGAACTTTCTATCATAAAAACTCAAAGTATTTATTTTAAAGTATAATTACGTTTACGAGTTTTTTAATAATTATCAAAACTTTCCAAACAGAAAATTTTTATAATATACATTTCTATAAATTTAACCATGCATATGACATCTTAATAGTAAGTATAACTTTTATTTTGCAAATTTATACCAACTTTTTATTGATTTTAAAAGTATCTAAGTCTTAATTACAAATCTTTAATAATTAAGAGTTACAAAACAATTTACAATATAAATCGAAGTTATTAACTTGTAGAATACCATACTATTATTTACTTTTTATATAACTAAACATAAAAACTAACAATTATAACTTTTGAAAAAAAAAGCTTCTGTCTTATAATTTTGAGAAATATATCATTATTTTTTTAAACTAGTATTTCTTATGCTAATTTTTATTTGCTTTAGTTATGATTATAATTTAGCATACTACAAAAGACTTAAATAATTCTTCTTAATGGTTTATTATTTTTTATAACTCTTATACTTAATATTTAAAAAAAGATAATTTGATGATAAAAAAGGGTTAAATTTGTAATGTTTAATTAAGTTATTCTAATGCAATTTGTTTATTGTAATTCTTAAATAATTCTTTTCTACAAAAATTAGCAGTTCTTTTCTACAAAAGTTAGCTTTGGTCTAAAATATGTTATACAAATACACTGGTGACGGTTATTATACTAATTCTTTATTGCAATTGATAAATTCTAAATATGCTTTTGTGAAATGCAGACATTTTTGTTTTTTAAGATCATAATTCTCTAGCGAATTTTGATTTAAGTCTTATACCATTTGTATCTTGAAGTCATCATTTTATTAAAATTGCTAAAATATGTACTAAAGCTCGTTTTTTATAAGTATCAAAATTTGTTCAAAAGTCAATCTGGTTAAAGTTTTATAAGATTTTAATTATACAACAAAAATCAAGAATTTTTATAAAATTTTTCTTAATAGCTTAAAATCAGAAATAATTTCTTCATGATAATAATTTTTTTTTCAAATAAGTTTATTATCTATATTGATAATTATTTATAGAGAAATAAATAATAAGTTTACAGGTTTTAAAATACTTGACCGCTCATTTAAAAAAACAACGTTATTTATTTACTACTTTTTAAAAAGTACTTAAAGTAGAGACAATAAAAAAAAAACTTTAATAGCTCAGCATTAAAAAAATCAAATAAAACAAATATTTACGCGTTTATAACTATACTGTAGTTTTGATTGTTAGAAAACAATTAGATGTCTCTACTTCATAAAAGAGGAAAAAAAGTGTTTTTATTACTCTTATAATACTAGGTTACAAAGAACAACAAGAGTTACTGGTTAAAACATCGCAAGAGTTGAACAAAACTAGAGAAATGCTTGTCATGCAACACAAAATAAATAAGGACTATCATCAAGAAGTAATATAAAATATGTCTTGATTGTTTTTTAGTATTTTATGAAATATTAGAGTAGTAAAGAACAAAAGAGATACAATTTCGTTTGCATAGTTATAAGATGTTTAGTTTGGTTTTAGTTATGGTATGTTTTATATAACAAGTTTTCTGTGTAGTTATGATTTAAAAGATCTTTTATATTTTAATATACCAGTTTTTAGTACATTTTGACAAATATGAAAACTTATTGCGTTAAATAAAAATGTTAACTATATATACTTCATTTTTTCTTATTCAATGTTTAGACTTCAGGCCATTGTACTTTAATTCTGTAGCAACGTAAATTGTTAACATGTTCAAGATTTCAATTACTAAACTGTCAGTAGCTACGAAAATATTCAAATGTTATTATAAATGTTTCAAGCAAACAGTAGCTTATAGATCTATACCGTATAACAATCATCAAAATTTGTAAAACAAGTTGTTAAAAAAAATGAACTGAGTAGTTGTTTTTTTTGTTTATTAATGTTTGATGCTGACATTTATGATTTAAACAGCTGATCATACACAGAATGCTGTGCAGTCTGTTTATTACACCAATTGTTTTATGTCTTTATAGATTGTTGCTATGACGAAAAAGCACGACGAAACTAAAAGGAGTAATGAAGAAAAGCTCAAAAAAATGGCAGAAAATATCGATCGTAAATCAACTAGAATAAAAGTTTGTTACTTTTATTGTAATTTATTGGTTATAGATTAATTGTTTTAAACATGTTTCAGACTTTAGAAGGTCAGCTCAGAGATGTTGCGTATGGAACTAAACAATTTAAACTTAAAAATCAGCTTAAACTTTCGGTAAGAATGACAAAATGCATTGTTTGTTTTTAAGAAGCTTTAATGTTTATGATATTATTTTTTTAAGTTTAATGTTTTAAAATAAAATTAAACTTACTTTAAAAAATAATAACTGTATGATAACGCTAAGAAATATTAAATTATCTTTTCCTATATTTCAAATAATTCTGACAATAAAAATACAACGTTTCAATTTAACGATGAAAGAGCTTCATGAGCTTTAATTGAATTTCAATTAGATTTTCAATAAGTAAACTGTCCTAATAGGAGGTACATGATACTATCATACTATGTTTTTTTAGGAAAAAATTGAATCAAACGATCTTGACTCAACATGCGACGAGCAGGAGTTAGTTGAACTTAAAAGAGGTGAAAACTTGCTAGAAATCAACATATCTAACGTCCTTCTAATTGCAAGTTGCATGGAATGCTTAGGAAACAGTCCTAGTATATTTGTTACCCATGCTTTCTACGACTTTGAAATCGTTTCCACTCAAGTATTGTCTGCCACAAAGTTGGTTTTATGTTTATTTCTATTCAACTCTGTTATACTTACATTTTTTAGATATGTAGAAATAGTAGCTTTGCTGCTTTTAAAAAGCATTTAATACTTTTTCAAAGTAGTCATGTAGTAAGTACTGTTTTTTTTTTTTATTTAAAAACCCTTAATTTTTCAAAATAAACGTTTTGTTTAAAATTTAAATAAAGTTTTTAGTCAATGCAATATGCTAATTAATTGTTCTATTAGGTTGATGAATGTGATAAAATTTTGACGGTTTTGTAACTTTTATCAAAAAATATTAGTGAATTAAGATAATAGAACTTAATCAGTCAACTAAAAAAAAAATCAAAGTTTTACAATTTTTTTAATTTATTGTTTTCTATAATAATATTTTACGTTTGGTTCTCATACAATTAAAGAATACTCAGTTTTACTTTTTTTAAAAGCTACATTAATATTTATAGATAGTTTATTTAGGAACTCTGATATGAGTTTTTGAAAGATTTTTTTTAACTTTTAATATAGAAAATAATCTTCTTAATTGTTTAAGCTAGTTAAATTTTTAGTTAATTTTTTTGAAGCTTTTTTCCATTTTTAACTAACTAGCTATTTATTTTTTGGGTGATGAACGTTTTTATAAGTTCTTGAAATTATGTTAAGTTAGCGTAGCGTAAACTACATTATTTAGACAAACTTGAATAAAAATAGCTTACGCTCTTAACTCAATTGAATTAACTTTACAACCAATATTTTTAAAATCAAGCTAAGTTTTTAAAAATCAAGTTAAGTTTTTCAACTTACATATACAACTTAACCTCCTTTGTGAGTTAAGCCCTAAAAAGAATGTTGTTTCCTAAAATTTTCATATAATATTTGAGAAAAGATTTTAAAAATTTATGAATCATGACAAATATAGAAAAAAGTTATTTTATACTTTAAATTTAATCGTTTTATAGTGCACATTTCAACTTTACCTCACAGTACAAGGTAAAAGTAGACGAAATATTTCTGAGCTACTTGTGCAGAGTTAGTAGTTATTTTATTACACTTATATATTATTATTAAGATGTCAAATTTCAATGTTAACTTTTTAAAAAAAAATAAACACGTTAATACATGAAAGTGAGTACTAAAAGTCTTTCAATTTTAATATAAAAAAAACAGAGAATGATGTGTAGACCTTTTTAACTTTTATTTTATAAAGTACATATTAGTCACATTTTCATTGGGTTTTATGTGGTGTAAACTATCTGTAAAAAACTTTGTAAAAAGCTTTCCAGTAAAATATTAGTACACATTTTAACTTCTGTTTTAATGTAATAAGAAATTTTTAGTCCGTGAAGTATTTCTTTGAACTTGAAACCAACTTGTGCAATTTCAATAAATTTGAGCTTTTTAATATAACAAAATAACAAATTTGAAATGTGATCTTAATTAGATTATGAGTATATCATACTGTTTTTTAAGTAAAAAACAGATAAAAAAGTGTTTTTATCTTTTTTTTTGTTTTATTAAAAAATCCCGCATCAAATAGATCTAAACATTAGTAATAGACTTACTGTAAAAATTTGAAGAAGATTGCTTAAAAATTAAAGAAGAAGATAAGTTTTATTGATTTTTTATTTTTTCGTCTTTTGGTTTGCTCCTTCTAGAGCCTATTGAGCTCACAAACTTTAACCTCTTATATCTCAAAAGTTACTTTGAATTTTTTAAGCTGTTAAAAGTATCTGATGGCTAATATAAAGTTATACAAAATAAGATCAACTTGTTAATACCAAGGTGGATCCCTATGGCCTTAAATGATTATATTAAAGCAATTTTAGTTTTTAAGAGTGTTCTTTACAGTACAGTTTTTCAAAGTTTCGTTAACCTCTAAGGTTTTTTTTTTTGAAAATCCGGTACGCGAAAGATTTTTTTTGATAAATCCAGCCCTCCAGCTTGGAATCTTCCTTTGATGAACATATAATCGTTAACTCTAAATATGTGCTCGTAAAGTTCTGACGTGTTCTTTTTGTTGTTATATGTCTTTTTATTACAAGTTGAATTTACGATTTAAAGTTATATAAAATTGTTTAAATAAAATTAAGTATGGTTCAAATAAAGAGTAGACAAATTTTTGTAGTCAGCGGTCCACACACATCAGATTTTTTTGCGAGTCGCGTAACCTTATAAAATAGTACCATGTTTACAAAAGTTAACTTTTAAAAGTCTAATGAAATAATCGTTTAATAATCACTGTGCTTTTTAATGTGCACTAACAATAGAATTAAGAGTATATTTCACAGTATTTTTTTAATAAAAGTTCAATTTCATTTTATTTACATTAGTTTTTTTAAACTAAAAAATACGTCGCAGCTATCTCTAGTTTATATGAACTACAGACCTTGATTATTTCATAAAGAATTAAAACTTAAAAATGGTATTTTTTACTAAACATAATAAGTGAACGACATATTTTAATTGTTACTTCAAGCTTTTTTTTTTAAATTTATGACTTATAAACAGACTTCAACGAAATTTGAGGTTCATTTAGCTAAAGGTGTTGAATATGAAACTGTCGCCAGCTGCAAAGTCACTTTTGATAAGCTTCTTGATTCTCCACAAGCTAAAATGTACGCCAGTGCTACTTTGACTGGTTTGTTAATTATAAGATTGTATTTAATAGCAAATTTAAGCTTTTTCTTGTTTATCTTAGAAAATACTTGCAGATTAAGTTGTTAAAACAAACAAAATATAATTAGCTAAATGTTCATCTAAATATTTGCTTATTTCATTTTAATGGTTTTTTCACCAAGTTGAATAAAGTTTAAAAAAGTTATGTTAAATTTTATGCCATTGGTAGATGTATACAAATATTAATTCTCAATTACGGTTGTTGAAAAAACAAACAGTATGTTACTAATATTTTTGATAAGGTGTTTTTTTATTAGAATATAGGGGTATAAAGACATTTGTTTTAAAAAATTAAGATTGGCTAGTATTTAAAGGTTGAAAGTTTGAATTATAATTTTTATAGGAAACATTTTTTGAATTATTTTTTTATTAAATTTTGTATACCAATTTATAGACCGCGGATTGTTTGTTTTTAAGAAATTTCAAGTGATATAAAAGTCTACCTTTTTTTTTAGAAATCACCTTATTTAAATAGTTTAAAAATTTGCACGTTGGATAGAATAAAAATATATCAAAATTACAAAAACTCAAACGCGTTTTAATAAAATCAAAAGTAAAAAATATACCGTAGTTATTTAAAAATATTAGTTTGAAATTATATAGAACATAAATTATTATTAAATAAATTATACTTTTGCCGTAAAATTTACATACTAACCATATTAAACTCACTAACTTAGATCCCTTGTATTTTAATTCAAAAGATTCTTTTAATTATGTTCAGCTGTAAAAATATCTTGCAGATGAGATTATTATTTACAAATTTAAGCCGGCTTGTAAAAAAACACGTTAACCCTCATATGGCCTTAATTTTAGATTACTGTTAATTTTATTTTAATAGTTTATGTTAAGACAAGCATGTATATTTTGGTTTCGTGAGTGTAAAGGTATGTTAAGGTATGTAAGGTTAGTTTTATGTGGTTAATTATTTTAATTGATTACTTTAAAAAAAACACTCGTAAATTTTTTTCTTTTAGGTTTATTTTTGCTGTTGCCACTGTTATCAATTATCAATGTAATTATTGATGCAAACTATGCACATTCTTAACCCTTATCAAATATAACTTTGTTAAGAAAATGTTATTTTTACTTTGAACTAAACTATAAGAACT
This sequence comes from Thalia democratica, assembly GCF_965202585.1. Classification (NCBI taxonomy): domain Eukaryota; kingdom Metazoa; phylum Chordata; class Thaliacea; order Salpida; family Salpidae; genus Thalia; species Thalia democratica. Next base: position 64,328,247 of record NC_139165.1, read on the forward strand.
AAGAATAAATATTTATGCAACATGAAACAAAATTTCATACTGTCAAATGAACTTGGTATCTAAATTAGTTAATTATTAGGTACAGACGGAAGTACAATAGGAGTAATGGATTACTGGGTGAGGTTAAGAGTTCCTATGGAGCAAGCAATCAGACTTTATCAGGTAAAGAACACTTTTGTATCAATAAGTTAAATGAAAAAAGTTTAAATGGTTTTTAACATTTTTTAGTACATATTTTAACGTTTTGTTTGCTTTACTTACACAACCCAATTTTTATAAAGCCGGTTTCGCTTATTAGCTAAAATCTAATAAATAAAAATATTTAATCACATTAAACAAAAATAATTTCAGAAGTGAGGTTAAAAGACATTTTAAAGATGAGATTAAATTGTTTTAACTTGTTTTACTAAAAGAAATTGTTTATCAATAAACTAGAAAACTTTATAGTTAGTTACCTTTGTTATGTTAAAAAAAGTTACTGTGTTTTGAAACCCTTACTTTTTCTAACTTGCACTTATTTTGAAAACCAGTCCGTGTTAGTTCTTATAAATAAAATATTTATTCAATTTAACTTAATAATAAAATTTTGTATAAATTAACACTAAATCCAATATTTTGCAGTCAAAGTTGAAGGCTCTAGGTTACATTTCCTCATCAGTTGGAAATGATATCCTGCAGGATGATGACGTCACAGTTAATGAACCTAAAATTTTGGATCTTAATGAAAAAGTTAATAAATTGCACGTCACAATACATAACTGTTCTGGGTTAACTTCGATGAGTATGTTTAGTTTTTACTTCCAACCTGCTTATATTAAGTTAAAAACATTATGTAATCATATAAACGAAGTTAAGTTTAAAATTTTAAGAAATATATAAAAGTATAAAAAATACAAAAATGAATGACTGTAAATAAAAAGTCTGTCATTTTCATTAAAAAAAATTATAGCTAAATATGTATTAAATTTTGGTTTATTCTTACTTGAAATATGCGATTAAGTTTTGCAATACATTTAGGTGGTTACAATGCGAATATTTAGAAATATTTAAAAACCAGTAAAATAAATGTTAAGAAATATAAAGATTATAAACAGAAAATGAAGTACAGCCAGATGTATACTGCGTGTACAAGTTATTTGACTTCAGCAATCATGCAACTTCAATTGTGCCTTCTTCTAATCACCCTGTTTTCAATGACCACCAAACTTTCACTATAGCCATGAGTTCGAGTTTTCATCTATACCTACAAACTGAGGTTTAATGTAGATTCATACAAATTCTAATTTTTAAATGCTCTTTTTTAGTTTAGAGGTTAATTTACTTAAAGAATATGCTTTTAAAGTTTTTCTTTGTGAGTAAATTTTAAGAATAACCTTGCCTTTACGTATACATAAGATATTTCAGGACATAAATAAAAGAAAAAAAAAACGAAACTTTACAACAGAAACTACTGATATATGTGTTTGATGATAAGGACTCAGACCTTACAACTTACATTGGAAAAGCAGCTATTGACTTAATACCATTAGCTTATAATGATTCTATCAATGCTCCAATTGAAGTTTATAATGTAAGACTTTGGTTTATGATTTTTTCCTACTATCCAAGTACATAATAATTTTTTTTTATAAAATGGGTGAGTTTTACAAAAAAAATATTTCGAAGTGTCAAAAACACGTAATTTTCAATTGTACCAAATGTGTTTATTTCTATTGATATTTAGCTTCATAAAATTAAAAAAATCATGGTACAAAAGGAAAAGTAAACATTATTCCTAATGTTAGGTATAGTTTAGTCACTAAATTTTTCATGTCAAGTTTTATTTTTAGTATAAGTGTAAATCAAGTTTAATGTTAGTTGTATATTATTTCTACATTATTTTGTCAAATTACTTTTATACTAGTAACTAAGTAATGCTTAAAGAACAATTGTAATTTCAATATAATTTTAAGTTTCTTCAAAATTTTTGTTGCAGCTGAAGTTCTGTAAATTGTGCTGCTTTAGTAAACAGTAAAAGTTTTTTTTTAAGGCTAATTTTCTTTAACGTAGTTTACTTTATTGAATTAATTAGTGTATTATTGTTATTTATAGAAAGAAGGCCTTGTTAATGGCACAATTCAAGTAGAAATAAAGTGGCAGAACGACTATGAAAATACAGCAAGTGACTTGGTTAGTCCAGAACCTAAGAAGTCAGCTGTTTCTAAAGTTGATGAAGTTTCCCCATATACGCCAGCTAAGCCTCCTAGAAAAAAGTATTTGTTTTTAATTAGTGAACATTTTAACTCAAAATATATAAACATCAACTTATCAAATTATATAGTGTAGTTATTGCTAATTTTGATCTTTGTATATCACATTCTAAATAATAAACATTTTTTTTAAATGTTATTTTAGTATTAGATAGACAAACTACTTTGTTTTAATTCAACAATGTGATTTGATTTAAGTTTTGTTACATGCTATGTAACTATTTAATGGAGTGTGAACCTTCTAAGGTATGTAAATGTAATACTAGTAAAGTTAGTTGTACTAACAAATTACAATTAAACAGTAAATAAAGTTTAAACTACTAACACAGAAAAGTGCTCCCAGCAAACCCACCTCCCAAGTCTACATCACCTCCACCACATATACTTAATGATTTAGAAGATGCAAACCTTAAAGTTGATGAAAAATTACCTGATGTGAAAGATGTAGAGTCCGATAATGGATCTAAGGATAATTGTGAAGATCAAGTGGAAGATTCTAACATTTTTACAGAGCAGGTTTCATTCTCTTTTATGAGATTTTTTGTTTTGTTTGTTTATTGTATTGGTTCTTGAAATTTTTTTTTAAACTTCAACTTTATTTTGATAATTTAGGAAAATAATGAGGTAACAGAAAATGCTAATGATAATGATCAAGTGCAACACAATGAAGAAAGTGTCATCAAAACAGTTGATTCAGCTGAAGAAAGTACCAGCAGTGATGGTTGCAGCGGCATTCATCCAGTTCCTTTGCCTCGAACCAAAGTAATTAAAGCTCATGACGAGGCTGAGAGTGTCAATAGTGAAACAAAAGATGAATCTGAACATTTTGAAAGTGAAGATGTTAGTGTCAAACCTGTAGATGATATTTTAGATGAAGGTAATAATCCGTTTGATGAAGACACAAAAAGCGAAGACGAAAGGTGCTGAACTTTGTTTAAACTGAAATATTTAAACTTTACTGTATTAATATTTTTTTTGTTTTGTAAATGTGTCTACTAAATATCACAACAACATTATTTGAAGTTTTATAAACGTAAATAGGATTTATACTGTTTTTTATTTAGTTGTTAAATTATTTTTTTTACATCTGTTTGCTTTACAGCGAGATTGAAGAAGAAATTGCTGTTTTGCCAAGTGAAAAAGACGAGGAAGAAATATTTACTTCTGAAGATTTAACTGGAGGTGAAAACGAAGACACTTATTTCAGCGACAAGAAAAATTCAACTGTTGCTGGACAGCACAGGGTGAGATTCGTCGACGATGAAGCGGATAAGTCGGACGAAAACTTGCAAAACGAAAGTTGTTTTTTATAGTTCCTTCATGTTAACCCTTTAAGAAACGTAAGCCTTGCAAAAACAGTTTTTGTAAAAATAGAAACTATAAATGTAATTGATAACATTTGTGAATACTCTATTAAAGTTTTATACTATTTTTTTTTTCAAAGAAGAGTTTGAAAATACTGAAGAATCAAATGAAATAACCGTCTTAGAGGCCAATGAGGCACATCTTAATGAAAACAATGAAAAACAAGATGACGCGTTAAAAGTTTGTATGAAATACGTTGTAGATAATATAAGAAAATATGAAACTTTATTAACATACATTTCAAATTTCACTTGTGAATATTTAAGATAATTTTCTTAAAAGAAAAGTTTAAGATGATAATTCAAATTTGTTATTTAAATTGTAGCGACTGACAGGAATTTCTTTAAGCATGAATTTTTATAACTTTTGTAAAAGTTTGTAATACTTAATTAACTTTTTCTACTTAATCTCTGTTTAATGTTTTAAATTTGTTGAAACAAAGTTTAACGTTCTTTTAAAAATACAATCTATTTGCACATCAGTAAAGTTTAACCACATTATATTTATAGTTTTTTTATGAAATATAATCAATAATTGACTATTGTAGTACGTTAAAATTATTTGTAGCATTCGTTTTATTACTTAATATTTAAAACTTGTTTAAGGTCGTCATATACATTTTGAAAACTTCAAAAAAAATTAAACTGCTAAAACATACTAGAAAACTATTTTTACTCAAGTTTGTTTACAAATAAATCTATATTTTGTAAAAATAAAGTTTGTAAAAATTTAACTCTTAAAATTATTATTTTTAATAAAGGTAAATCAAAACACAATCAATAAAGATGACTCGCTAAAGTTACGTGTTTCAGTGAATCACCTCACACTGAACGATAGCCAACGCTGGTTGGACAACAATATTGATCACGTGTTTGTCGAATACGATATTCTTGGTAATGTGCATGAGACCCCCCAGTCGATTCCTATACCGAGAAAAAATGGCGAGAGAATGCTTTTCAACCACACGTCAGGTATCATATTATTGTTTATTAGATACATATTTTTATTTTACAGTTAATGTTTTTTATGAAAATGTCGTATGTAATTTTTCGAAGATACACTTTTATCATTAAGAGTAATACGTTAACTGTTTTATTTATTGCTTCTAAATGTATACTCTTCTATCATGTAGCGTATATACACCCTTATCAAAGTATTTTGTGGCTAGTAATTAATTACTAGGTTTTATTACATTTTCAGTATTTTATATAAACTTTTTTTTCTCGTTTTAATTATTTTGAACAAGAACCCTTTTTTAAAGTTTTATAAGCATTTTAAAAAATAAATATTTGAGCTTTTCAGGCAGAAATAGTGGCGAGAAATCTCTGTTTCATTGCAATTAAACAAGCGTAAATTATAATTTTGCATTAGAACAGACAATGTGTTAGACGTTGAGTTGTGAACGATTTAATTGCGTTAATTTTTTCGACTGTACCCAAAAACATTGTAGAACGACATTACTGAGTTCAATTTTCTTACATTGAAATATTTGTTTCTCGCGACTATGGTTCTGATATGGTCTTATGGAAATAAAACCGGTCGTATATTGCCCCGAAACTGTTGTTAATGGTCTTTCTGTGCAGTCTGTTGCTTTTTGTGTTATAGCCAAAACATCTCATATTTGCTGAAGGTAGCCAAAAACTACTATAACCCTCAGCTTTGATACTAGCATTTGCCGTTAGTTTAACATTATCCTCTGACATCAATTTGTGTCGGTCTGATACGTTAGTCGGCTCAGGGTTACTTATTTGTATGTGGTTACTGGCATCCAAAACCTTTTCAGCGTCTTTAGCACGCAACGCGTGCTCAGTAACTAACCTCAAGCGGTCATAGGCTGACAAAGGTATGGATTTCTTGCTGCTAGCACTCATACTCATATATTAGTGATTAGTGCTACTAATTGTGTTAACGAAATTATGTTACAATTAAACATACTCTATAGAAGGCCTAATTTAATCTAGCCTATAAATAAGTGCTAGAAATATAACTTAAGCTTAACTAGGTTAAATTCTAGTTAGTTAACAATTGCAAATTAACACTCAATATTTATTTTACAATATAAAAATCTACGATCTTAGAAAAGAAACTAAGTGACTCGCTGAATTAAAATTAGTATGCTGTCAAGAATATAAATCAGTGCCCAATTACAAATAATGCTTAGTAAGCGACTCAAAAATATGTCTCAAACATAGTGCTCGAAAACTAAACACATACGCCTACGCACGCTTGACTTTAGGAAAACGCTACGAAAACACTAACGTCTATCCTCTCTCGCGGTGTTCGGATCGTTTTTCGCGTGTTTTATAAATCTCTTCAGAACGAGACATAGCAGATATGCTTGCACTACTACTATTATTATTTTTAAACAAAAAAATTTAGGCAGTTGTATAATTTTCCCAACTTGAATTTATTTTGTTAGGCGTTTTGAAGTGTATTCTGTATTATATTATTAAACGACATGATAATTAATATTTGTTTTTAAATTGTAAACTAATTTAAATTTAGCATACGTTTAAATAACAGAAACGAAGTTTGAAAACGAGGAAACAAGGAATTTATTGGCCAGAATGCTGCAAGGAAGTTCTTCTGATTTCAAAGTGTTGCTACTGTCTGACCCAGTTGATGATAATGACCGTGATTGTGAAGAAATCGGTTAGATTTAATAAACTTATTTCTAACCTCTTCGTTGCTTTCTATGTGGTTGTTATGTTAATGGATTATGTAAAAAATATTTTGTAGTATAATGCGAAAATTCCAAAGTTTTAAGTAGTTGTATATTTACTCTTAGTGTGCTTTTAATGCATAAGTACTCATAAGTGTTTTTGATTTGCTTTGATATTTTAGTTTTTTTTATGTTTCCTGCATAATTTATTTCAAAGCATAATTTACTAGTGATATCAAAGTTATCCAGTCTTTAAAATTATGCTACTGAAAAACTTGTATGTTCTCAATTGACATAATTTTCATGACGTAAGATAATTACAAGAATTTAAAAAACTGAAAAGTTTATTATACCTGTTACCAGCTTGGTTTTTTTTTAAGTTATAGGTAATAGTTTTTGTATGTAATGGCTAGGGTAGCATATTACATATCTTTTAGATAAATTGATCGCAGTTAAATTTTATTAAATTTAATTTTAAGTTTTATTCACTAGGAAGTGCTACTGTTGATTTGGCTGAAATCGTGCGCAATCAAGACAACATAATTGGTAGAGAGTTGGTTGTCAGCGATGGCGCAGGAGAGGTTGTCGGTAAAATAAACATGGATGTCGATTGCTACCAGCTCCTGCAATCCGTACTGCAAGAAAACCAAGTCTTGAAAGAATAAAGGTAGACTGTCGAACGACAAAAAAGTTAAGAAAAAAAGTATCTTTATTGCAACAGAGCTTGTTGTATGTATTTAGTTTTTAAACGTCTTTAATTTTAGCTCGCAGCTGATAAGTTACAGTTTGTTTTTTTGATTCTGACAAAATTTTGTAGGTAACACAATGTGAGTGTGCGTTTTTACAATTTAACGTTCTGTTGTAAAGTTTGTATCTATTTATACACTCTTTTAAAAACAATTACTGTAGTTACAAACAAAAAAAAAACAAATTTTATACATTCTTAAAAATACTTTATTCTGAAATTAAATAAAATCTTTTATTTTACTTTTATTTTCAAACTTTGTTTTAAAAGTATTTTCTGTTTAAATTGAAAACTAATGATGCTGACTTTTTATAAACTATTTTTACTTTTTTTCTTCACTTATGCTTACTTTATATATTAATGTATTATGGTTATATATATCAAGTGGTCTAATCCATAGTTTCCCAAACTTGTCGAATAAATCACCAATTTTTGACTTTAAAAACATCACTCCGTTATCGAATGTACATTAAGCTAATATGTAATAACTAGTATATTATTGTTATTGGAGTTTATTATGCGAAGATGGACTCGGGCATTAAAATCTGAGCCGCTTAAACAATACACACGAAAAAAAACAAGTTACATTCAATGAAAATTAAAAAACTAAACATAACATAGTAAAAATTACAAACAAATAGTCCTTTATAATCAATTAAAACTTAGTATGCACAAAAAACTAAACGAAATAAATTCTCATATAAAAACTTATGCATTGACTATTAAATATCAAATGAATCTATATTTTGTACAGTAAAAAAGAATACAGCTTTAAAATAAATTCATTATATAGAACAATGTAAAATAGTTTTAACTCTTAAAAAGCTATTAAATAAGAACCAGTGGGTTAAAACTTGATAAAATTTGAAATCAAAAGCAAGCTTGATTTTATTATGTTAAGAATATTTAGTAAAAAATATAGTTTTTGCATTTACTTGTTTTACTAGTCTTAATATTGAGCTACTCGCTTTGTGTCAACAGTTGGAATTAATGTTAATTTTCTATGCCATTGAAATATTTTAATGGTTCGATAGTTTTACTATATTTTTCCAAATAAAAAAAATAAGGACATTGTATGCACTGCACATACCTAGACGCCATAGCATAAACAATTCAAACCTTAATAAGAAGAAAACCAGACGAAGGGAAATAACAAACTTCAACCTATTATTTTGAGAAATTGCAAAAACGTGCATAAGATAAATATTTAACGACATATGGACCAATATTTTAAACAGACGTACTCTAAACGAATTAATAAACGAAATAAATTGCAGACTGTCATAAAGTTGAATGGCTAACATAAAAATTATAATACACCCGCAACAAAAAGCCTAAAACAATATCGACAAGATAGAAGTACAGGCTTTAAAGAGCGAATGTGCAGTTGTTGAAAATCTCATGGAACTACGTCATGCTGTGTTGAGAGCTACATAGATTAGATAGTTGGTTCAAATTCCATCTAGAGCGAGAAAAACTTACTACCTCTCCGTCACACAATCGCTTTTCATTATAACTTGCGAACTGAAAATCTGTAAACAATGAAATGTGTATAATTTAAAACTGTATAATAATTTTTTTTGGGTGTTTATGCAATGTTTTGCTTTTTTAATTCGGTTTTAAAGTTAATTTATTATAGTCGATAAGTGTTTTTTTCATAAAATCCTATTTTAGATCGGTTAAGAATAACTTATTTCAGAGTAAATATGTTTTTAAAAACATGTTTTACATTTAAATGTTTATTAGATAAATATTTTAACATATTTTTAAAGTGCAAAGTTTAAAGAAATATTTACTTACTAGGCAATTGTTGAAACAAGTATTACACAAAAATTTATATTGTTTTATTGGGTCAATATTTTAAAATGTTTAAAGATATATATGATTCTAATTTAGTATATAACTTTTTAGTACTACATATCTTGTACAGAAATCTAAGACAAAGTTCATTCAAAAACATCTTTATTAAAGCAACAAACAAGTAAAATCGATTTCGGCTAACGCTTTTCAACTACTTTTGTTAGCAACTAATTTTAAGATTAAATTTTGAGTATATAAATAGTTAGAGGTTACATCAGAAAAATCAATTAACACTAATTAGCATAATTGAGCAAAAATTAATTAGACATTCACAATTCATAAATGCATATATAAAACAGTTGATCAGTAATTTAACTAAGATAAGCAATGTTAAAAATAAAAAATAAGCGACAAAATTCAAATAAAATCTATAACAACTTATAAAGATTAGATTTATAAACGTATTGTTGCTTACACAAATTAGGTTTACATGTTTTTATAAATAAAGATTCTAAAACACTTAGGTGATAATCGTTACGAGCTTTACTTAAAATTGAAAAGTTACTATCACTATAGTTCTTTGCGCAATCTGAATTGTTAAATAAGTGTTCAGCAATCGCTGATGATCTATTAGGTGTTTTTTTTAAACCAGTTTCCATCCATCTTCTGAGGGAATTAAAAACGTGTTAGTCCCTTCTTATCTGGAATCTTTGGGACGTTCTGCCAATGTACTCACTGTCACAGTGGCATTTGTACATGTAAATTATTTTGCTTTTTTCATGATCGGCAGTACGGTCTTTACAAATTCCATTTAAGGGCTTTCTTGTAGCATGACTAATAAGTGTTCAGCAATCGCTGATGATCTATTAGATGGTTTTTTTAAACCAGTGTCCATCCATCTTCTGAGGGAATTAAAAACGTGTTGGTCCCTTCTAATATGAAATCTTTGGGACGTTCTGCCAATGTACTCACTGTCACAGTGGCATTTGTACATATAAATTATTTTGCTTTTTTCATAATCGGCAGTACGGTCTTTACAAATTCCATTTAAGGGCTTTCTTGTAGCAATACGTTTATAGATCTAATCTTTATAAGTTGTTATAGATTTTATTTGAATTTTGTCGCTTATTTTTTATTTTTAATACTGCTTATCATAGTTAAATTACTGATCAACTGTTTTATATATGCATTTATGAATTGTGAATGTCTAATTAATTTTTGCTCGATTATGCTAATTAGTGTTAATTGATTTTTCTGATGTAACCTCTACCTATTTATATACTCAAAATTTAATCTTAAAATTAGTTGCTAACAAAAGTAGTTGAAAAGCGTTAGCCGAAATCGATTCTAATTTTCAAAAAATGTACAACTATTTAAAAAGTGTTAGTAAAATAATAAAAAGCTCATTAGTGTATTGCAAGAAGTTTTTTCTATATATTAATTTAAGATATGCTGTTAGCGTTAAAAGTTAAAGTTGTAATTAAGTTGTTAAATTTTTTTAACTCAAAATTTAGTTTTGGTTTACAACGAACCATTAAAAAACTTATAAGTTTAAACTTTAGAGTCATATTTGCAAAAAACTTGAAGTCCTGGACGTGACGTCAAAAGGTATCCGTGGTTTGCGACTCGATAACTGAAAGGTTCGATATAGTCTGTTAAAAACTTCAATCAGTACTAAAACCATATTGTTAAGTCTATGTCCAAACGATCCAATAAATAACCTAAAACAAAAACCTATCAATTATTAAAATTTTTAAGTTACATCTTTTTCATCAAGATTATTTGCAATATTAATACTTAAAAATCATTGATAAATAAAGTTATTATTGTTCAAAACTATTAAATCTCGAACAAAGTAGTTATTTTGTTCTGTTCATCAATAAATAGCAAAATGAAGAATCAAGAAATGTCAAAAACAAAACAGGTATTTATATAAATGTAGTATAGAATCGAAATGACTACAAAAAAGTTAAGTGATATATATTTTTGCACAAAAAAAAAACGATTGATAACGACAGTAAAGCAATCATTCAATAGATTACAAAATATATTTAGAAAAATGTATTTGTAAATAGAAAGAAAAAGTTAAGTTACCAAACGTTTATTAGTACTGATGTACTCCAGGCTACCTGGGTCTCTAGCTTTATGTGAAACCGCCTCTGTAGCAGGTTCGACAATTTCGACAGGAGCCAGATTAGCAGTAGCTTCGGGGCCATCTTTAGTTGCTAAGAGAGGGTTTAAGAGCTAATATCCTATTCATTTTACTTATAATGTTAGTTTAAGTAAAAACTAACAAATATCTATATGCTTTATTATACAAAAAAAAGGCACAATAATAAAGTTTACTACTTTAGAGAATTCTTGCAGTTCACGATTCTAGTTGTTCTGTAACAAATGGTTGCTCGTACAGCTTACTGGTTCAGAACGTAGGGACTTATACTTTCTCATTGACACCGGGTGTAGAGCAAGCGAGATAAAAAGATACAATATTGAAATACATAGATGAAAGATAAAAGTAATAAGTTTATGCCACCGAATATAAAGGCTTATGCGTGGAGTTCAATGTTCAAATTGACCCAAAATGGAAGTTGTTGCTGGAGGTCAGCTTGTCTGCTACATGTGCTTATGAATATAATGATTATGAATATGGCACGTTAACAACTCAAATCGAGTTGTACGCCCCGTCGACGTTTAACAGATCTTGATTGTATAACAGTTCCGCATGATCAAGGCATGATTCTAATTATAACATGCTGACTAAAGTATGATACCCGGCGTGATTGGTAGTTAATTCTACATGGCATTAAGGAAATGCGTCAATTATTGTTGTTGTTATTTGTTCGAAACAATGTTTTTAAAAACCAAAGTGTTTTTATCATTTTAAGAACTATTAATAAAAGACAACTATTTAAAAATTAAACTATCTATAAATTTAAATTTTGGACTATCGAAGCGAAAATAATAACATTTTTACGTCGATGTCCAACAGTACAACTATAGTTTCACTGCTTTGTAGCAGATCTTCCGGTACACATTTAAATGAAATAGCATTGGTGACAGAGTACTATACTTAAACAAAAAAACTTAAGTAAAAAAATGTTGAAATGAATGTACTTTTACCAATCTATAAGTGTAAATAATAATTAGTTAGTTATTGAAGATATGTTATAAAAAGACGATAAAATAATTATCATTAAAAAATGGTTTTAAAATTTTGGACTGTCATAAAATTTTGAAATTTACACTAGATATTCTTGAGTGGCAGATAAAAAGCAAAAAAACAAAAAAGGTCTTAGGTGTTTTTAAATGGTAGTTTTTGAGAAGTCTTGTTGGAGTAGGCAATAGCCTTTTTAATTTCTTTAAATAGAGCCATTTGAAAAAAGTTTAGGAAACTCTGCTCTAGAGTAACATGATGACGAAGTTTAAAATAAGTAAAAGAAATCAAGTTTCAAAAATTTACAGACTTTAATTAAAAATACAGTATAAAGAGAATAACATTAAACTTAGATACCAGTACAAACTAGTTTAATATCGAGTCGTATAAAAACCGGTTTAAAATGTTTAATTGAGTGTAAAAGTTTATATATTTCCTTATAAAATAGTATTAAATTAGAAACATTTATAAAATTTACCATCTTAATTTATTTTATATTACTGGAATTTCTAAATACATAACACAATTGGTATGTTTGTCAAAGTTGTGATTGTGTAATATGTCATCAGAGTTTATTTTCAAAGAAACATAAACTTATTTTCTTCAGGTCAAAAAACAGCTGTGTAGAAAAAGCAAATACTAAGTGCGACAGGCTCCTCAGATATTTCGAAAATGGAACTAAAATAAAAGCAGACAGAACAGTTTTAGGTTCGTCCTTAAAAAATAATTAAATTTTTGAAATAGCCAGTGCAGATTTATAGCGATAAAAATAAACAGTTTAAAATTTAAAAACAGCTTGTTGTTTTTTGAGATGATTCGAAATGTCTTTGTCAGCAAAAGTTTTCTAAAGCAACTGTATCTAAATCTTCTAAGAACTTTAAACAAAAGTAACTGCCTGCTTTGCCGTGTAGTTTTGACCTTGTTTGGACTTGAGTTACCAATTAAATACTTCAGAAAACTAAACTTGTCTAATTCTTGAAAACGTACATTTAAAAATTTGTGTTTCAAATATAGTATTAGCTACTGATAGAATAATTTCAATGTTTGGTATTTATACAACAACTTTATATTTACTTTAAAAAATATAAAGAGTTAGATCGCCAGCTTTTATCTGCTGAAATTAAATAAATAAAAAACAATTTGTACAGGTATTAGTTTTAATATTAAGTGCAAACTTTTCATAATAAACGATACATAGTTTTGTAAATCAAGACGTTTACACTTACTTGTTAAATGAGCTTTTACACTTAGCCCGACAGTCGTCTAGAAATAAACAGTTAAGTTTAAAAAGCTGTAGTGCCACTAGACCAGGTGTTCGGCAGCACCGTTTTTTTTTTCGCGGGCCATAGTCATTTGAAGCCATTGTAGAAATCAATAAAAAATACTAGTTTAAACTACAAGACTGATAAACTAAACAATAGTAAAAATCATAGGAGCTAATTTAAAGTTTTATCATAAAAACTATATTTTAAATCATTCGCATATAGTAGGTTTAAAGTTTTTCACGAGATTTTTGCTATATGAGTCCTTTGCTTAAGTTATTTTTTAACGGTCCTTCATTTAAAAATATTCATTTCGCAATAAAAATGTGAATTGAGAATTTTACAATTAACTGGAAAATTAAATTATGGAACTCCTAATTGTTATTTCTCTTGTTTTTCAATATTTTTTTTCTGACAAAACTTTTGTGATAGTTTTTTGATAAAAAGTTGAGTGGAAAACTTAAGCAGAAGCTAGATAATATTTGTCTAAGTAGTTATTTTTAAATGTAGTATATAAGAAAAAGAATAAACTGTTTGATCTTATAATGATAAAACTTATTAAATGTAAGCATTTTTAACAGATGGTTTATCTACGTATGAGCTAATGGCTAAACATAAACAAATATTGTCGATTAGGAAAAAACTACAGAAACATCACTACAGGTTTATACATCTCATACAAGTTTTTTAATGAACTGTTATGAAGTTGAAGCGAATCATTTAAAAGACGATGTAGCAAGATTAAAAAGTGAGTTCTGTAATGTTAGAGAAAATATAATTAAGAAAATAAAACAGTTGTTTGACAAAAAAATCTACAAATTATCTGAAGCTGCAAAAGAACGGTTTAAATATAAAATGAACCCTTAACAAAAGACCATTCAGGTCACAAGCTCCTACAAAACTCTCTTAAACCCACTACAGAACCACAAGTAAAACGTTTGATAACTCATAAAAACGATTAAGTATAAATCAAAGTAATCGAGAGGGAAAATACACATAGTTGTTCCAACAGACCCCAATACGAATAAAGCACGTAAGTGTGAAATTCCAAGTATACTCCTGCTTCATTGACCTAAAACTTTAAACATAGATGGGATATTAAAAGTGGGTTTTGAGCCTTCACTTGATGGAAAACATGGCTCAGAAGTTAATTTGACCAACAGTTACTACTAAGCCTCTGGCTATGGAAAATGTTAAATAATTGATGACAGAATTGTTCATTTCAAGGTATGTTTACGTGTAAACGAGGTCAATACATTTCGAGAATCAAAAACAATGAAAACAGAATACTTAGAACAACCTTAAAAAAGGGCTTGTTGTTAAAACATTTGACCGTGTATCAGGAAAAGAAATAACTAATATGGACGACACTTTACTATCCATTTTTGACAGTAAAAACAACAAAATAGAAAAAGGAACATTTTTAAAGTAAAGTTATTGCAAATGTAGAAGTGTAACAGTGGCTAATAATTAAGTAATTCCACTTTACCTCGTTAAAAATCAAGGAAATGAGAGTCTTGCTCAAGTGTTTAAAGAGGTACTTTACGTACTTTACGAAAACTTGAAAGTAAAGATATTTACTGATCGTCAAGTTTAAGTTTACCAAAATAAGGTAAAAGAGTTCGATTTCAAAATACTAATTGATGAAAAAAAAAACAAATTTTAATCACAAAGCTTAAATAGCACACATTGTAGTACAACTCTGTTTTGTGTGCTATTTTTAAAACAGACTCAGTAACTAAACAACTAAAATTTGTCTTTCAACAGCCTTTTTAAAACCTGTCAAGAAAAAAGTTACAAAACTAAAATTTTAATAACTAAAGATAACGATTGCTAGTACATAATGAGCTTGATAAAAAACAAAAACAGTTTTTACAACTACAAAGTTTTTCAAATATTCAAAACTAGCCCGGTGATAGTAAGGAAGAAAGATTGAAAACGTAAATAAAAACAAAAATAAAAAGGCTTTTTCTGTATGGAGTAAAAGCGGACATGATTTAATCAATTCTCAAAAGCTCATTTAAGTTTGACAAAAAATCTGAAATGTACGCAGCAACTAAAGAATTTGAAACTGAGTTTGCAAAGAGCCGCAGCTACTGTATTGCAGAGAATGAGGTGAAGAATATTCATTTGTGTTTGTTACCAATTCGTTAAAAATAAATAAAAAGTTAGAGAGAGAGATAAATATGTGAATAAAGACAAGCGTATAAAGACCAACAACTGTTTTAGAAGTAAAAAGCTAGAGATAATAAATCAAAAACTACTTCAATGTTTACGACTCCGAAATTCTTAGTTATTTTTGAGGTTTGAAGAAATTATCTTAATATAAATAAACAAAAGGGTTGCAAGTTTTTTTATACACTTCAGAAGTTTCATTACTATTTTGTATTATTTTTAACTGAGTTTAAAACTCGGAAGTTAAGTTTAACTAATACTTTGTCTTTAAGTACAAAATTATAATTCAAATTTATCTTAGTGTTTACTATCTTATTATAAACATACTTATTTAGCTTATTGGATTTATATATTTTTTGTGTTCCTAAATTTTATGAAAACTCTGTTTGAAGTTGTGAATACTAGTTTCTTGACTAGCAAATAACAAAAATTAAAAACAGCTAAGATAACTTTTTTGAAAACTTTTAAATTATATGATCTGTAAAAGCATTTACCGATTTTTTTATCAGCTTAGTTTTTTTTTTGCTTTTTATTGTTTTTATAACGAAGACGCTACAATAATTTTTTTCTAAAGTAAAAACCTCCTGAATATTTCTAAACCTCTGAATGATATTTACTTAATTTTTCTAAAGCAAAAATATTGTATTACAGCATTAACTTAAAATATTACATTAAAAAAAACATTTTTTTTTTATTTAAAACGTTTATTAGATACAACATATAATTTAATAAAGCTAATATATTTATAATAATAACATATTATACAGTATCCTTTGTTTATTAAACTAATGTATTATACTGTACAACTTGTTATTATTATATATTGCAGTTAACTTGTTCCGATAGGATCTTTTGTTAACAAACGCTTAAATTTATATTTTTGAATAGTTATATTTATTATAATTTTGTTTTTCATAAAGATTTAGTTAGCCATACTAAAAAAAAATATATATGTAGTTTTCAAGGAAATAGTTTTTTAGTACCAGCATTTGCTTATTCTGTAAATATGATTTTTTACTCTTGTCTAACCTACAGAAATGACACTAGAAAAGGTTCATGGGTGGTTTTTTAGTAGTTTCATGTAGTTGTTAATGTGTTTTACTATTATTTTTAAGATGAGTTTTTAATCGAATTTTAGGTAACGTAATGTAGTATTATAATAATTAAATATTTTTAGTCTAAAAAGTTTTTTTTTGAAAAGTTTTTGACAAGGAGAATGATCAATTCAAAATTTTTAATTTTATTAACAAAACAATGTTTTACTCGCTTGAACTAAATCAAACGAGATCACCAGTTGGATAAAATCTTATTCAAATAGAATTAAATTAAGGTTCTGTTTGAATAAGATTTTATCCAACTGACGATCTCGTTTGATTTAGTTCAGGCGAGTAAAACATTGTTTTGTTAATAAAACTAAACATTTTGAATTGATCATTCTCCTTATCAAAAAATTTTATTGCAATCTATAAAGTAAAAAGTACACTATACTAATTTTAAAGAAAAAATTTTTGCAATAAAAAATTAGATGTGTTTTTGATTTAAATAAACGTATAACATGTAAACCAACATAGATATTTTAAAAAATTAAACAATTAAAAAGAAAAAATATATAAAACAAACGTAAAAATAGATAAGCTGTTTAAATCATTACATATTAGTAATTTAGTAAAAATAACTATATATTAAAGACTTTAAAAAATCTACTTTGAATAAAAAATTAAACATAAGACTTTCAAAAATTAAAGAGTAAATTTTGTAGAATAAAAACCATTTGGTAAATAAAATCGGCTTCTAATTCTGCTTAACATAAAGTTTTATTAAATATAAAATTTTTGAAACTACAAACATAGGTAACTGAGTTAAAAAACTTCATCTAATACCCTTCTTTATCAATGGTCAATGGAATGCTTGCCATTGCTTTAATGTCAACAGAAGGTCTAAACACGTTTTGATATATAGCATCACAAGCAACTGGTTTTATCAAAACTTTTACGTCTTCAGATCCTAACTTTATCCAAACATCCCCATTGTTGGCATTTTGATAATTAATTTTTTGAATATCCGATAAAAAATCGTTGTAGTCAAATATCTTTAAAGGCTGAACACCTTTAGTCTTACAACTTCTCTCAACTTTTACGTCTTTTAAACTTGAACTTTGCACGAAAACTCTAGTTTGACAGAGGCGATATATCTCCAAAGACCTTAAATTATACTTAAGAATTATTCCTCCTTTCGATAAATTCAGTATTGCCAGTACTTTTGGTGAGTAGCCTGCTTTTAGTTTAACTTTTATTAATCAAATAAAGTAAAGCAAAATGTAACTTGAAAACCATTAATAGTGTTCTAACTACTGTAAAGTATAACTTTTTACTGACTTCAAGTAACTTAAAACTAATTAAGTCTTACTAGAAAAATATATTTGTACATATACGTTTACAAAATGAAGAATCAAACTTAAAACTTGATTTATGAAAACATACTTAAGTTACGCGCTTTAAAGTTAATACTTTTTAAAAAATTAATAAAAAGAAAATAGATTAAAAATGTCATCAGTTCACTACAAAAGTATAAAAAGTTAATAATGTTAACGACTTGCAACAAGCTATTCATAAGAATTAAGGACTTTGAACCTAACTTTTACTCTTACAGTAGTAAAATCCACTAACAATACTTTACCTACGTTTATAACTTTAATAACTAGAAAAGCACTAAAAGTGGCATAAAATTGAAACTTATATAAAATTTGAATAAAAAAGTTGTAAGTATTACGTTTCATTATGCAACTAAAACATATAAACATTTAAATATGTTAAGAATAATAAAAGTCTTATACAACTTATTATATAAATAAACGAAAAATAGTTAACTTTCTGTTATGTAATATTTTACTTAATTCAAAAAAAAATTTTATTTATTGTTTTTATTTTGTAATCTTAATAAAAAGTGTATGTCAATAAAAATTTTGTTTTAAATACTTTTGTAAATGTAATGTTTTTAAAAAATATACAAATGAAATTTTAATGAATTTTAACTTTTTTTTTGTCTGTATTTTAATTTCAGTTTTTTATCGTTTTATCGTAAGGTAGTTTTATTCTTTCAGGATTAATTTATAACAAGTAAAGAGTTTTGTTCTGAAAAAGCTATTTTTGTTGTACTTTTCGTGAATCAATGCAACTTTATAGCATATATTTTTAACGGTGTAACATAATTGAATGGGTTTTTGTTTAAATACTCAATTAAATAGAGTTGTGTAAATTTTACAATCTAAAGTATTTACTTAGAATTTTGTGACTAGTAAAAAAAAAGCTAGTTAGCAACTTTATTAAACACATTACTTATAATAAAGTATTTTTAGAGGAAATAACTTAAAATTTTTAAGTTCTATAGTTAATAAACTTTACACATTTATATTAAGACGAAATTGTTGCTGTAAAAAGCACATTTGTCCTATTTTACAACATACAAATCTAAACCAAACTACAGTAAATTGCACAAGGTGGTTGGAACAAAAACTATATTTAGTTTTTGATTTGTTTAGTACAAGCAATCAAAAAACCACGTTGTGTAAAAAGGGTCTTTTTAAAATATTTTTTTTAATACTAACTGCTCTTATTTGTTTTTCACTCTTTAAAGAAACATTTTTTTAATTTTTTATGTGGTTAATAAGCTATACTTGCAATAAATAAATAAATAAGTAATAAAATTTTCATCTAACCAGTATACTCGAGTACTTTAACTTCCGTTTTTTCGTCATCAATTATTTCTGCTTGTGTTAGATCATATTTAATAATACTATCGTTATAGTTTTTGATAAAGTTTATATGTACTCTTTCTTTAAAGTCATGCACGAAACTGTGTTCTACTTTGTTCTCGTACAGTACTTTAATTTCAAATTTCTCAAGAATGCTACCTTGTATTTGTAAATTAAGTTATTAATAACCTATTATGAAAAAAATATTTCTATGTAATATAAAAATATGTTTTTATTCATAACTCAAGTTTTAGTTTTGATTAAAGTAACTAAAAATATTCTTTTTTTTATTTTTTTTATTTAATTATCTTAAACTTTATTTAAGTTAAAAATTTACGTTTTACTATAGTGGAATGAATATTTTTTTTAAATAAATTTAAATCAAAAAAAAGATTTACATAAATAATAAATATAGTTTATATATACCTTTTTATTTTACTATGTTTTAACGATAATGTCTAATTAACATTGTTAGCGAAACAAATCTGTTAAAATATAAAAGCAGTAATTTAAAACCATTTAGTATTTTTAAACTTACGATGTTTTCCGTGTTAATTAATAGTTCGCGTAGCTCTAGAAATACTTAAGCAAAACAAAAAAATTTGTAAATAAATATTAATAGATATGTATTTTATAATTTTCAAAAAAATCAGCAACAAAAACCATAAATACTTCGTGAACTTCGACATAAACAACTTTTATCCAACGATAAAAAGAAAACATCTACTAGATGCTATCAACTTATTAATTTCTTATTCAAAATTTACAGAATTTGAGATAGATACAATTATACAAACATACAAATTAGTTATGATCTGTGACAAAACTATGTAGAAAGAATATCAACAGCAATGACAACTTCGACGTCCCAATGGGCTCATTTCAAGGCGCTGAAGTTGGTGACCTCGTGGAACTATAACTCTTAAACCATTTGTCTACAATAATCGAAGCCGAGTCAATTGGACTCTACAGAGATGATGGACTTACGATTATCAAACAAACAAGCAAATTTAATATTTGCAAAATAGAAAACTAAATTACAAGAAATCTATCAGACATTTGATTCAATATCACAATCGACGCAGGTGAAACCTCTACTAACTTCTTAGATATTCAGTCAATCCTTCTAACTGATGATTACTGTCCATACATCAAACAAGGTTCAAAAAATATTCGTATTAACAAAGACTCTAACTACCCCAGAACGATTAGGAATGTATTCTAAGATTGATCGAAAAAAGAACTTCGAAGCTTACAAAAACAAAGACTTATTTGATAACGCAAAACACATTCACCAAACGCTTTAAGCATAAGCAACTTCAATTATAATCTCGAATATAATTCGACAAATGATAACATTAAACCTAAAAACAGAAAAAAAAAAGTATATTCTATAACCAACATTTTTGCGAATCACAAAATAAACAAAATTTGGAAGTCTATTCTTAAAAATGCTGGACAAACATTTCTTAAGCTCAATTGAGCTCTATAAATTTTTTAATAGAAATTTCATCAAGATTTCATACATACCCTAAATATAAAAGCAACCATCAGCGGACACAACAAAAAGTTACTCGAAAAACCGCCAACAGACTCAGAACTAAGTAACTGCAAACACAAAAAACAATGTCCAGTCAAGAACAAGTGTAAATCCGAAAATGTAATTTATGAAGCCGTCGTATCATCTGAAAAAAATGCCAATATGTCATATGTTAGATCCACACGAAGACCTTTCAAGAACAGATTATACGAGCATTAAAAATTTCATAAACCAAACAAGAAGAAGCCCACCAACTGCACACAACTTACAAACTACTTATGGAAGTTATATGAAAAAGATTAAAAATACACAACAAAATGGAAAATAATTTAATGGACAAATTAAAAGCAATCTTAAACCAAAATTCATGTCCTCATTATGCAACCTGGAAAAACTATACATAGCAAATGCTAACAAATGAAAAATCCTAAACAAGAGAAGTTAACTTAACCACATTACCCTAGGGAATATTTTTTGTTCATTTTTTATGTGTTTTTTTTAATCTTGTCACATTTACTAAGTTTATTTTATCTATTATTTTGTAATTTCTATTTTTGTATTGTATATATGTAGTTGGCTTGACTTACAACCTTTTCATAAAAAGAAACATTTTAAAAATAAATCCTATATATAATTTTAAGATTTACATTTTTTCAAAGTTTAATTTGAAAAGATAATGGTTTAGTTTTGTACAGACTAATTTTTTTATATTCTTATTATAGATAAAGTATATTACACTACTTAAACAATAACTCAAGTTAACAAAATACTAGTATTAATACTTACCCATGTTTAATTTAGTTTTAATCAACAAAATGTTATAGGTTAGTCATGTTTTAATTTTATTTTTTCCTCTGTTTTTATTTTAATTCATCGCTCTTTATTTTAGTTTTACAACTTTTCTTGTGTCTGATGAACTGCTCTGCAGTGAAACAGCGTAATGCAATATAGCTTAAACAAAAAGTTAGTGATTTTTAAAATATGTTTGAAATATTTAGAAATCACATATAAAAGAAATATTTGTTAGTAACTACACTGTTTGTCAACTATAGCAATGTTTCGGCTATCGCAAGCAAACCTGAGATGAATTTGCTATTATATAATAAGCCTAGACTGTACCCTACGACCATCAAGAATAATCCACGCGACATTTAGCGACGTGTATCAGCTATCGTCAGCAAAGCTAAGTTGGTTTCGTCATCACACAATGTGATATTGTGATTTAACTTTAAGAAAAACATTTCAAATAATTCTTTAATGATTATTTTACTACATATTTTCTTTTCTGTATGATTATTTAGATTACAATGGCTCGCAAAAGACTTTTTAAATTCAATCAGGCACAATACTATAAAAGACTACATACCGACCATTGCCTTAACAACTTGTAACATGAATGGCTTTGGCTAAAAAAGTTACATATACTAAATATACATACAAATTAGAACAGCTAAACTACAGCTTAAGTATAGCATTTTTAAGACAGTAATCATTGAATAAATTATTATTAAATTTGTTTTAAGATTGCAACATAACAGAAAAACTAAAAACAAAAAACTCATAATACTTAGACACTGTTTTAAAATTAAAAGAATTTAATTTCTAAAAAAAATACTGTTAGATATTTTATAATATGTTGTTGTACAACTGTTTGTTTTTTAGATAAACGATAAAAAATTAAGTCAAACGGTTTTGTTACAAGACAAACATATTTTTGAAGAAAAAAATTAACAGAGTTCAGGATATTTAAAAAAAAAGATAACTAGTTCTAAAATACTTCCTTTTGTACATATCGTACTTCTTTATTGTTTAGCTAATTCACCTCAACACATTTTGATACTTTTTTAGTGATATAGGTTTTTTAATCTGGTACTTTTACCTCTTTAATTATTTCACCTTTGTTTTCTTAATTTAAAGTTATCATAGACATCAAAATCAGTTTGTTAAGTTTTTAGTCTAAAAAAAGTAAATTTAAAAGTATTAATATGTTAAAATACAATGTTACATCAAGTTGTTCTTAAAGTTACTTTTTGTATATGTATTTTTTTCGGTGTGAAATGTTATATCTGTAAGTATTAATAACTAAAAGTTAAATTAAAAAATATATCTTCAAATCAACAGACATTTACAAATTAACGATTGTTAATTTGTTACTATACAAGTTAAAAGTTTGATTTAAATTTCAGGTATAACTGTGCTTTGTTTAAACTTGGTTTATAGTGATCGATACTTTATAGACAAAGTAGAGCAACATAATTTCGATAAAGACAAAATAATAACTTCTAAAACAATTGTAAGTCTGTGTTTGTTTTTTATTCAATATGATAACAAGTATATGCATATACAATATACATTCACAAAAAAAATTGTTTAAAATAACAATCATGCGTTTAGGTAATTTAATGCAAGAATGCATATTTTAACATAAATTTAGAGTGATCTACCGAGTCCAAAAATTTTTGATTCGACCGAATCCGAATCCGAGTCTTATTTTCAAATTAGGATTCGGCCGAATCCGAATCTTATTTTTAAATTTGGATTCTGTCGAATCCGAGTCTGAATCCGAATGTTTTAACAATTGGACTCTTAAAGATTTAAGCTGCTTGTAATGTAAATACAATACAAGTTTATAAATAGTAGAGACTTATTTTATTGCTACTTATTTAGTAAATTAAGTTTAAAAATACATTTTTATTTAAGAATAGTTTATTTTTTAAGCAAACAAAAAGTAAACAAATGTCTTGCTAAAAAAAGACTTCATACACAAAAACTTAGTTTCAATATTTTGATATCCATGCAAGCAACATTAACAATTAACCTGTATTTTTTATGCAAAACAAATAATTCATAGACTTTAATAAATGCTTAAAGCAGAAAACAAATCAAAAACAAAGTAAAAACACTTTACGCTCAACTTAAGAGTTAGTTTTGATTTTGACTGTAAACGAATAAGAACATAAATTTTTGTAAGTGTATATGTTTATAAAACAAAGTGTAATTGAAAATAATATGGAGTCGTAGTAAATTAAAATATAATGCCAACTATAGTAAAGGCCTAAAAAAGAATAGGAAATGCATTTGTAATAAAGAGTTTTTAAATTCCATCGAGGATTTAACTTTTACAATTACAAAAAAGAAATATAAATTAACCTTAGCAACTGTTTAAAAATATAAAACAAACTACAATTGCAAAAGATGTCTTTTTTATACTACAAAAGACTTTTCTTGTTTTTTCAAGTTGTGATGGAGAAAGTTTTTTGTCAGTCTTTGGAAGCAATCATTTACGCTATTCCTCGTACAAATTAACATCTTCAGAAAATAAATTTTCAGAATACCTAGAAAATGATAGAGTAGCAAAATATTTCCTTGCAAAGCTGGCAAGACTTTGGTGTTTTGTCTTGTTCAAGTTCCATCAATATAAAACTTTGTTCTCTTCAGTTTCTGCATTCAAATTCTCTGCAGCAAAAAGGGTTTATTTTTGCTTCAATTTCTTCATCAGTAGGATCCTGCTGCTCGTCCTCCTGTGTAGCTGTGTTTGATTCTATTTTAAACAAAGTATAGTAAGTTGAAAACTTCTTCGGACCAAAATTTACAGAGGGTTGTGGTTTTGGTTTCTCTGGTGGCTGTATAGGAGAATCACTTTTTTTATCAGCCTCGAATATACATTTTAACATCTAGATTAACATTAACATTAGCTGCTTTTTAATATTTTTTTTGAGGTAAGAAGTGAAAGCGGAAAGTTGATATCAATGATCAACAGCTGTTGTGACTAGTAGTAGTTTGTTGTCATTCATGTTTAAATTGATCCTATTGGTATAGAATAGGGTTGGGCAATGTACGGCTCACGAAGTTAAAATGACCGGCGCCGACCCTTTTCTGAATTACAAAGGAATCCGGCACGCAGATGAAAATGACCGGCCCGCGATAGTGGTGTCCGGCCCGCAAAGTTCAAATTACAAAACTATTTAAAAATTTTGTAGCATATTTTTACACAACTAAACTGTAAGATTTTGACATAAAACATGTTTAAAAATGACTTTTAAATTTAATGTCTACTAATAAAAAACATTTCGTTCTTATATTTTGTGCTGTTCTAATTTAGTTGGAATATATTTTTGTCAAATTACCCAAAGCAAAATGTTTGTTTAAATCTGATATTTTACATACCAATGTTTGTCAATCACCATGTCAATTCTATTTGTAGACATTACATAAACATCTGACATGTCTCAATCTACAACTTAAGTTGTCACGTTTGAATTTTTTTTTTGTTAATTAGAAGGGTCTATAAAATTAGATTACGGCAAAATCCGAAACTTTAATTTAAGTTAGAATCCGACCGGATCCGAATCTTGATTTAAAATTAGTATTCAATCAGATCCGAACATTATTTCTAAATTAGGATCCAGCCGGATCTGGTTTTAAAAAGGCAATATCCTAATACTGGATCTGGTAAATCACTAATTTGAAATGCCCCGGCCTGCCAAAGACAAAAATTTTCCGCATCCGACCCGATTAAAAACGTTGCCCACTCCTAGTATAGAACCTTTTTCCGCAAGCCTATCCTATATTTTTGGCTAAAGTTTTACAAACACTTAATAGTTTTTTAAATTTCTATTAATGTTAACAAATTTCGTCAGTAATCTTGCATGCGGGATTGCGCTTGAAAGCAATGCCTTGTTTTTACAACACTCATTTGTTATAAAAAAAAGTTCAAGTAGTAGAGTAATGTGATTAACCAGTTGTCATTATTTAGCTGTAATAATTTAATCTTGATCGTTTTTATAGTTAGCCACATAGTACTGAACACCTGATTAAAGCTTTTTAGTCTCTCTAACATAAAATATGTTGATTTCCACTTTGTATCAACATCCTAAACAAGAAGCAAGGCTTTTTGTTTTGTTTGTGCTTTTTAATATTTCTTGCATTGTCTCGCAAAAAAAAAAGTAAATATGTTCCAAGGTAATATATCAATGACTAAGCATATCCTGAATGTAATTACAAATGTTTTGTCCAGTGTGCTCATCCTCCATTTTCCGGCAATGCTAAACACAATGTTTGCACTCAAAATTTTTATTTAACCAATGCGCGCTTAAATAAGTGTATGATTTGAAGATAAATAGCAATTAAAGGTCTCCACTTATTGCTAAAGAGAATGATATAACTTCAATTATTTTAATATTTTGTTTTTATAACAATCTTTCACTCCAAAAAATTGATGTTCAAAAAAATAAATATTAAAAATTATTTAAGAACTTATTATTAAAATATTATTTTTTCTTTAGTACATTGTTTTGAAAATAAAACATTAAAATGTTTGAAGTTATAACATATAAGTAAATAACTAAAATTATCAACTAAAAATATTAACATAAAAGTATATAGCTAAAAGTATGCAAGCATTTGCTTTAATGTTACATATTTAAATTTCATTTTTAAACATTCTTGAAAAAAAACAATCTTATTATAACTGAGATTTTTTATTTTAATTAACAGGCTCTCCAAAAAAGACACAATAACATGATAATTTTTTTTTAATTATGAAAAAAGTTAAATGAAATATATAAGTCCTACAATCCTTGTCACAAGTCTTTTATGACACAATCAAATAAATAATCGATAACGTCTAAATGGTAACAGAAATCCATATTGACCAAACAAAAGACACTTTTAATAATTATATGTTTTTTGTAAACTAGACCTCACTACTAAAAATCCATGAGTTTATCTATAAAGTATATGCCATACGTTTTCAAGATAACCTTAAAAGAGATGTTTATAAAAAAGTTACTGGTAAGGCATGACCTATGCAGATAAAATTTAACTGAACTGAGGAAAAGCTTACTAAAATGAAATAAATTAAATTACCTGCGAGTATATATTTTTTTTGTATTCTCGTAAGAGAAAAGGCATTTGTTATTTAAACCAAAATAGGTTCACGAGCAAACATAAAAAACTAAACATATGCTGAATAAGTAAGAGCGGTTATCTAGAAAGCTGAGATTAAACGCCTTAACTATGTACTTAATTTTATTTGAAAGTCTAACAAAAATAATTTATTATTGTCTTATACTGTGTACAAAACTCTAAATCAAAGTTGAGAAGGTTTTTATAAGTTTGAAAAAGCACTGTTTTATCAACTTAAGTATTAAATCATTAATTAGTTTTACATTTCATTTAACTTTTGACAAACAATTGAATAAAATAAAAAAAGTTTAAAGTGGTCTACCGAATCCGAATCGGAGTCCAAAAAGGTCGGATTCGTCCGAATCCGAGTCCGAATCTTGAATTCGGTAGATCACTAATATTTACTGTTATAAACAATTTAAAACAAGTCAATAGGCCTAAGTTATTGTTCTAAGCAAAAATTATTCTGCAACTTAAAGATCATTTATATTTATTTTTATCTTATTGTTCATGATAAGTTATTCTGAGTTAAAATATCGTTCTGTGTTTCTTTCTCTTATATGTGTGTTTTTCTTCTAATAAATTTTATTTTTGTTAAATTTCTAATTTTTAGTGCTAAATAATACATTTGTTTGTTAGTTTTAGATTACGAAATGTTTAAAGTGAAGCTCAATTCTTATGTTCTTTACATACACCAGGCCCTTTGACCAAAGTTTTAGAAGAGGATGTTTTCATAGTGTTTAAAATAATATATTTGCTTTAAAAAAATATTTAAAGTTTTATATAAGTTAATAAATAAAAATTTCAATTCAGTAAAAACTAATTAAGGAATTCAAGTTACAATTTTTTGTTATTTAAATAAACTATAAACTTGTAATAAATAATACTTTAGAATTTACTTGTTATCTGTCCATTTCTTAGCAAATCATCTAAGTAAATACTTTCTTGATCAGTACAAATTTTCTCTTCATCTGAAAATACGTATAACAAGTTTATTTATTTAAATTAGCATAAGTTTTGATAAACCGTTTATACATAAAACACTTTAACTAAAAATTAAATTTTTATTTAAACTCTAACTTCATTATGTAATTTTTTTTTAATAATTCTTTACTTTTAATCAAAATGTAGCTAGTTAAACACAGGTTGTAATATAATAAACTATATTTGAAAGAAACCTGCATAATATTCTTTCACATAACTTAATTTTTAAGTTACTTGTTTTCTAGAAAATGTTTTACTTTTTGACCTTTTCTTTCTGTTTTACAATGACATGAATAGAAAATAACAGTGTTTTTAAATAGTTAATTGCAAAAAAATAATAAAATTAAAACTTTTTAGGACTTAAAAATTATGAAAAGTATTTTATACAAGGTGTTAAAAGACTAAAAAATTTTGTTTTCAAAAATCGGCCATACAAATGTACTTTAGATACTATTAGGGTTTGATTCTAAAAGCGTTATCTAACTTAACTTTTTTTTTCTTAGTAACGTTTGTATAAAATGCTTTCTTTACATTTCTTATCAAATTTTTCTACCTTTTTATAAATACACTTTTCTTTTTCTTTTTACATAATAAATAAGTAGCTGTTACTTTAAGTCCTTTACAAGTTTTTGAAATTAATAATTAATTCCAAGCTTGAAATATTTTTAATTAAAACAAACAAGTTTTTAAATTAAGAATTTTAGGCAGTTTAGTAGTTAATCACTACTAACAGTTAGAAGTTATAAGTACTTATTATACACATTATTTTTTATATTTACGTTAGTAAAACTAAGAATAACTATTTAATTTTAAATTGTTGACGACGACAATGCATTTTTTAAATATTTCATAATTATTTATAGTTTTATGGGTTTCACTGCTTTAGACCAAATAACCTTTACAAACTTTTCTAAATTATCTACCCATAGACTTAACGCATTTTTAGATTAAAAAATAAAAACAAAGTAAAAAATTTTGACCAAAATACTTCTATAGTTTTTTTTTATTTTAATTTCAAATAATAAATAAAAATTTCAAATGAATACCTAGATTTAAAAGAAATAAGAAAGATTATGATATACTTTTTCAAAAGCGGTATTCAGTTTTTTGTAATTTCTGATAAATCTTACCAAGAGAAAAATGTACTAAAATATTTTTTAACAATTAGACCAGAAATAAACTTTGTTATTTAGAAAAATATCGTCAACAATTAGTTCAAACGAGCTTTATTTAGATAATCAATTAGTTTGTTCTAAAATTTACACTGTTTTTAACAAGGTACAGTTTTCTTAAATGTAATTTTATACTTCCAATTACCAAATGAATTCAAAACACTTATTTCAGGTGTTTCTGGTAGCTTTCTGTGGTTTAAGTTTAGTTCAATGTATTTTTTATCTTTGAAATCAAGGTTTCTATGAGGAGTCATATATGAGGAATGGTTAGTTGCTTCATTGGGTATGATATAGCTAGTTTCTTCGTTTTTTTTCGGTTGTATCTTTTTACTTTTCTTAAACATTTCTCTTAAAATAAAAATTTATTCTTTAAATTTTCTAATGCTGAAAAAATATTTAAAATTTTTAAGATGAATAAATCTTCTAAAAAAGTGTAATTTGTTATATGTAAAATAAAATTAATTTTCACAATTTTAATTATTCATTAGATAAAATGTTTCATTAATGTTTATTTACAAGTTTTACTTTTCTTCGATATAGCTCATTGATAAATTACTTTAATAGTTGTATTCATAGCAGCCTTAATCTTTATTATTAGTTATTATTAGTTATTTTTTTTATTATGTATCTAAATATAGTTTGTAAACATATTTTGTTTTTAAGAATATAGATACTTTGATAACCAAGTTGTCTGTTTTGTTTACAAAAGACTTTTTTAAATCTAGCAAATTTGTTTGCCTGAAGAGGGTCATAGTTAAAATTAATATGTTGAACAGCGTAAAAAAATATAAAAATACTTATAAGCGAGTTTAGTTAAATGAATAAAGATCCTATGAATAATAAATTTAAAAAAAAGTTACTAAATCATTTTTCATTTTACATAGTAGCCATTCTCAGTTTTTTTTACATTTAACAGTATGAGCCTCATTAAACTGTATTTTAATTTTAAAACTTGTGTTCATTTTCATAAGTTAAGTAAGTACAGACTATTAAAGTGTATCTAATGATTTTAATTCTAAAAAATATTTTAAAAAATTTTGTGAAAGCAAATACTTACTTTATTTAATAAGGTAAACATATTGACTAAAAACTATTACTAGAAACGTTTTCTGTGTACAACTTTAGAAAAACTCCTCACACTAAAAAATTACATTGCACACAATTTTTAAATTTTTTTAAACGATTTCAAATGACTTTCTTAACTAAAATTTAGTTTTAAAACAACACAAAAGTTTTATAATGCCAACACAAATAGAAACATACTATTAAAGAGCTGTTGTTTTTTATCATAATTTAAGCGCTTATTTCGTGGACAAGGCTTTAGACTGTATCTTTGTAGTATGAATCAGGGGCATGTTTTGACTGGTTTCCTGTTTCGTATGAACCCCCTGAAAAAAAATCTTAGAATATCACTAAAAACGTTGTTTATTGACTCTTTTTTGGTTATTTGATAAACTTTGAATAATGAATGTTGAATTTATAACAGTGAAAGATTATAAGTTTCCGTAACAAAAAATTCTTGTTTTCGCCCAGCTGAAATAGATTTCAAATAAAACTTTGATTGTGACGGGATAATAAGTAAAAGTTTTAAAGTAGCATTTTTTTTTGGAAACTTTTTACTAAGATGCTATTAGTTCCCATTATAAACTCTTACTTAGTGTAAATAACTTTGGATTAATTATTGTTTTTCAAGTAGTAAGTACAATTTTACTTAAAAAATGTCCAATATAATCACAAAAGTTTTATTTTACTTGGTTGATTGTGTATAATGTTGTGTGAAGCTTTTGTACTTGAAAATTTATATTTTTTGTTTATGTGTCAACCAAACCAACTGAATTTAAACCTTGAAAAGTTTAATTCAGAGAGTTTTCAAAATCATTTTCAGACCACTACACCACCTGGCAATTTATTCTTTTGTCATTTAATGGTATTTTGATATTTTTATTTAAGTTTTTTTATTTTTGTATATCTGTTGGCCACAAAATTGATTCTTGATTTTTTGAAATTTTCAACTCAAAGAGATTTCAAAACCATCATTAGAATCCCTGCACCATCAGGCAAACATTTAATTATAATCTAAATATATTTTAATTAAATTGTTTAAGTCTATGAACTTTTTTTTAGTGAAATTTCAAATTTTATAGATTAAATTACTTGAAAAAATTATTTTTGTTATAAGTAGATACATTTACATAAAGATAAATACATACTGCACTGGGCATGACGTTAAACTATTCTGGAGTATGACTTGATAACCGAAAGGTTTTTTCGTGCACCAGGTCCTTGGACTAAACTTTTTGAGCGTTTTTTGTCGTTCAATAAACAGTATAAATAATTCAATAACTGAAAGGTTTTTTCGTGCACCATGTCCTAGAACCAGGGGTGTTGTGTTGGCACACTGGAACTGTTGTTCCACGTAGTCAATAAAAAAAAGAAAGAAAATGAAATTTTCCATCAATTTCAGACTTTTAGCCGTTTTTATCGAATTCAATTATAAATTTGATTATTTTTCTAGTTTTTATATTCAACCTTCAAATACTAGTAAAATTAGAGCTGCATACTCAATCTGTGTCAACTGCATTTTAAACATTTACAAATTTTCCATACAAAAAGTAGTTGAAAAGCTCAATTTTAGAGCTGCAATGAACTGCACTACTGCGTAAATTAAAAACAAAATTAACAATACGCATTGAAAAATGTATTGATTGTAAACAAACTTAATATATACTTAATGTAAAGTTTACACTTTGAGTTGAATGTTGCAAGATAAAAATCCAATAGTCAACACGCATACAACAAAAACAAAACTATCAAACCCAAAAAGTATAAAAAGTTCTTAAAAAGCATTGTTATTAGAAATTACAAACTTGATAGTTTTGTGTGTGTTTTATTGATATTAGTTTAAGTAACTTTTCTTAGAAAGATAACCATATTTTTCACATTGTTATTTTTGTATTTCAGAACACCTTAAAGTATTCATATAAAATAAAGGCTACCTTTTTTTGTTTAAACATAACACTTGGATTTTTAAAAAGATTAATTATTTTTGTTTCTGGATATTTCTTACTATTTAAATAAGCAGTATGTAGCTAACAAGTTACATGCAAGTTTTGAATGTGTTTGCCCTACATTGATAATACAAATTGTGTACAAAAAAAAACATTTCAAGACTCAAATTAAGTTTGGCATTCACTTAGTAGGAGTGAAAAAAGATTAAATAAAGGTAAGGTTAGATCAACAACCTTTTATGATTTAAAGTCATGAGTGTGGTGTTGAATTGTGGTGTGATGGTGAATATTTTTTTGAATTTTATTTATAAACCTTTAGCTAGCCTACAAATTCGTTTTAACGATTTTTTAAATTCAAACTAACCATTTAGATAAGGCCAGTCAGAGTAAGAATCTATTAATGGATGGAAAAACTTAAACTATTATAAAAATTACCTTTTTTTTTATATTTAAACTAGTAATCATGTTTTTGTCATTTTTTTGATGTTTAACACCTAACATAAGGAAACTGCTAATGTTTATGTATTTTTAAATTCTGATCAAAATACATATTTTATAAGAATTTAGATACTGTTTATGAATGGTATATGGGTTGAATATAAATTTAAGCTTATACTACAGCATTGGTTAAATAAGTTATTAAAGATTAATATCATTATGTAGACTTTTAACTAAACTACAACTTGTTTAAACTGCTCTTTTGAACTAATTTCTTCATATAGCTGGTTAAAATTGGAGCGCTCAAAGTTTTCATTATGTGTGGGAAATTTAAAATTTTCCAAACAAAAATATTTGGTATATTTCTCTAATTTAATTTTTCAAGCCAATCCATTTAATTTTAATGATATACACACTTACACAGAAAAATAAAAGCATGTTTTAAAAGTTAAAAAAATAGTTCGAAAATTAATAAGATGATAGATAAATCTTATACTTCAACTTATATCAACCTTTATTTCAAATCACAATTTTCATGCATTTATTTTAAACAAAAAAAATATTAAAAATTAAGTTTTTGGAAAGGTTGTTTAACTGTTTTTGTTGTTGATTTATAGTAATTTGCTTCATTTTTTTTTTTTTTTGAAATTGGTTTTATGTCTTTAAAAACAAGCTACCATCTGATTTTTACTGATTTCATAACATTTAAGTTTTCACTCTCTCTTATCATATCATAAATATTTATTTAAATTAATTGTTAGATTAAAAATACCTTTGTCTCCTTAATGATTAGGTATAAATGTTTATAGGTTGTTTCACAAATTTTAGTTTTGTTAGTTTGAAAATATTTTACTATTTTATAGGTTTTGCTTTGTTTGTTAATTTTGTATGTTAAAATAAATTTTCATTTAACTTAATTTATTATTTAAAGATTTTAGTGATATTCTAAGATTTTTTTTTCCTTTTTTCCTTTTTTTTTTTCAGGGGGTTCACAGGAAACCAGTCAAAACACGCCCCTGGTGCAAATACAGAAACATAAATGGATATAATTTTTATAAAAAAGTATCTATAGTTGTTGAGAAAGGGTGATATTATATAAAGGTTAGAGATAGATTTATATATATATTTATCATTTAATATTTTATTTAAGATTTATTTAAACAAATATGTTTAAGCTTTTTTTTTGTAAAGTTTTCTCTTTTTTATACTATTTTATGACTTTTAACTAAATGTTTCAAACTTGGGGATTTTTTAATTTGACTATGTCAATCTGCAGCACCCCCTAACAAAAAGACCACGCAACGCCACTGCCTAGAACCATATATTTTAAGCGCTTTTTTTTTGTCGTTCAATAAACTTTAAAAAAAACAAAGTTTTTTTCAAGCCTTTAAAGAAAACGTTTTTAATACAAGGGAAAATATTACATGAAGCCTGATACTTCGTTACTAGTGTTATACAAATGTTAATGTGCTTTACCATCAAAGTGTTCTTAATCTGAAAATTAGAATAGATTTCAAGTTTTTATAATGAATGTAATAATAGCTATAGGTCCTGGACAATATATAGACCTATAGGTTAAACTGTACCCAAGTAGTGAAAGACTAAATAACCAAAAGGTTTCTTCTTACACCAGGTCTTTAAATCAAATAATTTGAACGCTTTTTTGTCGTTAAATAAACTACATATAAGTCTTATAGTCATAAAATTTTATTTTCTTATTTAATAAAATTTATATTTTGATTGAAATAAACTTTACATTAAAACATAGTGCAGTAAAATAGCTTTTAAAATTTTTATATTTTGGCCCAACCTTTTCTATCTAATTTGAAAATGAAATTAAATTTTGACAAAACAACTAGTAAGCTAACACTGAAATATTTGTTTAAATAAATACTAAAAATTTAGTACACAAAGCTAGTTTTAACTAAAACTTAGATTACAGTAAAAAAAAACTTTTTTAAAATCAATTAAAGCTTTTTCAAAATCTTTTTTTTTTTGAAAAAAATAGTCTTACATTTTTTCCGGTGCACATCTTATTTAAAGATACAACTACACACATCTTATTGTTATATACTCAAGTATTTTTGACTAAGATCTATCAAAAACTGTATTTTAATAATTTAAAATAACGTACAACCATAAACAACAATGTGCAAAAATCATCGTTAGGTTTTATTTAATTTTTCACATTTCTAAAGACCTTTTTCAGCTAAAAATCAAAATAATAAACTTAAACTATCTTGTTCTATGACATGAATATCACTTGTATTTATATTTTTTAACTTTAGTAGTATATTACTACGTTTTAAGTACGTAAACAAATCATGATCGTTGTCAGAGGGATAGTTACATTTAAAAATTACTTCTTAATCTAAATATGTAAAGCAAACTATCTTTACTTGCTTAAACTATATTTAAGTTATATTTCAAACAACTATTTCTGTAAGCAAATTATATTGTAATTTATTGACTTATAGTTTCACTGCTCTTATTTTATGACTCAACAGAGTCAGTAAAAACTAACGTACTTTAAAAAAGGATGAAAAGTTATGTAAATATTTTTTAGATATACATACTATAAAAGTACAACTTTTATTAAGAACTTAGCTATAAGATTATAACTAAAAATAAAAAATGAGGCTAAAATATAATAATTAAATGTTTTATTCAAGAACAACAGTATAACTTTTTAAAGAACTTGTTTAAGGTGTAAACTGCTATACTATAAAACAATTGTAAAACAAAAGATTAGAACTTTTGGGTATTACTTATATTTAGCTATACTCAAGTAACATTTTTATTAACACTACTAGCTTTTTCTCAACTTAAAACTCTTTATAATAGATATTATCTCATTAATTTGTATTTCAAACCAGACAAAACTGTTAAATAATTTTTTGGTACCATTGACAGAAGTTATATAATCAACACATGTTCCCAGTAAATATATTTCAAAGTTTTGCAACTACTATATAGCCTAACGACTCCATGATCTTTTAGACAAATTTTAAGTTTTAGAAAAAAATGAAATGCTTTTTTAGTAGTTGTGTTCGATTAAACGTTAGTATTAATAACATGATCAGTTTTAATTGAAAGTATAACAATGAACAAAAAAATTTAAATTGAAGCAACTTGAATTAAAAAAATATCATTCTAAAAAGTATGTGTAAATCTATTTTTAAACAACCAAAAATTAGTTAAGTAATTTTTTTTGGCATTAGAACAAGCATTAACATTGTATCATACTTCCATGATTGTTCTTTTATAATGTTACGTTTACCAATTTACTAAATAAATTAAAAATAACTAGTATTGGGATGTTATTTTCATACGTTTTGGAAAATGGTTTTGATTTTATTATCTATAATATATATTATCTTTAGTAATTTATTACATTAGTAAGAATTAGATTACACTGGTCCAGTCTCGATTTAAGTTTTTTTTTTCTTATATGTTTGATTGTTATTAAAATTTATAGTTTAATAGTTAAAAATAAACTACTTTTATTTAAGTTAAAATTTTTGCCTAAGTTTATAATTTTTAAGCAGGTTATATCTACCATTTAAATCTCATTGTTTATAATTTAAAACTATCAATATGTTAAAAGTCTAGTTTGTTTTTTCCTATTTGAATTTTTTTAAGAGCAGTTTTTTAGCTTATTAATATAACAAACTGAGTTTGTAAATGATGTGCAGCTCGTTGACTAAAGATCGTTGATATCTTTTTCATTTCCAATAAACATTACTTTTTATGCATTTATTTCATTATATATACATAAATATATTTATAGAAGATCTATTTTATTTACTCATCTTTAGCGGTAAAAAAATTCGAGAATGCTGTAAACATATAACGGGTATTTAAAAAATAGTAAATAAACTTTTGATAACGGAAAAGAACATTTCTTAGCCGTTTACTACTCAATTAAAAGCAAAAAACATTTATTTTCACAAAATTCGACATGTGATCAAATAGATTTTTATCAAATGCACTTACTCAATTGCAACCGTACTCTTGAGAAGTGTATTTATTTAGTAGTATATAAAGTGCAACTCAGTTGAACGAAATTGTAAGTGTGTTTTTAGTTTAACAAACCGCTGTTTGAACGCGCATAGATAGTGAAACTTTTATTGCAAGAATTAAAATAATTTTCACTTACAAAATACTGTTGTTCATATTAAGTATTTAAATATTAACTTATCTTAAAAGCTTTATTTTGTATTAATAAGTTCATTTTGAAATAAGTTTGTTGTACATTAGCTTCATTGAAATTTTTGAATACTAAAACAATTTAATTTGTTTTTAATATTGTTAAAGTGTTACGAAACAATGTATATGATTTTTAAATGTCTGTAAATAATTAAAATTTTTATACTGAAAATTACTAGAAATAAGATTATTTTATTGCAGTTAAAAACTATAAAATAGTTAATCTTATACCTTTTCTAGAAAAGTTAATACTTTACTAAAAACTTTTGACTTTAAAATAAACTAACTCAAGTTAAAAAACAAAGTGATTCACGTTATTCAGATCTATATGGCTTTACTTCGAACATTTTAGCTAAATTAACCTAGGTTTCATCTAACGCCATAATCTATAAAGTGTTTATAAGCATGTTTTAAATAAACTTTTTACAAAAAATAAATAAACGATGGTTTAAAAATCCACAAGTTTAATGCAACATTTTTTTCAAGTTAATTTCGGACAACAGTCCTTCATCAGTGAACTTTAAACTAGTAGAACTCTTTAAACCGATTTGCAAATTATATATAAATCTTGTTTAAATAAACTTAAAAGTAAAAAAAATATTAGAAAACTATTGCTACTAACTTAAATTTAAAAAATTAAATTTATTTGAAAAAAAGTTTACAAAAGTTATCAGCACTAAAACTAGTATTATGATAATTTTTTTAATACGATAATATTTATTTTGATATTAGTAAGAGCTTTCAATATACTTTCTTTTAACGATTATTTTTAGTTGCTAGTGTTAGTTATAAAAAAATATACGTAAACTATATTTTTAGACAAAACTTTCATTCAATAAGTGTTTGTTTGTACTGCATTTAATTTTATTATGCCTCAGTTACAAAATAAAGTTTTATTTTTGTTAGAAAAGCTTTAATGGAAATCTAAATACTTTAAAATAACTTAATTAGGCTCAAAGTAAGCAGTAATTTCTTCTTTATATCATTACAAAAATTTTAAATATCTAAAACCATCTTTTTACAACACAGTATGTTTGATAAGGACAAAATATTTTTTATGTTATAATCAAATAAAAGTTATCAATATTTTTCCTCTCAGGTTTTATTGTATTATTCATCACTAATATATAAACAAACCATTAAGGTAATATAAAAGAATTAAGAAAGATTTGTAAGTTGTGAGTTTATAGTTATAGTATATATACATACAGCAGTAAGTTTAATAGAGCAGAGATTTTGAAACATTGTTCAATTGTTTATATTTTTAAATGTAAATCTCTAAAGAAATGACTCCCAATGTAAAATTGTGCACAGTGGGAAGTTTTAGCACACTAAATTATGAAGTATCAACTTTTATTAAAAATAAACGGTTAGAATCAAATAAAAATGACAAAATAAAACCACAATGAAACTTTATATAAGCTATTAAAACACTAAAGAGGTTTCAAAATAGAACATATCATGTTTTGGAATTATATTACTTCTCTGTGCAAACTAAATTTAACTCTTAAAGTTTTTGAAAAATCTGAACAAAAAAAAGACTAATAACATATATTCTAAAAAGTTGTTTTTAATGCTGTCCTATATATTTTCTTCTATTTTTCTGAATACTAAAAAGTTTTTCACTAAATATAAACAGAACGTATAATTATATATCTTAGTAACTTATTTTCCAAAAAAGGCTTACGTAACTTAGTATTTACATAATAAATTTAGCTAAAAAGGTTAGACTTTACACACGATATATATTTCGAGGATAGGATAATCATCTTTAAACACTACTTACTTTCAGGAGAATGTTATTTTCAAAGTTTAGTAGTACTATTTTTAAACGGTGTTTTTATGTAATTTTTATTTTCACTTTCTATACCCACCACTTAAAGTTACCTATTCACAACAAAAATAAGTTACTTTGTAATCTACCACAAGAAACAGATTACTTTAAAATACAAAGCTTTGTTCCTATTTTCATATGGTTAGATGTTTTATGTTATAGTATTTATAATACGATTAATAAAATATAGAAGTAGATTACTTTAAAAAATGTATGCAATAACCTTAAGTTCTATTTTTTAAATAATCATGTGATTTACTTTACTAAAGTCCACTTGTATACACTTTTTGTTTATTACAAGTGTAAAACTTGTTTGCTTTGCGTTTTAACATAAAACTACAGGATATAAAAAAAATACAGTCAATTAAGTTGAACTTTTTGAATTTTATTGAAAAGCAAGTTTTGCTTAAGATTCGCTTGAAGGCGCTGTTTCTTCAGGTATATCATGCGCTTTAACGTGATAATGCTTTTTTTAAAGAGCACAAAAAGAGCATTTAAGCGCATGCTGTTTGTGAAATCAATGTTTACTTGTTCAAACTTTTCCAATACACTGTTTTTAAAAACTACTTCAACTTTGTTTTGTGGATATCTTTAGCCTGACAGTTAAAGTTTTTAGAGAGTTACATAACTTTTTTTTAATGGTTTTGGTTATAAAATGCAAGTTTTAATATATGTTCATTTAGTTAGCTTTTTTTGATTATTAAATATGTACGTATAACTCATAAAAACAATATTTTTACCTTTAGCTGTTCGTAAAACATACGAGAAATTGTATGCAAGACATAAAATAAAATAAGCAGTTTAGTTTAAGTTAAATTAATTAAAGGAATTTTAATAAGAAAAAACATTAAGTAATGATTTCTTAAACATTATCTAAAGCTACTTTAATATATAATATGAGAAAATTAAAAGAAGTCGGCGTACCTTTGTTAACTAATCGGATATGATCTTTATTTTTTTTCATTATGGCTTAAATTAATAGCATTTAGGTAGAATATATATCTTCAATACTCGATTTTCTTATTTTGAAAACTCTCTTATTCTCATTGCTTTTAAAATGTTTTTGCTTTAATTTTTTTTTCAATCAAAGTTCGACGTTGTGGCTGTTATAAATAAAATATTAAATTTTATATTCTAAATTAAGTACTAATTTATCCTTTAAAAGTACCTAAAAGTTTATTACAACAATAAAAAATTGTTTATTATTGAAAAAAGTAATATGTGTAAATTTTATGTTATCAATTAAAGGTAAAAGCAATTGTAATTAGAACGGTTTTCATAATAAAGCAGTTTATTAAAACTTAATGATATGCTTGTTTGTATTAGTTTTTAGATACTTTTAATTGTAAGGAGAATATTGTTTCAAACAAGTTTTTTTTTAGTTTAATAACTAAGGCTTAAACCTTGTTTTAACTCCAGGTTTTACTATATAATAAATAAAAAAAGTTAATAGTTACAAAATTAAGGTGTAATAAAACTAAAGTAATCATGAACAATGTTTATGATTAATAAAATTTGGACAACTTTTTTCCTGTGCATAACTTATTTAAAAAATATATCAAAACAAATTTCATTTTTTTCTTAAATTTGTTTGAGTACATACCTTCAAAGAAAGTTTTGTCAAAAATTGTGTCTTACTAAATTAAACTGAATTGAAGTTAAAATAAAACTTTTTTCCGGTGCATAACTTACTAAAAATATATAACAGAATGCATTTCATTTTCTTTAAATTTATTTAAGTACTTTCAAGTAGGACTCGTCAGAAATTATTTTAAAGCTACTTTTAAGTGTGAAAAAGTGGTTTGATGGCCGTTCTGAGAAACCAACTAAAAAATACTTCTCGGCGATTGGGCAACATTTGTTGGACAATCCTGAGTGTGTGAAAAATTATAAAAAGGACAATTTTTCAGTCTTAGTGAGAGCGGAGAACTCTTTTCAATTGCATATTCTGGAAGCCTTATGTATTCAATCTTTAAGGCCCAGTTTATGTAAGCAGAAAAAAATCGTTTACCAAACTAGACTTTTTAAATCCTTATATTAGTAATTTTAAAGTAATTAGTTTCTTGTTAAATTTTATTTTTAAGCATAGTTTTAATTTAAAATCTTTATCGCTTCTTTATTTAGATTGTTTTAATTCTACTAAGTTTTATTAGTATACCTAATTTGTTTAGCATTAGCACTTATTTAATTTTTAACATTTAATTATTACGTCATTTTATATCTTAAAACTTTAAACTGCAGTATAATTTTATTTCAATTTGTATTCATTCAAATCCAGTAGGAAACAATTTCTGACGAGTCCTATTTGAAAGTACTTAAATAAATTTAAAGAAAATGAAATGCTTTCTGTTATATATTTTTAGTAAAATAAAACTATACTATAATTTAAAGTTTTAAAATACAAAATGACGTAATAATCAAGTGTAAAACTTAATTAAATACTAATACTAAAGAACGTTGCTGTACTAATAAAACTCGTTAGATTAAAAACAAACTAAAACAAACCAGCGATAAAAAATGAAAATAAAACTACACTTTGAAAAATATTTTACGAGAAACCAATTACTTTAAAATTACTTAATATAAGGATTAAAAAAGTCTAGTTTGGTAAACGAATTTTTTCTGCTTACATAAACTGGGCCTTGAAGATTGAATGCATAATGCTTCAAGAATATGAAGCTGAAAAGAGTTCTCCGCTCTCACTAAAATGAAAAGTTCTCTTTTTTTATATAATTTTTCGCACACTAATGGTTGTCCATTAACACAATCGCCGAGATTTTTTTTTTTTTCGTTGGTTTCTCCAAACGACCATCAAACCAGCTTTTCAGGATTTTTGTAACATTCTGATCGATTCTTACGTGAAACCTTTGAGATTTTTTTCCCACGTACTCACTACCACAGTGACAACTAAATTTATAGATGATGTTACTTTTCTTTGGGTGGGAGAAACATCTTTGTAAATTCCACTTAGAGGTCGATCAGTATACAAAATTGCTCTTAAACGAACAGAGCTGAAAACCTGGTTTACTTCCTCAGAAATATTTCCAAGGTAAGAAAGTTTTAAGTACACTGGACACTTCTGAGGGCCAATCATTTTTAAAGCTCTTGAACTTCTTGCTCTTGTAATAACTTTCGAAACTAAGTTACCTGGATAACCAAGGGAAAGAAAAGTATTTTGAAGTATTTTTTTTTTGAACTCGCCTTCAAGATAGCAAAGAGAACAAAGCCTGGTGATAGGCTTCACTATACCTGTAAAACATACCCGTCATAAAATTAAGATTTTTGTGAAGATTGTTTAGGTAATTTAGAAAACTAGAACTTTCTTGTTTATTTTCAAACATGACAAAAATGTCATCTAGGTATTGAAGATACAGAAGATAAGTTCAAAAACAACTTTATTATTTTCTAAGTAACCAACAAAAAGTCTCAACAAGTCATTAAACTTTTTAGACATTTGTGTCTAACGATCAGTTGATGGAGAACTTTTAACAAAAATCTATAGTCAATTAAATTCAGAGTCATTATATATTCCGTGGGCATCTTTTGGTCCAGTCAAGCAGAAGTTAGGAGCTTTAACGGGTATGGTGAAGCCACCAGACTTTGTTCTCCTTGTTATCTTGAAGTAGAGTTCAAAAAAACACTTCAAAATACTTTACTTTCCCTTGGTTATCCAGATAACTTAGTTTCGAAAGTTAAAACAAGAGGGAAAAACATCTCAAAGGTTTCACGTAAGAATCGATCAGCATATTCCAAAAATTATGAAAAGCTGGTTTGATAGTCGTTTGGAGAAACCAACGAAAAAAAAAAACTTCTCGGCGATCGGGCAACATTTGTTGGACAACCATTAGTGTGCGAAAAATTATATAAAAAAAGAGAACTTTTCAGTTTTAGTGAGAGCGGAGAACTCTTTTCAGCTTCATATTCTTGAAGCATTATGCAATCAATCTTCAAGGCCCAGTTTACGTAAGCAGAAAAGGTTCGTATACCAAACTAGACTTTTTTAATCCTTATATTAAGTAATTTAAAAGTAATTGCTTCTTATATATTTTGATTTTTGAAAACTAATAAAAAGATCTCAACTTCTAGAGAAAAAATTATGTTTATTATTTTCAATACTTTTTAATGCAAACTCAGTTTCGGTCAAAGACCTCGTCAGTGCTTATATAAAAGAATTTATTCAAATAGAATTTAATCGAATAAAAATTGGTTTCTCGTAAAAATTTTTTTAAATGTAGTCTTATTTTAATTTTTTATTGCTGGTTTATATTAGTTTGATTTTAATCTAGCAAGTTTTATTAGTACAGCAAAGTTCTTTAGTATAAACATTTCAATTTTAATATTTATTTACAATACAATGTTTCACTCGCTTAAACCTAATCAAACGAGATCATCAGTTGATTAAAGTCTGTAAAAAAAATTTCATAAATATGCAAGAAGACATTAGGCTATCCTTGAAATAAGACTAAAACCAAAAACCAAATAAATCTTATAGTTTAAACCTATCAATTTAGGAAAATCATAGTGTTATGAGTTTAGTTTTGTTTTCATAAACTAAACTGATAAAAAAGATTAGTAGTATAGTTAGTAAGGGATTACTAAGAAAGTATGATTAAGAAGTAAGTATACTTTAATCAGTTATTAGTACTTAGCAGACAAAAGCTACAAAACAATAAAAGCTTAATTATTGTTAATTCAATTCATTTAGATCTTCTAAAAATTTTTTTTTTTTGCAAAACTAGGAGTGAAAATAAAATTCAAACAAAGGAGATAACTTAGTTTACAAACTGTAGAGTTGTTTGTTTTTGAGAAGTTTTAGCATTTAAATAAAATATAAAGTATATACAAACGGAAACAAAAACTAAAATGAAAAGCATCAGTTAATACTTAAGTAAAATTACTTAAATAAAAACGATTTTAAGCGTATTTATAGTTTTTATTTAATAGAATTTATTACTTATTGTTTATTGAACGACAAAAAATAAGCGCTCAAAAAAGTGGTCGAAGAACCTGATGTACGAAAAAACTTTTCGGATATCGAGTCATACATCTTGTTTAATGTCAAGTTGTCAAAAGTTGCATTTTGTCTTTTTACTTTTATAAAGTTTTCATACGTCTGAATATTCTAACAACTATAGTTCTCAACTTGAAACGTTTTAAGGTGACAAATGTGCCAGGCCTAACTTTTTCGTAATTGCCTATTTGGCGAAACATTTTTTTACAATATATACTCAGAAAAACTAAATCCGTTATTATATTCTGAACTACACTATGAATATGTAGCATAAAACACTACCATCTTTTTAAAATAAATACAACAACAAATGAGTTTAAATGATATGGAGTAAGTTAAATATATTGGTAATAAGTTCAAGCATAACTATTATAAGTAAAATCAAAGCTAATCGATTTTAAATAAATAAAGAAGAACCTAAATCTAAATTAACATTTTGTTTAAGTACTCTCTATTTGTTGTTAAACAGCATGTGCTGTAATTAAATTTTTTTTTAGATATTTAATAATAACAATAATGAAAGAAACAGAAGCTATAAACAAACTTATTCAGCGCAAAGGAAAATTTCAAAATAAGTTGGCGTTTGCCCTTATTGCAATGGCAATACCTAACGGAGCACAGCTTCTTATTGGAGTTTTTATAACTTACTTACCAAATCACAGCTGTAATATCCCCGAAGAATTTATGGTAAATCAAGCTTATGAAAGTGGACAAAACCTTACTTTGAAAATAAATAACAATACTATCAAAAATGTTGAAGTCGGAAAGTGTTCTATTTCGTATATAAACACTGGTTCGGAAATTTCTGAAGGTTGTTAGTTCATTTTTTCACTATTTTTTAAAATTTGCTAAGTGTAAAAGTTTTTTTACGGTGTTAGTCAGTTGGTATTAAGTTCACGTACTTTTTTTGATTTTATATAAATTAAATTAATATCTTTTTGAATATCGAACTATCACAGCATTTGTTTTTAATTGTAGCAAATTTGATACTAATCAAAAGGCATAACTCTAATAAAATAAAATGTTTTGGTTTTAAACAAAACTTTACTCTGCAAAACCTTTTTTTACTTGACAAAGAAAAATAGTGATTACAGTAAAATACTTACATACGTAAAGCAATTCTTTTGCTTCTTTTTTAGGAATATTTTAAGTTTTACTTTGGTATAAAATCACGATAATCAGGTATATGAAAAATCAGTGTTTGCACTATTTATAAACTCCTAACTTTGACACTTATTGCTTGTTATTTTTTCAGCTAAATGATATATTTT
The DNA here is from genome assembly GCF_965202585.1 of Thalia democratica. Lineage (NCBI taxonomy): Eukaryota > Metazoa > Chordata > Thaliacea > Salpida > Salpidae > Thalia > Thalia democratica. Next base: position 64,372,784 of record NC_139165.1, read on the forward strand.
TGAATAATTTTTAAGGATCATATTTGTTTTTAAAAGTTCAAAAACTCAATTTAAAAAAACTGTTTTTATTTGAGCACGGTCTATTTAGAAAACAGGAAACCATGACATTTTTTATTTAACAAAAATATTCTCTATTTTTAAAATAAATGTAGTTTTATTTAAATATAAAGGTTATTTAAAAGAAAAAAAAGTTATAGCTTTAACTATCACAAAAATATAAGAGTAGGTAATTGGGAATTAAATAAAAAAGTAGTAATTGTTTCTCTGATACTCAGTCATTGTACCAAAGTCCACAAAAATAAGTAGTAATGTATTTAGCGTCTGACACGTAAAGTTGCATTTATTTGAAGTATTGTTAGTCTAATAGTTATAATTTCTTTCATTTATTACACTCTTAATGTCATGCATCTATTCTTAACAAATTAAATGCAAAAAACTAAGGTGTTAGAGCCCAAAAAACTAAAACAAACTAAACTGTTGTGATACGTTTATCAAAAAATAATAATTGCTATACTGTTAAGCTTCATTTTTAGATATTTTTTAATTTTCTATTTTAAATTTCACAAACTATAGCTTACTTTATTAACTTTTATATTTTTTTAAATTATTTACATGGTTAAATAAACTACAACATTCTGTTGTGCTTTAAAATGTAGTTTTTTATTTACCTACGTAAAAACAATTTATAGTATTATACTACTACAAGCTTCATTTTTGTTAAGACTATAAAATCAAACCTTAACCTAAGTTAAAGTAATTAGTTCTTGTTATACTTAATTTGACTGTGTATAAAATAATATAAAAGTAAAATACAAAAAACTGAATGCATTGGTACTGCCTTATGCTGTTTCAATAGCTATCATTTTATCGATTGATTTCCTGACAACCTCATAAAAACTAGAGCAGAATTTGTTTGCTTTTTTATATTTACAGTCAAAATTTTAACTAAACCCAAGAATATTTTAGTTAATTCGTATTAACTTACGAATTTATCATTTATTAAAGAAAAATATAGACTTAACTCCGTACGAAAGTTTTTTTACAGTTTATTCTAATCTTTTAATTCTTATTTAAATTTTCACTTTGCTAAGATAATCATTTAGTTATTTAATTGTAGTACATTAACAAATTAAAAGCTTTTATGTTACAAATATAACGAAGTGTTAATTTTCTAAACTCAAGATTCCGTCAAACTAAAACCATAAGCTAAAATGGTTTTACTCAAATTACCTAGTAACGTTTACAAAACATGTTGAGAATGATAGTTTTTTATAAGTTTAAAGTTAGTAAAGCGTATTAATTTATTTATAACAGAAAAATTCTTAGCTATAACTTGTTAAACATTTCATAACAAGTAAGAGTTATTAAGTTTTTTAAAGAACAACTTTTATCCATCAATATTTTTACAATTTGAGCAAGGTTTTTTTAATGCATACATTTAATTTTTAGTATTTTAAAAATATTATAAATGTGTTATTTAGTTCTTCTTGTGTAATAAATTAAATGTTTGTTTCATTATTTACTAATTTTTGCAAATGAACTCCTTTTTTATGGTATTATGTTTAGTATAAAAAAAATTTAAGCCTATATTTCTTAAAATAAGATATCTAATTTTTAAAGGCATAGTTTTCTAATAAAAATAATTGTAGAAAAATTAACAATTGCTTAAAGTTTTGTTTGTTTACTTATTTTTAACCTAAATGTTTTTTTAGATACTTTTATTTATAGTTTTGGTAAAGTTAATAATGATTTCGTTTTTAAAAAATTTTCTTGTAAAAGTTACTGCTTTTTTTGTTTTAAAATTATGAAGTATTAAGTTTTATAAATTATTTAACACTTTTACTAATAATTTCAATTTTTTTTTAATTTTTATGAATTTAATTAAGATAAAGGTTTTGATAATATCTTTTGTTAGTTTTGATGAAAATTAAAACAGTCTTAAAAATAGGAAGTTTTCGATTTTTATACTGATATAGTTAGTATTTTTGGAACTGGTTTGATTACACTTACTGAAGTTGTACTTTTCAAAAATATCTTAAAAAGAAAGTATTTTTTCATTCAAATGTTTTTATTTAAGAATATTTGAAATAACTGTTGCTGTCGAACTTAATAACATATAAAAACATATAAAGTTGTGTTTTCTCAGTAAATACAATTGAACTTAATACAAGTTCTTTTTACTTGATGAATTAAACTTAGTTTAAACAATAATTAAAAACTTTGACTCGCATACATTTTTTGTTTGGAAATGTTTAAGTGGTTATGTTTTCTGGTTTAAAAATTATTTTATTGAAAAAATATCACTATTGTCTGAGAGTCTACTTTATAGACACGAAACATTTCAATGTACTTTAAAGATTACCAGTGAACAATTAAAAGTAGTTGATTATCAAAGGTTGTATTTGTTTTGTATATACCATAAAAGTGAAAAGTTGCATTGTTATACTTTATATATTCAAACATGTAAAAAATTATGATAATCGTTAGTTGTAATTCTTATAGTAGCAGATGAAGGTCAGGTGCTGCCCTCTTGTGTTCACGGGTGGCAGTACAACGTAGACACTGAAGATGTCGTTAGTGCAGCCATGGAGGTATTCTAAATTGTAAAAAAAGTCCTTTATGTTGATAATTATACGTAATTACTAGGCGTACAACCAATTAGCAATTAATATAAGACAAAAAGCTTTAATAAGTTAAAAAAGCTTTTTACTTTCCATCAAATGTTGGATAAAAATTCAAGTTATTTCACGCCAAGTATAAAAATGCCCCTGTTATTATGAACTTAGTTAACATTTTTAAACATTGTACAAAACCATACTTTGATTAATCTTATGTTTACTTTATTTACTTACTGAGATGTTTTATAAATTATAAGCAAAGTATTCAAAAACTAAAATGTTTACAACTTACTTTTAATAAGTCTAAAAGACTTTTTGTTGAAATTGTAGGAAAATTTCTTGTTGATAATTTTGTATATGTTTTGAAATTTTATTGCAACCTAAGTTAATAAATGTGCAATTGAGTCTATTGAAACTAGTTTTAAATACTGATACTTCTATTAAGTTTAAGTTAAACACAAAATTCCGTTTAAATTAAGCTTATCATTTTTTATTTACTTAGAGCTTTTAAGTTTTAAGTTTAAATCAGTACTTTAAAAGTCCGTCAGAAAACAATAGTCAAAAAAACTTTTATTAAAGTCATGTTTTTATTTATTTATTGATTACCTTTTTATTTTACAGTTTAACTGGGTATGTTCCAGAGAATGGATGGGTCCATTTCTATTTTCTTGTCAAATGTTTGGTATTATGATTGGTTCTCTTGTTTCAACAGCTATTCCTGACAGGTTAACTTGGTTGTCATTTTATTATTTAAATTGTTTTTTTTGTTTAACTCATATGTAAAGCATTTGTAAAATATATTTATTTTAACTTATACTCGTGTCGTCTAAATATTATACTAACTTCATATGTTAACTTATAAAAACATTGTTAGTGCTTGATGGTTTACTAGTGTCCTTTCAGAAAACTTTGTTTCACAAGATTAGTGTCATTAATTATTAAAGTATGTCCTTATTGGTTTTTAAACAAATACTGAAGATAGATTTCTTTTTATCCGGATCTGTATCTGTCCCGATCTTAGTTAGGATGAGACTGAAACCAGATTTACTTTGAAGTAAAGACCCAGCCGGACTCGATAGATCACTGGTTTTTAATAATACTTTTTAACTATGTTCTTTATGCAGTAGCTTTTCCATGTTCTTTTAACTGTTCTACTTAAATCCTAAGTTATAATATGTTGCTTTGAACCAAATGTTTTGTTTTTCGCTAAAAAAAGTGTTGTATACAATGGTAATATTTAGTTTGGTTAGCTTTAGGTTTAGTTTTATAAGTTAATAATTTTAATTAATACTATTATAACATAGTTTTAATGTTAGTTAGTAACAAATACGGATACATTGAATTTACCTTTTAAAATTTACATGCATTGACTTGAAACAATAAAAAAGCCACGATATTTCTGACTTGTTGAATTTATATATAAAAAATACTTAATTTTTAATTAACAAGTTATGAATGTAACAAAAAAAAATAAACAAGACTTATACATCTATTAATGCAAAATATTTATTTTTCAAATTAGTTACACAAAACTACTTCTGCTTGGCTAAATTATTTATTTTTATTCCTTTTTTAAATTAAAACTTACCTATCTTTAAAATTTATTTATAATTTTTGTCCGAAATATAATCATCTTATCACTGACTAAAGTCAGATGAAAAGTTTATTATTTTAACCACAGGCTCATTTAAAACAAATGTCCAGGAAAAAATAATTCATTAATTTATAAAACAAACTTATAAAGCTTTAACATAATAAACTAATTTAAAACTTGGTTTTTTTCTTTTGTAAAATTTTCTTGTTAAATTTTTGAAACTGCGTACTAATTTTTTAGAGTATTAATTTTTTTTAAATATAAAACAACGATAAACAGTGTTTTAATTGTTTTAAAATTTACAGAATTTTTTTTGTAAACAGTAAACTACAGAATTTTATTAAAAAAATATTTTTTGAGGCACCGCAATTTTGTAAATATAAATTTTGGAAAAATAAATTTTAGACCCAACATTCCTCAGCTAAACTATAATAAACTATTAATGAAACTAGCAAGAGAATTTTTTCACGTCAAACAATACTATAAAACTAAGTAAACATTCTTCTTAATATCAGACTCTTAAAACTTTTTAGACAAATCAAACGAAATGGACCGTTTCTTTTTAAGTGTACTTTATTCTAAAACTTTTTTTATCTTTAATTTTTTTTTTGTAAAATATTTTAACTGGTGATATTTAAAAAGAAATTTAGTAATTACAAGATCCTGTTTCCATCAAAAAACATTCTTAATATTGTAATTCGTGAAAAAAATCGTTTTTTGTTTAAATTTTGTTTGTTCAAATGACTTAAGTCTTGTTTGCAGACGTTATAAAATGTGTGTTATGATGAGTTAAATGTATAATGGTACTTTATAATTTATAATAAATAATTTTAATACTTTTATACTTATTATAAGTAATAAAAAAAATTTCAGTAAAATATTAGGATGCATTTTATTTCTAAGATACGTAGGTAATAAATTTTTTAAAATCTTAAAACAGATCTTACTAAAGCTTACTTTATAAAGTAGCACAAACAAAATTATTTTACAATTTTTTCTTCAATTATTTAAGCCATAAACTACATAACTTTAGAATTGAATAAAATTTTAGTACTAGAAATTATAGCCTTAATTTTGACATAAGTTTTACCTTTTTTTTAAATACTCGACTGTTTTATCTGATTTAAAGTCGGTTTAGTTTTCTAAAAAAAAAATACATTTGTATAAAAGTCTTTGGTTATTTTATCATATTTTGAATAGTTCTGACTTTTGTTAGAAAAAAATGTGCACAGTTTTCCGCTTTTAAAAACTTTTAAATCAAGATATACAACTCTAATACAAAATAAAAAACTGAACATCTGCGAAACTTCATCTTTATAAGTTACATATAAAACTAATATGAATACTTCAATGTATAGTTTTACTTAAATTTAATTAATAATACAAAAAATACTTTATTTGTAATTTTGTATTTCTATTTACATAGTAAAGTATTGTTGTATTTTTTTGTGGTAAAAGTATTTAAGTAACTAATGTAAACATTAATAAAAGTCTAAGTTATTCAAAATTATAACACATCATTAAAGTATTTCAGCCATATAACAACAAAATATATTATATAACTTTATAAAGCGTGTTTTTGTCAGTATAACTTTAAATGAATGTGTTTTTTAGATTTGGAAGAAAATGGCCCTACATAATTGCAAATGTGTTGAAAAACTTCACATTCACAGCAGCTGCATTTTCACCAAACAGTGTTTTTCTTTTTATATTCATGATTTTGTACGGAGTTATGGTGATCGCTACTGCTATGATCGGTGTAATAATTGGTAAAAAACTGTTTTAAATATAAAAAACTTTAATGAAGATTTTTCTTAATAATTGACTTAAATTTTGGACATGTTAAAAAATAGCTTAGTTTTTTGTGAAAAATATGTATTTAAGTTCATGATAACATTAAACCCAAAAATATAAATCAATTCTTAAAAAAATATGTATGTATATAGATTATTGAACTACAAAAATACGCTCAAAATGTTTGGTCCTAGGACCTGGTGCACGAAAAAAACCTTTCGGTTATCGAGTCGCACACCACGGATACCTTTTAATTTCTTGTCTATTAAATCATGTTTTCTTAATAAACAAACTTTTATTAAAAACGCGTATATTGTTGATTTTTTATTACTAAAGATCTAAATTTTTAAATGATAAAAAAACTATGTGTAATAGCTCGTAAGAAACTTTATAAGCATGTGGTACGACTCGATAACCGAAAGGTTCCTTTGTACACCAGGTCCTTAGACCGAACTTTTTGAGCGCTTTTTTTATCGTTCAATAAACAATAATAATATTTAAGACTTTTTTTACTCATCTAAAGTCTCATTATCTAGTGTTTACTATGTTTTTAGGTTGAAATTTACTTGATATCTAACGTTCTCTACTTAAGAACTTAAATGTTGGTTTAGTTTTTTTTTAAAGAAAGTAACAGTTAAAAAAAAGTTTAAACTTTATGGTTTCTAATTCTATTTTAATAAATGGAAGTATTTCTAAAAGACATTTTTTAATACAACCTAAGAGATTATGTTTAATTAGGAACTGAATGCTTGCAAGAAGAATTACGACACCTGGTGTCAATGGCACAGCTGGGCATGTATGCAGCTGGGTACATGTACCTCCCAGGTCTCGCATATCTCATGCCTAATTGGAGACACTTGACTTTTGTAACTGGATGCATTGGAATTTTTTCTCTTTTTCTTGTGTAGTAAGTTTTGATACTTGACAAGACTCGTTATCATTTATGCACCTAGATATATTTTCTTTTTATTTTGTTTTAAATATTTTAATAATTTTAGACATTTTGTATTAAGTCGTTAGCTTTGAGAAATTTTTATGTATACTAGACCACCATTTAGACCAAAGATTAATTTTTTTTAGTAAACTGAAAAGTTTTGAATATCTTAACTTTATTTATCTATTTTTAATTATAATATTACTTATATTATAGTTTGCCTTTAAAACTAGTATAATAAATACTTGAAACTAGAAATTAAGTTTAAAGTGAATTTTATGTCAATTTAACCCTATTAAAATTTTTTAACTTTACAAAAGCAATAGACTGCATTGTATGACCATCAGCAAAAGTACATAAGTGGCTATTGAGGGTCGTACGAGGCAGTTTATTCCATTTTGTATTTTAGCAAAAACATATCAGCTTTCCTAAAGAAAGCCACAACATTGCTATTAGCCAACTTTACAATAAGAATGTTTTAAACAATTACAAAACACTAACTTCAAAACTGATGTAAAAGTTTTACAATTTTTAAATTAAAACAATAATTAGCACTTTGATTAGTAAAAACTTACAAATTTAATACTTTGTTATCACTGTGCCTAATCAAAAATGCTGTTAATAGTAATCATTAAGCAACAATAACGAACACATGAGTTTTTATTTATGTTCTTCAGTTAGTGTTTTAAAACTTATAAATTATTATAAAAACGTAATTTTGACAGTTACTTAGTTGAATCTCCACGGTGGTTGTTTTTAAAAGGGAAAAAAGAAGAAGCAATGAAAGTTTTAATGTATATTGCCAAGGAAAACCAGCTTGATAAGGATGAGTACGAAGAAATTTTTCAAAACTTTGAGTCTATCGAAACTATTAATAACGAAGTATTTTTTACTAATTTATACATTGTTTTAGTTCTCTTATATGACTTATCTCTCAAGTTACTGTTTCATTTTTAGAAAAGCAACTAGGTGTATCTAGATAAACAATCACGTTAAAATTTAATTAAGTTAAAAAACAAACACTTTTTATTCACGGTATCTAAGTTTCTTACTTTTAAACAGACTTGTGAATCCAAAAATGTTGAAAGCAAGCTTTTAAATGATAATAACAATAATGTGATCGAAAAACAAGAGTTCAAATTAGAAGTAGAAAATTCAAAAATGTTAGATAGTGATGAAAAACTTCAAGTTGTTGAAAAAACTGAAAAAATAACTAGGGAAAATCTTGGATATTTAGATCTTTTTAAGAAAAGCTGTCTTCGTTATCGATTTTTAGTCTGTTGTTTTTCATGGTAAGTATTACATTTTTACGATTAGTGTCGAATATACTGAATTTATGATACTTTAAATTCAGAGATAAAGGTCTAAAATATTCCTTTTTTTTCTTTCATATACTTATAACTAATTCACTTTAACGAATTGTTCAATTTATTTTTTAAATTAAAACAAGTAAAACTAAATAAATCAAAAGGTAAATGTATGATTCGATATGCTTAAAGTTGTTTTTTTATTTTATTTAACACTGCACAATTTATGTCGAACTACAAATTGTATTGTAACTTTACGAATCCGATTTTGCACAAGTTTAGTTTATCTCAAAATAGATACTAAATTATAGGTTTGCTGTCAACTTAGGTTACTACGGTACTACGTTTAGTACAAATGAGTTAGGAAAGAACCGTTACATAAACAGTTTTTTAATGGGTATAGCAGAAGTTCCTGGAATAGCTTTATGTGTTTACTTATTGAATAAAGTTGGAGGAAGAAAATCACTAATATTTTTTAGTGGAACATCATCAATTTTCTTACTTGGAGTTGCTCTTTTTCAATCGTGTTAGTTTGACAGCTTTCTCAGCTTTTACGAAATCTTTTCTAAGTTTGCTAAAAACTATCAAGTTCAAAAAAAAATAATTTAAATTTTACCTGGGCAGAGCATGTTTTGTTAAATATTATATATTCTAAAAAAATCAAATGTCTGTTATATGTTTTAATGACAAAAGATTTTGAACGTCGTAAACTTAATAAGTTAGGTATTTTGAAAATTGTTGTTTTCATAATCCAATGAACTTGTTCGTTTAAACTTAGTATAAATGAAAATTGTTAGTGATTACTTTTTTTAATTTTTTTGTCTTTTAGTCATAATTTTTAAATATGTATAGTATACTAAAGTATAAGTATACTGAAGGTTATCAATGTTTAGTTTTTAATATATAAAAATAAACTTTAAGTTTTATGAAAAAATTTCGTTGAAAAAGATTTACTATAAGCGACTTATAAGTTTAGTTAGGAAATACTACAAATACTGTTTTTTTTTTCTTTACCAGCTCTTTGATAATTAAAAACAAAATTAAAGAAATAAAGGTATTAATTAAACACTTTTAGTGCAAGCGATAATCTAGTTTAAACGGTTTAACAGGCTTTTTTTTTTTTAATAACGTACATAGATAATATTACATAATTTTTAAAAACTTTATTTGTTTTGTCTGAGTATAGGTAATGAATCGTAGTATTGTCTAACTAAGTAAGGTAGGTCTTGTACCTAAACTAATGAAGTTAAAAATTATACCTATAGATATAAAAACAAGTATTTTAAGCACAAGTAGTTTATTAATCTAACAACACTTTGCTGCCAACTCCGTAGAGCTGTTCATGTACTATTGGTAGCAAAAAGTTGTTAATGCAACAAATTGTTTGCGGGTAGAAATATTTTGTTTTTATGTCTATAGAAGTATTTTTGATTTCTTTGATTTAAAAATTTACTTTAAGTTTTATTGGTAAATCTGTTAAACTTTTAAACTAGAAATAAAGTACATTAAAGTCAAACAAGTTTTGTCAAGGTATTTTTCGTAGGTATTTTTTGCTATTAAATATAATAAAGAAATCCCTTCAAATCGCCACGCACCAACTGACATAACATATGTTGAAAAATATTTTCAATCACTTATTTCTAGTTATAGGCCCACTTTCAAAAGCCCGTTGAAAGCTTCTTCTTTTTTCGGAAACACTTAATCAAACTAACGACGTTCGCTGCCGACTCCGTAGAGATGTATATAGCTTATGGGCAAGGAAACTTTATTAAATTAATAATAAATTAAAAGAAAAATTTTTTTTTTTTTTCCGAAGGGCTTTTCTTGGTTGGAACCTTAGAGTTTAAGGCCCTATTACGTTGCCCCTGACGATTCTAAAGTCATTGTACAATTTGATAAACAAGACAGCAAAATATTAAATTCAAAGTATTTTAAACTTCTAAAATTTAATTAAAACATTTGTTTTGTTGAGACTTAAATATAAACTATATGCATTTAACGGGCCAATACTTTAAACTTTGAATAAGAAGCATAAAACTAAATTTTGATTAAAAAGTTTAAACAGTTTCTCAGCTGTGTACATTAATTTGTGCGATGATAGCAAAAATGCTACTTAGTGGATCATTCAACGTCAACTATGCTTATACTGGAGAAGTTTTCCCGACACTAATAAGAAATCAAGCTTATGGAAGCTGCTCTTTCGTATCCAGAATTGCAGCAGTTTTGACTCCATTTTTAATCCACATAGGTATGCTATGTATATATTGGGTAGGTAATAAAGTTATTTTATAGCTTACTAGCTTTACTAGCACACTTTAAATTTCTTACCTGTAGTAAAGTTTTTATAGTTTTATAAAACTAATATTGATATTACTAGTTCTAATACGTAGTACATGAATTTAGTTTGCTTTTTGTCTAACTAGACTGTGTTGAGCACACTACTTAGTTAAAGATTAAAATTTAAACAGTTTAATGCAATATTCATTTAATTAACTTACGGTTCTCCCTAAAATAAATATAATCAATACTCCTTGTAAAATAAGTTTTATTAATTAAAACAACTGGATAGTTTTAAATTTGCATTTAGAATTATTATTTATGAAGCAATAAGGAATAAAATAATAAGCGAACTAAAATAAAGTTTTACGCTCGTGATATAAAATTATCAACATTGTAAATAAAAATTTAAAAAAAAGTTTGATAAAAAACTCTAATTTAAAAAAAACTGTTTACCACATACAATTAAATGTATTTACATTTTTGTACTTCATTATAGGCTGTTGGAATTATTATTAAATTAAAATACAAAATAAATTACCTAAGTTCATCATTCACTTAGTAAAATATTTAACAACTTTTTGTTTATTTTCAATTCTTTTAAATTTAATGTTTTTGATCTTTTAAACATAAAAAAAACTATAACCTTGCAATCTATAAAACAAGTAACTATAAATTTCAGGCAAAAAGTATTCTATGTCAATACCATATACAGTGATGAGTCTCGTTGGGATGCTTTGTGTGATGACTTTTTTTAAGATGCCGGATACTAAAGGAAAACCAATTCCAGACACCATGGCTGATATTATGCAACAAGAGTTAGTTTTTAAAACTTCTGTGTTTAAATTGAAAACTTTTTCTTGTAAGTTTTACTTTTTTCTAAATTTTGTAAACTTTATGTATCAAAAAACATCCGTTTTACTCGAAAATTCCTAGTATTTAATGTAAATACAAATTAAGCATTTTTATGCTTTTTTAAACTGAAGTTAAACAACATAACCCATTTAAGATTTAAATTTATGTATCTATAATTTCAAAATACTAATGATGTAATAACAATTGGTGGCTTATTTCTTCGTTTTTTTTTTGCTTTTACTTGTTAAGAAGCTTTTAAAGTTACATAACTAGGGCTTAACTAAGATAAAAAGCTTCAATTTTCTTTTAATAACGATATAAACCTTAGAAAACAAGTTCTATACGGTTGAAAAAAATTAAACTTGTTAATTCAACAAAAATATAAACAAAAGCTTGTCATTGCTTTTGGTGATAACTAAAACATTTAACAGACGAGAAATTAGATGTAGAAAACTTATTAGCTTCACCTGTCGGAAAAAAAGAGATGAAAGTTGTGAATCTGTGACATATGAAGTTTAATAACTTACAGCTTAGCTAGCTTGCACTGTTCATAGATAGATATTTACCATAAACTCAAAAACATACTACCTATTTTAGTATGAACTACTACCATATTTCTTATCTATAAAGATTTAAACAATTGTTTTTAATGTTTTGTTTTTTAACTTAACTTTGGATATCGTAATTGTTATATTCAAGAAGATGTTAAAATAAAGGAATATAAAAATTTATACAACAAAAGCTTTTGCACAGTTTTATGTTTAATACAATGCCTGGTTTTATAATCAAACTTCGTTTTAAAACTTTTGTATGACTTCTTTTATTTGTTTTGTGGTGTTCGTAATTTTTTCGTAAAGTTACTTTTTTTTGAATAAATCGACATACTTTTCAACATAAAAGTAAACTAATTTATCCAAACACTTTTGAGTTAATAGTAAAAACTTCAAGTCTGAGTTAAGATAGATATTTTTCTTGTATTTTAAAGATGAACTAGTTAGAATTATATTTCTGGAATTAAAAAACCTCCAATGTTTTTGAAATACACAAATGAAGATAAATTATTATTTATAAAACGAAACTTAAACGCAGTTTTTGGTTACTCTTAAGGTTAAGTAGTTATTATTTATTTCCGTATGTCAATAATTTTAAACTGTTCCATATTTTTAAGTAAGAAAACATAACAAACAAATATGCTTCTTCACGCGTCTTTGTTTAAATTTATAAGTTTTAGCGATATGATACTAGAAACCAAGCATGTACTAAATAAAAACACAACTGAGATTAAGACAAAACTCTTCAAAATGAACTAATGTAATGATTTTTTTTTTCTTGGCAGAATCTTAAAGTTTAACTAATCTATTTCTCATTCAAACAATTTCCACCAAATCAATTTAGATTTAAGTTAGTACCCATCCGATTACTCACATTCAAATTGATTTTCTATTGATCAATAACCATTCGATATGTAAAATCTAAAAGAAATACTTTAATTTGTTATTAAAACCTAACCATTATTATATATAATAACCTTCTGACATCTTTAAACAATATAAATAACTAATTTTGTTTATCAAAGTATCAAACTACATTGAGGCATCAGTTAACCAAAAGCTACCGGGTTCAGTGTCAAGCTTACTTTAGTTTCAAGTAATTTGGACTAATTAGGGATATATTTTTATATACGGTATCTGAAAAAACCTAACTCCAAATAAACTCTTTATTTCGTTGTTCTTACTAAGTATATGTTTAACTTAGTCGCTTCAAACTAATACAATTTCTTCATTTTAAATATCAGTATTTAGTTTATATAATTTTGATTTCGTCATTAAAAATAAAAATGATTCAATTTAAGCGATTCAAATTAATCATCCATATGGTTCTTTTAATAACATTTTAATATTAACCGGTTAGTTAAAACTTAATGACATTTTAACTTTGTTTTTGTTATAACATTATACGTTAAAATAAAAAAGTTTAAGTTTGATATCAATATTATTATTTTATTTTTAATCAGTAAGTTTTAACCCTAAAACGATTTAATTTGGTTTGTTTGATCGTATTAACACTTTTCAAAGTTTACAAGTTTAAACCTGATTAAATTCAAGAAACTAGAAGCTATTTTTTATTATTTTCAATTGATGGTGCTCTGATTTTTATTAATTGTCTAAATTAAAAACTAGAAGATTATTTAGTTTTTATGCAGTCGTAATTAACAATTAGAATACTAAGTATTTGTTTCATTATTAAAAAATATATTATTATTTAAGACTAATAAAGCTCGCCTAAATAAGTTCTAGCTTTGATTTTAAATCAAATAACTTAAATTGTATGTATTCTAAACGTCGTAGCATTTTGAACTGTCGATTTTTATATTTTATAAATTTAGTTGCAGCGCAATCTATAATTGTCTTAAAACTTATGGAATTTAATAAAGAAAAAAAAATTCTATATCCAAGTATATCATAAAATTTTATAAGAAGTCTTTACTTTAAATGTAAATAAAAAAGTATCTAAGATGAAAATAATTAAGAAAAATAGTAAAAAAATTTATACCTGTGCGTGATCGAAACCTGATGAAAATCTGAATTTAAATTATTGATAATCAAACGGAACGCAATTGCGTTGTTTGAAAATTATTTGAAAAAAATAATGATCAGAAGCGAATATATTTAGAAAGCGAATATGAAAAAGTTCTAATAAGAATTCAAATAAACTGAAAATCTTATGATTCGGAAAAAAAACCATTAAAAAAATCGGATCGGATTTATACTTCTCATTTTGTATCAATATATTGTTCGAAATTCTGTTGATGTTTTCAAACTATTATACTTTATTGTATAAATACTAATAGGTGTTTTTAGTTTGTTAGTCTTTAAAATTTTCAATTATTTGCATTGCTTTAAAGTTTAAAACCTTTTATTATTATTTTAATGTCCTTTTAAACTGTTTCGTTATGTTTTAACGTTGAAAAGCATTAGAACAAAACAGTTACGCAGCAACTTTGTATATTTACTTTGTGACTTTAACTTACAGAAAGGCAAAGGAAGTGTGGTTATCTTAGTAAATATTGCATGAAAACTAAAATAAAAGGTGTAATATAATAATTTCTATGCTCACTGTTATGGTAAATAAAAAGATGTGGAGAAAGACCTTGCGGTCATGTTGTTTTAAATTAAGTTTAAAATAATTGACTAAAAGAGTAAAAAAAATCTACAAAAACATGTTTTGTTTTTATAGTTTCAACTTTTTATACTTCAAGTAATACCATAAAAGGCAAATAATACCATTAGACAATAAAAAATATATTGATAAAAGGAAGTCTTTACTAAAATTATTTTATTTGGAGGACCAAAAGTAAACTGTGTGCTCATATAAGCAAAGTTTTTATTAAGTTTTGTTTATATCGTTTTTAACTTACGATTAAAAGTGTTTTTAGTTTTTTATGTTGTAAATTACTTTAGACTGAACAAAAAAAAGCTCTCAATTTATGTAGATATAAGGAAACGAATTAGATTTTAATTTGAAGATTATTAAAGACAATAGTTTGTTTCACTCCTATTGTAGTTTATAAGAGATCTTTAGAATGAAAGTTTATTATAGATTACTATAGGAGTAGGAGTGAATCAAGGTTTTATGAATAAACTAGGGTTTTAGTTTTGCAAGTTATTAAAAGTATTACAATGTTTCACTCCTACTCCTAAAGTAATCTATAAGAGATCTTTTAACTAATAATCTCTTATAGATTATTGTAGGATATGTTTTTCTTATAATTTATTATAGGAGTTAGAGTGAAACATTCTATTGTTTTAAATAACCTGTAAAAATAAAACCTTAGTTTTTTAATTCATTTTCTATCATACTTTAAACGATTGTTGATGAACAGTTATAAATTAATATACTAACTGAATAGATTGAGAGCAAATGTTAATAATTTTCTGAATGTAATCTTTGTACAAAATTTTACATCTAGATGTGCACAATCTAAAGTACAAGTAAAACTAATAAAACCTTAAAAGTATTTAATAACTTCAAGTATAAACATATTAAAAACTATAACCATTATAAATAACAAAGAAGAATTCATGTTATAAAAATAAAAGAAATAAAACAAATATTTTATTTAATAAAAAACCTTAAATTTACTTATAAATTTAATAATAAAAGAACAAACATAATAAGTTTGGATTTTTTCAAATCTAAATGTGTTGTTTATTCTTGTATGTAGCATAATATGATAAAAAAAACAATTATTTGGTAGTTCAGTCAATAAAAAGTAGATCTCAAAATTTATAAAAGTTATGCATTTTATGGGTGTGTAAACAGTATATAAATAAAAAAGAAACATTGTGCAGATTATGGATTTAAAAAGCTTAAAGTGTTATTTTAAGAATACTCTCACTATTCATAAAAAATTCTGTACGTTGAAAAACACTGGTTTGTAAAAAGAGTTTACTGAGACAAACATAAATCCTAAAGTGCTTTTTTAGTTTTATACAGAAAACAATAAAACTTTCAGATGTATGACCAGTCCTAGTCAAGACACGACATTAAACTGTATCCAATTGGTGTACGACGCGATAATCGAAAGGTTTTTTTCACACCAGATCCTAGGAACAATTAATTTGAGTACTTTCTTTTGTTCAGTAAATGATATATGTGTTATGTACTTCAACCGACTTTCATTTGATATATTAAAACGAAGTAAAAGACAAATAAAGTTTTATAAAAAAATTAAACTGTAATGTTCAGAGATGGATGCATTTGTTAAGGTTTGTACTGAACATTTTATAAAGAATCTGAACTATGCAAAAAATTATAAAAGAGTAAAAGTAAAATTACTACATATTTTTTTTCAATTAATTAAATTTAATTTATCTAAAATATCATGATCAAAAGGTCTTTTTCCACACCAGTCCACTTTGAGCTTTCAAGTTTTTCTTTAACTTCTTTCATTTTAGTTTACATATATATCTAATGAAGTATTATATTTCTATTTGTAATTTTGTTAACTAAAGTCATTAAGTAAACATACAAAGTAAGGGTGTAACTGTTTCCTTTTTTTATAAATTTATAATGTTTTTGAACATTAAAGCAAAACAACTTAAAGAGGTATTAAATTAAAAATATTAAGTTTTAACCATTCAAATAAAAGCTTTTACAGATGAAAAAAAAGCAGTACAAAACAAATTTGACAATAAAGTAGCTTTGTTTAATTAAATATTCAGCATGAAAAACTTAAGTTGTTTTTCAATTGATTTTATTATTATGCGAATGTAGTTTTTTTTTTTTGATTATTCATATAGTTTAAATACTTTTATTTACTGTTTTGCTGTCTTGTTCTAATGTACGCATTTAATAAAAGTTAGTTGTAATATATTAGATTTGATCATATAACTGAGAGCTTTATTTTTATGATATAAAACTATAAAATACTTTTATTTCAAACTGAACTTTATGTACAAAACGTTTCAATTGAAAAATATTAGTAGTATTTCGGTATAGAGATTGATTTTGCTATCCTTTTCTACAAAATTTTCAAACAAATTAAGTTTTTTTAAGAACCCTTGAGCACATGCATGGGGCGATAACAAAGATTATAAAGATATTTATAAGATTGTATTTTAGATTTCAATTGCTTATATACTTATTTTGGTTTAAAAAGTTTCTAAAGTTATCTAAACTTAGTTATGCTTAAATTATGTGGTTTGAATGAAGATTATGTAGATTACTAAAAGCATTTTATAACTAAGATAGTTATTAACTTTATATAAATTTTAAGAATGTATTTAAGTTACACATTGTACACAGCTTGATTATGACATCATTTATTTTCGTACTCCGTAGATTTGCTCGTTAATGATAAAAGTTGGTTATGAATAGCAGACTTTAATGTAAAAATGATTATTGAGAAAAAGTATTTTTTATTTTTTATGTTTATCGAACTTATAAGATATTCTAAAGAGTTACAATGTTACCAATGCAAAGATGTTGTGAACATAGGGTCTTGTACAAATGAAATTACTTGTGATAGCAAAAACAATGAAGAATTTTGCATAACCTCAGTGCTTTATGGTAGGAATGTTAATTAATAATAAATTATAGTTAGAACAAAACAGGAAGTTTTTTATATTAACTAAAAGTATAACTAAACTTACTTTTTTTGTTTAAATCGATAATTTTTTTCTAGTTAAATATAAAGTGAATTATTGTGATTCAAATTTAATTAAATATAAATCTAAATTAAGTTATACTCAATTCAAAGTATTATAAAAACTTCTTGTTTTGCAGACTTATTTTTTAATTAAACTATTAAATAAAATATTATATTCCAATTTTATAAAATATACCTGACTTGAAAAAAAATAATTATTGAGTATATGTATTACAATTTTCAAATATTGAAAGCTGTTGTGATTTTTAATATATTAAGTTGCTTAAAATAAATGAAAGATAACGTAATTAGTTTAACTTATATAACAACACTTCACTATTTTTCACAAAAAAAAGCGTAAGTCAACTTTACTTTAAGAAAATAGTTTTCATTTGATTAATTCGTAAAAAACTCTATTTTTTGAATTACTAGTTTATTAGATAAATTAGTTTAAGCTCTTTTTACTTTTTGACTAACTATAATTAAAACTAAAAAAAACTACATTAAGTACTCTCTTTTTACCAATACTTTTTACTTGTTAAACTTATAAAACCAAGTTGTGTTATAAATAATCTTTATAATATAATGTAAGGTAAACTGATATGGATACTACAAAGTGTACGTAGATACTTTTTTAATACGAGATTACCCATATAACAATATTAGACTTAGAGACGTAATTTTTAGAAATTGCAAGCAGCTTGTTTTAATGGCATAATGTTTGAACTAATACTGATTCAAAAATAACACTACTTCTTTTATCATAAGTACTAATACCTTCTTAAGTTGTTTTATAATGTTTACTTAAGTATATCGAAAGTTACATAATATTTATGACGAAAATATAGAATAACTTACATGGAATTAGGTCACTAACAATCTTATTCTGAGTTACAAAATCAATAAAAAACTATTATTAACATTTGTATGTTTTTTCATACTAAAATTTAAAAATACCTATACATTATATAATATTTCATTAGAAAGTCAAAATACTCATTTCTTATGTTTAATGAGCTGTGAAAAGTATATGATTAAAAATCCTTAGTTATTAAAAAGTATTAACTACGCAGAAATATCAAATAAAGGGTGTGCAAATACTACACAATGTACTCCTACAGAAAATGAAGTTTTGTCAAGAACTGAGCCAATGTACAAGTGCTGCCAAACTAATCTTTGTAACAAAAACGTAATTTTATTTAACATTTTCATAAAGATTTACACAGATAGTTAAAGAAAAAAATTTTATTTAATATTTTCATAAAGATTTACACAGATAGTTAAAGAAAAAGTTCTTGTATTTTTTTTAAATACACTAATTTAGTTATTTAAAATAAATCATACAGTATTATATGTTTTGATTTATTGAAAATAATTTACAAAGACCTATACTTCTAGAGGAAAATTGATTTAATTTATTATTTCAATACTTGAATTAGTAAACTAAGTTTTGGTCAAAGACCTCGTCAGTACTTATATGAATTATTATTCAAATAGAATTCAATTTGAATTTTATTTTGTATAAGTACTGACGAGGTCTTTGACCAAAACTCATTTTACTAATTAAAGACTTGAAATAGTAAACTATAAGTCACATAGTTGCAATAAAATTGAAAATAACTTTTTATTAGATGTTTTATGTTAAAGTTTAACAATATCATAAGGAAGTTTGTTTCAAATAAAAAAACAACAATTAATATTTAGTAAATATAGTTTTACTGTTGAAATAAAATGAGCAAAACACCATAAATCAGCTATGGTTAAAAGACTACGATTTTTTTTTTACTTTTTCAGCAGCTATTAAAATCTGAATCTAAATTATTGTTGTCTATCATTTAAAAAACTCTTAATTTTTGTTATTATAGATCATTTTTTTAAGTTATCATATAAACCTTATAATTTGAGCTTGTTTTTCATGTTTAGTAACTTATTAAAAAAACTAAATTATATGAAAGTTAAGGCATGGTTTTGTTTAATTTTTTTTTTTAACTCATAAAAAGTTTGTATCATATAAAAAGTATTTGTATAAAAGTTCTGTGAGTTTTCGACAGCAATGAATAACTGTATAAGCAAAATATAAATAAACAAGTTTAGTAAACACGTTTAAATTGAAGTTCAAAATTCTCTCACGA
Organism: Thalia democratica; assembly: GCF_965202585.1. Classification (NCBI taxonomy): domain Eukaryota; kingdom Metazoa; phylum Chordata; class Thaliacea; order Salpida; family Salpidae; genus Thalia; species Thalia democratica. The sequence continues at coordinate 64,392,446 of NC_139165.1, forward strand.
AAATAAAGCACATAGTGAGTAGAAAGACTTTTCGGTCATCGAACAACAAACCACTTTTTTACTTTAACTTTTCACAATTATAAAACAAACAAAGAAAAAAAAAGCATTTAACATTAAAAACTTGTACATAAATAAATAACAAAATGTAAAAAAACAAAATATGACATTCAACTGACAATAACTTAACATGAAAAATAAAAGGTTGAATTAATTTTTGCTTTTAATAATAAGCTTATGCCTTTTTAACCGTTTTAAGTTGTAAAAATATATAAAATATTTTAGATTAAGATTTATATTCTTGTAGAATGTGAAATGTGTAATTATCTCATTAGAATTATTATATTTTTCAACTGAAAATATGTATTTGTACCTTTATTTTTAAACTTAAACAAGACAAACCACATAGAGAACACAAAGAAAGACACACGTAAACTGTTTACTATAACAAATTATACATGAGAAAGAAATAATATAAAAAATAACAAAGTTTTTTTTTTTTTAGATTTTAACAAAAATTTAAGTTAATAACTTTACTGGTCAACTTTTTTGAAGCATGAGTATCAAAACTTGGTATAGTTATTTATTAAACGATGTTTTCTAATAGTCTAAAAAAATAAACTTTTTGTTATACAGTAAGGACTGCTCTCAAGTATTAGGTAAATATAAGTTTACTCCTAAAGACATATGAAAATTATACCCCCACTGCAATAAAATTAGTTAAACTACTAGCTTATTGTAAAAAATTTCCACAAATTAAGAAAAAGGTTATACCATACCATTCATACTTATTTTATACTTTTAACTAGTTTATTTTAAAACCTTATTTTAGAAATAAAGAACTTTTTCGTCGGTATTTTACTGATTATATTTTTTTAAGCTTTTAACTTTAGTATAATGTAAATTTTGATATCAGGTCAAGTTCGACGTTGATCCAGTGAACATACTTGAGCAGTCTATAGGTCAGGATCCTGAAAGTTTCATGAAAGTTTTATTGGTGTTTCAAATTGTGCTAGTAACGATGTACATAATCGTAGTGACTTTCATCGTTCTACTCACACCAAAGACAATTCACGATGAAAATGCAGACGAGCAAACAGTTAAAGACTCTCAAGGTCTTCTTGAAACATTGGTAAGACAACTACTGTACTGAAGTAGTCACACACTTTAAAGAAATAAATGTTTATACGAAATAGGTTAATAACTTAACTAGTTTTAAACATTGCTCTTAAAATACTTAATGCTTCGAAACTGAGCATAAAGAGAACATGAACTTGTTATAGAAAACTAATAATTATATATAAATATACTTTCACGGTCTAGGGTTTTCGCCGATTTTTATTTGATGTTATCACTAAGAGCGTACAAGCTGTTTCGCTAGTTGACAATGTACTTTAAGTTGCATGGCAGTTAAACAATCGTATATCATTAATTATATTAGCAAATGATAGTTTGTTGTAAAACGTGGTAGCTGTTCGTAAATTAACAACTACAGTTTTTTTTTGTTGACGACTGACTAGCGAACACAGTTACCATGACTTTAGCCTTTTATTTACCCTTGTGTTTGGTTTATTATATTTTTTTTTTATTTAAAATACTTTTGGAAACAACTTTTGCGAGTTTTAGTAAAAACGAAACTCGGGTTTCAGTCTATCGAGAGCTCAGGTCTGATGATCCAGATAATATGATCACAGCTTGTTCTTAAAAACAATTTCATAAGAAAAAATTGCCTTTGTTCATTTTAAGCTTATGAATCGTCAAATAATAAAAAAAACATTAAACTGTTTGAATGATACTTCTAGGCAAAATAATTTTAATTTATTTAAAGGTAGCAATTAAAATGCTTTTAAATTAGTTTTATTATATTAAAGAAAAGTTTTTTTAAATGTCCTTAATATACTAGGATATATGACAATTAAAACTCTATAAAAAAGTATAAGGGACTACATCTTAAGAAGTAATTTAAATCTAAACAAAAAATTTGCTCGTGTACGTCTATTTAAAAAGATTATGATAGGAAGAAAAAGTGTTTTGAAAATATTAAAAGTTTAAATTCAATATGACTAAAAAAGTCGTTTTTTAATCATATCTTTAAAAACATTTTGAATTATACGTAGGTCTAGTTGTTTTCAGGATGGTGATAAAAAATTATAAATATGTATATATATAGCATAAAATACATAATTTACATTATTTCAGAATTTTTAGAATCAAAGTTGAATTAATTCATAAGTTCTTATAAACTATTAAAAAATGATATAAACGTGTTTTCAAAACTGTTGTTTTGTCAATTTTTTTTTACTAAACGTTTTTTATACAGTCTTTGGTGCGTGATAATTTAAAAGTAAATATGACGCTGTGATATCTGTATTTTTTTATCTATAAAAAATAGTATATTCAAAGTGTGTTTATAATAACAAACAGAGACAAGGCGATTCTTCAAATTCCAACTCGTGTGAAAGTGGAGAGGACTGACTTGCTTTGAAAAACAAAACCATCTGAGTTAATCGCTATGAAATGTACAAAATATTTTTTAGTTACGAAAGAGTTACCCTGAGTAATTCCTTTTACTTTAATCAGATTGACATATTTAGTTTTATAAGCTATATATTCATGACGACATTTTATAAAAGTCTGTGTTTTTTGATATACTATCGTTTCAGTATATTATCTACTAACATAGTTATAAATCAAGTAATATTACATTTGAATTAATTTTTTAAATTATACTTTAACATTTTGTTTATATTTATTATTAGTAGTTTAAATTTTCAAAGCTACACGATTAAAACATCAAGCAGATTTTTAGTAGCTGTTTACCTAACATTATATCTATACTGATTAAAATAACTCACCATACGTTTTAACTAACATTTTTTATATAAAAACTTCGCTTTATTTTTTCGTATAATTTTTCAATGTATTTAATAAACTTTTTGTCCTTTGTTTGTTTTCAAACTACACTTTATTTATATATTTACAAAAAACAATTTTGGATATTAACTTGATTCTACAAAAATACTAACTAAAAAACAGCAGGATGAACTTGACATTAAAGAAGTAAGTTAATAAATTTTGACATGAAAGCATTTTCAGGATTTTATTAATTTTAAAGCTATGAAAGTATACTTTAGTAAGACTCCAAAAGTCTATTAAGTTATAATAAATTTTAAAATATTGTTATTTAAACGCGCTTAGGTAATAACTTTTTGATATATTTTTAGCACGAGACAAAAATCTAAATCTGCTGCACCTTTTTAAAGTAAAAATCATTTCAGAATGAGACATTAACCCTTATATTTTTTATGTACCGTTTAAATGTTGCTAGATACATTTGTTAACAAATTGAATAAAATAAAAAGTCTCCATTTCTAAAATCAAAACTTTGTATTTTGTGAAGTGCTGTAGATAAACTTAAACTAGTAACAGGAATTAATTAGCTAGGTTGTTAAAACAGTATTAATTTTTTCCTTATATAAGAATTGCTGTAAAAAAAAAATCTCTTTAATAAAAAAATAATATACCACATTAATAGTAAGTTAGTGTGTGTAACTTTTTTATCGGTTCTTTTCAATTCTCATCTGATCACTTTTTAGTGACTAATTACCACCAAAAAGACACTATATCTCTAACAAGTTTTCAAAAAATGCTAAAAATATATTTTTTGGTTTATTTAGATTTTAAATTAGAATAATGAAAATTTTTCTTTACATTCTTTTATAAAAATCAAGCTTGCAAAACAAATACAACAAAACTTTTTTTTGTTTCGATTGACAATTAATAGTCAAAGAAGAAGTTTTTTTATTAAAAAACCAACATAATTCTAAAACCTTAGTATGTTAAGGAAATAAGTTCAATATTTCTGATATTTTATTCTTAAAATAAGAAGGACATTTTAAACGCCGAAAAGAATTTTCAGTTTTGTAATACCTATGGTTAACAATGATGTTATTTTTGGACTTGGGTGGTTGGTTTATTTGGTCGTGTCGTGTTCAACACTTGAAATTTTACAGCCTATATTTTTGATTGCATTTTCCAATCTCTTTCGGATAACTGTTGACGAGAAAAGTCCTTTAAACAAGCACATCGCCATTCTAAGTCACTTAAGCCTTCATCACCACTGTCGATTTTTAGCACTGTGATGATAGAGGTTTGAAGAAATATTTATATTACAATTATGAAAATAATATACAACAAGAAAACCAGTACAAGTACTAAATTTTGGTGATTAAATTTTTTTCCTTAATTTATACGAAGTGTACCACACTACAAAGTGTTGCAGCGGAAAAAATTACCACTTAAGAGTAAAAACAAATATAAAAAGACTAAGAAAATTATGATCCAGTTACTATTTTTTTTTATTTTCTGACATTTTTCACATGTTTTAGATGACCAAGAAATACTGTATTTGCCTCAAACTACTGGATTTTCTTACTTTAGAACCACCAAGTCATTGACTAGCTGTTTTAACTATCGACCGACGGAGGTTATTATCTGACTCCGTGCGTTATAATAATATCGGCGATGCTATTTAAATGTTTAGAATTGACTTAGCTAAGTCGACTTAATGAAATGAGAGTTAAACTTAGACTATAATTTAATGCTTAGCCTAATTAAATAGTTAGATTGTTAGAATGCTTAAACTAATTGTATATAAGAAATAGAGTTCTAGAAATAAAAGCTGTATTATGATGAATATAAACTACGATAAACACATTAACAAAACATAGCAAACTATACAAATAACTTCTTCAATTCAAAGGTGCATACAACAAACAGTCGCCTTCGTACAAGAAGTACGAGGCGAACACAACCTTTTAAACACGATATGTTATTAATACAAAGCTAAAAACTAACTACCCAAAAAACTAGCGCTTTACTGAATTTAAGCGTTTTTAATTTTGAGAGAAAAGAAAGAAAAGAACAGTGCTAACTGTTACACTGTCTTTTATGTTAATCATTGCTCACATCATATAAATATTTTATCAGTAAATGGGTCACCAAATCAATCAATGATTTTTTTAGATCCTGTAGAGATAGGGTTGAATCTGTTGTTTTATTGTTACAGTTTGGTTGTAATTTAAGAGTACTTAATTATTTGTTTCAAACGCAAGTTTTGATGGTGTTCTAATTTTGGTTGCAATATTGTCCGCCAAAACCACGCTTTTTAGAGTAGTAAAGTTTTTCTTCAAGCATATGTAGTATTTCAACTTATATCTTAACAAATGTTATAACACAAATGTTGCAATCGGACTAATTAAGTAACCTTTTGCATATTTATAACAAAAATAATTTCGCCCCTTACAAGCATACCCGCATTTCTACAACGGTACTAAACTTAGGTTTGAATGAACATTATTTATAAATTATTTGCAGTTTTATAAGCGTGCAAATTAACTATTTTATTACCGGTTTCGGCGAATAAGAAATCTGACCTTGTCAAATAGATAAATAAAGAGTTCCTAATCTACTGGTCTACTCAAATAAACTGATTTTCAAATTTTATTCAGAAGTTTAAATTTTTTAAAGCATTTAAACTAAAATTATGCAAATTTTCCAAAAAAAAATATTTAGCCTGACGCTTATGAACCCTGAAACTACTGTATTGCATATTAAGAATTTTTTGTTTGCACAAATACAAGAAACCATTTAAGAATATTTTGTTACTAAACAAGATCTGCTATAACATACTTCATTTAAAAAAATCTTCCTAAACGACTTAATCTTATTCTCATATGATTTTCTTTTAAAGTACAGACTTATTTTTATAACAACTTTTCTTTTTTTTGTCCAGTTAACTTTTTAACTATGAAACCCACTACCTACATTTTATAATTTCTATATACTTTGTATTTACTATTGTTTTTATTAATTATAACAAATAAAACTCCTGTATAACTGCCTTTTTTTTCTTATGTTTACTGAAATTTAAATAACCAAGTTAGTCTTTTAGAAAATCAATGTCTAAAATTGTTTTGTGAATTAAAAAACAAACGACTTAAATTAGCATCTGTACAAGCGCTTTATTGTTTTAAAGTAAATTTTAACTAAGTAACCAAAAAAATTCAAAACCATTTAGAAGTAGATCAAGAAACTGTTAACTTTTGAAAGTTAATGATTGTGTACATTTAGAAACCATTGGAAGTATAGTAATGATTGTACACTTAAAGATAATTGAAACCATTAAAAGAAAATTAATTTATATTGCAAAAAAAAATATTGCAACTAATAATATGGCACATAAATAATTTAAAACAAAAAATTCAACCGAAATTATTAAAAAAAAACAGTTTTAACATATAAAAGTTCATTTGGTTTTGTACAACTGAGGATAAGTCAGAGGGTCGAAAGGAATTTTGTTGTAGTCAGGATTCTCCTCAGCTTTCTTGTAAACTGGAAACTCCTCACCTTTCATCCATCTGGAAATTCTGCGGCGACTTATTCTTTTTTCCGGGTTGCAAAAACAACAAACTGATGTTTTGTTCTTGTCGTGAGCAATTTTTTCACGGACGACAGCTGGAAGCAAGGCTGACTTGCAGCTACCACCGGTAGTTTGAGAAGTCAGCAAATTTTTCTGCTCCCTTATCGATTTTCTGCTCGACTTTTTCGAGTAGCGACTCTTTGCATTGCGCGGCAGCAGATTGGCGTCATCGTGGTTCTAAAACAAGAAATTTCATGATGAACTGCAATACTTCCTTGTTGTCGTTATAAACAACACATTTGAAAAAATTGTTGCTTTTTTGTATGTTAACATAACTATTTTTTAATTATTTGCACTTAGACATTTAATTCTAGACTTACATAATACGTATAAATTTTTAGAGCTGCATCACAAATGTTTATGCACAAAACACTATTGTTTTTTAGGTTTAAATAATATAACAGATTTTAATTAAAAAAATTATTAAAAATGCAGTTACTGTAAATTTCTATCAAAAATTTTAAAGGATGATTTATTCTATAAATCAATTCATACTTGTTGATAATCAGAATGTTTTATGAAAAAGCTTTAGCTTTGTAAACTATTAGATTGTAAAACTTAATTTAAAGCTCAAGAAAAGTTAGTTTCTTTTTAATGCTCATAAAATGTTTTGTTTTTTTCATTTAAAATATGAAAAAACATTTATTTGTACTAACTTATAAACTTGTTCTATATTAGCTTGCAGCAAAATATTTTGTTTAAAAGTAACAACTTTATAACTTATTAGAGTTATAACAAAATTTAACTAAATAAAATACGTGTTAAAAATCTTTTTGTCATGTAACTTGGGTAAGATTGGCCAAAAAAAGAGTGAAAGGTGACTAGTTTCCAGTTTACGAGAAAGACCAAAAAAGAAATACTTTTATAATAGCTTTTAAGGACATAATGCAATAAATTCAAAAGAAAAATAACGATCTTTTTAATATCTTAGATTAACCATAAATTTCAGTTCTAAATAATTCACACCTATCGTACCTGAAGCACTTTTAGACTTCTAGTGCTCGACACTTTGGTATATGAACTTTGAAATGCGGCACTTCCAGCAAAACTGACTAAATTGCTACTTTGAGCTGTTTTAGAAACATCTACTTTTTCAAGACTGTTCTCATCTGTTAATAAATCAGTATTACCAGTAAATTTTTTGAAATTAAGGACAGTTATAAAAATTAAACTTAGTTGTTGAAATTTTGTGGGGAATAGTTTATCATAAACTATAACTATTTGAAATTTAATAATTGTATTTGAGAGTCATAACTTTTTTTTTAGCTATAATTCGAAAAACATATTTGCTTTTTGGGTTTAAAAATTACATTAAAATTGTATAACATAAACCTAAAAGTACATAACCTTTCAGAAGTTATTTTCTGTTAATAAAACCAGTAAATAGAAATAAAAACATTAAATAACATAATCTGTTTTGCAACACTAAATGTAAAACAGAATATGTATTGTTCAAACAATAATAAAGAAAATTAAAGTTTTTTTTTGTAATAACTTGTCAAATCAATTCAGCAGTCTGCCACATAAGTTCCCGTACCGTAAACATTCGCATTTTTCAAAAAAAAAACCTTAGGTTCATTGTTTAGTTGAAAATTTTAATTTTTTATTTAGAATTTCAATTATATACTTTTCTAGCATCACTATTGAAGCATATAAGATACTATTTGAATAAGATTTACAATTTCATTTTGAAAATCCGCTTTGCGGTGAGTCACTGTAATCGTTTCTCTCTAAAATAACAAATTATGAATTTTAATTATATCATAATTTAGCTTTTTAAAACTATATTTAGGATAATTCTAAAACAAAAACACTTTTGTGTTTATCCTTGCTATATTTAAAAAAGCAGATTGGAATTAAATTTTTATGCATTTAAAACTAGGTAAGGTTAGAAGCATACGAGCTTTTATATTTATTTATGGAAACTTTACATTCTTATAGAAAATTTTGATTAACTAAGGCTATAAAAATAATAAATAACAAATAGGCCTTAACATTAGTTTCAAGTCCAATTCTGAACCTGCAATGGTTCTACACTATTGCAGTATATATTCGTAATTTTGACCTGGGTTAAACATGCGATGTTACCAGCAGACTGCTGTAATTTTTATATAGTTTTCGTTTTTTTATTAAACATTATTTATACATTTTAAACTAAATCAAGGCTTTTTTTATTTATATTTTATTACTTATGTCCGATATGTGTTTTAAACTTTAATCAAGTTGTTTATTAAAGTTATACCTCTGAACTCTATCTATCAATGGTAAAAAACTATATTATTATATTTTTAATAAATTTGAGTATATACAGGGTTGCCTAAGGTTTTTTGGATTTTTTTGTAAGGTTTTCTGAATTTCTTCCGGATTTCTGAGAGTAAAACTTTTTTGATCCATTTTTATTATAATACTAAATTTAGGGTGGATTAAAATATTGAAAAGATAGTGTAATGCTACTTTTAATGTGTTTTTTAATATTCAAACTTTTTTAAAACACCAAAAAAAAAATTATATACAGTAACCTCTCGGATCTTTACGCACTCGTGACGTTACGCACTCTCGTTTAGTTACGCATTTCAAAATTCTATAAAATTCAGAAAATATTTTTTCTTTTAATATTGCACAAATTAAGTTTAATCTATATTTTTAAATTAAAATTTGTTATTGAATGCTAACACACCTCTCTATATCTTTGACTTTATAAATTTATGTTCCTTGACTAATTGATAAACATTTAGTTATACCTCAGTGTATCAGAAATTTTGTTAACAATAAGATATTAAATAAAAATTCTGAAATAAACATAACTGTGTTTAATAATGAAAGTATAATGAAATAATGAGAGTTTAAAACACAAAGAAATAATACAGCAATCTTGCCCTATATATTAATAAACACCATTTTATAATTGTAAAGAAATGCTTAATTATAAATTAAATTTGCTAAGTAGAATAGAATATAAATGTCACATATAAAATACTTATTATTAAAATAGTAAAATTATTTTTACTCGTATTATTAATTTATGGAAATTTAAATCTTTTTTTAATATATGTATAGTTTAATCTGTTGTTTTCATATTTATAAATAAAGTAAACAAATAGTTAAAAGTGAGAAAGTGCCCAGTCTGCTTTTAACTAGAAGCAATATTAAAAAACAGCCACTATAGTAAGTATATTGGTACCTCTCGTTTCTTTACGATCTCTCATATCTTTACGCACTTTTTCTGTTGACAAAATGTGCGTAAATAAGCGAGAGGTTACTGTATATGTAAGATTTTTCGTATTTAATTTAAATTTCATTAATTTCAATGCATGATTTGTTTAAGATTCCAGGTTTTTTAAAGATTTTTGTTCAAATTCTAGGGTTTTTCATATTTTTTAAAGTTTTTCATATTCCAGGTTTTTCTAGGTTTTTAAGCCTAACTTGCCAGATTCCAGTTTTTTCCAGGATTCAAGATTTTTTGGCAACCTTGTCTAAATAAAAATTTAATAACTTAGTTCAAAACTACATAAATAAAAAATAACAGCATCATTATTTAGCACTATGTTTTCACTAATATATCTCCTAAACTCAACCCATAACTAACAATACTACCAACCGTTTTCAAATGAGTACTGTGGTGCAAACTCTTCACTGTTAAGTGTTCCTTTTGAATGTGGCATTAAGTTAAAGTTTACAGCAGATTTATCCGCCAGTGAGTTAATTGTCGAAAATTCTATTTTCCCGAATCCACTAGATGTTTTCTACAATTTTAATTTTTTATGCTCAACTTTTAAATTGTAATTTTTTGTTATATTCTTAGAAAAACGTAAAAAGTTTGTAAAACTGAAGTATTATTTTGCTATTAATTCTACAAAGCTTTTTTTAATAAACTAAATATGATGTTTTCAATCATTTAAACTAAGTTCATGGTGGAAAACATTTTTTTCTGAAATTTAATTCTATTTTGAATTAAATAAATATTTAATCAAGCTATGAGTTGTTTGGAAAATTTTTCAAATGGCAAAATAAATTTTGAAAAGTAACGGGTCAAAATGGAGAGTTAAATAGGAACTCACACTCGGCGAATAGAACAATAAAGCACAAATTATTTTAAAATTTCCTTATCCTACAACTTTTAAAGAAAAGTTTTTAAACTTTTTATAAGCTAGAAAACATTTTTTTTTACTTTTTAATCTTAAACTAGATAACTTCGTACACTTTTATTTACTTTTCTCTGAACATCCGATGTTTTTTTATTTATGAAAAGTCCTGGAAGGAAAATTTAATAAAAAAATAACATTTCTAGCTTTAAAAAACGTAAGAGGATTCAAAACTTTAACAATTTTGGCCATTATTCTCTTACTATACAACTCTACCTAAACTTTTGATTTATAAAATTTATTACATCTCAAAAATTCATATTAAAATAATAAAAACATCATGTTATAGTTCAAAATTAATACCTTTAGACAAGGATTTATGTTAATTTTCGTATAAAAAAGTTCTTAGACCCAAGACCTCATTTATGACCTTTTATGTATCTATTTTGATGTTAGTTTGCTAATAAAGTAATATTTAGCCTAATTTAAAAAAAAACATTAGGTTGCTTACAAAAAATGCGACTTTAGAATTTTCAGCTATAAATAAAAATTATTTTTGTTTGGCAAATATATCAAAACCACCTTGTGCAAAATTCTAAATGATTTTAAAAAGTCTTTACAGAAGCTTTTTTCGATTTTCTGAAAACAACCCTAATGTGAACTGTATGGACCCAAAAAATGCGACCTTAGAGTTTTAAGCTGAAAATTGTTTTACATGTGGCAATTATCACAAAAACACATTGGGCAGAATTTAATGCGATTTAAAGAAGATTCAATGAATACACCTCCTTATTTTGTGTATACTTCTATCTTTTTTTTTTTAGAAATTTTCTTTAATTTTATTATTTTCGAAAAAACAAAAATTGCCTGCATGAAATTTTTTCAAATCGTTTCTGCACAATGTGCCTATTCGATAAATGCCAATTGTAAGCACTTACTTGGGGCTGTTATAATTAGTTATATTTATAATTTTCAGTTTATCTTTAAGTTACTTTATAAAGCTTAATAAAAAAATTTTAAGGGAAGCATAAGTTTAAGCCAACTACTAAGAGATATCTTATAACACTTATATTTCAATATGAACCAAACATTTCTAGTAGTATAGATTTATACGAAAATCTCCACAGTAGTAAATGACTGTAACAAGCAGCATGTAACAAGTTATTAAAAATGCAATAACACTATAGCTTTCTTTTTAATTCATACCTTGTTTGGGCTGCTTGTAAGAATACGCTTTTTTGGACTCTTAAGAGGAGAGTTTTCAGAAATATTGATCTGTAAATTATAATAACAAACATTATATTGGGAAAATACAATTGCAAAAATAAACTAAAAATATTTTGTATTTAGAAAAGCTGCAACTTAATTTTTTTTAATCAAATTTTGTGCTTAATGAGATTATATAGCCTCAAAACATTTTTAAAACCTAAACAAAGCGAGATTTAAAAAGTATATCTTTGGTATTACTATTAGTTTTTACAGATTATGATACCGTAAAATTCAAAGCTTTCGTTTAAAGTAAGAGTTTAAAAGGGTTGCCACAAGTATTTAAAATTTATTCACAGAGAGTTGTAGCTAAAATACTAAACTATCTTTATTAAATTAATTAAAATTAAATTTAAAAATTGGAAACAATTAAGCGTTCTTTTTAAAGGTAAAAATTTACACAATCCTAACTAATGAGATTAATTACAGGAAAATAAAATATATAAAAAACTGTTGAGGAAAACATTTAGAAAGAGTTTAACAAAAAAATGACTAACCACTTATATATAACATTTATCACTATTGTAAAGGGTAAAAAAACTGATTAGAATTATATATCATAGATGGCTACACTAAAATCTATAAAAAACGATAACTTTGTATAATAAACTGACGTTATAACTATATAAAACAATAACTTTACGCTTTTTAAAAAATCAATGAGAAACTTATACTATGAAAAAATAAAAAAAAACTTATGAAAAAAATCTATAGAAAACTGAAACTTTTTGAATCAAAATTAGACTTTTTTATTCAAAGTAACTAATATAAAATTTGTACTCGTATTAGAACAAAATTGACATTACTGCGTAAAACCATATACATTATTATGTTGTAATTCACTCTAATATCAACAAAAATATATTTTCACAACATACCATTGGGGGCTTGGATATGAGCACCTGTTTTTCTAAAAACAAAAAATGTTAGTAATAATATAATACAAATCTGTACTTTTACTTTTTTTCTGTATTTACCAACTTTAAGATGACTTTTTGTTATAAAGTATGTGTTAAATACTATCTAAAACCTAATACCAACATACCAACAAATTATTACTCATGCTATACTGTAAATAAAAAATGGTCTGTAAAAACTATTGTAGATATTTTTAACTATCTTTAAAACTTTAAATTTTTTGAACAGATTTATATCAAAAATAAATGTAAAGTAAAAAACTTAAAAATGAAAACTGTAAGTCATTAATTGTCAGTTATTTTTAAGCTTTAAACTATAATAAATTAAAAACTATTTCTATATACACAAGTACCCCAATTGTTTTTTTAAGCTTTTAGTAAAAGGTATTTATTAAAAAGCCAAAATTCATACAATCATACTTAGTAATCTTCTTTTATCTGATTTACTAAAAAGCGTGTACAAAAATATTTTTTATCTTGCATCATGATTTTTTTTTAACTTTAAACTCCTTGCATGGTAGTTTATCCACTTTAGTTTATGTAAAACTTTGTAAACATTTTTCAAAAAGATACCTTTGAGAACTCATTAAAACCATCAACTTTTAGAACTTTCAAATTAAAAAATTAAAAAGTTATCAAATTCAAAACACATGACTTAAAAGTACAAATGCTTTAAAAACTATATTAACTAAACACTAACTTTCAAAAAACTAAACTACAAAATAATATTTATATGTTTACATAAACATGTAAATCAAAGATTACGTTTAAATATTAGAAAATTGCTATATTTATACAACTAATACAAGCTTTATCAAATTTTAATTGTGGATAAAAATCAATTCTAAGACAAAAGTTCGTTTGAATTATGTTTTTTACAGATCTGATAAAAATACAACTAAATTGAACCTTTAACACTTAGTATTGGTATAAACTATCTATTTTCAAAAACAATCAGTAAAATATGAGGGTTAGGGTAAAGAGCATTTTTCACAAAATTTAACAAAGGCTTATTCTTATATGAAAGCTTAAAGTATAAATTATAAGTCAGTTCCTATAAATGTATAAGCCTAAGTTAAAATTCATTTTAGATATAGTAAATTGTAAAACTCAAATTGTAGTACAAACGCATTTTTTTCATACTCATTTTTCTTAAAATTTTCAAAATTATTTTCTGAACATTTTTTTCTTTTCTTTTTAAGCAACTAACATGACCTCAAATTTAAAAAAAATCTTAAAAAGGTGTTTTTACAGAAGTAAAAAAGTTCCTTAACTTAAAAGATTTAAATATTATTTATTGATTTATTGTAAAATTTTGAAGAAAAATGGTGAACAAATGAATGATACGATAGATTTTTGGTGAAATAGAACTTTTTACTTCTTAATTTAAATCTTCCATAAAGAACATACCAAACTCAACGACTTAGAGTGCTTATACCTCAAAAACAACTTTGTACTTTATCAAGTGGTAAAAATTTTCTGATAGCTAAGAAAAAACTCTATAATATAAGATCAATTTATAAAAAACAAGGTGGCCCCCGTTTGCCCTTAATAACAAAGGTTATATAAACTAATATATTTAAGTCAACTAACCATGGTATTATGTATCAATTTCAAAATTTAATAACTTAAATTATAAATCACCATAACAAAAGACTGAATTAGTCAAAGTTTACCAAGTTACAACTCAATTTTGATAGCCTTTTTAATAACAAATTTACTTAATTAGACCATTTTCTGCTAAAACAACTCTTTTACTGAAAACTAAAAACATTTTATTACAAATCAAATTGATAAAAGACTAGCTAAGACTAATACAAAGTTGATTTTATTGTATATTGACCAAATTATTAAATAACTTACTTTGTAAGTTTTATATACTGAATATTGAAAAGCCAAAAAATCCGTATACATATATCATCAAGTATCGAAAAAGTAAGACATAAAAAATACATTTTGGTCCACAACAAAAAAATTACAAAACCTTAACTTAAAACAAAAACAACCAAATATATTGTAAACTCTTGCTTTAAAAGTAGTTTTGAAAACAAATGTTGAATATACACATACCAAATCTTATAATGTTATAGTATTACTTTTTTAGTCAAGAGTTGTCTGATACAATTCTACAGTGTGTACACATATCATGTCATTACAATTAAAATCTTTAATTAGAAAGACTAAAAACAGTTCTTGATCTATTGCCCTTAACTTTAAAAAAATACCGTGTGTAAGTCATCACACGTGTCGGGCCGATATCTGACAACCCGCACTTAAAGAAAATCTTTTAACTTTTGAAATAAAATTATTAAAAAAAACTAAGCCACATGTTATTTAGGGATTTCAATAATGTAAATGATTACAAATTTACAAAACTTTAATGAACAAACTGTAGTTAAATTTTGAAATGTTGTGAGATACAATAAAATTTCATAAAAATAACCTTTTATGGGTGAAATATCTAGCAACTTTTTACCCAAACTCCAACATTTGTTGTGTGCTAAGGTTGAACTTGCTAGAGGTAGATTATTATATATCTTTAAGTCAGCTACAAACTCTTTACTTAGTTCTAAGCTTCTTTTTATTGAAACTTCTTTAAACGCACGACTTTCTTGTATTTCATCAAGAGATGAATCTTCAGTTGCTGCAAAAGTTTTTGAGTTGATTCAAAAAAAAACTTACTAACCTTTTATATAAACTAAAAAGTTTGCATCGGCCTTTAAGAGATTTTTTAAAAGTTAATCTTATTTTGTGCGGTATTGTCTTAGCTTCTAGACATTTTTAACCTCTTAACAAAACTCTAATTATCTTTTGAGATATTAGCCATTATAGTTGGTTAGCTCAATAGGTTCCTAATGGAAGAGGCAAACCAAAATATTTTTTTACTAAAAATCTATTTTCCCTCCATTTTTAATCTACTTTTCTTCAAATTTTTACAATTAGCTCATTACTAATAATTAAATCTTTTTTAAGCACGATTTTTTTTAAATTTGATAATAAATACTTTGTTAGGCAAAACTTTTAATTCTCTAAAATTTTTATTTTCAAATATTTTCAAAATTCCATCATTTGAAGTATTTTGAACTATATAACGTTTTCTGTCAATTGAGATCTCTAGCTAAGAAAATGGAGAATATTTTGAATTTTTTTTTCAAATTTTCTTATTTATTTGAAAATTGGGCAAGTTCATGATTATTATAAATAAATAGTATTAATAAAAACTATTTAGTTATTAAAATCTTAACTTTTTAGAAAAGTTTCATTTGAGCTAATAAAAAAAAGTGGTTTAGCTGATAAAAAAAAAAGTATAAATAAATTACTAACTTAAACTAAAAGTACTTGATGTTCCACTTAGGTCTTCATTTTTCTGCAAAATAGATAAAACTTATTTTTTCTTAAATTATATAAAAAATGTATATGTATAAAAAACCTTTTTTATTAGAATAAGGCTGTCATTGATAGTAGAAGGTCTGAGGTCTCTTTTAAACATATATTTCTTCTTTAACTTTTTTTGACCTAAAATTTCATTAAATTTTTTATCTTTCCTAGTGTTCATCAAGACCTTCTTTGTTGATCATTTAAATATACAACAAACTGTTAAATAAATACTAGGTGTTAACCGAAAAAATTCTACAATTGCACTTTTTTAGTATTACTAATTGTGTGCATGTTAGCTCGAAAAATTAATTTTTTCTATTAAAATTGCTTCATTTAAAGTCAATTAGACAAGTTTGGTCACGTGACAAATATTAGCCAGACGGCTTCACAATACTATTCAATAAAAAAGCAGTATAACAACGAAAGTTAATCTCAATTATATGTACAACAAAAAAACGCCAGAGCTTCGTAACTATTTTTTGATCAGTTCAATTTGTTTGGTAAAATATGTTAATTTAAACTAGAGAAAAAAAATTTATATTAAACTAACAAAAACTTTAAGCGAATAAACTAAATCAAAAAAATATCTATATAACAACTTAATCACAAAAGCGAATGTAGTAAATAGTTCTTGTGCTAATTGCTTACTTAAACTTTAACTGGCAAGCTTGTAAGACACTAAAAAGTATTTCATTTCAAATGTGGTGTGTTGGATGTTAAACAACTAGCTAAAAAACTCAATGTCATAAAAGTTATAAATAAGGCAAGCTTTTAAATGTTGTTCACCAGAAGCAGTTTAGTTAAAAATCACTATTATTAAGCAATTTTACTTATTTAGAAATGGTAGCAACATGACATTATACTTAAATTTTTTGATGATTTATTTACAAAATACTTTTAAAAACTTATCATGGAAAAAATCCAAATCACAATGTCTATTAAACAAAACTATAATACAAATTTTATCTTAACTTAAAATAATAACTAAAGCCATTAAAAAATATTGAATGGAAGATAAAATTGCTTTTAAAAACAATAATGCTTTAAGATAATTTTACTTTAAACTACTACAACTGAAACAAGGTAATTTAAGAAATGTAACGTAATGTAAAATTAAGAATTATAATTAATGTTATTACATTTTATTAAAACATATTGATAATAGTTGCTAAAAATTATGGTAAACAGACAACAAACTACCAGTCAAAGGTTTTATCATTATTTAAGTTCATATTATGTGTATAAATACATTATACTTCTAATGTACTAACTAAATAAACCACAGAGAAAACATTAATTCTAAGTTGTATCACTATGTTAACTCTCTATTTAGTTCTAAAAACATCAACAAAACTTATATTACAGCTTTTGAATTGGCATTGAAAACTTTTGAGTCAAGTCAGTGCTTTTCTCCTACAAAACTACCATTTTGAACACATTTATTATCTTCCAAATTTTCACCTTTGAATTTGTTTTCATCTGGCTTTGCAGTAACTTTTGTTTCAGTTGCTAACTTTTCATTTTTAGAAGCAGAACAAACCATATCAGCAGCAAAAACATTAGTATTAGGTATAAGACCATACAAATAGCTTGTCAACTTTAGTTCATAGCTGAAATCTTGTGCATCAGTATTTAGTGGAGCTTTCATTTTCTTGTTGTGCTCATCTTGCTGTGCTCTCCACTTACGCTTTTTTGCCTCATGCTTTTTTTCAAGTTCAATTACATCTTTGCTTAAGTTATTGCAGTGTTTATTTAATATTTCAACTTGTCTCCGCTTACTATCAAGCTTTGTTGAAGTAACAATACCTTCTCCAGTTGGCACTGTGTTAGTGTCAGATAAAATGTCACTCATCAAGCGATGACACATGCCAAATCTGTAACCAGAGGCTTGCTTTACAGAATAGTCCATTTCACCACTTTCGTCAACTAATGCTTCAAGAAAAATACTGCCAGTTGTATTTTCTCGTTTTAACTGTTTATCATACATGTCATCAGTATCTACACGCCCCCTTCCTCTTCCATAACCCTGGAATGAATTGGAAGACTGATATATTTTTAATACTTCATGGTATGCTTTTTTCTCATTTTCATATTCATCCTTATAAACTTGTTTATCCTTTTCTGGAAGGTCTTGCCACATATTAGTAATAACTTTGGTTATTTCAGAATTTCTCAACTCTGGAAAGCGCTCTCTAACATTTTCAACTATCCTATGGTGATACTTTATATTTGGCAAATGAGGTTTTTCAGGAGCTCTTACAGGTTTAGAAATGACACCAGAATCATAGTTGTTATTTTTCATTGAACTTGCATAGCCTATTTTTGTTTTGTTGAAAGCTAAATGGTTTGCTTGCTTGTTAATATAATTCCCAATTGAGGAACTATAACTATTCAACAAATTTTTTTGAGTAGCAGCAGGGCTATTATCAATAGTACTGTTTAAACCTCTTGTTTTCCTAGACATTTTTCTTTTAATTTTTTTTAATACCTATAGAAAGATTTTTACATTATTATCTAAACCATAATGTATCAATAAAAATTTATTTAAATATCTTTATACATTTTTTTTTTGTTTTTACAACTTATTTAAAATAAAATGAAACTTTAGTTTGAGTTTATCAAAATAGGAGATATCTTTTTACAAAATAAAATATAGCATTGTCAATTGAAATAATTTTGTACATGTTTCAACAAAAGTGTAAAATAGCACTATGTAAACTAAATAATGTTTTATTTTAAATATGATTTGTTTCTTTTTTAAAATAGGTGTTCATCATTTAACTATTAAATTAATAAAATCCATTGTCCACAATTATGAACAACAATTTTATTTTAGCAGGGTTGCCAATCTTAGAGTCAAAAAAAGTACACTGAGTGACTAAAAACTGTCTTAAGTCATGATAAGTTTTTTTAAATCTAACAAAGACTTGAATAATTACTTCTTAACTTAAAAAAACCTTTAAAATTAATAAGATCAAGTTTTGAATATTATTATTATTATTGCAAGTTTATTGCCAATATGATGGACCTAGGCATCAAAACCTAGGCCACTTAAAGAGAAAGACACATAACAAAATAAATCTGAAATAAAAATAAAACAAAAAGTTCATTGTTTAAAACAAAGATAAAAACATTTTTTAATATAATATATATAATATTATATTATAACATAAAAAGCTATTTTTTAACCACAAACTTAAACTTATTTACGTTTTGATGTAGAACAATCAATTGTGAAACATTTAAATGCATTGACTAACAACAAAAATAAAAACCTTAAGCCCCAAGCACATTAAAAATAGACTGGCCAGATAAATGATCATTTAACATATTGAAAAAGGACTCATCATTAATGATTAAAAGAAGAAAGGCGCTGCTTTAAAAATTGAACTATAGACTAAGTTAAACCTCAAAATTAAATCAATGGCTGATAAAAATTACTAATTAATATTCCTAAAAAACATTTTATTTATATCTAACTTGTTTAACTTTAATTAAAATTTTCAATTTTTTTGCAAGAAACTAATTCATTTGGAAGTTTGTTCTTTATTTGAACTGACCAATAAAAAAATGAACAAAATTGGTTATAAAATATCAAAATATTGAAACAGGAACAACTAAATTTCATTCAAAATCTGGAAAAAAACAGAACTGAGGCTTTAAAAACTTCTTAAAACTATCCTGAGTTTTATCCAAGGTTGTCTAAGGTTTTTTGAAATTATTTTTCTGAGTTTTCTAAATTTCTTCTAGGTTTTTGAACTTAAAAATGTAAGAAACAGTTTGAAATTTCATCACTTTAAATGTAAAAATTTTCAAAAATACCTGGTTTTTTTATCTAAATTGTCAAATTCTAAGTTTTTCCAGGATTCCAGGTTTTTTGGCAGCCCTGTTTTTTATTTTTGAAAATCAATCTAGTCTGAGATAGCCTGAGTCATCCTGAGATTTTCATAAACTTCAAACTGTCCTGAGTTATTCTGAGTGTGTGGCATCCCTGTTTTAGTATTTAGTTCAGGTATTTAGTAGTTTTTAAAAGTTATTCAATAGAACTTGATTAAAATTTAAGGTTTTTACAGGGCTTTTGCATTAACTTTTAAATTCCAAGTTTTCAAAGATTCAAAGTTAAATTACCAGGCTGATTGTCTTATTTAAGGACCAAAATAAACAATAATACTAAAATAGATACATATTTTTACTTTTCTTATAAAATTAAAATGTATTAACTTTTGAGATATAGTCCATAAAGTTAAAAGCTTAAGGTACATACATAAAAAAATACTGTCAATTTTATTTGAATTTTGAAAAATTTGCAGAAATTCACCTTTTTCTTTTTCACTTTTAAGCAGCTAAACACGAAATTTCACAAAAATTTCCTTAAAAAAAAGTTGTATTGAAATAACTCAAAAAAAAAAGAGCATTTTATGAGCTCTTTTTTACTTTTCAACAAAACTTTGATTTATACTCAAAACTTGAAAACAAAATGCAATACAACTTTTTAATTAGTATAACCTTAGACTAAAAACAAATTATTAAAAACTGTAGAAGATAGTTTTGTAGTAAAATGTTTTTTTTTTGTTACTTTTAAACTTGCTCATGTTCTAAGGAACTTATTAAAAAAAACTCTCTGAGTAATAAATAAGCCAGCATAGGTGATAAAAAACTAGCCTGAACTACACCTTACTAGCTTGAGAACAAAAAAGTTAAAAAATAATTAATATGAGTCAAAATCTGAAAATAAAACTGTTAATTAAGTTAACTACTTAAAATATAAAAACAATAACAAAAGGGCTTAATAAAAACATAATTATTAAGAAAAAAATAAAGTAAAAATAACTAGTCTGATTTTTAAGAAATTATCAAAACTAGCATGAATTTTTCAAAAAAGTTTAAAACTTCTTGAGTTACTCAAAATTTTCAAACTATCTGAGTTACTTTGGGTAGCTTGAGTATGTACAAATCTGTCATTGAATTTATACAAAGTTCAATTTCAGAGATATAATTGAGGGAAAGCCATGGATAAATAGCAATAACATAAGGAAAGTTATCAAAAAAAATTCAAACTATTTAAACTATTTATTGTACTACAAAAAAGCTCTCAAAATATTTGGTCCTAGGACCTGGGGTACAAAAAATCCTTTTGGTTATCAAGTCGCACACCACAGATACCTTTTAACGTCTTGTCCAGGACTAAAACAGTTTGTTAGACACTGTTAGTGAACAACAATATTAAGCTAATATTCATTCTTTTCTTTAACTTGATTTTAACTCTCATTTTCAAGGTTGCCAAGGGTTTTATGTAAATTTCTTTAAGGTTTTCAGAGGTTCTTCTTGTTTTTTAAATAACTAGTTTTTTGGTCCATTTTTAGTATATAATTGAACTTAAATTAAAAAACTATCTCAAATAGTATAACTACATTAAAATTATTTTAAAACTACTTTAAATGTGTTTTTTAGTGAAAAAAACTTTTTGATACAAAAAAAATTTTTGTGATATTTAATTGTTTAAAATTCCAGGTTGTTTTTAGGTTTTTTAGCCTATCTTGTCAAATTCCATATTTTTCAAGGATTCCAGGACTAGTGGCCACCTTGTTTAAATGTTTCAACAGTTTAAAATGTCTAGTTTTTCTAGGTTTTTCAGTGATTTTGTTTGAAATTCCAGGTTTTACTCAAAGTTTCTCAAATTCCAGATTTTTTTATCTAAATTGATAAACTCTAGGTTCTTGTGCATTCCTGCATACTTGATATTATTTTAAATCTTTCATTATGGTTATGAAATTTATTTCTATAAAATATATTTCTTACAGTCTTTTTGCCTAATTTATATAGCATATAGCATATAATGAAAACTACATGCTATAGACAATAAAGTATCTAAAAACAAAGCATCAATTATGGTCAAATTCAAACTTTTATGAAAGATTTTAAAAGTTAATATAATAGTACTGTGGTCAATAAAATGCTAGTAAATGAAAAAAACATTGTCAAGTACAAGTGAAATATAAAAATAAGAACAAATTTTTTTTTTAATGGATACCTAAGCAACAACACTAAGCTAGCTAAGTAGTGTAGAGAGGAATCTGATTTATTATAAACAAAATTGTAAGTAAGATAATATTTGGAAACTTTTTTATTCCAATAATTCACCTACAACAATTTTTTTATGGTAAAAAAGTCTCACTCTTCTTTCTTCAAAAATAAACACTTTTTTCACCAGTCAGCTGTATTAATAACATAGGTTTGTTATAAATGTATTAAACTTACAAAATAAATAAACATTTTTATGCTAATTTATTTTTTTAATTTTGAAATATTGTACTGGTTCTTATTTAGTTTTAGTATAGTAAAATATTCAAAATAATTGGATAAAACCAAGACTGGAACACAGATGCTTAAACCCATTTTGTTAAACTGGCCCAAGCACAAGTTAAGTGTTGCATAATACTGTTAGAAGCTTCTATAAACCTAGTAAAAATTTATAGGTTTATGTAAAGAAAATATTTTTTTATATACGTTTTTACAGACATTCAATCTTCTGATGTTTTAGAAAATTTCAAACACTCGTTAAAAAATGTGTTTAGAATGGGTTTCGATGTTATAATTTACAATACTTTAGTTCTCGTAGTCATTTTAGAACTCCTACATCACCATTCACCATACCTTTAAAAAAGTTTTATTTTCGTAAATGTTATAAAAAATCTATCTTTAAAGCATTAAAAGAAATTATTAAAAGCATTAAGAGAAAAATTATATAGCATTTTTATTATGTAATCAGTTTAATAAGAACTTGATCAGGCGCATATAAAAAACAGTCGTGGTGCAAAGAATATGTGTCATGTTTAATTTTTTCTAAATCTAGTAGCTGTTATAAAATGTCTAAATGTTATAAAAAACCACCCTTAGAGATTTAATTTTTTTAAATGTCGCAATCACATTGACTCTATTCTATTTCAAAAAAGGAAAGGTGTCAGTTCACATTTGAAAAGTTTTCAGAATGAGAACCGCTGTTGTATGCACGAAAATGTGAACTTCATGTTTTATGACGACTGTAAAAAGACTAAAAAATTTAAAAGAAGTATAGATGGATTCAAGTTCGATCAGTCATGTACAGTTTCTACTCTTCAATTCAAACAAAACTTTTTAGAAAGAAGCGGCAGATGTAAGCTTAGTTTTACTAAAACAACATTCTCAAGTGAAAATAAATATTTTCTGACGTCGTTGGCCTTAATTAATATGCTTCTTTTCTGTTTTTGGGGAAGCTTCATATACTGAGGGGATGCTTAACAAGTGAATCAAATGCATTTTCCTCAAACGACTGCTGCGTCAACGATCCTGAAAAAAAAATTGGTAAGATGTCTAGCATGAATAGAAACAGAAGCCTTCTTTCGTGGGTGATCTTGATGGAAAGATCATTGTTACAGGGTTACAGGAGGCGTCATGACTCATGAGCACAATAAATTATGTTGAAATGTACGACAGCTAAGTGGACCAGTTGAAGACCTGATTTGTTGGAAGCAAGATGGGGTCACAGATCTTTGGTGTTTAGCAACAAAATTTTTGTAGTAGGCGGGCTTGACATGCAAAGCTGTGAAGGATTCGACAAGATTTCAAATAAGCTCACCCGTACTAAGCATTACCACTCTCAGCTGATTATAACAACGTTAATTAGGTTGAGAATTTTCTTGTATCCAAAGTGAAATTGTAATCAAATTTTACAGTATTAGTAATTCATACAAAAAAACAATATTAAATATTTTGGCTTTAGTGTTTGTTGATAAGTTCAAAATAGCTAAAACAGATTAATTATACATAAGAGTTAGAATGCATTCATAAAATTTTATTTAATTTATATGTAACTTATTCGTTCTCACTATCTGTTAGCAAAACATTTGCTTTTTTGAACTCAAAATTTAACTTTAACTTGTATATTTAATTGATAACATTTTATCAGCACATAAAATCAGATCTAAAATTTAATACTTCATAGCATTCATGAAGTAACTGAATTCTATTTCGGATTTAGATCTCAAAATTTGTTGGTTTTAATAGTTGTGTATATTAAAATAAATTTCTAACAGTTTACCTATTTTTATTTTATAAAACCATTTAAATTTGAAAATATTCAAAGTAATCTTTGACATTTTTTTATTTGCATTTGGTAATATAATATAATTTGGTAAGAAATTCTAAACTAATTTCAATAAATTAAAATTTTTTAAAGTTACTTAAGTAAGTAATTTAACGGAAGTTGTAAAAATTATTTATCACTAAAACTTTATTTAAAATTTTTACTGAAAATACAGTTTACAAGATGTTAAAGTAAATAAAAAAGACTTTTTGTACTTTAAAATAGGTAAAAAAAACGTTATAGTTTAAGAAATTTATTAATGGGTGTTAACTTCCGTTTTGTGAAGATTAAACTGTATACAAATTAATATAAACAATGATGTTTTTATTTTATTAAGAAAAAGTTAACCTAGCGCTATTTTGAAAAGACTTTTTTTAGATTATTGATTTCGATTTCCCACAGCAAATTCTAATTACTTGGTATGTTTCAAAATTTATTGATTAATAACATTTCACTATAGTTTTGTTAATATATCTTCAAAAATTAAAAAAGAAGTAGTCTGAATAGTTTTATTTTTCACAATATACTATTACTTCCATAAACATTTATTTTTAAAAGTTACTAGGTTGTTGAATACAGTAAGTTTTCTTTACAGTACGCACTTCTTAACTTATTTTAGTGAACATTACCTGTTAGTACGCAATAAATACATAATAAAAACCACTAGTGTAGATCAAAGAATCTCGAGATTTTTTTTTTTCAAACGTATAAAAATCAAAAAGAAAAAATTTTCATCTAAAATACTTGAGTTCAATTCAGGGGTGGCAAACTGCAACTCGTGCGTTGTAGACTTTTCGGTTAAAAGTACACTTTTTAAAGCAATATTATAAAAACTAAGCAAAATCTCACAATTAGGCTCTTAAAATAGTGTTAACTAGCTATTAGTGATTAACTGTTGATCTTTTTAATATACTTTCTATTTAAAAAATATTTCTACGCAGATTACTACAAATATTTTAATTAACTATGGCTCGCGAGCAATTTTTTCTACAAACATTGGCACGTGATTTTTAAAATTCTACCGATCAGTGGTGTCACGTGGTAAACTTTTTGGTAGTGCAGAAAATCGGTAGTACCGACCCTTGTTTTAACTTAGAGGTCAGCAAACTGCAGCCTGCGAGCATACTTTTATTTTAATTGGGATACGGCCAATTAAGGTAAAACTGCGGACCGCGAACATGCAAATTTGATCCGCGAAAAAAAAACTTTGAAATTCACTCTTGGTACATGGGTTTTGAAATGGGTGCTTGATTGTTCAAATTGTTACAATTCAAATTCCGACAACTCAAGTTTTAGAAGTTTAGAGATGTTGTTTTTTTTTTTTTTATATTATACTATAAATTGTATAAAAATAATTATTTTTTTTTACCATAGTCTTATTAATATGAGCTACATGAGTATGTTTTATTTTCTTAAAATTTAAACTACTTTTCATTATCCCTTAAACTGATTTTAAAAAGTTTGAATTATCGGAATTTGAAAGGTCAGAATATAAATTACCATGTAATTATTTGAAAAACGATTAAAAAAAAGTTTTAGGTATAACTCAAAAAAAAATCAAAGTTACAGTAGATATTTTGGGTCCGATGCGAAAAGTAAAAACTAATACTAGAACAGTGGCCCGTGAACATTTTTATTTTCAAAATTTCACCAGTCCCTGTTTTAACTAATAATATTTATGATCACATAAAGTTTAGAAGTTTATAAGAAATGTTAAATAAAAACAAGCTACAGTTTTGTTCAAATTTTTTTTTAATGATAAAAATATACTTTTGAGGACTAAAAACCTACTTTATTTATAAATTTTTTATTTTTCTAGTTTAATTAAGTATTTAAAAAAAAAACGAAATAAAAAAACCGAAAATTCTCAAGAATTTACAAATTCAATAAGTTTAAAGAAATTTCAAATTTTGGTCTAATGACCTGGATTTAAAAAAAGGCCTCTTGGTCATCGAACTGTACACCACACCGTTAAACCATATTTATAAAGAGTAAAACAATGAAAACAAAAATTAAAATAAAAAACCAAGAAGTATATAGGGCAAAAATATTAACTTATATCTATACTACTATATTAATAAAACATTTCTTAAAAACTTGTTTAAAATATTATAAGAAAAAGCGTAGGAGCTGAAAGTAGTTAATAAATCAATAGATGAAGTCTACCGAGAGAGAAACAAGCTAATGTTAACATATAGGTTCGATCATACCAATTCGATCTTTATACCACAAGCCATAGGTAGATTGAGCCCGGGTTTCGTTCTTATTGAAACTTTTCAGTCAGCCGCAACCGAAAAACTTGCAGTATTCAATATAAAAGCAGATTACGATAAACCGTCGGTATATTGACGACTGCAAGTTTTGTAGTTGCGGCGTTTATTAAAAACGAAACCTTGGACTCAGTCTACCGAAGGCTTGTGGTCTGATGATCCATTTAGTATGATCAAAAATTTATGCTAACTTGAGCTTGTCTCACGGCATACGAATGTCCAGGCGTAGACTCTGTAGAGTCTACAGATTCTAGAGAGTGTTCTAGATTCTAGAGAGTGTGATAAGCTTAGAAATAGGAAAAGATCAAAACAAAACATAATAAAGCATTGTTACAATTATCGCTTAAACAAAAAAAATGGTATACTGAATTATTAATACATGAGATTAAATTATTTTTATCTAAATTTTTATTGAAATTTTAACATAAAAAAATAACAATAAAATGAATGCTAAAGTTAAAAATGAGTGGGAATACAAATATTTGTTAGTTTTGAAAAAGACAAAATATGAAAATTGTAAGTACAGTAGAAACAGCTACAAAAAAACAAAAAAAGTTAAAAAACTAAACTGATGTTTTTTTTAATTATTTTGTCTCTAAATTCTAATCAGCTATGATTTTAGTTTGTATATTTGTATATATATAAGTCTTTTTTTTCAAATAGTTTAATACCAACTAAAAAAGCAAAGCTGATAGTAAAAAAGGTTATCGTACAAGACCTGACCTTTACTAAAGATATTGTACTAAAAGCTCACTTCGTCAGAAATCTGCAGACAGTTAGGATTTACTTTTACTATAAAATAACTTATACTTATAAAATAACTATTTTAATCCATATAATTATAAGCTGGCAGGACAAGATTATTAATCAAAACTTTTTAGGTTTTTTTGATTCTGTACTTTATACATTACAGCTTGGTCACCTTCTGAGATTGAGCCACTAGCGTATCTAAATTGTTTTTTTTTTTCAAATGTTGTTTGGAAACTTACTATAAGTCAACAACAAAGATGTTTGCAAGTAAAAACTAAAAAGCTGAAAGGTATGAACTAATTTCTTTGACAGAATTTTAATAACCTCAACAAATAAAGCGTCATAATCAGCTAGATTTAATAAAAAAACGAAAATATTTTTTGTAAGATTAAAAAACAAAAAGTAAAAGAAGATGAAAAAAATTAACCAATACTAAATTTTTTCATTCTTTTTGCAAGTACGTTTATTTTTGTGGTTTGTGCACTTAATTTACAAAAAAAATCTTTTGGGTCCTCTACGCATGGCGGTTTTTATCTGATAGCAAAATGCTAATTTTAAAGCTTTAACTTAAATTTTAGTAATAAAATGCTCTCAAAGTTTTAGTTACTCATTATTTTTTATTGTCTTAAGTTTATAAGTATTGTGTAATGTTATGTGTTGAAGTAGTACTTTGATTTGACACTGTCATAAGATTTCAAAAAGATTTAGGTCAACAATTTTTTTTTAATTTATACTATTATTAAAGACTAACGAACAGTAAAAAAATATTTGTTAGCTTTATTTCATAATTAATTAACTAAACTTGATACCGTTTAATAACTTATGAAATACTAAAAGTTATAGATAAATTATTATTTTTTAAATTTTTAATCGTACAGTAATATAAACAAAAACTAATTAAACAGGTACAATAACATTAAATTTTATACAAGCTATATTTAACATAGTGTTTTAACAAAAAGTATATAATAATAAAAAAGTAAAAAATTAGCTTTTGTAAACTTACAGTCATGATATAATTATTTATGAACGTCTATACAAAAATATTTTTTTTAAGTAGTGAAATATGCTTTGGTTGTACAAACTTTTTTAGTTTAAGAAATTTATTATAATTCTAATGATAATGTTTTAACTTTATAACTTAAGCTTACACAAAAAACTTTTTTTTTTAAATTCATATACTTTAAGAAATAGTTCTACCTTGCTCTAATCATACTTTATCTAAAACAAAAAAAAAAGTGTGTCAGGCCTGTTTATTTTAAGCAAAAATAACAAAAAAATTAAAGTGATAAAAATTCAAAGTGTATAACTCCTTAAAAACTCTTAAACCTATTGCAAGAACAGATAATTGAAATCAAAACAACTATTTAGTTAGAAATTCTATGTGTGTGGGTAATACCCAGCCCAGCTTAATTAGATGTTTGTTAAAATTTGGGTTATAATCACTTTGATTATTATATTTTAACTTAGATAGAATTTATAAACAATATTACTCTTGTTTTATTTTACTTGATAAGTTTTTTAGTACTTTTTTACTACATTAAATAAATTAAAATAAATTAATGGGATTTAAGTCTCAATCATTACAAATGTTTTTTAGTGTTATTATTTGATTATAAGTGAATCGTGTTTTTACACTTAAACTAACATAGAAACTAGTTAACACTTTTTTAAAGTATGTACAGTAAAACATTTTAAGTCATAGCTTAAAAATTTCAGGTATGCTACGAAAACTTAGTCGTGAAATTTTTAATAACTCATTTTACTAATAATTAGTGATGTACCGGACTCACTATCCGGGTCCGGATCCGGCCGGATATTGCCATTTTTGTCTGATATCCGGATCCGGCCGGACTCTAATTTGAAAAAAAAGTCCGGATCCGGTTCCGGCCGGATTCTGATTTGAAAAAAAAGTCCGGGTCCGTTTCCGGCCGGATTCTAATTTGAAAAAAAAGTCCGAGTCCGGGTCCGGCCGGATCTCTGTTAGGATCCGGCTGGACCCGGATCTAGTTAGTAAAAAAGAGCATACTGATAAGTTTTTTTTCAAAAACTTGTAAATGTTAACCCTGTGTAAATTAATAAAAGTCATTTTCGTCAGTTACAATAAAACACCTACCGTGATTGGCTCATTTTGTACACGTGACTAATTTACATTTGTTTACATTTAAACTATGAAATAAACATTTCAGAAATACAACTCTATACATATGTTGTAAAATTGAAAACTTTGGAATGAATACTTGCCTTATTTATTGTTTAAAGTTGAGCTCAGAGAATATTTAGAATTAATACGGTTGAATGTACGAGCCAATGAGAATCATATAACGAAAAGTTTCAAACTAAACACTGATGCAACAAAACATCAGAACATGACAGGCAGTTTATATGTAAGCAGTTAGTTAGTTTGGTGTGTAGCTTGAAGCAACAAAATATCTTGAACTTTTTTATGAATGCTTATTGTAAGTAGTGTTTTGTTTTAAAAGTGAATATTTAAACTGGTTTTTAATTATTTAAATATTTAAGCCAGGTTTAAAAGTTTATTAAAAATTTTACAGTTTCTTCTTTACTAAAAGTTCTATTTAATTTTTAGTTTATTGTTTTAAGTCTTTTGATATAGATTTAAATAGCTTCTAGTTTTTAATGTGTTACCAAAGTAATTAATAATTTTGTATATGCTAGTATTTCTTGTTGTGTTTTATATAAAAGATTCATCACTCAAAACTGTCTTGTCTGATTATAGAAAGTAGTCTCAGTTAGAATTTAGTATTTGTTAGATATTAATTAAATAAGGTAGGATTTAATTATGACGGATAGTACTAATAAGTTAAGTGTACCACAATCAGTCCACAATTTTACTACCAAATTGTCAACCTTTGCTAGCTGTTCTACTGATTATTAGATTAAAGTTTTTTTTTCCGTTTTTAAAAACCTCATTCTGACTCAGGCTTGTTTATACTCACTCTAGCTAGTTTTATTGACTTAAACAGTGGCAACCCTGCTAGTTTGAAAATTTTTGGGAATTTTAGATAACCTTGTACTGCCTCAGGTTGTTTAGTTGTTTATAAAAACTCAGGCTAGTTTTCTTTAAAATTTTGAATGAGTTTGAACTGATCCAGTTTTCAATATTTGGTAATTTTCTAGTGTATTTTGCTCAAGAACTTGATTTTAGATTTTTAATTGTAAATAACACCTAAGTTTGTAAACCTTGTGGCTAGCTGTTCTACTTATTATTAGATTAAAGTTCTTTTTTTTTAGTTTTTAAAAACCTCATTCTGACTCAGGCTAGTTTATACTAGTGATGTAGCGGACTCACTATCCGGGTCCGGGTCCGGCCGGATATTGCCATTTTTGTCTGATATCCGGATCCGGCCGGATTCTGATTTGAAAAAAAAGTCCGGATCCGGTTCCGGCCGGATTCTAATTTGAAAAAAAAGTCCGGGTCCGGTTCCGGCCGGATTCTAATTTGAAAAAAAAGTCCGGGTCCGGTTCCGGCCGGATTCTAACTTGAAAAAAAAGTCCGGATCCGGGTCCGGCCGGACCCGAAATTGTGGGTCCGGTACATCACTACTAATAATAAGCAGCATCAAAGCTCCTAGTCTGACTTCATTTTAGTTGTAGATATCTTTAAACTATTATTTCAAAAATTTTAGATAAAACTTACGATTCGATGTATAGCTTTTAATTAGACAAAACCGTCTTGTCATAAGATTTTTTCTTTAATTTGGGTAATATAGCCGATGAATTTTTGTTTAAAAAAATCAGTTAAAGTTTTTTATATCGCAATTTTAAGAGTTTCTAAAGCTTTATTTAAAAACTTTACCTATGATTTGAAAAAAAAAATGCTATAATTTGATATTACTACACTTAAGTATTGCTTTAATTATTGCTATAATTGTGCGTAATTTTTTATGTACATGTTTTGCTTGTTTTTCTAACTTTTTAGTATTGTTTTTAATAGGGTTATTTATTTTCTTTGTCGTTTGTCATCGATCAAACGAATACTGTGTTTTTTAGCTCTATTCTTTTCTGAGAAGTTGTAACTCAGTAAAAAAGTGTAAATTTAATAAAGACTATAAAAATATGTTTATAACTGTATTTTAAAAAAGAATGCAAGTTTAAATTTAATGTTATAAAAATAACAAAGTTTGTTTAAATTTAGATATGTTTTTTAATGTTAATATTATATGAATTAGTTTGTCAACGATTTTACTTTATTGTCATAATATATTTATTTTTTGTAATTTTTTTCCAATTTAGAATCTTACTTAATTAAACTTTACAAAATAGTAACAAAAATTTTTTTTTGAACAAAATGATGTATTATCTGTATGCTTAAACTTTTGTTGATGATGAATCCTTAAAAAATATTTTAAAGTAACTAATCATACATTTAGACACAAACTACGATTACGTTTTAACCATAGTTTCCATTACTGTCAATACTAATGACAGTGACAAAAGTTGCTTGACAATTTTTCTAGGTGAAACGGTTCGTGTACCTTATAATATTATAAGAAAATTTTAACAAAATTTTATTAAATTATTGTGTACTATTTCTTAGTTTTGTCATTATTAATTTATTCTATTTGGTACTTTTGCACATATTTAAAATAAAAATTAGTGTTAAAAAAAATCATTACCTTTTTGTGCACTTTACATTATTACTTATGTAAGATTATACTAGTATATTAATAAGAATTAATTTATTGCTGCGGTTTTTGATTTATTTTTGAAATTTTACCAATAAAACGTAAATTTACCTTCAATCTAAACTACCTTTTCATAAATTCCAATCTTAACGTTTTGCTTAGTATAAAAAAAAATCAAACATTTATAAAATTACTACATATGTTGTAAAACGTTTAAAACTAAAACAAATCAACAATCTTTATTTGTATTTTATGTCAAGATATAACAACAAACTGCTTCAGGTTTCTTTTTTAAAGTTAAACTCTTAATTCTACAACTTATAATATGAAACAAACACAAATCGAATTTTGGAATATCCATATTTTTTTATCTGTACTAATATCAATGAATTTGTATATTGTATACTTATAATAAAGTTATTTTAATCAATTATGTACAACTCTTTTTTCAAAAGTATTTTTTTAAAGGATAAGTAATAAAGAAAAATAATTCTTCAAAAAAAAAGGTAATTTTTGTATTTATATACTTTTAATTTGACTTAAAGCATAGTTTAGTATCAAAAATGTTTGTTAATAAATTTAAAACATTTAGAAAATTACAGCTTAATAAAAATCACAATACATTTTAAGTTTAGTTAGCAGCTTATGCTTCAGTAAAGAAGATTAAAAGTGTCAAATATAAACTTATACACTACTAAAGAACAGTTCTACTAGAAATAGTTCAGTTCATTACCGTAAAAATTTAAATGAAAAATTTTTTTTAGATTTATGATACAATTGGAACAAATCACAACTAGATACACTGTTTTAATTATCACGGCAAGCGAATTGCCTATTTTAAAAGGTAAAAATAGGTGAGTGTGACAAAGTTCCAAATAATTTTATTTCGCTTGAACTTTTGCAGTGGCCAAACCCTATGGGGAATCAAAACCAATCGATATTCACCGCGAATTTATCAAACTCTACTATTACTTTTTCTCATTACAAAAACAGGTACTAGCGTGTAATCAGGGTGTTAACTTTAAGCACTAGCTGTTTATGTCCTTCGCTTATCTTTTTTACAGTTCCAACATTGTTTGTCAAAGACTAGTAAGCTATAACAAGCATATCTTGTACCTTATGTTTTAGTGTTCGCTATTATTACGTACAACAGCTAAGTTAAGTAAAGTTTTTTGAAAACTTTTGTGTTCAATCGTTTTCATAAACAATGAAAATGTTTTAAATAGTACCCAACTTAATATCATATGTAGTAAAAATTACCTACTAAGCTATAGTACAATGCTAAAAAATAACTTTAAGTTGTTGATACACTTAATAAATTACAAGACAACTTTAATTTTAAAACCTTGTGAGTTTCTGAGTTTTTTATGTTAGTTTATACAGTGATTTTTTAGTTTTACTAAATATTTATTAAAATTTGTTGAAATATAACTAAAGATAGGCAAAAACTATTATAAATAGTCAAATTGAGAATTTTTATTTAATTCTTATATGAACAGCTAAAAGCACTTAGTTGCTAATTTTGTTTAATTTTAAATTTACGTTAATTATAGCTTTTAAAAAGCGCTTTTTAGATAGAAAAGTTTTTTTTTGTATCGATAAAGAGTTATACAAAACAGAACCGAAGTGTTTATAGTAGTAAAAGTTTGTTCTCAAGTTTTTTTCTACTACTTTAATTTTGTTGGTTAAGGAAATTTCTTCAAATATATTTTATAAACTTTATCATTCATAAAAACCTGTTCATAAAATGATTAGTTTATAACTAATTTAAACTATGTTTTATAAAATTTTATTTATAAATTCAATAAAAATGTTTTCATTAAATAATTTAACCTAAAAACCAGTTTTGTTTATAATGCATCCTTTGTAAAGCCGCTGCCTATTCAACAACTTAATAACTTTAATATCTAGTTGTCTTTAAAGTGATAAAAATGCCTATACAGTATCGGTTTTTAAAATTTAAATTAAAAGGTTTTAATTTTAAACGAAATGAACTTAAAAATCTATTTGATAAATGTCTGCTTTTAAAGATAATCGTAACTATCATAAGTTTTCTAAATAGTTTATTATATTATTATACGTAAAAGCCCAAACCTATACTAGCAAAACTAAATAAGATATTTTCAGCTA
This sequence comes from Thalia democratica, assembly GCF_965202585.1. NCBI lineage: Eukaryota > Metazoa > Chordata > Thaliacea > Salpida > Salpidae > Thalia > Thalia democratica. The sequence goes on from NC_139165.1 coordinate 64,426,488, forward strand.
ACTATACTTACAAAAGAATCAGTCTTAAGCTTTCAATTAAAGTCAATAAAAAACATAAAACGCTGAAAGCGAGTGCATATTTTATAAGCATTATAAAGAAGGAGTTTGCCAAAAAAGTTGAGTTATTGATTATTGGTTTCTACTATATTAGGTAGGACAACTATCAAACTATTTTTTGTCGCGTGAGTTTAGGCAAATTTTCACGACTAGTTTGAGCTTAAAGTAGTGACAATTTCTGCTTTGATAAATGATTTATAGTTTTAAGTTTCATTTAGTTGTACCTAAAAATTTTAAATTTTATGTTTTATGAGGGTAAAATTAAAAAAATTATAAAAATCTGAAGTTTAAGAATGTTTTCAGTTTTTATTAAAGTTTTTTATCAAAATAACGCTTTAAATCAAAAAGTTTTAAGTTTTTTCCTTAAATAAATGATATATACATAAGTTATTAATATTAAAGTAAGCCGTAAAGTAGACTTTTAGTTTTAGGCAACTTATATAGACAGGTAGCCTAAAGTAGAAAACAAAATACACTTATAAATATTTTTAGCCAAAAAGAATAAACAAAGAAAATAAGTGTTAGTATAAGTTGAATTTTTCTTAATTTTCTTTTAAAAATAACAAAAACTAAATATCAAGTATATTTTGATATGCAGAGTTTTCACTAGTTTTTTTTGTTTGGGTTTCTAAAATTTTACTGAAAAAAAAAAGCTATTTTGTAGAATAAAATTGTTTTAGTTATAAAAAATGGTTCAAAAAGTTTAAGTTTTTGAATTAGTTTTACTTTTTTAAAAATTGAAACACAAACTACTAAAAACTAGATAGTTTGTTCAAGGTTGATCTTGACAACTTTTACAATATTACATTAGAATACGTATTGAAATTTCTTAAATTAAAAGTAAAAGTTTTTTTTTTTGTTTTGAAAAATATCTTAAGTTATTATTTATTATTTTATTAGGTTGTTTATACTTTATTTTTCAAACGATAGGTTCATAATACAGAATAAAATGTTTTACTTTACGACTATATTTTTTTGCTTCATTAGTAATGCATGCGGACAGCAAAAATTTAACTGCTACTTTGATAATAAATGTTCTGAGTACAATAAGGCTAAAAATGAGTCTGGATGTTACGTACAAAAACTTTATGACCGCCAAGATGCAGGAGGTAAGTATTTTAACAAATAATCAATAAATACACTGCCTTGTTTACACTTACAGAAAAGAAATCTTCAAATAAACCTGCTTTACCAAGCCCTGATCAATGCAATATATCATTTAAATGCTTTAACACAACTAACTTCATTAAAGAAGAACGATTCAAGTTGAAATGGCGTTACCATGGTGAGTTGTAATTTCGAGGTAAAGTTACAATTTGTTTAAAACCTATATTAATTTTTTTCTATAAGTTATCTAAGTTATAAATTTTACTGATTTATACTGTATAAGTCATAGGTAAAAAGCTTGAAAAAAGTATTAACATTGATGGATTCAAAATTTATAACAACATTAAAGAGTTTAAAAATTATAAATATGCTTTTTTAATGATATCAAAATTTTTCTACAGGGTTGCATCACAGCGACATACACTTGAGAGGATTTATCATTGCTCGATTAAAAAAAATAAATCTTAATGATGTAAATCAAGAAAATTGTAAAAATTGTATTGCATACTATTACTTACATCTACCGAAAAATTTCAATTCTTTTATTAGTGTTAGTTATAACTATTTAGTATAGAATATATTATAATATCCTTTTTTATTATCTGTTTTGAAACTACTGACTGAAACATATAACTTAAAGTTTTTTTTTTTATGTAACTCAACGGTAAATAAACTAACAGCCTTAGCAGAACTTAAACAATTTTAAAAAGTTTTTTAAAACTTATAATGATCAACAGTAATCTAAAAATTAATTAATTTTTACTAAGGTTTTTTGAAGTATAAAAACTGTTTGTTGTTTAGAATTTAAGTAATTGCTTTCTTCAATATTTATTTAAGAACACAGTATATAACCAGATTTGTTAAAAAAATTTAACTAATATTTTTAACTTAGACAAGTTTTTCTGTTCAAGCCTGCAGTAATTGGATAGGTTTTAGAGATTTTAAAATTTTTGCCACTTCAAAGCAGAGTAGTGAGATATTAAAAACAAAGTTAGATGGCTTAAAGTTTGGACTTTATTGCGAAGTTCACGGCGGAGAAGAAAGTATGTTTTTCATAAAAACTTCAATAAAGTGTATATACAAACTCTTAAAAAATAAAATTGATTATAGTCATATACAAAACAATTACCGGAATTTAAAAGAGTACTAATATTAGGTAGCACGTAAAAAAGTTACTTTTATAAAATGTTAAATATTCTCATTAGAATAAATAACTTAAACAACAAGTATTATCATCGGCTCTTTGATTTTTAAATTACTATAGATTAACTAAATAGTTCAGTTAAAAATACAATTCTTCAAAGCAGAAGTCGGCAAGCTTTTTGTAGCAGTAAGTCAAATTTACAAAAAGTATACGGTCACTATTTTAAAGTTTGATTTTTTGACTAGTTCCTACATTCAAGTACTAAAAGTTTTATGATAAAATAAGTACTATTTACAAAAAATAAAACTCAAATTGATTTTAAAAGACTAAAAATTTAATAGAAAAAAATATTTAAAAATTACCTTTCAGTCAAAATATTTTCCAAAAAGTTGTAAAAATAGTAAGCTAAAGTTCAAAAACTTACATTAATAAGTATTTTACTAGTTTAATATTTTCAAAATAAACTTATTTCTGAAGTTATAATTAAAATCTTGCAGATTGTCATCCGTCTGAAGATAAAGAAACTGAGTACAAGCAAACAAGTAAGTCTCAATTAAGAATAGCTGCTTTTACAACTTTATTTGTTGCTTTGTAGTACAACTATATATTTAGTTTTATAAATAGTAAAAACTTTAGCTATTTCTGTCAAGCATCAAAAGAATAAATAAATTTTTTAAACACTCTACTTATTGAAAATAATGTTTAACTTTAAAATTTAAAAACTGTTATTATTCTTAAAACCGTACTAAAATAGATTTATAAGAAACCAATCTACATTTAAATAAATTTCTAAGGCTTTATTTTGTAAAAAAGCTATAGCTTACGTTTATGAATAAGAACAAAGTAAATATTCTATAAAAAGATTAACTTCAATACGGTTATTAAAACATCAAAGAAGCATTAATAATGAAGTTTAATGCTTTTTTTTAATGATATACGTTTAAAAAAGAGATAGTTTACGTTTTTGAATAAGAACAACATTAACATTTTATACAAAGATTAACTTAAATACGGTTATAAAAACATCAATGAAGTATTAATAATGAAGTTTAATGTTTTTTTTTTTAATTATTGATATACGTTTTTTTATAGCTTTGGTCGCTGGTTATAAGTTTTTACATTATAGCCAAAAGTCTACAAGTTTAAATCATAATAATCATTTAGAATCGTAATGTAGTTTATATAAAAGTTTTACAAAATAAGGACTTTTTAAAACTAAAATTTCTTAAAAGCTTTATTTTTTATAAAATAGTTTTGTCGTTGATAGCTTTAATTGTTAAATTACTAACCTATACAGTATACTTAAAAACTTAACAAAATACGCAACTTAAAATCAAAACATATTCTATTTAAGCTTACGAAAATTTTAGTGTTATAAAATTAATAAAAAAAGTACTCAATTTATTAAACAAGTATCTTCTGTAGAACTGTGCTAGTTATAGCATAGACAAATGTCGTTAGTTTTTAAGAAAATGAATACTTTTTAAGTTGTTAACTTTTTATTCTAAGAATTTTGTTTTGTTTTACTCGTTTATAAGAAATAAGTATTAACATTAATATTGTCTAACATTTAGTTTTATGTGTTAATAATTTTATTTAAATTTAGTATCAAAATTTTACATAAAAATAGAAAGGTACTAGAAACATTCTTTTTTCTCTCTATATAGCTTAGCAAAAATACAAAGATAGTCAGTGCTTATATTTTTTATAAAATAATCACTTATCTCTTAAACTGTTAAATGTTTTATTATGAAGGTAAAAAACTAAATTAATGTTAAGAAAACTCATAAATAAAAAGTTAGGTCTGAGAGGTTGATATGTGGTATTAAAAAGTTGACAAAGTATGCTGATAAAAATATTTTCAAGTCGCTGGAAAAAAATTATAAGTTTTTTATATGAAAACTATGTCGTAAAACAGTTCGTTTTTATATTTAGGTAGACTAACTTAACCTTTTAAAACTACTAAAATATGAAAATCAAGAATAATAGAAATGTAAAGTCATTTAGATTTAACACAAGTAAAAATAAAATGAACAATTAGTTTTAAAACTACTGTTAAAAGAGTATATTTGTAAATGTTTCTGATCAGATGTGTAGATGAGTAAAGGATAGATAGACGTTACTTTAAGTTTAAATTTATTAAGCTATAATATTTATATTTATATAATTATAATAACTATAGGTTTAAATCTAGTTAATGGTTATATAGTACAAACTGTTTGCTTAGACAAGTATTGTTAAATAACTGTAAACTACTAACATGCTCAGTGTAAAAAAGTCTAATAATAGATTATTGTTAGCACAGTTAGTTAAAAAAGTTAAAAGCTGTATAATTTTTAAACAATTTGAGAAATAAAACAAAACAAAAACTCATTGTAATTTTTAAGTGTGTTGTTTTAAGTAACAAATCTGTTATTTTTTTGAAAGATCATAAAAAAGCTTAAGAAGGCATTACATTCTCCAGTAAAAGTTAAATAAAGGAAAGAGTGCCAAGTTTTACAAAATGTAAGATAATTTATAAATTACTTTGTAATAAAGCGTAATACTATCCATAAATCTATCAATTGTTTTAATGTAAGTTTTCTAACGTTCCTATTAAAGAAAATGTAGCTGGTACTTTTTTGGAACTTTCATGTTTTTATGATCTCTCAGAGGTTTTATGTAGCATTATAAGCAATTAAAAGATTTTTGAATACTAATTTTTTGGTAGTATTGGTTTTTTTTTCTTGAAGTAATTATAAACAAAGTTTCAAAATTAATAGTCACCAGTCTCATAATATTGAGAAAAATATAAAGTAGGTAAGAAAAGGTCAATCCAACGTAATTTAATCCATCGATTATTTAAAAACAACTCGTTAAACTGTTTTCAAAAACATTTTACAAGCAAAGTTCAAAAATATTTATCCATTCAAAACACAAGCAATCTGCAAAAAATAGGTAAAATTTTTTCAAAAACCAAATCATGTACTACTTACAGCCGCAATTAAAAATAAATAAAACGTTTTAACATAACTGAACTTTTTTTTTTGTTTAATTAGTTTTTATGTAATTTAGAAGTTTATAAACTATTGTTATAAATTTTTTATATGATTGTTTACTAAAAATGTTTTAAAAATATGACGATTGGTTACAAAATAAGAATTTTTATTAACTTTTTTTTATAGGTCAGCTGCCAGTAGTAATTATTTTATTGATTTCGGGCGGCCTGCTCTTTTCATCTATTTTAGGTTTGTGTTTTATATTAAATATCTAAACTAACTTTAAGTTATTTAATCAGAGTTTTTTAGGGTTTTGTTTATAAAAAAATCTCTAACGTTATAAACAAGTTAATTATATTTCATAATATTATTTACCATTTTATTAGAACAATTGACAAGTGTATTTTTCATCAAACTTATAGAATTAGTTTCGTTGTTTTTTGATTAAAGACATGACTCTTGCAATCTTATTTTTCTAAACATTCTATGAATTTTTAAAATGAAACTTTAAGGTATTATTAAGTTAATTAACATACATTATCATTATCTTTTTTGTTCAATCACTTCTATCTTGATCCTTTAATGGTTTATGATTTTTAAAACTAGTTTTGAAAAATAAATTCACTAAATATAACCCTATTTTTTAATTAACGGACTTCACTTGATTTCCTACTTGTTTAATTAGCTTTGTTTTATTTTATAATGGCATTTTTCTACCAAAAACGTAAAGAGTAAGAATATTATAGTTTGAAATAACAGTCTGCAATTTTTTTACAGTTTATAAAGTTGAAATAAAACAGTATCTTTAAAAGTTTAAAAAAATAAACGACAATCAAAAAAATTAATCAAAAGACCTGTACAATAAAAAACTTTTTAGTAACCAAGCTATATCATTTTCTGCAAAGAATATCTGTTAAAATACACCATCAATTTTCAAAGTGTTAAATAAAAATTAACAGTATAAATAATTTCATATCTTTTATAAATGCAATATTACGTGCTTTTGTATTAAAATATTTAAAAATATATTTGTGTTTAAAGTTTTTTACTTGTTTAAATACAGTGTTTCTTTATTGCACGCTTGTATACAAAAAAATAACAGTGTTTTTAAACTAAAAATAAAAACCAAATGAAAAACAAAAGTTACAGTAATCCTTTATAAAACTGTGTTAAACTAGTACTTTTGTTTAAATCTGTAAATTTCAGTACTTTTTTTATTTCAAAAAGGATAAGCTATAGTTTAAACTTAGTTCGTAATATACAGTTTTTTCAATATTGTGTACAGTATAAGTTAAAGTAATTAAGGTCTGATTTACCATAAAATAGTGATTTACTTTCAGAAGACACAAAAAAAGTAAACAAGTGGTTACAAGCATTGTTTCTTTTTTTATGTAAAAAAATTAAACTACAATAATTGAAATGCTATTATTGTTTTTTTACTTATACAACTTTCTAACTTTAACCTAATTGGTTAATTTGGTTTAAACATATACCGAGCTTTGCTGATAAAATTTAAAAATAAGCTTAAAGTCAATTTTGATCAATTGATTTTTGTGTATAAACTTTTATCCTTGTTTATTGTGAAAACTATTCGTTTAAATTTTTTTTTTGCCAGAACCATGTATAAACTATACAAAACTAGCTTATTTTTAAGGGTCTGTTTTTACTTAAAAAAATAAGTTATTTGATAATTTAAACGATCTACTAATTATTGCAGCTTATTATAAAAATTAATTTACGTAATAAGCTCTATATTTTAAAATTAATTCTCATAGATTAAAAAAGTAAGTATTACTTCTAGGATTTGTGGTGTACAAAAAATGTTCAAAAAAACTGTGCAGAACTTTTTTTGAGGACAAAAAACAAAGGACAAAAGTGCCAACGGTTGTTGTTGCTTCGAGTGGTGACTCGTCAAAAGTTTACCTCGAATTAGCTAATCGTGTTGCAACAAAAATTAAGTCATTAGATCATGAGGTTTACTTTAACGGCTGGAAATCAACTAAGAAAGAAAAAACAATAAGACAGGTCTGTATAGATGGTAAAAAAAATATAGAATAACTTTTTAAACAGTTATCTTAACTTAGAAGTTAATTGAATTCTTTCTATTAATACCTTTAGTTAAAAATCGACTTTAAAATATATTAATACAACTTTAGTTTAATTGTTAAAAATCTTATTTTTTTAGCTTGAATCAAAAAGTATTTGCAAAATATTATAAAAAATACTGAATTAGGCTTTACCTTTTAAAATTAACTGTTTGTAATAATTTAAAAGCTAAAGATTTTTTTATTGAAAAAATAGTACTTAATTGCACAGAAATCTTGTTCTGAAAATCTTAGTGATCTTTATTGCTATTTAATAACTTTGTTTATTTTATTATTTCGTTAGGATATTTATTACCAAACCATTAATAAAAAATGTTTGAATATTTGTAACAGCTCAATACTATTTCAAATAAACTGTCATTTTCAGGCTGTAGAAGAATGTGTCAGTATTATTTTTATTTGCTCGCCCTATGGTCTTAAAAGCTACACAGAATTTAGGCAAATGAAGCAGCTTGCAACTTGGAAAGACGATTTTGTAATAGCCTTAAATTTGCTTGAAAACATTGTTTTTGTTCAGAATAAACCGCGAGTCTACTTTCTTTACTCTAGTAGCTTGAGTTCATACGAAGAATGCATAGATGAACAAATGTTTAAAAAATGCTGTGAAGCATTTGACTTTAGCCGAAAAAAAGAAAGAGAAGGTTTTAGTAGAAAACTCATAGAACATTACTAAGTGTTAAATGAAATGTGATTTTTTTTTAATTTTTTTCAGTTTATAGATGATCAAATAATTGGGCATAATAGTTTTTTTGAGTAACTTTAAACTAAATAAGCAAATTTAAGTAAATACACAAACTTTTTTTATTAAACTTTTTCATATAAAATTATTCATGTTTTTAACAAAACTTCGTTTGGTTTTGTTTTTTAGTTTTAACTTTTAAGTGTTTACACAGAATAGTGTTTACAATCATTTTAACTTTTTCCACTAATTTCGCATTGAACTGTAGTAAGTGAAATTGTATTAAAAATATTTTAGTAAGAAACTTTAGTTTTTATTTTAAAATTTTAAGTAAAGTACATGACCTGATTTACAATAAATAGAACATTTAATATAAAGTGTTGCACAACTAATAAAATTTATTTTTAAGTATTTTCAACCAGTTCGGGTCAGTATACCATCTTTATTACTATAAAACTAAATAAAGTTTTAAACCAAGGGTCGGTAAACTGCAACCCGCGGGCCACATGAGGTCCATGAAGGGTAAAAGTGCGGTCTTAAGTTTTTTTCTTTCGTAAGTAGGATGCAGCCCGCAAGCATACAAATGTGGCCTGCAAAAGAAAAACTTTCTAACTTACGCTAGATATTTTGTAGTTTGAAGTGAAGAGAAAATAAATTGGTAAAACTTAAGGGATTTTTAAAACTTACGCTGGATATTTTAGGTTTATTGTGGAAAGTAAAAACTAAAACTACAACTGTGGGCCGCGAATATTTTTATTTAAAAAAATCGTTCGTGACCAGCAAATGCTTGCTTTTGAAAGTATATATATAATTTTGTTATAATTGTCTGAAATTTAAGTTTAAACTTAAATAGTTATTAAATGATTAACATTACTACTAGCTGTTTGAAAGTATCGAACTTTTCAAAGTTTCAAAATCATGCTTAAACGAATTAACGATACTATAAGCAAAATTACTACAAAACAAAATTAACATTTTAAATATAAACAAATCAGTTATTAGAAAAAGGAACATAATATAACGATTTGATATAAATGTTCAAAATACTTAGTCTAATAGACAAACTCTGTCTGTTTACATAGTTAGGCTTTTATGTTGGCATGAAACAGTTTCCAGAATATTTAGCTAAAAAAGTTTTCATTAAGCAAAAAGTTTTCATCCTTACAGTTACTGGCAAACTCATGTATGTTAAACTGTTTGTTGATCGCGGAAACATCATTTTTCTTAGGTTCTTTTGAAAATCCCAACTTTTAAGGATTTTCTGCTCATGCTGATAAAATCCGTAAAAAAAACCTTTGAGACGTTCTTGAATGTAACCACTTATAGAAGCAACACTTTTAGTTTGGTGGTAAAAATGTTGATATTAAGTTACCTTGATAACCAAGATAGAGGAAAGTGTGTTTAAACGAAAAGTGCTTACTTTTAAAATTGTTTCCTTAAAACTTTATTTCAGTTTACAAAGCAATTACATACTGGTATATTTTTCGACTCTCATAAGCTTGATCTGGTAGAAAAACTTGAAATTTAAGATTGATTATGTTAGCTTATAACTTGTGATAAATAGTTTCATTGTTTAGAATATAAAACATTTCTTATATTTCTAAAACAAACATTTTTATGATTTTAGTAAACATTTTTTTTTAGATAAAAAAATTAGGTAGTTAGAACTATAAATGTAAGTAGACATTTTTGTATCACAGTGTTTTATTTTGTAATATTTTATAAAAAACAGTTTAAACCCATTTTTAAGTTGTAATACCCCTTTAGTTAGTATAATAATTTGAACACAACCAAATACTTTAATTAGTTTTATATTGGCTTTTAGATACACTAGTCTCTCATGTATGCAAGTATGAAAAAAAAATATTGTATTAAACATCTTTATCTAAACTAATGTAAATCTTGGTAGTAAAGAAACCTAAAATTTTAGCTAATTACTTATGTTTAAGTAAATACAGCTGTCAGAAATCATAAATAGTAATTTACAGGATCCAAAACTACGATCCGGTCTGATCCGGGTTTTTTGTCAAAATCTTGTCTAATTTGGATAATTAATTTTTATTCAAATAGTTTAATCTAAATTACACTCTTAGTTCAGTATTTATGATTTTTAGGTTACTACTTGTATAAATAATATTTTGTTCCTGCAAGTAACTAAGTTAAATTATACAATCTGATTTATTGACTGTCAATTCTGTTAAATTTGTATAGGTATACAACGGCTAATTTAAAAAGAAATAAATCATTTAACATAAAGTTTTAAACATACAAAAAAGGATTGCTCTATCATAGAAAGAAAGAATCAAAATTACTATGAATGAATCAACCAACATAGATTATTTATTAGGCGGCTTTAGAGTATTAAACAAACTTATAGGATTGCAATAAAATGCATGCAGATTTTTTACTAACACGCTATAATGAGTTTCTTATAAATATTTCTAATTTTATCCTACCCTTACCCAAACGCGAAATTTAAACCTAACTCTAACAGTTTAACCAAAAAAACTTAAACGTGTCGGTTAAATACAGTACGTAGACGAAGCAGTCCTACAAATTTATCCAGCACTTTGAAGACGATTGGTTTATTAATCCAATTTAGGAAACATATGCAATAAGATGTAAGTTAAAAACTTACTTTTGAATTTTTCATCAAACACTTTTGTAATTTCTACAGCAACGATAAAATATTTGTAAATACAAACCTTTACAAAACAAGTCGAGTACTATTTGTTAAAGTATGTTATGTCATGGATTTGTTTATGCTAGATTGTTTTCTAAAATTTACTTTATAAGTTTAACTTTTTATTTCAAACTATATACGTTTGGCTTTAAAAATAAAAGAAACTTAAGTCCTACTTTTTCTAATTATTCGGACCTGGTCAGAACCTTTTTTAATTTAAGATTCGGATCTTACCTAAATAAAACTACTTGGTGTTTTATTTTTTCAAGTTTTAACTTATTTCAATTTATTTGGTATGATAACTAGTTTGCTTAAAAAAATTACTTGAGTTACAATAGACAAATTAACGTACAATATTTATAAATTTTATATCAGTCATTTACTTTTTTTATTTCAAATGTGAAACAATCTCTTTAAAGTCAAATATAAATGAATTATATTTCCAAAAATGCACAACTACATGTATGATACGTTAATATAAGTAAAAGGTGCATTCAAAATTATTACTCTCTATATTTGCAATTTCTATAAACTTTATTTGATAGTATTAAAATTAAGTGCAGGTACTTTTATAAAAGTTCGAGCAATAACAATTTTTTTAGTTGTATGCTTTATCTAAAATATAGAAGTAGTTCTTACTTCATTTATAGTTTTGGCCTACATGACAATTCAAACTCTTTTAAAAGTCCTATGAATTTTTTTGTGAAGTATTTACTATAAAGTTGAAAAACTATTGAAGTAGACTGTTTGTTAAACCTTATTTTTATATATTCGAAATATTCTTCCATAAATTATTTTAGTCTATATATTAGACTGTTGCAACAACACAACAGTCTACAGCCTGTGTGTCTTGTGTAATCTAGCTGTTATTATTTGGTTAACTATTTACAATTAAAAGTCGAATTGTTTTAACCAAATAATATAAAACGTTCTTTAATTTTAATTAATAGAATTTATATAAAATATTTTGAAAAGATTACCATAACAAGTCGATTTTCTTCAAACAGATAATTGAAAATAAGTTTCTAATTGTAATTTACAACGCTTCTTAATTTTACTTTTGATACTTAAATTTTTGGTTAATGTAGTTTTTAATAAAGAACTACTTTTTTAATATTTATTCTAATATTGTTCCATCATTATCATGTCAGTTTAACTGTACTTATTTATTAAATGCATACTTTAAGAATACACAGTTTATATCAAGAAATTTTCACAACTTACTCAGCCTAGTGCATTCTTTGTACTTCAGATAAAAAACTTTTATAGTTTACCATAACAAGTAATTTCTTAAATAAAAACACTTCAGACTTTTTTGTCGTTAATAATGTAAAAGTAACTTACTAAAATTTATTTACTTACATACAACATATTACCACATAAGTACGCACTTTGAACACAGTGCAAAAGTACGTTCCCAACTGCCAATGCGTACCTTGAAAATTTTGGTCTTTAATTACCTACATTAAGCCTAATAAATACATATTAAAAGCCACTTAGGTTTACAAAAGACTATAAAAGAAAAATCCTCTGAAACAAAAACTTTAACAATAAAAGAATATTTGTTGAAAGTATATAAGAAGTCTTGAGCATTGGTTTATTATATGTAGGTACTTATTTATTAATGTATATTCATGTTCAACTCTTAAAGTTTTATTATCTATCTCGTACCTTTAAAATTAACTTATAATTACTTAATAATCTTAAATAAATTCAGATTTATTAAAACATTGATCATATTTTATTAAGTCGTGAGATTAAATTGTAATTTAGTTGTATGATCATTTAATGGGGAAGAGAATATTATGTAAAGTTATGATGAGCCAATGGATATTTGAATAAATATCCAAAGTTTACAGGCTACAAATACTTTTTATAACACTTACATTAAGTCTGTTATTCTAGAAGGAAAGCTGTCTTCAGCAGAGACGCAAGTAGCTGCTTGTAACAAGTATGGAAAGCAACAATCAGCTTTTGAAAAATTTCAAAATGTTTTGAAATTAACTCCCGAGCAACATAAATTGTCTGCTAAACCCAAATAACAATCTACATCAGTGATCCCAAAACTTTTTTTCAAAAGGCCTCCTTTAGAGAAATTAAAAAGCTATGGCCTCCTCCAATGAGTCTTCTCAAAAAAACTATCATTAAAATTGCTTAAGGTCTCTTTTTTTCTTTGTTGCTCTTTATCACCAACTCCAGAATATCTAGTGTAATTTTCAAATTATGGCCGTGTGGCCCCCTAATTTTTTTCAACAATATCTAGTATAAGTTTCAAATTTAGCATTTAAACCGCCATAGACCTTTTTTTGCTCTTAATCGTCAACTATAGAACATCTAGTGTAAGATTAACCTCATGGCCCCCTAAATTTCTGTAATGGCCCCTAAGGGAGCCACTTGGCTCAGTTTAGGAAACTCGATCTACATTTCACACTAACACACATGTTTTCAACAGAATCTAGATTTAAATTACAATTTATTTTTATTTTCTTTAATATCACTTTTTACATTTATGTTGCAGTTGTCGTACACTCGTGGACGATACTTGTCCAGTGGGACAAGACCTGTCACGGAGTGCAGAGCATTTCGGGTGAACAGGCCGGGGCTCGAAGCCTTGCTCTAACAGTTGGTTACTGACTCGTCTTTTAAATTTTAGCTCACTCTCATCATTAGTGGTATTACTAGCCATGATGTAAGTTATTTAGGGAATAGGGGAGCTAAAGCCACGCTATTGAATTACACTGATGATATTATTTAAACAGGGTATAGGGGTACTAAGCCACACTCCTGAACCGCTGGTATAAAACCGATATAACTTAGTTTGATAGCAAAATGTTAATAAGTGAGAGAGACTGCTTGCAATTTATTTACTAAAATCACAATGATTTAAACTTATGAATAATGGTAGCAAAAACTAAAACTTATTTAATTATAGCAGCAACCAAATATAAAATAACTAGAAGTTGGTTATGAGAATATTTTACTCAAAGAATTCAATTATTTTATAACTCTTAGAATTAATCTTGACTGAAATCACTTTTAAGAAAAGTAAAACTGTTTACAACTCTTATTAAATCTTTAGCAAAAACTTTTAACTAGTACTGTGAATGCAGCAACCACCATGTATAAACAAATCAAATATTTATTATAACACGAAATTTACTGCAAAAACAATACCAAAACAATATTAAATATACTCACTATGTTTTATAGTCCACCTCTATGTAAGATTCACTCAAAAAAATCCAATCTAAAAAACTCCAAGAGGAAAAAACACAATATTCAGTAAGCTCATGCACTAAAAACTTTTGTTTGTTTGGCGGCAAAACAATATAAAAAACCCCTTAATGTTTGCAATATTGAAAAGTTTATTTTATTTAGCTAGAGGCGTTACACAGTAAAAGGGTATTTAAACTTCAACTGCACTGTTCATTTTTTGTTTTTTTAAGTGTTATTTTAAATTTTTATTCCTTTTTTTACATTTATGTTTCAATCATTAACTACGTAAATGTTAATTACACTGTTCATTATTTTTTTAAAACTTTTTATTCAGATGTTTTAATCATAAGGTATGCAAATTTAAACTGCACTGTTTGTTATTTTCGTTAGATAAAGAAACTGTAATATGTTTGTTTAAAATATTGGGTTGATATACAATTTGTAAGTTCATAACTTGTTTTCTGGTTTCAATTTATATAGTACATTATATTCTATTTTAAATTATATAAGTTTAGTATAAATAATCTTTTTTTTTGTAATTTTAAGGGAAAAAGGTTTTTCCGTACAAAGTGCGCACCATACCAGCAGTTCGTACCAGGGGCGTAACGTGGGGAGGGACACCCAAAAAAAGAAGTAAAAAAAGAATGTAATACCTTTATTGGTTCTGCTTAATTTGCCTTTTTCAACTATGTTTATCTAGTATTCGAAAAGTTAAACGAAATTTTGAATACCAATTAGTGACAAGTTCGGAAAACTACCCAATATACTGATTCGGTGCGCAAGCGAAAGTGCGCACCGATGTTGATGAAAAACTCCATAAGGAAAAAATTGTTAACTTCATGAGAATTTAGACCCAAAAAGTACGTAATTAACTAGTGCACCACAGTAGTATAACCTTAGGACAGAATTTTCTACAAAAAGTTTACAAAAATACGTCACGCTTTAAAGAAAATTAAACAGTTTTACAAGTTTTTTTTTATGGTACAATAAATGTTAAGACTACTGCTAGTTTTCTGATCTTTATTTTTGTAAACATATAAGAAAAAGCGTGTCGGCCTAAGAGAAATAAACTTTGTTTGTGATTTATATTTCAAACAAATACAATCAGATAAATTAAACTTAAAAGTAAACTTTTAACTATTTTACAAAGTTGTAAAATATTGAAATAACAGTTATAAAGTTGGTCTATTTTAACTTTTGTGTAACTTTATTTAAATTATGTGCAATGAGGTGTTTTTATCACTGTTGTATTGTATTTTAAAGAGATTGATATTTTTTTTTGTAAATAAAACAGATACTTTCGTTTTATTGAATACATTCATTTTTAAAAATATAAAGTTTACTGTAAGTAGTAAAAACAATTTTTATTTAGTAAGTTTACATTTGTGCAAGTATAAGTAGTTCTAATGAAATTTATACTTTTTTTTTATTGTTTTATTTTGTAATATATAAGTATTTTTTAAAACAGTTACTTTGAACTTATTTTATGATATAATATAATGAATTTATTTCAATTATATTACTTATAAAAAGATCTTGTTACAGCTAATTACAAAAGTTTAAATTTAGGGGATTTCTTGAGAAAAAAATTTGCGCACCCTCTGACCAAAATACCACGCTTAGCCACTGGTTAGTTCCTAGCAAATGTGTACCTAGCAGGTAGGTTACTGTACTGAAATCAGATACATATCAGTTACAAATAAAAATACCATTATAACTTTAAGTACTAATTAATCTATCCAAATCGCTAAACCAAACGTAATATTCTAAAGTAATAATAACTAAAATTTTAAAGAAAAAAAAAAAGTTTTTTTTGAAAGTTCATAGGACTTATTAAGTTATATAAATATTTATAACAATTGGTTAAAAACAAATTGAACATACTTTTAAGACAAATGAATATTTTTTTAATAGAATAGATGAAAAGTAACAATCTTCGTAAAAGCACAGCATGCATTTTTGACTTATGTTTTGTGCAAAGTTTTGAACATACTGGTGTTTTCTATCTTTTTATAGCGTACAGAAGTTATTGTATGGGTAATTATATAAGTTTTCGTTTTACACAAACCTGCTTTCGTTTTAAAATTTTATTGCTAATATTTAGATAATCTAGATAAATACTAGTTAAAAAAATAACTACAAGCTTATCGTAACTAATTGACTATTGAGCTAGTGTGGTTAGTTAAGAAAAATAAAATAATAGTACTATTGTATGCATTAAGATCACCTTTTAAAAACTATAGCTAAATGCATAAAATAAATTTGGTTTTATTGAATAATAACTAAGAAAAAAAGTTTCAACTTTCCTAAAAGTTTTAAAAGCATTTAATAAAAATCTATAAGACATAAAAATAGTGCAAAAAGATACTTTTCACAAAATAGACCACCAGTTAGAACAAGTTTACCTTAAATAAAAGTGTATGTCTTAAACTTTACACTTTGTAAACAATTATTATAGTAAAAAAGTCTTTGTAAGAAATATTCAAAGTAAAATAATCAGGCTTTTTTATTTGGCAAGATTATTTAACTATTTTACTATTCCTAAACTTCAAATCGTTGCAATAAGTATTATGCACTATTGTATTATCTTTCAAATTTTTACCAACAAAACACATACGTATAAAAAGTATTTAGCTAAAATCAAAGTACTTTTATTAAACTTGTGTATACTTGACCTACACTTAAACACACTTTGTTATTTTAATTAAAGAAATTAATGATAGAATTGTAAAAAGCAGGCAATTACAAATTGAATAATTATTATTTTCTTGATTCAAACTTGACATTTATTTCTGCTTCTTGAGCCAACTCAACAATGTTTGATAATCGGACAACCTAATATGTTTTTTAACTTTTAAAATTGTTTAAAAGTTGTTAAAACTTTTTTTTTTTTTACTTAACAAAAAATAAACGCATTTTCAGATTATTTAGACAAATAATGGTGTTTTCTTTATTAATAAAAATATGTTACCCATTATCGAGACTTACCATTTTAGCAGCTTTATCAAGATTGTCACAAGTAATAATGTCAAGATTTTCTTCGGCAATCAACTTTCTGGCTTCTTCAACTCGAGTTCCTGTAGAAAAATGATGTCCTATAAAATCTAAGATACTACTTGTTTTAAAGTATTTAAAAATTTTCAAAATGCTTAGGTATAACAGAAACACAAACTGAGGGTTTTTTTTAATGTTATCTTTTAATAGATTACTTTTAGTAATCTACCGGATCAATTATTTAAAGTACTAAATGTTTTAAGTTTTATGTAGTTTCAATTGATAACAAACTGAAATAATTTAATTATGATGTTACCATTATTAGAAAAAACTGTTTAATACAAAAATTTTGTTAAAAAAAAACACAATGTTATTGTATAAATATTGTATTGAATTTTAGAAAAAAAGACCGTTGTAAAAAAAAACAAAAAATTTATTTATATAAAATTTCAGTTTAAATGTTAAATTTCAAGCTACTTATACGACTAAACTAGAATTTTGTACTTTGTATAACGAAAAAGAAACTAAGTGTTACACTGCTTTAAAAAATTATATTATATTAAAAGAATTGCAAACTTAATTAATTTTTTTTTATGATAAGCTTTACATTATATTTATATTTTAAAAAACTCCAACTATAAGATAAAAATATTTTTTTTAGCGACTTTATACATATAAAAAAGCAAGTAATTTAGTAAATAGCATTTACTCATATCAACGCCATTAAGCTACAAAGAAACCTATTCTTGTTTTTTCAGGTTGAGATAAAGAAATAAAAGTTTTTCGCCAGTTTTTGGAAGCAATCGATTCCGCCTTTGGTCGTACAAGCTACCAGCTTCTGAAAATAACCTTTCAGAATAAACAGAAGGTGGTGGTGCCAAAAGATACCTTCTTACAAACCTGGTAAGATGTGTGTATTTTATTCTTGTTTGAGATCAACGATAACAAGACTTCAGCTTCTTTTACTTTTCAGCAGATAAATTTTCCTCAGCCAAAAAAAATAACTTTTGTCTCAAACTCTTGATCAACTGAATCTTGTTGCTCACTTTCGTTAGTGTTTGCACTTCTTT
The DNA here is from genome assembly GCF_965202585.1 of Thalia democratica. NCBI lineage: Eukaryota > Metazoa > Chordata > Thaliacea > Salpida > Salpidae > Thalia > Thalia democratica. The sequence continues at coordinate 64,444,521 of NC_139165.1, forward strand.
TCAATTTAAATGTAGAAAAGAAGGCCAAAAATGTTTGGGAACATCATTTGTGGGTATTTGAGCTTTAGCTTATTAGGCGGTACTAGAAGAACTTGACCACTTTGACCAGTCTCACGACAACTATGATTTTTTACCTTGATTTTAGTAGCCTTACAACCTTCTGTTTGAGATTAGCAGGGAAAAAGTCAAGTCGATACTGTGGATCAACATCTGTTGTGAGTAAAAATTAGTCATTTTCATGAAGGTTTATTCGTGTGCTGTCGTTGATAGTATAAAACCTTCTTCCGAAAGCTTCTTCTATATTTTCTGCCAAGGTTGCTAAGGTTGTATAATTACTTTGACCTGGTGGACTCTTAGCTTTATGATTAAAAACTTTTTTAGTACTACTGCATGCGGGATTATACTTGACGGCAATGCGTTGTTTTTACTACACTTCTACGTTACTATATAAAAAAAGTTCGAGCAGTTCATTAAGGAGGCTAACAAGTTTCAATTCAAGCTGTAAGAATATTTTCGGGTTTAAATTTGTTGTTAGCTACGTAGTTTTTAACACTTGTTTTTAATTTTTCTAGGTTTTTCAGCATAAGTTAGGTTGAGTTCCACCTTGTTTCAACATCTCGCACAAGTAGCAAGGCATTTTGTATTGACACTGATGAACCCAAAGTGACCTGGATTTTTTTAGTCTCTCGCACACTGTAGAAGAATGATTAAAGTGACTAAATTAACACACTTATGTTATTTTCTAAAAACAATGAATCTTTTATTATCAATTGAAGCGTGTGAATGAAACAGGGTGCTAAAGAGAATTCTAACAATAATATACCAGCCTTCATGTTAAATGCATTGTCGCGCACAAAATTTTGTTGAACAGTTGCTTCCTCTTAAAGTTATAGTTACCAAATATTAAATGAGCTTTATTTGTAGAGTTTTTACATTATTTAATATATTTAAATGAGAATAAAATAGTTAAACTAAAACTGTAAAAACTTTTAGCAAATTTAAATACATTAAATTTACGAAAATACTTTAAGTTTATAAAAACAATAAAATTATAGAGTCGATAGAAGAATCTAGTCTGCAAGAAACTTCAAATCGCGGAAAACAAAGTTTTTCCAAACTAACTTGATCCGGATCCGGCTAAAACTCAGCTAGGATCAGGATCTTTCTTACAAATTTCGAATCCGGGCAAATATGGATCCAAGCAATAAATGGCCGGATTTGAATCCGGTAGATCACTAGTTACTTTATAAGTGGTTTTCATTTACTAATGAACAATTAAAACATCAACTTTTTACTCATAAATGATACATAACTTCACCCTTATTAAACTATACACACTTTATTTAATTTTATTTCAGTAAAACTATAAATGTCAAAACAGCAACTTTATTATTCATTGTTATACACAACTAATTTTACAAACCTTGCAAACGGACAATGATAGGTATTGTCAATGACAGTTGTTTAGCAGCTTGAATGATTCCACTTGCAATGACGTCACATCTCATAATACCACCAAAAATATTGACTAAAATGGCGTTGACCTTGAATTATATTTGACTAAAATACTAATTATTTAGTGATTCTTATTTCTGTTTTTTTATAATATTTTGCTATGAAAGCTTAGATAGGATCATTATACATTTTTTCGAAGTCTATTTATGGTTACAACCAAAGAAATTTTAAAATTAAACCTGAAGACTATAATAGTAAGTGAAGGCAAATGAAAAAGAAAAAAAGTTTAAGTTGTGCTCAACCACATTATTTAAATCTAAAGGCGATTTAAAGGCTTTTAAATCTAATTTAAAAGAGAATTTATAATTTTCGTTTTACACAGAAAAAAAAGCCTATAAAACTTAGTATTATTAAATATGTAATTTCATCGATTTGTATTATACTTTATACAATTATAAAATAGTATACAATTCAACAGGTGAAAAATTGTTTAAGGGTTTCAAAAGCTTTTTTGTCATATATAAATACTAAACTCGATAGACGACAAAAAACAATTATCAAATAAGTTTTTATTTTTTTTTTTGTCCTTCTTCAAGAAATAGAGAACATCAAAATTTTATAAAACAACTCAATTTGTTTATTTTAGTAAAACATTAAAAAAAAAGGTTGATTTTCAAGATACTATTCTTGGCGCACTTAAAAATTCGAATACTAAACAAATGTATCCACCATGAACACTTTTATTTTTTGATTAGTTGAAAGAATTTTTTGAAGAGAAATAAACTTTAAGTATAAGAAAAATATGACCAAACTTTTTCAAACAACTTTTTATTTATTAAAAAGTTAAAAGAATACCTTTTTAGTTATGAAAATCAGAAAATATTTAGCAAAAAAAATACGCAATAAAAAGCATAATGCTAAATTATGAAACATAATAAACGTATTTATATATTACAAGTATTTCACAAACTTTCCATTTTATTGGTATTGTAACATATAATATCAACTTATTTACGACAAAATTTCAATTACACAAACATAAACTTGGATGTGTGGTATGTCTTTTTTGTATCACAATGAGGTTGTCAGAAAACAACATCTTGACAGCTTAAATAAAAAAATCACAAAGCTAATGAACTTCATTAAAACCAACTGAAACTCATAATCATAAGTTTATTTATATCAATCGTTTTCACTTGAATAATAGATGAAGCTACTTAATTCTTAACAAAAAAATTTACATGGTGACTAAAAAATATCAACCAACACTTTTATCACTTGTAATCAGTTTGAATGCCTCAGTGACTTGCTCGGCAGTGGCACTACCTCCCACATCGAGGAAATTGGCTGGAGTTCCACCGTGCAGCTCGATGATGTCCATGGTGGCCATGGCTAATCCCGCCCCGTTGACTGTTGCGTATTCAAATTTTGTAAGATAGAAAATGGTTAAGGCACAGATCAGTTCATAGTAAACACTGATTTATTTAGTTATGAAAATTAAAGAAGAGTTGAAAGTTTTGAGTTAGTTCTTTGAAAATAGTTATTAAATATTTTCAACTTTTTGCTGACATTTAGCTCGTAATGTTGTTTTTATACCATAATTAAAAATAGCTATTGTTAAACATTTTTTTTTGATTGACTAAATTAAAAGGTTCTATGTTTTAAGCTTGAGTTTTTCATGGTTGCCACTGATCAAGCTGAGAAAAATTTCCTGACTTTTCCTGACTTTTTACCTAAATTTTCCTGACTTTTCTAAATCAAACTCTTATAATAAACTTATTCTAAAATACATAATCTAACACTTGAAACTATATAAAGCTTTCAATCTAATTTAAATACAGGTTAAAAACAACAGTTTTTTGCTGAATTCTATCATCCAACTTCCAGTAAATCACTTAAACCATCTGTGTATGATTGATGTTTGTAATAAACAGCTCTATCAGCAAAATACCTGTATTATTACCTTAATACACAGCTTGTCTGAAAAAAGGCACAATTTTTTAGCATTTCCTAGCACAAATGTATCTAGATAAACAAACAACATATAAGGAACTTTTACAATTAAAACCTTGAACCAATAAGGAACTTTCACAACTCAAACCTTAAAACAATAACGAACTTTTACAATAAAAACATTAAAACAATAAAGAACTTAATCAAATACTGTTTTTTTAAAAGTATGTACTAAAATTTATTTTTTCCGTTTTTTATTAGCACTTCAACCTCTTCATCTAATGAAGATATGGTTTCCTTCATCTGAACTGCATTCCGCTTCATTTTCTTGGCAGTTAAAATCATTTGCATCAACTTATTTAAATCGCCCTCATCTGCTTCCCCTAAACTTGTTGAATAGCATCTTTTCTCTAAATCAAGCCACAACTTGTGGGCTTCATTTTTTTTCTTTTGACACTCATTTATTTTTACTTTCATTTATAAAATAACTCCTCTTATCGTTTAGTATAAAATTTGTAACAAATAAATGTACTCTTATTTACTTTAAAAACTTAAGTTACTCTACAAAAAAAACAAATAAACTTAATCTTGGCATATACCTCTCTTATAACTTATTTTATAAATTTAAACAACTTTGAAAAAATTATAAAGAGTTAAAGTATACACATTAACTTGTTACATAAAATACTAAACTAACTGCTTAGTTATAAAGAACTCAAATATTTACTTAAACAAAAAACACTTTGATTCTAAGACTATGCTAGATAAACTTTTTATATATATCACAGTTTCACTATGGAAGTGTCCTTGCTACAGATCATCAATACTAAAAAGCTTACAAAATCTGGTTGTTCAATATGTTTATAGACAATTTTTGCAGTTTTGTAAAGGATATTTTACTAATTTATACCAGATGAAGATATTGGAAATAAAATTAAATATTTTTGTAAACTTATAGGAAAATTTTTGAAATTTTTTCTGACTTTAAAGGACTTTTAATTAATTTTTACCATTTGAAGGCTTTGGAAAACAAGGAATTTAGTAAATTTAAACTGACAAAATCTGATTTTTTTTTTTTTTTTATCAAAAATCCTGACTTTTCCTGACTTTTTTTCAAAACCCCCCATTTTTTCCTGATTTTTCCTGACTTTTGTAATTTTTTAAAATTTTTCCTGACTTTTCCTGATTTCCTGACTTTTCCTGACCGAGTGGCAACCCTGGTTTTTATAATTTTATTTTAACCACAAAATAATTTAAAAGTTTTTTTACTAAATATGGTTGAAGTGAAAAGTTGATGTTTTTATTGAACTTTCTAAACAAGCAAAATCTTGTAAAGCATTCTCATAAATTTAATTTAACAAATAATTTTATAGTTAGAAAATAAAACGCACATACACTAAAAATCAATTAAGGTTAGTTTTTTATACTTGTTTAAACTCACTTACTATGTCTTTTTATTTCATATGTCAGTTTTATAACCATTTTAGACATAAAGCCTTATTCGTAAAGTCTTTGAATTAAACTCAATTCTCAACTTAAGCAAGATTACTGTTTTTGTAATTTTAAAAGTTTTTAGTACCTACTTTCATTGAAGCCAAAGCTTCTAGTTCTTTCGAGATAATTAGGAAAAATATTACTAAACGGTTTATTTCTAATTTTAATGGGTAAGTTACATTTACTGGTGTAACCAACTCAGCATAATTGTATTAACATGTCTTGTTTTAAATACATAGTATACCTTCTAGCCTAATATCTGTAAATTCTATATTGTTTGTTTGTAAAAAAAGGAAATATTATTTGGTGAAATTTTAAACTTGCAATTTTTTTAGATTTTGTTTCAATATATAAATATTGATACTTTGTATATTGTTAGTAGTACTTGAAATCAAATTATTAATAAAAAAAGTTTATTTTTAATTAACTTTAAAAACTTATTTCCATTATAAAATTACTGACATATGTTTATTCTTAATAAACTTTATTCAAAAACTTGCATTAATATTTGTTTCTTGTAAAATACATTTTACAGAATATAAAAGCCAATTATAAAACAAAAAGGTATTTTTTTTAAGAAACATTTAGTATAATTAACAACTTAATTAATTTATAAAACTGTGAAGTAGAGTAGTTTTTAAACAGATATCATAAATATAATCTAATTTAAATTTTTTGTGGTTCTTTTTAGACGTAAATGTAATTTATTTGTCTAATAAAAAACTTTTGATATCCATTTAATCTTAAAACTATTTATTTTGAAAAACTTAAATATTATCAATTAGCTAAATGAATTAATTTTACCTTAAAAGATAAAATCTGTATTTTTGAATTCCAATCATGTATAAAATAATTAATAACTTTTCTTTTTGTTAATAAAATATGTTTTACAACGCAAAACTTACGTTATGTATTTTTTTATACCCAAATTTTAAGACAAAAACTTTAATTAACAAAATAAAGTATTCACAAATACTTATTGACTTTAGCATTTACAAGTCAACAATCCTAATATCACACAAAGGAACCGCTAAATTTAGAGGTTATAAAGTTTTACTAACAACTATATTTAAAAACAGTTGAAACTATTATTTGATTTATAAAAAAGTTTAAAAAGAAATTTTAATATATTTAAAAAAAAACTTGTTTATCTTAACATTTATGACTAGCTACTACAAATAAGTTCAATACCATTTAAAACTTAAGTTTGGTTAGCATATTTTTCTCCTACTGAATGTAACTATGTTGGTTAAGCAAATATTATGTAATCAAACAGCCTGGAATGCTCTAACGCGTTCGACCTACACTTGTTGTTAATGCTTTCTTATAAGTTTTACTTCATACGTTATTCTAATATTAATATTATTATACAAACATCGTCTGAAAATTTTATTATATACAAAAGATAATCAATGCTAAATGATAAATTAGTACTTAAAAGTATTGAAATTTTATTATGAGTTTTCTGTTATAATAACAATTAACTTTATTTCGCTTAACATAATTTAAAGATTATATATAACCTAAAAAAGACTTTAGTTTAAGTACTATATATGCAGTATGTAAAGAATAATCTCTTAATATAATTAAATAAACCAAAATACTTATTAATTGCAGAATAGTTTTAAAAAACTCTTGACTTTATTAAACACTGTTCTTATAAATATACAAAAGTTATCAGAACTATATTATATAAATTTTAAAAATAAAATGATTGTAATAAATGTTTATGAGGTAAGTAATAAATAATTACTTAAAGTTTTGAACTTTCCACTGTCGAAATGAAAAGTTGATCAAGTTAATATTTAAATTAATTCAACACTACAAAGACTAAAGTCCAAAATACTTAACGCTAATGATGCTTTGCATTGTATAAAATTTTAGTGGAATAAGCTCAATCAAAAACAGATTGTTGACTTCTACAAGTTCTAATTTTGTTAAATAATAACACTTTATAACTAAAAAAACCTAAAAAAATATTTTTAGATCACTAATTTGTTTATAACTTTAGTTTCAACTTTGTTTCACAAATATCTATAATAACATTTAAAGTTTTTTTGTTTAGTATAAAAAGAATTAATAAATATCATTAACTACTTTTTTAATGTTTGTAATCAAATTTAAAAGCTGAACAATTTAATATAGGTATAAAAGTTTTGAGTAGAGGTTTAATTTTAACATATTTAGCAAATTGGTTAGAATTTGTTACTAGTAAAATTGATATACTTTACAATGAAATAGTATGGTTCTGCTAAATGAAAAAGTACTTATTTTTAGGCGCGAAGTTTTTAAGACAAACTAATTTGAATATTTTATTATTTTTAATAAATGCATTAACATGATTTTCTTTAATTATTATAAAAACACCTTCATAGAAAACTAAAATACAACGAACACGGGCTTTAAGCATGTTTGTTTTTATAAATAATTTTTTGTCTGTATAGCTAACTTTAATTGCAATACATATAGAAACTTGTACACAAACTTATTTTTTAACTAAGTTTTGCATACATTATTTCAATTTTTAACATAGACGTATAAAACATTAAAAAATAATGGAAAGTTTTACTACAAAAAACTTGTTTTCTAACTTAAATATAATCTTTGTTGTACCTTTGACTAGTCATTTAAAAGTATGTGTACAAAAAACTCTATTGAACTAAGTAAAAAAATATTGTTAAATTTTCATATAAAATTTATTAATAAACATAAACTTTATATAAAAATTTAATAAAAAATTGTTGGCGTAAATCTAAAATCTAGGTTTGTAGTAACGTTTTAAAAACTAAAACTTTCTTTATAAGTTAAAATTAAGTCTTAAACACTATACCAAAAACCATTTAAAGTAGTTATTTATACAATAATTTTTAGATTGTTTTACTTAAAAATTAAAGAAATTTTTAACGACTCAGTCTATATACTTTTCACAACTTACCAAGACAACCGATGTTTCCGTCAAGACCAATATAATTGAGATCGTATTTAGCAGCTTGGACATCTCTAGCGTCCTCTTGTGCCCAATCTCTCATATCAAATATATCCTTTTGACGGTGGGCTGCGTTGTCATCAAAGTTCAACTTGGCGTCCATACACAAGACTGCAATAAATATTCGCCACTATTATGATGGCAGAAAAATTTTTTTTTATTAGTTATAAGCTAAAGTGTTTATTTTACTTTAATGTTATCTAAATAGCTTGAAATATTTTCATTGCTTTATAAACGAATAAACATGCCCTTTAAAACATAAAGATTTATTCCACCAAAGTAGACAATTTTTATAGGTAAAGATCTGGTTTAAGCTCACATGTAAAGTAATCACAATAGTCTTTTCAACGTTTTTTTGAATAACAATTTAGGTTTTATTTTACTGCCCTTACATGAATATTTCTAACTAGTAATTTTTTAAGCATTTTTATTTTGAAAACTATACAACTCAAAAACTAAGACTATTTATAAAATAAAACTTGTTGTTATTGTGTTCTTAAAATGAAATTTTAATAATATCTATTTATTTCAGCATCATCTTTATTTATTATACAAATAACTTTATTGGAATCAACAAGATTATCAAATAAAAAATTCAATTTTAAAAAGGAATATATAACTAAAACTGTAGTTTAAACTCTCATTAAGATTAATAATAAAACATGGTATTTTTGTAAAATAGTAGGTTTTTATTGAGATAATTGTGTTGCTTCGATTTACAAAAAATACATACTTTTTATTTATGTATAGGTCTGCCAAAGTTTAATAGAAAATTTTTATTTCATACTAACTTTAAAACCTTAAATCTGAAAATTTAGTAATCTACATAGCATATAGATATTTAGCATATAGCATCTACATATTAAATTTTACGATAAAAAAAAACAGTTTAATACTAAAATTATTGCTTCTATAAGAATGTCTTTTTTATTTTATTAGTAAATTTACTAAATTAATTAAGAGTTGTACAAGTTAGGCTTAGATAAATAAAAAAATTAATATTTATCTATAAGAGTGAAATATTATATAAAATGAAAATTCAACAATTTTGAACAAAAAAGTATAGCACGTTATTAAAGTATTTACCGTTTCCTTCCCTATCTTCACTAAGTGGGTTGATCTCAATGAGTGTTGCATCTTTCTTTATGAACAGATTGTATAACTTCATGAAAGTTTCAGCAGCTTGCTGTGCTGCATCACTGTCAAAACCCATCTTTGTTGCCATGTCAAGCGCATCTTGCTTTTGTAGGCCTGTATATAGAACATGTGTTATACTGTTATAGATTACTGTTAAGCTTTTTTACAACTTTTAATTTTGTTAGTATTATAGATAACTTTATTTTACATTTACAAGTACTAACTCAAACTACCCTTGAATGCATAGTAAATAATTTGTACTGACATACTTTAATTTAAATTTGTTCAATATGAAAAACAAATGAACTATAATTATTTCTTTAACTTACAAAACAGATAAACAAAATAAAAATTATACAACTTCAAAACCGATATCTAACAGTTAACATTATTGAGCCAAAACTCAAATTATAATCATGTTAGATAAAAATAAAACTTACATTAACCAGAAAACTACAAAAAAAATGTTTCGTTTTTTGTTAATAAATTGCTGAACTTTTTTTTAATCAGAATGCAACTGCATTTAAACACTATTCGATTTTTTATAGCCTTTTTTTCTGTTAATTCAAATTTATAATGTCTCATTTTAAATTAGTCAAAATTATTAACAAATAAGCTCCAATATTCTAAAAGTAAAACATAATACATTTATTTAGCAGTATTGCAAGTACATACTATTCGTATAATCAAAAAACCTGCATTAATGTCAACGAATTGTTTAATTATAGCTTCTGGCGTATTGGCAGCCACAGCCTCAATATCCATTCCACCTTGATTGCTACCAACCAACACTGGTCCCTAAATAACCAAAAGTAATAAAATTGCAACAATCGATGACAACGTTAGCAATGTATATATAACAAATTTGTAGAAAATATCTGTAATAATTTTGAATATATTTTACCAAAAATATATGTATACTTACTATTAAAGCGCTTGGGGGGTCCACCTTAAGTTGATCTTATTTATATAGAGTTTTGTCTGAGCTATCAGACATTTTTAACTGCTTTAAAAAATTCAAAGTAAATTTTGAGATATAAGCGATCAAAGTTGGTGACCTCAATAGGTTTCTAATAGAAGGCGCAAACCAAAAACGCGAAAAAAGACCATTTCACTAAAAATTCAGCTCCTCCTTCATTTTTTAACCAATCTTCTTCAAGTTTTCACAGAAAGTGTTTATTAAATTTTAAAAATGTTGAATGCAGGATTTTTTTTTAATTATAAAAAATAAAACTTTTATTAAAAAAAACACCTTTTTTTTTATCTATAATTTTTACTTTTTAAATCGCAACATTAAAAGTCTTTAAAACTATAAAAGGAACGTTTCCTGAAAGTTTTAGGTCTCTAGCTCAAAAAACGAAGGATAAGATATATTTTTAGTGATTTTTTAAATTTTCGAGAAAACTGACCTCGAAAATTTGCGGTCCATACGTTTGTATCGGAAACTTTTTATAAAAAATACAGTATTACAAAAGTTAAACAAGTTTTTTTTTTATTCTATAAAAACTGTCTTGTAGTTTGTACTTCAAGTTTTCTTATAATATCCGATGTTATTTTTAGTAATAAAAAAAATGGACTCCCCTATGCCCTTATCTGAGTATAAATACTAAAATTAAAGTTAAAAAAATAGCAAAAATTAATATAACAATTAGTAAATTATTTTTGATAGTAAATGACTTAAAACTTGAATCTATAAAAAGTTATCAAACACAAGCAAAAAATTTAATATTTTTGTATAAAATATAATACAACTCTTTAATAGAATGTGAGTTACTAAGAAAGACAACAATACAAATTTAAAGTATTAATAGATGGTATACTTATAGGCTAAGATCATCAAAAATACGATAATCACATAAAAGACTTTAGCTTTTTCAAAATTGAAAATTACAGAACTATATTTTACATATTCATTAATTAGAACAAAAAATTTGATAATAAATTACTAGGTTTTTGAAAAAAAAAACTAATTTTGTAGTGAAAAACTTTTTAGATGAAAAAGGTGAAAACAAATTATAAAAATATTGTGCACATTTCTAGATAACAATGACTCGTAAAATTTTATCTAAAGATTTACTAACAAATCTATCCATGCCTCTTTCCATGAGAATGGCAAAGTAATACTCTCTTCTCAAGTAAAGTCTCTCAACAACAAGAACTTTCTCACAAATTCTACCTTGTTCTCCGGTTTGCTTTGTAATCAATTTATTTCCAATCATTTTTTCCGCATAATTTTCAATTTCGTTCGGTCTAACGATTAGGATAGAGATTGATTATAAATTTAGAAAAAGTATTAAAATACTTTAATAAAGATAAATTCATGTAATCTTGTAAGTTTTAGTTAATAATTATTGTTTAACTTTTTTAAAGTTAATCAAGTTAAATGTTACGTGTTCTGTTTTAAATGTGAATTTTAGCTTAGGTTGTAAATAAAAAACCTAAGGCATATTAAAATTACTACATTTTTAAAGTCAAAACAAAGAAAATCTTAATATAGGAAATGTTTTATTTATACTAATACTTACGAATAAGCCAGTTTAACGCCTCCCTGAAGACCACTTTCAAAGTGGCCTTTTCCTCTTCCACCAGCTAAAACTTGTGCTTTAATAACTGAGTCTTTAGAGCCTGAGAAACATATTTTTTTTAATAATACATAAAAAGTATTTTTAATTGTAGACGGTTACAAAGCAAACTATACGTTTTAATCAACTTCTGAGTTTGCTACATACAAAGATTTTTTATTTCTTCTACATCTTTTATATAAAAATATTATTTTCAATAATACTATGTAAGATAAAAACGTTGATAAGAGGTTTAATCAACAATAACTACAATAATTAAATAAATACGATTGTTAAGTCTTGTTTAATTTTTTATAGTCACCAGTTTAATTCTTAGCTTAATGTTCATAATATTTTATAACTGGTTACTGATTGCTTTATAATTTATTATTAATTTCAGTTGTCCGAACTTATGGTTATTGCATGTATAAGGAACTATTTAAACTGAAACTGCAGTTTTGTAGTCATACAAGGAAATAATGAAGCATAAAACAATTCGATATTTTTACAATGTCAAAAACTTTCTGTCTCTTACATTTATCCAAGATTATTTAAATTTTTGGCATTTTTAGTATAAAAATTCTTATTTTCACCCATAGAAAGGTGAAAAAGTTTAAATATTAGTATTATTGAGAAAGATTAATTTATTAAGAAATATTTAGAAAAACTTTTTGTTAAATAAAAAACTTAACAGTTTTTTTGTTTAGTCTTTTATAAGTAGAGCAAGAGTGTTATAGTTTTAGCAATAGTTTTGTATTATGACTTAACTTATATTTTTCATATTTTTTATATCTTTAAATAAAATTATACAACTATAAAATAAATGCGATAGACCATTTTTAAACTTTAAAAAATGCATATAATTATCAAACAAATAGAAACTTCAACTATACGACCAACTAGAAATTTTGGTAAGAGTAAAGCTATTAAGTTTGGAAAACATTTTAAAAGTAAGGACTTCACAAAAAGAAACTGCTTACTTTGTTTATTCTTATAGTAAAATAGCTGTAAAAATGGTTTTATGAGTATATGTGCTTTAGCATTTTCTTAAAAACAGTTTTTTTTACAGCAACCTTAAAAATTTCTAATAATCATATACTTGCATTGTTATAAAACTTATTTAAAATATAAAGTTTTTATAAAATTTTAGGTGGTATATATTTTTAAAGTGGTACACTGGTCGTTGGCTACTAAAACTAATCAAACTATTCGTTAATACTTTTTAAAATTTAATACTAAGTACTTTCTTTTTAATAACACAGCAAAAAATATACTTACTTAAACCATCAGCAATATTAAAAGCTTTCTTAGATGAATCTGCAACATCACCATTAGGAGTCTTAACACCTGCACTTTTAAGCAAGCTCAAACTAAGGTATTCATGAATAGACAAGTTCCTTGCACCTTGCTTTAGTATTCCACTTGATTGCTGAGTGACTTTTAACTGTAACATATAAAAATAAAAATATGAAATATTAATAATACTTTATGATATATTATTTAAATTTGGTAACATAGTACTTTTGAAATACAAACACTCTTTTACATATGCTTCAAATATGAAACATATGCAAGTCAGTAATTTAAATATATTTTGCTTAACAAAATAAATTAACGTACAAAAACAACTTACGTTGCCAAAAAACTTTTATCATAACTACTAACATCAATTTAAACAAAGGGATGAGAAAAGAATTTAAAACTTATAACATTAAAAAGTTATTAAAATAGCTACATAACCTTTCACTATTCAAAAAATAAATTTAAGTTTTTGTTAACAAAAGATCCTAGCGAAACAAGTTTACTGGAATATATAATTTGTTACTATTACATAACCATTTTATTTTTACTACAACAAACTAATTTTAATACTTTATAAACAAGTAAAATAAAAATCTAAAAATCTCATTTTTAACATATGCTTTCACTTTTCAAAAAACACAAAAAATATATTTTGATATAAGTGTAAAAATTTTAAAAATAAAAATAATAAACAATTTAAAAGTATTAAAGCAGAGTTGGGATTAGGAATATCTATTTCTTTACTTAAATAAAAGTACTAAGTTTTAATTTAAAGTGTTTTAACTTTATTTGATATCTTCACTAGTGGTCCTATATTGAACTAGCCTGAGTTTTTTAGTAATTTTATAAATAAATAAAAAAATACAAACAAGTCTAAATTTTCATGTGTAGCATAAATAACCTAATTTTTTTTTGCAATCCTGTAGATGCGCATATGCTTCTTTTTTTTTTGAAAAAAAAGTGATTATTACAAACGTTCTTTTTTTGTACGTTCTTAAAAACTAATTTGTTAAAATAACTTTTCATAGTGTTACAAAGGTTTCATTATATTATCAATATAAAGAACAATAAAAACCGTAACGGGCATACACTTGCTAAAACAAAATAAACACTATTTTATTGACTTTTTGTAATGATTTAGTATTTTAGAAAATAAAAAATACAGTATACGCTTAATTCTTAAAGTATATTAAACTATTAGGAAACAACTAATAGAACTAATTTAAAAGAAATAATAATAGTTTTATTACAAAAGCAATACTTATAAATACCTCAAACTACAGTATATTTTTTTATTTTAATACATCTAAACTAACTAATATTTTATCTTTAGTATTTTTTTAAGTATTTTGGGATTTAAAACTAGAAACACTAACTAAAATCTTATTAACAGGATTATAAACAATTAACTTTTAATTATGCTGTAAAATAAAACACACCTTATAAAAGCCTTATATTGTTTAAGTAAGATAAGTATACAGGGTTGCCACTCTTTGATATAAAAAAACCATCACAAATGACCAAAAACTAGCTTGAGTGATGTCAAGCCATCCTGAGTTAGCCTAAGTTTAATAGAAAGTTTAAATAAATTAAATTTTAAGCCAAAACTTGAAAAAGTTAATCAATCTTCCTGAAAGTACCGTGTTAAAAATAAAAGGACTTTATAAAATCACAGTATTTGAAAAAATATATAATTCAGAAAAAACTAGCTGAGATTTTCAAAAATATCCAAACTAGCCTTAGTTCTGCAGAAAAAAATCAAACAAGACTGAGTCAGCCAGAGATTTTTTCAACAAATTAAAACTAGCCGAACTATCCTGAGTAGTTTGAGTGTAGGGCAACTTGTATATTAGAATATTCGAGCTTTAGTTTAAAATACTTTATCTATGCTTTTACATTAATTTTCTAAACAAACCTTTTCTGCACTATTGAGTAAGAACCTCTTATTCACTAAAGATACCATTATCAAAAATTTGGAAATAAATAAATTACAGATTAATTAGGAGATTCTGAAAAAAAATATTACAGTGACTAGATTCAAACTATTATTTCTTAGTTGATTATAAAAATAAAAATTAAGAGCATTTTGGGTAAACCCTTAAGTTTTACGAGTTTTCTTCAATCTCTAGACTTTTATACCACCTTTTAACTATTTTTTGCACAATTAAAAAACTTACAACACACTTTCAAAGATATCTGTAAATTCAAGTTCTTCTTAAGGTTTTCAGCTGGGAAACATATTTACACAAGTACAATAAAACTTTTAAGAAAGTTTTAAATAGTAAAAAATAATATTTTGTAACAAAATTTAAAAATAGCTGTTTTTACTAAAAGTGGTCTAAAATCAATTAGTTTTAGAATAATTTAAAGTTTTTTATTATTTACACTGTTTTTGTAATGTCATAGAAGCACTTAAAAAACTAAAAATAATTATTTAAAATAAAAAGAAATACATTTTAGTCCAATTATAACTTATTTTGTTTAAAATAATAGCCTATTAAAGATATAAAATAATGTTCAACTTAGAGCCAATACAAGTATGAAAAAACTGAAATATGTGCTTGAAAGTGAAGATAAGACTATGAATTTGGACCAATTTGTGAATTTAACACAAAACCCTTGTGCAATAAGATATATACAACATTCATCAAAAATGATCACAGTAAAAAATTATATGAAATTATTAAAAAAAAACAATACGGAATGTAATTGAACTCTAAATGAATGTTCCTTCAGACTTAAAATTTTTTAGTTCAAAAAACCTCATTAGCTAAGTTTTTTTCTTAAAAATACACAATGTTTGAAATATAAATTAACTCATAAAATGTTTGAAAAATGAACACTAAGTTTTTTAAATAATAACTTTGAATCAGAATGATGAGGAAAAGCTTTAACAGAAGCTTTCACAGAATTATAACTAGACTGCAAATCTCCTTGAGAATCAAACAAAGTTGCCTGATTAAAGTGAGGTTCATAAGAATGAGTAGTAAGTTCACAAGCTGTTTGAAAAAGAGATTTTGCCTTGTCAATATCACCATGTCTGAGTTCTAAAACTGCCAAGTTGTTGTAAGCTTCTGAATGGTTATTATCTAGAGTTATTGCAAGGTTTAAACACTGATACGCTAACAGACTATCACCTATTCCAAATGCAACATGAGATATGTTGTACCAAACATCAGCTAATTCTTCACCGTCACCTAGTTCTAAAGCTTTTTCAAAACACTTTAAAGTAATGTCATAGTGTTGAGCAAAAAAGCAGCAAAGTCCAAGGTTATTAAAAACACTTACATTTAAAACACCCATTTGTAGAAGACGCCTATACAACCTTATTGCAATTTCAGGCTGATCTGAATAAAAATAATTGGATGCAATTGAAGCAATTGCTTCAACACTTATACTATCTTCTGCAATAACAAGTTTGTACCATTTTGTAGAGTCATTAGGCATTTTCATTTCTTCATATGCTCTTGCAGTACTAACTAAAAGCTTTGTATCTTTTGATTTTTTCTCTAAACCTTTTTCATAAGTTGAAATAGCTTGCAAAGGTTGATCTAACCGTAAATACATCTTTCCAAGCAGCAATAATGGTTCAAGCAAAAAAGATATCTTTAGGGCAGCCTTATATTCATCTTCAGACTCTCTAAGCATACCTAGTCTACCAAAGCACTTGCCTAGTTGCACTTTCCACCACCAGTCTTTTCCATTTGAGTTATCATTTGCTAATCTTGCAAGTTCCAGTGCATTTAAAATATCACCTTCATGATAGTAGATGTACTCAAATAATGGTTTTGCATAAGCTGGATCACATGCATATTTGTTGTAATTAAGCCTAGATAGGTTGACAAAAGGTCCTGTAGGTTGAGACAACATAGAAGCAGTACCTAGCCTGATAAACCGTCCACTTGCACTTGTGACAGGACGAGCAGTCATTGCTGTTCTTGCAGTTTTCAGAACTTGTTGAATGTTTTTGTGCCCTCCAGATTGTGTTCCAGGTCTGACAAACCCACTGAGAGGCCTACCCGATTGTGTAACTGGTCTAATAGCTGGGCTAAAGCCTTGATTGAAATCTGATAAATTATTAGTGCTGGTTTCTGGTCTTGGTGTTTGTGCAACTTTAGTGTCATCAAACAAACACTCAGTTATACCTAACTCATCAGCTTCTACTTCATCAACATAAAATTGTTCTGTCAGTGCTTTTAATTTTAGTACCCAGGCAGCTCTATCATAAGGATTTTTATCCAACAGGATTGTACATAATTCTACAGTCTTCTCATACTTTTTCTTCTTGTAGGTATTTAAAGCATAAAACAATGGATCCATATTTAATTAACTGTTTCAACACATTTCAATTAATCTATATATCTGAAAAAACAAAACTTCTTATTATAAAAAATATTAAGAACTAGAATTACACCAAACACATATTCACTAAATTTTAACTTTTTTTATGTACATGATTGTCATTTAGTTAGTCAAGTCAGAAGATGTAAAAAAATATAAAACTTTTGAAATAGAAGTCTTAGAAAGTTTTGTAATTGCAAACATTTTGAAGTAGTTAAGTCTACTTTGGTTAGTAAACTTTGCTTTTGTTTTACATCTGAAACCTTACAGCATGCAATCAATAATTTTAATACTATGAGTACTTAGTACTTGAAAGGTATTTTGTCTTAATTTAAGTATTAATGTTTAGGGATTTAATAGTAACTTTTATAAACAAAATGAGCTAACTGCAACTCCTGTTTATGTTATTCAATTTATAAGACTTTAAATAATTTTCATTACCACTATTTAAAAATAGTTATAACTATGTATTTGTTGAAGCTATATTTGCTTTTTAAAAGAACAATAGTTGGAGCAAATGCAAAGTTTTACCCATGTGATGAAGTTATTTTAACAACTTAAACATATTACCTTAACATGATTCACATTTTTATGTACTACAATTATAATAACTATCCCTCTAAACTTATTAGTATTATGCTTTTATTTCTAATCTAGCATAGCCAAAACAATTTTATATTTAAATTTTTTAACCATACTTAGCTTACCCCAAAGTTTTATACAGGGTTCCCAATAAAGTTTCAGAACCAAGTTCTAGGGAAATCTATGGAAAAATATCAAAACTCTAGGAAAATTATCAAAACAATTTTGTCTGCTAGACAGTGATAGAGTACTACTACTAGCTACTGTTCATATTTTCTTTTACTTAATTTTGATATCAATTTATATGTCAATATTACTGCACTGGTTTGAACTAATTAAATTTAATCATTTTTTCTTTGAATGTCACATTAAACTATTCTTTAAAAAACAACCTTATATTTACTGAACTTTTTCAAAAAAAAAAAAGCAGTTAAATTACAACTTCAATAATTATTTTCTGGATTCCAACTTGACATTTACTTCTGCCTCTTCAGCCAACTCAACAATGCTAACTAGACAATAGGGTGCATCTGTTAACCTGACCCTCGAGTTTCCAAATGATTTTTTTTTCAGTGTGGGGAATCACATAAATAAACAACATAAAAAATATTAGCTTCCTAGTTTTTACCACCGTGGTGCACTTAATATTTATTTTAAACAACCCCTATGTAAACTGCATGGGACCTTAAAAATTCAACTGTTAAGTTTTTAGCTGCAATCTTTTTACATGTAGCAACCATCAAAAAAACACATTCTACACGTTGTTAAAATGATTAGAAGAAAGTTTTGTAGTGGAACTTTTCTATTTGTGTACTTTTTATTATTTTTTGCTTTTTTTAAGTTCTTTTGTGAAAATCAAGAAATTCCTCCGTGACAATATATTTGATATATTTAGAAAATTCTGTGGAAAAGATTTTTTTTTAAATTGAAAAATAAATAATTTATATAAAAAATAAACAAAAAAACAGTTTTTCTCTTTTTTTTTGTAATAGATATTTATTTTAAATTTTTTTAATTGTGTTCTGACAGAATTTTCTAAATATTGCAAGGAAAATTTCCTGAAAATTTGAGGTAGTTATCTCAAAAAAAATAGGAAGAGATAGATTTTAGTAATTTCTAGTTATTTGCCGTTTTAGTTTGCGCCTCCCATAAAAAACCTATTGTTGCCTCCCACTTTGACCGGCTATAACTCAAAAACTATTTTGAATTTTTTAAATCTGTAAAAGCATCTTGTACCTTTGTAAAAACTCTATTAAATAAAATCAAATTGTGAAAAGAGTGTTTTAATTCCTCCCCTATGCCCTTAACTTAACCATCAACCATAATTCTTTGCATGATCCAAAAACACAGAACAATTTACCTATTCTTTTTTTCACCAGCCTTAAGTAAATCCTCAATAGTCTATTTACTGCTAACACAGTCATATGATTTTTTCTAAAGCCATATTTTTTACAATGCAGTAAATTGTTTGACAGAAGATAACTAATCAGTCCTTCACACACTACTAACTCAAAAATTTTAGAAAAGGGAGATCAAGAGAA
The DNA here is from genome assembly GCF_965202585.1 of Thalia democratica. Lineage (NCBI taxonomy): Eukaryota > Metazoa > Chordata > Thaliacea > Salpida > Salpidae > Thalia > Thalia democratica. Next base: position 64,463,873 of record NC_139165.1, read on the forward strand.
TTAAGTCTATAATTATTTACATTTTTTTTCTTTACCATATTTGTAAACTGACACCACTTAACCATGTTTAAAAGACTAAGAAAACACACCACACTTAACACATTGATTATACTAATAGAAAGGTATGAAAGAGTTATTATTGCTACAAGCTTCATAAATTAAATACTAGGGACATCAGAACAGACTCTCATTTAATTTAAGTTTTTAATATAATTTTTAATTTTGTTCTTTGATAAAGATTCTTCAAAACAAAACCATTTTTCAGTTTCAAAGAACTTAACAATCAACATCTTTTTTATTATTAAATTATCAGCAATAGCTACAAAAATTTATATTCACTACATCCAATTTCTTTTAGTTCATCCACAAAATTACAATGCACATCAAGCAAATTATTCATTTTAGAAAAGATGTAGATTTAGTATCAAAAATATTATTAGTTATTTTTCACAACTTTTCACTACATGTTATGTTTTTATTTACAACCTGTTTGAAAAAAGTACCAATATCTTTTAGTAAATAGCTATTAGATTAGTAGACAATGCTTATAAAATTTGTAATCGAATTTAAACTTTTATAAGTTAATTATGTAAACCCACTGATTATTGCTTTAACTAAGAGCAGTGATCATCTAGTTGAACTTTTAGTTGGTGTACTTTTCATTTGCAGTGTTAGGAAAATTTTGATTTGATTGAGAGTGTGAGCTTTGAGACTTCAACAAATCATTTTTTATCTTGAAATATTGTGTTATACTTTTCTTGGGAGTTGGTTTTGATAGTTTTGATGTGTCCTGGGCATGACGTGAAACTGTTCTGGTGTATGACTTGATAACCAAAAGGTTTTTTGTACACCAGGTCCTCAGATCAAACCTTTTGAGTGTGTTTTTTTGTCGTTCAATAAACAATAAATGGCTTCACAATTAGGACCATAAAACAATTTTGAATTTTGTTAACTTAATGTAAAGATGTTTGAAGATAAAGTTAAGGGCATAGGGGGATTTAAGGGGGATTTTAAGGGCAGCATTAAAAAATTCAAAAAATGTTTTGAGATATAGCCAGTTAAAGTCGGAGGCAACAATAGGATCCTTATGAGAGGTGCAAACTAAAACAGCAAATAACTAGAAATCACTAAAAATCTATCTTTCCTATGTTTTTTGAGATAACTACATCAAAACAATTTTTTTTTTGTCTTTTTATTATAAAATTTTTAGTTTTTTTATCTTTTAAATTTTGTTCCCACAGAATTTTCTAAATATTCCAAGGAACATTTCCTGAAAGTTTGAGGTAGTTATCTCAAAAAACGTAGAAGATAGATTTTTAGTGAAATAGTCTATGTTTGCCGCTTTAGTTTGCACCTCCCATAAGGAAACTATTGTTGCCTTTGACTTTGGCCAGCTATATCTCAAATATTATATTGAATTTTTTAAATCTGTAAAAAGCATCTTGTAGCTTAGTAAAAACTATATAAAATTTCTAAAAAAAGGTGTTTATCCCCTTATGCCCTTAAATACAGGGTGGCTATTTTTTTGCATATCTGACAGCCATTGGTTTTAATCTTGCAACGTTCAACTCAGAGAGTTTTTAAAGCCACCATTAAGACCCTTATGCTAGCAGGCCACATTTTTTCTTCAAAGTACTAATTTTTTCCAGGTTTTTGCAAGTACAAACTTTTTTTAATTACCTAGGATAATGTCCACCAGTATTAAGCTGAAACTATATTGTAGATGTCTTTTTAAACCAAAGTTTTAGGCTAAAAATAAACTTTTAAAGCCTAATATGTTTATTCTAAAAAGATACTTTGTTTTAAACATCTTATATAAATACAAAGTAAAACTAAATTTATTATTATAAGCTAAAATTTTTAATGATTTTATTTTTCAATATTGTAATCAAGATAAATTTTTGTATTGATATAATTGCTTTATATTGTAAAATAAAAGCAGTTAAATAATTAAGTTTTATTAGTTTATGATAAGTAAGTCTGGTGCAACATCATCGTAAGTAATTACAGTATCTTTTTGGATTAAACATATTAAGCTTAAAAAAAATATTTTTAGCCTAAAAATATTGTTAAAAAAAACATCAAATACTGTGTAATTTCAGCTTGATATTGGTTTGACATCATCGTAGGTAATTACTAAATATTTTTGTTGTAAATTTTAGTTATTTCTGATTTAATTTTAACTTTGTTATTTTCATACAAAATTTAAAACTCCTTTTTTCATGGTTTTTGTACACTTTGATAATGGTGTATTATAGTTTGTTTTATCCGCACATCCAATATTGTATATCTGCTTGGGGTAGTGCTGCTGACTGTTACTTAAAACCAAATGTTTGTATGCAAAAAAGAGTAATTAGGTATGTTTGTCGTGTGCCTGCCTTGACCACAACAAACCCTTTGTTTGAAAAAACTGGTGTACTAAAATTAAATGATGTGTATAGATTGCAAATTTGTAAGTTGATGCGTAATACTATAACAGGATTTGATGTAGAACACAATAGATTTACACTTGCTAGCTCTATTCACTCACACAATACAAGATTTTCAAAGAAAAAGAATTTTATAACTGAAAGACCTAGAACAAGACTTGGCCTAAACTGCTTTAGGTATTTGGGTCCCAAGTTTTGGTCTAGTGTCCCTGAAACTTTTAAAAACTTAAAAAAAGATTGTTTTAAATTTAAATATAAAAAATTTTTGTTGAATAACTACAAGGAGTAGATTTAGAGTGCTTCTGCAAGTATGTTTTGTTTGTGTTGAAATTTGGTTGATGTTATTGGGGCATCAGATTGTAGTGTGTTGGTCTTTATTTTCTGAATGTCCTGTTAATGTAAGAGTGATTGTTATAAATTATTGAAATAAATTTTGTTTATTGTTAATATATTTTATTTGTTTTTCATTTTGTTATTGTGTTAGATTTAAGATAGATCATTTCATTTATTAAAATTTTATTTATTTATATATATATTTTTTTTATATATTTTTTTATTTTTATTAGATATTATAGGTAAAAGTTTAAATTTAGTACAAAATGTTTATTTTTTTTAGTTTGTTTATTTATTTAATATCTATTTTATTTATTTTACTTACTTATTTATTTTATTTATTTGTTTATTATTATTTTTTTTTTTTTTGAGTTTTGAACCAAGTTAATACTAAAGAAGTTGTAAAACACTTATAATTTTATTGATTTTAGTGTTAATGTATATATATATTTTATTTTTTTTAATACAAATAGTTACTTTTTTTCCTACTTACAGTTTTTCTTTAGTCTAGCTTGTTTTTTCTACAACTAAATACTTTAAATTAGATATTGGTTTATCTGAGTTTGCAACAGCTGATTGTGAGTTCACACTGGTGGCAGTGATCACATGATTGGATTGTTGATGTGTGTTTTGTTGTAGCGCCGGTGGATACTTACTTGGGGATTTGAGCTTCATTGGTTTTCCCACACTTTGTGGTTTTTGATGTTGAGATTTTAGCCTTGTGAGTGTTTGCCAAATGGCGTGTCACCAAGGGTTTTTGTTTTTTTGAATAAAGGGTTAGGACTAGTTTTTTATTTTTGGTTAGTTAAACATTTTTGTTTTTTTTTTTTTGTTTTTAGACAGATTTAGTTTTATTTTTAATTAAAAAGTTTTTTTTTTTCTTAGTAAATTTAAAAGATAGGGCAGGTGGAATAACACGTGATGAGCTGAAACTCACTTGCATGACCTTCAGAAAACGTTTATCGTTGTAGAGGGGAGAGTGGGTTTCTTCTGATGTTTTTCTACCTTTAAAAAAAAAAAAAAAAAAAAAAAGATTTGAGGTTTCTAGGTCAAATGGCCAAACTGAATATTTGAAAGTTAAACTTAAAAAGTGTTTTTAAATATTCATTGTTGGAGAAGGAAGAGTGAGTCACTAACTTTTTTAATTGTTGAAAACTAAATAATAATACTTAACAATTATTTATCCCAAGTGTTTAGAATTTTGTTAACTATCTTAAGTAATAACAGCTAGAAAAATAAACCACTAATTTCACCAAAACCAAAACATAATCGACATTCATTAACCTTTACATAGATACTTTATTTTTAAGGTTACTTTAAAGATTTCCAATTAAAATAAGCAAGTTAGGTCGAATTTCCCATCAGAGCTTATACGACGTTTCATCTTAACAAAATTTTATCTTGAAATTTTTTTAAATGTATTGCTTGTGGTTGAAAAGTTTTTCAGTTAAACACTAAAAAATTTAGTTGATAGATTGTAAATGAAATAGTCTAATCAAAAAATTAACAAAAGTTGATTAATCCGTATAAAATTTAAAAAAAACAACAGAAAAAGTATAAGATTGTAAAAACTTAAGCAAAATTGTGTCGAAATGTCTTAATATACTTAATTTCCGTTGAAGAGAACATATTTTAGTTTAATAAAAAAAGAGTACAGTAGAAATTATCATTACTTTTAATACCTTAGTTAAACGAAAATAAATATTTTAAGCTTAACTATAACTCAAAAAAAAGTTTACTTGGTGATTTTTAAAAACACAAAGAAAGAGTTTTTAACAAAACTTTGTTTTTATCATAAACATCTTTTCGAAGTAATTATACAAAGTTTTGCCCGCCGTACTTGCCAGATTTTAAGTATGGCGTAAGTCTAATATTTTTAAAAGCTGTAAAATGTTTTACTTTGATCGTCAAGCGTATAGTATTTTTGACATGTCGTATTTTAACTATGTTAAACAGTTTGTCCATTAATTTAACAAAAAAAATTATTAAAAAAAACAAGATTGTACACAATCAAAAAACTATTTGTTTAAGAAATACTTGTTCAAGAGTCTATTATTTAGCAAACATATTTAAATATTAGCTTATCTTTTTAGACTAAAACTTTTTTGGACCCTTACCGGGACTCTAGCGTTTAAAAAAAGTTTTACCTTTTTATGCAAGTCGGTCAGTTTTTAAAGCAAACTTCTCAAACAAACAAATAATAATATATAACATCGACCAAAGTTATAAAGACCAAAGCCTTGACTTTCATATCTTGTGAGAAAAACTCATACTAAAATATAGTTTCAAGTTCATGCAGCTTAGTTTGGTTCTTTGGCAAGCGCCTGCAGTCTTACTAATTAGAAGCTGAAAGTTGTAGACGGTAAAAACAAAATTAAAGTTTAGTAAGCAACGAAAGTTCAGGTTTCGGCTCGGCTAGTATTTAAAAATCAGTCTGAACTAAAAAAAGCAGAAAACAAGCTTTTAATGTTTTTTTTTAATTTATTATAAAAATTATGTTTTAATAATTAGTTTTTAATATCTTTAGGTAAGGTGGATTCCTAACTTAGGAACAAGGTAATAAATTAAAAAAACCTCATAAAAATTTGCTGACTTAGTTTTATCAGCAAAGCCCGCCCTTTCCTTTCGGCTTTTATGACTTCCGTAGATGTTTTCTTTAAATATAACTTATATGATTAAAGTTTTATGTAGACCCCTTGTACACAATAAAAATTTTTGATAGCAATAGAAATATGGATGCTATTCGTTGTTATCTACGTAATGTAGGTAGTTGTTCAATAAGATTGCAAAAACGATGCGCATCCATGTTTCAAAACCACAACATTAATATTAAACCGGCCTACACCAGCAAAAAAGTTTCTGACTACTTCAGCAACAAAAGTAAATGCTCGGAAGTATTTGACGCAAATATTATTTATAAATAAACCTGTTCTGCAGATCAGAGCATCTCTTACATTGAAGAAACATCACGGCAAATATTCCGACGAATTACAGACCACTGCGGAACAGATAAAAATGGCGCAATATTTGAACATCTTTTTAATTGCACACCCTGTCAAAACTTTGACATAGTTCATATCTTTAAAGTTTTGAAACGATGTAAGCAAAGCGAGCTCTCAGCCTGGAATCAATTTTGATTGAGGAATAGCGCCCCTATTTAAATACGCAAATAGCATTAAACGGAAAAACAAAATTATTAACAATTTTTAATAAACATATCTTTACTTTAGTTTTACTTGTTAAATCTCTAAATTTTGTATTTATTTGAATTTTTTCATACGTCATAATTTAAATTTATTTTTTTAGCTGTTCACTTACCAATTTTTTTTTTCAAATTTCATTTAAAATTTATCACTTGAGAATGAAACTCGTATAGCTTTGAAAAGCTTTGTGTAATAAAATATAAAACAAAAAGAATAATCTATTGATATTAATTTGCAATAGTATATAAAAAAAGTATAAAATTAAGTTACAGCTGCATGACAAACATTAATAAAAAAACACAACAAAAAACTAATAAACAACAATAAAACAAACAAAGATGGATCATGTAACTGCAGAAAGAAACAAACATACTCCCTGGAAGGAGGAGAATGTAGGGCAATAAATGTTTTTTACCAGGCAACAATAAAAACAGACAATTCATCAATATTAACAGTTGGAAAAAAAAAGTGTTGTACAGATTTGTTAATAAATTTGAATATTAAAAGAAAACTTTTCTTTTTTTTTAGTTCGAGCTAAGTAAAACTGATAAAAAAACTCATTTTTTCTAAGGGGCCCCACACTTAAAATCAAGCCTTATTCCATTTTATTTTTTTTTTAATAAAAGACAAAGGACCGTTCTCTAAAATAAAAAAAAAGTTTTTATTTAGCTTTTAAAATAAGGAAAATAATTAGATCTAAAGTTTGGACTTTTTTTTTTTAATTCTTGAAAAACGTTACCAAGCTAACTTCACACTCGTTCAAAAATGTACATTAGACTAAGTACTAATCAGCTAAAAAACGTATAGCAACACACAATACCACAAATAAAAGCAAACCAAACGACAAAAACTACCTCGAGTACAAACAATTAACTTAACTTCCAAAACTAACATACAAATTAAAAAATGAAAACAAGAACAACAAATTAACTTGGAAAATACTGAAAAGGAAGAAAAATATAAATCAGGAATAATAACATGCATGTTGTGCTTAAATGAAGCTTTATTAATACTTGAGTCTGATACAAATTCCATCAACAAAAGAACTGAATTAATGAACTCATGCATACACAGAAACTGGAAAGCAGATAAAACCTAAATAAGAATATAATACTAGTACAAAATAGGTTTTTGACCTTTTCAATGAGTTTTGTTGATATTTGGTTGAAATTAAAATTTATAGATAGTTCTTATTAGTTTTATGAGGGATTTCATGTTCAAACAATGATAATTTTAGTAAAACGTCCGTGGTTCATGTCTTACATTAAAACAGTTTAGATAACAAAAAGCATGGACCATTTAAAACAGTCATAATTAAGTGTATTAAAAAAAGTTTAATTTTTTTTTTGTTACAGTGACCGTTAGAAAATTGAGAGTCTTTGAAATTTATAATGGGGCATATTAGTATATATATAATATTAAATTATTAGAAAATTAAAAAAAAAACACCGACCAATGAAAACACACAAAGTAAGGATATTAAAATAAAAATAATAATAATATTTTTTGGCTAAAACATCGGTTGGAGTAAAAAAGTCCAAAAAAAACATTTTTTTAAGGGGCCTCAATAAAAAAGTCAAACCCCAATTCAATGAACTTTTTTAATTAAAGGCAAAGTAGCGTCCTCTAGAATTAAAAAAAATCTTCGTTAGCTTTAAGGACAAGGAAAATAATTGGATCCAAAGTTTGGACATTTTTTAAAAATTGCAAAAAATGCTAATCGAGCTAAGTTAATGCTCGTATATTTTATACTTGAAAAGGTCGCAATTTTTTTTGCCAACGAAACCTGGTAGTATATAAAATATTTGATTTGCACCTTTTTTTTAAACATGAAATACAAAAACAATTTTCAACACATATTTTTTCAATTAGGTTACTGCACTTTAAAAATAGTTCAATACTGTTTTATTTTTCATTTTAAAGAGTACCATTGGATTTCTTGATCTATTTAAACTTCAGCTACTTAAACATTTTAAATGTCACAAACAATTTACTAATTTCATTTGCAAGTATTTAGTTTTTTATATGAAAACCATAATGTTTTATATAAATCTTTTGAACTTGAATTTAATTTCAACTGCTTTTAACTGTATGATTTGTTTTTACTAAATTAGTTTTAAAATTGTATAAATTAAAAAAAAACAGTTTATTAAAAAAAATTAATGAATATGATAACTTAATTATAAAGATTTAAACTATTGTAGTAAAGTAATTTAAGTAATTTATCTAAAGTAATTTAAACTTTTAATCATCGATTTTAAATTGTTTTTAAGTTATTTGTATAGTGAATCTTAAAGACACTAAATAAAAAATAATATTTGATAAATTTAGTAAACATAAAAGTTTTTTATTAGAAAGTAAAGATAACTGACCAAAAGGTCTTTTGACCATATACACCAGGTCCTTTGACCACATTTTTAAGCTTCAATTTTTTAAACTTAAACTTACTTAATTGGCACAAATTAACTTTAAAAAAAAATTATATTTATTACATTTTTATTTTGAGTATAAATTCTCAGTTACTTTTGCGCTAAACTTTTTAGAAACATTTAAATTATAAAAAAATGCAATATTTTTAAGTAAAGTAAAGTTTTATATATTTTTCACTATTATGTTACCGTACCCTCGTTCGGTAAGCGGTTCTCGAATTTGACTGGGTGGATTTTGAACGCGGGTGGATTTTGATCGCGGGTGGATTTTGAACGTGTCCCAAAAAAAAAAACAATTATAGCTTCATCTAAGTTTATAAACTAAATTTTAAGCTTAATGTAGTAAGTTTATTAAAAAGAAGCGAAAGGATGCTCAAAATTAATTTTTGTCTAACGACCTAAGTGCACGAAAAGACCTCTTGGTTATCGAGTCGAACATCAAACTTAAATAAAAACTATAATGTTCTAAAAAAACAACAGTCAAAGTCGAAAATCTAAGACGAAATCTCTATGAAACTATGAAAAATGAGACTGTTAAACATTTTATATTTAAATAACTTTCTAAAAATGTCGAAAAATAAAATATACTAGTAAATCGGTTATCAAAAACTAAGAATTTGATTTATAATAAAATAAGCAACGTTATCTTGTGCTATAAGCATATAAAATATATTTAAAACTTTATATATACTCTAGATTAACACTAGATAGTGTTTAAAAGCTCACTAGTGACTTAACCATAAATCATCTAATTTATCTATTCTTATATTTAAGTTTTTGTTATTGATCTTCATATAGAGAAAAATTGCAGCAGTGGCTATTTCTATAATAAGTCTAACTATATATAAGAAAGTTATAAAAATTAGAAAGTTTACGGTAGTTATTAATCTTACAGATGACTACTTATTTTTTTTTTGGTGCAGTATGATTTACTGATGACGCAGTACTTTATTAATTTATAGCTCTTATTTCATTAAACTTTTGAAAAATTTAAGAGTAAGAAAATAACGTCAAGTTTGAATAAATGTTTATTAGAAGTTAAAAAGTCTTTTATCAGCAGTTTTGATAATTTTACTGTTACCAACTATTTAAAATTTATTAAATTTAAACTAAATATAGTTAGCTACCAAATCGTTTTTAGTTTTCCTTAAAAGTTCGTGAACTTCATTAACATCTTCAATTAGTAATAGTTTTCTTCTTCTTTTAGACTTATTTTTTGTAAAATTTGAATGCTCGGTTTTAAGTTTTCTAGAATTGTATTTTTTTTTACTTTCGTTTAGTTCTTTTGTTATATCATTAGCTTTTAGTTTTTCACTACAATCTCTTCTCAACTTTTTCTTGTAGCTTTCTTCCTTTGATTTTTTCTTTGTAATATACCTGGACCCGTTTTTTCGTATTTTTACTTTCCATTTTATAGTAGAAAGTACCCTATTTCCATCATCAGAAAAATACTGACAATTCCTCGTTGGTATTATTGAATTTTTATTCAAGAAATTATCATCATTATAGATAAAACAGTTGTGAACTAGTTTTTTGTCAGAATAATGACTGAGACAATCTTGATGTTTTTTTAAGCTTTTTAAGTCTTTCTGTTTCAAAAAGTATAAATATGATTCATTTTGATAGGTCAGTTCATTACTTTTTTGTATGCTAGAATAAGGTGATGGTCCGGCAATGCTATAGGTAGATGAAGTAACAGAATTTGAACCAGCTTTATCATTAGTACTGTGAATTAATTGTCTGTTTACCAACTCTGTATAGTTTTCACACGCAATTTTAACCCATGGACTTCTAACTTCTGTTTTCATACTTGCATTTTCAAACTCAAAAAGCAATTTTTCAAGTGCTAAATATTTGTTTTTATCTTTAAACGCTTTTTACTGTGTATTTTCATTAACTTCATTACTTCGAATTTTTAAAGAGCTTTGTTTTAGAGCATCACGGGACATCGCTAAATATTTTTTTTCTAAATAAAATTTTCTTGGTCTGAAAAAAATAATTTAATTAAACTTTAATATTAGTAGAGTTAAACTAGAGGCATACTGTATTTTTATAAACCAGTGTTTATTATAAATGTGACGTACTTAAATTATGTTCTTAAACAAAGTTAGTTGTTATATTTAACTAAAATATTTATCTTATTTTTATTTTTAAACACATTTCAAATTAGTTTGATTAGATGAGTTTTAGTTGTTTAAATCACTCACCTAAAGTTATGCGATATATTTTAATATTTCTGAATAACAAAATAGCTTTAGAATAATAGTTTTAGGGCAACTTTTACTCTAAAAAAGTTTATGAGCAATAAAGCTTCTGAGTAACTTAAGCTACGTTGTATTACTTAACTTGAGTGCACGATTATTCAAATTTGGACAATTCAAGTTCTGACAACTCAAATTCTAAAAATAAAATGAAAGTTCCAAAACTAAAAAAATAATGGATATTTGTCAAATATAAAACATACACACGTAGGTCCTATTATTATCTACAAGTCATTTTTTCTTTTTGCAAAACACTAAGTATTTTTTGAGGTATGGCTTAAATAAAGTAAAAATGGTAGTTGTTTTTAGTAATTTTAAAATATATTGAAACTTATTTTAAATTTATTTAACTCATTGAGATATAGTCTTTTAAATATTTTTTTTAAGAATTAGAGTTGTCCAAATTTGAATTTTCATGTAACCACTAAACATACGTAAGAAAAAAAATTGAACTAAGTACATTTATTCAAAGTATACATACTTAATTTTACTACAAAGTAAAAAGAGCAAGCTTAAAGAGAAAAAAGCATATTAAAATAGCAAACTTATGAATAGTGTTAATTTTTTTTAACTATTTTTCTACAAGTTCTACTTTTTTAACTTTTATGCAAGTTTATTGTCAATTTCTCATATTAATTAGATAAATTAGTTCTTTTAGTAAAAAAAGTTAAAGAAAAAATATTTATGTTTAACCAAATTAATTTTTTTATTGTTATAGCTGCTATACTAACTAGTAAAGCAAAGAAAGATTTAAACTAGTTAAGCAACCTGTTTTAATTAAAACTAGTTTAAAAAAAAATATTCTTTTTAATTCCTTTATTATATCGAACCCTAATGTCTTTTTTTAGGTAGAAAATTCTGTAACTATTTCAAACAAGGTTCTGTATAACAAAATATGTAGAAAAATAAAAAAATATAATGTTTATAATCAGTGTTGTAACAAATCTCAAGTGTTTGAACAATATTTTCATTTTAAAAACCAAAATAATTTTTAGATAGGCTTAGAAAACACTGCCTAATTAAAATTCTAATAAATTAAATTTTATACGGCATGCTTGTTTTATAGAAGCTATACAGAAATGTCAGCTGTATGGCTCGCGGTTTTATTTGAAAATTTAATGAGAGAAATTTATAACATGAAAAAGGAAAAGTTCTAAAACTCTTTTAAAATATTTAGTTTTAGAATAGTAAAGTTAGAAAAATTTCTAGCATTTTTCAAATATTACTTACTTGATTTGGTGTCTTAACATACCTTAGGAGTAAAATAAGTTTTTGACAAAATATAAAAAATAGTAGTTTATTTAACCCAAGTTCCATCTATTTTTATATTTAAATTACTTTTTAGGCCATTGTTTTTCAGGTTAAACTTTTTTTTTACCATATAGCTTAAAAAATTATGAAAATTTTGAGAAAATTTTGAGAAAATTGCTATAAAAATGCACGTTGTTTAAAAAAAAAGTATTCAAAAAAACTATCAAAACACCACAAAATACTTCAACGATCGCTTTACATTTCAAAATTTATTATTTAAATTTTTGATGATAATTGAAAGTATACAAATTAAAGCTGTGTAAATTTAATTTTTGAACAAGTCGTTTGCTTAAAAAGGTTGTAAAAACTTTTGATTCTGGTTTACACAACTATTTGTTATGTTTAAAGTCAATTATGAAGATTTAGTTTGTACAAAGTAGTTATTTAATAATAATAAATTATTATATTTTGTTGAAAAATTAACTTTATAGTTTAAAAGTATATTATTACTTATGTTTAATTTAGCAACAGGTTGTTTATGTTTTCGATTATTTTTAGATTAAATCCTAGGTCACTAATTTTAAATTTTTTACAACATAAATAAAACGATTTAGCTAGAATTTTCTTTTTTTTTTTTCAATAATTGCCTATTTTGCAGAAATTTTATAAAAATTGTTTCCTTTCATTAGATGTCACCTCTTTATTAGTTATTTATTTTAAATATTTACCTCCTTGAGAGTTTTGCCCCTAAAGAGCCGTTTTGGTCAATTTTAGAAACCCTTATCTAAGCCAGTTATTAGTATTACAACATTTTTCTTTACTTTTTCATACTACATCATATAACATAACTAATGCAGGTAATTTAAAGTTAATAAAGTATCAGTCTATATCAAAGTTTTGTAAAGCTTTTTAATTAACCTTATGTTATTTATTTCAGTACACTTGCTAAAAAGAAACTATTTTAATATAATAATGTAAATAAACAAGTTGAGAAACTAACTGTTAAGCCTTTTTACATAAAGTTTACATTCAAGTTTTTTGTTAATACAACTTCGCAAACTAAAACTAATTAGTATAGTAGTGTCTATTTTTGAAGTTTTCCCTACACAAAATAATTTCCCTACTAAATACTCGCATCGATTTGTTTAATCTATTGCGTAAAAATTTACCATATGCATTATTCTTAATAAATATGCTACTTTTGAAGTTTAACATGATTTACTTTTTTAGGTGTTTAAAAATGTACTATGTATTATAAAAAAGCAGCCATAATACCTAAAATATTTTACATATGTTTTTCATTATTTATTCAAAGGCTTTAATATATTAAATACATATGTTTCAAAATACCGTTTATTCAAAAAAAAAAATTATAATTTTAGTTTAATAACAAGCTTTAATACAGTAAATTATAAGATATAGTATTTTTTGTAACAACTAATTAAACAAGACACTTGAAAACTTACAACAGTGATAGTACTAGTTCAGCTATGCACTATACTAAAACTATTTTTTCATGTTATATATTATAGTATTACTAAAAAAAGTTTTTAAGTATAAAACTATATATTTAGAACAAAAGATTTCTAAAATATTTGTTTAGTGTTGAAGTGTGAAAATTTTTTAAAGTAAAATAAATAAATCTAATAACAAAAAAACTCTTGCTCAAATCAAAACTAAAAAGTATTGCTATAAAACGTTGAGTAGTACAAAAAAGTTATTATTGTAATGTATCCCTTAAACTCCTAGTTTTAGATGTTTTTAAAAATTTAAGTACTACATTATAATTATTATAACAAAATTTTGTAAGTAACGATAACAAACTTCAGTTTTTCCACACTGAAACAAAAATTAAATAAAAGAAATACAAATAAATTGTTAAGAAATATCTAAATCTATAAATATGTTTTAATAGGGTGTGGTACACAAAGTTTCTTTGTAAAATACTATCAGAAAGTAGTTTTGTAATATCAAAATTTCAATAAAACTAATTATAAAAAGATTTGAATTTAAGTATGATTTTAATTTAACAAACCTGAGTAAAAAAAGAATAACTTATTTAGAAGTTTTTCGATGAAAAGCTGCAACGTTTTTATAATTTAATTATAGTGGTTAAGAACATTTTTATATTTTTATACATTGTTATAGTTTAGAAGTTTAACTGCTTAGAAAATTAAAACTTAAAAATCTCACAGTTTATATATAACTTTTTGTTTGGCATTTACTAAATATTTTACGAAGAGGACTAAAAATAAGCAACCTACCTAATTCTTGATAGTTTATTATTATTTTTACCGTATAAGTATTACTTACAAATTTAATAACTTTGAATAAAACGAGTTTTTAATCTTAAAAATGCTTTATTATTTTAAACTATAAATATATCAGTATTAAAAATTTTAAGATGTCAATACTTTATATAACTCTCTAAATCGAAAAAGCTTTCACTTATTGCTACATTTTTGAAAAGTTTTAATACTAAAATGTTAATAAGGCTTTAATTGTAAGCTTGTATGTTATTCCATGTTATACACAACATCGTAAATAAAATGACGTACTTTCGTTAATGTATAAAGTTTTAAAGCTTAAATTTTTTAAGCAGTTGCGTTATTTACTTACGACTTTTAAGCATAATTCAAAGAATAATATCTATGGAATTCAGTTAAATACAATTAGAACTGAACGACATAATTATATGATGTTTTTTGAAACAGTAGTGCATATGTTCGCTTAAGTTTATACTTGACAAATAGAAAATAATATATAAAACTATTTTTTTTTGTTTTTTGGTTACGTAACATATTTTGTTTGTTCGAAGTTAGTTAAAATAAATTATGCTTAAACAACATTTAAAACAAAATAAACTTTAAAATTTACTGAGTTATTTTTGTTATAACTTGATTTATGTAACAGCATTTTTTTATATTCTTGAAAATTTCTATATGAATAAAAATAGAGTTTAATTTATACACAGGTTTGTGAACTTTAGAAAATTTGACCTCATAGAAAAATTAAAGTTATCTAAAAACTATCGCGAAAATTAAATATATCTCATTTTAAACAATAACTTTTTTGTTTTCTAAAAATAAAAGAATTCATTCGAAACACTTTGAAACAATTAGTGTAAAAAATATATCAGAGATAAATAGCTGATACTTCGCATGAAATGCTGTAATTAAGGTAGTTTGTAAAAAATGAAAAAATATGGTTTGCAAGCATGTATTAATTGTTGTGTTTTAGCCAAAAAAACTAAGACAAATGTATAAAATTAAACCGCAGCTTATGCCATATTACTTTTGTTTATTCGGCTACTTAATATTAGTAAAGTTAATAAATTACTGTAGTTGTTTTAACTTATTTTTTTAATATACATTTTGTATTCTACCCCTACACTTTTTTAACTTTATTTGACGGCTGAAAAATAGAATGAAATTCTAAATGCAGTTCATTGAAGTTTCTGTCATAGCGACGTAAAAAACTCATACAGATAAAGTTTTTTTAAAGTTTTCAACTTTAGAATACTATTTTGTTAAACTATATGTGTTAAATTTTATCATGCTAGTTTAAAAAGCTTTTAATTCTAATTTAAAATAAAACTTTTAGAGCAAAATATTTACTTTACACACTAAAGTAAACTCATCTAAACATTACAAAAGAGTAAAATCAGACTGCTATTAGAGTAATAAGTAAGTATAACAAAACAAGTTTGTTGCTTTTTTTAAGTATAAGGTCAAAAACTAGGGTTACTAAATTCCTCTAGTAAATAATTTTATTCATTTTTCTAAAATTTTTCAACTTCAACCTTGCTTTATTTTACATTTTTAGGACAAAACAACAAACTATTTTTTGTTTTGTTTAAAAAAGCATAACTTTGACTAAAAAATAGTTTTAACATTGCAGTCTATTTTGATGCAAAATCTTTTTTTAAAGTCGGGACATTATGGCTCTTTGGAGGTTAAGGCGGTTTATATAAAACAATTGTTTTTGTTTAGTTTTTTACCTTATCCTACTTCACTTTATGTTAATGTTTTTTTATTTTCATCTTTGATTTTAAATGTGTCCAATTTATCATTTTAATGGACTACGTTGTTGAATACGCTGCGCAGCTAGTCAGAGTAATTGACTTTTTAAAGAATGAAATATTATAAAGAGTTATTTTATTTCTATTGTATCGTCTGACTGTTGATTTTTTCAAAGTTTATAGACGCTTCAACAAAATGCTTTATTATTGAAAATTTACAGAATTATGTAAAATTGAAAAAAGAAAAACATTAAAAATAAACTGAAAATATAACAAAGTTAATCTTAAGGAATTTAAAAAATATATATTGGTTATAGAATAATATAAAAAGTATTGAGTTGATTAAGCATTTATGGAACAATTTATTATACGTTTGATGATATAGAATACATAACATTACAGAATATCTTAAAGTGTAAATAATAATGTAAGTTATTATTGTGTCATTCATTTAATAAGATAAAACGATGACAGTGCTAAAAGTCAATTGCTGCGAAGTCTTTGTTTACTTTGAAAAGATCAGAAATAAATACAAGCTCCCGATAAGTGAGAACATAGTTATTTTTAAATCTAAAGAAAATAACTAACAAAGACATTTTTATGGTACACAAACATGTTGACTTTGGATATAGTCCAATGTTTATACTTTTTATGCTTACAACATTTATTAATATTTTCAATTTGTTAAGTTATTTTCGCTTTACTTTGTACTATAAGTGTATTTTCCGTAGACCAATCAAACAAAAGTTTTGCCAAGGTACGCCTAGCTTGGGTTTTAACTAAACAATCTAAATTTCGACAAGTATTGATAAAAAAGTAGAGAAACATTTCGAAAAAAATAAAATCTTTGTTCAAAAGGTAATCTACAAAATAAAAAATTAAAACTACATATTTCATTTTAAGCTTTATAATTGCATTGAAATTTTTTGTATAGCTGTAAGAACTGTTGAAAACGTAACTAAATACATTTATCATTTTGTTATTGAATTGATTGAAAGTTTTTATTGGCTAACTTGTTATATAAAACGAAACTGGTGAGTTTGATAAATTGCTTTTTTTGTTAGTACAAACCAAACTAGTGAATATTTTTTTGTAGTTTTCAAAACAAAATACAATAGAAATAACGTTAACAATCAAACCAAAATCATACACCAAGTTCCTAAAAGAACTCCGAGTCTCAGTCAAAATAAAAGAAACGAGGAATGCAGCCAGAAGATCTGATATTATGCAGACTAAAGTACAAAGACAAGCCGCCCTTGCTGCTCTCATAATCCTTTTGTTTTTAGTTATTATACTTTTAGATGTTTTTTCAAGCGACGAAATAGATAAGTCAGATCTTAGTGCTATAGTTGGGTTAAGTAAAAGTCCAAGCAAAATAACTTGTGATGTTACTAAAGTTGCAGCAACTAAATAATTAGACAAATGTTCATTTTCAGCTTCCTCAAGAATTTTACATCCATCCTTTTTGCTTAATTCGTACGTTACAGGATTTACAAACAGAATAACCGAAGAAACTCCAAAACACAGAAAAATAATTACAAAGCTGTGTGAAAAAAAAATCACTGTTTTTGTTTTTAAGTGAGACATCATTGGTTGACTATAAAACAGCTTTTGACGATACCACACAAAGAAATAAATTGCAGCAATAGAGAAAGCATATACAGTTACAGAAAAGTCTAGCAAAATTTCACATGCACGGTTGCCTTCTTCATTTTCTTCGTAAGTATATCCAATAGCGACGATTAGAGCCGTCGTCATAAACCTCAGGCTCGTTATAAGCAGCCCTGCTGCAGCAAGACACAAAGATACGAGTGCATTTTTCTGAGAAACAACTTTTGTATAAAATTTCCACTTTTTCGTTCGAACTCCATACATTATAACTGAAGATGCGATCCACAATGAGACTATTAGTAAAACTAATGACAATACAAGTGCTGTTGCTTGAGAAGCTCTTGTTGTAGATTCTTCTAAACTATTTTTCGAGTTACTACCATTTGTTGTTGAATTATTCATATGTATTAAATAGTTTTTTATGTCTAAACAATAAAATTTTTGATGTCTCCCTTTAAAATCATTGTTAAATGAAAGCAAAAATGTAAACAAAAAACTTATAAAAAACCTCTATAAAAATTTATAACAAGTGTTATTAAAGGAAAACTGAAACTTATAGTTTTTTAATATTTCTTATATTTATACTATAAAAATTCTAATTTGAATTTTTTATGCTTAGAAATACAAACAAAACGACTAAAACTTTGTGTTAACAACTACACATTTATAACAAAATTGAATTTTTTTAGCAAAAACCAAGTGCTTCTACTGTTTATAATTTTGGTGTAAAAGTTATGTTTTCAAAAGCTTTGAAAAAAAAAAATACTTAAGAATATGTGAAAACTATCGTGATAGTTTGATTTTAAGGTAATACACTTAAAACTCCTTCTACAAAACACCATAATATTCTATTAAAGCTCTAGCCAAAAAAAGCTTACAAATTTTAACTTATAATCTAAGTAGTAAAAAAAGTCTAGTTAAAACAAGTTAATATAGTTTTTACTATAAAAGTATGCGAGTTTTAGAGAAATTTAAATTTAGTTTTGTATAGTGAATCATCAAAATTAATGACCAACGTCAAGTTAATTGGTGACTCAGTTCTAGTTTATTTTTGGATCAGCTCGTTTTAAGCGTAAAAAGTTTTTTTATTTTTTATTAAAGTGAGATCGGTTAATACTACTAACAACGGTTTTATGTGACTAATAAATAGTGTCTTTTTAGACTTTTACAGAAGAATAAGAATATATTATATAGGTTAAGAACCTATAGTTTTTTGTTAGCTTATAGTAAAAAGTATAAACTATGGCTTTAAATAGCTTTAAAATTCCCTTGCTTTAGTTTTCTGACCTATGGTGGCAATATTTTCTTTCGTCTAATAAAACAATAAATCGCTTCAAATATTTTACCCATTGTATCAGGGGCGTGCTTTAACTAATTTCCTGTGAACCCCCTGAAAAAATAAATTCTTAGAATATCACTAAAATCGTTGTTTATTGACTTTGTTTTGGTTATTCGATTAACTTTGAATAATGAATGTTGAATTTATAACACTGAAAGATTATAAGTTTTCGTAACAAAAAATGCTCGTTTTTGCCAAGCTAAAATAGATTTCATAGGATTTTAATGGTGACGTGATAATAGGTAAAAGTTCTAAGTAGCATTTTTTTTTCAGGGAAACTTTTTACTAGGATATGCTTTTAGTTCCCATTATAAATTGTTACTTGTGTAAACAAATTTTGATTAAGTATTGTTTTTCAACTAGTAAGTTCAATTTTACTTAAAAAAATGTCCAATATAATCTTTAAACTTTTGTTTCACTTAGTTGATTGTATATAATAATGTTGTGTGAAGCTTTTAAACTTTGAAAAGTTCAATTAAAAGAGTTTTCAAAATCATCTTTAGACAAATACTACACCACCTGGCAATTTATTCTTTTATCATTTAATGGTATTTTAATGTTTTATTTAAGTTATTTTATTTTTGCATATCTGTTGGCCACAAAGTTAATTCTTGATTTTTTGAAATTTTCAATTTAGAGAAATTTAAAAACCACCATTAGAATCCCTGCACCATCAGGCAAACGTTTAGTTATAATTTAAAGATATTTTAATTTAATTGTACATACAAGTCTAAACATTTTTTAGTGAAATTTCAAATTTTATAGATTAAATTACTTGAAAAAATTACTTTTATTATAAATAGATATATAAGTGTAAATAATTTAAAATTTAAAAGAAATATTTGTAAGAACTCCATCTATACTAACATTTAAATCAAAATTGAAATTCTCTTTATAAAAATTTATTCTAGTTTTAATTATTTTATAATATTGTTTTCAGTATAATAAATTAAAGAATCTAATATATTTCTATTATTACTTATTCATTTTTACTTTTTCTATGCAGTAAAAAAGCATTTTAAACACAGAGTTTTTCGGATAAAAATTGCGTAGTACGCACAATGCGTACTTAACTGCGAGTGCATACCTAAGAAATGCGTACTTAAGCGGCGAATTAAGAACAAAAAAACTGTGAGCCCCCTTTGAAAAATGTCTAGACACGCCCCTGCATTGTTTTATAAAAAAAGTCTTTTTTCAAACTTTGGAAAACGTTTGACCGTTAGTTATACTTTTTTTTGTTAAATATCTATACACGAACTAAATTTTAATCATACTTAATTTATTTTGGTTGAAACTTTAAACCATGGTTTCCCAAAGTGGGCGATATCGCCCCCCTGGGGGCGATTTTAGTAAGTCGGGGGGCGAATTTTAGTAAAGGGGCGAAAGGGGGGGCTATTACTGGAAAGGGGGCAAATGGGGGGCGATTTTATAATTTTGGGCAGTCATAAAATTTTTACTTTTTTTTGTTATTTTAATAATTTTGCTTGCCATTAGATATTTGACCCTGAGATAAACCTTTAACAAAAAAGTCCATTTTGTTTAAATAATGTATAGATTTCATTCCTAACATGTAGATAAAAATGTAGAGTTTTTCAGAAAACGTCGAGATGAGAAAACAAAACAATGTAAAATCACAAACATGTTCAAGATGTTTTACGTTCTATTTCTTTAATCAACAAGACTGTAAAAAGACGTAAAGATGAAATGTCAGAACGTGTTGAACAAAAGTTAGTTCGAATGTTGTGCAATATTTTTTTTTCGATGCAGGTTGACGAGTCTTCTTTGCAAGAAAATAAATGTCTTTTTATTGTTTGCGTGCGTTTTATAGTTGATGATACAACATACGAAGAACTTGCGTTCTCCAAACTATGGAAACGCATAGCTCAGGAAGGTTTGTGTTTGAAAAATTAAAATATATTTTGAAGTAAATAAAATACCTTCAAAACATCTTATAGAAATTGCAACAGATGGAAATATACTAGGAACGTATCGTGAATTAATGACATACTACAAAGAGTTTAACCCTGATATATTTCCTATTCATTGCGATATACATCACAAATATTTAGCTGCAAAAAATTTGAGCGTCCATTTGACTCATTAAACTATGTGATAAAAGCTGTCAAGAAAATAAAAATGCATTCACAAAGTCGTCTGTTTAAACAGCTGTGCAATAATGATGAGGTTTTTAATAAGTTGATAATATATACAGAAGTGAAAAGGTTATCAAAAGGAAACAGTTTAGAAAATTTTTGGCTGTTTTTAATTCAGCTATTGGTTTTTTTTTCTGAAAAGGATAAGGTATCGGCAGACAATACTGTTAAAACAAGAATAGACATTACTTACATATCAGACTTATATGGTAAGATAAACAATCTGAACAAAACTTTACAAGGTAAAAACTTAAATCTTGTAAAATTCAAAAAAAAAAGATAACCAGTTTCAGAAACCAACTTGAACTGTAAGGTAAAATTTTTAAAAATAATCAGTTTTCACAGTTTGCATGTTTTGAAAACTTAAAAAACTTAAAAGTGAAGGTGAAGTAGAAGTATTTTCATCTCATCTTGAACAGCTTTAATGTGATATTGAAAAACGTTTTACTGACGTTTTTCAATTAAACGTCCCGAAGTGGATTATGGATCCGTTCTCAGCAGATCTTTTCGAAGTAAACGTTGACTTACAGGAATGTTTCTTAGACTTACAAACTGACCTTTAACTTAACGTAATTTTTTTCAAAAAACGTTATGAAAGCTTTTGGACTCCACAAAAACTAAGGCAAAAATTTCCAATGATTTCAGAGGAAGTTAGATTGTTGTTTGTAAATTTTTCTTCTAGCTATGTTGTTAAGAAAGCTTTCAGTTCAGTTATCAACATCTTGAGCAAAATATATAATCTAGACATTTGTAAAGGAGGTGACTTGAGGCTTTATTTGACTGATTTAGAACCAGATGTAAAAAAGTTGCAAGCAGTCATGGAGCTTATCCTTCACATTAGATTAGACTTCAGTTTCAGACATTATTTTCTGTTAGGTTTTCAATTTTGGTTTATTTTCAAAAAGATATCTTATTTAATCTGGTTTGTATTGTATTTAAGTAGTCTTTTTATAATAACAATTTTATTAAGTTATTTATTCTACAACAGGTTTGCTCAATGCCTAATGAATATTCATTACGGTAGACTTCCTCTTGAGTTCGAACTTTTTTCAACAAAAAGTGCAAATTTATAATTTCTTAAACTTAAATTAGATAAAGTATATAACTAACTAAGTATTAACAAAGCAAAAATTTTACTATACTTAATAGCTTATATAGATCAATCTTTTTTAATTAATTTTTATTTATGTTTTAGTGGATTTTACGTTTATTCATAACATAATTGCATTATAATATACTGAATTTTGCTATTAAAAAAATGATAGTGCATTTTTGAATTCGCACTTTTTGATTTTGTTCAAAGTGCAAATTCAAGCGAAAGTCTACTGTTTTTATTTAGTGGTATATGTTTTAAAGTTATTAATAGTTATGTTTTGAGTTGGTTAAATTTGTAGTTTATATTTGTCGTTTTACATTACACTAAACATTTTTTTTATATAGTTAATAAAATCTTTGTTTAAAAGTTATTTATTTGACAGATTTTTGTTATTACTTGTAAAATCAGTATAAGTAAAAAAATATTTTTTGACTTTAAAAGAGTATAGATTTGAGGTTTCTATTTGAAATGACTTTAACTATTTTACTAAAAAATTCTTAAAGTCAGTTTTATTTTCTAACTTGATTTATTATTGTTAAAAATCTGTATATTAAAAAATTTAAAACTAATAGTACTGCTGTTTTTTGTTTTATCTTAGTTCAATATATTTTTACAATTAAAATGTGTTGTTTATTTTAATATTTCAAACCTAATTTATAATTTTTCACTTTTTTCTTCTGTTAAATTGTTATAGGTTGATAGCTAAAAAACAAGCTCATTTTTGAACAGAATTAAATAAGTCATCGAAAAGACTGTTACAGTTACAAAACAAAATTTTAATCAAAAAAAAATATATAGTTTATTACATTCTGTTCACAAAATTATTTGTGAAAACTTTAATTTTTAATTTTTCTAACTTAAGTAAAGAAAATATAATTTTGTTAGGATTAAGGTTTAGTTTTTTAAAAGTTATTCCAAGTGAAATAGTGTTTCATGGTATTCTACTACGAAACATTTAGTTTAAAAAATTAAAAATTAAATTTTTAACTTTACAACTAACTTGCTTATTGATTGAAATTTTTAGGAATGAAATTAATAATTTTTCTGCATTAACAGAAGCTTTTAGTAAAACCATTTTTCATGTGAGATAATCAACCAGTCGGTCAAACTTCCTAAAACTAGATCAGCAATGATGTTTTAATATTTATTTCATTATGTGTAAAACAAACTGTTCATTCTTTTGTAATTTTCTAATCTATGTTAAAGTAATTTCAGAATATGCCTATTTATAAAATAAATTAAGTACGTTGTGCGACTTAAATAAGTTACTTAGCATTTCCGAAATTCGTTATATAAGAGATTATTATAATGTCAGGTTTCACTTAAGATTTTAGATGGGTAATGTACGGTCCAGATCCAATCGAATTTCGGCCCGCTAAGTAACTTAAAAACTACTTGTGCAAAACAAATAAATTTAGCTTTTTGATAGTTAATACTTTGAAATACGCTTTCAATTGGTTTTCAGTTCACAATAACACTTCCTAGATCACAATAATAATAAATAAATTAATTACGATTTTGCTCGAGTTTTTAAATTTTCTTCTATGTTAGTTTTTTAGGTTATGCAGCCCGAAAGAAAATTTTTTAGCAAGTCGACACTAGAAAGGATTTTTTAGTAAAAATGACTTGTTGACTACAAAAGTTGTCCACAACTAACCTAAAGGTTTCATTAATTTCAAAACAATTCATATTTGAACAGAATTGATTACAGATTACAAAGGGCTTATTAATATTTAAGTATTTTAATACACTTTACTGGGATTATAAGAAAATAACTATAAAATATTTTTTTAAGCCCTGTAAATTACTTTGAACACAGCCCAAAAGTGCGTGCATAAGAAGTTCCAGAATAAATTACATTTCTAATAGAAATTTTTTGGCTCAAAAGTGCGTACTCCTGAAGAGAAAAATACTTTATAAATCATGGGAGGCGATTTTTTTCAAATTTCTGAAAAGGGGGCGATTTAGTAAATGAGTTTGGGAAACCCTGCTTTAAACTATGAAGTTAAACTATTTTTTGTATACTTAAAAACTATTGAGTTAAACTTTTAACTTAAATTTTATTTACAAAAAGCTTAAAGGGCTATTTTTTTGTTTAACAACTCAAATCACCTATGTTTTATTTTATAACGGAAACTTAACTGCATATTGAAACAACTACATCAACATTTAGTTAGCCCTTAAATTGTTTTTTAAGAAAACTTAACTCTTGTAGAAGCTAAGTTATAAAGGTAAAATTACCACTTAATTAAATTAGTTACTTTGAATTTATTTTTATTGATAATCTTTTAAACAGTTTAAAAAGTATATTAATAAACACTCTTACAGCTCCATTTGTATTATTATTAGAAATTTTATAGAGCTTTAAATAGTAATTTTGAAGTAAGATAAGATGTGAAAAAATCAGAAATATAACAAAATTTCCACAGTACTTTTAAGTTTTTGTAAACGGATCGTAATAGTTTTTAAAAACAGTCTTTATTTTTGGAATAATTGCTCTAGTGCTCACCTACGCGTTAACCTAAACTTAAACGTAAATTTAGATTCTTATTTGATGCAAAAATTTAAAGTAGGTAAGGCAATTATAAAACTAATTTTATTTTTGTAATTAGTTTTTGTAATTTTATTATTGTTTCATATACTTTTCTTAGTTTTATTTTGAAGCATAACTAGAGCTTTTCCAAAAAAAGATTTTTCAAGAAAAAAAAGTAAGTCAAAAGATATTTCATTTGATTAACAAATACTTTTTTTTTAATTATAATACGGATTATTATAAGATTTAAACAGTAAAAACAGTAATACAATCTTTTTTTTTGCTCTATTTTCGTCAAAAAACATTTAGTTACTTTTGTGTTCTTATACCCTTTAACCTACCACATCCAAAGCTTAACCTTTTTCGGTTAAAACTATATTTCTTAGTCATCGCGTGAGTAGTATAAAGTTTCTTATTTATTGAAAAAATAAAATGATAGCTATTTTTTGGTTAAGTTGAATTAAAAATAAGAGTATAAAACTGCCGAATTCAGTTTTATAAAAGTGATAAATTATTTAATTTTAGTCTTTTAAAGTATATGAAATAAGTAAAATTTAAACTTTTAAAAATATTTTTTATAATCTATAGCAAAAGTTTTACCATGAAAAAAAGTACAAAGTTTTTTTCTATGAAAACATACTTTTCTCTAGGTTAGGAAATTTTGCAGTCGCCCCTTTGAATATTTTTACTTCTATAGGTTTTTTTTTCAATATTTTTTTAGTTACCTATTTAACAGCTTAATATAAAAGTATACAATTTATACTATTTATCAGTAAAAGCTATACAATAAATGCTTATGTTACTAACCTATAAAACTTTTAAAAAATAATTAAATTAATTTATAAAACGTTACTACATGTATGTTAAAATTTTAAATAGAGTCATAAATAGTTAAGTATGATTGTTCCTAAAATCTATCTGAATCAAAATAATTTCTATTAATCTTACGCAATTTTAATTACACTTTAATAAACGAAACCATTGTTTTGTAATAATATTTTAAAGGTAAAATTCTAACTTACTTTTAAGGATTTTTAATATTTTAAAAGTTTATTTGCAAACCATAGGAGTCGTAGTTGTCGTTTTTTTCTATTTTCTAATGCATTTAATAAATTAAACTTAAAGAATTTAAAGTCTTTTTTATTTTATAAAAAGTAACCAATGTATTAAGAATATAAATAGTACCAAGTATTATACTCTTTACAGAACGCTCAAAAAGTTTGGTCTAGCACCTGAAAAAACCTTTCGGTAGTCGTACACCATATGCTTTTACAATTTCTCACGAGCTAGAAAATTACGTTTTTTTAATCTAATCTTTTAAACTTTAAGAAAAAAAAAAAATAATAAAAAGATAGAATGGAAAGGTAAACGAATATTAACTAAATTATGTGATTATTTAAAAAAGTTTTATTTATGATAATAATAATCGTTAGTTAAAATTTATACCTATTTACTTATAAGACGTTCTATATTTGCTCCCATTCACTATACAGGGTTAGTTTTCTTTTAATTTTCATTCGGGTTTTTTTAAAGAACAAGTTTTTCGCTTTATTTTTAGTATAAAATTTAATTTAAGGTAAAAAAAAACTGTATAAAATATTATAAAAACATTGTAATATACCTAAAGCCATTTTAAATGTGTTAAAAAAAATTAATGATACAAAAATGTTCTAAATATGATATAACTTTTTCGTCTAATCAAAATTTCATTGCTTTTCATGTGAAAATACTTATTCGAGGTTTTTTAGTAATTTTGTTCGAAAATAAAGACTTCTTGCATAAATTATCGAATTCCAGGCTTTTTAGCAATCCTACACCATATCTACTAAAAACAAAGTTCGTACGCAAAACTTTGAAAAACTAGACTAACTTTTTCGGAAACTCTGTTGGTTGGCTCATAACTAGATAAAACGACAAAACTTTTTAGATTAGTTCTATTAAGAATAAAACTTTTAAGCACACTTTTTTTTCAAAATATGTACTTAATTAAAAATGGCCTCCAGAAAATGTCATCGAAATTTTGGGAAGATGAACTGTTATTCAAGTGCTACTGACATATGTAAAAAATTATTTTTAAGAATGATCACCCATTCTTAAAAAACTTTAATTTTCCACCATGGATACATTCATTTTATGTAATTGCCTTCGTACAACTAATGCATTCAAGAATTTTTGCAAATATAGCAGTGTATTTATCAGATAAGAGCATTTCTGGTTAGGAAGTTATAATATCTATTCTTAAAAAAAATTCTAAAAATTGCGTTAGAAACTCACAAATTTCGAAGCATTTTGCCATTATTGTATTAAAATGAAGGCTAAAAAACTAAGAGTTTATTTTATGAGAAAAACAGTACTTTTAATTTACTAAAAAAATATTTTCAAGCATTGGAACTTTCAAAAGCTAACGTTATGGCAGTTAAAAAAAAAATCTAGCCTGACGCAAACAAAAACTGTAAAATACTAACTTTTTTTATTTATTTTGTTAATGAGGTTTGAATTTTGTCTTCATCGCTTATTAATTTAAATTTTTTTAGTGGTGTTACTTTTCTTTTTTTTCAGATACAAATTTTGTTATTAGTAAATACTTTAAAGAGATTCACTTGCTATAAACTTAAGCAAGGCTTTTCTTATAGTTTTCCGTTATTTTCTTGACCGAAATCTAGCCAGAGCCAAGCAATTAAATATCTAACTGTTGTTTTCGAATTACTAATAACAGAATACGACATTGTAACTAGTTTGACAATGAATGTTTAACAATAGAAAGCATCAAAATTAACTTTCTTTTGAACTTAACATTTGTGTTAAATACAAAGTTGTCAAAAGTGTTTGATACATGTTTTCAAGTTTTATGAAATTCTTCCAGGTATCAAAACTATAAGTTTATTTTTAACATAAAATCAGGTTTAAGGTAAATAACTGTCTTAAATAGTATATTAAAAAGATACTGTAAACAGATAACTGATTCTTTTAAATAACATTTTTAATGATTACAAACAAATTTAGTCTATATAAAAAATTTTTTGTGTCAAGTCGAAATTTGATTACTTAACATGAAATATTGTTAAAAATTCTAAGGTTTTTTAGCCTAAATTTTCAAAGTCCTGGTTTTTTGGCAAGCCTGTAAATATATTTCATGGTGAAGAAAACAATACTGATAATAGTTATATAGAAAAAAACTAGTGATCTACCGAATCCACTACTTAAGATCCGGATCTAATTTTTCAAATTAAGACTCGGCTGGATCCGGTTTCGGATCTATTTTTTGATTTAAGTTTTGTGTAGTTTTAATAGAGAACAAACTTATAATATTTAATTATTATAATACCATAAATTAGTAAAAACTGTTTGTTACAAATATTTTGTTAAAAAAAAACACAATGTTACTGCTCTAAATGTATTATTTGAGTACTAGGAAAAAGAACGTTGTAAAAAAAAAACAAAAAAATCTACCTATTCTTGTTTTTTAAAGTTGTGATATAGAAATAAAAGTTTTTCGCCGGTTTTTGGATGCAATCGATTTCGCTTTTGTTCGTACAAGTAACCAGCTTCTGAAAATAAGCTTTCAGAATAAACAGAAGATGGTGGTGCCGAAAGATACCTTTTTGCAAACCTGGCAAGATTTGTGTATTTTTTCTTGTTTGAGTTCCACCAAGACAAGACTTCAGCTTCTTTAACTTCTTCAGCAGATTAATTTTCTTCAGCCAAAAAAGCCTCAATTTCTGATCAACTGAATCTTGTTGTTCACTTTCGTGAGTGTTTGCACTTCTTTCCGATTTAAATGTAGAATAGAACGCCAAAAATTTTTTGGGAATATCATTTGTAGGTATTTGAGCTTTAGGTTTATTAGGTGGTACTAGAGGAACTTTACCACTTTGACCAGTCTCACGACAACTATGATTTTTTACTTGTGATTTCAGTAGCCTTAAAACTTTCTGTTTTAGATTAGCAGGGAAAATGTCAAGTCGATACCGTGGATCAACAGCTGTTGTGAGTAAAAACAAGTCGTTTTCATGAAAGTCTATTCGTGTGCTGTTATTAGTAGTATAAAACCTTCTTTCGAAAGGCTCTATATTTTTTGCCAAGGTTGTAGAACTATTTTGATCTAGACCTGATGGACTATTAGCTTTACGATTACAAAAATATTTAGTATTGCTGCATGCAGGATTACACTTGACAGCAATGAGTTATTTTTACTACACTTCTGCGTTACGATATAAAAAGGTTTCATCAAGGAGGCTAACAAGTTTCAATTCATCAGCTGTAAAAATATTTTCGGGTTTGAACTTGTTGTTAGCCACGTAGTTCTAGACACTTGTTTTTAATTTATCTAGTCTTTTCAGCACAAGACAGGTTGAGTTCCACCTTGTTCCAACATCTTGCACAAGTAGCAAGGCTTTTTGCATTAACACTGATGAACCTAAAGTGATCTGGATTTTTTTAGTTTCTTGCACGCTGTAGAAGAATGGTTAAAGTGGCCAATAAGTTTGGCGGGCCTCGGCTGTTAGCACACTTATGTTACTTTCTGAAAACAGTGAATCTTTAATTATCAGTTAAAGCGTGTGAATTAAATAGGGTGCTGAAGAAGATTCTAACAACAACATACCAACCTTCATGTTTAGTGAATTGTCGCGCAGAAAAACGTGAATGCGATTCATATTAATACTTCAATTTTCAAGCAGCTCCTTTATGTTTTCACAGATATTAAAGCCAGTGCGAGAACCTTCTATTTGCTTATAGTGCAAATATCGGTGCTTTTACTCAAAGCTTTCATTTAGCCAATGCGCTGTTAAAAAAAGATATGACGTCTTTGTATTCGTATTTGCCCATATGTCACCTGTAAATGACAAAAACGATGCTTCTGATAACTCAGTTTGTTTTTTTATCTTCTAAACTTTCTTAAGTCTGAGGAAGCGTTGTATCAGTGAAGTAGTTAGTGCTCGGAGTCAATTAACTTGGCTTTAAAACAGCCAACAGGTCTATGGAACATTGATCGCTAGTAATTGAAGATAGTTGGTTGCCCATAGCAATCATGTTCATAATACTTTTATGAATTTTGATCGTTTATTTTTCACTGTTTAATAGGGCAATAACTCTCAATACTAGATTGTATCATTGCTGTTAGATTCCTTTGTTTGGAGTTAGGGACGAATTATCGCTGACTGCTTTTATGGATGATGATTTTCTAGCTTCTGAAATTCCTCTTTGATGTTTCGAATTCATATGCTTTAGTAAAGAAGTGCTATACGAAATAGCATTACCTCTTTTAATGAGTTTAATTTCAAAGACTTAAAATTGCATAACAAAGGTCTTCCTCACTTACGCTGTCAAACTTCCATGCAAATGACATTTTTAATTATGGAGAAATAAACTTAGAACTGTTAGATAGTTAATAATATTAAAAATAATATTAGTCTTACATTCTACATGGTTGCCACTCTTTTTGTCAATGAAACTGTACAGAGTCGTCTGGAGTTTTACCAAATACTTAAAAATGTTTTCTAACTTTTCAAAATTATTAAAATTCAAGTTTTTATCAAAAAGTATGGTTATAAAAAATTTAATTCAAGTAAATACTATTTAAGATGAAATGTAGAATATAAAATTTCTGAAATCTTAAAAATTCATAAATTTACATAACTATCCCGACCGTGTGTAAAACCCGGTTTCTAATTACTTATTTAAAAGAACCAAATCATATCTCCCTATACTTACTATAATAGAACCAAAAAAATATTTTCTACTTCAAAATTATTTCAGTAGATTAAATAATGGTCGTAATTAAGATGAAAACTTAATAACAGTTTGATAAACTACTGTATGTACCTACATTTTAACAACAAATGATTAACTAAAAGTTTAATTATTCTGTTTCGCTTAGATAATTTATATAAATAAAATATTAAAACCACAATAACTAAGTATATAAAACTGAAAGAAGCTAATCGCGGAAAACAAAGTCTTTCGAAACTAATTGGATCTGGACCCTACCGAATATTCTTTTAAATTTAGAATCTGGGTCTTTTAAAAAATTTTAGATCCGGAAGGATCCTGATCTATTTATTAATTAGGATTTGGCCTGATCCGGTTCCAAGCAAAAGATGGCCGGTTCCGGATCTTGCATTCGGTAAGATCACTAAAAAACTGTTTTAATAAGGCTTTAGAATAAAATAAATTAGTAATGATGTTGTTAGCTTACTAAATTTTTACTTATCTAATTAGGTCAGTATATCGACATGTTAGGGGTTAAGTCTAGTTGAAAGTTGTTAATTACCTTTTAGTTTTTATTTGTTGAAATTCAACGGCTAAGTTAATAAGAATCTTATATTAAGCCTAACTCAGATTGTTTAAACAAGTGTTTGAACTTTACACTTAATACAGTGGAAAAAATATGTAGTATAAAAATTACTTATAGCAATAATATTGTATTTATAAAACAAAGTCTCGAAAATAAATGAAATACCAATAAACTTTTACTTCATTTTAAAATAACGAAAAAAAATCGAGAAAAAATAAAACATTTAGTTAAGCTAATTTAACTATTATTTGTTACCACTTTCCATTCAAAAACAATTAACTTAATTAATCGAACAAGTTTTAAGTATTCATGATTTGAAAAGCTCTAATATAGGGGTGGGTAACTTTTTTATTTGGCGGGACAGATATACCAAAAATATTTTTTTATGAGTCTGCATTGTTAAAAAAAGTATTTGCAGGCCACTTAATCTTGATAAATTATTATCACTACTACTGTAAATTAATTAAAAGCACAGTAGAGCAAAATACTTGTTACAAAAAGCTCTTTTTTGGATAAGTTGCTGTTTTAAAGCTAAAAATTACCAATTAGTTTTAAATCTAGAATTTTTAAGAATAAAATGTAATGGATAACCGATTTAAACTACTTGTCTTTTCGCTGAAGCTAGTGACTTGAACAATTACTTGTATGTGGCATGCAAATAAACAAAGCAATTTATGTTAACTTAAATGCATTTAATTTTCAGCAATAAAAATCTAATTTTTTCATCAAGGTTTTTCATTAAGACTATTCTCGATGCTCGATTCTGTCAAGCAAATTCTGCATACATGTGTCATTCCACTTTTTCTCCATGTCTTTTACAGTTTCTTTTGGTCTGCTTTCCTTTATAAAAAAACTAATCAATATCTAATTACTCCGTAAACGATATCTTCTTTAAAATACAGTTTTGAAAATATATTATTCCGCGCTAACAAATTTAAACACTACTTATACTCTCATTCGCCATATTTTTTAAGGAACATCAGACTTAGATAAAAAATATATACAATTGGATATGAACACAAATAGATAATAATAAACAAATTCACAACTTCCAAGTATTAGTATAAAATGTGAAAAATTATTAATTTATCTTTTTTTTATTCATGGTTGCCAAATGCTGTTGGTAAATTTTCTCCAGGTTTGTACACATTTTTGGGTCTATTTTTAGTTTAGTTTAAGGTAAGAACTGTGTTAATAGCTATAAAAGTATTGAAATGATACTCTAAAGCTACTTTAAAAGTTTTTTTAATAAAAAATTTTTTGATGATGAAATACTTTTTTATCTATATGATAGATTTTTTGAGTCAAATAGAAATTTTACTACTTAACATATATGTTAAATTTTATTATTTATGTTAAAATTATTTAAAACTTCAGGTTTTTTGGCAACCCTGAAGTTTCTAGTCAACTTTTTTAACTTTACACAAAATGTCTTGTTTGTTTGCAGTTATGTAGTTAAATAACTTTTTAAAGCTCAAATTCAATCTTGTAACGGTACTAAATACAAAGAACATTAATAAAAAATATCAAACTTCACTTAAAATACTACTTGTATTATAATAAACAATAAAATGATTTTATTTAGACTAAATTAAAAAAGCTAAGTATGCAAACACTTCGCAAGATGCTACTTTAAATCCTGAGTTCTCTAGTTTTACTTTATTTTGCTAATAGTAGAGTTATTTAAAAATATTGTGTTTTCATTTAGTCTAAAAACCTGTTGTACTTAGTTGTTGTACTTTAATTCATATCACTTTTTTTTTTGTATTTTCATTACCATAAACTTGTATCATAATTTATTGTTTAAAATTATGAATATTGATTTTTTCAAACTCATTCTTATGCAACTCAGTATACGGATTAAAATTACTACATTATTGTGAAATTGCCTCAACTTTATATATAGTAATTTTTCATTGTTTTATATTAGCTTATTTTCTGTGATCATTGTGTAGTACACGTGGAACAGCCTATAGAATGATAAACTCACCTAAAAACAATTTAAATTTTTATTTACTTATTAAAACTGCACTTAACTTTTAAATATGTTGAAATATGCTGAAAGAATATATGAAAACAATCTTTAAATTAACATTAAATAAAAAAATATTTCTTCTTAATAAATTACATACTTAAAAAATTAATACACAAAATATTTACTTGTTCGGAGTCTGGCAATTCATCGAGAGGCACAAGAATGTCTTCGAGTGGAAGCTCGCTGTTGATCCACTCTGCATCTATCACGTCGATGAGGCGGCCGCACAGACGAGGGTCAGCTTCGATTCCAATACTGTTATGTGATTGGTTATTAAGACATTGACAAAAAACAGAAAAAAATGGTGTATCAAGCAGCAATGCAAAATTTTTACATATAAAATTTCAATTTTTTTAATAAACTGAAATCAGTAGATGCTTTTTAATTGAAAAACCCCAATCTAGCTTAAACTTATAGATAGTACATTATTAAATATTGATATATATATATATTTCATAATTGCGTTAGACAATTACGTCAGAACTAATTAAATATTTTTAGAATTACTACAGGCAAAACAGTAAAAAACTTCTATTTTTAATCTAGTGCATCAAATTATAAACAGAAATATGATATATTAATGCAGCAGTCAGCTAAATTTTCAAAAACGATAAAAAGCCAAGTTTTTTGTGGTGAAAAATTAAAATAAAGTTCTACTTTTAATAACTATCAGTTACTAGTGCTTTAATATTTATATAAATTTTTGGTTCAAAATAGTATTTTTATATCAATTACTACAATTATTTTTAAATATTTTCGGCTTACCGAAGAGATCTTTATATACAGTGTGGCCTGCTAGTGTTTTTATAAAAATAGGCAGGCGATTTCTACAAGGCTGGCAAACCCCTGTATTAAGGTTTGAAGGAGTTTAAAAATAGTTTTAAAATTAAAACTTATCTGAGATTTATGTCTTAAATTGTTGAAGTATTTTAAGTTTAAGAAAAAAACAATATATTTCGAAAAAAATTAACTCTTAGATAGAAAATACAAAGTAAACAATAAAAAAGTATTACTTAATAAAGTCCAATTGTCATCTAAAACATCTTAGCAACTTTCAAAAAAATTTGCTTATTTTTCACTAATATTTAATTTATTAAAAAATGATTTGTATTTAAATGTATCTAATTTTAACTTAATTCTAACAATACCCTTTCTTAAATATATTAAAACTTGAGGTCTTGAGCTATTATAGAAAGTTAATCGTTTTGTTATTTTGACCAAAAACACTGACTTTTTACCCTGAAAAAACTGACCCGTGGCAACCCTTCATTTAAACTAATGAGATTTCGAAATATAACAACTTCCTACAGTAGATTAATGTTTTAAAAAATTATAAAATTTTCAAAATTATTATGTGATGTATACATATAGTTTCCTTGCTTAACTTAAGTCGTTTTTTGCTGAAAAATTAAAACCAAATTGAGTAAGCCAGAGTGTTCTAAACGTTTAAATTAGATTAAGAGTATCAAACCAAATTTTCATTTTAAAACTTCAACTGAATGTATGGCTGCAGTAAAGTAGACATAGTACTTATATAAACAAAACCAAAAACATACAATTATGATAATTAAAAAAGTTTATGTTCTAAACGTAACAAAAAATTGATTAAAACGCTAACTATCAAAATCACTTTATATGATAACAAACTTAAAGTTCATTTATGTTTAAAAAAGGGGAAAAATTAAACAAAATATTGAGACCTTGAATGTAGGGCATTTATCTAAATACTAACTATTGATTTTTTCAACTAACTGTAGAAGATATACCCGTTAAAAGATTCATTTGGAAATTAGGTAGAGTTTTTTAAACGAATTATCTTTAAATGTGTAAATTGAAATACCATAAGGGCAAATTATAACACAGTAAAAAGCTAATAAATCTAGCAAGCGGTAGACTTTTTTGGTGATTAAAAATTTAAAGTTAGAGTTATAAATAATTTTATACAACTGATTTTCGTATTTTCAAATTTGGTTATGTGTATTTTCTGCTTTCAGTATTTTAGAAATTACTTAAAATTAAATACGATCAAATCATGTTAGTTTTTGTTCAAAACGAATCAGAAGCAATTTTTAATTTATCATCAAAATTAAAGCTTGCAACAACCTCCGGAAAAAACGCCTAAAACAGTTATATATCTATTCTTCTTACCTTTCTTATCTGATACAGTATAGTCTCCATTAAAAAACAAACAAAGTTTTTTAAACTTCAAAATGTTTAAACTATTTTTATGTTTTTAAATTTGCTTTTTTTTTTTGGGAAAATTCATTGTGTTTAGTAAAATTTAAAGAGAGACCTCTACTTTTCTAATTTTCTCAGGACGTATTCTAGATATCCTTTAAAAAAATTCAAAAATTTTCAGTTTAGAATCTTTTTTTTAAAGTGTTTTGACCAACATTTAAGAACTTTTTACGTTTTATTTTCTAAACAGTGGAGATATTGAAATTTTTATTAAAACTAAAAATTTAAATTTTTGGTTATTGATAATTATATCTTAATTTTTGATAGACACTATACTAAATTTGACAAAAAAATAAAAAGATTAGTAATAAATAAGTATGTCAGGTGTTTTGGAGTAGTTGCAGCAAGTCATATTTTAATAATTAAACTTTAGTAATAACAACTTGCATCATTTTCTAATCAAAAAAATTCCTTTCTTGTCGTCAACTGCTGCTTAGCCCCCGTTTCAGCCCATTATGAAACAGTATTTAAAAAGTCAATAACTTAGTAATTCAATATTATTACAAAAAATAACTTACTTGACAAGCATTCTTTCTTTGACACTTTCTGTTTAAATTTATATTTATAATAAACATTTATAATAAACTTTGACAGTTTTTACAATTTACAGTATTATAAATATGGTTACAAATTGCTAAAACAGATAAATTATATAAATCTAAACATAGTAATAACATTTAAAAACTGAGGTTAAAAAAAACTATATAAGCATGTACATTAGGTTACATGCGGTAAACAAAAATGTAGCTAATAAAGACTTTACAACAAGAACAGGACAACCTAAACAAACATTCTAATAAATTTTACCCAGTAAGTAGAAAAGATACACACCCATACTTTATAACTTTACAAATTAATTAATTTAATATGCAGTGCTTATTTACTTATCCGGACGCTTACTTATCCGGACAGTTTCAGTCGAGAAGAAAACTCAAATATAACTTAATATTAAAAACATACATTTTTGTTTGAAACAAACATTTAAGCTACTATGCTGTAAGAAAATTTTGAGTGATTTTATAGATTCTGCAAATTAGTTCATAATATTATGACGTAATAACACTATTTAAGCTTACATTCAAACGTTTTTCAAAACTAGTTTACCTTTTAAAAACCTTTGTATGCAAAGTAAGTCAGTTTTTAAAACTATTTTAATCAATAAAATTAAACACATCATTTAAAGTTTTTTATTTAAACTTTTAAATTTTTTTTTAGTTGATTAAAATTCAAGTCTTTTTAGAAAATGAATGTATAACAGTTCTTTTACGTTTGATTTTTAACTCAAGTATTTTTTTTTAAGATGAGGTACATGACAGTTGTGTTTATTTTTATAAGTTATATAAGTTTGACACACTCAACATACAAGGTTTTAGAAATGGACAAGACATAAAAAATAACAAGTTGCACTAAACATTTAAAATAAACTATCAGTTTGTAACATGGTAAAACAAAATGTGCCAAAGACTTTTACAATGGAGGAGTTTAGCATAGGCAGGTCGACTTTGTACGACATTTTAAAAATTGAAGAAAAGTTAAAAAAAAATTAAAGCAGAAAAAGAGAAGCTGAGTTTTTATTATTTATTACGCATTGCATAATATACAACATTATATTGTTTAATGAGAAATATTATTTTTGTACTTATCCGGAAAAGTTTACAGAAAAATCTTGCCCAACATGTCCGGATAAGTGAATAAGCACTGTATTATAATTCTAAAAAATATCATACATAACTGTTATATTTACAAAAATGATTTTCATATCAAAACCTTTCTCGAAAATGAACTTTCTATATAAATTATTCAAAAATTTTGGATACTCAATGGTTTTTATTTTAATTTGTAATACATTTTAAAACTTTTACTAAAAAATATAAATCAATCATTTTTTAATCAATAATTTTTATAATATTCCATGTTTTCTACAATGTTTAAGGATTCTGGTCACTCTGTAAATTAGCAAAGTTAAAAAGCACCTTGCTACTTTTTGAAGCAAATAATTCAATTTACATTGGACCAAAGTATTTGGTCAAGGATATGTTATATAAAAAACCAAAGTAAATCAAAACTTGTTAGTAGTAGTAATTGATAACTTTAGAAAGTACTTTTGGGCAATTCTGAGAGAAATCAAAAAAAAAGTGTCCCAAGAAACAATATGATACTATTTTAACAAAAGAGTGAATCACATTTACTATCAACTCAGATTTCTTATAATATTTTTCTACTATGAATATTTTTTTACTTTTAAGGTTAATATTTTTTTATTAGTTAACAATCAGTTAAATAATTGTTAGTATCAACTCAATACCTAGTAAAATGGAATTTTACTATGTGTTTAACATGGGAGCGGGTCAAAATTGCAGAGTGCACAAAATTGAGCGAAGATACTTTTGCACAAAGACAAATTTGCACGAGTGCAAAAAATTAAAGGGGGAACAAAACTGCACGACAATAATTTTACACCAAGGGTCAATTTTGCACAAGAGTAATAAAATAAAAAGAAAAATATAATTAAAAACTAATTAAAAGACTAAAGGAAAAAAAGTTACTGACCGAGGGTGATGGTTAGGGTGACGGTGATAGTATATATTAAAAATAACTAGTAAAAATTAATATTAATAAAATATATATAAAAAAAGTATAAACAACAAATAAAAAGCTACCAACCGAGGGTAAGGGTTAGGGGTAACAGTGATAGACCAAAAAATATTAAAAATAAAATAAAAAGTTACCGACCGAGGGTAAGAGTGATAGTAAAAATAAAAATATTAAATTAAATTTAAAAAAAAATTAAAGTAAATAAAAAAATTTAAAAAAAATATTTAACCCATGCAAAAAAGTCTACTTGTACAAAAGTTTTTTCGTGCAATTTTATCCCCTCGTGCAAAAGTGTCTTTGTGCAATTTGTACACTTGTGCAATTTCGTCCCCTTGTGCAAATTTGACAATTTTAATTGCACGAGTTAAATTCTTTTAATTTTTATTTTTGTAATTATTTTATTTTTTAATTTAGTTTTTTTTTACTATCACTGTTACCCCTAACCCTTACCCTCGGTTGGTAAGTTATTATTATTTTTTTTA
Source organism: Thalia democratica (assembly GCF_965202585.1). Taxonomy (NCBI): domain Eukaryota; kingdom Metazoa; phylum Chordata; class Thaliacea; order Salpida; family Salpidae; genus Thalia; species Thalia democratica. The sequence continues at coordinate 64,502,177 of NC_139165.1, forward strand.
ATAACCTTTTTTCCTCTTTTTTTTACTATCACTGTTACCCCTAACCCTTACCCTCGGTCAGTATTTTTTTTTATTCAATTATTTTCAAGTTTTTTTTTTCTATTCGCTTTTTTTCTGTACTTTTTACTCTTGTGCAAAAATGTAACTCGTGCAATATTGACCCTTAATGCAAAATCGTCTTCGTGCAATTTTATTTGATCGTGTAATTTAGACCCATTCCCGTATAATATAGCTCTTAGCAAGGTATAAGCTTTTATAAATTATATAAAAGTTCACACCTTGCTAAGTGCTCAGTCTTGTAAATAGCAATTATATAAGTAAATACAATAATAATATACTGCTATGAGTTTAAAAGTTTAAATTATTTGATACAAAGCTTTTAAATAAGGGACTTAAAACATTTAAACAAACTAATAAATTTAGTTTTAATTAATTTAAATGTATAACACTTTATAAACTTAAACTAATAGTTATGTTTTAACAATAACATACTTAAGGCTAAATAAAAATACAGACAAATAAATATAGTTTAATTTAATAACAACTATTTATATTTTAACAAGAAAATTACACTACTTTTAATAAATTTACATGCAGTTTCTATGATATATCCAGTCTAGATATTTTACTTTTAGACAGGTGCTCTCAATAATCATAATTTCTAATAACGGAAAGTGATTTAAAATGTATTATATATATATATATATATATACATCAACTTGCAATTGAAATGACATTACATCAATAACATCTTTCTGGCTGGCTGACTCAACAAATGTTACATTCCAAATCAAAAAATAATAAAAGTAAAAACAGCAGAAGAATTTGCTTTTTATATTAGAAAAAAAAAAGTACAATTTTACAAACAAAATTTGCATATTTTGTATAATAATGACGGCATAATACATCAAAAGCAGTTGAAATGTCTTAAGTTTATGCCTATAATTATAGGTTTTCAGTTAACATAAAAGTTATAAGTCTAGAACATGTATAAGTGATTTAATTACTGTCTTAGTCGAAAAATCAAAAAATATGTGATTTTTGGGGTTGAAATTAGGTTTTTTTTGGGCAGAAGTACAGTAACCTCTCACATATTTACGCACTCGTGACGTTACGCACTCTCGTTTAGTTACGCATTTTAGATTCTAAAAAATTAAATTTTTAATTTATATTGATATTGTACAAATTAGTATATCTATTACATATCATTAATATATCTCTAATACAATGCAAGATAAGTTTATCCTTTGTGGGCAAAGGTCAAATTAAAAAATGTTGTAGTAGCATAAACAATTTTTGTTAAACATTTTCTTATATGTTTTTGTTCAAAAGAAGAAATCCATTACAGCACCAAATGCATATTTTTGTAAAACGCTATAGAAACAAACTTTAATATAGACACCACACCAATTCTTAATTGTAAAAAATAGCTTAATTATAAATTGAATTTGCTTAGTTGATTAGAATGTAAATGTTAAGTATCAAATAAGTTACATATAAACAAAGATAAAATCTACTTAAAATTAAAAATTGTCTACGAGTGTTATTATTTTATATAAATTTAAATTCTTTTATTTAATATATGTATAGTTTTATCTTTTGTTTTCACATTTATATATAAAATAAAACAAATTGTTAAATGAAGGAAAGTCCCCAGTCTGCTTTTAACTAGAAGCAATATTATAAAACAGCTTACTATAGTAAGTTTATTTGATACCTCTCGTATCTTTACGATCTCTCGTATCTTTACGCATTTTTTCTGTGGACACAATGTGCGTAAATAAGCGAGAGGTTACTGTATTTTATTTTTGTTTTTTTTAGATTCTTCTTAATGAAACAAAAACACATTTAAATCATATGTCTTCATAAGTCAAGCAAACATCAACGAATTTTATTTGATGGTATTGTTTTTCAAATGTAAAACATAACTCTAAATTTGATACCTAACTATTTTGATTAACATTTAATTTATCGACATTAAAGATTCTTATTTACAAAAACCAGCATATAAAAATTCATAAAAATAAATTTTAATTAGCTTTTGAGATATAGCCATTTCTAAATAACATATTCTTATACAAATGCAACTTTTTTGTAGTCAACTTTTTGGAAAACTTCAAAATAATTTTATTTTTTAAACTCAAGACTTCAAAGTTTTAGGAAAATTTGTGATAGATTAAAACAAATTAAAAGATATAATTTTCAAAGGATTAATAAATAAATATTATACAAAAAACATAAAAAGATTAGTTTTTTGTAACAAGTTTTTTTTTTCATGTTTTTGAAGTTTCTTATTTTTGAATTATTAAAAAACAGATTAACGATAAAATATAAAGAAAATTGGTTAAAAACAAAGTAAAATATATTTGTTTTTTATCTGTTTGATTTGCGTCTTTTATATAAAACCTATTGAACTTACCATGCTTGACCCCTTGATCTCAAAATCTACTTCGAAATTTGTTAAGCTAATATAAACACCTAGAATAATAGCTAATATGCTAGAAACAGGGTTGCCACTCGTTTTTTCAAATTTTTTTCCAGGTTTTCCAAATTTCTTCCAGGTTTTTAAAAATACACATTTTTGGGTCTATTTTTAGTTTTAAGTTAATTTTTATTTAAGAAACTGTGTTAAATAGTATAAAAATATTGAAAAGATACTGTAAAGTTACTTTAAATGTGTTTTATAATAAAAAATTTTTTGATGATGACAAAAAATCTTAATTATATGATAGATTTTTTGTGTCAAATCAAAATTTAACAACTGAAAATGTTAAAATTATTAAAAATTCCAGGTTTTTCGATCAAAATTCCAGGTTTTTCAAGGTTTTTTTCAAAGTTTCTCAAATTCCAGGTTTTTCCAGGTTATTTTAGCCTAAATTGTCAAATTCCAAATTTTTCCAGGTTTCCAGGTAAAGTGGCAACTCTGTAGAAATGTTAATAGCTAATATAAACATCTAGAAAAAAGATCAATTTATAAAAAACTAGATGGACCCCTTCTCGTTATGCTATTCATTTCAAAAACTCATATTAGCCGGTATGAGTTTTTCACAATAACTCAACAAGTTTAAATTAACCGGAATTGTATGGTAACATCCAACAGTATTTTGGTTGCTAAAAAATTTACTATAAAATAAGATTTAAAAATTACCTGATCTGTAGAAAAATTTTCAATTAGGAAGACAGCTTTTGAAAACTTGTTACAGCTGAAAGAAAATAAATTTTAGTTACAATAGAAAATATGAGAAGCAGAACATTATAGAAATTTATTTGTCAATCGTTAACATATTAAAAAAAAACTATAGAATAAATATTAGTAATGTTTTATATTAAACTTATTTCTAAACATGGCTTGTACTTTACTATATTGATATTTGAACCTATATTACAACCATTTCAATTCTTGAACAGCAAACAACACTTTGTGTTCCTATAAAACAAAAAAATACATGAAATAAACTTCTGAATTTAACAAAAAGCTTAAATTCGCAAAAAAAAAGTAATGAAAACATTTACTAACTTTAAATGTAGATTTTTTGTTAAATACTGTACAATAAACTTATCTACAAAAAAATGAACTGAAATTTATCTAAGTATTTAATGCGATTTTTCAAGAAATATACAGCATAATTTGAAATAATAATTTTATACCTTAAAGAACTTTTATTATCCACTTTATAAACATTAGAAAAAATACATTTCTTTAACTTTTTTAGATACAAGTTTACAATTTCACTTAATTCTATTAATTTTGCTTCTGAGTTAAAACAAGCATATTTTACTTTTAAATTTTAGTTTAACAACTCTTTTTGAAAATTATTTGTTTTAGTCACTAACTCATACTTTGTATTTGTCTGAAACAATTTTTGATATAGAATAAATATATTCGTAACATGTATTTTAAAACTTTATGGAAAGCTGAAGACTGTAGCTTATAGTACCTTAGCAAAGAAGTTTCTGCATAAAGTTCAAAACACTGTAAGCTGGTCAGAACAAAAAAGTCTTATATTTTAAATAAAAAACTTGTCAAATTTTTAAACTAATTGTTTTATTAAATCTAATAAAGAACAACTAATGAGTTTCAGACTCTGAAAAAATGTTCTAGTAAAATTAACAACTTAATTTCCAACATATTCTGCGCATTTCCATGTGTCTACAAGTAAGTCATTAATCCAAATGTCTTTTTTACCAGTAGTATCACACAAAGCAACTGCCATCCATGTACGCTGAGGTATATAAGAATCTTTTACAACATCCAGGATTTCACAAAAGAAATACTTAAAAGACACTATTGCAGAAAATCTCTCCTTTACTTGAGATGGCCACATTGTTGGGAGGTTTTTAGGTTTAATTCCACCAAGCTTAGCAAAACACACCATATCCTTATAAAAGGAGAAGTTTGGGTCAAGCAGGCGAAATCTTGACTTGTCTTTCACAACAGTGAACGTCCCATAATCTACAATATAACAGCTTATAAAATTATCCATTTGACTTTCAACTCTTACCCTGTACCAGTTTGGCATACTCTTTTCAATAATAAGCAAAGCATACATCTTTCCTTTGATAACATTTTCCACATAATTAAGAGTAGTAATTGAACTTTGATAAAACTTATTCATACTACAACGTAATTCGTCTCGGAGTTTTAATTTTTCAGTTGATATAATCTGAAGTTTATCAGGGGACTCTACTTCAAGAACTTTCACTCTGATCAATTTATTTCTTCTTTCAAAATCTAATGGATTAACTGTACAAGACTTGGCCATTTCTTTACTCAAGCTATTTTCAATAAATTGTTTTGAATTTTTCTTATTTTCAGCTAATCGAATTATTGGACACTTTGATTCACATTGAGATGGTACAATTTGAACAGCTTTGTTATCAAAATATATAACAGTCTTACAAACATGAAAAACAGAAAAATCATCTTTGAAACTTACAGTCAATTGATTCTTACAAACTTTACTTAGATACTTTTTGGCCTCTTTTAGACTTGTAGAAAACATCTTTGTATCAATTGAATCATCAGCTATTTTGCAGCAGATTGCTTGTCTTGGTATGCAAAATAAACTTTCAGACTCAAGTTTGTACAAGTTACAGCGAGCAACTTTCTTTTCACTACCTATGTCAATTAAAAAAACTGTTACATCACGACATTTATCGTCTTTATTGATTTCAACTACTTCAACTCTATGCAGCTCATTGCTAAAAATAGCAAGACAAATTTTACCTACATACAAATTATGTGCTAGCTCATCTTTCGGATTAATCATATTGAAAACAGTTTTTTGCTTGTTTAACATTGCTTTTAGGGTTCTCAATCCCTCGCCATATACTTGCACATAAAATTGATCATGTTCAGCATCAATGTTTGAAATTTCAAAGTTTTCAAAGTTTTGGTTTTTAGGAATAGTTGGAGTTAAGTTATGATTTAAAATTAAATCAATACATGTTTGATTGATAACTTCATCATTATCGTCACTTACTTTAATTAATTCTACCATGTTTAAACTTCTATTTTCAGTAACTGATTGAGATTTTATACTACCAACAATTTTTGCAGCAAAAGTTTTGTGAAGCACTTCATTTTTAAGAAACTCCAAAACATTGCAATTACTACACAGTGTATCAGCATCCAAACTTGCAAGACCTACAAGTACTGCTTGCATTGGAAGAGAAACAAAATCTTCTGTCAAAACACGCAAAGACACTAAGTCAACAATTTCAAACTCGCCGTTATCTACTAAATAAACTTTTGCCTGTTTGTTCTGATTATCACCACCTTCATTGTTCAATACTGAAATAAGTCTTGCACGCGCACAACTATCAGATGAAATTACAGCATAAACACAGTTTATTGGGTATTTATTAGGAACTAGGCTAACTCCTTTACCCTTTAAATAAAAATCTTTCATTCTGGTCTCTAGCTTAACTAACTCATCAGTATAGCCCTCTCCTATAAGACAAGCTTCAATTTCTGTTGTGCAAGGAGCTGAGAGAATAAATAAATGATAAATTTCGTTTAAAATAAGATCAACTGTCGACTTAGGCTGCCAGCTTTCAGGGTTCATTAAACTTTTACAATTACTTTCAAGTAGTTCATGTTCTAAATTCAACAACTTAGAATTCAAATTAATACCTTCATCATTTTTAAAAACAACAGAGTGCTCAACTTCATTGTCTTTTGAAGATGTAGCACAAGTTGCTGATATTACTTTCATTGTTAACTTTTGATTTGACAACATATTTTCACAAGAATTTGAAGTAATAGGATTCCATCTACCTTCTGGTCTATGTAACAGACAACAAATTGAAAATTCCGAATTGCTTGAATATTTAGGATGCATAAAAACTAAATCTTTTATTTCTACTTGATCACTTGTACCTTCATCAACATTGTAAATTAGAGCTATTTCTCCTCTAACAGCTAAAACTTTTGCACGTTGATTTAAATTAGTGATAACATAAGTTCCTGTTGTTATTGTCTTATTGTTTATGTCTAATTTTGAATTGGAAATTATGTCTGTCATTTCGTCAAAGCTATCTTTTTCGTTTTCCAATTGAACATACAACTCATCACAATCGAAAAAACAGCTTACTATTACACTATAAATCTTACCTACTTCTAAAGCCTTATGTTTAGTTATTTTTATATTATCAAAGTCAAAAGTCTCTGGAGAATTCAAGCTATCTGACTTAGACAAATACAAAATAGTCTTTGTTTTATTAGTAAGTGTAGTAACTTCACAAGTAGCCACATCACTTAATTTTCCTGCGACTAAGTCAGTATAAACTTTTTCAGGTAATTCTTCACAAAATCTTTTTTTGTATATATCTTTTATATTCTCTGCATGAACTCCACCTTCAACAGCTAGAACTTTTTTTAATCTAGACTTGTAATGGTCAACATTTTCTAAAGTAATACTAGCTTGTGGTTTTGTTTTCACCGATTGAGTAGTGGAACTTGGCTTAAAAACATTTTTAACTTTAGGTGGAGTTTTTGGATGTACATTCATAAAACTTCTCATCTTTGGGCGATTTTCTATTAAAGGATTAGTATACCTATCATATATCTGACTTGAAGCTTGTGGTCTTTTGTGAATACTGTAAACACTATCATTTTTTCTAGGCTGGTAGCTCTTAGTAAGTGGGTTAGAAAAAGAATTTTGCCTGTAATACCTATTTTCATTAGAACCAAACTTGGGATAGTTGTAGTTTGGACGTTGCTTTGGTCTTGAATACATTGGTTTTACCATTGACTTTTTAAAACTCAACACTACTCGTTTAGGTGCCTTTTTCTTTCTGTTATTTTTTTGGCCATCAACTAAATTCTTTATTCTAGCAGTAGAAGCATCAGCCACTGCATGACAAGTAACTTCGCCAGACCTAACATGCACTCTAACTACTTCCTTCAAACTTCCTAAGAACTTATGAAGAGTATCAAAGCCAAATAATTTATAGTCTATGTAGTAACCAGCAAATTCATGAAAATCAGACTGGACACGCTGTATTTTTACACCATCTTGTGAGCTCATCAAGACAGAGCGTAACAATATTTTAGTTTCGTTTAACTTTTTGTCATTATCCATTCTGTCTAAAATATTTAACCTAAAATAATATAGTTTAAATTTCAAGCATAAGATTTCAAATAATATAATAAATTCAAAAATCTGAATAACTTTTAAATAAGAACAAGAAGAACAAACAAGTAAAATCTTAATTTTATCTTAATTAAATTTTAAACATTAATCACACTTTGAAAAAGAAAAAAACTAAAGAATAATTTATTTAAAAAAAAAACAATAAAAAAGTACAGTAACTGTATTAATATTAACTGGGACATAAAAATATAGATATGGTATTCTAAAATTTTAGAATTATCTTATAAACATTCAAAAACTATGTAGTAATTCTAATTTCGACATTAAGTGAAAATGGCGTAAAATATTAAAAGTTTAAAAAATTGCCACTTATAAGATACTAAAAAATTAATCAAAACTTTTTAGTGCACTTGTAAGTTTACAAAACTAATTCAACAGTATATTGTGTATTTCATAAAATAATGATAATGAAAGAAATGTAATTTTTATAAATTTTTGTGAGAACTATAAAAAAATTTATCAAAGTAAAAAAGTCTTAGGAACTCAAAAAACAGTTGACTTAATAGTTTTTGAAGAAACGAATTAGTAACAGATCTACTAATGATATTTTTTTTAATAACTGTGTATATCAAAATAAAGTATATGATTATAAAACATACAAACAAAATATTAACAAATAGAATAACACAATTATAATAAAAAATAATTAAAACAAGGTAATCAAATAGCCTAGTATTGTTATAGTTTAACACAAGTATTGATTTATGGAATCTATTTGTAATTTACGAAACTATTCTTAATAAGTTAAATAATTTTAGTCACACAAGCTATCAAACTATAACAAAACAATAGTGGTCTACCACATCAAATTGCCAAATCTGGCCATAGCTTGCAGAGAACCAGATTCAAATAGATCTCTATTTGAAAAAAATATTTAACCTGGTTCGAGCTACATCATGATTTGAAAATTAGGTTCTATTAGTTCCAGTCTGGTATCAATTTAGGTTAAACATCCAGATCCGCCAATCCAAATTCAGATGACACCAGATTAAATTATGACTTTATTTTCAAATTGAAATCCAGCCTGTATCTTGTTTCAATTTTTTTTTCAAATTAAAATATGTTTGAATCCGTTTCTCTGCAAGCTAGGGCCAGATCCGAAGGGATCCAGCAATGGGATTTAGTAGACCACTATAACAAAATATTTAAAGATCTACCATAAGTTTTTGATTAGATACAATTATAAGCTTGAAAAAACAGGTATAAGCTTTATGTCGTTATAAAACTTAAATATTTCTTAGTAGAATATTCTATTTTTTGACAGACAAGTTTTTAATAACAACTCTTTTTAATTGTTAATTTATACTTTTTTACTGCAAATAGTAAATATTTACCTTTAAAATTTAAGAAAAGGATTTATAATTTCTAAACTAATCTGGCAAGTAATTTACATAAGCTTTTATTAAAACCTAATTAATTTATATATTTATTACATTAAAAATACTTATAACAAACAACCTGATCAACTTCAACAAATGTAATAAATTAATTGTGTTTTTGAGAACCAATAGATTGAGGCCTGAGGAGGAATTTAAGTAAATTAAGTTGGAGAGTTTAATTAGTTTTTTATGGTAGACCAAGCTATAAAGTAAAAAAAAACCTTTCACTAATAATCTGTCACAAACAATTTTTTAGCAATTATTTTTAAACTTGCTCAGGTTAATATTTAATAAAATTTATATACTTAGTCAGAAGAATTTTTTTTTAGTTAAGCAAAAAAAAAATACTACTAAACATTTAAAAAAAATTGTTAAAACAAGTTGTTCAATGTTGCAAGGAATGTTATATAAAAAATTGTAGTAAACTGGTACAAAAATGTAGGAGACATGTATTTCTTTGTTTTTAAATTTCTGAAATCAACAATAAAAAATTTTTCCTACATGTGTTTGGATTGGGAAACTTTTTAGAAAACAATATTTCTAAGTGAATTAAAATTATTATATATTTTTTAAAAGTATCTTTATTTCAAACAATGAGTAAGTTTTTCTAAATTATGTTAGATCCCCTATGGCCCTAAATCTCTGTAAGTTTGTGTTGTACAAAACTTCTTATAAATTATAAAATTTACAACAATAAATAAACATTTGTTAAAATTCTTTAATAAAATATGCATATATCACTTTGAAATTTATCTAACATAATCGGGTGTTTTTTTTTATTTGAAAATTCTTTATTAAACAAAAGTAAAAGATATTTAAATACATTTATAAAAACTACAATACTTATTTTAGAAAACTATAACAGAATCTCTAAATATCAAAAATAATGTAAAAAATATTAAGTTTTATAATGTAAAAGCTATTTGATACTATTAGAATACTAAAACAATACTTATTTTCTGTTGTACATTTAAGATAAAAGATATGTAGACATTTTTTAAATGTTATAAGGTACTTTTAGTGCAATATTACTTCAGTTAATGTTGTTTTTATTTATAAAATGTTAATTTGGGTTCAATTTTTGTTTATATTTGTATAAGATAGTACTCTAGTAATTCAGACTTTTTTTTCTCGATCAACTAAGCTTTTTTTTCTGGCAGCAATTATATCATAGTAAGGATCATTACTAATGCTTTTCCTAATAAAACTAATCCATTGATCTTTTTCTGAGGGTGTAGGAGCTGAAAAACGATAGCTCATATGTTTGTTAGCTTCAAAAAGCTTACCTTCGGAGTCTGGCTTTGCTCTTTTGATGCTGTCTGATACTGCATCTGTAGGCAAGAAAATTTCAAAACAGTTATGCTTTTTAGTATCTGTCACATCTCTGACTTGAAGGTTTTCAAGCGGTATTATTCCTTTTGGTTCTTTGTCAGAAGTGTATTCAAAGTAATATAAACAATTGTCTTCAAGTACAAACCAACGCCTTCTCCAAGTTTTGTATCTCCCCCCTCCCTGTTTGAGCAACCAACCTTCTTTATCTGGATTGAAAAACTGAGATACATCCATGTCATCATCAGGAACTCTAAATTGATTTTTTTTAATGCTATCAAAGATCTGAGATTGCAACTCACTAGAAACATCCTTTCCATCATCTATACCCTGATTCATTTTAATATAAGACTCTTTTGTCACTTTTATGCTTTTAGCTGATGGATTGTGTAAACTAGTGTTAAGCATGATGACAGAAAACGACAAAATATAACAAGTATCAGTGTTAGAAAACAACCCAGGATTACAAGTACAATACCATTCAGCAAACGCTTCCATCATCCGGTCAATTTTTTGAGCTTCTCCAGGTAATCTAAAACTCCATAAAAAAACTCTTAATGCTTCATCAAGTCTTTTATTTTTGAAGTTGTGCATATAAACAAATTCTTTTAAAACTTCTAAATGGAATTTATCAGCATCGCCTAAATACTCACCAATTGCAGTTTTACTCAAACCTTTTTCAGAGTTGTTATACAAAAAACTAGCTACACTATATGCTGAATTATCAATCAGATTAGCCTCCATAAGCATGGATAACCCTTTTTTAGGTTTCTTGTTGAAATTTTTTATTGCTACAAGAAGTTCTTTTTCAGTAGATTTAATATTGTCTAGTTCCTCCATTCCATCTAAATCATCATCTGTTTCTTTTATTTCCATTTTTAATTGTTCAATAGCTTCAAGAATAGCGGTTTTTCGCTGTAGAATGTCATTCATGATACATTTTGTTTCTTCTTCACCAATATCAATTAAATTCAACTCATTATTAGACATTCTTACAAGACAATAATGGTTGCTTTGTACTTAAGATATTAATTTATACCTGAGATGATTAGAGTTAATTATAAAATATAAGAACTTTAAGAAAATCAAGTAACAATGCTCAAAACTCTATTGTTAAAAAAAAATTTCAATATGATAAGACCTAGATATTTAAAACGGGTAGGTGTCAAATTTGCACAAGCCGACAAAATTGCACAAAGACACTTTTGCACTGTTGCGTTGCACGAGCAAACAATTTTGCATGGTTGAATTTTGTTTTTTTTTATTTCTTTATTTACAATAATTCTTTCTTTTCACTATCTCTGTTACCCCTAACCCTTACCCTCAATTAGTAGCTTTTTATTTCTACTTTTCAATTTATTTACTTTAATTTTTTTATTTCTTTATTTACAATAATTCTTTCTTTTTACTATCACTGTTACCCCTTACCTTTACCCTTGGTCAGTAACTTTTTTTTCATTTTGTTTTTCATTAACTTGTCTTTTTTCTTTGTTTTACTTTCCTGCAAAAATGACTCTCTGTACAAAATTGTCACTTGTGCAAATTTGTCCCCTTGTGCAATTTTGCACCCTCATGCAATTATGTCTATGTGCAATTCTGACCCATTCCCATTTAAAACACCTGATTTTACTATTTCCAGTTCATTACCGACTGTGTATAGGTTGCTTATTATTACAACTACTTTTGATTTTCCAGCTGAAAAAAAAATGCTTCAGCAATGTCATAAAAACACTCTGTATAAAATTTCAGATGATTTGAAGAAATTTTCACCTTGGCACCAAACGATTTTTTAAAAACCACCCCATGCAAAATTTATGGGATCCCAAAATAGCAACCTTGGAGTTTTAAGCTCAAATTTTTTTACATGTGGCTAGTTATCACACAAACACACTGTGAACAACTTTAAACAATTTAAAGAAAGTTTTATGGTGGAATATCTTGCCTTTGTGTAATGTTTATTACTTTTTATAATTTTTTTGAATTTCCAGTTTTTTTTTCTAAAGACAAGAAATTCTACCATAAAACTTTCTTCAACTTGTTTTAAATTGTTCAGTTTGTTTGTGTGACAATTAGCAAAATGTATGGGATCCAAAAATTTTGAGCTAAAAACGCCAAGATAAAAATTTTTGAATCCCATACATTTTGCATTGGGGTGGTTTTTATAAAATTGGTTGGTGCCAAGGTGAAAGTTTCTTTAAATCATCTGAAATTTTGTACAGAGTTTTTATGATATTACCAAAAAACAAAAAAAATACCAGCTTGAAAATCAAAAGTAGCCGTAAAAATTAGCACCCTACTGTGTAATTGTATCTAAAAGTATGTTAATCTGTATATAAAAATTGTTTAGACTTTTCCTTGACCATCAGTATAATAAATATTGACATAAAAAAGCAGAAGTTAATGTGCTACTTAATATTAGTTATCAGCTTGTAAAAGATATTCAAAATATTTTGAATTCAACATAATAAATGAAAAACCCTTGAAAATTATTAACATTTAAATCCTCAGAAATAATAATAGCAATATTAACTATTCTAAATGATGTTTTGACAAAACAGCAAATGAAATTATTAAATGCTTGTCTTTGTATACTATTATATTCTTTTTTTAGAATATGGTTAATAAATAACTAAGCTATAACAATTTGGTTTTAAACTTATGTTTTACATAGAAATAAACAAAATGAAATTTCTTACAAAACTAATTTAACTTTTAAATTACGATTTTTGATTAACATCCTCATTATGATTTAAAAAAATCTGATACAAACCATTGGTCAGGAATTTTTTATAGTTTAATTTCTTGGAAACTTAAATATTCACTAAAATCTATCCTTTGTGTTTATTTTTTTAGATAGAGACTTAAAACTTTTAGAAAGTGTAATAAGAAAAAAAATCAGTTGGAAAAACTTTTCTAATTAAAAAAAAATCAAGAATTAAGAAACAAAAAAGTTGAACTTTTTGTTGATTTTTTAAGAAAAAAAAATTATTAAAATTTTATTTAGTTTATACAGAGAAAGTTTCTTTCATTGCTCTAAAACTTTTTTGCACTAAAACTTTTAGTTGTTTTTTTTTTTTGCTTTTTAGATTGAGCCGTTTATAAGAAACACGTGCGACTCTTTCTTCTTGGTAAAAATAATAATCATCCCCACGCTATGCCCTTAATAAAAACAAATTGTCAGTAAAATTAGAAATGATTTAAACCTTCAAGATTTCAATTGCACTTAATTAATGCAGCCTAAAATAATAATTCAGATTTAAAAGGAAATGTTTATATATTTAATATCAAGAATTAAGTCTATTTAGCCAATTTTACTCTGTAGTTATTAATAAAAAACTACTTGTATTTTAACTTATTCTTCTAGACAATCAAAATTGTACAACAACAAATTTCAATTAATACTAACACAACTTTTTTTCAACAAAGCCAAAGTAAAAACAAAGTAATTCTAAACACTTACACAAAAACTATAACTTTGTAGAATATTTAGACACAGGGTTACCACTCTTTGAGTCAAAAATAATCCAGAGTGACCAAAAACTGTCTTGAGTGACCTTAAACTGTCTTGAGTCATCCTGAGTTTTTAAATCTTATAAAAGAAAGCATAAATAAAATTAAAAATTAAACAAACTTTTTAAAATCAATAAAAATCAGTATTTTGAACAAAATTGGTTATAAAATATCCAAATAGTGAAACTTGAGAACTTAATCTCAATTAAGAGCTATAAAAAAACTAGCTTGAGATTTAAAGAAAATTAAAAAAATTAGGTTCTTATAAATAATCAAACTCGTATGAGTCAAGCAGAGTTTTTTGAAAATGTTTAAACTATCCTCATGGTTGCCACTATTTGAGTCTAAAAAAACTGAACTGAGAGATTTTAAACTGTCCTGAATCATTCTGAGTTTTTTTCATATCTTGAGTGTATTTTAAATTTTCAAAATTAATAAAAATCTATCTCCTCATCAAAGTTGGTGATAAAATAACAAAATATTGAAACTAAATCAACTAAATCTATTCTGAGATTTATTAAAACCTAAAACTATCCTGAGTTTTTCATTAAAAAAGTTATTTATCCTGGATCAGCCTAAGTTTAAAAAAATTCAATAACTCCAAGTTATCTAGAGTCATCCTGAGATTTCTAAAAACTTTAAAATATCTATCTTGAGTTATCTTGAGTGTGTGGCGGGTCAAGAAAAAAGCTATTTTGATTGACCTTAAACTGTATCAAGTCAAACTGATTTTTTAATAAAATATTTAATCAGGGTGGCCACTAGTTTTTAGAAATTTCTTTCAGGTTTTTGAAAGTACACGTTTTTAGGTATCTTTTTAGTTTAAAATTAAGTTTTAAGTAAAAACTTAGTTAAATAGTATAACAACATTGAATAAATACTGTCAAACTTTTTTAAATGTGTTTAAAAAAACAAAAAAAAACTATGATGACAAAAAAATTTTGTCTATATGATAGATTTTTGTGTCAAATCAAAATTTTGTTACTTAACATGTAAAAATTGTTTAAAATTCTGAGTTTTTTGAGGTTATTTCAAAATTTCTCAAACTCAAGGTTTTACAGGCTTTTTTAGCTAAAGTTGTCAAATTCCAAACTTTTCCAGGATTCCAGGTTTGGTGGCCACCCTGTTAAATTTATTTAAAATATTTAAGTAACTTTTCAAAATCAATAAAAACAACTTTTTGAACAAAACTGGTTAAATAATAATACAAGTACATGTTAACATAAATCTGTTATAAAAAACAACAATACTGAAACTGAAAAAACTTAATCTCATTCAACATCTAGAAAAAAAATAGCTTAGTTTTTATTTATCTTTAAACTATACATAGTTTTTAATAAACAACCAAACTGGTTTGAGTCATCCTGAGTTTGTTAAAGAAAAACTTAAACTCTGTCTCACGGTTGCCATACTTTGAGTCAAAAAAAAACTGTGCTGATTGACTTTAAACTGTTTTGAGTCATCCTGAGTTTTTTAAATCCTTAAAAAAGGTTTTACAAGTTATCAATCAACTTTTTAATCTTGCAAGTCTAAGAGCAAAGTGAAATCTAAAGATTGTTAAAATATGTGATCTTCTCTTTGCTGATGATGCTGCAATCGTGGCTCACTTTGCCCAAGACCTGCAGACACTACTGAATCAGTTTTCATCGGTATGCTTTGATTTTGGCCTTACTATAAGTCTCAAGAAGACTTTAGTTCTAAGTCAAGAAACAGATATTTCACCATTAACCAAAGTCAATGACGAAGATATTGAAAATGTAAAACTTTGTATACCTTGTCTCAAGTGTTGCGTCAAACGCATCATTGGACACAAAAATAAATAGTTGCATTGGTAAGGCCTCAGACACTTTTGCTTGTTTGACTGTAAAAGTTTAGGATAGTTTGACTTAATATGTTCAGTATAAAAAAAAATATTTTTTTATATAAAAAATAAATTAATTTTTAAATTTATTTATTTACAAATGCAACAATGTTTCTCCCCTAAGGGATCTTCAGGCCTGTAAATAATTTGTAAATAAATAAATTTAAAAATTAACTTTGTCTCCAAAACCAAAATTGTCGAGACCTGTTGTGCCCAAGGAATAATCCTTGCATATATAAAAAATAAACAAAAAAAGTTTTTATTTTATTTTTATGTTATAAAATATTTATCTTGTATTTTTTTTTTTGTTCCAACAGAACTTTCTAAATATTGCAAGGAACATTTCCTGAAAATTTGAGGTAGTTATCTCAAAAAACGTAGGAGGAGATAGATTTTTAGTGACTTTTAGTTATTTGCTATTTTAGTTTGCGTCTCCCAAAAGGATCCTATTGTGCCACCAACTATGACATGCTATATCTCAAAAATTATTTTGATTTTTTAAAATTTGTAAAAAGCTTCTTGTAGCTTAGTTAAAAACTATATAAAATATTATCAAATTTCAAAAAAAAAATAAGTGTCAACCCCCCTATGCCCTTAACTACACTAATTTCAATGCCAGTATAATTTATAAAACAGTTACTCAAATACTTCAGAAAAAAAAACTTGAAATTGTATAACTAAGTTGAGATTTGGAAAATTCAAACTGTCTTGAATGAGTAGCAACCCTTCTCTAGCTTATAATTATGCTATTACACAGGAGTTAGTGTAGTTTCTCCTACAGCCAAACATTATTACATCAGAGCAATGAAAATGTAATTAATTCTTATCTAAAATTGATCACAAAATCTAATTTAAAACTTTTTTTGGATTTAAACCAATAAGGTGAACAATATACTAAAAAATATTTTTTATATAAAGCACTATTGTTTTATAGATTAGAGATACTTTTGAAGATACAAATACACTTTTTATATTTCAATGGGACTAATTACAGTTATGATTATATTACCTTAAAAAGAAAGTAGTAAAAAAAATCCCCAAGTTTTTGACCATTTCACAAATGTAACTATATGCAGGGATTAAGTTTGCTGTTAAAGTGTTCAAAAAAGCAAGTAAATATGCATTAACAAAACTTTTTTTTTTTAATTATTAAAAATAACTATTTGTTTTTTTTTTATATCTAATAAATCTAAATAGTAGTATTATATAGTAGTAGTGAATTTTTAAGTTGGTTTCTAAACAAGGTCGCCATAGGAAATTCAGAACAAATAACTTTGACTTCTGAAGTATGTTTATGACTTTGTTTAATATTTAAAACTATAAACAATATTACTTTTAATACTCACATTCAAAGCGAAATATGTCTATTTGCAGATGTTGCAAAAGTATTTAGCAAGTCAGAAAATTCTTTACAAATGACATTAGATAATATTCACAAATGGCAAAAAACAAGAAAACTTGATTTAAATCCAAAAATGCCGAGTTCTAACCATCAATAAAAATAAACCCTTCCCTATTAAGCTTTTAATTAATAAAACTAAAATACCAGCAGTAACATTTTTTAAAGACTTAGGACTACATATATCTGAAAATCTAAAATGGAACAAACATGTAAATTATTTATATAAAATTGCTCAAAACTCATCATACCAAATACTTAAAAGTTTTAAGATCAGTTCTTACTAAATTATTTAAAATCTACGTTCGCCCTAAACTCAAATACAATACCCTAATATGGTCACCCTATTTAAAAAAGACATTATTAGGATTGAGTCTGTGCAGAGTTTACTTGTTTTGTTTGTAAAAGATGCAACATTTCAAATACCTCATACAAAGATAGATTGGTGAAGCTCAGATTGGAGTCTCTAGAGTATAGAAGATGGCAGTTTGACTAGATATCACTTTTTAAAATTGTTAATGGTAAATATAAAGAATTTTTAAATTAGTTTTTTGTTTTTTCTCAGACCAATTATAATTTGAGAGGAAATGATAATAAAATAATTTTAATAATAGTCAGTGGCAAAATTCTTTTTTCTGCAGAGCAATAAACATGTGGAATAGGTTACCGCAGGATGTGGTTTTGTGTGGGAGGGTGGAACATTTTCGATTAAAACTAAAATAAATATATTTAAATAATATAAACACAAGTAAAATACATTTATTATTGAATAAAAATTCATTTTAAAATATTAGTATCACTAAGAATAGTTTTTCTTCCCTAGGACTTCCCCCTAAAGATTATAAGTCATTTTTGTTTTTTATTTATTGTAAATGTACAATCTTTTATAGTCTATGCATAATTTTTTATATGAGAATTTATTTTGTATTGTTTTTTGTGCTTACTAGGTTATAATTGATCATACAGGACTATTTGTTTGAAATTTTTTACTATGTTATGTTTAGTTTTTAAATTTTCATTGAATGTAATTTGTTTGTTTCTTTTTTTGTGTGTACTGTTTAAGCGGCTCAGGTTTTGATGCCATAGTCCATCTTTGCACAATAAACTCCAATAACAATAAACTATCCACTAGAAGGCTCTTATAGTATATTCGAATAAAAGATTAGAAGGTTGATTTACGAATTACTCATTTTGAAAGTTAAGAAAATTTATTTATTAAATTTGTTTAGCTCTCTTTAGAATAAAAATGCTGAAAATTGACACTATAGTATAGTATAAACTTTATAAGTATAAAAATTTTGAACATTTAGCTAAAAGTAGTTAAGCCATAAAGATTCAATCGTAAATAACCTGTGTAAAGGTTTAAATTTAGAGTAAGTTATACTTTACTTACTTAAATTTATGTTTACAATAATTCATAAAGTGGAAAAAATTAAAGTTGAAGAACATTTTATTGAAAGAACTAAAATGAGGGTAATTTTAAATGGTCTTAAAATGGTCTTAGGAGAAAACTGAGAAGTAGTTTTACAAAAGGTATATAAAGTCAAAGCTAATGTCAAAAGAAGTGTCTGAATTAATTGACCTATTGGCTGACACGCCCAAGTTGAACGGCTTCCCAAAAACACTTAAAAAAGAAATTCCAGTAAGACTCATTTAATCTATGACTAAGTCACCACAGTGCAATTTATCTACCTTTTTAGTTTACATATTAGAATCAGTAGTACAAAAAATCTCAATTCACATAGAACTTGATTTTTTAAGTTTGTTGATAAACATAAAACCTCAAATCTTACCCAATCAAACAACTTTAGGTCTTGTTTGACATAAAAAGTTTGTTTACAAACATAGCACTTGAATTGTAATCAAGATTACATAAAAACAATCTCTAAAATAAATAAAAGAGTTTCTCTTAAAATAAATTTCATCAAATTTAAAGTAGCAGTTTTTAAAATGTTTTTACTTGATTCTTTTTTTTTTAATGGGTTGATTTAAAACTTTTAAAGCAAGATTAACTATAATCTAAATTATTTTTTGTTTTAATAGGTTGTAGATATTACTAGGTGTGAAAGAGAACACATTCTACTATTTTTTTAAATTAAAAATGTTGAAAAAAAATTTTGGTAGAATATTTTTAAAATTACTGTACATAAAAAAGTAGTCTTTTTTACTTAAAAACGGCATTGGTGGACTATAGATGTTAGTGTTATTAATATTAACCAAACTAAGGGCTAAAATAAATACATAAATTTTACAGGGTTGCCAAATGTTTTTGGCAAATTTTCTCCAGGTTTTTAAAAGTACACATTTTTGGATCTATTTTTAGTTTAAAGTTAAGTTTAAGGTAAAAACTGTGTTAAATAGTATAAAAACATTGAAACAATATTCTAAAGCTATTTTAAATGTGTTTTAAATAAAAAAATTTTTGATGATGACAAAAAAAATTTATCTATATAATATATATTTTGAGTGAAATTGAAATTTTACTACTTAACATGTTAAAATTGTTAAAAATTCCAGGTTTTTCCAGGTTTCAAGGTTTTTTGGCAACCCTGTTTATATGATCAACTTGTTTCATTTTCAACAATGTTAGGCGGTTTACTAGTTCAAGGACCAAAACAAGTGCAAAAAGTACATAATTTTGTATATTTTTTTTCTATTTTTTGTGAAAAGACTAAAAAATTCCTAATTAACTAGTAAAAACAATTTATAAACAAAACTATGAAAAATTAATAAATATCTTAGTTTTAAGAAACTTTCTAATATTCTTTTTTAATTTGATTTTATCATTTTAAACATACTCAAAAACTCTTCAAATGCCCTTGTACTAGGGGCATATGAAGGGTCCACATTGATTTTTTAAAGTTGATTGTATTTTATTTATCTGAGCTATCAGACATTTTAACCGCTTGAAAAAATTCAAAGTAATTTTTGAGATATGTTCAATCAAAGTTGGTGACCTTTTATTGTTTTTTTATCTAAAATTTTAATTTTTTAATATTTTAAAATCACAAAATACTAAGTCTTTAAACTATAAAAGGACCGCTTTGTAAAAGTTTGAGGTCTCTTGCTCAAAAAATGAAGAAGATAGATTTTTAGTAAATTTTAAAATTTCCAGAAAAATTGATCCTGAAAAATTTGTGGTTTATACATTTGTATCGGAATTATTTTTGTAAAAATTACAATACCTCAAATTTTAAATAAGTATTTTTTTAATAAAAACTGGCTTGTAGTTTTCATTTCAAGCTTTCGTATAGGATCAAATGTTATTTTTAGTAAAAAAAGTTTTAAATTAATTTCAATCTTTGCCTTTTATTAAGATAAATTCAAAAATTATTTTTTATTTCCAGTTGCTAGCCTAATGTGCAATAGTTGCTTTTAAGAAGTGTAATAAAACTTTAAGTTTTTTCTGCACCTTAATTTTTATAAAACCAGGTAAATTAGATCAAATTTCTGTCAAATTGTATTATAATCAATACATTTTAAGAGCATAGGTGAATGTAAATCACCTTTTTCACAATTTAGTCTGACTTTTTTGAATTGTAACTAAGCTACCAGATGCTTTTTACAGATTTTTAAAATCAAATACTTTTTGAGATATAGCTGGTCAAATTTGGAGACTACAATAGGTTTCTTATGGGGGGAGCAAACTTAAACAGCTAATAGCTAGAAAATCTTAATATTTATATTCAAAATTTTTAAGTTAACAAAGTTTAAATTGTGGACCTAAGTTAAGTATAATATATCTGAGTTTAGGTTTACTTATTGAGTAATTAAATATTCTACAAAAATAATAAAAACAAAAAATAACATTAGTGACCAAATTGTCCTGAGTGACCTTAAGTCCTGAGTCATCCTGAGTTATTTAGATTCCTTAAGAAAATGTTTAAATAAACTTCTTAAAAACTATACAAACTTTCCAATATCATTAAGATTTATTTTTTGAACAAAATCTGTTACATAATATCAGAATATTGAAACTAGAATAATTAAATCTCATTCAAGATCTAGAAAAAAAATGGCTTGAGGTTTTCAAAAATCATAAAACTATAGGGAGTTCTTGATAAAATATCCAAACTGGATTGAGTTATCATGAGTTTTCTGAAAAAAGTTAAGCTAGCCTTATGTGTACTGTATTTTAGTTTAAAAAACTGTACTGAGTGACCAAAAACTGTTCTTAGACATCCTAGTTCTTCAAACCCTTAAAATAAATCAAAATTAATAAAAATTGAGTTTCTAAACAAAATTAGATTTAAAACAAGATTGTGCAAGTAAATCTCATTCAAAATGTATAAAAAAATGTCTAGAAATTTTTAAACAAAACTGTTTTTGATCAGCCTACGATTTAAAAAGGATTGAAATATCCTACGCTGTCCTGAGATTTTCAAAAATTTTAAAATATTCTAAGTATCATGAGTGTTTGGCAACCGTGCCTGAGTTATGCTGAGTAATCTAGATATTTCTAAATATTTCAAACTGTCATGAGTTATTCGAGTGTGTGGCAACTCTGCTAAAATCTCCATAACTACTTAAAAATTTGCTAATCTAGAGTACTACCTGGAGTATCTACAAAAAAAACCTACTAATTAAAAATAAAATAAAAATTAAGTATGAGTCAACTATGGTTTTAATTGATAATTTATTTGACTAGATAAATTACAGGGTTCAGGGTTGCCACTCATTTTTTCAAATTTTTTTCCAGGTTTTCCAAATTTCTTCCAGGTTTTTAAAAGTACACATTTTTGGGTCTATTTTTAGTTTTAAGTTAATTTCCATAAAAGAAACTGTGTTAAATAGTACAAAAACGTTTAAAAGATGTTGTAAAGTCATTTTAAATGTGTTTTTTAATAAAAAAATTTTTTGATGATGAAAAAAAAAAAATTTTCTATGATAGATTTTTTGTGTCAAATTGAAATTTTAGTACTCTAAATGTTAAAATTATTAAAAATTCCAGGTTTTTTCGATTATTTTTGCTTTTAATGTCAAATTCCAGGTTTTTCAAGGTTTTTCCAAGTTTCCAGGTAAAGTAGCAATTAAATGTAAATTAACACAAAATTGTAAAAGATATTTTCATAAAAAAATAAGTTCCAGGATATCCAGTGATTTTCATAAAATACAATATTCCTATAAACCATTAATTTGGCTATCTTGTAACATAGTAATGCATACCCATTGAGTATTACCTAGCAGTACTTGGGCGATCAACACATAAACTAAGTTGTGATGACACTGTATACCATAGTGAAAAGCCTTACTAAATAACTGTAATCTACTAATATGGCCTATGACTTCAAAAGTTATGTTTACAACCAATTTTTTTAATAAAGTAGTTCTATTTTAAATATTATCAGGTAAATAGTACTACAAAAACAAACTAACACCCTTTAAAGAATCATATAAAAACATTAACAAAAAGTAAAATAAACAATGATTTTAACGACAAATTATAAAAAGTTTACTTAATCATAACCAATTATATTTTACTATTTAATTTTATTATTAATATTTATTAGCAATTAACGGCGATAGAATTATTAACAATAGACTGGCGATTAGAATTTTTTCGGTTACAACCAACAAGTTTTATAGAGAATATGGCACGGGGTTTACTCTATTTGAAAATTTGGTTTAATGATCAAAGTTCTTTTACCAAATTCTTTTGTTAGTTGATGTAGAAAATAAGGTTCGAAAATAAAGATACAAAGGTCAAAAGTGTTGTTTATGTTAAAATTAGTATTTGAATATGATTAAAAATTGATGGTAAAAATGTGGTTACATGACCTGATGTATTGAAAGATCTTCAAGTCATTTAGCTAAACATCAATAACTTAGTTCAACTCTATGATGTATTTTATATGTAAATATAAAATAAGGTTATTATTATATAAACTTGAACACCTTCTACTGAGCCCACTTAAAGGGCTTTTAAATAATTTATTAGAAAAATATTATTTTAAAAATACTGGTACATATGTATCATAATACTAAACGCCTTAATCATCAGCCAGTTAAATTTAAAATAAAAAGCACTTTGCTAAACCTAGATGCAAAAATTATACAAAATAACAAAAAACAGTATGACGTAATATTGTTCAGTACAAAAATTCAGTACAAAAATCGATCTACCATTTAACTTTCAAACAACTAAAATTAACAAAAACAACATTTAAGTGATCATAAAATACTTCAACATGTATTCTATTTCAAGAGGAGCTTTTTCGTATGTCGACAAGACGATATGAATTCACTCCTCTTATTTAAACAACCTTCCTTTTTTAACGCATATATAACGGCTGTTGATTCATTTAAGCACAGCCTACAAACAGGGTTATTACCATCTGCTATTGGCTGCGCTCTTTTTATCACCTCCCAAGTTAATTTGAAATCAATTTTTCTGCGCTTCAGGCCGCAAACATACTTCGAAAGCTCAGTTTTATTTTCGTATACACCACCTTTAAAAGATTTTTTATGGTTAGCATACCGAAATCTGAACTGAGTGGAGCATATGCCGATGTAGAACTTCTTTTCAAGATCAGATTTAACTGTTGCCTTGTAAATAACAATGTTCTCTGAACGGCAATTGCCCCCCTTCAAATCATATTTACAGCCACCAGCGCAATTACACTGATTTTTGATTGAATTACTTTTGTTTAAAAACCTTTGATTGTGTGACTTAATTAATTAATTGTGTGAATTAATCTCTTTAAATTTGCCATACATGAATAACTGATTTGCATATTATGTTTGTTAAAGATCTTTGATAATGGGTTATTTTTGTTGAAATGTTTTTTTACTATATATAAAAATTCTCTGCCGATATTTGTTTTGACTGAAGTACAGAATGGGGGATTATACCAAATTATATTTCGCTTTCTTTTATTTTTATTGGTCGTTTTGGCTTTTTGCTCCGTTGTTTCAAAATTAAGTTTATCTTTGTAACCGAATTTTTTTATTATTAATTCTTAATCTTGCTTTGTCTTTAAATAATTTTCTTCGTTGCTTGATCTTTTATTTAAACGTTGATTAATCATTTTTAGTAATTGGTTTACAATATTTTTGGGTGGCTAGAACATTTATTTATGTACATGATTTTACCGTTTTTCTTTTTATAAGGCATATAGGAGAGATCATACAAGTTGAGCTTTACATCCAGGTAGTCAGTCGTCAACGTTAGTGATTCAACAGTGACTCGTGACCCCATAGACTTGAAGAAGGCGTGCGTTTGTTTTTTTAGCCTTTGAACTTTAAAGCCAGAAGAATTGGGCAGTACAGCTAGACCATCGTCCCTGTACAACCCAACTCTTTCTAAACCAAAGATATTTTTCACCCGTCTAAAAAAAAGTCTTACTAATTCACACAACTCTGCACCCATGAACGATCCCTGCGCTACATCAAGAAGAGAGCTGGTGTTATTTGCTCTCTTCTTTTGCCACAGGTTTGCTTGTTCATAAAATACTGATTTACATGCGTTTTTTATTAGACTTAAGTCTTCAGTGGGTTCGCTAGTATAATTACCAGTAAATTTTAGTGATTATACTACCAATTCTTCGCTGATAGAAGGATAAAAATCAACTACATAAAAAAGCTGTACGTTTGTTTTTCCAAACCAGTGAGCCAGTTTAAGACTTGGTCTGTATCAGTCCACTGCATGAGTTTAGATTTTAAACGCACATCCTTACTAATGCAGTCAATCTTAACCTTAACTATGCGACCTACATTAGTATTGATTAATCTACACTTGGATGTGTCAAGAAATTTTCTTTATGGTCTTTGACCGTTATGTATGCGTTTTTTAACGGAAGTTTTTTAATCCTATCATTTATTTTTAAGTTTTTAGTTAAATCTATAACCTCTACATTAATATCATTTAAAGTTTTATCAGTACATTTTTCGTTATCTTTAGTAATATTTTCATTTAATAATCTTTTATAATCACTTACTGAAATTTCGTAAAAAGGGACGATGGTCTAGCTGTACTGCCCAATTCTTCTGGCTTTAAAGTTGAAAGGCTAAAAAACACAAACACGCCTCTTCAAGTCTATGGGGTTACGAATTACTGTTAAATCACCAATGTTGACGACTGACAAAGCAAGATTAAGAATTAATAATGAAAAAAATCGGTTACAAAGATAAACTTAATTTTGAAACAACGGAGCAAAAAGCCAAAACGACCAATAAAAATAAAAGAAAGCGAAATATTATTTGGTATAATCCCCCATTCTGTACTTCAGTCAAAACAAATATCGGCAGAGAATTTATATATCTAGTAAAAAAACACTTCAACAAAAATAACCCATTATCAAAGATCTTTAACAAACATAATATGCGAATCAGTTATTTATGTATGGCAAATTTAAAGAGATTAATTAAGTCACACAATCAAAGGTTTTTAAACAAAAGTAATTTAATCAAAAATCAGTGTAATTGCGCTGGTGGCTGTAAATATAATTTGAAGGGGGGCAATTGCCGTTCAGAGAACATTATTATTTACAAGGCAACAGTTAAATCTGATCTTGAAAAGAAGTTCTACATCGGCATATGCTCCACTCAGTTCAGATTTCGGTATGCTAACCATAAAAAAGCTTCTAAAGGTGGTGTATACGAAAATAAAACTGAGCTTTCGAAGTATGTTTGCGGCCTGAAGCGCAAAAACATTGATTTCAAATTAACTTGGGAGGTGATAAAAAGAGCGCAGCCAATAGCAGATGGTAATAACCCTGTTTGTAGGCTGTGCTTAAAAGAATCAACAGCCGTTATATATGCGTTAAAAAAGGAAGGTTGTTTAAATAAGAGGAGTGAATTCATATCGTCTTGTCGACATACGAAAAAGCTCCTCTTGAAATACAATACATTTTGAAGTATTTTATGGTCACTAAACTGTTGTTTTTGTTAATTTTAGTTGTTTGAAAGTTAGATGGTAGATCGATTTTTGTACTGAACAATATTACGTCATAATGTTTTTTGTTTTTTTGTATAATTTTTGCATCTAGGTTTAGCAAAGTGTTTTTTATTTTAAATTTAACTGGCTGATGATTAAGGCGTTTAGTCTTATAAAACATATGTACCAGTATTTTCAAAATATTATTTTTCCAATAAACTATATATATGTATATGAATATTTTTAATGTTAAAAACTTAATTTATTAAATAAGATAATTGTATTAACTTTATGGTGAGTTATGGTTCCACAATAAAGAGCTCAACTGAAAATGAGCAAATAAACATTAATTAGACAATTTCAATTTCATGCAAATACAATGATAGTGTAGAATAAAAAATCTCAATTTGAAATTGTCTAATTAATGTTAATTTAGATAATATGGAAAAAGTATGCAACTTGAAAATAAGAACCAAACTCAAATTAAATCATCATAAAAAATATTAAGTTAATGGTAAACAAAATACTTACATTAACAAACTAAGGCACTTTAACTTGATATAAATCTTAAAAGTTAAAACTTATGTGCTTTAATAAAAATTTTTTTTTATAAAATTTACTATGTTTTGTATACTTTTAGTCCTAAATCGAAGAATAATAGTTCTTTACTTACAAATTTAAAAAAATTGAGAATTGAAAAGAAACTGGTAAAACAGTATGTTATTTATAATTAAAGTGTCCTACTAGGCGAAATACTATACAACTTTGAAGGGCTATTTAATTTTCTAAAAACGTAAATAATCACCTTTACCATCGAAGTTAACTAAAACGAAAATCATAGGATTATATATGCAATAATAAAAACTTTTTAACTGCTTAACACAGTCGTATGTATGTACCGCACCAATTATAACTTTTTAAATTAAAAAAAAAAGTTTTTCTTAATTAAAGTTTAAGAAAATGAAAAAATTTGTTAACTTTTGCAGGGTTGTTAACATACTAAATAAAAACCGTCATTAAAATCAGAAAATTTATTTAATTACTAACTAATTTTTCTAATACATCTATTATAACATATTTTCTTTTTTTCAGAAAATGTTTTAATACTTCAAATTAATAATCTATGAGTAATATCTAAAAGTTTATTTGATGTATAAGCTGCTTTGTAGACACATTTTATTATAAATACATAGTTTACCTGAAACTAGTTTGAAAAGTATTTTTTATTTAAAACATATTTTACCACAGGTTAATTAATTTTAAGAGTATTTTCATTGTCATTTGACGTCACTGATCATTGCTAGCAAATGGTTGATTCATGTGATAGCATCATAAACCGTTTGTAGATTGACGACTAAAAGTTTTTCGGTTGTGACTAACTGATGAGTCCTAATAAGGACGAAACCGATCTCAGTCTACCGAAACTTGTGGTCTGATGATCGAGTTGGCGTGATCAACCCTATTGTTAAACTTGAGCTTGTCTCACGGCAAACGAAAGTCCAGGCTTCTGCTGACTTTCGCCGTTGTTTTTTTTGCTTAAGCTAATGTTTTATATATTTTTTCGTAATGGTAAAAACTTAATGTTAAGTTGAATGCAGCAACTTTTAGTAACAGTTGTAATTTTTTTTAATACTTTACCATAGTTGATACTGTACCATTTTTTTATGATGAGTCTGTGTTATTTTCAGTTGTACTTCGTTTCATCATTTTAAACAGTTGTAAAAATTAATGTTTAACACGTTTTTTGCAACAGTAAGAACTTTATCTTAAATTGAACGGAAAAATTTTAAACTTTATTTGTGTTTTGTTTTCTATTTTAAGCAGTTATTTAAGTCGATATGTTTTTTTTTTTTTTAAATAACGAAAATAAAAGTTTATCGTCAATGGAGCTTGTAATTATATCAAAAAGTTTAAACTTAGATCTCATGTATGTATTTTGAATTTTATTATTTTTAGAAAGGTAAGTCTTTTGTTCGTTTTTAAGTTGATGTTGAAGTATTCTAACATTACCAATATATTTGTTTATTAGGAAATTGAAGAATTTTCAAAGGTTTTCTACTAAATTATTATCAATTTAGTATTTAATTACTTTGTTTAAACTTGTATTCTGTTTACATTAAAAACAACTGAAAATCTTTAGGATGCGGATATGGCCGGATCCTAATTGAAAAATGTATTTTATGGTAGATCAGTTACAAAAACACTTTTTCAAAAATAAAACAATTAAGGTAATGTTGAGACAAACCACTCTATAACATATAAATACAATGAATTTATTCATTGAAAGAAAAAAAAAAAAAACAAAATCATAAATTAAGACAACAGAACTTAACAGAAAACGTAAATTATAATCTTAATTATTTTAAGAAGTACCACTTTTAATACAAGTAAAACACTAGTAAATCTAGTTGAAAAAATAGAAGCTTCAAAATAATTGCACTTTTTTTTGAAGAAAACCGCACAAACAAAGGTGAAACAATAATCTAAAAACAAAATAAAAGTAAAAACAAATAAATAATTGACAATAATTACATACTTTAGCTAATTTCAAATATTTTGATGAAATATAACTATGAAAGAGATACATTTGATCTAATAGTTTTAAACTATTTGTCGTGTTTGAAATAAATTTATATACTTGCTTTAACTAATGTGTGGTACTTTATTTTTAATTTTAAGATTATTTACAATACTTTATAAAAAATTTATACAGAGTTGATTAATTTTAAAATATAAATTAATTTAAGTAAACTTATTTTTATTATTAGTTATCTAGTAAAGTAGTGTAGTTTTTTTTAATTCAAAGGTTACTGGAACTTTAAATATTTGTTTCTAATCTTTCAAGAACTTTCTAAATTATATATTATCTAAACAAATTGATCCAATTAGTACTGTTCAGACATAATAAGAACGACTAAAGCAGACCAGCCAGTAAAAGGGTGAGTTCCTTGACCTTTACCCGTTTTATCGTTGTATTGTTCCCATATGTAGCCCGTATTCTTCCACTGTTCGTAATAAAAAAGTAAAAAAAATATGTTGTTAATTTCTATTAAGTTGCCTAATTACTAATTACGAATTAGAAAATTTGTTTCAAACAATTAAAACAGTTCAGTGTCAAACTAATGAATGTCAACATTGTAATAATATATATATATATATATAATACTTAAGCTTTAATATTTTCCTGTTTTGTATACAATAAAAATAATTCCAATTTTTTTTTAAGTTACTTATCAGCCTAAATATCTTATCTACTTATTCTATCATATTATATTTAAAATATATTCTTAGTTAGTTATGTCTTTTAAAACAAAACTTGAGTTCATTTTTATAGAAAGAAAGCATATGTAAATATTTTAAGTTAGTTTTATTATAAAAAAATTAGCGTAGACTAGTAATCATAAAGTCTAAAAGTAAAAAAAACTGTATTAAAATCGCTTTAGATAAAGTTTTAGTACTATTTTTATAGTTTTAAAAACGTTAAGGTAAAAAATTTAAATTTTTAAACATTGCAAAAGTTTGTATTTTTTTATCATAACCTAAAGCTATTTAAAAAACTTATAAAAATAAACAAGCTAGAGTCAATAAGCTTATCATAATGTTTTACTGTACTTGCAAACAATCATTATATACTAAGAATTTGATGTTAATTTTTACATCTACGTTTTTAGTCAACTAACAAATGTTATATTTCTAATTGCAAGAAATTTATATAGCAGAAGATTTAAACCAGGGTTTCCAAAACTTTTTTTCAAAAGGCCCCCTTTAAAGAAATAAAAAAAGATATGTCCCCCTCCAAAAAGATTACTCAAAAAACTACCATTTAAAACAATTAAGACCTTTTTTTTGGTCTTCAACTTCAACGCCAGAATATCTAGATATCTAGTGTAAGTTTCAAATTATGGCCTACTAGCCCTACTGGATGCAAGTAAATGTTTATCAATCTTAAAAACAAAAACAAAGTAGCTCGCTTGAAAAAAAAAACGCTTAAATTAAAAAAGATACTTTGAAATTTTTTTACTTAGTAAAATAAGTAGAAACCTGCTTATACAAATTGTTCACAATGTTTTTTCGTAGCTTCTTGTAAATATCTTGTGCCTTTTGCTGGTTAATTCCAGGCGTATTTGCGTAATGATGAAGGGCTCGGCACGCCAGAAAGTTGATGTTGATCCACACTTGTCCCCTCCAGTACGGAGGATCGTGCTGGGTGTTGTACTTCATGTACAAAGGATCACGAGCGCTCAACGACCTCAGACCAAACTCACTCCATAGAAGATCACTCTGTTGCACGAGTTTGTATATTTAAATTTCATTGGTTTTAAACTTTGTTTAGAAAGAAGTAAAATGAGTTCTTATAATTATCTTAGAACTATTAGATTTAAAGCAAGCACACATTATGCTTAAGCAAGTAGTGCTGTTTTTGTTTGTTTTATGTTTTGAATAGTATATTTAAGCCGCTGTAAAGTAAATAATTCTGCAAATTAAATGACTAAAAGAATTTATTTATTTTACAATTGATTGTAACTTTTTTGATTAATGAGTGTTAAAAGCAATAATCGTGTTCAGGTAAGTAAAAAAAAAAAACTGTATTAAAATATAATGGTAAATAATTCAACAAACTTGAGGTAAGTCCTGAAGGAGCTGTGTCAATCTTGGTGAATCGGGTTGAAGTTGCATGAGAAGCATTGGAAACAAACTGACATATCCGAAAGTATCCACAAAACCTGGCTTCGGTTTACTTTTTACTACTTTAACGTAGTAGCTGCAAGAAAAAAAGTTTTACTGAAAATAAATAATAAAGTTTAGACTTAAATCAATAATTTCTTAAAAACATATTAAATACTTACTAAAAATACTTGAGTTTAAATTAATTTCCTTCTAAGTAAAAAGTTATTACGTATGATTTCCTTCCGGCGTTCTATAAACTCGACGCTGAAGTGAAACACGTGTCGAATGATTTCCATAATCAGAAAATATTCCCAAATCGTTGTTCCAATGCATTTTGTCCATTATTTTGGGATCAACAAGATTTTCGTAAGTAGCTTTATAACTGACAATATCATCTTCTACAAAATATTAAATTTTTAAAAAATATTAGACTTCAGTTGATTTTTGGTTACTAGAATTTAGATAAGAAATTTCAAGTATTATCAATAGAATTATGAAATAGTAAAGTATAAATAGAACAGGGATTGGCAAACTGCGGCCCGCAAAGCAAATATATGTAAACTATTTAATAGGTTCAAGTTTTTTTTCGCCTAATATTGATTAAACTTTTATGTTGTAAAGGAATTTTAAGCCATCGAATATGTATATTTATTTAAAATTTTTATAAGGAAATATTAAATTTTAGAATTCAGTAGCTAGTTTAACTTAGTTTGAAAACAACAAAAAAAAAAACAAATACTACTATGAATTAAAAAATAATAGTTTTTTTAACTGAAAATATCTTTTAAAAATACAAATCCTTGTAATATATAGAAATACTTTTTTTTTTAAATAACACACAAATTCTTAACCAGTGACATTTAAAGAATTATAGATATGATTTTAATAAAGTTGTTTAAAGCAGAATTTACTCCAGTTTTTTCTTATAAACTTATAAATACACGAACAGACTGATTGTTTCAATAACTAAACTTAGTAATCTAAGAAAACAAGTTTTTATGATAGAACTTATCTGATGTTATTTAAAAAGTTTAGCAAACATTACAAATAAAAACAACAATAGCGCTTCTTATATAAAGAGAAGTTCTATGTTTGGTAAGTAATTCATTTATTTCAGATATACATAATTGGATAAAATTAAGGTAATAAAATAAAGTTTAAATATCTGAAAATACTTTGTAAAAAAAATTACAACTAATGAAAAGTCTTTCTAAGTTGTAGACAAGTACTATATATATATTTTTTTTAAACAGCTGATAGTTTTAAAAACTATGATATAATTAAAATGGGCAAACAAAAAATATATAACTTGATTTAAAATAGTGTATATGCAACGTACTTTATATTCAAAATGTATTAAAGTTTAAATTCATAACAACTCCAAGTTCAATTTTTTGAATAACAGAGGAAAAGATAACTAATGTTTCTTTGTAAGAAAACAGTATATATAAACTTGATTTATTACTGGTAAAGATGTCATATTTAATAAAGATGAAAAAAAATATTTTACAATTGTTTTGACTTATTTTATAATTTATGGCTGAGATCAGTAGTCTTCTGTGTGCACCTTTGCACAGAAAATTTAGTAAGCTAATTACAATAATACCAAATTTAAACAGTATTCTTTTTTATTACACTAACACATGTTTCTGTAAAACAGTACTCTGTAACAAAATAAGTAAGGAAAGAATGGAAGCTAAAGTAGGTGTATAATAGGTTCTAGAATGTTGCTTCTACTCTTAGTATCAACTGCAAGTACTTGGAGGATCTCTTAATGATGTTTGTTGATATTAAGCAACATTATAGAACCTATTATATACGTACTTTAGCTTCTATTCTTTCCTTATAGTATTAATTTTTTTACAGAGCTCCGTTGAAGTGTGTTAACCCGTTAACACACAGAAAAATTTGTTAGTGTAATAAAGAAAGAATACTGTTTAATTTGTTATTATTATATATTCCAATAAACTAGTTTCGCTCAGATCTTTGTTAACAAACGTTTAAATTTGTATTTTCGAATAGTAAGTTAGTTGTATACTTTTTAAATGAGAATTTTTTTCAATTTTTTTATAAGAAAAAGCTAACGGTAATACAAACTATCAGTTATTCACACAATAATCCATAAAAAAATATTCGACACAATAAAAAATGGTGTTTTAAAATAATAACTTATATATTTCTAGTCTAGTGAGCACATAATTAATTTTTCAATCATTGTGCTGTGCACAACCTTTATAAGGTTGAACAACACTGACTTATATAGAAAATAAAATGATAAGAACTTTTTCCTAAGAATAAAATACTGAAAGTAAACAACCTTATAAACTTTTCAGGCATGTTTTTGGATAAATAGTGAATCAAATCTTAAATAGGTGTAAAATTAAACTGATTGTATTCACCAACACCTTATACAATATTAATTTATAGCTGTTAAAAATAGTAATATAGTAAAAAGTTTAGTTCCACATAAGCTTTTACATACAAATACGCCTTTAATAATTCGTATGTTTTCATAATTTTAAACAAAAGCTTTGTTAAGCACGTTAAAATATTTTAAAAGAATTATTGTTTTACTAATTAACAGTTAAGTACTAAAACTGTTCTTAAAACACTAAACGATGTCATAGCTGATGAACCTAAAGTACAACGGAAGTAAATTTCAAAAATATAAAATTTAAATCTTAAATAATAGATTGAAACTAGATACTTTTACTTCAGAATTTTTTGTTTAGATTACTGATAAAATTTATCAAGTGTTTCATTATTCTTTAAAAAAAACAATACGAGTTATTTGACAATACAACACTATAATACACTTGGATAAATTTAATTTCTAAACAAATAAGCAATTATTATAGGGTAGTTATTTCTTTTTTGAACTACTGTCAAATTTAATTGAAATGGTTTTAAGTATAACTTTTTAGCACCATTAGAACAAAAATCGAAAACAACTGTCACATATTTAATAGTATACAGACTTTAGTAGTCCAAACACAGTCATATCCCTACGAACAAATTTTACATATTGAAGAGTTTACAAACCTTCACCAATGATTTCAGCAATTTTTGACATGGTTTTAGAAGCGAGGGCCATCCAGCAACGCAAATCCAAATGTCGCTCGTCGTCGGAAGGGTGGGATGCGCGCGGGTAATCGTCCAACCCCGACGTCAGTGTTTTCGGGTTGAGCTCATTGCTATTGGCATCCCTGCCCTTCCAACGGTACGTGGACGGCAGAGGACCGTTTTGGGTCGTGTTAAACCAATTGTACCACGCCTGTAGAATTTATATAAGTAATAAAAATTCACAAAGCGGAGTACTTTGTCATACATCGTACTAAGAAAATGAGGATAATCAGTAAATTAAATAATAAAAATTAACAAATAATTTGTAGCATGAAGAAGTTTGTATGTAATTAATTTTAACAGAATAAATTTGAATATTTTATAATAATAGATCATCAATAATTAATAATTTTTAGTGATCAAAAATTCCTATTTAAACAATTTTTTTATATATTAAAGGTACTATTAGCGTAAGTTAGATAAAAAGAATAAGTATTCTAAAAAGTATTTTTTTAAATAAAGACTAGAAGCTTTAGTTCTTTTAGTATTTTCTTATTAACTAGACAAATTTTGATTTTTTTTTTGATTATCTGTAAAAAATAATGTTAAAGTCATAAATAATATCGTATAAAAAGTATTTTAAGTATTTAAAATAATATTGGAGCTATTGGAGTATTTAAAATAATAAAAGCTAGTTTTTTTATTTTATACAAACAATTATTAAAAAAGAAAAAAAAAACATACTTTTAGTCTAGGGTAAATTTGCTTTAGAAAATTTTTACTAATTGATGTTTGTTCATTTTTTATTAAAGAATCAATAGCAAGAAATAGAGCTGGTGGATTAGCGTTTGAACTTTTCTGAACAACAAATTCAGCTGGCACCTAAATGTTTTGTTGATAGAAGTTTAAATCAAAGCAAGATATTAACAATTTAAATTGAAAAAAAGTAGTTTCAGTCGAAACGATAATAACCTTGCTTCGAGCTTCAGGACCTAAAATCTGTTCTCTTGGGATCCATCCTTCATGATTCATAAGGTTGAGCCAATGTTGAATTATTTCCATGCTCAATTGATTGTTCCATTTTCCGATCAGTAGTTGATGGAAACCTGCAACCGAATTTTTGTTTTAACAAAACGAACACAACAATTTTATAAAAAACGTTATTAATGAACAAACAAGTTATAATACTAATTTTTATCTAAAAACTTTAAGTTGTACGAGTAATTTTTGCAAAATGCCCCGTTAGTTTTTATTTTTGACAGTATGCAAGGCATGTATTACAAAGCTATAAACTTATTTTTAAATAAAAAGTATTATTATTACTAAAGCTGTAATAAAAACACTTTTTTTTTTTATAAATTGTACCTATACAACGTGAAGTGTACTTGATTATCTAGAGGAAAGTACTAACTTTTAGTTCAAATTTTTTAATATAAAATGAATACATTTTGTTTCTCTGTTATGGATTTATTGAACATTCAACTACAACAATTTCTGATTAACAAGACTAAAACTATCTATAAACAAACTGTTAAAAACAATTAGCAACTGTAATGCTCTTTTACAAATGGCCTGTAAGATAACAACTATAACTGTTGAATTTTGTTAGTTTTTTTTCTTAATATTTAAATTAAAACCTTCATCCCACAAGAACCCCCTTGGAAAAAAAGATCTGGAAGGAACAGCAGTGAGCAGATGAGCCGGCCAATACTCAATAGGTCGCTCCATTTCTTCACTCATAACCAGGGATTTACCGTAAAAGTGACCTATTCCGCCTACCATGTTGCTAAGTGCTGACTGGGCAAAATTAATTTGATCTTTTGAGTAATCTTTTTCGTGCAACGGAAATCTAAATAAATATTTTGCAAGTTTATTCAGTTAATTGTCATTCAATTATGTGTACAATTCGTTGCTGTTTAAACTATATTTACAATAGAAATTTAAATTTGGTGAAAAAAAAGATACTATCTATGTAACAAACTTGAAATGTAATTACAGCTATAGAATATATATTCATAATGCATTAAGCAAAGTATAAACTTTTATTAACTTTTATTTAGTTAAAAACTATGAGTTTGGTTTTTCTATATAGAGTATATTTTACAACTTTAAATATGGATATGTTATTTAGTATTTAAAAAATTATTTTCTGAGGTACCAGACTTAAACTCTAAATTAATGTGTTTAAATTTGAGAAACATATAATCTATAACAATAAAATTATTTAGTTTTATAGTCATGCCTCTTCTTTTCTTTTAATTCAAATAAGGCCGGATTTTGTCTTGAAAAAAAAATTGGAACCAATTAATAGGAAAGGGCATTGAATCTTTTTTTTTTTGATTAAATAAAAAGTATTTAATTTAGAAATTAATCAATTTAAACTTATAATAAACTCCAGGAAACAAAAAAACCTCTTAAGTCTAAGCAATATCATTAAGCACAAACGACTTTCATTAAGCAATAATGTACTCTGTTAAAAAACATTTATAAATAAACATTCAGTATCAGGTATTTTTTTACAAATAGTAATTGACAGATCATGAGGCTTACAATTATTTATAATACTTTTCTCATTGCTATAAAATTTATAAATGGTTTTAATTAAAAAAAACTTAAAGGTAGGTATTCTAAATTACACTTTGTTAGTACAGTTTTCCTTAACAGAGCCACTAAACTGTTGCTAATTGGTAAATTTTTGGTTGTAGTAGTTCTTTCTTTTCATGTCTAAAAAAACTTATTTTTCTTAATTTTTTAAATTTAAATTTAAACTAACATTTGTAAGCTATATTTAATACTAGTTAACAAAGTTAATTAAACTTAAATTATATACCAGAAAATTAGAATTCATTTTCATTGAGTTATAGCAAGTGCCTAATAACAAATAATTATCAAATAAAACAGCTATACTCAGAATTAATTTGGAATGATTTTGAAACTAAAAAAAACATATTAAAAGTTTATTTTTAAGTTGTATTAACTATTTTTAATATTTGAATTATCCGGATCCTGTTTGACATTGATATGAAAAAATAAGATCCTGATCCGGTGAGTCACTAATCAGACTAGAAACAATGGTTTTCTATTTACATAGTCAACAAAAACTACCATACGTTGTTATAGTTGAGAAAACCTACAATGAATTATTTTCAGAAAATAAATTAAATATTTATTTTGAAAATCATGAAACAAAAAAAACAGTACCTAAAAATTTAGAAAACTATCATAGCTAACAAAATAAAATTATTAATGTAGGAAACTCGTAACTTCTCGGACAATATAACTACTAAAAATAAGTTCTAAGGTCTTGGTACAACAATTATACTTTTTAATTATAAAAATACTTATTTAGTTTAAATATATATTTAAGGACTGTTTAATATTTAAAATATGAAAACAGAAAGAAAAAAAAACTTTAGTAAGTTTTTCGAAACATTTACGTTTTTTCAAACTGTTCATCGAATTTTCCAATAAAATGATTTAATGTTTCAGTGAAATGCGTTCCACTTAGCTCCTTGACTCTATTTTTCACACTTTCACTTTCAAACACAACTTCAAAATCGAACGGAACAGTCATTGTTACCTAAATAAGTACAAATTCGAAAAAATTATGTGAATTTTCGTAATTTTTGCTAGCTTATATAAAAAGTATCAAATTTACAAACCAAACAACTGTTAAAACTAGTTGGTTAATAATTTATAAAAAAAAAGAAACTAATGTGAATCAAAGTTAGAAATAGCTTTAAAAATATTGTTTAAAATCAATGCAAAACTACTAATCTAAAAAAAAATAAAGCTTAAACGAGATTAAAATAACAAGTCATTATGGTTTTGTAATAGACATTAGGTGAAAATATAAACTATACTAATAAGCTACAAGCAAAGTATTTGTAACAGTATTAAAATAGTACTTCGTAGCAGAGACGTAGACTGAATGAACCTGCAGCCTAAAATTTTCTTAAAATAACACTGGAGTTAAATTTCTTGATCTTTTTAAATGTTTTTTAAAGAGCCAAAACCATTTTAGATACAATATATAAACCATAGGTGTTTTTTTAATGAATACTATGCAGATTCGTTCAAGGTACTAAATGAAACTTATATTACATGTTCGATTGTAGTTTGCTGACACGGTTTTGTTAATAATTATTTTCAAATGTTTTTGAAAATAAATTTGTATTATCAACATATTTAAGCAAGTCTGTTTATAAGTAACTTGAAAAATACCTGATGAAATACAACTTGGCTTTTTGATTGAGCAGGCCTCGCTTGTTTAGAAGATGGTGAAATGTAGTAAGAAGTCAAATTCTTTTTTTTATACCCGACCATTGTGCTAACGAGAGCGTTGTCTAGCTTATCAAGCGAAGAAATCCAAGTGTTAACCGCATTATACTTTCCGATCTGTTCGTTGTTATTCCGTGGAAACTTGATGGTAAATTTTCCAAGCTCGCTTGTTTGTCCTGATTATTGGAGTTTCATAACGTTTTATTAATACTTTTTTAATGCTTGATGGTAATAAAAATGTCAAAAATTAAACTAATTAAAAAGAAAAAAGTGGGAATTAAAAACGCAGGGAGAACATTAGAGTGTTTTTTTGGAAAAGAAAAAGTCTAAAAAATTACAGTTCAAAATTCGAGGCAATTTTTTTTCATATATGATACTTTATCAATTCTGTGAAAACTAACAAAAGAAGAAATAATCAAGTTAAAAAACTTAGAGTTACATCTTTTATATAAAAATGAAGTAAAAGGGCTCTATTACTAAACTAAGTAACAATGATTACATCTAGTATTACAGTAATCTGCCCTGTACATACGCAGTCATGGAACACTAGAATTTTCAATGAAAAATTTAATTTCAAGATTTAATTATTTCTTTTATATAGTTTTAGGTATATCTCGACTTGAAATACTAAAAAAATGATTACAACGTTTTAATATATATAAAAATTGCTTACTAACAAATATTAGAAGTATATATGGAAAACAGTTCTCTTCTTAAAATAGTTTGCCTTGTTAAAATAAAAATTGTAGATCATTATATTTATTAAGTAGCTTATTAAATTAACTAAGCATTGTTAAATTCTATTGAACAGAAGTTTTACGTTTTACATAGACATATGAAACATAGTTAGCTATTTCTTTTTATAGTAAATAGGTTAAATACATGATAGTAAAGAGGCACCAAGATATGAAAAGTAAGCAGCATATTAAAAATTTTCTTCAAAACTTAACTATTTGATAAAACTGACAATGACAGGACTACCTTTATTTATAAGTTGTATTGATTAGGGTAGATATTAACTTTGTTTTAATCTTACTTAGGGGATTTTTAAGCTAACATTGTAATACTTTACTATTCGTTTTAATTAACTTTTGATGTTAATAAAATTATATAGTTTATTTAAATAATTTTAAAATAAATCAATTAAATAGTATTTAATCCTTAACAAAATGTTATATATTTTAAATGTATTCATTCTAATTTATGCTACTAAAATTTATTAATATATTAAATAAGATTTAAGCCTTTCAAGGCCAATTAAAAAGCAACTTATAACTAAACACCAGAATTATAACTACAAACTTTCGACAATGGTTCAACATGCTTAACTTCAAAGGAGGCTACTGTATTTATTAATACATGAAAAATTATTTTTGTTTATTTGTAAAAAATAAAATGATAGATACTACTGTTACTAGTATTAGCTAATAAAATATTTAACGTAAATAAAAACAACCTTTGATCTGATAAATATCTTTTTTAGCATCTAATTTTTCAATATCAACTTTTCCTTGATTTTCAGTTGCCGCATAAAAGAATAAAGAAAGTTCAACTGGGAGGGTGCTCTAAATTATTTTGTAAAGTTAATGTGTAATTCTGTACAATATGTATTTTTTTGTCGTATTTTTTTTTTATTATATATAAGAAGTGAAATAAGAAGAGCTATATGATATTCTTTAAAATAAATGGTTAAAGTTATGCGAACACCATATGTTTATAATCTGATATGCAACATTTTGAAAGCTAGTTTAAGTAAAATATAAATCAAAGAGTAAAAAGTACATCACTAAAAACTGATAAACAGATTTTAGTGTCAACACAAGTAAAATTAGTTTGAATTTATGTTTGAAAACAACATGGTTGAATTTTCAGTTAAATTCTTAATATAAATATACATTATAAACAAAAAATATATATATAAATAATTCTTATAACCCTGCATAAAGATACCTCAAATTTTTGTTTTAAAACCATTTAACTCATGTATTAAGTAGGGAACAGCAGACAGCGAGCATATTTTATCTGAAATGAGATGCGGCCAGCAAACATGCGAATGTGATAAAAAAAAATAAATATTTAAAACTTACACTAGATATAGTGGCATTTGAAAAAAAAAAAGTTTTAGGAAAATTCATGACAATTTAAAACTTACATTATCTTTTTTGCATTCCCGAAATTTTATATTTTTAAACTTTTACCTTTCACTACCAAATGCCTGCCAACCCCTGATTTAGAGTTAGTTAAACTAACACGAGCAGTTGCTAAAGTTGAGATTTTAGAGAAAAAAGAAAGCTAAAACCCATGTTCAACAGAATGCGTAAAGCTAAGACATACATCAATGTCATAAAATTATATACATTAGAATATGTTTTTAGATTACAACTCGCACGTGGTAGGTGATACATATAGCAGCAGTTTGAAGCAAAAGACACTAAAATACTGCAAAGTATTTTTTAAGATTGACCTAAAAATGTAACCTTTGAGTTTTTAGCTGAGAATTGTTTTGCATGTAGCAATTATCACAAAAACACACTGTGCAGAATTTAAGACTATTTGAAAAAAGTTTCATGGAGTTTTTTTTGGTTTTCAGCAATTTGCTACTATTTTTGTTGTTTTTAATTCTTTTTGACAAAATAAGAGGTGCCTCCGTGAGATTTTCTCCAAATTGTCTTAAATTTCGCATTGTGTTTTTGTGATAATTTCCACATGTAAAACTTTTTCCAGCTAAAAACTCTTAAGGTCAATTTTTTTAGGTCCCATACAGTTTGCAGCGGGGTTGTTTACAAAAAACTAAAAAGTCCTAGTATGAAAACGTTTTAAAACCAGCCTAAAATTTTCAAAAAGTGGTTTTGTGATAATTGCCACATGTAAAAAAAATTGAGCTGAAAACTTAAAGGTCGCATTTTTATAAGTAACCTAGTGTAGATACTTTGTTTTAAATTGTTTAATATTTGATAAAAATTAAACAGCTTAATTCTAAAGTATTTTTTTTAGTACATTTAACACTTTTACAACTTAGCAAAACATAAATGTAGTAAATAAACTAGGACCTTAAAAAAATAGCATATTCCTTAAACCAGCAAATTTTAATTTAGCCATTTTAAATGTTATTAATAAGTTTAATATATTAATCAAAGTACACTTACTCTTTGAATACTCAAAACGAATTCTATAATCTCACAGATTTAGTAGCAAGCATGTTTAAAATTAGAATACTTTAAAATAAATAACTTTTGTTGTAGCAGATACTCTCCATGACCAATCTCCTCCATTTTCTCCGCCATCTATTTTGACAAACTGAGTTTTTAAGTTATATCCTTGATCGTTAATGTTTTGCACCCCAAAATTAACTCCATCATGTTTTATCCAGCCATACTTTTTTAGTTTGTCTTCTGTTGCAAACGAGTTAGAATAATTAAAAAAAATATTTTGTACAAGCTTTAATAAGATCATACATATACATTTGTATCTATAGTAAACTTTATACAATAGTTTTATTTCTTACTTACTTAAATTAAACTAAAATTAAAAAGGGTTATATAATTCAGGATATAACAATGTTTTAAACCCCTTATTTAATAAAACAATTTCGTTTTAATAAATTTATTATATTTTAGTATTTTGTGCAATCTCTGTACAGGATATATCAACCTAAGTTGTTTTTCTTAAATTCCTGCTTTAAGATAAATAACTAAAAACTATAATTACTATAAAGTAGCTTAAAATTTCTTATTCTTTATGCTGATTTAAATTTGTTTTATATTTAAGCTCTTATTTATCACAATTTACAATAAAATAAAAAACATATGGCCTAGCATTTGAATTATCTATAGTATCAATTCAAATTTTCTTCTTATATCTGTATTAAATTTAAACATAAATAATTTTAATAAAATGTAACATAAGTAATAAAGAAATCCAAAAACTTGTATAACTTAAATAGTTTTTTCTGTTGGTAAATATATATTTGTATAAAAACTAACAAACCGTGTTTACAACTGTGTCTTAACTTTTTTAAAGGGTACTTTCTATTTTGTCTCATCCACATTAAACCAGTTACCAAGGATTCTTCTGACTTAGTTTTCATACCCAAGTAGACCTTTTAATACTTTTGTTTAAACTTACAACAAAACT
This sequence comes from Thalia democratica, assembly GCF_965202585.1. Classification (NCBI taxonomy): domain Eukaryota; kingdom Metazoa; phylum Chordata; class Thaliacea; order Salpida; family Salpidae; genus Thalia; species Thalia democratica. The sequence goes on from NC_139165.1 coordinate 64,544,334, forward strand.
GTTATGCTTATATTTTTATATAACTTCTTTTGTAACTTTTTTTAATGAAAGGAAATAAAGTTAATACACAGCTTTATAAAAAACTGAAGCTAAATATTTTTCTTTATACCTTTTCTTTTATTTTTTAAATAAATATATACAGTAAGTCCTATTTTATTCTTAGAAATATCATAACCCCTTTTATTCTATACTTTTTACAATTAAAAAGATCTATGGCAATATTTCAAAACTTTAAGAAATCAGGTCAGTATTTTTTATCATTAACAGTGTAAAAAACACAAACAATAAAACAATATAGCACAAATAAATTCTAAATATCAGCTGATGAGAAGTCAAACAGTGAGTTTTATCTTGATTACAAATAAAAACTGTACATCTTTCTAATACAATTCTTTGAAATAAATAAAAAACTAAACATTCGAAATTTTTTTCAATAAGTCTAATATTTTTTGTAATTCAGTCACCTCTTGCGAATCTACGCACTCTTTGGTTAAGCACTCTCGTTTAGTTACGCATTTTAGAATTCTCAACAAATACAAACTTTCGCATTTTTAGTTTGTGCCTTAATGTATTTGGTCAAATGCATTAAAAGAAAACAGTCAATGTAGTAGATATATTTGCTACCCTTTTTTTGTTACGTTCTGCACTTTTTCTGTAAACACAACGTGCATAGATTTGCAAGAGGTGACTGTAGTTAATATTTTCAGATGATTTTCCGTTTTATACTAATCTTACTTTGTAATTAATAAATTATTTAAAAAGTTAATTATTTGATAACTGTAAAAAAACAAGACAAAGTGGTATTTATGATTAAGAAAATATGATAAGTCAGTTTTTAAAAGTTAACAGTCAATTTCTTAAATATATTGAGAAATAAACAAACTGCAATTTAACAAACTTAAGTGTTTACAAACTAGCCCAAATTTATAAGTTAAGATACATAATGAGTGAACAATTTTCAAATACAAATTGCACAAGGTGTAAACTTTAACTAACAATTTAACTTATACACCAGGGTTGTTTCTCCTTAAGACTAAAAAGACACTCAGGGTGACTAAAAACTAGCATGACTTACATCAAGCTAGCCCTAGTTTATCTTAGTTTATGCAAAAAAAATAGTTATTTGGGCCAAGAACTGAAAAAATTAATTAATCTTAATACTCATAAACACCAAGATGTTGACAAAGATACTTCTCAATAAAAAGATAAATTTTATGAAAGATACGTTTTAAGTCATAAAAACTAGCCTGAGATTGAGAAAATATAAAAACAAGCCTAAATTTCAAAAATTCAAACAAGCTTTTTTTGAACAAGTTTGAGTCAGCCTGAATTTTTAGAAAAAGTTGAAATTAGCTGGAGTTATTCTGAGTGTGTGGTAATCCTGGTATACTATACACTTAAGAAACTTTAATATAAAATGTTAATATTAGTATAAAACATTATGAAAATCAAATAGTATGCCTTTCTTTAAAGCAGTTCCAGTCAAACTAGTCTAAGCTAGTCTGAGTTTTCCTTTTACTTTTCAGTTTCTAACTAGCCTGAGTGAGTGGAAACTGTGAATAAAGGGATTTGTTATTATCATTTTTAGTTTATAAATTAATTTAGTTTATTGAACGACAAAAAACGCTCAAAATATTTGGTCCTAGGATCTAGTGTACAACAACCTTTTGGTTATCAAGTCGTACACCACGGATACCTTTTATAATCTTGTCCAAGAATAAGTTAGCAAAGCAAAATATTTGTAGACACAAGAAAAAGTATAACTTTGCTTTAGCTAAAGCAAATTTATACATTTTCTTGTTTTTGCGAATAACTATATAACAACCTTTACTGTAACAAAAAAAAAAATTATAACTACCTCATGAAAGTTATTTAAAATTATAAAATATCAGTCTATTGGAGAAATAAAACATTTTCACTTTCATTTTACTTTATGAAAAAAAAAGTTAATTGACCATTTAGCAAACCAAAAATAATAATTACTTAAGTTTATTAAAATAATTTAGATGGAAGACATTAACAGTAAAAATTATAAATTATACTTATTTAAATTGTTCAATACTTACTTAAAATGAGTTATATGAAAAATATATTATACTTCATATATAATAACCTGAGGTCTATAACTTCCCCAAAAGTTTCTAGTCAAATTCTTGAAGTTATTTTCAAAGTTTTTAGAAAATGGTACATTCACAGCTTTAAAGTTCTGATTTAAAAATATTTTCACTCCTGAAAAAATTTATTAACTGTTTACGTTCATCTACATATATATATATATATATTATTATTTATTTAATTATATAAAAACTATAATTTAAACAGCTGTTTCACACATTGAAATGTAAAATTTCATGTGATCGTCAGTAAGTTACAGTTTATTATAATAGTGAACAGAAATTTCGATTTAAGAATTTTTTATAATAATTATGACGTAGTAATGGTACAATTTATAGTACGATTAGTTGAATTTTAAATACGCTGTGAATATTATTCTATGCTTTTTAGGAAAGTTTAAAAAGGTTATTTTGGAAGAATGTTTTAAGCTATTAGAAAAAATTTTTAGGCTGTTGGGAAAATGTTTAAAAATGCTATAAAATACTCGTGTTTGCCGCTTCGGTTTTATTTTGTTTTAATATTTAGTTGGTTTTAATTTTGTTAAAAAAGTATTTTTGATAATGGATGCATATGTATTGTCTTTCGCTTTTCTTGTTTAGTGTAACGTTCTTATCTGATTTTTCGATTTCTATTTTTTCTAAGTTACAAAGTTTGCAGCCGAATTTAGTATTGAATTTTAATTTTGTCCTGTTTAATATTTCCCATTTAAAATCAAATTTTAAAATAAAACCAAAGCGGCAAACACGAGTATTTTATAGCATTTTATAACATTTTCCCAACAGCCTAAAAATTTTTTCTAATAGCTTAAAACATTCTTCCAAAATAACCTTTTTAAACTTTCCTAAAAAGCATAAAATAATATTCACAGCGTATTTCAAATTCAACTAATTGTACAATAAACTGTACCATTACTACGTCATAATTTTTATAAAAAATTCTAAAATCGAAATTTCTGTTCACTATTATAATAAACTGTAACTTACTGACGATCACATGAAATTTTACATTTCAATGTGTAAAACAGCTGTTTAAATTATAGTTTTTATATAATTAAATAAATATTAAGCTCCAATTGATTTGTCGAGCACTATCGATCAGAACTTTGTATAAAACCTTTAATATATATATTATTATTATATTGTTTATTGTGCAATGTTGGACTCAGGCATCAAAACCTGAGCCACTTAAACAGGACACACAAAAAGAGAAAAAGAAAATAAACTTATATTCAAGACTTTAAAATAAATTACATATATATATAAACATAGTTTAAATGAAACCACAAAGTTAAATACAATATTTAAATATATATATATATAAAATAAGGTTAATATTAAAACTTGAACACCTTCTACTGAGCCCACTTGAAGGGCTTTTAAATAATTTATTGAAATGACAATTTCAAAAATACTGGAACATATGTTTCATAAAGACAAAAAATATTGTCTTTAATCTTCAGCCAGTTCAAATTAAAAAAAAAAAAGCACTTTGGTAAACAAAGATTCAAAAGTTTACAAAAAATGTAAAAAGTTGCTTATCTTTGCAATCTTTTTTGTCTTTATGAAACATATGTTCCAGCATTTTTTAAATCATCATTTCAATAAATTATATATATATATATATAACTTATTAAACTTATAAAGTTTATATAAAACTTATTTATATATATATATATATTGAAATGACGATTTTAAAAATGCTGGAACATATGTTTCATAAAGACAAAAAAGATTGTCTCTAATCTTCAGCCAGTTCAAATTTAAAATAAAAAGCACTTTGGTAAACAAAGATGTAAAAGTTTACAAATTATTTGTAAATGAAAGTATTTGTAGACTTTTACATCTTTGTTTACCAAAGTGCTTCTTATTTTAAATTTGAACTGGCTGAAGATTATAGACAATCTTTTTTGTCTTTATGAAACATATGTTCCAGCATTTTTAAAATCGTCATTTCAATAAATTATTTAAAAGTCCTTCAAGTGGGCTCAGTAGAAGGTGTTCAAGTTTGAATATTAACCTTATTTTATATATATGAATATATATATATAATAAGTTTTATTATTATAACTTGAACACTTTCTACAGAGCCTACTTGAAGGGCTTTTAAATTATTTATTCGAAAAGTACAATTTTAAATACTGGTACATATGTTTCATAAAGCTTTAATCATCATCCAGTACAATTCAATATAAAAAGCACTGTACTAAACATATTAAATTTATTGCATTTTAAGAGAAGCTTTTTTATATGTCGACAAGGCGATATGAATTTGCTCCTCTTATTTAAACAACCTTCCTTTTTTAAAGCATACATAACGGCTGTTGATTCTTTAAAGCAACCAACAGTAACGGCTGTGCTTAAAATAATCAACAGCCGTTATGTTTGCGTTAAAAAAGGAGGTTGTTTAAATAAGAGGAGCGAATTCATATTGTCTTGTTGACATATGAAAAAGCTCCTCTTAAAATACAATAAATTTGAAGTATTTTATAGTCATACTGTTGTCTTTATTAATTTTAGTTGTTTGATTAGTTAGATGGAAGATCGATTTTTGTACTTAATTTTTGTAATGCACAATACTACATCATACTGTTTTTTGTTTTTTTTGTATAACTTTTGCATCTATGTTTAGTACAGTGCTTTTTATTTTGAATTGTACTGGCTGATGATTAAAGCTTTATGAAACATATGTACCAGTATTTTTAAAATTGTACTTTTCCAATAAATTATACATATATATAAATTAATAAAACACTAAGTTTTCAAAAACAATTGTTTCACTATTCTGTTAAACAGAACAGATCTTCAATTTGTTTATTGTGATAATATCTTAAAACATAAAATAAAGTGTACATGAAATTAAGCAAATACTTAAAAGATTGTTAAGTCACTAAATAAATTATTAAAAGATATAAGACACACTAAGTTTGCATAATGTTCAAAATTATTTAAAATAAAAGCTTGAAAAATGTTTACAATTAGTAAAAAGTTCATTTAGTTTATTTAAAGGTGGAAAAATTAAATTATAACTATCTCATAAATCTGCTTGAAAGTTTATTATAACTAAATTTAAATATTTTCTTAAATTTGATAAAATATGACTGATATACTTTTAGGAACATGTTTTTGTTGATAAAATTATCATAGAAGTAAAATATATTCAAAGTAAAAATAAATTTAAATATTAAAAACATAGACTTACCATAAAAATACATTACCATTTAAAAATTTACAGCTTAAAAATAAAAAACATTGAATTTTTATTCTATTTAAGAAAGTAACAAACCAAGAACAAGTAGAGCCAGCAGTAAAACCAGCTTAACAAATGGCAAATAATCTCTTGAAGTTTCCTTTTTTTCATCAATTAACTTGCTATGCTTAGGCAAATCATGAGAAGTTTTTCCTCTTTTTCGTAAATTTGCCATCACAAAGGCTTATTTATATAATCTGAATAAGTTTTAATCTAGTAATAAATTTCTTGAAATGGACAAGTTTTTAAAAGAAACTAATTACTATAATGGTTGTAAACTAACTTGCCAAACCCTGCATTTATTTATTTGCAAACATAATTTTTTTAATACATTGCTTATTCACTTATCCTGACTTCACTTATCCTGACTCTCACTTATCCGGACATTTTCGGTCAGAAGAAAATTCAAAAAAATTTCAATAGTAAACACAAAAGTTCATTCAAAAATTTCGCAACTTTTTAAATTCCATGGGTTTTCTGCTGAAAAACGTGGAAAAACTATAAAACAAACGTCTATTATTTCTAATTTTATTAAAACTTCCAATAAAAACTAGTTTGTTAAGAGTGATATGTTTCCCTTAAATTGACTTTAAACTTAGTCAAAGTTTACCGTTTTCTTTCTGTCTATTTTTTTAATTAAAAAAAAAGTCTTTCATTTCATTTAAAGAGATAGGTTAACATTTTTGTTTTTTAGATAAATTCAATTTATATTTTCTCTTATACAAAAATTAATATTTTTTTTAAATTAATAGTTAGGGCAGGTGGAATTACAAATGATAAACTTTACTTGCTTGACCCATAAAAAATGTATATAGTTGCAGAGGGTTAGTAAGTCTGATGTTTTTCTACCTTAGAAAAAATAAATTAATTAGCCTTAAGTTTAGCTTTTATTATTTATAATTTTTTAATATATTACTTACAATTACTATGTATTTGTTTTTACCATAACACTTTTATTATGCATTGCATTATATGCAGCAGTTATATTATTATATGAAAAAAATGGTTTTTTGTAGTTAACCGGACACCTTTACAGAAAAATCTTACCCAACGTGTCCGGATAAGTGAATAAGCACTGTATCAAGAAAAAATATAGTCAATTAATAGTTAAGCAATTTTCAAGTTTAATATATTTTATAATTAAGGGCATAGGGGGGTTACACCTTTTTTTTGAAATTTAATCTTATTTTATATAGTTTTTACTAAGCTACAAAATACTGTTTACAGATTTGAAAAACTCAAAATAATATTTGAGATATGGCCGGTCAAAGTCGGAGGCAACAATAGGTTTCTTATGGGAGGCTTAAACTAAAAGAATGAAAGAAAGAATAAAGTGAACAATCACAACTATGGTCAATGGATTGGTGTGGAGAAAGACCTTTCGGTCATCAAGCCCCACACCATATATGTGTAAATAACTTTGATAAGTTTTATTTGAAACTTTTATAAAATCTAATTTTAAGTAAATGTATGATCTTTTTTAACTTAAACTAATTAGAGAAATTAATTCTTAAACAAAAAAAAAAGGTATGCACTCTTTTTTAAACCCATTACTGCCAATATTAAACATGAAAACCATAGTTTACCATGGTCACCACACTGTCTCCTCCCAAAGATTTCGATTTTTATGAACATGTACGTTCACATTTTTCTTGTCGCCCTCTCTACAAGAGTAACCCTGAAAAATGCAATAAAAAGGTCAATAATAAAACAAAAAGGGAGAAGTGGTGAAAATTCTATAACTAACATATACTCTTTTTCTAAAACTATATGTTTTTTTAAAATAAAACAAAAATAAGAAAAAAACTTAACAACTGCTTAAGTAAAAAAAAAATAGTTAATAAATCTCACTTAAGAATAAAAATAAACAAAATAAGTTTCAACTATACCTGTTCAAAAACCCTGTTACTCTAAAACAAACTCAACAATTATTAAAAAAAAATCTTTATGAATAAATAAATAAAAATAACAATCATACTTAATTACAAACCCCCTATGCCCTTAATTAAAACTAATTTAGCAATACTAATGAAAAAATTTGTTAGTAGTGGATTACTTTAGAATTATAAAAATATAAAGATTAAATTATTTTCAACAGTAACTTAAAATATTTCGACTTGAAAAATAAAGACTTTTCAAATAATAACTAAATACATTTAACAAAAAGAAGAACATGAAAAATTACATCAACAACAAAATAAACAAGTAAAACTTAATAAAATTTTCTTTAAGTATGAGTAGCAGAAATAAAAAATGGAACACAAAATTATCAATTCACTAAATTATAATTGTATTAAAACTTATTTTTTTATAGTTATATAGAACATTACAAAATGATCAAATTTAGGTTTAAAAATTAAGGTTTTTTATAGTTATCTATGAGGGTTCAACTTTTTTTAATGGCAAAAAACATCAGTCTCATACTCCACTTTTTGCAACAATAAACTTTGTCTACAATAAAAAAAAGTTTAAGGAATATTTCAAGGAACAACATTTTATTGATCTATAAGTTAATATGAAACGTCAGCATTGACATGTATTAAAATTATTGAAAATAAACTGTCATGAAGCTTTTTTAATTCTGCTAATAAGTTGCTTCACTAAATAACCAACATTAAGTTATCTATCTCAAAATGTTTGATGTTCTATATTACACACGTTTTCAGAACTTCAGAATTTTAAACTCTACACACGTTTTGATGCATTAAACATTTACGCTCGATTTACATTTGTCAGTATTTAAAAGCACTTCCAAAATTCCAAGTTAGAGAAAAACACATACTAAATGAAACCACACGATTTATTTTGACCAAATTTAGTAAGGCCGACCTCATTTCTATTTAGTTTAAAAAATTATACAATTATGAGAAAAAATTACTAAAAATCAACTTATTAGAAATATTATTTACAACACTTGAAAAGACGGTAAACTAATGTCATAGTTGCCATAATTTGATCTTTTGTATAATTAGTGACTGGAAATGATAAAGATTTTTTTTAATTTAGATCGCAAAAGTGATATTTTTTCTTTATAACGGATATGCTTTGAGAAAAACTGTTAAAAGAAAATGCCAGAACAAATTTAAAGTTGAACTGTTGTTGAACCCGGCATGACAAATTAAAAGTAAAGCTAATGTCATAGTTGCCAGAATTTTAGTATTGAGTAAAATTTTTGCTTTAAAATAGAATAGTTTTTTTTATAAAAATATCTTAAACCTTTTAGTCTTGAGCTTGACGTATAAAGGTATAGTTTTTTTAAGTCTTTAAAAAGCTGTTTTATAGGAATTTTTTAATAATTTCTCTACTTTAAAATAAGTCGAAAAAAACTCCGAAACTTAAAAAAAATATTTTGGTCATGCACCTCATGCATTGAAATAATGAAAAGGGAAAAAACTAAATACAAATTACCATCAGTAGTAGTTGAAAAAAACCGTGGTCGATTTTAGTTAAAGTCATGAGTCATGTCATAAATCATGACACACAATTTCATCTTTTAGCTTAAATACAGTGTATACTTGACTTGCCAAAACAGTTTTTTACTATGAACTATACAGCTTAAAATTCTGCTGACGTTTAAAATCATTTTAAAAGAGACGACATTTAAACAAGCTTACTTACTATTAATATTTTTTAGTTTTAAGTATTTAAAGAAATATATCAAAAAAAAAAAAGTTCAACTTTGTTTGTTTAACATTAATTAACTTAACAATAATTTATTTTACTTTAGCAAAATGGCAGTAACTTACAATCAAATTATTGCTAAAAATTAAGCGGGAAAAAGCTAGATAAGTCGGCTGAAAAACTTTCTGTACCAATTAATTAATCTAATTGAGTTTTTTTGGAGCACATTATAACTTGTTTTGAAAAATTTAAATATAAAACTTTTGAAAAATAGACAAAAAAAACTAAAGAAACAATGCTAAAAAGAATATTATTGAGATTTGCTTCAGAAGGAAGTCAAATGCAAAACTTTAAAACACAAAAAAAAAACTAAGTGACTACTTTTTGCAAAGCTCATATGTTTTCTATTCTCGAAATTTTTGTTTAGTAATTTAAAAATTAACTGAAGAGTAAACTAATCAATTTGTTTATTTCAAGAGTCAACTTAGCATAATTACAAACTACACTTTATAATTTTAAAAGTATATTTATTTGTTGTTAAATTACTTTTTAAATTATATTTCAAGTTTACCTTTAGTTTATTTTAAGATTAAGACCGACAGAAGCATCAAAATGAACAATTAATTAAACGAAAAAAAAAAGCGCTCAAAAATAGTTTAGTCCAGGACCTTCTTTGTGCAAAAACCTACAGTTATCGAGTCATACACTACTGAAATACAGTTCAACGTCTTACCTAGGACAGAATGTGTTACTTTTAAATAAATTTAGTCTTTAAGAAATTACGACTACCAATCATAGTTAATGTAAAACATTTTTATGTAACTCTTTTTTATGTAAATACTCAGGTCATGTTTTGCAAACTTTAAACTGACATGCGTTTAGTCTTTACGAAAAAGAATAAAAATGTTACATTTTAATCCTATAGATTATAACTAGTCTTTTGCGACTCTGTTTTCACTTTTAATTATGAAAATGCAATTATTCTTCCAAGCACATCAAAAAGTATACTTAAGTATGATAATTTATTATTTTTAATTTTATTTCAGTACAATTAATTTTTATTTATAATATAGAAAACAATTTTTTTTTTCATTTTAAGGCATTACTAGTTGGTTTAGTTGAAGGGTTAGAGTCTGTTATAAATAACAAGCCAATATTCTTAGAAAAAGTTGCTCTTTTGAAAAAAAGCCGCACTGAATAGAAAAAAAAAACTGTTAGCCGCAGAAACTGCAACGTTTTATCATAAACTTTTTTGCAGTCTGAAAAAAGTATTTTAGATGCCAAAAAATACATCGCGTGCTACATTATTTTTACTTTCGGATTGCAGTTTGCCGACCGCTAGTTTAATTTAAGTTTTATTTTAGTTTTTAAGTATCCGGCTATTTAGCAAAATCAGTACAATTCTTATTTTTTACTAAGGGCGTGTTTTGACCGGTTTCCTGTGCGACCCCTTAGAAAAAAATGGAATAAACGTAATAAAAAACCGATTGAAGTTTTTTTCTAAATATATTCTTAAAAATTCATATATATTTGTTAACTTTTTGATATTAAGTGAAATTTAGTTTATATTTATTAAAAATTGTCAAAAATGACGTAGTTGTATATATTTTCTTGTATAAAAAACGTGTAAACTGTACAAAAATATATAGTTAAAAAAGTTGCACAACTTGATAAAGGAAACCTTTCATTGAAATCAGCCAATCAAAAGTGTTTTTGAAAACTGTTTTTGAATGATTTTACAATTCGATGGATTTAATTTCTAAGTTTTGAAACTTTTAAACAAATTACATAATATATAAATCTCATTTTTACTACATTAGAAAAACCGGAGTTTTACAATTTTTTTTTTTTATCAAGCTGTAAAATAATTGCTTACTTCTACTAGTAGTTTGTTTTCAAAAATATAATTAGCTTTTGATTTATATTTGATTTTAAGCAAAATAATTCAAATGGAATTGTTTTAATTTAGTATTTATTTACTTATAATTGAATATGTTTTTCTATTATTAAGACAATTTAATTGCTAATTTTAATTAGTATTTCGTTTTAGATTCTCATATATAAAAAGATTTCGTTATTCATGTTAAATTCACAATGTAAAGCAAAACTTTCATATTGTCTCATGTGTCAGGTTTATATTTAAATTATTTTACTAAATTTATAAGAACTTGATAGTTATTAATAATTTGCTTTCAATTTTGTTGGTATTATAAATTTTGAAAAAGTATAAAAATTTTTGTACCTGAGAAAATTTAGACAGTATTTTAACTATTGTATTGTATCTATTTGTAGTGTAAGTGTATAATATTGGCTTCTACACAAAACACTCTATTTTTGAAAAAAAAAAACTAGTTGCACTGTAATGAAAAAAGTCCAGACAAGCCCTTGGTTTTTAATATAAAACTAAAACTATCTAAAACAATACAAAATTTGAGTCTAGGTGTTAAAGAGACCGTTTATTGTTAATTATTTTTTTTTAATATTTGTTTGCCTAAGTTTTAAAAACATAAATGGAATATGTTGTAAATCAAAAAAGGCAAACAAATATTAAAATAAAATATTAGAAACCGTTAGTATGGCTAATAAAAAAATATAAAAATTCTTGAATTTATTTGTATCTTTTATATACTTTTTTTTCTATAGAGTACCTAATATAAACTGAAAATACACTAAAAATAGTATACACTAGTTGTATACACTTTATAGCATACATATAAGTATAAAATATACAAATAACAAGAATTTAAATTTAGGCTAAAAAACTCATTGGTTAAAACCTATTGCTTAAAGTTTGTTTAATTAGAATACAAAATTATTACAATTGTAGTTTTTGCATCATTAAAGTTTCTATTAAATAAACTATTAAATCGTCAACTTTTATTTTGAAAAAAATTTTGTTTAAAAAAATAAGCTAATTATCTTTAGATTAAAATATAGCAATACATTTTATAAACGTAAAAAGCACGAAACAAAACGAAAATTTTATTCATTCAAAACTAATTGAAAATTGATAAATAATAACTATAACATTTAAAATAAATAGATATATTGTGAGTATACATAGTAGGGTGCTTATTTTTACAGCTACTTTTGATTTTCCGGCTGGAAAAAATTTATGTTTTATAAATATCATAAAAACACCCTGTGCAAAATTTTAGATGATTCAAATAAACTTTCACCTTGGCACCAAACGATTTTCTAAAAACCACCACAATGCAAAATGTATTGGATCTAAAAAATGCGACCTTAATGTTTTAAGCTGAGATATTTATTACATGTGGCTGATTATCACACAAACACATAGTAAACAATTTAAAACGATTCAAAAAAAGTTTTATGGAAGCACTTCTTGTTTTTTGAAAAAGAAACTGGAAATTCAAGAAAATTAAAAAAAAGTGATAAAAATTAAACAAAATCAAAAATTCCATATTAAAACCTTTTTTGAATCGATTTAAACTCTTCACAAAGTGTTTAACTTTAAAAAATTTAAAATCAATCATCAAAGACAAAACTTTTAAAAACTTCCTTCACTTCAAAGTTTTTCATTTCATTTTTCTCGTCTTAAAAAGGGAATTTTAAAATGATTTTATAAGTTTTACCAATAACTTTATTAAATACTTTTAACTAGATAAAATCCGTTTTTTTTGTATTTTTGTTAATCTAGTAAAACCTAGAATAATATTGTAATTTTGAACAGGTTGGAGGTATATACGTATTTATTTCTTAAAAAAAAAAACATCGGCGAAAGTCTGCAGAGCAGAAGCTTGGACTTTAGAATGCCGTGAGACAATCTCAAGTTTAATAAAAGGGTTGATTATACCAATTTGATCATCAGACCACAAGCTTCGGTAGACTGCAAGTTTTTCGGTTGTGACTGACTGATGAGTCCTAATAAGGACGAAACCGGTCTCAGTCTACCGAAGCTTGTGGTCTGATGATCGAATTGATATGATCAACCCTTTTGTTATTTCTTATAACCTTGGACTTAGTAATTTTTAATAAAGTTTTTAATTTCAGCCAATTCAAGCTTTTTTTATTTACTTTTTAGACAGTTTTACTAACGTATTCTTCGAAAATACTTTATAAAATTTTATGTTAAAAATATGTTCATTAACTTCAATAGATATTTTTATTATTATTATTATCAAGTCTTATTATTAGACTCTACTAAAAATTTGAAAGCTGTTATTATAATATAAGTTTTATTTGTTTTTTTTTAGAATTATAAATAATTTTTTTTTAATTTTCATACAGCAAAAACATTTGAAGAAACTTTTACATAAAGTCTGATAATTTTTGGTTTTTAGAAACGTTTTTACTGAACTTTAAAACTCAAATTGGTTTAACCTTGAGCTACAATTACAAAAAAATATATATTTGATACTTCGCAAAATTTTACTCCCTATGTCTAGTTCAGTGCGATTTTGGCCAACTGAGGCTGGCGTTGATTATATCTGACTTTGAAAAAAACTACAGTAAGTAAATTCGATTTACACTTTATCATAACTATAACAAAAAACAGTGGCCTTGTAAACCCCTTTTGTATAGATAGTTTTTAATAAATGGGCATACCGTATTTTTCTGGAATTTAGTTCTTTGGATGTATTAGCTGTTAAAACTTTATATGCTATGTGAGCATATTTAGATGTTAAATTAAGCATAAAACTATTATTATTATTATAGTTTATTAAACGAAAAAAAAGACGCTCAAATATTTTGTCCTAAGACCTGGTGCACAAAAAAAAATTCTGTTATCGAGTTGCATACCACGGGGCACGGATACCTTGTAACGTCTTGTCCGGGACAGCTATATGAAACCTTAATTGTGTTTTTATAAAAACTTTTGGTCAACTTGTTTTCTCTGTAAAAATAAAATTTAACTAGGTTAAGAATTAATAATTTATTATTTTTAAGAATAGTTGAAGATTTAGTTTGTTTTTGCTTTAGCAGTTAAGTAATACCCATTTGCCATTACCTACTATAACTAGCACAAATGTAGTTTCCTAAAATCTAGCGGCTGTAAAGTATACGTTATTTTACTTTTTGTTGTTGATGCATTGTATATGTTAATTTAAATAACGAAAAATATAAAGATTAGAACTGCTAAAATGAAAGAAGCTCTTTCTTTTAACGACTCTGTTTCAAAACCAAAATTCTAGCAGGTATCTAAATTTCTTTTGACCCACCCTTAACTTAAATATGATTATTAAGGCTTTAGTGATTAAGTAATTAACTTAAGGGATGCTTAATGAGTAGATTAAATAAAAAAATAATTAAATATTTTTGTCGAGAAACTATTAAGTAGAAACTTATTTAAGTTTGATTTAACTAAACAATTTCATTCTTAGTTTATAATATTTTATAAATTTTAGTTCAGGAGCAGAATGTTGTGAGTGCTAAATAGTAAGCAACTTTTTATTTATTTTTGAAAAACAAGCTGAAATTGTATACCCCAAATCAAGGAAAGAATTTTAAGTTAATTATTTGTTGACAAGTCTACAACAAACTATTAGTGCACTGAACTTAAATTTGAATCTTAATTTGTTTTGTTTATTAATAATAAATAAAGTTTGTTTTCTTTTTTGGTTTATAGTGTTTACTCAAATTTTCTACTAAAAAAATCTAGTTTTTTTTACAGGTTGCTGCAACGTGACCTTTATAAAAGTATGTGAATTTAAGGCCATAAGGGCAATCCAATATCTTTTTACAATAATTAACAGTCTTTTAAATTAAAACTTAAAATATGAACTATATGTAAATTTTTTTGATAATAAAAAAAAACTTGAATTATTAATTAATATATAAGTATTCAAAACATTAGAGTGTTAAAATTTTGCTTAAAAAACAATTAACTTTTTTTTTAAATTACAATACATACTATAACAACTATTAAAACCAACTTTTTCTGTATTTAATTTTGTGTATATATCTTTTTTTATCCTCTATTCTTTGAAGAGCTTATATTTCAAAACTAAGTAGAAGTTTGTTATTAGTAAACAGGTACTTTGTCAGTTGTTTTTATTTTTGTTAAAATATGGACATTTTTGTTATAAGTTTTCTAATAAAAGCTTATGAAACACAATTTTGCTTGAAATTAATAAATTCACTAAATCTCTTTTTACTTTTTTGAGCTAGAGATTGAAACTTCAAGGATACGATCCTTAAAGTATTAAGGTTTTTTTAGAACAAGTTTATAACGTTATGAAAAATTAAAATTTTGGGAACAAACAATGACCAGAAATAGTTAAGAATTAAAACAAAAGTTTATATTATTGAACTATAAAAAGATTAAACTGAAAAAGTTTGAAAACAATTTCTCAAAAATTTAAGAAAAAATATATTTGTAGTTGTTCTTCCATAAGTATCATAAAATAATAAAAAAATTGAATAAAACAGTTAAAATCAACTTTTAGCTTAGTTTACACTGTAAATAATTTAAGTACAAAATCAAATAGATTTCACCCCTTTTGACCCTAATATCCGTATGATCAAGACTAGTCCTGGAAATGACATTATAATGTATCCTGGTGTATGACTTGATAACCAAACGATATTTTTGTCTATGACTCGATAACCAAAATGTTTTTTGTACATCAGGTCCTTGAACCAAATTTTTGAGTATTTTTTTAAATTATTTTTGTTAAAAATTAAAATTAAGCACAATTCCTTCTAACTTAAAAAAAATATTAAGAATTATATAATTTTAATTTCTTTAACAATTTTAGTAATTACAGAATAGTTGTTAGAAAAAAAGGTATTTTATTTTTTTACTGTTAATAAATGCATGATTTTGTTAGCATAATTATGTAGAGACTTCCACATCATTCAAAAAATCAAAATTGACTTTTATTTTTTATTTCTCAATAAAATCAAATTTATAAAAACCTTTGTATTTTTTTCTTATTTATTTGTTTTTGACTCAAGTTTTTTTAACTTAATTTTTTACTAACTTAAATATTTTTACACTCTACACTTGTCTTGTAAATACAGTCTTAAAAATATAGTTAAATAAAAAAACTATGCAAGTTTTGCTGTTATTGTATATTCCAACAAAGTTGTTTTGTTAAGATCTGTACTAACAGACTATTAGCTAGTTATTTTGAATATTAGATATGTCTTATCATTGTTGTTAAACTACACAAAATAATTTTAGTATAAAAATCTTGCTGTTACTTAAAAGCTACTGTTTTTATTTTAAATAAAATTTAAAAATTAAAATCATAAGTTATTTTTAATTGTTATAAACATATTTATTATGTTAGTCTGCAGTCATATTAGAACATACTTATTAGTTTGCTATTATATAATTTTTTTTGTGTTTAAAAAAATTGCTATTAACATCTTTAGTATTTGATTTGAATAAAGTTTTAGCCTATTTTTATTTTGATATTTAATTGTCATTTTTAAGTCTTAATGTTCACTAAAAAATGATTGAATAATAGTAGGTAACTAATAAAATCAAAAATCAGACACTGTTATGTTATTGTTAATTAAACATAAAAAAAAACGCTCAAACTATTTGGTCTTAGGGCTTGGTACACAAAATAACCTTTTTTTATTGAGTAGCACATTACTTGGAAACTTTGGACATCTTGTTAAGGACAGTTAAGGGCATAGGGGGAGTCCACCTTGATTTTTACAAGTTGATCTTATTTTATAAGGTTTTATTCAAGCTATCAGACATTTTTAACAGTTTGAAAAAATTAAATTTTTTTTTTGAGATATGAGCACGGTGACCTTAATAGGTTCCTAATGGAAGGCGCAAACTAAAAACGCAAAAAAAGACCATTTCACTAAAAATCTATCTCCTCCTTCATTTTTTAAGCAATCTTCTTCAAATTTTCACAGAAAGTGTATTATTAAATTTTAAAAAGATTGAATGCAAGATTTTTTTTTAATTTGGAAAACAAAATTTTTATAAAAAAAAACCACCTATTTTTTTGTTTTTTGTATCTAAAATTTTTATTTTTTAATATTTTAAAAGTTCCAACATTCAAAGTCTTTTAAACTATGAAAGGAACGTTTCCTGAAAATTTGAGGTCTCTATCTCAAAAAATGAAGGAAAAGATAGGTTTTTAGTGATTTTTAAAATTTCTGGGAAAATTGACCTTGAAAAACTTGCGGTCCATACGTTTGTATTGTAAATTTTTTATAAAAATTACAATATCTCAAAAGTTATATAATATATTTTAATCCTATAAAAACTGGCTCGTAGTTTGTACTTTAAGCTTTCATATAAGATCCAATGTTATTTTTAGTAAAAAAAAAAATGTTGGACCCCCCCTCCCCTATGCCCTTAATATAAAGAAAAGAAAACAAAAAATTTTTCCTTCACTTAAGAATAGTTTTAAGAATAATTTTATTTATTATTTTGCAACAACTTATACCGTTTGAGAAAATGAAAGTGTAAGCAAAACATATTAGTCTTAAATAAGATTTGTTTTTTATTACATATTTCCACTATTAAGGCCATAGGGGGGGTAAGCCATGTTTTTACAAGTTGATCTTATTTTATAGAGTTTATTCTAAGCTTCAAGATGCTTTTTATCATTTAAAAAAATTCTAATTATTTTTGAGATAGGACCAGTCAAAGTCAAGCCGCATAATAGGTTTCCTACGGGAAGGGAAAACTAAAACAGCAAAAAAAGACTATTTTATTTAAAATCTATCTCCTCCTACATTTTTAAAGTAATTTTCTTTTAATTTTCACAATCTAATCTTTATACAATTACAAAAAAACCTTACTTTGGAATTAAAAATATTTTAAGTAAAAATATAAAATTTTTATTAAATTATTTTTAATTCCATAGTAACGTTTTTTTCTTTTAATATAAGGAACATTTCCTGAAAATTTGAAGAAGATTGATTGAAAAATAAAGGAGGAGATAGATTTTTAGTGATTTTAAAAATTTCTAAAAAATTGACTCTAAAAATTTGCGGTTCATACGTTTGTATTGGAAACTTTTTACAAAAAATAAAATATCTCAAAAGTTAAATGATATTTTTGAATTCTATAAAAACTAGCTTGTAGTTTGTACTTTAAGCTTTCATAAAAATCCCAAGGTTAATTTTTGGAAAAAAAAAGTGTTTTACTCCCCCCTATGGCCTTAAGAGCATAGGAAGTGTAATTACATTTTTTACTAACATTAACATATACTCTTTTCTTAAAGATCTAATTAAAACCAATAAGTCAGTTTTTATCAAATACCAAAAAAACTTTTAAGATTAAGTTATTTTTGTAAAACGTTTCCTATACAAACCCATGACTAACATACTTTTTTTACTGTCAATTTACTCAAAAAAAATCTTTTATTTATTTTTCAAGCTATTGATCTCAAATTTTTAGGAAATGTTTCTTGCATTAAAATATAAACTTATTTTGTAACAACTAAAAATAATAAAAAATAAAAAAATTCAGACTAAACAAAGAAAAAATCAATATTTATCTATTTTTGTTAAGAAAATAAAAACTAAATATTTTTAAAATTCCTACAAAAGGATTGTTTACCATTCCCTTTTGAGTTTGTAAAACTGAAAGTTTGAGAAAGATTGCCTAAAAACTGATGAAGAATATAGATTTCAATGAACTAGTCTTTTTTTGCCTTATTAACTTTGCCCTTTCATAAAGATCCTACTAAACTCTTTGACTTCGTCCCCTAATATCTCAAAAACTAGTTTTCATCATAAGAAATGGTATTAAGTTACTGTTAGCCTAGTTAAAAAATCTTTAAAATATGATAAACGTATAAAAAAGTGCCTACCCCTTTATGTCCTAAAATAAGGTTTTTATTTGTAAAACGTTGGATGTTACTGGAAGCACATATAGTGGTGCGATAGTAGCTATAAAAGATAAAATAGAAATAATTGTAGGTGTTCAATCAAGCATGTTGTTATTATTATAATTTTTTATTAATTAAAGTTCAGTATTTTCCCTAAATAAATTAGAAGAAAATGCTATAATGCATTAAAAGTATTTTTTTTGGAAATTCAGGTAGGGAAATCAATATGCTACGTAGTAACTTACACATGTATGGATCATCACTTTTTTACAAGCTTTGACTGTTATAATCAAGAGCTTTTATAATTTATATATTTTTTAAAAACTTTGTTTTGTAATAAATAGTTTGCTGATTCAATTAAAACTTTACTTTTTTTAATGCAAAAGTGAGCTCAATGAATTTTTGACACCTACCACACTACCAATGCTAAAAAATTCAAGTTTTACGACAATATTTTTCTATTTTTAAAATTTATGTTGCCATTACACAGTAAAATTATTATTTAGATTATAATTTTAACTTATTTAAACACTGTTTACGTTATTTTAATTATTAAGGCCAAAGGAGGTTAAAAAAAGGTTATCTTATTTTGTAGAGTTACACCTAAGCAACAAGTTGCTTTCTACATATTTTTGGTATTTAACTTAATTTTTACAATATAGCCAGCTCAATTTGGAGAGTACAATAGGTTTCTTATAGGAGGCAGTAAATTAAGATATCAAATACATAAAAAAAGAAGTTTTTAATAATAATTTATATTTTTTTAGAATAGTGTGCACAGAAATTATTTTCTGATAATTTTCGTGCACAGTTTTTGAAACGGTAAAGAACCACTGGCCTTAAGAGCAAAATATATTTCTTCAGCAACTAAATTTTACCAACAACTAAAACTAATTTTTAATAAGTCTTTTTAAACAGATAAAATCTGTAAGTAGTAAATTATTTTGTACAACCATAAAATTTTACAAAATTAGTCATATTGGTTTAGTCACTTTAGTTTTTATTGTATGTTAAAAAACAGACAGATGTCTTAAAACAGGTGTCTTATTTACTACTTCAATTTAGGTATCTTTGCTTTTCAAGAACACATCAGTTAAGTTTTGTACGGATTTTGTTTAATATTGGTAGTAGAAAAGTTATAGTGTAGTATTTTAATTTAATAAAATTTAATAGTTTTATTAATTTGTATCTTAGTCTAACTTATAATAACAAATTTCAAAAATATTACAAGTCAGAAATTAAAGTTTTAAAAATATAAAATGTTGAAAGTTGTTTAGTCTTAGTGTTTAATTAATTTATAAAATCTACACTTGATTAGTACATTATTTTATATTTTTAAAAAGCTTTAATATTCTGACCACAGTATAAGTTTTCAGTTTCAACTCAGTATAATTCAGTAAGATACAATTTTTGATAAGTCATACTTGAAAGTACCTAAATAAATAATAATGAAATTTGTTTTGTCCTTTTGTATATTATCAAAAAAAATTGTTTAAATTACATTTATAAACACTATTTTTAAAATTAAAAAATGATTTTGGTAACATTTTTTATGAAAAACTAAAATGAATTATAATGTAAAAATATACAATCTCATCCATTTTAAAAGTTCTCCTGTTTTTAAATGTGGTTATTTTAACTGGTTTATATATTAAAAAACACCAAACAAATAGCTTTGTAAACAATATTTCAAATTTCAAAAAAAAGGACAAAAATAAGTTTTTAATAATACACTTATTTTCTCTGAATTGTTCAGAACAAAGAAAACTAGAGATTTTTGTTGAATATCAATCTAAAAAGTAGCAATAACTTTCAATATATAATTTAAAGCTAACTTACAAGTTTTCTTGTAAAGCTTATTAATTATATTGTAGTTTAGGTGTGTCAGGGAAATGAATAAATGTTTAGTTTTAAGTTAAGTTATCACTTATATATACATATATATATATTATGTGCTTAATTGAATTATATAATAAACAACAGTTTTTTACTATCTCATATATTCCTCAATAAAGCTTTAGTGTACTAAAAATGTTTTGCATAAATTTAGAAATTAACTATTTAATAAGTATTATGATGTAGTTGTAATGAAGGTTTTTGTGCAGTAAGTTAAGTTTGAAAAATTCACTGATTTTATTGTTATTGGTTTAAGAATTTGTGCATGTTGAAAAAGCTTAATAATTGGTTTTAAACTTTTGTAAAGTATGTAAAGGTTGTATTAGAATTTTTTTTTAAACTGCTTGTGTGTGCGGCTTAATTTTACTTTGGTTTAAAATTTGATAGGGTTAAATTTTGCTAAAAAAATATTTTTGGTAATGAATGGATATATTTTGTCTTTTACTTTTCTTGTTTAGATTAGTATCATAGTCTTGTCTGATTTATCAGTTTTGATTTTTTCTAAGTTGCAAAGTCTGCAGCCAAGTTTATTATTGAATTTTGATTTTGTCCTGTTTAGTATTTCCCATTTAATTTTACAGTCTGTGTTGTTATCTTTTAAATTCCAAATGTAGTTTGCCAGTTCTGTTGTATGTCTTTTGTTAAATTTGTTGTCTGAAGAACTGTGATTCCTATATATCTTTGTTTGAAACTGTTTTCCGTAGATCCCACATACTGTTTGGTTGCTTTATTGAATGTTACTGTTGCTCTATAGACTATTTTAGAAATTAGGCATTGGCTGTTCAAAGGGCAGGGTTCTTTGCTACAATTAAAAAGTTTATCTTTTATTGTTTATATTGTTTTTGTTTAAAGTTTTTATTATTATTTGCTATTATTTTGCTTCTAAAATTACTTGTACAACTGTATGATATTTTAATTGTGTTGCGATTGAAATTTTTTTATATGGATAGTTTTCATCAAAGGATGTGGTATCTAAATTTAAGAATTGTTTGCCTATTTTAAAACTTACAGTTAAACTAAGCAGTGGATTAAAAATATTATATCTTTTTTTTCTTTGTCTTTTATTTCTTTTTGATAGAATGGTCTTGTCGTATTTTGAATTATCTTTTTAATTGGCTGAAATTAATGCTTTTTGATATTCACTTTTTACATTGTTAAAAGATTCTTTATTGTTAGAAAGTTTTATGAGTCTTCTGTTTATTGTTTCATGTAGTTGTTTTAGTACTTTTCAGGGGTGAATGGAATAGTTGTGTACGTATAAAATTGGTGAGTTTGGTTTGTTGTAAGGTTTGTTTAAACAAAACGGCTTTAAGTAACAAAAAAATCCGGATTATTCCTAACAGATTTTTTAGATGTACCCTTGAACATATTAAACTCAAGTTACCAACCTTACAACAAACCAAACTCATTTGGTTTTGTTGATTAAAAATTTTTTTTTTAGGATTTAAAATCCTTATGACTGTGTAAAAGATCACTCAGGACAGTTTATTTGAATCAAAGAGTGGCAACACTCATAATACTTTACTGTCAGCAACAAAATTTTATTAGTGTCATACTAACTGATAGTGTATTTAAATCAATATATTGAAATTTAAATTAGATAAATAAAAAAAATCAAGTTCTTAGTTAATTTATTTTGGAATGAAATAATGGATAAAGATGAAACTGAACATTTGGGGTAATTTTCATGTTTACATTAGCAATCTTTTTTATTTATTTAAACTATAATACATACTTAAAAATGTTTTGTGTTTGAATTTTGTACATAAGGTTTAAATAAAAAAACTAAGTGACTAATTTCATAAATCAAACTAGTTAAAAGATAATAATCTTCTACATTTTGTTTGAAAATGGTTACTTAAAGTTATCATAAATAATATTATATATTAGTTTATATTTTTTAACAATCAATAAGTTAGCTTTTTATGGATATAATTTTTTACAGAATCTTTGATGACTTTTCAAACTATGATTCTGTTGGTGAATCCAATTTTCAAGTAAGGTTTTGTTAGTATACATGTATGAAAATTAAAAGTTTATTTGCACATTGCTATAAATTTAGTAAAGTCAAAATTTTAGTTTTGTTATTATTTTGATCAGTAAAATTTATTAAGGTTTTTTTTAAATTGTTAAATAAAAAAAAAACATTAGTTGTTATATGAAAGCTTTAAGCAAATAATTTAAGGCAACATTTAAAAAATTTTTCGCAGAAGTGTGCACAAAAAATACTTTACTTAGCACAAAAGTTTAGACAGTTAGTAAAGAGTTCTAAAAAATGGTAGAGTAATAAATCTTAGTTTATTTTTAAAACTAGTATTTACACATTAACAGTTTGTTTGTTAAAAATATAAACAATTTACCATAATGAGATTAATTTTAGTAGTAACACTCTATAATGTCTTATATGCATATAATTTTATCTAAAAAAAATATTATGCTCATATTCTGAAATCTTTAACAACTACTGATATTAAAAGCTTTTATTAAAAAACAAAATTTGTTTTAGTTTTCATGATTTATTTAAAATTGATAGTATAATTTTGTTTTCAATTATCTTTGAAAATATAATAATAAAGTAATCAAGTGTATCTTCTCTTAGGAATTTTAGTCTAAGTACTTCAAATTTTTAAGTATGAATAAAAGTTGTTTTTATTATAAAACGACCCATTTTTATTTATTTTTTATTTAAAAAAATTTAAAAGTTCAATCTTGATTTTCCTTTAAAACTATTTGTAATGTATACCAGTAATTTGAGGTTAAATCTCAAAAAAAAAATTTTTTATTAAATTTCAAAATTTCTTAGAAAATTTAGGATTGATAAATTGCAGTCAATACATTAATATTGGAAACTTTTCACAAAAATAGTTGTATATTTAATAATAAATTATTTAAATATTTTGTATTCTTGAAAGACTTACCTTTTGCTACTACTTTTAAACCAGTGCTAATAAGGGCAATGTTAGTTTTTGTTTTAAAATATCTGACCCCTCTGTACCTTAAATATTGTAATTTTGCAGTGTAATTAAAAAAAACCTATTACAATTTTTAGGCAGGAGACTCACAAGGAATTGACATTTTAAAGCAATCATTACAAGCTGCTAACATAACTGAGCAAGATTCTTGCTTAAGTTTCTCAAATGATTTTGATTACCTCTCTGGTGGCAACTCTTCAAATCTAAATTTGGATTTATCTTCTACTCCAAAAATAAAAAATGAAGCTGTAGATGATAACATGTTTGATACTAGTCAGTTTTTAAATTTAACAAACGACACTAATAGTTCACAATCAAGTAAAACTGGAATCGCTAATAGCAGTTTGAAAAATAACCAATATATAGTAAATCCCTCAACAACTGTTCAATATCAAAATTTACAAGGAAAAGATGGAAAAGTTGTAACAATGAATCAAGCTTTCTCAAGTTCAAACAACAATCAATTATATTCTCAAATAGTTACTTCAGTTCCTGTGCAATTAAATCAAAGTACTGTTGTAGTAAATAATGCTCCAATTGTCCAATTACGAAATGGGTACAATAATAATGGCAAAAAAGTACAGGTCGCTCCAGGTTCATGCAAAGTTCAGGTAACATCCTTTATTTATCATTGGATTGTAATTGTATCAAATTAGTTAAAAAACCAGTTTAACAAAAAGTTTAATTTATATTGAACATTAAATATTTGTTACACTTTTTTCTTATGCTCAAATTTTATAAAAATTATACGTTTTATATTTATTAGTATCACTTACTTATTATGTGTTTTTTATTCAAAGTAAAATTGTTTTTTTAACCAGTTGTTGAAACAAGTTGTATTAACAATTATAATAATATCACATAACATTGTTTGTGCGTTTAATGTTGATATTAAAGTTTTTAAACACTTTGTCAGCTTATATTTAGTCTTAAAATGTTTATGAAAAAAATTCATAATTTCGAGAAAATAATTTAACAAATTCTGAACAAATTTCAGTTTCAATAAATATAACAATATACTTTCTGACGTAATTGTTTATAATGGAGTTCTTTAATAAAAAGTTTGAACTTGTTTTTACAATGAAACTGCAAAAAAAAAAAATTTACAAACTTAAATTTGTCTATATTTTGTATAATTTCGTTTAAATTTAAATTTTACATAAAATTTTTAGCACAATTATATTGAACTGTTAATAAAAATTTTTATTTTAAAGCTATATAGTAAAGAAATTTATAACAACAATTGTACTTTTATCTACAATATTGCCAATTTTCAGTCAAATCAGAAAGTTTTTAGTTCATCAAATCAAAAGCAAAATTTTAAAAATGGTCATCTAATTTAGGCTTTTTTGTTATTTTTTGGTCTATATTCTTAGATTTTTAAGCTTATGTTCTTGTTTTATACATATACAATAAATGGTGAATGAAATAGTAAGAGTTTATTTAAATACTTCTAAAATAAAGCTAAATACAGATAGACTAGTTCAGACTAATTTTGTTTGTAAATTCAGACTAATAGATATAGTATAATTGCAGTTCAAAGGTCAATACTATTTGACATCAAAATCATCAACTAACCAGCAAATCAAGAAAACAATCAACAACAACAGTCCTTTTGTTGGAATGCAGATTGCTAGTGTGAAAATTCCTATAACTTGTGCCTCATCTGCTTTACCTCAGTATTCGAACAATTCACAGTCTATAAGAGTGGCCTCCAATGGTCAAACTGCATCACATCAAGTCATTGTTTTACCAAAAAAGCGTCCTATATCCGAAGTTAACCCGACTTCTAGTGGCCAATATACTCTAAATGTAATTCGTAACCAGGTAGTTTCTATTAATTCTGCATAAAAAACCAAACAACTTAATCTTAGAAAAAAAAATGCTTGTAATGTTCTTTACCACAAAGCTGTATTTAATAAAAAAATTTAATATTAAAAAAATGTAAACCACTGATTAGTTTTAAATTATAGATTATTTTTATGATACTTAATTTAATATTCAGAATTATTATTCAACAGGGAAACAAAATTAAACCTCCAAGTGCTAATGTTTGTAACAGTGTGCTGGATACAAATAAAACAGTGCGTAGAGTGTTTAATGGACAAACTTATGCTGTATCTCCGGCTGATGCAATGGCAGACAAAGTAAGATTTTTAAATTTATAAGTATTTATATGTTGTATTTTATTTTTATAATTCATACTTTTTTAAAATGAAGGTTGTTTCTGTATTTTATTTTTCAAGTTTTAATTTCTTTTAAATATTCAAAATAATATTGTTCTCACATGTGAATATAAAAGATTTTTTTTACAATTCTTTTAGATATTAAGGGCATAGGGGGGTCCACCTTGATTTTTCAAGTTGATCTCATTTTGTGAAGTTTTATCTGAGCTATCAGAAGTTTTTAACCGCTTTAAAAAATTCAAAGTAATTTTTGTGATATGAGCGATCAAAGTCGGTGTCCTCAATAGGTTCCTAATAGAGGCGCAAACTAAAAACGCGAAAAAAGATCATTTCACTATAAATATATCTCCTCTTTCATTTTTTAAGCAATCTTCTTCAAATTTTCACAGAAAGTGTATTATTAAATTAAAAAAAGATTGAATGCAGGAATTTTTTTAATTTTTAAATATAAAATTTTAATAAAAAAAAAACACCTGTTTTTTGTTTTTTTAACTAAAATTTTTATTTTTTAAAATTTTTTGATTTCACCATTCAAAGTCTTTTGAACTATGAAAGGAATGTTTCCTGAAAGTTTGATGTCTCTAGCTTAAAAAATGAAGGAGAAGATAGATTTTTAGTGATTTTTTAAATTTCCGAGAAAACTGACCTAGAAAAATTTGCAGTCCATATGTTTGTATCGGAAAATTTTAATAAAACATACAATATCTAAAAAGTTAAATAAGTATTTAAAAAAAATGAAAACTGGCTTGTAGTTTGTACTTCAAGCTTTCATAATAGATCCAATGTTATTTTTAGTTAAAAAAAAGTCTGACCCCCCCTCTATGCTTACTCTATTTTTTCTGCTTAATTATTTTTACTTATTAGCTAAACTTAAATATACAAATACTAAGCTTTGTGGTTTTTAGTTTTATCAATATAGTATATTTTTTTCTAAACTTTTAGCTTGATTATCAAAATTATTCCTTTTGTTGTAATTCTTATTAAATGTAACAGTTATGAACTTATATAAAAAGAAATTCGATTAAGATTTATTTTAAATAATTTAGAGAGCATGTTTTATTTGTACTTTTCAAGAGTATTTTTATAAATCAAAAATTGTTCTACTTATTTAAAACAGAAGTATAACAAAAAGAAAACAAGTATAATCTTTCAATGTGAATTTTTATATTTTATAAAAGTTTTTATCATTTAAACACACATTTTTAGTGCAATATGTTATAAATGATTGTTGTTCAAAAATTGGTAATATTTTGAAACACTTAATATTTTTTGTGTAGTTTTTATATTTCTTGAATTAAAGCCAAAACGTATAAGTAGAATATTTGAAATAATTTTTATAATATAATCCTAATCACTAGTGTTACTTAACAAGCAAGACATTATCAGGGTTGCCACTTACTCAGGCTTGTTTTTATCTTAGTTAAAATTTAATTGAAGTATTTTGGAAAACTTGCATCTGTTTCATCAAAGTTACTATAGTTACGTATATCCATTTTATGGTATTGAAGATTAATTACTAGTTGATTTTTTTTTTTGGCTAAAACTTAAAAATAGTTTTGAACTTTTATTGTTGTAATATTTTAACACTATTATTGAATATTTCAAGAGAAATAATTCAACCATGTTTTAGTTTAGTTAAGAATATTTATAACTTTTATAAAAAGTTAATATCATTTAGACTTTTTTACTTATTAAATGCTTTGCTTTTAGCTTCGGAACACTACAAACAGAAACAATTTTGTGAATTTTACTGTAGATCCTGGCTTATCGGCTGTACAAATCAGTCAAGTACAAAAAATTATTCGTGAAAAACGAACTGATACTTCAGTAAGTTGACAAGACTTTGAAATTATAAATACATTATAAATTTTCAGTAATAAGAATATTATTTTGATAAAATACTTTGATTAATTTTAATCCTAATTTTTATAGTATTTGTTGAAAAACAAAGAACTTTAAAAATAAGCTTGTTATCTTCCAAATAAAATCTTGTAACCAAAAAAAAAAACTTTTAGAAAGTTTAATTATTTTGTACACATGGTATTAAAAATGGTCTTAAAAATGGTCTATGAAATAATTTATAAAGCTAAGTTTACTTACTAATTTAGATAAGTCTAATTTTAAGATATCTAAACAAAACATAAAACACTTGTATTGCTATTCATAAGTATAATATTTTTCAGATTTTTTATATATTTTAAGTTTATAAAAGATTGATATAAATAATTGACTTTAAAATTTATAATATGAACACTGTTTCCTTATACTTTTAAACATTAATGCTTGGATTATTTGCCAAGTGTTTGAACTGATTCTTACAACAAGCCGTGGAATTTGTTCGTATAAAATTAATTCAGCGAACATACTTGACAGAAACTGACCCAAAATCAAAGTCAATTGTACACAGCTTTTTGGGCACACGTTCACCCTATGGAGCAGCACATAAGAGAATACTACATTAAACATCCTCAACTCTTCACCTCAAAAGTAAACAGTTTTCAATAACTTTTTTTTTTATTGAGATAAAAAAAGTTAGGTATACAGTATTTTGTAGTTGAGTACATTTACTTTGTGGTCAAATGTTGTTTTTTGATCGTCTAACATTAGAAAATATTCTGCATGTAATCAATAATAATAAAAACATTTTTTTTTAATAAAATTTCTTACACCTAGTAAAAATAGTTAATAATAAAGAATATGTACACATATACTGATGAAAACAAAGTTTATTCTTTAAGTATTTAATGTAAATAACGAACCGTGCATTTTAAATTTACATATCTCATGATTGAAGCATAAATATTGAAGAGCTGTATTAAACTTTAACTTTGATAGAAATCATGTACAGTGCAAGTAAAATCTTCTCATAACAGGGGTCGGAAGACTTTTATAAATATAAGACCAATTTTTCTCGAAAATAATGCTTAAGGATCGCATTATTTTAACAAAAGTATTCCTCAGGCCGCAGTTATTAAAAATATTTGTAGTAATTAACAATTTACACTATTTAAAACCATAAAATAAAATGATAAATTAATATTAGTTACTAAGTATTAAATTTTTAGCCTAATTGAAGTTTTTGTCTAAAAAAGTTGTTTTTTGATACTTAAATTTTTAGTTAAAAATACATCGTGGGCCGCAGATTTTTGCTTTTAGAGCCACAGTTTGCCGGCCCTGACTTAAAACTAGATACTATTGAAAATATTTATGTTAGAGTAGGCTGTCGTTTGCGTCTGGTAGAAACTTTTTGTTGTTGGCAAGTTTTACTAAATAATTATAAGGTTTATTTTATCTTTCCATAGTGTTACCCAAAAGCAGCTTCCATTTCTGCTGAAAACCTCATTTCTTTTAAAATGACATGCTTAAAGTGTTAGTAGTTTTTGAAATTTTTAGGGTAGTGTATGAAATTTCGTAATAAGATATCTTGAGTATGTATTTTTGGGCTATGTTAAAAGTGGTGCGTACTAAAGTGGAATATTAATGTACTAATATATTATATACTTTATTGATCTAATCATGAAATTTGCTTTTATATGAAATGATATATAAAACATCTGAGTTTTTTTGGCTTGCATATTTTGTTTAGTTCTTAAAATTTTGAACTTTCTAGCTTATTTATTATATATAATATTTACTTAATGAAAATCAAAATATTCTGGTTTTAGATGCTTAGACCACAACCGATTAACATAATTAATAAGTAATTTTTCAAGTTTTTTATTATAAAAATTAATTTAGATTGTAAATATAAATCAATTTTTACGAGTAACTAAAGTTAGTTTTCACAAATAAATCTGACCCTGCACTTCTACATCTAGTTTAAAATTGTTTTAACTTATTTAATCCATATTTAACCATATGGGTAAATGTTATTTTTCAATTGTTTTAGTAAATCTTTCTCATTAAAGGAAAAATAAATTGCAATTATAAAACATAGTTGAATTTGTAAAATAAAATTGTAAAGCTGTACAGTTCAACTTTTTGAAAGAGAAAACTGAAAGTTCTAAAAGTGTTTTTCAACAATTATCTTAAGATTTTTACAATCATTTTTTTATTATTTTTACATTGTTGTTTTGTAACATTAAAATTTGATTACATTTTGAAGGTTTAGCTCTACAGTTAAAAAATTACAACAGTTATAAAAAATATTAAAGCCTTGTATAAGTTTTGTGTTTTTAGTGAATTTTTATGACGTTATATTGAAATACTTAATTTGATCAGATTTTTAGTTTTAAATAATATAATGTTTTGGTTATCCAAATAAAACATTCTATTTATTATGTTAATAAACTTCTTTTTTTCAATCAATTAATTTGTTTGAAATACTTTTTACCGTATCTTACTGATTTTTTTTGTTTTTCTAACAAACTGGT
Source organism: Thalia democratica (assembly GCF_965202585.1). Taxonomy (NCBI): domain Eukaryota; kingdom Metazoa; phylum Chordata; class Thaliacea; order Salpida; family Salpidae; genus Thalia; species Thalia democratica. The sequence continues at coordinate 64,574,522 of NC_139165.1, forward strand.
TTGTATTAAATTCTATTTAAACAGTAGTTTTATTCACCATATAAAATAATTTTTATAGCTAAATATTTCAATGTAACCTTAAACCACTTTTTTTTATAAAATAAAGCACCAGAATATGCTATTTAATATTTAGACGTTAAACATTTTTATTTTAGCTTTTGCAATTCATTATAATTATAATAGTTTACAAAATTAACCTAACTTAATAGTATTAAATAATTAAAAAGTTTGAAGTATTGTTACTTCAAACGTTTTAATTAATTAATTACCTCAAATGTCTACCTTAATGTTTAAGTTCAGTACATATTGCTGTTTGGTATAGGCTAGGGGTGGGCAACGTTTTTAATCGGCGGGCCGGATCAGGAAAAATTAAGTCCTTGGCGGGCCGGAGCATTTCGAATAATTAATCTACCGGATCCAGTATACGGTTCCGATCGGACAATCTCTTTTTAGATCTCGATAATGCTGGATTCTAATTAGAAACTATTATTTGGATCCGGCTGGATACTAATTTTATGGATCTGGTTGATCATTATTTCCTATCCATTTAATTACCAAAGTTTCTTAAGTATGACATTTTAAATTAATATTTATTAAGTATTTAGATTTCTATTTTTATTGTAACCCTGGGCAGAATTAACAATAACTTTATAAATTCATTAATTTAATTACTAATTTTTACTCGAGACATCCTTTAACTTATTAAGTGTAACATAAACTTTTTAAGTTTTTTCGGTTTTGAAATTTTCTATAATTGCATTGTTTTACTGAACTTTATTGTCATACCAAACTCATTGTCAGCTCAAACTGTGATATTAATGTACTTTTCCGTTAATATCACTGGTTGTTCTGTATTTGCAATTGTTACAAAATGCGTCAAGTTATTGTTACATATATTGAGAGAAAATGGTTTAAACTTTAACCTTTAAGCCTTAAATACAGAGTACATTTCATGAGCAAAAGTACCTTTCCAATTGTTTGGTATTCAGTTCTTTCATATGACTAAACAAATTTACCATGAATGCAAAATCTGAGAACCAATCCTTATTGGAAAATTGAGTAAAACCTTTATACTTTTTCTTTAAAGTTGCCAAATTTACGGCTTTAGGTCCTAAACGCATTTTAAAACTTTTCCTAAACTTTGTTAAAATGTAAAGTTTAGCAGTTTGTCTGAAAATAGTTGTCAATTACTTGTTGGGAAACAATAGAAAAAATAATTTTCTTAATATTGATATAAACAACTCACTATTTATTCGGGATAAAATGTCATTTTTGACTCGTCCATTGTTTATGAATTTCATTGAAATGTCAGATGACGAAGATATATAAAATATCAGACTTAAAACAAATATTTTGCTTAGTGTAATTTGAGTATAGAATATTCTAGGTAAGTTTAAACAAAACAAAGTATTAAGACAAAATGGTGTTTTTATTACTACATATAATTTAAAAGAAGAATTTAAAGTTCCTTAAAGTCTAACTCTTACGTCTTGTTTAGTAAAAATTTGGTACAAAGTTTTATACAAATTTTGTATTATTGACCTTAGTGGGCCGGTCATTTTCACTCTGCGGCCTATCTGGCCCGCGAGTCGTACGTTGCCCACTTCTAGTATAGACTTGAATCTGTTATTTAAATTTTTTTATAACACTATTATTAAATCTAGTAATAAAAATATAACAGGTCAAGGATCATTTTCGCAAGTCTAATGGAAGCCCGTTTGTAATAACTGTGAAAACAAAACCTGGAAGACAAATTCAGTTACCTAAGAGACCAAACTCCACTGAAAAAAAAAGTCTGACTTCTTCAGTTTCTCAAACTGCAATAAATAAAGTTAGTTTAAGTTAATTAATTATATATTTTACTTATTTTTTCAACATTTCTAGTAGTTTATTTTTTTAGAAGCTTTTACATTGCAATTTATTGTTCATTTTTTATCATAGCACTCAAAAAATGTTTGTATATTTTAAATTTCTATAGGTAAGTCAATTTTTATAACTATTCTAATTAAGAAAACTCAAATTTCTGCTTTGTTTCATTAAAAAAAGTGTTTTAAGAATATTATATGTTGTTAAGTGCATCGTGTAAGTATTAAAAACATGATTAATCATACGCCAGTGAAGAAATACTCCGTCTTTTAGTGCATTTAGTTTGTTTTAAACCCAATCTAAACTTATATAAAGCAAAAATAATCTTTCAGCTAAAGTGGGTTGAAAAAGGAACAAATTTAGGAAAACAGAATTAAACTCTTTAAATATTAACAGAAGATTTTGCAGAGTTTAAGTTAAAAAAGGAACATTTTTATGTTACTTGACAAAAATTTTAGTAAAGTAGTAAAAAATGTTGTACTTACTATATATTTTTATTGACCGCATGTTATATGTATACAATACTAGTATTGAAGCTAGTAGATGCAAGCAGAAATTGTTTTCATATTTAATTTCATATTTAATTATTAAATCATATTTATACTTAATTATTGAATGTTTTATAAGATTTAGATAATAATACGTTTCACTCTTTTCCAGGTGGTCCAGCAACATCCAACCATATCTCTCAGCAAGATCCAAAACTTGAAGTCTTCTAACCAGCTCACACAGAGAGTACATACAGTGGCGGGAACTAGGGGTTTAGGAGTGAGACATCTACTGGCCGTTCCAACCCAAAACAGTTTGAAAAGAAGCCACACGCTCACAAACAAGTCATCACAGCTGAAGACCTTAATCGCTCAAGGTACTGTCAAAAACGAGCTTTGTCAACCACCTACGCCCAAAAAACCTCTGATACTTTCGAAGTATGTGTTTAGTCTTTTTATAAAATATTTGTTTTACTTTTAATAATTTATTAAATACGAAAAAGGAAAATAAATCGTATATTTGAGTTTAAGCATTATTCTATGATGTAGTTTTGATGCAGTAACTACTAAATCAATGAGACCATATCGCCTATTTTAAACGGTGTACTTTTTAACAAACCATTAATTTAGTATAAGAAGTTTGTTTCATTAATTACTTTCACTTAAAAGTAGATGACATCGCCTATCTGGTAAACCCTGTTATACCCTACTAAACGTTAATAATATATTAATAAAGTTTTGTTTTCAGAAATACGGTATCAAATTTAGTTATTTCAATTTCCTTTATTTTATTTCAGTAAATGCAATATAAAATGACAAAAAAGCTATATCTTTAAATAGATATTTCTCCTACAATGAAAAATCATTTAAACCTTTCTTGAAAAGTACACAGTTTTATGATAGTATAATTTATAATATAATAAAATAATTGCTATTATAGAATTGAAGAAGCACCACATCGACTTATAAAATAAAAATTTAGATTTTTAATTTATGTTAAGCATTAAGAACTAGATGTAGGTTTAATAATACTTTTTAACTTAGATATAGCATTTTTTTTATGTCGTGTTGATAATAGACTAAACATAAAAACAATATACAGGGTTCCCACTTCCCTATAATTCCCTATAAATCCTTAGAAAAAGATTGTAAAATAAGTGAAAATCCCTATAAATTACGTTTTTTTGCTTGATGATTGAAACTTTTGTGATAATATAACCAATATTATTTTTTTGATTCTATAATTTTTTTGTATTTTAGAGTTATATGCACTTCTTTTCAGAGTGCAAAACATTAAGTGCATTTAAAACACTTTGATTTACGCATCGCTTTTTTATATGATTTTATGAGAGGAAAAGTACATTTTTGCATGAAAATTGTTTAGTTACGTAACATGCTTATTTCTCCAAAAAGATTTGGCACATCAGTATTATAAAAATACTTTTGTTTAAGAGACTGATTCAGGACTGCTACATACTCTGATTAACTCAGGCTATCTTGAATTATTGAAAAAACTTTAGCTAGTTTTTTAAGTCTCGTAATAGGTTATATAAGTAAATCAGTTTTCCTAAAAAAACAGTTTTTTCTAAGTCTTTTTGGTATTAAATTAGTGTTTTAGGTAATTAATCAAGATTAATAGTAACCTCTTTTTTTGCTCATATTTATATATTTCAATTTTTTTATAAACTCAGGCTTGCTTAATACAACTCCGGTTTAAGGTTGTATCAGGTGAAGCATAATCAAAAGAATATTGTAGTTGTCAAAGTATTATTTAAAATTTATTATTTTTAGTGTACTTATCTACTATATTTTTATTCAGAAATAAAAAAACTGAACATTTTTTAATTTGCTACTTAAAATAAATTAGGCCTTTAATAAATATTCAAAATGCCTCTTATATCTTAACTATTATATTGATTTACTAGAATACTACTCCTGCACTGAATTTGTTACTGTCTACAGCGTAAAGTTTTCATTATATGCTATAAGCTATATAAAATAGACATAAACACTATGAAACTTCAAACTCTATTTTATAATAAGTTTAAACTTAATAATTTGATGATAAAAGTACAATAATATTAATATATAAATTGATATTAAAATTAAGTTAAAGAAGAGTATTAACAGCAGCTTAATATAGTTGGTCTCTGACACTATCTATTAACCAATTTTTTTTGATAATTTCCCTATAGATTTGCTATATTTTATGGGTTTCCCTATAATTTTTTTTTTGAAATTTTAGTGGGAATCCTGAATATAGCTAGAATTTTATGTAAATTCACCTTATATTTTGTTTTAATTACTTAAATTTAAAACACAAGGTTAGACGAAAAGTTGGTAGAACAGCAGCAAATGCTTTTGCGTCCGGATACACAATCTCCGTTTGCAAACATGAAAGATTGTGTTAACCGTCTCCTTCCCTACCATCTGTATACTGTACCTGAGGTTTGTGCAAGCATACTACAATTAAAGAAATTTCATATTTCACTAAAACGTTTATGTAATGTGTATATTTATTTCAAGAATGGGAAAGTAGTTTGTCTTATCCATAAATCTTACTAATAAGTTTTATAGGTGTTATTTATGAAATCACTTTAATACTGAAAATATTTAGCTTTTTACGTAGTCTCACTAGATTGAATTCACCATGTAAAGTGAATTTTACTTAGTTTTTACTTGTGTTCGCATCTATAATTAAACTCTAAAAATATTTAATCTATATTTTAGTATCAACATTTTCAATTCATTTGCTGAGTTTTTCTTTTGCTAAATTATATTTTTTTAGATTCCAATTAAAGTTAGAGAAGAAAGTGAAAAAATATTTGACAAAGTAGCTGAAGACAAATGTAAAAGAGTGCAAGATCTATACAGCAAATACCATCGACTTCTGCTAAAAGATTTTGCAGTTTGTTTTATAAATAAAATTGAATTAGTATGAAAGGTTTATAGAATTACTTTTGTAATCATATCATTGCAGTTAGTGGTTGTTTATATTTTATATTAACCAATACAAACTTATATACTTATAAGTGTTTTGTTTAAAAGTACTATAGAAAATATCCTCCACAGAGGCCTGTTTTCAATCCTGATTCTGTGATGTTGGCACGAATATTTTTACAAGATGAAAGACTTGAGTTGCTGCAAGACAAGAAGTGTATTTTAGGTTAGCATTTGACTGCATTAATGCTTTGTTTGATTTGTTAATTGAGATTAATTAAACTTAATTAGATTTTTTATAATTAAATCGATATTGTTGTTTGCTGTTGATAAGTTTCAAATGTTTTCTGGTGAATGAAATATCTCATGAAAAGTAAAGTTTTAAATAGTTTATTCTTTATTTTAAACGTTTTTATATTACAGCTGATCCAGTAAATTTAACACATTATCTAAATCAAGATGACCAAGACCAGGCTCGTTTGTTTCACTTTCTAAAAGGTTAGACTTTTTTTAAACTTATGTAAAGCTTGTATAATATAACCAAATACAAAAAAAAAACTTATTTTCAAATATTTTCAAACATGTGTTTAAAGTTTTACTAAAATTTTCAGATGAAGCAAATCAAAGAGCAAATGAAGTTTTAAGGGCACGTGAGTTGGCATTATCTAAAAAAAGTATGGCAAGTCGCATTGAAAACGAACAAGCTGTAAACAGTATTTTATAGCATTTGATTTAGCTCTTTCGCTCTGTAAATTTCTGTTGTATTAATTTGGGACATTTTCGTTAAACTTAAATGTATGTGTCTTTAAATTTTAACAATTTTTTTTGATTAAGGTTTTATTTTAACTATGTATTTATTATAAGTGAGCATTTAACTTGTTGTTTTGAAACAAAATCAATCCATAAACTATTGTTTTACTTGTATTTTTCTGTTAAAAAGGAGTTTACTAAATTGTTTGCAATTTCATTCCTTTTATTAATTGAATATCTAGGTTAGCTCGTGCCATAAGTATTTTATTTATAAATCGATTTATTTTGACTATATTAATCCACAATAGTAAGTATTACTTAAAGGATAAACTATTATTTGCGAAGATTTATAACTTAAAACCCTTTACCTCTTTTTACCCTTTAGCGTGTTAGAATTTTCAATATAATACTGTTTGAATTAACAATTTAAAAAACTTACCACAACGGTTAAGTTTTTGTGTTAATCTTGTACAATATATTTGATTTTTAGCAGTTTAAGCTTTAATGTGTAAATTTTTAGTTGATTATATTTTTTTTAAGTAAGATTAAAGTACATGTTTGTTGTTTTATTCTCCATTACAAAATATAAATGTTGTTAATAGTATATTTAATAAATATATCAATAAAAAAAGTATTTTTAAGTTAGATAATAACTACTTAGCTGTTTAACATGAAGTTTTTGTTAAGTTCATTTAATATAGCTTTCATTCATAAAAGACCTAAAATGTAATATTAATCTGCTGCTATAATAAACGGTAGTTTTAAAAAAAATATAGTTTGAATTTCCTATGTAACTCAAAATTTTTATCTATTTTTATTAAATTTATTTATTGTATTATTATTACAATTGAAGTTTATACTCAGATGTTTTTTTTCAAAAACTTTTTAGTGAGCTTTTAAAAAATTAAAAACAGTATATGTGTTTTATATTAAATTTAGTTATAAGGAAATTTGATATACTAACGTTTTTATAAAAAGATAATTTGTATTATAAAATAGTTTTTGATGTATCTTTGTAGTTGAGATGTTAAACATGTTACTAAATTTTTTTAATCACTTCTTTTTTGTTAATTTACCAATTAGCGTCTAATTGTTTATATCTTATTACTTTTTATGTACGGTACTAAAATAAAAATACCAAATAAAGTCCTCAATATTCGTTTTTATTGTTGATGTTATTTTATTAAAATATTGTTACAAATATGAAAACAGAAATTTGTTAAGACCATTTTACAGCTCAGAATTCAGGTTTTCTACTTTTTATTTTTGTGGTAAACATACTTATGAGATTTTTTTTGAAATTGAAATGTTATCAAAATAAAATATTTAAACTAAAGCTAAATTATAATTGGGTAGTATCAATTATTATTAAATAAATAAGAATTAATGTGTTTTATAGAATGTTTTCAGAAGCTTTGGTTTTTTGTTAAGATGACTTTTAAACTTAAAGTGAAAATGATTTTCATACTCTTTTCACTTTTAAACTCCAGTAGCTAGGACAGTTTTTACTTAATATTTAGAAAATCATCGATTTTTTAATTTCAGCTAACTTGCATCACGATGTCTAGTCTATTTTTGTTTATTAAGGTGCCTATAAAAGCTTAAATAATAAAACTTAATTTTTTTTATAAAAATAGAAATTTAAAACAACTTAAATTCAAAAATTTATTTATAACTGAAAAATTAGGCTGATAAATTGATTTTATAGTATAAAAAGTAATATTGATGCTTTAATTTATGATTTTAACATATGTAGTTGAACACTTAATAATGAATGAAATTTTATATGTCAAGAGTAAAAGTACTTTTTCATTAAACTATCTCTTAAAAAATACGAAATGCTTAAATTTTTTGATTGAACTTTACATTTTACTAAATCTGAATTTAATATTTTCATTATACTACGAATCAACAATTCTTGTAAAGGACTTGGTACATTGAGAATATTTGATAAATCTTATTGAATAATGTTTTAGTATAATCATTAGATAAAAAAACATGTAATAATGAAGAATTGTATACTAATAAGTACCAACTCAAAAATCTTCGTAATTCTAACTAGTTTACACATCCTATTAGATTATATATGTTAATTTATTGTGAGGAAATATAAAACAGAAATGTTATATTTTGGTGTGTCAGATATGTAAAATAAAAAAGTTGCGAATCAGTATTAAGTTGTTATTAGATAAAAATGTTGTCCACATTTGATTCACAAAAACAAAAAAAAAAAGTATTTCAAAAAATGTTGGTAGAAGCGCATTTAATGCTTCAAACTAAACTGAAAATTTTCACCTAAAACGAAAGTTATGCCAGATAGCGAGAGGGTACTGTAAATATATTACTTAAACTTTGATGTCTTTGAAAATTAATCGTTATATAAAAAAATGGATAAAACTTCTTTTTTGCTTTTTTCATACAAAAAAAAGGTATTTAAAAGGTTGTTTGATAAATTCATTTAGTATTTTTATCAATATTTAATGTGTACAAACAATAAAATATGTGTTTTATGCACCGAAACTCTAGTAAAATTTTGATAAATAGGCAACTTTAAACACGAAATAAATATTTCTATATCTCTAAACTCCTCAGATTTAGTATTAAAAAATATGAGCATCTAAGTCCTTGTTTTCAAAACAGGCTTTTTTATTCACATTTAAACTACTTATTCTTCGAGAACACCCAATATAACCAATTTATAAAGTTTTCAATAAATAACTGCAGTAGAAAGAATTCTTTTTATCATTGAATTTATATTTAATATCTATAAAACACTTACAAGCGGTTACAAAACTAAATTAATTAAATTATGAGTTTAATTTGTCTCATTTTTTATACCGAAACAAACAAAATTTCATAAAAAAAAATAGAATAAAACATTTTATAAGGAATACTACTTAAAGTCTGGTATTTTTTGTTTTATTGCAAATTTTTTTGTTTAGTTTTCAAAGTAAATTCAATTAACAAAACCTCAGACTACATTTTAACTGCATATTTGTATTGTAACTATTTACAAATGTTGATGATTAAAAATAAATCATTCCCTATTTCCAGTTACGCGCGATTTGGACAACCTATAAACAAAAACCTCCTTTTTAAGTTATGTACATAAAATTGTTTAACTGCGTCACATCTTTATAGACAAAAAATTCCAATATTTGTTTAACTATGTAAGAAAATGAAGTTTTTAACATTTTACGTAAACTTACATCTTTTGTAATTATAACTAACAAATTTTTCGAAAAAAACTTTGTCTAAATGTGAAAGAAATTAAAAAAAAATTAAACTTATGTTATAATAATAAAATTATAGTTTCTAAGAATTTTAATATTCAAAACAAAAACAGATAAAACTAATAAAAAGATTTTATAGTAAAATTTATTATAAAGTTACTCTATAATAAGTTTTATTTAGTTGTAAAAAACTACCTTTTTTTTACAATTTTCTTTTAGTTTTCTTTTTATTGAAAAAAAATTGTAAATGAAACTGTTTAAAGCAGGTTAATTGTAGTTTTAGTTTAATCATGTCGTAAAGTTTGTGATTTTTTCACTTAGATTGTTATCTACTAAGTCAGGGTTGGAGGAACTACAGAAAAAAATTTTGAACACAGAATAAACGTTTTTTGTTGCAATTACTATTTCTATATTACTAAACTAACTTGTGTTTGTTAATTTTAGTATGTTAACATTTACTCAAAAAATACTAAAATTTAAAATAAAGGAAAATTTAAAAAAACTTGACTATAATTTTTAATTAAAATTTTGGTATAACATTGTGTCCTTTTTTGCATAAACTCTTAAAATATGTTTCTTTGTTGCATCAGAATCACTACATGTAGTTTATAAACTAAAGATGAATTAATTTCTTATTTTCATTTTTAAAAACGAAATTTTCTTTTCTATTTTAATTTAGAGTTTAAAAGTTACTTATTAATTATTTGTGCTTGAAGTTTACTTGACTAATAGTAGTATAGTAATGTTTAAGTAAAGCATCACACATTATATATACACATACTGACATAATATGCAATGAATGAAATCGATATAGATGAACTGACTAAAACTAAAGCTTAGTATTAAATTCTACTTGATTTAGCTTAAAAAAGATACGTATTTGGGGATTTTTTAACAATGACTTGTGGAGACTCATTTTGAATTGACATCATAATAAAATAAACAGAGTACATAATAAAAAAACGAGCATAAAGTTAATTTTGTAGGCATATTTATAAATTTTTCAAAAACATAAAACTTTAATGTCAATTATTTTCCTTATCTTAAAAGCTATCTAAAGATTTTTTTTTATTTTAGAGAACGCAGCTTTGTCTTTAATTAAAAAAAAAAATTGTTTGGGGTTTGAATTATTTCATGGAGTCCCTCCAAAAATAAAGATTTTTTTTCATTCTTATGGTATTAAAACCAAAAATAGATATTTTTTTTTGTTTACTTTTTTTCCCTTAGTTTGCATGTTATTTAAACTGTTAGATGTTTATTTTATAAATAATGTTAATATCTTTTACGATTTAGCCCCAAAGCAAAATGATGTATATTACACTATCATTTGCCTTGGCCATTTCCTAGATAAAAAATTGATAAAAGGAAAAAAAACAACTAATAAGAATGTGAATTAGAACAAATTTAATTAAATTATTTTAGTTAACTTAAATTTATTGTAATTCACATTCTTATTAATTTTTTTTTTCCTTTTATCAATTTTTTATCTAGGAAATGATCAAGGCAAATGATAGTGTAATATACATCATTTTGCTTTGGGGCCAAATCGTAAAAGATATTAACACTATTTATAAAATAAACATATAACAGTTTAAATAACATGCAAACAAAGGAAAAAAAAAAAAAAAATTGGTTTCAATACCATAATAATGAAAAAAAAAACCTTTATTTTTGGAGGGACCCCATGAAATAATTCAAACCCCAAACCAATTTTTTTTTAATTAAAGACAAAGGTGCATTCTCTAAAATAAAAAAAAATTTAGATAGCTTTTAAGATATGGAAAATAATTGACATTAAAGTTTTATTTTTTTGAAAAATTTATAAATTTGCCTATAAAATTAACTTTATGCTCGTAATAAAAAACTCTGTTCTGTGAAAGCTATTTTTTTGTATATTTTTTGTTTAGTATTACTATTGTTTTTACTACTGATTATTTTAGTGGATAAATTATATCTCTTAAAACTTAAATTATTTTCATTTTTAGTGTTGTAGGAATTTTATACAATGTACACATAAAGGTATAGTAATTCCTTAGGATGATGTTGCACCAATATCAAAGTGAAAATATATTATATTCGATCAATGTCTTTTTTAACCATAATTATATGCTAAAAATAAATGTTTTTATCTAAAAAGCTACTTTGTTTTACACAAGCTTTATAAATACACAGTAAGAATAAATTTTATTATGATAAACTAAATTATTTAATTGACTTTATTTTACGATATCATAATCAATGTATTGATATAATTGCTATATATTGTCAAATAAAAGCAATTAAATATTTTAGTTATATTAGTTAATGATAAATAAGTTTAATTCTATTTATATATTTATAAAATACAAATTTTTAGCCGAAAAATATGGTTATAAAAGACATCAAATATAATATACTTTCACTTTGATATTGGTGCAACATCATCATAGGAAGTTACCAAAAGTATTACTTATAAACTTAAATTAGCCTACAGTTTATTTGACTTAGTATTTGTTGTTTGAAGACTGATAATCCTACATTAGTTACTTCTCTGAAATAACCTAGAAATAATATATTGAAAATAAAACTTTAAGATCTTCTTAACAGGGTTTCCAAAAAACCTGGAAACTTGGAATTTGACAATTTAGGCTGGAATTTAACCTATAATTTCAAACAAAAATCACTAAAAAAACATTGAAAAATCTGGAATTTTTGACAATTTTAACACTTTAAGTAGTAAAATTTCAATTTGACACTAAAAATATATCATACAGATAAAAAATTTGTCATCTTTAGTATTATTTTCATTAAAAAACACATTTAAAGTAGCTTTACAGTATCTTTTCAATACTCAACACAGTTTATTACCTTAAATTTAACTTTAAACTAAAAATAGACCCGAAAATGTGTATTTTTTAAAACATGGAAAAAATTTGTTAAAAACATTTGGCAACCCTGTGTTAAGGGCATTAGGAGGGTAAAACTTTTTTTCTTTGTTACCAAAAATAACATTGGCCCTTATATGAAAGCATAAATCAGGGGTCGACAGCCTTGTATAAGTAGCTGGCCACACTTTATAGAAAATTATTAAAATAATTTACACAAAATACTACATTTAACCAAAAAATTTAACAATATAAATAGTATAATATATTAAATATATAAAATAGCACTAGTAATGCGTGATTACTTAAATTAAGCCCTAGTTGCAAGTTTTCACCATAAAAGCTTTTTTTTATATTGTTTTTAAAAAGTATGGTTTTAGCTGAAATGTTCCTTGCAGGCCACATATTTTGTCTTTGTGGGCCGCATTTGGCCAGGAAGCCGCTGTTTGCCAACCCATGGCATAGTATAGAGTATATAGTAAAATATAGTTTTTTTTTAACTAAAAGAAATTCAGTTAACTTCTAAGGTATAACAAGTTTTATTAAAAAATTCCCAACCAATAGTATTAAATCAAAAAAATTTAAAGCCATGTTTCTCTTAATTTTGAAAAATTCACTAAAAATCTTTCTTATTCTTCATTTTCTTTAGCTATTGACCTCAAATTTTCAGGACTTATTTTTTGCATTATAAGAAAAATCCTAGTAAAACAATTTAAGAAAAATCACAAATAAAAGTTTAATAAAAATTATATAACCAAAACATGAAAAAAAATCAATATATTTTTAATAACTGTTCAAAATATAGGTTTAATCGTTTGCTAACAAAAGTTCCTAGTGTAATAATTTCACTGGAATATAAATAAAAACAAATTGTACAGTAATCTTCCTTTATTGTACCAACATATGTTTCTGTGTGTTAACGAATCAACACACTTCAACTGGGTTGTAAATGGAAAGAATAACTTCTTTATAATTTAATTATTCTGTTTGGTTATTTATAATTTAGTTATTCTTTATATTTTTAATAAAAATGTTATATTATTTTTACTCAAATCTAAAAAAATTACAATAGATTTTTTATTATAAAGTTAAAATTAAACTGAGAAAGTTTGAAAAAGGTTGCTTAAAAACTGTGGGAGGAGATAGATTTTTAATGAAATAGTCTTTTTTGCCTTTTTAATTTTGCCCTAAGGATCTATTGGACTTTCTAACTTAGTCCCCTCATATCTCAAAAACTAATTTGAATTTTACAAAATGGTAAAAAACAGCTGTTAGCAAGCTGAACATCTTTAAAATAAGATCAACATGTAAAAAAAGTACTTTATCCCCTAAATATCACTTGTACCCTTAAGTGATTGTTAAAGTTAAAAGCTTGATCTTTTAAATTTAATCACAACTACAACAAAATTGCCATTTAACTTGAAATCCTTAAATTTGAAAGTTTAGGCAAAAAATAATCTATTAAAACCTGGAACTTTATATTTTTCCAAAACAACTTTGAATAACCTTAATAGATCTAAAAAAATGAATGAAATAAAAGGAAGATATTTTACAAAAAGTTTCTAGATATAAAGTATTTTTTTTGTATCATGAAATTGTTTAGTATTTAAGCCTAAAAAACAGTAGTAGTTTTTGTCTCTTACTCATTATTTTTAATCTTTATATTAAACCCAGGCTCTCTGAGTATAATTTTAGGGTTGCTACACACTCAAGTTAGTTTGAATTTTATAAAGATGTTTTAAAAATCTTAGTCAGTTCAGTTTTTACATTGCAATAATTCAGCTAATTTTAAGAGTTTTTGAATAACTTACGTAAGTTTTTAGTAAAATTTCTAATTAGTTACAGCTGATTTAGTTTTGGATATTTTAATTTTTTTTAGTGAACTAGTTTTCTTATTTTCATTTTTGTTAAATTTATAAAGTTAAAATTTTTTTATAGCAAAGTTTAAGGGATTAGGGGGGGGGTAAACACCTTTTTTTAGTTTTTGATCTTATTTTGTATAATTTTTACTAAGCTACAAGATACTTTTTACAGATTTTAAAAATTCAAAATAATTTTTGAGATATAGCCGGTCAAAGTTTGAGGCAACAATAGGATCCTTATGGGAGGCGCAAACTAAAACGGCAAATAACTAGAAATTACTAAAAATCTATCATCTCCTACGTTTTTTGAGATAAATACCTCAAATTTCAGGAAATGTTCCTTGATATATTTAGAAAATTCTGTTGGAACAGAATTTAAAAAAGATAAAAAATAAAAATTTTATAACAAAAAAACTAAAAAAAAACTGTTTTTTTTGTTTACTTTTTATATAAAGTTTTTATTTTTATTTTTTTTTAAATTCCTTCCGACAGAATTTTCTAAATATATCAAGGAAGATTTCCTGAAAGATATATTTACAGTCTTGCTTATAATGATTAGAAAATAGAGTTTATTTTTATATACAACAAGAACAGTGGTTTTTGACATCTTAAAAAATTAAAACTTGCTTAAAATAGTTAAAAATATAACAAGACTTTATACACATAAATTTAGAAATGTATTTTACGATTTACTTTAGTTTTTTTTTTATTTAAAATACATTAATGTGCACAATTTACACAGGATTAATGACAGGTTTATTGAATGTGAATAATCTTTTTTTGAGTTATTGTAATAAACGCAGGGTAATTAAGAATAGTTTTAGTCATTTATGCTAGTTTATTTTCCTAATAGAGTGGTAACCCTACTACTACTCAACTCAACCTCTTCATAAAAAATCAAAAAAGAAGTTTATTAAACTTTATTTTTGAGGGCTTAGTTTAAACTCTTTAATGAAAAAAATATAGTTTCAGTACAAAAGAATATTTTAGCATCAGAGATGGTGTATAATGTCATCATATAGCA
Organism: Thalia democratica; assembly: GCF_965202585.1. NCBI lineage: Eukaryota > Metazoa > Chordata > Thaliacea > Salpida > Salpidae > Thalia > Thalia democratica. Next base: position 64,589,549 of record NC_139165.1, read on the forward strand.
TATAGAGCAACATAGTTAACCCTAAATATCTTTCAAGTTTAAATGTTTTATCTTTTTTTTTGCTACTCAAACAAATGCACTTTTAAATATAACATTTGCGATAGCTCCTCTTCCCTTATGACTTTATCATACCTTTGATTTACTCTGTTAACAGTTTATCTTAATATTAACTAGTTTAAATTTTATTTTAAGCTAGTCATTAGGTTTTTTTTGGTTTGTTAATTTGCTGTAATTTACAGAACTGATGTGTTTTTAAAACAAAGACTATATTAATCTTGTTTGATTTTGAAATGGACACAATGAAACTAAACATTTTTCTAAAAAGATTAATCTAATTTTAAACTGTAACAGAAAAAATTAAGTATAGTTATTGCAAGAAAAATGTTAAAAAAAATATACAAAGCAGATAAACTTTTGTGGATTTCAAAGCAAAGTGTCAACAGATTATTAATATACCACACTTTTAGAACTTGTGTAAAATTTAAGGGAAGTAAACCTTGTTGTTCTTTTAAATATAATCCGTTTGTTAGCCAGCTAAGATTTAACCAAAGCAAAAATATAGACTACTATAAAGTACTTGGAGTTAAACCAAGTGCAACTGCTAAACAAATAAAGAAAATATTTTATGAAAAAAGTAAGAAACTGCACCCTGACAGCTTAAAAACTGGATCTAAAGATACTACTAATGAGTTTATAAAAGTTAAGCAGGCATATGAAATTTTATCAAACACTAAATCAAGGCATGAATACGATTCATATCGTCGATCATCATCAAAACAAACTCACACTTATGATGAATGGAAAAGTCAAGGTATGAACTCAGCTAGCCATCGCTCAACTTATAGTAATGTTAACACCTCAGGTGTGCATGGAATGAAATTTGAGCAAAAAAAAGAAGAAAATCCTTATAATGGAGTAAAAACTAGGTCATTTTGGTTTGATGTCTCTGTCATAGCTGCAGCATTTGGAGTGTTTTGGATTATGTGGAAACGGGAAATGGAAATGTCAGCCCTTGGCTTTGGTACGTTTTATAATGAGTTTTGGAAAGGTTTTAGATCAGGGCCGAGGGAAACTTATGAACAAATGGTTCAACAACGTCATTGGTCTCAAAAAAAAAAAGGTGAAATGCACAATATGGATAAGCATGTTACTTCAGAAACTTTTGCAATTAATCCTTATGAAGATAAGAAGAAGAGAAAGAAAAAAAGCAAAAACAAATCATCTAAAAAGAAAAAAAATAATGCTTTATCTTCTAAAAATTCTGAAGAGTCAATTGTTGATACTACAGTTAGAAAACCTACAGAGCTGCTGAATTTAAAAGCTAGTAATGTGTCAGATAAAACAACCCTAAATGATCATTCTAGTAGAAAAATAATACCTTTGTTAATAGATGATCAATCTAGAATGACAGAAGAAAACACAAATAACCTTGAAGATATATTGTATATTGATGTAATTGAACCAGTTAGTGTTAGCAATGATCAAAAATTCAACAAGGATGAATTGGTACCTTTGTCAGATAATAAAGCAATGAGCTCAGAAAGTTCCAATTTAAGTGAACCAAGTAATGATTTTTCTACTGAAAAGTCAGTTATTGGTCAACACAACACTTACTTAAATGTAGTTGAATTGTCACAAGATGATTTTGGTCAAAAAATAAATACTAAAGATGCAACAATCGAAAATACGGACAGTTTATTAGAACCCATTGACTACAAAAATTTTACAATTAATTTAGATGATTTAAAAACGTGGTAGAATATTTATAATAAAAAAATATTTTTTATCTGTTTTTTTTAAAGTTTGATATTATAAAAAGTTAGTTTAAAACTTTAGTTCTAGGTCAATATTTTCGACGTTATTTCAACTGTTTTAAACAAACTATTTGTTGAAATGCATAAGTTTTTGTCTAAAACTGCCGTTGCTAAGTTTTGCTAACATATTTTTTCGACTCGATTTGAGAATATTAAAAAAAAAAAGTTATATACAATTTTTGCGATAGAAATATGTGATTGTCTTTTAAAAATATAAATAAGTATGTATTAACTGGTATTATTTTAAACTCTTAATTTTGCATGATTTAGTATTTATCAAATGTTTCCATAAAAATTGTTAGTCCTAAGTAAAAATATGTGTAAACATTTTTATAAAGATACTTAAAACAAGAAAAGTATTTTAATAAAAACTTCTAACTGCTTAAAAAATCTAAACAAAATTTAAATATACGTATTGTTTCAAGATTTTTTTTCGCCAACTCATTACACCAATACTTATAAATTAGGAAGTGTAACAAATAATAAAAAAATTATCCTACATCAGATATCTGTTTTAGACTGAAGTTTGTTACACAGTTTAATCTTGTTTAGCATGGTAACTAACACCTAAGTAAATATTTTATACACGATTTAAATTGAAAAATCCTAAGCAACAAAAAACACCCTAACCTTGTAGCTTTAGACTTGTCTTCGTAGATATGTCTACTTGAATTGTTTTAAATGGTCAACGTTAATTGAATACTGTGTAATTGAGTTCTACAAATTATACAGAACAACTAGCATCAAAATAAACTACAAAACAATGTTAAATTAATTATTTTTGTTCTTATTGTAATTCGTAAGTTTTACCTAACCGTTTGTAGATGACGACTGCAAGTATTCGGTTGCGGCTGACTGATGAGTTTCAATAAGAAGGAAACCCAGGTCTTAGTCTACCAAAGGCTTGTGGTCTGATAATCGAATTGGTATGGTCAAACCTTATGTAGTGTATTCTGAGCTAAATATTAAGCGACTCATTTTATTCTACATTGCAGATCATCAAACTTTCACATTTATGAGATACAACCAGGGTTTCACTTTCTATAATTTTTATTGGATATTACAAAATAGGCTTTTAGTTTTCTTGTTTTCTATTTTTTGCCTAAATAACCAATACTTAGTAACATAAACAACTAAGTAAAAAGTAATTTATACAGAAATGAAGTATTTTAGCCTTACAAGAAAATTGTAGTGGTAGAAAGTTCAAATGAAATTTATCTTTGAAAAACATGATAAGGTTCATCTTAATTGGTCTAATGTTTTAATTCTAAGTTAATTATATTTTAAATTCAAATAATATATTTAAGTTCTTTTAAAACGTTTGTAAGGACTACTTTTTTGTAGATACTCACCTACCAATTTATACTTTAATAAAATATGAGACTAAGCAGGTCGACTAAGTATAGAAATACTTCAAATAGACTTAATGTGATGTTTATTTAAATTACAAAAAGAGGAAACAAATTTCAAAAAAGTAGTTGTGTTTATCCAAGAACAATTTACTGAACAAATTAACTTTCTATTGATATGTTTTTCATCTAGTTCATGTTTCAACTAGTTGCATTAGTTTAAGTGTTTAATTTTAACCTTTGGAATATCTTAAATTAAGATGAAGCATTAAAATATTTACCTTGATTTATTTTTGAAATTTAAGTTCTCTACACCTAGTTACAAAAATATGCAAGTCTTACTCGTTTACTTATTTGATAAGCTAAATTTAAAGATATGATTAAATTCAGAGTTTAAACACTTGAATAGTCTATAAAAATATGTAGTTATAAAGGATGGTTAGAATTATTAAAACTCTAATTTTACAAACTAAAAATTAGGTTAATTTTTAAACATAAACGCTTTAGTTTTTGAAATAAGTCTATAGTTGTAAAATTTATTAGCGAAGTTTAATTTTAAGTAATATACTTCTGTACGAAAATAAGAATAAAAAATGTGACATAAGTTTTAAATATGTAAAGTTATATAAGTTTGTATATATATATATATATCAAATTGTGCTATTTCAGTTTGAAATCAATAATTCCAATAAAAAGTAATTCGAATCTGATCAGCTCCTACTTAACTAATTCTATTCGATTTTTAATCCATTTCCATTTGATCTAGTCAATTTGTAAAGTTGTTTTTTCATTTATTAAAGGAACTGAATCGATACTCATCAAATACAACAGTGTGGCTTTTTATTAATCTTGGAAACACGTTTTATTTGATAATAAATAGAGTATTCAAACTTTTATTAATCTTTACGGTTATACTATTTTATGCTTCGCAGGGTTGCCATACACTAAGGTTACTTTTAAGTGTACTAAAATCTTAGGTTAAAAAAAAAGATTTAAATAAGCTCAGGTTAGTTTTTTTTTTATCGTGTAAATAACTTTGAATTGATTTAGTTTTAAATATTGAGATTTTCTATAATTAATTTTATACTATTTAATTTTTGTGAACTTTACTATGTTGATTTTCATTGTTAGGTAAAGAAAACCGTGTTGTGGCTAGTTATACTTGGTTTAAAATAGTTATTTTCATAAGTCTTTTATAAACAGAAGGTGTGAAAGCATGTATTTACAGCATTGCTCTAAGTTTTTAAAAAATAAAATTTATAAAAGAAAACAGTGATTTTAAGTATTTAAAAATAATGTAAAACTCGTATAAAAATCTTTCATTGAGAAAAATTACATTTTTTATTGTTTATTGAACGATAAAATAAATAGTGCTAAAAAAGTTTGGTCAAGGTTCAAGGACCTGGTGTACGATAAAATCTTTCGGTTATCGAGTCATACACCATGGAAATAGTTTAATTTGTTGTCCAAGACTCAGTTTAAGGTATAGTTTTCTGTCTTTAATGTTGCATGATACATTGAAACTAGTTAAAATCTGTGGAAAAAGTACAAGACTTGTTTTGCACATATAAAAACTTTTCATTATCTCTGAGAAATTACAGACTACTAAATGCACACATTATCAAAAATAATTACGCGTTAAGCAAAAAACGATTAACGTATAAAGTTATCTGCCCTAAAAAATGGCAACTAAGCTTCAATGGTTGTTTTAAATGATTACAATGTAACAATTCACGAAATTACAAAGTATTTACGTGAATGAATTTATTCACGAGCTATTTCTTAAAATTGAGTTTTATTTTTTTGCAACTTTTAATTTTTGTTGTGTAATCAGGTCTTAATAAGAATTTAAAGTTATTTGATTTTAACAAGAGTAATTAAATACCACACTTTTACTTTCTCTTAAATTTAAACTTTGAGTAGTTTAAAATTAAACACTTATACTTTTTGGAACATGATAATGATAAACTAAATTTAATTACAGATACTTAACATAAAAAGTCAATTTTAAAAGCTAAGTGATACAGTGCAGTTAACAATTAGAATGTATAAGAAAACTTTTTCTCGTTTTTAACAACAACCTTTCACTGAAAACAAATTGAAAATAAACATACAACAACTAGAACCAAATAAATACACAATTAGAACATTAATCCAGTTGAACTGTGAATAGATACTTGTAAAATAAATATTTTTAAATCTCCAAAAACATCTTTAATGAAGTTCTAGACTATTTCAACTAAATTTTTAAACTGATATAAAAAATTCTAATAAAAATAAAAGCTATCCGACTTAAAGTAGTAGCTTCATATGTTTATTTTTTGATTTTTGTTTTTATAGTAGGCACTAAGGCTGTTTAAGTATTAAAACTAGACAATTTAAGCCCATAATTTAATTACTTTTATGTTGTAACAGCTTAGTAGAAATTAAACACAACTTTTTGTTAATATAAAAAAACATTTTTTACCAAAACTATTAAATAAAACTTTAAAAGTTAGTTTTAAAGGTAATGTTTCTGTTAGTCCGGCTACAACTATCTAAATTTATTAAAAAAAATATATATTTTGCAGATTTGGGCAGAACTTTAATAAATTGAATAATATCTACTAAAATATAATTCTACGGTTTTCAAAAGTATATACATATATTTCTTTAGCTCCCTCAAAAATACCTTAATTTTGAACATTTACTAAGTTACAAAAAAAAATGGAGAAATACAAAATATTTTTTTTACAGAATTAAAGATAAAATTAACTACCTTAGAAAAACTTTGAGAAAAAAGTAAGAATAAACATTTTTTTAAAGATTTTTTCTTGGACAGTTGATTTATATTTTTTTAAATTTTAATTACAACAAAAACTATCTAAAATTGTTTCGCACCACCTGGCATAACTTTTGTTGAAACTTGATTTTCTTAATTAGTTTTAGCCTCTAGAATCTTTTGCTTACTAATAACTAATTTTCAATGAAAAACTCAAAGAATAATTATCTCTATCACTAGTAGCTAAACCACTATATCACATTACAACTTCACAATAAACTTTAATTGTTGGTTATGTGTACCGACAGTTCTAGAATAATATATTGGTTATTTATTAAATAGTTTTTACTAATTTTTATAGTTTCCTATTTATATTTTATTTTGTAAGAGTATCAAATTATTTCTTATAAATATTTGTATCACAATAAACTCTAACTGTCGGTACAGATAACCAACAGTTAGAGTTTATTGTGAAGTTGTAATGTGACACAGTGGTTTAGCTACTAGTGATAGAGATAATTATTCTTTGAGTTTTTCATTGAAAATTAGTTATTAGTAAGCAAAAGATTCTAGAGGCTAAAAGTAATTAAAAACTCAAGTTTCGACAAAAGTTATGGCAGGTACCTAAGCGAAAGCGGTTTGAGACTTTGAGTAGTTTTTAATGTTTTAATCTTTTAAATGTACAATGTACATGTATTACATCTTTATTTTGGCTAGTAATCTACCAGATAAACAAATTAGGATCGGGCCAGATCCAAATAGTTAGTTTTTTTGAAAAAATTAATGCCTAATTACACTCTGGATATGATTTTGTTATTACCTATTTTATTCTCTAGCAAATATCGAAATTCAGCTAATGTTTCTGAGTTTATTGATTTAAAATTAATCAACTTTTTAAAAATTCTTTAAATAAAGTAAACGTAAGTAAAATGTTTTAAGAACAAAAAGTACTGCTAAATATTAGTTAACGTAAAATAAACATAAGAAGTAATGCTTTATCATGAAAAGATTAAAACAACTATAAATCAACAGATTAACATAATTCTATTGATAAAAATAGGAAAAAGTATATCAATAAATTCCAAATTGAAAATTTTCCTTTGGACTTTTCATTATTTTTTTTAGCTTCTTAATAAGTAGAAAAAACTACAAATGTTTGTAAAACTTTTAAATATACATCAATTACTACTTAAAAAAGTATACAGTATTACTACGTATTTGTTTGTTCTTGATGGTTTGTCTAGAGCAGGTTTAGACAAAATGCAACAAGTGGTTTGGTGTAGTACACAAAACAAAAAAACTTCTTGCTCGCAGTGAGCTTTTTAGTTAACTGCTAAAAAAATATAAATCTTAAGCTTTTATATGTAAGTACTTTTTTTAAAGAGTAAACCTTAATGACTTTGTTATGCTTAACTATTAATACATTAATTCTATTTATTACACATTTATTTTATATTTTGGTACTCTTAAGTTAAACTTTTTTGAAAATTTTTAAATGGCCAAAAAGTTTTTTTTTTCATATGAAGTTGCCTGAAAAAGACCTTTTTAATTAATTCTGGCTCGTGTCTTGTAAAAGTGTGCTGAACTCTGGAGCTAGTGTATCTTTTCTAAGCTTTTGTTATAAATTAAAAATTTCAATTCTTTAATTATCGCTGTTTTGTTTTCTATATAGGAATATTTACTCTTAAAATTAGTTGTTTTTTGATATGGTAGATCACTTATTTTAATACTGTATTGTATAATTAAATGTAGTTGTTTTGTTAAATTTTGTATTTTAACTTAAATTTAATTTTCAAGTCTACTTTACTCTAAAAACTATTTGGATTATAAAGTAAATCAAAAACTTTGCATAACAAGTAGTTCTATGATTAACACAAGCTTAATCTAAACTTTTAAATTTAAAACAGAAAAATGAGTTTATTGTACACGGTAAAAAACTCGGCGCCAAAATATATGGTCAAAGAACTTATATAAAGGTTTAGCTTTCGGTTACCAAGCTGTACATATGTTAATTATTCTAAATATTTTGAGTTAAAAGTATATAAATAATTAATTTAAACTTTGAAGATGTATATTTTTAAGTTAAAAAAAACATACAATTAAGAAAAACAAAACAGAATATGAAAATAAAAAAAAACATAAGTTACATAAAAACTCAGAATCTTATAGCATGATTAAATAGAATATATTTAAGTGGTAGAATAATTTTTTCGTAAAATAAAAACTAAGGCGTTTTAATTAATTTAAAAATGTAAAATAAAAGAAATTTGATAACGAGCGGTTTATGACTTTTTAAAATAAATTTGTGTGTTTATAATATTGTTGATTAAACGATAAAAAAAGCACTCAAAAGGTTTGGTCTAAGGACCTGGTGTATGAATAAACCTTTTGTTATGGAGTCGTACACCACATGCTTATTAAATTTCTTACGCGCTATTACACATGATTTTTTTATCATCTAAATATTGAAATCTTTAGTAATAAAATAATCAATTAAACGGTAAAGAATCGAAATTTGTTTAAACATTTCATAATGTTACTAACCTTTATTTCACTGTTGTATAAAACAAATAACATTAAAGTGTACTATACTGGGTGTAGCATGTTTTATTTAATATTGACCTACAATAGAAAACAAAAAGTGTAGCTAAAATTTTAAACCAAATAACAAAGATTTTTAAATAAAAAGTAAATAATGAATGACAAAAAAAATAACATTCGAGTAACTATAAAATTAAATTTCAAACTAAATTTAAGCTACTTTATCATCGAATTTCATTTGTTAACATACAGAGTTCATCAAGCTACTTAGAATATTGTAATTAATTTTATTTAAACATTAAATCAATAACCTCTAGTTGATATTTCTTTAAGTTACTAAGAAAGAGAGCTTTTTTTTCTGAGCAAATAAGTTTCAGAATATTAAATTTTTTACTCATATATTTAAAATTTAAATTGTAGTAAACTATTAAAAATCAATCTTATGCGTGTGAAAAATTTTGAATATTTTCTTCCTTTTTTAGTTAACAAAAAACTATATAAGGAAACAATAGAATAAAAAATCTTTAACAAGTAGTAATGTTACAGGAGGTATGCTTATTTTGAATTTTAGTTATGATTTGAACAATTACTTTGCAAAAGTCTGTGTTATTTTTGTAAAAGCTAATAAAATCATTTTTACCTTATAAAATATAAGCCTTTTTTTATTGAAGAAAGCGCTCAAAATATTTGCACGAAAAAACCTTTCGGTTATCAAGTCGTACACCACTTGGATACAATTTAACGTCTTGTCCAGGAAAAAGTAATTCTAGCTTTCTATAAAAGTTCTTTTTATAAAACTGCAGTTTTGTTGATAACTATTGTTAATAACTTTAATCGTATAATCATAAATGTATATCTATTTAAATAAAATAGCTATTACTTTTAAATAAAAACTAATTTAAAATTTTAAAAATGTAGCAATTTTTAAAAGTATTTTATTGTTTTTTCATAACACTTTTTAGATATATTTAAAAAATAAAACAAACTTTGTTCATTAATATTTTTTAATTAAAAAATCACCGTCTATTTGAAAGTAAATGTAATATATTAAAATATTTTCTATTATGGATGGAAATAAAAATAAATGAACATTCTCAGTTTATATAATTTTGCCATTCTATAAAGTTTGCCAGGGTGAGATCCTGTTAGATAAATTTGGTATTTTACTTCGAAAACTAGCTTTTTTGTGTATTAGTTATAGTAGTGTAGATCTTTTTTTCTTTATATAATTGTGGTGCAGAGTTGCATAGGTTGACTTTATCTTCATATATGCTAAAGTTTAAAGCTTTTATTTTTTTGTCCTTAGTTTTTTCGTTTAAATTTTGATAGTTATCATTATTGAAAAGTATGTATCATAAAATTCAGAGAGTTACTAAGTTTCACCGCTAAACGGATTATCAAACTGCGAGTCTTATTCAGATATATTGTCGTATTTAGTCTAAACATAAGAACATTTTTCTTTCGTTTACTGTAACTTTTTAACAATTCACAATGGTCACTAGACGCAGTTTATTTTTTTAAAGGAAAGTTCAAAAATAAATTTTAAGATTTTGTTCATTTCTTAGAGATTATCCACAACACAAATACCAGCATATGACTAAGCCAAACGGCTGGAAGAACAAGTTCAACAACTTTAGAATGACAAATACATCATTAAAATGTAAAATTTTAATCATCATTTTCTAAAACGTTTGTTGACAAAGTAATATTAACAAAAGTGGAAACGAAAAAAATATTAGCAAGTTATGATATAGAAAACTTATACACTTAAGTACCTGTAAATTAGGTTATAGAAGATGTACTAAAAACGGTATGTGATTCAAACTTCAAAATCTCATGCATAACAAAAACGGTTGAGAAAAATACGCTTATTCTATGTTTAAAGTGTATTTTCTTATAATACAATATTTCAACAAGCGCTTGAAATAGCAATAGGCTCTTCTTCAACATTTATATAGGGCTCTACACATCAGATCTCATTCTATTTTAAAGTACAAAAAAATAATATCAGTTACAAACATAGCTTAAATTGTAACTAAAATGCAGATTATCTTAACTTCAGACTTACTTTGAATCAAAAAAAGTATTAGATGTTGAAAGTCTGTATCTATATAGATTAGGTCTGTTTATGTTTAAGTTTATCAATAATTTGTTACGAGATAACTTTAAAAAATACTATAAAAGTGTAAAAAATGTTCATAATTATCAAACCAGGCCTTCAGAAACAATCCTACCTAGATTCAACAGCAAAATAGGTCATAAATCACTATCCTTCCAAGGTAGTAAGTTATTGACTAAGCTACCATTATGTTTAAAAAATATAAGTTATTTTAGAAAGTCCCAGGATAAACTTAAAAGTTATCTTTTAAATAGTTATTCTCAAGGTCATTAGTGATCATTTCTACTCGTCTATTTACTTTGTTTAATGAGTTAATAGTATTTGTCATTTAATATATTTTATTTTTTTTTTTCTATTTTTGTTTGTTTTTTTGTTTGAAAGCTAATTTGTTTGGTTACAATAACATTGGTTTAGTCTAGGTTTTAGCATTTTCTATCTAGTTATTTCTAAGATTACTCTTAAAGATTACTATTTTGAATAAAGTTCAGAATGCTTACAAACTTTTTTTTCTGCTTACAATTTTTTTTTAATATTTTATAATATTTTTTTTTTTTGCATGTTGTTGTAAAAAAAAATAGTTAGAGATGTTTATACTTTAGCAGAAAATAAAGTATTTAAAAAGTAAGCTGAGATAACTGTTTCAAGCAAACTTACGTTAAAAAATCATTTTTTTTTGAGGAAATGAAAGAAAATTTTATTCTTTTTTATGTTTGTAAATGTTGTTTGCTTTCTATTATAACAGTTTAAGACTTAGAAAAGTGTTCAAAAAAAAATTTCTTTTGAACAGAAGGAGTTTTGTTGTTGTTAATAACTTTATTGTTAAAATTATTATTTTTTTTTTCTTATTAAAAGCATAAGTTTTACAGAACTTATCTTCATATTTTCATTTATAAAAGTTAAGTTCAGTTATTGTAAAAATAACTTCTTTAAAACTCTTAAAAAGATTTTACAGCAGTTTATTTAACCATTCAAATGTAAAATATTTTTATTTTTCAAATTAAACTATTAAATAAAATAAAAATTACCATTTTAGCACAAAATACTTTTTAAAAAAATGAGTAAAATTATTTCAGCGTATTACATTTTACTTTCTTTAAAGAGGTTGTAACCTATAATTCAAGTATCCAAACGTTTGCTATTAGTGTTGTTTATCTTCTTTTAAAAGTTAATTTAAAGTTAAATATATTTCTTGTGTTACTAAACAAGATTCATAGTACATTATTAAACACAAAATTCACTTAATTTTCGTTTAGTTTTATTTTCTTTCATTTCGTTTAATTGATTGCTTTATTACTAAAGATTTAAATATTTTCATGTTAAAAAAATTATGTGTAATAGCTCGTAAGAAATTTTATAAGCATGTTGTGTACGACACGATAACCGAAAGGTTCCTTTGTACACCAGGTCCTTAGACCAAACTTTTTGAGCGCTTTTTTTATCGTTCAATAAACATTTTAAGATTTAAAAAATACCTTAACAAACTTTTTTTAGTTCTTAAAAATATTTACACGTTTTTAGCAATTCGGTAAAACTAAATTGACAAACTTTTTAAATTTATACATTTTTTTATTTAAGTATAAATAATGAACCTCACCATACGACCAATAACAACAGCATCCAAGACAAGCTACGACCGGTTTCGTCTTTATTAGGACTCATCAGGCAGGCATAGTCGTAAGAAACCGATGCTGAGACCTTAGCAAGCGGGATTTATTAAAAAGTACTGAAGCGAGCGTTTGTTGGTAAAGTTAGAAAAATTGACACAGCTAAATCATTCACAGCCCAAAGTCTTTTATTTAAGGAATAGTTTTTTTTTCAAATAAAATTTTCAACTAAATATTTTATTAATCTTTTTTTTTCTTTTTATGCGCATTGTCTTCGATTTTTTTAATGAAAACAACATTTATTTCCAAATAGTTAGCTGCACATATTTAGGTACTTATTTTAGTTTTAGTAGAATATTTTGTTAGAAAACTATAAGTCAATTTTTTATGTTTCCTTTATAAAGCACAATTGGGATCTGTAGCTGAATTTCTTAAATATTTCAAAAAATCTTAAACTCTAATATTTTTTTCAATTGTGCATTTTTATTAGATAATAACACAAATTTAAGTGACATAGCTACAATATTTTATGATAATAGAACAAATAAATTTTAAATAAAAACTGTATATATAAATACAAAGTAATCACTAAATATTTATTTTGTTACAAAATGAAAATACAAATTATGCTTTAAATCTTTAAGTTATATAGCTGGGATTGATCAGCCATAATCTTTTACAATTTTATTGGTTTTAGTGTAGTTTAGATGCAAAGTCTTATCGTATTTTTTATCTTTTGAATCTCTAATTTTCATAACTCAGTTTTAGGAAATCTTAATAATTAGCCAACATTTACCGCGTAGTATATAATTGAAGTTAATTTATTAGGAACTTAATATAAAACTTTAATTTATTGGTTTTGTTGTAAAAGGCTTGATTAGTAACTATGAGGCAAAAGCTATTGAAATAATTTTAAAACTATGTTTTTACTTTTGACTTAACTTTAATAATTTGTTAAACAATTTTAAACAATGTAACTTGGAAATGTATAGAAACATTTAATTGATTAGTTTTTAAATGTCCTTGAATAAACCATTTTTAATAAGATGCCTAAATTTTTAAAATTTTTAGTTTTATTAGTAAAACACTACTAAAATATTTTAACAAAAAAAAACTTGATTGCGCATGTTAATTATCAATATTTCTATTACACTCTTATTTTAATCACCCAAACATTAGTACTTACAAGTTGACTATTAAGATTTTGGAAACTAACTCCACATCTTCTAATTTTTAATTGACCTTCAACTTGTTAAATATCAGAAATTTTCGTTTTATATAATAAATAAAGTTAACACAAAAATAGCGCTTTTCGTAATTCAAAATTACTGAATTGCTATTCTAAGTGCATTTTGTAAAAACTTTGTAGAAAAGCTCTTAAAAACCTTTTTTAAACCATAGCACTGACAGAGGGCTAGAATCAGCTTTAAAATGTTAGTAGTAATTATCATCAATTTCTTTTTACTTTTTTAATACTCGCCTGTAAAACAGACTTGGATGATTTTATCATTAGTATTCTTTAAAAACTGAAACAATTTTAGTCGAATAAATATAACAATATATCAACTTTATGCTACTCTTCGAAGCAAAAATACAGCTTGAGAGACTAAAAATTAGCCGGAGATAATAAGAAAGTTGATGAAATTGAATTTTGAGTCAATAATTTTAAGATAAAAATAAGTCAATAAAATCTAATCAACTAAAAATAAATCAATTAAAACACTATTTATAGTTAAAAAAATTAATAAAAAAAACAGCCCGAGAATTAGGAGAATATTTAAATTAGCTTTATTTAGAAAAAATTAAACAATATTCAGTGCATAGATTTGTTGTAACTAGTGGTCTACCAAATCCAGCTGAATTTGGTCATAGCTTGTTGAGATCCGGATCTAACCAAACTATTATTTGAAAGAAAAAAAGGCATCTGGTTCTGGTAGGATTTAAAATTTTAAGTTCAGGGTTGCCAAAGGTATTTTGAATTTTTCTTCTAGGTAAATTAGTTTCTTCCAGGTTTTTAAAAATACAAGTTTATTAGTCCATTATTAGTATAAACTTAAGGCAAAAAATTATCTAAAATGAAAAAAATAAATAATACAAAATAATTGACAATTTTTTTGTATCAAATCTAAATTTAATATTTCTAAATGTAGAAAAAGTTTATATTTCCAGGTTTTTTAGTGTTTTTGTTCAAAATTCCAGGTCTTTTAGAAATTCTGAAGTACGCTAATCATTAGTAAATTATATCAGCAACTTTATGTTATTAGCAAAAGGTTTTATGTTATCAACACTATGACTAATATTTCAACTTTACAAGATGTATTGGTTCGAAGCAATATTAGGTTAAAAACCTTTACTTTTAATTTATGTAAAAATGTCAAATTTAAAAAAATAGTAAAGAGAAATTATTGTCTGTAAGTAAAACAATATTAATCCATTAAATAACTTCTTCTCGGTACTAACTTAGATTAAAAATTTGAGACAAAAATTCATTTTGCAATTTACTTTATATTTTGGAAACTTAAAACTTTTCATTACATTTTGCATCGCATAGTACATTGCTTCTGAAATGGGGTTCCGCAAAGCCTTTCGAAATTTAAAAAAGAACATTTATTTAATTAAACATTTTAATTATTTAAAATTTGGGGTTCCGCGGAAAAGTTGAACTTTGGAAAAGGGTTCTGCCATTAGAAAAAGGTTCAGAAGCACTGGCATAGTACATATAATTTTATTTACCTATTATGACGTATAATTTCACAATCTTATTAAGGTTACTGTATTACACAAATCTATTTAGTTATTTACATGACTTTTGAAAAGCGTAGATCAATGGTTCCCAACCATTTTAATGCTCCGTACCCCTAAAATATTTTTATTTGCTCTCGCACCCCTTGCAGTACATGAAATGATTTATTTAAGAACAATTTTATAAAAAACGATAAAGACTTGTTTATTAATTTTTTATAGTGGTCTATATTAACAAGAATTAAATATATGGAAATTAAAAAATACAACAAACTGCATAAGTTTTTTTTTCTAAGGTAAAAAACAGCAGAACTCAGGCTCCTTCTGAAATTGAATTTGAAAGCTTAGGTTAAAATTATTCAATTATAATATGGCGTAATTAACTTTTTTTTCCTAATAATTTGATGTGCTCGTAGCTTTAAAAATCGAAAGTTATGTTTAGTGAACGAAGTTTTGGCTTACAGTCACCCAAATTAAAGAAAAATCTCCTTATCTATCAAACAAAACTTAAAGCCATCTTGCACCCCCTTGAATGCTGCCTCGCACCACCAAGGGGTGCGAACACCCCTGGTTGTGAAATCCTGGCGTAGATTGAAAAGTTTAAGTTCACAAAATATAAAATAAATTGCAAAATGAATACTTTTCAAATTAATTTATTGATTTAATAATTTTAAAATAGTTAGCATATAAGTTAAACTTAAATTATTTAGTTAAATATATACAAAAATTAAGTCAAATATTTTAAATATAAATTGTACAAAAACCAAGGTTTTCAATTATTTTTCCAAAATAAATCTAACTCTATAAATTCATGTTTTATGGCCAGCATAACTTATCAGCTTTTTTATTTATTGTATCATCTTTTTTTTTGAAATTATTTCTATTTTAATTAAAACTATTTTCATTCAATTTTATGCTTCACAGCACATAAACAAACATAACGTAGAATTAATTAATTTTCAAGCTTTTTTTTTCTTTGATTTAGCGAATGTTTTTAAAGAGTAAAAATCACTATTCTCATACAAAAAAATAATATAAAATATATTAATTAAATGCAGTGCAAGCGATGTTTTAACAATAAAGAAACTAGTCTTTAAATATTTATTACAAGATCAAATAAATAAACGGAAATTAAGTGTAGAAATTTAACATTGTATTTGTACTTTCATAATTATTTAACACTACAAGGTAAATATTCATCTGCTAGAAGAAACTCAAATGGAAGATTTACTTAATTTTGTTGAAGAGTGATTTCGTTGCCTGTAAAAATAGTAATATGTTTACATTATTTTAAAGTACTTTTAAAAATTAAATAACAAAATACAAGTAGTTTAAATTCAACATAATAAGACTGCATTTATGTTTTCTGTATAATTTAATGCTAAGTTGTTCATTAAAAAAACAACAAAATGTACAAACATACTTAAGAAAATGTATTTTAATATAAACATTTAAAATATAACAGCTTTAACAGTTTGATGTAAAATCATACACCTTACATTTACATATTTACACCGGAAGATTGTGAAAAAAGTAATTTAACTTTACACTTATTTTGTAATTTTTTGTGAAAAAAAAACTAATAACCACATACTTAACCTAATTTTTTACATAAATATTTTATTTAAAAAAGTTTTATTTTATTTTTTTTTCGTAAATAATCTCATTAAAAATTTTGACTGATCGATTTTATCAGTTCGTCAATTTATATTTCAAATATTTCTAAACATTTTTACTGCATCTAAACTTTTAATGAATAAGAACTAAAAACTAGTAACATTTCATATATATGAAATTAACAACTTTTTTAACATTTTAAGATGATGTTTAAATATAATTTTATAACTTGTCTTATTTCATAATTTTTGTTAACTCTTTTCTCAAAATATATACTTAGTTGTCATTATTAAAAAGTCTATTAAAATTAAGATCTAAACGCATTAGATAGTTAAGTTTAAAAAACAAATTCTAAAACAGTTAAGTTTATATAAAAACTTTAGTAAAATTTGTTACAAATAATAGAAAATAATTTAAAAAGAGACTTTATATTACAAGTTAAAGCTTAAGCTTGTATGTATTTCTTTTAATATGAAATTAATAAATTTTATAACTGCATTTATATAGTGCAACATAAAATACCTGTAGTGTTATTAATAACGTGTTAAAATTATATTCAAAAATTACTTCAAGTCCGAACTAAAATTGGATATTATATAATTGTTTTTGGTCGAATACTGAAAAATATTTTAATTTCCTCATAAGTGAATAAAAGGTTTTATTAAGTTTAAGGTGAGTTCTAAAGATAAAAAACTAAGCAATTAAAAACACTCATTAAGTGTTTTAAATAGGAAGATATTTCAAAACTACTTTCTAATATAAATTTCGGAAAAAAAACTAACAAAAAAGTTTTTTTCTTAAACTTTTTTCTATCAGCAATAAATCCACACATTTGATTTTAAACTTTTGTAACGGATCAATAGCAAACATTTAAATAAATTGTAAGAGAATAATGTTTTTTATATTTTTAGTATTAACCTTCCATTATAAACTTATTGATCTCACTGACTTTGATCTCTTATATCTAGAAAGTTATTTTGAATCTTTAAAGGGGTTAATGTCTGCTAGGTAAGATAAAACTCTACAAAATAGATCTATTTTTAAAAAACAATGTGGACCCCTTATGACATTAAAAATTATAAAACAAACGTACGCAATGATCAATGCTGTGAAGGAGGTCCATCATTTCTTCAACGCATGTCTCTTCCGTATTGCTTTTAGAAGATACACGATTTTCACAAGTTTCCAACTTAGCTATATACTTCTGACAATCTTTTGTCTCTCTGCAAGCTGCGCGCGCTTCTTCGAGTGGATCCTGAGCAAATTTGCTTTATTTAATGTTTAGCTAATAAAACTTTACTTACATTGATTAAATAAACACCAGAATTACAACAACTCGTATGGCTTGTTAGAGTACTATTTGAATAATACTAGTTTTTTAATTTTACTTAATTAGTTTAGCGACATCTTGGTGAAAAATAGCTAATCAGATACAAAAAAGCTGAATTAAAAAAACAAATAAAGAGCGATGAAATAAAACTAATGATAAAAATGAAAGACAGATAAGCATTTATGTTGTGTAAAACATAATTTTTAAGTTAGAAATATTGATATTATAATCTATAGTAATTTAAGTAAGAGAAAAAAAAAGATAAGTTGTATTTCATCTTAAAAATTCAATTAGAGAAACTATGATTGACTTTGTTGAAAATAGGTCGGAGAATATTAAGTTGATACTAAACTATTTTACAATTTATAAAACATGGCATATAATGTAAACAGATTTTTTTAAATTTTAACTAAACAATTATCAACTATAAAATAGAATTAATACTAAAACAGTAAACACAAACAATACTATAAAATTATTTGGTCTTGACAGTTATCAAACATGTACACAGTGGAGCCAAACTAAGTGCTTTTAAAAACCTTATTCTTATGTAGATCATAATAATATCAATTAAGGCCATAAGGGGGGTCCAACTTTTTTTTACAAAAATTAACTTTGACTTTAATATGAAAGCTTTAAATACAAACTACAAGCCTGTTTTTATAGAATTCAAAAATATTATCTAACTTTTGAGATATTGTAACTTTAATACAAAGTTTCAGATACAAACGTATGAACAACAAATTTTTCAGGGTCAATTTTTTTGGAAATTTAAAAATTCATTAAAAGTCTATCTCCTTTTCATTTTTCAAGCAATCTTCTTCAAATTTTCAGGAAATGTTTATAATAATAAAAGGAAAAAACGTTACTTTAGAATTTTAATGATGTAAAAAAATAAAAATTTTATCACAATTATTTAAAAAAAAGTGTTTTTTTTTTCAAAAAAAAATATTTTTACAATCTTTTCTTTAAATTCCAAAGTAACGTTTTTTTGTTATTTTATAAAGATTAGACTGAAAGTTTGAAGAAGATTGCTTGAAAAATGTAGGAGATAGATTTTAAATAAAATAGTCTTTTTTGCTGTTTTAGTTTTCCCTTTCCATAGGGAACCCATTATGCGGCCCGACTTAGACTAGTCATATCTTAAAAAATAATTTTAATTTTTTAAAACGATAAAAAGCATCTTCAAGCTTAGAAAAAACTCTATAAAATAAGATCAACTTGTAAAAAACATGGTTTACCCCCCCCCCCCTATGGCCTTAACTTAATAAAAAAATAATTATTAGATATCAGATTTTAAATACTAGTGTCCTAAGATGTTTTTGCTTTATGCTTTTTATGTTAATAATAGTTTAATTTTTAGCTAAAGTTCTAGATAAACTAACTTATATTTTAATAAATTAAGTGATGTAGCAGCTTGTAAATGTTTTGAAGACATTAAATATTAAGCTTTTATAATGAAAAAAAGCTTGTTCTACTAACTACTATTATTCAACAAAACTTTGTAAAAAAGTTCTATGAAATTTTTTTAAAGAATATGTTCGCTAAACTGTCTTGAACAGGGTTTCCTAAACTTTTTTGCAAATAGCCCCCTTTAAAGAAATTAAAAAAGCTATGGCCCCCTTCAACAAGATTACTCAAAAACACCTACTTTTTTTTTGCTCTTCATCTGTAACTTGAGGATATCTAGTGTAAGTTTCTAAACTACCATTAAAAACACCTAAGACATTTTTTTGCTCTTTATCTGCAACTCAAGAAAATCTAGTGTAAGTTTCAAATTATGACCTCATGGCTCCCCTGTGGCTCCTCTACTGCTCATGCCCCCCCTCTTACCCCTTTACTGCTTGTGACCCCTGAGAATCTTTCATGGCCCCCAAGGGGGCCTTTTGGCCTACTTTGGGAAAACCTGGTCTAGAAACATTAAAAACGTTTTGCAAGTTTAAAGACAATTAATTTATTACTTTAATAAACACGACTGAATCTGTGATCTTTAAAATATATATAATATGCTTTTATACTTTCAAGTTGTTTGCAAAGTAACTGAATTTTTAAATGTATTCTAGAAAGTTACAAAAAAGTGAAAAATACAAAATGTTTGTTCAAACTACTAACTAACAAAATATTTAAAAAAATTAAAACAATGTCAAACTATGAAGAAAAACTAAGGAGAAAGTAGTTATAAAGTTCTTTAAGGTGGATTTTCTATTTTATGGAAATCAACATTTGATCTATGCAAAAACCTTTCAAATGGCCAACTTGCATAACTTCTGTTTTAAACGGATTTTTTAAATTTAGTTTGAAGCTATAAAATTCTTAAAATCTTGGCTCTATAAAAGAAAAAAAAAATTTCCAGTTGCAATTTTAAATTAAATAAATGTTAAAATTTTAAACACAGCTATTTTACTAAAAAAAAAACAAATAATAATAACTTAAAAAAATATTAGATCTAAAACTAAATATATTGAAATAAGTATCTAAAATTTATCAGTAGAATAAGTACACTAACAACTAAATCTTCTTCCTCTTCTTCCTCATCATCGTCATCTTCATCATCATCTTCTTCTTCTACAACATCATCTTCTTCTTCCTCCTAGTATTTATATTTTTTAATTTTAGTGTTTTAAGATGCATTTGAAAAATTAAAAATTTTGATTTATCTTTGCTTCACAATCAGTAGTTAATATAAGAATTTTGCAACAATAAAAGTTGATTTCTTTTTTAACCTTACAGCTAAACTTTAATACACTTATTTAAATAATGCATTGAAAGGTTCAAACATAGCAATTAAGCTTTAAATTAAGCAAAACTTAAAAAAATACCATTGTTGTTCTAATTGATTTCAAATAAATCTACCTAATTGGTAATATTTTTAGTTAAGTTTTTGTAATTTTATTGTAAATGTTAAGGGCAAACTTTCTACTCACATCGCTTTTAAAAAATGTTTAAATTATACTTACTTCTTCAGGTTCAGCTTCAAATAATTTTTTTTCTTCAACAGTCATATTTTTTTAATTTACCTAAGAGAGATTCTGAAAACAAAGCAAAGCTTTAATCAAAATGCAAAAAAGGGCATTTATGTATACATATTAGTAAGTTATTTATCACTAATAATTAAGTCTTATAATTAAGAAGTCTACCAGTTTTAGGACTTAGTAAAATAGAATTACTTTTTGATTAATAAAATCTTTATTTTTTCTTTAAACTGAAAAGGAACACATTGTTAAAAGATATTAAAAGCAGTGAAAAAAAAATTATATAAAAGTGATGTTGAAATACATCTATTTTTTAATGTGTGTATGATTATTTTTTAAACCTTTATGGCAATTTTCTAATTATAAAACTGTTTAATTGATATAAGTAAAAGCTCCAAAATGACTTATTGGCCTATTTGAATAGTAATATCTGAAGATATCTAGTAGAGTTATACTTTGATTTATAATTTATTTTAATAACATATTATTATTTATCTCATAACTAAAGTTGAGACTACTGCATCTAAATCTGAAATGGCAAGATATTGGTCAACATATAACTTGGTAGTAAGAAATATTCTAAAAACCCCACTAGAAAAAACTAAGAGTGACAAGCTTTAAAAAATCTAGGTTTTTATAATTAACTATTTTGTTGCTTCTTCTTAGTAGAATTGGAACAACTTTGTAAATGAAACAACTAAAAATTACTCAAAATTAATAAAACTAAAATTAAGCTAGGGAAGATTGCTAAAAAACAGTAGGAGAAGTAAGATTATTCCTTTTAATTTGGTCCTTCTATTAAGAACTTTGAGCTTTGTGACTTTGTTCCCTCATAACTTAAAAACTAACTTGAATTTTTCAAACCAGTAAAAAGCAACTGCTAGCTAAGTAAAACATCTTTAAAACAAGATCAACATATAAAAATTTTCTTACCCCTCTATATTTTTTAATTTTACTTGTTTTTATGGTAGAAAACAATAAAAACATCAGTCTTATTCTTCCCTTTACAACAATAAGCATTTTTTGAAGGTCAAGCAAGTTGAAGGGTTGCCAAATGTTTTTGGCAAATTTTCTCCAGGTTTTTAAAATTTCCTCCAAGTTTTTAAAATTACACATTTTTGGGTCTATTTTTAGTTTAAAGTTAATTTTAAGGTAAAAAACTGTGTTAAACAGTATAAAAAAAATTAAAAAGATACTGTAAAGTTACTTGAAAGGTGTTTTTTATTAATAATAAAATTTGATGATGACAAAAAAATTTTTCTATTTGGTAGACTTTTTGTGTCAAATTGGAATTTTTCTACTCTAAATATAAAATTTTTTAAAATTACAGGTTTTTTAGTGATTTTTGTTCAATTTTCAAGGTTTTATCAGTTTTTTTTTCTCAAATTCCAGGTTTTCCCAAGTTTTTTTTGCCTAGCTGTCAAATTCCAGGTTTTTGAAGGTTTTTCCAAGATTTCAAGTTTAGTGGCCACCCAGTAAGTAATAGTTAAAATATATATAACAAAAATTGGTAACTAACTAGTGATATCACACCAATATCAAGCTGAAATTGTATAATATTTGACGTTTTATAACCATAATTTTAGGCTAAAAACTAATGTTTTAAGCCTACTAATAGTAGTACTAATAGTAGTATGGAATACTACTACTAATAGTAGTAATATGATTAATCTAAAAAGATGCTTTGTTTTAAACAAGCTATATAAATATATAGTAAGAATTATATTTATTTTATAATCTAAAATTTTTAACTGACTTTATACAATATCACAATCAATATAAATCCTTGTATAGATATAATTGCTTTATATTGTAAAATAAAAGCAATTAAATATTTAATTTTTGTTAGTTTATGATAAATATGTTTGATTTCATTTATATATTTTAAAATATAAATTTTTAGTTCAAAATTATGGTTAAAACAGACATTGAATAAAAACGGGATTTTGGTGTGACTTCATAATTACTCAATGGATTCCCTTGAATTTAAATTGTGCACCTACTAAGGTCATTACTAGCGAGTATACAAATTTTTATGTCATAATTACTTAACGGATCGCCTTGAAAATAAATTGTGCACATATTTAGGTCATCACTAGAAGTATACAAATTTTCATTGCCGTCTGTGCAGTAACTTTGTCAAACAAGATTAATGGTCAACTATCCTTTGATAAGAGATCCATGTGGTGAGACATTATCCTAGTTAAGGGCATAGGGGGGAGGAGGTAAACATCCTTTTTTGGTTTTTTATCTTATTTTATTTAGTTTTTACTAAGCTACAAGATGCTTTTTACAGACTTTAAAAATTCAAAATAATTTTTGAGATATAGCCGGTCAAAGTTGGAGGCAACAATAGGAACCTTATAGGAGGCGCAAACTAAAACGGCAAATAACTAGAAATCAGTAAAAATCTATCTCCTCCTACGTTTTTTGAGATAACTACCTCAAATTTTCAGGGAATGTTCCTTGCAATATTTAGAAAATTCTGTCGGAACAGAATTTAAAAAATAAAAAAATAAATAAAAAAATAAAAATTAAAATAAAAATAAATAAAAACTAAAAAATAATTGTTTTTTTTGTTTATTTTTTATATAAAATTTTTATTTTTAATTTTTTTAAAATTCCTTCCGACAGAATTTTCTAAATATATCAAGGAACATTTCCTGAAAATTTGAGGCAGTTATCTAAAAAACTTAGGAGAAGATAGATTTTTAGTGAAATAGTCTATTTTTGCCGTTTTAGTTTGCGCCTCCCATGAGATTCCTATTGTTGCCTCCGACTTTGACCGGCTATATCTCAAAAATTATTTTGAATTTTTTAAATCTGTAAAAAGCATCTTGTAACTTAATAAAAACTATATAAATAAGATAAAAAACCAAAAAAGGGTGTTTACCCCCCCCCCCCCCTATGCCCTAAACTACTTAAAAATTTATGATGATATAATTGTAAAAACATCAACAGGAAATTTTTCTTTTGGGAAACATTTTTAGAGTCATATGTATGATTTTAAAACCTTAAGTTTTTAAAGAAAGAAAAAATTGAACACTTACAGCTATGGGTAATGGATTGGTGTGAAGAAAGACTTTTTGGTCATCAAGCTAAACACCATTTACTTATGGCTATTTTTATAGTTTTAAAATTAAAACAAAATATTGATACCAAATATAATACATTTAGTATGGTAATTTATATAAATTATGCTTTTCACATAATTAAATTATAATTATTATAAAATTTTATTTATTTATAGAACTATTTAACAACTTGATTGCCCTACATAATCAAAAAGTCACTAGCAAGCCGGGGGCTTTTATTAAAAACTAAAAGGTAATTTTGGATAAATGATACTACTGCAGCAAACTACTGCAGTGTTTTGAAAACGTAAAGTTTAGAGGTTACATGGCTAACCAAATTCGACGACTTGCAAAACAAAGCTTAACATACGAACCTAAAAATTACAATTACATCAGTTCAGAAGTGATACTTGAAATATAAAACTAATATATCGCGAATAATGGTTAATAACGTATTATTTTAAAAATACAATTAAAATTACAGCATTACTTAGTACTAGTAACGTAATACTTGAATAAAACTATCCTGCTTAATAGTTATTCTTTCTTACTATTCATTAAGTATAAAATCTTTTACAAAGAACATTATGAAATTTTTTAAGATACTTTAATAAGTTTTTCAATTGGCGATTTAATTTTACAACTTCACTACAGTTTTAACTAAATTGAGTCATTAACATAATAGTTCAGTAGTTACTAAAACTGGTCACAGTCAGTACTCATTTAGTAGTCTAGAACTAGATACAAATTTCAGAAACAAATAAAGTAAATAAAATTACTGAACTTGACTAACTTTCTATAAAATTGCTTTTAAGTTTACTAATTTTAAGTAGTTTTTTTCTTTAACATAATTAATTTTTCGATGTCTTTAGACATTATAGTTTTAACAACAAAATAATTTTGTTAACATGCTATATTAAACATCTTATATTTTTTGATTTAATTTTGCAGTCTCATTACAGGTATCGAAAACTAAAGAAATTGTAATTCAAACTCCTGGACAAGACTTTAAAAGGTATCCTTTACCCGTGGTGTGTGACTCGATAACTGAAAGGTTCTTCGTGCACCAGTTCCTAGGACCAAATATTGTTTGTCGTTCAATAAACTATGATATACTTCAACACTAAGTTCTTTAAATACATTTAAAGACTAAAAGTCATAAAAACAAAACAAACTTAGATGCAAAACTTTACACAACACAGAAAAGTTTAAAAGACCAAAGAATAAGTAATACTCAAGAAATGTAACTTGTGTTAGCACACAGTAAATTAAATTGAGCAAACGATATGATTGCTTTTTTTTTATTTAAAAATTTTTGAAGTTTTTATTTTCATCAGATTTTGTAATTTTAAAAATTATCTAAAATATTTTTTCTGTTTAATTTATAGCTTTACAACGTGACACTAAGTTCGTTAAACGTAGCCTTATTGCGCTTTAAATTAGTTCTACTTTTATTCAAACAATTTTCCATCAATATTTTATTGTAATTGTTTGTATTAAAAATTTTTGAACTCAACTTTTACATTGTTCCATTCTTATTTGTACTTTAAACTTTTTATGTAAATTTTATAAATACTTTACTTTACCTTATTGTAATTTTTAAAAGCATAATTAACTACATTGTAATTTACCAACATAATTTTGTTACAGTCTCCCTAACAGATAAATTAAGGTAAAATACTAAGTTTTATAATTATTTAAAGTTAAACCAAAACGTTATTATAATTTTAAATGTTGTACATCAACATTTCATGCACTAATTTTGCATTAGAATATAAATCAAGTTGTCTATTAAAGTTTCTAAATTGTTTTTAAGAGTGAAGTCCTCTGTAAAAAAAGAAATAGTTGTGTTGCAATAAACTTCGAATTGCGAATTGTTTTTGATAGTTTTCCTAAAGTTTGAGACCTCTTTTAGATTCTTTATGCTCTAACTAGTAAGCAAACTAATTAATCACCACTTATGTCCTTGGCATGACGTTAAACTGTTTTGGTGTATGACTCGATAACCGAGAGATTTTTTGTACACCAGGTCCTTGGACCAAACCTTTTGAGCGTATTTTTTGTCGTTCAATAAACAATATTTATTATGTAATTAATCAAATGATTTTTGTGATTTCTTAACTTGCTTTTATTTGTTAAGTTTTTTTTAAGTTTACTAAATATAATATTTTTTTCTTTAACTATTAAGCTTGAGTTTTAAACAGTTCATTAAAAGCTTTTTTTAAACAAAACTTTATTAAAACTTGATAGCTAGCTATAAATTTCATATAATACTAAATGTATGGGCTTAAAAAGTTTCAAAAACATCAAAAAAAAGTTAAGTCTAGTTGTTTCTCTTTCATATTTTAAGTGTCGACATTAAAAAAGACTAAAATTTCTAGTTAATAGTACTTACTTAGTACTTTTTACATATGAGAACTTATAATTTATGTATTTTATCTCGTAAAAAAGCATTGAAAATTTTAATCTTAAGATGTTTTTTCTATTACTTCGATTATTTTGAGTTTTACATATGTAGAATAAAACAAACTATTTCAAAGAAAATTAATCATCTAAACTATTAATGTTAAATACAGTGCAATTCAATTCGAGCTACAGCTGAGGATTAAAAACAATTTTATTGCTTGTATGAAACATATGTAGTATGTATGTACCAGGGACGTAGCTAGCTCAAAAAAGTTACGAATCTGCAAAAACTAAATCATCTGAAACAACACGTCCTAGCGGGAACACAGCAATTTAAACTACCTCTAATATTATTGAATTTAATCTGAAATATGCAGTTATGTTAATACATCAAAAATTGAATGTTGAAGTACGAGTGATAACTGTATACAAGACAATTTATTTTGCTCCACACCCCATATGACTCTTTATGTCATGCCAATTGTGTAAACCCAAAAAACATTTATTAAAAAAAATCACAATTTAACTCAAAAACATTAATATTGTTTTCTATCAAACTTTTAAACGTATAAAATTAAACATTTAACGTAGTCAATAGTAACAACAAGTTATGCAAATTTTTGTAACATAAAATTGTATGATCTTGAATTTTGAAGCTACAGCTTCCAATAGGTTTAATTTTACATTGTAGCTTATTGACAAAACAAAACTTAAACGCGCTAAATGTTACAATTTGGATGTACTTAATTAATTCAATTTTTTTACGACACTAAAAATGCTAAAGAATACATATATGTCAAAATTATCTCTCAGGAGTGCATGACTAAGCATAAATGAATACTAAAAGCTAAGAAAGCAGAGTTTTTTCAAGCTGAAATAAAAGCAAGTTTTTTCGCACATAAGTATACGTTTCTGTAGATTTGCAGAAACGTACAAAGCCACGTCCCTGGTATGTACTGTTAATTTTAAATTTAAATATTTGCAATAAACTATTTAAAAGCTTTAAATTTTAAAGGGGATTTAGTTTATCTAGTGATATTATTTTCTTTACATTTTTATACATCTAATATGAACATTTTTGTTCAATTTTTTCTTTGCTTATTTAACTATAGCTTTAAATTTATTGTTAAAAAACATATTCATAAGTTTTTAAGATTTATAACTGTTGTGTTAATTCAAAAACTCAGTATATTATTTTATTTTATAAAGACTGCAGAGTTAGCTGTAAACTTATACATATCAAAACTAGTCTTTAAATAATTCTGTTAAATTGCAAAGTTATTAAAGTAAAAGGCTTATTTTTAGATAATAAAGTAAACTTTATTGTTACTAGTTGCAATCACTAAAATGAGTAGAAAATCGTAGATCTAGTTGTTTTTCCTTGAACTTAAAAGATTACTATTTACTGTGTCATTTTCCGATTCTCAAATCCGAAATAATTTTAGAAATTGCACTTAAACTAAAAACAACAGTATTAAAAACGACTCTAAACTTAAGCATTTTAGTTGGATCTAAGTTTTCTTCGAGTAAATTTTTGAAAGTTTTTCAATGTTACCTGAAAAATTATAAATTTTAACAATAAAAGTGAAAAAAGTTCTTCAAATCTGGTAAAAATTTATAAATTTGTGTTATAATAAATTGTTTTTTTCTATTAAACAAAATTTATTAAATTACACTTTAACTTTAAAACTGTTATTAAGAAAGTCTAGCATTCAATAGTAATAAGTAACAAAAAGTTTTCATTTCTAAAATATTAATAATGCTTTATATTATTTATACTAAAAGTTTGTTTTTAGGTAAATTTACAACTTATTTATTTGTATAAAATACTCTTAAAATAACTAAACTAGATTAACTATTCAAAAAATATTACTTATTCAGATTACATATTACTTTTCAAACTAAAGCCCTTACTGCTTTTTCTAAACATAAAGAATAAATTACTTAACTTTATACTAGAAATTAAATAACTAATCCTAGTGTTCATATATATCGTGAAGTAATTATTAGATATAATTTGTTCAATCTTTAACAACCAGTAATAAATTTGAATTAGTGCTTTCTTTCATTCATGTAAGTGGTTTATACTATGATTTATTATTTTATTGTGTATTTTAATTTACTTTACTTCATTTAGACTTAATAATTACAAATTTTATATAATTTTATAACAGTCGGATTAAACATTAAGTACTTTACCTATTATTAACCATTAACCTCTAAAAGTTTGTATAAATTGTTTTTATTTAAATAAACACATGTATAAACCTACTTTAGCTTCTATTTTTCATTACAGTATTTTTTTTTCAGATTCCAGTTGAAGTGTGTTAATCCGTTAACACACAGAAACATATGTCGGTATAATAAAAGAAGTACTGTATAACTTGTTTTTATTAAACCAGATTAATAAATGTCTTGTTAAAACAGATATATTCTAGTACAGGGGCCGGTAAAATGCGGCCCGCGCGCACGCTTTTATCTTAAATAGGACGCAGCCCATAAAAGTTATAACCTACGGCCCGCGAGCATTCAAATTTGGCAAATTTGAACTTTTTTTCTTTTAACTCACACTAGATATTCAGATATCTAAGGGTTAAAATAAAATAAAAATCTTAAGTTAGTAAAACTTTTTATTGAGCACAATTGCTTTAAAGATTTTTGCACCACTGCATAAGATTCTGATCCATAGAGAAGTCATAGCACACTTGAACTTCTACGTTTATTTTTTACTGTGCAGACCTTTGAAATTTCTATCTTTTTATCTATACAGTTATTAAATTAGATTAACCGACGATTAAAAACTTAACTAAATAATAATTTAATAACCACTTTTTTAATCAAAATTAAAGAAGATAGCATTTGAAAATATTCATTCAACTATATTCATAAAAGTCATATGAGATCTTCGAATTTTTTTTCTTATCTAGATTTAACAACAAGAGTAATCATAAATCGCAAGTCTACTTAGATTTTAAGTTGTGGACTAAGCTATCATTGTGTTTAAAAAGTCTAAGTCTTTTTAGAAGGTTACAGGATGAACCTAAAAATATTTTATTAAATAAAGTTTATCAACGTCATAAGTGATTACTGCTACTCTTTTAGTTGCATTTGTTTAAGTTGAATACTAATATCATTTTTTGTTTTATTAGTTGATTTGTTGGGTTACAATAACAATAGTTCAGTAGAAATTGCAGCATTTTTATTTAGCTATTCTTTAGATTATTTATTAAGACTACTACTTTAAATTATCTTCAGAATATTTACATATTTTTTTCTTATTTTCTAGCTTGCCCATATTTAGAGTTAGTTGTATGTGTAATTAATTTACATAGACTTTAGCATATAAATGATATGTTGAGAAAACAGTTTCAAATAACCTTAGAATAACTTTTTTTTTTTTTAAGAAACACAAAGTATTTGTTTTCGTGTTCGGAAACATAGTTTTTTTTGTCATAGTTATATTTTTCGGCTTAGAAAACTACTAAAAGTATAAGTATTAAAAAAATAAGGATACTTTTTGTCATCATTATTATTGTTTCTTTAAAGAGCATAGTTTATAAGTGTCACATCAATTACTCTTATATTTTTTAGTTTTTTTTCTAAAAGTTGAGATCAGTTTATGGTTGAGTTTATTTAAATATATTTTTTTGTTTATCATTGAAATAAAGTTTTCTTTAACTACTTCTATCACATTACTAAATAAAATATGAATAATTAAACTGTTAGCTTAAAATACTGATAAAGTTTAAAGTAAAAACTATTCAGGTTATTTAATTTTTACCTTGATTAAGGAAGTTAAAAGTCATCTTTCAAGTAACTTGATGTTTGATATTAAGGTTTATTATTTTGTTCTATAAGTTAAGCTAACATTAATTCTTTAGGTCTAAAAATGTTTTTGTTCTACTAATTTATACTTTTTTTAAGTTTTAGGCTTAATTTTCATTTAAAAGTAATTAGAAAAGCTTTTGAATACATTTTGAATACATCTTTTCCAAGTAAATATATTACTTAGTTACTTTTTGCTTAATTTTTTTTTTTATTGTTACTTATATTTTTTAACGTTTTACACTCTATAACAATTAACAAGCTAATAAGAATAAGTTTTTAAAATTTAAAGTTTTAAAGCATGTGGTGTAAGACTCGATACCGAAAGTTTCTTTCGTTATTCCTTAGACCAGAATTTTTTGAGCGCTTTATCTTATCGTTCAAAATACAATTTATATATATAGGTCTTTTTTATTTAAAAAAACTATTTTAAACTAGAAATCACGTCGCTTGCCAGTGATTTCTGCTTGGTAAGCTGTATCCGATCCGCGGATAGTACATTAAACATTCTTAGTTACTTCTAGTATCATTTACTACTTATTGGTTTTTCAAAAGTATTTTAAAATATATTAAATATAAAATACGTATGTTAAACTAAAAAAAATATATGAATATCTTCATCAATCGATAAAGTAGTCAGTAGTGTATAAATTTTTAGTAAAAAGCGGTAAAATTGCAGCCACTAGTCTTAAAAAGTTCTTTTTCACAAATGTATTGAATTTCACGTATGCGGAAGTTTTATTTGAAAAAAGTTAAAGTAAGTTTTCAGTCGATAAATAAATAATTTTAGTCCATGCTTTTTTACTTTTATAACATGTTGTTACCAAACGAATTAATCACCTAATGAAGTCTGAACTTTTTTTTATTACGTTAAATGTAAAAGGCAGATAAGTAAATAAATATGACTAACATTAATTTTTTTTAAGAAATGAGATAATATTTTATTTTACTAATTCTATTAGAAATTCCACGTTAATATAAAATTAATTTTACTTTTGAAACTTAAAAACATAATAGTTTTTAAGACGCTATTTTAAATAGTATATCTTAAACTATTTTTTAAATAGCATACATTTATACCAAATGTTACCTTTTATACAGTAAGTATTTTATTTTCAACTTGGAATGCAGCTAAATTTATTGTTTTACTTTTGTAATTTTTACGGTCTAGTATTAAAATGAAAAATTTGAAAAAAAAAGCAAAAAAATGACAGTAAAGGATTAAAGAATAATTTTAAATTTTCATATAATTTTTATTTATTTAAATTCATGCATGCATTGAATATCTCTAAGTAAACATTGTTTAATTTGAGACAATTTATAATTTAAACGTTTTTAACCTAAGATTGTTTTAACTCTGGATAAAAATTAACAAGAAAAATGTATTTAAAAAAAAGTAGAAATATGCATCAAAGGTTGTTTAATTATATTTCTTCCACAAACTAAATTCCTTGATAACTCTTACTATATTTTTGATAATGAATTATATTTTACATCAAGCTTTAATTTTTTAGTTATTTAACTTTTGATAATTCAATAAATTGTTATGTATACACGTTAATGTCGTTTTGTTTTTGAAAAAAGTAATAAGAATAGACTTTATTTTGTTTTCATGTAAAATACTAGCCTAGTCTAGTTTATAAACTAAATATTTAACTAATTTACTGAAAATGAAAACAAAAAAATTAACTTAATCTCTTTTAAAGTATTTCAGTAATAAAAAAGCGACATATTTTAATAATTATAACTGTTTTTTGGATTTTCTTTAAATAACTTGAAAGCTTTTTAGTATATAAATTTTAAAGTTATTTCTCGCCTTAATTAAAGTTAACAACACAAATAATTTGTTTTAGTGTTTTTAGAATACAATTTAAAGTTTTATTTGTAATATCTTTATACCTAAAATGAACAGTTTTATTTAAATAATTCCGAAGACTATAACAGCTTTTATTTAATTTATTCTAATCTATTGCATTTTTGGTTATTACTTGTTAGTATAAATAAATCTTGAATTTAAACTTTGTAGTTTTTGAAATTGAACTCAGATTAACTTAAATTAAAACTTAGAGTACTTATGTCTTAGTCAAAATATCTTACTCTATTCACAAATACTAGCTCAAAAAAGCAGATTCATACGTTAAACATTTTAATAAAAAAATGTAAGTTAGAAATTAACTGTAAAACTGGTAAGTTTTATTTTTTTAAATTGCATATTTTGAAATATACTATCACTGATTTTTAGGCAAAAGTTTTTTTCGAAATTAATATGTTTTTCACTTTTTATACTTAAAAAAAACAACTTTTTTGAAACAAATTTTCAAATCAAAAATTGTAATTAAAAGCTTCATATTATGATTCTTTTTTAATAAGTAATAAAATATCAAGTCGTTAATGTAAAAATTTTTAAATAATTATATGAAAATGATGTAAACGGTAGTAGTCAAGAAATACTAGTTTAGTTAAATTTTAAGAAAAAATAGTTGTTGACGTCTATGAAAAGGTTAAAACATTGAAAAATGTTTAAACCTTTGTGAAACTTTAAAACGATAAAATTTTAGGCGCTTGAAACGCTAAATCATTGATAATAATTTATGAAATATTTTTACACAAATTTTGGACAACAGCTTTTACTTTAAAAAAATATCTATCTTTGAATTATGATCTAAAAAATAAATTTAGAAAGAAATTGCTTTTAGAAACTTTCTGAATCCGATTAAACAAATGATTCAAAAGCAATTAAATTAATAAGTCGATAATTATTTTCCCGATGATTGAAGCTAAAAAATCATTTTATTATACTTCAAAACTCTCACTGAGACTTAAAATAAATATAAAGCTATTAAGCGTTACATATTTTTTTGTATCAAACCATGCAAAGTGTAAACTGTTTTAAAAACTGATTGTTGTAAAATTTAGAGTGGTGTAATACCTAATAATTGCTTTTAGAAACTTTCTGAATACGATTAAACAAATGATTCAGAAGCAATTAAATTAATAAGTCGATAATTATTTTCCCGATGATTGAAGCTAAAAAAACATTTTATTATACTTCAAAACTCTCACTGAGACTTAAAATAAATATAAAGCTATTAAGCGTTACATATTTTTTTGTATCAAACCATGCAAAGTGTAAACTGTTTTCAAAACTGATTGTTGTAAAATTTAGAGTGGTGTAATACCTAATAAAAAATCTATTAAGGTATGAAGTATTCAAACTTGTGTACATTATTAAAGTTGTACAGTCTTAGAATTTTTTATGTTTTTATTTAATCTAAGTAACAGGTTGACTTAAAAACTCCCGTTTAATTGATTACTATTAACTTTGAAATAATAGTATGTTTAATTTTAATACAGTGTTAAGTTTTGCTTTTGCAGATCAAAACTTTATGTAATAGTTTTCTAGTGTTACATAGCTATAAAACTGAACTTTAACATTTTATTATTTTTCAAACTTGAACTACTTTTAATTAAGCATAAATTAAAGACACTTTTACACATATAACTTAATTTCAAAAATTTTATTAATCACATAGTAAATTCGTATTGAAATAGAACGGAACTATCAAGTTCAAAAAATTTACGAATGCTACTTTATGATATAACTTTTTATGACTGAAAATATACCACCAACATTAACTTTATTAAAATATTTTTTTTTATTTTAACAAGAACTGTTTCCAAAGTATATATCATTTAAGTTTAATTAAAAAGTTGTACCGTATTAAAAACGTTTAGCAAACTGTTATATAACTAGAGCCTTTTTCATAGTTATATAAATAAATATGATTACGGAAAAGTAATACACAAAAACAAAGTTAACTAATTTCAAGCAGCTACTTCAAACTTAGAAGCGTTAGAATTTTTAGATAGTAAAAGCAGCTAAAAACTGGAACTTATCTATACACATATTTTGTTTATAAATTGTTTTTATAATTAAAAAAATACTTAAACTGTCTTCTGAAATAACTACAGTAGTAGTTTTTTATAAATGAAACTTAATCTTAAAAATATAATTGTTATAATAAAAGTGTCTTAATTTATACAAATTGTCTACAATGCATGTTTAACAATAGCCCTTTTGCTGACATGTTGAGCTGCTGCATTTTGATGACCTTGCGCTTTATGGTACTGTTGTTTAGATGTAGCAATTTTTCGTTTAAAAAATCCACACTTCCAGAAAATAAACACAAGGAAGCCTAAAATCAACAAGCCTGCACAAATTGCTGCAACTATATAAGAATAGTCAACACTGTTATTTTGGTTAGACAAAGGAACTTTGTTAACAACAAGACTTGTTATACTTGCATTAAAATTGCTTTGCTTTGAAAGTATGTACTCACTACGGTTTACATAAATATTTGCAGTTGAAACAAGCTCAATAGATTGGTAAACATTTCTGTATTCCTCAATAAAAGTACTGTTCCACACTACAGACGATATTACGATCGTTCTTTTACTATCTTTAGGAATCTCATCTATTTTACAGGTTATAGTAAGGCAACCAGGGTAAGACGGACATGAAAATCTTAGTTTTTGTTCCTCAAAAACTTTAAACTTAGATAACAACCTTGAACTACTTGTGTTAGTATTTTCCTCTACCTCTTGTAATTCTCTTTTATACATTTTGTGTAAACGATTTTCTAAATAATGTAAACTAAGTGGGTTAGTTATGTTTGCATAAGACTTACAAGAAAACCCTTCTAAAACCTCCTGAGATGACTTGCTGTTGTACAAGTTAGTTTTCAAGTAATAGAAAAGCCATTTTTTATTCTCTAGCTGGTTAGGCCAAGAAATTTTAATTTTCAGGTCTTTAACAGAACTTAGTCCCAAGTTTTCTACTTCATACTCATGAAGTAAATACAAACCAGCTTCGCTTGCATTCTTAATTGCTGATTGACCAACAACCTTTCCGCTAAATCCTACTGATCTGTACTTATCTCTGACAAAACCATTAATGTTAACTTGGCTTAACAAAAGTATATCAGCTGAGTACGTTTGTATTTTTAAGTTTTTCTGTGTACTTGTTGTATTTGACCACACAATTACGTCTAGATTTTTAGATTTAGCCAGCGACTCTTTTAATTTAAATTTAACAATAAAGTTTTTTTGACCCTTTTTAAAGGGGTTACCAACAGTACACTGTATAAGACCAAAAGTATCGTTATTTTGCTCAAAAATTTCGTTGCAAAAATATTTTTTGTCATTACTGTTGTTTACAGAAACTGCTTGATTAAATTTCAATGTTTTAGTAAATTGAAGATATATAAAAGCTTGATGTGCATCTTCTTTTCTGTTCCATGCTTTAATTTGTATTCCAACTTCTTTCTCTGGACCAACAACAAGTTTTTTGTTATAAGATGTTTCAGACTGGGACAAGTGGTTCCAACTATTACTTGTTTTAAGTCTTTCAACTAATGAAGCATTAAAGCTGAAATCGCTATCACAAATGTTGTCTTCTCCGCAATTTTTGGAAAAGTTTAAAACTACTATATGTTCGTTCTTGCTTTTTTTATCAAGGATTGGTAAATCTAAAAACTTTTGACCCTCTTTTGACTCTTTTTTGACCCTCTTATTTAAATTTTTAGGTATTTCAACTTTTTCTATAGTTATATTTACTTTCAAGGAAGACAATTTATCTATTATATCGGGTAAAATGTATACAGTTTTATTAAAGCAATAGTTACTAGTTTCATCGTTTATATTCACATTACCGTTTAAGTATCTTTGCCGATTTCTAGTTGAGAAAGTTGCACGTGAACTTCTTTGAAGATTTAACGGATCCAGCATAATCGAATAGAAAACATCTAAAGACTTGTTAAATAGATTTGGTTTTGTTTGTGCATTTAAACAAATATTTAGATCAAAAAATTGCATTGAATAAGAAGTAAGAACAACACTACTAGTGAAGTTCTTAATACTTGCTTTTTTAATTGGTTGCAAATTGATTAGTTTGAGTGATGTGCTACTTGTGAAATTTATACTGACAACAGGGCGACTTCTAAAATTAAAAACAGGTCCACCCAGACTACCAACAGTTACATCAATAAGTCCATTGTTTTGTAAACTAATTCCTCCACTTATTGAATATCCAAAACTACTAATATTAAAATTTGGTTTTAGTAAATTTTTTAAAGTGTTTCCTTTAATAACTTGAGAAGGACTCAAAGAAAACGATCTCTGACCGTTATAAATATATACTGCACCAGTACCAAAGTCTTCCATTGGTGCTGCAACAGCTAAATCACTTATGCCGTCGTAATTTATGTCTCCTATCTGAGAAATAGTTGAACCGAAACCCGACCTAAATAGCCCCTTACTAACCATGTCGTAATCTTCAAAATGCGGTTTTGTTAGAGAACCAAAATAAACGTATATTGCTCCACCAGTTTTTCTGTCCTGATCAAAATAATTAGGAGCTCCAACTATAAGATCATCAATTTCGTCACCATTTATATCGATAAGCTGTAAAGATGCTCCAAACGAAGCACCAACTTGGTCACCGCAAATTCTTTTTTCACTTTTTCTATAAGGCTTACTTGTGTCTTTTACTACAACGCAACCAGTTTCATTAGCTCTCTTCATTCCAATTGCCACAACACTTGGATTTATTTTAGATATACTAACTGAATAGCCTAAATACTGATCGAAAATGCCTTCTCTAATTAGATCTTCTCTTTTGAGAACTCTGATAGTTTCGTAATTTATCTCTTTTTTTGTATAATCTTCTACAGTGCTTTGGTTACTCACGTGAAAAAGTATAGCACTACCTTTACCTTCGTAGCAACCAGGTGCTCCTATGATTAAAGTGTTGTTTTTACCAAAAGAAGAGGTAAATCCAACACCACAATGTCTTCTATCATCGACACCGTCCTTTGATAACTTGCTTACTACATTATAGTCTAGTTCTTGTTTCTTCTGCAATGTTTTGTCTAGTAAAAAGCAATTTCCAGACATATATTGTTCTTTTTTCGGTATGGTACTGATATTATTTTCTTTATAATAAGAGCTTAAAACTTGATTTTGCAATGTGTCTTTTGTATTAACGAAATTCCATCTATTAGAACAAACTAAAACAGAGCCGTTTATTCCTTGAGATGCAACGGAAACCCCGAAGCTAGAACTTTTTGCAGAACTTCTAAGTTGTTCTGATATTTTTACTCTTTCACAGTCATTAAGCTCTTTTGTTAATGGACATTTGTACAAATGACCAAAATCAGATGAAGAATTTGAAATAACTTTCAACGCATCTTTTTTTGGCGCTCCTACTAACAACCAAGCATTTGTTCCATCTGTATGCTGTGCTACTGAAATTCCAAAAAAATCACTTGCGTTTCCTTGCTTAACATAAGGGTTTGTTCCATCGATATTGAAACAACAACAGAGTTTGAAAACAACTAGTAATGCTAATAGTCTTCGTAAAAGTCTCATTTGATACAATACTCTGTAAAAAAACTCAAATGAGTATACGTTTCAATTAGTAATTTTTTTTTAGGATAAAATAAGAATTAGTTTATTTAATTATGTTAAATTTTTAGTTAAATTAAAAAAGATAATTTTGTTTTACATAAGTAAGATACATATATTGACTTTGATTAAAAATAAATAGCTTTTTTGCTTGTTATTAGTCCATCACGTTCACTACAAATATATTTAATTCATATTTTCTAAACCTAATTTAATTTTTAATTACACAGAGCTATTCGTTTGCACTAACTTTAATATTAAGTTTTATTCTTGTTTTTTGATTAAGACTTATATAACTTTGATTATATTTATAGTTATGGTTTTTTTTAACAGCTTTAATTAGTTTAAACTTAAAAACAATTTTAAAGTTTTGATAAATATTTTAACTATACAGTTTTGTTAGTTATTTTATTTTATTAGAAACTCATTAGTACGCTCAAAGTATTTGGTGCTAGGACCTGGTGCACGAAAATAAATACCTTTCGGTTATCGAGCCGCACACCACGGATACCTTTTAACATCTTGTCCAGGATTTTATCAATTTCTAATTGAGTCAAACATTGCTTTGTAAGTAAATTAACAAATCAACAATTTTTTAATATTTTAATTATATAAAACTTTAACTTAATTGAATGGGAACGGGTCAAATATGCACGAAGACATTGTTGCACGAAGGGACACTTTTGTACGAAGACTTATTTGCAGGAGGGAACATTTTTGCTCGAAAACACTTTTGAATGAAGGGTCACTTTTGCACGAAGATACTTTTGCATGAAGGGTCATTTTTGCATGAGAGTGAAAAGAAAAAAAAAACAAGAAAAAAAATCAAAAAGACAACTTAATAAAAAAACACAAAAAACAAAATAAAAGTTACCGAATAAGGGTAAGGGTTAGGGGTAACAGTGATAGTAGAAAAATATTAAAAAGAAGAACGATTAAATTTAAAAAAAAAAGAATAAAAAAAGTTACTGACCGAGGGTAAGGGTTAGGGGTAACAGTGATAGAAAAAAAATACCTAATAGAAATTATAAACAAAAAAAACAAAATAATTAAAATTTTATGAAAAAATTAGTTATAAAAAAACAAAAAAGAAGAAAAAAATACTAACCGAGGGTAAGGTTTGGTGTAATAGTGATATTAAGATAAAAAAATTAAATAAAGTTAATAATTTAATAGTTTTTCTACCCGTGCAAAAGTGACCCCTCTTGCAAAATTGACTCCGTGCAGAAGTGTCTTCGTGCAAAAATATCCCTTCGTGTAAAAGTGTCCCTTCCTGCATTTTAGACTTCTACCCTAATTAAATAGTGTAGTTTTAAAACTTAAGAAGGATGATTTAATTATTCGAAATTTTACTAATATTTCCTTTTATAAATACATAGTTAAACAACCTTAGAATTTTTTTTTTTCTTGTACTTTTATGTAAAAATTATAAAGTAAATTAAATTAAAAAGATGTCAAAAACTGAAACCGAATAAATAAAACTTTGTTTATGTTGGTTTAAATTAAATTTTTTTCTAGACCTATTATAATTTTTCATGTTATAAATTTTTTGAAATCGTAAAAACTATAACTTGTTTAAAAGTTTAATTTTTAAGAAAAGCTAATGATTGATCATAAAAACAGCGCAATACACTAGACAGTATAAGCTTTGAAAGCTTTTCGAACCTTTTTTTTTATCGTGAGGTCATCTTTTTACTATTATTAGCTACAATACTTTGTTTTTACTCCGGCGCCTTACCGGTAACAATTAATTGCTTTTCTAAACAGCAATAAAATGACTATACCCGTTTTATAAACAACGAGAAAATATATTTATATTTATTACTTGACTAATATATAAATTATATAGTATTTGTCTATTTTATACTTTTTCATTAAAAAAGAATTAATTACCTTCTAAATATTTACAAGTTTATTATTTTTAAGATTTTTTAGATTTATTAAAGTATAGAACAAAAGTAAACCTTTGAATTTTAGCTAAACTATGTTTTTCTAAAAATATTTCGATAATTTTGAAATTACGCAAAAGTTTCTAAAACTTAATGTGTTTTATTAAACTGTTTTTTCACTAGTAATAAACGTTTTTAAACAAAATTTATGTTAACAAAAAACAAAAAAAAAACAACATGTTGCATATTGTATTCTAAAATAAAAAGACATAAAAACTTTACTCGTTTTACAAACAACTAAAAAATATATCTATCATTTGATTAGTTTTTAACTCTTCATTAAAAAAAAAATTCAATACTTATAGGTATACTACTCTTAAGCAGTCATAGATTTAATAAAGTATAAAATAAAATAAACCTTTAAATCTAAGCTAATAAAATTTTGTTAAAAAAAGTTTTCGATAAAATTTTATACTTTTGGAAGTATGCAAAAGTTATAAGAAATTAAAAAGTCTTATTAACTTAATTTTTTAGACAAAAATATATTTTAACAACAAACGAAAAACTTAATATTTTCTACAGAAAAAACTTATCAAAACGCATTGTAAATAATTTTACGCATGAAATTCTAGACTGGTGGTGATTCATTTGATCAAAAACTTTGATCTACTTAAACTACGCTGTTTTATTTTCTCAATACATTGGAAACGGCGAGGTAAAATGTATTCTAAATACTAACAAGATAAAAATTTAAATACTTAATTTTTTAAATTTTAGCTTTAATTTTTTTAATAGTTTTTATAACTTTTATTACAAAAGTAAAAAACTTTAAAGTATATTAAATGCTATACCTTTAAGCTGATAAAACTTAAAACAAACTCTTAAACCATTTTAATATGTAAGTTAAAATATTATGTTACAAAAGTATTAAAGTAAATATAAAGTATTATTTTATATGATTACTAAAAAGCCGTTAAATAATTATTTGATAAAAAAGTAGATATTTAAACTTTATAATCGAACCTAGTAAAATAGTTAAATAGTCTAAATAAATAAATAAATGTATGCTTTTATAGAAAAAAAAGACTTATTTTGAAAAATACATAACAAAACAAAAGCTAAATTTTTAAAAAGATTCTAAAAACTTTTTTTTTTTTTTGAAAAGCTAAAATACAGCCTAACTAAAAATCAACAGCTATATAACATGTCAACATCAAGTCAGCACTTGAATAAAAAAGCCACCACACTCAACTAAACAGCTTGATGTATTACCTTTCTTTTGCCTCGCTATTAAGAAACTCTCGCTGCTTCTAAGTTAATTTTTTCGTAAGTGTTCGTTATTGCTACTGAAGGAGAATCGTACTCACTTATCTTCACTATATTCATTTTGAAACCCTGTGCCAATTCTTACGCATATCGTAAAAAAGTATAACCGTGTGTTTGGTTATTACTAATTAGTTTTTTTTTCGTTGTACATAATTAATAGTACTGTTATAATGCAAAATCAGTTACAGAATTAGTAAGTTTAAGTAAAATCTAATTGCAAAATAAATGTTTAATTTCAAAATTTAAGGTAAAACTTACTACTATTTACTCATAGTAATATTACTTACAAATTTTATGACTTTTTTTAAGTATAATATAGATACACTTGTTTTAATTAAACTTATTCCTTTGACTAATTTTTTCGTTTAGAATGTAAGGACCAAATTTTAAGCGATTTTTATGTTACAAAAAAAAAACAATACTATAATTAATTTTACAAGTTTTAACAACAAAAACCTTCATAAAATTATTAGAATTCAGACAAGACTTAACTTGTTAAACTTTGATTATGTTCAATATCTTTTAGTTTTCTTTTAACAGTTTTTATTATCGTACCATTAAATTAAAAAATGATTACATATTTTAAATATATAATAGACCAAAACCTTCAAACTTAATTGTGACTTTTCAAGATGGCATTTTATAGCTCCCATACTATTGATTTATGAACTTAGTTTCATAAAGTATCTTATTCTGGACAAGAAGTTAAAAGGTATCTAAGTAGTGTGTGATACGATAACCGAAATGTTTTTTCGTTCACCAGGTCATTAGACCAAATTTTTTGAGCGCTTTTTTTGTCTTTCAATAAACAATGTATATCATTATGCATTCAAGTGCTGTTTCTTGTAAAAAAGCAAAAATGCTTAGCATTTAGCATTTAATATAATTTTTCTGTACATAAGTTTTTACTCAGTTTTTTAACATTTATTTTGTGCTCTAAAGTTATTGACAACAATTTATCTCAGAATTTTTTTATTCTCATACATGTAGTAGTACGTTTTTATTAGGACTAAAAATAAAATAGGAAATAAAGTAAATTTAAATAAATTTAAATAAATGTCTTCTATCACATGGAAAAAATAGATAAAATTACTAATTCTTTTATTTAAACTTAATCAATAAACTATTGTAATCATATTACTTTTAAAGGTTTTTATGTAATTTTTACAACTTCGAACTTATACTTATTTTATATTTTTGACAGGTATTAAAAATAACAGTTTATAACATAACATTTAGTCATTTTAAGACACAATTATTTTACTACTGCTATCATACACTTACATAAAGATTTACATACTTGCATCATACACTTATATATGTTTTTTAAATATTGCTTTTAGTTTGGCTTACAGTTTTATAAGATAAACGTTAGTTCTACGTTAGTAGTGAGTTGTTACTCTTTTGTACAATTTTTAGAGTAATATAGATCTAATATTTTGAATGGTAAATTATTAAGAAGGTTTTTAGGTTATTATGATAATTGTTTTAAAAAAATGTAAAAGTATAATTAATAAATTTTTCAAAATACTTTAAATTATAAAAAAATATTTTAAAAAATCCTGTATACACATAACATGAAAATGAAAAAATATATTTAGCTAATAATAAATTTAAACTTAATTTAAAGTTATCATATGTGTTGTTGCCACACATTATTTAAATAAGTAAAAGTACTAATTAATTTTGTAAGAACCATTTAATTAAAAAAAAAAGAACTTCATTAAAAAATCTTCCATTAAAAATATACTTGATAAGCCTTAACAAAATAAATTAGTTTAGTATAAATTTAAAAATATATTATAATTCAGAAACGATGTTTGAAGCTTTAAAACGTTTTTTATACTATTTTAACGATTTTAGTAACCATCACCCTAAGCTTACTCTTAAACCTATCATAAATCAATTACTAAACAAACACTAAAACATTTGAAGATCATGTTAAACAAACAGACTAATTAGTTAAACTTTTAATTCAACTCGAAATTTTACTACATCATTTTTTTTTTAATTGAAAACTTTCAAGATAAGTTTGAAAGTATAAATTGCAGTTATTAAACATTTGTTGTTTATGTAGTTTAATTAACTTATTTACTTGTTTACTTTAATAACTTCAACATGTTAAAAAATAAAACTAATGTGCTAAGAACAAAATTTAAATGTTAACAAAACTTTACGAAAATGTTTACATTTAGTCATAGCCGTACATTGTACGACGTACATTTTGTTTTTAAAATAAGTTGTTTCCTTTTGTTAGTTTAGGACAGGGGTCGGCAAACTGCGGCCCGCGGGCCAATTGCGGCCCGCGAAGGGTAAATCTGCGGCCCGCGAGCACGTTATTTTTTTGAATGGAATGCGGCCCGCGAGTGAAAATTTTGTGGCCCGCGAGCATGTAAATGTGGCCCGCTGAGTAAAAATTTATTTCAAGTTAAATTTTTTTCGGTAATTCGTTTTAATTTGATTAGTTTGGTTTTAAGTCTCTGTATAACATTTAAAAATAATTAGAAGAAGATACTGCTTTAGTTAAGTAATTATCTGAAAAAAGAGTGTAAAGAGTGCTTGAATTTAATAAGTTTGTTATATAATACCTATTTATTTAATAAACTAAATGCAAATGTTTTCCATTTTGTACAAAAGTAATGCACAGTAATTAACTAAAGTATCATTTCTTTATAGCTTAGATATTCTTTTTTAACATTTTTTAAACCAAAGTTTCTTTTATAGATTTTTTATTTGTAAATATTATGTTTTAGTGTAAAAGCATTTAAAATAACATAGTAGTAAGAAACAAGGTTTATTTAATTTTTGATTTTACAAATTTTACTTATTTAGAAGTTTTCTTTGCACTTAAGTTAATTTATATGCACACCAACTTAAAAAGATGCTCATAGTTTAAAACACTTTTTATTTAATACTTTAGTTAATTTAAGTTTAGTTTATGCATAATTTTCTGACATTGTTGTTTCTACATGTAATATCTA
The DNA here is from genome assembly GCF_965202585.1 of Thalia democratica. Lineage (NCBI taxonomy): Eukaryota > Metazoa > Chordata > Thaliacea > Salpida > Salpidae > Thalia > Thalia democratica. The sequence goes on from NC_139165.1 coordinate 64,633,363, forward strand.
AATTTGTACAGACACATTCAAAACAGTATATATGACATAAATTAATAAATTTTTTTAGGTGTACATTTTCATTTTTCAAACATTGTTTATGTCAAACTAAGTCAACTTTGATGCCTTGCATATCAATATACACATTTGCTGTTTTTTGGAGCTACCTATTTAATATAAACTAGGTTTAGAGATGGTAAATTATCAAGTTTGTACATTGTTAATCCAAATAGTTCAAATTCAAGCAAATAAACAACTAAAAATTGACTCAAACTCAGACTTTCACCATTTGAAGACTTCAAATCTCAGGCCAATTAAGTCTTTTTATAATTTTTTGGCTAGAATTGTTTTTTGTATACAAAAATATCAGGAATATTTTTGTTGACTCAGGCTGGCTTTTTTGCTTGAAAGAGTGGCAAATTAAACTTATGATATAAGTTTTGCTCAATCCACAGTGTTAGTTTGAGTTATAATATATGTTAAATTTTAAGTCTTGCAGCTGATATAATTCAAAATATTATTTATATTATTGTGTAAATTTAAGTGTGAACAATCAGTGTTGCCAAAAAAATTGAATCCCGGAAAAGCTTTGAACTTAAAAATTTATGCTTAAAAATTCAGGAAAATACTTGAATTTGAGAATTTTTGAAAAAACCTGGAATTTCAAACAGTTTTTACATGTAAAGTAATGAAATTTCTATTTGACACAAAAAATTTAGCAAATAAACATTTCTTTATTAAAAATATATTAAAGTAGCTTAATAGTGTTTTTTAATTTTAATATTGATATATTTTTAAAGACACTTTTTAAACTTTAATTAAACTTTGTACTAAAAATAAAAGAAGGAATTGTACTTATAAAAACTTTGTATTTGTGCATTGCACCTTTACTTGTAAAATTTTACCGATTGGTGTGCTTCGTGTTGGGACTAAACCGAGAAATTCTACTAAAATGTCAAAGTTAGTAAAAACATCTCTAATAAAAATTCTCAGATGAGCAATAATTTTTCTATCAGTGCTCTCATGTTAAAATATTGATTAAAGTCCTAATTTGACTTATGCGGCTTAATAACCTTAATGAATTTCCTAACTATAACTTTTTGATGTCGTTGAAGAAATAAACAAAAGTTTTTCACTTCTGCCAACATAAATTATTTAAAATAGTTTTCAATTATAAACGGTATCTCATTTTAAATAATAAATTTTGCTACTTTATAACTTGCCTTAACAATTTTTTCTGATAATTCTGTAGTTACTAAAGATAATCATGTGCTTTGTTTGAACTGACTTTGGTGATTTGTTTTTTTATCGTTTCTCGCAATAAGTCCTAACTAACGTTTTTTTATTTTTGTAGCTCGTCTTATATTTTACAATTAATATTTTTAAATGCAATATTCTTATTGCGGATAAAGAATTGCTAAATAAAAAATAAGTTTTTATATTTCGCTAATGACTCAACAAAGTTTTATACTTTTGTTAAAATTGTTTAAGAAACTTAATTGTCCATTCAAGCTGACTTTTACTTTTTTTGGCATGTAATTTATTTACTGTTAATAACTTTCGTTATTTCTTTATGTTGTGAACTTTGTTTTAACTGGGTTGCTACACAAACAGGCTATTTTAAAAGTTGGAAAACTCAGGTGTAAGTGAAAATTTTATTTCAAGCACTTTAAAGAAATCTTTTAGAATCCAGAATAGTTTTTATGAATGTAGTGTAGTTTACTAATTGTAGTTTTTTCTTTTTTTCTTACACTTAGTGTACTTTTTTTTGATGATGATATTTTTACTAGGTATTTAAGCTTGATTAAAACGATTTATTAGCTTTTTCTAAATTTTAATAAACTTAGACTGGTTTGATACAACTCAGACATTTTTGCTTTTTAAGTGGCAACCATGTAAAAGACTAGTTACTAATAAAATATTTTATTCAAGTATTCGAGAATTAATTATGTTAAAGAATTTGTTCTAGCTTTCTGCAATACAAACAGGTATTAATCTTATTAAGTTAACTAAATTTTTAAATGAATGTAAACTATTTAACACGCAAAAACTTTTTTTTGAATTAAATACTCTTAGAAATATGAAAAAAGGGTTGATAATATAACAAATATATAAAATTAACCCATAAATTGTCTTTAAAATTTGGTTTTTAGAGAGAGTTAGGTTGTAAGTAAAATTACAAAAGTATTAAGTTTAACTTATTAAGTGCTTATGAAAATACATAGTTTATTAACACTTAAGTATATTAGTCAAAGAAAATTTTATTCTAATAAATATTAATTTAAAAAGGCATTCTATGTATAGCTAAAATTTTATTCTAATATATATTAATTTAAATAGGCATTCTATGTATAGCTAAAAGTCATTTAAAATGATAAGGTAAATAAAAGTAAAACTTTTTTCTAATATGACTAAAACTAAAAGTTTATTCAAATGTCACTAAAACTAAAACTGCGGCCCGCGAAGACTTTGTACACTTGAAATTTGGCCCGCGACCACCAACTGCCTGCCGACCCCTGGTTTAGGATAATAAATTTATTTAATGACTCAATAATGAAGATACTAAATCGATTATTTTATTTTTTTAAATATTTAATGTTTCAAAAATGGATGTAAGCATTCAACGTTTTTAAACATTTCCCATTTCTTACAAAATATAAAAAACAATTATAAAAAATACTACTTTAAACATTATTTATAAAATTGTATATACCACAGATGTTTTTGTGTTAAAACTTTATTCCGACTTAAACATCTGTGGTATATATTCCGATAAGCTTAGCTTATCGGAGGATCTCAGGGATTTAACGCCTTTTAGTGTTACATCTTATAAAATTGTATATATTTATAATTCTAACTTTTAAGTATTGTTAGAAATAAATTTTTATAAATTTTTTAATATCTTTTTTATGCTTTACTACTTTGGTTTAACTAATTTTAAGTAAACTTTCAATGATTATGTTATTTTAAACTATATTGTAGTCGTAAAACAAATCAGCATACCTTTAAAACATAAACACTCAAAAGTATTGTCTTTTTACTAAATTTTATTACTATGGTAAAACCTAGACCTTAATAGTCTTTTAAGTTGCTGTAAATCTTTTTTTATTAGGTATTAAGTTATTGTAATAAAATTTTCAATGTTATTATGTTACTTTTCTTGAGTTGTAACTACATTTAAATTCATAGTTTCCTGTAGTCATAAAATTTGTTAATACTTTCTGATTTTAAGTTAAAACAAGCTTCTTTTTTTTTAAGGTACAGTCACCTGTCGCGAATCTACTCACTCACTTGATTACGCACTCTCGTTTAGTTACGCATTTTAAAATTCTCTAAAAATACAAAAAAATATAAATATCCTTAAGTATTGAAATTTTTTTGTATGTACTAAACTATTAGTGTTTTATTTTATATATATCATTTTAAATACTAATAAATTTGGAGATAGATTTTTAACAAAGTTGATATATTTTCATTTTTAGTTTGTGCCTTTCATAAGAAACCTATTGAACTCTATGACTTTGCTCTTTATACTTTAGTTGTCTTAGCCCCTTATATACCTTTAAATCAAACAAGGTGCAATTTTCATTAAGTACTTAAACTTATCAATTATATTAAACATCTTAATTATGTCCTTAAGCTTAATTTAAACTCATTAAATATCTTATTTTTAAATAATTTGTCTCTTGCTGATATAAGATTAAACTTTTCTTGCATTGTTTTTAGAGAAAGATCTTTCTCTAATACGGTTCAATACAATTCAAACAAGTTTAATCTTAAGTGGGCAAGGAACATAGTACAAAAAATGTTTTGTACAAACATAAACAGTTTTTATTAAAAAAACTTTTCACATATATGTACAACTTGAATGACAACTACTTTTGTAAACAAAAGATATGGAAAAGTTTATATACCGTATTTAATCAATTACATTACAAGAAAACAGCCAATATAGTTTGTATACTACCTAACTATCGTTTAGTTACGTTCTTCTTGTTTAATTACACTTTTTTGCTGTGAACACGATGTGCGTAGATTCGCGAGAGGTAACTGTAGTATATGTATATAAATAAAAGTTTGAGTATCATAGGCATCTAACAAATGTATTCTGAAAAATTACGAATTTATAAATTACAATCATGTACAATAAGTTTAACTATAAATTAAGTTTAAAACAGGTTCGCAATTGTATTAAACAATATTGTTAATTTGAAATGAAATAAATTTTATATTTTTAATTAAAAAATACCTATAAATTTAAATAAATGATAATGAGTGATAGTATTTCAGAGATAAAAGCAAAGTTTTAAATTTATATAACATAAGCATATGAAAACTTAGTTTTTTGTTGTTCAGTTTCTTATAGTTTAAAATTTATTGTTTAAATTCAGAGTATTGAAGTTTTAGTCGTCGGACTTAAATCGCCCTATCTAACTTTAATTGTCTAAATATATTACAGTTATTTTTCTCTTAAGTAAGCCTAAAAGTATACTGAACAGGTAGTGTGTACACTAGGAAAAACGAACTAAAAAGAAAATTTACTGTTTTAGTAAATTTTAATATAACTTATTTTAAACTTTAAAAAATTAGTGTATAATAAACAAAAAGCTATCTACTGGATCCCGCCCGATACATTTTTATTGTTTTAAGAGCCGGCCTAAACCAAATTTCATAAACGATCGAGTTCTGGCCGGATCCTTATCAAATTAGTTAAAAAAATTAAGAGACCTTTTTTTTTGTAGACACAAAGTGTCTAAATTTTGAAATGCAATCACAATCAGTTTATAACAAAAAGTTCTCTAAAATGTAGTGACTTACAGGATCAAAATTTTAAGGATTTGGTTGGTTTCGAATCGCGATCTCATTTACAATCAAGATTCAGCCGGATACGGATCCAGTAAATTCAATTTTTTTTTTTTAATTTGAATTTTACTCGTTTATTATAGAGGTCAGCAGGAATTTGGTAGTCGCGGACCAAATTAAAAATAAAAATTTCAATAGTTGCATTTTTAAAACGTGACCTTTTTTATTACTCTTCTTTCTACTTTCAACTTTTCAAACTTTAAATTATCTAATGTAAGTTTAAAATTTCCCGTTAGAAATTCCAAAAATCTTTTATTTTTTCTACTCGTCATTACAAACCCAAGAATACCTAGTGTAACTTTTTGGTATATCGGTTTGCGAAATGCCCTTTGCGCACCGCAGTTTGCGAACCCCTGTTATATAGCATTGTTTACAGACATTTTTATGTCTACAGTATACTATACATCATTAACAACTTATAAAAACACCTGCTTCTTTTCTTAGAATTTTTTTATATAAACTTAGTGTGATTGTTTTATTTTTTATTTAAACATTTTGTTTCTTTAAAAAACTGCTCTTTGTAGTTTATCCAAAATTTTATGTAGAATTCAGTCGGAACCGGATAAATTTTTTTTTGAAATCAGTAAAATATTCAACTCGAAAAAGACACCATAATCACGCATTAACAAAACCATAGTTTTAGATACTTTAATATACTACTATTAACGAATTACATATATTTATAAATCTATCCTCGATGCTAAAAAAGTTATAAAAACATTTGAAGCAAATTCTAAATGTAGATTTTCAACTTGAACTTTAGTGGCATATGCTTTTCTTAATTTGATAAAAGCATTTCGATTTATTCTAGTAATTTTACTTCCTTCTTTTAATGACAAACCATATCTTTTCATAACTATTTTTTCATTTATTGTTAAAACTTTATTTAATTTTCTTATTTCTAAAAAGACCAATCTTTGTTTATATATAAACAATGTTCTTTAAACAGTTTGGATGTTTTTCTTAGTAGATAGGCCATAAGAGACAGCTTTTTGTACATAATGAACTTTTGTACATAATTTCGCAAGGTTATACTAAAAAACAAGTTTGTCTAAGCACCTAACTAGATAATGCAAAAATGAAACTTATATCACAGTTTACTATTAGTTTAATTTCTATCGTACTATTAGACTTTTAAAATGTTTTTTAGAATGTATTTTTTAACATTAACTTTTAAAACTTTAAAATCAGTCCTACTCACAAGCCATGTGTCAACCTTTACTCTACAACAAATTTAATTGAATTCAAAATTAATATACCAGAAATTGTTTATTTGATTTTTTTATTAGCTATAGTATAGTTTTAAATTTTAAATATTAGTTTTTAAAAAGTTCGATTTAAAGTTAACTTAACATGAAAATTTGTTAACTAGCCGATTCGTATCCAGTTCTAGCGGGATTTTTTTTTAAATAAGATCCAGGTCCGATCGGGTCCTAATTTGTGTATTCGGTAGAAAACTTATTAACATAATAATATTTAATTTTTTTCTAATATTTTTTTTCAAGATACAAAAATATTCAGGTTGATTTGAAACTTACAAAACATTTTAGGTTCTGGAATTTTCGAAGTTAACACTAGATAATTTGAGGCTTGTAATGAAGAGTAAGTAAATTAAACTTGGGTTGCAAAGATTTTTTTGGCATTTTAGTATGCACAGATTTTAATTACTTTGAACATTATTGCTATTGGATTAGAAGCCATTGAAACTATTAACCTACCGAGTCCAAAAATTTTGATTCGGCCGAATCCGAATCTCAATTTTGAAATTTGGATCCGGCCGAACTCGAGTCCGAATATTTTAATAATTGGTATCCGAAAGATTTAATCAGCTTGTTATGTAAATACAATATAAGTTTATAAATAATAATTACGTATCATATTATTACTTATTTCGTAAAAAAAGGTTTTAACAATATTTTCAACGTGTTTATAAATATATACATTTTTACTTTAGATCAAATTATTTTAAAAACGAAAACAAAAACTAGTGTCTTACTGAAAAAGAAATTAAGCTACATACACAAAACTTAGTTTCAATATTTTGATGGCCGTGCAAGCAACATTGACAATTGAGTTGTACTTTATATGCAAAATAAATAAACTATAGACTTTATTAAATGCTTAAAGCAGAAAACAAATCACAAAAAATTTAAAACATTATACGTTTAACTTAAGAATTAGTTTATAATGTGACGATGAACGAATTAGAACATAAACTTTTCAAAGTGCTCATAATAATAAAACAAAATGTAATTTAAGAAACATGGAGCCGTAACAAATTTAAATATAATACCAACCGTAGTAATGGCCTTAAAAAAATAGGAATTACAATTGAAACAATAAGTTTTTAAATTCCACTTAGGATTACACTTTAACCATTACAAAAAAAGGAATATGAACTAACCTTAGCAACTGTTTAAAACTATAAAACGAACTATAATTGCAAAAGATGTCTCTGTTTTACTACAAAAGACTATTCTTGTTTTTTCAGGTTGTGGGGGGGGGGGGAAATAAAAGTTTTTCGTCGGTTTTTGGAAGCAATCGATTGCGCTTTTGCTCGTACTTTTCTTAGCTTCAAAAAATAATCTTTCAGAATACACAGAAGATGATAGTGCAGCAAGATATTTCCTTGCAAAACTGGCAAGATGTGGGTATTTTGTCTTGTTGAAGTTCCACCAGTTTAAGACTTCATCTTCTTCAGATTCTGCATTTAAATTTTCTGCAGCAAAAAAAGCCCTTTATTACTGCTTCATTTTATTTTACAATAGAATCCTGTTGCTCGTCCTCCTGTGTAGCTATGTTTGATTCTATTATAAACAAAAAATAGTAAGTTGAAAACTTCTTCGGATCAAAATTTACAGAGTGTTGTAGTTTTGGTTTCTCTGGTGGCATTATAGGAGAATCTCTACCTTGATTATCTTCGAAACAGATATGCTTTTTATCTTTAAATTTAAGCTTTTCTAAAGTGAAAATACCTGGGTTTCCTTAAGTACCCTGAGTGTTTAATAACTCTTGATTGCTATAATCAATAAAAGCTAAAAAACAAATTATTAAAAAATATATGGCTTTTGTGAACTAAATCTCCGCACTAAAAACAGTATAAAACTAGCCAAATCGTTTATTTAAAGCTGTTGTATTTAGAGATATATAACAAATAAAGGTCTCCAATCTCCACTTATTGCTAAAGACAGGGTTGCCAAATGTTTGTGGCTAATTTTCTTCAGGTTTTCAAAAAATCCTTCAGGTTTTTAAAAGTACACATTTTTGGGTATATTTTTAGTTTAAAGTTTAGTTTATGGTTAAAAACTGTGTTAAATTGTATAAAAACATTTAAAATATACTGTAAAGCTACTTTTAAAAAGTTTTTTAATAAAAAAATTGTCATGATGACATAACATTTTTATCTATATGAAAGATCTTTTAAGTCAAAACATAATTATACTACTTATCATGTAAAATTGTTTAAAATTCCAGGTTTTTTAGTGATTTTTGTTCAAAATTTATCAAATTCCAGGTTTTTTAGTTTAAATTGTCAAATTCCAGGTTTTTTGACAACCCTGTAAAGAAAATGATATAACTTCAATCATTTTAAGATTTTTTTTTTATAACAATCTTTCACTCCAAAAAATAGAACATCAAATAAAATATAAATTCATTAAAAATTTTTAGGCTATGAATGTTGGTGGGTCAATATCAAAAGTTTTAGTTGAGTCTGGTTGACTGTTTGTGGGAAGATTGTCAACCTGACCTTTTTGCCCATAATTTTCCTGCAGACGGGGTGATTTTCTAGCACGATTGTTCTAGGACCCTCTACGGCAGCTTGGTGTATGTATTTCTTAAATTGGACATCATAAATATAAAATACTTTTATACTTACTTATTATAATGTATCAGTGAATTTTATCTATTAATACTAAAGACTATGCTAGACTACTCAATATAAATAAGGCAAGATAGTTTGGGTGATAAATCAATTATACAAAAGAAACACACAACAATACTACGAAATTTCTTATTCAATAAATATAAGACGCTTTTAAAACTTTTATAAATCACTTTGCAAAGTTTTTTGATGAAATGTTTCATTATTGATATAAGCCTTAACATTAATGACTGCAGCAAGCTTTAAATATTTTCTTAATATTCAGAGTTCAAAAATAAATCATGCAAGTAGTTGCAGCAGTTCATTACAAAATAATTAAGATTTTTTTGTTAACACATTTTTTTTCTTTAGAACGTTGTTTTTAAAATGAAGTATTAAAAAAATGGAAGTTGTAACATATATATCATAAATTAAAATTATCAATTCAATGAATAATAAAATATTGACAAAAAGTATATAGCTAAAAGTATGCAAACATCTGCTTTAATGTTATATATTTAAGTTGCATTTTTTCTTCGTATAAATAATGCAGCGGTTTATTACAACCGGCTAACATAAAAACTAAACATATGATGGATAAATAAGAAAGGATATCCAAAAATCTGAGATTAAATGCCTTAACTGTGTACTTAATTTTATTTAAGAGTCTAACAAAAATAATATATCATATTATATTATACTGTGTGCAAAACTATAAATCAAAATTGATAAGGCTTTTATAAGTGTGAAAACCATATTTTTTATCCACTCAAACGTGTACTCATTAACTAGTTTTACATTTAATTTAAATTTAAACAAACAAATAAGTAAAATTCAAAACGTTTAAGTTTTAATTTTGAAATTTAGGATCCGGCCGAATCCGAGTATTATTTTCAAATTAGGACTCGGCCGTGTCCGAATCCGAATCTTTGATTCGGTAGATCACTAAATGAAACCATTTAGCTAATCTATCAATACAATAAACTTTATACGAATTATATTTATATTTTTTTAATAAATTGTTCATAGAAGAAACAAAACCTTAGAACTAAGTGATAAATCTGTTATCTTAAACTATTCTATGAACAGTTGGATTAAAAATCAAGTAGTTCAAACAAATATTTTAATTAAAGTAGAGCTCCTAAGCTAAAAATACTTAAGAGAACTTTAGTCTGGAGCTTATGGAAGACTATAATGTTGCTAGTAGTTACCCACTAGCTATTTTATATACAATAATAACATATTAAACAATATTCTTTCTTTAAGTACTATTATAGGAAGGTTTTTAAACGTATTTATATACCATTTGCAACTTATTATTAACAAATTACTTATTTTGTTTTCTATTTTATTTGGTAATTACTTAGGATGATGTCGCAGTAATATCAAGCTGAAATTTTATTGCATTTTATATCTTTTTTAACGATAATTTTAGGCTAAAAACCAATGTTTTAAGCCTACTGTATTTAATTAAAAAAGATACTTTGTTTTAAACAACCCAAATAAATACATACTAAAAATTAAATTTATCATTAACTAAAATACTTGGTAATTACCTAAGATGATGTTGCACTCATATCAAACTGAAATTATATTGTATTAGAAATATTTTTTATACATAGTTTTAAGTTAAAATCCAATTTTTTAAGCTATAATGTTTAAAGAAAAAGGTACCTTGTATTAAACAAGTTATATAAATATATAGTATCAATTAAATTTATTTTTTATAAACTTAAATACTTAATTGATTTTATTTTACAATATTGTATTATATAAATTATTGTATTAATATAATTGCTTTATAATGTAAAATAAAAGCAATTAAATTTTTAAGTTTTATTAGTTTATCATAAACAACTTTAATTTTTTTTATTTGTAAAATTTAAACTTTTAGCTCAAAATTTTATTTAAAAAGACATTGAATATAATATTATTTCATTTTGATGTTGGTGCTACATTGTCCTAGGTAATTACTTTTTATTTCACAAAGGTTTTCAAAAATCAAAAGGTTAAATCAGAGTTTTGACAGGGTGTGCAGTTCCGACAAATTACAGACCACTGCGGAACAGATCAAAATAGCGCAATATTTGAATGTCTTTTTAATTGCACACCCTATCAAAACTTTGACATAGTTCAATGCTTAAAAGTTTTGAAATGATGTAAACAAAACAAACTCTACAGCCTGGAATCAATATTGATTGAGGATAAGCCACCTAAGTTAAATACGCAAATAGCATTAAATGGAAAATCAAAATTATTAACAACCTATTAATAAACACACCTTTACTTTAGTTTTACTTGCTAAACCTCTAAATTTTGTATTTATTTTAATGTATTCATATGTCATAATTTAAATTTATTTTTCGAACTGTTCACTAACCAAAGTTTTTTCAAATTTCATTTAACATTTATCACTTGAAAATGGAACTTGTATGGTTTTGAAAACCTTTGTGAAATAAAATATAAAACAAAATGAGTAATCTGTTAATAATAAGTTGCAAATGAAAAAAAATATTCTTTCTTTATTACATATTTCATAATATTAATTTGTAATTATTATATATTCCAGTGAACTTGTTTTGCTCGGATATTTGATAGCAAACAATTAAATTTATATTTTTGAAAAGTTACTTTATACACAGAAATTTTTAGATAAAAATTTAAACTTTTCAATCAAAACAATTTTAAGCTAAACTTAAAATATTAATAAGATTAAATTAAGGCATAAAACTTGTGAAACAGTTTATATTTTGTTTTTTTATTCTTTTATGTTTGTAAAACTCAAAATTGAGCATTTCTATATAAATGGAGACTAAAATGTAAACTTTTGAAACAATAAAAGAACAGTTTACTAGTTAAAAGCTCAATGTAATAAGGCTTAATTAAAAACAACTTTGATCATTCAAATCGTATGAACTATTTTTCATATATTTCAAACTCTAATTTTCTGCTCACAAAGTTTGATAAACTTAAAAAGTTTAATGGTTGTTATGTTTTTAACTGTTTTTGTATAATCTTTTCAATAGTGGCTTTTCTTACTTTTATTAGTGGAATTTCGTGACATTTTTTTATGCACTTACAATTCTAGTTGTAATATTATCTTTTTTACCTTACAGACATTTTTTATAAACTCCATTCTGAAAAGTCACCAAAATGTCAGATTATTGGATGGATGAAGATCAATATCAAGTTCATGGACCTCCTGATAATATAAAGTTGGGTCAGCTTAAAAGCTTGTTGTATGACTCTCTAATAAATACACAACATGTACATAGTTGTGCTTTTATCAACAAAAAAGATTTGCATGTAGAAGCCCATTCAAATAACTTGAGTCTTACAAAAGCTGACGCATCTGCCTTGAATGACCTTTTTAAGAATTTTATTACTGCTAGAAAAGATGGTTTTTTGTTCAACAATATATCTTATGACTGTGTTAGAGCTGATAAGCACTCCATTTATGCAAGAGGGTTAACATCAAATGACCAAGGTCTCATTCTAGTGCGTACAAACAATTATATTTTACTATCAACTTATACTAAAGATATGTACCCTGCTGTTTGTATTGAAGCAACAGAAAAACTTTCTGAGTATTTAAAGGAAAAAGGCAGATGATTAGTTTGCTACAGTTTACTTGTATTTAAACAGTTTATGCAAAATAACTATTTATACAATTTTGTAATGCTTTTTTTTTTTCATTTAAAATGTTAAAACTTTTATACTGTAGGTTTATTAAATTTAAATAATTGTTTTGCAATTTAAATGTGTCCAATAGTAAGGTTTTATAAGTTTAAAGTTGATTTCAGTTGTACAATAACTGCTGGTTATTTTCATCTGGTTGAAAGCTTTAATCAATTTAAACTTAATGCATTTTTTTCAATAACTATTTTATGCAACAAGCAATTTGTACCAAGGAAATTTTTTTTACACAAATAAAATAGTTATTATCCCAGTGTTTTAAACAACATTTATAATCTTACACAGTGTTATAACATTATAAAGTGTAAGACTAGTTTTTTTTTGATAAATAACTTAAGTCATAATTTGTTTTTTAAATTTTATTTTATTTCAAAACATTTATTAAGTTGTGCATTTCGTTTTAATAAACTTCTTTCTAATGCACAGGTCAGTAACATATACATTTATTTCTAAAAGTTTTTGGTAATGCTTTATTCTAAAAGAAACTCATAATTTTTATTATTCTTCTAAAAATAAAGTTACTTATAAATTAAGAGCTATAACAGTTTTTGACAATTAATTACTGAATTTGTGGATTTACATTTGAAATCTTCTTTAAACTATTTCTAACTTTTAAATGCTACACACATTTTCACTTAAACTGCTACAGTTTTACAGAAATAAATGTAAATTATTTTATTTTTACTTTACGTACAAAGAAAGCAAAAAAAAATGTGAGATATTTTTTCCTAAGATAGATTTTAATTAATGTATGATCAGTTAATAAAAGATTCTAAGTTTGTGTATGACCGTTAAACAATTTCTATCTTTATTTAAGCTGATAAAACATAATTTGGTTTTTATTTTAAGGTTTTTAAAACTGAAACCAGTTTTAGATGCTTAAAGTTAAGAAACTTAACTATTACTGTCTCTTTTAGCTGTTAGACATTTCATTGTACACATTTTCTTATTTTAAAAGAAAATATTTAAAAAGCGCTCATTGACATAAATCAGGGGAGATGTAAAACATTTTAGACGTCTTTAGGAGAAAAAATACTTTTTTTTAATTTGCTGAATTGTATACTAAATATTGAAACAAACTATAAATAAGAGTGTTTATCAGTTGTAAAATAAAGCAAGACATTTGAAGATTTCATAAAGTTACAATCGTTAAGCTTTTTATAATGAACAAGAAAAGTATTTACAAATTACTAGGTACAGGGTTGCCACAAAACCTTGAATCCTTGAAAAACCTTGAATTTGACAATTTAGGCTAAATAGCCTTAAGATTTTAAACAATTTTACATATTAATTAATAAAATTTTTATTTGAGACAAAAAATCAATCGTATTGATAAAAATTTTCTGTCATCATAAAAAAAATTTAAATATAAAAACAAAATTTAAAGTAGCTTCACAGCATGTTTTCAATGTTGCTATTCTATTTATCACAGTTTTTTACCTTAAACTTAACTTTAAAATAAAAATAGACCCAAAAATGTGTACTTTCAAAAACCAGTGGTCTTAATTTTTTTGTTTATCTAATTGAAGTCAACACATTGTATTAAATATACATGCAAATGATTTTTTAAAGTATCTTTGATGGTTGTAAAGATTTTTAGTTTTATTGACTTTTGTTCAGGAATATAGTCTTTTTAAACTAATTGCATTTAGTTTATAATACCTTGTGAATCTATGTATGGTTACTTTAAGATATTAAAAACAATTTTAGTTATGTTTAATTTAATAGGTAAATGTAAACGTTGATGTATTTATTCTTTATTATCTGTTATAAGTAAATTTATTATTTAGTTTTTCTTTGTATTTAGATTTGTAACTATTAATCTTATTTCAGTTTAAAATATTTTAGTTCTGTATCCTAAGAACAGTTATGTTAACATTCTAACTATCATTTCTGTCAAGGCTTCCGCATGTATTTTGTTCAATAAATAAGGAATTGTATCAAGGTTAGTTACTAAATAATTAAGTATAATTGACTCTAATATGTATGTTTTTGATCTGTTTTATTTGATTGTTTTGAAATGTCTACTTTTGCACATTTTGAAATTTTTATAAATATAGATAGATATTTAAGAGTATACAACAAAAATGATTTAATTTATCAACCTTTTGTGCATTTAGCTGATTTGAAACATTTTATTTTAAGTCTGAAAATCCTAAGCTTCTTTATTTTAAGCATTTTTCATTTAGTTAGTAAATTTATAATTCCAGAACTATTCAACTTAGTTGTTATAATTACAGTGCTATCTACAAAGTATCGTACATAATTAAACTAATCTATTATTAATTTTTACAGTTTATTATCAACGAAACAATGTTTCACTCATATAAAGGCATATAGGAGATCATCATTAGATTAATTAATTTAAATATAATTAAGCTAGTGACTAAAAACAACCAATAGCTTTAATGTTTTGTTAAAACATTCAAATTTTAAAATAACATATTTCCAGTACGCTTTTATGTTGCTATATTATCGCCTTAAAAATAATGTTGATATAAAAGCTTATGGTCTATAAACCTTAGTTATTGTTATTTGTATAGATCTAAACTAATTTGAAAATTACTTTTTTAATTTTGTTTTTGAAAGTAACATAAATATTTCCTCTAACAGCTAATCTCTATAGATAGCCTCTTAAAGCTATCTCAAATATTGCATTAGTTTTAATGACATTGCTTTAAATATAATAACTTTATATAAAAATTTTGCTTGTTTTTTAAAAATAGAATTTTATTTTTCATAACATAATTTAAAGCTGTTATAATATATGAATTAAATAAGTATCACCTCAGTATCTGTAACACCTCAATTTTTTATAATAGTTTTTTTGATTTACTGTATTTAAAGATGTCCAAATGTAAAATACTTATAAACAAAAAACAATTTTAAAGAAAAATTTAGGTTAGGTTCATTCAGGCTGGTTAAAGGTAAGTTCTTGCTATACATCCTACATTTTTTATTTAAAAATTTAAAAATTTGACTGTGTAATTTATTAAAGGTGAAACTATAATAAATTTTAGTAAAGATGTTTTTTTTTTTAATTTAATTAGATATGTATTATTCCTTTTAAATTTTTCAACCATGTTATAGTTACTAATATATTTTTATGTTTTAGATCACTGAAACAATGAATGCTGTGCATTCGCAACATAAAACTCTCACTGAGTTGTTAGATTTGTCATTGAAAACACCAGAAGTATGTTAAAGTTTTAAAGACTTCGTATATTTTTATATGTCTATGTACAGTACTATTTAACAGCAAAAACTCTCATAAAATTGTAGTTAAGGAGAATTTAGTTGAATATTTTATAGAGCAGGGATGTATATTAATTTATATTCCAAAGTAGGTAAACTAAAATTTTAGAAACATAATATTTAAGGGTTTATACTTACTGAAAGAAAGTTATATATGATGTTATTGCTAATGACTTCTTATTAAAATATACTTTTTACATTTTTTTTAAAGTTTTAAGATACTTATTTTTGTTTTATACTTGAAAACTTATCTAGGTAGGAGCTGTCAATTTCAACATACTCCACCAACTTCTGGCACAAGTTTTGCAGCATGTTGGACTAGCTGAAAAAACTGCTGTACTAAATAATGGTATGTATTTTTTTTCATATTTGAATAAAATCTATATATGTGTTTTATAACACAGTACTTTTTGTTTTTACTCTACCGATTTAGTTAAATACTTTACAGTCTACAGTTCTTAGTATTTTTTTAATGATAAATGTAATTAAAAAATTGTTAAAAATTTTCTTGATAAGTATAGAACACAGTAGTACTTAAAGTTGCAATAACTTGTTTCTAACTTGTTACAGACACTAATATACACCAACATAAAGGACCAAGTACGAACGATCTTTACAAAAAAGTTCATAATATGGAAGAGAGACTAAAAGTTTTAAACAGCTTCCCAACTCCCAAAGAAATTATTGAAAAATCTCAGTAAGCTTGAATACTATCCTTAAACTTTTTGTTTTTACCTAGCTCAAATATTGCGTTAGTTTTAATAACATAGCTTTGATTATAATAAGTTTTTAAAACATCTGTGAAATATATACTTTGTAATACTCTTAAGTAAGAAAATATTTTGCTTTCCAGTTTTTACATAGTTTCAATTTTCAGAGGTGAATCGGTCCAAAATGCAGCAGTCAGCACCTTTCAGTCAATACAATTGAAGAAGAGTGTTGAAGCTAATGAAGAAGGAGTGGCCAAAGTAATTTAGATTTTTTATTTTACTATTTTAACTATTGAAGGTTATTCGCAAATAAATGTTTAATAAACTAAGTTAAATCTATTTCACTTTTAGTTAAACTTTCTTCTTATATCTTTTACAAACTTAATTTTTGGTTGAAAAAGAAAACATTTCTATAATTTTTAAAAGTAATTGTATTTAGTGTAAATAGTTTTTTGACATGCAGTCAGCAATATTTAATTAAATTTTACTGTTTATTAGTTTTCTAACATAAAAGTATATAACTCAATAATTTTATTGGTTGTTGCATATTTGTTTACAACACTTGTTTAACTAAGCTAAAGTTCTATGAAAATATTTTATTTCTTTTTTTTTAAGTCTCTTGGGCTCATTGATGAAATCTTAGATGAAATGAACGACCTTAAAAAATCAAATGAAGAAATGAAACAAAAACTTGACAATTCCGTGGAAAAAGTAATATTTCATATAAATTTAAAACTAAACCATACTATGATTATGAATATAGATTTTTAATTTTTCTAGTGTTCTTTTTTTATAAATGACACTTTTTAAATTTAAGCATACTTATTGTTTGTTGATTAAAATAAAGTTTCAACATTTTAAAACTATTTTTTATCACTTGATGAAAAACATTTATATTTTGTGTTTCTCGTTTTTAGGTTATATTAATAGCATTGTGTTTTAAGTACAATTAGTTTTTAACTTATGATATTTTTAAAATTATAATTTAAGTTCAATACAGCTAAGTTCAGAGTTAAATGAACTTAAAGAAACTAGTATGAAAATGGAAGAACAGCTTGATAAAAAAGGAAAACATTTAGTAAGTAACTTGTTTTAACTTAATAAATCAAAACAGAATATAAGTTTAAATACGGTCGGAATGTTTTTCATAGTTTTTGTTGTAAATACTAGCTTCTGCAAAGTTTTATGATTAAGTATGCAATGCACTTGAGTTTAGTTATTCAAATTTATTTTCAGTATAATTGTTTTAGTAAACTAATTTTGTTTTGGTGATTTTCTTAGTTTAAAAATAAACAAATTAAAATTAATACAAGTAGTTTTTTTATACACTCTACAACTTGTTTACTTGTTTTATGTGAGTAATTTACTAAACTTACTGCACAGTGTAACTTTTTTCCTTGCAAGCAGTATGCATTTTTTTTTTAAAGTGTGATTAATTTAAGATAAAATAGAATAATTAAAATGTAGCTAGTGATCTTGCCTTGCGACACTAATTTTACTGTTGTATTAAATTCCACAATATATCGTTAAGGTACAGTGATAGTTACTAAAATTTACAAGTACCTTATACTTTTATATAATTAATTCTAAAAAATTAGGACAAAGTCACAGAATTTTTAGAAGAGCTGCCGAAATTAGAAGAATTCGACCAGTTCGTCACTTTTCCAGTGGTCGCTCAAGCACTCGTCACTGGTACACTGGATGAAAAAACTTTCAAAGAATCGGTTGGTTGAAAGTTTATTTTAGTTAAAGGTTTAAATATATTTTGAACTTGTATAAGTACAGCTAGGTTGTTAAAAATTAAAATATAGATAATCAGTATTTTTTGAATACTGCTTTTTATATTAATAATCACTAAAGTAGTTTTAGTAATAATAATAAGTAATATTTTTACTGAAAACGCATTTTTTAGGTAAACATTTAATAAGCTATTTAATTTTGATTCATTGTTTTTGTATTAAAATATAAATTTCGTAATTTATGTCATGTTTTTTACCATTTTTTTTATCTTCTCAACATTAAAAAAACGTAGTTGTTGATATAAATTCGTTAGTCACTTAACTGCTAAGTTGGTAGCTATTTTTATCTAGTATTCATTCTATTAGCTTAAATTTTATCCAAATACAAGGTTGCCACTGACTGACACTAGTTTATAAATAAAGGAGAACTAGTTTTTTTTTATGTGTAACGTAGACTAATAAATATTACAGTTTAAACAACTTTAAGTCATACTTTTTAAAGTAATGTTCTTTAGTCTTAATTTTTAAGTTGTTGTATGGTTCATTTTCAATTTAGATTGATTGTTTTACAACTAGTTCAGTTTGTTGATTACATGAATCCATACATACGATAAAGTTTAAAAAACAAGTTGAATACTTAACATAAATGAGGCAAACTGTTAAAAGCTACAGCCAGTTGTATTTAGCTATTAGATATGTTAATTCCAATCAACAAAAATTTTGGAACTAAAATTATCAAAAGCATACATAAAAACAGTATTGCTGTCATATAAAACTAGTCTTGCTTCCTAATTACTTACATCGTCTGCATTTGCAGGCGTTTATAAAAACTTACTTTATGAATATCTTAAATTTTTAAACTTCTTTTTTCCTTTTTTTTTGAGTAACGTTAAATAAGTAAACCTTTATAAAATTCATAAAAATACTGTCAGTCCTGTGCTTGATGGTGTTAGACTAAAATGAAATTATGCACAGGCCAACTGTAAAAGTTAGTTTTACTGGAGGTCAATCATTTTTATGCTTTACTTAGATACTTAGGCTGACTTAGACTAGACTAGTGTTTTAGTGTAGCAACCCTATAAAAGTTTTTATATTTAGTTTGAGTTAGTATTAAAATGTAACAAGCTTTTTTTTTAACTAAACAGCTCACTTATTTGTTATTATTTTTGTTTATTTATTTTGTTAAACTTATTTTGCTTATTTTAGTACATATATAGAAATTTTATGAAAGCAGTTTGAGTTTAAAAAAATAATATTTGATTTTACTGTTTGTTTTTTAGAGAAACAAGCCAACTGCTAAAACCGAAAAACGAAAAGTTTCAAAAGAAAAGAAAAAAGCTAAAATTTTTCCCGCCAATCCAAAAATAAAAGTTTCCATTGAATCCGTTGGCACCACTAAAGTCACCACGACAAGAGTTTCAAAAGAAGCTGTAACTCAATCAGTCAGAGCAGCTAGGTATCATGAGATCATTAACCGCAGCACAGAACGTGAGTCTTCTGAAGAAAGAGAAATCAGAGAAAAAATCAGAGCACAAAAGGTGAAGAAGGCTTTGAAGAAAACCGCAGTACTGAATCTTGAAAATAAGTTTAAAAATGCTGAAGTCAACGACACGGACGAAAAAATTACTTTAGTAGACTCCTCCCCGTCGGTACTTGATTATGATATTGATGAAAATTCAAATTTTCAGGACACGTTAAAATCTAAAAAAGATAATTCAAAGTATAAAAGAAAAAAAAGTTCTCTTTCTTCAATGGCATCGCTGCGGCAAAGAAGAGTTTCGAGTGAATTCTCGATATATACTGACGATTTAAGATCGAGATCCGGGTTTACTCTAACCGGAAAGAAGGGTAGCGCCATGAGTCTGGTAGAAGCACGAGTTAAAAATCCAACTGTTTGTTTTTTCTTTTAAAATTTAGTAGATATTTAAGTTAGTTTTGTTACATAGCGCTTTGTTTATTAAGGAGTAAAATTGAATTTTCAAAAAAAAAATTTATTTATGTATAGTTTATCTTCAAAATCAATAATAGTAATCAAAAGAATAGTACAGCTGTATATTGAAAAAAAATGGTATAAAAATAGTTATACTATGAACTATATATTAAAAAAAATGACTTTAGTTTTATATTTGAAACGTTTTTATGAAACACAATTCATATTATAAATAAGCTAATTTAATTATCCTTTTTTAGTATTGTAAATCTTTAAAGTATTTTCCTTTTTTTTGTGCTAACTAGTGTAAAAAAACGTTTGAATTTAACAAACTTAAATACAATTTTTATTTAAGTGTTTTGATACTGATAAAGCCGCTTACTGTAGATGACTTACAGTCACTTATAAACTTAATTAGATTTATATTCAAATATCATTTTCTTTGCTAAATATTGTTTTATATTTTTTAGTATCTCATTGTTGATTATTAATTGAAAACTTTGTAAATACAATTCTAAAGCTTTTGATTATTTATTAGGGTACTCACGCCTTGGAAAAACTTGGACGTGTGTTTAGTAGAGTCGATCAGTTAGAGGAAAAAATCAAGCGTTATGAGGTTTTTACTTTCATTTTATAGTAATTCTTTTTTAACTTTAATTGTTTATAAATTGTTAAGTTATTATATGAACAACCAAAATACTAGAGCATATAACTATTTCAAATAAATATTCAAACAGTACAGTTATAAGAACATTTATTTATTTAAAAAATTGTTTACTTTGTTAGAATAGTTTTAAAGGATTTTTAGTAATTTTTATTTGCAATTTTAGAACGAAACTAGCGATAAAGCTGATAAAAAGGATTTTGAACAAGTCAAAAGAATAGGTGAGTTTTTATAAAATTGTTGTAAACCTTTTATATTACAAAGAAAAGTATTAAAAAATATTTTTTTTTTATCCTACGCGTTTTATAATTTTTTTATGTTATAATGTTTTTTATTAAACTTACAACCTCAACTCTTTATATACTTTTTTTTTCTTTTATTCTACTTTTTAGTTTGCTATTTATGTTTTATTTCCAATTATTTCTAGTAATGGAGCAAATCAACCACCGAACTAGAGGTGCTAGCATCTCGTTTCAAGATCAAATTGACAACTTAACCGAACAAATCAACCAGTTAGCTGGTACGAGGGACAATGTAAGTAGTTTATATTTAAAAGCAATGGTTTTTGTAGTAAATATGTTTATGTTCCTGAATAGTTCACTAACAGGTTGTAAATGTTTTCTTTGTAGTATAACTTTTATGTTTAACTGTTTAAAAGTATAATGATTAATTTATTTAAATACCAGCTATAATCACAACACGTTTCTTTACCTACTAAATAACTTATATATTATCAGCTTCATTTACACTTTAAGGTTAAAATAGACTACAACATAAAATATGAAAACATAAAAGCTAAAATGGTTAAATGTACAATTTTAAATTTAATCATAGTATTTTTATTTTTAAAGTCAGCGTACTCTTATGTTTTAAGAAGCGAAAATAGATCAATGATAAGTTGATAAAGTTTATTTTATATACAGTAATTTGTTTCAGTCAATCTTAAGAAATGTGTATGTTTATGAGCTTTTTTTTAACAAAGCAGTTTGTGAGTTTAAGTTCTTGCAGAAATTGAATTTTCTAGTTGCTTATTTAGCTTTGAAAATAAGTTTGTTTAGTAACTTAAACCCAAAGTTTGTTTTTTCTTCAAATATTTTTAAATTAAGAACTGGTTACATTTAAAGATAAAATTGACTTACATATTTTTTACCAAATCAATATTTTTGTCAATTAGTTTAGCATTTTTCGACAAACTTTGATACTAGTTTAAGCCAAAAAAATCTTTTTTTACATTTATATATATATAAAAAAAAACTAAATTTATTATATCGATAAAGATTTCAACTAAGCTTTTTATACTATGAAAAGTACAAAAGTGCCATAATCATAGTAACGTCGTTGGTTTTAATAATTCAAGTACTTTTCTTCTTTTTTTCCATATTTCAACAAACTTGTTTCGTTTGGATCTGTAATTAAAAAACATAATTAGCAACTAAAATTTTAAATATTTGTACAACCATATATATATTATATATGATTGAGTAAAGTGTGATTAGCGAGGTTTTACAAGATGGTGTATGGAGGCGCAGGTGGTGTTGGGGGTGCGATCGACCTTGGAGGTAAAAGGCTTGAAAAAGTTCTTGGTGTGGGACTTCCGAGCATTCCTGTCGACTGTAATGGTTATAACTCAAACACGAACATCACTAAGTTGTCCGAAGAACTCGTCAGACTTGACCAGGCGTGCAAATTACTCGGAAAAAAGCTCAGCGTTCATTTTAAGTAATTAGATTTTATATAACTAGCAGATTAAGTTTTTGTTTTCAACTCAGTGAAAAAATTGTTAATTTTTACCAGATTGACTTTATTGGTTAAGAAAATCAAATAGTTTTGTTTTTGAAAAATTAATTTGTTTCAAATAAAATAGTTTTAAACTTTTGTTTTCAAAAGTTCTGATGTTTTATTAAGTTATAACATTTATTTGCTTAGATATCGTTTACAGAGTTATGTTACATCATTGTACAGATTTAACATAAGTTTGCCTTAAGTAAAAAATTTCAATAATTTTACAAATGTAATAAAGCTACTCTGATCATTTTAACTTTGTTTATTTTTTGGAGTATAATGATAGTTTTTCGAGCATCTTGCGATATACATTTATTATAATATAAACCAAATTTAAATTCAGTTTTAATTTTGCTTTAATCTACTTTATCTTTCTCTATTGTTGTCTTATAAAGGTATCAAATATGTTTTTGTTTGTTATACAAAAGGAGTTTTATTTATTTAATTAGTGGTCTTAAAATCATTATATTTCATTTACAAAAATTTTTGTTTTAGATCAGTTTAAATAAACCTTAAAGTTGTTGTAGAATCCTTTAAAAGTAATACAGCATACTTTAACAGAGAGATACAAGACTGTAGTAACAGATTAGACGATAAGAGCAGTCATTTGCAAAAAGAAATTGACCGCATCAACAGTGTGCTTCACTGTGTTAAAAAAATTACTGACAAGCTTGGAAGCGGTCAGTTTGCACATATGCTGGAGATGTTCGGCATAAATGTTTCAGATGACATCTCATTCAAAGGTTACGGAACAGAAATGCATGACAACCTGGATGGCACCGATGTACAAAGCCAAGTTTTTCATTCAAACAACATACCGATTGCTACCAAAATTGCAATTCATCGGAAAGTTTTAGTTGGTTTTAAAGTTACCACTCTGATTAACCTAGAGTTTAAGTTTGTATGAGACCTTTATAACTTTTTTTTAGTCTTGTATTTTTTCTACTGAACAGTATAGTTTTTTGTTGAAGTATAACAGCATATAAGTTTGTTTTTGTTTTAATAAGATACTTGAAGTTTTATGAATAAAACTAGTTTTCAATAAACAATGTGATCCAGCTTTTCAGATAAAAAAAATAAATAAATAATTTGTACCGAAGAAAATATTTAAACAACGAGATTTTTTCATGAGAAAACTTTTTATAATCAACGATTTATTGCGGGTTTCTTTGTAATTTATGAAATAAACTATAAGTTTTCATATTTAATGAATGTGTCTAGCTTAATAATATTTAGTGCAGAGGATAAACTAATATATGCTTACTATGACATGTAGATAGGCGTATATGTGTACATAATTTATAAAGTAATTACGTTGTACCAGAATATAAAATCTATTACTCTTAAAAAAATTGCAATGTCATCAAAAAATGTAAGCTTTGAAAATTTTATTTACAATATGAATAACTAATAAAGTAGGGTAATAAACAAGCGAAACTAATAAAATTGGGGGTATAAACCATTAAAACTATATATGGTTTGATTGAGACTTTTAACTTTTTAATGTTTAAGAAATTATGTAGAACTTTAACGATTCAATAAAATTTTTAAGTTCTACATAATTTCTTAAATATTAAAAAGTGCTACAAAAATTGCAGAGGTATTTTAAACAAATCAATAATGTTTTTAAAATACCTTTGCAATTTTTGTAGCACTTTACTTTTTATCAAGTCTTGACTTATGCATTATATCTATTAAACACAGTTTTAATGCAATATACAGGTAACTTTTACTCCCATAAAAATTTAAATATGTTTATTATGACTTTTTATTGCATGTATATAGTATATTAAGCTGTTACTAAGCTATGTCAAGCATAGTTTATAAATATTTTTTAAGTTGTTTGTTTAACATTCAAGAGTTTCACTTTTGAAAAGAATATTGGTGATAAATTTTTAAATAAAATGTTTACTTATGTCAGCTCTTGCTTCGTTACTGCAAATATTTAGACTTTTACGCATTTCGGATTTACATTGACGTAGAATTAAGAATAAAGTTTGCTGAAAGTTGTTCCTTGTTTAAAAAATTTTTTTTAGTATTTTTATTATAAAAAACTTGATTTGTAGCTAAAATGTATTCTTTTATTCAGGAAACTAATGCTTTGACAACTTTGCAAAACAGTATTATTGCTGTTGAATCGAAAATTAAAAGTTTGTCCCAAGATATGACATCAATTGCTGACGAAAACAGAAATTATGAAAAAAAAATAGATGTAAGTTATACTTACAAGTTTCTGTGATTGTAAATAAATTTTCAACATTCAAAGTATAACTTCATGTACTTTTTTTTTTTTTTTTTTATCAAGAAAATTTGAATAATCATCATTATTAGTTGAGAAAAGTAAAATATTTAAACTTTTTATTTGATTTAAGTTGCATCGTAAAAACTAATCACAATGACTTTTTGCTTTAATCAAGTTCCAACATATAAAAGTACTGTATCATTTAGACTAAATACAGTTGTTTTAATTCCCATGAAATTTTTTTAAGTGTTTTACGGCTTAGATATGTTTCATGTTAGTTTAATAAAGTTTTTATAGGCTTAGTAAAAATATATACAACTTATACTTAAACCCACGCTTAAAAGAATCACGTCTGATTAATAAAAATATTTTTATATGTTAAATTTTTTTTAAAGTAGTTACACTTTTTATAAATTATAGTACTTTTTCCCTTTTGGAACGGTTTTTGTTGTATACTTTTTATCTTGTTTTTTTAATTTCGTAGTTTTTCTAAAGTTTAGTAAATTAAAGCCAGATTGATTATATATTTTTATTTCATTCTTTTGTGATACTAGTTTTTGTTACTCAAGTTTTCATATATTATATTCAGTATACTCTACTTAGTTAAATGAAAGTAAGCTATATAATTTATCTTTTTTTTTTCAGAAACTTTGTTCTTCCTTTGAAACACTAAACAAAGAAAAAGCAAATGATGAAGATACTAAGAAACTAATTGAAAGTGTAAGTACCGATATATTTATAAGATAGTATACAATTTTTTTACGTAGGGTATTTCTTTCTTTTTTTTTATTTTACCAATACTTATTTTTAAGGATTTATTGGAATTACTAAAATATGTTGGACTTATAAAGATATAACTAATTAGCTACTACTTTGATGTTATTGACTTTATTCTCAAATTTATCTATGCTTGTATTACCTACAGAAAGTAGACAAAGCACAGCTTCTTCTTAAAGTTGACCAGAAGGATTTTGAAAACAAACTGCACGAAATTTCAGATAAGTTTATGGAAGTATTGCAAAGAATGAACAATAGTGTTAGTTCTTTGTCTACTATTGTTTGATTTTAGCGTATATCTCGGTAGAAAATTTTGTATGATTTGTATTGAAGTACAATAAGTAGAAAAATAAAGTTTAAAATTATTTAACTAAGTTATAAATTCAACTGAATTGAAATACATCTTAATTTAAAAAAACTTAACTATGATATAAAAAATATTTAGAAGCTTTTTTAGTTTACTAAATTATATATGATATAAATTGTATAATATATGAAACAGTTGTTTATTATTTGATTAAAATATATTTACATATTAATACAACACTACGTTTAACAAATACAATTTTTCACTGTTCTGTTAGACACAACACCTCTTCAGGTAGTTTATCACAATAGAATCTTAAAATATAAATCAAAATGTACATGCAATTTAGCAAAAAACTTTAAGGATCGTTACGTCACTAAATAAATCATTAAAAATTATAAGACACATTAAGTTTGAATAGTTCAAAGTTATTTAAAATAAAAGCTAGAAAAGTGTTTACAATTACTAAAAACTTCATTTCGTTTATTTATATCTAGATTTGAGTTAAATTTTGAGATATCGTGTTTTTCCATATTAGACAGAGTGTAGCCATGTTTTAAATTAATTTGTTTTTGTTCGTGCTAAATTTTTTCAGTTAATGCTAAAATCTTATATATTATTTTTTTGTCATTTTCTTGTCATTTTCTAATTAACAAAAAAAAAATTATTATTAAATATTAATTTAGCTTTAAAAATAATTATTAACTTTAAAAAATTCAGGAAATAATACTTTTAAAATCTTAACCAATGCTTCACACATTCTCAATAAAAAGAAAACTTAAAAAAAAATTTTAGATCTTAAAGTAATATAAATTCTAAGTTTGATTATACAAGAGAAAAAATTAAGAGCTAAGAGACAAAAAATTTTCAAATAAAACTATATAAACTCAATTAAAGTTTAAATCTAACCTTTGATAACAAACGGAATATTTACATCCATAAAATAATTATATAATTTAAACAAAAACATTTGTAAAAACTTTTTTTTTAACCAAGTTATAGTACAAGAATACAAAAAATAAGAAAATAAATAAAATTACAAAAATTAAAAGCAAGTTATTAAAGCATAGTTTTAAAATGGCTTGAAAACACTTGTAAAACTGCATCTGAAAATTCAGAAATAATTAATGACATCAACCAAAAAATAGAAGGAAAAAAAATTTCCCACATAAACTGGAATTTTTTTTTTCATGGCCAGTTGATATAATTAGTAAACTTAGTACACATTTTGCTAAAATTGAGAAAAAGAAATGTAAGAATAATGCAGCTTCCTAAAAGTATTTAGTAATATAAAAATAACAGCAGTAGTTAGCTCTGATTGGATGTGACAGAAACTGAAATATATAGTATTATACAAAACTTAGACTCAAACAAAGCCTATAGTGAGGATGGTATCTTAGTTAAAATTATTAAGAAAATAAACAATTTTGTATTATCGGGAATTAATAAACTAATTAAGGTCATAGGGCATAGGGGGGTCCACCTTGATTTTTACAAGTTGATCTTGTTTTATGGAATTTTGTTTGAGCTATCAGACATTTTAAACCGCTTGAAAAAATTTAAAGTAATTTTTGAGATATGAGCGATCAAAGTCGGTGACCTCAATAGGTTCCTAATGGAAGGCGCAAACTAAAAACGCAAAAAATGACCATTTCATTAAAAACATATCTCCTCCTTCATTTTTTAAGCAATCTTCTATTTTCACAGAAAGTGTATTATTAAATTTTAAAAAGATTAAATGTAAATTTTTTTTTTGCTTTTCAAAAATAAAAAAATTATTAAAAAAAATACCACCTGATTTTTT
This sequence comes from Thalia democratica, assembly GCF_965202585.1. NCBI lineage: Eukaryota > Metazoa > Chordata > Thaliacea > Salpida > Salpidae > Thalia > Thalia democratica. The sequence continues at coordinate 64,660,982 of NC_139165.1, forward strand.
GATTTTTTAATCTAAAATTTTTATTTTTTAATATTTCAAAATACCCACATTCAAAGTCTTTTAAACTATAAAAGGAACGTTTCCTGAAAGTTTGAGGTCTCTAGCTCAAAAAATGAAGAAGAAGATAAATTTTTAGGGATTTTTTAAATTTCCAAGAAAATTGACTCCGAAAAATTTGCGGTCCATATGTTTGTATCGGAAATTTTTTATAAAATTTACAATATCTCAAAAGTTAAATAAGATTTTTTAGTTCTATAAAAACTGGCTTAGAGTTTGTACTTCAAGCTTTCATATAAGATCCAATGTTATTTTTAGTAAAAAAATGTCGGACCCCCCCCCCCCTATGCCCTTAATCAGGCATTTTGTTAAAGTAGGTATCCAAATAGCTGAAATTTAGCAAAAGTAATATTCAAGTCATGATCAACACATTACCAGGAATCTGTAGAACAATTTCTTATAATTTAATCTTATATGAGCCCAGAATTGTTCAATAATTTTAATTAAGATTAAGAAAAATTGTTATTAATTTTCAAAAAGATTTTCAAAAAACGCAATATTTATTTCATTCAATGAGCTCATCAATTCTTAAACTAAAATTCTGAAAGAATAAATATGATAGTCATAAAGAATGGATGCTAATCTTAAGGGATTAGTTTCAATTTAAGTACTTGTATGTAAACAAAAATAAAGTTCAAACAAAAACAAATTAGACTTTCAACTCATTTTTTTTTAGAATTTTAGTTTAAACATGATGAGCTCATAAAAAGAAACTCTTTTTGCGTAGTAAAGTTTATAAAAAGTTAAATAATGTTCTCCTTGTAAATGTAAAAAGATCTTTGATTATTGTTTTATATAAAGCAAAACGTACAATATTAAACAAAATATAACAAGTATGTCGAATATTTTTTAAATTTTATTAGTTTTAATTGTAAAAATATTTAATTTTAGTTGTCCTTCCGTTTTACTCTAAAAAATATCTGTTAACTTAAAAATTTGATACTAGTGAAAAGTAAATTATTTAATAACAAATAAATACTATTTAAAACTAGAATTAATCAAAAACTAAATATAGTTTTAACAGTAGATATGGCAATTTTTCAATAGCTTATTTTCTTAAGTTAGGTTAAAAGTGTAGAGTTTATGTATTCTTTAGGTCATTTTAAAACTTTTAAATATTTTATACAGGGTGACGATTGGCGTGAAATGGTTAAAAAACTTTCAGATGAAATTGAAACTAAGCTTGATAGAGATGAGCTCGAACAAATCAAAAAGGAACTAGAAAAGAGGTAATAGTACATTTTTATTACAATTAATGTCATAACTTTTTTTTTTCAAAACAATGTTTTTTGTTTATATCTATTTAATGAAGTTAATAAATATTTATGTATTAGTATATAAACTTGATAATGAATCATATGTAATAGTGCTAACTGTATTTGATATATATTTACTTACGTACTAAAAAAATGTTTTGTCTACCTCGCAAATTTTCTGTTGTTATTTTATTATGTGGTAAATCACAAGCAAGCTTGTATGGTGACACTAACAAGTTTACCTAAGTTGTGCTATGAGTTTAAAGCTTTTTTACATATTTTTTCATGGCAATTTAATTTTCTTAATAAAAACTAAGGCGCCATATCTCAAAAAATAACTTGAATTATAAAATAAAATATGACAGAAGATTCAACATACCAATAAAGAATACATTTGTAAAAATTTATTTTAAACTTTTCGTCAATGAAATTCATAATTGCTAATTGTAGCCATATTTTATTAAGGTTAAAAAATTGTTTTGGACATGTCACAAAAATTTTATTTTAAATTTAAGAAAACTAAAAAATGTAAGCTTTGTTTTTGATTATAATAAATTCATTAAAAGAAATAATCCACTAACTTGAATCGTCGTGCACTCTATTTTACAAATTTACGTTTTTTTTCTTTTAATGCAGCCCTTTTTTGTGCACAATTTCTGATTAGAATTGCACATTGATTTGAGTAAATATTGAAAACTATATATATTTACTAATCAGGTTAAAATAAGGTAACTAATCACTAACAAAACTAGACAGCAGCCACTGCTCTCTTTGAGACTTTGCACTTAATCTATTCACTATTGTTTAAAATCAAGAACGTTTTCATAAAATTAGTTTTTAGGTCTTTTCAAAAACACGTTAATGTTTAGTTTTCATACTAGGTTAAAAAAACTGCGTAAGATGGTCGACGAAGCACAAGGGCGCCTCGGATCAAAGATGCAGGGAGACATACTGATGGAAGGAGACGAAGCGGCAGGGTTGCGTCGTCAGCTGATCAACTACAACTGCATATCGTGCAATCGACCAATCGACGTGAAGCATCCCTTCACTCCTTCGTACGCGTTCGTATAATGTGTATATATTTCTAGAACTAACTAAATAGTAATCAAGTATAATAAATAAAAGTTATCAGTAAATAATGAATCATACACTTAAAGTTACCTACACTTTTTTTTTCTTTATGAGTGATAATTTTAAATAATTTTTTTTTTAGATGTTTTATTTAATCACAAAGTAATAGTTTAAAGCTTAATGAATAGAGTTGCCAAAAAAACCTGGAATTTGAGAAATTATGAAAAAAAAACTGGAATTGTAAACTATTTTTACAAATTAAAAAACGAAATTTCGATAAAATAAAAAATCTGTCGTAAAGATTAAAAATTTTTGTATCATATTAAATATTTTTCATTAAAATACACATTAAAAGTGGCTTAACAATATCTTTTTAATGTTGTTATACTATTAAAGATAGTATTTTAACTTAAGTTTAATTTCATACTAAAAATGGACTAACAAACTTTTATTTTAAAAGCCTTGAAGAAATTCGGAAAATATGGAAGATATTTACAAAAAACCTTTGGCAACCCTTTATGAATAAAAACGAATTGCAAATTATTTTTTTCTTATATCAAAAAATTTTTTATTTGTTTTCAACACTTCAAAATTAATCGATAGAAGCTGACAAGTTAAAATTATAACTAGGTATTTGACGAATCATAACAAACTAGTTTTTATCAAAGTTTCCTTTTTAAAAGATTTTTAGTTTCAACTAGACATTTTGACAAGCAATTTAAAGTAGTTAACAAATTCTCAATCTACTTTATCTAAAATTTTAATGCAGTATTACTTTTTCTAAAATTAAAAGCATACTTATAGTAAATGACTTTTTTAAATTACCAGGTTTAGAAAAAAAATAGTTCCTCAAAATTTCTTACAGATTATGTGTATAATTTTTCTTTTGTTTTACTCCTATCATTGCTGCTTTTGTTTGATTTTTTTTATAAGCAAAGGCCTTTTCGCCTTTTTTGTACACATGACTATTGCAAAATAGCTGCATATACGGTTTCACCTGTAAATTAATAAATAAACTAACTACTTTTAGATATCCATCAATTCCAAGTGGAGGCGAATTTCCTTACAACAGGACAACTCGTCCATACACAACATTTGAATTAGACCAGATCCGTAGCCATGCAAAAGGGTTTGTAGTCATTCAAATTGTAATATTTTTAATAAGTTTTGCAAAAAAGTTATGAAAGTTTATAAACTTGTGAGAGTATGTTTTTGTTTTATGCTAAGGTCATCCTTTTTGACAGACATATTTCTATCAGTCTTATTAGTTATTTATAGTTTTTCTTTTGTAATTTAGATTTTAGAAGTGCGTTATAAGTTAGTCACTCATAAATTTGTAAGGTTTAATTTTGTAAGTTAGTTATTTTTTGTTTTTATTGTAAAGGACAGAATTAGAAGAATTGATTAAAGGTCAGGCAACTAATTACAAACTTGCTGTTGAAGAGAGAGAATATTTGAGACTCAGACAAATAGAGGAAATGGCTAGACAGATTAATTTTACGCATACAGCCGCTAAACACATTAGTATCCAAGAAGATGAGTTTGTATTTGTTTTAGACAGTTATGTTTAAAGTCTTTGTTTAAATTAGTTGGAATGCAACATATTGTCAGATACTTATGAACGGCTGATAATTATAAATTGTTTAAAATTTTTACCAGTTTAAAATGAATAGAAGCGATTATGCATAGATTTGCAAAATATATCAAAATATTATTAATTGAGTCTGTTTACTACTAATGCTACTATTTTAAACATTGTATGGATATATTTATAAGTTCTACTTCTCATTATGCTTTATTTATTTTACAATAACCCTAACGCAGCTATTAAAGGTTTAAAGACCTAAGTTTTTGGTTAGGGTGCTTTTATTTAAACTCTTTTGTAATGGAATTTTTATAGTTTTAAAACAAATACTTTACTTACCATACATGATACAAATTTTATTTAATTTTAAATTCGCTCGACATCAATAGAAATTCTATAAATATAAACAACCAAAAATATTTGTTTAATTTCAATTTGTAAAACACAGGTTAGATCCTTCACACAATGGCAGGGCATGTGGAGGAAATTACACAATGAGCTACCCCCATAAGGGCACTCGATACACCAGACTAACGCATATTAGGTTATTTATTCAGAGTCTATAGATTTATTAAATATACTGCAGGGATGTTTTTATTCGACACTAAAAAATAGTTTAACTCACAACAAGCTTTAATATTTTTTATGCTATACTAGAAGTTTATGTTTTATAAAGAAAAAAAAAGTTTTTTGTTCTAAAAAATTATGTTATATTAGTTAAACTTTTATAATTGTAAAAGTTTTTTACGAGCTCAACAATAAGCTTATGTTAGCATTTTATTAGCTTTTTGTTTGTATTATAATACTTCAAAAACACAAGCACATTTGTTTATTTCAGTGAATTATGGATGCAAGATGACTTACAAAATCAGATGAAAAGTGATAAGAAAGAAGTGCAACCACCGGCGGAAGTTGATTTACTCGGTGAAAACGGGCAAATTTACAAAGGCAGGCTACCGGGTCTCAAGGAAAAAGGATCGCAAAATATTCAGGTTTTCATGTTTTAAGAGAGTAGTTTTTAAAGTTTACTTTAACCGTTTATTCTTACTGTTTAGCCTTGAAAATAAGTAATAAATTTTCTTGCATTTTAATGTAATACTGTACATAATAAATGCTATATAAAAAAGTTATTGAAATAATTTCAAAACTTTTACTTTAATTTTTTCATTGTTGAGTTAATGAACTGTTTAGTAATTAATGAAATAAAGCAGCCTCAGACTGCAAACCAGTCAGAGCGGCCCAAATCCTCCATAAACACACGACCTCGACCCAAGTCAGCAGTGCCCTTGTCCAGAATGCGCAGAACCATAAATTTGAGGGGCTTAAACGAGCGACTGACCGAGTCGAAAATTTCTGAACAATAATATTTACAAGGTTAACATTATTTTTATTGCAACAGACCGAAGAGAGCAAGTTGATAGCAGAAGAAAGTAGAGAGAAGGAGCTGCCGAAAGCGGCGCTGCTTCCAAATATCAGATGCAGTCGCGAGTCTCAGCTGTCAAGTTAGATTTTTGCACAAATTAGCACGATCACATAGGCAAAATTGTATGGTAAAGTATATAACAGCTTAAGTTACACTTAAAACAGCACACTTTAGAGGAATTTTTATCAAGTTTATGCGTAAAATTAGCAGCTATTAGCAAACCTTAAGTTATTAATGACATAATTCTGCGTGAATCAATTGATTAATTGTTAGCACTATTTTAATTGTTGAAAACATAAAACTTTCATGTTTTAATGCTATTTATACGTTTTGTATAGTTTTAAAAATGTAGAAAAGTATGTTTGTGCTTTACAAGAGCCATAATAATTCACTTTAGCTAAATTTAGTTGTTCACAGCACTAGTTTAATTGCCAATAAAATAAATCTAGTTTTTAAATTTAAGTAAGCTTTCTCAGCAGTAATTAAATGTATTATTTGCATATTTTGTAGGTTGTAGTTAGCATTTTATTTAAGCCACGTAAAAGATAGTTCAGAATCAAAAGAGCATAGTTTTTATATATCTCAAGTTGCGTTTTATCTCATCAGAAAACTTAAAACTATTAGATATTTGTACTGAATTAGAAAAATAAAAGTTAGTTAATAGTTTATTGTTTTAATTACTTTTTCATTCCACTCAAATATCTTATAGTAATTATATTAATCTAATTTTTCAAGTGGTATAACAATATTGTTTGTATGTAAAGTATTAACTAACATAGTAAATTTGACAACGTTTCATTTTATTCCGTTAAATTAAAAAAATTACGGTACATTAATTCATGCATTTTGTATGCAAAAAGTATGTTGTATAATATTTTATGAAACTAATATTGTTTGGTTTTAATTAATACTTTTCTTTGAGCATATTTATTTCTATGATATAAAGAATGCCAATCTAATATTCCACACAGATTAAAATCATAAGGAGTCTGATGAAGCAATAAAAAAAAATCATTTATACTCAAGAAGCAATTTCGTTGTGTTTAATTTTGTGTAACTTTAACACTTGAGAATAGTATTGTATTTTAAGAACTCACACCATGCACTTTTTTAATGTATATTTTACTTATTATATCAATACGTCTTATACATAACGTTTTATTATATCTATGCTTCTTTTGAAAGTAGTTTGTAGTTTTTTACTTAACTTAAACTTAAATTGTGTAGTTTAGTTTTAAGCTTTTTCTTTTTTGTATAACAACTTGTGCTAAGTCCAAGTGTAATAGAAAATTTGTACGTTTAAATTAAATTTAAAGAATTAAATAGAAGCTCTGTAAGTGCTGCCACTTAATATTTTTTTTAATAATTTTTTGTACACTGTGAGATACTTTTATTAAGCCATTTTTTAAGTTTTATTAAAGTGTCTTACGTCTAAATTTTTATGTTTTACCAAAGAATAGTTAATGTATTGTCTTAATTTAACAGCCAATTGTTTATATTTTAGCTTTTGTTCACACTCAATTAATATTCACCTTTTGTGCAAATACGACTTTTAAAAAGCGCTTTTAATAAAGAAAATACTATTTAACTCAATCTAAACATTTAAAGCAAAATTATTTAAATTTTGTTAAAAAAAAATTAATTAACTGTATAAATAATTTAAATTTGTAAGGTTTTTTTTAATCTATTTTGTAATTTTTGTATTTAATGTAGTATGCTTTAAATATATTTGACCTTAGCAGTTATCATGTAATGAACTGTTTAAAAAAATAATTAGATTTTTGAATATAAAAAAATCGGCTTTTTTTTTTATCATTTATTGATTAAAATTTATGTTTATAATAACAGCTTTATACAGCAATTTTGTTATAATTAAATTTTTTTAACAGATATTGTTTTGTTAAACTTCTCTAAGTATTACTAAGCTTTTTTTTCTAATACTCATAAGGATTTAAGAATATTTTCTCATTAAATTTTGTAATAAACTCTTTTGGGTAAATATTTTATAGAAGTTGTTTTTATTCTTCAATTTGGACTCAAATAATAAACTAAAGGTAATAATAAAAAATCTAATTCAAGAAGTAGTTATTTTAGATTTGATATTTTATTCTTTTACTGTGCTTTATTTGTTATTTCAAAAAAAATACTTTGTTAAATAAGTAAAAAGAGATAACAAAAATATATTTATTCAAAAAACTCTTATAAAGCAAAAGTTCGATACTTACTTTCAGTTACTGGATAATAATTTTATATGAAAGTTTTAATTTATGTACTATACGTAAAACTGTTTAGTAAGACACTTAAACAACAAAAGTATTATAAAAGTAACTTTTTAAAACAAAAGTCATTTTTATTAACACACGCACCGATATAAAAATTAAACATATAAGATTAAGAATAAGTAGGTTTAACTACAATCTGGTTTTGTTAAATAAAGTTCTACGATTTTATTTATGGTATATATATCTACTTAAAGAGTTAATATTTCAATACTTACAAACAACATCGTGAGCCGCAAACAAAAAATTCTTAGGATTAGGATCATAATTATTTAAGGAATGCATTTTTAAGAAAAATTTCAGAATTGACCAACAGTATACTTGGGCTATTTCTTTACTTCACAAATCCCCTAGTCTAAAGTTTTATACTGAAATAACACTATAAAGTTAGAGAAAAAAATTGTCCAGTTAAATGATAATCTAATATTTTTAAAAGCTACTGTTAAGAAAAATAATTTGAAGCAAACTAGTATCTTGTATTCCTTAATAAAGTACTTAATAGTATAATTATTTTTCATCAACAAAGGAGACAATGTGTGTAAAAAATTAATTACTAATATTAGTTAATATAGGTCCTGGGCATGACGTTTAACTGTTCTGGTGTATGACTAGATGACAGAAATGTTTTTTGTACACCACATCATTGGACCAAACTTTTTGAGCGTATTTTTTTCACGTTCAATAAATAATATACGCATTTATTTGGTAAAAGAAATTGCTTGTTGTTCACACGAATTTGCTTTGTAACACATTTAGGTATAAAAAAACTTAGGTCTTAACGAACTAAAAAATTTGCTTCATTGTTTTTCTCTAAATCGTTATTATAAAAGATAAGACTTATACTAAAAAGAAAATTTTAAATATAAATAAATCATTAAATATATTTCATATCATCATAGTTTCAACATATTTTATAAACAATAACTTTTAGGTATTTACAGTTTTAAACTAATTAAAAAATTATAATTAAAATAAAATTTATATTAACATGAACGATGTACTTTTACGTGCGAAAATCTTCTTAGGGAGGTCTTTAAATATCGTAAGAAGTTCTGAAATCAACATTAATTAGTTAAACAGACATTGAAATCAAGTTTAGATTAATTTTCAAAATATTACTAAAGTGGTTTCTTAATTATTCCTATTGATTTTTATTTTAAAAATTTCAATCCACAAAAATCATGTAGTACAGTATTTTTCCAACTAAAAAAACTATAAGCAATAAAATTTAATAAAAAAAAAAATTATTTGTTTATATATCTGTTCAAACGAATCTATCACTTTTTTTATAAGACAACCAAATGTTATTGAAAATTTATATTGTCGTGTTAATTTTATTATCAATATTTTTTTATATATGTTTAAAATACCTTATTGTTATGGTTTTACAGATGTACTATGATTTTTTTTTTTTGGTTTTAGCTTGACTGTGTGATTTTTAAAGTTTTCATCCAAAGTGACATAGTAGAAAATACATACTAATAGAAATTTCCAAAATAATCATTCTAAAGCTAGCTATACTAATTCAAAGTTATTTGAAAAAGTTCCTCAATTCTGACATCTTAAGTTTAAGCAAAAGTTTATAAAATATTTTGTTTTAAAACTATAATAATAACAAACTGCATATCAACATTGCACTGGAAAACCTGCTCATCCGCATAAGTGCCTTGAAAAAGCCGCCAAAAAAAAATTATCATAAAAATTTAAGTTTAAACAAGCAAACGTTTATACTGTTTAGAATTATTTATTTCCGTTTTCCTTGAACCCTACTCCTACGTGATCTTTTAAAAACAGTAGTTAATTTTCTAACTAGTTAACATATAAAGTAGTATACAATGTAGTTATAAAATAGTATAGCAAGCAATTAACATAAAACTTAAAGTTTATATTATTTTTTATTATAAAAAAAGATTGATTGTAAATAGATTTACATTAGCAGTTTAAGATAACTTAAAATAAATTCTGTAGGAAACTGTCGTTTATAATTTATGGGCATGACTATCAACGTTAGCACAACTGTATGCAATTTCTTAGACACAACTTTAAACCTGACTAACAATGTACACAAACCATACCGTAAAAAAATTCAGAAGTAAGGTATATAAATAAGAATTCAAACCACTCAAAAGTTATACAAAGGAACCTCCCAGAGATGATTAATAGAATTAGAAGAGAATTGATAGACTTTTCAAAAATGAACAAATATTTAAAAACTTTGTAGCCACATACAAAAACGCTTTAGACAATGCCAACTTCAAGCATACACTAAAATATAGAGAAAACAAAAAGACTCAAACTTCAAAGATGACGAACCAACCAAGGAAAACCATTTATTTTAATCCCCCTTCTGTCAATCCGTAAAAACTAATATCGGCAAGATACTGAAAAAAAAGAAATACTAAGTAAAATATTAAACAAAAATAGCTGTAAGCAGTCTTATAGTTGTATGACGAATATTAAGGTGATAATACATAAGCACAACAAGAAAACTCTAAATAAAACCAACAAAACCGAAGAACAAAACAACACTACTAATAATATATCCTGTAACTTCCGCTCAAAGAATCTATGCCCCCTACATAGCAAATGTTCATTAAAAATTGTTATTTAAAAACCACTATATCATCTGCAAAGGAAACAAAACATTATATAGGTTTAACCGGAAATACATTTAAAGTAGATAGAACAGTAACAATGCCAGCTTCAAAAATTATAAAGACAACGGGACCAAACTAGCAAAATACATTTGGCATTTGAATGACAACAAAATCAAATACGACATAAAATGGAGCATCCTCCACCACATTGGGGAAATTAAAAACGTACATAACACCTGCAAGACTTGTATTTTAGAAAAAATAGAGATAGCCAATGCTAACAAAAAGATCAACTTGAATAAGAGGTACGAACTGTTTGCAATCTGCCTGCATTTTCAGAAACTCTGCTTTAAAACTTAAACTATCACTGGTTAATTAGTAAGTAAAATTATTTGTAATTGTAAGGAGTTATCTTCACCTCTAGAAACTTATTTTACATTAAAATGCGATCCCAAATTATAATTTTTCAATAAGACAATTTAGCAAAATTTATAACAAAAACAAATTATTTCAGTTTGTACATCAAATTAAAATGGGATGAAGGAAGTCTTCCTCTTTTGATTTTAAAGACCGGACAGGATTGAATTTTAGATAAACATAAATAAAAATGGTAAAAACCATTAAAAAAATCAGTCACAGTCTTATACAACCACTTTGAAGAGATCTTTCGTTTATTAAAAAACAAACATTTTCAATTCTTATTCAAATAGAATTTCTATTAATGGTTCTTACCATTTTTATTTAAGTTTGTACATCAGTTCAAGCAGCAATATAATTACGTCATAAAGCTAAGTTTAAAGTTTTTTGAACTTTAATCTTTAACAAATAAAATCTTTATTTAATTCAAACTTTAAGTTTATCATTATATTTTTTTTACAACTAACTTTTAGTTAGTTTGGTTTATTACGACTTTTATTAATTTTTTCTTAATCTATAGTGTTCATAAATTTCTTAAAAAGATAATGTAAGTAATAAATTCTTATTTAAGTTTAGTATTAAAACGTTTTGTTTTTATATAATCTAGTTTAGCACTAACATTTCAAACTTCACAGTAAAAATTAATGCAGTAATAGTAACAAATTTTAGTTTTAAACATAAGTTTATTAAACCATAAGTTTTTAAACCATAAAATACTTTGGTTTTTTTCATTTTGTTTTACTTAATACTTTATTTTTATATACACCTTCCATTTATTTGTTCAAAAACTTTTTTTTAGATTTATTTTAACAAGTGATGATCACTTATATCTTAATGTTGTTTTGAAACTTGATTGTACTGAAACATTGTTTTGTTTATAATAAACTGTGAAAATAAAATATCATTTATTAACTAAACTTAACTATGCAAGTACTGTTATTGAAAGATTTTTTTGAGTATGTATTTATATACCATTTGAAACTTAAAATATATAGATTTAGATTACACGTTTTTATACTTTTTTTTGAGAACTCTTATTTAAGAACTCTTTTTTTAGTTTGTTTACTATTCACAAACATTTTGAAAAACACTAACGTGAAAAACATTAAATAAAAACTAAATTTCATTAATATTTCACAACAGTTTACGTTGGTAATTGTTTATTACGGTTACAAAAAACAAATATTATCTAAATTTCAAACTTTAAAGGCACAATATTGTAATTAAACCGGCCTACACAAACAAAAAAGTTTTTGACGACTTCAGAAACAAAAGTAAATGCTCAGAAAAGTTTGACGCGAATGTAAGTTATAGATAAGCCTACTCTGCAGGTCAGAGCATCTCCTATATTGGAGAGACAACGAGACAAGATTTTTTGACGAATTGAAGATCACTGTTTTACAGACAAAAACAGAGCAATATTCAACCACCTATTTAGTTAAACACAATGCCAATATTCTGACATCGTACAAAACTTTAAAGTTTTAAAACGACGTAAGGAGAGCTAACTTCTGGAATCAATATTGAAAGGTCTAAGTTGTTATTGCAAGTTTATTGTCCATATGATGGACCTAGAGATCAAAACCTAGGCCACTTCAACAGAAAGACACAAAATGAAAAAACAAAAATAACACAAGTAGTTCATTTTGTTAAAACAAAAGTATAAAAATATTTTAATATAAAATTTATACATTAACATAAAAAGCAAAATATTAACCACAAACTTATACTTATTTACGCTTTTTGTAGAAGAATCAACATAAAAAATTTAAATGCATTGACTGACAACAAAAATAAAACCTAAAGCCCCAAGCACATTAGCAATAGACTGTCCAGAAAAATAATCATTGGAGACATTAAAAAAGGACTCATCATTAATAAAGGAAAGGCGCTGATAATAAAATTGAACTACAGACTAGGCTAAATCTTAAAATTAAATCAACGGTTGATAAAAATTACTTATTAGATTTACTAACAAATATTTTATTTTGATTTAAATCAAACCATTTTAACTTTAATCGAAATTATTCAACATGTTTGCAAGAAACTAATTCATTTGGAAGTTTGTTCCATATTTCAACTGACCGATAAAAAAAATAATTATGCTAAGCCTTGTTATTAAAATGATGTTTGCATGTTTTTTTTTTTTGCTATTTCCTCTCAGTAAGTAATTAGTTTTATAAGGTTGATAAATTGATTGTAAAATTAATCGTAGTTTCACCGTTAACTAGTTTTAAAAAAGTTCTGAGGTCAAATTCAAGTCACTTGTATTCTAAAGATTTAATATTAAGTTTTTTTAGTCTACCAAGGTAAGACGTGTAAGAAATATTGCAGCGGTTGAAGATTAGTCTAGTATATTTTCTTTGAACACATTCTATATGGTTAGTATTTTTTTTTAAGTATGGAAACCTGATTGGTGTGTTATATTCCAACTTAGGACGAATGTATGTGAGAGACAATTTTTAGGATGTTTATATCCGTAGACTTAAAGCTCATAAAAAGATTTAGTTAATGCAATTGGGTAAAGATAATTAATATGGTGATTTCATTTTAGATTTTCAGCAACACAAATTCAACAATCTTTAAACTTTTTATTTAAAGATAAATTTGTATTGTTTATTTTTAGGTCAAAAATAGAGATAGTAGTATTTTTTGAATATTTAGAGATTGACATTTATTAGGGTCTAATTTTATTTCCTTTAGCCAATTGTAAATTTTATTTAAAGAATTCTGTAAAGTTGTGTTCGATTGGCTAAAAAAAAAATGTTTCGTCTACAAAGAGGTTAATGTTGCTGCTAACATCAACTTCTGAAGCTATACCATTTATGTAGTTAATAAACAACCATTTCTTGAGGGACTCCTCTAAAAGTAGGTAATTGTTCTGAAAATGAGTTATTAATCTCTACTTTTTTAATTCTATCGTTTAGATACTCTTTAAACCAACTAACTAGACTGCTACAAATTTTGTATTGCCATTATTTTTTTTATTTAATATGAGAGACAGAGTCAAAAGCTTTTTCGATATCTGTATAGATTACTTTAAAAGACTTATTGCTTAAAAAAACACCAACCGAAAGTGTTAGTAATACATTAGTGAAAAACAGGATGTTCGGTTAGAGAGAAAACCAAACCGTTTAGGTGAAATAAGATTATTTAGAAAAAAGATAGTCGAGTACTTTTATAGAAATTATATGTTTAAAAATTCTGCAAAACCTACTTGTCAAAGATATTGGTCTGAAATTTAAAGGATTGTAACTGGAATCTTTTTAGTGTATTGGTAACACATATGAAAGTTTCCATTGTTTTGGCACAAAAGATATTGCCAGAGAACAATTATAGATTAGTGATAATGGAAAAATTATAGAATAATTAGTATGATTAATAAAATACGAAGGAATATTATCTGGTGTTTTTATTATTTTATCATGTAAAATGATTGACAGATTTAATTATTTCATCATTGCTTATAAAAAAAATTGCATTTTAAGACAGTCTTTATCAATAAGTTCAAAATTTTTTTTTTCATCATCTTTAACTTTTTGAAAGGCTTTATTTTAAAAAAAGGCTTTATCAAAATCAGATACTATTGGTAAGTTGTTTTTGTCATGCAATACAGAAAAAAGCAGGTGCTATCTTAAGCTTAGATTTTACATAGCAGTAGATTTTTTTGCATTTATATTCTGGAAAAAAAATTTTTTATGTTCCATGCTAAATATTTTAACTTCTTTTTGATATTCATTGGAAATTTTTTTGTATTTCTGTATTATCTGCTTATCTGATTTATGTTATTTATTTAGTTTTAGTTTTTCTCTCAACAACTTTTTTTATATCAAAATGATATATTTTTGATTTTCTGTGATATTTAGTTAAGGGCTCAAATTGTTTGATTAAAAAGTTTATTGTGTTTATAAATTCGTCCTAAAATTCTTGTAAGCTTTTTGAATTTTTATATACAACTTTTCAGTTTATTTCTAACAAAAATTTACTAATATTATCAAAGTTTAATCTGTACAGTCTAAGTAGAGCGACCGAAAAGTTGGCTTTGTGCCCCATCAACACTAATGCCAAACGAAATAACGCTACGGTCATTAGCATCGGTTAAAGGCAAATCTACCGAATGAAACTCAACTCTATCCAAACCAATATAATTACAAAGCAGTGAATCAGGAATGTTACCGTCTTTATGTGTAGGTGAATCAATGAGTCGTGTAAGAAGGTTATCTGAACAAAATTTAATAAAGCTTATGTGACAATTGTGTTTGGAATATTCTAGTCTGTATTTGGTAGGTTGAAGTCACCAAGAATGTAAAAAGGAAACTTTTTTGGAATAAAGTGTCTGATTAGGTTGATCATTTTTGAAACAATTATTAGAGATTTAGAAGAATTTCGAGCGATGTAGAGACATAAAAATCTTATTCTTAGTCCATTTAGAATCAAAACATATAAATTCAAAACAATCAGAGGAAATAAAGTTATTTTGAACTTCAGCTAGTTAAAGAGTTTTTTTATATAACAGCAACGCCTCCCCTGCTTAGTCTATCAGTACGGATAATATTATACCCTAGGGACAAAAGTTTGGATCAATAGTATTAGGATTTGACCATGTTTCAGTAATAGAAAAAATCTAACATTGATTTTTTTACACATATAAAATTCAGCAAACCTTATATTTTTAAAAGTAAATCTTATACTTGTCTATGAAATTTTAATAAAATATTTTTACTAGAGTTAAAATTGTTTCAAATAACTGTGCTTGAGGCTTTAGTACAACCACTACAATAAAAACTACCTTTTTTTTTGCTATAATCGTTTGTTAATTTTTACTGTGTTAAAAAGCTGTATGTTAGAGTTTGAGAAACTTGACTTACTAGACCCGGAGATCCTGGGTGTTAAACCGAAAGGGCTGTCCAGTGTTTTCAACTATTCTGTTTTGTTTAATCATGTACCTAATGTTCAAATTTCTGCTTTCAGCTTCTGCTTCTTTTTCTTTCAGTTCAATTCTTAAGCTTCTAAAATTTTCCATCTCTGATTTTTTTCGATCAACATTAATGTATATGTTAATTTCTCTTTTATGGTGGAATGTTTTAAGGTTTCTTAGACTCGGTAATTTTTTTCTAGTTGATTTAGTTGTTAGTTTCAGAATAATTGGTTTTGTTTTATTGCTATTATATTTACCCACACAGATAAAGTATTTAGTTCAGTCTCATTCAACTTGTTAGAATCTAAACTATCTTGAATTAAGTTGAGTTCTTTTTTAGCATTTTCAATTGCATAAACTGATGGACTGTTACAACTTTTTGGAATATAAAAATTACGACATTTAGATATTTTTATATTTTATTTAGTTTTCTTTCAGTTTCAGCATTTATTTTCTCTGCTATAAATGTAAATTTACTACCGATGTTATTAACTATGCCAGGTTATTTTGTAATTGAATTATTTGATTTTCTGCATTTACTGAATATTTCATTTCAAATGCTCAAATTTACTGGTAAAATCTTTTTAAATTCCATAAGACTCTTACTTAGCAAACTAATTTTCTGTTAAAAAGAAAATTTTCTGTTCTAGTTCTTTGATTTTCTTCTCATATTCATTTTTTAAATTACTGATTTCTTCTTCAAATAATTCATATTTAATATCATTTTCTCATTTGTGGCTCTGTTAAATTTACTGTTTTCAAGGGCACCTCTTATATCTGCTTCAGACATATTAATTTAACTATAAATAACCTTATTCAAATAGAATAGTTAAACACGCAAGTAACATTAAACGAAAAAGCAAACTTTTTGACAACTTACTAATCAATATATCTATACTCAAGTTTTGTTTGCTGCATGTTAAATTTTACATTTTAGATCCTATAATCATCTTTAAAAATATTTACTAACTCATTAATTTTTAGATTAAGTTATCAAAGTTAAAAATAAACTTTGTGCAGTTCCGAAAATGTTTGTTAAAAAAAACAGAATGAGTAATCTGAAATTTTGCAAAAATGATGTTTTTCATAATTCTTACAAAAAAAAAACTGAACTTATATATCTAAAATTATTTATACAAATATAAAACTTAATAGAGTACTTAAAGCTTAATGTACTCCTAAAAATGACGTTAAACTGTATTAAATTGCGTAAGACTTGCAAACCGATAGGTTTTTCGGTCTTAGTACCAATTATTTTGAGCGCTTTTTTTGTCGTTAAATAAACAGTAGTACTAAAAATAACTAAGGCTGAAAATTAAAAAAATAATTTTTACTTTTATAACTCTTATCTTTAAAACATAACTGTTCTTGAAATCTTTTTAAGAACAGACAAAGCAGGATTGTCATTGTTATTTCATTTGTGAAAATTACTCAAGATGAATTTATGATTTACAGAAAATGCTTGTTACGTATTGTATGTTAAGAACTCTTTCTTTCTGGCAGCCTACTACAATATAAAGTATTCCACTTTTAAATAACTTTTAATTACTTAAAAATGCTCGCTT
Organism: Thalia democratica; assembly: GCF_965202585.1. Lineage (NCBI taxonomy): Eukaryota > Metazoa > Chordata > Thaliacea > Salpida > Salpidae > Thalia > Thalia democratica. Next base: position 64,678,150 of record NC_139165.1, read on the forward strand.
AGTTAAATGGCTATTTTATTTTTACTTTTTACTAACAAAATTAGTAATAAAAGTATTGTAGCACTTCAAATACATTTTAAGTCAACTGATTTAAGTCCAGTTATTTGTTGATTTTTTTTCTTTATGTTTGAGTAAAATGGGTTAGGGATAAGGGTGTTCAAAAAATTAAAAAATATTTTATACGTTTTGCTGACGCAGCAAATAGCAAAATCTCCACATCACAATCGGAGTCTTGTCACATCGTGGAGGTCTTTTTCCTAATACTAGTTGAGTCAGCAAAAAAAAAAAAAATTTTCATGGTTTTTTAATTTTGGCTTAATAACAACCTATATTTTGACTAGTTATTAACATTTGGGAAAGCTTAGCCTAGGCATAAAGGTTTAACAAAAAAATGCCCTAAGATTTTTTTGATTCAGCAAATATTAGGGGAAACGTCTCCGCATTACAATCGGACCCGTTTTAATATTAGAAAATTACTACAGAAGGAAAAATTTTATAAAATAGTTTTTTCTTATGATAAAAAATGTTAAATTTAATTTTTTAGTTGTGGGTTATAAAAAAAAAATTAACTTAACTATTTTTTATACTTTCTTCTGAAATAAAGAGGTAAAAAGGATCAAACAGAAGTCCTCTAATTTTTTATGTTTGCAAGTATTGCTTGGTTTCTATTATTACAGTTTTAGACTTGGAAAAGTATTCAAAAAGAAAAAAAAAGTATAATTTAAAATAGAAGGAAATTTGTTGTTGTTATTATCATTATTGTTAAAATTATTGATGTTTTTTCATATTAAAAGCATAAATTTTACAATAATTATCTTCATATTTTTATTTATAAAAGTTAAGTTCAGTTATTGTAAAAATCACTTCTTTAAAATTCTTAAGAAATCTTTAAAATAGTTTATTTTACTATTCAAATGTAAAATAGTTTTTACTGTTCAAGTTAAATTATTAAATAAAATAAAAAGTATCTTTTTAGCCCAAAATACTTAAGAAAAATTTTCGTAAAAATGTTCCAGCTTATAACATTTTACCTTCTTTAAAGAAGTTGTAACCTATAAATCAAGTATTCACAGTTTCACACGTTTGTTGTTAGTGTTGTTAATATTCTTTTAAAAGTTAATTTAAAGTTATATATATTTTTTAGATCTTAGGTTACTAAACAAGAATCATAGTACATTATTAAACCCAAAGTTCAGTTAATTTTCGTTTGTTTTATTTTCTTTCATTTTTATTCTCGTTTAACTGATTGTTTTATTACTAAAGATTTAAATGATAAAAAAAACTACGTGTAATAGCTCGTAAACAACTTCATAAGCATGAGGTGTACGACTGGATAACCGAAAGGTTTCTTTGTACACCAGGTCTTTAGATTAAACTTTTTAAGCGCTTTTTTTATCGTTCAATAAACAATAATAATACTACTTATTCTAAATATTTTAAAAACTGTTGTTCTTAAATTTCTCCTGGTTTTACAAAAAAATATTCTACCGCTTAGGTTGTTAATCTTGCAAAAAAGACATAATGTTGATGGTGTTAGATAAGCCAATTGCATTAACTTGTAAGCCCTTCAGAAAAGTAAAACTCTAAGTTAAGGAAAGTGCAATATTAATATCAGCTTTATAACTGTTAGATAAATGCATCATGTTTATCCCAGATTTGTTTATTTTTCTTTCATTAATAAATGTTCATATTGAATGTCATTAGTTATAAATTGTTTACCAATGGACTTTGAATAATATATTAATAAGAGACTAAGAAATTCACATTAAAAAGTTGACAGATCTGTGCAAACTAAATAATTTAAGTATTTAGTTTGCAATACTGTAGTTTGCTACATTCAGTGAACCCAGGCATTTATCCCCAGCATTTACAAAGTAGACAAAATCTATCACAAGATTGGTTCTATTAAAAAATCATATTTAGTAGTTGATTTAAACGAATAATTTAGTGTTTATATTTAATCAATATGTTTTAATTTTGTCAAAATTTATTTGAAAGTGTATTGTTAAGTAGATATTTAATACTATTATGTAGATTTGTCAGTGTGGCTACTTGTTTTTTTTGAATTTTCTTCCAGGTTAAGAGTATTAGTTTTCCAAGTATCCTAGTATGTACTATATATAAAGTTGAAATTTTGTTAATATTACACAATACATACTATAGTGCTAAACTTATGTCTAACAAATAAAATTATATGCTTAATAAAATTCTAAGTGTTAATGCATTAATTATTTTCAACTGTATTTAAAATGTAAAACTGTATACAAATCCCAATGTAGAAAAGTTTTCAGGATTTTCTTCCTATAAGTCAAGTTCCTGATTAAATATCCACTCTAATATATTCATTTGTAATTAAATGATGTGGATTATTATTTTTGTTCAATGTAAACTTAGTTTAAATTATATAAGTATAGTTAGTTTTTTAAGCATTTATAATAAGTTTTAATTTTTAAACCTTGTAAAATATTTTAAAATTTGTTAACACTTGGTTATTAATTGTAAGTAATCTTATTTAGTTATTAAAATATTTCTTCTGTGTCTTAACAAAAAATTCCTAGTTATTAAATTTGATCATTTTTAAAAGGGCAGATTGATGTACATTGATGACATAATGCAAAAAATTCATTATAAACTTGATATAAGAATTCTAAATATATAATAATCTTTTTGTTTAAAGTTTAAAGTTTGTCACACACTCAGGATAACTCTGTTAGATGTCTATCAATACATGAATAGTGGCATAAACAGGTTGTTCAAACACTTTGGCAACTAAAGCTATTTTGTAACTTCATGTTAGATTTGATGTTTTTCTTCAATATCAGTTGAGTTTTATGACTAAAAACTTATTTTTTCTTAAAGTTTTGGTTTCACATAGTCCTAAAATTAATTAAGTATTTTTCGGCATTTAGGCACAATTAATGGTACTTTTTAATCAGTTTTAGATCATGTTAGTTTTTCCTTCAATTTTATGTAAACTACAAGTATAAAATAACTCAGCCTACTTAAGTTTTTCATTTTGATTATGGATTTTGTATAACATTGAATTATATAAATTTATCTAGGCTTGATTAACTTTTTTTTCACTACTTATGTACTGATTAGATTTTTTTTAATTTTCAGCTAATCAGTCTTGAGATCAATTTTTGGTCACTTTGCTGAATTTTTGCATCAAAAAATTTCAATTAAGTTTAAATAACATGAAATATAACTGTCTTGACTACCATGCGTAGGTGTTTAAATATGAATCCTAGAGTACTTTACTTTGCATTGAAAGTGATTTCAATTAGTTAAAGTTAATAATACAACCTTATAATTATATCCTTAAAATTTAATCCTTATAATGGCTGTTTCAGTAGTTTAAAGTGTGAAATGGAATTACTAGTAAAATCAAACATTAGTTGATCTACTGACTACTAAATTCCTGGTTAGTTTTTAACATTTTGAATGTTTTTGCTGGTTTTGAATTTGCTGGTTATATAATTGATGTTATATTATGAATAAGTTATCATAAGGAAAGTTCAATTGTTTTGAAGTACAACCAAATTTTAACTTCAGCAAGTTATTAACTCTAAAATTTATATTACATTTAGTATATTTGGGGTTACCAAAAAGCTATGAATTCTGGAAAAACCTGTATAATTACATGTCAAATTAATAAAGTTGATAATAATATAAGTAATCGCTCTTAGACAGTTTTTTTGTATAATTTAGAAAATTTATTTTAAAACACATTTTCAGTAGCAATACAGCATCTTTTCAATATTTTTTACAAAAAAAACATTTTAAACCTGGAAAAATTTAGAAAGCCTGAAAATTTATGAAAAAGCCTATGGCAATCCTTAAGATATTAAGTATTTAGGTTTTATTTTAAGTGTCTATAAATTTAGTCATATAACTATTCTCAAAATTACTTATTAACATCATACAAATATGATATATAACTTAAAAAATAATTTAACCATAAGCGTTGCAAGTTGGTAAGTAAATTTTTTATATTAAGTTTTGTCAATCAGTATTTAAAAATTGTAAATTAAATAAAAAAAGAGACTTGTACTGTTAATCAAACACTTAAATATATATAATAAGTACATACATTTTTGAAATGTATGTAATAAAAATGCACAGTTTAAACCTATGTTATTAAAATGTTGTTTAAGTGTTGACTATTGGGTTTTAATCTTACAAAGTTTAACTATTACATTTTTTAATGTCATTATTAGGTTGCTACATCAACAAGTCACAAAATATTCTATACTTATGCTTCAACTTTGATAATATTTACAGATCTCTTAGATAATAATATATAAAAAATTCAAAATGGTTGAAATGAAGAAAAAGGTAAGTCTTTGTGTAAGCTTAAAATAAATTTAAAAAGAAACAAATTACAGTTAAATAATTATAATTCAATTTAATGCCTTATAAATTTCAGTTTAAAATGTGTTATATATGTTTTTTTTTCAGACTAGTAAGAAGAGCAAAGTAGCTGTTGTCAAGGCTGTCCAAAAGGATGTAAGTTATTTTGAATATTTTGACCCAATGAATAGGTTTATTATACTATTAGACATATCCTTGAAGATTATTATGTTTTATTGCTTTAATAAATGTTTTTTTTACATATTTTCATTTATCAATAATATTTAATATTTTTTAAATGTTTTAAAATAAGACTTGAATTTTATTAGTTTTCAACATTAAATAATAATTTACAGGTAGAAGAAGCACCTGTCAAAGTTGCTAAAAAAGAGGTTCAAAATTTTATATTTAATGTTAATTTGTTTTTACTGACTGCTTGCCTTTTTATTAACAGTTATAAGAAAATTAATTTTGTAAATTTAATTTATGCAGTTTTTAAAATAGTTACTTAAAATAAAGTTTTAACATCATTGTTTTAAAAATAATTAAAACTTGATAGCAAGCAAACAGTCATAGTATAAACTTGGTGATAATAACACCAATTTTTGTTTAAATACTTGGTAGAAAACATCTACTTAAACTTGTGGTGCACTTAATTTGAACGTAATTGCTCTTGCTAGCTGTGGTCCTGTGTTCAGTCTCAGCTAAGCCGCCTGTCTGATGAGCTACTGGTAATGCGAAACACATGTAAAAAGCATTTGCTTCAATAAGCTTTTAAGTTGAACTCACAAATTTGATTGTTTATTGATCAAATGCTGTTGTGGTGGTCAGTTAACCTGTAAAGTGAGTACAGGACACAGTATAGAGTACATGTGTAATGGGCTGTATTAACTCAAGAGCATGAAGGCATTCGATTTATTGTTGTCTCTAAGCGATTGGGCTAATACTTGGTTTCAACTCTTTATGAGTATATTTATAAAAAAAATTTCACATTTTCTAAAGTTTAACTTCATAAAATATTAAAAACAATTTGATATAAAACCTCATTTAAACATTTTTTCTAAATTATACTTGAAAGTTTTACAACAAACCTGTTTTAAATAACATAAATTATTAGAAATCTAAAAAGTCCAAAAAAGTTGTCAAAAAAGAAGAAAAAAAAGTAGTAGAGGAAAAAATGGAAGTTGAAGAAGAATCATCTGAAGAAGAAAGCAGTGAGGAAGAAACTAAAGTGAGTAAACATGTTGTATGCTTAAATTTATTTGAATTTTAAAATTAGTTTGATACTCAAGTTTTTTATCTTTATAATGTTAATTTTTTTTTGCAGCCTGTAGCTAAAAAAGCAGCAGCAAAAAAAGAAGAATCTTCTGAAGAAGAAGAATCTGAAGAAGAGGAATCTGAGGAAGAAAGTGAAGAGGTATTTTAAACTAAACATGTTAAAAGCATATAATCATAGTAAAAAGCATAAATGAACTACATGTTCAAATATATTAATAATTGAAATAAATAATTCAAATGTAATACTTATGATGTAGGAGGAAGAAGAGAAACCTGCCAAGAAAGCTGCCAAGGCCGAAAGTGAATCTGAAGAGGAAGAAGAATCAGAAGAGGAAGAATCTGATGAAGAAGAGTCTGAAGATGAAAAGGTGAAATATAGATATTATAAAAATAAAATAAGAGTTTACTTTACAACTAGTTTGTTGGTATTTAAATAGTTTTATTAGAGTTGTTATAAACTCTTATTAGTTTTATAATATTTATTCATGCAGAAACCAGCTGCAAAGAAGGTAGAAGCTAAATCTGATGATGATGAGGAAGATGAGAGTGAAGAAGAATCTGAAGAAGAAGAAGAGAGCGAGGAAGAAGAAAGTGAAGAAGTTGGTAAAAATAGTTTTTATTTATTTTAATGTTTAAGCTAAAAACATATATAAAATTTTGTAAATTAATTTGTAAACTTTTATATTATTTAATTTGACTGTTATATAGGAAGAAGAAGAAGAGGAGGAAAAGCCAAAAGCCAAGAAACGCAAGGCAGACAATGGTGATGAATCTGCAGCTAAAAAGCAGAAAGAACAGGTCACTATGATGTTTACTGATGTCCCTGAAAACCTCAATGACAACTCCTTCAAGAAATACCTAAAAGAACATGGTGTTGAAGTTCTGTCAATGCGTGCCAACTGGGGAAGACAGTAAGTGATTTTATTGTGTTTAAATGACAAACTATGATAACTTAATTAACATTATTTTCCTAGTTTAAACAATCATAGTTCTTTTCTAAATTGCTAACTTATTATTTTATCTCAGGAAAGTTTTTGCTGACATCAGTGGTGATGAAAAAGATGCAGCATTGAAGCTTAACCAACACGAATGGGATGGATATGTGATCAGCGTTGGAGTTGATGCCCCTCGTGGTGATCGTCAACCAGGATGGAAACCAAGGGAAGCTCCAGCACCTGACCGTGATGAGCGCACACTTTTTGTCAAGAATTTGCCATACTCCGCTGATGAGGACACCATTGCTTCATACTTTGAAGATGTCAAAGAAGTCCGTCTTCTCACCGACAGAGAATCAGGACGTCCAAAAGGGTAAGTACTCCTATATTTTTAATATTAGTTTTTTTTGTATATAGCTGGCAAACTAAAATAACTTGATTATATGGATTATTTTGTGCAAACTATTATTTATTAAAAAACATTTGTAAAATTATTATCTAAAATTGTTGATATGAAACTAATTGTTAATGTGTTTTAGAATGGGTTTCATTGAGTTCAACACCAAGGATTCCAAAGAAACTGCTTACAAGCAAAAGGACGATGGAATTGAAATCGATGGTCGTGCATTGTACTTGGATGTGCTTACTGGAGATCGCAACAGGACCGGAGGTCGTGGAGGTTTTGGAGGCCGTGGCGGCGGAAGAGGTCGCGGAGGATTTGGAGGCCGTGGTGGTCGCGGTGGACGCGGCGGTGGATTTGGAGGATCCAGAGGACCATGTAAGCTGAGATTGATTATTAAAAATAATATTTTTTTGCAATAATCATGGTTGTCAAAAAATTGGGATCCTGGATTTTGACAATTTAGGCTAAAAAATCTGGAATTTGAGAAATGAAATAAAAACCTAGAGTTTTGAATAAAAATCACTAAAAAACTTGAAAAAGTCAGGAATTATAACAATTTTTACATGCTAAGTAGTAAAACTTTGATTTGACACAAAATGTTTATCATATAGATAAAAATATTAATAACCATCAGGCATTTTTATATAAAAAAAACACATTTAAAGAAGCTTTAAGATATCTTTTTAATGTAGTTATGCTATTGCATTAAGTTTTTTAAATTTTAAACTAAAAATAACAGACCCTATAACACTTAATTTTTAGAACCTTGAAGAAATTTTGTAAACCTGAAGAAAATTTGCCCAAAACATTTAGTTATCTTGAACAAATGATATGATCAATTTTTTATTATTATCATAATATCGGCATACAATAAAATCTAAAGAAATCATTGCCTGAAATTTATTATGCAAACATTAAGTTAATCAGTTGTGAACTGATTTGATATTATTCAAATAAACTATTTGTTTACAGCCACTCCATCGTCTACTTTGTTCGTAAAGGGACTTACAGACGAGACCTCAAAACAAGATCTTGCTTCTGTTTTCGCCGGTGCAAGTGACATTAGAATCATGACCGATAGAGAAACCGGAGCTTGTAAAGGGTTAGTACTTAAATAACAACTGCTTTAACTTTTCTGCAACTAAAAAAAAGGAATTTACTAACTTTAAATTAAATTTGAATTTAGTTAATGCCTCTATTTCTAATTAAAAAACTGTTATACTCTCTTACAGATTCGGATATGTTGAGTTCGACTCCGAGGATTCAGCAACCAAGTACTACAAGAGCAGCAAGGGCGGCGTTGACGTTGGAGGCTCCAATGTTTATGTTGATTATGCCAAAGCCAGAGACAACTCCGGTGGCTCCCGTAAGTTTCTGATATTCATTTGCTGTTTTGTTTGGTCAATCAACCTCATGATTTAAACAAAATAACAGTTTCATTTATAACTTAATTAAAAAATTAAATTAAATCAGGAGGCGGATTCGGAGGTCGCGGTGGCGGACGCGGTCGTGGAGGATTTGGCGGACGCGGCGGCGGTCGCGGAAGAGGCAGGGGCGGATTCGGTAGCAATGCAGCTGCTGCTAAAAACAAGGGAACTGTTCAGGAATTCCAAGGAAAATCCACCACTTTCGACGACTCTGACTAATTTTTTAAGACCAAACGAGCATTCGAGTAAAAACGATTGTTAATGTTCATTTTAGCAATTGTGTACATATATAAGTTGAACTTTTTCGAGTGATACTTCGCGTCATTAGCTTTTTATCGCGCTAGAATTGTTTTTTAGATGTATTTTATGTCGTATAGGAAAATTTTAATAAAATAACAAAAATTGAAATAGTGCTTGACTTAATTTTTATGTAATTATTTTCTGTCACTCTTATTACATAATGGTTTAAAATAATTATGTCACAATTATAGGAGACTGAAATCCGCAGGGTTGCCAAAAAACCTGGAATTTTGAACAAAAATCAATATAAAAACCTTGATTTTTAACAATAGTTAAAAGTAAAGTTAATAAATAAATTTCGGTTTGACTCAAAATCTATCCTAAAGATAGTTTTTGTCATCAATTTTTTTTAATTAAAAACACATTTTAAAAAGTTTTTAAAAATTTTTTATACTATTCAACACAATTGCTTGCTTACCTTAAACTTAACTTTAAATTAAAAATAGACCCACATATATGTACTAGGAAAAACATGGAGGAAATTTCAAAAACTTGAATCCAACAATATAGATAAAAAAAAAAAGCAATTTAAAAGTTGACCTTTACTATATGTATAAATTAATTTTATCAGCAAGAGACTGTCTAAAGCAGGGTTTCCCAAGCTCATTTTTATAAACGCCCCCTTGACATAGATTTTCAAAAATAATTGCCTTCATTAATAGATAGCGCCCCTTTACCAGTTAATTATGCTAAGTATTTTACGAATCTTATTCAGGGACAAATTCTCATATACCATAATGGAAGGTAATTACCAAGTTTTTCCACAAAATAACATAGTACTGTTTATTAATAAAAACCATAAGTAATAAAAAATCCGGCTACATTTAATGTGTTGTTTTAAAAATTGAACAGGTTTTTGAAAATTAACGTTTAGAAATAAAGGCTGATTGAAATTGAAAATGCTTATTTAAAAAAAGTTTATTTTTTAGAACTAGTTCAGAACAAATTTCAAGATTTTTTATGAACTGTTAAAGCTAGATTAATAGTGAAATGTCTTATATTTGATTTTAAAAGAAAATTTACCCTTATTGTTATGGATAAGGGTATAGATGTTCTTAATATTCTGCTGTATCACTTTACCTCTTTTAATAATGTTGTGAATTAACACATTTCCAAAACCTAACTGCAGCCAACTTGAAAAATACATAGTAACTTCTCCCGAATCTACTTGGTTGCGTACTCTTCGTTTAGTTACGCATTTTAGAATTCTCAATTATTTTAAATCTTCGATAAAGATAGTACAACAATTTTTTTTTTGTATTGAATTAACAATTTTTATACAAAATTTTAAATGCTGATTTACCTTTATATTAAGACTCGGTAAAGTTATATTCCTTGACTCAGAAATTAAACATTTAATTGTACCTTAGTGCACTGGTCGTCAAGGTGTACAAGAAACTATTTTTTGGGGTTCACAAAATTTTAGCGGTGCATGAAATTTTGAAATTACAAAAAAATATACATAGAGATTAATTATGTGGTTAATATTTAATAACGTATTTAAAGAAAACTGAACTGGGGATTTTGTAGTAATTGCGGAGAAGTGTTCAATTAATAAGTGTGTAAGACAAAGCCATATTACTAAAATATCATTGTGAAAATAAGGTAGATCATATAAAGAGGATCAAATAAAAAGTTTCAACTCAAGTTGGTAAATGGTTTGCATGTAAATACGAACTGAGTTATGACTTTTAAGGAGAAATGCACTAAAAAAAGTGTTTACGTAGTCCCACCACTAGCGACGCTTATTAAAATTAGATCTTGGGGTGCACCGATTTTATTTTTTACAGCTTGGTGTATACAGAATTTAATTAGCTTGACGACCACTGCCTTAGTGTATCAAATATTATAGAAGAAAACAGTAGTTTTAATTAAGACTCTGAAAGAAACAAGATTGTCTGACTAACAGTAATCGAAGTTCACAACACAAACATATAAAATATTTTCATTGCAATATAAATGTATTATCATCTAAAGAAACAGCTAAAAAGAAAATTTCCATCAAAATGTGGCAACGATACAAATAATATGCATTCACATTTCTCATTTTTTTTATAGTAAATATATCATCAATTCTAGTTTTTCTGTTTCGATTGTCATCTATACAATTGCACAGCGAACGTTGAAATTTTTCGCACGTGGCCCTCAACTCTTCATAGTGCTAGTACAGCTTTAAAAGAAAATAGTTGTGCATTTAAACTATAGGTCTTCATCATCCTTCGAGTTCAAACACTTCTTCCTCTTAAAAACTTAAACAGTTTTATAATGAAGTTTTAGGTATGTTCGTGGGTTCAACATCATTGTTGACCGCTAAAACCTCCTCGAAAATACTTATTGATTATTATAGAGTTGTTTCGTCATCCATTATAATAAAACCGCTTACATATTTGGACTCTGTTAACTAATATTTTTCTATTAACCAACCAAATGAAAGTGGTTCATCTTCAAGTCAACTTTTATAAAAGCATTTCTTACAGTTTTCTCCGATATTAGCTTCCATACATTAATACTATTGTACAAAAAACAGCCGTAGGTGTTTTCGCTATTTCTTGTTTAATTACGTTCTCACGTTTAGCTACGCACTTTGAGTATGAACACAATGTGCGTAGATTCGTGAGAGGTGACTGTACCAAGAAAATTATCCTCTTTGCAAATAAAAATTTCTAGCTGGATATTAAAATTGTGAATAAAGCTAATTAAGTAACTGAAATGAGTAGAACAAATTTTAAAATAGATAGCAAGCCTATTTAGGTTGCATTTGATTAAGTTATAGTTTTACCTATTCATCGAACTGTATTGTATGTTTATAAAACAAATATAATCAGTAACAATATTTAATTGTATTTGAGTTCTTTAAATATTAAAAATCAAGTTTAAGGTAAAAAAGACCTGGAATTTTAAACAATTTTTATATGTTAAGTAGTGAAATTTTGATTTAATACAAAAAAGTTATCATATAAATTTTTTTTTGTGATCATCAAATAATTTTTTCAATTAAAAACACATTTTAAGAAGCTTTTAGATATGTTTATAATGTCGTTTTACACAGTTCTTTACCTTGAAACTAATTTTAAACTAAAAATAGACCCTAAAACGTGTAATATTAAAAACCTGGAAGAAATTTTGAAAATTTGACTACCAGAAACAGTTGGCAACCCTGCATTGCTCAAACTGTCTGTTTGATTTATATGAAGTAGAGTAGACTAAAGAAGTATCTATTATTTATAAGATAGTAATTAAATAAGGTAGTATTTTCGTATGACTAGTAGTATAAACAAATTAAGTGATGCACAATCTCTTTGTGATTACTTTGTATCTGTTTCTAATATTTTTGTAATATAAAATAAGCTTTGTACAATTTAATTCAGTGTTCTGTGAAAAAGTTAGTTGATTTAAGTAAGTAATCTATAACTAAAGTAATTTTATTTAAATCTTAGCTAGAAACAAAAATATAATTGCAGTAAAATTATTGATCTACCAACTTTTTTTTTAATGAAGTTCTTTCCAGATCGATTAGTTTATTTTTAATTTTTATTACACTTTTAATTAAATATTTTAATCGTTTATTATCTGCAAAAGAAGTGATAAAGTTATCTAGACAACGAGCCAGATTTACCAGCTGTTCTTTAGGGGGCAGAAATATTAAAAAGTTAACCTGGGTAGGCTGCAAAAGTTTTGAAATTTGTACAGTTATTTATTTTTAAATTTAAAAACGTTAAGGTGTATGGAAATAATAAAATAATAAGCATTACTGTACCAAAAATCAGAATAATACCAAACTTGCTATATAAAAGCAGAATATTAAATGTATTGGTCAAACTGTCTTCAAGCTAAAAAAAATTGTCGCACGCCAGAGGTTTCTGCTTCGCAGGCCGTACTTGGTAAGTTATTAACCTATGATTTTGTGATAGCTAATGGTTAAAAGAAATTATGCCGAAAAAATCTGGTTTGTTAATAATTACTTCAATCGATTTTGTAATAAAACGGGTTTGGACAAAATACGGCCTGAGGGTAATATACGGCTGCTTAATAAACTAGTAATGATGAAAACTTTTAGTAAACTGAGATATGGCAAAAAAAACTTGAAAAAAAAATTTACAACTATGATATTATTTAAGCTTATAAACATTGTGGTAATAGTTATATTTGTATAATTTTCTGCAAAGACAAATTAAAAGTTTTGCTTTAGTTTAGTTTTACAAAAGGTAACAAAGTACAATCTAATAGCTTGTTTAAGTACACTAAGAAATGTTTATGAATAAAAAATTCTTAATACCACAATGTAAAAACATTTATACTAATTGAAATATTAATTATAACAAAAATGTAAATGCTTTTTGTAGACAAAAATAATCGTAATCATTGTTTATTCACAATTTCTATATTTTTTCTTATATGCCATTTTTCAGTATTGAAATCTTAAAAATTACTCAAAAAAAAGTCTCAACTATAGGAATACGAAAATATAAAGTAAAACGTATAACTATAGATTGCATGAAAAAAGGCATTGAAGTTAAAAGAGTATATAAAATTTACATATGAATTAAATTGACATGCTGAACTAAAGGCACATTTTAAGTGCATGAGAATCTAAACTTTCGATGAGTTGTTTTATGATGTCAAAAGTGGGATATTATTTAGATAGGAGTTCTTTAAAAATGGTGTATTACAGCTTGTTCTGTTCGCATATTCAGTATTGTACATCCGCTTGGGGTGGTGTTGCTGTTTGAAACCAATTATTAGTATGCAAAAAAGTATAGTAAGATATGTTCGTCGCGTGCCTGTAGTGACTCCAACAAATTTCTTGTTTGCGGTAGCTGGTGTTTTGAAATTCTATGAGGTGTTTAACAAGCAATTTTTTAAAATTATGCTGAATACTTAGAGATGATTTATAGTTGAGCCTAATTGTTTTACTCCAGTTAGTATGGTTCATACACACAAATTACTAGACGTTAAAAAATAACTAAAATACATTAAAAAATACCTAGAACTAGATGATACTCATTCAGATATTTGGTCCTAAGTTGTGGTCTGTTGTCCAGAAAATCTTAAAAAAGTATGAGTTTAAGTAGAGTTCTATAAGTTGTTGTTGAGCCAGTATACTGAGTAAATTTGAATGCTTTTGAATCTGTAATTTGCGTTACATGCGAGTGCTGCTAACTGTGTTTATGTGATATTTGTCATGTGTTTATCTTAGCGGTTTTTAATAAAAGGTTCGTTTTTTGCATATTTATACTAATATATATTTAGTTAGTTCTGGTTTATTTATAAAGGAAAATAACATACGTTGATTTATTAGCATGTACATTTACTGTTTTATTTTACTAATTCATTACTATCTTTTGCAGAAGTTTACTTAAATTTTTTATTTTCTTTTTGTTTAGATTATTTTTTATTTTAGATATTTAAGGTTTGAAAGCTTTAATTTAATTAGATAATTTTTAAATTTTATTAGTTTTGTTGCAGTAAGTAGTTTAGTTGTACAAATAAACCTTTAATAAACAAATTATTAAGATATTCTTTAGTTTTAAAATTAGTGTTTCCAAACTTTTCCCTAAAGGATTCAATTAATCGTGAATATGAAAGTTTCGTTGTCTATAAATCCACAGGTCCAGGCGATCATAACAACCAGTATGTTGGTGAGATCGAACGATAACTGTTTGTAAGAATAAAAGAGCATGTAGCTCCAACTAACAGTGCAGTGTTTAAAAATACTTAGAATAGTTCATAATGTAAAAACTGTAATAACATTTATTACTGTTTTAAAATTATTTAAATTTGTAGTTCTTATAATAGTTTAATATCTGCAAAAACTCTATTAATTAAAAAACTTCAAGCTTGTTCAAATAATCAATTTGGTGCTTATAAAGGATCAAGAATTATTAACATTTTAAAATAATCTATTTTGTTTTTGTTAAGCTTTTCGTTTAAACAATCCATTTTGTGTTAGTTATCTATCTTAATTATTACTTGTAATTTTTTAGTTAAGTCTTACTCTGTTTATCTTGTTTCAATTATTTTTATGAGTATTTAAGTTGTTTTTGACAAGGGAATATGTAAATTCCGAAAGCTAGCTAAAATTGTAATAAAATCTAACAATGTGTTTTGTCTTGCACTACTACAATATAATGGTACTTGAAACATTAAAGGTTTTCCTATACTAGTATTATAAATAGTAATTACAGACGTTAAAACATCACTTAATTATAGATTAGAGTTAATCATTAAATGCAGAAAACTGTCCAGCTTATACCTGAGTTTATGTTCATACTTTATTTTTTTATTGACTATTAATGGTTTTTAATAAATTTATGTATATATATAATTTAATATTTTTTTTGTACAATTTATATTTGAGAATAAATAATTGTCGAGCAGTGGTCTTCAAAGTGTGCACCAGTGCACACTAGTGTACACGAAATATATTTTTGGGTACACAACATTTATTTTAGGGTGCATGAGTTGTAACTTACAAGCTTATCCTAAATTTTTAAACTTTCTCTAGATATTTTGGAGTTGATGATGGAGAGTAAAAAGAAAAATAAATTTTAGGTGTTTTAATGGTAGGTTTGTAACATATACTAGAAATTATGGAAAAAATTAGGAAGTTTAGGGGGAGCCACAAGCCGTAAAAGGGGGAGCCACAAGGCCATAATTTAAAACTTACACTAGATATTTTGGAGTTGATAATAAAGCAAAAAAAAAAGGCTTTATGTATTTTTTGAGAAATTATGTTGTAGGGTGGAAAAAAGTTTGGAAAAACCTGCATTAGATATAAGGGGAAAATTGAAACTTTACAAGATATTCGCGCATTGGGGTACACAGAACTTCAACTTTGTATTTTAGGGTCCACAGATTTTGAATACCTTGAAGACCACTGTAAGATTTCATAACTTTAATACTGTAAACTAACAAAAACTAAATAAGTATAAAAAAGAAAAAAAATAATAATTACATTTTGGTACTAACCATGACAAAATTTTGGTCCTAAATCGTAATTAAATTAGTAAAATAAGCTGGTTCATTTTATTTAGTATACTTTTTTACTTTTAAACATTACCTAGTGCATGGAAAACTGTTGATTTTTATAAACATCTAGTATCAAGTTGTTTTTGTTATCTTTTGGATCATATTAATAGAGGTCTCTTTTCTGACAAAACTAACTTCATAAAGAATTTTTTTAGTATTAAAAAAGTAAAGAGGTATAAAAAGTTCTGTGTAGAGCAAATCAAGTCTGTCATGCACCAAATACTACCACATCTGCCCCAACGACTAGAAAAGTTGTCCAACCCCCTTATTGTTTATCAGAAAAAATAAAAAGAGAAAATATCACTTAGGAATGAAAAAGTGAAATTTAATTAAAACAGATATATTATATATATATATATATATAAAAGATGCATTAATATCATACAACAAAAGTATATATTGGTGTGTCGAGTAAAAATGGAGATAAATAACTATATACAATTAATCAACATGTTTTTTAAATTTAAAAAAGGTAAACATACGCAATTAAAATGTAAGCAAAGACTCTGTAACTTGATTTACAACTTAAAATTTTGGTAACATCTCAAAAAAGGTAAGTTATTAATTTTTTTTAACCTTCAGTGTTTAACACATCAATTATAATTTGTAAAATACTGATGCTTTGGATGTAATTATCCTTGATGGTTAAATTGTTACCTATCAAAGAAAATTTTGTTTTAAATTTAGTGAGATTGTTTTTATTAACTATAGACGTTTTGTTTCTATTAAAAAAATAAAAGTTACTCTTTTAAAGTATTAAATACGGCTGGAACATGTTTTTAAATCCGGACTCGGTAAATCACTAAGTGTTGTTCAGCATTAATTGTTTTGAAGGTCTTCCGGAATATTAATTCGTCGATCTAGTAAATCACTAAAAAAGTAATATTTTTTATCTAACTCTAAAAATACTCGAGCTGCTAGATCATAAAATAATAAAGTACACAATAGCAAAAATAGGCTTTGCTATTGTTATTTATTTTAAAATGATGTTTAAAGTTTAATTTTTATAAAAAAAAGGTTTATGTTTTATTTCGATTTAGTTTTAGCCGAATTTTTTATTTTGTGATGTTAAAACTTGTCCGGGCGTAATATTGTTAGTCTAAATTAAATTAGTTTAGGATAAATACTATGGTGAGCAACATATGGTACGCGATATATTTTAAAGTTATATAAACTTGTAATATACAAACATTAAAATAAAATAATTTAAAGAAAGCTTAAAAGTATGATATAAGTTAAATTAAATGTGAACAGTGGTCATGCTGTCATATTTCATTGTTGTGTTTTTATAAATTGGTTTTAAAATAAATCAAAAAACTTCTTTTAGTTTTTATTAAAAAAAGCAAAGCGACCGAAAAGTTATTTTTTAAATCTGTTCTGTTGTGCATAAACCCCGGTAGCAATATCTAATGCTTTACTGTACCATATCTGGTTTACTGTTTAAAGAAATTTTCCTCCCAACACATTCTAAAAAAAATTGCTAAACTCCGTAATATTTATTAATTTTGTTTATCAAAACTGTGAGGTTTGTTATTTTGACGAGTTTTCAATAGACTAAAAACACAAATATCTTATATATTTGTACCTCTTGCACCTTAATAGTGTAATGTGAACTATCAATAAAAAATAAAAACTAAGAATAAATATACAAAAACAACTTTTTAATGATATTTTCCTCTTCTTATTGACGAAAAAAAAGCTATGAGTTTCTGAAATTAGTTTTTTTGATCACAAATTTTTTATCTCTTTAATTTTTCTACCAAACAAAATGCTCTTATAATTTTTATTTTATGTTATTGCTGTGTATAACTAGTATTTGCTGTCTAAAAACTCTTAGTAACTATTTTAGAACTTTGGTTTATAATATGTATTAGCCTACAAGTCTACAGAAAAAGAAAGTTAAGTTTTAGTATTTTAGTGTTAAACATGCAAAGTATTTTTTATACTTTGTTTAAATAACAGAAAAAGGTTAGATAACAGTATTTCGAAAAAAAGTTTTTTTTATAAGCTCTTATTGAGTTAAGATGATTAAGTTTCTTAAAATGATTCTTAGTGTGACGTAAAACATTACTTTATATGAAAGATATGGGTAGGTGTCAAAAAGATACGAAGAAAAACTTTTGCACGAAGACTTTTGTAACTTGTTTTATTTATACTTTATTTTATTAGTTAGTTAGTTCATTATTGTTTTTTTTATTATCATTGTTACCTTTAACCCTTACCCTTGGTCGATAGCTTTTTTTTACTAGTTTTTTGTTTTACTTTATTTGTGTGAGGTCGTTTCTCTTAAAAACAACTCATCAGATACAATTTTTTATTCTTTTTTATTTATTTTTATGCTTCTAACGTTATACAAATAAAGTAAAACATAAAAACTAGTTTAAATTTTATCTACTTTCAAAGGATCATGTTTATAAATATTTCTGTTTTATCTGCTTAAACAAACAAATGCTTTTTTTTTCTTTTTATAATTATCTATTTATTATTCTTTTTTTTTTTTTACTATCATTGTTATCCCTAACCCTTACCTGTCCATGGTCGGTAGTTTTTGATTATTAGCATTAATTTTTTGTTTTTTTTTCTTATGAAAAAATTACCTTTCATGCAAAAGTGTCTTTGTGAAAAACTAACCCATCTCCAAAATATCTAGCTGCTGAATAGAAAAAAACAAGTTTTTGAAGTATTTTAAAAGCATTGAAACTATAAAACTAAGTAATTTATTAAATAAAAGCCCGTAGATTCAAACTTAACTTCAGTAATTGTAGTGGTGTTTAGAAAATGTTGTCAAGTAAACTCGATAAGAGTTTTTTTTTATGGTTATGTGTGGCGTTATAGTTTAGTTGTCTTAGTTATATAAAAAACTAAAAAATTGCAGGTTGTAAATCGAAACCTAAATATACAAAAATATATGCAACAAAATTTCAGTGAATATAGTACATTGTCTAGTAATTGGTTATATTTTACTTTTGATGCGTAATGGTTCATTAAATAAAATATAAGCTGTTAAACTTAAATGGATTTTTTGTTTTTTCTTTGTTTTCAAGATATTTACAGTAATTTGTTATACGCGTTATTTTACCTAAATTTTTCAATTTTCTTTTAATTATATTTTTTCCAGTTTTTTATTATTCTTGTAATAAACTTGAGTACAAACCAAAATAAGTTATATCAAAAATAAAATTACTTTTGGTTTTGTTTAAACAAAAGTAAGTTATCATAAATATATTTTAAATTATTTTTCAATTAACTTACACGTAAAGTTTTTAGTTTGCATTAAAACAAATTTGCGTCTACAAACTCCATAAATTTTTTCTTAATTTTTTTATAAACTAAGATAACCTGAAAAAGTTTTAAAACAATCAAAATTTTCAAAAATAACCTACATCTTTTTTTCTACTTCACAAAAATTCAATATTTAACGTTTATTATTTACGGTATATATCATCTATAATAACACAGCCTACTAAAAACAAACAATAAATTATTTTACATTCACTTTTTTGAATAATAACCGTTTAAAAAACAAATTAAAAGTTATAAAACTGATCCTTAACAATGTCTCAATATTTTGATTGTTTTGACAACAAGACAACTTCCAAGGAATATAAAGTTTTGGACAATCATCTTGCTTTGCTTATACCATTACGATTTAAAGATTAGACATTAGAGTCAGTCCTAAAGTAAACATTATTTATTAAGTTCGGTGAAAACTTTTCTGCGATAGTCTGGTGGAAATGTTATTTGATAATAAAGAAGTGACATGCTGATGCATTTTATTTTGTTCCAGTTGTCTAGTATTTTTTGAAAACAATTGTAATTTGGAGTTCTAGAGTCTAGATAGTTTGATTTCAAAAGAAGAGAAAACACGATCAATGCTAAATCGCACATGTAGTGACGAAAAGCAAGCCACCAAAAACTTCTGTGTAAAAATTTATATATAAAAAAAAACAACTCCATTTTTTGTTTAGTGTTAGAGTCTGTTGTATCGAATACCATTACCAAAACTTTGTCTATGAATTTATAGGTTTAGTTATTTCTTTATTGCTTTCTTAATTGCACTTAGGGCTTCTGTGCAAATTTTTCCTTTTTTTCGTTGTTATTAATGATATTCCTAGTAATTTAATTTATTTACAACCAGGTACAAATAATGCAATCCGTTTCTTATGGTTATAAACAGTTTTTATAGTTTAAAATATTCAAGTAGACATACAAGATTTTTAGGTCATTTTTATTAAAATACTTTTTTTTTTAATTTTAATGTTTTTTGTTAATTTATCTTTAATTTACTTTTTTTCTGTATGTTTTATTTTTTGTATTCTGCTTTTTTTTACTCTGGTGCAAAATGTAACTCGTGCAAAATATTTTCTTCTTGCAATTTAGTGCCCTCGTGCACATTTGTCCTCGTGCAATTTAGTAACCTCGTGCATTTTGTCTTCGTGCAATTTTGACCCGTTCCCCTTAATTTTAAATATAAGTAAAGAAGATCGGTTTTGGTGTAGGTATATTTCAATTTTTCTTTAAGAATTATCTAACAAAAAATTACTAATTGTTGTAGTACGACAAATTAAGCCTTACTACAAAATACATTTTTACTTTTAACCTGTATTTTCTTGAAAGTTCATTGCATCCTTTCTTTTTAGCAAATAAAAAAAAAAAGTCTTTATAATTCGTTATATTAGTTTTTTAGCCAAAGCCATAGAAAGGTTTTTTTTCCAAAGCAGCGTGTTCCGTTTATATAATGGTAATCAAAAATATTTTAGTTTTCTAAAATCAAAACACTTTTCAAAACATCAATGATAAATTTGTTTGACTAATCATAGGTAACTAAAATAAGTTTATGACTTTTTAGCATAATATATGGTTGTCTTTTTATATAAAAAATATAACAAGTAATTTAAAGAAACCTAAACATTTATTTCAAAATTAAAAGTTGTTTAGTGTTAGTTTTAGTACCAAGTAATTTTCAAAAACAAACCTTTTTATAAGCAGTATTTATCATCCTGGTATATATAAATCATTAAAATGGAAACATTTTCTTAAAAAAAGTTTTTTCTAAAGTTTTTATTTCTCTTAATAACAACCGAAAATTCTGTTTATTTACTCTTTAATTTTTAACTAACTATAAGAGTTTTTTTTTGTTATAACAGATTAAAACAGGTTTTAAACTAGTTAAAAAAAAAAAATCTAAGTAAATAAATAAAAGTTTAATAAATTGAAAAACTCAAAGACTTTGTATAAAGTGAAGAAAATAAATCATAAACTGATTTGAGCAAAAAACTATTTTTGTAATATTGGAAAAAAATACAAAAAATAAAAATATATTTTGTGTTTCAATTATAAAAAAATCGTCTAAAGTTATTTTTAATTAAACTAAAATAATTAGTAGGAGGACTATCTGGCGACTCAAATTTAACAAAAAATAATGTGATAAAATCATATATTTTTGTATAAAATGCATTCGTAGTAAAAAAAAATTATAAAGTTTTGAAATTGAATAGCTTAAAAACTTATACAAACTTTTAGTAAAATAGATTGTTAATCACAACAAACTTGATTTGCTGCTTCTCTTTAATTGCAAAGCGTTTTTAAAAATAAGGAATTTTGCAAATCTCGCGAGACTCCCCATGGTAGAAACTTTTTAAAATTTTTACTTGTTTAAAAGTTTCCCTATTTTAAAACTTTTTACCAAGTAAAGATTTTACAATTTTAACTAGTATATGGAAAAGTTGTTCATATCCATATAGTAATGACAATTCAATGAATTATGCAGAAAGTTATGTATATGAATTTTAAAAAAAATATTTACACTAAAGATTCAATAAAATAAAATAAGTGCCTCTCTTAGACTTACTATTTCCTAGGCTACAGTTTTGTAGGCTACAGTGATTGGCTGGTTGAAAAGTTACTGTACAAAAGTTGGAATAAAATAAATTAGTTTCATTAAGATTAAATATTAGAAAGCATAGCTAAAAGCTTTTAATTCTTTATATAAATTTTAATTAGACAAGAAGTTAAATAGTATAAGGTTATGTTTTGAAAAAGTAACTATACAAGGTATTTAAGGTAAAGGTCAAATACAGTATACTACAGCTTAAGTACGCACTTTTTTTGGTACGCATCACGCCTTAAGTACGCACTTATCCAGAAAGACAAAGTAAAGGATGTTATACTAGAACTTATAAGAAATTCCAGTTTTTTTGCCTAAATTTTCAATCATCAAGTTTTTCCAGATTATTTTATGTTTCCAGGTAGAATGGCCAACCTGCTGAGTTAGCCTGAGACTTTCACATATTTTAAACTAGGGTGAGTAATCCTGAGTAGTCTAAAGTAACCTGAGATTATGACAGTCCTGTTATTAAATGTTAATAAACTAAATACTTATGTAGTAGTTGCAGAAAAGTACAAAGAATAATGATATTTGAGCTGTAATGCTATAAAATAAATAAATATAAATGACAAAGTTAAAAAAACCTACAAATACAAAATAGTTAAGTCATATATTAATTTAAATGTACATAAATTGATGTTTTGAAAATGTTTGGTAAACACAATGTAGTTTGGTACTTTTCCTCTAACAAAACAAAATGTAGCTAAATTTTTTTTCAAATCATTGACTGACATTGACTTTCTATATTAAATGTATGTATTAATTATGTAGAAACTTTTAATAGAAAAAATAAATCATTTTAAAATTTATTAAAAAATTTTACAAATTAGAATTATGTATTAAATGTTATTTAAAATAAAAAGACTTGTTTGTTTGGCTTAATTATTTGGTGGCTAGTTGTAAGAAAGAAAACAAACAACTAAATTTCATGTTATACTATGTCGTCAAAAGTACGCACTACCCGTGCTAAGTACGCACTTTTTGGTCGGGTTCAATTTGCGTACTTAAGCGGTAGTGTACTGTAGTTATAAAATAGATAATACAATTGTTAGAACTGAATTAAAATAAATTCATAAAGACTTAAAACATTAAAAAATCTGACAGCAAAGTTTAAGTTATTTATATGAATAAGTTTATTGTAACATATTATAATCCAAATTGTTTTATTTTACAAGATTTCAGCTTAACAAAATATATTCAAAAGAGACACCAAATAAGTTTTTGTTAGTTAACAAAAAATTTTAATAAACAACTATAACTTATTTTTTTATATTTAATATTATTAAACTATTAGCATTTTTCTTATAAATTTTTGTTCTGATATGTCATCACAATTTGTTGCTGGGTGGACATTGCATCAAATTATAGGATCTGGTACATACGGAAATGTACATCTTACTATACATAATGAAACAGGGACTGCAGTTGCTGTAAAAATGATGAAGATAGAAGACCAGGTTCGGTTTTCACTGTATCCTTTTTATTACTTTTGGATAACTATTGATGCTAATAATTACTAGTACAGATAAATGGTTGTCATTAAATCAAATAATGCAACAAGGTGGCCCAAAATTTTTGTACAAAATAAAAACATTGCTGCCTATTTGAAAACCTTAAACTTAGACTAGATTATAATTTTTATACCTTACGAAAATTAAAAAAAACCCTTTAAGATATAGTCAGTTTCATTAATAATTTTTAAAACAAATGTGTGTTGGGAAAACTTTTCATAGAAAACTTTCTTAGAAACTTGGATTGTAATGTATTTACTTGCTCTCACACTAAAAAAACCTTGTGTGATTATAATGAAATAGGATAAAAGTGTTGTTTATTGTAAATAAATTCAGTTTAGTGCTTACAACAAAAAAAATGTATAAGGTAAATTAAACTATAAACAATAAGTTGAGAAAAGTTTTGTTGTTATACAAAAGGTTGTTAATAAGTTTGCAAGTTGAGTGATTATTAAATTTTCATCTTAGCTTTTATAAAGGGGGGGGGGGGGGAAAGTTTAAATTACTGTTTTAAAAGTTAGTTCGATTTTCTACATTAAGATTAGGCTACCAGTTGCTTTTTACTATTTATTTTTAAATTCAAAGTAACATTTAGATATAAGCAATCAAAATTTGAGAGTCAACTAAGTTCTTTATGGGAGGCACAAACTAAAAAGACAAAAATATGCTATTTCATTAAAAAAATTATCTCCTCCTTTAATTCTTGAGCAATTCTTTTTCAATCTAATCTTTAATAACTTTAATACAACTTGTATAAAACAAGTTTTTAAATATTTTATTAGTGTTTTTTTGAAATAAATAATTTAACATAAAATTCATTAAAAAAAAAGATTCAAATAAGTTTTTCTAATATTCAAAATAACATTTCCTAAAACTCTGAAAAATAAAGTAGGAGAATTATTTTTATAGTTCTTCTCAGAATTCTAAGAAAATCGGCCATGAAAAATTTTTACTCCATACATTGATTTTTTTTTACACAAGTGGTTGTTATACCTCAAAAGTTAAATATTATTATTTTCTTTATAAATTATAAAAGTTTTTTAATTTTTTTTAATTTCTGTTATAAAGTTTAAAGGGGAGATT
The DNA here is from genome assembly GCF_965202585.1 of Thalia democratica. Taxonomy (NCBI): domain Eukaryota; kingdom Metazoa; phylum Chordata; class Thaliacea; order Salpida; family Salpidae; genus Thalia; species Thalia democratica. The sequence goes on from NC_139165.1 coordinate 64,702,356, forward strand.
ATAAGTTTTATTTTCAAGTACTTATTTTTTATAACTTTTTTCATATTTTTAAATTATAAGTGTTCACTTAAATAATATAATTGCTTATTAAAGAAAAAAAAAAGCACTCAAAGATTAGGTCCAAGGACCTGGTTTACGAAAAAGCCTTTTGGTTATCAAATCATACTCCAGGATATAGTTTAATGTCATGTCAAGAACAATAGTAGTTCTTATAGTTATGGCAATAAAGGGGTTAAAACACTTTATTTTACTTATTAGTTGCATTTTAAAGATCTTTAACTTAGCTAGCAGTTGTAATTTACTTTTTATTTCAATTCATATAAGCTTTTCAGGTAGAAGGGTATTAAGTTGGAGAGTTGATTAGGTTCCTTATAGAATGATTGAATAAAAAAGGTAACAAAGAATATTTCAGAAAAGTTATTTGTTCTACAGTTTTAAGCATTAATTCTCAAACTTTCCCAATCTTAGTTTTATAATAAACATTCATTTGAGTAAAAAATATATGTCTATGAAAAATTTATTTTTGCTCTTAAAAAGCTTATTATTTTATTTTTTATAATCCTTTCAATCCTTTATTCAATTTTACAAAAATAGAGATCTACTAATAAGTTAAGTCAGTCTGTCCATAGTTGTTGTAACTGAAAATAGCAGTAAGTTCAATCCAATTGAGATAATTGATTTTTTTTAAGCCCAATTGTAAATTCTTTAAGGTTTTTGAACTTAAAAGCAAATATGATTGATTTGAATTATAATTTTGATTAGAAAATTTTTTTACTACTTTTAATGACATTATAGATCTTAAATTTAGTTTTTATCAACAGAATAAAAACAAACAGAATATTGTACTTATCTGAGAATTATTTACTAAATGTTTTTTTATTTTTTTATTGATTCTTTATTGTCATAGTTTATTGAATGACTAAAAATGTTTGGTCCTAGGACCTATTGCACAAAGAACCTTTCTGTTATCGAGTCTCCACATAAATACCTTTTAATGTCTTGTCCAGGACAATTTACTTGTTCTCATGCCCAACACAACAGATTACATTAGTTTTTACTCTTGTGTTAAAGTTTTACTATGACTAATAATATTTTTTTAGGATTCACAATATTATGGTATCTTATTTGGAATATTGGTATACCAGTGTTATACTCCTATACTTAGTTTATTAAAAATACTTGTCATAGTTTTGTTGAAGCTACCATAAAGTATATGAAATCACGAAAGATACTTTTTAAAAGTAAACTTGTTGTATAAAAGTGAAATTGAAATCTTCGATAAAAAAAGTACAATAAAGTACATTAAAATCGAATAACAAACTAATATTTACTTGAAGAAAAAAAGTAGCAGCTGAAATAAGTGGTTCTCTACCTCTTAAATAACGTGTGCACATTATAAAACTATAGGAAAAGTTTTGTGCTCACCTTATTGTTAAGAAAACAAATTTTAGATGAGAAATCTGCATTAATTTTGATTAGGTTTATTATACTAAATTAAATAAAATATATTTTTAAAAACTGTAAATTTAAAAATTAAAAAAAAAATGATTAATGACTTTCCTTTGAAGAATTTTGATAAATATTAATATAGGCCAACTATCAGCCAGTATCTGCTATGCATGTTGTGCTCAAAAAAGTTAATCATGTACTATAATTACACTACACTAAAACAAAAGCAAACATAATGATGTGACAAAATAATGAGTGAAAAAAAAAGAACAACAGATAAAACTTGTTCTGATTTCTTTGTCTACTTAGGTTTTCTAATGGAATTCAAATCTTAATTGTTTGCTACCCAATTGATTCTCATGTAAAACTTTAATTCATAAAACCTGTTTTTGAAAAACCAAATTAGAAAAAAAAACTTTTTACAATAAAGTATTATTGCTTAATTGGTGGTTTATTAGTTTTCACTAAAGTCAACAAAATAGTGCTTATTTGCTTCCAATAGTTAAGTTTTAACTACATTGTCTATAATAATAGACACACTATCAGCTGAAATCAGCTATGCTTTTGTGCTTAAAAAATTGATCATGTATAAAATACACAACACTAAAAACAAAGACAAACACAGTGGTACAAAAAAAAAGGTAAACATATTTAAAACAAAAAATCATTCTTGTTTTCTTTCTCTTTAAGTTTTCTGTAGAAATAAAGATTGTTTTTGTTGCTGTCATTAGCAATCTCCTTCCACTAGTAAGTGCTGACATTTAGGCTTTTTTATAACTTTAAATATATTGGAAACACTACATTCTGATGGGTAGTTTTACAAAAAAACTTTAAAGTGTTGAAGATACATTGAGTATGTTAAATGTTCAACATTGTTGCAAATAGTCCTTTCCTGCTCACTAGATCAAAAGGTTTAGTTTGTTAAATGAAAAATCTACACAACAGCACCTTCTGTTCATTGTTTTTCTCTTACAGCTGTCTTACAGATAACATCACATCAGAAGTAGAAAGTTTAGACCTAAATCCACATTGGAACCTGAAATATATTATTTCTGCAGGTGAGGAAAAACTACACATTCAGTTCTAAAAATGGGAATTGCTGTGTAGTTGTTGCAATCCAACCTAGACCTTTTTTTTTTATATATAAACTTATAATCTTAGATTCACATGTTTTTTGCAACACCCTACCTTTTTTGTATTTTTGATTAGTGTTATGTATAAGGGGTAATAAACAGCAGTGTTAGAGCAAGTCAGCCAAGAAACTAATTGTTTTACTGAGTTTTTCAGTTGTTGGTTTGCTATCTAAGTCATCCATTGTTGCTGATTGCTAAGGTGATGTTAACTTATTGTGGGTCCAACTGATTTGTTCATGGACTGGTTTGATGTCATCTCTGTCAGCAGCAGTTTGAGTACTGGTGCTAGGTTTTAACTAAAATTGTTAGCACATTTCCTTGCTGTCTTTTGAAAAGTAATTTCAGCTCCAAGTAGTTTTTTGAGATTTGTGCTACTTTGGTCATGTTGATAATCAACACAAGCCTGTTGCTAAAACTTTTTAAGAAAAAGCAAAAATTTAAAGTTTTTTGCAGAAATGCTTCTTTCAAACTAGTCTTTTTTGTTATATTTCTTATTTCTAAAACGTTCCAGGGTATTTTGAAATATTGAAATTTAATTTCTATAGTTATTAAAATATTATAATTATTTTGAAAAGTGTATAAAAAGCTCAAACCTGATGTTACTTTTAAATCTAAGTTTTGTATGAAAAAGAAAGTCTAAGTTATTTAATTGAATATTTTTTAAATTATAGGTTACTAAAATACGGAATCAAAAAGAAATTAAACTTCTTAAGTCAGTAAGGCATCAAAACATTATATCTTGTTATGGAGACAGGTTAGTTTTACAAACTATGATATTATCATTTTTAAACTTTATTTAAAAAGTGTATTTAAGTTTTGAACTATTAGCACAATTCTTTTGTCACAAAAAAAAAAGACTCTTGTAATTTTGATATACTACGACATGCAAGTTGGAAATTTTTATTAAGGAAAACATTAAAGTTCTAATAAACTAAAATACTAAAAAAAATCTTAGTTTAAGATACCGTACGTTAAATTAAAGCTGATGTTTTTAAAACTTTTTTTTTAATAATTATAAAATAGTAATGAAACTAAGACATCGTTAAAAGAGAAAATTGGAACACTTGTTATTACATTTAACTTTTCTAAAATTAAGTAAGCATAGATAAATTGAGTTTTTATATCTATAAAGCATTTTCTAATATTTTTAGAGTAGAAGGAAACACTCATCTTTTGTTTATGGAGTTAGCTAGTAATGGTGAACTGTATCACCGCATTGTACCTGATGTAGGAATTAAAGAGTCTGATTCAAGAAATATTTTTTGTCAACTTTTAGATGGTGTGGAATATCTCCATAACAAAGGTTTTCAAATTTTCATTTTAATAAGATTGCAGTCTCAACAATAAGTTTTTATTTTTTAAAAGTTTAAAAAACAAGTTTAAATATTGTTTGAAAGTTTCTACATTTAAATTAAGTAATATATGAAATTGTTTTTTTTAATTGACAAATGTCAAAGTTCTCGATGCAAAAGCAGAGATTAGTATTTATAATACAAAAAAAAAACTTATTTTCGATTTGTTTACTGCAGTTTCAATGCGTTTAGCATATGATCAGAACAATAATATTATATTGTTCTGATAATATGCTAAACGCATTGAAACATTGTATTTCAAATATAAATGAAGTAACATATATACTATTAAATAATATATAAAAATAAATTGAATAGTTTCTATCGAAATAAATTTTTAATGAGACCTTTTTTACCAAAAAAAGTTTTCAAGTAGTTTCTTTTTTAACTTGCTCTTTTTAAGATATAAACTACTACAAACTTTAAATTCATAGATAGTATGTGCTCATAAACTTTTAATTTTTGACTATAAGCTACTTTTATTTAAGTAACTAACTGCATAACTTCAGTACCATCATTTTTATATATTTACAGTAAATAAAAAATTAGGAATTACTCATCGAGATATTAAACCAGAAAATTTGATGTTTGACAAAAACGAAGTTCTCAAAATTATAGATTTTGGCTTAGCAACTGTTTTTAGGTAAGTAAGTTTAAATTACATTCGCTTTGGAACAAAACTATTAAAATCAATTTATATAAGTGTTATATCTACAGCATTTTTAAAATGTATTAATCTTATAACATACTTAAAGTTATTTATTAAGTTCTAAATCATATCAAGGAATTATTTCAATCAAGGAATAAAAATGTATAATAGTTTTTTCTTATACTGTAACTTGAAAGGAAACTGAAAAATAAGTATTTAGGCCATAAGAAAAGTAAATCACTTTCAAAAAATTTAGTCTTATTTATTACATAAAAAACTAAGCTATCAGTTGTATTTTACCGTTTATAAAATATAAAAGTATCTTTTGAGGTTTAAGCGATCAAATTTATAGAGTTCAATATATTTTTTATCGGATCTGCAAACTAAAAAGGTAAAAATAGACTATTTTATAAAAGATATTCTACTTTAATTTTAAGAAATTGTTTTGAGACTTTCTCAGTATATACATTTAATAATTTTTTATTAACTTCCAGAAAAAATATTTTAAAATCTTGTAATATATATTTTTTTCAATTTGAACAATTTATTTTTTTAATTTGGTAATATATTTATTTTAAAAATTCCGCTTTCTACAAGTTGTTTGTAATATTAAAAGAAAAAATTCTCAAAATTTGAAGTAAACTACTTTAATATGCAGGAGGAGATATATTTATAGAGAATGTTTTTAAATTCCAAAGAAATTAAGCATGAAATTTTTTATTCCATATGATTTTATCAGATTTTTTTTTCACAAAACTTGTTATATATCTCAAAAGCTAGTTGAATTTTTTTGTTCCATAAAAAGGCATTTAGTTTATACTCTATGCTTTTAAATAAGAGTCAATGTTAATTTTGCGAAAAAATGTTGGACTTCCTTTATGGTCTTAAGTAATTATTAAGCCCCTACAAATTTTATTCTTTTCAAAAAAAAAAATTATAAACTTATTTTTTGGCAGTAGAGGTTCAAATTTATAGTGGTTTTTAAACACTCAATACTTTTTAAACTTAGTATGTATTGTTTGTAAAACCACTGGATCCAGCCTTTTTTAACGGAATTAATCGATTTCGTTGATTAGAAAAAGATTTGGATCTTTATTATTTTATAAACAATTGAATATGCAGTAATAAATGTCTCAAAGTAGTGTTTTAAGGGCATAGGGGGGGTAAACACCCTTTTTTGGTTTTTTACCTTATTTTATATAGTTTTTGCTACGCTACAAGATGCTTTTTACAGATTTAAAAAATTCAAAATAATTTTTGAGATATAGCTGGTCAAAGTCGGAGGCAACAATAGGAACCTTATGGGAGGCGCAAACTAAAATGGCAAATAACTAGAAATCACTAAAAATCTTTCTCCTCCTACGTTTTTTGAGATAACTACCTCAAACTTTCAGGAAATGTTCCTTGCAATATTTAGAAAATTTTGTCGGAATAGAACTTATAAAAAATAAAAATTTTATAACAAAAAAAATAAAAAAAAACTGTTTTTTTTGATTATTTTTTATATAATTTTTTTTTTTTAACTTTTTAAAAATTCTTTCCCACAGAATTTTTTAAATATATCAAGGAACATTTCCTAAAAATTTGAGGTAGTTATCTCAAAAAACGTAGGAGGAGATAGATTTTTAGTGAAATAGTCTATTTTTGCAGTTTTAGTTTGCACCTCCCATAAGGAACCTATTGTTGCCTCCGACTTTGAACAGCTATATCTCAAAAATTATTTAGAATTTTTTTAAATCTGAAAAAGCATCTTGTAGCTTAGTAAAAACTATATAAAATAAGATAAAAAACCAAAAAAAGGTGTTTACCCCCCCCCCCCCCCCCCTTAATTAAAGTTAGGTGTTTTTTAAATTTGAAGTTTTATCTTTTTTAATCAGCAATAGATCTTGTAGAACTTTTGGCTTTACTTGAATTTTAATCATTATATCAATAGAATATATTCATATCTATCAGTATTACCATTATTATGAATCCTATTTTATGGACCTGGTAGATCACTAGTAAAAACTGATGTTAAAAGCTATTAATACTATCTTATATTTTAAAACTATCAACACTTAAACTTCAAATACTTTTTTCAATTACTATTTTATCTAATTACTTTCCTCGCATTAAACTTACAACTTAAATACAGTAACCTGATACTTAGGCACGCACTTTGAACACACCGCAAAAGTACCCAAGAAATTTTGGTCTTTATTTACTGATATTAAGTCTAATAAAAACATGTTTAAAATCACTTAAGTTTGCAGATGACTTTTACACCTAAATCCGATCTTAATATAATAGTTATCTATTAATATAATCAAATTTTTATATAGTATATATAATAATCATCTTAATTATAATATGTATTTTTTACGCTTTTGGTTTTTCACTTTTCAATCATAGGGTATGTAAATGTTAATTGCACTGTTCATTATTTTCTGTTATCTAGAATTTTAATTAGATTTTTATACGCTTTTTTATTTTTCTATCATAGGGTATGCAAATTTTTGTTACACTGTTAATTACTTTCATTTATTTAAATTTTGTATGACTATTCAAAATTATTTTATACTCTTATGTTTTAATCAATGAAAATTTAAATTGCACTACTCTTTATTTTCGTGAAATAAAAAAAAGTAGTATGTTTGTTTCAAATTTTGAAGTTTATATACAATTTGTAAGTTTATAACTTACTTTCTGGTTCGTTTAATTTAATTAGTACAGTATAATTTATTTCAAATTATAATAATTTTGTATTACCACTTTAAGGGTTATTGTTTTTATTTCAAAAAAATTGCATTTTTAAAGTTTTTTGGCTAAAAGGTGCGTACCATACCGGCAGATGCGTACCTAGGTGACAGGTTACAGTATTTTTTTGTTCTAAATAAGTAATCCATATACATTTTTAGCATCTGTTCTGCGTAATAATGTTTTTAAACTTTTTTTTTTTAATAAAATGACTTAAGTTTTGAAAACACAGAGAAAGTTAAATAAAAAGCTTGGAATGAACTTAATAAGAACTAAAATAAATGTGATTCTTTCAGCAAGTAGTTCTAAGCAATAAAGTGATATTAACTCCAGTAATATTTTTATTTTGAATCTAGGTTTTAAACATGAATTTTACCCTCAGCGTTATAAAATGCAGATTATATTATATCGTTGCACAACAATTTTTCAAACATTTAGGTATGAGGGAAAGGAAAGACTGATGATGAATTACTATACGACAGCGCAATATGCTTCTCCTGAAGTTTCTGCTAGAAAACCATACAAAGCAGAGCCTTCAGAGGTTTTCTCGTGCGGTGTGGTTCTAGTGGTTATACTGACAGGGGAGTATCCTTGGCAAGGGGCTTCGTTAGCACAGGTATGAATCACTATGATGTTCAACCTAGCACCCATTTAAATTATTTTGATGTGTTATAAAAAAGTATAATTGAAAATTATTTAAATTATAAAGTTTTAACTCATTTGAATCTATTACAGCCGAATTATTTCAAGTGGTATGAGCAGAAGACGTTCAACTTTTCACCGTGGAAGAAACTAAACACTTCAGCACTCAATCTCGCAAAGAAATTGCTCAAGCATGATCCAGAAAAACGAATAAAACTTAACGACATCCGTAGCCACCAGTGGATGCAGGTCCCTTCTAGAAAAAGAAATGTATCTGGCAATTTCAAAGTTGTTTTGGCTCAAAGCCAGCCCGCGCCGAAATTAGAGTCTATTGTATCTATGAGTCAGCCTAAATTGATGAAAAAGTCAGAGGTTGTTTTGAAGCCTATAATTAGCCATCGATGTTCCAGTTTGTCCCAGCCCATCAATTCAGACACTGTTGTAATTTCAACGCAAGGCATCACTCAATCGTTAGAACAATCTCAGCCCTATAGTCTTTTGGTTCGGAAAATGACTAGATTCTGGACCAGTGCAAGTGGTAAGATTATTACGGATGCAATCATGGAGGCTTGTGAACGACTTAGCTTCGTTACCAAGCAACACTCACTTTCAGAAATTCAAATAGAGGCAAATAACGCTTCCATAAGAAACCTCTCTTTTATCGTAACATCATATGACAGAGGCAACGTTGCAGAAGCTGATGATAGTGAGTCTTGTCCTGAAAAGCGTACTTTGGTGGACTTTCATCTCACTAGAGGTTTGGGAATGGATTTCCAAAAGTCCTTCCTTAAAATTAAAGCGAAATTGGCTAGTTATCTTAAGGAGGAAGAAATTTTTTCTTAATTCTTTGTTGTAATAACATGATATAATATCATTTATAAATTTTTTTTAGGATAATTATCTGTAACTTTAAAGTCTGGTTTTTTAAATAAAACCTTCTTTATCTCGTTCATAATTTTTAGAAATAACTTAAGAACAATATATTTCATTTTAACTTATTCGTTCATATAAATTAGAAAAACTTACATTTGCGAATATAGACCTCACAAAAATTATTAATGTTTAGAAAATATTTTTTATAAATCATGTTAAGGTATTTTAAATAATAATGTCCATACTTCGTTTACATTTTTAATATGTTTTTTATATAAGCAAATTTATGTGTTAAAAGTTTTGTTTTGAAATATACTAAAATACCTCTTTTCAGTTTAAAAATGCATATTAATTAATTTTTAAAACTTGATTTCGCTACAAATAAAGTTCGAGTAGCAATTAATTGTTTTTTTGTCAACCTGGAACATTAAAGAATTTTAATTAATTTTGTAGTAGATATAAATCTATCTGATCAAAGTATAGTTTTTGTATTATTAAAAACAATTTTAGTCTAACTAAAATTTAAATTTTACTTTAATGGATAAAAAAATCTGGAGAAAAATTTCTTAAAATCTACGACAAGCCGTACAACTATGTTCAACATAACTTTTTTTTATTTATACTTAAACGACAACAAAAAGTCAAGCTATTATGTTCATACATTTATTCTCCTAAAACAAGTAATAACTTATCATATAAATTTACTAAATAAACATTGTTCTATATTAACTAGCTATTTCAAGCGACTTTTTAGCGCTGTGAAACATGTTAGTCCAAATTTGTTTGGCAGTTTCAATTTCTTGCGAGCTCTGCATTTGTTCTAGTCGTTGTTCAACAATCAGCTGGAGCTTCAATCCTTTTTCTCCATTCTCATATATTCCATCATCAAACTCGGCTATGGAATTAACCACAGCATCAAGCTCTCTGCGATCAATTTTTTGCAAAACTTTGTACAATTTGCTGCAGAATAATATTCCACCGTTGCTGAAGTAGAAGCTGCATAGTATGTAGTTGCGCACGTGCATCAGTTTAGACATCTCCATGCCAATAAACGGTGATTTATCTTTACCGTTGTACAAAACACTGCTCTTAACTACAAGGCGACCTTGCAACACATCTGCAAACTCCTTAACCTGTTTTTTTAAATTTAATTATTTAAATTCTTGACATATTTACCAAGTAGTAAACATATAATGAAGGAACGGGTCAAAATTGCACGAGGTTACTAAATTACACGAAGATACTTTTGCACGAGGGGACAAAAACGCATGAAGACAATTTTGCACGAGTAAAAAAAGTCAGATAAATTAATAAAAAAAAAAAAAAAAAAGTCACGACCGAGGGTAAGGGGTAACAATGAAAGTAAAAAACAAATTAAAATTATAATACAACCGGATTCGTACGCATCAGGCTAAATCATGCTAAGTCAGGCTAAATCAGTTTTTGAAAAAAATTGAAAAACGTCAGGCTAAATCAGTTGTTTTATTTAAAAATTTGAGAATCTTAGTTTTTCTCAATTCAAATGCTTGAAAATTTTTGATAAATAAAAATTGAGAAATCTTTTTAAGATCAAATTCAGATGTGAATTTATTTATAAATAAAGATTTAGTTGTTAAAGACAAAATCAGTCAGTATTTGTAAAAATAAATGCTTAAAACCTTTTGTTGAATCTTTAAAATTTTTTTAAAAATATTCATTATTTTGTTTTGAGTAAATTATATACGTCATAAGTATGAAAATTAATAAAAAAAATACAGTTTAAACATTACAGTTCAGTTCAACAACTTAGCTGTTTGTTTGAATTTGTTTACATTAGCTTTGTTTTTCAGAGCTTAGTTGGTTGAACTGTTTTAATTTCTAATTTAAAGGCTTTATACCAAATACTTTTTAGATAAAAATCTTAGCAATTCATTCATATATTTTACTGTTTGTTTAAAGTTAATAGAGATATTCAAAACACTAAAACTTAGCTTTATGATATAACTACTAGGTTTTGTGGGAGTACAAATTTTAGGTATAAATCATTTTTCTTTACAAGAACAAAATATAAAAGGTTTTTTTTTTAATTTAAGTAAAAGCTTTTTAAGTCTGATACGACATTAACAATCACTATATTTATTTAGAGTTTAGGATTTATATTTATGTGCCAATTTTAAGTATTAGTCAAATTACTATAATTTTTTTTTATTTTAATATTCGTGTAAGTGTTTCATTTTAAATTTTAATAAAACACGACAATGCAAGTCGTTTTATCATAAATCTGGTTTTAATGGTTTTACTTAGTGCTTAATTAAGTTAAGCAATTGTGGTAAGTAATATATATATAATTTTTACACTAGTATTAGTAAGAGATTAGACATAACACTTAAATTAAAACTTATCACTGAATTTGTTATGTTTAGGGCATATGGGGGTCAATCACCTTTTTCACAATTTAGTCTTATTTTATTGTACTGTAACTAAACTATGAGTTGCTTTTTGCAGATTTTTAAAGCTCAAAATATTTTTGAGATAAAGCTGGTTGAAGTCAGAGACTACAATAGTACTAATCAAGACCCCCCAATACCTACAATGACTTATAAATGGGATTTTCTTTACCTTGAAAAAATGTCAGGCTAAATTGGTCTCAGTCAGGCTAAATGAAAAAAATTCGCGCACGAACCCTGAATACAATTAACAAAAAATCAACCCTTGCAAAAGTGTCTTCGTCCAAAAGTGACCCTTCGTGCAATTTTGTCCCCTCGTACAAAACTTGACAGCTACTCATATAATGTAGATAAGTAAAGAACATTTCTAAAAATATGTATTCTACCTTTTATTTCTTTAAACGGTTTAGCCTGTTATATTTTTATTGATGGAGAGACTTCTCTGATAATACATTATTTACAGTTGACAAAAACTTTGAGAGTGACTAGTTTCTAGTATGACCATAAATATTGCTTGATTAAAAACAAACTTTAAACGTTTTATCTAAAAGATAGACTTTAAAAAAACAACTGAGTTGATTTAATAACTTAAATTAATAATATACATACAATACATATAAAATAAAAACAAATTATACAGTAATCTACCTTTATTGTACCACCAATAAGAGTTATTCTTTCCATTTATAACCCAGTTGAAGTGTGTTGATTCGTTAACACACAGAAACATATGTTGGAACAATAAAGGAAGATTACTGTATAATTTGTTAAGGTTTTATATTCCAGTGAACTTGTTTCACTAGGATCTTTTGTTAACAAACACTTAAACTTATATTTTGAATAGTTACATTTCATATAATAACAAATTATACAGTATCCTTCTTTTATTACACTGACATATGTTTCTGTGTGTTAAACGAGTCAATACAATTCAACTGAGCTCTGTAAAAAATAAATACTGTAAGCAAAATACAGCAAGCATATTTTTAATGGACACATGTATATACCTACTTAAGCTTCTATTCTTTCCTTACAGTATTTATTTTTTTACAGATCTCAGATACTGTATAATTGTTATTATTATATATTCCAGTGAACTTTTTTCGCTAAAATATTTTCTTAACAAACGCTTAAATTTATATTTTGAATAGTTACAGTTTATATATAAATTTTATTCACTTAAACTAAGTAATTCGACTTATAAAGTGTAAGAAAGTGATTATTATAGTTATTTTTAACCAAAGGATCAGTCTTTTGTTAGTTAAGAGTCGGATTTAATACACAATTGTTTTGCTACTCATCCTATGTAAATTTAATTGAAAATACAAAACTGTAGTAAGTAATTCTTAAAAATTATTAATGTTCGCTTTCAACTAATTCAACGGCATATTTTTAAGTTTGAAGTAAAAAAAAAGTAATTTAACTACAAGATAAGAAGATTTTTTTGCTGACCCTTATTCTTACCTATAAAAATTAGTATATAGGAAAAATAATAAATAAAGATAACTTTATTTTTTATATTTAGATCAAAAGTAACAAACTTGTTCGTATTATTTTCACTTAATCTAGTTTGTGAAAAATTAACCAGCTATATTTGCTTTTAGCCAAAATGATTTATTATATACCTTGCTCAAAAAATATCATAAGTTGAAGGAAATGACAAATTTTCGCAAAAGATAAAATATTAATCTTGACTAACTTCAAAAAATGTTAACAACAGTCAGCTTATAAGTTTAGTTATTAAAGTTTATTGAAAGAAAATTTAATCCCAAAAAATTATAATTACCCACCTTCTTGAATAGATATTTTGTTTCAAGTTGTCTTTCTCGGCAAATTTCTTCTAAATTACAAAAATTTACTACTTGTGCCCTGACAAAAATTTGATTGAGAATCTTATTCAAATCCTGTTTAGTTGAATGTGATTCATCTGGGTTTGGTTTTACTGCATCTTTGCGGTCGATTTTAGGATGAAGTTTTAGCAAATATTCCTGTGCAGTCATTTCAATGTTATCTGTATTGTCCATTTGTTCAAATCTAAATATTAAAACCAGTTTAATTTTTATACTAGAGTTTATGTGCTTTATTTATTGAATAGAATAATTTTTAGTTTTAGTGTATTTTGAGAGCAATAATCAAATGTAAAGTTGAAAACTAAGTCTTCTTAATAGAAAAGAATAATACAAGTGCAAATTAACTATTCTATTCATTACCAGAAAAATTCTGACCTAGTCAAATAATTTTTAAAGCTATTTATTAAAAAAATTATTTTTTCCAACAAAACATGGTAATAAATAGATAAGTTAATTCATACTTGTTTTATTCTTTTCTATAAATTCTTTAGTCAGTAAATTAAGAAATTTTTTATTTTAGAAACAAGATAAAAAAGAAAAAACAACTCTAAAAGTTAATATTTAACTTTTACTTCTATTTTTTATTGGATCTAATATACTAAATTAAAAAATGAGTATGAGTGTAAAAAAATAAACTTTAAATCGACCCCTGCCTTTACTACAGGGGTCAACTAATCACGGGCAGGATTCACTTAGTTACTTATCAAGTTAATTCTACAGTCTGAGACTTACCTTTTAGTTAAAATAAGCGGTGCAAATATAATTCAAATAAATTAATGTGCTACAATATTGTACTTTTTTTTCAAAATTGAACAATAAAGTTCTCAATTTATGTACATCTAACTAGACAAAATATATTTTATTTAATAGATTATCAAAAACATTACAACGTTTCATGATTTATGAGAGATCTTAAGTTGTTACTTAAAACCAAAAACCAAGTTTTAATCATCTTTTGTATTCTGAATTTTTTTTAAATTTAAATACTGAAGAACTCTTATAAATCACATAAAAGTGTAATGTTGTGTTGATTATAATAATCTGTTAAGTAAAATCTAAACTAATGTACTGTCTAACTAATTAACTGTAAGGCTATGGGGTTCAACACTTAATTTTTTTTTCCCAGAATTAAAAACTAAAGTAAACACAAAAAGTTAATTCTTATTAAATATAAAATCTTAAATCAAATTTTCTTAAAAATTTTCCTAAACAAACATATAAACATGAAATTCTTCAGGGTTGATTATCTTTGAATTATGAAAAATATCTCTTTTCCTAAATTTTTAAGGCAATTAATTAAAAATTACCAATAAATGTTTTTTTGCAATATTTAGAACTTGAACGTAGTAGATTTAAAAAAATTAACCAATTTTTTTTTTTAAAAGCTAAAAAAAAAATAAAACACTCAAAAAAATCTCTTTTATAAAAATTATAACCATTAGTTTTTAAAAGTAATATGAAAAAAAATTAAGAACAATTTTTTAAACTAAGATATATTTTCAAATAAAGTACTCTATTAAACCTTAGTTTTTACCTTTCATAAAGAACCTATTAAACTCTACATTAACCACAAAATTACTTTTAATAATAAAAGCAAATATCAGCTCGAAGCTTAGATAATAAAGTAAAAAAACGATGTAAATTTAACAAGTGATTTACCCCACCACTTTGGCTTTAAATTAATAACTATCTTAATAAAATTTTATTGCTGTACTTTTTTTTTAAGGCAATTTAATTAAGGCAATGTTAGGCTTTTAGATAATCCTGACAAAGTGTAAAACAGCCTGTGATTGTCAAAAACAACCAAAAGAGTCAGAGTTTTTATAAATCTTCAAACGAGACTGAAGGATTGGCAACTCTTCAAGTAGTAATTTTCTGTTAACTACTAAAAATTGCAATGTAATGAAAGGTTAAAAAAAGGTATATTAAAAACCTTTCTTGGTCAATACTATACTCAATCTTTTGTCTTTCTTCATCAGACTGAAGCGTATCTTCTTCAAAAAACACTAAATTTTGCCATTTTTCTGCTTTCAAGTTTTCAAGATACGTCTGTAAGTTTATCTAGTTAATAATAAAAATTAATGAATATAAAAATAATTCTCTCACTAAAAAAATATTAAAATACTTTTCAAGTAAACAAAAATAAAATTAATTTGTTTCACAGATCGGTCTCAAGAACAAAAACCAAGTTGTTATATTAAATTAATTACAAGAAAAAAAATTTTAATATAAAACAAACGTGAAAAGATTTTTCTCTGGCTTCTCTTTGTGCATCAGTTTCCTTGATATAATTTATGGAGGGCATCTTTGAGATTTTACCTTCAGCCCTCATCTTTTCTTTATCTTTTTCACTTTTTTGCTTGGCAGCTTCATCAAGGTGATTGAGAGAAATGTTCATTTGCAGCTGCTTTGAGATGGGAGTAAGAGTGATGATGTTCTCACTGCTGACATGTCCTGACATCATCATGACCCCTGAAATTTATACAACATTCAAGTTATAAAATTGTTTCTATACCAAAATTATAAGTCTAAATGGTTTCATGACAATTCAAAGTTTTATGAGAGTGTCAAGGAACCATTCTTTGAAAAATAAACTTGAAACAACAAAAAATAAAATATGAGTAGTTGGTCCTAATACTAAAAATTATTATAGTAAAACCTAACTTAATATAAGTAGTTCGTAAAAAAAAATCTCAGTACTCAGAATTTGATATGTTATACAACCAAGCTCAATACCAGTAGTTGAGTAAAATATTCATGTTAAATTTATCCACTATAAGTATTTTAGACTAAATTATGTCAATACCTGTTCTAAGTCCTACTTAAAAAGTTATACTTATACTAAAATAAAGAAAAGTTTAATACTTATTTCAAACCAGTCACCTAAAAATAATGATACGTAAAAAAAGCCTAAAACTTTAAAAATCAACTTACGAGTAAAAGTTTTCAAAAATTAACTTGTATACAATTAATTATTTTATTTATAAATAAATAAAAAAGTTTTGTTCTATATGTACAAAGATGGTTTCTGTTCTCTCTTAAGTTGAGGCTTAAAAACAACCATTTTTAAGTAAGTAAATAAGTATGAGTTTAAATGACTAAAAATGTTTTACTCAGTCTAACTTTTCGAAATACTAAAAACAATTTATACATAGTTATACATTTTAAAAATTATAAGTTACAGTAGATTGTACATACGTTCTTAACTAACCAGGTGGAGGCTCAATATAACTAGATGTATACATATCCTTGTCTTGAATTCTAGATTCAAAGAACTTTTCAACGTCTTCAGCAATTTCCTTTGCTTTCTCTCCGTCACAATTTACTTTTGTATCTACCTGATTAAAAATTAATACAACTTTAGTACTATTGAATTTTTTAGTTTTGTTAAAATCTTACAATTTTGAGACATCCTCACTATATAAGTCAAATTTTGTAGTCAGTTGTTTTATCATTTTTTATGAAAAAAACTAAGTAAGTTTAATCATATATTATATATTGATACAATCAGCAGCAGAGATATCAAATACTAGTACATCAAAAACAATTATTTCAAATTTATAATTTTTAAAGAAGTCTTATTCTTATGTTATTTTTAAATTGCATTTGAACTTGCTTTAACCAGGGTTTCCAAAACTTATTGGCGAATTTTCTCCAGGATTTCAAAATTTTCTTCAGGTTTTTAAAAGTACACGTTTTAGAGTCTATTTTTAGTTTAAAATTAAGTTTAAGGTAGAAAAAAGTGCATTAAAAAGATACTGTAAAGCTACTTTAAATGTGTTTTTTAATAATTTTTTTTTATGAAAGCAAAAAAAATTAATATGTGATAATTTTTTGTGTTAAATCTTTGTTTTTTTCACGTAGAAGTTGTTTAAAATTTCAGATTTTTTAGTGATTTTTGTTCAAATTTCTCAAGTTCTAGGTTTTTTAGCCTAAATTGTCAAATTCCATGTTTTTCCAGGATTCCAGGTTTTTGAAAACCTGTTTAACTTTATTGTTGGAAGGAATTTATTGTATTTAAATAAAATTTGCAACTTATCATGAAAATATTTTTAATTTTAAAAAAATTATAAAATATAAAGTTTTTCGAATCTAATAGATTCTTTTTCGAATGCTAAATTAAATGTAAAACATTTTTAAATTATTTATATCATAATTGTTCAAAGTTATAAAAAACATGAAAGTAAAACAAAAAAACTTAATGATAATTGAGTTAATATATTGTTAGTGGGGCTATCTTTCCGTTTCCATAAAATTGCGTATTTAGTTTTGGTTTTTCTTTTTCGATGAGTATTGATTTTAAACTCAATTATTATTAATTTTTTTTGTTTTACTATCATGTTTTTTATAACTTTGAACAACTACGACATCTTAATTTTTTTATCAATCTTCAAAACTGCCCTATATTACATTATAATAAATTCAAAATGAATCAAGTAGATTTGAAAAGCTTCAAGTTTTATAAATTTTTATATATGAAAAATATATTCATCTTAAGTTGCAAAAGGTATTTAAACTTGCATTATGTTTTTAAAAACATCTTCATTAAAAAAATTAAAGTATTGACTCGATTTTGCTAAACCAGCCTAATTTTTTTTTTGGTTTTTGAAAATCACAAAGGAACAAATACAGTAGTGTGATTTCTATTGTAACTTTTTAATCATGTATGGTTTTTAATTATTATGAATTGTTTTTATTAAGGCCATAGGGGGGGGGGTAGGCCATGTTTTTTACAAGTTGATCTTATTTTATAGAGTTTTTACTAAGCTTCAAGTTGCTTTTTACCGTTTTTAAAAATTCGAATTAGTTTTTGAGATATGACCGGCCAAAGTCGGGCCGCATAACAGGTTCCTTATGGGGAAGGAAAAACTAAAACGGCGAAAAAAGACTAATGCATTCAAAATCTATCTCCTCCTTCATTTTTTAAGCAATCTTCTTCAAACTTTCACAGTCTATTCTTTATACAATAACAAAAAAACGTTATTTGTGACTTTAAAAAATTTCAAGTAAAAATACCTTTTTTTTGAAAAAAAAAAAAATTTTTTTTGATAAAAAATCACTTTTTTATTTTTATCATAAAATTTTTTATTTTTAAATTATTAAAATTCACAAATAAAGTTATTTTCTCATAATGTTAGGAACATTTCCTGAAAATTTGAAGAAGATTGCTTGAAAATGAAGGAGAAGATAGATTTTAAAGCCCGTTTTTAAAAACTTGAGAAAAACGGCTTTAAAGTTACCCTTTATAAAGACAACCCTTTATATAAATGGTCATAAAAAAAAAAGTTACTTAATATTTTTAAAATCTAAAAAAAGCATCTGAAAGATTATGAAATTTACTATAATATAAGTCTATATGTTATTTTTGGTCAAAAGATGGCTTCTACCCCCTATGGCCTTAACAAAAACCAATCAAATAAAGGTACACTACTTATAAAGAAAGTATTATAACTAATTTTTATTTCTAGTCTAAAAACATGTACCATTTTGCAATCTTCATTTTTTAAGCAATCTTCTTCAAACTTTCACAGTCTATTCTTTATACAATAACAAAAAAACGTTATTTGTGACTTTAAAAAATTTCAAGTAAAAATACCTTTTTTTTGAAAAAAAAAAAATTTTTTTTGATAAAAAATCACTTTTTTATTTTTATCATAAAATTTTTTATTTTTAAATTATTAAAATTCACAAATAAAGTTATTTTCTCATAATGTTAGGAACATTTCCTGAAAATTTGAAGAAGATTGCTTGAAAATGAAGGAGAAGATAGATTTTAAAGCCCGTTTTTAAAAACTTGAGAAAAACGGCTTTAAAGTTACCCTTTATAAAGACAACCCTTTATATAAATGGTCATAAAAAAAAAAGTTACTTAATATTTTTAAAATCTAAAAAAAGCATCTGAAAGATTATGAAATTTACTATAATATAAGTCTATATGTTATTTTTGGTCAAAAGATGGCTTCTACCCCCTATGGCCTTAACAAAAACCAATCAAATAAAGGTACACTACTTATAAAGAAAGTATTATAACTAATTTTTATTTCTAGTCTAAAAACATGTACCATTTTGCTTACATTAAAAAATACAAAGCTAAAGTTGGTTTTCGGTTACATACACAAATAGCAAATAAACCTTTCTCCATTATATACATGGAATATATTTGATGATAGATATTAAACATACCATTTACTTTAAAAACAAACTTAACGCATTTTGAACGTTGCCACAAAAATGATAAACGATTATATAAATTGTATTAATCTATTTGACTTCAAAAGTGTGTTTAATAAAAATTGAAGCATCTAATTCTTATAAAATTTATATTATCATAATAAAAATAAATTATAAAAACATAGACTTTTAGAAACATTTCATAAATAGTGAAATTTTTTTAATTGATCAATGAAATAAATATTTAATGAATAATAAATAATTAATTTAAAAAAATCTGGACTTTTAAGCATACATTTTGGTTAAGGAACATTACAAATACGCCTGGTATTTCTTGCAAGGTGCTTTTGACTTAAATATTGGTGGAACTAAAATATTCAGGGTTCGTGCGCGAATTTTTTCATTTAGCCTGACTGAGACCAATTTAGCCTGACATTTTCTTAAAGTAAGGAAAATCTCCTTTAGAAGTCATTTTAGGTATTGGGGAGTCTTGATAAGCTTTATCTCAAAATATTTTGAGCTTTAAAAATCTGCAAAAAGCAACTCATAGCTTAGTTACAACTCAATAAAATAAGACTAAATTGTAAAAAAGGTGATTGACCCCCCTACGCCCTTAACAGAACAAATTCAATGATAAGTTTTAAAATAAGTGTTATATCTAATGTACAACTAATGTAAAAATTTAATATATATTACAAACACAATTGTTCATTTCAATTAACACTAAGTAAAAACATAACTAGAAGATTTATATTAAAACAACGCGCATTGTTGTGTTTTATTAAAATTTAAAATGAAACGCTTACACGAGTATTAAAGTTCAAACAAACAGCTGTTATTGAACTAAACTGTAATGTTTAAACTGTAGTTTTTTATGAATTTTCATAATTATGACATATATAACCTACTCAAAACAAAATAATGAAGATTATTAAAAAATTTTAGAGATTCAACAAAATTTTACAAATACTCACTGATTTTGTCTTTAATAACTAAATCTTCATTTAGAAATAAATTCACATCTCAATTTTATCTTAAAAAGATTTCTCAATTTATTTTTATCAAAAATTTTCAAGCATTTGAACTGAGAAAAACTGAAATTCTCAAATTTTTAAACAAAAAAACTGATTTAGCCTGACGTTTCTCAACTTTTTTCAAAAAAAACTGATTTAGCCTGACGCGCACGAACCCTGATATTGATTATTGTTAAAAAACTAATTTTACAAAATACTACAAAATGATAAATTGATGTAGTAGCAAACTTCCTTTTATTATAAAATTAAAAGTTTATTTAGATATGTTTCAAGAAAAATAATAATTACTTATAAGGATTTCTCTTTCATTACTTATAGCCATCTAAATAAACTAAGTTAACCTATCAGGAATCTAGAGTTATAACAAGTTTTTTCTCTTTGAGTCAACAATTTCATCCTAAGTGTCCTTAAACCAGGGTTTCCCTTGGGGCCATTATAGAAACTTAGGGGCCATGAGGTCATAACTTAAAACTTACACCAAATACTTTAGAGTTGATAAGAAAAAAAAAAGGTCTTAGGCTTTTTAATGCGAACGGGTTAAATATGCATGAAGGGACACTTTTGCATAAAGGGTTTTATTTTTGCACAAAGGGTCATGTTTACACAAGAGTAAAAAAAAAAACCAACTGAGGGTAAGTGTTAGGGGTAAAAGTGATAGTAAAAATAAAATAGAAAAAGGAAATAAGTTTAAATTGAATTTATTAATAAAAAAAATAAAAAATCATAAAAGAAGAGAAAAAAGTTACCAACCAAGGGTTAGGGTTAGTGGTAACAGTAATAGTAAAAAAAAATAGAGATCAGAGTATCTCAATAAAAATTAAATTCTAGTCAAAATATTATACAAAGCAAATACTTTGTGGAACAAGTTACCACAGGATGTGGTATCGTGTGAGAGGGTGGAACATTTTTGTTTAAAACTAAAAATACTTAATCTAAATAGTATAAATATAAGTAAAATTCAGTAGCTTTCCACAAAAACAAAACAAAAAAATAAATACAACTTTTATAGTACTTATCCCATCTAAATTAACTAGTGTTTTTTTGCTTTTCTATTAGTAATATTTAATAGTTTTATTTCCTTACGCCTCCCTTATAACAGAATATCAATTTACTTTTATTAATTTTGTACAAATGTGTTGGTATGTACTAAGTTATTGCTTTTTAAATCAAGCAAATAAGTTTAAACTTATTAATAAGTTTTTTATAGTTTTAACATGTTTAATGTTTTGTTAATGTTTACTTTTTGTTGTATAAATGTATTTTATGTTGCTTTTAATTTTCTCATTGTGTGTCCTGTTTAAGGGCATAGGGAGGTAAACACACTTTTTTGGTTTTTGATCTTATTTTATATAGTTTTTACTTAGCTACAAGATGCTTTTTACAGATTTAAAATATTCAAAATAATTTTTGAGATATAGCCGGTCAAAGTCGGCGGCAACAATAGGATCCTTATGGGAGGCGCAAACTAAAACGGCAAATAACTAGAAATCACTAAAAATCTATCTCCTCCTACGTTTTTTGAGATAACTACCTCAAATTTTCAGGAAATGTTCCTTGCAGTATTTAGAAAATTCTGTCGGAACAGAATTTAAAAAAATTAAAAAATAAAAGTTTTATAACAAAAAAAACAAAAAAAAAAAACTGTTTTTTTTGTTTATTTTTTATATAAAATTTTTATTTTTTATTTTTTCAAAATTCCTTCCGACAGAATTTTTTAATATATCAAGGAAGATTTCCTGAAAGTTTGAGGTAGTTATCTCTAAAAACGTAGGAGAAGATAGATTTTTAGTAAAATAGTCTATTTTTGCTGTTTTAGTTTGCGCCTCCCATAAGGAACCTATTGTTGGCTCTGACTTTGACCGACTAAATCTCAAAAATTATTTTGAATTTTTCAAATCTGTAAAAAGCATCTTGTAGCTTAGTAAAAACTATATAAAATAAGATCAAAAACCAAAAAAGGGTGTTTACCCCCCCTATGCCCTTAAGTGGATCAGATTTTGATGCCTGAGTCCAACATTGCACAATAAACAATATAAGAACAATAATAATAGTATAACTTCATTTAATTTTTTTAAGACTTAGAGAGTTTTTAAATTAATGTTTTTAGGTAAGGATATAACTTTTACACAGATATACTAAAGTTATAGAACTTAAACTCTGCATTTTAAGTCAAAAGTATTTGACTTCAAAAAACTAAAAACATTCTTAAATGTCAAACTAAATACAATCAAACCTGCTGAAAGTATTGAAAAGCATTGTGCTTAGGTTTATACTTTGCTCCAAGACGTATGTACTTACTGCTCTCTTCTAATTCAGGGTTGCAAAAATGGTGGTGAGGAGGTAAGTGGGTGTGCTTAAGTAGTAGAAGGTTGGCAATATCTTGGCTAATAAATACTCTGTACTCTTCAACTACTTCATTTTGTTTTAAGTCAGACTGCATGGGTTCCTCTTTTACTTTGATATTTGCTGCTATATTGTTCACGGCCTCAACTTTGTTCATTTTGTACTTTTGAATCTTGTTAACCATCTGGAGTCAGATTTATTTAACTATACGACTAATGGTCTGTTAAAACAGAAATGAAAATATTTAAAACAGAACTTGCTTCACACAAAGACTAAACATAACTTATTTATATAAAGGCCGACTAATTTGTTATACTAGTTTAAATACTATACAATCTACAATAAACTATACTAAACACAGGGTTGTCACTTGTTTTTTTGAAAAAATTTCCAGGTTTTACAAATTTCTTCCAGTTTTTTAAAAGTACATATTTTTGGGTCTATTTTTAGTTTAAAGTTAAATTTAAGGTAAAAAACTGTGTTAAATAGTATAAAAAGATTGAAAATTTACCGTAAAGCTACTTAAAATGTGTTTAAAAAAAATTTGGTTATGACAAAAAATTTTTATCTATATGATAAATTTTTTGAGTCAAACTGAAATTTTACTATTCAACATGTTGAAATTCTTAAAAATTCCAGGTTTTTTCAGGTTTTTTGTTCAAAATTTCAGGTCTTTCCAGGTTGTTTTCAAAATTTATTAAATTCCAGATTTTTTTGCCTAAATTGTCAAATTCCAGGTAAAGTGGCTACCCTGTAAACATATTACTTGCAAAAATTTATATAAACATGGTTTCCAACTTTTCAAGTAAAACTTTTACTAAGTATTTGGGTGAAACAAGGTTGCCACTTGTTTTTATTTTTTTTTCCAGGTTTTCCAAATTTCTTCCAGGTTTTTAAAAGTATACATTGTTGGGTCTATTTTTAGTTTTAAGTTAATTTATATATAAGAAACTGTGTTAAATAGTATAAAAACATTGAAAAGATATTGTTAAGTTACTTTAAATGTGTTTTTTAATAAAAAAATATTTTAATGATGACAAAAATATCATACTTACATGATAGATTTTTTGTGTCAAATCAAAATTTTACAACTGAAAATATTAAAATTATTAAAAATTCCAGGTTTTTTTCAAAACTTCTCAAATTCCAGGTTTTTCTAGGTTATTTTTGCCTAAATTGTTGAATTCCAGGTTTTTCTTGGTAAAGTGGCAACCCTGGTTAAAAAAATTAAAAAATAGAAACTTTATAACAAAAAACTAAAATAAAACAGTTTTATTTTTGTTTATTTTGTATATAAAGAAATTTATTTTTAAATTTTTTGAAAATTCTTTCCAACTGAATTTTCTAAATATATCAAGAGACATTTCCTGAAAATTTGAAGTAGTTATCTCAAAAAACGTAGGAGAAGATAGATTTTTAGTGAAATAGTCTATTTTTGCAGTTTTAGTTTACACCTCCCATAAGGAACCTATTGTTGACTCTGACTTTGACAGGCTATATCTCAAAAATTATTTGAATTTTTTAAATCTTTAAAAGCATTTTGTAGCTTAGTAAAAACTATATACAATAAGATCAAAAATAAAAAAAAGGGGTTTACCCCTAAGCCCTTATTAGTTGGTTAAAACCAAGTTGGTCATATGCACGAATTGGGGCACACATTATTCAATGTTACCTGCAGGAACTTTTTCTAATTTAATTTGATATTCAATATATATTTACTACCAGGTCCAATTTTCTACAATGTGCTTTTTTAAAAGTAAAGAAATTGGTAAGGTACGCACCCGCGTAATGTACGCATTAAATTTATTAATTTTTTTATATATTTTTTTTAAATTGGTTTTAGGAAATATATTTAAAAGTAAGTATTTACAAACTTTTTACGTCTGTTATCAGAGACGAAGACAAGCTCTTTAAAGCAAAGATATATAAGCTGTAACTACTAGTAACACTTCAACTACGTTTGAAATTTTAACTTTATAAAAACTTTATTGTCATAAAAATAAAAATTATTCTTTTTTTCAAAACTTGTATTTGACTATAACAAAAAAATTATTAGGTTTAAAATGAGTTTTTTAAACTAAAGTTTAATTAAATTGTACTAGAACTGTTTTAAATGGGTAGCTGTCTAAATTGAACGAGCGTACAAAATTGCACGAAGATACTTTTGCACGAGGGGATGAAATTGCACGAAGACGAAAGGCCACTTTTGCACGAGCAGAAAATTTCGCAGGGAGACAGTTTTGCACGGTTTAAATTATTTTTATTTTATTTTTTGATTTTATTAGATATTTTTTTTTGAGTTTTTTTTTATTTTTACTATCACTGTTACTTCTAACTTAGGAGTCCTAAGTCCTTCCTCCTAACCCTTACACTCAGTCGGTAAGTTTTTTTTTTAATTTTTTTAACTTCTAATATATTTTTTTATTTTTTTATTTTTTATTTTTTTTTACTATTACTGTTACCCCTAACCCTTACCCTCGGTCCGTAGCTTTTTTTTAATTCATTCTGAATAATATTTTTTAGCTATATTTTATTTCATCTTTACTATCACTGTTACCCCTAACCTTTACCCTCGGTCGGTAAGTTGTTTTTATTTTTTTGTTTTATTTTAATTTTTATTATTTTTATTTTACTATT
Organism: Thalia democratica; assembly: GCF_965202585.1. NCBI lineage: Eukaryota > Metazoa > Chordata > Thaliacea > Salpida > Salpidae > Thalia > Thalia democratica. The sequence continues at coordinate 64,727,651 of NC_139165.1, forward strand.
ACTGTTACCCCTAACCCATACCCTTGGTCAGTAGTTTTTTTTTAATTGATTTTTTTCTTGTTACTAATTTTTTTAGTTATTTTTTAATTTTACTATCACTGTTACCCCTAACCCTTACTCTCGTTCTGTAACTTTTTTTTTTTAGTTATTTTTTTTAAATATTTGTTTTATATACTCTCGTGCAAAAGTGTAACTTGAATTAATCCAAAGGGTTGATCATACCAATTCGATCATCAGACCATAAGCTTTCGGTAGACTGGGACCGGTTTCGTCCTGATGATGACAGATGTCAGTAATTCACAACTAAATACTTGCAATTTATAATCTACAAATGGTTTATATATGCAAGCATGAAGCAACCGATTGCTGGCATTAATCAATGACGTCAGCATTGTCTTTTGCCGTGCAATGTTCAATACATTGTCACACGGCGAAAGTCCGCAGAGCAGAAGCCTGAATTTTCGTATGCCGTGAGACAAGCTAAGTTTATCTAAAGCAGGGTTTCCCAAACTTTTTTGCTAATGGCCCCCTTTAAAGAGTTTGAAAAAGTTATGGCCCCCTTCAACATATAGATTACTCATAAACTACGATAAAATACACATTAGACCTTTTTTTTTTTTTTGCTCTTCATCTGAAACTCAAGAATATCTAGTGTAAGTTTCTAAACTGCCATAAAATACACATAAGACCTTTTTTTTTGCTCTTCATCTGCAACTCAAGAATATCTAGTGTAAGTTTCAAGTTATGGCCTCATAGCCCCCCTGTGGCTCCTTTACTGCTCATGGCCCCCTGAGTATCTGTCATGGCCCCCTAGGGGGCCACTTGGCCCACTTTGGGAAACCCTGATCTAAAGGGTTCAGTGATCAGTCTACCGAAAGCTTGTGGTCTGATGATCGAATAAGTATGATCAACCCTTTGGATTAACTTGAGCTTGTCTCACGACATACAAATGTCTAGGCTTCTGCTATGCAGACTTTTGCCAATGTTTATGTTAAGTCTCTTGATCTTAATATTGAAATGAGATCAAATTAAACTGTTACTATCGTAATATAATAAATAAAGTCAAATGAAACATTTGTCTTGTTATAGTTGATATTATTAAAATTAGCTTGAAATTATTAGTAGTTTCACTAATGTTAGCGATTTGAGCATATATAGACAACAACTTTAAAAGAAATAAAATTTAAATGACGCATTGTTGAAATAACAAAACTATTAACATTTAAAGAAACACCTTTGTTTCTAATTAAAATATAATTCAGTAATGTATGAACATGAAGTATGAACTATACATTAGCAGGGCCTTATTTTAAAAACAAAGCTGAAAATTATTTGAAAATACAGCTGAAAAACTCCTGCAAATTGAACCAAAGCGTGCGCACATAAAACTAAAGATAACCGCTTTATGTTATTTACCTAACTTAAATGTATATATTTCAAAGTGTTTATATTTGCTTTGTACGTATCGCTATACTACTACTTGAGCCTGACATTTTAAGTTAAAACAAACATTTGTGCGCTTTTTATGGTTGCTTTACGTCTGAGAGTTCTAATTCAATGGAAAACTTGATGTATGACAGAAATTATAAAAACCCAGAAAAAATTATTTAATTACTTTTAAATTAAAAAGTTTAAAATGATATTTTTATATGATATGTTTATTTAAATTTTGTTTTAACTCTATATTGAATATTGCTAATAAACTTTTGAAAATTATTTAAACACCTTTTAAACTTTTAGTTTTTAAATTAAAACAAATTTAGACTTGATTTGATATCAGTTTCGAAACTAAATATAAGATGAAAATGAGAAATGTAATAGGTAAATTATAAATTAAGTATAATTTTTACATTGTGCAGTGTGCCTTTATCAAATTAGAAATCATTAAGACGCAATGCAAAAACAAACTAGGATAAAATAACCAATAATATGTCATATGATGGAATTTTTAAAGCTAACTCACAAATTAAAGCTAAAATTTAAAACTACAACAAGGAGAGTATTTACAAAAGAGAATTATAGAAAACATTGATTGTGTTTAGATAAACCCTTTTATTATGTCAAAAAACAAAAACTGTAACTATCTCTATGAATTGAGCAAAACTGTTTTAACTCAAATTTCAATAAAATCTAATTTTTGTAATTCTATGGAAGATGAAACATTAAAAGTTTTACTGAAATCATCAGTTCCTAAAAATGTAAAAACGTAGAAGTTAAAAAAAGTAAATATTGAACTAAAAACTAGTTGTTTTTTTTGTTTATATATTTCAACTATTTGTTTAAGCCATTAAACACTTTTTTTGTGTCGAGTTTACTTAAAGACTTCAATATTATAAAATTTAACTATTACAGTTTTGAATGCTGTTAGTCCTTTAAAAATCAGTAAATGCTTATTTTTTTACATAATATCAAATATAACAAAAATAAACTTTATGGAAAAGGAAAAGTTTTGTGTTTTATTGCAATTAGTTGTCAAAATCAAACTTTAAAAGCTTCCATCTTTTTTTAATAAATTAGCTATACAAACAAGTACATAGCTAGATATAAAAAAATCTCACCTCCGGTTATTAATTTTAAATAAATAATAACAATTTTATTAATCTAATGAAAATAGTTGAATGGTGAGAAAGGTTAGATAACGGTGTTGGTTTTCAGTTGATTTTATTTGATACGACTAAATTTTACTGCTAAAATCAGGTTATCAGGTACAAATAAACAAACAATGATCTAAAAAATTTTATGTATTTTTTAAATACTAATAATAATACTAATTTAGTGTTTATACTTTTAAAACTGATTAACTTAAGATGTAACAATGCTTTAAGTTTTAACATAATTATATGTACATTTCCACTTATGATTTAAACTCTTATATATATACATATATATATATATTATATACTGCAATTTTTTTTTCTATAGAATTATTAAGAATTAAAAATAATATGTTTCGTTTTTTCGATTAGTTTTTAGTTAGTACTGCTTAGCTCATGTTAGTTATTAATAAGTTAACTGTTTTTTGAATTTTTTATTTTCTTAAATTTTTATTGTTTGTTTTCCTTTCCTTAAAGTTTAAGTTTTGACTTTGAAAACAATTTATTTTAGTTCATTATAGTTAACTAAAGCATGTGTTGTATAACTCGGTAAACAAGAAGTCTATTTGTACACGAGGTCTCTGAGCATTTGGTTTTTGTGTTCAATAAACTAATTATTTAAAGTTTAGATCAAAAAAAGAACTGTCTTTGGTTGGATAAAACTTGTTTTAAAAAAAGCCGTTAAAAATTTATCGATCAAAATGGTTAATTTAAAGAAACATTTTTCAACAGATGATAGATTATAAATATGTAATTTTTTTTATTAGACATAACTTTTTTATTTACTTTTAAAGTAAAGATATTTTAGGGGTTCAGAAGCCTAAAAGGTTGACGTTTAGTATGGTATATATAAAAAAGATATTAAACTAAATATCATACTAAATCAGGGTTTCCCAAACTCATTTACTAAATCGCCCCCTTTTCAGTAATTTGAAAAAAAATCGCCCCCCCCCCCTGATTTTACAAAGTAGTTTTTCTTTTGAGTACAAACTTTTGAGCTAAAAAAGTTGTGTTCGAAATGTAATTTAGTCTGGTACTTCTTATGTACGCACTTTTGTGTTCAAAGTAGTTTACAGGGCTTGAGAAAATAATTTACAGTTATTTTCTTAGAAGCCCAGTAAAGTGTTTTAAAATACTTAATGATTAAAAGGCCTTGTGTTATCTGTAATCAATCCTGTTTAAATATGAACTGTTTTGAAACTAATGATACTTTTAGGTCAGTGGTGGACAATTTTTGTAGTCAGCTATTCATATTTACTAAAAAATATTTTCTAGTTTCAACTCGTTAAAAAAATGTAATTGCGGGCTGCATGATTTTAAAAAAATAACAAATAAGAAAATTAAAAAACTCGAGCAAAATTGTAATAAACTCATGTACTATTATTGTGATCTACGAAATATTATTGTGAACTGAAAACGAAATGAAAGCGTATTTCAAAATATTAAGTATCAAAAAACTTAATTTTATTTATTATGCACAAGTAGTTTTCAATTTACTTAGCGGGTCGAAATTCGACTGGATCTGAGACTGGATCTGAGCCTTACGTTACCTATCTGAAACCTTAACTGAAACCTGAAATTATAATAATATCTCGTATAACAAATTTCGGACATTTAGAAGTTAATACTAAGTAACTTATTTAAGTCGCACAAAATACTTAAATTATTCTATAAATAGGCATGTTCTAAAATAACTATACCAGAGATTAAAAAACTAAAAAAACGAACAGTTTATCATACAAATAATAAAATTAAAACTAAAAATTAATTTCTGATCTAGTTTGAGGAAGTTTGACCGACTGGTTGATTTTCTCACATGAAAAGTGGTTTCATCAACAGCTTCAGTTAATGCAGTAAATTTATTAATTTCAATATTAAGATATATTGTAAGCAAGTTAGTTGTAAAAATTAAAAATTTAATTTTAAACATTTTAAACTATTTGTTTCGTAGTAGAATACCATGAAATAGTACTTGACTTGGAATAATCTTTAGGGAACTAAACCTTAATTCTAACAATTTTTTTTCTTTATTTAAATTCAAAAAAAAATCCAATGTTTTACACTTAATTCTGTGAACAGAAAGTAATCAATTATAAAAAACTTTTAACTAGGATAAAATTTTGTTTTGTAACTGTAGCAGTCTTTTTGATGGCTCATTTAATTCTGTTTAATTTTTTTTTTCTAGCTATTAGCCCATAATAATTTAACAGAGGAAAATAGTGAAAAACTAAAAGCTAGTGTTGAAGTATTAAAATAAACAAAGTATATTCTAATTGCTAATATTATTGAATTAAGAAAAAACCAAAAACAGTTGTATTAATAGTCTAAAACTCCTTATATAATAATAATTTTTCAACAATAATAAATCAAGTAAGAAAATAAAATTGAGTTTAAGAAACTTTTAAATGAAAGAGTAGAAGTCATTTAAAATAGAGACCTCAAATTTATACTCTTTTAAAACCAAAAAGTTCATATTAGAATTTAAAACTTTAATAGTTATAAAAATTTTACTATCAGATAATAGGTATATAGTTATATAAGTTATATACAGATTAAACAAGTAATAACAAAAACCTGTCAATAAAGGTCTTTCAAACAAATATTTTAATTTTATCACTATGCTATAAAAACTTTTAGAATGAAATGTAAAACGACGAATATAAACTACAAAATTAACCAGGTCAAAATAAAACTGTTAACAACTTTAAAACATAAACCATTTAATAAACATAGTAGACTTCCGCTTAAGTTCGCACTTTGAAAAAAACTAAAAAGTGCAAACTAAAAGAATTATTACCATTTTTTTTTTACAAAATGACAAATTTCAATATGTTATATGCAATAATGTTATGAATAAACATGAAATCCACTAAAATATAAAACAAACTTTCATTAAAATAAAACAGATCTATATAAGCTAACAAATACTATATATATTTTGTTTTGTTAATATTTATTTAGTAATAGACTTTACTTTAGTTATATATAAGAAAATATAAATTTGCTTTTTTATTTGGGTAAAAAATGCGAACTCAAGAGGAAGTCCACCGTAAGTAATATTTATTAGGCATTATGCAAACCTGTTGTAGAATAAATAGCTTAATAAAGTTGTTATTATAAAAAAAACTACTTAAATACAATACAAACCAGGTTAAATAAGAAGTTTTCAAAAGATCAAATAGTCTAATATAATGTGAAGGATGAGGTTCATGACTGCTTGCAAGTTTTTCTAATCTGATTCTTAATCAGTAAAATAGAGCCTTAAGTCACCTCCTTTATAAATATCTAGATTAGATCTTTTGCTCAAGATGTTGATAACTGAACTGAAAGCTTTCTCAACAACATAGCTAGAAGGAAAAGCTATAAACAACAATCTAAATTCCTGTTAAATGATTGGATACTTTTGCCTTAGTTTTTGTTGAGTCCAAAAGCTTTCATATCGTTGTTTGGAAGAATTTACTTGAAGTTTAAGGTCAGTTTGTAAGTCTGAGAAGGTTTCCTGTATGTCGTTTATTTCAAAAGTATCTGCCTCGAAGGGATCCGTATTTTTATCTATATGATAGCTTTTTTTGTGTCAGATCTAAATTTACTACTTAATATGTTAAAATCGTTAAAAATTCCAGATTTTTTCCAGGTTTTTTTTTGCCGAACTTGTCAAGTTCCAGGTTTTTTAAGGCTTCTAGGTAAACTGGCAACCCTGTATAGTTTTATTTCTTAGTCTAACTTGGTGACTTTTCAAAATACAACTGGAAATATCATGAGGTGATAGTTAATAAAAGATAACATAGATTTTTACAAACCATTTATGATCCGAAATAACATATATCTCAGGTTATAAAATAGTTAGAGGGATTTTAATCATCTATGATATATGTAATTGTTAAACAAGGAAATATATGAATGAAAATATAGTATTTACTTGAAAGTAGGAGTCATAAACACTTGATTTTTTTCTACTTTTTACATTAATAAAATAAACTTTTTGTTTAAGTTTTACCTCAGGGTCATACAATTTAGAGCAAGCTAAAATTAGTAAAATTGCAACAAAAAAAAAAAAAATTTCATGACAGCCCAAAATTTTAAAATCGCCCCCTTTTCGCCCCCTTACTAGTTATCGCCCACCCTTTCGCCCCCTTACTAATTATCGCCCCCCAAATTACTAAAATCGCCCCCAGGGGGGCGATATCGCCCACTTTGGGAAACCCTGTACTAAATAGATATCAACTACTGTAATCACTCGCTAATATACGCACTCGTTTAGTTACGCATTCTCGTGTAGTTACGCACTTAAAAATTCTTAAGAAATATATAAAAAATTAAAAACTTTTAACTCATTGTACCAAAAAACTTGATAGTTAACAATAGTTTTGATTAAGATTCTGAATAAAAAATTATTGTCTGACCAACACTAATAAAAGTTCGCAGCACAAACACGTGATACAGTCCTCTTGCAGTATGTACAAATAATCATCTAAAGAAACAGCTCAAAAAAAATTTCCTGCAAAATTTGACACTGATATTAAATAAAAACATGACACATGTTACACAATACTTTTGTTTTTCTTAGTAGAAACATTGTTAATTCTAAATGACGTATTTTTTCTGTTGCACTTGCCTTGCACAGCAAACGTTAAAATTTTTGCACTTTGCCTTAGATTCTATACTTTACTTCACTACTTGCTACAGCTTTAGAAAAAAACAACTGTTGAAATTGATGGTGTTTATCATCATCGTTTTTAAACCCTTAAATCCCTTAAGATTTATTTAATACCATGCAAGACATTTTTAATCTTGTGAGGGCATGAACAAGTTAAAAAAATACTTTGTTAAAAATTAGATAAACAATTTTTATTAAAGTATTTTATTATACTTCATCATTTTCAAAATGATGATAGCCATCACAGCACCAAACTATATACATATGTAAAACTTGTATGAAAACTAAATAACTAAACAAGTAATTAAAAGTAGGAAAAGCTCCAAACTGTTTGTAATCAAATGATTTCTAAGACAACCGCCAATACAGTATGCATGTTTGCGGGTCCGATTTTAAGTGAAACGTAATTCCTCTTATATTTGCTGGGTCAGCATTTTGAAAATAAATTAAAAAAAATTCTCTTTAATTTATACCCTTAACCCTAACTTAACCCTCCTTACCCAAATTATTATTATTTTTTATTTATACCCTTAACCCCAACCCAGCTTACCCAAACATATAAAAAAACTGTTAAAAAACAAAACTTTGATAATTTTTTTATGCTGACTCAGCAAATATTGGGGAAACACCTAGAATTTAAATAGGACTTTATGTTTGCTACCTATCGTTAATTAAGTTCTCTCGTTTAACTGCGTACTTTTGCTGTGGACGCAATAGGCGTCGATCCGCGAGAGGTGACTATAGCGTAAAGTTAACTGAAAATTTACAACTTAAAGTTAAAGTATAATTATCAAAACGAAAAAGGTTAAAAAAATATATTTAAGTCAAATAATTTTCAAGGACTTATTTTCATTAAAGTATCAAATCAATAAATGTTCACTTATTTTTCATTTATTAGGTTTTAGTAAAAAGAATAAATAATTAAATTAAGTAAACTAAACATGATTAAAAGATGTGAGTATGATAAATATATACTATGTATTGAAATATAACTATAAAAGTTAATGTATAGCATAGGAGTAATTACACTGTACTTTTCAAGCAAAAAAAATACATTTTAATAAAATCAATTAAAAAAGTACATTTACAATTTTCTTTAACTTTGAATTTAAGAACGTTATATATTGAAAAAAAAAGTTTTTTAGCATCTACTTTAGAAAAAACCTCAATGCTGATAACATTAACGCTGTGACAAAAGAATCCTACTAGCGAATTTTTTAGTACAGTCACCTCTTGCGAATCTACGCACATTGTGTCCACAGCAGAAGTGAGTAACTAAACTAGATAACGTAATTATATTATTAAACGAGAAGTAGCAAATATATTTACTGTATTGGCTGTTTCTTTTAATGCATTTGACTGAAAGTTTGTTACTCTCCTACTTTTTGTTTGCAAAAGTATGTTGTAAATATATGTGAAAAGTTTAAAAAAAATTGTTTGTGTGTGTACAAAGTACATATTCTAATTTGTTCCTTTCCCACCTAAGATTACACTTGTATTGGACGGTATAGTAGAAATATATTTTTACTTTATTTAATGTCATTGTCACATTTTGCTGATAATTTCTTTTTAGCTGTTACTTTAGATATTTATTCATTGTGATGTAAACTTTCTTTCATGTTAGTCAATGATGTTTCTTTCAGAACTTTAATTAAAACTGTTGTTAACTATTAAAACTATAGTATACTGAGAAACTGTTAAATTTTTATCAAGCCGTAAAGGAACATAACTTTATAAAGTTTAAACAAATATATAATTGAGTTAGCAATTTAAAAGATTATATAAAACAAGTATTCCGAACTCAATACATACAATAAATTTACAACACTGAAGATAACTTTTTTTTTAGAAATCTAAAATGTGTAACTAAACGAGTGCGTAGATTTGCGAAAGGTGACTGTAATACATGTAGAAGTATTTATTTTTAATAATCAAACCAATAACTTTGTGACAGATGAAAGAACAAAAAAATTAAAGTTTATAAATTAAAACATAAAATAAAAAAAATGTATAAAAATTAATATTTTGTCAAGTTTTAATCTAACTAAAGCGTGCAACCGTTTAAAAAAATATGTTAGATGTTTTTTAATTTTTGTTACGTCTATATTATTTGACGACAGTCAGAACTATTAACGTGAAGTAAAGATTAAATCATGAAGTTAATTTTCAATAGTAATCGTTAAAAATTTTTCTTCAAACAAAAAATGTTTAAAATCTATTTTATTTGATATCAAATTACAAACGCGACTGAGACTACTAATAAAATTTTTTATATTTGCAGCTTTTGTAAATGTTTTTTTAAAAACTGTTTGTAAACTTTATTTAACGCATATACCAATTTACGAAAAGAAACCTGCAGTGAAAAGCATCTATCTCTATGTTAGATCAAAGTGCTAAGTAGAAACTACTTGGTTTGGAATTGCATGTTTCTAAATATGTTTCAATTTATAGTAAAAAAAAAAAATTACTTGAAAATACTTTTGTCATATTGATATAATTCAGGTATATAAAAACAAGTTATACAGCAATCTTCCTTTATTGTACCAACATATGTTTCTGTATGTTAACAAATCAACACACTTCAACTGGGTTCTGTAAAAAAATAATTACTGTAATGTAAGAAAAGAAGCATAGAATAAAGTAGGTGTATACATGTTTTCATTAAAATAAAATTATTTCTACAGATTTTACAGGTTAATATTTAATAACAGGTAAAATACTTAATGTTAATTCCGACTGTTATAAAACTGTATAATATTTGTAATTATTAAGCCTAGATTAAGTAAAGTAAACTAAAATACACAACAAATCATATAATATAAACAAACCATTTACTTTAATGGAAAGAAAAACTGATTCAAATTTATTTTATCGTTGTCAATGATTGAACAAAATACATCTGAAAATACAATCATTGATAACGATAAAATAAATTTGAATCAGTTTTTCTTTCCAATAAAGTAAGTGGTTTATGTTATGATTTGTTGTGTATTTTAGTTTACTTAATCTGGGCTTAATAATTACAAATATTATATAGTTTTATAACAGTTTATTAATATTAAGTATTTTACCTATTAATAAATATTAACCTGTAAATATCTGTAGAAATAATTTTATTTTAATGAAAACATGTATACACCTACTTTATTCTATGCTTCTTTTCATACATTACAGTAATTATTTTTTTACAGAACCCAGTTGGAGTGTGTTGATTCGTTAACACACAGAAACATATGCTGGTACAATTAAGGAAGATTGCTGTAAAGTTTGTTGTTATATATATTCCAGTGAACTTGTTTCACTAGGATCTTTTGTTAGCAAACGATTAAATCTATATTTTGAACAGTTATAATTTAGGTATAAGCATTTTAAAACAAATACCCCAAGTTTATAGATTTTTACATACAGTATTCGATGAAAGTGTTATCTTAACAATATTCCGGCTATCTTCACCAAAGCTTAAATATTTTTGCTATCATACAAAAAGCGCTAGACTACTGTTGATGGTGCGCTTCAGTATAGTGCTTAAAGTTTTTCTAGTAAGTGTATGAACAAATAATTTAACAATCATTTAGTTTTATAACAACTTATTTAGCTTCAGTATAAGTTTTACTTAAATTAAAAAAGCATTCTAATGATCAAACGTTCAATAAATTTTAAAACAGCTATATAAACATTTTTAAAATTTTGCTAATGATTTATAATATTGGTGATTGTAATTAGTCAAATCAGTTATTGTTTCTATTGACTTGTGAAAAACGTAATAGTTTTTAGTAAAGTACTTAGTATTTGTAGTAATATTTGGTTTTTGTTTACAGTAATTTTAAGAATAAGATTAGGACTTCAATAACTGATCTCCGAAAAGTTAATAAAAAAGAATGCTAGAGTTAGTGTTTGCATAACTTTCATTTAGTATTTATACTTTTGTCTACCTTTTTCTAAAGGTTATAATTTATACTGAAAAAAAAACTCAAACATACGAAATATCATAGCGTATTATCAGTAATTTAATTACCTGAATGTTTTTTTTTTCTAAAGTATTTGAGTTTGTTATGACTAAATTATAAATATTTTGTTAGCACATACAAATATTTACATTGAGACAACAAAGACATTTATTTCATTTAAATGATAACAACTTTTGCTAAAATAGACATACAAAAGACGGAATATACAAACACATAAAAACTGTAAATTGAAAACAAAAATAAAGATATCAACTCTGTGCTAAAATTAAACAAATAAACTACTTATACTTTAAAAGTTTATTACTGTACACTATAACTTGCTATGTTTAAAAGGGCTAAAAGACATCAGAGTAACTTCATCAAAAGTAGTTGATAAGTAAAGACATTTATACATTCAAAAAACTGATTCGATAAAAATATTTTTGTGAGTAGACAATTCAGTTTTTCCTCGTACTCAATCATACATGTTCCTAATAGCAAGTGCATCCTTAAGCATCAAGTCACGCAGTTTCCACAGAGCTGCTTTGACCGTTGGGTGTCTCCCCTTTCCTCGACCTATCCAATCACTGGCCCGCATTCTGATAACGTACATAATTTATTTTTAGATTATACATATTCGCTGCAAATACCGAATATAAAAATACAATTAGTTTAATACTGCTAATTAAAATACTTCTAAATACACTAGTTCAACATACTTAACTTTTTTTACTTATCAAGTTTTATTAATTTTATTGAATAAGAATCTTATTACTGTTTAGTGGTTTAATTTTTTGTTTCTATTTATTTTATAACCTTAGCACTACAGTACTAAATTAATGTAACTTTATTTAAAGTAGACAAACTTTTCAACATCCTCAGGTTTCAGTTGCACGTCATTTTCTTGCACATTAAGCTCTCTGCGCCAATTTCCAATAGAATCAGATCCCTTGTTTACACCTTAATTCGTTTTTAAACAAGCATTACTAACTTAAATATATGAAATAATAAAATGAAAGAAGTTAGAGACACATTAAATACGGTTATAGAAAGTTTATAAAATAGAAAACAAATTTTAATTTAACAAAACAAGCTAATAAAGATAAAATAGCCCAACAAAGCGTAAATAAACTCACGTTCGATGTACTTGTAGTAAGCTTCAGAATGCATGAGGATTCGTTCGGACTTGGGAGGTGGTTTGACGAAGAGAGGTCCCTTCTTCTTTACGTGGATGCCATTGACAGAAGCTGCTTGCTGCGCGATGGTTATCTGCTGCTGTGGCGGCTGCATTTTGTCAATTGATACTAAATTTATATAAATTTCAAGCAGTCAGGGTTGCCAAATGATTTTGGCAAATTTTTCAAAATACCCTTCAGGTTTTTAAAAGTTAACATTTTTGGGTTTATTTTTAGTTTAAAGTTAAGTTTAAGAAACTGTGTTAAATAGTATAACATCATTGATAAGATACTGTTAAGCTACTTTAAATATTTTTTCTAATAAAAAAAAAATGTTTGATGATGACGACAAAATTTTATCTATATGATAAATTTTTTGTTTCAAATCAAAATTTTACTACTGAACATTTTAAAATTGTTAAAACTTCAGGTTTTTCCAAGATTTTTAGGCAACCCTGAGCAGATCAACATGAAACCTAATTATTTGTTATGTTTATTTTCAAACTAGCAGTAACTACATTAGCCTTGATAGCTACATTTAAAACATGTCATATCGAAATTCTATGAGTGTAATTCAAGTTTATAAGTGTAATATTTATAGATTGTGATCAAAAGTTGACTAATAAATTAAAAACTGAAACAATACATATACTAAAAATAATAAACAAACAATTACTGGTACAGCGTATGTGGTTGCAACTTGCTGCTGGTTCAAATGGTGCGGGGATGGCTTAACTACCATCTGATGCTGACTTGGATGGTACATTTGGTTGCCTGGAGTGACCATTTGTTGTTGCGGGTGCATCGGTTGCGGTGGCAACGGAAAGTTCGACGGGGTCAGCGCACCCTGGCGCGAATTTTCTGTTTGTGTTATTAGTTGTATACATTTATAATAGTACTAAGTAAGATAAAGAATGTTAGTAAGTTTATAGCAAGTACAAATCTAGATAAAGTTCTAAACAAATAAAGTTTTAGACAACAATATCTAGAATTTTATAAGAAAAAAGATAAAAACTATAATTATACAATAACTTTATTTAACTGAAATTTCTTTTTAATCTTTGATCTATTTTAAGAAAAAAAGCATGGTTATTCAACTTTGATTTGTTTTAAATTTTCGTTGTTTTTACTTAATTTTACAATAACTCTATATTTACTTAAAAAGGTACTAACAAAAATTTACAACTAAAAATAAACTAAGTTATTTTTTAAAATCATCTTTAAGTTGGAAAAGGTGAATCAACTGCTAAAATTTCGATTTAATTTAAAAAATAATAAACAGTTTTGTTGCTATGTTATTTTACTTTTACTTCTAATAATATACAGTTGAAAATAATTAGAACATATTCTATGAAGTTCTGTAAAATTTATTAAACTTATGTAAATAAAACTTTTCTTTTAAGTTTTTGTTGTTCAACATTAAACTCTAGACGTTTTCAGACAAACAAAACCTCAAATAAATTTTTTTTAGAAAATATACTTACTGGATTATTTAAATTAAATTTCTTATACTATATTTAAAACTTATACTTTATTCTTTAGTTCTATGATGTATCGAATGTAAAATGCTTCATTTATACACAGCTTTTATATAGTTTAGCACGTTTTAGTAACCACAGATCTCAAAACATTTTATCCTAATTTTCATAAACTTGGAAAATATCGATTTATATTTTAGATTTGACTGTAACTTTTTAATAACTAAAGACTCCTCTAAAAAACAGCTTTTTATTTTTGTCTTCGGCTGGTACTTAAAAGAAAAAAACTCTTTTGTATATGATAAGATATAATTACAACTTTTTGATTCTTAAAGTTTTTAAAAAACTACGTTTATACAACAAAACCCCTAATTATATATAATCATCACTGACCAGTACTAGTTACAGAAGAATCATCAATAATAATAGAGTCATTCAAATCATGCTTTTTCTTTTTCTTTCTTTTAGGAAGCAACCTACCTTCAGCTTCGGCCTTTGCTGTCTGCTCTTTTGCTTTTTCCTCGTACTCTTTTTTAGTCTTATCGTCCAAACCACGCCATTCTTCACCAACCTTTTATTATAATTTTTATCTATTTATATTGCAATAAGACATATGCACAAAGGTAATAACATGAAACGTTTAGGTTTAAATAAATCACAAAAGTTGAGAGAATTTTAGTTATAATTTTTATAATTCTAACTTAGATCAAAAAATTTTTGTTAAAAATGTTGCTCAGCAACAATAATAATAAAACCTTTGGGACTAATAAATCAAACTAAAATAAAGTGTTTTCAACTTTAAAAGGGTAAAAATATTCACCACTCTGCTAATTTCACCGAACTTAAGTCCGGGATTTTCAGCGCGGACTTTTGGGTGGGCGTGAGCTGCAAATATTATGTAGCCGGTCGAGTGACCAGTTCCACGCTTCCTCTTTCTCTCACTGCTCGATCTCGGATTGGGAGTGACAACGCCGCCCATAATTATTTTCTTTGCGGGAGTATGCATCATGTTCTGCATGAGTGGTCTCGGATGGTAGGGGCTGGATTGCTGTGGCTGGTAATAACTTGGCGGGAACATTTGAGGCTGACTATTAGTGGGAGCAGAAAATTTGTTGTTAGCAATTTGCTGTTGAAAAAAATATATGTTTGTTTTATTTCTTGTTTCATGTTTTTTATACATTTGTTAAAATTTATTCTTTGTGCTTTTGTTATTCGTAGTAGATCTCATAAAAGCAACTGCCTAAACCTTTTTTCTTTATTCTACCCTAACTCTTTACTTTTTACAAAAGGTTCATAGCTCAAACTCTTGGTCTCATTTTTTAAAACTTTTTGATCATAACATATTCATACAAAGCTTCCTTTTCTTTGCTGATCTTTCTTTGAAATACTTTAAAATTTACTACTTTTCTGCTGGCTGTTTAAATTATTTTCCCTGTTCTGCACTAATTCTTCGTCTTCTTTTAAACTTTCTTAGCTTAAACTTTAACTCAAACTATTTCTTCAAGTTTTTGTAATAAATACAAAAAAATCTTTTATTTTTACTAATTTATATTTTAGAACACTTCGTTATTTACTAAACTTTTTTAAATTTTAACTGTTTCCATATTCTTCACTCATCTTTAAATTCTTTAAATCAATCTAAGCTGAAGTTCTAACTAGAGTTCTTCAACTTTTGTAATACAAACAAGAAAATAGGTTTTACTTCTTTTATTCTACTTCTAAGCTTTGAATTTTACTCTATACTTTATTAAAAAGATTTAAAGCTTATAAGTTAAATTAAAAATTTACATACATATCAACAGTAAATTACGGTGTGGCCAAAAGTTTTTTGAAAGTTATTTATAGGTTTTCTAAATATCTTCCAGATTTTTGAAAGTACAAGTTTTATAGTCTATTCTTAATCTTAAATTAAATTTTTACAAACTACAAGGTCTTAAATTGCATATAAGTATCAAAAAGATACAGTAATACTGCTTTAAAGGTGTGTTATAACTAAAAAATTCTAAATTAAACATCTTTAAAATTTAATAGATTATTCACATATAGTCAAAGTTTTAATATTCTACATGTAAAAATTGTTTAAAATTCAGGATTTTAAGTAATTTGTGTTTAAATTCCAGATTTTTCAAAAATTCTCTAATTTCAGCTTTTTGGCAACCCTGAAATTAATATTAAAGTTTTTCTTTACTTATAATTTATAATATTAATATAACCTTTTGTCAACATTTATCAAAAACTAATTGATTTTTTAGGATTAGTATACAAAAATGATAAAAAAAAAGTTATCAATTCAAATTTATAAAATAGTATAAATTACTGCTGCTCAATCATTCATATTATAGTCTAGGGGTGGGCAACGTACGGCCCGCGGGCCGGATCCGGCCCGCGACTCTTTTTTAAACTTTGATATGACCGGCCCCCGACTTTGATATGAAAAATGACCGGCCCCCGACACTTTTTTAAACTTTAATATGATCAGGCCTGCAAATGAAAATGACCGGCCCGCGAGGGGTAAATATTACAAAATTTTCATAAAAATTTATATAATACTTTTATAAAACAAAACTGTAAGAATTTGACTTTAAAAACATGCTAAAAAAATGACTTTATAAATCATGGTTGCCACTAATCAAGCTGAAAAAATTTTCCTGACTTTTCCTGACTTTTTACCAAAATTTTCCTGACTTTTGTAAATCATACTCTTAAATTAAACTTACTCTAAAATACATAATCTAACACTTGAAACTATATAAAAGCTTTCAATCTAGTTTTAATACAGGTTAAAAACAACAGTTTTTTGCTGAATTCTATCAAACTTCCAGTACATCACTTAAACCATATGTGTATGATTTATGTTAGTAATAAACAGCTCTATCAGCAAAATACTTGTATTATCACCTTATAAACACAGCTTGTCTGAAAAAAGACACAATTTTTTAGCATTTCCTAGCATAATGTATCTAGTCTAGATAAACAAATGACATATAAGGAACTTTTACAATTTTTGTGTATATATCACAGTTTCACTATGGAAGTGTCCTTGCTACAGATCATCAATACAAAAAAGCTTACAAAATCTGCTTGTTCAAGTAGAGTACTTGTTCAATATGTTAATAGAAAATTAATGCAGTTTTATAAAGGATATTTTACTAATTTATACCAGGTGAAGGCATTGGAAATAGAATTAAATATTTTTGTAAATTTCCAAGAAAATTTTGGATTTTTTTTTCTGACTTTAAAGGACTTTTAATCAACTTTTACCATTTGAAGGCAAGGAATTTTGTAAGTTTAAACTTACGAAATCTGAATCTTTTTTAAATTTTATAAAATTTCCTGACTTTTTTCAAAACCCCCTATTTTTACCTGACTTTTGTCTTTTTTTATAATTTTTCCTGACTTTTCCTGACCGAGTGGCAACCCTGATAAATTAATGTGTACTAATTAATACACCATTTTGTCCTAATATTTTGTGTTGTTGTAACTTAGTTGGAATATCTTTTTGCCAAATTACCTCAAGCAACGTGTTTTTTTAAGTACGATATTTGTCAATTACAATGTCATTTCGATTTATAGACATTATTTAAACATCTGACACGTCTCAACCTTCATCTTAAGTTGTCAGACTTGAGAAAGTTTTGTGAATTTGAAGGACTCAAAAAAGTGATCAACTGTATCGATAAAACTAGAATCCGGCCGGATCCAAAACTTTTCTTAAAATTAAAATCCGACCGGATCCGGGTATCGATTCAAAACTAGTATCCAGTCGGATACGGATCTAAAAAAGTCATATTTCGGCTAGATTCAGATACTGGGTCCGGCAAATCACTAATTCAAAATACTCCGGCACGCAAAAGACTTAAATTTTCCGGATCCGACCCGTTGATTGAAAAACGTTGCCCACCCCTATATTATACACTGTACAGTATTCATATTATATATAAGAGTATGAAAATACCTTAATGGATTTTTTCAGTTCCATTTCTCTTGAAACAACTTCCTTAGCAACTTCATTGTTGAGAAGCTCAGACGCTTTAAGCCTAAGGTCAATGTGATTTTTAAAGAAGTATATTTCATCTTCAACCACCTGGAATTTATTTTTATTTAATAAACTTGTTTAATCTTTTAGAACAAGTTTCGAACATTTTAAAAGACTTTAAAAAAAGTAATACTATATATATATATATATATACGCAAGCTGATTACCGATTATAGATGTATACTGTAAATTAAATGATGGTATCTTTATTACATAATTGTTATTTCAATTGTATATGATAAATTTTATATGTTAATTAATTTCTTTTTTTAATTTAATATACTTTTAATAGAAAGGTAAGTTTTTAAGGCTTTTTTAAATAAACAACTTGTTCAATAACATATTAAAATGTCTATAAAAATTGTTATGACTGAAGTACTACTAAGCACTAGAAAACTATAACATGAAACTTATTAATGAGTTATGATTGTTATGTAAAAACATAAATTAACTAGACTATTTATTCCCAATCGTCAAAAAATTAAACCTTCACAGGATGTTTGTAAGTTTTGTGCATTTTTGTTTTCTTGCAAGTGTGATCGTGCACATTGTACCTTGACTCACAAACAAACACGTCTTTCTCCTGTATTTCAGTGAACCTGCTGGCCTGGTACTCCTTCACCTGCATCACCGCGCACTTGCCTCTCGTGTGCTCCATTTTAATGCTGCCGTCCTCACTTGTAATCATCAGCTCTTTGCTGCAAATTTGTACGTAATTAATGAAAATTAAGAGAAAAATAACTTTCCTAAACGTTCTGCAAAACCTTTAATAATTTTTGTTTGTTTGGTAAATAAATTTTAAATTGTTGGTAATTTTCAGAAACTGTTTATAGTGATCTGGAGAAATTTTCATATTGAAAAGGTAATAGATGCCTTAAAGTAAATAAAATTTTTACAATTTGCTGTTGTCTTGTATGCTTATAATAAAGCTACGATTTGCGTTTTATCGTTTATTTAAATTAAAACTATTTTTGAGATGAAGAGAATCAAAGTTAACGAGTTGCCTAGGTTTCTTATAAAAGGTGCAAACTAAAATGGGGAAAATATTTTAAAAACATAAAATTTCCTTGGTTTTTAAGCTAGGAACCTCAAATTTTAAATAAATGTTCCTGCACGACTTAATATTTTTTAAGTGATTTAAAAAAAGTTTTAACTACATACTAAGAAAATTCTTGCGAGAATTTGTTTATGACTTTCAAAGATTAACTTAAAATGTTCGAAAATGATTGATTAATAACTGTTTAAAATATAAATTTATTGAGATATTCTTTTTTCACTGTTATCGTTCAAGTCTTTTACAAGGAGCCTATTGATCTCTCTAACTCTGAATGCCAAAAATTACTTTGCAATAATCGACAAACGGTAAAATTCAATTTGTAGCTCGGTTAAGAGTCTACAAATTATAACCAGTTTGTAAAAAAAAAAATTAATTGGAACCCCTAATAAAAACTATGTTTTTGATTTTAATGATACCGAATTACTAAATTGTCGATTTAATTAAAAGAGTTTTGCTATAATATTAACCTTACTGTTTTCATATTTATAAAATTCAAAAATCAATACAATGTATAAAGTCAGGTTTCATAGAATCATACTTAAATAAAAAGTAGTGCTTAAGTTATTGCACAACCAAAAAAAACTTATTTGATTTCCCTTAAGAAAGCAATGACTAATTTATTTATATTGATAAAGTCAACTAAAATATTTAATTCTTTTAAATTACTGGCTTATGAAAGAGAACTATCAGTTTTTCAAAAAGTATTTTTTTAATAAACATAAACAAGTTCTAACTAATAAAACAGTCTGGTGGATTCGTGCTTTGTGAGATTGCAGTTAATAAAAAATGTTCCATGAAACCAGTTGTTACCATTTCCGTCTGTCCACATTCTTTCGACACGGGCAATCTAATTCAAACAAGTTTCAATATACTATTATATAAGTTGAAACTTAAGTTTATATGTAATTAAATTCTAACGTGTTTAAGTTTATTATAACAAAAGAACAATTATCAACTAAGGTGTGTTTTTTTTTAAATTTTAGAATATATTTGTGCACTTTATCTTGTACATACTTTTACAGAACAAAAACACTTTAATAATTCTAATTATTTTAATAGTAACCATCAATAACTTGTTAAGAATAAAAAATCGTACTACTTAATGTAAAGTAAAACTCAAGTTTGCTAAAGTAGGTATAATCAAGAAAAAGTTTCCCTGAACATTATAAAAAAACTAAAAAAGAAACAAACAGCTTATAAAAGTTATAGACTAAAAGATTTAAGATTTTACTCATAGACTTGAAAACTTTAGAAAGTTAATAATAGTTCAGTAATTTTTAATAAACTTAATAGTTAGTTTAACAAAAACTAACTCTTTGATTTGTGTTATTAGGTTCACTGACATAGAGGCAATCTCCTAACTTAATCCAGATTCCATTAAAATTGAATTGAGTGTAGTAAGTAGCTGTTGGAAAATTTTCTGTGATTGTTCACGATAACTTTCTATACTTTTGAGAATTTTACAAAACACAGTTTAATATTTTTTTAAAAACTTTATAATATTTGAAATGTATATTTTCTTTTCTTACTTTTTTAGTGAAAAATCTAACACCCTAAGACTTTTCTAAAAAAAAAAAACAAAACAATGAATTTAATAAATACTTAGCTTCAAGTTATGTATTACATTTATGTTAACCTTTATTATTAGGATGCTGAGTTTCAGCTTTGACATTTTCACGGTAAATAGGAATAGGTTGACCTAAGCTGTTAGGCATCATTAACAGCTCTTTTTTCAAATTTTCACGACTGTTAGTTTTCACTTCAGGAGTTTCCCCAACAACGAAACAACTTTGAACCATCTCTCTTTCCAACGGTTGATCACGTGGTACAAGCTTGACATGCGCAGCTGTAAAGTTTTCGTACATTGGCTAATACAAACAATATTGTGTATTACTTCTATTAAATTGTATGTTTGATACAAAAGTTCAAAACAAATATCAATGTTATATTTGTAACTACCAATAATGTAACTAAATACTAGTGATGTACCGGACTCACTATCCGGGTCCGGCCGGATATTGCCATTTTTGTCTGATATCCGGATCCGGCCGGATTCTAATTAAAATAAAAAGTCCGGATTTGGATCTAGTTAGTAAAAAAGAGCATACTGAAAAGTATTTTTTCATAAACAAACCCTGTGTAAATTAATAAGAGTCATTTTCGTCAGTTAAAATTAAACACCTACCGTGATTGGCTCATTTTGTACACGTGACTAATTTACATTTGTTTACATTTAAACTATGAAATAAACATTTCAGAAATGTAACTCTTTACATATGTTGTAAAATTGAAAACTTTGGAATGAATACTTGCATTATTTATTGTTTAAAGTTGAGCTCAGAGAATATTCAGAGTTAATACGGTTAAATGTACGAGCCAATGAGAATCATATGACGAAATATTTCAAACTAAATACTGATGCAACAAAACATCAGAACATGACAGGCAGTTTATATGTAAGCAGTTAGTTAGTTTGGTGTGTGGCTTGAAGCAACAAAATATCTTGAACTTTTTTGTGAATGCTTATTGTAAGTATTGTTTTGTTTTAAAAGTGAATATTTCAACTCGTGATAATTGTTTAAATATTTAAGCCAGGTTTATAGTTTAATAGTTGATTAAAAATTTTACAGTTTCTTTTTTACTAAAAGTTTTATTTAATCTTTAGTTTATTGTTTTAAGTCTTTTGATATAGATTTAAATAGCTTCCAGTTTTTAAAGTGTTACCAAAGTAATTAATAATTTTGTATATGCTAGTATTTCTCGTTGTGTTTTATATAAAAGATTGATCACTCAAAACTGTCGTGTCTGATTATAGATAGTAGTCTCAGTTAGAATTTATTTATTAAATATTAATTAAATAGGGTAGGATTTAATTATGATGAGTAGTACTAATAAGTCAAGTGTACCACAATCAGTCCACAACTTTACTACCAAATTGTCAACCTTTGCTAGCTATTCTACTGATTATTAGATTAAAGTAATTTTTTCAGTTTTTAAAAACCTCATTCTGACTCAGGCTTGTTTATACTTACTCTAGCTAGTTTTATTGACTTAAACAGTGGCAACCCTGCCAGTTTGAAAGTTTTTGGGAATTTTAGAAATTCTTGGACTGCCTCACGCTAGTTTAGTTTTTTAAAAAAACTCAGGCTAATTTTCTTTTAGATTTTGAATGAGTTTGAGCTGATCCAGTTTTCAATATTTTGTAATTTTCTAGTGTATTTTGTTCAAGAACTTGATTTCAGATTTTTAATTGTAAATAACACCTGAATTTGTAAACCTTGTGGCTAGCTGTTATACTTATTATTAGATTAAAGTTCTTTTTTTTCAGTTTTTAAAAACCTCATTCTGATTCAGGCTAGTTTATACTAGTGATGTACCGGACTCACTATCCGGGTCCGGCCGGATATTGCCATTTTGTCTGATATCCGGATCCGGCCGGATTCTAATTTGAAAAAAAAGTCCGGATCCGGCCTGACCCGAAATTGTGGGTCCGGTACATCACTACTTAATACTTTTATTATATATAGGAAATGTTTTCTATATTTGAAAAGTAGCTAGTTAATAACTAGGAATTAGTTATGATTGGTTCAAAATTTATCTTTATGCAGAAAATTAATAACAATAAATCATTAAAAGAAGCAAAAATATTTGAACTTGTAATGCATTAAAACTTTAATAGTTTTAGTCAAAAATATTTTGATTAAAAACATAGTTGTAAACTAACACGGAGGAAGTATGTCTTTTTGCTTAAGTCTTTTAAAAGATTTGTGCTTTTGAGAGTAGTAGGACTCACAAACATATACATCTTCTGCTTTCATGCCTGAAATAAAGATTTAAATATTAATTAGAACAACTTGTAATTTATATAAACTAGTGATCTACAGGATCCTTATAAAAGTTAAGATCCGGCTGGATACGGTCTGTGACTAGTATAAATATACAACATAAATGTTAATGTTAATAAAGGGAGGCGATAGACGTTAATCATATAAAATTGTAGTCTAAAAATAAAAAGAAACCTTCAGGAATTTTTTGAAAATAGTCTTTAGAGTTCATTACGTGGCATCTTCCTTTTATAACTGATGTAGAAATAATATTTTGAAAATCAGTTTTAAACACCTGTAAAATATTAACTAATTTATTTAAACTTTAAAATATATGAATAACAGGGTTGCCAAATAAGCTTGGAAGTTTTTCTCCAGTTTTTTTAAATTAGTCGTTTTAGGGTCTATTTTTAGTTAAAAATTTAGTTTAAGGAAAAAAAAACTGTGTAAAATAGTATAATGACATTGAAAATATATCTTTAAGTTCTTTAAGTGTGCATTTTAATAAACAAAAAATTGGTGATGACAAAAATTTTTATTTATATAAATTTTTTGTGTCAAATCAAAATTTTATTACTTAACATGTAAAAACTGTTTAAAATTAGAGGTTTTTTAGTAATTTTTGTTCAAAATTCCAGTTTTTTTTCAAAATTTCTCAAATTCCAGGTTTTTTCCATGGTTTTTTAGCCAAAATTGTCAAATTCCAGGGTTTTCCAGGATTTCAGGCAACCCTGAATAAACTTTAATCAAGTTTTAAAATAAAAAGTGTACTTTAAATACATCAATTAAATATTAGCTTTTTAATTTCAAACGTATTATGATTGGTGTGAGAAAAAAAAAACTCATACTTTAATACTTTAATTAATAAAACTTTCAACCTCTTGTTTTATAAACTTTTTCTGGGGAAAATGAAAAGTTGCTTTGGGCCTGAAAAACCATGATCCAAATACTTCGCCATTTTCATATAACTTTTCAATCATGACGACTTGATAAGGTTCAGAAGGATTTTTTGAATCTTCTACGTAAACAAACTCACCTTTCTTTAAGTTTACTCCCTATTTTTAATAAATATTTTAAGTACAGTCATAAAGTGTTTTCTTCGCAAAAATTACGTTTTATTACTATAAAATATATAACAAATTACTTTTATTACTAGAATGAAAGTTTTTGTGAATTTAACATACTTTATAAACTATTTAGAGAAAACTAAAACTAAAACTAAATAAAATGAAACTTTATATAAGCATAAATTAACCCAACCTGAAACTCTTGCCCATCTTCAACAGATTTTTTTCTTTGCATTTTATTTTGAATATCACTTTCTTTTTTGTCTATTTCCTTATCACTAAGGAGCTCCTCTGGTTGCTTATGCTATAAAAACAAACAATGTTGGTAGTATAAGTATTTTGTAAGTTCATGTACTTATAAAACAAAAAAAAAGTTAAATTTCAATCCACCAACCTTCCTTTCCTTTTCAAGCTCGTTTTCAAGCACACCCATGGTGTAGTCATGAGCTGGCGATATCAAAAGTTCCCCTTTCTTGCAAATTTCCTCCCTTTTTGAAACAAACAGTTTTTGCAGCTCAACAACATCTTCATAATTTTGTGAATCCGTTCTATTTGCGTTGAAAATAAAACTCAATAAAAAGTATTTAACTGACTACTAAAACATAACCAATTAAAATGTCCCTCTGTACCAAGTACTTTTACTCTCTGTTTATACCAAATCTTAAGTATATCAAATATTAATTTAATGCGTCAGCTAAATGATGTTTAAATAAATAAAGCAAATTTTTTTTTTAAATGTATCTGTTTAGTAATTACATAATAAAATAATTTGGTAGCCTTAGTTTGTTAATATGCTATTTATCTACTTGTTATCAATTTCTTGTTAAATAAATTATGTTATACAATTAACAAACACCGTAATATGAAAGACTGACATATTTATGATTTAGCTCATACGTATTAACTACAGCAAGGTACCTGTTAATAGAGCGAACATCTTCAAATAATTCAAACATATGTTGTTGGAAAACGTCAAGTCTCCTATATCTTCGCTTTTTTATGTTAGACTTAATTTTTTCAAGGGTCATTAATGAGCTCTCTTCTTCTGTTATGAGTCGTTTATTATGAAAATATTAACATAAATAATTTTAAGTATATTTACTGAAAACTACTATAATTAAATAACTTATAAGAACACTACCAATGATGTTTAGATAATAATATGTCATTTGATTGCAATCAGTAACTATTTTTTCACTTATAGACTTTATAAAAGGTATTTATAACAAAACATACACTCAAAAAATTTAAATATATTCTACAAGGAAAATAAAAACCTTTAGCATCTTTGTTATCTTCCTTTTGATTTATAAGAGACTCTGACAGAACTCTGAAATAAAATCAAAATGTTAACCTAATACATGTCATACTTATTGATTTTAGTTAAACAAAAAATATTAAAAACACATCTAGCAAAAAATGTTTTGTAAATATTTCTTTATACGCAGTAAATCATCTCCCATTTAAAATATTAATCATTATTAATTTTGTCATCAAACAAAAGCAATAAACTTATTTACCTTTTATTTTCGTCTTTGCAGTGGATGACAGTTACAAATAATTCACAAATAATATCATGAACAAACTCTTTAACATCAGGAATTTTTGGTGGTCCTTCCAATGTTTCAAAATATTCTAGTGCATTTTTCTAGTATAGTAATAAGTATATATGATTAGAAACCAGTATTACATCTTAGAATATAATTTTTGATAATATTTTTTGTTAAAAAGTAAAAAAAAACTTCACTTAAAACCGAAATATGTTAGGTGTTTGAGTTAAAAAATGAGATATCTATAGTAATATTGTTAAAATTAAATTTGTTCAACATATAGCTTAATGATTATAAAGCAGGCTTAAAGTTTTTGCGTAAAGTACTTAACAACTAAAAATTATATTGAACTTTTTAAAAAATAGAACACTTTTAATACTAATAAGATTTTAAAAACAAGACAACCTGAAGTATGAGTGCATCTTTGTATATCATGGATCCAGGTTCATTGTAAGCACAAGCGTTTTCGAACATTAAAAGCAAATCTTGAAGCATCTCTTCCAACTTACTATACTGTCCGTTCTGAAATTATTATTAAAATTCAATCTACTACAGCAATATGTTCATTTTATTAAACTATTGTATTTTAAGTCTTTGTTATATAAATAGGTATAAGTTTTTTTACAGAACATTTAAAATTTTAAATATGTAGCAACAAAGTTCAAAATTTAAAATAACAATGTTTTTACCTGCATCTTGTTTTGTATACGTTCCATGTCCATAGGCTTTCTAATTACTTTATAGTACTCTGGAAGTTCATTTTTAGGTGGTAATTTTTCAAATATTTCACAAATAGAACGTTGCTCAACATCCTTGTAGTTTCTCACATTCGTAAATAGTTTTTCCTGCTTACTCACTTCAGCAACTGCTTTGTTGCTGTGATCTTGCTGAAAATAGGTGAGCAAACGTATAACTTTTTGCTTAAAAAAAAACTAGTAGTAGATTAGTTGAAAATAAATACAAAGTAAGTTAGTATAATTTATTTATGTCTGGTAAAATATATTTTTTTTTACTTACAGGGTTGAAAAAGGTTTTTGAGAAATTTCCTCCAGGTTTACAAAAGTATAAGTTTTTGGGTCCATTTTTAGTATAAATTTAAATTTAAGGTATAAAACTGTCTTAAATAGTATAAAAACTTTGAAAAGATAATGTAAAGCTACTTTAATTGTTTATTTTAATAACTATTTTCTATAATATTTTAATCTTTTATCTAAATTATATATATTTTGTTTGAAGTTGAAACTTAATTATTTTAAATGTTTTTATTGATTTTTGTTAAATATTACAGGTTTTTTTTCAAAATTTATTAAACTCAAGGTTTTTCTGTCTAAGTTGTCAACCTCCAGGTTTTTCCAGGATTCAAGGTTTTTTGGCAACCCTGTAATGAGGTAAAACTAAATACTACAAACTAACTACCTAAATTCATTTAACTAATTTTTCTTTTAATATTAAAATCAAATACATTTCTCAAGTATGTGAATTGACTACTTTAGCTTAAATAAAACTAAAATTTTAGAATTCAAAAATAACATTTAAGTCAATATAACAAAAGGTAAAGAAGGTGCAGGCTTTATCTTATGGAAACACTTGTTAGAATACAAAAGCATAAGAGTAAGCCTGTGCTTTAAAAATTTAAAATTCTAAATAATTAAAGAACTTTTACATAATTATGTTTTGAATGAAAAATTATAATTATAGGAGAATTAGTTAGAAGCGAATTAATCTTTGTAGTATAGCTTTTTATTTAGTATATACTAAATTGCGATTTTGAAAATTCGTGCAAAAAACTTTAACAGTTGGTAATAAATAAGAATAAATCAACAAATTTAACAAAAATTTCAAATTAAACTAAAAATTAACGCAAGTAAAGCCTTCTCCTTTTTATTATTATTACCATAAGAAAATTAAGTCTAGTCATAATGCAATAAAAAAAGCATGCTAAGTATAACAACAACAATAATATAACAAAATACATAAACTACATAACAATTGCAAGTAAAATGAATAGCATCACAATCAAAATAAATTACAAAATAAAACAATAATTTATTAGAAATATTGAAAAAGCTATACAAGACATAAATTAATTTTAAAGAAAGGGTTATTTTTAACGCAGTTAGTAAATCGAAATTAATGTATTATGGAAAACCTTAGCGCCATTTGCACTTTTAACTATACTAGTATCGGCAAGCAGTGATTCATTAGCCTCAACCGGCCCAATTTCTTTTACTTGCCCGTCTAAAACTCTTTGTAGCGTATTTGCATCCGCATAAATCTACAAACAAGTCATATTTTAAACACCTTTGTATACAAAAATGAAAAAAAGTTTATAGTGAGTATTAATTTTTAAAGCTTTAGAAATTTTGAGCCGGGAATAGAAGTAAGAGAGTTTAAGTTTAACAATACTTATTATCTTTTACATCATTAATAAAAACCTCATTACAAGTGTCTTAATATGACTAGAAATGTCCTTCTTCTATTTATTGTTTTAAACCAGCTTAAATTTAATCTCAACGTGCTAAGCAAACCAACTTGAGAACCAGGCTCGTTAAAATAGCGAGCATTTTCAAACATCAAATAAAAGTCTTCCAACAAATCCTCAATTTTACGGTATTTGTCTCCTTTTATTTTACGCTCAATGGTTCTCATGTCTATGGGTTCCAGTATGCGCTTGTAATAATCAGGCCACTCTTTACGGCTTGGTTTGTCCATAAACATCTCGGTCAACACGCGACCTTTATTTATTTAGTTATTTATATACTAAAACTCAACTCTTTCTAAATATTTCAAAACTTTACTCACTTTTAAGTTTTTTTACTATACCTAAACACTTAATGTATTTCTAACAAGTTTCTAGGAAACAAATAATAGCCTTGACTTTGCTAACTAAAAGTAGTAATATGACTCATTAATTTATATTATGTCAACAGGAAACGTCATGACCTAATACATATATATTATAAAATATTCGTGCTGATCTCAATATTTTTAAAATTATAACTTGTAAATTAAATGTTCTACTGAAAAATGGCTTCACTGACTGCAAATCGCTTATAACACAATTTAGTTCGAAATAAAAAAAATCTCTTAGAAAAAACTAGAATTAATTTTTAAATTATACCAGCAAAAGCGATGATAGGCTTAAAATTTATTTTGGATTAAAAAAAATCATACTGTTTGTGTTCAAGGTTTAGTCTGAAGTAAAATTTTTTTCATTGGTATTGGACCTTAAAAAACTAGATACTTATTTTTTATCAAACTCATCTCATCTCAACTAACCATTGGCGTCACAAGTTTGTAACACACTATCATATAAGCCCAACAAATGAGTTTTCAGCGATTTTTCCTTTCTTTTCCGCTTCTTTTTCTTCTGCATGTTAACCATTATTTTATTCACACAATTCAAACGTGTTAGTGAAAAATCCTTTTCTTATACAAAATAAGTGGAAAAACTTCTTTAACTTATTTTCATTTTATATATTGCTTCTACTGTTTCATAGCATTAGTTACATGAATGAAACCAGTTTATAAAAACTGAAATTCGTAAGTCATACTAGCTGTTAATATGAACACTACTATTTTTGTAAGATGATCATGTATCTTTATCACTAACAGAATTCAACAAATACGTCTAATCATCACACAAATGATTATTTTAGTAACGTGCATTAACCTAAACCAATAAGGATGATTTTTAATATACACCAACTCGAACAATGCCGTAACACCTGATAATAATGTTACTACAATTAGTTAACTTCAGCTTAACAACAGAACAACTTAAAATTAAAGCTGAAAATATTAAACTAATAAAAAATAAATGCAAGAACTCTACTACAAATATTATCAGATCTAAAAGTTTAAGCTTCTAAAACAGTACTTGTTATTTCACAGTAAAAATTAAAGAGCTTTAACTTTGAGAAAATATCGAAAACAAAAAAAAACAAAGTATTAATGTTTATAAAAAGTTTTATATTTATCAGAAACTCTTGGCGTATGATTAAAATAAAATGAAAATGAAGTTAAATAGCATGCAAAATGGTAGATAAAAACTTTTTTTTCAAATTTATAGTTGTATGGGTTAGTTAAACTTTTGAAAATGCATTTTTAATGTTGTATTATTTACAAGAAATAAAATATTCACCACAAGTATCATCACGAACTTATTTTCTGGTAATTTTGTTTTTAAGATTTTATCTATAACAAAATTTAACATTGATCCATTTTCAAATGCCATAAGTATAAACTATAAAAATAATTTCATAAAATGCAAAAAACAAATTAATTTTAAGATACAGTCAGTTTTGAATAACTTTTAAATACGATTGTTTATTATCTAATGAAGAACAGACTGATAAAATTTTAAAGCTGTAGGAGAAGACAGATTTTTTTATAAAATATACTTTTTTACTGTTTAAATTTGTTCCTTCATAAAATCTCTTTTATTTTGACCCGTTACATCTCAAAACTTATTTTGAATTTTAAAAAGCGGCTAGAAGCAAATTGTAGTTACAAAAAAATGCAATGTAAGACAAAGTCGACTTAACCCCTTGTGGCCTTGACTGACAACTTACATTAAATTATAATGAATGTTCTATTAATAGTTGCAAAACATGTATTTAAAATATTACAATGAAAAAAACTAAAAATTTATACCAAAGTTTGCCAAAAAAAAAACTCAAGTAATACATAAAAAGTTGTTTAAAATAAAATGCTTTTTCTCTTACATAAATATTTAAAGTAAAACGCACTAACTAATTGTACTAGTTATTAATCTAACTACATGCAAAGTTTCAATGAAACACTAGGTTATACTTTTTGTTAAGCTAAAATATTCTAAAGCTTTCAAGGAGTACACAAGCTATTTCTAAACTAAAACAAATTGAAGATGTAAATGATTTAGTTTCTGATTGCCAATACAAACAAATTAAACGCTGGAAAAGTAATCATTTAAAATATACCTAGTTTCATGTTGTTCAACAACCTAGTTTTGTAAAAGCATAAAATAAAAACGATTACCTATAATTAAATATTGATTTTTTTTTTCCAGGACATGCAATTAATTTACAAACAACAAATTGTTAATACTACAATTAAATTTCAACTACACTTAAAAAATGTACAGTTGCTGCAAAAGTATCTCGCTTGAAAATGTTAACTCAATTAGCAATCAGGCGTTTATATGAATGAGCAAAGCAAGCAGGATTTTATAAACATATATTACCGCGCTCTCTTCACTATCTTCTTTGTTTTCCACGATTCTGCTTGAATTGTAAGACTTGTCAATCACTTCTTGCTTAA
This sequence comes from Thalia democratica, assembly GCF_965202585.1. NCBI lineage: Eukaryota > Metazoa > Chordata > Thaliacea > Salpida > Salpidae > Thalia > Thalia democratica. The sequence goes on from NC_139165.1 coordinate 64,758,337, forward strand.
TAGTGATTTTAGGAATTTTTACTTCCTTTTCTTCTTTACCCTTCATTTACTTATCATATAAACGAGAAGTTTTTTAACGTAGGCACTAGGCTTTGTACTACACCCGATAAGTAACTTTACAGAATTGTAAAGAATAATTTATATGAAGGCTTCGAAATTTCGTTTAGGTTTTCAAAACTTTTGTCACTATACTCGCATGTAAATTATGAGGTTTTTAAAAATTTTACAATAACTAGGACTGGAACATATAAAACAAGTTAAAAAAATAAATAATTGATGTAAATTGAGAGAGTTCGTTACTCAGAAAAGAGAAACTTAAATACTAAAAAATAAACTACATGTGTAAATTAAACAAAAAAAAAACTGCAATTTCAACAATAAAGGTTTTTTCTACTTATGTTCAAAATAAAGCATGTAAAAAAATAATTTTCACAAACAATTAGTAAAAAATGCAGTTACAAAAAGTAAATTTCTATTAAACTTATAAACCTGTGGTTGTTTTTCATTTAAAGTTTGGGCTCGCATGCAGACAAATTGCTTGAGAGTTACAGAGTTTTGGTAGATATTTGAGTTGGATTCATTGTACTGCATGGCATTGCTAAACAACAAAACTAAGTCGGCTTCTAATTCACCAAGTGCCTGGTTATAGTTTAAGCTTATTATGACTTATTATATAAAAAATTACTAAATAAAATAATCAAATAGTAATAATTAAATTATAACTTTTTAAGATAATACTTTTTAAGAGTCTTAAATATTAAAAAAATATTATTAGAAAATAAAAAACTTATTGAAGATTTAAATTTTCTTCAAATAATTAACGCCTAATCATTTAAAAAGAATTCAAGTACAAATTAATTGAGGGTAAATTAGATTCAAATTATTTTAAATATAATTAAAAAAAAAGTTATCTAGAAAATAATGATATTCTCTCAAACTAAGTAAAAATAGACAAAAAAACTAGTTTAGTTTAGCTACAGCCTATCTAAAAATATTGCTATGAAATGAAAATTCTAAAGCTACTTACTTAGTTTAAATAATGGGAAAAATTATGAAAACATATCAGTACAAACCAAAAATTTTGTTTATTGATTTTAAGACAGTAAAAAATGTTTAGCATAATAACAAAAGTTTTTTTTATATACCCATGTATTTAAAACAAAAACATTAAACAAATAATTTTCTAAGTTTGTGACAAGTATGTTATAATTGGATTCTATTTATCACTACCAATCGTTTACTTTTTTAAACTTGTTATAAACAACACACTATAAAAAATAACTTAGTCATAGAAACAAATAAAAAATCTAGATATTTCTTTAAAGCACATTAATTTCTTATCATGACCAAGTGTTTATTTTTCTAATAAAAAATAGTACTGTATAGTTTTGCAATTATAAAATAACATGTATCACTGTAACAAACTTAAAGCATACGTTTAAACTAAGTATATATTTCTAATCAAAAACAATTCTTAACCCTTTATGAGAATACAAGTAGATTTTAAACATTATGTTAATCAAAAAAGTTTTAAAGGGCATAGGGGGGGATTGTTTTTTTACAAGTTGACCTTATTTTTGTAAAGTTTTATTTGAGCTGTCAAAAGTTTTTAACCCTTTAAGAAAATTCAAAGTAATTTTTGAGATATAAGCGATCAAATTCGGTGTGGTCAATAGGGTTATAACAAAAAACACAAAAATAACTATTTCACTAAAAGTCTATCTTCTCATTTATTAACCAATAATCTTCAAATTTTCACAGAAAGTCCATTATTAAGGTTTGGGCCTTCCATAAGGAACCTAATGTTGCCTCCGACTTTGACCGGCTATATCTCAAAAATAATTTTTAATTTTTTAAATCTGTAAAAAGCATCTTGTAGCTTAGTTAAAACTCTATAAAATAAGATTAAATTGTGGAAAAATTGATTTACCCACAATTACAATTTCAGGTTATTTTTGCCTAAATTGTCAAATTCCAGGACTACCAAGTTTTTTGGCAACCCTGTATATATTCTATAAATAAAAACTGACTTATATTTTATACTTTATTGTAAAAAAAAATGTAAAAAATTAAAAAAAAAAAAAATTGGACCCCCCACCCATGCCCTTAATTTTTTATTGTGTATTTGTTTTTTATTATGAAAACTCAATAAAGATAGTTTAAAAGTTGTAAGAAAAATTGGTTACTAATGTATAAATTTGATATACTTCGGGTAAATCAAAACTAGTCCTTTACATCCAAAAAATATTTTTCACTTAAAGTAAAACAATATACATTTGTAAAAATGATATAAAATATGTATATAATCTTGGTAGAAATTCAAACAAGTTCTCTCATTGTTTAGTAGTATGTACTACTGGATAAAATGAAATACTTATTGAAACATAAAAAACAGGAAAAACTTACTTGGTAATTACGCTTATTAATTTTTTTCTTGATAATACGAAGAGATATAGGATTTTTTATTTCATCATAATAATCTGGGTAAAACCTTCGATTAGGAAGTCTACCAAAAGGATCTGAAATTCTATGTCCTTCTAAATTTTTGTAGTTAACTACTTCATTAAATAATGTTGCCTGTAAATAAATTATATACCGAATTTATTTTATATAGCAACCAAAAAAGTAATTCTTCTTATTAAGTTTTATTAATAAATCTCAATGAAATATTAAAATTCATTTGTTTCTTTTTAAATTGAAGTTTTGTATTTGTTAATGCAATGACTTAAGAAAACATTTGAAAATAATAAAAATAACAACGCAATATATCTACGATTATTAAAAGTAACTGTATTTTAAACTAATAAAAGTGTAGGTCAATGATTGATTAAAAAAATTAAAATATATATTAATTAAATAAACTTTTTCGTTATAATAACATTAAAAACAAAAAAGTTGTTTTATTTCACTTATTTTATATGATCATAATATGCAGTACTTTAATAAGTTTACATAAAGTATAATATTAACAAAATATATATTCCAATGAACTTGTTTCACTAGGATATTCTATTAACAAACGCTTAAATTTATATTTTGAGTAGTTACATGTAGTATATTGTTTAAATAAAATATAAATTATTCTGATAAAAAACCTGCAAGTTGTCCTCTCCAGCAGCTATTGTTAGATCGTGAAGTTCAGGCTAAATAAATATTTTAAATATTAGTTGAAAAGAAAGCTATATGCTATTTACAAAATAAAAAACCTGCTCAACTATTTCCTGCTTGATTGTAGTAACTTTGTAGTTAGTGCTTTTACGCGTTCTGCAATTTGATTAATATATTTTTGTTTAGACAAAATAGATTTAGTATTAAACAAAAAGAAAATTATTATCATCAGTGGTAGAAAAATAACCAAGTGTTCTGTTTGGTATAATAATCTAAGTAAAAACGTAGCACACAATTAAGACAAATAAATTTTTGAGACTTGATCTAAAGTTTTTGTAGACAGTTATTAAAATGGGATAGTTTAAAAATATTTATATACACAAAAACATGAAGCTAAATAAGTAAAACTACTTTACAAACTTGAGTCTAGCACTAGCTTTCACTGAACCAACTGCCTTTTTCTCTTTTTCACAATCAGAAATTCTGTCATCAAAAAATCTCTTGATTGTTACTGCATCGTTGTACACCTGAAGAGAAATAATAAGAAACAAAAATACAAAATTAAACTAAATTACACTCTTACCTGAGACCCATTTTTGTTGTAGGTTATAGCATTTTTGTGCAAAAGACGAACATCTTTTTTAAGTGAAGCCCAACTAGAATAGACTTTAGTTTCAATTCTGTCAGAAATTGTGTCAAGATCTATTGGCTCTTTTATAACCTCATAGTAAGTAGGATTCTGAAAAAAAAATAAAAAAGCTTTCATAATCACAAATTTACAAATTCTAAAATGTAAAAAAAATTATTATATAAACTAACTAATTATAAAAGTTTAGAAAATAATTAGTTTAGATCAAAAAATACTTTTGTGTTTCTTAGTTATTGGAAATGATAAGTAAATAAAAAATTTACAGATGCTGGGTCTGGAAGTTTCATGAAAAGTTCAGCAATTACACGACCTTCGTCATCAGTTTCAGTTATAATTGTCTCATAAATTTCTCTCATCTGTTCATACTGCTCAAAACCAGCTGTAGTCTGAAAAGTTCCGTGTACTTATGTTATGTTAATTATTTTGTTATCTTCAACTAAATTTAAACAAATTTATGAAAATTTGGTAGTTTATTAGTACTTGATAGTTATTAATGACTTTATTCTAACATACAAAAACGTACTTATATAGTTTGAACAAAAATTTTGTCTAAGTTTAAAAGAAGTGGGTCAGCTTAGTTTTTGAATTAAAATATTAAAACAAAAGTATAATTCAGCTAGTTTGATAAACTGCAATTTTTTAATTAAAACAAATTATAAGTCTAACAACTTCTTACACAAAACTAAATTATCAGTAGCTAATAACTTATGTAACAATAAGTAAACAAATATAAATATATTCTGACAGTCAGATATAAAGATGAACAATATTAACTTAATCAACTGTATCAAGTACTTTAATACAAACAAAGGGCTATTTTGGAAATATATCTAACATAAACTCTAGATAAGAGCTAATAATACATGAAACGCCAAATATTTTTGATAAATTAATACTTGGTTTAGGTAGTTTATACCAAATTTACTAACTGTTTGGTGTTTTCAAAATATTCACATATAATAAATACATAATATATTTCTTATATTTTCCTAACTTATTCTACTTAGATTAACTTCTGTACAGCGCAATTCATTTAATAATGGGTGGTAAAAGTCTCAAAATAATGGTCTAACTTATATTATCAAATTTAATATTATAATTTAATTTAAAACGATTGTATAACTCCTTTACTTTTTTGGTTGAAACATCGTCAGTGGGAGAAGTAGAAACATTTCCTGTCAGTCTATTCTTGATCTCATAGTAAGTGTCAAGCAAAATGCAGGCATCTTTGAATTGCTCAGTGCCAGTCTGAGAAATATTAATCACAAGTAGATAACTCTAATATTCTTCAATAAAAACTATTATTTAAAATATTAATGAAATCTACCAATTTAATGATTTTTTATACTAATATCACATAAAATATATCAATAAATAATATTTTTTGTAGCTTAAGGCCATAGGGGGGGTCCACTTTGTTTTTTACAACTTGATCTTATTTTGTAGAATTTAATCTGAGCTATCAGACACTTTTAACCGCTTAAAAAAACTCAAAGAAACTTTTGAGATATAAGCGATCAAAGAAAGGGCATTCAATAGGTTCCTTATGGAAGGCAAAAACTAAAAATGCGAAAAAAGACTATTTCACTAAAAATCTATCTCCTCCTTCATTTTTTGAGTAATCTTTCTCAAATTTTTACAGAATGTGTATCATTAAACTTTAAAGAGATCTATTGTAGGAATTATTTTAATTTTGAGTAAAAAAAAAATTATTGTCAAAAAACTACCCTTTTTTTTAGTTTTTTGTGGATAAAATTTTTATTTTTCAAAATTTCAAAAATTCCATCATTCAGATTCTTTAAAATATTAAAAGGAACATTTCCTGAAAATTTGAAGTCTCTAGGTCAAAAAATGAAGGAGCAGATAGGTTTTTAGTGAATTTTTAAATTTCCAAGAAAATTGACCCCAAAAAATTTGCGGTCCATACGTTTGTATTGGAAACTTTTTACAAAAAATAAAATATCTCAAAAGTTAAATTATATTTTTGAATTCTATAAAAACAGGCTTGTAGTTTGTATTTAAAGCTTTCATATAAAAGCCAAAGTTATTTTTTGTAAAAAAAAAAGTCGGACCCCCCCCCTATGGCCTTAAATTCAAGTTTTTTAATCCATTAAGGTAATTTATTAATCTTAATTTCATTAATTAGTTCAGATTGCTGTAGTGGTAGACTCTTAGTGTAGGCTGAGTATTGGAAAAAAAATTATAACAAAAAATAGTACAAAAATCTGCTAAAAAAGAAAAAGAAGTCAGTTAAAATTATGGATTCAATAAAAAAATCTGCTGTTGCTGAACAATCAAAATTGAGCTGAAAATTTTAATTTGGAGTAATTTAAGATGATTAATAGTTGTTGTAACGTTTTTAACTTAATCAAAATTGAAGCTATATGTATTTTAAATAGAAAACCAACCCTTTGTATGCAAAAATAATTTGACTATAAGGTTGCTTTATTTACTTAATGTTCTTTTTGGTAATTATATGTTTGTATTTAATTAGCTCTAATATTTAGTATTTTGATTAGTTTTATGTAATTAACTTTGTATATAATTAATATTTGTTTATGATGATTACTACGGTTACTGTATAAGTTAAATTTATATTTTATTTATTGCTGTGTATCCATTGATGAAAATAGTGTGAAATATATCTGTATTTTTGCACTGAGTGTCTTTTATATGCTATTTAATGCTATATGTTTTTTTTTTTTTTTTGACTAAAAATAATTATCAAACACAACAAAATAAATTTCAGTATCAAAAATTTACTCGTACTTGCAAACATTGGTATACTATCTTAGTTTATAATGCTATCAATAACAAAAAACATTATTAGATAGAAACTGCACTTACTAAAATTAAACAAGTCAGTTTTAATTATTTTACCTAATTAAATTACAAACTCAAAATATTGTAATTTAAATGAAAAATAGCCAAACCATCAACTTACATTATAAAACATTTTAGCATTGCTGACCATCAATTCAACATCTGTTGTAAGTATTTCAAGATCACGATACTCATCAACTTTAACTCTCTGAGATATTTTGTTCAAGTCAATTGGATCCTTCACTTTTTCATAGTAAATAGAATTTCCACTACAATTTAAAAGTTTTATTTAAAGTTTTGTTAAAGTCTAAATTTTACTACCATATAATTAGGTTACTTAACAAACTTCAATAACTTAAAACCAACCGTTTACTGGGTACCTTGAAAAAATGCTTACACACCGGCCTCCCACTGCTTGTTTCAGACACAGTTAGTGCATCAACAATAGCTTGAGCTACTTCACTCTGATACGAAAAAATATCAGTTTAGATTAATTTTTATACCTACATGCATAAAACTTTACAACATTTTTAAAAACTTAAATAAGTTGAAAACATAACAACAATTTACTTGATTAGATTGAGCTCCACTTCTTCTTGGTCTTTTTGAGTATGTTGAATCATTTAAAGTGTTATCATTGGAATTAGTTATATTAGATCTTCGTTTGTTTGGCATTTTGTAATAAACAAACTTACTATATCAACTAAAAAACAATTTGTTTTAATAATGTAAAAATAATATGTTACAACATCAATTACTACTCTTTATTTTACAACAACTAACCAAAAAAGCCTTTGGGAACTAGTATTTAATCAATTAAAAGGTACTTTAAAACTATCTGTTTCTTATAACTATAAGGCTTTTTATTTTTAAATCATAATTTTTATTACAAATAACTGATATAAAATTTATTTTATCAAGTGTTTTGATGGTAGCTTGTACAAAAATATTACTATTAAAAGTAAGATTTTTCTTAATAATAAAACTTTGTTGTTTCATTTGTATTAAGGGCATAGGGGGGGGGGGGGGGAGGTAAACACCCTTTTTTGGTTTTTGATCTTATTTTATATAGTTTTTACTAAGCTACAAGATGCTTTTAACAGATTTTAAAAATTCAAAATAATTTTTGAGATATAGCCGGTCAAAGTCCGAGCCAACAATAGGTTCCTTATGGGAGGCGCAAACTAAAACAGCAAAAATAGACTTTTTTACTAAAAATCTATCTTCTCCTAGGTTTTTTGAGATAACTACCTCAAACTTTCAGGAAATGTTCCTTGATGTATTTAGAAAATTCTGTCGGAAGGAATTTTGAAAAAAATAAAAAATAAAAATTTTATATAAAAAATAAACAAAAAAAACAGTTTTTTTTTTGTTTTTTTGTTATAAAATTTTAAATTTTTAATTTTTTTAAATTCTGTTCCGACAGAATTTTCTAAATACTGCAAGGAACATTTCCTGAAAGTTTGAGGTAGTTATCTCAAAAAACGTAGGAGGAGATAGATTTTTAGTGATTTCTAGTTATTTGCCGTTTTAGTTTGCGCCTCCCATAAGGATACTATTGTTGCCTCCGACTTTGACTGGCTATATCTCAAAAATTATTTTGAATTTTTAAAATCTGTAAAAAGCATCTTGTAGCTTAGTAAAAACTATATAAAATAAGATCAAAAACCAAAAAAGGGTGTTTACCCCCCCCCCCTATGCCCTTAATAACTTAAATGTTAGTTTATCTTAAAAAGTATTCTTTCTAAAGAATTGTATATATTTAAAAAACTTTGAGCACTAACTTTTTCTTAGTTAAAGGCACAAGGACTTGTTATTTGGCAAACATTTATAAGGATAAAACTTCAATGTTACAAACTACAAAGTTAGGAAATTTTTTTTAACTCAAATCACTAAGCAAGCTTCTACTCTTGCTGAATCTAGCTGCAACATCAGTCCAACTGTGAGATCACTGCCACAAGGTGGTCACTGGTTTTTTACAAATTCTTCAAGGTTTTTTGATTTTCTTCCAGATTTTTAAAGCAAACATTTTTTTGCTAAGTTAAAAGTAAAAAATGTTAATCATAGTATAAATTTACTGAAATTACTTTACAATGCTAGTTTAAGTTAGTTTAATGACAAATAAAATTTTAAATGATGTCAAATTTTTTTTTATAATTCATCAGTTATTTCTTATCTAATCTAAATTTAAAACAAAATAAATGATTTACTTCACAAATTAATTTGTTAAAAATTTCAATACTTTTATTGATTTTACTCCAAAACTCTAAGAATTGGTGTTGTCAAAAAGTGTCAAATTTTGAGTTTTTCTAGTTTTTTTTTACTTTAACTTACAAATTTCAGGTAGAATCACTACCCTGCTGCAACCAAAGTGAACCAAAAACCAGATATATAAATTTAAACTGATAAGATATTCAATTTAAAAAATAATAGCAAATATAAATATAAAAAATAATATTATTTAAAAAATTGCAGTATACATTTGCTAATAATTTTAATATATTTAATGACAAAATTCTTCTTTAGGTTGATAAAATTGGACTATAACAGTGTGTGTTTCAACTCTTTAAGTCAAAAAAAAATGTCCAAGTAACCTTAAACTGGTCCTTTTTCATCACATATTTTATGACTTAAACAGTAATAAAATTACTTATACATGTCCTAGACTTATAATTTATATCTTAAATGGAAACTTATAATTATGGGCATAAACTAAAGACATTTCAACTGCTTTTGTTTTATTATGACGTCATTATTACACTAAATATTCAAATTTTTTCTGTAAAATTGTACTTTTTTTTCTAATATAAAAAGCGAATTCTTCTGCCGTTTTACTTTTATGTGTCAAATCAGCTAGGCAGAAAGATATTACTGATGTAATGTCATTTCAATTACATAAAAATATTGCACATTTAGAGTGATTATGACGTCTTAATACATCAAAAGCAGTTAAATATGTCTTTAAATATATGTCAATAAGTATAAGCTTTCATTTAAGACATAAATTATAAATCTAGGACATGTTTAAATGATTTTATTACTGTTTAAGTCGAAAAATTGAAATGTATGTGATTTTTGGGGGTGAAATTAGTTTTTTGGGTGATAAACTTTTTTTTGAATTAAAAAAAAAATTCAGATTCTTCTTAATGAAGCAACACATCCAGTTCATATGGACTCATAAGTCCAGCAAACATCACCCAAGTACTCCCTACCCCTAAATGTAGATGACATACTAAACTAGTTTATTCTTTAAACAAATAAGATGGAAGATATTCACTGTAAAACTTTATTAAAAAAAGGAAAATGTGAACACTTACAACTAGGGTTAATGGATTATTGTGGAAAAAGACCTTTGGGTCATTAAGCCTCACACCATGTATTTTGTAAATAATTTTCAGGTAACTCGGGGAAACTCAGGGCAGTTTTGATTCTTTCTAAAAATTTCAAGGAAGTTTTAAGATTTTTTAAATAATCTCAGGAATTTTTTTTCTAGATCTAGAATGAGATTTAGTTAATCCTGTTTCAACATTTTGTTTAAATAAAGTAATTTTATTTATTTTTAAGTGCTTATTTAGAATTTTTTTAGCCTTGCGGCTAGTTCTTAAATATTCTTAGAACATTGTAGTTTTTTTAAAGTTTTTAATTTATATTTGTCATGACTTAAGTTAAACAAAAGCAAACAGTTTAAAGATATAAAAGTTGTGGTTAACTACGCATTTAAAAGAACTATAATTAAAAATATTAAAAAAAGAATGGTTTTTGGTTTAAAATTCTTTGAAAGGGCTGCTGTTTTAAATCCAGCATGTCTAGTTGGAATGGGTAAAGACCATTGTGTCAGAAACTTTACAAGGTTGGTCCAACAACTAGTCAGCATGAAGATACTAAAGGCAAAAGAAGGTGATGACAGCATAAATCAATACATTGATTACTTCAAGGACTCTTGTTAAATTTTCATACTTGCTTGGGATGTCCAGTGTGTCAAAATAAAAACTCTCTAAACTGATTTTCATCAACAAAATTTTCAAAAAGTATTCAAGTTCTTCCATCACTCAAATACTTTTTGAAAATTTTGTGGGTGAAAATCAGTTTAGACAGTTTTTATTTTGAAACACTGGACATCCCAAGCAAGTATAAAAATTTAAAAAGAGTCCTTGAAGTTGTGATGGCCAGGTAAAAGTTGAACGGGCTTTAGCTTAAATAAGGAATTAATATCAACTAATATGGGAGAGATGACAATAAGGTGCCAAAGAATGATTAAATATCATCTATATGCAAACAGTCTAAAACCAGCACAGTGGAACTAAGTTTGGCCTTGTTTAATATTTTTTAATTTTTTAGGGCCAAATATTTGGCATATTTTGAGCAACAGCGCTTTATTAAATATGTTGCAAATAAAGGTGATGTATGAGCAAGTTAGGGAGAACAAAAAAGTAAACTAATAAAGCAACTCAAATGTTTGTTTGAATGAAGACTATGTCAAATATACTGCAGGTGACAGACAATCTGATTTTGAAGCAATGAAAAAAATATTAGAAAGGGGAAAAGTTGTTAAGGATAACACTGATAAACATGAAAATTAAATTAATACTATTAATTCAAAAATTGCTTACCTAAAAATAATTGAAAATATTAAGACATTTTTATTAGACAATAGAATTTTTATTAGGTAATGTGAAATTATTTTTAGATCCTAATTATGTTTTCAGTTATTTAAAACAGATTGTGTATGAACATCTTAAACCCATTAAACAATTAAAACTTTATTCTTTTAGATTATATTTTATCCAACTGATTGTTAGGTACTAAGTTGCATTTTGATATGAGGTATTTCTTTAGTTAGTAAATTTTTTTTAAATTTTTTTTTTGCAGGTTTTTTTACAATAATGTTAAGCTTTTAAATTTTGTTTACTGCATTCACAACAGTTGCTAGGAAAGACATACATTGAATTTATTATACATGCATTTAAGTGAGTACATCAAATGGAAGTTATTACTATAAAATAATTAAAGTTTGTTAATTAAAATGTCAAAAAAATTAAACTACATTCTATTATGCAAAATGTTAACTAACAAGCTTATACAAAATTAAGCACAAATTTTGTTTTTTAATCTCAATTGATTTAACTTTCTAACCTTGAATTTCTGAAAACAATTTTTTTTCATAAGTTTAGTAAGCATCTAATGCAGAAGCATACACATACAACCTTCATTTTATTATTAAAAAAGAAAAATGAGCAAGAGGTATTAGTAATTTAGGCCAGAATCAAAAAAAAAATTAAGGACTTAAAAAAAAACAGTAAACTCAGGAAATTTTAAGTTTACTCAAGGAAGTTTCTGGTCACGCAGGGAAGATTTTTTGACTCAAAGAATGGCAACCCTGAATTTTTGAGTAGCTTTAATTAATACAGCAATAAAAATAAAACTTTAAGACCAATAGAAATTTATTTTGTTCATAATTTTTGTTTTAAATTAAATTACAAAATGAAAAACTTAAAGTCAAAAAACATATCCTTCATTTTAAATTACATGATAAACTGTATAATAATATTATTAAAAACTATAAACTTTTGTAACTCATTTTCTTAGCACATTTACATGTTTTTTTCGAAAAGCAGTAGCAGGGCTTGATGGATATCTCATTACTTTTTATTTAAGTTATTAAAAAAGTTGTAGCTTACATCCATTTAATTTGTTTTCACAAATTCATTGCAGTAGAACTACAAACTTGTACTACTTTTTATTCAATTCAGTAAAACTACAACCAGGGAAAATATTCAATTTTGAAAGAATTGAAACATGCAATTTCATTGTCTAGTTTTACAAAATTCGCGATATAAAACAAAAATACTTTCTGACTCTGTAATTAAAATTTTTTTATAATGTTATTAATCAAAGTAAAATATCTATTTAAATTAATATAATCGACTTTTTTATTTTTGTTATTAGTTTAGTTAAAAATATAATTTAAATTAAAACTTTACATTTACATCCTATTGCTTTTTTAGATGTGTAAAATTGATCGAACTCATTAATTTTGGGATACAAGGTTAAATTTGTTAGTAAAAGTAGTATATTTAGTACCGAGGGCGTCGCATGGGGTGGAACGCTAAAGCTGATGCTCCACCTAAAAAATAAAAAAATAGAGCGTACAAAATGTTTGTGTTTTAGAGTTTAATCTCTTAAACACGCTGCTTTAAATGGGGTTCTGCTTCAGCTGTACAACCCTAAATAACATCAAAATAACTTTATTTTAAGCTTAGAAATTAAGCTTTAAAATGATGTAAAAAATTTTACGGTAGCTTAAAAAACATGAAAGTTATGTTAAATGAAACTGTACAAAAATTACAGCCAAATGTGTACTTGTACATGACCATCGTTAATTTCCCTGCTAAAATATATTTTTTCAAATATTTTATTTGATGTTTAAAACGTTCGTGAAGTTAGAACTTTAAGCCCAATCTGTGTCAGCTGCATTTTAAACGTTTACAAGTGTTCAATACAAAAAAATGTTAAAAAACTGAATTCTGGAGCTGCATGAACTTTCAGCTCCATGTGAATTAATCATGATCGTTGTTAAACATTAAATACTACGCAAGAACAATAAGACAAGTTGAAGAAACTCGAGGAGGGCAGCTCAAGCAGGGCAACTCGAGCAGCAGCAACTCAAGCAGGGACAACTCGAGTAGAAACAACACGAGCAGAAAAAACTTGAATAGTGGAAACTCAAGCAGAGACAACTCGAGCAGGAGTAACTCGAGAAACGGAAACTCGAACAGGGCAACTCGAATCAGTAAAGGGTAATGATATATACATTTATAAGTATAACTATTTTTTATATTTGATATAAGATGTATTTAAACTAATATTTAAAAAATCATTTTGCTTTTAGATTTGACTATTTTTCTATTACCACTTATGTTTTTTATTTTGGTACTTCAAACTCGGAACAAAATTCTATAAACTTGACAATGACATCTACAGCATCCCCTAACAAAAAGACCACGCGACGCTACTGTTTAGTACAACAACAAAGTTTTTTAAATCTTCTTTCATTTAACTGTTAAATTTGGCAAAAAGCTATTAAGATTTTCAAAAGTAAAAAAAAAAGTAACGTGCTAGCCTTAGCTTTATAGCTGAAAAATCAAATTTAGTAAAATTAAACAATATTAAGTAATTTCTATTTTAAGTATTCAATACTAAGATTAAATTTTGTAAACTTTTGCTGGCTTTTGTTGCAATAGTACTGTTTAATTGTGATTTTTTAAGTTTGAATTCTGCTTACTTTATTTTAGTTATGTTATATGTTTGGATAAAATAAGTTAAGGGTAAGGAAGGGTTTTTGTTTAAATTTTAAGAAAAGTATATAAATTACGGGTTCTTTTACTTTACATGTTGTTAATGTTCTGTGCTATACTGTGTTTATACTGTGTTTGATTTAGATATATTTAAATGAATAAAACAATAATAGAATAAGGGCTATTTTAAAAAGTATCAAACTTACTATCTTTTAAAAAGAGTTTTTCTTTTAAAAGACAAACCAACAAATGTTTATTTTTGATCTAATAGAAAAAGGGTAGAAAAGAAAATTTAAGCTAGAAAAAAATTTGATACTTTCGAAGTTATGTAACTTACTTAAAGAAAATACAAAAGTTTATTTATACAAATATACAAATGTATAGCTTTATTAATAAGTTTTTTATCGTACAACAAGCAAAAGGTCAGCTGATGTAGTATAACGTGTTTTTTTTTTCATTCGTTGATTTTTGCATATGATATGCAACAGTAGTACAAAGTACAACAACAATATTTAATACATATATTTTGTATTATAAAAGTAATTTAATTTGTTTTATTTTTAAAATTAATTTAATTTCAAATATCAACTTTGGCTTTAGATTTGTCCAAAACATAATTCTTTAAACTTTTTAAACATTGTAAGTTTTTCTTGCCAGTGTAATGCAGTGTGCAGCAGAGTTACTAGATTTCCAACAACTAAGAGTCCTGAATTTTAGAAAAAATTTGTTTGTTTCGATTTAAATGCTCGAAAATTAGACAAAGGGTTACCATTTTGATTTACAACTATTTCCACATTGTATACGATCATGATATTTTATGCTTAAACAAACATAATTTAAACAAGAGGTAGTCACTTGCGCATGTAAATTTATTAAAACAAGTAGCAGTTAATAAAGTGATTCACGCGGAAGTTCCCAAAACTAATACTAAATCACTCGTGAAAGCATCGTGATATCCTGGATATGAAAATGGTTTGTGTTTAAATAAACTTATAATGTATGAAAACCTTCTAATTATTATCATAAAACAATGCACTTAAGTAATTGAAATTAATTAAGGTCTGCAAAAGATGATATTTTGCTAATAGACAATAAAAAAAAGTTTTGCTTTGGAAATAAAGTCTTTTAAATATACTTAAATTAAGTCTTACAGTTACAAAACGTAATAAAACATGTGTTTTAAATTGTTTTATTTTATATTGCTTCAGTTATTTTTTCAGTTTATTTTCATGTGAAGTATGTTATAGTCTATGTTTATTTTTTATGTGTGCTGAAAACAAATGCTTTGCAACCTGATTTGAGTTATGGTAAATGTTTCAAAACTAAAACATAAGCTTGAAGCCAAATAAGATAAACGAACTGTGTTATTTTCATATAAAAATTGATTTTAAAGTTTATGTTTTATATGTGAAGAAGCTGATCAAAGTTGTACGACTTTTATTAAAATGTTTTTAAGAAAGTGGTTTTTTTTTTCTTGAACGTATTTTTGTAAGAATACTAAGCAAAAACTTCAAATATATAAGCTTTAATATTTTCTAATTAATTAAGTTTTATTTTTACACCTAACAATTACGGCAATTAGCTGTTTTACTTTTTGTTTACTGATAAAGCTTCAATGTTTTTTATTGACATTGTTTCAAGTATTTCAACTATCTTTCTAATAAAGAAAATTTGTTTTAGGCGAAACATTTTCTATTAATTTCTTAATAAAACAGAGTGCTCGAAAAAAAACAAAAATAAAACAATACCAAAGTTATATATATTTTTTGCTTTGAATAAAATGTTGTTTAGTTAAAAAATTTCATTTAGAAGAATGAATGATTAAGTAGTTTACATATTTTTAAGTTTATATAAGCATACATAAGTAATTAAGTTTTATTTATATCGGTTTTTTAGTTTTAACTATGACTTAAATTCTGTCTGTTTAATAAAGAAATACTGGTAAATATTATAATTGCTTATAATGTAAAACTTTTTTCTAGTATCTATATTTTTGGCTCAAGGTTAAGCTAATTATGTTAAACTTTATTTTTCAATAGTAAAATAGGTTAGTAATTGTATACTTATTACGATTAATAACACAAACAACATTGGAAAGCAGACATATATAAACCCCTAGGTTTTAATGACAATCTGAAAAATGTTAGTAATAGTTTTTTTTGGTTTGATGTTACAGAAACAGAAGTGTCTAAAATTATTAAGAGCTTAGATCCAAACAAATCCAGTGGTGAGGATATTGTATCTGTAAAGATCCTTAGAAAAAGTAAACAATTTTATATCTCCAATACTAAGTTAACTAGTAAACCAAGCATTTTGTGAAGGCGTATATCTAAATAGCCTAAAAATTGCAAAAGCAATATAAGTTTCTAAATCTCGATAAAAAACTTTACCAGGAAATTATAGACTCATTTAACTTCTATCTAAATTAGATTTTATAACTTAAAAATAATCTACAATCGCCTGTACAGTTTTTCTTTTCATTAATAATATTTTAAATAGTTCTCAGTTTGACTTTCGACAGAGTTATTCCACCACCTTGGCTTTGTCAGAATTTTTTGAACGGTATTTTCCAATTTTGATAAGGCAGACGCAGTTTGTGCTGTCTTTTTGGATTTATGTAAAGCACTTGATTGTGTAGACAGAAATATCTTACTAAGGAAATTGGAATGTTATGGTGTAAGAGGCAATATGCATTTACTAATTAGTTCATACCTAGATGGAAGGAAACAGTTTGTTAGCTTTGGAGGATATGAGTCAACTTATGAAAAAGTTGAAGTTGGGGTACCACAAAGCTCAGTACTAGGACCGTTCTTATTCCTAATACATATTAATGACTTACAGAATATGTACTAGTATAAACGTTCTCAACGTTGCAGATGATACAACGTTATACAAAACATTCACAAACGACAAATATCTAAATTACAAAAAAAAGTTTTAACACAGAACTTAGTCAAGTATCAGATTGGTTTATAGTAAACAAACTCAAACTAAACCTTGATAAAACCAGAAGTATGCTTCTAAACCAATCAAAAAATAGTTTTTGGAAGAACATAAATCTTAATGTAAAACTTTTTTAATCTAAATTGTTTTTATGTAAGACATGACCAATACACATTTTACTAAAATTATCATTAATCGAACATGAAATTCCTCATATTTCTTTTATGAGATTGGGCAATTAAAAGAAATATGAGGGTTTTCATGTTTGAATAATGATAATATTAGTAAAACGCAGCTAAAATAGTCATAACTAAATACATTAAAAAAGGTTAAAAAAAGTTTTTTATTGCTACATAGACCGTTGGAAATTTAGATTTAGGAAAATTGAGGCTTATTAAAATTTAGAACCGAACATATTTGTATAAACTATAAAAAAATTAAAAATCTGAAAAAAAACACCCACCCTTGAAAACTCAGCAAAGTAAGAATATTAAAAAAAAAATTTTTCTTGCTAAAATATCGGTTGTAAAATTATCCAAAAAAAAATTTTTATCTAAGGGGCCCACTCAAAAAGTCAAACCCCAATCCAATTGGTCTTAAGAAAAATTAAAGGCAAAGGAGCGTTCTCTAAAAGTATAAATTTTAGTTAGCTTCAATGATAAGGAAAATAATTGAACCTAAAGTTTGGACATTTTTTTTAAATTGCAAAAAAATACTAACCGAGTCAAGTTAACGCTCGTTAATTAGATATACTTTTTAAAAGAAAGCTAAGTATTTAAAAAAATTATAAGCAGAGATTACTGTCTCAGATAACTTATATTAAATTAATCTAATTTTCTGAGGAAACCTAAAAAGATTTTCTTTTTTTATCATTGAAAATATTATTTCCTTATTTATAGTTACATATTTCGGCTTAAAAAAGTATTCAAAAGAAAAAATAAATAAAAAATTGATAGAAAAAGTTTTTCGTTGTAATTATTATTTATTGTTATTGCTTTATTTTATTTTATTTGTTATTCATTTAATTTTTCTCATTAGGTGCTTAGTGTATAAATGCTACAGTACTTATTTTTATATTATTATTTATAAAAGTTAAATTGAGTTTATGGTCAAATTTACGGGAGCCGATCATTTCTAACCGGCGATCATTTCTAACCCGACCATTTCCACCCCGATTATTTCTAACCCGATTATTTCTAACCCGATCACTTTTAACCCGTTCATTCTTAATCCGATCACTTCTAACCCGATATTTTCTAACCCAATCATTTCTAACCCGGTAACTTCTAACCCGATCACTTCTAACTCGTTCGTTTATAACCCGATCATTCCAAACCTGATCACTTCTAACCTCAATCATTAAAAACTTTTTAGTTTTTAGAATTTTTTGAATCAGAATTTATTTTGAAAACAAACTAAACTTTACAAAACTGTTATTTTACTGAAACTTAATTTTTTGTCTCAACAAAAACTTTATGATCATTTTGTTTTACTTAAAATATACTTCTAATATTAATTATACTTCAACTAATCATAGATGATTTTTTTCATTTTAGTACTTTTCATTATATAAACCTGCTTAAGTCGATATTTTTTGACCATCTAAGATATACTACACGACAATCATTCTTAAATAAGAAGAAATTACATTCTTTTATTGCTTAACAACTTTATCTTAATCTAAATTCACTGACGAATAAAAGAAATTAAAAAAAAAAAAAAATATAGTGCTGTTTTTTTTAATGTTACGCAAACTATAAACCACAAAAGGGGTTGATTATAATTATTTTTTAGTTTTCGTACTATTTGAAAAAAAAATCGTTTGCATTTTAAATTTTTTATAATTAAAAAAAAATATCGATATTCGTCTGTGAACTTAGATTTACATTTTTTTAACTAAGAGAGAAGATCCTAAATGCTGACCAAAACTGAAAAAAGCAAAAATGGCCAATATCCTAAAAAGTATTAACTTTCTATAAAAACAAAAATGCTGACTATTGAAGTTAATTCTAAAAAGAATAATGAAAAGAAAATTAGTAAACTATATGTTTTTTTTGAGATATTCTACGCAGACTAAAAAAAGCCAAAATGTCCCACTTTTTATATGGACTTTATTAACGAACCAATAAAAATGAAATAGAAAAAAAAAACGTTTTAGCTGTATCGTTTAGCTATTAAACTCTGTAAAAAATATGCTCACAGAACAATGAAACTGCTGTGTGTTGAAATTTTTAAGTCAAGAAATATGTCTTAAACTTCCTCTTATTTTAGAATGATTGTCGTATTTACTAACTGTATGGAAGCCTTTTAAAATTTTGCTTTGTAGGATTCTTTAAGTAAGCTGTTATAACTCTATTTAAGTTAGATCTTGTTCTCAATTACGTAGCTAGAATATTTTTATCTTTAAATGTAAAAACATTTATTAATTCAAACTTTTACGAATGGAATATTCTGATATAAATATCTTCATATTACAATTGTTAGGCTTTGCCGTAAACCTAAAGCAAACGTTGTGCAACTGTTGACTAATCAATTACTACTTTATAGTCGTTAGTTTCCATTTTCAGCTTAAAAACTTGCATAAAATTTTCTACAACTTGCACAGGCCTAAATTTAAAATGGAATTAGAAAAAAACATTAGGCAAACTTATCACTTATGTTTTACTTTTCAAAAATCATAATATTTGGGTATAACCTTACATAATAAAACCAATAAAAAGTTATGTTATTTAACAACCGTAAAGGTATGTAAGGTCGACTCACTGTCTAGCTTTTTTTTCATTAATAAATTTCTACCTTGACATACAAGAAAAAAAATCAATGACACCTAAACAGACTTGTTTGTTAATGCAACAAGTCCGAGGATGATTAAATTTTGTCTAATTAATCTTACTTAAAATTTACAGTTAAGTTTATATTTTTTTTTTGATACAAAAACAGAACTAGACAGAGTTATCAATCCTTGGTGGGAGATATGAATTATATTATTAAAGCACTTATAAGTGGACATAATAAGAAACTGCTAGAAAAACCACAAATAGAACCGAAGCTATGCAACTGCAGAAACAGAGAGCAATGTCCAGTAATGAATAAATGTAAATTAGAAAATGTAATATACGAAGCAATCGTCTCATCTGAGAAAAATAAGAGAATGTCATATATTGGATCCACCCGAAGAGCATTCAAAAACAGATTGTACGAACATAGAGTATCATTTCCAAAACCAAACAAGAAGAAACCCGCCAACTGTACACAACTCGCCAACTACATGTGGAAATTATATGAAAAAGGCGAGAAACCCACTATTGAATGGAAAATTCTCCGACAGACAAAAAGCAGATTTAAACCAAACTTCATGTGCTCGATATGTAACCTTGAAAGACTGTTTATAGCAAATGCTAACCAGAGAAAAATACTTAATAAAAGAAATGAACTAGTCACGCAATGCCCTCATTACCCTAAGGAATACTTTTAGTTTATTTTTTATCGCATTAACTTAGTTTATTTAGTTTATTTCATTCTATTTAATTATATTGTTACTTTGTATTTATGTTTGTATTGTGTAAAGATTTTGTTTTAAAGTTACAACATTCCCGTAAAAAGACCATTTCTGTTTTCTAAAAATCCCCTACAAATCTTAGTATTTACATTTTTTCAAAATCCTAATATATTAAATGCTTAATAAATAAATAAATTTTCTAAATATATAAAATCTATAGTTAATAAATTATTTAAACTAAACTTACCTATATTTCATTTTAATTTAACTTAACTTTAAAATTTAACTTTTGTAAACCACATATTATTTAAAACTCATATTTCAAATGTAAATATTATTTTCATTTATTATGTGTGTATTTTTATTTTCCAATTCATCGCCCTGTATACTTTTGTTTTCAGCTTTTTTTAGCGTCTGATGAACTGCTCTGCAGGGAAACGGCGTAACGCAATAAAAGTTTAACAATAAGTTTATATAAGTTTATATTTTATGTAAAACTATTATCAGTTGATTCACATTTTAATTTTTATTAACAATTAAATTAAAATTTATGCTGATAAATTTATTATTTTTGCATTTACTTTATTAAGATGAGTTAAACAACATAAGCATAAAGAAAATAACAACGAAAACGAAGAACTTAAAAAAATAAGTTAACAAAATACTTAGTTGTTTATAGTTGTAAAAAGATAAACATATCAACTTAAGTACTAATTTAAGTTGTAGTTAAAACATTTTGATATTATATAAACTTAAATAAAAACTTTTAAGAATAGTAACTAAACGAGATTTGATAACCCTCGGAATTTTTGAATAAATTATTAAATATGTTTAAGTTGTTATATCTAAAAGCTATGATTTTAAACTAAATAAAACAAAAGTGTTAAAGTTGGTTTAATGTTTCTCTAAATTTCAATATCTAAATAGGTTTGTGCAAGTTTTTAAGCTTAAAATGGAAAATTACCGACTGTAAAAAGTGTTAGATTAGTCAACAACTGTACAACGCTTTAGCTAGACTTGCTTGTTTACAGGACAGCTTATAGACTATAATATGAAAATATTTGTTTCAGAATATTACATGTGTTACAGTTTAATTTTGAAATTTATATTTGTTAGAATAACATTCTAGTTACCTAAATTAAAAAATGACAAAATTAAAAAAGCTTCCTTTAAAAATTCATCAAAGCGAATTTTTTAGAATATATAAAACAATCTAGTAAATCTTATCTAACCAGAAAAAAGTTTGACTTAAGTTGGTTAATGTAATAAAAGCATCAAAATAAAATAGAAAATTGCAGTTAGAATAAGTTAAAACAAAATGATTATTAAAAATTTCTTGCAATTAAAACTATATAAACATTAAGTTTTGGTTAAAACAAAGTAAACTTCACTCTAATTTTATTTTATTACTATAATTTCCGAAAAAAACAATTAAACTAAATCTAACAAACAAAATTTTTTTACTGTACAGGTTAGAAATGATCGGGTTAGAAGTGATCGAAATAAAAACGATCGGGTTAGAAGTGGTCGGGTTAGAAATGATCGAGTTAGAAGTGATCAGGTTAGAAATGATCAGGTAAGAAGTGATCGGGTTAGAAATAATCGGGTTAGAAATAATCGGGGTAAACAAAATCGGGTTAGAAATGATCGGGTTAGAAGTGGTCGGGTTAGAAGTGATCGGGTTAGAAGTGATTGCGGGTTATAAAACCCAATTCACTTCTATATAAAGTAATAAAAAAAACAATATTTTTATTTACTTAATTATTCATTTAAACATTAACTTCCTTAAGTATATCAATCAATTGAAAAAATAAAATAAACTTTTAGCATAAAATACTTATAAAATTTAACGTTAAAGTAATTCAGTTTTTTACAATTTTACCTTATTTTAAAAGTTGTGACCTATTTTTCAAGTATTTTAATGTCTGCTACTAGTATTGTTTATCTCGTTTTATAAATTAAGTTTTAGTTAATTTTTTAAGTCTAGAAATGTTATTTACTTATATAATTATTCTTTTGAGTTTTAGGCTTAGACTGTATTTTAATTTATATTTTACTAGACAATTTTTTCAGTACATTATGAATAAAACTTTTAAAAGTAACCATATAACTTAGTTAATTTTCGTTTAATTTTTGTTTCTATTCTTTCATTTTATTGACTGTTTTGTTTCTAAAAGTTTTAAAGTTTAGATAAAAAAATATTTATTAGCTTGTAAGAAATTGTTAAAGCATGTGGTGTACGACTCGATAACCGAAAGGTTTTTTCGCACACCAGATCCTTAAACCAAACTTTTTTAGCGCTTTTTTTATCGTTCAATGAACAACAATAATATAAAACTTAAACATGTTTGCTTTAAATCTATCTTTTAGTTTGTTACTAGTTGCTACTAAGCTTGATATTAAAAGTTTAACTTTAAGTTTTTATAGTTTCCAAAATACGATTGGAATATCAACTCAATTTTGAAGACATAAAACTAAGTAAAAAGTATGATAAAACTAACAAACTTTAAATGTAAACGAGAAAATCTTTATACACAACTTTAAGAAAAAAAAGTCTAAATTAATATAAAATTTTATTGTATATATTTTTAGTTTACGAATTTAAAGAAAGTATTAAGTTGCGTTTAAAGAATGGAAAGAAATATAGTATAACCAAACAGAAGTTATGACTAATTAATGGAAACATACAAAAATGTTGATGCAGTTGTTGAGTTTCCTCGATCGTTTTTTTAAACAACTTAACAAATACTACCCAAGTGCTAAATAAGTTTATTTGTTTTTTTCAATTTTAGTAGTAGCAACTACCTAAGTATATTTATTTTGATATTTAATATACATTTACGATTGCGTAAATAAAACGAGCTTTTATTTGATAGATTAATACAAGCTACACAGTGGGCTGGCAAGCGGACACTAACCATTTTAGTGAGTAGAAAATTAAACAATAATTTTATTATAATATTTAAAGCTTGGTTTCTTCTTTTTAAAACTGGGTTTAGCTTTAGTTTGCTTTTAGTATATTAAAAGTTATTTCAGGTTAATGTAGCAAATTTTTACTGTTTCGAAGTTTAAAAATAACTCAAAAATTACAAAAAAATATGTCGAAATTGAGGCCTACAGAAACTGCTAAAAAAACACCTTATCTTACAAGCTTTTATGCAAATATTTTTTTTAGGTTATTTTTTTTCTTTAGTTCAGTGTTAATTAGAAAAAGTTTAATCACTTAGTTAAATTAATTTAAAGTTTAAAAGGAAAGATTTTACACATAATTTCAATTTATTTTCATTATTTCTTTTTATTTCAATCTACTTTAACAGACGTTTTTAGTTAATCATATACAATTTACTAAATCGTTTACTATACAACATTTGAACTCTTCTTTGTAGGGTTTTAAAGTAAGCAATTATAACTACATAAAAGTTGGATCTTATTGTAATTCACGTGATTATAGTTATTCTAACATAAGCAAACTTAAAAAAGTAAAACTCTACAATTGTAATATTCAGATACAAAAACTTTTATATTACTGTCTTGAAACTACTTTGTAAGTCTGAGAAGAAATTAATTAATTTTTTAATATTAAGTGGAAAAACATAATTTTTAGATTTGGCCTAGTTATTAAAACAGTTATGTCATATAACAAACCGCAAAAGTATGTTACGTCGATCGACCGTCTTGATTTTGTATAAATATAAATTTTATAAAACGAAAATTTAATAAAATTATATAAACGAAAATCTAAACGAAATTTAAATACTTTTAAATCAAAAACTACAGTTTTATCTAATTTTTTTAGATTGACAGCAAAAGAAATCAACACTTTAGTATAATACTAATTAACTTATTTATGATTTAAAGTAGAAGGTTTTTAACAAACTTTGTTTTAACTTCATAATAAGCAACTTTAATGTCAACTTTTTCAACAATCAGTAAGTTTCAACAAAACCAAACACAGCTGCACAATCTTTCATTTTAGAATTAACTTCCAATTTCTTTTTAACAAAAAATCTTCTCTGCAAAGTTCAGCAACACATAATGAGACGACTTAGTAAAATATTTCAATGATTTTAGTGCAACAATGAGCAAAATAGTAAAAATCACGCAAAATAGTCGTTTTTTTTATTAAATTCATTAAGAACATACCAGAATGTCAGAATTCAAACAAACTCAGAAGTTCATGAATAAATTTTCTTCTTGTTCAAACATCAACCGGATATACACATCCTGACATTTAGAGTTAGGTTTTACACATTTGTGCAACCGTTTGGTATTTCATTGTTTTTTTATCAACTGTTTTTTTAGCTTTGCCGAAGTATAATCAACGCAATTAAAATAAACATTATTGAAATTAAGGTACAGACAGTTGTAAAAAAGAAATCAAAAGTTTAAGTGCATTAAATTACCACTAAATTTAAAACCTAAAGTCCAAAGCACATTAAGAATACAGGTCAAATAAATATCTACCAAAAACATTTAAAAATGGTTTACTATTTACAGAGGAAAGGCGCTGCTAATAAAATTTAACTACAAAATTAACAAAATCCTACATGTTAAGTCAATGATTTATAAGTTTAAAATTTAGTAAATTACTGATATAGTTTCTAATATAAAGTATCTTATCTTAATAAATTAAATTCCTACTTAGTCCTAAAGAAAAAAAGTCACTAATAATTAAACAGACATGTTAATTTTTACAAAAAGTCCAAGGATGATTAAATATCGCCTAGGTAATCTTCGTCAAAACTTTCACTTAAATTTATATATATTTATATTTTATATATTTATATATTTATTTATATCCTATCTATTATATATATAAAATTGCCTTTAAAAAAGTATACATTTATTTATATATATTTATATATTATTTATATTAAATTTATATATTATACGAAATGTTTCAATTACGGCTTAAATTAGTACTTTAGTTGACAAATATTTCTTTAAAATTTACTTTATTATGAAGAGTTAAAATAACGTAAGTAACAACGAAATAGGAATTTAAAAAAACATTTTGAAATAGAATAATAAATTAATTATACTTAAATTAAGTATAACTACGAGAAGAAGTTTACAAAAACTCCATAACGTTCTAGGCTTCCTTTTATCAACTATGTTTTCGGAAGATTATTACACGCAACATGTTTACTTTTTATTCATTGCTTTGCTTGAAGTCTATTGACTTTATTCTCGGTGTGTTTTTTTCACCTCTAAATTTCTACAAATGTCTTGAGTTTTTTCTTAATTAGAAATTTAGACCTATATAATAGGTTACATAATACAAACAGTTTTTATTACTTTATTATAAGTTTTTAAGTTATATAAATTAAGCTAATTACTTATATTTATAACTTATATTTAATGACCGCTAAATAATCTAAAGTTTTTGTGTTTTTTGAAACCTGTGAAATAATAACTTTTAAAAGAATGCATCGAGTCATACTAATCTTTCAGTTTAAATGTGGAATTACCTTTCAAACTAAACTAATATTTGCAAAAAAATTGAACAACTTTAATTGAAGTACTTGACCAAAATAAGACACTTTATATTAGAAACTATCAGTAATTTACTAAATTTTAAACTTATAAACCATTAATTTAACATGTTGGACTTTGTTCATTCTATAGTTGGATTTTATTAGCAGCGCCATTCCTCTGTAAATAGTAAACCATTTTTAAATGTTTTTGGTAGATATTTATTTGACCTGTATTCTTAATGTGCTTTGGACTTTAGGTTTTAAATTTAGTGGTAATTTAATGCACTTAAACTTTTGATTTCTTTTTTACAACTGTCTGTACCTTAATTTCAATAATTTTCATTTTAATTGCGTTGATTATGCTTTTGCAAAGCTACAAAAACAGTTGATAAAAAAACAATGAAATACCAAACGGTTGCACAAATGTGTAAAACCTAACTCTAAATGTCAGGATGTGTATATCCGGTTGATGTTTGAACAAGAAGAAAATTTATTCATGAACTTTTGTAGTTTGTTTGAATTCTGACATTCTGGTATGTTCTAAATGAATTTAACAAAAGAAACGACTATTTTGCGTGATTTTGACTATTTTGCTCATTGTTGCACTAAAATCATTGAAATAATTTACTAAATCGTCTCATTATGTGTTGCTGAATTTTGCAGAGAAGATTTTTTGTTGAAAAGAAATTGGAAGTTAATTCTAAAATGTAAGATTGTGCAGCTGTGTTTGGTTTTGTTGAAACTTACTGATTGTTGAAAAAGTTGACATTAAAGTTGCTTATTATGAAGTTAAAATAAAATTTATTAAAAACCTTCTACTTTAAATCATAAATAAGTTAATTAGTATTATACTAAAGTGTTGATTTCTTTTACTGTCAATCTATAAAAATTAGATAAAACTGTAGTTTTTGATTTTAAAATATGTAAATTTTTGTCTCATCCTTATGTGTCATTCAGTTTAAGTGGCCCAGATTTTAATGCCTTGGTCTCACGTAGGACCACAAATTTCCAATAGCAATAAACATCAATACTAAATTTCAACTAAAGCTATCTGAACATTAAATTTTATTTTAAACAAAATAAACTAAATATCAATAAAAAAACAACTTTGTTGAAAATAGTTTGTTTTTGAGCAAATCCTTATTTTAAAACAATAATGAACAAACATATTATTACAGATCGGGTTAAAAGTTGTCGGGTTAGATCGGGTTAGAAACGATCGGATTAAAAACGATCGGGTTAGAAATGATCGGGTTAGAAATGACCTTGTTTAAAATGATCGGGTTAGAAGTGATCGGGGTAGAAATGATTGGGTTAGATGTGATCGGGTTAGAAGTGATCGGGTTAGAAATGATCGGGTTAGAAATAATAGCGAGTTAAAAATGATAGTAAATCAACTTAACAATTACATCTTAAACACTTAAACTAATATCAGAACTCTTTCTAAAAAAAAAAAGATTGGAAGTTCGTTTGACATAACTTTCTTGTATGTTAACATAAAACTCACGGAATCGTATAAGTTGTGAAACATTTTTTGTTGTAGTTTCTGTTTTTCATTGTTTCATTCAGCCGGTTGTGTACTAATGCTAAAATATGTCCCGGCAACATTCTTAAATACAACCTTCTTTCATCAAAAAAAAAAGATGTTATGAGTAGCCCTCGGTTTAATAATCTTATATTCGTATAGCGCGAAAAAAATGAACTATCACATCATGATTTAGTTTTTAAAGAGTTATCGCATTACTAATAGCTGCTTGCTTAGTTATTGAAATCAAACTAGAAATTAATTCATCAGTAAAGCATTGATTTTAGCTGAATTCAATAAATCTAGTTCTTGACTTTAACCGGTCGGATTAGCGAGGAACGGAATAAGCGAGGAGCTTATAATAAAGGAAGCACAGTATAGTGTATACTAAAGATTTCGTTTTGTTTAAATGTATGAATAAACTATGTTTTGTGGTTTATATAAATAACTTTCATTTTTACAGGTCTATTTTTTTTTAAACACTTTTGTTTTATTCGTTTGTATTTTGTTTATGTGACTCAGGTTTCAATGCCTAAATCCAATTTTGCACAATAAATTTGTAATAATAATACTAGTTAATTTCAGTAGGTTCTAGCTTTACATAGTAGATTATTTTACAAACTTGATTTAGATGTATGTTATATAATATATACCTTGATTAGTACAGTTAAACTTTAAATCAGGGTTTCCTAAACTTTTTTTAAATGGCCATCTTTAGAGAAATTAAAAAAGCTATGGCTCCTTTTAACAAGATTACTTAAAAATCAACCACAAAACACCTAAGACCTTTTTTTTTGCCACTCATCTGCAACTCCAGAATATGTAGTATAAGTTTCAAACTATGACCTCATGCCCCCCTGTGGATCCTTTACTGCTCATAGCCCCCTTTAGCCCCTTTGCTACTCATAGCCCCCAAGGGGACCACTTGGCCACTTTAAGAAACCCTGCTTTAAACTTAACCTGTAACCTATAACTTTATACAATTTATCTTAACCTTTTATTATTAAATTTTTTTTGAGAATTTCAAGGATAAACCATTACAAATTTAAAACGCAGAACTTAGAAACCATAAGTTTGAAAATTATTTATGTTTAAACAAGGTAGTTACTTGCAAATAACTATGTAAAACAAACTTACCATCCTTATCAAAACTATAAAAAGATTTCATTGCTGTATATATTCTACCTTTTAAGAAACAACTGCGTATATAATAACTACTTAAAAATCAAAATCGATTTTAAAGTAAGTTGAAACTGACTACTACTTTTAATTTTAAGACGAATTTTTGTGTTGTTGATTTGTTTTAGTAACTAATTTAATAAAGCCAGTTCGGAAAAATAAGAAATTTTTAGCAAAAAACTAAGCATGCATAATAAAATAAACTTTAAGTACTTATACTCACTGTGTAATGTTTTCATTTCAGTGAAATTTCGTTTATATTTAATTATTGGTTCTAGCTATAAGGAATTAAAAAAAACATGCTTAGTGGTATTACATTTAATAATTAGTGATAGAACCCTAAAGTTTTTTGAAAATTATTTCAGATTAATTAAAATAATTTGCTGACCTATCAAACTTATTTAAATATACTAAAGGTATGTTATATAATTCGATACATCTTTGAATAATCATACTAACTATAATAATACCACTTAATATATAAAAAACAATTTTAAACTTGAATTATCATAATCAAAATATTCTTAGTCGATAAAGTATGCGTTGTAATTTAAATAGTTATTTTTAGCAATCTGAGCAAAATCTATATTATTTGCATAAACGATAAAACATCTAATTTTTTATGTGCACGGTTTTTAAATAAAAATACTTTGTAAATGTTACAATTATTTTTCTTTACCAATTAAAACGAAGACTTAAAAACTGTATGTTTAAAGCAATATTAATTTATAAGTTTGAACTATAATGTATAAAAAAAAAGCAGCTTAGACTAAACTTAAAAAAAAATACCATAAGTTATATGCTAAATATAAAAATATTAACACAATTTTATCATTTTTCAGTAGAATAAAAACAGTTATCCTTTAGGTATTGAAATGTTCAAAAATAAACACAATGGCACAGAGCCACAGAGTATTAATTATGCATAAATTGTCTTCATCAAGTTATATGCTGAAGTATAGTCACATTAGCTAGGGAAATATGGTGCTATTTAAGAACAAATAATACCACCACTAAATTGTCATGTGTTAAAAAATATTTGTTGAAAATCCTTATATTTTATTAAAAACTTATGAAACACAGATAATTCTAGATACACCTTAATTTAGTTTGTTCCAGTTTGGTTGATATTTACATTGTTAAGTTATTTTTATTCTCGTTATTATTTGGTTTATGAAAAAATATTCTCTTCACTTCTTGTTTTAAATAGTTTTTTACAAAAAATTAATTATTTGCTATGATATAATTATAATATGTAGTACGTTGTTTTTTTTTACTAATCTTAAGCAGCTGAAACATTTATGAATCTAGAAAAAAACATATTATAATATTTACTAATATTTTTTGTTTTTTATAAAGCACAAAATAGTTTTGCTATAAAACCTATTATTATTGTTTTTTTTTGTGAAGATAATATTACAGAAAATTATTAGTAAATATGATCAATTAGAAAAACAAACTTATAGTAGTAGTCAGACAAAAAAAAATTGTTATATAAAATAAGAGAGTTCAAAAACTTAGAAAAAGGCTACCATTTGAAATAAAAAACTTGTCTACGATAGTTTAATTTTAAACTCTAAAATTTTAGTATTAAATATTTACGATTAAATGTGTTGATTAGTAATTCTTTTGAAATGTTATTTATGTTAGTGTTATAGTTCTGCTGTTTTTAAGAAAAGGTAGAGAGTTTTTTTATTTTGATTAAAAAGTTTTGCTTTTTTGCATAAGTAATGAATACTTTACAGGTAATTAGAAGACAATAAATTAGAAGACACGCTCACATCTAAAGTTTTACAATAATATTTTTATTTAAAAATCAATTTGTGTTAGAAAAAGTAGCTATATTACTTATTTAAAAGTATAATTTATAATTATTAACCATAATCAATTGCTTTATTGAAGTCTTTAAAAGTTGTAAAAAGTAACACGAGTAACAGAATGTTTTAACGTGACTTATTTTTTTTAGTAAAATGAATTACACTTAAAATGTTGAATACTAAATAAAATAATTTGAATTTACATTAATTTTTTTTTCAGTAAAAAAACAATAAATGGTTGTTTTACTTATTACAAAACTAAATGTTAGTCTAATAAAAGTATTAAAAAATTTTTACTGAAACAAATGATTATTTAACAAATTTATTTGAATGAAAGACATGTCAAAAGTATCTAAATGATCGAAACCTGAGCTATTTTTGCGGTAGATTATTTTGAGGTGACTTTTATGACAAACAACAAATTTATATGTTTTATTTACTAAAACTTTACATTAAAATAAATATATTTGAAATATTATTTTTAGGCTATTGAATAAATTTTAATTTTATCTTACTTTGTTAAAATAATTACAAAATAGAAGAAAACTTATTAAAAAAATTTTTTAACTTAGTTTATGAAAATAAAATCACTTAGAAGCAAAGTAAAAATTCTGAACTAGGTCGATTAAATTATAAAAAAATATGTTATAAAATATGCCATACATTAAATTATAAGTGTCTATTAAGTTAAAATTTAATATCAAGATACAGAATAATCGTGTTGTTATAGTATTTTATATCAGTACAAAGATTGATAGTTATGAGCTTGTTTAGTAAGGCGTTGATTTTAATAACAATTGGTTTGTTATCTTAGTTTTATCATTGCGTACAATGTTTATATAAAACATTACATTTTAAGCCTTAAAATAAGAATTCTAACTTCTACTTTAAAAAAATTAGTTGATAATTAATAAAATATAAAAATATATTAGACAAAAAATAGAAAATATACCAAAAAATTAATTTTGTAAAAACCTAACAGTAAAAATTCACTTGCAAATAGTTTTAGTTAAATATTTTTTTACAATGTTATAATAATAAACAACACTTTATTTAACTCATCATAAAAAGTCATCATTTATAAAATATTAAAAAAGAAAGATTGTTAACAGTGGTGCAAGTTACTTTTGTACGTTTAATTTATAAAATATTATTAAAGTTATTCACAACAAAGTTTGTTTGATTAATTCTATGTTAAAGTGTTTATATTTGAGTTTATAACCTCAAAATCAAAATAATAACTCAAGTATTTTGACAAACGAAAAAGTAATGTTTTGATACTACTAAAAAATACTTTTTTTTGTTATATTATAATGTTTGTTAATTATTATTTAATACAGAAAAAAGATATAGATTGTTAAAAAATATTGA
This sequence comes from Thalia democratica, assembly GCF_965202585.1. Lineage (NCBI taxonomy): Eukaryota > Metazoa > Chordata > Thaliacea > Salpida > Salpidae > Thalia > Thalia democratica. Next base: position 64,790,023 of record NC_139165.1, read on the forward strand.
AGATGTTTTTATTTAGCTTGTTTTTTTAATACATAAAGCATTATAAGGTTATTTGGAAAACTTAATTTTACCGTAGATTTTATAATTACTGAAGTTTAACATGAGTACTACACCTTTTACATAACATTATTACTCAAAGAATTAAATTAAACTTGTGTAACAGTTCTAAAATATATAGAAATTAACTTTAAATAAAATTGAAAGCAATTTGTTTATTTTGTATTTAAATACTTGCTGTGATAGTCTAGAGAAAAACAGTTTCTGTCAATAGTTTATTTAAACTGTTTACTTTAAAGATAACCATTTAGTAAACAAGTTATCGATAAAGTTGTGCAGTATAAGTTTGAATTGCAATTACATTTATTCAGTAAATTTAGATTTATTGCAATTAATCTTTTTCAATCTACTTTAATATTTAGTTTAAATAGTTTTTTCTTAATAGAACTTATAAACTCATTGGTATTTTACTTTTCCAGATATGTTTTTGTTGAAGTAAAGCTAGAATTAAGAAAAAATAAGGGTTTTAAATAATGTGTTTGTTTTCTTGGCATTTTAATTTAACTTTTCGGTTGAGTATTAGGTACTTGTATTCGTTTTTAATTTTAATAAAGTCAAGATAGTTATTTTAGTCATTAAAAGCTTAAGACTTCTATTTAAATAAAATGTATTTTTAAATAATTAAATCAATCATCCAAAAAAATTGTTTATCGATTTAAATATATAAATGCCAGACAAAACTAAAAAAAAAACTTTTAATACAAATAAAAACAGTTTTGATTATGTACAAAAAATCACTTCATGCAGGGTAGGGTGTTTATAAAATGGATATTTTGAGTTTTCAACTAAAAAATGATTTTCATTTGGAAAATATTAGAAGAACACCTCGTGCAAAGTTTTAGCTGATTTAAAAAAGTTTTTTTGAAAGCTGTTTTCGATTTTATGAAAACAACCCCAATGTAAACTGTATTAGACCGAAAAAATGCGACATTATAATTGTTAGCTAAAAATCATTTAACATGTACAATTATAACAAAAATACATTGTGTAGAATTTACGGCGATTTAAAGAAAGTTTTACGAAGTCACTTCTTGATTTCATGTAAGTTTTTATAATTTTAGTAACTTTTCTTGAATTTTCACTTGATTACAAAAAAAGATTACTTCTGTAAAACTTTCTTCAAATCGTTTTAAATTTTGCCCAGTGTGTTTATTTGTTTATTTGATAATTTTCTGCAAAAAAATTTTAAGGTCGCATTTTTGGGTTCCATACAGTTTACATTGCATTGCAGTTGTTTTCAAAAAATCAAAAATAGTCTTTATAAAACTTTTTTAAACCAGCTAAAACTTTGCACAAGGTATTTTTGTGATATTTTTCTAAAAAACCAGTTTTCTAGCTAAAAATTCAAAGTTCGAACTTTTTATAAGCACCTTGATGTACATTGTACTGTACACTGCAATAATCTTGAATTGTACTTTTGCGATATAATACGAGAGTAAATAAAAATATTCAGTCAGCTAATTTTCTAAAATGTTTAATTAAAACTAGTATATTTAGTTTTCAAATTTTATCAAGGTTTATAGTTTTGTTAAAAAAATGTTCTAATTAATAATATATTTTTTATACATCCTTAAAATTTTTTCCTCAGTGTTCTAAATAAAGTATAAAAATGTTTTAACAAACTATATAACTTTTCAGGATATTAACCAGAAAAATAATAAGGTACACATATCTTAAGAAAAATAACAGCAATGCTACAACAAACACCAGAAGAAAGCTTAAAAGAGGTAATAACTTTAAAACTACTTTAAGATTAAAAAAGTCATTATAATTCTGTTTAAAATCTGTGTTTTATCATAAAATAAGTTATCTGTAGAGAAAAATAATTATCCTAGCTTTTTTTAATCAACGAGTTGGAAGAAAAAAAAAAAAAAGTTAAAACTATTTACATATTGCTCATACAAAAAAAATATTATGCTTGATTGAAAAGAAATCAAATTAAATTTTACTAAAAAATTGAAAATTAATAAAGTTTTTTATAGTATTATGATCCATTCAGACATTTTACATGCCATACCTCATGTTATCAAAGACAATTGATATTTAGAGTAAATACTACTTTTAGTATTATTTAACAAAAACTTGTAGTTAAATTTTTGCATAGTTAGTTAGTTTAAGTTGATATAGAATATTGTAAGATTGATTTCTTTATGTATGTTTTTTGTTTATTTTAATCCTTCAAATAAAAAGAAAAGCTGCTCTGTTTGTAGCTGGTAGAATTAGTACCATACTTTAAAAACATATATGATCCTATAAGGTTTAAAATGCAGTATAACTTTTCCAACAACAAACAAAAAGATCAATCAACTTAATGCAATACTAAGTTTTGTTTGAAATTCGATAATGGGTTTCTTATGTTTGTTGTCAAAGCCAATCGATTGTAGCTTCTTGTTGGAAATAAAACTCTTAGTTAAATTTTTATAAAGTTACAAGAAAAAATAGCGACTAATTTTTAATACATTATGAAGATGATGATGAATTTTGTCATAAAACTCAACATAGTTCATACAAAAACTATCGTATTGCCAGGAAAAATGTATATTGAATGCATGAAAAACTTAAATTTAAAACAAACAGTTTTTTTTTGAGATACATTAAAAAAAACAAGACACATCATTTGTTAAAAATATAAACATTTATAAAAGGTTTTTACGTTAGTGACAGAGAAAACACCATGAGCTCTAATGCAGTACAGACTACTTTACTGTCTGTACATCAAAATTTAAGCATGCACTGACATTATGTAGTTAATTCAACTTAAAGGTAGTCGTGTCTGTTGGCATATGTTCTAATAACAGCGCAAGGCAAAGCTAATTTGGCGCTATTTCATATCTGAATATTATCACCTCATTTTTGTGACCATTTTCGCATAAAATTGTTAAACGTAAATGCTGTTAAATATTAGAATATAGTTAAATTTTCATCGTTTTTTCGTTTTATAGTTGTAGTTTTCTTGTATAGTTTAATAAAAAGTTTATTTTGATAGTTTTAAAAATTGCGTGAAAATATAAAGATAAAGATTATATAAAACCGTAGTAACACTACATGGAATGTAAGTAAATAGTATTGATATCTTTTAATAAAACAATTTAAGTACTTTTTTCAAAATATAAAGCAATTTTATGAACTTTGAAGCTTCTTTAAAGCTAACATTAAAAGACATTTTATAAAAAAAATTTCAATAAAAATATTAGAAAGCTTTACCTCAAACATATTTAATATGCATATCAGCAATATATAATAGAAAGATAGTAAAATAAAAGGTTTTTGTAAAATATCTACAAGTTTTATCTGCTAAACAACAAACTTTAAAAAACTTGTGAAATAAATTAGTAGTGCCGTGTCAATAAAAAGCAAGTAATTTAAAGATTATATTGGTTTTCCAGAAAACAAGAGAAACAAATGCTTTTTATACTGAATAACTTTTCCGTATAAGAAAATATTTTGTAATCCTAGCTTGTCAGTAATCCTATAAAAACTTAATTGGCAATTGTTGCTTAGAAGTTTAACACTTATATTTTTGTTTGAACCAACGCTCTTAAGTAGTTTTGAACATAGTAAAATAGTCTCTAATGTATAAAGTTAAAAGTTAGAATTAAATAGGTTTAGCGAAATTGTAAACAATATTTTTTGTCACAATTGAAACATGACCTATAACAAAAATTTTAAGTTTTCAAAAGTATAAAAAGCTTTTTTAACATTTACTTACAAAAATAATTCACACATCAACTCATTTATCAATTTTTCATTGAAAAATTTTAATCTACGCTTAAAATAATAAATAGTTAAGTTGCTGTTGAGCTAGTAAAAAGGTGAAGTTGTTTCTTGTAATTTTTTAAATTAAAGTTACACTTGTTTAGCAACTAATGAATAGCAGTTATACTTAAAATTTTTTAGTTTGCCTTCACTAATGAAAAACCTGTACTGTATATTTTTAGAATGTTTTTCTGGTTTCGACAGTTCACTTGTTAATAAAACCTTAAACGCTTGCATAACCAACATAATAGCGACTCGTATAACTATTACTTATATTGACAAACAATCAAATCAAGTCAAGTATGTGTCAATAAAGCTACCATGCGGTTAAGTAATAACTTGATCGCTATAAACTATAACTTTCAATGTTAAACTTTGAAAATGGTGTATAATTAAAATAGAATATCGGAGGATGAAGTCTTTAGTTTTTTTTTTAAGTTTAATCTATGGTTATTTTACATCTAAAATTATAGTATGAAATCATATTTTTTTAAGTATATTTTCTTACTTTATTGAAAATTTAAAGAAAGTTGCAAATGTTTTTTTGCTCAATGTAAATCTACATTGTGAAACAATAGCGAATGCACTAAAATTAAAAACGTAACTGTTAAAAACAATTAAAGAGTGATAAAATAAATGAAGTTGTATTTAATACTTTATAAAATGTTATAGAATTTGATTAAGTGTTTGTTTTAAAACAATTTCAAAGTTTTAAATAAATTTTCATGTTCAACAAAATAAAAATTCAATTTTTTAAATAAAAAAGTCTTAATGAAAATAATCAAAGAGAGATTACCATGTCGTTTTAGTTTGTATAAATATTTTTAAAGTGTTATTTTTAGTTGCGATTTTAGAAATTATATTAATAAACTGATTGTTTTTCATTTGAACAGACAAAAATCTGTCGTCCCCTGAGAGTGATAATGGACTGCTTGACCATTTCTTCTGAGAAAACAAGTTTAAGTGCGTTTCCATTTTTAAGTTGTAAAAATTGATTTTTTCATAACATTAGAAAAAGCTTAAACTGAAATTATCGTTTTTTGTTTTACCATTTCGGTTATAAAGTGTTACGCTTTTTACCATAATCAAAGTTTACATGCCTAAAATCAATAACATATACTTTTATCATAACTCAAAATTTAATTAGAGTTTAATTATAGAAAATGAGACTTGTAAGCCTGTTTATGAAATGAGCACTTGTTTTAATGAGGCGAACTACAACGAAGTAAAATCAGTAATTTGTCCATTTGAAGCCGATGTGTATTCTTCTGGTAAAATATGCTAAAAAGTTTTTAATAACACTGCGTAGTTTTTTATTTAAATTTTATTATAAAATATGTGTTTTTATTTACTGTGTCGTTAAAATGAATTACAAAATTACTTATAAATTCTACATTTAATTATTAAAATTTTTAAGTCATAGTTTTCTTAGTTTTTTAATTAAACTTTAGTAAAAATCTATTACTAAAAATACCAAAAAAAGGTTGAAAATACATTTTTTTAATGATCCACGTTAGACTATTATACTAAGCATTTTAAACCAGGTCCTCAATTTAAAAACCAAAATTTAACACGGAATATCACTGCATTTTGTAGCCCAATGAATAGTAGCTTTATCATCGAAACACATTGTGTCAAAAACTATGTCAACACAAGTTTTGATATTGTTAACTTAAATAGCAGTACATCACAAGTTTACAGTGGAAGCCATGGAAGTCCAAAAAATGATGATGGTGATTATCTTTTGGTAAGAAAGTTTGAATTCAATTTGTAATAAAGCTGAGCGCAAATGCTAAACATTTATAAAATTGTTATGTATTAAACCTAAAAAGTTACAATTAAAAAATAAAAAATTATAAGCTAATGACTATTCTAAATTAAACGTAGCTATAAAAAATTTTAGCGGATATACGACGCACTTGGGATACTCACATCTGCAGGTCATGCAATTTCTTTTGCCTTCCTTCTTATAGCAATCATACTGTTTACGAGTTTAAAGTTTGTTGTATATACTATTTTTTATGTTGTTTTGAGCATTGCTGTTTGTTTACACAATACAACTACTTTAAAAAGGATTTCTTATGGTATTAATTACGTTTTTGTTCAAGTATATCAGTTTAAATTTTTTTAATTTGAACTTCATAGAAAACGCTTTAAATCTATTTTTTGTTGTAAAACTTTAACTTAAGTGACTTTAATAAACTTTTTATTTATTTATTAAACTTAAGCTAAACTAGTTTAACAAATTTTAATATATAAAATTAAATATTTTCTAAAAAGTATGAAAGTCTTACTATATAATTTTTACAACTTTACACCTCACAAACCTTATAATTGAAATACAATCTTTAATTTAAGATATCATCTAAACTAATATTTAACACAAGATGGTTCTAGGTATTTCTTTAGATGGTAGCATAGATATTTATTTTTGAATATAATGTAGAAATCTATGTTGACACAATAATAAAAAAAAAGCTAATCATGTAAAATTTTGCTTTTAATTTGTCATAATGTATAAACAGACTAAAGAAAGTTTAAACGAGTACTAATTTTAATAAGATAATTTTATACCCGGAAACAAATTTAATATTTTTCAAAACTATTGCAATTTATTTGTTTAAAAATAAGTTGAATAATACATACACAATTTTAATCTTTATTACCTAAGTTTTGAAAAAACTGGGATAAATTTTACAATTGTATATTAAATACAGGTATTTAAATTTTTAATATACATCTAGTATACATTCAAACTATACTTTATAAATCAATTGAAGTTCTATCTAAAGTTGGTAAAGTAAAAAAATACTTACTATATTATAGTCTATTTTGGTTGAAAAGTTACAAACGTAAAATACTGCAAAAAAATTAGTTCTTTTGAACTATTTAAACAAAAAAACAATTATTTGTAGATACCTGAAACTTAAAACAAAGTGTTATAAGTGAAAGTAATACTACACGATAACTCTTATACACAGGAGATTGCATTGTATGAGGGTAACTATACATATAAATCTTATGGCAAGTTTTTTGGTGAGAGCTATTTTATGGTACCTACACATTCCCTTGAAGAACGCTGGTAGGTTTAGTTATTTTATTTAAAGTTTAACAAAAGGGTTGGTCATACTATTTCAATCATTAGACCACAAGCCTTCGGTAGACTGAGACCGGTTTCGTCCTGATTAGGACTCATCAGTCAGTCACAACCGAAAAACTTGTAGTCGTCAATCTACAAACGGTTTATACATAAAAGCATGAAGCTACCGTTTGCTGGTAATGGTCAGTTTGTGGTCTGATGGTCGAATTGGTATAATCAACCCTTTTGTAAACTTGAGCTTGTCTCACGGCATACGATAGTACAGGTTTCTGCTCTGCAGACTTTCGCTGGTGTTTTTGTTGATTTATTTTTAAAGGTAACAATTTTTAGATGACCTCAACACAAGTGATTTAACACCTGTATTGAGTAAGCGACAGAGTGTAGAAGATTTAATGCACATAAAAAGTACATATGATTATTACTGCGCACCTCCAGGAATAGTGAGTTTTGAAAACCCAATACTAAGTTAAACTATAATGAGTCATTGATAAACTTCAATATGGTTTTCAATCACAATGATCCCATTTGAGTAAGATATGCTTAAGATGTATAAATATCTTTCTGAAAATTGTTAAGTTTTTCTGTTGGTTTTGAATTGATTATAATAGTTTTAATTATTCGGGAACAGACAAATAACACAAAAAACTGTTTGTAGTATGAAAACCTTTAGATAATGAGTTGCACTTCTTATAAATTATTTTAAATTTTGAGTTTTTTTCTTTTAATATTTAATTAAATTAAGAAAAAAATGACAACTACTTTGACTAAAAAATTTCATCCACTACTACTAATTTTTATGAAATTTTATACACATAACGTTGTCACTATCAATTCAATATAAAACAAAAGAATTGTCAACGAAAATAAAAAACTAAAAATTCTGTTAATAGATTAACTTTAAAAAAATTTTAGTTAAAAAACGTTTTGTTTTTATTAATATTTTTTGAATGTATTTAAATAGTAATTTAATATATTATTAAAAACTTTTAATAGAAGACTTAAACTACAACAAAAATCGTATAGTTTTTAGAACAATAATATACATTTTAGGAATTTAAACAACTTAATAAATATTATCGGATCATAAACATTAGCAAACAGTTGTGATTGTAACTGAAAATTTTTATAATAACGATAGAGCTACTAAATAAATGAATTTTTACAAGTTAAAACTAATTTTATAAATTAAATAAAACATATGTATACTTTTTTTTGGCTATTTGGTAGTAAATTATTTTAGTTGTGTTTAATAAAACTCTTTAACTGTTGTAGTAGTTTTTAACTTAATACACACTCCTCTTAGTTGCTTTTATTTTTTTCAAAGTTCAATTTTTTTGGTTTTAATATATTTGAAAACCATATGAGTGATAAATTTTTTATTGAAGTTTGTAACTTTAATGATTAAAACAAACAATTTTTTGAAGCATTAAAATTTATTACTGTACTACACTAATTTGTAAAGTAGTTTTTATTTACAAACACTTAGTTTAAAAAAAAAACTCTATTTGAAATTTATAAATATAAAACTAAAAGTTTTGAATGAAATCTCTTCCAAAACCAGAAATCAAAATTAGAGTAAAAAAAGTCAAGATAAATGAATCTATAACTTTTAGTTTATAAATAAAGATATGTATTGATATTTATAAAATATTTTTATGACTAATTTAAGCTGAGTGTTTTTTTATTCAATTAAAATATGTGTCAACAGCATTTTTCTTAATATGTTTAAGATTTAAATATGGTGAAAAACAGCAATGGTTTTATAATAGACTTATTAAGATGCAAAATAAAGCATTGTAAGTCGTATGCTACAGCTTTGAATTCCTAAAAGCTTTTTAAACTAACTTAATTTAATATGTAAAATTTAATTTAATTTTACATCAACTACTTTCAAAAATAAACTTAACTTAACTTTATTTTAGATATTTCACAACCTACGAAAAAAATCAATAATTATTTGAAATGTTAAATAACCAAACTACTGTAAAGGGTTAATTGAAAAAAAAACTTACAATAGCTTGTTACAGTTTTTTAAGTTTGTTATGCTACTCTAATAAAATACATTAACAGACTTGGTGCGAAGTTCACTCAATTCTTCATGAATACGTTATAATCGCTAATTATTTTTGGATTTTAATTGAAGGAGTTTACTTATGGATACTGTTACAAGCTTTTTCTGTTCCTACTAAAAAGACTTTGATTTGCTTTTTGTTTTTTGGATGGGGTTAGACTGTTATTAAGAACTCATAGATTTAAAAAAAAAATTCTAGAAAAAAAATAGAGTGTTATTATTTTTGTTTTCTTAAGTGTCTTTTTTTGGAAAAAAAAGTAATACTTTTGTAAAAAATAAATCAAAAAATTACTTGTTCATACTGTAAAGCAATCATTGATATTTTTTTAATAGAAACCTTTGTATATATTTCTATTATCTATTCGAAAAAAGGAATAGTTATACACATCAAAAAATAATAATAAATTATAAAACTTTTGTTGAGAAATAAATCTTTTTTTTACAAATACGTATATATAGTATAGACTTTTGAAAAACCAATGATCAAAATAAGTTAGCAAAACTTAGCTTATTTTAATGTTTAAAAAATAACTCTCAGTAGAACATATTTAATTTCAAAATTATTTTATTATTTAGTTATATCAAAAGATTTTGTGTTTAAAAACTATACTAATAATATGTCAAGCTTGCCCATGGATTCCTGTAGTTGTTTACGGACTAAACGCAGGTAGAAGTCAAAAGTAAGTTTTTTATTTGAACTAGTATATATTGGACTTTTATGTATATAATATAATACTTTAAATTTTGGTAAATATACTCCTTTTATTATACCATTGTATATGTCTGCTTATATGAAAACAACATTTTAAATATTTAATTGTATAAAAAGCTAAAAATTTATTATACTAAATAAAATCTAAGCCTAGTGAGACTCAAACAGAATTTTTTCGTTAAACTACTACAAAACTATTATCGAGTAAATGTAAAATTTCCAAAAGCTTAACTATTATTCTTTAACAACTTTATTCAAACACGGTTTATAATTATTAGTTCAAACCAGGTGTTGGAATAAAAAGGACTGTACTTCAATACTGTGGTGGATAATTAAAACTCCAATTTTACTCAGTCTTTGTGTTAGTTTCTATTTTTAAAATAAATCGTTTTAAATATGTTTAAAATTTGTTGTTTAATAAACTTAAATGCTATAAACAAAATAAAAATTGACAAAAGTTTTTTAAATTTAATACAATAATTTATTGTTTGTTTAACTTACATTGAGAAAGGCTGAATGAAAACTGTTTGCACGCGTCGTTTTTATTAAATTGAAAAGTAACATTTCAAAAAATTTCAAAAAAAAAGTAGTCATATTTCATATAGTATATTTCAAATAAAAGAAGAAAAATTAGAAAGACTTATAAACAAATGCTTTTTTTTATAGATTTTTATTTACAGATTAACCTTGTGTTTTTTGTTATGATAATGAAAATAGTTGCATCGAAGTTGAGGTTTAGTATTCGATCAAATCGAAGAAACAATGAAAACAACAACAGTTACAAATGGAGGTCATAAATATCAAAATTGTTTGCACTAAATGCTAAATATAAAAAGTACTGTTTTCATTTAAATAACTGATTTTGTGTTGAGAAGATATCAAAAAAAATTTTTACTCAAAATTTAAAAAGATTAGATTAAACAAAAAACTTTCTTTTTTTTAACTATTTTCTACATAAAATTTAAAACAGAGTTCGATAAAAATAAATCATTTGAAGTTAAAAAAAGCATTATTACAGGTTAGCAAAAGCAACTTTGTCTTTAATACCTTTGTTCGGAATTTCTTACCTTCTCACAATTTTTTTTGAGTGTAATAATTATGGAAACATTGGATTCATCATATTCAAATACTTCGAGCTGTTTGTCGTTTCAATTGAGGTTTGAATCAAGTATTTTTATGATAACTTTGAAGACGAAAAATAAAATATCTTATACATTTGTATACTATAGTAAAAAAAACACAAACTATATCTATAATTTTTAAATTTGCATTACTAAAGCAAAAAAACTATTGTAAAAAAATAAAAAGTTCGAAATGACATCCAAATAAGTGTTAGTCCTAAACACATAGAAATGTATCGATTTAATTCAGCTGTCAGTCTTTATAATTATTTTTTTTAACTTAATTTCCAAATATTTTTATCTTTAAAGAAGTTTGACTTTTAAAAGTAGTATATATTAAATTAAAAAATAGTATAAGAAATTAATTTTTACTCTAAAATTTTTTAACACATTACTTTTTCGTTTAACGTAGCATTAAAAAAAGATAAAAATCTGTAACTTTTCAAAAACTATTTGTGACTAAGTAAGAAGTTGACGTTTAAAACTAAATACCTAATTTTTATGTTTCATTAAGCAGACGTAGCAAAAGTTTACTTTTTACTTAAAGCTATAAAAATGTTTAGCTGCTGTTTAACTATTGATTAACACACAACTTTGCACTAATATTATTGGAAAAGTTGTATTAATTAAATTATAGTTTTATTTTTATGAAATACTTAATGTAATGATCTTTTTACTTTAAAATTATTCCTTGAAGTTTTTATTAACTTTTTAGTTAATTGTAGTTGACTGCATTTTATTTAATATTAACAAGTTTATTTTAGGCTATACAACTGAAAAAATTATTTATAAAACTTACGAATAAAACTTCTAAAGTAGTTCAAAGAGTTTGTATAGTTAAAATAGAATATGGCTGTTTGATAGAATAAAAACAAAACAAAAACATAGTCGTAATTAAAGTATTATATAAAAATTATAAATAAAAAGAATCAAATTTGTAAGCTAACAAAAATAATAAAAAATCATCAAAAAGCTATCATTCTGAATAGCTTCTTTAACATTTAATTATTTTTGTAGTGTGTTTAAAAAAAATTGTAGTCTAAATTTAAATTTATAAATTACTTTATTTTCTTTCCGAAATTTTAAATTCTAAATCAATTTTGTTTCGTTTGTTAGGCAAAAGTTTGTGTAAAAGTTTTTTTCTTCTAAAAACTGTTCGCGACTTAGCTCTTTAAACTATTAGATAATTAAAACTATCATTGATATACTTACAAAATCATATTTCCACTCTTTGAAATATTGAAATTTTTCAAAACATTATTCAGTAAAAAAAAACTTTTAAAGCTTTGATGGTTATGTGAGTACTGCTTTAATTTCATAATACCTAACAGGTTTTACATAAATAAAAGCAGCTAAATAATATGGTTATTTCTTTTATATGTAATTAAGTAAGTTTTGTTGTACTTATTGAAAATGAAAGTTAACCAGACAAAGTTTTAACAAAATTGATTTGTGCTGAATTAAAAAATATCTGTTTTCAATAACATTTTTAATTACTAATTATTTCTAAGCTATATACAAAATAGAAAGTAATTTAGATTAAGTATAAAAAATTCTTTAGTAAAACGTAAAACATTGCACTTTGCACATAATAAATAATATTTTTTTCATTGCACTTTGCCGTTAGTTTCACAAAATTTTTTATGATTTAACTTATACTATTTAATTTTGCAATGTTATGTATTTTTAGCAATTAGTTAAAACGATATACGAACGCTTAATAAATTGATTGACGAATTACTCTTCAATCGCATAAAAAAACATTTGAAACTCAAGGGAAATTATTTACTGAATAAGCGTTTGAGTATAAAATAATCTGAGCTGATTAAAGTTATGATATTAAAAATTTATAATAAAGTAAGTTCAAAACTACTACTTCTTAATTTCTACAAAAAATTTTGTGGAAACGCTTAACTTAGTATCAAAAATTACTACTAAACAAATTTTAGTGTTAAATTACTGATTTGAAATTAATCAAATCAAAATTGACAATATTTTACTCAAATTCTTATGTTGTTTATATACTACAACTATACAGTATATACTACAATTTGAATCGTTTTTTTTCATTAGTTTTTTTATATGGAACATAAATATACACTGCGCCACTTTATGTTATAATATTAATCCCGTATTACGTGTATAATTTCTAAAGGGTCTCATGAATTTTTTTTAGAGCTTCCTGATTTAGACTGTCAATTATGAGAAAAAATTTTTTTAAAGCTATTCTTTGGCTGTGTAAAAATGCTAAAGATCACATAACTATATAGCGTACATAGGAACAGAAAGTACTAGTATCAGTTTGTAAAATGCATATTTTTTAAAGATTTTAACTTAACCTAAAACTTATAAACTTTGATATGTAAAATTGCTGTAAAAATTTTATTTTATTGAATACCTTATTAGTATTATTAATTTAAACTTTATATACTCAAATAGTATCATAATTTTTTTGCTATTTAATAATTTGATTCTATTTTTTTTATGATAAGTTAGCTGTAAATAAAATTATTTAATATTACAAAGTATTTGAACTTTGAACAGACGATGTAATGTTGCATACTGCAAATTTTTTATTCATTATAGTTATAGCACAAACGAATGAAAATGTATTAAATTATCTCTTTCATTTTTGAGCATTAAAACATAATACTTAAAAATCTATACTATTGTAGGGTTCTCTGGTTGCTGTCATATATTGCTTTCTAAACAGTGAAGTAAGTTATGTTTATGATTCTTTGGTTAATTAAAAAAAAGTAAGTACAACTAGTTGAAAAACTAAAGATTTATTTTTAATTTCTAATGTATGTTTTTTATTATAAGCTTCCCTTCAAACTGTAAATTTTAAATTAAGTTATATGTTTGTCTAATATCAACCTACATGAGTAGTTGTCTTGATATTGTATAAGTAACAATTACTCCATTTGCAGAAAAAAAAAGTATAAAAAATTTAATGAGGTCTAAAACTAAAAAAATAATCTCAAAACAACTTATTGAAGATTCAAGAAGAGTTTGGAAAATTAAGACGAAGTTGGAAGCTGAAAAAAGAGTTGAATAGGGGTTGGGATAGAGCCACCACTAGCGGTGCTGTTGAGCACAGCAGAATTGCCACCATGACGACGAGTGTTGGAGGGGGTTTGTCATCAATAAACGAAGGGGGAAGTCCCAACTTTCACGGGAGCCGTGATTTTGATGGATGCCAGATGAAACTTTTGGGGCCAATTTCCGGTAAAGTCAAATAATAAAAACTTTTACCATATAATCGTTGACTTATAAAACTATTAAACTATATAACATTCAAAGTTATGATTAGATTAACCTAGTTTCCTTAGAGTTAATAGATTATTAACACAGTCGTAACAATTTATATATATTTTTTTAATTTTGTATTATACATGCTGATTCACAAAAAAAAATTACTTTATAACAAAAGTAAGAGAGATAAAAAAACTGTTTATTTAAACCTTTCTTTCTCTAACGACAATACTACATTTTGTAAAGAAATTAATTAAACTCAATGCACAAGCTTACATAACCAAACAAAAAGCTCAACAATTTAAAGAAATCACTCTATTTTTAAGTTTAAATCGTTAAGGTAACCTATAACTGATAAATATTTTTTATTATCAGTATGTCAAAAATATAATTCTGTAAGTAATGATAAAACACTTAATGTTTTTCAGTTGTTATATAAAAAACGGCAACGGGTCTAAATTGCACGAAGACAAAATTGCACGAGGTTACTAATTTGCACGAGAACAAAATTTCACGAGTGCACAAAATTGCACAAAACCAACTTTGCACGAAGCCAAATTTTCACAAGGGCACAAAAATACACGAGGGAAGAAAATTGCACGAAAATAAAATAAAAATTAATAAAATATTAAAAAAAGTAATAGTAATAAAATCAACCCGTGCAAAATTGTCTGCTCGTGCAAAAGTGTCTTCGTGCAAAAGTGACCCTTCGTGCAAAAGTATCTTTGTTCAATTTTATCTTCGTGAATTTAGTGACTCGTGCAATTTTGTCCCCTCGTGCAATTTTGTACGCTCGTGCAACTTAGACAGCTACCCATAAAAAACAACATGCTTTTAACTTACGTAACAATTATAAAAAAACCACAGATCGAAACTCATTAAAAGTACCGGAATCTCCAAATACCCAAAGAGTAAACCAGATAAGTACTGATGAGGTTCTGGAGAATAAAAAGCTAGTGGAAAGTAATCTATAATATAGAAACAGAAACTAACGTAAAGTCTGATAGTTAAAGAAGACGTAATGTCTCAGTATGAAGAAAAGATGGTGTAACTACGTAGTACGTATTTCATAAGCATACTATGTATAAAGTCCTTAATGTGTGAGTTTTAATTTTTAAAATCTAACAAATAGTTTAACATATTTTGTTTAATTTGATCAATTTTAAGAAGCTTATCAAGAAATTAAGAAAAAACGTTTTTTGTAAAAATGAATAACTTCAATTAAAATTAATCAAGTAAACTTGTAGTGTAAACTATTTGCAAAACTACTATTTTATTTTTCATAAAAAATATTAGGAACTCTCTAAACTGCCTGATTTTTGTTATTGAAACAGTTTTTATTGAAGTTGAAGAAAAAAAAGTGTAGTTTTAAATAAAAGTGATAAGATAAAATGAAAAATGTTTTTTTGATGTACACTTTTGATTATAAACATTTATAAGCCTATAGTTTAAAAGTTTACAATAAGTCATTGAAATTATATACCAGATAAAGTAAATGTTTTTTTTATATAAAGTAAAATAAAATGAATTTAAATTAAAATTCTCAAAAAACAACATAAAACATAAAGCTAAGTTTAAATGAAATTTTAATGTCAACATTTCGAAAACTTTTTTTTTTCAGAATTTATTAAAAATAATAAAATAAATAAAAACTTTTGGTCAAGTCCTAACTGGTAAAATTTTCTTTTCTATTTAAAATAACTTGCTTTCGTTGTAAACTTGTTGTAAAGTAATTAATAAAAACTATCCATCTATGAAATAGTACTTAATATTTTAAATCAGAAACTGACATAATTAATTTTATTTTATTTTAAACAACTTATACTTTCTTTTTTTTTTACTTTAAATTTTATTACTTTATACTAATTTGGAGGGATTGTAATCATTTGAAAACTTTCAACACTAATAAAATAAACTTATACATTATACTTAAATTTTGTTAACTTATGATACTAGTATTTACACATTTAAATTCTTTTTGAAAACTTTTAATTCCAAAATTCTTCTAAGCTTAAAAGCTTGAAAAAATTCATCAAAAATAGGTTATCTTTAACTTATGATCGATTATAATAATATATAGTAGGCTTTAAAAGTTTTAAACATCAAAGGATAAGGTTTAGTAGTTAAACGCCAATTTAATAAGTTTCACTTATAAGCATTGTTGCCAAAAACTCATCCGTAATTAAATTCACTATTTATGTATATTTATATGTAATTTAAAAATAAATTTACTAATAAGCTGTAAAAAATGATTACCTATTTTTGTTAATTTTATAGTTTTAATACGGCATATTAGCTTTTTTTTACAGCTAATTATATTTTGATCTTTGTTTTATTTACACAATTTCATTTAAGTTTACAATTATCAAATAAATAATTATAAATGTTCGTTTTAGTTATTGTTTGTAATAATAGACAGTACACTGAAAAAATCATTAAAATACACTGTTAAATAATTTTATAGTAAAAGTATAAAACAATTGTTCCATTTTAAAACAATAATATTGTCATAAAAATGTTAGGTCAATGATTAATCTTCTTTAGATAGACTTCTTTATCGTGACCTTATTGAAATACTCAAAACTATAAATTTTAGTTTAAGTAACTTATATAAAACATATGAATAATTTAATAAAACTCAGCAGCTTCTAAAAAGAACGTAAAATAAAAATGCTATCATGCACTGTTTTGGTTATAAAATCTATAGAACTGATTAAAGAACTAAAATAAGAACTTATTAGATAAAAAATTAACCTGCCAAATTAAAAATTAGTTTTATAATTACTTATACTACACCAGTATGAAGTGTTTTTATTCTTATATATACGAACTGCAAAATATATTTTTTTTTGTTTTATAAACCACGAGTACTTTATTATTTGATTAATGTTTTTGGAGTAACTAAAGTATTTTAGTATATATCTATGAAATTATAGTGAATAATAAGCAAAAAACTTAATTAGTAGAATTTATGAATAAAAAAATATATAAACTACCATTTAGATTTTAGAATACAAACATTTTACCATCTATCTTAAAATGTTACGATATATACATTTTTTGCTATAGCTTAGTAAAATAATGCAATATTCTGCTCGTAAAAAAATTATTTGTTTTTGTCTTTAAGTAAAGTAGTTTATATTAAAGTAAAAACGCTTTAAATTGTTTTTGTTTGTTTAATTTTTTAAATTTTATTCGTATTTAAAAGTTTGAAGTTTATGTTACTTTTAAAGTTTTCATGTTTTAAATTGCTCTTTCTATAAAACAATTAGAATTTAGCATTTATTTAAGTGATTACTTAAAGTACTTAAAAGTTTAAATTATTAGTTAAAATACTTTTATGAATTTATATCTACATCTAGTTTAAATGTCATTAGAATATAGTTTTACTTAAAATAAAAGCAAAAAATAATAAAACTCTAGCAAGGTTTTTGAAACTGTTCGGGTTAAGATAATTTTAAAGTTTAAGAGTCATAAAATTTTAAAATCTTAAGAAGCCAAGCCAATTGTTATAAAACAAAGTTTTAAAAGCCTTAAATTAGGGTTCAGCAGCTTTTTAAAAGTCACAGGTCTATTTTACTACAAAAATTGCTCGCCGGTCGCATAGTATGGAAAGATTCTTTTGCAGACCGCAATTGTTTTGAATATTGTTTATTGAACGATAAAAAAAACGCTCAAAAAGTTTAATTTAAGGACCTGTTGTACAAAGGAACCTTTCGGTTATCGTGTCGTACACCACATGCTTATAAAATTTCTTACGAGCTATTACACATAATTTTTTTAACATCAAAATATTTAAATCTTTAGTAATAAAATGATCAATTAAACGAAATGAAAGAAAATAAAACTAAACGAAAATTAACTGAATTTTGTGTTTAAAAGTGTATTTAAAAACTTGTCCAATAACATAAGAACTTTAAAAAAGTATCTAAAATTTTAAATTTACTTATAAAAGGAGCTAAGCAATACTATTAGCAAACATGTGAATACTTGAATGATAGGTTACAACTTCTTTAGAGAAGGTAAAAATGTAGTATGCTGAAGTATTTTTACGTAAAATTTTATCAATGTTTTATGCTAAAAGTTTAATTTTCTTTTTTTATGTAATAATTTTACTTAAACAGTAAAAATAGTATTACATTTGAATAGATAAAAAACTATTATATAACTTTTAAATAACATAAAGAACTGAACTTAACTTTTATTAATAAAAATATAAAGATAATTACTGTAACATTTATGCAGTTAATAAGAAGAAAAAAACAACAATAATGATAAAAAATAATAAAACAACGAATTTCTTTCTATTAATTTTTTTTTTGAATACTTGTCTAATTCTAAAATTGTAATAACACAAAGCAAAAAGTATTTGAAAACATGAAAAAAAAAATTTGATTTTGATTTGCTTAGAAAAAAAATTTTTTGACATAAGTTTGCTTGAAGCAGTTATCTCAGCTCACTATTTGAATACTTAATTTTCAGTTTAAGTATATACATCTATAGCTATTCTTTTACATTGGCATGCAAAAAAAAAAAAGCAAAAAAAAAAAAAGTAATCTTAGAAAATAATCTAAAGAATAATCAGAAAAAAAATTCTACAATCTAGACTATTGTTATTGTCTAAATTCTATGTTATACTATGTTATTGTAACCAAACAAATCGACTTTTGGACAAAAAAAAATGTTGGGTATTAAATGGCAAATATTATTAACTCCTTTAAACAAAAGTAAATAGACAAGTAGCAATGATCACTAATAACCTTGATAATCACTATTTAATACAGGGCCGGCAAACTGCGGCCCGCGAGCACGTACTTATTTTGAATGGATTGCGGCCCTCGAAAGAAAAATCTGCGGCCCGCGACCATGTAAATTTGGCCTGCCAAACAAAAATTTTTTTAAGTCGATTTTTTTTGGTTAAAATGTTGTTTTTTTTTTTAATTCGCTGGAACAATTTTAAAACCCATTAGAAAAATTTACTGCAAAGGTTTAAAAATGTGAAAAAGACAGATTGGCTTTCTTGCAGTATTTTTTCTCAGTTTAGATAATAACCTTCTTCTTTAAACAGCAACTGGTGAACTAAAAATAAGCTTTAAAAGTACTTAGATTCAGTAAGTTATTTATGAAATAAATGTTAAATAAAATAACTAAATGCGAATATTTTCTATTTCGCACAAAAGTTATGTACAGTAATGAACTACAATTTGATTTCGTTAAAACTTAGGTGTTATTTTTATCATGTAATTTATATCATATACTTTATAATAGATATTTCCACTATGCATTATAATTAAATATACACAGAAAAATTTAAAACATAATGATAAAAAGACATATAGTAAATTTGTTTTTTTTTAAGTTGTTTTGATTTTTTTGCATAAGTTTTCTGGGCACTTTATATTATTTTAAATACACACTAAGGTGCTTGTTGTGACCATCGAGTTTTCAGCTAATTTTTTTAGGGATAAATACCACAAAAACACTCTGTGTAAAATTCAAAATGATTTGAAAAAACTTTCATCTTTGCGGAATTTGACTTTCAAAAACCACCCCAATGTATAGGACCCGAAAATTGCGACCTAAAAGTTTTATATGTTTTTTTTAGTGTGACAATTGTGTGAAAAAACTTTTCGGTTATCGAGTCGCACACCACTTGGATACCTTTTAACATCTTGTCCAGGACGATAATGGTAGCTTAGTCCATAACTTACTTCCTTGGTAGGATAGCGATTTATGACCTATTTTTCTGTTGAATCTTGGTACGAATTTTTTTTTTGAAAACCTCGTATGATAATTATGGACATTTTTTACACGTTTATAGTGCTTACTAAAATTAGCTCGTAACAATTAACCGTAGTACTGTATAAATATGCTTCTTCAAACCAAGAATATTATAAAATAAGCAATAATACAGCACTATTAAGGAGTTATTGTTGTATGTAGAGTCTTGTAGCTAGTTTTCATAAAAAAAATTTTTTGGCTGAAAATACATAGCGGGTTGCAGTTTGCCGACCCCTGATTTAGATGTTTACCACTTATAAATAATAAACTTATATTTCCGGTCTTTGAAAATAAGTAGGTTCGAAAAAATGGTTAAAGTATTTAGAAAATATCTACCTAAAAACTTATGATCTTAAAAACTCAGTAGTTTAAACTTTAAATAAATTGCTAGTACATCTAAACCAAACGACTAATTATTAAACGCGTTAAGTTGGTTTGAGGAAGCTATTTGAATTTCTCATTCTAACTTTTTATACTTTTTTAAACGTTACTGTTTTTCAATCTATCATCTATACTATGACCTATCGTCATAATTTCTACAAATACATGAGCAAACTATAGAATTTTTGTTGTCAATAGTTTATTGTCAGACAACGGAATGGACTCAGGTATACAAACCATATCACGTAGGCAAAAATAACATTTAATTAAATTAATATTTTTTGTGTTATAGAACCTAAATAGTTTCATAGATACATTTTTAAACGCTAAAATTAATATACACATACGTTATAAAAAATGAAGACTTTATTTAGAAAAAAAATCAGTTCCTTGTACTTAATTCTACAGTTTAAGTCTTGTAAACTGCCATCAAGATTACATTTTCTATAAAGTTTTTACATCTTTAGAACAAGATATGCTTAATTCAAAACATTTAACGTTTTTGTTCTATAACTATAGTTCATTATTTTGAGGAGTACGATTTGTGGTTTTTGCTACCGAAGCACTAAAATTTACATGAGCTGGACAAGGGTTTCCCAAAGTGGGTCATGATAGATATACAGGGGGCCATGAGTAGTAAAGGAGCCACAGGGGGCCATGAGGTCATAATTTGAAACTTACACTAGGTATTTTGGAGTTGAAGATGAAAAATAAAAAAAGGGGATTAGGTGTTTTTAATGCTAGTTTTTTAAGTAATCTTGTTTGAGGGGTCTTAGTTTTTTGAATTTCTTTAAAGGGGGCTTTTTGAAAAAAAAAGTTTATGAAACCCTGAACTAGAAAACATTAACAACTGTTAAAATAATAAAATTATTTTTTTCAAAAAGATTAAAAACATAGGAATTGGTAGCTGTACTAACGTCTGTTTTCTTCTTTTTTTCAACAGATAAAGATAGCTTTTTTCTAGCATTGTTAAGAATTTTAACTAAATCTTTATGTTTTTATTTTTTAGTTTTGATAGTTTACTTTGTGTTATAATTGTTCTCATTAAAGTTGCTTTTTCTACAACAGAAAATCAAAAAGTAGATAATAAAAGTAGGAAAACTTCACAACCTCACGAGTCACCATCGAAGCGTTATGTTGTGCGCATTTGAAGGCTACCCAATAAACTCAGCCTTTAAAATGTCAGATAAATTTTAAAATGTTTACCAGTTAAGTTGTATATCTAAAATAATATTAACAATAAAACTTCAAAAAATATAGTCTTTGGTAGTTAGTGTGTTGAGACATATTAAAAAATGGTATAAAACTGGTTTACATTGAATGGAAGGGTATCTATTAAAAGTATATTTAATACTTTACAAGAAAATGATTTAAAACAAACTTCTGAAAACTTTACTTAAATTAAAATTTATAAAAAGACAAGTAAATTAAAATTAACGGTTAATTTTACTTACTGAAGTACAAAGTAACTAAAAATACATAGTATATGAGACACATTACCAATGTTCATTGAACATTTATGTGTAATTCTATAGATGTTACAAAACTACTTATTTTAATTATAAAATTGTTATATTTGCATAGTTCAAGAAAATTATAATTCTGTTAACTAGAGTTCAATTTCATTAATAAATTAGTTTGTAATCTTCCTTGTCGTGTATTGAAAATAAAAGTTGATATGACTATTGCAGGCAAATTTTACTGTAGCTTTAAGAAAAATAAAAACAAAATAACGTGATTACTGCAAAATAAGCCAGAGTATATAAAAGAAAAATTGTTCAAGTGATTAAATTGAGCCAGAGATTTAGTAAAAAAATACTAAGTGTAAAAAATTTATAAGAACAAATTATATTTTATAAAAAAAATTTCGCGGCTCTATTAGATAGAAAATGTCCTTCGCAGAAAATTGTTATTTAGAAAACTTTCACTTTCTAATACAAAGAAGTTGTATAAAAAAGAAAATATTTTAAAATAAAATAGGCAGTATAATTTATACATAAGTAAATAAAGAGCATAGTTGTAATTTTCACCTGACTTCATTTTTATACACTAGTTGTTTTTGAGCTTAAAATCACGTTGCAAACCAAAAATTTTCACCGGTCGTAGTTGGCCAGCCACTGTCTAAAGTATTTTATGAAAGTATAATGTAACCTGAGTGAGTGGCAAGTGTACCTGGGTAATCCAGTTTCCATGTTTTGTCAAATTTAAGCACAGTAGAAACTGTGAAGTCTATTTTCAGTGTGGACGTGTAGCTGTCGAATCGAGTATAAATCTAACAAACTCCAAAAGATATACTTGGGTTATAGTTTGATTAAACTTATTTCTAGATATACTTTGTGGACGTTTATTACAACTTTGTTATTAAAACAGACGTACTGCGAAAATAAAGACTGCAGAAGCTAGTATCATCTGGATTGCTTGAAAATGTATAAAAAGCCAATAAAAGTGTTAAATAGTTCTGCCCAATGTGCAAGGATAAAACTTACATTTATAGTCTAGTTTTGTGTTTACTCTTTATGTGAATTTCTATGTTGATATATTAAATAAAATTTGAATCTCAAAAATATACGTCATAATTGTATAACTAGAATTACAGGTGATGACATATTGCTTGCTTGACCTTCGAAAAACGTCTATCGTTGTAGAGGGAAAAGTAAGTCTGATGTTTTTCTACCATAACAAAAATATTTAGGTTAAGAAAGAGTTGTGTGAAAAGTTACCTTCTACAAAAAAATACTTATTTAGTACTTGCAAACCAAAAGGAGTAGCTTCATCAGGGGCGTGTTTTGACTGGTTCCCCGTTTCCTGTGCACCCCCTGAAACAAAGAAATATAAGGAGAAAAAGCTTAGATTGCTCAATTAAAACATTATCTAACCGGAGCACAGACTTTACATATTTAGATAGATTTAGTTGTGCTTTTTTGCTAAACTTTTGAATAATATTGAACTAGTATGACTTAGATTTGTAAGTTTTTATGTTGAAAAAGGGTAAAAACTGTAAAAAAATATTTTAATTGCAAAAGTTGCATATATGAAAAATGAAACTATTAATACAAAATAAGCCAATCAAAATCGTTTAAAAAAACTATTTCTAAATGTTGTTTCAACTTAAAGGATTTTATTTTTAACTTTGGAAACTTTTACATTTGTTATATTTTGTTTTCAAAAACATAATTAATTTTTAATTAAAATTTGATGTTTAGATATTTTTTTTTAATGGAATTGTTTGACTTAACACTTTATATACAATTATTAAATGTGTTTTACTAACATTAAAGCAAGCTAGTTTTGATTAGTCAAAGTGTTCAGTTTCTTATTGATAAATGTTTTCGTTATTTATGTTGCTTCACAATGAAAGATAAAATTTTCACATTGTCAATAGTAAATGATCTAAATGTATATTTTAATTGCTTAAATAAAGTTTAAAGAACTGTTTTACTTATCAAGATTTTACATTGTGTTTGACTAGTACTTTAAAAAATAGTTTAGCTAAGAAAATTTTAAACAGTAATAAAGTAGACATTCATGCGAATTTCTAAAGTGTTTATTAATAGCTACAACAAAAATACATTGTTTTTGAAATAAAAGTGCTACCCCACTAAAAAAAGTCTAGACACGCCCCTGATCTTGATATAACTATTGAAGATTGAAATATAGTTTAATATAAATTTCCAATCGTAACAACCGCGTTCCTTTATAAAGAACAAACATGAAAAAAAAGTAGCTAAACTTTGATGTATTAAAAAAGTATATTAAGAGTTTTTTTAATAGAAATATATAGATTTTTAAATAAATAAAAAGCCTAAGGAACGTGTTAGTATGTATATTAATAAATTTAAATGAAATTTAGTAATGAAAAAAGTTCAATCGTCATACAAATTTACTTTTATGAAGTAAAAAGATGAAAAATTAGCCGAATTTTTAGGCCTTAAAAAAGTGTATTAAACGATTTTATATTGAAAATAAACACATTGTTTACTAACTAAAAAGCCTAAGAAACGTATAAGAAGGTATTTTTCTAAGTTTTATAAAGGTTAAGTATTTAATATTTTGTTGTAACATGCGTGTATTAGGATATAATTTGCAATATATAAGTCTACTTTAGTAACGTAATTATTCATGCGGAATGTTAGATGTTCGTTTTTGCTTATCTTGAAAGAATTTAAAACTCGTTTTTTTGTGATTATTTCAAACTAACTTTAAACTAACGTTTTTTAATCAAATATTTATTATACTTTTAATACCAGGTCCAAACATCTACATAAATAGGGTGAACATATTTTTCAATTCGGACAATTCAAATTCTTTTTTTTTAATTGCCACAACTTTAGTTGTAATTAGCTTATTAATTTCAATAAGCCATTTTTTCTCGAAAATTTTTAAATATTTTTAAAATATAGTTAAATAAGTTATTTTAAAAATTACATTTGCAGATACTAATATAACCTACACACCTGTTTTTAATTTTTTACGTATGTTTACTTTTTAACTTATGGTCTGTTAAATACTTTTTTTACGTATTTGAATTGGTATTACCAAATTATTATAACAAATAAAGTTTAGTTTAACTTATTTATAACTAAAGTTATTGCAACTAATGTAAAACTTTTTAAATATTTACACAATTATGGTGAATAAAATTAAAATTTCAACTCTACACTATATAAAAACTATAAAATAGCAAAAATAATCCTTTTGGGTGCACGACTTTTCAAATTCGGACAATTCAAATTCTTAATAAAAGATTAAAACGATTAAAAATAAAAAAGTAATGTGTACTTGACTTAAATAAAAAATACATATGTAAATCATATTAATATCTACAAAGCATTTTTTAATTTTCGTAAAACATTAAATATTTATTGAGATATGGCTTATATAAAAAAAAAACATAGTTATTTTTAGTAATTTTGAAATATCTTGAAAAATATTTTATATTTTGAAAAAAAGAAAAAAGTGGCTATAGATATCATTAAGATCTACATATGGATTTTTTAATTTTTTCAAATTTATATTACTTATTAAGATATAGTCCTTTTAATATTTTTTTAAGAATTTTAATTGTCGGAATTTGAGTTGTCCGAATTTGAATAGTCATGTAACCAATCCTTTTATAAATGTTATTTATTATTTCTTTTGTTTTTTTCTCTTAATTTTTTAATATTTTTCACGTAAAATACAATTAAAAATTAAAAAGTATTTTCGGTTGAAAATATTAAAACTCTAAGAAATTATTACTTTTACAATAAATAACGAAAATTAATACTTCTATTATTTTTTTCTCATTCAACAATGGTTTCTTTTACTTATTTAACATTTAAAATACGATAATTACGATAGATTAGTTTTAAAATAAAAATTAAGCCAAATTTAAAACTAACAAAGCATAAGATTTAGTTGAACATAAATTTATTTAGTAAAGTATTTTTACATAGTTAAAAAGAATCAGTTTAAAATTTTTAAATAACTTGTATAGTAGGTTTACAGTAAGTTTTTTTTTTGTAAAGTTTAAAAAGAAAAAACAGTTGAAAACCTCTTTATTTACTAAAATTTTAAAACTTTATTATAAAAATTATTTTGACCTTTTTCAATGAGCTTTTGAGAAATTAAACCTCATTGAAATTACAATTGACTATTCCCATATGAATGATAAAAAAGACGACTAAAGCTTAAATTTTTTTTTTTTTATGTAACTACTGGCCCTAAGGAGACTTTTTATATAAAATAGAAGCAAAAAAATATGTGACAACTTCTTAAGTTGAGTTTAAAAATAATTAAATCTGTATATCTAACCAAAGTTTTATAATCAGATGTCTTGGTGGATTAAAACATTGTAAGTTGTTAGTTTTCCAAATATTAGTCTTTTAATTAAAATAAACACTAAAAAAACGCTTACTTTAAAAAATTACTTTTATAAGCCTTTATAAGAATAAAAGACAATATTTGGTAACATCAGCAATTTAAAAACTTAATGAAACATTCTTAACAGAACCCTTTTAGTAAAGTAATGACAAAAAATTGTAAAGTTAGTAGTTTTAGTATTAAAACTAACAAACAACATTTTTATTTGTTGTCACAAAGATAAGTTATAACTCACTTTTTTATATGTGACAAAAAAACTTCAAAAAAACAGATTTATATAATGTAGTTGACTTTGCATAAATATAGTAAATATATAATGTACAGTTATTTTAATTTAAAAGAAACAAAGTCTATAAATATAATATTAATAAAGACTAACAACTAGTTCAAAATTTGGTTCAAAAACAGGCTATTTGTTATTTTTTGAAGTATAGGTTATCTTAGTTATTGTATATATATATCTATTGAATATCAAAACATAAGCAAAAATTTGTTAGTTTGAAAAGATAAAGCATATTTGTTCTGATTGGCTTAACAAAAAAAAACAAGTTTTGAATCTTCCCCTTATCTTACCCAAACAGATTGCAATATTACCCTATGCCCTCAATACTAAGAGTGGGCAACATTTCTAATTTGTAGACCAAAGGTTGTTATTGCTAAGCTAGGGGTGTACGAAAACCTCTTAAAGCACATTAAAAAGCTTTAGTCCTAAAGTCAGAACTGTCTGTAAATTTGTATTGAGATTTTCTATTATATGTAGTAGAGCCTAAGAAAAGAATAATTATGTATATTTCAAAACTTTAGTTTTTATATGTGTTGACCACTACGTTTTGATTTTGCAATGTTTAATTCAGAGAGTTTTGTAAACCATCATTAAGACCCTATGCCATCAGGCCACACACTTTTGAGCTATATGACCCTCAATATACCCACTAATTGCTTTTAAAGCAACCTTCAAGTTTAAAATTATTTTGATTTTTATGTTATTTTTAATTTTACTTAATTAGATAAAAGCTTTAAAAATAAAAGCCTGTTCAAACGCTTGAAATTTTCTGAAAAAAAAAAAATCTTGAGATATTTTTTGAGTTAACCATTAGGTTGTGATTTTCTTATATAACAAGAATTTGGTTTTGTTTGCAATATGTCAAATGTAAATGCTTAAAAATTTCTAAGTTTATTTAAGAAACTCGATATTTTTTTTGTTTTAAGTACACAGCATTATTTTTATTATCATAAATGTAATACACGCATTTAAAAGGTTATTGGAAAAAATATGATTGTATTTATTAATGAAAGGGGACTATCATAAAGTGAGTGTATCATTGTTGATTAAATATAGTTGTTTTAAAAGTTAAAATCAAGTGAACTAGCATTTAAAAATTTAAATGTTATATATGCCTTTTACATAATAATTTAAGTTATAAAAACTTTTTTTTTCCAGAGGCCATATCATTGAAGCTGAAAAAATGACTAAAATGGTCTATTATTATTATTAGTCTATCCAACTACATCTAATTGAACAGATTACTTTGTTTCATCTGGTTATGTACTAAATTAGGTGCCAACAAATAAAGGTTAGGGAAATGTCAGTCTAGTTTGAGTAATATCTGTTCAAAAATTTCAATTTTTTTTTTTTGTAAAATCCTAGAACTTAATTTAATTTTTTAGTCATCAAAAAAGTCAAGGTTTGCTTGCAGCCCACTGTGAGATATTTTGCCTACAATTAAAATTAATGATAAATAATTAAAAAATGTAATATGCTCTGTATACCTTTGCTAAATTGTTGTTTCTACCTCATCAATAGAAACTGAAATTAAATGGCAAATCGTTAATTTGCAGAATTTGTTTAGGTTTATCTGCAAGAGTTTGGGATAACCCTAAGTTATCAATCCCAGCAAAATTGACTTTGTATGTATCTGTATTTGCAGTACTCTGTTGTACAGCAGCAATACTAGGGTCCTGCCAATTGTACAAGGAAAGAAAATAAACATCTTAC
Organism: Thalia democratica; assembly: GCF_965202585.1. Taxonomy (NCBI): domain Eukaryota; kingdom Metazoa; phylum Chordata; class Thaliacea; order Salpida; family Salpidae; genus Thalia; species Thalia democratica. The sequence goes on from NC_139165.1 coordinate 64,818,115, forward strand.
ACTAATAATACCTTGGATTACTCCAAACTAAATGCAAAATATAGAAAAGAATAAATGCTAAAAGATAACCACTATGTAGGTACACCACTCTAAGGAAACTCAGGGTTTGCTGGCTTGGTCATTTTTTAAAATGAATGATAAGCATATTCCAAAGCCATTCACAGGTTTGTCAAATAACCTGGATTCCTGGATAAACCTGAAGTTTGATAATTTAAGCTAAAAATACTAGAAAATCTAGAATCTAAAAAATTTATATGTAAAGTAATTAAATTTAAATTTGACACTCAAAAACTGTGAAATAGATTAAAAAAAAACATTTAAAGTAGCTTTACTATGCATTTTCAATGCTGTTATACTAACGTAAACAGTTTTTGACCTTAAACTTGATTTTGTACTAGTTTGTTGTATTTTTGAAAATGAAGAAATTTCTCAAAAACCCTTGGCAACTCTGCAAACAGTAAGCTTGTTGCCAAAGACTATCCTACAAAAATGTTAGTAAGCTTGAACTGAAGAGATTTTATATCGAAAAAGCTAACTGATAACTGCTCTTTTGACACTCTCGGATTGTTAAGAAAAAGAAAAGACCTATAGCTAAGCCAACAGGATGGAGGAATCATAATAAAATAGTTTAAAAGAGTTTTTTTTACAACTTAATCTGTAATTTTTCTTTTTTTGTGTTTTTTTATGTAGCTTGTTTGGTCATTAATTTTTTTAATACTTTATATTTTTTAAGTGTTTAGTCTTGCCATTTTTACTATGAGTTGTTTTTTTTGTCCTTTAACTGTTGTGTAAACAAATCTTTAGAGTATGCCAAGTATTAGAAGTTTTAGCTGCAAGTTGCCCATATATTGACAATTTTAGATAACAATTTTTTTCTTCTTTACTCTATTAAAAATGTTTATAAATACGTCCATAAGCTTCTGTATAAAATAATGTTATGTATTGAATACTTAAAGTGTATAAGTTTACACATTTTTTTCAGGTATGATTTTTTCATTTAACTAAAAAGTGTATAAAACTTGTTACTACATTATGGAAGAAATGAAAGATTGGTAAGTTTTTTTATAAGTGTATAAATTATGTATTTAAATTAAAAAAATCAAATTTATATACTAAATTTGACAAAAATAGTCTGTATTTAGATAAAAGTATAATGATTTATATAAATGTCTATGATTTAGACATTTTTATGTCTTGGAAAAATATTAGGTTTAAATGTACACAATTCAACTTAGAAAAAGTCAGGGATTTTGGTTTAGATTCACTATAACTTTTAAATAAGTAAACGAAGTATTAATGTTTAGATTATTGACCCATTTTGCTGTTTTTGATAGTTTTTCAGTTTCTATACCATTTTGTAGTTTATTTAAAAAATACTAACCAGGTATTGAGATTAAATACAATTGTGTCTAGTATTATAACTAAATTGTCTATAAATCTTTTGAATTTTATCAGAGTTACAGTGGGAAAAAGCTTAAAAATATACCATCATCGTTTTAGTTTTATTACTTTACTTAAGGATTTAAAAAAGTTTATTTTAAACAAAATAGTAAATATTTTATGTGTTTATATATGGTTTGAAACAGAAATTTTTATAATAATTACAAGTTATTTGTCAAATATTAAATTTTTTGTTAGACTCCCGTATGTAATAAAAATTTATAATTTTTCAAGTCATTTAGTATTTAGTAATTCAAAATAACTATAACTAAGATATATTGATAGGTTTGATAATTTTAACTAAGGGATGTGTAACCAAAAATTCTAATTTTCAAAGTGTATACTAAAAATAAAAAATAAAAATCTCAAATCTGTAAAAAAGAGAGCTTTTAAAAGTACAAATTAATCTTAAAATTTAAGTTTTGATTTTTTCTAGTGGATCTTACATATAGCAAAACACTGTGTTTTATATGTTTCAAGGTCAGATATTTAAAGGAAATTTATTTATTGGGAAAGTGAAACTTATTTAAGTCAAACAGGCTTATTATATCTAAAGAATGTTTATTACTAATAATATGTGCTATAAAATAAATATAATAAGTACCAGTCTATCTTACAATAATAAGACTGCTTAAAACTGAGAATATTAGTTCTAAATGTGATCTTTTTAAAATAAAAAATCTTTTTTATATAAAATTTGTGTAAATTTAGTGTCTTATATCACAAACTTGTTTTAAAACTTTATACTATTTTTACTATTATTTTGTAAAGTATCTATCATATCAATTATTTCACAGTAAAGTTATTATGTTTACAATATTATTCTTTTCACACTTACATATATAACATTCAGATGATCAATTTTTTTTTATATACAGAAATATTAATTAAAAAATAATTTGAAGTCTAGAATTTAAATTTTTAAGTTAAACTTGTAAATGTAGTGATGATCTTTAAGACAAATGAGTTGTAGCAATCAGAAGGTGGTTGGTTAAGAAGTTTTCACTTTAACTAAAATTGTCTGTTATATTGAAGTTTAAAGTACAAACTATTATATTTTAAGTTGATTTTTATAAAACTTTTAATTTAGATTTACTTATAAAACATAGGTATTTTGAAAAAGTTTATTAAAAGATTATATGAACTGTGATTTTTCTATTGTAAATTTAATGAAAATTAAAAAATTCACTGAAAATTAGTCAACTTTTGTTAAGCTGAAAACTTAAAATTTTAGACAAGGTTTCATTAATTGTGTATATTGGAATTTTGAAAACAATTTGAAATAAAACTTAGCGTCAAAAAGTAAATAAGTGTTTTTTTTTTTCAAAATAAAAAAATTTCTTTCTGATGAATTAGTTGAGTATTATTAAGACCATAAGGAGAGGGTTTTACAAAAGTTTACTTTGTCTCTTATACATATTTATAAGTATAAACTAGGAGCCAGTTTGTATAGTATTTAGAAAATTCATTTTAGTTTTTAAGATATTGTAATTTTTTCAAAAAGTTTCCAATACAATTGTATATACCACAAAGTTTTCAGGGTCAATTTTCTTTGAAATTTAGAAACTCATCAAAAATCTATCTTCTTCTTCATATTTTAGGTTATATGTCTCAAACTTTTGGGAGACATTCGATTTATATCATAAAAAAACTTTTAACGTTTGATTTTGAAAAATGATATAGTATTGACTTAACTCTTACTAATTTAAATCTGTATCTTATTTTTTAGGGATGGAATAAAGACTTTTATACTGTCACAGTCACAGCATTACTATGGTCAAGTTTGTGAGTTTACAAAGCAGCTATTACAAGAAATAAACAAGTATTGTGCAGAGTATGAAGCTTGGCAAATTATTCTCCTGACTTTTATCACACACTTATGTCTCCAATATGCTTCAACATTTTTATTTGACAGTGAGCTATCTCTTTTCACAAGAACAAAACAAAACTTTTTTTATTATATAAAAAAAATACCTATTGTCAACAACTACATTCAAAAAGAACTTGGCAAGGTTTGATCTTTTTTACTTTCAGTATTTTTTTTTAGGTAAGCTTCTTGTTCCAACTAGCTGAATTAAGCTAATTTTATATGTCCATTTCTGAATACTTAAAATAATGTAAGTCTTCTGTTTGTTTTCTGAAAAAAGACTAACATGTAGGTATTAAATATATGTAAAAGTTAATGTAGTTTGTATGATTTGTAGTCCGGTCTAGATTTGTGTTTCTTTAAGTGTGCAAATATATGCACGTTGTTATCCATATAGTGTTTTAATTTATGCAAAGCCTTTTGGTTTAGTTATAGAAACTGATAAAGTATTGGTAAACTTCATTACTAATATCTAGTGTAAACTAATGTTGATAAGCTTTATTACCAGGGGACGACTATTTGTAAATAATTTAACTACAGGTTTGATCTAGAACAAACTATTCTATTATAAAACTTATGTTAGTGTCCTCAAAGTTTTAAACACCAGTAAAATTATTTAGATATCTTTGACAAATGAAATTAAAATATTTAAAAAGAACAATATTATAAGCTTTGTACTGCCTTTTACAAAAATTATAACTGTGTTTAAGTAATTGAAAAAAAAAAACATGTGAAAATATCAGATTCATTTGTTTTAGTTATACTAAAAGTAAAGCTTAAATTATATTTGCTGGTTATACTTTTTTTTTGCAAATTAATAAGATACAAAATGCTAGGATGAAGAATTTGATACAAGTAATTTTTAAAACTTGAATAATAAATAAAGTTTAGATATAAAAATACATACATACTTATAATTTAAATTGAAAAAACTATGAAAAAAAAGTAAGTTTTTACTATAAAACAATTATTAGTCGTTTTTCAAACAGGTTCTTGAAGATATGTCAGCTAAAAAGCTGTACAAGCTTAAGCAAAACATGAAATATATGAACCAACTTCCTATTAAAGGAAAATTACCTGAAGAAGTTGCTAAAATGGTCAACAATTACCTAGGGTTGGATAACGTTGATTGGGAAGGTGGTCGTGTTTCAGGGACAGTCTATAGTGGTGATGCTAAACTGAATGACGTAGTGTCTGATGTTTACAAAAAGTTTACCTGGACTAACCCTTTGCATCCTGACGTTTTTCCATCTATAAGGTTAGTATTTAAAGGTTTAAGTTGAAGCAATTGAAAGTTTAGATTTTGGCACTGATGACTTTTCCCAATTTTTTTGATCTATCACAACCAAGCATGTTAGCTATGTTACTAGTGGACAACCTAATGAAAATAAGTGAAAGGAAAAAAAAATTGACTCAAACACTCTTAAAAAATAGAATTTCACAGATTACTTAAATTTTGTACTTGATAGCAGAAAAAAATGTTTTTTTACATTCTTTACACTCTAATTTAGTCAAATGAATGTATTTTTTAAGTATTGAAATTGGAAAAAAATTAAGTTCTAATTTAGCCTACACTTATATGTGACTACCCTTAAGATATTGTTAAACAGAAAAATGGAAGCTGAAATAGTTAGAATGACTTGCAACTTGTTTAATGGAGATCCAAACGAGTCTTGTGGTTGTGTTTCATCCGGAGGTGAGTCATATCAAAGTTTTTACTAAAATAAGTTTAAGATTTTGCTTTTTTTGGTTATAGGTATGTCCTATAACTTATAAGTTTGTTTTAATAGCTTTTTTATTTATCATTTTCTAATACATAAAGAGATAGATGAGTCAAATGATTTTTTAGAAAAATCTATAAATTTCAATACACAAAATGTGTAAATTGTCAAAGGGAGTAGAACTCCTGAATGTCTTTTGAACTTATATGTGTATTAAAAACTTGTAGATTTTCTAAACACTAATTCTATTATTTTATCTATTCAATGCAGTTGAAAAATCACAAACGAACAGTAACAGTCAACTGGACTGATTTTAGTAATATACTCGACATATAAATCTTGTCTAAAACAGAAAATAATTGTTACTAAATGGACCAAGGGTCTATCAAAATATTAAAGAAAGTTTCAACATTAAATATTTTTGTTTTAGCTTTATGTTAAATAAACAGCTTATATATTTACAATCACGATTAGTTTAGTATATTTTTTGAGATAAAAGAGGAAGTTTTCTTATGTTTCTTAGTCTAACTATATCTATTGTATGTTATGCCAAAAAAATATTTATTCTAACATAAAAAAGATCTAAACAATGTTTTAACCTAAAATTGTGAAACAAACAATTTTTTTTAAATATTTGTGTTGTTCGAAAGGAACATTTTAAATGATCTATTCAATATTTGACCATATTAAACTTTTTACGTTTTAAAAACCTTAAAAAGATAGTTTATAACAAAACTAGATTTAAACTTTTTACAAACTGATTTAAAACTGTTTTTGTTTTAGTTTGCCTGTAATTAACTAAAAAAAAAAATATATAAAAAAAGTTCTTATTGTATTAATTTTAATAATGTTTTGAAAGACTTGAATTAAAATAATGTTTAATTACTTAAACATTCCGTTTTATATGCATTTAATTAGATTTTAAATTCCGGTCATGATCTTAAAAATACATGAACCGTTTTATAAGTATAGTGTAAAGTTAAAGCATAAGTTTTGTATCAAAAAAAGTAATATTTATTTTTTTATAATGCGCTTACACAATGATATTTTACTATATTTTTTTACTCTAATGACTAATAATGTATTTTTAGGAACGGAGTCAATCATGTTGGCATGTAAGGCTTATAGACAGTGGGCATACGAAAAAGGTATTAAAAAACCGGAAATGGTTTGTCCAATAAGCTGTCATGCTGCATTTGAAAAAGCTGCTCAATGTTTTAATATGAGAATCATGTAAGTTTTTTTAAGGTAAAATTAACTACTTAAAATTAAACCCTAAATTAAGTTAGATGTTCATAAGATAACTATTAAGGGCATAGGGGGGTAAAACACTTTTTTCAAAACTTGATCTTATTTTATATAGTTTTTATTAAGCTACAAGATGCTACAGATTACAAAAATTCAAAATAAATTTTGAGATATAGCCGGTCAAAGTCGGAGGCAGCAATAGGATCCTTATGGGAGGCGCAAACTAAAACGGCAAATAAATAGAAATCACTCAAAATCTATCTTCTCCTACGTTTTTTGAGATAACTACCTCAAATTTTCAGGAAATGTTCCTTGATATATTTAGAAAATTCTGTTGGAACCAAATGTAAACAAATTGTTTAGATCAAATTTTGAAAAAAGTGTTTTACCCCCCTTATGCCTTTAATTACTTGACTTTGATTTTGCAACAAAGTTTAGAGATGATATAAGTTTGAATATTTAATATATAAGTAATTATACTAAACTTTAATAAAATACTGTAATTTATTTCTACAGTAATACACAAATGATTAAAAAAAATTCTGCACTATCTTTTGAATGAGGTTGAGATAATTGATTTTATACAAATTAACTTATTTTTTTTAAGTTGTTTAAATTTATTTTTTAAACCTAGCTATATACTTTCTTAATTGAGTAAACTTTTAAAGCGGCACTTGCCTTTTAAGAATTTTATCCTAACTATTATTTTTATCGACTTTTAAATTTAAATACATTCTTCTTCTCAAAAATTTAAACTTTTTTGAGTAACCTAACTTTATTCTTCATTTTTATAAACAGTATGTTTATTTTATAACAAATAGTATTAATTTTTATAAAATCTAAAGAACAATAGTTTCAAAACATAGTCTTAAAAATGTCTAAAGATGTATGATTTTAAGGACTAATTTAAAAATAACTTTTGTCCAAAAACAAATAAATATAAAAAATGTAATATAATATAAAACCGCAGATATGTAGCTGTCGATGAGAAGACGAGGCAGGTTGATGTGAGTGCGATGCGACGCGCCATATCATCAAACACATGCATGCTTGTGGCTTCTTCCCCCCAGTTTCCCCACGGTGTCATCGATCCCATCACCGAAGTTGGCAAGCTTGGACTTCGCTACGGCATTCCAGTGCACGTGGACGCTTGCTTGGGCGGCTTCCTCGTCCCATTCATGAAGGAGGCCGGTTTCGATGTCAAGCCTTTTGACTTCAGTGTTCCAGGTTCGTGGAGCTGTATGAAAATATGACAGTGTTTTACACCTACTAATTAGAATTTGTCTGATAATAATCTGATGATCGAATTGGTGTGATCAACCCTTTTGTAAACTTGAGCTTGTCTCACGGCATACGAGAGTCCAGGCTTCTGCTCTGCAGACTTTTGACGATGTTTTTGTTAATTTGTCACTTACTATGTTTTTTAATAAATTTACCTTAATTATTATTTTAAGCAATATTGTTATTAAACTGTAAAGTAATTTTATAAGTTACTGCAATCATTAGTCTTTAGGAAAAAATCAAGTTTTATCCTCTGGCTTAAAGATACAACGAATAAAAACTATGAAACATAAAAAAAAACTAGAAGGCAAAACTGTGGTGTGATAATGATAAAATAAGCAATACTGTTTACTCAAAATAGATTTAAAGCTCATTTTAAAATGATATTTTTTAAGCTAATTATACTTGTTTGGTACAAGTTGTTGCGGACTAGATATTTCTGCTCGGCAGGTCAGATCCAGCCTGCAAGCCGTACGTCGCCTACCCCTACTCTGACTAGTGCTAAAAATTTATAATTTGTTTATATTGTGTGAAAATTTATTTATACTTTTAATTAGACAGTTCAAAATTGTGTGTATGTAAACATTTTATTATTTTTTACAAAATAAAAATTAATTCGAGTTAAAAAAGTTGTTCAAACTTTCTTTTATAAATTTGTTTATATTTGTAGCTGAGAATCTTAATATTTGCTTACATTGATGAAAACTATTTAAAAAAGTATTCATAAGTAGTATTTATAATAACTTAAATAGTAGTAATTATTATTAACTTTTTACGATATTTTTTAAACTTTTAATATCTATGATTTCCGTAAAATGTTTTCTTTGCAATAGATAGCTAAATTATTTAATTTGCACAGTGTGATGAAAAATTAAAGATATGTTATATAATTATAGATAGAGAAATATTTGTTGGTTTAAAATGAGATGTATTTTTAATTTGATAGTTATGTGTTTTTTTAAAATCAATAACAATTGTCTTTTATTAAAAAGTTTACATTGCTTACGCATATATTACTCAAAATGTCTTTTATAAATCTTAAAATTACTCAAACTGAAATGTGTAATTTTTTTTTGTTTATACTAAATCTAATTAGTTATAACAAATACTTGTTTTGAATTGTTTGTTGATACTTGTTTCATCATGCTATTTATTGTTTTTTATATAATCTTTTTACTAGTCTAAATTCTTTTAACCAAGTATTTAAGATTGTTTAATAATACTATTGTATAACTTTTGGTTGAACTTAAAATATATGGTTATATTAATACTTGTACACATATTTATACCTGTAGGGCAAACAAAAGTTAGTAATTAATTATACAGCTAGTCTAAATACGTAGTAACATTAAAATAATTGCATTGATTAGTATATTGGTTAAGAACAGTTATAAGATTATTCGACTTTTTTTGTATAATATACAACAGGAAGTAACTTCAAAACTTGCTTTTTTAACAAAAATAGAACATAAAGCGTGTAGAGTTAGTTCTAAACTGATGTTTTATCTTTTAAAAGTTCTTTATCTGACGTGAATTGAAGAAAGTAAAAACTTATTATTGAAATTTAGTACGTATAAAATTATTATTAATTTGATTTATTTCAACTAATTTAATAGAACATTAAACAAGAGTTAAAAAATGTTAGAAATAATTCTTAATAAAACTTTTCATTTATATTTTAAAAAGCGTGTTAGTTTTTGAGATTTAATCTATTAAAACAATAAATTATATTTATACTAATTGTTTTAAAACACTAATCTAAACTTAGCTTTGCAAAAATACTTAAGTTATATTCTACAAAAAAATTATCTATGAATGAAAAAATTTAATTTAAAAAACTGTTTATGCGTTAAAGCAATACTTTATCTGGAATTCTTGGAATCGTTAAGAAGTTTTTTTTTGACTTTAATATTTATGCATTAACCGTAGAACTAGTTTAAACTTGTTACTATATTTTTTTGTTAATTTATTTGCAAAACATTATGAAAATGACAAACGAGCGACATTTCAACAGGAGTGACCAGCATAAGCGCGGACACTCACAAGTACGGGTATGCGCCGAAGGGCACCTCCATCCTCATGTATTCCGACAAGAAGTGGCAGCACTACCAGTACTTCGTCATGCCCGACTGGCAGGGCGGCATCTACGCCACTCCCATGTTTGCCGGTAGCAGGAGCGGCGCTGTTGTCTCCACTTGCTGGGCCGCTATGATGTACTATGGACGTGAAGGGTGAGTTTTAAAACATGCTGGATGTATAAAATTTCTAAAGTTTCAAGCTAAACATGCAAATGTAATCTTTTTATTCCGCTAGGTACGTTGAGTCGACACGCAAAATCGTCACAACGACGCGTTTCATCGAAGCGCAGTTGAGGAAGGTGGACGGAATCCACGTTCTCGGTAGCGCGGACGTTTCCGTGGTGGCGGTTGGGTCGGAACTGTTCGACATCTACAAGCTGTCGTCATATTTAACTGAGAAGGGATGGAACATGAACAGCTTGCAGTTTCCATCCAGTATTCATGTTTGCGTCACACTTCCTATTTGCAAGCCGGGTGTCGCCAAAAAGTTTGTTGATGACGTCAAAAAAGGTTTGACAACTTTTTTATAAGCAATATTTATTAAAATTTCGTTAAAGAAGCTTATAAGCTTAAAGTATATATTTCTTTGTTTTTTAAAGGTTTAAAAATACAATGCTAAATATTGCTAGTTTTAGTAGAAAACATTGTTTAGTAAAAGTTTTTTTCAACAGGTGTCGCCAAAATAATGAAGAGTCCAGGCTCAAAGACAACTGGGGCAGGGGCCATGTACGGAATGGCGGCCAGTATACCGGACCGAAGCATAGTTGGTGACCTGACCAAAGCTTACCTCGATGCTTTTTATGATTCAACTAATTGATTTTTTAAGTCAAAGAAGTATTTTTTTAATATCAACTAATTTTAAAATTTGATAGTTTTTTTTTTGTTTTTAAGTAAATTATCAACATATTATTTAATTGTAATAATGACTTTTTTCCTAATTAAAGTGTTTTTTACATTTACTATTATTTTTTAATAATCTTAATAGTGTCAAACTTTTTTTTTAAATACAGTATTTTTATCAGTTTCAGTGTTATATGAAAGTTTTTAGCAAACTGCATTGTGCTTTTTGTGTAAGTTATATTGCAGTACTCTTCTAGGTACGAAACATTCCGTAACCAAAAAGTTTTTAGTTATTTAATTTGGTTTTTTCAATTGTCTGTATTGATATTGTCTGTAAAAAGTATAAAATAACTTAAGTTTGATGTTTATTGCTTTTGATAAAAGTTTTTTAAAACTTCTTCAAGAGAACCTAAGTTTTCATTATACTAACAGTATTCTATTTTATTAATAAATGTTTTGTAATTGATGATCCTTTGGGTGAAACCCGGTTTTACAATAAATTGTTTAGTTTTAATCTCCTATATAAAAGTTGTTTACAAAAACAATTTTAGTTTTTACATTATTTTGTCATCTTTAGCTATAAGAGTATGTGTATATTTGAAATATGTAAGTTTAGTTCACTTTTAAGCTTATAAAATATTTAGCCCAAAAATATAGGTTTTTTTCACTATTTAAAGAAATTTTAAACTGGTAGCAATGGTCTCAATATATTTATTTAAACTTTATACTTTTAATGTGTTCTAGATTAACCTTACAAACAATTCTGTACCTTGATCTTATTTGTTTACTAGTAACTGTTTCGCCAGTTGCAGCAATTAAAGAAAATTATTTGTTAAAAGTATTATTTACATGTCCATTGTAATGTGTCAGTGTTACGTTTTTTTATTTTATGTTTATAAATTATTATACATAATTAAATGTTGAGTTTGACAAAAACCATTTTATTTTAAAAATTGGATTAAGTTTTACAAAAATTATTAAAAGCAAAGTAGTTGTAGTATTTAATGTAAAATTTAATGTCAAGTTTATTTTATAGATGTTACAACTGATGAGTTTATCATAAAGTTTTTTCATGAGTTTTACCAACTATTGAATGTTACAAACAATTTTAAAACAAAGTTTTAGCTTTTATTAAAATGAAGAAATTGTTATATTATTAGTTCATTAAGTATTTAATATTAGTTTAAACAGTAAGTGTAGATAAAATTACAATTTTAAAAACTTATACATCTAAAATTTATAATCAATACTTTAATTTGTTTTTGAATTTTTTTTTTAAGTTTAGTTTAATAAAGAACCTTTAATAAACAGTAGAAATAATTTTATAGAAAATGTTGCAACACTGAAAGAAATACAACGTATTTAAAAAAATTTACTGCTGGTTGTAAACTTTTATCAATACTTTTTCTAAAAATAGAAAGTTTTGAAAATAATTAAATGCTTGAAAAGGAATTTCCTTTTACTTTCCTCAATTTTTTGAAATCTCATTGTAATCAGGAATCCCTTCCAGCAAGTCCATCTCTGAAATTTTACAAAATGTTTTTAAAAAAAAACGTTTTTTCTTGTTTTAAATTTATTTTATATTTCTTACTTTAGCTCAAGACATTTAGCACTATAAAACACTTTTTTAATTAGTTTTGGTACCAAAAAGAAAACAACAGTCTTAAATATTTTTTACTAATTTGTATAAAAATACGTTTAATTTACGTTTTTATGTAAAAAAGTTAAACATATTGTCAGAGTAATTTTTACCTTCATTGTTACCTTTTTTTCGTTTCCCAGAAATTAATTAGGTCTGTTATGTTACTATGTTAATTTTCTTAAAAAAAATATAGTACAATTATTAATAAAAACAAAAAGTTATACTATCTACCTCTGAAAAATATTTGTTTTGAAAATGAGAAGGTTGATTTATAGAAAATTATAAATATTGTTGAGTAAAGTCCAACCGAAAAGCAATTACTAAATTAATTAAGTTGGTGTTTTGTTAATATGAGATTGTTCGCAAATTGTTCACGAGAAAAATAAAGTATATTCGTTAAAAGTAACAACTAGTTGATTTTGTGATGAAAAACACCAATAAACTATCTAGTAGTTTTTTGTACTAGATATTAAAAAAATAAATTAAGGTAATTATGTTTTTCGTCCTTTAACTACTGAAAAACTAAAATATTGTTATCAGCAAAATTTATGGTATTTAAGAAACTTTATTGAGTAAATACATTTGCAAAAATTTTATAAATAAAAGTTATTTAAGTACTTTTTTATTATGTATGTATATTTTAAGGATACTATACTTTAGCAAAAACAAGTTTAACAATATGTACGCCCTATAAATAAGTTTTTAATTAAAGTTTCTATTTTTTAAACAAACTCAAGTCATACAGTAACCTATAACAATAATTTTCATTACAACAAAATTTGCTATCTACTTACGTTATTTAAAAAAGTTTAAATGTGAAGAATTTATTTTAGATTAGGGTTTATTACTATTTTTAATAACTTAAGATTTACACTTGGTAAAATTATCAATTGTTAGTAAATCTATGTTTAAATTTTTAAAAGAGAAATGTCGCCAGTTTTAAGAAATTAAGTATTTTGAACATAGTTGGTCTACATTTCTTTCGATATTTTTGTTAGAAAAACATCTCTCGTATCTTGAAACATATTTTACTTTTATTGAATATAAAGATTAGAAATATATTTTATAAACAAACTAAATTAGAGAATTGTTTTATTTTTTCTGACTAAAAAATATGAACAAAAAATATTTAACACTTTAAACTTATTTTAAAGTATCAAAGTACTAGTGATTTTCCAAAAAAATCTTACTTAAGACTGAAACTTGTGAAAGGTTAAAGTTTTGACATACTATAAGTTAAGCTTTGCTTAATCTTATCATTTAAATTCATAATTAATTTAAATTCTAACTAAAGAACTAATAAATTTAAATTCAACTAAGTATTACAACAAATTACTATAGTGAGTAGAGTTTAAAGATTATAATTACAATAATTTTGTTAAACCTTTTATTAAATTATTTAGAATTATAATTAGTTTTTATTTTTAAAGAATATATATTTTGTAAAAAAAAATAAAGTTTGTAGTTTTATTATTTATGCTTTAGTTCGTGTAATTCATGGTATAAAAAAAACTAAATCCGAACTTAACTTAATAAAAGTATAAAATGAAAAAAAAAAAGTTATTACTTACGAAAACTCGTTTCATTGTTTTCGGAGATATTTTCTTCCGTAACATTTTCATTGTTTTTGGATATATTTTCTTCCGTAACATTTTCATTGTTTTTGGATATATTTTCTTCCGTAACATTTTCGTTGTTTTCGGATATATTTTCTTCCGTAAAAATTTCATTGTTTTTGGAGATATTTTTTTCCGTAATAATTTCATTGCTTTTGGGGATATTTTCTTTTGTAAAACTTTTGTTGTTTTCAGAGATATTTTCTTCTATAACAGTTTTATAAATTGTTGATCTTTTTGTTTAAATTAAATATTTATTTTTGACATACAAATTAAAAGATAGTCTATTTTTTGCTTTAATTAAAAATTAAATTAGTAAATATTTTTAAACGTATTAGACAAAAATAACGTAGTTTCTAAGAGAACAACAATCAAATACTAATCCTATCCTGGACATGACATTAAACTGTTCTGGTGTACGACTCGATAACTAAAAAGTTTTTTCGTACACCAAGTCCTTGACCAAACTTTTTGAGCGTTTTTTTGTCGTTCAATAAACAATAGACCCGTATATAAATCGTATACACACTATACACTTTTTGCATTAGATCATGACACTAACATCAAAGTAAGCCGCAGTAGTAGTGCAAACAAAAGTCGTATAGAAATATTTAATCTGTTCTTTTGATGGCACACTATCATAATATATTACATCGGTTGTAAACGTATTGTTCATTATTAATTGTGTTGTATGTTAATCAGAACTTGTTTAATCAAAAAAGTATTCTAAGTAAAAAAATTAATAAGCAGAAAAAAATTGTAATAATTAACAAATTTTTCAAGAAAATTCATACACATATAAATAATTTTTGTCTATAAAAAACAAATTTAAGACGCTGGTAGCACCATTATAAAACTATCACGAAATAAAAAAAATAAATTATTTAAAACTAATACTTAAGCTAGCTTAATTCACTTATAACGCTTGGAACTAGAAATTTTTATCTAAAGGTAAAACATAATTAAACGTTTCGTTTTAGTTTAAACATTATCCTTTGATTTTTTTGATAACTTCCAATATGACAAATGTTTTTGTCTTAGCATTTTTTAATTATAAACAGAACTGGTTACTTTCCCTATCTAAACATCTTATTGCTGTTTTTTTTTTGTCTTGGACTAGACATTAAAAGATATCCGTGGTGTGCGACTCGGTAACTGAAAGGTTCTTCGTGCACCAGGTTCAATAATCAAATATTTTGAACGTTTATTTTTTTCATTCAATAAACTTTATAATTTATTTTACTTTAGTTGAGAGTAATCTTAAAATTTAAAGAGTAAAGCTAATATATTTACATATACTATATTTTTACAGTATTTTAAATTTCACAAACTATATAAAATTCGGTTCCTTTATGTACCTAGCAATAAAAAATAGTATATATATATATAATAAGGTTAATGTTCAAACTTGAACACTTTCTACTGAGCCATCTTGAAGGGCTTTTAAATAATTTATTGAAATGACGATTTTAAAAATGCTTGAACATATGTTTCATAAAGACAAAAAAGATTGTCTCTAATCTTCAGCCAGTTCAAATTTAAAATAAAAAGCACTTTGGTAAACAAAGATGCAAAAGTTTACAAAAAAACAAAAACAATATGACGTAAGAATTGAACATTGTACATTACAAATATTCAGTACAAAAATCGATCTACTATCTAACTAATCAAACAACTAAAATTAACGAAAACAATAGTTAATTGACTATAAAATACTTCAAAATTTGTTGTATTTTAAGAGGAGCTTTTTCATATGTCGACAAGACGATATAAATTCGCTCCTCTTATTTAAACAACCTTCCTTTTTTAACGCATACATAACGGCTGTTGACCCTTTTAAGCACAGCCTACAAACAGGGTTGTTACCATCTGCTATTGGCTGTGCTCTTTTTATCACCTCCCAAGTTAATTTAAAATCAATGTTTTTGCGCTTAAGGCCGCAAAGATACTTCGAAAGCTCTTCGAAAATAACCCATTATCAAAGATGTTTAACAAACATAATATGCGAATCAGTTATTCATGTATGGCAAATTTGGAGAGATTAATTAAGTCACATAATCAAATAATTCTAAATAAAAGTAATTTAATCAAAAACCAGTGTAATTGCGCTGGTGGCTGTAAATATAATTTGAAGGGGGGCAATTGCCGGTCAGAGAACATTATTTACAAGGCAACAGTTAACTCTGACCTTAAAAAGAAGTTCTACATCGGCTTATGCTCCACTCAATTCAGATTTCGGTATGCCATCCATAAAAAATCCTTTAAAGATGGTGTATACGAAAATGAAACTGAGCTTTCGAAGTATGTTTGCGGCCTTAAGCGCAAAAACATTGATTTTAAATTAACTTGGGAGGTGATAAAAAGAGCACAGCCAATAGCAGATGGTAACAACCCTGTTTGTAGGCTGTGCTTAAAAGAATCGACAGCCGTTATGTATGCGTTAAAAAAGGAAGGTTGTTTAAATAAGAGGAGCGAATTTATATCGTCTTGTCGACATATGAAAAAGCTTCTCTTAAAATACAACAAATTTTGAAGTATTTTATAGTCAATTAACTGTTGTTTTTGTTAATTTTAGTTGTTTGATTAGTTAGATGGTAGATCGATTTTTGTACTAAATATTTGTAATGTACAATGTTCAATTCTTACGTCATATTGTTTTTGTTTTTTTTGTAAACTTTTGCATCTTTGTTTACCAAAGTGCTTTTTATTTTAAATTTAAACTGGCTGAAGATTAGAGACAATCTTTTTTGTCTTTATGAAACATATGTTCCAGCATTTTAAAAATCGTCATTTCAATAAATTACATATGTATATATATATAAATGTATATAGCTTTAAACCAAAAAAAGGTATTTTTTATCAAAATAACCATTATAATAGCTGTTCTGTAAATCTTCAAGCAAAGTGGTAATAAGCCTTTGATGGCCATCTATTTCTCGAATGTTTTTATAATCTGAGTCAGTACAGTTTTCAGCTCTTTTGATCGCATCTTCATATCTTTTCACTTTTTCTTTTTTTTTGGAATCTAAAGTCTTTTTCATTTCCATTTTTAAGTCATTAATTGTTTCTTTTAGGGCTTTTTCAGCTATATCAACAGGATTGAGTGCTTGAAAAAAATTAAATTTAAATAACAGTACTAACCTTGTTATAAAGTTATTTTAAGAAAAAATATAATAATGCACAAACAACAACAAAGAAGATCGTAAATTCTTGGCAACATTTTTTTTTTAAAGTTTTATTGATTTTTTATTTAGATAAGATACATTACTTTGATGAAACTAAAAGATATAATATTTATTATTTTATAAAGAGTGACTGTAAAAATAAATATGTTTTGAAGCTTTGATATTTTATTAAAAGAAAAAAACTACTAAGCTGTTTTCACAATTAACTAGATATTTTTAAACATACTCGGAATAGCTGTTATTTCATTCTTTAGCTCGTGTAATTTTTTTAGTTTTTCTTCTAAGCCTTCTGCTGTATCATTTTCGAGAGCCTTTAACGATAATTGTTGATTAACCTTGTCTTTAACATTACTGCTAAGATTGTTATGTTCGCTACAAATTATTTCGATCTCTATAATAATCTCTTCAATACTATTCTTAACATTTTTAGCCCTTGTATTTTCAATTTGGTTTTCTTTTATTGCTTTTAGCTTCGACATCATGTCCTTCACCTCATTTTTCTTAAAACTATCTGTAGTTATATACTAGTTGAAATATTTTTTTCTAGTTAGAATTAGTATATTGAAAAGTTATAGGATTAAGAGTGGAAAGTCATGTGTTTTCTATTTATTTATTTAATATATTGTACTTATAACAATTAATATAAGTATTTACATGGTTCAAACTTATATTTTAACTCTAAGCTATATAATCTTAACTACTCTTTTCTATAAAAAAAAACAACATTTTGTTCTACTTGTATACAAAAAGTTTATCACATAGAATCTATAGGCTGGTACATTTTATGAAAAAAAAACGACTCGCTTTAAAAGTTGTAAACGTACTTTTATAATTTTACGGACACTTGTATATATAACAATTATAAATGTAATAAAAAAAGAAGTTATTTTTTTGTTCAAAAAAATTTTATTACTAATTTTAATAATACAGCCAAATTGTTTACACTCTGAATTTAAAATTTCCTATAATTAGTTTTTTTTCCAAAAAACAAAAATTAAAAAGAGTAAATTAAAAAATTAAATACGTTTTATTAATTAGTCATAACGTTAGATTTTTTTATATTCTAACCATTAAACTTCACGACTACTTCTTTTTCCTTTTCCGAAATGTACTCTTTCGCGGAAACTTTAAGAATTCCCTCAGAGTTCACATAAAATGCTACTTCAACTTCAATTTCACCAGCAGAAGCCTTTTCAATATTTTCTAAACGAAACTCTGATAAAAGTCTGTTATTTTTCGTTAATTTGTCGTCTCCTTCAAATACCTACATTTATACTTTTTGTTATTAGCTTTTATCTGATAAGTGCATTTTTATTAATATCACTGTACACA
Source organism: Thalia democratica (assembly GCF_965202585.1). Taxonomy (NCBI): domain Eukaryota; kingdom Metazoa; phylum Chordata; class Thaliacea; order Salpida; family Salpidae; genus Thalia; species Thalia democratica. Next base: position 64,836,365 of record NC_139165.1, read on the forward strand.
CTTTATAACTTAAAAAAAAAAAGAACGAAATAGTACATTGGTTTCATTGTTGTAGAAACTGCTTTAAAATCGTGCTAATTTAAACATTACTTTAAAAATATTTTCAGAAATTTCTTAAAAAAACAACAAGTTATTTTTAAAGATTCCCATCAAAACAGTTCTGCCTAATAGTATCAAGAAACCTAACCTCTATCTTGACAGTTGTTTGATCATCATAACACGTGGTGTAAGCCCTTTTAGCTTTCACAGGAATAGAAGTGTTGCGTTCTATTAACACGTCCATAATTCCGTGTTCGACATTCACACCAATGGTTTTTGATGAAACATCCTGCAGTGATATTTCATCGCAATAACTAGAATTATTCTCAATAAAATTAGCAAAAGTAGCAGCACCAATTGCAACAGCTTCATCGGGATGAATATTCTTGTTTAAAGATTTTTTATTGAAAAACTGATGAAGCATTTTTTGCAGTTTTGGAATTCTACTAGATCCTCCAATAATTAATACAGTGTCGATCTGAAACATTATTAAACTTTATTCTGTGTTTAAAATATGTACTCTTAACTTTTCAGTAAATTTTGAAAAATTTTATATTTAAAAAAAATAAATATTTATTTTTTTATAAAACTAAACCCTTTTAGCCTATAATTAAGCTTAAATTTTGTTAAAAACAAAAAACTATAGAATCAGTATCATATGCAGTATATTTATTTATTTTTTCTTGCAGATTACTAAAAACAGTACAATGTTTCACTCTTATAGTTAGGTATAAAAGATCTTTAATTGTACTATGTTTATAGTCGTTTAATTTCTAAGTTTTTTTTATTATGTTTTAAGCTTGTATCAAAGCAATTAAATATCAAGTAATAAAGCATAATTGATTAAAATTAGCATTGTAATATCTCATCCAAAAATTATTAATGTTTATACCTCATTATACGCTAAATTAGTTCTTTGCTAACTTTTTTGCTTTATGTTTACTATCAACAATTTTTACCTGAGACTTGTCCAATACACTATTATCAATGGCATTCTGTACGTGAGTGAGAGCTCTATTAAACAATGGTCTACAAATGTCCTCAAATAAAGCTCTGCTTATTTTAACGTTCAAGTCATAAGTCTGAAAGAAACAATCGACTTGTACAGCGGTGTGTGTTGAAGTAGACAAGCATATTTTCGCTTTTTCACAAGCTGATTTTAATCTTCTTAACATTTTAGATGTTTTGTTTATTTCAATTTTTTTCTCTCTTGAAAAAACTTTCAAGCAGTAATCCATCAATATTGCATCAAAATCAGCTCCTGAAAACAAATAATTTTAAAGATTTGTTGAATAAAAGTGTTTTCAAAATATTTACCTCCTAATTTTGAATCACCGGTTGTCGACAAAACTTTGAAGTTTTTCTCCTCAACAGAAAGAATAGTGACATCTGTCGTTCCACCTCCAATATCGTAAACCAACAGGTTTTTGAAATCATCTTCCTGCCATAATATAAATTACGAATGTTTTAAGTATTTATCGAAAAACTTTTTAACCAAAACTAGGTTAATGTACTACAAGTTATTGAAAGTGATTATTATCTTGTTAATCCATAAACTAACCAGTTGATGAAGTCCATACGCAAAAGCAGCAGCAGTAGGCTCATTTATAATTTGCACCACGTTTAGTCCTGCTAATTTACCTGCTGTGCGCGTAGCTTGCCTCTGCGAGTCATTGAAGTGTGCCGGAACTGTAATGACGACATCACAAATTTCGCAGTTTAAGTACTCCTCACAAGACTCTTTCACTTCTGATAGAATTAATGCACCAAGCTCTTCAGCGTAGAATGTTTTCTTATTTTTCTGTTGCAAAGTTTAATAATTTACTATTTTTTGAAACAAACCTTTACAAATGTAATTCAAGCTAGTGTGCGGGTGTAATCAAGCACTACAAATAAAATATTTACAACAAACAAAATGATGAAACTGAAAGCATTTAAAAATCAGCATGACTTTTGAGTAATAATTTACAAACTAGTACCAAACTATTGTTCTATTTAAATTTACCTTAATTTTAAAAATCGTAATTAGATTGAAAATAATAAATATAAAGTAAAACTGTATGCTAAAAATTACAAAGAAAATTTATTTAGCTAAAATAGAAGGATTCGAACAAACTTTATACTCTACTTCAAACTTTAATTTTCCATTTTGACTTTCTACTTTGAAGGGCCAACGTCCTAAAAAGCTCTCAACTGATTTATCGTTAGCATTTTTTCCAATTAGTCTCTTAGACTCTAAAAATCAAAATTAAAAGATTAGTCATTATTCTTTAAAGTTTAAGATATTTATAATGATACCATATATTGTGTTTTCAGGGTTAGTTATAGCTTGGTTTCTTGCGGCCTCTCCAACTAAACAATCGTTTTCATCAAATGAAACAAAACTTGGAGTGGTACGGCTTCCTTGTTTATTCTGAATAACCTCTACCTAGAGTTTTTTGTCGCAAATATAGTTTAATAGTGTTTTTTTTCTCTCATTATTTTTTATACTTTTGGTTTAAGAGGAACTGCATACAATACTTAACACAGTGTTATGATAATTTTATAATATATTTGCACAGTTTACAAAAATTAAAACTATCGAAGCACTAGTGTTGGTTATACTGACAATGATAAAAGTGAGAAAATGATATTATAAGAGTATGCCTTTTAAAAAGTTTTTTTTTATAATTAAAGTAATTTAACAATATTAAAAGCTAATACAAAAACTTTATCGAAAAATATTTTACTTTTTAAACTAGTCTTTAGAAAGTATTTTGGTACAAATTTTTGATCTTATAACCGTAGTTTATTTTCTTTTTAAATTTGATCAACTAAATTTAAAGATACTCTAAAGTTCATTTTTTCAGACGTTTTTTTAACCTCAACGAATTCTAAATAAAACAGTTATTCTGTTAAAACATAGAAAAGTCTTACTTACTTAATATACTTTTAAAGCATATGATTACTATATTTAGTCAAAAGTTTAATGAAAACTCTTTGTTTAAAACATTACTACTATAATTATACAAATGCAGTTTGGTTACTAACTAAAATTTAGAAATAGCAACTTAACAGCATTTAAGAACCTGAATTTTTTATTACAATTAAAAAGTTTCATTTAAATATGATTATTTTAAAACATCTCACCATTCCATTTCTGACCACAGCCGCGCACGTAAAGCTAGTACCCAAATCGATTCCAATAACAATTTTCTTATCCATTTTGATCTACTTTTACAATTATTTGTTTATTTTCAAAGGTAACAATTTTATCTGAGTTTGTTTTAACGAAAAATATTTGACATAGGTTAATAAACAGCCATGATACAATTCTACAATAAAAAAGAAAAAAAAGATCTTAATGTGGCTATGAAGAAATTGCATTGAACGTAAAAGGCCAACTATAAATTTTCAGAAAAAAAATCAAGTTAGGTAAAAATTACAGAAGTAAAAAGATCATTATGTAAATTAATTTCTTACTTGTTAGAGGTAATTATTAGATATATATATATAAGCTTACAAAAGTAACAACAAAAAACTAATATTTTTTAGACAAAAAACAACAAAAATTATATTATATTTCGCTTTTGAAAATGATAAAGATCTTGTAAAACTACAATGTATTTATTGTGAATATAAAATTGTAACGTGTTTATTTTAAATTTAAAAAAACTACTGTTCTGCAAAAAACCAGCTGATAAATCTATTTAGTACGGTTTGAAATTCAGAGCACAATAAGATTATATATTTTGAGAAACATGTGCGAAACTGTAACAGTATTACAATTTAAAATTTCAATGTTAATGAACTTTATTTAAAAATTGGGTTTGCCACTTTGATAAAATTTAAGCAAGGTTGCTTAATGTGGGAACTACCGTCTCTTTAGGAACGTTATCTAGTTAGACAGCGAAAAAGTAAATGGGTTTTTAACTAGAAAATATATTATAAATGTCTCATCCTGGACAAAACGATAAAAGGGATCCTATGGTATGCGTCTCGATAACCGAAAGGTTATTTCGTGCACCAGGTCCTAGGGCAAAACATTTTGAGCGTCGTTTTTGTCGTTCAATAAACAGTATAATAAAGGGGCAACATGTATTAAATGAGGACAATTATTTTTTAAACTTCTGCAAAGAAAGCGTTTATAAAATTGAGTTTTGAAAATGTTTGCGTTTTTTAGTTAAGTTTTGACCAAGCTACACCCTTGGACTAATCTTGTATAAGTCTATCGTATAAAGCACATCTTCCCAAAAAGGGCGATATTACCTTTGGGGTATTTTAGACGTTTTGGACAATAAATAGTGAGGATGTGATATATAATAAAGGGGACACAAATTTTTTTATAGCTTTAGCCAAGTGGGCGATTATGCAAATGATTTTTTTAAACTCTAGTATAAAGTATATGATTATAAAGTTTAAAACTAGTGTTTGCGTAAAAATTAAGATATTTCTATCATGAGATGTGTTATCAAACTTAGACTCAAATTTTTTAAAAATAAAACCGAAAAGTATAAACTTTTACAAATAGCTAACAAAAACTTTTAGCGTTATTCATAAAAACATTAAATTTAATAAACGTTTTTGTTTGTTGTAAAAATATGTATTTAAAGCAGTTATTATCTCTTACTTGTAAAAAAAATCTTAAAAAAAAAAAAATAACTGAAGTAATACTGAAGTTTTTTAAATTCTTTTTTTTATGTTATCAAATTTATAATGTAAGTCTTGGCTGTTCCTTAAATTGTTTCAAAACTTATACAGTAATAACCAAAAAAATGTAAATGAGTCAAAAGAAATTTTACTTGTCGTATTAGCAACTAACTGAATTCGTTTTAATTTATGAAAATATTTTAATTTTTGGTTTTTTTCTACTGAAAAAAAATAGGCTCGCTAAAACTTTTTTTTAATTATTACAACTTATTAATTACTAAGCTAAAGTTATTCCATTTCTTATTGTAAATACGAAGCTATATTGTTTTATATGAACCTCACATGTCATAAAAATTTCATTTAATTCCTTAAACTCATTTTTATTGATTAAGTTTTTTTTGTTTGAAATAACACGAAATTTTATAAAACATTATTTAAAATAAAAAATAATTAGTTAAAAGAATTTAATCTTTGCCAGCGTAATTATTTTCTGATAAGTATAAAAAGAAAAACTGTGAACAAAATTACCAAAATGAATTTTTTTAAGTTTTAAAACATCTACTAGTTTTAACAAAAAGCTTAATTATATATTGTTTTTTGAGTAAATGTTTTACAGTGTTCTTTTAAACCAACAAAAGTTCAACAAATACCGATTAAAACATTACTGGTATTTAAAAAAGTATACAAATCTGAGTTTAAAAAATCTTATAACTTCTTATCAAAGTATTTATTCTAATGTAAGCTTTTAGTTTTAGAAATGTTAACTCTAATTAAGTTATGTGAATAATGTTAAATACACAACAATAGACTCTTTATAACAATAATGTACACAATAATAATGATCCTGTAGTTTTTGCTTGTCTGTAAAAAACTAAGATATGTTTTGTTTTAAGTTAAAACATATTACAAATTAAACAGGACTTTACTATTAATGTAAGGCTGTTTATACTTTTAAAAAAAATATATATAACTGTAAAATATAACATCGTTAGTCTTACAATTTATCTTAGAATTAAAATACTGCTTTTTAAACAGTTATAATAAAAAAGATAGAAGTTTATAAAAATATTCAACTCTTAATGTAATTATTTTACAACAATGTAAATAAGTTATTAGTACAAACTAAAACATTTTTTTCCAAGCGGTCTATTTATTTTATTGGTTTGTATGAAAACAAAGTAAAATTTGCACAATCCATGACAAACGACATCGATGTCATGGAATTATAAAATTTAAAAGCAACAACACTAACTTTGAAAAATACGCTTAATAATTAACATAGCTGCCTTAGTTCTATTTTTACACAGTGAATTTTGTTTACTGTAAATAATAAAATAGTAAATAGTTTTTTTAGTAGTTATAAGTTATTAAACTAATGTTAGCTGTAAATAATAAGTATGTTCAATTATCTCTAAAAAAATATACAAGAAATCTAAAAACTAGCACAATAAGAACACTTTATAAAAATACAAAGAACTCGACAGCATACTAATTTGAGGTATATATGTATACTTCTTAGTTAACAAATAACAACTTTGCTATAAAAGTTTCTAATATAAGTGAAATCAAAATAATATATTGTTTTATTTTCTAATAAATAATTAAATCTTATTTTAATTTAACTGAAGACAAAAAACTTCCTTTCTATTAAAAACAAATTCTAGCAGATTTTTATTTAATTGAAAGCAGAGAAAAAGTTATCAACATACTCGTAATGATATAAGAAAAAAATATATAGCGCAAAAGTATTATAAAACAAATTAATAGTCAAAGCTAGCTACAAACTTATAAAAATAAAATCGAAGCAATACAAATATACTTAGAATTGATAAAACTATATATTGAATTTTATCTATTAATTTTTAGAATAACAATTTAATAGTAAGTTTTTACATTAAATCTTTCTGTTGTGAACATAACAACAAAACAAAAATGAAAAATAGTTTGAACTACTTTTAGCTTAAAACGTATTTATAAAGTGACTTTTAACTTATCTAAATCGCACATTAGCCTATAAAAAAGTTTAAAAGTGGTCATTAGTCTAATAATACAGGCTTATTGATGTTAACTTTATTTTTTTTATTGAATTTGAGTTTTTAAATCGTTTAGCATTAGAACAAATTAAAAATAGTAAACTAAAATTTTGTCTAATTTTAGATTTCTTTAATTTAATTTGTAAAGGCATTAAAACTAATTTGTTGTGCTTAAAAGTATTAATGATTAAACACATTGTGCACCTATCCGCGTATGTTTGGTTAGTTAAATGCAAACACATGCACAACTTTTACATTTAAAATGAGGTTTTTAAAATAAACTTTTGAGATTTGCAATAAACAAATAGAAATAATTTATAGTAGTTTGAATCAAATGATTAAAGTATATTTTAAAAGTCAAGTAATACCTTTTTTATAACATGATCGATATAAAACTCTTACACAATACTAGGAATGGTTTTAAATTATTACTTTAGTACTTAACCAAATATAATCCAAGTTTTTATACTTTATCAATTTAGCAACAATTTGAAAACTTTTATCAGTGAACGTAGATTATACATCTACATTTAATTTTTCATTTTCAGATTTATTCATGCTTAACAATTCTTGATCTTTCTGCTTAGCTTCTTCACTGTGCCAAACTCCGTAGAAAAAGTAAATTGAAAAACCTAAATTATTTTATACGTAAAATATTCTCTTATCTAGATCTAGATCTAAATCTAAATATTTTATTGACTTTAGAAAATACGACTTAGGAATTAATCTTTTTTTTTAAGTTAAAAAAAAAAAGGAAATTTTTTTCAATATACCTAAAACCATCCATACAGCTAACATTGCCCACACATTAGCGCTCAGTTGCATCATCAGTCCCAAGTTAATAACCATGTTCATTACTGGCACAAACGGAACCCAAGGAACCTAAAATGAGTTATGCAATTTGGTTTATAGAAATAATTTAAAAAATAAAAGATTTTTGAAAGTTTTTGGTTTGATAACTTTTTTTATTCTCATCCATGCATTCAAAACAAAACAAACGACCTAAAAAATTATAATTCAAACACAATTTTCAAAGTTAGTAAATGATATATAAAAAATACTAAAACAACAAGTATAGTACAAGTTATACGATATTAAGTATATATAATACCTAACAAGTTTTAAATGCTAAAAAAAAATTGAACTAGTATTTTAGAAACTCACACTAAAAGAAAGTTCTTTTTTAGATTGAGGTTGGCAGCCAATAATGATTGTTGCAGCAACCATGATTAAAGCCATTATAATTGGAATGATAACTGCAGGAAGATTGGTGCCTATTAAATCTTTCCATTTCATATTAAGAGCTACTCCAGCAATAATGCTTGAAACCACTGTAAAATGTTACAAGATTTAAACATCATCAAATAAAGACATGATAGTTGTTATTCTCTTTTTTAAATTATACTGTCTTAAAAACTATTAGCTGAACGTTAAAGCGTTATTTATTAAATGTTAAATCACTTTCACAGTTCATAATGAAAAATAGGTTATACAAATATAATTTTGGACTTTTTTGTTACTGTTTGTGTAAATAATGAAAAAAAAATGTTGTCAAACTGAATTTTATTATTTAAGTAGTAAGAAACTTAAAGTATCAAGTACAAACTATTTTTTTAAATGTACTATCGTTTCTACATTTGTTTTCTTTTAGATTTTAGTAAAAAGAGATTTTATATCTTTCATAAAGTAAGTCGCTCAACGTTTGTTAAATGTATTAAAAAATTTTTATGAATTTAAGTATTTTAAATTGATGGTTTTCGCAAAAAAACTGTTCGTAAAAACTAATCCCTGAATAGCAAATGATTCTTTAAAGATATCTTTACTAAGCATAGTCAAGGAAAATTGTACAATCGTTAAAAGCTCAATACAATATTTAACAACTTTATCAAGCTGTATTTTTAAATAGCTCTGTTTTTTTTTAGCTTACTTATGATAATAGTGCAGTTGTAAACAATGTTGCATGTTTGTTTTGTTGGAACAGAAATCTTTGGACGAACTAGCTTGGATAGCATGTTTGTTGAACTGTCAGTCATAGTTTGCTCTTTAGTAGTTTCGTAGTCTGATTGAGCATCGGGAGAATATCTAAAAATTGTAGATCATTTTAAGTAAAAAATAAAGTTTATTGTATTATACACTATGGTTTAGTATAAAAAATATTTCTCAGAACTTTTTTTTATTTAAATACCACTTTGTATTAGTTTTAAAGTACATTTATACAAAATTTTAGTTATTTTAAATATTCAAGTAATATAACACATAATGTTTGTAATTTTTAGTATTGAAAGACCTATGATCTTTAACACAAGTAATATCAAACATTTATCAAAACTACACTCCTTCGTATAGGTTGTACTTGTTTTGCTAAAACATTATAATCGTTTTTCTTTATACAGCTATTGTAGTTCTTTTCAAGACATCTTTGTTTGGTAACAAAACAACTTGTTACGAGAAATAAAGTTAAATAAATATTTCTGCTGTTTATTTAATTTGCAACATAAAACAAATGTATTTGTATTTAGTTTCAAAGGTCGTATAAATTATCTTATTATTGCACTTAATCAAACGACAAAAATGTTTCAAACTTTGATCTTTAAAATATCGGAGTGTTAACTTATTTTAACTTTATAAATATCATGTAGTTATAAATACTTTCGTATCTCAAACCTAAGCAAAAGAACAGATGCGGCAACAAGAGTGTAAGCTGCCAATGTTCCGATTGACATAAGGTCTACCAATGGTTTTGTTTCAAACAAGCATGCCATAATAGCTAAAAAATAATTTTTACTTGTAACAGATTTTATTTAAACAAAATGCTTATATTATCTGGATAATATTTTCTTGACACTAAAAATAAAGGATAGTAAAAATTAAAAATAAGTTAGTTAAGAATTTTTAGCTGAAAGTACTTCATTTTAAAAGCTAACCTGCAATTCCGCCTGATATAAAAGTTGCTATTACGGGAGTTTTTGATTTTTCACTGACCTTTGCTAAAAACTTGAACAACAATCCATCGGTTGCCATCGCATATATGATCCTTGGCATAGGGAACATTGCTCCCAATAAACTAAAATTATAAACAAAAAAATAAGTTTTAATTTAGATAAAGTTTTATTTAAAGTAGATAAGAAGTCTAATCAAAATAAAAAAATGATAGTACATATCTTAAATATTTCATTATCTGATTATTAATGTAAATAACCTTGTTGTCAACGCGCAAATAGCACCAACTGTTACCGGGATCTCAGCCCATTTCAGGCCTACATAGGCAAATGCAAGAGGTAATGGAGTGTCTTTATCAAGTAAATAGTAGGGCTGCATAAGAGTAAGAGATGCGCTGATTCCCAAGTAGGCAATACAGCACACCATAAGTGAGTACACGATACCGAGAGGAATATTTCTTTGCGGATTAATAGCTTCTTCTCCTAACGTTTTTTTAAATTAAGGTTTTGTAATTTGTTCAACATATTTCACGTAAACACTTGAGTATAATCAAAAATTTTAATAACTATCAAAATATTTTTGGAAACTGAAAACTGCAGCATATCTTTTTTTTACCTGTTGTAGCGATGATGTCAAAACCGACAAAAGCATAGAAGCAAGTTGCAGCACCTGACATCAGACCAGAAATACCGTAAGGAAGAAATCCTCCATAACCTGGCCACATTTCTTTTCCTTTACTGTCTTCCTCAGAGAGACCTGGTTCGACAAGGCAGTCAGTCAAGTTTTCGTTAGGAACGACTGTATCATTCACAATTTGACTCGTAAGAGATTTCAACTCACAGGTTCCGTTTTTGCTTGATAATCTTTAAAATTAAAAGGTTGGTTAAATCTTTAATATATTTTTTTACATATAGTATACAAAGACTAAAATTTAAATACTTATCGTTTTTTTTTACAAAAAGGTTTTGAGCAATGATAGCTTTTTAATAAGATCTTTAGCCAAAGTGATAAGTGTAGAGGGGTGAAAATAATCAAAATACTAAACTTTAAAAAATTACAATTTTTTTTAATTATAAAATAAAAAAATAACTTTTATTTTTTATGTTGCTTAAATGTACGTATTTGGGTTTATTTTTATCAGATATGATTTGTTTGTAAGTTGTGAACTTAGTTATAATTAATATAAAATTTAAGTTAATACGAAAATATTAACTATCTTTATAAATCCTACGAAAATATTGAAAACTAACATATCATTTTCTATTTCAACCCTGCTCAGTTGCCAGTTTGACAAGTCAGCCTGAGTAAATCCGACCACAATGACAAAAATAATGACACATACGTTCAAAAACGTGAAAACTTTATTGACTAACGCGAATTCTTTCACTCCGAATGCAATCAAACCTTTTAACAGGGTATTACTTTTTATGTTGTTTTGATAAAACATTAAAATAAAGTATATATAACTTTAACAAAAAACATAGATTAAAAAATATGTTTAAAAAGTGCCTTACAGGTAAGAATCATTATGAGTGCGAAAGAAAACAAATCAGGAAATGGAGCTATAAAACTGCTACTTCCCAATTTACAGCAGTCAGTCATCGCTGTTTTGATAGAACCGCCGAGAAGAGCATCAAAATTAGCTGTCCATGCCTTTGCTACACTAGCTGCTCCTGTTGTTTTATACAAATTACAATTTGATTTGCATGAAATAGCAAGGATTATTTAGCTTAAAAATTAATTTTAATGTTGTATAGCTTCTATAAAAGGTAAATATACTTCATTTACTCATTGGGTAACTAATAGTTAGTTTAAACTGTTGAGTTTTTTAGTTTAAATAACGGTCCTATTTTACTGTAGTTATTTTTTTATTAGATGGACTTAAATATCTTTTGTGAGCAACCAACCCTACAACACGTTTAGTTTTTTTAAAAACATACTGTACTTGACATATTTTGGACATAAGTACTTTTTGCATGCTGAATGTTTTAACCAGATTTCAGAATAAAACTAACCTTGTACAAAAACAAACTAAAAAATACACTTACAACTAGTAAAATTATATTGGCCTTAATAATTATTTTACGATTTAAGATATATAAAAGTTTTGAAGATAAAAACCCTTTTTTTATGTCAGTTCCAATCGACCTAGTTGGTTGTATTGACAGCAAAAAATCAAATAAACTAAAATACATTTTGATAAAGGCAGCTTTGGTAAAACTAAAATAAAACCTTTAAAAGGTAGTTTTAAAAGTAGAATTTAAAAAAGTGACTTAAAAATAAATATAAACTTAGTTCTAACCAATAACGTAAGAAAGTATAAGGTTCCATCCAATGACAAAAGCTGTTAGTTCACCAACAGTGACGTAAGAATACACATACCCACTTCCTGCCTTGGGTACTCTAGCACCAAACTCAGCGTAACAAAGACCTAAACAATACTTCTGTTTATTATTGAATAATTAAATAGATGAGTTTTTTTATAAATAGTTTAATGATTATAATTACCTGCTAAAACTGAAGTGAGGGCAGCGATAAAAAAGGCAACTACGGTTCCAGGACCAGCATTATACCTACCAACTTCTCCACTCAAAATATATACTCCAGCACCTACACACATACAATGACTTATACAAAACTAATATTTATTTTCATGTTGTATTAAAACATTTCTGAAAAATTTAGACAATTATTTTTGTATTTGAAAAACATTAATTTTAGTTTAGCTATCATGAATACGTACCAAGCGTAGCACCAACACCTAATGCTGTCAGATCATAGACGCTCAAGACGCGGTCCAATTTAGTTTCTCCTAAGTCTTTTTCATCCAAAGGTTTTTTCCTTGAAATCGCAGATAATATATTTGAACATGTTCCAGGCATCTTTACTTAAAACAAAAGTTATATTTTTCACAAGCTTGCTGTTTGTTTATAAGTATTTTATAGTAAATAGTTTATATAAAAGTCTCATGTAAATCAGTAACTGATAAATTTATTTTTGTCCTAAAAAAGTCTGTTTAAAATTTTTAGATAAATTAGTCATTTAAAATTGGTTTTAAATTAAGTATAATTCAGTCGTTTGGTGGAGCTAAAGTAAATGGTTTGAGCTTCCTACACAAATAATCCCACGACTAGGCACTTCAAAGTGTTTCTAAATTGTTTCTAAAACATAAAGTAATTATTGTTGTACTTTTTAAAAATATACCAAAGAAGTTTTAACTAGTTTTAGTAATTTTTTAATTATTGTTTAATAATTCAATATGCAAGTTAAATACTTACAAGGAAATATTACTAACAAAATGGTATATTTTTTAAAAGTAACTTACTTGTAAATCAAATATAAGCGTTATAAATATTCAGCTAATTCTATGCTTCAAAGCAACAAAAAACTAGTTTTAAATTAACAAAAAATCACAAAAGTTTAAAAAAATATCACTAACTAAACTAACTAATGTTGTAAAAAAGTTCTTTCTAAAATGTGCCTAAGGCTTACGGTAGGTGTTCGTTATATTATTAAACTACTCTCTCAAAAATTGAAGAAAAAAGGCAAATTACTCTAAAAAGGAAACAACGATGGTGAAGAGCTCCTACATTCTCCTACAATTAAATTAAGTTATTTATAAGCCTAAAACAAGTAACCAAAGTTAAAAACTTGACAAAAATTTATTTGGATTCATAAAAGTTTTTATCTTATAAGTATTAATTTTTACAGTTTTATCAGTAACAATCTTATTTATAATTTTCAATAGATTTTATAACTGACTATATTTTAATTAATTTTTAATTAACAAAAAACTATTGTTTTCTAATGGTTTTCAATTGACATAAAATTAGTAAATATAATGCTTACGAAAATGCAAACTTTATAGAAAACGAATAAAGTGACAAAACAGATCTTAAAAGTGAAATGTGTACAAAACTCCACGTATATTTATTGAGTTAATTTTAATTTTCTAAAGTAAATACTACTAATATAATATTTCCTTAACAAAATCACAAACAATTAACTTATTCAAAATGCAAATACAGATTTTTTTAAACCCAGCTACTTCGAATAACATTTACTTCAATATTAAAATAGTTATGCATATAACAACACAAACAATAGCGCATTTAAAATTTATTGCATTTTATTTTGATTTATTACAATCAAATTCTAAAAAAAGTAGTAAAGTAATCGTTTTTTATTTAAATGATTGAAACTGTTTTATTTCAGCATTAAAGATATACTTGTACAATTTTTGCCACAGTAATTTTAAATTAGGCTCTTCGTTATATCTAAAAGATAATTAAATAAATCTAAGAGCTAATTATACGTTTTTATTGTACTATAGTTAACTTAAAAACTCTAATTAAACTAAAATTAAAGTCCTTAGAAAATAAAATTTAATATCATTGTATTTTACACCAAATATTTCTAATTTCAAAACTATTGAACGACATAAATATTTTCTTAAGTAGTTTACTTAATAAAAAAATAATAATTACATGTTCTAATTAAATAAAACAGTTCAACTACTAAATTTTATAAACATAATTTTGTATGCAAAAAACTAAAATATCTAAGCTTAAAAGACAACGACTGTCCTTGACATGACATTAAACTGCATCAGTAGTGTATGACTCGATAACCGAAAGGTTTTTCATCCACCAGGTTCTTGAACCAGAATTTTTGAGCGCTTTTTTTTCGTTCAATAAACAATAATAATGACACTTTAGAAATATTTTTGATCTTAAAGTTAGTTTTAACAAGGTATAATTGTTAACTATCAAAATATAATTGTTTTACCTAGTTATTTAAATCAGTAAAACTACTTTTTTAATTAAAACGTGTTTTAAACGATGTACTTACTGTTTAAAATTGTTAATATTTTATTCTCTCCTATTTAACAAGTTATAACAAGATACAACTAATATTGGTATAAAAAATATTAATTTAAAAATAATTTTGCTAGTATAAACAAGATTCAAATTACTAACTTAAAAAACTAATTATTGCATTCTATGTTTAAATATGTTTTTGAAATTAAAGTTGTTCAATCCGAAGTTGAAAATTAGGTTTTACTCGCATGTAGAATTTAAATATAATTAATCGTTTTAAAGTTACAAATAAGAAATTAAGCTTTAAGACTTCTTTTCAAACAAATACGTTTTTAGCTTTTGTTTTAAACAAAAAGTAGGTTTTTTTAGTTTCTATATATTTTTTTCTATTACTACTAAGTAGCTAATAATGCTTATTATCCAAAGATGTTTTCAAGGTGTTTTAAACAATATGTTTCACTTTAAAACAAAAAATATTTTAAATTTAGACTGACTTTTATACAATCTAAAGATTTCACTTACCAAAATTTTATTTTGTGATTACTAAAAAAAAATTAAAAACTTGTAAAAATATATCTTCAACAAGTCATTTTTATTTTTTATAGTACAGTATAACTAGATTTATGTTTTATACATTTTAAGAATGGTAACTTTTTAGAATTTTGTAGCAAAAACTAATAATAACCCCAAGGAAGGTTAAGTAGTTTAGACGTATAATTTTTTTAATGCTAACATTTTATGGTTTTGCATGTCAATCTTTGAAACATAAAACAAATGTATTTGTCATTAAAAATCTAACATTAAGGTATTTACAAGTAACTTAATATAAAACTTATCATTTTATAATACAAGGTAAAAAGTTGTTTAAAAAGCTTGTTAAAATTTTAGTTTACTAATAATAAAATATTAGCTGTTTGAATTAGTTTTGTATCATAAATATCTTATTTTTTCGATCTGTAGTTTTTTTTCTAAACTTAAATTTCAACCTCTACTATAAGATAATTTTTTATGTATTATTTACAAAGCCCAAAACAGAAGTATTATATTAAATTATCTATTTTAATCAGATAAAGATAAAAATTTTAGAGTTTTTAGTAAACTAATCTGATTATCTAAAAACTATTTTATATTAAAAGTTTTTCTAAATGATAAGCTTAAAAAAATATTTATAGATTAAATTAGCAAAAACTTTCAGCTTAAACTTATATTAAAAGTAAAATATACGATAAAAAAAAACTCAAAAATATGAATTTTTATAAAATAAAATTTATTTCTTTGTAAAATCTTCTAACAAAAATTAAATACAAACTAGTTTTAGTAGTTTTTAAATAAAACACCGTAGTATGTTTCTTCAGCTTTAAACTAAAGTTATTTAGCAGATACATTTGTTACGTAGAACAAATATAAATAACACAGTCGAATGAACTGTTAAAAGATGTTTGTTTTTGTAAAAGAACGCATTCTAAAAGTTTAAAATATATTTATCAACTCAAAAGTATACTCAAGTTTGTAGCAATTTTCTATAAAATAAATAAAAGTCATTTAGAAATAAATATTATAAAAAAAAGAGCGATGAAAACAGATCAGTCAATTTTTTAAATATTTTGTAAATTATTAAATGCTGTTTCCATGCTTTTTAAAGCTTCTGTATTTTCTAAAGACGAATTCAATTCCTTACAAATTGAAATTTGATTTGACAAATGTCGACTTAAAACTTCAATGCTATCGACTGAGAAAAAGTTCACGCCATCTGTAAGTGAGTTATTATTTTTCTATGTACTTAAGTATTTTTAACAAAAGGCAGTTTAATTTTAAAAATGAAGTGTGGTATTGAAGTAAAGTGTATTCATTAAATTAAATTCTAACATTAAGAAATAAGACTGTTTTTATTCCTTAAAGTTTACTTAAATATTTTTTTCAATTTTAAAGGCTATATATAAAATCATTTCTCAAACACCACATTATTTTTTACATAACCGTGCGTTTTAGCAATCAGTAAATAACAAACACATTGAAAATTATTAAAAAAAATAACTTTATAGAAAATTGATTAATGTTTAGATATTTTGTAAAAAAGTAACCGTCAGATAGTTGGCAAAGTTTTGCAACGACAGCGGATGACTTCTGACGAATCAGCGAAAATTTCACATCGCCTGCAAAAATCAACAGTTTATTTGCGGCCGACTAAATACACTAAAAGGGACAAAGTCCGCAATTATTTCCACACAAACCTATACATTGCATCAAGAATTCTTTTAGGGCTTCGGGTATTGAGCTGACGTTTGATAGTTGTGTTTTGTCAAAGTTTTTCAAATTTTCGCCTATTGTCAGAACTAACTTGTCGATTGAAGTAAGACAAGCAATTCTAGTCTGGTACGAAACTCTCGTGTAAAGTTCAATGATCAAATTTGCGTACGGTTTACTTTGTTCAGCTGAAACAAAAGTAAACCAAAGTTATTAAAATTTTAGCTTTGATCTTAATTGATTGCAAATTTTTGTTTTTTTCCGTTAATTTTCTCCCATACGTAATTTAATGTACTTCACGGTTGACTAAATAGATAAACAGACACAATTATTTCAGGCTTAGCTGTTAAACCGCTCAATGATTTTCCCTTATTACATATATTTTTTTTACTATAACTTCGTTTTCAGAAAAAAAAATTAAGAATGAAATTTTTGTTGAAATTGGCGGGAAACGGCTTGTAAAAAGAGAGAAAACAGAGAGAGAATGACTTAACTGAATAGTAATGCGTCACATTGCAAACTCACACAAGGTTTGTGCTGATGCCACCTTCCACTGTTCATCGCAACTTTCCATCGTTTTTCTACTCAGTTCCTCCTCTGCTTTTTGTTTCTTGCCACTTTTTTCGTCGTCGCTGTCTTCATTGGCTTTCTGGAGGGTTAAAACTATTATGTAACAAAATAAAAATTAAAATATGTACAATTGTTAAATACACTTTGATGAAAACAGCTACTTGAAAAAATAGTTTCATATCCACAGAAAATACCAAGTTATTTTTTTCAAATAAAACATATGCACAACTCACAGGTTTAATAAATGGGGCAGCTACTGTCCAGAATTCATTAAAGTTGTCAATCTTCAAGTAGACTGAAGACAGTCCGTAACAAGCGATCGCTTCACACTTGTAAGTTGCTTTATTCGACCTTACTGCTTCGTTTAAAAGCGAGTTCAGCACCTAAAATTGTGAAAACGTTAGTGCACACACAAAACTAAGATTTGCAATTAAAGCGTTTGAAAATAAAAACTTTAGTTTACGCTTCATTAGGTGAGCTTACAAATTAAGTTGTTAAATTTGCCAAGCAAAAGCGTTTTAGAATTAAAGATACATTTTCTATATCGCTGATATATTTGGTTCGAAATTTAAAAATTTCAAGCCACAAGTAAACTACTTAAAACTAATGGAGCCTCATTGTTGTGAGAAAAAGAGTAAAGGGGAGAAAAAATTTAGATAAATGCACCTCAAAGGTCGCAACTTCCTTTTTGTAGTAATACGTAGTGCTTACTACAGCGAATTGAAGTTTTGCCCTAAGTCATAAACGTAATAGAATGCGCGTATAAAAAAGAAAACAAAATATTATCCTTTGCTATGACTCAGATAAAACGATCAAAGTAGTTTAAAGTGTTTCACATGATAAAGTTTTTGTAACTATAAATCAAACTTTACATACAAAATTTCCAAAAAATCTTCTAATGTTTAGTTGTTGTGAACTAACTTTTTGTATATTTTTTTTAATAACTAAATTAAAAAGTTTAATTATGATGTTATAAGCTGCTGATTTTCGTAGTAGTGCAAAGACATTGTTTGTGTTGCTTACACTCAAGCTTAATTATTAGCTAGTTTATCGTCGTAGAGGTTACTTGTAGTTTCTGCCAGACTATAAATTTTCTTATGCAACAAGGCTGGCAGTTATTTATGGAAATATTCAGTAAGTACAAGAGAAATCTTGTGTGCAGCAAATATATAAATGATGTCAAATGCATTGTTATGTATCAAGTTTACTACGTGAAACTTGCTGTTGTATAAGGGAACTTGAAACAACCCTTACAGTTTTAGCCATTGAGGTCAAAAAATTTAAGCTTTTTGTTTCGCCATTGGCTTAAATTTTATCACGTGATTACCACAATACTTGAAGATTAATGATAAATTTGTACGTATTTTGTAATATTAAGTTGCTGCTCTACTACTTCTTTATTGAACATTTCATTGAAAAGCGGTGCAATTACTACATATACAAGTTTTGTTAACAAGTCTTTATCAATACAAATGCATAGCTCCTTCATTAGTACTTTACAGTTTTACTTAAACTAATAAAACTTGAAACATACATTTATAAACAAACAACAACTTTACATTGTCATAGAAATTTCAATGCACATTTTTTTGAACTCTACTATATTACACACAATTAGGTAACTTTACTTTATAGTACAAAAGATTTTTTTTTACTATATATTAGATTAACCAAAATTAAACAAACGAGTTATCAACAAACTTGTTTTATTTGAAACAACTAAATAGTTTTTTTTTGCAATTTGAAATTTTACATATAAATTCAGATAAAAAATTAGTATAATAGTGTTATTTTTTTAACATTAGGCTTTATAACAACATCTTTAGATATTAAGTTCAATGACCTAGATTAGAAGAAATGTGAGAGTAGAAACTTGAATAACGATTATGAAATTACAATATTTACAAACTATCCATAACCAGAGAAACTCAAACCTTTTTAATTATAATTTTTCTAGAACGGCTGCTATTTCTAACTTTATTCATTTATTTTGATACTTTTAAAGTGTTTCTGAAAACTCAGATAGTTTAAAATCTATAAAAATGCATTCAAAACTTAAATACAAAAAACATTAGAACACTAAACCACTTTGTACAACATCAATATAAAACAGACTTTTTCTGCTTGGTCGTTGTCGAAATCAGAATGATGATGTTTCAAAAGATCCTTCAATGCTATAAGTAAGTTGTTCTTACCAACCCAATACCTTCCTTTCAATCCAATTAATAGAGCCTTAATCATAAAATATTACTAAATAGTATGAAAGTTTAAGTTAGTGTAAAAATGTTATCGTATTTTAGGAAAAGTTAGAAAACACAAAGCAAAATTGTTTTGTATCAATATTTATACTTTTAAAATAAACGTACATTATTAGATTTTAACAAACCACTACTATAAAAAATATATTTAATAAATAATAACAAACATTATTGACTGTTTAAGGCTATTTAATTTAAGGTGTTTAAACTAAATATTCAATCAAAACTAATGTTAGATAATTTCGCTTAATTAGTTAATTAACAAGTCGTCTTCAAAACTTATAATATTGTTTACAGTTTACTTTATTAACCAATAAAGTTACTATTTGTTATAAATAATACAACCTAAATGTTTTTGAAAATTCTTAAAGCTGTCATAAAAATAAACTCTACGAGAAAAAAAAAACTAATAAACTAAAAATAAAATAGGTAAGTTGAAAAATAGAAAACTACTGAAAACTTTTTGCGGGCTATCATATACAAAAGACATACTTCAACCAATTTTTTTAAGCTGTTTAGCGAAATTGTTTTAGAAGAGTGATGCCGCGCTATGGAAGACATTGTCTGGGCTGCCTGGCCCTTCAATTGCCAATTTTGTGATTGAAGCGAGTGAGATGAAAGGTTGACTATTTCTTCTAAATACAATTTTACAGCCGTTTCCGTGCCTGTTTGAAATAAAAAGAAAGAAAATGATTCAATACATCAGCAGAATGAAATGTTATATTTTTTGATTAATAGTTATAGTTTGGTTTTAAATAATAATAATATTTTTAAGACTTTTTAGTGTAAGTACTGCAAAAATACGTAGATATATATATATATGTGTTGTATTTCACTAACTATTTATTTTAGAAAAAACTTTAATAACACTAAAGTTTAATTTTTTCTAAATCCAAACAATAATTAAGATACAAAAAATCAAAAGAAACACACAAAAACACTTACCAGGTGTGAATTCAGTCCAAACAGCCTGAAACATTTGCTTTGAAGTCATTTCGAAACTTTGATCATCACCTCTGTAGAATACGCAAACATAAATATTTTCAAATTATAAATTGTTCAGGTCATGCGAGGAATAAGAATATTAACTTAAATAGTGTTCATTATGTTTTTTCTACTAAATATAAAACCTCAATTACTAAGCTATAAAAGTTTTTGATAAGAATTAGTAAAATTGGTTCCTAAAAAAAATTTGTAGACATGAGTACCGAATTCGCATCATAAAAAAGTATGCAGAAGTAGGATTAATAAAAAGTATTACTTGTAAGTATACTTTTAATATTAAGAATTTGTTTGAAACTATATATTATGTTACTGTTTCTTGTGTTATCAATCGACAGTTTTGACAAACGGTAATTGCAGAAATTAATACTATACCTACATGAAAAACAACTATTAACAGATGTATACTTTAAAAAGACATTATCTTCTATACATTCGCGAAAACTTGAAGCATATTTAACAAGCAATGGTAACTTCTTAAAATCAAAAGTTTACTTACTATTAGCTTTAAGACAAACATGTTTTTAGGAAATAAATCATTTCTAAATGATGGGCAAGGTTTGAGTGGAAAACTAGTTTTATAAAAATATTATGTACAAATATAATTTGGCCCTGTCTAATGCTATAGATACTATCTTAATATATTATAAACTTATCTTTAAACTAAACATGTATATGCGCCAACAAATTAGCTACTTTATTTTTTAATAATCCGTTTTGATTTCAACGCTAATTGAGCTCATGAAAATGTTATAAAATTACTACAAAAAATAACCTTATAAAACTGGTGATTATACATTTAATAAATATTATCATAACTGTTCATTTAAACTAACAAAACCAAACGTTCATCATAAACAATTATGTTTATTTAAATTTAAATTTATTTTTAACAAATACTTAATTGTAAGACTTCATTTAAACTTACTAATACTATAAATTTTATGTCTATTAGTACTTAGTTTTAATAATAATACCTATATTTCATTTGTACCAGTAACATTTCAAAAAAAAAAATTACATTTTATTTGTCTTTTAATTAGCACTTTTTAAGAGTTCCAACTAAAAAACAAGTAAAACAACAAAATAGGTTTATTTATATAACATTTAAAACTTAATTATAAATAAATCATTATTTTTATTAAAAACTCATATTTACAGTTTAGATCGAAATGATAAATTCAATTATTAGCATCTAATAAAATTAAACCAACTTTTTATATATAAGTTTACAAACCTCCTAAAATTAAAAAGAGTACTTAAGAAAAATCAAAATATAATTATAAATAAATTTAAATAAGTTATTCCTATAATAAATAGTTTTTTTTTAACTTGAATTATACCTTTAAAACCAATAAATTTTTTTTTATTAAAAATATACGCACAAAATTATTCCATATTTTACCAGTATGATTAAAACTAAGTTTAGTCGTAAGTATTACATTTCAGTAATGTTATTTACTTTTAATTAAAAGATAATTCTATTTGTTAATCTACACAAAAATACTCAATTATTATTAATATATAAGTTCAACAGAGGAAAACATTGTTGATACAACTACGTACTACATAAATTGGTATGTATAACAATTTCATGCATTTTTCAGATGTAAAAAATAAGCTTAGCCAGTCTTAAATTTTTTTTATCATCTCTAAAAAAATACAACAACTAGTTTGAGACAAGATAATAATCATCCTTAAAAAGTTTGATGTAATAAACTAAATCTTATCATTTCTACTAAACAAGTAGTACATTTACATCAATTAAAACCTTTAAAAACCTTGGTACAATTAAATGTAATTCAACACTGCTTCTGTGAATAGTTTGGTAAACATTTTGTAATTCAAACTTATGTGAACATTGTTTAAATTACGGAGTTTAAACTAATAGATATTAACTTTAAGGAAAATGTTTTTAATATTCGTACTCAGTTACTTTGGTATTTAACTCTAGTTTATTATTTATAAATTGTTTTCAATATAATCAAACTGGGCCTTAAGTATTTATATATTTATATATATAAGATGTAATGTTAAAAGGCATTAAATCCTAGAGATCCTTATAAGCTAAGCTTATTGGAATATATACCACAGATGTTTTTGTGTCAAAACTTTATTCCGACTAACGGCGTTTCACTGCTCTCAAATAAACTTAAGAACAGATCTACGGAGTCTCAAAAAAGCTCTAAGAATAGAGTTTTCTTGAGATTCCGTGGATCTGTTCTTAAATTAATTTGAGAACAGTGAAACGCTATTAGTCGGAATGAAGTTTTAACACAAAAACATCTGTGGTACTTATACATATGTATATCATAAACTTTTAAATTTAAAAAAGTTTTGCAATGTCTTATATAAATAAGATTAAAATAAATAAACTAAACTCTTTATCAATTTTAAAGTGATCAATGCTATTTTCTAAAATTGAAGTTTAATAAATTCATTTACGCTCAGTTTTTATTAAGCACAATTATTTTGAGGTCTAAAACTTGTTGCAAAGATGCCTTAGTTACCTCTATAACAGTCAATATACCTTTAAAAATATACTAAGTTATTGTTTTAGTCATAATCGATTTTAAGTGAAAGAGTGTTTACGTCACTTTAATTTTAAAACCATATTTTTTAAATTCAGAGCAACAAAGATATAGTAAAAACTCATGGAAACATTTTCATGTAAAAATTAAAAAAACACATGAACAATATTTAACAATAATTATATAAGATAACAATTATATCAAACAAAGATGCGCTATTGTTAAATACTTAAATTAGTTCATAATACTGCTTTATAAAATTGCCACTTTACTAATTTAAAGCAAAATCTATATATAAATATCGAGACACATTTAAGTCTTGTTATACTAATTCAAAAAGTAGTTTAAAGAAACTAATTAAGTGTAAGAAACTTTATTAAAGTATCCTTGTAGATACTTTGTTATGATAAAATAGAGTGTAATCACTTGGTACTGGTGGCATCTTGTATTTTAGCATCCTGTTGCTCGTGCATTGCGTAGTAAGCGAGGGGAAGCACCTTTTCTAAGAACTTGCTAGTGACATCAGGAGCGTGTCTTGCGATGGCGTATATAGCTGATGCAGATGAGTGGCGAGATCCGTCTTCTGCATCAACAAGTTTAAAATTAAGCTGAGTTACACAGACTTTAAGAATGTTAATAATAAAATATAGTAATACAATAACCTTATTCGTAGCCAGATTTAAATAAATAAGTACAACTTTTTACAAGAATATAGTTTTATAATCTTCATAACTATATGTTTTTTTTTTTCAATAAATTTACTCAGTCCGCTAAAACAAAATTATACGATTTACTACTAATACTTTAATAATAACAGTTTTTACTTGTACAAATATAGTTTAATTAAATCCGACTAAAATGAAAATTGCTATAACCAAAAAAAAGTTTTGGTATAGTAATTAATTTAACAGTTAAAAATTTAGTAAAATATTTATACAAATAGGCATATTAAATGCAATCATAATTGTTTTTGTCTATTACTTATGATTATTAAATCATATCTTAATAATTAGTTTTTACCTTCAACATTTAGATACCAATCCTTAAATTTTTCTATATTTTTCTCGATAGTTGAGTTTTTAGCAATTTTAAACAAAGTTCCAACGGTTGAAGCATTTGTTTTTCTTATTGCAAGAGATTTGTCTTTCAAACCTTTAAATTGTAAAATTTATAAGTATTTTTTTAGATAAAAATTAAATCTTTAAATTTAGTTTAAGGTTAAACTTTAACTAACAAATTAAGTTAAACTACAATGATTTCAAAAAATTAAAATTAAATCAAAAAGCACTTACTTCTTGCAAAAACTAACATTCATAAAAAATTTTTTAAATACTATGACAAATAAGTATCATTTACGTCTAACAAAACCATCGCTAAAGCTTAAAGTAAAGTTTATTAGTTAATGATTTTTTTACAACTGTTTAGTTTATTTGCAACTAGTTTTAACTATTTTTTAGAGTACTATATTCTACCGTTTTAGGTAAGTTAGGCTAGGAGTAAGTATTTAGATTGAGTGTTGTAGGCTAGGGGTAGGATATAAAATACCATTACTGTAATTATTTAATATTATAATTTTTTCAGTTTTGTAAACAAACTTTTTTTTTCTGGGGGAAAAACTGAACCAAAAAATCCTACCCGTTTTTTGTTATAATATCAAAAACAAGGTCTTTAAAGCATTTTTTATATGAGTAATAGAATATGCAAAAAATAATGTAGCAAACAAAACTTAGTAAATTCATTTATGTTTAATTTAAGTTCTCAAAGTAAATTTATATCTATATAACTAGTAAAACAGGTAGAACTAATTTGTGATTGTTTTCAATACATTATATTAAAGTTTGTTTCCCACCATCGAATCAAGTTATTGTATAAAGAAGCTTTTGGTTTAAAACTATGTTTAAAAAATTACTAAAGAGCTATTTCATACTTAGAAAAAATGTAGCTTAAAAACTGCTTATGAATAGTATTTATTTATAAATTTATCCTAAAGATTTTAACTTTTATCAAATTTTTTTGAAGTTTTTATGAACTAGCCTTCAGAACTTATAAATTTAAGAAGAGAACTAGCCTTCAGAATGTTAAATATTTTAAAAAGTAGTATGTAAATTAATAAAACGTTAGCTATTCTTATCAATTAGGAGTTAATATAATAAACATAAATCATCAGATAAGAAACAATTGGTACCTCTTTTACAACCTTTAAACGTTTTTGACTTTTATCGGTATATTGTATTAAAAATTTCTGATAAAAAATTTAAAGAAAAACATAAATTACATTAGTTCTATAATACTATTTTTAAATTGTTAAAAACGATGTATAAAAAGTTTTGTAAACAAGAAAAATCCCAGGATTATTATTTATTATTTAAAAGAAATTTATAAGGTTACATTAGTTTTTTGTATGAAAAATATATATTTAAACTTGTTAAAAATTCTAAAAAAGTAGTTTTTTTACAAATTAAAGTACATTACAGCTTACTTTTTTTCATTTTTACTTAACATCAAAACTTCTGTGGACATTAAATTTATTCACACAATTGTGAATACTACGGTAAATACTGCTTTACGCTACCCGATATATTATGATGCAAGTCGTTTAAAGAAAAAACAATTTAAACTTTTGATATAAAATGTATTTAAATACTTTCAATCTATCAACGTGTTATAACTTAAAAAGTTTTTTTTAATTCTTGTTAAATTTTTACATAAATATGTTTTCACTCAGTCTGAAAAATAATAAAAGTAAGGGTTAAATCAATAATGCATATAGAATTTAAAAAATTAATTTTAACAACTTAATTATATTTCGATAATCACTACATGCTATAAGTGAGAGGTTTTTGTTTTTATTAAAACTTTAAAGAAATATTTCCCTAGCCTTACGCTGCTTGTTGAAATTGAAGACGCTTTTTATTAACCATAAACTTTCCCGATTGTATTCTTGATAAAAAAGATTTAAAAATAACTCACAAGTTATTTTTATTTATAGTTTTTTAATGTACAAAATAATTTTAATAAAATTACCAGATACAAACACTCTAATGAGTTTCGCAGCAAAAGGTGATAGATCTTGACCGCAAATAGAAACCAGCTGAGTTGTGAAATAAGCACATCCGCCCTGTTTATTAACATCAAATAAATAATTACTAATAACAACTTTTTTTTGTCAAACACACCATCGACTAAAAAATTTAAAACTGTATAAAATAATATTTGAATAACCAAACTTATATTGATTCGTACTTAAACAAAATGCAACAACTTTTACATAAAAGAAACTGAAGTATCAAAAACAAATCAAACCTTGGTAGGTACGCCAACTCCCCGTTTTGTCAGCTCTACAACTTGTGGTATGAGCTCGTTAAGAACTTGCTCGTCGTAAAACTTCACGCACCTTATTGCTGTCTCCATCATCGGAGTTGATTTGACGAATTCCAATCTAATTTACACAAAACATGATTTGGCGCATAATTTATGTTAAACTATCATCTCAAACTAATAGAAGTGTTTATTAGAACTAAAATATACAGAAACCTCTATGCTTATACAAAAAGTACCTTATCCGATCAAGTTTATCTTGTGTGCACTGTTCGCTACGGTTTCTGAAGTAGTTTATTTCCTGTAGTATAAATTAAAAACATTTTCTCTATTTTTTTCAATCTCAAAGTAAGTAATATTTAACATAATTTTAAACCAATAACAGTAAAAAAATAAACTATATTGCAATTACTCAATTTATTACGGCTAAATAACCGCTTAAAATATCACCTAAAAGAAAAGCTTAACATTTATAAAACTTTCACAAAAAAGGTTTAAAGAGAAATTTTCAAGGTTAGACTTTAAGTTTATTACTAGAATGTTAAATATTTAACGCAAACTTATTAGACAAAAAGTTAACTTACAAAGTCTAGAAAAATTTATGTACTTTACTCTTTAACTTACAAAATATGCCTACTAAATGAAACCTATTTTAAAATTTTGAAACAATTTTAATGAGCTTGACTCAAACATCTATTTAGAACTCAAATTTGTTTGTAAATAAACAGTTGTTAAGTTAGTTATTAGTTAGTATATTTTGTTTATGTAAAAATATACTAACAAAGGTTACACCTTCTTAAACACACCGAGAAATATAGCTTGAAAAACTAGTGCTTTCTTTTAAACATTTAGACTGTTTTTTCATAATTTATCTTGCTACAAATACTTTTATTAAAGTATAAAAATTACCAACTGATTAAGTAGTAACTAGTAACTAGTACCTAGTACCATTCAAAAGTGTGTAAGTGTGTAATAAATAAAGTTTTATAAAATTATCACTAGTGAGTATGTAACTAACAGGAGGCTCGGTATCGCTTAAAACTTCAAGCAAAGATATAACAAGTGCACTAATGCAAGGTCTGATAAGTTCTCCAGAAACTTTGCTAACTTCCACCAACGTTTTCATACTGCATGTGAAAAATACTAACAACTTTCTTATTTTGTCTAGAGGTTTTTAATTTTCAAGGAAATCAAATATAAGTCGTATATATATAATCTTTTATTTTTACATATTTTTACACATAGTTTAAGAAATAGTCAAAAAGCCTAAAAATGAAAAAAGAAAAGAATTTAAACAAAATTAAAATATCAAAATGCCACAATAATACCTAACGGCTCTAGTTTCTTGAACTTTACTTAGCATTCCTTCATTTAATAAAACGTCTATGACTTTTGTTAACACTTCTTCGTTTATTTTTGATGACTGCTTTGGATCAACCAGTTTCAAAAACAACTGTTTAGAAATAAATAAAAGTTTTTGACAATACTTACATATTGTTCATATTTATATTTAAAAAAATAAAATATTTCAAAAATAATAGAAATCATATAATATGATAAAAAAGATAATTAATTTAAAATTATTTTAAATAATAATTTAACAAAAAAATATTAGTAACAAAAACTAAAAATTCTAGAAAAATAATATTTTTTAAATTTTACATTCTTATTTTAGTTTTTAGTTTTTGTCACTTAACTTAGGAATAAATTAATGTTTTTTCTATATTAAAGCCATCAGGAAGGCGTGTAACAGATCTTTTTTTGAAAAGTTAATTATAAATGAAAGTTAATTATAAATGAAAGTTAATTATTAGAGAATACAAAATAAAAAAATAAATAAACTTTGAATCCGTAAGCTTTTTTTTTCTGGAGAAAAGTATAGAAGGATTTATTTTTTTTTATTTAAATTTATTTATTCAAAAATTTATTAAAAACCTCTACTTTTAAAAATACTCTTTAATATCAAGTACTGTATTTTTTACTCCTTAAACACTTGAAAAACTTTTTGTGTTTCAGAAATTTCAAATCTCAAAAATTAACTTGACTTTTCTTCAAAACAAAAAAACTCATAATTTAGTGATCTTATGTGTAATTAGGTGAACAATGCTAATTTGACAAACACTGCTTTATAACTTAAAGAAAATAACAAATTTTAATAAATTTTTCCCGTTTTTAGTTTGCACATTTCTTAAAGAAACAATTTTAAGTTTTAAATGTCGATTTTTTTATTATGAAAACTACTTTGAACTTGTTCAGTTGTAAAAATAATTATATAGCTAGGTAAAAAATACATAAAACAAACTTATAAAAGACAAAGTGAATTTTCATGATTTTGATTACTTATAGCTAAACTAGTAATATTAACTATTTAATATAGTTTTCAAAAATGTTACCTTTTCAAGAGCACGACATAGCTTATGAGCGCTTTCTCGTACACTTTCTTTCATATCGTCTTGAACTTTAAATGCAGTAGACCAAATAAGTGGCAAGTTGTCTAGTATAGGATTTCCTTTTATTGAAGCAATTCTTCCTAATAAGTTTTAAAACAAGGTTATATACAAAGTTTTACTGCTCTCATTATCAATACGCTTTAGTTAAACATACTTTACTCAAAAAATTATTTTGGACCTAAGCAATTACTACAGTTCATTAAAAAACAGTTGTACTTATAAATATTGGTTTAATATGAATATTAGAAAAGTATTATTACCAGGACTAACAACAACACGAACTAAAGTGATTCATACACATAACATGTGTTTGAAACTTACCAGTGTTTTCTTTAGTATCGACTTGTAGCATGATGCCAATTCTAAAAATATCTACAAAAGCCATACATGAGGATTGTCTGACTCTCCACAGCATATGAGTCATTCCACGCATTAATTCATCGACTATAAAGTCTAAATGAATAGAAATCTGAAAAAAATCATAACATTTCATCTTAAACTTGTCACTTAAAAATCAGTAGATTATTGCTTTTCATATAAAGTTTAAATATTTTAAAAAATACTAATAAGTTATCTTTAAACTTCGGATAATTTTATTTTGTTGTACATTGAAAACTAAATTTAGTTGTAACCGATTTTTAAAGTTAAGGTATAAAAGTTAAGGTTATTTTTAATTTTTGAAAAATAATAACATATTAATTTATAGCGAACATTTTGAAACTAAAAAATATATATAAATTATGGATACAAAAACTTTGACGTTAGAATTAAGTCTTTTAAAGCACAGTATGGAAAAACAATAGTTCTAGTACAATACTTACTATCAAAAGTACTTGAAAAACCGATCGATACCAATATGAAAAGTATCACATGTTATTGATTTGTTCGCTACTTTTATGAACAATTAAAACGCAGACGCTAAAATTAAATTTTGTTTTATAGAAAGTAAAATAGAAGTAAAAAGTCTTATGACGCATCCTTTTGGGAACATTTCAACTTTGGAAAATAAATCAAATTTTTTATGTTACGTAAATTAAAAAAATGTTTTGTTTTGGAAACGAAAACTTATAATAAATTAACGATTAAAAGGAATTATTTCCTGTCTCCATTGAAATAATAGGAAAAAAGATGGTCGTTTATGTGTTTGTTAGCTGAAAATAACAGAGTTTTGTTGAGTACTATGTTGTTTATACTTTTTTGCAGATGTTTGTGTTATCTTTCATTTATCAGTTAATCGTGTATTTTTCATAAGACTTTAATCTTTGAAGTATTTAGTTTTTTGTCAAAAATAATTATCAACGTAATGTTATTTATAATAAAGAAGATAAAGACACTTTTATTAAATAATAAGTCAGTTTAAATAAAAATATTTAGTTATAATAGATATCACAACTGTATTGTAAATTAAAGAAAACTAAAATAAGTTAGTAAATAATCAAGTGTCAGCACATACTTTAAAACTTAACCTGTTCACCTGAAATAACTATTTGGTAGTTGAAAAACTTATGTAGAATGCTTATGTAAAACTTTGATTAATTGGTTAATAAGCGAAATAGATAAACGTTCCTTTTTTAAAAACTTAATATACTTAGTTTTTTAAGATTTTTTCACGTTTTAGTAACTATTTTTACATAAAAACAGACTATCTTAGGTTAGTTAGAGGTATTAGCCCAACAAACGCTGATGTAATGATAGGAATTTTATCAATTAGAAACATTGTGTGCTTAATTTCAATAATAATAGCATGTCTTGTAATGAAAATCGAATCACATACGAGAATATGCACACATTGTTGCGATGAAGTTTACCCTGGAAATTCGACTCCTGCTTATTTCCTACTCAAAGGCGAAAAAGGTAACAGGTGAAATTCAGTACAATTTAACATAATTTATATGTTTTTTAAATTTATAACTTTAAAAAATAGGCCGTATCAATAAAAAGTTTGCTTAAAAGTTTTTTGAACTTCATAACACTATAAATATTGAAAACACGTCATTTTTATTATGTATAGAAATTTACTTTCCTAGTGTTAAAAGAATTAAAAAAAATTATAAAACCCACCGCTAATTTACGAAGACTGTACAGCTAAAGAAGTACTTAACTATGCTATTTTAAAAACAAACCAAACACTTAATACCAATTATTTTTAAAATAAAATTTGCAAATATATTTCATATATTATATCTTTATATATAGAATAGAAATAGATCCTATTTGAATGTTATTTTAATACAAGTACTGATGAGCTCATTGAGCGAAACTTTGTTTGCTTATTAAAATTTCGAAAGAGTAAATTATATTGATACTCCCTTTGAAGTAGAGATCTCTGTTTATTGTTTTTAAATTATCAAAATGCATAATAATAAAGGCGATAAGGGGGAGCTAGGACCGACTGGACCACAAGGTGAGCAAGGAGAAAAGGGCGACACCGGTGAACCTGGTGTTCAGGGTGAGATGGGACCGAGGGGATATAAAGGAGATGCAGGCGTATCTGCCCCGCAACCTGTTAAGTCAGCATTCTCAGCTGCTAGACTGAAT
Organism: Thalia democratica; assembly: GCF_965202585.1. Taxonomy (NCBI): domain Eukaryota; kingdom Metazoa; phylum Chordata; class Thaliacea; order Salpida; family Salpidae; genus Thalia; species Thalia democratica. Next base: position 64,867,737 of record NC_139165.1, read on the forward strand.
CCTCTGATTGGAGATGATAGCAAACCAACATCAGTTGGTTTTGACAAGGTATTTTAAAAGTTACAAAATGTTCGAATCAGCTTGTTTCATTTTAAAGTTGAAACTTTGTTATGGTAGAACTTATCGTAAACGAAAATTATTAGTTTTATTGCTTTATAATGAACGACTTCAAAATTTGATGTTTTTAAGGTTTTGACTTTGAAATAGCTTTAAGTTCTATATTGGAAATTCAAACTTAAATTAGTATTCATAAAATTTATTTACATAACAATTAATATTCAAAGGTATAATAAAAACATTTTAAATAGTCCTGTAAATAACACTTTAGATTTATCTCTAACCCATATGGTATCCATCACCCGTTAGAAGTTAATTTCATTTAAGTATTCCTACATTTTTCCCACTAAAATTAATTTTTATAAAACAATTAAATATACTTTTGAAAGGTTGAATGTTTATAATCTTTAAAGTAAGTTTTTAAAGTCATAACCATTAGTTCGATTTTAACTGTCGCATTTCATTAAAATTATATAAAAACTCTAAAATATTCAGACAGTAAGTTCCTAAAATTAACCTTTAACTAAAACCAAATAAATTATTTTCAGCTCTACTACTTTGTTATCTTTTTTTTTGTTCAGTGGAGTAGTTATATGCTTGTCTATCCTTGTTATAAGATTTTGTTCAAACTTTTAGTTGAACAAAAAATTAATGAAATTATTTAGAAAAATCAGATAAAAACTATTCAGGGTTGCCAAATGTTTTTGGAATATTTTCTCCGGGTTTTTTAAAGTATACATATTTGGATCTAGTTTTAGTTTAAAGTTAAGTTTAAGGTAATAACTATTTTAAATAGTATAAAAACATTGAAAAGATACTGTAAAGCTACTTTAAATGTATTTTTAATAAAAAATTGATGATGACAAAATTTGTTTATCTGTATGATAGAATTTTTGTGTCAAATCTAAACTTTACTACTGGACATGTTAAAATTGTTGAAAATTCAAGGTTTTCCTAGTGATTTTTGTTCAAAATTCCAGGTTTTTCCTGTTTCTTTTTCCAGGTTTTTTAGCCTAAATTGTCAAGTTCTAGGTTTTTCCAGGTTTTCAGGCAACCCTGATTACTGTTTTAATTTCACAAACACATTTAAAAATAAATTTTGTGCACTGAAGAGTAACTTTTTTTATATAAAAATAACGCATATTCTTATTAAAAAAAACAACGCAGTTGTTTGTAAACGAAGGAGGGGAATTCAATTTGACTAGCGGAGTGTTTACGTGCAAACACGGCGGAATCTACTTTTTCACTTACACTGTACAATCTTACCTGGACAAGTTTATAGGAGTTCAACTCATGAAGAATAGTGAGCCACAAGTAAGCATGTTGTTATTAAACGTTTCTTGATTTAAAACGGAAACTTTTCTACTTTTAGTCTTCGTGTGTTGATTTTAAAAATTACGATAATTTTAGTTTGTAAAAACATACTAGTCTTTTTAAAACATATTTAAATTATTTGATTTATATGGTTTTAAAGATCGCATTTTTGATTATTTATAAAGTTGAAAAAATAATGTATTTAAAACTTTTTTTATTCAGTAACTAAACGTTATTATACTTAAAATGACAAAATATTTATTCTTGACTTTTAATTATATAAATATAGCATTTCAAAATCTTCACAACCTGAAAAATAAACTTATTCAAACTTAAATGAATGTTGACTTTCATTGATGTAAAGTTAAACAGCTATAGGCTTGTAGCAGTCAGCAAAAACTTTTTGATGACAATAAAAACCTGTTGATGAACTTTAAACTGTATGTAAGTAAAATAATTTTAAGGGACCAAACTATGTTTTGTAAAAAAATTGTTGATTTAAAAAAAAATTAAACAATTGTAGAAGAGAGGTCCAACTTACAAGAATTTATTTGTAGCATCCGAAAATTTGCTTCAGAAATTAAGAGTACAAAAACTTTTTTAATGATAAAGTCAAAGAAACCATGTACACATCATAGTAAAAATGATATTAACAATAAGCTACCAAACTAAAACAGCAAACACCATGAAAATTATATAAATCTAATATATTTTATTCCTCTGAAAAAAAATGCTTAAACGAAAATCAAGTGTACTCGAATAGTCAATAAATTCAATAGGCGTATACTTGACCGCAAACAGTTTGAAAACAAGTAATAAACAAAAGTAGTTTAATAAAAGCATCTCTTAATGGTCATACTTACCTTTGTATTCGGATAATTGTGTTGTTACACTTGCTATTGTAGTGTTAACCAAACTATTTTAAATGTTTTACTACAAAACACAAAACAGTTTACTTCTATCAAATTAAATAATTTTAGGTGATTTTATACGCGAATTCAGTACCGAGGAGAATCATGCAAAGTCAGAGTATAATGCTTACCTTGCAAGTGGAAGACATTATTTGGCTAAGGCAAGCTAAAGGAGCTAGATTTGCAATTTATGGAAACAATGACGTCCAAATAACTTTTAATGGATTTTTGTTATATCCTGACTGATTTAGTGCTTTAAAAGTCATTTTTGTTTTAACTGATTTTTGCTGCAATTTATACGTAATATTTACTAGATAGGCAATTTTTGCTTTAGATGCAACATAAGTTATCTAAAAAGACCTATATCTAAACTATCAAGTATTTTTCTACCTATTCTTAGAAAACTCAAGGTACAAAACTTCATAATTGATATTCAAAGCACTAATTTGTTTTTTAGACCATAATCACTAAAACACAATTTAAAGTTCTGATTAGACTTTTATTTTGATTAAATGCTTTTAATAGCTCTTCATAGATACTAGAGTGAAAAACTTTTGAAGGTTTAAACTTTTATTAACTAAATAAATTTAACTAAATACATGTTGCTTTTAGTCGACAGCCTTAGCTTTATTGTGAGAAAAGGTTTATAAGTTTGCTAACAAAGCATTTTAATTATTTCATACCTTTATTTATCATTTGTATTTTTACTTGTTGTTATTTTCTAAAGTTTTATACTGTTATTAAAAATTCAAACAAAATTATAATGCTAAATTTCCTTTGTTTAGCATTTTATTATATTCTAAAGTAAAAGTTTAAAGTTTATTGAACGTAAACAAAGAAACTAAAGTTTTTAAAAATTAAGCCTACTGTGAATAAATCTATTATTACAATAAACAAAAATATGATTAAATCTAAATTAAATAAAACTTTCAAAGTAAACTAAAGAAAAAATCTTACTTTTAGTTAAGTCTAAAGAAAGACACTTATTGAAAATACGTAACTAATTAAAACGCTTAAATGTAAACTGACATGTTTGTTTGGTTGAGGACACACAACATTCCAAATATTTGTCATAGCAACGCGGACATTAGGCTGGGGATCGAAAGTACACCTGAACAGCCTGGGCACTAGTTGCTTATGAAGAGGTTTAAGTTGCTCTTTCATCCCTCTAATCAAACCGTCGTGATCGAACACACTTTTTTTCTAAATAACGTTATCAAATATTGTATGCAAGAATAAATTTAATCTACCACCTATCAAACGGGCCTGAACCGCGACAAACTGGAAATAATATTTTTTTTAGTTGATGCTTCTAACTTTTCTCAAACATGAAATTTTGATACAGCCGAAAGTTAAAAAATATATTAAAATATTTTTTTAAACAAAAGATATAAGACTTGGTGTAATATTTTCAAAATATTGGTCTTTGCTTCATGCAGTTTTCTATTGAAAAATAGGTTTATTTTAAACTTGAATGAGGAAAAGTTAAACTGCTTTGTTTTTTGTTGTGACATCTTAAACATGTTTAGTGTATTCATTATAATTACTATTATATAGTTCATTTTGCAATATTGGATATTTAATTTATAAATTTTTTTTTAAATACACGCTCTACTTAACTTAAATTAAAAAAAAGTTATATAAAGTGTTTTCGACAATAACTCCATTTAAAAATAAAACGACATGAGTGGACCATTGGCTGTTAGTATTATCATATTCTACTAAATCAAAGGCTATGGTTAATTTCAGCCATTTTTTCTCAAATTTCAGAGGTTTACAAGCTCTTTTAATAGACTGAGACTGATTTTTTTGATGGCTCTAACCTTTTTTTTTTATGATTTTAAATACACACAAACTTTATTTAAGCAAAAATCTTTTAAATGGTCTTAAGCCAACTGACATATTTAGCTGTGGGTTGAATTTTTTAATTTAGTTTGAAACTCTAAGTTCATCTTAACTTTTGACTAATTATCGTAAAAAAAACCAAAAACTAGTTTATTTCCTATTGCCAGTAGCGGGCTCAATGCGATTATGTTTAAGTTTTTCGAAAGGTATAAAGTTATTTATGTCTAAGTACGTGTGAAACACTCTAGCTTTAGATACTTTGATAATCTAACTTTTAAGTGATAAAATACAATATAAGTTTACTGTTATCGTTAGTATTTCATGAACGACAAAAGTTATAGATTACAAATCAACTTATGTCATGTGTAAAAATAGCTGTACTATCTAAGCATTAAAAACTAAGGCTTTTACAAGTGTTTCGCTTAATAATAAAGTTACATTTTTTGAGTTAAAATAAACTTAGCCCACATATTTAACAAAATCAAACCACTAGTTTAACAAAAAAAAACACTTAAAAAAATCACAATTAAACGTGTATATTGTCTATAATAGAATAAAAAAGTTCCAGTTACCCTTTTGGAATTTTTCATAGTAATATCTCTTGATTTCCTGTCATTTGTATCAAGCCTACAATTTTGCAAGTAAAGAAACTTATATGCCAGTTCTGGATGCTTCAAATCAGATGCCAAGGAGCACAGGTCCTTGTATAACATCAATGCCGGCCTGTTAGACCGAAATAATAAATATAGCACTTGTTACAGAAAAATTCTATAAAAATTCGCACTGAAAATTACCCTTCAACTTTTTTCTTGTCCGTCTTAGTGAAAAACTTTCTGCTTTCATCGCCCATAATGCGAACATTAGACGTGTTTGCACCGGATCCAGTCAAACTGCTGACAAGTTCGTTGACAAGTTTTGATTTTGTCATTACGTCTCCTCGCTCGTACACCATGCATAAGCCCTTCGAAGCTAGGTCTTGCACCAGCTCTATTAGAAAAATTAAAACAAATATTCTTATTAAGTAAAACACGTGGAACTATTTTTTATTCTAATAAAATATTCTTAAATTGTTGCAAAAGTTTTAATGGCTCACTTTACAATCGATAGAAAAAAAAAACTTTATAAGTTAAAATAATAGTTTAACAGTGTATGAACGTATAGTAACTTATACATTTTTTAAATCGTCAAAAAGTTTATAGTGTTGAAAGAATTTCGCCAATAATTGTTTATCAAACAAGTTTTAAAATTAAAAGAAAAGTTTATTAAATACATAATAAGTAAACTAATTCTAAAAATTAAGTAACAATGTGTAATGGGTAGGAGTCTAAAATGCACAAAAGGGAAACTTTTGCACAAAGAGTCAAATATGCACGAAGACACTTTTGCACGGGTTGATTTTTTTTTTAATAATGTTTAATTCTTATGTTTTTATTTTTACTTTAACTATTACCCCTAAACCTTACCCTCGGTCAGTATTTTTTTCAATTTATTATTTATTAATAACTAATTTTTTTTTTTATTAACAAATTTGTTAGTTTTTTTTTATCACTGTTACCCCTAACCCTTACCCTCGGTCAAAAACTTTTTTTTTCTTTTTGTTTTTTTATTATCTTTTTTTCTAGTCTTTTTTTAATACTTTTATTTCATTTTTCAATCGTGCAAAAGTGAACCTCCGAGAAAAAGTGGCCCCTCGTGCAAAAGTGTCTTTGTGCAAAAGTATCTTCGTGCAAAAGTGTCCCTTCGTGCATATTAGACCCTTCCCATTCCCTTGTACTATACTATCACACAAGTTATTAAACATTATACTAATTATACATCAAAAACTTTACTTGATATTTAATTTTACAAACAACTATATAAAAAATTACAAAACATATTTTTTAGTTTAATAATTTTTTCAAACAACTTATTTTAAATTAAATCTATATAAAAATGTTTGATATAAATACTAGTTCTAAGAAATTTTCATCAGTTTGTGTAAATAATTTATACTACATAAACTTTAAATTTTTTCAAAGTATAATTTTATCTTTAAGGAGTATATTTGATCCCCTTTCAATTTTTTCCTTAGCTTTTTATTATTCATACTTTACCTACAAATACTAGAAAAACTTTGAAGAGTATAAAATTATTACAAAAAATATACTAAGATAACAGTAAAGATTTACTTCGGAAGTGAAATTTTAAAATTATTCAAGTAAGGCATTTATATATCAGAGTATAAATAAGAAAGCTAAATAAAAATTATTTAAAATCTTACAATTATTTTTAATTTTAGAAATTTTGTTAACTTTCCTACAGTTATATGAAGGTTATAATAAGGTTATATGAAGGTAAACTTTAATGAACTATGAATAACATTCATCTATTTTATATTTAAATGTAAAGTAGTAAATGGTAGATTCCCGAGCTTTGAACTTGATAACTATTACTGCTATATCGTAAAACTATTATTTTACATTTGATATATTAAAATTATTACAAAAAATCAGTATTCTGTTTGAAAGAAAACTATTTCTAATTATCTGTAGAACTGTTTAAATTTAAAGTACAAAGAAACTTTGTTAGTCAAATAAAGGAAGTTTTTTTTATAAAAAACAGTTATTTTTAACAGTTTTAATAAAAAGTAAAATCCGATACAATTTTTTTTTTTAATTAAATTGAAATTACCTTGTTAAACATACAACAAATTGATATTTATATAACAAAAAATAATTATTTACAGTTAAAATTTTACATCTTAAACTTTCCGTTTTAGGCTTGTTTCCGTTTTTTATTTTTCTTTTATTTAACAAAATTATTAAAATCTTAATCACATAGAAAACTAGTTTTCACATCAGTATTGAGAATTTTTATTATTACAGTTTAACAAAAGACTACATTCCAATATATATCATTGTTAAACGATTATTACCAGCGTTGTAATACAGAAAAACTAAACTTTACGCACTCACGACTACTGTCTCATTTTGAAAAACGCTTAACACTGAACTCTAACGGCAGCTTTTTTACTCAGTTTAAAAGAAAGTAACATTATTTTATTCCTTATATTTTTCAAAAAGTTTAATTTTCATTTAAAAAACAATAGATTTATAAAACTTCATATTTCTTAAATACTTCTTTGGCCTTAAAAAATTTTTTTTTTTGAATTTTCTACTAATAGATTATAAATTTAGTGTATTGTATTTTAAAAACATAAACTTACCGTTTGGTTCTGAAATGAGAGAAGTAAAAGCATTCTGCAGTCTAACAAAATATTTCTCTAAATTTCCTAACTCCACAAACTCGTCTGATGATAAAAACTTAACCAACCAAATACATGAGACCTGTTAATCATAGAGCATATTAACTTTAAGCACACAAAAACTGTTTTTCGTTTGTTTGAAAATTGAGAGTTTTAAATATTTTTTTTATAAGATAGACAACATAGCCAGGGTTCCAAATGAAATTGTAAAAAGATCATGTGTTAAAGGGTCAATTTTACTGGTTACATGACTTTTCAAATTCGGTCAATTCAAATTCCGAAAACTCAAATTCCGACAACTCAAATTCCGACAACTCAAACTCCGACAACTCAAATTCCGACAACTCAAATTCAGACAACTCAAATTCCGACAACTCAAACTCCGACAACTCAAATTCCGACAACTCAAATTCTGACAATTCGAACTCAGAAAATTTAAATTCCGACAATTAAAATTTGGAAAATTCAAACCGACATTTCAAATTCTAACAACTCAAATTCCGATAATTCGAATTTTGACAATTCAAATTCCGACAAGTCAAATTCAACAATTAAAATCCATAAGTTTGAAATACAAATTTAAGATTTTTTTATAGGAAATATCGCCTTTTCTGTTATTTCTACAAAAAATTTGACAACCTTAGTTTTTTTTTTTATTAACCCAAAAACAAATAAAAATAAATTATAAGTAAAATTATGTTTAATAAATATTTGAACAACTAAATTTAATTTTTGTTGTAAGACATCTCCATACTTTTTGTTTTTTCAGAGACGTGTGTTTGAACTCGTTCAAGTTTTTTAATACAAAAAGCTTAGTTGTTCTCGGCATATATATTCTATTATTATTATTATGATTATTGTTATTATGCTGAGTTTCAAGGTGACATAATTTACTATTAGGATGTACGAGTATAGAGTTTAAGAAAAATACTAGAAACATATATAAAAAAGATTAAAATAGCAAAAATTTTTTGGTTTGGAAAGAAAACTTTACTTTTATGAGACATAAAAAGACATCAAAATAGTGTATTGTAATACTCAGTTTAGTTTTTGCAATCAGAGCTCGGGTCTTATTTGTGTCACCGTAACTTGGTCCTTAACTTCTTGATAGAGGCTTCATTGCGTTAGTTAGACTATCAATTTATTATTTGTAATCAATCTATTTCGTACGTATAATCTGTATGTAGTAGATTCAACTTTAAGTTAAGTAGTTTCTTCTTAAGTAATGCGTTAATGATGTGCAATAAAATTAAATAAATCAAACTAATTAATAAATAGTTAACAATAATTGCTTTTTTTATGAAAATTAACTGAAATAAGTTCATTTATAAAACAACACTTTACAACGTAATAAAAGAGTTTATAAAAATACAAATATAAATTTAAAACACTCTTTAAATAGTTAAGGCTAATGATATTATCTATACAAATAAAAAAAGTAAATAATCTTTAAAAACTAATTTAAAAAATAATTTACACTTTCATCCTTTAGTTTTAAAGAAAGCGGAAAAAATTATCATAAAAACTCGCGCACTTAAAATGTTATGTACATTTTTAAGTCAAATAAACGCTAAAAAAGATAAAAGTTGTACTAAGTTAGTACTAAAACTTTTTTCCATAAATAAAAACTGATATGACAACTTCATTTTTCTGTCAAAATTAATAAGAAAAATGTTTAATACTTCATAAATATTCATTTATTTTTATAATGTGATTTTACTTCTAACGAGTAGTTTTTTTCTAGCAAAACTTATTTTTTTAAATGGTTAAAAAAAACAAAGTTCGGTTAAAACTTTAATATCACAAATCTAAAAATCAACATGTAATGATAAAAGTTGTAAATATTGATGTGTTTTTTATTGTTAAAATTAATTTAGCAGAGTTTGAAATTTCGGATTTTGAATCGTCAGATTTAAAAATTAAAACTGTTGCATTTAATTTGTCGAGTTTGAAATAGCAGAATATGAATTTTCTGAATTTGAATTGTCCTAATTCAAATTGTCGGAATTTGAATTGTCGTAATTAAAATATTAAATTGTCGCATTTGCGTTTTCCGAGTTTGGATTGTCGGAACTTGAGTTGTCAAAACTTGAATTGTCCGAGTATAAACCGTCGGAATTTGAAATGTCGGAACTTGAGTTGACCGAATGAAAGTTGTAGTTGTTGAGTTTGAGTTGTCGGAATTTGAATTGTCCGAGTGTGAATTGTCGTAACTTGAATTGTCAGAATTTGAATAGTCGTGCAACAAAATTACTATGTAAGTTTTAGTGTAAAATATGTAAAATAATTTAAAAAATATTCACTAAAAGGTGCTGTTTAGCGCCTTAGCTTCTCAATAAATTAGTAAATAGGTAATAATTCAGTCTGTTTTTGTCATTTAGCTTGATCCAGTGTTTCTCAAGTAGTGTTTACATAAACCAATGTACTGTGCCTTAAATTTAAACGAGCTGTGAAACTGTGAAATTACTTTTAAAAACACTTTTTTATCTAAATCTATTTTCAAAAAAACTCTTAAAAGTTTTATTTAAATTATGTTACAAAAAGTATAGTCACAAATACAAAAATAAACAAATTTAAAGATGATCTTGTATAAAAATTTATTTATTTACTGATCTACTGTGCAGAAAATTATAAATAGTAGAGCACTGAGTTTAGCTAATGTTGCATCTTTTTTTTATTAATTTTGCTAGCGGTTTTGCATTTGATATTTATATATATAATTATAATATATTCCTTTCTTACTTTTATAAAATTTCTGCTTTTGAGTGAGTAAACTTTGTACACTACTTCCCTAAACGTACTTAGATTGAGAAATCTAACTGTTTTGCTTTAATTATTAACTTAACATATGTATATATTGATCAGCTAATGTATAAACCTTATACTAAAAAATTCTTTTCAGCATCAAATGATGGTTCACTACTAAGAAAAATCCTGTGTTCTGTTGTATTTCTTATCATTTGTTTTAATTTTATACAGTATTTACTTTTGTAAAATAGCTAATTTCTAGATTTTTACAGTGTATGGGGAACCCTGCAAAACACAAACTATTCTTAAAGTTTACTTAAGTCAAACTTATACAGTAACCGTAAAAAAGTTAGTTTAAAAACAATAAAAGCTCAAAAAACACAAGAATTACAAGTAATGCTGTAACTACAAAGGTTACTACAAAAGTTATACTTACACCTTAAGTAATGTTATTTAAGTCATAAACTCTTGGATACTTTTGTTCGTTATAAAGATTTTTTATTCATATTCAAAAAATTAAATCTAAGAAATCATGGGTTTTTTTTTGTTTGAACTAGGAGTTTTAAATACCTGGATAGTTTTTAAGCTTCATAATATAATATTTTAAGCAAAGATAATACGTCGTTCGCTTTACAAACCCAAAAATAAAACATTCAGTCTTTATTTTTTTCATCAATTTTAATGTATATAAATGTTAACTAACTAAAACAACATTATTATACTTTTATTTAACGCCGTCAAAACTAAGTTAAGATAATAAAAAAAGCTTATTAATACATTAATTATTACAAAATTAAATTCAGCTTACTTGCCGCACTAATGGCTTTCTGTGGTCAACGAAGTCAGTTAATACTTTTGTCAATAGTTCTTCTAGCTTTGCAGATACTGTTGCAAAAAATAACAATATAGACGTATACGTTATAAAACTAGCTAAAAAAGTAAAACCTTTACATAACATTATTAAAGAAAAATTATTATAATTTAAAATTTTAATCACGTTAATTAATAAAAAAATACTAGTTTTCAAAGGGATTCTTCACAAAGTTGCCATTTGTTTTTGAAAATTTTTTCCAGATTTTCTGAATTTCTTCCAAGATTTTGAAAGTACACGTTTTTGGGTCTTCTTTTAGTTTAAAACTAAGTTTTAGGTAAAAACCTTTGTAAAATAGTATATCAACATTTGAAAGTAACAGTAAATTTAACTTAAATATGTTTTTTAATAAAAAATATTTCGATTATTACAAAAATTTTTTATCTATTTGATAGGTTTTTTGTGTCACGAAATTTTACTCTATAACATGTATAAATTATGTAATTCCAGATTTTTTAGTGATTTTTGTTCAAGTTCCAGGTTTTTTTTTTAATATATCAAATTTCAGATTTTTTCTAGGTTTGATTAATCTAAATTGTCAACTTCCTGGTTTTGTGGCAAACCTATCTTCAATAACTTGTACTTAACAAGTAAAATATTAGAATTAAAAATATATAAACTATGTCAAACAATGCTTTTACTTTAGACTATATTAAGCTTAAAAATTGTAAATTTATGACTTACATAAAAAGGAAAAAAAAGGAAAAGTTGAAGGAGATTATCATTCAAACTACCTTGATCGGTGTTTCTAGGGTTTTCGTTGATACATTCATCGTCGTCAGTCCATTTGTTCAGTGCTTTGTTCGATGCATGTCCTGATGCGCACATCACAAGAGCTTCTCCAATAACAAAATGAGGTTCTAACTCTTTTGTCTGTAAATTTTTAATTTTAGAAGAGCAACTAACTTTTATCACGATGAGAAATCCGATGCAAGCAGTGTAAAACAAAAACTTATTATTGAAAAAAAGTGACCGCTTCTATCAAACTTATTTTAAAATATTTTTATTTAAACTGTATATATCAAAATTATTAGTGTATATATATATATTTATAAAATAAGGTTATTATTTAAATTTGAACATCTTCTACTGAGCCCACTTGAAGGGCTTTTAATTTAACTGGCTGATGATTAAGGCGTCTAGTCTTATGAAGCTTATGTACCAGTATTTTTCAAATTTTAGTTTTCTAATAAATTATATACATATATATATATATATATATATAACAAATACAACAAAAAATGGAATAAAAACAAATACAGTTTGAAAAATGGATGTAATTATGCAATGCGGAAAAAAAAAGAAATTTTAAACGTTAAAAAATCAAAACCTTAAAACAAAAATATTGAATTGCAAAATGGCTGCTTGCACTACCGAAAGCAATTTATTTGAAAACTGTATTGAAAGTGTTGTAAAATGTTGTTTAGAATGTACCATTCATTCTACTAATATGTAGTATCTAATTTTTATAACTTTGTACTGTACTTATATGTTTGCTTTTTATTGATTAGAACTTTTGGCTGAAAAAGTGTTTCGCTAAAATAGTTGTTCCAAGAAAAAGTTTATTTTTGCGTATTTTGATTTTATATGTATAGGTATATTTATTATACAGATTAGACATGAAAATAAATACAGATTCAAATCTTGTAAGCACTGATTTTTTGGATGTAGAGCTAGACCTTCGCAATGACAATTATGCACCATACAGAAAACCAAATTTCCAAGCGACATATGTCAATATCCAATCAAACCACCCTCTCTAAGTTGTTTACCAAGTACCTAAATCTATCAAAAAAAGGCTGACGGCAATATCTAAAGATGTAAATTCGTTTAATAGAGCGAAACAGCACTACCAGGAAGCGTTACTTAAAGGAGGTCACAAGCACGAATTGAAATAGAACGCTGGTACCGGAATACAACAAAAGGAAAAGCAAAAATATCCAGCACTTCACGCCACCGATATGGTTGTCAGTAGAGACAAAAATCGGTAAACGGTTCCTAGAAATTGTTAAGGCCATAGGGGGGTAGGCCATGTTTTTTACAAGTTGATCTTATTTTATAGAGTTTTTACTAAGCTTCAAGTTGCTTTTTACCGTTTTTAAAAATTCGAATTAGTTTTTGAGATATGACCGGCCAAAGTCGGGCCGCATAACAGGTTCCTTATGGGGAAGGAAAAACTAAAACGGCGAAAAAAGACTAATGCATTCAAAATCTATCTCCTCCTTCATTTTTTAAGCAATCTTCTTCAAACTTTTACAGTCTATTCTTTATACAATAACAAAAAAACGTTATTTGTGACTTAAAAAATTTTAAGTAAAAATACCTTTTTTTTGAAAAAAAAAAAATTTTTTTGATAAAAAATCACTTTTTTTTTTTTTTTCGTCATAAAATTTTTATTTTTTAAAATTATTAAAATTCACAAATAACATTTTTTTCTCATAATGTAAGGAACATTTCCTGAAAATTTGAAGAAGATTGCTTGAAAAATGAAGGAGAAGATAGATTTTAAAGCCCGTTTTTAAAAACTCGAGAAAAACAGCTTTAAAGTTACCCTTTATATACCCTTTATAAAGACAACCCTTTATATAACCGGTTATAAAAAAAAAAAGTTAATTAGTATTTTAAAAATCTAAAAAATGCATCTGAAAGATTATAAAATTTACTATAATATAAGTCTATATGTTATTTTTGGTCAAAAAATGGCTTCTACCCCCCCCCCCCCCCCCTATGGCCTTAACTCAAACCTTGGCCCAGCGCACACGTACCATAAAATTTTCAACAGAAAACTGTTGAAAATTTAGTACTCGTGTAGCCAAATATGAAGAGCCAGATATATTGCATAATTGCAAAATGTTAGAGGATAAGGTAGAGGAACGAAATCAATGCAACTGCAGAGATAAATGTATGGTGGATGACAATTGTTTATTAACAAATGTTATCTATAGAGTGATGGTAATAACATCGGAAAAAAGTAAGCAGTATGTTGGGTCATCAGGTTTATCGTTTAAAAGTAAATACACACGGCATAAATGTTCTTTTAACAACAGTTAATACAGACTAAAAACTACGCTTTTGAAATATATTTGGGACTTGAGAGATAGAAATGAAGATGTAAGCATTAATTGGGAAACTTTAGCACAAACAAAAAACAAACTCAATATAAAACATGGCTGCATTCTCTGCAAAATGGAAAAACACGAGATCTCAAAATTGAATTTAAATCTTGCTTTAAATATACGAAATGAACTTTTTAGTAATTTTTAACATTTTTCTAGCTTTTATTATAAATAATTTTGAATTTTTATTTTTGAAATTTGTTAATTTTGAAATGTGATTTTTTTTTCAAACTGTACTAGTTGAAGATTAGAGCATAAAGCTTTATGAAACGTATGTTCTAATTTTTTTAATCTAGTTTTCTTAATAAATTATATATATATATTAAGAAAATTCGATTTAAAAAAGTTTCTTTTGTATCATTGTTTAGCCGAGTGAAACTCATTTCAGTACAAAAATTTTACTTCCTTCTTAACAAACAACTAAAAATCACAAAACTACAAATAAGTGACTATAAAATTAATCATTTAAGCTTTATGAAACATATGTACTGTTTTTTTTTTTTTTTAATTCAACAATTTGCAATCAACTGTTTAAAAGCCCTACTTACTTCTTCAGCTGTATCTAGCAGTGCCCTCATAACAGTATCAGTGTGAGGAAAATTCACATCGCCAATTGGTAGCCTTCCAAGTGCAACGGCAGCTCTTTGACGCACTCGATGACTATTTTTACTCGAAAGTCGTTTGCTGAGAAGTTGGCACAGTTGTAGTTTAGAGGTAGGTCGTGTGAAATCATCACCTTTTTCTCCTACTTTTACAAATTTTCAAAGATTGTGATTATAAAAAGAAAGTAAATAAACATTTTAATAAAAAATTAAATAAGTTTTTGCAAGGATAATCATCGAAACACAGCTGTTTAGCCGATGCACGTAAGCAGACTACAATCAGTACAAAATAATACTCTCATAATAGTTTTCACCCTTAAATTCACATAAAAAAATTAAAGTTTTAGTTATTGCTCGTAATTCAAAAATTTGCAAAATGAGTAGATAAACAAATCTTATAAAATTAAAACTAAAATAAATTACCTTGAGAAAAATAGATAACGTAAAAGAGCGTCTAATTTACAAGTAACCAATCAGTTACTGCCAATGTTATTATTTTAAAGAATAGTAAAATAAAGTATTTTTTCAATTTATTTCATAAAGTTTTTCATATGGTGTGACTGATTAAGTAAACTCAAGTGCACAAAGTTAATGATTTCAAACGATTCAAAGAGAAAATTAATATTTTTAACGCAATATAAAAGTAAGAAACTAATAATAATCAACCTAAATTGCCATCAGGTAAAGGTAATGGAGCTTTTCTTGCCATTTCACCAATTGCGTAACACGATGCAGATATCAAGTCTTGATTTGTTGACGTAACAGCTATTTCGCCTATAAAAATGAATGTTATGTATTTTTTTAATAAATAACGTATCTTTAAATACCCACTATTCAATATTCAAAAACATTATATAATATTCATTCAACTTCAAAGCCATAGTAAAACTTTCCCTTTTGGCAGAAAAAATGTCTATAAATAACACTTTTTTTAAATAAAATTTTATAAAGTTTATACTGGTTGCAAACAAGTTATCTTTAAGTAAATAAAAATATAAATTTCTACGTAAGTAAAACTGTTATAAAGACTAAATTTAAACACAAGCAAACCGATAGCACAAAACAAGTCTTTTGCAAATGAAGAATCATCTTCAGAAATACTGTAATCTCCCGAACTGCAATGAGTGAAAAAGGTACCAAGCAAATGAGAAAGTATCAGTATTGAGCCATGTTGCTGGTCCTGAGCCTAAAAAATATAGTAATAAGGCTAAAAATAAACTGTAATTTTTTTTTTATAAGTGACAGAACAATTTTTTTAAACACATTTATTGTAATTTAAACTTAAACAACGCTTTAATTTAAAACTTTATTAACAAACCTAAACAAAACAAATATTAAATAAATTCTAAAACCCATATACAATCGAGTATTGAAAAACCTTGTCAGTTAGTTTTTTCTGATTTTTTCTGAACATGTTCATATATTTATCTACTGTTGGATTGTCATAGGCGAACAATATTGAATACAATTCAGCTCCTGGATAACTCAACTGAAAGAAAAAAACTGATCTTTATTTCATTTAAAAGTCAAAAATTATTAATTTTAAAATACTAAACGATTGAGTAACATGTAAAAACCAGAGTACAGCAACTTTACCTCTTCACGATTATGAAATGACAAGTTTTCTGCCCATTCAATAACTTTAACCTTTTCCAACTTGTAAGACATACTACTTCTTTTATCCGTATTTTCAAAAATCTTATCAATAGATACTAAATGGCAAACTCTGCCCACAGTTTCCAGTAAGAGATTCAGTACAAATGAGTCTATATTTTATAAAGTAGCTGAAGTTTTTCCTTGGCTCAAATAACATTCTAAAACTAATAAAAAAATGGGTAAAAACAAGCTTTTTTTAAATTCTATGTAATACTACTTAAAAGAAAATGAAATATATTATGTACAACTGAGCTAAAATATGATAGTTACTAAATCACAACAACTAAGCAAAACTTAGCTAGGAAATAAAAACCTGGTACCAAGGAAACGTAGTCAACCATCAACCTCACAAGTTTGTTCACAATTTTTTCGCATACTTCTTTATCATTCTTGATGTTGTCTCTAAACATTTAAATATTTCAGCATTTGTACTATATTTGTAAAAAAAACTATGTCGATACTCATTTATCGCAAACACTTTGAAATAAATTGATAGGACACGTAACAGATGTGATCTTAATAATTATGTATCTAATTATGTATGCAATAAATATTATGTATCTAAGCTGTCAACTGAACTAAACATTTTTCTAATGTTTTTGTTTAATAAATACATAATTACCAGAAGTTTGAGAGTTGTAGCGATTAACTTACAAAATAAGTTATATATAAAAAATGAGTTTATTATAAACTTTAAGCTGAAAAACCAAGTAACAGGAAAAAAATGGTTTGTGTAGCAAAATGTGCATGTATTTACAAAAAAACATATTTTCAGAGACAAAATAATTACTTATGAAGTAAGCAACTTAATTTTTGAACTTGAAATTTAAACTATTTATATAAGTAACTCGCATTAAATAAACTAACAAGTCATTACTTAACTAAATTTATGTACTTTTATTTTAAGTGTATACAAACTTGACAAAGCTAGAAAGACAATCAAGTGGTAGTTCCGAATTGAATGAACAAAGGTCTTCATCTAAAGATTGAGAGGATTGGCTCAAGAAGCAGGTAAATATGTATCTAATTATATTAGTGAAGGCAGTGGGATGAAACGCTAGCTGTTGCATTCCAATTGTGTATGCGAGCCTAGTGTTAATTCTTTCTTCTGACTGTTATAATTGTTAATCTAAAAAAAATGAGAAAAAAAATTCTGAAAGTTTAAAGAGATTATTTAGTAACACAATAAGCTTGAAAAAGTATTAATTTAGATGTACTAATAAATGTGTCAGTTTTTTAACAAATTTATATTGTTGGTTAAATAGCTTATAAAATCAACTCCATGTAAGTTTTTTATCAACTGAAATAATATAATGATAACAAAAATATATAACATTGTATGAAAGTTGAATTAAATTACAATTTAAATGGATTACTTAAAACTAGCCATTTTGATGACGTGGTCTAGCATAAGTTGAAAACTTGGAAGTTTTATAGGTGCTTGTTTAAGGTCTGATTTTAAAAGACTCAAAGCTTCGGACGCAACATCTTCTTTCACTGTAACAGTTCTTCATTTTACTTTCAAAATTCAAAAGTAAATTCAAAATGTATAATATTTTTAGCAAGATATTTAACTGACTTTATCTTATTTTTTTTTTACAAAAGTATTATTAAAGTTATCTTTTTACAAAATTATTATCAACAAACAGTCAGCAGTAGATAGCAGCAGTATGTATCTGGATTGGACATCATCAGTAGCGAATGTATTAGCTGCATATCTCACCCCAACTATTCTTGTGTAATAATCAGCACCTGTTGTTAAATTAATAGTTATTTAAAAATTTAATCTTTTTACCATTGAGATGTACAAAACCAGAAAAAATAAACATAAAAATTTTAACTAAAAATAAAAATTTGAATCTGTAGTAAAATAAAAAGTGAACAATTATTTGTAGTATTAGAATTACAACTAAATTAAAATAACCTCCTACAAAACAAACACTTAAAATAAGTTTAAAACTTATTCAAAAAAAAATTGCTTCAGACATAAAGACACTATACACTAAAAGTCAAACAATTACTAACTAAAAACTGTTTTAGATATGATGTGTCTCGCGGATTCGATTGTTTCGATTGATTGATTTTTAAAGGCAGGTATCATAGAGGTGGTAGCATCAACTATAGATTGCTTTACTTCTACACTGCTTTCCTGTTTGTTTTTTAACACTTTATTAGTCGAAAGTTCAATTATTTTTAATACGTTAATTTAAAAAAACACAAAGCTTCAATTTTAACCTTTGCAGCTAATAGATATTGTATATTATAAAGCTAATAAATATATTTAATTTGATAAAAAATATCAACTATCTGCTAATAAGTTATTATAAATTAAAATACTTTCTCACAATAAATAATATCAACTTTTATCTTAAGACAAAGATTTTCAGACCGCAAACTATGAATTTATATTAAAAAAATCAAAGTTTTATATAAAGTTTCTAGAAACACGAGTTAAATTATGATACTCAACGCTAAAATCTAGCATTTGTCACATTTTGAAAAGTATTCAGTAGATATTTAATTCTTTATACTTCCGAAAATTGTTTATTTACTAATTGCACTGTACAGTGCTTCCTCGCTTATTCGGCCATGTTAGGCAAGCTTTTTTGTAAATAAAGCCCGATAAGCCATTGGCCGGATAAGAACAAAATATCTTTTTTGAATACTCTACCTCATTAATATTATGCAATGCATATAGTAAAACGTAAACTTAATTATCTATCAATTTATTTAATTTTAACTTTCTTCGATGAACCAAAGAGTTAAAACAGACAGAAAATAAACGAAAGAAAACTTTATAGTTTAAAAACTAATTTAAAGAAAACAATTTCCATCTTAAACAGTTTATTAACTAATATCAGACCTCTTTCTATAAAAAAAAAGAATAGAGGTTTTTTTGACATAACTTTCTTGTTTTTAAGCATATACTCACGGAACCAGATAATTTTGAAACTTTTTCTGGTGTGGTTTCTGTTTATTTGTTTCATCCGGCCGGTTGTGTACTACTAGTACTAAAATGCAACTTTCCTAAATACAACCTGGTTTCATCGCAATTAAAAATTTAATGTTCGAGTAGACCTCGGTTTAATAATCTTAATTTATAAAGCGTGAAAGACATGAAATATAACATCAGTTTTTTTTTTTTTTATTACGTTACTACAAACTGCTTGCTTAATTTAAACAAATTAGACATGTATTTATAATAAAGCATCGATTTTAGCTGAAATAGATAAATCTAATTCTCGACTAAAACCGGCCGGATAAGTGAGTAAGAATTGTCCTTTTTTTATTAACAGAAAATATAATCTAGATAAGTTGCAACGATTTTAAAAGTGTACAATGTACAAATAAATCTTGGACATGTTAATAAAATAGATATCTGGTAAAAACTGGTTTATAAAGGATTCAATTCAAGTTGAAGATTCTTATATTGAAAAAAAATTACTATAAATTCAGACAGTTATAAAATTTAACCGCTAAACGGATTATCAAACTGCGATTCTGTAATAAAAGTTTTATTAAATGACAAACTAAGCAAAAACTGGTAAAAATGTAGTTAAACCTATAAAATTTATATATAGTTTATTAAGAAGTGTAGATTATTAAAAAAACAGAACATATGTTCCGGTTTTTTTAAATCTACTTTTCTCAATTTAAAAGCCCTTCAAGTGGGCTCTGTAGAAAGTGTTTAAGTTTATTTAACCAAATTATTTTCTATATATATATATATATATATATATATATATATATATATACATAGAAAAACAAGTTCTATAAACTTTAAGTTTTAGTGGTTCATTACTTACTTAATTATTAACCATTTAAATTTGAATATAGTATTCACTATTTCTATATATACTTTTATTCATATACTAATCTACATTAAATCAAATAGTGCATAATTTGAATTTTTAATAAGTCTTTTTTTACAGAATCGCAGTTTGATAATCCGTTTAGTGGTTAAACTTAGTAACTGTCTGAATTTGTAATAAATATTTATCATACTGAAAAAAAGCTTCCAGATAAACAAATATTATTTTATTGTAATACAACTTCTTAAAAAACACATTTATAGCATATTGTAGATTTATCAAAATTTTTAAAACTAGTTAGATGCTTTGATATATATATACTGATTAACTTATTGTTAAACAAATCTTCATATATATTCAAACTGTTTTTATCTTTATTACACCCAAAATAATCAGCACCTTAGCAAGAGCCTGCAGAAACTTCTGTACGAGGTCAAACTTTTTTGAAAACACTTGTGGAAGTTGGGTAGCAATTTTTGAAAAAGAAATAAAACCAAGTGACTTGATTCTGGAGATATTCATGCCAACATTTTCATCATTTAAAACAACTTTTGTTGCTGCATTTATCAGCATCGGAGATGACTTCTTCAAACTCTCAATACTTGACCTGTATAATTATTCAAGTTGACGTTAAATAGATTTATTTGTTTATAAGTTATTAATGATCATTAAGGGCGTAGGGGGAAGTGAGAAACTTTTTTTTTTAATTTAGTCTTGTTTTTTACTTAATTAATTAACTTAATTAATTAATTAACTTCATTTTTAACTTTAATTTTACTAACTTCTATAAAGTTACTTCTATAAAGTTAGTAAAATTTGATAAATATAACTATTTTGTAATCTACAGACATATTTTCTAGTAAAATAAACATAGTATTTATAAATTTATTTTAGATTTGTATTTTTTACCTAAGTAACTCAAACTTAAAAAAGCTTTGCACACTTAATTGTAAAATAAAATAAATAAACACTATCATATACTTTTTAGAATATTAATCCTTTTGGGAAAAATTTCAACATTCTTTTCAGTATTTAAAACGTTATTCTAATTAGTTAACATAATTGTAATTTACTAGTTATAATTTAGTTTTTGATAAACTAGTGCTTGTTAGGCATAAATAAAGCTATATGCAATATAGAAAACTGTTTTTTTAAATTTGTATAACTTTCTTTTCAACATGCTTTAAAAACGGTCTTGGAAGAACTTACCGCAAAATTAAGTGAATTTAAAACTTAAAACTCACTTAATACTAAATACTGCATTATATATAATCTTTTATGATGAAAGTTTTAATAAAAAAAAATACTCTAAATCAGACTTAAATAACTAAAAGTAATTATGAACAACAAATATTGGCATTGTTAAAGTTATAAGTTACTACTCTTCTTTCAAAATCACAATTAGATAACTTTTAGTTTTCTTATTTAACAGATAAAACATTTAGTTAAAAACTTAACTAACGAATCAAATATATAGTGCATGAATTGAAGAGCCAGTGTTTTCAGTTTGTCACTAGACTCACCGAACAGCCCGTCATAAACAACTTGTATGTTTTGTGGCATCTGCTCCGTTGCAACAGTGCACCGTTGCATGTGTTGCATAATTTTAATTTTCACCCTACAATTTGTAATTATTCAAAAACTTTTATAAAATAGCTTAAATTTACTAACTTTTGAAAGTAAAACTCTATTAAATAAACGTTCAATATTGTTATACAATTATATACATAGCATTTTGTGTCAAAAAAAGATGATTTCAACGGAATAATATCTTTTAAAGGTATTATAGGTAGAAATAAGACTAACTGAAACATTTACTTAGTGTTTACAGTTAATTTAAATCAAATCTTGTACATAAAAATGGAGTATAAATTTAAATTTTAAATTATTTTTCAAAACTGTTTTGTAAATGTTGGCTAACCTTATACTTGCAGGTGGAACTTTTTCATCAGCAGCAATATTTTTATTTTTAAAATCCGCAGCAGAACCCAAGTACACTTTGTATAAGTTTGTTGCTAACGTAGAATCATTCCATTTAATAGCGCTATTTTTCATTTATTAATAAATGTTATGTATATATAAGAATTTATTATGTAAAACGCTAAATTTAGCTAAAAAGTTGGTAACTTGAAAAATATAAGACTTACGTCAAGGCATTACGCAATTGCAAATCAGAATTATCTGCAACTGTAGATTTTGTATCGCTAGAAGCAATGATCAAATGAACTACAAACTTATTGATATCTAAATATTCTTTCTTAACGAAATTCAATATTGCAATCTGGAAAAATTTCAATTAACTTTAAAGTACTATACTAATTAGTTAACTTAATTAAATATCGTGCATAATTTAAATTATACCAAATTAATTCAAACATTGTCCACCAGAATACGAAATACCTTTGCTAAAAAAGTGAAAGTTTTAATTTGTTTAACTAGTATACCAAAAATCTATAAGCTAAATTATTACATAGTAAAATATTTAACTACTTAAATAAAAGGACAACTAGAGTTAATAAAAATACGTTTGATTACAACAATCTTTATAAAACTTACTCAAATTGTAACAGAATATTGCAACTTTTAAAAAACTAAGAAAATGGAGGTTTTAAGAAATAAAAAAAAATTATTTATTAGAAACACTGTGAGCAAACTACTACTACTAGTACTACACAAAAGATTATTAAAAACTAGTTTTTAATAAAAAATTAATTATAATTTAAATAAACATCAAATGATTGAAAGGTTAATTTAATATTAATGACGTCAGTTTATAATAGAAAAGGCAGTGATAATTTTATCTTTTATTCTACTTACTTATGAAAAAAATTATTTCTTAAAAATTATTTAAAAAAATACTTTTGATAGTTTAACTTTTTTATCTACGAAACACAATAACTTTTCTTAATATTTACTAACAAAGAAAATTTTTCTAGGAAAAAAAAATTGTTTAATTAAAACAAGTAAAAGTTAAACACTTAAAATTAACTTTAATTTTTTCGATAGTTTCAAAATTCCAATGGTCTTCTTCAACTTCTCCTAATAAACGTTTAACTGCATTTCTACTTAACCCTGGACATGCTTGGTTGGAAGACTTTAGAGAAGAACTAAAACAAAACTCAGTTATATTTTCTAAACTCGATATTATTGATATGTCTTAATACTATATTATTGCTTCTAAGTTTTCTAAAATTAAGTAAAAAACATCGACGAATACATTGCATTTTTATTAAAGTAGTAAATTTTTCAAAACACGCTTTTCAACTCTATTGTATTTAACTCTATAGAATATAATATTAACATTTATTAAAGCTTGATAATAGATACGTCAGGTTGAATTTAAATAAAAAAATTTAAATAAATACTGTTTAGATAAGAGTTTGGTAAAATTAAGTAAACAAGACTTTTTAAGCATAAGTAAATAAATGGAAACTTAAGATGGTAAAAGGATATTACAATTAAGTATATACATCCCAGTTTAAAAATTATATAAACGTAAATAATAGTAATAGAAAGGCTATGAAAACGTTCGAAGTAAAATATAACAACCAGAATTTAGTTAGTGTACTTATTTAAGAGGAATAAAGCATAAAAGTTTTTTTTTTTATAATTCAGAACAATAACACTAAAATATACTTAGGCAATTAAATAAAAAGTATTTAAAGTATCTAAATAAATAATATTAAAATTAAATTAAAAAATAGAAAACTATAACAGTTTATACAATTTATTATTGTAAACAAACTTTTGATTACAACGCTTAGGCTTAAACGTTTTTATAAAAAGAGATTCTAAAACACTTAAATGATATATGTTACGTCCTATATGTTAAAATTGTAAATTTGTTGTCATTATAATGTTTGGAGCATTCTGGGTATTTTTATAAGTGATCTCCAATTGCCGAAGGACTTTTAGTAGGTTTATTAGCTCTATTAGACAGACAGTTTCTGAGTGATTTTAATACATGCTGATCCCTTCTCAAATGGAATTTTTGAGAAGTTCTCCCAATGTATACACTGTCAAAGTGACACTCAAATTGATAGATAACATTATTCTTTTCAGGATCAGGAGTAACATATTTAAATATTCCATTTAAAGGTTTTCTAGTAAAGTGACTAACTCGAAGATTAATTGCTCCAAATGTACTATTGATTGTGTGTTTTACTTTATTTTCCAGAAACTTAGCCTCATTACCTAAATAGGGAAGTCTTAAGTATACTGGACACATTTTTGGGCCTTGTTTTGTAGGACTATACTAGTGAGTTTTATGATGGTATTATACCGTATAGTCAATCGTATTATTGATAATATCCGTTGGATAATCTAATGATCTGAATATACTATTATTATTTTCAATTTCTTCATTTAATTTGACCGTTTAGCAGATTTTATACGCTAGAAAAACTAAGCACGAAATAAGATTTACTTTTCGTGAAGTAGGACTTCCATGGGATGTATTGGCCAACAAATGTTGACTTCCTATATAAAGATGTAATAAAAGAAGTTAATGATCGTTTTAATAACACATTTAGAAAAGGTAAACAACCGTCGACTTTATTTTCACGAGTGAATTTGAGTGAGGGATGTAGGTTGGAAAATTTTATTAATTAAATCTTCTACGTTGTAGCCTTTTTTGTTTGCGATAAAAATATCATCTACATATCTAAATTAATTTAACGGTTTATCTATATTCTTATAAAGATTCAAAATAAACGACAAAAATATTCGCTAATATAGAACCTAAGGGACTCCACATGGCGACACAATCAATTTGTCTATTAATTAAATTGCTAAATCTAAATTCAATACTCTTCACAGCCATATATAACATGCTCTTAACTAATTCTTTGGGGATAATTGGTGGGTTAAGAATTGTGTTGTAAAGCTCTTTAATACAAATGTTAATCGTTTCATTAAGAAGGACATTGGTAAAAAGGATTTTAAG
This sequence comes from Thalia democratica, assembly GCF_965202585.1. Classification (NCBI taxonomy): domain Eukaryota; kingdom Metazoa; phylum Chordata; class Thaliacea; order Salpida; family Salpidae; genus Thalia; species Thalia democratica. Next base: position 64,892,858 of record NC_139165.1, read on the forward strand.
GTCAAAAGAACGCATTTAGTTTGATTAAATAGAGTTGTTACGAAGAGTTACAACAATTCTAAATTTATAAAAAACAGGTATTATCTTGAAAATACTAAAATTAAATTTAGGTGTTATTTTAAAAGCAAACAAAAAAGTTATTTTAAGATTAACACTTATATCTTATTATTCGTCAAAAACAGTAGCTTTTAGAAATAGCTGTTAAAACTACTGCTATTTTTAGCCTAAATTATGCTTTAAATATTTTTTTAACAAGTGTATTAAAATATATATAGTTTTTATTTTTTAAGAGTTATAAAAAACTTTGTAACATTTTACTTAATTTTTTTTAAGTTCTAAGAATACTATTCTACTTAAACTTCTACTTCAAATTTCCAATAAAATAACAAATGTTTGATAACAAAAATTAATAAGTATTTTAGTACTTAACAAAAAAACATTATTCAGTTTGTGATACTTTTTACAACTATTTTAAAATTTTTACCTGTATGGCATAATGATAACGTCTTGAAAAAAATTAAGCAGCATTAAAAGCTGCACCTTGTTTTCTTTAAAATGGAATTGTTCCACATAATTTTTATTATCTTTATCATCAAAATTAATAAATGAAAATGTTTCACACACCATACGTAACAAAGTGTCTTGCTGGCTAGACTGTTTTCCCTGTAAATATGGTTCTTTTTCATCTATATTCATTTGTTTTAGTAATATAACATATAAATCATTATTTAAGATAATAAAACAAATTAAAATACAATTATCTTTTAAAAGCTTGTTCAATAATATTTATTAAAAGTAACAAATCTTAACTAATATTTTAGACATGTAAAAAATCCTATGCATAAAGCTTTTACATTCTGTTTATAATTCAAGAGTTTTAGAAAATGCATTTTGTATTTTACATTAAAAACGAAAAGTATCATATTATCATTTTAATGTTACAAAGTGCTGTAAATACTTTAAAAACCTTGATCGACTCGAACAAAAAAGGTGCTAAACTTCTCTTTTCATCAAGACTTAATCGTTTGAAACCCATCTTGATATAAATCATTGAAAAGTTCTGTAATTTGTTTTTTTGTTTAGTAAGCTTTTAGTATGGCTATTTTTAAGTATAGTAAGGTTTCTTAAAGGGAGCTTACCGCCCTTTTCGAATATTTAATAAATAGGGATAATTTCAACTTAAGTTTCTGCTAAAGAGGTCATTATGAAAATGAGTTTTGAAAACTTTGCCTAGAAAATAAGTAGTTAATAATAAAGAGAGGTGACTAGTTTTTAAATTTTGAAAAAAACCCAATTATAAAAAATAGTTTGGGACACCCTGCTCCATAGTAAGTGCAAACATTTTATGACCTTTTAAATTAAAGATGCTGATGGTTACAAAATTTACAATAACATACTTTAAATGAGATAAATAATAAATAAGACATCTAATATACTTACAGTAGCATAAGAATTTTTAAAGTTTATAACAAAAATAACTCAATTTTTGATGAGCACTATAAACTAATATTGTCATTTTAATTAGAAGCAACTTATGTACTTCAACATAATTTTAGTGACACATTTTTAGTGAAGTTTTTAATAAAGATGTCATCTTATCTAACAAGTAACATTGATGAAGTAAATAAAAACTTAAGAAAAAACAACGGCTTAAACTTTCAAACTTGAACAACAGTGTCAGTTTTTCTTTTATATTTTGATAGCCATTTCAATTAAAAATTAACTTTGTTTCATTATTTGAACAAATTTGAAGACTATTAGGACTATAACGCTTACATTTACTATAACTTTAATATAACTTTTCATTGCAACAGATAATTGCACAAAAAGCTTTTATGTGTTGTAAATATTTAAAAAGACTTTGTATAAACACTTTAAAAGCACTATTAACACTTAAAACTTAAAAATACTACACATTAAGTTGTAGGGTTGCCAAAGATTTTTGATTTTTACTTGGTTTCCTAAATTCATTTCAGGTTTTTTTAACAAGTTTTTTGGTCCATTTTCTGTTTAAAATTAAATTTTTGATAAAAAAAACTGTCTTTAATAGTATAACAACATTAAACAAATACAGTAAAGCTACTTTAACTGTGTTTTTTAATAAAGAAAACTGCTAATGCTTTTTCTTACATGATAGATTTTTGTACTTAACGAATCTAAAGCCTTAAAAATTAGCCTGATTTTTACAAAAAAATTTATACAAGCCTGAGTCAGCCTTAGTTTTCTAAAAGCAATATTTAACTAGCCTGAGCTTTTCAAAAAAATTTAAATAGCCAGAGTGTGAGGCAACTCTATTTTTCGTTTTTGTATACAGTATATTAATGACAAACCAGGTTACTAGATACCAACAAAACATAGATGTGTACATTTACAACAGTTTTTATTCATCAAGCTTTAGTGTCAAAAAACTTGATTTTTTGTACTAAACAACTTTTAAAAAAATTCATTAAAAAAAAATATAATAAACACATTAAAAACAAGAAAAATCAATAGTCAATAAATAAAACTACAGATTAGAAGCTTCTAATTTTGTACATTAAACTTTTATTGAATAACTTACTAATAGCAAAATTTAGCAGCTACTAAAAAAAAGTTATCAGTAAAAAACAAAACATTTTAAAATATGAAAAACTTATATTAAAAAAACTAGAGTAATAAACGCCAAGGTATATTAATTAAGGGCATAGAGGAGTCTCAACATTTTTTTAAGAAAAATTAACATTAATCAACTATAAGATACTTTTTGCAGAATAAAAAATGTTTATTAACTTTTGAGATATTGTCAAATGTGTAAAAAGTTTCTGATATAAACGTATTGAAAAAAAAAAAAATTCTCACCAATTTTCTTGTAATTTTTAAAAATTAACTAAAAATCTACCTTGTCCTTCATTTTTAGGTCAATTGACCTCAAATTTTTAGGAAATGTTCCTTACATTGTTAGAAAAAATTCTATTGTAAGAATTACAAAAAATTAAAAATTAAGAATTTTATGACCTCTTTTTTTTAATAAAAAAAATGTTTTTACTCAAAATAAAAAAAACCCTACAATAAAATTGTTTATTATTTAGTTACGATAAAAAAAAAACTTTTCAGAAAGATTGCTTTAAAACTGTAGGAGAAGATATATTTTTAATAAAATAGTATTTTTTTGTGTTTTTTTTTTTTGGTCCTTCCATAAGGAACCTATTGAGCTTTCGACTTTGTACCCTCATATCTCAAAAACTAATTTGAATTTTACACAACAGTAAAAACCAACTGCTAGTAAAAGATGTTTAAAATAAGATCAATATGTAAAAAAGTACCTTACCTCCCTATGCCCTTAACCTTTTTTTACAGAATAGCATAGAGTTTTTTTTTCCTATTCATATTCTCATACAAACAAACTATAAATACTACTTTATGAAGAAAAACTCCTCGTGTTTAAATACTTTATTAACAATGAAAAATCTAAAACAATAATAAATATAAATATTAACACATAAATATAATAAAATGAGCTACCGTTCAACTATGCTACAATTGTTTTACTAAATATGACTAAATTTGTTATAAAAGTTAAGTATTACAAAATACTATAATTAAATAATAATAGTTTTAAAATTAGTTTTTAAATTAAAAGAACAAAGTTAAAAACTAGTTATAAAACTTACGGAAACAAAAGAGCTGACATCAGGACTATTGTACATTTTCAAAAGGTCTAGTACTGGAATTTTAATTGAGCTCCTAGACTTAAGCCTTTTATTTATGTGACCAAGTAAAGTCATGACCTAAAAAGTAAAAATGGCTTTAATTTTTGTAACCACATAAAGATTATAATAAAAAAAAATTTAAATCAAATACTTTTGGTTTAAACTTGTTTTACTTTTGCAGAAATTTCAAATTTAAACATACCTTAGATCTTAAACTTGGGTCATTAGAATTCAATTTTTGAATTATTGGAGCAAGAAACTTTATAATTATATCTTCAAGTTGTTCATCAGTTTCAGCTAGACCTATTTTCAAGGTCACCATTTCTATATGCGCTGTTAATTTTTGTTTTTTAATGTATTTTATTTGAACTGAAGTAGAAATCTCAACACATTTTGGATTAGTTTTGTTAATCATTTTAAAAAACATACAAATTTTAAAATCTTCATTAAAAACAAACCGAAAAAACTACAATTATTAATTAAGAAAAAAATCAGTACATTTTAACAGTAAATTATTGACGTATACATAAAATTCTAATTAGGCTTTCAATTTCACTTATTTATAATACCTTTTTAATTCAATTTTATAAAATGAAATAAAAGTAGAAAACTTAAGTCAAGATTTTTACTACCAAAAATCATTAAAACTATAATTGTAAGTCAACTACAACTTAATTATAAACAAACCTGTGTCAGAAGACATTGTGTTGGTGAATATTTTGACTATGATACTTATATAAACTAAAAAAAAATAATTGTATTAATTAATCAAATTGATCAAAATATACTATTAGCATTGCTTTTATTTTACTTTTAAAAACTTTGCTGTTGATAGAATACAATACATGTATATAAAAATTTTTAATAGTATTAATTTTGAAAATAATTGTACATAAAAAGTAATGCAATCTTTTCAAATAGTAATATTACATTTACTACAACATAAGTATATTCACACTATAATTTTTTAATAAATTTGTCACTAAAACTAACAAAATACAAAAATTTGTGAAAACTACCAGGGCTAAAATGAAAAATGTAACAATAGTGTGAGTTTAAGATTTATATCTTGACTGCCATTTCAAACAAAAATTGACATTGCTTCGTTACTGAATAAAATTTAAACACTACTAGGGTTTTAGTCTTGAACTTTTATTGTAACCTTAATAAAACATTACAAATTTTTACTACCAAGACATTACTAAAAAGTTTTTATGTACTATAATAACTTTTGAAGACTTATTACAAATATTTTAAAACAACTACAGCTTGATAGTTTAAAAAGTTCAAATACTCTTCAACTAGTTCAATAGACATATAAGTTTATAGGAACCTTATTTAAAATAGTTCTCATATTTAAACTTCAATATAACCTTAATACATTAATGTTTTTCTGAGGAATCAATAAATAGTTTTAAACAATAAAACAGATAAAAAGACATTTCAGGAAAAATTGAAATGACATCATCATTAACAGTAAAGGGATATATAAGTTAATTGTTGAAATGACAGCTTCAGTTATAAAAAATCATTTAAGCTGTTATATTGAAAACTATTTAAAAATTACAAAAAATTACGTGAAAGTTATAATGATAAGCACAAACTTTTATCTAGAGTAAAACAAATACTTTTATTTTGAAAAATTAGTGACTTGTTTAGTCCATAAATTTATATTAAGATTGGTATAAGTTGGTTTTTTATTAATACTTTATTTATTTATTTTTTGTTCGTGTTTCTTGTATATAAAATTTAATACTGTTGTTTCATCCTCATTGACGGTGTGATTAAACAAGTAGGTGTTTTTTTTGTTGTTTTTTGTTTTACTAGATATTAAGTGTTTATCTGTTTTAGAAGATAGAGATTCTAAATTTAGGTGTAAAAACTTCATATCTTTTAGATATTCTGGTTATTTTATTTTTAAAAGTTTAGTTTTAGGTTTACAAACAGTTTATTTAACTTAACTAATATTCTAAAAAAATAAATTGTTAATAAAACTGTTTTAAGTTTTATTAATTTATTTTCTAAGTTTAGCTGTTCAGTATTAGGAGTGATTTTATTTTAAGTAGTTTAAACAAATTCAATCAATTACTAGTGCTGTATTTTATTGATTAAAACTAAATTGTTTACAAATATATAAAACAGTTAAACTGATTTTTAATAGCTCAAAATTTTTACCTGCTTACAACCAAATATACTAGAAATTTATAGACACTGTTTAAAAATACATGGTGCTCTTACTATTTTATGACTATACTAAATATTTTATGTACACTGACATTACTAATTCTCCCCTCTTATTTAATTTTGTGATATTCGTAGCATTTTTGTGGTTGCTCTTGTGAGTGGGCAACAAGAAAAATGTGAATGTAAATATCATAAAAATCAAAATCTAGGGGAGGAGACAGTGTGGAGCCCATGGTAGACTATGGTTTCCATGGTCAATATTGGCAGTAATAGGTTAAAAAAGGGTGCTTACCATTTTTTAACTTTAAAAAAACAAGATGAATTTTTTTCTTTAGTAGTTTAGAAAATAAATAAATTAATGTATATATAATTACTTTTTTACCAAGTTTTTTGTTTTATGTTAAAATTTTTTCATTATTGTTTTAAAGTTAGCTCAAAGTAAAAGTAACAAGCAAATGGTGTGCAGCTTGATGACCGAAAGGTCTTTCTCCACACCAAACCATTGACCTTAGTTGTGAGCATTCATGTTTTTCCTTCTTTCTATTCAAACATACAGAACTTGATTGATTTCATAACAAAAGGTAAACTTAGTATCATTTAAGTTGATGGTAGTTTTGAATAATTTTTTGCTATTAGTTTGATGTAGTTAACAGTGTGTTTCAAGTTAAGTCTATTTAAAGAGTTCTATAATGGCTGTGGTGTGTGGCTTGATGACTAAAAGGTCATTATATACACCAGGTCTTAATTTAGAGTAACTTTTTGAGATTGTTTTGTGTAAATAAAGTATAATTGTATGAACTACTTTAAACTTATATTTATTTAAACTTTTATAGCAAACATAGAGCTTAGATTTTTATTGTGGATTGATTTATTTAGACTTTCACTTAGTAATTCTTTAGACTTTAATTTTTACAATTTTGTTTGTAAAATTATATTAGAGAATAATAAAGAAAATTATAAATGAAAATATACTCAAGTACCAATTTATACCCTATTAACTTCCCATTAAGAACATGTATAAATATTGTGAATAAATTATAAGCTTTGAAATTTGTTGTTTATACTGTTATATAATAATGCAATATAATATATTATAAATATATTTATTCTTCAACAAAGGAATTGAGCAGTTTGAATCTTTTTTTAACTACAAATATTTTTGATCAATGAGTATTCAAATATGATAGTAGTTCTTAATAGTTTTTTATTAGGGAGTTTTTATACAAAAAATTCATCCATGCTGTTTATTGTAATTACTTCAGTTTTTAAGTCACATGGCATAGCATAGAATATTAGGGCTTTACATCGAAAAATTTTAGTAATTTATCTATAAAACAAACATTTAAGAATATTTAAACAATAAACTTTTTTTTAATGAAGTTTTTTTAGAACAAAAGAAAAAAGTCAACGAAATAACTGTTAAAGCGAGTTGTATAAACTGACTTTAGTTATAGTATTTGTTAAGTAAATTAGTACATTTCTAATATTTTTTTTCAACTATTGTTAGTAACAGATTACTTCTAACAACTCGACGTTTATTAAATACTTACTAAAAGTTTGTATGTTTTGACTTAAAAAGTCAAGCTTGAAGTTTTTTCTTTGATCAAATTGTTAAAAAAAAAGGCAATTCTGTAAACTTAAAGAAGAATAAAATAATGACGTTTACGTTATAACAAGTACTTCTCCTTAATATGATAAACTTTTTATTAAACAAAACAATTAAAAAGCTTTTAAAGAGAGCTCAACAGTTGTAAAAGTATTTTCAATCTCAAGACAGTCATAGACAGTACATATGTAATTTTTATTTTTTATAAAGCAACAAAAAAAGATAACACGTCATAAAAGGCAACCTTTCTTACAATATTTAAAAAAATCTTTGCTTTTAAAATAAATACAAACTTATAACATTACTAACAATTTTAAAACTAGTTTTAACACAAAAATTTTCTGTTTAAATTTTATAAATAAATCGAGCTTAACCACGAAACTTACAAAAAAAAACTAACTGAAGCTAAATATTACTTTACGAGTTATTCGTTCATAATTGAAAAAATATTCTTTATATATTCCTCGCCTCAGTAATTGACATGACATTTGTTATACTTTCATCAATATTATTACAGGGGTGCCCGACTATTCAAATTCGAACAGTTCAAATGCCGACAACTCTAATTCTTAAAAAAATAATTAAAGGACTACAACTTAAAAAATTATGTATATTTTTTAAAAAGATATAAATAGTTATCTAGAACTTAATATCTACATGCACGTTTTAGCTTTTGCAAACTTTTAAATATTTTTTGTGACATGATTAAGATTAGCTTAAAAATATAGTTATTTTTGAACATATTTATATATATTTTAAAATATATTTTCTTTTTAGATATGGTCTCTTAAATACTTTTATAAGAATTTGAATTGTCGGAAGTTGAATTGTCATGTAGCCCTACTCTACTACAGTCTCCTCAACAAAAATTTATACCATTAGATTATGCCTAGCTACAAAACTACTGAAATGTACTTTATTATTAAGATTAAGAAGCTTATAATTAAAGTATAGAACTATATCGAAAAAATTGTCAGTTAACAAAGGAAACATATTTTATAATATTTTATGTTTTGTTACTATTACTTTAAATTAGATATTTTACAAAAAAAAAATTTTTCCCGAATATTTGTATTTCAAATACTGTTTCACTCATTGTTTCACTAGGGTCTTTTGTTAGCAAATGATTAAATCTATATTTTGAACAGTTATACCTTCCCCACTACTTCACTGCAAGTACCTGGAGGATCTCTTTATGATGTTTGTTGATACGTAGAGTAGAAGCAACATTTTAGAACACATACTTTATTTTACGCTTCTTTTCTTACATTACAGTAATTATTTTTTTCAGAACCCAGTTGAAGTGTGTTGATTCGTTAACACACAGAGGCATATGTTGGTACAATAAAGGAAGATTACTGTATAATTTGTTTTTATTTATATTCCAGTAAACTTGTTTCACTAGGATCTTTTGTTAGCAAACGAATAAATCTATATTTTGAACAGTTATTTCAAATACATAATTTTATATAGACTTTAATATTTAAAAGTTAAAAAAAATAAACATAAATAATTTAACTAAAACTAAAATTTTATAAATATTAAAATTGTTTTTGATTGATAACCTTTTCTGTTGAGTAGGGAAAAAGGATAGATGTTCAACAAACTGTTAATCATATATTGTAACTAATCATAACTAATATACAACAAAATTTCTTAAACTAAAGATATTTTATTCTTTTCAAATAATATTATTTTGTTAAATGATATAAACATTAAAATCTCAAAAAATAATACTACTTAAAAAGAATAAAAAGTGGTTATAGATCAAATTAGTAATATTATGATAGTAAGAAATTGCAAAAATATTATATATTTAAAAAGAAATTTTTAATTACTAAAGTTACTAAAAATTAATAAAAATCTAAGAAAAATTGTTTGTATATAATTAATAAGGATACAAGTGCTTTTTTATTTTTACAAGTTCACAGCCAAACGTCTTAGAAATTGTCAGCATAGTTAAAGATTTTATTCTACGCTCGTTTGATCAGTTTTAATCAGTATTTATTACGGCCATCATCAACAAAGTTGAGATGCTTCGCGCCATCAACAACGAATAATGAACTGTAAACAATTTTGCTGCGTCAATTTTTCGGACTTTACTCACAAACGGTCGCTTCAGTGCATTTACACTTAATCCCGCTTGCTTCAGATCTCAACAGCGGTTTCTCGCAACTATGCCTGTCTGATGAGTCCTAATAAAGACAAAACCGGTCGTAGATTGTCTCGGATACTGTTGTTGATGGTTTACCGGTAAAGTTCATTATTTATTATTGATAGCGCAAAGCATCTCAACTATTATTGATGATAGCCGTAATAAATAGTGATTGAAAATAATTAATGTATAAAAAAAGTTAATATAGTTTGAATATATTCTATTTGAATAAGAATTACAATTTGAAAATCCGTTCGGTGAAACTCAGTAACTGACTGAATTTTTCAATAAAAACTTTTTAATAAATAAATCTTTATCTTAAATTGTTTCTTTAGTTAAAATTTCAACCACATATTTTACTTCAACATTTAGGCGAAAATTTTTTTTTTTCTAATATCTTAAACTTTTAAGAAATACCATGATAACCCCTTACAATGCGCCAACTTTTTGTATGGGTTCGTCAACTTTCCTGGACAAGACGTTAAAAGGTATTTAACTGGTGTACAACTCGATAACCGGAAAGTTCTTCGTGTACCAGGTACTAATATCAAATATTTTGAGCGTCTTTTCTTGTCGTTCAATAAAATATAATATGTATTTAAAGATTTTTAAAACATAAAACAACGAAGTTTAGATATAGATTAGATTTAGATAAACATTAAAACATATATATATATACACATATAAATATACATATATATTATTATACTTTTGTCTATCATAAAACTCTTTACAGTATCTTTTCAGTAGCTTTTTTACTTTAAATTTATTTTACTACTAAAGAAAAATTAAAAAGGTGTATTTTTGAAAACTAGAAGCATTGATGAAAAAAAGTAAACGAATTCATATACTTTTGTTTAAAATCTGTTGTCTTGTTGTATATCCCTAAAAAAAATAGATTTAAAAAACCTTAATTAAACAAACTACTAGAAAAATATAAGAAAACCTGGAAGAATCATTAAAAAAAATTGTTGGCACCCTGGTTTTAAATGCAATTTTTTTAGATCATGAACCATGATAGAATTTAAATTTTCGGGATTTCAATTGTCCAAACTTGAATAGTCGTGCACCATGGTTAGTTCAATATCCTATTATATTTCTTCTATGCTTGATAAATTAAAATTACAATAAATATTTTGTAGGCTACGATAGCTAAAGTATTTTACTGTGATATATGATTTACAAAGTCAGTTCTTTGTTATTTAAAAACTAAAGGCAGCATTTTCAAATAAAGTTTTGTTATTGATTATAATCGATTTCTCATGATAGAAAAATAAGTTTCAATTTTATTACAGAAATTCAGTAACTAAAGGTGATCCAAAATTGGGGCAACTAGGTTTAATATTGTTTACTTAATTATTATTTTGTTTTATTAGGTAAAACTGTACAATATTAAATAGAAAAGTAAAACTTCATTCGTATAATTCGGAAGCACTCAGATCCACCCGAGCACAATTCCCACCCGATCATATTCGAAAACCGATTACTGACCAAGAGTAAGGGTTAGAGGTAACAGTGATAGTAAAAGATAGATAAAAAATGTACAAAATTAATATACAGGTGGGAATTGTGAGTAAATCTTATAATTCAAGCTACATATCAATTATATAAGCTTAACGATGTTAAACTGCGGCTTACGAGTGACAGCAGTAATGTGACGCCACGAACAAACCGATATGCTGTTAAACTCAATGTAGATTAAAATAAGTAGTTAAATGTTTGATGAAAAAGCATTTAATTCATTTGGTTTCACCTTTATATATTCTTGTATTTTGCTTCTTCGTAAGTTTTATGTTTTCAAGACAAAATAAATGTATATACTATATAGTAATCATATAAAGTTAAATTAGCTTAGATACATTTTAAGTTTACTAAATTAGCATTTGCAAATACCAATCAAATTATTTTTAAAAGTTGTAGCACTTTAATCTTTAAGTTCTATAAAATATTAAACTAATAAAGTTTTCATAAAATATTTCACGTACACTACCCTATAAACATTTTTATTTTTTGTTCTACTATTTTATGATCTTTGTTTATTTTATACAAGTTTTTTCTTACACGTTTTAGTATTGAGCTTATTTTAGAAAAAAAAAATTGAACAAATGATTAAACAAAAATACAATTTTTTTTTGTTTTAGATTTATAAACAAATGTACTTTTAATTAAAAATCTAACAGCCAAAATTAAAAAGTAAAATTTTTTTATTGTTTGAAGCATCAAAATAATAATATCAAACTAATTAAATGAAGAAGACAATTTTTAACTGAGAAATTTTTTTTTTGAATTTTTCAAGATCAACAGATATTCATGAAGTATAGTTAAACCATTAGCTTTTATTTCGTTAGAACACACTAGCGTAGTATTTATTCAAAAAAAACTATACATGTATAAAAAATCCTTACATTACTAATAAAAATAATTTTATAGCTTAAAAATCTAGTTTAAATATTTACATAAAATCAATTCTCTCACGTAAAATATGGAGATTGTACTTTTTGCTATACACTTGCAGGACTTTTCACGGAGAAAATATTTCCAATGATGTAAAAAAAATAAAAGCACTCAATTAATGCTAAAAATCATTTCCGTCTTATATAAAACCGAACTATTTTAAACCTTAGGAATGTCACGTATACCTGTAACTTAAAGATTCGAGAATCGGTTTATATATTTTTGCTTACAATGAGGACATCACAAGTAAACAGTGTTTAACTTTTAGAACTTGTATTTATAAAGCTAAATTAGTTTTATTATTTTGACGATTATATAAATAATAATTTTAACTTTTTACAAAATAATCTTTGTATAATTTGTAAGTTTTATTAGTTGTAATTAAACTCTAATTATATAGATTGTTATTATAATAATTATTTAAACGAATACAAATTTTAAAGTCAGTTGTTATTAAGGCTACAATTACACTAACTAAATTGTCTTATAAAGTCTAAATTAGAAAACTTATATGTCAGAATTTTTAGGTTTACATCGTAGAGCGACTTTTAAAATCAAATAGGAAAAATAAAGATTAAGATTTGATAAACTAGAAGGTTAAAAAAAAGGAAAGTTTAAGATTTTAGACTAAGTATTTCTCTTGCTTATCTATTTGTTGAATGACATCTAAATTTCGTTTAAATAGTTTAAATACATAGTTTTAAATAAACCGTTATTTTGTCACAAGCGGACTAAGGTTTAGATATTTTCTAATAGTATGGATGGATTTATATGTCCTGCAAGACTTAAAAGGTACCCAAGTGGTGTGCGACTCGATAACCGAAAGGTTTTTTCGTGCACCAAGCTTTCGGACCAAACATTTTGAGTGTTTTTATTTGTCGTTCAATGAACAATATACATAAACGTATGTCTTAATAAATTACTATAAAAAATTTAAACAACTTTTACTGCAACAAATTTAAAAACTAAACAAAATTAATTTTCTATAAACATCATAGGTTAAATGTCAAGTAGTATTGATTAGTTTATGTAATTATGAAAGTGTTTTTAACAACAGTTAAAATATAAGTTATCTTTTTAGCTAACTTAATATTGATGATACAACTAACCTAATGATATACATAATATTTTACAGAGTATTAAAAAAAATGAAATAATCTAAAATCCTATTAGACATTTTAATTTTTTAATCTAGTGTTTATAATATATAAATATGCTAATAACCACGTTTAATTTTTAACTTCAATAACTTTTGGAAACGGCCTTTAATAGAAGGTTTAAAGATGGCTTGAAAAATATCAAAAGTGTAAAGAAAAGGTATAAAGTTTCAACCAAAGAAGTTGTTTTTATTTAACGAAGGAACTTAATTCATGTTAAAATTAATAATTTTATATTAGTTTAATAGTTTTCAATTTCTGTACGCACTTTTTAGGTATGCTTTTCTTGTTGAGTATACCACAATCATATAAAAGAAAGCTTTGAGAAACTTTTCTTAACTTAACAACTTCAACATTTTACTATATCTGTATTTAATCTTCTTTCAGTTTATTTTATACTCGATGTTAATTCTAAACTAATTAGCTTAACTAAGTATAGTTTTTTGAGTCGAGTTTATTGGGTCAGTTCGTAGCGAGAGCCTATAGAAAAAGTGCAACACTTTTGGCTTTTTTTGTTTACAGTAGCATTTTTTTTTAAATACATCTTAATTAAAAATAAATTGAGTTGATGAACTTTTTTAATAAGTTATCTTATTTTTTAAGTTAACTAATTAGTTTTTATATTTTTGTCTTTTTTGGTATTCACAGTTTTGGTCTTTTCGCTGGGTCAAAAGTATTATTCTTTGTATAAATTTACTCAACAATTAAGATTTTTTTTGTTAAACAATTAAAACAAAAAAGCTCATTTTGATCTTTTCTTTAAAAAATGTAATTAAAATTTCGAAAGAACAAAAAGGTCATGTCTATAAAAATTTATTGAATCAAGGAAAGAAAGGAAAGTGTGTTTTTTGAATTAAAAAACAGTCAAAATGACTTACTTTTTTATAGGCTCATAGATTCAACAATTCCTAGAAAAAAAGTAATTTATATGTGCTAATTGTTTGTGGTAGCCAGAAGATACTAAAACAAACAAAAATCATATGTAGTTATATATTAAAGTTGTTGATTTAAGGATACATTTCTGATATTTCCTCTTGTTTTAGAATGATTGTTATATTGATTCTAGTACATAATATTATTAAAAGATTATTACATGTTTAGGTACATTTTAAATTATTTTCTTTGCTAAGACTAATTATTAAAATTATAAGATTTGAGAGATCGTAAAAAATTGATTGGTTAATACTTGGCTTATTGAACAAAGTTAAGCAATTAATAATTTTTGTTCCAAGTACCTGGTGCATGAAAAAACCTTTATGTAATCGAGTCGCACACCACATGGATACTTTTTAATGTCATGTACAGGACAGAATAATAGTTTTATATAATATGACATCAAAAAGCAGTTAGAACAGAATATCATAGTTTGTTTTTGAAAATACAAATATCCTGATTTTTTTAAATAAATGTATATCTAGGACTTAGAAGGAGTGCTAAAATAAAAAGTAAATAAAAAAAAGATTAAAATCTATAATAAAAAACTAAAATGACACCAAATGTGAAATGGTACAAAGGAGATAAGATAGTTATTTTTTAAGTTTATAAAATTTTATACGTTATAGAAAACTATAACTAATCAGAATCTAGATGTCGAAAATAGATATAATTGCTTAAACTGGTGCATTTACTTTTAAAGCTTAAAATTTTAAATACGATAATTATAATCTGGCGAAAATACTTTTATTGGATGAGATTTTTGATAGACTAGAAGAGCATTTATTATTGTTTAAATTTAATACAAAACTAATTCTGACTAGCACTAGAAAATTGGTTGTTGAAATATTTTTAAAAAACTTAACTTCTAAAACTTTCAAGCTGCAGTAGTACTGCTCAAACTTAATTTTTAATTTTGTAAGCTTAATGTAAGCTTTTGTTATGCTCTTGTCCTGGACATAACACTAAAAGATATCCAAGTGGTGTGCGACTCGATAATCGAAAGATTTTTTCGTGCACCAAGTCTTAGGACCAAATGTTTTGAGTAGTTTTTTCTCGTTCAAAAATCAAACAATCAACAGATTTTTAAGTTTTATTTAATTAGTCAAATGTAATAGTAGTTTTACGTTCAGGTAACGCTTTAAATTTTAAATTTTGATTAAAATGGGTGGATTATATAGAGTTTATTGAACGACAAAAAAGTACGCTCAAAATCTTAGGTCCTACGACCTAATGCACGAAAAAATCTTTCGGTTATCGAGTCGCACACCACGGATACCTTTTAAATTGTATCCTTGGTATATGGCTCAATAACCGAAAGGTTTTTTCGTACACCAGGTCCTTGTACCAAACTTTTTGAGCGCTTTTTTTGTTGTTCAATAAACAACATACTTCTATTTTTTTTTTAGTATTGTAATTTTGTTATGTTTCTTGCATAAATAAAATGAGTAAAAATTTTCAAAACAGTGCTAAGCTAATGTAGGCGAGGCGACCCTACTTTAATTAGTTTTTATGATTGTTGTATTTCAAACCTTGTTCAGTTTAAAATAAAAAATCCCCGAAAGCACCAGTATAGAAAAGAAAACTAAATTAGCAATTATTTTACTACTTATGACATAAAAAATAAACTATAAAAAAGAAATGATGGCAGAAGAGTTATTAAAAGTTCCTTTACCTGACCCATGGACATTTGGTGTAACTGCAGACGGAAGAGTATTTTTTATCAAGTAAATCGTTAACCTTTTAAAATATTGTTTTTTAGATTTAGTCATAAATAAACTGGTTTAATTTAAGAGTTTTATAGAGTAAATAAAATACCACATCCTTAGTTAACTCAAGCCTCATAAATTACTTGACTATTTTAAAGTAAATCTCTTGTATTATAGCTAACTAAGTTTGTTTAAGTCTTTTTCTAAAGTTTAGTTTAGCTTAACTAAGGGGAGAGTGAGTTCTTCTGATTTTTTTAGAACATAAGAAAAAACTGATATTTTGTGAAACTCAGCCTAGTTATAAAAAAACCTTAGTTTTGAGAGAATATTTCTATATGATTTTAATTTAAGCTTTTTAAAACTAAAGTAATAAATATTTAAGGTCCATTTGAATAATTCCTTTTTTTTATAAAACTAATTCTTATAAACTTTATTGATGCTTTTAGCTACTAGTTTTACCCATTAACATAGTCGAACTCAGAATAGTTTAATTTATTTTTAAATTTTCAACTGTAGTTGAAACTTATTACTATGACTTAGTCTGCTATAAAAATATGATAGTTACAAATGAATTATATTTGAAATATATACTTTGCCATAAAAATATATGATTACTAAGTAAACTTTTAATAATAATTCAGATTTAGAGCTAATTATTTCTATCTCCATGTTTTAGTTTAGATCAATTTAAAAAACTAAATTATATAACACAATTGAAATAATTTTCATGTGCTACCTTTTTTTACAAGAATCTGATGATGTAATTTCAACTATTAGCATTTTGTATACCACAATATTACTCTAGTGATATTTTAACCTTTTCTTGAAAATTTTCATTTGGTCATTTAATTTAAAAAATATTGTTGGTTAAACTAAAAAATACTACTGTCTAATATCTTAAACAATGAAACTAAGTTGAATTTTAGTCCAAATTAAAATTTTAAGACAAACTAGAAATGTTTCTACAGTTCTGTTTCAATAAAAAGGGGGCTTTGGGAAATTTGCTTACTTTGGGAAACCATGCTTTTAGTATGAGAAATTAATCTTGCATTAGTGATTATTACTTTAAAAGGGATCACATATTTTTTCTTCCCGCAATAAGAATTGGAATCATTTATTTTCCAGCAAAGTTTGAAAATATTTAGACCAGTTAAGTTTTATATCAAGAGGAAGATATTAGTAGGGCAATATTGCCTCCCTAACTGCTCCTTCACTTTGGGAGTATTGTAATGATCAAAAAAGTATCATAAACAGTTGTTTTTACTTTTACTGTTTGAGTTTTGATAATTAAATTGTTTAACAAAGTTGTCAATTGCTTAAACCATTGCTTATCAAGCTAATCAAAATCTGTGCACAGCAATGTCTAGTGTAAGTTTCCAAATTATCCTTAGAAACACTTAAGACCTTTTTTTGCTTTTCATCAAGAACTCTAGAACATCCAGTGTTAATTTAAGAATTAGCCTTAAAAAAACTTAGGCCTTTTTTTGCTTTTCATCATGAACTACAGAATATTTAGTGTAATTTAAAAATTATTTTCATGCCCCCAAAATATATTTTGTGCACACTTGTAACCACTGCCTTAAACTACTCATACTAATTATCCCATGTTAATTAGTTTTACTTCAAGCTTTTTTATTGAAATTATACTTATAGTTATCGCTAGTTTCAGAATTGCAATGCTTAACTATTGCTAGTAACAAAAAAATAATTATAACAACTCCCAATAATTAACATCTAAATCTTTTATAAAACCTAGTAAAAATGTAAAAGTGTTAATTTAATATTTATTGCAGCAAATTAATAAAATATCTTTGTAGTATATAATATATAAATAAAACTAGTATACAATTAAGAAAAACATTGTAAACATAAAATTTTTTTTTTGATTTTTTTGTTTTGTAAATATATATAATATATGTTTTAATTGAAGCACAGAAAAAAGAAATTAAGCAAGAAATTTTTTATTTACAAATTTTTTGTTCAGATATTGTAACTCATTATTTGCTTTTGAATAATGCAAAGGTAAAATACCATGATATTATTCCTTCTAAATTTAAAAGTTATGTGTTTTTAGGGTTAGCATAAGCAGGGTTGCCAAAAACTTTAAAACCTGGAAAATCCTGGAATTTGAGAAATTTTGAAAAAAACCTGGAAAAACTGGAATTTTGAACAAAAATCATTAAAAAAAACCTGGAATTTTTAACAATTCTAACATGTTCAGTAGTAAAATTTTGATTAACACAAAAGTCTACCAAATAGATCAAGGTTTCCCAAACTAATTTACTAAATTGCCTCTTTTTCAGAAATTAAAAAAAAATGCTCCCCCATAATTTTAAACAGTAATTTTCCTCCTGAGTACGCACTTTTGAGCCAAAAAAGTTATGTTTGAAATGTGATTTAGACTGGTAGTTCTTAGCCACGCTTTTTTGGGCTGTGTTCAAAGTAATTTACAGGGCTTGAGAAAATAATTTTCAGTTATTTTATTTTAAGCCTGGTAAAGTATTTTGAAATATTTAGTTATTAAAAAGCCTTATGTATTCTGTAATCAATTCTGTTCAAATATGAATTGTTTTGAAACTAATGAACCCTTTAGGTTAGTGGTAGACAACTTTTTTAGTCAGCAGATCATATTTACTAAAAAATCCTTTATTGTGTCGACTTGTTAAAAAAATGTACTTGCAGGCTGCGTTATTTTAAAAACTAACATATAAGAAACTTTAAAAACTTGAGCAAAATTATAATAAAATGATCTAGTACTATTGTGATCTAGGAAATGCTATTGTGAACTGAAAAGCAAATTAAAATCTTATTTCAAAATATTAAGTATCAAAAATCTAAATTTTATTTGTTTTGCACAAGTAGTTTTTAAGTTACTTAGTGCGCCAAAATTTGACTGGATATGGATCGATTACCCATCTGAAATCTTAACTGCAGGGTTTGTGCGCATCAGACTAAATCAGTTTTTTTATTAAAAAAATTGAGAATCTCAGTTTTTCTCAGTTCAAATGCTTGATTAAAAAAATTGTTAAATCTTTATAATATCAAATTGAGATGTGAATTTGTTTCCAAATAATGATTTAATTATTAAAGACAAAATCAGTCAATATTTGTAAAGATGCTTGAAACCTTTTGTTGAATCTCTAAAAAATTTTTAAGAATCTCCACCATTTTGTTTTGAGTAGATTATATACGTCATAACTATAAAAATTCATAAAAAAATACAGTTTAACAGTTTAGTTCAACAACTTAGCTGTTTGTTTGAACTTATTTACATCAGCTATGTTTTTCAGAGCTTAGTTGGTTGAACTGTTTTAGTTTCTAATTTAAAGGCTTTATACCAAATACTTTTTAGATTAAAACTCTTAGCAGTTTTGTGGGAGTACAAATTTTAGGTACAATTCATTTTTCTATACAAGAACAAAATGTTAAAGGTTACAAAATTTAAGTGGAAGCTTTTTAAATGTGATATGACATCAGCAATCACTATATTTATTTAGAGTTTCGGATTTAAAATTATGTATCAATTTAAAGTATTAGTCAAAATACTATAGTAAACATTTTTTACTTATTTTAATACTTGTGTAAGCGTTTTATTTTTAATTTTAATATAACACAACAATGCACGTTGTTTTATTATAAATCTTCTGGTTATAATGTTTTTACTTAGTGCTTAATTAAGTTGAACAATTGTGTTTAGTAATATATATTAACTTTTTATACTAGTAATAGATTAGATTTAACACTTAATTTAAAAGTTATCACTGAACTTGTTATGTTAAGGGCATAGGGGGGGTCAATCATCTTTTTCACAATTTAGTCTTATTTTATTGAGTTGTGACTAAGCTATGAGTTGCTTTTTGCAGATTTTTAGAGCTCAAAATATTTTTGAGATAAAGCTGGTTGAAGTCTAAGCTAATTAGCACATACACTACCCGGGAACAGGTCAAAATTGCACAAAGATAAAATTTCACAAGGTTACTAAATTGCATGAAGATACTTTTGCACAATGACAAATTTGCCTAGGGCACAAAATTGCATGAGGGAACAAAATTGCACAAAGACAATTGTGCACCAAGGGTCAATTTTGCATGAGTTACACTTTTGCACAAGGGTAAAAAAAAAGTTACCGACCAAGGGTAAGGGTTAGGGATAACAATGACAGTAAAAAAACAAAAAATAAAATTAATAAAAAAATTAAAATAAAAAAAGAATTTAACCCTTACAAACATGTCTCCGGGAAAAATTTCTGCTCGTGCAATTTTGTCCCCTTTTGCAATTTTGTACGCTCGTGCAAATTTGACAGCTGACCACACTACCTATACATAAAATATTTGATTAACATGTGAGTACATGATAATCAAAAGTTGCTTTTTTTAATTTAGTAGTGCAAGCTCAAAAACAAGATATTGATTTCAAAACATAACTTACAAAATATATTTTAATTAACTACAACAACTTCTTTATTCTATTGAAAAATTGACTTTAATATAGTTTTATTTTTTAGTCTAATTAATGACTTTTCAAAAAATTATTGGAAATATCATGAGGTGATACTTTATAAAAGATAACATAGATTTTTACAAACAATTTATGATCCCAAATAGCATGTATGTCAGGTTATGAAATGGTGGGAGGGATTCCATTTATCTATGACCTATGTAGATGTTAAATGAGAAAAGATATGAATAAAAAGATATAATTTACTTGAAAATAATAGTCCTAATGACTTAATTTTATTTTCTATATTTTATGGGAACAAAATGGACTTTTTTTGTTAAAGTTTTACATCAGGGTCAAATATTCAATAACAAACTACAATTATTAAAAAAACATTTGGCAACCCTGATAAGAAATAGAAGTTAAGCTAGTTTTAAAGTACAAAAGTAACATACAGAAAAGGAAAAATTGTTGTGATTATTTACTACATTCCCTGCAAACTAATTTTTGTATAATTAGAAAAAGTAAAGTCACAATCAAGTGTTTTTTATTTAAAGCTATTTACATTGTTTTAAGCTCTGTTAATTTTAGTTTTAAAATATCAAGAGCAGGAAATTCCACTTTAAAAGTTCAGAAAAATAATTAAAAGTTCATAAACCCAAAATGATTAAAAATATTTTATTTTTTAAAGTCAATGTTGCATCCAAGACTGGACCAGCATCTACTATTTTTTTATAATAAGATATAATCAGCACTATACAAAATCTTTATATATTTCATAACAATGAGATTATGTCATAAAACACTTTTTAATAATACAATAATATAAAATAAATATAAATAATAAAGTATAGCTTTCAGGAAATTATTGATAAAGTTGCCACTGTTTTACTAAATTAAAGTACTTTTTTGTTGTTTTTAAGTTTATAATGTTATTTTAAAGATAAATTATTTTTTTAACCTAAAAAATTAAAATATAAATTTAACTTATCCTGTAGTTTGAATTTAGAATTTAATGTATTTTTTCTGTCATTGTGTAATATATTTCAATAAATTTGTAAGTTGAAATTTATATATATTATTGTTAATTATTACAATATCTAACAAGTGTTTTTTTGCATCACAGCATAGTTAATAATAAGCAATATGTTATCTTATTATAATTAGTTCTCTACTGGATCCAATGCTGAATGTAGCCATAGCTTGCCAAGATCTAAATCTATTAAAGTTTTGATTTAGAAAAAAAGGTCTTATTTTGTTCTGATTGATTCTTAATTTAGATTAAAAATATATATCTTAAAATAAAATTGAAATCCAACAAAAACCAAGTTAACAATTTTTTTTCTATAAAAGATCCAGCAAAAAATGAGTTTAAATCTTTTTTTATATCTAAATTTGGTCTTACCTGGATCTTAGCAAGCAATGACTAGATCTGGTATTAAATTTGGTAGACCACTAGTTATAGTTTAAAAGATTTTTTTAATATCTGATGGTAAAGAAATATTGTAGGAATTTTATGAAAACTTTTCAAAATAAGTAATTAACAATTCTTGTTTAAGTATAAGGTGACAAGAGAACGTGTTATTTAAATAAACCAGAATGGCATTTTATATAATTAAAGTGTTTAGCCAATTTTGTACCTGTGTTCTATGTTTTCAAACATCTACAAGTTTCACAGCTGTCTATTTTGATAATAAAAAGTATAATAAATATTTATCAGTTATAAAAATAAGCCTGACTTATGTATAAAATTTCACTCTATCTTAATCTATTTAGATTTTTATAAACAAAATGCTTGTATCAGACATTTGAGTTATTTAAAAAGTTGTTGTGAAAATTTTACTCTTACTTTTATCACTCATTTGTACAGAATATCCAGTATGTACAAAATTGTGTAAAAACAAGTTATTGCAGTTTTTAAGAATAATGTAACCTTACAGTATGCTTAAACCAAGTATATTATTTGAACAAATTACTTAGTAATAACAAAAATTTTTACAATACTTTCTTCATTTAGTTATTGAAATTTATGTGACATTGAAACTTGATTGTTAAACATAAATTAGGTATATTTACTTGAAAATGTAAAAATATTGTTAATGTAAATCTTTATATACTATTTTGAAAAAAAATTAACTTTAGTTTTAGTTACTTAAAATATTTAAAAATTATATTATTATAATTAAAGAAGTATATTATTTTTAATTTATATTTCTTGAACTTCAGCAAATATTTTATTACTTGAGATTGCTTGCTTAAATATTTTACATACTTCTTTCAAACATATTAAAAGCACTACCTGAAGTTTAATTAATAAAATTGCTATATATTTAAGCTATAGTTTGTCCTAAATTTCTTTAAGACTATGTTTGTAGACTGTTAAAAGAAAATTCTTAAGATTTCTTATCATTAATAGTATACTTTTAACAAGTATATTTTACAAGTATAAATTTAAAGTTTGTTTTATATGCAGAAAACTTTTTCTAGCAACTTTAGAGGTCTTAAAAAAGTAGGAAACTATTAAATAACAACAAGGTTGCCACACACTCACTGTAATCAGGATAACTCAGGATATTTTGAAATTCTAGAAAATCTCAGGATGATTCAAGATAATTTAGGATGTTTTGAATTTTTTTTTAAACTCAGGATGTATCAGGATAGTTTTTTTTTAAATTTCAGTACAGACTTTTTTCTGGATCTAGAATAAGATTTAGTTGATCTAGTTTCAATGTTTTGTTATTTCATATAACCAATTTTGTTCAATACATTTTTTTTATGGATTTTGAAATGCTTATTTAATTTTTTTTAGCCTTGCAGCTAGTTCTTTAATATTCTTAGAAACAACATTCTAGTTTTTGTTTTAATTCTGAAATTAATATTTTTTATGATTTGAGTTTTTATTAAACAGAAAAAGTTCAGAGATATGAAAGTTTTACTATGTATTAAAAGATTTAATATACTTTATAATTTTAGTTATTTACATAGATTAGTAAAATAATATTGTTTTATATTTGTCCTTAATACATAGATAAAGTTTGTTATAACTTTATTTTTTAATACTTATTTTAATACTTTGTTTTTACTAAGAAAAATAAAAAAATGAGTATTGACTAGTATTGTCTAATCCAATGGTCATCAAGCTAAACAAATTCTATGCACCTCAAATTGCAAAATGCAAAAATATGAGCACCTTAAAATACAATTTTCTCATAGTGTCTAGTACAGGGTTTCTCAAATATTCTTTAAAAATGCCCCCCCCCCTTTTTAAGAAATAAAAAAAGCTATGGTCTTCTCCTGCAAAATTGCTAAAAAAATTAAAAGCACTTATGACCTTTTTTTATGCTCTTCATCATCGATTCCTCCTGAATATCGGGTGTAAGTTTAAA
Organism: Thalia democratica; assembly: GCF_965202585.1. Classification (NCBI taxonomy): domain Eukaryota; kingdom Metazoa; phylum Chordata; class Thaliacea; order Salpida; family Salpidae; genus Thalia; species Thalia democratica. The sequence continues at coordinate 64,916,568 of NC_139165.1, forward strand.
ATTTGAGGACTATTTTTCATGCACACCTAAGCATATTTTGTGCACCCTAAAAGTTCATGCAAACTAAAATAAATTTTGTGCACACTTTGATGACCACTGGTCTACTTTTATTCTTGAAAACAGTATTTATTTTAAGTTTAGTGAATATCTGATGTAGAAGCATACACATAACAACCTTCATTTTAATAATTAAAAATAAAAATGAGGTATAAGCAGTTTGCGCAAGAAGTTAAACACTATTTTAAAGGATTTGAAAAAAATACTCTGGGTGACTTAAGGCAGTTTTTTTTTGGACTCAAAGAGTGGCATACCTGCAACATTTATTCAAAGAGTTTATTTAGTAACAGTGTTTGTTTTACCTTAAATTTTATACAAATATATTTTATACATTGTATATGTTTTAAAGCATTACTGATTTTTGATTTTATATGTAGATTTTTTCATAAAAATAACTCTAAAAATTTAATCTTATGAAAATTGAATATAGCTAAAGTTAAACTTGTTATAAGAAAATATTAGTTCAATTTAATGCATTTCTAGTAAAGTTCATAAAAACAATAATACAAACTTTGTAAGTTAAGTATAAATAAAATTGCAATATCACACAAAATTTTATTTTTGATCAGCGTTTCAATTTTAGTTGTATTTTTTAATTATAAATTAAAGTTTGCTAAGAAGTTCCTTACACAACCTTACACTAATAATTTGATAATAACATTAACAAGTATACTTGTTAGTTTGATTTTGAGTTCTGTTTTCATTTAATATTTATTTTTGTTTTATATGGTACTAAAAAATTTGTATGCTCAAAGCAATTGACTAAGGTAAAAAAAAAAATAACTAGAAATATATTATCAACATTTTTCATATAAGATTATGAAAAATTTTAAAACTTAATAAAACATGAGAATAAAAAGTATTAAAATTATATATATTTTTTTTACTTCAAATGTTCATAATTTAAACTTTCTTATAAATAACAGTTTTATATGTTTCTTTTTCTAATATACAGTTTGGTCATGTACAAGTTCATTGTAAAAAAAACATAAAAGCAACTTGCAAGTTTTTATTTCAAGACTGGTTCTCAGTATTAATAGAATAAATGTTTTTTGTTGTAAGAGTCTTTATAAAAGCGTGCTGATTTCATTTAGGTAACTAAGTTCATTAAAATCAATTAGTTATGAGGAACTTAAGTTAATTTTTTTGCTCATTTGATTATTGTTTGTGTAAACTGAAGTTTTAGTTATTTTATCTGCTTGTATACTTCTTTCATACAAATGTAGCTATGTATTACTATTATATAATACTTTTACACGGATGCTAGACTATATATTTTATAATCAGTAAAGTTATTAGTTGCCAAATTTTAACAAAACTTTTAAAAAGTTTTAGGATGGGTGAGGGCAAATTGGACTTTGCTTGTAAAAGTTATAATGATGAATAAATATTTAAATACATTATGTAAACAACATTACATGATATTTTATTTATATTTCTGTGCTTTTTTGTTCCTGTATAAATATATCACAGTTATGAGAAATTTACATTTTTTATAATAATTTAAAGTTTAAAAGTATAAATATTTTATACTTTTTTCAGTGATGATTTAAAAGAAACTACTTGGCTTCATCCAGTTACAAACCAAGCTGTGACAACAGGATACTTTAATAAACAAGGTCAGTTATCTTATCAAGACTAAGACTTTTGATATTCAGTTAGAGATATATATCATTTTTACTTATAAATAATAAATGACCTTACTCTGTTTTAGAGAATCTAAGCATTAGCTATTTTCTTTTTTATACAGCTTGTATAATAAAAATTATCTTTAAGAATTACCCCAAGGATGGCAAAAAGGTTACACTACTGAAGGAGGAGAGTTCTATATAGAGTATGTTTTCTTGTATGATTTAATTTATTTAGTTTGCAATGTTTGACAAACACAAAGTTATAAGTTTGTTTTTTGAATTTTATTTATTAAAAAAGTAATTATCAGAGTGAAAATTATAAATTAAAATACTAAACACCACTTTACGAAATTTAACAGACATAGAATTTTTAATACTAGTTTTTAAAAATCTTTTTATATAAAAAAAAAATTAATTTTGATAAACTATTTAAAACATCTATGAAAACAAGTTTTAACATATATAAGTATTAATTTGTTATTACAACTATCAAAATTTACCTGATTTACTTATTTTTATATTTACATTTTAGAACTGCATCTAACTCAATCATAAATTCTACTTGTTCTGTTTTTCTATCATAATAACTGTTTTAATTAGCTTTTAAACGTTATTAATTGATTATAAAATTATTAGTAAAGTAAAAAATGTTTTTGTACCAAAGTTTTGTAAATGTTTATATTTGTAAGAGTTCAAAAATCACTAACTTAACGACACAAGGGGTTTAACATTTTCATTTTATAAAACTAATCTTCACCTTTAGGCTTCAAGTATATTTATTTCAAATAATATAATTATAAAATTTAATTATAAAATATAAATTTCATTCTTTTAAAAGTTAATAAAATAGTTTACATGGATAATTTTTGTTTTATAAAAAGTTTCAACTGAATTTTTAGATATAGTCAGTTTTTACATATGGTGTTTAGGAATAGATGTGGAATAACTTTATAAATAAAATGAATAAAATCAACACTTTTTTTAGAAAAAGTGACTTTAGTATTTATATAAAAGCTTCAAGTACAAACTACAAGCCTGTTTTTATAGAATTCAAAAATATCATTTAAATTTTGAGATATTTAATTTTTTGTAAATGTTTCCGATACAACTGTATGGACCACAAACTTTTTGGGGTCAATTTTCTTGGAAATTTCAAAAATCACTAAAAATCCATCTACTCCTTCATTTTTCAAGCAATCTTCTTCAAATTTTCAGGAAATGTTACTTACATTATAAGAAAAAAATGTTACCTATGAAATTTGTTAATTTATAAAAAAAAAAGACAAATTAACAAATAAATTTTTTTTTTTATAAATATTTTCACTTAAAACTTTTTAAAGTCCAACGTAACGTTTTTTGTTAATGTTTAAAAATTAAACTGTAAAAGTTTAAAGAAGATTGCTTGAAAAATGTAGAAGGAGTTAGATTTTAAATAAAATAGTCTTTTTTTGCTGTTTTGGTTTTTGCTTCCCATAGGGAACCTATTAAGCAGCCTGACTTCGACCGGTAATATCTCAAAATCTAATTTGAATGTTTTAAAACGGTAAAAAGCAATTTAAAGTTTATTAAAAGCTCTCCAAAATAAGATCAACTTGAAAAAAATATGGCAACTCCCCTATGGCCTTAATTTTACATAGTGTTATAAAAAATAGTCTTTTGAAAAACTTAAGATACTGCAACTAAAAGTAATTTTTACTTTTTTTTTCAATGTACACAATCTTTTTGACCATAATAGCCTATTTTGTAAATAAATTAATAACTTTAAAACTTTTACTTTTTGACATGCTTTTAATTTGAACACTAAGTAAAGTTGTGTTGTAAAAAAAAGATTTCTTTAGAACCAGTTAGATATAAAAAAAAATTAGGGTAATTAAATTAAGCAATGTTTAGTTTTACAAAGTTTAAAACACGAATTTAAAAAATGAATGTATTCTTTATATGCTAAATATTATTTTTCAGTCACAACACAAATACTCATACTTTGGAATCTCCCTATCAAGATTGCAGGTATATTATTTGTTTTGCAACAGCATAATATGAGCTATATAGTCAAATTATTATTTAAAGTTTTATGTATTAAATAACTAGTTTAATTTAAATTTTATTTAAATAATTATGAAGTACTACCACGCAAATGAAAATTATTTTTATGTTGCAGTTTTTGATTTTATTAAGTTAAAATTTTAAAAGTATAAACTTTAAATTTGTTTGTGCAAAAAGCAATTGTTTCTTTCGCGCATTAAGTCATTGACGCCTCTTAAAGGCTGCTTTGAGACCCACTTGAATTTATTTTTTGCTCTCACTAAAGAACTTTAAACTAAATATTAAGTGAAAGTTGTTAATTAGCTAGTGTAAATATTACTTAAGATATGTTTGTATTTTGATTATAGTTATGAAATCTTGTTTTTTTTTACTTTTAGCATTGAAGAGCCGAAAGTTAGTAGCAAAAGAAGAGGGTCGTTTACAGGAAGTTTATTTCGACGTTCAAATGTTTGTTTAGCTATTAAAATACTTTTTTTTTTTGAAGTTTTTACACGACTTTATTTTCAGAGCAAAACAAGAAACTCTGGAAGAAAACAGGTATTTTTGTTTGTAATTTTAAACTTTAAGTTTGTTTTTATGTATACTTTATTCGTTTCACAAGTTGTTTGTGCATTTTTTGTTAATTTTCATAAAATAATTGTATAACGAAATAAAATAATTACTAACTAGTTGTGAAAAGTATTTAATATACATTTTTTAGATTTATACTGGGTTAAAATAAAAACAGTATAAACAAATAAATATCAAAACTTTTCTTGTTGTGCTTTAAAAAAATTATAACTGTATCTAAGTTTTTTTATACTTGACTTAGTTTATTATTTGTTGAACAAAATAAAATATTACAACAAAAATAAGCATGTACAATTTGTTTAAAATATGTTATTCTGTTTAATTATGCAATTCTGAGCTGTTAGAAATTTATAATGCCTGCTTTTTTTCTTGTATACTTTAAATACAAATTTTATTGTAAAGGTCAAGTAGAATTAAAAGAATTAAGAATCTTCTGTATTTAATATATTTATTTCATTTCGTTTCAATGTTATAATTTTTATTTCCTATATGATAATGTTTTTATACTTTGTGAGCTTAATACATTAATATTTATTTTAATGTTGTCCTACGTTTTGATACTTGAAAAATTATGTTTGATTTTTTTTCTTTTAGTCAAGTGGCCAGAACAAGCCGATGTCAAGGCGCACTTCGTTTGCGTCCGTCGCTTCTGTCCGCGATAAAAGTGGCGGGAAAATTGCAATGCGAAGAGACCCAACAGCGAAACCAATGAAGCAAGGTTATTTATATAAACAGAACTCCAATGGAGGAATGTGGAGGAAAAGGTGGTTTCTTCTGCTCTCCGACTACACTTTGTTTTACTATAAAGGTATGTTGATAATGTTTAAATTTTCTGGTTACGAACAAAATTTCATATTTAATATGAATTTTTGTTAAAAAGTTTTTTTAATTCTCTTAAAAGAAATATTTTGATATATCTATTTAAAAATTTTAGTAAACAAAAAAATATTGTTTCATTTATAATATATTCTTATTAAAAATTTTAATGATAGTATAAAATATACAATACAAATTATTCTAAATAAGTTAAACTCTTTTTAATGGATCTTTTTTATATTGAAATCAGCGACTTCAACGTTTGTTAAAATGTTAAGATAACTAATATTATATCAAACAAAGTTTTTACTTAGTTTAAATAGTTAGTAATTTTAGTTGAAATATTTAAATTTTATCATTCCCTTTTACACCCAAATAATTAATCTATGTATTGTACGTTATTCTTACTATGTTTACATTAGATTGTTCTGTGTTTACTTTATACTATACCTTAAAGGGTTTTTTTACAACAATTAAAGTACTTTGTTACGTTTTTTAACTAAAAATACACATTACATAGGCGCTCATTACCTTTTAATTTCATTTAACTTTTTTATTGTACACATTAAGTAGCTGTAGAACTGTATTAGTGGAGTAAAATTGTATTAAAATTTACTGTCTTATGTTGTACTTAACAATAGCTTGTTAAACAGTATAATATATATATAGTTTAACCTATTTTATTTTGTTCTGAAGATATCCTTAAACATTGAAACTAAGTAAACGATTCGAAAAATAGTTGTTATTTTATATTATAAATATATATTGAAATATATAATTAGTTCAGATACAGTAAATTATCTTAATAAATGATAAGTATATTTTTTAAAGGTTTTGAAATATTTATAAAGCTTTAGTTAAGCTTCTTTTTCTAAATTATTTAATTTAATTTGTGAAAACAAATATATGAAGGATTTATTACTTGAATATAGTTTTTATAGAACAGAAACTGATAATTTTTATTGAAAAATATTAATCAGCGTCATAACAATTTCATTTTTAGGTTAAATTATTATAAACAAACATAAGTAAATTACATATAATATCATCGATAACAAAAAAAAAACCATGTTTAAACTAATGGGTTTTTTTAAACCATTTTGTCTAAAAAATATTTTAAAAAATTTTAAACTTCTTGTTAGTAAAACGAAAATTTAATCAGTTTTTTTTATATTTTTTCAAAAAAATTAAATAAATGATAAATAATTTATTTTAAATACACAGATGCAAGCGAAAAGGAAGCTCTAGCAAGTATACTACTACCAAGTTACTCAGTCAGTCCAGTAACTAAAGATGACAAAATAAGTAGGAAACACACATTTAAAGTTAGTTTTTTAGTACAAGAAGTATAATTTTTTTTTAGTTTAATCCTTTCAACTTGATAATTTAATCATAGTACAAAAGTTGATCAGAACTTAATATTATTTTATTTCAAATGCACAATTACTACAATACAAGTATAATACTTCTTTTATAGCTTAACTAAGAAATTTTTTTTTTCTAAATAGTGAGTTTCAGACTTAAGAGCTTTTCTACAATCTAAAAGTTTGAAATAAAATCTGAGAAGTAATGCTTTTCTTTAAGCATTAAAAAAAAATTAAACTAAGCTATGTAATATATATCTTTATGGTTACAATATAATAAAAAAGTTGATTAAGTTTTTGAAAAAAATTAATTTATAAGAAAATGTAGTATAAGATATATATATAATTTTATGCCGTTTTCGTTGTAGACATACTGCACTTCTTTTTAATGAATAATTTAAAAAGTAATAACATAATTTTTTATTTATGCCTTTAAAACTCATTTTAAATATTTATTTTAATTTATTGTACTTCTAATATTGTTTTGTCGCTTATTAAAATTTACCTATCTTGTTTTTTTGTAAAATTTTCTTTATATACTAATTAACATTGTCAAGTAACTAATTATTATTATATATAGCTTAGATAAAAATTACAACACAATTATTTCTTTAGAACTCAAAAAAAATGTAAAAGTTGTTTGTTATTAGATATGTCTCAATTTTTTTTAAGTGAAGAATTTTTATATAAATGACACAAATTTTTCACTATATGAATTATAAAAACTTTGAATACTAATATTAAGTTTTTAAACAAAAAAAGGTTTTGTGGTAAAATTTACAAATTCATTCTTAATTTAAACTTATAATATCAACTTATAATTATTAATAATTGCTACTTTACTATTGCTTACTTTATTTATTTTTTGTTTTAAATTGCGTTTTTAAATATTTAAATATTTTCAGCGAGTACAAAAACTATTATAAGTAACTGCGGTTCGCGCAAGAATTGTTTTAGCCAGCAAGCAAATTTTCCTTGGTAAATTGACCCTTAACTTTTGAAAAGTTGATGACTCCTGATTTAGTCTAACGTTGGGAGAATGTGTAAAACTTATACCTAAGTGTTTTTTCTAAAGAAAACTCTAGAATAACTCTTCAACATTTCAGATAGAACATGCCGGTATGCGAACATACTTCATAAGTGCAGACTCTAAACAATTAATGACAGAGTGGGTCGATGCATTAAAACCTGTTTGCAATATGAACAACGTTCAGGATATCGATGGAGAACATCATGACGACTTAATGTTAGTGTTTTTATGTTAATCAAGATTATAAAATTTCACTATTTTTTTATTATTTCAAAGCATTTAAAGTTTTATGAGGTTAAAAGTTTTGATATGTTGAAAGTACAATTACGAAAATGTTATTTTTCAATATAAAAGATATAAAATTTTAATTGCAATAAAATAGTTTTTAACATACTTTAATATAATTTTTATATGCATGTAGAACTATTTTTGGTGGTCATAAATTTGTGCATGATGATAAATATTTCTTCAATAAAAAATAATGCATGCGTTTTTTTAGTAAATACTCAGCAACACTGGAGTTAATTTGTTGTGTACTTCTTTTCTTCTTTAATTCTATATTTTAAAACGAATTTGGTTTACTTAGGATTGTTAATTAGTTTTTAAGTATCATATTTTTATGTTTCAAACAAACATTTATAGATTTATAATTAGCTAAGCATTTATAGAAACATATTAAAGTTGTATTAAAAGTTGTTCAGATAAAGAAAATTAAAAAATTAAAACTTTTAAACAAATAGTTGTTTTTTTCGGACTTGAGTAATGCACTTGCATGTTTGAATTTATCTACTAAATAACTAATGTTATCTTTGTTTTTGTTTGTTGTAAATACTGTGTAAATAGATTGAAATAAAAACAACAAACATGTTTTAAATGTTTAAATTAATTTATTCATTAACACAAGTTTAATTTTGAGGATATTCTGGTGACTGCAAATTCAGAAATATATATACCAGTAGAGCATTAGTTAAAAATTAATAAATAAAATTACCATGTAAAATTAGTATTTTTAGCTTGTATTTATAAGCAGAATTTGAAAAACTAGCAGGTAATGTAAAAAAGCTATTGGTTTTCTTATATACGCAAATTATTTGCACGAAATTACATTTTATTCTATCCAACTAACAAATATATTAAGTTTGTTTGAAACTTAATAAAAAAGATCTTATTTTTTGCAGCGTTAACGAAAAATACTTATTATATCCTATGTAGTATGATTTGTTGTTAAAATAACTTGAGTTTTTTCATGACTTAAATAAATACGAAACTGCATGTTAATAAATAAATTTGGTTATCATACCAACTTTTATTTGAAAACATTTTTATGCATTATAGTTTTATTATAAACAACTTCCTTCTACATAGCATTTTATGGTCATGCTAACTTTTATTTTTTAATATTTATTTTATATAACTAGCTATGTATACATTTGTTAATTTAACCTCAATTGTGGTTCAAAGTACTTTTTTTTAATAGTAACAGATTGATTTAGTTGTTAACTTAATACACAAGTTAAAAATAACTTCACCATAGCTCATAAACGTTTGTTTGATAGTCACTTTTTAATGCATTTATAAACTATGTACGTATGTGTTTTTACAAAAGTTATTAGAAATACAAAGCACAATGTAGTTTTATTCAACAAAAGATTGGCATTTTGCGAATATTTTAGTGTGCTGATTAGGCAAGAAAACTCTTTTTAGAGCACCTCTTGACATATTATTCTTTGTGAGAAAAGAACCCAAGTTTAAACTTTCAATGGCTTATCTAAGCTTTCTGTTTAAACTAGCTGCTTTTACATCTTTTTATTTATTTGCGCACACCTGTCACAGTTAACTAAATACCTTAAATTTCTTGTAGACTTAGCATGTTTTAAAACTGAAAATATTTTGTTGTTTAGTAAATAAAAATTATAAATTATAGTTATTTATTTTCACTTTGGATGTAAGTATTTTGAAGTTGATTAAAATTTATTCATTGTATCTCATGAATAAGCTTTTTTCTATAAAACCAATGAACATATTAAAATTAGTAATTCATCTCAGCAGTGTTCAAGTAATTTTAATTACTTTATTTCGAAACTTTATGGTTTGTGTAAAAGCCTTTTCATATATATTTTTTAATTTAAGATTAAACTATCTTGATTGTACTGTATTTGATGATAAGCATTGAGATACTATAAACCTTTTAATAACTACTAAGCACACTGGTAATTAAGAATCTCAATATGTTATTTTACTCTATTGCAACGTATATTGTTTTTGTCTCATAGGGAAAAAAATTACTTGACCAAAAATCCATAACAGTTTTTATTAAAAGCAAAAAGTTATTATGAATATATTTTTTTAAACTTGTAAGTTTTCTTTAAATATCGTTAAAAAACTCTATGACTGTAAACTTTTAGCTTTAAGTTTTTAAATAATACTTTTCAGGCGCTGAAGTTAATTGTGGTTGACAATAAAAAAGTGGATAAATAAAATAGAGTTAGCAGTAGTTTTCTTAAACCATTCCTTCTTTAATTCAGACTGACTCACCATTTTGTAGTCGGCGGTCCAATTTAACTAGAAAAAGTCTTTTGCTGGAGGACTTATTACAAAAAGTTTTCGTGGCAACTTAAAAACAATTAAGTTCATAAAACATTTTTTTGATAAAATCTTATTAAAATTCTTATTTTTTAAACTTTTCTATTTACTGTAAATTTATGTACTTTTCAAAACATCTTGGTTTTGTTTGTGTTGTACAACTATTTTTCAAACTAAAAAATGCGTCTTGGCTGGAGGTTTCTGCATCCTTACCTACTCCTACTTACATTACCTACTCCTAATAAAGCTTAGTTAGTTTTAGATGACTAAAGCTAGTTTTCTGGTTTAAAAATAAATAGAAAAAGTTTTGTATTATAAATCTGTTTTATTATGAGCAGAACTTTTTATATAAATATAAAAATGTGTGAGAGTTAAAATTTCTGATTTCTTAAACTAAATAAAACGTAGTAGATTGACATTAGAAATTTAAAACAACCGTAGTGTGCCTAAAAGAACAAATAGTTATGAACTATATCTATCAAAAAAAAAAACTTTACTACTAAGGTAATAAATCAGCCAAGTTTTTATTACTATTTTAAAAGTAAGTTGATACTGTGAGAGTAACAAATGAGTTATTTTATTATTTTATTTTTACGTCATACCAAAGTTTTTATAAATTTAATGTGGTTAATAAACTTTACTACAAATTTTATTTAAAAGTCTGAATATAATATTTTTTAAATTAAATTTCAAATAAGTTTTGAAGTTTTAAGTAGAATTTCCTTCGAAGATATTAAAAGTTAGGTTAAAAATATAAGCGAGGTTTTTGTTATGTCTTATGTGAACTTTTATTAGTAGTGTAATTCAGTCTGTTGTTAGAGATATTTTATATTGTAACTTTATTACTTGAAGTATTTTGATTTTTTTTTCAAAAGTAAATTTGATAATACTCATGTGCAAATTAACAAAGTTTTTTTTATATCATTCATAGTTAAAATTAGCAAAGTATTTTTTTATTGTTTTAATTTATTACTATTTTTTTATTACTTTTAAATTTAAATAAATATAATAAATCATTTACATGTTTTTAGTGTTTATTAACTTTAACCGGCTTACAACAATTAAAAGCAAGGCTGACTTTATAAACTGAATGATTAAAAATTAGTTTTTACTTAAATTAAACTATAGTATTCAAGCGATTAAATCTAAATTTCGGAGATTTGAAAACAAATATTGCTACTATTGTTTGCTGTAATTATTCTTTATTAAATTAAAGCAATTAAATAATCATACAATTTAGAAGTTTAAGCAATAAACTCTCATGAGACTTGATAGTGGTATAAATACTTGTTGTATTTTCAAGACTATTGAGAGCTTCTAACCACAACTATTGTTTATTATTATTTTTTTGGTTTTAGAGTAATACTTAAACATTTTAGTAGAATATTTTTTTTAGTAGTATTTTATTGAAGTGCAATTATAAAAATAACCAATCATATTATAAACTTATAATATTTAAATTGCTTGTAATAATTTTAAATTTTACACTAATTTTTTTTTCATAATTATCAAATTTTATTTTACATTGTTGTATAAAATAAGCTTTTTTTTTTTTTTGTAAATGCATCTGGATAGCTTCAATTGTAGATTTAGACGTAGTAATTAATTTGTAAAATTTTAGGTTTTGCTTTAATATAAAATAAATAGCTTTCTAAATTGAAAATGCCTTCCTTCTTAAAACGAATTTTCAGCAGTTCAAAAAAGAAAAACAAAGAGTAAGTTAACAAGATTTTAAAACTAATTTTACTTCATTTTAACATGAAAACGTTATTTTAAAATTAAATAGTTAAATAGTTTTTTGTTATTTATTTCAAGCCTAATAGTATGATTAATCTTTATTAATTACTCTTTTAAATTTAAAATAACATTTTCTAAGTGATCTAGTATTAATTTATCTGCATGTTAGTTTAATTTGGTGTAGAGTAATTTCGGTGTTTTATATAACTTGTTTGGAATTTATTTTCTAATTTCGTTAGACTGACTTAAATTTAATTTAGTATGCGATTATTTTTACACAATTAGAGTTTATGCAGTCAATTTTTTTTGTAAAAATACTCTTTTAATGATCATTTAGTTAGTAAACATAACATTAATCATCGGTTTTTTTTGATTAAATTTTTACTCTAAACATTTCTATATTCTTTTTAATATTGCTTGACATCAATACGTTACTTTGAATTCCGACAGCAAGCCAAAAGTAGAAAAAGACGACAAAAAGAAAAAAACAGAAAAAAAGAAAGCGAAAAAAGCTAAAGTTGGTACTTCTTTGACGGATGCAGAAAGAGAATGCGGTTTTGAAAATAAAACCTCAAATGCACCTAAAAGTAAGCCAAACGGTAAAACTGCTTCTGAAAAACAACAAACTTCCCAAAATAGCAGTCAGGATACAAAGACCAGAGCCCAAAAAAAATCCGCTACCAGCTCACATGCTCAAACTAAGCAGCAATCAAGAACAAATAAAGCAAAGTCAAGTTTTTCACAACCAACATCTCAGCATGGCGCTACGAGATCAGGGCAGCAGAGCACAAGAGCTCAATCACAAAATCCAAGTGCCAAAACAAGCCAAATGCCTGCAACTTTCCAGCCGAAACCACTGACTAAACAAGATTTGATTAAACATCAGCAACTTCAGCGACAGTTTGTTATTTATAATATTTAATTAGTACATTTCTTTAATAGCATCAAATGTTTTGTTATAAAAATTAATTAGAAAAATTTAAACTAAGATATAATTTAATATTTGAATAAAAAACTTAAAAAAACTAAAAATAAAAAGAATTATTTATTTAAAAAAAAAGCTATGCTCTATTACACAGAAAACTTAAGTGATGAAACTCATAAATAAGACTCATGAATTAGAAAATACTCTAGAATTGTTTTTGCTTTAGATGTTTTTGCGGGCCTTTAAATGTTTTTGAATTTATCGAATTAGTATTTATTACACATTGTTTATCGCAGAGCGCAGATGGATAGGCAAGCAAAAATAAGAAGCTGGATGCAGGGGAGAGGAGATCATCAATCAGCATTTACTCCGTTAGTTTAATTAGTAGATTCTTATTTTTATTATTAGTTTATAAACGCATGACAACATTTAAGTCTTGATTAATTTTTGTAATAATTTTTAATTTTAACTCAAACTTGAAAATACATATAAGATATATATAAGGTAGTTAAATGCGTTGAAAGCAGTTTTGGTGAGCAAAAGTTTTTCATAAAAAACAAGGTGGAATAAAAAAAAATAAAAATCATACCAAAATAATTTGAAATTTAAATTTAAAATCATATTAAGCCGTATCCGGGGACAAAACAGAATCCTTTATCTAATATTCCAGACAGTTGTACTTAGTATCAATTCAAAATTGCTACTAGAGCTAAAAACAAATCTATCCAATGCAATAATAAAGCAAACTAAAACCGTTTGAATCATTGATAATGTCAATAAATGATAGAAGTATTGAACACTAGTTTTCTTTATCATTTTATTGGATAGATTTGTTTTGACCTCCTGTAGCAATTTTGAAGTTTAAATTGTCAAAGAATGTAGCAATAAGTAAATCCATAGGTTTTTGTAAATTTGTATAATATAAATATATTTATTTTTAATAATATTTATTTAAATACTACAACGTTTTTATGCAAATTATTAAATTTTAGATTTTGTGTTGTACTTATTCTTTGATTATTAATTTCAACACTCTCTGTGCTTATAAATGACTTATTTTTTCTAGTTATGTCTATAGTTAAATTTCTTTATAATGACTATAAACATTATGGTTTCTTTAACTTAACAGTCAATACCCATACTCAACCGTTGATGGATACGCACAGTCCATGATCGCCCAGCCTCATCGCTTTCACAACAACATGTCAACAGTGCACCGTAGTCACAACAACAACGTGCACATGTATCACCCACAGCGCATAGTGCCAGGTTCAATGATAAATGTTCCTCGCCACACGACACACCGACAAAATGGAAGAAGGGCAGTCGCGAGAATGCCGCAGATGCCGCAAATGCAAAAGTTTCCAGAGTCAGCTAACCTAGTGAGTTTTTTATCTAAAAAGTAATGAATATAAAATATTACTGATTCACGGGTTTAGGTAAACAAGTAATTTTACTTTAATTTCAGTTTGTAGACAAGAGTAAAGTTGTTCCCCATACAAGTTTTTTAAACATACAGTACTTGGTATATTGTTAGTTGAGTATCGTTTAAAATTTTAATGTATTAAAGTAAAATAGTAACTAAAACTAAAAATCAGACTGAATTGGACTCATCTAAAGTTGGTCAAATGAAATCTTCGAAGAGCCACCACGATATTCATCAAATGCCACAATTTAATAGTGTTGTAAACCTACCACAATCAAGATCTGAAAATGTTTCGTTCAATAGTCACGGGTTATTTTTAGTTTTATTATGCCTTTTTATTTATAAATATATATTTTTTTTACTTGCTAGGTAAACTAAACAAGTTAAATTTTTTAACATATATATAAATGTTGTAGCCATATTAAAAAAATGACCAAGTAGCTTCAACTTATGTAAGTTTATTGTTTTGTATATTGTAATCACTAACAAAATAAATAGCGCTCCAGCCTCACATCTAGGAACTTCGAAAGTTGCAAGAAACTCTTCGTTTGTTAGTGCAGGTTTGTATGTGTTCAATTTATGGTTTGTGTGATATTTTATGGTATATTATTTAATTGTATAAAAATCTTAAAATCTAAGTAGTTCAACTAAATTTTAAATAAATTTAGTCTATATAAAATAACATTTTTTTTCAGTTGCAACCCAGAAAAGGAGCAATGTCAAAGTAAAGCAAATTGATCTCAAAGCTGTGAACGTAAGTTGAAGTTTTTTTAATTTTTTCACCTTTTTAATGAAAACTCTTTTGTAACTTGGTTGCGCAGGGCAAAAAAATGCGCGCATTCGCAATCAGCTCAATGATCTCCACAAAAAATCCAACGCATGAAGAAAACTCCTCTCGCCAAAAATCTTACTGGTCTTCCACAGGCAACCTCAGATCGTCTCCTAGTCTTCATAGCGGGCAGGTAGTAAAAGCTTGCTGTGCTTCAACACAACGGCCAATATACTTATAATTTAATGCTGCTTTTGGTATATGGGGAATGTAAAAAACTTTGGCATCAAAAGTTTTCATGTATGAGCTTTATTACAAACATTATTAAGTATTTAATTTAAATTTTTCATATTATTTACAATTGACGATAGCATAACATATTAAGTGTGTTATATAAGTAAATTGTTAAATTTAGCATGAAAATAGTAGTAATAGTTTTTCAATAAAAACGGAAAACTTTTAAAAATTGTATTTATAGTTAAAAGTAATTTGTCACTAGGCTTTTTTATTTTAAGACATCGCCGTTTTAAATTTGAGTTAAGTAGTTTTTTTCATACAAAGCTACAACTATATATTTGTAGCTACTAAAACTTTGTATGCTACTAGGTTGTAAAATGTTTACTGCATGAAATATTAAAAGTATTTGCATTTTACTGTTGGTGGCATTCAAATATTTTTCATAAAACATTTGTTAAGTATTTATAGTTATTTTCATACCTTGTTAATATGATATTAATTATGTTTAATAAAAATTCCTTTAAAAGTTCTTTGTTACCTTTTTAATAAATCTAAAATATTATAATAATCATATTGTTATTTGAAACACTTGTTTGATAATTTTAGAGTTCGATTTTTTATAGTGTTCTAAAAGTTTTTTTCACAAAATTAATTTATTTGCATGGTTTGAAACCACTTGAACAGCTTTATTATATTTAATCTATTTACAAATAGTAAATATACGTTTCTTATTTAATTTGAACTTGTATTTTTCAATTTGTGCCATGTACACTGCTGATAAAGTTTTGTAACAAGTTTACAAGCTATATTAAATATTATGTTTTGCTTTATTTTAACTGCTCAGTGTAGTATTTCTTTTTTCTCAAATTGTTTTATAAAGTTTTTCAGTTATGGTATGAACTGTATGAAAAAGTCATTTTTATTGATTATTTATCAATAAAACCTTTAATGGTTTGTTTTAAAAAATAAAATTTTAAAAAAACATAGATAAAAATGTTAGTTAGGATAGATTATAACTGTGATAAAAATGTATAAATTATATAATTCATAAATAATTTCAAAATTTTTATACATAAAAAAAAAGCAGTCCTAATATATAAACATTTACAAGTGTCAACTTTGAGAAGCAAAATATTACTAAATTTCATAAAAATGGGTTATTATAAATTGTTGTAACACGCATAGCTTTGATTGGTTAAGCATACCAAAAAAGGTTTGCTTAATAAGCTATTAAGCGTAGTTAATTTTACTTAAGTGATTATAATTTGAAAACTTTTTTTTTTTTTTGAATGTGTCTGTCATAAATTTTGTATTAAAAAAATATTTTTTTGAATATGTAATGCTTTATATTATAGAATTATAAATAACTATTTTAGATATACTTAATTTCCACTTGTTTAGTTTGATATTTATGTGTTGAAAATTATTAATATTTAACTACAGACGGAAAACATTGAACCAAAAATCGTCGTTGAAGCAAAGTTTAATGCACGCGTTAGTTTTTATTTTGAAGTGCACAGCAGAAGTAGTTTGTAACTTTTGTTGTAATTACTAACTTTGTTGTAATATTTTGTTTACATTAAATTAGCTAACATTTATCTTATCAGGAAACTCTGGAATCGCTTGAAGATATTAAGTTCAGTGCAGAAGACATATATCTAGAAATGCAAAAACTTAAACCGAAAATAAAAGAGATTGAGCAGAAAATGGAAACTGCTGAAAATGAATCACTATTTGGTTTAGATTAAATTACAAATGTTGAAAACTATGTAAATAAATAAGCTATAGAATTTCTGATAATTTACTTAGTCTTATCAAGTGTTTACAACTCAAGATAAAACTGAAATTAAATAGATATGTACTAAAGAAAGTAAAAAAAAAAAAAGTTTAAAATGTGTGTGTTTTTCAGAAATGATCACCTAAACTAGTTTAAAACTTTACACAAAATTTACATTTTGAATTTCTTACAGACGAATATTCTAGCCTCCAAGACGAGTTGTCTACAAACAAAAAGGAATTAGTCGGCATGGCTAAAGTTTGTTTTTACAGTTCTTTTAAGAAGTTATTTAATTTTTTAGTTTAAAAAAGAACTTTTTTATATTTTAGGTCAATATAAAACAATAAGTCACCCAAGTAGACAAGTTTTTATACTGCTATGGTTTAGATCTTTAATTGTAAACAAAAATGTTTAAATTTTTAACTTTCATTACACATTACTAATTTCACTTAAAAGTTTGTACTTAATTATATGTTATAAAGTATATTCGAACAGAGCTTGCATAATCATCAAGGCTCAGTAGATGCAATGGAAAAAGAATATCGTCAACATAAGTCTAAAACACTGAATGCAATTGACTCTTTAGCCAAGTAAGTATAAATTAATATACCCGTATTAGTTTGTTTAAAGTTAAAAATCTTGTTGTACTAAAAATATTGAGAAATAAACGGTTTTTTATGTGTATATATTTTATACAATAGTTATAATTAAAATGAAAAACGTAAAATTTTCAAATTTTGTTTTTTGTAAAAGCCTACTTGGTTTGGACAAGTTGTTCAACATATGCTGCAGGTTTGTTGTGCAGTTGACTGTACTTTCCATTAACATCTTTGTAACTAGATTTTATGTAAATATTGTGATAAGATCGTGATGCTTTGTTATAGTTTTAAACTTATGTAATTTGTACTGTGTAGTATTTAGAATGGTATGATATAACTGTGTTATTTTGCGTTTTCAGTCTTTTAAATTTTCATGTGCTATAAAATAATTTGTTTAATTATCTCATGTATAAAGTCTTGTCAACAAAAACCTTGAAATTTTTGTTCGTGGTGTAAAACTTTAGTAGGCGTTTTAAAATAAACTATAGTGATAAAAACTGTAGTAAATATTAATTCATATAACTTATTCATATGAACATAAATAAGTTTTATTGTAAACTTGAAATAGTTATAATTTTTTTAATGAACATAAACATAAATATTACCATGATATTGAAATTACAATTTCTAGTAAAAAATATTTTAAAAACAGTGCAAACACTGTGTGAGCTTTTAAATTTAAATCGACACTAAATACAAATGTATATATTATCACAATATTAGTGAAAATGAAGAGGAAATTGAAGTGCAAAAAATCAAGTTGCAGCAAATAGATCAAGTGTTGAAGCAATTAAAAACAGCTAAAGTGAACCTCGTTAATTTTATGGAGTTTTACCGCAACGATAGACAACCATCTATCATTGAAAATTCTACTCGTGAGTCGCTTGAATATTTCTTTTGATGAAAGTATTTTTACCTTTCACTTCAGAAATTAAATTTTTCAAATTTTCTTTTCATTTCTCAAAATCTATCCAGTATTTATTTTAAATCTTATGTTTTAAGTACTTTATTTTAGTAATTTTTCCTAGACAGTTTTGTACAAAAACTTTTTTAACACAAAGTCATTCAGGTACATTCAATTTACATATATTAGTTTTACGAAAGCTTTTGTGGTTTTTAGTTTTCTTTACCACGGAAATAAAAATGTTTTGAAATATTTCATACAAATTTTTAATATACAAATAAATATTCAGCGTTCACATCTCCCACTGCCTCGCTTCCTTCATCAGTGTCTGCTTACGATTTACATTCAAAGTTGGTTTGTGTTGAATAAAAAGCGATTGCTAAATCTATAAGCTTATAGAGCTACTCATGTAAAACGCTAAGTATACCGTAAAATATTATTATTTATCTTTGATATTAATGTTTTTTTTTTAGAGTTGAGAGTCAATCAAAACCAGTAAACAATGTTTCATCTTCAAGCGTACTTATTAAACCTAAAAGTTAGTTTTTTCTTTACTTTTCTTTTTTTAAGGTAGTTATGGTTTATACTTATTTATAAAAACATAAAAACAGTGAAGCACTCAACCTCAGTGGACAATTTGACAGCTGATTCTTTCTTCACAACTAATAAATTTTCCACATTGAGTAGAAGTGATAGATCTAAGTCTGCTTTTGATAGATTGCGACAAGGCAATGGAGTTAATGTGAACAAACCTAACGAAATTAAAAATATCCAAAAACAAATCGTTCAGTTAGTTTTTTAAGATATGTTTTTCTATACTATAATATGTTGTTCTTTGATTATTTTGTTCTTATTATTTTTGTAATAACATAAAAATAATCAATATACTGTCTAAAAGTGTTTTAAAAAAGTTGATAGTGATGTTTTTTAGTTCAAAAATGTTGAACTAATTTAAAAAAGATAAAAAACAACTAAAATTGTTACACCTAATTTTTTGTATAAAATTCACAATTTAATTTAAGGAAAAAAATATTGATATTAGCTATTGAATTGTTTTTGCGATTGCTGCAATCCAATTGTGTGTTTTTTTATTTAATTTTTTTGTCTGATAACTTGTTTTAAAATTAAATTATAGTTTTACTTTTATAAAACAGGAACAGATTGAAAACGTTGACACTTGATAGAAAACGTAGCAAGCAACCAGGTTGGGTGACTCAGCAACAAAATGGAATAGGAACTGATGTCCACCAAGCAATAAAACATAACAAAATGCCTAAAGTTTGCATATTATTTCATCAATCTATGTAAAAAGTTTATGCCTAATTTTTACTTTTGCTACTTTTTAACAGGCCCTTAAAAAAGCGAAGCAAATGAAGCAGCAATCATTGAAAAATTCATACAAAGCTCAGTCGTCCGCAAAAATTAACCAATCAGGCTTTGATTTTGACGATTTCAAGGAGTCGGTGGACAACGCGATGGGCGGAACTTCAGAGCAGAGTAAGAGCTCGGCCAATGGTGGCGTCACAATGCAGCTACCTCCTCCGCCAAGTGAAGATGAGTTGAAAGCGGTTTCCGTTGATGAAGTTTCATACACCAGTGAAGACGTGCATCAAGTTGGTTGTTTTTAATTGTTCATGCATGTTGCCTGTTGTGAGCTTCTTCTGTACTTTTGTGAAGTTTATTCTGCATAAACTTTTTTACTAACTTTACTAATGTTTATGACCTTTATAGTTTTAAGATAAACAAAAATTTAAGTTTAATAGTTATTTTTATTTCTATTCATCTAGTTGTGTGTATTTTATAAGTTTTGAAAACAGTGTCTGTAGATAATTTAACTAGTATATAATTTTTTTATTATTAATATGTAATAAAATTTGTTTTTATTAAGGTCTGGTAAACTATTTTAAAATAAGTAAAGTTTTTCTATTAGTTTTTTTCAACTATAGCGTAAAACGATGATTTATTGAAAATGTTTGCAAGATGTAAGTAAATGTTGTGGCAATTACCATTACATGTGGTTTCCATGTTGTGTTTTGTTGATATTTTGTGTGTTTGAGATGTCATGAAAAATTGTTTGTTTCTTCTGTTTTGTCAAAGTGTGACGCACGTTTTAAAAATTTGCCGGGGGCATATTTCACGGTTTAAAATTTACTTGATTATATCAACTTGTGTATTGTAAATAAAATTACTTAATGTAAACTAAAAATGTTTTAAACTCACCATACTTTTTCATGAAAATGTGTTAAGTTATTGACATTTTTAAGGCAATATTTTAAAATAAATTTTGGATGACATAATAAGACCAGTTAGCGAGGAATTAATTTCTAACAAATTTTTAAGTTTAAGTTAATCTTAAAATAAACTTATATTATTGTTACACAGTTGTTTGTGTTGAACAAATGTTTTTGTGTGTTTAATAATTTCACTAACTGCATGTCACTGATGTTTAGTTAAGCGGAGGGCTGCCACCTCAAAAAGTGCAGATTCCCGACCGCCTGCTTGAATTTGAAGATGACGACCATCTGCTGTCTCCCGACCAGCTCAGGGTTAAGCAACAGAAAATCAGTGCGATTGAGACCATGCTAACTAGAACTGGGTTAGAAGTGTCTGACTGACATAGCCGCATGTAGATCTGGCTTGGTTGCATGTAGATAATTTATAATTAGACATAGATTTGTTACCGCATTAGGTGACTGTATCACAAAAATTGCTGCTGCTTTTATTTTTAATTATTCTCTTTAATTTCATCAACTTTAAGGTAAACTAGTAAATTTAAACAAATAAATGTATGTATTATTCTATAATTGTATTTACGTTTGTATAGGAGCTGTAAATATTACTTGCTGTTTTAAAGTTTTGATGAAGTAAATTGCTTTAATTTTTGCCAATCAATAGTACTATAGAACTGACTTCGGTTTTGTAGTTTGCTGTGCTACTTTGTTTATAATTTAGTAAAATGTTAGTACTGCAAAAATGTGTGCCGCACTATATAATAGTGCTTTTATAATTTGAGTGGTCTTATAACTATGAAATAAATACATAGCTCATTTTTATGAAAATATTGATAGAATATAGTTTAACATTAAATCATTTAAAAATTGTCTAGAATAAAATTTAAATATCAGTTTTAAGAATTTTGTTCTTTATAATTACCTGTTTACATACTTAAAATTTTTCTTTAAATAGTTAGCTTACATAGTATGTAATAAATGTTATGTATTAAGTAAGTGCTTAAGGCTAAAATAATTCAACAAGTCTAATTTCAATAAATGAACAAAAAATTAAGTTTGAAAAAATTATAAGGTGCTTGTTACTAATTGGTTCACTGTTTAAAATTTAAGTCGTATATTTTGATAAATATGATTTATTTTAAACATTATATACAAAAGAGACACTCAATGCAGTAATCCTGATATATTTCACGCTATTTTCATCATGGATACATAGCAATAGATATTTTTTTTTGTAAATATTAACTGATTTATAGTAGTTAATTGTATTGAAAAGCTTACGGCCTCTGATATAAAGTAAACTTTTCAATGTTGTGTTTATTTATTGTGATTTTTATATTACAGCAGATGTAGTTTTATCAAAATTAAGTTACTTTAGAATTTAATTGTTGATAAATTAGAATTATAACAAATTTTAGATTTATTATCACTAAAGTATTTTACTTTTTTCAAAGAATATAATCGACTAAATTGGTCTAATTGAAATGAAATATAACATTATTGTCGAACAGATGTGAACGTATTGCGTGGTGTTTAAGTTTTTTCTCACTAAAAGTTCTGAAATTAAAAGCAGTTATATTAATAACTTAATTATGTTGTTTACATTTCTATTTATCAGTGTTTCAGGTGTGCTATCAGATTTTTATACGTCTAACAAGCTGATTATTTTGTGAATAAATAATTTATAATCATATTTATACTTTTTCAGAGATTTAAACTATACACTGCTTGAACAATTAGCTAGATTATAATTATTTATATAAATGTTCTTAAACTGTAGGACTGAAAACAAACACGTTTTTAAATATTTTATGTGGCTACAGGCAAACGGTGATGGCACCGAACATCCATTTGGCGGCGTCGTTAGCAGCGGAAGCGGGCTCAGTAGCGCGACTAGTGGCAATGAACGCGATGATCCGCCGCGAGGAGGAGCAAGAGACTCCACAAGGGAAGACAACCAATCATCGCGAAGCTTCGTCGACAAGGCAAAGTATTTCAGCGAGTGCTTCAACGAGGAGCAGTGAGGCTTTAGGTGAAGTCTCAAGAGCACGATCAACGCTTTTATAATTTTGATTTAGTTTGAAAATTTTTGAATTTTATTATTGCATTGAGACAAGAACTTTTTAAGAAACTATTTTTTAAGAATAACTTTATTTAATAGTATGGTTTATTTTTTAAATAGTTTAAGATGCAGTAATGAAACACATTTTGTATAAAATAGTGTTGAAGTTGTTTTCGTGTGGATTATGATGTTTGATAAGTCGATTTGAATATCGAGTTTTTCAATCATGTTTTTTATTGCTTTTTTTTGGTATACTAACAAATAGTGCTTTTTTGGTACATAACTTTTGACGCAAATACTCACTTATTTAAATTTTCCTATTCCATTGGTCAATTTGTTCATAGGTGCTGTTTAATCCGAAATGTGTCTTTAAATACAAGTGCTGCGTCCGAAGTTTGGCACTATTATTTTCGTCGTTCATTTTCTAGACTGTATTAAAAGTTTTAATATATATTAATATTTGCAGTCACTTTTTATCTTCAATACTAAAATTAATAATAATGTTGTATAATGTTTTACAATATGCTCCCTTACATCCGTGCATCTATTGAATTGTGAGTAGATAACACATTACTGTGCGCTGATGCCTAACTTTCTTAATATTGGCTTTTATGCTGAAAGTACTTTAGTTGTACTTGCTTTTTAGATTGTTTCAAAAACAGTGTTGATAATTGCTTTTTAATTATTTTTCATGTAACAATTCCTGACTTCTAAAAGTTTTGAAAAGTGTAATTAGCTTTTGTGAAAGTTCATAAACTACTTTTTGAATAAATTTGAACATTTTTTTTGTGTTGTTGTCTAAATAAAATATCACCTAAGTATTCTTATTATAATAAAACTTTTGAAAAAACTAGTTTTATTTACATTGAAAAAATAAATAAACACTTTCTAAGAATTTAGAGGATAAAGATGTTTATTTTAAAAAAATATTAAGCAATTTTAATGTTGAGTTGAATAAATATTTTTAGTTTCTTAACTTTAAATATTTTTTAAGATTGTATTAGAGTTTTATAAGCTTTTTGTTTAAACTCTTTTTTTGTTTCATTTTTTTCAGTTCATTATATACATAAAACTATCTAAAAATTATCTCTAAGGTAAAATTAATTCTTTTAGTAGTATTTTGACTATATCAATTTTAAAGCTTTGAAATCGTAAATTTATCAACCCCTTGATAGCCTTAAATATACAACAATCTGAAAACCAATATATCCATAAATCCGGGAATTTCCTTAATAATTTATTTAAAGACTAACTTTATAAAGATTTAAATTTATCTTCACGGCTCTTTATTGAACTAAAGGCATACATATTGGAAAACAAATACTTAAACAAAAAATCTAATTTTTATATAATTCGTTTTTTTTTTACATAATCTGATTATTATTTTATAAATTCTAAGAACGTAGATAAAAGATAGTTTTTTTAAGTTTTCTACTTAACAATTACTTAATTTTATACGCATAGTGTATAACTATATCAGCCTGTCTGTGACAAATTAAAAATATCATTGAAACGTTTCTAGTAGTGATCTATCGGATCAAGGATCCGGAACCGACCATTTTTTGCCCAGAATCTGCTAGATTCTTATTTTGAAAAGATCCGGATCCTACCTGGGATTTGGTCGGATCCAGTAGGCTTGGAAAGACTTTGTTTTCCGCGATTAGCTTCTTTCAGTTTTATATGCTTATATTACTTTTTTTTGAACATTTATTATATACAAAATTAGTTAAGCGAAACAGACTAATTAAGTAATTCAATTATTTGTTGTAAACATGCAGGTACATACATCCATTAGAGCAGTGCTTCTGAACCTTTTTCTAGTGGCGGAACCCTTTTCCAAAGTTCAACTTTTCCGCGGAACTCCGAATTTAATTTTACACAAAATGTTTAATATAATATTTCCTGCAAAAAACGAAAGAATTTCAGTGAAAAATGAATTTTTTAGCAAAACTATACCATTGTTAGAAATCATACCAATTGTAATAGTATTAAGTCGAGTCAAACTCAAAGTGCGCAAGAGGCAATAGGTATTTTATGATTCTATAATAAATAAACTAAAACAAACATGATTAATCGCAACGTCATAAAAATCTTTCCTTGCATTATAAAATCAAAATGAGAGCTACAAACAATAACGAAATGAACATGAACCTAATCGAATTCACAGATTACTGTGTAAACGGGTAAGATGCCTAACAAAAAATAAATAAAAAACATTTAGTGCGAAATTTGAACTAGTCTGTTAGCAACAAGCATGTCAATGCGCGGCTGGATTTTGGATAGACTGAGACGGAGAAAGGCAGATAAGGTTGGAGTCAGTATACAGTTCCTTTGCTTTGTTTTAATGTTTGTTACATGCGAAAAGCCGGACTCGGAAAGATAAGTGGTGTCGAATAGTAAAAGAAATTTTACTGCACGCTTTGCTAAGACGGGGTACTCTGAAATTGCACATATCCAAAAATATAAAAGCTCCTTCCTTTTAAAACTCAATTTTAAATTGCTATCTTCAGATAGTTGCAGCAACTCGTTTTCTGTATCTGTAGGAAGATTCACTTCTTCTGAAGCAATATCACACATAAAAGGATTTAAAATCCATAAATTTCCGATGCGAACATCTTCAGGAAAATAATGTTGAAACTTTATAGGCAAAAGATCAAGGTGGTTGTTTATTTCGTCAGAGAAGTTGAATTCTATGCATTTTTCATGGGCCTCATTAAACCGGTGAAACATCGCAAATTTACCATTGCTAACCAATTTCTTCTAAAATTTAATTATATTTTTTAACGCCTCAATCTTGTCTGTCATGACAAAAATGGAATTTTGCTTCCCTTGCATGCTTAAGTTCAAAGCGTTAAATTTTTCAAAAGTAACGGTGAGATAAGCTATCCTGGCCGAAAAAACATCATCTTCAAATAATTTGCGCAACTACGACACCTATTAATAATGAATACCCATTAAAAGTCCTACCGCTAGATACACACTAAGAAGATCAATGAATGCTATAATTATATATGTTTTCCATTTTCTGTGTTCCATTTTTTTTTTGAAGTTTTATGATTTATGTTATTTTTTCTTATAATTTTATTTCTTTTTTAAAATTAAAAAGGCTTCGCGGAACCCCTGAGAGGCGTCGCGGAACCCTAGGGTTCCGCGGAACCCCATTTCAGAAGCACTGCATTAGAGTAAAAAATAATGAATTGTTAATTTATAGTTTCTTGCAGATTAGACTCTGTAATTTAGTTTTATTTATAAACTTAAAATATTTTCGTTTCTTAATATAAAACATATGTTTAAACTTTGGTGTGTTTTAATTTGTTGAAAGTCTTTAAAATTTTAATTTAACTATTTTGTTCTCGTTTGATTATATTAAATAATGTAAAAACTCTACAAGTACAGCTCATTGAATATTTGGTTATTGAAATTTTAAGAGGCAGCAATTGTTTATCAAAATTTTCTGTGTGACAATTTATCTAACATGAAGGCTGGTATGTTGTTTTTATAATCCTCTTCAGCACCCTGTTGCATTCACACACTTCTACTGATAATTAAAGATTTACTGTTTTTAGAAAATAACATAAGTGCGTTGATAGCCAAGGCCCGTCAAACTGTTGGCCACTTTAATCATTCTTCTACAGCGTGCGAGAACTAAAAATAAATACAGGCCATTTTAGGTTCATCAGTGTCAATGAAAAAGCCATGCTACTCGTGCCAAATGTTGAAACAAGATGGAACTCAACCTAACTTATCTCGAAAAGACTAAAAAAATTAAAAACAAGTGTCCAGAATTACGTGGGTAATAACAAATTTAAACCCGAAAATATTCTTACAGCTGATGAATTGAAACTTGTTAGCCTCCTTAATGAACTGCTCGAACGCTTTTATATAGTAAGGCAGCAGTGTAGTAAAAACAACGTATTTCTGTCAAGGGTAATCCCACATGCAGCAAAACTAAATAAGTTTTTTGATCATAAAGCTTATAGTCCATCAAGTTAAAGTAGTTCTCCAATCTTAGCAACCTTTGCAGAAAGTATAAAAAAGGCTTTCAAAAGGAGGTTTTATACTCTTAATAACAGCACAAGAAAAAGAACTACATGATAACGACTTGAAGATTTATTAAGACATTTGAGTATACAAAAATAAAGTTAGAAAACGGAACATTATTGTGGTTAATGGTTGGTCATACAGTAGTATATACTTACTTTTAAGTTTACCAGTCTTTTCAGCAAAAGGGGCTTCAATTTCTTTTTATGGCAACATTTGAAAAAAGTAGCAACGTTGTTTGCTTTCTAAATACTTAATCTTAATATACCTACAAAAAATTTTATAGACTCATTACTACAGACTTACTTTGTGAAGACAATAATACAAAATTGCTCTTAGCAAACGCATGTAAAAATTATATATATTCGAAAAGCTTAAAATTTTTAGTTATATTAAGATTGAATATTTAGAACACAAACAACGCTGCTACTTTTTCAAAATGTCGCTATAAAGTGGAACTGGTTATTTAAATTTTTTAAATTACTGTTTTAAATTACAACCGAAATGTGTAGCGAAGAAAGTGCATAGTTGTCAAAATGTTCCCGCATGCACAAGCACTAAAGATCTTTATTAAATTTTAAGCAAGTTTATTTATATACTTAGGTATTTTGAGAAACTTAGCAAAAAAAAAAAAAACACGGAAGAACCTTAATAAAGAAGGTTATATAGTACCTAAAACTTTAACGTGAGCAATAATGCTTGTATGCACAACAGCTGTTGATCTATGCTTTTATTTTTTATTTTTCCTTTTTGAAATCAAACAGAAGATTTATTGAGAAATTAATGAATATAAAGTTTAAAAGACACAGCGAATTTCCTACACGTCGACCGCCAAAATGTTGAAAACTACAATCCTCAATTAATTTTGGTCGCAGTAATTTTTTTACTTTCAATTCATTTAAAAATATAATCCTCTGCTACCACATTTTTGTTGTCTGATAACACACTATAATGTTCTTCTACTACATTATGGTATGATAACTCAGTTTCCTAGACTGGTATGTTGTTTACCTTGGGAACACTTTTTCGAGTGTGTTTACTATTACCTAAAGTTTTTTCAGTCGTTTATACACGCTTAGCGTGCTTAGTAACCATCTTAGAAAAGCTGCTGATTGATAAAGGCTTATACTTTTTATTATCAGAACTCATAGTTTATACTAAGAGCTAAATTTATCTCTCGTTATAAAACTAAATAGTAGTTGCTTAAACTTAATCTATCGTAGTTTTAATATAAATAAATTACGGAATACTAGTACTAAGAATAAAATTGTTTACTTATTCCGTTTTTATTCAAAATTTGTAATTTATTATTTTAAACGGAATGATACTTTTAAAACTTATTTTTACGAGTAAGTCTTGAAATAAGTACATAATAAACTACACTAAAAAGCTGAAATAGACGGTCAAGCAGCTGTTGACTTTTCGGGTGGCTAGAAAATCCAAACAAGTAATATATAAGTTGTTTGGAACTGGATTTTTTATTTATAAAACTGTTTCGTTTTTTTTTTTAACTTCAAGTATTTCAGAAGTTATATAAGTTTCAACCCACGACTTTTTGCCGTTTTTTAGCTCAAATATTACTAAAAAAATTTCATAACTTTCTTCTAAAATTAGCTTGCAAAAAACTAAACAAAGGTATCTGAAATACTCAATTTTAAATGTTTTCTCACCGTTTTTCTTTAATAGGTGTAGTGTGTTTTAAAAAACAAGATAAGGAGTTTAAAGTTATTGTATTTAAAAAATTAGATATAAGAAAATAACGTAGATAGGCTTGAAAATATTGTATGTATTTACATTAAAACCTTTTTATAATTTTCAAATTTTTTTTTGTTATTTTATGCGCTTTAGTCTTTGAAAAAAGTTAAGTGAAGTTTCTTAGAAGCTCTTTGAGTTTTATAATCTTCAGAATTTCCTAAAAATGCCTTAAAAACGCCCCTGAGTTTTAGATAAAGAGAAAACTAATAAAAAAAAGTTTTAAATACAATCAGTTTACAAACGACTGACATTATTTGTCAAATGGAATTTATACACTTATGTATGGTTCTTTGTGCACCAGGTTTAGGACCAAATATTTTGAACTTATTTTTTTTGTCGTTGAACAAACTATAAACATAATAAAAAATTTAATATTTGATATATGTATACAAATAAATATTTCTGAGTAGCTGTTGCAAGTTTTAATTTTTACGTTAAATTAATAAGTATTTCGGGAAAATTTTCAACAGAAAGTTTACAAAAGCAAACATATTTAAAATTACATAACTTCTGAATCCCTTTGAGCAGAATCAAAATTAGTTTTTAAAAGAAGAAACTCAGACAATGTATAACTCTAATTTTTATTCTTAGTCACCAAAAATTTAATTACCGCTTATCAGCCCACTGAACGGGAGACAATCATTTCTAACCCGCGATCATTTCTAACTCGATCATTTCAACTCAAATCATTTCTATCCCGATCACTTCTCAGCCGATAACTTCTAACCCGATCACTTCTAACTCGATCATTTCAACTCAAATCATTTCTATCCCGATCACTTCTCAGCCGATAACTTCTAACCCGATCACTTCTAACGTGACCGTTTCTAACCCGATCATTTTTAACTCATTCAGTAAATTATTTATTTATTTAATAGATTTCTTCGTTCAGAGTTTAATTTTAACCAAAATAAACTTTACAAAAGTGTTTTTTTTCTGTCATAAACAAAACTTAGTGTTTATATTGTTCTACTTAAAGTAGACTTTAAATATTAATTTCATTTCAAATTATTATACTTTCAATTTTTTCCTAGATTTTTTTCTTTATATAAATCTGCTGAAACCGAACTTTTTTTTTTGATTTTATAATATTTACGACAATCATTCTAAAATAAGGATAAATTAGGATCTTCTTGCTTGATTTTTTTTCCTATTCTATACTAACTGACGAAAAAAATATCTTTGTTTGACACTAAAAATAAATTCAACTATATTTTTCTAATTTGCTACGCAAAATTTTGAACCACAAAAGGGTCTATAAATGTATTTTTTAGTTTCCATAACACTAAAAAAAAATTTCATTTTCATTTCTTTTAGATTTTAACAAAAGTATTGCTATCCTTCAGTAAACTTTAATTTTTTTTTTTGAATAAATAAGAAGACCCTTAATAAAGACAAAAACTGAAAAAAACAAAAAAAAAGTTTGTATAAAACAAAAACACTGACTATTGTAGTTAATTGACTAAAAAATTTTGAAATGATGACAATTAAGATTTTATATGTGCTTTCAAGATATGCTACGCAGACTAAAAACAAACAAAAATGTCCCACTTTTTCTATCGGCTTATTACCGACCAAATAAACCCAAAATCGAAAAATTAAAATGTAATTCGTTTTGGCTGTATCATTTAACTATTAAATTATTTAATAGATATAGTTTAAGAACAAAGAAACTGTTGGGTGCTAAAATTTTTAGTCAACAAAAACATTGCAAATGTTCCCATATTTTAAAATGATTACCGTATTTTTCAAACTGTTTGAAAACTTTTTAAAATTCTGCTTTGTAGAGTTTTTAAATTAAACAATTAAAACTCAGTTTTAGTTAATTCTTCTTCTCAATTATGTAGCAATTTATATTTTCTAAATTTAACGTTAAAAATAAAAAGTTTTTGTAAAGTTAAACCTTTAAAAATGTAATAATCAGATACAAGTTCTTCATATTGTAGTCTATAATCTATGCTGTAAGTCTAGTGTAAACGTTGTACAATTGTTGACTAATCTATTACTACATTATAGTCAGCTGATTTCCATTTTAAGCTTAAACACTTGTACAAATGGTTCTACAACTTGCACAGACCTATTTAAATAATGTAGTTATAACTAGCTTTAGGCGAACCTGAACAGTTTTGTCTCATTTATTTAAGAATCTTAACTTTTTTGATGTACCTTTCTAAATAAAATCTATAAAACAGTTATGTCATTTAACAAACTGAAAAATCATGTAATGTCGACTGACCGTCTGCCTTTTATTTCATTAATGAATATCTACCTAGACCAGGGTTTTCCAAACTTCTATTTAAATTGCCCCCTTTAAAAAAATTAAAAAAAAAAATGTCCTCCTTCAACAAGATTACTCAAAAATGATTAAGTTTTCAGTTTAGTTTATATAATATATAAAAAATACTATCAAATATGTAGTTAATTGAACGACAAAAAAAAGCGCTCAAAAAGTTTGGTCGAAGTACCTGGTGTACGAAGAAACCTTTCGGTTATCGAGTCGTATACTACTTGGATACCTTTTAAGTCTTTAATTGTTTTAAGTACAACTAAATTAAAAATTATGTTAATATATTTATTAGGTTATGTTTACTTTATTTAAACGAATTCAAAAAACGTAAGCACAAACAAAATAACAACGAATAGAATAAATTTATAAACCTTAAATAAATTACTTATAGTTAAAAGAACTATAATTACAAGAAAAAATCATTAAAACCCTCTTCATAAAGTAAGTAGTTGTGAAAATATAATTATATCAAATTAAGTACTAATCTAAATAGTAATTAAAACATTTGGACTTTATTATATAAACTTAAGTGAACGTTTAAAATATGATTAACAAGACGAGATTTGATAATCCTCGGACTTGTTACATTAATAAACAAATCTGTTTAAGTGGTTATATCTAAAAAATATGATTTTCCATTAAGCAAAACAAAAGTGTTCTAAATCGTTTAACGTTTGTTTTAATTCCATTATCTAAACAGGCCTATATAAGTTGTAGAACAATTTGTGCAAGTTTATAAGCTTAAAATTGAAACTTACAGACTATAAAATGGTAATAAGTTAGTCAACAACGCTTGCGCTAGACTTAAAACAAAGTTTAAAAGACCAGCGATTCTTAACCTTGGGTGAATTTACCCCTTTGAGTAAATTACCTTGTTTTAGGGGGTAATTTTTTTTATAGCAAGTTATTTAATTTTTTTTTAATTATTGTCTTATATTTCATAAGTTTGTATCTTTTTAAGTTTAATAAACTCTTTAAATTTTTGAGTTTCTATATTTAATTAGCTTGAAGTTCGAAAAATCTAGTCTTTTTTCCTCAAAATTAAACATTTTTTTGTATATTGGGTTAAATTTGGTAATAACCTTCTAAAAAAGGGTGAAGCATGGAAAAAAGGTAAAGAACCGCTGTTATAGGCTGTATCATTAAAATCTTTGTATCTGAATATTACATTTGTAACAGTTTAATTTTTTAAACTTACTTGTGTTAAAATGATATTCTAGTTATTTAAATATCAAGTATTTATAACTTAAATGTAGTTAAAACAGCTTACTTCAAAAACTCAACAAAGATAAATTTTCAAAAAAAAAGTTCTTGTTTAATCAGAAAAAAGTTCGATTTAAGCAGTTTGATACGAAGAAAATATTCAAGTTTAGGAAAACCATTTAAAATAACAATAAGTTAAAATAAAATGAATATTAAAATTATATTAAAGCTAAATAAACTTTAAGTTTTGGTTAAGACAAGGTCAGCTTTATATTAATACAAGAAAAATTTGTCAATATTAGTTTGGTTACAAAATAAACACTGATTAAAATAAACCTAAAAAACAACAAATTTTTACTGATTAGGTTAGAAACGATCGATTTAGATATGATTGGGTTAGAAATGATCAGGCTAGAAATGATTGAAAGTTAAAAATGCTAGTAAACCCCACTGTTCAATATCGCTAAAAATTAAAAAAAAAGCTTGTCGGTCAAAGAAAGCAGATAAGTTTTAAGCGAAAAGTTCTGAGCTTTCCACTGCTAAAAAAATATTATTCATTGTTTATTTTCAACTCAATTATGTCATAGTAATAGGTTGTTATTGTTTTTCTAATAAAAAATATTATGAAAAAAAAACCAACAAAATAATATTTTTTACGCTAAACAATATATCAAGAGATAAATTTTACAACATAACGAATTTATCTTACATTTATAGCCACCTTTGTTTATTTAAATGTGTTATAGCCCAAAAAAGTTTTAGTAAAATATATATTTTTTAATATCTATGAAGAAATTAAAAATTAAATTAATCAACTCTAAGATAAAATCTATAGAACGCAAGAAAATATCCCAACCCATTTTATTAAGCTGCTATTTCATCAATAACATTTTTATTCTAATTGCTCATTTAAGCATTAGCTGGTGTACGAAAACAATGGAAAATATCTTTTGTCATTCCAGTACATAAGGAAGGTAACAAACACAACGCACTGAACTACAGGCCAGTATCTATAAATACAGGCTTTACTCGAATTTATGAACACATTTTATCTACAAAATTGCTGAATATCTTTTTTAACTATAATTTACTAACTAATAAACAGTTTGGTTTTGTCCCTAACGCTCATCAACCATTCAACTGTTAACATAAAAACGTTCATGGATAGCTACTTATCGCAAAAACGAAAATGTCTTAGTAGTCTATACGGATATTCAAAAAGTTTACATTCAGTAGCACACAAAAGATTATTTAAAATGTAAGTCAATATGGGCTATTTAAAAGCTTATGCCTTAGTAAATTGGTTTAATATTTTTTAAATTACATATCGCAAAAAATACTCATTAATAGTATGCTATCAGACCCTTTTACAATGTACAGTGGAGTACCACAAGGTTGTGGAACTGGTCCCCTTCTTTTTTAATCTATACTAACGACATTTAATAAAACATTGACATTCACAGCGATATAAGTTTATTTGCAGATGATGCAAAAATCTTTAGTAAGTCTATTATTTCTCTACTGCTGTCTTCAGAAAATGCTTAAAAATGGCTTAAAACCAGAAAAATTAATTAAAATTTTAACAAATGTAAAATTCTAACCATTTAATTAAAACAAACCTTGCCAGTTTAACCTTTTAATCAATTTCACTAATGTACCAACTGTTAAATGGAATGAATACGTAAATAACATATGTATATATATATATATACTACAGATGTTCTTGTGTTAAAACTTTATTTCAACTAACGGCGTTTCACTGCTCTAAAATAAATTTAAGAACAGATCTATGGAGTCTTAAAAAGCTCTAAGTATATATATATATATAAATTTTATCAAATATTAAAAAGTTTTAAAACTAATTCAGCTGCTATTCTGACAAAACTATTAAAATTACATATTCGTCCTAAGCTTGAGTACATTACCTAAATTTGGTCCCCCTATTTTAAACAAGATATTAATAAAATTGAGTCCGTCCAAAGAACTTTTACCCGTTTTATATGTAATCGTTATACAATATTCATACCATCATACAATGATAAATTAATTCAACTTGGCGTAAAAGCTCTAGCATGTAGAAATTTGATTTATTAACTCTTTATAAAATTACTGATGGCAAGTACAAAGTTTTTTCAATAAGTTTTTTGTTTTTCCCAAAGTAAGTATTAATTAAAAGGAAGTAATAAAAAAATTAATGTAAACATAATTTTAACAACCGTCAGTGGCAAGGTTCATTTTTCACAGAGCAAAGACATATGTAGAACAAATTACCACAGGATGTGGTATCGTGTGAGAGGGTGGAACATTCTCGTTTAAATCTAAAAAAGATTTAATTTTAATACTAAAAATAGCAGTAATGTTCAATAAATTTTCTCTAAAAAAGAACAGTATTTATTTAAAGTAATTTATAAAATTCTATCTCATATAAATTGATCACTGATTTTTTTTAGCTTTTTCCCCTACGCCCAACAGACTATTAATTTACTTTTATTATTGTTTTTTACAAGTCTGTTGTGTTTTTTAAACAATGCTTCTAGAAAAACATCCATTTAGTAGTACATTCTTATAAATGAGCATCTACTGTAAAATAAAATTATTATTAGTATTTTACAAATTATCGCCTTTTATTTTAAACAAAAACTTTAATTAAGTTCAAACTTTTTTATTTACTTCTTTATAAATTTCATTTTGTTTCAATATTTAATTGTTGAACATTGGTTATTTTTATTTTTGTGTATCCTGCTTAAGTAGCTTAGCTTTTGATGCCTGAGTCCAACACTGCACAATAATGTATGAACAAACTAAAATATATTTTTCTGTCATAAATGATCACATACTTTTCATACATTTATATAGGTAAAAACGATAAAACACCTCAAAAGTGTGGGAGTATCAACTTAATATTAGTTTAAATATAAAGAAATACATACCTGACTGGATAGTTATGATAAAAAAATTTCAGTTACTTAAATTTAAATAGTATTATACTACATGAATAATAAAAAAGTGTTGCGAAATCTTCTGTTAGGCTCATTTACAAGTTGGCTAATTTCAGACTGAAATATAAGCTTAAGTTAAGAAATTGAGACAAAGGTTATTAAGGTAACTGATTTTACTAATCCAAATAACAAACAGTGAGGTTGAAACTTTACAAGCTGCGCAAATATATACCCTAAAATGCTAACAAAATAAGGTAGAAATGGCAGAATTCGAAAAATAGAAGACATATTATCTCATTACTTAAAATTTTTGATGCTAGAAATGTTTCAAATGTTCAACTACGAAATAAACGTTTCATTGTGACCACATCTGGCTGAGAAGTCCTAATGAGGACGAAACCAGGTCGCATGGTATGTTGTTGATGATCGGGAGATTCAGTTTAGAGCTAAATATACAATAATAAGTGATAGTATTTATTTCAAAACAATATACTTAGAGGTATAAATTTTACTTATTTTAAGTAATATTTTAATAACACAAGAGGAAAAACCATATATGTTGAAACCACTTAAAGAATAGGTTTCTTATTCGTAAATAATAAAGTTTAAAGTATTAGCGTATATTTAAATTATTATATAGTGTGAAACTTTAAAGTAACTAAAATATACTTGAATATATACTTAGTCAGCTTGATACTAAGAGTTAACCAATAAAGTAGTAGTTTAAAATTTCCAAGGAAGTTTAATATGATTTCCAACTAGACAGTCGAAAAAACAATAATAGTTTTGAGATAACTTAAACTACTTTAAATTTTAAGAAAAACTACTCAGCTTAAAAATAGGTTAGTAATTATAAGTACCAAATTTAATAAAAAAAGGGAAAATTTATTTCAAAAGGCGATGCTGAACGGCTTTTTAAAAATAGTGGTCTTTAAACACGAGTATTATACAATGAAAGGTACTATTTAACTTTTATTTTTCAGACAAAGTCTTTACATTTTTATGATGAAAACTAACTTTAATTTTGTTCAAATCATTATCAGAAATAAAAAAATTACAACTTTCATTGTGAAGACAAACTAAAATCTTTAGGTCTTTAAAATTTAGTCAAACGTTCAACATTAAAAATATAAAAACATTTATAAGACACTTGTGTAAAAAAATTCACCTAACAAACTTTTCTAGACAGACAAGAAGTTTTTGAAACACGGATTTCATTTAAAGTTGCACCATAACCCAGATATATGCATAGAATAACAAAAGAAAACATGACTCAACAAAAACATTTTAGATAAAAATAGACTAGGTATAATAAAGCTATTAGGTATGCACAACTATTTAATACACTATCTAACTTAAATTTGTATTTAACATTGAAAACCATTTAAAATAATAAAATCATTTTAAAATGACTAGTGTGGGAAAGTGGGAACTATGTTTTAAATCAGTATGATAAAAACTGCACAACTTTAATCACAGATAAATAAAATCTATGCAGCAGATGTGATCAGAGCAAGATACTTGCAAATATACTCTTGTTCTTCTTTCAGGGCAAGAATATCTTCGTACTGCTCTTCAACTCCCTCGCAGGCATCCAACAACTCATGGACAGCCTCCTCGTCTTCGCTGTTCAACAAAGACTGTTCAGAAGCTGATTCACGGAGGGCATTCAACCATTCGGCAGGAACTAACCCATTTTGCTGTGTGAATATTGATTTTTACCACACTTAGTACTTCAAATTGCATTCAGTATATTTTAGATAAATTCAAATAACTTTCAAATAATTTCAAATTAGGAGTTTGACAAAAACGTTGTTTTTTATAAGTAGAAGTATAAAATACTTTTTAAATGGATCTAATTAAACAAACATAATTACCTGTAATAAGAAATCGGCAGCTTTTCTAATGTCTTCACTGAAATGTCTTAAAGCAGATCTTGCATTTCTTTCATCAAATCCCATTTTTATCAGCTTAAAAATAACACGGGTTATTTAGAAAATAAAGTGAGTATGAAATAAAATTTATAAAAAAAAAAAGCTTAAAATCTAGCATATTGACATAAATCTTTATATCATTCAACTTACTAAATCTAAGATAAAGTAAAACATAAAAAAATTATAACATAAACTTTAATCATAGCCAAAAAACTAACTATTAGATACATTATTAAGATTAATAACGTTATTCACTGTAAAAAATACATTGAATATGGAGACAAAACTAAGTGCACTCAATTTTTTTAATTAAAGTTATATTCTATATTAAGGTTTAAAAGAAATAAAATCAAACCTCTTCTGCCCCATTTTTTTTAATTTTAAACCTCTCAGCTGCTTGTTGAAGCAAATGATAATTTCCTTGAACAGCTTGTACAGCAAGAGCAATATCATTGTTACATTGCTTAAGAGCTTCAGCAGCAATATGTTCATCAAAATTGAAGTTTTTTACCATGTTGTTGTGAGCTTGAAAATCAATGTTTTTACCATTTGCACACTTACCAAATTTAGCAATCTTTTTCTTTTCAGCTTCCTCTTTTTTGACTTTTTCTCTTTTTTGTTTAGTTTCCATTGCAAATTCAACTGCCTTGTTTAGATCTCCTTTACAAGCCCGAAGAGCCTTTTTTGATTCAGTTAGTTCAAAGCCAAACTCTAACAATCTTGCTATTTGATTTTCATCTAATTTTAAAGAGGAAATTAAATCTTCAGCCTTTTTTAGAAACTCAACAGATTCTTCAAACTTGTTATAACAGTAAGCAGCAACTCCTTGCAAAGTATACAGTCTGACAAAACGAGCGGCTTCTTCTCCAGTACTGCCTTTAAGTGCTATCAGTCGTTCCATGTCATTTCCATAGCTTTTTTTTAAACATACTTCACAACTTTTTAACCGCTCTTCAATATCTGGTAGAGCTTCTATATTTTTCAATTCCAAGTAACACCAGCAGATGTCAAGGCTCAATATTGCATAATTGTCCACAGAATTTAGTAATTCGCTGCTACAATTTTTAAACACTTCGTCTGCTTCTAAGAGAAATAGTAATGCACTTTTGTATTGCTTTTTTGATAAGTAAATTATACCACGTTTATGAAGAGCAAGTCCTGTAACAATGGCAGATTTTTCAACTTGTGGAATTTCAAGACTTACACCATCTTGGTTCTGAAGTTGAAAGTAGGCATCCACCCTGTTGTTAGTAATTAATCCTGCTCCTTTCTTAGTACTTTCAATAAGTTTCATTATTTCTTCCATTTCTCTTACTTTACTGTTGTTATCTGATTGAACTACCATACAAAATATGTCTTTGTTGTGAGTTACATTTTGTTGGTACAGAAACAAATCAGGCTTAATAATTTTACCTCTACAAATAAGTTTCAAAAAAATGTCTTTGTTACCTATTTTTTCTGTAATTAAGTTAGACAGCTGTTCTCCTGATATGTCAAGTTTACTTTCAACATAAGTCAATTCTTCTTTGATAATAGACTTGTCACCTTTTAGAAATAAAGTAGCTATACCTGTTTCTTTGAACTTCTCATTTTGTACTTTTTTGAAAATTGAGTGACTTTGCAAAAAATTTAACGCATTTAAAACATCAGATGCTGAAATACTAAGTTTATTTGATATTGTTTCAGACAAAGTTAGTAGAGTTGGCCCAGAAGTTGATCCATCATCTAGTATGTATGGCTTTTCCCAGAGAAATACTTTGCATTCTTTTAAATGATTTCTCACTTTACTCAAACAAACATTGTTTGGTTTTACACTTGCACTATCCATTATGTGACGTTGACAAAAACAGAACAAAAACACTGCAGAAATTTAAAATGATTATAATAGAATTACAAAATTAACTAAGCACCTTATATATTGTTACAATATTTCATAATTAAGAGTTATAAAAAATTAAAATTTGTTTCAAAAAAGATTTCATTTATTTATTTACTTCAACTGTCATTTATTTGGGTCAAAAAAAAACTGCTCTATGCAACAAAAGCTATTTAACAAGTGAATAAAACAACTTGAGATATTTAATTATTTAACTAAAAATGTCTTTTTTCAAGAAAAAACTTTTTTTTTGATTTTGGTTATAAGTATTCTTTACTTTCTTTAAAAATCTGCTTTCAAGATGCTGTTTTAAACATTGCAAGGAGCATTTTCTAAAAGTTTTAGATAAATTGCTTAAAAAAAGACAAAATTATATTAAGTTATTTTTTTTTTAATTCTGAGACACTGGTCATGAAAAATTTCATTTTCAGAAGTTTATATCAGATTTTTCTACAAACTGGCTATGTTGGGTAGGTTTCAGAAATTCACATTGCACAAAGGGTTACTTTTGCAAGAAGGGTCACTTTTGCACAAGCACTCACTTTTGCATTAGTTGTTAATTTTGCATGGACTCACTTTTGCACAAGTTGTCACTTTTAAAAAATTTGTTAATTTTGAATAGCATAAACTTTGCTTGCTTGAATTTTGTTAAGCACTTTGATAAGAGAATGATATTTTGTTCAAAAGTGATGCTCTGTACATTTGTGACCCATTCCAACTATATAAATTGATAGTGCTTATTCATTTCAAAAATGTACCTTTTTGTATAAACTTTAAAGCATTTTAATAAAATCAATATTGATTTTTGTAAAAAAGTTTAACGTCATCTTTGTGAGGCCTTGGTATTGCTACATTAAAATTTTTGTAAAATCAAAAAAAAATCATAAGTTTTTAAAGAACTTGATGCTTAGAGAGTCATTGCCAGGGCTGCCACAAATTTAAACTAACTCAGGTTAGTTTGAACTTTTTATAGGATTGTAACTCTTAGAGTCAAAAAAACTGTCCATAGTAACCTTAAACTGTGCTGAGTCATCCTGAGTTTTTTAAACAGTCAAAGTAATTTTTAAAGCACAAAGTATTTCTTATTATAACTTGTACATGGTTTTTTTAATACATTATGTTTGTTCATTGTCATGCTTAGTTTTTATACGTAGCTTATAAGTAGCTCTAAGTATCATTTAAAATCAGTATTAGTTAGGTTAGTGTTATTATTTATAGTTAGGATTTAAAGTACACTATAACCATACCTAATACTCTCTTAAATAGAGTAGCCCACATACTTTGTAGACTATAAAGGGTCACTTTTGCACAAAAGTAAAATAAAAATCAAACAAAATAAAAAGATAAAAAAACAACAATAATAAATCATTAAAAATAGTTACTGATCAAGGGTAAGGGGTAACAACAATTGTAATAAGAAACTAATATCAGAAAAAAAAATAGTTTAAAAAATACTGAATAATAGCTGTTAGGGGTAACAGTGATAGTTAAAAATTAAAAATAAAATATATCCAAAAACAAAAAAAAACAAAGTTACTGACTAAAGGTAAGGGGTAACAATCATAGTTAAAAAGAATAGTAATAAATTAATAAAAAATGGGGAAGAAAATAAAGTTACCAACTAAGGGTAAGGGTTAGGAGTAACCAAGAAAGTGAAAAAAAATTTCAACCTGTGCAAAAGTGTCTTTATGCTAAAGTAACCCTTTGTGCAGAAGTGTCCATTTGTGAATACTTGACACCTACCCATAAATTTAAGTTATATTAATTAACATACTAAAATAAACAGATTTTGAGGAATATAAATGATTTTTAATTTAAAAAAACCTGAGACTTTTCAAAAAAAAACTATAAGTATAACCAACAGGATTGCCAAAAGTATTTTGAATTTTTTGTTAGGTTTTTGAAAATGCAAGTTTGTTTGTCCATTTTTATTATAAACTTAAACTTAATGTAAAAAACATTCTTAAAAAGTATAATAATACTTATTTATAACATACTGTAATATAAAAAATAACTATTGTTTATGAAACATTTTTTGTATCTAATAAAAACTTGTCGTTTATTCTTCTTCTCCTTATTATTTTGTTTATTGTTCAATGTTGCACTCTGGCATTAAAACCTGAGCCACTTAAACAGGACACACAAGAAGAAAAATACAAATAAAATAAATATATATTCACCAAAAAATAAACATAAACAAAAAATTAAACAGAGTCAAATTTATAAAGAGCTTTTTGATAATTTTAAACTTATTTGCTTAAAATAAAAGGCCATAACTTAGTGTATACAAAAAAGAAATAGTAAATACACATCCATAAGAAAGTGTAACCAAATAATGACCTTTCGAAGCGTAGTTTATAAGACACAACACATTTGTAGAAAAAAAGTTAAATTAAATTGTTAGTTTGTTAGGGGGAGATAAAAATAATTAATACTACAAATAGAAAAATAAATAAATCAATAGTTAATGTAGATAAGCTAATTTTTTTTTGTTGATAGAAAGTTATTAATTTTACTGATATTTATAGTATTTAAATCAAATCTTTTTAGTTTTAAGCTAAAATATTCTACCATCCCACACGATACCACATTCTGTACTTAACATGTAAAAACTTTTTAAAACTCCATGTTATATAGCAACCCTTAACCAATAATGTCAATTAACTTTTTATATACTTACTACCTCTAACTCTACTTAATTTATTTTGAAATAGATGAAGAAGAATAATTAAAAAATAAGAAAAGGATATGAATACTGTAGTTGAAAATATTTAATGAATACAAGAAATAAAAATAATAGTACTTTTATTAAACTCTTCTTAAATACTTCAATATACATAATAACTTATCTCTCTCTTGCTAAAATACAGTCATGTTTCCTGTGTAATAATGATTTGAATACTTAATTATAAAAACTATAAAACATGGTCCAAAAACTAAAAAAAATATTGTTATTTAAGGTAAGTGCTTTAAAATACTAAAATCATAACATAAGAACTTTAAAATAAACCTAACTTTTAATAAAAATAGTTTAAGTAAGAAAAACTAGCTAGAATTTTAGGAAAATATCCAAACTAGCTTGATTCTTGCAGTGTAGTCTGTGTAGGAAAAAACTAAGTTGATTATTTATTATTAAAATTTACCTCTGACAAGAAAACACTAAAATAAAATAAATAAGCATTGAAAGTTGTCCTGTTTGAATTTATTGGTTTATAGTGGTGTTTATGGCTCGTAACAAAAAATTTACATGACAATTAAACCTATTGTTAAAAAATGGCATTCCAATATTCCAAAAAAAGGTTTATTTTATTTATTTAAACATCTCCTATAATTTTTATGAAAAAATTCTATTTAAATAGTTAACTAGTTAGTTTCCAGAGGAACCTTGTTAAAAGTGTTACCTACAGCGTGCTTAGTACAAAAAGTTTTAGTGACTAAAAACCACTTGAGAAAATGGAAAAATACAAACAAGAAAGAGCTACAAACATGGAAAAAAACTATTTTAAACCATACAAAAATATTATAAAGCTCTTTGTATACAGGGTTGCCAAAAGTTTTTTAAAAGTTTTATCCAGGTTTACTAAATTTCATCTAAAATTTTAAAGTACAAGTTTTTTGTCTATTCTTTGTATAAATTTAGCTTTAAGTAAAAACAATCTAAAGTAGTTTAAAAATATTGAAAAGATAATATAATTCAACTTTAAATGTTTTATATAAAAATGAAAATTTTTAATGGAACAAAAAAAAAAATTGTGCTTTTTAGATTTTTTGTATTTAATAAAAGTTTCATTTATTTAAGAAAATTCTAAAAAAGTTTTTACAGGTGCTTTAGTGATTTTTCTTCTAAATTCAATTTTTTTTCAAAATTATCAAATTCCAGGTTTCTTAAGGTTATTTTTGCTTAAATTGTCAAATTCCAGGTTCTTTGACAACACTGAAAATAGTTAAAGATAAAAAATTGCCTAAAATTTATGAAAACTTCCTAAACTAGCCTTAGATAAAAAATAATTTATATTAGCTTAAGTCATTCTAAGTAGAAATACTCAGACTAACATCTTAATATCTAAAAAACACAATTAAAAAATTGAAATCAAAGTCAAAAAAGTAGCTTGAGATGTAAAAATAATATTCAAACTAGCTTAAGCTATGTAAAAAAATATTAACAAACCTAAGTTTTTCAAATAGCTGAAAAAAATTAAAACTAGCCTTACTTAACCTAAGCCAGACAGAGTTTCAAATACTTTAAACTAACCTGAGCATGTGGCAACACTGTATTGACATTTTGAGGGTTCAGGCGCGAAATTTTTTTTTATTTAGCCTGACTGAGACCAATTTAGCCTGACATTTTTTCAAAGTAGAGAAAATCCCTTTAGAAGTCATTTATAGGTATTTGGGGGTCTTGATTAGTACCATTGTAGTCTCCGACTTCAACTAGCTTTATCTCAAAAATATTTTGAGTTTTAAAATCTGCAAAAGGCAACTCATAGCTTAGTTACAACTCAATAAAATAAGACTAAATTATAAAAAAGTGATTGACCTCCTCCCTATGCCCTTAACATAACAAATTCACTGATAATTTTAAAATAAGTGTTATATCTTATCTATTACTAGTGTAAAAATTTAATATATATTACTAAACACAATTGTTCAACTTTATTAAGCACTAAGTAAAAACATTATAACCAGAAGATTTATAATAAAACATTGTGCATTGTCGTGTTTTATTGAAATTTGAAAGGAACTGCTTACACGGCATATTAAGATTCAAATAAACAGCTAAGTTGTTGAACTAAACTGTAATGTTCAAATTGTTTTTTTTTTTATGAATTTTCCAAATTATAAATAATATAATCTACTTGAAACGACATATATAATCTACTCAAAACAAAATAATGAAGAATCTTAAAAAAGTATCAGATTGGCTTATGGAAAACAAACTTAAATTAAATCTTAATAAAACCAGAAGCATGATTTTATATCAATCAAAAAATATTTTTTGGAAAAATAAAGATCCTAATGTAAAAATAGGTAAAACAGTTATATCAAACACAAATAGCTATAAATATTTGGGAATAATTATAGACAGAAATTTGAAATGGTCAGAACACATAGAAACTATAAAAACAAAATTACAAAAAACATTGGGTATACTATATAAAACCAGACACTTCTTAA
Source organism: Thalia democratica (assembly GCF_965202585.1). Taxonomy (NCBI): domain Eukaryota; kingdom Metazoa; phylum Chordata; class Thaliacea; order Salpida; family Salpidae; genus Thalia; species Thalia democratica. The sequence goes on from NC_139165.1 coordinate 64,960,539, forward strand.
ATAAAAAAGCATTATATTTGATTTTTAATTCTTTGCTTATGAGCAATGTTAGATATGGCTTGTTGTGCTGGGGAAGAGCAAATAAAAAATAACTAAATGATATTAATGTTCTCATAAACAGAGCACTTAGATGCATACATTATAAGAAATATGATGACAGTGTAAGAGAATTAAAATCTCAGAAAAAATATTAAATGTTGAGAGTCTGTATTTATATGAATTAGGTCTTTTTATGTTTAAGTTTAACAACAATTTGTTACCAGATAACTTTAAAAATTACTATAAAAGTGTAAAAAATGTACATAATTATCATACCAGGTCTTCAGAAACAAATTTTTTCCTACCTAGATTCAACAGAAAAATAGGTCATAAATCACTATCCTTCCAAGGTAGTAAGTTGTGGACTAAGTTACCATTAAGTTTAAAAAGTATAAGTCATTTTGGAAAGTTCCAGCATGAACTTAAAAGTTATCTTTTAAATAGTAATTCTCAAGGTCATTAGTGATCATTCCTACTCCCTATTTAGTTTGTTTAAGGAGTTATAGTACTTGTCATTTGATATCCAAATTTTTATTAATTATTAATTTTTTTATATTTTAGTTTTTTTTTGTTCGAAAGTTGATATGTTTGGTCACAGTAACATTGGTTTAGTCTGGATTTTAGCATTTTCTATTTAATTATTTCTAAGATTGTAGTTAAAGATTATTATTTAATAATTCATTTAATATCCAATTTTTTGTTTTTTTTTTGTTGGAAAGTAGATTTGTTTGGTTACATTAACATTGGTTTAGTTGAGATTTTAGCATTTTCTGTCCAGTTATTTTTAAGACTATTCTTTAAGATTACTTTTTTGAATGAAGTTCAGAATACTTACAAACTTTTTTTTTTTTTATCTTTTTTCTTCTTACAAACTTTTTTAATATATACTTTATTATTATATATATTTTTTTTTTATTGCATGAAAATGTAAAAAGAATAGTTATAGATGTTTATATTTTAGCAGAAAATAAAGTATTTAAAAAACAAGCTGAGATAACTGTTTCAAGCAATTTTATGTTAAAGAAAAATCTAATTTTGAGCAAAGCAAAATTATTCTTTTTTATGTTTACAAATGTTGTTTTCTTTCTATTATTTCAGTTAAGACTTAGACAAGTTTTTCAAAGAGAAAAGAGTTTTTTTTTTTAATTGATTTAGTGGAAAGAAATTTGTTGTTGTTAATATCATTGTTATTAAAATTATTATTGTTTTTTTTTTTTTTTTTACATAATACGTATTTTCATATTTTTATTTATAAAAGTTAAGTTCAGTTATTGTAAAAATCACTTCTTTAAAATTCTAAAAAAAATTTACAATAGTTTATGTAGCTATTCAAATGTGAAATATTTTTATTTTTCAACTTAAATTATCAAAAAAAGAACCTTTTTGGCACAAAAAACTTAATTAAAATGATATATTTATTCTATACTTTTTATCTAGTTTAAGCAATTTTTTTTTTGTTTTTTTATGGATACAGCTTTATTTTACTTTGCTTGAATATTGCAGTTTTACGTTATTTTTATTTTTTTTAATGTTATAGTTATATTTTACTGTTACTTATTTTTTGATAAGTTAAAATAAGTTGGTAGTAGAGTCGAAATTCTTAAACACATAAAAAAAAGGAAATAATTTATTTTTTTTTTTTTTCTCTTTCAAATCATATAAAAGGGTAATTTATTTGCAAAGTTCTGGATTAATTTTAAAATTGAAACTTCAGATAAAAACTTAACCTTTTAACGTAAAGTTAGATATATATTTATGTGTATATGATGTTGATATATGTGTGTGTAAAAATTCTTTAATTTTTTTGGAATTTTTTTTTTTTTTTTTTTAGTTTATTTTTGTTTAAGAAAAATATTTAATGTTGTAAAGTTTAATAGTGTCACTTTTCATAGAGCTTTTTGTTTTGGAGTTTAATTTTTTCATTTTTTTTTCATTTTTAGCTCTTTATAATTTTGATTAAGTTTGGGTATGCAACTCATGACCGAGAGGTCTTTTTGCTATCCAGGTCATTGAACCAAAACATTTTTAAGCAAAAATTTTTGTTTTTTTTTGCTTTTTGTTCAATAAACTATAATAATAACTTTAAAATTTTTCCGGGTTTCAACTAAAGGTTTCAACTTTAAACTCTTATTTTTACAAATACTGACTGATTTTGTCTTTAATAACTAAATCTTTATTTAGAAATAAATTCATATGTCAATTTGATCTTAAAAATATTTCTCAATTTTTTTTATCAAAAATTTTTAAGCATTCGAACTGAGAAAAAGTGAGATTCTCAAATTCTTAAATAAAAAAAATGATATAGCCTGAAGTTTTTCAACTTTTTTCAAAAAAACTGATTTAGCCTGACGCGCACAAACCCTGTATTTGCACAAACCCTGTATTTTTTTACTTTTACCGTACTTAAAATATTTACCTACTTTAAATATGACCTTCCTAATACATTTTCAGCATTATAAAAAATTCATAAAACTTTGCATAAATACTTTAGAGGTATTGTCATAGGTTTTAAAAATAAACTTTTTAAAGTATTACACATAAAAGTGTGTAAAAACTTGCTGAATTGAAATCACTTTTTTATGAAATATGAGACTTTTAGAGTACAAACAACTTCTTAAGTGACCTAAAGTGTACAACCTTTATAATTTTCACATAATTTGTTAATTGAACTAAATTTTATTTATAACTTCACTAACACAAATTACCAAATATATTGAAATACATGAAGCTATTAGGTTTATACCATGCTGCTTCGTGGTATAAACATTTTTATTTCTTAGTGATTTTAATGTTTCATTGAAACTTTATTTTTATTAACACCCATTATTACTACTTTGACTAAGATAGTTTAAACTTTTATAAAATGCTACCTGAACAACTTTTAAATAACATTATTACATGGTAAATACTATGAATTAAAATGAGTTATGCTTTAAGGTTCAATATAATATTTCAAGGGGTTTAATCAGAAAACAATGGTCTTATCTATTGCTATTTTTATTCATTTATAGTTGTAAAGGGAAAAGCAAGTCTGATCTTTTTTTACAATACTCAAATGTTGTGTGCTTCTCTAGTAATTTATTATAATTTTACTATGCAAACTAAAGTTTGTGAATAGGGGAATTTTTTTTATGTTGGTCAATTTTAAGTATTAATAGTTTTTTAGATTACATGATTTTTTTCTTTCTATCTTTTAGTTTCTTTAGCATTAAACTTAGTGTTGTTATTTTTATAATTTAAAAGAATAATAAAATTAAAAAAGACAAATTCGTGTGACCAGGATTGCCAGAATAAAGAATTCTCAACACTATATATACTTTATAAAGATTCGTTTTAAGTTTAGAGTTTAGATTTAGATACTTAATGAGTAATGACTAATGACCAACCTTAAATGTTGTGCTCAAGTTCCAGTATTTTATAAAGAGAAATAGGCAGTCCTAAAAAAAAGATTTCTGAATACCTAATAAATGTTTGTATTCGTTTGAAATGCTTAAAAGAGTAATTAGGTGGCCATATTCTGAAAAAAATCTGACAAGTATGGGAATTAGTGACTGTAAGTACTTTATAATTGAAAAAAGGTAAAACTACTCATTTTAAAGTTTGGCATTACACGACTATAGACATACTTTTTAGTTGAAAAATGCTTGCATAAAACAAATATGATTGTGCTTTTTATAAAAAAAATGCGTTTAAATTTATTTTTAACTTGAGTTTTCGTACACAATAGTGCTTATTTAATTAACATTTTAATTTATTATTACTTTAAAATGATTATTTTTTCAAAAATCAGTTTTTTACGCACAAATTTGTTTAGTGGCCACGAGCAGAGTTGTAAAAATGCTATACCTGTTATGTCAATTAAGCACTAGTGCGGATTAACTTCGATTATAAATCTACCCATGAAATAAAAAAAGATTTACCACTTTTAGATAATACAGTAAAAATTTTTTAGTAGTCAAAACATGAACAAAAGTATATTAAATTTTAAATCTATTTTAATTCAAAAAATCATTCGATTATGATATTTTAAGTTAAACGTAAAAACGTTTGTTAAGTCTTCAAAGTTTCAAAATATTTGTTTATGGTATCGCAAATTAAATCTACAAACTAGGAAACCTAGAATTTAAATTTTATTTTCTAGTCATTGAAACTATGTACAAATACAGTAAATCTAATTTTTTTATTATAATGATTGTAATATAATCAGATTTTTAAGCTAAAATAACTTATTTCTGTACCGTTTTATATTGTCATTAAAATTCTTTTAAAATTATACTTTTTTAATCAAAACTGTCGAGAAAAGTATTTAAGTGTAATAAAAAGGTTTTCAAGGACAAAATGCACTATCCAATAGTTTAAATCTTTTGCTCTTATAAGGATTAAATTAAAACTGATAAGTCTTAATAAGGACGAAACTGGTCTCAGTCTACCGAAGGCTTGTGGCCTGATAATCAAATTGGTATGATCTAACCTTTCTATCTACATGAGCTTGTATCACGTCATAAAAAAGTCCAGTTTTAGGCTCAGTAATGTAGACTTTCGGCGATGTTTTCGTTTTTCCAATGCAATAGTTCCATATATTTTAAAACAGTAGTCTTCAAGTTTTTTAACAGTTGTGCACTGACTAGTTGCCATATTTTAGTCCTTTAAAGCCACATAAGTTAAAACAAACGTTTTGAATAGCAAAACGTATTCTGGAAGCTCTGGTACACAATAAGTAACTGGAAAATAATTTCTGAGCAAACTAGCACACTAAAAAATGAAAAATTTGAAACATATAAACAAAACACAACTTTTTATTCTTTAAGTCTCTTAATATGGTAATAAGCTATTTTGAACTGCTATTTTATTCTTTTGTAAGCTTTTGCTAATAGTAAAACACAAATCAAACGTCAGATGAAATATTTCCACATAACTAAACTTTTCGTGCCCAGTAAGTTATGTACTTAATTGTGTAAAAATTACTTAGTCACTGGCTAGATATTTCTGCTGGACGGCCAATAGTTAGGCCTAATTATAAAACTTTTTAAACATAAATATTCTATATTTATGTTTTTACTTAAGAGTAAGTTATTTTGTGAGTATAATGTAAAATTAAACTAATAATGTAATTTTTAAAACAATTTTAGTCGGTTTTTATCAACTATCGAAAAATCCTAGGTCAAAACTGTTAATTGATAAAACAAGTTTGTTCATAGCTAGGCAGCGAATGCATAACTTAGAAAGAATGAGTTGATTTTTCCAAAACTTGCTTATGCTTTTAAAGAATAAATTAAAATTTTTAACCATGTTTAAAAAAATCAAATAAGTTATTTTTTTACATAATACGACCATTAGCAGTTTACTTTAAGCTTTTAAAGTTGTCTAAAATATATATTTTTTCTTTTTTGTGTTTCTACCAATACCGTAGCTGTAATTTTACTAGCAAAAGCACTCAAAGGGCACACTATACACTTGAATGTGGATTAATTTTAACTGCTAAAACGTGTTTAGTAATATACTTGTTCGTGTAATACTGAAAGCTTACTTGGAAAGCACATATAATTAAACGAAACTCTTTTGGAATTTTTTTATTCATTATTTAAACTAATTTTCCACCAATTTAGTGTTTAGAAAGAAATATATAAGCATCTGCCTGCACGTTAACACTATTAAAATTGTATTTTTGTTAAGCTAAACATTTTCTTAAAAAGTTTTTTTCGAACGTTTCCTAAGATGTGTAAAAAGCTCAACTGTCTACCTATTGCATTATTTTTTAAACTACTAAAGTCAAATATTATCAGCATAACATCACAAAACTAGTGTAAAAACTTTGCTATTGATGTTATTATTATGTCATGTAATGGTGTTTAACGCAGCCATTTTTTTTAATATTTTGACTTTGTAGCTGAATATTCCTCATACTTAGTTTAGTAGTGATAAAATTAAATAAGTAAATATTTAAGATTTTTAACATTTATATTAAGTTTGAACAATTTTGAAAAAAAAAATTAGGGTAAGATTTTTTGTTTAAGTATATAATCAAAATCAGCTGGTTTATTAAACAAAATAAAACTTTTTTATATTAAGATATTTCTGTTTAAAATTTTTGGTTAAATTTTAATGAAACAAAGTAGACTAAATTTAAAGTTTTAAATTATTTTTTAGTTTTTAAAACTCTGTCAGTTCTGCTTATATCTGTATGTCAAAAGTACTTTTTATCTCGAAATAGTGGGTAGCTTGAAAAACCTGCAAACTTGCATTTAAAAAAACTTATACCCTTACCAAAACATACAAAAAAAACAACTAAAAAAAAAATTATAATTATTTTTATAATTTTTTTTGTTAAAACACTAAATAAATTTTTGTCAGGTCAGCAAATATGGAAAGTTTGGAGGTTTTTCAAGCTAACCTTAAATAATATATATTGTTTGGATTGTTGAATATTGCAAATTGTGCATGCATAGATAAATCTTATGCATGTTACTGTACAAGAGCAACTCTATCATTTTTTGCAATTTAAAAAAAGTGATTAAACTTTGGATCCAATTATTTTTATTATCTTTAAAGCTAACTAAGATTTTTTTCTAATCTAGAGAACGCTCCTTTGCCTTTAACTTGAAAAAATGCATTAGATTGGAGTTTGAAATTTTGAGTGAGGCCCCTTAGAATTTTAATTTTTTATGTTTACTCTAACGGATGTTTTAGTCAAAAAATATATTTTATTTTAATCTTCTTACTTTGCTGTGTTCTCAAGGGTCTTTGTTTTTTTCTAAACATATAATTTTTAAATAATATATACAAATATGCTGGATTGTAAATTTCAAAGACCTTCAATTTTCTAACAGTACTGTAGCCAAAAAAAAAGAACTTCTTTCTTATTTTAAATACAATTAAATATGACTATTTTAAATGGTCTACACTTTTTTTTATCCAAACTGTTTTTATGTAAAACATGGACCCATGCACATTTTACTAAAATTATCTTATAAAAGAAATATAAGGGATTTCATGTTCAAATAATGATATTTTTATTAAAACATGCATGGGTCATGTCTTAAATAAACACAGTTTAGATTAAAAAAAGCATGGAACATCTAAAATAGTCATAATTAAGTGTATTAAATAAGTTTAAAAAAGTTTTTTAGACTTGTTAGATTCAAATAGTTTTGGCTATATGATGGAAAATCTTTTTAAAAGTATAGGTCTTTACAAGCACTCTAACAAAAACAAGTCTTTATAAAAACAATTTAAATTTTTTAGACTTGTTGTTAAATGTACTATCTAGTATGAATTTGTTTTTTACCGTTTTAAGTAGTAGCAGCGTTACAAAAATTTCACAACCTTTTGAACTTAACCTTAAAATATTCATCAAATCTGATTTTGTCCAAAGAAAAAATGACTATGATACACATAATACAAACAAATAGTTCAAAAAATACATAACAAAGTCTCATTTTTACTGCCTTACTGTTGTCATTTTCAAAACTTTGGATATAAATAAAGTTTTAAATTAACAGATAATTAAACAAATTAGCAATTTTGTAATAATTATTAACACACACTCAGCTTTTTGAAGTATTTTTCCAGATTTTTTCCAGATATATCATATTATAATTTTCACCTGGTTTTTTAATCATATTTCTTTCTTCCTAACATTATAGCCTTTTATTATTTGTAAAAATTTAAAGTACAGTAACCTCTTGCATCTTTACGCACTGGTTTAGTTACGCATTTTAGAGTTTTAAAAAATTCAAAAAATAAAAATTTAATCTTTTTCAATATTGCACAACTTAGGTTTATTGTATATTTTTAATTTAATTTTTTTTAAATGCTACCCACCTCTCTATATATTTAGACTTTTTAAACTTGTTTTCCTTTACTATTTGATAAAAATTTAGTTATACTTCAGTGTATCAGAAATTTTGTTAACAGTAAGAGATTAAATAAAAAAATTGAAAGAAATATGAATGTGTTAAATAACAAAAGTATAATGAAATAATGAGAGTTTAAATTACAAATAAATAATACAGCACTCTTGCCCTTTGTATGAATAAGCATCTAAAAAAGAAATCTAATGAAACTTCTAAGCAAAAAGTAGCAGTAATACTTAATAAATATAGAGCTTACACTTAACACAAATCTCAATTGTTATTTTTGTAAACATATCACTAAATTTAATTTGACAAAGGGCAAACTAAAAAAAGTTGTAGTTACATAAACAATTTTTATTAAACATTTTTTTATATTTCATATATTTTTGGTCAAAGAAGAAATCCATTACATCACCAAATGCATATTTTTGTAAAAAGCTTTAGAAACAAATTTTAATATAGACACCATACCATTTCTTAATTGTAAGCTAATGCTTAATATAAAATTGAATTTACTTAGTAGAATAGAATATAAATTTTAAATATCAAATAAGTCACATATAAATAAAGATAATGATAAAATCTACTTATTATTGAAATTAATAAAATTTTTCTACAAGTATAATTTTTTTATAATTTTAAATCTTTTTTCATTAACATAAATATAATTTTCCCTTTTGTTTTCATATTTATAAATAAAGTAAAGAAATTTTTAAAAATTGAAAATTCCCAAGTCTGCTTTTAACTAAAAGCAATATCAAAGAAAGCCATTATAGTAAGTATATTTGGTACCTCTTGTATCTTTACAATCTCTCGTTTCTTTACGCCTTATTTCTGTGTGGACACAATGTGCGTAAATAAGCGAGAGGTTACTGTAATCAAGCTTGATTAACAGTAAATTTGTTCTAATTTTAGCTCTTAATATTAAAAAAAAAGTTTCATCTACTCAAGTTGACTCAGGCAAATTTTTGCTTCAAAGATTGACAATCCCGTTAATACTAATTAATAGATAGTTATTTTTGTAAATAACATTGCTAGAAATAGTATCTATGTTATATAAGAACATTTATTTGCAAGGTTATTTTAATTCCAACTTAATTAAATTTTGATAGAATTTTAGATATATTGACAATATAATAATGTATAGTCTAACTGAGCTCAGTCAAAAAGAACAGGCATATCAAAAGCCAAGTGAAGTTGGAGCTTTTTCACTGGACTCAGACAGGAAATTTCACAATGACAGAAGGCAAATGTCATATTATGTGAATCCAAATCCACCACTAGGTAAAAGATTTTTTAATTTATCAGATGGTTATGGAACAAATAGATACATAAAAAGAGATGAAAAAAATGGAGCTGATCTCAGTCCAATGCTTGAGTGGATAGTTGCTAATAAGTTGAGGTTTAGTAAAGATTCAAGTAATAAACTTCGGCTTCCTAAAGTTGTTACTTGGAGAGGTAATTTAACTAAAATAATGATCACTCCCTATGAAAGATATGATGATTGGATGTTTGCTGCTCAAAAGTTCAATGGGGTAGTTTATATAAACAATATTGAAACTGAGCGTTTGTTAGAGAAAAGAAAAAACACAACAGAGAGACAAGAAGAAATGTGCTACTGGGGACATAAATTTGAGAAGTATGTAACTAAACCATGTGATATGAAATCATTTTCTAATGAACAAATGCAAAATAGTACTGTTAATACACATGAAGGGTATGTATCAGTGGTGAGCTCAAAATTTGGAAAAGATCTAAGTATTATTATAGGAGCAGAAGTTGACTGTGCTATTGATCATCAGAATTTTAAACCACCGAATTCTTATATTGAATTAAAAACTAACCGACATTTTAAAAACAACTATCAAGAAAAAAACTTTTGGCAGTTTAAAGCTCTTAAATGGTGGTGTCAGTCATTTTTAAATGGAATACCATCAATAATATGTGGTTTCAGAGATGACAACGGGTATGTAGATTATATACAGGAATTCAAAACCTTACAAATACCGTCAATTGCTAAAAACTATCATCAACCATGGAGTGGAACTAAATGTATAAATTTTGTTGGAAATATACTAAATAAAGTGATTGACATTTTGGAAGAAGTGGAAGAGAATGATACAATATGTATATTTAAGTGGGATTTTAAAAGTGATTTTATTGAATTTAAAATAGATAAAAACTCTGAGCACGCATTTTTACCTGAATGGTTTATGAATTCGATGTTAAATGAAAATTCTTAATTAAATTTTTTTTTTCCCATTTTAGTTATTTTACACTGTCTCATTTACTCAATAACAGAGTGTTAAGACAAACTATTTTTATACCTAAATACTTTATATTTACTTTTAATTATCAGCTAACAGTCTTTTGCTGCCAATAAATTGAAAAATTAAAACTTTAATAAGTATTTTAAACATATATTACTTTAAAAAACTGTTTTTATTTAGTCCTTTGAATTTGTTGAAAAGTTTGTTGAGAATTTCTAAATCATGTTCGTTTATTTTTAGACCTTTATTTTTGTTTCACTTAAAGGTTTTGCCTTAAAAATTAAACGTGGTTGGAATATCAAATGAATATTTTTAACATACACATCTACACGAATTAAAAAAAAAATATATTGAAAAAAATTCCTGCTTAACCGTGCAATTAGTTTTTCAAAACAATTAAAATATTTAAAAATAGATTAATTTTGTGCTACCATTCTAAATTATTTTTTATTTGTTAAACTTAACACTTAAAAGTAATTTTAGATGTTAAAATTAATATCGCAATACATTTAGAAATTCTGTTTACATAGTTAAGTATGTCAAAGCCATCAAAAATTGATTATATAGTTTTTAACAACCAAGTGAAATGTCCAATATTAGGACTTGGAACCTATTTAATGAATGATGAGGATTGTTATCAAGCAGTAAAAGAAGCAATAAGAATTGGTTACAGACACATTGACACTGCATCTTACTATAAAAATGAAGATGAAGTTGGTAGAGCAGTTAATGACTCTATAAAAGAATTCAAAATCAAAAGAGAAGATTTATTTGTAGTTACTAAGCTGCCATCATCTTGTAACATTCCATCTTTGGTTGTTCCTGCTTTAAAAAAATCACTCAGTCTTATGAATTTGAGTTATGTTGATTTATACTTAGTTCACACTCCAATTTCTAAAGTACCAAAGTATGACAGTGAACCAACTTTAGAAAACAAAACAGATAAAGATGGGAACATCTTATTCAATGATATGAAAGTTTCAGAAGTTTGGGTTGAAATGGAAAAGTGTAGCAAATTGGGTCTAGCAAAATGTATTGGCGTTTCAAATTTTAATAGTGAGCAGATAAAGGAGATTGTTGCAAACTGTGATATTAAGCCAGTAACAAATCAAGTTGAAGTACATCCTTATTTGCAGCAGCATAAGCTACGCAATTTTTGTGAAGGCTTGGGAATTTATCTGACTGCTTACCGTCCTCTTGGGGGTCCTAAACCCAAACCAGGTAAAAAACCTGTATTAAAAGATCCAATAATTGCTCAGATATCGAAAAAGCACATGAAATCACCTGTTCAAGTTCTTCTCAGGTGGCAAATTGAGTTGAAAACTCAGTTAGTTATCGCAAAAACTTCTAACTTCGAACATATTGCTGCTAATACGGACATATTTGATTTTGATCTTGATGAAAAAGACATGCTACAACTCAAGTCTATAGATTGCGGGATAAGGTATTGCTCTTTTGACGATAATAAAGGGAGTAAGCAGTATCCATTTCATATAGAATATTAGTAAACAAGTTTTTGTATATTATTAAGATTAAAGGTGCAATTTAAAATTAGAAGTTTTTTTAATAGCTTTTAATCAAGTATTTTTTATACTTAATCTCTATTTTTAGAATTTACTATTTGTTATTGTTTTAAAGCTGTCGACTGCTGATTTTTAACAAATTTATTTATGATTAAAAAAGTTTGTTTGATAGTTACGATTTTTTATGAAATTAAATAAACAACAAAAAATAAAACCGTTTCTGTTTTTTTTTTAATACTGTAATGTAGGTTGCACTTATAAATTAAAGTAATTATTTGATAGCTTAAACTAGTAAGTTAGCTTAAATAAAAGTCAGCATTTACGTAGAGACGTTTATTTTTTATTCCTAATTTAAAGACCTATAAATATGAAAATCGATTTAATTAAGTTTTATAATTTTTTTGTTACGAAGTTTTAAAAAACATTTTCGACATAATCACTAAAAATTTACCTGACTTTGAAAAAATTCTAAGAAATAGTTTTTTTTATAAAGTGTACGGTTTTTTTAAATTAACATAAATTTTAATGTAATTAATTATAAAAATGTATTGTTTTAGTTTTGGACACTTGAAACAAATTACGTCATTTTAGTAAATAAAAGAATTAATTTTTTGTTCAACTTATATCTTAAAGTTTGTACTTTATCTGCATTGGCTACCATGAAATTAGATAAAAAAGGTTGTGTTGATTACAATTGCATTATTGTTACGCTTGATTCACAAAATACGATTGAATTTTCCTTAAATATTAAAATTTTGCAAAGCTAAGATTAAAAAATATATTTGTGATAGAAAAAAATAAAGTTCTATAATATTGTTGGAAACTTTGTTAATACTTTTATTATTAAAAAATTTTGTACTCAATTATTAAGGTTCAACTATCTAGTATAATTTAATACACTTAAAGTAATAATGATTTAATTCATTGATTAATGATTAACCGAAAGTTGAAATTCTTTCTTTTGGTTTACACGTCAAGTTAAAACTGGAAAAACCTGGAATTTTGAACAAAAATCACTAAAAAACCTGGAATTTTAAACAATTTTTACATGTTTAGTAGAAAAAATTTTATTTGATACAAAAAATCTACCATATAGGTAATTTTTTTTTTCATAATCAACTATCGTTTAATTAAAAAAACACATTTAAAGTAGCTTTACATCATCCTTTCAATTTTCTTATACTATTTAAACAGTTGTTTACCTTAAACTTAACTTTAAACTAAAAATAGACCCAAAAATAAGTACTTTTAAAAACCTGGAGGAAATTTTAAAAACCTTGAGAAAATTTGCCTAAAATATTTGGCAAACCTACTTATAACTGCGATCGGAAATGTACGGTCTACTAAGGTTAAATGTCTAACCCGAAAGTTATTATAATAAGGATGCGGCCCGTGAGCATGTAACTTTTGCTTTTAAAAGAAATTTTGAAACTTACACAGGATATTATGAGGTTTGAAATAAAAAGTCTCCAGTACAATTGACGGGAGAGTTGAAACTTGCACTAGTTATTCCAGGGTCTGCTTTGAAAATAAAAATAGGTCACATGGTAATGAACAATACAACTACGGCCTGCAAAAGTTTTAGTTTTCGAAATTTTTCCTGCTATCTCTAAATATTTACCGACCTTTGACCAAATGAGTAGTTGTTCTTACAGTGTGTATTAGAAAATATTTTACTGTGCACAGAACATATCATCTATTGAAAATTATTTTTTCAGATGTTCCATATGTTTTTTTTTTTTTTAATAAAAAGTTACTTATCAGAATATAAGTTGACGATTCGTAGTGCATTGTTTATAATTTAAGATTACCAAAACATAAAAAAAGTAATGTTTCCTAAAAATGATTTATGTTTTTATAGTCTTGGATGCACGAAATACTTTATATAGTAGTATACTATACACAGTTTTTGTAAATCTTGAGAACCACCGCTATAGGGCTTAACACTCGCATAATTAGTTATGGATTTTAAAACTTGATACGTGCATAAAATTTTCGAAAATATTCTACTTTTTTAATGATACTTAATTTATTCAAAAATTTTTGTACCAACACCAATAAATTTGTATACTGCGCTTATTTTGGTTTGTTGTAGTTTTGCTGCTTCCTTGGCTCATACTGGAGGTACCATAATAATAGTAAAAAATGTAATAAAAACTGTCATATGTTATGTAAAAATAGTAGTGATCTATCGAATCCAAAAATCCGAGTCTTAATTTTAAATAAGGATTCGGCCGAATCCGAATCTTATTCCCAAATTAGGTTTCGGCCGAATCCGAGTTCGAATACGATTAAAATAATTGGAACCCGAAAGATTTAATCTGCTTGTTATGTAAATACAATAGAAGTTTATAAATAATAGTTATGTATTATATTATTACTTATTTTGTAAAAAAAGTTTGAACATTATTTTTTAACGTCTTAATAAATTAACACATATTTATTTTAGAATAGTTTTTTTTTAAAGCGAACAATAATAAAAACAATGTCTTGCTGGAAAAAAAAATTAACCTACATACGCAAAACTTAGTTTTAATATTTTGATGGCCATGTAAGCATCAAAAACAAATAAGTTGTACTTTAATAATAATAATAAATTGATTGTAGACTTTAATAAATGCTTAAAGCCAAAAACAAATTACAAAAAATTAAAACACTTTACGTTTAACTTAAGAGTTAGTTCTTATATTGACCATAAACGAATTAGAACAAAAACTTTTGCAAGTGTTTATATTTATAAAACAAAGTGCAATTGAAAAAACATGGAGCCGTAATAAATTTAAATGTAATACCAATTGTTGTAAAGGCCTTGAAAAGAATAGAAATCACAATTGTAACAAAAGTTTTTAAATTCTATTAGGGATTATACTTTTACCATAACAAAAAGAAATTTAAATTAAATTAAGCAACTTTTTTTTAAATATAAAACGAAATACAACAGTAAAATATGTCTTTGTTATACTATAAAAGACTATTCTTGTTTTTTCAAGTTGTGGTTGAGAAATAAAAGTTTTTCGCAGGTTTTTGAAAGCAATCGATTGCACTTTTGCTCGTACAAATTCCAAGCTTCAGAAAATAATCTTTCAGGTTACACAAAAGGTGGTAGTAGCGCAGCAAGAAATTTCCTTGCAAAACTGGCAAGATGTGGGTATTTTGTCTTTTTAAAGTTCACAAGTTTAAGACTTTGTCCTCTTCAGTTTCTACATTTAAGTTTCCTGTAGCAAAAAATCCCTTTGTTTCTGCTTCAAATTCTTCATTAAAAGAATCATGTTGCTCGTCTTCCTGTGTAGCTGTGTTTTATTCGATTTTAAACAAAGAATAGTAAGTTGAAAACTTCTTCAAATCAAAATTTACAGAGTGTTGTGGTTTTGGTTTTTCTAGTGGCAATACAGGAGAATTACCACCTTGATTAGCCTCAAAACAGATATGCTTTTTAACATTTAATTTTAGCTGCTCTTTAACATTATTTTTGAGATAAGAAGGGAAAGTGGAAAGTCGATATCGTGGATCAACAGCTGTTGTGACTAACAATAATTTTTTGTCATAAAGGTTTAAGTTGTTGTTATTGGTATAGAACCTTCTTTCAAAAGCCTCTCCTATATAATTAGCTAAAGTTTTACAAACATTTGATACTTTTCTGAATTTTCATAAAAATTAACAAACTTTGTCACAGATCGTGTATGCAGGATCACGCTTGAGACCAATACATTTTTTATACTTAACTCCTTTGTTACAAAAAAAAAGGTTCGAGCAGTAGAATAATGTCATAAATCAGTGGCTATTCTTCAGGTGTAATAATTGAATCTTGATTGTTTTTATATTTATCCACATAGTAACGGACACATGATTTTAGCTTTACATTTAGTTACTTAGTATTATTAACTACATTTTTACTTAAGCAATGTTTACTTTGAAAATTAAGTAGAAGAAAAAAGAAAGCTACATACAGCTTTTATTATTACTCTTGTTGTTATATTGATTTTGATTCTTAACTAGAATTTAAACTTTACCATAAATTCAATCTTAACATTAAAATTTGTTTTGTTTTAAAGTAGAACTTTAAGTAAAAATTTGTTTTTATTTAACTGTTTAAATGCTAGTTTCCATGACTTTTACATACTGTTTTAGATTTTTTTAAGCACAGACGAGGTCTTTGACCGAAACTTAGTTTGTAAAACAAAGTCCTGAAAGAATAAATTCATTACTTAATATTATTTGAGAGCCTAACAAAAATAATATATCATAGTTTTTATACTGAGTGCAAAACTCTAAATCAAAATTGATATGTCCTGGATATGATATTAAACTGTATCCTGGTGTATGATTCGATAACCGAAATGTTTTTTCTTACACCAGGTCCTTGGACAAAATTTTTGAGCACTTTTTTTTTCGTTCAATAAACAATATTTGTGATAAGCTTTTATAAGTGTGAAAAACCATTTTTTATCCAGTCAAGCGTTTAATAATTAATTAATTTTTCATTTCGTTCACTTTTGCCAAGCAATTAAGTAAAATTTTAAAAGTTTAAAGTGGTCTACGGAATCCAAAATTTCAAATTCGGCCGAATCCGAATCTTATTTTAAAATTGGGATTCGTCTGAATCCGAGTTAAAAAGGCCGGACTCGTCCGAATCTGAGTCCGAATCTTAGATTCGGTAGATAACTAAAAAATGGGAGCCGATCATTTTTAACCCGCTATCATTTCTAACCCGATCACTTCTAACTCGATCAACTAACCTGATCACTTCTAACCCGATTATTTCTAACCCGATCACTTCTAGCCCGATCACTTCTAACCCGATCATTTCTAACCCGATCACATCTAACCCGATCACTTCCAACCCGATCACTTCTAACCCGATCACTTCTAACCCGATCATTTCTAACCCGATCATTTCTAACCCGATCATATCTAACCTGATCACTTCAAACCCGATCACATCTAACCCGATCACATCTAACCCGTCATTTCTAACCCGATCACTTCTAACCCGATAACTTCTAACCCGATCATTTCTAACCCGGTCATTTCTAACCCGATCATTTCTAACCCTATCATTTCTAATAAGATAAATTCTAACCCAATCACTTCTAACTCAATTAAACCCGATCATTTCTAACCCGATCGTTTCTAACCCATTTTATTTATGTTACGTTTTTGTTTTTTTAATCTAGATTTCATGCAAAAACAAACTAGTCTTAATGAAGTTATTTAAATAATAAAAGAAATTAAACTTTTAGTTACTTTAAAACATAATGATTTTAATGTGTTACGTAAAAATATTTTAAGTATAAACTTTAATTTAAGTATTAAGTTAACATAATCTTAATATATTTTTATTAACTCATTTTTTGATTTTTTATGCTACACATAATTTTAGTTTTTTTAATTTTTTTTTTATCAATACACTTTAAGAGACATTTTTCGTTAATCATATACAAGTTACTAAATTGTTTAATTTAAAGTAGTTTGAACTCTTCTTTGTAGGATTTTAAATTAAGCAGTGATAATTATAAATTAGTTGGATCTTATTGTAATTAACGTGACAACAATAGTTTTAACATCAACAAATTTAAAAAATTAAACTATTACAATTGTAATATTCAGATTAAAAATTTTTATATTACGGTTTAAAAACTACATTGAAAGTCTGACGTAACTGTTTTATTATTGCTTACTAATGTTTTAACCTTTTATAGTAGGGTAGTTTTAAGTTTCATCTTAATAACTTATACAAATTGTTATGCAAATTGCGTAGGCCTATTAAGATAATGGAATTCAAACAAACATGAGGAGAAGTTAAAAACGTTTGTTATATTAAGTGGAAAAGCATGGTTTTTAATAGAAACTAGCTATAAAAACAGTTATGTCATATAACTAAACCGCAAAAGTTGTTATGTCGATTGACCGTCTAGATTTTACATCATTAATAAATTCCTACTTAGTTTTAGAGCAAAAAAAATTGTTTAACATTAATAGTTAAACAGACAAGTTTATTTGTATAACAAGTTCGAGGGTAATTAAATCTCGCCTATGTTTTAATTGCGACTTGAATTAGTATTTTATTTGACAAACATTTCTTTAAAATTACTTTATTATGAGCAGTTGAAATAACGTAAGTAAAAACAAAATAAGTATCAAAAATAAAACATTTTGAAACAAAATAATAAATTAATTATAGTTAAATTAAGTATAATTAGGAGTAGAATTTTATAAAAACTCCATTAAGTTCTTTGTTTCTTTTAATCAAATATTTTTCCAGACGATTATTACACAAAACATATTCATTTTTTATTCATTACAGTAAAGCCAGCTTGCAGTCTATTGACTTTATTCTCGGTGGTTTTTTGCACCTCTAAATTTCTAAAAATGTCTCGAGTTTTTTCTTCATTATAAATTTAAACCTATATAATAGGTTTCACAATACAAACTGGTTTTATTATTTTGTAATAAGTTTTTAAGTTATTAGTCTAATCTCATAATTTATTATTTACATTTCATATTTAATGATCGCTAAATAGTCTAAAGTTTTTGTGTTTTTGAAAACCTGTAAAACAATAACTTTCAAAAGATATCAAGAAAATTATTTTAGAAATATCTACTATTAATCGTGAGATTAATGGTGTTTTTGCATTTTTAAATTTTGAAAACTTTTAAATTTTTATGAAAAATGTAAATTTATTTTGCCTTACATAAATTTTATTTCAAAAGAAAAAGAAAAAATGCGTAATAATAAGTTTTCGACACTACATTTTCATAGTTAAGTTTATTATAATTAATTATGACTTAATTACAGTTAATCTTTATAAACAGTTTACCAGTTTATTTAAAGATTATAATTAAATTAAAGTTCGTGTAAATGACAAGTTTTGAATATTTAAAAAACCTTCTGCCTCTACTTTTGGCTTTGTATTAAACAGTATACACTTTCGTTTTAAGAACTTAGAATTTAATGATCTTAATTTTAAATGAAACCACCATTATAATTACTAAGTTTTATTAACTGTATTATTTAAAGTTTCATAAACGCTGATATTAATATTTTAAAAAAGTTGTATTTCATATAAACTCTCCCTGAATTTGGAGGCAAATTGTTAATCAGGTTTCTACACTTAAAGATATATATTAACCATATAGAATCATTTTAAAAGAAAACACAGAATAGACTTTAACCGCTGCGATACTGATTATATTTTTTACATTGACGACTATCAAAACTTAATATTTAATCTTTAGAATACAAAAGACTTATTCTTTTCCTAATGCTTTTTAAAACTAATTAACTACACTTTAATTATAATCCAATTTTAAACTTTATTGTCAAAAAAATAAGTGAACCAATTAATATCAACAATTAAATTTTAACAGAAGCTATCTTAAATTAGGTTTTATTTTAAACAAAATAAACTAAACTTAAAAAAAAAACAATTTTGTTCAGGTTAATTTGATTTTAAAACAAATCCTTATCTTAAAAAAAAAAAAACTAATATATCAATACAGATCGGCTAAATTAATTTCGGGTTAGATATGATCGGGTAAGAAACGATCGGGTTAGAAATCATCGGGTTAGAAATAATCAGGTTAGAAATGATCGAGTTTAATTGGGTTAGAAGTGATTGGGTTAGAAATGATCTTGTTAGAAATGATCGGGTTAGAAGTGATCCGGTTAGAAATGATCGGGTTAGAAGTGATCGGGTTAGAAGTGATCGGGTTAGAAATGATCGGGTTAGAAATGATCGGGTTAGAAGTGATCGGGTTACAAGTGATCGGGTTAGAAGTGATCGGGTTACAAGTGATCGGGTTAGAAGTGATCGGGTTAGAAGTGATCGGTTTAGAAGTGATCGGGTTAGAAATGATCGGGTTAGAAGTGATCGGGTCAGAAGTGATCGGGTTAGAAATGATAGTAAACCCTAAAAAATAGTATAAAAAAAATTATTTCAAACTAGTTAGTCAATTTTTACTGTTTTTTTTAATAAAAAATTCACATATTATAAACATTTTAATAAACTGTACATGCCTAAGACCAAAAACTTATACTACAAATGGTACAACTTATTTAAACTAAACTTAATGTAATTGTCGTTTTTTTTTGTTAAGTTACTTTATATTTTGCTTTTCATTCAAATTTTATAGTTGGATACTTACAGATATAACTTTGTATGATAAAAATGCTATTATATGCATTTGATAAATAAATAAAATATTTTGGTTTAAATTCTCTTAAGTCTTATGAAAAATTTAAAAGATAGTTTTTAGTGTAATTAAAGATTAGGGATATGTTAAGGGAATCATATAAATTAATTAACTAAAATAAAATAAAAGTCCGAGTTTCAGCTAATTTGGTATAATAATTGGTTGAAAACCCAACTAAATAAAAATTTTCGATAAAAAAAAAATAATTCACACAACTCAAAACTTAAAACATTAATGTAAGTTATTACATAGTACATGTCTAAACATTTTTGACATATTAAAATGAAAGGATGTGGGTTGTACATTGAATCCTTTAGTAGTTTTGACAATGATGTTTCATTTGCAAGCAAAATTAGTATTTTCTATCCAAATAATGTTACTGTAGTAGTTGTACCGTGAAATATATAAACGTAAAAAAAAGCACAATATATTTTAATCAAAGTGCATTAGAAAAGGAAATATAAAGCAGTTAACTTGAAACCATATCAATTTTTTGTTTTTGATTACATTTCTTATAAACAATAAAACTTCAGCTACAAATATAGTTTAAGAATAAAATAATTTGTGCACTTGTAGTAGTGGTAGTAGTAGTAGTAGTAGTAGTAGAGAGAAACGTATTTTTGAAAAGTATTGTAAAGGTACTTTTGAATAATTTCAAGGGACGATTTTATAGTTTTAATGTTGTCTTAATTAAATTAAGAAAAATACTTCAAATGCATGTTTTTACGCAAACTGTTATAACTTTAGTTGTAGATTAAAGTTTGAACTTATTTTTAAGGCTCTAGGCGAAAAGGAATCTTGGCATTTCATAAATCAATAAATTTTAAATTAGAACTCAACGGAATTTTTGTACTATATTAACAAACAACTTTAAAAACATTTACAATAAGAGTAATGCTTAAAGTAATTTTTTTTAAATACTTTTTAGTTAAACAGGAAAGTAAGAATGAATTTCAACTTTGCTAATTATGGACTAAAAGCTTAATTAATTCTTTTAATTTAAGTTTAGTTTAAAGAAAGTTTTTTAAAGCTAAACCTGTTTAAATATTCTATTTTATACTTAGCGAAAAAAAAATCTTTTAATTTTAATCAAGTTATCTTAAGTATTAAGCATATGAAAAAGCATGCATAACATTAAATATATTTTAATAACTTAACCTTGTAAAGATTCTTAAACAATCAAGTTAAACTTATAGTTTTTTGAGTATACAAATAAAAAAAAAGTAACATACTAAGAAAACTTACTTGCAGTGTCATGTGAATTGGAATGTTTCAACATTCTACAAAGCTACCGTAGCTTTTTATAGTTATTTTTGTTTATTTATAGCTTTGACAAAAATTGCCCAGCTCAACAGTATCGTATATACTCTCTAGTTTTTTTTTTCTTTTTCACTCTTACAAATCTGACCTAACTTTGTTATAGATAAGATTTTTTAAACTTTCTTTCTCACTCTACAAAAATTTCTTAAGTATGCAGTAAAATCTATTTTCATATTTCTATAACAAAACTTTATAAAACTTTAATGAATTTAGTTATTAATTATAAACTAATGAAATTATTATTTGCTAAAACTGCTAATAAAACTTAAAAATAAACGATTCGGCTTTTATTTAAGAAAGGTTTTCAATGTGATTTAATTAAAATACTTATCAGAACAAACCTAATTCATTAAAATTTGTTTGCTGGACTTATTAATTACAAAAAAATATTTTAACTTTTTATATTGTATTTGCTATAGTTTTATTTTTTTTACAGAAATTTCAATAAAATAATTAAAGAAAATTTTGTCTAGATTCTACAAAACTGACAATTTTATTCCTTAAAAATAAAAAACTAAAGTCAGAAAAAAAATAAGTAAACCAAAATTTTTTAATATTAAGTGTGCACAGACTAGTATACAAGAAGTTAGTATAACAAAACAAAACTAAATAGAAAGGAAACAATTAAAATATCATATGCGGTTTGTTAACAGCAAAACTCAAAAGAAAAAAAGATAAGAAGTTCAAAGTTTTTATAATTTTTAAAATCAGTTTCTTTTTTTTTGTGACACTACTTTTTTTTTGATTTTTAATGTAAACGACTTTAAAAAAAAATAATTTAGTATATTAAAAAAAGTTTTTTAGATCTAGATAACAAATCACATTAAAGGACAATGCTTACATATAATAACCTTAGAAATAAAAACGTTACAATTACATCTGTTTCTCACAAAACAATTCTTTAGATACTCTCTATTAGTTTCAAGTAGTTAAGCTAGTGTGCGTTAAAATTTAAGTATAACTTTTACATACTTATTCTTTTTTATTAACCAGAAGAGGAAACTTTATTAGTAATTTTCAAAATAAAACTTACTGTAAAACAGAAACTGCTCAGCCATTACTTATAAAATAAAAATAGTCTTGCTTTAAGTTTTGGCTTTAAAATAACCCCAATAATGCGTTCTTACATAAAAATCATACGTTTTGAATTATATTTTTAGCTAATTTAGTTATGTATTATGATAACGTATATTCTTTGTCCCCAAAGTTTTGTATTATAACATTTATGTTGGCTTCATTTATTTTATAAAATAACTACAATTTCAACTTTAACCATCGATATTATTCTAATTTAAAAATTGAAATTTGTATTTTAAACTTGAAAAAAAAGTAATAACTGTTTGCTACTAACAAATTTTTTTGGTTATTTCAAGAAGTGTTTCGTTAATATTTTAGAATAAAATGTTAATAAAGTTTATAATACTAGATCAAAAATAGTATTACTATTATAGAAATAAAAGACATTTTTAGCAAGTGATATAAACCTAGAAGCGATTTATTTTTAAAACAGTTAAAATCCTAACTAAAAAAAAAAAAGTTTTATACGCTAAGACAGTTTTGTATAAGGTTGTGTTTAAAGTTAGTTAAAAACGAATCCAGTTTTTGCCTAAGCCAAACATTTTCTCCACTGTTTTCTTTAACTTCAATCGTTTAATTTAGCTTGATATAGCTTTACTTTGACTTGAAAGTCTTACTTTGCGTTAAAGTTAAATTTAAAGAAAATTTTAATGGTTTTTATTAAAAAAAAAACTAAGAAGAAAGTTTCATAAGCTAATTCCTTTACTATAAAAATGCTGCTACTTTTTAGCCGAAAATCTGTGATTTTATCTTACATCTACATAATTCTTCAACAAAATAGTTATGTCATTAAAAGTTTACGTGTGTACTCAAAACTGCAAAACTTAATTAAACTACAACATATACGAAAACAATCTAGTAACAAGTTTAAGTAAACTATTTTTTCTATTAAAAGTTAATAAAAAACTTTGGACAAACAAGTGTTTTAATTAGCATTAAGCAATATAAAAAATTGAAAGTTCTAAGTTATACTATGACTTATGGCAAAAAATTAACTTTAATCAGTTTTTAGTAGTCCTGGACAAGACGTTAAAAGATATCCGTGGTAACCGAAAGGTTTTTCGTGCACCAGGTCCTAGGACCAAATATTTGAAGCGTCTAATTTTTGTCGTTTAATAAACAATAGTAAAAACTTATAAGAAAGTAAAAATCATGTGTTTAATTGAACAACAGACTATCCACAAGTTAGAGTAGCGCGACCTTGAAAAACGGAAGTAGCAAATTTTTGTTAGACTAAAGTTATACTATTTGAAGTACAAAACAAAATGGCGTATAATATAGATTAGAGTAAATTATTTGCTTTAGTGAAAGTTTTCATTATAAATTGTTTTTTAAACTACAGTAAAACCAATCGTACAGCAAAACCTAACATAATAGTTTTTGCTTATTTTATATAAATTTATTTAAACTAAGTTTAAAAACTTAAAAATTTTAAAATCAACCCTGAAGCAATAAGTTTTTATTTATTTTAAAATAGCATATGATAATTTTAAAATAGCAGTATACTTTACAGTTGTACAATTAATGAAGTCTAACAAATGTAATTGTCATAACGTAAGTTGATTAAAGTAGAAGAAACTTTTTGTTTTTCACAAAATTTATAAATTTATATTTGATTCTTATTGATCAATTTGTTAACTTTTTGATTTTTTTAATCATTTATTTTTAAAAAATGCATTATGTTAGTCTAATACATAATTTATACTAAATAACTACTTTTTAATAGTTTTTTACCCTAATTTATAATATACTGTGTAAGGTTATAAGTAAAGCAAACAGTGTAAAACTTTTGATGACACAAAATATCAGCCATTTGAAATAGAAAATTTTAAATTCAAAGTACTTTTTTTAGCAGCACGTTTTTCTCTACTGCTTAAACAGTTCCACTTTGATTTGTAACAATTACACATCCATAAGTTAGAGTCGCAAAACATTAGAAATTTCAATTAGAACTTAATTTATTGTTGAAATAAATTATAATAGATAATCATAATGATAAAAAAAGATATTAAACTAAATTAAACTTACTTAAGAAACTTCAAAAAACGAATAAAATTTAAAGATTAAAAAAAGAATCAATTTTAATAACACAAACATAGTTTACTAATAAAGAAAGTGTGAGTTAAAGAATTTTTTTTAATTTGTTGTTTAAACCTAAAGACTAGATTAAATAATAATCTTCGTAAGAATTTTTGAGATCAAATATCAATCTCCTTTGCCTCCTGTTTCTCAATCTTATAATGAAAAACGTTTTTTCAAGTCTTGTGAACAGATTTGGAAGCAATTGACATCATCTCCTGCTATTTTTGCGAAATTTAAAGAGTTAGGCAACTTTTGCGAGCGAGTATAATAAGCTATGAAAAATTTGAGAAATGAAGTGTGGAGAAAAGTAAGAATGCTCACTTACTTACGCTTAACAATCATATTGTTTTATTTAATCATAAAAAAAGCATTGTAAAACTTTTTTATTTTACCCTCTGTATTTATATGAGATTTAAATGTCATTTCTAGACGTGAACATATTTCAGTAAAATTTAAGTTATCTGTGCTAATAGTAATTAAGTTTTAACCCCTTAAAAATTTGATAAAGGCTAGACAAGTAGTTTTGGACAAGAAAACCGTAAGTAAATCTACTAAGAGTAAAAGTATCAACTTTACAAACTAAAACAAAATTTAGCCTTTAAAATTTTCAAAGTTAGCACTAGTTTTATCATCAGTAAGATTGTTTGTATTTTGATATTGGTTACCTTGACTTATTTAGGGTATATTTTTTATACAAGTTTGTTTTAAACAGTGTGAAATAGCAAGGAAAACTTAAGTTGTACGAAATAAATAAAGTTTTATGCTTAAATACTACATCAAATACTTAGCTATGTAAGAATTTTTAAGATCAAATATCAATCTCCTTTGCCTCCTGTTACTCAATCTTATAATGAAAAACGTTTTTTTGAGTCTTGTGAACAGATTTGGAAGCAATTGACATCATCTCCTGCTATTTTTACAAAGTTCAAAAAGTTAAGCAATTTTTGCGAGCAAGTATAATAAGTTATGAAAGAAGAGAACATTCTAACGTATAGTACAATTACGATATAGTAGCCTAGGATTGTAGTTCTGTTATTTTATTTGTCATAAAATAGTGTTACAAATGTTCATAATAATATACTTTCAAAAACTTTTATGTTAAAAAAAGTATATATTACAAAAAAATTTATACTTGTAGATGTACTATTTTGTTAAAACTCTAAGCCATTTAACAATTAGAAATTTTTAGAGTCATTGTTAATAACCTAAGGAGCTAAGTAATATTTTTAATTTCGTAGATTGAGTTTATATTTTAAACTTGAATTTCTCCTAATCGTACACCAAACTCTTTGTTGAAAATATAGTTTATTGAACGACAAAAAAGCGCTCAAACTATTTGGTCTTAGGACCTGGTACACTGAAAACCTTTCGGTTATCGAATCGCACACCACGAATACCTTTGAACGTCTTGTCCAGGACTCCCCTTAGAAAGTTTTTTAGTCTTATGAAATTAGTAATTTACATCACCTCTTACTTGAACAATCTTAGTTTAAAGCAATTTAAACTAAATAACAATCTATTTTTCGATTGAAAAATAATGCTGTTAAGCTAAAGGAAAAAAAACAACTTAGACTTTTTTAAGTTGCTTTCTTTAATTTAATACTTTATGATTATTTTGTAGACTGAAACAATTAAAAATGAATTAAAAATTCGATACCAAGATTAAAAAGTTTTAAATTAGGCTAAAAATATTAACATAATAGAAGGTAAGTCTTATATAAACAGTTTTTTACTGACTTTTTTTAAAAGTAGTTATAAATACGACTAAAATAACAAATTTTAAAATACGAAAATAAATTACAATGAAATGATTATTTAGTAATACTGTACAAGAAAATAGTAAGAACTTTAAACTGAAAGTGGAACAGTTAAAGTCAAACCAGTTTTTTTATTAATGTATGCTATTTTAATGTTATCACTATTAAAAAACATACTAATCTGCTCAATATGTAAACTTTAATAGCTTTATATATAAACTTTTTTATATCATATACAGTGTGAGTTTCAAAATATTCTAGTTTTGTTGCTTAAAGACTACATCAAATACGAAGCTTAGTAATTTTGTAAAGATCAAATATCAATCTCCTTTGCCTCCTGTTTCTCAATCTTATACTGAAAAACGTTTTTTTGAGTCTTGTGAACAGATTTGGAAGCAATTGACATCATCTCCTGCTATTTTTGCGAAACTCAAAAAGTTAGGCAACTTTTGCGAGCGAGTATAATAAGCTATGAAAAATATGATAAATGAAGTGTGGAGAAAAGTAAGAATGCTTACTTACTTACGCTTAACAATCATATTGTTTTATTTAATCATAAAAAAGCATTGTGAATTTTTTTTTGCCCTCTGTATTTATATGAAATTTTAATGTCATTTTTAGACGTGAATATATTTAGTAAAAATTAAGTAATCTATGCTAATAGTAATTAAGTTTTAACCCTTTAAAAAATTTGCTAAAGACTAGACAAGTAGTTTTGGACAAGAAAACCGATAGTAAAGCTACTAAGAGTAAAAGTATCAACTTTTCAAACTAAAACAAAATTTAGCCTTTAAAGTTTTCAAAATAAGCACTAGTTTTATCATTAATAAGGTTGTTTTTTTTGACTAAATCCAGTATATATCCTAAATAAATCAAGGTATCCAGTATCAAAAACTACATTTTGTTAAGTATTTGAGTCAAAAAAAAACAACCTTATTAATGATAAAACTAGTGCTTATTTTAAAAACTTTAAAGGCTAAATAACAGTTTATTTGAACAGTTTAAAATAGCAAGGAAAACTTAAGTTGTACGAAACAAATAAAGTTTTATGCTTAAATACTAGATTAAATACTTAGCTAAGTAAGAATTTTAGAGATCAAATATCAATCTCCTTTGCCTCCTGTTTCTCAATCTTATACCGAAAAACGTTTTTTTGAGTCTTGTGAACAGATTTGGAAGCAATTGACATCATCTCCTGCTGTTTTTGCGAAATTCAAAAAGTTAAGCAACTTTTGCGAGCGAGTATAATAAGCTATGAAAAATATGAGAACAATCTAATGTATAGTACAATTACGATATAGTAGCCTACGACTAACATTTTTATAATTTTATTTGTTCATAAAATAGTGTTACAAGTATGTGATGTATTTTCAAAAGCCGTTAAAGTTTAAAAGATATATAATAATAAAAATTGTACTTGTACATGTACTACTTTTTTAATACGTTAAGCCATTTAACTAGTAGAACTATTTTACAGTCATTGTAATTTAAAATAACTTAAGAGACTAAGTATTATTTTGAATTTTGTAGATTTCAAATTTGAATTTCTCCTAATCATATATCAAGCTCTTACAAAGTTTTTTAGTTTTATGAAAATAGAAGTTTACATCATCTCTAACTAGCACAATCTTTATTAAAAATGATGAAAATTAAACGGTAATTTATTCTTTGGTTGAAAAATAATGCTGTCAGGCTTAAGCGAAATATAACTTTGTCAATTTTTAAGTTGCTTTCTTCTATTTAATTCTTTATGATTCACCTTTAGTTTGAAACCATTAAAACTGAATTAAAAATTTGATACCAATATTAAAAAGTTTTAAATAAAGCTAAAAATTTTTATACTACAGAAAGGTTAGTTTTATATACACTATTTTTTTACTCACTTTTTCTTAAAGAAGTAGTTGTAAATATGATAAAAAAAAAACAGATTTAAAATTAAGAAAATAAATTACAATGAAATGATTATTTAGTAATACTGTACAAGAAAATATTAAGAACTTTAAACTGAAAGTAGAACAGCTAAACTTAAGCCAGTTTTTTAGTAAAGTGTGTTATTTTAATTTTATTGTTATTAAAAAACATATTTAGCTGCTCAACATTTAAAGTCTTATAATTATATTAAAAAAATATTGATAGCATACACAGTGTGAGTTTAAAAAAAATTTAGTTTGTTTCTTAAAGACTAGATTAAATACTTAACTTAGAACTTAAAAGATCAAATATCAATCTCTTTTGCCTCCTGTTTCTCAATCTTATAATGAAAAACGTTTTTTCAAGTCTTGTGAACAGATTTGGAAGCAATTGACATCATCTCCTGCTGTTTTTGTAAAATTCAAAAAGTTAGGAAACTTTTTCGAGTTAGTAAAACAACTATAAAAGAAGAGAACAATCTAACGTACAGTAACAATTACGATGCTACACTAACTACTCTTGTTGTTTTATTTGCTGGTAAAATAAACAATATTTACTTTTGTTGTATGTTAAGTTTAAGACATTTTTAGTTTAACTTTTCATTTTAAAAAAGTGATACGCCTTTAACAGTAGAATTTTATAAAAGTTAAAGATATTTGAGAAAATAAACTTTACTAACTAAATACTACAGGTAAAATTATTGTAGTTTATTAAACGACTAAAATAACATTTAAACTATTTGATCCTAGGACCTAGTGCACTAAAAGCTTTTCGGTTATCGAATCGCACACCACTTGAATACCTTTTAACGTCTTGTCAGGACAATATATTATTAAGAAAAAATATTAACTAAAAATAACCTTTTGTAATAAGTATTAATTTATTTGAAGGCTAATTTTCGGTCTTGTTTGCTTAATGTTAGGCTTTGTTAAGGATTTTTATCAAAATATTTTAAAAGTAATTAAAACTATATAATACTACTATGAAGCTAGCCTATTCTTTACTAAAAATAAAATACTTTTATTTTTCTCCAAAAATGCTGAAAACCTACAAAAAATAAAAGTTTTTATTGAACTTGTTTTATAATGAAACGTTTTTAGTACAGGTTTTGTAGTACAAAAATATTCAATTATTTTAATAAATATACTTCCATAAAAAAGCTGTTAAGAACTTAGAAGTATGGTATGCTAATAACAGCTTAAGCATTGTTATTTAAAATCAGCTTACTTTATTTTTGTTTAAAGTCTAGTTAAGACCACTTTTTATCAAGAAAATTAAGTTAGAAGTAAAGCTATTTTAAGAATTGTTTATCTAAACTACTTTTATCATGTTTTTAGTTTAATTTCTTTTTTTACTGCTAGGAAGTTGTAACCTACAAATAGAAGGTAAAGTTATAAAATAAATTTAACAACTTGTACAAAATATTAAAGCAATTTTCTTAGTCCTTTATATATACTATTGATTTTTATATTACTCCTATAAAACTTACGATAAAACAACAAAGTAAGAGAAATCAATGGAAAAAATTCGGATTACACTTAAATGGTAATTAAGTAAAGTTAAGAATGTAAAATTTAAACATAAGTATTCATGTTTTAAAACCAAAACAGTAGGAAATATAATTATAGTAGCCAATGTTTTAAAAAATATTTAGTTCTATTACAAAAGTTTAAATATAAATATTTGTAGTATTAATAAGTTTTGATAGAAAAGGCAGTCTAAGTAGAAAAAATCTTAAAATTATGATTTTAAGACTAGATTAAATACTAAGCTAAATAATTTCTGAAGATCAAATATCAATCTCCTTTGCCTCCTGTTTCTCAATCTTATACCGAAAAACGTTTTTTTGAGTCTTGTGAACAGATTTGGAAGCAATTGACATCATCTCCTGCTATTTTTGCGAAGCTCAAAAAGTTAGGCAACTTTTGCGAGTAAAGTAAGCTGTGAAAGATGAGAACAAAATAACTTAGAGTACAATTACGATGCTAGCAGCTTATGCTTTATTTGATGGTGATTAAGTCAGCGCTGTAAGTAGTAATAATATTATATAATCTATTTGCTTTCAACTATAAGTTCTACTAAAAGTAAATCTAACTGTATACATCTACATAATCTCATAGATACAATAACAATTTTAAAAATTTATCAATGACATAGCTAAAATGTCAAGCTACCACGTCAATTTAATATTTTTTTCGACATTTTAAACTAAATTAAAAAAAAAAATTAAAACGCTTATTCATTATGCTGTTAAAGTTTAAAAAATATCATCACATTTTATGTATTAACGCACGCAAAATTTTTTTTATTAAACGTTTGATTTTTTTGAAAGATACACTATTTCTAAGATGGCTCTAAACTTGTATGTATTTGTAAAAGTTAAATATTTTGATTTTCAATATTTCACTATATAAAAATATGTACTACTTTATATGCATATGAAGCCTTTTTACTTTCAAATGGTTGTTTAACTGTTTTTACTTTTTAAGTACATTTATTTTAAAGTTTTGTACTTAATTAAGTGTATTTACATTTTTTGTAATAATTATAAATGTTTTATTGGCTATCAATTGTATATACGAATACTATTTAACTACAAATCAGAATAAAATGAGTTTTAAACTAAAAACAGAGGCGAACAGTGCAAACTTAATAAATAAAAACTTATTTTAAGATTAAAAATCTATTAACTTATTAATTGATTACTCATTTGTTTAATGGTTTTGTTTTTTATTTATTTTCGTAAGTTTTTTAATTTATTCATTACACTAAACTAAACTCTTGATCATATATATTGTATGTATTTAGAACAAGTCGATTTTACATATGGCATTACTAGTCTTATTTTTAAAGCTGTTTGCCATATATATAAAGCTAAAATCATGAAAGAATGGTATTAATAAAAAAATATTATTTACAAATCTAATATCAATTAAATGAGGCAGTAGTAAAAACCTTATTATCTAAGATTGAAATTTAATAGTTGAAAGGTTTAGTAAAAAGTGTAGAACCACTTAAGAAGTTGTATAAACATTATTAGCTAAAAATAATTTAAATATCAAACTTTTTTTTCAACAATTGTATAGGTTTTATCTTGATCACCTACTTTAAGGTCAATGAAGTATAAGCCTCAAAATAACCAATGAAAAATGCATTTTCTAACCTTTTTCTCTTCACTCTATTATCTCATCGTAACTCGCATATAAATTAAATTGACAAAATCAAAAAAAACCATTAAGCGTTGCTATCATATAAGCTACTCTAAAACAACTAAGAAGGTACAAATTATTTGATTCTTGTAATTAATTAAGGGATACTTACATAAAAAATATGAGATTTATATTTCATAAGTTTAGAGAGAACTAGTCGAGTCTTAAAAGTATCCTTTAAAACGTTTCCAAACATATGTTTTTATTTGTTAGTAAAACTTTACTTCTTTATAAAATGTAATTTAAAGGCTTTTGCTTGTGTTTTTCGTTAACTAGATTGTTTTTTTTAATTTATCTTTGTTTTAGATTCAAGTGTTTAACATTAGCGAAGTAGACAAAACGCATTTAAATAAGTTTGTTTTCAGTAAAAATTTGTTATTTATAATACGTACAGTGTTTTAAAAATTAAATTAATCATAGTTTATAAGACTGTAAATAGGTATTCAAAACTTAGACAATGAATTAAAACCCAACTCACACTGTTTTTTAAAAATATAGAGCCAGCCTTAGTTTATCATAACAAACAAATATAAAAATAATAGAAAACTTTTGTATGGGAGACAAGCTTAGGCTAGTTAACTATAAATATCGAATGTACACTAATAATTTTGTTTATAAAAGTAGTTTTTAAATTAAACGTAATTTAGTATTTTAATTTTAACTAAACAATTTTATAGTTAGCTAACGCCAAACAAAATAAAAATGGACTTTAATAAAAATACGTTAAATTTGAAAGGTTACTTTGAACTTCCTTTAAATGAAAGAAATGTCAGATATGGTAACAACAAAGTTAGTTTATGCTTAATAAAAGTATTGAAGTAAGAAAAAATTATTTACATATTTTTTACGATAAACTAAGTCTTTATAAAAATTGATAAAATAAAAAAAAAACAAATTTTTATAGTTTTGTTTAAAAATCATTGAATATATTTTATTAATAAGTTTTAATTTGCAGAGTTCGCACTTTTCCTTTGAATTAGCTTCAAAAAATGGAATATACGAGACAAGGTAAGTAACTATTACAGTCTTTAAATAAAAAAATTATTTAAATGTGTACATTTATTTCATTTAATACTAACTAAAAGCATTTCGTATTTGTATTTAGTTCTCTTTTTGAAAGATATATTTTATTGTAGGTAGTATTGTGTAAAAGCGTTTTTATTTTTTCATATTTGTATAGAATTAAAAGTGTTATTTTTTAAGTTACAACTGATAACTAAAAACTTTTAGATTTCCAGTGGTGAACGTAGCTACTAAATTCACTTCGACTTTACCGAAATCATTAGACAAAAAATACAAGGTTTGCGGTAAAATAAGAAGCCGTCGAAGTTTCGTTTGTGTCGAATGTAACAAAAGTTTTTCTACCGCTAGCGGTCTTAAGCAACATCAACACATACACGGCAGTATCAAGCCTTACTCCTGCGATGTCTGCAAGCGGTCTTACACACAGGTTTGTTAGGTTGAAACATTTTTGTTAATTAGAATTGTTCAACACTAACAGAATAAAAAAAAACAGCCGAGTAATTTGTGCCGTCATAAAAGACTAAGCAAAGCGTGTCAAAAATCGAAGAGCAACAAACTAGAAACCATACTTCAAAAGCCTTACAGTGAAAGGTGAAATACACATAAATTTATAGAAACATGTACTTACTATAAAACTAAAAACTACTTTAAGTTTTTTTTTTACCTTTAGAACTCCTTGCGTAAAACAAACAAAGTTTAGCTTTATTAAAATTAATGTTTTTAGTTGTGCCTTGTTTAGGTTTTTATTAAATAAAAGTACTATTAAATGATCAGTTCAGTGCAATTTTGCTTATTTATTTTTAAATATAATTTTTAAACGATATGCGGTCCATAAAGACTTTTTTTTAATTTGGACCTAGAAGGATGTTTTCTAGTGAGTCTGACTTGCCGACTAAAATAACAATTTCCCAATTTTTTAAATTTTTTGATAGCAACTAGTATTGTTTTTAATTCTGATCTATGAAGTAACTTCAACATATAATTTTTAAATGGTTATATTTATTTTCAACAGGCCAAAAGTGCTCAATAAAGAACTTTCTCTTTACAATCCTGTATTTTCATCTTTAAAAAAGCAGACTAGTTTTAGTTCTTATTTATATACTGATGAACAAAGAAATGCTCAAACTTCTAAAATAGCAACTAAAGCGTACTACAAAGCAAATCGTCCAACAAATAAAACGAAAACTCTGTTTGCCGACGCCCAAACGCAATGTCACAATCCGAATGTCAACAAGTTCATCAAGAATGTCATAACTACTGACAAGTGTGAAAAAACTAGTTCGAAAATATTGTGTGGAAACGCAAAAAACTACGTTAGATTGCCTTCGTGGCTTCCAAAGTATTCTCCAAATCAGCGTAGCACGAGCGTTCAAACGGAAGTTGCAAACTGTTATGAAAGTAAAGGCAGAACTTTCGAAAAAGAAAACAAAATGGCGTTTTTCCGAAATCTAGTGAAAGTGAACGACATGCCGAAAAGAATTGATGTCTTCGATGAACAGGAGAAGCCGCTAGATCTTTCCCTCAGTGGGACTTTGACTCAAGCTACACCAAAAATCGATCACCGTATTGAAGATATGGTAAATAAGCCTTTAGAACTAAGACTGTTCAACAATAATGAACTAAATTCTCTGAGAAATAAAAATGCTGGCATTTTCAAAAAGAGTAAAAAACTTAACTTTAAAGCCAAAAGCTGCATAAACTCAAACTATATTGAACCAAAGAAGCATGTTTGTCGATTTTGCAAAAAAATATTTTCACAAAGTGCAAACTTGATTCGTCATGAACGCACGCACACGGGAGAACAACCTTATAACTGCAAGTATTGCGTCAAGAAGTTCTCAATTTGTTCAAATCTTCAAAGGCATGTCCGTCAAGTTCACCACAAAGTTTGTTTGGTTGTAATATGTTGATACAGTTTGTGTAAAATGAAAATACAAGGCCAGCTCAAATCAAAATTATTTTGTTAATTAATTACAGTTTTATTTTTATATTTTAAAGTACTTAAGCAAAATCAACAACACTAACACTGAAAGTAATAAAAAATTACTTATCGAGTTTTTATTTATTTTATAACTAACTAAAATGCATATTTCTTAAGTTGACGGTGATAAGTTGCTATGTTAATTATAACAAGGATTATACTGTGTACAGCTTAATTGTACTTTTATTAATAAACTGTAATGATTAGGAACGTCACTTCGAATGCAACTTGTGTGGAATGAAATTTGGTCAACAGATTAACATGATACGTCATAAAAATAATGTCTGTAATAAAAGGTAAACTTTTTTGTAGTACACTTTGTATAAATGTTGTTATAAACTTGAAAATAAAATACAATCAATAATTAGTTTAAATGTGTGTTTTCATAGTCAAATATAAATACTTTTCAACAGAAGCACCTATAAAACGCTTGGTACGAGAATGATTGACTTGTCAGAACTTTCAAAACCAGGAAAACAGTTTACTGAATTTTCCTTTTCGCCCACATCAGTAGAACATCAACAACGAATTGATGTAAAAGAACTTAATCATACAAATAAAATTAACGATAGTTTTACTCCGACTCTTAATTTTAGCCGGGTTTTTAATAACTACTTGCTTAGTTACTCTAACCAAGTACAAAACTTTAATTCTTTAAACTATTCTAACTATTTTGCATCTATATTTAATCCTTGTTCTACTTTTACAAAATCTGAACATAAATGTATAGATAAACTGTAAATTCTTGACAAATGCTTTTAGTGTTCCACTTTTTGTTTTAGTTAACATGAGCAATTTTTGATATAACAATTTTTTCTTAACTAAATCTGGTTTAATATTTTTTTTGATGATACTTTTTATTAGACAAAAAAATATTCTAAAGCAAACAACAATATCTAATCTAATACTTTTATAATAAAAAACATTTTTTTGACTTAAAATACTAGTGTATGGTAATTCAAATGAAATTATCGGTGAATTACTACTTTCTGTAAGAAAAATTACAATTTTATATTATTTGGAATAGTTTTAATTTATAGTCTAACGTTTTTCGATTGGAAAAGTAAATAGTATCGTTCAATTATTAATTACTAGTGATAAAAGCATTAAATACAAATTTAGTTTCTTTATAAAACACAAAACAGCTCTCTATTTTCGTTTTCATATGCTCTTTTGACTTTAAATACATTTTTATTAATCTCTTATATTTATTTATTAATCATTGTAAACTTAATAACATTTTACTTATTTTTAGGGAACTAGAAGTTTAAAAAAAAAATATTAAAAAACACTTGATGAATGTTTTAAAATTGTACTAAAATAGTTAAAAGAAGTAGATAGTATAAAGATACTCTTTTTATCTAAGTTAGTTTCATTTCAGTTAATTTTGTAACTTCTATAGTTATGTAGCATGAAAAATAATTTATATATAGACACTTTTATAAAAACTTTTATAGAATACAGAGATATATAAGGTTTTAAGTAATATACGGATTATAATGGTATTTATCTGAAAAAACATTAGCGACATAAGCCTGTTATTAACATACAGTCGCAAATTAAAAAAAAAGACGATACAAATATATTTTCAATGCGTTATATATTTTGAATAAACTTTGATAAAACAAATGTTCTATCGGATCCTAATTAAAATCGTTTTTAAACGGAAACCCTCGGAGGTTAAAATCATCAAAAAGAATTTTTTAAAACTTTTTTTATTAGCTAATTTTGAATCCAATATTCCCTTTTTTAAATGTGCTAGCTTTCTTAGTAATAAAACCTTTACTTAGTATATAATAATTAAAAATTTAAAGTTATTCGTTTGCTAATAGAAATCCTTGCGAAGCAAATTAACTGGAATACATAATAACAGATTTTCACAGTACTCTCTCTTTTTTAAAATAAGATATGTTGTTGAGTGTTAACTTTGTTAGTTTAATAATTAAAAGCACTGTGAAAATTTATTATCATACAACATGTACTTTTTGCTACAAAAAACTTTTAAACTGCGTAATTTTTTTCAAAAACGGCTTAATTTAACTAAATAGCAAAAAAAAAACAGACAAATATGAACTTTTGTAAACTATTTTAACCATGTTCAATCGATTTTTCTCGTTTGTTCCAGTTTCTTCAGGGGTCGCACAGGAAACAAAAAACCAGTCAAAGAACCTTTTAGTAAAAATAAAGTATTTGATTCTGAAAGTAAAACATGCTATAATTTTTTTTTTGGAAAGTAAGCAGATGTTTTTAGTACAATATTGTTCTGTTATTTAAATAAAAAAAAATCTAAATATGAATATTTTTTTTAATAAGAATAAGTCAAAATGTAAAACAATTTTTTGATTCATTTAGATTAAATAAAGTTTATCTCATAATAATTTTGTAATTGCTTACAGTTTATAAACAAAAACTATTTTTATAACTTTTAAGGTATGATTACGAACAATCAGTTTGTCCTATTCAACAATTATACGATTTTTGGTTATATCTGAATTACGATATAGTAATATCGTTTTAAATAAAAAAGTTTTTCTATTTTACAAAAAAAATCTACAAATTTAAAGTATTCGTTATATTGCCTAAAGTACTTTCAAATTCTTCTTCAGTAGGCGATTAGAGAGTTCTAATCGCCAATTATAATATCTTAGTTTTTTCTTGCAAAAAAAATCATTTGTACATTTACGAGTATTCTAATTAATATTACTAACCTAAAATGATTGTTTTAATGCAATATAAACAAGTTAAGACTAATTTATAAAGATTTTAACAACTTTATTATCACAGTTTGTTCTAAGAATACTTGTTGGTTTTTTTGATAACAATTTTTTATTTTAATACAAGTTATTTAACAACTTTTATTAAAACATAAAGTTTATCCAAAAACAATGTTTATAACAATTTATTTATTACACGAAGTTCAAGTACTTCATGTTAGTACATTTTGTTTATAAAAAGTAAAGATAGGTATAATAGAAAACTTAGTAATTCAAAACAAACAAAAACTTGAAACAAGTAGTCAGGTGCAAAAAACAGCTGAACTTATGAAAAACTCCAACAGTTCCCGAACATCAATATTTTGTTATCTTTGCGCGACTAATAATCAAATAATTCAGGGTTGAAATTGTCTCTAGAAGTCCAACAATTCAGTTTTAAAACACAACAATTTCAAATTCTTCTTTGTTACTTAAACTCTATAACTTTAAACACATGATTGCAATAGTGTTTGTTAAATAGTAGCCAGTATTTTTTATATGTGTGTTCTTTTTTATAAATGTAAACTTATCATATTGGTAGAAATCCACTGAGCCGAAGCCTGGACTTTCGTACGCCGTGAGACAAGCTCAAGCTAAGATAAGGTTTGATCATACCAATTCGATTGTCAGATCTGTGGTATGATTATCGAATTGGTATGCTCAAACTTTACGTAAACTTGTTAGTGATACTATCAAAATCTTCACAATCATTAGTGTCTGCTCTAGATATCACAAATATTTTGTTACCTATACTTACAGTGATATGACTACATTTTTCTTTAAAACATATCAATGTCCATTTATTTTCATGAACAAAACATTTTCAACATTTTAAAAAATTCAAGTTGAAAACGCAGCGATACCTAGACGCCTTTTTATTAAACCCGCAGTTGCCTTGATAAACTGCAAAATAGGGTGCATCTGTTGCCCCCAAAATTAAAACTTTTATATTAGCTGCTCAGTTTAACTTTTTGTGCCTGAAAAATTACTTAAAAAAAACACAAAAAAAATAATTTTCTAGTTTTTAACACCGTTGCGCTACTTACATTTTTCTGAAAACAACCCCTACGTAAATTGTATAGCACCTTAAAAATTCGACCTTCGAGTTTATGGCTGAAAATTTGCGTACATATAAAAATCATCACAAAAACACATTCTACGCGTTTTCAGACGATTCGAAGAAATCTTTACTGTGGCATTTCAAGATTTTCTTAAAAAAAGTTAAAAATAAGGAAAAGTTATAAAAAAATACAAATAATCTAAAATACCTCTATGAATCGTATGAAAACGCATAAAATGTGGTTTTGTGATTTTTCTATACACCAGGTCCTTGGACCAAATTTATTTTTGATTAATTTTTGTCCTTTCATAAAATATTACTACTATATTTTTTAATGATTTTTTGACACAATAAAAAATTGATAAACTGTTATAGTTTAACTTAATATAGTTGAGATTCTATAGTAGTTAACTAAGCAACTTTGTTCTGTTTTAAACAAGCTAATATATAAAAATTTCTAGTTATTGGTTTAACGCTTTTTTTTTGCCTATCTTGTGACTTTTAAAATGCTTCTACCTTATTAGAAAAATAGAAGTTAGCCAAAACCTCGAACCAAAAAGAAAGGGCCATATTTTTATTATTAAAATTTTCTAAGTCAATAATTTAAATATTCCTGAAACATTATTCAAAATAGATTTTTTGCTTTTTTTTTTGATTGTAAAAGAATTCAAGTATATTGATATTGAACGAAAAAAAGGTGCTCAAATTAATTAGTCCTAGGACATGGTGCACGAAAAAACCTTTCGATTATCGAGTCGTACACCTCTTGGATAACTTTTAACGTCTTGTCCAGGAAATGGTAACTAAAAGGTAATTAAAAAAAATAAAATACTTTTTATTCCGTAAACTAACTTAAATTTTTACAAATTACTTTAAAATTAGTAAGAACTAGAAAAAAAAAATTTTGAAAACAAAAACTAATTATGCTATAAAATAATAATGATTTAAATAGTTTCTATTAAGAGATGTATTCGTTGCATTTAAACCTAAGATTTACTCTAAAAAAATTTGCCAATATTAATTACCATATATAGATGCAGAAATTAAACTAGTTTGAAACAAAACCCACAAAAATAGTGTTTATAGAAAACCAACAGACACCAACCTGCTAGTTTAATACACGAGTGTATGCTCATAAGCATGGAAGTTAGGTGTGTAGGACTGTTGTTTAAATAGAGCACTAAATTTATGTAAGAGTTTTTTCGACTTAAAAGAAAAAAAATTAGAATTTACAAAAATTTTATTAATTAATTAGTATCGAAACAACTTATACATATTAAAATAAACAATTTTACTTAAACTCATTTAATAAACAATTTAACTTTTACGCAAGACAAACACCAAATACTGATAAAAACTCTGAAATTGATGTTTGTAGATAAAAAATTGCTCAGAAAATTACTTGTTAAGATTTAAAAAAAAAACTGCTTTTTAAAAACACAATTTAAAATAAAACCAGCATATACCACGAAAAAAATGCGTGTAAATATTTTAACATTAAAAACAAGTGATCAGAAATGTTTGAAGCGAGTGTCAGATATAGGGATAACTGCTTTGTAGATTAGAGCAATTCCTGTATTGGGGAGACATCGCGTCAAATGTTTAAAATAGTTCCTGATCGTAAAAGAAAAGATAAAGTTAGATTTTTTTTTGAATATTTTCATCATTGTTTACAGTGTCAAAATTCCAACATTGATATAAATTTCAAGAGGTTTGCTTGAGGTGAGCTTTATAGGTTAAAATTAATGCTTAACGAAAAAGATAAACTAAAACTTAACAGGCAATTATCTCCAAATGGAAATATAGCTCTATTTAAAATTTATTAACTCGATTTTCTTATAAATTATAGTTTTAATAGTTTTTTTTTTATAACTTTGTTAACTACATTATAATTGATTTAAATATATAAAACTTTAACAATCGTCAAACTGTTTTACATTCCATTTAACTTAAAAAAAACAGAAATAAGATTCAAAGAGCTTAGTGTTTAATAACTTGTTCAAATGATATTTGAATATAATAAAACTCCCCCCGACAATAGAATCAGTGATTAAAACGTACATATATAATTGAAATATTTTATATAAAATAGAGTTTGGAAAAGGAAAAAGTATTTGATAAAACAACTGGGTCAGCTACAGTTGCTAGGTTATGCAAATGAGGTAAAGTAACAGGGGCGTGTCTAGACTTTTTTCATTGGGTAGATTTTTTTTTGTTTAAAAAAAAAGTATTTTCTGTGGTAGCTTTTAATAAACACCTTATAAAACTTTTATGAATGTCTATTACATAACTTTTTAAAACTTTCTTAGCTACATTTTTTTTAGAAATACTAGTCAAACAGAATGCAAAATTTTGATAAATAATATAATTCTTTAAATTTTAGTAAAAAGATTAAAACATACACTTAAGTCATTATTATTTACAATGTGAAAATGTTGCCTTTTGTTATTAAACTAAAAATATTAACGAAAACATTTATGAAAAAGAAACAGAACACGAGGAATAACCAAAATTAGTAATTTTGTCTTAATATTAGTAAAACATTTTCAATGATATGTAAATACCTGGATAAATCAAATAATTCCGGTTAAAAAAATTTAGCAAAAATCAAGCTTTAATCAAAAATTAATTATCTTTTTAAAAACAAATATAACCAAAAGTAAAAGTTTCCTAAGTTAAAAATGAAACCCTTTAAGTTGTTATAACTTTCAAAATTATTTTTTTAAATTTTGATTGGCTTATTTTATACTAAAAGTATCATTTTTCATATGTGCAAGTTTTGGAATTATAACATTATTATACAGTTTTTATTTTTTTCAACATAAAAACTTACAAAACTACGTCATATTAGTTCAACATAATTCAAAAGTTTAGCAAAAAAGCACAACTAAATCTTTTAAAAAAATTAAAGTCTCCGGTAACCGGAGTCCGGTTAGTTATTATTTTAACTGAAGAATCCAACCTTTTTTTCCTTATTCTTATTTTTTCAGGGGTGCTCAGGAAACAAGTCAAAACACGCCCCGTAAAGTTAAAAATACATCAGTATACTACTACCAGTTCAACCATATCTCTAATCAATTTTACTATTTTTTTATCTTTACCCTTATTTCTAACCGACCTTACTAAAACATATAATAAATAAATCAAAAAAGTTTTATTTATAAAAAAAAGTTAAATGTATAAGCCAATTAGAAGCGCCTTAAAATTGCAGAAACATTTTATGCATTAAACATTTTAGTCGTTAAACCAAGCAACCAGTGATGCTTGTTTTGACAGTTATTTACAAATATTTATCAGCTATTTTAATTATAATGATATATGAGTTTTAAACATAAAAAATAGATCACCATTAGAAAACAAAGATACAGTACTTTCAATGGTGTATAACTTGATAACCAAAATGTTTTTTTAAGCACCAATAAACATAATGTCATTCAATAAATATAGTCCTCTTATAGTTCAATAAACATACTGATCATCTCTTTACTTTAAATCTTAGCTTAAGTTACAAAAAAGTTAAAACTCAAAGTAATAACTTCTTTATTAATAACAACCTAATTAACTAAACTTTTTAATTTTTTTTGTGTTTTTATATTCTTTTTGTACAATGTTGTTTATAGTTTAAATTTTACTTTTTAAAACTTAATTATTTAGTATTACAATTGAAGTAATTAACTATTTGTTGTAACTTAGAAATAAATATTTAAATTTTGTAATTAGTGTTGTAACTTTAACATTTAAAATAAAAACTTTTTTTTTGGAATTTTGTACATTTAAACATGAAATTAAAAAAAAAGAAGCCTATTGCTCTTTACCCTTGGCAACTGCCATATATCTTTGAACTTGTTGACCTAATCTCAACATGAAAAGTTAAATGGCTGGTTACATTATATGAATATTAGTTTGATAAATAAAAAAGTTCTAGTCATTTTTGGAAAACACAAATTTAAAATTAGTGCTTATTCAACTTTTAAAAATTTGTGCACATTAAATTCTCATAAAAAATAATGTGCACACAAGAATTTAAGTAAATGATTTTTTATATAAGAACTTA
Source organism: Thalia democratica (assembly GCF_965202585.1). NCBI lineage: Eukaryota > Metazoa > Chordata > Thaliacea > Salpida > Salpidae > Thalia > Thalia democratica. The sequence goes on from NC_139165.1 coordinate 65,002,644, forward strand.
TACAGTTATAGCTTCAGTGTATTTGTTTCAAAACAAAATATTAATAAAAATAACAAAAAGCTTAAGATAGAAAGTCTTCTTTTTTATGGTAAAAAAAACATCAGTATCATACTCTACCCCTTGCAGTAACTTTGTCAAACAAGATTTATTCTGCTAAAAACAGGATTTTGCTGTGACGTCATAATTACTCAACATATTGCTTTGAAACTAATTTGTGCACCTACCAAGGTCATCATTAGCAAGTATACAAACTTTCATTTTCGTACATGCAGTAACTTTATCAAACGAGATTTAAGGTCAACTATCCTTTGATAAGAGAACCATATAAAGGGTGCACAGCAATACAAACTACATACCTCAAATGTTTTGTTTGTTATAACATAAAAAATAAGTTTACTATAAATTTAACAAAAAAAAAACTCAATTTTTAATAAATTTAAGCCAGTTTCTGTTGCTTTATATTCCATGAGGTTGTTATGTATTGTCACTGGTACCTTTATTAAAAATGTTCTAATGCTCATAGAAATTTCTGTTTGCAGTAAATCAGTGACTAGTAAATCAGTGACTAGGCACATGTTGACAAAAGCAGTCCTAGATTAATATTTTTTTGTGAATCTTAAAGTCATTAGAGTTAGTTATACGTTTAAATATGTGTGAACTTTGTTGCTTAAAGTTGTTTTTTAATCAATAACTTTATATTATTTCCATAACAAAGTGAAATCAAAGTAAAGTCAAGCCACCATTGACTTATTTGGTAACTAAAAATTCAAATCAAGTGTTATACATAAGAAAGCAAAAAACTTCTGAACTTTTAATAGTTCTATTTTACTGGCAACCATCGTTTTATAGTTTAGTTTGTAAATTAGTTCAAAGAATTTATTAACTTAACATTTGTGAACTTAAAACCCATATTAGTCTATCAACAATTAAATCAATAATTTATAGTAGCTAACTGAGCTGCTCAAAAGCTAATACAAGTATTTTTTTTTTGTAGATGTATTTTTAATGTTACAACTTAGAGCTTTACTTAACATACTTTTGTAGCTTTATTGGTAAACTATTAAGATGTCTGAAAATAAGCAAGAGCAGTACAATGAAGTTTTGCAAAAAAATGGCCAGCTCTTTCAAACTGATCAACCTTCCTTAGTATTATGTAAACCAAAAATAATGCCTATGAAATCTGTTACACTATTAAAATTGGAAGAAATCCAAAAAAAATCAAAAGATATGTTAGAAGAACAAAAGAAGGAGGAGTAAAATAACACTAAAATTTGTCAAAAGTTGAATTTTAGTTATAAAGTTTTTTTTTTTGAAATTTATGATTTACTAAATGTGAAGTAAATATATTAAGTTGTTTATCTTCAATTTTTATTTTTTACTCTTCTTAATTTCCTTAGTTCTTGATGTTATGTTTTTAGCATACATATTTTAAACTTAAAACAGGGTTGCCTTTAATTTAGGCTATCTTGTTAACTTAGGCCAGTATTAAAATATCGGGAAACTCAAAAAGTTATGGTATTTTTTATTTTGGTTTAATTGAGACTGAGTAAGTATTTTTTATAAAATTATGTAAAGTTCAATTTTGTGGTAGCAATTTATTTGTGATTTTCTATTATTTAAAAACCCAATAAGTCAAAGTTTCTATCTTGCCATTGGTAATAATTAAATATCTTTTTTTCTAATGTAAATGTTTTCAAAGTTTAAAAATTGACTTAACATATTATTTAAAGAGTGCTAAAAGCTAGTAAAAAGTTTTATGTCAATTAAATGCAATTTACAGTAATACTGTTATTTAAAATTAATAGTGTTCAAACATGTATAATACCATGCAAGAACACTTAATGGTTTCTTAAAAGAGTGGCAATTCTGTAAAATAAAGTTTTTGTTTTGTATAAGTTATGTTAAACAAAATTTTATTATTGTAATAAGCATTTTTTTTAATCAGGGAGATTTTTATATATACCTGAGTTTTAATTCTTGTTTAACAAATAGTTTTTTTTTATTGGAATTTTTATAGATTTCTAAAACTGTTAGATTTTTTATTGAAATTCTTTGATGTACTATAATAAGCCTCATTTTATATTTTTCATTGTTTAATGATAAGTCACAATACTTTTAATTTGCTATACATAGATATATTTCAAAACCGTTTCTATATATGTTAAATGTTTATGATAACATGAAAAAAAAACTAAAAAGCATCACAAAAAAATACATGAAATCAGTTTTCATGTTTACTGTAAACTAGTTGAACTAAAGTTATATTTGTTTTTTTATATGTAAGTCTAAATATGAAAAAATGAGTAAAGCAAGGTTCAGCAATTTGGCTTTAGATGGTAAAAAGTTAGCTTCACCTTCTCCAAAGAAAACTGTTTTCTCATATAGAACTAAATCTTCCCATTCTAATGTTGATGAAACTTTGTTTGGTACTCCAACAAGATTTCTTCAGCAAGTTGAAACTAGGCGTCAAAGTCACGATGCTGATTGGGACCCACCTTGGTTCACTGGTCCAAACAGCAGTGGCAGACCTTTGTTATGGACACCTTTCAGTTCTATAAGTTAGTTTGGTCGTTTAATTAAAATATTGTTTTTAAAAATTTATTTGTACTAAGTTGTACTTTAAGTAATTTGTCAACATTTAATAGAGATACAAAAAAAAAAGACATATTTAGATTATTAAGAGTCATAATAAATATTTTTTCTTTTGTGTAGTATATAGTGGAGATTACAAAAATATTGTATTTGTATTTTAGTCAGAAAAAAAACTTTACATTGTTCTTTTTTTCTAGATAAGGAGGCCGAAACCAAACCAACAAAACCTGTTAGGCAGCGACCAAGATCTGCATCTGCAAGTAGAATGAGAAAAATCAAGTTTGTCTAATTTACTTTAAAGCTTTAAAGTTTTATAAAATATGTTTAACTGCTTTTATTATGTTTTACGTCAAAGAACAGCTTTATATTTATTGTACAAAAAAGCAAGCATTTAATGGTCATGGGCCAAATAAAAGTATTTGTTGCCTGCAGTTAAAGTGTTTGCTTTTTGTAACTGATCTCAAAGTATTTAGTTTAAGTTTTGAAGTCTTTTTTTGCCGGCCAAATTTGCATGCTTGCAAACTGCATGTGACCAGGGGACTGCAGTTTGTCAACCCAATATATATGGTATAAACTGACTCAATTTTGAAAATAAAATGTTTTTATTTACAAATAAAAGTGTTATTATTACAAAATAAGTATTTTTTTAATGAACTATGGAATATCAAAAAAGTGCTAAGACTAGTATATACTTTTTAATCCTTTATTAGTTAAAAAAAAATTAATTGTATATATAAATTTAATACACTTTTCATTGTTTTATATTATCTTTTGAATTTGTGGTTAAGTTTTTTATCACTTTTTTATTGGTTACCTAGAACATCCAGACTGTTTAAACTTGAAATAAAAACAGGCATGTATCAAAAGAGTTGTGCTTATATGAATATGGTTAACAATAGCTTCAAAATACACAGCTATAGATATAAAAATCTAAACTTTATGAATTTTAGTTTTTTCAGACTCAATAAAATAAAACAACAAAGTTTTTTTTTTCAAATGCTGGATGTGTAAGAATTTATAACACTGTTATATTTACTTATTGTAACAATAACTAAAATTTTTTTAGAAAAAAAAAGGTTAAGGAGAAATTAATTGAGGAGATACAGTAGTTTTTGAAGTTTTGTAAAACATCAAAAGTTTTGTATCAAGCTAAAAAAAGGCAACTTTGTATTCAAAGCTAACAATAAAAAGTTTACACTGAAAGATATAAACAACTTTTTTTTATTAAAGCATAAGCCTTATCATAAATTGATGAATATATTTATTTCTTTAAAAATAATTAATTACTAAATACAATAATTTAGTAAACTAAAACCAAATTGTACTTTGAACATGTAGAAATAAAAGCAGTTAGTATAAAATAACAACTAAAGTATTTTTTATACAAAAGTGTTCTTTTTCAAGATTCTAATAGTTTACCTAATATGAATTTAATCAACTGAAGACAATAATAAAATACACATAGTGACGTTTTTAAAGTAAAATTTTCTGAATAGAGTTTTTTATATTACTTTATGCTAGGTGTATAGTTTGTTTTGTTGTTTTTCTTTCTTCGAAACTGTTGAACCATTTTAAAAGTTTAAATTTAAAAGTACTAATTTTATTTTTACTGGTTTAATTTTCTTATGAAAATAATCTTTTTAAAAAGTGTATCTTAAACATAAGCAACAGTTTTAAAAAACGAAAGCTGCTTAAAATGTTTAACTACCTACTTAGTTGATCAAAACATTTAATACCAACATTTAACATTAAAAATCATACTTTACGCATATTTGTACTTATTATTTATATCCTCTATCTGCTTTATGATCCTTCTAACTTGTTGTAATTTAAAGAAGAGATTTTGCAATGTTACTTTTTAAACTCTTGTTTCACTAACATTAAGTTCTTTGAAAATATATACTAAACAGCTCTATACTTATTAAATTTAAAAGTTTTATTCAAAAACTAATAAATAAGTTACTACTTATATACCAGATAAACACATAAAAGTTATTTATAAGTAGTTTTTATAATTTTAAAAATATAATAAATTTGTAGGCAAACAAGATCTACATTTAAAGATTTAAATTCTACTAAAGTTTACATTGGTGGTAGCTTTGAAAAAGGTGAAAGTCCATACAAAAAAACAAACCAAACCAGTTTATCAGTAAGTTTATTTCAGTACGCGTTCGTAATATTGTACATAAGGTTTTATTCAAAAACAATTTTTTGAATTTAAAACTTACATACCTTGTATACTTTAAGCTAGTATGTTTGCAAATTTCTGTTGTTGAAAAATTTTATGTTTGTTATTAACATTTAGCAAATAAACTTCATTTAAATTTCTCAAATTAATTCATAATTAACTTTAACAGTATTTTTTTTATTAGTCATGATAGATCATAATGTATAAAAAAAGTGTGTTGTTAGGAAGTTGATCCTACTTCCCATGATCGGCAAAATGTTCAAGTTCCAGTTATAAAACATCGAAGTGGTTCAAACCTTACTACCTCTCATAATATCAACACTACCTACGATGATTGTTAGTTGATTAAAATATAAAAAAGTATTAGTGTTGTCAAAACCGCCTCTATAAACTACGGCTAGCCCAAAAAGATAACATATCAAAAAAAAAAATTTTTTAAGTTCAAAAATATTATTAGTAGGTATTATCTTTTTGAGCTAGCTATTAGAAATGTTTAATTGTAATAACAGATATTTCTGCACAGTGCACAGTGTTTTACATACTGAAAAGTAGCCGAACTTTTTTTTACATAATTTTGCAGCTGAGATACACAATGAAACGATTTCAAAAGCATTGCAACTTGCAAGCCAATCCAAACAAGCTCACGAACAGATGGTTGCTAGCAGATCGGTGAGGAGTTGCACTCCTGTCACCACACCGAGAGCTCCCAGAACTCCTCGTGCATCCAGTTTAAAGACATTTTCAAGAGGTTTTGTTTGTTTGTATTGTATAAGTTTTCTAGTGCATTCTCTCCTCTGTATTGTTTTTTAATTAAAACAAATGAAAAAAGATCGTAAATAAAACGAAAAAGATCTTTTTTTGATATAAAATTTTTTGATAAAAATTGTCCAACTATTCTTAATATCTCCTTTAAATACGAGATAAATTGTTCTTAAAACGTTGGAGAAGACAGCATTTATTCAAATTTTCAAAATTTGGAGTACGTTGACATAAAAAAAGTTTCTTTTTCAAATGTTTGTATCAAAGAAATTATAAAAAAACTGACTACATCTCAAATTTTATATTCTCTATAACTATATAATTTCACGTTTTCAACTAGGGGCCGATGTTAGTTTTTGTAAATTAAAATGTTGGCTTAGCCTTGTTTTTTAAAAAATCGTATTTGCCACGAAATGTTTAAAAAAATATATTATTGTAATGCACGAAGTGTTTGCAAATTCAGTAATTAAAATCTTTGTGAGTTTGATATTCTCTAATGCTTGGAACATATTACCAAAGTGTGCACAGAAAATTTGTTGTGTTAAAATAACTGCTAATTAGGTTTCTATTATAAATAAATTATTTTTTAAACCTGAAGTTTCTTAAAATGTTCAAGTTTATTTTATTTCTTCACATTAAATTAAAAGTCAATAAAACTATCTTAAAATTATAAAAATATTGTAAAACAGTTATATGAAAAAATTAAATGACCTCAAGTTTATAGAAATTTTCATTCAATGATTTGCTTCGCTCAATTTTTTTTTAAGTTTAGGAATTTTTCATTTAGAATATAAAAATATAAGTCACAAGAAACTGAAAATTAGAATGTTAATAGTTCTACAAAGTTGTTATTTATATAATAAAAACTAATTATTCAAATAATGGTAAAGCTATGGCTTACAGTCTAAATGTTTATGCTATCAAATTAAGTTTTTTTGATTAATTATAAAATATTTACTTTCTTTTTTAGAAAAAGTTTGTTTTTTATGTCAGAAATTGTTTGTAAATTTAAAAAAGATATTCAGAGCTTGTTTCTACTTTTGATAGAATTAGTTTGATAGTTCTATATTGAAATAAAATGCTACAATCAAGCTAATTTTTGCAGTGTAGTTAGATTTGTATTAAAAATTAAGCGCTGAAATACACATTGGTCAAATTAAAAAAACACTTTCATTTTTTACATCTATGTATGTTACGGAAAATTTACATCTAATCAATTGTTTCCCAGATATATCATCAAAATCATTTCTTATAACCTGTCCAACTAATTTTCCTCACATCAGTCTCCAGCCGAGTATATTCGAAAGCAATCTTTTATCTTTCTATTTGTTTTTAATTTTATAATTTCATATTCGAATAAACTACTTTTAATAATCTTTTAATCTAATAATTTTAAATATAAATAGTTTTGGTTGTAAAAATTATTCTATATTACTTCTCAATGTAACTAATTAATGATAAATAATATAAAAGATCGTATATCAAGTCACTTTTTAAATTTATTTTAATACTGTTCAGTACTAGATAAAATTTATCTAGTAGTGATTGCTGTCTAAAAAGGTTTTTTAAAAATAATTTATATACTGCTATTCAATAAAGTTTTAATAATTTTGTGATCCACGATCTCACTTATAATCCCTGATGATAGATTTAAAAGTTTCCTACAAAGGTTTAGTCAATTTAAGTTTATGTTGTGTTTTTTAACTATGATTATGTTTATTTTGTTTTGTTCTCGTCGTTTTTCTTCTGAAAATTTTAAATTTTCTTGTAATTTAAAATAAGTTTTATTGATATGTAAAATATTCCTAGTTGGCGTTATTAAATAACTAAAATATAATGTTTTATCTATTTTGGGATGCAGGGTTGTGTTTCAAATCTTAAGTATTTTATGTAAATATAAAGATTAAAGTTTAAGTTGTATGATATGTACTATGATACATATGAAGTTTATTTTATACCTTAAAATCTAAGTAAAATAACAGCACCATCTCCACGAAATTTCCGAATTGCACGCATGAGTGATTTTACTTTACCATTAGATAAAGATGAAGCAACAAATTTATCGGCAACTGGTTCGAGCTTAATTCTATCATCAAGAGTAACTCCCCGTTCTAGACCCAATTCTGCTAGGTTAGTGACTAATTATCTAAATATGTATGATCTAAACCAGGGTTTCCCAAAGTGGGCCAAGTGGCCCCCTAGGGACCATGACAGATACTCAGGGGGCCACGAGCAGCAAAGGGGGAAGAGGGGGGCCATGAGGCCATAACTTGAAACTCACACTAGATATTCTTGAGTTGCAGACAAAGAGCAAAAAAAAAAGTTCTTATGTGTATTTTATGGTAGTTTAGAAACTTACACTAGATATTCATAAGTTGCAGACGAAGAGCAAAAAAAAAAGTCTTCGGTGTTTTTTATCGTAGTTTATGAGTAATCTTGTTGAAGGGGGCCATTGCTTTTTCAATTTCTTTAAAGGGGGCCATTTGCAAAAAAGTTTGGGAAACCCTGATCTAAACCATACTTTCTAATGATAATGTTTTGGTTATGTTGTTATAAGTATTTTTCATGGCTTGGTATTTTGAAAGAACTCCAAATTAATTTTAGGTGATTTTTAATTTGCTAGCATATTACTGATTTAACTGATCAAAGAACAACAAACATTATAATAATTAATAAAGTTTACTGCAAAATGTTTAATTATCACAGACTACACTACATTATTAACAATCTACTCCAGCGTTGTAAAACAAAAACTAATCAGTATTTTATAAAGCATTTTTTACGGCTGAATACGTTTGTCGTGTCAGCACAATGATCAAAATTTTAATTTTATCAACTTCGGGGTGAGCAACGTATTGCCCGCTTCATTGTCAAAATCTTTGGCCCGATTCATTTTTCTATATTGAAAACAATTTGTAAAAATCAAATAAAATTGAGCGTTTTTTTTCTAGTCTGTTTTCTGTCTATTTTCAGCACACAGTAAAGCTTATTAAATAGCAATTTTCGTACTATTTTGATTGTGAAAAGTTTATAAATTTTTGTAGTACAGTTTTTCGAAATTATGCGGCTTACATACAAGTACGTAAATAATTTTTCTGTTAAATTTTACCCTGCTGACTGAAAAAGTTTCCCACTCCTAATAACTGTTCATAAACAGATACCTCAGAAATATTTTTTCCGACTTCACTTTTTATCTGTATTGTTATGAATTTAATAACATATATTGGCTTAAGTTTTAAATACGAATATCATACTTGATATCTAATTGCCGCATTAGATATCTGTTTTTCTTGGTACTTGTAATGAATTAGATTGGTTTTTATAATTTTTAAGGATTATATTTTATATTTTTGATGCTATAAGTTTTACAGCAACATCGGCGGCGTTAATAAATGTAAACCAGGGCGTCCCATTTTTTTATAAGGCCCCCTTTGAAGAAATTAAAAAAGCAATAACCCCCTCATTTTTCAAAAAAACTACCTAAGACTTTTTTTTTTCTTTTGCTTTTCATCACCAGCTGCAGAATATCTAGTGTAAGTTTCAAATAATAGCCTTATGCCCCCTTAGCAGCTTTTAGCCCTCCTAACTTTCTGAAATAGCCCGCTTTTGGAAGCCCTGATCTAGCGTAAGTCTTAAGTTTTCCAGTAACATCTGGTGTAAGCTCCAAAATTACCCTTAAATTTTCCTAAGACCCTTTTAACTTTTTTCTCCTTATCATCAACTTCAGATATCTAGTGTTAGTTTCAAGTTATGGCCTAATGGTCTCTTTATTAATCACGACCCCCCTTTGCAGCTTATGGCCCCCGAAGGGGCTATCTGACCACTTTTGGAAACCCTGATGTAAATTATTAGCCAGGCTGTAGCAATAAATTTGTCGAAAGTTTGATTTTAGTTTACAAGTAGTAGTACTAAATTTTATGGCTTGCCTCTAGAACTCATAACCGTTTATACTACTGATAACTGCTTTCTAACTGTATTTTTTTAAACAAATATTTGAGAAAAAAAACTTCTCTTCTCGAGCTGACTCTTATTCAGACTAAATACAAATTAAAAATTTCACCATGCCCTCAGACTTATCTCGGATTAACTATTTAAATGCTAACCAATAAATTTTAGACTTTCGCCAATGTATTTTTTTTAGTTAAATTTGTGTTTAGTTTTGTTATTAAAGTGAACACCACAAATTGTAGTTTTTGTTTGTTTTTCATTAAAAATATTGATACCGTGTTTCTAAACAAATGTCTATTTTATATTTATTTTAACAGTTTTTAAGTTATTTTGATTAACTTTAACACGTTTTATCTATTAAGTTTGTTTGTGCCAGGCTAATTAGAAAATGTCCCTAAAAAAATAAAATTGCTCCGTTTTTATAATACTTGTCTTTTCAATTCAGTTATTTGTATTAAATTGTAAAAAAACATTCGGTTTAGTTAGGAGGTAGGCAACTTTTCTAGTCGGCGGGCCAAATTTTTCAGAAAATTTTTTTGCAGGCCTTGTTATATTAAAAATATTTTAAAATAATCAGTTACTATTTATTTTATATCGTTAAAAATAGATAGTTTTAACTTATTAAGAAAACATCAGGTTTTTCAATATTTTTTGTTTCAAATAAAAAAATTATAATTTTAAACTTAAAGTTTAAGAAGATAATCTATTATTCTAAATTTATTTTCCTATGATGGACCTAGGCATCAAAATCTGGGCCACTTAAACTAAAAGACACATAAGGAAGAAACAAGAAACAAAAAGGAAAATATAACATAAAAATTCCATATCTTTTACAAACAGGAAACATAAATAAATTATTTTCATTTTGATAAAAGCCAAAAAAAACTCTCATAAAACTTATACTAAGCATCAAGTATCGAAAATTTAAATGCATGTACTAACCTCAAAATTACAATCCAAAACCCCAAGCACATAACAATTAAAAAAAACAAAAAATGTATTTATTTAAGACCATAATTAAAAAGAATTTATTATGCATAGAAAAAAAAATTCTACTAACAATCAAAGTGTAGATTAATCCGAATTAAAAAATTTTTTTTTTGTTGATAAAAAAAGAATAACTTAGACAAAGGTTTTATTTAAATTAAAATTTTTAATTTAATCAAAACTATTTAACTTTTTTGCAAGAAGCTAATTCGTTATAAAGGTTTTACTGAACAACCAAGAGTGTTATACCAAACATTATTGTTAAAATCATGTCTGTATGTAATTTTTTTTTATTACCTCCCAGTAAATAGTTATTTTTATAAGGTTCAAAAATGGATTGTAAATCAATGTTTCACCGTTATCTAGTTTAAAAAAACAATTCAAGTCTTCTGTATTAAGTTTTGTTAGTTTATCAAGGTAAGCCGTATAAGAAATATTGCAGCGGTTGAAGATTATTCTGGCATACTTTCTTTGAACAGATTCTATATGTTTAATAAATTTTTTTAAGTATTGAAACCAGATTGGTGTGTTGTATTTAAACTTAGGACGAATGTATACGAGGTATAACTTTTTAAGAATTGTAATATCCGTATATTAAAAACTCTATAAAACTTGAACATATATAATCAATGCAATTTGGTAATGGTAGTTATTTTGGTGGTTCCATTTAAAATTTATAGCACTAAAAATGCTAATACCTTTCAGCACTTTAATTGAAGATAAGTTTATATTGTTTATTTTTAAGTCAATAGTAGAGATAGTAATTATTTTTGTATATTTAGAACAGGGGTCGGCAACCTTATATAAGTAGCAGGCCAATTTTTTTTTACAAAAGTTTGCTCGCGTGCCGCACTAAACAGAAAAAAGTCTTCGCGGGCCGCAGTTTTTAAAAAAATATTGTAATAACTAATACAAAAATACTATTTTAAACCAAAAAAACGTGACAAAAGAATCTATAAAAGAGACTTATAATACGTAACTACTTAAATTAAACCCTAATTGTAAAATTTTACCATCAAATCTTTTTTTTCTATTGTTTTAAAAAAGTAATTTTTAGCTGAAATGTACCTCGCGGGCCACATATTTTGTCTTCGAGGGCCGCAGTTTGCCGACCGCTGTTTTAGAATATGAAATTTACTAGGGTTTAGGTTTAATTTTCTGTTTTTAAGCCAATGGAAAATTTTTTTTTTAGATTTCTCTAAAGTTGTGTTAGAATAGCTTTTTAATTTTTCGTGTCAACGAAGAAGTTAATGTTTTCCGTTAACATCAACTTCTGAATTTAATGTTAAGTAAAGATTCTGAAATATGTTACCAATTGCTACTTTTTGATTTCTACCATGAAGAAACTCTTTGAACTAAGTAACTAGACTAATATGAACTTTGTTTTAAGATAATGTTGTAATTGATTTATAATGAGAGACTGAATCTAAATGTGATTAATTATTTTCAGAGTTTATTGTAAAACCGGGATTTACTCAAAGGGATCATTTGTTACAAAATTTATCTAAAAAAAACATTTAAAGTAAAAACAAGTTTAAGCCTATTTCCGCATTGATATTTTCCATTTACTTTCAATAACTGCTGAAATAATATATCTCTTTAGAATTTGTTTTATTTTAAAGCAACATACACATTATTTTTATAATTATTATAACCAGTAACTATTTGAAACATTAATAAAAATGTTTGACTCGAAGTTTGTATTGTTCTACCTGTACCTTTGTTAAAACATAAAAAGCAATGCAGTTTCAAATGAAAAGTATAACTAGACTAATTTTTATTCAAAACAAACATATATTGTGATCATAAACACATACAATATACTTAAAAATAAAAATCTCCACTGTAAAAAAGCTCTTAAATACATATGAATTCACTTTTAAATTATATTTATAGAGATGTATTCATTAAGCTTTGTTTAATACTATTTATATTAAATGTGTCAAAAAGAAATTGCATAGTTAACTTCTAAGCTTATAAAGTATAACTCAAAAGCAATTTAAAATATCTGAATTAATGAAGATTAAAATATTTCATTAAGTTTTAAGATGTAAACTTATTAACATTTTAATTGTAAAATAGAACTAATATTTAATGAATAAAAAGCATAAGTTCTTTATTTTTTTATATTTAAGTTTTAGTTAATTTAGTTTTAATACAACTATAGTATGCTGACATTTGTTTTAATGATGGTTAAAGAAAAATTATTAAAACAAAGCAATTAAAATTCTCTTTTTACTTTTTAGGTCTGGAAAATACACAAACAGAAGCAATTCGTCATCTTTCAAACCTTCTTGGAAACCGTAGCTTATTTTAAACATTTCTAATAAAATCTATAAAATAAATAAAATTTTATTTTAAACTTCAAGTTTTTAACAAATCAAAACAAATTGTTGTATTTAGATTGTTTTTTTGTTACAAGATTTACAATTTTTCTTTTAAAAAAAGTTTATGAATAATAGCCTACAAGATTTACTGTGATACAAGTATACTTTGACTGTTTAATGTTTATGTTTTAATTAAAATTTTTATGTTAGTTTACATCACTGTTTAACTTAGTTTGAACTCCGTAATTTATAGATTGCTACTTTTTAACACTTAACTTTATTTTTTTACAAACACTTTCCTTTTTATATCAGGTTTTTGTTGTTTTTTTTTTTAATTTTTAATCTGTATGTTTTAATAATAAAGTTTTACAAATCATATTTTAATTTGCTGTTGGTATATCCAAACCAGTCCAAAAATTTACTAGCATATTCCGTTTAAAAATTAAGTATATTACCAAACCGCGTTACGTTATATATTTTTTTTTACATTTAAAATATAAGTTTTACTTTAAAAAAAGTATTTATCTTTAGATAGTAAGGCGCATTAAATTCTTAAATGCAAACACTCTACAATTTTTTTTTACCAACTCTACTTCTAACATAATATTCACAAACATGCGAGAACGGTTTAGTAGATATTCAGATATGCAATTAGAAAAATACTTGAACCAATGTAAAAGCGCGTACCTTACAGTGGTGAGACAAAATTTAAACCAAATAGTTAAACCTACATATTTTCAATAAAAGACGATCTGTTATATTTTTTTCATATCTACTATATTTGTAAAAATATATTATGTAATACTTACATTGTCTATATTTAGATCATGTTTTATCTAATTTAATATGTTTTTAAAAGTTTACTATTTTATTATACTTGAAAAGGTAGCAAAAATTTTTTGCCACCGAAACCTGGTAGTAAATAAAATATTTAATTTGCACATCTTCATTAAAAATTTCATACTAAAACTTTTTATCCAACTTATTTTCAAGGTTTAAAGCGTATCTTATAAATGTCCCTACTTAACTTAGCAAATTTTAATAGTTTTGTAAAACTTTTAAACCGCTCTAATGGTTTAAATTTGTAGTGATCATGTCTTAGCTTTTTCCTTTAGCTCTAATGAACTAGCTTTTGAAGAATCGTCGGTTAAGCTTGTATTTTTAACACTGTGAAATAAACAAACTATTAATGTTTTTATTCAGTTTAATGCACATAAAATTTTACATAAAAAAACTAAGTTAATTTTCCTCAAGTAGAAACTTAAATTCTTCCACAGTAAAAAATAAGCTTAAAAAACATTCATTTAGTTTTAATAAACTAATTGTAAAGTTTTGTTTCTTTGACTGCACAAGTAAAATATTCAATTTGAAAACTACAAAAATGGTTTCAATTTTCTTTAAACTACTACTAAAAACATCTTTAGAATATTTTTTAAAGTTAATCAATTTGAAAGTAATTGATAAAAGGTAATGATTAAAATTAAACTATGAGTAGTTTTAACATGAGAGTTTCACCGATAAAAAAATTGAACTTTTAAAAAGTCTAAAGTTAAATAATTCATTTACTTAAGGTAATCAAATCGTCATAATTTTGAACTGTTGTGATTGCGGTATAAAAGACAAAATTAATAGCAATGTTACAATGAGGAATAAATAAATTATAATGAGCATTTTACAATAGCAATATATTCATATATAGAAAATTATAAAAAGCTTCTAAAAACAAAATATGAAATGAAATGTTTTACATCAAGATTTTATATAGTAAAAATAATTTATAGAAGAGTAATGCTCCGAAATTTAACCTTCATGGACTGAATTAACTTCTGAACCTGAATTTAGTTGTGGCAAAACTGTTTCGAACGCTTCAATACACTATAAATATACAAAAGAGTTTAAAACATAAAAAATTTACAGAATACGTAGCATAAAGTACATTTTTATAAAAATACATTATCAATTTACGAAACTACATTTGATTGGTTTTTAATAAAACAATATAATACAGAGTGGAAACTCTTTGAATTTAGTACATCTAACAATATCCACAAACAAAACAGTAGTTATGTCAAATATTTATATTGTGCTTTAAATTTGAAAAAACCATTTATAATAACAAAGTTCTGCTTTTTGAAGAATTACAGTCAAAAATATTGTTTAAATGGCTACATGTTGAATTATTTCTACAAAACTTGATCATAAATTTAAACCTTATTAATAATTTGGGTACTTAAAAAAAATATAATTTTCAATTAAAATATAATAATGATATAAGTTTGTTTGGGCTATTACTATCAAGAAAATGTTTAAGTACTATGATAATTCAAAAGAGAGGAACTTAATTATTTAACGATATTAAAAGATTTAAATGAGGTTCATGTTTTAATAAAGTTGTTGTAAATACTACTTACAAACTGGGTGGCCACAGGTTTTTGACAAATTTTCTTCAGGTTTAAAGAGTACACGTTTTTAGGTCTATTTTTAGTTTAAAATTATTTTTAAGGTAAAAAACTGTGTTAAATAGTATAGCAACATTGTAAAGATACTTTAAAGCTACTTTAAATGTGTTTTATAATATAAAAAATTTTGATGGTGTCAAACAAAGTTTATCAATATGATAAGTTTTTTGTGTCAAATCAAAATTTTACTACTTAAGATGTAAAAATTGTTTAAAATTTCAGGTTTTTAGTGATTTTTTTTTTTTCAAAATTCCAGGTTTTTTAGCCTAAATTGTTAATTCCAGGTTTTGTGGCAACCCTGTTACACATCAATATTCAATATCAAACCACATTAAGTTTGAATATAAAACATTAAGTGTACAACGTTACAGTAACAACAGTATTAATCTTGCTTTTAATAAAACCTTTTTTAAAACTTTTTAATTGCAAGAGTAATGCAAACTAACATTTTGATGATATTTTATTTCTTGTGCTGCATGTTCGTCAAATGCCTGCGCAATCTCCACTATTCTCTTAGCACTCCATTGTTCGTACTCGCTTTTAAGCTGGTCTGTAAATTCATCCAACTGCTTTTTGGCAGAATCACCCTTCGCTGTCACCTAAAAACAGTTTTACTGAGATTATCTTACTTATTTTTGTGTAACCGTAATTATTATATAATTATTATTTTATTGATAGACTACCAAAATGAACTAATTAAAATAAATACTTTATGTTTAAAGCATAAATTAACCTACATTCTTATGCTCAATCAGTATTCCAATATTGTAATGAGATTAAAAAGAATACTTAAATTAATCATGACTTTCTGAACAATTTTCGCACGATAAACAAATCTGCAGAAACTTTTATAAATACCAATATCAATTTTGCAAAAAAAAAAAAACTAAAAAGTTGAAAAACTAACGTCTAGTATTTGCTGATCAAGTTTCTTTTCTTTTTGCTGTCTCACTTCTTCGGCACTTTTGCCCATCATTGCTCCAAGTGAATAGCTCTGGTCCGACTTTGGAAGCTTTATTATTTATTAAGTTGAAATTTTATATGCAAAAAGAAGACTAGTATTTTCATTAGGTTTTGTAAGACCATAATTTATATACAGTCTGTAGGTTTAATTTTTATTTATTATAAACAAATACACTTCAGAGACTTACGTTTTCTCTTTCTTCACATTTTCTTTGCTTTTCATCCATTATTTTTTCATAATTGTATTGAGACAAGTCGCGTTTTTTCATTAAATTTTCCACTGCATCAGCATAAAGTACATATTCCTAAGAAATTTTTGTATTTAAAGGTAGGTCAATTACATTTATAAAACAAAATCTATGATTATTTTGTTGAAAAAACTGAGTATTTTAACTTTATTAATTTGACTAATTTTATTCTAAGTTAAAATATAAATTTCTAAATTTAGAAGATATGAATTATGTTATGGTGGTAATTTTTTTAGTTGCAGTAAGGATAATTTTAAAGATACTTATTTACCTGTAAAGTACTGGTTGTGGCTTACATTAAAAACTAGCTTATCGAGTACTTAATTTTTCAAATGTTATACAAACATAAAACTATTTGATATAAACAACCTTATAAAGTGGAAATTAAAGTAAAACTAAGTAAGTGACTAATTTATTTACAAACATTACGTGAACTATACATAATTACTTAGATATAATTATATCTTTAATTAAAGAATATACCAAATAATGATAAGTAAACATAAACAATAATAAATGTTATTCTAATTTTTAATCGTGTTGCTACTTAGTTCAAGTCAAATAATCAAGTTTTAAAAAAATTTAACATAATCATATTTTCTTATGGGCTTTTACGATATCAGAACAGTTTAGTCTTGAAAAAAAAAATAAGAAATACTTTTTGCATACTTTGATTTTTGCACAATTTGATTAACATTTCGGTTTATACAGTAACAGCTAATAGTTTTTTAAATTTTGAAGCACAAAAAATTTATAACTGTATTTACAAGCCTTACTTATCAATTCGTTAATTTGCAAATTTGAAGTTTTGAAATTATTTTACGGTATTGCAGAATTTCCAGTCTTTCATATTTACAATCTGATTTTTTGAGCCACAACTAACCGTAACATTTGTTGTTTTATGAAGATAATTTACACATTTTTATTTTAAGCATTTTAAAATCAAAAAAATAAAACAAAATATATTATTAGTATTTAGCTGAATTGATACATTTGTGTCATTTATACTCTATCGAATGTTTAGCTTAAAAGTTGCTAAATACAAATCTTAAACAAATTAATATGCTTATTACTTAAAGTTCAAACTTTCGGTTTTCAATTATACATAAGAAAATGCTTAAATACTGACTTGATTTCTACTTGGGTAAAAAACACTGTCTTAAAAGTAGTCAAATAAATATTACTAGTTAAGTAAATAAAATGTTCTCTAACCAATAATTTATTTTATTTTTACCGAACTAAATTAATGATATAATTTCCTATTTTCTAACCCTAGTAAAAACAACTTAATTTAAAATTTTACATACAATTTTAAATCATTTATACAGTCTTAATAAAATAAATTGTAGCAATAGAAAAAGTTTAGTATACAAACTTTGTCAATCAAGTTCGCTAGCTCACAAAATTGAATTTATGTTGAAGAATTTACATTACTTATTTAGTTCACATTGAAGTTAAAAAAGATCTATAAACTATTTGATTATAATGTTGAAAATAATTTATCCGAGCTCAATGTTTTTTAAAACATTCATTAAAACAAAACTAACTAAATAACCTTTATTCTCATTTTACTTTTTAGAATAGATCATGTTAAAAGTTCTCGACTTAATGATAAGGAAAATGATCAATTAAATTTTTTAATTTTATTAACAAAAAAAAGTTTCACTCGTTTGAACTAAATCAAAGGAGATTATCAGTTGAATAAAATTTTGTTCAAATACAATCTTAAATAAAAGTAAAAAAATTACTTGATTAATAAAAAAAAACATTTGAAAATGCTGTAATATTTAGAAGAGTATAATATGTGAAATTTATCTTAGCTAAATTCTACTAATTGCAATTTCATTTTTTTTTGAACTGATTTGCTCAGAATTTTTACAAAAAATATACATTCGCTGTCCTTTTATAGTGAACTTCAAAGGGTTCCTACACCTTAGTTATAATCATGACAATAAATGAGTTGTGAAAACTGTTTTGTAGTGAAAGCAAAATCGTTTAAATTTAAATTTGTTTAGTATTTTGAAGAATATACATAGTGACGTTAAATACTAAGGATCATAATCAAAATCGCTTAGGGTTCAAGTTTCTGTTGAACTGTTGTTTTCTAACAAAAAAGAAACGCCCCCAATAGAATAAAGAATTCGCTCACGAAGTTATTTGTGTTAAAGTAAGTTAATAAAACAAAGTGTTTAACAAACTTGTAGTGGGGGGAGAAATGTGGATTGCTGTTTTTCACAATTTTTCTTGGAAGCTGTTACACAAGATTCCATGCATTCGGACAAAGAGGTGAGGATTGGTGCAATTACATTTTCCTGGCTGGCCCATGAGGCAAAAGTTGGTGCAAACTCCTCTATTTCATCAGCGTAAGCTGTTACAAATTAGTGTAAATAAACATGCTAATAGTCTGTAAATAAGTAACATAGAATTTTTTTTATTGACTATTTTCTAAAAGTCGAACGATTTATATCTTTCTAAATACGTTTACGCAAAAAACAAATCCGTCATTTTTAGTATCTAGAACTATTAGAATTGGCTTTGTAATTTTTAAATTTTTACATAAGAAGCCAAATACTAAAAAATTATATACAAAAAGACATAGTTTAAACTAAAGACACTTTTAAAGACGAAATAAAAATTAATAAAATCTACTCAAAACAAAAGAAAATGATTCTCTAGTTTTCTTTTGTCTTGCCTATAAAAACCAAATTCTTAATAAAAAAGAAAATAACATTCTAATGGTCCACTCAAAAAGTTATATATTCTCAAACTTACCTTTAGAAATTCAGAAGTTTTAAAGCATTTCGTTCTGACAAAAGCAATATAACAAAAATTTATAGATTAAGGCTACGAAAAAAAAAATGCTTGTTTAATAATTGATTCGAAACTTCATAAACTAGTCAGAAAAAATAGATTCATATACTTTTCTTTTAAATTTTAAGCACTTGAACTTAAATTGAGAAATTTTCAAACATTCTAACTGAGATTTTGCTAATTGTTACAAACAACGGAATAAGCCTGACGCGTATGACCATATTGTTGCATAACTTACTTGTGTTGAATACTTTTTAATAATACTAAATAACTTGGTATAAAACATTTTAAAACTTAAGCAGGGTAATAATTTTATATGAAGTTATATAGTAGCTGTGTCAGATTTATACATTTAAATAATAAAACAACTTCGACTAAGAGAAAAAAATCTCAATAGCTTCAAAATAAAAGATTTAGAAAATTAACATAATAAATATATAACAGTTTGCTAAAACGCTTATGTCAGCTGATAAAATCTTGTAAAAAGTTGAAAACTCGTACAATTTATTTTTTTTAATTAAAAAACAATGTATCCCTGTTTATTTTCGACCCTACCATCAAAATTCACAAGCATAAAATATATTTTATAATAACTACCAACTTGTTTAAAAAGTGCAGAAGTGCGTTTTACTGCTAAGCAACTTTCAAATTTCAAGAAAAAATTTTCTTGATACATTTAATAATTTTCTTATATAAAGGTATTATATATTAAACATTACTTCAACTAAAAGCTTTGATGCTCTAAAAACTACCGCTTGGATGATTATTAAAGTTTTGATACAAAACAATCGATTTGACCTTAAACAAAAAATAGTTAGAACCAGTGGCGTCGCGTGGTATTTTTTTTAGGTGGTGCAGAATTTAAAAAAAAATCAATTACTTTAATAAAAATATATTTTTACTGTCAAGTTTGAAAACAACTGAACTTTTGCTACACCTGAAGATAAACTTTGCTTTTAAGGGCATAGGGGGGATAAAACACTTTTTTCACAATTTGATCTTATTTTATGTAGTTTTTACTAAGCTATAAGATGCTTTTTACAGATTTTAAAAATTCAGTACATGTTTTAAGATATAGCCGGTCAAAGTCAAAGGCAACAAAAGGTTCATAATGGGAGGCACAAACTAAAACAGTGTTTAAAAAAATGTTTTAACCCCCCCCCCCCCCCCTCCTCCCCTTTATGCCCTTAACATCTACTTTAGAATTATTTTACTGAAATTACTTTATACAGTTTTAATTTAACTACAAGTCATCTTTTATCAATATTAAAAATTCATAAAAATTTTTGAGATATGGTAATTCACAGTCAGAGGTACAAATGAATCCTTATTTTTATAATATAAACTCAAACAACAAAAAAATCAAATGACTAAAATCATATCTTTTTTTTATAAGTTGGCCTCAAAATCTTTAGATGTTTCTTTTATAAAACAAAAAAAATTGCTAAATTAGATATTTAAAATACCAAAAAAAAAAGTTATAACAAAAGTTTTTTTGTTGTATATATAAAAATATATATTGATACTTAAAAATTTAAAACTTCTCTTCAACAAAAGTATAAAATTTTATAAAAATTAGGATGAAAAAGTTTAATTAAAAATTGTTTTAAAAATGATGGAGAATATAGGTTTTCAGTAAAATTGTATTTTTTGCTGTTTTGGTTTGCTCCTTATATAATAAATCATTGTACTCTCTGGCTTTGACTGGTTGTAACTAAAAGTTTAATTGGAAATTTCAAGTTTATTAAAGAGTAACTATTAGCTTTCTGAAAAAGCTAAAATAAGAACAACATGTAAAAATGTGCCTATACACCCTTACCCCTCACTAATTTGCACATTTTTTTTACAAACATTAAAATTTTTATAAACTTTTTTTCTAATTTTAATGTTTTTTGTTGGAGTTTTAAAATTCAATAGTTTTTTAAGGGTATCTTTTCTTTACATAATTTTAATTTGTTTTTCATTTTGATGACAGTATTTTTGTCAGGAGCTCAACTTTTTTAAGTTTAGTTGTGAGGCTGTTGAACTTTTCATGAACTTTAAAGATAACTTATAAATATATAACCATTATAGAAGTAAAAATTTGGTTAGTTAGTTTTCATGTGGCCATAGGAGTAAAACACTTATTTTTTAATTTTAAATAAGCTTGTTATTTTCAGAGTAAAATTAAAACTGCTTTAGTCAGCCTGAATATTTTTCTAATTTGGTTTGTTTTAATTTATCTTGGGTCATCTTGAGTTTTTAACATTTCTAAGTTATCCTGATTATGAGGCAAGGCAACCATGTTTCAACAATTTTATCCAAATTTTTTGCTTTGTTTATGAAAAAATTAAACCAAAAGTCATATAAAGTAGAGGTAGACTAAATTTTTCTAAAATGTTAAACTACTCTAAGTAATCAAAGTTTCTAAGTTAAGGCTATTTACTTTATTTAAATATGTGATTGTTTAAATAATACTATTTTTTATTTAATATAAACCTAAAATATTTTTCTGTAAGAGTGAACTAGAAGTTTATAATAAACTTCTTAATTCTTTTTTTCAGAACTTAATTTTTATTATTTATTTTATTAAATTTATGATAACAATAATCAGTTATAGTTAAGTTTATGTATGCAGATTAAAATAAAAAATCAAATTTTTAAGACTTTGGTGATTTCGGGTTTTTATCTTTTTTTCAAAATATGCAATTTATGACAAATCTTTTAATAGAAGTGATCTGTTAAATTTAAAAAATCATGTGGGTACATAAACTCAAGTTTAATCCTTTGCAGTAGCTTAGCTTTGTTTTTATTTTATGTTTACAATAGCTTGTAGATGATACTTAAGCAGTCCTGTTTTAGGAAATTTTCAACTTAGCTTACTTACCGCAAGATATTGATTTTGCGGTAATTCTTGAAGAAATTTTGCTTTTTTGAGTTCATTTGCGGCAGTCAGTTAAGAGTTTGCGGCAGTGAAGCGGGCAAAATGGTCGTTTTCAAAACTGAAGTTTTAAAAGAGATTTCGTTCAAAAAAATAACGAAAACGTTATAGATACTTTTTTTTTTCTTACAAAATTTCAAGGTGGTGCAGTTGCGGCAGTGCAACACCCCACGCGACGCCCCTGGTTAGAACCATCAAAAAAATCAGTCTCAGTCTTATACAAACGCTTTTAAGAGAAAGCGTTTGTATAAGACTGTTTTTTTTGATGATTGTTACCATTTTTTGTTTTGGTTTATCTAAAATTCGATCCTGTCCAGTCTTTAAAATCAAAAGAGCAATACTACTTTTATCCCTTTTCAATTTAGATTTAACCTTATTTAACTATTTCATTTTAGATAATATCAACCACCAACATTTTTTTTCTTCAACAACCCTTTCTGCAACTCGCACAAGAACTGACAACTTATCCTTGAACTTCCTTGTTCTTTCACTTTCTTTCGATAAAAACTCGTCTGTATTTTTACATACGCCACCTTGTGATAGAGATTTTACAGATCCACCAAGACGCGACATAAATCCCTCACCACTCAATTTCTTTGTCGCAATTAGCTCCTGTTTAAAAAATTACAAAATGCTAACAGTTTGTTTTAAATAATTAGTTAAATACTTTTTATTGAAAATTATATCTGAAAAAATTTCAAATATCATAAGAATGGTCAGAAATATTGATTAATTTAAAATAGAAGATAATTTTATTCAGATTGTATACATTAGAATTATATACTGTTTAAAACAAAACTTTAGTATGATAACAACGTAAAACAAATTTAAAGTTTTTGATTTTTACTGAGTTAATGTGTTTTTTGAGAAAACTCTATAAAATTTAGGTTATTTCTAAACTTACAGGCGCAGTTGCAGTCAGAAATATTTTTAAACTTTCACTAAACGACAACTTTTTGTTAAGGGACAATCTCAGCATAAAATTGTTTAGAGCACGACAGCGGGTTTTGATAAAACCTTGTGAAAATCTGTCCATTACGCTCTTCACTACAAATTTTGATGGTAGCGGCTGTTTCAAATTATAATTTAAATATAGCTAAATACAAAAAGGGTTCTCTTATCAGGTTGCACATCGTCAATGAGTTTAAGTACAATTAGCTATCACTTCAGATTAACTTCTTTTTGTGACTGTTTAGGATTTACAAATTAGTATTTATTTATATAATATTCTAAAAGTATATTCAACTAGAAAAAAAAAATGCTTTATCAGAAAACTTTGAATAAACTTAATTTAAAATAAACCATCAATAGTTATTAAAAAAATACAAAATATTAAGACTTACAGGTATTATATAATAAGGATATTCTGCTTCTAGTTTGTTCTTCAACCAAACAAAATCTTGGTAGCGGCGGTACACCTCATACTCACTATCATCAAACTCACTTCTCGTAGTCTAAATTTATCAAGCTTTAAAACAAATATAAGTTACAAATAAAAATAAATAAAACTATTCAGAGACATTTTTTATTTTATACATGCCATATGTATATATAATTTAAGCTGAAAGTTTAAATGTTGGTTGAAAATTCAACTTACAAGTTTATATATTACTTTTGATGTAACAATTTATGTTATATATATATTCAATAGAACACAGATGTTTTTGTGTCAAAACTTTATTCCGACTAACGGCGTTTCACTGCTCTCAAATAAATTTAAGAACAGATCTACGTAGTCTATAAAATATTAACACATATTAGAAAAAAAGCATGTATAATTATGTATAGTATTTATGTGAGTAGTAGCTATAAACGAACTTTATGTTTTAAAAAGAAAGTTTGGAGTAAATACATAAAAATATAAAATTATCTACAAAAACTTTTAAACTATAAAGTTCGTAATATGTAATACTATTAGTTACAACTACTTACGTAACAAGTTTAATGATAAGATAGTAATTCAAAATTTATCAAAAAAGGAGGAACACATTTTTTATATTATGCAAATAAACATAAGCTAAATCAACTATTAGTCACTAAACAAATCTAACACAATACAAAAACCCATATATATTATTAAAGGTTAAATAACAGATTTTTTATTAAAATCCAGTTAGTTGCCTTATTTTATTATGTTATTGTAACTAATGCATAGTTGTTTTAGAAGTATACTAAACAAACTAATATAAAAACCCAAAGACCATTACAAACATTTTTGGCTACTAAAACTATATAAAAAATTTACAAGTATTTTAATTAATGAGTTCAATGCTAATGTAAAAGATAACCTTTGTGGATAGCTTATAAGTAATATAAGTTTCCATCGTTTCTACATGCTTTTTTGGGTCTGTTACAGTGATAAAGAGGTCATTTTGCAATGATGTATCAAAAAATGAATTCTCAGTTGGAATATCATCTGTTTCATGGCCAATATCATCAAACAAATCTTTATTTTCCTGTAACAAAACATTTTTTTATAAGCAAAACAAATACTGAGCAAATACATACACATTTTAAATAAAACTTAAAACTAACATCGGCTAAAATTAATTTTTAACTGATGTATTGTTAACTTATGAAATATTTTTAAGTATTTTCGTTTTAATTATCATTTTTTAGGTTTCCTAACTACAATTATAAATTTAACTTGATGATTTGAAAGATTTCAAAAAAAATAGTTATTATTTAGTTGATGTAAAAGTTATTGTTTTTACTTTATAGATAACGATAAAAGTTGTCGACTTAATGATTCTATTTGAATAAATTTTATTCAACTGATGATTTCGTTTGATTTAGTTCAAGCGAAAAAAAACATTGTTTTGTTAATAAAATTTAAATTTTTGAATTAATGTAAAAGTTATAACAAATAATGTTTATATGGTTTTGTTTTATTTTCTGGTAATATAGTCAAAATAATAAGAACTATAAAATATATTTATGAATCGCAAAATAGTCATACTTATCAGCAAACTGTATGGAACAAAGCTGTTAGTATTATTGCATGCATTGTTTTATTATAGATTACTTGTTTATTTATTAATAAAGCTTCTTTTAAATAAGCGTTTATTATTATGAATAAAGTACTTTGAATTGATTTTAAGTGTGTTATAATTTATAACTTAGGAATAAGTTACTTTAAGTAAGACACATTATTAGTAACTTTAGCATTGTAAGCTACTCGTAAGTAAGGCAGTCAGTTTAGCTGAAGTGCTTGGAGACTACATAAATTAATTTTATATCAAACATTTTTTTTTGTAACAAAAAGGGTTTCTACTCTTTGAAGTAACAATATATTTAATTGACTACAAGCTAGCAAGTAAAGATCAAAAACTTAAAATTTATCAAAGTAGCTGTTGCACAACTTTTTGAATCTCTACAAAGAGAAAAAGGACCAAAAACTAATAAATTATTTAGAAGTTAACAAGTTTTAAAACAATCATTTAGCTTCCGATATTGGATTAACTGAAATTCCTTGAAAAAAATTAAAAACTAGCTAGAGATTAATATAAAAAATGAAAAATGTTTCCAGTAAATTTGAGCTGAACATAAACATAAGCAAAGTGTAATAACTTTATCACAGGCAATATTTATGGACTAAAGAAACAAGATGAGAAGATTTTTAGGATCACTCAAATACACACTTAAATTTACTTTAGAAATGGGGTTTAAGTTACTATCTTAAGATGAAATCCTTAATAATTCTGACTGAAGGTTTGAAAAAAAATTTACCAAACTATTCGAACTTTTTTATAAACAGGGTTGAACTCAAAACTCTTTCAGTCAAATAACTATCTTATGTGAATAAAAATAAATCTGGGTGACCTTAAACTAAATTGGGGCATCCTGAGCTATTTCAAACCCTTAAAAAAAGTGTAGATAACATTTCAAAAATATTAAGAATAAAATTCTTCAACAAAATTGGTTATGAAATAACAAAATATTGAAACTAAATCACTTATATCTCATTCAAAATCTAGATTTTAACTGGCTTGAGATTTTCATAAATCTTAAACAATGCTGAGTTTTGTATAAAGAAAACTATCTTGAGTCAGCCTTGGTTAAAATCTTTTAATATCCTGAGTCATCCTGAGATTCCTAAAAATTTCAAAATTTCCTGAGTCATTTTGAGTGTGTGGAAACCCTGTATAAATAATATATAAAATCTGGTTCAATAAAACATCAAAAATTATGTTTTTTTTATGAACAAAAAATGTTTAGCTCTTTGTAATGCTATTTATAACTGCTAAAAAAATAGATTGACTATGAAAAGAAGCAAACTTAAGAACAAACAAAAAACATCAAAATAATATAAAAATAAAACAGATTTTACTGCAGTGGTTGAATTAAAGTAAAATATCGGAGTATAAAATATTACTTTCCTATATAACTTTAGGCAGAGAAATTTAAAGTCTAATTGATAAAAATTTACAATTAAACTTTTTTTCTCATAAAAATATATTATAATAAACATTAAGTTATTTAATAATAATTATAAATACATTATTATAACGTTAGAATCGAAAATTATCAAAAGAAATTAATATATAAATACATAATTGTTTTTTTTAATACAAATTTGTAATCAAAAAAATTATTACAAATATGCTTTAATAAAAAAACATTTAAGAGAACCTAATTTTTGTGTATTTAGCTTTAATATATTGATATAAAAACTAATTAATAGAATAAAAGCATTGAATTTTGTTAGGCAATAAAATTTAGCAAGTAGCAACAACATTAGTAAAAGTATCATTAAACACTTAATTAAAGTTAAAGTCATAAAACTTACATCACTATCTTCGTTTTCACTATTTTCGTTTGTTTTATTAGATAGTTCTCTTTTTTCTGCAGGGTTTTTTAAACTATCTTCTGGTTCATTTTCAACCTATAAAAATAACTCTGTTTTTGAAACTAGCATTAGCTCTTTTTTAATCTAAAATGTTTTTTGACTATTTCTAATTAGTAAAAAATATATTTAAATGTTTCATTCACTCCCTATACTCCTAAGGAATATTTTGATATATAGTTATTTATATATAGTTAAGGCCATAGGGGGGGGGGTAGGCCATGTTTTTTACAAGTTGATCTTATTTTATAGAGTTTTTACTAAGCTTCAAGTTGCTTTTTACCGTTTTTAAAAATTCGAATTAGTTTTTGAGATATGACCGGCCAAAGTCGGGCCGCATAACAGGTTCCTTATGGGGAAGGAAAAACTAAAACGGCAAAAAAAGACTCATGCATTCAAAATCTATCTCCTCCTTCATTTTTTAAGCAATCTTCTTCAAACTTTCACAGTCTATTCTTTATACAATAACAAAAAAACGTTATTTGTGACTTTAAAAAATTTCAAGTAAAAATACCTTTTTTTCGAAAAAAAAAAATTTTTTTTTGATAAAAAATCACTTTTTTTTAATAATTTTTGTCATAAAATTTTTATTTTTTAAAACTATTAAAATTCACAAATAACGTTTTTTTCTCATAATGTAAGGAACATTTCCTGAAAATTTGAAGAAGATTGCTTGAAAAATGAAGGAGAAGATAGATTTTAAAGCCCGTTTTTAAAAACTGGAGAAAAACGGCTTTAAAGTTACCCTTTATAAAGACAACCCTTTATATAACCGGTCATAAAAAAAAAGTTACTTAATATTTTTAAAATCTAAAAAAAGCATCTGAAAGATTATAAAATTTACTATAATATAAGTCTATATGTTATTTTTGGTCAAAAAATGGCTTCTACCCCCCCCCCCCTATGGCCTTAAATATATATTTAAATTATGTAATAAACAGCTTGTAAAAATTTCAAGATACAAATGTCATACTAATAACATAGCTAAAAATATACTTTGCGGGCTGGAATGAAAAAAAGTTTTATCAGACTACGAATTAAAAAAAAAAGACAATAAAATAGAGTCCAAAATATTGAAACTGGAATTAAATAGTCATTTGTTAAGCAATAAAGTGTACAATAAAATAATCTAAAATAAATTTAAAAACATTTGTTGCCTTACGTAGCCTGATTCTAAGGAAGAAAGTAATTTTTAATTAAATTTTAAACACGCCTAGTTTAGTAGCAATACAACAAGTATCTAAATCATTTTTCATACTTAACTTTAAATATACTGTACTTCAAAACTATATAAACTTACAATGCTTTCTACATTTTTAGTTTTACTTTCCACATCAAATAATTCCTTTTCCTCTGTAGAGTTATCTTGAGATTGTCTAATTTCATCTTCTTCAACCTAGAAAAAAAATACTGAAAAGTGTTTAATTAATCATTTAAAAATGTGCTACTTACAGCAATATAACTTAAAAAAAATTTTTTGTATTAACTATACTATCTATTTTAAGTGCAGCTTTTTTATAAACAACTTCAACTATAAAATAATTAATACCCTTGACCAATTTTTAGATAATTTATTAATATTTTTATACTTTAACTTAGTTAAGTTAGCTAGCTTATAATTTATTGCATAAACACTTCACAATAATTAATTATATATTTGCTTCAAAAATATAACTAATAAACTATGCATAAAAATTTCAAAACATACTATGTTGTCAACTTTATCAGACAAAATATCTGATTCATCATTTTTATAATTCTTATCAAGTTCAACTGTATCGTTTTTAATTTCTTTTGTTGTCACATCTCTATCATCTGAAGGACTACAATCATCATTTTCTAATAAAGGTTCAGTAGTTGTCTGATTTTCTTGAGACATTAAATGGTTTAAATAATAACTAAAATATTTCTACACTTTTTTATAAAACTTTTTTTTTAATAATTTGAACTTTTAATATTTTTTTTATTTGTAATATATACAATTACTTTTTATAAAATTAGTTATAGTAAACTAAATTAGTTTAAGTAGCTTAACATAGTTATTTAAACAAATTTAGCTGTGCTTAAATTTATTTTAAAGCTTTTCATAATTGTTTTAAGTAGTATATAAAAAAAATACTGTATTTATTATGTAATTGTGTAAAAAGTCAATGTAAACTGACTAAATACGAGTAATAACAATCAACTTTATAACTTCTTTATAAATTTATAATTAGTAGCAAAACAATTTAGGTTACAAAATAATGCTTTGTTATTTTTGTGCAAATTTTTCATATTACTGTAATGAAAAAATGTACTATAGTTGTTACCTTTAACATTTTATGTGGTTCTACCTAATTAATTGATACAAGTTTTTTTTTTAACTAGATTTATTAAACTTATCAAAAATATTATATTTGTAAACACCAGCACGATATTTTACCAGAAATAAACTAGTTTTAGTTACTACTTAGTTACAAGATTTAACTTGTTCTATTAAGTATAGTTCAAACAGTTGTAACAAATCAAAAACTATCTACTTTTACCTTAAATGTTATGCTTTTTTAAACAAGCTAGATAAGTTTTCCAATCCAGCAGTTTGACCAATGAAGAAGAAAGCATGTTTACTCAGAAAAGTAGTACATTTTACAAAAATAAAATAAAAATTAGCAACTATTAACTAGAGTTAAGGAGTTGCTGCCCCTTATGTTAGTAAAAATATATCTAATGCAGAATCAGAGTTGAGCTCATCTACTAAATTTTGTATTAAGTGGAGTTAAAATAGAGATACTGCCGCAAGATCAATTTGTTGTCAAAGTAGATGATTTACAAAAATGTTATTACTCTTTTGTAATTACCTGTTTGTGGCCTTTCAAATGATGCCACCACCAGTTGAGACAGTAAAAAATCAAAATAAAGAGAACAACTTAAAGTCTAGTTGAAGAAGAAAGCGTTTTTGTATTGATGTTTTAATAAGAAGAAATAGTTTATTTACCTTATGTTGACTAAAGAACTGTAATGCTTCAGGATACTTGAGGGTAAAGTTTTGGGTAAGATTTATAGGTGATGATCATTTATAATTAGCAAAGAACTTTTTAGTATAGGTGTGGAACACTGTGTTTTGATCTTGCATGTTCAACTAAGAAAGTTTGAAACTGTCACTAGAACCCCTATGCTATCAGGCAACACATGATGTAGCATAAAAAAAAAATATTTATATGTGCATTTTATTAGCTTTTCAACTTAGGTTTATGAATCAAATTTTTTATTAAGTAATGTTAATTTTCTAATTAAATATTTTAGAGCATCTTCAAAATCCAGGGGTGATAGGCTGCAAAGGAGCAAAATAGGGGCCTTTACCAATAAGTTGTTACTTAGTTACAATTCACAAATAAATCAAAAATTACACTAGTTATTCTGGGGTTGTATGAAGAGAAAAAAGTATTATGCTCAATATTTATTATATACAAGTTGACCACTGGGTTTTGATCTTACAGCATTTAACTTAGAGAGTTTTCAATAATATCACTAGAAACCCTACTCCATCAGGCCACACACAAACTACTAAAGATTTGAAACTTACACTAGATATTCTGGGGATGGTAATGAGTGAGGGAATATTTTTTTAATTTTCTAAAGTAGTAGGCTTATGATAATGAATTTGGGAAATACTCATTTGAGTTGAATTCTGTGTTAGAAGTTTGATAATTTTTCAACCTGCACTATATAGAAGATTGCAATGTAGGTTGATAACACTGGTTGATTCAGTAGCATTTGATTAACTATAGTAAGGGGGTGAGACTGGGAATTGAACTCTTATATGTGTGCTTCAAGTGACTCTTGAGTCTCCATCAACATGCAACGTAGGGTTATGCTTAATTTTAGGTGAGCACGCTTTGGTTGGTAACAAAGCTACCAACAGAGGGTAAGGGTTAGGGGTAACAGTTATAGTAAAAATAAAATACAAATAATAAGTAAGACAAAAAATATTTAACTAATAAAATAGAAAATAAGTTATCGATCAAAGCTTGCTCACCTAAAGTTAAGCATAACCCAAAGTAGTCTGGCACCTTAGGGGTCAATCCGCAGAGCCACAATCTCACCTTAAATATTTCTTTGGCTTTAAATTAACTAGGGGGTTGTAGAGTTATGTAGCTAATTGTATTTTACTTCATTATCTAAAAGAATGATTTCTTTTTACAAATATTTTAGCAAAATAAATAAGGTTTCATTCATGATTTTTTTAATATTATGAAGTTTACTTAAATAGTATATCTTCATCCAGTTGTATATTAATAATAAATAGGGAAAATTCCCCAAATCGCGTTGGAGAATTAACGCGTTGGCTGCAAATCTAAGGTCGCTTCTGATTGCCTAATATTTAACTTATCTTTATTTTAATTTTTAAGTAATAAATTATTTTTTTTGTGTTTTATATATATATATGTATTTACATATAGGTAGAGTAGGTTAGGGATAAGGGTATAGATGTTCTTAATATTCTGCTGTATTATCACTTTACCTCATTTGCATAATGTCATTAATAAAAACACTACCAAAACCTTACAACTGCAGTCAGTCCAGTTTCAACTGCAGCAACATGTGTGCCTTACCTAGAGAAGCAAAATAAAATTTGGAAGTTATAAACATATTCCACACATGTGTTTTTAGAAAAAATAGTCTAATTGTATTTTAAACAGATATGAAGTAAAATAAAAAAATAAATGACGTAAAATAAATTTAATAAATGTATCTTTAATACTAAAGTAATTCGCTAGTTTAAAACATTAAAAAGTTTGTGATTAGATTTAATAAACCATATTTATCGATGGACTTAATCAATAAGTATTCGTTTAGTACAAATAAAAGTTTTAGATTCTACCGAAATATATCAAAAAGTAATAATACTACATGGCAGAGAAGTTAGATTTGCAGAAATAAACAGATCTTAATTCTGGATACTGTTTAATAATTTGTTTGTTTTAACTTTAAATGTCATACTCGAGTAGTTGCTTTTTCGGCAATTTGCTCATAAAGGCAAGTGACTTTACCTCTTACTACTTGAAGTACTTAGGCTTTAAAATAATTTTAT
This sequence comes from Thalia democratica, assembly GCF_965202585.1. NCBI lineage: Eukaryota > Metazoa > Chordata > Thaliacea > Salpida > Salpidae > Thalia > Thalia democratica. The sequence goes on from NC_139165.1 coordinate 65,034,763, forward strand.
ATCATTTAAAGAAGTTAATTTTAAATCTAACATTTGTTTAGAAAATTTGTTTGTTATAGGTTTTGTTGTTCAAAACCAATTAAAGGACTCTAATAGAGAGATTTTCTACTTTGTGGATGGAAAACAAACTCTTTTTTTTCAAAACTCACTTTTTTTTAAATAAGAATTAATATTAACCTTTACAAAAATTAAATATCTGTTTTTACATAGTATTTTTCATTTTAATAAAATGCTGAAACTGTATATTCTTACTTGTTAATAGCTGCTTGATCTTTTGTTCTAAACTCTTCTGCTTATTGTAGAAGGCTTGCGTTGCAACTTTAATTTGAAAAAGTTACTCAAGAAGACAATCGAAGTTGAAACTTACAATTGATTGTTTAGTATATAGTGTTTGGTTAAAATAAAGACCAATGTTTCTTGCAACTTAGTAATCTTGTATAACGTTTTTACGACTTCGTACTTTTTAGTTCAAACCATTTGAGATAATTTATCAAAAAATATTACGTACAGTATTACAAAGGCGTTAGGCTAAAAAATAAGTATATGTAGTTTTAACAAATTTAAATAAAAAAAGCATACAATGTACAGTATGATATATATTCGAACACAATTGTCATTTATCAAAACTATTTAAGTTATTTAGATTCTAAATTTTTTTATCTGAATTTTATAACACTCAGGTCTGAAATTTTTTGTTACAAATACTTCAGAATCTTGTTACTTGTTTTAAGTAAAATAACAACTAGTTACTTTTAAAATTATCAAAAAAGTACTACTTTACCATTAATTTTTAGACACTAAATTTTAACTCTCTCACACATGTAAAGTAGTTTTAACTTTTGAAGCATAACAATTGTTTTTATAATTTTTGTAAAATAAATGCTTTTATACTTTATAAGATAGTATGACTTCCAAATTTTAACTAGAAAGATATTGGAGCCAGAAATTTATTTTGTAATTTATTTTTTGTTAACTTAAATTTTTTTGAACTATGCTTGTCAAAAGATCATGTAGATAACTTAACATATTTGTGTAAAACAGTAAACTTAATAAATTTGTAAGATTAAGCGTCATGATAGGTAAATAAAATTATATGTACAGTAGACTACCTTTTTTTGGTACGCACCCCGCCTTAAGTACGCACTTATCCAGAAAGACAAAAAAAAAAATCTAAATTTTATATATTTTTTTTATAATTTTTTTAATATATTTATATCAAATTTAAATAAACAAAAAACCTGAATAATTGCTTTCGCAGATTTCTCTAACCTTTCCAACTTAGTTAATCGTTTTTTAGTAGCTGACATAACTCAATGCTCTTAAAAATATCTGACAAGTATTTAATATAAACTAGAAAAATGAAAGTTTTAAAAATACAATCCAACCTACATTTTTAACTGTGCCGTTATATGTACAATTTATTTATCAAAATAAAGGATGTTATATTAGAACTTCTAGGAAATTCCAGTTTTTTTTGCCAAAATTTTTAATTATCAAGTTTTTCCAGATTACTTTATGTTTCCAGGTAGAATGGCCAACCTGCTGAGTTAGCCTGAGACTTTCACAACTTTTAAACTAGGGTGAATAATCCTGAGTAGTCTAAGTGGCCTGAAGTTGTAACAGTCCTGTTATTAAATGTTAATAAACTAAATACTTATGTAGTGGTTGAAGAAAAGTGAAAAGACTGACATTGACTTTCTATATTAAAGGTATTTATAATTAATGTAGAAACTTTTTATAGATAAAATAAATCATTTTAAAATCTATTAAAAATTTTTGCAGATTAGAAATTTGTATTAAATGTTATTTAAAATAAAAAGACTTGTTTATTGGCTTAATTACTTGGTGGCTAGTTGTAAGAAAGAAAACAAACAACTAAGTTTAATGTTATACTATGTCGTCAAAAAGTACGCACTACCCGTGCTAAGTACGCACTTTTTGGTCGGGTTCAACTTGTGTACTTAAGCGGTAGTCTACTGTACATTGCAATGCTGTCAAAAAGTAATTTTTAAGCTGTTAATGAAAAACTTTAAAATACAAGACTAAATTATCAGATACCAATCTAGAAAGATAATGTGTTTGATAATTTAGTCTTGTGTTTTAAAGCTTTTCAATAATAGTTATAAAATTATTTTATAATAGCATCGCAATGTACATATAATTTTACTTACCTATATGACGCATAATCTTATTATTTTTTTAAGCATACTGTTTTACACAAATATGTTTAGTTATCTACATGAATTTTTGACCAGCGTAGAATAAAAAACTTTAAGTTAACAAAAAATAAATTGCAAAATGAATTTCTGTCTCTAATTTTTATTTAAAGTTAGTACCAAAAAGAAGTTATTTAAAAAGTTACTATAATTTTTATTTAATCTAATATACTTTCAAATTATAGTAAATACTTTAGTAACTAAATAATTCAAATACATATTTTTGATCAGTATTTAACATAGGATGTGTCTGATTACCTTCGGGATGTATGATGCTGCGGGTTAAAACTACATTTAGCGACTAACTGTTTGGATTTTTGTAAACTTAGATACTAACATTGAAATATACAACTATTTAGTTAACAGACATTTCATTTTTCCGGAAACCAAACTGCTAATGACAGTATTATCATTACTAAAGTTTATTCAACGACAAAAAAAAGCGCTAAAAATATTTGGTCCTAGGATCGGGTGCACAAAGAATCTTTCGGTTATCGAGTCGCACACCACAGGTATATTTTATTGTTTAATCCAGGACAGTAAAATAGTTTTAGCTATAACTTTTCTAAAAACGTATCTGTATAGTATCAAACAGTTTGTAAATATTAGTAATGCAGTTTTAAATTTTGGTAGTAAATTTTGACTGTAAAGTTTTAGTTTTCATTATTGTTTTTAAATATAAATTCTATGCTTATTAAATTTTAACACTTCCCATATTATATTTATTTTTTTAATGTTTACTACATTTCTTAAAAATTTACTGTTTAAATCACATTAGTTACAGTTTTAAACCTATGTTTTAAGACTATTTTTACTAAGTAGTAATTTAAAGAAGTAAATTAAAAACCATTAAAAACTTATAAGTAATATTGAACTTATTAAATCAGGGACCTTTAAGCTACAAAAGGACCAAAGAGAGAGGCATGGCGAGTTAATGTATGTAAGAGTGGCAATTAGATACGTATCACAAGAAATTCCAAACTTATACTATATAATTTGGAGTTTGAATTAAAGAGCGAAAAGTATATAAAAAAAAATCTTAAGTATAATTTACGGAAGATATGAAACTTACACTAGATATTCTGGGGTTGTATTATAGAGTAAAAAAAATAGACACAATATCCGGAGATTTTAAACTTGCACTAGACATTTTGAGTGTTTTAATGACGGGGGCGATCATCTTTAAACTTTCTAAAAAAGCAAGTTTATGAAAATGAGTTTTGGACATCCTAGTATAGAATTACTTTTATTTAAATGAAATTTTACGTTATTTGCACAAAGATTTTTTTAATAAGACTGGATTTAATTATAGAAACTGTTTAAGAACGTGTGGAAATGTATAAGCAAAAGTTGACTTTTAAATTTTTATAAATATAATCCTATAGTACAGTGTTTTCCATGGCTGTTTAAAGTGTTGTGACGCAGTTCCTATTAGTGTGCACCAATTAACAGTTAAATGCAAAAAAGAGTACGCAAAGTAGCTTTTGAAAATCTTGCAAGGGGCCTTTTTTTCGAAGCGACGTTATAAAAAAAAATTGTTTTGGAAACCCTGGTCTAAATGATAAATTAACATATAAAATAATTTGATTGTTGCACAACACTATTAAATGAAAATTTATAATATTTAAAAGTAAATGTTTTACAAACAATCGAAACACTTTGTTTACTTTCAACTCAAGTACAGCTGTTTAAAACCTTTATTTACTGTAAAGTAAATTTGAAACAATTTTAGATGTTAAACATTTATTTTAAGATTTAATACGTTTACTTTGTTTCTAGTTTAACTTCTTCTGTAACGTTAATTTTCATAAAATCTATTAAAAACTCTCAAGCTCAAACATTTTGTAAAAACCAAACTGTATAAAAACCTGATTTGTTTTTAATGAGTTGTTGGCAGTCAAGTCAGCCGAACTGTCATTGAAAAACACTTTCGTTTATATTATTGCACATACAAAATGGTCTTTGTTTGTTTATTGTAATATGTATTTTATGAAAATCTAAGATAAAATAAAAACATATGAAACTAAGGACAATTTACATTTTATCATCACTAAGTTAGTTTATTTAAAAACACATTTTGTAATATTTGAAGTTTTTTATACTTCTAATTTCTGTGTATTATTAATCTGTCGAAATTAAATACTGTTTTTTTTGTAACATCATTATTTTAACAACAAAATATTTTACTTGAGTAATTAAAAACTTCATCTAAACAAATATAACAGTGTCATTATCCTCTACTTAAGTATTGAAAAGTCAAGTATAAATACAGTTAGTTTTTCAAGCTCTGTAAAATACTAAAGCGTTTAAAAAAATAAATATGCTTTTAATAAAGTGTGTATCAGAAAAAACTTAAGTTGTGGTTAGAAAAATGAAATAATTTATAAAACCGAGAGAGTAAGCATATTTTTATGGGAGAGGGTCAGAATGACACAGCGACAAAATGACACGGTCGTCAAATAGACACGGTGCGTCACTTTGGCACAGCGACAAAATGACACGGTGCGTCACCTTGGCACAGTGCGTCAGTTTGGCACGGAGGGTCACTTTGGCACGGTGACAAAATGACACGGTGCGTCACTTTGGCACAGAGGGTCACTTTGGCACGGCGACAAGATGACACGGTGCGTCACTTTGGCACAGCGACAAAATGACACGGTGCGTCACCTTGGCACGGTGCGTCACTTTGGCACAGAGGGTCACTTTGGCACGGCGACAAAATGACACGGTGCGTCACTTTGACACAGAGGGTCACTTTGGCACGGCCACAAAATGACACGGTGCGTCACTTTGGCACAGAGGGTCACTTTGGCACAGTGACAAAACAACACGGTGCGTCACTTTGGCACAGCGACAAAACGACACGGTGCGTCACTTTGGCACGGAGAGTCACTTTGGCACAGTGACAAAATGACATGGTGCGTCACTTTAGCACAGAGGGTCACTTTGGCACAGCGACAAAATGACACGGTGCGTCACTTTGGCGCAGCGACAAAATGACACGGAGGGTCACTTTAGCACAGCGACAAAATGACACGGTGGTTAATAAGGGAGGGAACGATTTGTTGTGAAACTTCAATCTTTATTGGTATGGACAACTATCTTATTTTTCTAGGAGACTTTTCGGTTTCTTGTCTTCTAACCGGTTTTGTAGAATCAGCAACAATCACATTGATTAACTTTAAAAACAAAGACCGCAGGTATTTTTGATCGTGACTTCATAAAACAAAGTGAAACACGTAATGCTTATACCTTCTATTCTCATCGTCGTACTTATATAAAACATGTTCGTTTTTAAGCAATAGCAAGGTGTTAGGTGTGCTTAAAAGCTGTGCTTAATAAACAACAACTAGTTGTTTATACCAAACAACGTTCACAAAGATGCAAAAGCAGCAATTTTTTCTAACAAAATACGACTGCCAAAATTAACGAAAATTTATTTTTGATTACTTTCGAATGGAAAATCTTAAACACAGTTTAGTACTAGAACTTGAAACGAGTAATAAAAATTAGAAAATGAATTGCCATTTTACGACTAAAAAGATAAAAACTTATATAAACATATTATTTAAACTTCAGCAACATTCTGATTTAAAAAATACAATCTTCATTTTAGATCAATCATTCAGTACATCAAAACAATAAACTAGTAGATGTAAATACAGAGGAAATTTTTTTTTATAAACTAAAACTCAGACGTTATCGAAAGCAACTTTTCTGCTGTTGTAATTTTAAATTCTAATGCGGTTCTTATTTTACGTTTTTATGCTTAAAAAAATTAATACTTGCGCTATTTTGGCGACTTAATAGGTTGCAAGATTAAAAATAGAAAATTAAGTATTATTTTCATAACAGAGTTAAGACAAAACCGAGTGTTTTACAACTTTGTAATAAAACTCAATAATATAAAGTAGAAGAAATGTTTTACACGCAAATTAAAATCTGCTTTTACTGTATCATTATGAAATTTATTTACTGATTTTGTTTTAAATATAAATGCAATTAAATCCTTATATGCAATAAAATACTATAATATCTGTCATACTCTAAGTTTAATTTTTTATATTTTAGACTAAAAAGTTTTGTAAAAATAAAAAAGACTTAAAGTATTAACTTTAATAGAATGGCTGCAGCTTTAATTAGAAGGCTGCAGCAGCAATGTTGTATGTATAACCTCTTCTAGTGATTTTTTTTGTTAAAGTGATAAATATATAAATGCGCATGAATGGTTGCATCAGACTCTTAATTTTCTTTCAACTGTTCATAATACTATTTTTAACTTTTTCATAAATTTAGGCTCCAGGTCCGTTTATTTTAACTATTTGCTTTCAGACAAGTTTATTATATATTTTCAATACATAGTTTTAAGTAAACATCCTAACTTATTAACTTTTGTTAAATATAAATATATATACATATTTAATATAAATGACTAGTTACTACAAAAGCAGCTTAACTCTGTATTTTTAAAAACTACAGTTAAAACACGCATGACTTATTCTTACTACGAAATAACTCTGTATTAATTTAAATCTTAGTTATTTTTTTAAACAATTCCTGATAATAATTAATTAAACTTAACAACAAAAATACTAAACTTTATTCATTACATAAATATGAAAAGTCGTGAAACGTAAAAAACAAACTTAAGAAATTTATGTTTTTATACTAAGACTTAAATTTTAAAGCAATGTAACAAATATAGTTTCAAATGTATCAAGCTACTATAGTTTGGAAAAAGTATAATAAATCTTTTGTTTAACTAATTACTATCAAAATTTTACAATTAAAAGTTATATTACTGAAGAAGTTTAGTTTTGCATATAAGTTTGTTAATCCATGCTATCGTGACGCACCGTGTCATTTAGTCGCTGTGTCAAAGTGACGTATCGTGTCATTTTGACGCTGTGCCAAAGTGACGTACCGTGTCATTTTGTCGCTGTGCCAAAGTGACCCTCCGTGCCTAAGTGACGCACCATGTCATTTTGTCGCTGTGCCAAAGTGACCCTCCGTGCCAAAGTGACGCACCGTGTCGCTTTGTCGCTGTGCCAAAGTGACCCTCTGTGCCAAAGTGACGCACCATGTCATTTAGTCACCGTGCCAAAGTGACCCTCCGTGCAAAAGTGACACACCGTGCCAAGGTGACGCACCGTGTCATTTTGTCGCTGTGCCAAAGTGACGCACCGTGTCATTTTGTCGCCGTGCCAAAGTGACCCTCCGTGTCGAAGTGACGTACCGTGCCAAAGTGACGTACCGTGTCATTTTGTCGCTGTGTCATTCTGACACCCACCCTATTTTTATAGTGTTAATTTAACTTCTTGCTAAAAAACTACGATCGTGCAAAAAGTGGTTAAAACAAATATAAATATACGTTTCTCCAGTATACCCTTTCAATTTATAGTCTCGATTTAAAAAACTCTTATTCTAATGTTTGGTTATAGTGATCTAAATTGTTGTTAATCATTTTTAATTACTTCCTCTAATTTTTAACAGCTTTTTTCCGGTGCATAACTTATTTAAAACACATAACAAAATACATTTAATTTTTAAAATTTATTTTAGTACTTAAGTAGTAAGGCTCATCAGAAATTATATCTTACTGAATTAGAATGAATAGAAAATGAAATAAAATTATACTGAAGTTTAAAGTTTTAAAATATAAAACGACGTAATAATCGAATGTTAAAAAATTAACTAAATGCTTTGCTGAATACATTTGGTATACTAGTAAAACTCATTACATTAAAAACAATCTAAAATAAATCAACGATTTAAATTAACATTAAAACTACACTTTAAAATAAAATTTAAAAAAAGTAATTAATTTAAATCACTTAATATAAGGATGGATTTAAAAAGTCTAGTTAGGTATACGAAATTTTTCTGCTTGCATAAACTGGACCTTAAAGATTGAATACATAAGGCTTCCAGAATATGCAGTTGAAAAGAGTTCTCCGCTCTCACTAAAACTGAAAAGTTCTTCTAATTATAATTTTTAGCTCACTCAGGATTGTCTAACAAATGTTGCCCAATCGCCGAGAAGTATTTTTTCGTTGGTTTTTCGGAACGGCCATAAAACCAGCTTTTCAAGACTTTATATTTTTATCGTTACGTCATTTTATATTTTAAAACTTTAAACTCTAATTTTTAATACAACAGTTTGTTCATTAAAATAACATTTACAGAAATACTTGAATACAGCATACTTTTTACACAATTTTCTAATTTAATTTACTTGAAAACTACTTTATAAAATAAATCTAAAATTATGATCATTTAACTTAAGAATAAAAACTATTTAACAAGCACGAGCTCAAAAGATTACTGTTAATAAAGTACTTTAAGTGATCTACTAATCAAGGATCCGGCTTGATCCTTGTTTTGTGGATCAGGAAAAGCGCTAATTTGGTTTATGTTAAACATATTTTGCCACAAAAATGCACCAAAGCAATCGTGAAACTTACTCTAGATATCTGGAGTGATGTTGCCACCACAATTTAGGAACTAGTGATCTAGGTAGATATAAATCATTCATTTAATGAAAACAGAAGTGATTTTCAGCTAGACTTTTTTGGAAACTTTTAAATTTATGTGGTGAGACTACTATAGTGATAGTATGTGAGGATACTACATTTTACTTATTACAGATTTATTTCAACTATTAAGTACTTTTTTTTCAGCATAGTTTTAATATTTGAGTTTTTATTTTTATAGTTTTGTTATACAATCATTGTTTCAAAACTAAATATAAGCTTTTGTAGAACACAAACGTTCAAGTTAATTAATTATACAAAAACTACAATTACTTTATTTTTACCATTACTAGTTAACGCTACTTACTAATTTTGTTAAACAGCAATTGAAACAAAAATTACTTATTTGTTGTAAACAATAAAAAGAAGTATATTTTATCTAAGTCTAATTATTAATTATACAACTATGAAACATTATTTACATAAATTTAAATATTTAATTTATCTAATTACATAAAAACAAAAAAATCTAGCGTGTTTAATATTTTTCAAAGCAAAAAATAGGTTCTAAATTTTTTAAACATATTTATAACTAGGTTATCAAACTAAATGTTTTAAAAATACAGTGAACAAAGTAAGTGATATTTATTTCTCAAAAAACTTTTATTATTTTTTTGTAGTTGACACATATAAAAAAGTTTTAAATTTTTAAATTCAAACACTCTTTAAAAGTATTATATCAAAAATATGCTAATACAAACGCATTAACATAAAGAACTTTATGACATTTTACTTTAAATTCATATGAGTTGTGGCAGTTCTGGTAGCAATGTTAATCAACCATTAGTCTAAGTTTGAACAGACTTTTCGGACATTATTATCAAAAAAAAATTAGTTAAAAAGATACTTTAGACAATGCAACTTATATCAATTTTGTTAAAAAAAAAGATTACCTAGTTTTTCAATTATATTTTATAAAAAAACAAAGTTTTACAACTTTTAACACTAAGTAAATAACTTTTAAATTTTATACGTTGTTTATGCTTTTCGTAATAAAAACAAACTGTTCAAGATTAATGTAAATTCAAAAAACTAAAACTTAAATAAATTTTGATAAATATTTTGTATGTTTAGAGTGAAAACTCTATAATTTTTTTGTTAATTTTTTTCTTACACATAAGTTAGTACAGATAACATTGTTCTAAGATGTACTAAAATGAAAACATTGATAAAAATCACAACGTAGCTTCCCCGTGCCACGTAAACTGCGTATAGCACAGAGGGCATTTGTCTTGTATGTAGAACCATTTTTTGAGACAAATAGCGTGAAAGATGTGGCCACAATGCATCAGTCTCACTTCACGACCTTCAACATTCATCATCTTAAAATTAAAAAGATTATTGTTAAAGTAAGTTTATTTTAAAAACATATCCAGATTCTAGCTTGTGAATTAGGTGGATGTTAGTCTCAATTCTAGCTTATTTTAAATAAAATAGTGCATTATCTTGATAAGTTAATTAAATCGAACAAATGTATAAATTAATAGTATAATTTAAAAAATATATATTGGTCAAAATCAGAATTTGACAAAAATACTTATTAAGGTGTATTTTATATTTTAAAACCAGGTTTGCCACAGATCAAGCTGAGAAAAAATTCCTGACTTTTTACTAAAATTTTCCTGATCAAACTCTTAAGGGCATATAGGGGTCTACCTTGTTTTTTACAAGTTGATCTTATTTTATAGAGTTTTATCTTAGCTATCAGACATTTTAACCGCTTCAACAAAATCTAAGTATCTTTTAAGATATAAGCAATCAAAATCGGTGACCTTAATAGTTTTCTAATGGAAGAGCAAACCAAAAACGCAAAAAAAAGACATTTCAATAAAATATATCTCCTCCTTCATTTTTTATTGAATTTTCTTCAAATATTAACAGAAAGTCTATTATTAAACTTAAAAAAGATTAAATGCAGGTTTTTTTTTTTTTTTTTTTATTTAAAATTATTATTTTTTACTATTTTTTCACTCACAACATTTAAAGTCTTTTAAACTATAAAGAAACGTTTCCTGAGAGTTTGAGGTGGCTAGCTTGAAAAATGAAGTAGAATGAAGATTTTTAGCGATTTTTTAAATTGCTAAGAAAGTTGACCCAAAAAAATTGCGGTCTATAGGTTTGTATTTGAAACTTTTTACAAAATTACAATATCTCAAAATTTAAATAAGATTTTTTAATTTTATAAAAACAGGCTTGTAGCTTGTACTTTAAGCATACATGATCCAATGTTCTTTTTAGTAAAAAAAAATGTTGGATTCAATCATCTATCTTCCATCTGTGTATGATTGATGTATTTGCAATAAACAGCTCTTCCAGCAAAATACTTGTATTTTCTTACTTATAAACACATGGAAGTGTCCTTGCCACAAATCATCATTACCAAAAAGAATGGAAAAACTGTTTGTTCAAGTAGGGTAGTTGTTCAATATGATAATAGAAAAATTTTGCAGTTTTTTAAGGATATTTTATTAATTTTTACCAGATAAAGGCATTTAATATTAGGTAATTTTGTAAGTTTCTAGGAAAATTTTGCAATTTTAGTCTGACTTTTAAGGATATTTAATAAATTTTGAACCATTTGAATGCTTTGGAAAATAAGGAATTATGTAAATTTTAACTGAAAAATCTTATATTTTTTCAAATTTTGCCAAATTTCTTGACTTTTTTTTAAAACTACATTTTCTCCTGACTTTTGTCTTTTTTTTTTCGTTTTTCCTGATGTCCTGACTTTTCCTAACCTTGTGGCAACCCTGTAAAAATCTACCAAAAAATCAATAGTATTAAACTAATTTGCTAAGATTTTTCATATTTTCTTATAATAGAGTTGCAATGTCCTTTATATATCAAAAAAATAATGTGTAATTTGTTTTTACTCATTTTTTTCGTTATTTGTTTATTATTGCAAAATGATTCGTTAGTTATAAACAAAAATTTATGTTAATATATTGAAATTGAAATTTATATTCAAAAACTTTATTCAAAGATGTTAATGTACTAAATTATACGATGGTTTTTGTTAGTTTTCAGATAATATTTGCAACTTAAAAAATTTAAGAGGAATTACTCTTTATTTTTTATATACAAACGTTTTTGGTTTAAATTATACGTCCTTTTCAGTAATAACAGGAATTAAAATTTAAATTCGAAGTTAAAAAATTGTAAAATAAGTTTAATATATTATGATGTATTTAAGTAAGATTTCGATAAGTACAAAGTTGTTAGTGTTGTTTTAAAGTAAAAAAAGTTAAGTAAAATGTGTTAATTATATGAATAATTTCCAATAATATTTTTAAAACTTATTACCTTCTACTTCTTTTGTAAAACAAAAACGAACAATGAGATGCGAAAATCAAAAAACACTACGGCTAGTAAAGCAATATTCTTTATGCTGTTTACAGATAATATAAAATATTGTTTTTAAAATAACAACTTACGAGCAGGCATATGGCACAGTTGTCCTCTCGTTTTTTTATTTGTTCAGGGGATGCAAGTGGTAACGAACACACTTTTTTCGCCGCATTTCGTCTCATTGACCATATTTTCCAGCCTTTACCACCCCTTTGTACTATACAGTAGTAAGTGTACAAGGCTAGCATTAGTATACCTAGGCAAATTTAAATATTTTAAAAAATTGTTACGTTTAAAAGTAGTTTCCTATCAATAAGTTTTAACTGAAACTATAATATATAAGTGTGTTAAGAAGATAAGATAAAATGTGTTGAAATGCTTACAATAATGTATAGGTTTGCTACTGGTTTTAGAGAAAATTTTTCTAGGTTTTCTGAATTTTTCCAGTTTTTTTTTTAAGTACACGTTTTTAGTTTAAGGGTCTATTTTTAGTTTAAAGTTAAGGTTAAGGTTAAAAACTGTGTTAAGTAGTATAACAATGAAAAGTTAATGTAAACTTACTTAAAATGTATTTTTCAATAAAAATATTTGATGATGACAATTTTCTTATCTTTATGATAGATTTTTTGTGTCAAATAAAAGTTTCACTACTTAATATGTAAAAATTGTTCAAAATTCCTGGTTTTTTAATATTCTTATTAAAAATTTTAGTTTTTTTTTCAAAATTTCTCAAATTCCAGGTTTTTTAGCCTAAACTGTCAAATTTCGGGTTTTTCCAGGATTCTAGGTTTTGTGACAACCCTGTATTGTAGGATAATATTTAATAAATTAATAACAATAAAAAAAACAAACAAATGAAAACAATAAATAAACTAGAGAAAAGAAAAACACTAGAAACTTTAAAAATTATAAAAATTATTGCTTTTTAATTCAAAGGAATCTGACGTTTCAGCACTGGTTTCTCTTCAATTACCATCAAATCTGACTGTGACTTACAATAAAAATTTTTAAATTGTTTAATTGTCTAAATGCTTGCAACTTTTACAACTAAAAATAAAATATAGATCTGTTTTTGTTGTTTCACTTGTAATTTGCAATTACTCGAATATTAAAACTGTTGTCTCATGCCATGGTCGATAAAGCAAGTATTCTTTTTAATATCAATATTTTTAATCTTTAATTATTTTGTAAACTTAGACTTAATATTATAACTCAGTAAACATAAAAAATTGGAATAGAAAATAGTTAACTAAAAAAAAAAGACTAAAAGTTTCAGTATCTAACCAAAAACAGAAGTCATTTCACTGTAAAAAGTCCACATAATGTAGCCACACATCCCTAATGTAATGCAAAACTCGACTGCCCTGCACGCGGCACGAATGTAAAACATTATATCTTCCAAATTATCCCAGCCCCTAACTAAGATGTAGTCAAATGTCAGAGCGCAGTAGATGGCAAGGGATCCAAGCATCAATGAAAATGTGTTCAAGTAATTGTATGCTAAGATGAAAACCCAAAATGAAGACCTTTTTGTTCAAATTATTGATAAATATATTTTTCAGTTTGAGAAAACAAAAAACTATGTAAGTATACATTTATAACTTACATGAACATTTGTTAAAATATTTATACTCCATTAATGTATTAAGTATGTGTAAAACACTTAACATTATTTTAATCCTGCAAGTTTGAGTTGATTGCCATAAACTAAAAAAATAAAATACAAGTTTTAAAGAATATTTAAAATTATATTTAAACTTTAAAAAGCTATGATATTTAAATGTAAAACAAACCTCATACTAAACAAACAGACATAAGACAAAAGGCCAGAAACAGTGAGAAGCAAAATCGAAATTAGTACAGTTCTAATGTTTTTCCAACATGAACCGTTATTTGCAGTTGCAAGTCCCATTAATATAGGATCAATTATGTTGAAGAAGCTTTGAAACTGTATTTTAAAAACTTAAATAAAACACTTTAATATAAAATATGTTTAACTTAAAACTTTGATGGTAAATAATATAATAAAGTAAGAGTAAGTTATTCAACAAAAACGATATAACTTATTTAAAACTCTGCTTTGAGATAAATAAAGAAGCAAAAGAGATAGTAACAAATCTTAAACTTGAAAAGAAATTAGTAAACTACTTACCTAAACAACAATGCTATACAACGCTAAAAGACCACAAAAAGGATTTCGCCAGCAATCCCAAAACAAGATTAATAAATCCTAGCTATTCAGACATAGGTCAAATTAGCAAATGTATAATTGACAGAATCAACAATGTCTTAAGAAAATCAACCAAATACCTCCAATGGCGAAGTTCCCAAGAAGTCTTAAACTGGTACAAAAAACTTCAAAAATACAAATACAAGTTCATGAAGTTTGACATTGTGGAGTTTTACCCATCTATATCAGAAAAACTACTAAGTAAAGCTTTAGCTTTAGCAAACGAAAGTACAAAAGTAAGCGAACAAGAAATGAAGATTATCTTAAAAGCATCTAAATCAGTACTACATAATAAAGAAGAAGTTTGGGTAAAAAGAAAAAGTAACACAGAAGAGAATGAACTTTTCGACATCACCATGGGAGGAAAGCATGGAGCGGAAATATGTGAATTAGTAGGTCTCTATATACTACATAAACTCAAGAATGCGCTCCCAAATCTAACAACAGGACTGTACCGTGACGATGGCTTAATTGTCATAGAAAAAAACAAAAGTAATGTTGATATAGAGAAAATTAGAAAATCTATGCACAACATATCAAAAGAAATGGGAATAAAGTTAGATATCGAAAATCCTTCACGTAAAATCAACTATCTAGACCTAAGCTTCAATCTATACAACCACACATTCCAACCGTATAGAAAAGAAAACAGCAAAATCATATATACTAATTCAAAGTCCAACCACCCTCCAGCAATACTGAAGCAAATTCCAAAAATGATAGAAGACAGACTTTCCAAAAATTCTAGCAATGAAAATCTATTTAATGAAATAAGTAAAGATTAGAATGACGCAATAAAGTTAAGTGGCTACAATTACAAAATAAAGTTCAAAGGTGAAGATGATGGAAAGAAACGGCCTAGAAAAAGAAAAATAATATGGTTTAATCCACCATACTGCAAATCCATAAAAACAAACATTGGCAAGAAATTTCTCCAAATAATAAACAAATACTTTGGAGTAGACAGTAAATTCAAAAAATACTTGAATAAGAACAACATCAAATTAAGTTACAGCTGTTTGCCAAACATTGAGACAATCATAAAGAATCACAACAAGAAGCTCACAAACTGCAACAAGAATAATGAAGATGAAACATGTAACTGTAGAAACAAAGAGAAATGTCCTTTGAAAGGCGGTAACTGTAGAGCAAAAAATGTCATATACCAGGCCACAGTAAAAACTGACAATGCAACCAAATCATATATTGGTCTAAGCGCCAACCAATTCAAAAAAAGAGTGGCAACCCACAGAACAACAATAAATAGCAACCCAGAAGATAGAAATTATATGCAATACAAACAAGCAACTGAACTATCAAAATACATCCACACATTGAAGAACAAAAATAAAAATTTAGAATTGACTTGGACAATACTAGAAAAAGAATATGAATCAAGACCTAGAGTAGAAACATGCAGGTTATGCTTGAAAGAAGCATTAAAGATCCTTCAAGCAGATAAGAATTGTATTAATAAAAGATCAGAAGTGATGAGTTCTTGCAGACACAGAAACAATTTTTTATTATTTTATTGGAATGAATCAAAAACATAATAACTTAAATATTAATAGCATTTTAATCATCTGTTAGTTTTTTTACAGAATTTTGTTAAGAATTTGTTGTGTTTTCGTTTATATTGCATTTAGTTTTTTTTTTAATTTTTTTTTTTTTTTTATTAATTAATACCAATATTTAGTTCACCTAATTATGCATTTTTCATTAAAATTTGAATAGTTAATGTTTATTTATTTTTTTACGCATCAATGAGTTCAGATTCACATTACTGCCAATGTCTAAATGTTATTTACTGTTTTGAATTTATTTGACAAGGTCAGCTAACGCTCACCGAAACCAGGTAATAAACCAAAGCAGTGTTTAAACATTTGTTTTATTATAAAACTCTGCTTTGAAAATTCAAAAGAATTCAAGGTCAAAAGAGGTTTAAACTTATTTTTTAATTTGACATTTTTTTTTATACATTTATATTCACAACTAGATACTTTTTAGAGATTAAAAAATTCAAAATAGTATTTTAGATATGGATCAAAATCAGTGAATTTACTTATTGCAACTCGTTTTTTCAAATTTTTTTCCAGGTTTTTCAATTTCTTCCAGGTTTTTAAAAGTACACATATTTGGATCTATTTTTAATTTAAAGTTAAATTTAAGGTAAGAAACTGTATTAAATAGTATAAAAAGATTAAAAAGGTACTGTAAAGCTACTTAAAACGTTTTTTTTAATAAAAAAATTTTTGGTGATGACTAAATTTTTTATCTATATGATAAATTTTTTGAGTCAAACTGAAATTTTACTACTGAACATGTTAAAATTCTTAAAAATTCTAGGTTTTTGCAAGTCATTTTTGCCTAAATTGTCAAATTCCAGGTTTTTCCAGAATTCCAGGTAAAGTGGCAACCCTGTTATTACTGTATGAAAACAAATACTAAGGCAAAATGATTGCTTTATTAAAAAAAATTATTCTTTAATTTGTAACTAACATTTATCTAAATTTTACCAGTTTATTATCCATCAATAAAAAAACTGGAAAATATTTTTACATTTTTGAGAACAAGTTAACTTTATTGAAAAAGAGGGATTCCTTATGAGATTTTATCAACTTGTTTTTTCATTTCAATAGCTAATAAACTTTCTTTGAATTTTTTAATTTACTAGGAACTTGGCAATAAAAAAATTCAGTTCAAATAATTGTAATGCAAACTTTTTATACAATAAAATATACTTCAAAACTTAAAACTGTTACATTCTATAAAATAATGACACTTAGTTGACACTATTAAGTTCTTAAATAAAAACAATTGTTTATTTTACTTAATACTTTCGCCCCTATTGCCTTTAAAATAACAAATAATGTTTTTACCAAGGTTTCCCAAACTTTTTTTTTCAAATTGCCCCCTCCAACAAGACTATTATTTAAAACACCTAAAACTTTTTTTTTGCTCTTCATCTGCAACTCAAGAATATCTAGTGTAAGTTTAAAAATTCTAAAACTGCCTCCCCCCCTTTCGCCTCTTTACTAATTATTGCCCAAACTTACTAAAATCACCTTCAGGGGGGGGGGTGTACTGCCCACTTTGGGAAACCCTGGTTTAAACCAAACAACAACTAATTTAGACAAATTAAGAAGTTTAATTATATATTTTAGTTTTATATAGAAAATATTAAACATAAATTAGGACATATTAGTGAATCAAGTCTCATTAAGTCAGTCTTTTAAATTCTTGTTATTTACTTGAATATCAGTTAAGATTTAGGTTTAAACTAATATAAACACAAAGTTAATTATTTAGAAAAAATTACACACTTAACTTCTTAAGCTAGACTTCTAACTTGTTTATACATACCTGAGAAGATGCAATAGTAAAAAGTATATAATTGACCATCAAAAATCTCGTTTTCAAGTTTATATTAAGTAAGTCAACGTAAAGACTCATAACAAGCAAAGTCATCCCATCTATGGCTCCTGTTAAATATAATAGTTTAACATTAGTTTTATATGTACTCTCATGCTATACAAAAGTCCAGGCTTAGGCTCTGTAGACTTTTGCTGATGTTTTCCTTAGGTTTAATATTAATTAAAAAAGCGAGCAATCAATAATCATTTATAAATTTAAGCAAGATTTTGGTACAAAAAATTTTAGCTAAGTGTGAGGTGATTTTATACTAGAAGAACTTTTTTAAGATAAGTTTTAAAACTGAGTCTTGAAATTAATGCTTATAGTTTTTTATAGATGTTCAAAAAAATTAGATTGCCAATGTGTTTGATAAAAAGATCCAAACAAAACAAACTTGTTGGTATTGAATTCAAATAATTTAAGAAGTACTTGCTATAGTGAATTTGACGCACATTGTAATATTAGAAAGTATCTAAATAACTCCATGGAACTGTTTCACTAGTTCAGCACAGAGAAATGTGCATCAGTTCCAATAAGCAAGTAATCATTTGTATTTTTTAATCTATAAGACTATTATCATTATAAGAAAATTAACCAGTCATGGGACCAGTGACAGGATCTGGTGGGTGAAACTTGAAAGACCAATACAACCAAGATCTGAAAAGTTAACAACTTTCTTATGATATAAATTTATCAACACTTTAGTAAACTGCATAATTTAGGGTTGCCACTCTTTTAAGCAAAAAGTCAGCTTAAGTGATTAAAAAGTAGCTTGAGTAACATCAAGCTAGCATGAGTTATTAAAAAAAAATAATCAAAAATTAAAAAAAAATAGTTAGCCTTTAGTATCTAAAAACACCTAAATAATAAATAGAGTTAAAAACACAACTTTTAAGAGAGTAAAAAATAAAGTCATAAAAACTAGTTGAGATTCAGGAAAGATATCCAAACCAGCCTATGTTTTACAAAAAAATAAACTATCCTGAGACAACCTAAGTCATTCAAAAAATTTCTGAGAGTAAGGCAACCCTGATCATTTAAACAAATAATTTTAGTCTAATCTTTTTTATTTTTAATTACTTTGAAACATAAAAAACAGATTAAAACTAAATCATACCTCATACAGAAGTATTGAAACTTGACAATTTCAGACACAACAATTGCCAAACCAAACAAATTTATGGAAGTTGTCAAACATTGAGGAATTGTGATAGCAACTATAAATGGAAAGGATTGAACACTCATAAGATACTTTTCAGGCCAAAAAACAGCATAGCTATTAAATTTATGCGAGTCATTAAAATTTATGTAAAATTGATAAACAAATCGAATAAACCAGCAAAACATGAGTTGCTTTTGTATTTTATATTCCATTTGTATCCATGTGGCTATCCCTGACCAACCAAATACACTCAACACAAGTTTAATTTTCAACCAAATTAGTTTAAATCTTCCACACAACTTTAAAGCTTTAAATAAGATATAAACAGAAGTGAAAAAAACTGAAGTTGTAAAAGCAAATTCATCTATTTTTAGAGAAAAACAGTTTTTAAAAACGATTGAAATCCAAGAAGTTAGAGGCCAAACAAAAATAATAAAGTCTTTGCAACCAGAAATGTAAAAAGAAGTAAGAAACAAAATAAATTGAATGAGGAAAACAGAAAATGCCTTTTCAAGCCAAATTTTATCACTAAAAAAGATTTCAAAATACTTATATGTACTGTAGGTAGAAGACAATAAGCCTGCATTTTCACAGTTTGAATTAGATGTAACTGCAAGTAAATTAAATAAATGATGGCTAAGAAAAACTAATTTAAAACAAAAAACCTGTTTATACATAGCTAGCAAATAACTGTATGGTAAAAGTAATAATATCCAAGACAAGATGTATAAGAAATGGTCTAGATAAGGACTATTTAGTAGATTTGGGTAGTCTCTTAAAAAAGTCAAATTTTTCAGACTTATATGCCCCAGGAATACCATTTCAATAACAAGCAAAGCTGGAGCTCTAATAATAACAGAAATTATGATTTTCCTTAATTCCTTATCTATCATGATTTAAACTGTATAAACTTTAAAAATGCAACTACTAACATTGAGTAGCTTTTTTTTCACTTGTGTGAAATTTTTACATATCTGTAGAAACAAAAATAATTAAATTTATAAAAAATGTGTATATAAATGATGTATTAAAATAATCTTTACAATTTTTTTTAAACAACAATTATGCAGTAGTACACCATAAAATAATATTGAAGCAATATTCTCTCTGATATTTTATAAATACTAATTTTAAAATTGAATTAAACTTTATATTAGAAAATAAACAAAAATAATAAAAGTTTATTCTATAATTATAACTAGATTTAAAAACAGTTTAATTAAGATAGTCTGCATTACAGATTGATTAGGAAATATAGCAAAGTGAGTTGTTATCCACAAAAGTTATAAAAAAGTTTTTATTTACCTAAGTTAAAGCTTAATTGTTAAGCTTCAAAATGTTAAGCTACTTCGAAAATGGCTGAACAAACTATACAGAAATATACTTATTTAAATAGCAAGGTTGCTAAACATTTTTGCAAAATTTCTACCAGGTTTTCTTAATTTCTTCCAAATTTTTGAAAGTATTTGCTGCTGGGTCTATTTTTAGTTTTAAGTTAAGTTTAAGGTTAGAAACTGTGTTAAGTAGCATAACAACATTGAAAAGATATCTTAAAGCTTCTATAAATGTATATTTTAATAAAATGTTTTTGATGATATCAAAAAAAGATTAGCTAGAGTAGAGCCTAGACCAGGATTTCCCAAAGTGGATGGTACTGCCCCCTAGGGCGATTTTAGTAAGTTGGGGGCAATAATTAGTAAAGGGGTAAAAGGGGGGGGGGGAGGGCAATTTTAAAATTTTGTACAATTTAAAAATTTTGAAACTTACACTAGATATTGTTAGTTGCAGATGACAAGCAAAAAAAAAGGTCTTATTTGTAATTGAAACTCACACTAGATATTCTTGAGTTGCAGATGAAGAGCAAAAACTTTAAATGGTAGTCTTTATGAAGGGGGCAATAGCCTTTTTTATTTCTTCAAAGGGGGCAATTTAAAAAAAAAGTTTGGGAAACTTTAATCTAGACCAGTGGTTGGCAAACTGCAGCCCGCGGGCCACATTAAAATTTTTATTTAATTAGTTTAATATACTAATATTTTTGAAAACACAAAAATAAAGTGTTATATTTAAAGGATATTCTATCGCCTAATTTTTTTTTGTTCAAAAAAGTTGTTTTTAAATATGTTTTATAAAGCACATAAAAAAACATTCCTTTTTGACCTGCCAACCCCTGGTCTAGACGATAGATTTTTTGTTTTAAATTGATATTTTACTACTTTACATGTAAAAATTGTTTGAAATTCCAGGTTTTTCAGTGAACTTAATTAAATTTCCAGGTTTTTTAGTGATTTTAATTGGAATTCCAGATATTATTAAAAATTTCTCAAATTTCAGGTTTTTCCAGGTTTTTTTATTCTCTATTAAAAAATTCCAGGATTCAAGGTTTTTTGCAACCCTATTTTTATGACTTAATTTTTGCATCTAATTGAAATTTGGTTAATTACCACATAAAATAGCTTAAAACTTCAAGTCTTTTTATGTTTTTTATTTATTTTTGTTTGAAATTCCAAGTTTTCTTATAATTTTCCAAAAATTTTTAAAATCCAGGATTTTCTAGGATTTCAAGTTCTGGAATTTACGTGTCAAATCAAAATTTTAGGTTTTTCACGGTCTATTTCAAAATTTCTCAAATTCCAGGTTTAGTGGCCACCCAGAATAGATGAATTTGAATTTATTTTAACATTTTTTTAAACATTTCATGTAAACAAACTATTGGTGTAATCTAAATATTTAATTATTACTTTAACTGCACAAACGACTTCACAAAATATACAGCAAAATAAAAAAAACTTTTTAATTATTTTTTTTATGGTAAAAAAACATTAGTCTCAAACTCTACCTCTTGCGACAATAAAAGTTTTCTAAAAAAAGTGAGTTTGTTACACCATATGTAATTTTACCTGCCCCATAAATAACTTTAACTACCCGAAATTAAAATAGACAAAAAACTATCTTTTAAACAAATAAAAAACCCTTGGTGACACGCCATTCAGAGAACACTTACAAAGCTAAAATCTCCACACTAAAATCATCACTAAAACTACAAAGTGTGGGAAATTCATGAAACTCAAAGTAAGTGTTCACTGGTGGTTCAACAAAAAAATCACACTAACAATCCAATTATGCCACCAGAGTTAACTCACAATCAGTTGTTAAAAAAATACATTAAACTAGTATTATATTGAATATATTTGCATTAAATAACTATCTTAAAACTTATGAAGTTATTTATTTTACCGAAACAAAAATAAAAATTGTTTTAAAAAAATTTAGTTTCTGAAATTTGTATTGATAGAATTAATTTTAGTCTAATAAAAGTAGAAAAAAACTCATATTATGCAATAGTAATTATTGTATACAGCTAAAAATTAAAATAAAACAAAACTGGAAAACAGCAAATAAACTATCATGCAAACCCATATAAATATCTTTCCCCATCAACAGACCAAAACCAGCCAACCATAAATCAGAATAAACAGACCATTCATATATTAAGATAAACAGATAACAAGTATTAACTAAAAGCAATTAAGCAATATTTGCATGTAACACAAACTACTCAACCAAACAGGGTTCGTGCGCAAATTTTTTTCATTTAGCCTGACTGAGACCAATTTAGCCTGACATTTTTTCAAAGTAAGGAAAATTCCCTTCAGAAGGTGTCTTAGGTATTGGAGGGTCTTGATTAGTACTATTGTAGTCTCCGCCTTCAACCAGCTTTATCTCAAAAATATTTTGAGCTTTAAAAATCTGCAAAAAGCAACTCATAGCTTAGTTACAACTCAATAAAATAAGACTAAATTGTGAAAAATGTGATTGACCCCCCTATGCCCTTAACATAACAAATTCAGTGATAAGTTTTAAAATAAGTGTTATATCTAATTTATTACTAGGGTAAAAATTTAAAATATATTACTAAACACAATTATTCAATTTAATTAAGCACTAATTAAAAACATTATAACCAGAAGATGTATAATAAAACAACGTGCATTGTCGTGTTTTATTAAAATTTAAAATGAAACGCTTACACAAGTATTAAAATATATAAAAAATGTTTATTATTGTATTTTGACTAATATTTAAAATTATACATAATTATAAATCCTCAACTCTAAATAAATACAGTGTTTGTTGATGTCATATCAGATTTTAAAAGTTTACACGTAAGTTATAAAAAAACTTTTAATATTTTGTTCTTGTAAAGAAAAATGGATTGTACCTAAAATTTGTACTCCCACAAAACTTAGTACTTATATTTTAACCCTATGTTTTAATGTTGTGAATATCTCTAATATCTTTAAACAAACAGTAAAATATATGACTAAACTAATAAGAGTTTTAATCTAAAAAGTATTGGTATAAAGCCTTTATATTAGAAATTAAAACAGTTTAACCAACTAAGATCTGAAAAACATAGCTGATTTAAACAAATACAAACAAACAGCTAAGTTGTTGAACTAAATTGTAATGTTTAAGCTGCATTTTTTTATGAACTTTCATAATTATGACGTCTATAACCTACTCAAAACAAAATAAGGAAGAATCTTAAAAATTTTCTAGAGATTCAACAAATGGTTTTAAACATTTATTTTTAAAAATACTGACTGATTTTGTATTTAATATTTAAATCTTTATTTTGAAATAAATTTACATCTCAACTTGATTTTAAAAAGATTTCTCAACTTTTTTTAATCAAAAATTTTCAAGCATTTGAACTGAGAAAAACTGAGATTTTCAAAATTTTAAATAAAAAAACTGATTTAGCCTGACGTTTTTCAACTTTTTCAAAAAAACTGATTTAGCCTGACGCGCACAAACCCTGACCAAAGCACTCCAAACCTACTCAGTATTCTGGTTCAACAAGAATTTTTTGTAACTCTATTTCAACTGATCCTTTTCTAGGTTTTTAAAAACTTCTCAAACACTGACCACAACTTATGACCCAAATACCTAAAGGAGTTTAGGCCAAGCCCTGTTCTAGGTCTTTCAACTACAAAATTGTTATTTTTTGAATGTCTTGTATGGTGTCTTTGAACTATACTTACTGGAGTAAAACAACTGTGGTAAACCTCAAATCCTCTTAAAGTATTCAGCATCAATCAACTTACAAATTAAACAAATTAAATTTTAGAATACCAGTTTTCACAAACAATGAATTTGTTGGAGTTAGTGTAGGCACGCCACAAAAATATCTTACAATTCTTTTTTACATACTAACAATTGGCTTCAAATGACAACTAGCAGCACCACCCTTAAGCAGATATACAATATTGGATATGCGAATAGAACAAATTGTAATACACCATATTTAATGTTCTCGTGTTCAAGTAATATCTCAATTTTGACATCATAAAAGAACTTCTTAATAGCTTAGATTTAAGGTACTTTAAATGTGCCTTCCAACTCAACTTGTCATCAAATACCACACCTAAGTATTTAATATTTTCACTCTGATATAACCATTTACCTTAACACTGAATTCACTCTTTTTTTTTTAATCTATTTAACAGCAAAAATTTTGTCTTTGAATAATTAATAAACAATCTATTTTTACACATCCATCATCAACTTTCCTGTACTCCATATTTTTAACAGCATTAACATGGTCAGTATCACAATGCTGAAAACTCAGACAAGCATCATCTGCAAAAAATCTCAATTTAATATTTGTAGCTAAAAATATGTCATTTATATACAGAAAAAACAACAATGGACCAAAACAAAAACCCTGAGGTATACTAACATTCAAAATTTCACGCTCAGAAACAACATTATTTATAACAGTAGACTGACTTCTTTCTTTTAAATAACTTTCAATAAAATTTAACATTGAGCATTTTATATTATAACATTTAAGTTTTGATACTAAATTTTTATGATTAACAGTAACAAAAGCTTTAGAAAGATCCAAGATCACAGAACAAATTACTTTTTTTGACCAGACTCAATTAGTTCCTAAACAATCTGATCTAATGCTAACTCAGTTGTACTATTTTTTTTCTAAACCCTTATTGTTTGCAGTGCAGTAAATCATTTGACAAAAAGTAACCACTCAGTCTCTCACACAGTAATGACTCAAAAAATTTAGAAAAGGGTGACAGAACAGAAGTAGGCCAATAATTATTTACACCATTTTTTTTGACTATTTTTATAAATTGGCACTACCTCAGCATGTTTCAGAGAAATAGGAAACACACCATACTCAACACATTTATTATATAATTTAGAAAGGTAGGGAAAAATTATTTTTGCACCAAGCTTCACAAAACGAAAACTAGGGACATCGAAACGCACACTCTTGATAGGGTTCATTTTTTAATATAACTTACAATTTCACTTGCTGATATATTCTTAAAAACAAAACATTTTTTACAGAATCCAAAAAAAACTTATCATAATCACAAGCAACATATGTTCTTTTATTTTACTTAATCATCAGCAATAAGCACAAAATAAAATTTCATTAAATTACCAATTTATTTTGGTTCACCAACAAAATTACCATGCACTGCACATCAAGCACACCACTAATTTTAGAACGATTTCTAGGCTTAGTAGCAACAATATTGTTCATTATTTTCCACAACTTTTTACTGTTTGTTTTGTTTTTCTTTACAACCTGTTTAAAATTAAGTTTTTTAGAGGATTTAATAACTTGATTTAACATATTTCTTTATTTTTTGAAAGTAATTGATATTTTTTGTTTTATCTTTGATGGCTGACTTAAATATCAACTAAACAAAACGTTAAAAGGTATCTATGGTGTACGACTCAATAACCAAAAGGTTTTTTCGTACACCAGGTCCTTGGACCAAGCTTTTTGAGCGCTTTTTTTTTCATTCAATAAACTATTGTTTCAGATTTTTCTTTTTAATTAAAACAATAATCCTCTTTGTAATCCAAGGTTTAGCTTTTAGTTTTTTATCTTTTTATTCAAAATTATATTTGGTGCATGATAAAACACTCTGCTACCAAACACACTCTCATACTCATTCCAACTTTTATTTATATTTTCACCTTTTGTAATTCTCATTTTCAATTTACCCAAGTTCCTATTAAGATCAATAAAAAAAACTCCAACATCAAACTTACTAAAATCTTGAACTGACTTTTGACAACACAATACACTTTTATTGTTTTAAAATATAATTTCACAAATTGAAATAACAGGCATATGATCAGATATATCATAATCTACAACATTTACATTTAGCTTCACACGCCTAAAACTAGAAACAACATGGTCTATCAAAGAACTAGAGGAACATTCAGAAGAAAGTGTAGTAAATCAACAAATTGCCTAGCACCAGCACTAGAAATACAATCCAAATAGTCACAAGTACACTGATCTCTATTAAATAAGTTTAGATTTTCATCACCACCAATAACAAAATCTTTTTTTATATTCATTCAATATATCTAAAACAAAAATACAGCTAAAATTCCAAAACAGACCATTTACATATAAGCACTTATAATTACTTAAAATAGATATAAAATTAAACAAATTAATAAAATAACATGATAAAGGAATTTTGGTTATGATTAACTTTAGGTGGGCACCAATATTGAAGTGTAATTCAATAAAAAGGAATTTTTCACCTTTATTTTAAATAATTTTCAGTTTTATTTTGAAGCCCTGCTTATCTACTTATACTACTGAATGTAATTTTAAGTGACTCTTCAACTGTATATAACAGTGTCATTTCAACAATGCGACTTTTAAACTATTTTCTATTCTTTTAGTATTATGGTTTATGTAGATTACATATCGCTGTGAACTAATTATAAAAATTAAGTTGGTTCCTTATTTAACTCTAAAGATAGTGTCATTTCAATTAAGTGTCATTTCAAATTATATTATACATTAATAGATAAAATTATTGTTTCTGTTCCTTTTAATAATACTAACATCGGAAAGCTAAAGATATTTTATAAGAATAAAAAAAGTTTAAAAGTCGCATTATTGAAATGACACTGTTATATACAGTTGAATAGTCACCTAAAATTACATTCAAAATAAAACTGAAAATTATTTAAAATAAAGCTGAAAAATTCCTTTATATTGAATTACACTTTGATATTGGTGCCCACCTAAAGTTAATCATAACCGGAATTTTTTTTGCTCATTTACAAAAGTTTTGTTTAATCAATAGTTAAAACTATTAAACTTAACTTTAAATTTTTCAAATAAACGTTTAGCTTAATAAGTATTTATTACTAAAATAAAATAATATCAGCATAATTTTTTTTAAACACAAATTTGAAATAAATTATATTCAGCAGCATAGATAAAGTGAAGTTATGTTTAAATTCAAAGCAAAACAATGGTAAAAAAAACAATCTTTCATTTTTAATATGGTTATCATAATAAAAGGCAACATCGCATGTGATTAGTAGTCTCATTGTTCTCATAGTTACTCATTGTTTCAATTGTTTTGTATTAAAAATATTTGTCATGTTAAATAAAAATAGTTTTAATGAACATGAAACTAATCATTGTGTTCTATAATATTTTGTATAAAGTTGTACACTACATAGGGAAAACTCCCTAAATGCATAAAGTTTTAACTTCAAAAGCATTGAAAGACAGAGTTAATTAATTGCTAATAGGCCGGATATCAAAATGTGTCATGTACAAAACACATAACACTAACTAAAAATAAAAAACCATGATGTAATAGAGTAGTGATAAAATCAAAAAACTAGTAAGTTTACAAAAATAAGTAAACAAAATATAGCTTATTCTAATTTCTCGTCTTCTTTGGTTTCTTAAAGCGCTTCTTTTTCCTCTTTTTTTGAGTATTTCAGTAGTAGAAAATAACCATTTGTCGAAGTCATTAGCAAGAATCAGTGCTGACATTCAATCTTTTCAGGTCGCGCTCATAGACTTTCTAAAAACGTAGTTTGGTCGTCGCGCATCTCCAGTTTATGCGAAGACTGCAAGGGCTGATACGACGGACGCATGATTTCCTTCACCTGCACAGTCGACAGAGTCTAGGTTTTACTGCCGAAGAAGAATGGATACGCAAGCACCATAAATGTTATGCTTTTAGAAAAACACTTTATTTATTTATAAAAAATCATATAGTCAGAAAATAAAACGTGCAGGAGTCCTGCAGCAGGACATTATGTTAAAATAATAATTGGGTTCTGCGTTTAAATAGCATTAAAGCCAAGGTATTAGTGTAGTAGTATTCGCGTAATACTCACTTAAATTTTAAAGTTTTGTTCACTACCCAATTTTGATTGTAAAAAGTTTTTAAATAAAAATAGTGCTTTCAGACAGGGTTTCCAAAATTTTAAAAAACGGATCTTTAATATTAAACAAACATTTGTTTGCTTTAACTTTGAGTTTATGCTTAATAAATTTTTAGCATTTCGCTTATAATAATCTTCTAACTATGCTACCTGTTTCTTTTTGGCAGAGCTGCCAGAATTTTTTAATCGCACATGTGTTTACAAAATTCATGTATATTAAATACGTAAACGACTTATATATTAAATCTGACAACTATGCTTCTATGTCTAATCTTTGAGATAAACGTTTTTTTGGTATGTTTTTAAAACTTTCTTAATTCACATTACAAAAGTTATCAAGTACTTTTTGATGCCTTACTATAAATTAAACTTTTATGGGAAAATTTTCATGTTAAACAGTATAATTAGTCGACGAAAAAGCTTCAAACATGTAGTCAATTTAGTCTTTAGTTTATAATTTTTCACATTTTCTTCAAAAATTCAGAAGCCTTTTTGCTCTTTTTTTTTTTCCTAAAATTCTCTTAAAAAATAAAAATTGGCCTAAAATTTTTATATAAGGGTCATTTAAGCTCTCTAGCTTTGCAGTTCTGTTTTCAATTTTTATAGAAAAAATCACAAAAAAAAAATTGTTTTAGAAATCTTTTATTAAATAAATTGTTAAAAATAATCTAATCAGTTTAAAAAAGATATAGTCGTTTTGCCAGCTCTCACTTTGTAAATCAGTCATTGAATTTAATTATTTTTTTGTAGAATTTTGCCAAAATAAAAGTTCATTAAGGAAGAAACGTATTTTAAAAAGCTACATATAAATTGTCAAATCGTTAAAATAAAGAAATGTCAAAACAAAATTACCTTGATACAAGCTGCAGGAAGTTAAAAGTCTGAGCGACTAAAGCGAAGCATCGTTTATGTAGTCTAATGAAATGTCAGCAAGAGAAGGTATATAAAAGAGTTTATAGCTGATGATAGGTTTATACGTATTCAATTGCTATTTTGCCTTAAATACAATCTGATGCTACATTTAGTAAATCTCTTCCTAGAAGAATTTTGTTCGATATTAGAAGCTGAGGGGGTTTGGTATCACCTTATGAAAGATCACCTAAAACTGTTTTGTTTTAAAGTACTATAGTTTAAAAGAAATTTTAATTGCACAAAATATAAAATATATCCTAAATTAAAGTATTTAATTTACAATAAACTTAAAAATGAAACACAAACTTACTTGATAGATTGAATTTATTAAATGTATTTAAAACTTTTTTGTCTATGCGTTTTTCCGCAGTTTGGTGCTAAACTCTGCAAACTCTTGACTTTACTATAAATTTCCTGAGATACTTTAGAGTTTTGATGACAGGTTTTAGCTTCTACACAAACCTCAAAAATTTCTATAGTTTCTTTCTGACTCATTTTTAATATAAGATATTAAACTGCAACATTATTGAATTCGTGATTTATGAAACGTATTTTACTTTTAGGTAAATTTAAACATACGAAATCCATTGAGATAATCTAAAACCGGCTTCTTTTAGAAAAACAATGTAAGGCATAGAGGTGCATGTTAAGTAAAAATAGAAAGAAAACTAAAGAAATAACACAGAGCATATGTCAGAATACACTGTTACAAAATAAAAACAACTTAATACGACTTTTTTTATAAAAAATCCTAAAACGTGGGTATATCAAAATGTGTTAAAAAATAATAAATATAGTGTAAATAAAAGTATGTAAACACTTTGCTTATCCAGTTTATATGCTGTTACCAGACAACGTTTTTTTAACTTTAGTAGATAAGCTAAAGTACTTTATTTAGAAAATATTCCAACTGCTGCCATTAATAAAGTATTTTGAGCTGAGTCTGAGTAAAAAGCTGATAAAGCAAAATAAAACATTTTTTTTAAGTCGTTTTTTAATGAGAGCTGTGTTATGAGATTACATAAATTGACAATACGCCTTAGTTGTAATGTTAATTAGAACTACATTAGCTTTTATTTAAGGTTGTGTTTGACTAATTTATCTTTATGTAATTTAATTAAAAAAATCTTTAAAAGTAATTAAGCTAACAAACCAAGTAAGGGTATTTAAAAATAACATTGTACTAAAACAAAGATGAAAAAATAAATGCTAAATTACATATAATCCTGCCACATATCTTCTTTATTCAATTTTTGTGATTATATATTGGAATTATTTTGATTAGTAATTTTTAAGGTGTGCACCTGTGCACACTATTGTGCTTAGAAGTTCTATAATTGTGGACAGATTAATTATTTTTTCATTGACTTTTCTTTAGTCTTAAATTAGTTAGATATTTTATAATTAGTTTTTCAATTAAATAACCTAATTATAACATAAGCTAACAGCTTTTAACACGTTATCTTTATATTAAGACACTTAAAACAAAACAAAACATATTATTTTTATTTTTATTTATGCTTCTTATAGTCTAGTGTGCACAGATATTATTTTCCAGTAACTTAGTGTGCAAGAATTTAGGATAGGTCAAAGATAACTGATTGAGATAGTTTTGGGTTTCTATCTAGTAATACTTACAAGTTATAACCTATAATAAACAATATTAGAAAAGCAATATAAAATTACTTTTGATACATCAGTATTGTGTACTTTCAGTAATAAACTTCTATTAATGACCATTAAATTTTGCAAAAATAATTGATTGCATTGCTTTTAAACTTTTGACTATTTTCTTTATAGCCAACAGAAAATTTCAACTATTAACGAGTATTAATATCAATAATGGTAAATTTAAAAACAAAATTACAAAAGCTTTATTATTTAATATCAAGTAAATTACGTAAATAAAAATATTTCTAACACTGCTAGTCTAACAAAAACATAAAAAAAAAAATTTTTTATTTTGAAGATTTAAAAAGTAACATATCTATATAATAACTTAAATAAGTATACAAAAAAGTTACTCTTGCTAAGGAAATTACTACTTAGCAAAAAAAAAAGCAAATTGTTTAACCAATTGAATCAGCTTAAACAGTTTAGCTTTTTTTGTAATTCTGATGAAAATTTATTACATCAAAGCTTATTAGTAACTAAGTGCTACTTAATAACTTATGTTTACTTCAAGCAATATATATTTAATTTCCAATATATTTTTTATTCATTTAAAAATTAAAATAAGAACTTAGAATTTTGATCACTTTATATTTTACAAAAAAAAATTGTTCATAAAATATTTTTAAAAGCTATTTTTTATTAATTATATAGTAACAAAATTTTTGTGTTTGTTTATTTAACTTTATATTTTATACTAAACGTTAATTCACAATAGATTTCAAGTGATAATTTGGGTTTATATTAAATATTTAAAAAATTCAAAAACAATAATTGCTCGAGTTTGAGTATGGTGTAAATGTAATATTTCTAAATACCAAGATTATTTTAATAATGTATAATATTTTTAATTTTGTGCTTTCGTGCAATTTTGTTCTCGTGTAATTTAGTCCCCTCGTGCAATTTAGTAACCTCGTGCAATTTTATCTCTGTGCAATTTAGACCCGTTCCCCCTTTAAAATGCTAGAGTAATCTAGTGTTTATTGAACGACAAAAAAGTGATCAAACTATTTGGTCGAAGGACCTGGTGTACGAAAAAACGTTTTGGTTTTCAAATATTACATTACAATAGATACAGTTTAACGTCTTGTCTAAGACAGTTTTATAAATTATTGGCAGTTGTTAACCCTGCCTTATCTAACAGCCACTCACTACCTCTATTTTACCGTCAACTCTTTGAGAATTATCATTTATTGGAATTTAAAAATATTTATTAGTCGTTAAATTTTATTTTTTATTTAAGTATTTTTACAAATATTTTAAAATCAACAAAAAATAATTAGAATTAACAATAAGTAATTAAAATGATTTTTAATTAACTATTGTTAAAGTTTCTAAGTAGCTTGAAAAGATATATACTTATACTAGGCTTAAAGTTAGTATTGTTTTTGATTATTCTATAAAATAATAATTTCATTTAAATTACTGTTTAATAACTTTATTTTACTTTAGTTAAGCCTATTAAAAGTTTGGTATTATTTACTAAACTAGTTTTATAAAGTCAATGATACTAATTTTTTCCACTTGCTAGAATATTTTTATGCATTATGACATTTTATCCTGACTTTTTTTTCAGAAACCAGAGCTTTTAAATAGAGCATTATTTGATCTGGCTGTTTTAAAAAATACATTTTTTCGGCGTAAGTTTTTTAGGCTAGAAGCATAACGTTGACGATCTAAGTTTGAAAAGCTATACCATTTACAACAGTTAGATTAAAGAAACTCAAATTATGACAACAATTTTTCTAGTTGTAAACCCATTGCTAAATTATTTAAAAAAATGTAGTGTCTAAATTAACCGATTTTTAATTTTCCTTGATATGTTGAAAAATTTAATTTTTTTTGCCAGCGGTAATATACATACTACGACGATAAATAAACAGTGTGGAATGATTGCGTAAGGGTCCATAAGTTTTAATGACGTCTTTGATAACTCTCTGAATTGAACATTGCAAAATCGAAACCCATGACTGACACATATACAAAAAAAATTATATATTACCAACGAATTAATGTTGTATCTTTAATATTATTTTTAATTAATGCTGAACACTGAACAAAGTTTTTTCAAAAAAGAGATCTGTTATAAAGTACCAGTGAAGCTTAACAATGCTGTACAATCTGACCAAAAGCTTTACATTTACTTAATTAATGTGTTCCTTTAAGTGCATTTAAAATGTGATTTATATCTATTATGCATGTATTTTGTAGTGTTGCAAAAGTGTAATGCTTAAAATGAAATAATTATCAAATTAGCTTAGACTCACAGGTTATTAATAGTTTCACATTATTAATAGTTGCTTGGCCAGCTGGTGTATGGGCTCTTATGATCTCTGAGTTGAACCACAAAAAAATCTACTTTTTCTCACATAAAATAAAACATTTTAATATCAAAACCCATGGCTGACACATCTACAAAAAAGTTATACATAAAAACTTATGCTTTGAAGAGTTCATATTTATTTTTTGTTATTATACTTCCGATTTTTGTGGGTTTTGGTGTTGAGATTTTAGTTTTGGAAGTGTTTTCCAAATGGTTTTTTGTTTAAAAGATAGTTTTTTTTAAATAATTAAAATTTAAATATTAAAAGGGCAAGTAAAGTTACACATGATGTAAAACACTTGCTTTTCCCCAGACAACGTTTATTATTGCAAGGGGGTAGAGTTTGAGACTAATGTTTTTTACCACAGGGTTGCCAAAATTCCTAAATTCCAATTCCTGGAAAAACCTGGAATTTGACAATTTAGACTAAAAAGCCTGGAATTTGAGAAATTTGATAAAAAAACTTGGAAAAATCTGGATTTTTTAACAATTCTAACATGTTTAGTCGTAAAATTTTGATTTGACACAAAAAATGTATCATAAACATAAAAAAATTTGTCATCATCAAACTTTTTTTTATAAAAAAACACATTTATAGTAGATTCACAGTATGTTTTCAATGTTTTTATACAATCTAACACAGTTTCATCATTAGTGAGTATACAAGTTTTCAAAGTAAGTGCAGTAACTTTGTCAAACGATATTTAAGGTCAACTATCCTGTGATAAGAGATCCATAGTTTCTTACCTTTAACTTAACTTTAAACTAAAAATAGACCCAAGAATGTGTACTTTTAAGAAACCTGGAGGATATTTAAAAAATCTGGAAAAAATTTGCTAAAATAACATGGCAACCCTGTTAACATAAAAATGCATTAAAATATTAATACTTAATAATTTAATTAAAACTTATTAATTTTAGTTAGGTTGTAACAGGATATCAAGTTGCACTTGATTACTGTTTAGATTTGGTTGGAAGTTTTGAGCTAAAAGTTCATTCATGCGTTAAGAGAAAGCTCACAAGATCAAGTTTTATACTGATGAAGTTTAATACAGTTGACAAAAGGAGAAAATAAAGTGCATACCAGAAATCCTGATGCAACATTGAGTTGGAATGTTTTATATAAGCTGATACAACAGATGGGGAGATTCTAGCCACAGCCTTCTGCAGTAAAAGTGATAATGAAAAATAGACATTTATATTGTTTTCTTGTGTTTTATAAAGTTTATTTTGTAAGTGTTATTTTTATAAGTACTTCTTGTTTACAATTTAAGTACTTAAATCTTATTTTGTTTTATACATTCTTAAAGTATATTCTTGCCTGATTAAATCTAGTGTAAAGGTTTTGACCACATTTAAAGTGTTTTCTAAATATGACGTTCTTTATATATTTGTTACTGTTTGCTATTGTTCTTTATATAAAATATGTTAACTCATGTCATGCCTAGTTCTGTATAGAGTAGCCCAAAGTATTATTTAGTATCAGCATTTAGTATAAGTTAAGTTTAATTTTGAAGGTACTTATATCTGTAGGTTACAAGGTTTTAGTTTATTTAACTTTTCAACAGCTGATTGTGAGTTCAATTTGGTGACTGTGATCACATGATTGTACTGTCGATTTTTTTTTGTTGAATCTTTGGTAGATACTTGCTTAAGAATTTGAGTTTCATGATTTACCCAAACTTTGGGTTTTAGTGTTAAGATTAAAAGCTTGTGAGTATTTTACAAATAACATGTCACCAAGGGATTTTTTCAAGTTAAATTACATATTCTTACTATACATTTAATAAAAAAAAAGCGCTGAAAATACATGGTTCTAGGTAGTCTGAGTTGTACAAATTAGATACCTTTTACTGTCTTGTCAAGGAAAAAATAGTTTATACTTTTGATTAGTTTAATTTGTTTTTTTAAAGGGCAGGTAGAATTGAACTTGATGTAACTTACAGTTTGACATTAATAAAATATTTATTGTTGTATTGGTAAAAGTAAAACTGTTGCTTTTCTACCATTATAAAGTTACTATAATAAACTTTTATCAAATTTTTTTTTTTCACTTAGAAAAGTTAATCATGAGTAAATTAGACTACAGTAAATGGGACCACATTGAAGTATCTGATGATGAGGATGATACCCACCCTAATGTTGATACTCCAAGCTTGT
This sequence comes from Thalia democratica, assembly GCF_965202585.1. Taxonomy (NCBI): domain Eukaryota; kingdom Metazoa; phylum Chordata; class Thaliacea; order Salpida; family Salpidae; genus Thalia; species Thalia democratica. Next base: position 65,069,993 of record NC_139165.1, read on the forward strand.
TTCGCTGGCGCCATCAGGCCAGGTTAGATAGAATGAAGGAACGTGAAAATGAGTGGTTAGAAGTTAAACAAGGTAATAGTTCTTTAGTATTTCTTGTTATTACTCTTAAATAACCCTGAAACTAAAAATATTATTTAAAGTTGAAACTAAAAGCTGTTTAAATTTGAGATAATTTGCATGATGACAAAGTCATACAGTTAGTTATTTTTGTATAATAAGTATATTTTTTGTTTGGAAAATTGTGCTCTATATTTTATATGTTGAAATTTTTTCATTTGATTATAACTGCTTTTTTTACTAATTTTAAAGTTTATTTGCCTAGTATTTTTTATTACTACATAGGGTTGCCACTTTACCTGGAAACCTGGAAAAACCTTGAATTTGACAATTTAGGCAAAAATAATCTGGAAAAACCTAGAAATTTGATCATAAAACCTGGAAAAACCAGGAGGTTTTAATAAATTAAAGGCATAGGGGTGGTAAACACCCTTTTTTGGTTTTTTATCTTATTTTATATAGTGTTTACTAGGCTACAAGATGCTTTTTACAGATTTAAAAAAATCAAAATAATTTTTGAGATATAGCCGGTCAAAGTCGGAGGCAACAATAGGATCCTTATGAGAGCAAACTAAAACCGTAAATAACTAGAAATCACTAGAAATCTATCTCCTACATTTTTTGAGATAACTACCTTAAATTTTCAGGAAATGTTCCTTACAATATTTAGAAAATTCTGTCAGAACAGAATTTAAAAAAATTTAAAAATAATAATTAAAAAAAAACTTTTTTTTTTTGTTTATTTTTTATATAAAGTTTTTATTTTTAAATTAAAAGAAATATTTTCCGACAGAATTTTCTGAATATATCAAGGAACATTTCCTGAAAATTTGAAGTAGTTATCTCAAAAAATGTAAGAGAAGATAGATTTTTAGTGAAATAGTCTATTTTTGCTGTTTTAATTTGCGCCTCTCATAAGGGAACCTATTGTTGCCTCCGACTTTGACCGGCTATATCTCAAAAATTATTTTGAATTTTTAAAATCTGTAAAAAAACATTTTTTAACTTAGTAAAACCTATATAAAATAAGATCAAAAACCAAAAAAGGGTGTTTACCCCCTATGCCCTTAACACTATCAGTAGTAAAATTTCGATTTGGCACAAAAAATCTATCATATAAACAAGAATTTTTTGTCATCATCAAACATTTTTTTAATAAAAAACACAATTAAAGTAACTTCACAGTATCTTTTCAATGTTTTTATACAATTGAATACAGTTTCTTATATAGAAATTAACCTAAAACTAAAAATAACCCAAAAATGTGTACTTATAAAAACCTGGAAGAAATTTGGAAAACCTGGAATTTGTTTTTAAAAAGCGAGTGGCAACCCTGACTACAATATTATATATATTTTTTCCCTAATTAAATATTTGTATGCTCAAATGCCTATTACACCTTAGCCAAAAAATACTGTATTTAAATTTAAATTTTAATATTTGAACCCTGACCATAAACAGCTCATCTAATTTTTTAAATTTTACTTAAACTTTTTGTTATAAACTTTTGGTCATGTAGCTTAATGGTTAAGGTGTTAGAAGATAACAATAATATTATTATTCTTAATGGTAAAAACAATAATTGTGTGATTGCATGATGTGGTGTTCAATCTTTATTCTTTTAAAACTTTTATTTTTTAATCTAAACTAGTTAGTGTTTATTGTTATAAAAATAAAAAGTTTTTAACTAAAAAACAAATTTAAATGGGTTTTATGAAATAAATAATATTAAAAAAGAACTTAACAGTTTAATAAAAAATCCTGTGTTTGTCTTTTTACCAAATATGTAGCCCCAATTTTTTTTCAGAGGCAATAAGTAATATTGGTACAAATAAAAATTCTTATGCTACATCATAGTTTGTAAAAAAATATTAAATAGTTTATCAAAATATTAAGAAACTTTATTTACACTACAGGGTTGCCACACACTCAGAATAATTCAGGATATTATGAGTTTACTTATAAACTCTGGCTGACAAGGATAATTATTTTTTAGAAAACCTTAAGATATATTTAGTTAGTCCTATTTCAGTGTTTTGTTCAAGACCTAATTTTTATTGATTTTGAATTGGTTATTTAAATTTTAATAGCCTTATGTTGCTCTTCACTACTCTTAGAAATAACTTCAAATTTGCACCATAAGCAAAAACCTTTTTTTAAAGATTTTATAAAACTAAGGATAGTTTAGATACTCAAGATACTTTTTTTTACTCAATCAGTGGCAAACCTGCACTAGTTTATTTTAAAATTTGCATCTCTGTAATTATTAAATTAAGGCCATAGGGGGTTCAACATTTTTTTTTTACAAAAATTAACTTTGGCTTTTATATGAAAGCTTTAAGTACAAACTACAAGCCAGTTTTTATAGAATTCAAAGACGTCATTTAACTTTTGAGATATTTAATTTTTTGTAAAAATTTTCCAATATAAGTGTATGGACCGCAAATTTTTTGAGGTAAATTTTCTCTGAAATTTTAAAATTCACTAAAAATCTATCTCCTCCTTCATTTTTTAAGTATTCTACTTCAAATTTTCAGGAAAATTTCCTTATAATAAAAGGAAAAAAAAAACGTTACTTTAGAATTTTAGTAATTTTTAAAAATAAAGATTTTATCACAAAAATTAAAAAAAAGTTTTTTTTTTCAAAAAAATATATTTTTAAAATTATGTTTTTAATTCTAAAGTAACATTTTTTTTGTTATTGTATAACAATTAACTGTGAAAGTTTGGAGAAGATTGCTTGAAAAATGTAGGAGGAGATAGATTTTAGATGAAATAGTCTTTTTTCGCTGTTATAGTTTTCCCTTCCCATAGGGAACCTATTATGCGGCCCAACTTTGACTGGTTATATATCAAAAAATAATTCAATTTTTTAAAATGATAAAAAGCATCTTGAAGCTTAGAAAAAACTTTATAAAATCAGATCAACTTGTAAAAAAACATAATTTACCCCCCTATGGCCTTAACAATTGCTGTTTACTAATTTAAATTGGTGTTATCTTTTGGAAGTTGTTCATTTAAAGGGGTAAGGGGTAGGGGTTAAATAACTTTTTTTATAAATTTAATCTTGTTTTTTGGAGTTTTAATTAGCTACAAATAACATTTTACAGATTTAATTATTCAAACTAACTTTTGAGATATAGCCTGTTAAGTTGGTGTGTAGAATAGGTTGCTTATAGGTGGCGCAAACTAAAAAGGCAGAAAAAAAGGCTGTTTCTTTATAAATCTAACTTCTCCGAAGTTTTTTGAGAAAAACACCTCAAATTTTCTTGCAATACATAGAACATTTTTACATTAGAATTGTTAAGTTTTTGACTAAGACTTTTTTTTAAATTTTTATAAAATAAAGTAAAAAAGATAATTTTCAGTTGAAATTATTTTTTAAATTTTATTACTAGAGATCTTTTAAAATATTTTAAGGTACATTTCTTGAAAGTTTGAGGTCTTTATCTCAAAAATGTAGGAAAAGATAAATTTTTAGTGAAATAGTCTTTTTTTTGTGTTTTAAGTTTGTGCCTCCTATAAGGAACCTATTGTACTGTTTAACTTTAACTGGCTATCTATCAAAAATCAATTTTATATTAAAAATCTCTAAAAAGCAAATTGTTGCATACTACAAACTCTACAAAGTATGATCAAATTGCAAAAAAGTAATAACCCCTCTATGGCAGTAAGTCCATATAAGGGTCAAACTTGTTTGAAACAAGTTAGATTTTGCTACCAATGCTCATTAAAAACTATCAAAAAGTAAAGTAGTTTTAAAAAACTAAGGTTCAAAGTTAAAAATCTAAACAATTAAAAAATAGAAGCTGAGTGAATAGATTTTAAACATAAGATAAAATCAAACAGAACAAACTGTTAATTTTATCCAACATTTCAAATAAATATTTTTTATTACAGGGTTGCTACTTTACCTGGAATCCTGGAAAAACCTGGAATTTGAGAAATTTTGAAAAAACTTGGAAAAACCTGGAATTTCGAACAAAAATCCTAAAAAAACCTGGAATTTTTAAGAATTTTAACATGTTCAGTAGTAAAATTTTGGTTTGACTCAAAAAATTTACCATATAGGTAAAAAATTTTGTCATCACCAAAATTTTTTTTATTAAAAAACACATTTGAGTAGCTTAACAGTATCTTTTCAATCTTTTTATACTATTTAACACAGTATTATAGTATTTAACATTATCTTAAATTTAATTTTATACTAAAAATAGTCCCAAAATGTGTACTATTAAAAACCTGGAACAAATTTAAAAAACCTGGAAAAAATTTTGTATAAACGAGTGGCAACCCTGTTATTAACAGTTTAAAATACAATAAAATGTTAATTCATAGTTTTATTTTATTTCTAGTTTCACTGGGTTAAACACTAACTATTTCAAACAATTACAAAACAGTATATAAGAAAAACTAAGTTTAAAAGTTCTAATTAAAATAAAATAATAAGTTTATTTTTAGAAAAAAAGATGAAACATAAAATGCTACTTTTATATTTTTACATGTAAAATTTTAGACTGAATCATACTTATTCTTTCAACCAAAACATATTTTTGAAAATAAATATATGGATACTATTTAGTTCTAAATTAAAAAAGTTGTCAATTAAAAAAATAATCAATTAAAAATCAACAAATTTAAGGCTTTAAACAGGTTTAAAAGTAAACAGGATTTGTTTACAAATTTTTCAAGTTTAATCTTATGATTAAATTTATGTAGTGAGTAATGTCTAGTTTAGAAAATTACATATTAATTTACTTATAAAGCAAATTTTTAGATGACACTTTGAAATTCTTATTTAGCCTTTTATTGAAATAAAATTACATGATAAAAATGTTGAAGAATTACAGGTAAAAACGTCTTATCTTGTACATTTCAGTCAAACTATATATTTAAATTATTGTTTAACATTATTTATCTTTCAGAAAAAGAGGAAAACGAAAAGAAAATGAAACTGATCCAATCAAAGTTGAAGTCTCAAAAACTGAGCGATTCAGAGGTTGCAAAATTAAATGCAACTAAAGAAGAACTCAAAAAGCAAGAAGAAGACTTTATCAAAAAAGAAAAAGAACTAGAGAGAAAAGATAAAGAAACTCCATGGAATGTAGACACTCTCTCAAAAGATGGATTTGACAAAACTATTCTCAACAAGTAATTTTTTTTATATATGTTAATGTTAAAAATACAAAAAAGTGTACATAATCTCTTTAAGACATACAAGGGGTTAAGGTGTTTTTTTTTCTGAAATAATGTTATTAGCTCTGGCAAAAAAGGTTTAGGTAATAATTACAAGTCTTTCATTGGAGAGTAAAAAAAATAATTAACTTTTATGATGTTGTCAGTTTTGTAAAAAGCTTCTGATACAAGGTTATGAAACTTTTTTATTGTCTTTTTTAATTTAAAAAAATACTAGAAATCTATTTAAATTTTTGTTATTTAGCAATATACTTAAAATTTTTGGGTATGTATCTTGAATAATACTAAAACTTTCATATGTTGGTTGAAAACTTTAAGGAAAAAAACTTATTTTTTCATAAGGGTCTTATACCATTGGTTGAGACTTTTCCACAGTTTATCAAATACTGCACATTTAGTGTTTAGCAGATTGAATACATAGTTGAGTAAATAAATGTTAATTTTTTAACGCATAAATTTAGAGTTTGCTAAATTACCTTTTTTATCAGGTCAACTAAAACAGCCAAAAAAGAGTTGACTGATGAAGAATTTTTGGATGAACAAAGAAAATATGAAGAAAAGTACAGAAAAGAGTTAAAGCATTATGGAATGCTGTCTAAACCAGAAGATAGTAAAAAGTAAGTTTTACAACTTAAACTAGTTATTTTTTTATAGGAAACATATTATATTCGAAATAAAATATGAATATGAAAAAATTGTTAACATACTTTATAATGATAAAAATTAAATTAATGTGTTTATTTTGTGTATTCTTTAAAAACTTACTTTTTTTAAAGTTATTTTAATGTAAATATTATCTATATCACCTCTTTCATTTAGTAAAAGTTTTTATTAACTTTATATATTTTGAACCATTGAAATAAATTTTTTTTTACTCATTTTGGTTTTTTATAGCTTTAAAATGTCTGGATAAAACATTATTGCAGTTATTTTTTTTTGAGTTTTTAATATCTTTTTGATTTTTCTTCCATCGCTACTAAAAAAAAATCATATATTCAACCTTTTCTTATAGAACTTAAAAAAAAAGGTTTTATTTCCACACATTCAGGCTAATTCTATATTTTTAGAGGTATTTTAAAATACTCCAGTTATACACTAGACAGATTTTTTGAAAATATCAGCAGGGTTGCCACTTAACCTGGAAATCTGAAAAATCTGGGAATTTGACAATTTAGGGAAAAAAAACTTGAGAAATTTTGAAAAAAACCTGGAAAAACCTGGAATTTTAACAATTTTCTCATGTTCAATAGTAAAATTTCGATTTGTTTCAAAAAATCTATCATAAAAAAATGTGTAATCATCTAAATTTTGTTATTAAAAAATATATTTAAAGTAGCATTACAGTATCTTTTTAATGTTTTGATACTATAACACAGTATCTTACCTTAAACTTAATTTTATAATAAAAGTAGACCCAAAAAAGTGTATTTTTAAAAACCTGGAAGAAATTTGGAAAACCTGGAAAAATATTTGAAAAAAACTTGAAAAAAACAACCCTGTATCAGGCTTGTTTTCCGTTAGAACTTAAATACAATTGATTTAGTTCAGTTTTTAATGTTTTCTTTACTTGATTTTAATTATTTTATACCATTTTATTTTCACAAATTTTATAATGTTGGCTTTTATTACTAGGTAAAATCTTGTGCCTTGCGGCTAGCTCTACTTTATAAATAAATTTGAAAATGTTAAATAAATTTAGTGATGATAAAATGAATAGTATAGTTTTAAATATTGAGATTATTTTTGATTTTTTTTATAGCTTATTAAAATCTAAGTAAGTGATTTTGTGTAAATTTAATTATAATTTTATATTTTCATATTTTTAATGAAATCTTACAATTGTTTATAGTTTTTTTAAAAACCAAGTAGTGTTGTATAAGAATTAAATAGTAATATGCAGACCTATACTTCTGCCAAAATTTTTGATGTTTTAAGTATTTAAGATTTTTATGCTGTTTAAAAAATAAGTTTCTAATTGAATTTTTTTTTCTACAAAAGTTAGCATAGGTTCTTATATTAAAGCTCTTATATTAAAGTCAGTTTTTACAGAATTATAAATTATTATTAACTTTTGAGATACAAGTCTTATAAATAGTTTTGATACAAACATATGGACTGCGTTTTTTTATTTTCAACTTTCTTTGGAATTTGAAAATTCACTAAAAATCTATCTCCTCCTTCATTTTTTGACCTATAGACCTCAAATTTTCATGAAACATTTCTTATGATAGTTTTAAAGACTTTTAATATTGAAATTTGAATACTATTTTAAAAATAAAAGTGTAGATATAAAACAACAAATAGATGTTTTTTTTTAATAGAAATTATATTTTTAGAATTAAAAACGTCCTGCATTTTAAAGATTCAGATATTAGTAATGGACTTTCTTTAAAATCTTGAAGAATATTGGTAAACATGAAGGAGAAATAAATTTTAATTGAATTAGTCTTTGTTGCGTTTTTGGTTTGCGCCTTCCATTAGCCTATTCAGCTCACTGACAACTTTGATCGCTTATATCTCAACAGTTGCTTTGAATTTTTCAAACGGTTAAAAATGTCTGATAGCCTAGATAAAAGTCTACCAAATAAGATCAGCTTGTAAAAACAAGGTGGATTCCCCTTATTAGCTCTTTTAAAACTAGTACTTAATTAAAGTCACCATAACTATCAAAAAAACTATTAACAAATTACGTTTATTAAAATATAATTTAAGCAGACATAAAGGTAACATGATTAAAACTTTTTTTATTAAGTTAAATTAAAAAAATAAATTTTTTAGGTACTTACAGAGTCATCCACATCTCGTTTGTGACAAAGCAGCGAATTTCCTCGTTGTTTGGTGTGTTGATTTGGAAGTAGCAGAGGTATTTTTAGAATTTTTGTTGATATAAGTCTTAAATTTTTACCTTTGTTTTAGTATTTTAACGTTTTTTATCATATAATATTATATTTTTAAATGAAAATATACTAGATCTAAATTGTTATGTACAAGGTTGCTAAAAAACCAGGAAAAAAAAAAACTGGAATTTGAGAAATTAAAAAAAAAACCTGGAAAAACCTGGAATTTTTAACAATTTTAACATGTTAAGTAGTAAACTTTCGATTTGACTTAAAAATTCTATCAAATAGATACAAAAATTGTCATTATCGAAAATTATTTTTATTAAAAAACACATTTAGAGTAGCTTTAGAGTATCTTTTCAATTGTTTTATACCATTTAACACAGTTTATTACCTTAAACTTAACTTTAAACTAAAAATAGCCCCACAAATGTGTACTTTTAAAAACCTGGAGGAAATTTTGAAAACATGGAGAAAATTTGCCAAAAATATTTGGCAACCCTGTATGTAAATATTGCTAAAGTTTAAAAAAAAACAATTTAAACTCAACTAAGTAGTCGTTAAAGACCATTAATTAAAAGTTTACCTTTATTTGTTCATTATAACTCCAGTTAGTATTTTTTTACTGCAGGAATAAAAAGCAGAACATCAATTTATAAAAAAATTAATTGGTAGTTTTGTCAATAAGCTGAATATTCGGTTAATATAATCAAAGAATTATTTTCAACTGAGCTGACCCAGCTAGTTTGAACTTTTTTTGAAGCTTTTCAACATGCTTATGCTGACCCAGACGAATTTAGATATTCTTTGTAAACTCAGTGTAATTTTTAATTTAATTTTTAATAGAATTGTGAAATATACTTTAAATATTTTAGATTTCCTTTTTTGTTTTTTCTATAGTATTCTGGTTAAAATATCATTTAAACTTTTCACATTGTAACTCAAGATATTCAATTATTCATGTTCATCTAATAACAGGCTGATTCAGGTTATATTTTGTACTCACTCAAACCAGATTGCGGTAAATTTTGTTTATTAATAAAATGAAAACCCTTTATAAGAAAGCACATTTAAGTAATAATTTAGTAAGTTAATAATATTTTGTTACAAGTTTTCTGTTAATATCTAGACAAAATATATGAATATATGTATTATAAACAGTTTTTCATAAAAATTTTGTTAAAAACAGTTTTAGTAACATTTGTATTTAAAAATATTTTTAACTGTCTAGAAACAAAGTCTGGTTAAAATTGTCACACATCAAACACTAGCCATGAACTACATTCTCACTCTTGCCAAAAACCTCAAGGCAGATCCGAGAGATTGCTTTGCCAAGTTTTTCACTAATATTGAAAACATGAATGATACTTACAAAAAAGATTTCCACAAAGAACTTGAGGACTTGAGGAAAAGAGTTAAAGGTTTTTATTATTTGTTTTATGTTGAGTTGTATCGATTTAGTGTTTATCTTTTATTTAGTATTTAATATTATTTATTAGTTCAATATTTTTTTTAAACTCATAGAAATTTGATTACAATTTATTTTTTAATTGATACAGAGTATATATACACAGTTTTTTTTGACTTTTTCATTCAAAATTTTTAATTCTTTTTATAAAGTAGCGATTGTATCTTATTTTCATTATTTTAAGAATTAATTTCAAACTTTTGAAAATCGATATAATTAATATTTTATAAATTAATTGCTTTTCAAAAATGTAAAATTTTATTATATGTAGCTTTTATCAACAGTAATTTAACTATTTGGCTGTAACGTTTGATTTTCAAGTTATAAAAAAAGTAAAGTTATTAGTTGTTTCTTAAGTAAATTTTGAATATAGCTGCTGGTTTAGATCAGGGTTTTCCTAAATTATTTCCTCCTTAACAGAAAATTTAAGCAATTGCCCTCCTATTCAGGGATCGTTAAGTAATCCTAAGAATATTTAAATTTTATAACTCCCGTCAAAATCGCTAATCTTCTGTCGCCCCTTACTAGTTAGTTATTTTCCCCCGACTAAATAGTGTTGTCCTGTTTTAGGAAACTCTGGTTTAGATAAATACAGAAAAGCAATTCTCGATTGCATATGAAAAATCAATCATATAAGAAAAAATGTTCATCTTTTTTGTATTAAAAACCTAAATAAAGTAGCCTTAAGTATCTTAAAATGTTGTTACACTATTTAAGACAGTTTTTTACCTTATATTTAACTTTATACTAAAAATAGACAAAAAAAAAGTTCTTCAAGAAATCTGGTAAAACTAAAAAAGAACCTTTGGCAACCCTGTCTATAGCCAATATAAATTTTCAGTCTTTTAAATAATTTTATTTTGAATGTGTACTTAACACCGTAACAATTTTTTTTTTTAATTTGAAACACAACATCCTTTAAGAGCGAGCACAGGCGAGGATCGACGACGCAGTAGCCAAGTACGAGGAAGAAGAACGACAGAAGCAGATGGGACCGGGTGGTCTTCACCCTGGTGATGTCATGGAAACTCTTCCAGAGGTATCTTTGATTGTTTCGTTTATTTTTTACTTTGTCTTGTTCTCATTTCTTGTTTCATATAATGAATTTTTTTAGTTAATATTTTAGCTTAGACTGCAAGTCAGCAGTGTAAGGTTTTGGTTAGTTTTTAAGCTCAACAGATATTTCTCACTACCAATACTTGAGTATTTAAAACGTCAACAGGCGATGCGAGAATGTTTTGAAAAGCAAGACATCGGAATGCTGCAGAAAGTTGTTAGTGAAATGGACCAAAAGGAAGCAGCGTATCACATTGATAGGCAAGTTTTTTTTGACTGTTATTACTATAACTAAAGTTTCTTAAACCTTTTATAAACTTTTAATCTGGTATTTTTAAATCTAGATGAGTTTTAAAGGTAAATTTAAGTATGTTAATCCGAAATTGAATTATGCAGTATCTTTTATTTAAACAAAGGGTTTATGAAATGAACTATACAATACATGCGTTTTGTAGGCATATTTACGTTTAATACAAAGAGGTTCTAAAAAAATTGGTCTATAATAAAAAAAATATTTACAATGTAAGTGTAGTTGCAAATATATTACATTTCTTTTTTACAATTAATTAAAAAAAGTGAGACTTTTGTTTAAAATTGTAATTTATTATCAAAGATTGTATTGACAACACATATTTATAAAAAAGTTATAAAGAGTTTTTACTACTCTTTTGCATTTCGCATGCCAGGGTGTCCAAAAAACCTGGAATTTTAAACAAATTCGACATGTTAAGTAAGAAAATTTCAATTTGACACAAAAAAATTATCATATAGATAAAAGTTTTTGTCATCATCAAAAATTTATATATATTTTTTAAAACATTTGAAGTAGCTTTACAAAATATATTTTCAATGTTGTGAAACTATTTAACACAGTTTTTTACCTTAGATTTGATTTTAAACCAAAAATAGACCTGAAAACGTGTACTTTCAAAAACTTGGAAGAAATTTCTCAAAAACAGTTGGCCATCCTGGCATGCGTATACTAGAGAACACTTCAAGTTATTACTATTTTAACTTCTCTCAGATGTGTCAAGTCTGGGCTGTGGCTTCCTGAAGGCGGAAAAGGAACTCCTGCAGAAGAAGAGGAAGTGTATGCAGAAGCAACAGAAGTCACCAAGGATCAATCACAATCAGCTTCTAGCTAAAAAACACTACATTTCTGTTTTACAAAACTATTTTCCAAGTTTCGCTTGTGCTAAATTTTTTTGCCTTTAAAATAAGTTAGTTCTTATACTGTTGTGATTTTATAATTCTTAACTTGTAAGCACGTAGTGTTGACATAAATGAGTCCCTTACATTATTCTTGTGTATACCTAGAAAATGATTCTGACAGTTTTTTTTGTACTATTGACATTTTTAACTATCTACAGAAGTATTTATTATGAACTATTTCCATATTAAAACAAAAGTTTGAAATAAAAAGTTTTGTATTAAAAACTTACGTAAACTTGGAATTAAAAAGCTTATAGTAATAAAAAAAAAACATTGGAAAAACATTGTGATTGTTTTTATAATTTAATATGACAAACTTACTTTTTGAACAACTAGCAACTGCAGATTTTCCACTTTTCAAGGGACTCGGGCTAGTTTCTTTATCTGAATAGTTAAAACTTTTTAAGGTAATTTTAAAAAAATGGGTATTGTTTGTACAATTTTAGATAAGATGGAGTTGACTCAGCTCATAATAGTTTTGTAATTTTTAGTTTACTTATACACAGGGTAGCCAAAAAACCTGGAATCCTAGAAAAACCTGAAATTTGTCAATTTAGGCTAAAAAACCTAAAATTTGAGATATTTTGATAAAAAACTGGAATTTTGGGCAAAAATCACTAAGAAACTACGAATTTTGAACAAAAATCACCAAAAAATCTGGAATTTCAAACAACCTTCACATGTTAAGTATAGTATAATTTAGATTTGACACAAAATATTTACTATACAGATAAACAAATTTTGTCCTCATCAAAAAATTTTTTATTGAAAAGCATATTCAAAGCAGCTTTAAGCTATCTTTTCAATTTCATTATACTATTTAACACATTTTTTCACCTTAAACTTAGTTTTAAACTAAAAATAGACCCTAAAACGTGCAATTTAAAAAACCTGGAAGAAACTTTGAAAATCTGGAGAAAATTTGCCAAAAACATTTGGCAACCGGTTGTACATTACAATCTGACTTTGATTTTGTTAACTGTAGGGGTTTTAATGGTAGTTTTTTGTATTGCTAATTCAATAAAAGATAAGAACTAAATGCTTAAGTTAAGAAATGAAAAGTTATAGTAATAAAATGAACAGTTTATATTAAAAATTAAATTACTCATTTTAGTGTTTTTTAATTACGCTCATTTGTATAAATTAATTTATATTTATTTCTTGGTCAGTAATTGTAGTTGTATATTTTGATACTTTGCTATGTTTAGATAACATTATGTAAGTAAACATGCTTACTTTTAATTTAGCGTAAATACTTCTGAAATATTTAGTCTTTAGAAATTTTACAAACGTTCAATTTAGTGCTTTGTAAACATAGAGCGTGCAAGCTTTTATTCACAATAATGTTCTTATTAATTTTGTAGTAAATTGTAACTATACAAGCGGCCAAAGGTAAAAGTTTTAATTTGCTTTGGAAACGCAAATTTTTTTTCTAAGGTCTTTGAGTGGCAACCCTGTAATAGATTCGTATGTTGTATTAACTTTTACTTGGTAACTAATTTCTAGTAAGCAACATGAAAAAAAGTTAGAATATAAAATCATAAAAGATTTGACAGTTATGTATACTACAACTTTAAATTGATAGTTGAAAAAAGACAAGTTACTCAACTTGTTATTACATATTGGTTCGTAAAGAAAAAAAGATCCTCTGTTTTATAACAACTATATCTTTATCTAAAAATAAAAAGTTTTTTTCTAGACAATTTGCAATGCAAAAGTTTGTAAGGTTAAGATTAGTTACGGATTAAAAAATGATACGTAAGCAAATGAATCTAATTTCAAAACGTTTCAACAGTTATCAAATATCCCAAATATATAATTTGAAACTATATAGCTGTTCTTAAAACATTGCAGTTAAAAAAAAGGTTCCAAATTGTTTCATAAAAGAAAGGTATAAGAATGGTTTCAAATTCATATACTTTTTTGGAATTATGCGAATACTTTAGGAGACTCTAGTTTTATTTTTATAATTTTTTTCCGATTTATTTTATTTTTATGATAACTTATATAAAGTATCTGTTTTTATAAGTCGTAAAGTATTTTCTTATGCAATTTAGCTCTGTAATTTAAGTTTCATATTTAGTTTAAAACAACAAATGTTTGTGATTTAAAATTTGTAGCTGCATAAGTCTTACGTGATTGTTTTTACTAATTAGTTGAAAACAAACAGTTTTAAATGAGATAATAACGCTTAACTTTTATAAACTTTCTTACAGTAATGTTTATAAAAGCTACAGTATCTTAAATCGTAAAAGTCTCGATGATTATAAATGATTAATGTTTTGATAATTTAGAAAACTATTTTTATACTATTATTTTGTTATTGTATTACAAATGTACTAGATAATACCCAAGTTAACTGCATCGCTAGCGTTACACATAACTTGTATCAAGGAAACTTTTTAAATGATGTTTTGCTATGTTTCTAGGTATTTTGTAGTACCTTGAGAATTTAGGTATTTAAAAAAAGGTTGACAAAAATTATTTGATAAAATTATTTTTAACTAAATTTGTAAATCGTAAACTTAAAACCCGTGCTTCATCTTATTTTTAATAATTTATGTTTTAGGATAATAAATTAAAACATTTTTTTCGTTGCCTAAAACAGATCTTATAAGAATTATAACAGTTACATTTCTTTGAATACTAAAAACTAAAGGTGGATAGATTAAAATTTTTTATTGAATATTATTAAAAATCTAAGTTTTATTATTTTAATCATCATAAAACATCGCTTTATTAGTTGTACAATTTACTTTATGAATTATTAGATTTAAAAAAAGTTAAACAGAAATTTGTTTTGGATAATAGTTTCAAACATACTTTTATATTAAGTTACATCCATTAATACTGTTGAAGATGAACTTTTTTAAAATTTAAAGGTATTATTGTAGTTGTTTTGCGATACAACGACGAAAGCATAATTCTTTCTAGTTTTTGAACTAAACTCCATTTATCAAATAACTCACGTAAAATTCTAAACCTTAATTTAGTCATGAAATTTTGCACCAATTATTTCGGTTGCAAAGAGCAAAAAATTTCCGAGTGATTGTGTACGAGCGATATAAAGTCTATTAAAGAAATTCTAGTGTTTGTGATAAAGACTAAAAATAAGGTAAGGTTGTAACTACTATATTAACTTTAAATTTTTATTTTATATATTTGGCCCGTGACCACCAAATCTTTTTCGATCCCTGAATAAAGAGGGATTGTTTTTATATTTTCTGTCAAGTTTGCGATTATAGAAATGAGTTCAGGAGTCACTCATATTGTACAACTATATTTATTTTAAACCTTTTTAAGAATAAGGGTCTATAAATTCTTAAATGTAAAAGTTGTCCATACACTTTGTATAATAATTTTATAGCTGTTAACAATTTACAGATGTTAAAAATTTAAAAAAAACTTAATGCTTCTTCGGGTAATAATTAAAAATAATAAAAATTGGTTAAAAAAAAATATTAGTGTTAATATAGTTATCTAATAGTTAATGATAAAATGTATTCATCACAAAAAACCTAAGTATGTCTTACTAATACCAAGTTTAAGCTAGTTTTTTAACCAAAACTGCGAGAAAAAAAGTTTTTTTTTCTATTTTTAGCTTAAATTGTCTGACTGATTTTAAGAGTTTACTAGTTTAAAGTTTAATAACTGTAAAATATAATAGTTTATGGAACGAAAAAACCGCAAAAAAATTTGGTCCAAGGAACTAGTGTACGAAAAAACCTTCTGGTTGTCGAGTCGTACACTACTTAGAAACAGTTAAACGTCTTGTCCAAGACAATATAAAATGTTTTAAATGTTATTTAGAAAAAAACAAGTCATATTATGTTGAAGTTAAAGTTTAAAAACACGCGTAAATTTTATAGCTAGAAGTGTTTACAACTAAACGCTTTTAATTCATTTTAAACATACAATGAAAAAAAAAACAATTTCATTTTTTCGAGATTACAATAATCGTTTTATTCGTATTAATATGTTTTTTAGTTGCCGCAAAAACAATTTTAAGATATAGAACTGTTTATTCTTAAACTTTAGCTGATGCTGCTTAAAATGTATAAATATTTGTTAACTTAAACAAAAAAATAAACATACTGGGTTTCTATTTTCTAATCTAGAATAAAAAAACAAGCTTACTGTTATCCAGATGTACAAAAATAAAACAGGTATATTATTATACATGTACAGCAAGAATAAATTCGATAGCAAATAAAGAGCTTTTAGTGGTAAACAAAAACTATTATGAACACATTAGAAAAAAACTTTTACAACTATCTTTGAACTTAGTTTACAATTTTATTTAAAAAAATTTCATTACTTTTTCAAGAAATTAGAGTTTTAATAAAAGTTTTATGTACGTTTGAATTAAAGTTACTTAAAACTGACAAGCTTGCATAAAATAAAATTTTCTACTACAACAGCCCGTTTAATATTACCAAATTAGTACCTTGAATCAACATTTGAACTTAGATAAAATAAAGTTTATTTGTTTACTTTTAAGTCTTTTAGTATTTCTTTTTAGAGTAGTTGGCACATTGAAATTAATTACAACATTACATAAAGTTATAAGTCTTTTTTAAATTCAGAAAAGTTGTCCTTTATTCTGTACAAAATTTTGTTTTTAGTTTTAAATTCATACTCTTTCTTAAGTTAGTACTGTAGTATTGTTTATTGAACGAAAAAAAATAAGCGCTCAAATATTTGGTCCAAGGACCTGGTGTACGAAAAAACCTTTCGGTTATCGAGTCATACACCAGGATACAGTTTAAAGTCATGTCCGTGACAATAGTTATCATCCAGTTATAGTTATATTCCATACAATAGTCCAGGACTGTAGTACATTTAATTATATATTTAAAAAAGCACTAAATCAATTAGTATAAATATATTTTACAACTCTAAACATATTGAAATAAAAAGAAAATATAAAAATATAATAATATAAAAACAAAAAAGAAAAGCTCTACTGACAAAAAATTACACGATTTCATTTACCTATAAAAAACTAAACTCAACAAAGATGCACTACTCTTCTTTTTTTATTACTGCTATGTTTTATAACTATACAATTTTCTATTTAAATATTAGGACATTTTTTTTGATAACTATCATAATACAGTTTATTTAGTTTGAAAACAGCTGGGATTAGGAACTTGACGTTATTTAATAATTAATACTTTGTATTTAGTTATTACAATAAAGAAAATTAATAATGCTATTACAAAAAAATAAATTTAGACTAACAATACTGTATTGTATATTGAACAAAACAATACTCAAAAATTTTGGTCTAAGGACCCTAAGTTACGATAAACCCTTTCGATTATCGAGTCATGGGTACAATTTAATGAATTGTCTAAGACACAGTACCAATAAAAACTAAACCAAAAGCACAAATGAAATACTCTTATAAGTTTAGTAAATATTAACTAAATTGTTATCCAGGTTCAACAAACTTTTAGTAATCGTGCCAGATGACGTCAGCAGGTAGTAATTTACTGAGCTTTGATATGTAGTATCATTTTATTATTTCTTAATTTTGTATATTAAACTAAAATAACGTTTAGTAGCGATATTAAAATACTAAAAAGCAATAAACATTTTAAACTTTTCCCTTGAGTATTAAATGAAAGTTAAAAACCCTTGTTTTATTTAAGATTCAAAACTTTATAACATAATGCAATCTCAAAATAGCAAAATAGTTGTTTAAACGAAAATTTCTTAAAAGTTAGTTAAACTAACTTTCCAATTTTTTAAAAACTTCTCACATTAGACTATTTGTAATAAAATCTAACAACACATTTTAGTTGTAGGGGCAATCAACTGTATTTTAACAATCTATCGTAATACTTTTAAGAACATCTTTACAGCCAACTAGTTTAGGTTTATTACAAACACACAATACTACACTAAGCTATTTTACAGCAATTATATTACTTATGAAGTTTTCTGTGCACAATAAAAAAGAAGTTTTTTAGTTCTTTTATTAATCGACCATTAAAATTTTTAAGGTTGTTTGCAAAATTAGCACTTTTAGTAAAAGTAATATGCTCTTTTATTTTTGTAAACTGTTGCCGTTAGGTCTAACTTACCAGATCCAGAACTACTGTAAATGTTTTTTTTTGACTAAGCAAATCCTGTAGCTTTGGTTTATAGTATTTTTTAAAACCAACTAGTTGTTAGATTTTATTGTACTTTATTCCGTGCATAGTTTTATTCCCATCTCATCAAATAAACTACTAATACTTTTGTAAAAACTTTTCTGAAACCTTCGCTTGTATATTGTGGTCAAAAATTATATATATTAAATAATTTTAAAGCTTTCGTTGAAACTAAGTTCGTTTTGTATAGACTTTCATGGATAAAATATAATATGTTTTAAATTTAATTGCTGTTTATTTGTGCACAAATAAATAATAAATTATTAAGCTTATAATATTGGTGTTTATTGCAACATTTTTGTACAACAAAATAAAATATACAGTACAAATTACCAAGCATAGGAACATATTTTTGAAAATACTGAATTATAACGGGTTGAAAAATAACAGGTTGAAGATTTTTATTAGAAACAAATTTAAGCTTTCTTGTTGTTGTTTAATTATGTTACACTATTTGTTAGACTCAAAATTGTTCAAAACAAACAAAATAAAACTACTGTGTAATACTTAAATAATTTTATGATTAGCTATACATGAAAGTAAACTATTTGTTTCTTTTAGTAAGCTTTAAAACATTAGTTTTTTTATGCTACAATAGTTATAATTTTTATTGAAAGTTGTTGACAAAAATATTTTTGCTAGTAATTTATTAGTTTTAAGTTTATAAACTCTGTGTTTTTAAATATAGAAGCTGATTAAATTTTTAGGATTACAGCAGTGATACTGAATATTAAAAGTTTTAGTTACACTTCCTGATACAATACTTTTTATGGAACGACAAAAAACCTTTCAAAAATATTTGGTCTAGTGGCCTAGTGTACGAAAAACCTTTCGGTTTTCGAGTCGTACACTACTTAGATACAGCTTAACGACTTGTCCAGGACTATGTACAAAATTAATTAAGTTAGTTACAGATAAATTTCAACTTAGAACTTGCGGTTAAATATTTAAAAATAAAATTAACTTTTTTTTTTAGCGTTTTCAAATTTACTAGATCTATAAATAAAGAAACAAGTAATGTCTCTAAAATTTGTTATTTTAAACCTAAAATAATTGTTACTTGTTTATTAAGGTATACGTTTCTCTATTTTTCTGTTAATGTATTAAAGTTTTAATATTTGAATTAACTCGTACAAAGCATTTATTATGTTCAATAAATATATTATTGATTTTAGTTTGTTTTTAGAATCTTTTAAAAGGTAAATATTAAAAACAATTTTATGAAATGAAACATTTTTAGTTCAATTTATGTTTTTTTTCTGAGTTCTCTTAATATTTAACATATATAGCTAACGTTTACTTTCGAAGTAAGTTGAGCGTAATAAAAAAAAAGCAGCTTATTTAAAAGGTTTAAACATAATTCTAATGTTTTAATTTAATACTTTTGTATTTATTTATCGCTTTGGTTGACACCCCTAGGGCATAAATTCTTTTTCCACTTTTAAGATATCTGAACACACCCAATCACAGTGTTAAAGTGTGTTTACATGGTGCGATACGTTGTATACAAAAAAAATAAAAATTTTAAAACTGCTTCACATTTGACTAATTTTTTTAATTTTTTAAGGCAAAAGTCTAGTTTGTTAAACTGCTAGGTAAATTAAGTGCTTGTGTTTTGATTAGCCTAATATAAAAAAGTTAGTTTTTCATATATAAGTTAATATAAGCAAAAGTGTAGTATAACTGTAATAACTTTCAAAACGAAAAAAGGTATCAAATCAAAAATCAAAGTCTCATCTCGAACTATAAATCAGTTTTTATTGTAACTTAAGTTTTATATTAAATAACATTAAAATTGTAGTGACTTCTAATTTAATTGCAGTAAATTTGTAGTAAAAATTTTATTAAAAACAGTACAAAATACTTTTTATTAAATAAACGAATAGCAAAAATTTAGTTTAAGCTAGTTTTACACAAAAACACTGGAAATATGTCTATTTTTATTTTTCTAAAACTTATAAAGCAAAAGTGCTTAAAATAAATAATGTTTGTTGTTAAATTAAAAGTAAATGTATATGAATAAACTTGTTTTGTTTTGTAGTAAAACTTGAATAAAAACTAGCTAAAATTTAATAAAATAAATAGTAAAAATAAACACAACGTCCACACTTGTTTAAATTTGAAATTATTAAGGCCAATTAATCTTTGTAGAACAATAAGTAATTATTGTACACAGTAGGAAAAAACAAGAATTTAAACTATTCAGTTTAGTTAAACTTTATTTCAATTCTAAAAATTAAGTTTTTAAAGTCATAAAAATCTGAAAAAAAAAGCTTTGATAGCGACACTCTTTTTAAACCATACAAAATGTATTAAGTTCTTACAGCAACGATGTTGAGATAACTTTATATTTTCTTAATCTATCGGTTTTAATCGCTCTACTTTTTACACTTAGATGGTCATACACCAAGTCTTGACGAGTTAAAGCAAAAAAGTACAATTTTTATTATAGCCAGTTTTATTTTAATAAACTTTCATTTATAACAAATATGCTCTAAATACAACATAAACATTGTTGGATTTCATTTTAGTTGCTAATGTAAATTCGTTTTTAAAGTAGGTTTATTAAAAACTTTCCTAAAACCTATGGTATGTAAACTCATATTTTAGTTTAGATTACTAACTAAAACAGAAAACTAGAAAGTGCATTAGTATGTGTATAAAAATTGAGAAAAATAGAAAAATGTGCGTCTAAATAATGACCTTGACATATTATCGAATGTAAAATATTAAAAAATTTATTTTTAATAAAGCTTTAATTCATCATATTGTAGTTTTAACAGAAAACGTAGTTTATATTTAGTTTCAAATGACTTTGGTAATTGAATCATTAAAGTATTTTAAAAACCAAAAAATACATACAAAGTGGGAATTTTTAAAACTTCAAAATATCTATAGTTTGAGTTTCTGATATCTTAGCAGTGTTTTTTTAAATTGTAATCTTTTTTTAATTTTTAAAACATCAATGATTGCACTTAGTTAATAAATGTTTTAGGCTTTTTAGATAAATATCTTTAATTACTGCTTTAACTGTAAAAGGAGCTTATATATTTTACAGTTAATAAAACATTGCTTGTGTATAAGATATAAAAAACAACTTTTTTTTCTAATCCTTTCGACATGGGGAATAAAGTGAGTTAAGTGTTTTAATAAAGCATAAATAGCAATTTAAATAATTGTTTTGTATGTTTTAATCATAATTATTTAGTAAGTAATGTTATTAAAAAAGTTGTTTTTTAATTAGAATAATAAGTTTAATTGAATTTAAGAAGAGGTAAAATTATTCCACTTATATTTATTAGAATTCAACCTTAAAATAATTTCACTAATATACTTTAAACACTTTTTTCTTAGGATGAAAACAAGGATCGTGGAAATTGGGACAATAAAGCTGATTACCTACTATCGTGCATCGGTTATGCCGTAGGACTTGGTAATGTGTGGAGATTTCCGTATTTGGCGTACGAAAATGGAGGAGGTAGAAAAATTAATTTAAATTAGATTAAAACTCTAAAGATATTTCCTTGACGTTTCATGATGATGTAAATTGATCAGAAGGCCGTTGTAATATAACTAAAGTATTAAACTTAGGTGCGTTTCTAATACCTTACATAATCATGTTGGTATTTGCTGGGTTGCCTGTGTTTTTTATGGAAGTTGCTCTTGGACAGTTTTCTAGTCTTGGTCCTTCCGCTGTGTGGAAGTTTAATCCCTTTTTTAAAGGTTTGTGAAACTGAACGTAAATGTAATTAACTTAAGAAAGTTAAAGTCAAGCTTAAAATAGCTGTAATTGTTTTAAATAAAGTACATCTTATATTTCTAAAAAATACTCATTTTTATAGTAAAAATAGTTCTAAAAACATTTTAAAGTTTTTGTGTTCTACTTTGAATAGATTAATGTAAACTAATATAATATAGTTTAGTACTTTGGCGAAGCAATTTTGAAAATTTAAAAGACTTTCAACAAATATTTATTTTTCTCAATAATACTTTTTACTGGCTTAAAAAAAAAAAGATCTTTCAACAAAAAACAATTAAATAAATAAACTTTTTATAGTTGCAACATAGAAAAAAGTTAATAATTTAACGAGTAAACGTAATAGAAATATTTTAAATAGGTGTTGGTTACACAATGGTTGTGCTGAGTGCGTTTGTTGGTATCTACTACAATGTGATTATTTCGTACACTGTGTTTTACTTTTTTGCTTCTCTCACAAGCGTTTTACCTTGGGTATCCTGTGAAAATTGGTGGAACTCTGACATTTGCAGCAACGAATTTTGTGAGTACTTAGAATTTTTTTTCAATTCATGTGTAGTTGCATAAAAAAATATAACGAATTTTTAAAACTCCAGTCGATAAAAACTTAAATTTTGCTAATTATTTAACGATACAGTAAGTACATATTTATATGTAATTTTGTAAAAATATACGATGAAAATTTGTTTTTATTTCTTATTTATGTTTACAAGCTGTTTGTTTATACAGTGAAGGAGTGTACTGTAAATTTTACGGGTATTAATACGACTAAAATTGCTGGATATTTAACTTTAGAAAATGGTTTCAACGGATCACTACCTATTTTCGAAAACGGTAGTTTATAGCTTTAAAGTTTTTAGTTGAATATTTCTTACATTAAAACTTACAATTATACATAAATTTTTAGTAGTTGAGTGTCAATAAACAAGACGAAACTTTATTTGAAAATTTTTTAATACATTAGATCAAATTTGAAGATTTTTTTACCTACTAAAACTATTGCAGTTTTATATATATATCTTTAAATTTATTTTTGAACAAATCTAAAACACAAGTTTTTTACTTTGACGCTAATAAAGACCAACGTTTTTTATAGTTGGAAAAGATGCTGTTGAATATGTTGTCAAAGAGCTGTCAACAAATTATGATGAATTGGGCTGTACTTTCAAATCAAAAAGAGTTATGAGCTCGACCGATGAGTTTTTCAAGTTTGTTTCTAATTTTGAATTAGTTTTGTATACCTTTTTTAGATAGTTGAGCTTTAATTGCTTAGTTTTATTTAAACAGCAAATACACGTTAAACCGATCAGAGACAATGGAAATAGAGGACACAGGACCGATCAATGTTCACCTTGTTTTGTCTTTAGTTGTTGCTTGGATTGTCGTCTTTTTTTCTCTTATTAAAGGAGTAAAGTCATCTGGAAAAGTTTGAATTTTAGCTCTTTAGTGTAAAAAAATTGAGAATTTTTAGGCTAAGAAAAAAAAGAAAAAAAAAGTTAGAGTAATACATTGTATGGCTTCAGTTTAAAGATAATTTAATTATCAAAAGAGAGTTATAAAGTAAGATATTTTTCTTAAGTGTATCATTTTTATAGGTTGTGTACTTCACTGCTCTGTTCCCGTATGCTGTTCTTTTAATATTTCTCGTTAGAGGTGCAACACTTGATGGTGCGGAGTTGGGGGTAAGGTACTACATTGGTAACATGTCAGATTTTTCCAAACTTCAAGATGCAAGCGTGAGTTAAATTAAGTTATCCTCTAAACAAACCATAAAAAATAGTTTTAATTTAGCTATTTTTTCGAAAACTAATAAGTATATGGTTTTTTTGTAGTATAATTTAAGAAAAAACTATAATAAAAATATTAACACAGAAAGTTTTATTTATTAATTCAGTTGTGCATATCTTTGAACTAAAGAAATACTTTTATTAAAAATTCAAAGCCAAAATATCAGTAAAAAACATTTTTTTGCTCCTTTATAACACTCATGATTTACATTTAGGTTATACTTTAACATGTCTTCTAAACACGTATAATTCATAAAAAATAAAATTACTTTTAGATTAACTCTAGTCAGCCTTAAAAATTCTAACTCGCATACTTATCAAACTTAAATACTAACAGGTGTGGAAAAGTGCAGCTACTCAAATCTTCTTTTCTCTTAGTGCTGCCTGGGGTGGATTGATTGCGTTATCTTCTTACAACAAATTTTATAACAACTGCTTTTATGATGCAATAATTGTGTGTACAGCCAACTGTGCCACCTCTATTTTTGCTGGTTTTGCAATTTTCACAGTTGTTGGACACATGGCGAAAACTCTTGACCAAGATGTAGATACAGTCGTTTCATCAGGCAAGTGTAAACTTAGTATTTTAAGTTGAAAACAGAAGGTTGTTCAACTTTAAAATAGTTAAATAAAAACTTTTTTGTTAGTACTATTTTTTATCGTTTTTAAAAACAAAAATTCAAGCAGAAACTTTTAGACTAATTTTTTCTACCTAGTTATAAGCATCTTAAAACTTAAATCAAAATATTTTTGTGTCTGGCTCCAAAATACTAATATCTGCTAATGATACGTGTTGTTTTTGTAGTAATAGTAATTTACTTTGTCTTATAGTTTTTTTTTTTTTTAATCTATTAAATTACTTTATTTAGAACGCACCTGTTAAAAACAAATCTAACTAATACTTGTTATTGAGAAAACTTTAAGTACTTGTTTACAATACTCAAAATCTAGTATAGCTTAATACTATTTGATAACAGAAAGCTTAAAAATCACTTCTGTTAGGTGGTGCAAACTTTTAATTTTTATTTTGTTTTTTACTGCTAGTTGTCTATTAAAGCTAATAATTAATAAATACAAAAAAGAAAGAATGCTTACAGAGGTAGGTTTAAGCCTTTTTATACATATCAGTTTAACAAGCTAAATATATTTTTATCGATATATATCTTTATTTATTAGCCTTTTTCAAACGAAACACTAAGAATTGTTTGAGTGTATTTAGGTTAAGGTATTAAAATCTGGTATTGTAGTCTTTTTTAAGTCACATATCTGTTTTACTAGACAAAGACTTTCGCGGATCGATTTATTTTTGTAAATTTATACTACAATAATGTTTTAAAATTTTCTATCCATCAAGTAATAATATTATATTAATAAAAGTATCACTAAAGTTAACTCATAATTGAACTTAAATCACAAAATTTAATTTTAATAGAATAATTTTTTTAGTAAAAATATTTAGCATAAAGTTTTGTACCTAAAAACAACTCGCGGTACGGATACTTTAGCTTTAAGAACCAGGCCCGGCTTGCAAACTGTACTTTTTCCATCTGTAATTTAATGTACTAAATAAAATTTTAAATGTCAGCTATAATAGTTTGTACCAGGGGCGTGTTTTGACTAGTTTCCTGTTTCCTAGGAACCCCCTGAAAAAAAAGAAAAGAAAAAAGAAAAAAGTTTCTTAGAATATCACTAAAAACGTTGTTTATTGACTTTGTTTTAGTTATTAAATAAACTGTGAATAATGAATGTTGAATTTATAATACTGAAAGATTAAAAAGTTTCCTTAACAAAAAATGCTCTTTTTTGCCCAGCTGAAATAGATTTTAAATAAAATTTCAATAGTGACGTCATAATAGGTAAAAGTTTTTAAGTAGCATTTTCTTTCTAGGAAACTTTTTACTAATATGCTCTTAGTTCCAACTATAAATTGTTACTTAGTGTAAATAACTTTTAATACAGTATTGTTTTTGAACTAGTAAGTACAATTTTAATTAAAAAATGTCCAATATAATCACTTAAATTTTATTTTACTTATTTGGTTGTATATAATAATGTTGTGTGAAGCTTTTGTACTTTAAAATTTATATTTTTTGTTTATGTATCAACCAATTGGGTTTAAACCTTGAAAAGTTCAATTTATTCTTGTATCATTTAATGGCATTTTAGTATATTTTTTATTTAAGTTGTTTTATTTTGTATATTTGTTGGCCACAAAGTTAATTCTTGATTTTTTGAAGTTTTTAAC
This sequence comes from Thalia democratica, assembly GCF_965202585.1. Lineage (NCBI taxonomy): Eukaryota > Metazoa > Chordata > Thaliacea > Salpida > Salpidae > Thalia > Thalia democratica. The sequence continues at coordinate 65,095,772 of NC_139165.1, forward strand.
TCGGAGAGATTTCAAAATCATTATTAGAATTCCTGCACCATCAGGCAAACATTTAATTATAACTTAAAGATTTTTTAATTTAGTTGTAAAAGTCTAAACATTTTTGGTAATTACCTAAGATGATGATGTCGCATCAATATCAAAATGAAATTATATTGTGTTTAATATCTTTTTGAACCATAATTTTAGCCTTAAAATATTGATTTAAAGCCTAAAATTATGGTTCAAAAAGATATTAATTATTATTATTATTAAGCCTTGTATGATTGATCTAAAATTATACTTCGTTCTAAACAATCTATATAAATACATAGTTAGAATTAAATTAATTTGTTATAAACTAAAATACTTAATTAATTTTATTTTACAGTATAGTAATGCATATAAGTTATTGTATCATTTGCTTTATTCTAAAAATAAAATCAATTAAATGTTTAAGTTTAATTGGTTTATGATAAATAAGTTCTATTTATGTATTTATAAAATATACTCTTTTAGCCTATAACTATGGTAAAAGAGATTACAAAACAAAAAAATGACAACATTGTATTTAATATAATTTTAGCTTGATATTGGTGTGACATCATCCTAGGCAATTACCAATTTTTTTAGTGAAATTTAAATTTTTATAGATTAAATTACTTGAAAAAATGTTTTTATTATAAATATATTTTTTTCCGGCTCTTTTAGTTTTAAAATATCTAAAATTCGGCTAAATATTGCATACTTAACTGGCAGAGCATACCTAAGAAATGCGTACTTAAGCGGGAAATTAAGATCAAAAAAATTGTGAACCCCCTTTGAAAAAAGTCTAGACACGCCCCTGGTTTGTACTAGTATAACACTACAAATAAAACGTAAGGTTTTAGCATTTGAAAAAAAAAGTAAATTTATAAATTAAATTGCTTTATTTTGAAACATATTATCGTTTTTATAGCTTGTTTGTAAATTGAAATACAAAAATGTACTAACTACTTCGAAAACTTTTCCTAAACAATATAAGTTCACACAGGTTTTGGTCTTGCCTTCATTGCATACCCAGAAGCAATCAGCAAGTTACCCGTATCTCCTTTGTGGGCTGTCCTTTTCTTCTTGATGCTCTTTACTTTAGGGCTAGATTCACAGTTTACAATTTTAGAAACCGTTGTTACTGCAATTTGTGATGAATTTCCTCATATTTTTAACAAGCGACGTTCAACACTCATGCTTTTTATAGCTATCGTTATGTTCATGCTTGGTCTCATATGCTGCACTAATGTTTGTTATTTCATATTTTTATATCACAGATAACTGTTATTACGATTTAAAACTCAATGTGCTTTTAGAAAGTTTAAAAGATTTTTTTTTTGAAGTTCAGTTTAAAAATATGCTTTCTCTCATTACTCTTACAAGAAATCAACTGACAAAAACTAAAGCTATGTAGACAAATGAAATAAATAAAAGTCAAATATTACAAAAAAAAAATTTGAACATACCTTAGCTAATTTTAAAAGTGCATGCTTTTAGTGATAATTTTAAAACTATTTTGCTAAATACCTTTTACTTAAACTCAACAAAAACTTTGAAATACAGTCCGGTATTTACTGGGTTCAAATGATTGATCACTACGCTGCCGGATGGGGTTTGTTGATTGTAGCAGTTCTTGAGCTTTTTGGTGTGTGTTACATTTATGGAGGTAACAAATTTATAAAAGACATTGAAATGATGATTGGCAAGAAAAGCTGGTTATTTTGGCTCTATTGGAGAGTTTGCTGGTTTTTCATTTCTCCAGTTCTTTTAACTGTAAGTTTCTCAGTTATAAAAGTTTTTATTAATACTTAATAACTTTCACATGGTATTCTGAAAAAAAAATTTAACAAAAATAAATTGTGTGCTGTTATTGATTTAAAGGATGGGCAACGTACAGACCGCTAAGTAGAGTTAACGGCCCGTGATGTATGTTTTAGCTTAAAAACATCATCTAAAAAACAAAAAATTATGTGCTTTTTTATAAAGAATACAATAGAATGTGCTTTTAATTTGGTTTTTACTACACATCTGTACTTTTTTAATAAGCGACTTATTACGATTTGGCTATTAAAGAGTTTTTTTTACTTTTGTCGCATAATTTTAATCAAAATTACTCGGCTCGCGAAAACTTTTTGTTAACAAGACCGGCCTGCAAGTACTTTTTTGGTAAATCTGACCGGTCGGCTAGAAAAGTTTCCCACTCTGTTTAACTGCTACTTCTTATTGCTAACATTTTTGCTAAAACCTGTTTAGCTTATTTTTGTAATTAGTTTTGCCGTTCTTAAATTACTATAATTCAATTTATTTAACGAATAAGACTTTTTTTGTAACAAAAACTTTTTACAATAATACTTAGCAAACATATGGTTTTATAACTAACAGGCTGTCTTAATCTGGTCTCTACTGACATTTAAAAATCCCACATATGATGATTATGACTTCCCTAACTGGGCTAATATAGTCGGATGGTGTATTATTGGAATTAGTTTGTTACTGATACCGATTTTTGCGATAATTTCTGTTATTAGAAAAAGAGGAAACATTGTAAAGGTAATTCATTGTAAAATTAATTTGCTAGTTTAATTGCTTTAACTAAAACAAAAAAATATTTTTACTATAATATGTTTTAACAAAGTTAAACTATTATAATTTTTTTTTGCTTATTTAGAAAACTACATAAAATGATAGAAGTATTAATAACATTACTGATAAAAGAAATAAAAAACTTTATGTCAAAGAAATTTATTGTCGACTTTGACAAAACTACTACTGTCGACAAACTTTAGGCGGTTTCTCCTGCTAAGGACTGGGGACCTTACTTAGCTAAACACCGGGGTGAGCTCTACGCGTCAATGGACGAACCTTACGAAGCCGTCAAACTTGCAGAAATGCGAGCTAAAGATGAAAAAGGTCAAAGCAATCAAGCATTTGAGGCTGTTGTAGAGACTGTGACAGTTGAGACAAAAGCTTAAACTAGCGTAAACCTGTAATCAAAGGTTGGATGAATAGCAATAATTTTTCCCAGCCAAAATTCATAGATTTTATTCTAAAACATACTTCATAATTAATTCAAAATTTTTCACTGTTGTTATAATTTTCCAATAATAGAAATCTAAATCTAACAAGGGTTTTTTTTAAAGATTTTTTTTTGTTAACTAAATACACATGATGTAACACAATCGATTTTGCCCAGAAAAACGTTTATCGTTACAAGGGCAGAGTTTGAGACTGATGCTTTTTACCATTTAAAAAAAACTTTATATGATTTATGTTGAATCTAAGTATTCAGATTTCCAAATACTGAGCTGAAAATTATCTAGTTGTGTAATTCTAAAATTAAAATATGATGTATCAAATCAATATATTATGCTATTAGAATTTCATTTTATTAAACGATTTTTAGTCTTTAAAGTGTCTATAGATTTTTTTTAATTAAATACGCTTTAGATTAGCACAACTAACCTCAGTTTTTCTTTAAAACGTTTATTTTTAAAGTTCATACACCTGAAAAATTTAAAGCTTATTGAGGTTGAAAATTTTAAATCTTAGTAATCAATTGTAATTAGTAATCAAACTTCTGATAACAAAAAAGTATTACGTACTAGTTTTTTAATGGTTATTTTTGTTATTTTTAACTTTTTGGATATTTAAAATAAATGAAGACTTGAAAACTTAAAACTAAATATAAAGTTTAAACTTTTAAATCAGAAATATCCGTTGTTTCATAACAGTGTTTACAACAAAATGAGTAGCTCATTGTAGAAGGTATAAACTATACAAACACTTTAAAGTTGTAAACATAACCTTTATCTGACCATAATTAAACACTTATCTAAAATATAAACAACATTTCCTTAATACAGACTTCTAGTTGAATTCGTACTTTGGGCAAAAAAAAGTTTTCTTAATTTTTTTTAGTTTATAAATTTTAAAAGATGAACTTAAAACAAACAAATAAGCTAGTATTTTTACCCAGATAATAAACCATTTGCAATGTAAATAATAAATAATATTCTTTATTTTATTTTTATTATGTGAAAATTATGTGCTAGTATATCTCCTTTTCAAAATAAATAGAACTAAAAGTAATTATTATTTGTTTAACTTAGATCTATTAAATGGTTAAAAAGTTAGACACATAGTCAGTGTAAAAATATTAATAAATACCACAAAGTTATTTTATAGAAATGAGCAAAAGCTGTCTAAGAAACAAAACAGGTTAAAACAACCGTTTTTTATTAAATAAAATCAGCTATCTTCTATAATTATTAATTAGTGTTCATTTTTTTAATTATCTTTATGTTTGTATAAAAATATATACCTTAAATTTCGTTTTTACTGTTTTGCTTGTAAGACTCTGAAAAAAGAAAGAGAAATACTTTGTTTTTATGAACGTGGATTAATAAAAATTTGTGTCTGGTTTTCACACTGTTTATACAAAATAAGTGAAGTTAATAAATATTAAGTTGTGTTCCTTCAATTAAAATTTTGTCTACAAATTTCTGTGAAAGACTTCACCTACTTTAGTGAAATGAATAGGCATTTAAAAAAATTCATTGACCATTATAAAGGCAAAAATAACAACAATCACATATAAAAGTGCTTAACCGATTTAAAACTTGCCAAAAAGTCACTAAAAAGAGCAACCAATACGAAAATATTTAATGACGTAGAATAAAATACCAAGCATGGAAGCTGTTTTATTACGAAGGGATTTCGAAAACTTAACATCAAGACCAAAATTTTAGGTTAAAGGCACCATCTATTATTAATTAACTCAAAGATTTTTATGTTTTAAAAATTTTATGTTATGAAGTTTTTTTCTAAGTTTTAATAACTAACTCCTTAACAAACTAACTAACTTTCCTAGTTAAGCTATTGAAAACTTTACTTAATCTTTTTTTTTAATCTTTTGTTTTAAAAGGAGCGATCTTATCTAGGGAATTTTACCTGACAAAAATAAAATCACATTGAACAGCCCATGATTGAATATGAATATGTCAATATTAAATATCATAGTTTTGTAATTACATAGAGTACCAAACTTTTATTTTTAACTTTTGATAGTAATAGTAATAAACAGTTAGTCATTTATCTCAAATCAAAAAAAAATATGGGAGCATAAAAAATTATAGTAAATAAGCAACCAACCGAAATTTCTATGCGAAAATCTAGACTGATATTTCTAGTCTTCAATTGTTAGAAAGTTTTTATTTTTATACATAAAACATACATAAAATGATACCATTTTACAAAAATAGAATTAAAATTATTAGAAATGAGAATTAGTAGAAATTCCGTAGAACAAGCAAAACAAATCTTTGCTTCAAACAAAGTATAGTTTAGATTGACAAGCGTTAAATAATATAAAAAACAGCGGTCACTATAGTTTAATTTAATAAAATAATAATTTTGCCCAGTTAACACTGCCGGTTGTGTTTAAACTTTTTGGCAGTGTCAACAACACGAATCTAAGCCGCACACTACTGTATATATATATATATATATATATATAGACCTCAGAATGTTTTTTAAAAGTTTTGAACTGAAAAAACCATAGAGTCTAAACTTATAAAAATTGATTGTTTTTTTGTAGAGCTGGCTAGATATAAACGACAAAGTTCTTAAGCTACGTGGTCAACGTAAAATCAAATTAACCTAAGTATGTTTTCAATCAGATGAAGAACTTTTTAGTAACGCGAAAGAACACTTCTAATAAGCGCTAGTCAAAGGATGGCAAAAACTCGAATTGAAGTATACAAAAAAGTAAAAAAATCAAAATATATTTTACTCAATTATATTAATTAACCTCTGAAACTAAAATTACTTGACGTCTAAAATAGATCGTTATTAGAAACTTCGCATCCGAACCATAATATTTTCAAGAGAAAATTTTTGAAAACTTTGTACTCGTGCATGTTAAGTACAAATATCAAGATAATGTCTCACAATTGGAAAATGTAAAAAAATGAATCAGAACAATCAAGATTATTCAACTGCAAAAAATAAATTTTAATGGTTAATGACAAATGTTTAATATCGGAATAATAGTAAGTATCTAGTGATAACAACATTTAGTAAAATGTTGGGTCATAAAGTTTATCGTTTAAAAACAACTACACGAAGCATTTTTTTTTCATAATAGTTTAAACAAACTTAAAAGATATTTTTACTCTTTGGATATATATTTTGGATTAAAAAAAATATATTTAAACTTTTATGTTATCTGGGAAATACTAGCCTGCATAAAAAATAAATTTAACTTATAACACGGCTGTGTTTTTTGTAATCTAAAAATTCTATCTGAATAAGAATTATTTTTTAAAATGATGATCTCTTATAATTTGATATAAGAGTAAAATACTGTTTTGGTTATAATAATCTGTGAGAATGAAATATAAAATAAAAACAACAAAAATAAATTAAAACCTATCGTTAAAAATATGTTTACAGTATTTGCCAGCATTCTTACATTTAATAGTTTTGAACGTCCAAGCCACTCAAGTGTTTTTGCATAAAACTTAACATATAAGATAAAACGCAATCATTTATGAATATTTTATTTAATAAGCTTACGTTTCGGTTTATGTTTTATAACATTAGTAAACTGACTGAGGGCCTGGTCTACTTTTGAAGGTCAGCAAAATAAATGTTTTAAGTAAAAAATTGTTTGATGTTTAAACTATCTATCACAGTTAAGCAAAATAATATAACTTACAGTGAAATTAGTAACATTTTATAGCTTGTGTTTTGCTTTTAGCTTAAATTTACTATATTCATTTCTTTTGTAAACAGTTTAACTGCACCAGTTTTTTTCCAGAGGACAATAAACATTAAAAAGTCAACCAGTTTCAATGTTTTCAAGACCAAGTTTAATTACTTCACTATTTTTCCTTTTTAATCGTTCAAAATTAGGAAAAAAAAAATTATTAGTGTTTTATCGGCTTATAAAAATTTTAATAAAGCAACAGCTTACCAGTGTAATAAAAAAATGTATGCACTAAATTATGAGTACTGAGCTGTAGAATAAATTTAACCTGAATAAAGTAGCGAAAATAATACAATTTAACTTTTTGATTTGGAAATTATTTAAGAACGTACTTTTTCTATTAAAAATCAATATACTGTCCTGGACAAGACATTAAAAGGCATCCAAGTGGTGCGCGACTCGATAACCGAAAGGTTTTTTGTCACCGGGTCTTTGAACCAACTATTTTTAGCGCTTTTTTTGTCATTCAATAAACAGTATAAGTCATTGCTAAATTTAGAAAAGATTGAAACTAGCTTAAAGAAAGAAATTATAGAAATACTATAAGGAACTTTCGTCAAGTATTAATATTTTTTTTAAATATATGTTGTTAAATTAGACTTAAAAAACCTTTCGTTCATCTATATTCTATTGGGTTATTTTCAGTACTAATATAAATTTTAACGTAGTTTTTCATAAAATAAAAGCATAGAAGTTTAACATCACTTCTTTATTATTATTTTTTAAATATTACTTTGACAAAAAAGCTGCCTTTTAACAAAATTTAAAAACATACACTAAGTTAAAGTTATATCAATAAAGTAAATTTAAAAACAAAATACTTATTTTTAATGTAAGTATACATTTTTACCTATAGATTCAACTGCATATAAACCATGTAAAGAAGCAAAAAAAAAAACAAGCAACCTGTTAAATAAAATAAAACGTTATAACAAGAAAAAAAACTAGAAAAAGTGCCTAACACTGTTTTAGAATTTATATCTTTACAGTAGTTATAGTAAATAATTCAATTATTCAATTTTTTTGAAGCGTATATATTAAATATTTAGAAAGTATACATATGCTAAAAATCTTAACTAAATCAATGAATTTTTATAGTAGTCTAAATCTGAATGCACTAAAAATATTATAGTAATTACTACAATCAGAGTTTAGACTGTACAGAAAGTGTCTACAAAAATAAGAAATAAATAAACAAAACTTCTGAGTACTACATTAAGTAAAGTATTTGTAAAATTGTTTTAGTTATAATAGCAAAATGTATTAATTATTGATTTAAACAGTAGTTGTTTAAAAATTTCAGTTGAATATTAATCTAACACTATAAAGTATGAATACTTATATTGGAAATTTTTAAAGTTTATTAGAAAAAAAAAATTGTTTTGAATTGTTATAATTGGTTTTGTTAAGCTATGATTATCACAGTTTTAGTAACAAATGTTTTGCTTTTTATGTCATTTTAAAATTTGCATTGATTTTTTAAAGCTAAGCAAAAGAAGATAATTTTCTTAGTTTAAAAACTATAAATAAATAAAAAATTGTTCATCATCCTATTTTAAATTTTTATAATAATTATTGTTAATGACTTTGACTTAGGAAAAATATTTTTAAACGAAGCTGTAGTATATATATTAGTAGACTTAACTATTTTGAGTTAATCCATAAAGTTTTCAAATTACATATTACAATTTATATAACTTAGAAATTTCATTAATTGTTACTGAACAGAATGCATCAAACTAATATTTTTGCGACACAATATGAACTCTTACAAATAAGTTGAACACGATGCTGATAAGTTTAAGGAATTTGTCGTTCAAGAGATGGTGATTTAAATTACATATGAGAAAACGTACCGTAATTAATCAATTAATGATGGGGTGAAAGTTGATGTTTACTTAAATAATGATCATTCATTAATAGTGATTATGCAACCACGCATAACGGCGATGATTACTGAAGATAAGGGGCTGCATTTTAATTTATCATTTCGTTTTTCTCACGACCTCAAAACTTCTGTGTAGCCAAGCGCAGCGTTCTCTCTCGACGCAGTGCTTTCGTAGTCGCAGACGACACTTGAATTTTGTCAATAGCATTCTGGCTCATCCTAAAACTATTGACTGTAGACGATTAAAGTTAATTTGTTTGTTTTTAATACGTTTTTGTTCAAAATTGTAGTTTTTACAGCAAATATTTATCGAAAACTGAAAGTTAATTAGTTTTAAAAAGGTAAAGTAACGCTGTAACGTCTATTTTTGATACGAGTAAACATTTTTGTGAGTTAAAAAGTTAAATTTTAACATTAACGGTACAAAAAAAGTTACTTTAGAAAATATTTTCAAATTTGCGTTTTTCAGCATATTAAAACCACTTTTGAAAACAGTGGTTTTAAATGGAAATGTTTAAAAAGTATATTTGCGTTTTGTTATTGGTCTTGATGTCCAGCTTCTATGTTGCTTCAACCAAAGTTAGTTTTTATTTATTAACAATATATTTTTTTTAAATTTTGTTCTTTATAATTTTTCTTTTACAAATAAAACCTGCTGGATATTTTAGCCAGACTATTTTGTCATTTTTTGTTACCATGAATCAAAATTTTTATATTATGGTTTTCCTGAAAGTACAAGAGTTATTATTTTAAATTAAACAAGTGTACAATTTACTAACCAAGATATTTAATAATCTTATTTAACTAGTATTAGTTAAAATTGAAAGCTTTTATAAGTCAAAAAAATTAGAATTAAAGCTTATCTTAATAGAATTTGCTAAAATAAAAAAGCACTAAAAAGCAAACAAAACTTAACAAAAAAAGTATAATATAATTGATTGCATATACATTTAAGCTACAGGAACTTTCACAAATTGGCTGTTTTTATAAGTATAAAGTTCGAGATCAATTTAACGCTAGATATATATTTTGATAACTTAAGATAAAAATTCTTAAAATTTAAACTAGAATATTTGATTTTACGAAATATGCAACAGTGCACATTAAAAAAATGTGAAGGACAAGGTCAAGTTTGCTTAGTCAAAAAAAATTTGGAAGAAATTTGTCAATGTGTAAAGCAGTGTTTAGAAAACGGTCCTTACATATGTGCATCTGACAGTAATATTTACAAAAGCAGGTTTTTTATCATATGGTTTTTACTGCTTTATTATAACAGAACAAATAAATATCAACATTTTGTTTTTGCAATAGCCACGTATTTTTTTAAGACCTAAAAAAAAGTGAAAATAATAACAAAATATGCACGTTTTATTTTAACATAGTTTCAGGTTTTAGGTAAATCAGTAGTATAAATCATACTTGTTTTAAAAAATATTTACAAGTAGCAGCACTAACGTTTGTAAAAACTACTTACATGAAGTTTACTACATTTTGTAACTATTTACTTCTGTTCCTTAAATTTAATTTATGAAAAGCTATAAATATGACCTTATTAAGTTCTTTTTATGTCCAATTTCGTTACTGAGATTAGAAGGAGTATCTTTTAACTATCTTCAGTATTACTTATTATCAGAACTAAGTAATTTTTTTTTGTAAAAGAATTAAAATCAAAATACAATTTAGTATTATAACATTTGCATAAAATGAATATATTCATTAAGTTAAATAAAATATTTATATACATAAAAGCATAAAAGTGCCTAAAAGTATTTTTAATCAAAAAAATACTCTTTTATTTTATTTGTACAGATGTCACATGGACAAGCGAGCATGCGAGCTAAACGTTGTAATTTTTGAACATCCATGTTCAAATCCAAAAATAAATGAACTATCGCATTGTCCTGACTTGCAACAAGTTAAAAAACCCGTACAACCAATAGTTATGGGGTTGGAATATCAACTGTTCTTGCATCAGGGTAGAAATGGAGAAATTCATTGCAATGTTGAAGGTAAGGCTTATAATTGTTTTCAACAGGACTTAAATGTTAAAATTTACTAATTTTTTTTTTACAAAGTGCTTTTTAGTTAAAAGAACTTAATTTAACAAAGAGCTTATGTTTGTTTTAAATAAGTTTAAAAACTTATAAACACTTTAAGAAATACAGAATAAGTTTTGAAGGTTCTATTTTAAATATAACATGTAAGATATCATAAAAAATACTGTTAGAAGACTATGAAAAATCTCTACATCATAAAAGTAGAACAAAAATGTTAAAAAAGCAAGCAAAGTTTTGCTCAAAATGCTTGTCAGTTCATAAAATGGTAACATTAAAAATACTTCCATATGAATTTTTCTGAATCAATTATTTTGTAAACTGACGATCTCTTTGAGCAGAAGTTAGTTTGCTCATTTTTAGCTTGGGTCATATTTTTGCTTAAAACTAGATCAGAGGTTGGAAAATCTGCAGCCCGCGGGACAAGCAAAATTTTGACCCGCTAGGTGCTTTTAAACTAAAAAATAATTATGTAGTTTAAATTGTTTAAGCTGTTTTAATAAAAACTTACAATTATCCTCTTTTTTAATAGTCCGTAAGTTGTGATCCTACTGTACTTTTAATTGACTACACGTCTCTTCTTGTGTATTAATTTTTATCTTAAAGTAACAATTTTAAAAAATACTGTGGTACACGACAAACTTTTTTAGTAAATCTGGCCTGTTCTTTACAAAACACTGCCGACTTCTCAACAATTTAAAAATGTTTTTTTTAAGTATGCAACTAAAAGCTTTTTTACTTTAATTATTTTAAAAGACTTGTTATGACTTTTTTTTATTAAGTTTTTAGCTTCTATTACAGCATAGGAGTCTACTTTAAACCTTTAGTTTAGTCTTGCTATACTTAAGTACATTTTAGGATTGATTTTAAGAAATAATCGTAAACAACTAAATCAAAATTACACAACTAGAATTTGATTATAATGTCTTAAAGGTAACCCTTCACCTACAATAAACTGGCTGCGAAACGGACTGCCAATTGATATCGCCCACAATCCTCACTACTCTACAGATGGTAACAGTCTGTACCTTAGAAACGGAATATCTGAAATGGAGGGCAACTACACATGCGTAGCAATAAACTGTGCAAATGATTTCAAAACTTTCCCCCCGGTGAATCTCTACTCTCAGGTGCTTTATTTACCAGGTTGGTTTAGAAAGTATTTAACATTTTTGTTATGCACCAGCTACAGATTTTTAAAACTGCTTCAGTAAAAATATAAACATTCACAATCCGTTTAAATTTAGTTAGACTAAAAATTTTTGTTTTCCACTAATATTTTACAAAATACTAACTATTTCAAAGGTTTTTTTTTTATAAGTACTAACAAATTGTTACACTAATATATATCAAGCTAATCAAAAATTCTTAATGTATGGGTAATACCCGGTTTAATTAATTGTTTATTTAAAATTGGATTATAGCGTTTAATTAGTAGAGCTTCACTTATTAGGGTCTCAAATTTATTTCTACATTCTTTCAAAATTCCAAATTTATTAGCAGTTATTTTTTCATTTTTACAAACATTACAATTGCTAATATGGTCCGATACCGATGTTTTGCCCTTTAAATGTTCTTTAATTCTTTCTACTAATGGTCGTGAAGTGAATCCAATATATTGGATACTCTTATCATAAGAGCATTTGTACTCATAGACCACGTTTGATTTTAATTCATGGGGTGTCTTATCTTTATTACTAAAGTAATTGCTTACTTTTGTTGTGGTAAAAATTACTTTGAATTCTTCGATGTAGTTGTTTAGAAGCTTTTCTAGTTTCTTTTTATACTCGATACTAGGTTTTCCAATATAAGGTACTTTTACAACATTTTTGAAGTCTGAGTTACTTAGTTTTTGTTTAGTGCAGTCTTTATTAATATCAAGAGATCTTTCAATTATATCATCAACAAATTTCTTTGGATATCCATTCTTAAAGAACTTTTCTTTTAAGCTTGTGATTTCTTGTTTGTAAATGTTATGCGTAGAAGCTATAACTCTCGCTCTGTTTACAAACCACAGTATTAGAGCTCTTTTCCATTTAATTGGTGCCACTGCACTAAAATTTAAAATGACATCTGTATCAATTTCTTTTTTATGTACCTTTGTTGTTATTTCCTCTCTCTTTAGTTTGATATTAATGTCCAAAAATGGGAGTTCGTTTCCACCTAATTCATATGTGAAGCTGATAGACTTGTGTAGTTTATTTAACTTTTTGTGGAATTTTTCGAATGAGACATCTTTTCGGAAAATACAGAATATGTCGTCGACATATCGAAGGTATAAAACTGGATTATTTTCATCTTCGGTGTTAAAGAGACTTTTTTCCAATGTTCCCATAAAATAATTTGCTATAGTAGGCGCTAATGGGTTTCCCATGCTTACGCCATCTATTTGTGTATATAATTGCTTATTATATTGGAACAAACCTCCAGTAACAGACTTTAAAAGATTTAACATATTTGATTGTGGTATGGTACTATCACGTACTCCATTTGCAATCATCTGTAGAGTTTCATTTAGTGGTACATTAGTAAATAGTGAGACTACGTCAAAGCTTATGCAGTAATCACCGTCTTTTCGTTCATATTTAGAAAGTTTTTCTAGAAACTCTTTGTTGTTTTCCACACAATATTGTTTTGGGATATGATGTTTGATTGTTACATCCAGATATTTAGCTAATTTATATGACGGTGTGTTTAGCATTGATACGATAGGTCTCAATGGGTAATAATGTAGAAATAAATTTGAGACCCTAATAAGTGAAGCTCTACTAATTAAACGCTATAATCCAATTTTAAATAAACAATTAATTAAACCGGGTATTACCCATACATTAAGAATTTTTGATTAGTTTGATATATATTAGTGTAACAATTTGTTAGTACTTATGTAAAATGTTTTTTTTGTATTAGAGTTTTTTTTTTAATTATAACCTACGTGTTCATAATGATTTACTTGAAAATTTTAAAAGATAAGCTTAACAAAATCTATACTTTGCTAATAACAACTAATAAAACGACTAAAACTTTATTTGACTTAAAAACATATCAGTTACACTTATAAAAAAATTTTTTTTGTAGCATAATTGCTTATGGTGATATAATTAACAACTTAGCATTGTTACTAACATAAATCACGGTCATTTCTAAAATGCTAATAAACAGCAACAAAGTTAATTTCGAAATAAATTGTTAATCTAGTGAGTTAATTTAGTTAGCTTAGAATTTAATCTAATCAAAATTTTTATAAAAACTTTTTGTTTTTCCAGTTTCAGGTATTTTTGACCACGGCTTAATTTTTGTTGTTGTAATTACCAAATATACGATATAATGAAAAACGTGGATAGGAGATTGATCTGTTTCATTACAGTTATGTTTTTATTCTAACCTGTAGATAGCGTTTCCACGTTTGAAGAGGACTGCATTGAAAAATTATGGGTGGATATCGACAAATCATGTAGCAACCAAACAAAAGTCATGGATTTTTGGAGCTATAATGCCAAATCAGGCAAGTGTGAGTCACGTCAAGAGTTGACTTGCAAAGCAGGTAACAATATGGTAAGCTAAGCTAAATTTTTTGAGCTCGTTTAATTTTTTCAATTTCGTTAGTCCTACTGTATGGATTGTGTTATCAAAATTTTAAAGAGATTATAACTTATATAAAACAAAAACAGTCAAAAGCCTTTTATAAATAACGGTACAAATTTCCCCAAAAATAAAATTCAGTTAAATAAAATATTTTATTGATAAATAAAAATGCTTTTAAAAATTTGATGAAATAAGCAATATGTTAGCACTAGTAATTACTAACTGTAGAATGAAAAGCCTAAGCAAAAATAAAATGGTATACTATCAAAATCCACTATCATATTTTTTTACATTTTCTTTATTTACTAATTTATTTTGTATGATTTTTGAATTTTTTAAATTTAAATTTAATTAATTTTTTATTATCACTGTTACCCCTAACCCTTACCCTCGTTCGGTAAGCGGTTCTCGAATTTGACTTGGTAGATTTTGATCGGGTGGATTTTGAACACGGGTGGATTTTGAACGTGTCCCAAAAAAATTACCACAGAAACTGTTATTTTATTGTTTAAAAACTATGTTATATCTTGAAAATTACATCGGTGACCCCAATTTATAAGAAAGGATTTTTGTTATTTATTTGATTTTATTAGACTATGATTATTGGGAAATTGTTTCTATAAAAATCTTTAAAACCGTTTTTGTATTTTGATCTATTTTTTATCGAACTAAAAAGCTTAAAAGCAAAACATTTTGAAAACGTATTACTTAATTTTTTTTTACAAAATTGTCAAATATGCTTTCAAACCTTTGGTTTTTATATGTGACAGAATGTTCTTATACTAAATAACATATATTTTTAAACTTTCTAGTTCAATTCAAAGACTGAGTGCATCGAAAAGTGCATGACTTACTGCAACTCAGATATCAATGAAGGTCCATGCCACCACAAGTTTGTCATGGTGTCCTTTGACAACAATGCAGAAGCTTGTCAAGTTAGCATCTCTTAAATTTTTTTAAAAGTTTTTATAAATATACACCTGTTTATTACCTACTTTTAAGTACTAATTTTTTAAGAACATACACTAAAAAGTTTTTATTAAATTCTTAAAAAAAGTAGGTAACGTAGAATTTAAGAAAAACTTTATAAAACTGAAAAAGTCTAAGTTATAAAATTAAAAAGCTCACGAAAATTTTTGTTAAAATTTTTGTAGAACAGAAAAACAATAAAAAAATAAATCTAGCTTGTAACTTACGGTGGTTGTGAGGGTTCTGGCAACATGTTCTACAGCAAACAAGACTGCAATCAAGTTTGTGCCGAGAGGCATCAGCTCCTTGCACCGTACAGAAAGCAATATTCAAAAACTCGCAGATGTGCGCAGAGATGCAACTATTCTGTGAAACGCGCGTACTGCCAGTTCGACTTCTTGATACGTGCACACATAGTCAGCTTCCGGCTAACGTCAATCCTAGTAATGCTTATTCGCCCGTTCAAGTCCCTGCCTACTTTTCCATTAAAACGCATGAATCAAAATAACCCTGGTAAGCTGCTTCAAATTCAACTGCGTACTGATTGCCGTTGCCCCCGCCTAAACGCCGCTCGCCAAAGGCACAGCAGAGGAAACAGCGATTTTATCATATCTGGCGACTTTTTTGGGACTTCCATGGTCTTGCGGCATCTAAGACATACAACTGCGTCGAACTTAAGAAAAGTTTCTAGACTTAAGTCTAGGTACTGTCCGCAAAAAAATGGAAAATTTAAGACGAATAAAAACAAAAAGGGTCGTAGAAAAATGAGAAAAAAACAATTTTAAAGTTGTTGTTATACTTTTTCTTAGTATTTATGTGGTTACTTGTTTTTTATTACAAAAGCGTATTGATTTGTTGCTTAGTTTTTAAGTATTGAGATGTTTAATTTCTTCGTAACAAGTCGTATAAATCGTGATTTTATGGTTCCTTACAATTTTTTCTTTTTAAAATGTTTAGATAGCTTTTTATTTAAAATATAACAAATTTAAAATTAAAACTAATTAGCTTTATTGGATATTTGTTTAAAATTAAATTTTTTTTTGATATTTCAAAAACGTGTACTTGCAGAAGCAGTTATATAACATAAACAGTATTTTAATTTCTTACAAAGCATAAAATATCGAAAAAGGATTTTAAAAACTTTAAATTGTGTTTAATATTCTTAAGTAACTAGACAAAATTTATCAGCATAAAAAACATTGAACAAATTTAGTATTATTTTGAAGGAATAATTAAAGGTTTTGTTTAACATAAAGTACTTTTGAAATATCTTTTAATTTTTTCTTTGAAAAGTTAAATATATAACTAATTTTAATAACTAGCTTCTTGCATAAGACTTTTTATTTTAGCTCTTTTGATTTGAAAACTATACAATGCTTATTGGAAATTTGAATAAAATTTCTAATTTTGAATATTGTATGAAGCAGGAATAATAATTTTTGCATAAATATTTAAAAGTAAATTAGTTTTTCAATAATTAGCTTTTTTTATTTTAAAGTTTGATTCATTTAAAAGTTTGGTTATACATAATTTTGAACATTACTGATTAGGGAAAACATTTACTATCTTATATGTATATATTATTTATAAAGTCTAGATCATTGGTAATAGTTTTGAATATAGTTTTTAAGATTATAGGCTTAAGTTGGTATCCATTTAATTAATAAAATCAATAAGCTCTTATAAAAACTACAAATAGTTTTGATGTTTGTTAATATTGAAACTTTGTTTAATAAAACAAAAATTATTATTAAAATTACTAGTTGGAAGCTACATTTTTTTTTCAAAAATTTACAAAGGTTTTTTTTTACAATATTTCAAATTCACTAATTTTCTAAATCTAGTTAAAGTTTTTTTACTACGTGTACTTCAGACCATTTTAAACGTCTAATATTTAGCGCTAAATCACAACTATATCAAAAAAAAAGGAATGATTGGAGGCTAGTGTTAGTATTCTGTTAATCAATAGCTAAATTTTATTAAAACATTTATTGCTTTTGAACTAATCTGGTCAGCTTAAAAAAAAAAAATAGTCCGCAGATTATCGAATAAATAAGTGCAAGAGTTTATTGACTACTTTTAAAACTATATATATTAGAGACTATGCGTTTAAAATAAGCATTTTACTGAGAAAAAAATATTAATTTACTTGTTTCATGTTTCAATGTTTGTTAAAAATAACAGCAAAAAATAAGTTACAACTTTTGCAACAGACTCACTTGTACAAAGGTGTGATCTGTGTATTTAAGTACTTTATTATAAAAATAATTTTATTATATGCAGACTAACGCTGACTTGTTTATTGAAAATACTGTTATAGCTTTAACTGCTGTTTTAAAAACTAAAACAATAGGTAAAGTAATCAGATGTTTACTAAAAGTAATCTCAGGCTTTAGTTTACAGTTATAGCCAAGTAGCTTTAAGCTAAAGTTTTTTGTTATCGATCGACAGTTATTAAAAAAATGCTTAGATCTCACTTTAATTTACATTCAAACTTTAAAATTACTTAATCATTATACCTTAATGATTTAGACTAAACTAATTTTCTTTGATAAGTCAAAACATAGTTACCATGTTCGATAAGCGTATCGCAACAACTTGTTTTGTTCAATGCAGGGCCCTTAAAAATAAAATTAGCCAAAATCTAGTGTCTTAACTTCTTAAGAACAGATGAATGATAGTCTAACTGTATAAAAAACAAATAAATTACAACGCTAGATTTACAATAACTTAAATTGTGTCAACCTTGCGTCAATGTATCTAAATAAAACACTAATGAAAAACTTTTTGCTCAATGTATTTCTAATGCGTCTTTTATTAGTTTAAGTATTGGAGAAACAGTAACAATATTGTTACTAATTGAAAATTGATTGAAAATTTTTTTTAAATAAGTAAAGTTTTTATTAGACAGTTATTCTAGATTCAAAAAAAAAAAGTTTATTTCAAAAAACTAGTGTAAAATATCAAACAAAATAAGAATGATTACAAATAAGTTTACTTTTTATAAAATTTTTGAGACAGCAAATGCAATAACAATAAACTGAAGTTTCGAAGCTTTTGTTACTTTAAATCCAGATCCACCTTTAAAAAATATTTATTAAGTGTATAGGATTGAAATTTAACATCGTAAGAATGATATCTTAAATTTTTAGTTGTTAAAATAATATAATAATTGTCAGCACCATTAATAAAAGGTGGGTAAACAGTGATACGAAAAGCAAAAGTCTGCTGCTCTCGAGGTACTTTTAAGCTAAACAAAAATTTAACAAAAATAAGTTTTTGTGAAACTCATAGTTAGTCTCTTAGTTCAATTATTGCTCTTTAGTAGTGCTCTACTATTGATAATTATGTTCCACTATTAGTTTAAAATAGTATTTTTGTATTGATTACTACAACTTTTTTTAACAATAGTTACAGCTTGAGGAAGATTTTTTTACTTCAGAGTGGCTTATAATCAATTTTAAAGAAAAAAATTGACCTGCGACACGTAAAAGGCTGCTGACCCCTTTTACAAAAAGTTTATCTATGAACATGTTAAAAAGATGATCTCACATAAAATACACAAGCCTAAAATTCATTTATGGTAAATTTTAAGCTTAACTCAAAAAAAAAATTATGCTTTGTACAGTCATAAAAAAAGTTAATGAAAAAATATATATACCGTCATCTGGTTCATTTTTGATCTTAACATAATAGTCAATAGAGTCCCACATGTCACAAAGCTCTTCGGAATATCCTATTCTAGAATTTATTCCGTTTTCCATGACAGCACGAGGATACACCATTAACAAATTTTGCCAGTTTTGTACGTTTTCCTTAACAAATTAACAACTGTTTTTTGTCAACCACTTTTTAAAATAATGTTATTGTAAATAAATTAGTTATATTTCGATAATTCATACTTATTGTTATTTACTTTTAAGATTTGTAAACGTATACATTTTTATTGTTTTAACTTTTGCTTATATATAAATTTTAATTTATGCATACGGTAGTATTACATACAGTATAGTAATAGATAAATGTACACACAAAACAAAAACAAAACAACTAAGTTTATAAACTGAACTTCGTTAAAATTTGAATAAAACTTATAAAAGGTATTAAAATATATCAACATACATCATTAAGTTTTTCATACTTTATCCATTCGCTATTAGTGTCAGAGATTGGAAGTCCTGTGTGCGCGAAACTACCCCAAAAATCACTGAACATTTCAGACATAAACTGTTCATCTTCTTCGTTCACTTTACTAATAGTAAAAAAAAATTAAAATTTGTATAAAATAATTGAGACGAAATTTTACTAAATTTATAAAGTGAAATGAAATATCCTTTATTCTTGCGTAAACAAACTAATTTATAAAAATTTAATGAATACTATTGTTATTTTATAAAATTAAACACTCTACAATAATATTGACTCAAAAATGATATGTTTATATGTTTTTGAAGAGTTGAACAAAGAACTTTGAGCAAAAGTTATGTTTTCATGGTCATTTGTACTTAAGTAGTTAGCTAATAAACTATTAAAAATGCATTTAGACTTTTATTCAGTTGCTACTTCAGTTGAAAATTAGTTATAAACATTTGGCAAATCATTATAAATAACTTTAGTACAGTAACCTCTCGCATCTTTACGCACTCTCGTTTAGTTACGCACTTTAAAATTCTAAAAATTCCATAGTATATAAATTTTAATTTTTTTTAATATTGCACAAATTAGGTTTATTATATATTTCTAATTTAAAATAAGTTTTTAAATGCTAACTTACCTCTCTATATCTTTAGACTTTAAAACTTATGTTCTTTGACTAATTGATAACATTTAGTTTTACCTCAGTATATCAAAAATTTTGTTAACAATAAGAGATTAAATTAAAATTCTGAATGAAATATGACTGTTTTAAAAAATGAAATAATGAGAGTTAAAACACAAATAAATAATACAGCACTCTTGCCCTAAATATGAATAAACATCTAAAAAATAAATCTAATGAAACTTCCTAGCAAAAAGTAGCAGTGATGCTTAATAAATATAGAGCTTACACTTAACACATGTCAATAGTTAATAGTTTTTTTTTTAGTAAATATATCACTAATTTTCATTTGAGGTTTTTTTTTAGTTTAAGTCCTTCTTCTGCAACACTTGCTTTGCACAGCAAGCGTTGAAATTTTTCGCACGTTGCTTTTAATTTTTTGTAATGCTCACCAGCACCAGTTACAGCTTTGAAAGAACACAACTGCGCGTTAAAACTGATAGTCTTCACTAACATTAGTTTAAAACCCTTGAATTCAAATTATTCTTCTTGCTCTGAAAAATATTCTTCATCAGTTTCAAGGTGATCCTTTGAAGTTCCAGGCAGGTTTGTGGAATCAACTACATCTACTTAAGTAGAAGCAATATAAAAAAACAGCCATTATAGTAAGTATATTTGATACCTCTCGTATCTTTACGATCTCTCGTATCTTTACGCATTTTTCTGTGGACACAATGTGCGTAAATAAGCGAGAGGTTACTGTACTTTACAGTTTAATTTAGAAAAACCAAGTTGTTGCTTCAATATAAAAACTTAGATTGTTGGAAAGTCTTGCCTTTTTAAACTAATCAATTTTAATGTAAGATTACTAAAATATATAAAAACTAAAATAAAAATAAATTTATTATAAATACATAAGTATAAAAATTTAAGCTAATCTTACACTGCTTTTTATGTTTTTAACTTTTTCTTGTACTTACTTAAACTTTTGTTTGCAATACTTTAAGATAACAAAAATATTTTACATGAAATTAATACTTAGTAATAATTAATTGTCTAATTATCTTTAATTTTATATGATGTGTAATAATTTGATCAAACTCATATAGAAATAAATTGAACTTTCAGTCTGTCTTAAAGTGATAGTAGAGTAAAAGCAACTACACGTTTTAACATAATATTCTACATTGATTATAAATATTGATATAATATACTTATCACTTAATTATTACCCTTTATAACTTCTTGTATTGAACACGTAGTCTACTTCACACGCATGACACGAGTAATTACAGCTGCTTAGTGGATTGTCGCAACTTGCGTGCTGCCAAGAGTACAAATAGTTGTTGTTTGATTTCGATGTTTCAGATATAAACCTTTAATATAAATCAAAAATAATTCAAAATTGAAAAAAAAATGTAAGCCTTTTCTAAGCATAAAAACTAGAACCTTGCCATAATACGAGACGGACAAACAAAGTATACATCAGCAAGCTCCTGTGAAAGTATGTAAGTATAATCAAAGTCCTCTCTTTGATCTTCTGGAGCTAGTTTTACGTACGCTTCTGTTACAACGTGTGCCTTTTCTTTCCCAACAAGCAATTCATTCAATTTCTTAATATAAAAAATCGTGTAAATTTTTCAGTTATCATCAAATTATCATTCACGAAATATATTGTACACAAACTATCTTTAATAGTATTGATATAACTTTTTTAAATTCTATAAACTATCTGTATAAGTATTTTTTTTTTAGTTTTAGATTAACTTTAAGTTCTTTTACTTGACCCATCTAAAGTTATGTTTTGCTGATTTATTACCAAAGTAATATTTTTAAATACCTTATAAGATTTAGACAGCGGTCACTTACTGTTAGTAAACTTAAAGAAACATTGCGACCATTAAAAATTGCTATAACATCCCATATCTCTTCTCGATTTGTTCCAATAATCACGTCGGCCTCGGTATTCCAATCACCATCCTGAAGCATAGCAAGCGGTTGCTGAGTGAACTCATCACCGTCTACTATTGGTCGAAAAGGCTCAACCACAGTTCGGTGGTCGATGACCCGTAAGGCAGCAGCTCTTGCTTTGTTAGTTTTTTCATTTATCAACTCTTTTTCTACGTTCCTATAGTTGTAAATATTATAAGTTGTCTATTTAAAAGATTAATCGTATGAAACTTTTCTTTAAAAGTTCGACTTAAGTAATTTCCTAAATAACTTATAAAAATTATTTTTCTATAAATTTTATTAACTAGTCAGAATATGTTATAATGTTTAACTTTTTTGTTTAAAGCTAAGACTTTATTCTATTTTATTTCTAATGGTTTTACTTGTTTACATATGAAAATAACATTTCTGTTATGTTCTTAAAAATCTATAATCTTTAAAAAAATAACCTCAAGCATTCCGCAACAGATTCAAAATTATCTTCGCACTCAAGGTCGATAACAAACTGAGCACTCCAGTTTGCTGCTCTTTCAACACTCATGTAGTCGTACACAGCTGGATTGCTTTGTTGTATGGTTCTACTGAAGTAATTGCCACTATTTTTCGATACTGTGTGGAGCATAACAGATTGCGCTCCTGCACTATTACCAAACAACGTCACCTAATAATAAAAATAATTGTTCTTTAAGTAAAGTAAAGCTTAAAACTAGTGCTCCTTATTATAATTATCAATAGTTTTTAATATATAGTATCTTAAACTTTTATATTATAGTTTTCATTTTTAATTACACGCATAAAGAATAGAGAAAACAATGATAATATTTATTTAAAATAACTTTAAAGATAAACTTATAAAACAATAAAAAATGCTTTTTTCTTATCATTTGAACATAGTGCATTTATAAATTTAGTTTTTTTTTTTCAGCGTAAAAACCTTGTTAGGGTCTCCACCAAACTTTTTTATTTCATCTTGAACCCATTTTAGAGCTAACTGCTGATCTTTGAATCCTTGATTACCTTTCAATTCGATTTTATTATCTTGATAATAAAAAGATCCTAAAGCTCCTATTAGAATTATTTGTGTTTTATGATATCCTAATAGAAAATGTATTACTTTAACTTTACTTCAAACAATAAACGGTAACAGCTAAGTCGAGATGTTTTTTGAATGTAGGAACTTTATTTTATTTTATTTTTTTTTTAAATACAACAAATCTTTCAAAACTTAAGTTTTTAATAAAGTTATTCAGAAAAGTATTACTATTTTAGTTTTTTAAACTGAAAGTTGTAATGTATTAAAAATAACTTAAACTACGTTATTATGTAGCTAGTTTTTAGTAAAATGACTAAGGTTAGCAAAAAGTATGAATTTATATTGTTTTTGAAATAAATTTAGTCATTACAAAAGTGTTTTTTTACAGCAGAGACATTTTTTTATTAAATTTTATGTTGTTTTTAGTACGTAGTATACAATACATATTATAAAATAACATTTTAAACAAACCTATGTTGCTTTTCGATTTTTTTCTTGAGATTATGATTTACTAATTTTGAAATATACTAGTGTATTTACTATAACATTTTGAAAATAAAAAAATCAAATTATATTCAAACCATTATACAAACAAAAAAATTGACCATAAATCGTCTAATTATTTAACTATTATTGTGTAAGCTTATTTGTATTTAATATCTTAACCATTTTAAAGTTTTGTACCAACCGAGTCGGTAGTTTATTGAAACTATGATTGTGTTTGTCGAATTGCTTAAGAAACGTCCGTCAACCCCGTCAGAAGTTCCTGTTCCTGTCATAAAAGAACCCCCATGAATATAGAACATTACAGGAAGAAGTTGCTCGAAATCACCAGAAACGAGAGACTGATTGCTTACTGAATGTGGAACATGTATATTGAGAACCAGGCAGTCTTCTGTTGTATCCTGTTGAGATAAATCTAAAAATTGTAGATTATAAACGTTAAATAAACTTTGTATTTTATACCTCATTATTTTAAATTGTTGTATGGTAACTGTCTAACGTCGTTGTAAAGTGTTAGGAAAACGGCATTCTTTTTTTTTGTCTTTACAAAAAATTTTTGTATATTATACGAAAGTTAGCATAATAAAAACGGATTTAAACCTCGAAGATATGATTTCAGAAAAAATGTAGAGAAGTTGTTTATCTATCAAGATGAATTGAAACTTTTATACGATTAGCTATAAAAACTCATAACATTAATCGAAAAAATCTGAGTAATTTGTCAAACAAAGTGTGCAATGCGATTCATTTTATCAAACTAATTTAACAACGTTTAACATTTGATTATTGAAATTTTTTTTTTGTTTAAAACAGTGAAACTAGTTAAGTTTTTCCTTAATAACAAAATTTTCATTAACTCATTTAATACTCTATCGTACATAACTTTTTATGCGCTTTGCTAGTATTATTTCAGTCAACTGATACTAACAAACATAAAACTTTTAAATAATTTTTAAAAGGTTTGCTGTTTTCTTTGTTCAGGTTTATGAAACAACATAATTTAATTTAATTTGAATGAAGTTACACTTTCAGTTCAAGTATGGAGGACATCTTAAAAGTTCATTAAACGGTTTATAACTTTCTACTGATAAATACAAATAACATATAAGACTTTTTTATATTCAACTTAAATAGTTTTCTTTTAAAATTTTAAGCTAAAAATTCAACATCTGCACTTTGCATTTTTAAAAAGATTTGAATGTAAATAACAATATAAAACAAACTAAAAAGAGTATATAAATTTATATATTTATTATAAATTAAAGAATCAGCTTGTGCTTAATAAAATAATTAACATTTTTAAACACTTTACTAAAATAAGTATTTTTCTGTACTTTAATCAACATCATTGTTTTATTTTACTGGTGATCTGTTGTCTGAAATATTTTTAATCAAATGAAACGATCAAAACAAACTATAAGCAAGAAAGCAAAGTACTGCACACATGAAGCAGTGCTCATTTTTAACCAGTGTTCTATAGACTATTGAAAATGTATAGTGTAAAAAAAAATATTATTTTTAGAAATATAATATTATTTTTTTACTCACTGAACTAGTATCTTGAACACATCTGATGATTTTTTTAGTTGAAGCGTCTATCACATCGTTGCTAACAGCTTTCGGAATAGGTGGCATGAACCTATATAAATTTTTACTTAAAGCTCTTATTTTTAATATAAAAACATAAGCTGTAGTTTTGTATTTATGAAAAATTATAAGATACAACGTGATAAGACATTAAATAATTATATTGAGTTAAAAACACGTCTAATTTCTTAAAAATGTATTAAGCTACCTATTTTTTCCAATAGGAGCTTCAGCATATTTAATTGAAAAAAATGAAAACGAATAAGGATTAAGTTGGCCTTTTATTGTACCTTTGCTCGTCAAAACATCTGTATAACCTAAAACTTTATCTGCATCATCTTTAAAGTTTTTCGAATTAGTTTTTAAGTCTTCATCTTCAAACGAACTTCTTATAGTATCTAAAATTTCGGATAAGATGCTTTCTTGGTTAGCAATAGACTCAGTTCTAGAAATTTTCTGACTACAAAAAGTCAAAAAAACGCATTGTATAAAAACTAAAAAACCTACTTTTACCATCTTCTAAGAATATAATATAGTTTTTAGTGGAGTATATTTACAAAAATAGAGAAACTAATTTTTCTTAGTTAATAAGTTAGCACAAACAAAACAATCTTTATTTTTTTTCATCTTGAAAATAATCTACAACAAATTAAATTTTATAAACCAAATTGTTAAATAAATAAAAATTAAATTTTAATACATATTTATGGTATTTTCTATTATATAAAATAACAATAATAGAAAAATCTTTTGAAAACACAAAAACTTAAAAGTAAGTTTTACTGGTAAAGTTTTGTAATATACTGTTTGAATTTATTCATTAAGTAAGAAAAAGAACAGTGGTTGACAAACAGTTTTACGACTTTTTCAAACTAAACATGCAATACGATTTTAAACAAACAACTATTATTATCATAATACTTATTTTTTATCTATAAAACAACTCAATGCAACAAATTTTCTACATTAACTATTTTAATTATACAATGATAAATTACAGATTCCTCCACTCATTAGCTTTATTAAACACTTGTAAAGTACAACAAAATGTTTTTACCCAAAACTTTCTTTAACAGTTATAATAATTTTTAACACACGAAAAACATTTATCCTTAAATGATCAATTTAGTTTTTTTTTTAGTTATTAAGTTTAGTTATAAACTTATATCAGTATTTTTTATAGTTAAAAGAAATTTTTATCATATTTACAAAAAACTTGATAAAATTTTATCGTTTATAATTTTATCAATAGTTTTAAAAATTAAATTTAAAAGTATTACATTAATATGCTGTATATATTAATCATGCAGTAAAAAAAATACATTTTTAATTACTTATAAATAATTTTTAGTTATACTTAACATCAATAAAGTTCTAGAACTTGCAGTAAAGTATTACTTACTATTACAGATAAGGAGAAGAAAACTAAAAAGTTTGTTTGTTCAATAACTTTAATACTATTTCGAATAGAACCAAAAATAACATTACGAAGTATACCTACTAACTAAATAAATTTAACAATTACTTTAATAAAAACCGGCAAAGGAACATCTTTAAAAATGTTTAGATAGTTAGCGAAGCTTCTGTGTAAAATCGAACATTACTTTAATGAGATGAGCCTTTTTTAACTTTTTTATTAGTTCTTGAAACTCAAAAACAAAAAAAATGCAAATAAAATAATACTAAGAAGAATAGAACTTATTGAAACCTGTATAAAATATACGTAATCTGAAACCAAAAAGTAGTTAAGTTTTATCAATTTTGTCATCTTTTTTTAAACTACTATTTTATTGATTATTTTTTGAAAATAATATTCATTTAACTTCAAATAAAATTACTAATAATATTTTAAATGCAATAATAATAATAATAAGTAAGTCAAAGAAGCTATTTATACAAAAAAGGGCTTGTAATCACAGTTCTGAAACATCTTTATCAATTTTTAAAAATTTATTGTAGTTTAAATAATATATAAATGTTTTCTTGTTGAAATTATTTTAATTCCGAATTTTATTTATAGCTATAAAAAAACAATATGCAATATAAAAAAGTTGTATAAACTTGTAATAAAGTTTTTTTATTTAAGGTTAGCAAAATTCATTGATTCAAACTAAAAGTCTTAAAATCAGTTTTATTTAATAACCAATTTAGATTTTAGATATAGTAGTATAAGTGTATGCTTTGGCAATCAAAATAAAATATTTTATCAAAAAAAAAGAAAAAAATCTATTTTAATTTTATTTGAAAAATTATATTTCAAATTCGATTTTAAAACAATGATTTTTTCATTGTTTTTATTTTATGTTTTCTTAAATTAAATTTTAGAAATTTATGTTGAAATTTAAAGCCTGTGTAAATCTAAAAGTTTGAATTAAGTTTTTTTTTTCAATAAGTTACCAAATTGTTCTTAAACCAAATGTAAAGCCAAGGTTATTAAAACTTTTGTAGTTCAAGCTTTATTTTTTAATTTGTATTAAAAGTATCACCACTATCATTTCAATTTATTATTTTTATTACTTTAAAACAAATTAAAAAAAAAATTTTTGGTTTTTTTGTAACGAAATTTCTTTGAAGTCATGTTTTTTACAAGCAATAAAATGTTTACACGGTTTGTTTTTTAAATTCGCCACTAAAATCGAAACAAAAAAAGTTTGATTTTGACTTTCAAGTACGGCGAACAAATATTTGTAAAGTACTAATTAACGTTTGCTAATTAACTTAAAGTTACAAAAACAAAGTTTGTTTATTGAACACTAAACAAATTATCTCGTAAAAGGTTATAAAATTTCTTCTTTATCTAAAACAGTTTGATATTTATTTAAATTTACTCTAAAAACTTTGGAATAAACTGGGCTTAATGTAAAGATATAGTTGTGGAATAGGAAGATAATTTTAAAAAAATTATAAACACAGAGAATAACATGCTAAAGTTCGTAGATTTAGTTTTATTTCTTCCGTCATACTTTTTTGTAGTTGCCAAAAGCTATGATAGTACTATAGTACAGTCAACTGTTGATGCGAACGAATTTCTGGAGAACTTTAATGAAATTTTCCAAGAAAGTTTTCAAGAACTATACAAAAAAGATGGTAATTGCGTTAAAGAAAATAGATACGATGTTTTCGGTTACCCTGAAGTACAAACAGGAAAAGGCAAAGTTTCGGGACAAACAAACAAACATGGGCACTCTTTTTATGGTATACCTTATGCAGAAGCTCCGATAGGAAAATATAGGTATGTTTCTTGATTAATTCAAAGTTTTAATAGTTTTGATAGTTTTAATAACATAATATTTTTATATACTCGTTTTGCTAAATAAAGCTTTTAAAATAAAACAGGTCATCTTAACTGTCTTTGGTACTTTGTAATAATGACTGTATTGTATATTCATTATTACAACTTATAGAATAAAGTTTTAGCTTACTTCGTAATTTACATAAATTAAGTTTTTTAAAGTTAAAAATAGTTTTATTGGAACTAAAACTAATTTAAAGTAATAAATAAAACTAAAGAATGCTTGAATAAAAATTCCTAAAACTACTCATTACGTTTTTGTAGAATTAAAATGTTTTTATAAATTTACTTTAAAAAATAATCTGTTGTTCCAAATAACTTTATTGTTAAACATATTAATATATCAGAGGTAGAAAAACTACATTTCGCTGGCTGGATTTAGCAGCAATTTTTGCCTGCGATATATCTGTAAATTAGAACAACTAAAGTAAATAACTATATATGACTGATATTCACAAATACGTCATTAGCTTTGTTTGCAAGCAATGTCTTATTTCAAGTAAGAATTAATAAGTACAACTTTGTTGATTAGTATACATTTTTTGGGTAGCTATCTAAATTGCACGAGCGTACAAAATTGCACGAGTGCACAAAATTGCACGAAGATATTTTTGCACGAAGGGATAAAATTGTACGAAGATACTTTTGCACGAGCAGACAATTTCGCACGGAGACAATTTTGCATAGGTTTTTTTTTTACTATAACTGTTACCCCTAACCCTTACCCTCGTTCGGTAAGAATTATTATTTATTTAATTATTTTAATCTTTTTTTTTACTACCACTGTTACCCCTAACCCTAACCCTCGGTCGGTAGCTTTTTTTTCTTTTTTTTTATTAAATTTTTTTTTTCTGTTTATTTTATTTTTTTATTTTTTATTCTCGTGCAAAATTGACCCCTAGTGCAAAATCATCCTCGTGCGATTTTGTTCCCTCGTACAAATTTGGCTTCGTGCAATTTTGTGCACTCGTGCAACTTTGTTCTCGTGCAATTTTGTAACCTCGTGCAATTTTGTCTTTGTGCAATTTAGACCTGTTCCCACACTTTTTATTCAAGTTTACTAAAATAAGACGGCCGAGAAAGGAGTGCTAACCCCTGTAGAGTTTTATAGTTTGATTTATTTTGTTGATAAACTATTGCTCCTTTTTTTACTTAAAGCTTGAGTTCAGTTGTTTTTTGTAAAACTTAAACCTAAATAAAGCTTATAATTATTAATTTATATTATTTAATAAAGATTAAAATTAACTCTTTTTTTAAGGTTTATGCCACCAATAATGAAAACTAATGTCGGAAACTATAATGGGTCAAAAGAAAACAGAGTTCGTTGTTGGCAGCTTGATAGAGACCTAAGAGGATTTGAATTTGAAGTTAGCCTAGAATTTGACTTTTATAAAAAGTTATTCTTTTAATACATCTAGAGTTACAAACGCTCTGGTCGTATTAATAATTAGCAATAATCTTTATAATATTTTTGTTAGAATATGCCTTGTATCTTAATTTTCACAAAATAACAAAACTTAAGTTGCTCATTATTTTGTTATAAACTAATCAGAAGGATATATGTAGCTAATTTTTTTTTTACAATTTGTTCCATTTAAGCTAAGCGTTTTAAATCACTTTTATTTTAGTACTTTTTGGTATAAGCACAAATTTTTCGGTAAAATTTATTTCATTTACCCCAAAACAATGATTTTTTTCTCGAGTATTTAAAGAGCTAATAAAATTAATAATTTTTAATTTTTAAAAACTGTTTTGCAATCACTAAAAAAACAGTCCAGAACTCGTTTTGTATGTAATTAAAATAGGTTTAGACATAAGTATAGCAAAAAGATAAAGTTTTAAAATATGTACTTGTTATTTTTTATTTTAGCACTTAAATGGAAAGATTTTCTTGATAAAACTAAGATAGCATCGTAAATGTTTCTTTAATAATTAAAAGTAGCAAATGCAAACGAACAATTTTTTTATTTAAAAAAGGGACAAAAAAAAATTCACTTTTTAGTATTGTAGTTTCATATTTAGTGGCTACCAAACAGAGATCTGAGGACTGCCTTCTTCTCAACATTCATGTTCCTACTAGTGTTAAAAAAAAAGATTTAGAAAATGGAAACTTTGATAGTTTGCTTCCAGTTATGTTTTGGATACACGGAGGAGCATATTTCTTGGGAGGAGGTACCTATGAATTTTATGAAGGAAGATATCTAAGCGAGACTACTAACACAATTATTGTTTCTATCAACTATAGACTAGGTTTGCCTTTTTAATATTCCTAATTTTACTTGTTTACGTTTTTTTAGAACATAGTTAACTT
Source organism: Thalia democratica (assembly GCF_965202585.1). Lineage (NCBI taxonomy): Eukaryota > Metazoa > Chordata > Thaliacea > Salpida > Salpidae > Thalia > Thalia democratica. Next base: position 65,126,482 of record NC_139165.1, read on the forward strand.
TCTTTACTATAGTTTAGAGATATTCTATAAAATTTAATTAATAAAAAATGCATTATTGGTCCTGTTTTTTTAATATTAAAAATTTAGTAAATTAACAAAAGTTTTGTTTTACAGATCTAAAAGTTTTCTTTAAAAGTTGAAACTTTTAGGTCCTTTTGGATTTTTTTACCACCAAAAAGAAGATATCAACTTCCTAGGTAATCAAGGTTTTAGAGACCAGCAGCTAGCACTACAATGGGTAGTAGAAGAAATAAAAAACTTTGGAGGTGATCCGTCAAAAGTAATTTTTTTTTTACCTTGAACATTTTAATAATCAACAAAATTAGCTATATTGTTATTTGTTATTGAGCGACAAATAAAAGCGCTCAAAATGTTTGGTGCTAAGACCTGGTGCACGAAAAAACCTTTCAGTTATCGAGTCGCACACCACTTGGATACCTTTAAACGCCTTGTCCAGAACAATAGTAGCATTGGTAAATGTGTAAACTTTTAAAATAGTTTTTGATAAATGTGTAATTTTTATAATTTAGTCCAAAATTAATACTTCAAAATAAGTACTTAGAATAAATTTCGATTAATGAGAGTTTTATATAATCAAAGATGTAACTAAAAAGCATTAGATTGAATGAAAATCATAGCACCTTATCTTTACTTATATGTTTTATATAAAAAACCTTTGAAATTTTTTTTAGTCGTACCTAAAGTAAGTTTTAAACGTCTTAATCTTAACTGCTTACTACTTTTTAGCAGATGTACAGTTTATAACTTTAAGATACTTTCAATCCAACAACTAAGCTCTAACTTAGATTACAATCTTCGGGGAAAGTGCAGGTGCGCAATCAGTCATGCTTCACTTGGCATCAAGAACTAATCAACCGCAGTTCATTAGAGCTATAATGGAAAGCAACCCGGCATTTTATGACTACCCGGACGTTGAAAGAGCTGCTGAACTGAGCGAACAGTTTATTGAAGATCTCGGTTGTGCTGATGACTACAACTCGGAAATTGAATGCTTGAGGTAGTGATTTTTATGCTACAGAGATTTTATGGACAAGTAAGAGAAGCAGAATGTTCATTAAAAGTGAAACAAAACTGTTCTTGATTTAATAAAGAAACATTTTTATAGCTATTTTTAAATACTTGAACACGAGAGTAACGGCAACTTGATATAACTAATAAAGTGAAGACTTAAACTTAATGAGTATTACACAAGATAGTTAAGTACAAAACTTAATAAAACTTAATAAAACTCAATAAAGTTTAATTATTTTTCGTGTTTACTGTTTACAAGTTTCATGCAATATAAACTGTCTATGTTTTTATACTTTTATTATGTTAGCTAGATAGATAGAGCTTTTGTATCAAATGTGTTAAAACGATAATTTTAAAAATCTTAATACAGGAATATTGATGCCGAATTTGTGATTAACAAAACGCTGATAGTTCATGCTAGATTTGGTATGGCCGGTGATCACAGGTCCATGGTAGAACCATTTCGTCCAATGGTTGATGGTGTTGAGTTTCCGAAACAGCCACTCGACATGTTTCAAGACGGTGATTGGCACACAAATGTAGACGTAGTAATTGGAACAAACAGACAAGAACTGGGAATTATCAGTGCAAAGTTTCAGGGAAGGAAAATAACTGAAGATTTATATATAGTTAAGTGTTATTATCATTATTAGTATGTTTACTTCTACATGGTCTGTATTTTCAAACTAATTATCATCATTTATGATGTTTTTGTTATATTTTACTTCATGAATCTAAACAGCAAACACAAAATAAATACATTTAAACAAAACGTTTAGTTAAAATTTTTAATTAACAACGCAGAAACTAACCACTTACTTAGTCGGAGAAGAATTAGAACCTAATGTAACATCAGAATACATGAAGCTAGTCCCTGAAAATGCCGGAAGACTTTTTGATTATACTGATATCATAGCACAAGAAGTTGGAGATCTATACTTTGTTTGTCCTTCTAGACTTCTTGCAAGGTATATCAAAGCTAAAAGTAAATACTTTCAACCATGTTAGATACTTTTCAAAATCAATAAAATATTTCATACTCAAACTATTCAAGAAGGCTACTATGTTAAGTATACCACAATTATAAATTGAATAAAGAAAAGGTTAACAATTAGTTCTATTGTATAAGCTACTACTTTTTAATAAACAAATGTGATATTAGGTTTTATAGATCATGTTTTTCAAAAATTAGCCTATGTACAGAAACGTCCAAAAGATTTTTCACAAGCAATAAAAAATTTATAGTTATATATTTTTGCTAAATTTTTTATAAAGCAGGGGTCAGCAACCTTTCATAAGTCGCAAGTCTTTTTATATAAAAAAGTTGCTCACAGGCCGAACTGTATAAAAAAAGTTTCTTCAAGCCGCTGTTAATTTAAAAAAAAATAGTAATTAATATAAAGTACTACTTTAAACCTAAAATATGAAAATATAAATAATAGTAGAGCACTACTAATGAATAATCATTAAAGTAAGAAAGAGCCTAGTTACAAGCTTATAACTCAAGCACTTTTCTTATTACCGTTATAAAAAAGGTATGTTTTTAGCAGAAAAGTATCTTGCGGGCTGCAGATTTTGATTTTGACGGTCAAATTTCGCCCTCGGGCCGCAGTTTTTCGACCTCTGTTCTAAGTTTTTTTTCAAATAGCACTTTTTAACTACGTATATGACATATGTTATAAAAAAATTTGACAAAAGTACTTTTATAAAAAACACGTTTTAGACAACTGTAACAGTTTCAAAATATTTTTTCTAGCCTCTATAAGTTTATTTTTTTAGGTTTATATCAAAAACTTCGTTATCTAAGAACAGCTATATGTATTCTTGGGAACACCAATCTTGTTCTGATCCGACAGATGATTGCTACTATTCATGTCATGGCTGCGAAGTTTCCTATGTTTTTAACACAAGAAACTACACAGAGTTAGAATTAACTTTTTTAACGCTTATAAAATTGCAAAATGTGTTGGCAGTACTATAAACTTTTTAAAATAAACCAAATATAATTATCGCATATATGTCCATACGAATTTTAATAACTTTTTATTAAAGCTACAATAATTATTATTAAGTAACTCCTCAAACTTTAAACATTTTAAACAGAGTAATTTACAGTGCTTACCATTTATTGTTTTAAAATGTATTAAAAACAGTTAGCTTTGTGACTTATGAGAAAAGCTTAAAGCAATCATTTGAAAATTAACAAACACTGAGGAAAATATCAAAGCAAAGTAATTCAGAAAAAACATTTTTTTATTAGTTGAGGTTTTGTTTATTTGCAGAACAGCAAAAACAACGTTTTATAGTAATTATACTGTTTGTATTAGTATAAAAACTTATATTTACTAAACTACACACAACTAAAAAAAAAACTACAAAACAAAAACAAATGTTCAGACATTTAGAATTTTTTTTAGTAGTGGGATTTTAACACAGTGATGTCAGCCATAAATTATTAATTTAAACAGCAGTTTTATTGATATATATTTTTAGTTAAAAAAAATTAATATCAAGTCGTACTACTACAATTTACTTGAGATGTTTTACTTTCACTTAATCACATTTCAAAATAATTGAAGTAAACATAATTAAAGCATAACTTATAAATTTACATTAAAAGATTTTAAAATTCAATAAGATCAGTTATTAATACTTAAAATGAAAAATAAAAGTTTTTAAACTATATAAAACATAACTTTTATTACACTACAGTTTAAGAAACGACGAAAGCGACCAATATATGTCGTTAGTTTTCAGTGATTTTTGGGGGAGTTTTGCACATACAGGAGTTCCAACCTCTCAAAATACTGAAAACTGGATAAAATATAAAAGTCTTGACAAGGTTATACAACGTAGTATAAACTTTTATAGATTTATACTTTAATATTACAAAGTTTTAGAGTTTTTTGTTAAACCTAGTTTTAGTTTTACTCGATATACATTTATTTTTTAATCTATAAATGTTTATACTGTTTTTGTTATTAACTAAAAGTAAATATTTTTTCACTATTTTTATGAATTCCTAGATGTATTTTAAATTAATATAAAACATTAAATAAAAAAAAGTTGTACAGTAATCTTCCTTTATTGTACCAACATATGTTTCTTTCCATTAACAACCCAGTTGAAGTGTGTTGATTCGTTAACACACAGAAACATATTTTGGTGCAATAAAGGAAGATTACTGTATAATTTGTTTTTATTTATAACATATTTAAACCATATATATTTGGACAAAATTGAGTACTCTAAGTAGCACAAAGTGTGAAGTTATTTCACTAGGATCTTTTGTTAGCAAACGATTAAACATATATTTTGAACAGTTATATAACATTAAGTTTTTATTTTTTATCTTTATGCTATGAAAGTAAAGAGAAGACTTGTTTCTAATAACTATTAAGTGTTTACTTATTTGAATAACCTATGAAAAAACGTGTTTAAATTTTTTCAATTCATATTTTTGATAATATGAATAAAAACTACAAATATTCAATTCGATTAAAAAACTTTAATCGTTTTGAATAAAAACGCACGTTTCGTGCTTCCCGGAACCTAAAGATTTAAGTTGCTTGCAGTTTTAATAGAGTACATGCTTATATGTGTTAATTTAGTATTATATTACTACTAATTTAGTGAAAAGAGTTTTAAAAATGTTTTTCACGTTAAAAAAAATCCATTAGTTTTGTTAAAATACTTTATTTTAAAAGACGAACAGAAAGTATATTTCTTAATAAAAAGAAGAAAAAATAATCTACGTACACCAAATCGCACTTTAAATTTTCTATATTACTACAAGCTACATTTAAACTAAATTGTAATTTTGTTATTTTTATGGCGTAAAAGAAAAAATTATAATATCGATATTAGTAATTTCTTAAAATATAAAACGAAACACAAGTATATTTAGTTAAATTTTATTTTAACTTAGAATTAAACTTTTACTAATATAAAAAATGGAATAGAACATTAACTTTTACAACTATTTGAAATTATAAAGTAAGTAGATAAGTATTTAAATTTTAAACAATACTTAATATTACTGTGGATTTTTTTTTTCTTTGTATTCTAGAAGGGGCTTCAAATATGTTCTAGCATTTTAAATCTCATAGAGATAATATTTTAAAGGAAAATTCAGAAGACTGGGAAATAATGCACATGAAATACCCTCGAGCTGAAAAAGAAGCAAACTATATGGAGGAGCTTTGTGATTTTTGGGATTCATTAAACTACTATGTTAAAATAAAAAAGCAGCCTACACCAAGTAAGTTTAATCTTAATTTGTTTACTATTTTTTAAATATCAAATGTAAAATAAGTTTGGGTTTTCAAAACAAAGTTTAAGTTTTCAAAACTAAATAAATTTTAGACGAAAATGAAGACAGCTCTGGGGAAATTTTGAAGATGAACATTATGACGGTTGTAGCAACTATTTTTAATACACTTTTTGTTTTTTACATTTACTAGATTTCTTTGTAGTTTATGAAATACTTTACAACTTAAGTACGAAGTTTTAAACTAGTAACTTTTTTATGTTGCTACTTCTTTATACATTAATGTGTTAAAAAGTCTAATACCAGTTTAAAAATTTATAACCTATGCAAAAAGTTTTAGAGTGTTTAGTTTAATTTTTGACAGTTCCATACATTATTTAAGAAGACAAAAATGACTCTTATAATGCATCAATTTAAGTAGAAGTATCTGTTCTATACTAAAAATAACAATTTAAATGTGTAGTGTCACAACAATAACATGTTTTTTTTGTATATAAAAATAGTGTATTGGATATCAAAGATGTGCTCTACAGTATTGAATAAAATTAATGTTCTACTTTTAAATCAGGAAAAAATATGTTTTTGTACGCTAATACTTAATTAACTAACGACTTTTCGCTACTCATACAGTATAAATAGCTCTATAGAGTCAAATTTCCGAAAGTATAAGTTGTAAGTAACAAAGTATTTACTTACAAAGACGATTGTTTTAATTTTTCAATGGCCTCTTCTTTTTTATTTACCTTACGACGTTATAATTTGTACTTTCAAAACTATTATAAAGTGATTTTGTAAAATAAAAACATATACGTACTTAATTGTCAATACCAAAAAACAGCTTTAAATTTTAAATACTTTATACGGTACTTTTTAATACTTGTCTTTTTTTTTTAATGCTTTTCATACTTCCTTGTTTTGTTTTTATTATACCAGGAAGGTCTGTTTTTTAAAATAAAACATTGTTTATTGTATATCTAATAAAAATATTTACATATTAAATTCCTTTAAAATAGTATTTTGAGTTTTAAGTTTCCAAGTAAAATGTTTATAGTCTTAAATATTTTTTACAACAAATATATATAAATTAACAAAACTAAAGTTTAGTTTTAATTTAACCTCTTATAAAGCTGTATTTTAGGAAGTGCATATTTTTAGTATTAAAAGTATTGATTATATTAACTATTTACTACTTATTAATGACAAGTTATAATACCATTAACTATAGATATTAGATAACATTGTTTAGACGGAGTTGATTAATGAAAATTATTTTATGTTGTTTGTAACACTAGAAAGCCTTTAAAGTTTAAAGAAACTCTATGAGAATAAATAGAAACAACCAGGGGCGTGTTTAGAACTTTTTCAGTGAAGTTGCACTTTTTTTATTCTATAATAGAGTAGTTTGTGTAGTAGCTTTTAATAACACACTTTAGAAAGTTACATAACTATCTAAAATTTCTCAGACACATAAAATTTTTTAACTTGAAACAACTTGAAAATTCCAGTAAAACAGAATGCGGAACCTCAATAAGTAATCCAGTTCTTCGACTCTTATTAAAACAATTTGAATATAAATTTCAGTCATGTTTTTATTGACAATGTGAAGACTTTGCCTGACATTGTGAAGCTAAATTGTTTAACGAAATATTTTATACATAAGAAACTAAAAACGAAGTAGAAGTCAAAATTAGTAATTAACTTGTCTTAATATAGAAAAACATACTCATTTATATGTAAATAAATTACTTAGTTAAACGGTTCCAGCTAGGACAACTTAGCTAACATCCAAACTGAAATGTTAATAAAATTAAATTTTTTAAAACAAACTAACTGCAACTTTGCAAACATTTTTTTTACAACTTGATGAAAGAAAAAACAGTAAAACTACAGTTTTTTCTAATGTTGTTAAAATAAAACAGTATGTGATTTGGTTAGAACTTTCCAAAGTTAAAAATGAAACCCTTTGAGTTGTAAAATTATTCAAAAGTGTTTTTTTAAAACTTTTGATTGGCTAATTTTGGATGAAAAGTTTTGTTTTTAAAGTTGTGCTTTGAAAATTATAAAATTATTGTACAGTTTAGACTTTTTTTTTTTGACGTAATTCTCTAAAAGTATGTTTTAAATAAAACCATATTCATTCGCTTTATTTTTACCTTTTTTCCAGTGTTTTTCAGGGGTCGCACAGGAAACAGGAAACCAGTCAACGCCCCTGGAAACAACTCACTTTTACACCTTTATATACAAATTACAACAAATTTCTAAAGTTAAATTATTTTATATTTCTTAATATTAAACAAAAGTAACCAATGAGCTTTATATTTAAATCTACATGAGCGAAACACATAGTATATTTATTTACCAGTATAAAGATTTGTTTAAGTAGTAAAGTTTAACTAATTTTGTATGTATTTATGTTCATTGTTCATTTAAAACTATTTATTCCAACATAAATTGTTAAACTTTTAAACTAATACCTGTGCACATTACATATTAAACGTTTACCTTAATAACAGGTTATTAACGCACTTACATTGTTAAACTCTACTAATATATACACTTACGTCACAATGTTTATATACTTGTATCCTTAACTTAGTATACAAACTTCAATTTATTTCTTTGAATGTGAGTTGATATAGTTAATCAACTTTTTTGATGAGGCAATTGTAAGAAAGGTCAAAAGTACTGTTTCTCTTTAGTAAGATAATAGATCTCTTTACGTTTTGAATTCTTTTATATACTTATATAAACTATTTAAAGTTTTCTTACATTAGAAACAAAACTTTTATATTTATATATGTTAAGGAAATTGTAAAGGAAGTGTGATAGACATAGATGCTGTTCAAGTTGATAGAATTATATTTTAAATAATATATTTATACGTTATATCACATAAGATAAAGTAAGATTTCTATTTGAATAAGATTTATTTAAGCACTGACGAGGTCTTTGACCGAAACTTAGTTTGCAAAATAAATTTTTGAAAGAATAAATATAAGATAAAGTGTTATTGCTTATCTAATTATGAATACACCTATTGTAAAAATAACTTTATTTCTGTAAAATCTGTTGTGAAATTGTAAAAACTAAACCTTTTGTTCAAAATTTATATTCATATTAATGATTAAAAAAATATATTACTGATGTTTGTAAACATAATTTAGTAATAAACTAAAACTAATCACAGTATATATACATATCCTAAATACTCAAAAAACTTGTTCAATGTTAAATTGTAAAAAACTAAAAACACAAAAGAAATTTAAAGAAAATAAAACTGTTATTTAAATCTAAGATAACTAACTAAAAACATTTGCATGAACTGTTAAAATTGTTTATCTTCTTGCTACATTATCAATATTGATCAATCAATTTTCAAATTTATTAAAGGGATGGTAATTATATCTAAGTTTTATTGAACCTCAAAACTTAAATTTATTTTAAGGTTTTTTAATGTGTTCTTAAAAAAAAATAGAAAACAAAGGTTTTTTAATTAATTTCAAGTTTAATAAAAAGGTTTAACTTGAATTTTAAAACACAAAAATATCATTTAAAAATCAATTAGCTGTTTATTAATCTTATTACTTATATAATTTTATACTTTGGCTAAAACTTTAAAATATTTACTCATTTTAAACTTTTAGTTATATAAATACAACAAGTATATAAGTTCTATAAAAGTGTTCTCTTTCATTAGAATTATTTTAAATAAGTTTCGTATAAAAATATATTTTTGCAATTTATAATTCAATAAAATGAATTATTTATGTTAACTTCAAAAAGTATCTTGTATTTTACCAAGTATAATTAATAATTAAGAATTTATCAATTTGTAATGTGCTTACAAACTTTCAGTATCTAACTAAGCACATTTTAAAAAGTGTTTTATTTAAAACAAAAGAAACATTTATAGTGTAAAAATAACACGTTAAAAACAAATATTAAATACTGTGTTATCAAACCTAAATTATTTAATTTCTTGACAAAATTTATAGTTAAAATTTTATTTTTCTAAGTAAAATATTAACTGTGCTGCATAACTTTTTTATATTACTTCGATTTTTTTCGTTCAGAAGAAAATGCTTAACATTCAAATAGAATATGATACAACTTTTAAGGTGTTATAAATAAATAAACTACACGAAATATACGAAATTAAGATTTATTTTATCACAAAAAAATATCCAAGTCTAAAGCAAACAGTATTTAGAAAATGAAAAGTAAAAGTGTTAGTTTTACTTCGGGTTAAGTTTTTATTTTTTATAACATTACTCAAACGTTTCATGTACAATATAAAAGTTCACTAATAATGTCATTTTATTTATTAATGAACTAGTTCATTAATGTTTTTTTTTCTTTCCAAAATTAAACGCTTTTGCTGTACTTGTAACTGATAATAAAAAAATTGTTTATATATTTCTATATTGAAATTTTAAATCTTAAATCTTTTAAAAAATGTTTTGGTGATACTACTTTAATAATAATTAATACTAATAGAAGCTACTGTAGTACTTTTATTTCAAAAATTTATATTGGTAAAAATAATTTTATAAACAATTCTTGTAAAAACACAATAACAAAACAAGTATTAGTTATATACTTACTTTTAAAGCGTAACTAGTTGTCGTATCAAAAAGTTGTAAGTAAAATTATATCAAAAATTAACAACTAATTTAGAAAAAGTTATAAAATATTTATTGGGAAGTTTAGTAATATAAAACAACCTAGTACTAGCAGTCTTATTTGTTATTAAATCTAGACTATTCAATTGCTTCAAAATACTTTTATTTTATTTACGAGCATAATTAAACAATCGGAAATATAAAGGCTTTCAATCAAAATATAAAACACTTTAAGCAGGTGTTGAAAAGAGTAACAGATGTTAATTTACAGATATGACTATCATGCGAGATAAATAAACGTTGCTAAAAATATAAGAATATAAAACAGATCGTAAAAAGCAATTAAATATAATGTATTATACGGTAGTTTGTTTGCAGTAGAGATTTTGATATAATACTATATATTATAAATCATATTTTTTTACTATCAGATTTAATGGTTATTAATTATATTTTAATTATGTAAGAATGTATATATTTAAAAACAGAAGTTACAATCAACTACATTTACAGTTTGAAATATAAATCAAGGAAGACATTTATAATTTTTATGTTTTTGTAACTAGTAAAACCCGATAAAAAAGTGTAATTTAACTTTTAGTAATTTTCTATTGCATTTTAATCTAGATTAGAGTTTTTCAATTAAAAATACAAAAGTATTTAGGCTAGTCACAAGTTTAAAATAATTCAAAATTAAAGTTTTTTTGAGCATAGGTTTATCTTAGAAACTTTAATATTGCAGAAAAATGACATTCTTATTATTGTTTAAGTTATTAAAAGAAAAGTGGATTTTTTTTAAATTTAGACTAATCCTAGCTAGACAATACATTTTTGTGCGGAATATATTATAATTTTCTTAATATTTTTTTTTGTAGTTTTTTAGTAATGGATTAGGTTGATAAGTCTTTGTAATAAGTAAACTACGTAGCATATGAAAAATTGTACGACTCCAACGTACATGTTTTCATTTCAAATGTTTATTATAAGAGTAAACTGATAAAACTAAACAAAGGACATAACATGACGTAAGTTTATTTAGTATAATTTGCTGCAATCATTTAGCTGCATTAGAACAACTGTAATGCTTTTTAACTCTATGTCGTTAAAAGATTTTTGATGGTTCAGTAAAAACTTAAAGAACAAAAAAGGCAGATAATATACATACAATATTTATTGTAGTGTATTATGTTTAAGTTTTATTGTTTCTACTTCATGCTACTTTTTCATATAGGTGTTAGAAATATTTTCGTTTAACCAGTAGAACGTAAAAATAGTTTTAATTACTCAAAACTGATTAGACTAACTCATTTTTGTTGTAAAATAAACTATCAAAACTAGTAAAACTTATTATTTCTGATTAAATATTCATAAATTTTTACTATACAAAATTTACGTTTATTTTTTAAGATTTTAAGATTAAACTTAAATAAACCTCGTTACAATGTACAGTTTTTTTGTTTGTAGAAATAAAATAAAGTCTAAATGTCTATAAAATATATTATTAAGTTGTAATTAATTGCCACTTTTAACATTTAGTTTGAAAATAATAGATAAATATTTGTTTGTATTATTAGCTATCACGATGTTACAAACAATTTTTTGTTGGAATAAAAGACTGAAGATCAAACTTTTTTACGTAAATTTGTGCTTGAGCTTTGTATGTTTTAGTCAGGCAACACCTAAGGTATGTTTATAAAAAAAAAGTAATTCATTTTATAAAAAACTTTAAAAGTTAAGTAGATGCAAAGATTTTTATACAATCTCTATGTTTTATGATCGGTGTAGTGTCATATCAAATAAAAACGTTTTAATGTACACAAAAGTCTGTAATTCATAGTATGTAAGGACTGTTTTTTGCACAAAAAACAGAAATAAAAAAGAACCGTAAAGTAAATACTACTTTTGAGAGAAATAATTTTTTCATTAAATTTTTTATTAAAAAAAAATAAACTCATTTTCAAATTAAAAAGACTAAATTTACTGATTTTTTTTTTGTTGCAATTCTCACAACTATTGAAGGTAAGATATACGCTTTAAAGTTTTCAATAACAATCATTTTTAACTTTCCTAAAATACAACATTGTTTATTGAACGACGAAAAAAAGCGCTCAAAATATACGGCCCTAGGACCGGATGCACGTAAAAAGATTTCGTTTATCGAGACACATACCCCTTGGATACCTTTTAACGTCTTGTCGAGGACGTTAAAAAAAATTACAAAAAAATAAATAAGAAAGACATAAAAAATTTTAACTATTAAAAAATTAAATAAAAATAAATATTTTAATATTATTATAATCATAAAAATTATCTTTATACATACAATTTTACTTAAAATTGTAAAAAATAGGCTTTAATACAACTATAAAACTACTACAATTAGTTGTTAATCAACTTTTTATCTCGATAGAAAGTATCTTATCTAATCATTTCTTATATACTATAACAGAATAGCTTACTTTAATAACTCAATTAAGTAAGTAAGGTTTTAACGTAGTTTAGTTTATTCAAAAAAAAAATTTTTTAAGTTATAAAGATTTTTTTTTGTAAACTATGTTCACTAAAAGCTGCAAGTTTGTTTTTACGTTCGATTTGTTACAGGTTTTAATTGACATTTTGTTGGGAAAATATAAAATTAACAACATAGCAAAAAGTTTGTTTTCCAAAAATACTAGAAGTAATTTTTGAAAATATATCTTTTAGTTTGATAAAATCAAAAAATTAATTACAACAAAACTTTTTTTTTAGAAAGAAAAAGTTTTTTTTAAGGTTATACATAACATATATTCAAAAATTAAACTTTCAAAACATCATTACACTTATGTTTACCAAATTATACAAACCTTATTGGAAATTTATGATTAAAAGACCCAAAGTTTTTTTAAACTTTATTATTTTAACTAGTAGGACCAGTTACTTTTGTAATTTACTGTTTTATTGTAAGCTATTTGTTTCAAACGTTTTTTTTAACTTAACTTCCTTAAAACATAGTCTTCAAAGCAAAAAAAAACAGTGAATATCGATATAACAAAGAATGCTAAAACTAATTAACAAATACCAAAAAAGAACAGTTTAATTTTTTTAATATCCAATAAAAACATATTTTACAACTAATTGCTGTGCACAGCAAAAACTATATGTCAAAAGTGTTTACACGGTAACAAACTTAAGTAAAAAGCTCATTAGAGAAATAATAACATAAAAAACAGTATATTTAAAACTGTTTCTTTATGTAAAGTGTACGGTGTATGTCGTTAAATCACTTTAACTTTACAACTATTATCCTAAATCAACTGAGCTACCTAACTGAATTAAAAAAAGCTTTTAGTTTTTTTTTATAATGGACTGATAACAGCAACAAAATAGTAATGCAAATACCTTAAAATCATAAAAACTCAAAAACTTAATTTTTTGCTAATCAATAGTACTTGTTCTTAATTCTATTCAATATCAATGTTTGATATAAAAATTAAATACAATCTTCGTACAACAAAATAAATAACTTTAAACTTTATTTCATAAAGCTCATATTTTTTAGTGCTCCCGCAGGGATTGCTCAGCTCAAGGCCGTAATGCAGTTTGCGGGAACGATGGCCGTATATACAGCAACTTGTGCGAAATGGAACAGCAATCTTGTTGGCAGAGCGTTTCTATTGATCAGGTTTCGTGTAACAGAGATTTTAGTAAGATCTATTCTTGCCATGGCTTCGAAGTAAAGCCACTTCACAGTACTCCGATAATAACTAACAGGGTGAGAGTTTTCAGAAAAACTGATGGCGACAACTTTACATTGACCTGCCGTGCCGAAGGTTTTCCTAAGCCGGTGATCTTTTGGCAAAAAAACGGTGAGCAAATCGAAAATTGGCAACAGACTAACGGCAATGAGAGTGGTTTATTTTCGCAAGACAACCGGCTTATATTCAGATCGTTCAAAGCAAGTCTAGTAGGCAACTATACGTGCCGGGTATTCAACTGTAAACTGGCTATAGAGCATCTAAGCACTTCTGAAAACAGACGAAGAGCAATAACAGCAAGAAAACCTTTTGTAGAAGCCATTTTTACTGTTAAATACAAAAGTCTTAGTAAGTTAGAGTTTAATTATTGTAAACTAAATTAGATTTTTATTTTGATTTGCCTAACTGTTGAAAAAAAAGTTACTTTTTAATGCAATTATTGGCATTTTTTTTTTCAATGTTTACTAAATTAAGCTACCTTTTCGTAAAAGTGTCTTTTTTATTCTTCTTTATACTACTTATTTTGAGGGAGGCTCGATGTCTAAAGCATCAAGTTCAAAACTTATGTGAACTAGTTCTTGTTTTATATCATTTATATATATACAAATAATTGTATGAATATTTTAACGCGTTTTTTCTAGATATAGATTTTAAAACACTTTTTCACTTTTTTATATCAAGTTGTTTATCCAAATAAAACAACATAAACCTTACGTTTTTACAAATTAATATTATAGTTTTTCTTTAATTGCTTGTTCATAGAATGTTAAATGAAAAATTTTTTTTTTATTAGTTTTGAATATTAAGTATAAGTTTAGTAAGTGCTTAAAAATTTAAAGCAGTACACTAAAAATTATAAATAAAAAACTTTTTCGTCTCAAAATTACTTTTAGTTTTTCTATAAATGTAATTACAAATAATGCAGCTAACAAAGCATGCCGCAAACAACTGGGGTCAAAAGCACCTGTGTCAAGAGAGGATCAAAACATATTTGGTGAGATTGGTCAGCCAATCCACTTGGAATGCTCAGTCGAAGGAGTTCCAACTCCTGTTTACAAATGGTTTTTTAAAAATTCAAATAATGATCGGAAAAGAAATTTGGTTGAGGAAGGAGCAGGAATAACATTCAGTGCTGATAAAAAACACCTTTTTATTGACTCTTTGCAAATGATACATGACGGAAAATTTATTTGCACTGCAAATAATTGCTTAACACCTCCGGCGGCTAAAACCAAATTTAGGGTTAATGTACGTCATAGAAGTAAGTATTTTTATTTAATTAGATACTTTTTATTAAAACAACATCCAAAAAATAACACTGTGATGTTAGTATCGGGTACGTACACGAGTTAAAAAGATCACAAATTTCAAATTAATAAGAAAGTTTTTATTGGGCCACAACTCAAAAAGTAACACATATCAAAAAAATAAAATGCGTATGATTTGACTTAAATACTAAATCTAGCTGTCAAAACATAACAAAGTTGGTTGTTACCATAAATGCGTTCACTGAATTTTAACTCACTTAAAATTTAATTGAGTTTTGTTTTTAATTTACAGGCAGCGAACATTTTGAAGAGCGATGTTTGCAACAAGAAAATCTAAATGAAATTTGCAACGATGACAAAAAAGTTGCTTCTTATTATTCTTTTGATTTAAAAAGAAATAGATGTGTTCTTAAAACCAAACCCGTTTGTTCAGCTTTAAAAAACAAAGTAAGACCTTTGTACTGTTTGAGCTTTGTATACAAAACTTATACAGTTTGTAAATAAAAACCAGGTTAGCGTTTTTTTTTACATCAGTTTTTATCTGTTAAAAAAGTAAGTATTAGTTTAGTTAAGATGTGGAACAATGTGCTATTTTAAGTCTTAAAACACTGTTTTTAAAAAGCTAAGACCAAAACTTAATTGAAATCTATTAAAGTTTAATAGTTATACAACAAGTTTTCTTGAAAAACTATATTTAGTTTAAATAAGGTTACATATTCAAAACTTATTTTTAGATGTTTGTTAGTTATATAAAGTTTTATCATAAACGTTTAATATGCATTTTTTTAATAGACGTATATTTTATTTAAATTTATGGTGTTTCTTTAAAACTTCTAGCAACAAGTGGTTCGACAATTTAGAATGATAACAAATGCAAACCGTAAAAAAAGTATCTAAATCTCGGTACAGCGTAGTAACAATAGATTAAGAGTTCTCATATATATTTTTATAGTTTACTGAACGATAAAAAAACGCTCAAAATATTTGGTCCTAGGACCTGGTGCACGAAAAACCATACGGTTATTGAGTCGCACACCACGGATACATTTAATGTCTTGTCCAGTACAGAAACATGTTAAAATTACAAGTATATTTATAAACTTAAACATTATCAATTGTCAAAACTTTTGAATGACTTTATTAAAAAATCAGTTATGTTAAAGTTAAAGGATAATATTTTGCCAATTAGCCAGTATGTGGTCTAAACTCTTCTGGTCGGCAGCTTTTTATGCATCACGTGCCGGATTTACTGAAAAAAAATTATTGCGGCTAAAATTTGCTTTATTCTACTTTGAAATTACAATTATTTTAATGCAATATTTTTATGAAGTAAACAAAAAATACAGCAGTTTGCTCAAAAGAAAAAAAAAATATTTAAAAACCTTTATCATAAAAAGGTTTAAACTTCCTTTATTGCATTAGTTTTTTTTTACCTAAAAAGCACGTCGTGGACAACAAATCACTGATTTTTTAGCTACATTTTGCCGATCCCTGATCTGCAGTTATTTTGCTTTTGTATATTTAAATAATACTTTAAAATCAATGAGTTAGTTTTAAACTACTAAAATTTATTTGTTTATTCATAAGTCTATAACATATAAACGTAGACATCGTTTGTCACTTTATGGCTTAATGAAGTAACAAGTTTATAAAACCTAAGCTTTAATTAGTTATATTATCGTAACTTGTTTTTTAGTTTAAAAAATCAATTTTTTGATAATTTAACTAAAATAGTATCTTGTATTTATGCTGCTACTTGATCAAAAAGAGATTTTTTAACAAGAAAATTGTTCATGAGTAGATTAAAATTTATAACTATATCCTTGTAATGTTTTTTTATTTAGTATACACAGCTTTACTTTTCATCTGATTTAATAAAAAATCATTTAGTATTAGGTATAAGGTTAATTAATTTATTTTCAAATATTTTATTTTAGTTTAACATTGATAAATCTAATTATTCTTTATAGCTTCAAATTTTTTATTTATTACTTGCTATGTAAAATCATGGTGTGTCACCAACCTTTCAGTAATATCAAAAAAATATATATTTCAACAATTAAACATAACCTTAAGAAACTAACATGATATATAAAACAATGCTTCACTTTTATCTTGATTTCTTTGGTTAATAGTTGTTTTTTTGTAGAAAGCTATAGAATTTTAAATGTTTAAGTTAACCTTAAAAATAAATCTATAACTATAGAAAATTATTTACACGTATTTAAATTTTGAAGGAATATGTTCATTTGAAAAAGCATAATAATTTTACCTAAGTTTGTTTAGATTTTGATAACATTGAGCTAGTAGCAATTCAGCTATTTTTACAAAATTAAAAAAGTTTTTGCCAATATTCATCAAGCACTATACAGCACCGCACGATCATTAAAAACAATTTCCGAGATAATGTAGCATCGGTTTCATCCAACTACGTCTCATCATGCTAGACTAAAACGGCGGTCTCTCGC
The DNA here is from genome assembly GCF_965202585.1 of Thalia democratica. Lineage (NCBI taxonomy): Eukaryota > Metazoa > Chordata > Thaliacea > Salpida > Salpidae > Thalia > Thalia democratica. The sequence goes on from NC_139165.1 coordinate 65,143,876, forward strand.
ACTATATCTGTCTCATGAGCCCTAAAAATAGGATCTAGCAAACAAACCAATCTGCAAAAATATAAATTATAAAAGACTTAGAGACATTTAAATTTTCGATTACCTATCTCTTTTTTTTTAAACGCAAAACAATAACTAAACTGAAAATTAATTAAAAAACTTTTTTTAAGAACAGAGAATAAATTTTAACAATGAAAAATACTTTTTCATTAAAAAGCAAACGGACATCGTTTTTGAAATTTAACACATTGGTTAAATAAAGATGGAAATCTAACGTAACCTTTTTAAAAATCTTAAATTGAGCGAGTTTTTTAAATAGCAATTAAATCTTAGTGTAACTATTTTTATTAGATTGCGTATATATTTTAAAAAAGTTCTTAATCACTTACTTTTCACTAAAAATAATTAATTCTTAAACTTTTAATAAAACCGTTATTTAGTTTTTCCTAACTCTTACGCGAAACTAATACCTAGACATTGTAAATGTTTTCCTTTTTTACCATAAAATATGTTTTACTAATTGAAATTTAAAACTTTTATAAAAAAAAATTATTCACCTAATAATTTATCACGATTTTTATTCATTCTTAAAACAATTTAAAAAAAACTTTCCAGTGCAGATCATTAGGCGCTATTATAAGCTTAAAATACGTAACACGACATTAGAGTTTTATTATTTTATCAATTTACATTTACAACTTTTTTTATTCTTTTTTTAAGTTCGACACAATTAATGATTGCAACCTTATGTGTGGAGTTTATTGCAATTTTGGACCAAAAACAACATGTAGTGATCCTGCAGAATATAATCACTGGTTTTACAACAAAACAAAGAATGTTTGTGAGGTAAGAAATTTTTTCTTTTTATTTGATAAGTAATCAAAAACCTAAGTTATATATATTTTTGATATATGTAAACTTATTGGTATACTTATTTTGGAATGTTTTTTTTTATTTTAATTGAAATAGTAAATTTATGAAATTATACAGATGTTCAATAGAAGTCTTTGCCCTAAAACCAACAATAACTTTAAAAAACAATCAGATTGTCAAAATACTTGTGTAATGAGAAAAAAAATTATTAACCTGTACAAGAACAACAAAGCAGATAGTGTACCTGTACCATGCCAACATCAAAAATGTGCAAAACCTATCCTGCTCGAAAACTATTGCACGCAAGACTTCATCATTCGAATTAATGATGTTAGCTATAACGAAGACAATGATAATTTGAGGTTCAATATAATAAAACTACTTGCAAGCAAAAAATCTGCAATGTCTGCTTACATAGAGCAGCATCAGATGAGCAATGGACAGTTCAAAGTACGAGTTCGAGATAGTTGTAATTGTCTGAAAATAAAGAAAGTTACGCTTGACAAAGGTTCAAGTGCTTCATACACTCTTTCAGGAACAATAGAAAATTCTGAATTAGTTATAGATAACACCTCTTATTTTCAAGTTTTCTCTAAAAGCGACGTTAAAAAAATGAGGGGTTTTACGCCGATAACCTGCAATTTATTTAGTTCTTGGAGCACCTACAATATAAATACTAATGTAAATAAAGCAGTTGAAAAAGCAGCTAATTCAGCAGGGATAAAAATTGTAAGAAAACTTAACAAATTTGATAGTTTTGTTGGTGAATATTAAAGCGAGTTTTTTTTTTTTTTTATTTAATTGAGGTTTTAGCACTGTACATTTTAAAAATTTTGTAGTTGTAATCATAGTTAAATTGTTTTCTAAGTTTAGCTAATAAAGTTTTATTCTATTTTATTCAAGCAAAAAAATTAATTATCAAAAATAAATTTAAACGTTTTAATACTATCAATTTCTTTTTTTAAGACAAATTTTGACAGTTTTTATGTATTAGTATAAATTATGTTTATTTTTAGTAAAGCACATTAAACTTGTACATTTATTTGTATTTATAAGCTTTTTCTGACTACTTAAGTTATTGAACTTTTAAAGTCTTTTTAAAGCTAACTAAGTATCACAGACTTCAGCTATAATAAAAGTTTTCGTTTAAGGGAATATTTAAACCAAAACATTTTTTTATTTTAGCTTTTGTTACATAAGCATTCTTTAATTTACACATGTTTTAGAAAATTATAGTTATGCTTATAAATAAAGTTTTTTAGACAATAACTGTTTTTTTAATTGTATTAAATACTACGAAAAACAGAAGTTAAAATGATACTAGTCTGTTGATAATTTTTTGATAACTTCGTAAACACGTTATAAGTAAATAAAACAAAATTTTATCCGATTTACTCAGGAAAGATAATAAGCTATGTTACATAAGTTTATTTGAATTATGATTTTATCTCAAGGATTTTCTATCATCGTTTAAAATTTAACTATTTTTACAAACTAAAAAAAGTTTTTATAAAATTTATCTGATCAAACTATAACTTGATTTTTGTTAAACAATTGAATTCAAGCTTATAATAACTCTATTTTAGTAATAAAATATTTTTTATTTGTTTTAATAAAGTTTCATACACTTTTTTATAATTTGTATTTTACAGTTTAAACATCTCTTAAATAAGATTTCTTTTTCAAATAGAGATTATTTTTAAACCTGTTTATTAATACTTCTAAAGTAGTGGTTCCCAACCTTTTTGATGCCCCGCACTACTAAAGTCTCTTAATTTGATCTCGCACCCCTAAAACTATAGGAAAAATATAGAAAATACAATGTTACATAATACGCATTGCGGTTTTTGCAGGCCTTCAACTGTTTCAGTGCAAGTAAAGCCAAACTGAACATAACTATAATTCCACTTCCTTATCTTTGACATGATTGAGTACTAATTAAATAAACTGTATTCTAAGAAATATAAAAAAGTCAATTACTAGACTTTTTTTTTCTTAAGATTTATACAAAAATAATGCTTTAGCCTATGGCTTCGTCATTTAGTTTTTTAAGATTTGAAAAAATATTAGAAGTGAGGAAAAAGCACTAGAAAAGTAATAAATATTAGGCTTAAACTTAAAACTAAACTGTTTATACATTTAGTTATGAATATATATACTTGAAAAATAAAAATCAGCTGTTCTAAGTTAAGCTTATGTAATGCTTTATTTTCAAAACTATTAGCAGCTAGGAGGTTTCAAAATAATAAAGGTTTGAGTTAAAATTTTAAAAAGTTAAAAGATATATAGTCTTAAATTGTATAAATATATGTATATAAGCAAATACAAAAAAAAAGTTTGTATGCTAACAACATAAATAGAAAAAAGTAGATTGAAAAAGGTAAACGGTTTGAGTTCAAAAAAGGAATAAATAGAAATAAAGTTGATGCATTGAATACTTTTGCTGATCTATAAAAATTGATTTCACTGAAGCTAAAAACAAGTTTTTTTAAATGGTATAACTTACAGTAATTGCTCTTAACTGTACAATTTACTGAAGTTAAATCATTAAGCACCACTTTCTGCACAACTAAGCTTAATAGAAAATTACATTATAAATGTAATAGACTTAACAGAACCTGTTCTTAACAGCTAATAAAAAAACCTGCTGAAGATACTAATTTCTATCTAAGTATTTCAATTAAAACAGATGCTAGCTCATAAACTGTTTTAAACAAATAATGGCCAGTTAAGAAAATAAAATATTTAAAGAATAGATGATCAAAATTCACAGGTGTAAAACTCTAAGAAAGCTTTACTGAAACGTTAATTATAAACTAACAGCTATTAAATAAAAATAGTAAAATGAATTTACTTTTAGAAAAGCGCTCTTGTTCTATGACGTATTAATAAAATTAACTTATTCAGAAAATTAGCGCCAACTTCTTTTTATAACAAAATGTACTTTTTAACTTTATAAACTTTATCAGAAAGTGAAAATCTCCTTATTTATCATACAAAAATGAAAAGCCATTTCGCACCCCTGGTTGGGAACCCCTGTTCTAAAGGGATTTTCCAAGATTACTTCTCAACACAACAAAACAGAAAGCAATGTGTATTCGAAAAGTTGTAAATATTACTTTAAAAATCATAAAGTTCCTCCATAAAAATTTGTTTAACTTCTGCACAATGGGTTTTTGTAATAATCGCCACATGTAACAAAATCCAGCTAAAAAATCTATTATTTCTTATTTTTTAGGTCTCATATAACTAGCTAAAAACTTCGAGATTTCGCATCAAATCATTTACTTTTTGTAAAGTCTTAAACCTAATTAAAAAACTTGCTGACAACAAAAATATAATACTTTATTGCAAAACTAAATTAAGATATACTATAAATCAAAACAAAACTCATTAATTAAAAACATAACTATTGAAAAAAAAATTAAAAAAACTAAAATGAATTCAAAGTCATTAAATAATAGTGTTAAAAAATTGATTCATAAAATAAAAATAGATTTAAAACAAAACAAAATAAAACTGCACTAAAAATTTTGAATTTTTAGCTAAAATCTGCATTGTAACAAGATCTCATAAAGCAAAAAGGCATTCAACTGACTAAAATAATTAAAGTAAAAAATAATTGGATTTATCGTCTTCTAATTCAACGTTTCCCATAACTCTGTAATAAAACTCTATTTAATTGAAACAAACTACAAAACAAAATCTTAACTCTTTAATTATAAGATTATTTTATCTAAACAAAATTTCTTTAAGCATATACCTACCTTAAACAAGCTATAAATAACAAGTATTTTTTTAAATTATTCAAACATTGTTTTAACTAGGCTATTTGAATTATTTTCACTTGAATATTACTATTATAATTACACACATGTGTGCAATAAACTAATTTTTTAACATTTTCAATCAATGTTGTAAAAGAACATCTTAATAATATAAAAAAATAACTGTTCACAAATAAAAAATCTATTATTTTGTGTTTAATAAATATATCTCTAATAAAAATAATAGATATAAGGTTAAACTTAAAAGTTGCTTTTACTAACTGTCCATATCAAAACTGTCAGAAGCTAATTGTCCAAAAACATCGTCTTCGTTTGGCATTGCCTTTCGTACTTGTTGCTGAAACATTTTTAAGTCTTAGAGAATAAATTAAGACTTGTTTTCTCAACTTTTAAAGTTTAAAAACATTTCTGTATAAACTTGTGTTAAGAGAATCTAGCATTGAAATTCATAACATATTTAAACCATATATATTTGGACAAAATTGAGTACTCTAAATAGCACAAAGTGTTTTCAGCTCGTTTTCAAGTACAAAGATACCTGTGGTGAGTTTCCTAGAACATTTAAAAATTCATTTGGAGAGTCTTCTGCCCTGGATATTTCAAAGAAAAAAGGCTCGTCGTTGGAAAACGTATCGTTATCGTCTGAGAAGTAGCTGTAAAAAAGTTGAGATAAATGAAATGCTTTCGAACGTGTTAAATAAAAGTTTAATCTTAGTACAAAAAATGCAAACTGCACTATAAATGTGCACAAGCACCTATATAACTAAACACGCATCAAGTCAATGCAGTCAACACTAATATACAGAAAAACTAAATTTACTTTATGCTTAATTTTAGCTCCTTACAAATAACAGACAAAACTTTGAAGTCTAAAATATGGTATGCTTTTAAGCGTAATTCAAATACGAGACAGGTCCAATAAAAATATAAAAGTACCCGCTGGAGTTTTCAGTTCTTGGACAAACAGAACACCCGATTGGTGAGCGACCGGGCCCGCGTGGGAAAGGTTCTTTCTCAGCCGGCGACTTCAAGTATGTTCTGGTGGCGCCCGCGTGGCACTCATTTCTCTCGCGCTGCCAAATGTAGTGATCTGCATCAATCATCATCACCTAATTGTTTGTTTACTAATGTTGAAAGAAAAACTTGAAATTTATAAATAAATGCTTTGTACGTACTATGCAAATAAACAAACTGTAGAGAATTGTTTCCTTACTGGGCTGTTTATGCTTTAGTATATCATTCAAAAGAATTATTAGTTTTTGTTTTTTAGAGTAGGAAATAAGCTGGTAATTTTTTTTCTTATATCATTTATAATCTAAAATCTCAATAAGATACAGTAAAACTTATTTTCAAACCTCTTCACAGCACTTTCTACTGACTGCTCCGCGGAAATTCATTTTTCCAAATAGAGCAACTCGTTTAACGAGAAATTCTTTAAAATTATCCTTCCACGAACTACCAAGAGCCCAGGGAAATATCTCGTACTTATAATCTTCCTCATCCTCTTCATTGTCATTAGCAAGGTACCTATTGAAAAATAATTTGAAAATTGTATAGAAGCTTGACTGTGATATATGTCAATATATTTACTATTTTTGTAATTTGCTATAAACTTCTAATTAACAGAAAACAGATTGAGCACTACTTGTAAAAACTATAAAAATTTAAGTAAATCAGAAATTTACAGTATTTTTCATAATGTAAGTAATGAATAAAAACGCTTGATAATTTAGTTCCGATATCACGTTAAGAATTTAAATTATTTTTTTTAAGAGGATAAGCTTTGTGAACATAACTTGAAATTTTTTAATTAAAAATTTTTAGGAAATGCTACTCTAACATTTATTTTAAAAATTATATTAATGACTTCCTATCAATTATAAAATACTTTTTTAAACTAGAATAAAGAAAATTGTTATACCATTATAATTTTTTTTTACGAATTTTCTTTTTTATAAATATATTACTGCATTTTATAACCTTATTAGTTTATTAATCGGGCATTCTGGTAAATTCCTTTTTTTTTTAATTACAGTTTTTTTTAAAGATATGGCACCTTAAAATTTGTTACAAGAATTTGAATTGTTGAAAATTGAATCATCATGTAATCAGTTGTCAAATTTTTTTTTTTAACATCTCAAAACTTTTAAACCCATACCTCTTTTATTAAAGTGTTTTAATTATTCTTTAACTACGACTGAACTGCGGGTTACATTCTTAAAAAATTATCAACTGTTATATACAAGAATTTCTAACGAGCAAGTTAACTGAAAATTTCAAAACTTAAGTTTTAAGCTAAAGTTATCATAATGGAAAATAAAAACAATCACGGAGATAAGAATATATAGTCCTTTTATTTTCAGAAACTGAAAAATAACTTTCTAAAAAATTTCATAATATAATAGTATCATTATTACTTGTATTAATTATACTATATAGATTTGATTTTTTAAGTCAAATCGAAATTTTCATGTAAAAATTATTTAAAATTCCTGTTTCTTTCTAGCCTAAAACTTCAAATTCTAGGTTTTTTGGCAACCCTATTAAATTTAATGCTCTTATGAAGAGCTATTGAACTTTCTGAATGTAAAATTTGACTAACTTGATTTTTTTCAATGGTAAATATCAACTGCTGGAAAAACAAAATATTTCTAAATATGTGCATTAACTCACCCTATGGGTCCAAGTACATTTATAAAATGATAAACAGAAGATTTCAAAATTAATAACTATACTATATAAGTAAAACATCATGCTTGGGCGCTCTATATATTATGAGTAGTTTTAAGGATAAGTGTGGAATTTCGATAAAGTAATTATTTATTTTTTATAAAAAGAAATGTTTGCTGGAAATAAATTATCAACTGTTTGTCTACACTATAAATCTATTTATTTATAATTACTATTCAACTGTTATTTATTGTATTATTAGTATTATGGTTTTTTTGAATAATTACTTTTATATACAAATTAAAAACTTTATATATAAAAAAAACAAAAAAAAACAAGAACAACAACAACAATATTTTTTACTGATTATAAGACCTAAGCATTTAAAATTAATGTTCGAAAATATTTAACATCATTGTGGCAAATATATGTTATGCAAACAAGAAAGAGAAAGTCGGTCTGTGTAAAAATACAGGTTTTATAAAAATTCAAAAAACAGTTTAATTAAATTGTAAAAACTTCAGAATTTATGTAGCAAAGTGTATTGAGTGTGATAAATATTATGTTAGACAGACAATTACGTCCTTTTCACAAAAGTGGTGCTATCACAGCATAGTTAGAAAAACATAATCACCAGTGAAGCAAATAATTGAGTTTTACTTATGCTATACTACGCCAATAAACATCTATCAACAAGCAAAATTTCGAGTAATCATACTCAACCACTTTTATATATTCAACAAAAAATCATACGGACATGGACTACAGTGCTTGTTCACTTATCCGGACAGTTTCAGCAGAAAAGAAAATTCAAAAAAAAAATTAAACACAAGTACTTGTGTGTGATACAAATATTTAGGCTTTCATGCAGTAAAAAAAACTTTGAGTTATTTTATAAATTCTGCAATTTAGTTCAATACTATGATATAATAACACTACTAAAGCTAACATTCAAACTTTGTTCAAAACTAGTTTAAATTATCAAAAATCTTTCTATGTAAAAGTAAAATAAGTTAGTTTACAAATTTTATTTTTACTAAGTTATTTAAATTACGACTTAAAGTTTTTTATTTAAACTCTTAAAGTTTTTTTTGACCGTTGATTAAATTCTAAGTTTTTTTAGAAAACGAACTTATAACAGTTCTTTTATGTTTGATTTTTATTTTAAACTATATTATAAAATATGTTAATTTTTGAATTCAATTAATTTTTTGTTTAAGTGCATGATTTTTTTTTTGCTTTTATTTATAAGTTATATAAGTTTGACACACTCAACATACCAGGTTTTAGAAATGGACAAGACATCAAAAAAAATAAAGAAAACGAGTTGCACTAACGATTGACGAAAAACTAGAAGTTTTTAAATGGTTAAAAAATAATAGTGCCAAAGTCTTTTATAATGGAGCAGTTTAGCATAGGCAGGTCATATTTGTACGACATAAAAAGTAAAGAAATTTTTTAAAAGCTTAAAGCAGAAAAAAAGAGATGAACTTTTATTATTCATTATGCATTGCATAATATACAGTAGTTGGGTAGGTGTCAAATTTGCGCAAGCGGACAAAATTGTACGAGGAGACTAAGTTGCATGAAGATACTTTTGCACGAGCAGACAAAATTGCACAAAGACACTCTTGCACGAAGACACTTTTGCACAAGGGGATATTTTTGCACAAGGGGATATTTTTGCACGAGCAGACAATTTTGCACGGGTTGAATTTTATACTTATTTATTATTTTTTATCTTTTTTATTTAGTTTTTATTTTATTCTACTTTACTATCACTCTTACCCCTAAACCTTAACATTGGTTGGTAACTTATTTTTTTTTAACTATTTAATTTCTTTTTTATTCTTTAGTATTTATTTTTTTTTACTATCACTGTTACCCCTAAACCTTACCATCGGTTGGTAACTTATATATTTTTTTTTAATTAATTAATTTCTTTTTATTTTTTATTATTTGTTTTTTCTTACTACCACTGTTACTCTAACCCTTACCCTCGGTCGGTAGTTTTTTTTTTCTTATTTATTAATTCATTTTTTTTGTCTTTTTTTAATAATAACTTTTATTAGTTAGTTTTTTTTTACTATCACTCTTACCCCTATCCCTTACCCTTGGTCCAGTTACTTTTTATTTCTTTTTGTTTTTTTATTGATTTATCTTAAAGTTTTTTTTTTTTTTTTTTTTTACTCTTGTGCAAAAATGACCCTCCGTGCAAAATTGTATTCGTGCAATTTTGTCTCTTGTGCAAATTTGTCTATGTGCAAAAGTATCTTCGTGCGAAATTGACCCTTTGTGCAATTTTGACCCGTTCCCAAAGCAGTTATATTATTTTAAGAATTAATGATTTTTTGTACTTATCCGTACATGTTTACAGAAAAATCTTGCCTAGCATAACCGGATAAGTGAATAAGCAACGTATTTAGAAAGCAAATGGATAAATTGGTTCCAAATAAATTATGCAAAAATATTAAAAAAACAATATACTACTTTTTATCAATAATAACATCAGCATTATATCAAAAAAATTATAAGACATTCAACAAATATAATTTATAGAAAATTGACTTTTTTTAAATGTTTTAACCTTATTTCATAACAAGACAAAGTAAATGTAAAAGGTCAATACTTATCAAGTTGTTAAACAACGATTAACAATAAATAAGCTTGAATAAAATTAGTGTTTAGAGATTTGAGAAACGATTTTGTTTTCAATTAAAGCTTAACATACTTAATTTCAAACAAACTCACTTACAGGGCAACAAAAAAGTTTTCTACAGTGTAATCTTTAATTGGAAGAGAAGCTCGCTTAAAGTAAGTCAACACCATTGCCAACAAGTACTTGTCTGAAACTCTGTAACAACAATCTAGTAGAAGAAACTCTGATATCACTTTTTCATCTGTTTTTATGAAAAGCTAACTAAAGCTTTAGTAATAGAATTATAGTTTGTTTAAAAACAAATATTTAGAGATATTTTTAATCAAACTTTTCGGTTTAAACAAAAATAAACTAGTATCTGTTGAGATGCTAACAATACATACTTACTGACTTTAAAATTGCCTGTTAATCTTACAAAAACATTTTTTTTAAATTTAAGAGTGTTTTCATCTTTTATTAATAAATTATTATAGAATTACTTTATATAAATCATAAATTCTATCTGAGTTCACATACATGCAAAATAACAATAAACCCTTTTTGCTTCAAACACTATATTTATAATTGATATTTTTTATCAAAAACTACACTAACATTATATTATAAACAAAAAATATTTGAATAAAAAATTATAGTAAATTATAAGTTAAGACAAAAATATATTTTCCATTGCATAATTTTTTTTCATGTGATAACAAATAGTTCTTACTATATAAAAATGTAGTGATAATGAGTTTTCATGTTATTAACTTTTTTCTTACCTTTTAGCCATAACCTATCTTGTAGGGGTGGGCAACTTTTCATGTTAGTTGGTCAGATTTATCAAGAAAAATGCTTTTGCAAGCCCGACTTATTACAAAACTTTTTTAGCGTACCACGTTCTTTAAAAGTACAGTACCAAAACTTAAAAACATATATATAAAGCAATATTTTAATGAAATAGTTATTTAATAAACACTATTGTAAAATAAAAATCTAACTAAGAGAACATTTCAAAGTATTTGGTTTTAAAAGTTTTTATTTCATTTGATATTTTTAAGTTAAAAACACGTTACGAGCCAAAGAGTTTTGTTATCAAGCTGGATTTAGCCCTCAGGCCGTACGTTACCTAATGCCCACCCCTAATATAATAAACTAATCCAAAGAAGCTACCAGGCTACACATGAGGTTAGCAAAGCAAAACAAATTAATTATTCATTATTTCTGTTTGACTTAATTATGTTATTTTAAGACCTTTAACAATCAAAATAAAAATATAGAATTTGACATATAACTATAAAAAATAACACTTGAAATATCTTAATATAATGTCATAAAAATAAAGTTATAATCTTAGTAAGAACATTTCTTTTTTCTATAGTCATACATAACTTATATGTTAGCTATATTTGCAACATACACACATACCTAAGTTTCCAAATACAATAAATTATCTTACCAAACAGGCTTAGGAAAGCAAGTGCTTCTTCTTGAGTGATATGAAATTGACTTATTATTACTTTCATCTTTTTTCTTGAAGGAGCTTGACATAATCGCAGCTTTTCCTCTCTATTAAAATATAGTTTTACAAGTTACAAATGTTTGAAAGTTTTAAGAAAAAATTAAATCTAGTTATTGTTGTAAAACTCTTAGTTTTTGTTAGATTTCTTATTTATATTTGATAAGTTTAAACTTTTACCAACAAGGTGTAACTTTTTTGAATACATGACATGGTAAAACATCTTATTACAAAACCAACGGAAATCAAATTACTAAAATGTATAAACTTGTTTTAAGCAAAAAAACTAATATTAGATTTATTATTACTTACCTATCAATATTAGTGTTGCAAGAAAAAAAAGTAAAAATAAATACTTGAATGATTTTTTACTGATTAGACTAATTTGTTGCTAGGAGTTTCTATTTACTAAATAATAAACATTTTGCTTAAACTTCACCAGGTTTGGTTTAGTTAAAATATTCTAATTAGAACTAGTAATTTTCGTAAAGAATATTTTTATTAGTTCAACAATAAAACAATAAAAAATAATTTAAGTACATCTATATATAATAAAATCAAGTATCTGTAACAAGTAGTTTGCTTAAAATTTTATTTAAGTAGCAGCTTAAAACATAAAAATCTTTAAAAGAACACTAATAAGCTCTATTATTGTTTTAGCAAAAATCTAATTTTAATACATAAAATTGAATCTTGTCAGTAGATAAATAAGGTAATATTTTGCTAGGTAATATTTTTTTCTAAGAAAGTAAGTCAAATTTTTTTGAAGTTTTTTTTAATAGTGAGTCTGAGCCATCTACTTTCAATTTAGTTTTAACTTAACTTAATAACTCAGAAAATGTTAAACATTTAATAATACTTGTTAGACAACAGTTAAACACCAGACGACAGTCACCTTTTGTGAATCTAAGCACTCTTGTTTAGTTACACATTTTAGAATTCTCACAAAATACAAAAAAAAAATTAAAAATACAGCAGGATATAAATTTTTAATCAAATTGAAAATGTTGCGTTTTTATTTTGTGCTTTCCATAAGGAGCCTATTGAACTCTATGGGTTTGATCTTTAAGTTGTAGGTATTTTAGTCCCCTTTCATACATTAAAATCAAACAAGGTGTTTTATTCAATTCCTTACAATATTTAAAGCATTAAGTTTTATTTCAACTCAATAAATCTATAATTTTTAGCTAATTTTTTTCCTTGCCCACCTGAGATTAAACTTTTCTTGCATAGTAATAGAGAAGGATCAAGTCACCTATATAACAGGTCTTAGGTGGGCAAGGAACAAAGTAGAAAAAAATACTTGTATACACATAAACAATTTAATTTGATAAAGTTTTCACATATATGTACAATTTGATTGAAAACTAATTTGCAAACAAAAAAAGTGAAAATGTTTGGAAGCTGCATAAGCATACTGTATATATATATTTGCTACTATTAACGGGTGAAACATAAACGTTTAGTTATGTTCTCCCATTTAGATAGCATTTTTTTTTTGTAGACACAATGTGCTTAGATTCCCAAAAAGTAACTATAAACTATTTTCTAAGAAAGAAAAATTAAATGACATATAAGAATAAAATTTCAAATTAACATTATTATCTGCTACAAGTGAGACTACTAATTGAAACTAATTGCTACAAGTGGGCTTTATTAGTGTATTCTTTGGCTCCAAATTTGTAAGTATCTGTACATATCATTGCTTAATAAACTGAGTATGAAAATTAATTAAAAAATACAAAGTTTAATTATAATATAAGAGTATCATAAACAATATACATCAAACAACATGTGAGCAAAGTGTTATTTGTTTATGTGAAAAAGTTTGTACAAGATGACAAATATATAGTAATAGCTTATATTTTGGAGCCTAAAAAATGAAGACTAAAGGAGGACACCAATTAAAGGTACCAATGTGTATCAATAATGAAAAACATGAACACTAACAGGTTTAGTTATTTAAAATAGGTTGAAAAAAGCCCTTAACTTATTACTGTACACCCCACTCAATTTTAAAAAAACAATGGTATCAAAAACAATTAAAATTAAAAATAATGCTTATTTTCAAAAATACTTATAAATAAAAATGATAGCTTACATAGTAGACTTGTAAAGTCAACATAACATTTTTATATAAATTATGAAAAATTTTAAGAAAAAATTCACACAAAAAATATAATTATTAAAAAAATAAACTAAGATAAAAATTTTATGGCATAAAATACTACTTGACTTTAAAATTAGCTGACCTTTAAAAACAAAAAGTGTAAACACACAGTACTACAAAAGGATAAATTAAAAATCTACAACTTATATTGTTTAATTACACATTAAAAAGGAAAACCAAATAAACATTAAATTCTATAAAATTTTAGTGGAACAATCTTTTTTCGATTACATATTTTTGCAAAAGGTTGAAATTAACACAAACCTTAGTCTTTTTGTTCGCGTTGGAGATATCTTCAAATATAATTTCGTCACAGTTTTTGTTGACTTCATTGTGGTGTTCATACTTTATTTATGTAGGCTTTAACTATTAAATTAGTTTTAGTTATCTTAGTTATGTACACAAACAAAAAACGGAAGACTTATGGTTGCTTTAGGTACTTTTGGTTGACTAGGATTGATCCCAAGGCTAAAAGTAAAATATTCTTATAGAAACTTAGCTAAATATCAACAAACGGGAATATACAATTTATAATAAGTTTAATAGTCTACTACTACATTACAAGATGAAACAGCATAAAGTATAAATTTGTCCTGGACAAGAAATTAAAAGGTATTCGTGGTGTGCGACTCAATAACCGAAAGGTTTTTTCGTGCACTAGGTCCTAGGACCAAATATTTTGAGCGTTTTTTTTTTTTGTTATTCAATAAACAATATATAAACTAACTTAAAATCAACAGCCTTTTATGATAAACAATTCAGAATTACTTAAAAAAACTCTTCAATGGCCACACTAAATGGAAAAAGTATTTAGAAATTGTTTTAATAAACAAAAATAAATGTATAAATAAATAAAAATTCAAGTAGGCAGCAAAATTTAAAATTTAGTCAAATAGCACGTCACCGACTAAAAAGCTTTTTATAACCTTAACGGATCACATCTGGCCGCCGCAGTCTACTAATCTTCGGCTAAGCTAATAAAACAAATAAAACAAAATTATCATCAGATCGAAATATAGAATTTGCCTAATAAACAATAAAGTATACACTAAATATTTTTGTTTTCAGCTAATTAGTAAATTGTTATTAATAAAGTTTAACAATTATACGTATGTTTTGTAGTCCATAACGTTTGTGACAAAGTTAAAGTTCCTAGATAACTTAAATTTTTGTTTAAACATGTATACTATCTTATTTTAATAGTAATATATTTTCTAGTAATAAAACTTGTAATATTAGTTTTTTGTCTATTTTTATAAAGTATTAAAAATATCAGCGAAATTCTACTAGAGGTATAGCCTGGACTGGCTTACATGTGCGTTAAGTCGAGCTTAAATTAGCATAAAGGTAATTAGACCAGGCTGACGTGACTGGATAAACTTTTTCGTACATTTTTAAACCAAACTTTTTTTTGTCGTTCAACAAATAGTGTTAGAAAAAACTTCTTATTTAAACTCCATATGTTTGTATAATGACATCTGCATGTTTTTTTTTTTTGTTGCGACTGACTTACAAGTTTAAATAAAAACGAGCCCGGGTGTCAGTCTACCAAAAGCTTGGGGTCTGATAATCCAAGTGATCAAATAAAACATATTTGTTAAACTGGGTCTTTATTATACTAAACCGTGCCTTATAAGTTTCTTGTAATAAATGAAAATACTTTTATAAATTAATTTAAAATAACTTAAATAAACTGAAAAAAGGTTATTGAGTTTAGCTGTGTATCTTTAACTTTAATACTAAAATTCTTTTATTATTCAAGCCCAGAAACTCTACATATCAGAAAGACATGTGTTGCTTACAGTTTTTAATTAATTAAACTTCATAATTACTTGTTTAGTTAAAACTTACTGTTGCAGTGTTTCTGTATCACTTTATTTATTAAACAAAAATGATCAAAAAAATAATTTGCATATTTTTGATGCTAAAATTACGTATTAATTAGGTTTTAAATATTTTTTATTGTTTATTAAACGACAAAAAAGAAATCAAAACAGATTTTGTAGAAAACACTTGGTGTACAAAAACACCTTTCGTTTATCAAGTTGTACACTACATGGGTACTGTTTAACGTCATTTTCCAGGACTGCTTTATAGATATAACATTAAAATTTGTTTCCTTTTAGAACGTAGATTTCTTTTTAAAACATTTTAGTTTTAATGTACTTGATGTTTTGTTTTTAAAGCATTGCCTATTATTTAGAAAGTTATTATGCTGCTTTTTAAAAAAGAAAGTAGAAATAAAAAAAAAAACTATACATACGATATTTTTCAATAAAAAGATTTAAAAATTATTTTTGATAAAAACAATAATTTAAAATGTGTTAAAACATGTTTCTTTTTCCTTTTTTTTCTATACTGTCTATATATCCTATCTTTTTAGTAACCAATTTAAAAATAAAACAATTAAATATCTGAGTTATAATTGTTAGTACTATTATGTTCTTTGCTTTATTGTAATATCGACGGGAGTATTATAATTTAGTTTTAAACTTTAATTTAAATTATTTGACATATTTTAAAAGTTATAAACTAAATAAAATAATTTTTATATAACAGAGCATTTATGTACAAAAAGTGATTATTTATTTTAGGTAAACTTGCTATTAAGTTAAGTTTCAAAATTTTCAGTTGCATAACTTTTTTAATTTTAATAATTTTAAGTGATTGTCCTAGACGAGACGTAAAAATATAGGTATTCAACTGTACGATTTGATAATCGAAAATACTTTTCGTGTACTAGGTCCTAAGACCAATTATTTTAGCAATTTTTTTGTCCTTCAATAAACAATAATTAAATCTTAAAAAAACAACCATAAAATCTTTATTAGTTAGACCTATAGGTAACTTTTTAACTTTAAACAGTTTTAGTTTAAGTGTTACCTTCAAATACTTCTTTAAAGTTTTTAACTTTAAGAGTTTAAATTGACGTAATTTTGCTAATGCACCTATGGAGTGAGACAATCTTTAGTTTGGCTACTAAGCAGTTAAAATCAATGTTGTTAGGCCTAATTTTCTAAAGTTCTTGATTTATTTTGAATCTATTGATCATGGTTGCGACCGTTAACAAATATTCTTTTTATAGATAAAACGTTCTCAAACTTTATGGTTTATAAATTTAAATTAAATAACATAAAACGAGCTAGAATAGAATACTTGATGCAATAAGCTGACTTAATGGCAGGGCTTCCAGATTTTAATCAGCTAAAATAAACATGTATTTTTAATACATGTATAACGATGTACAAACTTAAACTTTAAGACAGCTCTGCTCAAGGGTAAAATTCAAAAATTGTAGTTTTGACAAAAGATATATAGCTATGATGAAAAGATAATACTAAATTACATTATTCTCTGTTTGAAAATATATTTAGACATAAAATAACTCAATTTAACTCTGTGCATCAGAAGTTATTAGCCAAAAAACTATTGTTTAAATAACTTAAATATCATATAGATAAGTTTTTCTCTTTAAATGTGTCATAGATATTTGTCATTTTTTATTGATAAACAAAACTAGTAATATCTTATTTTACTCAATAGTGTTAACTTTATTAGTTGTAAACAAGTTCTGTGAGAATACAAAATTAAATTATACAAACTTGATTAAAAAAAGTTTTAACACTAAATAAGGTTTCAAATTTATTAGTTGTTTTTACAATATTCAGATCTTAGATACTTCTTAACTTATTTCAATTTATAACTTAAAGGAAAAAAAGACTTGAACCATCTTTATGTTTTTAAAAAGTACATGAAGATTCCAGAAATTATATGTAAGCAAAAATGTGATTCATTTTTACCATTTATTATTGATAATCTACTATTTTGTCTTTTTTTCTAAAACAATAGACTGTGACCGTCTAGAAAAGTTATTATCTTGAAATGAACAATTTGCTAAAACTTACTAAAAATAAAACTGTTTTTTTTTTATATTTACTTTTAATAAGCGCGTTAATCTCTTGAATATTTTTTTGTGTCTTTCTCGCGGGTTTTTTTTGTAAATAATTTTGTGTTTTACATTAAAAAAATAAGGCAATAACTTTACTACCTCTGTAGGCATAATGTCGTTAACACATATAAAGTAATTTAAAACTGTTTTTGATACTGTAAAAATAAATCATTTTCATAGCTGATTTTAGACTGAAACCACTCTCAATGCTAGCTGGGCCATTTAAAATGTTCATGACTATTAAGTTCTTTTAGGGTATTTATAACAAGATTTTCGAAATTATGCAAACTTTCTTTATCGATATTTTATTACAATGATGAGAGAAAAAATAAGTAATTACATGATCATAAAGTTTACTTACTCTTTAATTAATAACAATAACTTACTTTGACATTTCGCAAAAAAAATCCTGAACTACTGAAAGTGAAAAACATTTTCAATGCAGTTAAACTAAACTTTTAGTTCATAAGTAAACTTTCTTCAAGAATTAGTTCGATATATTTTTCAAAGTATTTATAGCTGTGCAAGCATAGTATATCATTGAAAAAACATATGAACACATTTTTAAACTTAGAACTTTGTTTGATAAAAACTAGTGTAATAATATATTTTGCATGAATTAAACTAGCGAAAAGTAACATTTAAATTTTATGGAATAAAACGTTATATAATTAAACATCGGAAGTTTTTTGTCTGTTTTAAAAATTTATATGCACATTAACAACCACGAATAACAACTTAGTCAACTTTATGTATATTTTCTTCATGTAATAAGTTAGGCTTAACCTGAAATTTAATAATTTAAAAAAACTACTTTAATTTTTGAGTAACAAAATATTGCACATGTTTTATATATGATAGGTTTAAAATACATTAAAACTCTGTGCATTTATTTGTTACCGATGTCAAACACTACGTTTTGCTTAATATGATATTACCGTTCCAGAAAATCTTATAAAAAAGGACGTAACTTAATGAAAACTAGTGATGTACCGGACCCACAATTTCGGGTCCGGCTGGACCCGGACTTTTTTTTCAAATTAGAATCCGGCCGGAACCGGACTTTTTTTTCAAACTAGAATCCGGCCGGATCCGGACTTTTTTTTCAAATTAGAGTCCGGCCGGAACCGGACTTTTTTTTCAAATTAGAATCCGGCCGGATCCGGATATCAGACAAAAATGGCAATATCCGGCCGGACCCGGATAGTGAGTGCGGTGCATTACTAGAATAAACTAGCCTGAGTCAGAATGAGGTTTTTAGAAACTGAAAAAAAAAAGAACTTTAATCTAATAATAAGTAGAACAGCTAGCCCCAAAGTTTACAAATTTAGGTGTTATTTACAATTAAAAATCTGAAATCAAGTTCTTGAACAAAATACACTAGAAAATTACAAAATATTCAAAACTGGATCAGCTCAAACTTATTCAAAATCTAAAAGAAAACTAGCCTGAGTTTTTATATAAAACTAAACTAGCCTGAGGCAGTCCAAGATTTTCTAAAATTCCCAAAAATTTTTAAACTAGTAGGGTTGCCACTGTTTAAGTCAATAAAACTAGCTAGAGTGGGTATAAACAAGCCTGAGTAAGAATGAGGTTTTTAAAAACTGAAAAAATTACTTTAATCTAATAATCAGTAGAACAGCTAGCAAAGGTTGACAATTTGGTAGCAAAGTTGTGGACTGATTGTGGTACACTTAACTTATTATACTACCCATCATAGTTAAATCCTACCTTATCTAATTAATATCTAACAAACACTAAATTCTAACTGAGACTACTTTCTATAATCAGACACGACAGTTTTGAGTGATGAATCTTTTATATAAAACACAACAAGAAATACTAGCATAAAGAAAATTATTAATTACTTTGGTAACACTTTAAAAACTGAAAGCTATTTAAATCTATATCAAAAGACTTAAAACAAAAAAATAAAAATTAAGTAAAACTATTCGTAAACAAGAAACTGTAAAATTTTTAATAAACTATTAAACTATAAACCTGGATTAAATATTTAAACAATTAAACACCTGTTGAAATATTCTTTTTTAAAACAAAACACTACTTACAATAAGCATTCAAAAAAACGTTCAAGATATTTTCTTGCTTCAAGCTACACGCCAAACTAACTATCTGCTTACATATAAACTGCCTGTCATGTTCTGATGTTTTGTTGCATCAGTATTTAGTTTGAAACATTTCGTCATATGATTCTCATTGGCTCGTACATTCAACCGTATTAACTCTAAATATTCTCTGAGCTCAACTTATACTTAACTTAACTAACAATAAATAATGCAAGTATTCCAAAGTTTTCAATTTTATAACATATGTAAAGAGTTGCATTTCATGAAATGTTTATTTCATAGTTTAAATGTAAACAAATGTAAATTAGTCACGTTTAGAAAATGAGCCAATCACGGTAGGTGTTTAATTTTAACTGACGAAAATAACTCTTATTAATTTACACAGGGTTTGTTTTTGAAAAATACTTTTCAGTATGCTCTTTTTTACTAACTAGATCCTGGTCCTGACGGATCTCTGTTAGGATCCGGCCGGACCCGGATCCGGACTTTTTTTTAAATTAGAATCCGGCCGGAACCGGATCCGGACTTTTTTTTCAAATTAGAATCCGGCCGGATCCGGATATCAGACAAAAATGGCAATATCCGGCCGGACCCGGATAGTGAGTCCGGTACATCACTAATGAAAACACTATTAGAACCTACACAAAGTTTCACATGTATGTGAAGAGACTTAAAAAATTTTTGTTTTAAAGCAAGCTGTGTAAAGTAAATACAGTTTGAGGGTTTGAATGTTACTTGTTAATGTTACTTGAAGATTAATGATATTATAAACACTTATAAATAAAATACTAACAGGATAAAATACTAACATTATTTTATGATAAATATATCAAAAAATAAAACTTTATCATAAAAGCTGTATGATAATTAGAAAAACAAGAAGTTTTTTGCATCTTTTAAAGACTAAATTTAATAGTGTTGCAAAAATAATTTTAAAGTAATTTAAAATCCTATGAAGGTATTTTTATATGTTTAGTTTTATAGTTAAATGTAATGAGTTGTTGAAGAAATTGTTAATTAAAAAAACTCAAATACGTGTATTAAAATGCTAAATTTAAAATTAAACTAGTTTTAATTCTTAAATGCAATATTTCATGGATAATTAATATTCTGTGATTTACCTTTAGTTCAAAACTAAATAGTTCAAGTGTTCGAATTTTTTATCAATTGTTTTCATTATTAATTTTTTTCAGAATATATTTTTTTATGAGAACAATTATTGACCCAAATCAAGAAATTGAAAAAAAAAAGTCTTGAAATACCTTTAAAAATGTCGTTGAAAACATAAAATTTAGTGTAATTATAAAATCGTTAGAGCTAAACCTGTGATTTTACCACATAGAAATTATGGACATTTTTATAAACGACTAAAAACTTAGTCTAAATAAATTACGTTATGAGGCACATTAACAACAAATAATATTATTAAAGTGTATGAATATTAAAAATACTAGCAGATTTTCTTGTCATAATAACTCTATAATTTCTTAAAACATGTATAACTCAACAGTTATTTATGTCTTAATTTTTAGTAAATAACGTGGTTTTATTTGTAAAATGGTTTCAAAAGTGAGTATAGAACATTTATAGTAGTTTATTGAAAATAGTTAAGAATTTTAAGTAATTTTTATTTTATTTCATTAAAATTAGAAACAAAATGTTATACGTTTTTCTAAAAATTATACAATCATAGAAATATTGTTTAAGAAAATGTCTTTAGTACAACAGGTATTTAAGAAAAATTAAGGTCACTTTTGGAGTAGTTTTACAACAAAAATCTAGATATGAAAGAAATTTGTTTTGAAATAAATGTAAAACATTTATAAAACTTAATTTATAACAACAAAAACATGTAAAATTTCATAATTTCCTAAGTATACTGAAACTTAAAAAATCTTTATTAAAAGCATATCATTGTAACTAAGTTCGACTTTTACATAAATATTTTAGCTCTACATTCACCTCTCGCGAATCTACGCACTCATTTGGACTGAGTTAACAATTATAACTTATCATATATAAGTTTTAATGCTAAACCCTCACTATATTCGATTAGATTTTGTTAAATTAAGACGGTTAGATAAGTATTTAATTGTGCCTCAGTGTATTAAACTCTATGGCTTTACTTTTTACATTTTAGGTGTCTTAGCCCCTTTTTATACCTTTAAATCAAACAAGGTACAATGATTAATTTCTCACAACATTTATGGCGTAAAGTTTCTCATTAACTCAATAAATATCTTATTTTTAGCTAATTTGTTCGTTGTTTACCTAAGATTAAATTTTTCTTGCATGGTTTTAAACAGTTTTAATCATAGATGGGCTAGGAATAAAGTAGAAAAAATACTTTGTATACACATAAACACTTTTTATCAAAACATTTTCAAATATATCTACAACTTGTTTAAAAAGTATTTTAGTAAAAAAATTGGGAAAGTTCCCAAACTGTATTTAATCAAATGCACTACAAGAAAAAAGGCAATATAATAAGTACATTTGCTACCTCTCGTTTAATTACGTTCTCTTGTTCAGTTACGCACTTTTACTGTGGACACAATGTGCGTAGATTCGCTAGAGATGACTTTATTTATATCTTTTGAACAGTTTTCTTTTATAATAACTTGTTTCAGTAATATTATATGTTTCTGTATATAAATCATAAGCATATATAAATAATGCTATTGGAAGGAGTATATTATAAAAACTTGTAAATTTAAATTTAACTTATTTGTTATTTATTCTAATAATACTGTCTTCAAAAATTGTCACTTGATAGCACTTTAAATAGATAAAAGTTCTTCAATTTTTTCCAACAACTCTTTAGAGAAATAAACTTTTTCATAATCACATATACTTTTGTATTCATAAACCTCCTCAATAGATTTAAATGCAGCCTGTAAAAAAGTATAAAATTTCGAACAACAAATAAAATATAACTCTTACTAACAATATGTGTAGTATTTAAATAATATACATGCTTTGTTATTTTACAATATTTTCCACGGGAACGGGTCAAAATTGCACGAAGATACTTTTGCACGAGTTATAATTTTGCACTGAGGGTCATTTTTGCGCGAGAATAAAAAAAGAAACAAAAAAAAACTAACAGATAAGTTTATAAAAAAACAAAAAGTATAAAAAGTTACCGACCGAGGGTAAGGGTTAACAGTGATAGTGAAAAAAAAAATAATAAGTTACAGACCGAGGGTAAGGGTTAAGGGTAAAACTAGAAGTAAAAAAAAAACTAATAAAACAATTATAATTTTTTTTTAAATTCAACCCGTGCAAGAATGTCTCCTTGCAAAATTATCTTCTCGTGCAAAAGTTTCTTCGGGCAATTTCATCCCCTTGTGCAAAAATGTCTCCGTGCAAAAGTATCTTCGTGCATTTGTGTGCCCTCGTGCAAATTTGACAGCTACCCATTTTCCACAACTTTAATAGTGTCTCAGAAGTAAATTTTAAGTAAATGCAAAGACAAAATAAAAATTCATATAATATAAATACAACTTTAATAATGTTAAACACACAAGTATAATATATAAAGTAACAAGGAAAACTTTAGTTAGGGAAATAAGTGTGAAAGAAGAATAAACTACTTGAAGTATGTCTTTTATGCTTTCTTTTCTTTTAACAACTTCTATTAAGGTCGTTTGTGCGTCTTCAAATACTTTTTTGTGATACGTTTTCGAAAATCCGTGAGTTACTCCAAGGTGTCTCATTGAAAAATTAATACAGTGGGCCAATGCTAGAATTCTGTACACTTGGTTAGATTGCTTGCACTGCAAAATGATATTTAAATAACTAAATACACTTTTTAATAAGTTTATCATAAAAGCTGAATTTTCATTTCCATGCAATTTCATTTAAAATTTGATTTAATAATGTATAAGCTAAGTTTGGTAATACACTGTAAATTTTAAAATTTATGCTGCTCTTAACTCTAATATTTTAGCAAAAGAAAAACTTAATTTGAAAGCTAGTTACCTAAGAAATGCTAATAAAAATGTAGAAATGATCAGTTATTACTAACTGTTTTTCAATTTAAATTTAACAAATATATATTAATAACAGTTTCATTAGTTTATATTATTAAACCAAAATTGTCTTCAAGAATTATACAACTATATTGTTGTCTATTAAGGCCATAGGGGGGGGGGGGGGGTCCACTTTGTTTTTTACAACTTGATCTTATTTTGTAGAATTTAATTTGAGCTATCAGACACTTTTAACCGCTTAAAAAAACTCAAAGTAACTTTTGAGATATAAGCGATCAAAGAAAGGGCGTTCAATACGTTCCTTATGGAAGGCGAAAACTAAAAATGCGAAAAAAGACTATTTCACTAAAAATCTATCTCCTCCTTCATTTTTTGAGTAATCTTTCTCAAATTTTTACAGAATGTGTATCATTAAACTTTAAAGAGATCTATTGTAAGAATTTTTTTAATTTTGAGTAAAAAAAAATTATTGTCAAAAAACTACCCTTTTTTTTAGTTTTTTGTGGATAAAATTTTTATTTTTCAAAATTTCAAAAATTCCAACATTACGATTCTTTAAAATATTAAAAGGAACATTTCCTGAAAATTTGAAGTCTCTAGGTCAAAAAATGAAGGAGGAGATAGGTTTTTAGTGAATTTTAAAATTTCCGAGAAAATTGACCCCAAAAAATTTGTGGTCCATACGTTTATATTGGAAAATTTTTAAAAAAAGTTAAATATCTCAAAAGTTAAATGATATTTTTGAATTCTATAAAAACTGGCTTATAGTTTGTACTTTAAGCTTTCATATAAAAGCCTAAGTTAATTTTAGTAAAAAAAAATGTTGGACCCCCCCCTATGGCCTTAATATCTATTAATAGTTCTTTAAAAAACATTGATTGGTAGGTGCAATTGCTTGATTTTAGATATTACACAAACTATCTTAAAGTTATTAAGAAGTTATTTACTAATATAGAAGGAACTTATATAAGCAATAAAGTTCAACATTATTTAAAATACTCATAGAAAACATTTTTTCCAGTTAAAAGTTTATGTAACGTTTCAACGATTCTCATATAGAATAAGCGTTCAAACATTATTTAATAAGCTTATACTAGAATTTGCGAAATTCCATACTGTGTATAAATCCAGTGAAGGTAAAATACAAAATGTTGCATAAATTAAAATTTTTATTTATGTTAATAAACATAAGTTGGAAAAATATTCTTAATAACTTGTGCTATATTCCACAAACATGATGAACTATGTGGGTGCAAAGAAGCAAGCCTTTTGAGTGTTTCAAAATTATTCTGAAGTTTATTTGATTCTAAAAAGTATGAAGATGTCATCTGTTCTGGTGTGGTACAAACCTGTAAGTTAAAAAAAAACTTTAAGTAGTAACTTGAATAGTAAATTACAAGTCTATAATCTACATATATATTTATATATTTGGAATAGTTTTTTTTAATTGACAAATGACAAAACTCTCGATCTAAAAGTGGAGATTAATACTTATGATACAAAAAAACAACTAGTTTTCTTTAAAAATTTGCTTTCATTACTGTTCTGATGAAGCTAAACGCATTGAAACTGCAGTAAACAAATCAAAACCTTTGTTTTTGTATTATAAATATACATCTATATAGATATTGAAAACAACAACGTACTTAACAATGCTTTTTTTTGTTTAAAAAAATCTCTAGACAATTTTTTTAATTCAAAAGTTTTATTTATAAGTTTATATACAAATGAAACATAAAATAAGGACTTTAAATTAGAAGTTTAAAATATATATCTACCTGATTTACTATCCGGATCCCTATTCTAAAAATAGAGTTGATTTCGGCTGGATCTTACCTTTGTGGATCCAGTAGATCATTAGCTAGCTCTAGTATATGTAATCAAAAAATGCATTAGGATTGATGTTTTTAAAACGAGTAATAGTATTTTTTTGTTAAAAAAAAAGTTTTTGTTTTAAGAAACAACCACACTAAATTTAAAAAATATGATGCCTGAAAAGATACAAGTAAACTATCTAGCATAAACAATTCACAGTATCAATACTGTAAAAAAATAGTTGGTGTTATTGTAGGTTTACAAATATTTGTTTGTGCTTTCTCGTTGCTATGGCATATGTTTACCATAGTTTTATTTATAAAGGCATGTTGATTGATTGTTTTATAGTTATTTCGTCTCCTTCGTTACATGACTGACAAACACTTTTTATATTTAGTGCTTTAAATTTTAATGATATTATTTATTCCAAATATACAAGTTTTTGTACACTTTTTAAATGTTCTACCAAAAGGTTAGGCAAATTCTCTAGCCAGTGGGCCTGACATGGTTGCGTTTCGTGAGATTTATTTGACATAGACTTTTGTGAGACACTTTACTTTGTTTAAACTTATTCATTCATAACTAATTTATGTCCAGAGAAAACTCTACTATTAGGATAAAAAAAAATTACAAAGTAGAATATTATAACAAAAGTTTGTCATAACAAATACTGTTTTAAGCATTAGGGAATATTTAAAGAAAATAACTGTACAAACACAAAGTGAAAATCTATTTAATTGGTATGATAACTAATTAAAAAAAAAATAAACATTAGTATTTATTAACTCATTCATGTAATTTTTTTTTGTTAGTAAATTAAAAACGAGATCTAGATTTTGCTGGATGAAAATTTTAAAGGTTCTGGCCAGATCTTAAATTCAAAAATAGATCCGGATCCTAAACTTTTGGATCCGATAGATCACTTGCTAATACCTCTCATATGTTTGATCATACTTAATTTGTTTTTACTAGTTTTTTTCGAAGACAAACATTAAATCAAGGAAAAATGTAAATAAAATTTTACAAACACATGAAAGAAATTTTAAATTGTAAATAATTAATAACAGACAAAAACAATTTAACTACTCAACTTTTTAATTAAAAAAAAAGACAATTATACAAATTTTCATCCCAGTCCTCTTTAGAAACTAGATATAAAGGACCAGATAATTAGTTATAATAAATTTTTTAGTCTAAAAATTTAAGAGAAAATAAGGTAAATCTATTTTTACAATTAAATTTAATTTTATTCAGTTTTAATAACACTATAAGTGGTTTTTTAGATCTTTTTAATACTTTAAACTTTTTTTTGAGATTACGTCAGTTTAAGTGAAAGGGTACAATAGACTCTTTATGCGAGGAAAAACTAAAGTTGAGAATAAAAAAAATACTTAAAATTCCTTTTCCTTTTAAATGTTTTTAAAGAAAAATGTTTAAAATTTTTAGGAAATGTTCCCTGCAATATTTTGAAAAAAATTATAGCAAGGAATTTGGTCATAGAATTTTTATTATTTTTTAAAATGCTATCTCAAATTATTTTAGCTATTCAAACATTAAAAATACCTCAAATAAATACGTTCAATTGTTTTCAAAGTGTTAGCAATATGCAATAACATTTAATTATAATTCATTTATTTTTATAAATAACATTCAAACTTTGCAATCATATCTTAACTAGTGAGAATATGTTTCAAACAAGTAAATTGTATTTTAGATTATTAATGAACTTTTGATGTTTTCAGCTCTTATGACATTTATAGTATTTAAAAAAATATAAAACAGGGTTGCTATTCTATGAGGAAAACAGTCAGCTTGAGTCATCAAAACTAGGTGAGTTATATCAGATGAGCTTGAGTTTATGAAAATAAAGAGTAAAACTTTAAAAAATTTATGTTAATAAAGCAAAATATCTAAAAGTATTAAAAAAAATAGAATTAATAAAGATACAGTTAAAAAAAAATTAAAATCAAAAACAGCTTAAAATTTAGGAGAACATTCAAACTAGCCTGAATTTTCTAAAATCTTTAACTAGCCTGAGTGTGTGCGGCAACACTGATACAAGTATGCATTAAATTCTTATTGACCTTTAATCTTTTTAACATGCCCTTAGCATAAACCTGCCAGATCATATAAAAAACATTATTGGATTTTTGTGATACATTATGTTAAAACTAATAGCTAATGGGTTATATTTGTTTTTTTAAGTTTTTTGTTATAGCAAAAACATAACAACTCAATTTGTACACCAGTTTAAACAGCCAGATAATTACGCCATAAAGCTAATCAAAAAAAATTTAGAACTTTAATCTTCAATAGCCTAAATAAAACCTTTACCAATTGCAAACTTGAGTTTATTAGGATATTTCTTTCTTTGCAACTAACTTCAAAGTGAGTTTGGTTTATACTATTTTAATTTATAATTATTTAATTTCTCTAATCTATAGGGTCTATAAAGTTCTTAAAAATGTAAAATAAGTATTATATTTTTACTTAAATTTTTATTATTTTTTTTTATTAAAATACAAGTTTTTAAACCATAATTTTTTTGAACACTTTGGTTTTCATTTTGTTTTAAATAATATTTTTATACAACTTGCTTTATTTTGTTCAAAAACTTTTTTTAGATTTATTTGTAACAACTGATGATCTCTATATACCCATTATAATATTGAAACATTGTTTTGTTTGTAATAAACTGTAAAAATAAAAAAAAAACTATAGCCTTTTATTTTGAAAAGTTTTATTCATAGCTTTATTGTTGATAACTAACATTTTCAAACTTTTTTTCATCAGTTGAACTACTTTTAAGCTTTACGTTACACCAACTAATTGATTCATTCACATCTCTTTTTAGTGTATTGTTTGATTTAGGAACCAGCTCCAAACAGCTTTTATACTTAAGCAGCGCTTTATCATACTCACCTGTGGAATATTAGTTCTAATTCAACAATAAAATTAAAACATTTAAATAAACAAATTATAAAATTATCAGTTAATTTTTGTTTAATATAAGTTAAAGAAAAAGTGAAATATTAAAGATAAAAGAAATAAGTATATACAAAGGAAATAAGTAAATACAATACTTTTTTGTAAAGAAAACATTGACAAAAGAGTACAGAGTCATAAACCTAGACTTTTTTATGCCATGAGACAAGCTCAAGTTAACATAAACGTTGAATCATATTAATTCGATCATCAGATCAAAAACCTTTGGTAGACTGAGACCCAGGTTTCAATTGATCTCATTCAATGCAAGCATACCACAAGCATTCTTGCCTAGTGGACAATGTATTAAACGTTTCACAGCAAAAAATAATGCTGACGTCACTGATGAATACCAGCAAATGGCTGCTTCATGGTAAAAGATGATAAACAATTTGTAGATTGATTACTGCAGGTATTTCAGTTGGGGCTGACTGACAAGTATCAGTAAGAACAAAATTTAGGTATCAGTATACCAAAGGCTTTTGGTCTGACTATTAAATTGGTATGATCAAACCTTTACATTAAATTTTATAACAGATATAAATAATAGAATTGTTTAAAACAGCACTTACAAAAATGTAGAAGAAAAGAGGCAGTAACTTGAACAATTTTAGTTTGTAGTATAATTTATTTGTAAATATAGAGGAGAACAATTTGTTTATCTAATAAAATATGTAGTAACAATGACACAAGTATATTACAGGGTAGCCACTGGTTTTTGTGCAATTTTTTCCAGGTTTGCTGGATTTTTTTCAGGTTTTTGAAAGTACATGTTTTTAGGTCTATTTAGGTTATAGTTGAGTTTAAGGTTAAAACTGTGTTAAGTAGTAGAAAAACATTGAAAATATATTGTAAAACTACTTTAAATGTCTTTTTTAAATAAAAAAAATTTGAACATGACAATATTTTTTTATTTATATGATGTATTTTTCATGTCAAATCAAAACTTCACTACTTAACTTATAATTTTTTTTTTAAATCTAGGCTTTTAATGATTTTTGTTCTAAATTCCAGTTTTTTCTAGTTTTTTTAGTGCAAATTCTCAAATTCCAGGTTTTTTGGCAACCCTGATAATATAAATTAATCAAGACTTAATACAACAAAAAATAATTGTAGAATTTAAAAGATCACAACAAAAAATTCCAAAGTGGGATATTAATTGGCAATTGACCATTTTAGTGATTTAAAAATTAAGCCGAGCAATTTATTTAGTTGTTTAGAGATGGGCTTCCTCTTTTCAAAACTGGGTTTGGTTCTAATTAGCTTCAATATAAAAAAGTTAGGTAAACTTAAGTGTAGCAAATTTTTGATGTTTTAAAGTACAAAAATTAGTTGAAAAAACCTCAAATTTATGTGAAAATTAAGTCCTACATCAACTGCTTTAAAATACCTAAGATCTTTAATACAAACATTTCTTTTAGCTTTTCTTTAGTTTAGTGTTAGTTTAAAAGTTTTTAAATAATAAGTGTATTTTTACTAATTAAAAACAACTGCTATTCTTTCGAAAATTTAATTTATGCATATAAGGTAAAATAGGGTATCTTTTAGAGTAAATATCCCTAATGCTTATGTGGAAATATATTTTATTTTATGTCTTAGCAAATATGAAAAAGTTGTATATAAAAATTTAAAAAACAAGTTATCATTAGGAATAAAGCTATTTTTTAAAGTTTATACAAGCAATATTTTAACACAAATTTGCTTTTTTTTTTTTTAAAACAGTTCAAAAATTTTTAACAACTTATGTTAAGAAAAAAAGTAAAAAAAATCTATATAAATATTTAGGATTTTTTTTGTATTTTCTGTTAGCATATTTGTGACAAAACTATGAATAATTTTGAATAGTTTTTATACTGTAAAATGCAATAAATGGTTGGATTAAAACTTACATAACTTATAAAAATCTTGAAGCAGAAAAGAAACAAAGTCAATTTAAAAACAAAGAAATCTAGTTCTATCTAACCATGTATAACAATTAGTTTGGTTTTCTTCCAGCAAAAACACTTTTTTATAGTAATTGGCCTCTTGAACCTTGTTTTCAGCCTCTTGAACCCACTATGTATTCAACACAAAATTAATTAAGTATTATCATAATGGCTACTGGTATTTCAGAAATTTTTACCAGGATTTTTCCAGTACAAATTCTCTTGTTTAATTTTGAAACTTTCTTAATCCAACTCATGTTAAAACAATTGTTTACAATAATATAGAATCACTATAAAACTATAAAATATACTGTAATCCTACTTTAGATTAGTTATTTATCTGATTTACAAAATCAGGACCAGGTAAGAACTGGATCCATTATAAAAATTAAGGTCAAAATCTCATTTTAAATTCTAGAACAAGATCTACTTAATTAAAAACTTTTAAAACCTAAAAACTACTTGAGAAATTTAAAAATTTTGCAAGAATGTCTAGTGTAAATTTCAAGACCCCATTAAATTTGCTTTTTTTTGTTCTTCATCACAAACTCCTGAATATTCGTATAAATTCCCATACTTTAAATAATTGAATCTAGATCTATTTTTGAATAAAATAAGTCAAAAATTGGTGAACAAACTGATTCTGGGTCACGAACTGTTTTTAAAAGTTGGATCCACATTTAGTGAAAAAAGGCTAGATCCAATAGACAACTACTTTATACAAGTTTAATATTAAAAAAAATATAAATATATTTTTTCATATATAGCTTACTTGTTATGTAACCTTTACTTTATCATAATATGATATTTTTTTCTTAATTCTAGCTTTTTCTTTTGAGATTTTAAAATTCTTTTTCATGTTTCAAGGTAAAAAAGTTAACCAAATAGTTTAAATACAAATAAAAACAACCTAAATTTAAAAAAAAAAATTAATTTACACTAATCTAAGGTTATATACAATTTAAACAATAATTTGTAATGCGGATATCGCTAAATTTTTGTACTTAAATTAATAATGATAAACAAACCCTGGGAAAAAAGAAGATCAGCAGAGTATTTTATGAACTGAGCATTTTCTTTTTCATCTATGTACCAAGTATCATGAAACAAAAATGGTTTAAAGTTTAATTTTGTATTTGTCTTGATATTTTCTGATATTTTATCAATTTCATCTTGAAAAAGATCAAATGAAAGTACACTTTCCATTCTTATGAATTGTATATGCTTTTAAATATAGAAAAGTAATTATAACTACAGTGATAGCTTTACGAATAATTAAGAAAATAAAATAACATAATTAATAATCATTTACATAGATAACAATAAATTTAGTTGGATATTTAAACTTTAAGTTCTTTAGAAAACTTTAAGAAAACACTTTAATTTTTTTTCTTTTACAATATTATGTTTATCATAGCGTTTTCTATAGCGTGTTTTCTGTACATAGTGGTGTGCTTATGTAAAACAACTTGTTTTACAAGTTGAGGTAAGTTTCCTTTTCTAATTTTTAGAAACCTATTATTTCGAAACTTAATTATGTAAAAGGAAAAATTTTAATAATTTCTTAACCTATTTTTTCTTAATTATATAGGTGCACAAAAGTAGAACAAGTTCTTAAATGATATGATGTTAAAAGTTTTAAAAATTAGGACTTCTGAAAAATTTTAAATATGATATTCAATTTAGGGGAATACTAAATAAGTTTTGACTATTCACAAGTATAAATTTAAGCATTTGCTAACAAGGATCTGAGCGAAACAAGTTCAATGGAATATATATTGCTAACAAATTTAACAGTATTTTTTCTTGTTACACTAATACATGTTCCTATGTTTAACGGGTTAACACACTTTAACGGAGCTCTGTAAAAAAATTCCGTAAGGAAAGAATCGAAGCTAAAGTAGGTATGTTTATTTTTTATTAAAACTAAAAATGTGTAGTATTGATTATTGTACATTAATGGTTAATAATAGATACATTATATAATTTTTAATACGACTGTTATAAAACTATGTTATATTGGATAAAAGTACTAAATTAAATAAAGTAAAGTAAAAATACAAAATACAATAACAAATCATAATATAAAGCCACTTACCTGAAAATAAAGAAAGATTGATTCAAAATACTTAATCGTTACTAATCATTCGAAAAAGCATATAATAATTATGTCGTAAAACTACGCTTTTATATATTAACATTAACACAAGTCAACTAATCTACACTACACCTTAGATAATTTATTCTTTATCTTTGGAAAAATTAGTAAAGCAATTTAATTGAAAAGTATCTTTTTACAATTATTTTTAAATCATAAGTAATCTATTGTAAAAGAAAACAAATAAGACAACAAGTAATAATAAATAATTCATTAGTTAAGGTAATTAAAGTTATAGAAACTTAGGATAATATATATCTATATAATGGTTAAACCTAAGTTATAACAAAAGTAAAGTTACATAAGTACTATTATAGGAAGGTTTTTGAACGTATTTATATACCATTTGCAACTTAATATCAATAGATTATTCATTTAGTTTTTTATATTTTATTACACAAAGCTTTTCAAAATCATACAAGATTTCTTTGTCAAGTGATAAATTAAATTATTTATCACTTGACAAAGAAATTTGTATGATTTTAAAAAGTTTTGTGTAATAAAATATATAAAAAATAAAATGAATAATCTATTGATATTAAATTGCAAATGGTATATAAAATAAAGTTACATACAACTTAAAATAACAAATTCAGCATAAATTTACAAAAACAAAGCACAACAAATCGAAATTGTTATTAAGCTTTCAAAGCCTTGACCAATAATTAAATTACAGTGCCGTACATAAAAACACTGAAACTTCAACTGCATATATATTACATGCTAAATTAGTAAGATAATTATTTATTGCTTTAGAAAAGAGCAATCGGGTTTTAAAATTGCAAATATGTTATAGAGATTTTTTAAATAAATAATAAATTAGTTTATGTAATAAACTACGAATTTGTGTTTATATGAAAGTTAAAATGTAAAACATAAAACAACGAGGTGGTTATGTGCTAAGTTTAAACCTGCAGTAAAGAATCTTCTCGCCGATCTATTGGGCGTAGTAGGTAAAAAAGCACTGTTTATCTGGGACTTAAATGCAGATTTCTAATTAAACTTGGATTGGAACTTACCACATAAAGGAATATGAAAAACATATAGTCGAGTAAGAGACAAAACAATCTTGAAGAATAAAAATAAATATGTATCAAAATAAATAAAAATTATGTATCAACTTGTGATGTACAACTGTTTTGATATATACAGAGTGAGTGTGTGTTTTGTGAAAGATAAATGAAAAAGGTGAAAAAGTGCCAAGATGTTATTTGAAGAAGAACCGTCGTTTGTGTACACAGTTGAAGTGTATTAACCCGTTAAAACACAGAAACATGTGTTAGCGTAATAAAGAAAGATTAATATTTAATTTTTTATTGTTATATTAGTTTTATTTATTTATTGGTAAACACATTGAACATTGGGAGGGGGTAGCTTTAGAAATATGCAAACCATTAGTATAAAAGTAGCAAATCATATTTGCTGAGTCAAAAAAACAAACTGTTTTTATAGGAAAGTTTACTTAAAGGTCAGTCTGAGCTGAAAAAACTGAGCCGAAAATTTGTTTAAAGCTTTTTTTTATACCATTCTCCCTAACCCAAAAATATTAATAATTAATTAAAAAATAAAGTTTAATTAATTAAAAATAACATGAAAAAAAGCTATACTTCTTTGCAAATTTGAACTCTATTTTGGAATTTATTACATGGAGCGATTATCACAAAAGCACATTCTATACGTTTAAAAACGATTTGAAGAAATTGTTATGGAAGCTCTTTTTTGTCTCTCAAAAATTTTTGAAAATAAAAAATAAACTCCAAAAAAACTTTTTTTTAATTGTCTTAAGACGTATATAATGTGTTCTTAGTAAAGTTACCACATGTAGAAAATTATCCAACCAAAATCTTGAAGGTCCCATAAAGTTTACACAAGAGGTTTTTTTTAAATAAAGTTGATTTTTTCTCTATGTTTGCTCGTTCAAATTATCTGAAATGTTGCTCAAGGTGTATTTCGTGATATTTGCCACGTGTAAAAATTTTTCCATCTAAAAATTCAAAGGTCGCCAGTTTTATATGAATCTAATGAGTATATAATTCTTACTACTAGCACAACAAACGACTACACGTAATACTTTTTAAAACAACTTCTTCTTTTTTTTGTAACATTTGTAAATACTAAGTGAAGCAATTGGTTTTTATTTCTGTATAAATTATTTAAAAAATTAAAAACGCATTGTTCTGAGTGTTAATTTTGTTACATTCTAAAAAAGGTATATAGAGAAACCAATTTAACAACGTACTTTTCTTAGTCATGGAAATATGCACCATCAACTAAACAGTTATAACGTAAATGACAATGTTGTACTGAATTAATGATGGTTTCATTACATCTCTTGTTTTTGCATAGTTCGAGTTATACTTTTTTATTATTTTGCAGACTTTAAAATACTTTTTCTAGTAAATATTGACTTAGCTTTTATAAAAACTTTCGATTCTTGCACTAAATAACTAGTATTTGTTTTGAACATCGTCAAAAAAGCTGAGACGTTTCAAGCCATTAATAATAAATTTCACCACTTGACCACTAATAACTTCTGAAACAATCCAAGACCGGTTCCTTCCTTACTAATAACTTGAAATGTATAGAACGCCTTTAACTGTTCACAAAAGTCTTATGATTAAAAAGAACTTTTTATATAAAATTATGTAAATGAAACTTTAGTCCAAACATTCTATAAAAATTAAACTTATCTTTAAATAATAAGCTTTATAAAAAAAACTGGCTAGCTTTTCTTAATTTAATGAGCCAAAAAAATTATTAAAATAATTAAATTACAACAATAACATGATCTTATAACTCAACGATTGTTCATAGTTGGACATATTTTTTCAACGGTTATTTTAAATTTGATTCCTTTGTATTTATAGGCTAAAATATTTCCTCAAAGTTGCCAACTGAACTATAAAAATGTACATGCAAATGTCTCTAAAAACAAAGAAAAAAAATCGTTACCTTGAGGTTAATAATTTAGTTGATTAGACAGAGAGATATATCTAAATCCTATATACGTATAACTGATCTAATTTATATTGAATATACCTCAAATATAAATAAAAAAAAATAATTACATTAACTTAAAAAGATCCTTTAAGAAATAAGTTGATTCATTTTAAGTCAAAGTTTCGAATGAAAATCACATATTTCTTGGACTTTAATATATGTATATTATTTATTTTTTACAAATGCATTTAAATTCTTAATGGATACATAGCTATATTTTGAAGTATTTAGACAAAAGTAGGAACTCTTTGTAAAATGTTCATTAAAGTGATTATCATAAAACGTTTGTCTATGCATACAAAATCAATAAAACTATTGTATGTGATACAAATCTTTTTATTTGACTTAGGTCTTTCGAGTTTAATTATAAATTATTTTCAACAAAAACCTTTGTAGGACAAAATTTATGTCTTTTTTTTGGTTACTAACAAAAAGTATTTAGTTTACGTTTGTTTAGTTGAATCTCGTAGAAAAATATTTCATTTTAGTCTTTTTTTAATTTGATGAAGAAAATATATAATGAAATCTGTAGTTCCTTTTTTTTAATATAAACTTAAACTTTTAAGCTCCAAGCTCAAATTTTTTTGAAATGATCTTCTTAAATATAAATCACCTTATTTTGGGTTAAGGTTTGTATTTATATTTTAATACTACTTGCATTTATTTTAAGATTGTTTTGTTTTTACTATTTAAAAAGTTTTAAAAAATTATAAAGTTTATAAATGTTTTTATTTAACAAATGATAATAATTTTAAAACTGTTACAAATATCAGGGTTGCCAAATGTTTTTGACAAATTTTCTCCAGTTTTTTTTAATTATACATTTTTGGGTCTGTTTTAAGTTTAAAGTTAAGTTTAAGGTAAGAAACTGTGTTTACAGTATAAAAAACATTGAAATGATACTGTAGTATAGCTACTTTAAATGTGTTTCAATAAATACTTATAGGGCAAAACAAATAGTGTTTATTCTAAACATCAGATTATAGTTCTAAAGTATATGCATAAGTTTTTACATTTAATAGTTAAAAAATATTTATAGTAAAATTGTTATTATGAATTATTTCCATTCGACTGCAAAAACATTCATTTGTGTTGAACTTCTTAGGTTCATCTTTGCTATTTTCACTGATTTAGTACCTGTAAAACAACTGTTTTACAATTTATTTTGTAAGTTTTACAAATGTATCGAACACTCACTTAAACTGCAACAGAAGTTATGGTAAGCAAGTACAGTTTGTAGCAATTGGTTTTTGAAAACGTATTTAGATCGTTTTCAAAATAAATCATTGGTCTTGTCAGTGGCTATTCAAGGCAGAAAGTAAGTATCGAAAGCTGTACGCTTTTGCAATAAATATACTGGTTTTTTCATTGATCTGTGTCTGCTTTAGTTTATAAGCTGAAATTTATTTGCGTTTATCTGAAATATTAAAAAATTAAAGTAAACAAATAAAGATTAACAGTAGATAAAAAACTTCAAATAAATATTTTTTATAGTATGATATAGTAGTATATAGTTTAATGTTAAATAGTTTTGATTAAATCTACCTGTGTTTGTATAACTTTTAATAATCATAACTTATAACACTTTTTATCTATGAGTTAAGTTTATTATAACATATTTTATTTTTTACAAAAAAAAAAGATCGGTTCTTTTAGAAGTTCTCTCATATATCAAATAATATGAATATATTATAACAGTATTTTAACTATATTTATAAACATTAAAAACCCTCAAAGCCAAAGTATACTGCCAGCTAGGTACTTTTCAGTTAAAAATTATGCTCTAGTTCAATTATGCTACAATAATATTCAGTATCATTATTACAATTACTAAAAAAAAAAGCGGTTTGCGAGCAACATTTGAAAAGAAAATTGGCCTGCAACATATAAAAGGCTTAAAAAATTAATTTGAAACATAACTTTCCTTTCATTTAAGCGTCTAATTTAGTACAAAAACCTTAGATTACAATACACATCTTCTAAATCATTACTAGCTTACAGGCTTTTTAATAGATATTTTTACTGAAGATAAAGTCGCTTAAAATCGAATATATAAAAATATTAAATTACTTATCATGTTTGAAAATAATCTTAAGAAATAATTTTCTCTTAACCTTTTAAAATAAACTTCTCAATAAATATACAGATTAAAACATTCTTTGTTTTTTCTTTATTGATTTCTAAAATTATTATGAAATATTTACAAATTATGTAAAATTAAGAAAACATGTTTAACAAACTTAACTTAAAATTAAATTGCTTCGATGAGCAAGATAATACAATCAAGAACAAAATCTTTATACTAGATTTGAGACTTTATAGGCAAAAAGCAAGCCTGAAAAATAAAAAGTAGACTGAGTTAAACCAAGCTAATCTAAGTTTGTGATACAATTGAAAAAAAAAACCATGAGCCAAAAACAATTGTTAATCAAGGTTAAATATTTAAAAATTAACAAAAGCATCATATAGATACACAATTAAAAAACTATCTAAATTGTAACTAGTCTGAAATTTTAGAGAAAAAATGCACAAGCCTTTTTTTGGCAAAAATAAAATAAACAAGCCTGAGTGCGTGGGAAGCATGTTATAAGTATAAAACAAAAAAAATATTGTTAAATAGTTTAATTTTTCCAGAAGTTATACAGTCAAAATGTAGTGCAAAAGAAAGAAAATGTTTTAGCCAGGTCTTAAAATTAAAGTTAAATTTGAAAGAGTTTTAGTTGAATGACTAGAAAAAAGTATTTATGTATATAATAATTTATTTTGGGTTATTGCTTTAAAAAAAAATATGTTCAAGTTAAAAAAAAAAAAATTCTGAAATAAAACCACTATATATGTTAAAACTTTTTCGTTTTAATGATAAAAATACGTTTTATGAAATATAATTAATGTCAATGCAAAAAAAAAATTGATCAAACATTTATGCAAAATATGGTTTTGGCAGAAAATTTGTTATGGTTTTAAAAAATTTAAACAATCATAATAGCGTAGATCAGGCGCCGGAAAACTGCGACTCGCAAAACATAAATTTGTGGCCCACGATGTACTTTTTTCAGCTACAAAGATGCATTCAACTGTGTTTCTGGAACAAAACCATATAATTTGACTGTTGACTTGATAACTCGTAACTAACAGTGTTTTGTTTTGCTAATTGTATCACACTTTTCTTTAAAATAGAACTTTTTTTTATTGATTACTACATCGTTTTTATACAACTGCTGACCGCCGAGGAATTTTTTACAGAGTGCTAATAAATTTTTAGAAAAATTAATCCCTATCTATACTAAAAAATCTAAGCTTTGATATAATCGGCTTTAGAAGCAAGAATTCTGACAATATAAACAATCGCCAGATAATAAATAACGACTTCAGTATTTTACTTTTTTTTCTTTAAGAAAATAGTTAAGATACATAAATAGTAACATAAATAATATACATAAATATTTGTAAATAGTTTAACTATTTTAAGATAATACTTCTAGTTTTACAAAAAAACAAAACAACTTTAAGATACATCTTACTAACTAAATTTAGTACACTTTAATATTGAAACAATAAATTTTATTAACTTTTCCATACACAATACTGTAAAAATACTGTTTTAAATACAGTAACCTCTTGCTTATTTACGCACATTGTGTCCACAGAAAAAAACGCGTAAAGATACGAGAGATCGTAAAGATACGAGATGTATCAAACATACTTACTATAATGGCTGTTTTTTGATATTGCTTCTAGCTAAAAGCAGACTGCGGACTTTTCCACTTTTAAAAACTTTTTTACTTTATTTATAAATATAAAAACAAAATATAAAACTATACATATATAAAAAAAAACTGGTTTAAATTTATATAAAACATATAAATTATTTAAAACGTCAAATTAAAATTAGTGATATGGTAACTAAAGAAAAACCAATTGAAATTTGTGTGGAGTGTAAGCTCTATATTTATTAAACAGCACTGCTACTTTTTGCTGTAAAGTTTCATTAGATTTCTTTTTTAGACGTTTATTCATATTTAGATCAAGAGTGCTGCATTATTTATTTATGTTTTAAACTCTCATTATTTCATTATACTTTCATTTTTTAACTCAGTTATATTTCTTTCAGAATTTTAATTTAATCTCTTATTGTTAACAAAATTATTGATATACTGAGGCAAAACTAAATTTTATCAATTAATCAAGGAACATAAGTTTACAAAGTCTAAAGATATAGAGAAGTGAGTTAGCATTTAAAAACATATATAAAAATATGCAATAAACCCAATTTGTGCAATACTAAAAAAAAAATTAAAATTTTTATAGAATGAATTTATGAATATTTTAGAATTCTAAAATGCGTAACGTCAACGAGTTCGTAAAGTACGAGAGGTT
Source organism: Thalia democratica (assembly GCF_965202585.1). NCBI lineage: Eukaryota > Metazoa > Chordata > Thaliacea > Salpida > Salpidae > Thalia > Thalia democratica. The sequence goes on from NC_139165.1 coordinate 65,183,825, forward strand.
ACTGTACTTATAAAATATATTAATTTAGGAGTGGGCAATGTTTCTAGTCGGCAAGACAGATATTGAAATTTTAGTTCTTGACGGCCGAAGAATTTCAATTCTTCACGAATATTACTCACCTAACCAATAATTTCAAAAAATACCAATTCTATGCGAGCTTTTTACTACTTTATCTAGTGTAAATTTCACACTTCTCGTACATTATACCTAAAATTTTTTCATTCTTCATTTTAAATCCCAAAATATCTAGAGTAAGTTTCAAAACTTGGTTCAACGTGCCAGACTTACATGCTCGCGGGCCGGATTCGAATTAAACTTTGACGGACCGTTCATTTTCACTACGAGAGCCGAATTAGACTTAAATTTTGTAAACTTTAGTGGACCGGTCTTTATTACTCCACGGGCCGCATCTGGCATGCACACTGACGTACCCTAATACTTACAAGCTAGTACACTTACAAAAACATCGATATTAACAAAATTTGTTTTGTCAAGGTTAATTGTAACGTCAATGTTCTAAAAACATTTTATACGCGAAGACTTTTTTTAAATGAAATTTATTATACCTACTAAAATTTTAAAGCCTATAAAAGCTTTTAATATTACTAAAGTAAAAGAACTTTATTAAACATAGTTTTAACTGCAGGTTGTCAAAAAAAAAAAGATAAGTCGAACTTGTGAAAAATTTTTGTACTTTACAACTTAGATATCTGTTAAACTATATAACAGTTAAAATTAAAAAAAGGCAATAATATAACAACTGACATCATGTCACTAAAAACTTTTAAAACAACCAAAATATTTTATTGCAGCAGAGTAAATATAGCAATTTGTTTCCTACCTTAATGCAAAAATACAAATGTTTACCCAGGTGTTCTGTAAAGCTTTCTAAAACCTTCCTTGAAATAAAATGATTAATCTTTGGATAGAAAACTCGTGATTTTTTAGCTTATGAAATAAGTTGCTGTGAACATTTGTAAAATTATATTACAAAAATCCTTTTTTAAGTAGTAATAGCAGGGTAGCAAAATGTTTTTGAGAAATTTCTTTCAGGTTTTTGAATTTCTTCCAGCCTTTTGAAAGTACACGTTTTTGGGTCTATTTTTAGTTCAAAGTTATGTGTAAGTTTAAAAACTGTGTTAAGTAGCATAAAAACATATTTTAGATACTGTAAACCTAATTAAAATGTGTTTTTCAACAAAAAAAAAAAGAGGATTACAAAAAAAATATCTACATGATAGATTTTTCTTTAAAAATTAAAATTTTACTACTTAACATGAAAAAATTGTTGAAAATTCCAGGTTTTTAGCCTAAATTGTCAAATTCCAGGTTTTTTGGCAACCCTGTGATAGGCGCAAAACAAAAAATTTATCCCCGAAAAGTAAGCTTAACAGCGCAATGAAAATAAAACAATGAAATTTTAGTTGTTTTAAAACTATATTTTAAAGAAAAACTGGAAATATCAGAATTTTTCAAACAATCATAGTTCATCTAGAATTATTAATTAATCTTAGAGGTAAAACTACAATAATTTTTTTTTCGTTGTTGTTGTTGTTGTTATTTTTTTGACTAAATAATAAAAAAATAAAACAAACAACATTCTGTTTTGCGAAGCTTAGTGCAAAATCAAAAAGAAAACAAACCAGTGCGATAATTAAAACAAAAATTTATTGTCATAAATTTTACACTCACGATCATAATGAAACTGAAATGAAAATAATACACGACTTCTTAAAAACCAACAAGCATAAAACTTAGATTAAAGCAATAATTGTTTCATTTGTCGTAACTTTTAACTTAAATTATTTGATTTCAAAAACAGCTCGCTTCCAATTCTGCACATTTACTAAAGTCGGTTTACTCTTCTGTTGTTGAACGAGTCGGCAGGAAAATTAGGCCTGCTGTTTGCGAACAGCGGCCTGTCGTTGAAAATTGGTGGAGGAGGCAAGTTTCTCGGCATTCGAAACTGAGGTGCGTCAAAAACCGACGGACCTCCACCAACCAGTGGCAATATTTCCGGCGGTGGCAACAAAGCCATTTTGTCTAGCACTTTATTTCGCAACTGCCGCAAGTAATCCGGTGGTGGCAGCGGTAAGTTGAAAGTGTCGGTGCAAGCCGCCAACTGATACTCGTAAGGATGGAAGCTATCGACATCTGGCCGCCGTTGAGCAATGACAGGACGCATGTCCATTTTGATGTCGTGCCTCGCCGACGGTCGCCTGTCAGAAGGAGGCGGACCACGGAAACGTTCTCGGTCTTGGTTCTTCGACAGGCTCACTTTAATCTCCTTACCGGCTATGGAGAAGCCGTTGAGGCCACGAATGGCTTCATCGGCCGCCCTCGCTTCAACGTGCACGAACGCCATGGCGCCGACGATGTCACACTCGGCCACGTAACCGTACCGCTCAAAAAGCCGACGCAGTTTGTAAGCGGTGGCCTCGGGAGGCACGTTGCCAATATGCAATTTGGTGCAGCCGGCCCGCCTCGCTGCCTTGCTGCGGAAGTCACCACTTGGATGCGACGACGAGTTCGGCTCGCTGAATAAATTTATTGAAAATGTTTACACACCATTAGATGGCAGAAAATATATTTTTAAGTAATTGTAAAATTTTTTTAGATAGTGATACTAAATAGCTTTGCAAAACATTACGTACAAATTTTGTTATAATATTATTTTAGAAATGGAATAGCAACTCATTTAACATTCTACTTGATAAATTTGAAAAAAAATATTACGGAAAAAATAATTTTTCATAAATACAAACATACTAGTTATTTAAATACGTGAGCTCATAATTTAAAGCAAACATATATAAAGTTATTAGTATTTAGCTAAAAAATTACACAGTTTAAAAGTTAAAAATAAATAAGTTAAGCCAATATGTTACTCCAAAAATAGTCGCAAAATATTTTGTATATTTAGTTGGTGTAAACGATACGGTCTCTTATATTTAGACCTTCATGCGTTCAGTCGACTGAATAAGTGGAAAACAAGTTTTAGAACTGTTAGATTTATAAAAACTGCACATAACACAAGCTTTCTTTAAAAACAAATATATATTTAACTACCGGATTAAATTATTTCTTTGTTTTCAACAACCTTTTCAAAGATTATACAAAAAAGCAATAGTATATTTAGAGAAAAATCAACTTTTTTACTTGAATTAATTTAAAAAATATTAACTAATTTACCATAAATATAAGATATTATAATTTTAGTTTAACTTGCATTCCCTAAAATTCGAGAAAATAATAAATACATTGTTGAGAATCTTCTTTGAATACAATCGTTGTTTTTATACTTGTAATTTTGAAATATTTAAACTATAATAAAATTGTTAAAATTCTACTTATAATTTTTTTTTATAATTAAACCAAGGAGTTTTACAAGTCAATTTTTAAATCAACTACAAACTTATAGTTATTATTTTTAAATAGTTATAATATAAATTCAGTAAATGTCAAAAAGGTCATTTACCAATCAATAAATAACTTATACTAGTATTTACTGAACAAAAAATTAGGAAATTTAATAAAAGATATCTAAACTATTGTACTTATAAAGAAAAAAAAATTTAAACAAACAATTTAAAAACAGACAAAAAAAAAATTATGAAAAGTGTATTGAAGCTGTAAAAAAGCCCTTACAATTAACTAACCGCTTTTTGGGTCCCTTATTACTACTAAGTTCAACATTTATTTTTCTTCCACAAATTTCATGCTTGTCCAATTCTCTGTAAATACATTTCACGATTAGACAAAATATAAATTACATTTATTAACTTTTCAACAAAAATATAATGAGTCTGGTAACTGCTTTTCAGGGAAAACTATCAAATAACAGAAAAAAATTCCTGACTTTTCTTGATTATTTATCAAAATTTTCCTGACTTTTCTAAATCAAACTCTTAATTTAAACTTATTCTAAAATACATAATCTAACACAACTATATAAAGCTTTCAATCTAATTTTCTAACAGGTTAAAACAACAGTTTTTTGCTGAATTCAATCATCAAACTTCCATTACATCACTTGAACCATCTGTGTATTATTGATGTGTTTACAATAAACAGCTCTATCAGCAAAATACTTATATTATTACCTTATAAACACAGCTTGTCCATTATCATTCTAGCAAGATGTTTTCGAAATGTGGTCCAACGCCAAAATTTACCATGTATGATAATTTTGTTCGGGCCATCTGACATGACTGTATATTGCACTGTCAGGAAATATTTTTTTGTTACACGAACTGGCTGATTAATTATGCTTGACAGTGTGTAATGCCCATAAAATTTCAGCGGTTGTGGTTTGTGACTTACTTACCAAACCTATTAATGGGCTTACACCACTGCTCTCACATCTTGCTACTCTGCCGCTGCCTTCACCACTTACCCCACTGGAGCTTGATCCAGCATTTTAGAAAAGTTTTTGGATTTGGTTAACTTCTGGACTTTTATTTCTATGTCCAGCTCAATTCATATGTACTGTGAGTGCTTTTCTTCCCATATTTGACAGTGAAAGAGTACATAAACACCACTTGCATTTCAAATTTTGTGTATATATCACAGTTTCACTATGGAAGTGTCCTTGCTACAGATCATCAATAGTAAAAGCTTACAAAAACTGCTTGTTCAAATAGAGTACTTGTTAAATATGTTAATAAAAAATTTTTGCAGTTTTATAAAGGATATTTTACTAATTTATACCAGATGAAGGCATTGGAAATTAAACAATTTTGTAGATTTTTAGGAATTTTTTTCTGACTTTATTAATTTTGATTTTTAATTAATTTTTACTATATGAAGGCTTTGGAAAATAAGGAAATTTGTAAATTTAAACTGACAAATCTGATTTTTTCAGTCAATTTAAAATGTATTCATAATAAGTCTTGTCCTCTGTTTAACCTATTTTTATAGTTTTTCATATCAAAACTTATCTTTTGCAACTCTGAAAACTTTAAAATTGAACATTTGACAAAAACTAAATGACTGAAGATTGCTTTGTATGAAACAAATAATCTTAAAATTTTGCTTTTTGAAAAAAAATCTTATTCAAAAGTCCTTTCAAATAGACTAAGTAAAATATTTATTTTTTTATTCTACATATCTTGTTATATACAATATAATTTCTTATCTAATCTAAATTTCACTATTATACATAAAAGTTGTTAAAAATTTTGGATTTTTTGACTAAATTGTCAAATTCAAGATTTTTATCAGCATTTACAGGTAAGACAGTTTGCCTGTTTATACAAGAAACATTTCCTAATAGTTTGGGTAAATTGACCAAAAACTGAAAAAGGTAGATCTTTAGTGAACTTTCTACTTCTCATAAACTAGATAACAAAAAACTATAGTCCAAAAAATGACTATATCTCAATACATAACTCAAATTTATATTTTCAATAATACTGACTTATAGTTTACACTTTAAGCAACTAAAAAAGTATATATATGAGTCAACAATAGTTTGTGTGAAAAAAATGACTTAGCCAACTGCTTTATTTCCTAACTTACATACTTTTAAAAATTATCAAAATGTTTTTTTGTTTATGCTTCATACAAAAAAATTACTAACATAAATACATGAACATGTTTTTAAACTAACTTTATAGCGATATCTGCATCGTCTGGAGACATATGAACAAATCCATAGGAACCAAGAACAGCACACTCTAAAACTTTTCCATGTCTTCCAAAAAGGTCTTCAATTTCTTCTGGTGTTGTGTTACTTGATAAGTTTCCAACAAATATTTTTACCATTTTATCAAACTAAATAAAAATATTTTGTAAGCAAAACATCATAAAATTATAAAATGAATTTAAAGTTTGATCAAAACAGGCTTTAACAAATTTCAAGGGTTATTAATTAGTTCAGGGTGTTCCATAAGGGGAAATATCACCCCTTTTTGGAAAAATTTGTAAGTTCGGGGCAATAAGTAGTAAAGGGACAAAAGAGGGAGGGGAAACTTTGGGCAGTTAAAGAATCATTACTATTTTTACTGGTATTTTACTCACTTTAGCTTACTTTCAATATTTCATACTGAGGTAAATTGATAAGATTTAGACCAGTGTTTTCTTAAGTCATAAGTAGATGGGTATTTTATTTATAGAGATTTAAATTCAACTTCTTGTAAATTTGTCAATTAAATCTGTCATTTTTCTATCTTTTAACTTTCAAGGGCATAGGGGGGTCCACCTTAATTTTTACAAGTTGATCTTATTATATTGAGTTTTATATGAGCTATCAGAAATTTTTAACCCCTTGAAAAAATTCATAGTAGTTTTTGAGATATGAGCGATCAAAGTCAGTGACCTCAATAGGTTCCTAATGGAAGGTGCAAACTAAAAACGCAAAAAAAAGACCATTTCACAAAAAAAATCTATCTCCTCCTTCATTTTTTAAGTAATCTTCTTCAAATTTTTACATAGAGTGTATTATTAAATTTTAAAAATATTGAATGCAGGACATCTTTTATTAGAAAAATAATTTAATAAAAAACCACCTTTTTTTTTTGTTTTTTAATTTAAAAATTTAATTTACAATATTTTTTAAATTCCAAAATTCAAAGTCTTATAAACTATAAAAGGAAAGTTTCCTGAAAGTTTGAGGTCTCTAGCTCAAAAAATGAAGGAGAAGATCAATTTTAAGTGATTTTTTAAATTTTTATGAAAATTGACCCAAAAAATTTGCAGTCCATATGTTTGTATAGGAAACTTTTTATAAAAATTGCAATATCTCAAAAGTTAAATAAGATATTTTAACTCTATATCAGCTGGCTTGTAGTTTGTACTTTTAGCTTTCATATAAAATCCAATCTTATTTTTAGTAAAAAAAAATGTCCGACCTCCACCTATGCCTTTAACTTCTTATTCTGGACAATAAACCTACTTTAAGAGTTTTTTGAATGTTAATCAAGAAGAATAATTAACTATTAAATAGCATCACTAGAAAAATTAAAATATATTAAAATATAATTGTATTAAAATAACTTTTTAATAAAATTATGAGTGTCATTTCTTTAAAATAGTATGCTCTAAAATTGCAATCATAGGAATGAGACCAAATGGGGGGTAGCTTCAAATTTCCATTACTGTTTTTAAATTGCTTGAAAACCATGCAAATAATTTGCATATTTGCTTAGTCAGCAAAAAATTTTGGAAGTTTTTTTTTTGATTTTTTTAAATATTTATACCCTAATCCCTAACCCACCTTACCCAAACATTAAAAAATTTATCAAAATATAAAATTTTATTATCAAAATTAAAAATAATATGAAATAAAAAATTGCCAACTCAGCAAATATGCAAAATACTTGCAGATTTTCAAGCAATTCAAAAATTTAGTTGAAATCTGAAGCCACCCAGACCAAATGGTAGACTATGATTCGTGAGTTTTTTGATCTAAATTGTCATTAGTAAGTTTAAGAAGTACTGATCACCATTTTTTAACTAAAACATGTTACTTTAAAAACTTGTTTAAAAATATGTATATGATAGTTTCAATAATTAACCGAATAATGATGTTCACCAATATCAAACTGAGATTATATTCATATACTCATTTAATTTAGGCTCTAAATCAGGGGTCGGCTCGGCAGTCTTTTTCTCAGAAAAAATTGCTCTAGGGCCGCAATTATTTAAGAATAAGTATAGTAATCAGTAAAAAAACACTACTTAAATCAAAAATATATTAAAATAAGCAGTAAAATAACACCTTTAATGAGTATTTATTAAACTAAAATTGTAAGTTTTTATTGCAAAACCTTTAATTTTTAAGTATTTTGAAAAGTATGCTTTTAGTTAAAAAGTACCTCGCAGGCCGCAGGTTTTGGTTTCGAGAGCCGTATTTGGCCCGCGGTCTCGGTATACTAACTCTAACTGCTCTAACTAAACCATAATCTAAGAATGTACTTTTAATTAAATAAATACATCGATAAAGTACACACTTTAAGAAGTACGCATCCGCATAAGGTAGCACTAAAATTGTATCTTCAACAAAGTTTAAAATAATGTACACACATTTACTTTATATTCATTTTAAACCTTGTAGAAAATAGAAAATTTAGTTCTACGTTAAGCGGATGCGTACTTTTTCAAATGTGTACTTTATTGATGTATTTATTTTGTTAAAAGTACATTCTTAAATTATGGTTTTGTTAGAGCAGAGGTCGGCAAATTGCGGCCCGCGGGCCAAATGCGGCTCTTAAAACTAAAGTCTGCGGCCCGCGAGGTACTTTTTAGCTAAAAGCATACTTTATAAAAAACTTAAAAGTAAAAGGTTAAAAGTAACTATTTATAGACCGAAATGAAGACAAGCATTTTAGAGCAAAAATGAATACTGTAACTACTAGTGACCTTTGAATTACGTTCGACATTTTATCTACATGCAAAAATTTATCGTGACATAAATAGTTTTTGTTTATTTAAACTAAAGTTATGACAGAAAAAACAAACTCGTAGCTTTAATAATTTAAAATACATATATCTTATTATTTACATAAAATTTACTTGTCCTAGACAAGACATTAAAAGGTATCCGTGGTGTGCGACTTGATAGCCGGAAGATTTTTTCGTGCACCAAGTCCCAAGACCAAATATTTTCAGCGTCTTTATTTTAAATAAATAACTACTATTTAACACTTTAGTAAATAAACTAAAACATTTAAGTAAACATACTTTCTTAAAACCATTATTAATGTATAAAATACATCACTTACAAGATCATGAACGTTTTAAATTAAGATAAATTTCTTTATATTTTTCACAGAATTTAATAAATACATGTATTAATGCTGTTTATGTAACCCTCTTAATTGTAAAAAAAATAATGCGTAAAGAAATAATAAAAAAAATAATAAAAAACTTATAAGAACGCTCTGCCATCGTGCACATAAAATTTGTTTAAAGTAATTTTTTGCTGATGAAATAAATCAGATAAAATTGATAACAAATAAAAATAAATATCCTTGAAAAGTAGTAAACAAAAATATTAATCTACATTTTACACCTTAAAAGTTTAAACAAAATAAAGAGAGCAGGACCAGAAAAATGTTCGACTAATTAATTATTACGTCATGTCAGTAAGAACTCAACAATTATAGAGAAACATATTAACCAATTAATAAGTAAATCTTAACATCTTATCTCAAAACCGAGAGTTATTTTCTTATCTTGACCATTGATTAGACCTGGGGGCAAAGATCCAATATCAGAATATAAAAAAATCTGGTAGTTTACCAGTTTAACTATTTCTGTGAAGATAGCTATGTCTGTATGACTTTAAGGCAATTTGGTAAAAGAACATATTCCAAAAACTATTGATTAGTTTTGTAAAATGAGTAATAAAGAAAATAATTCTAAAATAGTGGTAGATGCTTCAAAAAGATCTTCTATTGCAGAACGCCTCCTTAATAACCCTGATTGTGTAATTAAATATATTTTGAAAAGATTTAACTTTATTAAAAAAGTTAGAGCATTTTTGATTTAATTTAACTTCAGTCTGTGTGTATTTTATTAAGAAATACTAAGTTGTGTAAGCATAAAGATTTTCTTTATACTGTTTCTTTGTTTTCTTAAATAGTTTTCTAAATTGTTAAGCATGTTTTATTCAATTTTATTTTCATTGTAATTAAAACTACATATGTATTGTAAATTACCCTATGCTCATTATTATTAGATCGTTTGTTGAACGAAAAAAAAAAACGCTCAAAAAGTTTGGTCCAAGGACCTGGTGCACAAAAAAACCTTTCGGTTATCGAGTCATACACCAGAACAGTTTAACTGGGACTGTTTTTACATTTACATTGATTACCTTTTGACTATATAAGCTCGAATTAAAACTTTTTTTTTGTTGCTTAGTAAACAACTGAAGAGTTAAGCACGAAATAGATTTTGTAATAAAAAGTTGAATTATGTGTATCTTTAAAATAGAATATAATAGTACTTTCTACAACCAAAGCAAAATTATTAAAAAAAAACTGTTAGTACTTTTTTTTTTGTAATAAAAATTAGATTAAAAATACAAGTTAGCCGATACTTTATATGATTAGTTTTATATCTAGCGGTTATTTTAATGATTTATATCACAACAAGAAAAATACCTTGAAATAAGTTTTAGAAAGTTAAGTGCAAGTTTTTATAATCATCAAACTTACAAAAACCTTGTTTATAGTGGCCCTGTTTTGAAAACAATAGTTGTGTGGCGATTTTTGTTAGACCAATACAACTTGAAGTTAAGTGAGCTAAGGCATTATTATGAAGTTAAAAGCAAAATTTTATTTGCTAAAGAAAATTTAAGATGAAAAATAATGTCTAAATTAATAAGATTTTGTCTACTTAATCAAGTTGTAAGACGAATGTTATGAAATATACAGTCTTAGCGTTATCAATATTGATAAACAAATTGTTAACCACAATCTTTGATACAAAAAAAAGTAATTAGTCTGTTTTACAGACTCTGTAGTAATTTTTTTATAGGTTTTTGAAACTGCATAGTAAAAAAGAACCTACAAGGAATAATAATACATTTGCATTAAGTTTTGATAGAAATTTACTTAAAACAGGCTGTTTGTTTATAAAGCAGCATCAACTTCAGTACGCAGAACTCTAACTTAAAAATCTTGTTTAAAATATCTTATGTCAAATATATTTCATTAAATAAATTACTATCAAAACTATTTTTGACATAAAAAAAGTCTTTGATAATCTATTCTCAAAAAACATTTGTATCTAGTAATGTTAACATAATTGGTCTAATTAACATAAAGGTCCTGGACAAGACGTTAAAAGGTAACCGTGGTGTGCGATTCGATAACCGAAAGGTTCTTTGTGCACCAGGTCCTAGGACCAGATATTATGAGCGTCTTTTTTTTGTCGTTCGATAAACTAAAACTATAAAATAAAACTACATGTTTTTTTTTAAATAATAATTTTTGAAAAATTTATATACATTTTTTATCAATTAAAATAATATGTTATGATAAACAAAACTTAGTTTTCATTCAATAAATATAACAAAAGTTCCATCTTTTTAAGCTGTTCTTAACAGAATTAATTGTTATAGACATAATACAAAGGAATTATAACCGAAAATATACTGGTTACTAACAACTAAATTCGGACAATTCAAATTCTTAAAAAAGTTTTAAAGAGGCTATATCTCAAAAAAATGTTTGAAAAGAATAAAAACAGGTATAAATCAATTAACAAGATTATAGCAATAAAAAAAAAGGTTTGCAAAAAGTATATTTGTTAAAAGATATTTTAAAAAATTACATTGTTTTAGCCATATCTCTAAAAATATGAACAATTTAGCAAAAAAAAAGTTTAAGATAATTAATAAGGTTACAACCGTAATATTATTATTTTTAAACATATTAAATTCAGTCTTTAAAATATTTTTTTTAGAATTTAAATTGTCCAAATTTGAACACTCACGCATTCAAATACATTAGTTAGTGATCAATAGATAGAACTTTGTGACCATTTTTTTGTAAAAGAAAAAAAACCTTAAATTAAAGCTACTAAAAGTTGATTTTATTTTATGACAAAATAAATTAAAAGCGTTTTTAGCTTTAGTATAGCTTAAAATATTGTGCAGTAAAGTTTAATTTGATTGGACGGGTAATAAACTAGGTTAAAATGGATTTGATTTGGATAAGATTGTGCAAGTATACCGTTAAAACACTGAATCATTGTGTTCTTCGCTTTGTTAACATACTGTAACGGGATATCAAACTGCATTTGATAACCGTTTTGATTTAATGAAAAGTTAATAGAAAACTCTTGTTTATCCACGTTTAAGAGAAAGCTCGCAAGGTCACGTGATTTAATGATGAAATTTTGCATACGCATACTACAGCCATATATAAATACTCATCAGTTGGAGCAGGGAATCATTCTTGACCTTCCTGCTGCTTATTTGTTGTTTATTGAATTTAAATAGTGTTATTTTAAGTATTTTTTTTTAAATCTAAGTTCCAAGTAATTAAATGTAACATTATTATATACATTCTTAAAAATCTTTCTCTGAGTTAAAAGTGTTTTAAGGATTTTATAAAATTTAAGGTATTTCTAAAGCATAAAGTTTCTATATTTTTATTTCGTACATGGTTGTTTAATACAATATATTCGTTCATTGTCATGTCTAGTTTATTTAGGGTAGCTATAAATAGCTTTCAGTAATATAAGTGAAAGTTAAGTTTGAATTTAGCTACGGTTATTTGTGTAGGTGTGTTATATATTATAACCATTCAAGTAACCCACTTTTATTATATTATTATCGGTTATAATACATTTACTACTTTTTATGTGAAAACTAAATTATTCAGTCAAGCTATGTTAATGTATAGTTTTTCATACTAATTACGAAAAAATGAGATACTTTAACTTAAAAAAAATTCGTTGTTTAGAAAAACTAATATTTTAAAAGACTTTGTTATTATAAAAATTTACAGACTGTTATTATTTCAGCTTGATTAAAGAGAGAAAAAATGGTAAAAAGTAAAAAAATAATTTTTTTATGTTAATTTAATATAATTATGTTTCCTATGTATTTATAGTTGAAACAAGATATAGTTTTAATAAAGTAACAAACTATATTATTATTTAAATCCATATACTTTACTTTAATTTACTCTTAAGTACAATTAACACGTTTGAATATATTCTTTATACTTAAACTAACACAAAAAATAAAAACAAACCAACTAGTTTTTGAAATTAATTTATTTAGCAATCAGAAAGATTACATAACGTTTAAACAAAAATGAATGAATTTGATAAAACAAGTTGATTGACATTAAAAAAAATTATATTGCAAAACTTGCTTTAATTCATTTGAATAGCTATACATATGTTTTGCTATGTTTGCTTTATTAAAACTATGTTTGCTTTTGCTTTGTATAAAAAATCACTATTTGCAGCCGTTATTTTTAAAGACGCTATTGAGTAATTTCATTCTTTTGTTCATTCATCAAAAAAACAATAACTGTATGAAAACACAACAATATAAATTTATAGCACCAACGATCACTAAGCATTGTAAAATAAACTTACATCATACTGTTAAAGTTAGATTTGTTTATATTTGCATTTTTTCGTTATTTTTTGCTGTAGGTAACGACTTATGAAATTAGATACAAAAAAAATTATTAAATAATTAACAGAATTTTGCTCAGTTTTATTAGAATTTAAGTTTGTTAGTAACCCAAACTTTTCATAAGACATTTCAATATTTTTTTTTCGATTATAGCTAGTAATCTAAATTAGTTTTATTTTACAAATTGTACAAAGTTTTAGCTAGTTTTCAACTTTAACATGTCATAGGTACTAAATGCAAAGGTATTTCGTTTCTACTCACATTACTAAGTAAAACATTGTTTTATTCTGTTTTTTTAATAATCTAAAAAACAGTGTATGTAATTAAAAATTAACGCCCAGGCATATAAAAAAAAAATGCATTATACTAAGAGTAACTGAAACGAAACTAAATATGGTTACAACAGTTTTTATGTAAAAACAGGAGATATGGTAGAACCAGGGTTGCCGTAATAATAGAATCCTTACATGTATAACAATTATAACAAGCACTACTCTGCACCACGCTTTTTGAGTCGTTATGGTTATTGTGGGTAGAAATAGTGGGATTAGGAAAATAAATACAAAAAAAAAAAACTCTTAACAAAATAAAAGGTATAAAGCACTTCTACAAAGTAAAAACCTATGACATTACACTTAACCTTTAAAGATAGTTTTTTAAGGTTCTGCAATATTTATTTTAAGCCTTTGAATGGTTTTGAGTAATATTCAAAAGTTAAAAACTTGGTCCACTTCATTTTTATACAAACTTCTTTACTAATAAAATATTATAAAAGCTTCTGTACATAATTTGTTCAAACAGACAAAAAAAGAATTTTACAATAATCATTTTCTGCCTTTTAAAATTGCTTTAAAACAATTCTTAGCTATAAATAAATTTTTCAAACTTAGTCAGTATTTTCCATGCATATAATATAAGTTTACAGTACTTATATTATACTTAAGTTTTACAGTCAGTAAAATTTTAAGCTATTAATAAAGCTTTTGTAAATAATATTTTTGTTTATTTAATTGTTTTTAGTAAAAAATGCACGAATTTTGAAACAAACAGTTTTTATGCATCATAGTTAAAAATGTCATTTGAAGAAATAACGAATGAAGAACTAACAAAAGAAATAGAAGAGTTGAAAGCACACAGCTACATGGATCGCGTTGAAGTGTCAACAACTGCAGCAGAAATTGTCAAGTTTGTAACCGAAAACCAGCCAACAGACCCCTTTCTTAACCGTAAGATGATGCAAGGGTATGAGGGAAGAAGTAGTGATGATGGAAGCTGTTGTAATTTAATATGATAAAATTTAAAACATGTTGGTTAATAAATTTGTTTGTGTTTAAAAAAGATTTTTATATTGTATTTACTTACTCATAAATCTGTTATTTGAGCGAAATAGCTAACATTATAAAATTTTAAAGTAGATTTTTGGCTGTTATAATGTTAAGTCATAGCTAATAACATACCATTTTTATAACAGTTTTGCAAATGAAGCATGTGCATTACGAACTCTATTCAATCCTTTTTGGTTTTTCACTTTACCAATAAAAACATTTTCTAAATATTGTTATGAAATGTGTAAAATAAGATTAAATTTTTGTTACTTAAATATAAAAGACAGAAAATTTTGTAAACAATTTTTTATTAAACGGTGAAAAAACTTAACAATAGCTTATTTTACCAATATCTATAACGCTATTACTCTTAAAGATTCAGTTTATTTTTCAGGTAAACTATTCTCTTATGAGTTTTACCATATTAATAAAACTTTATGTACATATTGTAAACATGACATAAATAAATTTTGTAAATTGTGTAAACTCCTTTTATTAAAAATACTTTACATTATCAGCTGTTTCTATCATCTTCTGATAACTATTAAATAAATTTACCCGTACCTAAGAACTTTTAGTTATGCATTAAAAAAATATAAACTTAATTAATTTATATTTTAACTACAATATGTTACTTTTATTTTATTAAGTTATGTTTACTATAACTTTAAAATTGATTTGTTTTAGTATTAATAATTAATTATGTCAGATAACTTATTCCTGTTCTTAAGTTATGTAAAGTTATGTACTGAATACTGATAGTTATGATTACAAAATAAATGGTCTTTGAAACATTTTAACTAATTTTTAAAGTATTTTAAAAGCTTTTTTATAACTTAAAATTTAAAAGCTTAAATGTTCCGATGATGCATATTGGTTTAATGCAATCATATGGTATAAGTGATTGTGTGACTATTAATATTTTTATTATGATCTTTTAAACATACATAACCTATTTTTGAAGTAGTATAGTTTGAAAAGCAAATCAGTTTATCAATTATAGCTAAAAGCTTGCAAGTTTTCACTTTATGATGTTGATTGAAACCAGGGGCATAGCGTGGGGAGGGACACTGGCGCATGCGTGCCACCCAAAAAAAGAAAAAAAAGTATGTAACATCTTTATCCTTTATTGTTTATTTTTTATGCTTAATTTGCCTTTTTTCAACTATGTTTATCTAGTATTCGAAAAGTTAAACGAAATTTTAAATACCAATTAGTGACAAGTTAGGAAAATTACTCAATATACTGATTTGGTGCGCAAGCGAAAATGCGCACCGGTGTTGATGAAAAACTCCATAAGGAAAAATTTTATAACTTCATTAACTTCATAAGAATTTAGACTCAAAAAGCACGAAATTAATGTAATGCACCGCAAGAGTATAACCTTATGGCAGATTTTTTCTACAAAAAGTTTACAAAAATATGTCACGCTTAAAGGAAAATTAAACAATTTTACAAGTTTTTTTATATGCTACAAAAAATGTTTAGACTACTGCTAGTTTTCTGATCTTTGTTTTTGTAAACATACAAGAAAAAGCGTGTCGGCCTATGAGAAATAAACTTTGTTTGTGATTTACATTTTAAACAAATACAATCAGATAAATTTAATTTAAAAAGTATACTTTTAACTTAAAAACTTTAAAGTAACAAACAGTTACTTTAAACTTATTTTACTTAATGAATTTATTTCAATTATATTACTTATAAAAAGATCTTTTCATACCTAATTACAAAAGTTTTAATTTAGGGGATTTTTTGAGAAAAAAATTTTGCGCACCCCCTGACCAAAATACCACGCTACGCCACTGATTGAAACACAACTTTATTGCTTACAACTAGATAAATAAATAAGAATTTTATTAAACTGATTGTTTGTTAAACAAATAAATAAGTAATACAAACTTTATGTATAGACAACAATTCTACGTTATGAGTTAAAAACTTGTATCACTTTAGTAAATAATAACTTTTTCTAGAAAATTTGATACCTGCTTTATTTTAAAAAGAAAGCCGCAATACAGTACTAAAACTTAATTTTAACGTAAGAGTTTCATTTTATTGGGACTTTTTTTTGTTCAGTAATTACATTTTTAGTTTGTTTAGAAATTACATATTAATTACAGTTTACTATTTTAGTATACTTGAAAAAGTTGCATTTTTTTGCCACTAAAACCTGGTTGCAAATAAAATGTTTAGTTTACACATCTTTATTTAATGTTTAGTAATTACAAAACATCCATGAAAATATTATCTAGTAAGGAATAATTAACAGTTTAAAACTTTCTTTTTAGAAATGTCTTGTAGAAATTAAGTTTCAAACAAGCTAAAACTACATTTATAAACACTTGTAATTTTCGGTTAAAAAATTAAAAATTACTGCATGCATAAAAGAAAAAAAACTAATATTTAAATATTAGTAAGATGTATTGTAGTATTCATTATTTTTCTTTTGTATCTTTAAAAGTTTATTTATATAAAATTCTAAGTTGTTTAAACTTTAAAGTCCCGATTGAAAATAAATTTTTGACAGCACTTATTTTTTTGATATTTTGTTATAGAATAATGTTATTGATATATTGTTCTCCCGTATTTACTTTAGCTAAATAAATAAAAAATGTGCTGAAATAGTTAAATACTTTTCTTAAATTTTTTTTTTTTAAACGTTTAAACCTTTTATTAAAGAGAAATCCTAAAACAAGCAATTTAGATAGTTAAATTTTTATATTTCATTATTATACTATAATAGAGTATTGTGGAACTTTATTTATGCGCAGAAAAATAAAATAAGATATTTAACACAAGATACTGTATAAAGTACAAAACTTATTAATAAACAAATTGATTAAGCTTTGTCAGCTAAACTTTTTTAGTAATCTAAGTAGGGTCTCTTTATAACAAGAGCATCTTTGCAAGCGGGTCGATTAAAAACTTAACCAAAAAGCTGGATTATGTTTAACATTAGATTTTTTAACGTTAGTTTTTAATCAAGGTTTAAAATTAAAAGGATTAAAAAAAAGTTAATAATAGTTTTCTAAGAATTTAAAATTTCTAAAAATAATCAAAGATATAAGTTAAGTCTTTAACAAAAGTTTCTCTAAAATCACTTGAATGTAAAAAAAAAATAATTACTGTTTTTCTCATGTAGTTTAAAAAGTTTATTTTGTCTTATTAAAACTTTACGTACGTATCTTTAACTACGTTTAGTATATCTCTAAAACTTCTAAGTTTCTAAACTTTGAAATTTAAATCAACTCTAGTTAAAATTCAATTTTGAGTTAGCAAGTTTTTTCCAATTGTTACCTCAACTTTTTTATAGCTCTAATTAAAATTTTGTGTAAGTTTCAGTTTATATTGATTTTCTATAGAAATTTTAGTGAAGAGGTTTGGTTGAAAATTTGTTAAAACGACTTTGATTATTATGCGGTTTGTTGTGTTTAATATTTAATTTAAGAATCTTCAGTGAGATATGCAGATCTTCAATGTATTAAACTAATTTAACAACTTAAACTTAAAAACACTTAAATCTAGTATTGCAATAAAGAAAAAATAAAGGTAAAAAACCACATTATAAATTATTGATAAGTAAAATGACATTCTTAGTTTTATAACTTTTCGGTGAATTTAACTTGAAGTTTCTTCCTTTCTGAATTATGAAAGTCTTGCAGTAATGTTTAAATGTTTAAAAGTGAATAAGTGTTAAAGTTACCTAGGCTATCATTGTCAATAAAAATTTTTGTGTTAGTTTCCTGTACTTTGATTTAACTTTATAAATAAGATAAATGTTTGATGTGATAACTTAGTTCTTTAAACGACTTTAAGGATAAAAATTTTTGGTTGATATCTTAATTTAACAAATTAACTTTTATTTTACTAGAATATAAATTTAAGTACATCAATTTAAAAAAAATTTAGAGAACTACTCAAAATGTTCAAAGCAAATTAATTAAATTAGTTTTTGTTTAAATTATATTTATGTTCAAAAAAAAACTTTCAAAAAGCATAAGTTTTGTTAGTTTTTTAACTAGTTTAGTTAAACTTTTTTTAAACTGTTTCGTTATAGGTTTTTTCTTATTAAACCCATTGAAAACACTAACAGTATCATCAAAATATAAACAACTTAAAAAATAACTGATAAAATCGAAGCTTTTCGTAATTGCCATGTTTTTATTACACAATTAAAACTATTTCAGACATAATTTCCGTGAGAATTTTGCCATTATATCTGATATGCAGTCAATATTTCAAGTAACACTATTTAAAAATTTTAAAGCCTTTTCATGTGGTATTCGCTTAAATACTTCAAAGTAGTTTCAATAAGCGTTTTTGTCAGTGAACAGTATTTAAATACTCATTTTTGGTAGACAATCAACATTATGTTTAGTTTTAGGTAAACTTGATTAAATGAAGGCTTGAACCTTTTATTGCTATATAATGTTTGATAAACTTTTCCACACTTTAAGTAGAAATCAAAAATAAAATTCATATGTATACGAAAAAATAAGAAAAAGTTAAAAAAACTCATTTTTATAAATTTTTAAATTAAAGTCCTAAATTTAAATACAATATTTAAAATTTTACCGTTTTGTTTGAACTACTACAACTAATAATAATAATAGAGTTAAGCATTGATAAAATACTTATACAAAAACTGGTGTTTTTAAATTTTCTAAGTAAATTTGTAATTTTAAAAGATTTTACATTTTAAACAATAACTCTATTGCGTAATAAGACATTTGAGCTTAACCTCAATCGCTATAAAACCTAGAAAGTAACAAAAATATCAAAAACTTAGAGATTGATATAAATAAAATGAACATAAGTTGGTTTTGAAAATATTTATAGTAGTAAAAAAAGTGTCTTGATTTTTGATTCGTAGTTACTTGCACTCCAAATATTCAGTTTTTTAGTATTGCATGCCATTAATCAAAAATCACGAGTTGTTAAACCTTAATTTATCATAAATTCTTTATGTTTCAGACTTACAAAAGAAAGTAATATTATAAAATGTTTAAATTGAGTATAATTAATTGAAATATATGTAATTATATAACCATGAAGTTCCTAATAAAACAAATTGCAGCTGATTTTTACTCGATTTAGAGCTTTATGAAAACCTCAAAAATAGATTTTATAAAATTAGCATGTTGTATAACTTTTTTTAAAGTCGTTATTGTATTTTAAATTTAAGATAAACGTTATGCAACACAATTTACATATTTCTATAAAATATACAAAGCATGTCTTTTAAAGTATAATTAACATTTGTTGAATAGAGACGATTCATGCATGATCTAATTGATTTATTATACTTAGCTTAAATACAAATATATATCTACACAGTTAGTTTTGGTCAAAAATGTATTAGAACAATTAAAGTAATGTTTTATAACTTCAGATAAAGTATAAAAAAGTTTGTGTACAAGTAATTATAGTACTAAGCTGTCTCAAATAAAAGTAAACCAAAAGTTTTCATTTATTAGCAATATTAGTAATACGTTAGTTAAGTAAAAATGTTGTAAAAATGACATTACATAGTAAAAACAAACTTCTAAACAAAAACTAAAAAAAGTTGTTTTTGTTAAATTTTATCAATTGTTATACTTCAAAGAATAGTTTTGAAAGCTATTTTTTACTTGTAAGCATTCAAGCTTAGTTAAGTTGCAACAAAGAATTATTTCATTTTGTATTAAAACTAGAACGCATCAATAAAACGTAATTAACGATTTTTTATTACTTTATACAAGTAGCGACCCACAACGAAATAAGGCACTGAAACTAAAAACTATTAGTCCCCAACATGGTGTTAGTTCATTACTAATTAAGGTAAAGGAATAAATTTTTAATTTTTTATAGTGAAAGTTATAAAATGTATTAACAACTTTATGTATAATTTATTTCTTGTTTGCTAATACAATATTTTATTGGTTTTAAAGTAGAGCTTTTTCAAGTTTTTTTTTTTACTACAGCCCTTGAAGATTCTTTTTTTATGTGACCTGCAGACATATTTTTTTCTAAATATTTCCTTTTCTCGTAAAAGGCTGCTACTTTAGTGTAATATGACATTATTTTTATTTTACTACAATATATAGTTATTAAAAGTATATTTTTAATCAAAATTGTATATTAATAAAAACAGCTCTTGTGATGTTGAAATCGTACTACTAATCATCGTTTCATTTTTGTCTAAAAATCACTATTAAAGTAACTTTTTTGAGCTTATATTTTTAATACTAAACTAATATTTCATCAACTAGGTCGATAAAAAAGTCAATAATAAACAAAAAAATATCAATACTTAGATTTTTTGTTTTATCAAAAAAGTGTATAAAAATGTTCTAAAAAAGAAAAGTCTACTTAAAGTAAAAAAAAAGTGATAAAATTAAATGTATTTAATCGTAAGCATCTTTAAGCTTTATGTTTAATTTACTTTAGCCTACCTCTATAGTTTAATAAAGTTCTGAATAAAAAAAATCGAACACTTTATAAAAGATACCTCTTGAATCATACAAAGTTAGGCCCATCCGCTAATGTACCTCATAATTTTGGAGCATTTATTTTATTTTTTAACATTAGAAAATAATAAATTTTCTAGAGTAGGGCTGGGCATTGTTTTTCAATCAACGGGCCGGATCCGGAAAAAAATAGTCATTTGCGGGCTGGAGCATTTTAAATTATTGGTTTACCGGATCTAGTATTCGGATTCAGCGAATAATGACTTTTTAGATCCGAATCCGACTGGATACTAATTTTAAGTCGTGATCCGGGTCCGGTAAGATTCTAATTTAAATAAAATTTTCGGATCCGGCCGGAGTCTAGTTTTATGGATACAGTTTACCAATTTTTGAACCATTCAATTTCACAAAACTTTCTCAAGTCTGCAACTTAAGATGTAGATTAAAACATGTCAGATGTTTAAATAGTGTTTATTAGTAGAATTGACATTGTGATTGACAAAGATACGTATGTAAAACATCGTACTTAAAAAAGCACTTTGTTTTGGGTAATTTGGCAAAAAGATAATTCAACTAAGTTAGAACAACACAAAATATTAGGACAAGATGGTGTATTTATAAGTACATATTAATTTATAAATAAGTTTTTAGCATGTTTTTAAAATAAAATTCTTACAGTTTAGTTTTGTAAAAATATGATACAAAGTTTTATAAACATGTTATAGTATTGACCCTTTGCGGGTCTGTCACTTTGCTCGCGGGCCGGTCATTTTATCTTCGGGCCGGATCCGACCCGCAGGCCATACGTTGCCCACCCCTACTAGAGGTTTTAAGTATATACTAAAAGTCTTAATCTGGTTAGAAGAAAACATAAAAAAAAATAGTTAAACGTGTAGCTTCAAATGATTTTAAAATTATTTTTTTGATAAAAAGCATCAAGAATACTAATACAAAAATGCTAATTTTAAATGTCGGTAAGGTGATACTTTACAATAAACAAATGTTAAAATTCACAAAAAAAATAGTATTAATAAATTAACTGTTTATCTAATATAAATTGTAACTATCAATCTTATCTAGAACAAATATCTACGTAACAATGAACCTAAGTTGGCGTTTTATTCCTAATAATATTCAATGAAACTCAAAACAAAAACAAAGTAGACTTTTCTTCAGAGTATAACTAGTTTTCAGGCGTACACTGTTCTAAAGTCATCGTATACTTCCTTAAGTTTTTACTTATAAAAAGCAATTGCTTTATGATTTACTAGAAAATCCTAATAATACTTATGTAAAAAAATGTTTGAGGTTTTTAAGTTTAAATGTTTAGAAAATATAAAATAAGAATTGTTTCGGAAGAAAAACTCTACTAAAAGTTATAAAATATTTTGAGCTTAGTTTTAACACCAAAATCACGGTACAACCTAAATGACTTTAATTTATATTGTTAGTACAACTTAATCCTTTCCAAGACCTTTTAACGTTTAATTTACAGTAAAATGATTGTAACTGCTAGCTTTATAAAAAGTTTCATATAAAACTGTGTTTGATTGACTAAATAAAGTAAATGTTAGAAGTAAGAAAATTTTAACTTTTATAATCTCAAACAAATAAAAGTTTAAAAAAACTTATTATATTAGTTTAGAAATTCTAGCTTGTTTATTTGAGCACTTTTGAGTATTTTACATTATCGAACTTAAGAAACTAATAATTACCTATTAAATGAAATGCTGAGTAGTTTTATTGTTTTTTTTTGCATTTAGTTTTCTGCTTTATATTGATAACAAGTAGTTTTAAAGTTGGTCAAGATAACTAGATTATAAAAAACAAAAGAAAGTTTGCGTTAACGTTTAAAGTGATTTTTTTTTTGTAAAAAATAAGAAAAAAACCTTTATAACCGATAAAATTTGTTATGATGGCCTAAAATATTATACACAATGTTAAAGTAAAAGCACAATAGATATAAATCTAAGAATACTAAAAATTGACAATTTTAGTTTTGTTGTATTAAGTATTATTTTGCATTTTTTTTGCTTAGCACTAAATAAGTACTTTACAGTCTCAAAACCAATGAAAAAACTAGAGCTATTAAACTTTTAGGCATACCACATAGGTGCGAAATAAGATTAATTGTTTTTGTGAAGATTTAATATATAGCTACGAAGTAAGTGTAAAAATAAAAACTAAAACGTGGATCTGTAGTAGTAAGTGTTTTACTTGAAATGTTGACAAATTTAAACACATGAACAGTTGGAGAAAATAATCTGAGTAAATATTTTTCAAAATCTTTTTTACTTTTAGTTAAAAACATTTGTACTTTGAAAAAAAAATAATGTACTAGAACAAACTAGTTTTAATACCGCTTTCAGTTGTTTTAGCTTTTTTCTAATTTTCCTTTTTTTTCTAATTATACCCTTTCTAATATTTATTAAGATTTTATAGTAACTTAAAAAATTTCTTTAAGTTTTCTAACGAAATAAGTGATACTAATTAACGGTAGATATAACTTGTTTAAAACATTGCCAATATAAAGCATTATTATAAACTGTTAGATTGACTGTTATGTTCAAAACAAAACACAAAGATAGTTAACGGCAACCAAACAATTTTACAAAAAACGTATCAAAAAAAGCTTAACTTTAATCTTATAAGACTTATTCAAAAAACTCAATATAAAATCTAAACCAAAAATCTTAAATATCATGTTTTAACAAAAGCTTTAAATTATCTTTTAAATTAACTATAATTTTTAACTTAATTAGAAACTTTAATTAACAGCCTAAGTTTAGTGTATGTAAAATTTATATATTGTTTATTAAATGATATATAAACCACTAAAAAGTTTTGTCTAAGGACCATAAGTACGTATATTAATATTATACCAAGCATAAAATAGATCATAATACTAAGCATAAAATTTTCAACAAACACTTTTTATATACTATCTAGATTTTAAAAGGTCTTAAGTAATTTAACTTAACAATTTTTAGGTTTTAAAATATTTAATAAATTTTACGTAACTGGTTAAAGTTTATTCAAATAGATGATTTAATAGTTTTTTATAAATGACCTCTTGCATAAAAAACATGTCATTCAATATGAAAAAAGAAATTATGGCTACATCTGCTATCTCAATAGTGAACAAATGTAAACAGGAATTAGTCACAATTCAAGTGAATAGTCGGAAAGCAACGTCATAATAACCTATAGCGTAATGTCGTTCGCACATTTTTTTAAAGTAAAAGATGAAAGTGTCAATTCTTTTAGAAATAGTGTTAAACTCAATGTGCCTTTTAATAAAGCAGTTTAATACTAACATTATCTTAACTTGTTGTTCTAACGATTGTTAAAAGATCTCAGAAACTTAGCTTTTAACTGCCTATTAGTTTTTAATTTTTAATACTTTCTTTGATGTATAATGCTTCTGTCAACTAAAACGGTTAGTTTTTGCCATTAAACTAAATTTATTTTATAAAACTGTTTTGGTTGTAAAGTTTCGCACAACTACTTTTAATTTTCCGAATACGATATTTTAGTTTTGTACTTGTGTGAACATTTGCATAATAAAAACCTAAAACGTAGCTTATTAAAAACTTTCAAATAATAAAAAAGATTTCAAAGATTAGATTTACTTTGTTTTGGTTTTTGCTACATTTTTACTTTTTGAAGCGCAAATATTGTGTGGTAAAACTAATGATTGAACATGTATTAAATCGATTAAAGTTAATGTCACGCGATTTAAAAATTACATACCTTTGTATGCAACTTATCAATCACAAATTTACTTTATTCGCAAAAAAACAGCAGTAGCACACTTTTTTCAAATAACTTGTTAAAAAAAACAAACGGAAATTTCAATACAAATTTATTAACAAAATTGAAAAGGATTGGTAAAAAAGATGAAAGCCGTGATTGGAATTAAATATCATTAAGAAATTAAATTTTGAAGTTTTAAAACAATCGAAATAAGTTTAAGTCTGTTGTTTGAATTATATTTAATACTTTTTGGCGGCCAGCTCAGCTTAGCTAGCAGATAAATCGACTTTTACGGCAGTATTTATGAAATAATGATAATTTTGATGTCATTATTTGTGTGCGTTTTTAAACAGTCATTTAATTTAGCTTCAGAATTCTTTTTTCTACTGATCTGCAAAAAAAAAAATACAAATTTAGTTCCTAACAAAAGTTTAAGTTTAAATATAAAATAAATAAAATATTTTAAAGTTTATAATCAAATTCGCATAAAATTATACTTAATTTTTAAAGCCTATTACGTTTTGATAACGATTTAAAATAGATTTACAAAGAATTGAAAAAAATAAGTATTAAAAACAAAAAGTTGTTTTTACACTGTGTTTAAAACAAAACTAATCGAACAAATTATCATAACACTTTATTTTTGTACAAACCTTTACAAAGGTACTCCATATCTGAGAAGTACACAAGTTCTTGGGAGAAAACAAACATTCCAAGCCTTCCTCCGGCATAAGATTTATCATAAAGCGGTCCCGAATCTACCATCAAGTCTTTTCCTTCGTGCATTGTTACTCTAAAAATGTTAAAGTACACATGAAAATAAATACAATGCTTATCTAGGAACCAACCAGCTTTCCTACTCTAATGAAATTGACTTTTAGCTTTTCGATTAAATGCTTACCTAATAAGTCCAGTTTCAGGTCGATGTTGAAGTGTCCACCTGTAAGCAACAAAATCTTTCCATCCTCTATGTTCAGGATCTTTCCACAAAGTACGTACCTAAATAAAAAAATTAAATATAGTTTAATTAAACTTAAAACCAAAACGGGTCATGTAAAATAGCTCACCTGTCCTGGAGTGTCTCCAGTGTGCCACAGAGCATTTCTAAGATGAACTCCTGGTCCTGTTACTGATTCTACAACCTGAAGTTTGATAAGGCTTGTTTTAGAATTAATATTTTTTGTACTGTTATTTAAATTGAATTTACCTAATTTATAGTTTTTATATTTTAAAAGTATTTATTCTCGTTTAGTTTATAGTAAAGCATATATATTTAAGGTACAGATAAACTTTAATTAACAAACAGCAAAGTAGTAACTAAAACAACTTAATTTGATTATATAATTTATGGATAAACTAAGATAAAACGTAAAATGAAATAAACGAAAAATTACTACTCGCTATAAAGCTAGAAATGGTACGTAGCAACAAGTCTGTTATTAAATTTTTTTCAGTTATAGTTTTCCTTAAGAGCTTATGGTATTGTGGTTTTTACACATACGAATATTTTTCATTTAGAAATAACAGTTAGTTTACTTAATATATACTTTACAACAAGTTTCCTGTTGAACTTTATAACAATTTTTTACTTTTAAGCTTAAAGTACATTTCTTTTGACAAAGATACTTTCAAGTACTTAAAATTTCGAAACTTTTGAATTATTTGCTCCTTTGAATGTCTGTAAAGCCGCATAAAGCAATAAGCTTTTAGAGAGCTTTAGAAAATTCCAAAACAAATACCTCAAAAATTGATAAGATAAACAAAGCATTTAATCAAAACGACTGTATTATACAAGTGGTTTTAAACAGGATGTAAAAAGAATTGTGCTTTACTTTTCGCTTTGTTTAAAAATATTTTTTAAATCCAAAAATAGGGTAAAACGAATAGTATTTTTGAATACCCGGAAAGAAGTTTTAAATTTTGTAAACAGAAAAGAAAAAACACTCGAAATTTTTTACATTTTTGTATTTATTAAATAGAGTTGTTAAAAAATACTTCAACATACATATTAAACTAACAGAAATTTGAAGAATAATTTCAAAGGTTTACTTAATCTTATAAGCTGCAAATATTTAATCGAGCAAAAGCAAACCAAAAATATTTAGAACTAGTATAATTACTATCTAATTTAATTAGTGTGTCTAAAAAACGAAAGGATTTACTACAGTGAAGGTAATTTTTACTCTTGTAACATAAACCAAACAAACTTTAATTTGCAAAGCAGACTCGGCTATAGCTGTTGTAGGACTGCTTAACCAATACGACTGGTGAACTTGTTTCCACATAACCACGTAAAACCTGGAAGACGATTGGTATCCAAATACAAATCCTGCATAATCATCGTCTTTAGCTGTGTTAACAAAAAACGTTCCGCTGAAGTCGACCGCTTGTAAGTGGTCAAGTCCTGTGGTTAGGAATTGATGTAAAGCGTGTTTTTGGTATTTAGAATTTCTATAACAAGATTTAAATCTCGATAACATACTTTGAATGTTTAATGAATTTTTAACAAGCGTTTATCGATCTTAAATCTTTTATACCACCATGTTAAATTAAAATTTTTACATTTAAAAACTGATAAAAATGACCATAAATCAGAGTAAAAACAAACTTAATCCAATTTTCTAGAGTTTAAATACTTTGAGATTTTTTGGTGCCATATTTAATTTACTAGAGTAAAAATTAAATAACATACCAATGGCAAGTCCTGGGTCACAATTTTTGGTCTGTATAACTTCTTTACCCTGGTTAAAAATTCTCCATACCGGGTCTTTTTGGGAATCTCCTACAGGATCAAGCTTAACCATGTCGTGTTTCGAAAAGTCGGTGACGTTTATGTTTGGGTTAAACGGACAGATGTCCAAGTAGTTGGGAGTTCCATCTCCATCGTAATCATCGTGACATGCATCTCCCACACCATCACCTGTTGTTATAATGTGGTGATTCAGGTGTTTGATTTTTATTGTTTTATTTATTTAAAAAAAAAAAAAAAATAACTATGTATAGACTAGTATTTTTGGTATTGATGCATGCAACAATAACTACTTTAATAGTGTACTTTAAACATAATAAAAAAATGTATTTATTTTTTTTTTAATAATAAATTTATTTTTGATAAGTATTTGTAAAATAGCATAAAACTTAACATAAAATTAATTTTTAACTTCCTTTAACTTGATAATGATTTTATAAAACATTTTGCTTAGCAAAGTTTTTAAAAGTACATTGCTATCTAAAAGCTCGGGTAGATTAGATAGTCTAAGATGTTTAATTTTAGTTATAAACAAAAGTAAAAAAAAATTAACCGAAGCATACTTTGTAAATTTTTAACTACTTAGTAGATTTAGTTTTACAACATTATCTATAATTACTTCCGTATAAAAAGTTTAATACGTGTTAAAAATATTGTTAAAATCTTCAGCTATTTCACTTCAAACTTATAAAGCAATAGAAAGTAAAAGTTCATTTTAATTGTATTAAAGTTAGCCTCAGTATTCTATAACAATTACATTTTACAAAATATTGATATAGAACAAACCATCCGAATCTAGTTGATCAGGGTTATAAATAAGTCTGCAGTTATCAAGTTCGTCATCGATTCCGTCATTGTCATCGTCGTCATCACATGCGTCCCCTTTAAAGTTTGTTATTTTTAGTACATATTTTAACAGAAGAGAATTAAAAAAGTAAAGTACAAAAACTAAAAAAAAATAGTGAAGGCTTAAGGAAAATTTAAATATAACTAACCATACTCGTCACCGTCCATATTAGCCTGGTTCGCATTGGGCACAAACTTGCAGTTGTCCAAGTTGTTCTGCCATCCGTCATTGTCGTCGTCCCGGTCCGTGTCGCAAACGTCTCCGACCCTATCCGAGTCTTTGTCGGATTGTGTCGGGTTGTACATGCTTGGACAGTTGTCGCACGCGTCTCCGACCCCGTCACTGTCGCGGTCCAATTGCTGAGGGTTGGCTACTTTCACACAATTGTCAAAAGAGTTTGTTATTCCTTGAAAGATATAACTTTTAATAATTTTTTTGTAGTTTAAGTTCGAAAAAATTTATTAATGTTCACTAAAATAGTATACTTATAAAAAAGTTTTATTTTAAATATATTTTGACTTAAAAGAGTTTGATGCTTAATCAAACCGTGTTAGAAAAAGTATTATATGTATATAATTTATTAGGAAACTCGTGAGAAAAACAAGAACACACGTTTCATAAAAACAACAAAATTTCTTTTAGTCTTCAGCTAGTACGGTTTGATATAAATAGCACTTTGCTAAACAATGATACAAAAGTTATATAAAAAACAAAAATAGTATGACGTAGTTAAAAACATTGTGCAATACAGATATTCTGTGCAAAAATTAATCTTCTACCTAAACAAACTTAGTTTGTTTTTTTGGAAAAATACTAAAAATACAAATATTTAAACAAACACATTATTTTATATATATATGTATATATTATAACAAACCGTCGCCATCAATGTCATCATCGCAGGCGTCTCCAAGACCATCCCCATCTGTATCTGTCTGGTCACCATTTTTCAAATCGACACAATTATCACAAGCATTTCCAACGTTGTCAGAATCACTGTTTTTTTGGTCTGGGTTGTACACGTGAACGCAGTTATCCTGTTAAAACAAAATGAAAATGACCAAAAACTATACTTATAAGTAAAACTTTCAAAAAACATTAAATAAAGTATTCGGTTTTGAAGACCAAAGTAATATTCCTCATAAAATTTAAGTCAATGAACAAAAAAATTAGTTCAATTAAAGTATTAAAATCAGAATATATAGTTTAAAGTTAAACAAAATTATTTTAAATAAATTTCAAGTTACAAATTATTGTTCAGTTTACTAACATAATGGTCTGGAACTCCATCATTGTCACTGTCGCGATCACAGGCGTCACCGATTCCATCTCCTTCGCTGTCCTCTTGACCTGAGTTCGGTATCCTCTTGCAGTTGTCTGCCTCACAAAAGCCCTATTTCAAAAAAAACTTTTAACATTATCTCATTTGTTTTTTAATTTAGAAGTAATACCAAACTAGCTGAGTCAAAATGTTAACACAAAGCACTAAGCTAAAAGTTTTTATATATAGGGTTTAACAAAAAGTTTAAATCAAAAAAAAACTACAAGAAAACTAACATTAGAGCCGTCACTATTTGTACAGTTAATGGAATAATCAGCGATTCCGTCGGAGTCCGTGTCGTCGAGACACATAACTTCTTCACACGCTTTACAAGAGGCAAACCCTGGGTGGCACTGTATTATATTAAATAAAAAGTTACATTATTTGGATCTTTAAAAGTATATTTCAGTTTACGCATTTTAAATTCAGCTTACTTGAGACATATTTAATAGTTTTTTTATATTTATAAAATACAAACTTTTCTCTTCTTTTTTAAGTTATTGAATAAGCCAACTAATTTAAGCTCACTTTTGTATATAAATAACTTTGTATAAATTTCTAAAGCTAATAAAATATTACTGTAATAATAGAATCGGTAGGTGTTTTATTTTACTTTTATAGTTTTAGCTATAAATTTTGCTTTTAATAACACAAACAAACTATTCGATGAATACCTAATACAGATAAATTACAAAGTTTTAAATTTAGTATTGACCAACAAGTTTTTTCTTTAAATTTTTTAAGTTTTACGGTCTCTGGGAATAATACGGTCAATCAGTTAGTTTGAAAAAACCAACCTAAAATTAATATTTTATAATATAAGTTAAAAATATGATCTTTATTCAGTTATAATTAACTAATTATCCTAAGGTTTATAAACAAGACTAAATATTTTTTTTTATAGGTCTACTATTAAACATTTATATTTTGGTTTATATTTAAAAATTATGATAGTTTACAAAATTTAATTTAAACTTATTTAAACTTTTATTTATAGATGACTAGTGGCTTCTGATTGATATTTATGAAAACAAAAAGATGTTTATTTTCAAAAATAGTTTTTTTTATACTATTTTAAACTTAAAAATCGATAGGTTTATAACAATCTAGCTTAAATAGATAATAAAACCAAGTTTAAAACTATTTGAAAGCATTTATTGTATACATTTTACACGTTATTCTCTGATAATAAATCAGTACAATTAATGTGATACGCATCGTTTTTATTAGTAATATGTTTAAACTGATAACATCAAACTACGTCTAGTATTGAGTTATGCCCGAACTATTTCAGGTTTGTCGTCAATCTACGTTAAATCTAAGCAATACCTTAAATATTTACACGTTTTTTAACATTAAGTAGGCATACTAATATGCTTAATTAAGAAACCTAAACAACTCTGATTAATAAATTAAAAATTCCTTTAAGTTCAAACTTTATATATTATGAATATTTTATCTATAAAGCTTGTGAAGTTAGTTGTTATCTTCTTTATAATAATAACCTTGCGACATAAGTTTTGTCATACTAATTAAATATATTTTTGTTAATTACATAGTTAGTTCAAGAAATTATTCATAGTCAAAAAGAATTAAAATCTTAACTAAATGTTCTACTGTCGCTGTTTTATAACTTAATTTAAGTTTAAATACTTATTTTTTAAAAATCACATCACATTTATATTATAATAACGTTAGCACGTTTACTTAATTGCGTTTTTTTTATCAGTGTAGTAGTATGAACTAAAAAAACAAGCTAGTAAACAAAGTTATATTAGGTAGTTATGCTAACTCTGCATTTGTATGGAGGAGTTGTAGCTGTTCCAAGGAAAATACATTCTGAATGTTTTGGGCACGGACCCTTGCCATTGTTGCTTTCACACACATTTGCCATTTCACATTTTTGCTTGGTGTCGTTTGCATATTGATATCCATACCCAGACGGTTGGTTTCCTTAAAATAAAAAGTAAATAACTTTTTATACAGTAAAAAATATTCTTAGCAAATAGTAATTTATATACAAGTTATGAAATTAAATAAGAAAAAAAAACTTTACATGTCTTATTTAGATTTTGAACTATCTTTTATATTTTAAAGTTAAACTATAAACATCCTTATACTAACCAATATAACCAACAGGGCATGACAAACATTCATAACCAGGGTTTTTGTTCAAACATCTGTGCTCTCCTTTGTAAGTAAAACACGCATCTGTTACCAGTTCGCACTGAAAAAAAGTTTAAGTAAATACATATTTAAATATACATTTACTTATACTAATAATGGAGATTTGTGCAAATACTAAAATACTTTCTTTTTTTCGTATTTAAATAATGTATAAATAAGAAAAAAAACCTCGTTAATGTCTTCACAAGTTATTCCATCGCCTTTCATGCCTTTGGGACATGCTCCACAACTGAACGTACCATCTGAATAACTGGTGCATTTGACTTTACCGAAACAAGGCGATGATAAGCACCCGTCTGTAATTTAAATTTATTTTGTGTATTTGAATATTTCTTTAATTAAAATATCGATACTTTACTATATTTTAAAGTTAAGTAACTACAAAAGAAAACTAACCTATTGGGCAATCTCTCTCGTTGCAGTTTTCAGCTTCATTATCATCTCCCGCACACGGTTTTCCTCCGTATCGAGGCTTTGGATTATTACACTTTCTAGTTCTGCTTTGGAAACCAACACCGCACGTTTTACTACAAGTTGAAAAAGGTGACCATTCTGACCAATTTCCGTCGACTGTTTATTGACTAGCATTTTTAGCTGCTCTAACTTTAGGTTTTAATGTATTCGTTCAAAATTGCTTACAAAACTGTTTACAAAGGTTGCATGTAGTTAAAATAATATTGAAGTATTTAAGACATTTAATGATCGTAAAATCTTTTTATCTTGATATATATTTATTGTTTTGGCAATTTGATCATACTCGAAATGTATTAAATACAATACTGGCAGTGTTTCAGATAAAAACAATAAAAACACAAAAAACAAAAAATATAATGAAAAAAAAAAAATATTAAAAACATTTAAATATGCTTTATAACATAAGATAGTAAAACATATATATTTTAAATATAAGTTAAGCTTTTTTATGACATCTAAAAATTGCTTAAATCTGATCCATATAAAATGAAAAAGTTTATATTAGTTACAAGAACATTGAAAAATACTTGAGTTACGCTTTAAGTTAATTAATACAAACAAAAGCACTATTAAACTTTTATATCAAAAACGATAAAATTATAATACTAACTGGGACAAGCGTGGTTTTTGCAATGCTTAGTCATGCTTGCTTTTCCTTCGCACTCATCACCTCCGTATTGGGGTAGCGGCGAATTGCATGCTCTGATCCTCCTCTGCTTTCCTCTTCCGCAAGTCACGTCACAACTTGACCATGGAGTCCAGTGTGACCAACCACCGTTTACTCTTGCTAACATATAAAAGCAATTTGTTTTTTTGTTTTAGGGAAAGGTTGGTAAACAAACACGTTCATCTATAAATGCTAATGCTATTTTAATAAACTAATGCTAATGTTAAAGAGAATGTTATTTTTTAACAAAATTGTTTGTAAGCTCTTTATAAATATAGCTTCTTAACATGTTTGAAACTAATTTTTTGTCTATGTAATTATGATTTTACTTTTTTATTTTTTTAAAACTAAAACATACTTTTTTGTACGCACGGTTTCGACGAGCAAGATCTGGTGTCAATGGTTGGACCGTTACATTTGTTGTGGACCACATCACAAGTTCTGCCTCTCGATTTGACACCTGCACCACAAGTTACAGAGCACTCTGTCCAGTCCGACCATGGAGAAAATTCTAACGACTCTGTTGTACGATCAAAACTATATTGCTAATTTAATTTTAATTTATAAGTCTAAATTTGTGTTAATTTTTGAAAAACACTTTTATTAATTGGTAATTTAATAAAACTTACCTACGTGAGAAAAAAAATTAGTCATAAGATTTAACTTTCTAAATATAATTTAAGCCGATTGTTTTAAGTACTGAAGCACATGTTCTTTAAAATTTAAATATTTTAGTTTGTTTGACATTTAATTAGACTTAACTAATTACTTGAAGTTGTAAAATATAAGTTATTATAAAATAAATAATAAATTTATTAGTTCTATTACTATCTTATAAAATAAAACATTTAAATAAGTGTTAAATTTTTAAATTAAATAAAACCGTAAAGCTAGAAATTCAAAAAGTAGTTTTAAATGTATTTTAATTTTTGGTTTATTAATCTTCATATCAAAGTTCATAAGACGTGGTGTATGTTTACAGTTAAACGGTGCGATAAAATTAATCGCTTCTTACCACTCGAAACCTCTGGTCTCGCCGCTAAAGGTTGTTTACTTAAAACACAGCAACGTTTTTACTGTTATACTTAAAGTTTAACAACTTAAATTGAAATATTAATTTAAAAACTTTAGTAGATTTTGTATACATATCCGTTTTTTTTTGAACTTCAAACTAGTTAGTTATATTTTTTAAATTAATTTGTCAAGTTGGTTCGCTTAATTACTATAACGTTTTCCAGTTTTGATTACCATAAACATTGGTTGAGACTTTAATAATAATTAAAAACAGTTTTCACTTAAACATTTAACAGAACGCTATACACTTTATTACAACCTGTTTAACTTTTACTTCACTTGTGCATATTGATAAAATAAAACTTGTAAAACTTATCTAAATATGTTAAGTGTAAAGCTTTAACTAATTTAGTTAAATATAAACATTGTTCTATGTGGTTCAGTGTTACAACTTACCTTCACAAACTGGGCAGCATTCACCAGCAACTTTTTTCCATGTTTTGCAACTTTCAACAACGCAAACTTCTTTTTCACAGGTTGTTACACCGTTCTGTTTTGTATTTGTTATTAAAGATGTTTTGATAATGTTATTTTAAAATGTATATCACTAGAAATTATATTTCGTAGTTTTATTAAATGTATACTATAAAAGTTTAAAATTGTGTACAAAATAACTGTTATAAAATTTTGCTAAACATTTTAAATAAGTTTAGTGTTACTTCTTAAATTGTCACGGTTTACCTTTTTTGATAGATAGAAATGTTTAGTAAACTCAATTTACAAATCAAAAACAAAATTAGTTCGTAAAACCTAAGTTAATTTGTAATTTTCATTCTTATTATTATTAGGTTTTCATCTGAAAGTAATGAATTGTATTCATTTTTAATTAATACATAATACATATATTTATTTTAGTGTTTAATTAATTAGTATAATTTTCTAACACGTTTTGTTTTCTTAGTTTCAGAAAAAAAATTACAAAGAGAATTGATTTAAAGTATATTATTAATTTCAAAAGTTACTAATGCTGTTATTCTTTATACCTTTAGTTATTTATTTTACTATAATCAATAGAAATTTTACAGCATATTTTTAAGTTATCATATAATAACAAAACATACGAGACAGGTGCATGTCTGACAGTCATCCTTTTTCCACTCACTTCCGTTCGGGTACCTTCTGTCTAGGTCTGTTGTGTCCCAGCAGTCCTGGTAAATAGGAACCATTTGTGTACCTCCTTCGCTGGCCAAGTTGTCTGATATTCCACAACTCAAACCGCACTGCGAGTTGATAACATCTAGCACTCTTTGCTCGAAAACAAGCGGTCCTTCTCCGGAAAAGTCGTCTATTTGGAAGTTGGCTTCTTCCAAAGGAGGAGGTC
Source organism: Thalia democratica (assembly GCF_965202585.1). Classification (NCBI taxonomy): domain Eukaryota; kingdom Metazoa; phylum Chordata; class Thaliacea; order Salpida; family Salpidae; genus Thalia; species Thalia democratica. The sequence goes on from NC_139165.1 coordinate 65,219,103, forward strand.
CAGGCTCAATAAAGTTTGTTGTGTGGTCTGCTGAGAGATAAAGTTCATTATCAAGAAAAAAAAAACCCACAGACATTTTTAATAGATAAGGCTTGTGATATACGTGTTGATTTAGGTTTTTTTTAATAAATTTACCTACAAAAGACTATAAGTATTCAATGTAATGATGTATGGCGGTTTTTAACAAACAACTTCACGTTTATGAACGAATTTTTTATTTCCGGTCGAGATAGTGATCTGGTTTTATAGCACTAAATCTATCAAATAAGCTTATTGTTTGCACAATATAAGGATTGACCATAAATAAGAACTGACTATTAATAATTAATATGAACAATTACACAGCCTTTATTTGTAGGCTAATTAAAAAAAAAATAAATAATATAACTTTTACTAACATAGTTAATAAAAATAGACATTAATGGTGTATTTGCTTAAAAGTTTTTTATTTCGAAGTTAAAAGATGGAAGGTAAAAAGTATTAACTTCAGTTTATTTGAATTTTTAAACATTAACCTTCTTCCTGGGAATTATCAAATTCATCATCTTCTACTTCTTCTGATTCAATTTGCTTGCAGTTTTGAGAGTTGAGTATTTGATCAAAACCAGAATCGATAAAGAAGCGAACACTTTGTAAGGACCCCTGTTTTTTGAATCAAGGGTTAATGAAGAAAACACTTTAGAAAGTTTTATAGTTGTTGCTAAGCATTGATTAGAACTGCTTAATTTTCTATACAAAAGTTCTAACTTAAACTCTAGTATATATTTTTGTTCCGATTTTTTTGGGGGTAACAAATCCTTTACAGCTATTATATATTTACTTAAGTATAATATTAGTCATTATATATATATATATATATAATAAGAATATGTTTACTTATTTTTTAAATATACATAAATAAATCACTAAATAAAAAATAAATAACTTTTTTTATCTAATTTTTATTTTAATACTAAGCAATTTTATATATTTTTTCTTTAGCTTAATTCGTTTTTCAAGTATTTATCATTAAAATGTATAACAATTTTTATTTATCTAAAGTTCTTTTTTTTTTAATTCTAAAACAGCAGAAAGTTTTATCATAATGTACAGAAATCAGCTAGTTATCTATACAGTATGGTGTAACGCGTAGTATGTGAAACATGTGTAAATAAATCAGTATCAAAAGTGTCATTTTTTTCTTTGTGATGTACCATCACCGTGTCAAATTAAAAGAATAAGAACCACACAAGTAGTTTAAAAACCTTAAGAAAGTTTTACAGTCTTTAAAAAACTCTTTTGTTGTTGCTTCAATCGTGATAGCTAGTCAGTTTTTACTTTTACAAAGTAGTATTTTAACGCTACAAGCATTACCTTTGTAGTTTTTTTTTTCTAAAGTTTAAAAAATTCCTCCTAATTAACTAGTGCATGTTAGTTAAACTTAATTGTATGTAAACTTTAGTTAATTCGTCTACATAATCAATTATTACACTAATTCCTGTAATGTTAAAGTTTTACAATTGTACTATTGTTTCAAGGTTTATAATTCTTACTATACACCTCTAAAACGTTTTTGTGTATAAGAATTCTTTTTAAAGTTATAGATGGTACTCAAGTTTTACCAACATTTAATTGCAGCGTTGAAAGTAAATCTATTTATCAACCATAAAAACTATGTGTCAAAAGATTTAAAGTTTAAACATTCCATAAATGCTACGTGTATTTAACTTTAAATTAAAATAAACCTGTTTACTCAGTATCGCGTTGGTTTCCTTGATAGCTAGATTTGTTTTTAATGTTTTATCTATTTCGACAAACAAATTAACTGTTTATGAAAAAAAAAGTTTCGTTTTTGTTATGAAGCTAATTATTTAAAGTAACTTTACGTAACTAAATACATAAATGACTTTATTTATATACTGGTAAACAATTATTTAAACTTCAGCATTTTATCTGTTAAAAACTTAATTTTAATAGAAGCTTACTGTATTTTTTTATTATCAAAATTATACTTTTTGAGTCTTTAATTGTTAGTCTTTTGTTTGTATACAAAAAATAAAATTTCCACAAACTTTAAAGTCGTGTTTTCCTGTTATTTCATTTGCTACTACCAGTTCGCTTTTGTGGGCTTCAACTTGGTTGTAAAACTTTTCATCGAGAGTCTTTTTGCCAACCAGCTTACAGTCAACGTACAGCTTTACATCGAGCTCGTCTACATCTAAAATAACCAGATGCCAAGCTCTTTTTCTACCAGGCGAAATGCCGGCGTTTTCAAAAATTACCTCGTTTGAGGGAGTTTTTCCGTGACTAGCCATTCCATATATAAGTGAAACCTTTAAAATTATCTCGATAACTTTCGTATTTGTTTCGAATTATACTGTTAATATTTTTTTATGGACACCTCTTTAGTGTTTTTTAAAAGTAAATTAACCGTACAGACAAAAACATTTATCTTATTGATTCACCATGTAAAAGCATGGTCTAAACCTAACCTGATTTTTAACGGCGTTAGAAATCAAAGCAAACGTCATAACGGGTGTAGTTTGCCCCTCGACGGTTTGCACCGACAAAATAGTTCCGTCCTTGTTCGAAGGATGCTGTTTGACTGCAGCAGTGATTGCAAACTTGTCGGTTTCCCGCAGAGATGTTGCAAGTGGCTCGAAAGAAGTTTCTTCAGACGCTAGATGAAGAGAAGAAGAGAGACCGGGTCGAAATTTAATGGAGGTGAGAAAGTTGTTAGGAGCACCTGAATCCAATCTTAGTTTGTCTGTAGACGTTTCCTTGGACACCAAATTTGTCATCTGGAACACATCGTATGATTCAACTTCGGCTAAAAATTTTAAACTGCTTAGAATTTTATTGAAAAAAAGGATTTAATAAAAAAATCACTTAAAACTAATATTATCGAAATTTTTCAAAATAAAAAATTTTAAAACATCTTTAAAACAAACAAGCATAAAAAAGTGAAGTAATTATACTTAATGGTTTTATACTTTACATCATAAACTGAGTTTTTAATTTTGTTGTGTTATCAAATTTTTACTTAAGTATAAGTAAAAACTTGTTATTTTTACCTTGAACTAGCGTATACGTCGTTAGATAAGTGACAACCGTGCATAACACGATAATGCTTTTCATTTTTAAGTAAATTTATATAATATCTTTAAATATAAGATATACCTCAAATCAAAATTATATTTTAATTTAAGTAAAGAAACTAAATTTCAGCTTTGAAGCATTTAAAATAATAGCTAAAACAAAAAAAAATCAAAACAAGTTCGTTTTTGTGCAAACTTAAACTAAATAAAAACTTTAAATACAAATTTAAAAATTTAAATAACATTTAAAAAATCATTAGAAAAATGATTTCTCAAACTTTTAAAGCATTTCATAAATATTCCTTAACTAGATTATTTTATATAGTATTTTGATAAATAGAAGTTTAAAAAACTAAAAATATGTTACTGTTTGTTTTAAAACTAATTATTTCTGCCTTTACTGTAATTGGTACACACAATTTTAGCGACATTTTTGCTAGTTTATTTCTAAGTACGAATGTAAGAACTGCTTTTTTAGCAAAAGGAGACGCTTTTATACCTTGTATGTTTACCGCCTGTATAGTTTTCTCCAAACCATCTCTCTAATACAAAATTTACTTTTTTTTTTCCTTTGCAAAAAAATCTTTATCTCCTCTAACCCATTTTTAGGTAGTTACGCCTTTGGCTATACCGTAAAACTGGGCAGCCTTTGGAAGACTATTTCCCATCAAACCACCAGTTTGATACTGCTGACGTCACAATGAAATTTCTTGAAATTAGCACTTTCATAAAAGTTAAAATTTCTAATTTTTTCGTGTACAGCTCTGCTTAAAATATTTGTCTAGACAGCGGTTTCAAAGTGTGACGTCGAATAAGAATGCCGTTTACAAAATATTTAACAATAAACATTTTGTTGCTCGTGAACGAACTCCAAACTTTTTGAATACACAATGAGCATGGAGCTTCCAAATACTTTTTGTCACCCACTATGATGTAATTTGCTTTGTTTTTTTGAGTATAAATAAAAAATTCAAAATTTAAAAAAATTGTTTTATATATATGAAAATTACTATAAAGTAAGTACTAACAAACTTTCTAATAAAAATTGATCTTTATTTATTTTTTAGTAAATAAGCAACGTCTTTATGTAGTAAAACAAAAAAGAAAAACAAAAAAAAACTAAAGTTTTAATTGTTATAAATAAACATTTTTAATGTTTCAAAAAATCATATCTGAAACCAAGCAAAAATTCTTATTAATTAAAACTATATCTTCAAAACTTTAAAGTTGAAAAAATTATAAAACTTTAGTCTTTAAACGAACTGTATACTTTCGCAGAATAGTTTGTTTATTTTATTGTAACAAGAAAACGTGTTACAAACAATTAACTTAATTAAATAAGTTGCTTTAATACCTTTCTATTTTAAATAAAATTTTAATATCTGAAAGTTGTAGTAAAGGTACATTTATGTGAAGTTTAAATAATATTGTATCTGTTATTTATTTATTTAGTTATACAATTTTTGTTTACACAACAACTTACAAACAAAAAATTCACACCACTATACAAAATTAAATATTTAAAATTAATCATAAGTTCACATTAAAAGTGATGCATCATAAGGTTTTACTTGAGAATAGCTAAAAAGGTTTAGTCAAATAGTTTACTAAACTTTTAATATTTTGCTAATACAAGTATTTCTGAAACGTAATTTCCTTTAAAATACAAGCTAACTGAAATACTCTTATCCATACTCATCAAAAATGACTAAATATGGTCGTCTCATCAACAATTCTTAATGTATTTTGTATGGAATTTTTTGGTTTTAGAGTGCAAAGACAGCTTTAAAACCGCTATATTCCTGTGTTTAACTAAAAGTTCATTTCGTGTTACACGTGTATTTTGTAACTTGACAAATGAACATGTTATTTTGTAAAAATACAAACAAACATTATAAAAAGTATGATCGATTCAAATTAAAAAAAATATACTATTATGATTAATATAACAAATATATTTTACAATCAATTATAAAATATGTTCGTACAATTATTTAGTTAACTTTGTTTAAATATAATTGTTTAAATTAAGGAAAGTATCTAAAAACACTATATACCATATGTTTTTTTACTGCAATAAGTAACTAAAAACTAAAAAAATTTCCATTTAATACGTTTCAAGTTTTAATTTAAAGCATCCAAGCTTATTAAATTTTAAGTTATTAAAACAAAAAATATTAAAATGCATACTGCAGAAAAGGTACATTTTTTGTTTTTTTGAAAATTAGTTCAATTTGTAAGACTTTGTAAAATATTAGGTATAATAAATGTACATATTTTCATTTTTTATCGTATTTCTTAAGTAACCAAAGTAAAAGCTGGATTTAACTTCAATACTTTCAAACTGTTGTACGAAAAAAAAAGTACTTGAATTTTCAAATAGTAAAAAATTTAAATTAAGTAGAATAGTGTAGAGTTACATTCTTAAAGTTACTTAAAGTCAAGAAACTCAAATAAATGGAATGAATGGCAATTATTTTATTCTTAAATCGTCTGATGCCAAAAGTGCGTCAATTATACACTATGATTAGGGTAGAACTTCATGAGAATTTTATCAAGTTATGAGTGCCGCATGATATAAAACGTTATACTTCAGTAAACATACCTTTTTATGACATTTAAGTTCTAAAAAATTTTCTAAACTATAAATTATCTATATATTTAAAATATAATGTAATTATGAAGAACAAAAAAAAAATTGTTGTAATGTAAACTTTTTTAAAATGTTTTAGCCTAATAAAGTTAAAATCATCTAGCTAGATAAACTACTATTACTTAAAAACATTTATTATTTGAGCTAACAACCTTATCAAGAAAAATAAATTATCAGTAATATTAAAACAAAACAGATGAAACCAAAAAATATCAGCCATAATTAAAATAACTGTTCGCAAAAAAAGGTTTTCTCAAACAATCGTAAAATAAATTAATTAACTTTATCTTAAATCTTTTAAAATAAGAATACGAGTACAACCTTATGGTTATCTTAAAAATTTTTTAGAATTAGGTACTAATCTTTCAGTTTTCATACTTTTTGCCAATTTTACTGTTACTGGTTATTAAAACAACCTTCTAAAACTTCTTTACATTTATCTTTATTTGTTTTTTTTAATGCAATGCAAAGTAGTATTTGAAATATAGTTACGAATTAAAAATTTAAATAGGATAAAGAAAAACTAAATTCATATATATAAAAGTGATGTTATTGTTTTATGTTAGTTTTATACAAAATAAAAAACCATATATTCAAACTCATTTTTTTATAATAAGAAAGGTTACTAAAAAATTTTTAACTGAAGTTTGTGAACTTTTTTGGTACATATTTTTCAAATTGTCTAAAATTTGATTAGCTTAAACTAAATTTACAGTATCTGACGAAAAGAATATTGCTAAATTTTCAGAATAATTCTACTTAACTATCTCAAAGTTATAATTTAAAATTCTAGTCAACTATTTTTCTAGACTATCTCTGAAAATTTGTATTAGTTTTAGATAATGCTTAACTGCTAATCGTACGATAAAAATATGTGAAAAATAAAAAATGTTTTATTATATAAATGATATCTTTTAAAGTTTAAAGTACATTAAATTATATAACACTTAAAGTTATGTATTGATAAACAAGTGAATGATGTAATCTAACAGTTTTGTAATTAATTTAAACTATGCTAATGCAAACAAAAAAATTACTTTAAGTAATTTTATAAAAAAAAACTACAAAAAAAATTCTAACTTTAAAAAAAAGAATTAGCTTGATACTGAATCAGAAAAAAACAACGTTAATGAATATTTTAAGCCACTTTTATATTTGTGTTTTTATAAAAAACATTAATAAATAGTACATATCAACAAAGTTGTTTTAGTTTTTATTCAAATTTGTTAAAATTAGTTTGAAAATCACGTTTTTTTCTAAGAGAATATTTTTCCTGCACCATTTTTTTTGCATTGATAATTCATTAACTAATATAGAAAATTAAAAAAAAAATGTATATACAAAACATTTTATCCTTATAAACTAAGTAAGAAAAATGTAACTTGATGACCATGGTAAAATGTAATTTGTATTATAAACTACTAAAGTATGTAAACTTTGAAAATAAATTTTATTAATTATTTTTTTATTCTAAAACATCAAAACAAAAATTTCATTGAACTGTACTGCAAATGAAATATTTAGCAAGACTGCAATCAGCTAAGCAGCAAAAACTGTTTGCGTTTTCTTAAAGAATAATGATCTAATTAGATATAAGCATTAGAAACTTGTGATTTTTATACATTTGCATATTTTGTAAACTATTAAAGTTTTAAACACGAGTTGGAGTTTTAAAATGAAGTTTTTTTGTGTTTGAAAACTAATAAGACATACTATAAATTTTACAAACATAAAAAGGTACTTGTTTTAATTAGATTTTTGAAAACTCTGGTTTGAAAATTAAAATATTTAAACATATTTGAACCCAACAATTTATTTACATATTTTAAATATATTGACATCTACCATGATCAATTATAAGAAAAAACACTTTCATAGTAGAAATGTTTTACTTCAAAAGTTTGTTTTTTTCTGAAAGTGTTTGTAAGATTAAATGCCTAAACCTTAAATACGAGAAAAAATAACATATATAAAAATTAATCGAATGTCTGAAAATTTTTCAAATACAGAATGTAAGTTTACTATAAAAATTAAAAACAACTTAAACGCATTAAATTCTTGATTGAAATTTTTTTTATAGTCAGCGATATTACACTGAACTTCTTTGTGGCATTAAAACATTTTGATTTTCAATTTTTTTATCTCTTTTTTAATACTTATTTAAAAGGTTACTGCACATAAACTTAACAATGATTTTTTAAACTTAAACTAACAAACTCACAGTAAATTGTGAAAATAAAACTGCTTGATATACTATATTTTATTTTAGTTTAATTAATATCAAAATAAAATTTAAATATTATGGTAGGCTTGAAAATATGTAAAACCTTAAGCAAGTAAACAACTTTTGCAGAAAAGTAATCTAGATAATATTCCGAAAATTGCTAACCATTCCATATACCTTAAACTATTCAGTTGTATGTAGTACTGATGAGTTAAAACAATGAAAAAAACTTTATTTAAATTAAAAAATTGACAAACTTTACTATTAATAATTCACCTCTAGTATGACATCTAAGTCAAAAAAAATTATTGATTTATTAAAACAATTTTTTATGTTGATTTTTAAGATGAATTTTGGACAAAAGTATTTTGAAAAGAGCACATTTTAAAACTATACTTAAAACGTGATTCTTAAGTTTTAGTCGTAAATAAAAAAAAGGTTAAACGTTGCATTATATTAATCATAAAGTGCTATATTATTTAAACTACGTTACTTTTACTTAGTCTTTATTTGTATATATGTTGATATTTTTATGTTTCCTTATTTTTTATACGAAATATTTTCAAAAACAAAACTTTCAAGCTATTTCCTAATTGCAAAAAAGTAAATTTTGAAAACACTTAAAGGAAAAACCACTCGAAAATCAAGCCTCTTAAGCGTACATTTTAGCCGACTTCACGTGTTTAAAGTAACGCAGTATAAATCAAAACTTGTTTTTACAAAACTGTTTTTCTACGTGTAAACTCGTTTTATTCTTGAAATTTCATCTTAACTATCTTAAACAGACTTTACAGAAATAGTTCAATTTTAATCTAAAAAGTTTACACATGATTTTTTTTAAAATCATAATTCAAAATGTTTAAAGAAAGAATTACAATAAAAAGTAAAGTATCTTAATAAAAACAAACATTAGGAATTAATAAGACTTTTGTTTAAAAAACGCACCTATTTTAAATTTAGGATACTAAAAGCTTACAAACTATTTAAAGTTATTCTAACAAATCACTAGTAAAAGTCAACTAAACTTTTTTTTGTATAGAACCACATAGCATACAAGTTTAAAATAATTTTAAACAAAACTATTTTAAAGGCAACTCAAAAACTTTTATTGTTTATTTTCTAAACTTCTTAGTTCTTAACTTTAATACAATATTTAAAGACGTTTATTTTTTTGACTACAGCATTATAATATTTATTTAGGTGCTATTTTAATAACAAATGGTTTTTGTAACAAAAATACAAAATCTATTATTTTTTATTTATTCTAAATCCTAAAATAAACTAACTTAAAGTTTGTTTTTGCCATTGTACAATGATTTTTAGACAGTTTTTTACCTTTTGACGTTGTTTTTAAATCACAATTAACAGTTAAGTTTAGCCTAAAGTTTTATAAATTAAATTAAACGGTAGTTTAAATTTAATGCCAAAAATAAACTTAATACGACAATTTAAGTTTCGTAACTTTATAGGACTTTGAAAAAAAAGACTTTAAAATTATTTCAGTATCTTGTTTATATGTAAGTAAAATAGAAGATATCACGTGATAGTATTTTTTAAAGAAAATACAAATAATAAACGACAGCTTCTATCGGCAAACATTTTGTAGTTTGCTTGAACATCTTTAGGTTTAAGAATTTTGTCAGATACTAAACACTTTTAAAATTAATGCTTCGTACGAAATAAGTAAAATAGTTACATCTGGTAAAGTTGATATAAAATTTTAAGTATTGTATACTGTGTAGTAGCTGCTAGACGTATTATATAACATTAGTTTTAGATAAGTTTGTTATATTCAAGACTTAATTAAAACAACAATTAACTTAAAAAAAAAAAAAAATAAGGTATACATCTTTCTTTATAGTCATAAAACGGTTAACAAAAAATAATTAAAGAATAAGTTAGTAAACTGAGTTTTTAAATAAATTAATCTCCGGCACTTTTTTATTGAAGTATAAAGATCATTTATATTTTTATAAGAGCTTAAGTTTTTACAACAAATGCAATTTAATTTGGTTTTAAAGTAGGATAAAGTTACTCACTAAAGGTCAGTAGTTAAGTGTAAAGTAATTCTTAGTTATCAGAACAAAGAAGTATAACCGTTTTAAGTTGTATCTTTAAATAACGATACAATATGAGTATTCTAAAAAATACGTTAAATTTATAATTATTTTTTTAAAAAATTTAAAAATACAAAGTTTTGTATTTTAGATTTATAATTTTTTCGAATTTAAGTTTTTTTTAAACTCAAAAACATATAAACAGTACTTTTTAAATGAAAGTGATAAGATGGATATTTAAAACTTAAAAAATATACGATTTTTTTTATTTAAAACATACAGCTAGTTTTATTAACATAAATTTTCAACTTTATAGGATTTTCTAAAGTTTGTTTTTACAAACGTTTATAAAAAAAACTTTTTCTAAAATCTCGATATATTTCTAACATTTTCTAAAATTTGTAATACAAGTTACAATTTTAATACAAACTAAAGTTATTTTTGAAAGATTTTTAAAATGATGTTCTATATTAATAAGTTTAGTATGATTGTTATAAATTTAGACTGAAAAAGATAGTATAACCGAGCTTTGTTAAAACTATTAAGAATACATATTTATTCAAATAAAAGGCTAGTTTAGAGTCAAATACAGTGTAGAACCTTTATGTGTTTATGCTAAATTTTACTTAAGAAGATTAAAAAATCATAACTATAGATTTGTATTATTTATAAATTTTACACTGTCAATAGTAACTTGTTTTAATAGTTATATTATTTTGGTTTTAGCTAACTAGAAGGTATGAAAGTTTTATTTATTCTGATAGCTAACTAATGTATACTTTATTTTAAGAAAATAGTTTGATTTCAACTTTAATTAATTTATTCTTTATGACAGCAAACTTGGTAAAATAATATATAGTTGTTTTGTTATAGGTAATCTTACCTACATTAAAACAAATATTTTTTACTCTATTTTAAGTTTCTGAAACTACGCAACAGAAGTTTAAATTATAAATTTAATTAAGCAAAATTCTAACTGGTACCTCAAGTTTGAGCATATTTTATACAAGTCTTTTTAAACTTTTAAAGTCTTATAAATAAGACACTTTTTTTAATTGAAAATGTGTTTTCTTAAGACTTTTTTAGGGTTTTCTGAATAACACATGTTTAAGAAAATGTTACATTTAGAATTTTAATGAAAAAACACATTAAAAACAAGTTCGATAGTTGGATTATTAAACAAAATCATTAAAAAACTTTATGAAATCGTGGAACGACGTTTTAATTAAGAAACTTTTTCATAGTTTAAAATATTATGATACAGTTTCGTAAAAAAAAAAAAATTGTCATTACATTTACATTTGTAATTACAGTTATTGAGTCATATGTTTTAAGATAAATACTCTAAAAATCGATAAATATATTGATTGGTGTTTATTACAAAATCTAAACTTTACTTTTTAATCTATAAATGTTTAATAAATGGTTCGACTACTTTTCAGAAACAATTTTATACATTTGATAAACCTCAAATTTTATTTTCTTATATACGATTAATTCAATTCTCAGAATTTTTTCTACTGATTAATAATTTAACTGCTAGTTAAAGTAAAAACTAAATTTTCTTATATTTTTACAGTATTATTGTTGCTTCATTTGTTTTTCTATGATACTGAAAATTTAACATTTTTACAAACATTTAAATGTCTTAATTAAGCAAAAATGATAATGATAAAAAACATTTTTTCCAAATTTAAAATATTTTAAAGCAATCAAGACAAGCTTTAATGACTTAATAGTATTAAACAAGTGTTTTAGATATTATATGAATTAAAAAAAAGGTAATTATAAAGTAAACAACAAAAACATGATTTTAAAACAAATTGTTGTCTTTTATCAAACTATAAAAGGTTGCTTAATTAAAACAGACCTGTTAGAAAATCAAAACTTAAAAAAAGTTTAAGTAATTAAGGAAATACTTATTAGATTACACGCTGTTTAATTACGTTCGACTGCTATTTTCTAAATTTCAATTAGGAATTAAAAACAAACTTAGTTGACTTTTGAACAAACATATACAACACTTTCATTCAAATAAACTCTCTGGTAACATGTTGAAAATTAAGATTGTTTTTGTTTTTGATTATGTTTTATTATTTTGTATACTAAGACAACTTTATTGACTTTTATGTTACAGGTACACGAACACCAAGACCCTACAATTTATTTTTGAGCCGATAAATATGTTTAATTAGTAAATTAAATAAGATTGTTTGTCATTTTAACTCTTACTTTCTGTCTTTTTATTTAGTTGTTAAAAATAATTAAAAAAGAATTAAAATAATAGACTTCACAGTATTTTTTGAAAAAATTAAACAAGAGTAAATAAATATTAATGAGTTTAAGATAACATTTCTATTTTTATTAATTAAATCTTGATTAATATGTTTAAAAGTATTAAGAAGTTTTTTTTTATTATAAAAAACATGATATTTAAAAACAATTAGTACCTTAAACATCAATTCTTTAAAAGTTTTAGTTAGTTTAGTAAAGCAAAATAAAATGAATTTAAACTTATGTGCTGTTAAACTTAGTTTAAAATAAATTTGTTAGTTAAAGTTTTATAATAATACATAAAAAAAAAAAGTTAAATACTTAAAGTTGTTCAACATCTACTACTTTATTTATTTAATCATTAAAATTTTACTTGTAGACAAATTAGTTCAATATATGTTTTAAGAAAGATAAAACAAACTTTTTTGATTGAGTATATACCCTGTTATATGTTTTTTTTATGAAAAAGAAAAAAAGTACAACTTCTACAATCAAAAAATAACAACAGACTGTTACATATACAAAAGTTCTGACTTTAGAAGATGTTTTATCTTATTTCAAGTATTACTAAAGTTGCCAAAAAGTTGGTTGAACTATAAACATTTGAAAAATTTTAATATAGGTAGTTTCAAATGTCTAAAACCTAATGATAACTTTATAAAAACATTTGTAAAAAAAATCTAATATTACTAGAACTATATTATCATTCAAAAACATTGAACGATTTCGACCACACTTAATTTGACGTCAAAAAAGTATAATGAGAAAATCAATATAGCTTATTGTTTATACGTAATATTTAAACTTAACATGCGACTAAAACTTATCTCTTTTTCTCAATTAAAAATTCTTTTCCTATGACTTGCATCTACTCGAGCTTTTATGTTCTTAATGTTTTTTTTTGTTTAAAACTACAAATACTAACAAGAAAAATACCGGTGCTATTCAGCACCAACTATTTCAAAGAATATAATTGTTATAAAATTTTGGCATACTGTAACATTGTAAAAACTAGAAGTATGTTATTTATAATACTTAAAATTAACTTTCACTTAAGTTAATAGAATATTTTACTTTAAAAAACTTGTTAGTAAAATCGCTGAGAAGAACTATATAAAAATTGTATTTATACATTTGTTGTTGAAGTTGCTTAGAAGAGTGCTCTATTTATTGTCGTTAGCAGAGACTTAGTTATTTAGATGTAAACTGATCTACAAAGTTTCTACTTTAAACTATATTTAATAATTTATTTTTTAAGAAAAATATTAACTTAGTATACACGAAAAAATAATTAACTTTTAGCATATTCAAGGTTTTAAGTCAATTAGACTAAGAAATAGAATTTAATATTAGAAATAATAATATTTTCGAAATAAGTAGTTTCACCTATAATAGTAATTAAAAACAAAGTGAATATATGCCTTATAACCTGCCGTAAAATTTTTTGAATGTTAAATTTTATAACCAAATTTATTAAATTTTTGCTATTTTCTTCTTTTTTCAAAATTATCTTTATGAAAAACATTTTGCTATATAAATATACTTTTGAGTTTTAAAATAATTCTTCCTGATACTGTTCTATAGCTGTTTACAATTATTTATTTCTTTTAATTCTGTCTTTGACTACTTTAAAAAGTTCAACTTAATCGAAAGTATAAAAATTCTGTTCAAATTAATATGTCTTTTAGTAGCTTAAAAATAAAACCGTTTGTATGTAAAGAAATAGTTAAGAATAATCTTATATTATAGCTGCAAGCTAACTTTTCTAAAAACAAAAAACTTCAAAAAAAAGTTTCAGAAAATATGAGAAAGTTAAAACTGTATTATTAACCTAAAAAAGTTTTTTTTTTTGAGTTTTATTTTCAAGCAAATTATTTTAGTCCTACCAGTTAAAAACTTTTTAGTGCTTTAGATTTTTATAAGGTTTTTGAAGTTTTTATTTTACTTTTAAGCTTATTAAAGGTTTTTAAAAAAGCGTATGCTTTTGATTTATATGTTTGAAAAAAAAAGTTGTTTCTTATATTGATTTATTTGTTTGTAAAGTAAATTTATTTTTAAACTACTTTCTGTTTTGTATATTATTCTTTTTACTTTTATAACAATTTTTATGTTTTCTCAGCCTCATTAAACTTTATTGTGTGCTGTATTTTAAATCAATAATTTATGCCCAGTTATCTTTGACTTAATAAAAAGTTTTTCGACATATGTATAAGGATAATTCTAAAGAGTTTCGTTTAGAAATTATAGCTGTTTGGAAACGTAAATTGGTTATTTTAGATAGAAGATTAGTTTGATTTTATTACTTTAATCGAACATTGATACTATTATAATATATGATGGTAGTCTATAATTTTGCATCAACTACTGTACTATTTGTTCATTTTTTTATATTAAAGGATACACTTAGAAAAATATGTTACTCTGTAAACCTGTTGAAGTTTTATGGGCAGCGAAACGTCAGCAGTCTTATGAAGTGTTTGCATATAAAACAGTTTTTTAAAAGTTGTCAACTTTTGGTAGGATTATTGATCATAATTTTAAAGTATGTTTTATTTATAAATTTGATAAACAAAATTAATATAACATATCAAAAACCATAAAAAACATAACATTTTATAATTTTTGTGGTAGATAAAAGCAGCTGTAAGTTTTTTTTAGTTGATTAAATCTAAGGCAAATTCGGTTGATAACTGTAAAACTGTTAAAATTGTATATCTAGTCAGTTAATAAATTTTTGTAGAAAGTTAAATGTTTTGACAAAAAAAAATAAAAATAAAGTAATTTTAAATACTTAAAATAAAGTTCTAGAGTACCGTATCTCTGTATAATTTTTTTATTTTTATACAACGTTATACTTGAATTAACTTGATTTTTATTCTACTTAATTATTTTACCAACAAAAAATAACGATTGTAAGAATATCTTAAGTATATTTATGTTTCAATTTAAACAAGAAAAATTAAATTACTTATTATAAACTTTAAGACTAAATAAATTTTATTAAGAAAAATTTGAACTAATTATAAAATGTATAGTAAAAGATATACTTTTAATCAACAAAGCTTAGTTAAATTTTTACTCTTATATCATCTGCTCGTATTTTAGAGTGTTTTTGAAAATATACTTTTAGGACTTACATTAGTTAAAGGTTTGTAGTTTTATTTCTAGGTATTTAAAATGTAAAATTTCTTAAAATATTTTTTTTGTTAAAACTTTTAATTGTCAACATTTTTTGTTTATAAAAAATTGATTGACAGCTTTGAAAAATAAACTAAAGTAAAACTACGTATAAAATTGAGGGTTTAAATTTTAGTAACAGACATATCTGACATGGTATAATTAGAAACAAAAAGTTAACCAAATATGGCGTATAAAATAACTATGAGTAAAGCTGTCTTAGTTTATAAATATTCCAGTATGTCTAAAAAAAACCTTAAATATATGAAATAAAAACTTTACTTTACTAACGTTGAAGATAGTTTTTTAGTCATTACAAAATATAAATTTCTTTATGTGTTACTCTTTTTAAACATTCGTTTTTAATGTAATTAAACGTTTTAACTTTTTAAAACATTAAAAATTATATTTTAAGTACTTAGGAAAATCCTTTTTATTTTAAAGGTATTTTTAGCACTTTATTTATTTTCGCTTTTATCTTTATTTTAGGTCGTAAAAAGAGATAAAAAGGTATGCTGTTCAATAAAAGTTTGTAACAACCAAAATAAATCATATAACAGCTGGTAAATGTTATTTTTGCAAAAATAAACTAAAAAAATTGAATTTAGTTTACAACTAAAATATAATTATATAAAGTTAAAGGAGTATATAGTTGTAATAAAAATCTGTTCATCGTACAAGAACAAAATTATAGCTTTTGTTAAATTATTTTTAATTTACTTTATTTATTTTTTTTTCTGCTATAAATTTAATTAATTTAAAACCATGCTAACCTTTAAAACATCGATATTGTTGATAACTTTTTTGGAAATAAAAAACAGAACATAAATTATAAATTTCATTCTAAAACAGGGGTATGCAGCTTTTCTAGTCAGCGGGCTAGACTCATCAGAAAAAATATTTTGTATAAGCCGGACTTGTTAAGAAAAAATTTACAGATGCAAGTTATTTTGAAAAATTTTACTCTAAAAAAATATTGTTTTAAAAGTAAACTTTTAATGAATGACCATTTAAGAAGTACCCCTGTGTACTAAAAAAACAATCAAGAGCACATTTATTAAAAGGCTCGTTTCTTTTCTGATTTGCACAAGCTGTGTACAAGCTAAAAAGTACGTCGCGGACCGGAAAGTTGCCACATCTTTTCATAAATATTAATTTGAGTAGGAGAAGATTGTACTTTGTTTCGTTGAATAAATTTTGGAAATTTTGTTTGATTTAAATTTAGGAAGTTTACTTAAATTTGTTTTTTTAGGTATGTAATCTAAATTCTTAAGAAAATATTTTTATTCAAACTATTTGAATTATGACTAGTTTATCTTTATTTTTGTTGTTTTTCTATTTGTTGAAACATAAGTACAGTTTACACAAAAGATAAATGAAACCAGGCTAGACAAAATTAAAGAATACTGCCTTGAAGTTCTCATAAATTTCTATAAGGTTTTAAATATGATTTATTTATAACTATTAACTAAAAACTTATTATTTCAAGCCAAAAAAGTGTCTGTCATTCTTGATTATCGTTTCAAGAAAAAAGTGCTTATTATGTGAAACAGACATAAAAAACTCAACTGAATAAATTACGCTAAATAAAAGCACATTTTAATATTCTTATAAAGTAGGTTTAATTTTATTACCAAATAATATTCAGTTTTGAAAAGTTTATTATAAAAATTTAAATTTAAACAAGAAAGTGCAAGTAAACTTCCTAGCAGTAGTAAATGAAATATCTAATTTGAACATTCTTATTTAAATAAGCTCTTTCTTTACCTTTCAGTAAATTGAGCAATCTTTTTTTCTTTTTTAGTTAAGACAAATAAGTATATATAAAACTTGAAACTTAAAACAAGTAAATTATACAAGTAAATACAAAGTAAATTATACAAGCGTATACGTAAAAAACAAGCAGCTTTTTTTTTCTGAGCTCAACTATTTTATAGTTTACACCAGGGGTCGGCAAACTGCGGCCCGCGGGCCAATTGCGGCCCGCGAAGGGTAAATCTGCGGCCCGCGAGCATGTTATTTTTTTGAATGGAATGCGGCCCGCGAAAGAAAATTTTGTGGCCCGCGAGCATGTAAATGTGGCCCGCTGAGCAAAATTATATTTCTAGTTAAATTTTTTCGGTAATTCGACTTAATTTGATTAGTTTGATTTTAAGTCTCTCTATAACAGGGGTCGGCAAACTGCGGCCCGCGGGCCAATTGCGGCCCGCGAAGGGTAAATCTGCGGCCCGCGAGCATGTTATTTTTTTGAATGGAATGCGACCCGCGAAAGAAAATTTTGTGGCCCGCGAGCATGTAAATGTGGCCGCTGAGCAAAATTATATTTCTAGTTAAATTTTTTCGGTAATTCGACTTAATTTGATAAGTTTGATTTTAAGTCTCTCTATAACATTTTAAAATAATTTCAAGTAATTACTACGTTAGTTTAAAAATGTGAAAAAAACAGATTAGCGTTCTAACAGGATATGTTTCTCAGTTTCATAATTACTTCTTTTTTACAACAGTAAGTAATTATCTAAAAAAAAAGTGACAAGAGTGCTTGGATTTAATAAGTTGGTTATATAATACCTATTTATTAAATAAACTAAATGCAAATATTTTTCATTTTGTACAAAAGTAATGCACAGTAATTAACTAAAGTGTCATTTCTTTATAGCTTAGATATTCTTTTTTAATATTTTTTTTACCTCAGTTTC
The DNA here is from genome assembly GCF_965202585.1 of Thalia democratica. Lineage (NCBI taxonomy): Eukaryota > Metazoa > Chordata > Thaliacea > Salpida > Salpidae > Thalia > Thalia democratica. Next base: position 65,237,261 of record NC_139165.1, read on the forward strand.
TTTTTTAATTTTTTTTTGTAAATGTTATATTTTAGTGTGAATATATTTAAAATAACATAGTAATATGAAATAAGGTTCATTTGATTTTGTTTTGACACATTTTAACTTTTTATAAGTTTTCTATGCACACCAACTTAAAAAAATGCTCATATTTTAAACCAATTTTTATTTAATACTTTAGTTAGTTTAAGTTTAGTTTATGCATACTTGTGTAACATTTTTATTTATACATGTCATATCTAAATTTTTACAGACACATTTAAAACAATATATATGACATAAGTTAATATAGTTTTTGATAGGTATACATTCCATTTTTCAAACATTGTTTTTTTCAAGCTAAGTTAATTTTTATGCCTTGCATATCAATACACACAATTGCTGTTTTTTCGAGCTACCTATTTAATATAAACTAGATATAGGGATGGTAAATTTATAAAGTTTGTACATTGTTAATCAAAATAGTTCAAATTCAAGCAAATAAACAACTAAACATTGCCACACACTCAGACTATCACTATTTGAAGCCTTCAAATCTCCGGCCAACTAAGCCATTTTTTAAGTTTTTGGCTAGAATTGCTTTTTGTATACAAAAATATCAGGAATGTTTTTGTTGACTCAGGCTGTCTTTTTTGCTTGAAAGAGTGGCAAATTAAACTTATGATGTATGTTTTGTTCAATCCACAGTGTTAGTTTGAGTTATAATATATGTTAAATTTTAAGTCATGCAGCTGATATAATTCAAAATATTATTTATATTATTGTGTACATTAAAGAATGAACATTCAGTGCTGCCAAAAAAGTTGAACCCGGGAAAAGCTTTGAATTTGTGAATTTACGGTTAAAAATTCTAGAAAAAAACTTGAGTTTGAGAATTTTTGAAAAAACCTGGAATTTTAAACAATTTTTACATTAAAATAATGAAATTTCGATTTGACTCAAAAAAAATTACCAAATAAATGTTTTTTTATTAAAAAATATATTATAGTAGCTTAACAGTATTTTTCAATATTGATAAATATTTTAAGACATTTTTTTAAACTTTAATTAAACTTTATACTAAAAATAAAAGAAGGAATTGTACTTCCAAAAACTTCGTATTGGTACATTGCACCTTTACTTGAAATATTTCACCGATTGTTGTGGTTCGCGTTGGAACTAAACCAAGAAATTCTACTAAAATGTCAAAGTTAGTAAAAACATCTCTAATAAAAATTATCAGATGAGCAATAGTTTTTCTATCAGTGCTCTCATGTTAACAGTTTGATTAAAGTCCTAATTTGATTTATGCAACTTTATAACCTTAATGCATTTCCTAAACACGACTTCATGTTGTCATTGAAGAAATAAACGAAGTTTTTTCATTACCGCCAACATTAATTCTTTATAAAAGTTTTCAATTATAAACGACAACTCATTTTAGGTAATATATTTTGCTACTTTATTACTTGCCTTAACAATTTTTTTCTGATTATTCTGTAGATACTGAAGATAATAATGTGCTTTGTCGAAAATGACTTTGGTGATTTTTTTTATTGTTTCTCGCAATAACTCCTAACTAACGTTTTTTTTATTATTGTAGCTCGTCTTATATTTTACAATTAATATTTTTTAAATGCAATATTCTTATTGCAAATAAAGAATTGCTATCATGCTTAATAAAAAATAAGTCTTTCTACTTCGCTAATGACTGATTAGAATTTTATACTTTTGTTAAACTTGTTTAAGAAACTCAATTGTCCATTCCAGCTGACTTATATATTTTTGGCATGTAATTTATTTACTGTTAATAACTTTGTTATTTCTTTAAGTAGTGAACTTTATATTAACTGGATTGCTACACAAACAGGCTTTCAAGTTAGGTTTTTATAGAGAGTTAGGTTGTAAGTAAAATTAAAAAAGTATTAAGTTTAACTTATTAAGTGCTTATGAAAGTAAATATTTTATTAACATTCTTAGTACATATTTATTAAAGTATATTAGTCAATGTAAATCATAATCTAATGAATATTAATTTGAATAGGCATTCTATGTATAGCTAAAAGTGATTTTAAATAATAAGGTGAATAAAAGTAAAACTTTTCTCTAGTGTGACTAAAACTAAAACCATAAGATAATTCAAATGTCACTAAAACTAAAACTGCGGCCCGCAAAGACTTTGGAAACTTGAAATTTGGCCCGCAACCACCAACTGCCTGCCGACCCCTGGTTTACACAAACAACCATATAACAAAAAAGAAGTGTTTTTTAGTTAGGCAAAAAAAAAAGTCAAAACAATTTTTTCATAAGTTTATTTGAACTGATGTAATACTGTTCCTATGTGCCAATATAGTTTAAATAGCTTTTGTAAAAAAGATAACTAATTTTAAGTACCTATATGTATGTAAAAGTTTAGGTATTTAATGTATAAATAATAATTAATACAAAAGGAATATAATTCAAGCATTTTTCTTTACTTTTTAATATATTTATGTTCTGCGCAAGTTTATCTTAACTTAAAATAAACTTTAATGGATTATTTCTAATTTAGATAACATAAATTCAAGTTGTACACATAATACATGTAAAAGTATTTTAAAAGTTTAAATAATCAATCTTTAAAACAAGCAATTTTCAAATCTTAATCAGTACGAAAAGAATTCAAAAAATGACTAATTCTTGCTCATAAGACTATTGATAATATAATTTTTTGCTAACTTTACATTAAAAATAATTATTTTAGTGGACTTTCAATAACTTTTTGAAACATTTTGCCTTAAAAAGCATATAAACTTATCAAAGACTTCTTTTTTCAGGTATAACATAATAAAACTTTAAACTCTACAAATTTAAATAACCAAAGCCTGTGAGATATCATTACGAATACTTTTATACGCAAGTATCATTTTGTATTGACGGTGTTTCGTTACCAATAAAGTATGAACAGCTCTAAAGATAAAAGTTACGTTAGAAAAAAACATGTAAAATTGTGTACAGTATGTTTTAAGGTATTAGGTATATTTAATAAATAGTAATAACTTACTAAACATTATACATAGATTTATACATTCACACAAGTCACAAAAGTTTAACTTTAAGTAAATATCTAAATTATATTTTACAATTAAATTTATGAACAAAGTTGATTACTGTATTAAACTTACTAAAGACTTAAATTATTATCAATTTAAGTAATAAGATTTGAATCATAAAACTACGAGTCATTTTATTTAAAAAACATAATTAAGTTAACAAATCCTAATGTGCAAATGTTCATTCAAAAGTTATGGTATCAAGATTTCAGAAAAAAAACTACAACACTGATCTGTAACAACCTGATGGGCATCTTTACCTTAACTTATTGATTTGTTTTTAAAATTTTTACTTTGATAAAACTAAATTCATTAATTCATCTAACAACATACATAAATCAATGTCTCTTTTGTATCTAAATGAAAAACCAGTCCAAAAACGTGGTATTTTTATTAGCTTTAGGCCGTTTTCGTCTATTCAGTTAAAATAAACTCAGCAGTTGAGAAATAGTGATAAAAACTTAAAATTAGAATATAAAGTGGTAAAAAGTTGTCGTAATTTTAAGTTTCACTATAATTTTTTAGATCTTTTGGATTGTCTAAAGATTTTTTAAAATATCTTAAAAAACATTTTAAATGTATATTTTAAAACACAACTGTTATACTTTTGTATAATATTTCTACTTTAAAGTTATTTTTATGGAAACTTGTTATCTTTAAATTATTTATAAACTATAAAAAAGATAAGTACTATTTTTACCTTTTTATCTATAAAACACCAACTCAAAGAAATTTATTATCTTTTGTTGATAAAAAATCAAAACTATAAAAAAAAAAAATAAAGCAGCTAATCTAATATTTCGTTTTCTTAAAATTCATATAAATTTAAGTTTTTATAAGTATTTATTCTTCCTTTTAGTTTCTAACAGTTAATTACAAATAAGGTCTTTTAAGCTCGTCTAAACGTTATTTTTTCATTTAAAATGTGAAACTACAAACAGAGATGATTTTTAGAGTATAACTTCAATAGAAAATGTTTTTTTAATTGATTTCTAAGTTTTTCAAGTCTAGACTTAATTAAGCATACAAAATAAAGGCATCTAAGTAATCTAATGCTATAAAAATTATAACAATATCTAAATATAAACGTAAAAACATTTAGTTTTTACCTGGAAAACATTATATTACACTTAAAAAACATTTATATATAGTAAGGAGATTTTTTGCTTTAATTTGTTTTAACAGTATACATTTCGTATATGGTGAGAGGCTTTTAAAATAGTTATACTTAGAACAGAGACAGAAGAAAATAAACTTTGTTTAATAAAGACTTTAATAAATTTTAAGAAACTCAAAATAGTATATATTTTCTAAGTTATATTAAAGATAAGTTAGTAATCTAACTAAAAGTTATATATTAGTTGTTTAAAAGTACAAAATAGACAGGTAAATTTAGATGCACATTAAGTATATCTTCATCACTTCAATAGCTTTATCTTTATAAGGTATCAGCAGGGTAAAGTTTTAAGAAAAATACTTTGACCTTTTAGTTTACGAACTAATCTACTACCGCAGTAAAAATTACTCGTTTGATATTTTTACTTCATTTTAAAAGTAAAAACGCTTTTTATGCATTCATAGAATGTTTTTGTGTGTAGTACATTTGTTTCTTGCTTTCAGATTGTTTAATATCACTGACACAAAAAAATTTAAAGTTCAACTGTTGTAATTTACAAAAAGTTTATTAGCCTTTATTTTCCCATATAAAAGTAAGTTATATTTTTTAAATTAAAACTAAAGGGTTTATACTTTTAGCGGTTTAACAGTCAAAAGTCACAATCAATTTTACTATTTATAAAGTTTTGTTTGTACTGCTCTAGTTTAAACTAATACCCTATTAAATTTTTGTAAGTATATACAGGGCTATCGTACGTAATAAAACAAAAGAAGTTGCATTATCTCTTTAGTATTGCTATTATATTTCACTTTTTAAGATTTTTTTAAGTTATATAACTTTTTATATTCTTCTTTTATGTTATATAAGTATAAATTTCAAGAAGTTTTGAAATAATCGTTTAATTCATCACAACAATGTAATTTTATTTATTTTAGAGTATTTATCAATAACCATTATTCTTTGTTCAAAAAAAAAACAGCTTCATTTTCATTTTTTAGTAAGTATTTCATAATTAAGCCTACAATATTTTTACAAAAGTGACTTCTTTTTCATTATTACTATGATTAAAACTTTATATTAGTATTATAGTTTTAAGTATAATAATTACAATCTAGTGATAAATTATACTCTCAACAATTTTTTTTGTTATAGTTATTTTATAATTTAGCATATGTTTCAATAAAAGCGCGTTACGAGAATTAAATAATTGTTAGTGGTTTTAAAAAATAAGTAAATAATTTAATAAGTTAAAGCGATTGAATGCAGCTACAAATATAAAATAAATTTCCACAAGTTATGTTGAAAAGGAGTTAAACTACCAATCAGATTTATTGTTTTAGTGATTCTAGTATACTGTGATGTGATTTGTAACAGACATAGAGTGAAAAATTTAACTTACTTTTGCTTTAAAGTTTTTTATTTTAAATTGTTAAAATCAGAAAAGTTTTAAATTCCGTAAAGTAATTAAATAAGTTTTAACTTAAACAAAGTCACATTGTTTAGTACTTTTATTTTATTTAAAAAAAATTTAAAATTAAATTTAATACTAATTGATTTTATTTAAAAACCAAATTTACGAAGTTATAATTATTTAGTTACTTTTATTCCAGTTATAGTAAAAGCATCGAAACTGTTTATTATAACAATAAGGCACAACTTAGACTTTATAAAAGCACTAACTTTATTTATTTAAAAAAAAACTACTTTTAATACAAGGAAACCGCTGATCTTTTTGTTAAAAAGAAAAACATTTTTCTATAAATTTAATAATATTTTACACTTAATAAAACTTAACTACACTGAATAATTGATTAACTATCAAAAATAACCGTATTTTATGATCTATTTGCATTTATATTAGCTCATTAAAAAAATGCTACACCGTATTTTAAGTTTAGATTAAAATAAAACATTATAACTCGTATATTAAAACTATTGAAAACATTAAATTTAAGCAAATTTTAAGTTTGTTATAACCCAAGACCAATATTTAGCGGTTAAAAAGTGTTAAATAATGTTTTTGGAGTTAAAATGAATTATAACTAGTATTGTTATTAAACTTTTAATTGATATATTTAAAATACTAAACTATTTGTTAGTTTTTTAACTAAAGTATTTATTATTTTACTTCAAATGTTAATATTTTTATCAATTAAATACTCATGGACAAACTAAAATGATGATTTTAATTTTATTATAGTTACCAAAAAAATACTGTTTTTTTTAATATACCGAACATGCATTTATTCCAACTATCACCAGGTAAAAATTAAATGTAGACATAAAGAAAATAGATTTTGTCTGAATTCTGAGTAATAATTTTAACATGGTATACTTTGCAACAACACAGAGCTTTGTTATAAATTTATATTTAAAAATTAAAACACTGATTAAAACAATACTATCTTTTTAATCACAAACAAACACACCTGTTATTCCAAAATTAAGACATATTTTCTAGTAATTATAGTATCGATAGTTTTTATAATATCTATAAATCGTGTATAGTCATGATGTATACAAATATTTTCGGATGTATAATTTTGATAAAATGCATTCTGTGAATACTTGTATTTAACATTTTTAAGTATTATTGTTATTTATGAAATCCTGACTGTATTTTTTTTTAAGAACTAAATTATTTTAAATTAGACCTTAAATAAAGCTAAAAAATTAAAAGTATAGTTGAAAAAGATTTTGAAATTATAAAACAGATTTAACTGTTTTGTTTTAAACAGTGATGTACGACTCGATAACTGAAAGGTTCTTCGTGCACCAGGTCCTAGGACTAATTATTTTGAGCTCTTTTTTGTCGTTCAATAAACAATAATAATAGTTTAATATTAAAGCTGTTATATGTTGATAAAAAATTAACTCATGTTGTTAAACTTTTAGATTTTAGTTTTCATTATTTAAACATAATAATTCTCAAGTTAGAATAATATGACTACAACTTTAAAGTATTTTGTCTAGTTTTTTAACTTATGTAAAATTGAAGTGTTTAGAATTCAGTAAAATATGACTTTTAATAAAAAACTGCAATATTGTTGTTTAAAGAGCTAAAATTAATTTATATTTAATACTTTTTTACAGTAGTTACTTAGTTTGTAAAATAATAATGTTTAAATTTAGCTATTTTTTAAATTAATTCAAATAAAAAGCTTTTGTATATTTACAAGCGTCAAAATGTTTTTTAAATTAGTTTGTCTGTCTATTAAAAAAAGTTATTAAAGTCTACTGCATTAGCATTATAGAAAAGTCTTTATTTTGTTTCGTTTATAAAACTTAAATCGTAACATTGAATATTTACATGATAACTACTTTAAATGTTTGTACAATTTTTTTTTCGATATGTGTTCTGGTAAAAACTGAACTAGAATCGATAGTAACAACAAATTTTGATCATAACTGTTGGATTACCAGACCACAAGCTCTCGGTAGACTGAGACCAAGATTTCGATCATATTTAAATTTATCAGTTAATTGTAACCAAATAAACTTGTCGTCGGCAATATACAAACAGTTTTTCATGTTTTACCATAAAGTTACTGTATGATTGTGTAACCAGTCTCGTAAGCCTTATATAATTACCGTGCAACGTTAGATAGCTATAAGCTGTAGCTTTATAGTAAAATATAGGAAACTGTTTATATATTTAATTACGAGTTTCATCTGTTGCGACTGACTGATGAGTTTCAAAAAGAACGAAATCTAAGTCTCAGTCTACTGATAGCTTGTGGTTTGATGATCCAATTTGCATGATCAAAGTTTACTGTTAATTTTACCTGTCTTGAGGCACATGAAAGTCCAGACTTTGGCTTTGCTGACTTTTTTTTAATTTTCTATAATAGTTTTTAGTAAAAAGATAAAAAGTAAATAATTTATTTTGAACTTTATTTTTTTAAAAGTAAGTTGTTAAATACCATTTTTTGATATGTATGAGCTCAAAGATGAATAAAATTTTGTAGAAAAACTATTTTGCAGATGTTTAACTGTTGTTTACTCTTATTTAAACAAATTTATGTTTTATGTAGAATTATAGCGATAGTACTTGTTTTCAATCAAAATAGTTTCTTGAACAAAGTTATTCTCAATTCTATTGATTAGTCAACTTGATAACAATTTGTTTTTAAATTCCATTCTTTAAAAATATAAACTATTAACCATGAAACTTTAAAGAACTTTTTTAATAACTTATACTTCGAATACAAATGAAAAAATTTATATTAAACTTTAATACATTATAAGTTAAGTTATGAACATGTTTGTATTAAAAATAAAACTAATTTTGAGTTTTTAGTACAGAGTACTGAAGATATTAATTATTTTTATTCGTAATAAACTTTTAACTAAAAGTAATTTGTTTTAAAGATAATACAGAAGGTTTTCAAATTTGAATTTTAGTAAGCTAAGATTTAAGACCATTTAAGATATTTATGGTGTTTAAATACATAGAATGCTTAAATTACCAAATATTTTTGAAAAATAAATTTAACTATTTGTTTATCTTAACAACTATCAAATGTTTTGAAATCTCTTGTGAGAAAACTTTAAACTGTAAACTATGAATAGTAGATATACACTTTTTCTTTGATTTATAAAAATTTTTCTAAATATTTAATAAGCTTTTTCTATAAAGAAATAGTTTAGTATTTTTTTTTGTTTCTTACTGTCAAAACTTGAACCAAGGCATTAAATCTTAAACCCGAAGAATTTACCTAATCCAAGATCCGGATCCTAGTTTTAAAAGTGTACCCAGATTCGGGCGGATCTTAATTTTTAAAACAGAACTAAGTTTTTTGAATTCGTTAGATCACTAATTTTGACATATTTTATACACACCTTAGCTAATGAATCAAACAAAAGAGCACCCATGCACATTATTGTGCACCAAGTTTTCTTGAAACTTACAGGAGATATTCTGGATTCTATAGAATTTCTTAATTTTATCAAATCCGGCCGAGTATTTTTCATTTTGAAAAAAGATCAGAATCGGGACGGATCTTAATTTTAAAAGTTGATGTTCCATCCAACTTTTGTGGATCTGGTAGATCACTGCTAGGCACCTTAAAAAAAAACAAGCTAAAAACTAAACAAAAGAAGAACTTTAATAAACTTATTAAGCTAAGAAATACTTTTCAAAAAAACTTTTACGATATTATTTTGCTTAAGTCTTATACTTTCTAATCGGTTTTTAAACTTGTTGTAAAAAGTAGTGATCTACCGGATCCTAATTTCAAAATGAGATTCGGATCCGGTGGGATACTAATTTAAAACAAGATTTAGGTTCGCGTCCGGCCGTATCCGACATTTTGGATCCGGTCGATCACTTTAAGCTTTTAGAAATATACTCAATTATTCGTCAAAAGTTAAATGAAATGTAAAACTGTTTGAAAGAATATTAAATGAAAATTTTTTAGGACGTAAAACATGTATACAAATTCATAAAAAACCAAGCAGTTTTAAGTTTGAAACAAATGTAAATTAATATAATGTCAACAAGCTATCTTTCCACTTGCCGCTGTTTGTGTGTTTAACTTCTGTTTTTCTTTCTTAATTAGAATTGATTCTAAATTATAAAGCTCACTTAGAACACACCTATAGAAATTTCAAAATATTATTAATGTTTGAGTTTTGAGACGCTATATATCCATGCAAGTGATCGAAAATGGCACTAAAAAACAGCAACTCTTCAAAGCATTTGTCCCGATGTCTTTCCTATGTAGGAGAAGCTCTGACCTAGAGAGCAGGTATACATGTTTATGACACTTGAGTTTAACATTTCTGAATATTAGTATTCGAACATATTTTTAGTTTTAATGCTGGTATTGTTTTTACTTTATGTTCTTCAAAAACAATTATAGTTCGTTTTAAGAGTCTTAACGAATATTTTCCTATTTAGATAGTTGTAAAATCTGAACACTGTTGGATTTCAGAGTTTTAACCAGTGTTTTATTTTTGTTATTGTTTGAAAGTTAAACTATTGTTCATTGGGTTTAAAGAAAATTCTTTAAGTTCAGTCTATTTATTATTGTTTTAAAGTATTTATGACTATATATATCTAAGTTATTATTTTATAGCTTATAAACTCTAATGTGTAAAAGTTTCTACAGCTCTTTAGCGTGTTGTTAGTATAAAAAAATCGTTTTGGTTGTTGTACTTTACAGTTTTAAAATTACAAAAATTTGTACTAATGTTTTAATAGAATAATACATATGCGATATGAAAACAAACTTCACAGTTTTATATGGTTAGAAAAGGTATAAAGTAAAGTAGGATAAATTTTATGTAGTTCTAAAGCTTTATAAATTCAAGTTTTATTATGGTTTTTGAACTTTGAATTTTTTATAAATAAAACATAAAGACACTAAAATATTTTTGAAATGCAATTTGAGAAAATTCACATTACAATATTATTTAGCATCAGACTATTGTTACTATTAATTAAGTGTTATACTTGATTTTAAATTTGTTGCTTAGTAATTTGAAGATTACCTTAGACTTAAATCGTTTTCATTTTTCTTTTTGCGAGACAATAAAAGCAGCATTAAGTATGCAATATCAATGGTAAAAATCCTCGTCAGTACCATATTTTATGCATACGCTTCAGCTAGTCACTAAAGATTTGCTGTTTTTGGACAATCGTACAAATTTTGCTATAATCAAAAGCACGAAAATTAGTTTTCTAATTCAACAATTTTTCTAAAGCTAGTGAAATGATAAAAAAAATCTAGATAGACTTTGACCCCGCAATAACAAAACAAAAAACCTTGCTTCTTGTTCGATATTTGGATACAAGGTTGAACTTAACTTACCTTGTGCTAAAGAGTTAGGAAAAGCTAAAATCAACTATCCATCATTATGTCGCTAACTATAAATTCGACTCAGATTTGAGTATTATAACTGAAGAATACTGACTGGTTAGTCACATTATTCTACTTCTCTAAGCTTTTTCATTGAAACAAAGGAGTGTAATAAAATAATCCATTGCTCTCAAGTGCGATCCCACATGCACTATCACTGACGAAGTTTGTTAACTTTTATGAAAATTCATTAGAAGTATCAAATGTTTGTAGAACTTTAACCAAAAAAGGAGAGGTTGGCGAAATAAAGTTCTATGACAATAACAACAACTTAGACCTGAATTACAAAAGATTACTCTTAGTCACAACAGCTGTTGATCAACGATATTGACTTTCCACTACCCCTTCTTATCTCAAATATGTAGTAAATGAGCTGCTAAAATCAAATATTAAAAATAATATCTGATGTAAAGCTGATCAAAATGGTAATTCTCTTATACTGCCTTCAAAGAAACCAAAACCCTCTCCAAATTTTGATTCGAAGAAGTTTTCAATTTACTATCTTTGTTTAAAACAGAACTAAAGAGTAAAAATTGATTTTAAGTTAAACTCTAATTATTTTAACTTTGTTCGTGATTGATTTGTTATGTGCTTTAAGCATTTATATAAGTCGTTAATTCTTTTATTTTACATAACAAAAGTAATAAAAATAAAAGTTATTTGTTAATGTTGCTTGCATGCATTACAAAATATTAAAACTTAGTTCTTGTATATTTTGCTCGATTTGTTTTCTTTTTAGCAAGATGTTTGTTTTTTTGTTCGTTTTTAAGATTTTTACAATAAAAATGAATTTATTAATTAACACGTTAAAAATTTTATTCAATTTTTTTTTTAAACCAGTAATAGAAAAATGCATATTTATTTTATAACTTGTTTTGAATTTACAATACAAGCAACTTAAATCTTCAGGATTTCAATTATTAAAGCATTCGGACTCGCAGCCGGATTCTAATTTTAAAAAGATATTCAAATAGAGTTAAAGAGAATTAAATATAAAACAAAGTTTGGATTTAGATCCGGCCGGATCCAAAATTTTTGGATTCGGTAGATCACTAATTACAAGTTTTTAAATTAGAAAAACTACTTGTGAATGCGTAGCTCTTCATTATGTTATTAAGGAACAAACTTAACTTGACCTTTAAATTTCAGATAAAACTTTTATTTATACAAAAAAAAATTACAAAAAAAAGAAGCTATTTTTTTTTTTGTAATCTTTTAATAGTTAAAATTCATACTAAGTAGGGAAAACTTAGATTTTTGAAGACTGTTAGTTTAAAATCCTTCATTCACACGTTGTACAAACGTTGCTATTCCTGATTGGCTAACCAAATATAAATTCATACATATTGCTCATAATGCAGAAATTTGAATTTTCAAGATAAGTTTACCTTACTATAATTTTCCAGAACAATACTTTTATTATGTCTCAACTGAAAAAAAAATCTTTTAGATCTTAAATAAAACTTGTTTATAAAATTTTAGTTATTATACTTGTAAAAAAATATTTTATATAGTTTTACTTCTTGTTTAAAGTAGAGGAACCAAAGGTTTATATAACAATATAAGTTTTTTTAAAATAATGTTTTTAAATTTTTTATTACTTTTTATTTTATATGTTGCATGTGAAAAACTTCAAAAAAAGTTATTTTTTTGTGTTAAAAAAAAATATTCTTAACTTAAAATATTGGTCAAATGATTAGAAGTAAAGTTTTAAGAAGACTTTGTTTTTAAGTTCGTAAAATATTAACATAAAGTTTTTTTGAACATTCTGATTTACTTATGAGTCATTTTTTCAAATATATTTTATAAAACCAAACAATGGAAACTTTTGTTGTAAATTTTGTTATATAGTTTAAGTTCACCTAAAAATATTTTAAACCTTTTTTATAATTATTTTTAGCAATAAAAAGAAGTTAAGAAAGTTAAAACAGATCTAAAAACTCTGCAAAACTTTAATATCATAACTAAATAAATTTATGTTTTATGGTTTATAAATAAATAATATGAAAGTTTTAAGGTTGACATTTGTTCTTTCCACATTAAATTTAAAAATAATAATATAAGAAAGTTATAGAAACTTACTTTTTGCCTGTAAATTAAAGTAGAACTAATACCTTAGATCTTACAGTATTTTAACATACACTGTTAAAGTCAATAAGTCTTTAAATATTCTTTAAGTATTATTATCAATAACAAATATGTTGGACTATCAATCTTAAATCATTTATTTTTACAAAGTATTTTAAATCATCATTTTAACTAAATTACAGCAGATATTATAACAAAAGACATTTTTATTCAAATTTATTGTGCTATCTTGACACAAATTATACATGCTGTGATAATAGTCAGTGGAGTGAAAAAAACATTTAAACATCATCATTAGTTTAAAACTACTTCAAAGTCTGTCTTTATTACACACTTAATTAAAAGTGGTGTTTTGTGAATCATGAATTTTTTTTTTTTACAATTCTATGGACAGCCTTAGGTTGTAATTACCTCATTGTATGACCTTATGTTAAGATACCAGATTTAATTACAAATTTATATCAATAATAATTTTTGTACAAAAGAAGAATTATATTAAAAACGAGTTATTTTATGATATGTAATATAAATAAGACGACAAGTACATTTTATAAGTTTATCATAATTTACATCTAAAACTCAAAAATTATTACAGGTTTTAACATTGAGTAATGAAGTTGAAAGTTTATCTATATCTTTTGACATTAGGGTTGATTTTCACAGCCACTATAAAAGCAGAAAATATAGATGATGGTTAGTATTTATATTCTATGTTGTTTTTAGGTTTCAACTACTGGTAACAGTTATTTTAGTTTGATAGTTTACATGTTTTTTATTCAATAAGTATTTGTTATAATTATTATTTTAACCTAATGAAATAATTTTGTGTTTTTCCAAAATAAGCATTTTAAAAACTATGATTATTCCCTTTGTAATAAACTAAATGTTTTTAAATAAATTTTTGCTGTTTAATGTATTTCCACTATTTCAAAGTTTAGGATAAGTTATATTAAACAAAATACTCAATTGTACAAGAAAGATTACAAATAATATAGATGAAAGTGATGAAGATGAGACTGAAGTTGAAAAAGAAAATGGAGTAGCAGTATTGACTGAAAAAAATTTTGATAGCTACTTAGAAGAACATGACGTCACAATTGTTGAGTTTTATGCCCCTTGGTGTGGTCATTGTAAGGCATTTGCTCCTACTTATGAAGAAGTTGCTGCTGTTAGTTTTTAGTAAATTAATTTGACTATATTTATAAATTATAATTAAGTATTAATATAACTTTTCAAAATGTTTTAGATTGATAAATGTAAGTTGTTAAAAAATAGAGTTTGTATACTCTGTTAAGAATTCAAAAATATACCAGAAAATTTGCAATAGAAAGTTTCTGGTTAATATGTGTGTTTTGGAAACTTTTTACTAAGCCCACTATATTTTATTTATTTTGTATGCTTTAAAGCAGTGCTTCTGAACCTTTTTCTAGTGGCGGAACCCTTTTCCAAAGTTCAAATTTTCCGCGGAACCCCTAATTTTAATTTTACATAAAATGTAAATAATTTTTACATTAATTTTTAAATTTCGAAAGGCTTCGCGGAACCCTAGGGTTCCGCGGAACCCCATTTCAGAAGCACTGCTTTAGAGCACAACTTATAGTTTTTAATTTAGTCTTTCATATATGTTCCAATGTTAGTTTTTGTATAGAATTATTGATTATAGCTTTATTCTTGTTTTAACTATTTTTAGAGATTACAAAAATATTTAAAGATTTTTAACTATTACAGTTTTGTAAATATCTCAAACTAACTCAGATAATATTAAAGTTTTGATAAAGTTAATTTATTTAAGATTACATAGAGTAAAATTTTTATGAGATAAAAGATATTTTCTTTAAGTAGTCTTGTTATTAATATACTGTGTTTATATGTATAGTATTGAAAATGATATTTATTTTCTTAAGTAGTTTTTATTGAAATTCATTTAAAAATACACTTGTTATGATTTTTTTTTCATAGAAAATTAAACCTAAGAACAAAACTTAGTATATTTAAAATTAATCAATCATTAAAAAAAATAAAGGCAAGGTCTTTCAATACACAAAAGTAAAAAAATACTAACTAAAACTTATTAAATTATTATTTTATAAAGTGAATACCTAAAAAGACTTTTAAACAACTGTTTTTACAAGATATATATTATTTTAGGCTATTAATTCAAATAGTTGTTACGGCATAAATTTAAATTTTAAGTTACTGTTACTTTTAATTTAGAAAAAATAATCAATTGTTAAAATATTTTGTTTTTTACTTGTATATATAATTTCTAAATTAACTTAAAATTCATTGTTAAAAATAATTTATAATAGTAATTGTTAGCCATTTAGTAGTTTTTAATTTATGTATATATATGATAATCTTTGTTTTAATATAAAATGCTATATACAATATTTACAATGTTATCTTATAAGTTGTGTAGTTGTCATATAAATTAAAATTTATATAGGTATGGTACAGTTATTACATTTGCTAACATTACTTTGAATAAGAATCAATTATTTATAACTAATAAATTCTTAGAAAAGTCAACTTATATAGCAATGTATAATACTGTATATCCTTTTTTTAAAATTAATTCCCTGCTGATTAACTGTTTACTGTTATTAGTTTTTAAATTTATAAACACAGGAACTTGAAGGAAAAGCTGGAGTGGCTAAAGTAGATGCTACTGTACATAAATCCCTTGGTGAACAATTTCAAGTTCAGGGTTACCCAACTATTAAAATTTTCAGAAAGGGAGAGCCTTATGAGTACAAGGGATCAAGATCTAAGATGGGTAAGTAGTAACTAGCAATTTTTATCTTTTATTATTTTTTTGTTTTACTTTGTTGAAAGTATTAAGTAAGTAATTTTGAAAACTAACCAAAAATATAATAA
Source organism: Thalia democratica (assembly GCF_965202585.1). NCBI lineage: Eukaryota > Metazoa > Chordata > Thaliacea > Salpida > Salpidae > Thalia > Thalia democratica. The sequence continues at coordinate 65,253,277 of NC_139165.1, forward strand.
CTTTAAATAATTTTTTTTTTCAACTTCAAAATACATATGCAAACATAATTATTTTATATAAAAATTGTTAGTATTTATTTTCACAAGTATCTTTACATTCAACTTGATTTAGTTTCTATCTAAAATTAAAATCAAAAAAATAACCTTAACCAAAAATAACCATCTTTTAATAAATTTTTTACTTTATATATTATTACTTTTTATAACTGACTTGGTTTACAAATGTTGAATATAACTATTTTGTAATCTTTTGCCTTAAAAGAAACCATATAAAAACAACTAGAAGCTGAAACTAAAGTACTAAGACTAGGTGTAAACATTAGTGTTACAGATGTATCTCCTTTTTAAAGCATAATTTGCTCTTAAACTTAAAGAATCTTTAAGCTGCACTAGATCTGCTTTAGTTATTTTACTTATAATCAATGCATAGAAACAGTAATGAATAAAAATTGTGCAAAGTTAAAGCATATATAAAAGACTAAAATAAAAGAAAAGTTCTTTTGTAACTAATTTGTAGTGACATGATTACCACTAAACAAACAGATAAAAAAGGTTATAAAGCAGTTATCCAATTTAATAACTTTATGTCACTAAGTTTTAAAAATATTTACACAAAACACCTTGAACACACTAATCTGGGAACGGGTCAGAAAAGCACTGGCGTCATTTTAGCATGGAGTGACACTTTAGCACAGAATGAAACTTAAGCACAGAGTGACACTCTTGCACGGAATGAAACTTAAGCCCAGAGTTACACTCTTTTTTTATGCTTACATAAAATTTTTACTGTTATGTTTAGAAATCTAAAAACAATCTATGAAACATGTAGACTAGACTAAAAGTCAAGCTTTAAATATGTTACAAGTTAAAGCTTTAACTAAAACTTCGTGTTTAATATGAAATTCTACTAGTTATTTTAAAGCAAACCTTAACTTTTTATTCATAACATAAAAATAAATTTACAAATCCCATTAACTCATTTTACCAAAACATTTTAACGAAGTTATTTTAAAACTTTTACTTTTATATTTTAAATAAGAAACTTTTTGTATAAACCTAGCAACATATACGAGATCCAGGTTTTTTATAAATATTCAATAAGCTTAAATTAATTTCACTAAGGTTAGATTTAAAGCGTAAATTTTAAGTAAAGTTGTTTAAAAAGTATATGTTCACAATCATGAAGTAAATGTAATTGAAAATTTACGAGATGCAGTGATACAAAACATAAAAACTAATGCATGTTAGTCTTTAACAATTTTTAACTAAATAAGTTATCAATAGTTGTAAACCTTTTTGTTGATATTACTAAAGCTATTTTTTAGTTTTAGACATTGAATTTATCATATCCTTATTTTTGCTGTGGTTTTTTAGTTTTTAATAAATATTGTTAAGAATATTTAAAAGTGTTTTGAACATAAAAGAAAATATAAGGTTTACTTAAAATAGGAATAATTTTAACACTTAGTACGTGAATTCACACTTTAAAAGTGCCTAAAATGCGTAATCAACAGAATGCTGACTATTTAAAGTTAAATTTTAAACATTTTATCAAATATATTCATAATTAGTACATTAATTTAATTGCTTAAAAGTATCGATTGTGCTAAAGTGACACTCCGTGCTAAAATATTCTTTTTGTGCTAAAGTATAATTCAGTGCTAAAGTGTCACTTTGTGCTAAAGTGTCACTCTGTGCTAAAAAGACTCTGTGCTTTTCTGACACCTACCCCACTAATCTGCATATAAACACATTTTAATGATTTTTATTGTTATATACTAAATCAATATGTATTTAACAGATGTTGTCAACAAGGTGCTAGAATATGCAGATCCCGATTGGACTCCACCGCCAAAAGCTGTTATGGTTCTGACAACTGAAAATTTCGACGAAGTTGTCAACAACGCTGACATAGTTCTCGTGGAATTCTACGCTCCATGGTGCGGCCACTGCAAAAAACTCGAACCTGAGTATGAGGCAGCTGCTCAAGATCTGAAGAAAAATGATCCACCTGTTATTCTTGCTAAGGTTTGTATATGTATATTTGTAGACCTTTACTAACTTTTTAACTGTATTTAAAGTAATTAAAACGAAAATTTAATATAAATTTATTTTACTGTATTATAGTTTAAGATTAACACCACATAATACCACTAAAGTTTTATTTTTTCTAATAATTTTTACAGTTTTAATAATTAAATTTAAAACTTTTGGAATATTTAAACAAAATTTGGATAGATAAAAATTTTGTTATGATTTCAATAAAATATGAATAAACATTTAATAACTTAAATTAAAAATTAAGTTGCTTTTGATATTTTAAAAGTTATATTTATAACAAATACTTAGGTTGATGCCACAGAAGAAGGTACTCTCGCAAGCAAGTATGGTGTGACTGGGTATCCAACACTGAAAGTTTTCCGTAGAGGCAGGCCCTACGAGTACGGCGGTGGTAGAGATCAAAGAAGTATGTAAAGATCTGTTTATTTTTATATTTTGAATCAAGATTGTATAATAAGTTCAATTAAGAAATCAAACTCACCCAAACTAACAACAGCAAATTTAACATTCAAATAAGTTTTAATTTTATACATAATAGTTTCCTAATGGTAAAACAGTTTTTTTGGTGTTTGCTTACAATAGAAATCGTACCTTTTAATACCTAAATTCTAAGATAAACTTTATGTAAAGTTCTCTGACAGATTTAATGTCAACTCGATTAATTTTGCCAACTTGTATACGGTATTTGTTGTTCAAGTTGATCTTTATTATTGTTTTTTAATCTATACCATTTTTTCTTTTTCAGATGTTATTGATTGAAAATGTTGCTTTAGTAAATTTAAAACATAAGTAGTAAATTAGCAACTTTTGTAAGTTAACTTTTATTGCTTTTTTACTTTCTTAAACTGTTTTTTTTATTTCCATTACTTGTATAGGCATTCTCTAAAAGATTTCTATTTTATAAAGTTTAAGAGCCCTAACAGATACCTTTAAGAAACAGAAAAGTTGAGTAATTTTTTTAGTTAAAGTATTTTTAAAATTAATCCAGATGAATTTTCTATGTGCTTCAAACAAGTATCAATGCCATTTTAAGTTATAAAAAATAAAAAATAGTTTTAAATACCAAACACATTATTAAATGAAGTAGTGATGATTATTGTTTTAAAAATATTAAATCAAATCTATACTTTTTACATATTAATTTATAAAGTTATTATAAAATATTCTACCTTAGTTCTTCAGTTCTGTATTTATAATTTTACAATTTATATTTCAGCAATTGTCAGCTATATGTTGGAACAAGTGAAGCCTCCTTCTTTGGAAATGAAAAGTGCAAAGTCTCTAAGAGGCGTGTTAAAATCGGCGGAAGATGTCACTATAGTCGGATTTTTTTCAGGAGAAAGTGATGCTTTATTGGAAGTTTATCAAGATGCAGGTTAATTAATTAATGGTGGAAATATCAATATTATTTAAATCTAAATAGTTTTCATATGCTTAGCTCAAGAAGTGTGTATACTATTAAAACAATGATAAATGACATTTTAAAGATAAAATAAAAATATTTAATGGTGTCAAAGATATTAAAATATTTTTAAAGTAAAGTTTTACTAGTTTTGTTACGTAATGATCTTTATAAAGTTTAAAGATAAACTTATATAAAAGTTCATGTTATTCTTAAAACTAAACTTGTAATAATTTTTTACATAGGGCATTACAAAAATAAAACAATTATTTAAGAATATAAAATTTTATCGAAATTTTAAATTGTATCAAGAAAACTTTGTTTTTTGTTTTCTTTTAGTTAAATTATTTTTTCAAACTACTTGTATATTTAAAATTATACTTTAGAGTACATTTAATTTTAGTTTTTAAAAAATTTTTAATATTGTATAAGTTTTATAAGGACACCTATTTTACTATGTAGGGTTTTGTTTCTTTTTAAGTGTTGAGAACATAACAAAAAATACTTATAGGCAACAAGCTTCGTTCTGAGTTTGAGTTCCGCCACACCTTTGATGAAAATGTAATGAAAGATTTTGGAGTTTCAGTAGGTGATGTACTTTTGTTCCATCCTGAAAGATTTCACTCAAAATTTGAGAAGAAACGCTACAAACTTGCTATGAATGTAGTTTTATTGATATTAACATTTTTTTCATAAAATTTTATGTAATACATTTTAAAGTTTGATCAAGAAGGTTTAGTTTTAATTAAAAGGGTTGTAATTAATGTTTTTAAGTATTTATGTTCTCTAACAACATCAATATATAACCGTTTCTTTTTACTATGATCGTTTAATCACTGAATGTTTACTTTTTTGCATTTCACAAAGTTAATAATCAAAATTTTGAGACAAGATTCATTCAAAAAGTATCTGTAGTACTAAAAAGTTATTTAAAAGTCAATAAAAATTGTTGCTTTAAAAATATCTTAATTCTGTTTTGTATTTTATGCTATTCAAGTTAATAATTAGCTTTACTTTCAAACTTAAAGTCATATAATTTAAAACACTGTCCAATTTGTTAACTAACAGGAAGACACAGATAAAGATTCTCTTGAAAAGTTTTACAAACCTCACGCAGTACCTTTAGTTGGTCAGCGAACATCTGTTAACAAGGACAAGCGATATTCTGCTCGCCCATTGGTTGTTGTGTACTATACCGTTGACTTTAGCTTTGATTACAGGTCAGTTGTATAAATTTAGTATTGTTTAAGCCATTGTAGTAAAGTTGGAGTTATATTGCCGGAACTTTAGAATTATTCAAGCATTATTACTATTTTTTGTAGACCCAGTCACAATAATCTTTTTTTTAACTTTAAGTTACTGCGAATTTTCAAAAATACCCATTATTTATTTTTGATATCAAATTTTTATGAAGTTGTCAAGTTTTTAGGCTTATAATATGTTTTATCAACTACATTAAAGTTGTTAAAATTGCTTTATGTTTAATTATTTACATTTCTAATAACTTGCTTTAACAATAGAAAAGCAACTCAAATGGTACGAAGCAAAGTATTAAATGTTGCAAACGAATTTTCTGACTTCACTTTTGCCATTGCTAATGAAGACGATTTCCAAGGTTCATTGTTGTGATTACGAAAAAAATAAGCAGATTTTTTTTTTGTTCTAAAATATTTAAAAAGTATTTTTTAGCTTGTTTGGTTTTGTGTTAGACATTATTAAATGAGTATCTCTTAAAAATATTTATATGCTAAATGAATAACTTGAAAAGTATATAAACTGTATTCATTCTTCTTTTTACCATAATTAATAGTTTTATTTGTTTTAGCAGAAGAAAAAGCATATATTTTTTGTAAAACTATTATATCTAAGGAATTAGCTTAAGTAACTTTTAAACTATTTTGATAAACATATTTTTTAAGTTTACCTATATGTACTTTAAAATTTGTTTTTCACATGCTGTGATATATATCAACTTACTAAATTTATTTACTGAAGTTATACTTCATTTCAAAAACCAAATGTTTTTCTTATTCTTATTATGAGCAGTGTGTTTTATACATGATTTTAATTTAAACTCGTAATATGGACACTTTATGTAACAGATGAACTGAAAAGAGTTGGTTTGGAAGATTCACCTGAAGAAATCAATGTAGTAGTATATGATGATGAAGATATGAAATATCCAATGGAACCCAATGAAGAATTTGACAGTGATGTTTTATCTGAGTTCATTGAACAATACAAAAATGGTTTGTTGTAAATTATCATGAATTTTATACCCCATTCAGTACGATGCTTTTTTTTTTGCATAAATTTAACTCTTGGTATTATTTTAAAAGCAAATAAAATAGCTTATATAAACTAATAATGCAAGCGTAGTATATTGCACTACTCAAAATCTAGTTATTTTTTATGAGTATTTTAATAAATATTATTTAAATGTATTTTGTACCATACTTAAACTTATTGTAAAATAAAAATTTCGCAAGTTATATATGAGTAAATTTTCTTTAGTACAATGAATTTATTTTTAAATAAGGGTAAAAGGGGTTCCATATTGATTTAACAAGTTTATTTAATCTAAAATTTGCAACGAACAATACCGTTGGCTTCAAAATTAAAATAAAACTAAGATAAAATGATTTAAAGAGCTAAATTCAGTATTTTTTGGAAAGTAAAAAGTACAAAAGTTAAATCTATAGTTTTGAAGCAATCTTCTCAAAAATTTCATCAACTTATTATTAACAAAAATATAAAATAATGCTTTTACTAAAGTACAAAAACAACTCATAGGTGAAATTAAACCAAAAATAAAGTCCGCACCCAAGCCAAAGAAAAACAAAGCTTCCGTCAAGGTTGTTGTTGGTGACACCTTCAACGATATGGTTGTCAATAGCAACAAACACGTCATGATTGAGTTTTACGCCCCTTGGTGTGGACACTGCAAAAAACTTGAACCAGTTTACAAAAAGCTTGGAAAGAAATTCAAAGTTAGTTTTGATAAATAAATAGTTTTTGTCATGATAAAATAATTTAAATAAGTTGAATATAAAGCTGTTGTTGAAAAGTTACAAATATTAAAAATGAGACTTAAAATTATAAAACATTTAAATGAAATTTTACCAGGACAACAAAAATGTGCTGATAGCCAAAATGGACGCAACAGCCAACGATATTCCAAACAGCAACTACAAGGCTTCAGGATTTCCAACTATTTACTTTGCCAAGGCAGGTGCCAAGAACTCGCCTATGAAGTACGAAGGTGACAGGTCATTGGACAATCTTGTCGAGTACATCAACAAACACATTTCAGCCAAGGACGAACTTTAATCTACCTAACGAATATGATGTAATCACTCAGTCCGAATGGCTTATTTTGTCCACACTTTGCCTAGACTTTATTAATTTTACTTAGCATTTTATTTTTTATGTTAGTTTTGTTACGGCTGGTAAAAAATTATTTAAGTCACTTTATTAGTTTCACTAAAAGTATTTCTTTTAAATTTAAAATGTTATAATAAGTAATTTTAAACACCACCCAAGAAAGTTATCGTTGTACGATACAATTCTTTAATTTGTCAAGTTAATTATCTACTTATAAATTTACTGTCATTTTGTTTTTATTTATTTTTGTGGAGCAAATATTCAATCAATTTACAAGAAAAACATCATGAAGCTAATAAATTACACTTTCAAGTAATATAATACATATAAATTTCTTTTTTAATAGTGCAATTTTCCTTAGGTACATACAGGAGTAACGTCTAATTAACTAGTACAGTTTTTAGTTATACTGGCAGTTACACATTATTTTACTGAAGTTAACATCTCATATCATTCGAGGTTTTGTTGTGTTTGCTTTTTAACTTGTTTATTTTTTTTTGTTCGTTTTAATTATTTAGTTTTAGTTATTGTTTGAAAGTTGCATTTACATCAATATTAAATTATCTAAAACACTTATTTGTATACAATTAGTGTAGAAAATGTTTTTGTACTACTAAAAGTTTATAGAAAAAAAAATTAGACATAATTATTAAAGATTATGAAAATTTTTTACGATCTAAATATTTTTATCAGAAAATTAAGTAAGAATTAGAAAATTCAATGTTTAAGGTTGTTTATTCAACAAATGAGCTTCATGGTCTTTGAAGCTTCAAAACTTATGAAGTTACAATTTATTTACACAGGATTATATATTATTACACATTGTATAATACTGTTCTATAGTACTTGTTTCAAAACTAAATTAGTGGAATTAGATTTAAGACATATAATAAGTTTTGGTAAATATATTTTAGACAATTTTTCTTCATGCAAAAAAAAATACTTTTTTTATAAAAATTGAGCCTAGTAACATTATCGCTCTACAAAAATTGCTTTTTTAACATAATTGCACAACCAGCTAATTCAGTCAGTATTTAAACTTAATTTATTAAAAATGCTTCCATTGATTAGCTACAATTTGTTCATAATTTGGTATATTTTCGTTAAGTTTAGAAAAAACAAAAATACTTTTGTGCAGCTGTTTCGTAAGAGGCAATACGAGACTGTCGATTCATTTTTGAAATTAGTTAATCGTAGAAAATATTTATTAAGCAGTTGAAACTAGATAATTTTTTTTTTTAATTAGCTAATTAATTAAAAATGTTAGCTTGTTAAATAAGTATAAACAGTTTTTGTTATAGATTTTTTTAAGAGTTATAACACTAAATAGTTTTTGTAAACGTTCTAAATGCTAATTTATTTTGTATTTGAAATTTTGAAAATGGATAGAGTTGGCATTTAATAGTGAGCTAATTGTTAAAAGTTTTTATAAAAGTTGTTTAACTAGACACGTTTCCAAACAAGCAACTATAGACACATGAATTTATTTTTTACCGAAGTTAGTTACAATACTTAAACGATCCTTTATTCATCGAATATGCTGTTACGTCATATTTTATACTAGTTTTAGGTAGACTACAACATCAGCTTCAATTCTATGCCAATTGTTTAGAACATGAGTATAAATAGTGAGAAATATCTATAAACTATTATACACTTTTGTTCAATTGAAAAAAACTTTCATATTTTTAAGATAATTTTCTATCTTTACTTCATTTTTCACACTCTTAGTATTTTAGCTTAAAATTTTTCAAGTAGCTTAAATTTGATTGGAAGTAACTATTTCTAGCTACTCCTATTATTAGAAGTCTAAAAGAAAATCGAACTTAGAAGCTCGTAGTGCTAAAATTTTTTTATGATATTATAACTATGAAAAATTAAATTTAAAAATTCGATCTTTATTTATCAGTTTTAAGTTGTACTCAAAATAAAATTGTGATATTCACTTTCTTTTAGAATAAAGATAAAATGTCAGTTTAAAAATGACATGAGGCTTCATGTTTTAACAAAATATGCTAATTCATTGCGACCTAAAGCGGGCCTGAATAGTAAGCTGAAGTTTTGCAGATATTCAAAATCAGATATTCGCGTATTGTGAACACTTATTCACAGCAAACACGTTTTCTAAAAAAATAAAGAGAGCCAACATCTCTTATTCAATATACACAAAAAAAATCTTCAACGACCGTATTGCTTCTAGATATGACATTTTTGTTTAGATTAAACAAAAACATCGAGTTTTTTTAATGACAAAATAGTCCAAATGTTTTTATCTTGTTTATTCTATCTAAAACAAACACATTTCTAAAAAAATTAATGCAGCTAACACTTCTTATTCAATTTAGACAACAAACATCTTAAACGATTCGTGTTGCTTTATAAATATGCATGTTTTTATCTAAATTAAACAAAAACATCGATTTTTTTAAACATATTCCTTTGTAGAAAAATAATTTAAATACTCATTTAAATAGTTGAAACAACATAATCAGAGTTAAGCTAAATATTTAACCAAAATACACAAGTAATAATCACCACAAAAAATTAACACAAAATGGACTGTTTAAACAAAAAACTAATTTAAACAATATTATTAATTAAATGTTTTAGCAGTTAATTTTGATCCTTTATCAAAACTGAGTTGATTATTTAAATTAGGCTAAAGTAATTAATTATTAAAGCTTCTGTAGATAATAAGATGCTAAATGCTAAGTACGTGGCAGAAACAGTTTGAGCAAAGGAATCAATTCAAATTAAAGATCATGTACTAAAAAATATATAACTAGAAACATACTTACACAAATAAAAACATTTATTAGTCCTGGACGTTAAAAGGTATCCAAGAAGTGTGCGACTTGATAACCAAAAGGTTCTTCGTGCACCAGGTCTTAGGACCAAATATTTTGAGCGTTTTTGTTTATGTCGTTCAATAAACTAATAATACTATTAAAACATTTATTGAAAATCCGTTCGCGGTGAAATTCAGTAACTGTATAAATCTTTCAATAAATATTTTTATTAATAAGATATTAATAGAATTACACTTTTTACAACATTTGTGAATGTTATCATATTCAAAGTTTTAAGTCAGTTGTTTGCTAATAGAGATTCAGCAAAGCTGAAGGAATATATAACATGTTGTTTTAACAAAGAAAGAGTATTGTGAAAACTTGTAAATGTAAGCATAGTTTTTACAATATGCACAATTTTCAGTGTGTTCAAACATTGTACTGTTAGTTGAAGTACTGTTTTGAATGATAATAAGTTCTAAGGAACTAGAATGTTCGAAAAGATTAACATAAATTAGTTTAGAAAAGTCAATTTTTTTTTCCTTGCAAATGATTAGTGATACTTATGTATAATTTACCTTCAAAAAGCAAATATGATATTACCTTTAAACAGTAAATCACGATTTGTTTTAGACACAGTAGACTTCATTCGAACTGAAGTAATAGAAAATAAACTCTGAATTGATTAGTCTGACATCTGCTTTATTTTATTGCCGTTGTTAATAACTGTTAAATCTGTCCAGTTTAAAACATAATTGACCGTATATTGTATAGGATTATTTAAATAAAAAAGTTATTATATCAAAGTAAGTAATTTTAAATTCAGTCTTTAATTTATACCAAAATCACAAAAAGTTCATTAATTGAACTGATAGCTATAATAATTAGTAGATAAAGTAAAAGAATTAGGTTTGAAAAAATGAGTAAGCTAACTAGTTTTTTAACTACTATTTTTGATACATATACACATAGTATCTATTTTATTTCTAATTACACTGATTGTTAAATGTATATCGAAACATTATGAACAGATTATATTTTAAGTTTAAAAGCTATAGTTTAGAAAAAATGGATCTTTATTTTTTAGAATATTAAATAAAATAGTTTGAGAGAGTGTAGTCTTCTTACGATTTATTGTTCTTACTTAAGTAGATTTCACAACAAAAGTTAAAAAGTAAAAATATTTTCTACCAAAAAAAACGTCACAATCAACTAGTACAGTTCAGGTTTATACCATCTTCATTATCATTGCACATGTGACAATATATTCAAATAAAATAAAGAATATAGTTGATTTTAGTTAATACATATTCCAATTTCAGTTCAGACGGAAAAGATTTTTAGGATAAACCCAGCTCAAGTTTGTTGAAAACTGTAGAACTAGTTTTGCTTTAAAAGTTATCACTAATCTTTTATTAAATATTTTCATAACTGTTACATAAATTATTGTTTTTATTTTACATAAACGATCAAATTTTAAGTTATAGTTAATTTTTAAGCTTTTTAAAAGTTATTTTAAATAGGAGTGCATTAAGAATTTAGACCTAATTGTCGACCGTTATATCATTACTTACGTGTTTATGAAACATCATATGCCTATAGTTGTAATGCAGTAACTCTGATTGTAAAGTTTTGATCAACAACAAAATAAATTTCTATTTAGACTTCAGTTAGTAGACTGTCTTACTTAAAATTAAATATACTTTAGGTTAAAGTAGTACTACAAAAACAAAACTGTTAAGTGGTTAAACTACTTAACAAATATATTTTATAATGAATAGAACGATGAGTTTTATAAAAAATCTTTTCCATAGCATCCTAGTTTTAGATTAAACTATCGCCATACTTTTGAAAGTCTATTTTAGAAAAAAAAGTTTAGTAGTTATTGATTTTGTTTATTTTCCTAGTAACCATGTGTCTACTATTATCTTTAAATTCCTTTTTTCTCACTTAAATTCAATAAAACTATATTTACTAATACATAAAAGCTATCTTAGTCGTTTTTAATTAGAATAATGAGAAGTTTAGGAGAAAATATAATGTAAGCTAATGTTTTACTTGACTTCCGCTTTGGCTTTAAGCAAAGCAAAACTTTAAAAAAAACTTAAAAACAAAATATAAACAAGTTTTGCAGTGTTTCGTTGTTTTTTATAAAGTTAACTGTTTTGTTTTTTATGTAGTGCAGTGAACTTTTAAGTGTATAAAAAAAATTGTACATCATTTTTATAAAATTTTTATGTTTTTATTTGTTAGTTTATTTTTTTGAAGTTAGTTCTTTCATCAAATACTAAGCGAATTTTTATAACAGTTTACATTTGTAAAATAATAGTTTTTTTTGATGGTTTTTTCACTAGGAAGTATAATTTAAAAGTTAAATCTCAGGTTTAGTTATGTGTCAAATTTTTTTTTTTTTTGATTCAACAAAAACTTAAAATAAATGCTTTTAAAAACTACTATCTGTTAACAAATATAACAACTTATTACTCTTATTTAATTAAAACATTAAACAATTAAAAAATTACCTCTTTGTGGAATAGTATACACAGCTATTTTTTATAAAAACTATATTATTTTGAAAATAAGCAAAAAAAGTAGAGTTTTTGTTGATTTGAAGGACATATTAGGGATAAATTTAAAAACTGTTTTAGTTTTAATTTCTATATTTTGGTCTTTAAATATTTTGACAGCTTTTATATTTTTATGATATTAACGATATTATATTTTAAGTTCAGAACTTTACAATATTTCTTATCAAAACTGCATATAAGAAATAAAACACACTACTATAGTTAGAAATATACTTTTTGCTCATATAAAAGTAAAAAGTCTGCTCATTTTTCTTTAGTATTGTATTTGGTAAAAAAGATTAAGATTTTTTTTTTAATTACAAAAGTTCAATAACAAGCTTATTTCAGTAAAAATAATATAAAATATTCTCAACTTTAAATTTTTATATACACTTGTTTTTATAACTTTATGTATCTTTGTTAAATTATTATAATTAGTTAAGTATTGTTTTAAAATAGTGAAAAGTTTTGACTTAAAAAAAAGAAAAAAAACTTGTATTATAACAATTAGAAAAAACTTAAAATGCCGACATTATTTTCTTTAAAACTTTTTTTTTTGTAAATTCTAAAGCTTACCTTCATTTCATTTAAATATTTTTTCAAACAGTACCCTTTAAAATGAAAATGTTATGTTATTTAATAAGTGATTGATACCATTCTAAAGATTTTTAAGATTTGTATGCTGTTAGAAAAAACATTAATTTTTTGTATTGTATACAAAATGCTATAGTTTGATGACGTATTTGTGCTTCATATAGTGTTTGTTTTAATTTTTTTTCTGGTCTTTTTATATGCTTGATGAAACAGTTTTCATTCAAAAGCTAATAAAGCCATTGTTTAACAAAAACCGAAGTAATTAAATTGATTTGTACAGAAGTATTTTATTATACTTTCTAGACAAACTAATGTTTTATTAAAATATTTTAGATCAACCACTGTTTGTATATGTTGTAAAAATCTAATAAATGCAATTATAAAACGTACTTAAGGTTGGTTACCTGTATTAAAACATTGTGTATCGTCGAAAGCAAAAAAAATGTTGATGAAGACATTAAAAAGCAGCTAGTGTACATGTTTATAAATAAACTTTATAAACTAAATTTTTTTTATACACTTTATACGTTATTGACAGATGTATACCACAACATATTACTGTTTATAGAAAAAAAAATTAAATAAAACTTTACCTTGTATTACTAAGTTTTTTCTTGTAATTTAATGTACTTTCAAAATTTACTTAAGTTTTGTTACCCAACTATAGAAACTAGTAATTATCAAATATTTTTTTATTAAAAGTAAAATAAACTGGTACTAACACAAGTTTAATAAAAAAAATACTTGGCTTAGTTGTCTATGAGGTTTAATATACCCCCTTTAATATTTAAATTTGGTAGACATCTAGAAACAAAATACATCTTTTGAATTAAGTGAATCAATTTTTTAGATCTTAAATAAGCTAATTACTAGTTAGAACATAATTTACAAGTAGCAGTTTAAACAAATGGTAAAAAAAAACATACTTCCTTAAGTAGTTTAAATACTTTTTCTTTTCTACTAAATAAAGTTTATGTGCATTTAACAACAAATTATTTATTTAACATTCTAAAAGAAGCTAAATGAAAAATGTTTTGGTTTCAATTTTTTTTTTAGCTTTAAACGCATGAAATTTTTTATCGAAAACTGTTTTACTTAAAAGCTGTGTGCTTTTTATGTTTAGATAGATTTACACTAAACATATGAAGTTAGGTTAGGTTTTTGTAGATGAGTTTATTATACTATTTTATTAAGTAATATATAGGTAAAGTTGGAGTACTCCGGATTAATTTTGAAAATAGTCTTGTGTGTCAGAAAAATATCAACTACGAGTCAATCTAGTTGCGCAATTATCTAAACTAGTACTTACAACAGATATTTAATTAATAATAAATAAATTAAAAAAAGAAACCTAAGGAAATGTGGCATCGGTTTGCATTCGTCATAACAGTACTTTTTATATTGAAATGTAAGTTTAAATTTACATTATACATGCAAGAATGCGAACCTTTCTTACTTTTTACAAATAAGTTAAATGAAAATTGTTAGATACATATAAAATTATAAAATATAAAACATATGAAAATTGCATATAGTATTTAGAAGTAAAAGCATCTACCAAGACTCTGTTGTAGTTTACAATTATAAATAATAAATAAAACTCTAACGACAACATTTTTTAAGCATGTGTTATAAAAAGTTCATTTATATAAAACTTATTCAGGATCAATAGCTTTACAAGCAGAAGGTTTCAAGTGATAAGTATATGATCAAAGACGTCTCAAAAGTATAAAACAGAACTAGTTGCTGAATACTTTATAGTTAAAAAGCAGTTTTAATTTTCTTTTTCAATAACAACAATTTTAAATGTGGAAAAGTTTAAAGATGCTTACACCCTCTGCTTGTAAGGCTCAGTAAGTTTTTGAAGTTTTACGCCTTAGTATACCTACAAATATTTTCTTAAAACTAATACAATTTTTCATAACTTGAAGACTTTTAAAGAAGTGCATGTTTTATACAAGACATAGATAATAAAACAAACACTTTTGCACTTAAATTTTAAACTTTCTAAATATCAAATAAGCTTTTTTATTTCGTTTCAAATTATTTTTTTTTTTAAGTTAAACCATCTGAAACATGCGTATGTGAAGACGCTCTAAATACAGCAAATGAGTGTAACAAGTTTCTCACTTATGTTAAGGGGCAAGTAAATTACAACTCAACCAAAACTAGCAACCTCACTGCTAATTCTGAATTGCAGAAAGCTGTTGTAAGTTAATAACATTTTAGAACTGTATCTAAATGGTTTTCAACATATATTAAATTGTAACAATTATATACTTCTTTAATTAAGATTCAAAACTAAATAAACTTTTAACCAAGTACAGCACTATTAATTTTTGTCAAAGTGACTAGGCTTCAACTTTTATTATTTTTTTTTAGTTTCAAGTAACTTCTTTAAAAACATGGCTGTAAAACAACTAAGAGATTTTAGAGCATATTTTTTATATCTAATAAAGTTTTGCTATCTATTTTACTGCTAGATTGCTTGTTTCCTAAGCTTACAAAACTACGTTTTGAACTAACTTTCATTAAACAACTGAAGTTAACTGCTTATAAAGTGCAGTCAAAATAAAAACAATTTACAAAATTTAGCAACAAACTTTTTTAACTTGTTGCTTTAATTTTTACAAACTAGACTATAGAGACTACTACTCTATATACCCTGACTGTTTTTTTTTTAGTTTTGTAGAATATTTCTTTTTGGTTAAAACAACAATTTTAATTGACTACCTAAACTTTTTTCTTGTTTTTAGGAGCTCAGTCTAACTTTTTGATGTTACTGTACTAGTATGTATACAATTTGTTTTGAAGTTAAACGAGCAATTTGTTTTATCATATTTATTTTCACTTTAATGTACTTTTAATAAAAAGTTTTGCTAAAAATAAGAAAGTCTTTTGTCAACGTTTAAATTGATTAAAATTTTGGTTTTATAAGTATTCTTAAAGTTTTTTGAACCATAAAAAAAACGCTCAAAATATTTGGTCCTAGGACCTGGTGCACAAAGAACCTCACGGTTATCGAGTCGCACACCACGGATAAATTTTAAATGTCTTGTCCGGGACATTTTAAATTTATTTCTATTACTTAATTTTTATTCAATTTTTTCTAGTTACACATAGTTTTCATAGCCTAAAACAACTTCCAACTACTTTTTCGTTTTAAAAAAGGTTTACAGATTAGTATTTTAAAAATTGCTTATAAAAGACACAAATTTTAAAGAACGTATTGTTTATTAGAACTTTTATGCAACATTTTCAAATTATTACTGTTTATTATCAACTCAATTCCAAGTAAATTTGATGCAGGATTTTTTATATTTTAACAAAAACTTTTTTATAAACGAAAAATTTGCTTTACATTATAATGTAAAAGTTTATATTTTATCGTTAAAAGAAAAATTTCACTAAAATTAATTAGTTTTTAATTTGAGAAGATAAATGAGATAACTTTTAAAAACACACTATATGTAAAGTTTGACATTAAGAAAATAAAAACGTTTACGAAAAAACGACGTGTCTTAAACTATTATAATTTTTTTCTTAATAAATAGTGTTCACTAAAGGTTTATATATAACACCCATTGTTAGTTTAAGTGAAAAACTTTTTTACTATTACTATTTTTAAGTTCCTTAAAATAAAACAAATATTAGGTTTTTGTTGGAGAAAAAAAAAATTTAGTGTTTTAGTGTTTCATTATACATTTTATGCCATAAATAGAATCATAGTAAATAGTTATACATTATTCGAATTGAAAAAACATGCAGCAGAAAAAAAATTTTACAAACATTTTTATCTCGCAGATAAGTGGTACAGTATGCAATTTCAAAATATGGAATAAACAGGATGTCAATAACAGTTTTTTGTTCTTAATACAGTTTGTTAGAAGTAGCAGCGATGCTAATGATGTTTTTGTGTCGAAAGTTGTCGCTAACTTAGAAGCAAATTTTGACAAAACTTCAACAATTGAAAAAATATACGGAAAGAGTAGCAATGCTACTCGCTTTTCTATATTTGTAGGTATGAAATATTTGTTAGTTTTTGCTGATCTTTAATATTTCAATATAAAAAATAATTTTACAATAATTAAATTAGACTTAACGGTAGTAGTTTTCTAAGCTTTTTTGCTTTATGCTCTTAAATATCCAAAATATGTTCATTTTTAATCTTAAAAATGCGGCAATTCAAACTCATATTTGATTATTTCTGTTTTCTAACAACTTGATAATAAAATGCAACACGTTTAACTTATACTATTAAATAAAGTTCGAAACTTTTTTTCGAGGATTGCTGTACATGAAATACAAAAATTATTATTCAATAAAAAACCCCAACAAGTGAATCATTTTATACTACTATAAATATAACGTAACAATTCAAATATTTTTATAGATGTATACGTTTGTATAGTCTACTTGTGGGTTTATTGAGTACGAACCTTTATACTTTAAATTGAGTATAATAAGAAAAATACTATAGAACTCTAGAATAAACCTAACATTTAAAGGTTTACCAACTTATGGGCCGAAAAACGTTCAAGAAGTACTTAATATAGATAGACTTTTAATTTAAAAAAAATGTAAAATGTTTTTTAAATTTATTAAGTAAAATTGCAAAAAAAAGACTTTAAAATATCTTTTCGAAAATATATGAAATCAAATCAATTTATTTAGATAATTTATTTAATGATGCTCTTTTTCACGGTTAATTTCATAATTTTAAAGGCATCGTTTTATTTTTAGCAAAAATCCTTAAAATGGCCTAGCGCCAACTAGTATAACTTCAGTTGTAGCCGGATTTTTAAATTTCGTTCGGAGATATCAAAGGTTTGAGTATTAAATTTGATTTCTGACCACTAATTTTCAGAAATAAATTCAAAAGTTTGTTTTTCTTATTTACAAATGCAGGTCAACTGTGAATTATACACTTAGTTTTTATATAATGTAGTAAAAGCTGATGAAGAAACATTCTTATTCTAGAGACCGAAAAAATTGAGTATAACACTTGTATGTAAAGATGAGCGAAAATTAAGTGATCTACGGGATCTGGATATTCGGATTCGGATCCAGCCGGATGTTATTTTGAAAAAACTATTCGGATTTGGTAGAACACCAGACTTTTTATACTTAATTATTGTTTTATAGCTTAGAAAAATCTAGAGTGTAAAAGTCTTTGCCGCTCTTTAGCGTCTTCTAAGTTGAATAAAATCACTTTGGTTGTTGTTTCTTACAGTTTAAAAATAAGAAAAATTGTAATAATGTCTGTAATAGAATAATGCATTATGAAATGAAAACACACTTCACAGCTTAATATAAATAGGAAAGAAAATAGTTATGAAATTAAACATCATACATTTAGTATTCTTTTAAAACTTTAGAAATATCAAGTTTTGTAATAGTTTTAAACTTGTGATTTAATTAAAAAGAAAATAATTAAATTCGGATTCGGTAGATCACTAGTAAAAATGTTTTTGCAAAATAATCAAGTAGAAACTTGAAGTACAACTACTTTTCTAAGCAAGTTCTACATAGATGTTCGTATTTTTTATACAGTTGAAATTGGTCGAATTAAGTATTGCGTGCAACATCAGTTGTTTTGACTTTCCGACGGGCTTTACATATTTGAATCAATACGACTTAATAACGCCTTGTTGCCTTATAAACAAATTTGAAATATAGTTTTTTTGTTAACATTGTTCTAAAAACTATCTGTTTTATATTAAGTTTAAACATTCAGACGTTGATGAGTGCCTGTCTAGTTTGGACAACTGTGTTGAAGATTTTAAATGCTTAAACAATGAAAGAAGTTTTGAATGCAAATGTAAGTTAAAAAAAAGTTTCAATCTATTTATTTATAGTTATTTAGAATATTTTTAGAGATTTTTTGATGGTTTCGAGACTGTTTTTTCTCCTTAACTAGAACAAGTCTTTAAGGTTTGGAAAAATAGTTGTCTGTTATTTTAAACAGTATTATTTTTACGTATACTTAGACAAACAATATAGTTCTTTGTTTTCATTTGAGATCTTTACTTTAATTTAATTTAGATAAGATCATAAATAAGTAGACTGTTTGTTCTTATTTCGTATGTTGTATACATTTACTGGTTTATAAAATTTAATCTAACAATTTTAGAAAACAAATTATAAGAACAGTAAATGACTAAAGTTTTTTTTTTTGTACTGTCTAAACTATACGTTCTAATTTTGTTAATACACTAGGTTAGTTGTGATTATGCATTAGTAGTTTTATTATTTTACTATTTTTATTTCAATCATTAAACTGTTTTATTTATTTTTTTAATGTGTTATGTGAATTAAATCAGAGGTATATTTTACAAAACTTTTGTTTAAAATTTTCTCAGTTACAACATAATTTTTACTATTTTTCACAGACAAATATTGTAAAGTTGAAGATTTACAACGGATTCCAAACAACGCAATAAGAAAAAGAATAATTTCAGCTGATTCTGAAGAAAAGAATCAAAACCTTGTTCCCTGGGGATCACAAATTATAACTACATGTAAAGAGTTAGAACTTAAATTTGGTACTTTATTTTTGCATCTCTTTAAAAATTGTTATAATTACGCTGTTGTAGTGTTTTTATAAAGACATGTAAACGAGATTAATTGCTTTTTTATATACTTACTTTAAAAGATAAACTAGAACTGTCTCATAAAATTTAGTTGAATTTTATAATTTTTTTTATAGACTTTGTATTTGTTGCATCAAGTATTTTGGTAAACTTATAAAGCAATGTATTTTAACACTGTTGTTGTTGTTGGTTGTTGTTGTTGTTGTTGTTAAGGTTTGAAAACATTTGAACTTATAAGTTTGAATAAAAATAACACTCTGTTCTTTTACAAAAATATTTAAAATGTAACAATTAAATATCACTCATACTAATAAGTTATTAGTTCAATTTAAGAATCTAGAAATACAATATAACTTTCATTTGAAAGTACAAAACATCATTAGAACAGTATTTCAGTTATGACAGTTAAAAATTATACAATTAACACAAACATATATAACTTCTACATCAACTAATAAAATACTGCAACGGGAAAGACCGATTTTACACGGATGAAATTTTTGTTTTTTTCTTTTTTTTTATTAGTTGAATTTTAATCAATTTATAACTTAACTTTAATTGATAATAAACATGCACAAGGATCATAATTCACGATAATAAACTAGCATATCTTTAGCTTGCTTTTAATTACATCTAACTAATACTTCAATTATTATTAAACAGTTAATCAAACACAGTTTCTTAATTATACGTAGTTTTAGTAATATTAATATTTATATTTGATCTAAGTTTAGTTTTATTTCAAGTTATTTTTAGCTTAATAAATTTTTTTTGAGATGAGTCTAAGTCTATTTTTTTGTTTGATTACTATTTCAATAAACTTTTAAATGTTTTGTTTTCAATTTAGTTTAATATAAGTAAAACATTTATAAAGTTTTTAATAAATCTAATTATCCTAAACCTCAGCTGTAAAAAATGGCACCTATGTACAATTGATGCTTCTTGTAAATCAGGTACCTATATGTTAAACTAGTTTTTATTTAGTTTGTAATATATTAAAGTGTTTTATAAATTTAAGTGTAGTATAAACTTTAGTAGCTGATAATTTTTTTGATTTTTTGATTTTCACACAATTTAACACAAGTCCTGGACAAGACGTTAAAAGGTATCCGTGGTTTGCAACTCGATAGGTCCTAGGACCAAATATTTTTAGCGTCTTTTTTTTTGTCGTTCAATATATTATATAAGGCTTATGTCATCTTTTATTTTCGTTACTTCAACTTTGTTGGTTTCCCAATAAAAAAATAATTTCTTCACATAAAGTTTTACGTTGGTTCAAAAATATTTTGTGTTATAGCTTTGTATGTCATGTAAAAAACAGGTTTTTGTTAACTTGAATTTTTGAGACATTTTTCATATAAGTAGCAACATATTGCTTTAATTTGATCTTCACAACTTTCAATTAGTTTTACTTTGATTTTATTGCTACAAGGAAGTAAAATTAGTTAAACGGTTAGCAACAAACTACTATAAATAATCAAAATGATAAAATTAAATCAGAAACAATTGGAAAAGTAGTTAGTTTTAGTTTTATACTAAGAACCAAAAGCTTTAAAACTTTAAAGAAATCAGTTTTCCAAAAAACTTATGTTACTAAAAACTCCTGCTATAATCTACCAAAACTATTGGTCGCATTACATTTACTATAGAATTTATGTTAAGAAAAAGCTCAGTACTAATTTTTATCAATTTTAACTAATTTAACTAAATGCACTTATTTATTTACTAAATACGTTCTTAACATTTTCTTCAGCAATCATTTCTGCCAATATCTCTTAAAGTTTAATAACTACTGGCGAAGTGTATACTCTATATTGTTCCTCAACGATAAACTTTCGTATAAAACTTATTTAATTAAAAAATAATTCTGTAAATCAATAAGCAAGAAGAAGACTAACTATTTGTTTTTTTTTCTAAATTTATAACTTAAGTTTAGTTTTTTAATAGTAATTGTGTTATTACAAGTTGTATTTTTAACTTATTTATACGTTAATTAAAAGACCTAGACTTAAAAAGTAAATAACAACTTTAAGCATATAAAAAATTAATTAGACAAAAATAATTCATCAGAGACATCCAACCCAGACAAAAACTTGTACTTTACGTCAATTTTAAAGTTTTGAGACAAAGTTTACCGTTTTCAAACTAAATAACAGATAATATCAAATAATTTTTATAAATTACAAATG
Organism: Thalia democratica; assembly: GCF_965202585.1. Classification (NCBI taxonomy): domain Eukaryota; kingdom Metazoa; phylum Chordata; class Thaliacea; order Salpida; family Salpidae; genus Thalia; species Thalia democratica. Next base: position 65,274,856 of record NC_139165.1, read on the forward strand.
ATATTGGCTTATTCTAAGGTAATTACATTTTTTCAATAAATGGTTGTGTAATGTTTGCATTAATCATATTAATATCATGTTTTTGTTCATATAATTTTAATTGTATAGTAAAGTGTCATTATAGTTTGTTAAAAAAAATCTGATACTGTCAACTTTGAGATTTAGTGCGTACCTTGCGCGAGTGGGTACCTCTAAAAGTACGTACCTAATCGATGTCCCTGTAACAGGATATCAAGTTGCACTTGATTTCTGTTTAGACTTGACGGAAGTTTTGAGCTAAAATCATTGTTTATTCAAGTGATTAAGAAAAAGCTCGAAAGGTCAAGTTTTATACTGATGCAAGTTTAAAACAGTTAACAAAAGGAGAAAACAAAGTGCAGACAAGAAATGACTGATGTAATGTTGTAAAAAGTTAAGAACGCGGCTATTTAAACCAGCCACAGAAAGTAGTGATGGATCCTAGCCACAGCCTGCTGCAGTAAAGATGTTGTTTATGTTGAATAGGCACTTATATTGTATTCTTGTGTTACTTAAAGTATTTGTTTAACTATGTTACTTTTTATATTATGTTTTATTAAAATCCTAAGTAGTTGAATCTTATTTTGTTTTATACATTCTTGAAGTATATTCCTGTTAGATTGATTCGTGTGTTAAGTTTTGACTACCTTTAAAGTAGTTTCTAAAGTATGATATTATTTATATTTTTATTAGTGTTTGCAATTGTTCTTTAACACAACATGTTCATTCATTGTCATGCCTAGTTTTATATAGAGTAGCCCTAAGTTATACTGAGTATAAGCATTTAGTATTAGTCTACTTTATTATTTAAGTTACCTACATCCATAGGTTACATCCCTACTGAAATAGTTGAAATGTTGGCGAAATTCTTTTGAATTTTTTAGTTATTAGTCATCTTCTACTCGAAATATATTGCTTTAAAACGAGTAATATTTTTTTATTAGTACTTACTTATACTTATTAATTATTCAATCAGAATTTGTTCGTTTCATAATCATAAACTAATTGAATTTTCAACTAAGTTCATACTAAAATTATTATTCAAAAAGGGTATTTAAATCTGTACAACACAAACTGTTGCTTTAATGTAAAAAACAGAAAAACAATAAAAAAATTTACTACAGCAACTATCAGCTAGAAATTGACGGCGAAGACAAAAGCGAAGAAAATGAACAGAAATTCCAAGGCTTTGTAATAACTTGTGATGCCACTGTTTGGACAAACAACGAAAAAACTGTAGAATGCATTATAAGTAATTAAAAAATACACCATACTTTCGTACCCCACTAATTTTATTTTGTCGAAATAAGTTTATAAATGCTTATAAATTACATTTTAAAATTGTCTCTGCAATGGAAAAGTTCTATAAAAAAATTAATTTTAAACGAACATTTTCTAAGTTCTTGTTGGTAATATTAAAAGTGTTGGAATTTTTTTTTGTGTATTATATGATGAGTTACAAAATATATATAAACTTTAAACGAAAAATAAAAAGGGTCGTTTAGGCGTTTGAACGTATTAAAAATCATATTTTTGTCGTTGACAGTGTTAGGTTTAATTTTAATATACAATTTATATTTCAATGAAGTTTAAAAATGTAAGGATTTTTTCTATATTAAAAACAAAAGTTTACTTATACGCGATGTTTTATTGATACTTTATAGACAGTAGACTAAAAGTTTTCTTTGTGCAAGTATTTGATAAAATTTTATTAAATTACATTTCATGAAGTATAAATCACAACCGCTTTTCTTATACATTTTTCGTTAGATAGTTTATACTCTCATAGCAAACCGATATAATAATAAATAACATTTTTTGTTTTTTTAATTTTTATATGTTCTGCCACAGTCTGTTTTGACTATTCTCAATATTTCTTAAAATTCGGATGACGAAAATTTCTATTAAATGTTCTTTTTTAATTTTGAACGTGTTTTAGTTTTAATTATATTGATTAATATTTCTCGTAAAAAAATCAACTTTATGATTAAACAGGTACGGAATTTAAAGTAGCTTTGATTGCTTCAACTGTGAGTGGCATAATTATTTTGTTTGTATCAACTGCCTTGTGTATGAGTTGGTGCAACAGAAGATCTAAGAAGAAGAACACAGATATAGAAGAAGAGTTTGTTCTTGATTATAGAAATTGGGAGGAAATTCAAAGAGAATAAACGAGTTTATTAAAACTAGGTCATTGATATAATGCTGTGACAAAAGTTATGTCAATTTTTTTCTTTCGTTACTAATTTTTTATGTAAACGTTTTTCAAAAGTAGAGATAAACTATACTGTGAAATCAGAACTTTTGTAATTATGTAAAAACACTTTTTACTTTAAAATTAGTAGTTTTAGCAAATACCTGAAAAAAATATAAAATAGTTTAGCACTAACTTTTATTTGCTATAAGGACTTTTTAAATATTTTTAAGGCATAATCATTAATGATGAATATAGTTTTTAATTTGTAATTATCTTTTTAAGTGAACTTATTTTTAATAGCATCAAATATTCAGCATTTATATTTTACTTTTTTTATGACTTTGAAACAAATTTTTTAGTAATTTTGTTCAAATATTTTTATAATTATTTGTGGAAAATACAAAGCTATTACTTTATTATATTTTCATCTTACATTTCGTTTTTTTAATAAAATTAATGTTTTTTTATATAATTGTTTACGTTAAGTTTTTATTCGATTTTAATCATTTCATATAAACATTTAAATTCATACCTTTTAGATAGAAGTTTAAAGAAATAAACTTCAAATAAACGACAATTATTTGTAAAACTGAAAAGTAGTTTGTATAGTTCATTATATTAGTATTATTATTACTATTATTTGATATTTGCTATTAGATATTTTATGATACTTATTATTGATATTTATTATTCAATTTTATTAGATTAAACATTTATAAAAAGAATACCTTTTAGGAGTTTAATTTGTACTTTAGAAATTATGGTTATAGCTCAAGGATTGGTAAATTGCAGTCTAAATGCGGCCCATAAAGCCAAAATCTTCTGCCAACAATTTACTTTCTAGCTAAAAATGTTTAAATACTACCAACGAAATATTTACAGAAAAAAATAAAGTTGTTCTGTTAAAAACTATAAACTAAGTTCTTAATTTAATAATTACTAATTAATACTGATAATATTTACTAATGTTGTATATAACATTTTTAGTTTAAGCTAGTATTTTTTATCTATTACTACAATTATTTAGAAATAATTGCGGCCACAAAAGACTTTTTCTTTATAGTGCGATCTGCAAGCAACTTTTTCTAGAAAAAATTGATCCGTGAAATATAAAAGGCCGCCGACCCTTACTATAACTCAAGCTAATAAGGATAAATTTCTGAGTGTTAAGATTGAATTAGCTTGTCCGCATTAAAAATCCATTTTTTAGTCGTAATTAAAACTTTATTTTTTTAAATATTTACTAATGTTTTACTATAATAGCTACTGTCTTGTTTTTTCTGAAAACCAGGAATCAACAGCCTTTTGTAAGTAACCGTCTAGTTTGACAGAAAAAGTTTTCGTCAAACTACTGTGTTGCAAAAGTCTTCTGCGGGTCGTAGTTACATAAAAAAATTGTATTAATCAATAAAAAATACTATTTTAGACCAAAAAATTGATAACCTTTGCAATAATGAAGCACTGATAGTTGTTATTTAATAAATGAAGAGCCTCAAATTAAGTTTTTTATACAAAAACTTTAAAAAAATTTTTTTTAAATTGTACATTATTTAAAAAATGCACAAGGGCCGCAGATTTGTGCTCTGTAGGCCGCAGTTTGCCGACCCTGTCATAAAGTATATCTAGTTTTTTTTTCAATTTGTTTGTTTTATGAGGTAATAAAAAATAATTCCTCCGATCTTTTAATTATTAATAATTTTGAACTATTTAATGACCATTTTTTTATGATTTAATCTGATATGTAATCGTTGTACATCATCTTCAGACTTTATTGTTTTATGACATCTATCCACATAATATGTAGTCATAGTGACACTTTGTGATTAGTAGAAAACTTGTGTTGAATAAAACCTTTAAGCAGATATGTTTTCTTTTAGTCCAGTATAATTATTGAGGATTTTAATTCATATTATTATTATTATTAGACTATTAGTGTAGTATACTAGATCTATAGTTTCAATTAAAGCCTAGGCTTTATGTCGAAACACCTCGAATTTAAACATTAATTTCTTGAGTAGTTATTTTAGTTTTATTTTATAAACTAGCCCTATAAAGTTGTATACAGTCTGGATCTTAAAAATATAGTTATTAGATAGGGTTTGAATTAAAGAAAATAAAGTTTTCCAAAACTACAAGAAGTTAATTTTACTGTGTAAGAGGATAACAAAACTTAGGACTTATTTTTTTTACAATTTAGCTAAAACGTATTTTTATACAGTTAAATATAAGTATGATAGTAAGCACGAGGTACTATTTTAGAGCTGTACTATTATCTTTTGTAGGTAACAAAACTGTTTTTCCTTTTCAAAAAAAAAAGGTTTTAAATTAGTTTTTATAATTAGTTTTTTTATTATTATTACTAATCTGTAACAATTATAAATTATATTAACCATTTTTTTAAATATTTTTGTTGGTATTTAATATTTTTTATAAGTATTCTCCAAGCTATATGGCTACTATAAGATATCTTAAGAATATTAAATAATATTATTAAAATGTCCTATAAATAGATACTTTTAAAATTAAGTTTACGAAATAATTTCATTTTACAATTGTTAAATGTATGTTTATTTCAGAAATAAAACAATAACAGTAAAAAAAATTCTACAGAATTAATGAATATATAATTTTGTAGCTTTGTTTTTAAACTTGGATCTACCAAAGTTTCACAGTTGCTTAGAGTACGAATAAGTGTAAGTTTTTCAACTGCTCAATATGTAGTATAGTCTGTGTTTTAATTTTACCTCTAAACTAAGTGCTAAAACATTTAGATACAGTTTTATAAATAGTTTCTTAATATAAAACTTTAGACTATGTACGTATTTACTAAACTATCACGATTTATTTTACCTTTATAAAAACTTTTGATACTTTTAATAAATTTAGCCGAAATTGTTATGCTAACATAAGTTTATATTTTAAACTTTGATTTATTTACCCATAAGTTCATTAATTAAATGTAAGTAGTTTTTAAGGTGTGAAATTGAATTCTCTTAAAATAACATTTAAAACAAAAAAATTATAAGTACTAAATTATCATAAAAAAGCTAAAAGTTCATAAAACATAAGCTCAAAATCTTAAAATATTTTTTTATTTAATCTAAGATGTCGTACTACCTATATTCAAGGATTTTAACTAAAATTTAAATTAAAAATAAGTTTATAAAGCTCTTTTAAATGCTTACAAAATTTTAGTTTTGTGAAGAAGAACAATATTTTTGTAAGAAACAAAAACTGTTAAACATTAACTTTAAAAGTTTACTCTTGTATTATGCTACTGATTGCTTTGTAGAAAAAATGTTTGTTCAGTGTTACTCATTAACTTTTAAATCTTATTCCCAGCTAGATAAAAACTGCTTTACTTCAACAAAATTTACTTTAGCTCGTTATTTATCTGTAGTGTTTTATTTAGAATAGTTCCAATTTAAGGCTGAAATATGCTTTTCAATTCTTTATTTTACAGTTTTAAATGTTAGGTTATATTTTGCTAGTCAGATAGAATAAAATATTTATAAAATTCTTTATTGTACAGTTTTAAATGTTTTATTATCATTTGCTAGTCAGATAGAATCAAAAATTTATAAAAAGGCAAAAATAATTCTAATATATTTATTTGATGACTCACGTAAAAAATTATTTGAGATTAATTTATAAAAACTATGTCAGTATTAAAATCATGTTGTTATTTTTTATATAACAATACTAACTAAAAATATTTAAAAAAAACATTATTTTTTATAAAAGAAAAACTATTGTACAAAATTTTAGCTCCTAATTTTATACCAAATTTATGAACAACCTTTTTTTTAACTTATTCAGAGTAAAAGTAATAAAAAACTCTGGACTTAAGAATAATTAAAAAAATTACTTTGCCGTAAAAGTTTAAACTTATTTTTTGTATAATATTTTTTTTTACGAAAAGGAATTTCATTTAGTGTAAGTTTAGTTTCGTATATATTAAGTGTAGTGTTTATAAGTATGCTATTTAATGATATCGTCTTGAACGTGTATATTTAGTCGTTACTATATACTTAGTCGTTTTAAAGTTAATATCTAAGTTAAAAAAACTAAATGTGATATTTATTTTATAAAAAAGTTGTTAAAGATTTAAAGTATTTAATATTTAAAGTAGTTTTATTAAATAAAGTGTACAAGTATTTAATTCAATAATTTAAAGTCTATTTTTTATTTTCATAAAAACTATGTTTTCTATTAGAGGCCTTACAAAACTTTGAAAGTTGTTATATTGCAAAAATGGTTGCTGACATGTATATCAAATCTAAGATTTACTTAGTTGTTACTTAAGATTTAATAAAACAATAAATCATATAGTAAGAATCAAGAAGAACTTTTTTTGATTCGACGAAGCTGATCAATTATCATTGATAAACCAAAATTTTCAGATTTCCAGAAGTACTAAAGAAAAAAAGCTGTTCTTACACTCGTTAAAAAAAAGACTATCTTTTTTAACTTCTAGCTATTGTTATCAATTTAATTTACTTTAAATTAAATTATTAACCTAGATTTATTGAAATAAATTATTATGATAAGTTAGTAAATTAATGGATTCTACTAAATATAATTCACCTAGATTTTTTTAACAAAGAAACTAAACCATTGAACAAAGAATTTGACTCAATGTTATGGTATTCTTTTTTGATGTAAGTAAATCCATTTATGAAGTATTGAGTTCTTATAGTTTTTAATTTACCCCTCAAGACAAATCTTCCATGACTAAACTTCACCCCTTAAACTTTTTCAGCCTGCAGTCAAATTTCTCTTCATTTGCGGTTGGGCTGCCAAGCGTTAAAATCTTCTTGCTGCGAAGATGTTGAGAGCTTTTCATACTTTACTTTCCTTTGTTTTTACAAATGCAAAATAATACAAAATTTTGCAGGTAAACACAAGTGCAAGGTGTGTTATTGTAGATTAAAGAAAAACAGTTTTTCGTTTAAGACATTCAAACTTATTTTTTGAACAGCGAGCGCTCGGTAAATTACATGAAAATTGTTCATAACATTAAAAAAATGCTTTTAATTATTCGGAAAACTAGACTTAAAGAAAATAATACTTACAATAAATAATTTTACTTGTAAAACTGCACTTATTTTATATATTTCTAAACTTTTTCTAAATTTAATTTTATGTAAATATATAAAGTATACAAACAACGCTTTTTATTTAGATATTCTATGAAGGGTAAATAAAAGCGCCATATGTTTAATGAACTTAGGTTGTTAGAGTTGTTAATAGTTGTTTCGTTTATAGTTGGTCGAAGGATTCAAACTTGTTTAAAAGTGTTACTAGATTTTAAGCGCCAGCTTTAAATTAAAAAAAAACTGTTTTAATTAACTCAAATTTAAATCAAAACTGTTTATATATAGTATATAGTTCACGGTATACTTTATATATCTTTATTTATTATTAAGCCGAAAAAAGAGGTGATTTTTTATTTGAGTATCTCTAAAAGTATTGAAACTACTTTTTTTTTAGTAGTTTTTCTAAACATAAGCTAGTATAAATAATATATTAAAGCAATTTTAAAATGTTAAAAAAATAACGTTTTAGTTACGTTTACAATTTTATCTTTTAAATGTTTATTGATTTAAACTATATTGTGTTACATTTATAAATTATAATTTTTGATCCTTTATACTGTTGTTTTAATCAAAAACATAAATGAGGTTGGCAGGGACAAAAAACTTATTATTTTCTCGTAAAAATAGTAATTTTTCGAACCATTTAACAGAATGTAGTGCAATTTTCCAGGCGAGTGCCATCAAAAACTGAAAACTGTAATTTAGTGAACGTTATGACTGCAGAAGTATCGTATTATAACCATTTCTAATAAAGATGAAACATTATACTGTAATGTTTCAATGTCCTTAAAAAGAAAAGTTGTTATTACTACAAGTACTAGAATTACCTTTAATAAAATACTTTTTCGCATCTTCTGTAACTTTAAACAAAGAGTTTTTAAAGAGTAAAGAAAAATTTATCAAAACTAAAATACAACGGAGCTTGAGTCTGTGTAGTGTATAACAAAACTTTCGACTGTCATTACTGAAAGATAACAAAACATTACTAATTTCAACTAGCATGCTTTATGTATGTTTTATTTTGGTTAAAATTGATTTGATATACATTTTGAAAAGGAATTATACTTTATAATTCGAACTATATTTTGTCTTGTTCATTAAAAGTTAGTGGTTGTTGATATATTAACTAAAACACTTTATGAATTACAAACAAGATGTAAGTTAACGTTATAACAAAATTTACTATTATATACTATTTTTTTTTGTAACAAAAAATAATAAAAAAAACATTGACTAAAATATTGTAGACAATGTTTTATTTTTATTAGTCTTAGTTTACTTTTTTGTACTGAATTGTATTCAAATGTTTTTATTTTATTCTACATAAGTTCATTATGATAAGGTTAGTTTTAGTTGAAACTTCAGGACTTAAAATATAGTTGCATTTACTTTACAGAAAACTTAATTTATTTATAAGTTTTGTATTAAACCAGTGGTAATTTGCTACTAAGTAATGGTACATTTCAGTTGTACCATAATCTTAAGTTTCAGTAATGTTATAAAGTTCAAACTAAAACATATATTCGATATAAGATTAAAATTTTCATTCAAGTAAAAACAGTTTTTTTTTTAATTCTGCTTATTTATCAAATTTAGAACAAAAAAAAACTTATCAAATATAATTTAAAATCAAAATGTTTTATTTATTTAATGTTTGATTTAAAGTTATAAAGGCTTATTTTAAAACAAGAAAAATATAGTAAATTTTTTTAAACCATCAAAAATTCATCATAATTGAACTTTTTCTATAAATCACTTTAATATAAGAATACAAAATAAGGTGTAATTCTGTAATATATATTGGCTAAAATTTTATAGTGATAAATATTTTTAATTTGTAGTATACTAAATTTGATTTTTAAGTTTAACAGTAGTTTATTGTTGAAACACTTATTTTAGATTACAGTTATTTTAATAGTTAAAAAGTTCGTCATTTATACATTAAAAACGAAATTTGACACTTGTGAAATGATTTTGTTTAAATTTGACGTTTAACATTGAAACTTGAGACTTTAATTGAATCAAGTTTTTCGTAAATACACCTGGCTTGAACAACTATCAGAAATGTACTTACTTCAGCGTTGAGGTTTTCTTTAAAAAAAGTTCAGTTTACAAAAGTTTAAATTTGCTTTATATTTTTTTCTTTAACCAATGAAATAAAGAATAAATTTAGAAAGTTAAAGACTATATGTTAAGAATGTGTTTAAGATCCGGCAAAATTACTACCTAATGCTACTTTTAATTTATTTAAAATGAAATTGATTACTTTATTACCTCATCAAAGCAAGCGAATTTTCTGATCAGTAAGAATTTATTCACACACTTAAAATGGAATAATCATAGGTTAGCAGAGCTTTAAAAAATCAATTTTTTAATGAAAGTTTTTTAACATTTAAACTTAATAAAACTTTAGAAGTATTATTAGTAATCAAATATCGTTGAAAGTTTTATTGATTCTGTTTTTGTAATTAGAGACAAATCTAAACAAAAAAAAAACTGTGGGAGTAGCTTAAAGTATTAGGCTTTGTGTATATTAGCATTATCATATGATGATTTAAAGAAGTTGCGTCACAATATAAAATTTGTTTACTTCAGCCATTTAAGTAGGCTGTTTACAAAAACATAAACAAGCAATTGCACTTGAGATTTATTTTAGAAAACCTCCTTAAGTTTTATTTGCTTTTTAACAATAAAAAAAATTAGAATTGATTTTGAAAAGTCTTTTTTTTTGATAGCACCTGTTGTAAATTTATCTTAAATAACTCTATTTTAATTACTTTACTAAATATTTTAATCAGGTGGTTAATAATCATTATGATTATAGCTTTGTTGTATTTTTAAGTGCATTTGATGCTGCAGCTCACTTGCTAATTTTTTATTATTATTAAAACACTAAAAGGAGTTAATTGTTGCATGTATGAAATGTGTGAGTCAAAATTTAACTTGATTTGTTCAAGATTTTAGCAAGACAACAGTTACATGCTGTGATATCAATTGTAGTTTTCTTGTCGTGTTTTGACAACTTAAAATTTTTAAAAAGTTTTAGCTGTTAAAGTTTTATTTAATTTACTATGTTAATAGATATTAACAATTTTTTTTATCTGTTTTAAAGTTATCTATTAGTTTTTATAATAATAAAACACTAATTTAAAGGTAATTATTTAGTTGTATATTTATAATTTTATAAATCTGTCAATGAAAATATATTTTGAAGCAAAGCATTAATCATTAAAATCATTAAGCAACTTTAGTATTACGTTAATTGTTTAAAAAAAAATTGATTATAGTTTGACTCTAAAACCTACACAATTATTTTTTTTATTTTAACTATTAAAAAGCAAACATAACAATATTAAGTTGCATCATTAACTGTGTGAATAAAGTCTTTTTTGAGCTTTTAATTACTTAAGATAAGATACTAAAAAAATTTTAGGTTTTAACATTACAGTTTTAATATATAATACCTAAAAGCAACTTTTGAAGAATCTATATTTTTTTCAACCATAGTAGTAAATAAACAATGAATTTTCTATTGGTTATGACTTTGTTGCTTCTAAGCAAAGCTATCTATGTAGAAGCATCAAAACCATCTGATAATTTTGAAAGAGTAAAGGAAAAGTCTCGACAAGTAGATTATCCTACACCAACAATAAAAAGTCTGAAAAAGTTTTGGAGAACAGAGATTCCATCTGAAGATTGGACGTGTGAGCCTCTTCATCTAGATGAATGTAAAAAAGAAAAAAGACATGTGACAACTCTTCTGCCTTCACCTTTTGGTTAGTTATTTTTTTGAAATATGAAAATCAATCAAAACATTTTTCGTTAAAAATTAAGTTTTTTTTATTCTTTTTTTTATACATTTATTATTTGATAAAAAGAGATCTTTTTATCAATTACTAGGTTACACGGTTTAATTTCAAGTTTGTTTATGTAATAATATGATATTAAAAAAAGTTTAGCTTTTTATAAATGGTTTTTCGACTGTTTGTTTAAATGAGCTGAAATGGTTACTATAAATTTTTTAAATAAAAAAAAACATAGTAGAAAAAAAACTAAAAAGTAATAAAAGCTTTTAACCACTTTTGTTGCAGTGATCATTATTTGTAGTTATGCTGCATCCTTATGTTTACGTTGTCTCGGTATGTAATTAAAAACTTAAAAAATAAAACATTGCTTATGATTTTTTTGTTAAAAAGTGTTTGAAATGAAGTTAAGAATATGTGCAGTAGTATGTATTTAATGTATGAAATAATATGCAATTATTGAAGGTTATCCACGTCAAAGAGAAACTGCAATCCTTCTGTCAGGTTTCCAGCTTCTAGTAGAAACTGGTTGCCATAAAGACCTACAGACTTTTCTGTGTTTAGCTATGGCACCGCCTTGTGACCCAAATTATTGGTAAGTAGTTTTTTATGCAAATTAGAAAATTAATAAGCTCAAAAAGTCAGCTGTATTAGCTTTTAAGTTACTAGATACATTTGAACACATAAATAGTTAAAGGTGGTCTAAGTATTCGTAAATAGCTCCCTAAAAACAACATTTTTTAATTGATGAATTGTTATTAAAACTAAAATCGTATCATAACATAAAAACATTTAAAGTCTTGCATTCAAAAAAAAACAGGCATTTAGTTCAATTTTTTTACTTATAAGTATACAAATAGCGAATTGATGTTAGATTTGCAAGGGTCCTCACTTATCCACTAGTGACAAAATAATTATTGTGAAACAGTGATTCCTAGTTGAAGGCCGTGCAATTCTGACTGTTTGCCATAATGTCTCTTATAGAATTTTTTTATTACTTTTACTTTCTTTGGTTCTATAAATTACAAAAAGAAATTATATATTACTGATAACCATTTTACTATTTATAAAATAACAATAGAATACAAAATTAAAAAATTATAACTAAGTTGACATTAGTCAATTCGAATTGTACCATTTTTTACTTAAAAAACTTAATTCAAATATTTCAAAGTTATGTCAAAGTTAATTATATATTTCTATACACAAAACGCGCAATTTTGTAGGTACAAAAAACCAATAGGTCCCTGCGCTAGCTTTTGTAGGAGAATAAAAGCAAGCTGCAAACCTATAATGGAAAGTTTTCAGTACTCCTGGCCTGATTATCTAAACTGCAGCCAATATCTGAAGAGTAACAAAGTAGGAAGTATGTGCGTTGATCCCGAGGAGGATTTTTGGAAAAACAGTAATAAAACAAAAGAAAAAAACAAATCACCCAAAATAATTTGCAAGTAAGTTTCTCAAAGCGACATATTAGAATAATTATTTCACTTTCCTCTAAGGTTTTTTTATAACATTTGTTTAAAGACATACTTAACCTGACGTTTTTAACTTTTCTCAGTTAGTGCACACCTAATCAAAAGTAGAATACTTTTATTTTTAACTATACTCTTTTATGGTATAAGTGTTATTGTTGATAGAAATATCTTTTTAAATTTATCCAGAAAAAGAAATGACCTAAAATATTAAACAATTAAAAGTGATTTTAAAATGAATTAACGTTATTATCACAGTAAAATAGATCCATACACGCTACTGTTCACAATTTGATAAATACAGTCGTAAAACGCTATACGTATTATCAACTACACACGCAAAACGCTTTGTTAAAGTTTAAATTAGACGAAATAAATTAATTATCTTAGTTATAAAGTCCTAGCATTTCAGAACTTAGTTTTGAAGCAAAGTTAAACTTTCACTGTTACAACTGGAAGTTGTTTAATTAATGTTTTCGGATAAAATAATGCAGTTTAACTTCAAGCGATTTTGCAAGAAAGTAAGGTAACTAATAATGCTATAACACTTACTTCTCACGAATGTATGCACTCGTTTGACATTTTAGAACTCTTAAAAGTTTCCAAAAAAAATAATTCTAAAGTCATTTATTGTATGTATTGAATTAACAAAAAATTAAAGAAGAAGGTTGGTTTTTAATAAATTTAAGATTTTGCATTTTTAGTTTGTGCCTTCCTTAAGAAGTCTATTGAGCTCTATAGCTTAACTCTTTAAATTTTTGGTATCTTAAAATCATTCTATACCTTTAAATTAAACGTGATACAATGATTAATTCCTCACAATATTTATGAACCAAATTTAAATTCAATAAATATCTTGTTTTTATCGAATTTGTTCTATCCCCTTTAAATTTAAACTTGTCGTGCTTAATATTAGAGAAAGATCTTCCTCTAATACCATGCAAGACAAGTTTAATCTTAGATTGGCGAGTAACAAAGTTAAGAAAATACTTTGTATAGACATGAACAATTTTTATTAAAAAGCTTTTCACATATATGTAAAATTTAAATTGCAACTATTTTTGTAAACAAAAAAAGTAAAAAAAAGTCATCATTATTTTCACTGTATTCAACCAAACTCACTATAAAAAAAGCTAATGTAGTAAGTATATTTAATTCTTACTTTTAGTTACGTTCTCTCGCTTAGTTGTTTTACTGTTGTCATTTATAGCAGCTGATTTTATTTTAGTCTTAATAGAGTTTAGAAGTCAAAGTATATTTATTTATACTCTTTTGTAATCTGTATTTTTTTCGTAATATTTTCGAAAACTTAAATTCAAACTCAAAGTGATGTTTTGAATAAATACTTGAAATCTTAATTCTATGACTTATATATATTTCTTTTGATTATTATTTAAAAACTTCAGGTTCAAATAAGGTGGTACGGTACATATAATTATTTTAAAATATATATTTTCTGTACCATTTAAACAAGCATTTTGATAGACACATAGTTATATATACATAAATAAGTAAAAGTATATTTATAAATAGCAATAGTGCCATAATAAAATTTAAAAAGTCATAGTAATTAATACATCTATATAATTTTTTTAACATGATAATTCAATCTAAAGTAATTTTTGTAATTATAAAAAACGCACGTTACACGGTTAATACATTAGAAGTTCTTGAGGCAGTTTCTGCCATTTATACAAAATTTTTTTAAATATTAGTAGTATGTTTAGAATTTTTTAGTTCAAATCACAAAGCAGTTTTGTATAATTTTGTTTTGCTTTTTTTTAAGTATAAACTTGTATAAGTATTTTATAAATACTAACGTTTACGTTAGTGTTTTAGATAAAGCAAAGTGTTTAATTTTTGGACTAATAGTTATTTATGCTCAACCGGTAACTGCTAAAGAAAATAATTTTATTTTTCTATCTACTTAAGGATGTTTTGTTAGTATGGTAGGTAATTTTTTTATTAAAAAACACATGAACATAATTTTTATAATCGTACTATGTAAATATTACTTATGTGAGTATAAACCTATAAACAAAGAATACGAACTATAATGCGTATAAGAAGCCAAAATACGTACTTTTGAATTAAAGGTTTAGCCTTAATAACCAATTTTTAAATTACTTTTGTTTAACAAAATGTTTTCAATAAAAATTCGGCTTACTCAGATAGAATAATTGTTAAAATTACTATCAAATAAAATACTTTTAACTTTAAGTTTAACTTTATATAACTAATTGACTTGTAATGTTATATATTTTAAAAAGATAGACACTTAATGTATTATCGATCATAAACTGTTTTACAAAAAATTTTGAAAGATAGAAAACCAAATACCAGTTTTGAACTTCTTATTAGTATTAAGGCAAGCTGCTTAAACAATGAACAATATTTACGCAGCGTGACTTCTCACACAGCTTCGCGTATCAGTTTAATTTTTATTTGAGAAAAAAATCACTCTTCGTAAATGTTCAAAACTTTGTTGAGACATTTGTAATCCATTAAGTTTTCTTAAGAATGAATTGAATTTCATAAACATTTTTTCAGATATTTTTTTTACTAAGAATAATCAAGTAATATCTAATGAATAATTTTTCAGCAAAAGTTTTGTAATTATATATTGGTATATTGATTATTCTTAAATAAATAAAAAATATACAAAAAATAAACAATCTAGCTTAATTTTTTTTAATCTTTATAACTTTTATTTTTAAATTATTATTTCATAAGACATCATTTGCTTATTTTGTACTACAATCAAGTTAAAGATTTAAGATTATTTTGTTATAAATCTTAATGTATATATACAACTATAGCTAGAGTTAATTAAAAATCAAAAAAAGCATATACTTTTTAGGTTTTAAAGTAAGTGTAAAAATAAAATCAAAGACAAGTGTTGCACAATACTAAAGTTTTTTTAATCGTTCAAACAGTTATAATTACGTAATATAAAACTTGTTTTAAAAGTCTAAATTTTTAACTATAGCATTTTATTTTCTGAAAAAAGTATTTTACCAAACTAAAGCTACAACTACAAGCAATATTTTAGGCCTGAGGAAGTGTATGTTCAAGCAACAAACTCGTGTTTACCAACGTGCAATGGCACCGGTACAGCTAAAGAACATGAATTTGTGGACAATTGGCTGACTGGTTGGTCCACAGCCTGTTTCATTTGCTCCCTCTTTGCTGTCTGCACTTTTGCTCTTGATCAGTCACGATTTAAGTATGTTACTAAAGTAAATTTATTTATGTTTTGTGTAAGTATATCGGAGTTGAAAGTGTTTTTCGAGAGTTATTTTATTTGAGTAAAAAGAGGAGAATAAGTACTAAACACAATACAGTTGTACTTTTTATATACTTAATTATTTTCAACTCTTCTTAAGTAAAGTCTAAACAAATTATTAATTTGTATTATTACTAAGTTTATTGTCCAATGGACCTAGGCATTAAAACCTAAGGCACTTAAACTGAAAGACACTAACATAAAAAGAAAAAACAAATTACAGTGATTAAATAAACATAAATATATGAAATAGTATGAAATTAATACGATTTTGTTTTTTCTTCTAATTACTGAACTACATTACAATTACAGATACCCTGAAAGACCAGTGATCTACATCTCGTTATGTCACATGTTCATGTCTTGTGCAGTTTTTATTCGTCTGATACTAGGAAAAGAACAAGTTACCTGCCGTCGACATCTGAACGACTACGTATTCATTGAGGTAACTTGTATATTGTTAATTTATAAAACTTTATTACGATTACCTATACCTTTAAAATTATATAACTAAATTAAACAGTACCAGTAATGGCTAACTTATAAAAGTCCAAGCAAAATAAAATAAAAAAATTGAATTTTAGTGTAGATATGTTTTGTCTTTTTTTGCCTGATTTATTCATAAGTATACATTATTCATACTTTTATAAATTGAAAGTAAAATAACTAAAGTATTTTTCAAACTATAGGTTCTTTAACTGTAAATTGAGAAGTCAAGCGAACGAAAATTATAAACTAAATCAGTTAGATTAGAAAACATCTACTAAGTACCATATACGTAAAATAAACTAAGTATTCCAACATAATTAAATTTCTTTTTTTTTCTTTTTTCTTTTTTTAATACAACACTGCATGCGAAACGTTTATATTATAATTAATTATTGTCAGAACGGACTATCAAACTCAGGTTGCACAATTGTGTTCCTGTTATTTCAGTACTTTCACCTTGCATCATACGCCTGGTGGTTCGTTATGGCGTTGTCTTGGTACTTTGCAGCAGGTTTTTATATAATTTTTTACATAAAAAAGTTGTTTTTATTATTTTATTTTGTTTTTTGTTCTAACACTTTAACATATGTCAACTTTTGATAAATTTAAAATAAATTTGAGTTTTTAATGCATTACTATGAACTAAAACATTCAATCATTTAATCATATTAAGAGCTTATCTTATCAAATCTTCGTTAAAAATAGTTTAATGTTTTTGGAGTCTATTAAAAAGCTACATCTTAAGAGTTGTATGATTGTATATATATATAAAACAGCTTCAAATTTTAAATTTAATATTAATTTGATTTATTAAAACTTTGAATTATTTCTCTCTGCGGGTTACTTAGTGACGTAATTGTATCTTCATAAGAGTTTTAACTAAAAAAAAATCGATTTGATTAAGCTTATGTTGATGAATAATTTTTTTTAAATATAAACAAGTTTTGAATACTATAGTTGTTTGAATAAACACTATCTTAAGTTACTCGTACTTACCATAACTTATATTTAAATACATAAACTATTGAGTATTACTACGTGAAAATAAGTTATTTTTAGTAATGTGTGAGAAATTGCGGTAACTTCATAAGAAAATTTTGTCACTGCTGGGAAGAATAGTCTCAAACACATATGAATTATACTGTAAATCGGAATAGTTCATGTGACCTATTAGCTTTTAAAACTTACGCAGCTTACTGTAACACATTAATCAAAACTTTTCAGTTTACAGCTGTCAGTTAGGAATTTTACTTGAAATATTTCTAGGTGTCATTTTAAACTTTTTTTGAATTCATCAACGAATTATAATGATAACTATGTTTTATCGTAGAGTTTTTAGTCAGTATTTTGAGGAAAGTAAATAAAATTTTAATTATAGAGTTTTCCATTTATTATGAATACTTTTACTTATTTTAAATCTCCTTTATCAGATACAGTTCAATAGTTAAAACAGAATAAATTTGTGTTTATAAATTGACAAGCAAAAGTTACTATTTGAACTTGAAGTTGTTAGAATGTTAATTTTCTAGTACCCTAATTGTTTTTCTACTACTGTTAATGATGGTCAAAGTTTTATATTCAAAACTTTGGAAAAAATATTTTTTTATATTAAGTTTATTTAGAAAAATATGTGTGGTTTATAATTTAAAAGATATAAAATAAGTTTACTTTGATCGTTTATTTGTGCTTAAGTTTTTATCGTTTTATTATTTTTATTTTACTAGAGCTAATAAGATGTTGTTATCTCTTTTTAAGGATAAGCTTACTTAAAAACTTTGTTATAAGACATTAGATCTTTTTGATTTAAAGCCTTATACGATCTATAAAAAAAATCATTTCAAAATAAATGCTTAACTGTCCCTTCAGTAATTACTAATACATTTTCAATAGTTTATAATAAACTTTTAATTATTTTTCATTTTAGAAATCATAAATTACGCAGGTCTAAAGTGGTCTGAAGAGGCCATTGGAGAAAAGCAAAGTTTTTTTCATTCCTTTTGTTGGGGCTTTACGTCATTGTTGGTCGTTGTCATTATGGCAAATAGATATGTAAGTTTATTTATTAGCTAATTAATCTAAAAAAAAGTTAAATATTTCTTAGCGTTATAGCTCTTAATTTTTATTTTGCTTTTTTTCAATAAAACATACATACACCATTGAAAATGTTCAAAATAGGATTTTTTAAATGGTATCAGAGTTTTGATTAAAAAGTATGCTTGTTCAGTCTTTAAATATGTTTTAGGTTAAAGGAGATGAGCTAACAGGTCTTTGCGAAGTAGATGGAAACGACCCTGAGCTTATGGGAATTTTTGTTATTACACCAGTGTGCGCGTTTTTAATATCGGGCTTGTTTGTTGTGGTCATTGGGTGTATATCTCTCTTCAAACTCAAGTTTGTTAACTTTTAAGCATAGTTAAGCTCGTAAACATCTCATTTAGACCTAAAAGTTAATATTTAACATAATTTTCAAGTTCAAAGATTTTCAAAGTTGTCTACTAGATTTTCTACTTATGTACTATAACTACACAATATTAAGTTTTGTCTGCATAACAACTTATATACTTGCTTCAATTTTATTAACTTATTTCTTAATTCAGTTTAAAAAAAGAATATATTTAAAATCTGAAACAAGTTAACAAAATTTACCATGTGTACGTTTGGTATAAAACTATTTAACAACGAGCTGAAATAAGAATACTTAAAACTTTTTTGGTTAACTTAGACTCAAGAACTACTCTAAAGTTTTCTTACTTACTTTTGATAAAACTATAAAAGTTTAATTCAAGCTACATGTACACCATTGCATAATTTTTGCTTTGTTAATAAATTTTTTTTTTTTAAAACATTATACTAATTTTATTTTTATGCTTTAATTGTATATAGTAACGAAGCTACCGTATTTTACATTCCTAAATAATGATTGAGCTTAGTCCAAAATTAAGTCAGCTATAACCTCTAATTTGATTTCGTATGAGCTCAAAATGTTTAAATGTTTTAAATTTAGTTTAAACTGGTATTTTGTTTGCGTTAGTTTATTTTAATACTGTGTATGATTTTTTAAACGGTTAATTTAGAATTCTTGTTACATTCTAACTGGTGCATTTATGTATTTCGATTAAATAAGACTTTAGGTTTATTGTATAAATATCTTAATATAATTCAAGATCGTTCATGGAAAACAAGGGCAACTCGGTTGAAAGATTAGAAAAGTTAATGATAAAGATGATTACATTTACCGTCTTCTACATGGCGATATCTTCCCTTGTGCTATTTTGCTTTATATATCAGTTTACTCAATTACAAAAGGAAACTTTATCTGGCAACGGAGAACCTATAAAAACGTTCAAGTTGGGACGTTTTGCAGCACAAATGATGACTGGCGTCATTGCTGGTTAACACTTAGCTTATTTTAAGTATTGTAAATTTGTCTTGTGAAATTTATAATAAGTAAAGTCTGACGTATTTTTCATTAGTACAAAAAGCAGTGTAAGTTAAACATTTGTAATGTAATACAGACACTTCAATAAATACTTTAAAAAGTATTTTACTTATGTTTTTATAGCAAGCTTAGAAAACTATAGTACCTAATATTTTTATTACTAGGCTTCTGGGTAATATCAGTAAAGTCCATCGATTCATGGAAAGGTTGCTTTCAACTTTGTTCTCTACTGCTTCCCTGCGGTAAGAAAGTAAAATCGAGATCAGCAAGCGAACATTTGTCTACTCAAGATCCTTCAACAGCTGTCAGTTCAGTTGTTAGCTCTGGAAAACCTTTACTTCAAGCAACGTCGTCTGAAGACAGAGACTTCAAAAATGACGTTGTCAGTGTATGAAGATTGAATTAAAACAGAAAGTTTTAAAAAGTGCACGTCTTGTTTTGAAAAGATTTAAATCTTAACAATTAGTTTTTGTTAAATGATAAGTTTACACAGAACAAACCAAAAAAATTTTTGCATAGGTGGTTATTATTGATATTAAAGTACTAAACCAAGTGTTCATACAAAGTTAATACCTCAAAAAAAACTCTACATCGAGTTTACACTACTAAGATAAAACCTTTTATTATCTTAAAATCAGCATATCAAGTAATCAATATAAACTAAAATGTTTTATAGTATTTAGTTACAGACTAACTTATCAGTCATTACGTTTATTTCTGTAAAACTAATTTAACAACAGTACATTTGTTTTTAAATGTTTACAATGTTTTGTTATAAACTTTTTTTCTGTGTTTTTTGATATCTTTTGTAGTTTTTTGGTGTTGTCCTCATTTAAATACACATATTCTTAATTAGTTTTGTAAACTATTTCAGTACCTTTTAAAATTTTGCATCGATATATTTTTAAGACGGTTTTCCACTGCCTTTTGTTTTTTTTTTATTTCTACGTTAATTTATTATTTCAGTTCTTACCTCTTTTTGTCAACATTTACTACTGATTTTGTTATTGTTACATTACTCTTTTATTTGAAAACTAAATTTATTACACTTAAATAAATTTTTTAAACAAACATGGTCTCTAGTATATGGTGTACACCTTAGTAAACAATTTCTTATATAATGTTTATTGAAGGACAATTAAAGCGCTTAAAATGTTTGGTCTTTAGACCTGGTGTACGGAAAAACCTTTCGGTTATCGAGTCGCAAACCACTTGGATTCTTTTTAACGTCTTATCCAGGACAAACTAGTATAATATATTTATAGCTAAAGTCTTAATTATTAAGCACTTAATCTCAATACTTTAAGTATATTAAATAATCTTTATTTGTAGAATTTAAAAAGTAATATTTAAACTTTTTTAAATGGACTTTTAAATTTGTTAAAGATAAATTTTTGTACTTACAAATCAAATGTTTTTTTTTAACTTAATTACTAATTTTAAAGTTTTTTAAGCATACAGACCAGTAGTAATTTTCTTATCAGCTCTAAGTTCTCATTAGTTATGTTTAAAACCTGATTAGAAAACCAAGTATTAATTATGATATACTATGCTACTTTTTATAGCATTATCTTAATACTTTTTTTTAACTCAAATAACAAGCTGTGAAGCACTAAGCTCAATGAACAAAATGTTTTTCCCACACTTTTCACAATGGTTTTAATTAGTTAAAAGAATGGGAATCATAAAATTTCTAAACCTCATGTTTTTGTTGATCTAATATGTTTAATTCATTTTAATAACTGAAAAATGAAATTTATTCATTATTTATACTTTGAATAACTTTGTAATCTAAAAGTTTTATGTTGTCTTAAAAACTACCTAATAAAAAACATTTTATTATATACTCACAATAAACTTGTAGAAACCTTACCTTAGTGAGTCCTTGTAAATAAATTGTGCTTAATGATAACTTAGTTTTCAGAAAAAGTTTATAATCAGTTTTATACAGTTAACTTTTTATTTATAAAAGTTTATTAAGTTTGATTTTTTCTAAAGGTTTTGATATAATAGAAATTTTTTTTAAAGTTTTTAAATTTATTAACTCTGCAATTAATTAACGCTTAAAAATTGCGTGAAAAAGTGGAAACATATTTAAGTAACCCGACTGATCATTTAAACTTAGAGATGCTTAATATTTGACCTTGAACTTGTGCACAAATTTAAACTTTCTTTAGTAACAAATATTAAAAAGTTAAGTTTCCTTTAATAGATTAGTTTTAAAACTTTTGAACTTAATACGTTTAGACTAGACGAATGTCTAAGTGCAACAACCCATGGCAAATATAACAGCTAAATATACATAAAGTTAAAATGTGGAAACTCAACTGTACTTCACTTTGATTGAACTTATCATTAATTAAAAGTAATATTGGTATTTTAGAGCTATTTTTGTTGTTTGTCTTACAATGTTTTATAAATATTTTCAAATTCAAAAATTTAGTCTGTCTGAGTTTATGTCGAGTCAGGAGCTTGTAGTGAATGCCAAGATTACTCGCCTTTTGTATTAAAAAACAATTCAGGGTAGAAATTTTGCAAAGATAAAAACTATTAAAGTTTGTGCAGTTTTTTTCTATGTCTTAATAACTCATTTTTTTTATCTTAGATTTTTAGCTATTCAATATACAATATACCCTTTTTTAATTTACATTAAAACCTCATTTAAAATAGGTCTTAAATTTTTAAACTTTGTCCTGAAGTTTTTTAACTGTCGTTGTCGAGTTTATTAAAGGTTTATTTATCACGCATTTAATTTGACAGTTAACATGGAAAATAATAATTATCTTTTATTTAGTATTATAGCTAATATTATATCTTAACTTAGTCGTGTCAGCAAATATACATTGTGAAATATGAAAACTAACGTACAGCTACTAATTTTATTCATTTTAACATCTTCGGTTTTTCAATCTAAATAGATATTAGATTATTCATGGTTAATTACATTTGTTATACACAATGAAACTTTTATTTTCCATCCATTCATTTCCCAAATAAGTTCTTTTACATTCTCCCGATAACAATTTCAAATCCGATCATCTTAAACTATTCTCTGTCCGAAGTTTCCCATATTTATTATTTTTGGTCATCAATTTCAATCCAAACCTATTCCAAATCGATTAATCTCTAACCAAACAATTCGAATCCGTTAAGTTCCCATACTTTTATTTATTAACAGTTCTGGTTATAAAATTCAGAAATATTTACAAGATAACATATAAATATTATCGTAGTATTATGTTATGTAAGTACAATAGTTCATATTTTTATATACTACCTTACGATAAACTTCAATGTACTATTTTCATACATCAAATCTCCACAGCCAAATTTCATTTCCTTTGATTAAATGAACATTTAGTCAAAACCTACTGTAATATATAAAATGTGTAATTTTTTTTAAATAATTTAAACTCTATTAAAATTGTAAGAAAATATAGTGTGATAGGCCCAAATCGCGCTAAACTAGGAATAAGAAATGAAATTTTTTATATCATCAGTATTTTCAAACTTTTCCATTTTTAATGTTCCTCAACATTATACCAGTTTAAGGTTTTGAACTAAATAAAAAATTCCTTTTAGACAAAACTTACCAGGCTTAATGTTGTAGCTTTCTAAAATGTTTAGGCCTAATGCGTGTTTTCTATTAACAAGTGGGTTTATTTTAAACGATAAACAAATAGTAAATTTAAATTTGTTTTTTTGTTGTAACAGCTCTTATTGTAGGTATACACTTACGTAAGCTTTTGTCATTCTTAATGTTAAAAAACACTCTACTTTTATTCTAAATGAGTAAGGATCATAACATCTAACTAAAAATCCTTTTGGGTTAGATCCACACTTACAATAACTTTTGAAATAATAAATCTTGAAAAGTTAAAGCTCATAATCTTTAAACTATAAATATCCATAATTTGATGTGTATATATATCTTTTTAAAACTGGTTGGTAGTTTAGTTACTTTGGTAATTTTGGGTTATAGTTAGTTTGGATCAGGGGCGTGTTTTGACTGGTTTCCTGTGAACCCCCTGAAAAAAAAAGAAAAGAAAATGAATAAAAGATTCTTAGAATATCACTAAAAACGTTGTTTATTGACTTTGTTTTGGTTATTTGATAAACTTTGAATTATGAATGTTGAATTTATAACACTGAAAGATTATAAGTTTCCTTAACAAAAAATGCTCGTTTTTGCCCAGCTGAAATAGATTTCAAATAAAATTTTAATTATGTTGTGATAATAGGTAAAAGTTTTAAAGAAGCTTTTTTTTTTCTGGAAAACTTTTTCTAAGATGCTTTTAGTTTCCATTATAAATTATTACATAATGTAAATAACTTTTGATTAAGTACTGTTTTTGAACTAATAAGTACAGTTTTACTTTGAAAATGTTCAATATAATCGCTAAAGTTTTATTTTACTTAGTTGATTGCATATAATAATGTTGTGTGAAGCATTTAAACCTTGAAACGTTCAATTCAGAGAGTTTTCAAAATCATCTTTAGACCACTTCACAACCTGGCAATTTATTATTTTATCATTTAGTGGTATTTAAATATTTCTATTATGCTATTTTATTTTTGTATATCTGTTGGCCACAAAGCTGATTCTTGATTTTTTGAAATTTTCAACTCTGAGAGATTTCAAAACCATATTTAGAATCCCTGCACCATCAGGCAAACGTTTAACTATAACTTAAAGATATTTTAATTCAATTGTATAAGTCTAAACATTTTTTTTAGTGAAATTTTAATTTTTATTTAAGTTGTCTTATTTTTGCATATCTGTTGGCCACAAAGTTGATTCTTGACTTTTAAAATTTTTCAACTCAGAGAGATTTCAAAACAATATTTAGAATCCCTACACCATCAGGCAAACATTTAATCATAATTTAAAAACATTTTAATTTAATTGTATAATTCTAAACATTTTTTTAAAGTGATTTTCAATTTTTATTAAGTTGTTTAATTTTTGTATACCTGTTGGCCACAAAGTTGATTCTTGATTTTTTGAAATTTTCAACTCAGAGAGATTTCAAAACTATCATTAGAATCCCTGCACCATCAAGCAAACAATTAATTATAATTTAAAGATTTTTTAATTTAATTGTATAATTCTAAACGTTTTTTTAAATTAAATTTCAATTTTTATAGATTAAATTACTAAAAAAAATTATTATAAATAGTTATATAAATGTAAATAGTTTAAAATTTTAAAGAAAAAATTGTAAGAACTCCATCTATTATACTAACATTTAAATCAAAATTTGTTATTTCATAACTTTTTACTGGTTTTTTTAGGTTTAGTTTATCTAAATTTAATACAGTATAATAAATAAAAAAATATAATATTTTTCTTTTACAAGTTATATGTTTTTCTTATTATTTCTAAGCTGAAAAAAGCATTTTAAACACAGAGTTTTTCGGCTAATATTGCGTACTTAACTGGCAGTGCATACCTAAGAAATGCGTACTTAAGCGGCAAATTATGAACAAAAAAACTGTGAACCCCATTTGAAAAAAGTCTAGACACGCCCCTAGTTTGGATGAATAATGATTGGGTAGAAGTTAAACGGATGGTAATTGGATTATAAGTCATCTGATTTGAGTTGCTTCGGAATTAGGTCGAATATGTAATAATTTATATAAAGTAAATCGTATGGATAATTTTTTGAATAAGAAAATGTTTCTGATAGGGGATAACTTGAATTGGAAATTGTAATAAAATCCTTACACATTGCTTTTCACGTTAGGTTCGTTGTATTAGTTATTTTATGTAAACTTTAAAAGTGTTTTAGACTAGCTGTATTTACATTTAGTTTACTCGTTTAAAGACTTTTCTTTATTTATATTAATTTTGTTGGTTTGTTTTTAAGACGTAATAAATAATTTACGGTGGAACTTTTTGAAGTTTTTAAACATAATATTGTAACATAAAACTTCATTTTATAAACAATAGTTAAGTATTCTTAAAACTTACTATAAAAAAGTATGTGGTGTTAGACAACTACGAAAAAGAAGATTAAACAAAATAAAAGATTCAAAAACTCTTGATGGATCAAAAATCAAATAAAAAACTTTTATTAACATATCTTATTATTAATGATTTTATGATATACTAATTTTTATGTATCTTAAACATATTGTAAATAAAAGAAAAATTATGATAAGATCTAAAACCATAAACTAAAAATAATACAGTGATATTGTTAAAGTATACAAAGTGTTTAAAGTTTAATCGTCACCTTAAAATTTAGAGGTGGATATATATTTTTTTTCGTAAAAAAAAAAAAATTTGTAAATAATAATTCTTAACAATAACGAAATCTAACAAAATAATAGCAGGTGTTGTTCATAAACACAATCGTTTTAAACTTAAATGTTTGCTTAATCTTTTAAGAAGAATTGTACAATCTCGCTAAACTAACTCCGGTATAACTTTAAAATCGTAATCATTATATTTAAGGCTTGTAAACCTTGTAAAACTTTGTGGAAGATTTAAAAACTAAATTTTTTTTAGCTTCACTTTAATTTTTTACCCTATATTTAGAAATTAAAAATAAATAATCTACAAAAGGTTGGTTTTATTTTAAAACTAAAAACTTTAAGTAGTATTTGATTATTTTACTATTACTCATAACTAACTAATTTAAACTGGTTGCAGCCTTATTACTTTATTAAAAAAGAATTTTCAAGCGAAACGAATAGTTAAAATAAAAACAATGATTATAGCTTATATAAACACAACAACTTTTTTATGTATTTGTTTTACTTATTGTTTTATGCTATTTTAAATACACTGTCAGTTATATTTGTCAATATAATTCTAATATTAAATGTTATATACATATTCTTTTGTTTAAAAAGTTTTATTTAATAACTGTAATGCTTCTTACACTTAATTATAAATGTAACTTTAAAATAGATTTGTTAGTATATTCATTTATATGAAAGATATTTTTTATTTCTTATTTTAAAGCTTATTAAGTTAAAAAAAACTTAAACTAATGAAGTTAAAAATGAGATTTTAAGAAAAAGAACTTCAATAAAAGTAAAAAAAAAACTCCTTTTAAGCATCTTTTAGTGCGTCACATCAATGACAAAAAGTACTAGAGTTTTTATATGATAAGCTATCATATTTCAATTTAATTTTGTTGACACTGTTGTTTCGAACTTTTTTAAGAAAAAAACTAAGTCAAGCATAAATACTTTGTTTAATATAGTTTTAAATGCCTGCTACAAATATACATAGAAATAAAGTTTAAAACTTTTTAAAGTACACAGTTTTATTAAGTATACTTAAAACATATTAAGTATTGTTATAAGTTATGAATTGTTTATAATCTGATAATCTTACTTAAAACGATAATACTAATTTATTTCTTTGTCATTACTTTTTTATATTGCATTTAATTGTATTTATAAAATGGATAACTTAATTAGTATAAGTATCTAAAACATAAGTTAATTGATTACATTTCAAAAATTATTTATATATGTTTTTTTTATTTTGCGTCTGATTTTTCTGTTGTTTGCACAACAGTTTAAAACAGGTCGATATATTAGTAAAATAGATAGTTTTCATTTTTTATCTATTTGTGTAAAGTTGTTTTTTTTAATAGTGATGCATGATTTTTCTTTAGTTAAAATTTATTTTGTGTTTAAAATAAGAAAGCTCTGAGTTATTATTAATTAATTAAAAATTAAAAACGAATTATATAAAAAAAACTTTTTTGTTTTAGAAAACAAAAAAAAATCTTCAAAATTAAAACTGTTTAGAGTTTAGGAATTCGAAAATTGAATATGTAAAAAAATAATTTACTTAATTAAATTTTTGCTTAAAAATAATTAAATAACATAAAATAACAATTTCATAAAATTTTTAAAATAAAGTTTCTTTTTTTAAAGCACCTGTTGTTTATCAATATTAAAAACTAGATTATAAATTAACAATAAGCAGTTTTTTATTTATTTAGATAAATTATTTGTTTTGTTAAAAGTATGCAACTTTTTTTGAGTGAAAAAGTTTTTAAGCTTGTACTTTTGCAAAGGTTTAAATTAAAAGTAAAGTTTTTACAAAGTGTTTAAGTTAATTAAAAGATAAATATTTTTAGAACTTAATATTTTTCTATCTAATAACTTTAATTGACAGATATTTCAAATAGTTTGAGCATTTTATGGTTTATTTTTTAAATGGAACAGAAGTTTGTATACATTTATATTTTATTAGTGTATGTATGCGTACAACTGACTTGATAAACGGAAGAACAACAAAAATTAGTCATATTTTCAAGAGGATATTTTTAGTTTAGAAAAATTAAACTTCTTTTTTAAGCTACTTTTAATATGATAAGTTTCTGATTATTTAAAATACATAAACTTTACTAAGTGTATCTGAATATAACAGATATTACCTCTATTATACAAAAATATCTGATTTAGATAAAACGAATAACAAAGAGAACACTTAATATAAATACTTTTTTTCAAACTAATACATTTTTTAAGAATTATAAAATACCTTTTCATATTTTATCAAGTTTCATATATAAATACTAGGATTTTTAAATGTAGATTTTTTAATTTACAACACTTAATTAAGGCAAAAAGAAACAAAGCATAAGCTAATTTAACTAATTAAACTTAGTAAATTCTATTGACACTAAATAAAAACTAATTTAAAATTAACTGATATTTTTTAATTTGTAAAATACACGAAAAACAGCATTTACTAATTCATGGTGTAGTAAGATTGTTTGATATTTGTGTATTGAAATACAACTATAACTTAGTTTGAAACATTTTTTTTTTATAAACTTTATAAAAATTGTTAATAATTATAAAAATCAAC
Source organism: Thalia democratica (assembly GCF_965202585.1). Classification (NCBI taxonomy): domain Eukaryota; kingdom Metazoa; phylum Chordata; class Thaliacea; order Salpida; family Salpidae; genus Thalia; species Thalia democratica. The sequence goes on from NC_139165.1 coordinate 65,303,507, forward strand.
TAGAATTTTACTTTTAAATCCGAGTAACAACTAAAATTATTAAATATTTTCGAAAACTCTAAACCTTTACTTATGAACACTAAACCCAAAAAGCAAATTCTTTGTATTTTTATACTACTATCTATGCTAAAACAAACAACTTTTATTAGTTATTTTTTACAGTTTTGTTATAATCTGTATTAAAAATACTTACGCATTCTGTTTCTTTTTTATTTTAAAGATAACAATTTCTCGTATATATATTTTTTTGCATAGTAAAATCATGATATACTACTAGATTACATTAATATATACACTTATTTTAAAACTAAGATAAAGCTTAATTTTTTACGTAAACAACCAGTAGCTCAAAAAGATAAATGACAATCAATTGTTTATAAGCTAATATAAATATACAAAACGAAACTAAAAATGTACTAATCATACAATTTTCAATGAAAACACAAACTTTTTTATCAGCTTAAATTAAGATTGCTAAATGAACAGATGGTTAAAAAACAAATCTTCGACAATTCAGTCGGCAGAACAAATAAGCTTACTTGCAGTAAAGTGTAAACTTAACAAAGAAGTTCATAGGTTTTCAATTAAAACAAACCAAGTTGATTTTTCCAAGTTTACTGAAACGATTAAGACGTTGTATCGTATAACAAGTAAATACTCATTGACAATGACTTACAAAAATCCAAACAAGAAAGGATACAAAATACTAGACTGCACCGAAGACTACATTATTGCACTGCAAGTTTGTGTCAGGACCACCGGAATCCTTAGAGTTACAATTTTGACTTCGTACCAAAAGTGCAGCCCTGCTTTAAACACCAAAATAAAAGCGCGGCCATTTTCTGTTCATGTAAACTATTTCACACCCAGTGACAGTTCTGAATCTGCTGAAAACTTGTACTTCGACACTAGCATTAAAAAGTCTAAAGAAAAAGTTCGACGAAGATCTTATACTTTTGATTAAAACTCCTAACAAAATATCATATTTCTTGTGTAATAATTTTAGACAAAAATAAAAATGGAAATGTTGTACAGACTTAAACATGTGCCTATACAATAAACCTTTTATTATAATTATTTTGATTATTTAATTTGAAGTTTTTTTGACATAAAGCTATTGTTTTCAACAATTTTAAACTAATTAATGTTACATATGATTTAAATTATGGTACAAAAAAAGACAAATAACGTTTTGTTTAGGTTTAACGGCATAAGTAGTTTTTGAAATTTACCTTATATCCAAAGTTCTTTTAAAGCTTAGTTTAAGCTTTTATAAACAACTCTTACTGAAATAGTTATTTCAAAATTTTTACACAAACAGATTTGACTACTATAACAAATACATTTTCAATATCGCTCAATAGATGTAGTAGCACTTTTTAAACTCAACTAATAAAACTATCAGTTAGTCATTTTTTAGGTTTAAGTAACTTATCAATCACTATTACAATTTTTTTACATAGGTTAAGTTTTAAAAAAGCACATAACAATGTATTAAAGTGTTTTTTTTTTAACAAAAAATACTTTTTAGTTTTCAAATATACTATAAATTTAATTGAAACTTAAGTTTTTAACTAAACATGGTAACGTATAAAAAGTGCAAAAATGTAGATGTTACAACTTTTATTATATGTATATTTTATATAGTTCTACTTGCATGCCTTCATATTTTTCTTTTAACTTTTACAACCTTTAAACGTTAAGTCAGGTACAGCAGCCTTTTGTAAATAAAAAGTCGTATTTGTTAAAAAATTGTTTTTGCGTGCCGACTTTTTTATGAAAATATTCTAGCAAGTAAAAAAAACCTGTAAAGCAATTTGTATTCTAATGATCGTTTAATAAGAACTTTTAATATTTACTAAAAAGAAAATTAAATTGAATTTGTAAGTGTTAATTGCAATAAAACTGTTTTAGTTATTTTGCGAAAGTTGCGTTAAACCTAAAGAGTATATCGCGCGCCCTAGTTTGCCGAGCCTTTTAAGTTATTGCCCATCAAAACGAATCAGTAAACTTAAAATGAAGAAGACATGAAGCCGTTTGACTTCGTTACATTCTTTTACAACTTCAATTATCGTATATTATAACTGTAATATGACAGACATTTATTTATTTGTAATGATGTAGAACAAAACCTTAAATAACTACAAGTTTTTATTGTTTCTAGAACATGTACTATTTATTTTAGTAAAGTAGTTTGTCAAGTTTAAAAACTAGATAAATGTCAATAAGTATTTTTAAAACGCAAAAATTACAAATTATAATAGCAAGGTTGTAGTTTTTAAAATTAGAAGTAAAAATTGTTTACTATTTTTATATGATTTGTTTTAGTTATGAATGTAGCCGTGCAGACCGTTTCAAATTATGGTACTGACTAAAATTTAATTTTAGCTTTAATATCTTCTTATAAATATCAGCCTTCTATCAAAAAAGTCTCTGCACGTCTTAAAAAAAAATCTTTTAAGCAATCATAGTATTTATTAAAACGAAGATAACAATTTAACGTCTTATATCAAAACACAAATAGTTAATTTTTAAATAAAAACTTGTGTTTCAAAAAGTTTTCAAAAGTATTCAAAAAAGTTTTATTTTGAAATGTTTAAAATGTTACCTAACTTACATATTTTAAAAAAATAACCGTTTTCAGTAAGAGATCTTTTTTAATGTAACAAAGAGGTACAGCTTATCATTAGGCATAAATAATTAACTTCACAATTCTCGATGCAATGAGCTAGAAACTAGTTGAAAACAAAATTTTTGTTTTTACATGAAAAAAAAAGTTATGTAAGCATTTAAAGTTGTAGACTCATTAAGAGTTTTTAGTATAAGTTAAAAAAAGTATAAAAGAGCTTAACTATCTATAATTTGTTATTCTATACAGGTTATTCAGTGTGTTTATGCTGTTTAAGGATCCGATGTTAACAGTGAAACATTGTCAAATGGTAAAACCTTCCTTGAGTAAACTATAAAAACAAAAATGATCTTTTATTTTACTAAGAAGCGAACACTTTAATTTATTAGGTTAACAAATATGCTTACATATGATATACAGATAAAACACTACGTTTTACTAATACACATGTTTTCAGTTATTTTATTACAATAGTATCTTAAAACACATTATATATATATGTATAATTAACTGAAAAAATACGATTTTAAAAATTCTGGTATATATGTTTCATAAGATTAGACGCCTTAATTATCAACCAGTTTAATTTAAAATAAAAAGCACTTTACTAAACATAGATGCTAAAGTTATACAAAAAAACAAAAAAAAGTATGACGTAATATTGTGCATTACAAAAATTCAGTACCAAAATCGATCTACCATCTAACTAATCAAACAACTAAAATTAACACTTTTTATATAAATTTTTTAAAAGCCTTTCATGTGGGCTCAGTAGAAGGTGTTCAAGTTTGAATAATAACCTTATTATATATATATATAAACAGTTTATTGAAAATTGTCAAATTCAAAAGGAACAGTAAGTGTGTTTCATAAAGCTAAATGCTTTAATCCTCGGCTGTTAAAGTTCGGGTTACAGCATTTAGTTTTATGAAAGTTTGTATTGTTTTTTTTTTGAATTCGACAATTTGTAATAAGTTCTTAAAAAGCCCCTCAAGTGGACTCTGTAAATTTTGATTTAGTTTATCAAATTTTGTTCTTTTTTATAAACATATATCTAGGTTAACTCTACAACTTTACATTTTATCTGTTTTGCTTGTTCCTTCTAAAATATTTTTATTGTGAGAGCTGATGATATTTATCATGTAGGAAGGCAGCTATACGAAATTTTGATCGTATTCCTATTAAAATTTTACGGTTTTTTTTTAAGGAAAGCGCAAGCAAACATTCCAAAAACTTCCTCCCGACATTGGTTTTGACAAAATTACAAAACGGTGGATTAAAATAAATAAGTTTTCTGGGTCTGTTGATCTTTTAATAAATTTTAAGCTGTTTTTGTAATAACCTTCAAGTTTATCGTATCCGCTTGTAGCTGTTGCCTCATTATAATCTTTTTTACTGCTGTTAAATATCTTCTTATTACGAGAAAGTTAACTACAAGAAACAACACGAACCGGTTACACTTTATGATGCAAAAGGTCAGATATGCGTATCATCATTTTTGATAGTTTCGTCACTATTGCTAGGGTAGCACTTTTGCACAGTGTAAATTTTAAACGAGTGATACTTTTGAACAAACTAAAAGTTTTCGGTTTTTATCCCTTAAACTTAAAAAAAAAGGTTTTGCAGAATTTCAAATTCAAAATTTACACATATTAAATTAAAACAGATTAGAATGTGTTAAAAAACAAATTATGAAGTTGAACTTATAGTCTATTAACTTTTTAGAAAATATTTTAGTGATTTAAGTTTAAAATACTTTTGATTGAAATAAATTAATTCTTGTTTTTAAATGCTATATATATTGTTTATAAAGTTTTAGATTTATTAGGAGTATTTATTTTTGTTTCTATTTTAAAAATGTATAAGAATATATAATCGACTAGTTTGCGATAATTAAATTTGTTAATTTCAACCTTTTTTTTAAACAGTATAAACATTTTAAGTTACTTTATTTTAATTTATAATTTAAGCAAATAAATAAAAAGAAAAGTTTTAAACACTGTCTTTCGATCGACTACGCATTTGTTATGCTTTGCACGTAAAATAAATATAAAATAGTTATTAAAATGCATGAATTTTACATTTATTTTGATCATTTTTTTGAAAATGTTTTAAATAATTTTCAAAGGTACATTAATCCCAGAACTATTAAGCCAATCACATGTTGGCTTACAACTTGATAACTTTTGCAGAGTTTATAAACGTTACGTGACGATTCAAGTTACGACCATTCAAAAATTTTGTAAAGGACTACATCTAAAAAAATTGTCTTTACTTGAAAAAACACTCATTCAAGTCTAACTAATTAGTTTATGATGTTTTTTTTTTGTTTTTTTTTAATACAAAAAGAAAGAACTTCTAAAACAAGCCATAACTCAATTAGTTTGCACGATTTATTTAAACCATATTTAAAAACTTTTTTAATTTGAAAAAAAGTTTGTGTAGCTATAATTAATAAGATTAAGATAGTAAAAAACAATAAAGTAAACTGCTTATTAAAAAATAAAATTCACAGTAACTCAAAATTATTTAAAATTTAATTATTGGAGTTTTAATTGTCGTGATCGTGAACCCATTATCATGTATTATGTACTTGTTTTTTTTAATACAAAAGTTTTGAATACTATTTAATTTATGCTCTAATAATGTAAAAGTTATACCATACAGCGATAATTTTCTAAAAAATCATTCTACTTAGCATCAAACTAATACACGAATCGAGGTAGACGTTTTAAAACTAAAATAAAAGTATAAAATAATAAGTAATAAAAAAAAATAATTGTAGATTACATATAACAAAAATAATTCAAGTTAGTTCTTTTTTAAAGGGTTTAGTGTTATAGTAGCTTTCTTTTTTATTTTCTGCTTTATTTTGTTATTTGTAAGTCATTGTTGTCTTTAAACCTACCTACATCTAAAAAATTAAGCAAGTAAATATAAGAAGTTTGTGAAAAAGTGTGCTTACTTTTTGTTTTTTTTAATAATTTTTTTTATAAAAGTTATATTCTTCTTATAAATTTTAATTTCAGTACTTAAGTTGTCTTGAGTTGGAAACGTTGTCCTAGTCACTTGAAAAATTTACACTGACTTTACAGCTAATAACACAATGTAGCTATTTCAACATAGCAGCTAACAAATAAGGAGTATATAATTAAAATTATAGAGTTATTAATTAAAAGAACGGTTATAAAGGTTATTAGTTTAATAGGTTGTACCCTACTCGTTTTAACTTATCATTTTACTTTAACTTTATTTCAAACTAATTTACATTTTTTTTATAGCTTTTTGTATATATTCATTCTTAAAAAAATATTCAACTGAGTCTTATTCAAATTTATTTTCAAGCTAACTTTTAATTTTATTTTAATATTGTTAATACGTTCGAGGTTTTATTTTAAATTCACTAAGTTTTTTTAAGTTTACAAAAATCACTTGTGAAAAAACGAAAACATGTGAAAAAGCAACATCCGTGCAATAGTGACTTTATATTAAACATTAAACACTTTATCTTTAGGAGGAAATATAAAAGTAGTGTTTTATTTTAAAAGTAATTGTTTCTTGAAAAAATAAACGTTGCTTAGGAATTTTTTTATGTATTAGTATGACAGCCTATCAATCTAAACTATCTATAAAAAGTTTGTATTAAATTCTAAGTTCTATTATTGAAAGCGTTAAAGATATTTAGTTTATATAAGAAAAAATTTAAAAAATTGTTTTTTTGCTAATTTAAGTTTAGCTTGCTAAAAAATATAACTAAATTAAAACAAGACGACTTTTTGTCAAGTCTTTTGATTTTACAGCTTTGAAATTTTTAGATCTCTTATAAAATTAATAACAACAGGGCATAAAATAAACTAATATTGTTAAATGAATATATGCAAAATTGTAAAGCCAAAGTATCCAAAAAAAAAAGACTAATAGTTTAGAATTTAATTCTAAAACTACAAATTATTAACTCTTATCGCCGTGATCACTAGGCCCCCTGGCCCTTACAAGTTATTGTCTTAATAGGTCTGCTATTGTGATTTACAACTGTTTACAAAATTTGTTTAAGACGTATGTATTTAAGTATATTTATTATTCGACGATAAAAAACACACTCAAAAAGTTTGGTCTAATCTAAGAACCTGGTGTACGAAAAATTCTTTCGGCTATGTAGCGATTATAGAAGGGATAGTTGCCAAATCTTAGACTATTGTTAAAAAAAGGTAAAATAGTAGAAGTTTGTTTTTATAAAGCAAATTTTAACAACTATGCTTAGATAGAAAAGTTAGAAAAAAGTTCACGAAAAAATTACTTTTAGCTTGTTCTTGCATATTTGTTTTCACACGCTACCAATACCAACTAAAATAAAACTTATATTTAGGTTGCTTCGCATAAGTTAATTTAACAAAAGATTGTTGGTGGCCTATTTTTTAATGTTTGCTGAAAAGGCCATTTTTGCCAAACACAGATCTAAGAACTGGTTTTATTAAAGGTTTAGCGTATAAAGCAAAAACTTAAACATGATCTTTCTGTTAAAAGTATTATTTGCATATTTAAAAAAAGGTAGACTTTAATTTTTTTTTCCAAAAAAAAAAAAATTGATTAAATTTTTTAACCTTTGTCATAAAATAAGTGATACACGTTAAGGTCTTTTTGAAGCGTTGCATTTTATATGAAAATTAGTTTTAAACTTCTTCTTTTTTCGAAAAAAAATTTTTTTTTTGCTTCCAGAATAAAAGTAGCTACTATAATTTCCCACTCTTTATACGGGGCCAAGTTTAAAAAATAAACACCAATATCTGTTTTTTATTCTAATTAAAAAGCTAATAAAAATTGAAAAAAAAAAAGTTTGTAGTTAAACAAACTAAAAATTATATAAAGTGTTTTAAGCTAAACAATTACTTTAAAACGCAAATACTAATTTTAGCCAAAACTTGATTATTGTGACATAAATATACTATGAAGGGAAATATAGTTACAGTTATTAAATATCATGAAACGATAAAAGTGCGAAACTGCAAATAAATGCTGTTTTATTTTAGCATTAAGTTAAGATACTAGCAACTTGAAAGATTTTCTTCAATTATTAACATGTGAACTCTAGTTTTATGTTAAATTAAATTACCTTTTAAATTTCTCAAGTTGTTTTGAAAACTTACATATTTAATCTTTAATTGTTCTCTTCGAATTTTAAGTCAGATTGTTAGTAGTAGTTTAACAAACTAATTTTTTGTTTTACATGCACACAACTAAAACACATTTGTTTTGTACAACAATTCAATTGCTGGTTTTGATCTTACCACTAATTGCTACTCAGCTTATTAGGTGATTAGGTAATTATCCAGGATGATGTTGCACCAATATCAAGCTAAAATTATATTATATTTGTTGTCTTTTTTAACAATAATTTTGTTTAGCAGAGCTAAAATTTAATTTCCTGCTTGTGTTTGATATTTAGAAAATGTATAGGAAAAGAAAGAATTGACAAATAAAATTTGATGATCAAAAAGTCTAAAAAGTCAATTTTCCATTTATGTATACTTGAGGTATTTGTCTTAAAAAAACTATAAAAAAGAGTGACTTTTTATTCAGTTTTTTAATCTTTTTCTCCCTTAAAACAGGGTTGCCACTTTACCTGGAAACCTTGAAAAACCTGGAATTTTGAAATTTTCAGATGTTCAGTAATAAAATTTCGATTTGACCCAAAAAATCTATCATATAAATAAAAAAAATTTGTCATCATTAAAATTTTTTTATTAAAAAAACATATTTAAAGTAGCTGTATATTATCTTTTCCATGCTTTTATACTATATAACACAGTTTCTTACCTTAGACTTAATTTTATACCAAAAATAGACCCTAAAATGTGTACTTTTAAAATCCTGGAAGAAATTTTGAAAACCTGGAGAATTTTTGGAAAAACAAGTGGCAATCCTGTTAAAAAAAACAGGGTTACAACTTTACCTGGAAATCTTGAATTTGACAATTTAGGCAAAAAAAACTTGAAAAAACCTGAAACTTGAGAATATTTTAAAAAACTGAAAAAACCTGGAATTTTGAACAAAAGTTACTAAAAAACCCTGGAATTTTAACAAATTTCACATGTTCAGTAGTAAAATTACGTTTTGACTCAAAAAATCTATCATACAAATAAAACTTTTTTGTCATCATCAAATTTTTTTTTTATTAAAAAATATATTTAAAGTAGCTTTACAGTATCTTTTCAATGTTTTTATACTATTTAACACATTTTCATACCTTAAACTTAACTTTAAACTAAAAAAAGACCCAAAAATGTTTACCTTTAAAAACCTGGAAGAAAATTGGAAAAAATAAGTGGCAACCCTGTAAAAAACCTACTCAAATCTCAAACTTTAACTGGATTTATGTCAAGAGTTAAGTTTGAATATTATAAAGCTTTAAAAATAAATTTATTGTCCAAATATAACTCTACAAAATAAGATCAAGATTTTAAAAAATTAAATTATTTTAAATTAAAGTTAATTTACATTTTCAAAATTTTAAAAATGTAATAATTTTTATTAAAACCTTTCTTTAGAAGGATAATATGATGCTTGAGCAACATAAGCTATCTCAATCTGTCCTGAGCAACATAAGCTGTCCTGGACAAGACGTTAAAATGTATCCGTGGTGTGCGACTTGATAACCAAAAGGTTTTTTGTGCACCAGGTCTTAGGACCAAATATTTTAAGCATATTTTTTGTTGCTCAAAAGTTGTTGATATTATACTTTTGAATTTGCAGTTTATAATTAACTTGCAAAATATATAAAGTAGAGCATTGAAAATTTTAAATAGTTATTATATAAAGTAGTTTAAGTTACTTTACATGCTGGTTCTCACTTACTTCTCATGCTGGTTAAGGCCACATCTGTTAAATTCAGGCCAAGTAATTTTGAGAAAGTTATAATGTTTAAATAGTTAAAATCTAATTTGAATAATTGTTTAAAAAGAACTAATATGTTTATTGAACGACAAAAATAAGCAATCAAAATATTTGGTCCTAGGACCTGGTACACATAAAACCTTTCAGTTATTGAGTCCAGAGTCCAAGTTATCAAGGGTAACCTTTTAACGTTTTGTCTAGGACTAATGTGAATATTATAATATTTATAACAGTAAATCTTAATTTTATTTGTATTTCACAAGTTGTTTTCAAGCTGAAAAGTATCTCACAATCAAATATTTTTGCTTAGTAGACCAAATCTTGTATGTGACAGGGTGGTCATTTTATCTTGAAAACTATAATTCAAAAATTAATGTAAAAAAATGTGATTTTGAACTATTTTAGTATGTTGGATAATGAAATTAGATTAGATAAAAAAAAATTCATAAAGTTAAGAAGTTCAATACTATTCAAAGTTTTATTTATTAAATCACATATAAACTATATATTCATAATCTTATCAGTATTTTAAGTTATTTAATACTCTTTTTACTAGAATTTGATTTTATTTTTTGCTGAAAAAAAGTATTGTCACACACTCAGGCTAGTGAAAAAGCTTTAAGAAGCTCTGGCCAACTAAGACTAGTTTATTTTTGTAAAACTCAAGCTAGTTAGGATTTTTTCCTATACATTAGGATAGTTTTATGACTATTAGGTTTATAAATTTATTTAAAGTTATTGTTTTTGTTGTTGATATTAAGTCATTTTGTTGTCATTATAAAGTTTTTAAGTAACCATGCTTAAATTAAAATTTTCAGTTTTTTGTCTTCCTTGTTTGTATCTCACATATTCAAGCTATTATAATTAAACTAGTTTGTTATTAATTACACAGGCTACCTTTGACTTATTTTATATAGCTACAACATGCTAATTTTATACTATTCAATACAGTTTTTAACCTTAAACTTAGCTTTAAACTAAAAATAGACCAAAAAATGTGAACTTATAAAACCCTGAAGAAATTCAGAAAACCTGGAAGAAATTTTTCAAAAAAATTTTGCAACCCTGATTTCTACACATTACTACAAATTTTTCAGTGTAAAATTTTGTATTGATATCAAATTATTATACTTAAAAGCTTTTTTTATTCAGCTTCAATATTTTTTATTTTCATATTAATGTTTTATTTGCCACTACATCATAATAGAAATATTAAATTTTTCATAAAAATTTGGTTGCCATAAAACCTGGAATTTGAAAAAAAAACCTAGAAAAACCTGGAAGTAGTAAAATTTTGGTTTGAAACAAAACACCTATCATTATAAATAAAAAAATTATGTCATCATCAACATTTTTTTAAATAAAAAAACAAATTTATAGCTTTACAGTATCTTTTCAATGTTGTTATACTACTTAATATAGTTTTTAACCTTAAACTTATTTTTAAACACCAATTCAGTAAGAAACACATTCTACGTTTAAAATTTATTCGCATGACGACGTTTCGACTTTCAATAAGTCATTATCAACAAATTACTGTGCAAAAATAAATAAAATTAGTGATAAACAACTAAGTATACAAAAAAAAATTTCTAAGTGATACATTATATAAAAATTTTATAAATTAAGATTATAAACTCTAATACAAAAAAAACATTTTACATAAGTACTAACAAATTGTTACACTAATATATATCAAACTAATCAAAAATTCTTAATGTATGGGTAATACCCGGTTTAATTAATTGTTTATTTAAAATTGGAATTTTAAATTTTAGTGCAGTGGCACCAATTAAATGGAAAAGAGCTCTAATACTGTGGTTTGTAAACAGAGTGAGAGTTATAGCTTCTACGCATAACATTTACAAACAAGAAATCACAAGCTTAAAAGAAAAGTTCTTTAAGAATGGATATCCAAAGAAATTTGTTGATGACATAATTGAAAGATCTCTTGATATTAATAAAGACTGCACTAAACAAAAACTAAGTAACTCAGACTTCAAAAATGTTGTAAAGGTACCTTATATTGGAAAACCTAGTATCGAGTATAAAAAGAAACTAGAAAAGCTTCTAAACAACTACATCGAAGAATTCAAAGTAATTTTTACCACAACAAAAGTAAGCAATTACTTTAGTAATAAAGATAAGACACCCCATGAATTAAAATCAAACGTGGTCTATGAGTACAAATGCTCTTATGATAAGAGTATCCAATATATTGGATTCACTTCACGACCATTAGTAGAAAGAATTAAAGAACATTTAAAGGGCAAAACATCGGTATCGGACCATATTAGCAATTGTAATGTTTGTAAAAATGAAAAAATAACTGCTAATAATTTTGGAATTTTGAAAGAATGTAGAAATAAATTTGAGACCCTAATAAGTGAAGCTCTACTAATTAAACGCTATAATCCAATTTTAAATAAACAATTAATTAAACCGGGTATTACCCATACATTAAGAATTTTTGATTAGTTTGATATATATTAGTGTAACAATTTGTTAGTACTTATGTAAAATGTTTTTTTTGTATTAGAGTTTATAATCTTAATTTATAAAATTTTTATATAATGTATCACTTAGAAATTTTTTTTTGTATACTTAGTTGTTTATCACTAATTTTATTTATTTTTGCACAGTAATTTGTTGATAATGACTTATTGAAAGTCGAAACGTCGTCATGCGAATAAATTTTAAACGTAGAATGTGTTTCTTACTGAATTGGTATTTAAAAACTCCAGTATCCCCACCTGTTTTTTATTTTTAAACGACCAATAACTTATAGACTTATAGATTGAAAAACCTGGAAGAAATTTCTCAAAAACCATTAGCAACCCTGTAAAAATTGTCATTTTAACCCAAAAATTATCCATATCACCTTTTAAAGATACTTAGATGATAATATCAGCCTTAGGTCATAATGGTTATTAGAAAAAATAATACTAAAACTACTGAAAAACTAACAAAAAGTTAGCTTTTAAAATTAATATACTCTTTTTCTCAAAATCCAAGGATAGTAATAATTTTTTTTTAATACTGTTTAGAGGTGCATTTTAGAGAAACATTACTTAAAATAACATAGTTTGATCTTATTTTATTTACTTGATTATTGATAGCTTCTAATTTAAGTCGATCATTTGATGCTTTAGCTCTTACATCTTTTTACACACATATTTTTTATGAAGTAATATAGAAAAATTATGAGCTATAAAAAAATAAAATTTAGATAAATGCTGACCCTAATTGATCTGATACCATTTCTTAAAGACTATCTTATGACAGGGTTGCCACTCTTTGAGCCAAAAAAATTTCCCTGAGTAACCTTAAATTTCCCTGAGTTTCCCTGAGTATTTTTCAAATCTTAAAAAAAAAATTTTCTCTTCTAACACAAATTATTAACACCTCATTCTCATTTTTCTTCTTTAATAATAAAAGGAAGGTTGTATGTGTATGCTTCTGCATTAAATTAAAAAAAAAAACTGTTTTCAAAAACTCAATCTTAAAAGGTTTAAACCAAAAAGGCTTTCAATTTAAGATGTTTTTTCGACATACTGTGCGATTTCAATGCCCTTATACCCATGTTGGATAAGACCATTGGTGTATCATCACCACACTACTTACATTTAAATTTCTCTTTGTCTACATCCTCAAGTAACCAATCTTTGAAGTCTTCATGGTTAAGCCAACTTTTTTTAAACAAGGTTTTAAACTGTACTTTACTCATAATACTTAAAAAAGCTTTTAAATTAAATCTGCAAAAAAGTTGTCAAGTATATTAAAACATTCACACTAAAAAATTAATTACCATTACTGCTACTACTTTTGAAATTATTATTTATAAACAAAAATTTAACCTCTATTTTTTAACAAAAGTAATACAACACTAATCTGTATTAATTTTAATTTTTTTTACTGAAAACAACTAGCTGTAAACAAATAACTTTATTATTTTAAAAATAAGAACTAATAGTACAACATAGTGTTTTTTAAACTACAAAAGTAACTAAAAATAAAAAGTTTATTAGAACTTTTCAATGAATAGTTAACAACAACTTTCATTTCTCTAAACTGTTTTATTTTACTTAAGTAAATATAAATTTAAAACTTAAAAAAACTACAATGTTAATACTAAGAATATTGAAGAACTAGCCGCAAGGCTAAAAAAATTCTAAATAACCACTTAAATAATAAAAATTACTACTTTTGAACAAAATATTGAAACTGGATTAACTAAACCTCATTCTAGATCTAGAAAAAAATTTCCCTGAGATTTTCAAAAACTTCCCTGAAATTTAGAGAAAAAATCAAAACTTCCCTGAGTTTCCCTGAGTTAAAAGAAAAATGCCAAAATTCCCTGAGTTTCCCTGAGATTTTCTACAGTTTGAAAATTCCCTGAGTTCCCTGAGTGTGTGGCAACCCTGTTATGATCTGTGTGAAAAAAATAAATTATTTTGTTAAAACAATTTAAAACTTCGAGTTAATTGTTTGCTAATAGAGATCCTAGCAAAGCAAGTTTTTTTGAATATATAATAACAAATTTTCACATTACTATTTCTTTATTAAACTAACATATGTTTCAGTGTGTTAACAAGCTTCAACGCAGCTCTGTAAAAAATAAAACTGTAAGGAAAGAATAGAAGCTAAAGTATGTATATATAACATATGTTTGTTTAATAAAGAAAGACTACTGTGAAAATTAGTTATTTTATGTTATGAAGTCCATATGATAAAAATTTAAATTGCAAAAATTAAAATATTAATTGTTATTAGTTAACATTAAACGATTCCTTACTAAGATGCTTCTTAACAAATTTCTAATGTCCACCAGATTACATAAATTTTAGTTTTTTGAATATGCCTAGTACCAAAGGCAAAAAGGACAAAGAAAAGGTAAGTAGTAGAGACAAATTAACAATATTTATATTTGAAATAGTAGTTAAATAAGCTAAAAGCTTTATAATATATAATACTACATTAAAGTATCTAATATATTTTTTTGTCAACTATTTTTTAAAATTTACTATATAAAACACTACTATGTGAGAAAAAAAAGAGTTGTATAACTATAGAATACAAGTTATAATTTTAAAGTAAACACTTATTTTTATTCACTAAATTGTATTTTAACTTCTTTAAAGCAATTTACAAGCTGTCTAAGGTAACATGAACTCTTATTTAGTTTCAAATTAATTTTCAGAGACTTGGCCATCTTGGGTTTCTGGTTAATAGTTATCTTAGTTTTATGTTGATGCTTTTTCGTTGTTTTTGTTATGCTTAGTATTGTTGTATGCTGCATAAAAGTAATTATTAATTTTGTTTATTTAACATAAAATATAGTTGCTTACTTATAACAGTACTATATTAACTTCAAACGTAGCCTAGAAAAATAAAATGTTTAAGAAACTTTTTCAAATTATTTTTACAACTAACAATTTAAAATATAATAATTTTTTTGATCAGTCTGTATATTTAACTTAAGAAATATCAAGATATAAATGTTTCTTTTTTGTTAGTAAAATGTTTATACTATAAAATTAGATGTTTTTTGTGCTAAACAAAGTTAAAAGTAAGTTACTGTTTACTTATCTTTTAATCAAATTTAATATACTAAGTAAACATCATTAGATATTGTTATTAATGCATGTCAATAAATAAGTTTTTCTGCCTTGAATAAAAAGTTTTTGAATGCAAATGAAATGCTTTAAAACTTTAGATAATTTCCTTATAATGTATCTCATTAAAATAGAAAGAAAACAAATTCACCTATAAAACCTTGAAACATCTATTAAAAAAAGCTTTTGTGAATTATTATTGAGTGAGATAAAGTTATTATTGTTAAACAAATTATTTTTACTATAATTTCAAGTGCTAGAGGATACAGTTTTAATGAATTTTGAACAAAAAAAAATGAATTGAAAAAGAATATTAAAATCCTTAAACCTTTAATTTCACTTAACTCTTCAAAGTTTTTATACAATTTATTTGAATTGACTACATTATGAAAAGTTTAAATTAAACATCTATTATTAAATTCCATGCAACACATTGTTTTTTATCATCCAATTTAAACTATATTAAGAACTATGATTATTTGAAAGTTTTAATATTGTTGAGGTTTTTGTATTTCCTGTTTGAACTCTGTTTTCATAAATTGAAATTCGATTATTTTAGAAAGTTCAAAACTTTTAACCAAAAAACAATTTAAAGCTTTTTATATGTGTGTTTTTACTACATGCTTCAAGTTTAATGTTTTGGAATGAAATAAAATTAGTTTTACAAGTTAACTATCTTTAAGTTTAATTATTATAATTTTTAACCTGGATGATTTTTTAAAATAGTTTTCATTTAATTCAATAAATAAAATAGAAAATTATTAATTTGTGACCAAATATAGTTGAAATACTTTAAGTTTTTACAAAAATCTAAAGACACATACGAAACAATTCAAGTTTTGTTCAGAAAATGTTATTTTAAGGAACAGAAAGTATTTATAATAAATTTTCTTTAACAAGTTTTTGTCCCTCTTTATAGCCACCTGAACTTTTTATTAAATACCAAGTTGTTAAAAACCAAAGCTTTTGTAACTAATGCTTTCTCATGTTCTTAAATTAGTGTAGTTTTATAAATTAGACATCTTTAAAAAAAAAACAAATTAATAGCTTAGATAAAACTATAAAGAAAGGTATAAAACAAAAAATTATTTCCTTATATGAATTTATAATACAATAAAATGTTATTTTTAGTTTTCTTATAAGTTATTAAGTTAATATTTCAAATTTAGTAATACTATAATCATGTAATAAAGTATGTATAATATAATAATAAAATGAATATTTTTTTATTAACTAACGTATAGAGTTATTAAAATTATTGAAGTCACATAACTTAATTTTTGCTTTTTGAAAAACAAGATATGTTTTATTTCATTCATTTTTATGTTCTGCTTTGTTATATCTTAAAACAATTTTTAATTTCCTTCTTTTTTGGTACTTAAATTACTAAATGTTAACATTAGTACTTGTTATTCATTCTAAAGTATATTTTAATAATTTTTTCGATGTTTTATCGTAAAACTTTGATAAACTAATAACATTTTCATTTACTATTCTATTTTATATGCTGATGAGTTAAATAAATAATATCAAGATTTTGTTCTGTTTTGTATGTTCAGTTATAACTGTGTAAAAATTTAATGTTATATTTATGTAAAATGTTAAACTTTAATGATTTTTTCTTTTACAGTACTATATCAACATTTTAAAAATGTGTTAAATTTATGCTTGACGTATTGTCAAATGAAAAAATAGTAAATTTTATGTTCTAAATGATTTATTTTAAGACATCATTTTTATTGTAATTCATTAATTGTAAAATTAGAATTCTTAAACTTACAAACATTTAGGCAGTATATTTTATAAACAGAGTGGTAAATCATCAAATTCAAACAAATCAAAAGAAAAAGAAGAAGAAGAGGTAATCAAGAGGCATTGTAAAAATATATATAAACAAACCTAACCTTGTAAAAAATATTAATTTTGGAACTTTATAAAAAAATATGTTTTAAAATGCCACATATATTTTTGTTTACAGTTTACAGCTAAAAAATGTTTCAATGTTTTCTGTCTAAAGTTTTTGTTCATGTTGATAATAGTTCCATTTATATTTGTTTTATTTTAATGTCATTATCCTATTTAACATATTTTTTTACCTTGAACCTAATTTTAAACTAAAAATAGACCCTAAAAATTGTAACTTTAAAAACCTGGAAGAAATTTGCCAAAAATATTTGGCAACCCTCATTGATAAAAATTTAGTTTATCAATTTTAGTATTTTTATTAGTTTTTTATATGATGTTTCTTTTTATATCTTTAAAATGTTTTAAATGTTTGTAACAAAGTTGAAATGATACTTTATGTTACATCTATTATTTAATTATTGAGATTTTAAAATTTATTTACTAAATTAAAGTAACTAAATATAAAAATTATAGAAAAAAGCAAAGTTAACTTCAGCAAATCCTCCAGTCACGCCTTTAACTAAGGGAAAGTATGCACAAGGTGGAACAATGGTTGTAAAAAAAGATAGAAGACAAAGCTCATCAAGGTTCAACGTTACTAAGAACAGAGAACTTGTTAAGATACCTGCTCTTAAAGGTTATTATTTTAAATAATTTCAAAGTTTTTTATATGAATTTTATATATAAAAATAAGTAACTACCACACACAGAAAAAATTATTTTAAAGTTAATTTTGTACAAAACACATTAAAAGTAGCATTGCAGTATCTTTTTTGTATTTGTGTATTATCAATTACATTTTTTAGCCTTAACTTTAGTTCTATACAAACGAGAGACAAAAAAATTGTACTTTCAAAAACCTAGAGAAATGTAGAAACCCTGGAAAAAAATTCTAGTAAACTAAAGTCCACCGCTCTATTAAGGGCATAGGGGGGGTAAAACACCCTTTTTTGGTTTTTGATCTTTTTTATGTAGTTTTTACTAAGCTACAAAATGCTTTTAACAGATTTAAAAAATTCAAAATAATTTTTGAGATATAGCCGGTCAAAGTCGGAGCCAAAAATAGTTTCTTTATGGGAGGCGCAAACTAAAACAGCAAAAATAGACTATTTCACTAAAAATCTATCTTCTCCTACGTTTTTTGAGATAACTACCTCAAATTTGCAGGAAATGTTCCTTGATATATTTAGAAAATTCTGTTCAAACAGAATTTAAAAAAATTTAAAATTTAAAATTTTATATAAAAAATAAACAAAAAAAACTGTTTTTTTTTTAGTTTTTTTGTTATAAATTTTTTATTTTTTTTATTTTTTAAATTTAGTTCCAACACTTTTTTCTAAATATATCAAGGAACATTTCCTGAAAATTTGAGGTAGTTATCTCAAAAAACGTAGGAGAAGATAGATTTTTAGTGATTTCTAGTTATTTGCCGTTTTAGTTTGAGCCTCCCATAAGGAACCTATTGTTGGCTCCGGCTATATCTCAAAAATTATTTTGAATTTTTAAAATCTTTAAAAAGCTTTTTGTAGCATAGTAAAAACTATATAAAATAAAATCAAAAACCAAAAAAGGATGTTTACCCCCCTATGCCCTTAAAAGTCTCCAATATGAGAAACATACAGAAGATTTCAATATAAACCCTCAAATTAAAAAAAAAAAAAAAAAACTTAAATAGAGACTTACAATATAAAAACAATTTATGGTATAATATTTAGTTCTTCAACTAATTTTCATTAAAGCTTGACGTAAAGGCATAGGGGGAGTCCAACACAGGGTTGCCACATGGTCAGGAAAAGTCAGGAAAAACTATAAAAAATGACTAAAGTCAGGAAAAAATGGTGGTTTTCGAAAAAAAGTCAGGAAATTTGATTAAGTTTTAAAAAAAGTTAGATTTTGTCAGTTTAAGTTTACAAAACTCCTTATTTTCCAAAGCCTTTAAATAATAAAAAGTTAATTAAAAATCCTTTAAAATCAGATTAAAATTGCAAAATTTTCCTAGAAATTTACAAAATTATTTAATTTCCAATGCCTTCATTTGGAATATATTAATAAGTAACCTTTATAAAACTGCAAAATTTTTCTATTAACATATTGAACAACTACCCTACTTGAACAATCAGTTTTTGTAAGCTTTTTAGTATTGATGATCAGTAGCAAAGACACTTCCATAGTGAAACTGTGATATATACACAAAAGTTTACCTAGCATAATTTTAGAATTAAAGTGTTTTTTGTATAAGTAAATAATTGAGGCAGCAAAATTGGAGGTAAAAATAAATGAGTGCAAAAAGAAAAAAAATGAAGTCCAAAAATTGTGGCCAGATTTAGAGAAAAGATTCTCTTCAACAAGTGTAGGAGCAGCAGATGAGAACGATTTAAATTAAACGAGGTTATGGTTTTAACTGCCAAGAAAATAAAGCGGGATGCAGACCAGATAAAGGAAACCATACTTTCATTAGATGAAGAGGTTGAAGCGCTAATAAAGAAATGGAGAAAAAGTTTTTAGTACATATAAAAAAAAACAGTGTTTATTAAGTTCGTTATTGTTTTAAGGTTTCAGTTGTGAAAGTTAGTTATTAATTTAAGGTTTTAATTGTAAATGTTCCTTGTATGTTGCTTCGTTTATTAAGTAAAAATTTATGTTAGGAAATGTTAAAAAATTGTGTCTTTTTTCAGACAAACTGTGTTTATAAGGTATTAATAAAAGTGTTTTGCTAATAGAGCTGTTTATTGCAAATACATCAATCACACACTGGTAGTTCAAGTAATGTAATGGATGTTTGATGATTGAATTCAGCAAAAAAAAAACTGTTGTTTTAACCTGTTTTAAAAATTAGATTGAATGCTTTATACAGTTTCAAGTGTTAGATTGTGTATTTTAGAATAAGTTTAAGCTAAGAGTTTGATTTAGAAAAGTAAGGAAAATTTAACTAAAAAGTCAGGAAAAGTCAGGAAATTTTTCTCAACCTGATTTGTGGCAACCATGCAAACATTTTTTAACATTGGCTTTTAATTGAAATCTTGGAGTGTATACTATAAGATACTTTTTATACAATGAAAAATCAATTATATTTTTAGATATAACCAGTTTTGTAAAAGAATCTGATACAATCATATCGTGTCACAAATAGTTAAGGCTAATTTTTTCAGAATTTTGTAAAATTTATCTCCTTCATTTTAAAAGTAATTTACTTCAAATTTTCAGGAAATGTTCATTTTTGTATACAAACAACTTGTATAAAGTGGATTTGAAAAAAAAAAGTTAAAAATTTGATTATAAATAAATTCTTTGTCTATTAAAAAAAAATGATGAAAAATAAAGAATTCGTTCTTTAGAAGTTGTTTCAAAGTTATTGAAGATTACTCTGAGAAAGTTAAAAAAAGTTTTAAAAATGAAGGAGGAGATATATTTTTAGTGTAATAGTCTGTTTTCGCCTTTTCAGTTTGCGCTTCCCATAAAGAACCTATTGTACACTCTAACTTTAATTGATTATATCTCAAAAGTTACTTAAAATTTTAATAATCATTGAAAATTAACTAGTTTCTTAATTAGTTATGTGAAAAAATAAGACCAAATTTCAAAAAAAAAGTGTTTCTTCACTATGCCCTTTAACCCTTTGTAGAAGTTTAGAAATAATTGCCCCTGTTTTTTACAAATGCCCTTTTACTGCAAATTACGTATTTACTTTGCAATGCCTTATTAATAAACGCCCACTGATAGCAAAATCTGCCTCTTAAATAAACAATATTGCCCACTTTGTAAAACCCTGGTCTAGGTCTATGTTGTATTTTGTTTTGATTAGAATCTTCAATTTTCGTTTATATATGAATTGTTAAATTCAGTAGACTCAATTAAATGTTAAGTTTCAAAAACTTTTGTTTAAGGGATAAATAGTACTTATAGTTTTAAAGTTACTGTTATTATTGAAAAATAAAGTCTGAAGGCAAAGGTCTCTATTAAAGTGATATAACTGATCGCACTGTTTCTTACGACCTAATTAGTTGCCAATTAACAAACTACTTGATTTAGTTCTAAAATAGAGGCTTTTAAAAAATCAACTGTTGTATAGCTTTCTAGGTAACTAGTATGAAAGTATATGTTTTTTACAATTTGTTTTTAGGCTATTCTTTTTGTTATGTTCTAGCAACAACAAAAATTTTTTTTATGTTGTGTTTAGGTACTTAACTATTTTAAATAATAAAAACTGGTGTATTGTTTCTATTTGAAATTTAATTAATAAACACAAATTTTGTTGATGTATCATTAATAGCATAATACAAGTAGTTTTCCAAATATTCTCATTGTTTTGTATGTTTTCAAACGGTGTTTTTAAAGAAGTAGTTTATGTTTTTATTAACAACAGTTTTGTGCTTGTCTCATGGCATAATTCTTTCATCAGACTTTCGCTCGGATGGCTTTCTCTGATATTTAATTTTAAACGTTAATGTTAAAAATGTATCTATTAGAATTTCTTTTGCTTTTATGAAAAATAGTTTTCGAATGCAGATGCAGCAGCAGACCAGGTAGAATCTTTATTTAAACGCAAGCTACAACAGTGTTGTGTTGTTTTTGACTTTATTGCTGACCCACTTTCTGATCTCAAATGGAAGGAAGTGAAACGAGGCGCGTTGGACGAAATGGTGGAGTATGTTTCTCATAATCGCAATGTGATCACTGAACCTATATATCCTGAAGCAATACACATGGTTTGTTTTAATATGCAACCTAATAAGAAGTCCATGTTTTTATAAAATAATTTGATAATAGTCTTGAATTATTGAAATATTTTTTTTTAATGTATTTGTTTTATTTAAAAAATGTTATGAATATGTTAAATAGATATTGATAGGTATATTTCAAGATTTAATAGCTTTGAAGTATTTTTGATTTAAAGTATATTTAAATATGTGTATATCTGTCTCATACATAGGTTTGTACTTTTACTTGTTTATTATTAAATGTTTGCTTGTTTTGTCACCACTATGTTAATTTTAATAATCAGTAATGATTTTTTAAATAATTTATTTAAATAGTAATCAATTTAGAAGTATGCTCAATAGTTATAAGTAAGTAATTCAAGTTCTGTTTTTTTTACACAAATTAAAGAAAGTATATATCAAATGTAGTTCAGTAGTTTACTACTTAAACTAAATTAAGTTAAGTTCCTATTAACTTTAAAATAAATTTTAACAGTTTGCAGTGAACACATTCAGAGCACTACCGCCTTCTTCAAATCCTGCAGGAGCAGAATTTGATCCTGAAGAAGACGAGCCAACACTTGAAGCATCCTGGCCCCACATTCAAGTTCGTCACTGGCCAACTAGCCTTTTTCTAGTTAAAAAGTACACATTTTTTAAAGCCTAAAACAACAATATTAATTTTTTAAATAATTAATTTCAAACTTTTACATGATAATTCAACTTCGTAAATGTTATTTTTTCAAGCATAAACAACTGAAAATTTTCTTTTAAAACGTTAGTTTAAAAACAAAAATGTATGTTAGTAATAAATGATTAATATTTAATAGTTTTTAAGTTTTCAAGCTTTAGTTATATATTTGATTTGAGGACGAAAAGAAACTTAAATAGTTATTAAACTTAAATTTACTTTGCAGCAACTGCGTTTATACTTGACTATTTGTTATTTTTTAAGTTTTTACATTATAAATCTATTTAAAAATGTATTTTTCTAGTTTTTTCCTATTTTTAATATTTTGGGTTGCATCTTTTTTATTAAAACTAAATGTTGCATTATTTATTTTAACAGCTGATTTACGAATTTTTCTTGCGATTTTTGGAATCACCAGATTTTCAACCCACCATTGCAAAAAAGTATATTGATCAAAAGTTTGTGCTAGAGGTTAATTTTTTTTTTGTTGAAAACGTTTTTTACTACTGTTTAAGATTTATTAAAAACTAATCTTATTTTTGATAGGTGAAATGTTCTTAATTTTTCTTTCCTCTTGATTATTCATGTTTTACTATAGCATCAATATATAGTCTATCAATATTTTTTGTTGAACTAATTAGAACAGTACTTAAATTTATAATTTTTGAAGTATTTAAAAGTTTTTGAGCTGTAAGAACGTAGTTAAATGAATTTGTTTGCTATTTTAATTTAAAATGCTTCGAAAATGTTCTCAGCTATTGAAGCTGTTCGACAGTGAAGATCCTAGAGAACGAGATTTTCTTAAAACTACTCTTCATAGAATATATGGAAAATTTCTTGGCTTGAGAGCTCATATACGGAAACACATAAACAACATATTCTACAAGTATAGATTTTAAGTTGACTAATAAAACTAGTTGTATAAAATCGTTGTTTAAGTCTTGAAACTCTTGTTTTTTATTTCCATGATTTAGTATTTGCTTTTTTTAGAAATGGTTTACAACTTATTTTTTTTCATTAATAAAAATGCGGCTGTAATGTCAGCTAATTGAAACTGGGCTTTATAACTATCTAGAGCGTTTAGTGACTAAAAAATTATGCAAACATTCTAAAAGTAATAAAATTTGTTCTCGAACAAGTTATTTACACAATAGTGATATAAGTCTGTTACTTTTACTACTTATCAAATGAAGTAGTATTCTTGCAATCTAAATATTGGTACAAAACTAGATACTTTTACTTGACTAATTTATTTATTTTTTAAAATATTTTTGTATTTACTTGTAATATTATAAGTCTACTAATCCATATTTTTGTGCTTAACAACTTATAAAAATTAAGGTTTATATTTGAAAGTGAAAGACACAATGGAATAGCTGAACTATTAGAGATTTTAGGAAGGTTTGTTAATTTTCTATATGTAGATTAATCTGTTAAAGCTCGCCTTTACTGTCTAATCGTTTCAAATGACCACAGACTTAAATTAAATTTATGTTGTTAATTTTTTTTTTGTGATTTAGTATCTGCTTCTTACTTATTTTTCATAGTTTCATCTCAAATATGACTTTTAACAGTATTATAAATGGGTTTGCATTACCACTGAAACAAGAACACAAAACTTTCCTACTTAAAGTTTTGATACCTCTTCACAAAGCAAGGAGTCTCACAGTTTATCATCCACAAGTATTTAATATTTGCATATTAAACTTTTTTTTTATTAAGTTGTTTTGAAACTTTTAGAAATTAAAGTAATTTTCTATTATTTAATAATTCCTTAAATTATTTGATAAAAAAAAACTTTTATTTCATATTTTACAACATAATTTATTAAGCTTGTTTACTAGTTGAAATACATAACTCACTTTTTTTTATTTAAAACAGCTGGCATACTGCATTGTACAATTTCTTGAAAAAGACTCTACCTTAACTAAAGTGGTAAGTACTAAAAAATTAATTAGTTTTTCTTTTTTGATCTAATGTTTTCGCATTAGTCTGATATTTTATTCATTTTTTGTAAAATTAAATTTTGTTTTAATATTATTCTAAGTACTATTTTATTGTAGTTGGTTATAATAGTAACTCTTGGTTTGTTATTGTGTTTCTACGTTAATCTACTATCGTTTGGTAGTTCTTAAAAGTCTAGTCAAATTCTCCTAATTTCTGTGGACTTTTCTCTCCTAAAAGCCCTGAGATCAATTTTTGACTACATTGAACCATTCTACTCTTATTTTGTCATTTATCTATTTGCCTAACTCAATTGTAATAACTAAAATTGTAGCCTTCAAAAGTTAAAAATGCTATTAGTATACATAGTTTGAAAAGTTATAAAATATTTAGAAATAGCACGTCTTAAAAACACAAAATTATACAAATCCGTATATTACTTTGTTTGTTGAGTTTAGTTTATATACTTAAGTAAAGGCTGTTAAATTAATTTGTTTACACAACCTCAAAAACGTTTTTTTATTAGTTTAATGTTTTACAGTGTAACAAACCTTTAATTTTCATCTTGATTGGGACTTTTCGTATGAATTAAATAATTTTTTTTAAGTGCTAAACTTTGTTTTACTTAGAATGTGCTTAGTCTGATATTTTAGGAAATACTAAAGCTGATGTTGTGAAAACTAATTATTCTTGTTTGATAAAAAAACTTCAGTAATATTTTCTAGTCTTAAAAAAGTTATAAAAAATATTTTTATTGCGTCTTTTGCTAGAATTAGCACAAAAGTTTTGTTTTTTAATAATGTTAGTAAATTTATTTAGTCACATTTTTGAATAAAATAACTAAAAATAGTTGTAAATTGAATAATATCTTATATCTATTATTAAGGTTATAGAAGGGCTTTTAAAGTTTTGGCCAAAAGTTCACAGTCCAAAAGAAGTTATGTTTTTAAATGAGCTTGAAGAAATACTGGACGTAATAGAACCAAACGAGTTCAAAAAAATTATGGTGCCATTGTTTAAAAAGCTCTCAGTTTGTGTCTCAAGTCCTCATTTTCAAGTTTGTTTTACTTTGGAATTTATTTTTAGAATAAGTGAGTAATTTGCTTACTACTTATTAAATAAAACTTTAAACTATTTAGAAAAGCAATGCAATTTAATCCTTATGCTAACTATTTGTTAGATATGGGTGCACGACTATTCAAATTATTATTATTGTGTGCTATTGTTCATACCTCTTCTAGTAAATGTTAAAAACAAAAATAAATTACCTTAATTAATTTATAGATCTAAACGCGCATTTTTAAAATTTAAACTGTTTTTAAAGATATATCTAAAGCAAGTTTTAATATATAGTAATTTTTAATAATTAAAAACAATCTCCTTTAATTTTTTTTTTCGTACAATTAAAACCTTACTAATTTGACTTGCAACAGCTTTTTTTTTTCAAATATGTATTAATTTTTGAGATGTGGCCCATTAAATGTGTTTTTAAGAATTTTAATTTGTATATTATCATTATTATACGTTATAATTTTTTTTTACAAATACTAATTTAAAAAATACTAAAAATTACACTTAGCATGCTTCTTATTCTAATTATAATGTATAAGATTTTTAATAATTTACATTAAGATCTTCATTATTAAAACTTTAACTGACATATTTTTTGAAGAATCGAAGTTTTGTAAAGCCTTTTGTTATATTTTTTTTTTGTTTAAGAATTATATAAATTATACAACGAATTAGCATAATTCTTATAATAGCATTTTTTGTATATATATATATATATATAAATTTATAAAATAAGGATATTATTCAAACTTAAACACCTTCTACAGAGCTCACTTGATGGGCTTTTAAATAATTTATTGGAAAAGAATGATTTAAAAAAATACTTATACATATGTTTCATAAAGCTTAACGATTTTATCATCAGCCAGTTCAAATTAAATAAAAAGCACTTTACTAAACATAGATGCAAAAGTTTTGTAAATGTTTTTTATTTCTACGCCACTTTCAAATATAAAAGTAGTTTCAATTAATAAGATACACTTGTTTTAAAGTATAATTGAAATAATGACAGGTTGCAGAAAGAGCATTGTATTACTGGAACAACGAATACATTTTAAGCCTAGTAAGTGATAACACCTCTGAAGTGTTACCTGTTATGTTCAACTCTCTTTACAAAAACTCTAAATCACATTGGAATAAGTGAGTTTACCTTTTAGTTGTCTTATAATGTAGTCTTAAAATTTTAGAATTTCAAGTAAGGCTAAGTTTAATTAACTTTATAATTCATCTCATATCCTACAATTAAATTGGTTAGAAAACACAGATATAAAAAAAAATAATTTTAAACACAATGTTGTACAAGTACTTTAAATAAATCGGAGGTTATGTGTTTAATGACAACCAAACTTGTTATGATTGTCAAATCTTCTATCTAAAGAATTTAGATTTGTTAATACATTTTTATTTTAATACTTTTCACAAACAAGTTTTAAAGTTTCATTTTTAATCTAGTTATTGCATTTTAACACTTTTAATCAAATAAAACAGCTGCATATATAATCAACTTTATGTTGTTTAAAATAAGTACTTTTGTAATTGAGATATAAGTAATAAGTATGTAAAAAAAAACTAACAGAACAATCCATGGGCTCATTTACAATGCCATGAAAGTTTTTATGGATATTGACGGTACTTTGTTTGACGAATGCTCAAAGAATTACAAAGCGGAAAAAAATAAGTATGTTGTTAAATAAAAAATACTGTATTATTAAAAAATATTTAGTAGACAGTTAAAAAACTTTTTTATGTTTTTTGTAATACATTTTATATATGAATTTAAAAAAAAGTGTTATGTAGGAAAATGTTCTCCTTGAATTTTTATTACTAAAAAAAGATTATGGTATTTTAATAAATGTTTACTAAACATTTCAGTTTTTTATATAACTTTTTGACATTTTCCAACTTGTTAATTTTTAGTCTCATTTATATAAAACAACTGACTATAAAACTTATAGATGTGCATATTATAGTGAAAAAAGATTTAATTGTAAAATTATCCTAAAAACAAAAGCATTATCTATATTTATTTTAAGCTTTGAAATAAAATAATTTAAATTCAAAATTCTTATATCTTGTTCAGTTAAGTAATAAAAATATTTTTAAAGTTAAATGAAATGAACTGTGGTAACTGTTTTAGTTATATTAATAAGCTTGAGATTTATATCATACAAGTTTAATTTAAATATGAAATGTGAATCCTTTGTGTCTTTATACATTTATTTTATAAGTAAAATGTCTATAAGTCTTGTATTTAAAAAGTTTTGTTTTTAAGTTTGATTTTTTTTTTGAACTCTAAGTTAGTTTTTAGATTATGCACTCGACTCTCATAATAATTCACACTTTCACACTGTTTTTTTTTAGTTTTCACTTAAATTAGTTTAAATGTATATTTGAAGTTCTAAATTGAACAAAAATAGTTCTTATTTGAAAATAAATTTTCTAGTACATACAATTTTCATGTTTAAGACTCGATACAAATTTTAATTTACTTGTTTTGTTTTACTTTTTAGTATCTTCCATGTTTTGTTTTACTTTATTTTTTCAAATTTAAATTGTAACTGAAGATCCCTTAAAGGGTGAAACTAAGTTTTACAAATAAAATTTTGATTAATTAATGTTGTTAGTTAGTTTAATAAAGTTTAACATCTAAGTATGTTTAAACTCACGTTTAAATTTAGCTTGTTTTTAAAATAAATCGAAAACTTTTATCACCGATTGTTATTAAACTTTCGAAATTTTTTTTAAGGGAAATTGAAAAAAGTAAGCATCTAAAAAATGAATGGATCAGAATAAGGAAAGCTGCAGAATTAAATCCAATAGTTAGTCGAATAAGCATAAATGAAATAAAAGAGTTAATGTTTTTGATAAAATATTTTATAAAGTTTTAGTACAAATTTTAGGAATAAATTTATTAATGTAAGTTTAATTTAGTTTAAAATATTTAAACTATGTATCTACGTTTTTGCATTTAATTTTATTTGAAATAATGAAATTTATTAGTTAAAAAAAAAGCTTTTACCATTTTGAAAATGTATTTTTTAATCAATTATAACAACAAAATGTCATTTCGTCTAATTTAACTTACAAGCAATTTTCTTTCTTGTTTGTTTTAATGTTTTTGTATTGATCGAATGTATGTAATGTTTTAAAAGAAATCCTTATGCAAATGTTTTAATTTTGCCTTGAACTTGTTATTATATATTTTTAAACAAAATGAATTAATTATATTTTCACTTACTGCAAATTTAAGCATCTTGAAAAGTAATAAAAGTTTTTATGTTCAATTTATCCTGTTTTCATTTAAGTTTACACAATGTATTAAAATTTGTAAAATAAGTATTTTAAATCATATTTAATATTTGAATTAGCCTAAAAATGTAAAAAGTTATGTTAAAACATAAAAAAATTAGACAATAAAGTTAAATTCTATTAAACTGTTAAATATTAGTTAAATAACATGTAAGCTTGTATATAAAATAAATGAAATTTATAGAATATAATAAATATCACTAGCAAAATGGAATGAAATCATTGTCTGTATTAGTTTTTTGTTTTCTTAACATTATACATTTTGATCCTCCTTATTTCTGCATAAAACTGCAAATTAAAAGTCACAACTAAAATTTTTAATAAATATACATCCAGTATACCTTAATTACTTCAAATTTTTTTGATTACTAGAATTTTTAAGTTGATTTAATTGACACTTTTTTTACAAAAATTAACTTTGGCTTCTATATGAAAGTTTTAAGTACAAACCAGTTTTTATAGAATTAAAAAATATCATTTAACTTATGAGATATTTTATTTTTTGTAAAAAGTTTCCGATACAAACGTATGGACCACAAATTTTCCGGGATCAATTTTCTCAGAAATTTAAAACATAACTAAAAATCTATCTCCTCCTTCATTTACCAATCAGTCTTCTTCAAATTTTCAGGAAATGCTCCTTATATTGATAGAAAAAAATTTTACTAATGAATTTTTATTATTAGAAAAATTAAAAATTATATGACAAAAATTAAAAATTTTTTTTTGTTTTTTCAAAAAAAAATTTTTACTTGAAATTTTTTAAAGTCCAAGTAACGTTTTTTTGTTATTGTATAAAGATTAGACTGAAAGTTTGAAGAAGATTGCTTGTAAAATGTAGGAGGAGATAGATTTTAAATAAAATAGTCTTTTTTCGCTGTTTTAGTTTTCCCTTCCCTTTGGGAACCTATTATGCGACCCGGTTTTGACTGGTCATATCTCAAAAAACTTCGAATTTTTTAAAACGATAAAAGGTATCTTGAAGCTTAGAAAACACTCTAATAAATAAAATCAATTTGTAAAAAACATGGTAACCCCCTATGGCCTTAATATTGATTATTGTTTGTAATAAGTTTTATTTAATTTTTAAATTGATATTTAAAATGTGTGAAAATACTTGAAAAACAATTAAATCTATGCTCTAAAAAGATAATAGGTTTTTAGATTAAACATATCCACACTTATTTAAAAGTTTAAACCAAGTTTCTTAAACACGACAAATACGATAACAAGAACATTGATTAACTAGATCAGGGATTGAAAAACTACAACAGATTAAAAATTTGTGGCCCAGGATGTACTTTTCAATAAAATACTTACTTTTAAAAACTAATACAAGTAAAGGTTTTTGTGGTAAAAACTTACAGTTAGACTTTTATTTTGATTTTTAGTAATTACTAGTAATTTATAATTGCATATTTTTTCACATTATTGGCTAAAAATAGTATTACTACATTTTTTTGTATTACTGAGGTCCGCGAGCAACTTTTTCCAGGAAAACTTTCTCGTTACTTATAAAAGGCTGCTGGAGTAGATTAAAAATATAAATTAGGCACATGGGTGATGTTTTATTTACTTTCATTATGACGTCAGATTACCTGTGAAAAATGTTTCTTTAGTAATTAGCAGACAGATGGTGGTCGCGGGCCAAATTTCAAAAATAAAAGTCTTCGTAGTTTTAGTTACAACGTGATCTTTTTTTTACTCGTCATTGAAGCCCCGTAATATCTAGTGTTAGTTTCAAGTATAGCGGCAGTTATATCTAAGACCTTCTTTTTTTACAAACCCAAGAATACGCAGTTTCTTTTAATTTTTTTATAGCGGGCCGCATTTCACCTTTCACTGCTCATTTATGATAAAAAATGCTGGTCGTAGATTTTTGTTTTATTTTGTAGCACATATATAACTTCTTATTGAATTTTATTTTAACTACAAACAGTCTCATCAATATCTCGGCGGTGGTGATGCTAATTTGAACAGCGGTGAAGTTATGGATGTCGTCATGGCAACGAATGACGCGCCAGCCGAATGTGGCGACAGTGCTGCTGCGCCATCGCAAGGTGGTGATGTGGAAGAAAAGATGGATACGGATGACGTCGTTAATGAGATTGACGATAAGCCAGCTGAAATAAAAAATGATGTTAGTAAGACTTTTTTTTAAAATAAAAACTAATTAATCTAAGTTAGAATTTTGTTAATACTTTTAAACGAACAAAATTAAAAATACATATATTACAAAAATATTGTTAGCCTAGATTTGTTGATTAATTACAATTTTAATCTTATTCAACGTACATAAAAAGGTATGTAAGTGTTTATAATTTTAAATACATAAAAGTAGTTATATTATGTAATAGCACCAATATTACTTATGATTAACGTAAATCCTAAGATTAATTTAAATTATAATTATACAAGGTTGCCAAAAAAATTGGAAACCTGAAAAAAACCTGAAATTTAATAATTTAGGCTAATAAACCTAGAATTTTAAACAATTTTTACATGATAAGTAAAAAAAATTTGATTGAGACAAAAAATCTACCATATAGATAAAAGTTTTTTGTCATCATCTAAAATTTTATTTATTAAAAAGCACATTTGAAGTAGCTTTACAGTATCTTTTAACTGATTTTATACTATTCAACGCAGTCTTTTACCTCAGACTTTACTTTAAACTAAAAGTAGACCCAAAAATGTGTACTTTTAAAAACCTGGAGAAAATTTGCCAAAAACATTTGGCAACCCTGACAATATAAAGTTTATATATATTGCTTTTAAATATAAATCTGTTATAAAAATTCTAGGTATAATATTAGGCTTGTAGTAAAACTATAAACTGTTTTTAAACTTTATAGTATACAATTATATACAAGTATACAATTACAATACTTGTAGCAGATTTTAAAGCTTCAGTGATAAATTTCACAAACTATATGTTCATAACAATCAATTAAAACTTCTGAAAACTGATAATCTGATGAAGTAGACGTTCAACATTTTGCTTAGATTAAATTTTAAAGATTTTGACCAATTGTAATTTTATAATTTATACATTCCGTTTCATCTCCGTTAAATTTTTATTAAATAATGTACATCTATCTATATTCTATACGTGTATACAATCTAAACTTGATTGATTTCGATATTTATAAAACCTTGTCTTTTGTTTAGTACTCTAATATTTTAACTTAGTTATTTTACTTATACAATTTTTTTGCAGGTAATAAACTTAGCTAATATTTAATTAATCTACTTATATTCAATAAACAATAATGTATTGACTGTACATAAAACAACTAAATATTTTTATCTGGAGTTTTATTTGTTTCTTTTGCAGTTTTTTATTAAAAAAGTTTACAAATACAAGCTTGTATTTAAGAAAAGAAAAACTGTTAAATTAATTATTTTGATAAAAAAAAAGTTTTATCTCTCCTTGCAAAAACATTTTTGCTAATGTATAATTGAGCTTTGTAACAAATCTGATACACAGCGCCTTAAATTTAATTTACAAAAGAAAATATCACCACAAAATCAGTTATTACATCCTTGAATTTTTTTTATAATTTTTTTAGTATTTATTTTTTTCTCCTTCAAAATAATTGATTGGAACACCTTGAGTAAGTGATTCTTAAACTTAAGAAAAGGGCAGTTTTACTTATATTTTGTTTATACATAAGCATACTCTTATCACAACTAAGTTCTTTTTTAGCACGTTGTCTGTAATGTTATGTAAAAAATTGTAGGATTTATGTTTGTCTAATAACATACAGGGTTGCCCCGGGTCAGGCTAAGTCAGTTTTTTTTTAGGGTCAAAATGATTAAAAGTCAGTTATTTTCGGTCAAAATGGCAAAAAGTCAGTTTTTTAAGTAAAAATATCGGAATTTGTCACTTTTAATTTATAAAATTCTTTAATTTTTAAAGCCTTCAAATGGTAAAATTAAATAAAAATCCTTTCTCAAGTCAGAATAAAATTACAAAATTTCCCTACACATATGTTGAACTATTACCCTATTTCAACAAATAGTTGTTGTATGTAATAACTTTAGTATTAATGATCTGTGACAAGGACACTTACATAGTGAAACTTTGATATATACACAAAAGTCTATTTTAAAACTTTTCAGAATTAGACTATTTTTGTTTAAGTAAGTTATTAAGATCTTTATAATTAAGCACTTAGTTTAGTATTTTATCTAACAAGTGTATGTGATGGTTTACCTCTTTGTATAATTTTTTCAGAGTTATTAAAATTTTAAAAATAAGTACAAGCAGATTATGTTATTTATTTTTGTATTATAAATATTTCATAACGAATAAAAGGAGGAAGTATTTTACTTCTTTATAAGGTATAAAAAGTATACTTAGTTCAGTGCAAGTATTTCTATAATTAGATTTATTTTTACGTTCCAATAACTTATTATCACAGTTATCTTTCGCTTAAGTACACATTCTAAACACAGCAGCTACTCAATAGAAAGTTTGTAGCTGAGAGTTTTTAATCTAAAAAAAACCTGACAGGAAGTTTTTTTTTGGTTTAAAAATGAATAAGAAGTGCGTACTAAAATGTGTACTTGACAAAATATGTGTACTCAAAATACGTACTTATCAAAACATGCGTAATCATAATGAGTGTTTAATTAGAAGTGCATACTTGAAACGCGTACTTAAGAGGAGATAAAATTCAGGCTATATCGGTCAAAATCTTGAAAAGTCAGGCTAAGTTTACAAAATTTTGCGTGACAACCCTGAACACAACATAAGTCATATCGCTACTTTCAAAGATATAATTACTATATTAGTTTATTATGTATTATTAAATTTTTTTGCACACTATCGAAAACTTTATAAACATTATAAGCTGATCTTTATAAAAAGTTAACAGTTTTTAAAGTTTATTTAATTACATTAAGGGTTCTATATATTTTTAATTATGTAGAAAAATAATTTACAAAAAATCATAATTAACGCAAATATATTTAAAAATATTTTTCAACAGCTATATGCTACCAAAAACTAGTATTAACTTTCCTGTACTTTATAAAATCAGAACAAGAAGAAAGGAAGTAGAAAAAACGCATCTCTGGTCCGAAGGAAATCTGAGCTGCCTCAGGATTTGCACACGGCACGCGCCCTAGCCAGTTACAAACGTCCTGAGGACCATTTGTCCTCCAATCTCGAAAAATCTTGAACTTTAAGTGAAAGCTTGCAGACATTATCTCATGTCTTAAGTTTTTTCTAACCCCAATTTGATAATATTTAATTAAATAGCTCTTATTTTATGATTTTTTGATTAAATTATACGAAAGCCAGAAAATTCAATATGATAGCGAAAACAAAAGTTTTCCAGTAAATTTATATTTACGGAATCTAATATTTCGTTTTTGTTTTGTTTACAACTTCCAGTAGTTTTTTTTTAAATATTGTGTTCGTATAATTATCGAAATAACCCCTTGATATTATCTCACAATATTTCAATGATGACAATAAGTTCTAAATTAAAATTTTTATTTTGATAGTTTAAGTTTTAAGCAGCAGCTTTCATGAACTTTTCTTTATGAGAAAGTTGTCACGTTTAATTAAAAGTTTAACTAAATTAAAAGTATGGTGGTTTTAACGTTTTGAACTTGTATGTTAAAAACACATATACATTTATTATATATTACTGTTTTCCCCACTCAAGAAAACAAAGTTTTGATAACAGGCTATATAAATTTTGTATGCTAAAATGAATTCGAATTTTTAAACAAATCCCAAACCTTGTAATGTACAATTTGATGTCATTTATAAAATAAGACAACTTTGTCAGTTTTATTTAAACTACTACTGTTACAAGTTGTACAATTTAAAATAAAAACGTATTTTTATTGATATTGTGACTGAAACTATAGTATTTATTTTTAAGACTACAGGGCATGTAACAATAGATGTTTGATATAGTACTATTAATCGTTTAATAAAGTAAATGTCAACAAAATACTTTGTTTTTTATATAATAATTATATAAGTCTTGGAAAACAAGCTAGTAGATATCAGTAAGTTTTGAAAAATTAGTTGAAAACTATTTTGTAATTTTAGAATTGTTTGGTTTTAACAGTTGTTTTTTGCAGATCTTAGTGTTTTAAACCTAGTTGGTATAATTTTTTAATTAACTGTTTTATACTTTTTGTGAAATAACTATTTTTATTAATTATGTCGTTTAATAAAATCAAACGACGGTTTTACTATTTAGAAAAAACTCAACTTGGTGACTTACAACTGAAAACTTCTTACTTGATAGTTATAAATTTAAAAGTTATATAAAGTGGGAATTGCTATTTACTTTGTTTATTGATTATATCTTATAAAATACAACTATGTTTCATTATCTACTAAATTATATTTTAATTAAGTGGAAGTTTGTATTAGATCACATTTATTATAACACTATTTTTAATATAGTTTTTTAAATATTGAATTTTTTTATAGTTAAGTATATTAAAAGTGAGGTTTACTCTTCTTTGTTTCAAACTTAAAAATTTGATTAAATACGCGTCAGACTTTTTTTTTATTGGTAGAGTATGAGTTCAAATGCTTAAACTTAGAACTATTCTAATATATTATGTAGTCGTTTCATCTGATTATAAGCCCAGCTGAGTGCAAACCTACAAAGGTTTTGATAAAGGTCAGTCTAGATCAGCGGTTCTTAACCTTTTTTAATGTTTTACCCCTTTTAGAAGGTAGTTTACCCCCATTAACCAAAATACTGTTTAATTAAATTTTAAGAAAATAAAAAGATTTTTTAAACTCTAAGCTTTTTAAACATAAGGTTTGAAAAATTAATTTAAGTAAAAAAAATACTTAAATACGAACTTATAAATTAAAAATAAACATTAGTTTACACAACTTGTAATAAAAAAAATTTACCATCTAAAACAAGGGAATTTACCCCAGGTTAAGAATTGCTGTTTTAGGTTGTTGAAAGTCAGTCTAAACTTTTAAGATTTTTCCCACAAATAACCTTATTTAAGTTGTTATACACACCTACGTGTTATCACTGTATGCATATCTAAAGATTTAAGGTTACAAATAAACTTAGTACTATCTATCAATACATTTTTTTACATCATATTTTAAACATCCAGTAATTATAAAATATGCTAACCTGTTTTTTGTCAGAAAAAAAGTAATCAAGTTGCAAGTTATTAAAGTAACATTTATGTATTAACTGGCTTCAAATATTTAAAAAAATTAAACGTTAAAACAAAAAAAGTTACGAATCAAACTTAAATTTTTCAACAAATATTTAGTATATTTTACAAAGTTAAATTTAAACTTTAAATGCAATAAAAAAACTGTTTAAATTTATCAAGTAAAGTTAGAAAATTTTTATTATTTAAAGCAAAGTAAAACTGGCTGAAAGTTAGTTATTTAGGATGTTATCGTAATAATGTCTTCTCAGTAAAATTTAGCAGCAAACTGTAGCTCAAGATTTAATTACTGTACTAAAGCAGTAAGTTGAGTATGTTAATTTTAATTAATTATAAGAAGAATGCACGTATATAATTTCATTGTTCATCGATATTTTGATGTATTTTTATAGGTTTGTAAATTATCATAAATTTATCTAAATTAGTTTTCGACACCTATCATGTATTTATAATTTGCTACAGAAACAACAATTAAGTTGTAGTATTTAATTTATTATTATTAAATACGATTTTTTTTCTTAAGACAAATAGTTAAAGCATACCGTAAGAAATCTACAGTAATGTATTTAAATAAGGTATACTTGATGAAGCAAAAAAGTACTTTTAAATGAAGTTTTTACATAATATTGTTATGTTTTCAAAAGCTAAATTTTTATAATTCTTGGTAATATTAGTACAATACTGAAAATAAATTCAACTAAAGTATGTAAAAGATAGTTTCAGTAGTATAAAAACGAACTAAATTGCACAGAATTCCTTATTGTATTTATCTTCTGAAGATTTATTTTTTACAGCTTTTTTAATGATTTATATACCATCAAAACTTATATAAGCTTGCATTTCCTGCCTGAAAATAGCTTAGTTCTAATAATTATCTAATACTTTGAGCAAAAACTTACTTAGCTTCTATTCTTTATAAATCCATAAATTAGAGAAGTAAAACGGTGAGCCCGCAACTTAAAATTACAAAAAAAAAACAACTTTTCTCTAAAATTTGAATGTAGAAAACCAAGAATCTAGCGCATTTAGTGCTTTAAAATAAACTGAAAATTTCAATCAACCAAAAAAAACCATGTCACTTGGCGCGAGGCGATTTTTGTTTAAATAAATTTTGATTTCTTAAAAAATATAAAGTTCATGATTAAATAAATAAAAATACTTTAAAAGTTAAAGCAATTCACTACATTTTCAGAGTTATAAAAAAAAAAATTTAGAACAATTGTTTCATAAATAAAACAAATATCTATTTTCTTTTCTTTTTTAGTTAGAAAAATATATTTCAAAAAAAGGTATTTTATTCATGTAATTTTATGTAAATTATGATAACTTTTTAACATGTATGCAACATCTATATAAATATATTTCAAAATCTTTACATTAAGTATGGTAGACTAACAAACTATAGCAAATGATATTGCAAGTATGCCAATTTTGATAAGAAGAAAGCATTCTAGAAAATACTAACAAAAGTATTTTTCGAAAACACCCGATTAAAAAAACTTGAAGATTTTTAGTTGAAAAAGTTTAATTTATCATTAAAACTTTACTATTAGCATCTACTAAACATTTAAAGCCTGTTAAAATACGAGTTGAACTATTGAGTTTGAAACAAATATTTCCAAATCTAAAATTTTACAAAGTTTTGTTTTTAAAATCTATTAGATTTCAATACCTCGCTATATACTTTAGTTCAATTATATTAAAATATGTTTTCATTTTTGTTTTAAACAAGGAACTTTTTGTGCTATTTTTATTTTTGATTTGTTTCGTTATGTATCTTTCTGTATAAGTGGCTTAGGTTTTGATGCCTAGGTCCATCATATGGACACAAAACATGGAATAATAACAATAAACTTGCAATAATAATTGTTTATGTTCATAGCTTAAAATTAATATTTTTCTAAATTGTTTATAAATTTTAACTTTCTCAACAAAAAACTTAATTCAAACAGATTTTAAATGACTAGCCATTTTTACCAGTATTATTTTATTACAGATTTACAATTTGAAAATCCGCTATGCGGTGAAACATTGTAATTGTTTGTCTTTTTAATAATATATTATTAAAACAAGAGTTTAACTTGCCTATTTTTTTTAACAAAGATATTTATTAAAAAATTCATAGAGCAAAATACTTTACAAAAGCCTTTACTAAAAGCCCCACAACTTTTGCTATAGAAGGATTTTTTTAGTTTGGAAAGTCCAATACATAATTTCTTAGACTACATTAATGTTTAATATTGGTAAGTATTTACAAATATTGACTTTTAAGAAAATTCACTTCCTATTTCCAGTAATACGCGATTTAAGGCTCACTGTGAGTAAGTATGTCAAAATTTTACTAAACATATAATTGTAAAACTATAAAATATAGTTGTATAAACTTTACAGTATACTAACAATTCCCACCCGAAAAATAATTTCATTTTCTTAGATAATTTTTACCAGGGTTGCCACAGATCAAGCTAAAAAAATTTTTCTGACTTTTTATTACAAATTTCTTGACTTTTCTAAGCAAACTCTTAATTTAAACTTATTTTTAAAAACATTATCAAACACTTTAAAAAATAAAAAGCTTATATTCAAATAATCAATCTTATATTTTCCCTTGTCATTTAATATAAATATACTGTTATTTATTTTAAAAACTTAAGTTATTCTACAAAATATTACAAACAGTAAACTTAACAACGGTATATACCAGGGGCGTGTTTTGACTGGTTTCCTGTGAACCCCTGAAAAAAAAGTAAAAAGAAAAAACAATTTTTAGAATATCACTAAAAACGTTGTTTATTGACTTTGTTTTGGTTATTTGATAAAATTTGAATAATGAATGTTGAATTTACAACACTGAAAGATTAAAAATTTGCAGTAACAAAAGATGCTCGTTTTTGCCCAGCTGAAATATATTTTAAATAAAATTTTATTTGTGATAATAGGTAAAAGTTTTAAAGTAGCATTTTTTTCTAGGAAACTTTTTACTATGATGCTCTTAGTTCCCATTATAAATATAGTTATTACTTAATGTAAATAAATTTAGATTAAGTATTGTTTTTGAACAAGTAAGTACAACTTTACTTAAAAAATGTTCAATATTATCACTAAAGTTTTATTTTGCTTAGTTTTTTGTATATAATAAAGTTGTGTGAAGCTTTTAAGTTATGTTGTTATATAATAATGTTGTGTTTGTACTCAAGCATTTATACTATTTGTTTATGTGTCAAACAACTGAGTTTAAACCTTGAAAAGTTCAATTCATAGAGTTTTCAAA
Organism: Thalia democratica; assembly: GCF_965202585.1. NCBI lineage: Eukaryota > Metazoa > Chordata > Thaliacea > Salpida > Salpidae > Thalia > Thalia democratica. The sequence continues at coordinate 65,342,718 of NC_139165.1, forward strand.
ATCATCTTTAGACAACTACACCACCTGGCAATTTTTTCTTTTATCATTTAATGGTATTTTAATATTTTTATTTAAGTTGTTTTAATTTTGTATTTCGGTTGGCAACAAAGTTAATTCTTGATTTTTTTAAATTTTCAACTCAAACAGCTTTCAAAACCATCATTAGAATCCCTGCACCATCAGGTAAACATTTAAATATAATTTAAAGATATTTTAATTTAACTGTACAAGTCTAAGTATTTATTTTTGTGAAATTTTAATCTTTATAGATTATATAACTTGATATTTTTTTTTATTATAAGTAGATATATAAATGTAAAGAGTTTAAAATTTAAAAGAAAAATTTGTAAGAACTCCATCTATACTAACATTTAAATCAAAATTCTTTTTAAGTTTTATTTAAATGTTATGAACTTACAAACTGCATATCAAAATTCAAATATGTTATTTAAAACAAAAGTATTACAGACATAACTAACTTACTCTATAAAAAATTAACTTTTTAATCAGGAAACAATATTATAGAATAATTAAAACTAGAATAATTTTTTATAAAGATATTTTAAATTAATTGTATAAGTCTAAACTTTTTTTTTAGTGGTTCACAGATTTCAATTTTTATAGATTAAATTACTTGAAAAAATAAATTATTTTAAATAGATATATAAATGTACAGAGTTTAAAATTTAAAAGAAAAATTTATAAGAACTCCATCTATATTAACATTTAGTTCCAAATTCAAATTCTCTTTATAAAACTTTATTCTAGTTTTAAATATTTTATAATAGTTTGCTGATAAAAAAGTAATTTTTTATAGAGTAAGTTAGTTATTTCTGTAATAGTTTTGTTTTAAATAACAGATTTGAATTTTTATGTACAATTTCGAAGTTCATAACTTTTTTCTGGTTCTTTTAGTTTTAATTTATCTAATTGAAAAATACAGTATAGTAAATAAAAAAAATAACATTTTTCTAATATTACTTTTTTTTTCTAAGCAGAAAAAAAGAATTTTTTACACAGAGTTTATCGGCTAAATGTTGCGTACTTAACTGGCAGTGCATACCGAAGAAATGCGTACTTAAGCGGCAAATTAAGAACAAAAAAATGTGAACCCCCTTTAAAAAAGTCTAGACACGCCCCTGGTATATACCTGTTTTATATATACCTGTTTTATAACTTATTTCTCATATTTAAACAATTTTGAAAAAAATATAAAGAGGTAAAGTAAAAACATATACTTGTTACATAAAACACTAAACTTAGTGCTTAATTATAAAGAACTTAATTATTTAAACTAAAAACACTTAGACTCTAAAATTCTGCAAGATAAACTTTTGTGTATATATCACAATTTCACTATGGAAGTGTCCATGTCACAGATCATCAAAACTAAAAGCATACAAAAACGGCTTGTTCAATTAGGGTATCTGTTCAATATATTAATAGCCATAACTTTGCAGTTTTATAAAGGATATTTTACTAATTTTTACCAGATGAAGGCATTGAAAAATAAGTAGTTTTGTAAACTTCTAGGAAAATTTTGCAACTTTAGAGGATTTTTAATTATTTTTTTAACGTTTGAAGACTTTGGAAAACAAGAAATTTTAAACATTATAAATTTAAACAGACAAAATCTGACGTTTTTTCAAATTTTCTGATATTTGTCAATTTTTTAGTTTTTCCTAACTTCTCCTGACCTTGTGGCAACCCTTTACTACCACTGCTACTCCTAACCCTCAGCCTTGGTCGGTAAGCGGTTCTCGGGTGGGAAATTGTGCAGGTGGGAAATGATCGCGGGCTGTAACTGATCGGTTCCCGACTCCCTAGCTTTACATTAATCAGCATAATAAAAATTTCTCAAAAATAAATTTGAAAGTAATGATTAGGTTTGAAAATGCTAGTCAAAACTTGAAAGCAAAATTTTTTTCTTAAAAATTGTTTAATTCTTTAAATATGTATGTTTTATCAAGTATAAAAGTAACTGGTATACTTTAATATCTAAGACATTCTTAAATAGTAATCTTTGTAGTATCAACTCTACGAAAAAATAAAACAATCTGTGTTTTCAGTATGTATCTTAAGTTTAGTATCAATTTTAAAATAAGAATAACATGATAACTTTAATGATCGGATTTAATTTTTAATTCATTGTACTTTTTTTTACTCTATCCATAATTTTTCAAGAAAATGTTTTAGGAAATAAAAACTGTTTTTTAGAATACTCAATAGTAAATATACTAATAATAAAACTAATATACTTAAGTAAAATCAAAAGCTTTTGTTCAAGCTAAAGTTTTAAGAAAAAGGCTGCTGACATATAGAAATACTAAATATGACGTAATTAAAACAAGACAAAACCTTTTGATTTCTTATATTGTTATAATTATAAATGAAATTTATTATCAAGTTAAAAACAAGACAAAACCTTTTGATTTCTTATATTGTTATAATTACAAATGAAAATTTATTATTCAAAAAACTACAAAAATTGAACTAAATGATTGCACATTTTCTACCAACAATCAGTTACTAAAGGAAATCAATATACTACACATTTTAATATAAAAAGTAAACTTTTTAGATTTAAGATTATAAAGATATAAGATTCATCTAGCAATTAATTAATCTACGATAACTAGCTATAACACCAAAGTGTATACAAGAAATTTTAATATTGCTTCATAAAGATAAACTTATGTACGACAACTGCTTTCAAAAATAGTAGAATAAAATCTTTTTCTAAACGCTGTCAATCTTAAAAGATTAAACTAGTTAATAATTTAAAAAACTCAAAACTTTTGTTTATTATTATATCTTTTATGGTCATTTTTGTTGGTGAACCCTTGTTAAGTTGTCCAAATCTGATAAATAGCCAGTTACAGGACATTTTTTATACTTTTGCACAAAATTGTGAATACAGCTATAGCAAAACACATAACCGGAAGTCAGAAGTGCTGTTTCATTTCTTCTAGTCCTGTAATTTGTTTTATAAAAACCATTAAATTAATTAATCAATACAAGTTAAAAAAATAGATAAAAAATGAAAAAATCTTATGTAAAAATACTTTTTTAGACTAATCATTACATGTAAATTCTAAAAATGCGATTAAGTTCTTGCAACATTTATGTTATACAAAATTCTAAACATTATAAAATGTAAACATAATTAAAATTGTCATTTAACTAATAAATTTTGTATTATTTAGTTTTTTTGTACTAACACATAATTATATGGTTTATAACAAGATAATGTTTGATGAAAAAGACTAAGACTATTGAAAATTTTCTTCAGTATTAAAATAAAAAGTAAAAACTATAAAAGTAGATAAAAAAAATGACTTAAAGACAATTAGGTGTTATAACACACATACATTTTGCAAATAGGACAAGCTCCTTTTTTTGATGCCTCACTAGTATTGGATACGCCCGTACTGATGGGAGGTTTTATTGTCTGTGAATATTTTGATTGGTCGGACATGTCTTGCGAGTACCACCATTTAGAAAAGGTTAGCAAAAACATACCAATATGAGCACCGCTAGTTACTAGAGTTTGCACCGAATTTGATATAAATGTAGAGTTTTGCCTAAATGTTTATAACAAAATATTATGTATGTTAGTGGTGTAAGTTTTAGCTTCAATAGTAATTGATTATAGAAAATTTATTGTACATGTAAGACGCAAAATTATTTATTTTACAATTTTAACAAAATAAACTAATAGTATGTTTGTATTTAAACATAACTATATGGTTTATAACAAGATAATACTTGATGAAAAAGACTATTAAAAAAAATTAAACCATTTTATGGCATACAGTAACATCTCGCATCTATACGCACTCTCGTTTAGTTATGCATTTTAGAATTCTAAAAAATTCTAAAAATAATGTTTTGATAATTTTTTAACATTAAACAAATTTGGTTTATTGTATATTCTTAATTTTAAATATGTTTTAAAATGCTAACTCACTTCTCTATATATCTTTAGACTTTATAACTTATGTTACTTGAATTATTGATAAAAATTTAGTTATACCTTAGTATATCAGAAATTTGTTAACAATAAAAGATTAAATTAAAATTGTGAAAGAAATATGACTGTGATGAATAATGAAAGTATTATGAAATAATGAGAGTTGAAAACACAAATAAATAATACAGCACTCTAGCCCTATATAAGCATCTAAAACGAAATCTAATGAAACTTCCTAACAAATAGTAGCAGTGATACCAAATAAATATAGAACTTACACTAAACACAATTCTCAATTGTTTTATTTTAGTACACATATTACTAATTTTCATTTGACAATTTTTTTTTTGTTTAAGTTCTTAATTTTAAACAAATACTTTATTATAAATTGAATTTGCTACGTAGAATAGAATATAAATGTTAAGTATCAAATAAGTCACATAAAGATAAAATCTACTTATTATTAAAATTAGTAAAATATTTTCAAAAAGTATTATTATTTTATATAATTTCAAATCTTTTTTTTTAATTTTTGTTTAGTTTTATCTTTTCTCTTCATATTTATAAATAAAGTAAATAATTTTTAAAAGTAAGAAAGTCCCCAGTCTGCTTTTAACTAGAAGCAATATCAAAAAAACAGCCATTAAAGTAAGTATATTTAGTACCTCTTGTATCTTTACCATCTCTCGTATCTTTACTCACTTTTTCTGTGGACACAATGTGCGTTAATAAGCGAGAGGTTACTGTACATAAAAAAAAATTACCACACGACCAACAACAACAGCATCCGAGATAACCTACGAACGATTTTGTCCTTATTAGGACTTATCAGGCAGGCATAGTCGCGTGAAAACACTGTTGAGATAAGGTCGTAGGTTGTCTCAGATGATGTTGTTGGTCGTGAGGAGAAGTTCTTTTCTTTTTATTGATGGCGTAAAACATCCCAATTCTACATACAATGGCCGAAATAAATACGGGTAATTGAAAAAAAGAAATGATAGCAAGAGTTTTGAAAAAGCACCATTGGAAAGAATATTTACAAGTCATTTTGTAATGAATTTCACTTTTCACAAGTTAAACTTTAAAAATCATATAAATTTTATTGTATAAGTTGTACTCAATCTAAATAAAGAATTGATTATTAGGTTTATTGATAAATTGTTTTTAAAACATAATACAAAATAGAACTTTCTTAAAGCAAAAAAAAAACAAGTTACTCTTAGTTTATTTGATAAAAAATTGTTATAAAGTAATACTATACAAAATACGTATTCTCTTTTATAATTATACAATTTGAAAACAATAACAAACACATTTATTTAAAGACAAGATTAAATAAACATTTTTAATTAAAATAGTGTGATTAAGGTTTTAAAAAAACATAAAACTTAGAAAAGTTTTTTTAAATTAAAAAATAATTTTCAGAGTAAAATGATTTAGTCAAAGGTTTTAAATCAATAAATAGCTTAAATAGGCCTGAAAGAATTGCAACCCTGATTGTAGTAATATAACTTACTTTTTATTCGTTTTCTTAAATAAAATAACTTCACAGTAATACTAACATACTTTTAACTAAATTTACATTATAAATCTTACATACCTTTCTGTTTCTGCAATTTTGTAACAACGTTAAGGTATTTTGAATAATGCTTACAGACAAATGAAACAATTTAGTACTTTTTTTCAATTGTTTGAATTAAATCAAACAACATCATCAGTTGAATAAAATTAAAATAATATTTAATTCAACTAATGACCTCGTTTGATTTATTTCAAACGAGTGAAACATTGTTTGTTAATAAAACTAAAAAAACTTGAGTTGACTATTCTCCTAATCATTAAGTTGAGAAAATTATTGTGATTTATAAAGTAAAAAGTATACTTTTTTTAATTAAAAAGAGTTTAAGTTAAAAAGCTTTTGTAAAGCAATACAGGCTTTATTTTATTGTTTAAATCATAACTTTAAAAATCATAAACTTAACTACCTATGCTAATTTTTAGGTATATAAGTATACTCACTTGTTTGTAAATGGATTAACTCGCTCCAAATGTATAGAAAGCAGTTTGTAAAACAGTGATATAAAGTTTGTGCCTCCAGTTGAATAGGATAAATAGAAATATAATTTCAATACATTATATAAAGTGTGAATGTAAGGATAAATTTTCAGAAGAAACTTGTCCCATATTCTTTTTCTGTTTTCTGTACTATATGAGCTTTCAACTAAGATTTTATGATAATTTTGAATCTTTGTTTTAACATAGGGTATAACAGTTAAAGCTGAAACTGAAAACATTTTACTTTTAGAACTCAGGTTGTTGAAAGGTTTTTGCCTTATTAAACCATAATAAAACTCAGCTAAAGAAGCTGAATGCATTGTTAAGAAGTAGCATTGTATTCCAGTTGTTGTAAGTAGAAACAACTCATCAAAATAGGTAAAAATATTAGAAAACTTCTCTGGGTTTTGTTCAGCTAAGACCTGTCATTGTTATTTTAATTACGATCAACTTGAGTTAAAATTGATCACAAGTAAATAGTAAAAAAATCAGGTAAATTAAAATTAAAAAAATAAGTTTAAAAAACTTGTATTTTTTTTAAACCAAAAAACAATTTATTTATTACAACAATCGAAAAAATAAAATTTTATAGCATTAAAAATGAATAGCCCATCTGTATTTTTAAGTAATAAGTATTTTTATTAGATAACTTTTAGCATAACGTTTGGTTATGTTTTCTTAAAACATATAACTAAATCAGAATTTTAAAAATTCACTTAATCAAAAAAAAAGCTAATTTTAAGTTAGTAAAAGTATTTTAATGTTTAAGTCTTACAACTAAATCCCAAATTTTTGTTCTAGTTGATTTAATTAATACTATACCTTTTATTATAAAGTACTAAAACTTTGTTTTTATTGTAATTTTTAATTATATACTTCATAATATCTTAAACACTTTTCATAAATTCTTAAGCTACAAATTTTTGTAAAAATTTTGTTCTTTGAAAAGGACACACTAATTTAGTTGAAAACAGATTGTATAAAATAAATATATAAATAGATGACTATTTTCTATTACTTTATTTTAAGAACCAACATGTATTTAAAACTAGTATTTAGCTTTCACTAGTATAAACTCTAAAACTTTATTAGTCTTGGGTAAAATAAAAACAAAAGTCCTAAGTACACTTTTTAGTTTTGCTTTAAAAATTGAACTTTTAACTTAATGAACTGATTTTATTTGGTATATTGAAATAATAGCTTAAATGCTAACTTTTATATGTATTTTTACTATTAAATTTTCGTTTGCATTTATATACTAACTTCATTTAACTTTTAATACTTTCTGTTTATATATTTAATTATTTAAGAAATGTAAAAGTTAAATTTAAAAATTGTTGTTGGAAAGTAGAATGTATAGTAATGCAAAAATAAAAAAAGACAATTACCTTAACAATATGTTTACAAGCAGGCTCAATGGATTGATGAAGGCTTTCCTGAGCAAACATTTCAAATATGTTTGGAAGGTTTCTTCTGTTATGCAAAGCTGTATCAAAGGCACTTGACATTTTAGTATTAACTTGTATTCTAAAACAAATTAGTGTTAAACAAAATTAAGGCCATAGGGGGGGGGGGTCCGACTTTTTTTTTACAAAAAATAACTTTGGATTTTATATGAAAGCTTTAAATACAAACTACAAGCCTGTTTTTATAGAATTCAAAAATATAATTTAACTTTTAAGATATTTTATTTTTTCTAAAAAGTTTCCGATACAAATGTATGGACCGCAAATTTTTCGGGGTCAATTTTCTCGGAAATTTAAAAATTCACTAAAAACCTATCTCCTCCTTCATTTTTTGACCTAGAGACTTCAAATTTTTAGGAAATGTTCCTTTTAATATTTTGAAGAATCTGAATGTTGGAATTTTTGAAATTTTGAAAAATAAAAATTTTATCCACAAAAAACTAAAAAAAGGGTAGTTTTTTGACAATAATTTTTTTTTTACTCAAAATTAAAAAAATTCCTACAATAGATCTCTTTAAAGTTTAATGATACACATTCTGTAAAAATTTGAGAAAGTTTACTCAAAAAATGAAGGAGGAGATAGATTTTTAGTGAAATAGTCTTTTTTCGCATTTTTAGTTTTCGCCTTCCATAAGGAACCTATTGAACGCCCTTTCTTTGATTGCTTATATCTCAAAAGTTACTTTGAGTTTTTTTAAGCGGTTAAAAGTGTCTGATAGCTCAGATTAAATTCTACAAAATAAGATCAAGTTGTAAAAAACAAAGTGGACCCCCCCCCTATGGTCTTAAAGTTTTTTAAATAGTAAATTATTAAATAGTTGTAATAAAATTCTTAAGGTAATCACTACTTACAGAAATATCTTTTGTAATGAAACAAACTTGTATTTTTAGTTTTTAATACTATTTTATTTTTTAGTTTTATCTTATTTTGGTAATGACACATGTCATGTTTAAACTGGTCAATATATTTTAGCAAAATAAAAAGAAAAATTTTAAGTTAAGCTAACACTTTCACTGAGTTATGGCAGTGACACTGCCAGTGTTTGCAATCATCAGGGCGAAAATATTTATAGACAAAAACAATAGAAAAACTTCTTAGAAATTTTAAAATAGTCAATTATACTTTTGATGTTTTATGAGGTTTTATATACTTTTTTGTTTTTTTGATAAATTAAGGTGAGTAATTTATTTATTAATGCCTTTTAGAGATTAATCCTTATGTCACAATTAATAAACAAAGAAAAAATAAAACTAAAGTTAGTTTTCAGTTTAGTTTTTATGTTTTGATTGTGAAAGTAATAAATCTTGGAAAATTAAGGTTATTCTAATTTTTGTCAAGACTTAATTTGCTTAAATTATTTTTTGTCGTTTTAATTTCTTAGTGTTATTAAATATTAAGGTCAATAGCTAAAAAAGTAAGCCTATGGATATTAACTAATTCATAATAAGTGATTATAAAGTTTTGAAAGACGAAGAATATTTCTAATCCTACTTATTAAAAAGTTAAAAGTTAAAACAAATATTTATAAATTGATCAAACATTAAGCATTTGAATGTGCTTTTTATGAGTGACTATAAAATTATTAAATTAAACTTGTATTCACAATCTAAGTTGTTACTAAGTTTCAAGTGACAATAAAGTTTTTAAGTTAAAAGAATATTTGTAATCTAAGTTTGATCTAGAGCTAATCAGTTACAAGTTGGATTATCAGTTTGACAATAATCTTTAAAATGAGTGCGTTGGGTAAACATTTGTGTTAGCTGTAACAGGATATCAACTGCATTTGGCGACTTTTTTGATTTAATAAAAAGTTTTGAGAAAAACCTTGTTCTATTAAGTGTTCAAGAGAAATCTTGCAAAGTCAAGTGTTTTACTGATGCAATGTTGCATTCACATACTACAGCCATATATAAATACTCATAAGTTGGAGCAGAGATTCTTTCTAGCCACAGCTTGCTGCAGTAAACATGTAATTCCAGAATAGACATTTATGTTGTTTTAATGTTTTATGTATAATTTTATGTTTAAGATTTTTTTCTTCTCATAAATATTTTTATAATTTTTTTTTAAAGCAGTTTATTCTAATCAAAACATTCTCAAAGTATATTTTATTTAAATTTAAATTGTGTTTAAAAGTTTTAATAACATAATAGCCTAAGCATAAAGTTTTTATATATATTTTACATGGTTCTTTATAGTTGTTAGTGTTTGCAATTGTTCTTTGATATAAGATTTATTCATTCATGTCATACCTAGTTTTATATAGAGTAGCCCTAAGTACTATCAAAAAGCAGTATTAGTTAAGTAATTGATATTTATTTGTTATGATTAATAGTATGGTATAAAACATACTATAACCTACAAACATACATACTATATATTGAGTACAGGGTTGCCACTCTTTGAGCCAAAAAATCTTCCCTGAGTGACCAAAAATTTCCCTGAGTAACCTTAAATTTCCCTGAGTTTCCCTGAGTATTTTTCAAATCTTAAAAAAAAAATTTCTCTTCTAACACAAATTATTAATACCTCATTCTCATTTTTCTTCTTTAATAATAAAAGGAATGTTGTATGTGTATGCTTCTGCATTAAATTTATGAAAAAAACTGTTTTCAAAAACTCAATCTTAAAAGGTTTAAACCAATTAAAAATTAAAAACTAAATTTTTGCACAACTTTGTGTAAACTTGTTAGTTAACTTTCTACATAAAAGAAAAACTAAAAATAAAAAGTTTATTAGAACTTTTCAATGAATAGTTAACAACAACTTTCATTTCTCTAAACTGTTTGATTTTACTAAAGTAAATATAAATTTAAAACTTAAAAAAACTACAATGTTAATACTAAGAATATTGAAGAACTAGCCGCAAGGCTAAAAAAATTCTAAATAACCACTTAAATAATAAAAATTACTACTTTTGAACAAAATATTGAAACTGGATTAACTAAACCTCATTCTAGATCTAGAAAAAAATTTCCCTGAGATTTTCAAAAACTTCCCTGAAATTTAGAGAAAAAATCAAAACTTCCCTGAGTTTCCCTGACTTAAAAGAAAAATGCCAAAATTCCCTGAGATTCCCTGAGTTCCCTGAGTTCCCTGAGTGTGTGGCAACCCTGTGAGTAAAGTAACCCACAAACTCTGTGTGATTAAAAAACTGTTTATAGAAAAATGAAGCCTGGTGAGGACGACTGGTGGAGTGACACTTGCCAAGTACAAAATTCTCCATCGGCAGACCTGCTGACCAGACAAAAGTAGTAATATTTTAAATCTCATACGTAGTTTGTTGTAAAATAAGAGAATTAGTATTGATAGTTAGTCTTTTGATTTTGGGTAAATGTTTAGTAATCAACGTTTCTTACTTTCAATAACTTTAGTCTACTTTTTAACATAAAAATCTATCTAAAATTCTCCACTTTGCAACAATAAACTTTATAAGTTTTTGTGGATACAGATTTTGTATAGTGTTTTTTTTTAATTTTTTAAAAGAAAAATAGAGCATAAATGTAGCACTATTCAAAATAAAGTCTATCATGCTAAGCTTCAAAGGTTTTGGACAGATTTTAGAAAAGTTATCAATATGTTAGACCAGTACCTTTTTAATTTTTTATGTTATCTTGTATTTAGTTGGTTTGGTGGTTGCTTTACATCTATTTCTAGTTATCCAAAGTAGCAAATGGTATTTAAACACTGTTTAATTTAAAAACATGCAAAATTTTATATCTTTAAGTAAAGAAAATTAATGAAAAATTAGTAAAACCTTAAATTATTATTATCTATCAAAAGAATTGTGAAAGATACAATGTTATCTTTATAGTTGTTGAAATGGTACCTTCATTTAAGTGAACATTCAAGTGACAAAACAGTGATTCAAAAATACTTTAGCCAATTAACATCTCAATATTAATATAAGTACTAAATAAGTTTTTAAAAATTGTCAATATTTATAAAACAATCAATTTTTTCAAGCTTACACTTTGTTTTTTTTTTAATCTCATGCTTTCCACAACTTGTAGTTATGTGTTTAGATTTTAATATTGAAGTTTGCAAAGAATTTATTTTGGTTGAAATATATACACTTTAGTTTTGGTTAGTTTATTGTAATGTAATAAGTGAAACATGATGTAATCTACTTGCTTGAAGTTTATCATTGTAGAAAGAAGAATGTATTAGTTAATTTAGACTAATGATTTTCTATCATAAAAAGAATAGATGAGATTTTATTCTTAAGCAAAACATTTAAAATAAGTACAAAAAACTTACAGCTTTGGGACATTCCCTTTTTCAAAAGCAGTAAATTAAGATTAAGTATACAGCAGTAGTAGCAGGAACTGGTGGTTTTTAATTTTGAATCAAAAAGCGGTGTGCTTTTATACTGTCATTACTTTAATAAGAAAGCTATTTTACTTTCTAAAAAAATTCAAAACTGTCAAAATTGATTGTTTTCTTTTTTTTAGAACTGCCATTTATTAATCAAAAAAGTATTGTATAATCTGAATTTAGCTAGTATACTTTAAAGTTAGTGTGAACTGACCTCTAAACTGAAAAACAACTAATTCAGAAAAAATTAAGCTATTTTTTCTTTTGGATTTAATAATGAAAAATTATTTTTTTATAATTCTTAAAATGTTTGGGTAAGTGGGTAAGGTAATGGATAAGGGTATAAGTTAATAAAATATCAAAAAAGGCAAAAAATAATGCTGACAGAGCTTCTTTTTCTTTTCAGCTTAGACTGAAAGTATACTTCCCTCTAAATTTAGGCATAACCTTTAACTAAAATAGTTTTAACTAAAATTTAAAATAGCAGCAAGACTACTTGAAAATTTATAAATTATTAGATGATTTTATACAATTTTAATTATAGACAGTTTGCTTTTTTGTTGATTTAAATGAGATTGTTTTTTTTATATATAGATATATTTTATAAATTGACGGAATGGAAGGAAATTTCGAATTTTCGATATTTAGTTCAATTAAAGCTAAACTACTCAAGCTCTATTTTGAGTGTATAATAAGAGAAAAATAAAACAGCGTTTATTATTTCAATGTTATCTATATAAACATATACTTATTTTGTTCTTCTTTTTTTGAACTTAATTAAATTTTTACAAGATATATTAGAAATGATATAAATTATTGAATCTTGGAACAATCTCTTAAAAAACTTTTTTTTTACTTTATCCCTCGTATTACAAAATTAAATAGAAAAGCTTATTTTAATTATATTAGGTTATTCTAAGTAAATTCCTACGAACATAAAAATTTCTAAATACTAGGTCTTAGTTTTCTAAAAATCAAAACCGTCGATAATTATTCAGTAAAATTTTGTTATTTATACTTAAGCAAGTTTTAAAAAGTATGTTTACATTAGAGGTGAAGCTTTAGAACCGTAGTAACGGAATATGACTACATTAATTAACAAATAACATACTTTTAAATATTAAGATGGACAAACTTGATTTAATTAATAAATAAAGGACAACACAAAACTATAGGAGTTGTGCTTTAATTATTTTTAAATATACATCAGAAAAAAAAAGTTAAGGTTGCCGTAAGTAGTTTTAAAATTTGAAAAAAAATTATAACCTATTATTTTTAAACAATCATTTTTTCTACTAATTAGTCTAAAATATAGTAAAATCCAAAACAACCTTTTATTAAAAATTTTTAGAGATATTTTTGTGATTCACTATATTCTAAAAATTGTTGTGTTTGTTCTTTTACTTTTGTACTAGTTATACTTTTTTTGTATTTTATATGTGTTCAAGTTACTGTATAATCACAAGCTTTTAATCTAGGAATAGGAAAAGTTCGGACTACGGCCCACAGACCGTATTCATTTTTCAAGAAAATTCTCTTGCTTAAAAATGTTGTTTCGATATGTTTCATAGCTTAAAAATGTTTTTCAATGTATAAAATAAATATTTTTAAGAACAATTAATATGAAGTTTGCTCTTTTTTTTTTGTTAGACACATTATAAATTAAAATTTGATAACTATTTTATAGCGATAATACTTTAAATAGTATTGTTATTATCATTATTACTATTGTTATTATAATTTATTGAACGACATAAAAGACGCTTAAAATAATTGGTTTTAAGACCTGGAGTACAAAAAAACCTTTCAATTATCAAATCCTACATCACGGATACCTTTTAATGTCTTGTATTTTACTTCTACAGTACTTTTTTTGGTACACGGTCAGTTAACTTATTTTTTAATTTATCAGGTCAGCTAAATACTTTTTTTTGGTGAAACTGACCCACTTACTAGTAAAGTCGTTTACCCCGACTTTGAACTATAGTTAAGTTTAGTTAGCTAAGAAATGCAAGTTTCACAATTCAAATTTTATCTCCTTAACCTTATTTAGCAATACAGCCTACTTAAAATTGATAAATCGTGCAGAAGTTTTACCTTTTTAAAGAAAGCAATGTAAAAATTATTCTTTGTGCAAACCTTGCATCCCTGAGATTTTAAATTCTTTTTACTACAACAACTAAATGTGCTTCTTTTTTACAAAAAGTTTATTAAACACTTGTTTTTATCAAAAAAATTTAAGTAACAAAAATAATAAAACGGGGTAGATCTCATTCATATTTAAAATTTCATAATAAAGAAAATATATAATTTAATTAATTTTTATCACTTTATTGACTTTATAAACTTAGTTTAAAAAAGTTTAAATATATAGTATGAAATACCGTTAAATCAACTAGTTTCTTAACAATCAAAAACCTAACCTAACTTTTTTATTTTCATACTAAATACTGCTTTAAATTAGTTTTATTATGTAAAGTTATTTGAAAATAGTTGTTAATAATTTAAAGTTTGAAATAGCAGTATTTATTCAAGTATATAAGACATTTTTATAGTATATTAAAAAATAAATCTTTTAGTTAAACAAGTGTACGTTTAAATTTTAGAAGTATTTGACTGACTTGACTACGTTTATTATTAATTACTTCTTGACTTAGACAATTCTAATATAGTGTTGAATAATATAAACAAAATCAAAACTTTAGCTTTATATTTGTTAGCTTTTTCGTCTAGATTTAATTAAAATTTCAATTTACTTTGTAGAAATTAAATAAAAATTTTTTTATTTAAATATTTATTTAAAAGTTATTTTAAATAAAACAAAACATAAGTTAGCACACTTTTTTGATAGTTGTAGATAACATTTGTAAGTTGAAAAATCACTTTTTGTAGTATAAGAACTTTTTATTTTATTTGTCATGGCAAGTCAGGGTTTCTAAACATAGTTTATTACACGATTCATAAGTTCAATAACAAATTTTTATACTGATAGAAGTACTTTTTTATTTTTGTAGAAAAAATAATAATTTATGAGATTACATTTAATTAAAAATATTGCAAAAACATTAGTAAGTTTATTGGTAAAAATCTAATACTACCTAAACTGTTTTTTTGCTTGGCTAAAAGTGTTAAGCAGACATGTATAATTCTTAAGAATAGACTGTTGTGTAAAAGATATTTAGATATTAATTAATATGAGATAAACATTAAAAAATTAAACAGATTGAAAAAACTAGTTTGAAAAATAAGAACTACTATTAAAAACAGTGTAGTTTAGAGCGTTTAATACATCGGCACAACTATCTTGCACAACTTTTACATCTTCAAAGTTCAGTTCTTTCTTCCAGTTTAAAGTTTTTTCATTGAGATTCAGCTTTATCTGATTTATTTCTTTTAGAGGTAAAATATCTAAGTCAACAAAATTTAGTACATTTTCAATGGTAGTTAAAGGATTTTCTACTAAGTCTTCGTAACGAATTTTATAGTAAAATTGATCGGGCATATTAGATCCATCTTCAATATTTTTGGACATCAATTTACATATTCTTTCACTTTGACCTTTAATTTGTTGTTTTTCAGTTTTATACAAATGTATTAATGCTCTTGGATCACGCACTAGTTGAATTACTTTTATATTTGCAGGCATTAGATCAGTTATTAAGTTCAAGGACTTAACAAAAGGCTCAGCTATTATCTGAAAAAAAGGTAACATCAACTGAGAGGTTCTACTAAAAACCTGATAAAGATTAAATTAATACATGTATATATATATATGAATTATTCAAATATCATTAAAAACTTAGCTTTTGTAGTAGTTTTCTATAGTTTTTTTAAAAGTAAATTTAATACTGTTTACTGATATAAAATTCGAAAAAGATAGCAAAACACAAAAAAAAACTAGTGACGTTACAATCAATTTACGAAGTAAATACAATATGAATTTTATTTTAGTATTTATTTTTTTTTCATTTCTCTAAAAATATTTTCTTATAAAATTTAGCTAGAAACATTAAATTTTAATTACAAGTAAGTTAACCAAAATATAGAAGTTATTTAATTTGTAAATAGTAAATTCAACACAAATTCCAAACTTTTTCAAAGCATATACGCATCATATATAGACAAAATATACATTATAGTTTAAAAATATTTTAGAATTTGCTAAGACGGTATCTACGAGCCTTTACATTTAAAAATTGCTTTTAAAAAATTAATTAGCTTATAATGAACCAATAAAGAGTTTATTGACGTAAAAACAGTTTTTATAAGCTGTTAAAAATAAAAAAAATAAGTTTATTTAAAGCAACGTAAAGTAACAAGTTATAAAAATGTTTACATTTACAACTGGAAAAAGACTTTTTAAACAGATTTTTTCTAATTTGTTGATTAAAAACGGTAATTCACAACTTTTAGTTTTTTCGGATCTGTTACATAAGCTGGAATCCCTTTCAACAAAATTACTTTTAGCTTTAAAGCAAATATGGTCTTGTTCACAGCGGGCAACTGAATCGTCTAACTTCAGTTTTTTGTTCTGTATCAGAAAAAGAGAGTTTAGGTATTTAAAGTTTATATTAAAACAAAAACAGATGCAAAATGAAAATAAATTTTATGTGTAAAACTTTTAATTTTTCTGATAGTTTGTGTAAAAGTTAACGATAAAAATATATTAGTAGAATTTTTACTTCATTAGTGTTAGATTTTACTCATGACAAGTGAACTTTTTTTTGTATGGCGGAGTTTTATATTAATCTAGTAGTAAAAATAATTTATTCAACTTAGTCTTAAACTATTTTTCAAAATTAATTTACTTGACAAAACTAATTGAAAATATAAGCAAAATAATACTGATGTCAAGATACTTCAAAACTAATAAACTAGTTTACAAAAATCAAAAACTATGACAAAAAATTGTAAGTTTGATAAAAGAGTTTTTATAAATAGCTTTATCAAACCATTTACATAGCTAATTTAGCAAATGAGAAGGTAAGTCTTCTTTTTACTAGCTGCTTAATAACAGTTATCCGAAGTTTACGACAATTCTTAAACTTATATTTGATTTTTTTAACAAAGGTTTAAGTGTAAGCTTCGTTAAGTTTAACTAAATATTATCTTTACAACTAACAATTGCTTGATATTTTTTTGTTACACTGTGAAAATCACAACTCATAATATCTTGCAATAATTTCATTCTGTTCTCAGTTTGTCCAATAGACCATCCAAATGGATGAAGTGGTTCAAAAAGATAAAATACCTGTTGAACATTTTGGTTAAGTCTGTATCAGTAGAAGCCTTTCTTTTCAGAGAAAATAGTTCTAGAAAAATTATAAAGTTTTATACAATTGAAAATAATATTCTACTAAAAATTTTGTTTTCTTTTTTTATTAAATAGTTTGTATGAACATTTGCGTTACTTATCATATTTCGAATATATGAATTAGACCTTCTTTAAAATATTGTCAGTTCTTTTGTCTTTATAATTAAATACAGTTATTAAAACAATTACAAAACTTTATAATAAGGGTTTTAATAGAAGATAAAATAAAACTATTAATTATATATTATAAAGTATCACCAAAAGTTATTTACTATACAAAGTTTGAATAAGAGTAATTCGTTTTGCTCTCTACTAAAATAACTTTTATTGACTAAAAACATATATAATTTTTAAGTTAAGTTATTTAAAATGATAAACATTTAGTTGGTTTTCAACTAAATATGTTTGACTTTTTTGAAGTCGATATGTTTTAAAAATCTTATAACATCTTCGACAATGATTCAGAAACTCGTAAACTTTTTTCAGAATATCGTGTAAGATTTATTTACATCTAACAATTGTAACTTTTAAGTTTAAATTATAACTAATAAAAAGGAACATAAAACAAGTATCAGTATAAAGCTATTTTTTATTAGCAATTTAGAAATACACCATTTATTTTATAAACATTTTTCATACTACTATAGAATTAGCTACCTTAACAAGTAAAACTTTTTAATAGATAAAAAAAATTAACTTTAACAATTATAAGAGTTTCTTTTTTACATTTTTTTCTTAAGTTTGTTTTCTAAATAAAACACTTATTATATTTTCAAAATGTCAAAGTATCACTATACCATAAAGTTTAAATTTATGCTAAATTTATAAAATAAATGACTAACATATCTATAGTTCTAAAATCTAAAAAACTATGATTTAGCATAATGTATATTTATGATTATTGAAAATTTTTTACGAAGATAAGAAATTCATATTTTTGAAAGAGGTATGAAATCAAAAGAAACAAATTATTTGAAAACTTAGTGGCTAAAAATAGTACTTATACTTTTTTCTGAAAAACATCACTCTAAAACAAAGTTATGTTTATAAAGACTAAAAGATGCTTCAAAAGTTAATCATAGTTGTAAATTAATTAAGAATGAATTTGTTTACTACTTGGATATTACCATGATATAAACAAATTTTACAAAGTTACATTAGGGTAGTTGTTAAATATTTGTCCAAAATTATCAGACCCAGACAGCATAATTGAAGTTATAATCAATCCGTCAACCTTGTTGTCCTTCGTATGATTTGTAACTATTTTATTAGTTGATGAGTTCTTTATCTGGTAAATTATTGTAATCAAGCATTTAAAAGATTTAGTAGCAGTGTAATAAAAAAAACAAAGGGGACTAAGTATAAAAATTGCACATGATCAGTTAATCTGAACATACTACGTTCTGAAGTTAAACAGCTCTAACCAAATACCAATGTTACAATGTTTGAAAACATGAATAACAATAATCAGCTACAAAGTGATAACATTTTGACAACCATTATTATGTTATCTCTGTAGTTTTACATATTTAAGAGCTAAACAAAATATTTATATGCAAAACTAACTTTTTAATAAAAAAAAAATTCATTTACAGTAACTTGACATGCGAATTAAAAATCAAGTCTAGTACTGTTCTATCAAACTGGTAGAAAGTTTAATACAGACAAACGAAAAGTGATTAAATTTGATTAACATAATATAACAACTTAAATAAGCCCACCTGTAAAAATCTCTGGTCAAAATATTTATCAAAAGCAATATCTGTATCCGTATTATTAGGTTTAATTTCTAAATTGATACGTTCTAACGTACTAACGTTTTTTTGTTTAACGACAAAAAGAATAATAAAAAAGCAAGAAAAAGCTGACAAAAAGTACTTTTTCTGCTTTAAAAACTTTAAAAATAGTAGGTACATATTCATTTCATATATACTTAACAATTTTTAATCATAAACATTTTAGAATACAACTAAGCTGTCAAAAAATCGTAAAGCGGAAAATTTTTTTTTTTAACACAACGCCTGTAACTTATCACTTTCATTCAATATTTTACCTTATTGTTTTAAACAAAAATGAATAAATCTGCAATAATATAATTTGTTAATTAAACTTTCGATCATAATAAGTTGTAAGTTAAACAAATTTTTATAGTAAAATACTATTAAAAGTTATTTATGACTAAAACACAGGTTTTTAGTTTTTTTAATAATTGTTATATATATAATTTTGATAGCTTTTAAGTTACTTAAAAACATAAATTAAAATTTTATTTTACTTTTATACTTACAACTCTTTATAATTCAAAATGTAAATAGCACTAAAGGCTACCATAGTTTAAAATAGAAAATAAAAACTTCTGGTTATAAAAATCATCCGTTTTTTGTTTAAATATACTAAAACACTAATGGTTTTAAACAAACTGTACACGCCTTAAAATAAATTAAAATTTGAAACTTATTGAGTAAAAAATTGTTTATTATGCAATAAATTAGTTTTAAAAAAAGTCCGAAAAAGTTGGCAGGGAAATGTATTGTTAAAGTAAGCTTATCTTTTAATTAATTTATTTTTTATTAAAGAAACTGTTTATGAATTATAAAAAAAAGATGGTTTATAAACTAAAGTTGAACATAAAAATAACATACTAAAATTATTAAATTTGATATTTAATTTACTAGAATTAACTATTAAATTTTTTTAAATAAACGTCTTTAGAAATTTCAACGCATATTTCTTAAGTGATGCAGAAAAAATGAAATGAAGCAAAATTTAGGTTTAGTTTGCTGATGGCTCATTTTTACTAAACTAAACTAAAAATAAGTGTTAAAAAAGGGAAACAGCTAGTGCTTCATTCGAAACCCATGATTAGAAAAAGTCATTAAAACTTTACAAATCTTCAAAGAAAAGTTTAATTCTCTTAAATTTACAAAAAATACTTGAGCTTGTATTCTTTAAATGTTTTTTTTTTTTGTAACGAATACTGTTTATAATCAGTTCAACTTTTTCATTTTAACTAAAAAAACTAAAAACTAATAAGTAAAACTTAAAACTCAAATCTAAAACTTTTTTTAACTCTATATCTATAATAAAAGCTATTTCTGTAATTTCTAAAAGAACTAAGTTTAGAAAAACTGTAGTAAAGTTTTTCATAAAAGTGGTTAATATTTTTTTTTTATTGCTACTAATGTTTAAAATTAAATAGTAAAATCTTAAAACGCTTTTTTTTTTTAATTTTTTAACTTTTTTTTACACACTATAACAGTATAAATTTTACAAAAAACAGTTTTGAAACGATATAATCTAGTTTTTAGTTAATAATATATTTTCTAGTACAAAAATACTCAAGTGAAATAGTTGACGGCATAACTTAATTTTTTTTTAAGTTCTAGGAACTTAAATTAAATTTCTATACTTAATTTCAAAAGTACAAAATGAATTTATATTTGTATGTCTACATAGTCACAATACTTCGTCTACCTTAAGAAAAGCTGAGATCAGTTTACCATCAAAACAAAATTTCCGAGAAAATTAATGAACAGTTTCGTTCTTTTAAGTTTTATAGGCATACATAGACGCAAGATATCACTGTTTCAGCTGTACCTAGCGGAATTAATTACATTAAAAGAAAAAATTATAATTGAAAAAACTAAACTATAAAAATCTCAAAGTTTTACGCATTATCAGTTTCACTGTGAGATACTGTTTTTTATGGTTATTCAATTATTTAACTTTAAGTAATATTTGTTGCTGAAATGTTCTTGCCATTATCCACTAAGCACCAGACTTCACCGCACGACCATCAACAACAGTTTGCGACACAGTCAACAACCGACTCCGTACTTTTTATGACTCACATTAATAAACAGTTACGATGAATTTATAAACTCTATGTGTTTAAGATACATACTTGAATATACCAATGTAAGACATTTTTTTTAGTTTGTACTAAATATTGTCATAAAGCTTAAAAAATTGTGAAAAAAATAAGTGTTTTATAGGAGAATTTTAAAATACTTTGTCACGCTAAATTATCTAAAACTACAAAAACAAATTAAATGATTTTATACTTTTGTTAGATTAACTTCGCTTAATTGGTGAACGTACTGATGTTTTAAACTTTGAAACTACAGACTTTGTTATAAGTAAAAAAATAAAACTTCGTATAAATAAGTTATATTTATATACTATTTTCAATAACTAGTGTTCATCTGATAACAATGTAATTATAAGTAGTTTATGCTTTATTAGTTTTCAATATCAATAAACTAACTTCAACTTAACCAGTAAAAAAAAAACTTACGTTGTTATGAAAAATGCTCCACTTCTCAATATGATCTTCACTAAAAAAAAGAGTCTGTTGTTTACAATAGTAGTCAAAAGATAAAAAACACAGTTTTTCTAATAGATTTGAAAATAATATTCAGTTAAATGCTATTTTTCTGCATCAAAACTAGTTTGAAAAAAATTCAGAAATTAAAACATGTTGTATACCTTCTTTTATTACTAATTGATTTATTTTAAATAAACAGTGTGAAAAGTACTGAAATTAATTTGTATAGTAGAAATTAACAGTTAGTAATAAAACTATTAACTATACAAACTTTAAATCCTCTAAATTGGTCAAGCTGTGTTATTTACATCATACACCATTGTTGCTAAGTACGAGTCTGCTTAGCTACAAACTTAGTAAAGCTTACAGTACATAGTTATAAATGATAAATAATGAATTTTACCACACGACAAACCACAACAGCATCCGAGACAACCTACGACCGCCTATTTTTTTTTGATGATGGCTGAAATAAACACAGGTTTAACAAATATAAATGGATATCTTTTACAGGTTTTTTTTGGTAAAAAGCAAGGTTTATTTTAGTCAAAATTGATAGTAAAGGCCATATTTTATATAAATTTAAACTTTGTAGACTTAGCACTTAGCTTAATAACTAAAATACATGAAATATACAAAAACATTAAAGTAGAATTCTGTTTACTGGTATGCATTATTTTAATTTAAAACTAAAGGTTTTTTATTTGTTTTAGATAGTGCATAATCCGCACAAAACTTTTTTCATAAAATCATAAAATTATAAGCTAAAGTTGTAAAAATTGTTTGCACATGCTTATAGAAAGTTCACCAATCAAGAAAGCTTCTTAATATTTATTTCTTAAAATAAAACTTAGTAGTTTGCTTTTAGATGAACAAAATTTTAAATGCTTTATCCGTAAAAGAATTAAATAAAGTCGTTGCCCGTTGGTGCAATTTAAATAGTTTATTAAGACAACATTTTAAGTGGTTAATATGCCAAAAAGTCTTTAATTATATAGTTTTTGAAAAATTAAATTAACAGTAAGAATTGAAAAGTCACGAACTATTTAAGTCAAATAGTGCTTATATTTAAAATTTTACTGCAAAATTTACAATATCTTTTTTTAAGCAACTATGCACTAAAACATACGAAATTTCAATACTATTTTGGGTTACAACACCTTGTTCTCTGTTGAGTTTGGGTTTAACTTATAATAAAGTTTACATCTAAGTAAAACAAAATTTTTGAAAACATCTCGAAAAAAAATAACAATGTTTAAAATACTACTTTGTAATATTTTTATGTTAAAGTTATTTTCTAATAAATCAAAAAAAAATTGTTTAAAATATAGACCCTGTCTAGTTAGACATAGACTGATACAGTAGTTTCAAAAGAATTAAAAAAAAATGCACCAAATGTAGTATAATATAAAAGCTGTTTTAATTTTTAAAGTTATTTTTATTGTACAACTAGTATTGATCGCTTTTTATTTCTAATCTTATTAACTTTCAAGTTACTAAAACTTGATTTTTTCAAAAAAAATAAATAAGTGCTTTTAAAATAAACTACAAATACCATTTTAAAGAAAAATTGTTCATTGAACAACAGATAAAGCGTTAAAAAAATTTGTTTTAATTTAAGGTCCTGTAAGAAAAAGTTTTTCGGTATCGAGATCGACATCGAGTCATACACCAAGGATTCAGTTTAAATATTTTCTAGGACAAAAAAAACTCAAAATTTTTTCTTACTTTTATTAACTTCAAATCTTTTAAAATGCTCAAGAAAAAAGAAAGAAAAAATGACTCTGGTCGGAACTGATAGGGTGGCGTGGGAGTCATGAGTCACGTGAGTATACCATATATAAGACTCAGATAGTATCTGCAAACAGGTGATTTCCCTATAAGAAGATAGTAGAAGGAACAATGGGAAAAATTCAAGTTAAGTTATTTTACCCAACATATTGTTTATTGAACACAAAAATTTGCTCAAAATATTTGGTCATAGGACCTGGTGCACCATAAAACCTTTCGGTCATCGAGTCGCACAGCACTTGGATACCTTTTGACGTCTCGTCCAGGACATAAACTTTCACATCTACTGAATACTTAATAACTATCTGTATTTATATACCAATTCTTAATAATATTCAAATGATGAATACTCTGTTAAACCTAGTATTTCTGAACTAAACAATGAGAGTTACTTAGATTTTTATAGTGTGAAATTTAACAAAAAAAATTGTATTAGTATTGTTTTTATGAATATAAGAAGCTTAAATGCAAATATATATAAAATTGAGGAATTTTCTAATAGTAATCAATCTGGTGGTGTTGCATTTTTTGTTAGAGCTTGTCACTCTTATGAGGTTGTATAGAAGGTGTGTCTTTTGAACAGTGTGATGTAGATGACCTGTGGATCTCTCTTAAACTTGATAATAATAAATCTTTTATAGTCGGTAATGTATATAGACATCCAACCACTGCATTTGATACTTTTAAAGAAAATTTCCTTAAAGTTTTAGGCCTATTAAATGAAAAGAATAAATATTATATAATTGGTGGTGATATAAATATAAACTTGACTAATGGAGATCAGCATACTTGTGACTATTTGAATTGTGTTTCTAGTGCTGGTGCTTTGCAATTTGTTGATTCGCCAACTAGGTATTCTGCTGATTATTCTTCTAGTTCTTTGATTGATCATATTTATTCTAATTTTGATTGTGAAAAGCTAAATGTCAATGTTGTGGATTATGATATATCTGATCATATGCCTGTTATCTGTGAAATTAAATGCAAAATGTCCAAAAATAAATATTGTGATCTGAGGTCCCTTCAGGACTTCAGTAAGTTTGAAGTTGAATCTTTTCTGAATGATTTGAGTGTGAAATTGAGAAACATGAATCTGTGTGCTGTAGATGGTGAAGATGTTAATAAATGTTGGGATGAGTTTGAGAGTATTTTTAGTGGGACGGTATTTGATCATGCTCCAGTCAAAATATTAAGTAAAAAAGAACAAAAATTAAAAGCCAAACTGTGGATAACAAAAGGTATACTTATCTCAATTAACTTTAAAAACTTAATGTTTAAATTTGCTATTAAGGATAAAACAAAACAATTTTCTGTTTCTTTTAAAAAATATCGAAATATATTAAACAGAGTAATAGAATGTTCTAAAAGACTTTATTATAAACAAGTAGTTAAAAAGAATAAACAAAATAGTAAAAAATTATGGAAAGTTGTGAATGACATCGTTTCCACTAAATCTACGTCTAGTTGTAAAATTAAAGGTGTGCTTGATGAGTGTGGTAAAATTGTGAATGACCCAAAATGTATAGGCAATCTAATGAATAAAAATTTTGTAAATATTGCTGACAATTTCTTAAATGAGAGAAAAGATGTTGTTGATGTCAAGAATGATGAGTATTTTTCTGATTCAGTAAAAAATGATTTTGTCTTTGATGAAATTTCTGATAATGAGATTATGAATTATATCAAAACTATGAATCCAAATAAGAGTGTGCGTTCAGATGTCCCTAGTATACGTTTTGTGAAGGTTAGTGCAAAAATTATTTCTCCTTATCTTTCTAAATTGTATAATAAATTTGTTGAGTATGGTGTGTTTCCGGAGTCGCTCAAATTTGCTGAGGTAATCCCAATTTATAAATCTGGTAAAAAAAATGACAAAAATAACTACAGACCTAATTCTCTTTTATCCCCATTTTCAAAAATTTTTGAGTTTTTAGTGTGTGAGAGATTGAAAAAATTCTTTTTGTTGAATGAGGTACTGCATGAGAAACAATATGGGTTTAGAAAAAATAGTACGACTGAACTGACTGTGAATCAGATTGTTGATGAGTTAATTGAGGCTGGTGAGAAAAAATTGATAAATTGCTCTGTATTTTTGGATTTGGCTAAAGCTTTTAACACGGTAAATCACAAAGTTTTAGTATCTAAACTAAAAAATTATAATATAAAAGGTACAATGTTAAATTTATTAAAAGACTATTTAAATGATAGAAGCCAATCAACTGTCATAAATAATGTTGTGTCTGAGCGTGAAATTGTGAATGTTGGAATACCACAAGGTTCTTGTTTGGGTCAATTGTTGTTTCTTATGTATTCTGATATTTTTTACTCTACTGAGATAAATATGAGATTGTTTGCTGATGATGCCTGCTTGAGCTACCAACATAGTGACCCTGAGTATTTAAATGAAGTTATTAATAAAGAGCTGGTTAAAGTTGATAAATGGTTGCGTGATAATAAACTTTTTATTAATTATTCAAAAACAAAATTTTTGCTTTTCAATAAAACTTCAAAAAGTTGTGAATTTAGTGTGAATGTTAATGGCTTTCTTATTGAGCAGAGTGATAGTATAAAATACTTGGGTGTGGTTTTGGATGATAAGCTGAATTGGAAGAAACATTTGAGTTCTTTGAAATCGAAATTGTCTAGGAGTTGTTATGTTTTGTCAAAATTGAGATATTATTTGGATACGAGTACTTTGATAATGGTGTATTATAGTTTGTTTTATCCGCACATCCAATATTGTATATCTGCTTAGGGTGGTGCTGCTGACTGTTACTTAAAACCAATTGTTTGTATGCAAAAAAGAATAATTAGGTATGTTTGTCGTGTGCCTGCCTTGACCACAACAAACCCTTTGTTTGAAAAAACTGGTGTACTAAAATTAAATGATGTGTATAGATTGCAAATTTGTAAGTTGATGCGTAATACTATAACAGGATTTGATGTAGAACACAATAGATTTACACTTGCTAGCTCTATTCACTCACACAATACAAGATTTTCAAAGAAAAAGAATTTTATAACTGAAAGACCTAGAACAAGACTTGGCCTAAACTGCTTTAGGTATTTGGGTCCCAAGTTTTGGTCTAGTGTCCCTGAAACTTTTAAAAACTTAAAAAAAGATTGTTTTAAATTTAAATATAAAAATTTTTTGTTGAGTAACTACAAGGAGTAGATCTAGAGTGCTTCTGCAAATATGTTTTGTTTGTGTTGAAATTTTGTTGATGTTATTGGGGCATCAGATTGTAGTGTGTTGGTCTTTATTTTTTGAATGTCCTGTTAATGTAAGAGTGATTGTTATAAAATATTGAAATAAATTTTGTTTATTGTTAATATATTTTATTTGTTTTTCATTTTGTTATTGTGTTAGATTTAAGATAGATCATTTCATTTATTAAAATTTTATTTATTTATATATATATTTTTTTTAATATTTATTTTTATTTTTATTAGATATTATAAGTAAAAGTTTAAATTTAGTACAAAATGTTTATTTTTTTTTTAGTTTGTTTATTTATTTAATATCTATTTTATTTATTTTACTTACTTATTTATTTTATTTATTTGTTTATTTTTTTTTTTTGAGTTTTGAACCAAGTTAATACTAAAGAAGTTGTAAAACACTTATTATTTTATTGATTTTAGTGTTAATGTATATATATATATTTTATTTTTTTTAATACAAATAGTTACTTTTTTTCCTACTTACAGTTTTTCTTTAGTCTAGCTTGTTTTTTCTACAACTAAATACTTAAAATTAGATATTGGTTTATCTGAGTTTGCAACAGCTGATTGTGAGTTCACACTGTTGGCGGTGATCACATGATTGGATTGTTGATGTGTTTTTTGTTGTAGCGCCGGTGGATACTTACTTGGGGATTTGAGCTTCATCGTTTTCCCACACTTTGTGGTTTTTGATGTTGAGATTTTAGCCTTGTGAGTGTTTGCCAAATGGCGTGTCACCAAGGGTTTTGTTTTTTTGAATAAAGGGTTAGGATTAGTTTTTTATTTTCGGTTAGTTAAACATTTTTGTTTTTTTTGTTTTTAGACAGATTTAGTTTTATTTTTAATTAAAAAGTAATTTTTTTTTTCTTAGTAAATTTAAAAGATAGAGCAGGTGGAATAACACGTGATGAGCTGAAACTCACTTGCATGACCTTCAGAAAACGTTTATCGTTGTAGAGGGGAGAGTGGGTTTCTTCTGATGTTTTTCTACCTTTAAAAAAAAAAATACTATTTCTTTGAAATAATTGTACAACTTATGGATTGTGTCAGTTTGTCTTATTGTTGTCGTTTATTCAGAAAGTATTTTATTTATTATTAGTTTGATGTTAATTTTTAAGGGGCAGATAGAATTACATGTGATGTAGCACCTACTTGCTTGACCTTTAAAAAACTCTTATTGAGGGAAGAGTAAGATTGATGTTTTTCTAATAAAAAACTATATCTAGTGAATATTAAAGTATACTCACTTAACTGTTCTAACAGCATTGAAATTCACTCAAGATTACAAGTTTAAAATAAGTTAAAATATTAATAACTATAGTTGTACAATATTATAATACTTTATATACAATAATCGGTAATTACCTAGGATGATGTTGCACCAATATCAAACTGAAAATATGTTATATTCGATGTCATTTTTAACCATATATTTAGGCTTAAAATTTATATTTTATAAATACATATATAAAATTAAACTTGTTTATTTTAAACTAATAAAACTTAAATATTTAATCTTTTTTGTTTGACATTATACATCGATTATATCAATACAATAGTTTATATTGATTAAGGTATTGTAATATCAAGTTAAATAAAGTCAATTAAATATTTTAGTTTTTAATAAATAAATTCAATTCTATTTATATAGTGTATATTTTCAATTCTTACTATGTATTTTAAAGCTTATTTAAAACAAAGTATCTTTTTAGATTAAACATATTAGGTTTAAAACTTTGATTTTTACCTTATAGTTATGGTTAAAAAAGACATCTACAATATACTTTCAGTTTAATATTGGTGCAACATCATCCTTGGTAATTACCTAATAATCCTCTTGTTGATAAAAAATAATAGAGATCTCTCCTTTAAAAAAAGGAGAACAAAAAATGAGAATTGACAGAAGACTATCTTTAATTTAATTTGATTATAAAAGTAGACAAGAAAACTTTAAATTTCCAATACCTGGGAGAAACTTATAAAAAATACAATTGGAAAATATGATTTAAGGTTTTATTCAAGAAAAATAGTTTGTTTTTATGATCAACTTCTTTTATTAAGCTAGTAAGTTCAGAATTAAACGGTATTAGACTTTTTTTTGCTGGGCAAATTAAAATAAAGTGCTGTAACAAAAACAATTCTTTATATACACAGTTCAAATTTTGCAGGCTTGTTGTTAAATGTACAATCTAGTACACATTTGTCTTTGAAAGTTTTTATCTAATGTATTAAATTTTTTACAAGCGTTGACTGCAGATCTAAGGTCACTTCTGATTGATTAATATTTCACTTTTTTTTTATTCTAAGTTTCAAGTAATAAAACTTATCTCTTTGGGTTTATTTTTTATATATTTGGGTAAGGTGGGTTAGGGATAAAGGTATAGATGTTATTAATATTCTTTTGTATTATCATTTTACCTCATTTCAATAATATTATGAGTGAAAATATTTTTAAAACCATACAACTGCATTCAACCCATTTTACAATTGTCTAAAACAGGGGACGACAGCCAGTTTCCTAAGAAAAATAATAATTCCTAGCAAACCCTTCCTTTTTTAACGCATACATAACGGCTGTTGATTCTTTTAAGCACAGCCTACAAACAGGGTTGTTACCATCTGCTATTGGCTGTGCTCTTTTTATCACCTCCAAAGTTAATTTAGAATCTTTGTTTTAGCGCTTAAGGCCGCAAACATACTTCAAAAGCTCAGTTTCATTTTTGTATAGACCACCTTTAAAGGATTTTTGTATATTTGTTTATTTGTATTTAGTAGATTACGAACTAATAATGAAAAAATGCGGTTACAATTATACACTTAATTTCAAAACAACAGAGCAAAAAAAAAACAAAACGACCAATAAAAGTAAAAGAAAGCAAAATATAATTTTGTATAGTCCCCCATTCTGCACTTCAGTTAAAACAAACATTGGCATAGAATTTATTAATCTAGTAAAAAAACATTTCAACGAAAATAACCCATTATCAAAGATATTTAACAAATATAATATGCGAATCAGTTAGTAATGTATGGAAAATTTGGAGAGATTAATTAAGTCACATAATCAAAGGATTTTAAACAAAAGTAATTTAATCAAAAATCAGTGTAATTGCCCTGGTGGCTGTAAATATATTTTGAAGGGGGGCAATTGCCGGTCAGAGAACATTATTTACAAGGCAACAGTTAACTCTGACCTTGTGCTCCACTCAATTCAGATTTCGGTATGCTAACCATAAAAAATCCTTTAAAGGTGGTGTATACGAAAATGAAACTGAGCTTTCAAAGTATGTTTGCGGCCAAAAGCACTAAAACATTTATTTTAAAATAACTTGGGAGGTGATAAAAAGAGCACAGCCAATAGCAGATGGTAACAACCCTGTTTGTAGGCTGTGCGTAAAAGAATCAACAGCCGTTATGTATGCGTTAAAAAAGGAATGTTGTTTAAATAAGAGGAGTGAATTTCATATTATCCTGTCAATATATGAAAAAGCTCCTCTTAAAATACAACAAATTTTGAAGCATTTTGTAGTAAATTAACTGTTGTTTTCGTTAATTTTAGTTGTTTGATTAGTTAGATGGTAGATCGATTTTTGTAATGTACAATGTTCAATTCTTACATCATATTGTTTTTGTTTTTGTTGTAAACTTTTGCATCTTTGTTTACCAAAGTGCTTTTTATTTTAAATATGAACTGGCTGAAGATTAAAGACAATCTTTTTTGTTATTATGAAACATATGTTCCAGTATTTTTAAAATCGTACATTTCAATAAATTACCTATATATATATATATATACCACAGATGTTTTTGTGTAAAAACTTTATTCGGACTAACGGCGGTTCACTGCTCTCAAATAAATTTACGAACAGATATACGGAGTCTCAAAAAAGCTCTAAGAATAGTTTTTATTCTTAGAGCTATCTTAGAGCTTTTTTGAGACTTCGTAGATTAGCTTATCAGGATCTCCAGGATTTAACGCCTTTTAACGTTAAATCTTACATAAACATGGCTTTTCCTTTTAATTATAAAAAAAACATGAAGTATAAGTAGTTTGCACCAGAAGCAAAATACTTATTTTTAGAATTTGTAAAAACTAAGGATAGTTTTTAGTCACTGAGAACATTTTTTTGACTCAAAGACAGGCAACGGTGCATATAAGATAAAAAAGGTATTAAAAATAAATACATATAAATTGTTCAATTAATTTTTATATTTGTTGCAAGCTTTAATTTTTATATAAAATTAAGAAACATTTCTTGAGACTTTTGAATTAAAAGTTAACAAAAATTGACAGCATTAAATTTATATAACTTCTGAAATACTTGAAGCAGCAAATAAACTAATCCAGTTATAAAGATACCCAGTTCCATTAAACAATTCCTCTTAGTTTAATTTTCTAGTAACCAAATATTTAATTATTGCTTGATAACACAATGTGCATGACTCGTTTTATTTTAAAAAGCAGCTTAGGCAGCATTATTAAAAATCATTCTGGTTACCTTTGAGTAATTAAAGTTTAATATTGAAGCTTAACCTTCAAAAACAGATGTAGAGTTGTTTTCAATATTTGAATAGCATCAGGGTTGCCACACACTCACAATAGCTCAGGACAGTTTGAAATATTTTTAATGTTTTATTTGATTGAATAATTTAGACTAACTCAGGTTAGTTTAGACAGTTAATTTTTGTAAAAAAATTGATCAAAAATGTAAATTTTGAAATTGTAATTTTTTAAAGCCTATAACTTAAAATGCTGATCAAGTATTAAATTATTGTTTGAAGCAGTTTTTTGTACATCAACTTACTTACATAATTTTCTTAAATGTACATCAATATATAAAAATATGTTACAATTAGAAAAAATCAATACTTTTAAAACTACATATAATAATAAATTTGGCTTTCATCTTTAGTCTTTATGTATTTGGTATTTAAACAACCAACTAATTTATTGCAAATTAACTATTTTTTTTTTGTTTAAATAAATGTCTGTATGTGAAAAATATTATACTTTATCTTTAAAAAATAAAGTTGTCAATTATGTTTAACTGTTTGCTAAATAAATAAACTATGATACTTTAGAGGAGCTCTCTTTGATTGCTAATTGTATATAAGCTTTAATATTTGTCTTATAATTTAAAATTTTTATAGTAAATAAAAAATAAATAATTTAATTTTGTATATTTTAATATACCTAATCATCACCAGTAAAAAACTTAAATAAAAAATAAATTCTACTATAAAACTGTATTAATAAACAGACAAACTAAATAAAAATGACAAGTATAACAAGAGGTTCGGCCCTTAAAGTTGCAAAAGACTTCATGAAATTTGTTGACTTAAGTCCTTCACCTTACCACGTTGTACATGAGTGTAAAACACGTTTACTAGCTGCAGGTTTTAGAGAAGTAAAGTCTCATCATACTGACTGGAAAATAAAACCTAATGAAAAAGTGTTTGTCACTAAAAATAGTTCTTCAATTGTAGCATGTGCTGTTGGAGCTGATTGGAAACCAGGAAATGGTTTTACTATGCTTGGTGCACATACTGATAGCCCTGCTCCCAGAGTAAAAGTTGTTAGTAAGCGTTTGAAGGAAGGATTTGTCCAAGTTGGTACAGAATGCTATGGTGGTGGTAACTGGGTTTCCTGGTTTGATAGAGATTTGAAAGTTGCTGGCCGAGTTCTTATGCGAGAAAATAGTGGAAAAATTACATCAAAACTAATTGATGTTGATCGTCCTGTCATGCGAATTCCACACTGTGCCATTCATTTGTTGAGAACAATTAATGAAAAGTTTTCTGTAAACAAAGAAACAGAACTGATTCCTGTAATTGCAACTGCAGTTAAAGCAGAACTAGAAAAGAAAGAAGCAGATGTTCCAGATTGGGAGAAAAGACATCATAGCGTACTAATGAACATGATTGCTGAGGAAGCTGGTGTTTCACCTGAATCAGTGATTGACTTTGACCTTTTTTTAGCTGATCACCAACCATCTGCTATTGGTGGAGCAAATGATGATTTCATATTTGCACCAAGAATTGACAATTTGCTTAGTATGTATGCAGGATTAGAAGGGTTCATTGATTCTTTGGACAATGATAGTTTGTCAAAAGAGGGAAACATCCGAATGTTAGTTGGCTATGACAATGAAGAAGTTGGGTCACGGTCTGCTCAAGGAGCAGGTTCTTCATTCACAGAACAAGTTATGCGTCGAATGTGTTACAGCTCAGCCAATCAACTTTCTTTTGAGGAGAGTATCAGCAAGTCTATGCTACTCAGTGCAGACAATTGTCATGCTATTCACCCAAATTATCCAAGCAAATATGAAAGCAAAATGAAGCCAACATTAGAAGGTGGACCAGTTGTGTCAACAAGTGGCAACCAAAACTTTGCCACTACAGTTGTTACTTCAACAATTATAAAGGAAATTGCTAAAAATGCTGGTATTGATATGCAAGAGTGCATGGGAAGAAATGACGTTCCAAGTGGCTCAACAATTGGACCAGTGATGGGAGCAAAGCTTGGAATTAAAACAGCTGATGTTGGTGCTTCTCAGCTTAGCATGCATTCATGCAGAGAGATGTGTGGTGTGATGTCACCTGAACAGTGCACTTTTCTTTACAACAACTATTTCAAAAACTACCCAAAAGTTAACAGCCAAGTTGATGATGGCCTTGATTAAACATTTAGATTTTTTAATTTCCACATGTAGAATTTAATTTTATACAAAAAAGCTTTCTACTAGTACCTTGTTTTTTAGGAAAACTACTAAACTTTATATATTTTTATACAATTATAATTTAGAAAATTAAAAAATAGTTATAGGTATGTTTAAATCTTTAAAAAACTAATTTGTCAGTTTGTTGAGCGTTTTAGATACTAGCTACTAATAATTTTTAAATCTTTTATAAAATTTTAATGGTCTTAAATAAATTTTAGACAGTTTATTTGCAAAATTACCATAATGAATCCCTTCGATGAAAATGAAGAATCTCCTGAAAAACCTAATCTTTTTAAAAACAAAAAAGATTTTACAAAGCAAAGTATGGAACAAATTGGAGAATTTTTACTAGAAAACAAAATGATGCTGTCTTCTCTTGAACTCTATACCGAATGTATGGAAAGAGGTATAGAGTTACAAAATTTAAGGGATTTTTTTTCTAATCCTACTAATTTTGAGTCTCAAATGGAAGCACAAGTAAATGCTTCATTATGTTAGTTATTTTGTAATTTTTGTTATTACTTAAAAATAAAAGAAAGGGTTTTAGAAATATGAAAATATTTTTAAAAATCTAGAATACGCTTGTGCTTTTCATAAATTTTAGTATTCTTAGTAATTTAGTTTCTTGGTTATTACAAATCGAAAAACTGCAGTGATTAAATTAGTTTTGTAAGAAGTTCATGATAAATTGGTATTAAGATTAGTTTTTTTAAAGTTTAAAAAAATTCTAAACATTTATTTCTTTATAATTTGTAAAATAAGTACTTTCATAAATTAATTATTATGATTAAAAAATACTAGACTAGACAATAAAATCTTATAATAAAATTTGAATTTTTTAAGTCTAACATAAAAATAAGCTAATATTTTATATTAAAATAAATTTGGTATACAAATTATACTTCTAGAATAGTCAAACTTTTAATAAGGTATCACAATTTTTTTGCCTCTTTAGTTAGAATCTGCAAAAGTATCTTTATAACAATATCCAAATAGAATAGCAAACACGTTGAAAAACAAATCAGCAACTAGTTTGAAGACATTGTCAGAGTTCTTAAAATAGTATTTTACTTAATGATTTTTTTTTTAGTCATTTTTGTAAAATTCTTGAGTTTCTAAAACTGTAAGAATTTTTTTTATAAAGCTGATATTTTTTTTACAACTTATAGTTCAAAAGTATTAATATTGTACACTAAAAATGTTTTTTGGTTTTAATTAAGTAAAGTGATTTTTTAAACTGAGATGAAGAAGTTTAATTTGTTTGATAAATTAAACAAAAAAACTAGAGTCCATTCTTCGATTTTCAGAAAACTTACCTTTAAATTGTTTTTATAAATAGTATCCTTGTTATAAACATCACTATATTGATTAAGTTAGTGGTTAGTGAACTAACTGTATAGAGCGCATTAAAAAACGTTTGATTAATTTTGTTCAATAAAATAGATGTGCGAAGTGTTTGAATTTAAACGCATCTATATAAACTTTAATAATCTAATTTAATTGACTATAGAATTGATATTATTGTTTTAGTTGTTTTAGCCTTTAAAATTACTACTCAAATATTTGTTATATTCTCTATAAATCTTATATTCTAATTTTAAAATTATATTTTCTATAACTAACTACTAAGAGTCTATGAATAGGTTAGCTGATTGTAAAAACAAAAAATAAAAGTTTCGATAGTTTAAAATACCTTTGTATTGCTTGCTAATAGTTTTATCCTAAAATATTCCTGAAGGTTGATCTAAAAAGCTGGAGTATATTAAAAATTAAAAAATAATAAGTTGAAAATTCATAGACTTTGTCCAACTGAAAATATTTATGTCGATTCTAAATAAGAAAAAGCTGTGATTTAGCACTGCAAAACTTTAGTATTTCAAGACAGTTTTGTCAAAATCTAAAACTAATTATCTTTTTACCAGCTTTTACTTGTTAAACTTTTATACATATATTTACTAGCAGTGAACTGAAAATTGTAAAGTTAAATAAATATTAACATTTTTATATCCATAATTGTTTTAGATTACCTACATATTTGTATAAAGTTTAATAATGAATCAATTTTGTTGCATTGTTTACAATAATTTGTAAACTACTAAACTTTTTGAGGATTTATATAGATAACAATATTTAGATATTTTTAATAGATATTTAGATATATTTAATTTTTAATAGAAGATTTTGATTTATATTTGTATAAAGTAAGTTTTTAGAATGATATTTTTTGTGATTATTTTTAAATGTTTTTACTTATCAACTACACTATGATGAGTACGGAAAATGTTATTTATACAACAAAGTATAAATTTTAAATTCGATTTAAACTATATTAAGTTTATTACAATAACTGAAATCAATTAAAAATTTTTTTTTTTTTAAAACTTATGCGTGTGCACAAAACTCAGATGCTGTAAAATTAGTTTTATGTTTTATAATGTTTTACTTTTGGTTACAAAAAGATCTTGATTTTGAAAACAAGTTCAAAAAATTACTTTAAAAATCAAATTCTGATTAATAAATTCCATTTTTATACGTTACTCTCTCTTTTTTATTATGATCTATTTAGACAAAATGGGAAGTTTGAGTTCGTTTGATTCGTTTGAAATTGGTCAACAGCAACTTTCTGATGATAGCAGGCTACAAACAGAAGACAGAGTTGCTGGTTAGTAATTTTTAATAAAATTCATAGTTTCTGGTGTTATGTACTTTTATCTAAATTCATGACAAAGTTAACTAAAAAATTAGATTAAAATATTTTAAAAGTTTGCTTTATTCAAGTAATAACTAATAAGATCAACAGTTTTAGAGTTTGAGCTACGAAAAGCTAAAGAAACTATAAAGAACCTCCGAACTAGTCTGACTGAATTAAGTGGTAAGATTTCAAGCTTTTAAATCTTTTTATAATATTTAAAAAATATTTCGCAGAGCTTTCAAATTAGATAAAATATTTCAGTAAATTTATCATGTTTTTTATGGATATATTTTAGATACTAAAATGATGCGTTCGTTTGTAATAACGAAAAAACATTAAATGTATTTTAAATTATGAATTTTGATAAAAAATAGTTATAACTGCTCTATTAGAGCGTGCAAAGGATCAAAAGTTTCAGTCAAACAAAAAAACTGACAATGAACAAACCGAACATAAAGTGCAACGGTTAGACGAAAACAAAAATCCAGAGCCATATGAGTGCCGTGCACTTAATTTTCTGGTCAACGAATATTTGCTTGAGCAAAACTACACTCTCTCTTCAATAACCTTTTGCGAAGAAAATGAAGATCAGGTATTCTTATATTAGGAAGTGTTTGCTTTAAAATAAACCAAAAAAAGTATTTGAATCATAAGCATATAAGGAACTAATTAAACATCAGGAATTTGGAAAGACTTAAAAAAATATCTATACTTTTGATAGTTTTTGTTAAGTTGCTCAAACTGTACAACTGATTTTACAAATATACATTTTTAATAATTTTATATGACGCATTCTATATTATATTAAACTATTTCTATAAAATTGTATTAAAAAATTGTACAGCTTTTTCTTGCAAAAGTTTTATAAACCAATGTGCAATTAAATTTTTGCAGCCTTTTAAAAATTTTGGTTAAAAATTCAAGTTAAAATATTAGATAAAAGTCAATAATTTTTTTTTTCTGAATTCTACTTAGCAAAAATAGTTGAATAACTTAATCACAATTAAGGATTTAAAAAAAGTAATTTCTATAAAATAAAACTTAACAGCTTAAAATAATTTTTAAAGTTTAAACCTTCTCAACTCTTAAAGTTTTACTTCTTGAAAATTTTTATTCTTTATATTTAAACAAATAGCTTTTTAGCTAAAAAAGTCACGTACTGGTTTAGCTAAACTTAACTTAAAAACTACACAATTAAATGAGTTAGATATGATTAATTTTTATAAATATTAATTAGAAATTATTTCTAAAAGTTAAATTGAGTTTGTTTAATTAGTTTACTGTTGGGAGGTTAAATCAAAACTGTTTATATAACTTTTTTTAAACTTTAACATACAATATTTTGATTAAGGATTTCGAAGACTGGCATGACGTCGGGTTAAATATTTCAAAACCTCTTAGTCTGTTGTCTCTTTACAGATGCAACACAAAAGTATCTGATAACAACAGTGATGACTTGAAAAAAGAAATATCACTGCAAAAAGAATTAATAACAAAGGTAAAATACATGAAATGATTTCATTCTTATTAGATTGTCTACTTTTACTATCAGCTTTTTACTGTTGATTAGTCATTATTAGTTGTTTATGTTTTTACTAACTAGTATGAGCTTACTTAAGCGAGCATTAAAACAATCATTTTAACCATATTTTTATAAATAAATGTTATTTTGAAAACTTAAAAACTCTTACAGTACGTTTTATTAGTATTTAAGTTTATACTTGATAGATTTGTTTACCACGCAAAGTTATTTTAAACAATACGATGTAGTTTACACGAGCTTATTTTAAGATTAAAACTAATTTCCTTCCTATGAATTTGCAGAAGGTGAAATAATTAATATACCCAACATATATTTTTGTGTGTAGGCATCTTGATTACAATTCAGCGTTGCCACAAAGTCAGGAAAATTAGGAAAAGTCAGAAAAAAAAAACAGTTTTTCGAAAAAAAAAGTCAAGAATTTTTATATATACATGCTCTTAATAAGAAAGTTTACCATCACTAACAACTCTATTTTGATAATGTTGTTTTATAAAAAAAAAATCAGCAAAATAACTGTTGTTTTAACCTGCATAAACATAAGATTGAAAACTTTACACAACTTCAAGTATTCGGTTATCTATTTTTTATTCGGTTTTAATTAAAAATTTGATTTAGAAAAGTCAGGAAAGGTCGAGAAGTTTTTTTCAGCTTGATCTGTGGCAACCCTGATAATTAAAAAAAAGTGGATCGTAAACATTGAATTCGATATGTTTAACTCACTTAAAGCCTAGTAACATTTTACAATAAAACAATACAATATTAACAGTCCTTAGTTCTAATAAAACTATGATATCTTACTATACTTCTATAATCTGAATAAAAAAATCAAATGATTAGAACTCTACTACTTTATTTAAAGTTTATTGATGATGGGTTTTGAACCTGAAAGTATTTTAAACTTATATGTTGTGCAATAAAAATTTGTTGATTTTTCTAAACAACCATTTCATTTTTTTATTTACTTGATGCCATAGAACTTACAAACAGAAAATTGACTGTGTCCTGGACTGATTTAAGCGTTATATTCAATACATAAATGTTGTCTTCTACAAATAGATAATGAATTTTAAAATTTAACGAAGAGTTTAATAGTAAACTTTTGCAGTGTGAAGTTTTAATAAAGAAGTCTTTTACTTAAAAATGTGAAGTAGTAAATTAAAAGTACTGCTATTTAAGTCTCTAATTTGTTTTGAGTTTTATTTTACATATCAAATAAATGTTTATATAATAATTTTATACAGTTTTATAATATCTTTCATAAGACTATGCTATAGTAAATGAAAGAAAGTATAGTTTCTTTTCATATTGTTTCTTATTTTATAATCTTTTTAAAAACCACAAGTATTTATTTCTAGCTATTACCTAAATTTTAAGGTGACTTTAGTTACAAGTAAAATTACTATTATCATTAAAATATTATAGCATACTAAAGGTTTGATAATTAAAAAAAAGAAACAATTTTAGTTTGAAGAAACTGTTGAAAAGCTACAAAAAGAAAATCAATCTTATTTAAACATCAAAAGTCATTTGAAGAGGTAATTAATAAATGTTATAACCACCGAGATACTTGAGTTTTGAAACATAAATGTCATTAACAAATATATATTTGTGTAAGATTTGGAAGTTAATAAAGAACTTAATAATTTTCAAGCACATTGTCTTTGGTTTAAAAAAAGTTATAAACTAAAAAATTTTCAACTTGGAAAAATATAAATTTATTAGCAGTGAGATTTGTTGTGATTCCATTCAACAGCAGCAATCAAACAAATCGGTAGAAATCGCTTGTCAAACTGAATTTCAATTAACACCAAGTGTATCCCAAAATAGTTTAATTGACGAAAACAAGGAAAACTTAATACATAAAGATGATAGTCTGTCAGATGTATTTCAGGAAAGGTTAAATTTTCAGTTTTGTGTAAAAATTAAAAATTAAAGTTTCAAAAGTTGAAATATTTTTCTAAAAACTAAATATTAAAAGTTTTTAATTATAACTGAAAATTTAAAATTTTTGATTAAAAAATAATATTTTGTAGCTTATTATATAATTGGATATAGACATATGTTATAATTGTCAACTTTAGTTTTAAAGTATATTCAATTTCATTTCAAAACATGTTAAAGGTATGTACCAGTTTCTTTCTGGAAAAAGTTGACAACAAACAACAATTATACATTACAAGTTGAAGATCAGTGGCTTAAACAAGAGGTATTTTTTTATTTTGCCAACTTATGATGACTACACAGAGTAAAGAATAGTTAATTGTAAAACTAAATAAATTAAAATATTTTAAAGGTAAGGAACATTTGCAAAACTTCAGAAGAATTTGTGTCTTGTGTAGCTCGATCAATCCCACAAATTTTACCAATTGTATTACTAACCAAAAGAGACAGATTGTTACCAATTTTGCTTGCGACTGCTTCTTTACATGAAGACAAAGAAACCCGTAACAAAATGCTTAATTTGCTATTTAATCTTATCAAAAAACCAAATGTTTTGCAAAGGTACTAATTATAAATCAACTTTAAACCTAACAATTAAAATCGTAAAATAAATGTTTATATATTTTTTAAACTTTTGTTATTGAAAAAAAGTAAAAATCTATCGATTAAAACAAACTAGTGTAAGAAAACATATAAATGTATAAAACATTGTTTAACTATAAAAAAATTATTTAAAGGTAATCTGAAACTGTAACTATAAATAAGTTATAAAAAAAAGTGGCATAAATATCAAAACCTTAAAATTAACAAGTTTTACTAATATTTTTAAACTTATACATGAGCAATTAAATGTATAATAGAGTAAGAGTAAATGAAAAGCTATAAAACGTGATTTTTAATTTTTATGATTTTATTCTCGACTTTATAAGTTTTTGCTTTTTATTTTCTTTTCTAGATTTATATTTGCCTTGAGTTCAATGTGCGCTACAATTAAACAGCAACATATTTTTGTCTAGCAATTTTTTTTTATTGCATTTAATACACCCTTTTACAGGCAGATGATCTTGCAAGGATGCGTGTCTTATGCAAAGCATGCAGGAAAGCTTCGAACTGAAGAGGAGTTGTTGCCACAGTGTTGGGAGCAGATAGGTCACAAGCACGCAGAAAGAAGACAACTGATCGCAGAAACTTGTGGAGCAATTTCACCTTACTTGCGGGTATATACGTTTTTCTACTTACTTAAATTTTTCATAGTTAAAATGAATTTTATTACAAATTTGAAATTATTATGGTACAAAAGTTTTGTTATTTAAAGTTTAGTTACTTTCAGGATATCAATTAGTTTTTCATTAACTATTGTTTTTACCTAAATAACTAATTATACTTCTATATTTTTTGACAGCAAATAAGCAGCAGTAAAAGTTATTTGAAACTTAAAAGTTACATATAAGAAAAGTCGCACAAACGTGTGTGTGATTAACGTAAATTTAGTAACAAAATTAAAAAATGTTAATTAGCATTGTTGGGTAAGCATAATAAATCACATCTGTTCCCTTTCCTTTGTAATTATTTTTGATAAAATAAATTCGACATAGTTAATAAAGTTTTTAACTAGTTAAATGAAATTAGTTTTCTGCTAGAATCAGAGGTTTTTTCAATGATTTTAAAAAGTGAGTGATTTCCAAAGTTTTCAAAATGTTTGAACAGTAGATTACTAAACAAAAAGCTTCGTTCACACCAGGTAAACAGATGGTACTTTTAAGCGTCCATTACTGTAAATTAAGTTGTCTTTTTTATAACTCAGTATATCAAAAAAGAATGAATATATAGCTATTGAATATTAGTTAAGGTAAAAGAAACCCTTTTGAAAATTTAATAATAATCATATAAAATTATAACAAGGTTACTAGTTAAGGTAAATTGATGTGATGAACAGTACTGTTTACAATTGAGTGATTAACTTTAGGAAAAAAAAAACACTATAATTTAAATTGTTAAATATGATACATTATATTGCTAAGATTTATATATTTCTGTAAATGAAACTATTTACCTGTTTCTATTTTATGCTAAGAATTATTCAATAACTTCTTTGACTTGATTTCATGAAAGTAGCTTGGTTTTAAAAAATCAACAAAAAACTCGAGTTTTATATTTAGTAAAGATTTCTTTGAAAAATATTTTAAAGTTTGTAAGTTGGATGAAGATGGGTGGTTTTTTCTAGGTAGCAGTAAATTTTTGCAACAAAACTTCAAAAAAAAACTGATTAAGTTTAACAAATATCGTATTTGGTATAAGGTAACATTTAAACCTCTATATTTATATCTTTTATTTGAATAATCTAAATAAGAGTTTGTTTTAGTAGGCGATATCAGAGGGCAACAATTAGTATTTGGTCAAAAAAGTAATCGGGTTATCAACTTGTAAAGGGGCATTACTTAAAAAAGGGCCCGATTATTTTTTAATTTCTGCAAAGTGGGCGACTGTATAAATGAGTTAGTGATAAAATGATCTTAGTTATTTGATAATTCAAAATAACAGGATTCTCGCGCGTCAGGATAAATAAGTTTTTTTTGGAAAAGGTGGTAATATGTCAGTTTTTTTCAGTTCAAAAGCTTGAAATTTTCAGAGTCTTTTTGAGTAGATTGTTAAGTTTTAATTTTCTTTCGAAACAATTATCTGGCTTTTAATGCAAACTGTCAGTATTTTTTTGTCAGTACAAATGCTTGAAAATTTCTGAGTTTCAAAAAAAAAATATTTTTTTTGCTTATAGTGAAATTATTTCTAAACACAAATTTGTTTTTGTTGCAGTATTCTCTGTAAAGTACTGTCTGTTTATTAT
Organism: Thalia democratica; assembly: GCF_965202585.1. Classification (NCBI taxonomy): domain Eukaryota; kingdom Metazoa; phylum Chordata; class Thaliacea; order Salpida; family Salpidae; genus Thalia; species Thalia democratica. The sequence goes on from NC_139165.1 coordinate 65,384,927, forward strand.
GTCTGCAGCAGTTACACAACAATTCAAGTTCCGAAAACTTAATATTTTTTGATATTTTTCGGGAACCATAACTTTAAAAATAATGAGAATTGAAAAACAAAAAATGTACGAGAAACTTCTTTTATGAATATACTACCTAACTACAACTTATCTAACAGTTTATGTCGTTTCGTTTAGTTATAATATCAACTAGGCAGGCACCGACCAACAAAGGTTAGGACAGGGTTTCCCAAACTCATTTTCATTAAAGCCCCCTTGGCAATTTTTTTTTAATTTCCTCATTACTAGTCAATTACTAACTAACTTTTTTTTCGACTTACTTATCGTTAACACCGACCCGATGATAGCCAAAGTTGTACCTAAAGAGCAATATTGCCCACATTGGGGAAAATGTTAGTATCAATCTAAATTAAGAAATGTCAGGCTAAGTTTGAAAACTTTTGTGCATGAACCCTGTAAAAAGAAAATGCAGGACATTTGCGGACTTTGCAATTGTCTTTGTTTTTTTGTAAATAATAAATCTCAAACATTTACCACAATTACTTTTGTCATTGAGATAGCGTTTTGTTAAAAAAACTAAGTAAGCTTTTCGACAAATAAGATTGCAATATATCTACATTTATACTTAAAGAATCTTCAAGAATTATTAAATTAGTATCAACTTAACTTCATTTTATATTAAATTTATATTTGAATATGGTATGAGTCAAAGATGCTTATGTAATCTATTTTTATAAGTTAGTAAAAGTACTTAGGTATTTTGTTTATAATGAATAACAACACTAACTATAAAAATAGAAGTTACCCTCAAAGTTTTTTTAAACAAGTGGCAAAGAGAAAGTTCTGTGCATACTAGATTATTAAGTATTGATAAAAAATTCAATACAAACACATATTTTTAAGTAGTAGAGTTAAATAAATTTTGCTAGTAACAACTAACTAAAACATCTATAACATGTATTGTACGTTATAAAATAAGATTTATTTGTTTTTCCTTACTATTTAGTTAACTTAAATGTCTCTTCACTTATCACACATTAATGCTTTTTAGAAAACTCTGGTTTAAAATATAATTTAAGACTCGAGTATCATTATAACATTTTTTTGCAAATCTTTTTTTAAGCATAGTAAGACTTTTTTATTGTTACAACGTAAAAAAATTTTAACGAAACTTACTTTATTTGATTCTTTATTAAAAACTTTAAACAATAGCTAACATATGCTGTAAAATTGTAATGCTCTATAAATAAAGCTTTAATGATTATACTTTTTAGGCTGAGATAAGGTCGTCATTGATTTACTCGATTTTGGAGCAAATACTGCAGGAAGAACGAACAAAAGAAGTAAAACAGTCTGTAGTTAAATCATTATCAATTGTTTTTGTTTTTCTTTCAGAAACTGAAAAATATAGAAAGGTTTTTATACACTTTAAAATAAAGTAATAAAAAGTACAGCTCTTTAAAGTCAAATATATTAATCTAAAAATAGTTGATAAGAACAAAAATATTAAACCCTTTTTTTTGTTTTACTAATTTTCAAAAAAGTGTTTAGTTAAGCATACGAAGTTACTATATTAATAATTAAAAAAGTTTTAAAGTTGTTTATATGTTTAAAAAAATAAAATTAACAATAAAAGATTAAAACTAGCCAGATACATTATAATTTTTTTAATTTAACGTGTTAAAGCATAAAAAAATCAATTTATTTTATTAATTAATTGAATTTTTGTTGTAGTTTGAAAGCTATTATACTTACTAACTTTTTCACGCTTACTATTCAATTTGTAAAATAATTTTCTTAAAAATATTGTTTTACATTAAATTATTATATTTTGTTTAAAATAGGGGTGGGCAACGTACGACCGACCAAATAGAAATTAATGGACTGCCACGTAATTTTAGCTGGAAAATAACTTGTGCAAAACACATAAACTAACGATTTTTATAACCAACAAGCTTTTATTTAGATTTTCAGTACTTTTTAGTGCTTATTAAAAGATCAATTGCATTAAAACTTTTTTTTTGTATAAACTTTAACTTTGCGCAGCCCGCGAAGTAACTTGTTAACAACGTAGACTAAACATTTTTTTGTAAATCTGGCCCTTCGACAAAAAAATTGCCTACCTCTTGTTTAAAACGTACTTTTATAGTTTCTAAATGAATTATAAGTTTATTAGCTAACACTGTATTAAAATTTTTATCAAAAACAAAGAACTTTATCGCTGCTCTTTAGCTAATGAGAAACCTTTTATTTGTTTTTTCATTTTAAATAATTTTAAGTAAATGGTTCAGGCAGAAGAATGTTTGTGGAAGGTTATGAACGATCAAGATTGCACAGATGTCGTAGCTAAATTTCTTTTTCCTTCATTTTGCTTATTTTCTATCCAACAGGATTCTCTATGTCAAAGTTTTGGAAACAAACTTTTACAGCGTTTTGACGTTAGTTCGATGAAAGTTTTATTTTTTATTCTTTTAGTTAATTGATTCAAGTATACAATAAAATTAATTAGTATTTTAAGTAGATTAAACATTTAAACATTTGTAAGCTAATTTAAAGAAATTTTTTAATATTTATACTAATTTATAAAACTTATATTAAAAAACTATTCTTATGATTTATTTAAGTACATTAGTACATTTTATAATTTTAATTTACAGTAACCTCTCGCTTATTTACGCACATTGTGTCCAAAGAAAAAGTGCGTAAAAATACGAGAGATCGTAAAGATACGAGAGGTAGCAAATATACTTACTATAATGGCTGTTTTTTGATATTGCCTCTAGTTATAAGCAGACTGGGGACTTTTCAACTTTAACAACTTGTTTACTTTATTTATAAATATGAAAACAAATGATAAAACTATACATATATTAAAAAAACATTAAAAAATATATATAATAATAATACTAGTAGAAAACTTTTACTAACTTTAGTAATAAGTAGATTTTATCTTTATTTATATTTTACTTATTTGATACTTAACATTTATATTCTATTCTACTTAGCAAATACAATTTATAACTAGGCATTTGTTTACAATTAAAAAATGGTGTTTATTCATATATAGGGCAATAGTGATGTACTATTTATTTGTGTTTTAAACTCTCATTATTTCAATATTTAACACAGTCATATTTCTTTTAGAACTTTAATTTAATCTCTTATTGTTAACAAAATTTCTGATATACTGAGGTATAACTAAATGTTTATCACTTAGTCAAGGAACATAAGTTAACAAAGTCTAAAGACATAGAGAGGTGAATTAGCATTTAAAAACACATTTTAAATTAAAAATATACAATAAACGTAATTTGTGTAATATTAAAAAAATTAAAATTATTATTTTTAGATTTTTTTAGAATTCCAAAATGCGTAACTAAACGAGAATGCGTAACGTCACGAGTGCGTAAAGATGTGAGAGGTTACTGTATTTTGTAAATAATATCGTTATCAGAATTTACTTCGTTAAGCATAATAATTAATATCTAATAAACTAATGAGTTCGTTAACATTGTTGACTAATTTATGCTCACTCATAGTTTATCTTTTAACTTATTATAAACGGATTTAAACAAAATATTAGATACAGTTTTATATATTTCTTTTTACTACTCACTGTGTTAATTATGTTATAAACATACAATAATTTAAAAAAATAGTTTTTAACGCTCGTTTCTTAGCTTAAACTAATTTCATGAAGTAAGTATTCCCTTTGTATTAAATTAAGCATTCATGTATGTTATAACTTATAAATAAATATTTCAAATTTTAACTGACACGTTGTAAGCCAAAGTGCATTAAGTCGCAATAGGGACACAAATAATTAAACTACGACCAGTTTCGTAAAACTACTAGTTTGTATATTTAATTTCAACAGAATCATGCTTCAAATGAAGTGTTAATTGAACCAGAATGCTGTAGGCATTTGTCAACGCTAGTTCAATACATTCCTTATGTATTTGTCTACGCAATCATGTCGGTCATGAGTGAAGATTCAAAATTTAAGCTGAAACATGGTAAGTTAAATTGCACATGAGTCGTATCATACACATAATAAGTAGGTTTTTTATTACCTTTTTGTACTTTAGTAACTTATTATATTTATAAGAATTCGAGGAAGTTTTAAAATCCCAATCTTCTGAAAAAGAAGTTGCAACCGAAGAAAGTAATAACGAAGATGATATTATCCAAACATGTCTTGGTTTAAATGATGATGAAATAGTAGATTTAAAAGATATTTTAAATAATAAATTATCAAGTCAGCATACTGATTTGGGCGTAATATCGTGGTTAAAAGAAGAATTGTTAGTTAATTTTGAAATAAGTTTCGTTTTTAATTAAAATGTTTATATAAATAAAATTAAAATTCTCAAGATTTGAAATGTCTTTAAACTTCATTATTGTTACAAATGTCAATATATGAGTTTAATATTTTTGTTACTAAATGACTGTTATTTTTACAGTTTACCAATTTTATCTGGAACAATTGTGAAAATTAACTTCAGAAATAAGCTGATTGTGAAAAAACTAATCGATCTTATATCCGGTTTATGTAATATATTTGGAAAGGTTTTTACAGAAAAAATGGTTGGTAATCATAATCTTATATTTTATCTTAATCTACTACATAAACTATAGCAACAGTTTATTTTATACTATTCAATCTAGATATTTTTTTTACGTATATTGGATGAAATGTTGAGTATTTGTATTAATTTAAGAATAAATAAACATTTATTATATAGTTCAAGCCATTTCTTTGCAATCTTTTTGTCACTGATGAATCAAACTTTGAAACATCTTTACTACCTGTTTATGCTGTTGGAGTGCTACGAAATTGTATTAAGGTTTGATTTTGTTAAAATATAATGACAATTTAATTACAAACTTTCAAACAAGTATTAGTAAGTATTTTGCTTTACTTACTCATATATTAAGTGCGGTTAATCTATTTGACAAATAATTTAGAGTAATCTTTGTGAAAAAATTTAAGGCTAGCTAATATATGTATATAGTTAGAGTTTTTAAGTTTTATGGTAGTCATTAACTCTTGCAGAATTTTAAACCTTAGAATAAAAAAATTTAATAGTTTTGTTTTAAATTATCACTAAAATTGTTAAATCCTACACTTTTTGTAAGACAGTTTAAAAAATTTACGTAATATATTTTTGATAATAACGCTTTTTCTTCCTTTTAGTCATCTTAAATATTTGTTTCTACATCTGAGATCACATTACAGATGCGACTTGAAGGCAGCGAAGAAGAAGCCCACTATTTTTTACTACAAGCATTGGAAAAGAACAGTTGTGCTGGTGAAAAGTTCCAAAGCGTGGTGATTTCTTTTCGGTTGCTACGTGATTGCGACCCCAGCCTCCACGAGCTGCTCGCCAAAGTTGTCGTTTCCTCCTCGCAAAGCACATGTGATCAGGTGCGCGCTCGAACAGCAACCTTGCTGGCATGTTTGAGCGTGAACAGCGTGGAAGCGAAACTGGTTGACGACGTTGTCATACCGACCCTTATCCGCCTTTCACTGGACGACTGCATGTTGGTTTTGTAGGATTTTTATGTTGCCTAAACTTCAATAAGTTGTTTTTGTTGTTTTAATAGTTTTTATGTTACAATATAGATATTTAACAATGTTTTTTATTAACAAATAATTTTACAGAAAAGTCAGACTGGCCACAATAGCGACGTTTTCAACCATCGCTGAAAACCACCACGTGTCAGCCGAGTCAATGGAACAAGTCATCAAGCACTTGGGCAACATGATGACGTGGTCGATGGGTGATGACGTGGCTACCAGTGACGCGGAGAGCATGCTGTCGTCACACCAAGTTCAGATGCGCGTCGCTCTGATTTGCGCTGAGAACGGGACTTCGGTGCATCCCCGATTCAGAGACCAATGTTAGTTTTAAAATAATTAAGGGTTCTAAATTAGTGTAAAACCATACAAAACTTTTGATTAGTGAAGTTTTTAAGATAAAATAAGCCTTTTAAACGTTTTTTAAATTGAGTTACTTAAATTAAAAATAGAGAATTTTGGTAAATATTTTGGTGGTTTATAACAGTTTTGATTCCCCATCTGTCAATTATATCGGCTACTAGCAAGCTTGTATTTGACGTAGAAAAGAAGATGAACTTGTGCAATGCACTTGTTGAAGCTTATACAAACATACTGTGCTGCTGTTAGATTTTTTATTTGTTTTTTTTTAATAGATACTTCTTAATACATAATCTTTAAGTAGATTATTGATATTAGATTTTTATAAATAAGAAAAATAAAACATAACACGCTTACTTAGTATATTTTTTTTTAGATAACATAGTTCTATACACTATGCTTAGCTTATTAAAAAACAACTCAAACTAAAAAACTATGAGACAACACATTGATCGTTTCGTCACCACAGTTAATTTTTGAATTTTGTGTTTCTAAAAACTTATTAAACTACTGGTAGGCGAATACTTTTAGCTAGATGCTATATTTATAGGTGTGTATACTGTTTTTCATAAAAGATTTTTCAATTTAAATATATTTATAAAATGTTGTAAAAAACTCAAACTAGTTTGGTTTACATTTTCCTCAAATCTTCATTAGTTTTATTTTTAGTCCGGTGCTATAGTTTCATTTATAGTTTTAAAAGAACTTCATCTATGTAATGTTTAACTTTTATAAGTACAACAATGCTACACATTTTATCAGTGTTTTAATTTTCTTATTTATGTACATAGCAAAAAATGCTTGATATTGAAATGCTTGACAGCAGCTCATAAGTCACACACAAAAGTTATTTTTATTTTCTGTTACGCTTACTTACAGTGTATCACATATTTTTTAATTATCATATTTTTTTCTTTTCAAAAACATTTATTTTAATTAAAAGTAAACTGCGTAGAAAACGACAATTTAGTTAATTCTTTTAATTTTTTTAAGGTAAAATGTTTTGTTAATGCTACTTTTATGTGATATATTTGATTCCAAATAAAACTTAAGTTATAGAAAGACTATATGTTGAAAGTAAAATTGTAGATAAAAAAATTGTAAAAACCAGTTAAGGATTATTTGAAATAATACAGTTATAAACGAGAGCCTTCTTCAAGGTAGTTGTTTGCCTGCACTTAAATGTCTTCTTACCGAGTTAAATTCGCTACAACCAGAACCAGTTTCTCATCTAATCGTTAGTTTGTCATATAAAACTTGATTCAAGTTTTTATTTTAATTTACATACTTGTTTCAGGGTTGCCAAAAACCCTGTAATCCTGGAAAAACCTGGAATTTGACAATTAACGCTAATAAAAACCTGGAATTTTATAAATTTTGAAAAAGAACTGAAATTTTAAACAATTTTTACCTAGTAAGTAGTAAAATTTTAATTTGATACAAAAAATCAGCCATATAGATTAAAAAAAAATTGTCATTATCAAAATGTTTTTATTAAAAAAACACATTTAAAGTAGCTTTACAGTATCTGTTTAATGTTATTATACTACTTAGCACATTTTTTAACCTTAAAGTTAGCTTTAAACTAAAAACAAGCCCAAAAGCGTGTACTTTTAAAAACCTGGAAAAATTGAGAAAACCTTAAAGAAATTTCTCAAATAAATAAGGCAACCCTGTTGTTTATCTCTAAACAGTTTTTGCAAACGAGCTTACGCTCAATAGTATTTTCAGAAGTTTTATAAGTTTTTTGTAGAAAATAAGTAAAATTGAAATAGCAATTTAAAGTTTATTGGTTTTCGCAGTTTTAAGTTACATCACACCATTCTTTTTAGTTTAAAAAAAAATTCTTTACCAAAATTTAGTTTCCATAGAGTCAAACACTTTTTGTTTTGATAATCTGTTAAATATATTTGTGATGATTAGTCTGTTATATGTATATAAGTTTAGACCTGTTTATTGTTCAACTAGAAAAAATACAATATTAACTTTTCCTTATAATGCTTGAAAATAAAATATTATGTGGGTACAAAACTATTTTTAGACATGTTACTAAAACATGTTTTAAATTTTTTTTATATACTTAATTTTTAAAACAAATATCATGCATGCTATTCTTTCAAGTTTTATTTACATCTTTCAATTTTTTAATTTTCTTAGTTTTTTAAATAGCTACTAAGAATTAACAGGATTCTGTAGAAGTATCCAGTTAGAGTTTAATTTAACCATTTTACAATGACCAATAATTTTCTATATTGTTAAACACCATTGCTTTCCAAGTCAGCTTTTAGTTCATTTTTTCGTTATATTCCAAATTATACTTGAAACATCCAATATTAGTGATTTTAAATGATTTAAGTTTATTAAAATTAGTTTTTGAACATTTAGTTTTAAAATTTTTAATTAAATATATTAAAATTATATAAAACCATTATGTTTGTTTTGTTTTAAAAATAAATTACTTAAAACAATTTATTCAACAACAGGATTCAGTAAAAGGGTTAATCGAAGGAGTGGAAGCAAGAATAACAGAAGTTAGTACGATAAGCGACAATGATAACAAGTAATTAATTAGCATTATATTTAACTTTGAAATTTTTAATAGTTTCATTTTAAGATAAATAAACGCATTTAGATCATTACTTCTCTTTTATTTTTTGAATATATTTTTAGTAATTTTAAGCCTTCTTTCCTTTAAAATAATTACATTTAGCTTGCTTTTTCTATTAAATACAAGTTATACAAATTTTGTTTATACTAAGTTAAGATATTACATATTCATCATAACCAAATGTTAATACTTATTTAATTGTAGGACAACAACCCAGGAACAAATAAAACCTAAGCCGAAATCTCGTAATCCATTTCAAAAGTTGTTTTGATTCAAATTTTTCTAACTTTGTTTGAAAAGTATAATGTGTTTTTAAGATTATACTTTGATGTCACAGAGTTGGAATACTTTAATAAATAAATTTAATTGTTTTTCAATTTACAGCTGTTTTACTTTGTAAAGATAATACATTTTTTGTTTGATCAATGTTCGAATTAAGCTATTTCATTTTTAATCAATACTAGGAAAAAATGTTACTATTTCAGCTTTTTGTTTTTCAATTTTTTTAATACTTTTATTTTATTGGATAATATTTATCAGTTTACATGCAGTATTTAAAGCTCATCAATTATATGTTTTTGCCTAAAAGCTATTATTTGTACAACAAAACTGTCTGACAAGAATAGTGATTTTATTAGTATGTTTCATATGTTTTTGATAGCTTACTGTGAATAAAGTGGTTTTGATTTTTATTCATACACTTTTTTGTCTTACATTTAATTTTTTTTTCATAATTAAAAGTATTTATTTAAATAAATAGTATATTCTTCAATTTTAAAATGTTTTGCCAACTTAACAATAACTAATTGTTTCATTTTCTTAGTCAAACGCTCACAAAACATGTTTTTTTTTTGATAAAAAAATAAAATCAATAAATTTACTTAAACGTTGACTGAAAATGAATAAAAAATTAAACAAGTTTTAAAACTTAAACACTTTATTCTGTTTTAGTAGTTGAACAAGTTAGTTAATCCGAATGAAACTTTTTTCATAATTTTATAAAAATGCCTAAGTTATAATTAAATTGTTTAATCTAGTTATTATGGTATTTTGTGTTAAAGATCTGATATTTGATTTAAAAAAAGTTGTTAGATTTAAATAGTAAAATAACTATAAATTTTCAGGATTGTTTTACCATTATTTGTTTTTTTTCTACCTTAAAGTGGATTTTAAGATGAAAATTTTTAAAATAATAAAGGAATTAAAAAATAAAAGAATATTTTGCATTTGAAAAAAGGGTGCTGAAGAAGATTCTTACATCAATATACCAGTCTTCATGTTAAATGCATTTTCGCGCAAAAAAATGTTAATGCGCTCATACTAATACCCTAATTTTCAAGCATCTCCTTTATGTTTTCACAAATATTAAAACCAGTGTGAGAACCTTCTATTTACTTACAGTGCAAAACTCGTGTTTGTACTCGAACCTTTCATTTAACCAATGAGCTGTTAAAGAAAGATATGATGTCTTTATCTTCGAATTTGCCCATATGTTACTTGAAAGTGACAAAAAAGAAGCTCCTGATAACTCAGTTTGTATTTTTATCTTCTAGGATGCATTGTATCAGTGAAGCACTTCTTAGTGCTCGTAATCAAGTAACCTGGCTCTAAAGCAGCCAACAAGTCTATGGAACCTTGATTGCTAGTAATTGAAAATGGTTGTTGTCTAAAGCAATCATGTTCATAATTTTTTTATAAACTTTGATTGCGTTTTGATCTTTTAATTTACATTGTTTAACAGGGCGATAACTCTCAATACTAGATTTGTTCATTGCTGTAGCTTCACTTGTTTTTGGAGTTGGGGACGAACTATCGCTGACTGCTTTATTGGATGATTATGATTTTCAAGCCTCTGAAATTTATGTTTGATGTTTTTAATTCAAATGCTTTTGTAAAGAAGAATTGCTGTACGTATTAGCATTACCTCTTTTAATGAGTTTACTGCAAAGACTGCAAATTGCATAACAAGGGTCTTCCTCACTTACGTTGAAAAACTTCCATGCAATTGACATTTTTAATTAATGAGAAATAAATCATGTAACTGTTAGAAATTAGTTGTATTTAAAATAATATGACTAGTCTTATATTTCTACAGGGTTGCCACTTCTTTTGCCAATGAAACTACTGAATCATCTTGAGTTTTATCAAATGCTTTAAAGTGTTTTTCAAACTTTTCAAAGTTATTAAAATTCAAGTTTTTATCAAAATGTGATTATAAAAAATTGAGTTATAAGATATTGAGTTCAACTAAATCTTACTTAAATTAAAATCTAGAATATATATTTTGTGAAACTTTAAAAGTTCTTAAATTAACAAAACTATCCTGACCATGTGTAAACTATGTTTCTAATTACTTATTTAAAACAAGAACCAAATCATATCTGCATAAATTTATTATAATGAAACTAAAAAAATATTTCTACTTCAAAAAGCTTTCAAATTTGCATCAAAAGTAGATTAGATAATGGTCATAATTAAGATGAGAACTTAATAACTTTTTGATGAACTACTGTTTGTACCTGCATTTTTGCAACAAATGATTGATGAACTAAAGTTTAATTAGTCTGTTTAGCTTGACTAATTTTATATATATATATTAAGTATTCAAACCACAACAATCTAAGTATATAAAACTAAAAGAAGCTGATCGTGGAAAACAAAGTCTTTCCGAACTAACTGGATCCAAACCCGACCAAGTTTCAACTAAGATCCGGCCGGGTCCAGATCTTTTTCTAAAACTAGAAAGATGGCCGGATCTTAGATCCGGTAGATTACTAGTTTAAGTTAAAGATTCTAATAGATCATATTGTTTGTTTCCTTGGTAACTACCAAATTTATTAGTAAGTATTTGATGGGAACATATCTTATTTGAGTTTGAAAATATATTACTAGTTATTTTTATTTGTATATTTTTTATGAGATGGTATTTGCAGGTTAAATACCTTGACATTTAAATAAGTTTAAATTTTAGTGTTTATATTTAAAAAATATATAACGGTTAATTCTTGCTGAGGGTTACCACCCACTCAGGCTATTTTGAAATATATAAAGTTACTTAAAAAACTCAGACTATTAAAAATTTCTGTTTAAAATTCGGATTGATTGGATGAAATAAAATAATATTATTATTTTTTAGTTGTTAATGCTTAATTAATAATAAACATTTTCTATTTTTAGCTTTAACAACACAAACTTTGAACTTTCTCATAAACTCCGGCTAATTTGATGTAATTAATACCAGTTTTTGGTCATTTAGGCAGGATATTTTACTGGAAAGAAAAACAACATTGTCCGTTACAGAAAAGCAAAATGTTTTTCCCTTCTGATTGCATTACTAATAATAGGTCAAAAAACTTTAAAAAAAAATCTTTGGTTCACGTTACGTACAACGGCATAAACGAATTTAAGGTACCGTAACCTTTCGCTTAGGTACGCACTTTTTAGGCAAAATACGCTGAGTTTACAATGCAATTGTTTTTTTATCTAAAAATTAATAAAATATTTGAAAACGAATTATACTGGATTGGAATTTTTTTTTAATTAAAAGAACTATAAAAAAAGTTATAAACTTAAAAATTGTATATGAAATCAATATTAAAACAACGTATTTTAAATTTTCATACCCCACGATTAAAAAATAGGAATTAAATAAATTTAAAAGGTTTAACAAAATTTATATAAATGAAAATATGAACAGAGCAATTAACATTTACATACCACATGGTCGAAACACAAATGTAAAATTATAAAAAAGCGATATTAACGAAAATAAATAATATTGACATTTACAAACCGTATGAATGAAACATAAATGTAAAATAGCGATATATATAAACATGTTTTGGGCTTAACATAGGTAATTAAAGACCAAAATTCCTTGGGTACGTAGTTTGCACTTTTGCGCTTTGTTCAAGTTGAGTACCTAGATTGCATGTTAATATACAGTGCAAATTTAATTTTTGTCTAATAACAATAAATAAATATTTTTTTATTTAGAAAATATAAGCCAATTTACTTTACTACTACAAAAAAAAACCTCTTAAAATATTCTAACGAATACTGTTTTAAGAAGAAAGCATAAATTATAACTGACTAAAGCAGTATTTTTTGAGAGTTATTTCTTTATTAGTTTAATCTAATATCAATTCCATTGACCATAACTCTTTAACTTTATAAACAAAAACTTCTAAAGCCGTTTTATGTTAATCAGTAGGTTTAATTCCGTGCATGTTTTATTTTGCGTAAATGAAATTAGCAATTTTTTTAAAGTTAAGCTGTATTCTTGAATTAACTTCCTGTTTTTAAAGTTTCATCTGCAAATAGTTTGATTTTGTCTTTCAGTTCTTCGTCACTTATATTCTGCTATATTTTCTTTAAAAAGAAATTAAAAAATTGCCACTTACCAAAATATTATTAATTAACATTTTAACAAGCTATAACATTATACAAAATCAAGTGTTTACTATGTTTGAAATTTCTATACTCTACTTAGCTATTCTTCAAGTTAGCTCTTCGATTTTGTGTTTCATCTCATCGTTCTACTTTTATTTTTAAAGGGGGTGAAGTAAATCATTGTATTTTTGATGCTGTTTAAAAAATGATATTTTTTGTTTTTTTTCAAACTAAATTTAAAAAATTAATATAAATAGCAAGCTGAATCCTTTTAGATATTTTTGTAGAAAACAGTAAAAATTTACGACCGTGACAAATCTTTAAATAATTAATTAATTAGGTTAATTTTGAGACTGTATTTCTTTAAGCTTTTATATTTTGTTTAAACATAAAAATTTAAACTTATATAGCAAAAAAGGATTCAATAATAAGTTTTAGTTTGAAAACAGTTAAGAATTGTGAACGTGATAGATTTTTAAAGTATAGACTTAAAACTATCAAAATAGTTCATTTAAGGGTACTTTACCTTTTTTGAGTCTGTGGTTTTTGAAGCTACCCATACTAGAGATCCTGTATACATAGTTTTAACAAACATTAATCAATGCTTCTATTTTTTATTGTAACATTTTTAGATGATGCCCACTTTCGCCATTTGCTAGCATGGTGTAATTATTATATGTGATTACATCAAAGAAAGTTCTTGAGCATTCAAGTATATAATACATATTTAGTATTATTTTATTTTGGTTATTAATTGTCACAGTTATTAATGCAACTTTTGTTGGTTGCAGAGATAAATATTTATTTTGGGAACAGGTCAAATATGCAAGAAGATATTTTTGCACAAAGGGACAAAGTTGCATGAAGAAAGGGACATTCTTCCACAAGACACTTTTGCACAAATGGTCACCCCAAGAAAACGTTTATTGTTGCAAGGAGTAGAGTTTGAGACTGATGTCTTTTTACAATAAAAAAAAAAACTTTTGCACTAGAGTTAAAATAGTATATCAAGTAAAAACAAAAATAAAAAATAAGAAAAATAAGTTACCAACCAGAGTAAGGGTTAGGGGTATCAGTGATAGTAAAAAAAAAATAATAATAAAAAATACATCAAGTTTCAAAACTTTCAACCTATGCAAAAATTTTTTTAGGCAAAAATGACTCTTTGTGCCTAAGTGTTTTAGTTCATAAGAGTCCATTTATGCATATTTGACACCTACCCATTTATTTCACATAAAAACTTTTTTTTGATGTTGGTAATGCTGTTATGATACATATGCGTCAGTTTCAAAGCAAAAAAAAGTATTTTTAAAATACAAAGACACATATTGTGACATACAAAGTCACCTTTTTGAAGTGTAAGATGTACAATAAAGTTTCCTGTTTTGATAAGCAAAATTACAGCTTCAACTGTAAACCTTGTGTAAGTTCTCTACATGGCTTCAATAAACAATAAACATAAATATGTTTAATGTTTTAACTTAAACTTTAGTCTATTGAGTTGTCATGATGCAAAATATTTTTTTAGGGTTGCCACAAACTCAGGGAAGCTCTATTTTGAAGTGTTCTAGAAAATCTCAGCATAACTTAAAATATTTAGACTTTTTTTTAAACTCCGGATGACTCTTTGCAGTTTTGATTTTTAATAAAATTCTCAGGATAGCTTTAATACTTTAAAAAAACTCAACCAGATTTTTTCTAGATCTAGAATAAGATCTAGTTGACCTCGTTTCAGTATTTTGTTATTCTACATAACAAATTTTATTCAAGAACACAATTTTTACTGATTTAAAAGTGCTTATTTAAAAAATTGTTTGGCCTTGTAGCTAGTTCTTCATATTATTAAAAAAATGGTATTATAGTTTTTGTTTTAAATCTGAAATTGGTATTTAAAATGGAGGTTTAATGTTTATCTGTTTAATTTTAATTGAAGTTAATAAATATTCATCCAGTTTACTACTATATGTCATAAGATTATATTAATATTCAATTCAAATTTCAAAAAAAATTCAATATTTAATCTATTAAATATGAAGTTAACTAACATGGTTACATAAAATTATCCACAAAATTTTATTTTATTTTAAATCTCAATTGATTAAAATTTTTAATATTTAATCTTCAAAAACAGTATTTATCATAAGTTTAGTGCACATCAACATACACATACATTCTGCCTTTCAGTTATTAAGTAGGAAATAAAACATAAGGTATACCTAGTTTGCGTCAGAGCCAAATTTTGTTTTAAGGATTAAAAAAAAACTCAAGAAGATTTAGGTCAGTTTTTTGTCTCAAATAGTGGCAAACTTGTTTTTTGCAGTTTATATTTTTACAGATTTAAAAAAATATTTTAGCTCTTACAGTTTTGACAAGCAAAGTTACTACATCAACAATGATAAAAACTTGTATGCATCCTCTACACAACCTCAATATTCATCATTAAAGTTTTCAAATTGATCATTAGACTATAAAAAAGTAAAATTAGAACATACAAAACCAAAGCCATTTGCAAGCAAAGAGTAAGAATTATTCAATGCTCTTCTACTAATTTTTAGTTAATTTTTTTTTAACAATGAGATGTGTATGAAATAATTTTATTTTAGTTTTACTTTGTTGCTTCTTCTATTAGCTACCTTTCTTTCAATGTATGATTTCAGCAAGGGGTTTTTAACAATCGCTACCATTAAGTTTATCAACTAAAGCATTGTACTTGAAAACTTATCTATGTCCAGGATTCCTCTTGCGTCAATAATTTATCTTAGATGCCATTTTGCCTGTTTGACAGGTACTTCTGCTGTTCTAATTGATCATATCTATCACATTGACCACTGGATCTTCCTTATTGACACAATTGACAGCTAATTAGCTGAGAATCTCAATGAACAATAATGAATAGTTTGTTAAGCTACAAAACTTTACAAACTCAGTCTAGTTTGGTTTAAATCAGGTTAACTTTCTGCCTCAAAAAGTGGTTATCATTAAACTGTTTTGTAAATAAAGATAATAAAACTTAAGTTTTGTCAGATAATTTATGTCCTATTTTTTAGTTTTTGTTCTTTCATAGTATCAAGCTTAATAATAAATTATTTTTTTACTTTGCAGCTACCTCTAAAAGCAGTAAATTATTTTTATTTTCTATCTTTAGATATAACTATAAGGGTAGGCTAATTTTGGTAACTAATTTTTTTTGCTTTAAATATTAACTAACTTGCTTATTATAAAAGTCTACTTCTTTTTTGTTTCACAGTAGTTATGACACAATTAAATTGTACCATAATTACAGTTTTTTAAGTTAAGCCTAAGGTGAGAGTTTATAAGAATGTTATCCCTAGGACTTTTTAACAGAAGTATTAATAATTGCTATCGTCAGTTACACAGCAGTTGTTTAATGATGAACTCTAAAGTAGCTGTGGTAAGTATAACAAATAGTTAAAATAATGAAATAAATGTTTTTATATAATTGATCAGTATAAATATTTAAACATGAGATAAATATAAATATCAAAGTAAAATTTTTGTAAACTAATTTAAAAGTTAACATAAAATAAAAATCTTTCATAAAATGTTTAAAAACACTTAAGTTATCATAATAAATACTTTTCTAAAGTAAAATGTTGTGAAAAGTTATTTACAACAGAACACTACAAAAACCTCTTAGATTGTAAGAAACTTTCAATTTTTTTTATTACATTAAAAAGACATAAAGCTTATGTATAGAAAAATGACTAATTTATATTTACTTTTATTAAGTTGATATGGTAATAATAAGTTTAACTTGTTTTAATACAAAATTTTAATGTAATTACTACAGGTACTTGCTGGATGTGGAGTTTATGATGGTAGTGAGGTTCATGAGGCATCTGCGTGAGTTTTTTCAACAGTTTTTTGTCAAGATGTTTTTTTAAAACAATTAAAATTAATTGCATTGTGAATCTTTTTATTTAGTCATTACTAAGTAATTTCAATATCATAAAATTATATTTGGTTCCTACATAGTTTTACTTTTTCTGTTATTAGTTATGAAACGTACATCTGTAAAAAGTATAAAAAAAAAATGTTTGTTTTGTTTTCTGATACTAACCCTTAATATAATCCTTATATTTACAACATGAAAAAATAATTTTAGTTGTTGACAAAGTATATGATCAAGTAGGTCATTTAATCCTTGATACCCAAGAAAAGGGTCATTCAAGGGTTATAATAAGTATATACACTTTGACCAAAGTTAATTCTGCTACTATATTTATTCACATATACTAAAAGATAAAACTGATTAAAGAAGAGTAGTATTGTTATAAGATTTCTTAGTAAACATTTAACTACAAGTTTTTCTAGTCTATTGTTCCCATTTTTTCAAAATATTTGAAGTAGGCACATTAAAAAAGTAAAGACAGTCTGGTTCTGATAATATTAATAGTTGTCAACCAACATTTATTTCAAATAGAAGCTAAATATTAATAACCATTTAGAAATCAAAATTAGAAGCTTAGTTTGTTGTTTATTGAAGTTAAACTTTTACTAATGTAATAAATTATTTTAGTTTTTCCAATCATCAAATATTTGTATAGATGCTTAGTCCATTTAAGTAGAGAAGGTGCCTCAGTTGAAATGTTTGCTCCAAACGTAAACCAGCTTCATGTCATTGATCACACAAAAGGAGAAGAAGATAAAAATCCTAGAAATGCTTTAGTTGAATCTGCGAGAATTGCAAGAGGCAACATTAGTTCACTTGACAAGTTAGTTTAACTTTACCTATAAAACTACAGTGGGCTGAAAAGCGGCCAAAAGGTCTACAAAAAAATTAATTTAGTGATTAGAAAATATGACCAGATGTTATACATAGTTGGAAAAAACTGGGTTCTTTAGTTTTAAAACTGGATTTGTTTATTATTTGCTTTAGGTATTTCAGTAGTTATGAAAGTTGAATTACAACAATTTTTTGCTATTTTCAGTTCAAAAGTTGCTAGAAATTATTTGGTTTTAAAATGTCTTTCAAAAACTACACAAAAATATCTGAAATTCTTTCCAATAAATCTTTTTACCATTTTTTTAAAGTATGTATATTGAAAAATAAGATTACTTTTAAAAAAATCATTTTTTTATAACTATTGTTTTAATTTTTTAAAGTAAAAAAAAAACGTAAAGATACTTTAAAATATTGGATACCGAAACCTTTAAATTTTCAGTCATTGAAATCAAAACTTCTGAAAATAAATTTTTAGTTTCTTTAATGTATGTGCTCTAGTCTGAGGAAATATTTAAGTGAGGTTTACTCAAATTATTTTGAGTTATATGACTCTAAGTATTCCTAGAAATAGCTCTTAGATAACCCTCGAGTTTTTAAAACAATAGTAATTTAAGAAACATAAAAAATATAATACTTAAAGTTTTTATATAAATTATGTTACTTTTCAATGAGATCTTAACCATATAAATTAAAACCATAAAAAAGATTCATGTATACGTAAGTATTTTAGTTGCTTTAGTGTAGTTGTTGCAAGTTTAAATTAAATTGAAGTTAGAAATTGTTTAGTTTAACCTTAGGTTTGATCATACCAATTCGATCATCAGACCACAAGCCTTCGGTAGACTGAGACAGGTTTTGTCATATTTAGGACTCAACAGTCAGTCACAACCAAAAAGTTTGCAGTCATCATCTACAAACGGTTTATCATGCTTTCACATGTATGTGAATTGATGACTGCAAGTTTTTTGCTTGTGACTGACTGATGAGTCCTAAAAAGGACTAAATCGGTCTCAGTCTGTTGAACGCTAATGGTCTGATGATCGAATTGGTATGATCAAACCTTATGTAGAGCTGAGCTTATCTTACGGCATATAAAAGTCCAGGCTTAGTCTCTGTAGACTTTCGCCAATGTTTTTGTTGAAATAAGTAGTTAGGATAATTTTTAAACAGACAATAAACAAAACTTGCTGCAATTAAACTTAAATAATTGAAGCAGAAAAAAAAATCTAAATAAAAAAAATTCAATTGTTTATAGCAATGTGTAGCTCTCAGTTTATATTAATAGTCGCTAAAAAAGTCAGTTACAGTTTCTCAGCCCCTTGTGACAACTTTGGTTAAGAACTACATTCATACTAAGATTATTGTTTTAATTAAACTTTATAAACAGTAGAAATATTTAATTTTATTTTGAAAGTATAGTTGAAAATGTGCATCTAAAATTAAATTATATAATAGTACTAAGAATCAGTTAACTAGGTAAACGTTATATTTTTACGTACAAAAATTTAAAACCAAGGATGTAGTGCAATTCATAATATTTTAATAGTTTTTAATTTTGAATAATTAAATGATAAAGTTTAAACATATAAAGAATAGACATTTTAAATAATCACTTTTGTTAATTGCTTTACTCTTTTCCAAAAATCTTTTAATTGTTAAAGTGTTTACCTCAGGTACTTAATGCAAAACTTATTTAGATTTCAACAGTTGAGCAGTTATTTCACTAACTTTAATGGTCTATATTTTTTTAAAAACCTGAAGTCTTAAGTCCTTAAAAAGTGATACCTAAATATTAAGAAAAAATATTGATTTAGAATTATAATTATCTTAAAATAATATGTTTAAAATATAACAAGTATAATGCTGTGATAAGTTCAATATTCATTATTCAAATTAACTAAGTATAATAATAAAATATTAGATTTTATATTATAAGATAAAACGATTTTACAACATAAGTAATTTAAACCATTAAAATAGTTCTAAATTGTTTTCTAAATAACTAAATTTACTAAACAATTTATTATTCCAAAAAAACTTTGAAACTAGTAATTTATTGAGCTTGTTTATATTAGCAAAAACAACTTAGCAAAATACTATTTTTAAGTCCAAAGTATATTAAATAAATTAAGAAAGCTGTAAAGTATCTTGTTATTATTAATTTATATCTAATAAAGCTAGTTTCCATATTGCGAACATTTATAACAAGTTACAACAGTACAACTATAAAATGTATTTAAATTTAATTAAGGTGTTTTTTAATATGCCATTTGTTGAACTTTTTAGATTGAATGCAGACAACTTTGACGCAATGATTATTCCTGGTGGTTTTGGCGCAGCAAAAAATCTATCTAATTGGGCAACTGATGGGGTAAACTGCACAGTGAACAAGGAAGTTGAAAACGCCATAAAGATGTTTGAAAATTCAAAAAAACCAATGGGGTTGGTATATACATACTTTGTATAGTTTATAAAAATTGTAGTAAAAAATTCCAAGACAATTATTATTTATATGATAATTAGGTTTTAAAAGGCAGCTGTTAAAACTAAATGACTGATATGATTTATTTTTATAAACTAGTTTAGTCGTTTTATAAATGTGTAAGTTGTACTGTTTTAAATAAGTTACCGCTTTGCAATGTGCAGTATTTATATTGACGTTAGCATCAACAAGATCTTAATTGTTATCGAATATGAAGAGAAAATTAATTTTCTAATGACTTTTTATTAACTTATGTTTGACTAGTTAATTAGTATATATGTTGAATTAGGCTTTTTATCATATTCTCAAACCTGTGTTTGATTATTTTTACTAAAAATAAGATTCTACAAAACTATTTATGACAAAATTTTGTATTTTTTACCAAACAAAAGGTAAACTATGAAAAGTTTTTACTGATTGTTTTATTTTATTCACAAAGTTTAAACTTTAAACCTTATTACAAACTTAATTTACTTACAAAAATGAATGAACACAAGATAGAGCTATTATTTTGTTAAAATAACAAAATATAGATTATAAAGCAATGTAATTGTGTTTTGAGTAAATTATGTGAAGTATATTATAAAAGAAAAAAACTAGTAATGCAAGTAAAGTTTGAGGAAATATTTTCTTTTAAGTTATAAGCAATAAAAGTAGTTAGTAATTACTGAACAATGAATACTTATATTGGTTATCTTGTAACAGCTAGCACTGTTCTTTTCTTCCTTTTCTCTCAAAGTTAAAAATGCTTAAATTTAGAAAAGCGCTAGTTTTTTTGCCAGTTAGTTTTTAGCTTTGTAATAATATCATATTTCTTTACATATAATTAGTTAAAGCATTCTAACAATCTAACTATTTAATTAAACTAAGCTTAAAAGATAATCTTAGTTTAGTTCGCAACTCATTAAATCGACTTAGCTAAATAACTAAGCTAAGTCATTTCTAAACATTTAAATAACATCACCGATAGTGTTACAACGCACGGAGTCAGATAATAACCAGCATCGCGTATATAAGTAACATTAATAGTAAATCGGGATTGTTAAAATCTGTAATATCATTTATACTAAGTTTATACTGTTCAATAGATTCTGCTGCATTGCCCCTGTGTTGGCAGCAAAGTGCATCCCTGGAGTTGAGATAACAGTTGGCAAGTCATCAGGTGAAAACTGGCCGTATGCTGGTACGTGTGCGGCCGTTGCTGAGTGTGGCGCTGTTCATTTTGAGAAGGAAGTTACTGATGTTAGTTTAGAATTCAACGTTTTTTTGTTAATAGCCATAGTAAATTTGATTAATGTTAACTTTGTTTTCTTTAGAATTAGCCTAAACCTGAAAGTGGTGCTTCAAAAAAATTTATATTACATAAAAACTCAGCTTAATATCACAAAATGTTTTATGTCAGCAAAGTAACACACAACATAAATACATCGTAAATTTAATTTGTTAATATCTATTAACACACAAATAGAGGAAGCTTGAGTTTTTTTTTTGTAGTTTATACTAAAAAATCAAGATATCTTTTCCTTAAAAATGTTAATTACTCAGTGAAAACTGTCACATAACTGAAAATAAGTTGCATGATATTTTGCTTTAAGTCTTCAATTTTGATTTTATACCTCTTGCTTAAAAACTCCTGTTAAGTGGCAACTTTTTAAAAAGTTATGTTTTTATTTTTTAGAGTTTTCAAAACTATTGAAATGGTATTAATAAATCCCAACTAAACTGACATAGGTTCACGTAGACACCAAGCACAAAGTAGTGTCAACACCAGCTTATATGTGCGACACAAAAGTTCACTTGATCCATGATGGAGTTGGCAACATGGTCAGAAATGTTCTTCAGCTTGTTAATAACTAAAACTGTGCTAAGTTGCTATTTTTTTAAATTTTAAACATTAGTAAATTAATCCAGAAATAAGTTTTCATTAGGTGTTTAATAACTAAGCTTTTTCGTCTATATCAAGTTTTATTTATTTTAAAAGACTATCAATTTTGTTATTTTAAAGCATTGTTAGGTAAAATTTATTTGAGAATTTATTTTAATAAATTTTAATAACTAATTGTTTGTTCTTTAAATGTCAGAGCTAAAAACTTAAAATTATATAACTGTAGGTTCTTTATATAACTTTTTTTCTAATAATTTTTCATAAGTTATCAAAAAACTCTATACATTTAAAAAAGTTTGAGTATTCTAGATATGTTTATGTTGTTCTGTATCATGTAGCTATGTAATATCTAATGATAAAAAGTTGCACTTTGTTTTATTTTTTAATTAATAATTTCATTATTTTTAATTGAAATATAATATAGTTATGTACACATTTTTGTAAAATATTATTAGAAAAAGCTGTAAGATAGTTATTTTCATGAATCAAAAGCGTTTAATATTTTAATTCACGTGCTGTATCATACTGAATTACAAATCTTGTTTGTTTACCAACGCTGAACCTTGAATCAACCTTTGGGTCACTTAATAAAAAAGATACAAGAAAAGAGACAAAACTAAATGCAACAAGTTTACTTTATAAACCGTAAATTGAAACTTATAGTTTGAAATAGAAAACAGAGTTAAAACATCGTACTAACAAATAAACGAAACACTTTTTACTATAAAGCAATTGTAGCTAAATAAAAGTATATGCATTGTCATAATTAAAATTTAATATGTAACGAGGTACAGATAAAAGATATGTACATCAAAAGTTTAATTATTTCATTAATAAAGTTCATAAGTTATAAATCGTAACCCAAAGCCCCACCACATTAACAATAACTAATAAAACTAAAAGAAATATGTTTGAAATTTGATAAGGACACATCACTCTTAAAATAAAGGCGTTGCTTACAAGTTTTATGAATGATTAAATAGGTAAAAATATCTTTTTTACAAATTTTACTGATAAATTGTTTTATTTAAATCAAAGTTAGTAAATAATATTCGAAAAAGTTCTATATTTTTACACAAATCTACTTCAGTTCGGGGCTTATTCCACAAGTGATTTAATAATAAAAAAAGTTATGCAAGACATCATAATCTACATGTAAATTTTATTGTTAGTAGTATTAGTAGCTCTCAATAAATGGGGTTTTCCCAAGTTTTTATTTTTTATTAACTGTATTTTCATATTGACCATTTAAAAAAGTTACTTAAAAAAGCTTAAGTATTATATACTCTAAGAGATTTAAATATAAAGTTTTATTAGTATAACACCGTAAAAAGTATATAATAATTAAGATATAAATGAATTTATTAAACTAAAAATTGCTGTGAAATGGACTAAAATATTTTATTAAGTATATAAAATGCTTAAAAAAGGTATTTAGAAAGATTATTTTATTATATTATCGTCAAAAAAAAAAGTTGATACCAACATGTTAAGCTGCAGATGAACTTTACTTGAACAAAAATTGTTGTGAACGAAAATAAATTATCAATTCTAAATAGTTTAGTCTTTTGTGTTGAGTTGAAAAGCAGTTATATTATGTTGTGGTAAATTTATAAAAAATGAAGTTGAGATTAACTAATAAGTAATTAATACATACATTAGATAGTTTATACTTTAAATTTTTTTTTTTTAACTTAAAGAGTAAAACACTTTGAGTAATAATGCTAATATTACAATTAGGGTCAAGACTCTGTCTAATATGATTAGAAAAATCACAAAATTTAACTTGGTAATTTATCTTGATTTGAAAGTTTATTTTAAATGTTAAAATATGGTTTGTATTTGTAAAAATAACTCGAAAATATTTATATTTTTTATAAGAATAAGCTTCAAGTGTGTTTGCATATGTTAATAAAATAAACAAAAACTTAAATTGTAGCTAGGTGTTAATATTATTATACTACACCACTGCTACAGCTTTTAAATAAGATTATGACGAGGAATTTAAAAAGCTTGTTTCAATAAGTTCAAGATACATGTGGCAACGGATAAAAAGAAATTAAAGTAGCAATACAGTAGTTTTCAATTTCAATTTAAAGTGGAAAAGTACTTGTACTGGCAAAAACATGCACAGTAATAAAAATCCTTGAAAAATCCCTTAAATAAAAGGTCAGCGTTTTTAAAATTATTAACTGCGACACATCTTATTTTGCCATCTTAAAGAGTTTTCTTATGACTTTAAGTTCGTTCTTTAATCTTTAAATATAGCATAGTTGACCAAAAAAGAGCATTAGTTTTGGATTGAAGCTAATAGGGTAGGTGTCGAATATGCACGAAAGGTCACTTTTGCGTGGACTGGATTATTCTAATTTATTTTCACTATCACTGTTACCCTTGGTCACTAACTTTATTTTGTTGTTATTATAATTTCTGTACTATCACTGTTACCCCTTACCCTTGGTCGGTATTTTTTTTTCTCGTGCAAAAGTGTCTTCGTGTATATGTTCACCCGTCTTCATATTTTTTTTTATCAACCAGCAAGTGGAATTTAATCCCCAGTAAAAGTACATTTTAAATAATTTAAAACCGCTTTCTTATCTACAAAACTAGTGACAGATGATTTTTTAGTTTAAAAACATTTTAAGACCGGCTGTTATATCTTGATAAAATTGACACAAAACATAAAGGATTTATCTTATCATGAAAACTAGAGGTATCTACTAGAGGATTTAAACTTCCATTATGTTAATTTATTTCTAAAATAGTAATTTAGAAGCATTCTGCTTAAAAAGTTTACGAAAACAAATAAATAAACATTGTAAATATATTTCTCTTTTTTGTAAACAGTATTACAAGTAAATATCAAATTACTTATTAACTTAAAATTTCTGGTGTATGAGCATAAAAGTTTCTTACTATAAACGTTAAACATTTTTTTATTTTCAAATAGATACTAAGCATAATTTAAGTGCATACATATTTAAACTCCGATGATATACTTTAGCTAAATTTGTACCGGCTAAGTGGTAAAAACTGCTAACCCTAGTTGTGAAGGTAAGTTATGTATCAAATATATTTTAATGATAAGATTTTATTCTTTTCTAAAACAAGTAATTCGAAAAAATACTTCAAAATACGTATGTTTACCTCTAATAGCTCTTCCAAGTAAGACATTTATACTAATTTTCAGTTTAGATAACCGGAAGGCTCTTCGTGCACTAGGACAACCTAGGATTAAATATTTTGAGCATTTTTTTGTCGTTCAATAAACTATAACGAATTTTTGAGGTAAAATTACTTTATTTTTAATATATTTTTATTTAAACACATTCTACAAACATGAAACCAATACTAGTTCAACCATTTTAGAAAATAAAATCTCTAGAAAGTAAATTTAATGAACAAATTTTTAATAAAGTTTTTATACTTACAATCAACGGATTAAGTAAGAGGTTCATTCTTTGTGATTCAATTTTTTATTTTTATTAACTCAGCTAAAACTTTTAAAACAATATTAAAAGATAGTTTTATGTTAATAACTTTTATAATCCTTATCCCTATACTGTTTATTTTAGATAAAAAATAATAAAACTTACCTTAGAAAAATTATATGCACAATGTTTTTAAATAAATAAATCTTCTATGCCTTTTCTACTGTTGTACAATATGAATTATATTCCGTTATATAAAATTCTGAAGCTTTTTTTTGTAAGAGAACTTTTTGTAAATATTCATCTAAAATATTTTTTTTTACTTAGTGTATTATTAGGAATCATTATTGGTAAGTCATAGTCAGTTTTGAGATAAAACTTTTTGGCTATTTATTTATTTTACTACCAAAAATTTGTTTAAGTAAATTTTTTTAAGCTTATGCCAATTAAAAATTAGTTCTGCTTTCATAGCAGTCCTGGGCAAAACACTAAACTATATCAAGTGGTCTTTGACTCCAAAACGTTCACCAGATCCTAGGACCACTTACTTTGAGCGCTTTTTTTATTGAACAAATAATACTAAAAAAGAGTAAAATTTGCACTTGGCAAAGCATTTTTATTTATGATTGACTAATGAAATACATAAATAATTTTAATAAATTACTGTTAAGGGTCGTTTCTAAATAAAACATAAAAAAAGTGAACTCATTGTTAACTATTTTTAACTAGGTGTAATTTTTGAACTATAGAAGGTATTAAATTAAGTTACATTAAAATGACAAATTAAATTTTTAGGATCAACGAATACAAACATTTAAATTTTTTGTATTACTATAAGACTTTTTTGTAGTTTGTTAGAGCTAGGTCATAGTTAACCAGTATTTTCTTTAAAACAATTTTGTAATATTTTGAAAATTCAGCAAAAACTAACTAGATAATTAGAAACAACGAATATGAAATAAAAACTTTGTTATACACTTGAAGAAAAAAATACAGCTTTAAGTTTAAATTAGTACTCTGTTTTGGCTTATAACGTATCAATAAAATAAAGTGTAATACTTTTGTAAATTCGTTTTTTGTTTACATCAAAAAACTCTGTCTATAATAACATTTTTTTTTAAGATTTCAGACATTTATAACACTTTTTCATTAGCTAAAGTACTTGTCGGTCATCTATAAAAACTTCAGAAAAAAACAAAAAAAATTCAAAAATATATAAAACTTTGGTAACAGCAATAACTTAAAACTTGTGGTTAGCATTTTTCTTTACTTAATTAAAATCCAAACTTTTTCTTTCTTGTTGGTGACCTGTAAAATAAATGCTAGTTTGCAAAAAACATTTGTAAAAGTATATTTTAATAATTGACACACAGATACATATGTTAGTTCAATATTTTTTAAATTCAATGTTCTAGATTTTTAATAGTTTTTGAACTTTAGTTATTTTCAGCTTAAAAGAAGCTAAAAAAAAGTATTGTGTATTATTTAAAAAAAGTTGTCACATAGCAGAAACAAAACTTTTTTTTATTAAGCATATAAATGAAACATAAAGGGAAAAATGGTTAAAGGCACCTGAAACAGTTCCTACACATGTTTAAAAAAATACAAAAAATATTTAAATAATTTCTGCAAACGAAGACAGTAATATTTAACTAGTTATACGTAAAGTTTTAGTCAATTACCGTAAAAAACTCTAATATGTTTAATTTTTATACTATATGTTTTAAAGTTTAGCATTTCTATCAATAAAGATTTTTTTTGTAGCATATATAGAAAACTTTTATTCTTGATCATAGAAAGGTTTCCTAAAATGGACGATCTATTCCTCTGATGATGAGTTTTACTATGAAGTTCAGAGGACAAAGAAATACAATTGATCGAAAAATAAATAGGTAATTAACTAAAAAGATCAATATTTACGATCAAAGATATTTTTTACGTAGTGGGCGATTCTGAAAATGAGTTCAGAAAACTCTGTTCCAAGAAAAATAATACTGATTCTAAATATTATAACCCTGTTAATCGGTGTTACATCATTTAAAGTTAGTTGAACGTAAATTTCGGTTTTTCAAATCTATATAAATCGTTTAAGATATTAAAAAAAAGAATTAGTTAGGTAGTCTGCATAAATTCCGAACTAGCTTGTGATCAGAGTAATAGAGTAACAATAATATAAGTAAGTTTAGAGTTGCATATCTTTATTACAGTAAATAGTCTTGTTCAAAGACATAATTAAAAAAAACCTCCGTTTGTTACGTTGCTTTAAGATTTTTTCAATACAGAGTGACCACCCATTTATTTATAATTAACTAACGAATTTCTAAATTTAATTAAGTTTTTTGAAGTATATTCAACTATTTTAAATACAACTTTCTCTAATTTTTATTTTGAAAAATCTAATTATTAAAATTATAAATATTTAAATTAAAAATACTTTCAAGTAAAACATTTTATTGTAAACTTTTCCTTTAGTTATAAAAACTTATAACTATTATAAAGGAAGCTTTTAAAAATAGTTTATTTAACATATAATTTCAATTTTCATATTAAAAGTTCCTTTTTTCAATTAATGCTTCTATGCAAGTAAAAACCCTTGTGTAAGATTTATAAAAATTCTTAAATCAAAGATATATTAGGAAATTTTTAACCAAACATTCATACTCAAAACGACCAAATGTGTAATGAATAGTGTTGGAACACTTAACTTGTGTAGCATTCAAATAGGATTCCTAGTTGGACTTATTTTTATAATTTTTAAATATAGTTTAAAAAAAGTTTGCTGTATCGTTTCTTTTATGGATTTTTAGTTTGCTAGATAAATTTTATTGTAAAAACATTTATAAGACATTAATTTACTTATATTTTAGAAATGATAAGTCTATTTTAAATTTACTGCTATCTGTTAAAAAACTCCTAATGAAACGTGTTGTCGCTTTTTACCAAGAACTCTAGCAACTATATCTAATCCAACACTAAGTGCTACTTGATTATTTTTATTATTATAGACTATAGCTGTTAAATTAAAAGTATTTCTATTTTTTTATGTATATATATACAATTTTTGAGGCACTTCATTTTCTATCACTCTGTTTCTTGAAAATAAGTTTCTAAACTATTGAAAATCTGCATATAATCTATAAGACTAATTATATACATTTAACTTTTTATAAAAAATATGGTATGTTATGTAGCAATGACAAACTATTTTTCATACTTAACTTTTGTAGAAATTTACTGAAGTATTTATAAATTTTGAGTTCTAGAAGTACACTTAGGCAGAAGTGGACTATCATGGTTTATTGTTAAAATGTACGGATCTTCTTAAAACTCAGTTGAAACTAAGAAATTTTCAAGAGCATCAAAAATTATACAAATAGAAGAAACCAACGCAAGGGTTTTCTAGTTAAATCTCATTGCAACAGTCAGATAAAAAGATGACTAATATTGAAAATATTTATTGGCTTTAAAAAAAACTTCCAACTAAAGTATTTTTTATGAGTGAAAATAAAATATGAAGGCGAACCGCATAAAAAATCAGTAAGTTTGGCTGGTATTTCTTAATTTTACTTAGGCTAATTTATTTCTCCTAGTACAAAATGTTATACAAGTTATAACTTGAACTTCACAATAAACTATATATAGTAGCTTAAAACAACTTGACCTTAGAAAACTTATCAAAATGCGACCAGTTAAAAGCACTACAAGACAACTACCAATTTACGGTGAAAGTTACGAAGATGTGTAAAACTTTTAAATACGCTGAAGTTCAAACTATACTACATATGCTTTTTTACAAGTAATATAAATAAAACATACATTTAAAGTTTTTTTAATTTTTGAATTAGTGTTAAAGTATGTACCTATTTATTTTTTGAAAATTTTTATGTAGTAAAACATACGTTTATTACTATCGATTGTTCAAAATTGCCTTTTTAACTATGGACTCCTTATTTTGCTGTCTATTGATTTCATTAAGGATCATATTTACTTTTCCACTTTAAGTTTTCCAGTAAAGACTTTTAGCTAAAAATAGACTCTGCTTATTAATGAGCTTAAATAAACTTTGTATTAAATAAATTAGCTGTTAGATTTTTTTCAACCCTTATCAAAATTTATTCATTTTTGTATTGATAACTATGTCTGTTATAATTTTCTAATAATTGATATAAAACTGTTTCCTAAAACGTTCTTGCTTTGGTTCAAAAATTTTTTTTATTGTATATTTCACCATTTTTTAGTTTTTTTTTTTGACTTTTATCAAACACTTAAATACTTATTATGAAATTTACAAGTTGGATATAGCCGTCTATAATAACCTTCAGTATTAAAAAAACATAAAACTACCAAACTAAACAAGACAAACAATAAAAAACTTAAGTATGTTAAACTGAGTATGCACACAGGTTTACCAATAAATTATGTGTAATTTAAACATTAACAAAGATTTTAATTATTTATTAACAATATTTGTTGGATATTACATATTAGTAGTTAAAAAGTCTGGGAAATACAAGTAGTCATTAGCTTTACTCAACCAAAAAATACACATTACTTAAACAAAAAGAGTCATTAATTAATAACTCGTATAAAAAAAATTATAAGACTTACACAGTTAAATTAAATAATAATAAGGAAGATAAAATTACAAAAATACTATATCTTTATTAGATTATCGTAATAGAAGCTTTTGAAAAATCTTAAATTTAACAAAAATATGTTAAGGAAATATAAAAGTAATAAACTAGGATTTAATACAAAGTTTTAAGAGTTAAACTTGAAATTATAATCCTTTTAATTATGGAATTTGTCTAAACAGGTTATGAAAATGCAATAAAATAATGAATTAACAAAATTACTTAATTAATGCTACAATTAGTAGAAAAATAAATCTACTTCAACTTAAAATGATAACTTAAGTATTAATACTAGTATTTATAAACATAATATATTAGAATAAAAATTTATGCTTAAGTAACTTATGCCAACAAGCAAGTGTATTTTAAAATATTTAAAATAAAAAAAGTCAAAAACTAATTATACAGACATTATATATATATATATCTAAACAAATTTTATATAAAATGAGTTTGTAGAAATAAAAAAAGTGGATATTCATTTAAAAAAAAGTAAAATTAGTTGAAATTATCAAAAGAACCAATTAAATGATCACAAACTTGTTTGCTAAAAATACATACATTTAATACAACTTTCTTTGAAACTACATAACACAACTTGATTTAAATTACAAAAATATAATACTTATTTGTTATTCAATAAGGTTGTAATTTGTTAGTATACGTAAAATTAAAAGTAATCTTAGAGTAAATCTTAAAGGAGAAATACTTTTGGTTGGAGTGTTAAAAAGTTTAATTACATCAAAAAATATTATCAGTACTCTTAATAATAAAAAAGTGTAATACTTACTTGAAAAAGAATTATGCTCTAACAAGCATTTTTGAATGTATAAAGAGAAAAAAACTTATTGTATAAAATTAATTATGTAGAACATTAGGATTAGATTATAAAATAAAACTTTGAAAACTTTTTAATTTAACTCAAGTTATAACTATCAGAACATAATTTTTATAAATAAAAATTAAAACATTTAACTTTTAGTTTTCTATTAAAACTAAAAGTATTAACACAACCAGCAACTTTTTAAAATACTAGCATGCAATTACTAATCAATCGAAAATAAAACTATTTGATTTAAAAGAAACATTGCTAACATATATCATACGAAATTATATAAAAATGGTTAGTTGTAAAAATAAAAAAAAACTTTAGGAGGCAAAAAAAAGCTTGTAAATTTATTTTGATTATAAAAAATCACTCTTGAATTATCAATCATCTCCACACTTCAAGAACTCACTTATTTCTTCCGTGAAGCGGCTTTCTGCTGATCTTTTTGTGTTTATCCGCTTTTTTCTTGGGAGGATCAGTTTCAGCAGCCATGTGCCTTCCGTACAAACTATAACATTTGCAGTTGTACAATCAAAACTTTTTTATTAAACAATTTTAACTTAACTTATGCGTTTAAAAATAATTAGATCTGAGTTTTTCGCTTGTAAGATTATGATTAGTTTTTATTAAAATAAAATTATCAACTTCAGTGAGAGAGATATACTACTGACATTAGTTAATAATGAAAATATTTACTATGAGTAAGTATCGCTTCTGATGTACTCAAACACGTGACTTGCTCCCAATTGAAGTTGCTCCAGGATCGGATGAACCCAGGGATTTCGTTCGATTTTGAACACATTTTTTGGTCCAGTCAAATCCAAATTTCCTAAAAATTTCATAAGGAGTATTATAAAAAAAAATTATTAAAAAATAAGATAACTATTACATATTGGTATTAAAAATTTAATTAACTTTTATTTTACATACTTGTTTCGTTAAATATTATCTATAACTTTAGCTAAAATAATATTTAACTAACAGTCATTATTAGCAAACAACGGTCAACTTTTGAACAATTTATGCACATTATAAAATAAATAAAGTTGAATATGTTTAAATTATTTAATAAACGTTACATACAAAGAATATTTTAAACAACAAGAAGCACGTTTTATCAATTATCCAATAATACTAGTTTTTATGAGAATACTGCAAAACAATTTATGTCTGTCATCAACTAAAAATTTAGTTGATATTCTTTTTTTTGGTGAAATAATTTATGTTTTGTTTGGCTATAGTACGCTGTTTACAATTTTTTTACGAAAAAAAAAGTTATTTTTGATTTTTTCAAAATTCTTTTCATTTTTAAAATTGTGATAACTGTAAAAAAATACTTTACTACAACATTTCTAACTTTATAGTGTACATACTATAACTTTATAGTATTATCAATAAAACTAAAGGTTTGAAACAACTTTACTAAAATACTGCTTTTCTGTTTGTTTGGTTTACTATCATTTCTAACTCGCTATCATTTCTAACCTGATCATTTCTAACCCGATCACTTCTAACCCGATCATTTCAAACCCGATCAATTCCAACTCGATCACTTCTAACCCAATCACTTCTAACCCGAACACTTCTAACCCAATCATTTCTAACCCGATCATTTCTAACCCGATCACTTCTAACCCGATCACTTCTAACCCGATCACTTGTAATCCGATCACTTCTATCCCGATCATTTCTTCCCGATCATTTCTAACCCGATCACTTCTAACCCGATCACTTCTAACCCGATCACTTCTAACCCGATCATTTCTAACCCGATCACTTCTAACCCGATCACTTCTAACCCGATCTTTTCTAAACCGATCACTTCTAACCCGATCACTTCTAACCCGATCACTTCTAACCCGATCATTTCTAACAAGATCATTTCTAACCCAACCACTTCTAACCCAATTAAGCCCGATCACTTCTAACCCGATTATATCTAACCCAAAATTTATTTAGTTGATTTGTATTAATATATTAATTTTTTAAGATAAGGATTTATTTTAAAAAGAAAATAATCTCAACAAAATTGTTTTTTTTTTGAAGTTTAGTTTATTTTGTTTAAAATAAAACCTAATGATAGCTTTTGTTAAAATTTAACTGTTGATATTAATTAATTCCTTTCTTGTTTTGACAATAAGATTTAAAATTGGATAATTAATAAAGTGTAGTTAACTAGTTTTAAAAAGCATAAGAAAAAGTATAAGTATTTTGTATTCTAAATATTAAATATTAAGTTTTGATAGTCGTCAATGTAAGAAATATAATGAGTATCGCAGCGGTTTAAGTCTATTCCAGGGGTCTGCAGGTCAAAAAAGAACGTTTTTTTATGTGCTTTAAAAAACATATTTAAAGACAATTTTTTTGGACAAAAAAAAATTAGGCGATAGCATATCCTTTAAATATAACACTAAAGTTTTATTTTTGTTTTTTCGAAAATATTAGTATGTTAAACTAGTTGAATAGATATTTTAATGTGACCCGCGGGCCGCAGTTTGCCGACCCCTGGTTTATTCTGTATTTTCTTTTGAAATGATTCTATATGGTTAAAATATATCTTTAAGTTTAGAAACCAGATTACCAATTTGCCTCCAAATTTAGGGAGAATTTGTATGATACACAACTTTTTAAAAATATTAATATCAGCGTTTATGAAACTTTAAATGATACAGTTAGTAAATTTAGTAATTGTAATTATAATGGTGGTTTAATTTAAAATAAATATCATTAAATTCTAAGTTCTTTAAACGAAAGTGTATACTGTTTAATACAAAGCCAAAAGTAGAGGTAGAAGGTTTTTTTAAATATTCAGAAATTGTCATTTACTCGAACTTTAATTTAATTTTAATTCTTAAATCAACTAGTAAATTGTATATAAAGATTAACTGTAATTAAGTTATAATTAATTATAATAAATCTAACTACGAAAGTTTAGTGTCGAAAACTTATTATTACGCATTTTTTCTTTTTCTTTTGAAATAAAATTTATGTAGGGCAAAATAAGTTTACATTTTTCATAAAAATTTAAAAGTTTTCAAAATTTTAAATTGCAAAAACACGTTTATTCTCACAATTAATAGTAGATATTTCTAAAATAATTTTCTTGATATCTTTTGAAAGTTATTGTTTTACAGGTTTTCAAAAACACAAAAACTTTAGATTATTTAGCGATCACTAAATATGAAACGTAAGTATAAATTATTAGATTAAACTATATAACTTAAAAACTTACAACAAAATAACAAAACCAGTTTGCATTGTGAAACCTATTATATAGGTTTAAATGTTTAATAAAGAAAAAACTCATCATATTTATAGAAATTTAGAGGTGAAAAAAACCACCAAGAATAAAGTCAATAGACTGCAAGCTGGCTTTACTGTAATGAATAAAAAATAAATATGTTTTGTGTAATAATCGTCTGGAAAAATATTTGATTAAAAAAAAAAGAACAAAATGGAGTTTTTATAAAATTCTGCTCCTAATTATATTTAATTAAATATAATTAACTTATTATTCTATTTCAAAATGTTTTATTTTAAATACTTATTTTGTTTTTACTTACGTTATTTCAACTGCTCATAATAAAGTAATTTTAAAGAAATTTTTGTCAATTTAAGTACTAATTTAAGTCGCAATTAAAACATAGGCGAGATTTAATTACCCTCGAACTTGTTATACAAATAAACTTGTCTGTTTAACTATTAGTGTTAAACAATTTTTTTTTGCTCTAAAACTAAGTAGGAATTTATTAATGATGTGAAATCTAGACGGTCAATCGACATAACAACTTTTGCGGTTTAGTTATATGACATAACTGTTTTAATAGCTAGTTTCTTTTAAAAACCATGTTTTTCCTGTTAATATAACAAAGGTGTTTTACTTATCCTAATGTTTGTTTGAATACCATTATCTTAATAGGCCTATGCAAGTTGCATAACAATTTGTATAAGTTATTAAGATGAAACTTAAAACTACCCTACTATAAAAGGTTAATACATTAGTAAGCAATAATAAAATATTTACGTCAGACTTTCAATGTAGTTTTTAAACCGTAATATAAAAGTTTTTGTATCTGAATATTACAATTGTAAGAGTTTACTTTTTAAAATTTGCTTATATTAAAACAAATGTAGTCACGTTAATTACAATAAGATCCAACTAAAATATAATTATCACTGCTTATTTTAAAATCCTACAAAGAAGAGTTCAAAATACTTTAAAGTAAACAATTTATTAAATTGTATATGATAAACGAAAAACGTCTCTTAAAAAGTATTGAAAAAACAAAAATCATGTGTAGGATAAAAAATCAAAAAATGAGGTAATAAAAATATATTAAGATTATGTTAAGTTAATACTAAAATTAAAATTTATACTAAAAATATTTTTACGTAACACATTAAAATCATTATGTTTTAAAGTAACTAAAAGTTTAATTTTTTTCTATTATTTTAATAAATTCATTAAGACTAGTTTGTTTTTGCATGAAATCCAGATTACAAAATAAAAACGTAAGATAAGTAAAATGGGTTAGAAACGATCGGGTTAGAAATGATCGGGTTAGAAGTGATCGGGTTAGAAATGATCGGGTTAGAAGTGATCGGGTTAGAAGTGATCGGGATAGAAGTGATCGGGATAGAAGTGATCGGGATAGAAGTGATCGGATTAGAAATGATAGGGTTAGAAGTGATCGGGTTAGAAATGATCAGGTTAGAAATGATAGCGGGTTAGAAATGATCGGCTCCCGTTTGTTTGAATCATATTTTTATCATCTTGCTTACCAATTCAATCATAAACTTATCATAATTTTGGATATGTTGTTTGCCTAATGTGAGTTACATGCTTAAATTAGGGATAACACTTAAAATAAAGGCAAATATTGCAGAAATTTACTAACATATTTCTATAGAGTAATTCAAACCGAATGCTTACTTTTTTTTTGCTAATGTTTTATATTTTTTTCTTATGTTTGGAGTTAGAACAAAAGATGACAAACAGAAGAAAAATTGTATAAATTAATTGTAAAAATAACATATATTTAAGCTTATTTTTAATACTTAAAAAATTTATAATTTTTTGAAGTTCTTTAAAGCTTGTTTAAGTTAAACAACTTATGCTAAAACAAGTATTTTTAACTTCAAAAGTATAAATAAAGAAAAAATTAACTAAATTTAAACCAATCATTCAAAGCAAGAACATTTATGTTACTTTTAAAGTACCACTCTTCTTAGGGGACACATTCAAAATCCACCCGATCACAATCCACCCAGTTAAATTCGAGAACAGCTCACCGATCGAGGGTAAGGGTTAGGGGTAACAGTGATAGTGAAAAATAAATAAAAAATAAATAAACAAAAGGTAAAAAATATATAAAATAAGTTAATAAATTAAGAAAAAAAACTGGGTGGATATTGAACGCGGGTGGTTTTTGATAGTATACCTTTATTAGGCAGTAAGCTTAATATAACTTTTTCTGATAGTTCTTTAAAGCTTTTATATAACATAAAAAAAAGAATTATATGAAAATAAATTTTTGACTTTTTCATATAGCTTTAAAATTTCTGTTTCAACAATATAGTCTAGATAGATTAAAATGAAAAATACCCACAAAAAATCAAAAATAATGTGTTTAGTAGTGTAAATTAAAAATGCTTACTTACATAAATTTAATAACAGCAAATTTTACCTATTTCAGGAGGCAAAACAGTTAATCTATTTCCTTGAATATGAAGTTCTTTTAACTTTTTTAATGAGCCCAATTCTTTTGGTATTGAGATCAAATCATTATCTCTAGCTGAAAACTGTGTAAAAAAAAAACATGTAATTTGTTATTTCAAGGTGTAAGTATTTAATCTCAAAATGTTTTATTTGCTGACTTTGAACACTAATATCTGAATTTTTGAGCTATATTGATAACTTTTCATTTTTGTTTTTAAAATAATTATAGTAAAGTTTTTCCATTTAACTACTATAGTTTTGTTATTTGGTATTTAAACGTTACTATAGTTCCATTAGTCTAGAAAAATATTTTGTGTATCAGCATAAAAATACCTACCACTTGTAATTCTTTCAGTTTCTGAATATCTGATGGAAATGCTTCGAAATCATTATCCGAAATGTAAAGTGATCTTAATGTTTCTCCTACAAACAAAACAATAAATTTACATTGAAATTAGAAAACCAAACTTTTTTCTTTAAACTTATGCTTATCAATTGTAGAACAAAACAATATTTCAAATAAAAAAATTCAAAGTTAAAAATAACTTAATAGCTTAAGGTTTAGTTTTTGAAAGTTTTCATATAATATCTTCTTTAAAATCAATTTGAAAGACAACAACAACGATTTGTATATCAATTCTTTTTGATGATTTACTATAGAACAAAAACTAGATGTATGGATATAAAAAGATACAAAAAATTGCAATCAAACAAGTTTTTTTTAATGTAGAAAACATCAGAACTCACTCTTCCCTCTGCAACGATAAGCGTTTTCTAAAGGTCAAGTGAGTTTTGAGAACATCACTTATTATTCTACCTGCCCTTTTTAAACTTTTTTTTTAAATAAATTATCTTTTAACCAAACAAAATATATATAAATCTACCAATAAACAAAAACACAACTTTTATTATTAACTGACGAAATAAAAAATAAAAAACAAACATTTAATGAAAAAACCCTAATGACACACCGTTTGCCAAACCTTCACAAGGTATTTAATAAAAAATTAAATTGTTATTTCTGCAATATTTTTTTTTAAACATTAAGAATTCAATTTAAAATCCCCTTTAAATTGAATGACTTTTTTGATCTTGTTTATTGCACAAGTGTTTCTCAAAATGATTTGAACAGTTGGTAGGAAAACCCTGATTTAAACTACATAATAAAAAAATAAATTACCTAAAATAAAGAAATTTTGAGGCAGTGATTTTTCATTAAGGTTGTTATAAGATACATCTAAAATTTCAAGTTTAGGAAATGCTCCAAATCCTCTAGGCAATTTACTCAGGCGGTTCATTCTATACAAAAATAGTTTAAAGACTGTCTAATATTTGAAACATAAAATTATGATCAAATAAGTTATAAATTTTAAATATACTATATATAGCTACAAAAATTGTTTATTTTAGTAAATACTCTCCCATGTTTAGATGCATTTTTTATTACAAAATTTAATACACAAAAGGATAGGTAAAAATGAACAAAAAAAAAACTTATAATTAACTACTAGAGCATAAAAAGTATATTAATATCAATTCTGAGATAAGTAAAAGGTTCTAATAAGTTTTTAGTTAAATGTATTACATAATGTGTTAAATATTAATGAGTTAATTACATATAATATATAAAGGTACATTGGTGTTAAATTTATAATTAAAAAAATATAATCAAACTTTCTATTATTAACAAAGCTAGAAAATGTTATAATTACCCAAGGTTTA
This sequence comes from Thalia democratica, assembly GCF_965202585.1. Classification (NCBI taxonomy): domain Eukaryota; kingdom Metazoa; phylum Chordata; class Thaliacea; order Salpida; family Salpidae; genus Thalia; species Thalia democratica. The sequence goes on from NC_139165.1 coordinate 65,423,317, forward strand.
AAATTTTCAATTTCATCAAGCCACTTAGAGATGTTGGGAGTTGCTCAATAGTGTTGTTGAACAGATTGAGAGTGTGTAGATTGACAAGCTCACTTATACTTGGTGGTACAGCTGCCAGCTTGTTGTGTGACATGGTCAAGTGAGTTAGATGCTCCAACAACACTTAATAAAATTTTGAATGAACAGTAACTTTTTTTTAAAAACACCAAAAAACTTAAGAAAATATTAAATTACAATTGAGAGGGACTATTGATTTTATTTAAATTCTCTATAAAAACTGTTATTGTATCATTTGTAAATAAATGTTTTCGATTTATCAGGGTTCGTGCGCGAAATTTTTTTCATTTAGCCTGACTGAGACCAATTTAGCCTGACATTTTTTCAAAGTAAGAAAAATCCCCTTTAGAAGTCATTTTAGGTATTCAGGGTTCTTGATTTAAGTACTATTGTAGTCTCCGACTTCAACCAGCTTTATCTCAAAAATATTTTGAGCTTTAAAAATCTGCAAAAAGCAACTCATAGCTTAGTTACAACTCAAAAAAATAAAACTAAATTGTGAAAAAGGTGATTGACCCCCCTCCCCCTATGCCCTTAATATAATAAATTCAGTGGTAAGTTTTAAAATAAGTGTTATATCTTTGTAGTTATATCTTATTTTACTAGTATAAAAATTTAATATATATTATAAACACAATTGTTCAATTTAATTAAGCACTAAGTAAAAACATTATAACCAGAAGATTTATAATAAAACAAAGTGCATTGTTGAGTTTTATTAAAATTTAAAATGGAACGCTTACACGAGTATTAAAATAAGTAAAAAATGTTAATAATAGTATTTTGACTAATACTTAAAATTGATACATAATTATAAATACTAAACTCTAAATAAATACAGTGATTGTTAATGTCGTATCAGATTTGAAAAGCTTACACTTAAATAAAAAAAAAAACTTTAATATTTTGTTCTTGTAAAGAAAAATGAAATGTACCTAAAATTTGTACTCCCACAAAACTTAGTACTTATATCTTAAAGCTAAGTTTTAGTGTTGTGAATATCTCTAATTTACTTAAAAAAAACAGTAAAATATATGAATAAACTGCTAATAGTTCTAATCTAAAAGGTATTTGGTTTAAAGCCTTTAAATTAGAATTTAAAACAGTTCAACCAACTAAGCTCTGAAAAACATAACTGATGTAAAAAAATTGAAACAAACAGCTAAGTTGTTGAACTAACTGAAATGTTTATTTTTTTTCATGATATTTCATAATTATGACGTATATAATCTACTCAAAACAAAATAATGAAAATTCTTAAATTTTTTTTTGAAGATTCAACAAAATGTTTTGAGCATTTTTTTTACAAATACTGACTGATTTTGTCTTTAATAACTAAATCTTTATTTAGAAATAAATTCACATCTCAATCTGATCTTAAAAATATTTCTCAATTTTTTTAATCAAAAATTTTCAAGCATTTGAACTGAGAAAAACTGAGATTCTCAAACTTTTAAATAATAAAACTGATTTAGCCTGACGTTTTTCAACTTTTTTCAAAAAAACTGATTTAGCCTGACGCGCACGAACCCTGATTTATCCATTACTAATATTCAGATTTTTAATAAACAAAACTTAAGATTAGTTATAAGATAGATATTAGATCTAATTATGAATAATGTTCAACAAAATTTAGATATAAATTATAGTTTAAACAAGATAATTTTTTTTTGATAAGTATAGAAGAAAAACTAAAATTTTTTTAAAATCTGATAGCAATTTATACAGTACAATTTGATTATTAAATTTGATCTTACTTTACGTACTTTTATCAGGTGGCTTTTACTTCTAAAAAAATATAAGTATTTATATATATAGGAGCTGAATATTTAGATCACATAAAAAGTTAATAAAAAATTTAAATGTTTAGTCAAGTAGTTTTTGTACACCTACTTGAAATGCTAATTCAAAAGTTGTTAATAAAAAAAATTTGTAAGAACGAAAATTAATTTTATAAAAGTAACCAATTTTTCTATTTTAAATTAATAAAGTATCTTTTTCTAAAAGTTTAATATTTCTAATTTAAAAAAGGTAGCAAAATCTTTTTTTTTCACAAAAACATTTTTAAAACATAGCTATATCTTTTTTTTTTTAAAGTTTAACTTGTACTTTCAAATTTTTAAAAAACTTCAAGCATGTTAATAAAGTGGTTAAGAAATTGTGCATATTAACTTAGTTTGAGATATACTCCTGTTAATTACAATTTTTTGGTTAACTTTGTTTGATCAAAATGGTAAGACAAACTTTAGAATACATACTACTTTTAATCTCATTTTATTTTTGTTTGAATTTAATGATATTAATAAGTATTTTCTTGAGTTTTACTTCTTGTAAATTATGTTAGATGTTAATCCTGTACTAAAGATAGTAACTTGCTATATATTAAAATAAAATATAATTTAAAAAAAAATATTATACCAATATAAATAGGGTTGCCTTTCTTTAAATCAAAAAAGCCAGACTGATGTACCCCGAGTTACACCAAACTATTCTGAATCAGCCTGAGTTCATAAAAAAATATGAAAAATAAAAAAGTATAAGCTAAAAATTGAAAAAATTACTGATAATCTAGCTTAAATACCTCACATGTTATAATAATATCGAATTGACATAATGTTTAACAAAAGAACAACATTTTAAAAAAAAATTAGAAACTAGCTTGATATAGAGAAAAAATATCAAATAGGGTTGCCCCTCGTTTTTTCAAATTTTTTCCAGTTTTTTCAAATTTCTTCCAGGTTTTTAAAAGTACACATTTTTGGGTCTATTTTTAGTTTTAAGTTAATTTCTATTTAAGAAACTGTGTTAAATAGTATAAAAATATTGAAAAGATACTGTAAAGTTACTTTAAATGTGTTGTTTAATAAAAAAAATTTTGATTATGACAAAAAATCTAAATTATATGATAGATTGTTTGTGTCCATTCAAAATTTTACAACTGATAATGTTAGAATTATTAAAAATTCCAGGTTTTTCTAGTTTTTTTTTTTTTTAATTTCTCAGATTCCAGGTTTTTCCAGGTTATTTTAGCCTAAATTGTCAAATCCCAGGTTTTTCCAGGTTTCCAGGTAAAGTGGCAACCCTGATCAAAACTAGCCTGAAATTTGCAAAATGTTCAAAAAAGCTTGAGTTGGCCTTTGTTAGTCCCAGTCTTTTGAAAATGTAAAACTATTCCGAGTTATCCTGAATATGGGGCAACCCTACATAAACTATTTAAATTAAAATTATCATTTTTTATAATTATTTTAAAACTTACAAAGTCCGGGAACTTCATTTATATTTTGAATACTTCTATCAGACAAATCTAATTCAGTATTGTGTTTGTTATCCTTGACTTCTTCCACAAGCTTTTTTAGTTTTGACATTTTCTTAAATCTTATTTGGTATATTTAAAATTAAAATAAAATTAAATTATCCGAATGATAAAAATTAGGTAATACTTAAGCAAAAAATTAATCTAAAAGTAGTGAGATATAGGACTCAATATTAACATGTTTAGTTATCTTCCAAAATCTAAACTTTAAAAAAAAAATTTCATGTAAAAAAAAGATCATTTATTTAATTAAGAAAAAATATTCATTATTAAAGAAGTAAAGAAACCAAAACTAATTGAAATTTAAATACAATTAGTTTAATGTAAAAAACTATTTTTTACCATAAGAAATTAATTAATAAAATTAAAAGTTAACTAAACTAAGATTTCCAAAGTTTTTTTAAACATACTTAATAAAAATGTGAAGATACTTGATTAGGATTGAAATTATGATAAAGTATTTTTACTTACATTACACTTAACATAACTTAATTATCAATAATTATTGAGAAACTAGAACTCAGTTAAGACCCAAAAATAAAGGTATATACAAGTTTTAGTTTATTAAAAAATAAAAGTTTAAAATGATAAAAATGGTTTAAAAATCCAAATGTTTCACACTGTTTTAGAAATATGATAAAAATATCTAAATATATTTAAGTTTTAGAGTGACTAATATAAAATTAAAGTTTAAATGATCTTTTGAAGAGTATTCCTCAACTCAAGAATTGGTGACTAAATATAAAATTTCAAAATCAAAACTTAAAACTAGCAGTCTAGGAAATTTTGCTGGTTAAAAACTATTTATAGTAATACTTTAAAGGATATATTTATTAAAATTATAACAGTAAAATGTATAAAAGTAATTACATTAAAAACTAATTAGTATATGTTATCAGTATATGTTTACTCGTTGTAAACTATAAATGATTAAATTCTTAACTTGCTCCTAATATCCACACTAATACTAAAGTATACAGTACAATCAAGCTGATTTATAATGGTAGAATGGATAACCATCAACAATTTAATAAACTAAACCATAAAAACAGCTATGTTAGTTTTTTAGTTTAATTTTTATTTTTTGAAAATATTGGAAGCTAGAGTATAAATAAAAATTTATAATATATTAACAAGTTTTAGCTTTATTCTAGTTATGAATGAACATTTTTTTTTAAACAAATGTTGTATAACTGATATAGTTTTGAAAATAATGTTTATTTTTTCAGAAATCATAGTAAAACTATTGACCATATAAGTAAACGCCTAAATAGAGTCATTTTGTAGAAATTCCGGAAATCCCCTACTATCATTAGTTGATTAAAATTTAATATCAGGGACAAAACAAGCTCAAAAAAATCAAATCAGTGACAAAACTTCAAATGTTTAAATAGTAAATTATAACTGAACAATCAGAGACAAAAAAATAATTATTATCTATTGCAATTATTATCATAATATTGCAAAATCTAATCTGAAAACCGCTTATCTACCGAGAAAAAAATTAGTTCGAAGGGTTAAACATACAAACCGATAGTACACTCAGTTTGCATATTTCAACTATATCAAGCTCATACTATGATACAAAAATATTTACTATTTTTTTAGAGTTAAATTTTTAAAATAAGTTTAACTTAAATTAAAAAAATATATATATAACTAAACAAAATTATATATTAATAGTTTGATCAGATAATAAGGATGAGTAAAAATTATATTTTAGTTTTAAAGTAAAATTGCAATTGACAAATAAATTTTAAATCAACGATATTTTTTTAAAGCAAATGTTATGACATAGACTAAACATTTTTATTAAAGATACAAACTGACGTTTATAAATTAAAATTTCGGTTATAGTACAAAATTTGAAAAAAAATTATTGGTATTTACGTTATAAAATCGATTTTCATCAATAAAAACTTTTTTATAGTAAAAACTTAAGAATTAAGATTAAATTTATTTTTAATTATAAAGCTAATTAAATCAAGTTTGTAGTAATTTAAACAAAAATCTTAAACTAAATATACAGTCTAAAATTTACTAAAATTTAGACTTTTATAATTATTTTACTTATTTTCTATAACTAAAACTGTATAGTTTATGAAATAAATAGCCTAGACAACTTAAGCATATAAAAATACAAGCCAGGCTAACTATTGAACATTTAAATTATCATAAAACTACAAATTTTTAGTATTTTTTTTATAGAATTTGTAAAATTTGTTTTAATTATTTTTAAAATCGTTATAATACTTGAAATATACTTAAAATTTACACTTTTATCACTATATATATATTTTTTACATAAACAACTTTAAAAAAAATTAAATTAATTTCAATATATTAATAAAAAGAAAAATTTAGGTTTCATTTTGGCCGTAAAAATTGTATAATGATTAAAATTCTTTATTTATAGCTTTCAGCTTGATAGAAAGAAAAGCATTTAATTTTTAAATAGTCCTAACCGGTTTTTTTTTTTTGGAATTTTGACACCAAGATCAATGGTTATCGAACGATTTACATTGTAAAAGGTTAAAATTTTGGTCTTCCTTTTTTCAAAAGCTAGTTTTTTGTTAACATGAAAAATTTATAACATTAATTTTGAAAGAAGTAACTAGCAAATATAAATTATTAAATTTTTTAAATGTTAAGGGCATAAGGGGTTCTAACATTTTAAATAAATAAGCCTTACATTTCAAAGCTTAAGTTATATACTATAAGATAGTTTTTACAAAACTAATAACTAATTACTTTTGAGATATAACAATTTTTGTAAAATAATTCGGATACAACCATATAGTATTTAAAATTTTAAGGGCAATTTTCTCATAAATAAAACAAATTCATTGAAAACCTATCTCGTCCTTCATTTTAAAAGCAATATAATTTAAAATATCATGAAATGTATTTTAGAACAAACTTGGTTAAAATTTGATCAATAGTTTTTTTGGTTTAATGACCTGGATAGCAAAAATACCTCTCGGTCATCGAGTTGCATACCCAAACTTAATAAAAATTAAAATGAGCTAAAAATGAAAAAGAAATTTAAACTCTAAAACGAAGAGCTCTATGAAAAATGAGACTATTAAACTTCACAACCAACATTTAATAATTTTCTCAAAAAGAAAAAAATAAAATAAAATAAAGCTGTTTTCATAAAAAAAATGCTCAAACTAAAAAATAGTATAAAACAAATATATCATTTTTATCTTTTTTTTTACAAACTTGAATAAATGTATAAATATATGAGTTTAACTATACCAAAATAATAATGTAAACAACCACAAAATACACTGAAAATAGTAAATAATTTTTTCCTTTTTGAAAAAAAAAAAAAAAAAAATTGTAAAAATATATAAATAACAATATTATTAAGATAAAAAACACTAATAATCATAAAATAAGTCAACCTATTACTAGTTTAAAATTTTATCATTGATTTTAGCTCATAATTTAAATTTTTAACTTTCTTTGTTTAAAACAAAATGGCATTAAAAAATTTATGATAGAAATTGTTTAAAAAAAAATATTATTTATTATTAAAAAAAAAATTATACGTCTGTTTCTAACAAGTTGTTTAAAATTTATAAAAAACTACTCTGAATCTAACTTTGGTCCCTTATATCTTCTTAGCTACTTTTAATCCAACAAGCAGTAAAGTGTAAAAAGTATATTATCTGATTATAAACAAAAAAAGACAAAATTTGAAAAAAAAATTGTAGTCCCCCTATGCCCTTAAATTAGTTTATTGGAAAATTTATAAAATATTTGATAATATTTTTTAATTCTATGAGTCTGTTATACAATTCGGTTTTGTTTAACATAAAAATGTAACAAGGTTGAAAAGTACCCATTAAAAAATATGAATCATATTTTTTAAATTAAAACAGTAGGGGTGGGGGATCCACCAATAGTTTATCAAATTTTAAGAGTTTCAACTTAGCTATCAGAAGTTTTTAAAAACTTAAGAAAATTCAAAGTAACTTTTGGTTTATGAGCGATCAAAGTTAGTGAACTCAATAGGTTCTAATAGAGTTAATACCATACAACTTTAAATTAAGGAAAAAATGTAGTACTCCGATTCAAGAAAAAATATAACAAAAATCACAAACATAATAACTTAAAAGTAATTCATATTAAAAAAATACAGAAAATCTTTTTAGTTAAATAAATATGCGCTGTAGTTTATAGTTGAATTTTGCATATTATAACCATTATTATTTTATATTAAATAAATGTTAGACTACTCTATGACCATAAGAAAAGCTTGCTTTACAAGTTTAAAAATTAAGACAAAAAATTTTATTAAATATTGTAAGTTATTAATCAAGTGTACGAGAAAAATTTCTAGAAAATAATTAACATGCATAGTCTTTTCAAATAAATATAATTTTTTGATTAAATTAAAATTAATCAAGACCATTGTTTTGATTAAAATTATGTTAAAACAAAATTGTATTTACAAAATGAATGAAAAATTTTGTTAAGTAATCTCAACTGTTCATTTGTTCAGAAAAATAACTATAATTTTTTTTTATAAATATTTGATGAACTACAACTTAGTAAGTTTTTCAAAATAAAACATAAATGAACAAAATTATAATTCTTAAACTTTTAGATGACAAACATCCTTTTTTAGTCTTTTGTACTTTAGTTGTTTTGCTGCTACAAGGAGGAGCGACCATAGAGATGGTCAAAGATTTGCTTCTATAGGCTCCCTGCCAAATTGTGATTACAAATGCTGACTGTACTCTGTATTCCTCAACTTGCTTTGGTGTTTTAGTCATGTCCATTTGTTTTATACTACAATTAATTAGTATAAATCTGAAAAACATTGAAGTATAAAATATGGTGCAAGTTATTACTTTTTTTTGAAAAATCCCATGGTGGGAACGTTATTCTGTAGATAATCCTTAGTTAAAATTTCAAAATTAAAATCTACTAAGTGTGGGAAAATCATTAAGCCCAAAACTAAAAGTCAAAATAGAATTTTGGTAGAAAAATATCAGTCTCATTGTTCCTTCTACAACAATAAACGTATTTTGAAGTGAGTTGTCATCACCTGTAATTCTACCTTCCCCTTTAAAATTAACATTAAACTAACCAAAAAAAATCTATCTATTTAACTGAAATAAAAATCCCTTGGTGACACGTCATTTGGCAAACACTCACAAGGTTATAAACTCAACATTAAAACCTCAAAGTGTGGGAAAATCATGAAGATTAAATTCCCAAGCAAGTATATGCCAACGCTGAAACAAAAAATACATCAACAATCCAATTGTGTGGTCACTGCCACCAATGTGAACTCACAATCAGCTGTTGCAACTTTAAACCAACAAATGTCTAACTAAAACTATTAAAAACTCTACAAAAATATTTTTAAATTCTAAAATACTACAGGGTTGCCGCTCTTTGAGCAAAAAATCTTCCCTGAGTGACCAAAAATTTCCCTGAGTAACCTTAAATTATGAGTTACCATCCCTTTTTTAACCAATTTTAATGGACCTGAAGCATGACTACCATGTGTACTAGGTAAACTATGTGTTGAGTCCTGGTGAGGGAAAAATGAATAATCTTTAGTAAAATCTAAATGAAGTGTATTTTTAAGATTTTTAACTATTTTTTATAAAAAGAAAAGATTCATTATTTTTTAACAATAATTTTTCAAAATCATTATTTGAAATACCTTCTGGAAATTTTTTTTTTTAGTTTCAATAATAAATTTAATGAAGTTGTTGGCCATTTTTAATTCTAAACAAAATCTGATTTTTTGTGCAATCTCACATTTATATTTGTTTGATTAGTGTTTATTTTTTAATTTTTCATTATATCACCCTGTTGTTACTAGGATAACTAGTTAATACTTCTTTTTTTTTTATTTTTGTTTATATTATTTTGTTGTTACTAAGAACAATTTGTTGAAAGTTTTAAAGTTGAAAGTCGAAAGTCAGCAAAAAACTGGGAATTCCGGAACATGTACAATCGGACCCGCCTAAATATGTACAAATATGGTTTTTGGGTTATAATGACAAATAATTCAAGTAAAAAAAAACCTATTCGGAAGTTAGCGAGATAATAGTCTTTGGATTAAAATATTCAATAATACAACCTATATTTTATTATAGAGCTTCATGTTTAAATGCATACGTAAATAGATTTAAGGGTTATTATTTAAAGCTATTAAACATAGTGACATTTAAAGGATTTCTTTAGTCACAGTTCAAGATATGGCAGCCATTTGTACGTGACACGCTCATTTTCAACACTCGATCATTTGCCACCTGATTATTTGTTATCAGTTAAAATCCGACCCTAATTGGTTCTCATCAGGGGCATTTCCTGTGCGACCCAGCTGGTCTAAAAAAACCGGAATAACAGTAATAAAAAAGCAATTAAGTGTGGTTTTTAAAATAAATATACTTCTAACTTATATCTATCTATAGTTCTTTACGTTATTATATTTTTGGCATCAAGTAAAGTTTAGTTTATTTTTTTTACAGAGCTACGTCAAACATGACGTAATAATATGATTTTTTTCTGGAAACAAATGTATATAATATATTGTTGTACATTGAACGACAAAAAAGAGCTTAAAAAGTTTGGTCCTAGGACCTGGTGTACGAAAAAACCTGTCGGGTACCGAGTCATACACTACTTGGATACAGGTCTTGTCCAGGACTATATAAATTTTTTATAACCACGAAAGTTGCACAATTTGAAAAAGGAAACTTTTCATTCAAAACTATTTATTAAATGAATTTACAACTTTAAGGGTTTTATTTTAACTTTTGACCAAATCACATATAGTTTTTGGTTTTACAAGTTTTACAGTTTGCTTTTTATTTTTATCAAATTGTAAAATAATTGTTCACGTCTGCTATTAGTTTTTTTTTTCAATATATAATTGCTTTTGATTTAAGTTTTATTTCTAACTAAGTTCTTTTAACTGGAACTGCTTGTAAAAGTAATTTATTTACATATCATTGGTTATGATTTTCTATTTTTAAGACTAGTTATTTTTTTGTTTTGGTTAGTACTTTGTTTTTAGTACTTCCACAGAAAAAGTTTCCACAGAAAATACTTTATTAGTTAACAATAAAATTGTGCGACCCTACTGAAAAAAGTCTAGACACGCACCTAGACCCTGGCTCTCAGCTAATCAATTCCTATTATTAGTTATCTTGTTATTTCTAATACAAGTTCTAAATATATATACGAGAAAAAAAAAATATTAATAATAGCATATTTTATTGAATAACGAAAAAAACACTCAACTAGTATTACTACAACAAGGCATTAACCTTAAATTAGTGTACCAATAAATTTACCAATGTAATATCGCTTTTTATTGGAAGGAACTTCTTAATGAAAGAAACGTTCAAAATTTCCTTTGACAAAATGACACCATATGAAAGTACTATAATATTTTTTTTACTATTTTTAATGTCTTTCATTGAAATATGTCTTCTTAAGTGTATATAAAATTTTCTACAACCATTAAATAGACTAGTAAAACATACCTATACAGATTTTTTATTTAGAGGCTTAAATCTGCTCGAACCAGTATTTTTCTTTTATTTAGGTTTATATTATGGCTTAAATAAAAGAAAATTATATTTCTGATAGTAACTTCAAAATAGAAAGTTCGCCATTCTAAATTTGAAAGTTCAAATTTGACTACATTAATTTCGTCAGTTCAATTTGTTATGTCTTATTTTTTTTACAAATTGAACTGTTTAATCTATTTTACTAAATAAAAAAAAGTACGCTTGTTTTTTTTTTTTTGTTTTTTTAAATTTTAATACATTTGATTTCTTGTCTACTAGGCTTAAACTTTTTTTAAAGAAACAAATGAAAACATAATTTTTTATTCCTTTTTTATATCAGCTACTTGATTAAATAAGTTAGAAGCTCACAATTTTATGATTTACTAAATTATGATTTACTGAACTTGCTATTTTATAAATTACTATTTAAAAACACTGTTACGGAAAAAAAAAGGTCTAAAAAATTACTTTATAAGCTACTTTATAATTACTTTATAAGCTTTAAATTATAAATTAAAAAAGAATGAAAGTATTAATACTGTAACCTGTATCATATATAAACTTATTTTGGATTCAAAACAATCACTTATAAAAAGTAGACCTCCTATAAATTTTTTTAACTATTGTAATGAGGAATAAAAACTTTTTTTTTACAGTAAAAACTTGCATTAAATAAAAATTTATAGTGTAATTTTTTCATTGTTTCAAATTGTTTATCAGATAGAAATCAACAAACTATAGAAGGCAACCGCTCAGTTCCAACCCTCGATCAACTCCAACCCACGCACAATTCCCACCCGATCAAATGTGAGAACCGCTTATTGACCAAGGGTAAGGAATAGGGGTACAGTAGCAGTAAATATAAATAAATATTCAATTAAAAAAAAACAATAGTAGTAAAAAAAAAGAATAAATAAAGAAAGAAAAAAAGGTGGGAATTGTAAGTATTCCACCATAGAAAGTTATCTGGTAAAAACATATTTCAAAACATTATTGAAAGATAAAAAAGTTCGAGTATGATTTTATAAGTAGCAGATGGGATTTAAACGAAAAAATAAGATTGAATCTTTGATAAGGAACAAAATATTTCTTGATGTTTAAATACGAAAACAGCTTTTAAAAAAATATATTTCAACTTATTGGTTTCATTTAACTTTGCAACTAATAATTTTATTAGTCTATGTACTTTTAAGTTCTAAGGTTTTTAATTACACATTTATGTTTTTAAATCATAAAATAACACTACTGATTAAATTATCATAACATATATTGAAGAAAAACAATTCAAAAACTAGTTTAAGTATGCTGAAAAGACGTTTGTTAACAAATAAGTTTCTAATCTAAACACTTAATTTAGGGTAACAAGATAACAAGACTAAAATTTATGAACAAAAAAGTACAAATGTACACAGAAGCTAATTCAAATTATTAGCTAAAGTAGGTTTAATTTTTTTAAACGTTTAAAACAGGTTAAACTCAGTTCGTACATTTTTTTTTCACAAAATCTATTTGTGCTATCTAAAGCAGCCCCGATAAGCTGTTAGAGCTAGTGCTTAGAAAAAATTGTGATATTAACTGTTATAAATAATATTTTTTTCAGTTGTTTTTAAATATATAATAAATAATAATAGGTTAAAAACTAGGATATAATAGACGAAGTTTATCGCTGTTTGTTTTAAGTAAATAAGTGTTCTAGAAAACTAACTTAGCACATCATGTAAGATATTTATAGTTTTTTATCTTAAAAAAACACATTTCATATTATTAGTTTAATACTTAATGCTAAATATCGTAAGTACATTGTACACTTTCTATTTTTTCTCGACGTTTAATTTTATATTTATATTTAAATTTTTTTTTAAATAAATCAAAGCTTAACTACGCTTATAATCGCATTTCTAAAAGACGGCCGATTCAATTCAAAATATCGAGCGATTATTGTTGTGTTAAATATAACTTATTTTTATTATATTTTGCTGCTTTCATCTGTAAATAAAGGATTAGATTACTATGTATTGATAAATATAGTTGTTTTACATAAACTAAATATATATATATATAAATTAGCGAAAAATCAATTAACATACTAAATATAATTTTCATTCACTTTAAATACCTAAAAAGAAAAACAAACATGAATATTTTTTTAATTACTTTGAGTACATCCACATTAACATTGAGTAGTAAAAGTTTAACATTTGTTGGAACACATAAAAAGAATGAGTTTTATATGGAGCTCAAAAATGCATAATAAAACAACAATTAAGTATTTGTGGCTCAAGGGAACGACGTAAACTGAATTCCAGTCTTTTCTTGTAAAATTTTATAATTATATTTATGAGAATTAAGTTCAAATTAAAATGCCTAAACTACTATTTATTTAATTATTAACTTTTTATTTATTTAATGTTATAAGTGATAAAATCATAACCAAATAAGCAGATAGAAATTATGACTTTTAGTAAAGCTTAAGACATATTAACAAGCACTAAAAAACATAATACACAGACTATATAGTAACTGGTATCAATAGTTGAAACAGAAATTTATTGTTTCAAACTGCAATATTTTTGTTGTTGTATGTTTAAATTTAAGGTTTAATCAAAGTTTATTTTTTACCTTTTCTTCATTTTTTTTGAATGTGATTTACAACTGTTAATTAAAAACTATTTAATAAATAACAAAGCAGAAATTGTTTTTTACTTATATAAGAAATTATTAAGAGTAAAAACTAGTCACTTTTTTTAAACAGTAGTGTATAGTTTGTGTTAAATAAAAAAAAAATCATATTTAATACACAGGTCGAAATTTCATCTGGGAAGACTTAAGAGAATAAGCGTCTCCTCTGAATGAGCGCCAGTTGATTCCTGCTCTTTCTTGTTCCTTAGAAACTTTTCCTTTTAAGTAGGCTCCATTCAAGCTGCACTGACCACAGTGTTGATGCCACCATCCAGAACCGTTGTACTTCTTTGCGCAGTTTTCTTTGTCGCTAGTGTCCCTATCTTTGTCTGATGTTGAAAACTTCTTGTTGTTTTCGGGGTCGTCGATTCCAAAACAGTCTCCTAATTAAAATGTGTGTAAATTATTTGTTAAAGACCAAAACTGCTTATTTTTGTTTTCAGTAGTCAGTTCAGAAATTCTGTATGCAAAGATTCATTATTTTTTATCTCAAAACATAAACATTAAAGTTTTATTACTTCTAATTAAAGAATAATATAATAAACCTGCATTTCCGCTGTACGATTTGACGTCGTAATTCATTTTGTATCCATTTCCTTCAGATATAGAAAAGTCTCTGGATAAAAAAAATATACTGATATTATATAAATAACTACTAACACATATTTCATGACTAATACATAACAAAAAGTTTTTAAACGATAATAAGTAAAATATAACTAACTGGTATTTAGCAAACACTTGTTGGTCATCAAAGTCGCTTAAGTCGATCCTTAACTCGTGTTTTCTGCAACTTGTCATTTGGTGTACAGTTTCCAATCCTTAAAGGATAATATTTTTTTACAGTTTTTATATTTGAAAATAATATATTTTTATCTAGTAGTAAGTTATAAAGCTTTTAAAGTTTCGTAGATAGATTTTGATCCAGAATTTTATTTTTAAATGATGCAGTTAACTTAGTGATACTACACTTTGTATTGTAAGCAAATTTTTTATTATTGTTTATATATTAGAATAAATAGTTTTATTTTAAGTTCAAGTTCATACTAGTTTTAAACTTTTTTATCTTAATGAATAGCTTTAAACGTCTTCTGTTTTCAAAAAAAAATATAACTCAAGTTTTAGCGTATTTTGTTTACAACCTACAAAATAAGCATATACTTTACTTTAAAATATTACAGATATGTAGTATGTAATGACGTTAAATAGCTCTGTGCTAAGTTTCTATTCCTTAAAACAAATTTATCAAGTTTACAGCTTATTTTTAATTACAGCTTTTCAGTTACTTCAGAGGTTTAAAGTTTAAACTATTCTAAAAATTTTTTGTAAATGTTTAAAAGAAAAGTTAATACTAATCATCCTTCACATTATATTTTTATTCGAAAAAATCTAAATATAATTTCTTTAATTTTGAGTATAATAAAGTAGTTTAGTAACTATAAAACTTACTTTTTTTTAAGATTTAAATAAACAATAATGCAGAGAAATTACTAACTAATAAAAGTTCATTCTAGATTAATATGACTAAAATACTATGTTATCTAAGTATTCGTTAAATTACAATCTTTAAACTAATTTTATTTAGACAAAACAGTTGTGTTTTTCGGTTTGAATACTTCAATAAACAACTTTTTCATGTGCTGTTTTTTTCTTTTATGTAAACTTCTTATTTTTTATAGTCTAATTCAGGGCAAAAGTAAATATTTTACTATTTTTTAGTTTTTCTTATTGCATGTCTAACTCAAAACTACACATCTAAGTTAGATTTTATTTAAAGCATATTATTTTATAATTGTAGTATTTTATAGTATTGTTTTACTAAGAACTATACAATATCGTTTGTTTTCTTTTTTAATTACAATTTATTTTCTAAACTCACCTAGCCAGTATTCTCCATTAACATCACCAAAACCTTCAACATATTTTTTGAAATTTCGGTCAAAACTAACAGAGCCATCCTTTCGTGATTGGAAAACCTTAATTTAAAAAAATTGTTTGTTAAAACTGATCAGATATTCTAGCAAGTTGAAATGTTTTAGAAAGTATTTTTTTGTTAAATAGTAAGTAAGTTTTAATAAAAAAATATAATTGTACTGTTTGCTATAAATAGTAAGAAAAACTTAAAAGAATTATATAAGAATTTTAATTCTAAATTATTACTAATTCAATAAACAACTATTTTTAGTAACGTACAAAAATTGCTATTTGTTGTTATGCTTCAGAATTTAAAATATTTTTAAACCAAGTTAATCTAATCCAAAGGAATTTTTAATTTAATCGTATTTAAAAAATTATAATTAAGCTCTTTTGCTTGTATAGTCAAAATAATTTGAATTAATAATAAACAAATTTTCACAAGACTTACAGTCCAGCCACCGCCTTCCGACTCCATATCACAAAATACTTGCACAGGTTTGCCGCATGCGCCGCTCAATCTCGGGTATACTGTATAAACTCCAGACTTTGAGTTCGGATAAAAGTGTTTTATATCATAACAATCACGGAATCCGTCAAAATCATCTAAAATAAGAAAACGTTTGATAAGTTTTGTAATTAATTGCTATAAAGTTGAAATTAACTATAATCATAACTTAAAATCTTAAATTGTTACAGTTTTATGGTTATTAACTAAATCGTAAATTAGGTTTATAAAAACTTCTTTTTGAATATTACTTTAGGGTAAAGCTTTAAGAAACATTGTTTTATAAAACTGTTTTAATACCCTTTTAGTTTGGAAGTAATCAATATGGTCAACGCTTATTAATAAAATAAACAAATCATGATAATAGTTTTAAAGCGTTTAAGTTTACTTGAAAACTATTTTTCTTAATGTAGTACATAAAATAAAAATACTAACTATTGTTAGAAGGAGGAAAAGGGTTTTTGGGAGGATTAGGATCTTTAGGAGGTTTATCTTGTGCACCACATCCAGGCACATTTTCAGGCCAATCACAAACTCCGATTGCTGGATTAAAAGCAGTTCCAGGGGCACATGGCATTGTGTAGAGAATTCCTAAGTAGTTAAAAAGTATCAACTTTTTAAGTTCATTAAAAATGTTTAATATTTTTATAGTTTCTAGCTTATGACACTTGTTATGCTTTAAAAAGTCAACAAAATACTAAAAATTTACTGTATGGAAACCACAATTTTTAGTTGCATAACATTTAAACAGTAAATTTAATTAATTAACAACTTTACTTGTAATAACTAAGTTGAACATAGGTATAACAAGCTACTTTAATTTTAATAAGCATTTATAAAACAACCAAAAACTTTAAAAGTAAAAATAATTGGTATTCAAGTAAAATCATAAACTTATTAGACTTAACTTACCAGCTCCACACTGATAAAAGTGTTCGCAGTCTCCAGGTTTTTCAAATGGTGCTGTGCTTATTGGTTGACCATTGGCAGAAACACATGACGGTTTATCTGAAAACCAAAATCAATTTGTACAATCATGAGTATTTGTGTAAAATAATTGTTTATTTAACTACTTTGTAAGAAAAAGCGCATTTGAAAAAAGATAAAACTGAAGTTAATAACTTAAAACATCACAAAATTTAATAAATAATGTTATTTAAGGGCTTGGTAAGCGGAAGTCTCTGGCGCGCAATATAGTACTGAACCAATAAAAACATTGTTCAATACAAAAAAAAATATACTTTAAATTTTATTTTAGTACGTAGTGACGCTTATGAAATGATCAGCTTACTAAAATTTTGCTTTTAAAGACTTTTTCCAAAAGTCTGACCGGCCGATTAAAAAGTCGCTAACCAATAGTGTGCGGTATAATTTTGTTAAGAGCCTAAAAAACTAAAAGTAATTAAGCTTAAAGAAACCATTATAGTTTTTCATAAATTGATAATAATAAAAAATATTTATTTATGTTTGTTTAGTATTCAAAAATAAATTGTATGCTTTATTTACTTGTATAAATGATATGTATATTTTTTAAATATAATTATTTATAATAACCATTTTGTCCTTGATTTTGCGATTGTCCCTGGTTTTGAGATTGTCCCTGGCTTTGGGACTGTCCCTGGCTTTGCGATTGTCCCTGGCTTTGAGACTGTCCTTGACTTTGCGATTGTCCCTGGCTTTGAGACTGTCCTTGACTTTGAGACTGTCCTTGGCTTTGAGACTGTCCCTGGCTTTGCGATTGTCCCTGGCTTTGGGACTGTCCTTGGCTTTGCGATTGTCCCTGGCTTTGAGATTGTCCCTGACTTTGAGACTGTCCCTGGCTTTGGGACTGTCCTTGACTTTGAGACTGTCCCTGGCTTTGAGATTGTCCTTGAGAACCTCCACCACTTACTTGAATTTGACTTTGTGATTGATGAGAAGATCCCCCATTGCTTACTTGAGATTGCGATTGACTTTGAAAGCCTCGTTTAGTGGCTACTACCTAGAAAAATAAATCAGTATTATAAACTTAAATTAGACTTAAAATTTTTTAATTTACCTTTTTTGATGGCAAGCTATTTGCAAATAAAAAACAGCAGAGTGCTAGGAGTAGCAACGACTTCATTTCTAAGGTTTCGCAAATTGAAAATATTTTGTGTTACTGAAAACTCTTAAAAAAATATTAATGTTTGCAATTTATACTAAAATGTTTGTAGGCGTTTTCCGTTGTTTAAATAGTCGTAAAAAATAAGACGTACAATCGCACTTCACGTTAGTGATCAAACAAATATTTATTGTTTGGGCGGATATTTTATCAACGAAAACATTTACTAAAGTAGATTATGAGAAAAACTTCAGTTGTAGAAACAAACATTTTTAATTATAGCTTGTGTAAGAAAGTAATCAAAAATTATCCAGGACATTATTCTCTGCTAGTTTTACACAGTATTTTTAACTATTGTCGAATAATATAAAAATTAGTTATATAACACTACATAAACATAACTTTATTTCCTAAAATAATAAAAGTACAGTTGTGAATAAATGATTCGTATCAGATAGTTAAAGCAACAAAGTTTAGTTAAAAACTTAAAAGTAAACTTAAGAAAAAATTTAAAGTTAAGTTTAAACTGACGGAATTTTAATAATTGTAACAGCAAAAAAAACAACCATTAACAATTTGAATTCATACTTATTTGATTTATTGATTTTTTATACAAATGGTTACCCGAACATCTATCTTAGTATTTTGTAAATAATTTTTGTTAAAAAAGTTTTGTTTATCCATTCTTTTTAGAAACGTACGAAAAATATTGCTTTCTACAACAGTTTTAATTTGTATTTATTTATAAAAAAAACTTTTTTTCTGTAATGTATTTACTCAGCATTTCAAAGAAATATAAACGTGTAATAGTAAGTTTAAACTGATAAAAGTATCGAATTAATACTAAAAGTTAGTTTTATTTTACTATTTGCGTAAATATTTAGGTTGTGAAGCATACAGTATTAAATACAGACTATAAAATGTCTATAAACCAAATTAGAAGTTTTAAAATGTTAAAAAGTTTAGTATTTCAAATTCTGTAAAAATAATTTAAAGTATATTTAAACTAGTTATGTAAAGTCCTACTTACACTATAAAAGTTTTCGCCAAATTTTCCAAATAGACTCATAATAAAAAATATATACTTTGTATGTAATTTGTCTTTTTTTAATTAAACTTTTGATTTGCACATACAATATTATTTTTGATTATAACCATTAACTCCAGAACATCTAGTATAGGTTTTAAAACTAACCTTGGTTTATATTTTTATAGACTTTTATAGCGTAGGTTAAAAGCTTATGTTTACCTTTTTTTTTATAATTTGAGTTTAAAAAAAATTTAGTCATAAAGTCTTATTATCAATTGTTTTAAATTAGATTTTTGTTAAGTTAATTTAACTGTTTTTGATACTCTTAAGGAAAAAAAAATTACTGTTAGTGTTTTTTTTAAATAGTTTTAAAATTAAGGTTTAACTGAACATGGTTAAATTTATGTATGAAAAGTAGAAAATTAGTATTTTTTTATAGATCAATAGTTATTTTTTAATGTCTTTAGATAATTTTGTCAGCTAAATATTTTTTTTACTATATAAAAAAAAAAAAAATACTGAGATAACTTTTGTATTGTGCTTTAAATAATTTATTGCAAATAAAGAAGGTACATATTTAGCCGATGGTAGGAAACCAGTGTGTAGACCAAGTAGACCAAGGTTTCTCAAAGTGGGCAATGACAGATGTTCAGGGAGCCACGAGCAGTAAAGGGGCCTTAGGGGGGAGGGGGGCATGAGTAGTAAAGGAGCCACAGGGGAGCCATGAGGTCACAATTTGAAACTTAAACTAGATATTTTGGAGTTGATGATGAAAAACAAAAAAAGGTCTTAGGTGTTTTCATTGGTAGTTTTGAAACTTACACTAGATATTCTGGAGTTGATGAAGTTATTTCAAAAGTATATAATAAGTTATTTTTTTAACATTCTATACAAATGAGAGACATAAAGTGCAAAACGTTTAATGCAGAATATACAGATAAGTAAAGCCTGTCGTAAATTAAGTTTTAAAATACGTCAAAACTTTATTAAATTAACGGCATTTCACTTTTTGTTACAAATAAAAAACTTTACGTCAGGGCATACTTATTTCTGAATGTAGTGTTACTAGCATATTGTATGCATTTTATATAGCATATTTTAGTTTCTGTTCTACATACTCTATGAACTGTTAATGTTTAAAAGAAAACTTAATCGTGGTAATCAATTGTATTAATTACGTAAATAAAAGCTAGTTATTTAAAACCCTAATTGAAATTTTAAAATTATATGAAAATTTGTCGATACAATTAATTAGATTTGACTTTAGTACAAAACAATTTTCTAGACATCAGTTTAATTTATAAAATCTAACAGCCTAAACTACTTTGAATGCTTTATTATCCCTTTGAAATCATATTATATACATTTTAAAAGTTATGTATAGTAAATCACTTAATAAAAATAATGTACACATTAGATTATCAATATGTTGATACTTTTAATAAAACTTTGCATTAATCAACTCTTTTTGAGTATTTTAATATAATAAAGCTTAATCACAATACTTCAAAATATCTTTAAACTCAGATGGAATTTTTAGCTTTTTAAACTTTTTTTTTATTACTAAAAAAATATTTTACAGTTTAGCTACTTGTATGAAAACTACTGCGCACAATTTTGATAACACTCCTCTAGATAATTGTGAACATTATAAATTTATTTTATGCGCTAATAAGTGTTTTTTTTGTTTGTTTTTTTTTTTGTTATTTTAGACTTACTTTATATAATTTTTATTGAAATTATTTTCTGAAAATGACACCTTTAATTAGTACAATTTTAGGATATAACATGTTGAAATAAACTTAATGTAAAACCTGACTCAGACTTTTTACTTTTACACTTTTTATAAAAATTGTAACAAACTTTCATTTGGTTTGATTGAGACTTAATTAGTTGATTATACGTTTTTTTTTAGTTTTCTATCAAGTTTTGTAAATATCTAAATCAAATACAACTTAAATATTGAAACATTTGTAGTGTTTTTTTTTTGTCAAGGGATAGTTTTTGTAAAAAGCATGTCGTGGTGTTTGAAATATGTTTAACTAATTTTTTACATAAGTTTAAACTTACAAACTTACTACTCAATTTTCATTTGCTTTAGTTGTATTTCAAAGTGCAATACAAATTAAAAGTCTATAAATTATTTCTTGATAGCTTTCTTTTAATAGTTAAATGTTAAAACTAGTAATCTACCGGGTACGGATTCGGAGCTGGTAAATAACTAATTCAACTAATCGGAAACAACAAGGGTCAAATTTTGTTTTAAGGATTTTTTAAATTTTACCCACAAACGGTCACTTTAGTGCTTGTGTACTTTATCCCGCTTTGTTAAATTTCAACAGCGGTTTTTCTCGACTAACTTGCCTTATGAGTCATAATAAGGACAAATCCGGTCGTTGGTTGTCTCGGATGCTGTTGTTGTTGATCAAGTGGTGAAGTTTGTTATTTCTAAGAAGAAAACATGCATTTATAATTTTACAAATGTTCACGCTTAATTTATGGCAAAAACAGCCTTGAAAATAAAATTGTTTGAGCAAACCATTAACCACAGTTATATCTCAAAATCAAACAATTTATAATGTTTAGGAATATTTTTTGTTGCTATAGAGTATAGATCAAGGGCCGGCAGCCCGGATTAGAATTACTTAAAAAGTCTTAACAGCCGCAATAATTTTAAAAAGTGTTAATAAAATGTTAAAGAAGTTTGTTCTATAGCATAGTTTAATTAAGTGATGAACAAATAAATACTACTGTTTAGTATAATATAGATAAGAACACTTTAACAACAAAAATTCAGTTCATGCAAATGGTAAAGTTTTTGTAACGAGATTTACACTTGACTAGCTCTTCCTCTGCTAAAGACTTTACATAAATGTTTAGATAAAAATCAATAGGTAATCTTTAATTTAAACCTTATTATAATATGTTTTTTTTTCATTAAGAACAATGTAAAATGTTAATTGATTGAATTACAACTGTTTTTTTACTTAAGTAATGTTTTGTTTTTTATTTAATTGAGTACTATAGTTTACTATTATCGGTTTTTTGAACGACAGAAAAAAAACTCAAAATATATTTAGTCCAAGGACTAGTGTACAAAGAAACCTTTCGTTTATCAACTCGTACACTACTTATTAAACCATAAACTTGATTTCAATATTATTTCAATTCAAAACATTACCCAAAAAAAGTGTTACTTGAATATAATAACAAACTATAAACGAATGAAACTATAATATAACTTAAATCCAGCATTTAGTTATAATTATGTATATATTTTACCTTGATCCGGCTGGACTTTCATTCAAATAAAACATCATTATCTGTGGGTCAATAATTTAAGTAATATTTACTTCTGCTTTAAATATTTAACTTTTAACTATAAATAATTGAGAAGCCGAAAAACGAAAAAAAAAATCTTCTTTAGAAATAAAACTGTAATTTATATTTATAAAAAAACATTAGTTATAAAATGACAATACGTTCAGAACAGACGTTTATTGGTACTACCGAGGTTTCATTGCTAAGAAGCTCTCCAGGTACAATAATAAAGCGACAATCTAAAGCACGTTATAATTATAGAAATAGGAAGGTAATTAAGGGTAATTATTAGTGATATTTTGAAAAGTATTTATAAGTGTTAATAAATATTAGTAGTTTAAGACGAAAATTTAACTAAAATATAACTAAATCAAGAATTTACGTTGAAATAAAAAAAAATAAGTAAGTTATCTAAAAGGCGATTTAAAAAAATAAACTATCAATAAATAAAACAAGGATAAATTAAATTAAATATAGCACGATCTGAAGTGGTCTGAATAAAACAACAACATTATCCTTTAAGACCAGATATAACCAGCACAAATCCAGCCTGAGGCCTAATAAATCCACACAAACAACGTTGTCGGTATATATAAGGAAAAACAACTTGAATCATACTAACATCTCATGGATAAAACCACATGCATAAAACCACATGCATAAAACCACATGCAAAACCCCCGCCCCTTATAAACCAGAAGCGTGTACCATTTGTAACTTAGAAAGAATCGCTATCGTAGAGTCAAACAGAGAAAGATCATTGAATCAGCGAACAGAGCTCGCTGCCTTGTGCCCCCACTTCAGATCGTGCTACTTTTGTTTAATTTAACCTTATTTTGTATATTGATAGTTTATGGTTTTTAAATCGCCTTTTAATTTAACGTACTTAACTTATTTAATTTTTTTTAGTTTCATCGTAAATGCTTGATTTAGATGTATTTTATTTGAATTATTATATTTGAATTTTTTTCTAATTACTAATACTTATTAAAACTTATAAATACTTTTCAAAATATCACTAATAATTACCCTTAATAACCTTCCTATCTCTCTATATATAACGTGCTTTAGATTGTCGCTTTATTATTGTACCTGAAGAGCTGCTTAGCAGTGAAACCTCGGTAGTACCAATAAAAATTTGTTCTGAACGTATTGTCAGTTTATAACCGCTCACTGTTGTACGAGCACTTTGTTATTATACAGCTAGAGACTTTTATAGTCTATTATAAGTAAACATTTATTATAAGACTAATATAATAATCTAAAATAAAAATTCAAGCGTTTGCTTACAAAGATTCTAGCGAAACAAGCTCACTGGAATATATAATGATAACAAATTAAACAATATTCTTTCTTTATAACACTAACACATATTTCTGTTTGTTAACAAGTTAACAGAAATAAGTGTTAGAGTAATTAAGAAAGAGTACTGTTTAATTTTTAATTATTAAAATTTTATAAAAAAAAATATTTAGTTTTTTAGTAAGTTTTTACAAAATTTCAATGATCTTTTCACAAGCTCATATTAGCCTTTACTTGATACACAACTTTAAAGTTAAATTTCTATTAAATATTAATCCAAAAACAAGCACAAGTTCTGAACTTTGCAGTTTTCATATAACTTGACTTACATATTTTATGTCGTATAATTTTTTTTGTATGTAGCAAATTTAAATCGAGTTTAAATATCACCGATCGCAGAAAGTAAATAAGGTCTATTATTAAGCGGGTTACAAAAACAAATTTAGTAGACTGTTTAATAGACTTGACTAAAAAATATTCTGAGAATTTAATTTTGTAAAAGTAAATTTTTCAAATGAAGTGCTAACCTTTACAACGATACTTGTGTACCATACTGAAAAAAAAAACTTGTTAAGCTATTTAAGTCAATGTTAAGTCAAATCACCTTTTAGATCATTAGAGGCCTCTATCTTTATATTTTGTAAATAAGATATAAAAATCATTCAAAAATTTGAATGACAATACCTAAAGAATGAAAAATTTTCAATAGAACGTAAAATTAATAAGAAGCGTTTTCTAAAAGATTTTACAAGCAAAAGTACAACGTTTATAAAAAAAAATCATTAAAAGCAAAAAAAAAAAAAACATTTATACCACAAAATTGTTCATCGGTCAAGTCGAGGCAAATATCAGTATCCGTTTTATATAACTATTAATAGGACTCTAGCCAAATAAACGCACCCGTCGAATAGAATTTTCAACAGATAATACTGATGACTTAAAAGGGTCTTAACTCTTAAAAACTCCCTAATTTAAACTCGGAAATATCAAAACCTAGTTGTCGACGACAAGACATAAACAAAAAAAAGCAAACACATAGAAATGAAAGACTTATTTGTAACTTCAGTGCAAAGAACAGTACAGAACAGGCTTAATAAATTAAACTATTTCCTCAAAGATAAAGTCGTAAATCTGTTGAAATTAACTTTAGTTAAAATTTAAAAAAAAATAGGCATATTTTTTCAACAAAAATAGCTTTTAAATTCTAACTTAAAATAAATCATTTGAAGTTCAAAAATAAAAAGGCGTAGAAAAAATATTTTGATTAGAGTTTTTAACCTTTAGAAATTTATGTTTATTTTAAATAACTTCATTTTGGTACTAAATTTAAATAAAAATATTGGAGACAGAAATTAATTTTGCAATTTATTTTTTGATAACTTGAAATTTTTTTATCTACGCTTGTCAAAAGTTCATGTAGATAACTAAACATATTTGTGTAAAACAGTAAATTTATTAAAACTATAAGATGATGCGTCATTATAGGTAAATAAAATTATGTGTACAATGCAATACTATTATAAAAAATTTTTAAAACTATTCCTGAAAAACTTTAAAACACTAAGCTAAATTATCAGATACTAAATAAGTTATAAAATTAAGACAATTAAATATAAATTTTTATTATTTTAAGTTGATACCAGCTTTAAAAAGGTTTTAAACGGCGTAAAAAAAATCAAACAAAATTTAAAATATAAAGCTAAAGTACTAAAAATTAAAAGCATTAGTAGCAATTTTAATAAGATATTTAGATAAATTCATTTCCTCTTATTAAAAGTGCTATTGATTATAAAGTTTTTTTCATTCTTTTTTCATTTGTAGCTCAATATAATTTTGATTAAGTTGGGTATGCAACTCGATGACCGAGAGGTCTTTTTGCGTATCCAGGTACTTGAATCAAAAAGTTTTGAGCAATTTTTTGTTTTTTCAATAAACCACTATGACACATAATCTTACAATTTTATTAAGTTTACTGTTTTAAACAAATATGTGTACTTATCTACATGAACTTTTGACAAGCGTAGATCGTAAATTTTTTAGGTTAACGAAAATAAATTGCAAATGAGTTTCTGTCTCCAATTTCTATATATGTTTGTTTTGTTATTATTTTTAATCTAATTTTTTTTTATTATTGTCTGATGAGGTTGTTTGCTTGCTATATTTGAAATACTTGATAAATCAATTTTAATAAGATTTACAATTTGAAAATTCGCTTAGCGTAGAAACAGTACAGTTGTGTTTCTTAAAATAACAAAATTTTTATTTTCTATCTCCTTCTTGGATGGATTAATCTATCAAATTTGTTTTTAACACGACAGTTAGATACTTAAAATAGTTAAAGATATAAGTTAAACTTGGTAAAAAATTGACTATTAAAAGGGTTGATCATAAACTTGAGCTTGTCTCACGGCATACGAAAGACCTGGCTTTTGCACTACAGACTTTCGCCGATGTTTTTGTTAATTTTAAGAAATTGGTTCTGAGTTCGGTGTTTTTTAATTTTTAAAATCCCTTTACATACTGCAATGAGAAACCAAACTTGCAAGTTAGATCGCCTAGGTAAAATAAAGTAAGCTTATTGAACAAGAAAAGCTTTGTTCATAAAAGTTAGATGTTCAAAAAAAACTTTGGTCCAAGGACTTAATTTAGTTTTACTGTAATATTTCTCGAAAATAAGTACATATTTGCTGTTTTTAATGTACCTTAACACTTGTTATTATATATCAACTTTGTACTTGATTTTTCATTATTAAGTAGTACTAGCTGTTTATCTAAGTTGTAGATAGCTGTCAAATTTGCACGAGCATACAAAATTGAACGAGGGCACAAAATTGCACAAAGACATTTTTGCACTAAGGGTAACTTTTACACAAAAACTTTTTTGTATAAGGGGACATTTTGCCTGAGCAGACAATTTTGCGCTGAGACATTTTTGCACAGGCTGAATTTTAATTAATTTTTATTTTTTTCTTTTTTACTTTTTTTTTCTTTGTAAGCTTATTTTTTTATTTTACTATTACTGTTGCCCCTAACCCTTGGTAGGTAACTTTTTTTTTTAATTATTTGTTTTTTGTATTATTTTTACTTTCACTGTTACCCCTAACCCTTACCATTGGTCGGTAGTTTTTTATTTTTAATTGATTTATTTTTGTTTATTAATTTTGCTTGTTTTTTCAATAATAATTTTTATTAGTGTCTTTTTTACTATCACTGTTACCCTTAACCCTTATTCTCTGTCAGTAATTTTTTTTCTTTTTGTTTTTGTATGATTTTATTTTTTATTTCTTTTTATATACTTATTTTTCTGTTATTTTTTTACTTTGCAAAAATGACCCTCCGTGCAAAATAAAGTTGACCTTTTGTACACGATTATTTTCATGCGATTTTGTGCTCTCGTGCAATTTTGTCTTCTTGTCAAAAGTTAAAAAACATCAGACAGCAAGTTCTTACTTCTGTAAAGATAAATGCACCAAAAAAGAGCACTAGCAGTAGAATTATATCTTAAATTATACCTACTCCATTAAAGAATAAGTATTTAAACTAATCATCAGTGGTTAAAAACTACATTTATATTAGAATAAGAAAAACTCACTATGACAAAAAAAAAAAAATATTTCAAGAACCTGATAATTCAAAAAAATCCTAAGCTATGTTGAAACCTTGAATAAAGTGTTCTCAAAATCTAGATTAAGTCTTTTTATACTAGATTATATAATATTAATTAAGCTTCACATTTTCAAAATACAAAATTTAAGAATATATATATCTGAGCTACGTTTCTAAAGTAATTTAACTAAAACTTATCAGAAAAATGTCTGTTTATGTCTTTAAGAGATCCTCAAGACGTTTCGAAATTAATTTCAGATGACCTTAGCAGTAATTATTGTTTCACTCAAAACAAAGGATTTTCCTAGCAAATTCTTTTTAAAGAAATTATTTTAAATAAGCTTTATAGAAATATATAAATGTTTGTATACACTCTTACAGAAACATGTACAGATTCAAAAGCTGTTTTTAAGCTTAGACAGTAAAAAGTATGATGTCATTCTAAAAACTTGGTTGGTTGCCTCACATTCAGGCAACTCAGGTTTGTAAATTTTTGAAAAGCTTGAGCAACTCAAGTTATTTTGAACTTTTTGAGGATTGAAAATTTTATGGTACTTTTTTTATAAGTTAAAATAACTAAGTTAATTCAGTGTTTAATATGTTGTTGAGCTATTTATAAATTTTACTTTTTAGTTATAGTTTTAACTACTAGCACAACAAATTAAAAAATTACTCTATTACTAAAACTTTGGTTTATACAGGGTTGCCACACACTCAGGGAACTCAGGGAAACTAGGGGAATTTTCAAGTTATAGAAAATCTCAGGGAAACTCAGGGATTTTTAATTATTTTTTTCTAACTCATGGAAACTCAGGGCAGTTTTGGTTTTTTCTAAAAATTTCAGGGAAAAAAAAAAAAAAAAAATTTAATCTGAGGGAAATTTTTTTCTAGATCTAGAATGAGATTTAGTTAATCCATTTTCAATATTTTGTTAAAAAAAGTTTTTTTTTTTTTTAAGCGCTTATTTAGAAATTTTTCAGCCTTCCGGCTAGTTCTTCATTATTCTTAGAATTAAAACTGTAATTTTTTAATAAATAATAAAAATTTTAAGGATTTGAAAAAAACTCTAGGAAGTTTAAGGTTACTCAGGGAAGTTTCTGGTCACTCAGGAAAGATTTTTGACTCAAAGAGTGGCAACCCTGTTTATGACCAAATAATAAAGGTTTGTTAAAATTTTAAATTATTGTTGGTAGTTTATTATAGCTCGTAATATAGTTGTTTTAGATTGAATGAAAAAAAAATAGATACTTCTAGTTTAGAAATCAACATATTTGAAACATTATTATGAAAAAAACGCTAAGCTGAGTACTGCTGTATAAAAATAGACATGCTTACCTTAAATACACTTTTAAAAATCTATTAGGTTATAAATTTTATGTTTTTTATGCTTGTAAAAAAATAAGGTTTATATTGTTATTTAAGCAAAAATTGTCAATATACTTAGTTATAAATGACACTATAGTCACAAAATTTGTATTTTGGTTTTTTTATGAAATCAAACTTTTTTTTGGTTACTTAAGGCCATAGGGGGGGTAGAAGCCATTTTTTGACCAAAAATAACATATAGACTTATATTATAGTAAATTTCATAATCTTTCAGATGCTTTTTTTAGATTTTAAAAATATTAAGTAACTTTTTTTTTATGACCGGTTATATAAAGGGTTGTCTTTATAAAGGGTATATAAAGGGTAACTTTAAAGCCGTTTTTCTCGAGTTTTTAAAAACGGGCTTTAAAATCTATCTTCTCCTTCATTTTTCAAGCAATCTTCTTCAAATTTTTAGGAAATGTTCCTTACATTATAAGAAAAAAACGTTATTTGTGAATTTTAATAATTTAAAAAAATAAAAATTTTATGACAAAAAAAAAAAAAAAGTGATTTTTTATCAAAAAATTTTTATTTTTTTTTAAAAAAGGTATTTTTACTTGAAATTTTTTAAAGTCACAAATAACGTTTTTTTGTTATTGTATAAAGAATAGACTGTGAAAGTTTGAAGAAGATTGCTTAAAAAATGAAGGAGGAGATAGATTTTGAATGCATTAGTCTTTTTTCGCCGTTTTAGTTTTTTCTTCCCCATAAGGAACCTGTTATGCGGCCCGACTTTGGCCGGTCATATCTCGAAAACTAATTCGAATTTTTAAAAACGGTAAAAAGCAACTTGAAGCTTAGTAAAAACTCTATAAAATAAGATCAACTTGTAAAAAACATGGCTTACCCCCCCTATGGCTGAAGTTAACTATTTTGTGTAAAAGACAGTTAACAAAAACTTGTTAAAGTAAACTTGTAAAACTTGTAAAAAGTTAACAAAAAAAAAAACTACTTGTAAATACAATTTAAACTATTTAAACTTAAGTCAATTTAAACTATTTAAGCTTACAATAAATGTTATATATTTTTTAATCTTATTTTTAGCATCTTAAAAAAATTTCCAAAGTATTTAAATTTACTTTAAATGTTGTCTCAAAAAGCATTTTTAAAACTAATCCAAAATATAAGGTACATTTTGTAAATGCTTTAAATAGCTTTAGTCAATTATAAATTTTAGTTTTTCTTTTACTAGTTTTGTTTATTTGAAGTAAAAAATTAGCTAAAATTTTTATAATTTTACTCTAGTTTTTATGCATTGTAAAAAAGATTAGGTGAAATTACCTTTTCCAGTCTAGAATGTATAGTTTTTATTTGTAATAATATTCTTCATTTCGAAGAAATCTAAAATGTTAGAAACTTGTAAAAACTTTGTCTGTTGAAAACTACCGCTTAGTTTTTTATTTAATGATTAATGTTTTTTTTAGGTTTTAGTTAAAGTTAATTTGTGAAGAAAATTAATAAGTCAAATTTAATGTCCAGTTAAAAACTAAGATCGTTTGAGAAGACATTTACTTCTCTATAACAAAAATGACTCATGATTTTGCTGCAAAAAAGATGCGGATGTCTAGGAGTGGTGATGACAGTTTGTACTTTGATTCTTATGCTGACATTGCAGTTCATGAAGAAATGCTGAGTGATGAAGTTAGAACAAATGCTTATAAAAATGCCATATATGCCCTTGCAGATCGTATTAAAAACAAAGTTTGTTTTTCTTTACGTTGTTTTAACTTATTAGTTTTAATTTTTTTATTTGAAAGTGAATGAATAACTATTAAAGGCTATGTAAGTTTTGAACTAGATGTACAAATTTGTATGAAAAAATTGTCTTTTTATGATAGATATTCAAATCAATTGTTAAAGAATAGCTTTTAAAGAATATACTATGTAAGTTTTAAACTAGATATATAAATTTGTATGAAAAGATTGTCTTTTTATGATAGGTATTCAAATCAATTTTTAAAGAATAACTTTTAATATTCTTTCAAGGCAACACTTTTTTACATAATAAATGTTTTTAAGGTAGTTCTAGATGTTGGAGCAGGAACTGGTATTTTAAGTGTTTTTTGTGCAAAGGCAGGAGCAAAAAAAGTATATGCAGTTGAAGCTAGCAACATTGCTCAACAAGCTAAAAAGGTTATAATAATATATATCCTTTTTTGAATAAAACACAACAATTTTTATTATGCAATTGTTTCACTGGCATTCAAAGGTAGACTAAATTGTCAATAAATTTATAGAGTATAGCATATATCAAAATTTTCAAATTTTAAACTAATTTTTGCATTATTACAAATTGAAATTAGTTAGTTTAAAAGCAGATATTTTAGATTTGAAAAATCATTCAAAGTTATTTGAAATTCTAGTTTAAAAGGATATTGACAAATACTGTAAACAGGGTGGCAACTAAACCTGGAATCTTGGTAAAACCTGGAATTCGACAGTATAGGCTAAAAAAAACTGGAGTTTTAGAAATTTTGAAAGAAACCTGGAATTTTGAACAAAAATCACTGAAAAATCTGGAATAACCAAGAATTTTAAACAATTTTTACATGTTAAGTAGTAAAATTTTTGTGATGACACGAAAAATCTATCATATAGATAAAAAATATTGTCAATATCTACAACATTTTTATTAAGAAACACATTTAAAGTAGCTTTTCAGTGTTGTTATACTGTTCAACAAAGTTTTTTACCTTATACTTAATTTAAACTAATTATGTTTAACTAATAGACCTAAATATGTGTACTTTCAAAAAATTGTAAGAAATTTCTCAAAAACCAGTGGCCACCCTGTGTAAAGTTTTTTTTTTAAATTTAGAGCTTAATTTTGTTAAACTTTTAAATCTTTTTTTTTAATACTAGAATGAGTACAGCTGTTTCTTTTTGTTTTAAAATTTTCTAGCTAATATAAAAGTCTACATTTCTATCTTTTAGATCCTAAATATATTTAAAAAGAGTTTTTTAAAGTTTCTATCTGTTATTAAACTAACGTTTACTTTTAAGTGTTTAAGGCCATAGGGGGGGGTAGACCATGTTTTTTACAAGTTGATCTTATTTTATAGAGTTTTTACTTAACTTCAAGATGTTTTTTACCGTTTTTAAAAATTCGAATTAGTTTCTGAGATATGACCAGCCAAAGTCGGGCCGCATAACAGGTTCCTTATGGGGAAGGAAAACTAAAACGGCGAAAAAAGACTAATGCATTCAAAATCTATCTCCTCCTTCATTTTTTAAGCAATCTTCTTCAAAGTTTCACAGTCTATTCTTTATACAATAACAAAAAAACGTTATTTGTGACTTAAAAAAATCTTAAATAAAAATACCTTTTTTTTGTAAAAAAAAATTTTTTTTGATGAAAAATCACTTTTTTTTTTTATTTTTGTCATAAAATTACAAAAAAAAGATATTTTTACTTGAAATTTTTTAAGGTCACAAATAACGTTTTTTTGTTATTGTATAAAGAATAGACTGTAAAAGTTTGAAGAAGATTGCTTAAAAAATGAAGGAGGAGATAGATTTTGAATGCATTAGTCTTTTTTCGCCGTTTTAGTTTTCCTTCCCCATAAGGAACCTGTTATGCGGCCCTACTTTGGCTGGTCATATCTCAGAAACTAATTCGAATTTTTAAAAACGGTAAAAAACATCTTGAAGTTAAGTAAAAACTCTATAAAATAAGATCAACTTGTAAAAAACATGGTATACCCCCCCCTATGGCCTTAACTATATTGACTATTTGAGTGACAATGTATTGTTTGATGTTCTTTGCTGTTACTATTGTCCCTCTACAAATGGCATTGTTAGTACAAACTTGCTATCAACCTTGCATTTTTCTTTGCAGTTGCATTACTTACTTTTTCTGATTTATGCTCTAAAATTTTTGGGTTGTGAGATATTTTCTTACTCCCTTAGAAATACTCCCTCGCCGAGTGCAAAATATTCAGAAGTCTTTTAAATTAACTGCGTATCATGAAAACTTTGTATACACTGGCTCGAATGGTGCATCAAATGCATCTTTACACACAGTAATCAATTGTTTTGTGCCAAAAGTTTACATTACTTTATATTTTTAAGAAATAATTAATTTTAGAACTAAATATGTATATAAAAATGAATACTTTTTAAAGTTTTCAAGACAAGTTGCCAAAAAAATAAATAACTTTGTTCGTTCAAAGAAGATAAATTCTTTTCAATGCGTATAAATCTGCGTTTTATTTTCAAGTAAGCGTTAGTATTTTAGCCTGCTCTGCTGTGTTTTGTTTCTAGTTACCATCATTGCATCATCAAATAAACTTTGCATGATCTTCGCAACATCTAATTAAGTTCAACGTATAGTGAAGTAGCTACGAATTTAAGAAAATTGATAAAAGAATTAAATGCTGTGAGTTCCTTTGTCTAACAATTATTTTTTCAAGACTATTAGCCGTTTCTATACTCACTATCATTAAAATTTAATAGATTTTACTTGTTTGTTGCAATAGATAATATGTTAAAAATACATTATTTGTAATTTAAGCATTGTAAGCTACTCGTAAGTAAAACACACATGTTAGCTTGAGTGCTTGGAGACTATTTATTTAGATCTCAGTACTATTTAAGCCTAAAAACATAACCTGTATTTATATTAAATACACTCTGGTTTTATAGCTTCACTAGTAAGGTGTCAAGCACATTTTCTTGACTGATTTGAAAAGATTTTGGTAATGAAAGTTAAGTAACCCTATGCCTAGCTTCAACTCTGCCTCTGTGTTTGCAGTACTCTGTTATACAGTGTAAAAGGAGAAAAAAACGACATCTTCCTCCTTTAATGTCTCTGTTGTATCATTAGAATAGGATAGCACAAAAGATCAACAAAGAGAAAATGTTACATACTGATCTAACCCCTAATGAAATTTTATTAGGCCTTCACCAGCGCAAATTTTGCTAGTTTGCTCATGTCTGAAGATGGACAACAAGTTATATAAGTCTCTATTGTACAGCAATTGGTTGTTGGCATACACAAACATGATCGTCAAGCATTTTAAGGAAATCTGCAAGTAAGACCTAAGGAGCATAAATGTTAGCACTGATGAGTTTAAAGCTTGTTAATGGCTGCAAAAAAAGGAAATCATCTATTAACTAAAGTTTTTTACTTAAACAAGAAAAAAAAAACAACTCTTTAAAGAACCCAGGGAAAAGTAATCAGAATGATTTCTTTTCTTTTTTTTTGTTTACTATATATTTTTTAATTCATCTTTTGTTTTATTACTGTGTTTGTTATGTTTTTTATTTATTTTGTTCATAGTTAATTATTTGATCACAGTAGCTAATATTACTTGGTAGTGGGTATCATTAAATAAGCTTCGTAAGTTGTCTAATTTAAAATGAACATGTGTAACATTAGTAACAAAAACAACATGGTGAAAAAGAATTCAAATTATAAAACTATATAAAGTAAAGTTTTCTGTCTTTTCTTGTCTGTAAAGTAATCATTAATTTTTCAATAAAAGTTGTTAAGAGGTACTTGGACTTCCAATCTAAAACCAGTCGGTTCGATGGGAGTAAACTATATTTTTATTTAAATTAAAATTTATTATTTATAGAAGTGAAGTCTTTCAGTTCATATTTATATCATATTATATATACATATTTATACCTTAAACTACTTTAAGATGTATCAAACTTTTAAAACTACTTTTTACTTAAAATATTTATATAGGTTGTAAAACTGAATGGTGTAGAAAGCCAAGTTGAGATAATACAAGGTATATTAGAAGAAGTGACTCTTCCAGAAAAAGTAGATGTTATAGTCAGTGAATGGATGGGGTATTGTCTTCTATATGAATCTATGTTGTCATCTGTTATAGTGGCCAGAGACAGGTACTTTTTTTTAACTGTAAATAATTTCTTTTATTATGTTACCATCAGATTCCAAGTAAGTTTTTGACACTTTTTTATTGAAGGGATTCTAAGGCTAGTTTTAAAACTTAAAAAACTCTGGGACTTTAAGTTCACTTTCCTATTAATCATTCCGAAGTTTATAATTTTCACATGTTAATTACTGTACTTTTTGATATAATTATCATTCTGAGAAAATTTATTGTAAAAAGTTTAAAACTTTGTAGGTCTAAGGTCAGTATATTACAATGAATATAATAGATATTTAGTCAAAATAACTTTTGATTACTCCGGCTAGTTCTTATTATAAGTCAATTATTAGCTGTTCAGTTATTATTATAAAGTATTTATTATAAATTGTTGCAGAAGTTTTTTTTTAATTTTTATATTAAAATTACTTATACTTAATGACTTAGATTTTTAATGCATAATAGTATAATAGATAAAATCAATTTTAAAATATTAAATATAATTTTCAAGTCAAATTAGAACATTAAATTTATCTTAAAATGCAATATTATACAATGTATGTATTTAAAAACAAACTCACTAATAGTATACATTTCTCTACGCAGTCAAACTATTTCTGTGTTCACTTTTGAAATCACAGTTGTGATGTATA
Source organism: Thalia democratica (assembly GCF_965202585.1). Classification (NCBI taxonomy): domain Eukaryota; kingdom Metazoa; phylum Chordata; class Thaliacea; order Salpida; family Salpidae; genus Thalia; species Thalia democratica. Next base: position 65,458,544 of record NC_139165.1, read on the forward strand.
CATCTGTAAAAGCATGTCTATAATTTTTTAAAGGCTTTTGTACCGTATTAATTAAAATGCTTATAAAATTTAAGATGGTTGAAAAAAGGAGGGCTCATTGTGCCTGAGATAGCTGCTGTTTATTGCTCACCGGTGAGTGATGATGACATTGTTAACGAAAAGGTGAATTTTTGGAACGATATGAATGAATGCTACGGTGTTGATATGAGTTGTTTAACTGGATTTGCAAGACGATCATTCTCAAAAGAGGTTTGTAACATGCATAATTATTTGTTTTAAACTTGTAGTAAACAAACGTATTAATACTTAGTTTTAAAAATCTTTATTTACACATTAAAACAACTATTTCTTTGTAGAATCTGTGCAGCATTATATCTCATTAAGTAACTTGTTTTTTTTATTAACGTTTACGAAACAGTACTCCTTTTTTTTACCTTTTTTTTAGTTATTATAATGTAATAAGCATTGATACAACTTTGTAAAACATTGTCCAAAATCATAAGGAATTATAATGTCGTATATACAAAATTCATTCTTTAAATTATATAGATTTGATTTAGTAGAAAGCTAGATTGCATTTTCCTGTTGTTAAAACTATCCAGCTAATTGTTTACTTGATTTTCTTAAAACTTCGATAGTTTTATTTTTGTAAATCTATATTTCTCCTTTTTTTACTAATTTCATAAATTTACTTTAGCATTAGATAACTCATTAATGTTATAGCTCTATTAACAACACAAATTCTAATCGTTTTTGCTTTCATATATAAACTGATGTTAGTTTTACATGTATAATAAGTAAAAAAAATTGTTTGGTAAATGTTATAGAGTTTAATTGTACAGTTTGGTATTTTTAAGTATATTTAAACTTTGCAGAATGATATTGCATAATAAACTTTAAAAAAAAAAAAGATAATAGATAAAAGTTTCTTATAAAGATTAAAATATACTTAGAAAAACTAAATTGTACAATTAAATTCTTTTGGTAAAAAAAAACTGTTTAACTTTTCCAGCTACAAAAAAAATTAAAGCTAAGAAAAAATATTAATTTGTAAAAATATTCATAAACAGCTTAAATTTTATTTAAAAACTATACACTTATAATTAAGAATTACTTTTAAAAAAACTTAGGACTTAGCAAACAAGTTTTAATATGTAATATAGATATACAAATTTTCTTATGAAATAGTAGTTGATCATGCAACATTAATAAAAATAATGTTGTAATATAATAATACTACTTAATTTTATTACCCAAACTATTTATTTTGTAATTCAAAAAAGCGTTGACTTGAGTAAAAATTTATAGTCGTGTTTTGGGTTTTTACAGGAATCAAACAAAAAGTAGTATTTGTTGTTTTCTATTTTTGTTTAAGTAATACGTAATTTCCTTATTTCAATCAAAAAATAACTACAATTTAAAATTAATTTAGGAAAAAAAAAAGCATCTACATATCTAAATGTAATCTTTTTACCGAACAGGTGATGGTGAAGCAAGTGAACGTGGAAAATATTCTGTCGCACCCACAACGCTTCTGCACCATCGATTTGTACGCTGTGGAGCTCGAGCACCTTCAGCGCGTGCACAATCAGCTCACCTTTCGCAGCTTCGGCTCGGCCACTCTGCAGGTAAATCGCTCGTTAATTATTCATGTCCGTTCGCGATCGGACAAGTTTTTTTTTTTGAGTCATCAGAATAACCGTTCGGTGTTCGCGTTTAATTTTATTGGCTTGATTTGGACGCGAAGCAAAACAAATTTTCAGAAAAGAAAAAGTATTTTTTTTATTTCATTCCGACGCGTTTTTTCGTCGCGAGCGCTAATTTGTTTATTGATTCTGACGGCTTTTCCTTGTTATTTCTTTGCAACTGCTGCACTAATTATGCATTTAACTTAAGAATTATTTTGGTCGACATGTGTTTTAATATATATAAGCCTACAGAGGCAACGGTTTTTTTTCTTAAATCCATATGTGCATTATACAAACAGAAATCTTTAAATTCTTATGCGGTTATGCTTTTATAATATTGTAAAGTCATGTTTAAATTTTAATTAAAAATTTATTTAAACAATTAAAAGAATGAATACTTCCTAATTAAATGTACGCTGTAGTAATACTTCGAGCAAACAATTCAAGCAAATGAGTTTTAACTAGCTTTTCTCAATAAAAAAATTAAAACGATATAAATAGTTTATAAATTTAGTATACAAAAAAAAAGTTTTTTAAACAAACCTTATAGTATAACCTTAATTTTCTATTATTTTTAAAGTTTTAGTTAATATCTAAGCTTTAAAACTAATGGTTTCTTTAAACACAGATAAGTATAAAATATTTTACGGTTTATTAGAGATTAAATTAATTTATTTAGTAAAAATGTTAAACTAAGAAAAAACTTAATTTGAAAACAAAGTTAAGATTTGTCTATGTTTTTTTAAATTTTAATTACTACAAAGTAAAACTAAAATTAAGCTGTACAACAAACAATTAAATTAATAAAATTATTTTCTAAGGCTAACGAAACTTTTAAATAGCATTGGCCAATGATAATTAAAACTTAACATACCTATAAATTTGTGATCATTAGTATACATTGTTTTATATTTTATTCAATATAGTTATTTTTTATTTAAAGTGTTTAATTTGTTTTATTTAAACAAAATGGTAAATTGGTAATAAAAACCTATTAACCTAAAATATAGAAGTATTTGCTTTATATGAAACTAATTTAAATTTATAACACATTTCGTGAATTTACATGTAGTAACTTTTAAAAAAGATTGGAAAAGACTAAAAAACTTTAAACTTTAAAAAAGTGTGTACACAATATTTTTCTAAAACAAATCTTTACACAAACCCTTTGTGTAAGTGTGTTTTTTTATAATAAATAAACAAAACCGTATGCAGCATTTAAATACTTTCAAAAAAAAGGGAATAGCGTTGTGGTTCGACGCAGTGTTTCCAACTTGCACCAGCTCCGGTTTCAAAACGCCAGGCGAACCAAAACAAAACAACATTGATTCAAACAGCGTAGCGAAAAACATCCAACAAACTGTAGTGCTTTCTACCTCGCCTTACCAAGCAGAAACTCATTGGAAGCAGTCAATTTTATACTTGAAACGCGGAACTGATATCGAACAGGACTCGCGCATCAAATGCGACGTACTGCTCTCTCCCAACTCCGCCAACACGCGATTTCTTGATATCGAGTTTAAGTGCAGTGTGTCTGGAAGCAATAAAAACGAAAACGGTTCCCAGGACAACGGTGAGAGTTGGTCTGTTCAAAAATACCTGATGGGTTATGAGACCCCTGCAGACCGTAAAGCCTTGTCCTCTGCTATCAGTGACTGATTTTAACCTGCGTTTGTGTTAATTCTAGGAATTTTGTCAAAAAGTCTGCTGGCCCTACTAATTTGATGTTTGTACGTAATATATTAGGTAAATTTAATGTACAAAAACACAATATCTGTAGTAAAGTTGTTTTCCGTCTTTTTTTTTTAAACTGTTTAACAAAAGTTTGATTAGTTGTACACCTTTATTAAAGCTACATTTTTAATGATCAATAAACAAGAAGTTAAAATTAATGATTATTTAGTTACGAATAATATTTTATTGTTTTGCTTAGATAAAAGCATTTATATTTTTGATGATAAGAATGTGCTTTTTTTATTGAATTTAACTAATAATCGATTTATTGTTGTAACTTGCGTTTACGTATATTAAAGGATATAATTTTTTTGTTTTCCAGTTTTAACTTTTATTTAGAATTTTATTTTTAGCGTATGTAAGACAGAAAAATCAATTAATAATTATATGAGTTACAAAACAAAATATATTATGTTTTATTTTAAACTTATAAACAATTTTTAGGAATCTCTTTTAATACTTTATATTAAAAGTTATTGTTAACAGTAATCTTGACCTATTTGCACTTACACATTTTTTTACAGGCTTTAAATTTTTTTTTATCGATAAATAAAGTAAAATTACACATAAGAGTGGTTTATCAAAAAAAAGTAAACTAAGACAAATAAAGTTGTTACATTTTTATTTAACTATATGTTATTTTTTTTAATTTATTTATAAAAAAGATCCACAACATTACAAAGCATCCAGAAAAAAAAAACACTTTTCTTTCGCTTTAGTGTTATAGTTTATTAAACGACATAAAAAAAGACGCTCAAGTATTTTGTCCTGGGACCTGGTGCACGAAGAACCTTATGGAGTCGCACACCACTGATACCTTTTAATGTCTTGTCCATGACAAATGGTTCTCAAAAAACTCATACAGTGCGTACTCAAAAAGTTTTGGTTGAAAACTTTATCCATTAAGGCTACTTATGTTGAAAAATTAATATTTTATTATTTTTGAGAATAAACAATTACTCAGTTTCACCGCAGAGCGGATTTTCAAACCGTAAATCTGTAGTAAAATAATAATGGTAAAAATGACAAATAATTAAAAATTGGTTTGAGTTAAGTTTTTTTACAAAAAAAATTATAAATAAATTAAAAATTATATTGATGCTAAACAACCTTGAATTCAAAAACTATTAAATTATAGTCTATAAACAATACAAGTAAACCATGGTATACAGTGGGGTATTGATATCTAATGGATTAAAAAAGATTAATCCTTTACAGAGTTAGAAGTTATGGAGTAGTAGATACATATTATTAAGCACATGGTTCTAATAATAAATTAATAATGTAATAATGTTAAAAATAAAACCAGGGAGTAAACATTAAAAAATTTTATGAAAGCATCGTTGTTGTTGTTAACACAGTTATATTATGATGACAAAGAATAAAATGGCTTTTTGTGGAAAATATTTGATAAGCGAAAAATAGAATGAGGGTTAGAATTCATATGTTAAATATAAAAAATAACATAAAAATTAAATATATTTATTTGAGAGATAATCAAAGAGAGTATAATCTACTAATAATCCAACTCAAAAAATTATACTAATTCAACTAAAAAAAAAACAATAATAGTAATTTACAACTGGAAATGGGTATGTTATAAAGCATGCACAATTTATCTTATATCTTAATGAAATATATTTTATTAATAAACAGAGTTGAAAAAGAGAAAAAAAATTAACAGTTTAAGACTGAGAATGGGAATACTATTATAATGAATGTACAAATAAAAAAATATCTTAGTAGAATTTATACTTATGTGAGATATAAACTATAAATATTCATTTAAGTAATGTCGGCATTGGGTTATCAGTTCGTTTCTCTTGTTTAAGGTTCTGCTAGGGCTATATGGAGTCTTTCTAGGTTACATAAAGAGCACATGTTAGTATGGTTTGTGTTAGATTTTACTGATTCTACTATTTTCCATTCAATTGAGTATTTTATATGGTTACTGTATAGATCCAATAGGTGATTTGCAAGTTGGGTACAATTTTTGGGTTTGCTTTTAAAAGGTTTTAAGAAAGAGGTTTTGTGTTCATTATATCTAAACTTAAATGTTCTTTTGATTGAACCAATATAAATTTTGTGGTCATTTACGGATGTGGAAACTTTAGCTTGATATATTACGTTATTTAGGCAACACTTGTTATCCACGGGGCAGTTTGTTTTTGATCTACAATTACAAAGTTTTTCGTTTATTATCTGAATTTTTCATGAATTTTTTGTTGTGTGAATTTATAAGGGCCATTACATTTGGTGTGCAGCATTATGATATTTTTATACAATTTCTGTTAATTATTTTGTGGTAGATGCTGTCTTTGTTAAAATGTTTATCTACTAAATCCAGGAAAAGTTTGCCAATTTTAGTCTGTACAGAATTACAAAAGGGGGGATTGTAATAAATGCAATTTCTTTTTCTAATTTTGTTAATGTTTGTACTTTTAAATTGCTTGTAGGTTAAATTATATTTAAAATTACTTTTGTTTAATGCATTTTGGTATAAGCCTTTGATGTTAATAAAAACTTCTTCATTTTTAGATAGTTTGCATAATCTTTTTTCAATCATTTTTGGTATATTGTTACGTATATTTTTAGGATGGTTGAAATTGTTGTTAATGTAGCTAGTTTTGGAATTAGGTTTACGGTAGGGACTGTAGGTGTTTAGGGATAGGTCCAGGGAGACGTCGAGAAATTCTGTGCTAGTGTTGCCAATATCAATTGTAATTTCAAAGCCTATTGAAGAAATTTTTTTATAAGGGATTTTTTTTATTTTTTCAAGGGTGGTTCCAGAGGATTGTTTTATAATTGCAAGACCATCATCTCTATATAAGCCTATATTTGATGGACCTGTGATTGGGGATATTTCGCTTAGAATGTATAAGCCTATTAAATCGCAGACCTCGGCGCCCTGGAACCAGACACTCCCTTACTTATGTTATAATACGCATATGATATAAATAATAAAAAATTTAAACAGTACTCTTTCTTTATTACACTAACACATGTTTCTGTGTGTTAACAAGAGCTCTGTAAAAAAATAAATACTGTAAGGAAAGAATAGAAGCTAACGTAGTTGTATATAAATATATATTTTAATATATATGCAAAAAACAAAACCGCAAAAAAAAGACTATAATTTAAAATGGGAAATACTCTGCAGAACCAAAACAAAACCGAAAAACAATAAAACTTGCCATTTATGTTGCTTGGAAAAGTACGAGATTAAAAAAATTAAAAAAGATTTATCATTAAATAAAAGAAAAGAAAGGCAGCCACCCTGCCTACATAATCAAAACATGTATTTTAAAAGAACAAAAACCACTAAATAATAACAAAAAATAACAACAAAATAAATCCAAACACAAGAAGAAACAAAGCAAAAATTAGTTAACTTGTACATAAGTTGTTTTTAAAATAGGCTAACTAAAATTATTCAATTTTAGTTGAAACGTCACAATGTGTTTTTTTGTGTGATTCTTTAAAAATCTTACTTTGTTCTTTATTTCGTTCTGAGGAGATGCATAAAGTATCGAAACTAAGTAAACGATTTGAAAATTAGTTGTTTTTTTATATTATAAAAACATATTTTAATAGATTATTGTAAATTAGTGGTTAACAATATATAATGTTTAATCCGACTGTTATAAAACTATATAATATTTGTAATTATTAAGCGTAAACTTTGATGAAGTAAAGTTAAATACAAAATAAAATATGAAATCATAGTATAAAGCACTTCCATGAAAATTCAAAAATACTGATTCATTAGATTAAACCGTTCTTAAATATTGAAAAATATTTAATAGTTACGTCAAAATATACGCTCTAAATACATTAACATTAAATATTTTTTTTTTTGTTTAATTATCTTACATAGAAAAGGGAGATATTTTTAACTTCGTGCCGTTGTATAAGCGTACCTTAGTATCATCTTACCTTAGTAAATATAAGCAATGAACTTCACCGCACGATCAACAACAACAGCATCCGAGACAATCCTACGACCGGTTTTGTCTTAATTAGGACTCATCAGGCAGGAACAGTCGCGAGAAACCGCTGTTGTGATCTAACCAAGCGGGCTGAAGTACAAAGTAGTGAAGTGACCGTTTGTGGGTAAAGTCCGAAAAATTGACGCAGTCCTATTGTAAAGGGTAAAGTCCCCTTGGTTAGATCACAACAGCGGTTTCTCGCGACTGTTCCTGCCTGATGAGTCCTAATTAGGACGAAACCGGTCGTAGGATTGTCTCGGATGCTGTTGTTGTTGATCGTGCGGTGAAGTTCATTGTTTATATTCGATGGCATAAAACATCTCAACTTTATTGATGATGGCCGAAATAAATACTGGCTTACTTTAGTAAGAAACGAATATTATATAACATTTTCTTAACTTTAGCTTTACAAAATGTTTGAGAAAGACTACAAAACACAAACTAGACTAAAACTATATGTAATGTAAAATAAAAGGGTTGATCATGCCAATTCGATCATCAGACAACAAGTTTCGGTAGACTGAGACCGTCTCAGTCTACCGAAACTTGTTGTCTGATGATCGAATTGGCATGATCAACCCTTTTGTTAATTTTGAGCTTGTCTCACGGCAAACGGAAGTCCGGACTTGTTCTGCAGACTTTCGCCGATTTTGTTGTAATGTAAAATATGTTAAATAAGGTAAAATAATGTTAAACGAAAACGAACGACAAGATTACTAAAAGCATACTTATACAACGAAAACCCTACAATTTTTAACACACAATTATTAGTAATACATTTGCACGACATTAGTTATTGCTATACAAGATATCAAAAGTTAAATGCAGTTTCATGCATATTCAAAAATGTACTCCTTTTTTAATAAATAAGATTATTAATTTTTATAGTATTTTGTTAAGAAAAACTTCAAAATTTGGACATTTTTTCCACTATCTTAAATTTTTTGCATATCTTTTAGTTTTTTAAAAACAAAATATGCAATATTGGCATACAGTTAAGTAGTCGATAAAATAAAGTAGACATCACCGGTTACTCACAAGCAAAAAAAGAGCATATTTGTAAAGTTTTATTTAAAATCAGCTTAATCTTGCCATTCTGTATTAGTTTTTTTTTTTGATAAAAAGCTCAACGTCACAAGTATCAATTTGTCGACTAATATTTTTTTTTTTTAACTTATCTATACTCTAATTTATAGTATGATGTAAAAACTTATTAAAATTGTAAAATCGTTCTTCTTTTAATGGCTCACGTTCAGTTACCAAATTTTTAGTACTTTATATTTATATAACACTTGATACTAATTCAATGGTTTTAAGCGTGTTTTATATAGTTTAATAAATGATACTACTAAAATACGTTTTTTTTTACTCCCAAATACTTAGAAAAAAATTTAGCAGAAAAAAAACATTAAATAGTTAGTTAATTAAATTGGGAATTTACTAAAATCTAAATGATTTTGTAGCGCGTTTGTGTTGTAGAAAATAATAAGCATTATTTTTTTTATATATTTAAAAACATAAAGATACCTCAATTTATACCAATGCAATGCTTCTATAATTACTACTTAAACCTAAAATGACAATTATTATATTTTTTAGTTGACTTAACGGTTTTTATAGAAAGATTAACAAAGTTTATTTGTAATGAGTAGATCGTAAAAATAGGTAAAATATTTATTGTTTTAGTTTTTGGATAACAATGATTGTAATTTTAAGTTCAGTATCATACATTTACATTGTCAACTTTATTTTTCATACTTTAAATGTTAGTTTTATTAAGTTGATTTATTGTGTTATCAATCTTTATATTTGTTTTGAGACACCTTAGTGTAGTCAGTACCCTTTAAAAAAAGATTTTCTATGGCATTTTCTGCTTCAACTGGTAAGATAGGTTTCAGAAATGCACGAAGGATCACTTTTGCACGGGTTTTGAGGTGTTTTTTTATTTATTAGTTTTTATCTATTTATTCTATTTATTTTTGTAGTATAACTGTTACCCGTAACTTTTGCCCTTAGTCGGTAAGGTTAGCTTTTATTTAACTTTTTTATTCTTTATTTATTACTTATTATTATTACTTTATATTTATTATTAGTTTTTTAGTATCACTATTACCCCTAACCCTTACTTTGGTCTGTAAGCGGCTCCTTCTGCCAGCATAGTGTTCCATGCAAAAGTGACTCATCGTGCAAAACAGACCCGTCTTGTTCTTACACGCCACTTTTTTGCTTAAATAAAAACAAATTAATTGTATAATTAAACTTTCATTAAAAAATAGACACTAGCTACCAATGTTGCTTAAAAGATTAGGTTTTACTTCTAATATAAGTTTATACTAATAGTTACAACAAGCTAAATTGTTTGAAGATAAAAAATATGTAAAATAATAAAATATAAAAAGTTTCGATTTTTGTTCGATATCTCATTTTTATAAATCCTATGTTTATTATTATATATGTTAAATTATAAACTGACCACACATTTTTATACTGGTTTGATAAATTATTTATTCAAATAACAAACTGTATAACATTGCTATTCAAATTAAGCAGAGAAAAAAATATTCTGCAAAATAAAAATAATTAAATTAAAATACCTCGGTTTCAGTTATATTAAACCTTAAGTAATTGTTCGTTTACTTATTTTAACAGTTTAAAAGCTATTCATACTTCAATCATAAAAAATATCTAATAAAAGGTTTCAATAATTCACTGGCGTTGGTTATTAGAAAATTAAACACGGTAAGAAAAGAATAGAAGCTAAAGTAGGTGTATATGTGTGTTTACTAAAGATAATCATAATTACTTTGGATTAATACTTAATAATAGATAGAATATATGATGTTAAATCCCACTTTAATATAATCATATAATATTTGTAATGATTAAATCTATATTATATTAAAGTAAAGGGAAGTACAAATTAAAAAAACAATTTAAAATATATACTACTTAACATTTCCCACCCGCGCACAATTCCCACCTTCACGATTCCCTACCGATTAATTCCCACCCGAATAATTTCTCACCCAAATCAAATTCCATTCGATCAAATTCCACCCGTTTAATTCCCACCCGAATCAATTCCCACCGATCAGTTCCTACCCTATAAATTCCCACAGTTTTTCGTCACTTTTGCAAGGATCTTTTTTTTGCACGGCGTCATTTTCATACGGGTTTCATTTTTACACGAAGCGTCACTTTTGAACGAGTATACACTTTTGCATGACATCACTTTTGAACAAGTAGTCACTTTTACACAGATGACATTTTTGCACAGTATAAAACTATATCAATATAAAACTATATTTAAAATAGATTAAAATAAGTTGAATTTAAATTTCATAACATTTTTAAAATCCAAACAAAACTAAAACTGTATTTAGATTTTTGTTATGCAAAAAATTTAATTTATTTAGTATACAATATTTTTTAATTAAAATAAACTTATCCTAAATAAACTTAAAAAGAAGTTTAATGCTAATCACAATTTATATTTATGTAAAATATTTAAAAACTACAAAAAATTTATAAAATCTTTAGTTGTTAAACTTTTTATAATTTTTTAATAGAAATCAATTTAAAGATGACTTTGACTTTGTTTAAAGTCAAAATTATAACATAAAATACATAGACGCACAAAAACACGCACGAACCAGGATTTTTGTCAATGAAGTTTAATGATATACTTTTAATTTTAATTGTACAAACGTCAAGAGTCTTAAAAAAACTTTTTTTTGGTAATTAAAAACAAAAGTTTGAAAGTTTTATTTATTTTTAGTTAGTTTAATAGTATACTAGGTTTAATACTTTTTATTTTTTAGATTTAACTTGTCATTAAAGCTTAAAAATTTGCTTAAACTTGCATGTTATTGCAGTTTACAACTTTTTTAGACTTAATCTATAACTATTAGTGCATATTAGTATTTTAACATAAAAGTAAAGTTTAGTATAAAAGTAGTTTAAAGTATAACAATTTACCCCGTATCGTGTGTAAGTGCAGTTTTAAGCAATAAATAAAATAAACTACTATTTTGTTACATGATTTTTACCAAGATACGTGTGTAAATATTGTTATATATTTTATTATAATAACTTTATACCTTACAAGCTTAATCTATCGTACAATTTAGAGGATATTGGTTGTAAAATGTCCTTACTCTTTCTTGTTCTAGTTTGCCTTTTATTTTATTTTTAGTTTTACAACAAAGTCGATGTAACTTTAAATTGATTTATACTAAAAAAAATTAACATGATAGGTTAAATCTATTTTAGATTTATTAGTATTCTTTTTTTGAAATACTTTAGCAAGCAGTAATTTTTAAAGTTCAAATTCAAACTAAGTTTAAAATATGGTATAAATTTTGTAGGTTAAATTCAAAGAAAAATAGAAAAACATTGTATTGCTTTTATTGTCAGCAGTTAACTTTTCGTGATGAAAGTTATAGTGTTATCAGACTCTCTTTTGAAAAAATTGTTGCTTTAAGAGCATAAAACTTAGTGTGGATATTCGGACCTGGTAAAAGAAAAACAATGAATATCAAAGTAAAAATAGAAAAGTTAGTCAAAAAACAAAACTTAAATAAAATTGTCCGTATTTTAATAATAATGATTTTTTATATATATTTTTTACTCTACTTAGAATACTTTTCAACTAGCTTTTTTTCTTAATTTATGTCAAACTTATTTTAATTTATATTCAAGTTTAGTTTAACATTAATACGTAATTAATGTTTAAACAGGTAAAATTTACATCTTATATAATATTAGTTTATGTTTTTATAAATGTATTTAGATTAGTTTTGTCAACTTAGTTTTATCAAGTTTATGAAAAATGTCAGCCGTGCAAATGTGACGACTGGCGCAAAATATGGCACCAGTAAAAAATTTATGCCATGCAAACAGAACGCTTTGAACAAAGTGCAATCATAAAAAAAAAATAATTCGTAAAAAAAATTGACACCTATGCAAAATTGAAACTATGGAAAAATAATTCTCCGTGCAAAAATGGTGCTGTGTAAAAGTGATGTGAAAAATTGATTGCTGGGAATTAATTTGGATGGGAATTGTGCGCGGGTTGGAACTGAGCGGTTCCTGTTTCATTATACTTCTTTCTTTTGCACGTTTTTGCTAAATAGTGGGCTAAAAGTTTTTAATTTTCGTTTATTAGATTTAATTTTTTCATTTGTTTTTGTTTTGTGGTTTAAGACTGCTATCCTGGACAAAACGTTAAAAGATGTCCAACTGGTGTACAACTCGATAACCGAAAGGTTCTTCGTGTACCAGAATCTAGGACCAATTATTTTAAGCGTTTTTTTTTGTTAAATATACTGTAATGTAACTATTGTTTGGTTATAAAGTCTTTTTTTTTCAAGTATGTATCTTTAAAGATTTATATTAGAATTAATTTAGGCCTGATTTTTTAAAATAGCGTCTTTTTTCTCTTTACTTAAGCAAAAAAATATTGTTTGAATAAATTTACTTAATTTATTTTATTTTTTTTAGTTTTTTTTTTGAAATTTTAGATTAATTTTGTCATTTAAAATAAAAAATATTAATCAAGAATGTATAAAAACACCTGGCAGGTTAATTTATAAAAAAAAAAACAAAAGACAGAAGTTTAGATGTAGCTTTAAACAGAAGTTAAGTTGTATTGTAGCTTTAGTAGTAGTTGTAGTTTAGTTATCCTGGACAATGACGTTAAACTTTATCCAAGTGGTGTACGACTCGATAACCAAAAGGTTCCATCGCATACCCGTCCTAGGAATAAATATTATTTTGAGCGCTTTTTTTGTCGTTCAATAAACAATACACAGTTTAATCTAGATGTTTTATATTTCACTACACTAAGCTTACATAGTTTTAAATTTATTAGAGATGGTCAAAAATTTAAATTTTTAACAAAATACGAGTTGGTTTTGTAATTAAACACTTAAATATGGTTTTCGTAATCATATTTTTAAAGTTTTTATCTTTCTCTAACATGTTTTGTAATAAATTTTAAAATTAATTTGTTTGATTTTCAATAGTTTTTTTTTATTTTGAATAGAAATAAAAACTACATTAATTTGTTTATAAAAATATTATACAAGTAAAATAAAAATTAATCAGGAAAAAGACCGCTAAACACATTTTTTGACGTAACTGTAAATATTAGAAAAAATTATAAAATAATTAATTAAATAAAAAAAATGAACTATTTTTTATTAATGTAGTTTATTAAAAGTTTTATGCATACTTTTTGAGAAAAAAAAAAAAAGATAGTAAACTAAATTATGTTTTGTTTAATATATCTTGTTATAAAACTATATGTTTCTGTTTCTAAAATTGTAATTTACTTTACTAATTAAGTTTTCGTTTGTACTTTTATGTCGAAAAGCATCCGTTAGGCTATGCTACTTCATTTATTTTTTCAATCAAATTTAACTTCTTCTTGGTTACAGTTTAAAAATTTACAATCAGGACTGCAAATTTGTATCAAAGCAAGGAATGGAACTTCACTTAACTTACATAACTAATATGTTTTAGTTACATTGTATTAAAAAAAGATACAGTTTGAATTATTAAAGCTTTTTAAACATTGAAAGTATATTTTTTACCTTAAAAAAAGAAAGAAAAAGAAGTTAAATAAAAACAATTTATTTCAACAATAAAAAATAGTGTTGCAACTAAGTATTAAGAGCAAAACTCACCTGATTAGTAAATATCTCAGGCTTAGACTGCTGAAAGTTTAATAATTTAAGCATTCATTCTCAATTCTACATTAAATTGTAAATTATTCTAGTGTTATGTTTAGTCTACTGTAGAGGGTAGAGTAAGACTGATGTTTTTCTACCTTAAAACAAGTTCTAAATTAAATCATTTAGATAAAATGATATAGGAAAAAAAGTTATTTTTAGACTCTAAACTCTAAATATTTAAGTCCTGGACAAGACATTAAATTGTATCCAAGTGGTGTACAATTCAAAAACCAGTATGTTTTTTGTACAGGTCCTAAAACTAAATATTTTGAGTGGTTTTTTATTGTTGTTCTTAAGAAATTACTAAGTTGATAGAGTAGAGTGGCCATTTTACCTTGAAGTACCTAGAATTTGAAAATTTAGTTAAAGAAAACCCAGAAAATGATTATAAAAAAAAATTGATTTTATAAATAAAATGATTAAATTTAAGTTCAAAACAAATGAAATATTCTAAAAAAGTATATAAAATATGGAGTTTGATTATTAAAAAATACTTTTAAAGTAGCACTCTTTTCATAAATTTTATACTTTTGTACAAATTGATTTTACACTATGTTTATGTTTTACTTAAAAATGACAAAAAACATGAACTTAAAAACTAAAAATTGATAATTAATATATATATATTCTTAAAATAATCTTCTTAAAAACCAGTAGCCACCCTGAATGCAACCCACTATTTGATTTTGTTTATTTGAGTTTTGAAAAAAAATAATGTACTTATAATAATAAATACATTTACATAAACTAAAACTTTTGTGCTCTATTCAATTATATATATATATATATATATATATATAGTCAATTGAACAACAAAATTGATGCTAAAAATATATGGTCTTAAGACCTGGTGCACAAAAAAACCTTTTGGTTAGCGAGTAGCACACTACCTATACCTTTTAACATCTTGTCCAGGACATATAGAGCTTAAGGGGGGCTCAACATTTTATTTTACAAGAAATAAAATTGGTTTGATATGAAAGCTTAAAGTATAAAATATAAGAAAGTTTTTATATATTAAGAAAAATGTTTGAGATATTGTAGTTTTTGTAAAAAGTTCCGGATTCAAGTGTATGAGCCACAAATTTTCATGGTCTCAATTTTTTTGTAAATGAAAAAATTCACTATAAATATATCTCCTCCTTCATCTTTGATAAACACACCTTGAACTTTCAGGAAATATTCCTTTATAGTTTGGAAGACTTTAAATGTTGGTATTTAAAGATAACAATAAATTAATTGATTAAAAAAAAGCAAAAAAATCTGACCATTTATTAACTAACTTTTTTTTTACAGATTGGTCTTGGTTTGCAGATTTTTAAATAATCTACAGGTTGCGTTAAAAAATTAAAAGTAGCTGTTTAGATGTAGTAAATCAAATTTAGTGAGTTCAAAAGCAGCTTATGAAAAGTATCTTGTTTAATATTTTTTATCATCTTTTTTTATTCAAAAAAAAAATCTTTTTTTATCTAAACTTCTGACAATTTTTATATAAGTATACAAGTAACATTACCTAAAAGTTTGATGATTTTGGTATTAAAACAAAAGCTATAAATTTTTACTTACTTTTTAAATTTGCAAATAAGTTAGTTAAAAGTTTAAATTTAATTTATTTGTATTGGAAACTTTTACAAAATAATAATTAAATATTAATCTATAGTAACAGGGTGGCCACTAAACCTGGGACTAGCATGAAGTTTTTCTGATATTTGATATTAAAATAATTAGATATTCTATTAAACCTAAAACAAAACATTTAATTCTAAATTAATAAAAGTCGATACTTATACTTTTCTGACAACATTGAAACTTTGTATTTAAGTTCTTAAAGGTCTTATTTAAATTGAGTATTTTTAAATTTTTGCTATTTGGCCGTTTTTTATCAGCAGTGACATTTTTAATACAGTGATTTTTCATTGTATGTTAGAATGTTTATACACAGCTTCATACATTAAATTTAAAAAAAATCGATACTTATACTTTTCTGACAACATTGAAACTTTTTATTCAAGTTCTTAAAGGTCTTATTTAAATCGCGTATTTTTAAATTTTTGCTATTTGGCCGTTTTTTATCAGCAGTGACATTTCTAATACAGTGATTTTTCATTGTATGTTAAAATGTTTATACACAGCTTCATAAATTAAATTTTAAAAATCGATACTTATACTTTTATGACAACATTAAAACTTTGTATCTAAGTTCTTAAAGGTATTATTTAAATTGAGTCTTTTTTAATTTTTGCTATTTGGCCGTTTTTTATCAGCAGTGACATTTCTAATACAGTGATTTTTCATTGTATGTTAAAATGTTTATATACAGCTTCATACATTAAATTTAAAAAATGTTGATACTTGTACTTTTCTGACAACATTGAAACTTTGTATCTAAGTTCTTAAAGGTCTTATTTAAATTAAGTATTTTTTAATTTTTGCTAGTTGGCCTTTTTTATCAGCAGTGACATTTCTAATACAGTGATTTTTCATTGTATGTTAAAATGTTTATACACAGCTTCATACATTAAATTTAAAAAAAGTCAATACTTATATTTGTATTATTAACTAAAATAATTTAATTAAATTTGTTGTAATTCACATTCTTATTAATTTTTTTTTATTTTATCAATTTTTTATCTAGGAAATGGCCAAGGCAAATGATAGTGTAATATACATCATTTTGCTTTGGGGCCAAATCATAAAAGATATTAACATTATTTATAAAATAAACATTTAAGAGTTTAAATAACATGCAAACTAAGGGAAAAAATAAAAAGAATATTTATTTTTGGTTCTAAGGCAATAATAATGAAAAAAAAAAACCTTTATTTTTCGAGGGACCCCATGAAATAATTCTAACCCCAAACCAATTTTTTTTTAAATTAAAGACAAAGGTGCATTCTCTAAAATTAAAAAAAAAATTTAGATAGCTTTTTAGATAAGGAAAATAATTGACATTAAAGTTTTATGTTTTTTGAAAAATTTATAAATTTGCCTATAAAATTAACTTTATGCATGTGAATTGTTTTTAGATAACTTAGCACAGGAATATTCCAATTGACTTGAAACAAAACTACAAGAAAAGGGTGTTTAATAAGTACACAAAAATAAAAAGCCGTTTTTAAAAACGTTTTTAGAGTTAAAGTTTTGTTAGAAAGTTGTGAAGAGTTTTAAACTTCGTTTAAAAAAATCATCATATTTTTCATTATTGTTTTAATTTCAATGAAAAGTTTTTATGAACAACTTTAATTTTTAATTTTTATTTTTTAATTTAGATTAAAGATGTGTACAACCAAAGTTGCTATTAACATAATTCTAATTACTTTATATGCTTTTTGTTTGTTTAACGATAAAATTTTTGAATTAGGTAAAACTTTTTATTTTTCCAATAAACACTAGTTTTGCCAAACATATCGTGAATTACAAAAATTCATTTTTATTAACCAAATATTTTCAAATTTCATTATTAATTTTTTTCTTTTTTTACTTTTATTTAGCAATAATATAGTAAAATACTTGTATCTTTTGTATGGTAAAATAAAAATTTTGTTAAAGTTTAACAACAATGTTTTTTAAACCTAGTTTACTTACTTTTCAGTTTACTTATATTTAGTCTGAAATTTGATAGATGTTATCAGTAAAGTCATGGGGTGCAGTATGCAGTGCAAAGCAACATAAACTGCTTTAAAAAGTTAAATCGCTTAATTAGGCCTTCTAATTTTCTTAAGAAAAAATATTATAGTATATGTAATTTAAGTAGCTTTATTAAATTATTATATCTAAACGGCTAAAAAATAGCCAAAAACGTCTCGAACTTAGTATACTAAAATAAAAAGTTTTAATCCAACAAAGAAAGTTTTAGTTAAAATGTATTGTATTAGAAATATCACTGCTCATAAATATCAGTCAAATGGCAAAAATTAAGAAATGAAAAATTAATATAATACCTTTAAGAACTTAAATATAAAGTTTAAATGTTGTCAGAAAAGTTTAAGTATTGACTTTTTTCAAACTTTAATGTATGAAGCTGTGTAAAAACATTTTAACATACAATGAAAAATCACTGTATTAGAAATGTCACTGCTGATAAAAAACGGCCAAATAGCAAAAATTTCAAAATACACAATTAAATTAAGACCTTTAAGAACTTAAATACAAAGTTTCAATGTTGTCAGAAAAGTATAAGTATTGACTTTTTTAAAATTTAATGTATGAAGCTGAGTATAAACATTTTAACATACAATGAAAAATCACTGTATTAGAAATGTCACTGCTGATAAAAAACGGCCAAATAGCAAAAATTAAAAAATACTAAATTTAAATAATACCTTTAAGAACTTAAATACAAAGTTTCAATGTTGTCAGAAAAGTACAAGTATTGACTTTTATTAATTTAGAATTGAATGTTTTGTTTTAGGTTTTATAGAATATCTAATTATTTTTATATCAAATATCACAAAAACTTCATGCTAGTAAACCTGGGATCCTGGAAAACCCTGGAATTTGAAACATTTTGAAAAGACCTGGAATTTTAAACAATTTTTACATGTTTAGTTAAAAAAATTGATTAGACACAAAAAATCTATCATACAGCTAAAATTTTTTGTAATTATCTATAATTAGTTTTATTAAAAAACACTTTTAAAGTAGCTGTACAGTATGTTTTAAATGTTGTTATACCATTCAACAAGTTTTTTATTTTAAACTTCATATTAAACCAAAAATAGACCAAAAAGGTGTACTTTCAAAAACCTGAAAGAAATTTCTCAAAAATTTGTGGCCACCCTAATAGTAATTAGGTTTGTCTCTAGTTGATACACACATACACCAACTTTAACTTCTAATTTTTTACATTATTTATTTTTATAGAGCACCGTTTAAGTGTGTTAACTTGTTAAATACACAGAAGCATATGTTAGTTTATTAAAGAAAGACTATTTTTTTTTACTGTTAATCAAAAAATAATTCAAGTTTTAATTTTAATAAAAATTTGACTAGGATATTTATACTACTAATAAAATAAGCTTCAATGATAATAATGCAAAAAAAAAAATCTTTGGACCTTTTTATGTCTTTTAAGACTTGGATAAAAATAGACAGTGTTAGAAATTAAAAGTTTTTTTAGTTCAGTAAACTTAATATAACTTGTATATAGTTATTAAATTGTTAGAGGATGAACCATATTTAGCCTAAGATTCAATTCAAGATGAACATTCATGTAATAAATATATTTATTACAAAATTCAAACAGTTACCAAGTTTCACTGCTGAAAGGATCACCAAATTGCAATGAAACTACTTACTGAATTTAGTTAACTGACTGAATTTTGTATTATATATTTTTCAAATTTGTTTATAAAGACTAAAATATTAACAAGTGTATATGTTTCAAAAAAAACTGTTGTGTGTTCTATAATGAATCCATTTTATTTTTGTTGTCTGTAACCAAACATTTAATAAAAAAAAAATTAGCAATATGTTTTAAATGGTAAGTATTGTTTTTATATTATTTTTACTTAAGAGACCAAGTGTTCAACTATAGTTTAAAGTTTTATCTTAAATGTGAAAAATTTAAAGTTTACAATCCAAACAGCTTATACATAGGTCGTATTGGTTTAATACTTTTGCAAGTTTTCATTACTTATATTCCTTAAGCAAAAATTAGAATCATGGGTCAATCATTAAGTGAACCTATTACATCGAAAGCAGTAAATAAAGATGAAAATGACCAAATACAAGTTGCTGCCTGTTCAATGCAAGGGTGGAGAATACGTCAGTTTTTTATTTTTAATTAATTTTTTTTCTGGCAATTTTTCTAATCTTTCTGTGTTAAAAAAAATCAAATTTACGTGTTTTATTTTGGCTGCAATTTATTAGCACTTAAAAGAAATAGATAGAGCTGTTTTATTCATTTAGATATATTTAGTTTAATTAAGTACATAAATTAGTTAAAAAATAAATTTAAACTTTATTTTATTAGTTATTATAAAAATGTCATAGAGTAAACTTACTTACAATTTTAAACAGATCATTTTAAAATTTAAAGTTAAATTTTTCATTTAAGTTATTGACTGTTCTTGTTTGAAAAAGCAAAATTAACTTTTGGTAGTAAACATATATTATATAGATATATTATTGGAAAAAGTTTGCATGTTAAATTAGTAATCAAAATTAAACTATTGTAAATGTACTTTTCAAAACATAGCATTAGTAGTAAGACTTCACAAGTAGTATCCCTTTAATATACATAATATATTAAATTATATTGAGTTTAAAGAAATACAAAAAGGTTTTGTAAATAAAACAGACATGGAAGATGCATGTCAACATAAGCTGTGTTACAATAATGAGAAGGATTGTTCATTATTTGCAGTATTTGATGGGCATGGTGGGGCTGCTACTTCACAGTATGCAAGTAGATACATAGAGTCAATTCTTTCAAAGCAGCTTAACAAAAGTGAATATTTTTCTAAATTTGTATTATTTATAAACAATTAAAATTAAATACAAAAAGTTATTTTTTATTATTTATTTGCTTATTACTTATGATAAATGATCAAAGAAAACATTGGTGTAAGTCTATCAGGCCAAAGCCTGGAATTACATGTCCTGAGAGACAAGCTCAAGTTAAATAAAGGTTTGATCTATCAAACCTTTATGTTAACTTATAACAAATGATTTACTATAATTGTTTAAGTTTAACCATCTGACAGGGTTGCCACACACCTAGGCTAATCAAGCTAGTTTAGTTATTTTTTTCTAAATCTCAGATTTTTTTTATTGACCTTCATTTTTTTTTACAAATTCCTCATGTATTTATTACATATTTTTGTTATATATTGGATGCGGCCCAGGAACACTAGTTTTCAAACTTATGTTAGATATTCTAAGGTTTATTATGAAGAGTAAAAACTAAAACTATATGTGTGGCCTGCAAATATTTTTATTTTAAATCTTTGGTTTGCAGCCACTAAATACCTGCCCACGCCCGATTTAAGTTATTTATTGTTCAGGTTGAAAAGTTCTTTTAGTGATTATGTTTATGATATTGTTATAACTGACCCAATGTTTATAAAAATAGCTATTACACTGTTTTGCAGAAATTTTGTTTATAAACTGCTTAGCTACATTTTGTTAATTTATTTCAACTAGTTCTAACAAAGTAGTTAAAGACTTTTATTAGATTAGTAAAAATAATTTGTACAAATTAAACAGAAGAACAAACTATTCCTGAAGCAATGAAAAGTGCTTTCATGATGTTAGATTGGCAGTTAAAAGAAGATCAAGCAATGTGGGGAGATAATTCAGGATCAACAGCAGTATGTGTGCTAGTGAAAGACAGTACTATTTATTGTGTGAGTTTTGCAAAACTCATTAAATTTTTAAAATATAGTTTTGTTATTTACATTTTTCTTGTTAATTTCAAGGTTTCAAAACATATATAATTTTTTAACCTTAAGATAAACAGTACATTGTCACTTTAATTTAATCAGTTTAAAAATAATAAATTCTTAATATTAAACTTTTGTTAAATGTTGAGAGTTACGTTTTTTGTATACTACCTCTTTTTATTCTGTTTATAGTTATATATTCTGTTTGCCATCACATTAAAAAGTAATTTGAGTAAAAGAGAATGAATTTTTCCAAAGGCAAATGCTGGTGATTCGAGAGCAATAGCAAGTGTCAGAGGTCATCCTCAACTTCTTTCATTTGATCATAAGCCCAATCATTTTAGAGAAAAAGAAAGGATTTTGGATGGAGGCGGCTTTGTGGAAAACAACAGGGTGAATGGCAACCTTGCATTGTCAAGAGCTTTCGGTGACTTTTCATTCAAGAAAAACGTTGATAAGAGAGCTCAAGATCAAATTGTCACTGGTAAATTTATATTATTATTTAGATAATATTATACTTATCAGTTGAATTAGTTTTAAGTCTTTTAAAACACATTTAAAAGCTTAATAAAATAATAAAACAAAAGGGCAATGGGTAATAGTCATTGTGTTATTACAGCATACCCAGATGTAATAGTTAAAGAAATGACGTCAGATCATGAGTTTATTCTACTTGCATCAGATGGAATATGGGATTGCATGTCAAACATTGAAGTGGTTACTTTTGTTAGAGAGAAAATTGCTGATGGCATTGAACCTGAGACGGTAATATAGTTTAATATTAATGAAAAATTGTAAATTTAGTAAAATACTGATTAGGTTTTTGTCTTTGGTAACTTCATATAAGGATTGCACATAATCTGTAGTCTAAATATTCTATTAGGACTTTTATAAATTTATCTACTAAATAAGTTTAAGTGCACTATGAAAATATGTTCATTTTTACAAAGAATAAATTTCGTTAATGTATGAAAGCTTAAAGTATAAATTACAAATCAATTTTTATTTAACATAAAAAATTCAATAATTGAGATAAAGTCAGTTTGTAAAAGTTTCCGATACAAACAATACACTACAATTTTTTATTGTCAATTTTATTTTGAAATTGAAAATTTACTATAAAACATCTTCGTACAATTTATTGAGCTAGATTTCTTAAGTTTTTAGGAAGCATTAATAATATAGTTTGAAAAATTTCTTGTGTTTTTTTTTAATATCAAAAAGTAAAAATTTCAGACAAATCAAACAGAAAAGGTTGGTTTTTTAGAAAAAAATGTAATGCAGATTTAAAAAAAATCCTTAATATTCGAATTTAGTAATATATTTACTTTTAATTTTATAAATTTTCTCAGTGTTAAGTTTATTGAGGTAATTTGAAAAACTATTACAAAACCTAGATGGTAATAATGCTGCTGAAAAAAGTATGTAGGGTAGTTAAAGCTAAAGTTAAGACCTTAATAGATACAAATATTATTTTATATCTCAATTATAAAGAATTTGAGGTAATAATTAGTTCCTATAGAAGTTTAGTAAATTAAAAACGACTCTTCTTAAAAAGATATAATATTAAACTACAAGTTAAAGAAACTTTAAACTGTAGTCAGAAATTTTCAGCTATAATTTAAAACAAACTTCTTTTGATATTTCTTCAACAACGTTTAAATATACAGTTTTGTTCAAATTTTCCTTAGTAAATAAATTACGCCTTTTTCACTCATGGTGTAGTCAATTGAAATTCTACTTACTGGTTAAAAAATACGTATACAAGGGTTACATTTTAGTTGTAAAACTTTTTTTCACTAAATGATGTTAACAGATTTGCAACCAACTGATGGACTACTGCCTGACGGATTCGCCCAACATCGGCATCGGAGCTGACAACATGAGCGTTGTGTTGGCCGTGCTCAAGCAGAACGCGCACAGCTGCCAAAATCCCCGCAACAGCAACCTCATTCCCCCCAACTGCCTCATTGAAAGCTATCCCGAGTTTGTGAAAGGCGGCATCAGTGTTTTGTAATTCGGTTAAATTATTATTTTTTTTTTTCACGATGCATTAACCCAAAGAATTCCATTCGATTTCTTGCTAAAACTAGGCGCATAAGTTTTGTTCCACATCATAGCTGTAAATAACTTTAAATAATTTCCAGACAAGTTAGTTTAATTAAGTGCCTCAAAGATAAGTTCATTTTTTTCAAGAATTTTCTATAGGATAGTTGATTATATCAAACACACCATCTGGGAATATTCATCTAGCCAAAACATTACTTCCAAGTGCTGCATTATATAAGATAACTACACAGCACTATCTTCTATTAAGATGATATTATTTCCACCATAGGATGATTTTTTCTTTATTTATTTCCTCTTTTTTTGGTATCCGGATGACAATAATATTAATAACCATTATCAATAACATACAAAAATATTCTTTAAACTTAATGATAGATGCCATGAAATTAAATAACTTTAATTGTTTTTTAGAGCTGTTTGATATAAGTATGACTTGTGACATCCAGTATAATATGTTCAAAAATTTGAACTCGCAACTTATTAACTTGCATCTGCAACTCAAATTTTTGACTTAAACAATCTTTTATATTTATCTAAGCTCTAAAACCTGTGAATCATTTTTTTTTTCTATTTCTCAGAATTATTTACACAACTAAAATTGCTGACACTTCTGTTTTGATTTGTATATTACATTTATGGCGAAGTTATTAAAATTCAAATTACATAATAGTGCATTTGAAATGATAGAGTTATTATAGCTAGTATTAAAAGCGCATAGCCATTATTTATTTACAAACTGAGTTTAATTCCCGTTAGCTATACTTTTATTTATTATAAGTACTGTGATTTGTAATCAGAAATTTACAAAAGAGATTAGGATATTTATTGTTGAGGTGGCTTTATTTTTTCATATAAATTTAAAGTGCTTACTTTATACTAAAATTGTTGCCTCTTTGAAAAAAATATAAACTAAATGCTTCTGATAATTTGTTGACAAAAACATTTTTTTTCACAATTCGAAAGCAGTTAAGTTATTATGAAAATGCTTTAATCGATTAAACAGGCTATAGTATCAATTAAAATACTACCAGTACACAGACTTGATATTTTTTTTCTTCCAGTATATATAGTTTAAATTTAATTGTTGCTTCTTACAGTCATGCACATTTACAACTAAAGTCGTTAAAAAAACACCCAGTCTAATGTATGCTAATGTTGAAATGTTTACTTTTGTTTGCATAATAATTTATATTGCATTTACTTAAAGTTTTTTAAGCTATAGCAATAAAGAAGCTAATTATTTAATTTGCGTACTCTTCATTACTCAAACGTTAACAAGTCTATTAATTTATATGTGAATATAGTATAGAGTATCAAAATATGCAACGTTTTGTTTTGGTACTATTTTTCTTCAACTAACGATGACATGCTTACTTAATAGTTTTCTATCAAATTTTAGTCATTCCGTGTCAATTTTTTTGGTGTTTGTTTTGAAGTGCTATAAATAAATTGAATATATTAAAAATGTTTTTTTGTTTTTGTTATAAATAGTTTTTATTGAAAGCTACGAAAACCAGCAGACAAGTAGTATATGTTTATAACAATATTGAAAATCCAAAAAAAAAAGGAAAACGAAAACTTCTTGCAAATATGAATCATCAAAATCACATCAAAATGTAAATGAATTTCAAATACTCATATAGAAAATATAAACAATATATACACAACGGTAATATTTCTATAGATATTTTTTAAGTTATTAAAAACCACTTGCATAATAATTTAAAGTTTAATAAAATCTTATAACAACCAACATGTTTATATTAATTTAAGTCTTCTTCTGTATGAGTGTTAGTATAATGTAAGTAAAAGCTGTTTTTAATACTTTCTTTTAGAATAAGAAAAATTTTCTAAAATTAAGATTGAATACTACAGGGTTCGTGCGCGTCAGGCTAAGTCAGGCTAAATCAGTTTTTTTGAAAAAAGTTTAAAAACGTCAGGCTAAATCAGTTTTTTTATTTTAAAGTTTGAGAATCTCAGTTTTTCTCAGTTCAAATGCTTGAAAATTTTTGATTAGAAAAAATTGAGAAATCTTTTTAAGATCAAATTGAAATGTGAATATATTTCTAAACAAAGATTTAGTTATTAAAGACAAAATCAGTCAATATTTGTAAATATAAATGCTTAAGACCTTTTGTTGAATATCTAAAAAGTTTTTAAGAATCTTCATTATTTTGTTTTGAGTAGATTATATACGTCATAATTATGAAACTTCATAAAAAAAAATACAGTTTAACATTACAATTTAGTTCAACAACTTAGCTGTTTGTTTGAATTTGTTTACGTCAGCTATGTTCTTCAGAGCTTAGTTAGTTGCACTGTTTTAATTTCTAATTTAAAGGCACTATACCAAATACTTTTTAGATTAAAACTCTTAGCAGTTATTCATTTGTTTTACTGTTTGTTTAAAGTTATAAGAGATATTCACAACACTAAAACTTAGCTTTAAGATATAAGTACTAAGTTTTGTGGGATTACAAATTTTAGGTATAATTAATTTTTCTTTACAAGAACAAAACATTAAGGTTTTTTTTATTTAAGTGTAAGCTTTTTAAATCCGATACGACGTCAACAATCACTGTATTTATTTAGATTTTAGGATCTATAATTATGTATCACTTTAAGTATTAGTCAAAATACTATAATAAACATTTTTGCTTATTTTAATACTTAATACTCGTGTAAGCGTTTCATTTTAAATTTTAATAAAACACGACAATGCACGGGGTATAAGGGGGTCAAATCACCTTTTTTACAATTTAGTCTTATTTTATTGACTTGTAATTAAGCTATGAGTTGCTTTTTGCAGATTTTTAATGCTCAAAATATTTTTGAGATAAAGCTGGTTGAAGTCAGAGACTACAATAGTAGTAATCAAGTAGTTACCAATACCTAAATTGACTTCTAAAGGGGATTTTACTTACTTTGAAAAAATGTCAGGCTAAATTGTTCTCATTCAGGCTAAATGAAAAAAATTTCGCGCACGAACCCTGATACTAGTCAAAAACTATTTTATGTCATCTTATCATTTGTCGACATGTTTTATAACCCCAAGCTAGTTATATAATAAGTCTGTAAGAAGTAATTTAATGATTACAATACTATTACGGTTAATATGTAGCATAGTTCTAATTTAGGAAACAGCAGCCTTTTATAAATAAGATATATTTTTCTTAAAAATATTTGTTCGAGAGCCACATTTATAGAAAGTTGAGTAAAAAAGAACTATTTTAATTCAAAAATGTATTCAATAAGTCTTCGTAAGTTTTTATTAATATTTAAGTTAAGTAGCTAGTGAGCTTACTGTTTATATAACTGCTTTTCTAAGCACATCTGAAAATTCCTATACTAAGTTTTCCCTTATGCAGATTTGTCTAACAAAATAAAAACCATATTTTTCTGTTTGTCACACCTTTTTGGTGATATTCGTTGATTTAGTGTTTGTTACGACTATTTTTTTATCTTAAAATATAAAAATTGTTTCACGTTAAAAAAGGATTGCCGTCTATATAACTAAAAAAGTAAACTTAATTAAATTTCGAGGTTTCATTAAGTTTACAAAGATAAGCGAGGTTTGTTATATTCTTACTGTCGATTTATATCACATTTCTACCTATTTTAAAGTTGCAAGCTTAAACATTTTTAAGCTATTATTTTCACTGTTGTGTTATCCGACAGTTTTTATTCCGTGTTTGTCTAAACAAATATTTAAACACTAAGTTACTATAGAAGTCATTTATTTTAATCAACCCTGTTGTGGAAAATTATTTGCACAGTTTTGTAGCTATAGAACTATTTTAACTAAGAAAGTAGTTCTATTAACAGCTTGTTAAAGTTTTGCTGGTCATTACACAAACAGTTGTGTTAAAATATTTAAATGTTATTATATTGAAGTTGAGAAATATAACGTAATACCACAGTCTATCTAGTTTTTCTGAAGTTGTTGTACATAGACCGTAGTTTTTAAATGTGCAAGTTAAAAGTATACTCGGTCTTAGATATTTAAAAATTTTAAATGATTGTGTCTTCAACGTTTGAGCTAAAATAAGTTGCGTGTAAAAATGCTCTTAAATAAATACAAAAATAATTTATTTAAAAAACTTGTAAAGCTTTCAACTAACCATAAAAAAAACTGTTTAATTTTATGTCAACATTTCCTAAGGTATATTTACTTTTTTATCGATATTTTTTTGTGTTATGCTATTGAAGTTTTTAGTTACAAAAGTTTACTTATTAAAATAACTATATACAATTGAATGACTATGACGCTTGAACAAAAAACTAAGGTTAGTTATCAGGAACGTACAACATTGTTGCCCCTTTTTAAGTAACATTTTATTGACTGAGTATTTTTGTAAAAAACTGTTTAGAATTTTCGGTTTAAAGTAAACTATCGGATATAAGTTTTATCTAGATTAGTTTATAATAACTTTTTTACACTTTTATACAGTAAGAAATGTTATAGCTATTTTTAAAGATTTCAATATGCATTTATATGATTCACATATAAACTTGAACAGCTTACTATAAACAACTAACAAGTTTCCCTGCTTAACAAGATTTTAGTAATTTTAGCCATTGTAGAGAGCATAAAAAATTAGTTTTAAATAAATTATATAGTAATTATAAAAATTAAAATCTACGGGAGTAAATTGCGTGGTTCTTTTAGTAGCCGGCAGTTTTCGTTAACAGAATAAAGAGTTAAAGATTAAAAACTAATTTTGGTTTTAAAATTATTATTACGTTTAATTCGTTAATTTTTAATTATATGTACAAGGGAAAAAAAATTGTTCACTATAATTTGCTTTTTATAGTAGTTTATTATATAGTTATTTGTCTTAACTAAAAGACATTTCTCATTTTACTGAAATATAAAGAGCTTATTTAAAAAAGTAGTTCTTTATAAAAAATAATGAAGAAAAAACTATGATCCGTGTAAATACTTTTGTTCGAAATGTGGCCTGGCAGATAAAAAGATTGAACAACTTTAGTTTAAAATCTTGAATTTTTGCTTTTTTTCTGCTAAATATAAATATTGTGTCAAATAGTTATGTAAGTGTTCCTAATTTCACTATTTCTTGTTAATTTAAAAAAAAAATTGTGTTTATAATTACATTAAAATTTTTAAATACATTCCAAGCAAAGCTTTGTTTGTTGAAAAAAATGTGTAAAAAGGATTTTATGTCAATAACTTAATAGTTTTATAAAAACGCTACAATCACTAGTTCATTCACAAAAACTATTTAGCTGGAGTTATTTACAAAAATAATAAACACGTATACTGTAAGAATGTGTAAAAGTTAAAATAAAATATGTCTTCTTTAATATTTTGCACACATATTTAAAATTCTAACTTATACAAGGGTTTGCAACGTTTTCTTTCGGCAGGTAAAATGTAAAAAGTTATAGTTTTTAGCAGGCCGGAGCATTTCAATTTCTTTTAATATACAAAGATTACTCAGTTTTTTAACATATTTTGACAAAATACTAGTATGATGTGACCTTTTTATTTTTATTCTACCTAGTGTAAGTTTCAAACATCTTGTTAATTTTGAAACATTGTTTTTTCGTCTTGAGACATACGACATTTTCTTGCTTTTCATTACTAATTCTAAATTATCTAGTGGAATTTTCTTAAATAGGTTTAAATTTACGGGCCAAATTCCACAACTGGTAAGTCGGTAATTTTCACTTAGCCGGCCGGATTTGTTGCCCTCCTCTAACCTAGTAGTAGAACTTTTGTTCTGCAAAATATTCATCAGTATAAAAACATATTATAATCATACTTACTAGGATAATAAGCAGACCTTTTATCAATACAACTATTAAAAAGTATTGATTCAACGAATCCATTAGTTTCACATCCGGCCGGATCCGAGTCATATTTTGAAATTAAAATCCAGCTAGATTTAGACCCAAAACCAAAAAGACATTATCCGGCTGGATCCTAATCCGAACACTAGGATCCAGTAAATCACTTCATTATTATAACTATTAATAATATTATTCATTTTTATTATTTTTATATTTTAGGTATTCAAGCTTGATTAACAGTAACTTTTATTTTCAGTTTTAGACTTATGATACTTTTTCTTTTTTGTTTTCCAATCAATTCATTTGTTTATGTTAAATTAGTTTTTGGTCATTTAGGCTGGATTTTTGGGTGTATTCAAAAAGCAGCAACTAATTTTTATATATCGAAACAAGACTAATAACTACAAGATGTAAACTTATAATTATCAAGTTTTAATTGATGATTTTTTTTTAAATTTAATTTATATTTTTTGGTAAATTCGGTTAGGATTAAGGGTATAGATTTAAAAATAAGTCTTGTTGTGATATATGTAAATTAGTTGCAGGATTTTTATGTTCTTTTATTTTAAGCATCAAATTTTACGTAACATTACTTGACTTCTAAGCAGACTTTTAATAAAAGGAAAAACCTTACGGCTAAAAAAACCAAAACGAAATGTGATACCTAATCAGTAATAAATTAGCATGAAAAAGGTACCGAAATCTTCCTCTAGCTGTTAAAGCAACACATGTAAGTCTGTGGGTTATTATATAGGTATAGCATTATACTTTTGTACAAGATTTGTCGATTTCAAAGAAGAACTTTTAAAAGTTACAAACTACAATCGAAAGAAAGAGTTTTCTTAAAAACCATAAAATTGACAATTTATCTTTAAACAATTACAAAAAAAATTTAAGCCCATCAATGTTCGTATTTTACTACTATCTACTTAGGAAATAGTTTGTTAATATTTTAAAACAAGTTTAACTGTTTTTTGAAAACCACAATGTAAAAATAATACCACCATAATTAAAAAATAGTGTTTAAATAATAATATTCAGAAGTATTAGACTGAAGTGTTAAAAAAAAACGGAACATTTTCTACATAGGAAAGATATCGGGACACATTTTTCGAAGAGTTGCTATTTTTATTGCTATTAATGATCATTTTCATGAATGTATACCATGTTAAATCTAAAAAATTAAGAATTATCTGCAATTTCTATAGGTGAGCTCGAGTTAAGCTTTATAATTTAGAATCAATGCTAATCAAAAAAGAAAAACCGAAGTTAAACACACAAGTAACCGCAAATGGAAAGATAGCTTTATTGACAATACTAACTTATACTCTTTTCAAACTTTAAACTGCTTGCTCTTTTACAAAAGCACCCTCACAAACTGAATACATTTTTCTGAACCCTGACTTATTGGTTTCAAAACGTTTTCATTAGTTTAAACTATCCGCTAATTGGCTTGCTTTTCTCTGCCTCACTTGTATTTATAATAACATTAAACGAAATCAAGAAAAATGTATTCAGTTTGTGTAGGCGCTTTTGCGTCAGTATTTACTGTTTCATTTCTAATTTTTATTTATTTTGTTGTATATTAATTAGCTATGTTTTTGTGCTTAATAAGTATGTTTTTTAATAACGTATTTTGTATAGGTTAGATTAGTAAAAGAAATCAATCTAAAAGTATATTTTTATTAACTAGGGGATATAATTAGTAGATAGGTTAAATTATAAAAATAGTTTATGTTTTTAATATTAAATGACAGCCTTAGATTTGAGTTATCTCAACTTGAGATTCTCAAGTCTTCGGTTTGTTAAATTACTAACTTGTATAATTTATGTCCTAATAAATTTTAATTTCGATATCATTTTGAACAGTTTTAAATTCCATTCAATTTTTAACTATAATTGAGTATAATTCAAAAAGCTTAGAGTGATCTACCGGATTCATAAAACTAGTATCCAGCCGGGCCCAACTCCGAATCTTGTTTTGAAACTAGGATTAGGCCGGATCTTGATCCGAATCTTATTTCTAAATTAGGATCCGGCGGATACGGATCCGAATCCGAGTACTACAATTTGGTGATCACTACTAAAAAGTTATTTATATCACAACTAGTCTAGTTAATTGACAAACACATTAAACATACATAAAATGCACAACTTTTGTATCCTACTCTAATTGTTTTTTACTAGACATGTTTATAATTTTTTTGAATTGAAAACACAAGTGAAAATTTAAAGTCAAGTCTCTACAAACTTTTTAATCAGGAACTAATCTATATAGTTTCGATAGACTTGATACTTGTTCAAATAACTTCCAAAAATGTTTTTAATTTATTTTAAATACAAAAATATTTGAGTTTTATTGTTTAAACTTTTCTAAATCAAGTATCTAAATTCGTTACATTAGCATGTTATTAAAGTCTGTACTTCTAACCAAATAATGTAATTACTTCCTACTTTGAAAACAATAAAAACTAAATGTTAAAAGTCTTATCACAAACTAAAGCTAGCCGTCGTTTATTAAACTATTTGGTATACAGTTTAAGCAAAGTATATTATAAAAACAAACATTTTTGAAACTTGTAACATTTTTTAATTCTAAAACTTTGAAAGCTTGTAATATACTTATTAAAGTTTTTAACTAGTATTGATAAAAAAAAACTTTATATTTTATTTTTTATTCTAAGTAGTATTTCAAAAAAAACTACTAGTGTAATATAAAAATACATATATAACGTACAAACACAACACAGTGCTTACCTAAATTTAGAGTTGAAAAAAACTTTAAGATTAGCTTATAAGAAAACTAGATTAAGTATTTATAAATGCAGATGCTTTTACATTCAGTAAAATCAATCAAGATGTCAAAATCAATTTAAAAAAAAGGTAAGTACTAAGTAGTATTTTGGTGTAATAACCGGTAGAAATCTTTACCGATTTGAATATGTACAAATTGCAAAACTAAATTATTGAAGAAAATTGATCGAAATTAAGCTTACAGCTTTTAAATTCAAGATGTTTTTAAGTACAGAGGTAAATAATAAATATTAGTAAAACTAATAACTTTATATAATTATTTTAGTGGTTTTAACTTAAAAACTAAATAAAAAGTTTAAAAACAAAATAAATAAAACTAAAATTTACAAAAACTAACATTTAACATTTATAAAAATTACTAGTTTAAATATGTAGTCAAAGTAATTTTATTAAAATAGTATTTATTAATGTGAAAATATTTTTAAATTAGTAACCAGTAGTCAGTACTATACTTTTTAGTTTATTTATAATAAATGTGTAGAGTTTGATGTGTTTCCTGAGTCTCTTAAATATGCTGAGGTAGTGCTAATTTATAAAAACGGTAAAAATAAAATGTTAATAATTATAGACCAATTTCTATTTTATCTCCTTTTTCTAAAACTTTCAAATCATTTTCAATTTTCGAGTGTGAGAGAGACTGGGTAGTTATTTTCTGTCAAACGTTCACTAGATTGTAAACAATATGGTTAAAAAAAAATAGCACGATTGAGTTAGCAGTAAATCAGATTATTGGAGAGTTTATTAAGGATGTTGAAAAAATTGTAAACTGAACTGTGTTTTTGGTTCTTGAAAACGCTTTTAATACAGTTAAAAATAAAACTCTAATATCAAAGCTTAAGGGTGCTCAATGTTAAATTTACTTGAAAATTACTTAAAAGATAAAATCCAGTCTACTGTGATAAATAATATTGTTTTATGAGCGTAAAATAATTTACGTTAGAATGCTCAAGGTTCTTGTTTTGATCTATCGTTGTTTCTTGTGTAGATAAAGGATATGACTATAGCTTATTGTTTTTAAATTGAGGTTGTTTGCAGATGATGCTTACTTGAGTTACCATCGTTGTGATTCTGACCATGTGAATGCTGTTATAGAAATTTAGGAAAACTGATGAATTAGCTGTGTAAAAATAAATTGTGTACTAGTTATTCAAAAAAAAAGCTTTCACAACTCATTAGAACTAAAAAATCAAAGAACCCAGTTTTAAGGTGAGCATTTTTTTGTGATTGAGCAGAGTGAAAATATTAGATATCTAAGTGTCGTATTAGACGACAAGCTAAATTGGAAGGCACATCAAAATTGGCTTAAATCTAATTTTTCGAGAAGTTGTTTGATGATTTCAAAATTGATGTAATATTTAGGTACAAGTACTTTAAAAATTTTGCATTATAGTTTGGTCTTACTGCATATTAAGTGTTGTATATGTGCTTGTTGTGTTGCTGTTAGTTACAATTTAAAGTTATCAATTGTTGGTATGCAAAAAATAATTGTAAGAAGTGTTTTTTGTGTGCCTGCACAAACTACTTGTTTCTGAAAACTGGTATTAAGAAATTTAACGAGGTGTTTAAAATTCAAACTTATAAGTTGATGCTTAGAGAAGATTTTAGGTCGACCGACCACAATTGCTTTCCTACAATTAGTATGCTTTATACACACAATAACAGACGTTCAAAAAATAACAACTTTATGATTAAAAGACCTAGAACAGGGCTTGCTCTAAACTGCTATAGGTACTTGGGTATTAAATTATGGAATAGTGCTTCATCTAAAATGTTTAAAAATGGTGAGTTTAAATACAGCTACAAAAAATTTTGTTTAGCTGTTTTACTTAGTAAATAATGAATGCTTTAAATTTATGTTGCGTGTGAATACCGCCTAGTTGTTTTTGGTATTTGTTATATAATTATTTTAATTTATAATACTTACCTATGTTTGGTTAGTTTTATTTGGTTCATACGGAAAACTATTTTTTTAGGTAATTTGTAGGTAGTATGCATACGTGTGATTTTCTGTTTTCTATATTATTTATTTATTTTTATTTATATGTTTTTCAGAACTTGATTAAATTTTATTTTTTTTTCACTTGTTGTAGATTATATTTTAATTTAACTGTATAAAATGCAGAAAGTCTAATTTAGTTAAATAAGTTTCAAACTTTTATTAATGTTATAGGAGTAAAATAGCTAGACAGTCTATCAACGTTCATTTATTATACTATTAGTTTATTGTGCTTTGTTAACAACTGACTGTGGGTTCCCTCTGATGGCAGTGATCTCATGTTTGTTGGCTTTTTGTTGTTGAGATTTAAGTTTCGTGATTGTTCTGAAATGGCGTGTCAAGAAGGTTTTTTTTTGTTTAAAAGATAGTTTTTGTTATATCTTTTTGATTAACTAAAAGATAACTAAAAATTAGGTAGGTAAAATTAAATATGATGTAACACATTAACTTTTGCCCATTAAAGGTTATCGTTGCAAAAGGTAGAGTATGAGACTGATTTTTTTACATAAAAAAGCCGTAATATTTGAGTTTTTTTGGAACTTAACTTTTTTATAACTTAATTTCGTAGAATTTTCAAATAGTTTTGAAAAAACAAGTTTTTTTTTTGTTTAAAGTAGTTATTAATAAGTAAAACATATACTAATTTGAATTTAAAACAAATAGTATGACTAGATAACCGAAAGGTTTTTTCGTACACCAAGTCCTTGGACCAAACTTTTTCAGCGATTTATTTTGTCGTTCAAAATATGTTAGTATATAACTAATTAAATTATAGTTATAAAACTTACTAAACATACTAAAGTATCTTTTTAAAACGTGTTGTAGTGCATTAATAAATATAAGAATTGAAATGCTTAAGTGTTTACAGATCGATAAATTTCAAAATGTCATAAAAACAAAGTTTTTAATCGTTTAAATTGTAATCATTAAGTGTTTTTTGAAAAAACGAAGGTCTTTTGTTCGTTCTATTAAAAAAAAACAAGTTTAAATTAATTTTTAACTAAATAAACACTTATATTAGTTTTAGTTTATTTTTTATGAAAAATATCAAATGTGGACAATTTTAGATTAACTGTTTGTATTTATAGCTTAAAGAGTAAAACACTGTAGATACGATTAAAAATATAGTCTTAGACAGGAAAACTAACAGTTTAAACTCAAGCTATTATCATTTGAAAACCACAAAATTAAATACAATTGTTTTTCTTTCATAAAAATTAAAAAACAAAGTTAAATGTATAACAATCAAGAAGCTGCAGTATTAACGAAATTAATATTTAATGTCTGAAAAAGCTATTTTCCAAATAAATTTCAAACAATTTTTAAGTGTTTATTCATACTTTGACATATGTATAGTCTAGAATGAATAAAACTTCTTAAGTAGTTTATTAAACAGTAACTTTTAAATCTTTTTTTTTTTTACTCACATGAATAACAAAACAACAAAAACTTTAATTTTAACTATTGCTAGTTCTATAAAAGTTTAAATAGCGTTTTGCTTTACTTCGACAAACTTTCCAAATACAAATGAGAAATGAATACATCAACAATCATTCTTTAGTCTAAATAATTTGTCAAACTCAAATTTTATCTTCTACAATCAAAACATAAACCAGGTTGTTTTTTAATAATCTAAACATTTTTAACTAAGTATGAAGTAAACATTTTGTTGTTATTTTACGAAAATCATTATAGTGAAAATGTAATATTTATTCATTTCAACAAAAAATTTTTTTAAATCGGTCACATTCAAAATTTATTTTATTAAAAAAGCTTAAACTCTTTATTGTAGAAAATTAATAAAAATCAATTAATAAAATCTACTGATTACT
Organism: Thalia democratica; assembly: GCF_965202585.1. Taxonomy (NCBI): domain Eukaryota; kingdom Metazoa; phylum Chordata; class Thaliacea; order Salpida; family Salpidae; genus Thalia; species Thalia democratica. The sequence goes on from NC_139165.1 coordinate 65,494,603, forward strand.
GTGGTTTACTACAAACTTGAGATCCTTATTTTTATGAAAGCTGTATTTGTACACATGAGTTTTACTGTCTTGGTTAATTATATTTTGCCATGAAACGTTAAGAATGAACGTGAAATATTCTACCATAAAGTTTTAAAATTTTGATACTTTGAAGCTCTAACTGGAGTTACAAACTAAAGCGAATAGGGTTGTTTAGAAAACATCATAACCTTTAATCATAAATAACATTAAGTTTAATGTTCTGAATAACCTTTACTTTAAATGTGACTTAAATAAAAAATTTTTTAATGATTCATTGTTAATACTTTGATTCTTTTCTTAAAACGTCTTTTACAGTTAAACTATTTCTAAACAATAAACAAAAAAAAATTGAAATAGGTTTTAGTTTAATTCTACAACTTAAAGTATTGTAGCAAATCTGTTGTAGTATATTTTAAATTATTGCTCTCAGAAAAAATTACTATACATAGATACATACTTCTTTAAGTTAATTCTATTATTACTTTATTCTTATTATTTTTTACAGGTTATTAAAATTTAACAACTAAGTTCTTTTAAATGAAGATAATCATTAAAAACTTTTGTGTAAATTTAAAATAAAATTTTATAGTTTTCTCGGGTTAAATTTGAAACTATACTGTTTGTCTAAATAAAATCTTGAAACAGAAGTAAATTTATCATTAACAAAACTTTAATTTCGATATCTTTAATTAATATACCAGTTTACAACAGTAATTTTCAATGTAGTACCTGTTCTATTTTAACTTTTAGTTTGTTTACACAGTTCTACGTAGTCTGAATAAGTATAAGTACTTTATTAACTGCTTAATTACTTAAATTACAAGTTTTTCTATGTAATCCTTAAAAAATTACATTAAAAAATTACAATCGTTTATACAACACTTTAATACATACGAAAATAAACAACATCACAAAATTAAATCATAATACATACAATGAAAAAACTTGGTAAACACAGGGCAAACTAAATGGCTGTGTGCTTATTTGGACGAAATATAATTTGTAAGTTGAAGATTTGCCTAGGAATAAATAAAAAAATGGAATGTATTTACGAGCTTTCAAAAAAACGCAGCATTTTTGTATTTTTGAAAATTGAGGGTTTTAGGATGATTGAAACAGTATAGACAAACAAAAATAGATTCAATCTAAAACTTTCACAATGGTTAAATGCAAATCTGACAACATGCAAAACTCTTTTTAATAAGAAAAGAGTTAAACTTGACAATGCAAATTACAATGAGCTTAATAAGCTCAGATGTTGAAAATTATAAAAAAAATTTAAGGATATTTTCATAAAAATGAAAGGTGTAAAGAAAGGACAGCTATAAGTTTTTATTAAAAATCAATAGCTAAAACTACATATTTCACAGAAATTAAAAATTCAGTTTTCTCAGGTGTAGAAAATTAAAAATAAAAAGTTTCAATAAAGAAATAAAACTAAACAGAAAATTATTAAACTATCTACTCTTTAGCAAATTTAAATATTAAAAAAAAATACATTTAAAATTTTATATATACTTAATTTTTTGTCAGTTTAGAAAAAAAAACAAGTATAAAAGTTTATTTTTTTCTATTAAAAACACATTTAACTGAAATTATTGAAAAATTTACTTTATAAATTTATGTGTATTATTATTTTTTTATCAATTACAATTTCGAAATAAATAAATAAACTACTTTTAATTATTTTTCAAACCTCTCCGTAGAAAATTTTGACTTTGGAAAATTCTTTGAAGTTTAAGTTTCGAAAAATAAAATAACAAGATAATATCAGTTTATACCATAACTAATTTGGTTAATAATTAAGTTTTTACTGTAGCATATAAGTAGCATACAATATGGTTTAAACAAAAAGAAAAGAAATAAGTTTTAAACAGTTTCATTTACATTTGCCAGACCTCGCAAGTATCTAGTTAAAAATTATATGCGTGTATCTCACTTTAACTAAGCACATGAATAATTCATATTCAAGTTTAACAAACAATTACGAAGCAGTGTCGGGGTAGGACAAGTAAGGAATCGACATTCCGCACATGCACGAAGTCCAGCTGGAGTTGTGGCACAAAACAAGGTCGTCATGCAGTTGAGGAGTCGCCTTGGGACTCGGTGACTTGGAGTGCGGAGTAATTTTCACAGTGCAGCAGCAGCTGTCAAAACTTGCTTGCTTCTTGTTATTCAACAGCTCGCTACTTCTTTTTTCAAGTAAAACTCTTTGTTGAGGCGAATCGGGAGGAGTGGGAAAAACTGATGCGAATTCTTTATCTTCTTTTGTGGATACCTAAAATTATTTTCACTGCAAATAAACAATAAAAGTAAACAGTGAATTATTTTTTATTTAGTTTATCTATATAGTATAGTAAAGCTGCCATATAAAAGTTAAACAAGCTAGACAAAGCACAAACTTAAAACATTGTAAAAGCAAAAAAAAATCCAAAACTTCGGCTATTTTACGCATGGCAGCTGTAATATCGAAATTAAGGTTATCTACTTTGTATGCTGAGCTTTGAAATCAAAATACTTAGGACTTATCAAAGTAGGGAAGACAATAAAAACATCAATGTAGATTTGAAAATTAAATAGAACAAACGCTTAGTAATAAAAATATTACTAATTGAATTGTATTTAAACGAAAACGAGAACAAATTTCAAAAGCTTTATTTAAACTTTTCGTAAAATTCAAAAAAACCTGTTCACTTGACTTGGACGTTTTATAAAAATTGAAGTCGTATTCACAGTAGAACATCTGATCAAGTTTGTTGAGGTCACTCGGTATGCTTATACACATCCTTTTCATATGGCGGGAATTTTGCGACAGTGCCTGCATGAACCCTTTGTTACTCTCTGCTATATAATTAAAACTTATCAGTTATAGTCTTAAAAACTATTACCATATCAGCAATACATGCTCATTTTATAGATGAACTTTAAAACATTATGACAATTTAATTGTTTAAATTAAACATTTTTTTAGCAGAAAATTATTAACTTTTACAAATAGCAAATAAAAGTGAAAATAGTTTGCTATTATGATTTTTGTTTCTTGAGATACCAAAGAATAATATTTATACAACTCTAACGATATTGTACTGTAAGCACTCCCTTAGTATTAAAATAAACACTTCTCTCGGATAAGTTTTATTCAAGAATTTATGTAATACACCTTTAAACTAACAAATTAGTTTTACTCCTATCACAGAGTATAGAACGGCTTTTAATCTTTAATTTCAATAAAAAAGTGTAATTAAATATTTTAAAAAGCATGAAAACAGATAAAACACAAGTGTTATCCATTCTTCAAGTTATTTACAAAATAGGTAAAAAATAACAAAAACGATTCAGCAAATAAATTGTTATAAAATCGTGTAAAAAAGTTATTTATAAATATTTGGTATTATATCATATTATATACATGTATAAGTATACTGACTAGACTAGTTATAAAAAGAAATTACGCACAGTTTATGGAAAAAAAACTAATTAAAATTGATCAAGCTTTATAAAATAACTAAAACATACTGTCGACTCTTCAATTTTATATAATAGAATTGGAGATATTTGAAAAACTATTGATTTTTTTTTAGTATAAAAACGGCTATATGAAATTTGCAACTTAAAGACTATAAGTTGCTAAAAAAATAATGTTTAGTTTAATTTACATATATTTAGCTGGAAAAAAATCACAAACTTTGAAAGTTGGTCTGATCTTCGTGTTCGCAGCCAAACTCACACGTGGTCGATGATCGGTGAGCTCGCCACCAAGTGTTTAAACCTCTGCCACTAGGTGACAGCAGCATGGCGCGGTGCACGGCCGCATTGTACTCGTCCAATTGACACGTCACAATGTCGTGATAACCATGAACATCTGCCCTTTTTAAACTGTCACCTAAAAATTAATACTCATTTATTTAAAAGTAAACTATTAATTTCTTTTATAAAACCATCCTGCCAAAAAATATTAATAAAAGTATTTTTAATAAACAGCACATGAACCGGAAACAAAAGTGTTTGGTGTTTAAACAATATTAATTTATTATTCTGTACTTTTATTCAATTTTCAAGTTAAAATCATTTAAGGATACATACACAATCACTTTGTACGGAAAAAGAGCACTTACAATTTTCAATATACATATTTTTAAGTCGTCAAGTTTGTTTCCAACTGTTTCTTTATAGTACGGTGAAAAACATTTTTTAAAACCTAGCTGTAAAAATTTGAGAAAGAAATGACAATTGTCTTGATGTTGTACCCGTTTTTACAACATCTATGATAAAAACAATTAATTAATCTTATTGCATTAAATACAATAAATGAAATTTTTAAACAGACTTTTAGTTATTAACTTTTTTTTTTCTTAAATTCCATAAACAAAAAAATACTTATTTATAGAAAAAAATATTTTTACAAAAAAAAATATTCATAGCAAAACAAATAGACCTGATAAAGAAACTTGATTATAAGCGCCTTAAAAACTATAAATATTTTTCTTTTCAAAAAATAAACTGAGCTTACGTAAATATAATTACGTAACTTTAGTTTTAAACAAATTAATACTAATTAAAAAAATATATTTTTGAAGATAAGAAAAAAACTTCACCAAACAAATAATACTTTTGAGCTTTGCTAATATTTTTCTAAACAATACTTATGAATTTGTAAATTAACAAAAATAAGCAAGCAGAGAACATTGCTATAGTTTTCACAGAAAAACTAATTCTAATTATAAAAGAAAAAGACAAGAAAACTTAATTTTAAAAACTAAATAAAACAATTATACAAATTTGTATTTTAAAACTTCTCATTAATGATTTCAAGCTTCCTGTATGCGTTACAGTTTTGAAAATATAAAGACAGTTAGTTATGTATTAAGCAAAACTGCTAACAGTTAAGCAAAAAAAATTAACTTAGAATAAAATTAAATGGGGTGCACGACAACTCAAATTCGCACAATTCATATTAAAAAAAATCAAAGGACTTTAACTCAAAAAGTAATGCATATATAAAAAAATTAAAATAAATGTATGTAGGTATTGTTAATATCTATGGGCCATTTTTTTATTTTTGAAAACTTTGAATTATTTTTTGAGATATGGCTAAAATGAGCTAAAAAAATTTTTTTTGTTGTAATTTAAAACATCTTAAGAAATATTTTGAAAATTTCAAAAAAGAAAAAATGGCCGTATATATTAATAAGACCTACAAACTTACTTTTTAATTTTTTCAAAAATAAATTAACTTTTGAGATATGGTCTCTTAATAAAAAAATTTTTAATAAATACTTTTATAAGAACTTGAATTGTCGGAATTTGAACTGTCCAAATTTGAATTGTCATGTAACCAAGTAATTGTGTGTATATCGTTTTTATCAATACAACACTTAGCTTTAAATATCTTTTTTGTTAAGCATTCCATATAAATATAATGACACATATTATTTACTTGGAACGGTTAAATAGACATACGTATTATTAAAAAACTTGAATGTCAATAAAAAATTTAACTAAATAAAAATGATGAAACAATATTTATAAGAATTATTATAACACCAAAGAGTTTTAATTTGTCGAAACATGGATATTGTTTAGTGAGCAGAAAACAAAAACTACAAAATTAGAATATAAAAAAACTATGAAAGTTTATTTATACACTAACAGTTGATAATAATTAGTATTATTTAAAATTTAACGTCTTTTAGTCAGAAAATATAAGCTTCAGTCCGACGCGTTCTAATTTAATCACACAACTTAAAGCAAGAGTTCTTACCGTACAACGAATACCTTGAGTGGGGTTTAATTGATTTTTTTCGTTTATTGTCTAAATTTATTTGAGAAATATTGCAACTCGGTTCGTCTGATAGTTTTCTGTTTGTCTGCCCATTCAAGCACTGTTTTGAAAAATTCAAATAAATAAGTAAAAAAATTAAAGTGTTATAATTTTTTATTAAAGAATTCATAATCATTAAATAAACAGTAACTGATCTAAAAATCGCGGTTAGAACTAGTTGTGAGGAAATATTTATAGGTAACTGATAGGGTGTGTATTAAATAGGATGGAAACTTATAAGAAAAAAAAAACATACTTCTTTATTATTAACAACTGCCTACAAAATTCTACTTTATGGTTTAAATATTAACCTCAAGAGCAGCAAAGGGATTTGAAAACCCACCGCTTGACTGCATTTCTTTGTTGTTTTGATTGGAAGACTGTGCAGCGTGGTTGATCAGTTCCCACGACAAATCTGAAAAACTCATGGACAAGCGCGAACTTGAATTTCGTTTTGTTTGGTTCTGAAACGTGTTTAGAACTTGTATACGAAAACCAAAAAAGCGGAAATAACAGAACTAACTGACATATGATTTTACTACGAAAACTAAGAAAATATCTATTTGTATACTCTCACATATATAAACAATATTTTTGAAATATATAAAAAAGGTATCAACATTAACAAGATATTGATAAAGGTAAAAATCTTTTGTACATAAGTATTACCAATTCCAAAAATATTTCAACTGTGTTGAAGTCTTTTGTTGTAGACTTTTTGGATGCTTATTTAAAAATAAAATAAATAAAAACAAGTTTAACAACATAAAATAAGAATTGAACATTAACTCGATTATAAAAACATACACTATTAACAATTTGTAAATTGGGTAAGTAAAAAAGCAAGAAATCACCATTATACGCACATGATTTATGAGTTAAAAAAGTAAATAAACTTTTGCCTTTAATATTTACTTCCAGAAAAATGTTTGCACGCGAATTTTGAAGCCACTATCAATCATGTAAGCACGTAAAACAATGTTGCTTATCTTAAACACATTTAATTTCAAAGTTTGGAATAAGTTACCGATGAACGGTAATTTGTTTAAATTATTTATTTTAGAACTTAATAATTTATGGTGTAAAACTGAAGGTTATGAAAGTTATCAGAAGCTAAATAGCTGCAGTACTATTACTCAGTGTATTTTTCAATCTCAGTAGGAAATGTTTTTAATTTAAATAAAAACTATTTTTTAAGCATAAGTTAATTAAACTGCCTTTAAATTGCGGTCAAACTTTACAAAATTACTAATTTGAAGATAAATAGTTTTAATTTATACAAAAATAATTATAAAGTAAGGATTATCTGTATTTAAAACATAAATTTGAAAAAAATAAATGAATTGTGGAATACTTAAAACAAAAAGATAGTTAACAAACGTGTTAGTTTGTTAAACATCAAACATCTAAAGTGAAAGAACTAACTTAACTTAATAGTAACTTACTTTTCTCCTTTTTACAACATTTTTTGAAGGAGACAAAATCAATTTATTTTCGTCGGCAAAAGAATTTTCACCTAAAAAAAAAAACTTATATATTCATTATTTTTAGAGTTGAAAGTGTTTATTAAAAGTAAAACAAAAACTTCATTTAAGCTGTATTAAAAAAACTAGTTTATTTAGTTTATTTAAACAAACTAAACAAATATATGTACAAATATATAGTTTTTTTTTTGTTTTTCTCTGTACAATACATATAACTATAACAATTATAATTCGTCAAGTGTTTACAAATAACAAGTATGTTTATTTACTTTTTAGACAATTTGCACAGTTTTTAAAGACCTTTTAATACAAATAAAAAAATGTTTTTGATAAAATACTAAATTTATAAAAAAATTAGTATTAAGTTACGTAAATAATTAAAAAAAAAACGACAAATTTAAAGTCCAAGTTTAAAATATTTATAAAATGAATGGAAGTAGTTTTTTATATTTCTTTACATTTGGTAATTTTATTGTAAATTAAGTAATTTTTACTTTTACATATAAACAAAACAGCAGTACAGTAAAAGGATATTTCAAATAACTTATCACTAAGTTTTGCATAGAAAACATGAATTAAGTTATGACTAAGTGCATGCACTTAAGTACGGAACTCATTAAAACTTGAGTATCATTAAGTATTTTAAAACATTACACGTGTGTATTTAATAAGTACTTGAAAAACTATGTCAAGTATCCACAACTGAGTTCATGTAACTTGTTGAGTGTTTTTTAATTTTGATACTCTTATTAAAACTGATAAAATGTTATAAACAACAAAGTACTTCTAAGAGAATATACTTCCCAAAGAACCACAAAGCAGAAGTAATTTACCATAAGCAGAATACAACATAATAGCTTCAAAAAAATTAAATTACATAAAACATTATCTAACTGTATTAAAACAACAACTTACTTGAAAAGCTTTTTGAATGTTTAATTTCTTCTCTTATCTTTGTCAAGCGACTGATTATCTCTTTGAATGTTGGCCGCAACTTCGGCTCAACCTGTACACAAAAAAAAATAAAACAAAGAACAAAGTTTTAATATAAGATAAGTTCAGAATAGATTATCTAGCTTTGAACTAGGGATAAAACTAATAAAAATTTAAATCAAATGTTAAAAAAACATCAAAAATTAAAATGATTAAACATTTAAAAACTTTAGCAGAAATGAATCTAGAAAATAAACAAAGTAAAATAAGATATAAAAATGGAAGACTATGTTTATAAGGGGTTTGTTCTGGAACTTTGTATACAATTTTAGAGTAATATGATTAAATTTGATCATACATAACTTTTAAATGACCTTTAAATAATTTTCTAGTAAAATATAATGCTCATAATTATTAAAATGTAGTGATAATAAAAAAAATAAATATTGAGCCGTGTTTTAGAATGCTTTACTTTTTGATTAATTTGTTTTTCACGGCTTCAATATTAATTGAAGCATGTGCTTTTTAATAAGCTATAAAATATATTAGAAATATTATTAAAAAAAAACTTGATGAAACTTAAGATACAATTTTAGATAAAACAAAAAGATCTCATCTAAAGTACCGTTTCAACCTAGTTTTGTATTTTTATCTACAATGGCAACTATAATTGGTAATAAAAACTTTTTATTATACACATAAAGTTTTTTACAAAACAAAGCAAATATAAAACAAAACTTTTAAAGCCTTTATAAAGTTTAACTTCGAAGTTTAATGTAACAAGAACTTGGTATGCCAAGGAGCAACGTTTAGTAAATCCATGTTAATAAATTATGCGTTTTTATATTGAATATTGTTTACCAACAAAAATATATTGTTTTAGGTTTTTACAACCAAGTGAAAATAGCTTAACGCTTGTTATGTGAAACTTTAAAATTAAAAAGTAAACAAAAATTTCCTTTTAACCTATTTTAGATATTTAGAAAAAATTACTCCTAGTCCACTATTAAGGCGCCCGACTTTCGTTGAACGCCTTTCAAAAAAATAAAGAATGAAAAATTGAGCAAAAAATCCCTCCAAACTCGCCCACTGTATTTAAGCATATTAAAACACAACAGACTATGCCTTAACACAGTGCTTCTGAAATGGGGTTCTGCGGAACCCTAGGGTTCCGCGAAGCCTTTCGAAATTTAATAAAGAAATTTGAAAGAAACAAAAAACATAAATCATAAAACTCCAAAAAAAAATGGAACACATAAAATGGAAAACATATATAATTATAGCATTCATTGATCTGCTTAGTGTGTATCTAGCGGTAGGACTTTTAATGGGTATTCATTATTAATATTTTTATTATGCGAGGAAAAATTTTTATGACGTTGCGATTAATCATTGTTGTTTTCGTTTATTTATTATAGAATCATAAAATACCTACTGCATCTGGCGCACTTTGAGTTTGACTCGACTTAATACTATTACAATTGGTATGATTTTTAACAATGATATAGTTTTGCTAAAAAAATCGTTTTTCACTGAAATTCTTTATTTTTTTGCAGGAAATATTATATTAAACATTTTATGTAAAATTAAATTAGGGGTTCCACAGAAAAGTTGAACTTTGGAAAAGGGTTCCGCCACTAGAAAAAGGTTCAGAAGCACTGCCTTAACACATACTTGTTTAGAAAACTTATATCACTGCATTATTAATTGCCTAGCATTATTAAGGCCATAGGGGGGGGGGTCCACTTTGTTTTTTACAACTTGATCTTATTTTGTAGAATTTAATCTGAGCTATCAGACACTTTTAACCGCTTAAAAAAACTCAAAGTAACTTTTGAGATATAAGCGATCAAACAAAGGGCGTTCAATAGGTTCCTTATGGAAGGCAAAAACTAAAAATGCGATAAAAGACTATTTCACTAAAAATCTATCTCCTCCTTCATTTTTTGAGTAATCTTTCTCAAATTTTTACAGAATGTGTATCATTAAACTTTAAAGAGATCTATTGTAAGAATTTTTTTAATTTTGAGTAAAAAAAAAATTATTGTCAAAAAACTACCCTTTTTTTTAGTTTTTTGTGGATAAAATTTTTATTTTTCAAAATTTCAAAAATTCCAACATTCAGATTCTTCAAAATATTAAAAGGAACATTTCCTGAAAATTTGAAGTCTCTAGGTCAAAAAATGAAGGAGGAGATAGGTTTTTAGTGAATTTTAAAATTTCCGAGAAAATTGACCCCAAAAAATTTGCGGTCCATACGTTTATATTGAAAAATTTTTACAAAAAATTAAATATCTCAAAAGATAAATGATATTTTTGAATTCTATAAAAACTGGCTTATAGTTTGTACTTTAAGCTTTCATATAAAAGCCAAAGTTAATTTTAGTAAAAAAAAATGTTTACCTATGGCCTTAACTAAATTACTTGCAAAACCAATTTAAAAAAACTGGTTTAAGTCGAATTAAATAAGTATAATTTAAAAAAAGTTTTTTATAAAAGTTATACACTATCTTATTTCAAAAATGTACTAAACGCACTACACATGCTGTTACTATCAGACTGTTTAAATAAGAAAAATTAGAGTAAACTATAAATTTATTAAAATGCATACTACATAAAAACTTCGAAAAAAAGTTTTTTATTTGTGTTACAAAACAAATAACGCTCATAGTCCTAACCACAGTCAGCCTTTTAAAAATTTAAAGTTTTTGTTTAATTATACTACAAGCTGTTTCTTGAGTATTAAGATTACAAAAAAAGAAAACAATAAGTATACTCTATCTTAATGATAAATATCTTTATAAAATGAACAACTAATAATAACATTGCAGCAGTCGAAGGCCAATTGTAGAAACTGAGGGGGAGGGGCGGACTGTATGCTGGGTGGGATTGACTTGAGTATTCCTTGGTACTGGTCCAAACTCAGTCCGAAGTCGTTGCTTCTTGGTAGCTTGTCCGGATCGCACGGCAGCCTTGCTATCAGCTGACACAACATGATGCCGAATGAAAACACATCAGCCTGAAACAGTATTTAAGTACAAGTACAGAGAAATAAATACATATTTAAAAAGGGTACCGAATTTCTTAATATTTTGTGAATAAATTTAATGTGAAAATTAAATTGTACAACAAAATAAATACTGTTTTTTTTTGGCATAACCTGTGAAAGTTACAGGATTTAAACTTTTTAGAACTTGTGTAAACTTTATATATGTATAAAATATATATTCATTTTATTAAAAGGCAAATAAAAAATTGTATCAAAAAAATTCTAAAAGCATAGCGTTTTTAAAAAAACAACTAAATATATATTTATTGGTTTATGGTAAATAGCTTTTTGTTCACTAAGTTGTTACAGTAGTTTATTTTGGTCAAACGCATTAAAAATATTGTTTTATTTGTAAACATAAAAATCAACTTTTTTTATTAAAAAAAACATAAGTTCTATTGATTGCCTTTATTAGTTTAGTAGTTATAAACATATATAAAGCAAAAAAACCTATAGAAAGATAATTAAAATACTACTAACTTATAACTGCATTTCTTAAATTGGATATTCCTTTATTATTTATCAATATATATAAAAAAATTCTTGTCAACAATTGTGGACATGTCAAGTTTAGTTAATTTACTTTTATATATAGCCTATTTTAATGACAAAACTAGTCATTTAATTCAACATAGAACTTTCAGAAACTTAAAAGGTCTAACTTACATATGTTTTATTATTTGAAAATTGGGTTTTGCATATATTATTTTTCATGGATCTAAAGCTAACCTAAGCTTAATTCCTACACAAAATATTCCTGATAAAGCTTATTTCTAGATTTCATACCAAATAAACAAATACATACGGTTTGATCGTACGGTTTGCTATGAATAACTTCAGGTGCAACAACGTAAATACATCCTGTTGAGTGCTTTTCTTGCAATATTTTGATTTCGGTTTCATTTGTGGGTACTTTTTCAGCCAACCCAAAGTCAGCGACCACACAGCTGTAAGGGGTTTGTTTGCTTTTTCCGGTATTCATGACACGGACCAGACAATTCTGTTCATATTAGTTTTTAGATTTTTACTTAAGTTGTTTAATTGTAAAAAGTAGATACGTAAAAACATAAACAGTTCAAAAATTTGATGGAAGTTAGTACACTTGCCTAAAAATAAAAAGTGAAGCTACTTGATACAGAAAAAATTTAACTTTTAATATCATTAAGTATTTAATGTTTTGAAATAAAAAATTAATATTTTTTATAAATTAATAATAAACTACTTGGAGTTAGTATAAGAATTGGTACAGTATTAAGTACAGTATTGTTTACCATTTAATAAGTGTACAACTCATTATAAAAAATGGATATCTTCAACTATTATTTTAACAACTCCAAATTACTTTAAGATATGGTCAGCAGTAGCAGAAAATATAACGTTTGAATTTAATTTTTTTTAAACACTATAATTGTAAAAAGCTAATTTATATTATAGAAACTATTTTGATAAGATTATTTAAAAACTACACTAAATATCAACTTGGATTTATTTTTGAAAACTACGCTGTAGATACGGATAGAAAACTTAAACAAGCCTTAAATTTTTTAAAGAAACATAAACTTAAACCTTTTGAAAAACTATCCGAAGTAAAAGTTTAGCTACAATCAGTATGAAGCTAATAAATATAAGTTGTGAAAAAGTTTGACTAAAGAGTAAGAAAAAACTTTTAGTAAAGTTTATATTTATTCTATCGTGTTAAACATTTTATTAAAACAATAATGATAGTAATATAACAATCAAACTTTGTTCGTTTCAAATTTAAATAAATTAATGTTCCTGAAATGTACTAAAAACTAACTATAATTTCAATTATTAGTTTTAGAATCGTTAGTTTAAATTAGAATAACTTAATTAACAATAAGTTGTGAAAAAATTAAACAGTTTGATGCTCTTAAACTTATAAAATAAAAAACATAAAATACAATCAATAAAAGCTAGTGTTGAGTCTTGCTACCAAGATTTGCGAAAATTTATTAGAGCGCAATGATGAATTATTCAGAAAGCAATAAACAAAACCTCTCGTTCAAGTTTCCTTATACACAGAAGCAAAGATTATAATAATTATAAGTTTCAAAGTACAAAAAAGCGTTTTGAGTTTTTATATAATATTTTAGACAAAAGTTTTGTAAAAGATATCCACCAAAAAAAATTTATTAAAAATAAAATAATAAAAAATAAATAAAACAAGTAGCCATGAACTTGCATAGATAATATATTTAACTGATTTACAAAACTAACTTTTGCAGATAAATCTCGATGAAAAATTCCACAGGAATGCAAATAGTTCATTCCTAGAGCAACATCCATAGCCAGCCTAATTCTAACATTCCATGATAATTTGATGTTGTTTAGAATCAACTGGTCCAAATCTCCACCATTTATATACTGCAGCAGTTTATAGAGACTTATTTTTTATAAATTAAAATGAAATTAATTTGAGGAAATATTTTACTTACAATTCAGGTAAGGGTTTTTATAAGAGATTAGTTTTAAAAAAGACTTTAGTCTATGTATGATCTTTAAAACTACCAAGATAAAAGAAAATATAATATAGGAGTATCTAATAAATTAAAAGAAATATATTATTAGAATGAGATTCTTTAAAAAAAATTTAATCACAAACTTTAGTCAATATGAAAGTTTCAAAACAAATACTCATATTTATTTCAAAATTTAATTTTTAAATATTTTTTCACAATCATCTGTTTGGTGTATTAGAAAAAATGTAAAGCAACGCGTTTTTTGTGATAAATTTTATTTAACTATTTTAAGTTTTAAAAAGCGCTTTTTTAGTATATACTTATTATGAAGTTAACTATAAAACTTGTAAAAAAAATACAGTCGATTTTATTACATATTTTGAAATTAGGTTATAACAATAAACACGGCAAACTTTACATTAGGACAAACGTAAAAAAATAGTTTTGTTAGTGAGCAGAATTAATATAAATTAACTATTTATACTATAATTTTTTTTTCAAAATACTTGACAGTTGTCATCCTTAAACATTCTTAGTATGGTTTTATACTAAAATAATATAAAATTATTAGAAAATTTATTTTAAATATCAAATGTTTACCTCTGTTAAAGCATGAATTTGACCTTCATCAACACAAGCACCTTTTAATCTGTCAATTGCATGCAAATTAATTTTATTTTGTTAGCTACAAAAGTCAGCAAGTTAGAATAAATTTATTTTCATGCACCTTTTATACTAAAAGTTATAAACTTATGGTAAGTATATTTCAAAAATAAGCTCAAAATGAAGACTAGAAATTTAATATTAAATATAAAAAAATGAATTTATAAAGAATTTAAATTGTCATAAATATGTTTTAAAAATAATTATACTACTTATCTAATTAACAAACTCTATACACAAAATTAAATTGTATTATAAAATAGGGAAAATTAAGGGCATAGGGGGGGTAAACACCCTTTTTTGGTTTTTGATCTTATTTTATTTAGTTTTTACTAAGCTACAAAATGCTTTTTACAGACTTAAAAAAATCAAAATAATTTTTGAGATATAGCCGGTCAAAGTCAGAGGCAACAATAGGTTCTTTATGGGAGGCGCAAACTAAAACGGCAAAAATAGACTATTTCACTAAAAATCTATCTTCTCCTACATTTTTTAAGATAACTTCCTCAAATTTTCAGGAAATGTTCCTTGATATATTTAGAAAATTCTGTTGGAAGGAATTTTTGAAAAATTAAAAAATATAAATTTTATTTAAAAAATAAAGAAAAAAAACAGTTTTTTTTTTGTTTTTTTGTTATAAAATTTTTATTTTTTAATTTTTTTAAAATCTGTTCCGACAGAAATTTCTAAATATTGCAAGGAACATTTCCTGAAAATTTGAGGTAGTTATCTCAAAAAACGTAGGAGAAGATAGATTTTTAGTGATTTCTAGTTATTTGTTGTTTTAGTTTGCGCCTCCCATAAGGATCCTATTGTTGCCTCCGACTTTGACCGGCTATATCTCAAAAATTGTTTTGAATTTTTTAAATCTGTAAAAAGCATCTTGTAGCTTAGTAAAAACTTCATAAAATAAGATCAAAAACCAAAAAAGGGTGTTTACCCCCCTATGCCCTTAACCTATTTTTTACACAATGAAATTTATAAATAACTGTTTATAAGTATAATAAATTCATTTAAATTTGTATATTTATACTAAACTTATTTTTAATTTTTTTTTAAACTTACAAGAATTGGTATAGCATCTGTTTGACAAAATATTTTTTTTAAATTATCTTATTTCAACTCTAAAACCAGTATTTTCAGTAATCATCAAGGCTTATATTATACACTCAATACTATTATGATTATTTTAGTTTTGTTTTTTATTTTTAAAAGCTAGAAATACATATAAATTTACTTTAATTATATTAAAGCTGTACTGTAACTATCTGTACTAAAACTGTACTGTACAAGTATTACTTGAGAATATTTGGATGAGATAATCTGTTCATCAACTGAAGTTCCCTTAAAATACTTCTTTTATTATTTGTGTCTTTGTTCTTTTTTAAAACCATTACTTGGCCAGTTAATTTGTGAGTAACCTACATATAACAATGTTTTATATTGATAAGTAACAAATTTT
Organism: Thalia democratica; assembly: GCF_965202585.1. Lineage (NCBI taxonomy): Eukaryota > Metazoa > Chordata > Thaliacea > Salpida > Salpidae > Thalia > Thalia democratica. The sequence goes on from NC_139165.1 coordinate 65,510,516, forward strand.
TACTAGTAATATAGTTAAATACTTTAAACTAAACTAAATCAACTAGTTTTTTTGTTTTAAAATAGTTTACCATAAAACATTTTTTAAAAATAACATAAAATAAACTTTAAAAATACTTATGAAGTAACATTTTGTTACTTTTTTTATTACAAAAACTAAAAGAAAATTAATAAATTTTGTTTAATAATATAGTTTTGCATTACAATGGAACTGACTATACTAAAAAACATAACAAACTATACTTTTATTTTGAAACAAAACCAATATTAAAAGATTTACCTTGAAAACATCTGAAAAAAATCCAGATCCTAAATCCTCAAGATTAAAGTCATCAATTCGAGCTAAATTAGAAAAAGCATTTTGTACGGCAGTATAATGGGGAATGTTTAAAGATCGTCTTTTCTGTTTTGTTGATCCTTCATTCACTTTTATTTTTGACATTTGAGAAACTTCATTAATGTCAATGCTTCTGAAAATATGATTCTTCATCTCATTACATAGAAAAGTGTGGAGAGTTTATCTTTGATATCAGTATTGTGAAATTTTATAACTGAAAAATAAAACATTTCAAAAACAAAAAAACAAAGTTATGAACTTAATTTAAAAAAATTTAATAGGTGCATGGGTATTTTTTTATTAACCGTTTTATACCATTATTTATACTTGAACTAATTTGTAATTAGATGTTTAAAATATTATAACATGTTCTGAACAACAAAAAACAGCATTCAAGATCATTAGAAAAGTTTCATTTTTAACAGGAGATTTCAACATACGTAAAAGTTTTTTTTTAAAGCTTAGACAAATTAAAAAATTTTCATACAAATATGAATATATATGCAAAAATTGATATTGTTTTAAAAGTTCAAAATATATTTTACTTAAAATTTTTGATAAAAAATATGACAAACTAATCTATATATTTTGTAAGCAGTCAAAGATTTTTTATAAAAACATTTTGTACAATAAATTTCATACCAGAAAATGTTTTCTATTGTATTCTACCTAAAAGCACCCTTTATTCAAGTTATACAATGCTTTCTCAAAATTCAATCCTTATAAGTTACTTATATGGAATTTATGTATAAATGTCTATATCTAATAAATTTAAAAAGGAAATTTAAAAACTAAAACTTTAACTCCTATCAATGATTTTAACTTTAAATAAAAAAAAAAATGAAGCAGAGTTTATTTCAAAAGGAAAAGTAATAAATAAGTTTTCTTTATAGAAGTTGTACTTTTAATTTTTGTACATGTACATAAGCAGCTTCTGTTGAACATATTTTATGCTTGAATAATGGCTGTTTGCAAAAGGTGTGAGCAAACATAATTTTTAAAAGTGCAATTAGTTTTAATACTTAGAAAATTTTAGTCTACAACCAAATACAAAAACTGTAACTTTATTTTATACACAGCAGTAACATACTGTTATATAAGCTTGAATTAAATTACTTGTTTTTGGAATTTTGAACTTTCACTACCTGGAAGTTATTGGCTCTAGATAAAAAAAAAAAGGTTCTTATATTTTATTGGTGGAAGGGATTCAAAATTGGGTTAAAAATAAGCACTAAAATGAAGGTATTTGGTTATTCCAATGTGAGCAAGACAAGCTAGGTGATCCAAAATCATGGAAAACTACAAAATCCAAGAAATGCTTAGCTGAATTCATTCAAGTCTGTTAGTGTAATCAATGATCCAATGGTTGCCAAGGGAGGTTCAATGGTTGACAACAAACGTCAAGTAGTCAAAACAGAACATAAAGTTAATTTAGAACATCCAGTAGTCAACACGTAAGATTAAGTCAATTTACAACACACAAAAATCATGGTGAAACATCCAGTAGTCAAAATATAAAAACTAGTAAATTCAGAACATAGAATAGTCAATGTGAAAAATCCAGTCAATTAAAAACACTCAGTCAACGTAGAACATCCAGTAGTAGACAAAGTGTATTCAGTGTATAAGATCTGATGGTCAATAAGGTCAATAAGAAATATCAAGCAGTTATTGTTACAGATCCAGAAGCTTAAATTTGATTATCTAATGGTAGATTTTAGTATTTCAGTATTTTATTATAGAATTGTATATAAGACGTTAGAGTGTACAAGTACCTTCTAAACATTGATATAAGTAATGTCTGCAACTTGTTAGAATAGGGATTGGCTGGAATAGTTTAAATGACATACCTACCAATGTTTATAAAATTATATTAGAATCTAGTCTCCAAAAGGTAAAACTTTTGCCTCAAGCATGTAAATCTGGAAAACTAAACCAAATTTTGGAGCTTACAATAGATATTTTGCAATTTGAAATGAACGACTAAAAAAATCATAGTTCCAATCTTCTGAAGATTTTTAAAAAAACTTGCATTTAGTATAGTAAAATAGTCAAGTAGATATAGTTTTTCGTCAAGCTGAATTTAAAAATTGAGTAATTATTGTGAACTAAACAATAACAAAGTACTACCAACTGTCATGAACTAATTTTTTTTCACATCTGGCCTGCAGACTAAAAAACGTTGTCTGCACCTATATTAGAGGGATACATAGACAGTCCCAACACTAGTTTTAACTTTGCTTACCACATAATTTAAACAAGTCATGTTGTGGAAAGTTGAATGCAGAACATTTTTAAGTTTGTCTTTCCTGACTGCATTCCTGACACACACAAAGATAAATCAAAGAGCAACTTTTTAAATGCAAGATTTGCAGCATTTTTTTTTGCAGAGAAGAAGTCAAAGGCACACTATAGAAAGGTGTTGTAGCATGTAAAAAGGTTAACAAACTAAAGCATCAACTTAATTATGAAAATATCTGAGATGCTGAAAACTCCATTGATAGATTTTATCTAAAGATGACTCACTGGAAAAACTTGCATGTTCAATTTGCTGCTGGTGACAGGAAGAAAAAGATGACAGGTATAAGTCATTTAGCTCCTAAGGCTATGGACAATCGTGTTATCCACACTATAAACACTCACTACTTGTGACTTCTCAGCAGAACTCACTACTTGTCTTCATTAGGGACATAAGCCCAAACCTAAAAAAATATGGCAGGAGCAGCAGGTATTATCTTCAAAGCTAAATAAACTTAACAAACTTGATAAGCAGTTATTATTCAGTGGCCTGCTTAATGATCGTTTTTTTTCCAAGAGAGAAAAGTAGTTTTCTTTTTTAGTAATTTATTTGTTTAAAATTAACCTACAGATTGTGGTTCCAATTTTGTGACAGTGATCATATAGTTTAATTTTTGAGTTTTTTAAATTCATCATTGGCTAACTATTGCTTGAGGAATTAAACTACAAGATTTTCAAACTTTATGTTGATTTTAATGTTGATATCATAACCTTGTATGCAATTTCAAAAACATGCACAACAAAATAATTTTTTTAATTAAGAATTTTTTTTGATTATTTTTGATAATTAACTGAAAACTATAGAAGAGGACAGAAACTTTACACATGATACTACTTATTTGATTAAGGTTTATTATTCTAAAAGAAGAGTTTCTTCTTATGTTTTTTAAGTTATAAAATATACTTGTATCAAATAAACAGCTACTTATGTTTTTTTTTGTTCATGTATAAAAAAAACAATTAAAATAGTACACTTTTAAGTTAAAACATTAAAACTTTTCTCTATTAATCCTTTTTTTTTTTGTATGATTCCTGTATAGATGGACTTGAAATTATTTATTGACCTAATTCGGGTCTATAAAAAAGTAAACATTTAAACAACATTTTAGCATTATCTTGTAAATTAAGTTCTAACTAAACAGAAACAATGACATCATTAGCACCCTGTTGACATCATAATGTTGAATGTCAATTTATGTTGAGGTAAACAATTTTAACTTAGTATAGAAAAAAATTAAAAAATTTTTTTTTCAGCTTTAGAATAATGCTCACTTTTTGTACACCCTCTTTCATAAAGTAAAAAAATTTTTGTTTAAATAAGTAAACAATGTTCTTTTTTGTTGATTATAAGTTAATTCTGATAGTAAATTCTAATTGTTTTTTAAGACTTGTATTAAGAACAAATGACTTAGGCACAGAGCGAAATGTATCTAAATTATTATTAAAAAATGAATTTTACTTTAATAAACTTAACTAATAAACTATCAGACATTTTTCAACTTAGTTGCTTTTATATGATAATATAACATTAGTCTAAAACTCTTCCTTTTGCAATGATATATTTTTCAAGGGTCAGGCAAGTATGTTACATCATGTGTAATTTTACCTGCTTTTAAACTATTTAATTTTTTTAATTTGAAAATTCAACAGTTAATTAAGTAAACAAAACAGTTCTGATAACTTTAAATTATAATGAAAATTTTAAAAGTTATATTCCCATTTTTTACTAAAAAACAAGAAGTATCAAACTCTACTCACTGCAACAATAAACTTTTCAAAAGTTTTTATTTAATGTAATTCTTGGGACAAATGATATTAAGACTTTAACAGTAAATTTTAATCATAATTTTAAGAACTCTAACATAAGTTCTGTTTATTCAAAGTTAATTTATTATTTCTGTTTGACTATGTGCAAACAGTTTTGAAGCTTTTGAACATTTGCAATTTTTAGCTGTAAAAGCATTTTGAAATCTATGCAATATTAAAATAAACAATTTAAGTGACTAAATTTCATTTTTATGTAGATGGAATATTGTTTTCGGGTAGCTTGAAAATTTTGCAAATCGTTAGCATAAAAAGAGCAAATAGTATTTGCAGAGTCAGCAAAAAACTTTATTCATATTATTTTTAATTTTAATCATTAAAACTTTATTTTTGATTGTTTTTTTTATGTTTGGGCAAAGTGGGTCAGGGATAAAGGTATAAATTTAATAAAAAAATAAAAAGCCTTGAAAAAGTTTTGCTGACCCAGCAAATATTCAAATAACTTGCTACTTTTATACAAACATTGGCATTATTTTCAAGCTACCGTTTTATTTTTACTGAAGGTACTTGTTAAAAAGATAGTAATTATAGACAAACTTTTATTTGAGAATGTTTTAATACGAATAAGTATGGTCTTTTTTTGATGATTTTTTTCTTTAACTTTAAATTTTAATTTTGAAATTGTTTTAGAACTTTTTTTTCTAATTTTTTGTTTTTTTATTATTATAACTTTTTAAATAACCGTGACCAAGTCCTAGGACCAAATATTTTATGCGTTTTTTTTTTCATTTATTAAACTATTAAAATCTAAATGTTTTATTCTTTGCATAAATTTTATCTTAACTTTTTGAAAAACTAAATAACTTTTTTTTATCATCATGAAAAGATTTGTTTAAAAAATAATTAAGACTATAAAATAAAATAATAGTTAACATTAAGACCCATCAATAAAAAGCTATCTAAAGATGTACTTAAATCTATTTTTATACGGTTGAAGTTGTAAATAATACTTTTTAAGTTTTAAAAAGTATACTTTAACTCTACTAAATACTATAATTTAATTTTTACTTAATTGTAGAATCCTCCTCTAAGCCTTACTTTTTACTTTTTTCTAATTATATTTTTGATTAATAACTAAATTTAAAGAGAAAGTTAAAAAAGAAAACTTACTTTGTAACATAACTATGGTCAATAGACTGGTATGGAAAAGACCATAAGTTATTGAACTACTTATCATTTTCTTTGTAAGTACTGTCGTGAGCTAATTTATTTTTTATAAAAAAAAAAATAATAATAATAACGATAATTTTTTTTTTTTTTACAACAAAATGCTAATTCATTTAAAAAAAATTTACTCACTTTTTTTGTAGCTTACTGCAGAGCCAGTATTAACCAGTAGAAACCAGGTTTGCTAGAATGTTGCTTTATTGACTGAGCATTGAACACTTATCAAATGACTGTTTGTTTTAAATTAAGTTATATATACAAGTTAATTTGTAGATAGATATCGTTGAATTGACAAATGACAAACCTGGTAAAAACTTTAGACTACTAAAGGAACTAAACCGTCATTTACCTTAGATTTCGACTTTACGATCTTTTCATTTACATTTTTCCTGTTACATCTGCAAAAGCAATCACATAAAACTGAACAAACAACTTAAGATTAAACGAGAAAGTATAAGTAATAAAATCACTTTAAAGTCCTAGACAAGACGTTAAAAGGTATCTAAATGGTGTACAACTCGATAACCGAAATATTTTCTATGCACCAGGTCCTTAAACGAAATTTTTTAAGCGTTTTATTTTTGTTGTTCAATAAACTATTATAAACTATTAAACACGATATTTATTTCAAACTTAAAACTGAAAAGCACAGTATAGTTTGCAATATAGTACATAAATTTTATTATATCTTTTATATGTAAGTAAAAATTGAAATTTTGTTATTATTTGCTTACATATTTTTATTGATATGTAAGTAAATTACATTTAATCTACAAATCTCAAACAAATAATAAAATCAAACTTGTTTTAAAATAAACAAAATAATTTTCCTTGTTATAGTATAGTATACTGAATTAATAAAATAAACATTTTTGTTTAATATTATAAAATTGAATACTAAAGCTAAAATAAGCATTAAACTTAAACAAAAAAGTATGGTGATCTCATATATCCATTATTAAGGGTTTAAGTACCTAGAAATGATGTAAAACTCAATTTTATGTATAAAAACGAGTTCAACACGCCGACTCATTGAATAAAAGCTCATTGTAATAAACAATGTTAACCTCTTTATGTATTAGTTTTTACTTTTGAATTAAAAAAAAATATTTTTTTTTAGCTAAAACAGTTTTCTCTTAAACTTTAATGTTACGCACAGAACAAAGCTAAATTTTTAGAACCACTTAAATCGTTTTTAATATCTTTGTTTCAAAAGTAAACTGGTAACGTAACAAAAGTAACTGCTTTTATGTTAAATTCCTAAATTATAAAATTGGATTAACTAAAAGTATTACAAAACTATTTTTAGTGTTTTGAGTTCTTACTTTAAGTTTTGATATTAACTTTTTGTATACCTCATTAGCTGTAGAAAATACAAAAGCAATATTTTTCGCAACAAGGTTTAAATAAGAAGTCAAGCAAAGAACTTTTCATTTCTGCTTTATTATAGTTTATTGAACGACAAAAAAAAGACGCTCAAAGTATTGGGTGGGTGTCAGAATGACACAGAATAACACGGTGCGACACTATGGCACGGAGGATCACTTTGGCACAGCGTAAAATGACACGGTGCGTCACTCTGGCACGGTGCGTCACTTTGGCACGGAGGGTCACTTTGGCACGGCGACAAAATGACACGGTGCGTCACTTTGGCATAGCGACAAAGTGACACGGTGCGTCACTTTGGCACGGAGGGTAACTTTAGCACGGCGACAAAATGACACAATGCGTCACTTTGGCACAGCGAAAAATTGACACGGTGCGTCACTCTGGCACGGTGAGCTACTTTGGAACGGAGGGTCACTTTGGCACGGCGACAAAATGACACAGTGCGTCACTTTGGCAAAGCGACAAATTGACACGATACGTCACTTTGATACAGCGCCAAAACACGATACACGGTGCGTCACTATAGCATAGATTGTCTTTTTTGCACCGTTTTTTTCATCTATATTCGCTCTGAACGTCTTTTAACTATTTATTTTTGCAATAAGCGTTATTACTGCTTAAACCAAACTTTTAAAAACCTTAATTTGAAAGTTTTTCTATAGTACGTGTAAAAATTGTAAGCAAAATTGGGAAAAGTAAGTATAACAACACAGAAGTTTGAGTTAAACCAATTATTCTTTTAGTTATCATCTTTACTCCAAAAGTAACACATTTTGAATTCGAATTGTAAACATTTCGAAAAATGTAGCATTCAAAGCACATGTTTGAAAACTAAATTAAAATTTAAAAATAAATGCGCATTAAATATGTAAGTAAGTAAACCTTAAAATAAAACGTTATTTTGAATTTTTTTAAATTATTTTTTAAAAAATTTGTACTAAGTAGTTTTTACAGCGTTGTAAATTTATACATTTGATAGTTTATTAAACAAACAAAACTAAAAAGCTTAACCAAACAGTAGAAATTTTTTGTTCGATAATGTAACAAATTATTTTTATTTTAAGCTTTCATTCAGTTTTTTAAAACAAAATTATAACAAACTTTTAAGCAAAACTAAACTTCTTAGTAATATAACTTTTAATTATAAAAATTTTTCCAAACTATAGTAGCTTGATACATTTGAAACTAAATATGATAAAATGCTTTAAAATTTAAGTAAAAGTATAAAAACAAAAAAATTCTTAAGTTTTGTTTTTTACGTTTCACGACTTTTCATATTTATGTAATGAATTTAGTATTAGAATAAAATTTAGTACTTTTTCTTAAACATTTAATTAATTATTATCAGGAATTGTATTAAAAAATAATCTAGATTTAATTTAATACAGAGTTATTTCGTTGTTAGATTAAGTCATGCGTGTTTTAGCACTAGTTTTTAAAAATTCAGAGTCAAGCTGCTTTTGTAGTAATTAGCCAGTTATATTAAATATGTTTGATTTAACCTAGTAGTTTATTTAAACATAAAAGTTTTTTTGTTACTGTTTTTTAAACGACAAAAGATTATCACTCGAAAAGTTATACCAAAGAACATTTCAGCTATCGAGTCGTAAATCACATGCTTTAACAATCTATTACGAGCAGTTAAAAATATTTTTTTTATTGTTAAAACCTATATTTCCAAAAAAATACAAAAAAATATTCAATAAAAGGTAATAAATTTAGATGTTTATCTAAAACTCTGTATTGAAATTGTATAATAAACTAGTCTAAAAGCAAATAATTGAAATAAACGGTCCTGGAGCCTAAATTTATGAAAAAGTTAAAAATAGTATTATGAACAGTTAAGAGAAAATTAAGAGTCTGATGCAACCATTCGTGCGCATTTATATATTTATAACTTTTAAGAAAATTAAGCACTAGAGGTTATACATACAACATTGCTGCTGCAGCCTAGAATCAACATGTTTTTGAAATTGTACTTATTTATTGATTTATTCTAAGTCTTTTTTAATCACTTATCACTACTTATAAGTATCTTTTGATTTGATTACTAACTAGTTGAACACCTATAAATATAAATATTCTAAAATAGCTTTCTCTGAGTATTAAACTGTGTTTTAAGGGTTTTAAAACATTCAAAAAACTTTGTAAAGTAAAATGTACCATTCACTCATTTTAAAACCTAGTTTGTATAAAATAGCATTAAGTACTATCCAGTGAATATTTAAAATAAGTTAATTAATTTAGGTAGTTTTGAACAAAAAAAGGTTTTGGTAAAAGATTATGTTATGAATATATAACACCATAGTTTTATAATGAATTTAACAAAACAAAATTAAAAATTAGTTGTGTTAGCAATTTAAGTTTTTTATAATTAAAAAAATCCTATTCTAAAATTAAAAAAAATATTACAAAATAGTAATACACTGTATAATAATTTACTTTTGTTTTCTACTGTTAATCCTTTCTGGCAAGTCTAGTTGTTATGTTAAGAAAAAATTAGGAAAAAATTATGGAATTAATATGAGCGAGAGGGTAGAACTGTTGTAGAAAATATTTAAATATGCATTGTTGTACAATTTGTGGAAGTGGTTTATTGAGTTTTATTTATAGAGATGCTTGATGTAGGGAATGTTTGGCTAAAAAAACTAATTTATTTGCGGTTATTTGTACTGATACTTTTATCTATGCATTTTTAGTGCTTAGGTGCACAATTTTATTTGAAAAAGAGTAATATATTTCTACTTCTAAGTGCACGATAAATGTTGCAATTAATATAAGTCGCATAGAGGCGCAAAATTTTGATCTTTTAAGTCAAATGCACAATGATTTTTTGAAGATGTTGCTACTAACGTAAATCGTCAAAAAACGCAGTATCTTAGTTCAAAATTGCAACCAGTTAAGTCGCCAAAAGAGCGCAAGTATTACTTTTTTTAAGCATAAAAACGTAAAATAATACCGCATTAGAATTTAGAATTACAACAGCAGAGTAGTTGTTCTCATTAACGTCTGAGTTTTAGCTGATAAAACTATTTTTTTTATGTGTTTACTACTACTGTTTATATTATTGATTTGATATGCTGATTGATTGTTCTAAAGTGTAGATTGTTTTGTTTTAAATCAGAATGTTGCTGATGTTTAAAAGTATGTTTGAATGAGTTTTCATCTTTCTTAGTTGCAAAATGGCAAGCCATTTGCCACATTTTATTACTCGTTTCAAGTTCAAATATACAGTTGTGTTTAAGTTTTCCCATTCGAAAGAAATCAAAAATAAATTCCCTTTAATTTGGCAGTCGTATTTTGTTAAAAAAGTTGCTGCTTTTGCATCTTTGTGAACTTTGTTTGATACAAGTAATTATTTGTCGTTTATTAAGCACAGCTTTTAAGCACACCTAACACCTTGCTACTGCTTAAAAATGAGTATATTGTTTATAAGTACGACGATGGACAGTAAAAGATATAAATATTACGTGTTTCACTTTATTTTATGAAGTCACAATCAAAAATTCCTGAGGTCTTTGGTTTTAAAGTTAATCAATGTGATTGTTGCTGATTCTACAAAACTGGTTAGAAGACAGGAAACCGAAAAGTTTCCTATAAAAATAAGATCGTTGTCCATACCAATGAAGATTGAAGTTTCAAAACAAATCGTTCCCTCCCTTATTAACAACCGTGTCATTTTGTCGCTGTGCTGAAGTGACCCTCCGTGTCATTTTGTCGCTGCGCCAAAGTGACCCTCATTGCCAAAGTGACGCACCGTGTCATTTTGTCGCTGTGCAAAAGTGACGCACCGTGTCATTTTGTCGCTATGACAAAGTGATGCACCGTGATATTTTGTCGCCGTGCCAAAGTTACCCTCCGTGCCAAAGTGACGCACCGTGTCATTTTGTCGCTGTGCCAAAGAGACGCACGGTGTCTATTTGACAACCGTGTCATTTTGTCGCTGTGTCATTCTGACCCGCTCCCGGTTTAGAGTGCTATGGTTGAGTAAATTGTGTGCATGCGGAATTTTCTTAATTGCTTTTGATTTTTTTTTAATCTTTTTCTCTTAATATATGTATGGTCTATTTTGTTTTTGTTTACTCTGATCATGATTGGCTGGTTTTGGTCTGTTGACGGGGAAAGATATTGTATGGTTATGCGTGATTGTTTATTTGCTTTTTTCCAGTTTTGTTATATTTTATTTGTTAGCTGTATATATTAATTAGTATTGTATAAATATAAGATTTTTTATTATTCTTACTTTTATTAAAATAAAATTAACTTTACCAATATAAGTTTCAGAAACTACATTTTTCGTAATAGTTTTTTCTTTTAGTTTAATTTTTCTGAGAAACATTTCAGTAAAAAAGTTAGTTATCAGGCTTCAAGATAGTTATTTAATGCTAATGTATTTATTATAATACTAGTTTTATGTGTTTTTCAAACAACTGATTGTGAGTTCACTATGTTGGCAGTGATCACATGATTGGATTGTTGGTGTGATTTTTTTTGTTGTAGCGCCGGTGAACACTTACTTGGGGATTTGAGCTTCATGATTTTCCCACACTTTGTGGTTTTTAGTGTTGAGATTTTAGCCTTGTGAGTGTTCTCAAAATGGCGTGTCACCAAAGGTTTTATTTGTTTAAAAGATAGTTTTTGTCTATTTAATTTTTTATACTTAAAGTTAAATATTAATGGGGCAGGTATAATTACAAGTGATGTAACACACTCACTTTTCCCCAGAAAACGTTTATCGGTGCAAGGGGTAGAGTTTGAGACTGATTTTTTTTTACATAAAGAAAACTTTAAGTTTAAGTCAAGGCTTAGCCTCTGTTAGACTCTCATCGATAATTTAAAAGTAGTATGATAAGCTTTGTTCTAGAAACTTTTTGTAGTATAAAATTTGACCAGTTATATAAATAAGTAGCAATAACTTCTAGAAAGAATAAAGTATAGCTCTACTACAACAAAAATAGTTATATATATAACTGATACTTATACTACCAGTTGATAAGGTATCTTTTTAAGTGCTAAATTTGTTACTGCTTAGTTTTATTGTTTTCATTAGTGGTTTATGTAAATAATGCTGTTTCTATAGCCACTGTCAATGACTAGAGTAAAAATAGATATGAACTTGTTAAAATATTTTGTTGTAAACAATTATCTCTTATATTTCAACCTATTTTAACTAATCTAAAAGTTTTGTACAATATTTAGTAATCTTTTAAAGAAGTAAGAGAATAAATTACTTGACATGAATTATAAAACTGCTTCAATTATCTATAAAACCCTATTTTCTTATTTTTAGTAAACTACTCTTTTTAAAAGTTTTGAAAGACACAGTTTTAGAAAAAGTATTAGAAATTGTAGTTTTTAACAAGTATCTAACCAGAAAGTACTTTAAATGTGTAATATTAATTACATTACTAAATATATAACATATTTTAAGACAATTAAGCTAGTAATTCATTAGAAAGAGATCTATTCTTTAAACATTCTTTTTATTTAGTAATTTTATTTACAGGTTTGTTATTGTATATGATAAATTAAGTGAATAAAAAACAAAACACAAGAAGCAAGCCTTAATTATGATATTTTCTTCTAAAAAATGATCAAATAAATAAGCTTGTTTAACGTGAATCAGAAAATAAAAACAAGCTTTGATTGTAGCAGTGTTTCCAGTTTTTTAATAAATTTACGTACTATCAAATTTAAAGTTGTCATTGTTTGTAGCCAACTGGTTTTACATACTCATGCTACTAAGTAGGTTTTGATTTTTTTTGTTTAGAATAACTTTAAAAATAAATTCTTATGGTTTTCGTAAACTTAAATATTAATATTTTTTCGATCATTTTCAACGATCGCTTTAGGAATATTATAAAAGTTAAACTAAAAAGGACTTGGTGAAATTTATATTTTCGTACTTTAATAATGTTTGGCGTTTTATCAATCGTTTTAAACCTTCATAAAATAAAAGTTTGTAAACGAAAATTACTTAAAAATACTAGAATTAAACCAAAGTATATAATTATTGGAGCTTTTTTAAGTGCCTAAATTGCTCAAATTTTTTTTTCAAATTAATATGACAACTACTTATATAAACATTTTCATTAAAAAAACACTACAAAATTAATACTTGCAGAATGTAATAGGCTTATATCATTTAAAAAAATATATACAAAGATAAGATTTGTCTCCACTGTACGAGGCATTTAACCATAACTAGTCTATGAGAGCTTCTATGCTACTTTTCAAATAATAACTATTTTTATTGTAATGGCACCTTTTGTGCTCACTAAAGCGTAAAATTACCAAAGTTTTATCAAAACAATTATATAAAAAATTTCACATGATGTAAAAACGTTGTTTAATGTACTTTTGTGATGATTCAACTTTTATTTTTAATTATTTTTAATTTAAACGTGATAAGCGTTTTTGTGAAGTAATGTAAAAAAAAACTATTGCAAGCAATCTTTTTGATTGGACCTAGCTTGTTTCTGTGATTTAAAAAGTATTTACTAGTTATTATAAAAGCTTTCATTTTTTAATATTGAAGATTACTAGAAGTTAAAACGTTTATTTATAAAAAAACATTTTCTTAAAGTTTATGTAATTAAAAACTGAACTCAAATCAAATTGTGAAAAATTCATGCAACAAAAAGTTAAAATTAAAAAAAAAAAAAGCAAGTGCTCACAAATAAAATATTCTTATTCAAGTGTTTACACGAAACTGTTCAATTTTTAAAAATCTTTATAACTTAGAGTGAAATCACTCAACGTCTAAAAATACTTTTTTAAATGAAACTTATAAGAAACAATGATTTTAGCTAACTTTCTAATTAAAATAAATCAAAACTTTTATACTTTCACTTTATTATAATTTCTTAAAATCCTGAAAGAATACTGTTTTTTAAACATGTTTTATACCCAATAAGTTAAAATGATTAAAAATCTGTTTATAAAATTAAAGAATATTATACTGTGTTTGAGATGTAAAGGGGTTGTACAAAAATTGAAAAATATTGTTAAAAACATATTGAGAACTTATTAAACCTGCAAAAAAACTTAAATTACAAAGAAAACTAACTAAGTAGTTAAGTGTAGCATATGAAAATATTAATAAAAAATAAACTTTTAAACTTATTATAATAAATTTTTTTCAAGTAAAAAAGTTCAGTACATCAAATACTGGATTTCATGGTATTTAAGTTTTAAAAATGGTTTGTATAAAGGTGAAAAATAGGTGATTGCATAAAGACAAAGAAGCAAAAGTGCTGCATATTGACTAGAAAAATAATTTCTTTGTTATACGAATGATCATTTCAGTTATTACAGAATCTCACTTAAAAACGAGTAAATTATTAAAAAAAAACAATTATTTAACAACAGCTTAGTCAAGGTTTTGAATAATTTTTGTATTTACCTTATTTTCTTAATTAACATATAAAACTTTTTATAGAATTTGAATATTTTTTTTTGCAAATAAAACTAAATTCTAATATATTCTTTCCTCAATTGACTATATAATAAGTTATTGCAGCAACAAAACCAATATTTGTTAAGACTGAATATGCAAGTAACAAGTATTTTTGATTGAATCCCTGTAAAGTAAACATATTTTTATTTATTTGGCTTTACTTAAAACAAATATTTTTATCAATGTGTTATCTTATGCTTAAAAACTTTAGAAACTAGGTCAACTCGTTTAATGATTAACAGTATAAAAAAAATTATTTTACTAAGTTTTAGATAAAGTTTTAAAATTAATTATTCAATAAAATCATAGAAAATCAGTAGGGTTATTATAAAGTTTTCAAAAATTACAGTAAATATTAAGAAAAAAGATATAAACATCAAAAAAAGCTTGACTAACCGCTTGAGAGTTGTTAGTAGTTTTGCTGTATTCTAAAATGATAGTTTGTTATAAAATTTGTGAATAAATAAATAATTTTAAGTTATAGAAAATAAACTTTACCAGTAGTATTTATCTAATTAAAACTTGATAGAAAAACACAGAAAATTAACTATTAATATTGCTGCAACTAATTTGTAATAATATTTTATAAAAGATTTACTAAGATTGCTAAATATTAGTGATTCACTGGATCCAAGATCCGGATTCGGACCCGCTCTTTTTTTGCCTGGATCCGGAACCGCCCGCATCCTAATTTAAAAAAAAAAGATCCGGAACCGGATCCTAGCTAAGATTTAGCTGGTTCCGGATCCAATTAGTTTGGAAAGACTTTATTTTCCGCGATCAGCTTCTTTCAGTTTTATATACTTATAAAATTGTGTTTTAAATATTTAAAATATTCAAAATTATTCAAGCGAAAGAGATTAATTAAGTACAGTAACCTCTCGCATCTTTACGCACTCGTGACGTTACGCACTCTCGTTTAGTTACGCATTTTAGAGTTCTAAAAAATTCAAAAAATAAAATTTTTAATTTTTTTTTAATATTGCGCAAATTAGGTTCACTGTGATTTTATTAAAACCCATTAATATATCTTTTATACAATGCAAGACAAGTTTATTCTTATGTGGGCAAAGATCAAATTAAAAAAAGTTGTATTAACATAAACAATTTTTATTAAACATTTTTCTTATACTTTATATATTTTTGTTCAAAAGAATAAAATCCATTACAGCACCAAAAGCATATTTTTGTAAAAGGCTATAGAAACAAATTTTATTATAGACACCACACCATTTCTTAATTGTAAACAAATGATTAATTATAAATTGAATTTGCTAAGTAGAATAGAATACAAATGTTAAGTATCAAAAAAGTCACATATAAATAAAGATAAAAATAAAATCTACTTATTATTTAAATTAGTAAACAATTTTTACAAGTATTATTATTTTGTATAAGTTTTAATCCTTTTTTTAATATATTTATAGATTTATCTTTTGTTTTCATATTAATAAAAAAGTAAACAAATTGTTCAAAGTGGGAAAGTCCCCAGTCTGCTTTATATAAACAGCCATTATAATAAGTATATTTGCTACCTCTCGTATCTTTACGATCTATCATATCTTTACGCACTTTTTCTGTGGACACAATGTGCGTAAATAAGCGAGAGGTAATTAAATTATTTGTAAACATACAGGTACATATATCCATTATAGTAAAAATAGTGAACTGTTAATTTAACGTTTCTTGCAGATTAGATTCTTCTACTGAATCTATAGTTAAATTCTATTTATAAACTTAAAATATTTTCTTTTGTTAGTATAAAACATATATTTAAATTTTGATGAGTTTCAATTTGTTAAAAGTCTTTAAATTTTAACTTAAATATTTTATTCTCATTTAATTATATTAAATAATGTAAAAAAATCTACAAATGCAGCTCATTTAATGTTTGGTTACTAAAACTTTAAGAGAAAGCAATAGTTCAACAAAATTTTCTGCGCGACAATGCAGTTAACATGAAGGCTGGTGTTGTTGTTAGAATTCTCTTTAGCACCCTATTTCATTCACACGCTTCAACTGATAATTAAAGATTCACTGTTTTCAGAAAGTAACATAAGTGTGTTAACAGCCAAGCCCGTCAAACTGTTGGCCACAGTAATCATTCTTCTACAGCGTGCGAGAAACCAAAAAAGTCCAGGTCACTTTAGGTTCATCAGTGTCAATGCAAAAAGCCATGCTACTTGTGCAAGATGTTAAAACAAGGTGGAACTCAACCTACCTTATGTTAAAAAGACTAGAAAAATTAAAAACAAGTGTCCAGAACTACGTGGCTAACAACAAATTTAAATCTGAAAATATTCTTACAGTTGATGAAAGGAAACTTGTTAGCCTCCTTAATGAGCTGCTCGAACGCTTTTATATAGTAAGGCAGCAGTGTAGTAAAAACAACGTATTGCTGTCAAGTGTAATTTCGCATGCAGCAGTACAAAAAACGTTTTTTAATCATAAAGCTTATAGTCCATCAGGTCAAAGTAGTTCTACAGCCTTACCAACCTTAGTAGAAAATATAAAAGAGGATTTTGAAAGAAGGTTTTATACTACTAATAACAGCACACGAATAAACCTTCATATAATGACTTGTTTGTACTCACAACAGCTATTGATCCACGGTATCGACTTGACTTTTTCCCTGCTAATCTTAAACAGAAGGTTGTAAGGCTACTAAAATCAAGGTAAAAAATCATAGTTGTCGTGAGACTGGTCAAGTTCCTTTAGTACGCCTAATAAACCTAAAGCTTAATTACCTAAAAATGATGATCACAAATTTTTTTTGTCGTCTATTCTACATTTAAATCGGAAACAAGTGCAACACTCACGAAAGTGAGCAACAAGATTCAGTTGATCAAGAGATTGAGACATAAATTAAGTTTTTTTGGGCTGAAAAAAATTATCTGCTGAAGAAGTTAAAGAAGCTGAAGTTTTGGTGGAACTCAAACAAGAAAAAATACACACATCGTGCTAGGTTTGCAAGAAGGTATCTTGCTAGGTTGCACCACTACCTTTTGTTTATTCTAAAAGTTTTTTTTTGAAAAGCTGGTAACTTGTACGAACAAAAGCAAAATCGATTGCTTCCAAAAACTGTCAAAAACTTTTACTTCTTCATAACAAGTTGGAAAAACAAGAACACGTTTCATTGTAGCTTAATGGCGTTGATATGAGTAAATGTTATCTACTAATTACTATATTTGTAAACATAAACAGTTGCTAAAGAAGCTATTGTTCATTTTATAGTACGAACTTTCATAAATATAGGTATAATGCTAAGCTTAACATAATTAAAATAATGAAGTTCGTTATTTTTAAAGCTTATTTATTAAAGTTATTTTAAAATTCGTTATTTAGTTTTAAATAATTTACATTTAGTTTAATTTTCTTTTATGCCATACAAGGTACAAAATTCAAGTTCAGTCGTATAAGTAGCTTGAAATTTAACATTTAAACTGAGATTTTATATATATATAGATCTTTTTTACAATGTTCTTTTTCCTAGTTTTAAAATACAATATTTAGACAATAACAATGTGTATTCTAACAAAACATTTGTATTAAACAACTTTCATTAATTAATTGTATTATAATAATCAAATTTTATAAGTTTGTTCTCTATTGAAACTACATAAATATTTAGGATCCGGACCCGAATCCTATTTTAAAAACAAGATCCGGATCCGGTTCTGGCCAGATCTTAGTTTTGAAAAAAGATCCGGAACCGGATCCGGCCGAACCCTAAATAGTGAATCCGGTAGATCCCTACTAAATATAATTATGTTTAATGACTATATAAAATATTGATATCGATAAGTTAACAGCAATTATCAAACTAAAGATGACGTTTAGAAGATTTTTTTAATTTTTAAATTCATATATGATATCATCTACCCTTGAAAAGCAGTCAAACTTGAAGATAAATTTTAAACTATGCACACAACATTCTTTGTAAGAAATAACAACTCTGAATTATTTTAAACTTATCTAATTAAAAAACTAATGTTGTTATGGTTAAATGTGCAGTTTGAATTAAAATAAACCAAAAATTTTCGAATCTGACATAATACAAATGTAATAGATTGAGTGCATTGCACAACTATTAAAACTCTGACAATTTAAATTTTGATAAATTAAATTTTTTAAATAATCTTTAGTTATTATTAATTGCTTCTTTCAACAAATTTTTAAAAAACTAAAATATTTTTCCGTCATAGTCTTATTTAATAGACCTACACATTACATGAGCATTATTATTCTCCAAGTTAAAATATTTTTTGAGATACGACTATAATAAAGTAAATTTTAAATAACTACTAATATTCTGTTTTTAGGAATACATTTTTCAGATTATTTATATTTAGATATATTTCAGAACTATCATACTCTTATTATTTAGACCTACATGAGTATATTTCGTTTTTTTTTTTCAAATATGTATTACTTTGTCAAAGATGTGGCTTCTTTAACATTTTAAAGAATTTTAATTGTCATGTAACCAATATACTTTAAGTTTTTGAAGCTCTTTTTAAAAAAGAGTTGCAAATAACCTTCGAACTTATCAAAATTAAAGCATTCACTCTAAACTTCAGATATAAAAAGTATGTAAAATATTTTTAATGTTGAAACTGATCAACAGAGAGTGGATCTGTAAAGAAACTATAAAATTATAACTTTGAACCAATGCCTTGATCATAACACTTGGATCATCTGACCAAAAGTTTTTTGTAGACTGAGACCCAGGTTTGGTTTTTATTAAAACTTATCAGTCAGTCACAACCAAATAACAGCCGCTAACCTACAAACGGTTTATCATGTTTTACCATGATTTTACCAGTCTACCGAAAGCTTGAGGTCTGATAATCTAAGTGGTATGATCAAAATTATATTAACTTGAGATTGTCTCACGGCACATGGTAGTCCATGTTTTGGCCCTGATAGACTTTTACTAAAGTTTATATGTTCTATTGCATAACTAAACCATTTATAACCTCTTAATTTTGTTTTTAAAATGTTGAACTAACTATAAAAAGTTAAAAAAAAGTTTAAATAACCAATTTATAAGATTTTAGATGTTTCATTGGTTAAACGTAAATTTAATTTATTTCTAATTAGCTGGTTTCAAGCGATGTTTAATATTTTTGATTATTTTGAACACATAGTAAAAACGTAGTATTTTATAAAAAACTTTTTTTTATCAATTATGTTTGTTCAAACTAATAGACTAAAAAAATATTTTAGCAAAACTAATTTTAGTTAGTTTTTAAACTAAATTTCTTTAATCTAAAATTAAAAATTTATTTTAAATATAGTTATTTAAAATTTTTTAAAATATTAAAAAGTAATTTAGGATACTTTTTAATTTGGTATTGTATTGTTCACAAATAAAACTAATCTACACAACTACTAATAACTGTTTGTTTATAAAGTTAAAATTCTTTATACTAAATATATATTTTTAAAACCTTAAAGCACGTTTATATTTATGAAACAAAAAATCACTTATCAAATGATTTAAATGATTTTTTCAATCAACTTTTAGTTAGTTGAAAACTATATAACACATTTTGAAGAAGTTTAAATACGGTGGCCACTGGTTTTTGAGAAAATTCTTCCAGGTTTTTGAAATTCCAGGTTTTTGAGTATATGTTTAGTTTAAAGTCAAGTTTAATGTTAAAAAATGTGTTAAATTGTATAACAAATAGTATTAAATATTATACTGTAAAGCTACTTTAAATGTATTTTTCAATAAAAAAACTTTTGATGATGACAAAAAGATTTTATCGATACGATAGATTTTTCGTTTAAAATCAAAGTTTTACTACTCAACATGTAAAAATTGTTTAAACTCTAGGTTTTTCTAGACTAAATTGTTAAACTCCATGTTTTCCAGGATTCTAGGTTTAGTAGCCACCTTGTTTAAGGTATACTAGTAAATACTTAAATTAAAAAGGCATTAAATACAACTTAGCTTCGTTTTACTATAGATATCATAACCAATTATAGGTTTAAAGTTATAATAATCAATAATTTGTATCAAATTATTTCTAAACTAGGAAATAGTCTGTTGCAAATGACTAGTTCGTGATTTTAAAAAATACTGAAAACCATAATTATTTTTTATCAAATTCAACTAACTCGTTTTAACATGACCATTTACAGCTGATACAAATTCGAGTAACACCTCAACAATTACTTGATTGACTACGAATCCAACCATTATCCAAGTTGTAGTGTTAGTTTGCCGAAACCAGCGCAATCTAACACCTATAAATTTTACTCATGTATAACTCATAACTCTTAATAATGTAAAATGTATAAGTACTTCTTAGTGTAGCTAAGACAATTTGAAAAACACAATAAATCGTTTGAAGACATCTTGCTGTAAAGTTCATTGTTTATTATATATATGTGTATTTACTAAGAAAGCAAGAAACTTATTAATAATTTAACAAACATGAATGCTTTTTCCTGGTGTTCAAATTGGGCAACAACTTCAGTACTAGCTAATAAATCATAGTTTCAAAAAATAAAGAATGAGTAAATTTAAAATCTTATTACTCGTTTGACTTATTGTAAAATCACATATTGATTTGTTTGATTTATAACTACTATTACCTATTGGAAATATTTGAACTATATAACTAATTTACTTTATGATTAACGTAATTTAAGCGATTATCATTATAAACATTAAATAAAGGTTTATTTAGTCGGACAAACATGATAAGTGTTTTAGCAAACATTCGTTATAAATCATCGAAAAGTTTACTAAAGTTTAATAATAATGAGTCGGCAAAAAAAAAATATCTATTGAAAAATATTTTTTATGTACACTTCTTAAGTTTCGAAATTCTATGGAATTTTATTTTAATACAAATATATTACTTTTTATAGATACTATGATTAATAGCAAATTGCAAAGTTTAAGACTTTAAATTGAAAATTAAACCAATCCGTTACATTTATAATTAATCGGAAAAATCTAGGTATAATGTAAACTTTTCTTACAATAACATTTTAATATTTTTCAAAAAATAAAAATATAAAAAGCATCATTTATTTTAAGCATGACTGCATAAAACGCAAAATCAAGTTCGGTAAACTGTGTTACACTTGAATTGATATAACAGTTTTAAATGTTTTCAAACAATGCGAATAAAACAAATTATTTTCATATTATCATGAAAATTTAAAGCTTAAAACAACTAATTACAGGGTTGCCAAATGTTTTTGGAAAATTTTCTCCAAGTTTTCAAAATTTCTTCCAGGCTTTTAAAATTAAACGTTTTATGGTCTATTTCAAGTTTAAAGTAGAGTTTAAGGTAAAAAACTGTGTTAAGTAGTATAAGGACAATGAACAGATATCGTAAAGCTTCTTTAAATGTGTTTTTTAATTAAAAAAACTTTAATGATGACAAATTTTTTTTATCTATATGATAGATATTAAGTGTAAAATCGAAAGTTTACAACTTAACATGTAAAATTTGTTTAAAATTCAATGTTTTTTTCAGATTTTTTTGTGTTTTTGTTAAAAACTTCTCAAATTCCGGGTTTTCCAGATTTTTTTAGCCTAAATTTTCAAATTCCAGGTTTTTCCAGGATTCCATGTTTTTTGGCAACCCTTAAATTAGTTTTAACTGTAGAACTTTCTTTAACTACAAGTAATATATGGTATAAAAAGTTATTAACCACAGTTTTGCAAAAGTAAAGATGAAAGTTTTCAAACATGTTTAATCCATTATAGTACAACAACCAATTTAATTTGTTTAACGACAAAAGCTTACCCAAAAATATAGCAGCTATGGAAAGCAACCGGGCGGAATAACCAACAATAAAGTGACCGATGTTAAACATCCACCTGTTTTCAGAGTCAGGTGCGGGTCGGAAACCGGCCATTATCGGGTTGGTGATTGTCAGGATTGTAACAACAATACCGATGACAGGGTGGGACCCTGCTCCCTACGATAATGTTAATTTTATAACTTAAGACAAGCATTTTATTTTTTATATCTGTTACTTAAAATAATGTGCCTTTAATATATTCTGTTTAATGAATAACAAATAAAATTACAACTTTTCAAATTAATTGTAAATAAAAAACAAACAAAAATATAAAGTCTATTTCAAATTAGTCGAAGCAATCTTATTCAAAGCTATTAAAGTTCAAATACAAGTTGACTTTAATTAAGATAGTAATAAAGCATTGTAAGTTTAAGTAGCTTTTTTGCTTTAATGTAGGATTTTGTTACGCTACGTGACGTTTTTATACATCATAGTTAATTTATAAAACGTTTTAACCAGTTTAAAGACTTTAGTTTCTGTTTATCTATAGTTAAATGAATACTAAAAAATTTTTACAAACTTAGTCATGAAAAAACTTTAAGATACTTTAATTTATATTCAAAAAATAAATCTGACTATTCGATGCTAACTTTATATTCAATTTTACTAATTGAGCATCATTTATATTTTAGATCATGAGTTTAGTGATTGTTGATAATATCAACTTTTATATTGTTAAATTACCGCTTCAAATCTCCAATCAGTGTTTTTCACTGAACATCACATGTAAATTTTAATACTTCAATAAAACTTTCTTATATTTTTATAAATATGGACAAGTTTGTAATGAAACCTGACTTAACTGCTTTTTTAACCCTAACTTTTTTGTTTACTAGAAACGGATTGTAGTTTTTAGCTCAGTCATAAAATCTAGCTTTTTACTGAAATTAGCTAGTTAAATATTTGTTATTACAAAGCACAAAGCTAATTTTAATCATTCCGCAAATAGAATAGACCCTAACATAATATCCATATAGCTATTATAAAAGTGCTATATTTGCAAAGCACATAAATTAAAAAACACAAAAATAATTTGGTAAATCGGACGCACCTTTATATAACAAATATAATTGTATACAAGTAAACAAGAATAAACAACTTACGGTACTGTAACCTTGTATGGCACTGAATATACAAATAATGGCAACTATAGTGCAAATAGCAGTAGTAACCATTACAAATCGATGGACCTACAAATAAGTAGAAACTGTATAAACTTTAAATACATGAAAATTTCAACTAAAATTCTTAATTTATAAGCTTGTGTTTTATACTAAAAAATAGAAAAAAATAACTTTTTTTAAACTAGTTCATTTTATTTTTTTCATTATCAAAAGTTTTCAAAAGAACTAGAAACCATTGAAGCTTAAAAAATAGACAAAAGTACTATAAAACATATGCAATATTTATAGAACACTTCAGTAAACCTGTAAAGAACAACATTATTCAGCAAAGTTTGCACAACAAACCTGAAACCAAGCAGCTGTTCCGTTTATTTTGTTATCAGGCCACAACGGCTTGTAATGTCGAGCCACTACAATTCCGATGTTAGAAAACAACATCCACGCTAGCATCATCAGCACACTGTTATAATGTAACTGTAATATATATAAGTTTTATACAATATACTTGTACTATACCTTTGAAGAAAATAACGTCTGTCAAACTATTAGTTTGATAATTTTTTTAATTCAAAAGTTAGCTAAAATTGTTATTATAAAAAGTATTATAATATAATAAAAATTTGACGACAATAAAAACAAAGAAATAAATCATTAAAATACAAGAACTACAGAACTCACATAAAAATGTATACACATTTTTTTACTTTAGTTTCTTGAAAAAAAAAAAGTTTTAATTAATCTTTTCATCGTTATAAAAAAAGCTTAGTTATGTGTTTTTTTTTACGTATAGACTAATATAATTTTGAAAAACTTGTATAAATAAAACTAAAGAAAATAAAAGTAGTTGAGAAGCATTTGCGAAACATTGCAACTTTTTGTTGAAATCGCAGAAGGAATTTTTCTAACGTGATACAAGAAAACAAACATTTTGATGATAACTTTGTTTGATCGCAATAATAAGACTGACATTAATATACTTTGAATGACAATTTAATCTTTAAAAAACCAAATTCACATATTTTAACCTAACATTTGACCTTAAATAATTTAATAAACATCATAAAAAAGTTTTTGTTATTTAAACTTCAAAACAACTCAAAAACAATATTTATAAACGTTTAATTTTATTAGGATAAAACTATTTTTATAATACTGGCTTTCAAAAAGTTATTAGGTAAAATTTTAAAACGTCAGTATAATTTCTCATTTTTTTAAGGAACTTAGAATTTAACACGGAGACGACTCCGTGTTATGCTACTCAGAACTTCAAAATAGGTAACTTTGAAAACAAAATAATCTCAAGAATGAATAGTTTTATATACTTTACACTATATAACAGTTACTTATTATGCTTTTAACTTTGCGTTTAAAATTAATTAATTACACATATGAATGCAACTTATTAAAATATTTATAATTCACTCCTTTTACTTAAACTTAATAAAAGAAAGGTAAACAACTTTTTGCAGTAGATAGAACTCAACAATTTTGTTATATTTAACACTTAAATTAAACATTTAATACCTTTTGAATTTTCCAAAAACTATTTTGTAAGAGTAACTTTAAACAAAAAGTTAACCAAAAAAAAATTCACAAAAACAAGTACTGGTTTCAAACATGTCTTTACATTATACGCTTTTTTTTCTTTTTTTTTTGTCTGTATATAAAGAATGCTAACAACAATTCTGACATGAATTTAACTTTTAAACTGATGCAAAGAAACGTAAAAAGCTGAACACACGCATGTGCACGAACTAAACTTAATTATTAAAGTAAAAAATTGATATTATAACATAAGAGTTTAATCGCAGCCCATTTGAGCTATGATAACTTTGAATTAGATCAACTTGTATTTTTTATTTTTTTACTCATCTTTATTTTTAAATAACTCCATAAAACTATAACTCCATAAAACTGACAAACCAAATTAGTATTTAAAAATAATATAAATTAGTTTGTTTTCTGTTCAATTAAATCAAAAAAAAAAAAACTAAGGACATATTTAATGTGTATAAACAGTAAAGTACAACTACACAAAATTCGAGTAAAAAAAAATTACCAAGCTAACACTTTACAAAGCACTCACGCGTGAGCCCTGACAAGCTTGACAGTGGTACTTGTTCCGGTGCTTCCCCCGCTACCTCCAGTGAATGTGGTGAAGTCGATGGACGTGGTTGATGCGCCTCTGTCGTCATGTGACCTGTGTTGCGTCATCCCCCCACCTTAACAATATGCACTGTTCACTGTCTATTTTGCGGTTGATAAAACTTGACTTGAAATTAAGTCTTTTTTTTTCTCTATTGGTTCAATTTAAGAAAATATAAGCTTACCAAAGCTCGTTTGTTCTACATTTAAAACGAACAAAACACAGTAAACTTCTTCATGGAAGTTTTTTTTTTACTAAATTTGTTTTTCAAAAATCTAAGACTTATGTATGTTTCAAATATATTTTTTTAAGCTTAAGTTTCAGTATTTTTTAAATTGTTGCCTTATAGACATTTATCTTGAACTTTTTGTTTTTCAACATCTACTTAAGAACAATGTAAGAACAAAAAATATATTTCTAATTTATTTATTTAATTTACTTATTACTTGAAGTTTTAATACAAAAAATTAAAAGCAAGTTTAAAGTTAGTTAATTAATAACTTAATTATAATATACAATAATTTAATATGAAGTTTTAGCTTCGAGATTTAAAAAAATATGTCTTCGATTATCAATAATATGTTTGTATTATTTGTCTATATTCTACACTGAATTTGCCATTTAAGGTTATCACTGGTTTTAAAGTTCTCAATGCGATAATTGAGCAGACATTTAACAACATGCTGACTTACTTGAACTGACAGGAGCGATACAGTACAACAGAAAAAACTTTTCGTTTTTTAAGTCAAACACTTTGCTTTCTCCATCTGAAATTCGCCTTGTTTGAGCAGCTGGACGTGTAAACGTACAAATTAGATTTCCATCTTCCTCACTAGAACTAACTTCTGTGATATCCTGTGTAAGCAAGGGAATTAGCAAAAATTCTCATTTTGAGATATTTATCATTTAAAATAAAGTACAAAATATCACTATTTATAATAGTTATGAAATCACCATAAAACTAAGGTAATAGCTTTAAACTAAAATAAATATTAAATACCTTTAAATAAAACTTAAAAAGCATTCTAATATCATTGTTGCTTACTAAGTTTTGTAACACTTGAGTTTTTTCTTAATTATAATTATAATTTATAAACGAAGTAAAAACAAATCACTAACAGGTGCTGATACATCGATAGGTTGAGCTCCTAAATCTGTTATCTGAGACACCCCAAGCTTGTCCTTAGTACAGTAATAAACATCTGCGTCTTGCATCATATTTGAAGTTGCAAATGCAAATGCTAGGTACGATTCCGTGCTCCTCTGTTTTCCAACTATGGTGAATTCAAATTGATTGTTAGACTCATCCTGTTTATAAAACAATAATTCGATTTAAGATCAAGTCTAAACTGATACACAGATAAAAACTTAGTAAACTATAATTAAGTTAAACAGTATATTTTATACGATTTTTAAAAAATAACATTATAGTAGTTAAAGCAAAGAGTCTAAATTTTAAACTAAATACAAAAATTATTTTGAAATAATTATTAGTTTACAGTGTAAACTTTACACATTTTAGGTTTTAATGTATTGTGTTACTAAATATATTTTACTCACGAAATATGTAAATCAACTTTTTATAGCAATTATTGGAAAAAAAAAACTATAAGTTAAAACTGTTTTAATATTTCATTCCAGATAGGCAAACAATTTTCCAGTTTTAGTAGATAAAATATTTTTTAAACTGAATCACATTTTTATTTAAAAAAAAACATACGTATATCCAAGAAAAGAACATACAATCTGTGCCAGGTATACAATTAGCAGGTTGTCTAAAACATCCAACAGTCTTTTCACATTCAGATGCCAAGCTAAAAAAACTCAGTATAAACAAAACTACAATATGCTTTAATATTTAGGTAGGCACATATTACAAACTAGTAAAAGCTTAATCATACAAGTAAAAAAAACACTAATGTTTTTTTAACTACATAAACTTTTCCTTTTCTAGAATCAAAAAATAATAAATGCAGTTAACTGTAAATACTAGTTTATTGAACTTAAAAAAAAAGAAAACTAACAAACTCTTGAAACTAAGAGTTTTACCATACAAATTTTCAACACAAATAGGTACTTTTTGTAGTCAATTTTCCCAAAAAAATAAACAATACATAGTCCCTTATTATGGGATCATGATTAGTTAAAAAGGCTTTCAAAATAGTAGCAGTTTTTTGTTGAAAGCTCTCAGTAAATAAAATTCTGTATTTTTTTTTACTAATTGCTCATTAAATTTGCTTAACAAGTCTATAAAAAATAAATGAAGCACTTATGAACAGTTTAATATATTTTGTTTATCATAAAAACGGTTGATTTTTGTAGAGAACGTTTATGCTCTGTAGCTCTTATTTTGGTTTAATTTTTTTAATACTTTTTTTAGCCAAAAGTTAAAGCAAAATAATAATATTGCAGTAAAACTTCTAGAATTAGTTTACAAAAACGTCTGACCAAACCCAATTAAAAAGCTTAAAAGTTATAAAATAAAAGAAAAACTGATGCAGTTACAAACCAAAAATTTGTTGAAAAGTTTAGTCATTTTTTAATAACAAATCAATCTTAGATTGTGCAAAAGTTAAAAGTAGTAGAAAAGATAAAGAATATACTTTCAAATAAATTAAAACATTTAAAATTTATCTTTTTCATAAAATCTTAAATTGAAATTAAATCAAGAGACTTCACAATTTTGATATTTAGGAACCCCATTTAAATTGATGGTTTCCCAAGCTCTTATCAGCTTTGTTTTAAACAAAATAATTGTACATTATATTTCTTAGTAGTTTAAGTACAAAATTGTTGCAACAATTAAAACATAAATATACTTTGACTAACGCTTCAATGTTAGCAGTTAGTTTTGATGTAGAAATTCCTCTTGCGTCATGATACTGAGGTTTTCCTGCAATAAAATTGTTTTGTTACTTCTAATAGTTTTCTTATAACATTATAAATTCGTACAAAACTTTTTAAACATCATAGCTAAATTTTTGAGTCAATAAAATAAAAATTTTAAGATTTTTGGGTTACACAAAAAATCCAAAACTTATCAAAACAACCAGTAAGTAAAAAATAAGAGATTTCTTACATATTTGTATTATGTCACTCATGTAAAATTAAATTTTCTGGTTTGAATAATATTGCTTAATTTTTAATAATTTTACTAGATGATCACAGAAAATCTTATCTACTCATTTGAATTTCTTTTTATTCACATAAATGTTAAGGATTAAAAAACTTTATACTACAAGCAAAACTTTGTAACATAGCTATAGTGTACTAACCAAATGCTTTTGACAAGCTAGTGTTTTTTTGAAATAAAAACATGAGTGAAGATATTAAAATAAGTCTTTATGATGCTGGTAGAAAGATTCAAAGCACAGTAACATTACTTTGTTATAATTTTGTAAGAATATATTAAACAAAAACTAAAAAAAAAAACAACAATAAATTTAGGTACAAATTGTGAATTGAAAATACTGAAAATTTCAAAACTAATGATTGTAAACTTTATTGCTATTTTTTCAAATAAGCAAACTTTTAATCTAACTTTCTTTATTCTCAGGAAGTAAAGCTTTTGTTAATAAATAAATTATACATCCTTATTTTAATCAATGATACTAGATCGTAACACTTATGATTCATATAAAACCAATTCACATAGTAAACTTAAGATATGCAATGTTTATAGAACCATTTTATGCATAAAGCATATATGTAGTGAAATTTTATTTAACATTAAGGGTTTAAAAAGTTAGCTAACTTTTTTGCAACTTAAAACGAATCTAAGATTAAAGGTAAGCAATGAGAATGCAACACTTTTTATAATAAATATTTTATATACGTAAATTATATGCCACTTCAAAAATAAACATAATTTTTTGAAATTAAGGCCATAGGGGGGTAAGCCATGCATTTTACAAGTTGATCTTATTTTATAGAGTTTTTTCTAAGCTTTAAGATGTTTTTATGGTATTAAAAAGATATTTTATGAAAGATGAAAGGTATGAGATATGACCAGTCAAAGTCGGGCAGCATAATAGGTTTCCTATGGGAAGGGAAAACTAAATCAGCGAAAAAAGATTATTTTGTTTTAAATCTATCTCCTTCTACATTTTTCAAGCAATCTTCTTCAAACTTTCACAGTCTAATCTTTATACAATAAGAAAAAAACGTTACTTGTGAATTTAAAAAATGTTAAGTAGAAAAATTTGAAGAGGATTGCTTGAAAAATAAAGAAGGAGATAGATTTTTAGTGATTTTTAAAATTTCCGAGAAAATTGACCCCGAAAAATTTGCGGTCCATATATTTGTATCGGACACATTTTACAAAAAATAAAATATCTCTAAAGCTAAATGATATTTTTGAATTCTATAAACACTGGCTTATAATTTGTAGTACTAACTTTCATATAAAAGCCAAAGTTAATTTTTGTAAAAAAAAGTGTTTTTCCCCCCTCCCCATGGCCTTAATTTTGGATAATAAAACTGTTTCAACTTATTGATCAATCTCCATTAATGCTTTTTTAGTACATAAACATTTTTAACTGAAAATAATAAAGTTTAGGCATTAAATACTAAATTACTATCTTTTTAATAATTTCTTTGTAACATGTGTTTAATTTTTATTGTAAAACATTTTTGAAATGTTGTAATTGCTATAGTAACAATAAACTTTAGCAAGCCTGTAACTCTTGCTTTAACAAAATTAATCTAAAATAGTTTTTACAGGTACTCTACTATAGTTAAACAATTTCAAAAATTCAAAAATTTAAAAACTATAATAATACAATTTATTAAATTTTTACACTGCTCTAATCAAGCTAAAAACTTACATGAACAACTAAAATAAATTAAATACTTAAATATTGTACTATTTCTATATTTGAATTAAAAGAAGCTGGAAATATTTCAAGTAAAAATATTAATAAAGTTACTTTATTAAACTAAAGTAAACTTTAATAACTTACCACTATAGGCCCCTCTAGCCCAAAGAACATAAAAAGAATTTTTTGATAAATCAAAGTCAATTGAACTCCCTTGTAACACTCGTTTTACTGAACTACTTCTTGTAAAGCTACACTGAGCTATTCCGTCTATTGTTTCTGCTGTGATAGCTGTAACTTCTGGCTGAAATATGTTTTTAAATAATCAATTAAACTAAAAAATATAAGAGATTAATTCAAATATATCAGAATAGATAAGGTTTCAAACAGTCAAAAGATTAAAAATTTCAAAAAAATAAATATTATTACAATAAAATTTTTCTCAGAAAAGCTTAAACTTAAGGGTGTTTTATTACTACTTTGAGTTAAACGTAAGAGACATTGTATCTAAGATATTATAACAAACAAACAAAAAGAGAACGACGGATTTATTTCATACTTAGACAAATAAAGTTTCTTAATTATGATATAGGTTTAAAAGTTCTATGTTAAAATTTGAATAGAACTTAAGCTATCTTAAACATTAACAAAATAATATTACAATAAAATTTATACACTTGTTTAAAAAAATCAATAACTAGATCGGGTTTCCTACTCTTTGAATCAATAAAATAGCGTTACTGACTATAAACAAACTATCATAGTTTAGCCAGAATTTACTAAAAACCTAAAAAACTTTTTGCATCTTTTATGCAATTATACTTTATTCAGCGCCCATATAAACTTTAGTGTAAACAAATGAATTTATATTCAAAAATAAAACTAAGATATGCATAATCAGTTGTGTTCTATTTTTCATAGATGTTAGCAAGCTTTAGTATTTCATAAAACTATAAAAACAACCAAATTTTTTAATTATTTTTATTCTTAATAAAAAAAATAAAATTAAACTATCTACTTGCAAAAAGTTTTTAACAGTAATTTATTGAGAACATTTTTTCACTGAATCATTTACATATTTGTTTTTTAATATTGAGAACCACTACTTCTAGATTTTATTTACTTATACTTTTTTTAATCACTAAGAGTATAACTGTGAATACGAGCTTTCAAATTGTATTTTGAAAATACTACGAAAAACATCTTAGTCATACTAAAGTAGAAGTAGTTGTAAGGAAAAGTATTTAGTATAACAATTTAATATCAACACTGTACTTACAAAAAAAATACAGTAAAACATAAGTTTATAATAAAATATCAGAGTAACTGAAATAAATGACTTCTAACTCATTTATAATCTAACAAAAACTAGCAAATTTGTTTTAAAATGTTAAAACTAAACTAAGCTTTCGAAAAATTATCAAATAAGTTAAAACTAGTGTGCGGCAGACCACAAATAACAAAGTAAACTTTGAATATTTTTAGTTCATATTAACTACTAATTCAAATTTCAAATAAATCTGCAAATCAAGTAAATATTAAAAGCATGGTTGAGTCATACATAACCAAAGTTTATGTTGTATATATTATTAGCTGTTTTTATAAAACATTCTCTAAAAAAATTAATTAATATTTACATGCAAAATAAAACTTTTTGTTTTAGTATAATACACCAAACTTTACCAAAGTATGATAGCAGCTTACTTTAGTTCTTATATTTGTAGTTTAACAAGTATACTATATTTTACCAGGGTTGAGCTATCTATGACAGGATCATTATATTGTTGTTCAACTTTTCCAGTGAGCAGCTCATCTCCAGTACAAAAGTACACATCCATATTCTCCATTTTTGCAACATTTGAAAATGCTACTGCGGAATAATGGTTCCCATTTCCTGTTCCTCCACTTAGTTCCATTTTAAAGTTGTTTGAAGTGCTATTCTAAAAATTAAAAAACATTTAGTAATCTATACTTACAACTATTTGACTTAGAGATTAAAGTTTGTAATTCAAAACACTTTTCTTATTATGTGAAAAACAACTAAATATATTAAGTAAGTTTAAAACAAACGTAAATGAATAAAATATAAAACTACTTAAACACAAGTATTTAATCAATTTATAAACTTGAATATTTTTTTGTCTTATTCTAACTATAAAACTTACATAACTGTAAGTGAAAAGAATACAGTTGTTGTCTGACAATGAGCAACCTTCAGGGAAGTACAAGCATTTCTTTGTTACTCCACACTCTGAGCTATCTCGTTTAGAAAAAGCGTATCCAGTTAAAGTGATTAACAATAAATGTTTTAACATAATATATATAATTTAAAGCTGTAAGTTTTAAAAGTATTTATAAAAATTATACTAGAGTTACTACTATTTTTCTAACTTTAAAAAAATAATATTGTCTTCTTTTTCTCTTACTCAGACATATACTTAACTAAAAAAGTAATTCATATGAATACAAAAAAGAATATCAGGTATTAAGTTTTAAAGCACTTAGTAAAGACTATCTAATTAGCTAATGGACTATACACACATTCAGGTGCAGTAAGTATTTTTTAAGTATGAAATTAAATTAAATATATATCTTTTGGTGGGAATACAGTTTTTGTTACTAACAAAAATTTATGTTTTACAAATTTACTGCAAGATAACAATTAAATTTGTGTACAAATTACCAATGACCTATTAAATTCAGTAATTATAATATTGAAAAAAAAAATTTAGTTAACTTAAAAATCTGTTTCTATTATAAAAAATTAAAAAAGCTTAATTTGTTAAAGTTAAAGCATTTTCAAAAACTGAAATTTTAAAACAGGTTTGCCACTCACAGTGGGCCCAAATCGTGTTTAAGTAGAAATAGAGAATGAGTATTTATATAAAATTTATAAATTTAACTTTTTTAAATATTAAAATTTAATTAAGCTCTAAATTTATATATATTGAGTTTTTCTAGATAAATAAATAATTCCTATTAGAACAAAAGTTACTTGACTTTTAGTAGTATCTGTTTAAAGTGGTTTTTGCAGCACATTGCTGAACTTTAGGCTATACACACGAACAACATTTTAAAGTTTGCTATATCATTTTACAAAGTTAAGTTCGGCTTACATTGTTTTAGTAATGTTGTTTATTTAATTAATTTTTTTTTGTTTTTGTATGGCAAGTTACCTTTAAATTGATTTTAGTTGTTAATATTTAAACAATGAAACAAGTAAATTGTTAAAGAAATTATTAGTGATCTACGGAATCCAAGATTCGGACTTGGATTTGGACGAATCCGGCCTTTTTGGACTCGTATTTGACCAAATCCTAATTTCAAAATAAGACTTGGATTCGGATTCGGCCTAACCCTAAATTTCAAAATAAGACTCAAATTTGGATTTGTCCAAATCCTAATTTCAAAATAAGATTCGGACTTGCTAGACCACTTTAAACTTTTCTAATTTTACTTTATTGTTTTTCAAAAGTTTAATGAAATGTAAAACTAGGTAATGACTTCTCGCTTGAGTGAATAAAAAAATGGGCTTTCTTACTTATATAAGCATTATAAATATTTATTTAAAGTTTTGCACACAGCATAAAATATGATACATTATTTTCTTTAGACTCTCAAATAAAATTAAGTAAATAGTTAAGGCTTTTTATTTCAGCTATTTGGATAACCGCTCTTATTTATTCATCATGTTTAGTTTTTTTATGTTTGCTAGTTGTTATGAACTGCTGCATTATTTAAAAAAAAATGCAACTTACATATATAACATTAAAGCAAATGCTTGAATACTTTTATTTATATATTTTTGTCAATGTTTTAAAATACTGATAGTTTTAATTTATGATTTATATATTATAACTTCAAAATTTTAATATTTTTATTAAAAACAATAACCTAAAAGTAAAAAAAAAATTGTTAACGATAAAAGCTTAATTAATTTGCAATGGACTGCTGCAACTACTTTCATTGTTCATTATTGAACTCTGAATATTAAGAGAATATCTAGAGCTTGCTGCATTTATGAGAAATAAGGCTAAAATCAACTATGCAACATTTCATTAAAAAACATTTGCTTAGTGATTTTTTTTATAATTATTATATATATATATATATTATTATTATTATTTATATATTTTTTGAGTAAGAAGTTATATAAAAATGTTGCATGGTTCTTTTGTATAAATTTTTTTTTACCCATACTATATTGCCTAATTTATATGAAGTAGTCTAGAATAGTCTTTAGTATTGATAGATAAAATTCACTGATACATTATAACAGTTAGCATAAAAGAATTTTATTTTTGTTATGTCTAATATAAATAATACAAATACCAAACTGCCCGCAGAGGGTCCTAAGCATAAACGTGCTAGGAAGTCACCCCGTCTGCAGGAAAATATGGACAAAAAGGTCAGGTTGACAATCTTCCCACATACAGTAAACCAGACTCAACTGAGACTTTGGATGTTGGTCCACCAACATCCATAGCTCACAAATTTTTAATTTTTTTTTAATTTGATGTTCTATTTTTTGGAGTAAAAGATTGTTATTAAAACAAAATATTTAAAAAACTTAAGTTATATCATTTTCTTTACAGGGTTGCCAAAAAACCTGAAACCCTGGAATTTGACAATTTAGACTAAAAAACCTGGAAAAATCTTGAATTTGTGAAATTAAAAAAAAACCTGGAATTTTAATAATTTTAGATGTTAAATAGTAAATTTTGATTGACATAACAAAATCTATCATATAGAATTTTTTTTTAGCATCATCACATTTTTTTTTTAAACAGTTTTAAAGGAGCTTTACAGTATCTTTTGAATGTTTACACACAATTTAACACATTTTTTAACCTCAAAATAAACTTTAAACTAAAATTAGACCCAAAATTGTGTACTTTCAAAAACCTGCAGGAATTTTTGAAAACCTGGAGATAATTTGCCAAAAATATTTAGCAACCCTGTCTTTAGCAATAAGAGTACCTTTATTTGTTATATATCTTTAAAGACAACAACTTTAAATAAATTATTTGGCTAATTTTTTACTGTTTTTAGTGCAGAAGTATAGTTTACAAAAACCATATATTTTTAAATAATTTGTTTATCTTTTATTAATTATAGCAAACAAGGGTTGCCAAACACTCAGGGTACTCAGGGAAACATAGGGTATTCTAAAAGCTTAGAAAATCTCTTAGAAGTTCTGAGAAACTCAGGGTGGTTTAATTTATAATAAATACATCACGGTAGTTTTAAGACTTTCAAAATTTTAGGCTAGTTATTATATATATGGAATGAGATTTACTTGAATTACTTTCAATACTTTGTTTGATAACCAATTTTGTTAAAACTTGAATTTTATTGATGTCGAAAAGATATTAATTTTTTTCTAAGGATTTGAAAAATCTCAAGCTGACTCAGGACACTTTAAGGTCACTCAGGGCAGATTTTTTGACTTATAGAGTGACAACCCTGAATAATCTAAATGTTGTTGGTAGTTTGTTTATGATAAAATATTTTTTATATATTCTCACAATTTTATAAAGCTTATTTTGTTATTTTTTCCATTTTGGAGATTCTGTTAGTAGATTTTATAAATGTTTTATTTATATTTAAAGTTTTTTACATAATTTCAGACATTTATGCCAAGAAATATAAATAAATTTAATCGTTAAAATAAGAAAAAAAAACATATTGAAAGAGATTTTCACAAACTTGTAGCATTATATTATAATGCTTATATTTAATTATTGATATTTTTATTCTGTTAGGAATGTAAATACATACAAATGCTAAAATACAATATAATTAAATTGTTAATTTCATGAAATAAGTTTGACTCACTAGGTCAGTATAAATAAAGCTTGAGCTTTTTAATAGCATATGCTTAATAATTATTTGAAGATATATTGGTTTGTATTTTGTAATATCATGTTTTGTATAGTAGTTTAAAATACATTTTTTTTGTATCCACAAAATGTTTTATTTAAATGAAAACATTTTTTAAGAACAAAACTATTACAACCTATATTAACAGCTTTATCAAAGTATAGTTTAAATAGAATTTAAATTACTATTTAGAATTAAGATTTAGTGCATTTTAATTTTTTAATACTATCATATTTTTATTCTATAGTTATTTTTGTTTTTCTGTATTATTAATGTCTTCAATAGTCTGGCAATACTTTACTATAGATTAAGAATATAACTCCATCGCAGAATGCAATATCTGCGGAGCTAAGATAAAAAGAGCAAGTAGCAAGACTAAGTCCTATACTAACTCTTCCATGCACAAGCATTTGGAAACTCAACACAGCGAAAAAGTCTCAAAGTGAAAAAAAGTCTCAAAGTGAATCTTAAGACAAAGATAGAAGTTGTACTGCACCCAAACCTCTGAAGAAAAGAAAGCTTGATGCTATCAGGCAAACTAGCCTTGATGATTATAAATTTATGAAACTCTGGAAAAATTTTTATCTTATCAATTAAATCTCTCTGAAAATTCTAAATGACTTCAAAAATTTAAGAAGTTTTTATGTTATTCTTTGATCTTTGTAGATCATTATAAAAAAAAAATTCTAAAAATAATGAAGTATAAGTCACGAAGGAAGCACTAAAGTTGATCAAGTTTTGTTTATGTTGTTAAGTTAAATGATACACATAGTAAAAAAAAGCCAATTATGAAATAATTATTGAAACAACATTTTTTATTACAAAGATATGAAGATATAAATTTATATTTGAAAGATTAGGAAGATTCAGCAGGATTCATTGTATAGTACAGTGCTTATTAACTTATCCGGATAAGTACAAAATATCTTTTTTTTTTAATTACTGCTGTATATTATGCAATGCGTAATAAATAATAAAAGCTTAGCTCTTCATTCTCTGCTTTAAACGGTTATAAATTTTCCTCACTTTTCAAAATGTAGTACCAAATTAATAACCTGCCTATGCTAAACTGCTCAATTATAAATACTTTGGCACACTGTTTATACCATTTTACAAACTTCTAGTTTACTTTTAATGGTCAGTGCAGCTTGTCTTGTTCATTTCTAAAACCTGGTATGTTGATTGTGTCAAACTTAAAATTTAATAAACCTTCTAAAAAACTTAAAGTCATATTTTAAATGACATTGTTAAAAAAAATCTAAAAACGACTTACCATACATACAAATGTTTTTGATAACTTAACTAGTATTGATCAAAGTTTGATATAAGCTTTAGTAGTATTATTATGCCATAATAATGACCTAAATTGCAGAATTTATAATATCAATAAAATTTTCGGTTTTACACACGAATCGGGGCACACGCTTTTCAACATTATTTGAAGGAACTTTTTCCCAATTTTAAAGATATTCAACATACTTTTGCTAACAGGTCCAAATTTCAAAAAGTAAAGACGTCGTAAGGTAAGAACTTTGAGAGGTACGCACCCGCGTAAGGTACGCAAATTAGAAATTGTCTATTTATAGTTGGTTTGAGATACTTATTTGAAACTAAACATTTAAAAAAATTTTACAGGTATTATCAGAGACGAAGACAAGCTCTTTAAAGCAAAGTTAGAAAACTGTAACAGTAACTACCAGTGACATTTCAACTACGTTTGACATTTTTACTATATCAAAACTTTATCGTCAAATAAATGAAAATTTTAATTTTGTGAAACATTTATTTTATTAAAACCAAATAAGTTCAAAAAATAATTAATAATTAGTTTATATTAGTTTAAGATAAGATATTTATTATATTTATCAGTAAATAAAAATGCAAATTTTTAAAGAAGTGAAACTCTAAAATTTATCAAACTTAAATTATTATTAATTTTATTGTCCAACGAAGGACCTAGGCATTAAAACCTAAGCCACTTAAACTGAAAGACAATAAAATAAAAAGAAAAAAACAAATTACAGTGATTAAATAAACAAAAAACTTATACTAGGCACACACTGAATAAACTAAAACTTTCACAAACAAATATTCAACGATTCCAAAGTCACCAATCTCCAACTATACGTTCCAAAGCAACAAATCCCTGTAACAAGCAACTCCTGTCAAAATTCTTCAGAACCTGTCTTCATCTTGCAAAACATTCATCTCAGCTACTATTTGCCACTCGTTATGTTTTAAAGTTTCACCACGTCAAATTCAGTCAAAAATCACTTCAAAAATGTGGCAGCAACAGTTCACAAATCTAGCTTAGGAATCAACTGAGTATCTAATAATTTTAAAATCTAAAGCTTAAAGCACATTAACAATAGCCCTTCCATAATATCAAAGTTGAAAAGTACCTAAAATCTATAAGGGGAAGGTGTAGCTTACAGATTAAACTACCAATAAACTACATACCACACACCAAATCAATGGCTAAAGAGATGAACAAAACTAATCACTTATAAATTTTACTGGTAAATATTTTATTTAAATCAAATTTTTTTAAGTTTAATCGAAAATGT
Source organism: Thalia democratica (assembly GCF_965202585.1). Lineage (NCBI taxonomy): Eukaryota > Metazoa > Chordata > Thaliacea > Salpida > Salpidae > Thalia > Thalia democratica. The sequence continues at coordinate 65,549,359 of NC_139165.1, forward strand.
TTAAGATTTTTGTACGATACTAGTTCATTTGGAAGTTTGTTCTACATTTTTACCGAACGATAGAAAAAAGATTTTTGCAACCAGCATAGTAGAAATGATATTTGCATGTATATTTTCTACTATTACCTCTGAGTGAGTAATTATTTTCATAAGGTTTAAAGAAAGTTTGAGAATCAATAGTAGTTTCATTGTTAATCAGTTTAAAAAAAGTAATGAGATCAAATTCAAGTCTTCTGTACTCTAAAGTTTTTATATTAAGCTTTTTTAGTCTGTCTATGTATGACGTATATGAAATGTTGCACCGATTAAAGATTAATCTCGTAAATTTTCTTTGTATAGATTCTATTTGGTTAATGTCTTTTATAGAATATGGAGACCATAAAGGTGTGTTGTATTCCATCTTAGGACGGATGTAAACTAGGTACAGTTTTTTAAGAATTACCAAATCCGTAGATATAAAGCTTTTTAGGACTTAAGAGATAAAATTGATGCAGTACGGTAAATATAGTTAATGTGATGGGTTCATTTTAAATTATCTGAAATAAAAATTCCAAGGTCTTTAAATACTTCAGTTCTAGGTAAGATTGCATTGTTTATTTTAAAATCAAACATTGGAATAGGTGTACTTTTCCGAATATTCAAAACATGGCATAGCTGACAAATTCAAGACTGAATTCTAAAATCTAAAAATTAAAATTTAACGAAAATAAGAAAAAAATTCAATTAAATAAAGTATATTTAACTAAATAACTTCAAACTTTGTTTTCTTTTAAAATGCTTACCTGATTAGTAAGTTAATGTTATCTTAAACGCTTTCATTAAATATTTTTTACAACTTTATCTAAGGCTTGCATTGTTATAGTTATGCGTGCAACAGTTTATGGTTTAAATCAGGGGTCGGCAAACTGCGGCCCGCGGGCCAAATGCGGCCCTCGAAGAGTTAATCTGCGGCCCGCGAGCACGTTTATTTTTTGAATGGAATGCGGCCCGCGGAAAAAAATTTTGTGGCCCGCGAGCATGTAAATGTGGCCCGCTTAGCAAAAAAAAAATTAAGTTAAACTTATTTAGGTTTTATGTTTGGTTTTATTAATTTCGTTTTAAGTCCCTGTTTAACATTTTAAAACAATTAAAAAACTTTACAGTATCAGCTCAAAAATGTAAAAAAGAGAGTTTAGCATTCCACAAGGTTTTTTCTCAGTTTCATCATAACTTTCTTCTTACAACAGCAAGTTTAGATATTTTTTACATGTTTTTTAAAACTAAGTTTCTATTATAGACGTTTTATTACTAAAAGTTATATTTGAGTGTGCACAAAAACATTTAAAATAACATATTAGTAAGAAAAAAGGCTTATTTTATTTTTATTTTTACAAATTTTGATTTTTTTGTAATTTTTTTAGCACTTTAAATTAATTTCTATGCACACAAATGCACAAGGATGCTCATATTTTAATCGGCATACTGACAATTCCCGCTAGGATCAATTCCCACTAGAAAAAATTTTTAACTTTCTTTATTTATTCCTTTATTTTCTAGTATTTTTGTTTTATTTTATTTATTATTTATTTATGTTTTACTATCACTGTTACCCCTAACCCTTGGTTGGTAAGCGGTTCTCGGATTGATTTGATCAGTTGGGAAATTATCGCCGGTTGGAAATGAGTGGTTCCCATTTTAAACCACGTTTTATTTAATACTTAAATTTAATTAAGTTCAGTTAATTCATACTTTTCTAAAATTATTGTTTATACATCTAGTATCTAGGTGTGTAAAAACAAATTTAAAACAATACATTATATAAATTAAAATATTTTTTGAAAGGTATACATTTTCATTTTTCAAACAATGTTTTTTCGACAAACTAAGTTAATTTTTATGCACTAATTTACACAGTTACTGTTTTTTGAACTATCTCTTTAATACAAACTAAATTTAGGGATGGCAAATTTATAAGGTTTTGTATATTGTTAATCAAAATAGTTTAAAATCAAGCAAATAAACAACTAAACATTGCCACACACTTAAACTATGACTATCTGTAGATTTCAAATCTAAAGTCAATTTAGTCGTTTTTTCAGTTTTTGGTTTGAATAGATATTTGTATACTAAAATAATAAGCTAGTTTTTGGTAATTTAGGCTGGCTTTTTTGCTTTATGAGTGTTAAATTAAATATATGATGTATAATTTGTTCAATTTACAGTGTTGGTTTGAATTATGATATATGTTAAACTTTAAGTCTTGCAGCTGATAAAATTTGAAATATTATTTTTATAATTGTATGCATATAGGTGTGAACAATTAGTGTCGCTAAAAAACTTGAATTCCGGAAAAGTTTGGAGTTTGAATATTTATGCTTAAAAATTCTGGAAAAACCTTGAATTTGAGAATTTGTGAAAAAAACTGGAATTTTAAACAATTTTTACATGTAAAGTAATGAAATTTCGTTTGACACAAATAATTTACTATATAGATAATTTTTTAAACACATAAAAAGTAGCTTATAAATATCTATTTAGTATTTTATATTACTAAAGCCAGTTTTTTTATTACATGTAATTCAATTTTATACCAAAAAAAGAAGCAGAAAACTATACTTTTGAAAACTTTATGTAAGCTTATTGCATATTTGCTTTTAAAACGCCTTTACCTATTGTTGTGCATTGGAAGTAAACCTAGAAACTTTTCTAAATAATCAAAGTCAGTAAAAACACCTCTAATAAAAACTCTCAGATGAGTAGTATTTGTTGTACCAGTTCTCTCATATAACAGATTGATTAAAGTTCTAATTTGATTTATGCTGCTTTATAATCTATAGAGATTTGCTAAACACGACTTCTTGTTGTCATTAAAGAAACAAACAAAAATATTTTACTACTGCCAACATAAATTCTTAAAAAAAATTTAAATTTTAAACGGTATCTCCTTTTTAGTAATTATTTTTGCTACTTTATAGCTAGCCTTAACAGTTTTTTCTGATCAGTCTGTAGTTACTGAATATAATCATTTGCTTTGTTGAAACTGACTATAGCTATTTGTTTTTTTTCTTTTTGTTTCTCGCAATAACTCCTAACTAACGTTTTTTAGTTTTTATAGCTCATTTTATATTTCACATTTACTCTTTAAATACAACATCTTTATTGCAGATAAAGAATTGCTACAATGTTCAATAAGAAATTAAGTTTTTCTACTTTATTGATGGCTTACTAAATTGTCAAATATTGTTAAAAGTGTTTAAGAACCGTAATTGTCCATTCAAGCTGACTTATGATATTAGTTTTGCTATATAGTTAATTCACTGCTAATAAACTTCGTTTTTTCTTTATTTTGTGACTTTATTTTAAAAAGAGTTGCCAAACATACAGTCTAGTTTAAAAACTTGAAAAATTCAAACTAGGTTAAACCTGTTTTAGACATTTAAAAGAAACTCAGGTAAACTTTTATTTCAAACACTTTAAATAAATCTTCAAATTCTCAAAACAGTTTTTATGAATGTAGTGTCGTTTACTAATTGTATTTTTTTTCTGGTCTACTTATACATTGTGTACTTTTTATACTGAGGATATTTTAGGTATCTGAGCTATATTAATTGAGAGTTTTTGCACTTTTTTTTAAAGTGTAAACTATGTTAAAAGCTAAATAATTACTAATAATATACTTTATTAAAGTATTCGAGCATTAAATATGTTTAAAAAGGTACACAGTTAATTAAGACTTAAGTACATTTGTCAATGTAAATTTTATTTCAATAAATATTTATAATAAAAATAGGCATTCTATTTGTAGCTAAATATCATTAAAATTAATAAAGTGAACAAAAGTAAAACTTTCTTTAATGTGAATAAAACTAAAATCAAAAGATTGTTCAAATGTCACTAAAACTAAAACTGTGGCCCGCGAGGATTTTGGAAACTTGAAATTTGGCCCGCGAGCACCAACTGCCTGCCGACCCCTGGTTTAAATAATACTATTATAACAAATTTTTATTTTTGAATAAAGAAAAATTTACATATTGTGCAGATAATTATTAAAAAATAAAAAAGTATTGAAAGTTGTGTGTAATACATAGTGTGTGCAATAGTTTTTTAATATAATTAAGCTATTTAACGAAGTTTTAGTTTAAATAAACAAGAAAATTTACGCGTGCATACACTTTTAGCGAAAATAAAACAAGTTAATCTAATTTTATTCTTATAATAAGCAAAAAATAGCAATGTCTTTAGTGATTTTTTTAATATACGTTTTTAATATTGTTAACATCAATGTTTTACTTTTGTTTCTTATATTAAAAAAAAAAAAGAGCGTAGCAGTCGCCTCTTAATTGCCATGAAACTTATTTTTATAGAATTATTTTAGTTAAATAATCATATTTAAGAAAATAATTTCGAAATTTCCAGGTTCAGCTTTTGACAAATGTTCAAACATTTTAGAACTAATTTGACTTGAAACTATTTTAATACTTCTGTTGTGCTGTCAACTTAGATGATGTTCAGATCATGCTGTATAAATACAATCTAATATTTTTTTAATTTAATTTTCAGCAAACAAAGCAAACGAAAAAAGAAACGAAATTAAACAAAATCTTTGAGTAGTATCTTTACTTTAAAAATACAGTATATTTGTTATACTTAATTAGTTTTGAAAACTATGTTTAAGTTGTTTTTATATTTATTTAGAAAAATGGTCTGTAGTTTAAACTTAAAAAGTTATTTAAACTTAGTTAGTTGAAACTAAAAAATATTGATAAATTTTAGAGTTTAATTTCTTTTGAATAGGTGCATTCTTATTTCTATCTACTGATAATAATAGTTTATTTTCTTTCTAAAACAGTTCTAGTACAAGTTTGACTAAACTTTGGTGTAACTAAATATATTACTAAACTTTTTTTTAATTTTATTTCGTTTTAGTCAAATACAGGTTTCACAAAATTAAAATTTTCATTTATTTGACGATAAAGTTTTGATATAGTAAAAATGTCAAACGTAGTTGAAATGTCACTGGTAGTTACTGTTACAGTCTTCTAACTTTGCTTTAAAGAGCTTGTCTTCGTCTCTGATAATACCTGTAAAAATTTTTTAAATGTTTAGTTTTAAATAAGTATCTCAAACCAACTATAAATAGACAATTTCTAATTTGCGTACCTTACGCGGGTGCGTACCTTACGCGGGTGCGTACCTCTCAAAGTTCTTACCTTACGACGTCTTTACTTTTTGAAATTTGGACCTGTTAGCAAAAGTATGTTGAATATCTTTAAAATTAGGAAAAAGTTCCTTCAAATAATGTTAAAAAGCGTGTGCCCCGATTCGTGTGCAAAACCAAATTTTCTTACAGCATGAAAGCTTAAATATTTGTAGCACACAAAAACGTTTGTATTCAATTTTGATTTTTTTTAATTTTTTTCTTAACTGAAACTGTCCATAAGTGAAGTATGATTATGTGAATAAGTATTGCATTACATATTTTTGAAAACAAATTTTTTAAAGGGTAACACCCAAAAACACAACAATTAATTTTCATTTGCATAATTTCATATGTATTTTCGAATATCATAGATTATTATTAATAATGATGGGTCCTGATCTAGTTGTAAGGTTTTGAATTTTATTCATTTATAACATAATTTAAACGAGATAAAATGATGATTAGGTGCAATATTATAACCGAAAGATTTTTTGTGCACCAGGTCCTAGGACCAAATAGTTTGATTTTCAAAAGGACCCCTTAAAGAAGTTTAAAAAAACTATGGCCCCTTCCAAGTAGGTTACTTAAAAAACTACTGTTAAATACACCTAAGACTTTTTCTCTACATCATCAACTCCAGAATATCTAGTGTAAGTTTCACATTATGACCTCATGGTACCCCTTTGCTGCTCATAGTTCCCAGAATTTTTGTCATGGCCCCTAAGAGAGGTACTTGGCCAAACTTTGGGAAACTCTGATTTACACCCTTATCTCTAACCAACCTTACTCAATTGCATAAAAGTTTACTAAAAAAGTAATTTTAAAAATGAATACAAAAGTAATACTAAGTAAAGTATTGGCAAATCAGAAGCACCTTTGGTTTACAGTTGACACATAATAATAACCTCATTTTAATAATAACATAAAGATATTAAACATTAGCTTTAATCTAACTAATAAAGATAATATTTCAATTAAATTGTTAAGTTTACGACTGATTCAAAAGCTAATTTTACTGGTGTCATGGAGCTTGTGCGACCCCTTAAAATAAATAGAAAAAAAATAAAGTTTAGGTAAAATGGTACTGTACAAAAACTTTAAATATTTTGTTAGATTTGCTTGTGCTTTTTTAGTATTTTTTTAGTATATATTTGAATGTTTAATTCACAAACATCAGAAGTTATAAGAGTCCCATTATTGACTGGTGCTCAGCTTGTAAACAGCTGTGACAGATTATTAATTAAAGCTTTACAGTGATGATGACACAATCAAATTTTAAATTTTGATGCCACTCTCAACTATTAAAAGAAAACAGTCACTACACTGCACAAATTTTTAATGGAAATGAAATCATTAGTAATTAAATTACTATTATGTTATTGAACCAGAAATTGCAATCCTACTTTAAAATTTTTACTGTTTCTTCAAGATCAACTACATTTAGTTACTTGTAAAAAAAAAGACGTAAACTTTGTGTTTTTTTTTAAAGTAATTAAAAATTGGGAATTTTTAAAGTAGATTCTCGCACATTTTTATAGTAAAGTTTTATTTTTTAATTATACAGCTCACTTGAAATTTACCAAAGAATTCAACTGCTTTGTCACGACAATAACATTTTTCTATTTCAACATTTTTTCACAACTACTATCTACTAAAAACTCTAGTCTCTAGTGTTTCTTTATAATTTAAATATTCACTCGTTTTATTGTTTAAATCGTTGTTTTTCTTCAAGTCATTTTTAACTTGTATACATTAAATCGAAGCAAAAAAAAACTAGTTGATTTAATTAGAAGAATAAATTTTATTTAAAATAAGAAAGATTATATTTTTAAAGAAAAAACTTTTAACGACACTATAAAAGTATTTTAAAGTTGACAACAATTAAAATTTAAGTTACTTCAATCTATAATTTTATTTTTCATTTAAGTGGCTAACTTTTTAAACAGTAAGTTAGCTTTTATTTTGTACATGTCAGTTTAAAAATTAGTACTAATGAGTTTATTAAATATGGAAATGCTCAAAATATTTTTTTCTTAGGACCTAATGTACAAAAATACATCTTGATCATCTAGTCATTTACTACATACTTAATTTAACTTTATGACCTTAAAATATAATAAGACAGTCATAACTTAAACTTTGAGAAAAAACTAACAATTAAAATTGAAAAACTAAATAATTTACTTCAGTAAACAGCACTACTAAAAAACAATTGAAAAGTAAAAACTCCGTCATGTTAACTTTCAATAACTTAAAAAAAACGCTTTAGCATAGACTGTAACACCTAAAAACTGTGTCTTGAAAAATTCTAAAATGATAACTTCAATAAAAAAATTTGACTCTTTTTCATGCTGTTAATAAATATATAAAAATTGAAATTTAACTTAGAGCGAAAAAAAGCGTTTAAAACAAACACAAAAGGTATACAAAATGTTTATTAACTTTTTTATAATAAATGCTAACATAGGTAAGCAAAAAGTTTTATATTAAAGATCCCATCTTAAAAAGCTACTTACTTGTTTACTTATTAAACTGTAACCGTGGAGTACCATTCGATAACTGTAAGATTTTTTTGCGCACTAGGTACTTAAAACACTTAAAACTTATAAGCGTTTTTTTGTCGATCATAAAACAATATTATGTTACTTTTAGTACATAGTTAAGGTAGGGTTTTTGAAATAGTTCATCAAAATTATTACTGTTTTAACTAATTAAATATACTATAAATATATTATATTTCATCTAGAACTGATTGTGCTTTTATAATATCTTCGCAGTAGGATAGATCTAATTTTCAAAACATTTAAAAATGAAAAGGTTTCAAATTCTAATTTAAAAAACTAAGTTTAAACCCTATACAAGCATATATTTTCTAATAACTTTATGCTTTTTGGCTAAATCAGGTTTTGGAAGATATAAAAAACTCTTTTATAAACCATCTTTCAGTCATTTTAGCACGGAATGACACTTTAGCACGGAGTGAGATTTTAGTACAAAGTTTAATTTTGTTTGTAGCTTTACTTAAACACAATCAAATAGATTATTTAAAAGCCTGGAACTTTGAATTAAAATCAAATAAAAACCTTTTTTTTTTTAACTTATTTTAACATGATAAGTAATAAAATTTCGATTAGATACAAAAGATATACTTAATTTTTTTTTTCGATTTAAGAACACATTTAAAGTAACTTAAATTTTATACTAAAATTGAACAAAAGTTTGGAAAAAAATTAAAAAGACCTAAAAGAAATTTACAACAAACCTTAGGCAACCCTTTGAATTAGTAAAATATCAAGATTTGTTTTAAAATAATAGTATGTACAGGGTTGCCACTCGTTTTTCCAGGTTTTATAAGTATACATTTTCGGGATTTGATTTTAGTTTCAAGTAAAGTTTAAGGTAAGAAACTGTGTTAAATAGTTTTTCAAAATTGAAAAGATACTGTAAATGTGTTTATTATTAGAAAAAATTAGTTGATGACAAAAATGTTTTATCTATGTGATAGATTTTTTGAGTTAAATCGAAATTTTTCTACCGAACATGTTAAATGGATAAAATTCCATGCTCTTTTACCTTAATTGTCAAATTTCAGGTTTTTTAGGTAAAGTGGCAACCCTGTTGGTAGTACAATTTAAACACGAAGTTTTGGTTAAAGATCAAACTTGTTACACAGTTAAAGGTTGTTTACATTAAATTACCATATTGCATAGTTCGTTTTTATATTTTCAAACATAATAATACAAGTTTAATATAAGCATAGAAAAAGAATCGTGCAAAATAACTTCGGTGCTTTTCTGAATGGTTCCCATTTCACTCTTAAGTTTTTAACAAAGTTATCTATTTTTAATTTTAAACCAAACAATTAATAGTTATGTAATAATGTTGAATTTATTTTTCTTAATCACAAAGTTACTCCTTAAAGTTTAAAGCAGCAAAATTTCCAATTATTTTTAGAAAACAAGTTTCTGGTTTTCTAAATCTCTTCCATGTTTTTTAAAAAAAAAGTATTTTGCTCTATTAAATTATTAAGGTAAAAAATATTATTAAATTTTAAAACCACATAGAAAAGATACTGTAAAGCCACTTTACAAATGTTTTAAATGATTTTTTTTCTATACCATAAAGATTATACATTAATTAAAATTTTATTATTTTCGTGTAAAAATTCCAAGTCTTTTTTTCATAATTTTTCAAACTTAAGCTTTTTTACCTTAAATGTTTAACTTCAAGTTTTTCCAGAATCTAGGTTTTTTGGCAACCCTGTATTATACTGAAAATTAGAGTTCAAACGTTTTAGGCTTTCTACGTTAGTGCATTTCGAACGTAAACGTACAGAGTTGTTAAATTCAACTATTTGAGCTAGTAGTGAAACAGTATTTTTCGTAGCTATTACAGTAACCTCTCGCTTATTTACGCACATTGCACAGTGGGCTGGCAAGTGGCCATTGACTATTTTCGCGACTAAACAGTTAAAGCAAGATTTTTATTTGATTGTTTAGAGCGGGGTTTCGTCTTTTAAAAACTGGGTTTGTTTCTGTTCTGCATAAAGTATACTAAAAGTTATGTAAGCTTAAATGTAGCCAAAGTTTGCTTTTTTTAAGTTTAAAAAAGCCTCGAAAATTGCTAAAATTTTTGTCAAAATTAAGGTCTACATCTACTGTTAAAAAAAAACCTTAAAAGCATTTATACAAATACTTTTTTTTAAGTTTTTTCATTTCTTTGGTTTAGTGTTAACTGAAAAAAGTCAAAATTCTTTGAATATTTAAATGTAAAAGTATATTATTTCTCATTTAAAAAGTCTTCTATTCTCGCCGAAAATTCATTGATGATTTCTGGCAATTTAGGGTATTCTTCAGGGTTAATTTTCTCGATTTGCCACCGTAGAACCAACATATTTTTTTTTTATAATTTAGTAAAAATGACAAGGAATATATATACCAATTTACAGACAAATCTATCATGTGGAATATAACTATTTTTTTGGTTTTTAAAAGCGATATTTCTGTTAAAAATATTGATATAATATCCTATTTATGGTTTTTCACTATGAAAAAAAAGACCATTATCATGCTGTGGCTGGACATTTTAAATAATCAGAATCGAAGTTTGAAGGAATATCTAAAAGTCAAGGTGTAAATAATTTAATTGAGTCAAAAAGAAAAAAATTCAGAAATGTGTAGAAGAAGAAATTAATGTTGCTCTTGAAAAACCGGATCCCACAGGCCATGGTGGAACCTCTACAACAGGTAACGTAGTTAAAACTTTGCTAAACACCAATAATAGGATTCTGCTGACGAAGCATATTTCTGATGTTAGTTTAAATAAAAACATTGACAATTTTATTTTGTATGTTTCCATTATTTTATGCCTCATAAATTCTAACAGAAAGATTAATGTAGAGAAATACTCAGTTTTTTGTCAAAAAACAATTATGCTGGTCATGTCGGTTAAACGGATTCGCTTTACACCAACTTTGCATACTGTTTTTGCTCATAGTGCTGAACTAATTGAGCAAAACAACGGTAGAGTTTTGCTAAATTACACCGAAAGTGGATTGGAAGCTAACAACAAGTTTCTAAGACAGTACAAAATGAACTTTTCAAGGAAAACTTCTCAGTATGAAAATTTAACAGACTGTTTAAATCGATTATGGGACAAGAGTGACTGCGATGTTAATAACACTTCAGACAGACTGAATTGCACTTATTGTAAAGAAGTTGGACATTCTGCGCGAAGTTATTTGCAGCTAAATGGAATAGTTTCATCACGTAGTTCAGAATGGGAAACGTTGTTACATATGTTTTGTGGTACTGAATAGAGTGTTTTATTTATTTTAGAAACTTAATTTCAAAGAAGTTTTAAGAACGTAATGTTTGACACATATTTTTTAGTAAATTTAAAGTACTTTTATTTTATCACAGGCTAAATTATTTTGTTTTTTGCAATGAATAAATGTTTTTATTGTTCAAAATGTTTCTGGTTTTTTTCTTTTATAAACTAGCACAAATTTAACGTTATTAATTTTACATACTTAGATATACTAAGATCAGCCTTGAAATGAAAATAAACTGTATTTAGAGTATAGTTTCACCCGGCTTGATATTGAAAATTCATTCATATTTAAACTAAAATGGGAGTAAATGTAACTCTCTTGAGATGGCCAATTATTATTTTCTTTTTTTTAAGTTTCTTTATTTAAAATTTCATTAGAAATTAAAATTTTAACTATTTTTAAAATAAAAACAAACATTATTCATATTGTAACACTAAGTGCATCTTTAAACTGTATTATAGTGCTTTTTATAACAGTTTTATGTCAATGGCCGCTTGATCCCCGTTTTCAGCCCATTGTGTCCACAGAAAAAGTGCGTAAAGATATGAGAGATCGTAAAGATACCAAATATACTTACTATAATGGCTGTTTTTTGATATTGCTTCTACTTATAAACAGACTGTAGACTTTCCACTTTTAAAATTTGTTTACTTTATTTATAAATATTCTAAAAAAAAGGATTTAAATTTATATAAAATAATAATGTTTGTAGTACAATTATACTTATTTTAATAATAATAAACAACTGAGATTTGTGTTAATTGTAAGCTCTATATTTATTAAGTATCACTGCTACGTTTTGCTAGGAAGTTTCATTAGATTTCTTTTTTAGATGTTTATTCATATACAGGGCAAAAGTGCTGTAATATTTATTTGTGTTTTAAACTCTCATAATTGATTCATTATTTAACTCAGTCATATTTCTTTAAGATTTTAATTTATACTTCTTTTGTTAACAAAATTTCTGATATACTGAGGTATTATGTTTATTAGTTAGTCAAGGATCATAATTTTACAAATTCTAAAGATATCGAGAGGTGAGTTATCATTTAAAAAGATATAAAATGCGTAACTAAACGGGAGTGCGTAACGTCATGAGTGCGTAAATATGCGAGAGGTTACTGTATTTTATTACTTTTACTTATGTATTAAATACTTCTAAGTTTATAAAATAGTTTAAGAAATACATGAAAATATTAGTAACTAGATATCTATCAAATTCAATGATTTATTTACTGCTACAAACAAACAAATAAGTATTAGGACTTTTGCACAGTTTTTAAACACTAAAAATAATACAGGCACTTTGCATCTAAATTATAAAACTAAAACTAACGAACAAGAAACATTTAATTTATGCAAAACAAAGTTATGGAATAAAATTTTTAACTTGCTTTATGGCCACTAAAATTTAGTCATATAACTTATGTAAAGGTATTTTTATTAGATTTTAGTAAAGATTTTTGTGTTATACTTATTAATTTCGATTCCTAAAGAAACTCATTACTTTTTAAGTTAAGTTTATATAAACAACCATATATAAAATTTTGTTTTTAACAGTAGGTTAAGTTCAAAAAATAAATACGAAATAAAAAAAAATGCACAATTTCTAAAAACTTCGGCAATGATGGGAATTCAATCACAATACAATTTTTTAGTAGAATTCTATACAAGAATTACACGATTCCAGTGTATTTGCTCTGAAAAAAAAAGTTAAATTTTTTTTTTTATTACTTTTATTACTGGAATTCTTTTGTAAATATTTTGAAATTATTCAAGGTTTTTTTCGAATGAAATTAACAAAATAGAAGTAAGAAGAAATATATTTTAGTACAGACTTTCAACTAAAAATTGAAGATATTTATACTTGCAATTTGAATAATACAAAGCTTAAAAGCTTTATTCTTTACTTGGATAAAAAATGGAACTGTTATTATGATTATGGAATCGTCTGAGATTTTAATTATTAGTTTTTTTAAACGACCGATATGATTTTTTATGTAATTGAAAAACTTATCATCAAAATGCTTTCTTAAATAGATATTAACTATATCTTACATAAAAAATCTGATGAATGAAAAGTTAAAATAGGTGAAACTAATATCACCATGTTTTAAATCTAATACTTAGTAATTGTGTTAAAAATACTTCAATATCCGTAATACTGGTGAATAAATATTAATATATATTTATGAGTAAAAAAAAAAGTTTTTAAAATGATATGATTTTTTACATGATAGGTTTTAACTTTATTATCTAATCGAAATTACACTACATGTCAAAATTCTTTGAAATTCCAGGTTTTTTTACCTTAATTGTCAAATTCGTGGTTTTTCTAAGTTTTTTGGCAACGCTGTTTTTTTATTTAACTTATTTTGTATAAAATAATCAACATAAAAGAAAAAACTTAGTTTGAACATCTATCTCTAAAAACTAAAAAAAATTACGAATTTAACATATATTAACGTAATTGAGTTACATTGAGTCTAGAACACTTACTTTAAAGTTTTGAAAATAATTTTGAGTTTCATATTTACTTTATTTTATCTATAAGTAAAAAAAATATTAAGCTAAATTTACTATTTTGTTTCGTTCAAGAGAACATTTTGATTTTTCATGAATTCTAACTATTTACTTGAACATTTATTTTAATTAGCCTCGAGTAAGTTTTATGATCTTAGCTAAATAAGTAATAATTTTGACTTTGTAACAATAGACTTTAAAAACCTTTCAGATGGTGATGTTTTTTTGTGTTTGGATTTTTTTCTGTTTACAATTTCTATTCTTTAAGTTTGCAACCGTTGATGCCATAACTTTCCTATAGGAATCAGCAGTCTTTTAAAAATGCTAATTTAGTTTTAGTAGATTACAGGGTTGCCACTCGTTTTTTCAAAAAATTTTCCAGGTTTACCAAATTTCTTCCAGGTTTCTAAAAGTACATATTTTTGGGTCTATTTTTAGTTTTAAGTTAATCTATATATAAAAAACTGTGTTAAATAGTATAAAAACATTGAAAAGATTCTGTAAAATACTTTAAATGTGTTTTTTAATAAAAAAAAATTTGATGATGACAAAAAAATCTATTTATATGATCGATTTTTTGTGTCCAATCAAAATTTTACTACTGAAAAAGTTAAAATTATTAAAAATTCAAGGTTTTTCCAGGTTTCTTAGAAAATTTCTCAAATTCCAGGTTTTTCCAGGTTATCTTTGCCTAAATTGTCGAATTCCAGGTTTTTCCAGGTAAAGTGGCAACCTTAAGTTTAGTAATTTAGTTAAATGTTAAATAATTTAGTTAAATTTAGTTAAAAATAACTGTTTTCATCTAAAACTACTTACTTTTTTATTGATGAAACTTTTTAATGACTTAGAAGGGTTTGTCACTTTTTTGAGTTCAAACAGCTGACAATCGGTTAACCTTTTTACAAAATCAACACCTTGCTCTAATACTTGACACTCATCGTTTTCGGATTTGATATCTTTAACCTGCAAAATTGTTTATTTTCTACACCTTAAAACTTAACTTTTTGAAAAGACCTAGGTTGCAGTACAAACAAAATACAAATGTAAATATACCTGATAGCAATCAGTAACTCTGAAACCTCTGTAAACACCAGCATAAGTCTCACCGTCACCCCATAAAACTTCCACGGGTTGGTCTAGCTTCGGAAAGTTGTCCCAGTTATGATTCTAAAAGTTTAGCTGGTTCACTATTTTTTTTAATATAACATATGTTTAATCTTATTTAATTAATGCATTGTACAAGAAAAAAACATGGTATTAATCAATTTTAAGTTTGGTAACATACTGTTATATATTTTTGCAGAATGTCATCACTTAGTTCATCTTCTTCCACAAAATAAACACTATGCATAAATTCCTTTGTCGAACTTACAATTTTTCCTTCACAATATTCTTTTTTTTCATTTTTATAAATTACTGAGTCCCCTACTTGACAGCTATAATTATTCTGAAAAAAAATGTTTGTTTCCTTTATCAACATTATTATTGTTCAAATATAAATTTCAAATAGATATATTTTGTTAGTTTATGTTCTACCTTGTATTCTCATTGTTTTAAAACGGTTACATACTACCGGAAAATCAAAATTTGTTTATCAAAATTGCTAATTAGGAATTATGACATAGCTATACTAATTACAACATCTCAAATTGTGATAATTTTTTATTGTATACTGTTAAGTATACGTAGTTTGTTTCGTTTAGTTGCACGATATTGGTAATATTAATGATAAATTTAAGCTAAAATACTAATCTATTATATACTAAGCTTATAAAGCATCTTTAATTAGCTATGACCGTTTTTACTAAACAATCAAATTATATTATTGCAGATCAGTGATAAAAATGAAGAAAAAGAGGTTTTTATATTCAAATATACAATGTTAAAAAATTCATCTGGCTTTGTAGTTTTTATAAGTATAAATTTATTTTTTTTTAGGTTAGTCAGTAACATTGAAGCATTATATATATTTGCTTTATTGTTAGTGAAACAACAAGGCGAAATTCCAGAACTAAAATAAATCTTGAAAAACGAAAAAAAAAGTAGTGGACTGGCTTATAAAAGCAATGTCTACAACTCCGGGGTAGAATTGTATTCATTTAATAATAATTTATTGATTTGAAATCAAATTGAAAAGAAGTTTTTGAATTTAAATTTTATTTCATGAACGTAAGCAGAACATTTCTTAGTGTTTTATCATTGGCAAGCTTTAAGCTATTTTATTAAATAGCTATAATTTATGTTTAAATGCAAGTGCAGCTTATGAAACGCAAACTAATTTTGTCTATTTTTTTTTTTTTGTATATTTGTGATTTTCTTACTTTGAGGTTAATGTTAAGCCACTTTTTTATGTTTTGAACTTTTATTACCTCAAAGAAAACTTTTTTTTTTAAATAGCTTCAATTTTCAAACAACTGTTATAACTGGTGTAAGTAATAATTTAGTGAATCAAATAGCTTATGTTATTAAAACAAAACTAAGTGACCGAAATTATTTATGTACACCAACTTTAATCTTTTGAAGTTTGTTGCTACAGCCACTGCAGTACATAATCAACGAGTTGGGAAAAATCTCTTGTTTGATATACTGATTATTATATGTAGCACATTGAAAATGAAAAAATGTATCTTCAGTGTTTTTGAATTTGCAATCATTATTGCAACACTTAATTGTGAACTCAACATTTCGACAATAGCAGCACTGAATTGAGAATATAACAAAATTAGGTTTTGCTGTACAACTTATCTCAACTTCAAACATTTTAATAGCTAACTTATGCAGGGTGACAGAAGGTTTTTGTTAACTTACTCCAAGTTTTATTAATTTATCCCCTGGTTTTCAAAACTTAAGTTTTCTTGTCATTGAGTTTTAACTGTTTTTAAATGGTTTTAATAGTTTAAAATTTCCTTACAGACATTGTAGTGTTACTTTAAATGACTTTAGATAAATCTAACCTTAATCAAAGTTCTTCATAATTTATCAAGTTCTTCCTATTCGTTGTCATATGACTGCTTTCAAGTCTTAGCATTAATATAATTTAAGTCGTCTTATAATTTAGTAACAATTTTGAGTGAATTTCAAAGCATTTGTTAAATACTAAGTTTTCTTTCCAAAAAAAAAAACTATACTACATTGTCAGCTTTGCATTTTGTAGCGTTCGCTAGTATTTCAATTAATGATATAAATTGAATTTTGAAACAACTTTCCAGTATTATTTCAATTTTAGGATTTATTTCATTTGTAACAAAATCAAAGATATTTATATTTAGCTCTTGCTTAAACTGTCATAAAACTTAAAATCGATTTTTCTTTACTCTTATCAAAATTTAATGATACAGTAGATATTTCCTTAAGTAATTTTTTTGCGATATTTAATGTTTTCCAGTATTTCACGATATTTAGTATGCTTATATTAGCTGAATGTAAATGCCTACTTTACTATATATATAACATATCTAATTTCATTAGGTATTTGAACTTTTTCTGAAAATACACAGCTACTTACAGGTTTTTTAAGCTTTCTTTTATCCTTTTCAGCCACTTTAATTTCAAACTTGTCACCTTTTATGTACTTGATATAGCAACCATTTGTAGCCATTACACATTGCACGTGAGCCCATCTTGTGGATCCACTTACAGTTTTTAAAGCTCCACTTTTTCGCTTGCATATTATGCACTCCTGGGGATTTAGACAAAATTTAATTGGTCAACCTTAACTATAATTTATAAGTATGAAGAATATATTGTTATAGGTCTTTTAGCCTACATAAACATAATACAACCAACAATAAATTTTCTATTAGTTTTAAAAATCTATCTCATATACAATAAATAAGTTGGAAATTAAACATCAAAGTGCAAACACCAATGTTCAAATAAAAATTAATTTGTCTAATGTTTATTTTCTACTCTTCGCCAGAATGATCATCATCACCACTTTTTTCAGCGTTTTCAAGAGCAAGTCTCTGCATTTCCTTTTCGAGATCCTGCTCGTCTTGATCTGTTACCACCTTTGGAGCCATTTTCACCTCAAAACTGCCTCCTGCTTCAACAATGATTTCTTCAATTCGATCCATAGCTTGCTTGCAGGCGTCTAGACCCATCTGTCTATCAAGCGATTGAGTAGTCATAACGTATACGGGTGGAGCAATCAAATTGATTTTGATATTGTGCTCTTCAGTTGAGCATTGCAGTCCAGCAGTGAGTGCCCGCTTAATAGCATCAATACCTTCATAAGCGAAACACTGCACTCTAATATCTGCTCTGATTTTCATCTGCTGGGGAGTTAGCCTCCTCTTGATATCCTTCATCAAAATTCTTCGCTCAACATCGCTTAAATTAAGCTCGTCAAGTACTGAAGGGTCATCAACCGCCTGCTTAAACTTGTCATAAGATGCTTTGTTCTTCTCGTTCTCTTTGGCATACTTAGCATCCAGGAACCACGCAGTCCTTGTGTAGAAATCCTCAAAATCTACGTCAACTTTTTCTAAGTGCAGCAACTCAACAGCGTGCCTGAGAATGGAATGAACACATTTAGCTTTTGAATAGCGGTTTTCGCATTTTTTAGCGTCTTCAGGTGCAACTCTGCGCTTTGACAAATCAATGTATCCCTTCTCTTTGTCAACACGGATCACAACTACGCATTCATCGCGGCCAACTCTGATGAGCTTGTTGATGGAACGAATGCGCCTTCTCGACAACTCAGAAAGAAGAATCATGCCCTCGATATCGTTATATTCGAGCAATTTGACGTAGGCGCCCATTTCGGCGATCTGTTTTACGCACACCATGACCACGTCGTCAACTTCAGGGAACTTTTCTCCGTAATAGCGGCAGCTGATAGGCATTTTGCTTTTTTATTTAAATTTAATACTAATACCTGTTGAAACATATTTATGTGAGATTACTTAAACCAAAATTAGCTTTTAATATCTTGACGTTGAAACTTTAGAAGTTTTTAGTATCATTATTAAAACAAAAGGTGTTAAACTATAAAATTACTTTTTTATCAGAAGCATTTTATTACAGTAACCTCTCGCTTATTTACGCACATTGTGTCCATAGAAAAAGTGCGTTAAGATATGAGAGATCGTACTTAAATATACTTACTATAATGGATGTTTTTTGATATTGCTTCTAGTTAAAAGCAGACTGGGGACTTTCCCATTTTTAACAATTTGTTTACTTTATTTATGATAAGGAAAATAAAAGATAAAACTATACATATATTAAAATACAAAATATATAAACCTATATAAAATAAAAATAGTTGTAAAAATTTTACTAATTTTAAAAATAAGTAGATTTTATCTTTAATTGTATGTGAATTATTTGGTACTTAACATTTATATTCTATTCTACGTAGTAAATTCAATTTATTATTAAGCATTTGTTTACAATTATGAAATGGTGTGGTGTCTATATTAAAGTTTATTACTATAGCCTTTTACAAAAATATGCATTTGGTACTATAATCTGATATTATACTCCGGTATAACTAAATGTTTATCAATTAGCGAAGGAACATAAGTTTACAAAGTCTTAAGATATAGAGAGGTGAGTTATCATTTAAAAACATATTTTAAATTATAAATGTACAAAAAACCAAATTTGTGCAATAAAAAAAATTGTAGTTTTTGAATTTTTTAGAATTCTAAAATGCGTAACTAAACGAGAGTGCGTAACGTCACGTGTGCGTAAAGATGCGAGAGGTTACTGTATTGCTTTTATTATAAATTTTTAAACGTGAAAACTTTTTATATAGCACAATATATACATACCATCTAAATATGATCAATGGATTGTTTAAAACAGTTACATTAAACTTTAAATTTAACTACTAAAATGTTTTTACCAAACTATAAAATTGACATAGACTGCATCACGACTACAATGTACCATATCACTAAAAGAAGCACCATGGTTAAGATGCCACTTTAATAAGTGCGTATGGAAAAGTTTTCAATGTTACAATTAACAGACTTTAAATCAATCTAACTATATAAACTTAATTGTGTTCATTTAAACGGAACATGTGTTAGAAAGTTAAGAACAAGCAAAAAAATATTATACTAAAATAAGAAACTCATAATTCAAATTCTAAACATTTAACCTTCTTTATATAAGAGCGATCAGTATATAACAGCTTTACATATGGTATTGTAATTTAATTTTTACATAAACATTTTTTTATAAAAAATACTTAAAATTTCATTAAATTGGAAAGCATAAAATTGCAAAAACTAAACTTAAAAGTGCATCAGAAAAACACGAAGTAATAAACAACGATAAGAAACTTAAGAAAAATTAATTAATTGTTATAAAATTTGCTAATTTTCTAATGCAAATTTAACTTCATCTAGTTAAAAAAAATTTGTGTGAGAACTTTTTCAATAACTTGGTAATTCAAAAAAGCTTCAAGTCAAAACAAAAAAAAAGAGCAATACAAGTTAACATGACATATGAATTGTAAATTTAAATTTATTAAATATCAAATAAAATTTTTGTCAATAATTGAAATAAGTCGAAACTTCAACACTCAGTTATTGCAATTTATATTGTATAAAAAATTTAAAAACTGATGTCATGTATACTTTACTATTTTCTTACCTATCCTTTTAATTTTTATTATCTTACATACAAAAGTATTACTTAAATTATAAAAATATAAATAAAACTATTTTCACTAACTGGTTTACGAACTTTACTAGCACAAACTTCACATTTCCATTTCTTGGTTGTATCATCAACGTAAACATCTTTTGAAACTCCATAGCATCGAGCGTGAACGGTTATGTTGCATACGCAGCAAGACAACAATTTCGAAGGCTCCTCAGCTTGGTTCTCATCTGCCATCACATAAAACTTAGTTGCAAAATAACCAGTATGTACTAGTTTGATCTTTTTAATCATTTCTAATATACTGTTCTCATAAGATTTAAGTTCTTATTTTATTTAAATACTTTATTGTACATATTTTAGATGATTATGAAAAACATGCATAAGTCATGGAAAACAAGTTATTAATGGAGCCGTTAGTTATAACTTGAAATAACCATTTTTAAAATGTTACAACTAATGGCTCAATTAACAATTTATTTTCAATTATTTTTTTGGAATAATTTATTTTATGCATTTACGAGCCCTTAATGACTTCTTAGTCTGCTAAACTAACTTTTAAGAAAAAATTTTCTTAATATGAAGTAGAAAACATAGTTGATTTCCAACTTTTATTTTTGAAAAAAATGCTTTACTTGATATTTAGAGATAAAAACTTTATAACGTTTCATATCCGACATTAGTATAAAGTATACTTTTAATTGGTATGCATATTAAATCTGTTCAAAAACACTATATGGGATTAAGAGCATTAAAAAAGTACCTATACGGATTTTTAAGTCCTTTATTTTTGGGAGTTCTTCACTACACTTGAAAGTGGTGTTCTTAATAAGTGGCAGAGCTTTGTTTAGTTTCTTTAATGGTTCAGTATCAGGTGCTCCGTTCTAAAAAAATAGTTTACAAAATTTATTTATTTTTCATTTACCACGAACCAGGTAAATACCTTTATCGTACGAAATATAAATAATTGCAATAAAGTTAGTAATAACATTTTAAAACCTAACATTTTGACAGGTTGACAGCACTGAACATATACAGCAGCCTAAAGTGTGATCATTCGTACTTTCTACTAGCTCGGATTGAAGCTTAACACCTTCAAATATATTTCATAAAATTTTAATTTCATATTAAATTAAAACTTTAATTTTTTAAGGCTGAATTACAAATATTTTTTAGTATCGTTTTTATCTCAATATACTAAAGTTAAATGAATATCATAGTTTTGTTATTAAATTAAATTATTTTAAATACAAAAAAATATTTTCAGTGTTCGCAATGTATTTCAAAATATTTTATCATTGAATAGACATATGTTTGAAAAAGTACTAAATCATAAATAAATAAATAACCGGTTGCCACTGGTTTTAGAGAAATTTCTTCTAGGTTTTTAGATGTACATGTTTTTGGGTTTATTTTTAGTTTTAAGTTACATTATTACTTAAAAATTGTGTCAAGTAGTATAACAACATTGAAAAGATACGGTAAAGCTAGTTTAAATGTGTTTTATAATAAAAAATTTAAATCATGACAACATTTTTTTTATCTATTTAATAGATTTTCGTGTCAAATTAAAGTTTTTCCACTTTACATGTAAAAATTGTTTAACATTCCAGGTTTTTTAGTAATTTTTGTTCAAAAATCCTTAAATTCAAGGTTTTTACAGGTTTTTTAGTCTAAATTGTCAAGTTCCAGGTTTTTCGGGGATTTCAGGTTTTGTGGCAACCCGGATTTTTACTCAGCTTTTTTTAAAGTTGTCCAATTTTATACTTGAGGTAATTGTTTGTAACATTAAAGTGAGTTTCGAATGTAAAGCAAACTTAAATAACTATGAAATAATTTAAGTACATGTAAAAACGTTAAGTTCTTGCAATCATGAGAAACTCTTACCAAGATTTGATCATTTTAATTTTGTTATTTTTTAATAAGATCTTCAAATTATCTAATTCAAATATTTTAAAGAAATACCTAAGTAAACAATGTAACAACTTAAAACGAAAATTCATCCTGACCTTTATCGTTTTCTCCATTTGATATACCCGTTAATTCAACTTGATTTTTGTTTAAAGATGTATTGACAACTGGCTTAATGCGAGCTAAAAAAAAATTTATTTAGTAAATTTGTGATAACCAAATTATAATTAATAATAAAATTATCTACAATTTATTTACTTATCTACATGTTTGAAGTAGAGGTCTCTGTTGTTTTATTATACACAGTAAATATCTCAGTTAACAATGTACTTGAATGTAACAACTTAAAACGAAAATTCATCCTGACCTTGATCGTTTTCTCCATTTGATAAACCCGTTAATTCAACTTGATTTTTGTTTGATGATGTATTGACAATTGGCTCAATGCAAGCTAAAAGAAAATTATTTATTTAATTTATAATAATTAAGTTAAAAATTATAACCATATACTAGTTTTTATTTATCTCCTTATGTGAAGTAGGGATCTCATATTTTTTATTATCAAGAAAAACTACAATATTCAATATATGTTTCATTAATTTTACACTTTACTCATCAACTAAAAAACTTACTTTTATTAGAAATATCAGTTCGTAATCGTTTTTTACTATTCAGTGTACTTAAAGATGTCTTACGCTTTAGACTATTCTTTTGTGTATTGGGGTTAGTTGATCGAGGATTTAAAATTCTGAAGGAAAAAAATATATATATTATTCTATCTTTTCTATTTTAGTTCAAGTAAATGTGAAGTTATTATTATAAATTCAAAACTTTATATTAGTCAAATCATTATAATGTATTTGTAAAAGTATTAAAATTTTTATTAACATTTCAATATATATTCAAAATATAATATTTAATGTAGATCAAGTCTAAGTTTAGTGATTCATTAAGAACTTTTTTCAAATGAAGTTGACAATATATTTATTTTTGATCGGCTGAATTGTGATCAAGAAACTAAATTTTTGAATGTTATTTTTTGATTAGTTATTAAATATTTAACAATCTAAATTTTGAGTTGTTAGAGCATCAAAACAAGAAAAGATCGCTTTGAAATTTATTTAAGTATGTCTTTAATTATAATCAAACGTTGTTAAATCTTTATGAAACTAATACAAAGCTTATTTATTAAAGCACAATTTAAGTGTTAGATTTTCTTGAATTGATTATTTTTTATCTCATTTGTAAACTTTAGCATTCATTAATTTTTAGCTTTATTTTTTAAAATTAATATTTTTTGTCTTAATTAAATAACTATCATTTTTAGCTATACTTGATCAAATTTTAAAACTATTTCTTGTATTAAAGCTGATTTTTCTACTCTTGAAATTTAAAAAAAAAGTTGCACTACTAATCAATTTAACATAAAACCTTCTGAGTAATAACTATTTAAAGCAGGATTTCCCAGCTTTTTTTTTCAAATTGGCTCTTTTGAAGAAGTTAAAAAGCTATTGCCCCCTCCGACAAGACTGCTCAAAAAAATACACTTAAAACATTTAAGAATTTCTTTTTGCTCTTCATTTGCAACTCAAGAATATCTAGTGTAAGTTTCAAAATTACTATTAATACACCTAAGACCCTTTTTTTTCGTCCACTTTGGCGCCCAAATCGCCCAAAACTTTAAAATCGCCCCCATTTCGCCCCTTTACTAATTGTTGTCCCTCAACTTACTAAAATAATCGCCCACTTTGGGAAACCCTGATTTAGAGTATGTTAACGTTTTCTTTATAAAAAATGAAAATATAAATTGCTAACAAATAAAAATATACCGAATTTATGTAAGTACAATACATTACTAGAGTATAAAACTAACTGTTCGATGGTACGGTCTTGCCAGTTTTCTTTCTTTTTTCTTCTTTTCTCATTATAATGTTTTCTGTCATAAAAAGTAAATTGGATAAGATTTGTATTAGATAGTTATACAAAATCTACAAAAAAACTTACACAAAATTTTCAACATCATCTTCCCAAGTTGTTTCTTTGAGAGGAGGTTTATATGTATGCTGAGGTTCTATTCTTTTACCATTTTTTTCGAACCGTCTTTTCCAATCTCTATATTGACCCGGCTGTCGTTTGATTAAAAATTAATATATATAAACTTTTATTTAATATGTCTAACGCTACGTAGTAAAATTGATTGAAATAATAAAATAAGTATTTGTCTGAAATCTTTCTAATAAAGTTTACACTTTCTTACAAATATAGAGGCTTAACAGAAGAAAGGCAGAAGTCTACAGAGCCTAAGCCGCGAGATAAACTCAAACTAACAAAACGTTTAATCATACCAATTCAATCATCAGACCAAAAGTTTTCGGTAGGCTGAGACCGGTTTCGTCCTGATTAGGACTCATCAGTCAGTCACAACCGAAACGCGTACCACCTTCTCGCCTAGTGGACAATGTATTTAACGTTGCACGGCAAAATACAATGCTGACGTCACTGATATATCCCAGCAATTCATGTTTTATCATCATAAGCCGTTTCTATATTGATTCTAAAAGCTTTTCGGATGTGACTGACTGACTGATGAGTCCTAATAAGGACGAAACAGCTATCAGTCTACCGAAGGCTTGTGTTCTGATGATTGAATTGGTATGGTCAAATCTTTTGTTATACAGGCTTTAGTATGAATTAGAAGCCTATTTTATATAATTTTAATATATATACACTGGACTTAATAAAAATTCTCATTAGAACATATCACAGTGTAAAATTTAAATCTCTTTTTTTTTTCAAATTAATTCTTAAGTTTTTCAGCAATGAAACCTAAGTTTTCAGAAATGTTCTTTTACAAACTCATAAATTCTATAATTTCTAAGTTTATCATCATATGTTCCAAAAATACTTCTTAAAAACCTAGGATTTTTCAGGATTAGAAAATTCTTTAAGTAGAACCATCAAAAAAGTTGTTCAAATTTAACTTAAAACTTTCTCAAAATTAGAGAAAAAATGTATTTACCATAAAGGTCCTTATAATTCTGAGATAAATAGATCAATATCAGTTACAAACATAAATACCTTTTACCAGTACTCAAGCTAACCTGAAAAATTTTTATAAAAAACTCAGGATGTATGTAAACTCGGCCGTCGCATTTTTCACAGTAAGTTGCTTCTTTCAGGTAATCAACCCATCTTCTGGTTGCAAAGTTCGTAGACTCTGCAACGTTGGGTCCTAAGTTGTAGCCCATGTGGTAAGCATATGGACAAGTTATCATGAACTCACCAGGCCAATGAACAGTCTGTTAGTTAAATTATTGTAGATACAGAGCTTGTTATATTGTAATAGTAGTTATTATTACAATTCTGTTTTACCATAAACTATTTTTATTTTTTAGTAAGAAATATTTTTATTTTTTAGTAAGAACTATATTAGGCGAAAAATAACAGACCATCGTTGACCATCAGGTTATTAATTTTAAAAACCAAATTAAAGAAGTGTTACGCGATCTTTCAATTTTGTGCTATCTAAAACAGTTTTTTAAGCTTAAACTTAATTTTATATTAAAAATGGACAAAAAAGTTTGTAAAAACCTGGAATAAAATAAGAAAACTTTGAAGAAATTTCTGAAAAGTAACTTTTAACACATAACACATAAACACAAACTAAATCAGCATGATACTGAGAAATGAGATTCAATTTAATCACTACAAACTAGCTTAATGATCTAAAAAACTTAACTTCTGATCCTCTTTTATCTTGTTATATGTTACAAACATTAATACTATTAAAACATTCAAGTTAAGGAAACTATTTAATTTGAGATTTTGAAAAAAAAAATATTTGCACAACACGTGCTTTCTTATTTGTCAATATGTCATGACTGACTGAATTACTTGTTGTTAGATATTTCAAGGGCTATTTCCACAATTTAACTTTAATAAACAAATAACTTGATTTTTACAAAAAATAGAAAGGGTAGCAGGTGAAAACTTGAATGAGTGACTAAATTAATTTAAGAAATTGATTGGTTTTAAAATTATATCTGTATCTAGTAATTAACTTATGTCATGATTGACTGAATTAATTGTTGTGTTAGATATTTCAAGGGCTATTTCCACAATTTAACTTAAATAAACAAATAACTTAATTTTTACAAAAAATAGAAAGGGTAGCGGGAGATAACTTGAATGAGTGACTTAATTAATTTAAGAAATTGGTTGGTTTTAAAATTATATCTATATCTAGTAATTAAATTACTATTTTAATAAATTTTCATGAGAAGAAGCCTTAAAAAACAAACTTGAAAACTATTTTTTTAGCTATTTTAAATTGTAAGATACAAGCGAGTACCAATTATTTAGAAATTAATGCAAAGTTTATTTTTAAGTTTTTATTAAATACAAGAAACACTAACAGAAAATAATATTAATATTTTCTAAATGTTATAATATTAACATATAATTATTCTGCAAGTTATATTTAAAACTCCCACCTGATAAAACTTGATATTTTGTTCTTTTAAAACTTTTGGTGGTATGATTACTATTTTGTGTCGCCAGAAAACTTTGCAGTTCTTGTACTGGACTGGAAATCTACGGATCATCAATTTTTCAAATTTATGACCTTCTTCAGGGGGAATTACCCACCTATAATTTTTTTTGTAATAACAATATTAACCATTTTTTTTATCAAAATTAATTACAGTAAATAATAATTACATTAAAAATTTGTTTTTTGTTCAACCTTATTGAATAAAAACAAACAACAAACTTAGCAGCCATAAAACATATAAACACAATCAACTTTATAAGGAATACTGACAACTCAAAATACAATTTTTTAGCTATTACAATCTTTTTAATACTTCAATTTTAATAGGCTTGTTCTAGTTTGATCCTAACACAAGGCACTTATCAGAAAAACTTACCATCTTTTTGGAAATTGAGCTTTGGGAACATTATGTAGATAATTAATACTGTGCATATCCATATCTTCGGTATGCCATGGAAAAGTAGAAGCCCATGAGCCAAAGTATAAATACGGAGTGTTAACCCCTTCAATTGTCTTACCCATTAGATCGAGCAATTTAAGACAAGATGGAAGATTTTGAATGTTCCATCCAGTGGTATCCTAATAAAAATCAAAAAACATACAAATAACCTTAAAAATTGCGGTAACCCGCTCATTTAGCTATTAGAAGCATTATTTTTTAAAACTAATATTTTTGGACTTAAAATTATATAACTGAAATAATTTTATAGAACAGTAAGTATCAATTGAAGCCATAATTATGGCAGCATTTTGCAGATTTTCTGCATTTTTTGTTTTTGTAATTTTAAGGTTAAAAACTTAATAAAAAAGTAGTCAAGCAAAAATTGGTCTTTTATTATATTTAGTGTTAACAAATTTTAGTGAAGCCAAACCTTTTTTTAATCAAAAAAAAATTGCTTAGAGATTAAGTATCAATCTTTAAAATATTTAACATCAATTTGCTTTAAATTTAAGATTTTATTCACTTTTCTACGCCTTTTTTTAAAAACCAAAACAGTTTCTTGAAAAACAAACTTTATCAAATAGGGTGCCTGTAAAGTCAGATCCATAATAAGACTTCTGATGAGCCAAGTTTTTAAAGTAATGTTTGTCTGCAAACTCAAGGAAATTCTTGTTTAAATTAGGATTGACTTCAGGATCACCTAAGAATTTTACTCCTTGAAAATCTTGCGCAGTATACTTTTTACTTGAAGGTTCACCGTACTATGTTAAGAAAGAAATTTGTTACATTTAGTCTAAACTTAAAATTTGTAGAACTCATTATTAGTTAGAAACACAATTCAAAAAGTTTAGTTAAAATTAAGCAAAACATCTAATTTACAATATTTTCTTATGAATTAATAATTAAATATGAATCATTTGTTTAAAAAAGTTTATGATGACAAAAAATATTTTTAATTATAAAACTTAATTATATAACTTATATATTAAATTTAATAACAAAACACCCTAAAAAAATAGCCATGTCTAAAAAATATGATGAGCTCAATATACAAAACTTGAACAGATATCAATAAACAATTAAGTAAATGTATTAAGTTATACCTAGTATTCAAGACAGCATTATTTATTTAATTATGTTATAAATAAGTTATTTTAAATCTTAAAATCAGTAAAAATTAACTGGTACTGTATTTATGTAAAAATAAGGCTTAAAAAAGGTGTTTTAACCCCCAAACCTTAAGTTTGAATGTACACATTATGTTTATGAGATTTTTTTCATGCATTTTATGTTAATTAAGTTTATTACTTGTATAAAACATCCTGTCCCATTTCCTGTAGTCATTCGTTTCTGTATTACAGTATTTTTTACTTCGAAAGTTTTTATATTTGTATACTGTGGATCTGAAGGTCGAGGATGCCATTCAGTTGGAGGTTTAACCTACAAAATTCTATACAAATTAAAAACTTAATTAATTAAGATTAACTTATATAACATAAATAAGTATGCATATTGGCTTACCAGGCCTTTTTTAATACAATTGATGTATGAAAACATTTCTAGGTATTTTTATTTCTTTTAAAAGAGTTTTTAATTAAACTTTTTTGAATCATTACATTAAATTAATTCAATTTGTTTTAAAACTAGTACATATTTAATCCGATTATATACTTGCCTGAATTTTTTGAATATGCAACATTTAAGTATTGTTTAGATTTCAATGCATAAATAAGTTGTTAAATAACATTATAGATAAACAACATAGTAATGTGCAATGTACTACTTTATAATACTTGAAAAACTTGTAACTTTTTTTGCCACCAAAACCTGGTAGTAAATAAAATATTAAATTTGCACATTATTATTTCACTAATATTAGTACAAAAAATTTAATCACATATTATGTAAGATTTTTTAGAAAACTTTAAATACAACCTTAGTTTAAAACAAATTTAATTATTTTTAAACGAAAAATTACAGATTGTGTTTTTCAGTTTCAACCAATTTTTTTTTTTTTGTTTAAAGACTAATTGATTTAAATGAAAAAAGCTTATAAAAATTTACTATGTTTTCCTGTATATTTTGTTGAAACTTTTTTTTTTATCATTAAAGAAAAGATAGAAATTTTCAAAATATCTTTTTAACTGACTAATTATTACTATGTTAATAATTTTTTCATCTTTTTAATATTGTTATCAAAGTCAGCAAATATGTACTAATAAATACATATCAACTAATTTAAACAAAGAAGAAACACAAAACATTTTCTATAGAAAGTTATATATAAAATAATTAGTGTTAAAATGCACTGCACAACCATAAACAAGAGAAGTACTTAATACAGGTCCTTTTTTTCTCATTAAAATTAATGATTCTTCTGTAGTGTTAAGTGAACACAACAAGAATATAGGACAGTGTGGTAACTTATGTTATTAGTTTATGAGTACAATCTAGTGTTTATTGTATCATAGTAAAAAATTGTCCCTAATTTGCTGATTAAAGCAAAAAAATCCATTAAGCTTCAAAATTTGTTAACTCTTTTACAGAAGTAGCTACAATTTATAATTTAACCTTTTTACTATTACAAAGTAGAGCCATTTGAAATGATATTAACTTCAAGTAACAATAAGATCATTAGTATATTTTTTATTTTATCTTAATTGTGTTGTGATATAATTTAATAGCTATTTAACATTATTTAAAATATATAACAAAACATTTTTTTCTTCTTTAAATTTATTTGACATCTTTTGTAGTAAGTCTAATCAAAAATTATATCTTACTAAATTAAACTGAATTGAAACTGAAACAAGAATTTACCGTAGTTTAAAGTTTTAAAATATAAAATGACGTAATAATCGAATATAAAAACTAACTAAATGCTTATACTGTAGAACTTTGTTGTACCAATAAAACTTGTTAGATTAAAATCAAACTAAAATAAACCACCAATAAAAATGAAATGTGTTTTGTTATATATTTTAAACAAGTTATGCACTGAAAAAAAGCAAACTAAATTACTTAGATAAACTTTTATGCTTTTATTAACTACTAACTTTTGGTGTTGGGAACTTAGTAAACCTATACACACAGCTTGTTAAAAAAAAATTACTAAGAACAGTTTTGTTTTTCAGTGTTAATTTTTAAGAAAAAATATTTAAGCTTGGATTTTTGGAAAAAAAAATCAAACAATCCTGAGCTAGTCTGAATATTTCAAAAAAGTTTCAATTAACTTGATTTATTCAAAGTTAACATGATTTTTTATTTCAAATTAGCTTGAGTTATTTTAAGTAGCCCAAGTTTGTAGCAACCTGTTAACTGTTTTAAGTATATACAGATTATATAATATATAGTTCAGGGTTGCCACTCTTTGAGTCGAAAAACGCTGTCCTGAGTGACCTTAAACTATCTTGTTTTAAGATTTAAAAAAACTTATATGACACAAGTGTTTAAACTTTTTCAATTAATAAAAAAAAAATTAATTAGTTATAGTAGAACAAAATGATGGAACAAAATCATCTAAATCTCATTCAAAATTTAAAAATAAATCTATCCTAAGATTTTTTATACATTTTTAACTATCTAGAGTATTTTATAAAAAAAACATGACTATCCTGAGTCTGTCTGAGTTAAAAAATAAAATTCTAAATATCCTAAGTGTGTGGCAACCCTGAGAGTGATTATTTCATTTATTTAAATACATCTTGATAACATAATGCTACTGTAGATAAATATTAACTAATGTCACTTAGCTCGTATGTATCCTTAGAAAAATAAACAACACTAAATATAAAACAATTAACTATGGTGTTAGAAATCATACACTAACTAAATTAACCTTAAAAAGACCATACTTATGTATACCATTAGCTTCACATTTTTCAATAAAAGTAGCAAACTCTTCCATGTCTTTCATTGTAGCATACACTGTAGGGATATCACCATCAACAATTTTATAGTCCATTTTTTTACCTTAAAACATCTTAAAATTAAAACTTTCTTTCAAACTATTCGTAAAGTTAACCACAACTTGAAATTTAGTAAGTATGTTTAGTTTGTTAATTTAACACAGGAAAAAAACAACTGCTCAAAAAATTTTAAAGGACCTGGTGTACAAAAAGACTTTGCTGTCATCAATAGGTAGACTAAAGTATAATGTTTTTTATTTTTTTGCATTTGTTAGTAAGAGTTAGCAATTTGATGTTGATACAAAAACATTTTCTTATTAAGATTATTCTAAAATTGTGTTATACTAGTTACAGACTTATTTATAATAGCTTCAACTGTTAATCATGGTTTGTACGTCAAGTTTTTTTAAATTTAGCCTAATAATTCTCAAATTAGACATAAACCACTCAAATTGTTCTCACGTGGACAATATTGTCCTCCAGGGGCAATTTCAGGTATCAGGGGAATTGTGTTAATTAGTAATAGGAAAGTATAAAGAAAAGAGTGTAATTTTTTCTACAGGGTTACCACTAAAATTTCAAAAAAAATTCATATGAAAATCCATAAATATAGCAAATTTTTAGAAAAATTATCAAAAAAAACATCTAATTTTAAACAATGCAAACATATTTTTAAAATAAATGAAAGTTCATTGTTTTTTGAGCTATAATTTAAGTTAAATAAGCAAACTTTAGATTAATTGTTTTTTTTTATATAAAAGAAAAAATTATCCACTAGGCGGCGCCATAGTGATAGATTTTTGTACTGGGATTGCAAAGGTTTTCTTTTTATTAAATTAAAAATTTTATTTGTTTTTTCAACATGTGGTGTTGCTTTTTTGGCTTACAAATTTTAATAACCAAGCAATAAAAAAGTAATTTATAGGGATTTTCACATATTTTTATATGGATTTATAGGGATTTTTCAGAACATTGCAAATTTTTTAGGAGTTATAGGAAAGTGGAAACCCTGTTTCTAAATCCTGCCAAGAGGGCGTTAATGAAATTGAATTTGAGTTTTAACCTTTGTTTGCCAGCGCCTAGTTGGTTTTATAAACAATTGAACCAACATAAGCTATTAGATAAGTTGTAATTGAGTACTACATTAATATTAGTACTTTGAAGTTTTTTTGAAAACTATTGTACACATTAAGTATCTTAAAATCATCACATCAGTTCAGGTTTTTGGAACTTGAAATGTTGTGTACTGCTACAGACATATTTAATAATCAGTAACACCACAAAAGCTAATTATTTATTAAAATATAAATTCACATCTTAATAGTTATGATAAGTCATCTTATTAGCTTTAACTCAAGACAAAATAAAAACTATTCTCATATTTCTCTTAAAAAGTTGAAAATTTGTACTGACAAATACTGACTTTTTGTGCTTAAAAGCCTGAAGGTTGTTAAAAAAGAAAATAATAACTTAATTAAACTACTCAAAAAGATTCTGAAACTTTCAAGAATTTCAACTGACAAAAAACTAACATTTTGTCACTTAAAAAAATGATTTAACATGATAAAAACTCTAGCTAACCCTTTTTTTTAATTTTAGAAAATATTACAGAAACAGTTACTAATATTATTTTTGTTTTCAACGTTTTAAGTAACTTAACAGTTTATAAATAATTAAATGATGCAGTTAACTTCAAAATTTAAAAGCAGTTTTAGACTTACACTAAAGGCTTACTAACCATTCAAGCAAAAAGTGTAGTTTACCTTGTAGTGTGAAAAAGCTTTGCTGACATTAAGTGAAAATACCTATTAAACTTATAACCTTTTAAATGTGAAAAATATTGGAAAAACACTGAAAGCAACTTTTAAATACTTAATTTACATGTGTGTCTATATATGCATGTTTATTTGTTATGTTATTTCTTAGTACCATTTTCAAATATGCTTCAACTTTTCTATATTTTTTGTTAAGTCGAACTAAATTGCTAAAACAACTTTGTACTTCAATTTAAGATAATTACAAAATCTAAAATAAATTTCATAAAAGCTAGTTTAAACCAGGGCTTCAAAATGTGCTTGATATTACTTTCCTTTGGGTGATTTGTTGGTGGGCAATAAGCAGTAATTAAGCTAAAGAAGGGCCAAAATGTTTGAGTTTTTAAAACTCTTAGCTATAATAGTTTACAATTTTTCATAGGTTAAGTTTACAAAACTAGCAAAAGTATGGTTGCAACTCTTAAAAATAAAAACCTTTCTTGAGTGACTGTAAACTATCTTGTGTCGTTTTTTTGAACTTCAAACGAGTCTGAGTTAACAAGAGTTATTTAAAGTTTCAAACTGTCCTGTATTATCATTACTGTGTGGCAACCCTGCATAAATTAAAAAAAAAAACAAAAACTTGGTGTCAATCTTTATCTGCAACTTAATGTCTCCAATACCAAAAAAGAACCCGCTTCAGTTGCATATTCAGAGCTATAACTTTTTTTATAAATTATAATCTTATATTTAAATCTATTTGCTATTTTTTGTGTTAATATATAAAATTTTCACTTATTTCAGAAAAATAACATTTTTTTGACTAAATTTTGCTGTATAAACTCTAGAATGAAATTTCCTTTTTATGTTTTTTTTTACCTCAAGTAGATTTTAATTTAATACCAATTGAAGTTTGCTTTTTAATGAAACTTTAATACTAAGTTGAGGTAGGAAGTACAGCATTTTTTTGTCATATTGTAGAATTTGCATAGATTGGTATGATTTGGATGTGTTTAAGCTTCATCAAGAAGAATGTGAAAAAATATATATTAAAAAGACTATGAAAAAATAATTACACCTCCAAAACCAATTAATTTTAAATATTTTAAAACATATTTAAAAAATACATATTTTTGATTTTTTGACTTTAATATTTGGAATTCTTAAATTAGTAAATCAAATTTACTTACACATGTCCTAAACTTAGAACTTATATCTAATAACACTTTAACTGCTCTTCAAGTATTATGAAGTCATATAATCACAGAAAATAGGAAAATTTTTAGTGATATATTGAATTTCTTAACTTACTAACTTATTTCAAGTCATTATATCCTTATAAAGCTAAAAAACAATTTAAGGTGTATTGAATATAGGTGCATATTTTTACAGCTGAAAAAATTTTTATGTT
Source organism: Thalia democratica (assembly GCF_965202585.1). NCBI lineage: Eukaryota > Metazoa > Chordata > Thaliacea > Salpida > Salpidae > Thalia > Thalia democratica. Next base: position 65,583,490 of record NC_139165.1, read on the forward strand.
TTGGAAATATCATAAAAACACTCTGTACAAAATTTCAGATGACTTGAAGAAATTTTCACTTTGGCACCAACTGATTCTCTAAAAACCACCCCAATGCAATATTTATGGGATCCAAAAATTGCAACCTTGAAGTTTTAAGCTTAATTTTTTTCACATGTGGCTAGTTGTCACACAAACACACTGTGAACAATTTAAAACAGTTTAAAGAAAGTTTGAAGTAATGCAGTTTAAAACTGTTTTGATGGTTTTTTTCAATTTTAAATGAATACCTTTAAGACTGGTATAATTTATTTAAAAATTATCAAAATCTTTTTTAATTTCAATTAACAATTGGTCCAACTTATGGCAAAAATAAGTAAAATCCAAGTAAAAATCAAGTGTTTGATTTTATCAACTTTATCAGGGAAATCAAGTTTTTTAATGAAATTGCAAAAGTCATGGGATTTAAAAGAAAGATGGAAGTCTGTAAATACTAAAAAAAAATATTAGTAATTACCTAGCATCAATATCAAGCTGAAGTTGTATCAGAGTTGTCAAAAAACCTGGAATTTGACAATTTAAGCTATGAAACCTAGTTAAACTTGGAATTTTGAACAATTTTAACATGTTCAGTAGTAAAATTTGATTTGACACAAAAAATTCTATAATCAATGTTTCAACAGTAATATGTAAAGTCTAAAAAGATACTTTGTTTTAAACAAGCTATATAAATACATAAAAAGTTATTTACTTTTAAGAAGTAAGATATATTGTATTTGTACATTAAGATAATTTAAGATATATTGTAATATCCAAACTTCAAAGTTTTACTGGATGTTTCTATATATTTTCAAGCTAAAATTAAAGATAGACTTTCAGACAATTTTTTTTTCAATATTATGTTGAATAAAAAACATTGCATTTTTAGACTAAAATTATGTTTAAAAAAGACATTGAAAATTATATAATTTCAGCTTGATATTGGTGTGACATCATGCTAGGGTAAATCTGTTACTTTTTGTTTGAGATAAAAATCACCATTACACAATATTTTACTCTTATTACTTTCAGAACTTTGTTAGCAAAGGGCAAGGTGAACCTAAAAAAGTTTAGTCTTATTGTTTACATAATAAGATACAAGTAACTTTGAAAATAAATTCAAGTGGTATATAATTGATCAAATTGAAGTCTTATCGATTTCTTAGGGACTGCACAAACTAAATGGCAAAAAAATATTATTTACAAAAATCCATCACAAAATTATTGAGAAATTATTTCATAATTTTCAAGTCTAATAATTGGAAAAATTTTTAACTTCTTTCTATAATAACTATTAAAAAATTTATAATTTTGAATTAAAGACTTGTATAAAATTTGAACTTCAGGACTTTCCTACTTTTTAATCTTATGATTTTTACCTTGGTATTTTTTGCTAAATGATAAGCCACCAACATTTATTTTTTAATATTGTTTCTTTTTTTAATTTTATTTTATATTGAAGTGCTAATCAACTATAATGAAACTTACTATTGCAAAATAACAGTTATCTTTTCAGAAGTTATATACTAATGCTTATAATTTTTAAACAGTTGTTTAAAGTAGTGATTACTTAACTTCTTAAAATTTGAAATTTCAATTTTTTATTCTCTTAAATATCTTTAACTGATGAGTAAATGTATGTCCATGTTATGACAATAAGTTTCGATAGCAAATTCTTGTAAAAAGCTGATATTATTTGTAATAAAATTTATCCGCCATACAGTTGTGTTTGAACTTTTTTAATCCATTACTGCCATTATTGATTATGGAAACCATAGTCTACTGTTTAGGCACTCACTGGCCTCCCTAAGATTTCGATTTTTATGATCCTTAACCATATAGAACATTCCCCAAATAAGTATAATAATTTTTGGATTAACTTACACACACTCATTCCTTAGCTTTGGAATTCCTTTTTAGTCTGATGTAAATCATTCATGTCTACTCAGCTTAAGAAAAATTTCTACTAACTCCAAAACGGACTTTTAACTTCTTGCTATCTCTATATTAATTACAAAAGCGTGCAATTTTGTATATATAATTGGGGTTCGATTGTAATGTTACGGTGTTTCCTCTAATATTTGCTGAGTCAGCAAAAATTATAAAGTTTTTTTTAATACCTTTTTCCCTGATCCACCTTACCCAAACATATTAAAAAGTGATCAAAAAATATTTTTTTTTAAACGAAGATACAAAAAATTATAAAAAAAGCTTTTCATTTTGCTGACTCAGCAAATATTAGAAGAAATACCTTAACGTTTCACATGACTCATATAATTGCTCATTTTTCTTCTGGACTATTTGTTGTAGCACTTTCTTTCAAAGATTAAAAAAACTTGTATTCAATAACTATTATACAAATTAGCTGTTTAAAAAATTCTACTTTTTTGGCCTCAATTCGTCAAGACTAAACGCTTAATAATCAAATTTTTAGTATGAACAAAACAACCGCTAGATTAACGTCATACTCAAATTCTGGAAGCTACGGTTGGCAACACACAGCTTGCAGATCAGATATTATTTCAAAAAAATATATATGGTATAATTTCATTGAATAAGGTAAAAAAAAATTGACGCTAAAAAGTTTGGTCAACCAATCTGTTTAAAGAAATACATTTTTGTCATCGAGCTACTAGGCTGCTAGCTTATTTTTCATTTTTGTTATTTAAACTTATAAAAACAAACTAAACAAAAAACTGAAAAATTACATTATTAGTACAAGCATAATGTAAAGTGGACTTTTTCGATCACTAGGCTTTACTTTTAATCTTGCAAATTTCAACTCTGAATGTTTTTTGCTGCCGTAATTAAAACCTTTACGCCATCAGGATCAGGCCACTGAACTTTATAATTGTTTAACTGTAATTTGCAGGTAATAATATTTTTTTATCGTAAATATTTTTTAAATCAGTTTCTTTTAAGATTCATTTTTTTACGATGGTCTTATTAAATTACAAAAAATCAATTCTAGCCAAAGTAACCATCGTATAAAATGTAGTGTAGAAGAACTTCAAAAGTACAAATACAGATTACAGTTTTATAAAAGACCATCGGAAAAATGAATCTTTTAGGCAAATATTTTCAAAAGATTAACGATAAAAAAATATTATTACCATCAAATTACAGCTAAGTATTTATAAAGTTCAGTGGCCTGATTCTGATGGCGTTAGGGTTTTAATTACACGAGGGTTACTTTGGCTCGAATAGCTTTTTTTGTATTTTTTCTAATACCAAATTTTAAATCCCATTATTTTTAATTTCTTTACTGCTAACTTAGAACTTTTTTTATTCTAAAAAACGCTCTTTTGCTCTGCTTTTCACAATAAGTTCCATCGAATTAGGGTTTGACTTTAGTAGTGGGGCCAATTTAAAAATTTAACACCTTTTTCCATTTTTTTACTTGTTTTAGCTTTTATCCAAAAGTGTATATATATTTTTTTAGCATACTTATTAAACTAATTTTTTCTTTAATTTATTTTTTTCCTAAATATCCACAAATAAAATTTTCCAAAAAGTTGAAACTTATGATGGCTTTGCTGCAAATATATAATATTTTTTAAACAATTTTTATTTTAAAATTCTTATCTAACTAAGTTTAAGATTAATTTTTCCAATTCTTTTTTTAATTTTTATATGACCTATGCAAGTTTTATATAAATTTAGATTATTCAAGGAATTTCTGGCTCAAGTGCTATAAATCTATGTAAAACTTGCATATGTCATAAAATAAATTGAAATATGTATTAATATTACATTAATATAAGATTATTGAAAATATTAATTATTTGAAAAGTATTATAAGTTTGCCATAAAGCCATGATAAATTTCAATATATTGGAAAATTTTATTTTGGAACATTTAGGGATATCTTAAAAAAAAATTAAAGGAAAAAAAAAATCCATAACAAAAAACTTAGTTTAATAAGTAAATTGGAAAAAAAAAAATTTGGAAAAAAACTAAAATAAGTAAAAAAATTGGAAAAAAACTTTGAATATTTAAATGGGCCCACTACTAAAGTAAAACCCCAATTCGATTAAATTTATTTTGAAAAGCAAGGCAAAAGAACGTTCTTTAGAATTAAAAAATAAGTTTCAAGTTGGCATGAAAGAAATTAAAAATAATGGGTTTTAAAGTTAGGTAAAAAAAAAATTACAAAAAAAGCTATTCAAGCCAAAGTAAACCTCGTATATTTTATCTGACGACTAAAAAAGTTTACTATTCAGGTTTTTACAAATAAGCTAAGTAAGCAACCATGTCGACTCGTTTACGTTTTGATTCTTTTTTACTTTAAAAAGTTATAATTAAAACCTTAGTTTAAAATTATAAACAACTTATGTACCAAAATAATAACTAATATCTTCTATCAGTTTTTACTCATTAAAAAATTATTACTAAATTGTTTTTAGTATGCTTTTTGTTAAAATCTTATATTTAATTTTTTTAATGTAGTTACTTTTAATAAACCTAGAGTTTTAAGCTGTTTTCGTAAAATTGTTATTTGAGTTTTTAAGCAATACACCTTAATTAAAACTATCTGTTTTTTTAACTGTTTGCATTTAAACAGAATGATGTGGAGCAGTGTTGCCAAAGTTCCAAAAGTAACGTATTGTAAAAAAACTGAATAAATAATTATTGTTTAAATTTAAAATGTCATGCTCAAGTAATCTTGTTTATTTAAAAAAAAATTAATTATAATTTCTAAAAAATATTTCTAAAAAAAAAATCTTAAAATATAAAAAAAAAGTTCAATAGAAAGAACTTTTGTTTATTTTTATACATAATTAAAATTTATAAAGGCTAAATTCTTATGCCTAATTTTTTTTTGTACTAAACAAACTGTTTATAATTCAAAGTATAAACTATTGCTAGTAAAATTTTAAGGGCTGTATTTAACTTTTATACCACGTTAAAAGAAAAAAAAAGTTTTTGATAATTAACTATTACTTTCAATTTTTTTTGAACTATTAATTTTTTTAAGAGAATCAGTTCTACTTTGTAATTTGTATACATATATAATTTTATTTCTTCTGTATTTCTAAACTAAATATACTTTTTTTTTTTTTTTTTTTATGGTAAAAAAACATCAGTCTTAAACTCTACCCCTTGCAACGATAAACGTTTTCTGGGGAAAAGTGAGTGTGTTACATCATATGTAATTTTACCTGCCCCATTAATATTTAACTTTAACTATCCAAAAATAAAATAAACAAAAAACTATCTTTTAAACAAATAAAAAAGCCCTTGGTGACACGCCATTTGGAGAACACTCACAAAGCTAAAATCTCAACACTAAAAACCACAAAGTGTGGGAAAATCATGAAGCTCAAATCCCCAAGTAAGTGTTCACCAGCGCTACAACAAAAAAATCACACCAACAATCCAATCATGTGATCACCGCCACCAAAGTGAACTCACAATCAGCTATTGAGCAATTGCATAAAACTAGTGTTATAATGAATACATTAGCATTAAATAACTATCTTAAAGCTTGATAATTAACTAATTTACTGAAATGGTACTCAGAAAAAAAAACCTAAAAATTAAGCTAAATTAGAAAAAATATATATAAATAAATAAAAATTAAATAAAAACTATTAAGAAAAATGTAGTTTCTGAAACTTGTATTGGTGGAATTAATTTTAGTCTAATAAAAGTAAGAAGAAAAAAAAAAAAAAAATTATGCAATAATAATTAATATATTCAGCTAACAAATAAATATAACAAAAATATAACAAAAACTGGATAGTAGCAAAAAAAAACAATCACGCACAAACATACAATATATTTCTCCATCAACAGACCAAAACCAGCCAATCATGATCAGAGTAGACACAAACAAAATTGACCATACATATAATAAGAGCAGCTTTTTGCAGCTTTTCGAAAATTTCTTCTATTAAAACCTCGTGTTTTTAATGTAATTTTTATTTTAATTACCATGTAATTGTTTTTTCATAAAAAAAACGCTAAAATTACTTAATTCTATTTAAAGCTAAGAAAACTAACAAAAAAATTTTCACTATCAAGTTACATGCATAAATTATTATTATTTTTAATATTTTAACAAAATGTGCTTAAAAGAAACAGTGATAGTTTTTTGTCCTAAAACATACGTATGTTGGTCTGATGAATTTCGATTAAAACTGTCAATGTACTATTTTATTGGCAATGTATTTTCAGCCAAGTTTATATAGACTTTATTTCTTTGGAATGATATAAGTAAATAATCTTTTAGATTTTTTTCGTTTAGGTTTATTTTAGAGATAGCACTATTAGATTCAGTAAAACTAAAGGTGATACTTTAAAATAAAAATTTTTATATAACAAAATCTTAAAACTTAAAATATTGATTTTTTTTTTAAAGTGTAAAGTCTATAAAGATAAAACGCATACAACTTTAAACAAGTGCGTGGAGTTTCATTAGAAAGTCTCGAAAAGGTTGCACTAAAATCAAAATAAATAGTTTAGTTTAAGAAAAAGCTAAAAAATTAAAAGTAGTAAGTAAATTTATAATAAATGTGATATTTATATTCCTAAGTACTATAATTTGTTCTTTTTTTCATTTTTTTCATTTAGAAAAATAAATGACTATATCTTTCAAATGAGTTGTTTCTTGCGTTGAATATATTTTCTCTAAATATCTAATAAAGTCATGTTTATCTGATTTATGTATCTTTTCAAGACTAAAAGTAAATGATTTTCAATATTTGTATATAGTTTTTTACTAATCTTCAAACTTGCTTTAATGATGCTAGATTACAAGTATCATCTTGATATATTTTAAATAGATAAAAATGACTATTATAGTTTACGTGTGGGCTAAATTGTTTTTATAGTATACTTTGTATATTTTATATAAGTGCAAATTAATTTAAAATATAACTTCTACTTTTTTTTAAAATCATAACCATAACATAAAAACTTTATTCTACTTTAAAATTAAAGTCAATTGTTTAAAAGTTGAATTTTTTCTTAAAATTTTTTATAATTTAGTAACAAATAATATATACACAAAAGTCTTCAATTTTTTTTTGATTACCAATATCTATAAGTAAAAAACTATATGAGTATACAGTGTTAACAATTTAGCACAGAAATACTAGTTAGTTAGAAATGCTAGTTTCAACTAAGTACTTAGAAATTTGTTGTTTTTGTTATAATCTAACGAAACACTTTTTAGGATCTTTTATGAAAAAATTTTTAGCAATCTACTAACTTTAAAAATTCAAAATAGTAATTAACTAAACTAGTATGACGGAAATCTAAAACCTTATATTTAAAATTTTAAGAATTTAGATTTTTTTAAATTAAATTTGTAGCTTTTGTCAAATATTTAGTAAGTGCATAACATTTTAGTTATAAAAAATTTTTTCTATATAAAAAATAACTCATGCACTAAAACAGGGGTCGGCAGCCATTTATGAGTGAATGGATAATTTAAAAATCAAGTTTTTAAAGCCGCCTCAAGTTATTTAAAATATTTATAATAACCTATAAATAAAAATTCTTTTACAGCAAATATTTTAAAAAGTACGAAAAAAAAAATGCCTAGATTTTAAAGTTATAAAACTAAAAGCTTAATTTAAAATTTTTACCACACAAACTTGTTTTTTTATTGTTTTATAAAAGTATGGTTTTAGCTGAAAAGTACATCGCAGGCCGCGGAACTTTTTTTTACAGACTGTAGTTTATGATTGTTTTTACGAAAATGAGTATCTTTGAAAAAATTTAACACAATGTAAAACTAAAATGAACACTAATTCTTATTTTAGGAGAATTTTTATAATTAAAATTTTACAATGTCAGTTTTGTTTTGTTTTTTGATTACTATACATTAAAAAAATTGAAAAAACTTAAAAAAAAGTTTTCGCTAAATTAACATTTTGCTTATCTAATGCTTGAAATTTTTTTTATTAAAATTTTACTGTTAGGTACACATTTTTTTGAAAAAATAAGTAGTTTTTAGACCAGATAGACTAGTTAAACCATATATTTTTATTACAAAAAACTCCGATTGTTTACAAAAACTTGATATATATTTTTTTAAAACATTTTAAACATTTTAAAACAGATTATAATTTTTTTTTAATTATTGATAACTTGTTACCGGTGTAAAGTTTAATTAGTGTATAGCAAAATAGCTTTTTAATAAAAAAAACAAAACAATGCACTATATAAATAGTAATTATATGTATTATTATCAGAATTGTTTTTTAGAAGAAAAAAATTACGTGCATCATTTTATTTCCAGTAAAAATTTTGTTATTGCGTAAAAAAATACAACGAGTGAATGTTTAAATAAAAAACTATTGTAGCTATTTATTTAATTTAATTCCAAAATTCAAACCATTTACATTAAAAAGCAATAGTTTTTCTACTTAGAAACTCCATATTGTATAACAATTATCTTAATTTTATTATCAATTTATTTTATACTTATGGTTGAAAATCAAACTATCACAATTTTCACTAAAAAATTAAGGAGATAAGATACGAGGTAAGAGTTTTTATAAATTAGTTGTAAAAATTATTTGAATCAAGTTAAAATAGAGTTAAACTCAGTTTTAAATATAAATTCGAATAAATTTTCTACCAAAACAATACTTTCAGACTTATTTAACTTTCAATCTTACATATTGTACTTAGTATAGAAATAAAGTTTCGTTAGTATATAACTAAAAAAATTCTTATTTCCATGGACATAACGAGATGCCATGCAAATAAACTTTGAACTTTAAGACATTTAACGCATATGTTTTTCCATGTAACCTTAAATAAGCATAAAAACAAAAGTTTAGAAAGTTAAAAATGCTTTTGATAAAATTATAAAACTGTTGATTATATAAAATAAAAATAATATAGTTTTTTTTTTCTATCTTTATACTTATAACTTTTTTGAAGAGTAGCAGTTAAAATGCGAATACGTACTTATTAAAAAAAAAAGAAAACAATTCGACTGTGCATGTTGATTTACAACCTTTGTGACGTATAAAACATAACAATATTTTGAATAAGTCTAAAAACGTGCTTTTTATAGCTTTCTTCGGTTGATAAAACGTTTAACCTTTTCCACTGACTTTCTATAAAATTTTATAAATACATCAAGCAACTTAAATTATAAAATTCTACTAATAATTAATGCTTAAATTAATTTTCTATCAAAACATCGTGGTAAAAAAAAAAATATGAAACTCAGTGTAAAATGTTTTTATTTTATTAGTCGATCTTTTTATTGTTTTAAAAACTCTTTTTTTGATGTTAGAACTTGGTTTTAAAACCTAACTTTTTTATTCATATTAGTAATTTTATTCATAATAAGGTTAAATTTTTAGCTTTTACTATAAGTTTATAAGCAATTACCCAACTTTTTTTTAATCAGACACAATTTAAATTTCAAATTATTTTTAAAGTTTTAGTAAAACTTTGCTATTAATTATTGTTCTAGATTATGTAAACATTAGTTTTTGATAAAGAATGCTTTCATTCTAAAAAATAAAATTAGTTAAAAAAGTTTTAACATGACTTAGAAATAATTATAGTAAAAGCTGTTTTCTAAAAACAAGTTGTTTATAATTAAAAAAAAACAATTGGTTTTATGATCAAAACTGAAGTAGATAATTTTAGTTTTTTAATTATATTGTAAAATTATAAATATTTTTAGTTGATAAAGTTGACTTAATTCGCTAACAAATTTTTTTATTTGAAATTTTTTTATAACAATTTTTTGATAAAATTCTCAAATTTGTAAACATAAAGTGATTTAAAAGATCAGAAAACTAATACTAGTATGTAATATTCTTTTCAACTAAAAAGCAAAAGGTTAACTCACCTACAACGCTGTTCGAAATTCGTTGCTATAAAAGAATATATGAAAGGATTTATTGCAGAATTAAAATAACCAAAAAGCCTCGCTACTTGAAAAAGTAGCTCACATTTGTGTCTCTGAATAAATATTATGCAATTCAAAGGCGAAAAAGCTCAAACATAAAACCTTAGTGATAATCAAAATAATATAAAGTGAAGAAATTTACAAAGAATTTATTTATCAACCTTTGAGATTAAAAAAAAATGTTTGAAATATTTTTGATTATCTCTAACTAATTAACAAACTTCTTCAAAACTGAAATAAATTCCTTTTATTCTTGCCAATCTGTAGATGTGCAAAGGCGCCCAGCAGGCTGCAAAAGTAGAAACGAGAATAATTGATGTGAGGAGTACCCGATTTGTCGTAGATTTTTTTTCTGAAGATGATCGATTTAAGATTATCGAGCTGTTTGTCGACCTTTGTAGTTTTCTTCCACTTGTTTTAATTTTTCTGATGACAAGACCATAGGCGACTAACATTGCCTAAGGTATTTTTTGTAATAACAAATACATTTGTATAATTTTTTAAACTTCTAATTTTTTGCTTGTTAAAAAGCTAAAACTCTATTATCGTTATTTTATTGATCAAACAAATTTAATTGTTATAACTTTAAAAACACCAAGTTTCGTACTGCCAAAGAAACAAAATATACCAAAGCGTTTATATTATAATTTTACAAGCAAATTCTACTAATATCAAAAAAAAAATCACACATACAAAAATATAAGCCTTATTGATTTGTTATTAACATTTTAGTTTAGTAAGAATAAATATTTTAAAGTTTATCCATTTACAATATATAATTTGAAAAAAAAGTATAACATAGAAATGTATAAAATTTCCAAACTAAACAGCATTTTCCTTATTACTGAAGTATTTTGTACAAAATTTCATAAAACTAAGATAAAAATATTTCAAAGGGGTAGGAGTCTAATATGCACAAAGAAACACTTTTTCACGAAGGTTCACTTCTGCACAAAAACACTTTCGCACGAAGAGGCTTTCGCATGGATTAAATATTTTTTTTTGAATTTTACTATTTTTTTTACTATCACTATTACAACTAACCCTTACCCCCGGTCGGTATTTTTTTTATCCTTTGTTTTTGTTTTTTTATAGCTAATTCTTTGTTATTTTTCTAGTTTTATGGTTTTTTTTGATTAATAATGTTTATTAGGTATTCATTTTTTCTTATAATCACTGTTACCCCTAACCCTTACCCTCGGTTAGTAATTGTATTTTTTTTCTTTTTTGTTTTTATTTTTATTATTTTTTCTTTTTAAGTTTTTTTAAATGTTTTTTTTTCTTATTTACTTTTACTGGCACTGCTACCCCTAACCCATACCCTCGGTAGGTAAGATTTTTTTTTTCTCAACTTATTTTTTATTTTCTTGTTTTTTTTTTACTTTTTTTTTCCTTTTTATTTTGTTTCATTTTTTACTATTTTGCAAAAATGACGCTCCATGTAAAAGTGTCTTCGTGCAAAAGTGACCCCTCGTGCAAAAGTGAATCTTTGTGCAAAAGTGTCCTTGTGCAAAAAAGTCTTCGTGTAAAAGTGTCCCTTCGTGAATATTTGAACCGTTCCTAATTGAAAGAAAAGTTAAAAACTGTAGAAAAGATTTACTGAACATTTATTATTTCAATGTTTTTTTAAATTATTTTAGACCATGAAAACTTGTAGGGAAGTTTTATTACAAATAAATATAGTTGTTAAAAAATAAAAAAATCTATTTAAAACAGAACTTGATCAGCAAGTTTTAGTATTTTGATAATTATTATCTTTATTTGTAGTAAAAACTTTTAACAGTTTTTATTTTTTTTCCTTTGAACTACTAATCTGTAATTTCTTTGTTTCGAACTAAAAGCTATAAAAGTTATCTATATTAAAAAAAAACTTTTTTTTAAAAGTATTATACTAAATCAGCAAAGCTGTTGTCTAAATAATTATCATTTTAATCTGCACTATTTATAAACTAAAGCTAGTTTATTTAATTGCTTAGCAAAAGAAAACTTATAATTTTCATGCACCTATCAATATTAATATGCCGCTTCTTATAACATATATATTAAAAAGAGCTATAAAACAAATGATGTTTCTAAAAATAGTTATTTAAAGTTCAACATTTTATTTTTAAATTGTTTTACATTACAGCTTAAATTGCATCATAAAAATTTATATTGAAAACTTTTTACTTAAAATTGTTAATGTTGAAAAAGCATGAAAGTAAAACCGTTAACATTTAGATCTTTAGGAAATATTTGTTTATTCTTATTAGTTGAGATTGAGCATTACTCACCTCGAAATTATTAATTTTCTTTAGCAATACTCTTTTTTTTTTATTTACATGAAATAAGCTGTAAAGTTTTTTTTTTGAAATATAATGTGAAAAGACCTAAGCACCTTTTTTCAATGGTATGTCGATTTTTTTGATTATAAACTAAAACTTTAAAACACGAAAAATTAGCTATACACAACAAAAGCACAATACCTATTTTCGGGTTTACATTTAGTTGTATAATATTTTTGTGTTTGTAATAAAAACCAGAAACTAAAGATAAAAGAAATAAAAGTTTTTTAGTCTTATGAAAGTTTGGGGAGACTTGAAAGAATTTTAAATAAAGGTTATACAGGTATAAAAGTCATAAGCATTAAAAGATAATTAAAAACGTTTTTACATAAGGTGTGTATAAAAATAATCATTATAATTAATATTTTACCACATATTAAAAATATGTAAAACTTTTTTTGTAATTTTAGCAATCAGTTACAATTCAAACATAAACAAAGACGATTTAGTTAACATTTTATTAGCTTAAGTACAAAATTTTTTGACTAAAAAAGACTTGAAAAAAGCATGCGAGCTACTTTTGATCTACTTCATGCAAAAAATACATTATAAACTTTTGTTTTTTTAAATTTTAAGCTTGAAACTTTAAAAAATTATAAATGAATAATAAACATCATTTAGATATATCTAAAACACTTAATCAAACATAAATCATTCTGTTTTAGAGTTTAAATAAAGTTTTTTAGCTGTACTACCTAAAAGACTGTACTTCCAAAAGTATGTTAAGCTCTACTCTCAAATTTAAAATGAACGACTAAGTTGTCATACTTGTTATATAAAGAATGAAGATCTATGATAAATAATCATTGCAACAAAAATTAATTGATATATTTTACTATTAATATGCTTTGCATGGATTTTTTAAACAAAATTTTCAATTTATAATGACGTTCGAAGAGCTTATAACAAGTAAAAATTAAATAATTATAAAAAAACTCTCAGCGCCATATGTCGTTGGAAACGTCAAAAGTCATAGCCTAAAAAGTAGAAAATATATTTTTTATTTACAAAAAATCACGTTAAAAGTTAATTTCAGTAATATATTAAAACTATAAAGTATTTTTGAATTTTATAACTAAGCTGCAGAATTCAAATTTAACAATTTTTTATTTCAGTTTAATTTACTTCTCAGCTTAATATATGTTTCATTATTTATAAAGCTATTTTTCTTAATTGTATCTTAACTGTTTTCAACATACTTTTTAGTTTAAGTGCGTTTATGGAAAGTTTATAAAGTTTATTTTGATCATTTAGAATTTTGTAATATTTTAGATCTTGCAAAATGTTTAAAAAATATTAGCTTATAATTTCTTTATTTTTACATGCCAAAACGTTTTTTTAGTATTGAATCTAATAAAAGTTTTTACTAATTTTTTGTGCTGACCTTCAGTAGTTTTTCTGCTGTTTTTAGCTGGAAACAGTAGTCAACCACAATAAATTCATAAAAATTTTATATTGTTCCTATGTAAGTTCTGGTTACAAATTAATTATAGAATTTTATTTCAGTTATCATTATGGGTTGAAATTAAATTACGAGTTAAAATTAATTATACTGCGTACAAAACGATTGAAGTATAGAAAAATTTATTTAACTTTAAAAAAACTTTCGATATCAAACAAGAATTTTATTGAATAATTTTCATATAGTTTTTTTGTTTTATTGTTTTTACTTTATATCTTTTATACAGTTTATAGATTATTTTTAAATAATCTTAACTTTTTGAAAATAATAAACAAATAATAAATGTATAAACATTTAGATGAATTACTAAAACTAAACTTATAGCTTATTAATTTAAAGCAAACTTCGTAATAAAAAAGATTATTTAAAAAAAAAAAAAAATCAAAATCAAAACAATCATGAAACGTTTCTTTATAAAATACTTGCGTGAAAGAAAATAACTAATTTAAGTTTTTTTTTTTTTTTGATATTCGACAGTGCTTTAAATGGACTTTAAGGATTATATAGCCTGTAGTAAATGTTAAATTCTTTTGACTTTTTTTTAAGATTTAACACGTTTAAAACTAACGGTAAGCTATAAATAAAAAAAGATAAAAGTTTTAATAGTTTGGGATTTTAAACCGTTACCTTGTTTTTAAATAAACCCTTTTTATACCATGTTTAAAAAAAATGATACAAAAAAGTGTTACAAATAAGTATTTCAAGAACTTTGCCTAGTTTTTACGAGCAGTTCTGTGACAAAAATAATGAAAATTTTAAAGTATTTTTGAAATAAAAACAGCAATAACTAGTTACATTTAAATTTAATTAATTTTTAAAGTACTTTTAGCGGAAAGGCTACAAAATTGTTTTTTAGTAAAAAATTCACTTCACACAGTTATATAAAACACTTGCATTGATTATTTTAGTCAGGAAAAACACCGTTATCCGCTTAAACCCCTTTTTTAGTCCACTGTTAGATATAACTTAATATATTAATTTTTTTATTGGTAATGTAGCTAACAAACATTACTTTTAATTGAAACAACAGAGTATGAAACTGTTCCACGAGTTTATAAGCTAGAATATAATGCTTTGTTTAAGAATATAATCATATTAACCAAATCTAAAAGGTAATAAACTAACAGCTATAGGGAAAATATATAAAGCTCCAAAGTTTATGTAAACAAAGTTTGACCACCAAGAAAGTTCAGGGCTTGAACATTCTTGTAAACTCCTGACTGACTTTTCAAGCCTTTTCGTGTAATCGTTGTAGCTTAAAAAAATTACTATAAAATATCTCTCAGTTTATTCAAACAAGTGTATTCATAATTTTTACACTGTATAGTATTTTTTTACAATGACAACAATGAAAGCATTATTTCAATTTAATAAGTTATTTTACAGCGTATACGACAACTAAAGTAAAATTTTTCGACAACTCGTAATATAATTGGTTTTATAATTACTAGCTTTAGTATATATTATTAAAAATTTGTTATTAAAACTATAGCGTATTAGTAGTCATTAAACTTTTTTGCAGGTACCTGATGCTTTGCTTGACACTTAAAATACAGCAAAAAGGTGCAAAATTAATTAGCAGGTGCAAAACCAGCAAAGTTCTAGCTAGACTTTAATAGTTAAAACTAAAATCTCTGTATTCTAACATGTTTCTAAATGCGCGGTAGTTTTTTTGACTTTGTTGAAGGTCTTTTTTTTTGCTTGTTTGACCAGAATATTATTACTCAGAATCTTTAAAGTTTTAACTTTTTTTTTTGCATTTAAAAGTACACTTTCTGCGTCCAGTAATATTGTAGTGATGTGTTATGTTTTTTGTTTATCTACTCTTAATATGGTGAATTTGATAACAATGGCATTTTACAATACTTATTTACTATTAAAAAATGAAATTGTTCAAGTTTAAGTTAAATGCATTTCGAATACAGTGTTTTTTGTTAGAAAGTCCAAGATCAATTAAGTAATAGCTAATTAAAACGGTAGGTTATCAAACTGCAGATTACTGTGCTGTAAAACTAGCATCGAAGTTCATCTAATTGTAACAAATACTTTGTTTATATGCTTTTACATTTAATAATTAAAATATTAAAATAATGTAATACTGTAGAAAATTATTTAAAAAATTTTTAGGGGAGTTTGGACAATAAAAAATTAAGAAGTAGTATGCTACAACATTTAATTTGTTAAGCAAACACAAATTATTATAACCTAGTATAATCACTAGAGCTATCGGAATAATCATCACCTACTGATTCAGACAATCCTTGGAAGTCATCTAAGCTTTCTATATAGTTTTTAAGTAAATTCGTTGGTTGTATGTTTTCAGTTCTGTAAAATTTTTAGTTTAAAAAGTCGTTTTACAAAATATACATGTCTGTAAGTTGAAGATATAAGTCACATATTAAAGTTCATGTTAAGGTAAGCCTGTTTTTTTGTTACCTTAAAAACAAAAATGCAGAGTAAACTAAACGTAATACATCATGAAATCAAACTAAAAACTTATTATTTAATTTTTTTTTATTAAAATTTTAGATTTTTAAAGGATTTTAAGACACTTTTATTAAAGTTATTTTCTTAATTCATAAACTGAATGATATATACAAATATTTATGTATTGTTCTCTTTAATACTCAAATTTTATTATTTTTAAACACAATTACATTTAAATAATGGTTTTATTCAACATTTTAAAAGTTTAAATTAGTTGAAGTTTAACTTTTTTATTACTGTACTAATAATATATGAAATTGAGTCTTACTTATAACTTGATTCGTTAATATCCATCAAATTTCTTAACCCAGTACTTCCTGAGCTAAACAAATGAGAAAATAAATAAATAGCTTTTAAACTACTTAACTAGATTTTTTTCTTAATTAAAATTTTCTAAAGCTTAGAAAATAACATGCAGCCAAGTATAAATTAAAAAAGGTTAAGATTAATACGTTTGGCTTAGCTTTTTATCTTCTTTATTTATTATATGTTAGTAGTATAATTTTAAAATATATCTCTATTTTACGTGCTTTATTGAGATTATGTTATAAGAAAAGTAATAACAATAGTAGTTTATATATTGAAAACTATTTGAAAATTTACTTTTGCTTTATTTAATTAAAAAGGTTTCAACTAAAAATAAATTTACATACTGCAAAAAGTATGAGAAAGACTGTTTAAAATGAACAAGAAATTACCATACATTAATTTTATCATATCTGAAGCTATTTTTATTTATACAGCTTAAGTTGACGAACTCAGTTCGAAGATTTAACATTTTTCACTATGCAGTAGCAAAAGTACAACTCCACCTTACATTTAACAAATGTCCTCTTGTCTACTTTCAAACTAAATAGTCAAGTTTTTCAATAAGTTAAAATAAAAACAGCTAATAAAAAAAAAAAAAGCAATTTAGACGACAAAAAAATTTCTAACTCATGTTTTATAAACTACTTAAATCAACTTATGTCTACAATATTTTTTTCAAATTTCGACATATACTTTATAATTTTTTTATAAACGTGCCGTTTACGAACTTTTTAAATTAAACAATTTTTTTGAAAGTTAGTCAAAACAGCACTTATAGTAAAAAGAATAGATAACAACTAGTGATTAAAAATATAATTATAAAAAATAACCATTGGTAGTAAGACATAATTAAGAAAACTTACAAAACGCATTTTTTGTCTTGAATTTTTAAGTCTGTTAGTAAGTAAAGTGGCAAGCAGGCAATAAAGGCAAGCAGCCAAACCAGTGTGATTATTATTCGAACTTTTGCGGGCTCTCTTAACTTCGCTAATGATTCTTTTCTTGTTGAGCATACTGCAATAAAGCGGTCTAAACTAATAACCTGTAAAAAATACATGCTATCTATATTTGAAAGAAAAGTAAAACTACGCGTAAATATTTAATCGTAAAAAAACTTATAAGTAACATAGCTTGAATTATAACGTAGCACTATGCACTCCTGAGAGATAATTTTGACATATATGTACTCTTTAGCATTTTTCGTAAAAATTAAACGAATTAAATACATCAAAATTGTAACATTTAGCGCGTTAAAGCTAAAATTTGTCAAAAAGCTGCATTGCAAAATTGATTCTAATGGAAGCTGTAGCACGAGCGTTAACTTGGTTTGAATGGATTATTTTATAAATTTTTTTAAAACCAAACTTGAAAACCAATTAATTTCAATTTATTTAATGCTAACTTGAAACTTTTTTTTTAATTCTAAAGAACGTTCTTTTGCTTAGCTTTTCACAATAATTTTTATCGAATTTGGGTTTTACTTTTGTAGTGAGGCCCCTTTAAAAATTTAATGTTTTTTTGCATGTTTTTACTTTGCAACGTTTTTCTCCAATTTTTTTTTTTTTTTCAAATTTTTTTATTATTAACATACGTATTTAGTTGTGTTTAAGACGTTTTTTTTTTTTTTTTTTTAAGACGGTTGTTTTGGTTTTTTTTTACATGGTTTTATAGCAAAAGAAATTTTTTTTTTAATAACTTTTATTTTTAATAGACTTATATAATTAACTTTTATAACTTTATTATATTTTTTCCCAACTTATTATCATTTTTCAAATATATGACCCATCAAGTTTTACCTAAACTTTTTGTTTACGTAATTTAAGGGATTTATTGATCAAATGTTAAGAATTTAGGTAAAACTAAAATGGGTATAATATGTTTGAAAAGTAATAGTAAGTTGGGAAAAATATAATAACGTTATAAAACTTAATTACATAGGTGTGTTAAAAATAAAAATTATTAAAAAAGCAATTTTCTTTTGCTATAAAACCATGTGAAAAAAGAACCGAAACCGTGCAAATTTGGAAATTTTCTGAAAAATTTATTTAAAAATAGGTTATAAAAAAAAAATTGAAATAAAAAAACTACGTCTTAAAAATCAATTAAATAAGTATGTTAATAATAAAAAAATTGAAATACATAAATATTTGTGGAGAAAAACGTTGGAAAGTAAAAAAATGCAAAAAAAGCATTAAATTTTTAAAGGGGCCCCACTACAAAAGTAAAACCCCAATTCAATAAAAATTATTGTGAAAAGCTAAGCAAAAGAACGTTCTTTAGAATAAAAAAAAAGTTTTAAGTTTTCTATAAAGATATTGAAAATAATTGGTTTTAAAGTTTGGTTAGAAAAAAAAAATACAAAAAAAGCCATTCAAGCCAAGTTAATGCTCGTAGTTGTATCTTCAAAAAACGAAATCATACAATTTTATGTTACAAAATTTTGTATAACTTGTTGTTACTATTGATTACGTTAAATGTTTGATTTTGAAAACAATATTAATGTTTTTGATTTAAAATGTGATTTTTTTATACTTATTTGTAATAAATGTTTTCTGGGTGTACACAAGTGGCATGACATAAAGAGTCATAGATGGTGTTGAGCAAAATGAATTGCCTTGTATACAGTTATCACTCGTACTTTAACATTCTATTATTGATGTATTAACATAGCTGCATAATTTCAGATTAAACTCAATAACATTAGAGGTAGTTTAAATTGATGTGTTCCCGCTAGGACGTTATCACGCGTTATTTCAGATGTTTTAATTTTGCAGATTCGTAACTTTTTTGAGCTAGCTACGTCCCTGGTTAAAAGCAATACTTTTTTAAGCGGACTAAAAAAAATTGTTATAATGTGTACGGTTTTTAATTATCTTAACATTTAATATTTTTAAATAAATAACATTTTAAAATTGTGTTAGAAACTAGTAAAGTAAATTTCACTTTAAGAAACATTACTAAATATACTAACATTTTTATCAAAAATTAAACTTTTGTTAGTTTATTTTAAACTAATTCGAGGGAAAAATTTTACGCTTATCATTAAAAAAATTTCGAGCTTACACATTGGCCTAAAATCTATATTTTTATGTATATAGGTCGACTTTTCTATTTTGTATGAGTAAATCAATAAACGTCTTTAGAAGAACACACCAAAACATATTTCAGTTAGAATGAGTATGCCTAATGAAATACTTGTAAAGTCAACCGTCTCATGATGTTTTCTATTTTTTATATACGTACTCCTTTTTTTTTTTGTTATCTTACATTTGATTTGTAAAATATAATAAATGAAATACTACAATTGTTAATCAAAAGGTTTGTTGTCTTTAAATTAATGAAAACATATTTTTAAGGATTAAACAAATATTCAAATCTACTTTTAGCAAATATTTTAGCTTTTAAGTTGAAAAATTTATTTAAGACAGGTTAAACAATGTTTTAAGTACTATGCAAAAAAGAAAAACATTAGCAACTATCAAAAATAAAATTTGTTTTTCTGATATATATATCATACTTAGTGAAATATGTCTAGTTAAAGATTAAAAAACTTACATTATGCTCTTAGCGTTTGAAATAAAAATAAAAATAAAAACAAAACTAATTTTTAATTTAAATTTGATCAAAAACTTTGTAATAGCTGCGCAAAAAACTTTTGAAATAAGAATGTATTGAGTTTTTATTATATTTCTTACTAGATTTAGTAGCTTTATATACCTGTTAATCAAAATTTACAATGTCTATCTAATATTAAAACAGTTATACGAGTTAAAAAATGAAGTTTTAGCCTTAATAGTAAAGTTTATGATATTATAACTTAAAATACGTCATTGATTAACACTTGTCAATAACGTTTTTAACATGTTTCTCGTAATAGTATGCCATTATCATAAAATATAGCAGTTGGAATACATAAAGTAAAATGAATTTTGCTTTTTTTTTTTCCTTAAAAATAAACATATACTTCTTAATGCTTGTAAACCTCTGTATTTAGAAAAATAAAAAACGGTTAGAACCATCAAAAAATCAGTCTTAGTCTTTTACAAACATTTCGAAAAGATCTTTCGTTTATTAAAAAATAAATTTTTTAAATTTTGCAGAAAACAAAAAAATTTACTAGCAACTAGAGAAATTTAAATACCGTAAATTATATATTTTTAGTCAAAAATTTAAATAAAAATAAAATAGAAAATTATAATTTCACTTCAATACTAAATTTTATACTTTTACTTCAAGATAAATAGAACACTTATATTTGACAATAGTAAGTAAAGTTTGATATATTTTTTTAAACTAGAGAAGCTAGGAAACCAAACCTTTAGAAAATAATTTGGTTTACTGTAACTAAAAAATAATATTTTTATAATCAACAAACAATTAAGAAATCCCCTAATATTGTACTTGATAAAGAAAAAAAAAAAATAAAACTAAACTAAACCATGAAATAAAAGACCAATTTGCTCTAATTATACATTATAAAAATTTCACAAGGAAAATATACCAGAACAGATTGAAAATGCATACACAGTCCAGTTTTTAGAAAGCCCTATAAGAACTAATTTAGACTATACAGAACAATGGTGGATTAAAAAAACTAAGGCAGAAATTATTTTAAACAGTGCTTTTAAGTTTTAAGGAATAGTTTTAATAAAAAACTCAAAATGTCATCAATTTTTTTTTCTTTATCAAGTACAATATTAGGGGATTTTTTTAATTATTTGTTGTCAATAAAAATAGTATTTCTTAGTTACAGTAAGCAAAATTATTTTCTAAAGTTTTGTTTTTTCAGCTTCTCAAAAAATAAAGTCATATCAAACTTTACTGACTAATGTCAAATATAAGTGTTCTATTTATCTTGAAGTAAAAGTATAAAATTCGGTATTTTAGTAAAATAATAATTTTCAATCTTATTTTTATTTAAATTTTTAACTAAAAATATCTAATTTACGGTATTTAAATTTCTCTAGTAGTATATTTTGTGTTTTCAACAGAATTGAAATGTTTGTTTTTTAATAAACGAAAGATCTTTTCGAAGTGTTTGTAAAAGACTTCGACTGATTTTTTTAATGGTTCTAAACATTTTTTATTTTTGTTTAGTCAAATTTTCAATCCTGTCCGGTCTTTAGAATCAAAAGAGGCAGACTACCTTCATCCCATTTTAATCTCTGTATTTACAAAAAGTAATAAGGTTTAACATTTGATTTTACAAGTATTTTTAACTGTAATGAAAAAAAAAACTAGAAAATACACGTGGGAACTGTTGTAGTAATTTAGAGCTAGTATCTAAGCTGATAATGTAAGCTCTTATATCGAACTTTCTTATATATCAAAGAAAACTTACTTAAATAAAAAACAAAAAAGTATAGCATTAAACTAAAAGTTTAGTTTGTGTAATTAAAAAGTTTATACTGAATTTAGTTTTAAAGAAATAAGCTTAGACTAAAGATATCTATAAATAATTTAAGTTTTTAGTATAGAAAAGATGTTGAATTATAAATAAGCGTAAAATAAGGCTCAAATTAACTAATATTGCAAAGCTTAATGGCTCATTACTTTAAAAAAAAACATTTAAATTTTCTAGCAAATTTTATCTTTTAGTTTATATTTTAAGTAAAATATCTACAATAAGTACACATAATATTTAAATAAACAAAAATATGTTTTAAACTTGTCGTAAAAGTTAAATAAAAAAAATGTCTTAATGTTTATTTTTTTGAAAACAGCATTTGTGATTAAAATTTTTTTGAAATCAATCAAAAGTAGTTTATAATATTTATTAATGTACAAGAAAACCTTTTTTTATAAATTTTCTAAAGCCATATTATGTGGAAAGCTAATTTGAAAAATGTAAGCTATATGAAAAACAATTCTTTTTTAAATTATCGTTTCTAGTTATTTTAACTTTTATAAAGTAGTGTTTATGTTTCAAGAAGTATAAACCTTGTTAAAAGCCTTAATTTAAAGCTACTAAAAATAATTAATAAATCTTAGTTATTAAGAAATGTAAAACGTTTTAAGTTATAAAGTCATTTTATTATTTTCGTAAAAATTTTTCCGCGTACTACATTTTACTTTCTTTAAAGAGGTTGTAAGTGTAACCATAATTCAAACATCCACACGTTTGCTATTAGCGTTGTTTATCTCCTTTTAAAAGTTAGCTTAAAGTTATATATATATTTCTTTCTTATGTTACTAAACAAGATTCATAGTACATTATTAAACACAAAATTCAGTTAGTTCTCGTTCAGTTTTATTTTATTTTATTCATTTTATTTTCTTTCATTTTTCATTTTGTTTAACTGATTGTTTTATTAGTATTTATCCTGGACATGACTTTTAACTGTTTCCTGGTGTATGACTCGATAATCAAAAGGTTTTTTCGTACACCAGGTCCTAGGATCAAATACTTCAACGCTTTTTTTTTTCATTCAATAAACAATTATATTAGAAACTTTTGTATAATAAGTATTTATATTCATTTAAAGACAAAGCTTATAAAATACTTTTAGAAAACAACTAAATATAACATATTTATGATAATTTTATTTCACATTAACACTTACTATAAAGCCAAATTATTAACAATCTTTAATTTTAACAAAAGTTTTTGAACGTTTTCAAATACTTTGTTATAAAAATTAGTTTTAAATAACAAATTTTTAACTTTTAGGAAATACTTTGCGAGCAAGTATCCTATTAAGATTTAGTAATTTAGTTAACACTTTTAAATAGTAAATGTTTTGTGTTTTTACTTGAAATCATATATACTGTTTTTAATTATAAACAGTCAAATAATAATACAAATGCGAATTAACTATCCTATTATTAACAGAATTTAATGGAAAAAATTCCGACCTTAAAAAATATTGGTAATTCAGTAAAAACAGTTATTTACAGTCAAAAATTAAAACGGTTAATGTATCAGTATTAAAAACTAATATAAAAAGAGCTTTGAAAATATTTTATAAAAAATTATATACAACTTATAGTAGTTTTTTGACCATTTTGTTAATTTTTGTTAATTAAAGACAATTAATTTTACATTAGTACAAAATTCTAACAAACCATCAAAAATAGTACTGATGCGTAATAGTTGAAAAATAAGGAAATCTGATGTATATAGCAGAATGAAAGTGAAAATTCCCATCCGTTTTTAACTTCTTGCATGGAGAAAGGAAGAGTTAAAAGAAGGATAGAATCAGCTATTGCTAGCTGTAGTATGTAGCTATTAATTGATAAAAATGTAAGCTTGAAAACTATAAATTAAAAGCACAGTAAAAATGTTTAATTTATGCTTTTGTTTATATTAATTTTTTTTTGTTCATTTTACTTATTTATGGAAATATTCCTTAAAACAAAATGTAAGGAATATTTTTCTAAAACTTTATTAAGTACAAACAAATCGAACTTTACTTGAAGTTTTTTTTCAAAACTTTTAATTTTCTTTGATAAGTTGCTACACAATAAGGAAAAAAATGTTTAAAGTAGATAAAGCTTTGATTAGTTTTTTTGAAAAGTTTGCACAACAACTTAAATTATATCTGGTAATAGGTTTTAGTTTTTTCTGTAACTTTGAATCAAGCTAAATTTAAGCTAAAAATTATTTGATTGTAACTTTTTTAGTTATTGTTGATCTTATAGTTTACAGCTACTTGAACTGCAAAAAAAAAAAGGATTGGTATTCCTTTATACGTTAAAAAAAAACTATTAAAATAGGTATTTTGCGTGCCGGATTGTAAGTAAAATATCTTTTAAGAACGATTAAAAAAAAATTAATAAAAAATTGTAATAAAATGATTGTTTAATAGCTTTTTATTTACTCAAGTTCTGGTCGGATCTGGCTCGCTGGTTATAATTTTGCGGGCCGTAGTTAAATTATGAAAAAAAAAACTGTATACGTTTTTATTTTCAATAAGTTTTAACACAGATTGAAAATTATATTTAACCAAACCAATAAATAGTAGCAACAAATGAGCAAACTTATTGAAAATGCAGTTTTTCCATTCTTTCAAAACTATTATAAGTGAAATGCTGAAGAAGTTGCCTATTAGTCCAAAACAAAAAATTATTGAAGAACATATTAACCATATGGTCAGACCTTCTGCAAAAAAAAAATTTGTCAAGTAATATTTATAATTTAAGACAATTACTCTTGATTGTTTTGAACTACTTAACTTTAATAAAATTTACTATTCAAAATAGTTTTATAACTATTTGCTTTAAAAAATGTATTTCAAAATTTTAAGAAAAATTTTAAAAATTTACAAGTGAAAGCTTATGAGTATTGAATTAAAAACATCACAATAAATTCATAAGACAAGTTTATTATAATACTTTAGTCAAAATATTTTATTTATAACTTCAAGTACTGTTTTCGTACGCATGCACTTTATGGCTGTAAGCAAGTACTTTATTTGTGTAGAAAATACGTTGTTTTGAATTTTCAATGGGCTCTGCTTGTTTTGATTTCTAAGGATTTTAGTCTTAATTTTTTTTTAAATTGGTATGTGAATTTAAAAAATGTAAATAGTCACAATTATTTAGTGTTATATACGTCGTACAGCATTGGGGTTATATGGGGATTGTTAATTACTTTGTAAAAAACTTTTGTCATCGTTTCCTTGTGGTATAAATGTTTTTAATTAAATTAACTTAGTTATTTGATATTTTGTAATCTTCAGTGTAGATGTGGAAACTTTTCAACTTTAACAATTTTTTTATAGCAATAATGAATCTGATATAACTTATGAGACAATAGTTAGAAAAATTGAAATCTAATACGATAATTAAAAATCTTTATAAATTTTTAATTTTTGCCATGAAGTTATTTTTCTTTATTATTTGTAGTTAGATTTAAGTAATACAAAGAAAATATGAAAATTTGTTATGATTGAATCTTTTACCTTGGAAATTTACACTTTATAAATTTGTTTAATTTAAAATATTACAAATAACTTTGAGCAATTTTTTAAGTCTTGTAATCGTCTCAGTTGGAACTTAATTAAAACTTCACTTAAAAGTGTTAAAACTAAAGTTTAAACCAATATTATAGATCTTTTTACTTGTTTTGTGCAAATTAAATAGCTTGGACCAAATATGTACTACATAAGACATTTTGATAAGTTTGCATTTTGAACATATAAAATCGTAATTACTACAAAGTTTCTTTATCAAAAATCAAATATTTCAATCAATTTAGAAAATGGAATAAGTGTCTAAAAATTACTTAAGGAATTTTAAATTATAATTTATTGTGAAAACAAAAAACAGAGTTATTAAAAATTTAAAAAAATACAGTCTAACTAGGTTGTTTTGTTTTGATAACAATCGAGGTTTTTTAATGGTTCTTAAATTTTTTAGTAAAAAATGTAACTAACTTATGTAATAAATTTTTAGCAGAAAAAAAACTTATTGTAACTCATTATATATAAACTTTTAAAATTGCTAGCAGTAATTTATAAACAAAAATTTCTAAATAGATTTACGCTTTTTAAATTTACTTAAGTACTTTAATTTTTAAGTTAGGCCTGTATTTCGTGTAAGTAAGTTTGCTAAGTTTTTGAACTGATATGGATTGTTAATAACAAGTAAGTATTATGAATAGCAAATATTTCTTAAATTAAAAAATAATAACATTTAAAAAATGCTAGGTTTGCGATAACAAAAATAGAACATTAAAAAAAAACTAAAGTAATAATTTTCAAATTAATGCTACAAATAAACTTTAAGAAACGTATTTAACAATTCTTAAAGTACTTTCAGATTTACAATTAAAAAATATATTATTTTAAATAAACTTGTACACTGTTTTTTAATTAAAAGTTAATATGCCAATTATTGGACACAAGTTTTTCAATCAGTACTTTAATATGTAGTTTGTGTTTAAGCACAATTTTATGAACAAACATCAAAGTTGCATAAACTTATCTTAATTTTCTATTTAATCTAATATTTAAATTTTTTTTTGTTTTTTATTATAATATTTTGTTAATGTTCCAATAGAAATATAAAGAAAACGTTAATCATAAATAAATTATTAAACGATGTTTATAAATATTTAAAAAAGTGTCATATACTTCTTGTGTCTTATGAATTACAAAAATTAAACAAAATATAAAATAAATTTAATTTTCTTATATTAAAAGAAGTTTACGGAGAAGATTATAAAAGTGGTTTAATGTCTTTAATTTTTACTATAACTTTTTTACAATGTTAAACATCCAAAATATATATATTTTTAATTTTAACTGTAACTAACCTTCACTAAAGTTAGAATCCATTTAAAGTGAAAATTTATTCAATTAAGCTCTATTTAATACTCTATAATATTTTATCCAAATAATGTGAAAGCTGTAATATAGTATCTACTAAAAACTCGAATGGTAAAGTGTAGAAAAAAAAGAAAAAAAAACCTCTCTACTTTTCTAACAAATTCAAAGCATTTTTAAGACTTAAGATAAAATAATATATTAGTCACTTCTAGTTCTTATAAAACAAGACAAATTTATAGAAAAAGCTTATTTCAAAATAGTATTGTTTGTCATAGATAAAGTTAGATAAACATTGTTTTTTTATTTATTTCACACTCTTCTTTAACTATCTGAATTTTAACCATAACTTTTGTTTTTTGCTAACTGCAAAAAAAAATTCAGCGTTAGCTTTCTTATGACGTACTTATAAATTCAATTAACTTTCGTTTGAAAATTTCAAACTTAAAATTCTCTTTAATTAATAAAACCTTTTAACAGTATATTTGAAATAAAATTTGTTTTAAATTTACGGATATTTGTTAGACTAAAAAACAGTTAAGCAATTTGTTGTTTTGGATATTTGATTAAATTAGCAACAGGAAAAAAAAACATAGCTAAAATTTCATAATGTATAAATTCTTGCGATTAGAGTTATAAATTACTTTAACAAAATTCTTTAAAAAATGAGATGTATTAAAAGTAGTTTATGTTGAACCTAATGGAAACTTTTATTTAAAAGGCAGAATGGTGTCCTGATTAACATACGACTTAATGTTTCACAGCATTTAAATTCTTAATACAACAATACTTATATTTAAACTAATTATACCCCCGGACTATAGCTATTAACTGAAAACCCTAAAAGTACCCTACAAGAGTTATAATATATAAGATAGCTTTGCGATTTTTTATTAGTATTTAAAAAAAAAACTACATTTTTGTTTTTATATTTAACAACATATAAAACTGTTTTTGACTTTAAAAAAGGAAACTAATTTTATAGTTATAATTTAAAGCATTAAAAAGTTAATTCATGATCGAAAGTTGTCAAAAACATAAACTTTTAAACTTTACAGTAATTGATTTTTTCATTTAGAAAACCTTGTTTTTTCGAAACTATGTTTTTATCTATACATTAAGCAAACCAAATATTGTTCTCGACTACAACAAAGATAATTTTTTTATACTAGGTTAAAACATTTAAAATATAACTCATGGTCAAAAGGTGTGAAAAATATAAACTTCTTAACTTTACAGTGATTGTTTTTTTATTAAATTTCTTTTGTAAAAAATGAGTTTTAATTATTTTTAAAATAATTTTGTGATTACTAATAAGTATATTTTTTTTTTAATCAATTTTTGTATTACCTAAAATTTTCCAGGCAAAAGTTACTTATAATAAGTGTAGTAGATTGCATTTATAAGTAGATAACGGTTAATATAGTTCCTTCGTAAAACTTTTTGCAAAACTTTCTATGGAATTTTCATTTTATAAAGTCATCTCCGTGTTTACAAACCATAATTATACCTACAATTACAAAAATTTGTAAGATATAAGGTTTTTGTTACAGCTGTTTACACATACAGTACTAAAAAGTCTATTTAAAATACTATTTTTGTCCTGGACAAGACGTTAAAAGGTACCCGTGGTGTACGACTCGATAACCGAAAGATTTTTTCGTGCACCAGGTCCTAGGACCAAATATTTTGAGTGCCTTTTTTGTTGTTCAATAAACAATAATCTACTACCATTACTTTTATATTAATACTATATGATTATTCAAACTTTTGAATTAATACAAACTCAAACAAGAATTTTTTGCATTAAAATTGTTAGGTGTAGTTTATATTTTAAAAGTATTAACACTAATGATCTAAAATATAAACAACCAATTCTTTTTATATTATATAAACAATGCAATTATTACTAAGTATAACTTAGCATTTTAAATGTAATAAAAGTTTTGTTTAGAGGGGATCACTCTAAGTAGAAATTCTTTTTATATAGTTTACAATAGCTTTAGTTCATCGGCAAAAAGTCGTCAATCGTGTTTTAAACTGTTAGATAAAATCAAGTAAACCAAAAATATATTCTTAAAATTTTATTTTAATTGTCATGTTTTTTAAATAGTTGTTTTGTGTTTATTTTTTTAATTCTAACAATAATAAATAACGTTTTTATTTTGCATTAGTTTAAATTAAATTATCTATTGAGTAGACTTTCCGAAAGATTTTTTTGCTCACTAAAACTAAACTCATCTGATCTTCAATATAATTTCAAAGAAAAAGTCTTTACATGTAACTAAGGTTGAACTTTTGTTGAAAAAAGTAGTTAATAAACAAATATAAATGTACTATTTGCTATAAAATATAAATGTATTTTAATTCCAAAAAATTTGTAAATTAAGACACAAAAATACTAAAATGAGCATTATTTTATTTTTAGTTATTAACAGTAAATTAATTGTAAAAAAGACCTCTTTGCAATAGTTCATAGCTAAAATATATTCTTTAAAAAAAAGCGTTTAATTCTGATTAAACATAGCCGTTACGAAGTAACAAAAGTTATTATAGTTATGCTTAAATATACAAATAGTTTGATGATAATTTATTTAGTATAGTATCCTTTGGCTAACATTTTTTTAAACAAACGTAGTTTTTTATAACAGCTGCATTGTTGAAAATAAAGCTTTTCTAAATGCATTAGTTATAAAAGTATATTTGCGCACATAATTTGGGAAAAGCAGACACCTGGCGATATAAAGTGTATGAAACCATAGCATTTAAAACTGTTTTATTCACAAAAACTTCAATTATAAAATTTACTTAAGACATTGAAAACAAGCTAAAACTTTAAAAGAACAACGCTTGAGGACGTAGTAGTTTGCTTAAGTCTTCATATTGTTTTTTTTTTTGAATATTGAAAACTATTGAAGTTTATACAATCTAATATAATATTTAGTTATAAAAATTGTATACATGTGTTTAAAAAAAACATACTAAAACCGTTTCTTTGTTAAAATTACTCCTAAAAAAAAGGTAAACAAGTGTGTATTGTGTGCACTGCAAACCAATACTAAAGTACTTTTCTCAAACTCAATAACTTACATTTAATTTTGTACATGTATAATTTTCTTTTATTATTCAGAGCAAATAACAAAGTTGTGTAAATTTGTTTTGTTTCATTACTATTTGTTAAAATTTAAGTATTTCTATATTTCATTAATATTATTAATTGTAGTTGCCCTAGTTTTTGTAAATCTAACGGCTGTAAATGGTATAAAAGTATTAATCAAAATTAGATAGTTATATGTCTAGTTTTGGCGAATAAATGCAAAATTATAAAATTTATATCTGCTAAATTCGGAGAAACTCAATTAATATTTTGTAATTATATGATTTTATATTTGCTTTTTAAACAATGTCACAACGATCATCATTTTTTATACTATTTTAAGATTTTTTTTTGAATAAAATATTTTAATAACGTCAATTTTTAGTTATACTTCATAAACATTGAGACCACAAAGTCTTAGTACACTTAGACCCGAGTTCCACTAATGACTTTATCCTGATTTTTTCTTCGACCTGGTCATCAAAAATTGTGCAAACTGTCTTGACTCTTGAAAGTAGACAATGTTTTATTTCTTACTTTAAAATTTCACAACCTAACTTCAATGATCATCAATCGATAGCTTCGTGCTGAACATTAAGAGTATTTAAGATTGTTAATCAAACGTTTTTTAGTTTCAACTGACTTTCATACTTCAGTACGAATCGCCAACTTTGTTTTTCGGTTGTAAAAAACTATTAATATAAGTAATTTTATCTGCTAATATTTCTAATCATATCAAAACACTAAATTTCATTTTATGATATTACAAACTTAATTTTCATTATATTTTTCAAAATCTTCATGTTTTTATAATTTAGTTAAGTGTTGAGTCAATATGCCATAGATAATTTAAAAAAATTCTCAAAAAATGTTTTAGAAGGGACAAAATGACCAATGTATAAGAAACTATCTAATTAATTTGACAGTAATTTAGACTAATTCTTGCTAAAACTGTAAATGTACTGTTTTCGTAATGTTTTTAGCAATCTACAGTTTAAAATTTGCTTAACAAACAAAAATTTAGTCAACTAAGTGTTTCTTTTAGCCGTTATTTAATTTTTTTTAAGTAGTAAATTAAGGATTAATTTCTAATAATTTAATTTGGTAGAAGTTAGTTTTTACACTAGCTAAGTCTTCGACTAAAATAAAAAAATGTTTGATAAAAAAGTAGTTAAATAACAAACAAAAAATAATTGGAATTTTAAGTTGAAATATTTATACTTTATATAAAAGTATAAGTGAAAATAGTATTTAAAAACTTCAATAGTTAAAATTTTGTATATTTGGGTAGGGTCTTAAAGGTAAAACAAAATCAATGGTGAACAACTTAATCTATGACAATTAAGTAAAAAATAAAGTAATTCATTACATAAATTATGGTTTTGATAGTGCAATCATACCATTATATTTAAAGTTTACAAAATTCTAAAACCTAATTTACCAAAATAAAACAAATTACAATATGAATATACAAAACAAAATGATTTTTTGATGTTAATCTTTCTCTAGGCATTTAAGTAATACTATTAGGTTTTTAAAATGCCTAAAGAAAGATCAATACTTAAATATTTATTTCAAAATATTGTAAATGCTTTTATAGCTAAATTGATTCGCCTGAAGACTAAACTAAAAAAATAAAGTAAGCATTGTTTAACAAATTTCCAATGTTTATTTTTCTTGTTGTTTTTACAATTTAGTATTACATAAAGAAAAAGTCGGCTTGTGAAAATACTTTCTAGTTAATAAATTATGGTTTTGATAGTGCAATCATACCATTATATTTTAAGTTTACAAAATTCTAAAACCTAATTTACCAAAATAAAACAAATTACAATATCAAACACTACATAAATTTGATATTCTTATAGTATACACTTCTACGTCTTGTTTTAACTCTTTTTGTTAAAATTAATATACAAAATTAGATAAAAATGTAAAACTTGAAAAAAATGTAATATTTTTTTATTTAGTATTATTAACTTTTCAGTATATATATTTTACATTAAAGGTATTGAAACCATCTTATGTATAATTTTAAGTGTCAGTAAATATTGTCTAGCAATTTTTATTACCTAGGTTAAGTTTAAAATTTTGTTGAAATAGTGAATATTCGTAAAAGTTTATATATGCTACGAAATTCAAACATTATACAATATGTAGTTAGAACTCTGAACAAACAGCCATGCAATGAAAGCCTTAATTATAGTAGGTTAATTTAATTTTAAAATTTTCTTTAATGGCAAAAAAACATCAGTCTCAAGCTCTACCCTTTGCAAGAAAGAAACGTTTTCTGTGCAAAAGGGAGTGTGTTACATCATATGTAACTTTACCTGGCCCTTTAGTGTTTAAATTTTAGTTTTTTTTTTTTTTTTTTTTTATGGTAAAAAAACATCAGTCTCAAACTCCACCCCTTGCAACGATAAACGTTTTCTGGGGAAAAGTGAGTGTGTTACATCATATGTTAACAAAAAATAAATGTAAAAACTACCTTTGAAACAAATAAAAAGCTCTTGGTTGCAAGCAATTAAAGAACAATCACATGGCTAAAATCTTAACAATAGAAACTACAAAATAAAGACTTAAATAAAAGTTTTGCAAAAAGTTGTAATAAAATAAATGAAACAAATAGAAAACAGTAAATGTACATGTGTGCATACTGATAAATCCACACATATTAGTTTTCCTTATCAACAAACTAAAAATAGCTAAACATATACTAGTATAAATACAAAAAAAACCTACTACATATATAATTGCTTATTAAAATAAAAATAAAGCATTCAAAGTATTTGGTCCAAGGACCTAGTTTATGAAAATACTTTTTGAGTTGTACACCACTTGGGTACAGTCCTTGTCCAGGACTGTCATTTTCCAGAACTAATATATACTAAGATAAATACATGACAAATAGTTGCTTTTTCACTGGACAAAATCAGAAAAGTTGCACAAAAAGTACTTAAGAGTTAGGGGTAACAGTGAAATAAAAAATAAACTCAATTAGTGTGAAATTGTCTATGTTCATACTCCACAGCTACCCGCTTGTTATACAAATTACTGATTCAAAGCATTCTTAATTTACTTAGTATACTGGCTCAACAAGATTTTTGTAAATGCATCAACCTTTTTAAAATTTAAAAGTATAAAGTAAGACGAATTAGAGTTGTAATATAAGTTGTATTTACAATTAAGATAAAACTATTTCAAATTGCAACAAATTATTTTTATAAATTTCAATTTATAAAAAAAGTTATAAAATGTTTGCTTAATCTTTGAAAATATTTATATTTATACTTACTCAAAGTCTAAGACAGTAGAGTTGATTATATTATTTTCAATTGTTGTAAAATTTATTTTAACAGAGATAAAAAAAAGTTTAACATTTTCAATAGTAATTTTCTGATCCTTAAATTTAAGTATATTGGTATTTTTCAATCTACTTAGTAGTCATTTTGGAGTTTTTAGACTACAAAAATACATATTTAATAAACTTATGTTTGCTTTATAAGTTTAAAACAAATTTCCAGAACCTCATGCTAACTCAATCTAGTATGGAAATTTTGAAAAACTCAAGCTAGTTTAAATAATTTTTCTATATTCTAGGTTAATTTTTATGACTTGAAAACCTATTTATTTCTTTAGTTTTTTCTTCTCCAAGAAATTAAGTTCTTTTGTATTTGAAATAGTATTTTTAAGTATTCAAGCTTGGTTAACAGTTTAGTTTAAGTCTTGGCAAAAACTTCTTTTTTTTTTAAATATAAGCGCATACTACTTCAGGCTAGTTTGATCTAATTTGGTTAGTTTTTGGTTACACTTTACTAATTCAAGACTGACAACCCTACTAACTGAAAATAAGTTTAAAAATAGTTAGATACATTTACATAATTGTATTTAGCTTGTTTCAGATAAATAAAAAATATTTTTTAAGTATTATAAAAGTAACTTAAGTAAAATGTAGTAGTACTAAAGTTTTTTATAGTTTTTTTTATTATTATTAAAGTTTATTATCAAACAAAGGACCTAGGCATTAAAACCTAAGCCACTTAAACTAAAAGACACTAACATAAAAATAAAAAAAAAAATTACAGTAATTAAATAAACATAAAACTTATACAAGGCACAAACTGAATAAATTAAAACTTTCACAACCAAAATATTCAACTATTCCAAAGTCACCAATCTCCGATTATACATTCCAAAGCAACAAATCCCTGTAACAAGTATCTCCTATCAAAATTCTTCAGAGCCTGTCTTGAAACTCTAGGAACTTTCAAAACAGCATTTTGAACTTTAGACAGAATTCTTTATCTTGCAGACGTCAAAGTTTTACCAATCACTTCAAACATGTGGCAGCAACAATTCACAAATCTAGCTTAGGAATCAACTGAGTATCCTATAATTTCAAAATCTAAAGCCCAAAGCACATTAACAATAGACCGTCCAAAAAATCAAAATTGAAAAACTTAAGATCTATAAGGGGAAGATGTAGCTTACATATTAAACTACCAATAAACTACATACCACACACCAAATCAATGATTAAAGAGATAAACAAAACTAATTACTTATAAATTTTTCTGGTAAATATTTTATTTAAATCAAATGTTTTTAAGTTTAATCAAAAATGTTTAAGATTTTTGCACGATACTAGTTCATTTGGAAGTTTGTTCCACATTTTTACCAAATAATAGAAAAAAGATTTTTGCGGACCAACATTGTTGAAATGATATTTGCATGTATATTTTCTATTATTACCTCTGAGTGAGTAATTATTTTTATAAGGTTTAAAGAAAGTTTGAGAATCAATAGTAGTTTCATTGTTGATCAGTTTAAAAAAAGTAATAAGATCAAATTCAAGCCTTCTGTACTCTATAAAGTTTTTATATTAAGCTTTATTAATCTGTCTCTGTATGACGTATATGACATGTTGCACCAATTAAAGATTAATCTTGTAAATTTTTTTTGAACAGATTCTAGTTGGTTGATGTCTTTTATAGAACATGGAGACCATGAAGGTGTGTTGTATTCCATTTTAGGACGGATGTAAACTAGGTACAATTTTTCAAGAATTACCAAATCTGTAGATATAAAGCTTTTTAGAATTTGAAAAGATAAAATTGATGCAGTACGGTAAATATAATTAATGTGATGGTTCCATTTTAAATTATCTGAAATAAAAATTCCAAGGTCTTTAAATACTTCAGTTTTAGGTAAGATTACATTGTTTATTTTTAAGTCAAGCGTTGGAATAGGTGTACTTTTGTGATTATTCAAAACATGACATTTGCTGGGATTTAGGTTTAACCTCCTTTCTTTTAACCAATGGTAGATTTTATCTAAAGAATTTTTAAAAACTAAGTTAGATTGGCTAAATATTTTTGTATCGTCTGCTAAAAGCTTAATGTTGTTATTAGAATCAACTTCTAAGGCTATATCATTTATATAAATTATAAATAACAGTGGGCCAATAATCCATTCCTGCGGAACTCCACTAAAAATTAGTACGGATTCTGAGAACGTGTTACTGATAACTACTCTTTGTGTTCTTTCCTGAAGAAATTCTTTAAACCATTCAACTAGATTTCTATTAATTTTGTATTGAGATAAAGTTTTAATTAACATAAATGAGAGACTGAGTCAAACGCTTTCTGAATGTCTGTATAAATTACATTGATAGATTTATTGGTAAAAAAAGATACTAACCTAGATGAAGGCAATCCAATAATTGAAAACATGAAGTTCGTTTAGGAAGAAAACCAAATTGTTTTGGAGAAATAAGATTATTTAAGAAAAGATGATTAAGTATTTTTAATGAAATTATACTATAAATTTTGTACTACAATTTACTTGATATTAAAGAACTTTATTAGATATTTAAAAGTTCACATAAATATACTTTAAGTAAATTCAAATAGTTTTAACTTGATGAATTTTTTCTTCATCTGTAAAAGTATAATGAAAGATGCATACTAAGAAAATTATAACTTAAAAAAAAAAACCTTTAAATTTGTTGAAAAAAAAATTTAAATTACAATAGCTTTTACACATTATAAATATTTGCTTAAAATAAAAAGTAGTCAGTTTTCCTTTTATAGATTTAATTTAAGTACATTTTATGGCTTTATGTAATTTTAATGGATGTCTACTTAGCCGATGAACTTTTTAATGCAGTGGATAATCAACAATACTCGTTAGTTGTATGACCCTTTTAGTAGTATTGCTAAATTATTGTTTTTTTGTTGTACATTGGATTGTTAAATTGTATAAATAATAACTGTATAAATACTGTTAAAAAGATTAAAAAGGCTGCAAATCCAAATTTTTTTAAAATGCTTCTCCAGCTTTATCTTCACTTAAAATCATTCAAAATCAAGCCTAATAGTTAAAGTGTAGTTATATGTAAGATTTATTACTAATGAAACAATTTCAAGTTCAGAGTTCTTTCAACCGGGTTTCATGCATTATGCAATGATCACAAACTAAAAAACTCTATGTAATGTTTATACATTTTTCTACATTTTTTCTTTAAGATTGAAAGTTTTAGTTTTTACACTATGATTTATATTAAAATCAATTAGAAGCTTCATATTAATTGAAAATTAAACAGCCTTTTGTGTCTTAGTTAAAAATAAAGTTATTTAACATTTTTTCAAATTAAGGTAAAACTACAAAGTTAACTACTTTTTGAAATATTGAGATACTATACCATATTATTGTAGGATTAAAACACTATTATAAAAGTATGGTGTAACATTGCTTAACTGTTTTTGTCTTTTTCAATAGTTATTAAGGGCATAGGGCAGTGGTTCCCAACCTTTTTGATACCCCGCACCCCTAAAATCTTTTAATTTGATCTTGCACCCCTAACACTGTATGCTTTATTACTTATTAATAATTTTATTATGAAATTCATTAACTAATAATTTGTATTTTAATTTTTATGGTAGTGTACTATATTAACAAAAATAAAACACTTGGAAATTTAAAAACATAACAAACTATATTCGAAAAAGTTTTATCTATTTTTAAAAGGTATAAAACATCAGAACTCACTCTTCCCTTCGCAACGATAAACGTTTTATGAAGGTCAATTAAGTGAGTTTGGAGCTCATCACTTGTAATTTTACCTGCTCATTTTTAAACAAACTAAAAAAAAATAATTAATTTTTAATTAATCGAAAACAAACTAATCTATATTTATGAAAAACTTTTTTTTTTTTAACATTTACAAGAAACTAAACTAATCTTAGATATTTAATAAAAAATTCCTAAATGACACCTTGTTATACTTACAAGGTATTTAACAAATTAATAAAATACTATTCATGCAATATTATTTTGAAAAGATTAAGAACTTAATTTTATATATTTACTCTAAAGTTAATGACTTTTTTGTTCCTGTTTATTGTACAAAACTTTATGAAAACGTGGCATTTTCTTGCTGATGGCAATTCGCATGTCTGCCTGTGCATTCAAGCGGTTTCTTGATTTAGTTTTTATAGACAAAAGAGTACTGAGTCCAGACTCACACAAGTAAGTCGTCGCGAATGGAATGAGAGTGCTTAGTGCTTTCTCATCAAGTTTTGGAAACATATTCATTGAACAACACCAATATTGCACAAGAGTTTTGCTTTCAAACTGCATTTTGATAAAACGGTTCATGCATAATTCAATAAGTTCATCTTTAAACGATTTATCATCAAACATGTGATTCAAATTAAAAGAATATGAATTTATTATTCATTACTCAGAAATTTCCATTTCTCCTATTTTAAAATATCCGTCAAAAGACTTGGATAGTATTTCCAAATGGTTCATAATTTCTTTACGCACACTTGGAACGAAACACTCATCTTCATCAGTCACTTCTTCAAGTAATGGAAAGTTTGATAAATTGCCTCTTTCAACTCGTCGACACTAGAGATTTAACTTTTTTTTAAAAGCATTTATTATTTCACGACATTTTAAAATATTTACATTTCTCCCTTGCATGGAAACACTCTGTCATTCAAGCGGCTGAAAATGTCACTTAAGTAAGCTAGTATTTGAATTAATTCTTTTGACTCTATTTCTTTGAAATGGTCATAGTCACGTTCCTTAAGAAAAGCTTTTACTTCTTTCCTCAATTCAAAAAAGCGCGTTAAAGCTCTTCCACGTGATAGCCAGCGGACCTTCGTATGGAAAAGTAAAACTGAATGTTCACTACCATAATCTTGACACAAGGACTTAAAAAGAGATATATCTTTGACATGATTGAGTACTAATTTAATAAACTGAATTGTAAAAAAAATAAAAAGTCAATTACTAAGACTTTTTTTCATAAAATTTATACTAAAACAATACTTCAGCCTACGAATTCGTCATTTAGTCTATAAAGATTTGAAAAATTATTAGAAGTGAGGAAAAAGGACTAGAAAAGTCATAAATATAAGGCTTAAACTTAAAACTAAACTTTTTATACATTTTGTTATGAATATATGTACTTCTTAAAATATAAAAATCAGCTGTTTCTAAGTTAAGCTTATGTAATGTAATGTTTTATTTTCAAAACTATTAGCAGCTAGGAGGTTTCAAAATAATAAAGGTTTGAGTTAAGATTTTAAAAAGTTACAAGATATTGAGTCTTAAATTGTCAAAAGATATGTATAAAAGCAAATACAAAAAAAGTTTGTTTGCTTACAACATAAATAGAAAAAAGTAGATTGAAAAAGGTAAACGGTTTAAGTTCAAAAAAGGTATGAATAAAAATAAAGTTGATGCATTGAATACTTTTACTAATCTATAAAAATTGGTTTAACTAAAGCTAAAAACAAGTTTTCTTAAATGGTATAAAATACAGTAGTTGCTGTGAACTTTACAATTTATTGATGTTAAATCTTTAAGCACCACTTTCCGCACAACTAAGCTTTATAAAAGATTACATTATAAATGTAATAGACTTAAAAGAACCTGTTCTTAATAAGCTAATAAAAAACCTGCTGAATATACTAATTTTTATTTAAGTATTTCAATTAAAATAGATGCTAGCTCATTAACTGTTTTAAACAATTAATGGCCAGTTAAGAAAATAAAATGTTTAAAGAATAGATGATTAAAATTCACAGGTGTAAAACTCTAAGAAAGCTTTACTGAAATTTTAATTCTAAACTAACAGCTATTGAATGAACTTAGTTGAAATAATTTACTTCTAGAAATTCCCTTTTGCTGTATGACGTATTAATAAAAAGAATTTATTCAGAAAATTAGCGCCAACTTATTTTATAACAAAATGTACTTTTTAACTTAATAAACTTTATCAGAAAGTGAAAATCTCCTTATTTGTCATACAAAAAATAAAAGCCATCTCGCACCCCCTGGAATGCTGCCTCGCACCCCCAAGGGGTGCGAGCACCCCTGGTTGGGAACCCCTGGCATAGGGGGTAAAACACTTTTTTTTTTTGCAATTTGATCTTAATTTTTATAGTTTTTACCAAGGTACAAGATGCTTTTTACAGATTTAAAAAACCCCAAGTAATTTTTGAGATATAGCCGGTCAAAGTTTAAGGTAACAATAGGTTCCTTATGGGAGGCGCAAACTAAAACAACAAAAATAGACTATTCCACTAAAAATCTATCTTCTCCTACGTTTTTTGATATAACTACCTCAAAATTCTAGGAAGTTTTACTTGATATATTTAGAAAATTTTGTAGTAAAGAATTTAAAAAAAAAAAAAAAGTTTTATATGGAAAAAAAAACAAAAAAAACTTTTTTTTTGTTTTTTGCTATAAAATATTTTAATTTTTTCAAATTTAGTTTCAACAGAATTTTTCAAAAATTGCAAGGAAAATTTCCTGAAAATTTCAGGTAGTTATCTCAAAAAACGTAGGAGGAGATAGATTTTTAGTGATTTCTATTTTATTCTCTGTTTTAGTTTGCGCCTCCCATAAGGAACCTATTGTTGCCTCCAACTTTGACCAGCTATATCTCAAAAACTATTTTGAATTTTTAAAATTTGTAAAAAGCATCTTGTAGCTTAGTAAAAACTATATAAAATAAGATCAAATTGTAAAAAAAGTGTTTACCCCCCTATGCCCTTAACCTCCATTGTTAAGTATTTTCATTCGAAACACTATATGTAGTTTTTTGTATTAATTTAAAATAAATAAATAATAAAAATTCCTTAATGACAAAAGTTTACAAAATAGCATACAAATTAAATCATACAATATTCATTACAATTAAATAAGTAAAAAAACTGTACTAAATTGATTTTTTTGTCAAATATAGTTTTTTTTTTAACATTAAAAACATAGTATACTTTAGTTTTTACCTATATATTATAACAATCAAAGTTTCACCATAAAAGTTTTAATGCTTTCACTGCAACTCATCAGAAACTTACTGCAGACATTTTAAGTAAAACAATAGCTTTTTAAGTAAAAACAATGAACTTTAGAAAACGACTTAAGTAATTAGATTGCTGTAAAAAACCGATCAACAAAAATCAATTAATGTAAAATAGTGATTAACGCAAAAAACAAACATTTTAAGTAACAAAAGGAAACAAAATATTTAACACAAACAAAGACACTTTTAAGTAAATAACATAACCAAGAACACCTTTAAACAAATTAACTAAAGACTTTTTTAAACAATAAAGAAACCTTATATTCAAACTCTTTCTTTTTACACAGTTCTGGTTTATTTAAAATTATTGACATTGCTTCTAGTCTGACCAAATCAATGGAATTTGTACAGTTGTAAATAACCTTAAGTCTTGATAAATCATAGTTCTTTGCACAATTAACGTTGTTGATCAGGTGTTTTGCTATCAAAGATCTTTTTGTCGCATTTATGACACAGGGTTGCCACTTTACCTGGAAACCTGGAAAAACCTATAATTTGACAATTTAGGCATCAATAAGCTGGAATTTGAGAAATTTTGAAAAAAACCTGGAATTTTGATCAAAAAATCTGGAAAAACCTAGAATTTTTAATAATTCTAACATTTTCAGTAGTAAAATTTTCATTTGACATAATAAATCTATCATAAAAATAAGATTTTCTTGTCATCATTAAAAATTTTTTTATAAAAAAACATATTTAAAGTAACTTTACAGTATTTTTTCAATGTTTTTATACTATTTAGCACAGTTTCTTATATAGAAATCAACTTAAAACTAAAGATAAACCCAAAAATGTGTACTTTTGAAAACCTGGAAGAAATTTTGAAAACCTGGAAATTTTTTTTTAAACGAGTCGCGACCCTGATAACAGCTTTCGTCTTGTTATTAGTATTTTCTTTTATAAAGTTTAATACACATTTCGGTATATGTTCATTTACTCTCTTTTTTAGATGTCCAATATAGCTTTTTTTGCAAAAGCTGTTAAATTTGTAAATAATACATCTTTTATCATAATTTTGTTTTGTTCTTAAATAAACCAGAACTGTGTAAAAAGAAAGAGTTTGAATATAAGGTTTCTTTATATGTTTAAAAGTGTCTTTGGTTAATTTGTTTGAAGGTTTCCTTGGTTATTTTATTTACTTAAAAGTGTCTTTGTTTGTGTTAAATATTTTGTTTCCTTTTGTTACTTAAAATGTTTGTTTTTTGTGTTAATCACTATTTTACATTACAGTAACCTCTTGCATCTTTACGCACTTGTGACGTTACGCACTCTTGTTTGGTTACACATTTTAGAATTCTAAAAAATTCAAAAAATAAAAACTATAATTTTTTTTAAATATTTCACAAAATAGGTTTATTGTATATTTTCAATTTAAAATATGCCTTTAAATGCTAACTCACCTCTCTATATCTTTAGACTTTGTAAACTTATGTTCCTTGAATTGTTGATAAACATTTAGTGAATGCATCTTTAATACAATCCAAGACAAGTTTATCTTTATGTGGGCAAAGGTCAAATTAAAAAAAATTTTAGTAACATAAACAATTTTTATTAAATATTTTTCATATATTTTATATACTTTTGTTCAAAAGAAGAAATCCAGTTCAGCACCAAATGCATATTTTTGTAAAAGACTTTAGAAACAAATTTTTATATAGACACCACACCATTTCTTAATTGTAAACAAATGCTTAATTATAAATTGAATTTGCTAATTAGAATAGGGTATAAATGTTAAGTATCAGATAAGTCACATATAAAACAGATAAAGCAAAAATCTACTTATTATTAAAATTTTTCTACAAGTATTATTATTTTACATAAGTATAAAACCTTTTTTTTAATGTATGTATAGTTTTATCTTTATTATTCATATTTATAAAAAAGTAATTAAATTGTTAAATTTGGGAAAGTCCCCAGTCT
This sequence comes from Thalia democratica, assembly GCF_965202585.1. Lineage (NCBI taxonomy): Eukaryota > Metazoa > Chordata > Thaliacea > Salpida > Salpidae > Thalia > Thalia democratica. The sequence goes on from NC_139165.1 coordinate 65,625,651, forward strand.
ACTTTTAACTAGAAGCAATATCAAAAAACAGCCATTATAGTAAGTATATTTGGTACCTCTCGTATCTTTACGATCTCTCACATCTTTACGCATTTTTTTTGTGAACACAATGTGCGTAAATAAGCGAGAGGTTACTGTAATTGATTTTTGTCGATCGGTTTTTTACAGCAATCTAACTACTTCAGTCGTTTTCTAAAGTTTATTGTTTTTACTTAAAAAGCTATTGTTTTACTTAAAATGTCTGCAGTAAGTTTTTAATGAGTTGCAGTGAAAGTATATTAAAACTTTTATGGTAAAACCTTGATTGTTATATTATATAGGTAAAAAAATATAGTTTTATTTCAAATACAGAATTACAACCTCATAATACATAACTTATTTTCATTTATAAAATTTTAGGACAACTTAGTTTAATAATTGATTAAGTTATACTGGTTATTTTTTCAAGTTTTAATTAAAAAGTATGCTACTTTATATTTACAGTTTTAAGGTGTTGTGGTAGAATCATATCCTTAAATTTATTCTTAATAGGTGTTTTTTAGACACTTGGAGTTTTGCTCAAAACCTAAAGGTTGCTTAGAATATTTGCAAATTCATTTAAAAGAAGAATATATTTTCACTTTTTCTTCCTTCATTTTGATTTTTAACTTCCATTTCTTTACTTTTCATAAACTACTTAATTTTTTTAAAGTTGAAGTAATACACAATAAACAAAATAAAAATCTATAACTTGTTATAAAACAAGGGTTACCTTCTTTTAAATTTAATAACTACTAAAAGTTTATAAAAAGAAAAGCCAACATTTGACATTTTGAAAGTTTGAAATATATATAAAATATGATGTTGTATTCAAATTAGCTGTTTTGAAATGACTACTGTTATAAAACCAATTTTTCTGTTATTTTATGTAAGGTATCTTGTCTCTGCATTCATGATAAAATCTTTTTAGTGACTTTTTCTAATTGCAGTCAAAACTTTAAATCATAAATATTAACTTATGCTAAAAGTATCATTAGCTCATTGAACTAGTTTGAATTTTAAGTTGTGTAGAAGTTGTTTTATACCATTTTTGGAGTATTTGCAAAAATTAATACTGTTTATTAATTTAAATATTTTGCATAATTTTCTGATCAAATGTTTGTTATTTGTTTATATATTTAGAAAGGCAAAAGTACTTCTGAAATCAGGAGCAAATCCAAATCGATTGTTGGCAAATGGAATAACTTCTTTCCATCTTTCAGTGGGAAAAGAACTTAAATTCATCAATCTATTATTGGAATTTGGTGCAAACCTTAATGTAAGGTATAGTTTTTGTTTAACTTTATATTTTTTATTTTGATATAAAAACTCAGTAATTAGGGCATATGGGGGTACACCTTGATCTTTACAAGTTGATCTGATTTTATAGAGTTTTATCTGAGCTATCAGAAATTTTTAGCAGCTTAAAATTATTCCAACTAACTTTTTAGATATAAGCGATCAAAGTTAGTGACCTCAGCAGGTTCCTAATGGAAGGTACACACCAAAAACGCGAAAAAAGACTATTTTATTAAATATCTATCTGCTCCTTATTTTTTTAACCAATTTCCTTCAAATTTTCACAGAAAGTCCATTTACAAAATTAAGACAGATTTAATGTTGAAATTTTTTCAACTTTGAAAACAAAAAAACACCTATTTTTTAAAATTTTATATTTTTAAAATTGAAACATTCAAAGTCTTTTAAATTATAAAAGCAACATTTCCTAGAAATTTGAGGTCTTTAGATCAAAAAGTGAAGGAGAAAATAGATTATTAATTTTTTTTTTTACAATTTCCGAGAAAATTGATCCCAAAAATATTGTGGCTCATACGTTTGTATCTGAATCTTTTTACAAAAATTAAATGAGATTGTTTAATTCTCTAAAAACTTGCTTGTAGTTTGTACTTTAAGCTTTCATATAAAAGCCAATGCTGTTTTTAGTAAAACAAAATGTTTGACACCCTATGCCCTTGATAATTAAAAGTAGACTTAAATTAGTCAGCATTATTCCAATTTTGGTATTTTTCTTTATTTAGTATTTTTATTTGCAAATTTATTAAAAAATGAACAGCATTTGATAGCAGTTAGAACTCAGTAAAATATTTTACTTTACATTAAAGCTAATGTTACACAAAGTTCATAGATCATAAAAGTTTTGTGCATTTAAAATTTTGAAATGTTAGTTTAACAATTTTTAATTATAAAGTATCAAAAAACAAGTTGTTTGCTGTTATTATTACTACTTACCTCTTAGTTTCTCTTCAGTATTGGTTCTGTTTGAAATACTGTTCAAACAATTTTTTAAGTTTAAATTTTTATTACTTATCATTAGTTTATGATAAACTATTTATGGACCAAATGAGTTCGGTTCACTTTTTATGTAGTAAGCTTACTACATTTTTTGTAATCTATAAACTGTAAATTTATGTTTTTGAAGATGTTGTATAAATCTCTAAAGTGTAAAACGTATCTTATAGTAAAAAAATGTTTTATAGCATTTATTAAAAAACAGTATTATTTTTGGACTTGTTAGTACTAGTTTCTGATTTTTGTTATTAAGTAAAAGTTCTTTTTTTCTGTTGATTTTAAATAAGTTTATTATACATTTACATATCTAACTTCAAAATTTTTCAATGATATCTTTGTTTTATCTAAAATTTCACTAACATTTCAATGAGGTTTAGCTGACTTTGTATTTTGAAAAAAAAAAAACGAATCAAACTAATCCTGCCTAAAAAAGCTTGAGGAGAGTTATAAGTTATAAGAGTTAACTTATAAGAGTTATTTTTACCACTTAAAGTGTCAGTAACAATCATATAACACTTTTATAGAACAAGCGAGGGTCAGACTCCATTGCACGTAGCAGCATCATGGGGTAGCGCAGATGTTGTACATCTTCTTCTTGAAAAGGGAGCTGAGCTGCTTTTACGAGATGCTGATGGTCTCAATGCTTTTGAGTTAGTTTCGATTATGTAGTACGTTGTTTTATTAACCTATTGTTAATTTTGGAGGCATTTTAATATAAGCTTTAGTCAAGTTTTTTGTAGTAAACTTTAATTTAGAAGTTTATACCAGAGTTTCCACAAAGGATTATTTGAAACTAAATAAACTCATGCTAGTTTGAAGTTTTTTTTTTGCAGATTTTATTGTAAATGTAGTTTTATTACAAGTTATAATTAATATTTTGATCAGTTAAAGTTATACTGTTTATTATTGTTCTAAATGAACTTAACTACATGATAATTTTTTTACTTAATATTCAAAGCTTATTTTTTAGCATTTTAAATGTAACACATAGATTTAGGCTAGTTGTAGTAAGTTAGGCTGTTTTTTTATTTGTATAAAAGAGTATCAAACCTATTTTACATATTTTCTTTTAAATTTGTAAAAAAAAAATATATATTAAGCTGTTAAAAAAAAGTGATTGGTAATTAAAAAAATATTTAATAACATTTTAATTTTGATAATTTTTACAATGTAAAAAAATTACTTAAAGTAATTGAACTTAATTGAAAAAATAAACAATTAGTAGAATTGTTTTATAAACGGTATATTTTATTTTGCAGTGTGTAACCTAAAAGAAGTATGTTTATACTTTTTACATAACTTATTTCGTATCAGTATACAGAATTTTCATGATGTTTTTAGGTAGATACTTAGTTAATTAATGATGTTATGATACTTAAATACTAGTTCTATAGATACTTAATAATAGATAATGTCTAGACCAGAGATTCTTAACCTGGAGTTAATTTACTTTGTTTGAGGGGGTAAATTTTCTTTATTACAAGTTATGTATATTAATGTTTTTTAATTGTCTTTTGAATTGATACGTTGATATTTAACTATAATTTTTTTTAAGGTTTAATAAACTTTTTAAATTTTACGATTTTTTATATTTGAAAAACTTAAAATTCAAATGATATAGTTTTATTCCTCAAAATTAAACACTATTTTGTATATTGGGGGTAAGTTTGGTAGTTACAAATAAAAGGTTAAGAACCGCTGGTCTAGACTGTATAACGACTTTTATTATACTAAACTTTTGATTTTTGTTGGTTTGAAAGTTTGCCTATGGAAAGTTCTATTTATTTATTTTTTGTTTATGTTTTCAAAAAGTATTAGTTCTTTTTTTATGTTTAAAGGTTTGTTTAAAGCATCTATACAATATCCTCAATACTACTGAAAACAAAAAACTAATGCAACACTTAATTTTAAACAATATTTTATTAGTCATGGGAAAGAGTATCCTTACTGCTTAGAAGTTTTACAAAGGTTCAAAGCAAATAAAGACATGGAATTTGGTGATTGTACAGCTTACAACAACATTAGTGCTGGTAATACTATGTTTTTCAAGTTTACTTGTTGCTTTATTAAAAATGTGAAATTGAGAATACTTTTAAACCATATTAATAAAGTTTTAATGCAAATTTATATTCTAGTTTCTTATTAACTCTATTTAGTTATTACTTTCTATAATTTGTTACCTGTTTAACATTTTTAATAATACAGTATTAAATAAAATCAAACTTTAAAAAAGTACTTGAGGTTTTTTTAATTTTAGTACCTATTTAGTAATTTAATACTTTTTATGTAAATTATCTAATTATATTTTATTGCAATCTGATTATGTTTTACTAAAATTGATATAACCTTTAATTTAAAAATCGTTTTATAGTAGTAAAATGTTCATAACAAGACGATATATTTAAGAATCACCTTTGAATTTTACAAACTTTTTTTCAAAACATTGGCAGATGGAAATTCACAAATATTTAGATTATTTTCATTCAAAAAATTAAATAGCTACTAAAATAAGAAAAACACTAAGTACATTTTAAAAGTTTGTTTCTGTTTTATAAACATTTATAACTTCATAATATACAATTCTAATAAGTATTTTTCTATCAAAATTTAAAGTTATACAATGAAAAATAAAAATTACAGTTGTTTTAATTAATTTATTTGATAAACCAAACAAAGGTCGCTCACAAATAGAAGATTTGTGTTTGGAGTGCACTAAACTGAAAATAAATGAATTAAATAGTCCAACAAATAAATCTGCAGCCTGCAAAGTTGAAGTCGCTTGTCAAACAACGATTTTTTTAGACAGTGAGTTTTATAAAAATAGCTCAAAGTAAAATTTTGTTAATAAAAACGATATATTTATCAAAATGTTTTATTTTTAACATGTCGTCAAGTAAAAATAACGCAGATGTCGATTTAAATTTTATAATTTTTAAGAAGTTTTCTGCATTCGTGAAATATTTTCTATATTTAAATTAAGTGCAGTTGTTTCAAATACTTTTGTTTCTTTGTCACTTTAAAATACTTTCATAACTTAGTAGTTAATTATATAGTGATTCAATTATATAAAAAGTATGGTCTCAAAAAGGAATAGTTTTAAACATAATAATTGTTAGTACAAATTTTTAATGCATCTGTTAAATTTTTTATAAGTTACATAATAAGTTAGTTTACCAACTTTGTAATATAATGTTACAGTCGTATTTTTAGGATTACACTGAAACATTTTTCTTTGCATATATTTTTTTTCTCTTTTAAAACACTCTGGCTAAATAAAAAAAAATTAGTACTCCAGCTAACTTAAAATTCTTCGATTTTTAAGAATATTTTTAAAACGCAGGCTGGCACACTCCTCTTTCAAGATTTTTTAAAATTAGGATACTTAGGATATTTTTTCAAAAATTCTTGCGAGTGTTTATGACTTAAAAGTGAAAATTCTCTTCCAAAAGTGGACGAAAAGGAAGTGTAACAGGATATCAAACTGCATTTGATTGATTAATTGTGTTTTGATAAAATCCCATAATAAAACGCGTGCAAAAACTGGTTCAATTATAATTGAGTTTAGATATGGTGAAAAAAAAAACTCCTGATGTTATGTTTTTGATGCAATTACCTCATTATTTACATGCCTCAATGGTTGGGCTCATTTTGTAAAACTCAATATTCAAAATTAAACAATTAACATTCAAACTATGGAAAAGCATATGAAAGATGCATTTCATTACTTTTTTTCAGTTTATCCTTTTTTGTTTATTTTTTAGTTTTTATATTTAATAAGTATGTAAAAATACATTTCATTTTTATTAAATTTATTTTAGTACTTTTGTAGTAAGGCTGTTCAGAAATTGTATCTTACTAAGTAAGAATGAATTGAAATTGAAATAAACTTATACTGTAGTTTAAAGTTTTGAAATATAAAATGACGTAATAATCGAATGTTAAAAATTAACAAAATGCATATGCTGTATACATGTATACTAATAAAACTCGTTAGATTAAAACAAACTATCTTAAACCAGCGATAAAAATTGAAATTAAAACTACACTTAATAATAAAATTTAACAAGAAACTAATTACTTTAAAACTACTTAATATATGGATAAGTCTAGTTTGGTATAAGAACTTTTTCTGCTTACATAAACTGGGCCTAAAAGATTGAATACATAAGGCTTCCAGAATATGCAGCTGAAAAGAGTTCTCCGCTCTCACTAAAACTGATAAATTCTCCTTTTTATAATTTTTAACACACTCAGGATTGTCCAACAAATGTTGCCCAATCTTCGAGAAGTATTTTTTCGTTGGTTTCTCTGAACGGCCATCAAACAAGCTTTTCAAGACTGTCGGAACATGCTGATCGATTCTTACATGAAACCTTTGAGATGTTTATCCCACGTAGTCATTACCACAGAGACAACTAAATTTATAGATGATGTTACTTTTTTCTTGGGTGGGAGAAACATCTTTGTAAATTCCACTTAGAGGTCGATCAGTATACAAAATTGTTCTTAAATGAACAGAGCTGAAAACCTGGTTTATTTCCTAAGAAATTTTCTTAGAAAACCTCTCAGAAATATTTTAAGGTAAGGAAGTTTTAAGTACACTGGACATTTCTGAGGGCCAATCACTTTTAAAGCTGCTGAACTTCTAGCTCTTGTTCTAACTTTTGAAACTAAGTTACCTGGATAACCAAGGGAAAGGAAAGTATTTTGAAGTTTTTTCAACTCGCCTTCAAGAAAGCAAGGAGAACAAAGTCTGGTGAAACGCTTCACCATACCCGTTAAAACTATACCCAAAAGTTCAAAAAAAATTAAGAAAAGTGAAATGTATTTTATTATATTTTTTAAATAAGTAATGCACCGGAAAAAGTTTTTATATTATTGTTAATTTAAAAAAATAATCTTATCTTTCAAGACATTCATTTTTTCTTATTTTCATAAATTCAGGATGATTTTGTGCTTCAAAAAGTTGCAACTTTGTAATCATAAATTCTTTAAGCTAGAATTCAAAAGCTAAAGTTTTTCGAAACATAAAAATCTCCTTATATACTTAATTTTTACTTTTAATGTTTGTCTTGCTTTGATAAGCAATTGATAAAGATGTTAGACTCGAAGTTTAGCTTAGCAATTATAAATCAAAATTACACGCTAAGCTACATCAATAACTTAAAGTGTTGAAAAAATTCCAAACAAAAAAAGTTTTGCTGTTTAAGTATGATTAGCTATTACAATTTTTATAATGATTGCTTATTTTTATGATTGACTCCAAATATAGATGCGCAATTTTTCTGGCTCTCATCAACTCACAATATATTTTTTCCTCAAATGAAAAAGAAACATTTGCTAAATATCATTTGAAAGCGTTTACAGAGTTTACAATTTAAAAAAACTCTCGAATAGACTAAAAATATTTTAAGACAACAAACTTTAAGCTTTTATTTATTTTTGTACTGTTAAAGTAATCTGTATAAGTTATTTAATATGTATTATATATTGATAAAACTAATATGAGTTTTTCTATCTCTTAGTTAAACTTTTAATTTTCTACTATAATTAAAAAAAAAAGTTATTACAAAAGTAATATTACTTTTTTTTAATTTGAAACTTAAAAATAGTTACTTAAATACTTACAAACAAAATTTTTTTCAATTTTTAGGATATGAAGGATAATACATCGTAACTATATAATTTAATAATAATAAATTAGAGTATAACAATATCTTAATATAGTACGTTGATTCACTTAAATTTACAATATAAGAATCTAATTAATAAGATGTGAGTTAAAAGTTTTTTTTTAATATCTCACTTTACAGTAGAAAAAAAACTTTTTTGATATTAAACTTTGTACAGTTTAAAAAAAGGTTATTCATTATTAGATTTCTTTACAGATGAAGCAGTTGCTTCAGGCGATTGTAAAGAGAAACTTAAGACAAGTGACACTCCAAAGAGAAAAGAAGTTCAAATCCAAAAAATTGCAAATACTTGTTTAAGTAAACCAAGTTTGAAAGATGCTACAACAGACTCTTCTACCTCAAAATTTTCAAACTCACCTAAAGTTAGTTCCGAAGAGAAAAACAAAAAACCTACTACTCCGAAAACTTTCAGATTTCAAGCTATATCGAAACGTACTACGATTTATCCTGATACTTCTCAAGACATAAGTAATAACTACAACAATATGAGCTGCAAAAGTTATAAAAAAGATTTAAAAAAAAGTGTTAAGTTGTCTCAAACTGTACAAAGTGAGTCTGACAACTATTGTGAAAGTAGCAATAAGTTAGAGCCCAGTATGACAAAAGAAAAACCTCAAAAGTTTCAAACTGTAACCTCAATAACTTCTTGCAATAAAAATTTGTTTGAAAAAAGTAAAGTTTTCGAAAGGAAACATCCTTCGACATGTGAATTATCAAACTCATTTCAAACTAGTTCAATTCTGCCACCAGGATCATCAAATAATGATAATAAAATCAGTTCTTCTATAACTTCATCAAAACTACCTAGAAGTTCTTCTTTTAGCTTACCAAGTACTCCTAGTAATCATATAAAAAGTTTTTTGGAAAATGACCAGTTTGAAGTTAACAAACTATTAAGTATACAAAATACTTCTTGTGCTCTACCAAGAAACAAAACAAGCTTAAAAAACAACACTTATGAAATTTGTGTTAAGTCTTTGAGTTCCGAAAGAACAATTGTTACACAAAGTTTTACTACACCATCTACCAATAATGATAATTCAAGTTTAAAATCAACTCAAACTTACGTATCAAGCTGTGAATTGTCGCAAACAAACAAAATCTTAGAAAAACTTGCTGAGAGTAAAGAAAAAACAGTATTTGATGCTACATCATCATTTTTATCTACCAAAAATATCAGTATAGAACCTAAGAAGTGTGATTGTGAAGTTAAGGAAAAAAGCTTTACTGAAAGTTCTAAATCTCAAAAAAGTCCAATTAGTCTTGCACCACTCAATTTATCGCAATGTCAAAACAAGACTGCTAAAAATGACAATTTTATAGTTTTGAGTCCTCTTTCTGACAACCAAGATAATAGTTTTTCTAAAAAAAGGCTACTGCCTACAAATAATTGCAAACTTGACAACTGCCATAACTCGACGATGGTTGAAGGTAGATCACCTCTTTTAAAGGAGAATACGTTCCTTAATTGCGCAAATATCAGCTCTATTAAAGGTTATTAATATGTTTTTACAAAAAGTTTGCTATAAATAACACTTAATACAAAATATAATACACGAGTAAAAACTATCATACTTTACATTAAAGTGTATTACATAACTGTTTCTTGTAGTAGTCTTTATTTTAAGCTGTAGAATAGTAATTAAGATATGAATAATTTTTAAACAAACTGTTTAAAAACAAACCTGCATTATAAGTACAGAAAGTAATGCATATGACAAAATTTAGTTTTACGTTGTGTTGAATAGTAAAGTACACCTTATTTCATAGATATTTAACTTTTTTTTTAATTAATCAAATCATTTGAATAATATATTACCTTTATATATTATGATAAAGCGGAAAATTTGTAATTGAGTTTGAAATTTTTACTTTTTACATGATACATACTTTATTTATTTTTTTAGTTTTAAAGGTAGCTTGAGTACCAATTTTATTTCTTTTTTATTGTTTCACAAGGGAAACAAATATATAGCTTTTGATAAAGTATAAAAGTTGTAGCTAAGCAACAACATCAATTAATTATTATTCCACAAATTTCTCCTCAATACTATACAAACACCAAATATGCAAACGCTATTGATAAACGGGATTTTATTTTTAAATTGCTTTAAGTACAACAAACTGTTTTAAAATATGACAGTAAATATAAATTTACTATTGAAAGAAACTTCAAAACCTAGTTACAGCTCTCTTTGTAGATATCGTCTTCTTGAATTGACACAATAACTTTTTTTTTTACACACAAGTTGTTATGTATAATTTTAACTTGTTTATATATTTAAATTGACAGGAGACATCAGTAGAGCTGCGTTAAATCCAAGATTTCAAACTTTACAAAATGATGAAAACTTCGACAGTCTTCAGTTACCGTATGTTTGATTACTAAAACTATTTGTTAATTATTGCACCACGTGTAATCATTGGTAAAAAAAAATTAAATTTCCTCGTTTTTTTTTTGATATGTGATCAGATTAAGAAAGTATTTATTCAACAGTGACGACAACACAATATGTATGGACACTATTCCAATCAAGTTGTCAGTTTCAATTACTTCTAGCAACAATGACACGTTATTTGACAACTCTGTATTATACGATTGGAAGGTAAGCTGAATGGTACTCATTTAACTTATTTACATCGTTGTTCAGATTTAATATTTTTCTTAAACTTCGTGGTAGGAGTTCACTGGAAGTATAGAAAGAAGAATAACGCCTCAGTCGTCTTGCTGTTCCGACGAAAATAACGAGTTGCAAATTTCCATTCCCGATGAAATTGCCCAGTTGTCTGAAAATGAGCTGAGGTGAGAATTCTTCTTGCAAGCTTATTAAAAACTAAATGAAACAGTTGTTTTCTTAAATAAATACTAAATTAAATCAAAACTTCAATAACTGACAAATAAATAATTTTATAATAAATTTATAAATAAGGCAACTCTCTGTGACTTAACAACAAATATTGAGTTTTGATTATTTTATTAAATAACATAGAGTTAAATATTTAAAATGCTTTTTTACTGTTTTATTAGAACGCGTCTCCTGATTCATGGCTACAATCCAGGACCGATTCTAGCAGCAAAAAGTATTTATATTAAAAAGTTAGCTCTAATTGAACGCGGACTAAGTGGAAAAAGTTCAGAAAACTGTAAGTGTATATTTAAGTTACTTGTGAAAAAATATAATTGTTTATGTTTTTATAATAGTTTGTAAATGTTGTTATGAAACAGCACCAAGGTTTTCGCGGGAATTTAGAAATGTTCTTGTTGGCAAGCAGTTGTGTCAATCAGTCATCGATGATGATTTGAATCTCCGGCAGCAATTTGACAATCCACCCCCTGGAAAAAAAGAGTGGCGCCAGGGAAATATAAAAAACAGTTTCAACTATCTGCTTCTCGATCCACGGTAAGTTTTATTTTAATTTTAGATAGCTGTTAAAGTACTTACTTTGTTTTTAATCAAAAAATAACAAAGTTGTGCTAAAAAAAATTTAGAGAGTGACAAATTATTTTTTTTACAGACGTAATTTTTCATTAGAACAAATACTAACTAAAATTCTACAAAGAATTTAGTAGTACAAATATCTTTTAAAAAATAATTATTTTTATTTTTGATAATAAATAAAATGAAAGCTATAAATTAAAAAAAAGTCTAATATTACTTATTTAGATACAATAGTGTTTTAATTTTTGTATTAAGTAATAATTTTAGTTTTGAAAATAATCCAACCAACACTTAAGAATATATTTTACAGAGTGACGAAAGATCTACCAAAACGTTCGAAAAATTTTTCAGAAGCAGAAGCTCTTCGGATATTTGCTGGATCAGTTTTCTACATTGGTAAGGGCATGAAATCCAGACCTTACAAGCATTTAAAAGACGCTTTAAGAGAAATGAATGCTACTATACCGGGAAAAAAAGTAACTTAGATCAAAATTTACTGAAACAAAATTTTTATTTTTAACTCTTTTAAATATAAGTATAGTTTGAGTACTAAAAGTCGTCTGGTTAGATTTCAAAGGTTGACCATTTCAAAAAACTAAACTAATATTTTCATAACATTATTTTAAAAATAACATAAGGCTACAAAATTAAGCATGTTCGATGAATGTTTGTGGAGAATTAAACACTTGGGTTATCGAAATGAACAATTTTTGACCATCAAAACATAGTTATGTTTAGTTTGAACGCTCTTTTCCAAAACATATTTAATATTTCGTTTGAAAAAGGAATAAAACCAATGCTTAAATTTTACGACAGGTGCATAAAGCGTTTTTTGTGTAAAAATTGCAATATACTTGAGATTACAAAATTTCACAGAACCTCAAGATAGATCACATCCGGGATATTTGGGAGTGCGGCAGAGGCGTCGTCTCGCTCCACATCTTCCAGAACGTCATGCCGGTGGAAGCGTTCACTCGGGAGGCCGTCATGATCGACGCGCTGGGCCTCAACCACCTCACCAACAAGACCAGGGGCACGAGGTACGGCATTGCGAAAAAGTGGGACGAGTCCAGAGCAAGAAGGTTTGCAGTTGTTTACGCTTTTGAACATTTGTATTAGTTGAAGAAGTTTCACACTCGAGTTATTTTGAGTTAGCCGTAAGAGTATATTTTAAAGTAGATTATGTCCCTGTTTTTTCTGGAGCTTATTTTTATTTTTTCGCTTTTAAACTCTGTGTTTTTAATACATTATGATAAGAGTTGGTAATGAATAAAATTCATTTCTATAATGAATAAGTGAACTTTTATTTTGAGATTAAGATTTTTTTACAGATACGGCTCTTTCCTTGTATTATCTGCTATGCAAATACTATTTTTGGAAGGGGAAAGAGAGATAAGAAAAAATCAGGTTGCTTTTGACAGAAGACGAACGCCAAAAAAGAACAAAAATTCAAAGAAAAACGGACCATTGATACCAGATAGTTCTGGAAATAAATAAAGTGTTATTTGATAATATTTAATTTATACCAATCATACCTAATACGTGCTAGCTATTTTAGTGAAAACTGATTCACAATTTGTATTTTAAGCAAAGTTTTAAAACAAATGTTTAATTAGCTTACAAAATATTAACAATGTAAATTTTTTAGTAATTAAGTAACTTGTTACAAATATTATTAATTGGTTATTGTGTTATTGTAAATTTATTTTGTCATATAAATTTTACACTGTTTTAATTAAGTTTTTAAGCATAAAATCATTCTAACTAAGTAGCATAGTAAATAAAAACTAATTCGGCTTATTTTTTTATTATAATTAGTATAATTTTAAGTAAATATAGTTCTAAAGTTAAATGTTAGTTGTATATTTACAAATTTGGTGAAAATTAGTTAATGCCGTCATTTAATAACAAAACAAAATAAATTTGAACTACATTTTTAACTTTTACTATTTAATAACAATTAAGGATCAATCATTCTTGTTTGAAAAACAATTTTATGACTAGAGATTGATATACTTTAATTACTACTTTAGAAAATATTTTATGCCGATGAAAACAAAATAGTCATTAGTATAAAAAATGAAGTGAAATTTTTATTTGCTTAACAGTAGCTGTGCTTTTATATTATTCTAAACCACTTTCTTAACTTAAAAGTTTATTTCTTAACAATTAAACGGTAGGACAATAAATTTCAGTTGATTATGAAGTACTTTAAAGAACCTTAATAATTTTTGCAGTTTATTAACTCATGGTAGAGCACACGACAAGTATTTTAATTTGCTCTAAAATGTCCAAAGCAAAGTTAATATAACTATTTTATAAAACATGCATCTAGAACTCATATAGTATCGTTAATTGAAAGTTACTAGCAAATAAAAATCAACTCGAAAATATTTGTTGTAATGATATTTAAACTATTATAATACTATATAGTTACACTATTATAAAATATTAAATATAAGTGTTCTTAAAATAATTATAGTATTTATCTTTTTATAGTTTATTTAAGTCTGCACAACCAATATATGGATTATGTTTGTTCTAAAACTGTAGTTTCTTGGTCTACAAATTAAAGTTACAGTATCACTTAATTGATCATCGATTTTTAGTGATCTACCGGGTACAAATCTCTCTTTAAAATCAAAAAAAAAATAGTTAGCTATAATTTTCAAATAAATAATCTTCACTACGTTTTTGTTTTAGTTAATTGTTTCATTAAAATAAATATAGGGCTCCCAATTCCCTATGAATTTGCAATATTCTGAAAAATCGCTATAAAGAATTAAAAAATATGTGAAATTCCCTATAAATTAAGTGATGCTTCGACACCGCGTGGTAATTTTTTAAATCAAAATCTATTTTAATCTCAGTACTAAATTCTTATTCTATGACGCCACCTAGCGAATGTTTTATTAAACATTAAATACAATTTATATAAAGTTTGCTTCTATACAGGGTTGCCACACACTCAGGGAATCTCAGGGAATTTTCAAACTGTAGAAAATCTCAGGGAATTTTGGAATTTTTCTTTTAACTCAGGGAAGTTTTGATTTTTTCTCTTAATTTCAGGGAAGTTTTTGAAAATCTCAGGAAAATTTTTTTCTAGATTTAGAATGAGGTTTAGTTAATCCAGTTTCAATATTTTGTTCAAAAGTAGTAATTTTTGTTATTTAAGTGGTTATTTAGAATTTTTTTAGCCTTGCGGCTAGTTCTTCAATATTTTTAGTATTAACATTGTAGTTTTTTTTAAGTTTTAAATTTATATTTACTTAAGTAAAATCAAACAGTTTAGAGAAATGAAAGTTGTTGTTAACTATTCATTGAAATTTAACAGTCTGATTTAGAAGCAATGAAGAATTATTAGCAAGAGGAATAGCTGCTAAGGACAACGCAAATAAACTTGAAAATAAAATTAAAACTATTTAGAAATTGCATACTTAAAAAACCAGTATTAAGATTTTTTTATTAGGTAATGTGAAATTGTTTTAAAATCAAAATTATGTTTTCAGTTATTTAAAATAGATTGTGTATCAACATCTAAAAGACATAAAAAAAATTTTAATTTTAGATTATTTTGTATCAGTTGTTAGGTATTAAGTTGTACTTTGATATGAGATATTTCTTTAGCTATTTCTTTAAACTTTCTTTTTGCAGGTTTTTTTACAATAATGTTAAGCTTTTAAGTTTTATTTACTGCATTCCGAACAGTTGCTAGGAAAGACATACAAGTCATAATGAAGTTATTATGTATGCATTTAAGTGAGTTCTTCATGTGAAATTATTATTATAGTATAATTAAATTTTGTCAATTAAAATGTCAAACAAATTAAACTTTATTCTTTTATGTAGAATGTTAACTAACAAGTTTACACAAAGTTGTGCAAAAATTTAGTTTTTAATTGGTTTAAACCTTTTAAGATTGAGTTTTTTAAAACAGTTTTTTTCATAAATTTAATGCAGAAGCATACACATACAACCTTCCTTTTATTATTAAAAAAGAAAAATGAGAATGAGGTATTAATAATTTGTGTTAGAAGAAATTTTTTTTAGACTTGAAAAATACTCAGGGAAATTTAAGGCTACTCAGGGAAATTTTTGGTCACTCAGGGAAGATTTTTTGGCTCAAAGAGTGGCAACCCTGTCTATAACTAAAATTATGGGAGCCGATCATTTCCAACCCAATCAGTAAACTTTTTATTTATTTTTAGACTTTTCTATGCAGAATTTATTTTTGAAATAAACTAAGCTTTACAAAAGTGTTCATTTTTAAGTTTTCTCTCTTAAACAAAACTTTGTGTTTATATTTAACTTACTTAAAATATACTTCTAATAGTAATTTCAAATCAATTTATTTGAACTTTTTTCTTTATATCAATGTGCTTAAATCAAACTTTTTTCTTTATATCAATCTGCTTAAATCGAACTTTTTTTTTGATTTTATAAGATTTACTACACGACAATCTTTCTAAAAAAAGAGAAATTTGGGTCTTCTGGCTTCAAATTTTTTTCTTATTTCAAATTGATTGTCGTATTTAAGAAACTGTTTATAAACTTTTAAAAATTTTGTGTTGTTGGGTTCTTAAAGTAAGCTGTTGTAACTCTATTTAAGTTAAATATTCTTCTCAATTTATAGCTAGAATATTTTTTACGCTAAACTTATTTTTTCAAAGTTAAACCTTTACAAATGTAATGGTCAGATACAAGGATGTTCATATTACAGTCTATAAGCTATGCTGTAAGTTTAGTGCAAACGTTATACAGTTGTTGAGTATTCTATTACTACATTGTAGTCAATTAATTTACATTCTCAGCTTAAAAACTTGCACAACTGTTCTACAACTTAGACGTAT
Organism: Thalia democratica; assembly: GCF_965202585.1. Lineage (NCBI taxonomy): Eukaryota > Metazoa > Chordata > Thaliacea > Salpida > Salpidae > Thalia > Thalia democratica. Next base: position 65,641,962 of record NC_139165.1, read on the forward strand.
TTAGATAATGGTGAACCAAACATTACGTGAACCTGAATATATTTGTTTTATTTATCAAAAAATCATATTTTTGTGATCTAGACTTTCTAAATAAAACCTATAAAATATTTGGTTAGCTGTCTAAATTGCACGAGGGGACAAAATTGCACGAATGCACAAAATTGCACGAAGATACTTTTGCATGAAGGGTCACTTTTGCAAGGAATATTTTAATGTTTTATTTTATAACTATTTTTTTGTATACTGTCACTGTTACCCCTTACCCTCGGTTGGTAGCTTTTTTTTCTGTTAGTTTTTTTTTACTATCACTGTTACCCCTAACCCTTACCTTTGGTTAGTAACTTTTTATTACTATTATTCTGTATTTTATTACTCTCGTGTAAAATGTAACTCGTGCAAAATTGACCCTTAGTGCAAAATCGTCTTCGTGCATTCCCTCGTGCAATTTTGGCTTTGTGCAATTTTATCTTCGTACAACTTATAAACGTTCCCAAAATATTTATGTCATTTAAAATCAAGTAGTATCGACTGACTGTCTACCTTTTATTTCATTAGTAAATATTTACCTAGACCTAGTACGAAAAAAAAAACAAATACATATAATCAAACTTGTTTATTAATACAACACGTGCAAAGATGATCAAATCTCGTCTAGTTAATCTTCTTTAAAATTTCCAATTAAGTTTATATACTATATGAATAGTATTATTATTTGATTACCTTTATATATATATATATAGTTTATTGAACGATAAAAAAAGTGCTCAAAAAGTTTGGTTTAAGTACCTAGTGAACGAAATATCTTTCGGTTATCGAGTCGTGCACCATTTGGATACCTTTTAATGTTTTGAATACAACTAAATTGTTTTGAGTACAACTAAATTAAAACTTATGCTAGTATATTTTTATTTTATACTTACTTAATTTAGAATAGTTAAAAAAAGTAAGCATAAACGAAAAAACAACGGGAAAAAGAACTTCATAAAAATAAAATTTATAGTCAAGTTGATTAAAATTAGGAGCAAAAGATTATTGTAAAGTAAACGTAAATTAAATATTTATAAAGTAAATGTATTTAAAATAATAAATCAACTTAAGTAAGTTCAAGTCGTAATTAAGATATTTTGGATATTATATAAACTTCAGTGAAAGTTTTTAAGAATATTAACTAGACGAGATTTGAGAACCCTCGGACTTTTAACATTAATAAAATAATATGTTTAAGTGATTATATCAAAAATTTTGATTTTCTACTAAATAAAACAAAAGGGTTCTAAATTTTTTGCTGTTTGTTTTAATTCATTATTTAAACAATTCTTTGCAAGTTGTAGAACAATTTGTGCAAGTTTTTAAGCTTAAAGTGGAAACTACAGACTATAAAATGGTATAGACAAATCAAGAACTATACAACTAGGATTGAGAATTTAAAGTAGGATGAGAAACACAACTATCTGTAAAAAAAATAAGTCGCAAATCTATTTTTCTTCATCTTGATTAGGTAAATAAATATCCGGATCCTTATTAGTATTTTTTATCTAACTACGTCCTTTCAAGTTGATATAACTTTTCACAGATTAACATCTGTTTTTGAAATTAAGACCCGGCCAGAACTACATCCGGATCAACATTTAAATTTGAAGTATTAGGATCCTGCAGGACCCTGATGTTACTTAAATTTATCTGGTCCGATATATCTAGATCTAAATCTCAATTTCAAACCAATGAAAATATTTAATTGTAAGTTATGAACTAATAAATGAACATGTTTATTAGATCATATTTGTTCGTTTTGTTACATAATTAGTGTGGTTGTTAATTTATAGTAACAATTAAAAAAATTACAATTGATCATTACAAACAATTAGATTTCGATGTATTTTTGGATAACATATGCCAAAACTAGTTACCTACCAGATCCACAAAATTAGGATCTAGACGGAACCGGATCCGGATCCATTTTTAAAATTAAGATCTGGCTGGATCCAGATAGTAGTGAACAAAGAAAACATTCAGCCGGACCCAGATCCGTATTTGTATTTTTATCTTACTACGTCCCTTTAGCTTAATATAACTTTTTACAAACTCTATAATACTTTTTAGTATGCAAAATAACTGATATGTTGTTTCTTATGTCAACTAACAATAGTTTTTGGCTTAAAGTTAGAAATAATCTTGTTGTTAGATATATTTGTTTAAAATGTTTTATTTCAATCAATTTTATTTAAAATATGATAAGTTGAACATAACACACTTTGAAAGCACTAAAGAAAGAATTTGCTTTCGTTTGTTGTTTATATGTGTTTAGAGAAAAAAAAATTTAACTAAGATAAAGTTGTTATGTTATAAATAATAGTTTACATGTAGTTTATTGAACGACAAAAAATACGCTCAAAATATTTAGTCCTAGGACCTGGCGCACGAAAAAACCTTTCGGTTATAGTTTACATAATGTTTAAACTTACTTTATTAGTTTAGTTAGATGGTAATACAGTCAAATTTATAGTAGTTAAGTTAGAGCAAGTATGTTTCTATTTCATTAATATAATAACCTAAAAACTTTTTATTAGGTTTTAATTGTCCATACCTTTTGAAAATTATAGTAGATAAACATATAAAAGCATATAAGTAATCCATAAATTGTAACACAACATAAATAAAATGTTATGTTATAACATTAAAAACTTTAGCTAAAGGCTATTTAGTATGAATTGTATCAACAAAAAGCAAAACAGTTTTAAAAATTAAATCAGAAAATTATTATACCTTAAATACTAAGAAATGCAAAAAGTTTGAACATTTTAATATAAAGCGATTCCAAAACTCTATTTTACAGGTTTTTCGAACTGAATGGTACTTTAAATTTTCTATCATTTAAAATTTTTCCAATTTAGATATGTTTGTAAATAAAGTGTTGTTAAACTTTATGTCTACAACAACTAAATATGTATTAAAAAATCAACACTTTTTGTTACAAAAAAATAGTAACTTCTAAGGAAGTTTTTGTCATAAGTTTTATTGATGTAGAAAGTTAATCTACGACATTTTAAAGCTAATTCATAAGAGCTTTTAGAACTCTTATACATTGTTCTGAAAAAATTAACCATATTTGAAGTTTGACAAAATAACATAGCTTCTTTCAAAGCAATTTTTTTCATAAGTAAGGTATCTTGATTTTATTATAGTACTGATCTTTAAAAAAATAAATGTTTGTTAGCTTGGTATTTATAAATATCTACAGCTAAAATATTTTAAAACATTAACCTTATGCTTTAAAAATAAGATTAACTTGAAATCTAAAGAAATAATGGAGTTATTTTTCTAAAAGAAAGTTTGTTTGTAAAGTGTTTTGATAACATACTAAACCCAAGCTACCAAATACTTACTTTAAAAAAATATATATATTCTGATTATTTTTTTTTAATTTGATTAGTTTTATCTTGTAACTTTAAAGCAATTAGCCTTAGATAATTTTCAACGTTAAGCTGACTCAGTTTTAAAACTTAAAGCTATTATTTAGTAATAAAACTAAGACCTTTACTTACATTTGACAAAAAGTTTACTTTTTAGCAAAAGTACTCGATTATTCTTTCTTAGGTCGAATAAATTTAATTTTATTTTGAAATTTCATTTTTGATAACTTGTTAAATGCAAAGCTTAAAACTAATGATTGTAGTTATAATAAAACCAATATGCAATACTCTTAGGTATTTCAAAATCAAAATATATATAAAACCTAACTTGATCAAAATAAACTAAACTCGTTCAAATTAAATAAGACGACTTATTTTTAATTTCATTTAAAACAGAATTTTAAAGTAGACTAATTACTGTTAATTTCTAATTCAAACTTGACACACTTAATCATTACCAAGGAGTATTTAGCTAGAGTACAATATACTCATAGTTACAGTAGAGTTTATTTTTATACGTAAAAAATATGCAAAAATTTATTGCTTGAATTGTACAGTTTTTTCTAAGTTATTTTTTTAAGCTTTTAAACTAAAAGCAAATTCATTTTCCATAATAGAAGAAAATATTTATGTTTTTATTTAATATTAATGTTTTTTTTTATCAAAAAGGTGCTATTTGAAATATTTTTTTGCGAATACTGCTTTAAAATTAAGCATGATTTAAGACAAAGAAGCTCATAAAACAAACTGAACCATATAAATTGCAAATAAAAAAATTTTAGCTAAATGCTTTTTTGAAAAATAAATAATCTTTTGTATATTTTTTTGAAACTTAGTGTAATAAAAATTCTAAATACATTTTGTGAAAAACAAAGCACAGAAAACACACCAAATTTTACGTTCTGAAATCTATAAACTAGAATGATTTACAACTAAAATAAAATATTGAATGCTACTTTGTACTAGATAGTAAACAATTATAAATGCTTCAAAAACAATGTTTTAAGAACAGGTATTTTTCAATGTAAACACAGTAAAGTTTTCTACCAGACAACTATAAAAGTTCTCTAAAACCAGTTTTCGATAGTTTCGTTTACTTTAGGAGTATAGTGTTTCGTAAAATAATATTTAGAAAATTGAAAACAGTAGATAAAAAATTGCTCATAGCTAACAAATTTTTAAAACTTATCCTCTTTATCGATTTAAAAAAACTACCAAAATTTTTAACTTTGTATTTTTATAAAATTTAAGTTTTACATATTAATCATTGTAATATTAAGTATTTCACCATTGTAAGATTGTATCAACCCAGATTTAAGCACGTACTGTTTTACAGAAAGCTGTGAGCTAAACTGTCCTTTTAATTTTAGTTTGATATATCTGTGCTCCCCTTTCATGCCCTTCACATCGATCTTAAATACATTTTCCATCATTCGGAAAGTGCAGACTACTTAAATATTTCATAAGAAGTTTTTAGTTTGCATAACGACTTTTGACTCGTTTATATAATAAAACAAAGTCTTTATGCCAATAATCTGATAACCAAAACCCAAAAGAACTTTTTGTTATCAGCTCTTTTATGATATTGTTGAATATATTGAAAAATCAACTAAAAACCTACAAAAGAGAAGAATTTTGAGGTAAAAGTCCCAAACAAAAGTAAGTTGAAACGTTTAATTGAAAGGAAGCAGTGTTGACTTATGACACTTTTTATTTCTTCTTTTGTTGCTGTGTGTGACGGTGCAGATGACTAAACACAAATAAGTAACGCCTTTAATTATTTACAACGAATTTATCTTTTTTGTATGCGATTCAAATTAGTGACACGCCGTGTTGTAGTTTCACTTCAAAAGAAAATAAGTTGCAGCTCACAAACACTTTACCATTGCTAATAGCCGTCAGAAAGTAGTTTTCGCACCAATGATGCGCGTTTTTATTAGTCACGTGACTCGTCAATGCCCTCGGTTTTCATTTAAAGATATTTTCGACTAGTTAAAAACAAATGTCAAATTTTACGTCACACGCGTGAATTGAACTTAACCGTGCACAAAACTTTTGAGGATAGTGCGAGCTTTGAAGTAAAAACAAAGTTTTTCAAAAGAAAAAAAAAATTGTACCCTTTTATTAATATCAGATTGCAAATTTGAAACTGATTGATACAATGATATTTTAGTGCTCACAAAATTTTCTTAAATAGATAGTTATACATTCTGTATTCAAGTTAAAAACAATTAAAAAATATATAAATTTATTCATTAAAAGTTTTGTTGATAAAGCAACCAAAAGAAATCAAAAGCAAAAAAATATTTTTAGTTCAATAGTGTTAATGCAGCAATGCAGTAGTAGTCTTTGATAGTGGTTTTGTTTAGTAACAATGATTAAAGTTTGAAATTTATCTTACTTACTTTCTTCTTTCTGTTTGTACTTTTTCTTTTACTTTCTTACCTACCAAACTTCGTGGTTGCATATTCTATACACAGCTATTATATTTTTTCAGTTTGTAGTTGAATAAACATGCATGCTTTTCTCTAATTAGACCGGATAATTAAGAGTATACGTTTAGAGAGATATCTTTTACAAATCATGGTAAATATCAGCGTTCATTCAGAAAGAAAATAAGAGCAATCATAACCTTTTTTGATTTTTTTTTTTCTAATAAGAATTTTTTATAAAATTTACAGTGTTTTTTGCAAAGCTTTGTTTATAAATTTGAACATTTATACCATTTGAAGGCAAAATGTAACAGGAACCTAACCTTTTTAAGCACATTACCGAAATAATTTATGTTAAAAAATTATTTGATTTTAGTAGTTTACTTTTTAACTTTTATCATAAAAGCATAATTTTATAACACAGAATGTTTAAATATTTTTTGTCACAGTAATTACCAAGTGTTGGATAAAATTTAAATATCCAATACCAAATTTTATCGTTGTTTGCAACTAAAAAATATAACAACTCTTTTAAAATACAAAGTGTTTAGTTATACTTATAAATAACATATAGTAATCAATTCAACTAACTTTAAAAAAAAAATGATTTTTGTAATAACTTTTACACTTAATTTAGTAAAAAAAACCTGTTAGCAAAACTACTAAATCTCATAAATTTGTTTGTTAGTTTTTAGTTTTAGTTTCTAATTTTAGCTGACATTCAAAAAGTAACGTAATAAAAGTTACTTATTGTTGAAAAAAAAAGAAAACTTGAGCCAGAAGGATGTTAATTTATTTTGTTAATTTTCTCATTTTATTCAGAGCTCATAAATCGATAAAAATAGCTGTCCGCAACTTCTGATACAAATAATTTTAAACTAGTTTTTTTCAAACCACGCTTTTACTGATTTTTTCATTGGTACTGTTGAACAAATTATTTATACTCTAAAACTAGACAGGTTGAATTTTTTGACATTATAAGTAAATCTTAAGATACAATCTTTTTTTTCTAATACGGTGAAATTCCTTGATTTTAAATAATCATTAACATCGAGTAGAGTAGTTTAAATAGTTTTGTTTGTGTTTTGATGCCTTGAAAATAGAGAAAAGCAGCGTTGTTTTCTTTTAATATTGCTGACAGGCATTTTCGTTCTTATCTAAGTTTTCTTAAAAGCTTTTAAATGCAGAAAAGTATAAAGCTAATGGAAGGTCTTAGTTTATTCTTCAATTCTTTGATAAGAAAATAAGTTAGATTTTTTATGTTACTCACTAGATTCTTATGTTTATACCATTAGTTTTATTTGAACTATTAAACCTTCTAGTTTTAGTTTTACATAAGCATATGTAGTTATAAACTACACAAAACATTAAATCGTTTTTAACTAACTAACCTAACAAAAACTATCATTTTTTGTTTTCAACGTAAATGTCTACTTTTTTTAATTAAAAAGTTATAGACAAAAGAAAGACTATATTTTTTACAAAAACGATATTCAACAAACTAATATATTCAATAAGAAAAAAAAATCAAGAATATGCTTACTACACATCATTTTTCTCAATTAATAAAGAAATGTTTAATTTAATGAACTTTTTTAATTAAACTTTAACAAAGAATTTTTTATTGGTACAAGTTGTAGCGACATTTGTATAGTGAATTGAAACTCATTAACGTTTGTCGTGTCAACGACCCCTTGATCACGGCTCGCGCTAATGGCTTTTAAATGTCGCTTTAAGTCAAAGTAAACTGAAAACATGAAGCCTACCACAGATTTTGATTTCCTTTCAGATTAGTTTTTTAAACGAGCTACATCTAAAGCGACCACCCCGGCAGGCAGCGCAACTGCACAGTTTGCTCAAGACGGCATTTGCTTGTAATCGTTTTATACCAGAGCAAGGCAATCAAAGGCGGATAATACAAGTTAATTCCACGGAAAACAAACATTTGAAAGGCGCAAGAAGGAAGAGGTTGCTTACCAGCAAATCAAATTAAAAACAAGCAATCACAAGGACACGCATAAAATCATTGAAAAGAAGAAAATAGTTCTTGTAATGCAATGTGATATTACACTGATGATCTTTACCACATTCATTCTGTATCAGATGCCATTCAAGTGTTGTTCTTGCAAACGAGGACTAGCAATTGGAACCCCTGCGGTCGGTTAGTACTGTGTTTTATTAAAATATTTATTTTAAATTATTAAACACAACAAAGAATAAATTGTTTGTTAAAGCTTGTTTAATTTTTACAGAAATATAAACACGTTTTTTTAAGTACTTAACGTTAATACTTTTAAAACTGTTAGATAAAAAAATTACAAAAGTTTTTAGTACTTTTACATAAATTAAGAAATTTGTTTCTAAGTTTTTTTCTATGTTCTAATGTATAAAAATTTGAAGAGGTAACAAAAGTTCATTTAACTACAAAAATTTTTATGTTTGCAATTTACAAATGTTTTTAATTCATAACCGAGTTAGTCTTTATGAACAACACATACTTTTAAAGTTTTTTCTTGAAGATCTAACTATCTTTTTAAGAAGTTTTTTTATTGATTTCATAACTATAAAGTAGTCATAATAAAATGTACTAAAATCCTTACTTTTTGGGAATACACGTTTATTAATAAAGTAAATATATTTAAAGCTTTATTTGTATACTAAATAATGTATTTTGAAAATTTATATATTACTAAATTCTATTTATTTTTTACTCATCAAATAACATTTATAGTTTTGTATATAAAAAAGAAAATGTATAAGTTGTGTATAGTACATAAATAAACCAATAATTTTTTTCTTATTCAAAAAATTAGAAATAAAAGCATAGTTTACAATATAAGTAAGTTTTGAATCAGTTTTATAAAATACAAAATCAAATAATCACTTTTAACACATTGAATTCAGATTTAAAAATTTGGCTCTCAACCAAAAATGATTTTTCTCTTTATTTAATTCTTATACCCTGTCGAATAGCAGATACTTGTTTTGTTATTTCAAATAATTCTTTTTCCTGATTTGAAATTTTTTTGGCTTGATGAGATTTAGAGATTTTATCAACAACTCATTAGTACATAATTAAGCTGGTTTTTATCCTATATTCTAAGTTTTTAACTGAAAAATTTAAATTAGTAAAATTCAATCCAAACTTTAACATAACTTATAAAACAAACTTAACTTATTTTTAAAAACAGCTAGCAAGTTTATTTTTCAAAATAAAAAGTATACTAATAAAGTTTTTGATTTTAGCTATGGATAGTTTTCTAAACTAATTTATGATTTTGAGAAAATTTACTTTGATTCAGTCTTTAAGACATCTTACAGTTTTATTGAAAGATATATTTAATAAAAATGGTTTTCAAGATATTTACGATTAAACTGCTATACAGGGAGCAATCATATAATTTTAAATTGTAATAGTTATTTTTTAATGCTGAAGCGTTAAGTTCGACACATTGATGTCCTACTTTTTATTAAAGCTTACAAACATAATATAATGAGAAATATTAAAAAAAGATAATTAGATTAAATATTAGTTTGGTTTAAGTAATATTAATTTTCACTGTAAAATATAAATACATAAAAAAAAAAACGTTTAAGTGAATTGTTTTTTTAATTTTTTAACTCTTTTTTTAATCTGTTAATATGTACTTTTACATTTCGTTAATTTTTTTTTAACTAATTAAGTAAAAAATTGTCCTTTTAAAAGTTTTAATCAAGTTTTTGTTACTCTATATTATTAGTTTATTTGTAAATCTTTTCAAAGGTTAAAGTTCGAGACTGATGTTTTATTACCATATTGAAAATTAATGTGTTATATTTATGTTGTTTTGTTATAAAAAAAGTTGACTTGTTTATAGTTTTATTTCAAAATTATTATTCTTTATAAAAAATTTCTTAAACTAATGTATTAAACTTTGAAGTTTAATACATTAGTTTGTTTTATTTACTTTTAACACTGTCTAGAACTAATTATTATTTTTATACTATAATTTATAAAAAAACTTTTTTTTTCAAGTTTGAATCTAAAAAGTTTAGCTTTAAGAACTACTTATGTTTTTTATTTTGTCTTGAACAAAAAAATTTGTACTTTGAACTTATACGATAATAAACATAAATTTTTATTTTCAAAAAAAAACTATTTTTATTTTTGCTAAATAAGACAATAAACTTAAGAAAAGTTTCAAATACAAAAAATGAGTTAATTGTTAAATAATTGAACTAGCTTTTAAGTATTTTTACAAATATGCTTTCACAATCCGCTTTCAAACACTTTTCTCGCAACTATTTTTAAACGGAGTTTTTAAGGTAAAATAGTTATTCCATATATTTTTAGTTAGAACTTACAAAAAGTTTATAATAAGTCATTTTAACTAATTTAGTTTTACAACTTTTCATACTTTTTGAATATTTTAACTTTTACTATAAAACAAGACTTTTATAGTCTAATAACTTATGCTATTATTATAAAAAAGCATAAACATTTTAAAAATCAATAAAAATTAAATATTTAAACAAAAAAAAGTTAGAGAAACCTATTTGGGTATACTTTGACAGCTGGTACATAATAAAATCATTTTTTACAAAGACTTTTTTAACACTTGTACTATTTTACACGTGTAGTACTAGTGTCATTTTGTCATAAGAAAACACTATAAAGTATTTATGAAATTTTATTTTTACGATTTTTATCTTATAAATATGTAATGCACTTTTTGTTACGTTTGTTGTTAGGATTAGTAACAAATTTACTTTACATCTGTAAATATTTAATTTTTGTTTAGATGTATCAATAAATACTTTTTGAATTAACTTAAACTTGTTAATTTTGTTAATGTCAAAAAAACTTTGTTTAAAAGTGAAAACTAAAACTAAAAAAGTATTTAGTTAAGTTGTTAATCTACTAAATAAAAAAATAAAAAAAGTTACGTGAAACGTAAAAAATAAAGAATAAAAAACTAGGAAATACTGTATATTATTTGTATAGCTGACCTTTTTTATTACATTAAAAACTAAATTGTAAAACAGAAAAAGACAATGACTTTTATTGTTACTTTAATTACTGTTACCGTGAATTAAAACACGTACATAGACAAAAAAACATGATAAAACCTAAAGTATTTTACAACTATGTTTACACTTATCAAGTTGACAGCTATAACCTTATTCCAATCGGTAAGATATAAAGCAATAAAGCGTTTGTTAGCTCAAAACATATTCCCTCGGGGGGATAGCGTATAAAGCATTTAACTATTATTTGTTTTAAAACTTCTAAAAATTAACAGTCCTAACTTTTAGCTGTTTAAAACACTACATGAGAAATTAAAAACATAGTTTGTGCATAGCTATATTTTTTTAAGACCTAAAAGTAGCTTTAGTTATCATAGTCAGCAATTTTATGTTAGTCTCGTTCATTTTAATTTTTTAATTTGTATTTTTAATTATTTTTAACGATAATTTTGTTTATAAGTTTTTGTCAAGAAAAAATATACACGTCACGGGCATTAAGCAATGTCGTTGAAGCATATCAATACAATTTATAGTTTAATTTTATGAATGGTTTTCTTAGCTATTCATTAAAATTGTGCTAATAGTGATGCAGTATATCTCTGACACTTTTTACTTTGTTTTTATGTAGAATTTTAGATTTTAAACCCAAAAAACGTAACAAGTTTGTTTCAATTTGTTATCAGTTAATTTATTAATAGAAACTTTTTTAGCAATTAAAAGCTAAAAAAACTTTGTTTTTTTTTTTTCGAAGTAAATAAAGTTCGTCTTAACAGCATTAAAATTAAAAGTTGAGTGTTAACAAATCAGTTTTTATTTTAAAACTAACTATACGGGTAAAGGTAAAATTTTGCACAAAAGTTTTATTTCTAAACTTTAAATACTATGAAGTTTTTTCATAAAGTGATCTAAATAATTAATTGAGGTTTGAGCTGAAGAATTTTGTTTTTCTTAACAAAGTTAACTTATATTTTTTCTAGCATAACAGTCATATGTTTTTTAACATTTATCTTAAACTAAAAAATATATTAATTACTAGAAAAATAATAAGTCAAATATTATGATGGTAATTACTAAATTTTAATAAAGATATTACAAATTAAAAACTCTTGTAAAGATAATTTAAAGTTCTATAAAAAAATAAAAAAAGTTGCTTAGAAAATTCTTACTTGCAGCATAGATATTTCCTATTTGAATTCTGTGAAGTCAAGAAATTGTAAAATAATTTGAAACAATATAATATTTTGAATTCTCTATTAATACCTTTGGCCTTATAGTTGTAAACATAAATGATTATAAATAGCTTAGTATAAAAAATTTTCTTACTGATTTATACAAAAATAAAAAAGTTTCTTTTTTTTATGACGAAAAATTTGATAAATAAAATCTATTTATACTTTTGTTTCTATAAATTTGTTTATACTAAACTGTATAAAACTATTCAGTTTAGTAAACTTGTTGCTTTTTTTGCGGTAAGTATCAGAATAACAAAATAATTTATTTATAGTTATTATGATTTTTTATACTTCAATTTACAACAACTTCTATAAAAGTATTGATAACTGATAGCTAATGAAGAAAACTTAAAAAAAATTAATATACTTTTATGATGTCTTATTTTATAAAATAACAAACTGCAATAGTTTATTATAATTGTTAGTTATTTTTCAAATAATATAAAAATTCTTAAGCAAAGCATATACAATACATATTAATAGGTTACTATGAGTAGAATTAAACATATGATTTAAGTATCTTTCCATTAGTTCCTTGATTTTCAAACAACAACTGATGAGCTTAACTTTAATAGTATATATATATTTTTTCAACTTAAAGATTTTTTAGTAAAATTAAATTAAACTAATTTAATATGCCTAAGAAAAGAAAGTAAGAATAATATAAATATTATATATAAAAAAAATTTTGTATTTGATTATTTTTTTAAAACTACTTTAATGGTAGTTTAGTACAGACGTAACTAAGTACTGTTCGTAATGACTGTTTTATTTTACTTTTATTTAATTATTTTTTGAATATTAAAAAATATAGAATGATGAAACATGAGTTTAATATTATTTGTTTTGGTTTTTAAAAAAATGTTTTGTTTTAGTAAAAGATACTTTTTCAATATAATGATAAAAATTTAAAGATTTAGTTATAGTAGTAAGTTAATATTTCAGATGTACTTTTTTAACGCAAAACAAATAAAAAATAGTTTAGTTTCTAAAATATAAGTTTTTATCGTTGTACCATAAAATACTGAAGTGTTTCATTTTTGAAGATATACAAAAAAGTATATAAGTTACTCAAGTAAAAACAATCAATTTTTACCACTAATTTTGAAACCACAATTTTTTAATTACAAAGTGATAGTGAGTTATACATTTAAATGCTTAAATTTTTTTTTGTTAAGGCCTATCATCACTAACAAACTGTATACTATAAGGATATAAGAAAGCCGCACTGACCTTTTTTAGTATAAAAATTTAAACTACTTTCGCTAGAGTTCAGTAAAGATATATTTAACAAAAATAATTGCTTTGTCTAAAATTGGTTAAATTTATAAAACAAAAAATTTATTATACAAAATTTTTGATCCCAAAGATACTTAATTTTTTAAAGTAGTAATATAACCATGGGCTATTTTTATTGTATTTTAATTAAATGTTTTCTTTATTCACCTACATAAATCGTTGTGTACTTTTTTTTTCATTTTAACTTTACACTTAAAACTTTCTACCGTAACAACCTTCAACGTTTTACAAATTTTGAAATTTAGAAAATTCCAAGTTTTATAACTTAAAATAAAACCTTGTGGTGAATATAATCTTAACATTTTTTTTCAGCTAATTTAAAAGAAAAGGTTTAAAAATTGTTTCGAAACTCATCATTTAGTTCTAGTTCTTTTACTAATCTTGTTATATTTTGATATACTTTACAAGTGACACATTGTTTGGTAGAATATTTTTTATAAACTGGTTTTTAAGCTTTAAACTCCGTAGACAAAATAACAACATATTCTACAAATACTTTTTTTTTATTTATCTTTATTCTTTTGAATAAATTGAGTTATTTAAGTAAAATGTTAAGACTTTTTTGTCGATCTATAACCATAGTTGAAAAACTTAATATACTTTTTTTAGTTTTAACAATTACTTTTATATATCGGTGTCAATGCAAGAAGAATGTTGTACAACAAAAAAACGGTCGTTTGTTAAAAATATTGAAGTATTTTTTTAGTACCTGAACTTATATATATATATACAAAACTAAGCTGACAGTTTTGGTAGTTTTAGTATTCCATCTTTTCCCTCTTGCGTTGCTTTTAAAAATATAAAATAAGTGTTTTCCTTCGCTTTTATGAAAACAAGTTAGGCCGTGTGCATTTTTGTCTTTAAACTTCTATAAGTTTTGAATAATTTTTTCTTTAAACTGTATAAAATATTATACTAGTTATTATTGAGAATATTTTTGTGCTGTTTTTGTGCAATTGTCTTTGTTATCATTACAAAAAATTCTAATAACAAAACGCAAAACAAAGAATTTTTGCATTTCTTGTTTATACATTACACGTTTTAAAACCAGCATATTGCCAACTCTTTATATATACTAAAATAGTAGTCTGAAATTATGCTGAAGATATTTCAATTGTCTTAAATGTAAACAATTAATTGTTTTATATAAACTACGAATGTAAATTATTTTATTTTTGTTTTTATTATATTGATTACCAATAACTTTTGTTTATTATTTAGACAGTCATTAATATTTAAAATTTGTTTTTAAACTTATAAGCCAATAAAAACGATCATCCCAATGCAAAGACAAAAGAGTTCAAAAGGTAAGAATCTTTTTAGACTAAAAACATAAAAAACCGATGTAGTTCAGCAGCTTTTAAACTTTCTTTTTAAAGCGATGAGCAAAAATTATCAATCAATTTATGAAAATAATATCTTAATTTGGTTTCAGAAAACTTTATATTAGTTAATTACAATAAAACTTGCCAAATTTTAAATTGAAAAGTAAGTATAATAAGTACATAAAATATGTTTTTAACTGGCAAAACAGATTTATGATAACTTTTAATTAAGAGTTAAAGTTTGTATAAACAGTCAAATATAATAGAAATGGTTGCAAGACAATTCAAACTCGGAGAATTTAGATTCATACAACTCAAACTATTAAAATAACGTTTAAAGAGCCAAAACTCAAAAAGTAATATATTTTGGAAAAAAAAGCGGTTGTAATTCTTTAAAACATAGAAAAAAAACTAACACAGTAACCGATATAATTACTTATAAAAAAGAAACATACTAATATAGAACAGTGCTATTATATTAATTTAACTGGTGAACTGCTTATAATTTCTTTACTTCATACCTATAAAGTAGCTTAAAATACTTTTTGGATATGACCTGTTTGCATTTAAATCATAACATACATAAAACAAACAGAACAATAACTTTAGATAAAACCTTAAGTAGAATGTTTTTTCTTGTGCCTATATTTTTGTTAAAAAATTAATAATTTGATTGTTATATCATTAATTATATTTATGTTAAAAACGGCTAGAAGTTTAAAATAAAGTAGCTTAAGCATTTTTGTTGCAATTCACAAACGGAGCACTTTATGAAATTATAAGAAAGAGAGCAAAAACTCTTAAACTCTCACTCTGCATAAAATATTAATGACTTCCTACCAAGTAGCTGTGCTAGCTGTAAAGTGCATGATGCGATTATTTTGTCGTCCTTAGTTTTTTTGTTCTTTTTTTCCAAGTTTACACTGAGATAATTTGCCTGGTGCATTTTAATTTAGCGTAGCAAACAAAAGAGTGTATTGCTAAACTGCTAAAAAGCAAAGTTAAGTTTAGCTAACTTTAAAAATAACTCAAAACAACTAACAGTCTGTCTGAAAAAAGGAAGCTTAAAATAGTTTTCTAGTTTAAAAGAAAAATTGACTATAGCTGTAATGGAAAAACTAAAAGCGCCGATACCAGGAAAAAATGCCAGAGGTCAGAACTATTATATTGTTTTTATTTCAATAAATTTGTTTTTATTACAACTTACCTATAAGCGCATCAATAATTCAGCTTCAAAACATTATGAGTTCACAAAAAGTTTGTTGGTTTGCATTGGATAAAGCTTCAAATAACGTTTTGTCACATTTATTGGCAGCATTAAACAAAAGTTAAACCAACACAAGAGCTTAATATTGAGAAAGTATTCAATAGGATTATCTTTTTACTATGCTTATTTTCACAGCTATTGAAAAAAAATTTTTGTAGTATATAAAAGCTTTCAGCAGCTGAAAAAGAATAAGTCATTTTTATAGGTTTATAAGGACATTCAAGTTGATTTGTTTTTTATTATGGAAGATATTTTTAAGCAAACAGGTTTAATTTAAATTATTTTTATGGAATTTATTGTCTAGGTTTATGTAAAAATAGAAAATAAAAACTGTTTTTTTGTAAGATATTTATAAAAGTACACTTAAAAAACTAATTTTTTTAAAGAATAAAATTTTTAGCTGCTTTTGTTGAGATTTAAGTACCTAAAATTACTAAAACGTAAGGGAACGGGTCGTATTTGCACGAAGACGAAATTGCACGAGGGGACTAAATTGCACGAAGACAAACTTGGACGAAATTGAACGAAGACAATTTTGCACCAAGGGTCAATTTTGCATTGAGGGTTTTTATACAAAAAAAAAACAGAAAAAAAAAAACTAACCGAGGGTAAGGCTTAAGGGAACATAGTAAAAATAAAAATGACTAATTAAAATTATTAGTAAAAAAAACAAGAAAAGTTAGAAAATAAAGATAGATTAATTAAAAAGAAAAAAAAAGCTACCGACCGAGGGTAAGGGTTAGGGGTAACAGTGATAGTAAAATAGAAGAAAAAACTAAATTAAAAATTTAAATAATAATCAAAATTAATAAAGAAATTAAAAAATTAAATTAAATAAAAAAATTCAACTCGTGCAAAAATGTCACCATGCAAAACTGTCTACTTGTGCAAAATTGTCTTCGTGCAAAAGTATCTTCGTGCAATTTAGTCCCCTCGTGCAATTTTGTCCGCTCGTGCAAATTTGACATCTACCCAAAAAGTAAATAAATAGTAGAAAGTTTAGATTATAAAAGGCTTATGAAAAAAAAAGCTTAACACACTGCATTTTTTATTTTTGTTTTTGTTTAAAAAAATACCTTGTTGTTTATTTGCTTTAGTGAAATTTATTCGTGAAAACTTTTTGCTGTAAACTTAAAAGTATAATAATATAAGGTACAAATAAGTAAACAAACTACATATTATGACCGAATCTATTAAATTGTCAGACTTCATACCTGACAGACCTATATTTTCTTTTATTCAAGCTTTTATTTGCTTATAATTGAGTAGCCTAATATTTTGTTGTAAGCTCACTCTAAATGTTTTACTATAAAACTAAGATTTGCAGGTGAAGCTATGACGTCGACTTTTGTCAAATCGCTGTGCAACGTCATTTTTCCAAGCTTTAAATGTTTTTATTGTTCTCAATAACGATTTATCTTTCAACTAAAAAAGTATATGTCATTAATAAATTTACTTCACTAGCGAATAGTAACTAACAAGTTTTCAGTTGTTACTGACTGACGACTTTTAATAGTAACAAAAACATAATTAAGAATTTTGATCTTTTGGTCTGATGATCTTGGCATTGTTGTCAAATTTTAATATTAAGTTCTGCTTATGTAGTTCTGATTATGGCAGATAAAATTCGAATTTAAGTTACTGTTTATTTTTGCAAGATTAACTTTTCAAAAAGTTAAAAGTATTACTAGTTCCCTTAAACAAAAAATTTATAAGCACAATTAGTCAGAAAATTCTTTGAAAACTTCAGAAATATTATTAAACTTTTTTTGTTCGTTCTATTAAACCAATCTTTAAACACAAAACTTACCAACACAACATATTAGTTATAAATAACTGACATGCGTTTGAAACCAGTTTTTTATATACACAGAATCGCAGTTGAAGGGGGTTCGAACCCGCCTGTATTCGAGGATGGGATATTATTTGGGTGTTGTGAATGGAGAGGTGAGAGGACTGCCTAAGGAAACAAGTGATGAGGAAGGTGATGTGTTCAATCTGATCCCTGTCGGTCTCAGGATAGTTTGTATTCAGCACGAAGACACAAACCAGTATGTTGCGATAAATAAGGAAGGAAAAGTTTACGTTACTGTGAGTTTGATGCTTACTTGTTCGTTATAGCGTACCGAGTTTTTTTACTCCTAGTCCTATATAAATAATTAAAAATACTGTTTTTTTTCATAGTTGGAAAGTTAAAATACTAACTGTTTAAGTGTTTTTTGATTACAAAAAATATCATAACACACTTTAGTCTTCTATAAAACTTATTAAAAGCCTTCTGAAAAAGTTTTCATATTACATTTTTGGAGATTTATGTAACTTCACAAAAGTTTTTTAATTAAATTAATTGTACAGTGAGTGTGAATAAATAAAGAACATTTATGCTTAGTGTTATTTTTATAAGTTTCTTTTTTCTGCTTGAACAACTCAATACGGTGATCTTTGTTTAAAAATAAGTCTAAAAATAATAGAATTTGTAGTTTGTTTAATATATTAATTAGTTATTTATTAGTTTAATAAGCACAGAAATGTTGTGTAAAAGTAAATGTTATCAAGTTTTGGAGCAGTAAGTAAAAAAGTTTCATATAAAAACTTTAAAAGTTAAAAGAATAAGATTTTACTTTAACTTAAAACATCTTTTACAAACACAATTTACCACTTGAAAAGGAAAACAGAGGTATCTTTTATCGAATAGTAAATATGTATAAAAATTGTATATTATGTCCTTAGTTATAAGGTTCATTAAAAGTTTTAAGTACTTCTTCTACTTTGTTTCTAAGTAACTAAGCGTATTAATTTAGTAAAAATTAAAAAATTTCGAATTATTTTAGACTAATAATAAAACGAAACTAATAAAACCCGGCTTTTATTGATGTAAAAAAAATTAATATGTAACTTTAAATATTTTTCACGATAAAATAACAGCAAAAAAGATCAGTTTCGTTTGAATTTAAAGCTTTAATGCTAAGCTTAGAATTGCATGTTGACTTTTTTTTAGCAATTTTTGCTAAAAGTAAATAAAATAATTTAATAATTGTGTTGGTATAAAAAAATACAAAAAGTGACAAACAAAAAGTCTATATTTTACTTTGAAATATTATACTTTTACCAACAATTTTTTTATTATTATTCAAGTTTATGTTTCATTTTTTAGTTAAGATTTAAAAGTTGAAAGCTCTATTATTATTGTTATCAAACTGCATGCAAAAACAATGTTTTTGGTAGTTCTTAAGTTTAATTTTTTTAAATCACATTTTAGCAAGCTTACTCTTCTGAGTGTAAGTTTAAGGAGTCTGTTTATGAAAACTACTATGTTGTGTACACATCCACTTTGTATAAGCAGCTTGAAAGTGGACGACCTTGGAACCTGGGGTTTTCTCGTGACGGAGACCCCGTAAAAGCTTCCCGCGCCAAAAAACATAAGCCTTACTGTCATTTTATTCCAAAGCCTATTGAAGGTATAGTTTTATTACATGATATTGTACTGATTTGTAAATTTTTTTTGTTTATAATGT
The DNA here is from genome assembly GCF_965202585.1 of Thalia democratica. Classification (NCBI taxonomy): domain Eukaryota; kingdom Metazoa; phylum Chordata; class Thaliacea; order Salpida; family Salpidae; genus Thalia; species Thalia democratica. The sequence goes on from NC_139165.1 coordinate 65,661,449, forward strand.
AGAATTTGAATACTTAACTTACTTTTAAGTACATTCTAATATAAATAATTGTTAACTAAAAATTCAAGTAAAAGAGCTATACTGTTAACAATTATTTTTTTAGAAACAAATTTTGAAATGCTTAAATGCAACAAAAAAAAAAACTAATGTTAAAACCTAGCTTTATTGGAAAAGTTATAACAATTTAATTTACATTTTTAAGCTGATGATTCAACAAATTAAACTAACTTAAAAAAATTGAGTGTTTGTTTAAAACGAAAACGTTGTATATTACTCTTATACTTTTCGTTTTTTTTTTTGATACTTAGTGCCTACAATTAATACTTGCTAATGAAACAGTAACATCAACACAATAAGGTTAAATAATAAGGTAAATACAATTACATAAGGTTAAATTGGTTAAATGACAATAGAAAATTTTAAAATTTTAATTATGTCATTTTTCAGTTCACCTGTTTAAGGAACCTAGTTTGAACGACTTAGTAAGCAGAAGTGTGTCTTCAGGAGTTGCTAGGAGCAAAAGCTCCCAATAAAGCTGATTATTGATTTTAAACAAAAACTTAAGCCTCAATTCTAGCTGCTTTTTTAAACACGATACATTATTTGAACACATTTTTAATTGTATAATTGTTTAGAACAAAATTAATTTAAAATATTTGACACAAAAGCAAAAAAAAAGCAGTAAATGAAACAAAGTTTTATTTCAAGTAGTACTAATTTTTTTTGTTAATAAAAGCAGCTATAATTCACAATTCAACTTATGTATATTTGACTGAACTATAAAATTTTTGAGTAAAAATTATTAATACAGAGCTGTAAATCAAACAAATTTTTACTGTTGGAACACAACCTTAAACACTAGCATTATACGTTTTTTTACGATTGTTAATGTTTTTAAAACTTATAGTATGGCTTTTTTGTCATACGCTACCATTAAAATTTCATTAATAGTTTATTGATATTTTTCGTTCTATTGTGTAAAAAATTATATAAATGTTTCACTAATGCATTGTGTTTTTCTTTTATTTTCAAATTTTGTAGTACAAAATAATTGTGTATCGTACAAACAAAGACTTAATTTGTTAGTTACTTTATTTACTTTTACTAGTCATACAATCTTTGCAGTATTTGGCTCAATACGTATGTATCTTTTTAGATTAAATACTTTTTAATTTAAAGTATTAGTTTTTAGAAGACGGTATAAAATAAATTTACTCTGCTTTATTTTTGTTTTATTTTCAAAGTCTAAATTAAAAGTCTAAAACTTAGTCTAAGCTGTGTTTTTAATGCTATTAGTATAATGTAAACCTGTAAAAGCAGATTTTTCTTTTAAAATTGTTTACAATATTCTTTTTATCGTGCAAAGGTTTCATTTTTTGTTACTTAGAGTGATAATGTTAATAATATTTAATTTAATGAGTTAGTTTTATAGTATAACTCAATTGTAACCATGCAACAATTTAAGTTTATACTCTTATTGAAATACTTTATTATTGGTAAATTTATATAAAACTTATAAATACCCAAAAAAGAAAACAATTTTTTGATATTTTGTGCAAAGTAATAAGGATTTATTTTATCTTTACTTTGCAACGCAATGATCTTAGTATTATATGTACAATTATACATGTAATAAAAATAATGCTATTTTTACTTTTTTTATAACTAGCATCTATGAATATAGTTACACTTTATTCTACTCTGTAAAATTAAATGTGTTTATGTTGGTATTTTATTATGATATTTAAAATAGCATTTGTCATGATGTCTAAGTTTTGCGATAGATTTTAAAACATATTTACTAAGATACTGTTGTTCTTCTTACAATCAAAAGTATCTATCTACTTTTTTATATACTTTTCATTTTATTATGTACTACATTTAGTTTAAGCACATTGGTTAACTGCAACAGTATTTAAATATTTAATAACTTATGTTTTATAAATATTAAGTAGTTTACTATATATCAGTTTAGTACATAATTTTCTTGTTTTTTTTAATAATGTAAAAGAACTTTATATTAATCATCAAGCTTTTACTTTGATATAACAAAACAAAAGTTAACGGAAACAATTTTGGAAAATTATACACACAAACTAGGAATTTAATTTAGTTTTTCGTCAACTTTTTACTCCTCACATAATAGTTATACTTTTGAAATTTACAAACTAGTTATGTTGTAAACGAGAAGTATTTTTTGTCAAAGTTTAAACTTTTAGTTTGAAAGTATATGTTTTAAAATAAAGACGAATAAAAACGAGTAATAAAATCTTTAATAGGTATAAAACACAAAAACTATTATGTTATATCTAAAAAAAATTACGAACAAAAATACCATTTAAAGAAAACATAATAGCTTTGATTAAATAGTACAACCGTATAGTCTCTAATTGCCATTTTTCATATCTTCTTCGATTTACAAAATTACTGACTGTGGCATTTTAATTAACGTTTATTTAGAATTCAGTATTCAGGTTTTTTATTTATGGTTACCCTTCTTTGAATATTTCATCTACAGAATAAACTTTTGTTAAAATATTTTTTAATTTCGTCAGCTTAAAAAAATCAGAATAATTTAAACACTGATTTGATATTTTAGATAAAAATTTTAACTTTTTTTATGTTGATTGTATAGTTGCAAATATATAAAACCAAGATTTCTAAACAAATGTTTCAATATTTATTATAGATTCCTAGTGTCTCTAACTACTCTACTTTGTTTATCTTTGATACTTATAATTAAATGTATACAATCTACCTCATTTAGAACCATCTTCTTTGAATATAAGTTTAGGATGTTTAAAAGTGTGTCTTTACAAATAGCAAATAAGCGGCACAGCAGCATTTAAACTTGGATGCACGACGTTTTTCAAATTAATTTCTAGCAATTGAAATTATGATTATTCGAATTCCGAAAATTTTAGTTCTGACAACTCAAGTTACGAAAATCTAATATTTCGATTTTAAAATTACAAATTTTTAAATTTTAACAATTTAAGTTTTATCTCTTTTATTTATTTATAAATAGAATGTTATAACTAGTAAGTTAAATTGCACTTAAATTGTTCTGATAACTTTTTATTTTATCTAAACAATTCAAAAAAAGTATACTTTCAACTAGACTTTGTTATCAATAAATTAAATTAAAGTTTGTTGTTTTCAACTTTTAATTTTTTTAATTTTGTTGTTTTTATTATCATTTAGTTTATTAAATATAAACATTTATAAAAATGTTTTTTAATAAATATTTAATAAATAAAAAGCTTTTTATAATAAACATTTAACTGTTCTAGTATTATACTAGCTTATCTTATTTGAAAACTAAAAACAGTTGACTAGTCAATTATATAACAACATTTAGATAAAAAGTTAATTGTTTTATACCTATTTATTACTATAATTTTAACTTTGGTTTTTTTATGATAACATCATTTTAAACACGCTATTTCTTTGGGGAACCGCTTCTTTCCAACCCGCGATCATTTCCTACCCGGTCAAAACCGAGAACCGCTTACCGACAAAGGGTTAGGGTAGCAGTGATAGTAAAAAATAAATAAATAATAGATTAAAAAAAAACAAAACAAAAAAAAAACATATAAATAAATAGAGAAAAGTTGAAAAAAAATTAATTGGGAATTGTACGCGGGTGGGAATTGACAGTATACCATTTATTTGTGTTATTAAAGCTAAATTCAATTAAACTAAAGTGTTTGTTCAATAGAGTTCAGACAGATTTTTATTTTAGAAATGGATTCATTCTAATTTAAAGAATAAACCCAGATCCAGTACATCACTATTTAAAACTATTTAACTTTATTAACAAAAGACAACTAAATGTGATTCCTTAAAACATTAAGGAAAATTAAAAGAAAAGTTTTGAAGGACACTGTAGAAATAGTTTTAAGTTATAAACAATTAATGTTTAATTTATAAACATTTGTACTAGTTAAAATTTTGTTTTTTTAGCCAATTAAAATAGCCAATAGTTAACACCTACTAACAGTGTTCTAACACTATCTTCTATATGACCTCAATTTTTTTTTTGATACTGACTTCTATTCATTCATACTGACGAGCTCATTGAGCAACACACTGCTTACAAAACAAACTTATAAGAAAAGAAAAAAATTATAATAATATAATATTACTTTTGACAAGGTATTTTTATATATATTACAATAATCAAATATTTCAACATAACAGTGCATATAAACTTAGTTTTCTAAAGTGGTTTATTAAAAGCTACTATGAAAAAAAACTCTGTTATTGAAGAAAAAAAAAAGCCACTCAACTAAAAAAAGTCTAGACACGCTTTTGGTAAGGACACAGATAACATACGATTTTTAAGAGGTATAGTCAACAAAGCTAGTGTGGGGTAAGACCTTTGGTCAGTAAGCTACAAAACAAACTAGTAAAGATATTTGTGCCGTTAAAGTAAGTAGTATTATAATTCTAATCGTTTTAATTTTTTGTAAAACAGTGTATAAAGTTTATTAAACGACAAAAACAAACGCTAAAAACAATCTGGTCCTAGGAGCTGGTGCACAAAGAACCTTTCGGTTATTAAGTAGCACACCACGGATAACTTTCAATGTTTTGTCCAGGACTTGTAGAGTTTAATTTTATTCATTATGTACAAATACTCTTTTTAATTTAAGGTATTAGTACTATAAAGTAATATAAATAATAAAACTTGCTCATTTTTTTCTTAAAATTATAGTTAAATATAAAAATATTTTCAAACAATAATAAGGTGTACTTAACTTCTAATTAAAATAATGCAGTTGTTAATCATAATTATTTATACAAGGTTATTTAAATGATTTAAAATATTAAATAAGGTTATTAAGTTTTTACATTAGTAGTATAAAGCTACATTTATAATCTATCTATAAGAACTACTAACAATTTTGTATTACTTACTTTTACTATTTATAAAACTTATATTTTTAAACCTATGTAAGCGTACCAATTTATTGTATAAAAAAAAATTGAAGTAAAAATTTATTATTTCATCTACATAATGTAATTACATTAAGTCTAGAATATTTTGTTCGTTTAAGTAAGTATGTTTATCTTAAAATTTTAAAGCATCAATTAATAAGATAAAAATTCAAATATGCTTAATGCATGTTTATTTATGTGATTCTTTATAAAAAACAACTTTTAAAGTAAAATGGAAAATAAAAGTTTTGCTAATTGTATTTCGATAACAATGTTAATTTTAAATTATAATACTAAAAGTGTGTTTGTTAATAGAAATCTAATACCGGTTTAACAACATTTTATATATAACTTTTATTAAGTACCCAATAAAATTTTAATATAATTGCAAAACATTTTAAATTTGTAATTATTTTGTAAGATGATTTTTCAGCTTTTTTTAGCTTAAACTGATCTTTAAGTATAGTTTCCCGACTTTCTGGTTTTGAAAATTTAGCTAGCTATAGTTTTATCATAACAAATAAATATCGAAAAAAGTAAAAATTTGAGTACAAAAAATTAATATATTTAAAAAAATTCTTTCCGTATATATAACAAAATAAATTAAAATTTGCTTTTTAGTAAAATATTCAAAACTGTGATAAATTGATCCCAAAAATTTACATAAACGTTTGATTTTTTTTGTGAATGTTGAACTTAAAGATTTATAACTTGGGTTGTCATATAGTTAAACTTATATGTTACTCACCACTATTACTACCACATATACAATACTGCAGGTAAATTAATTGTATATAGATAGATCATCAAACCAAACTTTAGTTAAATCCAAAATGTTATTTGTAATTTTGACTATTTCTACACTAATCATTGAATATTTTAGTTTAAAAATGTAGTTTTGTTGCATGTCTTAATAGTTATTTCAAAACCTAGTATAAATTATATATTTATAATTGTTTTAAGACATGTTATACTATGTTTTTTAATAACTTATCATATCTCACTTTATACTTATAAATTTGTTTTAGTACAATGTTTACAATTTTAAAATAAAGTTTTCTTATTTATTACTGTTGTTAAGAACTAAGGAACCACAGACATTTTGGTTTCTATTAAAATTATTTGTGCATATTTTAACATGTAATTAAGCTAAAATTTAAGTTTTGTAAACAAAAAGTTTTCATAAGTTTCACAATGTTTTGTTTTTTATATGTAGTCTAAAGTCTAAACTATGTAGCTATTTAAAATTTTTAATTGTAAACAATTGAATGTTATAGAATCAAAACCTGTTACTAAACTTGTATAAAAAATATTGTTTCAAAAATCAATTAGTGTAAGTAAAAAATAGGATTGCTAAAAAACCAGGAAAAACCTAGAATTTTTAACAATTATTTAATATGTTGAGTAGTAATATTTTGATTTGACACAAAAAATTTTTCTATAGATAAATAATTTGGTTATTGAGTACAAAACATCCGCACAAATTTCATATTGATATTATTTTTTATATATATATTTGTTATTTCATTATTTGCTTAAAACTAAGGTAAAATAAATAGACTTTATTACCATCTGTAAAGGTTAATGTCTTTATTGCAAAAGAAAATGATGTCATTACAACTTCTAATGACATTTTTAATGCTAACTTTTTTTTTTCAACTATTAAATAATAACCTTCTAGGTAATATAAACTTATCTGTTAAGCTGTACCATCAAAGCAAAGTTATACTAGTTTGAAATAAAATCATTATGAATCAAAATAAGTCAAGACAATTGTACTTATTTTAAAATATCGTGATAACTTCACCTTACTTTGGAATTTTTGTTGTTTTTTATTAATTATTAAAATTTATATCATCTCAATGATTAAAACAAGTTGTATATTTTTTATTATTATTTTAATATTATACTTTTTTATACAGGTTAATCATTTTAAATTTGTTCCTACACTAAAAGGATAATAGTTTATGTAGATATTGTAATTGTTAACAGTTTGAATTTTGATGTTATTAATATTTTAAATTGTTTAAATGACATCATGTTCTTTTGTTATAAAGTCACTAACATTTACAGTTATTAATAAAGTCTATTTATTTGACCCTGGTATTAAGCAAATAATGAAATAAGAAATATCAATACCAAAAATAATAAAATATCAAACTGAAATGCGTGCAGACGTTTTTTAATCAATAACCAAAATTTATTTTCATCATCAATTTTTTTTTATTATTCAAAAACACATTTAAAGTAGCTTTACAGTATCTTTTCAATGTTTTTATACTATTTAAAACAGTTTCTTACATTAAACTTAACTTTAAACTGAAAATAAACCCAAAAATGTGTACTTTTAAAAACCTGAAGGAAACTTTGAAAACCTGGATAAAATTTGCCAAAACTTTTGGCAACCCTGATTTTTTTTTTAATTAAGGTACATAGTTTCCACACATGCTACTCAGGCTAACTCAGGAATAAGTTACTTGAAAAATTTTGTCAACCTAATTAGTTTTGTTTGTATCACATTCCTGCTTAGTTTTGATAATTTTTTAATAAACACTTTTATGGTTGTGAACTTAAATCTAAATTCATAACAATATGCTTATAATAGGGGTAGGGAGTACTTGGGTGATGTTTGCTGGACTTATGAGTCCATATGATTTGGATGTGTTTTTGCTTCATTAAGAAAAATCTCAAAAAAAAAAAAAAATTACCCCCAAAAATTGGGACACGTTCAAAATCCACCTAATAAAAAATCACCCAGTCAAATTCGAGAACCGCTTACCACCAAGGGTAAGGGTTAGGGGTAACAGTGATAGTGAAAAATAAATAAAAAAAAATTCAAAAAATATATAAGATAAATTAGTAAATAAAGAAAATGTAAAAAAATCAGGTGGATTTTGAACGCAGGTGGATTTTGGTTGGTGGGTTTTGAACGTGGGTGGATTGTGATGGTATACCCAAAAATCACATACTTATCAATTTTTTGACTTAAATAGTAATAAAATCACTTATACATGTCCTAGACTTATAATTTATGTCTTAAATGAAAGCTTATATTTATTGACATATATTTAAAGACATATTAACTGCTTTTGATGTATTATGACGTCATAATCACCCTAATAGTGCAAAATTTGTCTGTAAAATGTAGGGGCAGGGAGTACAGCACATTTTTTTGGTCATATTTTAAAATTCAAACAAGTACATATGATTTGGATGTGTTTTTGCTTAGTTAAAAAGAATCTAAAAAAAATTCTATTTTTCAAAAGTAAAAAGTTGCTGCCCAAAATACTGATTTCAACCCCAACAATCACATATTTGTTGATTTTTTAACTTCAACAGTAATAAATTTACTTATACATGTCCTAGACTTATAATTTCAGGGTTGCCACATGGTCAGGAAAAGTCAGGAAAAATTAAAAAAAAATTACAAAAGTCAGGAAAAGATGGGGGGTTTAAAAAAAAAGTCTGGAAATTTGATAAAATTTAACAAAAAGTCGGATTTTGTCAGTTTAAATTTACAAATTCCTTATTTTCCAAAACCTTCAAATGGTAAAAATTGATTAAAAACCCTTTAAAATCAGAAAAAATTCCGAAATTTTCTTAGAAATATACAAAATTATTTAAATCCAATGCTTTCATCAAGTATAACTTAATAAAATATCCTTTATAAAACTGCAAAATTTTTCTTTTAACATATTGAACAAGTACCCTACTTGAACAAGCATATATTGTAAGCTTTTTAGAATTGATGATCTGTAGCAAAGAAATTTTCATAGTGAAACTGTGATAAATACACAAAAGTTTATCTAGCATAGTTGTAGAATCAAAGTGTTTTAGTTTAAGTAAATAATCGAGTTCTTTATTATTAAGCAGTTAGTTTAGTATTTTACGTAATCAACTGATGTGTATACTTTACCTCTTTGTAATTTTTTCAAAGTTGTTTAAATTTGTAAAATAAGTTATAAGAGAGGTATATGCCAAGATTATGTTTACTTGTTATTTGTGTTTTTGTAGAATTACCTAAGTTTTTAAAATAAACAAGAGTACATTTATTTGTTACAATTGTTATACTAAATGATAAGAGGAAATATTTTATACAACAGATATATAGTTTACTTTTTTATGTATTTTTTTACAGTTACTTGAGTATATTCTTTTTTAGTAGATTTTTAGTTTAAGGATTTTAATTAAATAGTTTGGGTAGTGTTTTATTAAACTAAGTGAACAATTTATATAAGTAAAACATATTCTAAGTAAAATTTTTTTGATATTAGATATTTTTACCATCTAGGTTAAAGACGGGAAACTTTTTTAAATCAACGGGACTGACCCAAAAAAAATCCTTTTACATGCTGGAGCATATCAAATTAGTGATTTATTGGATCCAGTATCCGGATCCAGCCAAATAATGACTTTTTAGATCCTAATCTGACTGGATGCTAATCTTAAGTCAAAATCCGGATCCTGTCAGATTTTAATTTATATAAAAGTTTCAGATCCGGCTGGAATCTGATTTTATGGATACAGTTGATCGCTTTTTTGAATCCTTCAAATTCAAAAAATGTTTAATAGGTCTGACAACCTACGATATAGATTGAGACATGTCAGATGTTAAAATAATGTATATAAATAGAATTGACAAAGGTATGTATGTAAAATATTGTACTTAAAAAAACACTTTGCTTTTGGTAACTTGACAAAAAGATATTCCAACCAAGTTAGAATAACACAAAATATTAAAACTAAATAATGAATTTATTAGTACACATTAATTTACAAAATTCATTTTTTAGCATGTTTTTAATATAGTTTTGTTTTGTAAAAATATGATACTAAGTTTTATAAAAATGATGTAAAACATATCTTTTGCGGGCCTGTCACTTCTATTGCGGGCAGGCTATTTTCATATGTGGGCCTGATCCCATTTAGTTTAAAAAACGGTGGGCTGGTCATTTTCAATCTCCGGGATGGATTCGACTGGCTGGCCGTATGTTGCCTACCCCTATTCTAGGTTGTTTTACAACTTTTATGCTAAGTCTGACTAAAGTTTGCTTTAATAGTTAGATAAATCGCTTATTACTGGTAGAGAATAAATTTGTTTTTCATATTAAGGTGTTAGATAAGAATTATTTGTACAGAAAATTATCACTTTATGTATTGGGTTTTCAAACAAAGACTAACCATTGTTATTTTTTTCAGATCAGTATAGTAGATCGTTGATTTAAATACATTTATGCTAGGAAATTCTAAAATAATTTGTTTTTATTGTATTAAGGTTTCAACTGTAAAAGTTTGTTATTGTTTTAAGATTTTAGTTGTGAAAGTTTGTTAGTAATTTAAGGTTTTAATTGTAAAAGTTCCTTATTTGTTGTTTCTTTTATTTAGATACATTTATGCCAGAAAATGCTAAAAAATTGTGTCATTTTTCAGACAAATTGTGTTTATTAGGTAATAATACAAGTATTTTGCTGATAGAGCTGTTGATTGCAAATACATTAATGATACACAGATGGTTCCAGTGATGTAATGGAAGTTTGATAATTGAATTCAGCAAAAAACCTGTATTTAAACTAGATTGAAAGCTTTATGTATTAGATTGTGTATTTTAGAATAAGTTTAAATTAAGAGTTTGATTTAGAAAAGTCAGGAAAATTTTGGTAGAAAGTCAGGAAAAGTCAGGGAATTTTTCTCAGCTTGATCTGTGGTTCAACTTGTGTACTTAATTGGCAGTCTACTGTATTCTCATGCAAGAACATTCAGTAATTACCTAGCATGATGTCGCACCAATATTGAGTTGAAATTCAACAATATTAACACATTTTTTTTTATTTACTACCATGTCTAAATTTCCGGAACCTAATTTAAAAAAAGTAAATGTATTGATAATCTACGCATTTTAGTAGTACACAGTCACGTAAGGTACCCACTAAATGTTTGTTCACACATTTATTCTTTAAGTTTAAAGGTTTACATTATTTTAAACCTGGTAGTAAATAAAAATTTAGTGTGTATTTATTTCAACTGGGAACTTAAGCTTGATATAGGTGCTAGATAATTACCAAGTATTTTTTTGATTTATTAAACAATATGTTATTTTGTTTATGTCTTTTGGATAAAAGTTTTTATTAATCCCCTTTTAGCCTCAGACATAATATAAATTCAATTTACTGTACTAATTTTTAAGTTTGTTTTGATGCAGAAAATTGATGAATTTTAAAGCATTTTTAATCTTTTAAACAGGGTTCGTGCGCGTCAGGCTAAGTCAGGCTAAATCAGGCTAAATCAGTTTTTTTGAAAAAAGTTGAAAAACGTCAGGCTAAATCAGTTTTTGTGTTTAAAAATTTGAGAATCTCAGTTTTTGTCAGTTCAAATGCATGAAATTTTTTTAATTAAGATCAAATTGAGATGTGAATTTATTTCAAATAAAGGTTTAGTTATTAAAGACAAAATCAGTCAGTATTTGTAAAAATAAGTGCTTAAAACCTTTTGTTGAATCTCTAAAATAATTTTAAGAATCTTCATTATTTTGTTTCTAGTAGATTATATACGTCATACCTATAAAAATTCATAAAAAAGTACAGTTTAAACATTACAGTTTAGTTCAACAACTTGACTGTTTGTTTGAATTTGTTTACACTAGCTTTGTTTTTCAGAGCTTAGTTGGTTAAACTGTTTTAATTTCTAATATAAAGGCTTTATACCAAATACTTAATAGATTAATACTCTTAGCAGTTTGTTCACATATTTTATTTTCTGTTTATTCAAAGTTATTAGAGATATTCACAAGACTAAAAAATTACTTATGTAATATCATGATTATTTTAGTTAGTTATTTTAAAAATTAAGATGCTTTAATGATAACATAAAGTTTTTGACAGATGTGTTTAATTACATTTTGTTTTTCTTTTACAGACTTATTCACATTTTTGTTTTAATAAAAGCTTCTGGTCCAGTCATGTAACTTATAATTGACAAATTCAAGTACTAATTGACACGAACCTCGTATATGGGTGATAAGTTGTGGATGTAACTAAGCCCCAAAATTTAATAAAGGTATGAATTCATTGAAGCAGAAATTTTAATGACCAGTTAAAAATATTCAAGATATTGCTAGATGTTGAAAAATAATTCATTTAAATTTCTATTTTCTTTAAAAGTAGTTTTGTGAGTACTTTTATTGCGTTAGTTTGCTAATTAAGACCCCCCGATACCCAAAATGCCTTCTGAAGGTGATTTTTTCTACTTTGAAAAAATGTCAGGCTAAATAGGTCTCTGTCAGGCTAAATGAAAAGGAATTTCGCGCACGAACCCTGTTTAAATAAAAACTTAAATTTTATTCAGTGTCTTAACCACATTTATTTGTTTATTACAGTCAATTTTAGTTGCCAGAAACTCAGGCTAGTTCAAAACTCATGAAAAAATTAAGCAGGTTTAAATCTCCATTTTTTAATAAAATTTAAAAGAGATTAAATTGATTAGTTTTCCTGTGTTGTGATACTTCATTAAATTTTGTAAGTTTTGTAGTATTGATTTTAAGCAATAGTTAAAATTTTCTGGTTTGCCACTAGCTCATTTCAAAAAAACATATTATGCCTTTTAATGTATATATTTTTTAAATATATGGCATCAAAAGTTTATTACTAGTTACCTATAAAAGTAAGCCTTCTTAATTTATTTGTTCAACATTCTACTTTTTTAATTTTCAATATATTTCTTAAATTCTATGAAGCTGATCATTGTTAATTGCATTTTACACTTATATTTTTAAATGTTACAATTATATAAGTAAAGTAATTAAATTTTTTGATTCAAAACATTTTTATTCCAATTATGATACTAGTATTTTGTGCAACATGAACTTTTTTATACTGAAGTCAAAATATTCTTAAATACTTAAAGATATGTAAAACTAAATGACAAAATTATATCTTGTGTGTAAAATTAATGTATTGCACATCAGCAGTAACATAACTTTATTTTTATTTATATTAAAGCTTAAAATACTGAAGCAAGCTGAGTTTTAGATTTTTTAAACTTTTTTTAATATTAAAATAAAATTCTAGCAACAACAATTGTTTTTAAATGGCACAGAAGTTGTTTTTTTAAATCTAAGTGACTTAATTTCATTTATAAAGTAAATTTTACTACTTAATGCATAGTACCACTTAAAGAATTAAACTTAACAAAGATAGTTTTAATCATCAAGATTAAAGGTGAGTTATAAAGCATCTGTAAAACAGCAATAAACCTTGATTTTGTAACAGTAAAAAATGTCAACTCTATCCTTAGTAAAAAGGGTGGCAACCCTGAATTCAAAAAAATCTATTTAAGGTTAAGTTATATGAAATGTAAAAGAAGGTGTACTTTGAAAAACTAAGTTTTGATAATTACAGATAAAAAGGGTTTAAATTGTTAACAAGTTTAATTAAGATAGTTGGTTTAAATAATATTTAGATTACTTTAGCATCATATGAAAAAACCAAAGCAGGCGCAAAATTTTCATCAAAAAATAAATCTGTTGTAAAATTTACATAGAAAAGTACTAAAGCAAAATGTTCCTAAATAGTTAAATGTTTTAAAGTACAATTTTATAAATTTTATTATTGTTTTAAACTCATGATTTTTTTTAAGAATAGAAACAAATTACTTTATTCTTTATAGAATTGCACCAGTATTAAATCCAGCAAATACGTATTGTTTGATTTAATCGTTCAGAAGACAAACTATTTTTATTTATTTTTATTCTTGATCTACTTCGGCTAAAACTTCATCTCAAATATTAGAGAACTTATTTAAAATTTAAGATGAACTCTGAAACATTATAGGTCTATATTACAAATTTTTAAATAGTAGTTTGTAGCTACAATGAGTTACGGATAAAATAAGCCATTTAATCAGTAAAATATTAACAAAAAATTATCACTACAGTATTTAAAAAGTATAAATCAGTTTCTCTCTTAAGTTTATAGATTTGTTTTTAATTTAAATTTCTTTTCTCCATAAAAAAATCTGTTGTTTCCCTATGTGTTTAACTTTCTACAAAAACCTCAAGTGTTGATTTGAAAATAAAAAGGTTGTAAACTACAAAAAAAAGTCAATAGAGTAGAAACTATATCAGTCACTCTCTGTAATGTCACAAACTAAAAGCTAAATTTAACACAAAATAGGAGTTTCATTTATTGTAACTGAACTTATTTATTTTATTACTTCTTTCATTTTATTTTGTTTTCAAATAAGCAGAGTTATAAAAATATTTGTTTAAATGTAAAAAATGTTTTAAAGACTATTAACAACCTTGTTTTGTTTCAGTATCAATGCTACGTATTGATCATATGTGTTTAAGATTGATATAACATTAAAAACAAGTGATAACCTAAAAACTTTTACTAATATATATAATAAAAGGTAAATATACAGAAAAAAAAAAGCTTTTAAAACTTAATCTATAGAAAGTAAATGTTCATCATTTATTTTGTAACCTTTAAGAAATAAAAACTATAAAAAAAAAAAGTAACTACATATCTTAACATACCAAAATTTAGTAGTTTAATTTCACTGAAATATATAAATATTAAAAATTTTGGTTTAAAATTGTACAGTTTTTTTCACTATTATAAAAGTACAATTGTAACCATATCTTACTAGTTCTTAAATTTTTTTTTTTTTTTGAAATTTAAGTTTATATCTATGTTGAAATGTGTAACTAAAGACTGCTTATTACTTACAGACACTGTTTTAAAGTTATAAATTGAAAATAAAAATGGATGATAATAATGATCCTTATGGACCCAGCTCTCAGCCACTAAACTTTTATGACCCAGATGATGAAGACAATCATTTAGCTCCAGGTGCAGAAACCCAGGTCTGCTTATAAAAACTTTTAAAGAGTTTATAAATGTTATAGTTACTTAAATTATTAACTTTCTTTTAAATTTTTGTATAGTATTTTATTGAATCTATGGATTTTATAACAATTTTTGCCACAAAAAATATTTAGCAATATATTTTAACAAACAGTAACTATGAATTTGTATTAAGTAAATAATTATCTTGAGTTATTTTACACAATATTGTTTTTTAGGTATGAAAAACCATATTGATAAAATATACATTTAAAGAATTAGTTTTTTCTACTCTTCATTATTGAGAAAAAAATTGATTAAAAAAACTATAGTAGCTTATACTTTTATATAAATGATAGTCTACAGTCTATTAAGTAGAATATGATATAATTATTTTATAAATGTATTTTAGACAATTATTGCTAGTAGTTATATTTATAAAGTTGCAGTAGTTAAGTTGGTAGAAGTTCTTACAAAGCAGCTTGTTAGATTATGAAATAATTATTTTTTGAGAATTTCCAAGTTTTTTTAGATTTATAAAAGTTGAATTATGTACAAAATTTTGTCTATGTAAAGCATAAAAGTATCAATTAATGTTCAAAAATTTATATTCATAGTTTTTAGTAGTTATTGCTATAATCAAATAAAGTAAAAGTGTTGTAAAACAGCTTAAAACATTTTATTTAAGTTCCGTGTTGGCAGGTCAAAATGATTATTTTTAACAAAAAATAAATTTTATTTGAAAACTTGTTTAGACCATATAAATCTTTTATAGTTGATTAATAAATTAGTTAATCTTTACTGTTACTTTGTTTTGTCAAATTTTTCTAATGCAAATAGACACTTTTTTCACTAATAATCTTTATAAGAATTCAATAAATACTACAAACCTATCTTATTCTTTATTTTTAAGCTAATAACCATAAGTTTATTTTCTTTAAAACATAGGGGGGGGGTAAACCACTTTTTTACAACTTGATCTTATTTAGTTGAATTTAAACTAAGCTTCAAGTTGCTTTTCATAGGTTTTTAAAATACAAATTTTTTTTTTGAGTTATAGCCGGTCAAAGTTGGAGAGTACAATAGGTTCCTTATGTGAGAAGAAAATATAAATAACAAATAACTAGAAATAGGCCCTTAAAGCATATGTTCTTTACCTGATCATAAAATGTTTCTAAAAAAAAAATATATCAAACAATTCTATGGTTTTAGTTGAAATATAAAGTATTATTTTGAATTTTAAATTATCACAATATATTTGTTTATTAAAAAATTTAGTGTGTCAAGATTTAAAAATATAAAAGTAGATATAATTTTAATGTAATACTGTTTTTTGTCTTTTCAATTTGCTCCTTCCATTTGTAACCTAGTAGTTTTGATCCATTATATCTCGAAAACGGGGACAGTTCAAATATGCATGAAGACACTTTTGCACAAAGGGTCATTTTTGCTCAAAAACTCTTTTGTGCAAAAAGGGTCAGTTTTGCATGAGAGTAAAAAAAAGATAAAAAAGTTACTGATCAAGAGTAAGGGTTAGGGGTAAGAGTGATAGTTAAAAGATGAATAAAACTTTATAAAAAAAATCGACCAAGACTAAGGTTAAGGGGTAACAGTGATAGTAAAAAAAAACTAAAACAATAAGATAAATCAAATGAAAATATACTCTCTTAAATTACAACAAAATATGTTTCAATTTGTGCAAAAGTGTCTTAGTGAAAAAGTGACCTTTTGTGCAAAAGTTTATTTATGCATGTTTGACTCTTAGCGCAAAAGTGTCCCTTTGTGCATTTTTGACACCAACCCCTCAAAAAATGTTTAGAGTTTTTATAACAGGTAAAAGGCAACTAGAGCTTTTTAAAAAATAAACAAAGTAAGACTAATCTTTAAAAAATACTTTATTTTACCCTTAGCCTTTAACTCGCTAGTTTGATTTTAAGAAAGCCTATAATCATAAAAAATCAGAGAAGTTGTATCATAAAGTTTTTACAAAATTCTGAAGAGTTCTTGTATGAGTGGTAAAATATATGTAATAGTCAAGTTAAAATTAAACTAAATCATAGTTTTTTTTATGTTTAAAGCACATAAAATAAAAAATACTTATGAATCGGAAATGTTCTTTTATTTTAAGTTTTTTATATTATTTTATATGTTTATTCTATTCTGTTTACTACTTAGGAAAATAGATAAAGAATCAAATTAAATAAGATACTACTCTTACTTTGTTCTTACGTACTTACGTTCTTTTACTAACGATAATTATATTCCAAAATAAATACAATCTAATAAAGCCCTAGAAAAGTAATAATAACTTTAAGTACTTCAGACTTTATTTAAAAAATGCTACGCAAGATGTTTACATATTTAAAGTATTTCAAAGAAGTTGATATTTAAAATTTTTTAGTTGTAAATAGTTTAATAATAAGTATTACTTACATAACAATATAAAGCATTTTGGTAAATGTGTTTTGCTTTATCAAATTAGTTCTTGTTTTTTGTAAGCTTCGAAATTATTTTTTTGATCATTTTTGGAATATTTTCCTTAATCGTTTAAGGGTGGTTTGAGTCTTTATTGATATAAATAGTTTTTGCATTTGGTTTGATGAATGGACAGTAATAGATAATTTCATTCTTTTTTCTCAAAATTTAAAAGTTTGTTCTGATCTATAAAACTCAAGGCTAAACTTTTATAGTATTTTATAAATTTTTACTAAGTTAAAACTCCAGGCTACACTTCTATATTTAGTGGTAGATATTTACAATATTACAATTAAAGAGTTTGTCACTTTCATTTCGTAAATCTTATCAAGTATACTTATTTTTTTTATTGGTTTTTCAAAACCTCTTATATTTTGATTTAGGTTAAAATAACTATAGTTTTAATTATCTCATCATGTTGTTTGAAAATATGTTAACAATACATTTCAGCAAGGGGATTATGAATACCCAGACTTGTCATTGGCTACTCAGACACAGACACAAACTCAAACCTTAAATAGCCAGACTCAGTTAGACATTGGACACAGTCAAGTAAGTTACTTAAAACTTTGTTTTCTTGTATATGCATAAGATTTTTTTAAATAAGGTACTTTAAAAAGGAAGAAATGGCCATTTATATTTACTACTAAAAAACAAAAAAGTTATTTAACTAATTTTCAAATTATAGAAAATCTTATATAGTTTATGGAATTAACTTATCTAACTTTTTTAACAATTAAATTACAAGCAATTATATTGAAATTAGTTTTTAAGCCCTAAAGCTTTATTTAAATAAGCTTATCACATTGAGTTGATCTAAAAGTGTAAGTGTTTTTGATTTAAGTAAGTGTGTCAACGATTTTTTATTAACAATGAATATATTCAAATCTTGAGCAATGAAATAGTAAAACATATAATATATTTAATCTTGATAGACACAAGACGACGCATCTCAGCTCACCACTGGAGACAAAACCCAAGACGATGTCGGAATTCAAGAGCGCATTCACCAATCTGTCAGCACCCAAATAGGCGACCACAAGTTTGCTGATGACGATGAAGATACTGGTTACATGATGAAGAATCTGCCTGTGCATGCTTGCAGGTTTGCTCCTAGATTTTTATCTTTTATTTAAAATCATTAAGTGCTTTTAACTTTGTTTTGATTTAAATTATCAAACCAAGCTATTTTTAAAATAAAAATGTCAGAAATCTATATAAATGTTTAGAACAAAAAAAGTATTATCCTAAAAATATGAAACTATATTCATAAAAATAAACTTACATTAAAAGCATCTAATTAAGGCCATAGGGGGGGGGGGTAGGCCATGTTTTTTACAAGTTGATCTTATTTTATAGAGTTTTTACCAAGCTTTAAGTTGCTTTTTACCATTTTAAAAAATTCGAATCAGTTTTTGAGATATGACCGGCCAAAGTCGGGCCGCATAACAGGTTCCTTATGGGGAAGGAAAAACTAAAACGGCAAAAAAAGACTAATGCATTCAAAATCTATCTCCTCCTTCATTTTTTGAGCAATCTTCTTCAAACTTTCACAGTCTATTCTTTATACAATAACAAAAAAACGTTATTTGTGAATTTAAAAAATTTCAAGTAAAAATACCTTTTTTTTGAAAAAAATTTTTTTTTTTTGATAAAAAATCACTTTTTTTTTTTGTCATAAAATTTTTATTTTTTAAAATTATTAAAATTCACAAATAACGTTTTTTTCTCATAATGTAAGGAACATTTCCTGAAAATTTGAAGAAAATTGCTTAAAAAATGAAGGAGAAGATAGATTTTAAAGCCCGTTTTTAAAAACTCGAGAAAAACCGCTTTAAAGTTACTCTTTATATACCCTTTATAAAGACAACCCTTTATATAACCGGTCATAAAAAAAAAGTTACTTAATATTTTTAAAATCTAAAAAAAGCATCTGAAAGATTATGAAATTTACTATAATATAAGTCTATATGTTTTTTTTGGTCAAAAAATGGCTTCTACCCCCCCTATGGCCTTAAGTTTCTTCATTTTTATTTTCTTTTCGCAGTTATTGTGGAATTCATGATGTAAATGTAGTGGTTCAGTGTCAAACAAGCAAAAAATGGTTTTGCAACGGACGTGGCAACACTTCTGGAAGGTAGTTGTTGTTTAAAGTTCAGTTTAAAAAACTTAAAACTAAATATAAGCAAAAACTGTATTGAACCAGGAAAAAAATGCAATAAATAAACAAACAAATGTTATATTCTAGCCACATAATCAACCACTTGGTGCGCGCCAAATGCAAGGAAGTTTCTCTCCACAGGGACGGACAGTTAAGCGATTCGGTGCTCGAGTGCTACAATTGCGGATGCAGAAACGTGTTTTTGCTCGGATTCATCCCTGCAAAGGCAGACTCTGTTGTTGTGTTGCTGTGCAGGTTCGTTTTAGTTTTGTTCATGCGTGCAACTAGTAGTTGTTGACTTTTTAAAAACTATCTTTGAGGTTTTAGTAGCTTTGTGGTTTTTTAAATTCAAATTATAACTATATTTTTAAAAATAAGTATCAACTTAAGTAATTTTGTAGTTGTGTGTTGTGCCAGTTTTATTAATTTTTTTAAAGGTCTTTTTGTCTATATATGATGTTAAATTTTTATGTTATGGTTGAAAGATCTGTAAAAAATGTAAGATTAGTTACTGTTATACAAGTTAATTAGCAATATTTTAGATCAATTACTAATTTATTTTAATAACGTTGTAATAATAACAATAAAACAACAATGAAAGCATTAGAAATTGCTGTAAAATTTGAAAGCTGTAAGTAAATGTTAAATAAACTTATTTTTTATAAATTTTACCAAGGTTTACATTTTATGTGATTTAATTAAACAGGCAACCATGTGCTAACCACAGCAGTTTGAAAGATATGGACTGGTTAGTGATTTTAATTTTGTAAAATTGAGTAAAATATCAAAAATTTTAAAATTAATACGTTCTTAAGAAAAGTTTGATAATATTAAAAAATATTATATGCGTAAGTTGTATTTAGACAATGAATAAAAGTTTTGTTTATCTTTAAACAAATAAGAATTAAGTAAACTATGCATTTTGTTTGTTGTTTGTTCTAAATTTTACCGCTATATTTTAACTAGTAATTTAATTGAAGGGACGCACAACAGTGGCAGCCACTGATTCAGGACAGGAGTTTTGTGTCGTGGCTGGTGAAGGTTCCGTCCGAAGAGGACCAACTCCGTGCGAGGCAGATCAGCGCACAGCAAATCAACAAGCTCGAAGAATTGTGGAAAGAAAACAAAGACGCAACGGTGGAAGACCTGGAGAAGCCGGGTGTTGATGAGGAACCGCAGCAAGTTTTGCTCAGGTTTATTAATATTTTGTTTTATATTTTAAACTAATATTTTGAGCAATTTTTTTTTCCTTTACCTTAAGCTAGAATGTCAAAAGCATGTAAACATGTAGTAGTTTCAATGATTTAATAATTATGTAATTGAATATAAATAAAATTTAATTTAGCTATCGCCTACATTTTGAGATCAAATTGACTCAGTTAGATTACAATAACAAATTCAAAATAATAACAAACAGGTATGAAGACGCTTATCAGTACCAGAATGTATTTGGACCGCTTGTAAAGTTGGAAGCAGATTACGACAGAAAGTTGAAAGAGTCTCAAACACAAGCGAACGTGCAAGTTAGGTGGGACGTTGGTCTCAATAAAAAGCGCATCGCTCATTTTCAACTTCCAAAAACTGATTCAGGTAACTCAAAACTTATAACTTTTTAAGTACATAACTGTTATGATTCTTAAAGCTAGTTTATTTCTTAATAGATATAATTTTTGTTTAGTAAAATGTTACTTATTTTGTTTGTAAAATAAATTTTTAAACCAAAGTTAGATAGTTAAAAGTTTATATATCACAAAGATCAAAATTAGTTATAGTGAATGAACTTTACAAAGTTACAATCAGTTTTATGCTAATACCTTTTTTCAGTGGACATGAAATTAATGAAAGGTGATGAAATTAGTCTGAGATACGGAAGTTCTTGGGAAGGGAAAGGACATGTTGTAAAAGTTCCCGACAGTAAGTTGTTACTTATTACAATATTGTTATTTTTGAAAATTATAACCCTATAAAATGAACATACCACTTTTTTGTTCTTGTTTTATCAAGGTTGTATTACGTTCTATTCAGATTTCAGTGACGAAATAGCAATGGAACTGCGCTCATCCGTGGGAATTCCTACCGAACACACCAGAAACTTTTCAGTTGACTTCGTTTGGAAATCCACATCGTTTGATAGGTTATTATAGCAGATTTCAAATTTAGTTTTTAGAATGTTGATGAAATTTTTTAAAACTAAATTGCCATTTTTTAGTAGTTTACCTAAAATATGTTTTTTTTGACAAGTATTTAGTCGATTTTTTCTTTCTCATGTTGAATGCATAATAATTGAAAAGTTTTTATATCTGGCAGAATGCAAGGTGCAATGAAGACGTTTGCAGTTGATGAGCAGTCAGTTTCTGGTTACATTTACCATCGGCTGTTGGGACATGAGTCTCCTGATGAGTCCAGCATGAAAAATGTAAGCCTCCCAAAGAGGTTCTCCGCACCAGGGCTACCTGAACTCAATCATTCGCAGGTTGGTTTCATTGTTTTTTGTTATTATCTAGTTTTTTGATAAAAGGAGTATTGTAATAATATCTAAAGCTGTTATATCTAACTTGTAATTTGAAATATTTTTTGTTAAACATAATCCAGTGTCAATACACTTTTGATATAGTATTTTATTGGATAAATCATTAAGTGGTAACAATTATCAGATATATACCTAATACACATTAGTTTTAATGTTGGTTGAAAATTTACTTAAAGTTGTTACAGTACTATAATTTCATATAGTTTAAAAAAGTTAGCTAGTTGTTGTAGGTATGTATACTATAGCAGTGCTTCTGAACCTTTTTCTAGTGGCGGAACCCTTTCCCAAAATTCAACTTTTCCGCGGAACCCCTAATTTTAATTTTACATAAAATGTTTAATTAAATAAATGTTCTTTTTTAAATTTCGAAAGGCTTCGCGGAACTGAGAGGTGTCGCGGAACCCAAGGGTTCCGCGGAACCCCATTTCAGAAGCACTGTACTATAGTGTATAGTAAAGATGAATATATAATAAAATTAAATAAAGTTGAACTTATTTTGTTTACTTTTAAAATAGAAGCTTGTATATTTAACTGAAAATTTATATATAAATTTTAATCGTAAATATTTAAAGGTATATGCAGTGAAGACGGTGCTGCAGAAGCCTCTCTGTTTGATTCAAGGACCGCCAGGAACAGGTAAAACAGTGACGAGTGCCACCATTGTTTACCATCTTGTTAAATCGTGCAATGTTGGGTATGTGTTCAAATGTTTTGAAATTTATTTTACTTGTTACTGGGTTTCCTTGCTAGAATAGTTTTTTTACAGAAAAAGCTAAAAATGATTATTTGATGTAGAAAACAGAGATAAATAAATTGAAGTTACGAATTTATTATTTAATATAAGTATATAAAATTTCAATGTTTTAAATACAATACTCATTAGAATTTAGCGAAAGATGTTTAGATGATTTTATGTACCAATTTATTGCTAATAATAAAATCTATTTCATTTTAGTTAAATAGCTTTATACTCATTAGCTATAAACACTTTTAAACTTAAAATCATCAGTTTAATAAATAGATAAATTAGTAACTGCATTTATAAAACATTTTGTAGTTTAACTTTCTTTAAATAATATTTTATAAATTTCAAATGTATAAACCTAAATCTATTTTCTTGCTAAACCCTGAATATGAAAACAAGTGTCAAATAATTTTATTGATTTTCAAATAAGAATATATAATTTTTTAATGTAATTGCAATTTTCTGACCAAAAAGAAATATTTACAGTCAAGTGTTGGTGTGCGCGCCCAGCAACATTGCAGTGGACCAACTTACTGAGAAGATCCACAGAACTGGCTTGAAGGTTGTGAGATTGTGTGCCAAGAGCAGAGAGGCCATTGACTCAAATGTTTCGTTTTTGTCTCTCCATCAGCAAGTCCGAAGCATTAACAGGTTTGTATTATGCTGCTACTACTACTAATGAAATTTATTCAAAAATATGTTTGTTTCTTAAACTTGAAACTAAAAAAAAACATGTAAACATTAGTCATGCAACTTGATATAGGAATTTCTTGTAAAATTTTTTTTTTTTAATTCTTTCAGGGTTCGTGCGCGTCAGGCTAAGTCAGGCTAAATCAATTTTTTGAAAAACGTCAGGCTAAATCAGTTTTTTTATTTGAAAATTTAAGAATCTCAGTTTTTCTCAGTTCAAATGCCTGAGCTTTTTATTAAAAAAAAATTGAGAAATCATTTTAAGATCAAATTGAGATGTGATTTTGTTTCTTAAAAAAGATTTAGTGATTAAAGACAAAATCAGTCAATATTTTTTAAAATAAATGCTTAAAACTTTTTGTTGAATCTATAAAAAAAATTAAGAATTTTCATTATTTTGTTTTGAGCAGATGATTTACGTCATAATTATGAAAATTCATAAAAAAATACAGTGTAAACCAGGGGTCGGCAGCCTTTTATAAGTTGCGGGCCAATTATATCTGAAGAAAAATTCTTCGCGGACCGCAGTTTTTATATAATAATTACAATTATCAATACAAAAATACTATTTTAAACCAATAACGTGATAAAATAAGCTTTAAAAAAGCACTAGTAATGAGTTATAGGTTACATAAAACTTTTTTTTATATTGCTTTAAAAAACTATGTTTTTAGCTGAAAAATAGCTCACGCGCCACATAATTTGGCTTTGAGGGCCGCATTTGGCCCGCGGGCTGCAGTTTGCCGACCCCTTGTCTAAACATTACAGTTAAGTTCAACTACTTAGCTGTTAGTTTGAATTTATTTACATCAGCTATGGTTTCAGAGCTTAGTTGGTTGAACTGTTTTATATTCTAATTTAAAGGCTTTGTACCAAATACTTTTTAGATTAAAACTCTTAGCAGTTTATTCATATATTTTACTTTTTGTTAAAGTTATTAGAGATATTAACAACTTTAAAACTTAGCTTTAATATATAAGTACTAAGTTTTGTGGGAGTACAAATTTTAGGTACAACTCATTTTTCTTTACAAGAACAAAATATTAAAGGTTTTTTTATTTAAGTGTAAGCTTTATAAATCTGATATGACATCAACAATCACTGTATTTATTTAGAGTTTAGGATTTATAATTATGTATCAATTTTAAGTATTAGTCTAAATACTATAATAAACATATTTTACTTATTTTGATACCGATGTAAGCGTTTCATTTAAAGTTTTAATAAAACACCACAATGCACGTCGTTTTATTATAAATCTTCTAGTTTTAATGTTTTTACTTAGTGCTTAATTAAATTGAACAATTGTGTTTAGTAATATTAAATTTTTACACTAGTAATAGATTAGATATAACACTTATTTTAAAACTTATCGCTGAATTTGTTATATTAAGGGCATAGGGGGTCAATCACCTTTTTCACAATTTAGTCTTATTTTATTGAGTTGTAACTATGCTATGAGTTGCTTTTTGCAGATTTTTATAGTTCAAAATATTTTTGAGATAAAGCTGATTGAAGTCAGTAACTATAATAATACTAATCAAAACCCCCCAATACCTAAATTGACTTATAAAGGGGATTTTCCTTACTTTGCAAAATGTCAGGCTAAATTGGTCTCAGTCAGGCTAAATGAAAAAAAATTCGCGCACGAACCCTGTTCTTTATAAAGCACGTTTTATTTTATAGATTTTCAAATCAAATATTTATCGAAATATAACTAAAGCAGCTAAAATTTACATATTAGTTATAATATAAGTAACAACAAAATGTTCAAGTTAACTATATAGTTATAATTCTATGATTACTACCGTTATGTTTTATTTAGTTTCTAGTTAAATGACTTCTAAAAATTACATTAACTAATTTTTTCACTGAGTATAAACTAGTTATAGTATTTTAAAGATTAATTCAACCCACGTAAATTTATATTAATTTATTTAAATCATTTTAAATAAGGCTTTTTTTTTGAATGACTATTCTAAAAAATATTATTTTAAACAATTAAATTTTTGACATTTTATTTTTAAATGTTTAATTTTATGAATTTTATTAAAAAGAAAATAATTAAACTGTTTTAATCCCATTGAAAAATAATGAAATAGTAAGCTGTCAGAAAGCTACTACTTGTTATACTCGTTATAAGCATGAATATTTGTAAATTATTTTTAAAGATTAATATACTTTTAAAAGTGGCTCATGTAAAAATTATATTGTTACGGGTATCTATAAAAATTGAAAATATTTTCAGTATGCCTGAACTGCAGAAGCTGCAGCAACTGAAGGATGAGACAGGTGAGTTGTCAAGCAAAGACGAAAAACATTATAGAGCTCTAAAGAGACAAGCAGAACGTGATCTTCTACAGGTACATCTAATTTTGTATATATATCAAATTTATGTTCGTTGTAAATTTTCTCAAATAGAAAACTTTCAGTCATTCATGTGCATATTTTTTAAATATAAAGGGTCGAATAAAGTGCATAGTATTCTATACTCTATAAATAAGATTTATCATGTATAGTTTTAACATTTTATTTAATTATCAGCTAAATTGCTATTTTTATTTGTCAAGAAATAAATTGCTTTGCTAGTATAAAACTCTCCTTATTTTATTGAAGCAGTTTTATTTTTAAATTACCAGTCAATCCGTATTGATTTAAAAAGTGCTTGATGTATAAGTGAAAGGGAACACTATATTAGTTTTAATAAACTTTTTTATATTAGTTAAATAATTAACTATATATTTTTATACATTGACAGATTAGAATATCACCAAAATACTTGTATGCTTAGTTTAGTAAAACACAAATGCTTATTACTATTTTAAAGGTATAAACAAATATGTTTAATTGCCAGATATAGTTTCTTGCATAAACCTAATGCGCATCTTAAATTATAGTTTCAAGAATAGCTATATTCATTATTTATAAATAAAATAACTAGTAAGAAGTATTTATAACAAGCTTTTGAGACCATGGTTTGATTTTCAATAAAGTTATGCGTATGAACTACTCGAGTTTTACTAAATTAGTTTCAACATTATGTACAAAAGTTTATGTGCGCTAAAAATTTTGTATGCAAGTTTTTAGAAAAAAAGTTAACTTTTATTAAAGTTATTTATAAAAAAGTTTCTTTCACTCCTTTTTATCTTTTCTGTTCACGTATAATATTTTTATTTGGTTTTATGCAACAGAACGCAGATGTTATTTGTTCAACTTGTGTCGGTGCCGGTGACCCGAGACTGGTCAGATTCCGTTTCAAGTCTATTCTCATTGACGAGTCAACGCAAGCCACCGAACCTGAATGCATGGTTCCTGTTGTCCTTGGTGCTAAACAGGTTACCTAATTTGAACAAGTACTTGAAGTAAAATAATTTTTGTTATTTACTGGCATCTTTATTAATTTCCTTGAAATAATTACAAATTAACCTTATAACCAACAGTTGATTTTGGTCGGAGATCATTGCCAGTTGGGGCCTGTAGTCATGTGTAAGAAAGCAGCTAACGCGGGTCTCGCTCAATCTCTGTTTGAACGTTTGGTTGTCCTCAATATCAGGCCCATACGTTTGCAAGTTTGTTTATAATTAATTTATAAAAGTTTTTATAAATTTTGTTTAAAGTTTAAGACAAACGTTTATGTAATAGTTCAACCCAGATTATTTTGTTTGCAAGTTTGTTTGATATTCGAGTATAAAAATAAATTTATTAAGTAGTTTTTGAAAGAGACTTATGTAAATAAATACTTCTAGTTGTACTCACAAATTTTTACAATTTTTTAATATATTAAGCAAAGTTGTATTCATCTTGGACTTAAACAATGTTATTTAGGTTCAATACAGAATGCATCCAGCCCTATCAGCTTTCCCATCCAACATATTTTATGAAGGATCTTTGCAAAATGGAGTTACTGCTGGTAAGTACCTGTATTATTAGTTATTAAGCTTAAAAATAATTTTTACTGCATTTGATTTTGTATGATTTTCATACTTATATTTTTAACCAAAGGTGAGCGTATGAGGAAAGGATTAAACTTTGCTTGGCCATCACCAGACAAGCCCATGTTTTTCTACAAAACTTCAGGACAAGAAGAAATCGCCAGTTCTGGAACATCGTATTTAAATAGGTAAAGTTGTTCCGTTTTTTGAATTATTTGTTCTCTTCTAAAACATTTTCAATTAAGTTTATGAATAGATTTTTTTGTAAATATCGTAGTTATAGTTTTTAAGATTAAATGTTAAATTTAAAACTGAACAGAACTGAAGCGGCTGTAGTTGAAAGGCTGACCACAAAGTTTTTGAGATCTGGAATAAAACCTGAACAGATAGGAATTATAACTCCATACGAGGGTCAACGGTCTTATTTGGTGCAGTACATGCAGTACTCCGGTTCAATGCACTCTAAATTGTATATGGTTTGTATATTTTTAATTTTTTATTCGTGTGATTTTTTGTTTACCACTGAAGGCAATATGTATGATCATCTTCTTAAACTTTGCTGTGTTTTAAATCAAAGCTTTGATATCCTTATAGAGATAGACTAAGTTTGATATTATTAACTTATTTTATGAAATACAGAAATACTCTTCTATTTTTTTAAATACGTTTTGTTTTGTCTGTTTTTGTTTTATATTTTTAATGTACAATATATTGAATAACCGGTGACAATTATAAATGATTTTATATTCACTTCAGGAAGTTGAGATTGCGAGCGTTGATGCGTTCCAAGGCAGAGAGAAGGATTTCATCATATTATCGTGTGTGAGGGCAAATGAACATCAAGGAATCGGATTTCTCAACGATCCTCGTCGTCTTAACGTCGCTCTTACAAGAGCTAGGTTTGTATTTAGTGGTATTTTATTTAAAGCTTAGTTTTTTATACCCATACAAAAAAGTTAATTAAATTTATATAAATATATATTTGCAGCAGACAAATTTTTATAAATAAACCTTTTTAAAGTTTTTATAGACAGTTTAAACCTAAAGTTAAATAAAAATTGGCAATAAACTAAATTAGATTTGGTGTGATAATTGTTGGAAGTCCCAAAGCGCTGTCGAAACAGCCACTTTGGAACCACTTGCTCACATATTTCAAAGAGCAGCGTGCGTTAGTGGAAGGACCTCTTGGAAACCTTAAGGAAAGTCTGATGCAGTTTTCAAAGCCAAGGAAACTCACTAATATGATAAACCCGGTATGTTTTATAAATTTCTAATATGTATTTTAGAACTTAACTAAATATAGTATTTTTTTTATTTTGCTGAAATATTTAGTTCTAATTTTAGGTATTATCCACAGTTGCCTATTATATACAATGATCTTTTAAATTTAGTCACGAATTTAACCAAAGAATTTTTTTTTGCAAAAAAATAACATTAGTATATAATTGAACCTTGTTTTTTATGGAATAGAAAAACTTTAACTATCTTTTGGGTTATAATCAGTTTTGTAAAAAGTTTTTTACACACATTTTGATCATTGGTTTTATCGAAAGTTAAAGTATATTTATGAATATTTTTTCACCTAGATATTTGAAAAAGAGAATTGCATGAGTATAAAAACAATTTATAAAGCAATTGTTTGTTTTTAATTCTATAATCGTTTTTTTGATTCAAGTTTTCAAAAAATTTGTAAATTAGTATATAGAAAATAAAAACTTTTCTTTTAAATTATCGAAACGTATAGATTGTAAAATAAATAGTTTTTTTTGCCATCAATTTTACTCCCTTTATAAGGAACTTGTTGAACTCTCCAATTTTTGTCCGTGTCAAAGTTGTGTTGATAAAACATCTTTAAGCTTTTAGAATAAAAAAATATTGCGATATAAAATAGTTTGACCCACAAGGTATAATATGTATGTGAATTAAAATCACATTTGAAAACCCTTCTTTGTGTAGTTTAAAATTCACCATACACCATTTATACTTCAATTGGTTAAATTGAATTTCTACGTCAGTAAGTAATGCGTAGCAAATATTTGAAAATTCAATAAAGGTTGATTCAAATGCAATTTAAAAGTGCCGTTGAACTCTAAAAACTAATCATACAGCTGCTAATAAAATGACACCAAGTTGCCTTAGTATTTTTATTGAAGTTCTTAAAAAATTAACTGTTTTTAAATTCAGTAAATGATATGTCACTATATTTTTATTCTATTTAAACAAGTCGTTGAATCGAAGCTTATAACTTACTATTTTAATATTTTTTAAAGTAGCTAATAAAACCATTATGACGTTTAACAGGGTGGCAGATATATGAGCACAACTATGTGGGATGCCAGAGAAGCACTGATACCCGGAAGCGCGTATGATCGAACTGGGAACACTGGTTTCAACGGCGGTATGTTATTCATCTTAATCATGACAAAAATAATGATAGAAGTTATATGTACATTTTATTTCTTCTTGACTAATAGGAATTGGAATTTAATAATTACATTAAGTGTTTTATCTGTTTTATTGCTTCCGGTTACTTTTTAAAGCTTAGATAGATTCTACTGTATTATGTCTGTACATTAAATTTTTATTTTTTGACGTAGGAAATTATAAAGTTGTTTACAATAAATTGAAATTAAAATTTTTATCTACTTACTAAACAAACAGGGAAATTTCGATAATAAATTTATAAATTAAATTAATAATTTTTAACAGTTAAGTTTTAAAAAATATTAGTCTAAATAGTTAATTGATGGAAAATATATGTGACTGGTAAAAAAAAACATAATAATTGTTGGTCGCTGTACTAAAAATTACTTAGTAATTTTTTATAGTTTACATGTAAAAGCATATGTAGCTGATATGACATAAGTTGTGTGTTGGTTCAACAATACTTTGTTTACTTTTCTGTGTTTGTTTTTCTTTCTATATTTTCCATACTACTGCTCTGATAAAAGATTGAAAACTATTAATAAACACCTAACTAAACCTTTTTTATTAAGTAAGTATTAATTAACTTGATTATAATAGTCTGTTTTTTTAAACAATATAAGTTGTAAATAAGTCATGTTCGTATTGAAAAGTACAAATATTTGTTCAAATTAAATTAATAAAGTTTTAGTTACTTTTTTATTATTATTTAAAACAATTTACTTGGGTACTAAATATTTTTTTCAATTAATGTTTGTATAAATAATTTAAAGCGACAAAAATACTTGAGAATTGACACAGTTGACAAAAAGTTATTTACCACTCAGTTCAGGATTAATTTCGACGTAATTAAACTTAGTTTATGTTAGAAGATACTTAATCTTTAAATTCCTATATTTAGTTAAAACATATTAGTAACGAAACTTTATAAGTTAAATTCTGCTACAGCTTTGTGCGTATAAACAAAAATAGCAAGTAGTTTGTAAATTTTTTTAGTATGCTACTTATTTTCTATAAAGTTATTTTTGCTAAATAACAGTTAATGAAAAGTAATGCCTTTCAAAATACGGCATGTTAATAAAATATTAATAATATAAAAGGTGGAAGTTTGGCTCCAAGACACCAGTACTACCGTACTCACGACCAGCTGGCCATGATAAACGGGACGACCGCCGCCTTGCAGCCCTCCGCCCAGCAGGCCATCGCTAATCTGCCCGTTCCTGCCAGCATGTACATGAACCAGACCATTCCTCCTAACTACTTCAACAACGTGCACGGCAATCAAGGTAACTTTAATTTAACACAAATTAGGCAACAGCGATGTTTTATTGCGTATATTTGTGTCAAACAGGAAACGGTAGAGCGAATGCAAAGGGACGCGCCCCGCGTTTGAGCAGAAGCCGAAACAACGGTCCTAGCCAACACCAAAGTAATCAAAATAATCATCAGCATTCACAGGACATGACCCAAAACTTCTCCCAAGGTTTTTGCTATACCTTAGAATGTACATTCCATTTTTTTTTTAAATTCTACCAGTTTATTTAGTGTTTTGTCTGATAATTTTGTTTTATACATAAGATTCTTGGTAAAACAACTGATCTTCATTAACATAAACTGTTCTTTAAAGAAAATAAATTTAAAGTGACCACATAATGAAACATTATTATGAAACAGATTTTATTGTTTAAAAACCGTCTTTTTTAATTACTTTTGAACCTGAAAAATACTTAAACTTTTTTTTTTCTATTCTCAGGAGGCCTAACTCAAGGATTCAGTAATAATACCCAGGGATTCAGTCAGCCCATCAGCCAAGGAATGAGTCAACTTGGCCTTTCCCAGAATGAACTATCTCAAGTAAGTATTTGTTTTATGACACTAATATATAACTTCTCATTAAGCTCATTAGTGTCCAGTGTATGTTAAAGAAGCATTCAGGTAGAAATGTTTAATTTTGTTTTCAGGATAGTTACATGGGAGGAGATGATTTTAGATCTCAAATGGATGCAGCCCTCTCCCAAGACTCCACTTACCAGGGAGAACGCGCTTACAAGGGCCACAACAATTTTTCTCAGTATTAAATACGTGTAGGTGAGTGTCTATAAAGCTTTTATATAACAATTACTTGATTAGCAGAGTAGGATTGCTAATTATTTATTTTAAATAGCTTGTAACTCTACAAATTGTTGTTTTAATTACTTTCATGGAGTTTCACTTCTAATTTTAGTGTTTTTTTCATACGAAATATACTTAATAGGCATAATAAAATCAGTTTACAAATGTCGTACTTAAATTAACTTATTATAAGTAATTTTTCAACTGTAAGTTTTGCATCAGATGGTGATTACAGAGAATATGAAGCAATAAAGAGGCTCAATTGACTCGTCAGTTCAGTCAATATGCTCAGTATTCGAATGTCGAGTTGCAAACCATACCACATACAACTTCCTTCTCACACACATACATGCGATTCCCATACATAAGGTCCATAATCAAGGTTAATCAACTAAGGCCACTTGAGAAACTCCAGAGGCTGATAGAAACGCGAGTGTAGTAGACTTGTCACAAAAGTGTCGCTTAATTAGCTGGACTGTATCTAAGCATTGGATGGCGAACGAAAGTTCACGGTTTTTTTAATTTTATCCAAACACCGTTTGGCAATGGCGTTTTTGGGCAAAGATCACTGCGCAAGGACTTGTTTCAAGGCGGATGATGTTTTGGGATATGCAACGATGGTATTTGTGGTGGTAAATTAGATACGACTTTTTTGGCGACTACTTCTCTACTACTCGTTTTCTTTTTTTTTAATCGCTAATTGTATAATAGTTTTGCTCGTGTGTGTACATGTTTGTATATAAAGTATTAGATAACCCTTGTACTATATAAAGTATTTTTATTACTATAACTTAAGCTATGATTTTATTCTAATTTTTAACATTTTTAAATTAAGGTGGTCTAAAGAATGTAGAACTAATACATTAAAAAAATTTTGTTTGGTGACAAGTTTTAAAGTTCAATGATTTAGTTTTTTATAACACTTTTGTTAACATTGTGTACCGAATACGTAGTCTTTTGTTCTTTGAAATCCGAAAATTAAAAGCTTTAGTGAATACTAAAAAAATATTTAGGGTAACTAAATAGTACAATAGTAGAATTAAACATCTTAGATGTAATAAGACCATTGTTTTTATATATAAAGTAAGCCTATAAGTATTTCTTTTTTGCTATTTCCGAGTTAAAAAAAATTAACTCATTTATAAGCTTTTAAAACTGTATTATCTGTAATGCCCAGGGTTGCCACTCGGTCAGGAAAAGTCCGGAAAAATTAAAAAAAAAGACAAAAGTCAGGAAAAAATGGGGGGTTTTGAAAAAAAATTAGGAAATTTGATAAATTAAAGAAAAAGGTCAGATTTTGTCAGTTTAAATTTACAAAATTTATTGTTTTCCAAAGCCTTCAAATGTAAAAATTAATTAAAAGTCCTTTAAAATCAGAAAAAAATCCAAAATTTCCCTAGAAATTTATAAAAATATTTAATTTTATTTCCAATGCTTTCATCTGGTAAAAATTAGTAAAATATCCTTTACAAAACTGCAAAAAATTTCTATTAACATATTGAACAAGTACCCTACTTGAACAAGCAGATTTTGTAAGCTTTTTATTATTGATGATTTGTAGCAAGGACACTTTCATAGTGAAACTGTGATATATACACAAAAGTTTATCTAGCATAATTTTAGAATCAAAGTGCTTTTTGTTTAAGTAAATAATTGAGTTCTTTACAACTAAGCAGCTAGTTTAGTATTTAATGTGTATACTTTACCTCATTATAGTTTTTTCAAAGTTGTTTAAATTGATAAAATAAGTTATAAGAGAGGTATATGCCAAGATTAAGTTTACTTATTATTTGTATTTTTTGTTGAGTAACTTAAGTTTTTAAAGTAAATAAGAGTATATTTATTTGTTACAAATTTTATGCTAAATGATAAGAGGAAATATTTTATAAATGAAAGTAAAAATTAATGAGTGCCAAAAGAAAAGAAATCAAGCCCACAAGTTTTGGCTTGATTAAGAGAAAAGATTCTCTTCAACAAGTGTAGTGGCAGCAGATGAGAGCAATTTAAATAAAATGATTTTAATTGCAAGAAAATGAATCGGAATTCAGTTCAGATGAAGGAAACCATATCTTCATTTGATGAAGAGGTTGAAGTGCTAATAAAAAAACGGGGAAAATCAATTTTAGTACATACATTTAAAAAAACAGTATTTTATTAAGTTCTTTATTGTTTTGATGTTTTAACTGTAAAAGTTCGTTATTGTTTGAGTTGTAAAAGGTCCTTATTGATTTAAGGTTTTAATTGTAAAAGTTCCTTATATGTCGTTTCGTTTATTTATATACATTTATGCTAGGCAATGCTAAAAAATTGTGTCTTTTTTCAGACAAGCTGTGTTTATAATGTAATAATACAAGTATTTTGCTGATAGAGCTGTTTATTACAAACATCAATCATACACAGATGGTTTAAGTGGTGTACTGGAAGTTTGATGATAGAATTCAGCAACTTGTATTAAAATTAGATTGAAAGCTTTATATAGTTTCAAGTGTTAGATTATGTATTTTAGAATAAGTTTAATTTAAGAGTTTGATTTAGAAAAGTCAGGAAAATTTTTGTAAAAAGTCAGGAAATTTTTCTCAGCTTGATCAGTGGCAATCATGAATGCCCCTTACAAGTTATTAGACTTGTGAATTAGAGATAAAAAAATATATTAAAAGTTTTTGCGCTAAACTAACCTTAAAAATTGTTTTATACCTTTTTGTATATATTAAATTGAAAAATTTGATTTTGCCCATAGTTAAAGTGGTACACAAACTGATTTAGATGATTTCATAATGATTAAGGGTTGCTTAAAAGAGCTTAAACAACTTAAAAATGACAAAAACATAATTATCACAAAACCGGATAAAGGTTTTAGTGTTGTAATTTCAAATTCGTCTCATTATGTTAGTAAAATGTAAAATTTATTAAACGATTTCACTAAGTTCAAACATACAGGATCTATAAACTATTGATTTCACAGCACGCATTAAACTTTTTTATCAAGGAAAATGTTAGGCTGGTACAAAAATAAATTCATTGTTGAAACTAAGTATAATTCAATCAAACCGGTAGGCTCACAACGTCCAAAACTTTATGGTCTTCCGAAAATACATAAAATCAATTGCCCTTTAATTTTATCAATGATAGGTTCGCAACAAAATGATGTGGCAAAATTCTTAGTAAAAACACGTGCACCAGTTTTAGACAAATTTTCAAATTACTCTCCTTTTCAGTTTATAAAAAAATTAATCTCGTTCCAAAGTTAAAGATAGCTATATAATATCAAAAGCTTGTTCACTAGTATTCCAGTAGTGGACGTTATTGAAATTTGCTTAAAGGTATTGTATCATTCAGATTTAAAACACCCTCAGATGACGGAATTCGTGTGCAAAGAAATGTTACACATGACTGTTTTGGGTGTTTAGTTTTGATGGTAAAATGTACAAACAGATAGATGGGGTTGCAATGGGTCACCTTTAGGTCCTATCTTGGCCAATATTTTTGTTGCTTATCTAGAAAGTAAGCTTTTTTGAACTGTAAAAGTCCTCATATCTATCTTCGATACGTAGATTACACTTTTGTCATGTTTGAAAATAGACAAGAAAGTTCCAGTTTTTTAAATGGCCTAAATTATCTTCACAAAAACCTTAATTTTACAAAAGAACACAAGAATTCATTAAACTTTTTCGATGTTTGTGTCCAACGATCAGTTGAGGGGGAACTTTTAACTAAAAAATGAAATATTTTTTTAAGGAAACGAAATCTTATAATAAAAAGTAATAATAGAATTTTTTAAATATATCATATTGTTGAACACCAAACATTATGAATTTCATTAATAAACACAACAAAAAACTCTGAACAAAAAAACTTATGTTATTGCAATACAATAATAAACTGCCCGGTCAGCAATAATTGTTTCTGATCTAACGTAACTTACCAAAAAAAAAATTACATATGAATCAGATTATAAACGATGTATAGAGTCAACTAAAAGAAAATTTAAAGCAAAATGATAAGAGTACAAAGCTCCTTACCTTAGGCTGGTAAAAGTAAGTCAAAAACTGTTCGCAATTAGCAAACCACTTATGGAACCTAAATGAAAATAACATTAAGTTTTTTATTGAGTCAAGTTTTCTTGAATCTGTAAAACTAATGCTAACTGTATTAGAATGTGTACCTTATGTAACCTGAAAAACCTTCATATTGCACTATCAGATAAGATAAAAACCATAAATAAAAGAATTAGCCTCATTACTCAATGTATATACTATTTAAACAATTTTTTTTATAGGTTAAAATTTTACAAAGATACTTACTGCACTAAATAAGCGTTTTTTTTTATCCACCCTCAGTATTAAAATGATTTTTTAAGGTTACAAGATAACTTTTTTTTTGTGATAAATCAAACTGTGTTTCTAGTATTAATTTTCTTTTCTATATTAATTTTAAGACATATCTTTATGTTTTATATACCAACTTAATTTTTGAATGAAACCTTTTTAATTTAGTATAATAAAAAGCTTATTGAACGAAAAAAGCTCAAAAATTTAGGTTCGATAATCTGAAAAGTACTTTCGGTTATCGATTTGTACAACAAGATACAGTTTAACCTATATGTCCAGTACTATATTTTAAACTTCTTTATACAGTAACCTCTCCCATCTTTACGCACTTATGACGTTACGCACTCTCGTTTTGTTACGCATTTTAGAATTCTAAAAAATAACATTTTAATTTGTTTTAATATTGCACAAATTAGGTTTATTGTATATTTTTAATATGTTTTTAAATACTAACTCACCTCTCTCTATATCTTTAGACTTTTAAACTTATGTTCCTTGACTTATTGATAAACATTTAGTTATACCTCATTATATCAGAAATTTTGTTAACAATAAGAGATTAAATTAAAATTCTCTTATTAAAATCCATTAATATATCTTTAACACAATGCAAGTTTATGTGGGCAAAGGTCAAATTAAAAAAAAGTTATAGTAACATAAACAGCTTTTATTTTTTATTAAACATTTTTTTATATTTTTGTTCAAAAGAAGAAATCCATTACAGCACAAATGCATATTTTTGTATAAGGCTATAGAAACAAATTTTAATATAGACGCCACACCATTTCTTAATTGTTAACAAATGCTTAATTAAAAATTGAATTTGCTACGTATAATTTAAATAAAGATAAAATCTACTTATTATTTAATTTTTTTACAAGTTTTATTATTTTATATAAAGCTTTTTATTTTATATATGTATAGTTTTATCTTTTGTTTTCATATTTATAAATAAAGTAGACAAATTATTAAAAGTGGGAAAGTCCCCAGTCAGCTTTTAACTAGAAACAATATAAAAAAAAAGCCATTAAAGTAAGTATATTTAGTACCTCTCGTATCTTTACGTATTATTTTGTGGACACAATGTGCGTAAATAAGCGAGAAGTTACTGTAGAGTAGAGCATAACATATTAGCTAGCTCGAAAATGTGACAAATCTGCAAAATACAATAAGGGCGACGCATGATGACATAATAGGAGGTATAGGGCAATTTATACTACCACTAGTGCTATTGTGTTTTATATTTAGGTATGCAGTTACGTTAATCTTCAAAAATAGATGGAATTTTGATGTATGAGAAACAACTGTATACAAGGCAGTTTATGTTGCTGCACACTAATGGCAACGCGTGTTATTTTTGTTAGGAGCTGCGGAGAATAAAAACGAAATACCCAAACTTATTACTTTTATTTTGAAGTAATTTAAGACATTTTTAAAGTACAAGTACATCAATTTGTCAATTAAACAAAATATTTGTTTTGAAAGAAATTAAATTAACTATAAAAAAAAAACTTAATGTACAAAGCCAAGTTTTGTTAATAGTTATAACTACTTTTTTTTCAAATTAAAACTATTCTGGTCCTGCTCGAGTTGTCTTTGCTCGTGCTCAGCTTGTTACTAAAAACTTGTCTTATTTTTCTCGCGTTGTGATTTTTTTACAACGCAAGATCATGATTTTTAGATCAGATTTAAAAAATATATAGTTTCATTTAAATTTTTAAAATCTTTTTTTTCGATGCATTTCTTTTTGATAAGGGGAATCTGAGCTGAGTTAAATATATGTTATTTAAATGTATTTAACTTTATAGACACTAAAAGTCCTAAAGAGTGTTTATATTTCAAAAATATATATCAGAAGGGCAAAATTAAGTATAAAAGATATTAAAAGCAGAGAAAACAGTGTTTAAGAATTTAAACAATAGCGTGTTTTTTTTTTGCAAAATTGAATACGTTTCTGCAAATTTGCAACTACGTGCCTGGTGCATAGTTATACAATTCTAAGCTTTACTATAAAAACTTAATTTGTAAACAACATAAAACAAATCTTGCTTTAATTATACATTATTAAAAAACTTCAACTGGGCTTTGTTTATTTTTGAATTTGTACAATAACCAAATTGACCATTATTAAGTAATAAAAATAGTTTTATCATTTATTCCATAGTTTGTCATTTTATTTTTGTACAGAATTGCAGTTTGAAAATTTGTTCAGCGGTAATAAATTTTTTTCAGTATAATTATCTGTAGCTTTAATTGATTTCTTTCTTAAATCTTATTTAAAATTTGTATTTATAATGCTTATTTTATGATATAATTACTATATTTAAGTTTTCTAATACATAAATAATTACAACCACAACTTATTTTCATTTGCTTTTTATTTTCAGCGATAAACTTTATAACTTGTTTATTTTGATAAAATAAATTTTCTGAGTTTTATTCCAGCTTTTTTATAAGTTCAATTGATTCAGAAACAATTTTTTCAAGCTTTAATGAAGTTTGACTCTGTAAAATTATCAATTTAGTTAGTACAATTTATTTTACTTTTTCATTGTCTTAGTATACAATAATAAAATAAAGCATAAAAACAATAACCTTTTAAATTTAAAAACTACTTTTAATTGCCAAACTTATTCAGATCTATACGAATACAGTCTTAAAGGTTTAATTATATAACACAATTGTTGTAAAATGATTGTTCAGTAATACAACAATTAACTTTTTAAAATATTTGAATCAGTATTTTACATAAATGGTTATAAAATCTAAAAAGTGTTTTTAACAAAACTAATTGAGTAAAGCAACATTACTTTTTTATCGTTGAGACTTATACCATCACCTTTTGAAAAATCCTCTTTAGTAACTCCATTTATAACACTATTGTCTCTGTGAGATGACATTTATTTGAATATGTTTTATTGGCGAAAATCTTTAATTAACGTTAATAATACTACTTTATTTTTAATGTTAATTTAAAAACTTAAATTATATTAAGGAAAGCTGCAGCTCATTAAAATCAAATATCTGAAATCAATTTATTTTTTAAATTATGAATGCTTCACGATTTAAACAAAATTAAGCTACTAACTTTAACGTTATCGAGTTTAAATCCCTACTTAGTTTTTAATAATTGAAGTCATTTATTTTATATCAATAATAATTTTAAAACCTGTTCCAGGTTTTCTCTTATTTTATTTCATGATTTGAAATATTTTCCGCTATTTTTAAGAATAAATTCAAATCTAATTTAAACAACAGACGATTTTTAAAGTTTAAAATTATGTAAAAGGTATTATAGTCATACTTCTCTTACTTTTTATTTCATTAATTTAATATTAATCAGTCCTGTATAAATTTTTAATCAGTTTACTAAAATTCCTGAACGTAAACTGTTTTAAAACTAAGACACAAACATTCTTATAATCTAATTTAAACTTATAGTTAAATTAAGCTTTTGCTTTTTTACTAATTAGATAAGATTTTTATTGAATATTTTTCAACAATTTCTATTAATAGCAGAAATATTTAAAATATATGACAACATAATATTAATAGGTTTTGCTACTACAATCCATGTACATCCATTACTGGATATGGTTGTTTCCGACAATAGAAAGTTAAGAAGTAATATATTTAGCTTCTACAACAGGCAGCATTTATAAGGGCTGATTTTCTTACTTAATAAAAATTACTTCGCGGGCTGCAAAACAAAAAAAAAACATCCTATGAGCGCAGTTATTTAATATAATTCAAAAGTACTATTTTACACCAAAAATGTGGTAAAATAAGCAATAATAATATAAGGCCCGCAATCAGCCGGGATCGGGTATGCGTAATTGTGAATAGAGAATAAAAAAAAGATAATAATAAATCAATTATCACAGTAATGCAATAAATAAATAAATAAACAGATAATAAAAAAAACAAATAAATAAAAAAATATAAAAATAAAAATCATTCTTGTTCTCATTTCTTCATCTTCTTTGGTTTCTTGAAGCATTCTTTTCCCTTACTTTCAGTCTTTTGTGTACAGTAGATCTCCATTTGGCGCAGTCATTTGCAAGCAACACCCACTCATCAGTTTTTATATTCAAGCTTTTTAGGTCGTGCTTGCATACGTCCTTAAAACCGGTTGGACGACCTCGGTTTTTTTTGTAATTTTGGACGACCTCGGTTGCGTTTACCAACGACCAACTCGCCATATAACAGAGACTTTTGAATTCGCTCAGCACCCATCCTCAGAACATGACCGAGCCAGCGAAGCCTGCGCTGAGTGAGGGTAAAGTGCATGGTGGTAAACTATTACGTCTCAACACTTACTCGTTGGCAGAAGCAACAATACAGCATAAGTAATAAAAATTTATTAAACTGAGAGCATAATTGTCAATTTTTACAACTATTTTATTTTTAAATTGTTTTGATAAAATATCCTTTTAGCTAAAAAACCATTCGCAAGCAGCATGTTTTTAGTTTACGGACCGCATATTCCGAGCTATTTTATATAAAAATGTTAAACTAAATGAAAAAGTACTTTTTTTTAATTGAAAAAAAAACATATGTTAAAAAAAATATTAATTTCTGCTTAATGGTAGGTGTGTTTTCATTGCTAAGGCTATATGTAACAATAGATTTTTTTCACAAAAAAATACGTGCTTAAAAATCAAGTATAAATCACTTTTTATAAAACATGTTTATTGTTTTTTTATTGATGGAGCAAAACATCTCGGCTTTGTTGATGATAGCCGAAACAAACATTGGATATAAAAAAAAAAGAAGAATATTTTTCTAATCTGAATGTAAATAAAGAATACTAAGTTAGAAAATTATTTAAAAGTTGAAGAAAAAGGTGAACTATTTGTAAAATAATTATTCTTGTCTTTTAACTTGCACCTTATTTTTAGAAAGTATTGAACTCACCGATTTCGATCCCTTATATCTATAAGAAACGACTTTAAGTTATGTTAAGCTTTAAAATTTTTTGGTTAGCTGAGATAAAAAGTTTTAGATATACAAAAACTACTTTTAAAAAGTCAAAAACTCAAAAATTACTTTAAAGTTTAAACTCCATAGGTTTTTACAAAGTATTACATTTCATGACAGTCATAATTTTTAGGCCACCCTGCTTAGTATAAAATACTTCGAGCTTAAGTTCAAAGTCTTCAAAACCAATCTTAAAACAAACAATTACAGTACTACTACTCCCAATGACAAGACTTAAATAGCAATTACAAGTAAAAAAAAACTACATAACATAAACACTATACATACTTCAAGTAACTGAGTGTGGCCTTGCATAACTTCTCAAGCTTTTTTGACACTGGAAACATATCTGGCGAACTTTCAACGTATGAAACTTCTCTGTAAAAACATAATTGATAAATAAATACTAAATCTTAATGCGTAAATTGAAAATTAAAAGACAAAATAATAAAAAACAACAAAACCTAAACCTGGTTATTTTAGAACTTGTAGATGTAGCAGGAGTAACTGGAGTGATACTTACTACGGGCAAATTATCAACAGACTCGTTTGCATTGCACGCTGTGCTATCCATTTCATCTATGCTTGGCACATTCGCATCGATCCCAACCTTGCTTTCGGAAAAATCAGTGTACAAAGTCTTCAGTATCGGGTTGCTTCTGAACGCACACTCAACCTCAAAGCTCGTAGATGATTGGCTCTCTAGAGTTTTTGCGAAAACCCAATTCTTCTTAGAAGTGTACATAACGAAAGAGCTATTTTCTCCTGTGTTAACAGCATGGCCCCTCGGCATCGGATTGCTGAATCTCTTTCCACCAAACTCTTCTTTGTTGTTAGAATTCATTGCGAAGTCAGCAGGCATGCAGTTGTTTCGAGCGTCGTAGTTCATAAACTTACTGGTTCTTGCTATATTTTTTTCATTAGTGCATTCAGAAAGTCGATTAGGCAAGTGGGGCTTTTGCTTTGGTTTTTTGACATTGCAGTAAATCTTGTTTTTTAGATAGTTCATACCCCAATTAAGTTCTTCAATGTTCTTTACGTGACTGGACTTTTCGTTGCGGTTGAGCGACCACGGAAGTTCTTTGTAGTGTGGAGACATTAAGAAATTGCTCATATGATCTTCCTTCTGCACTTTTCCTTTTCTTTTGATCTCAACTTTGTCGATTATTGTTTCGGAGCTACTAGAAGTTGCCGCAGTATTCCGGCTGCTTACTCGGCGACTTGTGTATTTGCCAGGCTGTTGCTCAGACAAATACCTGCTTCTGCATGAGGTTGCATGCACTTTTGAGGTACGAGAGCTTTTCGAACTGCTGTGAGAATATCTACTGGCAGTTTTGATACCGGAATTGAAAGAGCTCTCTATCAAACTCGCTTGTGTGCTTTGATTTTTTAAGCTGTGCTTTTCTTCCAGTTTCTTCAACTTTTTTGAGAGAGCTTCTAACTCTCTTTCAAACTTTACTTTTATTGCGTCCGATGAACAATTAAGGTTTTCTTTGCTTATTTTGGCGTCGGTCAAATTGATCAACGACTTTGATCTAGACGCTCTGTTGTAGTGCGTACTGCACCACACTGTTCTATCTTCAGCTTCTGACTCCTTTGCAGTCGAGTAAAAAGAAAAGGAATCAGAAGGAAAGCAGCTGCTTGTATGTAATTTTGTTGCATTGATACAATCCTGGTTTCTTTCAAACTTGGTATGTTTGCAAACTTGTGAACTTTCTATATCCACTCTCTCATATGGGTTTATACTTGTTGACTCTGTCTTAAGCTAATTTATTATCATATTACAAAAAGGTATATTAAATTTGAGATACAGTTATTACAATTATCAAAACAAAAAGTTCACACATGATATTAATATAAAAATCAATTGATTTATTTATAAAAATAGTTTTAAAATTATTATTTCTCTAATCAAATTAAAATGAGTTAGAATAATAAATGAAATGTAATAGCTAAAAATAAACATTTAACTGAGTAAAATGAGAAATCAGTTTATATGTAATTACAAAAAACTTTAAAAAAATTATCTATATATATTAAAAAAATTATAATTATCAAATTCATTTTTACATTCATCATCAATCATTTTAAACATTTTTTAGAATTTTTTTAATCAGCTTAGGTATATTTTCAAATTTATTTTACGAAATGTCTTATAGTAACTAAATAACATACTTTTAACAGGCTTAATCAAGAATTTTTTTACAATAAAAACTAAAAAAAAACTGCTTTTTATATTATTATATTTTAAAAAGAAAATTTTATTTATAACGGTGTGGGTACGCAAAATTTAGAGTTTTAGACTGACGTGCAACGATTGGTTGTAGACTGACGTGCAAGGAAATAGCTTGTTAGTTTGCTTGTAAGCATAGCATAGCTTGCGTAGCATATTGAAAATATTACTTTTTAATTTTTTTAATCTTTTAAATTACTTATTTAATATGACTCCTGGAATACATAATAAACATAGTTGTCATGTAAACACAATAATTTTCATTCAACATTCAGAGTGCTGGGCTACAAAAACCAAACAATTATTTAGAAAAATTAACAACTTAATAATATATTTAAATCATATCAAACTGATTCTTAAATTTCCTTATAAAATCCGAGATTTTATAGTATTAGTACTGAAAAATCCTACCTTTTTGTTGTAGTGTCTTGGTTTTAGTAAAATTAATGTTACAAAGACCACTAAGACCAAATTCTTAATTGAAATGAAATAGTCTTTTAAAAAATAAACTGATTCTAAAAACTATTTTTTAATCTTAGAAATTTTCAAATATTTGTACAGACCAATCTTAAGATTTTGCCAACATTACCTTAATTTTATTTTAAATAAGGCTACAAAAACATTTTTTTTAAATAAAGAAAACTATAATATGTTAATCAACTTAAAAAAATCAAACTTATTTCTACTGAATCACAATTTTTTTAAGCATTTGAACTAACAAAAACTGACATTTTGCCAATATTACAGAAAAAATGATTAATCAGGGTTCGTGCGCGAATTTCTTTTTCATTTAGCCTGACTGAGACCGATTTAGCCTGAAATTTTTTCAAAGTAAGGAAAATGCCCTTTAGAAGTCATTTTAGGTATTGAGGGGTCTTGATTAGTACTATTGTATT
The DNA here is from genome assembly GCF_965202585.1 of Thalia democratica. Taxonomy (NCBI): domain Eukaryota; kingdom Metazoa; phylum Chordata; class Thaliacea; order Salpida; family Salpidae; genus Thalia; species Thalia democratica. Next base: position 65,705,741 of record NC_139165.1, read on the forward strand.
TTCCGACTTCAACCAGCTTTATCTCAAAAAAAATTCTGAGCTTTAAAAATCTGCAAAAAGCAACTCATAGCATAGTTACAACTCAATAAAATAAGACTAAATTGTGAAAAAGGTGATTGACACTATGCCCTTAACAAAACAAATTTAGTGATAAGTTTAAAATAAGTGTTATATCTAATCTATTACTAGTGTAAATATTTAATAAATATTACTAAACAAAATTGTTCAACTTAATTAAGCACTAAGTAAAATCATTATAACCAGAAGTTATTATAACGTGCATTGTTGTGTTTTATTAAAACTTAAAATAAAACGCTTACATGAGCATTAAAATCAGTAGAAAATGTTTATTATAGTATTTTGACTAATACTTAAAATTGATACATAACTATAGATCCTTAACTCTAAATAAATACAGTGATTGTTGATGTCATATCAGATTTAAAAAGCTTGCACTTAAATTTAAAAAACCTTTAATATTTTGTTCTTATAAAGAAAAACGTATTGTACCTAAAATTTGTACTTTGACAAAACTTAGAACTTATATCTTAAAGCTAAGTTTTTAGTGTTGTGAATATCTCTAATAACTTTAAACAAACAGTAAAATATATTAACAAACTGCTGAGAGTTTTAATCTAAAAAGTGTTTAGTTGAAGCCTTTAAATTAGAAATAAAAACAGTTCAACCAAATAAGCTCTGAAAAATATAGCTGATGTAAACAAATTCAAACAAACAGCTAAGTTGTTGAACTAAACTGTAATGTTTAAACCATATTTTTTATGAATTTTCATAATAATGACGTATATAACCTACTTAAAAATAAAAAAGGAAGATTCATAAAATATTTTTAGAGATTTAACAAAATGTTTTAAGCATTTATTTTACAAATACTGACTGATTTTGTCTTTAATAAGTAAATATTTATTTAGAACTAATTCACATCTTAATTTGATCTTAAAAAGATTTCTTAATTTTTTTATAATCATAAATTTTCAAGCATTTGAACTGAGAAATACTGAGATTCACAAATTTTTAAATAACAAAACTGATTTAGCCTGACGTTTTTCAACTTTTTTCAAAAAAACTGATTTAGCCTGACGCGCACGAACCCTGTTAATTATGTCGCGTATGTACTCTTATATATAAAGATTGTAAATAAACACCAGTAATTTCATACACAGATTTAGTTACATAACTTTAGCTTTGTTGCTAATTTATTTTGAGTTTTACTGGGCTATAAAGGATAATAATAATAATTCTTGTATAACTTTGTTTTCTTGATAAAACCTGATGAACTAAACAACATAAAAATATAGCTTGAGTTTTTAGTTTTATAACTCACCCCTCTGTCTTTTTAAGTAGTTGAAATACTCCTCTGTACGAAAATCCAAAAATTTGTACAAACCTTCTAAAAAAATCAGTATGCATAAATATAAAGTAATTTTTTTAATAGTTTTTTGAAATACTTTATCAAAATATAAACACCTGTGTTGCTGTTTATTTGACTTTTGTTATCCCCATAACGGTTTTGGTAATTCGATTTATCATTTTTTGATAAACTGAAATATTCATTTATTTGATTTTTAAACTTTGCAAAATTCGGACTTATATTACTGTCACCGGTAGTTGTGTTCGTATTCGACTTTGTTTCAGTCCGTCTTTCAGTTAGTATTGCAGTTGAGCTGTTCTGATAAAATATAAAAAGTCAAAGTCTGCGAAGAAATAATTTTTGTTAGTGAATAAAATTTTTAATAAAGAGAAAAAACGGGTATTTAAAATGATTTTAACAGTATCTTTTCAAAATTGATTAAAAAAGTTAAACATATAAGTACCTAATCTATTAAACGTAAAACTGTTTTTTACGCAATCTATATAATGTTTAAAATTATACCAGAAAAATTTAAAGTAGTTTTTAAAGCTCGTATATGAAGTAATTTTTTTATATTAATATATAAAACATTTTTTTGTAATGTCAGCTAATCGAAAGCTGAAAAGTGTTGGACTTTTATAAGTATATAAATAGGAACTTATAGTTAACTTTATTTTAAATACTTACCTTAACACATGGGCTGGTAAGGTTTATAGTTGTTTTGGTTCAATTAAGAAAAATGTCAAAATAAAAAAATTAAATTTTTCCATAAAAAAAGTTGCAGCCCAAAAAACTATTATGACCATCCAAAATCACTTTTTATTTCTATTTAAATAATAATAAAGTTACTTATAAATTTCCTAGACTAATAATTTAAATCTTAAATGAAAGATTATATTCTAATATTTAATTAAAGACATTTCAACTGCTTTCGATGTACTATGACATCATAATCTTACACAAAAGTTGTTATACTTAGAGTTTTCACTTTTTATTAATCGTTAGATTTAAAGCAATTTATAATAACCTAAATTTTGTGAAAAATATACTGAAAAAACAACTAAAAGCATTAAATAAGGTATATATTATGTAAAATATTTGATTTCTAAATTTTCTTTAGGTAAATACTTAATGAGTTTAATATACATTTTAGGTAACCAACAAAGTATCATTTGATAATTAATTATTTTTATAGTAGTTTTAAAGTTAACTCAAATACTAATGTGAAGTATAAATTCCTTAAACTATTTTAATACTTAATATGATATATGAGAAAAGCTAAAAGTTTTAAACTATAAATAGTTTCATTTACTTCATTTTGAAAGTTGTTCAAACTAGATGTTTACATTGAACTACAATTTATCTTGTTAGCTCATATTTATTATTGGAGTATTACTATAATAGGCTTACTAAGGCTTCTAAATACTTAAAAGAAAAAGTTAACACAATGAAAACACAAAATGTAAAAGAATAACAGATACAAATTCAAAAAATAAACAGCTTTTTTAAATACGTAGTATAATGCATTTTTCATATTATATTTATATTCAAACTTTCTAAAATATGAAAATCTTATTAAGAATTGCTAACCTTGTCATAAACTTTTTTATTTAAGCTGCCATGTAGTTTATGTTTCAAGCAAAGCTCTTCCAGAAGTATTTGTTTTTCTTCAGACTCTTTTTGTAGAAAGTTCTATAAATTTGTTCAGCTTTAACAATTAAAATGTTAGTAAAGTAATACAAAACATACCGATAATAACTATGATAAAAATTAAAAATAAATATTAATTGAAAAAACAAAAACTTTTCTATAAAACTAACTATAACCTTAAAAAAATGTATATACAAATCAAAAAAAAAATAATATTTATACCAAATACAGTAAAGAGAATTTATTCATCAGTACAAAAAATATTTTATACTTGAAACTAGATAGCAAAATTCTTTAATAATTTCTTATCTATATCTTAGGCAATTACATATTAGCATCAATAAGAAATAAAACAATAAATAGCGCAAATAGACAGATTTCGATAGTACAAAAGTTGAGAGTGACAAAACATAGATTATATAAAAATAAGATAGTATAATATATCCAATAAAATTGAATTGATTTACAGTAACCTCTCGCTTATTTACGCACATTGTGTCCACAGAAAAACTGCGTAAAGATACGAGAGATCGTAAAGATACGAGAGGTACCAAATTTACTTACTATAATGGCTGTTTTTTGATATTGCTTCCAGTTAAAAGCAGACTGGGAACTTTCTCACTTTTTAAAAAATTTAATTTATTTATAAATATGAAAACAAAGGATAAAACTATACATATATTAAAAAAAATGATTTAAATTTATATAACATTATAATACTTTTAGAACATTTTTACTAATTTTAATAATAAATAGATTTTATTTTTATTTATATGTGATTTATTTGATACTAAAAATTTATATTCTATTCTACTTAAAAAATTCAATTTATAATTAAGCATTTGTGTTAAATGTAAACTCTATATTTAATAAGTATCACTGCTACTTTTTGCTAGGAAGTTTCATAAGATTTCTTTTTTAGATGTTTGTTCATATATAGGGCAAGAGTGCATTATTAGTTGTGTTTTAAACTTTCATTATTTCATTATACTTTTAATATTTAACACAGTCATATTTCTTTCAGAATTTTAATTTAAACTCTTATTGTTAACAATATTTCTGATGTACTGAGGTATAACTAAATGTTTATCAGTTAGTCAAGGAACATAAGTTTACAAAGTCTTAAGATATAGTGAAGTGAGTTAGCATTTGAAAACATATTTTACATTAAAAATATAAAATAAACCTAATTTGTGCAATATTAAAAATATTAAAAAAATTTTTTTGAATTTTTTGGAATTCTAAAATGCGTAACTAAACGAGAGTGCATAACTTCACGAGTGCGTAAAGATGCAAGAGATTACTGTATTAACAAAAACACAGTATTAAGAACACTAGCAGTTTCATTGTGAACAAGTGCAAAATAATCTTAATAAGTTATAAAAACAACTTATATGTTTGAGCTTTTAAACTACTCTTTTAGCTAGACATACAACTAGAAATCTTTTAGCTAGAAATTACACTACTTAAAATATAAATCATTACTTTCAATGTACAATCAAATAATATAATTGTTTCAAAAAATAATTAACACTTTATTTAAAAACCATAGTATTCAGGCTAAAACATGTTATGTAATAAACTAAAACATTAATCAATATGTTGCTGTTTTCTAAAGCAACATAATTATAACAGTTTTAGTTTTTATGATATGGTCTAACTTTATAAAAATAAAATTTTAATTTTACTAAAAATTTATATCTATATATGAAAACTTTTTGGTATCAATTAAAGTTTGGTAGACTTTTTTTTCAAAAACTAGAAAGTAGTTTTATAAGTTTTTTTGTAGAAAAATGTGTAAACTATATAAACATTTATGATTACAAAAGGAAAACTTTCATTCAAAATCAGCAAATCAAAAGTGTATTATAAAACTATTTTTGAATAATTTTACAACTCGAAGGGTTTCATTTTTAACTTTGGAAACTTCTGACCAAATCACATATTGTTTTTATTTTTACAACATTAAAAAAACTATAGTTCTACAATTTATTTTTTCATCAAGTTGTCAAATAAATATTTAAGGCTGCTATTGTTTTAAAATTATTATTGGTTTTTGATATAAGTTTAATTTTAGCTAAATTGTTTTAAGTGGAAATTTTTGACTAAGTAATTTAATAACATATCATTAAATACTTTTTTCTATTATTAAGAATTACTAATCATTAATTTTGATTAGTACCTTGTTTTAAATTTCTTATGTATAAAATATTTTGTTATTCATGTTAGTTTCACAATGTTAAGCAAAACCTTTCCAATGTTAATAAAAAACGAGGCTTAGGTTTATATAGAAATTATTTTACTAAAAAAATAAAGAACTGGGATATTAAGATTTTGCATTCTGTTTTTCTGGTATTCACAAAATGTTTATAAATTTAAACACTTTTATGGACCTGAGAAATTTTAGACAGTTATGTAATTTTTTCAAGTGCATTATTAAAGCTACCAAACAAAATACACTATTTGCAAACAAAAAGGTTGTGCAACCCCACTAAAAATGGTATGGCTTGTACAAACTCCAAAAAATTTAAATCTTTTTATATTAAGATCTGGCCAGTTCCAGACCTAATTTCAAAACTTAGATTTGCTGGATCAATTTGAAATCAAAATCCAGCCAAAATTTATGAAATTTGAAAAAAATTCTATAATATCAAGTTTAATTATCAAAACTACCCTTAAATATGCCTAAGACTTTTTTATTTTATTTTCATCATGAACTCAAGAATATCTAGTGTAAATTTCATAAGTCATCAGTGATCTACTAGATCAACAACACTTGAATTCAGATATATTTTTATAATGATTCAGATCAAGATAATATTTTCTGATTGTGGTCTGGCCGAATTTAGATCTCAAAAGTCATTGTCTAACCAGATCCGCATCCTAATATTTGGATTTGGTAGATCATTACTGTTAAGGTCTTTAAACATTTTATTAAATATATTATACTAAAGAAACTTTTAAGCAATAAGCCTACTTAGGTATTAGTTCATTTATGCTAAAATAAAAAAAAACCTTTAAGTTTTTGTTGTCATTTGAAAGTTTTTCTATTTTTTGTTGTAAAATTTGAATGTGTGCTTTATATGACTCTTCTTTTTGTTTTATTTGTAAATCTGTAACCTTTAATCTCTTTACAAGGGCTGAAATTTGAAATTTTTGTTTCTGAACTTCGTCTATAAAAACAAAAATTGAACTAGTTAAAAAGTACTACTAAAGGTGATAAATATAAAACTAAAGCTCATTTAAATTCTGAATAAATAACTCATTTAATATATTTTAGAAACAATTTTTTGTTATAAATTAAATCAAGTAAATAAGCTTTAACTTGTTTAAAAGACAAAATAATCTATGTATTGTTTAAATAAAATGCAAATAGTTTTTTGTTTTCTTTCAACTAATTAAGGGCATGGGGGAAGGGGGAATCACTTGTATTACAGCTTGATCTTACTTTGAATAGATTTAAGTAAGCTACAAGTTGGTTTTTGTAAATTTTTATCATTTGAAAAAAAAAAAGTTTAGTCAGTTAAAGTTGGAGAGTACAACATGTTTCTCATAAAATAAGAAAACTAAAACAGAAAATAAACAGAAATCACTAAAAATATATCTCTTGTTATGTTTTTCGAGATAAATACCTTACATTGTCAAGAAATGTTCCTTGAATTATTTAGAATAGTTTGTTGTAAGAAACTTTTTGAAAGTAAAAAAAAAATTTGAACTCAAAAAACTTTTTTTTTGATTATTGAAAGTAAAATTAAACAAAAACTTAACAACTTCTTACACCAGATTTTTCTAAAAATTACAAGGATTTTTTCTTGTTAATTTGAGGTTATTATCTCAAAAACCAGAGGAAATATATTTTTAGACATTCCTGTTTATTGGTAGTTTTATTTTTCTTTTTCCATAAGGAGTCTTTTGTACATATTAACTTAAACTGGCTATACACCAGAAGTTTTTTGATATAAAAAATGTGTAAAAAGCAACTTGTAGCTTACTTAAAACTCTACAAAATAGAATTGTAAAAAAAAGTAAGGCTTCCCCTCCTATGCCTTAATAACAATAGTTAAAACTTAATTATACCTTTTGTTGTTTCTATGTAGACATTAGTTGGAATTCTTTTTTTTGATACTTGAAAACTGTATTCCATAAATATATGTTTATAGTAAATAATTTATCTTAGATAACAAAGCTAATAAATATTTCACTACAGAGTCTTTTTTATTTAGGTAAAATAATAGTTGCAACATAACTTATATTAAAAAAAAATTGAACCAAATAAATGTTATGGTATATATTTTACTGTATTAATTTTAATTAACATTTTAAGACTTAAAACTAAATTGAGAAAAAAACTGACTGTTTAAAAAAAGTTTTTTTATTTAATTGTAGGAAAAAAAAAATCAACAGAAAATTAAAAATAATCTATTATTTATATCTTACTTAAATTGGTTAAGTTTCAGTTTTCTCAAGTCTTAAGTTATCTTTTAAATTTCAATTATTCAGTACAATGTAATTTTCTGTAAATTTTTAATCACTTAAAAATTGCATTTAGGAAATATCAAAAACTTCAAAACAAAACAGAAAACACCAGAATGATGACTATAATAATGTTTTATTTATATTTAAATTAAAAATACAATAAACCATTAGATTAAGGGCATAGGGGGTAAATACTTTTTTATTTATTTAGTCTTGTTATTTACATAACTAATTAAGCTTTTTACTGCTTGTTAATATTCAAAATATTTTTTGAGAAAGAAGCGATCAAAGCTTGAGGGTACAATAGGTATTTTATGAAAGGCTCAAACAAAATTAGACAATTTTACTAAAAGCCTATCTCCTCCTTCAGTTTTTTAGCAATCGTTTTTAAATTTTTTCAGGGTTATCTTTAAAAAAATTAAACAATTTGAAGGAAACATATTTTCAATTTTTGTCATAAATTTTATTTTAACTAGTTTTTCAAAAATCTACGTACTACAAGTTGTTTGTATTTAAAAGTACATTTCCTGAAGGTTTAAAGTAAATTGCTTTAAAAATGAAGCAGATATTAATTTGTTTTCAAATTTCAAAGAAAAGTGGCCTTGAAAATTTTTAATCCCATACAGTTGTCAGATTTTGTTTTACAAAACTGGTTATATCTCAAAAGTTAATTGATATTTTAAATTCTATAAAAAGTATATTGTAGTACGTAATCTAAACTTTTAAATAAAAACCAGTAATATTTTTTGTAGGAATAAAAATTGGATCCTTCTACACCCAAAAAATCATATATAACTGTTTTTGTTATTTTTTTGATATACTACTTGAATACAATAATATTTGAAAAAAAAATTAAACAAACTAAACACAAATGATAAGAATTGCTGTGAGGAACAACCAAAGAACTACTACAACAAACTATTACTAATATTATTAATTCTTAAGTAATAAATAGCAGGGGTGGTCCTAGAAGGTGTGAGGAGCAACATCTACTTAAAATACTTTTTTTTTAACAATGCAGTTTTGATAAACATTGCAAAAAACTTTAAATGGGACATTTAAGTACAACATACAGCTATATTTCAAACCTTGACCATGTCATTACAATTTTATTATTGGTAATGGTAGGTAGTAATTTTTTTTTTATGATTTTTATTTAACTTATTTTTAGCGTCACAACAAAAGTTTTTTGGAAGTACAAACTTTTTTGTCAATTTTTAGTTTAAAATTATACTTATTGTAAAAAAATATATTAAACAGTATAAAATGTTGAAAAGATAATTTAAAGGTATTTTTAGCGTTGCCACTCTTTTAGTCAAAAATCTGTCCTGAGTTACAAAAAACTGTTTTGAATGACTATAAACTGTCTTGAGTCATTTTAAGATTTTTTATTCCTTAAAAAAGTTGTTGAACTTTTCAAAATATAATAAAAATCAAGTTCTTCAAAAAAATTGGCTATAAAACAGGGTTGCCAAATGTTTTAGTCACATCTCCTCCAGATTTTCAAAAATTCCTCTAGGTTTTTAAAAGTACACATTTTGGGTCTATTTTTAGTTTAAAGTTAAGTTTAAGGTAAGAAGGTGTGTTAAATAGTATAAAAAGATACTGTAAAGCTACTTTAAATGTGTTTGTTAACAAAACAAATTGATTATGACAAACATTTCTTATCTATAAAATAGATTTTTGTGTCAATCCAAAATTTTACTACATCGTGTTTTAATTACATGATATTTAAATTTTAAAAATTCCAGGTTTTTCCAGGGTTTTTAGCAACCCTGATAAAAGAACAAAATATTGAAACTTTATCAAATAAATCTCATTCAAGGTCAAAAAAAATATGTCTTGAGATTTTTAAAACACCTTTAAACTATTCTTAACTTATTAAAACAACTATCCTGTGTCAGCCTGAGTTAAAAAAAATCAAAATATCCTGATTTAGTCAAGCTTTCCTACTATTTGAAAATATTTAGAAATATCCTGAGAGTTTAGTGTGTGTGAAAAAATAAAATTATGTATCATAGGGTACAATTAACAAAAACTATAATTGTAATAAGAAAAAAAAATTAAAAAATATTTCACAATGACTCAGAGTTATTAAAATGTGAAATGTCATAGATTGAATTACAAGAATTTGAGTAAAGCAGGGTTGCCACTCGTTTTTTCAAAATTTTTTCAGGTTTTCCAAATTCCTTCCAGGTTTTCAAAAGTAAACATTTTTGGGTCTATTTTTAGTTTTAAGTTAATTTCTATAAAAGAAACTGTGTTAAATAGTACAAAAACATTTAAAAGATACTGTAAAATTACTTTAAATGTGTTTTTTGATAAAAAAATGTTTGATGATGACAAAAAAATCTTATTTATATGATAGATTTTTTGTGTCAAATTGAAATATTAGTACTGAAGATGTTAAATTATTAAAAATTCCAGGTTTTTCCAGGTTATTTTTGCCTAAATTGTCGAATTCCAGGTTTTTCAAGGTTTCCAGGTAAAGTGGCAACCCTGGTAACTTGTACTATAAGTGATAGACCATTTTTATGTAGGCTAAGTTGTGTTTTGTATAAACAAAATTAAAATAAATTTTCATTAGTAAATCTTGAATTATTGTTAGTTTATAATTTTCATGTGAACAAAAAACGCATATTTTACGCGATATTACAAGACCATTAAACTTGAAACAAAGTAACTAATCAGGCAAGTATAACTTTTTTAAAAATGGTATATGTTGGTAGCTGGTTTTGATCTTGCAGCAATCAACACTCCTAGGCCATCAGGTCACAAAATTGTTGTATAAAAAATCATTAGTAACATTTAAAGTTAGATATCACAATTAAAAGTTTTTTCTTTTTATCAGCTACACTAGATGATGATTGATCAGTAGCAAAGAAAATGCATTACAACATTTATGAATTAAAAAGTAATCACATTCATAATGTGCTTTATTTTAAAACCATATGTAAACATTGTGCTGCTGAATCTAAAATTAAAATAAATAAATTATTAAAATTTTAAAGGACATTGGTTTGATTTCTAATAACAGAAGCATACATATTAAGTACATACTACTTTATTGTGTTAATAAGCATAAAAAATAAGAGAAACATTAAAATACATGGTTTTATGCGAAATTATTAGACTAAGCTTAATTAGTTTTCAAACAATTTATAACGTTTAATTTGAAACTTTAAAAATAATAACTAAAGTGCGAATTAAATGTTCTATTTATTACCAGACTTCGGTAGGAGAAAAAAAGTCAAATATTGATAAAACAGTAAACTGCACACTACAAAATATTTTATGTTTAATGTTATTTGTAAATTTTATTAATAAAAACTTTAAAACTAATTTTATATAAAATAACATTGGTTTTATATAAAAATTTGTTTAGTAATTAGTTTGTTACAGTTTCACTTTTCATACAAAAACTATATTGTAATGTAACCCTCTTATAAATACATTAATAAACATATTTCTAGAATCCAGCATAAAAGAGTTTTAAACGATTATCACATACATAAAGATAAAAAAGTAATATAATAACTTGATTAAGAATATAAGTAACAATTAAAAAAGTTTTTTTACATAATTTATAAATGAGTTGCAAACAATTTTAACAACAAATAATAAAAAAAAAATTTTGATTTTTTTAAAGTCTTAAATCAAAATTTTGGTAAACTCTACTTTTTTTAACCTTAAACTCAACCAGTTTAAGCACTAGACTTTCAATAAACTAATACTTTCCTTTTTGTACGACTAATTCGTATGTTTAAATTGAAATATCAATTTTACTATTTTGCTTAGCTTATCGAGATTGATTAACAAATTCATTATCATTTGTGCAAGACCAGCTTAAACTAATAATAAAAAGTAGTTTTTTGTAATTAAAGAGATTACAAACTATTTTTTAAGTTGTTTTGAGAGACATGACATTTTTAGTTCTAATAATTAGAAAAAAAAACATGCTTATACAAAATTAAATATTTTTTTGTAAATGCATTTTACGATGAATCTTAAATTTAAAGTAAGTTTTGTAGAAAAAGTAAACAAAAGCTGTTTTAAATTTTACTTTTGCAAATTCATGTAATTGTTAAAAAAGTATGAAAACTAAATCAATATCTTAAAGATAACTTTTAACATAAGATGTTAAACATACGATTGTTTCTTAAAAAGTAATTAAATAATAATTCAAGATGCTAACATATCTTAAGATAATTTTAAAGCATGTAGTTATAACAAATTAAGATAAACAGTTATTTTTATATAATTTTAAAAGTATTAGAAAAATATACTACTAAATAGTTTTTTTTAAGACATGTGTTCTTAATTAAAATTTAGATCGTAATTACTTTTCTATACAATGTACTAAACTATCTTTACTCTAATTTGATTTATAGAAAATTTTAACACGTAAAATATTGTCAAAATTCTAATAATCGTCTATTTTTTATCACTATAAAAAAATTTAAAATGCTTGAAAGATATTGGCTTATTTAATTGCATTATACTCGTTTATTAAATTACAAAAAGCGCTAAAAAAGTTTGCTTCACGGACCTAGTGTACCAAAAACCTTTCAAGTTATTTATGACCTGGTTATCAAAGCGTTGGCTACAGATCTAAGGCGCTTCTGATTGACCAATATTTTACTTATTTTTGTTTTAAATTCTATTAAATAATTTTTTATGTTTTTAATTTATATATTTTATAAATAAAAAATCCTTAAAACCTTGTTACTTCAACCGACCCTATTACGAACATTCTGAAGTTTTTTTTTTTCATTAAAAACAGTGCATAGATAGTTTTTATATTTATTTTTCATGATTTAAAGTAAGAGCTTAAAAGTTTACTAGTTTAACCTTGTATTTATTACTAGAAAAAAAACAATAAATTTAAAACGTTACCGAAACGTCAAAACTTTTACAAATGATAAAAGTATCTTTCCTGAAGTGTCCGATCTTCCTGGTCGTCTTCTTTTTGTTTCTAGCGAGTCAATTTACAAGCGGAAAAAAAAACATAGAAACTAAGGAATTTAAAAAGGAAAAATCAGCAAAAAGATACAGATTGTTGTTTTCATGATGAATAAAACTATTTCTTATAAATTTTAAACGTTCAACATTTTAACTAATTCTTTAAAAAAGGTCAACAAAAGTTATAATACTTTTAATATAAAGTTTGTCCTGGAGAAGACATTTAACTCTAACGGATGGAGTTAAATGTCTTCTCTATCCATTGTGCATGATTCATTATTAAAGTTTAGTTTTTATTTTGGAGATTTTACGATTATAGTAAAAACAATTTAAGTAAGCAAAATCAAACGTAATGCTAAACTTCAGCAGTACAGTTTTTTCTAACAAAATTTACTGAAAGCATTTACATGAATCAAGCCAGTTGTTATAACAATTTTAATTATATTCAATATCTAAAAGCATAATCTTTATTTATTAGTAGCAATTGGTTTGGAGATTTAAACTTTATAGTTTGAACATTCTCAGTGCTTTTTAAATTTTGTGATGCTTAATAATGGGTCCTAATATTGACAGCTTTGAAAACTCTGTTGCAAGAAGAAACCTAAATGGTCATACATATAGTACTTACTATTTTTTAAGATAAAAAAACAATCTGAAAACTTTACCCTTTGCGACCTGGGCATAAATGGCCAAGCCCACCACAAATTTAAAATATAACTTTTTAAGAAAATTCAGCTCTTATGCTGTGTTTTTTTTTCTACATACTTAACTATCTGAAAAACTATAACACTAAGTTTTGTCATTTTACCTACTCCCTTTGAAACTAACCTTTGTTTAACTAAAAGTATAATTAAAAATTTGTTTTTGAAATTTAAATAATCTTTGGTATACTTACATAAACCAGCCATTAACAGCCTTAAACTATAAAGAAAACACTTATTTTACTCCACATTGAACTTTTCAAAAAACTTAATAAGTAAAAAAGTAGGGAAACACTGGATATAAATTAAATAATCATAAAAAAACATAAATTGGCCTTGTTAGTGGACTTCTAATTTAATATAAACAATTGTATATAATTAACATTATGTAGTTTGATTAAATATATTATGAAAGAAAACTTTAAACAATCATAAATATGTTAACAAAAATGGACCTGATATGGAGAACGATCTTGTTTATTTAGCTACTGACTATTACTTTGGTTGAAATTTAAAAATTTAAAATTGTTTACACTCTTTTTAAACTAGATATACTTTTCTACTAACTTATTTTGTGAAAAGAAATAATAAAAAAATAGTTAAGTATTAACATATAATTATTTTAAGTAAAAAAAGTGATGCAATGATAACTTAGCAGTATAATATAAATCTATAGGCTAAAATAGTATCAAATTATTTTTTAGATAGTAGAAGAAAAAAAATAATTAAGTTCTAAAAACTATAAGTTTTACAATAATAACTGTTTGAAAAAATATCAGATGATGCATAAATAATTAAAACATCATACTAGAACTGATATTAGTTACTTAAATATGTATTTCCTTATGTTAAAAATATATTTAATTTTTATTTATTTATTTAATATCCATTATAACATCTTGCACAATATAATATATGAAAATTAGTTTTAAACTTTGAAGTCACTTAAATTTAGATAAAACCTATAAAAGCATTCTGAAAATCTAAGATATCCGAATCTGTAATACTGATCTCTTAGAATGCTGCTACTGCACTTGTTTAAAAACTGTCTCTATAAGTTCAGTAGACTCATATTTTTTTTTCAAATTAGTTTTAAAACTTTAAAGTATACACAAACATTTGTTTAAAATCATACTTCATTTGAGGAAGTATGGGAGGGGGAGAGGTCAAACAAACATTTTTTTCACAAAAATTAACATTGGCTGTAAAATGAAAGCATTAAGTATAAACTAAATGCCAATTTTTTTAGTATTTATAAATTTTACTTAACTTAGTAATAGATATAGTAATTAAAAAAGAAAGTTTTCAGTTAAAATGTGCAAACATTTTTTGTCAATTTTCTTAAAAATTTAAAACTTCTTTACTTATCTATCTTCTCTTCCAAATCTATTTTAGAGATCCTAAGTTTCCAGAAAACATTCCTTAAATAGTTTAAAAGTTGTGTTTTAGAACTTTGAAAATATTCAAAAGTTGAAATTTTAGATAAAAAAAGTGTTTTTTTATTAAGACACAAATGTTAAAATTAAAAAGATTCCTGCATTGAAAAGAGTCAAATATTATAATGGACCTTCTGTAGAAATTTGAGGAATATAAGTCTAAAAAGAAAGTAAAAAATATTTTTTTATGAACAAGTGTTTTCTTTAGTATTTTTAGTTTGCTCCTACTAAAAGCAACCTACTGAGCTCACCTATCTATAGCTGAAAGTTTATTTTTTTGTTAATCTGTTAAAACTGTCTGATAGTTAAGATGGAACTTGTAAAAATCAAGGACCCCTCATAGCCTTAAATACATAAAAGTACAAATGAAGTCCTAAATAAAAAATAATCAAGTATAACTATTAAAAAAAATACCAAGAAATCAAAAGTAAATAAGTGAAGAAGATTGAACAGTAGATTAAGTAGCATGACACAAACTGACTGGATTAAACTATCTATTCACTTATTTATAAGATTTTTTTTTAATCTGTAATGATGTTACATGTATATTGTTTGCAGCTGTAGATTTATTGTAAAGTTTTGGTCAATAGTGCTTGACAAGTAAAATTTGAGCTAAATATTTAATGAACTATATAACAAAACACAGTTTTTAACATATATTTCATATATCATATTGTTCTCCAGAATTTAATCTTCAGAAACACTTTTGTTTATTTGGAATTTTATAGAATTTTAAAACTTTACAAATGTTATAGATATTATGATAGAGTAATGATGTTAATTTTTTTGTAAAGTTAGCTGAGAATGAATATAGGTACATTGTTTCTTTTTTTTTTAATAATCAAGATAAAACATCAGTGAAATTTTAAATAACCTGTTATAATAAAATAAGTACGATTTGTATAAATAAAAGTTAAAGTAAAAAAAAAGTTGAAAATTGTTTTATATAGCTCAGCACGATTCTTGATTTGTGTTCAACCAAATTAACATACAAAAATTTGCTTTTTTAAAATAAGAACACTTAAAAAAGCAGTTAGAATTTTATGGATATACTGGCACTTAAAGCTTATTTATGCACAACTTTTTCTTAACTGAAGTATAAATTGATCGTCATTATTTGTTTTATTTAAAAGATTTAGTTTTTATAAGTTTTTGTTTGTAACTTTACAAAAACCATTTAAAAACAATAATCAGGTATTAATATCTGTTACATTATTGCTATCAATAACCAAAAAAGTAAAGTTCTAAATAAAGTAATTGAAAAAAAAAAAAAGTTTAATCAACAGTTTTTTTTTATTTCACAAAGTCCATAAAAACGTCTCTTGTTTTTATTTGCACTACATCGAGATGCTTTTAAAACAGTTGTTTTATTCAACGCCTCTACGTACAGACATTTATCTTTGTTAGACTTATAATTTGACTCGTCTTTGGTCCAGTAAGCAAGTTGGAGTTTTTCTTTGTTTGATGGATTAAAAGGTGGTCCTTTAATTTTTTGCCAATGGTTGTTATGAAACAGTACTCCGACCCAAAGACTCTGGTTACTTTCATTAATCATTTGGTGTAAAACTCTGTAAAGAATTCAAGAAAAAAATGCCTTTAAAGTAATTATTTAAAAAGTATAATAAACAAAATAGCAAAACTAATAATTTAATTTTGAGGGAAGAGAATAGGAAAAAAATATGATATTTCTTTAGGTTGTTTTACAGACAAATTTAAATAACTAAAAACATGCTTTTTCATATTTTTTTTGTTTCAATTAGGTTTTAGAATTTTTTTTAATATTGTGTAAAAAGTAAATAAATGATTTTTGTCTTTGTTCTTTCTTGATTTTATAGTTTTATCATGTGGTCATAAATAAGGAACAAAATTTAATAAAATAACTGTTTTTTGCATTACCAATACCAAATGTAATATCTATTAACGAATGCATTGAAAAAAACAAACTATTATAAACTCCTCAACATAGTTTTCTATTCAAGTACTTTTTTTAAATTACGCAAGTATTTTGAGACAATGTAGGATGGAAACGGGTCAATTTTACACGAGCGTCACTTTAAAACTAATTTTATATTTTCTTACCATAAACTTTTATAATTAAAAATTTGTTTCTTTAGAACGTTATTTTCCAATAAATAAAAATATTTACCTAATTAATTTTGAAATAGGATTTTTTTTAATTAAACCAAAGTCGGTCATGAAAAAGTGTCGCTCCGTACAAAAGTGATGTTCCATGCATTTTTGACACTTTCCATAATTTATACACTTTTTAACCTTTTAGGAGCATTTGATTTGTATATTTTAAGTTTTTTTTATAGCAGACTAACCGAAAATTTAATCTCATGTCAGGTCCTAGGTTATCTTGGATAAGTTCACCACCAAATGCTTGACAGGCGATTCTAGACTCACGAAAGTTTCCTTGGTTTTCAGTTATTTTAAAAGTGTAACGATTGCATGGTTGATCTATAATATTTAAGCTTTAAAAAAATAATATTTTATAAGTCAAATGTAATATTTAATCAAAGACTTACTTTAAATACTAATTTTTTTACATACTGATATGTAGTTAGTTTTACCAGACTAAAGTATGGTCTTATAACCAACCAACCAAGCTTTTAGACTTTCAATACTTTTCTAAAAAAGATGTTTAACTATTATAAAATTGAACATTTTTTTGGTTTTTTAGTTGCTTAGATAAAGTCTACTAGAAAAGTTATTCAAAAAATGCTGCTGAAAAACTTACCACTTGTTTGATTTCCAACTGAGTTATTTCTAATGCCTTGCTCGTGTGCTGTGGTTTTAATTTTTTTTTGTATTTGGAAAATTTTACTTTATAAAAAAGTACTTAATTATATGTAAGAACTATTTTAAATTAAATATTAAATGCAAAATGTAACAAATAGTTCATTTTTTATAACTGGATTTAACTATACTCTTGTTTTAGTTAAAGCTTACAAAAATCATATTTTTAAAATTACTAAGGAGTATCAGCTAATTTCGTAATTACTTTCTTTGAAAAAGTTAAAACCCATCTTTCAAGTACTTTTATGCTGGGGATTAGAATTGTTTATTTCGTTTAATAAGTATTTTTTTTAGGTTCAAAAGACTTATAGTACTATTTTATATTTTTTTAAAGTTTTAGGCTAAGCCTTTATTTCATTTGAATTTTATCAGAAAAGGCTTTGTGTACATTTTAAATACAACTTTTAAATATGCTACCTATTTATTTTTTTTTCATCATTTCTTTTATTTATAAAAGTTTGAAATTTTAAGTTTAAAAAATTTATTTTTATTAGCTCTTAACAAGTTGTAAAAGGATGTTGTTCACGACTCGATAATCAAAAGATTCTTTCGTACACCAAGTCCTTAAACTAAACTTTTTTAACGCTTTTCATTTTGTCATTGAATAAACAATGATTGATCAAGTAGTTAAGAATTTTAAGAAATTAAAATTGAATACGAACTAATAATAAAAATAAAAAAATAACAATACGTCTCAACTTATGTAAACAACATATCATTACAAGTTATCTTGTTTTTGACAAGACGTTAAAAGGTGCTCAAGAGGTTTGAAACTCGATATCTGAAATATTCTTCGTACACCAAGGTCCTAGGACCAAATATTTTGAATGTCTTTTATTGTCGTTCAATAAACTAATACATATAACTTTTAATTTGTTTTAACTAGAAAGTTTAAGAGTTTAGAAAAATTTTAAGCTTAGTTATGACCCAAATGTTTTTCTACACGGGTAGGTGTCAAACAGCACGAGAGTTGCTTTTCCACTAACTTTATTTAGGATTATTGCTGTTATACTTAATACTTAGTTGAATATTTATTTGTGTTTAGTTTTTCAATAAGACTTTTTAAAATTTTAGTTACTTAAATTTATAACTTGCTTAAATTTAGTTTAGTTTTTATTTATGTTTAAGTTTTCAAAAATAGTTGCAAAAATTTTAGTTAGGTTTATTTCAATTATGCTAAAGTTTTAGATGATGTATAATTTTAATTAAAGAGATAATAAGAGTGAAATCCGTGAAAAAGTTACGCAGTGCAAAATTGACCACTCTTGCAAATGGGGACGGCTCAAATATGCACAATGACATTTTTGCACGAAGGGTCAAGTGTTCACGAAGGGACACTTTTGCACGAAGACAATTTTGCACGAAAGGTCACTTTTCACGAGAGTAAAAAAAAAACTATAATATGATAAAAAAAAAACAAAAAAAGTTACAAATAAATTAAGAAAAAAACAAAAAAGAAGAAAAAAAGTTACCGACCGAAGGTAAGGGTTAGGGGTAACAGGGAAAGCAAAAAAAGACAAAAACTAATAAATAAATAAACCCGTGCAAAGGTGATCACTTGTGCAAAATTGACGCCGCACAAAAATATCTTCGTAAAAAATTGACCGTTGTGCAAAAGTTTCGCTTCGTGCATATTTAAAACCTACCCCGTGAAAATATGACCCGTCTCCTTTCTATAAACTAGGTCCTTGGACAATCTTTTTGAGCATCGATTTCTTAAAGTATTCAATGAAATAAATATCACTAACTTTTACGTACAAAGATGGCCTTATTTTGATTAAATTTACTTCTACGTAAATTGATTGGGTTTAAACGATTCTAAAAAATTTTAAAAGTTTTGTTTTTTAATTTTTATAGACCATAAAAAGCATTATATGTTTTTTTATCTAAAACACTAAAAAGCCTAAATAATGTATAAGATGCATCATAGTTAAAAATCTTTGGTCATACAAGACTTAAGTATAATATTGTAAACTAACCCATTAAACTAAAAAAAAAATTCTAACAAATTTCATTTCTATAAAATATGCTTAACTATTGCAAAAATAAATTTTTCATATCTACATAGCTAGTGCTAAAAAATTTACCTTCCGTTAGATTTGTAAAGGAGTTATCTCTCTCATTTGGCTCATGTGCTGCAATTTAGATAAGTTTTTTGTAGTTTTTATAAAATATATGTATAAAAAAAATTGTTTAAATCTTCTATTATAACACCAAGTGCAACAAACTATAAATTAGGCAAATGTTTTGACCAGTGCTTCTGAAAGCATGACTTGTGAACCTTATTTAAGAAATTAGTTGAGTGCAGATTTAAATATTAATTAAGTATTAACAATTAAAATAGTTAAAAAACTTTATAGAGCGAATAATTAGAAGGTAATTTGTTGTAGATTGGTTTTTTAGCGACTTATAGTTTTCATTTAAAGTAAACGTTAGGTAAGCAAAACCACCTTGGACACTTAACATTTCAAATTCATCTGAATATTATGTAAATATTTTAAACTGTACGTTTCAATTAGTAGTCCTGTATTTTTTTACATATATTAAAACTTTGATTTGAAATGTAATTTAGTTTTGCTTGATGTTATTAGTTTTTTTATACCTCATAACACTTTTTAGATTCGCTAAAGCAACTAGTTGTTATGTTAAGTCATGTTTTGAAAAGTGTGCACAACTATTCAATTTCTTATTATTCAAATTTCGACAAACGCATTCTAAAAGTTCTAAGTTATTATGAATGGATTATCTCTTAATTTTTTTAACCATCACAGTCTTACTAGTTAAACTTACATGAGATTTTTTAATTTTTTCGTACTTAAACTATTTTTCGAGATATGGATAAGAGAAGTTTTAAAACTTAATAAAATATGATCAGTTAATTTGTAAGAACTTCCATTTTAGCATTTTTTTTCGAATTTAAACTAACTTTAGAGTTGTAGCTACTTAAAAGTTTTTATAAAAAGTTAAATTTTCAAAACTTGAACTGTCGTCCTTTTTTTGTGATGTATTCATTTAGAATCACTACTTTTAAAAATACTTATACTTGCATATACTTTGAAAAAATAGTGTAATAAATTGTATAAAAAAAACTATTTTGTCTTAAATTATACTAGAAATATGCATAAATTAATTAAAAATTTTGTTTAAATATACTTTAATTTTTTATATAATACACTTATGGTATTATCTCAAAAAACATTATATTTGTTAAGGAAAAAAGCAGAATAAGATCTGCATTAAGAAACTAAATACTTACATTACATAGTAGTTTTTATTAAAAAAATTTTTGTCGAAAACTTTCCCAAAAAAAAAAATTCAAACTTTCTAAGCTAAACTAATATTTAAGGTTAAGGTGGAACAACAGTCGTCAACTAAAACTATAATTCAGGCTAAACATCGTTGTGGTTTTTCTTTTGATTTTTGTAAACTTGTAATATAAAAAAAAAGAATCTTACATGTAACTGATGTTTGTATATTTTTTTCATTGTACAAAAAAGTTTGAAAACAATTTGCTTAAACCTGTTTTTAAGTACAGAAGTTTTATTCATAAAAAAATGCTTTAAAATTATTTGTTTATTATTAAAATTTGACAGTTTGTGAAAAATTTTGTTGTATAAAATTTATCTTAAAAAAATAAAACTTTTACATCAATTTTTTAAATTCTTAGTTCTTATTCTTATAGTGCACTAAAAACTGATCATATCGTTTTAATTATTAATAGCTTACAAAAATTGCCATCGGTCGACAAGCTGCGGCCCGCGATGTATTGTGCAACAAAAGCGTGCACTTTTAAAACAATAAAAAAAAATGTTTTGTGGTAAAAATAAGCTTTTAATACAATAACTACTAACTACTAGTGCATTATTATTGCTTATTTTGCATGCTTTAGGTTTATCCAAGAGTTTAAAACAAATGTATCTTTAAAAGACTAAGCAACATTGTGGAAAGAATAACATTTATCTTTCCATTAAAAACCCAGTTAAAGTGTGTTGATTCGTTAACACACAGAAACATATGTTGGTACAATAAAGGAAGATTACTATATAATTTTTTATTTATTTATATTCCAGTGAACTTGTTTCACTAGGATCTTTTGTTAGCAAACACTTAAATCTATATTTTCAACAGTTAAATTAAATATTATTGTTAATTCAAAATTTCTAGTTTTTATTTAACAGTAAGAATATTTTAGTTTTAAGCGTCTCAAATCTTCCCTTGGTTGTGTGATGTTCTTTGTGATTTTTTTGTCTTTATCGATCGTTTTAAATAAAAAAGTTATTTTTATTTAACAAAAAAATCTACAAATTTAATAGTAAATGTTATATTGCCTAAAGTACTTTCAAAATCTTCTTCAGTAGACAATTAGAACTGATTAATTCAAAATTTTCTTGCATATAAAAGTTTAAAGGATATTATTACGTAACTATAAATCAAGTTTTAAGGTAAACTTTGTTTTAAAAGTCTGTCTTTGAAAAGTTTTTCAAATAGTAAATCTTATTAGTATCTATAGTTTAAACTCGCAAAAACTAAATGAATTAAAATAAAAAATAAAAAAATATGAAATAAAATCAAAGACAAATAAAATAGTTTTTATTTAAATAAGACTTAAATGTAAGTACTGATGAGCTTAATGAGCGAAACTTTGTTAACTGATTAAAATTTTGAAAGAATAATTTGTATACTTATATTAGTCATGAGCCATAATTGAAAAGTTTTTTTACATTTTACTGAAACTTTCTTGAGATATGATTACTGTAAAATCTATTCTAAATTAAGTAAATTTAAGTAAATTAATTTAAGCACATTTTTTACACAGTTTATAATAAATCATGACGTAATACGTTAGGTTTTCAAAAATCAGTTACAAAAAAAAGGTAAAATAACAAAAACACGAGTAAGCTTGATTTTGTTTAATGTAAACTAAGGAAATAATAATTATAATGCAGATATTTTTTTACAGTAAAAAAAATGGATAAAGGTTATTCCGAAACAACTTCACATCTATGTGGTATTTGCAAAAAGCCGATAACGGAAACAAACATGTACGTGTACCCATGCGAGACTTGCTTTGATTGGCTTCACGCTCGTTGTCTATTCCCCTCGGCCACTGAAAATGAACTTAAAGTTCTTTTTAAGTTTTCACACGCTTTTCAAGTCAAATGCCGGCTATGTAGAATAATGTTTTTTGAAACTGTTCGGACCGCAACTAAACCTCAACAAAAACATGTTGTGTCCAGAAAAAATGCAGAGAAAAAAGATAACGCCGCTTCTGATAGTCAGGAGATTGACCTCTCTGAAAATGAGGAGGTAGACACACCAAAAAAATCTAAAGCACACAAATTTCCCTTCAAATTTAATAAAAGTAAAAAGTGATATATTCATAAACAAAATTTTATCTATAAAAATAAACACTTAGTTTTATTCTAACCAGATAGTAAGCACTTACTATACAAAAAACTTTATCATTGCATTTATGGCAAAAAATCTATTCAAAAGCTACACATTCAAAGCTTTTAATCCTAATGATAATTAAACTTGTGCTAAACAATAAAAGTTTCTTAAAACAAAATTGACCTCAAATAACTTTTAAGAAGTGTTATTTTGTCTTTATAAAGCTGTTTAAATTACAAATTAGATAATTTAAAATATGATATAGTTATGAATTCGATGTTTTCTGTTTATCTAATATTTTCAATGTCCAAGTTTCGTTATTTTTTTTTACTATATATCAAAATGTATCAATGCACAAAACCTTTTAATGACAAATAAAGTTTAAGGACTGAATTTGTATTATGTAAAGTTTATGTTTAAAAAGAACTTTTAAGGCGCTTAAAAAAATCAGATATTAGTAAGTAGCGTGCCAAGTTTAACAGAAAAGTTCTTTCACAACCCGAACTTTCTAAAAAAACATTTTTGCTGGCCGCCCTAATTTTGACAAGCTTTAATAAAAAACTTTTAAACGATTGTAAAAAGGAAGCAGTAATAAAATTATCATTTTATAAACACTACCGTTTACTTATAACAAATGAGTACAAACATTTATAGACATTTATTAAACATAGGTTAGTTTTGGTTGTTTTAGACAAGTGGTTTCATTGTTAAAAAATACGTAGCGGCCCGTTACTAGCTGACTTTTGACTTAAGTAGCACATTTAACAAAATCGTCTGTATCCAAAAACTTTAGATTTAAAGTGTTTTTAACAACTTATATTTTCTCTTATTTGAGTTTTAACAACTTCTTTTTAGTTAAAAAGGTAGAACATGTATTACTATGCAATAGCTATATAAAACTTATATGTAAGTAAAAAAAATTAAATATTAATTAAATACTTTTCAAAATTAAAACTTTTGATCTTTAAAAAATAAATCATTTGAGTTAGATTAAAGTGATTTTAAACTCAATTCTAAACGTAATTAGAGTATATATAATATAATAAACAAAGAGGTATTTAAAACAAGGGACAGCAGTCTGTTATGAAAAAGAGAAAATTATAAAGTTCTTTCGTAGGCTGCGGTACTTTTGAATAAATTTATTTAGAAATTTTAATAAAGTTCAATCTATAATGATGTATTTAAATTGAACCACTCAATTAGAATAAAAGTAAAATGAGGTTTCATAAAACCCAAGTTTTTTTTATCTCAAGTAGTTTTGTACAAGCTGTTGCGTTGTAACAATAGTAATGTATATGTTCGCAGATATTTTATATGCCGGATCCTACCCGCCAACTGTAATTAACCGATACGTTATATAAACAGAAAGTCATCAATTTCTCTTGTTTTTTCTTCGTAAATGTTTTGTTACGTCAACTTTATAATAAGTGTGAGAATTAATTTTGTTCTTAAATGTTATTAAAAATAAAAATTACTGTGCAAATTATTTTTAAAAATATATTCCACCGAATTTGCTTAATTAGGATCTATATTGACAAGCCATTAGCTTTTAATTTTATTTATATAGTTTTATTAGTCTACTAAATAATTGAAAATAAAAAATAAAAAATGGTTGTAACAAGTGTTTAAAACTATAAATATTTTACCACTTTTAACTAGGCAAAGTTTTTGAAGGGTCCAATTTACTTTTTTAGAAATTAAAAAATTAAAAATTACAAAATATAAAATATACTGTAAAACTATGTAATTGAATATAGTATACTTGAATAATATTTTAAACAACTGAAGATCTCGTCTTAAAACGAGTGAAACATTGTTTTGTTTAATAAAATTTAAAATTTATTATTAACTAAATATAGTAAAAAGTTTATTATTAACGTAGATCACATGAAGTAAATTTATTAAAGTTTGCTTAAATGCAAATACTTATACAGCTAGAATACATTGTAATAAAACTTACAAACTTTAGCTGGAATTTCAAAAAAAATGAAAAATTTTTAAGCTTTGAAAAATGCAAGCAACTGTTATAAAAAAAAAACTCCAAGAAAGAGTAATGAACAATAGTAAGTTAATAACATAACTTAAATTTATAAAAAAGAAGTTTAACAGAATTTTACAGAAAAAAAAACATATACATTAAGCACACGTTACTATAAAATCACATTTAAAAAATTAAAAAGTAAACCAAATATAACGCTTAAGTACTCTTCTAAGAATATTAACAACATTAATAAACACTTAAGCAGCTACTTTTAATTTTAGGTAAACATTTAAGTTGTTTTATCATAGCAAAAAATAAAGTTTTTTAGTTAAACTAGAAACAAGTAAGATGCAAAGATGAAAATATATGTTTACAGCAAAGGTACATTCTTAAATCTACTTTTTTTTAACCGGTAAGAAGACGTTTTTAAATTAGAATCCAAAAAATCACATGGCTAACGTAATAAAAAAATATTTATTAAATAAAAATTTTTAAACAAGTAACATTTTCCTTTGTTAATAAAACATAATGTTTATTAAACAATTTTACGTAAAACAAACTTAGTTTTGTTTAGCGGAAAAAACATTAGTTCTTTTTAAATTAAAAAAAAAAAAACTTCATAAAACGCTTTAAATAAGACTGTAGAACTTGTTTTTTAGTGTGTTTGAAAACAACATACATATTTGTTTATTTTTAATTGGCTTTCTAAACGTAAGGTACTTCTTAAACTGACACTCCATTAGCTTTGAAATTTCTGTTAAATTCTGTATGAGAATGTGGTCATTAGTGTAATCTAATTTGTTTTATCATAATGTAGGTTTCTTTTTTGCATAAAACATTCATGAGAGCAATAAACAAAATGCTATAAAAATATATTTTGATAACATCATAGTTTATTAGAGTTTTAACAATAAACTTCTAGAGATCTACACAATTAAGGTGCCTTATACAATTATAATTACAAAATTACCTTGTTTATTGTATATCATAGATTATTAATAAAGTTTTAACATATATGTAAAAAAAATCGTTTAATCTTTTAAATTTAGTGGTTTAACTAACCATATTGCTATTAAAAAAATGAGTAAGTAAAAGTTCAACTTCTTGTTCAACTTCTCTAATGCAACTTTTATTAATTTTGTTTGGTTTACAAGGTCCCTGTTTGTAAGTAGTTTGTTTTATAATCCTTAGCAAATAACTCTAAATATTTACTAAAAAAGAAAATTACTGCATAATAGCTTTAAAAATACCTTATGAAAATCAAAAGGCTAAAAATGTAGTTACTGCAAGCCCTTTTCTAAGGTACGTTATAAGAACTTTAAAAAAATATTGATAATTAAAGTATATCTTGTAGATAAACTAATATAGCTCTGAAACCAAAATCATTAAAAAAATCACCATTAAAACTTCATCATCGTATAAGTCTTTTATTGTACAGTCCATACTCTGTAAAATACAAAAACTGAACAAATTGTAATTTATATCACTTGTATGTTAATTTTTGAGAAATTTTGTTCTTGTTTATATAAGCTACTAAAGTAAGTAATGAACAGTAATTTTGGCTTATAAATTTAGTTGTTATATTATAAACAGAAAAAATAACAAAGCGAGTAGAAGAAAACTAAGTTCTTAACTTTATTTTCAAGACAGATAATTTTATCTCTTAGTTTATTTTAAATATACTATTTTTGTATACTTTGAAATTTTTAGGCTTTTAATGTTTAAATACCATTAAAATTAAAAAAACAGTACATTGAAAAAAAAAAAAAATAATAATAGAAGATTTTTTTATACTTTTCCAATATTTTTTTCTATATGTTTTATCCATAAAAGTGTTCTATATAACTGTACAGCGACTAGTTTCTCTTTTCCTGATTTATGTTTCAAAAGTTTTTTTTCTTCATGCAATGTCAACCAAATATTTTTGTTGTAGAAATGTATTGGCAGTGCTAATTGAAGCTTTTTTTGTTTCTGTTGTATTGTTCACTAATTATTATTTAAAAACGTTTTTTGATATTCGAAGCAAACTTAATTTTAAAACTAATTATAATAAAAAGTTAAAAAACCACCTTAAAATTATGTTCTTTAAGAGATGCAAATCTACTATTGCTTAAAACATGTAACCAAAGTAAGTTTATTTGTTTTGCAAAGTAATAAAACTACTTAAAACCTCAATTTTAGTTATGTTATTGTTCATGTTGATAAGTAAATTTGATCTTGCTAACTGGCGTTGGTAAGACAGAGGACTTAAATGTGCCAAAAGATTTCGGTGCTTGCATAAACTAGCCCTGGTTGCTACTAGTTGAAGAATGAGTGTAATTATACAAATTGTGTTTAACTTTTGTAGCATCTTATTTCGAGTTCTTCTTACGGATAGCGGAGCTTTTGATAGGCTGTTGTAAGTATTTTGCTTTTATACTAATTTGATAAGGAACCTCTTTAGTATTTATGTCTTATTTGCTCATTTACATACTTTTTATTTATAACCTAAGAAATATAATTTCCGGTTAAGGCATGTTTGTTTGTTTTATTTTAACGTAGAGAAAGCTTTTCATATTTTTAGGTTTTTATTTGCAGTAGCTGAGATAATTTCGCTCAAAGCAAACAAACTGAGAACTAAAAATATTTTTCTTTTCACTAATGAACTATTATTAACAGAATTAGTTAACCTTTTTGAAAAAATGAGATACATTTAACTATTTTACACTTTATCTAAAGTATTATACAAACAGTAATTTTTTATACTTATACTAAAACAGTAATTATAAAGAATAAATAAAATGTTTTGTTTATCTAAAAAAAGTTATAGTTAAACAAAGTATCAATTTAGTTTTAAATTTTGTTCCTTTTCTTAAACTTAAACTTTTAAGTAAAGTTTACATAAAAATTTTATACTTTTCTGAATTCTAAAAAATGAATTATTAGTATCTAATTGAAGTAGAATCTAAAATAATGAAAACAATGCTTTCAAAAACTATAACTTAGTTTTTAAATGAATTAAGTATCAAAATAAAATCTAAAAACAAACTAGTTTTAAATATGTAATGTATTTTTTTTCTTTCATAAAAAGAGTATCCAAAATCTATAAAATGTTATAATATTGTATAAAATTACAATATAAAAGATATACAACTACTTTTTAAATGTAAGATTTTTTTTAAATCAGACTATTTCCTTAGTAAACAGTTTAATATAAAAAAATACTTTGTTTACAGGCTAAAACAACTTTTCAATACTTAAAAACTAAACAGACAACCTAATAGATATGTATCTGTAAAAATTTATTGAAGCATTTTTAGATCCTAACATTTGTTTTATTAGTTTTGAGACAACTAAATTTCTTATAATTTATAGTTAGAAGAATACCATACAAATCGCGGTTAATAAAAAAAGAGGAAAACCAGCTACTAAAACATAAATTAAATTGTTCTTTTATATTCCCAGACAAACTGTTTGAGAAAAAAGACAATTTGAATATAAAAAGTAAAAAATAGTTCATCTTTTACTTTAAAAACTTAAAGGTTGAAAATTAAATTACCTTGAAAAATTACTTAGTGTCATGAAACTTAAAGTTTTCTGTAAAAAACAGTCTACTTAACAAGAAAGTTAAACAAAATTTTAGTTAATAACTTTAATATCAAACAGTTTATTTTAAGCATGTATCTTAATCAGTTTTTGATAGTTATACTTATTTATTTACCATAGCTTTCCTACCCTACATAACATAATTTTATATAGAAAATTTGTATTTTTTTTCGATCTACAAAGTATAACCAATTTATAATTAACAATATAGTTTTTTAGTTATGCTTATTTAGTACGACTAAGTTTCACTTCTCAAGTTCTGACCTTCTAGTACAAATAATTAAACAACGGTATAAAGCACTCTATATTTACAGATAGGTTTATAAACAGTAGTACTTAGTAATAACAAGTAGAATAAGTATTTAAGTATTTTTAAGTACTAGCATAAAATTCGATTAACTCTAAGAATTTAAAACAAAATTAAACTAATACAAAAACTTAAAAAAAACAATCTTTATAAACAAATCGATTTATGTTACAAAAACTTGAAACTAATATGTTCCCGCTCGCCTCCTGTAATTGAGCACTATGAATTTCAAATTAACATTTCTCTAGTTTCTAAATATCATAAATCACCTAGGTAATTTTTAGTACCACATATATTATACTAAAACTGGAGACAAAACTCATTTAAAAGCATTCTATTGAGCAAACGAGTAACATAAATTTCAGCTAACCTTTATCAATTTATACAGTTAGCAACTAATTTAAACGTTAAAATTTGAGTAAGTAAACAGTTTAAGGTTCCATCAGAAAATATACAACTAATAAACTAAGCAAATTTAAGATAAAATATATAAATGTAGATTATTATTTTATAATCACTTGTTAATAAATTAATTACAATTTAACTAAGGCACGTACAACAATGCAACTATAACTAACAAACAATAAATAAAAAAAGCGACAAACTAGACTTGAATTGAAAAATGACTATCATTATAACTCTATGAATAATATAAATAGAAACCGACGTATATCAAAATCCCTTAGAAGTTAGATGGACACGGGTTTGAATAAACCATCTAAAAGGTCATCGATAGTTGCTGAACACTTATTAAACAATTATGGCTGTGCAAATAATTATAATGATAGCCATTTTTCAATTTTAAGTAGAGCACGTAATAAATGCCATCTAAGCGTTTTACAATCTTTAACTAGTAGTTTAATAACATACGTACAAAAATAAAAACTATACAAAAAAAAACAATAAATAAAGTAAGCGACAAACTAGAGAAAACATTTATAACAACATATGAAATTAGATATATAAACTTAATGTTGCTAGCGTAAATTAGGTTTCTACGTTTTTTTAAATAAATATTGTAAAACTCTTAGATGGTAGTTATTACGTACTTTACTTAAAATTGAAAAATAGCTATTGTTATAATTCATAACAACTATGTAATTATAAATTGTTAATCTATCTCTAATTAATGTTGCTTAGTTTATTAATTGTGTACTTTCTGATGAAATCTAAAACTGTTTAGTTACTCAAAATTTAATTCAAAACTAGTTGCTAACAGTAGTAATTGATAATGGTTAGTTTAAATGAGAAAGGGTCAAACATACACGAAGAAGTTTATACACGAAGGGTCTAATATGCACGAAGGGTTACTTTTGCACGAATAGACATTTTTGCACGAAGGGTCATTATTGCCTAAGTAAAAAAAAACCTATATTAGCAAAAAAAAAACTACCGGTAAGGGTTAGGGGTTACAGTGATAAAAAAAAATAAGCGAAACATAAATTACTGACTGACGGTATCGGTTAGGGGTGACAGTGATAGGAAAAAAATGATAAAAATTATTAACGAAATATAAAAAATTATTAAAATAAAATAATTTTTAAAAAATTAAATATAAAAAAAAAAAAAAAAGATAAAAGAATTTACCGAACAAGAGTAAAGGTTAGGGGTAGTAGTGATAGTAAAAATAAAACTTAGTCCATAAAAAAAAATAATAGTAATTTCAATCCGTGCAAAAGCGCCTTCATGCAAAAGTGACCGTTCGTGCAAAAGTGTCTTTATTCAAAAGTGAACCCTCGTGTAAAATTGACGCGTTCAAAAGTGTCTTTGTGCAAAAATATCCTTTCGTGCAAACGTGACCCTCCGTGCAAAAGTGTCTTCGTGCAAAAGCGTCTTGGTGCATATTTGACCCTTCGTGCAAAATTGTCCCTTCGTGCATTTTAGACTCCTACCAGGTTTAAATATAACTTACTTATTAGCTCAAAAAAATGGTTTTGAGTGAATTGTGTCTCAAGTTATTGTATAATTACCTAAAGCTTCATAAAAAATTTCTTTTAAATATATACAAAGTTATAACAAAAAGTAGTAAAGTATTCAATTATGTTTCGAATTTTAATCAAAGCTTCATATAAGATGGTTTAAACGAAATTTTTTGAAATTAAAATTATAAGTTTTGATAAAAGACTGATAATTTTTGTTAAACATATTAGATATCAATTAGATATATATAAATTATTAAAAAAAATTTAACAGACTGAATTATTATAACTGATTAAAAAAAGATAATGCTTACATAACTTTACGAAGTTACTACTTAAAGTATAGATTTAGTTAAAATTGCTATATACACAGAGGTTGTAAGAACTTCATAACTTTATTATACATCTTGTTTTATTTGATTAGATTAGTAAAAGTAGATTTTTTTATATCACAGGTCGGCAGCCTTTCATAGGTTACGAAACGAATTTGTTAGAAAAGTAAGTTTTAGGGAGTGTATATAAAAGAAAAATTCTGGTTATGACCGTTTTAAAAAAATTTAATTTATTGAAAAAAAAATTGAAATAATTTAGTTTCCACACCCAAAATTATTAGAATAATTGACATTAAAACAAAAAAAAAATCATAATACTAGATTTTAAATAGAAAAATTAGATGTTACGTTGTTTTAAACAAGTTGTTTTAACCAAATAAAAGTTTTGGGTCATAATTTGCTTACCCTGTTTTACGTTAAAGTAAATATGTATCTCCTAGTTACAACTTTACTAGATAAATTTTATTCTAATTGAAAAAATATCATTTATTTGTTTTGAACCAAACTTGAAACTGTTAATTAAGTAAACAAAACTGTGCAAAATAACTAAAAATGAGTGTTAAACAAGTAAATATTTAAGACAGACTAAGTAATAAGATGTATATAAACAGTTATACATTAAAAGTTGTAAACTACACTAAAAGTACAAGGTTAGCAATGCACATAAACATTTATACATGGTAATATAAATATATATACAAGACATTAACTATTTTGAGATACATGCTAAATGTTTAGTACTTAACTATTATCCTTCTAATCTTTGTAACATTAAATTGGTCGTAATGCTATTCAGAAAAATCTTAAAGTTGTGAGCTTTTAAAAGTTTTCATAAGTATGAATACAGAAATACCTTTATATAATTTGTTTTTATTAACATACCTTTTCTTTTATTACAAAATATTTTAAAAACAATATTGGTTACATATTTTTACGATAAACATAAAGTAACTGTTTAACAGACTTTAAACTTCAAGCAAGATCTTATGTCAATTACAAAATTTATATGTTCAAGGAAGATTTTTTTGCAAACAGATGATAACAAACAGTATTTTGTATATCCAAACAAAAAAAAAGTTTATATTTAGGTTTTAGAATTTTTCAAAAGTTAAAAAAAATATATTTATAATAATATTGTTTTAACTTTCTTTTTTAAACAACTAAAAGCAGTGGTAGACCAACAACTTTATAATAAAAGCTGTAGATAAAAGATAAATGTTATAGAATGTACAAAATTAAATTTCTTTTTGCTTAAAATCTGAGCGAGTTTGAATAGCAATCTTTAATTTAACCGGTAAAAAATTAAACTTAATTTATCAGACTTTAAATTTAAAATAAATAACTAATGAGTTTATATATAATGTATTCTATTTAGAACTTAAATATACATTTTTTCAATAATATATTTTTTAACTTGACTTTCATAAAAAGTATCAATGTTATAAAACTTTTAATCAAGTTTTTTGTTTTATATTAAAATTATATTATTTTTATTAAAACAAACACATCTGCTTTTACAATTAGTTTTAGCAATTCTCATCGGTAGGTTTACATTTGCAATGATGTAAAATTATTTAAAGTGAGTATTTAAAAAAATTAACTGTGTTATTTTAACACAGCATAAAAAATACTTACCACAAAAAAGACAATTTAAGCACAACAATAAGCTAAAAATCTTATTAGCTGAAATTAATATAAGCATAAAAAATTGTGAAGTAATACTACAGAAATTTGTAATTAAATTCCTTATGAAAAAAAAAATAAAACTAACTACTATCTCAGGTTGCTAAAACTAGAATAATCATAACTTTTTTTTTACTAGTTATAACAATAATATTAATTTAGATTTATAAACCTGAGTTTCTTTGAAAATTAACAAAAGAAGTTTGATTATAAAATTTTGTTACTTAGCTAAGCCATTTCGCTTTAGTTAAGCTATATTTTGTTGGTTAGTTATTTTTGCTTAATCTTAAACAACTACTTTTGATTTAATTTTAACCTTTTAAGTTTAGAGTAAACTTTTATATCGTTACAAGTGTATATTAACAGAATAACATTGCTAAAAAATTTACTAAAAGCAGATATAAGCTTTATGAACAATAGTAAAACTTTAAGATAGTTAATAATTTTTAAGCTTGTTTAAATTTAAAAAAGTTAGTATTATTTACTGAACAATAAAAATGCGCTTAAACTGATTTATTCTTGGACCTGGTGCACGAAAAAGTATTTGGTTATTGAGTCGCTCACCAGTTGGATACAGCTAAACGTCTTGTACATGATACTTTTTCTAATGACCACATTAACTTACCAACTAGGTAAGCATTTGCTAGGTACGAACTGTCGATATGCTACGCACTTTTTAGCCGAAAAATGCTGTGTTAAACTTGCAAATGTTTTTTTACTTTGAAATTAAAAAAACAAACCTAAAAATAGTCATGCAAATGTTTTATATTTAAAATAATTTATACTGTATTTAATTTAAATAAAAGTACATGAACCAGAAAATAAGTGAAAAACTTACAAACTGTATATAAAGTCCAATATTTTAAATAAACAAACTACAGTTTATTTACTTAACAGAACTTTAAATTAGTCCTTGATAAGACGTTAAACTGTATCCAAGTAGTGTACGACTCGATAACCGAAAGGTTTTTTTGTACACTAGGTCATAGGACCAAATATTTTAGAGTGCTTTTTTTGTCGTTCCATAAATTTCTTTTTTTTTTATTTAACGGAAATCACGAACAGTGCAGTTTAAATTTGCATACCTTTCTAAATTAATGTTCATACAATTTATAAAAAAATAATCACACAATTTAATAAAGTATGATCAAAGTTTCAAGAAACATTTAGCCTCTAAAATCATTAATTAATTATATGCACTATATAAAGTTTAAAGGTACATGGAAAAACTAGATAAGCTAAAAAACGTTGTGGGTTGTTAATAAATATGTATACATAGATAGATAAATACCTACAGATAAATACAAAAATTAAATAAAAGCTTGATATTTGTAATATACTTTTAACAAATATGTTTTGTTTTAGTTTTTTTTTTTATTGGATTTAATTCAGTAGTCGTTTGTAAGCTTTAGTGGCTTTTATTATGTTTTTATTAGGTTTAATGTAGGTAATTAAAAACAAAAGTTTCCTTAGTACGTACTGCCGCTTGGGTACTCACTTTTGCGCTGTGTTCAAAATGCGTACCTAGTTGGCAGGTTACTGTACTGTATAGTTGTAAACATTATTCTAGGACTTTCAGTTTGTTAACAAAAACTTACAAAAACTCTTAAGCACTACGTTTGATTGTTAAATCCTTTTTGAAACGTAACAATGTGTCACTTTTAACGATTTTACTAGTATACCAATCTTTTTTAACAGTCCTAATAATAAAATACTGTTTCCAAATTTTTGTCCTTTTGTAATGAAATCATCATTTCATTTTATAAGTTTAAAGCGTGTAAATAAATAATGGACTTTTTTTTCTTAAAAACATTCTCAAAGCTTTCTCAAAAGAATTTTCTTAATTTCCAAAACAACATTGTGTGTTCAAAGCAGTTAATTTTTTTCCAATAAATACTTAAGAATTTTTTTTTTTTGCTTTTAATATAAAATACACAACATTTTGAAAGTTTTGGGCATTCGGCAGTAATTGGTGAAAGCGATATGTTCTACCATGCTTTATTACAAACATGTTAGATTTAAGATGTTTTTTCTACTTAAACTCTAATATACTTATGAACACTCTTTGATCATTTGTGTTTAACTGTGGTTTTAGTATAGTGTGATGTGGTTATCAAGTATCTTTGTGCTTTTTGGTTCACTTAAATATAAGATTATTTTTTCTATTTGTACATCAATCTTAAATATTTTCCCTATTACCCATAAGCGCCCCTATATTGAGATATTTTGATAAGGATATTAAAAATAAAGAAAGTTTTACAACAACTACTTTGTAGAAAGTTTGATATTTTTTCGATAAACTGAGAAAGATATTTAAAAAGTAGTAAAACTTTATGATTCATATTTTTAAGTCAACGCAACATTTTAATTTTAACCAAAGTTTGTAAGGCCAAGGTAAAAGTAAATTAAGTATACTAAATAAATAAAAATATGGTTAAGTGACAGCTCTACATTAGAATTAAAGAAATAAACTTTATACTTGATCAAACTATAATTTGTAAACAGAGGTAGCTGGTAAAACTAAACAAATTTATTCATGAAATGAAACTGCTGGTATGTATTCACATTATAAATTAAGTTATAAAATCATAAAACCATGCTTTGCAAAATAGTTAAGAATTTACATAAATAAGTCTGTAAAAAGTATTAGTATAATTTTATATAATGCTTGGTATTAGTTTATTGTATGTTTCACACGGTTTAATTCACTATTTGAAACTTTTTATATGATAGCTTGACTCTTTGACCAACTGTCATGCGTCTAATGTTTATAAGTTCATCCTAGTGTAGTAAACGTCAAATTAACTATTAAAAAAATCGCCAAAAATTGCAAACAAAACTTTAAGTTAAAACAATCAAACGACTGTTTAGAATTCTTTGTTAATAGTATCCTGGAGACTCTTCCTACTGTTGCCATTTTAAACTAAAATTTGGGAACAATTTAAATTTATTTTTAAAGCAGAGTCGTTATAAATGAAGCTTTATTAAATTAAGTGGTACTAAATTATAGATATTTGGCACTTAATTTAATGATATTAGACAAGTAACGATTTAAAATCAAACTATGGCAATTCTACCGCATAGTAAACTACAAATTTTGCATTTATCGGATTTTTTGTTGAATGCTGTCATAGTTTTTACTTTTTTTGTTTTTAAAAGAATAAAACTTAATTTTTCTAGTTTAAAAAATTACACATTTATAAGTTATGCTTTCCTATGTTTAATGCATTTTGTTTTTGATACCTTTCCACTTATAATAATAAGTCCTTCTACAATAGCATTTATTTAGTTTTAGTTTTTAATGCACTTGAGGTCTAAAGTTAAAAGATTTTTTACCGATTGCTTCAAATAATTTTTCCTTCTTTCATCAATTTTTTAAAGGTTTACTATTATCAATAATAATATAATTAATTTTTTAAAGAAAATTTTTCATCTAGAAATTTTTGAAAACTTTATCTTCCGTTTATTTAGTATTTGTGTTTAAGTGGTTATGCTAGGTTCAACTTTTTGAAAAAAACATGAAAGTAAATAATATATAAACAAAGTTGTATTAAACAGATGCATGTCATTAATTTTAAAAAAGAAGTCTTACATGTTAAAACATATGTTTTTATTATATTATATCAATTATATCAACTAAAAAAAATTATAACCAAATAAAAAAAAGATAGCAATGTATTTATTTTTAAAAAATTAAGAATAAAGTTATTTTAGAATCTAAAAATCTTAAAAAGTAACTTCTGTTAGTTTTAGTCAACTGTTTTTATATATTAATTATAAAAAATCGTAGCTATTCAGAGTACTTATAAAATGGTGTTTTTCAGCATTTATCTAAGTTTAAAAAAGAATTTAATTTAATAATAAAATTATTACTTTTGAAGTTTCATAAATTTTATTTGAAATATTTTATGTTTGTATTTTATAAACTTAGTTTAATTTATTATTAAATATAAAACAAATAAGATAAAAACAAAACGACGTTCAATAAAACAGATAAAATTCTTTGAAAATAAAGGTTAATTAAAAAAAAATTAACTATAATTTAAATTATGGATAAGTAGGAAATGTAACATTTTACCTATACTGCTAGTTTATAGATTAAATGTTAATAAACCTGAAGTAATTACGATTGTTGCCTAAAATTTAAATTGTTATGTCATGAAATTAAAAAAAAAAAGTGTTTAAAGAAGGTTAGAAGTTTTTTTTGTTTAGTACTAGAGACTATATTTTAAATTTTTTAATATATATCGAAAAAAAAAAAAATTAAAAATATGCTATTGATTTTGTAGAAGTTTCTTAACCAAATTTTCTATACTTATTTGACTTAGAAAAAAAAAAGCCCTCTACAGTTATTTTTGATTAAATAATCGTTTGTCATATTTTGTTCTATAAATTTGCAATAAAGCAGAAATGCTATTAGCAAAAATTTTATAATCTTTTTTGGTTATAGAGTTTTACTTAACGTTGTGCTACTTGACTTGAAAAAAATTTTTATAGAAGTGCTAAAAGGTTGAATAGTACTCGAACACCTTAGAAAAGCTGTATATTTTCAATTGGTTTCATTAATTTCTGATACAACTTCTTAGCTTTATTCTTTTAATATGTTAGTCAAATTTAATTGGTGGCTGTTAAAATACAGTCAAGTTTTTTTAAGATACATATTTAAGAATGAGCTTTTAATTAAAAGTTGACTGACTGAATTTTTACTTGCTTGGTTGTTCAAACTAAATAAGACTGTGCTTACTAAGTTGCTAAGGATAAAAATTGTTGGCACTAAAAATAACTTAAAACAAACTATATAGTATCTAGAAAACTATTTAATAAAGTTATTTAGAAAAAAATACTTTCTTCATGTTCAATTGTGTTTACTAATCAATACGAATACTACAACCTGTTTGAACTTTAAAAATAGTGTTTTGAAGAAGTATTAAACATATAAAAAACAAACATTTAAAATAATATTTTTTACACCCTAAAGAAGTCATATGAAACACTGCATAGCTTATTGTTAATACAAATTCAACCTATTAGACCGAGTGTCTTGACTAAAGTGTATGTTTTTTTTGTTTAGCATGCAATTTTAAATTGATTTAAATTAAAACGAAAAATATACGTTAAAAGCAAGTCCTTAAGAAAGACCGTTACAGATAAAAGAGAATTTTGTTATATAGCTAAAATGAAAAGTAGAAAAATTTTGCTTTAGCTAGTAATCAAATCAAATGGGCAATATGAAGCATTGAAGATCAGTAATGGCTAAGCAAAATAAGTTGAAGAAAAATCAAAATACTGCAAATGTGTGAATCAAATATTATCTAATTGTGTACCTTTGTGATAAATTGAATACTTTTAGAAATTAAAAACTAAAAAAGATTATATAACGTGGACTATAAAACTGTAAAATTAAACTACTTTTTTGTCATTAACTATGAAAGCTTCCACACTTAAAGAAATGGACATAGAAATTAAACAAATAAAGTCTAGAAGAAGAAAAAACAAATCAATTTTTGTATGATTAAAAAAATTTTGAAGCACCAAAAACGTGTTAGCATTTAATTAAACACTAAAAATTTACACTTTTCTTATTTCAACACTATCGCTCGCTTCTACACCTTGTGTTTCATCTGAGGCTCCTGAAGACTCAGTATCCGAAATAAAGCTGTTCTCAGAGTTCGTTTCAGCAATTCCTGTCAATTGACTGCCGAGATTAAACATATCTGGTCCAAGACTTGGTTTCCAGCCTTTTCTAGCGGCAATGTCAAACTTTTTATTGGGTCTCGGTAAAGATGATTCCTTAGGCACTCTCCATATAACAGGAGACGTTCCTTTTTCTGCAACACTGACATCGTTGGCACTTTCAGATGAAACGCTCGAAACGTCACTAACTTTTAACTCCGTCTGTGATCTTCCCACGCTCTTGCTCACTGTTTCTATTTGAGGTTCTTCCTTTCTTCTGTAGCTCCTCTCTCTGCTTTTACCCTTCCTCGAGTAGGAACTTCTTCTGCTTCTCCTTGAATAAGCTGAAGAGTCTCTGTGCCGTCTAGCTTGGTCATTCACAGTGTACACAAGTGTGTCCTAAAATATTGTTCAGTTTGAAGTACATACAGATTTTAAAATGTACAAAACAGCTTTTCTTATTCATACTATTAGAATTTACATCGTTATAATAGAAATATTTAAATGCATATAACGATTGAACTTTTTTTAATATCTTTCTTAAAAACCTGATTAGAATTTAGATTATATATATTAACACACCTAAAAACAACATCGTCGCTATTATTTATTATTCTTTTAGTACAGTAATAATAAAACATTAGAATATCTTACAAGATTTAGAAATTTATTTTAACTGTGATAAACATTATTGGTATAGATTTTTTTTTAAATATATAACTATTTTTTTTATACTTCCGCAAAGTTTAACTTACTATAAAACTTGTATGTGCGTTTACCTAAATAAATTTTTATAAACTAAAACATATTGAACATTTTTTAGTATATAAAGCTTTAAACTAGTACTATTTAGTGGCAGGATTTCATATAAACTTGAAATTTAATTTTAATTGTTTTTAAGACTATTATCATTAATTCTTTATTACAAGACTACAGCTCATTTAAAAATATCAGAATTTAAGTACTACCGCTAAAAGCATGTGGTTTTTAACAAACCACAATCATAAGTATGCCATAAAGTCTTATATAATTTAATCTATTTGGCTCATTTTGTATGTTTTAAGTATCAAACTTTAAGACTTAAGAACTATCATTAGATACGTTTAATGATATACAAAGGAATAACACTTCATGACTAAAATAAATGTTAAAGTCAAACAATTTTGTTATCACTAGTACTAGTAACTTGTTTTGCATATAAATTTATTGTATTTTTGTGTTTTCTTATGTACTATTTTATTCTTTTTAAAGCAAATTAAAAGAGTTCCGAATAGGAAAATTCATAGAACTGTAATTAACAAAAAGTCTTTATTTTAATTATCTCTAACTAAAAAAAAAGAAAAAAAAAGCTCATTCATAGTTAAAAATGCCAACACCATAGTTTATTTGAGCTAAAATAGACATGTCAGGTAGTTTTGATTTTTACTCCTAAATTTAAGTTATAATACAAACGTTGACTTTTATTCTAAATCAATAATCATACTCTACAAAACTTTTTTTAAACAAACATTTTCCTTTCTTGGTTCTGGTTTTTTAATAATAGAAATTTTGTCTTCATCATTTACAAACGCGTTATTTGTTTCACCACTAATCTCAGCTAACGCTCTGTGAATTATTTTTTTTAATTTTACGGTAAATGTTTGTTAAAGTGTAACATGTTTTTTATATTAGGCTTAAAAACTAACCTGCGTATACTATAAAAACTTAAACTTTAAGTCAAATTTTCAACATATATTTTGAAAGTCTCTTCAATCTTTGTTAACTATTATTAATTTAAAAATCTTAGATGATTCAAAATTTTTTTTACGTTTAAAAACAAATTAATCCATCTTTTTTTTTCTAATTGAATTTATATAAATTGTTGGCTTAATGTTTGTTTTTTATTTGATACGTTTTAATAAACATTTATAAAATTAAGACTACAAACTCTTTCTCTTTCCTTCTTTTCTTCATACGATACAACCAGCAAGATACTATCAGCACAACAGCTATCAATATGACGCAACAAACAATTCCAACAACAATCATCCACAATGCAATGAAAAATTCACATCTTGCTCCTAAGTACCACGAGTTGGAAGTAGAAGGACATCTAACCAATAAATAATTTTTATTTCAAATCAAAATGATTAAACTGTTTAAATATTAACTACTTCGATTTAAATTATCAAAATATTTTTACATAGGTTACTGAATTATTTATACTTTAATTTCTAAATAATACTAAATAATTCAGCTTAAGCTTCAAGAGCACTTAACATATTTTAAGAAGCAACGTATTATTTGTATTTTAAGTTTTGAGTTTAAATAAAAATATACAATTTAAAAACTAAACATTTACTGATATATTTAAGTACTTATTAAGTTTAAGAAAAGTATAGTCTTGTAAACTTGATCACAATATAGAAACTTAAACTAAAAAAAGTTTACAGCTCGATTAAATTGAGAAAACATTTTTTATTTCAGACATCTTAAACTGTATACTGTTTAAACATAAGTATTATGCTATTAAAAAATGCAAATTATGTGCACAAGTATTAATTTTAAAACCACTTAAACTATCAATCGTATCACATAACAATAATATATCACTTTAAAACTGAGTTGTCGAATGCATAATTTGAACCTTTTTTTTGTAGAAAAGTAATTATATTATTAAATAAGTTTTTAATTAAGGTGCGTATTTAAAAAAGTTCTTAATAAAACTAAATTCTAATAACTGAAAAATAATTCAAACTTAAAATACATCGTTTATGATTTTGAAATTTATTAAGATTTTTAAACGAATACAACAGCCGAAAAAACTTATACTTTTTTCTTAGACATTTGTTTAATGAAAACTTTTATAACTAATATAATGAATATAGTACTAATATAACTGAATATAATGTTTAAAGAATTAAACTTGATGTTATCATGTTGTTTTCTATTTTATGATGTCACGTCTTATTTTACAATACTAACG
Source organism: Thalia democratica (assembly GCF_965202585.1). Taxonomy (NCBI): domain Eukaryota; kingdom Metazoa; phylum Chordata; class Thaliacea; order Salpida; family Salpidae; genus Thalia; species Thalia democratica. The sequence continues at coordinate 65,746,970 of NC_139165.1, forward strand.
TGCAGACTGGAGCTGTATTTACGTCACTTTGTTCACAAGTTCCGTTATTCAGGCAGAAACCTAATTTACACTCAGACTGGCAAGTTATATTCACACCTTCTAAAACTTCAGTACAAACTAGGTTGCCACTACATACTGAACCCTCTTCTAAGTTTGTATTACAAAGTGGGTCTCCTGAGTTTATGAGTGTAATGCTTTTGTTAATTTTATGTAAATTATAAGACAACTAAAACTAAAAACAAACATTGTTAGTTATTTATTATTTAAAAAAAAACTTTTTTAGTTCAATAAATTCAAATTTTAGAAGGCATTTCGATTTACTAATACTACGATAGTTTTGGAGAACTTTAAAAAAGATAAGTGTTACTTTCAAAACTTCAATTCAAGATATAAAACTTAAAAAATAAACCTTTAAAAAAACTAAACTTTCGGAGTACAACATATTCAAAAAAAAAAAAAAAAACTGTATATGTACAACTTATTTTAATAAAAAATTTGTTATAAATTATATGTAATGTTAAACTTTATTTAAGAAAATATTACCTGTAAACAAAAATGAATCCCTGTTTGAAATCGTAAAGAAGTCATTTAAAGTAGATCCTGAATTTATTAAAAAGTTTCTTAAAGCATCATAGTCTCCTATTGTATCTATAACATCTTCATTCCTGTTATTTTCTGCTAACGGAACGTATGAATACTGTGCTTCATATGTTACCTTAATTAAATAAGATATTTAACTTAGTTAAACTAGACATTTAAGTAATGTCAAAACCTAAAGTTTTCTTTAATTGTTTTTTCTTTAAAATAGCAAACCAAATAAACCTGAACATCATCGTTATTAATCCGGTTATCTTCAATGTTTCGAAGGACAACAAATCCTTCTAACTTGTTATATTGGCCAATCATCTAATAAAAAATTGATGTGCTATTACCTAACTATATAAAGTTGATAAGGTCAGTAAGTAAGATATTGTCTAAATAATCACTACAAACGCAGTATAATATGCACTTAATATTAAGAATCTATGACTGTTAATAATTTCAAATTTAGTTATTTTTTATTTTCAAAAGTTACTAGGTAATGTTTAACAAAAAAATTGTTATTATAATTTAAATAGATAATTTAAAATTCTAAATAATCCGAACTTATTTTTTTAAACTGAATTTTCAATATTTTTAATTTCTGCTTCATTTGTTAAACAAGTATGTATATCTAAACAGAAATGTTTTTGTATAAACAAAAATATACAATCTTTTTAATTAAAATTTTCAAGTATAGATACATTTTTAAATTTTAGATAACTTGTTACTAAAAACAGAGTTTTGTACTGTTTCATAAAAAAACAATTTTATGATGTTTTTTTATAGTATTTTGATACCTCGTTTTTGATTTTATTCAACTTAATAGTAAGTAAAATCTTGATAAAAAAAATACTAGTTAATAACATTTACAAAAGTAAAATATTTAACTTAGTTTATAACTAGATACAAAGGCTAAAACTTACCGAGTTTACAAATGTTTCCTCAACAAAACTAGAAGAAGATAATTTTCTTCTTAAAATTAGAGTAGTTCTATAAATTTTTGAAATCCCCAAAGCTGTAAGCAAAAAACAACATATAAAGCGTTAAAATATAGTTTATCAAAGTGAAAGTTTTAAAAATGAGCTTTTAAAAAGTAATAAAAAGCTAAACTTTTACTTGTAACGGAAATACAAGTGTTTGTTGAAAGGTTTATTTGTACACCAGGTCTTTAGAACAAATTTTTCGAGTGCTTTTTTATCGTTCAATAAACAATATATATCAAAAAATATAGTTATTTTTCATAATATAAAATATTTGGTTGTTAAACTTTAATTAAACAGTCTTCAAAATAGTTTTCTAACGATATGTTTGTAGTTTTTGTTTCTGTTTTTAAAAGAATTGAACTACACACAATTTCTATTTACGTGCTACAGTTCACGAAACTTATTTTTAACTAACAGTTGCTGAATAAATTCATCTTTTTTTATACAGTTTTCCACTTTTATATATTATACCTAAATATTGGGAATAGTAAGTAGAACTATTTTTTATTGACCTTTAAATTTTACTATGGTTAAAATTTTGTTTACTAACGTATCATGCCAGGTTGATCTTCTACTGTGACTAGCGGGAACCTGTCTTGTTCCTGAGCAACTGCAAAATTGTTTTACAAAGTTGAAACTATACAGCTAACTTCTTAGTGTTTTTGTTAATAGCTTTTACACTTGTAATAAGTGTTTTGTTTATTTTAGCGTATATTTTTGTTAAACAAAGTTTAAATTAGATACTGATGTAGGTAAATATGTATTACTTAATTTTTTATGAAGTATTTTGATTCATTTAAAAAGTATATATGTTTAATTAGCATTATAATTAGCGTAAAAATTAAAAATAAATATGTTGTTATACAAACATTTTTTTTTTAAATAAGTAAACTTTTCTCTATCTAAATAATTAAATTTATTAAGACAAATCGTTTAATAACTGAACGTTTAAAAATTACTTAATTCTAAGTGTAAATTAATATGTAAACAAATGTAAGTTAAACATACTTATGGATATAAAAGTGTTAAACTAGATTGTACTCAAGTTTTTTATTTAGTACACTTTATAGATTTTTTGTTTTCCTTCTACAAACTAAATTATATTAAAACACAAATGAAAACTAGGAATTTAGTCTAAACACAGTTAAAATTACATTGAGTATAAATTATTTAAACATTGTTGTTTACTTAAAAAAAGTAAAAACAAACATTCAACAAATTTAAAATTGTTTAAAAATGTTCATTTGGTAAATTGTCGTTGCTCGATTAGTTTTAATAAGTGTAGTGTATTGTAAACATAAAATTTTATTTATTAAATAATCCTTAAATATTTTAAGGACAACGGTAATCTTAAACTATTTAGAAAATAAACTTTCTAATATATTGTAGTTAAAAAACAACAAAAATTAACTATTCATATTGTTTTGTTGACACATTCATAGAATAGCTTTTTATTTTTTTCATTTAATAATTAAATCTACGTTAGAGCTTTCCATTTGATATAGTAAACAAGGCATACATATATTTTCAACATAAAGTTTTCTAAAGTTTGTCATTTAGTTCTTGTTATTACATAAGTTTAAATTTATAGCTGGGTATTTAAATTTATTTCCAAAAACTTAATTTGATACTACTTTATATTAAAGTATATAATTTTAGGCCATATACAATATAGAGATACTAATAATTTTTGTACAAAAAAGTTTAAACAGAGTACTGAGTATAATACAAACTCCTAATAGAGTAATTAAAAATTAAAAAGCAAGTAATTCTTCTGTTCACTTAAGTTCAAAAATTTTCCTTAACTACAAAAGGACTTTTAGTGGCTTGCTATACGTTATTTTTATTTATTTAAATCTTTAAGCAAAACTTAGTTTTTATAAATAAAAGTACTTTTTATTCTTTGTCCAATAGTTATAACTATTTTTTCGGCAAAAAAAAAGTTTTTTAACTTAGGTATAGTTTAATTTAGAACTAACGACTTTTGTAAACCAGTAACTCGAAACAAATAGCTTTAAAATGATATCTCAAACTTACTTGTGTAACATAGTAGTGTTACAAACAGAATTTTTTTCATATTAAAATCCTGTATGAAGACTTTTTTAAAGTTTATAAACGAACTATGTTAATTAAACTGTAAAATTATAAATCAAAAATTAGAAAAAAAGAATAATACATACGATCAGTTATGTAATTATAATGCTCTAACCAAATATAAAAAAGAATAGCTTCTATAACCAAAGTCATATGTTATAAAAAAATTAATAATTGTGTATTTATACTCTGAGTTTATAAATTATATTCTACTAGTATAGTTTATAACTAAAACTTTTCGCGAGTCTTACTTTTGAAACTTAAGAAATTCAACCTTTAGAATTAGTTAAAACAAATCTCTTTTTAAAAATGTTTTTATTGTGCAAAACTTTAATAATTCAAATCTCTAAAGCTTTCTGATGCTCAGTGTTTTCTGTTTCAAAAAATAAACGAAAGCACTTCTTGAGTGTTAAAAGCATCAATCGTCATGCTTCACTTAACGCGCACAAGGGCGAAGCCTGGATATTATTTTCTCCATTTTCTTACGAAAACAACGATGTTAAAAATTTTGCTTACTTATGGTGCCTAGCGATAGAAATATTTAATGTTTATAAGTAGCGAACAAGTAGTAAAATTTTTAAATAAATTACTCTCTGAAATTATTTTAAAATTTTATAAAAATTGTACTTTGTTGTTACTTTAGTTTTCCTTAATTATTTAATACTTATTATTTGTTAAGGTTGATTAAGGTAATAAAGTTTGCATATGTAGTGTTTATACCTAGTTAAAGAAAAAAGTAAAATACTGTTTTAGTAAAAGTATAAACTTTGGGTACAATTTATGTTAAATATAATAAATTATGCTTTAAGTGATTTAAGAAAAAAATCGATTTTTTTTGACTTACAAAAACAAGTTGAAGATTATTTTTTTAATATAAAAAACATTTAAAAAATCTCGTTTTTAAAACTAATAACATTCGTTTTTACGGTTTTTTTTATGTATATCTTCGAAGTTTACATAAATTTTTAAGAAAAACAACGAATTAGGTTGTATCTTTACGTAAGCAATTAGTAACACTTGAAATAAATTTTTTAGTTAGTATTTTTAGAGGTTAAAGAAATATATACTATATATGCAATAAGCTGAAACATACCAAGTTAAAAATACTTGTTTAAATTATATCTTTAAGTTATTACATAAATTTTTACCAGTTTATTCGATTTTTTATTGAACGAAAAAAAAAGCGCCCAAACATTTGGTCCTAGAACCTGGTGTACGAAAAAACCTTTCGGTTATCGAGTCATAAACCATGATACAGTTTAAAGTCATGTCCAGGACAAGGAATTTATGTTGCTACTTAATTTGTATTTTGTTTAAAAGTAAAATACTAATTGGAAAAACACACTAAAAAAATTAGATATTATCATTAGTGTAATTTTATTAAGATACTTCTAGTTGTGAACCAAATTTAAGTAAAATGCAAAGTAGTCCAATAACAATAAAATTAACGATAGTCTAATGACATGCAAATAAGTAGATTATATTAGATTACACTAACAGTAAAAATTTCCTTATTTATCTAAAACTGCATTAAAATTCATTGAGCTTGTATATATTACAAACAAACTAGTTTAGTAGTAACAGGAAAAAAAAATTATCAATCAGCCGTTTAAAAGCTTTATTGACATTTCTTTAAACAATTTTTATATTATTTATGATACAACAGTGTAATCTAAGTGATATAAATTTGTTTTTTATATGATGTGATTATCAAAAACACAAAAGGTATAATATATATTAGGTTATAGGAAATCGTTGTTTTTAAAACTATTGTAATTTAAACTTTTTTATTTTCCTATCGTCTTATATAGTTTATTTGTTTATAAATTAGAAAAAAAATCAAACTTATGAGCAGTTTTTATTAGCTTTTTTCAATTTAAAAATAAGATACCTAAATATAAATATAAATAGTTTAATAATTAACTTTTTTAGGATAGCTTCTGTTAGTTATTTGATACAATTCTAATTTAACAATTTACATTTCAAAGGTTAACATCAAATACTTATTGTAAATAATATCATGCTACTTTAATAGAGGAAACTTTTAGCTTTATATAAGTTTGTAAATAACATAATTGTCAATATTAGAACTTAATTTTTTATCAGCTAAAAATTAATGGTAATACAAATTAGTTAAAACAAGTTTTCCAAAAACTTTCTTTGATAAAAACTTCATAAATTTGGTAGAACACTGTATTTGTTTTAGGTTTTTTGAAAAGTATAACTACCAAGGTTCGTCTACAGTAATTTTTTTATTAGAGATTATCTTATTTAAGTAACGTAAAACTATAAAAACAAAACTATTTACTAACAACTTTACACTATAAATACTTTAAGTAAAATATTATTTTATTTAGAGATAGGACAAATAGTTTGTCTTTTTTAAAGTCAAAATTTAAATTTTCCTTTAAATTTTTTTTTAGGCAAAGTAAAAAAATACTTTAATAAAGTATCTTAACGTGTGCACATATTCTTAAATATTATTTATTTTAACAACTAAAAATCAACGCAGTATATAATAATAATGTACGGTTGCAAGAGATAGGTTTTTGTATACTTTGGTTGTTGCTTCTTTTCAGTTTTAAACTTCTTTTTTACATACAGTAAATATGTTATAACATATTCGATCTCCAAATCGTTCTATCATGCTAATTGTTTTTGTGTTTTTTATTCTTGATCATATGCGTCGTAATTCATTAAATTATATCAAATAATCAACAAACGTTCGGCTTAGATTGTTTTTTTTTTTTTTTGCAGTACTTCTGATATTTCGACGTATTTCATACTTTCAATATAACTTCTTTGAGGAGGATTTTTGTTTCTGTAACTTTTAAAATATTATAACAAACACTTTTTATTTAGTAAAATAGTTTTAAGCAATATCTAAACTGTATGGTTTTATAAATAACCAATGCCTTTTATTTTTATTTTTAAAATGTTTATTGTGTTAGTTTTTGTAATAAAGAGATAAAGCTGAGCTAAATTATTTCATTGAAAACTATTTGTTGTTCTTATTTCGTTAGCATCTCTATAAACAAACATAATAGGTAAATTAATAATTTTGGGGTAATTATAATTTTCTTATATTTGTTTGATTTGAAAATTTATAATAAGTTTTAAATATTTCTGTTTTAAATTTATAACTATTTAAAAACTATATTAAACTAAATTTACTATAAAAGTAGAATGAAAGGTAAGTTTTTAGTCTACTTTTTTTTTTCAAGAATTGGCCAGCTTCTAAAATTTTAAATAGTACTAGTTATGACTAAAAAACTATTGAAAATCTGTATTATACTTCTAAAAGCAAAACACTTACAAAAAGACCTTTCGTTTATTAAAACACTGTAAATCCTTTAAAACAGATATTTTATTTTAATAAAAAGTGATACTATTTTGATAAATGAAAGATCTTTTTCAAGTTTTTGGTTATTAGAATTAAGACATATTTTTAAACAATTTTTTACCAAAACTAGTAATATATAAATACTTTGATTTATGAAAACTAATATTTAGGTTTATTTTACGCGAAACTATCACATTTGTAAGCATAAATTTTTTCAAGTTTTTTAGCAGTTAAGTATATATGGTTAGCAGATCAAAAACTTTTAAAAACAGAAAAAAAATAACTTTAAAACGATTAGAAGGATATTGCAACGTTTAAACAAAATTTTTGTTTTGACATATAAATACGTTAACCTTTTGCATTTTTTACACCATAGTGAAATTTTAACTATCAAAAATTCATAAAAAATATTATAATTGTTTTTTTTAACTCAGTGTAAAACAATAATAAAATGTTAATAGTAATTTTTTTGTAACAGTTCTAAAATTTTACACGAACACCTGTGTTAAGAGTTAGGCTAACACCACTGTGGGTGTTGGGATTTCGGGTGGAGTTACTAAAAATCCTTTAGACAGCTTTTCAGGCAAATCTGACTCAACACACCTCTTTGTAACTAGAGCTAAATAATCTTCTAATCTGTTTGAAGATTGTCTGGCGGTAGGATGATAGCAGTATAAGCCTAAGGAGGTTTGAACCGGCTGACACTGTTCAGGTAATTACCCTGTCGGTTAGATACACTTATTTGAGATCAAAAATGTTTAAACTTTGAGTCAGGCAATACTATTTAATTTAACATCTTTTAGTTATTGTTAATTTAGTTAATATTAAACTTTTTTTCGTAATTCTAGTAAGTTAACTAGTTTAGTTATGTGTTTAATGCAAAAAAAATATATTCATATTTAAATGTGCTATATTTATTTGTTTTGTTCCTGTGAGCTGGAGGCTAAATAGCTCGGTGCATCTACACTGAAAAGTTTTTTGAATCTTTTATTATTTAAAAACATGTTGAAAAGAGTTAAAAGTAAAGTTTACAAAGCAAATAAAATATTATGTACAAAAATAATGCTTTTTTAAACGTAAAAAAAAAGTTATCAACCAACAAATTTGTTAAAAATTATCTACTTAAGGAATTTAGTGCATCAGAAATGTTAAAAACTGAATCTATTGGAAAAATAAAACACATGTGGTCATAACATGTTAAACAGATTTACTTCAGATCGCGTACTTATGTTTCTATAAACTTAATCTTATGTTTAAACTGGATGTTAATAAATAATTAGATTTTTTAAATTTAAACTTTAAAGCTAGGTGATTTATGCTTTTTACAAACTTTTAAGATTGATAGCATAAAGTTAAATATTTCATCAGTTAAATACTGTTTTTCTAGAGAAATAACAAAAAGTTTAAACAAACATAAAGTAAAAGTAGATTCATAGTTTTCAAGCTTTAAAAATAAAAATGTCAAAAACAATTTAATTAACTTGTATTGAACATTTGCTGACATACTAAAAAATTGCGAAAAATTTGCATTCAATTAAAATATATAAGCTATAAGTATGTGGTTTTAAATGTATTAAAATAGGGGTGGGCAACGTACGGCCCGCAGGCCGGATCTGGCCCGCGAGCGAAGTGACAGGCCCGCAAAGGATCAATATTATAGAATTTTTATAAAACTTTGTATCATATTTTTACAAAACAAAACTGTAAGAATTTGACTTTAAAAACATGCTAAAAAATGACTTTATAATTTAATGTGTACTAATAAATACACCATTTTGTCCTTATATTTTGTATTGTTCTAACTTAGTCGGAATATCTTTTTTTCAGATTACCTCAAGCAAAGTGTTTTTTTAAGTACGATAAAGTGATTATTTAAGTAAGTTTATATACGTACCTTTGTCAATTACAATGTCAATTATATTTATAGTTATTATTTGAACATGTGACATGTCTCAATCTACATCTTAAGCTGTCAGACTTCAAAAAGTTTTGTGAATTTAAAGGATTCAAAAAAGTGATCAACTGTATTTATAAAATTAGATTCTAGCCGGATCCAAAACTTTTATTTAAACTAGAATCCGACCGGATCCGGATCTCGATTTAAAATTAGTATCTAGTCGGATTCGGATCTAAAAAGTCATTATTCGGCTAGATCCGGATACCGGATCCGGTAAATAAATAATTCGAGATGCTCCGGCCCTTAAATGGTTATTTTTTTCCGGATCCGGCCCGTTGATTGAAAAACATTTCCCACCCCTATTTTAAAACTAAGATTAAATAAAATGTCTTAAGAATCACAGAGCTTTTGGTAAAATATTATATCGCATTGTAGACAGATCAAAGTGCATAACATTTTACAAAAATTTATTAATATACAATACGGCGCGTAAACAATTTTTTAAAGTGAAATAAGAAAACATATATAATAAACTTGCGTTAAGTGTTCTTTAAACTAGAAAAATGCACCAAGTAAACTTACTAAGCATAGGTTTGCACTAGACTGACAACTTTTAATATAAACTTACAAACCTGTTATGTGCTTTTTAAGATACATAGTTTTAAATGTTGCAGATGCTTTTCACTTTTTACGCTTCCTATTATAAAGTTTTAAGACCTTTTAGTTATTTTAGTCATGTAAACTCTAGTAAAAAATTGTACACCTAATTGTATTTAAAACATTAAGCGACGATTTCCTTATTGTGTCACTAATGTTCTTCTTCTTTGGTTTACAACTTTTGATTGCTACGATTTATTAGAGCTTTGAAATGTTAAAAATAAAAAATAGATACAAAATACAAATGCCCTTTTTTCTTATTAGCTCAAGTTAACGATAAAAACAAAATGAGATAATATTAAAATTCTTTTTTAATAAATATTTTACTAGGTAACAAAGTTTTATGTACTATTTAGGACTACCCTGGTTAAAAAATAAAATTAACTTATTTTATTTATACAAGAAAGATATTTTAAAATAGTAAGGACAATCTTTATTAATGGTTTTTAAGTTTATATTAAGCATTTTTCTAAAACTTTATCTAATATATGATTGCTATGACATTATTCTGAAACACTTATTTTTCATGCTTGATTTTAATTAATGCGTAATAGAATTAATTTGTTGTAAAGACACTTTACATCTTACTGTCTTTTACAATGCAGGACTATCAACTGCATAGTTACAGCAATTATAAAAACTATGATTACTTAAGTATTTAATTACCAATATACAATATAACTTTTATTCTAAAACAAACTTATTCCTTAAGAAAATTAATTATTTAATAACTATAACTAATTTGATTTTTAAGAATATTAACAAAATATATTCATGTTAACAATAAAAAATTAATTGAATAACACGTGTTAAACTTTTGAAAATTTGAGTACTATTAATCTAAATTAATATAATATTACCGCATTGTGTTATAAATGTGAGAGATTTTAGTGTAACAAAATAAACTGTTATTGATCTACATCTTCACCAACAAATTTCTTACACTAATGCAAAAAAATGTATAATTTTTATTCTAAAGCGTGACAAGTAATATAAATTAAGTTGCTGTACTCATAGTTATGAACTTTGGTTTGTGCAGTTTAGCCTGTTTTTGTCTTAAGCAAAATTTATGACTTTTTATTAACATTTCAACTTTTGTAGTAGCTTATGAAATTGACAACTTACACTTCACAATAACCTTATAATTATTATCACGAGTAAAACCTTCTTTTATGCAAGTAGTACTTTTTAAAATACTCCCAGCAGCCTGATTTCAACTAATTAAACTATATTATCTGACAGAAGTAGTAATTTTTCCTTCAGGGTCTTTACACTAAACAATGTTATTAACATACTACGTGATGTTTCTCAGATTGGTTTAACTGATTATAACGTTTTGTGATATACGTCAGTGATTTGATTATACTACGGGTGTTAAAATACATTATAAATAATTAATTTTAATTGAATAAAATTGAAAAAAATTAATAATGAGTGTATAAGTTAAAACATTAACTTTTTAAACAACAGAAAAATGAAACAGGTTTTTAAATGGTGAAGTCACTAAAATAGATTGTGTTGCACTTAAGTCCTTTGTATAACAAAATTTTCTAATAAATTTTTTTAAGTAATATATGTATGTATTTTATTTTGTAGATTTCACTTATATTTTTACTAATATTGTAACTTAAAGTTTCATTAACTTTATAGTATGTTTAATCAATTAAAACGATAAGTGACACCTAAAACCAAATTCTAACACTTACTAACAAAATTAAACAAATAATAAGCACAAGAAAAAACGTAGCTAAAATAACTTATTTATATTTACAGAATTAAACTACAAAACTTAAGTTGAAAATAAATAGTGTAAACCGAAAGGTTTGTAATACACTATGTAAGTAAATACTATGTTTAAATATGAGATCCCAATATTTATAGAATTAAGAGAAAAATTATCAAGTGTTGTCTTCTCATTACGCCACTAATACAGCTAGATTTTAAATTCTAGTAAAAAAACTAACTTTTCAATCACTAAAACTTTAGTACGAGAAAAAAAGTACTTAGAAATAAAAAAAACTAAATTGCTGTAAAGTTATATGCTGAAAATGACATCGAAACAAACTAAAAATTAAACTTTCATAAAATCTGGTGTGCCCTTAGTAAAAAAAAATAAGTTTAACTTTTATGAAATGGATTTTAAATTTCATCAAATCAAATTTACAAAACTTTTGAATATCTAAAAAAAAATAATAAAAAAGCTTTTATTCCTTTAATAGACCTAAATATTTATACCAATCATCAAGAAATTATCAAACAAATTAGTACAAAGATTGCTATAAAAATATATGATCAACGATAAATACTTAAACATTCTAAAAAATTAAACCACCTAATTAATAAAGTTATTATAAATATAATTATTATCTAACGGCTAATATTATCTTGAGGCAGATAATACTTTAAATCGATTCTTGCTTTTTCCAGAATTTCCGCAACTCTTATACTGTCTTCATGCTTATGCAATGGTGATTCTATAAGACCTGGATAAATCAAACATCACTAAACTTAGTTTTTATTTATATTTTATTTAATTAAAATTTTAAAAACATCTAACTATAAAATTTAAATACTTTATACTTTTACAATAGAAAATTTAATTAAATATTTTACATTTTCATTATTTTATATAACATTAGTAAACATTAATAACTATATAACATTTAGCAAAGTTTATTTAAATACAGTAAGAATAATTCTTATGTAACAGATAAACGTTCTGCATTTCATATACTTTAAACTATTTGATAAAAAAATTAACTTTCGACATACAAAATAAGAATTTCTTTTAAATAGTTTCATAAACTTGAACGTTAAACATTTTTTGTAATGAAAATGTTTTTGTAAGACATCTTAAGTCTGATTTTATAACGCGTCAACATTTTCAGTCGTTTTTCTTGAAGCCAAGTTTAAAAACTAAGTAAAATAAGTTTTATAGAGACTATTACTTTATAATACATAAAAAAAATTAAACTTAAAAACTTTACTATCTTGATTTATATTTTTAAATATATTTGTTTATATTAACAGGGTTGCCAAATATGTTTGGCAAATTTTCTCCAGGTTTTCAAAATTTCTTCCAGGTTTTTAAAATTACACGTTTTAGAGTCTGATTTTAGTTTATTAACTAAGTTTAAGGTAAAAAACTGTGTTAAATAGTTTTGACATTGAAAAGAAATCTTAAAGCTTCTCTAAATGTGTTTGTTAATAAAAAAAACTATTTGATCACAAATTTTTTTTATCTATATGATAGATTTTTTGTGTCAAATCAAAATTTTACTACTTAACATGTAAAATCTATTTAAAATTCCAGGCTTTACAGGTTATTTACTGATTTTTGTTCGAAATTCTAGTTTTTTGTCAATTTTTTTTAAAATCCAGGTTTTTTTCAAATTTTCTCAAGTTCCGGGTTTTTTAGCCTAAATTGTCAAATTCCAGGTTTTTTGGCAACCCTGTATTAATAACTATAAACTTGATATAAATAAAACAAGTATTTCCATAGTGAATCTAGTTTTAATAAATAAACTGTGAAGGTAAACTTCTTATTAAGCCTTATAGTTGTAATAATTTTGTTTATACTAAGTAATTAAAACAGTCTTACGTTGTACATTTAAAAAAGTATAAGCTGATTTCTATTTAAACTTGAATGAAAAGATGCACAGATTTCTAGTAATATAGCTTACCAATAAAACTAAAGACTAAATAAAAACTCTAGCTAATAATTTTTTTGTAGTTAAAACGCATTTGTAAATACACATGTTATTTACCTACTGAAGTAGAAAATTAAATTTACCTTTCAAAATACAATTTCGAACTTCGGTGGCTTGGTACTGGAGTCCAACACTGTTCCTGAAATTGAACTCTCCTTTTTGTGGGGGTGGAGGCAGTTCAAAGGTGAATGTGTCACATTTGTCGTGACCTTTATAAACTTCCACTGTAGTTGGGCACCAAAAGAACGGTCCTACCTTGAGTATTTTTTTAGAATATTATTGTTTTTTGTACAAGAAAAAAAAATTATCAAAATATTTGGTTCTAGGACCTGGTGAACAAAAAAACCTTTAGATTATCGAGTCGCACATCACTTGGATACCTTTTAACGTCTTGTCCAGGTCATACATAATTGTATAACAATAGGAATATCATAGTTATTATCATAAAAATTAACAACTAACGAAAAACACTCCTTTAAAGTTTTTTTTTATATTCTTCTTGATAACAGCTGTTTATAATATTTTTAAGTTAGTTTTAAAAAATTATTTACTTTTAAAGTTCATTCCAAGTTTTATATAAATATTATAATTAAACTTGAAACTTTTTTGTCAAAATTTATTGATGTTTATAACAGTTGTATTGATAAACTTAATAAATCTAAGAAAAAAGGGACAGTAAGTTTATTTTTTATTTTCTAAGAATTAAGCTTTATAAAGTATATTAAAACATTTTACAAAAAGTATTACTATGGATATTTTCAGAACTTTCAATAGTATTTTCTATTAATTTAGTGCTGTTTTACGAAATTATATCTTCAATATTTAAAATTAAGCTTTTTTAACTTGAAAACGTTTGAGTAGTTTTTTTAAATATTTATTATTAAATAAACAAAAAAAAGCATAATTACATAAGTTAAAACTTTATAAGGGCATTTAGAAGTGATTTGAAACAAAATTTTGGAAGTTAAAGTATCCTAGATTCTATAAAGCAATTTTTATGATATCACTAGTATAGTAATCATAAATAAATTTCAATTTGACTGTTGAATTCAAAATACAATATTATGATTTATTATATGTTTGATTTTTTTTTTGTATTTTAGTAAAAATTTAAACTCATATTTATACTCAAACTTTATTACTAAACAAAATGGTAGATCACTTCTGTACAAACTAAACCAAACACGTTCCATCAATACAGATTTCGATTATAAAAACTCTTTAGTTTGATGTATCCAACCGTACTTTATTGTAGTAAGTAATTTTTAGTTTGTTTAAAATACATTTTGAATTTTGTATTATAAAACTAATAGTTTTAACTGTTTGTTTAAATACATGCTTTAATAATTTATGTAGTTTTTAAGGTTTATAGTAGTCTGATAATTTTCTTTAAATTAGTCAAAAAAAATTTTTTTTGTTCAACGCTTTGAGAATAAGACACATGTTTAAAGTTTTGTCTTTTTCTAAATATAAAAATAAGCACTTGTAGTACTTAGTATTAACGTAAAGAGACTTTATTTCTTTTTAAAAGATTATCTAGTTTAAGTTTTATTTTTTATAAACAAGTTTGTTTCCGAAAAAATTAAAATAACCTTGCCAGAAACTGAAGGAGCTTTTTATAAATAATGTAAATTAGAAAAAATAAAAGTAAATATAGAAAACAAATTGCAACACAAAAACAAAGTTTACTTTTTGATGCTTGGTAAAAATTTTATTTGCTTACCGCAGGTTTAAACACAATGCTTACTTGTAGCTTGAAATATCTAAATATTTTTAATTAAGTTGTAAATGTACTTGTTATAAAAATACATTGCCATATCTTTTATTTTAGTATAAACAAGTTATGTTTAACAAAGGGTTTCTTAGAAAAATACTTTTAAATATATAAAACTTGATCATTTTATTACTTTCAAAAAATTAAAAAGTACTCTTTAAAAAAACAGTTTGTTTTTATATTTAAAGAATATATCAGAATAATCATTTAAAGATCAAAAAAATTACCACTAACGTTTTTAAAATTTACCTTTATATAACCTTTAGTACCATGTATAGAGCCTTCGTTGGCAAGAAAACACGTCACAGAAGAACTTATTGAAGCTGATCTATCATCAGAATACTTCAAAAGAATGTTCGCATGACCATCCACACCACTCTGTTTTTAATATTCAGATTAAAGATAATGTCTTTTTAAGCCTTGTAAAATACAGCTAATATGTTAGAAATCACCAAAATTCAACCTTCAACAACGATCCATTAGTGAGCTGACTTGTTGGTTTTTCATTGTTGAAAGCAAACTGTGCAAATTGAGCACAGTAAATACCTATAAAAAAATTGCTTATTAACGAAATTGTGCAAAAACTAAAAACAACAATACTGTTTTTTCTGTTTAAAATAAAAGTTTTATGAAAATAGTTGGTAGTTAGAGGCATAGGGCGGGATCACTTTTTTCACAGTTTAACTTATTTTATAGAGTCAGGGTTGGTGCGCGAATTTTGTTTTCATTTAGCCTGACTGAGACCAATTTAGCCTGACATTATTTCAAAGTAAGGAAAATCCTCTTTAAAAAACATTTAATGTCATTTATAAAACATTATAACCAGAAGATTTATACAGGGTTCGTGCGCGAAATTCCTTTTCATTTAGCCTGACAGAGACCTATTTAGCCTGACATTTTTTCAAAGTAGAAAAAATCACCTTCAGAAGGCATTTTGGGTATCGGAAGGTCTTAATTAGCAATTAACGCAATAAAAGTATTCACAAACACTATTTTTGAAGAAAATTAAAATTAAAATAAATTATTTTCAACATCTATCAATCGCTTACCCAGCAACTTGAATATTTTTAAACTGGTCATTATAATTTCTGCTTCAATGAATTCATACCTTTATTAAATTTTGGGGCTTAGTTACATCCACCGCTTATCACCCATATACAGGGTTAGTGTCAATTAGTACTTGAATTCGTCAATTATAAGTTACATGACTGGACCAGAAGCTTTTATTAAAACAGAAATGTGAATAAGTCTGTAAAAGAAAAACAAAATGTAATTAAACACATCTCTCAAAAACTTTATGTTATCATTAAAGCATCTTAATTTTTAAAATAACTAATTAAACTAATCATGATATTAAATAAGTTATTTCAAAGAATCCTTTAAAACGAATACATAAAGATAAGTATTAAACACATGATCTGGACTCTAAAACTTATCTTTTCATTAACAACATAATTTTTAAAATAACTACTCAAACTAAAAAAACAGTTTAAGCTTTTTATGTTACTACATAAACTATTCAAAAATATCTTTATAAACGAATGAATAAAAAAACATTTATATTAAAAATAATTTTATATTTAAAACTGTTATAATAAATAAATGTCTTTGAACGAAAGATAAACGTAAAATTATCTAAGCGTTATAATAAACTGAAACATTTAAAAAGAGTAAAATAAAAATTACTATCAACTCATTAACTTGCAAAATATGATTCTACTAATTATGAAACTTATATCTTTAAGCTAAGTTTTAGTCTTGTGAATATATCTCTAATAACTTTGAATTAACAGAAAATAAAATATATTAACAAACTGCTAAGAGTATTAATCTAAAAAGTATTTGGTATAAAGCCTTTATATTAGAAATTAAAACAGTTTAACCAACTAAGCTCTGAAAAACAAAGCTCATGTAAACAAATTCAGACAAACAGCTAAGTTGTTGAACTAAACTGTAATGTTTAAACTGTACTTTTTAATGAATTTTTATAATTATGACGTATATAATCTACTGAAAACAAAATAATGAAGATTCTTAAAATAATTTTAGAGATTCAACAAAAGGTTTAAAGCACTTATTTTTACAAATACTGACTGATTTTGTCTTTAATAACTAAATCTTTATTTAGAAATAAATTCACATCTCAATTTGATCTTAATTTAAAAAATTTCATGCATTTGAACTGACAAAAACTGAGATTCTCAAATTTTTAAACATAAAAACTGATTTAGCCTGACGTTTTTCAACTTTTTTCAAAAAAACTGATTTAGCCTGATTTAGCCTGACTTAGCCTGACGCGCACGAACCCTGTTTATAATAAAACACATAAATTGTCATGTTTTAGAAAAAAAATTAAATGACAACTTACACGAGTATTAAAATTCAAACAAACAGCTAAGTTGTTGAACTAAACTGTAATGTTTAAACTGTATTTTTTTTATGAATTTTCATAGTTCTGATGCATAATCTACTCAAAACAAATTAATGAAGATTCTTAAACTTTTTTAGAGATTTAACGAAAGGTTTTAAGCATTTATTTTTACAAATACCGACTGATTTTGTCATTAATAACTAAATGTTTTTTTAGATATAAATTCACATCTCAATTTGATCTTAAAAAGATTTTTCAATTCTTTTAAATCAAAAATTATCAAGCATTTGAACTGAGAAACACTGAGATTTTCAAGTTTTTTCATAAAAAACTGATTTAGCCTGACGTTTTTCAACTTTTTTCAAAAAAACTGATTTAGCCTGACTTGGCCTGACGCGCACGAACCCTGAGAGTTTAACTTTTGAGATTTAGCCGGTCAAAGTCGGAGGCAACAAGAAGTTTCTTATGAATGCGCAAACTAAAACAGCAAAAAAAAATATTTCACTAAAAATCTTTCTCCTCCTTCAGTATTTGAACAACTATTTAAAGCTTTTTCAGAGTAATCTTTAATAAATTTGAAACAACTTGTGCGAAACGTTTTTTTAATGTTTGTCATAATTTTTATGGCCTTTTTTTAAACATCTGCGCTTACAAGTTGTTTGTAATATTTAAGGCCATAGGGGGGGGGTAGAAGCTATTTTTTGACCAAAAATAACATATAGACTTATATTATAGTAAATTTCATAATCTTTCAGATGCTTTTTTTAGATTTTAAAAATATTAAGTAACTTTTTTTTCATGACCGGTTATATAAAGGGTTGTCTTTATAAAGGGTATATAAAGGGTAACTTTAAAGCCGTTTTTCTCAAGTTTTTAAAAACGGGCTTTAAAATCTATCTTCTCCTTCATTTTTCAAGCAATCTTCTTCAAATTTTCAGGAAATGTTCCTTACATTGTGAGAAAAAAACATTATTTGTGAATTTTAATAATTTTAAAAAATAAAAATTTTATGACAAAAAAAAAAAAAAAAAGTGATTTTTTATCAAAAAAAATTTTTTTTTTCAAAAAAAAGGTATTTTTACTTGAAATTTTTTAAAGTCACAAATAACGTTTTTTTGTTATTGTATAAAGAATAGACTGTGAAAGTTTGAAGAAGATTGCTTAAAAAATGAAGGAGGAGACAGATTTTGAATGCATTAGTCTTTTTTCGCCGTTTTAGTTTTTCCTTCCCATAAGGAACCTGTTATGCGGCCCGACTTTGGCCGGTCATATCTCAAAAACTAATTCGAATTTTTAAAAACGGTAAAAAGCAACTTGAAGCTTAGTAAAAACTCTATAAAATAAGATCAACTTGTAAAAAACATGGCCTACCCCCCCCCCCCTATGGCCTTAAAAGTACATTTCCTGAAAGTTTGAATTCAATTGCTTTAAAAATGGAGTAGGAGATAGATTTTTAGTAAGTTTTTCAAAATTCTGAGAAAATTTGTCTTGAAAATTTTTGACTTAATACTATTGTACCTGAATTTTGTTAAAAAATTTGTTATATCTCAAAAATTTATTGTTCGATAAAAAATATCTTATAGTATATACTCTAAGCTTTGAAATAAAAGTCAATGTTAAATTTTATAAAAAAATGTTGGACCCCTATGCCCTTACTGAGAATAAAACAAGTAAAACAAAGTAATCAATACAAAAACAATTATTAAACTAAATATAATACTTCAAAACAAAATGGTCAATTCATTAAACAAATAAAGACACTTTATAATCAAATTCTTTATGTATACATAATTCTTACTTATTTGAAAATATTGAAATTGCATCTAATCTTACTAGGTCAATTAAATTACTGCAATGGTTAATAACTCTAAATCTCTATAGCTTATAGCTATTTGCACAATCAATGTTATTAATAAAATATTCCGCTATCAAAGATTTTTTCATAGCAAAAGTGACAGCTTTTGTTTTACTGTTAGTCTTTTCTTTCATGAAAAGCGTATCTGCTGGGTAACATATCTGTGTTATTTGAGAAGAAAGTGCAAGATCTTACACAATCAACTTACAAGAGTAGTATTTGTTTCAAACCCAGTTCTAAGATTGGAGCTCATGGACCGAATATCTTAGCTAGATAAAAGTTGTGTTGTATTTAACTGCATCTGTAAAAGAAGCTATATTGGGCAGACTTCCAGGCATCTTAAAACAAGAGTTAAAGAGCAATTACCTAAATGTGTTTTAAACTTCATGGAAGAAAAGACTAACAGTATGACAAAAACTGTCATAAATGCTATGAAAAGATCTTAGATAGCGATCATTTGATTAAAAACAGTTACTGTGCAAATAACTACGAGCTATCAAGATTTAGATTTATTAACCATTGCAGTAAGTTACTAGACCTAGTAAAAATAACGACTATTATTATGTTTTTAAATAAGTCAGAATTACGTATATTAAAACATTTCTATTATAAAAAGCATTAATCTGTTTAATTAATTGATCTAATGACTTAGTTTATTAATTGTTTTTGTGTTGATTACTATTTTTAAATTTAATATTCTATTAATAATTAATTAGCTTTTAAATTTTTTGTTGTTTTTAGTGAAAAGTTTTAATGAAAATTTTTAGTTGTTTTTAAACTTATGATACTCTGTAGTAAGTGTTCATAAATAATTATTTAAGTAAATGTTTTTATTAAATTGCAATAGACTGATCTTTTTATTACTGATAATAAATACAGGGTGGCCACTGATTTTTGAGAAACTTCATCCAGGTTTTTGAAAGTACACGTTTTTAGGTCTACTTTAATTTAAAACTAAGTTGCAGATAAAAAAACTGTGTTAAATAGTATAATAACTTTGAAAAGATACTGTAATGCTACTTTATGTGTTTTTTAAACAACGTTTTAATGTATTTGTTCTTTCAAGACTTTATTTTATAAACTAAGTTTCGGTCAAAGACCTCGTCAGTGCTTAATGTTTTAATGTTAATAATAATTTAATGTGTTTTTTAATTTAAAAAAAAATTGATGATGACGAAAAAATCTTATCTATATGATAATTTTTTTGTGTCAAATCAAGATTTTCTGACTTAACATGTAAAAATGTTTCAAGTTTCAGATTTTTAGCACCCTGTAAAAATTTTAAGCAATGAAAAATAGTAAAAAACTAAACTTTATATTTCTAACTTATAAATATGTACCTAATTTATAAAAATAACTTAAAAAGTTAGATTACGTTTTTTACAAGTTTATTTTACTTCATAAATTTCTATCTTAGCTGTTTGATACTTGAAAAACTTTATTAGATTGAATTTTCAATAAGAATATTTTAAACCAGGGTTTCCTTAATAGCCCCCTTGAGGTCCATAAGGTCATAATTTGAAACTTACACTAGATATTCTTGAGTTGATGATGAAGAGTAAAAAAAAGGTGTTTTAATGGTTGTTTTTTGAGTAATGTTGTTGGAGGGGGCCATGTTCTTTAAAAGGGGCCTTTTTAAAATAATTTGGGAAACCCTGTTTTAAACACTAAGTATATATTTAGCCTATAACTTAAATTAATAAAATGCAGCCGAAAAACATTGGTTAGAAAAAGTACTTAATATTTGATATCTAACCCAGGTCAAGCAGGCTTCCACCACCCATATCTTTTCTCTCAATTCTAGGAGTAATTGGAAAGCAGTCACCAAAAGTTGTATGGCAATATTTTATTTCTCCAATTGCACCACTTGCCATGATCTCTTTTGCTTTTTTATATGCTGGGAAAAACCTACTCCAGACTGCCTTTTTAGAAAAAAAATTGAATTATATATCTAATTGTATGTTTACCACATAGTTTTTGTGTTAAAACTTTATTCTGACTAACAGCGTTTTCATAAATTTATTTTTTTGTTTTTTTTTTATTAATAATTTTTATTAGGTTTATATCAATTATTTTTTTATTACTGTTACCCCTAATCCTTACACTTGGTCGGTAACTGTTTTTTTTTTATTAGTTTATTTACATTTAATTTTTTTCTTGGTTTTTTTAATACTTGTTTAATATTCTTTATTTTTCTTATCTATTTAACTATCACTGTTACCCCTGAGCCTTATACTTGGTCGGTTACTTTTTTTTTAAATCAATTTATTTTTAAAAATAAATTTTTTCTTATTTTTTTTCATTTGCTTTTTAACTTTCGTACAAATGGGACCCTCCCTGCAAAAGTTTTTTGTGCAAAAGTGACCACTCGTGCATATTTGACCCTCCGTGCAAAATATTTGACCCGTTCCCCAGTGCACTAAACACACAAAGTTTTTGGTTACAATGCTATGAACAACTTAACTGAACTTTCTAGATACATTTGGAGTTTAAAACAAAAATATTTAAACTACAAAACTTTACATTAGAAGAGAAAATATAAAAGTTTATCTAAAACACGGCTAGAAAGTATGTAAACTGGAAAAAATGTATATGGAATGTCTAAAATTCAAATATTAAAATAGAGATTAGAAAGACAGAACATATGCAGTATCAAAGGTATGAAGTATTGCAAGATAATTTTAAGAAAAAGTGACCTTTCTTAAATAAGAAACAGCCAAACTTGATTTATAACTCTACTTTAATGAGCCAATTTTAACAGTAATTGAACAAATAAAAAAATCCATTTAGTAAGCTAGAAAACAAAAAAACTATAAAACATAATTCTAAGTTTTTTATCTAAAACTATACATATAATAACTTGTATTATTTTTAGTAGACAATAGTATTACAGCAGAAAAAAAAAATCATGCTAGTTATACAAAAGTAAACATTTCTAATATTGTATATAACTAATACATACATGCAAAAACAACTAGGTTTATGTTAAAGTTAATTTCGTTCCTAGCTAAACTCATCAAATCAGTGAGAAAATTGATCAAACAAAAAATGAATAAAATTATTTTTATTTTTTACTAAGATTATAAGTTTTCATTTTTTCTGTCCTGGACAAGACGTTAAAGTGTACTTGTGGTGTGCGACTCGATAACCAAAAGGTTCTTTGTGCACCAGGACAAAGTATTTTGAGCGTCTTTTTTTTGTTTAATAAACTATAAATATTTACTAGGTATTAAAAAAACACTGTAAACGTATTGAAAACATGGTACTGAGAACACACTGTATTGTAAAAACACACTGTAAATAATTTTAGATGCTACAAATTAAGACTATTATTTCAAAATGTTTATTTGTTATAGCTGAAGTTTATTTATATAGATATGTTGACTGTACAAACATAATCTTTTTTTCTTATTATTTATGATATTGTTTTTTTTTCTTATATTTCCTAACTGCTACGTTCTCAAGTATTCATAATATTTGGTTAGGTTTTTGTTCTGCAGAGTGTTTTCATTTTTCTTAATAAAATAGACTTTTTTTTGCATCATTAAAATATATAACATAATAAAACAAGCACAGACTATACCTTTTTGGTATGTTTTAAATTATTAATATTTTTCTTGATATGTGGACCTTATCTATTCACTACATATTTTTGTTGACTATTTGTGTTTATTCAATCAGTTGTAAATCAAGTTAGAAACTAAGCAGTTTTTATTGAATTAACCAGTTTTATAGCTGTAAGCTTTTTTTATAATAATAAATTATTTTGTTTATAACATTTTTATGTTTTGAATTTAGCTATACAATAAACATTTTGTTTCTATGCAATATATTTCATTAGAATGATTAAATCTTTTAAAATGTTTCTAACTCTTTTAGGAATTTTTTTCAATTACTAAGGATACTTTGAATTAAACTGCTGGATTTGAGTGTTTCACTTTTAGTTTCAAATTTTTTTAATTGTTTTTTAACAATTTATAACAAATTTTTACTTAGCTAGTTTAAATTAAGGACTGTTCATTAGACTTGTTTTATGTGGTCAAAAGTGCTTACTAAGTTTTTCTTTATATATGTATTGTAAATATATATTTAAGAAGGAAAAAAAATGTTTATATTAGTATCGTATTTTCCTGTCTTTAATATACATTTACTATATTTTGTCATTGTTTAATATTCTGTCTGGACTTTTTGTCCTTTTAGTCCATTGGGCTAATTAAAAATGGAGAATTCTGCCAAGAGCTATTAACACATCCTTAGTTTTATAAACAAGACTTGTATAATTTAAATAAAAAAAACTTTTATTTTTGTAATTGTAGCAAAAAAATATTATGATTACAAATCAACTTATTTAGTAAAGACTTTTTATCCGATAAATAATGGCAAAAGGGAACTATTTACGAAGTACTGTTAGCATTAAAAAAATAGTGAATACAGATCAAGGTTTACTACATTCATTTTCATAGACGCCCCCTTGGCAGAATTTCAAAAAGTAATCACCCAAAACCATTTAATATATCGCCCTTTTATTAGTTATTTACTTTTTAAATTGATTAATTACCTTAAAGTAGTTAATTATGATCATAATGCTTAATCTTGGAAACCTTAATATAAACTGATTATTTTATTTCACAAAAACTTACTTCCATAAGAAACAAAGATTTTTTTTGTGCTAAAGAGCATAATTTCTTAGTTTCATCAACATTTATACAAAGTGGTTTTTCACATAAAACATGCTTTCCTGATTCAATCATCATCTTTGCTATGTCATAATGCAGATTGTTAATAACTCCAATGTATACAATATCTAAAATAGAAACTTGAAATGGTAATAAGCTTTAAAAAAAAATTTTTAGCATTATAAACTTATACTTTAAAACTAAACACCCTTTTTTCGTTTTTGATCTTATTTTATATAGTTTTTACCAAGCTATAAAATGCTTTTTACAGATTTAAAAAATTCAAAACAATTTTTGAGATATAGCCTCTCATAAGGATCCTATTGTTGCCTCTGACTTTGACCGGCTATATCTCATAAATTATTTTAATTTTTTTAAATCTGTAAAAAGCATCTTGTAGCTTAGTAAAAACTATATAAAATAAGATCAAAAACCAAAAAAGGGTATTTACCCCCCTATGCCCTTAACTATAATGTTAACTTACCAAGTAAGAAAGGTTTAACTTAAATGATAGCAACTAAATCAAGTTGAAATATTTTCAAATATCATAGTGATATCAAAAGAACTTAATACCAAGAAATATGAAACATATTTAAATAAAAAAGAATTTAAAACAATAAAAACTAGGCTGAGATTTCTGAAAAATATCCAACAAGCCTGAGTTTTTCAAATAGTTTTTTAAAAGTTTTAGAATAGTCTGAGTTTTCCTGATTTTTCTAAAGCATTAAACTAACTTAAAGTTAACTAATTACTTATAAATTATATCTATCATAAAAAATCAAAAAGTTAAATGCACAAGTATATGTATCACTAACCTACATTTTTGTCTTTAGCAAGTTCTTCATATGATCCATAAGCTTGGTCAACTGAATGAAAATCAGCAAAACTTTTTGCTCTTTTAATATCTCTAGCAGCAACAGCTGTAAGCTGTAAAACAAGTTTAAATTTGATATAATAAGCATTTTTTTATAAATTTTGTTCAAAAATAAGTTAAGAATACAGCTACAATATATTAAATGAATATAAAAATTAAATATGTTTAACATATGAATATAAATAGCATTTATTGTCAAATAAAAAATATAGTTAGTTTACAACTGTTTTACCCTTAAGTATAAAACTTCAAGTGATCCTCAGAAATATGTTCAGATGAAACTAGAATTGAAATTTAAAGAAAAAATTGACTATATGACCTAATAACTTATCAATTATTTATAAAAAAAAATTAAATCATCTTATCATGTGTAACTAAGTTGTTTTTGAGATAATATTATAAATAAATCATGTTATTAAAAGACTATGTACTTGATTGAGGCTGAAAAGTTGTTGAAACTTTGTAGTGTTTTTATAAAAATATAGAAATAGTATTGAGTATAAACTCTTTTATTATTAGTAAGAATGAGGTAAATTTAAGGCCATAGGGGGGGTAGAAGCCATTTTTTGACCAAAAATAACATATAGACTTATATTATAGTAAATTTCATAATCTTTCAGATGCTTTTTTTAGATTTTAAAAATATTAAGTAACTTTTTTTTTATGACCAGTTATATAAAGGGTTGTCTTTATATAGGGTATATAAAGGTTAACTTTAAAGCCGTTTTTCTTGAGTTTTTAAAAACGGGCTTTAAAATCTATCTTCTCCTTCATTTTTCAAGCAATCTTCTTCAAATTTTTAGGAAATGTTGCTTACATTATGAGAAAAAAACATTATTTGTGAATTTTAATAATTTTAAAAAATAAAAATTTTATGACAAAAAAAAAAAAGTGATTTTTTATCGAAAAAAAATTTTTTTTTTCAAAAAAAAGGTATTTTTACTTGAAATTTTTTAAAGTCACAAATAGCGTTTTTTTTGTTATTGTATAAAGAATAGACTGTGAAAGTTTGAAGAAGATTGCTTAAAAAATGAAGGAGGAGACAGATTTTGAATGCATTAGTCTTTTTTCGCCGTTTTAGTTTTTCCTTCCCCATAAGGAACCTGTTATGCGGCCCAACTTTGGCCGGTCATATCTCAAAAACTAATTCGAATTTTTAAAAACGGTAAAAAACAAATCGAAGCTTAGTAAAAATTCTATAAAATAAGATCAACTTGTAAAAAACATGGCCTACCCCCCCCTATGACCTTAACAGAATATCTTATACAAACTGCTTGCATTTACTGTATGGTTTTATGTTAAACTTTAAGATTGGTCATACTAACTAAAAAAAAATCATAAGTGTGTACATATATTTTTTCACTCTGTGTTTTAATTAGCAGATTTATATTTGTCTACTTTTTCAATTTCAAATTTTGTCAAGGTACAGAATTTGTTTCTAATTTTTGAGTAAAATTTTACTTTTGTTTAATATACTATATCCCATTGATATTATGATGTAGATTATAATGTTATATTTCAAATTCCATACATAATTCGCATTGAAAACTAGGTATAACAGTTGTTAAAGTTCTAGGTTAAATAATTTTTATTCAAAATTCCTGGTTGCCAGGTAAAACATACTGGTATACTGATAAGTGTATTATTGATAATATTATTAAAACCAACACGTTTTATATGTTTAAGTTGATCCATTTAGTAATTATGATTCCAATCAAAAAATTTGTTTTCAGTCTTACTATTATTATAAGAAACACTTTATTTTACAATATAAAACTCAACTTAATTGATTAAGAATTAAGAATGGTTTCAAAAGGTTTTTAAATAGTAAATGAAATTTCGTAACTAGATGTGCAGTGCTTTTATTGAACATTTTAATTTGTGTAAATTCCATAGTTACTGTAAGGATCAACTAAAAATAAAGGAAAAACTTTGAAAAGGTCCTTAATAGTACATATACAATTTTTTTATAAATTAGGAAAAAATATAAAAGATTAAAATTAAAATTTTAATTAAGTGTGCAGATTTTTTATTAAATTTGTTGATAACTTAATTGTTAACACTATTAGACAAAAGTTATTTCCTAACAACATTATTTGATAACCTGAAATATTTTTAAGGTTAAAAAAAAACACTTTTTAAACTTAAACTTTTTAATGTATGGTATTAATATATCTTTATACAGTTTATTAAACAACATAAAAATACGCTCAAAATATTTGATCCTAGGACCTGGTGCACAAAAAAACCTTTTGGTTATTGAGTAGCACACCACAGATACCTTTGAAGGTCTTCAGGGTTGCCACTCTTTGAGTCAAAAAATATTCCCTGATTGACCAGAAACTTCCCTGAGTAACCTTAAATTTCCCTGTTTTTCCATAAGTTTTTATCAAATCTTTAAAAGTTTTTTTTTGCTTCTAGCACAAATTACTAATACTTCATGCTCATTTTTATTTTTTAATAATAAAAGAAAGGTTTTATGTGTATGCTTCTGCATTAGATGCTTACTAAACTTATG
The DNA here is from genome assembly GCF_965202585.1 of Thalia democratica. Classification (NCBI taxonomy): domain Eukaryota; kingdom Metazoa; phylum Chordata; class Thaliacea; order Salpida; family Salpidae; genus Thalia; species Thalia democratica. Next base: position 65,774,304 of record NC_139165.1, read on the forward strand.
AAAAATACTGTTTTCAAAAATTTAATGTCAAAAGGTTAAATCAATTGAGATTAAAATACAAAACTTGACAATATTTAATTATTCTATAATAATAACTTCCACATGAAGTACTCACTTAAATGCATATATAATAACTTCAATGTATGTCTTTCCTAGCAACTGTTCTGAATGCAGTAAACAAAATTTAAAAGCTTAACATTATTGTAAAAAAAAATCTGCTAAAAAAAATTCTAGTTTATCAGCTTTATTCTTAGCAGCTCTTCCCCTTTCTAATATTTTTTAAATGCTTTGAAATCAGATTGTTTGTTGGCATTTGCAGTATATTTGACATAGTCTTCATTCAAACATTTGAGTTGCTTTGTTAGTTTACTTTTGTTCTCCTAACTTGCTCAAAGAATCATCTTTATTTGGAACATTTTTAACAAAGCACTGTTGCTTAAGATTAGTGATGTACCGGACTCACTATCCGGGTCCGGGTCCGGCCGGATATTGCCATTTTTGTCTGATATCCGGATCCGGCCGGACTCTAATTTGAAAAAAAAGTCCGGGTCCGGTTCCGGCCGGATTCTAATTTGAAAAAAAAGTCCGGATCCGGTTCCGGCCGGATTCTAATTTGAAAAAAAAGTCCGGATCCGGTTCCGGCCGGATTCTAACAGAGATCCGGCCGGACCCGGATCTAGTTAGTAGAAAAGAGCATACTGAAAAGTATTTTTTCAAAAACAAATCCTGTGTAAATTAATAAGATTCATTTTCGTCAGATAAAATTAAACACCTACCGTGATTGGCTCATTATGTACACGTGACTAATTTACATTTGTTTACATTTAAACTATGAAATAAACATTTCAGAAATGCAACTCTTTACATTTTTTGTAAAATTGAAAACTTTGGAATGAATACTTGCATTATTTATTGTTTAAAGTTGAGCTCAGAGAATATTTAGAGTTAATACGGATGAATGTACGAGCCAATGAGAATCATATGACGAAATGTTTCAAACTAAATACTGATGCAACAAAACATCTAAACATGACAGGCAGTTTATATGTAAGCAGTTAGTTAGTTTGGTGTGCAGCTTGAAGCTACAAAATATCTTGAACTTTTTTGTGAAATTTTGTGATAAGTGAATATTTCAACGGGTGTTTAATTGTTTTAAAATTTAAGCCAGGTTTAATAGTTTATTAAAAATTTTACAGTTTCTTGTTTACTAAAAGTTTTATTTAATTTTTAGTTTATTGTTTTAAGTCTTTTTATTAGATTTAAAAAGCTTCCAGTTTTTAAAGTGTTACCAAAGTAATTAATAATTTTGTATATGCTAGTATATCTTGTTGTGTTTTATATAAACGATTCATCACTCAAAACTGTCGTGTCTGATTATAGAAAGTAGTCTCAGTTAGAATTTAGTGTTTGTTAGATATTAATTAAATAAGGTAGGATTTAATTATGATGGGTAGTACTAATAAGTTAAGTGTACCACAATCAGTACACAACTTTACTACCAAATTGTCAACCTTTGCTAGCTGTTCTACTGATTATTAGATTAAAGTAATTTTTTTAGTTTTTAAAAACCTCATTCTGACTCAGGCTTGTTTATACTCACTCTAGCTAGTTTTATTGACTTAAACAGTGACAACCTTGCTAGTTTGAAAAATTTTTGGAATGTTAGAAAATCTTGGACTGCCTCAGGCTAGTTTAGTTTTTTATAAAAGCTCAGGCTAGTTTTCTTTTAGATTTTGAATGAGTTTGAGCTGATCCAGTTTTCAATATTTGGTAATTTTCTGGTGTATTTGGTTCAAGAACTTGATTTCAGATTTTTAATTGTAAATAAAACCTAAATTTGTAAACCTTGTGGCTAGCTGATCTACTTATTATTAGATTAAAGTTCTTTTTTTTTTCAGTTTTTAAAAACCTCATTCTGACTCAGGCTAGTTTATACTAGTGATGTACCGAACTCACTATCCGGGTCCGGGTCCGGCCGGATATTGCCATTTTGGTCTGATATCCGGATCCGGCCGGATTCTAATTTGAAAAAAAAGTCCGGATCCGGTTCCGGCCGGATTCTAATTTGAAAAAAAAGTCCGGGTCCGGTTCCGGCCGGATTCTAATTTGAAAAAAAAGTCCGGGTCCGGTTCCGGCCGGATTCTAACTTGAAAAAAAAGTCCGGATCCGGGTCCGGCCGGACCCGAAATTGTGGGTCCGGTACATCACTACTTAAGATATGCCTAATATTAGGCCCTAGAAGACTTTACTAACTTTAATAAGGCAGAACTTAATTCAACTGTGCTTGGTTTTAGACTGTTTGCATATAGATGATCTTTGATAATTCTTCAGAACCTTATTGTTATCTCTCCCATATTAGTTGATATTAATCTCTTATCTAAGTTAAAGCCCTGTTCAACACTTGCCTGGCCATTGTGAAGCACAAACACAGCCCAAGGACTCTTGTTAAATCTTTACACTTGCTTGGGATGTCCAGTGTGTTAAAATAAAAGCTGTCTAGACTGTGATTTTCATCAATAAAATTTTCAAAAAGTTTTGAGTGTTGGAAGAACTTAACAAATCAATTAATGCTGTCATCACCCTCTTTTGCCTTTAGTATCTTCATGCTGACAAGTTGTTGGACCAACCTTGTAAAAGTTTCTGTCTTTACCTATTCTAACTAGACATGCCAGATTTAAAACAGCAGCCCTTTTTGGAAAAGTTCAAACCAACAGCCATTATTGATAAATATAAATTTAAAACTCAAAAAAAAACTACAATGCTAATTCTAAGAATATTGAAGAACTAGCCACAAGGCTAAAAACTCTAAATAAGCACTAAAAAATAAATAAAACTAATTTTTTGAACAAAATATTAAAACTGGATTAACTAAATCTCATTCTAGATCAAGAAAAAAAATTTCCTTAGATTTTCTAAAAAATCTTAAAATTTCCCTGAGTTTAAAGAAAAATCATAATTCCCTGAGTTTCCCTAAGTGTGTGGCAACCCTGCGCCTTGTCCAGGACAAGTGTTAGTATAGTGTTAGAGAAAATTCTTCTAAAATCAATAAAACTCAAAAAAAAACTAATGAAGTCTTTTAGATTTAAATTTTATATAATATTATTTATGATATCTCTTTATTTTAAGCAACTATAAAAAAATAGTAAATATGTTCATAAAAAAATACACAACGCCTAGATCAGTGCATCAAGGTGTATTTAACTTACTTTTAAAAGCATTTAATATTGTCTTTAAAAATAATAAATTACCTTGTGCTCTGTACTACTTAAGGTGTTGATTGCTAGAACAAAGTCATTACATATCTTGCCCACTGAACAAATACCCCATGACAAAGACTTTACTTCAGTCATCTTATAATTTCTAATTGCTCAACAACTTTTATATTATTTTGTTTATTTAGAAGTAGGGTTCAGTAATACTTTTATGCTGTTGCCTTGTGAAGTCTTGTTCACTTGAAGCTTGTTTAGCATTTTCAAATCACTAAAGCTTACTACAAAAGTACCTAATACAAATAGATGAAAAATTATTAAGAGCTGTAAACATTTTTTTTTCTTGATTTTTTTTGAAAAAAAAACTGTAAACTAAACAACACATCTACTTTTTTGGAGACATAAACTTATTTTTCATAAAAAAGCATAGAATTTTAGAGAAATATTTATTTCGTTGAATTTAATTCTATAAACAATTTACAATCTTTAAAGAACCCGATAAAATATATTCTTTATATAATATTGTTTGCATATGGCATTTGATTGGTCAATGCTTGAGAAATAAAGCAGAGTTAATTACGTTTAAAACAACAACAAACACTGTTTAATATGACAACGTTTCAAGTTAGATGTAATATCAAACGTTATATTTCAAAACTTTCATGTAATATCTAGTGTAAGTTTTGATACTCCCCTAAAAACATTTTTTAAGCAACTCGTGCAGCAGTGCAAGACCACTTCTCTATAATTTTGAAAGTAAAAAAACAAATTTAAATAAACATAGCCGTATTAAAATTTGCTGTTAATTAACCTTCATAAATTCAAAACTTATATTTATTCAAAAAAGTAAGAGTAAATGTTGACTAAATTTTTAAATTTATAAAAGTCTCCAGCTCAACACTCAACAGTCAACCTTTACTCAAAACATTTTTTCTAATGTTATATTAAGTTAGGTTATAACTTTATCATTTGAAATGGAATTATTGTAGTTTAGTTAGTTATTAATTTATTTTCACAACTTTTAAATAGTTAAAAGTTTAAATCTACAAGTAGTATTTAATTCACTAACTAGAAAAATACGTTATAAGTTTCATCAGAAATTCAATTAAAGTAAATCAAATTTTAGTAATTATATTGTTATTTAGAGCAATCCATTGAAGAAGGCAAGTATAAAATTTAAAAAAGATTAACATGTTTTTGAAAGTTAATTTTATGAGCTTCATTTTATTAATTTGTATGTACTTAAATACATTTACCCACCAGAGGCGTGTCTAAGTTTTTTAAGTGTGTATAAAAGTTTGTTTTTATCAAAAAAACGAGTGTTTCCTCTAGTCAATTAAAAAAAAACTTTTTAAGCTATTTAAATGTCTAATTCAATTAAAAATCATTTGTTTATTAAAAAGTAATTACAAGTTGACAGTAGATATTTTTTTAACCTTTTATATATGTTTAATTTTTTTAGCAAAACAAAAAATTCTTTCAACTAGCTAAAAGGTATAAATAAGTCTAAAAAACTAAACTTTTCAAATCAGAGGATAGTGTTAGTAATTATTAAGTATTGACGAAAACTTGAAAACGACGAGAAAAAAATCATAAGTTTAAAACAGAAAGGCAAATTGCGGCCCGCTAGCCAATGAAGGATTAAAGTATGGCCAGCGAGCATTACTTTAATTTAAATGGGATGCATCCGATAACAGACACTGTCTGCGCCCCGTGAGCATTTCAATATGGCGTACAAAGATTTTTTTCAAGTTAAACTAGACATTTTGCGGTTTAAAGTGAAGAGAGAACAAAAAGCAGTCTTAGTAAAAATTAAATAAAAATGGTAAGAACCATTAAAAAAATCAGTCACAGTCTTTTACAACCACTTAGAATAGATCTTTCGTTTATTAAAAAACAAACATTTTCAATTCTGTAGAAAACAAAAAAATATACTAGCAACTAGAGAAAATTAAGTACCGTAAATTAAATATTTTTAGCAAAATTTAAAATAAAACTAAAAACTACCATATTATTAAAATACTGAATTTCATACTATTACTTTAAAATTAATGGAACACTTATATTTGAGATTAGTCAGTAAAATTTGATATAATTTTTAAATTTGAGAAACTGAAAAAAAGACACTTTGGAAAATTATTTTTGTTTACTGTAACTAAGAAAAACTATTTCTATAAACAACAAACAATTAAAAAATTCTCTAGTATTGTACTTGATAAAAAAAAAATATTTTTTTGATGACATTTTCAATTTTTTATCATTAAAACTATTCCTTAAAAACACTGTTACATTGCAGTAATTCTTACCATTGCAGAGATAGCTTGTATAAAATCCAAAAAAATTGACATTTTTTTTCAGATATTTCTATAAGTTTATATATACTTAAGTATATGTGTATTATGTATACACATTTTTTTGTAAAAACAAACATAAGCCACGTCTTGCAAAAGTCTTAATTTTTGGTTTAATTACAAAACCATAATAAGAAACACGAAAGATAGTTTGATGACTCAGTTTAAAGTTCGAACGTACAATGGACAAAGTTTGCTTTTTAATATTAGTTGCTTTTCTTTACTTCTAAAGCATTAGGCACTAAATAACTGCAATTAAGACTAATATGGTTTTTTAAATGAAGATGAGTTTTGAAAGTCTGTGTTAATTTTTTTACTGTGGAATACGAATCCATATAAATTATTTTTAAACTTCCATGCTAAACTATTTCTTGTGTTGTTAAAGTAATTGCACACTTTTCTTATGCAGTAATTTACTTTAATAAATGACCCCTAGCTAAAACACTTAGCACTAGACATTACCATAAAGCTACCAATTTTTATCATACTTTAAGCAGTTTTATGTTATATTAGCTTTCAAATTAACTCTGGGTCGGCAGGCATTTGGTGGCCGCGGGTCAAATTTAGAAAGTAAAAGTATTCGCGGGCCGCAGTTTTACATTTCGTTATGCTCTACACCTAGACCTCAAAATATCTACTGCAAGTTTTAAATTTCTCGTAGGTTTTACTAGGACCGTTTTTATTTTTCGCTCGCTCTTCACTTCAAATCACAAATTGTCTAATGTAGCTAAAAAAATCTTCGTAAGCCACATTTACATGCTCAAGGGCCGCAAACAGTATTTTTTATCGGCCGCATTCTATTTTGATTAAAATAATGCACGCAGCCTGTACTTTTACTTTTCATGGGCCGCATGTGACTCACGGGCCGTAGTTTGCCAACCCCTTAATATTAATTTATAGTTAAATTATTTTTAACTTGCTATAAAATTAGGTATTTTCCGCTCATAAATGTAAGAAAAAGTTTAAATGTCCACCAAAAAATATTAAGCTTTAACCCTTTTACTAGTTTTTTAAATTTAAACTTGCACTATAGTACAAAAATAATTTTCGGTTATTTGTTGTATCCAGTTCTTTTACTTTTACCACGGCGATCGTTTAAGATTATTTTAAAATTTTTAAGTTTATTTAAAGTATGAACATGGCTTTATTCGACCATGGTTTAGTTGTCGCGAAGAACAAATTGTTTGTGATTTCAGTTACAGCAGCCTCGTTCGAAATTTTCGACAATAGATATAAAAGGTTTGTCATTTTAACACCAACAAAAGGATTTTTTTAATATATCTATTTCCATTGGAAATAAAGTTGTACTTTTTAAGGTATATAATAAAAGTTTTGTTTTTTACGACGTTGATAAAGAAAAATGGTCAGAAGAATCATGTGGAGTGACAAGAGACCTTGCAAATTTTTTGTGTGAAGGTTCCTTACTCGTGATTAAAAAGTAACTTGTTGCTAATAAATACGTACGTGTTTAAAACGTAGTATACTTTTTGTCATTTTAAACTTTTACTTAATATTAAACTGATTAATAATTAGTATTTTAGCGCTTGTAATATTTTTTTAGAAGTTTACACAAGTTTCAAATTCATGCACAGAAGTAAAATTTTTAGAGTAAAATTAAATGTTTTTCTTTCGTTATTTAAGCAACTGTTATATATATTTTTTATAGATTATAGAATTAATAAACAAACTGTAAAAGCGCAATTTTGTTTTTGTTTAAAACTATTCACGACAATTACTATTAAAAAATAATGAATATCTCAATTCTCAAGTATAAGCTTTTTTTTCACTTATTAGTTTTACATTTAGACTTGTCAGTAAATGTTAATGTAAAATAAATTCTTAATGAAAGCAAACTTAACAGAAGCAAAAAATTAGGAAAGACGATAAAAATTTAATTTTAATACGTATTGGCAAACTGTGGCCCGCGACTAAAATTTTAGCTAAAAACATACTTTTTTAAAACCAAAAGACTGTAATTTTTTCACATTTTGTTTTATAGTACAAAGTTTTATTGATTTTGCAAATATTTCAAATTCATTCTCTTAGGAGACCTTTTTTTTGCAGTGCGGATAAGGGACGAGTCTGTTTTTTATTATTTTAGTAACACATTAAAAAAATATAGTTATAAAATATATATTCAGAATTTAAACAATTTGAAATACCGGTAAAATAGAATTAAAAATCTTAATAAGTAATTCAGTTCATTTATGTTTAGTAAAATAACTAAAATACAAACCTAAATGCTCTTAATATTGATTGATAGTCTTAAACTTTTGTCTTTCATTGTGAAGCCAACATGTATAATAAAGTACTAATGAAAATCAATTATTAATTTGTGTCTTCATAAAGAAAACAAACTTTATGATATGTAAATAAATTACTTAGCTGAACAAGTTAAATAGTTAAGATAAAAATTAAATTTTTAATCTAAAGTAAACTATTGTTTTGAAAACAAACTAGTAGAAAATGTGAACAATTATTTTAAAACTTTATAAACTAAAGTAATTTTTAAAACTTGGTTTTTGTAATGTTTTAAAATTAACAAGAACGTGCAAATTATTCAATAATTTTTTTTGTTTTAAAAGGCAACCCTTGGAATTGTAAAGTAATTCAAATTCAAGTTTTATAAAATCATTTTGATGGGCTTACTTTAAGTAAAACGTTTCTTTTTCAAATGTGCTCCTGAAATAATTATTGAACTTTTATATAACTTGTTTTGTTATTTATTTCTATAAAAAAAACGTCAATTTTGTTAAAAAACAAATTGTTACTTCAAAAAATTACAGTACCAAAAACAAAAATTTGAAAGCAAAGAGTTAAAATGCAAATATGAATTCTTAATATACTATTTAAAAAAAAACAATTTACTCGAGCGTGAAATTTCAATTTAAGACAAAAAAAAGTTTATATGCTGTAATACTTAATTGGCAAAACATCCAATATTATTTTAACAATAATGCTGCCTACATTTGTACTAGCTTCGATTACTTGGCGTTAGACTTTGTAAAAAGCATTGTGTTTAGTGTTGAAAATTTCCCAACAGTAGGGTTTGAATTATTTAAAAGTATAATTTAAATCCTATTGACAGGATTTTTAATACTAAACTAAATACAGTTCTTTTTACCAAGTCTGCTTGGTGTCTTAAATACTACAATAATTATAATTTCGACTGTAGTAATAACATTTTTTATTTTAAAAATTCATAATAATGTGCGAACGAGGTAAAATAATAACATTGCAGTGTACTAATAGCATCTAAAGTCTAAACCCCTATCCTTAACCAATTTTACACAAAACTATTAATCTATATCCTTACCCCTAGTATACCTTACTATAACAAATAAAAAATAGATCAAAAATATTTTTTCATTAAAAACTATGAATAAATTTATGTAACTTTAGCTAATGAGAAGCGCCTAAAATTTGCAGCTGATAGCTATTGCGTTGATATATTTAAACTTTAACAAAACATAAAACTATATTGTTTTATATTAGGGGACTTTATTTACAACAGCAAAGAAAAACAAGTCTAGCTAAGTGTGTACTCATTGATAATATTTTGATAATTTAAAATTTGACAGAAAAGCATAGCTATAAATTTTCTGTATTTTAATTGAACTGTCCAACTAACTTTTTTTTTTTTTCAAGCTTATAACATTAACCATTAAATAGATCCAAAAATAACCCAATTTTTATGTAAAAACTATTTTTGATTTATTGGTAAAAGAGCATTCTTAAAACAAAATCTTTTTGATTAATTTTTTTTAGATAAAAAATATCAGTCTCACCTTTTCATCTAAATCTAGTTTAATTTTAGTCAAATCTTTAAAATAACTTTTTTTTACTGAATTTAAACTCAATGTTTGTTTATTCAGACCAGTTTATATGTATCCAGCACAACATCAATTTTTTTTGGGGGTTAAAGTTTTTTTTTACACACATTAAAGACAAAATAAACTTCTGCTGAACTATCTGAATATAAATATTAACACTAATCTAAAAATAAGTGTTTCTTAATAAAAAAACACTTTTAGGTGATATAAATTATATATTTCTATATGATCTTTTATTTAAGGTATTTTTATGACTAAGTTTTTAATTTAAATTACATTATATTAAAATTTAATATTTATGCCTCAAATCTTTAATTATAGAAATTAGAAAATAATAAATTATGTTTCAAAGATGAAACATATGTGTATTATTTATATTATTTATATTATTTTTCAATTAACAACAAGTTAAAATTTTTTTTTAAATGTTTCTATAGTAATAATGTGTTCAATAAAAATTTTTAGTTTAAATAATATGATATTTTCATTTTAAATACAAAACCTTCACAAAGAAAACTACTGCTGAAGATTCTATTTAAACTAGTAGTATTTACAGATATTTGTTAACTAAGTTATATCTAACATATTCAAAATTTCTAGGGTAATAATAGTCCTAGGACCAAATATTTTGAGTGCTTTTTATTTTGTTGTTCAAAAAACTCAATATGAATGATAAACAAAATTGCTGTTTACACAAAAATAAATAGAAGTAAAGTATTTTAAATTAATCTCTTAAAGTTAGTTACTATAATTCCAAAATTTCAACCCTGGTTAAAATGATAAAATACAACTGAAAAAACAAATTGTTGTTGCTCTAAATTTAGCTTTGGTATACAAAACTCTTTCTAGCTTTTGCATTGTTTTAATGATTTTAAATTATTTCTACCATTTTATTCTATGAGTATATTTATATGCATTAAAATCTATAAAACATAATTGGTATATAAAATGAATGTAATATATATTTAAACATGTAAATTTTAAAAGTATTTAAAACACTAGAACAGCTGCTAAAATGTTAAATAAGTGAAATGAATGGAAAAAAATCAAAAGATCTAAAAACTCCATTCTGGAAAAGAAAATCATCATCTTTACCTGGAAGGTAGTTTTCTTACTTGTTTTTTTCTAACTTTTAACTTCTACAAGTATAATTTTAATAAATAACCTGTTTTAATACAACCTTAAAAAATAAATTTTTATAATGTGTTTTAGTCTTTAAATTTTTTTGTAAATAAATTGATTATATAAATTATGTGATAATGATTTATTTAAGTTACTCACTGTTAATAATAACAACAGTTCAGTACAGCAACCTCGAGGTCGTGGGAAGTTATCATTTGAGCAGTTTGAAGATGACACTGTGGATGCATGGGATGTTTCCTCTGATGATATACTTAAAACTCAATTAGAATTGCTTACACAACAACTCAACACCACAGAACTAAGCAAAGTTGATCAAGTTTGTTATTTTTATGCAATTGTATATAGAGTTAAATAAAAGATTTCAAAGTAGTGTTATAGATTTAATACTGTTATTTTGAAGTTTTTAAATGTTTTTGTACAAACAAAATTTATAAACTAGTAACAACCGTTTTATTTCAGAAATCTTATAGATTTTTCTTTAGCTATTTTGCTACAGATATTTCACTGCATTTGATATTAGATTATAATAAAGACATGATATTTTACAGGTGTTTGAAATAAACCTTTTTTAAGTATTTTTTCATATTAAAATGTTTAATCTTTTAACTATGTAGTTGTACAAGAATTAGTACTTGTTTTTAGATTGATTTATTGCTAAATAATTTCAGTAAATGAGTCTAGTCTATTTAAAATGAATAATATCATTATAAAGTAATAAAAATTATTAGTTTACGTATGGTGTGGTCTTGTAAATAGTTTGTATAAATTAAAGCATAGTTATTTAACCAATATTTTATTTAATTTTTTTTAATTAAGTTAATATTTATTAACATTTATGTGACAAGATCATTGTAACATTACTAAAATAAAATCTAGACAAAGTTTCAAGTATTATTAGGTCTTTAACATTGGTGCAGTGTTATTTAAAAAATAAATTCATTGTAAAAAAATCTTGTAGTAGAAAAGTTGTTGTAAAAAAAGATTTTTATGTTGTATTATAAGTTTAATGTATATTGTTTGTTAAAAAAAAGATTTTAACTTCTAAGGGAAAAACTAATTAATTGTCTTTTAACCAACAACTTGAACTTTGTACAAATTTAAAGCTTTTTATTTTTTATAAATTTTCACTATACAAAAATTAATTACTTTCTGGTAGCTTAATTCATTTTTATCTAAGAAATAGTATACTAAAAAAGTTCTAAAAATAGTTAACAAGTTTGAATACTTAAAAACTACTAAAAATTTTGACATAGATTTACTTTAATTACTACAGGGTTGCCACACACTCAGGGAAACTCAGGGAATTTTCAATTTGTAGAAAATCTCAGGGAAACTCAGGGAATTTTGATTCTCTTTTTTTAACTCAGGGAAACTCAGGGTAGTTTTGGTTTTTTCTAAAAATTTCAGGGAAATTTTATTTTATTTTTTTTAAATCTCAGGGAAATGTTTTTTCTAGATCTTGAAGGAGATTTAGTTAATCCAGTTTCAATATTTTGTTCAAAAAAGTTAATTTTATTCATTTTTAAGTGCTTATTTAGAAATTTTTTAGCCTTGCAGCAAGTTCTTCAATATTCTTAGAATTAATGTGGTAATTTTTTAAGAAATAAGAATATATTTAAGGGTTTGTAAAAAACTCAAGGAAACTCAGGGAAAATTTTTTGACTCAAATAGTGGCAACCCTGTTACTATTAAAAAGAGTAAATATATACAAAATTTCAATTATAGTTTTTGGTGAAACAGATAAGAGCAACTGCTCAAGCGGTAATTGAGGAACATTCAAAGCTGAATGACAAAAAGAAAGAAGATAAAATCAGCTCAAAAGATAATATTTGCAAAACAGAACAACAAGAAAAGCTATCTGAATCAGAAAACAAAGACAAGCTTGAAGTTGATTCAGAGAACAAAAATAAACCACCTAGCAACAACCCTCTTGATCAAATTCCCATCAAAATCACATTAGAACCTCCTGGTATGGTTTTGTTAGTGAATTGTGTTTTTATAAACTGAAAATCATGAAAACTAATTTTCTTTCATTTTCAGTTATTTATATTGTATTATGTTAGGTTTCCAATAACAGTTTTTAATAACTAGAGATGTACTAAACAGGCTGCCACAAGGTCAGGAAAAACTTTAAAAAATGACAAAAGTCAGAAAAAATAAGTTTTTTTTTTAAGTCAGGAAAAGTCAAGAAATTTGACAAAATTAGAAAAAGCATCACATTTTGTGAGATCAAATTTACAAAATATATAATTTTCCAAAGCCTTCAAATGGTAAAAAATTAATTAAAAATCCTTTAAAGTCAAACGATAAGTGCAAAATTTTCCTAGAAATTTACAAAAGTACTTATATTCCAATGCTTTCATCTAATAAAAATTAGTAAAATATCCTTTATAAAACTGCAAAATTTTTCTATTAACATATTGAACAACTACCCTACTTAAACAAGCAGTTTTTGTATGCTTTTTAGTATTGATGATCTGTGGCAAGGACAAATCCATGGTGAAACTGTGATATATACACTAAATGTTATCATACTGAATTTTAGAATCAAAGTGTTCTTAGTTTTTAAGTTACAAAATACAAGTATTTTGCTGACAGAACTGTTTATTGCAAATGCATCAATCATACACAGATAGTTCAAGTGATGTAATGGAAGTTAGATGATTGAGTTTACAAAAAAAAAAACTGTTGTTTTAACCTGTATAGATATAAGATTGAAAGCTTCCTATAGTTTTAAATGTTTTATTATGTATTTTAGAATAAGTTTAGATTAAGATTTTGATTTAGAAAAGTCAGGAAAGTTTTAGTAAAAAGTCAGGAAATTTTTCTCAGCTTGACCGCCAACCCTAAATAAATTATTTTGTATACAACAAAATTATATTTATTTAAAGTAAAAACTAATTAGATTTTAGAAATATAACAGCTGTTTTTAATAGTAAAATATAGTTTATTTGCAAAATTTGTAGTTTACATAAATGTTTACAAATTAATTTTTCAGTTATTAACATTTTATTGATGTCTGGTTTTGATAAAGAAAAATTTTATTTTTCAATAAATTTATGTTTAAAACGAGCTTATATTGTAAACAAATATATCATATGAGTATATAATTTTAAATAGACAGTAAGATATATAAACTACTTTTTAAACCTTTTTAAAGTTTAATTTGTTCAGCCTATAATGAAAATATTGTAGTCTTGATAAAAAATGTTTACTGATGTTCATATTCATTTACACTATTTACATATTTTTTTTGTATTATCAGCATACTTATTGTGTTTTACTTATTTAAATTTTGTTAAATAAAGTTACTGTTTTGATATCGAAAAGAATAGTTTTTCATAATTTAAGTATTCATGTAGTAAATATAAATAATGTATAATAAATGATAAACTAAAATATATAATATCTATATAACATGTAATATTAGTACATGTGATAAAGAGAATAATTTTGTGTGAGAATCTTTTTGTGTTCTTTTGTGATTATACCATTTGTGAATTTTAAGTTTATTTTCGATAGATAAGCTTAGTTACAGCATTTAAATTTAAAGAAATATATATTTACTGTAAGATTATAAGTATAAGCTTCTTAGTGATAATTTTACAATAGTTGTTGTCATTAGAACTGCTTTAAAACATAAAGTTATCGGTTATTACTTTCATTAGTACACAAAAAAACTAGAATTACTTAAGTTGTTTAGTGAAGTTACTTGAACATTTAATAAAAGCTGTCATTAGTTAAAGAAAACTTTAATGAAAATAATGTTTGAAATTGTGATAGCTAAAATTTTAAGCCATCAGTTTTCGTTTTAGTTGTATACAAAATCTTATTGGTATTTTATAAATGTTTTTTAAATTAACTAATGATGTTTTTATGATACTGTTTTTTTTATTTGGAAGATTAATATAATTTTCTGTATTAAATTTATAAATAAGTTTTTAATACAAATATTGTTAGTTTATACAAGTAACATTAAAGTTACAAATGCTTAACTTGCTAATTTCTTACGAACAACTCGTAACAGCAAACAAGAGAGGTGCTGGCTCGGCGCCTAAAGCTCAGCAAATCAGACTTCCAATGACATCTCCTCAATCACAGCGCGAGTTGAACAGACTTAAAAAATTTAAAACGCTCATTGACGCCGAAGACATTGATCTTGGTATTTTTTAGAATGTTATTAGTCGGCTATATGCATGATAAGTACAATGATGAGTATAACAAAATCAAATAAATTATATTGTAAAAATATGATCAATATCGTTGTTTTATTTATTTTATTAGAAATATTGTATTTGGATGTAAGTATTTTGAAATTGTTCAATATTTTTTAAAAGTTTGATAAATTTCTAAATTTACTTTTTATCATGACATGTCTCAAAAGTCAAATTTTAGTTTCTACTTAAATTGTTTATAGAACTGATTTAACAATTTTATTTTTTAGATGAGCTAAGAAAATTGAGTTGGTCTGGAATACCTTCAGAAGTTCGCCCTCTCACATGGCAGTTACTTTCTGTTTGTTTTTATTGTATATTTTTGAAGCTTACATACACATTTCTAGCATCCATATAGTTTATGAGTTCTTAAAAAAAATTATAACAAAACAAAGTTTCGGTTTTTTTTAATACGTGCATGGTTTTTATATCAAAATCTAAATAGTTTTTAATAAACTAGCATGTTGTAATTTAACTTGAAAGTTCGTAGTTTTATTATGGCCAGGAGGTGTCAAATATTATTTTACTAAAGTTAGTTTCTTGAAAGCTATAACTATAACATTTTTTTTATATATTTGTTTCTATTAATCAAATTTTTTGTATATTAAGTTTGTAAAATGAGTAAATAGCAATTTTTTTGTCAATGTTCTTGAAAATTATAAGTTACTTAAAGTCAATCTTTTTATACGTTTCTAAATTATTTTTAGCTAATAAAGTCTACTCTAGTTGACTGAAATAAAATACAATAAATATTTGCAGTCTTACTTACCAACTAATAAGGATAGAAGAGAATTAGTATTAGAAAGAAAACGAGCAGAGTATTTCAAATTTGTTGAACAATATTTTGAAAGTAGGCTCACAACACACCAACAAACTTACCAACAGGTTTGTAAGATAAAAAATATTTAGAAGTTTTAAAATTTTTAACATTTACAACGATTAATTAAAAACAAAAAACTACAATATTTAAATAAATCCGTGTTTATTTACAGTTCACAATAATGCGTATAAAAACCTAACTTATAGTAAAACTAGCGGTTTTTTATATAAATTTATAGTTTTTAACATAGTGAGTGACTGAAAACTTTTTTTACTGAGCAGAGTTTAGAAATTTTTAAAAACAATTGATGTAATGATTTTTTCTTGATGGAAAGACTTAAGTTTTTTTATAAGCTCTGTAGTATGTAAACTATTAATGGAGTAAAAATGTTCAACTTCCTTTTAATATATTAGACAAATATTTTATACTGTAAACTAAATACTATATTTGTTTTTAAAATGTTCACCAAAAATTTATCTAAATACAACTATTAAAAAACATGTTATTGTTTTATATACTAAAGCTAACGAAAATTACAACATAGAAATATTTTTTTGATATGGAGATTACAATTAATATAATATTTTACTTTATACAGATACACATAGACATACCAAGAACTAATCCGTTAATACCACTTTTTCAACAAGAAGTAGTGCAGCATGTGAGTTTCAATATGAACAACTTGTTTTAATTTTTATGTTTGGGTTAAAAAAAATAAATTAACTTGAAATATAATGGTCAACAAATGATATTTTTAGTCTTTTCTGCAACTCATATTGCAATTATGCTTACTTAACAAAAAAAAAAGAATTAAGAAGTAATCTAAAGGAATTTTTTAACTTAACTTAATAACTATGATAATTTTTCGATGGTTATTTATGACTCATACTTGCAGATATTTGAGCGACTGTTGTTTGTATGGGCGGTGAGACACCCAGCATCCGGGTATGTTCAGGGTATAAACGATCTGGTCACTCCATATTTCATCGTATTCCTTTCAAAACACTTGAATGAAGGTTTGTAACGTATTAGTACATTTGCTTTCGTAAAATAATTGACTGTGAGGATGATTAAATTCTAGTTTGAATTTTTTCATGTATCAGAATCATTTTATTACTTTCAAATTGAACAAACTTTGAGTGTTTTTCTTCCCTCAAGTTAAGCGCATAAAAACTTAGTTAAATAAATCACAAACTGAATACACTTTACTTTTTTTATTTATTAAAAGTATCCAAGCATCGTCTCATTTTGTGTTTTTTTATGATATTGTGGTTTTTCCATTCAAAAATTCTAATCAACGTTTTTTTGACATTTTACCAGAATGATTCCAATGTTTAAACTTTTTGCTAATACTATACTACTTATGTCAAAAACGAAAGTTCCATTCAAACAGAAGAAAGGATGTCGGTGGAGTCGTTCGAGGTGAGCAAGTTGCCGGAGAAGGTGATTCACGAAATAGAAGCGGACGCCTTCTGGTGCACCACTCACCTGCTCGACGGAATACAGGACAATTACACTTTCGCCCAACCCGGAGTGCAGTGGAAAGTCAACATGCTTCGGGAGCTCACCAAAAAAGTTGACTGTTAGTTTCAGTTTGTTTAAAGTTTTGTTGGTACTTTTGTTTTTGTTTTTAGTTAGTTTTGAGAACAATAAAGTTTAAGACATAGAAGTATAAACTAAGAGAGTTTTTGTATTAAACAAAATAAAAGATACTTGTCGGAGTATTTATATATCGCTTCATATAATTTTTTTTTGACTTTAAACACTTTCATATCTCATTAAGTTGTAGTTCTAATTAGTTAGAAGAAAAGTAGTAGCACATATAATAAAATAAAATCGAAATAAATACTAGCTTTACTAAATAGATTAGTTAAAAAAATTATATTTATTTATTATTAATATAAACAGTTTTAGTGTAATATACTTTTTTTATTATTTATTATTACGTCGTACAATTTCCATAAAATTTTCTAGTATAGTTTTATCTTTAACTTGGTAAAATTTTTCTAAATAAAAGTTTTTAGATATCTTATACCATATTTCATGAAAAAAAATTAAGTTTAATTAAATATTAAATATATACGTTTACAATTTTTTTCCTTAAGTATGTTTATGAAACACAAATGATAGACAAAGTATGTTTATTGTGTATTGATAAACATTTTAATTTAACAGAAACATATTTCAAAAGTTTGTAAAGTTATTATATAATAATAGTTGTTATTTTTTAAATTGATTTTAAAAATTATGATTAAGTTAATTCTTAACTAGGCTGAAATTGTCACTAATATTTTTAAAATGTGTTTTTAGAATTGTTTATATGTTTTAAAGACACAAACTAGCGTATGTTTAAGTATTTTTGTTTTATTAGTCATAACATATTATAAAATAGTTTTTTTGTCTAATGTACTTCATTTTTTGTTTGTTTTTAAGTTTCCGTAATATAAGTAAGTAGTGATTTAACAGTAATTACAGTTTAGTTAGACACTCACAAAGCTCAATTGTATAAACAAAAGTGCTGTTACTCTAAGTTTGTTTTTACGTAATCTTTTGACTAGTTACGTTTTGTTTATTAGTTGTTAAGCATATCTGATACTTGTCATATGTATAAAAAGTAAAACTTTAAACTTTTCTAATTAACTTTTAATTTCTTATATATCTAAAATGTTGCATATAGACGTTAAATTTAATTTATTATGCAGTTTAAAATTATTAAAAAGTTTATATGTATATTTATATGTAATACATTATATTTTTTGACATATAAATAACATAAGTAGTTTTATAAGTAATAGTATTAATCATTTGTTTTGTATGTATGATTCAAGAACACTTCTGTTTAATTTTTTATTTCTGAATATATGAAAGGAATTTAGTTTTGTTATTGTTAAGTTAAACATAACCATTTAGTGTTTTAATCAATTTATTTTATATAACAGTAGAACTTCACACGCACATGCAAAACGAAAACCTTGAATACATTCAGTTTGCCTTCAGATGGATGAATAACCTCCTTATGAGAGAGATTCCATTAAGGTTTTTATTTTTTATATTAGTACTGTTTTTGGTTTATTTACAAGTTGAGTTTGTAAGTATTAACTTATACTAAGTGTTTTATGGACATTTTTAAAATTAGGCATTTTTGTTTTAATAGAACTTAGTATCAAATAAATTTAACATCTTTATCTAACGTTGTTTTTAATATAAATATGTTTAATGGTAATTAAATTTTAAAAATATTTAGTTGCACAATAAGATTGTGGGATACTTATCTTGCTGAACAAGATGGATTTTCAAGTTTTCATATTTACGTGTGTGCTGCTTTCTTAAAACACTGGAGAAATCAACTTCTAGGAGAAGACTTTCAAGTTTGTATTAAAAATTGAAATTAATCAAATTTGTGTCTTCATGTTGTTAATCATAAAATCTTTACTAGTAAACAGTTTAAATATATTTTGACGTTTTTTTTCCTTAGGTTAGTAGATTAAACCGATACAGACTTTTTCTTACAACTGCAAAAGTAAAAAAAAAGATTTAAGCATAAATTTGAAAAAAAGTGTAATTGAAAATGAAAACAGTATTTTTGACCACAGTATTTTTTTTAAATTGAGTATTCTAATTTAATAAAATCTAAATATTAACTTTTGCCACTTCGGTTTGCTTACTTACATGTTGTAACAAAAATAATTTTTCAAGGATAATTTTTTAGCTCTACTAGTTTTAAAGCTGGATAATTAAAAAAAGTTATTAATACAAATAACTAAGTAAAAACTAGTGATGTACGGTACCGGACTCACTATCCGGATCCGGCTGGATATTGCCATTTTTGTCTGATATCCGGATCCGGCCGGATCTTGATATGAAAAAAAAAATCCGGATCCGGTTCCGGCCGGATTCTAATTTGAAAAAAAATTCCGGATCCGGGTCCGGTACATCACTAGTAAAAACATTCTTAGTTTTGATATCTATCGTTTTACTTAATTAATAAACATAATGAAAAATAAGCTTTTTTTCTTACTAAAGTTTGAATCTATTCATAATTTTTCATTAGTATTATACTCTACAGTTTTTAGAATAAAAAGTTAATAGTTTAAATTTAATACTATCATAAAAAAAAGTTCAAATACGTTCAATATTTTATTACTTTATAAATCATGTTTTTGTTTTTAATAAATTTCAATTGTTCCAGGGTTTAATGCTGATGATACAAAACGTGCCTACTCATCACTGGGCTGATGAAGAAATAAAGTTGCTACTAGCCGAAGCCTTCAGGCTCAAATACACTTTTCAAGGTGCAC
This sequence comes from Thalia democratica, assembly GCF_965202585.1. Classification (NCBI taxonomy): domain Eukaryota; kingdom Metazoa; phylum Chordata; class Thaliacea; order Salpida; family Salpidae; genus Thalia; species Thalia democratica. Next base: position 65,794,175 of record NC_139165.1, read on the forward strand.
AAAGTCATCTTGAAGCTACGTAGTTATCCCTGTGCCAATATAACAATTTTATTAATGATACAGTTAGTATGATACTTGATTATTGTATTATACATATTGCTTTTTATATATTTTTACTAAAACTTAGAATCTTAAGTCGAGGATTTAAAATTTTTGTATTTGTAGTGAATTTATATGCTTTTTATAACAAGTTTTAATTAAATTTTTAAATCCTTTAATTTTTATTTGAAATCTGATAATAATTTTAAACCCATCTAATAATTGTTATAGTTTAGAGTGCTTAAATACTTGAATTCTTTGCATTTAATTTATATATTTTGATTTTGATTTTACGTTCCTATTAATACTTTATATTTTTTTTTTAATATTTTTATTTAAAATATTTAATTTAGCTACTTTAGTAAAAAAAGATTTATAAGTAGTTTTAAACTTGCAAGTAAATCATCGTAAAAGAACTGTTGCAATTTTATACTTTGATTACTTATTTTTTCAAATACTAGTTTACACATTTAATAAAATTTTTACAAACAACTGACGATTTTTAAAGTGTTAAATTAAATTGAAAAATTATAATTTAAATATTTTTCTACTTTGTAAAACTTAATGTTATTCTACTAAAGTTTTGTATATTTGAAATAACACTGTAGAATTTTTTGTGAAATTAAGTATTAAAAGAATGTTTATAATTTTACTTGCGTTTAAGTGCTAAAAAAAGTTTTTTAAACAATACATGTTGAAAATAAAAACTACAAAACATCAATAAAGATTTATAAATTTATTTATTCTGAACAAATTATTTCAAAATTGCATGAAAAGGTAACAACTTAATCAAAATCAAAAAGATTTGATAAATCACCACTTGATATGCCTATTTTTATATAACTAAATCAAAATTAATTCAAACTGTTTGAACGCCAACTGGACCCGATTAAGTATAAAACATAGTTTTCTTTTTTAATTTGATAAGTTTAAAGTTTATATATTTAAATAATTCACAAAGTTAGATATTTTTACATATTTTCTTTTTACTGAAAATAATTCCGAACTAATTAAATACTTTTATATATTTTCCACTAATTTTTTAAAGCTTTTATCAATCACAAAACGTCATGGGATATCAGAAAACTAATTTTACAAATTTTAAAAAATACTAATTTTTAAGTCACTATGCTTTTACTCACTCATGATGTTTTCTCGTTTTTTAAGGTTAGAAATTCATCACCTTCTGCGAATTCTGTCTAGTCATTACTTTGGCTGTATTAAATTTTTAACAAATTTTTAGTTAACGGATTGATAAATTTTTATAACTTTTAGTTGAAAATTTTTAAATAATACTTCCTCTTTATTTATAGAAAATTTCAACTAGGGGTCAGCGTTCTTTCTTAACTAACGAGCAAAATTGTTTAAACAAACCTTTCGCGGGTTTGTTTAAACACTACCATTACAAATTTATTACCTAAGATAGTTACAAAAAGTACTTTTTAAAATTTAGAAGGTAAAACTAATGTGTTTTCAGGCTCTGAAACAAAAGCTTTATTGTAGCTGTAAAAATAAACCAAGTGTAGTATAAAACACGATTTACCTGATTAAATTTAGTCAGAGCTACTTCAATTGTTTTTTCAATGAGTTCCACGACAGTAAAAAGACTCGAACGAAAATAAAGTAAAACGTCAATCTATTTGAAAATTTTCTAATATTCTGTATGTATCTAATCCTGCAAAAACTTGATCAAAAGAAATAGAGTATAAATATTCAATTTTAAAATCATGTTTATTGAAATTAAGCTATGTACGTAAATTTAAATACGTGATATTTGAAGGAAAGCCTTAATTGATACATAAAAAGAACAAAATTTAAAGCTTATTGCAGCAATTTAACTTTCCAAATTAATTTAAAAATTTAACTAATTTTTTAACAAACTTTACAAAATCGGGTATAAGCATCTTAATCTTATGTTTATCGTTAACCATTAAAAAATAAAATTACTTGTTACAACTGCTAAGAAAAACAGTTTTACTGTTTTTTGTTGTAAGCTGTACATCATGTGTAACTCAATAGCCGAAGAATTTTTTTGTACCCCAGGTCATTGAACAAAACTAATGGGGCGCTTTTTTTTTAGTTCAATAAACAATGATATTTTTTTTTATTCTCAAACACTGGAGCTAGGCAACAAAACTGTCGCCAATTAAACTGACATAAACACAATAGACACTAAAATAACTATTTTTTACATAAATATATAAAACCAGTTCAAAAACAAAAAAAAAAGTAAAATTCATACCAGAAAAACTAATGAAAAATATTATTTCAAATGGCCTATGTATTAAAATAAAAACATAAAACCATTTTTAGACAAAGTTGTTTTGTTATCTTCTACACAATTAGTTTATAAATTTTCTTATAACTACTTAAGAAAACGTTTTTTATTTTTTGTTTTGTTGAATTTATATAAATTATAGTCATACGCTGGACCTAGGCTTCACAGATTTGACCATTAAACTGCAACTAACATGAAAACAGACAAATATTTTTTATACACAAACAAAACAAAAACGTTAATAAGTGTTTATTTAACAAAAAAGTATTCAATAAGTCTTTCGAAAGACTTGATGTACAAAAAACGTTTCGATTATCGAGTCACACACAATGGATGCAGTTTAATTTCTTGCCTAGGACAAATTTAATATTTTTGGTTTAAATTGGTAATAATTAAAACACAAAAATAAAATTTGTATTAAATAATAATGAAAACTCTGGTACAAAAAGTAACGTAAAATACATTTATTGTTAGACAAATTACTTTTTGATCTAATAACTACTTAATAAACGTTTTATAGAACTTTGTTCAGTATTATGATGTTTGGTCTTCTCGACAAGACATAAAGGTAGTATACATGATGTGTAACTCGACAACCGAAGAAATTTTTAGTGTATCAGGTCATCAAAAAAAACTTTTGGAGCGCTTTTTTTGTTCAATAAACAATATAATTTATTTATGTCAACATTAGACTGAGACAACAAAACCTTCGCCACTTAAACTAACATAAACATCAAAATAGGTATAAAAGCATAAACTTAACTTTATACAAAAGTACATAAAATGACTTTAAAATTTATGTAAAAATTTATAAAATCTATAGAAAAAAAATATGAAAATATTATTCTTAAAGCGCTAATTATTACAATAAAAACATAGAGGCATTGTTTGCTAAAGTTATTTTGTTATTTTCAGCAGTTTTAGTATTATAACTACTAAAGGAAAGTTTTTTAGTTGTTAATTAAATGATTTTGTATAACTTACAGTCGAACGCTGAACTTCGGCTTCACAACTTTGACCATTAAACTGCAACTAACACAAAAACAGACAAAGTACACCAAAATAATTACTTTTATACACAAGATACAAAACGTTGGTTATTGTTTATTGAAAAAAGCACTCAAAATATATTTTCCAATGACTTGGTGTACAAAGAAAGCTTTTCAGTTTTTGAGTCACACATAATGGATGAAGTTTATTGTCTTGCCCAGAACATATTTGCTATTTTTGGTAAAAATAAGTGATTTTTAAAAGCAAGATTGAAACTTTGTATTAAAAAAATGATGAAAACTTTGGTAAAAAAATAACCTAAGATACATTAATTATTAATCGATATTGTACTAATGTTAAAAAACATAGTGACACGTTTTATATAATTTTTTTAGTACTAATATTATTTATTGTTCTCAACAAGACAATAAACTGTATACATGATGTGTTACTAGACAATCGAACTTTTTTTTTGTACATCAGGTCATTGAGCAAAACTTTTGCAGTGCTTTTTTTTCAAAATATAAACAATGATTTTTTATTTTGTCCAACGTGAGTTTAAAGAAACAAAACTATCGCCACATAAACTAAATTAAACTTGAAAAGAGTCAATAACATAAACATGTATAATATTAAATTACATGAACCTTTTTAAAATTTAATTAAAATAATAGAATTGGTACAAAAAAGTTAATTAAAATACTATACTTACAAACCTAATTATTGCAATAAAAACATAGAGACATTGTTAGTTAAAGTTTTTATTTTTTATTTTCAGCAGTGTTATAACTACAAATAAAAACGTTTTTTAGTTGTTATTTAAATTTATTTATATACTTTATAGTAAAACGCTGTACCAAGGCATTACAACTTTGACCATTAAACTGCAACTAAGATCAAAACAGACAAAATACAACACAAACAAGTATTTTTATACACAAGATACAAAACGTTGGTTATTGCTTATAGAAAAAAAGCGCCTAAAAGGTTTTTTCCAAGGACTTAGTTTACAAAAAAACTCTTTTTTGTTATCGAGTCACACATAGTAGATGCAGTTTAATGTCTTGCCCAGGACAAACTTTTTTTTTATAGTACAAATAAGTAATATTTTATAAATAAAAGTTAAATTTTGTGTTGAAAAATAGTGAAAACTCTTACACTTAAAGTAACGTTAGATACATTTATCTTTAAATTTGTTTTGATATGCAACTAATAAAGGCACGTTTTACACAACTTAGATTAATATTATTATTATTATTATTATTATTGTTTATTATTGTCGACAAGATGATAAGGAACTCAATAACTAAAGACATTTTACGTACACCAGGTCATTGAACAAACCTTTTGGAGCGCTTTTTTGACCTTAAATAAATAATAAATTTTATATCAAACTTAGGCAACAAAACTCTTGCCTTTGAAACTGACATAAACACGAATAATGATAAAAACATAAACTTAAATTTATACACAAACATAAAAAATCAATTAAAATTTGAGAGTTAGAAAAATAATTGGATTAAAAAAAATTAATGAAAATTATTATTCTAAAAGGTATTACAGTAACAAAATACAGTCATTGTATAACATTATTGTATTGATGTATTACTTGTTATCTTGAGCAGTTTTAGTGTTTTAACTACTAAAGAAAACGTTTTTTATGTGTTTTTTGAAATTTTTTTGAACTATTTGTTCAAAGCTGGACCAAGGCACTACAACTTTGACCATCAAACTGCAACTAGCATCAAAACAGACAAAATACAACACAAAAATTTACTTTTATACACAAGATACAAAACGTTGGTTATTGTTTATTGAAAAAAGCGCTCAAAAGGCTTTTTCAAAGGATATGGTGTAGAAAGAAAACTTTTCAGTTATCGAGTCACACGAAATAGATGCAGTTTTATGTCTTGCCCAGGACAATTTTAACAATTTTGGTAGTAATAAGTAGAAGTTAAAAATAAAATTTGTTATTTAAAAATAATGAAAACACAAGTATAAAAAGTAATTTATAGTACATTTATTGTTAGATGAATCTGTTTTGATGTTATTACTACCAAAGACACGTATTTTAGAACTTTGTCTAGTACTATGATTGTTTGGTTTTCTCAAAAAAACATTAAACTGTATACATGATGTCGCACACCAGGTCACTTAACAAAACTTTTGGAGTGGTTTTTGTCGTTAAAAAACGATTTTTTAGAATGTTAAACTTAGGCAAAAAACATCTCGCCCATTAATCTGATATTTACACGAATAAAAACAAAAACATAAACACAATTACTTAAGATATAAGATTTTTTTAAATTTGTTCTAGAAAAGTTAATAAAAACTATCCTTCTAAAAGGTTTTAATTTTCATAAACGATAAAAACATACAGTCATTGCTAAACATAGTTACTTTGTTACATTGAGCGGTTTTGGTGTTATAACTACTAAAGTAAACGTTTTTTTGTTGTTTTTTTGTTATTTTTTTTCTAATTATTAGTCCAATGCTAGGCCAAAACATTACAACTTTGACCATTAAACTGCAACTAACACGAATGTAGACAGAAACAACACAAATGAATACTTCTATACACAAAATATAAAACGTTGGTTATTGTTTATTAAACAAAAAAAGCGCTCAAAAGGTTTTTTCCAAGAACTTGGTGTGTAACGAAAACTTTTCAGATATCGAGTCACACTTAATGGATGCACTTTAATGTCTTGACTGGGATAAATTTAATATTTTTGGTACAAATAACTGAAACTTAAAATGGAACTGGGTATTTAAAAACTAATTAAACTCTGATATAACAAGTAACGTAAGAGATATTTATTCTTAAATGAATTTGTTTTGATGTTATTACTACTTAAGACACGTTTTATAGAACTTTATTCAGTATTATGATTTTTTGGTGTTCTCAAAAAGACATTACACTGCTTACATGATAAGTAACTCGATGACTGAACACATTTATAGTACACCAGTTCATTGAACAAAACTTTTGGAGACCTTTTTGTCGTTAAATAAACAGTTTTTTTTTTAATTTTAAAATTGGGCAACAAAACTCTCGCTCTTTCATCTGATATAAACACGAATAAAGACAAAAACATAAACTTAAACCTATACACACATACACAAAATCACTTAAAATTAAAGAACTTTTCTTCAAATTAGAAAAAAAATTAATAAAAACTTACATTTTGAAAAGCCTATGAATTACAATAAAAACGAACAGTCATTCTTAAAAAAAGTTGATTCATTATCTTGAGTAGTTTTGGTGTTATAACTACTTTAGAAAACGTTTTATGGTTATTAATTTTTAGATTTTGTAGAGTTTATAGTCATACGCTGGAACAAGGCTTTAATTTTTGACCATTAAACTGCAACTAACACGAAAACAAACAAATTACATAACAAAAATATTTTTATTCACAAAATACAAAACGTTGGTTATTATTCATTGAACAATAAAAGCACTCAAAAGGTATTTTCCATAGAATTAGTTTACAAAAAACTTTTTGATTATCTAGTCACACATAATGGATGCAGTTTAATGTCTTGCCCATGACAAATTTAGCATTTGTATTAAAAATATGTAAAAATTTAGAATAAAGTTTCGTATTCAAAATTCATGAAAAATCTTAAACAAAAAGTAGTGAAAGATACATTAATTGTTAGATGAATTTGTTTTTATATGTAACTATTTAAGGCACGTTTTATACAACTTTAATAAGTATTATAACTTTTATTGTTCTCCACTAGACCTATAAATCTAATGCATGATGTGTAAATTGATAACCAAAGAAATTTTCGTAAACCAGGTTATTGAACACAACTTTAAGAGTTCCTTTTGTCGTTAAATAATCATCAAATGTCTAACCTAGCATTCACAGCATTGACCATTAAACTGCAACTAACACGAAAACAGACAAAACACAACACAAAAATACTTTTATACACAAAATAATCAATGTTGGTTAGTATTTATTGAAAAAAACGCTCAAAAGGTGTTTTCCAAGGACCAAGTGTACAAAGAAAACTTTTAGGTTTCCGAGTCAATTATAATGGATGCAGTTTATTGTCTTACCAAGGACAAATTTAATATTTTTGGTTCAAAAAAATAACATTTTGAATAAATTCAAATTGTGATAGATTGGTATTTAAAATTAATTCAAACTCTGATATATAAATTGTTTATTGAACGATTAAAAAAATGCGTTCAAAAATTTTGGTCTAAGGACCTGGTGTACAAAGGAACCTTTCGGTTATCGAGTCGTACACCACACTTTAAAAAGACATTAAACTGCTTACATAATGTGTAACTCGACGACTGAAGACATTTTTCGTACACCAGTTTATTGAACAAAACTTTTGAAGCGCTTTTTATTGATCAATAAACAATATCACTTTTATAATTAAAACTTAAGCAACAAAACTCTCGCTCTTTTATCTGATATAAACACGAATAAAGACAAAAACATAAACTTAAATTTAAAACACACATATACAAAAAATAATTTAAAATCTAAACATTTTTCTTTAAATTTAACTAAAAAAAAAGTCATTTTTATACAAAGTTGTTTCATTATCTTGAGCAGTTTTGGTGTTACAACTATTAAAGAAAACTTTTTATGAGCATAATTATAGTCATACGATGGAACAAGGCATAGAAATTTTGACCATTAAACTGCAACTTACACGAAAACAGGCAAATTACATTACGAAATCACTTCTATACATAAAATACAAAAAGTTGGTTATTGTTTATTGAACAAAAAATGCACTCAGAAGGTATTTTTCAAGGTCTTGTGTGTACAAAAAAACTTATCGGTTATCTAGTAACTTAAAATGGATGCAGTTTAATTTCTTGCCCAGAACAAAATTAAAATTTTTGGTAGAAATAGGTAAAAATTTAAATTAAAACTTGCTATTTAAAAATATTGAAAACTCTTACACTAAAAGTAACGTTAGGTACACTTATTGTTAGATAATTAGTTTTGGAATGCGACTAAAAAAAGTAAGTTTTCTACAGCTTAATTGAGTATTGCTATTATTATTATTTTATTTTTATTTGTTGTTTTCAACATGAAATTAAATTTAATAAATGATATGTAACTCGATACCCGAAAAGTATTTTTTTACTAAACTTTTGGAGCGCTTGCTAAAAGTCTTACGTATTACAATAAGAACGTACAGTCATAATTAAACAAAGTTACGTGTTATCTTAAGCAGTTTTGGTGTTAAAACTGGTAAAGAAAACGTTTTTTAGTTTTATTTTTGTTATTTTTTTAACTGTTAGTCCAACCCTGGGCCTAGGCATTACAACTTTTACCATTGAACTGCAACTAATACGAATGTAGACAAAAAACAAAAAAAGTTACATTTGTACACAAAATAAAAACAATGGTTATTGTTTATTAAACAAAAAAAAAAGCGCTCCACGGACTTGGTGTAGAAAGAAAACTTTTCAGTTGTCGAGTCACACATAATGGATGCAGTTTAATGTCTTGCCCAGGACAAACTTTAAAAATTTGGTACAAATAAGTAAAAATTTAAAATGAAACATGGTATTTAAAAATAGTGAAAACAATAACACTAAAAGTAACCTTAGATACATCTATAGTTACATAATTAGTTTTAAAATGCGACTAATAAAGGTACGTTTTATACAGCTTTATTTTGTATTGTTATTTTTATAACTTTTATTGTTATTTACTGTTTTCCACGAGAAATTAAATCTAATAAATGATGTGTAACTCGATACCCAAAAAAAATGTTTTGTTTACCAGGTCATTCTACTAAATTTTTGGAGCGCATTTTTTCGATTATTAAACAATACTAGTTGTATAATTAAAACTAAGGCAACTAAACTTTCGCCCTTTTAACTGACATAAACACGAATAAAGACAAAAACATAAACTTAAATTTATGCACAAATATATAAAAACAATTATTGTTTAAAATATTTTTTTTACTATAAAATTTATGAAAACTATTATTCTAAAGGGTCTTTGTATTACAATAACAGCATACATGCATTGTTTAACAAAGTTACTTGTTATCTTGAGTAGTTTTAGTGTTATAACTACTAAAGAAAACTTTATTTAATTGTTTTTTTTTTTGTTTTTTTGTTAACTATTAGTCCAATGCTAGGCCAAGGCACAACAACTCTGACATTTGAATTGCAATTAACATGAATGTAGACAAAAACGACAAAATAAATTACTTTTATACAAAAAATAAAAACATTGGTTGTTATTTATTTAAGAAAAAAAAAGCGCTCAAAGGTTTTTTTTAAGGACTTGGTGTACAAAGAAAACTTTTCAATTATTGAGTCACACAAAATGGATGCAGTTTAATGTCTTGCTTAGGACAAAATTAATATTTTTAGTACAAAAAAGAGGAATTTTAAATGAAAATTGGTATTTTTACATATAATGAAAACTCTGGTATAAAAAGTTATGTAACATACATTAATTTTTAGACTAATTTGTTTTGATGTTATTACTACTAAAGAAACGTTTTATAGAACTTTTATTCAGTATTATTATCACTATTTGGTGTAGTCAAAAAAACATTAAATTATATACATGATTTGTAACTCGATGACTGAAGAAATTTTTCGTAAACGAGGTCATTAAACAAAACTTTTGAAGCGCATTTTGTGTGTTGTTCAACAAACAATATTGTTTTTAATTTCAAACTTATGCCCTTTACTCTCGCCCTTTAAACTGATATTAACAAATAAAGACAAAAACATAAACTTAAATTTATACACACAAACTAAAAATTACTCAAAGTTTAAGAGCTTTTCTTTTAATTTTTTACTAAAGTTTAATAAAAAAGATTATTTTCAAAGGTTTATGTATTATAATAAAAACACCAAATTAAGTATTTAAGCATTAAAACTTAAGTAATTTAAGTACTACAATAAAAACATACGATGGATGTTAAACAAAATTATTTTGTTATCTTTGCAGTTTAATGTTTTATTATAACTACTAAAAAAACATTTTATAGTTGTTAGTTTTTTCAATTTTTTTAATTTATATTTAAACGCTGGACCTAGCTTGATAAATTTTACCGATGAACTGCAGCTAACACGAAAACAGACAAAAAACAACACAAAAAATATTTTATACACTACAAACAAAACATTTGTAATTGTTTATTAAACAAAAAAAAAACGCTCAAAAGGTATTTTTCAAGGACTTAGTGTAAAAATATTTTTCAGTTATCGAGTCACACACAATGGATGCATTTTAATGTCTTGCCAAGGACAAATTTAACTTTTAGTACAAATTGGTAGTATTTAAAACACAAAAATTAAGCTTGTTGTTTAAAAATAACGAAAACTCTTAATCAAAAATTAGCGTTTTATACATTTGTTATTAGATGTTTTGATGATATAACCACTAAAGACACGTTTCTTAGAAATTACAAACAACAGTACTGTTATTATTTGATGTTCTCGACTAGACAATAAATCTGATACATGTCGACACTCGATAACTGAAGAAATTTTTCACACACCCATGTCTTTGGAGCAAGATTTGAGTGCGCTTTTTAATCAATTAATAAACAATGATATTCTTTGATGTAAAATACTGGACCTATTCTTCAAAACTCTCGCCACTTAAACTGACATACACACGAATAGAGACAAAACTATAAGTTAGTTTTACACAAATAATCACCGAAAATAAATTTTAGTTTATTAATGTTTTTAATAATTTGAAAATTAAAATTTAAATTATAAACTGTTAATAAGTATATAAGTCTTAACCATTTACTTAAATGTAATTATTATATATTATATAAAAATATAGCATTTCTCTTTCCTCAATTTTATGTTTGACTCTCTTGAATCCTCTTCTAAATAGCTCTTTTTCCTCTCCCTAAAATCCTCTTTCTTTTCATTGTTTCTCATTATCCCAGATCCTCCGCAATCTTACCATTCCTACTCAATCGCCTTCACGGGTACAAGATACTTAAGAACTTTTGTTTTGGTCAAAGATTTTTAGTTTGTCTGAGAAATTTTAAAGTGTTTAACATTACTATATTAATTTAACTAGTCTTATATAATTTAAAGTTCATATAAGCAATTTCTATGAAGTACTTACTCTAGAAAAAATATTTAATAAAATTATTGTAAACTTTTTTATCCTTTTATATACACTTTTTAAGTAATATTACAGGTTACTGAGTATATTTTAACAATATTTGTTACTCTTATAATGTTTTTATACTAACGCAATTTCATTTCAAGCTTTTTTTAGAACAACTGATTTTTTAAATAACTCAGTGGTTTTTAGTTTGTTTAAAATTTTTACTATTAAAACTAGCTAATTTCGATAATTAAACAAAATTAGAAGCTATTTTTACTAAAACGATTTGTCTTAAAGGAAATTTTCCAAAAACGGTAAATAGTTCTATATAAAACTTTTTTTGATAATATGGATTTGTTTAAGTCTTTAGTCTACAAACAGTTTTATTCAAAAATAAAATTACGGTTAGAAAATTTAGAACTTTAACATGAAGTGTATTTATAACTAAAAAGAAAATTTAAGTATAAATTAAACATAGCTTTAATGAAAAAACTTCTCAACTTTAAGGAAAGCACTTGAAAACAATAATTAGATTTTTTTTACCTAAAAAAAACTTATAAATAACTTACTTAACCCAGGAAAGTGGTTTCTAAACAACATCTATTTCGTATGAAGTCAATAAAAGTTTCGTACATTTACTAGCTAACACAGAATATAAGTTTTCTTTCCATCACAAAATGATTCTACTTCTCATAAAAGTTTTTTTTTAATAGAATAGTTTTATTTTTAAAACGTCATTAAAATTTATCTTAGCAACTACCAAGCTGGATAAATCTTTGCCGATTTTTTGTATAATTTAGACGAATTTTAGAAAAATTAAGTCAATATGAAAAACTGATGTTTTTTTATGACATTTAGTCTTAATAATTAAAGTTTGCTTTCCTTGTTAGTAAAATTAGTTATAAAATCTCAAAGTTGATCTTGATTTAGCTTAACAAATTTTACTAATTTAGCTTAATTACAATTTATGAATAAACTAATTCTGTTATTCTTTAATAAAAGAAAAAAAAAACGGGCTAAAAGCTTGGTCCAACGACTTAGTATACGAAAAATCCTTTTGGTCATCACGGAATCAGTTTTAAGTCGTGTTCGAAACAAGTTTACTATTAATTAATTAAAGTCTGATATACTGTTTATTGTGCACTGTTAAACTTAGTTATCAAATCCTGACATAACGTAAACAGGACATACTATAAGAAAAATAAATTAAACTTATATTCAACAGTTTAAGATAATAAAATTAATAAAAATTTAAAAATTAGTTTAATGTATTGTTAGATGAGTTTTTTTTCTATACCTTTAAAAGCTTTGATTTTATAACCACTAAAGAAAACCTCTATAGAACTTTATTCAGTATCATTTTTATATGTTTTTCTCTACAAAACATTAAACTGTATACATGGTGTGAGACTTGATAACTCAAGAACTTTTTGTATACCAGGTCATCTGACAGAATTTTTAGGGCGTTTTTTTTCGTTTAATAAACAATGATATTTTTTCATTGTGAAACGCTGGACCTAGGCAACAAAACTCTCGCCGCTTAAACATAAACATGAAGAGACACAATAACAAATGGTAAATGTTATTTACAAATACATAAAATCTATTAAAACTCAAACGCTAGATCTAGGCATGACAACTTTGACCATTAAACTGAAACCTAAACAAAAAAAGCCTAGTACAACACAAAAAGTTAATGTTATACACAAAATAAAAAACATTAACTATTGTTTATTAAACAAAAAAGCATTTAACAGGTATTTTCCAAGTACTTAGTGTAGGAAATTTTTCAGTTATCGAGTCACTTACAATGGATGCAGTTTAATATTCTACCAACGACAAGTTAAATATTTTTTGTTTAAGTAGGTATAAGTTTAAAATAAAACTTCGTATTTAAAAATAATGAAAACTTTCGTTTAAAAAGTTATGTAAGTTACATTTATTGTTAGATTAATTTGTTTTGATGATATAACTACCAAAGACACGTTTTACTTATTCTATGATTAAATAAAGCAAACTATGACCTACTTACTTTATTAAGTATTATTATTAGGTGGTTTTCTCAAAATGACATTAAACTGTATACATGAAGTGTAAGTCGATTACCAAAGACATTTTTCGTACACCAGGAAACTGAAAAATTTTTAGAGCGCATTTGTCGTTCAATAAACAATATTATTTTAAATGTCAAACTTAGGCAGCTATCTAAGTGTTATAACTACTAAATAAAACGTTTTTAAATTGTTTTTTAAGGTATTTTGTATATTTTATAGTCAAACACTGGACTTCAGCTCACCAACTTTGACCATACAACTGAAACTAACATGAAAACAGACAAAATACAACACAAAGAAGTATTTTTATACACAAAATACAAAACGTTAGTTCTTGTTTATTAAAAAAAAAAGCAGTCAAAAGATATTTTCCAAGGACTTGGATTAAAAAAGACTTTTTTGTTATCGAGTCACACAAATGGATGCAATAAGTCTTACAATAAAAGTAACGTTAGATACATTTATTGTTAGATAAATTAATTTTGATATGCAACTATTAAAGGCACGTTTTATATAACTTTAGTTAGTATTATTATTGTTATTATTTATTGTTGTCGACAGAACAATACACCTTATACATGATGTGTATCTAGAAATACAAAAAAAAAATTAGTAAACCAGGTCATTGAACAAAACTTTTGGAACGCTTTTTGTCGTTAATTTTTTTTATTTTTTTATTTAAACTTAGGCAACAAAACTCTCGCCATATAAACTGAAATAAACACGAACTTTGACAAAATAAAACACAATTAAATTACTTTTATACACAAAATAAAAAACGTTGGCTAATGTTTATTAAATAAAAAAAAAGCACTCAAAAGGTATTTATCAAGGACTTGGTGTACAAAAAAACTTTTAAGTTATCGAGTCACACAAAGTGGATGCAGTTTAATGTCTTCGGCAGGACAAAATTAATATTTTTGGTACAAGTAGGTAAAAATTTTAAGTGAAAGATGGTGTTATAAATAATGAAAACTCTTTTATAAAAAGGAACTTAAGATATATTTATTCTTAAATGAATGTGTTTTGATGTTATTACTACTAAAGACACGTTTTATAGAGCTTTATTCATTGTTGTTATTATCACTTTTAATATTATTATTAAAATTATTTATTGTTGTCGAAAAGGCAATAAATCTAATAAATGATGTGTTAATTAATAACTGAAGAACTTTTTCGTACACCAGTTTATTAAACAAAACTTTTGGAGTGCTTTTTGTCATAAAATAAATGTTCTTTTTTAAATCAAACTTAGACAACAAAACTCTCGCCCTTAAAACTGACTAAAGACAAGTATATTAACTTAAATTTATACACAAATATATAAAGTCACCTAAAATTTGAGACTTTTTTAAAATTTGTCCTAGGAAAATTAATGAAAAATGTTGTTCTAAAAAGCCTATATATTACAATAAGAACATACAGTCATTGTTAAACAGAGTTAATATGTTATCTTATGCAATATTGGTGATATAACTACTAAAATAAAAGTTTTTTAGTTGATTTTTGTTAACTTAATTTTATTTATTAGTCAAACGCTGTACCAAGGCATTACAACTTTTACCATTAAACTGCAACTTACACGAAAACAGACAAAATACAACACAAAAAATATTTTTTTACACAAGATCCAAAACGGTGGTTATTGTTTATTACAAAAAAGCGCTCAAAATATTTTTTCAAAGTTCATGGTGTAGAAAGAAAACTTTTCAGTTATTGAGTCACGCAAAATTAATGCAGTTTAATGTGTAGCCCAGGAAAAATTTAAAACTTTTTGTAAAGATTAGAAATACTTCAAAGGCAAAAATGAAACTTTGTATTGAAAAATAATAAAAACTCTTACGCAAAAAATAACTAAAGATTCATTTATTTTTAGTTGATATTGTATAAATGTTATAAATAATAATGGCATGTTTTAGATAACTTATTTACATTTTTAATAATAAACTGATTAAAACACGGAAAGAGTAAAAACATAAACCTTTTTTTGTATATAATTACATAAAATAACTTAAATTTTAAGTAAAAATAATAAAAAAATTACTAGATAAAAATATTGAAAAATACTATTTATAAAGGCCTAATTATTGCAATGAAAACATAGAGACATTGTTTGTTGAAGTTAATTTGTTATTTTCAAAAGTTTTAGTGTCATTACTACTAAATAAATATTTTTTAGTTGTTTTTTAAAAGATTTATACATTTTCCAGTCAAATGATTGACTTCAGCTTTACAGCTTTGACCATTAAATTGCGACTTAAACGAGAACAGACAAAACACAACACAAAAATATGCTTTTAGACACAAAATACAAAACTTTAGTTATTGTTATTTGAAAAAAAAGCGCTTAAAAGGTTTTTTCCAATGAGTTGGTATAAAAAACACTTTTTGGTTATCGAGTCACTCAAAACAGATGTAGTTTAATGTCTTACCCAGGATAGACTTAATATTTTTTTTTATTGAGTAAAAGTTTGAAATTAAGTTTCTAATTTAAAAATAATGAGAACTCTAGCACAAAAAGTAATTTATGATATATTTATTGTTAGATGAGTCTGTTTTGACGTTATTACTACCAAAGACACGTTTTATAGAACTTTATTCAGTATTATTATTTATTGTTTTTTCTCAAAAAGACATGAAAGTGTATACATGATGTGTAATTCGATGACTAAATGACTAAAGACATTTTTCGTATACCAGGTCATTGAACAAAACTTTTGGAGCGCATTTTGTGGTTCAATAAACATTTTTTTAATGTCAAACTTAGGCAGCAGTTTTAGTGTTATAACTACTAAAGAAAACTTTTTTTAGTTGTTATTTAAAAGATTTTGTATATTTTATAGTCAAACGCTAAACTTCGGCTTTACAACTTTGACCATTAAACTGAAACTATCACAAAAACAGACAAAATAAAACACAAAAAAATATTTCTATACATAAAATACAAAACGTTAATTATTATTTTTTTTTAATTCTGCAAAACGTATTTTCCAAGGACTTGGTGAAAAAAATAATTTTTGGTTATCGAGTCACACAAAATTGATGCAGTTTAATGTCTTGCCAAGCACAAATTTAATAGTTTTTGGTAGAATATGTAATATTAAAGAAAAAAACTTTATATTTAAAAATTAAAACATCTCTTGCATCAAAAGAACGTAAGATACATTTATTCAAACAATATAAATAAGACTCAATTTTTTAGAACAAAATATATTTCATGCTTCTTCCGTCAGTTGTATACTAAGCAATAAAAATAAAATTTTAAATCTAACTTATATAGTGGAAATGCAATCAACTAAATTAATAATAATAAAGCAAAGAGTAATTAACAATACATAAGTACTTCTAATTACAATGCAACTAAAAAATAATAAAACAGAGCAACAACTTATAAATCAATTTAAGAAAACAACGAAACAGTATAATCAAAATGTTTATGTTTACACAACTTAGGTTTTCTTAACTAAATACAAATAGCCTCAAGTTTAATTAAATCCGAAATGTGAAAACAATTTTTAACAATTTTAAATCTTTTTAAATTATAATTACTAGCACAATCAAGGTTATTTACTAAGTGTTCAGAAATAGCAGATCTTTTTGAAGCATTTATTACTCTAACAGATTTAGTTTTCTTATTACTCTTACAAAATTCATCGATACTTTTTGGAATATGTTCTTTTATTCAAAAATTGAGTCTTATTTATATTGTTTGAAAGAATTTATTTTAATGTCAAATAATGTTTAATTATCTAAAGATACATTAATTACGAGATAAATTTGATTTTATATGCAAATAATAAAGGCACGTTTCATACAACTTTATTTGTTTTTTTTTTCGAAAAGACATTAAACTGTTTACATGATTTGTAACTCGATAATCGAAGACATTTTTCGTACACCAGGTCATTTAAGAAAGCTTTTTGACACTTTTTGTCGTTAAATTTATTTTTTTAAACTTAAGCTTAGGCATTAAACATCTCGCCGATTAAACTGATATTATCGCTATTAAAAATTTAAACATATTCTTAAATTTATACATAAATATACAAAATCACTTTAAATTTAATTTTTTTTTAAAATCTGTAGTAAAAAAAATTAACGACAACTAAAATCTAAAAGCTTATTTTTTATATAATAAACAATAAGAACATACAGTCATTGTTAATCAGAGTTACTTTATTAAATTGAGCAGTTTTAGTGTTATAACTACTAAATTAACGTTTTTATTTGTTTTTTTTTTTTTTTCTAACCATTAGTCCAAAGCTGGACCAAGGCATTACAACTTTGACTATTAAACTGCAACTAACATGAAAAATTACTTATACACACAAAATAGAAACGTTTGTTATTGTTTATTAAACGAAAAAAAGCGCTTAAAAAATATTTTACAAAGACTTTGTGTACACAGAAAACTTGTCAGTTATCGAGTCACACTTAATGGAAATAGTTTAATGTCTTTCCCAGGACAAGTTTATTATTTTTAGTACAAGTTGGTACAAGTTTGAATGAAACTTCGTATTATAATGAAAACTCTTGTTTAAAATTAATGTAAGATGCATTTATTGTTAAATGAATTTCTTTAATGTTATTACTACCACACGTTTTATAGAACTTTAATCAGTAATGTTATTATTTGGTGTTCTCAAAAAGACATAAAACTGTTTACATGAAGTGTAACTCGACGACTGAAGATATTTTCTTTACACCAGTTCATTAAAAAAAACTTTTGGAGCGCATTTTGTTGTTCAATAAACAATATTGTTTTTAATTTTAAACTAAGGCAACAAAACGCTCGCCCATAAACTGATATAAACACGAATAAAGACAAAAACATAAACTTAAATTTATACATACATACAAAAAATCTCATAAATTTAAGATTTTGTTTGTAATTTAAACTTTAAATTGATAAAAGCTATTGTTCTGAAAGACCTATGAATTACAATAAAAACCAACAGTCATTCTTAAACAACGTTGTTTCATTATCTTGAGCAGTTTTGGTGATATAACTAAAAAAGAAGCGTTTTATGGTTATTAATATTTTGATTTTAGATAGTTTGTTTTCATACGATGGAACAAGGTTTCACACTATGACCATTAAACTGCAACTAACACAAAAATAGGAAAATTCCAACACAAAAATATGTTTATGCACCAGTTACAAAACGTTAGTTAATGTTTATTAAAAAAAAAAATGTGCTTAAAATGTTTTATACATGAACTTTGTGTACAAAGAAAACGTTTCAGTTATCGAGTCACACATAATGGATTCAGTTAAATGTCTTGCCAAGGACAAATTTAATATTTTAGGTATAAATAAATAAAATTTAAATTAAAGTATTTAGTCAAAAATAATAAAAAAAATTTAAACAAAAAGTAACGTAAAATACATTTAATGTTAGATGAAATAACTTTGATTAGCAACTAATAAAGACACGTTTTATAAAACTTTATTGAGTATTTTTATTATTCATTGTTCTCCACTAGACCTATAAACATAATGCATGATGTGTAAACCGATAACCAAAGAAATTTTTTGTAAACCAGGTTTAAAAAAAAACTTTTAGAGTGCTTTTTGCCGTTAAAAAAACAGTATTATTTTCTTATATATAAAACTTAGGCAACTAAACTCTCGCCCTATAAGCTGCCTAAACACGAATTGACAAAAACACAAACTTAAATACTTTACAATTAAATAAAATCATTTAAAATTTAAGATAGTTTTTTTTAATTTGTACTTAATAGTTAATGAAAACTACTATTCTATAAAGACTATGTATTACAATAAGAACATACAGTCATCGTAAAAATAAGTTGTTTTGTTATCTTGTCACACATAATGGATGCAGTTTATTGTCTTGCCTACGACAAATTTAATATTTTTGGTACAAATAAGTAAAAGTTTAAAATGAAACTTGCTTTAAAAAAGTTGTGAAAACTTTCACAACAAAAGTAACTTTAGATACATTTGTTGTTAGTTAATTAGTTTTGAAATACGACTAATAAAGGTACGTTTTATACAGCTTAATTGTGTATTACTAATATTATGACTGTTATTGTTAATTATTGTTTTCCACAAGAAATTAAATCTAATAACTGATGTGCAATTGGATACCCGTAAAAAAATTTCGTACACCAGGTCATTCTACAAAACTTTTAAAGCGCTTTTTTCGATCAATAAACTATATTATATTTTAAACTATAACTTAGGCAACTAAACTCTCGCCCTTTAAACTGACATAAACACGAATAAAGACAAAAACCTAAATCTATACACAAATATATTTAAGCAA
The DNA here is from genome assembly GCF_965202585.1 of Thalia democratica. Lineage (NCBI taxonomy): Eukaryota > Metazoa > Chordata > Thaliacea > Salpida > Salpidae > Thalia > Thalia democratica. Next base: position 65,813,925 of record NC_139165.1, read on the forward strand.
TGAAAATGTACGATTTTTTTTTTAGTTTTTCCTTAAAAAAATTATGAAAACTATTATTCTAAAAGGCCTATGTATTACAATAAGAACATACAGTCATTGTTAAACAAAGTAATTTGTTATCTTGATCAGTTTTGGTGTTACAACTACTAAAGATAAATTTTTTAGATTTTTTTTTTGTTATTATTTTTAAATGGGCCAAAACATTTCAACACTGAACATTGAACTGCAACTGATACGAAAATTGACAGAAAACAACATAAAAAGTATTTTTATACACAAAATAAAAACGTTGGATATTCTTTATTAAACGAAAAAGAAACGCTCAAAATGTAGTTTAAAATGAATTAATGTATAAAGATTTTTTTTTAGTTTACGAGTCACACTTAATGGATACAGTTTAATGTCTTGCCAAGGACAAAATAAATATTTTTGGTACAAATAAGTAAAACTTAAAATGAAAATTGGTATTTTCAAATAATTAAAACTCTGGTATAAAAAGTAATGTAAGATATACTTGTTGTTAGATGAGTCTGTTTTGACGTTATTTCTACCAAAGACACGTTCTATAGAACTTTTTTCAGTATTATTATTATTTGGTGTTCTAAAAAAAACATTAAATTGTATACATGATTTGTAACTCGATGACTGAAGACATTTTTCGTAAACGAGGTCATTGAACAAAGTATTTGGAGCGTTTTTCGTCGTTCAATAAACAATATTTTTTTAATGTGAAACTTAGGCAAAAAAAAACTTTCTCCCTTTAAACTGACATTAACACGAATAAAGACAAAAACATAAACTTAAATTTGTACACACATACATAAAATCACTTAATATTTAAGAATTTTTTTTTGAATTTAAGTTGAAAACTATTAAAAACTATTACTCCAAAAAACCTATGATTACAATGAAAAAATACAGTCATAATTAAACAAAGTTGATTTATTATCTTGAGCAGTTTTGGTATTATAACTACGAAAGAAAACATTTTACGATTATTAACTTTTTGATACTGTTTAATTTATAGTGATACGCTGGCACAAGGTTTCACACTTTGTCCATTAAACTGAAACTAACACGAAGACAGAAAAATCACAACACAAAAAATGTTTTCATACACGTAAACAAATCGTTGGTTGTTGTATATTGAACAAACTAAGCACTTAAAAGGTATGTTCCAAGGACTTGGTGTACAAAAAACCTTTTCAGTCAATAAGTCACACATAATGGATGCAGTTTATTGTCTTGCCAAAGACAATATAAATATTTTAAATCAAACTTCGTATAAAAATTAATGAAAAATTTTAAACGAAAAATAACATAAGATACATTTATTCTTAGATAAATTTATTTTGATATATGACTAATAAATGCACGTTTTATACAACTTTATTGAGTATAATTGTTGTTTTTTATTGTTCTCCACTAGACCTATAAATCTAATGCATGATGTGTAAATCAATAACCAAATAAAATTTTTGTACACCAGGTTATTTAACATAGCTTTAAGAGTGCTTTTTGCCGTTAATAAAAACAGTATTATTTTTTCATATATCAAACTTAGGTGTCTAAAGTCTCACCCTTTAAGCTGCGTAAACACGTATTGACAAAAACAAAAACTTAAATTTATAAACAAATATATAAAATTACTTGAAATTTAAGATAGTTTTTTTATTCATTTGTACTTAAAAGATAATGAAAACTACTTTTGTAAAAAAAATATGTAGTACAATAAAAATATACAGTCGTTATAAAAAAAAATTATTTTGTCATCTTGAGCAGTTTTGGTGTTACAACTACTATATAAAATGTTTTATGATCATAACTTTCATGATTTGTTTAATTTTAAGTCAAATGATTGACTTAGGATTCGCTACATTGACTATTAAACTGCAACTAACATCAAAATAGACAAAACACTTTTATACACAAAACACTTAATGTTGGTTATTGTTGTTGAACATACTAAGCACTCAAAAATTATTTTACAAGGACTTGGTGTACAAAGAAGACTTTTTGGTTTTCGAGTCACACATAATGGATGCAGTTTAATGTCTTGCCCAGGACATATTTAATATTTTTCGTACAAATAAGCAAAAATCTTAAATGAAACTTGGTATTTAAAAATAGTGAAAACTCTTACACTAAAAGTAACTTTAGATACATTTATTGTTAGATAGTTTGTTATGAAATGGAACTAATAAAAGTACGTTTTATACAGCGTAATTGTGTGTTATTATTATTATAACTTTTATTGTTATTTATTGTTTTTCACTAGAAACTAAATATATTAAAATATGTGTAACTCGATACCCAAAAAAAATTGTAAATCAGGTCACTATACAAAACTTTTGGAGCGCTTTTTTTGATCAATAAAAAATGCTACATTTTAGATTAAAGATTAGGCAACTAAACTCTCGCCCTTTAAACTGACATAAATACGAACAAAGACAAAAACATAAATTCAAAATTATAGACACATATATAAAACCACTAAAAATTTAAGTATTTTTATGTTTACTAAAAAGTTTATGAAAACTATGACTCTTTAAGGCCTATGTATTACAATAAGAACATACAGTCATCGTTAAACAAAGTTACTTGTTATCTTGAGCAGTTTTGGTGTTATAACAATTATAGAAAATATTATTTAATTGTTTTTTTTTTAAATTATTAGTCCAACACTAGACCAAGCATTACAACTCTGACCTTTGAATTGCAACTAACACGACAAAAACAACTCAGTAAATTACTTCTATACACAAAGTAAAAACGTTGATTATTGTTTACTAAACAAAAAAAAAAGCTCAAAAGGTTTTTTCAAAGGACTTAGTGTAAAAAAAAACTTTTCAGTTATCGAGTCACACTTAATGGATGCAGTTTTATGTCTTGCCCAGGACAAAATTAATATTTTTGGTACAAATAAGTAAAAATTTTATATCAAAGTTGGTGTTTTTACTAATAATCAAAACCTTGATATAAAAAGTAATGTATGATACATTTATTTTTGGATGAATTTGTTTTGATGTTATTACTTAAAAGCCACGTTTTATAGAACTTTATTCAATATTATGATTATTTGGTGTTCTCAAAAAGATATTAAATTATATATATGATGTGTAACATGATGACTGAACACATTTTTCGTAAACGAGGTCATTGAACAAAAGTTTTGAGCGCATTTTGTGTGTCGTTCAATAAACAATATTTTTTATGCCAAACTTAGGCAAAAGAAAACTCTTACCCTTTAAACTGATATAAACACGAATAAAGACAAAAACATAAACTTAAATTTATACACACATACTAAAAATTACTTAAAGTTTAAGAGTTTTTTTATATAGTTTAAACCAAAAGTTTAATAAAAACTATTATTTTAAAAAGCTTATGTAATATAATAAAAACACCAAATTAAGTATTTAAATATGAAGATCAAAGTAATTTAAATATTACAATAAAAATATACATATATTGTTACACAAAATAATTTTGTTATCTTGAGCAGTTTGATGTAATAATATAGTTATTAAAGAAAAACTTTTATAGTTGTTAACTTTATATATATTATATTTAAACGCTAGACCTAGACTTCATATATTTGACCAATTTACTGCAGCTAACACGAAAACAGACAAAATACAACACAAAAATTATTTTTATACACTAGAAACAAAACGTTTGTTATTGTTTATTTAATATAAAAACGCTCGAAAGGTATTTTTCAAGGACCTGGTGTACAAAAAATGTTTGATTATGGAGTCACACACAATGGGTGCAGTTTAATGTCTAGCCTAGGACAAAATTAATATATTTGGTACAAATAGGTAAATATTAAAACACAAAAATTAAGCTTGCCGTTAAAAAATAATGAAAAATATTTCTCAAAAAGTCGCATTTTTACATTTATTGTTATATGTTTTGATGTTATAACTACTGAAGACACGTTTTAAGAACTTATAACTGTACTATTATTATTTGGTGTTCTCGACTAGACAATAGGTCTAATACCTGTTGTGAGACTCGATAACTGAAGAAATTTTTCACACACCAGGTCCTTGGAGCAATATTTAAGAGCGCTTTTTAATCAATTAACAAACAATGATACTCTTTGATGTAAAACACTGGACCTAGTCTTCAAAACTCTAGCCACTTAAACTGGCATACACACGAATAGAGACACAACTATAAAGTTAGTTTTACACCAATAATGACTAAAAATAAATTTTAGTTTAATAACGTTTTTAATAATTTGAAAAATAAATTTAAATGATAAACTGTTAATAAGTATATAAGTCTTAACCATTTACTTAAATGTAAATATTATATATTATATAAAAATATAGCATTTCTCTTCCCTCAATTTTATGTTTGACTCTCTTGAATCCTCTTACCAATAGCTCTTTTTTCCCTCCCAAAAAGCATGTTTCTTTTTATTGTTTCTCATTATCCCAGAACCTCCGCAATCTTACCACTCCTCAATTGCCTTCAAAGGTACAAGATGCTTAAGTATATTGTTTTGGTCAAGGTTTTTTAGTTTATTTAAGATATTTTAAAGTGTTTAACATTACTATATTAATTTAACTAGACTTATATAATTTAAAATTCATATAAGCAATTTTTATGAAGTACTTACTCTAGAAAAAAGATTTAATAAAATTATTGTAAAATTTTTATCCTTTTATATACACTTTTTAAGTAATATTACAGGTTACTGAGTATATTTTAACAATATTTGTTACTCTTATAATGCTTTTATACTAACGCAATTTTATTTCAAGCTTTTCTTAGAACAACTGATTTTTTAAATAACTCAGTGGTTTTTAGTTTTTTTATAATTTTTACTATTAAAACTAGCTAATTTCGATAATTAAACAAAATTAGAAGCTATTTTTACTAAAACGATTTGTCTTAAAGGAAATTTTCCAAAAAAGGTAAATAGTTCTATATAAAACTTTTTTTGATAATATGGATTTGTTTAAGTCTTTAGTCTACAAACAGTTTTATTCAAAAATAAAATTACGATTAGAAAATTTAGAACTTTAACATGAAGTGTATTTATAACTAAAAAGAAAATTTAAGTATAAATTAAACATAGCTTTAATGAAAAAACTTCGCAACTTTAAAGCAAAGTACTTGAAAACAATAATTAGATTTTTTTAACCTGAAAAAAACTTATAAATGACTTACTTAACCCATGAAAGTGGTTTCTTATAACATCTATTTTGTATGAAGTCATTAAAAGCTGCGTACATTCACTAACTAGATAAGAATATAAGTTTTCTTTCCATCACAAAATGATTCTACTTCTCATAAAAGTTTTTTTTTAATAGAATAGTTTCATTTTTAAAACGTCATTAAAATTTATCTTAGCAACTACCAAGCTGGATAAATCTTTGTTGATTTTTTGTAGAATTTAGATAAATTATAGAAAAGTTAAGTCAAAATAAAAAACTATAGGTTTTTTTATGACATTTAGTCTTGACAATTAAAGTTTGCTTTCCTTGTTAGTAAAATTAGTTATAAAATTTAAAATTTGATCATGATTTAGCTTAACAAATTTAACTTCTTTAGCTCATTACAATTTATGAATAAACTAATTCTGTTATTCTTTTATAAAAGATAAAAAAGGCAAAAAGCTTGGTCCAATGACTTGGTGTACGAAAAATCCTTTTGGTCATCAATGATTACATTAGACATTACACACATAACACATTACACACATAACACATTACACACATCACGGATTCAGTTTTAAGTCTTGTTCGAAACAAGTTCAATATTTTTCGTGGAAACTATAATATTTTTTCTAGTCTGATATACTGTTTATTAAGCACTGTTAAACTCAGTTATCAAATCTTGACATAACGTAAACAGGACATACTATAAGAAAAACTTCTGTTGTTCTCTACAAGACACTAAACTGTATACATGGTGTGAAACTTGATAACCTAAAATATTTTTGTTCACCAGGTCATTGGACAAAATTTTTAGAGCGCTTTTTATCGTTCAATAAACAATGATATTTTTTCATTGTGTAACGCTGGACCTAAATTACAAAACTCTCGCCACTTAAACATAAACATGAAGAGACACAATAACAAATGGTAAATGTTATTTATAAATACATATTAAACCTAAAACGCTAGATCTAAGCATGACAATTTCAACCATTAAACTGAAACCTACACAAAAACAGCCAGGTACAACACAAACAATTAATCTTATACATAAAATAAAAAACGTTAACTATTAAAACTGTTAACTGTTAAACAAAAAAAGCGCTCAATAGGTGTTTTCAAAGTACTTAGTGTAAAAAGATTTTTCAGTTATTGAGTCACTTACAATGGATGCAGTTTAATATTCTACCAACGACAATTTTTTTTTTTTTTGTTTAAGTAGGTATAAGTTTAAAATCAAACTTCGTATTTAGAAATAATAAAAACTCTGGTTTAAAAAGTAAGTTACATTTATTGTTAGATTAATTTGTTTTGATGATATAACTACCAAAGACACATTTTACTTATTTCATGATCAAATAAAATAAAATATGACCTACTTACTTTATTCAGTATTATTATTATTTGGTTTTCTCAAAAAGACATTAAACTGTATACATGATGTGTAAGTCGATTACTAAAGAAAATTTTCGTACACCAGGAAATTGAAAAATTTTTAGAGCGCATTTGTCATTCAATAAAAAATATTATTTTAATGTCAAACTAGGCAGCAGTCTAAGTGTTATAACTACTAAAAAAATCGTTTTTTAGTTGTTATTTAAAATATGTTGTATATGTTATAGTCAAACACTGGACTTCGGCTTACCAACTTTGACCATTAAACTAAAACTAACATGAAAACAGACAAAATACAACACAAACAAGTATTTTTATACACAAAATACAAAACGTTAGTTTTTGTTTATTGAAAAAAAGGCAGTCAAAAGATATTTTCCAAGGACTTGGTGTACAAAGAAAACTTTTCAGTTATCGAATTACAAAAAATGAATGCAGTTTAGTTTTTACCTAAAAAAAGTTTAATGTTTTTGGTAAAAATAAGTAATATTTTAAATTAAAAATAATACATTGTCTTAAAAAATACATAAAAATTTTACACAAAAAGGAACGTAAAATACAATTATTGTTAAATAAATTTGTTTTTATATGGAACTAATAAAGGCACGTTTTATACAGTTTTATTTAGAATTTTTATTGATATTTATTGTTGTCGACAAGACAATAAATCTAATACATGATATGTAACTCGAAAACAGATGAAATTTTTTGCATACCAGGTCATCGAACAAAACTTTTAGAGCGCTTTTTGTGGTTTTAAAAACATTTATTTAAATTTTAAACTTAGGCAACAAAACTCTCGCCTTTTAAACGGAAATAAACACGAATTTAGGCAAAATACAAGACAAAAATTACTTTTATACACAAAATAAAAATGTTGGCTAATGTTTTTTAAACAAAAAAAGCACTCAAAAGGTTTTTTATATGACCTTAAACTTAGTGTATAAAAAAAACTTTTCAGTTATTGAGTCACACTTAAGTGATGTAGTTTAATGTCTTGCCAAGGTCAAATATAATATTTTTGGTACAAATATTTAAAAGGAAACTTGGTTTTATAAATAATAAAAACTCTAGTATAAAAAGTAATGTAAAATATATTTGTTCTCAAATGAATATCTTTTGATTTTATTACTACCAAAGATACATTTAATAGATCATTATTCATTATTATTATTATCATTATTATTATTATTATTATTATTATTATTATTGTTATTATTATTATTATTATTATTATTATTATTATTATTATTATTATTATTATTATTATTATTATTATTATTATTATTATTATCATTATTATTATTATTATTATTATTATTACTATTATTATTATTATTATTATTATCATTATTATTATTATTATTATTATTATTATTATTATTATTATTATTATTATTATTATTATTATTATTATTATTATTATTATTATTATTATTATTATTATTATTATTATTATTATTATTATTATTATTATTATTATTATTATTATTATTATTATTATTATTTTTACTATTATTATTATTATTATTATTATTATTATTATTATTATTATTATTATTATTATTATTATTATTATTATTAATATTATTATTATTATTATTATTATTATTATTATTATTATCATTACTATTATTATTAATTGGTGTTCCCAAAAGGACATTAAACTGTATACATGATATGTAACTCGATGAATGAAAAGCTTTTTGTACACCAGGTCATTTAAAAAACTTTTGGAGCGCTTTTTGTCGTAATATAAATGATTTTTTAATGCCAAATTAGGCAACCTCTCGCCCTTTAAACTGATATAAACACAAATAAAAGCAAAAACATAAACTAAAATTTTTTTCACACATACATAAATTTTTTTAAATTTTAAGAATTTTTTAAAATTTTTACTAAAAATTAATAAAAACTATTTTTCTGAAAGGCTTATGAGTTATAATAAAAACGAACAGTCATTCTTAAAAAAAGTTATTTCATTAACTTTAGCAGTTTTAGTGTTAAAACTACTTAAGAAAACGTTTTATGATTATTAATTTTCTGATTTTGTAGAATTTATAGTCTTATGCTGGAGCTAGGCTTCACACTTTGATCATTAAATTTAAATTAACACAAAAACAGACAAATTACAACACAAAAAATATTTTTATTATTTTATTATTAATATTTATTAAAAATACAAACCATTGGTTATTATTTATTAAACAAACAAAAAGCGCTCAAAACGTATTTTCCAAGGACTTGGTGTACAAAGAAAACTTTTCAGTTATCGAGTCACACATAACGGATGCAGTTTATAGTCTTGCCCTGGACGAATTTAATACTTTTGGCACAAGTAGGTAAAAGTTTAAAATGAAACTACGTATTTAAAAATAATGAAAACTATGGTATAAAAAATAATGTAAGATACATTTATTGTTAGATGAACTTGTTTCGATGTTATTACTACCAAAGACACGTTTTATAAATCTTTATTTAGTATTATAATTATTTGGTATTCTTTAATAGACATTAAACTGGAAACATGATATGTAACTCGACGACTGAAGACATTTTTCATACACCAGGTCATTGAAAAAGCTTTTGAAGCGCATTTTGTCGATATGTAAGTATTTTTTTATGTCAAATTTAGGCAGAAAAAACTCTCGCCCTTTAAACTGACATAAACACGAATAAAGACAAAAACATAGTCTTAATTTTATACATAAAATTGTACTTATATATCACTAATAATTTATTGTTAGATTAATTTGTTTTGATGATATAACTACCAAAGACACGTTTTACTTATTTTATGATTAAATAAAGTAAATTATGACCTACTTACTTTTTTCAGTATTATTATTATTTAATTTTCTCAAAATGTATACACGATGTGTGAGTCGATTACTTAATACATTTTTCGTACACAAGGTCATTGAAAATTTTTTAGAGCGCATTTATCGTTCAATAAACAATATTATGTTTTAATGTAAAACTTAGGCAGCAGTCTTCTAAAGAAAACGTTTTTTAGTTTTATTTAAAATATTTTGTGTATTTTATAGTAAAACACTTGTACTAGGCTTACCAACTTTGACCATCAAACTGAAACTAATATGAAAACAGACAAAATACAACACAAACAAGTATTTTTATACACAAAATACAAAAGATTAGTTTTGGTTTATTGAAAAAACAGCGGTCAAACGATATTTTCCAAGGACTTGGTGTAGAAAGAAAACTTTTTAGTTATCGAACCACACAAAACAAATGCAGTTTAATGTTTTACCTAGAACAAATTTAATGTTTTTGGTAAAAATAAGTAATATTTTAAAAGAAAAAGAAAACTTAGTTTTAAAAAATATAGAAAAGTTTTACATAAAAAGAACGTAAGATACAACTATTCTTAGACAAATTTGTTTTTATATGCAACTAATAAAGGCACGTTTTATACAGTTTTATTTAGTATCATTATTGATATTTATTGTTGTCGACTAGACAATAAATCTAATACATGTAACTCGAAAACCGAAGAAATTTTTTGCACACCAGGTCATTTAACAAAACTTTTGAAGCGCTTTTTCTGGTTAGAAAAAACATTATTTAAATGTTTTACGTAGGCAACAAAATTCTCGCCCTTTAAACAGAAATAAACACAAATTTAGACAAAATACAAGACAAAAATTACTTTTATACACAAAATAAAAACGTTGGCTAATTTTTAATGAACAAATAAAGCGCTTAAAAGGTTTTTTACTAAGGACTTGGTGTATAAAAAAACTTTTCAGTTATCGAGTCACACTTAATTGATGTAGTTTAATGTCTTGCCAAGGACAAACTTAGTATTTTTGGTACAAAAGTAATAATTTAAAAGGAAACTTGGTATTATAAATAATAAAAACTCTTTTATAGAAAGTAATGTAAGATATATTTATTCTTAAATGAATTTGTTTTGATGTTATTACTAACAAAGACAAGTTTTATAGGACTTTATTCATTACTTTTACTACAATTACTGAAATTATTATTTGGTGTTCCCAAAAGGACATTTAACTGTATACATGATGTGTAACTCGACGACTGAAGAAACTTTTCGCACACCAGGTCATTTAACAAAACTCTTGGGAGCGCTTTTTGTCGTTATATAAATGATTTTTTAATGCCAAATTAGGCAACCTCTCGCCCTTTAAACTGATATAAACACAAATAAAAGCAAAAACATAAACTAAAAATTTTTTCACACATACATAAAATTTTTTAAATTTTAAGAATTTATTTTAAATTTCTACTAAAATTTAATTAAAACTGTTATTCTGAAAGGCCTATGAATTATAATAATAACGAACAGTCATTCTTAAATAAAGTTATTTCATTAACTTCATCACTTTTAGTGTTATAGCTTCTAAAGAAAACATTTAATGATTATTACTATTATAGGAAGTTTTTAAACGTATTTATTTACCATTTGCAACTTAATGTCAATAGATTATTCATTTTGTTTTATATTTTATTACACAAAGCTTTTCAAAACTATACGAGTATCATTCTCAAGTGATAAATTTTAAATGAAATTTTAATAAATTTTTAGTAAGTGAACAGCTTAAAAAATAACTTTAAATTATGACGTATAAATAAATTCAATAAATACAAAATTTAGAAATTTAGCAAGTAAAACTAAAGTAAAGGTATGTTTATTAATAGATTGTTAATAATTTCGTTGTTCAATTTAATGCTACTTGCGTATTTAAATTAGGTCGCTCTTCCTCAATCAATATTGATTCCAGGCTGTAGAGTTCGCTTTGCTTACATCGTTTCAAAACTTAAAAGTTTTGAAATATGTCAGAGTTTTGACAGGGTGTGGAATTAAAAAGTTGCTACGATCATTAATTTTCTGATTTTGTAGAATTTCTAGTCATACGCTGGACCTAGGCTTAACTCTTTGACCATTAAATTGAAACTTATACAAAAACAGACAAATTACAACATAAAAAACATTTTTGTTTAAAAAATACAAAACATTGGTTATTATTTATTGTACAAAAAAAAACGCTCAAAAGGTATTTTCAAAGGACTTGGTGTACAAAGAAAACTTTTCAATTATCGAGTCACACAAGACGGATGCAGTTTATAGTCTTGCCCAGGACGAATTTAATACTTTTAGCACAAGTTGGTAAAAGTTTAAAATGAAACTTCGTATTTGAAAATAATGAAAACTATAGTATAAAAAGTAATTTAAGATACATTTATTGTTAGATGAACTTGTTTCGATGTTATTACTACCAAAGACAGGCTTTAAAAATATTTACTTAATTTCATTATAATTTGGTGTTCTCTAAAAGACATTAAACTTTAAACATGATATGTAACTCGACGACTGAAGACATTTTTTGTACACCACCAGGTCATTGAACAAAACTTTTGAAGTACATTTTGTCGTTATGTAAATATTTTTTTAATGCAAAACTTAGGCAAAAATAAACTCTCGCCTTTTAAACTGACATAAACACGAATTGAGACAAAGACATAGTCTTAAATTTATACATACAAATAAAAAATCACTTAAAGCTTATTAAAAAAAATCTAAATCTAGTTCTACAAAAATTAATGAAAGTTATTATTCGAAAAGGCCTATATAAAAATACCTAACTAAGTATTTAAGTATTACATTTTAAGTAAATTGAGTAATACATTAAAAACAAACAATCATTGTTAAACAAAGTTATTTTGTTTTCTTTAGCAGTTTAGGTGATATATTATAACTACTTAAAAAACGTTTTTCAGTTCTTAATTTTTGACTTTTTATATTTTATATTTAAACGCTGAACTTAGGCTTTATAAGTTTGACCAATGAACAGCAACTAACACAAAAACAGACAAAATACAATACAAACAACTAAACTCAACATATTTAAACGTTAATTATTATTTATTGAACAAAAAATAGCGCTCAATAAGTTTTTACAGGAAAAACTTTTGATTATTGAGTCAAAGGCAACGGATGCAGTTTAATGTCTTGACAGGACAAATTTAATTTCTGGTACAAATTAGTAATAATTGAAACACAAAAATTAAAATTGTTGTTTAAAAACAATAAAAACTCTTATTCAGAAAGTAACGTTTTATACATTTATTGTTAGATGTTTTGATGTTATAACCACTAAAGACTCGTTTCATAGAACTTACAAAAAACAGTACTATTATTATTTGATGTTCTCGAAAAGACAATAAATCTGATACATGTTGTGAGACTCGATAACTGAAGAAATTTTTCTCAAACCAGGTCTTTGGAGCAACAGTTAAGAGCGCTTTTTAATTGCTTAATAAACAATGATATTCTTTTATTTTAAACACTAGACCTAGCTTTTAAAACTGTAGCCACTTAATATGACATACACACATTTAGAAACAAAAATATAAAGTTAGTTTTACACCAAAAATCACTAAAAGTTAATTATAGTTAAATACTGTTTTTAATAATCTTGAAAAATAAAATTTAAATAACAAATTGCTAAAAAATATATAAGTTTTAACCATTCATGGACCTGGTGTACAAAAAACTTTTTAGTTATCGAGTCACCTTAATTGATACAGTTTAATGTCTTGCTAAAGACAAATTTAACATTTTTGGTACAAATAAGTAAAAATTTAAAAAGAACTTGGTATTACAAATAATGAAAACTCTGGTATAAATAGTAATACAAGATATTTTTATTCTTAAATAAATTTGTTTTGATGTTACTACTACCAAAGACACGTTTTATAGAACTTTATTCATTATTATTATTTTTATTGTCATTATTATTAATATTATTTGGTAAAATTAAACAAACTGTATACATGATGTTTAATTCTATGACTAAAATGATTTTGTACACCAAGTCAAAAACTTTTGTAGCGCATTTTGTCGTTAAATAAATGAATATTTTAATGTCAAACTTAGGCTACCAAACTCTCGCCCTTTAAACTGATATAAACACAAATAAAAGCCCAAAAATCAAAATATATTTATACACACATACATAAAATCATTTAAACTTTAAGAATTTTTTTAAAATTTAATTTAAAAATTATTATTAACTATTATTATGAAAGGGCTGTGAATCATAATAAAAACGATCAGTCATTCTGAAACAAAGTTATTTCATTAACTTCAGCAGTTTTGGTTTTATAACTACTAAAGAAATTTTTTTATGATTATTAGGTTTTTTAATTTTGTATGTTTCATAGTTAAACGCTGGACTTCGGCTTCCCAAATTTGACCATTAAAGTGAAACTTACAAAAAAACGGACAAATTACAACACAAAAAAATATTTTTGTACATAAAATACAAAACTTTTATTAATGTTGTTGAAAAAAACGCTCAATAGGTATTTTCTAAGGACTTGGTGTGAAATAAACTTTCGGTTATCGAGTCACACTTAATGGATGCAGTTTAATGTCTTGCCCAGGACAATTTTATTATTTTTAATACAAATCGGTAATAATTAAAACACAAAAATAAAATTTTGTTTTAAAATAAAGAAAAATCTAACAATAAAAGTAACTTTAGAAGCATTTATTGTTAGATAAATTAATTTTGATATGTAACTAATAAAGGGCTCGTTTCATAAAACTTTATCTAGTGTTATTATTAATTAGTGTTCTCGACAAGACAATAAATATAATAAATGATGTATATCTCGGAAACTGAAGAAATTTTTAGTCATCAGGTCATCGAACAAAACTTTTCGAGCTTTTTTTTCGTTCAATAAACAACAATATTTTTTTTTATTACTTACATTAAACCTATACAACAAAACTGTCGTCACTTAAACTAAATTGAACATATATAAAGACAAAAACATAACCTTAAACTTATACAAAAATACATAAAATCACTTGACGTTTAAGAAAATTTTAACAAAATTTATACTAAAACTTTTTTAGGAAAATATTATTCTTAAAGGCCTAATTTTTACAACAAAAACATAGAGTCAATATTTTTTAAGTTTATTTTGCTATCTTCAGCAGTTTTGGTGTTATAACTACTAAGGAAAACTGTTCAAAAATATAGATTTAATCCTTTGCTAACAAAAGATCCTAGTGAAACAAGTTCACTGGAATATGAATAAAAACAAATTATACAGTAATCTTCCTTTATTGTACCAACATATGTTTCTGTGTGTTAACGAATTAACACACTTCAACTGGGTTCTGTAAAAAAATAATTACTGTAATGTGAGAATAGAAGCATAGTATAAAGTAGGTGTATACATGTTTTCATTAAAACTGAAATAAAATAAAACAATTTCTACAGATTTTTCAGGTTAATAATTAATGATAGGTAATTTACTTAATATTTAATCCGACTGTTATAAAACTATATAATAATTGTAATTATTAAGTAAATTAAAATACCCAACAAAACAACAAATCATAATATAAACAAACCATTTACTTTAATTGGAAGAATAACTGATTCAAATTTATTTTACCGTTGTCAATGATTGAACAAGATATTGTCTTTATAATACAAATTAAATAGCTGTCTTAATCTTCACATATATCGTGACGTAATTATTGGATGTATTTTGTTCAATCATTGACAACAGTAAAAAAATCTTGAATCAGTTATTCTTTCGATTTAAGTAAGTGGTTTGTTTATATTGTGATTTGTTGTTTTGTTGTGTATTTTACTTTACTTTACTTAGTTTACACTTAATAATTAAAAATATTATATAGTTTTATAACAGTCGGATTTAATATTAAGTATTTTACCTATTATTAAATATTAATCTTTAAAAATCTGTAGAAATTATTTTATTTTAATTTAAACGAAAACACATGTATACACCTACTTTATTCTATGCTTCTATTCTCACATTACAGTAATTTTTTTTTTACAGAACCCAGTTGAAGTATGTTGATTCGTTAACACACAGAAACATGTGTTGGTACAATAAAGGAAGATTACTGTATAATTTGTTTTTACTAAATAAAACTTTTATAATTGTCAATTTTTTTTTTATTTATAGACATACGCTGGGCTTCAGCTCCACAACTTTGACCATTAAACTGAAACTAACACGAAAACAGACAAAATACGGCACCATAACAAACTTTTATACACATATACAAAACAATGATTATTTTTTATTAAACAAAAATAAAGCACTAAAAAGTTTTTTCCAAGGACTTTTTCCAAGGTTTTATACATGAACTTTGTATACAAAGAACACGTTCCATTGATCAAGTCACACATAATGGATGCAGTTTAATTTCTTGCCCAGGACAAACTTAATATTTTTAGTACAAAAAATAGAAATAAAAAATAAAGAAACTTTTATAAAAATTTATAAAAAAAATTTACACCAAAAGAACATATGATACAATTATTGTTAGATATTTTTTTTTTGATATGCAACTAATAAAGGCACGTTTTTTACAGTTTTATTTAGTATTATTTTCAATATTTATTGTTGTCGACAAGACAATAAATCTAATACATGATATGTAACTCGAAAACAGATGAAACTTTTTGCATACCAGGTCATCGAACAAAACTTTTAGAGCGCTTTTTGTTGTTAAAAAAACATTTATTTAAATGTTAAACTTAGGCAACAAAGCTCTCGCCCTTTGAACTGAAATAAACACGAATTTAGACAAAATACAAGACAAAAAATTACTTTTGTACAAAAAATAAAAACGTTGACTAATGTTTAAACAAGACAAAAAGCTCAAAAGGTTTTTTCCAAGGACTTGGTGTACAAAAAACTTTTCAGTTATAGAGTTACACTTAATTGATGCAGTTTAATGTTTTGCCAAGGACAAATTTAACATTTTTGGTACAAATAAGTAAAAATTTAAAAGATAACTTGGTATTATAAATAATGAAAACTCTGATATAAATAGTAATTTAAGATATATTTGTTCTTAAATAAATTTGTTTTGATGTTATTACTATCAAAGACACTTTTAAAGAACTTTTTTCATTATTATTATTATTTTTATTATTATTTGGTGTTCTCAAAAAGACATTAAACTGTACGCATGATTTTTAACTCGATGACTAAAAACGATTTTGTACATTAAGTCATTTAACAAAACTTTTGGAGCGCTTTTTGTTGTTGTATAAATGATTTTTTTTAATGTCAAACTTGGGCAACAAAACTCTCGCCCTTTAAACTGACATAAACACAAATAAAAACAAAAACATAAACTTAAATTTTTTCAAACATACATAAAATAATTTAAACTTTAAGGTTTTTTTTTAATTTTTACTAAAAATTAATAATAACTTTTATTGTGAAAGGGCTATGATTTATAATAAAAGGAACAGTCATTTTTTGTATAATTTATAGTCATACGCTGGACCTAGGCTTAACATTTTGACCATTAAACTGCAACTAACACAAAAACAGACAAATTGCAACACAAAAAATATTTTTGTACAAAAAATACAAAACATTGATTATTGTTATTGAACAAAAAAAAAAGTACTCAAACGGTATTTTCCAAGGGCTTGGTGTGAAATAAACTTTTCAGTTATCGAGTCAGACATAATGGATGCAGTTTAATGTCTTGCCAAGGACAAATCTATTATTTTTGGTACAAATTAGTAATAATTAAAACACAAAAATTAAAATTGTTGTTTAATAACAATAAAACTCTTATTGAAAAAGCAGCGTTTTATACATTTATTGTTAGATGTTTTGATGTTATAACTACTAAATATACGTTTTATAGAACAGTAAACAACAGTACTATTATTAATTGGTGTTCTAGAAAAGACAATCAATAAATTAAATAAATGTTGTGAGAATCGATAACTAGAAAATCTTTTATTACACCAGGTTCTTGGAGCAAGTTTTAACGAGCATAAAGTTATTGTTATAGGAAAATTTATTAATTTTTCAAAAAACATAAAACTTTAATGTCAATTATTTTCCTTATCTTAAAAGCTATCTAAAATTTTTTTTTTATTTTAGAGAACGCACCTTTGCCTTTAAATTAAAAAAAAAAATATTTAATTTGGGGTTGGAATTATTTCATGGGGTCCCTCCAAAAATAAAGGTTTTTTTTCGTATTTTTTCATCAAATGGTATTAGAACCAAAAATAAATATTTTTTTTTAATTTTTTTTTTTGATTTCCCTTAGTTTGCATGTTATAAAAACTCGTAAATAGTTATTTTATAAATAATGTTAATATCTTTTACGATTTGGCCCAAAATCAAAATTGAGTATATTACACTATCATTTGCCTTGGCCATTTCCTAGATAAAAAATTGATAAAAGGAAAAAAAAAGTTAATAAGAATGTGAATTACATCAAACTAAATTAAAATAAAATAATTTAATTAAATTTGTTGTATATTCACATTCTTATTAACTTTTTTTTTCCTTTTATCAATTTTTTATCTAGGAAATGGCCAAGGCAAATGATAGTGTAATATACTACATTTTGATTTTGGGCCAAATCGTAAAAGATATTAACATTATTTATAAAATAACTATTTACGAGTTTTTATAACATGCAAACTAAGGGAAATCAAAAAAAAAAAAATTAAAAAAACATATTTATTTTTGGTTCTAATACCATTTGATGAAAAAAAACGAAAAAAAACCTTTATTTTTGGAGGGACCCCATGAAATAATTCCAACCCCAAATTAAATAATTTTTTTTTTAATTAAAGGCAAAGGTGCGTTCTCTAAAATAAAAAAAAAAAATTTTAGATAGCTTTTAAGATAAGGAAAATAATTGACATTAAAGTTTTATGTTTTTTGAAAAATTAATAAATTTTTCTATAACAATAACTTTATGCTCGTCAAGTTTTAAGAGTGATTTTTAGTCGCTTAATAAACAATGATATTCTTTGATGTAAAACACTGGACATAGCTTTCAAAACTCTAGCCACTTGAACTGACATACACACGAATAGAGACAAAAATATAAAGTTAGTTTTACACTAAAAATCACTAAAAGTTAATTGTAGTTAAATGCTGTTTTTAATAATCTTAAAAAATAAAGTTTAAAGAACAATTTGCTTATAAATATATAAGTTTTAACCATTTACTTGAATATAAACATTAGAAATAGTATACAAATTTAGCATTTCTCTTCCCTCAATTTTCTTTTTAACTCTCTTTAATCCTGTTCTGAATAGCTCTTTTTCCTCTCTAAAAAAAAAACTTTCTTTTCATTGTTTCTCATTATCCCAGATCCTCCGCAATCTTACCACTCCTCCTCAATTGCCTTCAAAGGTACAAGATACTTAAGAACTTTTTTTTTGGTCAAAAATTTTTAGTTTGTTTAAGATATTTAAAAGTGTTTAAGATTACTATATTAATTCAATTAGATTTAAACAACTTAAAACTTGTATAATCAACTTCTAAGAAGTACTTACTTTAGAAAAAAGACTTAATAAAATTGTTGTAAAAATTATTATCTTTTTATGTTTCTTTTTAAGTATAATTACAGGTTACTGAGTATATTTTAACAATAGTTGTTACTCTTATAACTTTTCATTCTTACTGACACAATTTTATTTCAAGCTTTTCTTAAAACAATTTATTTTTTTAAATAATTCAGAGGTTTTTAGTTTGTTTAAAACTAGTATACTATTATAACTAGATAATTTCGGTAATTAGACAAAATTAGAAGCTATTTTTACGTTTACGATCTGTCTTATAGGAAAGTTGTTCAAAAAAGGTAAATAATTCCATATAAAACTTTTTTTGATAATATAGATTTGTTAAAGTCTTCAATGTATAAGTGGCTTTATTTACAAAAACTATTAAGGTTAAAAAATTTAGAACTTTAACACGAATTGTATTTATAAATAAAAAGAAAATTTTAGTATAAATTAAACATAGCTTTAATGAAAAAACTTCTCAACTTTAAGGAAAGCACTTGAAAACAGTAATTAAATTTTCTAAAGCTAAACAAAACTTATAAATAACTTACTTAACCCAGGAAAGTGGTTTCTAAACAACATCTATTCCGTATGAAGTCATCAAAAGTTGCGTACATTCACTAACTAACTGAGTTTTCTTTCCATCACTAAATGATGCTACTGCTTATAAAAGTTTTTTTTTTATAGAATAGTTTCATTTTTAAAACGTCATAATAATTTATCTTAGCAACTACCAAGCTTGATAAATCTTTGTCAATTTTTTTGTAGATTTTAGATGAATTGTAGAAAAATTAAGTCAATATAAAAAACTGAAGGTTTTTTTGTCATTTAATCTTAACAATTGAAGATTTGCTTTGCTTGGTAGTAAAATTAGTAATAAAATCACAAAGTTAATCCATATTTAGCTTAAAAAGTTTTACTACTTTTGCTCAACTACAATTTATATATAAACAAATTCAGTTGTTCTTCATATAATGAAAAAAAGGGCTAAAAAGTTTGGTCCAACGACTTGGTGTACAAAAAAACCCTTTTGGTTATCACACACATCACGGATTAAGTTTTAAGTCTTGTTCGGGACAAATTTAATATTTTTAGCTAAAACTTAAACAGTTTTTCTAGTTTTATATATCGTTTATTGTGAAGTTTTGGAAAAAGTCATCAAATCCTGAGCCACGTAAACAGGACATAATAGAAGAAAAATAAAATAAACTTATATTCAACAATCAAAGATAACCGAAGAATATTTTCGTACACCAGGTCATTGGACAAAACTTTTAGAGCGCTTTAATTTTCTTTTAATAAATAAAGGTATTTTTATAAGCAATAAAACTTTATTAACTAAACTGAAATAAATACGAACAGAGACGAACAGTAGAAATAAAAAAGTTAAGCTTACACACGAAATAAATAAGTTGTTATTTATTTTCATTTTTGATACCTGTCATTTATTTTTAAAACACTTTTTTCACAACTATCTAACAACTTAAGATCTTTTGTAAGTTACTATAAGATTGAAACATGAATTTTTTTCTAATAATCTTGAAAAAGAAGTTTAAATATAAAATTGGTAATAAATATTTAAGTTATAAATAAACTACTCAAATGTAAACATTTATATAGTATAAACAACTAAAGTATTTCTCTTCCCTAGGATTTCTCCTCAACTTTCTTGAATTCTCTTCCAAACAGCTCATTTCTTTTCCCAAAACTTCACCTTTTCTTCACTGTTATCCCAAGATCCTACGCATACTTATACTTATCTTTCTTCCTCAATATCCGGTTTTATTCATAATTTTAAAGGTACAAAATACGTAGTTTATTTCAATTAAATCTTGAATACTTTGCTTGTTGGAGTTTTATGATATTTATTAAGTATAAATTTAAGTAGGCTTTTTTGACATAATGTAAAAATAAAATGTGGAAAACACTTGAAAATAGTAATTTGAATATTTTAAAGCCAAATGATACTTATAAATAACTTACTTAACCCAAGAAAGTTGTTTCTGAACAATATCTTTTTCGTATGAAGTCATTAAAAATTGTGTACATTCCTGAACTATTTCATAAAGTCATTTTTTTATCACTAAACTATCCTACTGCTATTAAAAAATATGTTTTTTTGAATAATTAATACTCTTTTTTAAAACGTCATAGAAATTTATCTAGAAATTTATCTACCAAGCTTGATAAATCTTTGTCGATTTTTTGTAGAATTTAGGTGAATAGAAAAATTAAGTCAAAACAAAAAACTGAATGTTTTTTTTGACATTTAGTCTTAACAATTAAAGATTCACTTTCCTTGGTAATTTAATTCGCTATAAAATTTCAAAATCAACCCTGATTTAGCTCTTAAGTTTAACTGCTTTTGCGTTTTAAAACTAGCGTGTAAAAGTTTTATTTTTAATGATAATTCTGATAAAAAAACTATAACTTTATTAATTTAAATAATAAGTTAATTGTACTTTAGTCTGTTTGTAAAAATTGAAGAGAAATAACTTATGTTTTAAAAAGCCATAACAATAAGTACAAAAATAATTTGGCATATGATTTTTGTTTATTTGCAATCATGCAAATTTTGAAGTTTTACATAAAGTCTGTTTTATAAATTTTAAAATTTTAGTTGACAAAAATTTTATTAAATCAACTTTAAAGCTGTTTATCTTTTAAGATTTATATGAAATGTGAACACTAAACTTAGTTTTACAACACCGTGACCTTGTGATTTGAGTGAGTGAAATTCCTAAATTTCAAAAAATCCAAGTTCAAATGTCTAACATACAAATCTTACACATTCAGCAGTATTCAGAAGACGAAATAAAATTTAAATTTAAAATACTATCAAAAATAAACTACAGCTCAATTTGAATTCTGTTGCGACATTTTTGTGCTAAAGAAAAAGAAGACAAAATTGCTTTTGTTTATTGTTTTTCGACATTTCGACTTTTTAAAGAATAAAGTACAACTAAAACTTAAATAAAACAAGTGCTAATTTACTTTGTTTGAAAGTTTAATTTAAAAAAATTAAATAAATGCCGAAAGTCCACAAGATATTTCCTTAAATTTATCATTAATAAATAGTTTATTAATAATAGTTCAAAAACTGTAGAGATAAACTGTTCATCAATTAATCTGAAAAAAAACAGAGTAGGTCACTATTATGTGGCAAAGATTGGATATGCAAGAAAAAAGTGTGTTGTTTACCGGTTTGAAGGCGATTTTTATCGGAATTACATCGCGGCAACTTAGTAATAAAATCAAGGAACAAGTACCGATGAGTAAACTATTGTAAAATAAATGGAAAAAAACACGATTCATGAACGCCTTGAAAAAAACATCCACTTCAAAACATTCAGTAAATAATCGTTAATGTGCAAACAGTTATGGTTTAATAGATTTTAAATTTTCAAAAACTTTAATAACGTTGTTCTAATTAAGTTGATGGCTATTTGTATTTTATTAGGAAATTCTAACCTTTGTAAACAAAAACTACTGTTTACACTTTTCATTTTTTTATTAATTTGTGTTGTTTATAAATTATTTTACAGCTTTAGTTTTCATGACTAAATTTTACTATGATTTACTATGATTTTCGTACTATGATTTTAGTTTTATTTTGTTGATTGTAAGAAAATTTCTAGTTTTTTTAATTGATAAATGTTTAATACTTTTGTCTTCAACTAATTTGCATTGAAAACCTATTAACTGTATAAGTTTTTAAAACCCTGAACTTTTATACCTATAGCTTTAATTTGTTTTTAATGCGTAGCATTTTTCTAAATAATTCCATTAAAGATGTTGATACCTACTTTTTGACAGTTTAAAATCGAATACAATTATTGATATCACATAATAAAGATTTGTAGTTTACTAAACTTGCGCTTTTTTACGAGTTGATGTTAAATTTATTGCAGTATTCTAACATATTCAACTGAAAATTAATAAAATTTTATTTCACTTGGTACTATGCTTCCTCGCTAATTCAGCCATGTTGGGCAAGAACTTTTTGTAAATAAGGGCGGATTAGATTTGGCCGGTTAAGAACAGGGTAAAGCTAATTTGAAAATAATCTACTTAATTTGTATTATGCGATGCACTAAACTTTCTGTTAATTTAATTTATTTTAACTTTCTTCAATGAACAAAAGAGTTAAAACAGACAAAAACTAAACTAAACAAAACTTTGATACACTTTAAAACTAATTTAACGAATAAAAGTCACACCGTAAATATTATATTATAACTAATATCGGAACTTTTTTTGGAAAAATAGAAATAATGGAAGTCTGTTTAACTGAGCTTTCTCGTTTTATAGCGTAAAACTCACGGTTACGGATGACTTTTTACACACTTTCTGGTGTGGCTTTTGGTTGACAACGGTAGTAAGCTAAGTATTGACCCATTTTGTGCATGACTTCAGCGTGAAATAATGGACACTTAGATAACTAGGGAAGATCATTTTCGCCTTACAAACTATAATTAAAGGTAGTTCTTTTTTTTTACTTGCAATTATTATTAACGTTATTATAGTTTATTGAACAACAAAAAAAGATGCTCAAAACATTTGGTCCTAGGAACCGGTGAAGGAAGAACCTTTCGGTTATCGATTCGAACACCGTTTAACGTATTTTCCAGGACAGTTAAACAACACGTACATGACAGTTTTATTTATTAATATTATTTGTCACTCTGTCTTTTGTCGTTTTTTTTTCCGGGTAATGCTAAGGTATGTCTCCTGGAAATGTTTTAAAGTTCACCCCGGTTTCATGGCAATTAGAAACTTTATGAATGGAGTGTGTGTCACTTTTGCACGAGGACACTTTTGCTCGAAATCACTTGTACGAGTGAACAATTTTATACAGAGACTCTTTTGTACGAGCGTCACTTTAGCACGAAGAGAGACTTTTGCACGGCGACTCTTTTGCACGCAGGGTCACTTTTGCACAAAGTACGCACCCGCGTAAAGTACGCACCCAAATAAAATACGCACCCGTAATAAGTAAATCATAATTTTTCTTGTTTTTCTGTGTGTTTTTATTTTGATATTTAGTGCGTACTTTATACGTACTAAATGCGGATGCATACTTTACGCGGGTGCGTACATCTTAAAGTGCGTACTTTGTGCGAAATTTTCGGCGTGTACAAGTGACCCTGCGTGCAAAAAAGTCGCTATGAAAAAGTAACCCTTTGTACAAAAATGTCCTCGTGCAAAAGTGACGCTCGTTCAAAAGTAGCCCGTACCCGTTTGGAGTAAACCTCGGCTTATTATACTTATATTTGTATAGCGCGAAAAATATGAGCTATGACTTTAAATTTAACTTTTATTTAGAGTTCAGACGGTGCTATAAAGTGCTTTCTTAGTTATTATTATTATTATTTAAGTTTATTGAACAACAAAAAAAGAAACTTCAAATATTTGATCCTAGGACCTGGTGCACGAAGAACATTTCGATTAGAAAGTTAATGAAACCTTGTTTGACATGTATTTATATTGAAACATTGATTTTGTAGTCCTAGAGGGCCTATAGGAACTACTGTTAATATCTACGGGGGGTTGCGCATCTAAGTTAGGGGGTAGTGAGCCAGAACTCTTAGGTTTTATGTGGAAGCTACTAGGTAAAGAAGATGCTCTACCTGCGTCTATTTTTCCAGTTAAGCGTTTGGATTTTTTTTAAACCTGGTGTCAGCAGATTACTTACAATATTAAGGAATGGGTATCCTGAGTATCCTACTAACGGCTCAAAACTTTAGTCTAGTTGTGTGTCAACACAATAATGTTTGTTTAACTTTTTACAAATCATAAAAGCTTTAATTATAAATACAAAGCAACATGTCTACAAAAAATTATTAAAACATAAAAAAAAACTATTAAATAAAGGTAAACAAAAGTGATAAGATAAAAACTTGTAGTTAATTAAAGGTTATTAAATTGGGTATTTTACAGTCAAACACAGAACGAGAATAATAAAGTCTCTTGTTGTTTTCGAATTGCCTTAATAGCCTCTAGTAGAAAAAAAAGACAAGAATTAATCTGTAAAACGCTGTTATGGAACAAGTAAATATGTATAGTATATAATAATGAATGTTGAACTTGTATTTAGTTAAAATCGTTAAAAAAAATTAGTATGCTCTATTTTTAAATTTAAACAGTTACTTTGAAACTATTTTTAGACTGCTTATTTATTTAATTTTATTTTCTTAACATTTTAAAGTTTTTTACGTTATTCTTATGGTATAACTGTAAATATTTTTTTGTAATTAAAATAAAAAAGACACTTGTTAGTAAAGTCATCTTTCTAGACTATAATATTATAAACTATTATATTTAAGATTTCTTTTATTTTGTTACATACATTTTTTATAGAAAACAATGTAAAACTATTAAAAAATTCTTTATAAATTAAAAAATCGTTAGTTAAAACACTATTATTATACTTTACTAAATGTCAAAAAAAATGTTTAACTTTTTGTAATAGAAAGCCGTGTTTACCAGAAGTAACTAATTAAAAAATATAACTAGCTATATAACCTTAATAATTAAAATCAAGTATACTAATTCTTACTAAAAGTGTTTTATAAGTGTAAACTTGCTGAAATACGTTTTTTTTTAATTTTAATAAACGATTATTATCGCTGATTATAAACAGCTTTTGTTATAAAATTTAATTCAAAGAGGTTAACTTTTATGAATGCATCACATTTAAAAGTAAACTTTGTTAAACATGATATTTATAGACAAACATTAGTAGTTAGTTTTCAAAGGATTAATATGATGAGTAATTTTTCGTATTTTTTATTTAATCCTTACAAAAAAATTTTGTTGGTAAACTTAATCAACAAATTAGAAAACTTCAATCAAATTGTTTTATATACCAGACATTGTTTAAAAAAATGTTCTACTCTTATATCGGGTTAGCACAAGCTCAACGTTTTCAGTGTAGCACCGTTTTCCTTTTATTCTTTTTGTTTTAATTTAATCTAATTTTTGTAATTTTGTTTCGTTTAGGGTTTAACACAGAAATATATAAACATACTTATTTATTTTTTAAGATAAAACATTACAATCAAAAAAGCCTCAGATACTTTATATATACATATATAACTTAATGCTTATTTGATTTTAAATTAAAATTCATACTAACAATATATTTAAATATAAATATTAACAAATTATAGTTATCAATAAGCTTTAAGAACGTAAAACTTGTTATTGTTATTTCGATAGAGCGCTTTAGAGTTCAAGGTAAGGTCAGCCCCTCCTCTTTACAGCTAATTGTTTAAAAAAAAATTTTTTATGTCTGAGAGTCTTTTAAACAATCACCAGCCATTGTCTATTTAACTTCTGCGCGACAAACTCAACACTAATCAACTAATTAGTGTTCAAGCACTTCCACTTAAGATAAAGAACTTTGTATTGTCTCGAATGAGTTGATTTTATTTAACTTAAGCTTTAAAAAAGGCTTATTTTCATAGATTCATAATGCAGTACTTAAATATTTTATTAGTTTTTTTAGTAGCCAAGGTGAGATCTTCTGGTTAGTTTGCTGTTATAAGACTGAAATAATTGTTAAAAATAGATTTATGTAAACGTTTTATAATTGGTTGTGATTTCAACAAATCATAAAAACTATATAACTAAAAGAACAGTCTAATTTGTAAGTTTTTATATTAGAAACAATTAGTTAGAAGAGTACCTAAAAATTTCATTTTTAATTCGACATTTTTTAACTTTGTTAGATACGTAACCAACAACTTATTTTGCGAGTCAACTATTGTCTGGTGAAAACCACAATAATAAATGATATGAATGTAAAAAATACAATTTAATTAACTAAAGACTTGTTTCTGTTGTCCTCACGTTTACATATAATTTGTTTTTGTTTATTTATAAAATTAATATGCTTAAAAAAAGCCTTGTACGGTAACAACAATAATCATACTATTATTAGTTATTAAAATAAAATTAAGGATAGTATAACTGCTACAATAATACTGTAAGTAATTGATAATTTTTACTCTATACATTATTGTATTAAGCTTTTATTTTTAAATTACGAACTTTGAATCTTAAATTTAGTATCTTACTTAGAAAAATCTACGAATAAATGTGGAAACGAGCTTCTCAATGAAAGCAGAGGAACTATATCAAGTCCAAACTACAGTTTGTTTAACAATACCACATACCCACCGAACATAAATTGTAAATGGAATAAAGAAGGAAATCACACTTTGCTTACAGAAGTAGTTCTTTTAGATAACATGAATTTATTTAATAACAGTGTTAAATAAGTGTTTACCTAATATATTAACAACAATAAAAGAAATTATTTTACCTCATGATACTGACTGATAAATAAGTTTATTTGTTCCTTTAGTAATTTTGTCATTTAAAATTTTACTTTTCTGAATATACTATTTCTAGGTTTTACGCTATATAAAATTATTAAATACAACTCTATAGATAAACAGTTTTATATAAAAGAAGCTGAAAAGTTAAATCAAAAATACATATATTTATTTTTTTGCTTTATTGTTAGAAAAAAGTAATAATTGTGTTTGAAGATACAAATTTATAATTTTTAGCCAAGAAAAAAACTTTGCTTTAAAAAACCTAGTACAACTATACTAAATGAAAAAATATAATTACTTAAAAGGTTATTTAAAGGTAAGAGTGTTAGACTTGGACATTGAGCCTGGTCCAAACGGATCTAATAGATCCTGTAACTATGACAACCTTATTATAAAATTTGAGTCCCTACGAAGGAGTATTACTTTGTGTGGGTTAGTCTTTATTTTTTTTTTAATTAAAAATATATTTGTTTTCTAAATTTAAGAAGATATTTTATCAATCAAACTAATTGAAAAAACCACTTTGTTGCTGAACTTTTTTTATATAAACTACATAATGATATTAGTTTTCAAATTTCCGTAGTATATATGTTATAAGAACTTTTTGTTCATTAAAATTAAATTTAATAAAATTATACCATATTAATAGCAAACGAAATTTGTTAAGTTTTTGTTAGATTTTTTTAAAGTTTTTTGCAACAAAAACGTGCAAATCTTACAAAATAAAAACTGTTAGCCTTTTCTTTTAACTGTTTTTCAAAAGTCTTAGGAAAACTAATAAATAGTCTGTATAAACTATGTTCTTTAAGTTATACTTACTGCACTTTTATTGCAATTTTTTAAATAATTATCCTTTAGCATCAATCCCTAACTTCTTTTGGTTGCATGCAACAGCTTTTTTAGAACATTTTATAAACTTTACATTTTTTTAAATTTAAACAAAAAACTCATTTTTTATATTTTATTTGAAGTTTTTTAATTTGTTTTAGACTAAAAATATTTCTTAAAGAAGTATAATTTACAGAAAGATAATTTGTTTCTTTAGAATAAAGCCTTTATACAATAAACTTTGTTTATTGGAGGTTGTAAATTTAAACACATAAAGTAAGTAACTAAAATATGTATTAACATTTTGCATTCATTGTAAAAATTTTAGAGTATTTTTTTGAAAAATAGATATTTTGGGAATAGTTATCAAGCTATTCTGATATCAAGTAGTGCTTACAGTAGTAATTTATAATAAGTATAATTATATGTGAAATGATTTTTTTTTCTATTAGTTTTTGAAAACTAAAACATTTTTTTGGAGTATAGAAAATAAAACAATTAATTTTTTACACTAAAATGTGTTAGAAGAAATGGAAGAGTTTCAAACTTTTTTATTGCCAAACAGCGTTTAGCCGGAGAAATCTTTCAGTTACTTGAATAATTTAACATTAAGTTTTACAAGAGATTACCTGATACTAATTCAACAAACTAAAGTTAATTATGAAATAAATGAATTTCAATCTTATACATACAATACTAAGTGCCATTTTTAACAGTAATTATACACCAAATGAAACATTCAAAGGTCAAGGAGATTTCTCAGTTTCTTTTCGCTCTGACGACTCAATCACATTTCGAGGATTTAATCTTCAATACACTTGTTTGTTTATTGTATTTTTCTTTAAACTTTGTAGATAGAAATAATGTTATAAGAATAAATAACACAGGATTAGTTACAAATTCAAGGACGTTTTTACTTGAAAAATGAGTTTAGTTAAAACAAAAGAGTAAAAACAAACTTTAGGCAATATTTTAAGATATCTAACTGATGCATAAAAATTGTTCTTGAAATAGATTTTCTTCTTAGGTTGTGCATGTCTATTGTATATATTTACTAAATGTTTTAATTTCGAGCTTTTTTATCGTTTAATTTTTATTACTAAAAAAGTTAAATGTATGTATAGTTTTTTTTATATAGTATGAGTAAATCATTGAACAAAACATTATAAACTATCAAACAAAAACTTTCAGCAGTACTGTAGTCTTTCTTCTTTTTATATCGAAACTAAAATTGAGATTAAACGTTTTGAAAAAAGCAGCTAAGTTTTAAAAGTATAAGTTTTACAGCTCTAGAGCGTAATTTTTTTCCGATTTTTAGCTAAAAAAACTTTGTAAGGCACAAAAGATGACCTCCATATCTCAAGCTCATCTTTGCAAGACTTAAACAAAAATAAAAATAGGTTTACTATACAATAAATTTATTCGATAAAACAATAAAATATAGTAAAAAGACTTTCTCAACTTATAAAAAGTTTATGATGGTAATGCATTTAGTATATTTATATTAACCTTATTTAAACATATAATAGTTAAATACTTTTTAAACACAACACCATAAAATTAACATTTAAGCTAAAAAAGATAAGCTATTATAGCGCAAAAAATGTTATGTTCAACTTTTAATTCTTTTAACTTTAATTTCAAACATGGTCTTAAATAATTGGTAACACTCTATTTTGTGTTATGTTGCACGATCAAAAGCTAATTAAATTAATTTTATAAAACTAAAAGTAATATACTATCAACAAGTTTTATATATAGTCACAGAAAACTTCACCAGATGCGAACCAAATCCTTGTTTGAATGGAGGTAACTGCAGTGAAAGTGTTTATGGTTTTGTTTGTCAATGTACTGAAAAGTTAGTTGTGCTTTTATAAACTGTTTTAAGTAAGTGTTCATATTAAACTTAATGATGTTAAAAACTTTCTGTTTAACTTCTTCACTATTTTTTGCTAAAAACTGTTGACAAAACAAAAAAAATTAAACTTTTTTTGGACAAACTGAAATCATTTAAACAACATTATAGAGTTTTGTACATTTTGTTTTCTATAATGAAAAATTAAGTAACAAAATTTTTTTTGGATAGAGCATTGATTTCAACTTTAATGAAGTTTTAGCCATTCTGGTTATCAATAAAACCGTTTTCGTCTTAATGATTGTTTTATATATGTTTATTTTAAAATGATTGAAACTTTACAAAACATTTTAATTCTAAAACTTGATAAACTCAATTCGTGGTTCGCAAAAGTATTTAAGTTTTTGTTGTTATACGTTCAAAAATTGCTACTTGTCTTTAGATTGTTTATAAACGCCTTAAAGACTTTAAAAAATATATTGACAACAAATTACAAAGTGATTAGAAGAAATTTTATATGCAAAAGTTGATAATTCATTAGTTGCTAAAGTATATACAAGTATGAACATCTAATTTCAAAAACTCAATGTTAAACCACTAAATGTTTTAAAACATATGCTAAAACTTTTCTTATAGTCACACTTTTTGTTACTTGTTAAGTACATACGAGTATTACAAATTACCCCTTTTTTGGTACTTAAAGCATTTAAGGCGTAATTTTCAAGTCTCTTATACTTATATCTTTTGTTTTAAAACATTACTAGAAACTATTCTTTCTAAGAAAACAAATAACTCAATAAAACATCTACTTCTGGTAGTCTTCACTTTTAGTAGTATAACAAAACCGTGAAAAATAACGTGTTTTCATATTTAACCAAGAAAAATTTAATAAACTAGCTATGAGGGAACTTATTGCCAAGATGAAAAAACAATTTGTGGACAGGATCTATGCAAAAATGGAGCGACGTGTGATGAGAACAAAGCTAACAAAACTTTCACATGTAACTGCACTGAAGACTGGACAGGAGTCTTTTGCGATAAAGGTAATTTTTTACAATATTTTATTGATCGACTATACTTTTGTGTACAGATAAAACACCCGTTTTTATCTTTAAATTCAAAAAAAAAAGAGTATTCGTATAACAAAGTATAAATAGCGAATTAAGTTTTGTTAATTTTTATTAAAAAAAAGTTTTAGTAACGTATTGCTATTAAGTTTTTTGTTTATTTCTTAGAACTAGCCTATTTTCTCAATTTAAATTATTTAAAATAATTTTAACTGTTTCTTTTTAAAAACTTTATTTCGAAGAAACGTTAGTTGTTTTTGTATTATTGTTGTTACTATTATTAATATTATTGTTATTATCATTATTATTATTATTATTATTATTATTATTTTTATTATTATTATTATTATTACATTGTTTATTGTGCAAGTTGGACTCGGGCATCAAAACCTGAGCCACTTAAACAGGACACATAAGAAGAAAAGTAAAAATAAATCCATTTATATTCAACAAAAAACAAACATAAAAAAAGATTTAACAAAGTTGAAATCAAAAAAAGCTAATTAATATGTTTAACTTTATTTGCTTGATATAAATAGCGATAACTTATTACATAAAAACACATTTGTACAAAATTAACAAAATTAAATTAGTAGTCTTTTAGGAGGGAGGCGTAGGGAAAAAAAATAATTAATATTACAAATTGAAAATGAAGAAATCAGTAGTTAATGTGGAAGAAATAAATATTTTAAAAACTTTAATTTTTTTTTGTTGTGTTTAGTGGAAAGTTACTGAATTTTACTGATACTTATCACATCTAAACTAAATCCTTTTAGTATCAAGCGAAAGTGTACCGCCCTCTCACACAACACTACTTTCTTTGGTAACTTGTTCCACATAGTCTTTGCTCTGTGAAAAAATGAACGTTGCCACTGACTGTTGTTAAATTTATGTTTACATTTATTTTTCTAATTATTTCTTCTTAACTGATATTTATTATGGGAAAAACTGAAAAATTGACTGAAAAAACCTTATATTTTCCATTAATAATTTTATAAAGCGCAAACAAATCAAACTCCCATCTTCTATATTTTAGAGATTTCAATCCAACTTTAACCAATATATCATTATATGATGTATTGTATATGTTAAAACGACTACATATAAAACGGGTAAAAAACTTTGCACAGACTCAATTTTATTAATGTCTTTATTTTAATTTGTATGGATTATTTTTTTTCTGAACAACGCTTTTGGATAGTTTTACAGCTTAAAATATTAGTTTTAAAATGTAAGGTACTCGAAAAAAGAAAATAAATATCATTTGGATGTTTGTTTTTCGTATTACTTTAACTAAAAGTGAATGTAATAAAAGTGAATGAAAGTTAAAAAGTAGGAAAAAAACATTTAAAAACAAAAATAAAATAAGTACACAAATTTAAGCTCAAAAATTAACGAATTTTTAAAAGAAAAATTTGAAAAACTTAAAAATAGTAAACATTTTCAAAAGTTTAGAAAAGTTTCAAATGACAGTTTTGATAGTTAAGTATCAAAATTAATATTTAGTTCATTAATTTTTTATACGTCTATGCTTATTATTAATAATCAGTATTTGATACATAATATATATCATCGATGAAAAATTGATTTTTTTTATTGCAAACTTTAGTTCGAGCCTACAATTATTGTTTTTTTTTCCTAGCTTTGACGCTGAATTTTATTTAGTACTCCACGTCGAATGTGCTGCTTAGTCTAACAGAAATAAATCATTCTAGACAAAAACGAGATCTTTACTAAGTAATGTTGTAATATCTTGTTTGTAATTATAATTCTTATACTAAATATAAAAATGGTAGAACTAACTACTGCTTCTATTTTTTCTTGAATTTAAAACAAAAGCAATAAAGCATAAATAACTGTTTGTAAAATTAGCTAATTTTCAAAAGTCAAAATTTTTAAGAATGATTTCAAAATAAATATAACCTAGACCATTGATATTAACTATTTTTTTAAAGATTGTAACTACCTGCACTGAATAATACTTAAAACAACTACAAGAATAAAAATTATTTGTATAAAGCAATTTTATAATCAATAAAATTTTTGAATAGGATAGAATTATAATGATTACTTTAAGAATTCAAAAGACTTTGCAGATGACCTAAACTCGATATTATTCTTGTAAAAAACTGCTTGATTTTTTTTTTCAATATTAAAACCTTAAAATTTTGAAGTTTTTTATGTAGTTAAAGGGTGCTACAACCCTGGTTTGGAATCAGCACCTGAAAAGTTCAAATTCGGAGATCGACTCAACTTCAACTGTAGTGAAGGATACGAGCTGGTAGGTGAACCATACGTAATTTGTCTGGGTGAAAATTCTTGGAACTACCAACTGCCTTCATGTAGATGTATGTCGAAGAAGTTCAACCTACTATGAATTATTATCTCTTTACTATGAGATTTTTATACTTTAAACAAGTATTTAACTTTAAACTTGAAACCTCAAAAATAGTTGGTTTTGGTTACGTAATTTTTTTAGTTAAGACTGAAAAATGTAAGCTTTTAAATACTAAACATTTATAAAAGTTTATTTCAAGACTTTAAAGACTAATGTTAGACCTTATTTTTCAAACAGTGATATCAAGAAATAAGTTCTGGACATACGAAATAACGATCGCTTTATCAACACTTTCATCGTGTTTTTTAGTCGTTTTTATTAGCCTGACTATATTGAAGTTTCGGTTAGTTTTTGAATTTTAGTTATTATTTTTTTAGTATTAAACTATAAAAGGATTGTGTAAAATTAAAAGTTCAAATTAAACAAAATTAGCTAGATTACTTTAAGTCTGCAGTTATTAAGTGTTTAACTTTAAAGTTTTTCGAATTTAATATTTATCAAAATATTTATAAAGTAGTTCTGATTAAGTTTGTTGATAAAATACAAACTGTTATTTAAAATAATAGTTATTAATTAAACTTAAAGAATTACGCATCTAATTAATTTTAAGGTACAAGAAAGACAAAACTAAAAAGTGAATGCTTTTTGATTATAAAAGCAAATGACGAAAACCTGAACTAATTAAGGTAAAACCGGATTGACGAACAATAAAGTTGAGAAGCTGAATGAATTTATTTTGTTTTTCTTTGTTAACAAGTTTACCGAAAGTTAGCAGTTGAATTAAAGTAAAAAAAAACAATAAACCAACATCTTTTTATACTTAATTGTGCAAGTTTTGTTTTTATACTTTTGTTTCATAATAAAATACTTTATCTTTTAAAGGATATTAAAGTGTACTAAAAGTTATTATTATGATGTGTCTTAAACTCTTTAGAAAATTTATCAGGAATTAACGACCATTCCGAAAAAGCATTATCTACTCTTTTTTGTAAGAATAAGCAATATAAACATTTATTCTTTACATAGAAATCAAATTAAGTACTTATTTATACAATAAATAATTCTAAATAGTAATAATTATTTATTTTTTGTGCACGACTAATCAAACTCTTCAATTTTTTTAAGAACACAACTAAAAAAGTTAAATATATTTAAAAACAAAAATAGTATGTAGGTCTAATTAATACCTATAGACCTTTTATTCGTTTTACAAAATTTTAAGTATTTATTTGAGGTATGGCTAAAACTATTCTTAAAATGTAATAATTTGTAGTAATTAAAAATTATTCTTATTTAATAATCAATTATTTGAGATTTTTTTTATAATCATAACTTTATTGTTTAGATATACAACCTCTTTTAACAAATATTAAATTTTGACACATGGTCTCTTTAACAATTTTTTAATAATTTAAATTGTTTGAGTTTGAGTTTTCTGAATTTGAATTGTCATGTAACCATTTATAATAAGATTAAAAAACTTTACTATTTTATGTATTGTTTGTCAATTTTCGTAAAATCAAAGTACACATAGCTTAGAGAAATTTGATGTATGAGCACATGTACAAATAGACTTAAAGTAAATTATATATCTTTTTTTGTCTATCTTTTATATAGAAAACAAAAATTTACACGTTAAATCCAACATACACCTGAAACTAATTTTTTATTAGGTTAATAAAAAATATGAATTTAGAAGTATGTAGTTTAAATTTTTACTAACTAAACGAAAAAATAATCTTATTTACAAAATATTGATAAAAGTATTTGTTGACCAAAAAATCGATTAAAGCTACTATAATGTTTTTGATGTATTAAACTATTATTTTAATATATAACTGTGTATTTTTACGACTTTTTTATGGATTTTGTTTTACAATGATATTTTTTAATCTATAAACTCAACTGGAAAACGAAAGTCGATACGGAACTAAACTGTGATAATTAAATAAAACTTTTATTTTAATTTACAACAGAACGGAATCCGGATCTGATTTTTCTAAAACATAGAATAACCTAAAAGCATCGTTTGTTTTCACTTCAGTATTCAAAATAACAGTTATATTATTAGTATTAATTCAGGGTTGAAATTTAATATATAAAAATGAAATTTAATAAAAAAAAAAGATTACTAATCAAAGACAAAGGATAAAAAACATATTTTTAATTAAAAAAAAAAAACAATACATATATTGTTAGAACTAAAATCTTATTTATACTTTAATTCTAAAAAAGATTGAAGGTACTTGGAGTAGTGAAGCTTAAAACAAAAAGTAAATAGACATTTAGTGAGCAAAAGCAACTGTATACATAAATTTAAGAACAATAATTATTTCACTACACACTGTTTAAAGTTCGTTATTTAATAAAAGGAGTCTTTTTTTATATTCTTTGCTTTAACGAAAAAATGTTTAGTTTTCAAAAAAATTAATGACCCATTAGGTTTTGAAAACAAGCAAATAAATGAATAAATAAAATAACTTTATATATTCAAGTATTTGATACCGCTACATTAATTCGTAAACTTAAATAATTTTGAAAAATATATTTTACTATTATATAAAATTAAATTTAGTTTATCGCTACAAATTTTAAAGCTGCGTTTGTAATATACTACTTTTATAAATAATATTCAGATAGTGTGACTAAAAAGTATAGTCTAATCATGTTTTATAAAAATAAAATTTTAAAACTTACTAGAAGTTGAAACTAAGAAAGAAGACTAACTGTATAACACCAATAAATTAATTTATAAGTTCTCATATTTGTAAAGTTTTTAATACGAAACACCTTAGTCTACTTTTATTATTAAAGTTTGTGTTTGAATAGTAAAGCAAATTTTTATCTTTTGAAAAAGTATTACTAATCGAGATTACTGCTTGTGTTTATTGTGTCGCTTTGTTTAAATATTTTGGTTAAATTAAATATTTTTATATTTCTAAAATTCTATTTTTTATCTATAACAAAAAATGATAAATTTATATAGTGTTGTTACTTTGTTCTTTGTATAAACAATAGTAGCTAGTAGCTACTTCACAGCCCAAAATCAAATAAAATAAACCTAAGTTTTAAATGGAAACACAACATTATTATATACCGATTAATTAACACACTCGTATCTAACTTTTTTGTTTTTTAGACAAGCTAATATTATGACTTTGATTAATACTTTAAAAACACTGGTAACTGGTCACAAGTCACAACACAATACTTTGAGCACTTTTTATAAATTTTTTGCTTTGGTATGTATCTTTATATAAAATTTACTTCTTAAAAACAGTACAAATTTTGTGTCAGAAATGTTTATTAAAAAAAAAGTTAATAAGAAATTTATTTTAGTTGCAAATTGTAATTGAGTATATACTAATATATACGTTTTTTAAAATGCAATTTTTTATTAGTTCAAGTATAATTTTAAACACGTATATCGTTATTGAATAAATATTCACATTAATATACCAATAGTTTCTGTAGAAACATTTTTATTCTAGATAATTTAAAACATACGAAAGTATGTCTAACCAATAGTACACTACACAGTTTTCTTAAAAAGTTTGAAAATTTCAAAATTAAATTATTATTTTACTGATTACAAATCTTATATAACTTATGTTCGAAAAAATGGTTACACTTGTTAAAAGAAATATAAAAATTTAGTAACATTTTAGAAGTGAATCTTATAGTATAAACATATATAAATAAAAACTTAGAGTATTTACAATTTTAAAATTTTAGAAAGTAGGTAATTCCTAAATAAGGTATGACTTCTTAGGTGTTTTATCATACAACAATAAAAAACCTAAGTAAAAAAAAGACATTAATGCAAAAAGAACAAAACGTATATTCTATTAAATTTAAAAAAAAAGTTAAAGTTATATAACTCGTTAAGTTATAATACTACTTAGTAATTATTTATTTTAGAAGCCTGAAGAAGCAACTTAGTTGAAAGATTATTTAAAATTTTTAGTAACTGTTACTATTGGTTTATAACTCAATTTTGTATACTATATATATAATTTTGTATTTATATTAGATTATATTTTTGAGCAAACATTTATTCGTGTTTAATAAACTTTATTTTTGCTAGTTAGGGTATTTTATCCCACCTTTTATGATTAACTAACTCTGGCATGTTACTTTGAAGTTGAATTATAGTTACTAAACTAAGATTAAGAGAAAGTTTTAAAACCCCAAGTTAGTGTAAAAGTTGGAAAATTCTCATAAGAATGTAATTCTTCATTAAAATTTTTATGATGGTAAACTTTTATTTTGAATTTAGTTAAGTTGTTTATATCTGACCATTAAGTTGGGGTCCTATTGATGACAATAAAAACTGTATAAGTTTTAAGTTCTAATACTGAAACCCACTAATAGCAAAGTTGCCAAAAAACCTGGAATCCTAGAAAACCTGAAATTTAAACATTTAGGCTAAAAAACCTGGAGTTTGAGAAATTTTGCAAAAAACCTGGAATTTTATACAAAAATCACTAAAAAACCTGGAAAAACTATAGTTTTGAACAATTTTTACAAGAAAGGTAAATAAATTTTAAATTAATATTAAAAATTTATCGTTAGGATAAACTTAAGCAGGGTTGCCACTCGGTCAGGAAAAGTCAGGAAATCAGGAAAAGTCAGGAAAAATTTGAAAAAATTACAAAAGTCAGGAAAAGTCAGGAAAAAATGGGGGGTTTTGAAAAAAGTCAGGAAAAGTCAGGAAATTTGATAAAATAAAATAAAAAAGTCAGATTTTTTCAGTTTAAATTTACGAAATTCCTTGTTTTCCAAAGCCTTTAAGTGGTAAAAGTTAATTAAAAGTCCTTAAAGTCAGAAAAAAATTTCAAAATTTTCCTAAAAATTTACAAAAATATTTAGTTTTATTTCCAATGCCTTCAGCTGGTATAAATTAGTAAAATATCCTTTATAATACTGCAAAAATTTTCTATTAACATATTGAACAAGTACCCTACTTGAACAAGCAGATTTTGTAAGCTTTTTAGTATTTATGATCTGTAGCAAGGACACTTCCATAGTGAAACTGTGATATATACACAAAAGTTTATCTAGCATAATTTTAGAATCAAAGAGTTTTTTGTTCAAGTAAACAATTGAGTTCTTTATAACTAAGCAGTTAGTTTAGTATTTGATGTAACAAGTTAATGTGTATACTTTACCTCTTTATAATTTTTTCAAATTTGTTTAAATTTTTTAAATAAGTTATAAGAGAGGTATAATATGCCAAGATTAAATTTACTTATTATTTGTATTTTTTGGAGAGTAACTCAAGTTTTTAAAGTATATAAGAGTATATTTATTTGTTACAAACTTTATACTAAATGATAAGAGGAAATATTTTATACAACAGATATATAGTTTACTTTTTTATGTCTTTTTTTACAGTCACTTAAGTATATTCTTTTTTATTCTTTATTTAACGATTTTATATTAAATATTGGGTGTATTTTATTGAACTAAGTGAACAATTTATATAAGTAAAACATGTTTTAAGTAAATACTTTTTATTACTAGATATTTTTAACTTAAACGCTAAATTTTTATCACTAGATTTATTTTACAACTTATATGCTAAATCTGACTAAAGTTTACTTTTTTAGTTAAATAAATAGCTTATTACTGATAGAGAGTAAATTTATTTTTTGTATTAAGGTGTCAGATTAGATTTATTTGTACAGAAAACTAACACTTTATGTATTGGGTTTTTAAACTCAGACTAACCATTGTTATTTTTTTCAGATCAGCATTTAATTGTTTTTTTATATTTTAATTATGCCAAAGTTTACATATTTCAAGAATTCTTGGCTTTCTGAAAAAGATTTTTCTGAATGAAAGTTCCTTATTAATTTAAGGTTTTAATTGTAAAAGTTCCTTATATGTCGTTTCGTTCATTTAGATACATTTATACTAGGAAATTCTAAAAAATTGTGTTCTTTATTGTTTTAAGGTTTCAACTGTAAAAACTTGTTATTGTTTTAAGATTTTAGTTGTGAAAGTTTGTTATTAATTCAAGGTTTTAATTGTAAAAGTTCCTTATATGTCGTTTGTTTATCTAGATACATTTATGCTAGGATTTGCTAAAAAATTGTTTTGTTTTTCAGACAAGCTGTGTTTATAAGGTAAAAATACAAGAATTTTGCTAATAGAGCTGTTTATTACAAACATCAATCATACACAGATGGTTTAAGTGATGTACTGGAAGTTTGATTATAGAATTCAGCAAAAAACTATTGTTTAGAACCTGTATTAAAGTTAGATTGGAAGTTTTATATAGTTTTAAGTGTTAGATTATGTATTTTAGAATAAGTCTAGTTTAAGAGTTTGATTTAGAAAAGTCAGGAAAACTTTGGTAAAAAGTCAGGAAAAAGTCAGGAAAAGTCAGGAAATTCTTCTCAGCTTTTTGAGTGGCAACCATGCTTAAGTGTTATCATAATTTTTGTTAAATAAAAAAAATACATTTAAAGTAGCGTAACAGTCTTTTTATAATGTTGTTATACTATTTATGACAGTTTTTTACCTTAAACTTAAATTTATACTAAAAAAAAGACCCAAAAGCTTGTACCTTGAAAACCTGGAAAAGTTTCTCTAAAACCTTTATTTGGCAACGTTGTAGTAGACAAAAAAAAAACTTAATCATACCTTCTGTGTTCAAGCAACTAGATAACACTTATTCTTTCAATTTTTTCAACTATAGAACTCTTGTAAAAAGATAGTCTTTCTCTAATTTTTTCGAATAACTCTAATTAGTTGGGTATTTTTTTATAACCTAGGTAAAATTTAAATTGTTAGCACTTCATTAATAGTTTCAAGTTTTCTAACCATTTAAACCAGGGTGATATTTCCCCCATTGGTGTGAATTTGAATACCAGGGATAAGGTTGCCATGCAATCAGGATACTCAGTGAAACTTTTGGTATTTAATTTTTGTATAATTTTAAGCTGACTCAGGACAGCTCAGGATTTTATGAGTATTCTTAAAACTCTGGCTGACTCAAGATAATTTTCTTTTTTAATCTCATAGTACATTTTTTATAGAATGAGATTTACTTGATCCAGTTTCTATATTTAATTATTTAAAAATATCATATATATTTAAACATCAAGTGTATAAGTATATACATACAGCTTTTATTTTTGTTATTTAGAAGATAAGAAACATGAGGTTTACTAATGAGGCTTCATTAGAATATGAGGTGTAATTAGTTTGCACCAGAGGCAAAAAACTTTTGAGCATTTAAAAATACTCAGGATGACTAAGGGTAGTTTAAGGTCACCCAATATAGTTTTAGGTATAAACCATGGAGAGTTGCAACCCTTCAAGGGCAATAAGTTGTAGAAATGCAGTTATTTTAGTTATAAAATTTATACTTATAAAAAAACTATATAAAGTTAAAACATGAACAGACAAACTTGAAATATTTATAAGACTTTTTATAAGCATTTTGCTGGTCATTTCACTTATAGCATTTTACTGGTCTTTCCTGTCTTAGTTATTAATAAATATTGTATTTTTCTATTATGCTATTAAGAGCTTTACATTAAATTTAACATAACTCACTGTGACTTAAAATTGGTCACCACTTTTTGTGACATATTTATACTAATACTTTGTCAGCTCTACTGCAGGGTTCCCAAAAAACCTGGAATTTTTAATAATTTTAAAATGTTAAAAAGTAAAATTTCAATTTGACACAAAAAATCTATCTTGTAGATTATTTTTTTAGTCTTAATAAATTTAGTATCTATTCAATGTTTTTATACAATTTAACACAGTTTCTTACCTTCAACTTAACTTTAAACTAAAGATAAACCCAAAAGTGTGTACTTTTATATACATGGAGGAAATTTTGAAAACCTGAAAAAAATTTGCCAAAAACATTTGTGTTTGCTACTGTGTTTTTGTGAACTAAATTTTGTCAGTTCTACTTTGACTTTTTAAACTAAATTTCGTCAGTTTTATTTAAGTTTTTGAACTTGAAACTTGTCAGGTCTATTTTGACTTTGTGGACTTGAAATTTTGTGAGTTCTACTCTGACTTTTTAGACTAAATTTTTCCAGATATATTGCGACTTTGTGATTTAAAACTGAGACAATACCCTATGTGACTTATTTGATTTTTAGTTTGTCATCTATTTTCTGTGATTTAAGGACTTAAAGTGTGTCTTTGTACCTTTTTAGTTTATTTTGACTAGAATGTAGTCGCTTACTTTTTGTGACTTAAAAACTTAAGTTGTGTGAATACTATTGGTGGTTTATTTTTTAATCTCTGTGTGGAATTTTTATCAATATAACCCCTTATATTCTAATGGTTTTTTCAAGCTCCTATGTCTTTCTGGTTATGGTTAAACCTAAAGAGCTTTTAAAAAGGCAGATAGTAAATGTGAGTACTGCTTCTTAAAAATTAAATGCAGCTTTATGATGGAAATTCTCTAAAACTATTGTTAAATATAATGCACTAAATAATAAAAATAACAAAAGTGTAAGAATGTGAGATAAAAATTTAAAAAGTATGCCCTTAAAATAAAAGGTAATAAGCTGGTAAAATATTGTCTCGGTCTTATTTAACTGATACCTTAAAGACTATTGGTTATAAACCTAGAGGACACCAATTGTAACCCATGTATGTAGGATACTTAACTTGATAAACTTGTATGGTTATTAGTATGTTTTACACCCACACTATTAACCATAATAAACATCCATATATGCAGTTTGATATCCTGTTACAAGTTGTAATTTTGCTTAAAGACATAAAGGAAACATTAAAAATTTATATGGCATTAAACATTAAATTACTGATTGCAAAATAAAGACTAATAAAGAAATAAAGAACATTGAAAATTAAAACAAATATTGCCTTGTGTCATTTAGTATTAAAACTTAACGTTACTGCAAAATGACTGATACTTATAGAAATAATACTATAAAATAGCTGTCACATAATTAATAAAATATAATGGACTATCAGTTTAAAATAGTTAGGTAAGCATAATACTCATAAAGCTACAAAAAACTATCATTTAACTGTCTTTAAAAAACATCCTTTTGACTAATAATTCTATTGGATATGATTTCTCAATGAAAAAGTAATAGATCTTTCATTAGAAACATTCCATTCCCCATCAATTTTCAATCAAGAATATAATCTAAATACAAGTTTAGCAAATCACGTTTAGGTAGGTGTTTCCACTTCAAATTTCTTTCATCTTGAACACTCATCAGGTGGTTCATCATCATTTTTACCTTCACAAGTAACAATATACCTTGTGTCTGATGACCCTTAAGTAGTTAAAGTGGCATAACTGTGCCCTCCCACAACAACTTCATTTTTTCCTTCTGTATATAAGGGGAAGAAGCCCCTACAATCAATAATGCATCAGCATTTATCGGTAAAGAACACAGAGAGCACTCATCATCTTCTGCAACAAGAGCACATAAGTTAAGAAGTCCTTCCATTATACCATTTTCTTTAAAAACTTGTGGATTGTATAAAACTTAAGATTTGTGTGACTCTAGGTAAATTAACTCATTACAAACAACAACTTTATTTTGATCAGAATAAGATTTTAAAATAGAATGCAGCTCTTCCACCCTTACTACAGGCCCAGCCTAACTTTTACACAATTTGAGAGGCTTCTGCACGTATTGATCCTTTTTCTTCCCCTTTTCAATTTCTTCCTTATCTGTAACTTTTTTATTCTTCTACCCACCTTTGATCCATCTCATTCAGAAGTCTAACAACTTTTTTTTAATATTTAGTTTAAAAGAATCAGATTTAAGTAATGAACAGTAATTTCTTATCCCTTTTGCTGAAGCTTTGGTTCCTAAACTTTGCCAGTGCTACTTGCTTTCTAAATCCAGCAAGATGCCTTTCAGATTCTAAGTTATTGGCTAGGACTCCGTCCAGGTCTTCATTAGTTATAAAGTTGACCTCATACGCATGTGGTGGATTTAACAAACAAAATTTTCTAAATCCATATTCTCTACCTGTTTGGCAATTAAAAACTTGAGCAGCCTGGAGACACACCTTGTTAAGAATTTTCAACATAACTCAGAAGTTGGCAAAAAGTCAAAACACCCTATGTTTACCTGATATTCAAAAAAATTAAAAAATACCATGAATTTTCCTGAGTACCCAAAGTGTGTGGAAACCCTTGTATAAAATTGCACTAGTTTTTGTAAATTTACATGTAGTTCTTATAATATAAAGTTATAATTTTTTACTTTTACTCAATAATCGTAATATATAATAACTGAAAGTGATTTAAAATGTATTTTAAATCTTTATAAACACTTTTTATATTAGAAAAAAGTACCACTTTACAGACAAATTAGCATATTTTGTGTGATTATGACATCATAATATATCAAAAGCTTCAAATATTTGCCTATAATTATAAGTCTTTATTTAAGATATAAGTTTTAAGACTAGTATGTATAAGTGTCTCTGTTACTATATAAG
The DNA here is from genome assembly GCF_965202585.1 of Thalia democratica. Taxonomy (NCBI): domain Eukaryota; kingdom Metazoa; phylum Chordata; class Thaliacea; order Salpida; family Salpidae; genus Thalia; species Thalia democratica. The sequence continues at coordinate 65,857,777 of NC_139165.1, forward strand.
CCGTAAAATCAAAAAATTTGTTATTTTTGGGGTGCAAACCTTTTATTTTGCAATCTTTTTTAATTCTTCTTCATCAAATATTAAAATGTGTCCTAAAAACATCACCCAAGTACTCCCTAGTCCCTACCCCTAATTGTAGTAGCTTTCTTTTTTTTTCTTTTTGCTTTATATTATTTTTCCATAAAACCTGGAAAACACTGGAGTTTTTAACAATTTTTGAATGTAAATCAGTGAAAATTCAATTAGCTTGAAAAATCTATTAAATCCAACAATTTTTTGTATCATCTAAAATTTATTTAAAATAAAATACTTTTAAGTAGCATTACAGAATTTTTTCAATTTTTTAAACTTTTTAAAACATTTTTTTTTACCTAAATCTAATTTTAGACAAATTTGGACAAAGTAAAATTTAACTTTCACAAACCTTCAGAAAACCTATAAAAAATATTTAAAATCTATGACAACCCTGTTTATTTTAAGAAAGGTTATTTTTTAACTTCAAAAGTTGTGGTTGAATTCAAGATAGAGTGAGCCAGCATTCTGAAAGTAAAATGTTAAATATGTTTCTAGCAATTTTGTTACAATTCAAGTTTTAACTACTCTAATTCTTATGATATTTTGAAGGGCCACATCTAAAAAAGTAATTTGAAATTAAGAAAAAAACAAAAGGTCCAATTATTAATTAACTACACCTAAGCAGATATACTAATATTTTTTTTTTGTTATATATATTAATAAGCTTAACATTATTTGACTAACTAAGAGTAGGGACAATGTCAGTCCAAAGTTGCAAAATTAGTTTGCAGAAAGACCAGCTTTGTGTAGTGGAATGCTTTTTTAACTACAAATTTCACTTATATGTTACACTTATAGGTACTTAAACCCTTCAATACATAGTCATCGTAAAAAATCAAAAAAGTAAAACTTTTATTATTATTATTATTAGCTTTATTTTATTACTCCAATTAAATTTTCACTATACAATCACAATAAAGTTTATATCTTTATTAAACAACAAAATAGTATACTAAGCAACACATAAAGCATATCTGATTTCTAGTCCTTCTTCTATCATTGCATTGTATTTTTGCATTGTATTTCATCTTTCAAAATGTTAGTACAGGTTGCAATAAAAAAAAATATTTAGCAATACAGTATATTTCAGTAGATTAAATCTATCTATAAACTCAAGATAACTTACTACCTAAGTTGGTCATAAAAAGATTTACTTTTAAAAACCTGGAAGAAAATCTGAAAATCGAAAACAATTCTAAAAACAGGGTTGCCACTTTACCTGGAAACCTGGAATAACCTGGAATTCGACAATTTAGGAAAAAATAACCTGTAAAAACCTGGAATTTGAGAAATTTAAAAAAAAAACTGGAAAAACCTGGAATTTTAATTAATTTTAATATCTTCAGTGGTAAAATTTTGATTTGAAACAAAAAATCTATCATATAAACAAGATTTTTTTGTCATCATCAAACATTTTTTTTATTAAAAAACTTATTTAAAGTAACTTTACAGTATCTTTTCAATGTTTTTATACTATTTAACACAGTTTCTTATATAGAATTTAATTTAAAACTAAAAATAGACTTAAAAATGTGTACTTTTAAAAACCTGGAAGAAATATGGAAAACCTGGAAAAAAACTTTGAAAAAACGAGTGGCAACCCTGTAATTCGTATATTTCAGTTTAGTAAAATTTGTATAAAAATATATCCAACTTTCAAATTTTTACATAAATTTTTTCTCTCTAACATTTGTAGTTTAATAGTTATTTTTTTCAGATGCTTAATACAAGTTCATTACTACCAGAATTTAGTTATAAACTACAGCGCCAAGTATCAAAAGTAAACAAAATATGTCAGTTCAAAGTAACAGAAGCATACCAGAGAGCCATTCAATTTTATAATGAGTCATCTTATGAATACAAAAAACTAACAATTCGAAATACTAACAATAAACTGTGCTTTGTTATCAAATATGATACAAATAAAGATGTTGTTTTTAATCTTTCACTTAGTAATCTCAGTTACTCCCTTAGTACATTTAAACTTTCAGGAAAAAAGCTTTCCGATTTGGGTTCAGTACAACAAAAGATTTAAGTTCAAGGTAACAGTGATGCATTTAAGTCAACAAAAAAAAAGTTGAAACTGCTGAGGCTGAAGCAAAAAGAGTTCGAACCAAGGAACTAGATTTACACCAAAGAAAAAATATTAAATGTTCAAGAACTGTGAGGTCTAATCATCATCTTATAAGTACAACAACTAATTCTGTTTCAAGCATTAGAAAAAGTTTGAAATCAAGTAGTTTAAGTTCTACTAAACCACAGCCTAGTACTAGTTTATTAGCTAACCGCAAAAGACCTTTCTGTCATGAAAAAAATAGTTCCAATAAACCTGACTTAAATTTTTTTAAAAATGAAGTTAAAAAAATTAAATACAGCTCTGAATCACTAAGTAGTTCTGTTGCTAGCTTGAGAAAGCCAAATTTCTCTGAGTTTTGTAAAAACGATAGTTTAATGGAAAAACACATAGCACAAATATTAATTGTTATGCCTAGAAAAAGAAAAGCATTAATGGAAAAACTAAGAAATTTATCACGATCTGCGTGGTCTTTCACAGACAAGCAGCAGAGAGACTTATTAAATAAATGTCTTAGCACTGTTTGCGACTATGACCCAAAGACACAAAATTACAGCCTTAAAGAACAATATTTTTATCTTGTTAAAGCTGATTGGCCTGAATACAGCCAACAAAATAAGTCTAATGTCAAACAAATGCTGTTAAAACATAATTCAAAAGTTGAAAATGCTAATGAAAGAAGAAAATGTGTTACAGATAATTCAAATAATACTCAATTGAAGCCTGAAAGTTTGTTATTGCCTCGGCCACCTTCGCAAAATCTGAGTCCTAGCACAGATTAGAATTTTGGGAATTTTCTTAAGTCTAAGAATAATTCTTCTGTAGGAGTAAACAGTAAAACAGAAAATTTTAACAAAAATTCACTCAATAAAACTAAAATTAACAAAAATCAAAGTGAGTTTAGTAAAAGGTCAGATTTTAATAAAACAAATCATTCAAGTTGTTTTCAGGATGCGAAAAAACCTGAACTAAAAGAGCAAACAAAAACAAAATTTATAAGCAAAGTTGACTCCCAAACATTACAAACTGAAAATGTTTCAAATATTAACAGTTACCAAGGTAATAAAACCCTTGTTGAAAATAAAAAAAGATGCAAGCACAGTTACCAATGTTAATATAAACAATGATAGACAATTAGTAAATGTTGGTAACCTTAATGAAAAAAATAATAAATTAAAGTTTTTAAAATCAAAAGAAAACTTATTTGAAAGCAAGGAAAAATGGCTTGAACATCTCCAAATGGATCAAAGCTACAAACAAGACTTTTCTGAAATAGAATCTGATGATCAATACGAAAGGTATAAGCTATGGTTCAATGAAAACTATCAAACTTATACTAGCTACTTGGAAGAATATACAAAAGTTATTGCTGATTTGGATGAGAAAACTAAAGAATGGCAGAAGCAGAGAAAAAAGGTTTTAGTTTGGCTTTTTTATGATGTATTTTTGAAAACTGAATTTTAAGTTGTAATGTAATCTAATAATTTTTGTTTACAAATTAACTATTTTAACCGGAGAAACGTTTGAAGCACAAAATATATTGAATGCTCAACAACTTATATACCTAAATCTTAGTTTTTATTTTTTTTAAGATATACACATAATCAAACTTTACAGGGAGCTTCTACAAAAAATCTAAGAAAGAATATAAAGCCTATAAAAAACAAAAACAATTTTGTTGAAATGCAACGTAAATGGCAGAGATTGCATGCTAAACTTGACCATGTTAAACATTTGATAAAAGTTTATGAGGAAAGGATTATTAAAGTATGATGATATTAAAAACAACAAGTATGCATAGGTTAAATGTTTTTAATTGTAAACTTTTAGGCTTAGTACTATAATGATTGAATATTATTATTTACATCATAAAACTTTTAGTCCCTTTTTGTAAAATTTTGATTAGTAACATAATATTTTCCGGATTGTTTTATTTGCTTTTTTAGTTTTTAAGTAGTCTAAACTCTAAACAATTATTGAGAACAAAATAAATACTTTTACAGTTACTTAATACATTTAATGGAGAATGAATTAGTTTCTTTGCAAAGTAACTACAATACTAAGGTTTAAAAATTATAAGTTCAATTAGTAACAGGTGAATATGTGTCAGGCTAAAGCAGTTTTTTTTTTTGGAAAAAAGTGGCAAAAAGTCAGTTTTTCTCACTTCAAAAGTTTGAAATATTTTTGATTTAAAATAAAAAAATTATAATCTGTTTTCTTTTTTTTTGTATTGATTATCAAATTAAGAATTTATGTAATCTGAACAAAAATTTGGATTTTATAGCCTTAGTTTTACTAAACTTTGGAAATTTTCAGTATTATCTGTTCAAATGCTTAAAAAATTTTGAGAGTATGTTTTTTCAGTGTTAAATAAAATTTAAAATTCTTTCTAATAAGCATTTGGTTTTTTAGGCAGTATGTCAAATATAAATAATTAAAAGTTTGTGAATTTCAAAAAATCTAGATTTTTTTTTCAGTAGATCTTATTAAAGTTCTTACGAATAGTGTATTTTTCAATAGAAACTTCCCAGAATTATTTACAAATAGGTGAGTATACTTTTTAGTGTGTGGGTAGTAGTAAGTCTATCAGTGTTGATGTAGTTAATGTTATTTTAATTATTAACATCAAGTGAGCTCGCACTTTGAAAAAAGTGTCTGTTGCAATCACATAATAATTCAAGGTCTGAAAGCTATTAATTTGTTTTTTACTGTTCTGGGGTCATATCTAACTAAATATTTTGAAATTGAAAAATAAAAGTTGAACTAAATTTTTATAGTATTAGTAAGCTAATCAAATACAACTAATCTAATAGGTTATGTTTTTTCATCTGATTGTAAGCTAAACTGGACACCAACAAACAAAGACTACGGAAAATTTCGGTCTCAACTGAGCAATGTCAATCTAAAAATGCAAAGTTTTGTGTACAAACCCTGTAATAAACAGCTGGTTTTATATAATGTAACTTAATAAAAAACTTTAAGTATGTTTTTCTCTGCTCTTGAAATTAAAAAAATCATATTGAAATAAATTATGTTAATAGATATTGTATTTTCTTTTTTTTTCGACAATTTTAAAATAAACAATTTATGTACAGTAGATTTTAAAATCATATGAACGAATTAATTCAGTATTAAAGTATCTTTAAGTGTGCATTATTTTAAAAATATAGATTTTAAACCTAACTTTTAGTCTTTTGTTGATCGGCATCATTCTCAATTATGATGAAAGTTTATTTATAAAAAGTTAAGAAATTTGAAATCTCTGTTGTTAGTTTAACTTTATTTAAATTTTTTGTACATAAATACCATTTTATTTAATTTTAAAAGTGACTTAGATAATTGAATTTTTTTTTTTATACTATGTAATGTACAGATCCACAAAAAATTAAGTATGTTGGTTTGTTAAGTCTTAATTTCTACAGAAATAATATACAACTGTTTTATTAATCTCTTAATTTGTTCTAGATCAGAGGTCGGCAGCCTTATGTAACTCGCGGGCAAATTTTCCTAGGAAAAATTGCTTGAAAGTCTCACTATTTAGAAAAAACCCTTAAAGGGCCGCATTTATTAAAAAAAAGTTCCAGTAATCAGTAGTAAAATATTATTTAAGATCAAAAAGATAATAAATTAAGCAATAGTAGAGTACTAATAAAGAGTATTTATTGAATTAAGAGCCTAATTGTTAGTTTTTAACAGAAGTTCTATAACTTTTTTTGTTTTCAAAATGTATATTTCTGACAGAAAAGGACCTCGCGGGCCGCAGTTTGCCGAACCCTTGTTCTATTTAGATAATATTTTAAATTAATTTATTATAGCGAATATTTGCTGAATGTATTATTACGACCTAATAATTTTTAATAAAAAAAATCAAATATTTTAATTATAAGTACAAAATAGTTCAATTGTAGTTAGCCTATTTGAATAAGTTTTTTTTTTAATCCAAAACCAAGGTGTAAAATTATGAAAAAAATTGAGCGTTTGAGTTTCATAGTTTTGGACAAATCTGGAAATTTTAACTAAGTCCTCAAACACCTGACTTTAAAGAAAAGCTTTTCTCTTTCTACTTTTTTTGTACTACTAACTGAAAATTTTTACAGAAGCAAAATATAAATATATTTTAACATAATGTTAGTATTAGAAGCATAGAAAGCTCCATAAAAGTACAGAGCTGGGAAAGTAAATTTGGTGATCTACTGGATTCGGATTTTTTTCATGTTAAAATTTAAATCATAAAGTTTTTAACTTGTCTGTGATGTAAATATAATTACAAGCTTACATATAACAATAAGTATTTTTTAATTACTCGAGTAAAAATGTTTTGAACAAAAAAATTTTCACGTTTTGATAAATAAATAAATCAAAACTAGTATTTTTGAAGACTATATTTTAAAAACGATTAAAAGATAAACGTATCAATAAGATTTAAAAAATTCAAGCTACATAAATGAGATTTCAGTTTAATCGTTTTGATATGATTACAACCTACATTTACATTAAACTTGTATTATTGTTATTTGTATGCTGTAATAAAACAATTTCAATAGCGACTTTATGAAGTGGTTAAGAAAGAGAACGAAATACAATTAAGTTTTTTTTTACGTTCAACTTAAAGTTAAATTGTTGCTGCTACAAAAAACGAAATAAAACATTAACGATTGCAACTGTTTAAAATTATAAAACTAAGTAAAACTTAAAATAAAATGGGCTCCTTACAAAAAAAATAGTACCTTAGCAAAGTCCTAAAATAGAAAAGAAACAAATCTCTAATAAATTTGTTCATTCTACTGAGCTTTAAGCATCCGGATTATGTTTCCCAAATTAAGACCCGGCCGCTCCGGATTTAGTAAACAAATTTCAGAATTTTCAAAATTAAGGTGAACTAGACTTCTTAATTTTATTTTAATCAACAAATCTTTAATAGATTGTTAGATATTTTTCAGTTGACGGGACATATTTATAAAAAATTACCTTAAATCGTATTGAAATAATCTTTATTTAAGTACAATTACGTTTAAAAAATCTAATTCGTAGCACATTTGTCTGAAAAAAGCTCAATAACAGTTTGTTCTTAATTGGAAACTGAGTATCACGCCGGAGGTTTCTACTTGGCGAGCTAGCTCCAGCCAATTTGCCATTTCCTAACGTATTATAACTTTCTAGTTAAAAAAATAGGATAAGCATGTTATAGTTTAATAGCTTTCAATTTAATCGACTTTGTTGTAGAACAGTTTCGGCAGCCTTTTGTATGTTGCGGGCCAACTTTCTTATAAAAGTTGCTTGCGTTCCGCACTATACCAAAAATATAAGTCTTCGCGAGTTGTAGTTATTCAAAAATATTTTAGTAATCAATATGAAAATATTATTTTAAAGCAAAAATAAGTGACAAAAGCGCACTAGTAACGAGTAATTATTAAGTTAAAAGCATAACTGTAAGTTATAACTACAAAAAAAATGTTTTAAGACTGAGAAGTACCTCACGGACCGCAGACCTTAGCTTTGGGGGCCGTTCACTGTTATAAAATAAGGGTTGACAACATACGGGTAGCAGGTAAGATCCGAGCTACGAATATATGTTTAAAGATAACAAATTATACTAAGTAAGTTATTATACCAATGATAAAATTGTATTTTTTCCTGGTTGAACTAAAAACTAGTTTTCACATAAAGTTTGTTTTTTTTTTTTTTTCAAAAACTTGTCAATTCTATAAGCTCTTAATCGAAACATAATTAAAATTAATTGCACTTGTTTTCCAAATTTGAATTTATTAGCGGGTTTACTCAATATAAACCATTACTACTGATAGTTAACTTGAACAATTAACTTAAAGTTTTAAAACTCATTACCTCTGCAAAATTATTTTCTTTGTTGTGAATGAAAATCAGCTAATTTACAGATTTAAAGAGTTTTTCACATAGTTATTCATATCTCATGTCAATAAACTTATAAAACATATTGAAACTACTTGTAATTATGTATAAAAGTTTCATTATAAATGTTAAATACAATACGCTATAAATTAACATATAATTAATAATATTATAAAACTTAAAGATTTCTAGTCTACTATCAAATTTTAACTTAGGCTTTTCTAAGCTTTAATGTGTTTTCAACACTGTAAATAAGACACGATACACTATGTTCAAACTTAATACTAAAGTTTTGGTCAGTATTTATTTAAACTAGTTGTTTTAACTAGTTAGTTATCTAGTGATCCACCGGATTTGGATATTTTTTCAAACTACAGATACTAAATCAAAATACTTTTTTTAGACTTAGATTACGATCTAAAAAGTCAGTTTCTGAATGGATCCGGTAGATCACTAATGTAAGCAGTTTCCAACAGTAGAACTTTAAAGCTAAAAATTAGTAATTAAGATATAAAAACTGGAAGGAGCGGATACGAAGAAAGTGAGTTCAGTGATGTACCGAACCCTTAACATTAGGATCCAGACTTTTTTTTGATCAGAATGCAGCAAGATCCGGATCTTGTTTAATTAAAATCCCGATCTAAGAAGGTAAAATTCGGCCGTACTCTTTATCCGGTAGATCATGAAATAAAACATAAAAATAGTTAAGTTAGGATAAGAGTAAGTGAACTAGATAAGCAAGAAAAAAAATTTAGGTGAAAAAATTAATGTTTTAAAATTCTTTGGATTTGTACTTTTTAATGTTTTTGAATTTTTTAATCGTGACGTTATAACTACAATATAGTTCAAGTTTTTTTCAGTTCAATCCTTTTGACCAATTTTAACACGTCATCATATACAGTCTCCAGTAATTTTTAATAAACTTGCGATTTCAAATTAATTTTTACTTTGCGTTTTGATCAAAAGTTTGTCATTTAATTACAAATCGTCACTGTTTAGAATGTTTAATTATTTTTTTCTAAATTTGATCTTTCTTTATCAAATGTAAAAGCAAGTGACCACCGTATCGTTGATTATGGATTGATTATCAAATAAAGCTCATTTTTATTTATCTTAAAAGTTTTTTTTAATAAATTAGATACTTTTATTTACAACTTTTAAAGACTTATTAAATCATAATAAATTCTAAAAAATCGTTAATTTATAACAGACTAAATTCAAAATCGAGAACATTTTGACCAAGTTCATGTAGTAATTTGCATAATATGTTACTACCTGAACGACTTGAATATAGTCAAAGAAAACTGATAGCAGGTTAAAAAGCCTGTTATATATTATTATTTTTATCTATTGCTGCTGAGCTATTTCGCTGTTTTTCGTCATATAAAAATATTTGTTAGGGATTTTAAAAGTATCTTTTAAACATTTTAGTACAGTTCTTTTAAGTGTTAAGTTCAATTTTTAAATACTTTTAATTTCGAAAAAACAATCTACACTTTCTTTGTATTTTTATATATACTGCAACCACTTTGAATTCTAAACTACTTTGTTAGAGTTATAATAGTATTTTCTGTTTATCTTGTAGATAAGCTATTTTTATCAATTATTAAAAGTATTAATTAAAAAGTTTAAACATAACTCACTCATTTTCGAAAAAAGTTTATTGATTAATTTCGTTTAGCTCTCTTCAGAATAAAATTGCTAAAAACTATGAATATTATAGAGTAATTTAAATTCGCAACGATTTCACATAAGAAGGGACCAACACGTGACCAACGCCTTGAAAAAACTGGATGATCTATGGGACTAATAAGCCAATAAAAAATCAATCGGCAATAGGTGAACATTTGTTAAATAATTTAGAATGCGCAAAAAACTATAACGATAATATGTTTTCAATTGTTTGTAAAGGACGTAACATGTATCATTTAAGTGTTTTAGAGTCTATATTTATTAAAACTAATAAGCCAAGTTTATGCAAACAAAAATTTGTTTATAACTCTAATTTGTTTAAATTATTGTAAATTCGCTACTAAGTTTTGTTTTTGTTGTTTAATTTTATTTTAAGAAAGTTTAAATAAGTCGGTTTCCTCTTATTAAAATTGCTATTAATACTTTCAATTTCTAGTACTTAAGCTTTATACTTTAAATTTTGTTAAACAACTTTATATTAGCATCGCCTAGTACATGTAATTTTATTTACCTATTATGACGCATAATCTTACAATTTTATTAATTTTACTATTTTAGAAAAATCTATTTAGTTATCTACAAAAACTATTGAAAAGGGTAGATTGAAAAACTTTTAGTTAACAAAAAATAAAATATACTGCAAAATGAATTGTTGTCTCAAATTTTTATATAAAGTTAGTACCGAAAAGAAATCATTTATAGTAATTTTAGTTATATATAATGAATTTGAAAAGTCTAACAAAAAATAGTTACGTCATAAAGTATAAAAGTCTGTTTAGAAAAAGTTTGAAAAATAGAATAGAGTTGTACTGAACTAACTTGAAGTAATTTATAAGACAAAATTGCTAAAACAAAAACACTTAAAATAGTAGAAATTTCTACCTAAAACTAAATTAAATAAAAAGCACAACAAAAATACGACAATAACGACAACAATAATACTACTAAAGACGCTGTTTGTAAAGTTTTAAATTGTAAAAATCTCTTTGTTTGCAAATTTTTGGCTCGCGAGTTTTAATAAACAAAGATTCTAGAACTGAAAGATGTTTCTAGCTCGGGATAGGATTTCGAACCTAATATCCAGGTAGTTCTCGGCACAAACAGGGTTGTTGATGAGGTGCTGATGAATAGATGACTGTTCACCTTTAGGTTTCACGTCGTCATAAAAAATAACCTTTTTTAGCTTTTTCGTGACATGCTGCTCTCGCCTGACGTGGAATCGTTGAGGTGTTCGACCTACGTAGTCATTTCCGTAATGACATTTAAATATGAATACTACATTACTCAAATCATGGGTAGGTGTGGCATCTTTTACAATTCCATTAAGCGGGCGGTTGGTGTTATGCCAATGGAGCTTGCTTAGCCAGTCTTATTGAGTTTTCACCCATATAAGGAAGGCGGAGGTAGACTGGGCAAGGATGTGGGCCGAAAGAGGGTAAGCGACTCATTTTGGACTGAGTTGCCTTAATTGTCTTCTTGATGACTGTTTCGGGGTAACCTAGTAAGAGAAAAATTTTGTAGATGTTGTCAAATTCTAGATTCAAACAGTCAGCCATGCAAATTTTAATAGCTCTGTTGGTTATGCATTGTATCAAACTCAATAAGACTGGCTAAGCAAGCTTCATTGGCTATTAAATCCCCCTTTAACAGCGTTTCGCTACGTGTTGTGTACAACATAACTATACAAATCTGTTAAAAAAGAAAATTAAAAAAAAAAAATTTTGCATAAAAAGTTGTATATCTGAAAAACGAAAATCGTGCAAAATTGGAATTTTTCTGAAAAGTTTAATCAGGCTTATGGTAAAAAAAAAATTGAAAAAAAATTTGTTTTAATTTTTACAACATCATTGAACTCATTTTAATAAGTTAGTTTAATTTTTTTTTTTTAATTATTATTTTTAGAGAAAAGGTTGTATAAATATATAAAAAGAAAAAAAATAAAATTTTAATGGGCCCCACTCAAAAAGTAAAACCCCAATTCAATGGATTTTTTTCAAATTAAAGACAAAAGACCGTTCTTTAGAATAAAAAAAAGTTTTAATTAGCTATTAAGATAAGGAAAATCATTGGGTCTTAAGTTTGGACTTTTTTATAAAATTCCTAAAAAACGCTCTCAAGCTAAGATGCTCGTCAATATATTAAGTATATTGGCGGTTCGGCTGCAGTTATATGTTTTTGGAAATGTTTTCATTAATAACATTATGCAAGTGAGGAAAATTGATAATACAGAAAAACATTAAAAACATTTATACCCCTATCCTTAACTCACCTATCACACATTGAAGAAACTTATAATTAAACGAGTATAAAAAGAACTAAAAAAAACTTTAAAAACAGTTAAAAATGAATCATTAGTTGTTTTAAATCAGGTTTTCCCAAACTCATTTTCACAAACGTTTCTTTTTCAGGAAAATTAAAAAATGATCACCCATCACTTATTACAAACCTCTAGTGTGATTTTAAAATCTCCCGCAAGTTGAGCCTAAAACTCTTTTTTTTACTTTTCACTACAAACCTAGGAATATATAGGTTAAGTTTTAAACTTCTCTTTTAAAAATATCTAAGTAATCCATTATGACCTCTTTACTTTTCATCACTCCCCTTCTTTTGCAGCTTATTGTCCCGAACTTGCTCATAGACCACCTTGGAAAAACATGTTCTAAAGCAATTCTATGAAAAAGCTACAATTTTTTTTGAAAACTTTCATTTTTAGTTTAAAACTAGTGATGTACCGGACTCACTATCCGGGTCCGGGTCCGGCCGGATATTGCCATTTTTGTCTGATATCCGGATCCGGCCGGATTCTAATTTGAAAAAAAAGTCCGGATCCGGGTCCGGCCGGATCTTAACTTAGATCCGGCCGGACCCGGATCTAGTTAGTTAAAACGATCATACTGAAAAGTTTTTTTTTCATAAACAAACCCTGTGTAAATTAATAAGAGTCATTTTCATCAGTTAAAATTAAACACCTACCGTGATTGGCTCATTTTGTACACGTGACTAATTTACATTTTTTTACATTTAAACTATGAAATAAACATTTCATGAAATGCAACTCTTTACATATGTTGTATAATTGAAAATTTTGGAATGAATACTTGCATTATTTATTGTTTAAAGTTGAGCTCAGAGAATATTTAGAGTTAATACGGTTGAATGTACGAGCCAATGAGAATCATATGACGAAATGTTTCAAACTAAATACTGATGCAACAAAACATCAGAACATGACAGGCAGTTTATATGTAAGCTGTTAGTTAGTTTGGTGTGTAGCTTGAAGCAAGAAAATATCTTGAACGTTTTTGTGAATGCTTATTGTAGGTAGTGTTTTGTTTTCAAAGTGAATATTTTAACAGGTGTTAAATTTTTTAAATATTTAAGCCAGGTTTGTAGTTTAATAGTTTATTAAAAATTTTACAGTTTCTTGTTTACTTAAAGTTTTATTTAATTTTTAATTTTTTGTTTTAAGTCTTTTAATATAGATTTAAATAGCTTCCAGTTTTTAAAGTGTTACCAAAGTAATATTTCTAGTATTTCTTGTTGTGTTTTATATAAAAGATTTATCACTCAAAATTGTCGTGTCTGATTATAGAAAATAGTCTCAGTTAGAATTTAGTATTTTTTAGGTATTGATTAAATAAGGTAGGATTTAATTATGATGGGTAGTACTAATAAGTTAAGTGTACCACAATCAGTCCACAACTTTACTACCAAATTGTCAACCTTTTCTAGCTGTTCTACTGATTATTAGATTAAAATAATTTTTTCAGTTTTTAAAAACCTCATTCTGACTCAGGCTTGTTTATACTCACTCTAGCTAGTTATATTGACTTAAACAGTGGCAACCCTGCTAGTTTGTAAATTTTTGGGAATTTTAGAAAATCTTGGACTGCCTCTGGCTAGTTTAGTTTTTTATAAAAACTCAGGCTAGTTTTCTTTTAGATTTTAAATGAGTTTGAGCTGATCCAGTTTTCAATATTTTGTAATTTTCTAGTGTATTTTGTTCAAGAACTTGATTTCAGATTTTAATTGTAAATAACACCTAAATTTGTAAACCTTGTGGCTAGCTTTTCTACTTATTATTAAATTAAAGTTCTTTTTTTTTCAATTTTTAAAAACCTCATTCTGACTCAGGCTAGTTTATTCTTGTGATGTACCGGACTCACTATCCGGGTCCGGGTCCGGCCGGATATTGCCATTTTTGTCTGATATCCAGATCCGGCCGGATTCTAATTTGAAAAAAAAGTCCGGATCCGGGTCCGGTACATCACTATTTAAAACATATAGCTTTGCCTTTAGCAACCAAAACTAGTTTATAAAGATTTAATTTAGTTTATCAACATCGATTCGAACACATTTAAGCATTTTATTAAACTACGGATATAATCAAACAATATATTTATAAAATAACTAATTTGGAAGACAGCGTTTCTGTTTTAAAAAATGTTTTGAATCATACTTATGCATTTATTAAAACCTTTTTTTCTTTCTTTTTCCACTTACACAGGATTTTTGGAAAGGTTTTAGTTTAAAAATTTTAAGTTAAACAATGTTTAATGGTAGCTTTTTTCTTGTGTGTGTGATAATTTTAACTAGTATTTTTAGAATAAAGTTAGTTTTTTTTATAGTTTTAAAACGTTTATACAATTTAAAATTTTGAAACTTTCAATGACAGGCTATTTTAAAATTCTAGTTTATACTCAGCAAAAATATTTTTTACTAATTGATATATATACATAATTTTTATATATAGACTAAAGCACACAAGGCGCTTAGGAAAGTTTATTTAAATTAGGTTTTATTTGTTTTTAAAGTGTAACTGTTTTTCTATTTGATTTATTATTAATGTTAAAGTTTTTTATAAAAAACAAATCAATAGTGTTTTATAGTTAGAATTTTTTAACAGTTAACAAATTGAACATAGCATAATCAATTTTATAAGATCTTAACCAAAATTATACATACTTAAGTACAAAGTTATTTCTGCTTCAAGTATATAAAATGTGTTGTATTTTACTAACCAGTTTATAAGAACAGTTAACTAACTTTATCAAATTATGAAAACTGTTAATTACGTTATGAAAACAAAAAAATTAAGTTTGTGTAGGGATAATGTGAGACTAAGTATAAGAATACAGATTAAATTTTATTAAAATTGGGTTTTAATTGATTTTGCAAATATAACTGTCTTTTTCATTTGATTTTTTGTTTATGTTGAAGAATAATTTAAAATTTTAAATCACTTAGATTTATAGTTACAGTTTTTAAAGATAACACTTTTGAAAGTAATTTAATAAATTTTAAAAGATGTTAACCATAATTAAAACTAATTAAGTAAAATTGATTTGTGCTTTAATTATATAAATAAAAACGTGCAAATTAAATATTTATTTACTACCAGGTTTCGGTAGCAAAAAAAATTCTACCTTTTCAAATAAAATAGTAAACTGGTCGTAAACAATTTACTATTTTATTATACTTAAGAAAGTCGAAATTTTTCCCACCAAAACCTGGTAGTAAATAGAATATTTAAATTGCACATTTTTATTTAAATAAGCTATTTGCATTTCAGTAAATCGAGCAATCTTTTTTAGTTAAGACAAATAACTATGTTGTGCTTTTAGTATATGAATATGTGTTTTATTTTACTAATCAGTTTAAAACTACTGTTATATTTTGTTTCAATATATTGTTCTTAGATTATCAAAAAAAATTCAAGTTATGTTGCTTCTATGTTAACTATTTACATAATTTTGAACTATATAAAAATGAGTTAACATTATAACAGAGAAGTAGATAAATAACTTAAAAAAATACATATTTAGGAAAAAAAATCTAAAAAAGTATGAACTTTTCTTTAATTAAAAAATAACAATGTTGCAAGACAAGATAAATTAAAATTTTGATAATACTCATGCAGAAAAGTAAAATAAATCAAAAAGACTAGGCTTAGTAATTGTAAATGTCTAACAAAATTTACATTCTAAGTAGTTGTGTTTTATTTGTTAGTTTTTGTTATCACATTAGTTTTAGTTACTTTAAAATAAAACCGATGATTAGTGTAGGTAAATAAATACTTTAAAAAAATGTTTATTAAGAAAATATTTTGAAATATATATTATCTTAACTATTATTCTTTAGTTGTTAAAAAGTTAAAATTGTTACTAAGTATTCTGAATAAAAAGAGAATAATAGGAATACAACTTTGTCAAAACTCAAACTTATGTTTACATCAAATTTATGATATTTTCGCATAACATCCTTTAGAAATAATCTCTTAGTTTATAACTTTACTAATCTCTTAGTAATGTAAATTTTCTCTGATTTCAAGCTATTACGATAAAAGTTATTATTTATTTCAAAATTCGTATGCTTTCGAACATAAATTTGATTAAAGGTAAAAAAATGAAAATATATAAAAATAGAAATTAGCTTTTTAACTTCTATTCTAATCATTGTTTGTTAATAATTTTTAGTACAAGTGTTTTAAATAAATTTCTTCAAAGATTAATTACACTTTGAAAAATTAATAAACTAACGTTATTAAAACAAATTGCAATTCAAAAATTAATTATTATTTATTTTAACTTATAACTCAATCTAAAAAAATATATAATTTTTTTAATAGTGAACAAAATAAAAATGGTAAGAACCATTAAAAAAATCAGTCACAGTCTTATACAAGCACTTTGAAGAGATCTTTCGTTAATTAAAAAACAAACATTTTCAATTCTGTAGAAAACAAAAAAATATACTAGCAACTAAAGAAAATTAAGTACCGTAAATTAAATATTTTTAGTAAAATTTAAAATAAAACTAAAAACTACCATATCATTAAAATACTTGATTTCATACTTTTACTGCAAAATTAATGGAACACTTATATTTGAGATTAGTCAGTAAAGTTTGATATAGTTTTTCAATTTGAGAAACTGAGAAAACGACACTTTAGAAAATTATTTTTGTTTACTGTAACTAAGAAAAACTATTTCTATAAACAACAAACAATTAAAAAATCCCCTAGTATTGTACTTGATAAAAAAATTTTTTTGAGACATTTTAAATTTTTTATTAAGACTATTCTTTAAAAACACTGTTTAAATTAATTTTTGCCTTAGTTTTTTTAATCCACCATTGTTCTGTGTAGTCTAAATTAGTTCTTATAGGGCTTTCTAAAAACTGGACTGTGTAGGCATTTTCTATCTTTTCTGGTATATTGTTTTTGTGAAGTTTATTATAATGTATAATTAGAGCAAATTGGTCTTTTATTTCATAGTTTAGTTCAGTTTTATTGTTTTTCCATATGTTTCTGTGGGCATTCCACCTCTTAGTAAAGCTATTCATAGTTTGTCCAATGTATAAATTTTTGCTTTTGTTGCATGTAGCTGCATAAATTCCATAATTTTTGCAATTTAAATGTTGCTTAATTTTCATATTTTGTATTGTTTTATTATTACTTATCATACTTTTATTATAGTTTCCAAAACTTCCACATAAAGCACACTTTCCACATTCAGCTGTTTTGTTGTTTTCTGTTTTTGTAAAATTATTTTTGTTTATTAATATATTTCTCAGTGATTTTGGTCTCTGATAAGTTAATCTTAATGATTCTGTACTACAACATTGTTCATTTTTGCTAAAGTTTATAAATTGTTTAAAACTGGTTGCCCAAGTCACTTTTTCACTTTGTTCTGATTTTTTTATGTTATTTGTATTAGGATCTTTATTACATACTTCATCTAATTCATTAAAGGTATTATTTATTAATTTCTTACCAAAACTTGATCTACTGCATTTAATTTTTAAGTTAATTAGTGCCTTTTCATAATCTTCTGTTTTTTCATTTAATTTTCTAAGTCTATTGGCTTCTGATAAAATTATTCCTCTAAAAACATGTGTTGGATGGTAAGAATTAGATGATTTTTTTAATGGTTCTTACCATTTTTATTTTGTTTATCTAAAATTCAATCCTGTCCGGTCTTTAAAATCAAAAGAGGAAGACTACCTTCATCCCATTTTTATTTTTTAATAGTGATAATAATGAAAATAGTACTAATTTAAACTAAACCTATAATATTTCAAATTATAAGCTTTAATATGTAAAACATTTTCAGATTAATGGGGTCTAAAAAAAGTAATTGTATAAAAATGATTTTTTTCGCTTTAATTTTGTTTTCTGCAAATACTTACTTATGTTTCTTCAAAAACTATGGCTACAATGAGAATATCAATTTTTTTAATATTGATAGTGATAGTAACTATTCATCCAGCCGCACTTCTGAAGACACCGTCAAAGTTTGAACACTTATCAAATTTTTTTTTGTTAAGTTTTTACTTAATTATTTCATCATACAATTATCACAAATTGGTCTTAACGTAATTAAATATTGTTTCCTAAAAATTGTACAATGCTTAAACATTGTTATACTACTTTATATTGCCTTGTTGATAAAAAGCGTTGTTTGGTAAAGTGTTTGGTAAAAAATAAGAGTTTGTTTTTCTATTTGAGAGTTTAGCTTAAAATTCAGGCCATAGGGGGGGTCCACTTTGATTTTTACAACTTGATCTTATTTTGTAGAATTTAATCTGAGCTATCAGACACTTTTAACCGCTTAAAAAAACTCAAAGTAACTTTTTAGATATAAGCGATCAAAGAAAGGGCGTTCAATAGGTTCCTTATGGAAGGCGAAAACTAAAAACGCGAAAAAAGACTATTTCACTAAAAATCTATCTCCTCCTTTATTTTTTGAGTAATCTTTCTCAAATTTTTACAGAATGTGTATCATTAAACTTTAAAGAGATCTATTGTAGGAATTTTTTTAATTTTGAGTAAAAAAAAAATTATTGTCAAAAAACTACCTTTTTTTTTAGTTTTTTGTGGATAAAATTTTTATTTTTCAAAATTTCAAAAATTCCAACATTAGGATTCTTCAAAATATTAAAAGGAACAATTCCTGAAAATTTGAAGTCTCTAGGTCAAAAAATGAAGGAGGAGATAGATTTTTAATGAGTTTTAAAATTTCCGAGAAAATTGACCCTGAAAAATTTGCGGTCCATACTTTTGTATTGGAAACTTTTTACAAAAAATAAAATATCTCAAAAGTTAAATGATATTTTTAAATTCTATAAAAACAGGCTTGTAGTTTGTATTTAAAGCTTTCATATAAAAGCCAAAGTTATTTTTTGTAAAAAAAAAAAGTCGGACCCCCCCCCCCTATGGCCTTAATTAAATGGTATAAAATGGTCGAATTGCCAAGTGATTTAGTTGTTTATTAATTAATAACTGACTGTAATCTACAAATATCAGATAATTTATTTATCAATAGGCAGTTTACAAATTTATTTTTTTAAATCTCATATTTAAGTATTTTTTAATTAGGAACTGGAAGCTGTCTAGGCATATTGTTTGACCGTATTCATAAATATAAGTTAATTTATTAAATTGTCACAAGTTTGCAAAAAAAAATAACATGTTTTCCTCATGCTAAAAATGTTAAGTTACAAGTGCACGTACACTAAAATTTGAAAAACGAAAAATGCTTATACCGTTTTACCTTAAAGTATTTTAGTTCTTTATCTAAATAGTTACTGATAGTTTGTTGTAAAATAATTTGTTATACAAAATTTTGCACACGTTCTCTTAAAGGAATAACAGTTTCTTTATTTTTAATTTGAAATTTTCCTTATAACTTCAGAACTCCAAGTCTGATAAATAAAGTAATAATTTTGACAGATTGAAGACATTGAAGTGATTTCACTTTTAGTTGAAAAGAAGTTAAAAATGGTCAAAAAGCAAGTAAGAAAAATTTGTAACTCAAAGAAAAATATAAGCATAAAGTTTACTAACTGAACTCAAACATTAAGACATTCATAATTCGTTTACATTTCTTACATATAATTTTAACTTACTCAAATCTTCTAAAGAAAACTATATTAGAATGGACAACTCCAGTGTATGATACGGAAATCGTGGAAGAACTTCCGGATTATTGTGGAAAATGCAAAATTACTATGGACAGGAAAAAAGTAACGTATTTTTTTTTTACTTTAGCCGTATGTAAAGATTTTAGAATTATACCGTTTGTCATTTTATTTATAAGGTGTTAAATTGTTTTCTTGAATACTTTTTTGAGTTTAAATTATGTTGGCTAGTTGTATAGAGTAAAAGTAGGAGCTGTTATTTGGTTGTATTTTCGTTATTGCTAACAAAACTGTGTATCAGTTATATATTTACACACTATTTTGCAGGAAAAGGAAGCTGATGCTATAATATTTGAATTTAACAAAATACAACCAATACCAACATCAAGGTAGCTTGGTTTTTTGTATTTTTTATGTAGTTGTTTAACAGTTAACGAATGAAAAAATTGCAAAATTAATAAGTTTAAGCAAATTGTATTGCTTTACTTATACTTAAAATGAGGGTTGCCACAATTGAAGATATTTCACATGTATAATCATGTACTATTTGCTTCATAGTTATCGATTTTTGCAACTGTACTTAAAATAGTTTGTGGCCTGTTTGTTTAAGATATATAAATACCTGTTGTATCCTAAAAGATTTCGACGAAAAAAACCTAAAACAAATTTAAAAAAATTTATTAATTAACACGAAAGTTTAGAATAACTAAAAACTTAATTTTATTTGGTTTTTATGGTTTAAATTTTATGAATAGAAAAAAATGTTATACGGTTTTAATCGTAAAACTTACTAGAATTTCAACAAATTTTAAAATTATTATTTAAATTAACTTAACTGTAACATATATATTTTAGGTGAAAGTTTGAGTATATACATAAAATTAAAATGTTACAGTTGAATTTACTGAAGTTTTCGAGTATAGCATAAGTAATTTTTCTTTCACCAAATTAACCTACTTTAAATAAGGTACGTAAATTAACAAACTTAGACTAAAATAATTTTTTATAAACAAAAAAAAAACATTCTTTAACTTTTTTATAAGAGATTCTAATGAAGATAATGAATGTCTAATGGTCCGAAACTGAAAATAACAAAATTTATATTTTAAAAAGTTAGCCTCTAAGTATTATAACTTAAGTTAGATGTTCTAAATTATTTACTAACCTACAACCTGTTTTACTGTTTTGTAGTTATTTAAAAAGTGAACAGTTTTTTTTTTGATCAAATATTTTTTAGCTAAACAGAACAATTTTTTTAGAAACTCTGAACAACTATACATCTTAAACGCTGTTGAATCGACATGTTCAATAAAAGTTCGAAATATTAATTTTAAAACGTACGACAGTTTCTTCAACTTAACAATGTCATACAGGTTGTAAAATTATTTAAAAAAAAGTTTTTTTATTTGAGAGTTATCTGAATACAGCATGTCAAAATACGTCTTTTTTTAACTAGTTGTGTTGAGTTTTAAACAGTTTATATTTTTCTAAAAAATAATCATAGTATTATAAAATATTTTTATAAAGTTTTCCTTAATATTACGTTATCGTTTTTTAAAAATTAACTAGACTAATGTCCAGTTTTTTAATTCTAAACTTTGTTTACTTTTTAGTTTTAATTATTTTAAACATGTTTGTACCTTTTTTAAAAATATACAAACTTGCTTCATTTTAACTTAATGAAAAAAGGTTTACATAACCTTACTTTACTATCAAAATATTAGCATATTTTAAATGACTAAATATAACACTGCTTGCTTTTAAATTACAACTAAATTTTTTTATTATATTAACGTTGCAGAAGAGACTCTGATATAATTCAACCTCAAAATAAACATTTTGATTTCCCTTCAACATCTATGGAGTTGTTGACTAGCTTTTTTCAAAATAAATACAAAAATGACGAAGACGCTGGCATAGGCCAGATAATGAACAAAAAAAGCAAACTAATAGTTTGGCTGGTCTCCAACTGTGGATACAACCCTGGTGCAAAAGCTCGTTTGACGTTGAGCAACATGATAAAAGCGTCTAAAGTTGGGGACAGATTCGATCGATTTGGTGGATGTTTCGGTAAAAAGCTGAGTGAAACTGAATTTCAAAATATTCAAAGCTACAAGTTTTATTTTGCCGCTGAAAACTCCTACCACTGCAGAGACTACATCACCGAAAAATTGTTTCAAAACAGCTTCAAAATGGAAGCAGTGCCTGTTGTTTGGGGCGCGAAAAAATCCGACTACTTAAAAGTGATACCGGAAAAAAGCGCAATTTTTGTGGAAGATTTCAAGTCTATTGGAGATCTAGCAGACTACCTTGAGTATCTCGACAACAACGAAACTGCCTACCTGGAGTATTTTGAGTGGAGAAAGTCCAATGTGACACAAATGAGAGGTTATCGTCAGCGGTACGGTTTGTGCCAAATTTGCAGGCAACTAAACGGAATCAATGTTGACTACTTGCATTACACAACTGACAAGTTTAAAGATTTTCCCATGTTGGACTTTGTGAAACCAAGAATCGTAAAAAGTGTACACAATTTGTTGTATGCAACAGAAAACCCAGAATGCTTCTATAATAACGTTCTTTCGTAGATAACAAAGTTTATGTCAAACTACGAAATACAACTGTTCAGTTAAAAATGTTAAAAAACTAAATTATATAAAAACACAGTAGGTAAAATTGTTTGTTTTTAGGACTGAAGTTTTTCAAACGTTGTGTTTATTTATTTTAATACTTACAAAAATTTTCTTTGCGAAAAATAAAAACTGGAAACAAGCTTTTTTTATAAATAATGTTATCATTTAAAAAGTTATTAGAACTTAGTTTATTAAAAAGAAAAATATATGAACACGCTTTGATTTTATAAATAGGTATAGTAATATAGATGTTCGTTTTTTTATAAACTTATTGAATTATTTAAATTTTTAAAACCTTTATACTGTTATTTATGAAACAAGCAGAAACCATATAGTGTTTTTATTGTTACAAATTGTTCTAGTGTTACTTTAATGTAGACCGCTGTTAGTAGTAATATATTTGTACTATTTATGTATTCAGTTATCTGCTAAAATTTTATTACGTTAATATATTTTTTAGCATTTCACCGTACTCTTGAATTTTTACTTTTTTTTCCTAACACGTTCAGCCAGTGTTATAAACCTTTGATATAAGATTTTGCACAAAAAAGAAATGTATGAAAAAAACTTTAGAACAAAGTAGACTAATATGCATAAGCTGGTACTTGTTGCTAAAATAACCTTTATTTAACTTTACTTACTATATTATTCTTCAAATGTAACAAAGTATTAATAGTAAAGTTTAAAATTTTGTAGTTCTAGTAAAATTTCAAGAAGAAGTATGTACGATCCTTTAAAGATGCTAATAATACATTTTTATTTTAAAACTTAAAAGTTTAGATAAAAGTTTAATGTACATTTTTGACTAATTTTTTGCTGATATTTTCGTCTTATGAAGTTTCTAGCTATCTTTTTATAGAAATAAGTTTAAAGTTTTGTTTTTATTTTCATGGAATTCATCTTTTTTTAAGTTATTTATCTTTTGTGTTATTTTTTCTGTTAAAATAATACACAATTAAAAATATAATCACTAACTAATGTAATACTAACTAATATTGATAGAATAAAACCTTTTTTATTATGATTTAATCTTTAAACAGTACATAAACTTTAAAACTTGTTTTTTGATGCCAAAAAATACTTTCCAGAATAATAATTCCTACATTGTTATAATACTTGATTGACTCCCCAAGTAATACTTTGTTGTTTAACATCGATTTTTTTTTCGATAAGTATGAATTATTAATGAAAAAAACTTAAAAACAGGTCATATGAGATCTTATTATAAATTTCTGAACTCAAGTACTAAAAATTTTACAAGTTCAAATGTATTAAAAATCTGCGAAAATTAAAAAATATATATAAATATCTGTTAAAGTTTGAATTTGAAAACCAAAAATTCAGTCATTGACCAAAACATTAGTGAGATAGGATTGAATCACAGAATTTACAAATCATTATTAAAGTATTTTAAAATGTTTGCTATAATTTTAAGGTACTTAAATAAGACTATAAAAATACAACTTTTAACGACACTTTTGTAAATGGAAAAAAACGTATTAATGAAAGTTACTTTTTTAATGGTTTCTATTATGCTTATAGTATCTAAATACTTTACTATTTACTATTTATCAAAGCTAATTTTAAAAACATACAAAAATATGTATATACTAAATTCAAGAAAAATGGTAAAAAGAGTAAACAACAGTATAAGCATTTCCGGTATTTTTGTGTATTTTTCTGCAAGCTAATTTTTGAACTAAAAATGGCAGAAATTGTTTGGAGTAAAACTAACATAACTTCTAGAATATTTGAAGCAGAAAATAAAGTTATTTTTGAAACAAGAAATCCAGTCCTATTTAACTTTGTATAACACTTGGTTTAACTTTACATACACCAGAAAGAAAGTAAGCCGACTTTTTAGCCTATTGTAAAAACTGTTTTAGAAAACCAATGTTTTATTTTTTTAAAGAACTAAAAATAAAAATATCTTATATATAACACTAGTCTTCATTAGAATATTAATATTTCTTTTTCTACTTCATAACAAGTTAAACCCACTGTGTAATTGTTACTAAATATTATACTTCTAATTTTAACATTAAATTATATTTTCATGTTTTGAATTCTAAATTTAGCTTATTATTAGCTTGTGTTTTTTAGTTTTATTTTAAGTGAGAAGATTTATAAAAATTTAAACAAGTAAATTTGAATTTACTTGTAACGACGCTGTGTTTTTATCTGCCAATTATTATCTAACAAATTTAAAAAAATAATACTAGTATGGTCACTGAGTTAGTTCTTTTTAATAACGTAACAAGGTTTTATTCACCATTGTTATTGAAGAATTAAAAACTCAATTTATTTTATATATACATTGTAATTTGCTTGCTTTGTAAAGTTCGTAGAAGATAACAGAAATTCTCGACTTTTCATAAGTGGTATTTATAATTTTAGTACATAAAAAATAGGTTTTACCTAGTAAAACTTTGTATAAAACATTTTAAGTACAATATTTTATTTAAGATTAAACAAAAACCTTGCGACGAACGTGTTTTAAACGCTGAAGAAGATGAAACATTTTTTTAATTTGGTGTTTGTATCCTTAATTTTACTAAAATTAGGAAAGTGGTTTTTTTATTTCAAACGCTTTTTTTTTTTTAATTCCAAAAACAAACTTTTAATTTTGAGTAGACTTTTAAATTGTGAGTTACTTTTCAACGAGCATTTGGTTTTTGTAGGCATTTGGTTAAGTAAAATACTTTAAAATTTCTGAACTCTAAAGGAAGTTTGAGTTTATTTTTGTTTTGACTTAATAAAGTTAAATTGTGAGTTACTTTTTAATAAGCATTTGGTTTTTGTAAGCAATCTCTTAAGTAAAATGCTTTAAAATTTCTGAATATCAAAGGAAGTTTGAGATTATTTTTGTTTTGACTCAATAAAGTTAACTTTCAATTGACGCGTTTAAGAATTTTTTCGAAAGAAGTGAGTACATTTTTTAATGAGAGGAGAGTATCATAAACTGAGTGTACCAAGTTTATGTACTTAAATATTTTTTAAATATCAAGAAAAAGTGAGCTAGCACTTTAAAAATAAAATGTTAAATGTATTTTTAGTAGTTACATTGTAATTTTAGCTCCGAAAACTAATTTTTTAATGATAATTTTCAGCGGATGGGTCGATATTATCATTTTAAATACTTTCAAAAAAAAAAAATACTAAAAAGTTCTATCATAAGTTGGCTATGTCACGTTCTTTTATCTGGTTGTAAGCTAAACTGGACATTAACAAACAAAGATTAGGAAAAATGGTGGTCTAAATCGAAGAATTTCAGGCTAAAATTGCAAAATAATTTTACGTACGAACGCTAGGTTTGAAATGAAGAATATAAAAGAGGGCAGTTTTCAGCTTAAGGTGTACTGAATATTTTCCAGTATAGTGTGAACTGATTTTATTTACTGTGAAAACTAGTACTTTACATATTCTAAATACTTTAAGGTACAAAATAAGACGAAATTTTTATTGTACTAAATATGTTGGACACAAGGTATCAAAGGTAAAATGTGTTTAAAGTACACAATATGAAAATATTGCATTACTTTTGCAATAGGTATACGAGAAAACTAAAATATAAATCTTCAAGAATGAATATTTTTGTTATGAATTTATAAAGAGAATCTTATGATAGAACTTTTTTAATCGGAGATAAAAACTAATAATTGCAGGAACGTAAATATTTACTGTAAAATTCTTATAAGCTCAGAGTTTTATTCGAACATACTTTTTTGGTGGCAGGTTATTAAAATTAATAATAAAAAAACGATGTTGATGATGCAAATTGAATAGGTACTGTTTAAAGTTTTAATACTTTAAATGCTATCTTTTTTTCTACATCAATTTATTTGAAAGATATTTAAAAACTAGCTGCGTAAAGGCGTATTTTAATACTGTAAAATATTTGCTGAAGTTTTTCAATCAGTTTAGATCTCAAGATATTGTTTCTTAAAGTTTACAAAGTATACGCCAAAAAGTTGGTTTACTAGGCAGTGAAGTTTAGATGAGTTGTAAAATAATTTACATTTAAGTCATACCTTATAAATGTCTATATAGTTTTTAACACTTCATTCACTTAGTGTAGTCACAAGAACATACAAGCAAAAATAAAAATAGATTTTCAATTTAAAAATGTCTTCACTTAAAAATCTTGCGTGCAAATGAATATTTTTAAGTTACCTAATTTGCAGTGTGGAGAGCAAAGGTGTTCAAAAGCAGAAAAACATTGGTCTAGCTCAGCGATTTTTAACCTGAGGTAAATTTTACTAAAATTATCATTATTTGAACATTAAATCCCTTATATTTCTTTTATGAGGGATTTTATGTTCAAACAATGATAATTTTAGTAAAACGTGCATGGGTCATTACAAAAAAAAAACAGTTTAGATTTTAAAAAAAGCATTAATCTTTTAAAATAATCATAATTAAGTGTATTTAATAAAGTTTTATAAAACTTTTTTTTGTTTAAGTGATCGTTAGAAAATTGGAGTCTTTGAAATTTACAATCAGGCATATTTGTATATATTATTGAAATATTAGAAATTTGAAAAAAAAAACACTTGGAAACACAACAAAGTAAGAATTAAAAAAAAAAAATATTTTCTAACTATTTTTTTTTATAAGGGGCCCCACTCAAAAAGTCAAACCCAAATCAAATATTTTTTTTCAAACAAAAAACAAAAGAGCATTATCTAAAATGTTAAAAAAATCTTCGTTAGCTTTAAAGTAAAGGAAAATAATTGGATCTAAAGTTTGGACATTTAAAAAAAATTGTAATCCAGCTAAGTTAACGCTTGTTAGATAAGATGGTCTAAAAATTTTAAACTATTGAGTAAAATTTGTGAAAATATAAGCATTATACATAATTCTATGTGTAAAACTGTGTAATATTAAAGCATTTTTTTCTAGTCTTCGAGATGTTATCATAATAAAATTTTATCTAATCCTTTTTATTGTAAACAAGCTATCTCAATAAATACTCCTAAATCATACTTTTTATGAAAAGTATTTTATAGTTTATACCTAAAGCTCTCAAACAATTTTCAATGTTATTTTTAAAAAATAATTGTACTTTTTTATGGCCTTAAATTCAGAAATAGGAAGTTTGCAGCCACAAAGCAAAAATGTTTGACCCATGATGTACTTTTTAGTTAAAAAATATTAAAAGGAATAGTGAGGTAATTACATTTTTTTTAATTCTTTACATAACTATTAAATCTACCAGTTACGTTTTACGGCTTATTAAAATTCAAAGTAACTTTTGAGATATAAGCAATTAAATTCAGAGAGTTCTATAGGTTCTTTATAGGAGGCGCAAACTAAAAGGGCAAATATAGACTATATCACTAAAAATCTATCTTCTCCTTCATTTTTTTTGAGCATTCGTTTTAAAACTTTCTCAAAGTAATCTTTAATAAATTATAATAAACTCGTAGGAAAATATATTTTTTAATTTTGTGTAAATAGTTTTTTAATAAAAATAAACAAAACAAGTCGATTCTTTTTTTAATATTGTTCATAGTTTTTTGATGTCTTTCTTCCAAAACCTGCTTCTTATCAATGAAATGAACATTTTCTGAAAATTTGAAGTAAAGTGTTTTTTAAAATTAAAGAGGAGATATACTTTTAGTTTCAAAATTCTAAGAAAATCGACCTTGAATTTTTTTATTCCATAAGGTTGTATCAGTTTTTTTTTTAACAAAACTGGTTATATCTCATAAGTTAATCGATTTATTTTGTTCTATAAAAAGTATCTTAAATTATGTACTCTAAGGTTTTAAATAAGAGCCAATATTAATTTTTGTAATAAAAAAATTGGATCCCCTATGCGCTTAGCTTTATAGTAATAACTTACAACTAGGTTCTTATTTTAATGATTGGTAATTTTTAGTGTTTTACTATTGCTTTTTATCACTCTTTTGGTTTACAATATTATCTTTGTGTTTATTCCAATAACTACTT
The DNA here is from genome assembly GCF_965202585.1 of Thalia democratica. Lineage (NCBI taxonomy): Eukaryota > Metazoa > Chordata > Thaliacea > Salpida > Salpidae > Thalia > Thalia democratica. Next base: position 65,885,995 of record NC_139165.1, read on the forward strand.
TGATTAACTGCGACTCGCAGAAGACTTTTTTCTTAAAAATTAGCCCCAAGTTGAAAGGCAGCCGATCTCTGCCTTAAATGAAAACTAATCGGACGGACCTTGAAGTAGTTTTAATTTAAAAAAATAGTTTTTGATCTTACTAGACATTTAAGTCGTTGATAGTTCAGTTTTTAGAATTTATTAACTAAAACTATACTTAAATATTGTTTTTAAACTATAAAGAAGCTTTAACTAAAACAGCGTTATTTTCCAAGTACTAAAAATTTATATGTAACTTAACTTGAAATACAATAGATCGAAACTTTAAACTCAGACTTTTTAGTGGGTTAATAACTTGTGAAATTTATTAGATTAATTTGTAACAACTTTAAAAACAGTTTGAAAAACTTTGATTATCAAAATATTAGTAAAAAAATGTCAACATGAACATTTGATTAACTTTAATAGCAGAAAAACGACAAGAATTGAACTTAGTATAATGTGAGGTGAAAATTGCACAGAGAAAGTGACTTTTATGAGGCAGTTTTTCAATTCAAAGGGTGTTGTTGTAGTTGCACCTGTGAATGTCGTCTAAAAAGTTTTCAACATGCTTAAAAACTTGGTTAAGGGGAAGTCCAACTACGTTTGCATATTCGCCATTCACATACTGCACTAAACAGGCACCGACTCCTTGAATTCCGTATGCACCAGCTTTGTTACTGAAAACGCAGAATTAAAATGCTTATATTTGATAAAAAGTGCATTTTTTTCTAATTATTCAATAATAAACTTCGAAAGTTATAAATTTATAAGTAACTAAAACAAATTGTGCAGTTCTTCTTTTATTTAACTGACATATTAAACGAGCTAAACACTTTAAGTAAGTTCTGTAAAAAATAATAAGTAATAAAATAATAAAAAATATAAGTAATGCGCAAATTGTTTTTATTATATATTTCAGCAAACTTGCTTCGCTAGAATCTTTATTAACAGACGATTATCTTAGGATTTTGAATATTTAACTTTATAAAAATAAATCTTAAAACATTTCGAAGAATTTGAGTTTTTAAGTAGCCTTGTAAGTTTACACCACAACTAAGAAGACCATGGTGACTTTGATTTACTAATGGCTCATTTATATAAATGAAAATTATCTAAATTCAAATTAGCGGTTTTAACATTTATACCGTCACGTTACAAGCAGGACCATCAAGTGTAAAATAAAACGTAATTTAAAAACATTAGATACAAAAACCAAATTAACAATGGCAGCAATCATTCATAGTACGCCTAAAAACGCATTTTATACATATTTAAAAACTATGCTCATTTACTACACTAAATACAGGGTTGCCAAAGGATTTTTGAAAATTTTCTTCACGTTTAATGAATTTCTTCCAAGTTTTTTAAAAACAACTTTTTTGGACAATTTTCATTATAATGTTAGATTCAAGGTAAAAAAGTATCAAGTAATATAAAAATATTCAAAGATACTGTAAAACTGGGTATGTTTCAAATAAGCACGAAGAGACACTTTTGCACAAAAGACACTTATGCACGGACTGATAAGTTTATTATTTCTTTTTTAACTACCACTTTTACTTCTAACCTTTACCCTCGGTCGGTAACTTTTCCTTTCTTATTAACTTTTTTTTTTTCCTTTTTTACTATCAATGTTATTCCTAACCCTTACCCTGGTCAGTAACTTTTTTTTTCTTCTTTTTATATTTCTTTGTTTACTCTCGTGCAAAAACGACCCTTCATGCTAATTTTACTAGTCTCCGTAAAACTACTTTAAATGTGTTTTTAATAAAAAAATTAACAATACAAAAACATTTATTTTTACAGGGTTGCCGAATGTTTTTGGCAAATTTTATCCAGGTTTTCAAAATGTCTTCCAGGTTTTTAAAATTACACGTTTTAGTTCTATTTTTTGTTTAAAATTAAGTTCAAGGTAATAACTGTGTTATATAGTATGACAAGATTGAAAAGATATCTTAAAGCTTCTTTAGATATCTTTTTTAATATATAAATTTGATGATGATAAAAATTTTTTATTTATACAATAGAATTTTTGAGTAAAATCAAAATTTTACTAATTAAAATGTAAAAGTTGTTTGAAATTTAGTTTATGTTTTTTAGTAATTTTTTTTCAAAATTCCAGTTTTTTTTTTTTCAAATTCCAGGTTTTTTAGCCTAAATTGTCAAATTCCAGGTTTTTCCAGGATTGCAGGATTTTTGACAACACTGTTTATATGAATTTTTTTTTGCATCTAATTGAAATTTCATTACTTTACATGTAAAAACAGTTTATAATTCAAGATTTTATAGTGATTTTTGTTTAAAACTTCAGGTTTTTCCTTTTTTTTTGCCTAAATTTCAGGAATTCAGGTTTTTTAGGCAGATCTGTAAATAGTTGTTATACATACGCTAAAAAGATGTATATATAAACTTTTAAACACAGTCACAAAAATTCTTTTATAAGTTTATAAAAATTCTTTTTCTAAGGTGTAGAGTAAAAAGTTATATTATAGCGATTAAAAACGTTATGAAAATTTCTCTAAACACTAAACTAACAGAGGTTCGCCGGTGGCCACATAGCTGTCAATTAATTGTTCGTCTAACTCACACAACTTCACCAATGTGCTCGATTCAAAATAATGATCCCTTATCAAAGCTCTAGTTGGTCCCCCGTCGCCTAACGGTCCACCACAAACCATCAAACACACACCTGATATTATATACATATATATATATATATTAAAGGTTTTATACAAAGTTCTGATCGATAGTGCTCGACAAATCAAATTGGAGCTTAATATTTATTTATTTAATTATATAAAAACTATAATTCAAACAGCTGTTTCACACATTGAAATGTAAAATTTCATGTGATCTTCAGTGAGTTGTAGTTTATTATAATAATGAACAGAAATTTCGATTTTAGAATTTTTTATAGTAATTATGACGTAGTAATGGTACAGTTTATTGTACGATTAGTTGAATTTGAAATACGCTGTAAATGTTATTCTATGCTTTTTAGGAAAGTTTAAAAATTCGAAAATAATAAATCGAAAAATCAGATAAGAACGTAACACTAAACAAGAAAAGCGAAAGACAAAACATATGCATCCATTATCAAAAATACTTTTTTAACAAAATTAAAACCAACTAAATATTAAAACAAAATAAAATCGAAGCGGCAAACACGAGTATTTTATAGCATTTTATAACATTTTTCCCAACAGCCTAAAAAATTTTTCTAATAGCTTAAAACATTTTTCCAAAATAACCTTTTTAAACTTTCCTAAAAAGCATAGAATAACATTTACAGCGTATTTCAAATTCAACTAATCGTACAATAAACTGTACCATTACTACGTCATAATTACTATAAAAAATTCTAAAATCGAAATTTCTGTTCATTATTATAATAAACTACAACTCACTGAAGATCACATGAAATTTTACATTTCAATGTGTGAAACAGCTGTTTGAATTATAGTTTTTATGTAATTAAATAAATAAATATATATATATATATATACGTTAGCTTCTTTTAATTTAATAACATCAAACCACAGCAGTGGTATAAATTTATATTATATTGTTGAAAAAAATTACAAAACTAATTAATTACTTTAAATAAAAGTTTACTTAGCAATAAACTGCCATAAACACTACAAGGTAAAACAGCTGCAAAATATTATTTTTTAGAGTTGCTTGCCACTCTTTGAAAAAAAAAAGCTAGTTCAAATCACCCTGAGTTTATTAAAAGAACTTTTAAATGTTTATGCGTCTCAACCTCAATTCAATTTTACCTTAAGCTTCTATACAGTTATTTTTTATTAAAAACCTCTAACGGCACAACTGTATTCTTTCACTTTCTTTGTCTACAAACTTAAATACTAAAGCGTATGTTCTAGTGCAAGTAAACAACTAAGTTTAGCATATAACAAGCTACCTTAAGTTTGAAACGCCAACTTAATTGTTTTAATCTGTACTTTTTATGTTACCATCATAAATCTTAGCTTGAATACTGGTATAGAAATTTTTTTTTTTAAACTAAATGTTAGTTGCAAGACAAAAAATTTCACCCGATGAAATAATTGATTCCAACACTACAAAATAAAACTAAATAGTTAAGCACAAATTAACGAAAAAATGACAAAGTATTAACATGTTGATTAACTTTTTAGCAATAGAATTCTAAAAAAATTGTCTAAGTTTCTAGAAAGAAATCAAACTAGCCTGAGGTGGCCTGAGTCATGTTAAATTATTAAAAAATTAAATGGTTTGAGTGTGTTTTGTAATTGTTACCTTTTTTTTTCTACAGCATACTGATTTTATTTTAGTACTTGATAAGCTAAGGAGAGGTTATCGCTTATACTTTAAATGAGAAATGAACCATCATATTTCGTCGGCACTTTAGTTGAAAATAATAAAAAAATTGATTAAATGGATCATGGTACCACTATTTTGCATAAAAACTACAACATATTTAATAAAATTTGTTTTTATATACAAAGAAATAATGCGCTTGACAAAATTAAGGGCATTTGGGGTAAGGGATTTTTTTAACAAAAGTTAACCAAAGCTCATTTATGAAATTATAAAGTTTAAACTATAAGTCAGTTTTATGGAATAGAAAAATTAAAAATGATTCGGATATTCAGTGATTATTGTAAAAAGTTTCCGATACAAACATATAAAATTAAACTTTTTCGTTGTTTGTTTTCTGAAAAAATTAAAAGTACACTAAAAATCTATCTTCTTCATTTTTAAAGTGACTGTCTTCAGATTTTTAAGAAGATTTTTTGCATTATAGCAAAAAATTCTATAGTAACTAATTGAAAACATGAAGTAATTTTAAAAACATAATAAGAAATAAATTATTTTTAAGTTTTTAAAATTCCTTAAACACGATTGTTTGATCCTAAATTGAGGGTATACTGGGAAAGTTTGCTACAAATTGTAGGAGATTGAATTTGATGAAGTTGTTTTTTTCCGCATTTTTTAATTTGACCTTCATTAATGAAACTATATGAAAATATAAAGCTCTATTATAAGTATAAATAGAGCTTACACACTTAAGTTTTATTCAACTAAATTGTGACAATTTCGTTAAATAAAACATAACAATAATAAAATTTTTGAGATCTCCGATATAGTACCCTTAACTAATTGCATTTAAAACCTCCAAAACCTATAAAACTAATTGCATTTAAAAGGGTTGTCAAAAAATCTTCTCTGAGTGACTAGAAACTTCCCTGAGTAACCTTAAACTTCCCTGAGTTTCCCTGAGTTTTTTTTCAAATCCTTAAAAATTTTATTATTTATTAAAAAATTACAATGTTAATTCTAAGAACCTTGAAGAACTAGCCGCAAGGCTTAAAATTTTTAAAATAAGTACTTAAAACGATTAACTGTTTGGAACAAAATTTTGAAACTGGATTAAGTAAATCTCAATCTAGATCTAGAAAAGAATTTCCCTGAGATTTTTTAAAAAAACTTAAAATTTGCATGAAGTTTTTAGAAAAATCAAAACTGCCCTGAGTTTCCTGAGTTTAAAAAAAAGAATCAAAACTCCCTGAGCATGGTTGCCACTGATCAAGCTGAGAAAAATTTCCTAACTTTTTCCTGACTTTTTACCAAAATTTTTCTGACTTTTCTAAATCAGTTTTACTTATATAAATTATTCACTTAGTATAATAAAATACTACCCAAACTATTTAATATAAAATCCTTAAAATAAAAATCAATTTTAAAAGAATATACATAAGTAACTGTAAAAAAAAAACATAAAAAAGTAAACTATATATTTGTTGTATAAAATATTTCCTCTTATCATTTAGTATAAAATTTGTAACAAATAAATATACTCTTATTTACTTTAAAAACTTAAGTTACTCTACAAAAAAATACAAACAATAAGTAAACTTAATCTTGGCATATACCTCTCTTATAACTTAATTTATAAATTTAAACAACTTTGAAAAAAATTATAAAGAGGTAAAGTATACACATTAACTTGTTACGTAAAATACTAAACTAACTGCTTAGTTATAAAGAACTCAATTATTTAAACAAAAAACACTTTGATTCTAAAATTATGCTAGATAAACTTTTGTGTATATATCACAGTTTCACTATGGAAGTGTCCTTGCTACAGATCATCAATACTAAAAAGCTTACAAAATCTGCTTGTTCCAGTAGGGTACTTGTTCAATATGTTAGAAAATTTTTGCTGTTTTATAAAGGATATTTTACTAATTTATACCAGGTGAAGGCATTGGAAACAAAATAAAATATTTTTGTAAATTTCTAGGAAAATTTTGTAAATTTAAACTGACAAAATCTGATTTTTTTTTAAATTTTATAAAATTTCCTGACTTTTTTTCAAAACCCCCCATTTTTTCCTGACTTTTGTCATTTTTTTAAATTTTTCCTGACTTTTCCTGATTTCCTGACCGAGTGGCAACCCTGCCTGAGTTCCCTGAGTGTGTGGCAACCCTGATTTAAGTAAAAAAAAGCTAATGCTAGCTAAATTTAAAATTTTTTAAATTATATAATTTTTTTTTAAAGTGCTTTATATTCAAACAACGTGTAATTTATATTTTTTGTATTAAATGCTATAATTATTCTAACTCAATCATAAATAAAATCACAACAAATGAAAAAAACATTTGCTTTTTACTAACTACCTAGATCGGTTATACTAACTAGTATAAAACTTTATATATTGCGTTAGCTAAGATTACATAATAATTTAAAAAACTTTTTAAACAATTTAAGCTGATATTTAAAAACACACTTAAAAACTAGTACATTTAAGGTCATATAAAGTTTTATTATTATTATTCTAACACTTTTTACTTAAATTGACTCTTAAACGAAACTTTGAAGTATGAACTATAAGTTAGTATATAGCTAGATTTTTATTAATACAACACTTGACTACGTTTTACAAATACAATTGTTCCACTGTTCTGTTAGACAGAACAGCTCTTAAGTTTGTTTATTATATTAGTATCTTAAAACATAAACAAAAATGTACATGAAGTAAGCAAAACACTTTCAAGATTATTACGTCACTAAATAAACCATTGAAAAACATAAGACTTACTAAGTCTGTACAAACTTTCAAAATTAATTACAATAAAGGCTAGAAAAATGTTTTTTTTAGGAAATTTTGATTTAACACATAAGTTTATTACACAAAAAAATAAAACAAACCAGTATAAACATAATGCCCACTCAGCTTTTTAAGTGTTTCTTTTGCTTTAAAAGCTGTATGAGGCTTTCCAATAATTTCATTATCATGAACCTGAATTTAAACGTATAAGTAGTTTAGTTACAGTATAAAACCATAATATTTTACATGACAATTCGTTACTGCTAATACTTAAAAACATTACAAATTTTAGTTAATGGCTTTGGACAACTTACATATCAAAAACAAACAATATAAAAATTTAAAAAACATAAAAACCAACATTTTTTAAATATTAAAACTAATAAAAATAGTTTATATTAATACTCAACGGTATCAAAAACCAAACTGAAGTTAGTTTTAATTCTAAAGCAACAATATGTTGACTTACTCACAGTTTTACTAGTTTATGTATTTTTTATAAGTTTATTAATGCATCTTGACACTTTTACAGTTTAGCAAGTAATAAAAACAGCAAAATATAAGAGCATAGGATCCCTTTAAGCCCATAAAAACATCCTTGTGTTTACAGCGGGCCAGATGTCTCTATTACCAGTACGGACATTGTCCATACCTGCTTTAGCAACATTTAATTTTAGGAACGTATTTTTATATAGATAAAAAAAATCAAAAATTTTTAAATTTTCAAAGATGCCTTTCTTATTATAGGCTACTTTTTAAAGGAAATATTTTTTTAATAAATAAAAGGTAACACTTAAACAATTTTGTTACTTTTTATGACTAACTGCCAAAATTTTTACAGATGGCAGTAAAACTATCTGAGTTTTTAGATTTTAAAGTAAGTAGTGATATTAAACTTTTTAATTTGTACTTTCTATATAGAGTATACAAAAATGCCAACACCAAAAATCATACATTTAAAAAAAAAAAATTTTTATTAGAAACTAGAAAAACTTTACAACTGAAACAAAAGCTCACAAAATAAAGCGAGCTTGTAAACAAAAGGTGGGATAATTCTAATCAAAAAAAAAAAGTTCAAAGGTATGATTTTAAAATATTAGACTTCTACTAGGCTTAAGATTCAAACTACAATGTATAAAATGACGCCAAGACAAAACATACAATAAAGCAAATGTTTTACATCGAAACTTACAATAACAGTATCAGCACCGATGACAAGAACTGGCTTTTCACTTCTGGTGTGCTGCTTGGCAACTTCTAATGCCTTTCCCGTTGCAACAGTCTTTAAGTAGCAAGAAGGACTTTCACTCTCACATTTGCTTATTGCTTCTTCATTGAAAGGTGAAGGTTGAACTTTGAATTTGAAGCCCTAAAAAATTTTTAAACGTGTTTGCGCAGTAATAAAATGTTTACTATTCTCTATTTTTTTATTTAAGTTTTATAAATAAATGTTTTATCATTAGTTTTGTATAGATTTTAGTATACAAAAATAAAACGTTTTAACTTTTTAACGTTTGAAAGTTTACAAACAAACTAAAATAAGATTTACTAAATAAAAAGACCTATCAAGATAACTATATGTATTAATTACAACAAAATATAATCTATGGTGGTTTGATTAAATTTATATTCTAAAATTACTAACACTTATTTTTTACTGCAAAACAAATTATTAAAGTTATTATACTTATTAAGTAGAACCATAATATGGTTTCACATAAACTTATTTTTAAAATACTTAAAATATATTTAAAAAAAAACTACTATAGTATTCTGAAAACTTTGATTACTACTGCAGCTTGATCGCAGTTAAAATTAATTTATACAATTAAATTTTTTTACAAGTACAAAACAAAAGTTCCTACTACAACAAAGAACTCAAATAAACTCAAAAATTGAGATTATTTTGATTACAAATAATCAACTCACTTTGTAAATAATTTTTGTGATTTAACTATAATTAAAACTAATAAACTTTAAAAAATTAATACAACACCTAAACAGCTTTTTTTTAAACTAAGTTCAATTATATGAAAGTTTTTAACTAACTTGTAATAACTAACACTTACTTAAATGCAGAAGTTTTTTATGGTATTAAGATATAAAGCAGAAGCAATAAAACTTCTTTTAAAGTTTATATAATTCGAAAAAAAAAAAAAACTTTATATTTGTTTATTTTCCTTTGTACATAAATCAGGATTGCCAAATCTGTTTAAGAAATTTTCTAAAGCTTTTCAAAAGTTCTTCCAGGTGTATTTTGACTCGGGCGGATTTTGATCGGGTTGATTTTGACTCGGGTGGATTTTGATCGGGTGGTTTTTGACTCGGATGGATTTTGATCGGGTTCATTTTGATCGGGTGGATTTTGATCGGGTGGATTTTGATCGGATGGATTTTGATTGCGGGTGGATTTTGAACAAGTCAGATTTTTTAGTACGAAAACTTTAAACTTTTATATATAACAAAACTAAACTAATTTAAGTACTTAGATTAAGACTTTTAAGTAGATTAAAACAAAAATTAAAGTAAAAGCATTTTCTAAATTGTAAATTTTTAACAACCCCGAAAAAATACTGAGTTGCCACTACTTAAAACTAATTAAAACTAATATTTATCAAATTTAATTTAAGCGTTGACAGTAAAAATCTACTACAAATAGTAGTTAAGAGTGAGCGATAAAAGTTAATAATAGTTTGTAATTATAGTTTATTGAACGAAAAATAAGACGCTTAAAATATTTAGTCTAAGACCTGGTGCACGAAGAACCTTTCGGTTATCTAGTCGCACTTCTCGGATACCTTTTAACGTTTTGTTCTTGTCCTTATTTCTATTTATTGTTTTTGGTTTTTACTATAAAAATATCTTATAAACTAATAATTTTGTTTACATCATGCAAAAACACACTAAATATTTAATTTAAAATTGTTCAATAAAAAACAAACTGAGCTAAACCTTTGCGGATATTTCAAGTCATATATTCAATGTTTTCGTATGTTTTTAAACAAAAGTATAAGTATTTATAATACTATTTCAGCAAAGACTAGAAAAACTAAGATTTAGACGTAAAGTTTTATTTTTCATAATATCTATATTGGATGTTAACAAAAAAAAAATTTAAATTTTTTTTTTAACTTAAACCTTATTTATATTATTTCAAAAACCTAAAAGGTTTTCTTTTATAAAATAAAAGAATCTTATTACTTGTAATTTTTTGAAATGAAACAAAAAACTAATAAATAGTTTTTTATTTAATGCCAAGGTCTAATTGGAGTATCCCTGGCAATTATTTTAGAACTAAGTTTACTGCTAATCAAAAAAAAAAGATATCGATTATTAAGCATTAAAAATAGAAGATCTTTTTTAATAAAAATAAAATAAGTTAAATGATAAAAGAAAAACGCACTTTTTTAACAAGGAACCAATTAGTATAACATTAGCTCGACCTAAGGTTGTATAAAAAACAGTAGTTATAAATTAAATGTTCAAGAATAACAAAACAAATAAAGTTTAAGATGTTTGTTGTTTAAAGCAACAAAGAACTTTTAGCGTGGTTGGTCAATAGAAGTTCATGGAAAAAACCAAACATCTCATTTAAAATTGGTTAAGCTTAAAGAAAAAAAAAAACTTGCGTAAATCTAATTGCTATTATTCACTAAACTCTACTTTTTTGGTAAAAGTTCTACATTTATTAATAAACATTTTACAAAAACGAGCATAAATTTTGTACCTTTTTAGACAATAAATTCTTTTTCAACTACAAACATAAAATTTTTTCAAAATACTTAGTTTATTGTTTATTATTTTTAGGAGTTACTTTGTAGCAGTCTTTAAACAAATAATTAAAGCTTTTTGAAAATTTAAAAAAAAGTTGTTACACGACGAGAACAAGTAATCTTATATCAATCAAACTTTCTTTTGAATATATCTTTTTGACATTCAAAAAAATACTTTCAGTTGTGCATTTCATATAGTTTTTAGTAAAAAGTCTAAGCTATAATAAAATTTTTTGAAAGCTAGAAGTTGTTAATTTTTAACTTTTAAAAAATAAAGCTAAAGTTAAGTAGATTGAACGATTTAAATTTACTATTTTTAAGTTTCAACAACTTTTTTTTATTTTCTGTATAACATAGATATTTCAGAGAATAAAAAACAATGACTTTAAGTTAGTTGGTTTTTTTTTGTTATAGCCAAATTATAAAATGTTGAACATGTCAGTTACAACTACATATATACTTGGCGCCATACAACTTTTATAACTCAATATTTAACTTTCCTATTCCAATAAACAAACAATCATTTCTCGTCCATAAATTATCCAAAGAAACCTGCAACAGGTTAAAATAAAAGTGTATTAGATTAGATACTATGGCCAAAAAAAAAAAGCATAAAAATAGCAACAGAGTAACAATTGTAAGTAGATGACTCATACAGTTTTTTACTGTTCAAAAAAATCATATAAACCTAATTTAAATTCTCAGTTTTTTTTTATATCACATAAAGCAGGGTTGCCACACACTCAGGGAGCTCAGGGAAAATCAGGGAGTTTTCAAATTGTAGAAAATCTTAGGGAAACTCAGGGAGTTTTGTTTTTTTACAAACTCAAGGCAGTTTTAATTTTTTTAAAAATTTTCAGGAAAGTTAAAATTTTATTTTTAAATCTCAGGGAATTTTTTTTCTATATCTAGAATGAGATTTAGTTAATCCACATTCAATATTTTGTTCAAAAAATTTAATTTATTTTATTTTAAAATGCTTATTTAAAAGTTTTTTACCTATGGGGCTAGTTCTTAATCTTGTTAGAATTAATATAGTAGTTTTAAAATATTTAAATAAAAAATTTTTTTTTTTTTTAATGATTTGAAAACTACTCAGAGAAACTCAGGGAAGTTTAAGGTTACCCAGGGAAGTTTCTGGTCACTCAGGAAAGATTTTTTGACTCAAAGAGTGGCAATCCTGATGTAGTAACTATAAAGAATCTTTTAAAATTTATTTGTTTTTAATTTCAAAAATTTGTATTAAAATTTTTTTATATACAATGAGTATGTCCTGGACAAGACTTTATAAAGTATCAGTGGTGTGACTCAATAACCAAAAAGTTTTTTGTGCACCAGGTCCTAGGGTCAAATATTTTTTGTAAACAGTACTGTATCTTAGTCAAAATAGTTGTTTTTTGTATAAGTGTTTTCATATAAGATCAGTGAGTTTTAAATACCATCATTAGGACCCCTACTCCATCATACTCCAATTTTTTGTTTGTTTATTATTATTATAGTTTTTCATATGAGTATTGTAATTAAGTATGATTGTTTTTCCTTCAATAAATGTTAGGTTTTTTTAAGTAATAAAACTTTGATAACATGTATGGTTGAAAATCATTACATTTACTTTTGTGAGATTTATTAAACAATTTATTTATTATTTACTTTTGTAGTTGTTAAGTTTTTTTTTGTTAATTTCTTGTACATTTATTAGTGTGATTTCCTTAATTATTGCTTTTATTTTGCTTTTTTTTTCTCACACTTATCTGGTAATTTATAGTTTGAGAACTAGTTACTCTATATGAGTCATTTCCATATTTAAAAAGTTTAATAACATTCTAAGTATTTTACTCTTTTTTTTACTTATAAGCACATACAGCTATAGATATTGTTAGAATATATTTTTTTTACAGTTTATGCTTATACTCATGTTATTTATAAAACTAAAAGAATAATAAGTTAATTTTACCACTTTTACCTTTTTATTGCATTTTCATGGTTGCATTAGAGAGAGGGTAACAAGAAAAATGTGAATGTACATGATCATAAAAATTGAAATCTGTGGGAGGAGACAGTGTGGTACCTATAGTTGTCATGGTTAATATTGGTAGTAATGGGTTTAAAATAAAATAAAATATTTTTTATTTAGTATTAATTTCTTTATTTAATTTAAGGGCATAGGGGGGTAAACACTTTTTTCAAATTTTGATCTTATTTTGTATAGTTTTTACTAAGCTACAAGATAGTTTTTACAGATTTAAAAAATTCAAAATATTATATGAGATATAGCCGGTTTAAGTCGGAAACAACAAAAGATTTCTTATGGGAGGCGTAAAACTAAAATGGCAAATAACTAGAAATCACTGAAAATCTATTTTCTCCTACGTTTTTTGAGATAACTACCTCATATTTTCAGGAAATAATCCTTGCAATATTTAAAAAAAATTGTTTGAACAAAATTTTAAAAACTTTTAAATTTAATAACAACAAAACAAAAGAAAAACTTTTTTTTTTTTGTAATAAGATTCATATTTTTTAATTAAAAAAAAATTCTTTCAGATAGAATTTTCGAAATATATCAAGGAACACTTCCTGAAATTTTTAGGTACTTATCTAAAAAAAAAACATAGGAGAAGATAAATTTTTATTTAAATAGACTATTTTTGGTCTGGCCTCCAATAAGGAACCTATTGTTACTGACTTTGACCGGCTATATCTCAAAAAATATTTTGAATTTTTAAAATCTGTAAAAAGAATATTGTAGCTTATTTAAAAATATATAAATAAGATCAAATTGTGAAAAAAGTGTTTTACCCCCTTTATGCCCTTAAGTTAAAATGAATACAAAAAATTCACTTATTGATCATAAAATTAATTTTATATTATAATGTTCTAATTAAAACTTATCAAAGTTATTTAAAAAATATATGGTGTGAAGCTTGGTAACCAAAATGTTTTTTTTCCACATCAATCCATTGATCAGTTGTGAGGGTTCACATTTTTCTTTCTTTCAGGCCACACTAAAGTTTTCAATGAAATTTAATATATCAAGCAAAATAGTTTACACTAGGCTTATAAAGCCACTTGTTAATTTTGTATAAATATAAATAGATGATTTTTTTAAGTTTATTCTCAAACTTAGAATAAGAAAATGAACTTAAATTCGAAATTAAGTGGTTATAAATAATGTTAAAAGTTTGACTTGACTTTTTTATTTGATATGAGGTGAATAATTGACTAGGATAATTAGAAATTTAGAATAAGAACCAAGTATAAAGTTTAGGGTTGCCAGTCACTTAGCTTGCTTTAATTTTTTTAGGCTAGTTTTTATGACTTGAAAAAATGTTGTTATAATTAATATTTTTCCTATATATCACGTAATCTTGATTTTGTCATGATATTTTTAGGTATTTTAACATATCTTCTTTCAGTTTTTGACTTATACTACTTTTTCAGTCTTATAAGCTCAGACAAGTTTGATCTATTACAGGCTAGTTATTGGTTACACATGCTAGACTTGTTTAAAAGAGTGGCAACTGTGATTAATATCTTAAGCCAAAAGCAGTGTATTTTAACATCCTAAAAATTTGTACACAGCGAATACTGATAAAAACTTTGTGTACAGTAGATAATTCAATTATTAATTTTACTATACAGGATGGCCTGGAATACTGGAAAAACCTGGAATTTGACAATTTAGGCAAAAAAAACATGGAATTTTAAACAATATTTACATGTTAAGTAGTAAAGTTCCGATTTGACACAAAACATTTATCATATACATAATTTTTTTTGTCATCATCAAAATTTTTTTTAATTTAAAAACATATTTAATATGGGTAGCTGTCTAATTTGCACAAGCATATAAAATTGCATGAGGGAACAAAATTGCACAAGTGCACAAAATTGCACAAAGACACTTTTACATAAAAACTAATTTGCACAAGGGCATGAAATTGCATGAAGATAAAACTGCACAAAGATACTTTTGCACAAAGAGTTACTTTTGCACAAAGACACATTTGCACGAGCAGACAATTTTGCCTGGAGACATTTTTGCATGGATTAAATTTTTATTTTTTATTTCTGTATTAATTTTATTATATATTTTTTTTAATTTAGTTTTTTTACTATCACTGTTACCCCGAACCCTTACCCTTGGTCGGTAAGTTGTTATATTTTTTAGTTTATTTATTTATTTTTTTTACTATCACTGTTGCCCCTTACCCTCAGTCAGTAACTTTTTTAAAATATATCTTTTTTCTAAATAATAATTTTTCTTATTTATTTTTATACTTTTACTATCACTGTTACCCCTAACCCTTATCCTCGGTCAGTAACTTATTTATTTTAATAACATTTTTAAAATTTTTCCTTAAAAAGAACTTTTCCTTATAAATTTTATTTTTTTATTTTTATTTTTACTATCACTATTACCCCTAATCCTTACCCTTGGTTGGTAGCTTTTTTTTGTTAAATAATTTTTTCTGTTTTTTATTTTTATTTTTTCTGTAATTTTTTACTCTTGTGCAAAATTGACCCTTGGTGCATAATCATCTTGATGCAAATTTGGCTTTGTGCAAATTTGGCTATGTACAATTTGGCTTTGTGCAATTTAGTAATGCATTTTTGTCTTTGTGAAAATTAGACTGGTTTCCATTTAATATAGCTTTACAGTATAATTTCAATGTTGTTATACTCTGAACACATTTTTTTTTACCTTAAACTTAATTTTAAACTAAAAATAGACTCAAAAACATGTACTTTTAAAAACCAGGAAGAAATTTTGAAAACATGGAGAAAATTTTGAAAATAAACCAGTGGCAACCCTGTATAAAGTATTCAGCTTTCTAACCATATTAATTAATATGACATATTATCTCTGTTTTTTTCTAGATATTAGTTATTTTTATTATTATGATTTTTTAAGTATTCAAGCTTAATAACTGTGATTAAAAAATATTGTTTATATTTTTATAAGTTTAGGCTAACTCAAGCTATTTGATGTAACTCAGGCTAATGTTTATGTTTTAAGAAATGATTTAACTTAGTTATTAAGGCCATAGGCAGAGTTGCTAAAAAACTCAAAACCTGGAATTTGACAATTTAGACTAAAAAACCTGGAATTTTGAACAAAAATCTCTAATTAAGCCTTGAAAAACCTAGAACTTTAAACAATTCTTACATGTTAAGTACAAGGTTGCCACTTTACGTGGAAACCTGAAAAAACTTTGAATTTTTAACAATTTTACATGTTAAGTAGAAAAATTTTGATTTGAGGCTAAAAATCTACCATATATATAAAGAAATATTTGTTATTATCAAAATTTTTGTTATTAAAAAACACATTTAAAGTAGCTTTACAGTATCTTTTCAATGTTTTTATACCATTTAACAAAGTTTTTTACCTTAAACTTAATTTTAAACTAAAAATAGACCTAAAGATGTGTTCTTTTAAAAACCTGGAGGAAATTTTGAAAACCTATAGAAAATTTGCCAAAAACCTTAAAACTACATGACAAAAATCAAAGTCAATTTTAGATACAAATGATCAAAGTTGGTGAGTTAATTAAGTTCCCTGTAGAAATATTTAACTTCAAAGAAGAAAAAAGGCTATTTTGAAAATTATTTCTTTTTTATAAGCAACCTCTTTAAATTTTTATAGTTGGTTTATCACTAATAATTTAGTTTTTTACCCAATAAAAACTTTTTAAGGGCATATGGGGTTAAGGCAGTTAAAAAAAAATCTTTGAGATATTGTCACTCTGTAAAAATTTTTCTAAAACAAACATCCCTGTAATTTTCTCATTTTCACTTTTCTTGGAAATTTAAAGATATACAAAAAGTATTTTCTTAATTTTTGAGCTAGAGATCTTAAATTTACAGAAATATTCCATTTATTCCTAACCTTCCTACCATACTTGTTAAAACAAGTTGCTTTAATCACTCAAGTGTGAAGTTTTAATTAAATAAAGGTGACATTTGAAATTTTTCTTCAAAACTCAATCACCATAACAACACAAGCATTTGACAACTCTGCTTCCAACCCCAGTTACAGTAAATACTTAAGCTTTCCTTTAAATCATAAAATTTAAGAGTTTTTGTTAATTAAAAAGTGTCTTGACTACATTATAAGTATGAAGCAAGTAAACTTGTATTTTGTTTTCACAGTTAAAGAGAAATTAATAGAATAAATTTTTTCAAATGTTTACAATATCAATAAAAAAGCTGTAAAGATCTTTTCCCTGATAATGTTTAAGATTATGATAAAAAATCCTGTGAAATGATATTAGTACACAAATAAAGTTGCTGAAGTGTTTTAAAATATAGCTGGCATTTAAAGTTTTAATGTAAAATATGGGTAAGGAGTACAGCTTGTTTTTTCTTTGAAATATTGTGAAATTCACATCTAACATATTTTTCGGATGTGTTTTGGTTTCATTAAGAAGAATTAAGAAAAAAAAAAATCTGAAATGACAAAAAAAATTTTTGCATTCCAAAAAACTTATTTGAAAATCACAAATTTTTGACTTAAACAATACTAAAGTCACTTATACATGTCCTTGACTTATGATTTATATCTTAAATGAAAGCTTATAATTATAGACATACATTTAAAGACATTTCAACTGCTTTTGATGTATTATAATATCATAATTATACAAAATATACAAATTTTGTCTGTTAAGATGTACATTTTCTACTATAAGAATCAAATT
Organism: Thalia democratica; assembly: GCF_965202585.1. Lineage (NCBI taxonomy): Eukaryota > Metazoa > Chordata > Thaliacea > Salpida > Salpidae > Thalia > Thalia democratica. Next base: position 65,903,586 of record NC_139165.1, read on the forward strand.
CTCATGCTGTTTTTACATTTAGTTTCTTTAGTTTTGAATTTCAAAAGTATGGATTAAGTTAACCAGAAAGATATTACTAATTTAATGTCAAATCAATTGCGTGTTGATATAGTCTAGATATAAAATACATTTTAAATATTAAATACATTTTAAATCACTTTCAGTTATTAGATGTTTTGATTATTGAGAGTACCTGACTAAGAATAAGAGGTTTAGACCTATACATTATAAAAATGATATGTAAATTTATGAAAATTAGTGTAATTTTATTGTATAAGTATGAAAAGTTTTTATTTAATAAAATAATAATTATTTATATATATTTGGTTTTTTTCTTAAGTTAGGTTTAAGTATGTCATTGTTTTCACATTACTTTAGTTTTAATTTTAAGATATTTTACATTTAAACTAATGAAGACTTAATTTGTAAGTTAAAAAAAAATGTTTTAGTTCTCTAATTTAAAAGCTTTGTATCAAATCCTATTTAGTTTGAAACTCATAACAATCTGTTATTATATTTATATAAATGCTATTTACAAGACTTAGAGCTTAGCAAGGTATAACCCAGGATTTCCCAACCTTTTTTTCAAAAGGCTCCCTTTAAAGCAATAAAAAAAGTTAAGGCCCCACTAACGAGATTTCTCAAAAAACTACCAGTCTAATCGCCTAAGCCCATTTTTTGACTATTCTTCATCAACTCCAGAATATCTAGTGTAGGTTTAAAATTATGACTTTGTGGCCCCTTAACTAATCATGTCTTCCTAAATTTCTGTAATGGCTCTAATAGGAGCAACTGAGACCAGTTCTGGTATAAACATTTATCTATTTAGTATATAAAATCTTATACCATGATAAAAGCTATTTTTTTGGTACGCACCCCGCCTTAAGTACGCACTTATCCAGAAAGACAAAAAAAAATTCTAAATTTTATATATATTTTTTATAATTTTTTTTTATATTTATATCAAATTTAAATAAACAAATAACCTGAATAATTGCTTTCACAGGTTTCTCTAACCTTTCAAACTTAGTTAATCGTTTTTTAGTAGCTGACATAACTCAATGCTCTTAAAAATATCTGAAAAGTATTTAATATAAACAAGAAAAATAAAAGTTTTAAAAATACAATCAAACCTACATTTTTAACTGTGCCGTTATATGTACAATTTATTTATCAAAATAAAGGATGTTATATTAGAACTTCTAAGAAATTCAATTTTTTTTGCCTAAATTTTCAATTATCAAGTTTTTCCTGATTATTTTATGTTTCCAGGTAGAATGGCCAACCTGCTGAGTTAGCCTGAGACTTTCACAACTTTTAAACTAGGGTGAATAATCCTGAGAAGTCTAAGTGGCCTGAGGTAGTAACAGTCCTGTTTTCAAGTGTTAATAAACTAAATACTTATGTAGTGGTTGAAGAAAAGTGAAAAGACTGACATTGACTTTCTATATTAAATGTATTTATTAATAATGTAGAAACTTTTTATAGAAAAAATAAATCATTTTAAAATCTATTAAAAAATTTGGCAGATTATAATTTTTTATTAAATGTTATTTTAAATAAAAAGACTTGTTTATTGGCTTAATTATTTGGTGGCTAGTTGTAAGAAAGAAAACAAACAACTAAATTTCATGTTATACCATGTCGTCTAAAAGTACACACTACCAGTGCTAAGTACACACTTGTTGGTCGGGTTCAACTTGCGTACTTAAGCGGTAGTCTACTGTATTTTATATCTTTGTCAACATGAAATTGAAATGATATTACACTAGTAATATTTTTCTGTTTAACTGAGTCCACAATTTTGACATTAGAAATCAAAGAAACTAAAATAGAAAATAGCTCAATATTTTTCTTTTTATATTAGAAAAAAGTACAATTTTACACACAAAATTTGCATATTTTTTGTAATTATGACATCATACAGGGTTGCCACAAAACTTATAATCCTCAAAAAACCTGAAGTTTTACAATCTAGTCTAAAAAAAACTTGGAAAAACCTGGAATTTAAGCCATATTTACATGCTAAGTAATAACATTTTTATTTGACACTAAAATCTGTCATATAAATAAAAAAGTTTTGTCATTATCAAATTAAAAAAAAAAGTAGCTTTTTAGTAGCTTTGCAGTACATTTCAATGTTGTTATATCATTTAACACAGTTTTCAACTTTATACTTAATATTAAACTAAAAATAAACCTAAAAACAAGTACTTTTCAAAACCTGTAGGAAATTTTGAAAACATGGAGAAAATTTGTCAAAAATCAGTGGCAACCCTGAAATATTTTTTTAAGGATTAGTTGTCTAACAGTTGTATGATATATACATTAAAATTTGTTAACAACTAAATAATAGAACAAAACTTATTTTGCATTAATTTAAACTTGTTTTTAAAATGTTTTTTTTTTTCAACACAAAATCTTTTATATGCATATTAAGGTGCATCTGTTGCCCTTTAAAAATTAAATTTTTGAAATTTTGCTTAGTCCATTTTTTGCAGGTGAGAAATCATATAAATAGACAGCACAAAAAGATATTAGCTTGCCAGCTTTAAACCTTTTGAAACTTTGCTTCATATCAGTATTTTTGGAAAATGTTAATTATAATTTTTTTTTTACTTTTTTAAAATTGTGTTATTAAATAACTTTTAGAATATATTAAAGGCATTTGATCTTATTTTATATAGTTTTTACTAAGCTACAAGATGCTTTTACAAATTTCAAAAATTCAAAATAATTTTTGAGATACAGCCAGTCAAAGTCAGAGGCAACAATAGGTTCCCTGTTAGAGGCGGAAACTAAAATGGCAGATAAATTAAAAAAAATATTTTCTTACTTTTTCATCATACTGAACTAATTTGATCGTAAATATTTTAAAATTAGACCCCCTGCCTTTGTTCTGAAATTTGTTATATGCTGAAAGTTAAAGTTATTATAAATTAATGCTTTAAGTTTAATTTAAAAGTGATTATTTTATTATATAATTATATATTGAATTTTAATGTATTTTAAGTTAAGAATAAATTAAAAATTTAAATTAATTATGTTTTTACAGACATCATAATGAGTAAGATTTGTACATCTACAAATGTATCAGAAGATAATATAAATTTTGTTAGTAATGCACAAGAGCTGTATGAAAATAAAGTAGAAACAAGTGAGATAAGTAAATTTGAAGTATCCGGTAGTGAAAGGTTGAAACATAATTCAAGCAATTTCCATGAATTAAAAAAGTCATTTTTAGAAGATAGTGATGATGAAGATAGTGAAGAAGAATTAAAAATAAAAAAGAAGTCAAACAATATCACAATAGATGACAGTGATGAAGAAGACAGTGAAGATGTTGTGAGAATTAAAAGGAAAGTGAAAAATGTTATTCTAGATGATGACAGTGATAATGAAAATGACAGGTCAACAGTTATTGAAAACTATACTACTGCCAGTGACAAGGAAGATGATGAGATAGATATTGAAGATCCTGATGAAAGCTTGCTTGACCAAGATAAAGAAAATATCATTGATGATGACTCTGACATGAGTTCATCTCCTCCTTCTGATTGTGAGGAAGAAAATGATCTTGAAGATAGTGAAACTGGTGATGGTGATGATAGTGTTAGAATATATCGTAGTGGAGATACATCTCATCATGATGGTGGTAGTTTTGCAGCAGAAGAAGCAGAAATGAAATTACTTAGTAAGAAACAAAAACAAAGTAACAAACGAAGTAAGCAAAGTGAAACTTTGATGAATTTGAAAAGTGAAACACAGAGAATGATAAGAGAGTCAAAAGTTAACTTACCATATCATACACCTGAGCCAGTTGGGCTGTCAGACTATTTGAAAAGTAGAAAAAAAGTAAAAGAAGAAATTGTCAACTTTTCAAGCAAAGAGTCTGATAAAGTAAAAAAACATAGATCAAAAATGATGAGCTTACTGGAAAAAAAGTTAGGAAAGCCTGTTCCTAAATTAAGTAATGACTTCCGTGAAGTTTTAACTGTTGAAAGAAAAATAAATCAATCAGTTGAATTGGAACCTAAAAAGTTAAATTTGAAAGTTCTAAATTTTAAACAAAGACTCATACCGCGAAAAGATAAAAAGATAGAATCTGATAAGTCTATATTTGACAGAAAAATGCTGAAGGAGAAACTTAAGGCTAGTATGCGAGTAAACAGAGAGCAAGAGCGCCTTAGAAAAGAAGAAGAAAGAAAAATAGACAATGAAGAGATTGCTGATGAGGATGGTTACGATGAAGAAGAAGCTGAATTGACTGATGATGAAAGTGTTCAAGATGACATTAATGAGCATGATAAATATAAAGATATTGCTACAGGTAATTTACACAAAGAAGAAATACTTTCTGTAGATTGCTCAGAAGGTGATGAAGAAGATGGTGTTGGTGTAAAAGAGTCTTTAAACACTTCTAATGTAAGTGATGAAGAAGCTTCTTTTAGAACTACTGTACTAAATAGTACACTTGATTGTGCAAATGATTTTAATGAAAATCTGAATGATTCAAGATCACAAAGCCTTTTCAAAGATAAAAATTTATCAGATTTAGAAATGGAACTACCACCAAATCATGAAGTTCTATCATCACCCAAGTCAGTTCACAATACAAGTGGGTGTAGTTTTTTTAATACATCTTTTCCAGCAGAAAGTCACGTGTTTAATTCTGAAATTTCTAATTGTTCAGAAATTGCAACATTTGATCAGTCTCCTGAGAAAAAACAAGAAAATTTAATAGATTTAGTGTTGGAGGCAGAAAGTGATAATGCTAATGATGGGACAGAAATAGGATCATCTTTTTTGAATTTTCTTTCTCATAACTTTACTGCAACAGATAATCCTAAAAACAAAAACAATACTCATAGTGAATTAATTAATGAAGCTCAAAGTAGTCCTTGGATTAGTAGTCAAGATCCTAAATATGAAAATGCAGACAGAGAATCTTCAGATGATGAGGATGAAGCTATTATAATTAGAAAGAAAAAACATTCTCAAAATGTATCAAAAAAAATATTGGTTGAAAACAAACAGTCAGAAGAAATTAGGGAAGACAGTGAAGAAATACCCATTATTGAGAATTACCTTGATGAAGAAGCAGAACTTTCAGGAGATGATGCTGGTGAGGGAGATGAGTTTGACGAGGGCAAAGACAATGACTATTATGAAGATGATGGGGTTGACGAGGAGCTGCCTGACCAGGACGAGCTGAAAAATCAAGTAAACAGAGTTCATCAAAGACAGCTGTTGGATGAGGACAGGCGCGAGATAGAGCTTCTGCAGGAAGCATTTGTAGAAGATAACCCGTTCAACAACAGAAAACGTCGTTTTAGATGGAAAAATATCAATGACAGAGGTTTTACTCAAAATATCATCAATGATGCGGATAACAGTGATGGGGATGATGTTTTAGAAGACCACCTTGTGGATGAAGAAAGTCAGTGGCGCAGTGAAAGACTTCAAAGAGAGGAATTTTTAGCTAACCTGTCTAATAAAGAAGACTTTTGTGATGAAGATTCTCAGTTGTTGAAGATAGGCAGATTAGCTGTTGAAAATTCAAAATCTCGTTTTAGTAGCAACTCAAGGCTGTCTGCCAAAGAAATGATTCATTCAGCAAGCAACTCAAGCTGTCGTTTTCAACCACCTGTAGATTCGTTTTTAAAACGTGGTAATGATTATCATTCTAAAATTTTAAAAATAGCAGACATGAAATCCACAAAAAGTGCAGTTAACTCTGAGAAAATGGTATTTAAAAAGGCAGAAAAGTCTGATATAAACCAAACTGAACAAATAGCTAAAAAGCGTCATAGTCTGTCATCATCTGGTCTAGTAATAAAAAAACCTAAAAAGACCTTTGAAATTGACATCAATGACAACTCTAACAGTGTCTTTGATTTATTTTGATAAAGACTATGATACAATTAGTATTTTTTTTATATGGTTGAACTAACATTGAATGTGAAAGCTAAATATACAATTTACTTAAACAAAGTTTTTATATAGCTCCAATCATAATAATTACTATTTTTATACAAGTTATTTTTCGATAAATGTATATACTATGTATTATATATGTAATTAACAATTTTATCAAGTATAAAGATGTTTTATATATGTATTAAGTGAAAATTAAAAGTATAACATTGTTAGCAATGAAATAAGAGTCTTTATTTTTGTAATTACATATCTATGAGCTCTAATTTAAACAGTTTTTAAGATTTTAGAAATAAATACTATTTAAGTAATTTTGTAAAAAAATAGAATTTTTTTTTTGCTCTACAATTTTTAGAAATGTACATATATATATATGTATAGGTTTGCTGTATAAACTTATTTATGCTGTTTACATAAAAATTGAAATCTTTATGTCTTTTTTATACAATTGGTGTTTTAAGTAATTTTGTTTTTAATATATCTTCATTTTAAGTGTTTTTAAAGCTAAAAGTAATACTAATATTGTTTATTCAAGTTGTTTTTTTTATACAGAAATTCTAAATAAGATAAACCATTTAAAACATGTAGCTTTTTGATTAAATTCTAATTTATTCATTATATTTTAAACTACTCAATTTATATAATTTTTTTGTTTATGTATTTTTCATTTCAGATCTAACTAAAAATATGAAAAATCTCATACTATCATCTAGATCAGATCACAGTCTTGAAGCTACGTTTGAAAATTTAAAGGACAAAGCTAAGTATATTTGTACAAGCAAAGCTTATTCTAAATTTGGAAATCAAAATGTTTATTTAGCTAGTGAAAACTGTATTGTATGCCTCAATGGAAAAAGACAAATATGGTCACAGCCTATCGACAAAGAAGAATCAACCAGCTTAACAGGTCTGCATTTCTGTGATATCAACCGCAAAGTGTACGCTTCATTTAGCAATGGAAGCATATTTACTTATGGCGAAATGGATGGTGTAGTTGAAGAAGAGGCTGCAATAGGTGCATGCATCACTTCAATGGCATGGAGTCCTGATGATGAAATTGTTTTGTTAGCCACCGACTTGAACATGATAGTGGCATTAACTCAAGGCATGGATAAAATTGATGACATTGAAGTTAACCAAGAAGGATTTGGTGATCAAGAGTTCATTAATGTTGGCTGGGGTAAAAAGGAAACCCAGTTTCAAGGAAAAAGGGGTAAAATTGTAAAAGGTATGTAAGTTTTACATTACTTTTGTTAATATAGTTTTTCTAACCTAAGACAACTTAAAAATAATAGTTAGACTGTAAAGCATTTACGAAATGAGTTTTTAAAAAGTTACTTTTGATTTGTAGAATTTTCTGTTTTTCCTTCTTCAGCTAACAACAAAATAGTTTTGCTAGCTGTGATATAAACTCCTATATGTAATGTTTGAGATGTTTTTAATTTTTTACTTTTCCTTAAAATTTCAATGTTGTCTAAATTTTGCAATGAAAATTTTAAATATTAATATAATAACTTTAATGTAATCAACTTTTTTTTTCACAAAAATAAATGTTTACTAATGTAAGTGCTTAAGATACGAACCATTAGTCCCTATTTAAGAAACACCAAATTTTCATTTATTTTTAAAGATATAATCCTTGCAAAAAAGTTTCTATACAAGGTAAATTTGTATAATTCTTGTTATCTACTTTTGTAAATTTTTCTAATAGTTGTGAATATAACCTAAAAAACTTATTATTTTAGTCCAAAACTTTTTTTAATCAGTTGAAGTTCAAAATCATCAAAAACTTTTTGTAAAAACATTACGAGCATTAACTCAGCTCAATTAGCATTTTTTTGCAATTTAAAAAAAAATTCCAAAATTTAGATCCACTTATTTTCCTTATCTTTAAAACTAACTAAAAAAATCCATTTGTTTGATTTTTTGAGTGGGGCCCCTTAAAAAAATGTTTTTTTTTGTTTATTGTTACTCCGGCTGATGTTTTAGCCAGAAATATTTTTGTTATTGATATTCTTACTCTGCTGTCTTTTCAAGGTTTTTTTTCTAATATTTTATTCATATATACCAGGCACGTAGCTTGGTACAAATTTGCAGAAACGTATACTTATGTGCGAAACAACTTGCTTTTATTTCAGCTTGAAAAGACTCTGCTTTCTTTAGTATTCATTTATACTTAGTTATGCACTCCTGAGAGATGATTTTGACATATATATACTCTTTAGCACTTTAGTGTCGTAAAAACTAAACGAGTTAAAAACATCTAAATTGTATCATTTAGCGCATTAAAGATTTAATTTGTCAAAAAGCTGCATTGCAAAATTGATTGTAATGGAAGCTGTAGCTTTTTCTTTAAAATCATATAATTTTATATTACAAAAATTTGCATAATTTATTTTGTATCTATTGACTACATTAAATGTTTGATTTAGAAAACAGTATAAATGTTTTTGATTCAAATTGTGATTTTCTTATACTTATTGTCAATGAAAGTTTTATGGGTTTATACAAGTGGCAACACTTAAAGAGTCATAGGGGGTTTGGAGTAAAATAAATTGTCTTGTACACAGTTATCATTCATACTTCTCCATTTTTGAAGTATTTACATAACTGCATATTTTTATATTAAACTAAATAACATTAGAGGTAGTTTAAATTGCTGTTTTACCGCCAGGACGTTATCACGCGTCATTTTAGATGTTTAAATTTTGCAGATTCGTAACTTTTTGAGCTAGCTACGTCCCTGATATATACAAAATATGCCCGATTGTAAATTTCAAAGACCCTCAATTTTTTATCGGTCAATGTAACAAAAAAAAATTTCAGTTTTTTTTATACACTTAATTATGACTATTTTAAATTGTTTACGCTTTTTTTTAATCTAAACTGTTTTTATGTAAGACCTATGCACGTTTTACCAAAATTATCATTTTATGAACATAAAATCCCTCTTAAAAGAAGTACTATAAAAATACATAAATATTTTAATTTTTGCTACAGTGATTATTAGAAAATTGAGGGTCTTTGAAACAGGGTTGCCACTCGATCAGGAAAAGTCAGGAAATCAGGAAAAGTCAGGAAAAATTAAAAAAAAGGACAAAAGTCAGGAAAAGTCAGGAAAAAATGGGGGGTTTTGAAAAAAAGTCATCAAAAGTCAGGAAATTTGATAAAATTTAAAAAAAAGTCAGATTTTATCAGTTTCAATTTACAAAATTCCTTGTTTTCCAAAGCCTTCATATGGTAAAAACTAATTAAAAGTCCTTTAAAGTCAGAAAAAAGTTCCAAAATTTTCCTAGAAATTTACAAAAATATTTACTTTTATTTCCAATGCCTTCACCTGGTATAAATTAGTAAAATATTCTTTATAAAACTGCAAAAATTTTCTATTAGCATATTGAACAAGTACCCTACTTGAACAAGCAGATTTTGTAAGCTTTTAGTATCGATGACCTGTAGCAAGGACACTTCCATAGTGAAACTGTGATATATACACAGAAGTTTATCTAGCATAATTTTATAATCAAAGTGTTTTTTGTTAAAATAATTGAGTTCTTTATAACTAAGCAGTTAGTTTAGTATTTTATGTAACAGGTTAATGTGTATACTTAAGGCCATAGGGGGGGGGTAGGCTATGTTTTTTACAAGTTGATCTTATTTTATAGAGTTTTTACTAAGCTTCAAGTTGCTTTTTAGCGTTTTTAAAAATTCGAATTAGTTTTTGAGATATGACCGGCCAAAGTCGGGCCGCATAACAGGTTCCTTATGGGGAAGGAAAAACTAAAATGGCGAAAAAAGACTAATGCATTCAAAATCTATCTCCTCCTTCATTTTTTAAGCAATCTTCTTCAAACTTTCACAGTCTATTCTTTATACAATGACAAAAAAACGTTATTTGTGACTTTAAAAAACTTAAAGTAAAAATACATTTTTTTTGAAAAAAAAATTTTTTTTTGATAAAAAATAACTTTTTTTTTTTTTTTTGTCATAAAATTTTTATTTTTTAAAATTATTAAAATTCACAAATAACGTTTTTTTCTCATAATGTAAGGAACATTTCCTGAAAATTTGAAGAAGATTGCTTGAAAAATGAAGGAGAAGATAGATTTTAAAGCCCGTTTTTAAAAACTCGAGAAAAACGGCTTTAAAGTTACCCTTTATAAAGACAACCCTTTATATAACCGGTCATAAAAAAAAAGTTACTTAATATTTTTAAAATGTAAAAAAAACATCTGAAAGATTATGAAATTTACTATAATATAAGTCTATATGTTATTTTTGGTCAAAAAATGGCATCTACCCCCCCCCCCTATGGCCTTAACCTCTTTATAATTTTTTCAAAGTTGTTTAAAATTATAAATTAAGTTATATGAGAGGTATATGCCAAGATTAAGTTTACTTGTTATTTGTATTTTTGTAAAGTAACTTAAGTTTTCAAAGTAAATAAGAGTATATTTATTTGTTACAAATTTTATACTAAATGATAAGAGGAAATATTTTATACAACAGGTATATAGTTTACTTTTTTATGTCCTTTTTTACAGTTGCTTAAGTATATTCTTGTTTAAAAGATTTTTAATTAAAGGATTTCATAATAAATAGTTAAGGTAGTATTTTATTAAATTTAGTGAATAATTTATATAATTAAAACTGAATTAGAAAAGTCAGGAAAATTTTGGTAAAAAGTCAGGAAAAGTCAGGAAATTTTTCTCAGCTTGTTCAGTGGCAACCATTTTGAAATTTACAATCGGGTTTATTTGTATATATTAGTAAAATATTAGACATTTTGAAACAAAAGCCCTTGAAAACACAGCAAAGAAACAATTAAAAAAAAAAAAGATTATGGCTAAAACATCCGTCGGAGTAAAAATATCCAAAAAAAAAAATTTTTTTAAGGGGCCCCACTCAAAAAACAAAACCTCAATCAAATATATTTTTTCTAATTAAAAGCAAAGGAGCGTTCTCTAGAAACAAATCTTAGCTAGCTTTAAAGATAAAAAAAATAATTGAATCTAAAGTTTGAACAGTTTTAAAAAATTGCAAAAAAATGCTAATCGAGCTAAGTTAACGCTCGTAAAAACATTTGTTATATAAAATATCCATACTTAGTTAAAGTAAGACACAACTTTACCTATTATTTATTTTAACTTTTGAAGCAATTAAATCATTAAATCTGAACAGGTAAGGAAACAAAAGAGGAAACTCATGATTTGCTGGACACAGACTTGGAACTAAAGATGTCGTGGAAAAGAGACGGCCAGTATTTTCTTTGTAGCTTCATAAATGCTGATGGAAAGCGACAGTTTCGTGTGTGGGATCGTGATATGGAGCTCCAGTATACCAGTGAAATTTTGCCAGGCTTGGAAAGTTGTATTGCATGGAAACCTTCAGGAAGCTTTATTGCAGCACCCCAAAGAACTAAAACTTCATACAAAATGATTTTGTTTGAAATGAATGGCTTAAAATATTCTGAATTTGCTCTCCCGTTTGCAAAAGATGAAGTTTTTATTAAGGAAATGCAGTGGGACAAAAATTCTGAAGTGTTAATGATTTACTATGAAGCTTTTAACACAGAAGCAGTTGTTAAAAGCGGCATAATGTTGTGGACAGTTTCAAACTGCCATTGGATGTTGAAACAAAGTTTAAAATTTTCTTCTATTGTTTCTGCTAGAAATTTTCAAGTGTATCCTTGTTTAAATATAACTGTTGAAAACAAACTTCTAAGTTATTTTTTTGACTACACATTGTGCTCTAGTAATTCTCTTGATTATGATGACACACAACAAGATCCAAGCTACTTAGCAGTAATTGAAGGTAATAAAGTGAAGATGACACCTTTTTCATACGTTGGAATTCCTCCACCAATGTGCTGTTACGAAGTTGAATTGAAGAATGATGTTCAATGCGTCACATTTTGCCAAGAAAAAGGATACACTAGCAATATGGCTGTACTAACATGCAATGATGAAATATTTTTGTTTTCCCACAAAAACACTAATGTTTTTTTTGATGAAGTGAAGGTCAATCCTTCATTAATGGGTCCGAAGAAATTAATAACACTGCCTGGTTGTTATAAAAAACAACAAATATTAATATCTGAGTCTGATTTTAGTCATTTACCAGGAAGTGTTAGACAATTAAAATGGGTAACTCAAAATGTTTTTGTGGCAATAGTTAGTCAAGAAAATGAAGGTTTGTCACAAACTAACTTAGTGTGTTTTGAACTTTCTGATGAAAACTTCATAACAACATATCATACTGTTGATTTTGAAATTCAAAATATTTCTTGTTTAGTTTTGAAAGACAATGAAAAAACCCCTTACATTTTTTTGCATGGTTTGTATGACACCAGATTGTTTAATGTTTTCAATAAGCAAATCATAAACTACGAACTTAGTTTACTCAACATCGAAAACATTATTGATATCAAAATTTTAAAATTAAATGACTCGACTAAAGTAGATGATGTCAAAGTACTTACACTTGATGCACACCAAAACTTTTACATAAATGACCAAAATATTTGCAAGGAGTGCACCTCTTTTGTTGTTGGAACAGATTTTGTAATGTTAACAACATCATCTCATAAGCTACTCAGCATACCTGTATCAATTCTTGGTGAAAATGTGTTCACAGAACAGATAATACAACATCATTCATCTGAAAGGTCGCTTGAAAGAGGCTCGGTAATTGTGTCGCATCCTGCTCATACTACAAAACTAGTTCTGCAGCTTCCTCGGGGTAATCTTGAAATTATTCATCCAAGGTAGTTGTTTTGTATTAATTTTGGTGTTTTGTATAAGAAAATTTAGTTTTATTTGTATTTTTTTATAACGAAACTTTTTACTTGAAATAAAGATGATAACAATGGTATGTTTATAAACTGGTTAAAGAAATTAAATCGTGTTACAACGGAATTATTTATTTTCTGATGTTTTTCCAAATTTATGTAATCATTTGTCCTTTTCTGATGATTACAGTTCTGAAAAATTGTTTAATGAATACGTTGAATATAAAAACTTAACATTTTTAACATGTGTTTCATAACATTTAGTTTACTTAACGATCAATAGTTTTTCTTTTTAAACAGAGCTTTAGTTGTAAGCAAGATTCAAAGATTGCTGAACAAAAGAAAATATGGAGAAGCTTTTACATTAATGAGAAAGAATCGAATCAATTTAAATTTAATGTATGACCATGACCCACAGGGTCTTTTAGATAACTTGCCACTGTTTATTACAGAGGTTCATGCTTTGAAAGATGATTTTTTGAATCTTTTCCTTGCAGATTTGCGTGCTGAAGATTTTACCAAAACTATTTATAGTAAGTTTTACCGTGACAATCAAATAGTAAACGATACAAGCACTAAAGTTAGTGTTGTGTGCAACAGCATGATAGAATACTTAAAAGGACAGCAGCATCTCAGTAAAGTTCTGTTTCCTTACATCACTGCCCACGTGATGAAACCTAGCCGCGAAATAAAACAAGCTTTGGTTGTTGTACAAACTTTAAAGCGTTCTTCTGAAGAACACGAAAATCTTGTGAACAAGGCTTTGAAGTATTTGAGCATACTTGTTGACAGCAACACTCTCTTCAAGGAGTCTCTCGGAACCTACGATTTGCATTTGGCACTCATGGTAGCACAAGCTTCCAAGGAAGACCCTAAAGAATACATGCCTTTCCTCAACGAACTCCACGAAATGGAAGAAAACAAACGAATGTACAAGATTGACATGCACCTTAAGCTGTACTCAAAAGCACTTGTACATCTAGCTAATTGTCAGGATAAGTTTGATGAATGCATTTCTTTGATTACAGAGCACTGTTTGTACCGCGAAGCCTTGGAAATTTACAAGAATAGCTCAAACCACCAAGTAGTAGTTGAAACATATTCGGATTACTTAATCAGCGAGCGTAAGTACAAAGAAGCTGGTTTGCTTTTACAGCGAAGCGGACTTACACGCAAGGCCTACGAATGTTTTGTAAGATCAATTGACTGTTGGCAGGAAACTTTGAATGCGCTAAGGATTTTGAAAGTAGACTGTGAAATGTTTAAATCTACAGCAAAAAAGATTGCTTTTGAACTTTCCGATGAGGGTAAGCATATGGAGGCAGCAGATATATTTGAGAACGCACTGTCAATGAACGAAGAAGCGGTTAAAAGCTTGGTAAAAGGCTATCAATACGAAAAAGCTCTAAATGTCATATACAAACATGGACTTGATAATCTTATAGAAAGCTGTTTAAAGTCTGGGTTGGTTCAGAACTCAACCATGCTGACATCCACTCTGAATAATCAGCTTGACTCGCTTAATAGGTACAAAGATCGCTTGCTTGTCGTTCGAGAAAACAAAGTTAAAGCAGCTGAAGTAAGTTAATGGTTTTTATAACAAAATAAAAATAAGCTCTACTATTTATCAAGTATTTAAAAAAAAAGTATACTAAGCTTTATAAAACAAGTTTAACTTATAGTTAACTCATTATTTAACATTTTATTATTTGAACTTAGGAGCGGTTCGCGCAAGGTGACGGTTCAGATTTCCACTCAGACGTGGCATCAGACTTCGGATCGGTGACGACGGGCTCCTCGGGAAGCAGGTCGAGCAGGTACACTTCCGCTTCGAAGGCCACCACCGCAAGGAGACGTCGCAAGCAGCAGAAGAAAAAATTCTCGACCAAGCCAGGATCGAGGTTTGAGGAGGAAGGAATCCTGAACGCCATCCACGAGCTCTACTCGGATCTGAACAACAAACTGTGCAACGTGCCTTCGCTGATACGCAACTTGCACCTGCACTCGCTCGACTCCGAAGCCAAGATGCTTCAGCAAGCCACAGCGCAAACCACCAGGGCTTTCAAGCAGGCTTTGTCGGTGGTGTGGCCGACAACTGTGGCGGAGGAAGAGCAGCAGACGTGTGGAAATGCTGCGGAACACCCGCTCCTGAAGCTTTGCAAGAATGCGGAAACGCTGGAAGATGTAAGGATTTTCTTGCCTCCCAAAATAAACGTACCCAAGTTTGAAATGCACGTTTATAGCGGCTGAAATTTTTGATGAGCCTTAAGAATTTTTGTTCGAGCGACAGCCCACTACGTTAGATGTATTTTACTCTCACATAGACAATTATTTTAGAATATTTGTTTTTAATTTTAGTTGTATGGTTTTACTTATTGTGAGTTTAATTTTATCGTGTATTTAGAATATTTAAAATTAGGAGTTTAATACATTTTATTGTTTACTGAATTTATCACATCAAAACACATTATAAGTGTTAGTATTTGTTTTATTTTCAGTATGTTTTTATATAAAAATAAATTTTCGACGTGTTTGTTGCAATGATAACTTGGTGATAATTTTTTGTATAACTTATTATCATATCAAAACATATCATAACATACAAAATTATAAAGGAACCGTATCAGATATAGTGTTACATAATCTTTTTTAAAAATTATATCATGACAGGGGTCCACAAAACCTGTAATCTTGGAAAAAGCTGGAAGTTGAGAAATTATAAAAAACCCTGGATTTTAAACAATTTTTACACGTTTAGTAGTAAAATCTTGATTTGACACGAAAAGTATATCATATAAATAGACATTTTTTGTCATCACCAAAATATTTTTAATTAAAAACACATTAAAAGTAGTTTCTCAGTATATTTTTAATGTTGTTATACTACGTTACACATTTTTTTAACCTTAAACTTTTAACTAAAATAAACTGAAAAACTAGTAATTTAAAAAATCTGGAATAAATTTCTCAAAAATCAGTGACAACCCTGTTGTGAGTAAGTAGTACTGCCTATATATTTCTCAGTACGAGTTAAAAAAAGCAAAGTGTTACATATATAAAATTTACAACAACATATGTTTTTAATATAAAATTGTATTACCAAAAAATTTATACTACTGAACACAGAAACATGATATTTTTGCTATTTTTTCCTATACTAAAAAAGTTGCTTCGTTAAAAGAAAAAATTCTACAAACTTTGATAATAATAAGAACAAAAGAATCTTATTTTTTGCAATAGATTCGTTTAATGAACCTTAAATTAAGTTCATACTTAACTTTATTATAAAATAGAGTTGAAAATTTAAACGGTTGCCATTCATTCCGGGAAATTGTCTAACTCCCGCTATGTTGAATTTAGTTAACTTTGACAAGTTAAAAATTTGTGAAAATAATTTAAATTTGTTTAAGTGTTTAAACATTCTCTTATTTCGCTGAGTTTTTCTGTAATTTAATTTTTGTTTTATTATCTTCAGTAAGCGATTTTATTTATAACAAAACTATTCTTTTAAAAGCTAATAACAAAGTCATTTGTGAAAGTTTTATGCATGGTTCCTGCTCCTAAAAAATTAGAGAAACTAGACTTTTCATCAAAATACAGAAATTAAGCCTTTTATATATAATTGTTTTCTATAGGTTTTATATATTTCTATACGATTTCTATAAATTAATAAATAATACGTACCATGCTTTTTTTAAACTTGATTTATCTTTTAACGTTTTTTATGAAAAATTATTTAGATTAGTACATAACATGCAACTAACGATAAAAAGAAAGCCTATCTTTGATGTATTATCTTAAGTTAGTATTTAACATTTGTTTTATAAAGTCATTGAAAATTAAGGTTTTTTTTTATTTTTTTAAGTATTAATGACTAACAAACATTTTGTTTAAAACAATTGATATATACCGTGCAGTTTTGAAGTTATAATATTTGTTTAAAAAAAAAAACTTATAGCTTATGTTTAAAAAGTATATATTTTCTACTCTGCATATTTTGTTAACAAGTTTACAACAAACCCTAGTTTTTAACACATAACTCAAATGTGTTAGTTTACAAGGATATTCAAATTACGCGATTAAAATTCTGACAATTCAAATTCTAAAAAATAAATTGAAAGGGCTAATCTCCAAAAATAAACTAAATTAGAAAAAGTAAAGAAATTTTATGTAAGTCAATTTAGTAGAACGATGGTAGAAAAAACTTTTTTATAGAAAATTCATAGTTACTAAAAAAATATTTAAATTTTTTAAAAACTAGTTTAAGCCACATGTCTCAAAGTAATTTAAATTGAAAAACTGCCCATGAACGTCTAATTAATAAGATTGTATTAGTGAAAATATTTGTTTAAAAGAATATTTTAAAACAGTTAAAATTTCAAATATTATGCACCCATTTATTTGATGTATGTCCCTCTGGTGACATTTACAGGGTTGCAAAAAACCTGGAATTTGATAATTTAGATTAAAATAACCTAGAACTTTAGTAATTTTGAGAAAACAACCCGGAATTTTAAACAATTTTCATTTGTTTAGTATGTAGTAAAACTTTAATTTAAGATGAAAAATCTATCATATAGATGAAAGTTTTTCGTCATCATCAAATTTTTATAAACATTTTAAAGTAGCTCTACAGTATCTTTTCAATCTTATTATAATACTTAACAAAGTTTTTAAACTAAAAATAGACCCTAAAACGTGTACATTTGAAAACCTGGAATAAATTTCAAACAAAAAAAATTGGCAACCCTGCATTTAGAATGATGACTTCGTACTATAAATAAAAGAGAACTTTAAAGATGGTTTTGTAATTCAAATGTAATGTTTCTTTGTTTGCTCATAGTATATTTTAAGTTTAGACTTTTTTGCAAAGTATTCTGGAAACTTCCTTGATGTATGGTACAAAGCTGTATTTTAAATTCATATTGTGCATAGTTTTAAATGTTCAAAGTAAGTCTTTTTAAACAAGACTTAGATAATGATGAAGACTCAAAAGTTTAAAGAAGTAAGAAAAATAAGTTTTAGGCCTGATTTATAAATTTTGAATTAAAAATAATTGTTTCTCCAAACATATTTTTCTTGAAAAATATGACATATAAACTAGCAAATAAAATTAAAAGTCCTACATATTTGCACTAATTAGTTTTTGAAAAATTTTCGTAGGTTTACGTAATTATTTTTTTAACACAAAGATAAAATTTTTTTTAGTAATACCAAATCTTATTAGTACCAAAAAGTCAATAAATTTTAAAAAAGAAGGTATGTTTATTATATTTTTGTTCATTTAAAGCAGTGAAATTATTTTTTTCAGATTTTGATATTATCTTACTGCTATACATTGCTAGCAAATATTATCATGTTACTACTACTATACACGTTTAATTTCTTTTATTATTACTAGTGTTAAGCGTAATTTTCATACTTATATTAAATATTGAGTTTTTATTAGGTACAGGAAACTTTTTTATTATCAAGTAGTGACTTTTCGCTTCTTATTATAAATCGAGACCTGACGAAATCGAAATCTAGAAAGCTAAAACATTTTTAAATGTTAATGCTAAATATGACACAATAAATATTTTTTGTTTACAACCTATGATATGGGTAACTTTTACAGTCGGCAATAACATTTACCAGATAAGTTTGTTTCGGGCCTGATATATCAAAAAATAAATCTGAGGGGCCGCATAATTTTGGAAAACTACATTAAAACAATTTTAAATCTTAGAATAATTGGAATGATAACTGATTTAAAACTTCAGTAATATACGAAAACTCAAGTTATGAGCACACTTCAAAAAATTTTCATAAAAAGATCTATTCTAGTTTATTTTAAGCTTAAAATGCAAGCTGGAGGATTCTGCTTGATGAGTCAGGCCCTAAATGCAAGTCATATGTTACCCATTTTAATCTATAATCAAATAAACAAGGCTTGATTTATTGATTTTCAACTTTTTCATAAAATATAGGTGGACATGTTTGTAGGATTCGGCCCGCGATTAATTTATTAATTGTGAAAATTTTTCTAAACAAAGAAATTAACAAATGTTTGATAAAAATTTAAAAATATAATATAAACAAAGTTGGGAGCAATTTTTGTGCTATTAAAGTTGTTTTGTTACAATTTGGTGGTTATAAACTTTAAAAACTCTTTTCTAGTATAACTTTACTAAAAGTAAAGCTGCATACTAAAGTATAGATCAAAAAAATCGGGCCCGCTACTTACAAAAGGCAGCCATTTCTAACTCACCGACTACTGCAGTAGTTTCACTTTAACGTATAACATTTTTAAAAATTAAAAAAAGGTCAAAATGTTTAGGAATAAAAAAGTTAGAAGGAATAAAATCTACTAGTAAAAACACGCTGTTGCAACTTGAAAATATACAAAAGTTTATCCATGAAAAACTTCCTGTATTTATTTACTAGACTAATAAAAAATTAGACTAATGAAAAATTATGTTAATAAAATTAGAAATTAAGTTAAAATAGTTTATACTGTATTAAATTCAAAAATATTAAAGCTTAAAGAACTAAAAAATAATTTTAAAAATTACAAGTTGTATTTAAAATCCAATATTTGAAAAAAATATAATAAAGTTTATTTATGTAACATAAGTAGTAAAAAGGGTAATTAACATTTACATACCTAATGATTAAAATAAAAACGTAAAACGTAAATGCTGTGTTTTCTTCCAAGAAAAAAAATTTAAATACAAAATTGCTTAGTAAAAAGTAAGCAGCAGTGAGGTTTTATAACCCTAAAACAGCTTTTTTCAATAAATTTAATTTTACAAAAGCGTGATCAATGTTTTAATAAATTTTTATTTATTTAAAGTTACTACTTGATTATATGTACTATCTAAACTTTAAAGGTACAAGGCACAAGAGAGATTTAAAAAAAATTTGTTGGTTGAATATAAACAATAACATACATTGATAAAACTTATATATAGATATATTTACTAACTAATACTTTTTACTTCTAATATAATTTCAAAAAAATAGTTTTGTTTTTTAAGAAAGTTTTTTTTGGGGAAATTTTAACTTAAGAGTCATTTATAAACTTCTAAAGCTTTTAACATGGCTGTATTAGAGTTAATTTAGGAAATTAAAGACCAAAATTTCTTAAGTACGCTCTTTTGCGCAGTGTTCAATTGCTTACCTAGGTGACAGGTTACTTGTATTTGTATTTCAACAATACACATAAAATTTTTCAATAGAAGCCTATAATAATATTGTGAATTTGTTTACTTGTGTTTTTTCAGGGAACATTTTGTTATAAATTTAGTTTGAGTTTTAGTTTTGTAAATATTAGGGTTTGACTCTAAAAAAATGACTACCTCTTACACTAAATTTGATTTTTTTTTTTGAAATCAAAACTTGTCTGGTCCTAAATCACCAATAAAAGCTTTAAGTAAACCTTTTAATCAGAAAATAAAGAGTCACACTGCTATAAAAAATAGTAAACATTCATTATTACTTATTTTCACACAAAGTACTAAATTTTGATAATTTAAAGTTGTTACTGTAAAAGTTTTCTAGCATCTATTTGCTTTGCAGCTGTAGACCATGTTTCGGGTCATTTACTTTATTACTGTACAATAACATATAAAATTTTAAAGCTCTGAAAAAAATTTGAAACTAATTTATAGCTTCACCGATAAACTCAACTAGTTTCACAAAAAAACCTGTTGTATTAACTTTAAAATTAAAAAGTGTTACAAAAGATTTTATTATTTTATGATATCCTTTTGAAAAGTATTTAGTACAGTTATTTTCAGTTATTTGTTTTAATTGATATTCTTGTTTAATAAAATCTTTTCGATTAGACCTAAGTTAGTCCTGAACAACACGTTAAAAGGTATCCAAGCGGTGTACGACTCGATAACCGAAAGATTTTATTTTGCATCAGGTCCTAGGACCGAACATCTTGAGCGTTTTTTGTCGTTCAATAAATAACTACATAAATTACATAATTTTTTATATATAAATGCAAAATTACTAAAATTGATATAGTTTTATTTTCACGTGTTAAAACTTTATATGTCTCACACGCTTTTACATATCTTATTTATAGGTAAAAATTGATTTTAGTCTTATTTTCCCTTAACATGTAAAAATTTGTACAGAAATAACTACTTTGTATTGCTTTATATAGATTTTAACTTACGTTTTTGTTGCTTCAAAATATAATTCGGAGAAAAGTAAAAACAGACCGAAGGTTTCTCTTTTTAGCTTTATGTATACTTAAAATAAAGAGGTATGGCAATATGAAGTTTTTGTCTTCTTCAAAAACTTAAAGAATCACAAACTACTAAACAAGTTGACATGAAAAAACATTATATACTTTTTAAGTAAATATTCACCAGTAGTAAATATACAAAAATTATTGTTAAATTTTTTTAAAATCCAATATCATAAAAATAATTAATAAAAACCAATAATAAGTTGGTTTACTGTTAATTCTTTACTTAAAGTTCTTTCAAGCACTTATTAAAATTGCACTTATGTAAAAAGATATTTAGACTAAAATCTACTTCACAGGAATTTTATTGAGTAGCGTATTTTATATGCTAAAATGAAATGTACTCAATTTCTATATATAATTTTTTTCGAATTCTTTTTGTTTTGTAACTTTAAAAAAGTTTAAATATACTTGTACTGCATTAAGAAATAAAATCAAAACCATGTCAAAAGTAGTTATTTTATCAAATAATATCTTACCGATTGAATGTTTTCAGAAATTATTCATTTTCTTTTTAATGTGCACAGCATTTAAAATATTTAAAAGGTTTTAACTTAGACGACTCTAAATTAAATACTTCTTATTATCTTTTTTTAAAACCATGTAATAGTTTTTTTGTCAATAGTACTACTTTTTTTAGTATTTTTTAATTAATTTAATTATCAGCAAGTACTTCAGTTATTTCTTTTAATAATAGAACAGATGCGTTAGTAATTATTTTTATACTTAGGTCGTATAAATTTAGTTAAAAATTAAAAAAAAAAGATATTTAATCTTTATTTTGAATTTAAAATAAAGCATGTCTGTATTTTCTTATTAGTTACATACATCATACATAACATTTTTTAAAGGTTTATTAGTATAAAATGTAAATGTAAACGTCCTTGGTTGCAAAAATTTCTAAGCATAACTTAATTAAATTTTTTACAGATGTCTGAATTAATTTAAACTTAAAAAATAATAAGTATGCTGTAAATTATAAAAAACAAAGTCTTTTTTGTTCATTTAAAAAATTTACAATGATTGAAATTAGTACAAAGTGATACTGTTTAAAAAAATTCTATAGAAATATATATTCTTATTCTAGCACACAATTATTAGTTCAATTTTTTGCTATTTAAATAAAAAAAAAATATTAAGTTACTTTTATTAATAATTTGAAAAAAGTTTTATGATAAGCTTTTATAATGCAAATGGCTATAAGTTAGAACGATTTGTTTACATTAATAAAAACAAAATAATTTTATATATTTTTTAATTACACTTATTATTGATGTAGTAGACAAGTACTAAACATTATAAAGTCTTTAAACATTACTCAAAAGTTTTTGACTCATAGTATTAGCAGATACATATAATATATAACAAAATTAACAAATATTTGAAAAAAGGTCGTAGAAAAATATGTATCATATTTCATATATTTTATACCATTATATATTTTTTAATTTTAATTTAGTAGACCCATTACCAGTCGAAATCGGCTGTGGGTATTGTGCTTAAAAGAATAAAAATATATTTTTTTTGTATACGATTACACATTATATAGTGGTGTAAGACTTGATAATTAAAAGGTTTTTTCGTAAACCAAGGTCCTTAGACTAAATTTTTTGAGCATATTTGTTTTTTTTTCAATAATTTAACTTTAATTCATAGGGTAACGAAAAAGTATACTATCTATCACACATTTGAATTGCTAATGTTTAAAAGTTTCTGGCTTTATCAACTGTTTTTAAAATTTAAAAAACTTGTGTAAAATAAAAGTTTTTAAAGTAAAAAAAAAATTGCTCTTCTTAAAACATACTTAGAATAAATTTAATTTGCTGTCAGAAAGTTTAGTTTGATTTTTTTTTTGTTTTTTGTTTTCAACAACAATTTCTTATACATTATTATTTGTTATTTATTGAGTTATTTTTGTAGAGAGCTCGTTAAAATATTCAAAAGCTTTACATGTTTACTAATATCGTTGCAATATAAACACTTTTCTTTAAAGTTTAATTGTAAGATTTCAGAAAATTTTGTTTACGTTTGAGTAATTTTTCGATGATTTTTCGATGCCATGAAATTTTATGATTTACAAACTAATGAAAAGGTGTGCTTATTTTAAATCAAAACATACACAAAAGATCAATTGTAGTACTTCTGTATTATGATTAAACTGTTTTCATCTTTTAAGTTTTGTTAACTCTATTGAATATATTGTATTTTAATTTTGATAATAAAAAAATTTAACAGTATCTTTCTTTATTAAACTAACACATGTTTCTGTTAATATAAAATTATAACAAGTTTAAACAGCACTCTTTCTTCATTTAACTAATACAGGTTTCTGTGTGTTAACAAGTTAACACACTTAAACGCAGTTCTGTAAAAAATAAATACTGTTAGGAAAGAATAGAAGCTAAAGTAGGTGTATATATGTGTTTATTAGAAATAAAAAAAAATATTATTCATGATTGTAGATTAATGGTTAATAATAGATACAGTATATGATATTAAATCCGAATGTTATAAAACTATGTAGTATTTATATGTATCAAATCTAAACTATAAAAAAGTAAAGTAAAATAGAAAACAAAAAAAAAAAACAAATCAAAAACAAAGCACTCACATGAAAGTTGTAGAAAAACTGATTCATAAGAATAAACCGTCGTTAAACATTCGAAAAAATATTTAATGACTACGTCACAATATTATGTAATAATACATTAACATTAAAAAATAGAATTTACCTTGCACTGCAATATAGATAACTTATTCTTTAACAAATTAATTAATAACTCAGTAACTAATATTTGTGTTTTTTACTTATTTTTTTTACAATAGATTACTTATTCTGTATTTAAAATAATTGTTTTCTTTTAAATTAAAGTGCCTGACTGCTTTTTTCCAAACAAAAAGAGTAAATTATCTATCTTGCAATGCAAGGTAAATTACATTTTTTAATGTTAATGTATTGTAAGATAATATGGTGACGTAACTATTAAAAAAATTTTCGAATGTTTAACGATGGTTTAGATCTTATGAATAAGTATTTTTACAACTTTCTTGTGAGTGCTTTATATATACTTTATTTTTTTGTATTTTACTTTACTTTATTATAGTTTAGATTTGGTAATTAAAAGTATTACATAGTTTTATAACATTCGGATTTAATATTGTATACTGTATCTATTATTAACCACTAATCTATAATACTGTATAGTATTTATTCTTATTTCTAATAAACACATATATACACTTACTTTAGCTTCTATTCTTTCCTTGCAGTATTTATTTTTTTACAGAGCTCCGTTTGAAACATGTGTTAGTTAAATGAAGAAAGATTTGTTCAAACTTGTTGTTATTATATATTCCAGTGAATTTGTTTCGGTAGGATCTTCATCACCAAACGATTAACTTTAAATTTTGAATAGTATTATAATTCTAAATTAATAAGAAATACTTTTTTTTAGCTTTTAATCGTATTTATAAAAAAAAAAAATTTTTTATACAAAATAGTCATGAAAGGAGATGAATCGTTTATTAAAATACTGAAAATATTTAAAGATATATAGCTAACAAACTACTTACAATTTATTTCAGAGTCTAAAACTAAATTATATTATCTATTACATTTTTTTTTCAGTTATAGTTTTTACCTTGAATAACATAAACTTAAGAATCCTCTATAGTATACAGCTAAAAACAGTTTAATTTTAAACATTATTGCTTAAAAAGTGCAAATCAAAAAACCTATTTATAAACACCATAAAAAATCTAAATAGGAAAAAAATAATTTAGTTTTCAAGTTCTAGTAAAAACTTATCAGCATGTGTGTTGTTGTTTTAAATTTTGTTAATTTAAGTTCAAAATGAATTAACACACAAAACTTAAAAAATTTAAAAAATAATTATGTTATTAAGTTTTTAGAAAAAAAAAACTGTAAAGATAGTATTGTTTTCTTAAAGTCTTTTTTTTACGAATCTTGGTTTATACCATTGAACACAACAGTTTTCCTATTTTCGATAGTTTTGACTTATTTTTGACTCTTGATATAATTTTTTTTAGCGTTTGAGTTGTAATTTGTTTAGAGAAATTTTTAAACTATAACCAAATATCTCTAAAATTCTATAAACTTTAATGTCAGAGTTATTTAAAAGCTTGTTTTTAAAGTCGTAAATTAAAAGTTAACTAGTTAAAAACGTTAATGCTATATTATACAGAAAATACTTAGACTATCTGGCTAAAACTGAACTTAAAGCTATCTTACTTAAACCTGGAAAATTTTAAATTTAGATAACTTATAATAACTTAAGATAATTGATAATGCTCGCTCCGTAAAACAAACAAACCGAAAATAAAAGAAATCAATACTCCTGTCGATCGAAATCACATTCACTCAAATGACTCAGCCGAACATTATGACGTAGCATGATGTTTATTGTCACGTAACACGCGTTCGTTTATCGATGACCACCGATCATTGTCGTAATTATTTGCGCTGTCGCTCGCTAATTATTTTATTTTCGCTACTCAAATAGTTTGGTATAAATAGTTTTGATAACAGCTTGACTACCTTTTGACGTTTACCTACGAAGTTTTACCAAACATTGGTTTAGACTTTTATTTGATTTACCACAAATTTTTTTATGGTCTGGATGATGTGGTTTAAAAGTTTTCTTGTTAATTGTCTTAGATGTAAAGTACATGTTTTTTAAGTTATCTATTTTTTTTAATGCTATATATTTAATGATAGCAAATGTTTAAGTAAATTTTTATATACCGGCAATCGGTCATGCTACTAACAATAAAAAAAACTTAAGCCTTATAATACCTAAAAAATACGTTTAGTAATTTTATTAACTAATTAAGTCTAATTTACTTAGTTATGTAAAAAAAAAGTTATATACAGTTTTCAAACTTCAACTCAATGGTTAAAAAACACATTATCTTTTATAAAACATTTTATACACATCTGAATTTCTGTTTAACTTTTATTTATTTTGTTTATGACTCAAAATTAAATTTTGACAATAGTTTATAAAGGTACTTACTTTTAATTTAAACACTTTATAGTTCTTAAACGGTAAATATTTTCTCATCTTAAGTTTATTTGTTGTGTCTGCTGTAAATTGCTTTTAGATTAAATCAGATTGGAATGATATTGAAGTGTTTAAGTTCTTAATGTTTAGTTAGCAAAACTTTTGATAGTCTCGAGATTAGTTTCATAAGAAATAATAATTAACTAAAATTATCATTTTTAAAATGTCGAAGTTGCGATTTCGTCTCTAACATTAAGAAAACAAAAATATATGGTTTTTTATTATCGTAAAAAAGCGAAAAAAATTACTTCTTGAACTATATAGTTTGCTTTAGTAAAAATAAAAGATTTATAAAGGTTAAGTTAAATAAAAAACTTTTAAAATAAATTTTTTACATAAAACTAATGTTAATCATGTTAAATTAAAGTTAAAAAGTATAAGTATAAAAGTAATTTCGTTTCAAATTATTTATATTAATTTTGTTTTATTCAAACTAAAACAAATACAGTGGTTTAGCATAAGGTTGAATAAAATAAAACAGTTAAATTTGTTGTGCTTAAAAAATCAAGCTAATTATGAATTATTGGTTCATGACTTTTGTTGTATAGATTTATGATATATTTTAATAGTAGAAGCTCATACTAGCTAGTTTTAAAATTAATAAAAAAATAGACTTAGCCATACAAAAAATAGTTTAATTATTTTTTAAAAGTTTATTAAACTATTTTTTTCGTTAGTACACTACATACATAACAAATACATTAAAAGTGTTTTAAACTTTTCAAATTTTAAGTTTAGTAAGTAATGAGTATACAAAAGTATCTCTTTGTTTCTTGTTTAGTTAACTACAAATTGATTTTTAAAGAATAATTAAGTTAAAACTTTTTTATTATTTTGCTTTAACCTGTTTTTAATAATAAAAAGTTTATATGTAATCAAACTAGCTACCATTTTTTACTATTATGTTTTTTGTAATGTTTAAGTTATAATGAAAGTCTGTAATTTGTTTATTAATATTTCGAACATGTTAGCAATACGTCTTTACTAAATTATTAAGAGTATAATATATATATATAATATTAAAATATTTTTAATATTGCTGTCAGACGTTTTGATACTTGAAAGTTTTTTTTTTAATAACTATTTATTTCTGCAACAAAACCTGCATGGAGAACTGCGACAATTGTTAATAAAAAAATTATAATTCTTAATAGATACAAAAGTATGTCGACAAAAAAGTAACTATTTTAGAGCATACTAAAAACATCTGCCAAAATAAGTATCAAAAAGTAAAGACGACTTAAAACTTATTAAGATTAACGAAAACTGATAAAAAATACTTTGTATGTAGTTGCTTTTTCAAAACGGAAAATCTATTGAAAAAAATATTTTTAATAATAAACTATATTTATTACTTTGTGACTTCACTAAAACATTTTTTTTGTATAACCTTAAAAACTGTAGCAACTGAGAATGCTGGTTAAAACAATTTACAAAAATGCTCTAAATAGTTTTATTTCATACCAAGTTTATTATTTTTAAGATTTAAAAAAAGTATTTTAGCTATAAGACATTTATTTTTAATTAGCTTTAGCAAGGCAATCAATTCTAAAAAAGTAAATTGTATACTCTAAAAATATTAGGTTTTGTAAGGGAAGTCAAGAAAAATATCGAGTATCATAATAAATTTAATTTGTTTTAGCTAGCGTCAAATTTGTTTAATTTTTTTTCTCTTGAACAAAAACTTGCGCAGTGCATCTATATAAACATTAAAACACACAAAAGTAATAAAAATCTCTAAAATACTTTCAAATCCAAACAGAAGCTCTTTTATTTTCTCACACATGGGGCTTAAATGCCTCATATTTTTAATTATGCCGTTAAAAACGCATTAGCGAAAGATCGCAGCTGTTTTTCCAAGCCACCGTGAGCTCTTTAAAAACACAAAAAGTAACCGACAGAACTTGCATTTACTGTGCACAGGGAGTGTTGTGCCAACAAACATTCTCAACAATCGATTTCCACAACACGCTCGTAGAGTTGCCGCGAATCCATGGCGCAAAAAACAAATACTAGTGCCTGGATTTTAAATCACGGTATGGCGCGTTTTTCAAGCGGGCGCTCAGCTTCTTTTTTGGTGATGCCTTACATTTTTAAGTAGCAAGAGTTAACTGCGGCGTGACTCGATTTTCGCCGAGCCGATGGAGGGCTGCCTATCGACCGGCGGGTTTCGACCGCCGTTTGCTGGGCTGTTGATTGCCGCTGATGGCAACGGACGGCTTGATAAACGCTCGACTGCAATTCTGCACGCGCCGCTATGTTGCTCGCTCTCTCAAATGAAAAAAAAAACAATATGGAAAAGAAGAAAAGTAAAAGCGAAAGATGCGAATGTACTTTCGGCCTGGAGCTCCCGGCAAGTCAGTCGGTTGTTAGTCGGTGATCAGCTAAACGATGTAATGCGAAGACAAGTAGCACACGGTGAGACGCTCGACCCTTGATTAGCTGATTGACTGTTATTACCGTAAATATTAAGCTGCAGAGTAATCAGATTAAATTTTACTAGGCACTTGACCACAAAGATGAGAAGTTCACTCGGCAAAAGACGTTTTGTTAAAGTTCAGGCTTAGATTATACCCGAATAGCTGCTTATGGTGCGATTTTTAACAACTTTAAGAAAAAAATCAAAATTTTTCTTATTTTAGAGTTGAGAAAAAATAAACAAGATACTTTTAGATAAAGGTGTTTAAATTAGGTCAGCTAAAATTAGTAGTTATTATATGAAATTTCTAAAGCCTTAATTCTGATAGTTTGAAAAGAGATAAGATTATTAACTTTATTCGGCATAGGTTATTTCGTTAGTTATTTATTGAAATAAAAAATTTATTTGAACCTTAGTAAAAATGCTAAAAACAAGGTTAAGAATTAGTTTTTTAGATTAAAAATCAGTTAAAGTGTAAAAGTTGTTTAGGTAGACTTAATATTTAATTTCTTACTGGATAAATATACTACAGATTAGTTAAAAAGTCTCAATGAAGCTTTGCATCTTAAAAGTTTTCATTATATAAAAATTATGTATCCCTTGTTATGAATATTACCTAAAGATGTTATTTAAATATTTATAAAAAAGAAATGTTTTAGAATTAATTTTAAAAGTTGTTTTAAAAACACAATAAATTATTAAATTCTAATAAATAAGATAATTAAATTTTAATACTACACAAAGTTACATCAATTAAACATGCATTTGCTTTTAAAAATATTTAATCGGAGACATTATCGTGTTTTTACATGTTGTGAAAATATATTTTTTCTTACTCTAGTTTGTTCAAGTTTCATATTTATTTTTATTTCAAAATGAGATATGTTTACTTTTAAATACTGTTAACTAGTTTTAGGACTTGTCTTAAGATTTAGTATTCAACTTTCGAGTACAGTTTAATTTTTCGTTTATAGCTTTAAAAACAGTCTATAAGTTATTTACTTTTAGAAAATATTAAGGTTTTACAGATGCAAACTATTGTGGTCGCAAAAATAAAGTTATTCTTTTCATTATTTTGTGTTCAAAAACTTTTTGAAAGTAAATACATTTGTAAGATTGTACTTACAGTAATCAAGTTAACTGATAGGCCATTCAAAAGTCAATTACCTATCGCTAGCTTGACATTTATAAGCCATTAATCTTCAAGTATAACGAGAAGTTTAGTTAGGTAAAAAAAATAAATAAAGTAATGCGTTCTCCGTTTGAAAATACAAGAGAACGTAGGATTACACAAGGTACATAGTTCAAAAATAAAAAGCAATTTTAGCGTAATTTTAGATAAATTTTAGTACAAAATTAACAGTTTTGATATTAAACAAACTTGTAAAAACTGGAGCTGTTGAGATAATTCTAACTGGTGCTTCTGATTTGAAATGACTGCTGATAGAACTGTATTTTTTCAACAAGCGTACAGTAAGGTTATTTTTATACTATTTTACGGAATAAATCAACGTAAATGTTCGCTTATACAATTCTATTAAACAAGCAAAACAATGTGATATTGAAAATAGATACTTTTTATACTTTATAGTTCATCTTATCAAATTACTGTAAATCTATTAGCAAATTTACAAAGAGCTTATTGCATTTTAATTAGTTTTTATAGTTTTTTGGACGGTAAGTTAATTATTTTCGGTACAAGACTCGTATAAAACTTTAAACAGCGTTTCAGAGATAAAGAATAACCTTTTGAGAAAATTTAAACTACTTAGTAGGTGGGCTTGTAAACTTTAATATTCCGCAATCTTCCTATGCAATTAAACGACTTTATAATAAGGACAGGTTTTAGCTAACACAGACGATATGTTATTTAAACTGATCGGCTACCCGTTAATTCTCGCTGAGGAAGTTATTAAAGTTTTAAATGTAAAGATTATGTCTAAATCTTATCGCCAATGTTATCTATGTTTGCTTTACTTTGCGTTTTTGTGCTTTCTGATGTATTTACTGTGGTTTTCTTGTGACATCTCAATATATCGACCCCTTAATATTTCTTTAGCAACATACGTTGTAATATAAGCTTTTTAAAATTTCTAATTAGTCTCAAGATAAATTATATATCTTTTAAGTTTTCAAACACTAAAGTTACTATGAACAAATATTGTGCAGGTATCAAACTTGACCATTCTAGAATTTTGTAATATTCTACTTTTTGTCATCCACTAAAAACAAACAACTTCGTATGAAACTTAAGACGGTGAGTGGTACTATTTGATTAAACTAGATTGATAGACTTGATTATTGTAATATGTAGATAAAATAAGAAGTAAACTATTGACTAATAAAATAAGCTGATATTTTGTAAAACAACTATTTATCCCTTAGAAATAAATGTATGTAATCATTAAATAACTAGATATATTAATACTAAAATGAGCAAATATAGATACAAACCAACTTAATGATTTGTATCATTAAGTAAAGTACGATTTCAAAACAAAGTTTTTTGTTAAGTTTTAGTTTAATACTAAACCAATTCAGATGTTTTATCATATACCAGGTTTTAAAATGAGCTAAGAAAGCAAAATACTTTTCTCATCGAACTTTAAAACCGCTACTTAAATATTTAAAATATGGGTAATTATGCACTATTATTGAATATCAGATGAGATTGTAGATTATCTATACTATTAAGACTAGTTCTGACAGTTTTTTTTATTCATACTAAAGAAACAAACTTGGATAAAAAAAATTCACACGCCGTCGTATAAATTCCAGTTCGTATGTTTTGCTTAAATCACATCAAAAATTCAATTTAGCGAAACTAATGTTAAAAAAATTATTTGTTTTAGTATTTTATTTTTTCATTGAGTTGAAAAGATGCGGCAGCTTAAATTACGTTTTTTTCAAAGATATTTGAAACTTTTACTTATTTTTCGCAGCGAATTCTCATGGACTTTTGTTTATTTACGAACTTTTACGTTTAAACGCGAACATTAATTTTAGTTTCACGACAAATTGTTTAAGCGCACGCAATTAGCAACAATTACAAAAGTGGCGGAGGCGGTAAATTGATGACAGGGTTGTCACCCTGAACGGCCGATGAAGATTGACGCCATCTATAATTGATCAACGACAACATATCGCTACTTCTTCGAACTTTGCAGCTCGCTTCACGCGCGGCCTTCACCGCTCTGTTTTGCTACAAATCGACGTTTCGTCCGGCGATTTCACACCAAAGCGCGCAAATTTCAAGCTTGCAACTGTGAAAATGTTTATTTAGTTTACTAAACAGTACTGTGAATTCTTTGAATTCAATGTAAACAAAAACGCTTTGCAAAAACGTTATACTTCAGTATTTAAAATTTCTAAACAAATTTTTTAACCTGCTATCTAATTAACAAGCTTTTCATCAGGAATGAACGAAGATACACCAGATCAGAAGCAAAGCGAAGGTAGTCAGGGTCCAATTCAACAGCAACCACACTCACAACAATCGACACCGCCGAGCATGATTGAGCACGGTCAGCACCTCATTCACCAGCAAAGCGCGCAGATGCACCCGCAGCAACGAGACGAGGCGTCCCTCATGCAGGAGTACGCTCACCAGCAGTACGAAGCATCGAAGCACGCCCATCACCAGCAGCAGCAGGACCACCCTCATCCCCAGCAGCACCCCGACAACCTGATGCTGCCCAAGGTGGACCCGGACCACGGCATGTATTACGACCAAATGGGGGCCGGGCCGAGCGGTGGCCAGCACATGTACCAGCTACCCCACCACATGGGAATGGGCGATATGGGGGAGGGGGGCGAGCTTGCAGTGATGCGGGGAGGATTTGGAAGGCCGCGTTTGCATGTTAGTACAATTTTGAATATATAATTGTAACACTTTCCGCTAATTTACATAAGTAGCAAATAGTACAAAATTTTTACATTTATACGTTTAACTTACCAAAAACTGCCTACAATTAGACCGAACATTTCACATAAGTACTTATTAATAAAGTGTGTATATAAATAAACTCAGATGTTGTATTTGTTTCAATAGACTTTTATATAGATAAACATTGAGAATACTTTATTAAAGAATAGAAACAAGTATTTTAAACTTGATTTTAAAAATAACTTGAAGTTTGCAGCTTTTTATTTACTAATAAAATTTACAGCCTTTAAAGCAAACTGGTATGAGTAGACCGCGGGGAAGACCAAAAGGTTCAAAAAATAAACGTCCAAGAAAGGTAAGCCGTCGTTAATAAAAAATACAAAATTTAGTGGCAATTAATATAGTTTTTATTTAAAAAACGTTTAATTATTATAATTTTTTTAATTTTTGAGGTATAGTAAAGCATGTTTATCATTACAATGCTGAACAATATTAACTTAAAAATTTACGGGAACTTTGATTTAAAGTAAAAAATGTAATCTAAAAACTTACAAGGTAACTTATCGAATATTTTATTGATAAAAAAGTATACAAGATCACTCAAAAATAGTTGTGTTAGTTATAGCTAAGGAAAAAGCGTATGTAGGTGGCCAAAACTAAATAAAAAGTAAAAACTAATTTAAGTGCGTTGCGTAGTTTGATTGTATCGCCAACTAAAAGATGATTGGTAAAACAGCAAAAACAAAACGGTAAAGACAAAACTGCTGCCTTTAAGTTGTGATGGCTGGCGACTCGTAGACTGCGTCGGCTAACCCTGACTCCTCAAAACGACATATTGCCGGTGGATGGCTGATAGCCGGCTTAAATACTAATTATTCTGACCAGTGTACTACCCTACCTGCCTTATTAACCAATTAATTTTGCATGAGCTTTTGTTTCGTCGATGTGTTTTTAGAGCTCGCACACAACGAAATTTTATTTATATGAAAAGCTTTTAGCGCAAAATTTATTTGTTTTACGGGATGCTAATTTACATGGATATGGTTTAATTTAATTATTTTTTATAAACGAAAAACTAACACTTTCTTATTTGAATGTTTTACTTTTACATGGCTTCGCTTCTGAATGACGAAAAAGCAGCAAAAAGACACAGCGGTAAGTGTTTTATAATAGCATACTGATTTGTGTTTTGTAGTCTTATAAAGTTTTGCATGCTACAAATTGTAAGGGTTTTAAAATTTCTTATTTTATAATCTTAATTGTTGTAAGTGTTAGTTTAAAAAAATATTGAAAACTAATTTTTATAATATAAAGTGCCCAAGTATCTTTTGGCGCAGTCTAATTAATGTCGTAAAGTTCTAATTTAAGATGTGTTGGTTTTAAATATATGTCGTAAAAGTTTTTTTACGTGAATGTTATAAAATTTAAAAAGTAAACCCAAATTTTACAAAATAACTTAATTTTGATGTTGAATGTTACGAATTTATTTTTTACTATCCAAACTAATTTTTGAATAAACTCAGCTACAAGTTGTTCTAAAAAGACTTGTTTTTTCTCGAGTTTTAACACTCAATTACGATAATTGGATCAAATTTTATTTTTTTACAATAATTCTATTTATAAAGCTTTGATTTTTATTATTAAGCTATCTATGTTTAAATGCCTAGTAAATGTTAGGTTTAAAAAAATCGATCAATAGTTTTGATTTGAAACAAGTTTAATTTGTTGTAGAAATTTAAATGCTTTTAGTTTTATTTAAGTATGACTTAGCATAGCAGCATTAAAGAGAAAAGTAATGTTTAAATTTAATATTTAAAATTTCATGAATCATTAATTATTCTAACATCACAAGGTTTTAATTTTTATAAAAGATGTAAAAACAGCGCCAATCAGTCTACTTATCTAAACTATAATAATATGCGATCAAAAATAAAACTAGCAGTACATTAAAAGCAGCTATTGTACTTAAATACAAACTATTAAAAAGAAAGGCACACTTAAATATTAGCTTTAACAAAATTTGAAAGGTTAAACATTAGACAAAAAACAGAAATGTATATATTTGCTAAAATTTAACACTTGCGTCCGACGGCGCCAACTTTTAGATCAAGATGAGTGGATTAAAATTTTATTTCAAAGTTTTATAAGCACTAGTTTACACCTATACTGACCTTAAAACGGTAGTTCGTTGATATTTATCATTGTTTTCGCTTAATCCGCGTGAAAGTCAATGAGCTTTTGAGTTTACCAGGTCAAGCTATCGCGTTAAATTTGCTCGTAGCTACGAGCTCGTTAGCAAAAGTGACGAAAAGCAATTAAAAATTAGTCTGCCGAAATCAACACGAACGGGATTATATTTTGCGTCTACAAAGGTGTCTAAAGCTATAAACTTAGACTAAACTAGCGAGTAGAGGTTTTGCATGTGTTGTATGCACCAATTTGCGCACACAGCTTAACAATCACTCTCTGAATTAATTACACGAATTTCGTGTGCTAGTGACGTTCTTCTTTGTCATTTGTGATTGTGGTCAAACAAACAACTTTGCGCTTATGATTCCACTCTGCGCTGCTAATCTGACATTTGATTATTGTGACGTAACGACTGACTCTTACTACGATCGCTAATTAAACCTTTATTGTTTATCGTAGTTTGTTTGTGTACAAAAAAGACAATAGTTTAATCTAACTTGTTTTGTGTATTTTTGATTTTTTCAATTTTTGTTCAGTTTTCCGATAAAAATTGTTTGTTGGATCTTTAATAAATTAAAAAAAAATTAACTTGTAATTTCAAATTAAAAAAATCAATTTTATTTCAATTGTTTATAAAACAACAATCTTTATAAAATTAATTTCATTACCGATCTTCTAACATTGATACTTTAATAGCTTTTACTTTATAAAATACTGTTTAATAAACTTGAAATTATGATAAAGTTTCTGTATAAAGTATTAAAAACCTTCAAAAGTTTTATTTTATACAGAGAATTGAACGACCTCCAAAAAGGCCACGCGGTAGACCACGAAAATGGGTAAGCTTTTTTAATTCTTCAAAAATTTTTATAAGTATAAAAGTAAACTTTCTAGTTCTCTCTGTCATTAATGTCAACGTTCTATAAAACTTAAGTTAGTTAATGAACTTGTAGAATTTTTTTTCAAGCCTGAAATGTTTTTATAGATTTCGCAAAATATAATTTCTTGTACAATTAATGGACTTTTATTGGTTATAGAAAAAATTACATTGTTAAGAATTAATAAAATAGTAGTAACTTATGCCTAAAAGGTTAATATATAAGTCTACTATCAAAGGAAGACCAAACTTGCAAAAGTTTAAACTAAGAGAAAAAAATTGTCTGTACACATGTGACACTTTTAAAAACTCCTCTATATAGCCTTTAACATTTGTAAAAGCAGCAAGCTTCGAAACCGTTTAAATTTAAAAGATCAAAATTTATGATCAGTGATAAATCTAAAGCAAATAAGTACGACTTTCCCGCTTGTACTTCTAATCATGTCGAAGTAAATCGACAACAAAAATGCAAAACGGTAATCGAAAATAAAAGACATTGTTTGGTATCGTGGATCGTTGCCGTAGCAACGGCCATAATCACCGTGGCGACATATGTTCAAAATCGAGCGTTCATCATCAGTAAGTCGTTGCTGCTCTATGCAAAGGTAGACAGTTAAAAGGGCCATCTGGTCGCGAGGCAAGCATGTAGCAACGCGCGAGCAAGCGGCCAGTCGATAGATAACGCTGATGACTTTTGCTATGGTAACACGGACGCTACTGCAATGATATCGGACTGAGGCTAAATTCAGCCGGCTTATCGATTTCCAGGCAACCGCACATAATTGTGCATCAGCGTTTCGAGCAGGCCCCCGTATACTTGCTAGCTTGTATCTGCTAACCCTTTTGCTCACTGATGTAGTTCGATTTCATACTGTTTACGTTGTAATTATTTGAAAACAACTGAAATACTGAACAGAGTAACGTATTTGTTCCGAGGTCCAGCTATTTTTATAAGTTCTACAAAGTTACATTAGCGTGACCAAGTAGTTTTCATCAACTATTATGTAGTTTTAAGTATACTAGTTTGGCAATTCCTTTTAACACTATGAAACTAGTTACTTTGTAAACAAGAAAAAGTTTTGGCCAAGTTAAATTAACTCTTTTAAAAATAAAATATTGTTGAACTATTGATGGTTTTTTTAGTTTATCAAAATAAACAAAGCATTTTCAAAAGATTATGAACTACTATTAAATAAACCTAGCAACTGTTTTTAAAATATTTTACAAAGTGGTTTAAGTACTAATCAATACTCTTTTTTAGTAAGAAGCTATTTAATTTGTTTTTAAACGACATCACTAAAATTAGCCAGAGACGCCATTTAATAAAGACGCACTTTTGATATTTTTATAACTAGCGTTTTTAAACTAAACTTAATCTATCACTGTAAGCTTTTATCACTGTAAGCTTTTATTTATCTAAAAACTTTAAAACAAATTAAAATATGGAATAGAATAGCATTATTTACAAAAAAGTGTATTTCAGTTTACATTTTAATAAACCGTACCTAGTATATTTTGTTTCGTACCGTAAACGTTTCTGTATAAAAACAAAACTCTCTACTAAATCTTAAAACTGCTATACTGTCAATTGGTTATTATCACCTTTTTATTTTATAACAGCCACCAGAAATGTACGAGGGTTTCAACAGGAGCCAGGACGCACACATCAGACAGCTCCAGCAGCAGAACATGGTTAGTAGCTTATCTTTGTGAACTTTTTGTTTGTTGTCACAATCAGAACTTTATTTTTGATTAAGTTCGCAGTTAAACTGGGCTTCATATCGTAGTTTTTAAATAGATACAACTATGATAAATCGTAGATAAATGTCAAAACAGTCTACTTATACATATGTAACATGTTATTTTAAATTTTACAGTATTTTAGTAATGCGGTTTCAGACTTATTATAATTTTTAGCTTGTTAAAAGCTTTTGAACTTAAAATCAATAAAAAAAGCACTACTTTTATAAGTGCTTTTTAGTTAAAATAAAAAAATACAGTTTTTAAGTTTTTTACAACTATCTTAATAATAAAAAAAACAATAATTGTTTCTAGCTATTTTTTATATTACTACAACAACTAATAGTTAAGTTACTACCACTTGACTGTTTTCCCGAATAAAAACTATCCTGAATCACTGTTGCCTATTAAAAAAAAACATGCATTTACAAAACGTGAAAAGTATTGAATTAACATTTTATCGATTATACCGAAAATAAAACTCGCGCTTAAGGCTTCATGAGGCAAAACTAAAATGTAGAAATAAATCACCTCAGACAGAAAGTGAAGAATTTTAAATAAACTGTCAATGCGTTTGGCATATAGTTTAAGCACGTGTGTGTATGCTTCTATTTTCGCATTGTTTATTTCGGCCATACCGTGCGAGCCGGCCATTATTTATCACTGTTACCGAGATCCACGCGACGCAGCAGCCCTCTACCAATATTTTCAAAAGACGAGCAGCGCGTTTTCACTGGTTCGCTCCGTCGACTTATTATTACATATTGATTTGTGTTAATGTATTGACTCGCGGGCTGCGACGAGCATTCGCGTGAGTGAAAGTCATAAGAGTTTTGCAAATGACTCATGCTGCCGCATTGCTTAATGCGTGTGGTCAGTAGCAGCAGCATGTTTTGTTGTTGGCACGTACTTTCAGACTTAGCATCGCAGCCACATTGAAAAAATGGTCTTCAACCATTTATTTTTAGCCAAAACTTTAGAAGTCTTTTGTGCTAGAGATATTGAGTTGTGGTTACAGAGTATGAGAGTTAAGTTATGCTATTTCGTTGATAAGTAAAAAAAAATACCAAATAACTTATACGTAGTAATTTAAAACAAACATATAAAGTAACATTCCTTAGTTTTATTTAGCTTTATCAAAAAATAAACCGTGACTGGGAAATGTAGATATGAACTCATAAAGTGTATAGTATTAAACTGTAAAAAGTTTTTATATAAAAGTGTACTTCTCGATAAAATATTTTAACACCTTTCTTACTCAAAATTTTAATTCGCTTATTAGAATAAACAGTTTTAATGCTTACAACTAACTTTCAAGAAACTTTTTTTTCTGAAACAAAATAACATGTTTAAACAGTTATAACAATAATTTACTTTTGATACAATATTTGTTTAATTATTATTACTTATAAAGTTTTTAAAAAATCACATTACTTGTACAAAAATCAAAGAACATGAAAGTATCTAAATTAATTGTAGATACACAGCAAAAACGAAAAAATAATTTGATTTAAAGTAGTAATAATATTTCTACTATATACATGAAACAGTATTACCAACTCTTTTTTAAAAATGTTCTGTCAACTATTTCGTTTTTTGCAATGCTGTATTTCCAATCACTAAGAATTTTTTACGATTAACCTTATTTATTGATCATCATTTGACCTATACAAAAGTATTTGTTATTACATAGTGATTGTAAGACTTTGATCTAGCTGTAAAGTAGCTAAATAAAAAAAAAGTACTTAAAAAAATTGGTTTAGTTAGTAATTTGAAACTTTAAAAAGCTAAAAAAATTCTCATTAAAGTATTCGTTCTTAAAATACAAATAAATAGTTCTCTTTGTATGCTCGAGCATACTCTAGATCTTTTGTGACTTTTTAATACTTAAAAAGTATTTATTTAGCCGATTATAGTTATATTGTTGTTTTTTTAGTTTATTATAACTAAACAACTATTTTAAAAATGTTAAGTACATGTAAAATTAATAGCTTGTATCAATGTTTTTCCTATACATAAATAACAAAAAAAAATTGAAGTATTTGTATTTTAACTTTAAAACAAGGCTTATATATAGTACCTAGGTATCTCAGTTAAAATGTATATATTTAATTGTAAAAAACATTGTATTAACATTTACTACAGTTTGTCAAATCGAAAAGGTTAACTATATAGTTAAATAGAAAGATAAGTTAATAAAACTCCTTTTTTAATTAAGTATCGGATAGTTTGTAATAATTTAAATAATAATATTTATGGTAAAAAACTAATTTAAAAGCTGTCTAAACTGTGGAAAAAAATGCTTTGAAAAATATTTTTTGTTTATTACAACATGTTCAATTCTTCTATTTCAAATGTTTAATTCTATTTATAAGAACATAGAATTAAAACATTCCTTTTTAACCTTTTTTAACCATAGCTAGTACTATTCTATTAATAAGATTAAATTAGTGTGAATTGCATGTACATTGATATATAGTTTTAAATTAAAAATGTTATCAAAATAAAGTTTTCTGTTATTAAATATATTTGTAAACATGAGCTTTCCTAAAACTTAAAAGTTAAAACAATTAAGAAAAACTCATAGCTAAAAACAGTTTCCAAAAAAATGTACACCACAGAAAAAAGTTTTCTTTCGCACCATAAATTTTTGAATAAAACATATTTATAAACCCTACTCTTAAAATAGCAGTTTCTTATAAAATAACACAAGCTTAAAAATAATAGTTCGATACATAATTAGCTCTACTTTTTCGAAACTGTACGTATGAGTTGGTGTTCAAATAAACGATACTGAGCAATACATTTAAAGGTGTTCTAAAAATAGTTCAAAGATTTATTACTAAATTTTTCAACGTTTGTAACTTTGCTGCCGATTTTTTTTTCTATTCAAACTAGCAGTGCAGTTGCAATGAAAACTATTGATTTCTGCAATGTTTGCAAAATATAATTAATCGCTTACTTTCTATTATCTGTCACCTCGACGCTAACATATGTTGCCTAACATTTTTTTTCTGATCCGTACACCTCAGTCACCTACTTACCCTCTGAACTTTAATCTTTAAGCACACCAACGGAATTCTATTTTTATACTGAAGTGAATAAATTAAACTATTTTTATGCATGCGGTTTAAATTCTTTCCAGTTAAAAAGTTTTGCAATGCTTAATTTGTTATTCTTTTTTTTTAAACTAACTTAAATAACTATTTTTATTTATAGATTACAGGCATGCCGATGGGAATTGGGATGCAAGGTCCGAGCAGCAGCGGGAGCGACGAGATGATGATGGCCATGACCTCCAACCAACAAGGAATTCCAATGCTCCCGTGCTGTCAGCCTTCCTCAGTCATGGGAGGA
Source organism: Thalia democratica (assembly GCF_965202585.1). Lineage (NCBI taxonomy): Eukaryota > Metazoa > Chordata > Thaliacea > Salpida > Salpidae > Thalia > Thalia democratica. The sequence continues at coordinate 65,944,108 of NC_139165.1, forward strand.
AGGCTGGCTCAAAACGTCGACACAACATGCGACATTTTTCCGCCATCCGGAATGCCTCACCCAATGCAACAACACCATCTACATCCGGGAGCGCCGGGTCAGCAGCCGACAGAGTTCCTGCGCCAGTATATGCCGCACATAGACGTGGACAGCAACGTGGCCATGATGATGCAGATGCAGCACCAAGGTGGAGTCCCTCACCAGAACGAGCCGATCCAGCACCGCGCTTCAACCTCCATGCACCCTTCACCCTCCCCTTCCTCGATGGGACCCTTCGACCCGCCACCGTCGTCTTCTACCGGCCCCCAGCAGCACAACGTCGCCGTGACAGAGCACGAGCAGCACATGTTGTGGTTGCAACAGCAGCAGCAAGCGGAGATGCAGCAACAGCATCACTTGCAGCAAACACCGCACACTACCTCCTAATACTCCAAAGATTGAAAATTGTGAGCAAGTTGCTACCTCCGATATCTTGCGTCAGTTTCCTTAACATGATAAAAGTAATTTTATATGAAGACCGAGTTTGGCCTTTGAAATGTTTATTAATTGTGACATAATACCAAAAAGTTTTACACATTCTGCATTTAGTTTTTTTATTTTCGTTCTAGCTTATACACTTCTTTTTTTTTTCCAAAGAAACATCTAGCTATAACAAAAACAGTTTTTTACATTGTTTGTACATTGAGTTCATGTCTTATTTTTGGTTATAATATATAAAACCTATTGCAAGTCTGGTTCTTAAAACTTCTAAAACTTTTTCAAAGTAAAAAATTTACAAATAGTAGAGTAAAAAAACTTCGTTTTAAATGAATTAAGATTTAGTTGTTATAGGTACATACACTTGATGCCTGTTACTTTTTGTTTTTTTATTTCTTTTGCTTTTTCGCTTTCGTTTAGATAACAACAGTTGATTAGTTATCATGCTGAGATATAACTAAACCAAAGAGCCGTACTTTTATGTTAAATAGTTTAAGGCATGATCATTATGAAGATTGTGCCTTCGTGAACAACTTGTCAACAATAGTGTCAAAAGAACATAAATCTAGTATGTTTAATTTAAAACTCACACGCTTTAAAAGTTAACAACAATTAAAACGAACAAAAATATACTTAAATAACAAAATTTAAGTGTGTAAAAACCATACAAACATTATTGAAAATTAAATTACCAAACTTACACCACTTTTTTTGAAAGAGTTTTGAACTTAATCGTTAATTTTGTTGTAATATTCAGTCACATTTTAAGTTTGTAAGGAATAAAAAACTGTTTCTGTTTCTGCTTTGTTAAAAGTTTTGTTACTTAGCAATTATGTTTGCATGCCTTTTTTATTGTGAAGTGAAAATGTTTAAAGGATCATTGTGGAAGTCAGTGTCGTTTATTTATTACCTTTTTGTTTTTTTATCATTAAAATTAAACACCTACAGCAATCGTTATTCTTATTTTTAAAGCTAACATCAAATAGTACAGTTATATAACTATTTTACTTCTTGATATACTTAGATGTAAAATTAAAAAAAAAATTGTTGCATTAGCTGTTTAATTGATTATTAACAAAACTAACAAAACATTTCTGCATACTGTCAAAGTATAAATGTTTTTTGCTAGTTTAAAAACTATGTAAACAACTATTAGCAACCCAAAACAAAATACTAAAGTTTGAGTAGGTTGAACTTTAAAAAGTACTAAATAAATACTCTTTAACCGTCGCAACACTATAAATTTTTTGAACTTGACTGAATAGAAAAAAAAAAGTAATATAGTAGTTCATAAAATCTTAGTACTAGGTAGATACCACAAAATAATTTTTACTAATGTTTTTCTTACAATTGATTAAATGCTAAAATAAACTAAATGCTGAGAACTGTACTTTTAATTATAATATCATTAAAGATGAAACATTTAAAGTAAGTTTTTAAAAGTAGTTGTTTGTGCAAATTAAGCTTTAATTTTGACATGTGCATTTATAACAAATTTAAGTTCTAATAGTTATGAAGATAGTTTTCTTATTTTTAATCTGAAGTCTTCTTATTTTGCTTAATCTAGTAAAATAAAGAATTTTAGACGAAAACTAGTTACTTGATTACATTTATTACTTACCCATTTTTTAAGTATTTTACTAATGAAAATTTTTTTAAACTAATACCGAATAGTTATTAAGTTTTGGTTATTAAAACCTCGTAATTATTATTCAAGTAAGATACGAAATGAGGTACAAAAAGCCTTTTTTACTTAACAAATTTGATAGGTTTTAAAAGTATTTGTGATAAATAAACTATTTCAATGTAAGTTTAAACTTGTTTATGCTCTGTTCCTCTAACTTCAAAGTTTATACATCTATATTTTCTTCTTAAATTAAAACTTTTAAATCTTCTTTCGAAAATGATTAAAAAAAATTAAGAGTTGCAATATTTTAACACATATCCATTAAAATTCTTTTTTTTTTCACACGAATAAAGCATACAGAAAATATAGTAAAACACTTAGAAAATAAAAGAATTGATTTATAATTAAAAAAAACAATTCTTTCATTTGTTTAAGTTTTACGTATAGACATTTTAAAGCGTTTACAGATAAACAATCGCTAATGAGTAATCATTTTATTAACTTATATACACCCAACAAAAATTTGTTTGCGAAACATACTAAATGTTGTCAACTACATCAAAACTTTTTATTCGGAGTGATTACCATAACAAAAGTTTTTTACACTCTGTGTGTACCTCTAAACAGAAAATGGCTATGCTTGATTCATCTTGTTTTTCTTAACTTGGTTGTACTCAATGAATTGATTTAGCTTTGTAGCTAGCTCTTTATTGACCTGCTAGCCATCAGGAAAAAAAAACAAATTACAAAGAGTTTAAATTAAAAGTTTTAATGACCAAACTAAATCTGTAGTAGCCAAAACATAATTGTTGTCACAAAAACTTTGCGAGTTCCGTGATGTTCACTAACAATGACGTAATTAAACAAAAACCGTCTGAAACAAAAGCTGTGGCGCCTCACCTTTCGATTCGTCTAACAATTAACTTATGCGGTTTAAACTTAGGGGCTAACAAGCAAAACTGTTTCGCAATCAAACCAGACAACTTTGCTTATTTTAGATTTATTTGAACTTTTATGACTGCTTATGAATATTTAATACATAAATTAACCGTCTTAAATTTATTTTACAGACTGCAGATAATAACATAATTAATTATGTTATTACTTACTTTTTCCTCTTAAGGTCAATGTTATTAAAGATGAAAGTTTTGTATTGTTTCAGATAAAAAATGTTTATAGTATCTAAAGTAGTATACAAAATTGAAATATTAACAGCATTTTTAAACATAAACTGTTTTCCTTAAAGTACGCTAAAATATAGAAGCAGTAATAAATAGTAATACACATGTAAGCCTTTGCTTGTGGCTGTTATACCAGGTAGACTATTAAGCTATACTTTTGAGCAGTTAATACGCTGCACCTGCAAGCACATGCCTTATCGTTTAGCTCAATGCTTTAAATGACAGCTTATAAGTCATTTACATTGCTTTCTTTTAAAATTTACCTTTAAAAAAAGTAATGTGTATTCATTTTTGGAAGTTTAAGGTCAAAATTTATGTAAAAAAGTTTTTTAAAATGCTTAAATTTGTTTAATACTCTCATAACTTACCTAGAATTATCTGACTTAAGTGTCTTGATGTTTTGTGTGCAAGTTGAGAATTTAACTTATTACTTCTTTCATTATAAATTGTTTGAATATCAGTATAATACCACGCTTTAACGTAAAACTAAGAAATTTAAAGCATTCTATTTAGTGCTGCATTAATCAAAAACTATCTTTTTGTAATTATAAAATTATTTTTGCTTTTAACTTAATCCATAAAAAAAGAACTAAAACTGAGTATATTTGAATAATTTCAGCTATGAGTATATATTTTTTCAAACCTTAAGGAATAAAACAGTTATAAACAAAATAAAATTCAGAATAGGTAAACTTTAAACAATATAAGAAATAAAACAGTTCTTAAAATGTTTCTACTGCTGAAAATTAAATTTAGTAATGAAGTTTTTAAAAAATTAAAATTAAATTTATTATTTACCTATGTTAACTAATGTTTTTAGCATATCAAAAACATAAGTATAGTTCATTGTAAGTATCTGAACATTACATTTTCATTGCAAACAATAAAATTAAGGTATTTTGATACCTCTTTTTCAACTAAATATGTTTATAAAACATAAAAAAAGACTACAAAAAGATCTTAGTTTTAGTACTAAAGTAAAAGCCAAAACATATGAAGCCAGTAAATTTAATTTTTTCAGTGTTTCAAAGTCCGAAGGCTAATACATTTAAACATGTATGGTTTACGTTTAACATTCTTAAGTTTGTTTAAAATTACTACTAAAATAAATGTACTTCATTAGACTTAACATTAAAATGAAAAAAGTTTCAGAAATTTTTATAAAGATTTAACAAACATTAATTTACATTAGACTATAGTATAATTCAAGTTTAGCAAAGTCACTTTTCCAGTATAGATTTTAAATAATTAGCTTAATTTACTTTAAAACCATTAAAAAACCATTCAATCAATTTTTTATGTTTTATTAGCCATTGGTATGGTTTACTTTAAAATAAGTTACTGAAAACCAAAGTTCTTAAACATGTTAGAATTAGAAAAATACTTTTTTTCTAACAAATACATTAAATAATATTTTACTGAGAATAAAAAATTGTTATAATAAGTTTTGCAAATTACTAAAGTTGACTTTAAAAACAATATAAGAAATTGTTTAGGTTGGGTAAAGTTTTGACTACTTTTTTTTATGCATTACCCTAATTAATAGTTTCATTTTTCTATGTAGATAGAACTAGACTAATTACGACAGTTTAAAAAAAATTAAGTTTATTAAACACAATGAAAAATCAAAGTGCAAAAATTTGGATCAAAGAACCTGGTGTATAAAAAACTTTTAAAGTGTCTTATGATTAGTAATAATCTTGTTTTTAAAGTACATTAAGTAAATTAAACTTAGTTTAATGTTGTAAATTTATTTTGTAAAATTAAATATTTACAACAGTTACTATTATCACCTAATTGTAGTTTAAACCGACTAAAAAAAAAGGTTGTAATCAATAGTTTTTTTTAACTATTGATTATTTATTATAGTAAACAAATTACTCAGAAGTTTAAATTTACTGAAATTGTTTAAAAAATACTGTTTATTGTTTTTTCATTATAGATCAACGCTATTATAAACTTTTAATCTAACGAAATACTTCTAAGCTACTCGTATTTGGATTCACTAGCACAGCTGTGCGGTTACTTCTAAAATTTTCAAAACTGAAAGATTTTAGCATTAGCTCCGCTATTTATCACTTATAAATGTCTAATTCGACACTCAACAAATAAAAACATTGATAGAAACCTAGTTCTAGCATTTTTTAATAACTTTTACGAGTCGATAAATTAAAATATTTAACATAAACTTCAAAATTCATTAACGTAATATGTGTTAAGTACGAAATTATTAAATTCCTATGATATGTATTACTTATCAAGTTATAAAATGAATATAATCTTTAAAAGGATTTGGACATTAAGAAATTGGCTTTACTTTAAAGTGAATTAGCTAAAATAAATATATTGTTAACTGACCAATTGAAGCTTTTACAAGGCTCAACTTCAATTTAATACTTTTTTTTGATATATTTTAGTTTGTTTTCTTTAAGTCCTAAAAAAATATTTATCTCTTTTCTATTTAGAAAGTATAAAGTGTTTCAAGATAAAACAATAGTTCTATGTTATAACAATTTGTAAAACAGTCGTATAACACTATCTAGGTACTATTGACTTATTTAGTTTTGTAGATATAGTAAAAAACGATTATTTTGTTAATAATATACTTTTTCATCAAATTTATACTATACATTTAAACATTATTGTACACTATACTTCAAGAATTTTTTTTCAAAATTTTAACAACTTTTATTATAAATAGATAAAATAAACTTATCTAAATCAAAATTTTAGTAAATGGTCATGCAATGAATACTATAGTTTTGTTAACTACTTTAAATAAAAAAAAATATGGTTTATTTTTTTTCCTAATCGTAGAAAAGTGTTCTTGTACTATAAAATCGTTTTAAACTAAATATTTCACATAAGTTTAAGTTTTTTTTCATGTAAAAATTACTAAAACTATTAACTAATTTCAATGTTAGCTATGTTGTAGCTTTTTTTTTCTTGCAAATTAAGATACTAACAGTTTAGGCATGTTTCGTGTTTATATTAGATATAATTATATTCTTAGGTTAAGGTAGGTATTCAAATGTAAAGTTGATAGTTTATAAAAAAAGATAAATTTTGTTCGAAAACATCAAGTTTTGATTTTAGAATTTATAGCAAGTTAGTATGTTTGAGTTTATATTTTAAGGAAAATTTTTAAGTAAAACTGTTTTATAAACGTTAGATTGTTATTTATTTAAATGTTGTAGTTTTTTTTAAACTATATTTCTGTTCACAAAATTTGAGACTCTAGCAGTTTTTTTGTACCTCAGGTTAATCAAAGTAAATAAATGCTGTGTAGCTTGATAACCGAAAGGTCTTTTTTCATACCAGGTTCATTGAAAATACTTGTGAATTTTAAACTTCTTTTCTTCTTATATTTATTGAGAATTTTTCTTTTCGAGCTCAATAAACTAAGTAAAAATACCTAAATAGCTTAGTTTGATTAAAACATTTTGCTTTATTTTTAAAATTTACTAAAAATGTTAATAATATTCATTTTTTCATCAGTTTTGATATTTTAAACTGCCGTAAATTTAAGATAAATATAACAAACATCACATTATCAGATGCATATATATTTTTAAAGTTAACAAAAATTTAATTAAAAAATTATAGGTTTACAGCAATTTCATATATATGTTTTTAAGATGTTTTCAAAAACTCATATTTTATTTTTTCTACAACTTAAACAAAGAAAAAAGTTTCAGTTCTATTAAGAATGCACTGTGGTCGAAATATTGTTAACGACCAAAATAAATTTACCCTTAAAGGGTTTAAACTACATCTAGCATTGATGACCAAGTATAATCGAATTTCAGGAATATATATTAACAACAGAATAGTTTTTTTAAGTTGATGTTACAAACTAATTATTACTTACTAACGACAAAGGCTTTAAAGCAGGGTTTTTAAAACTTATGACAAACTTGCCAACTTATAAAATGTATTTTTAGTGAAGTATCCTAAACTTATGTACATCTTGTTTAAATATTGATTATAGCTTTTAATAGTAAAATTATATTAAAGTACTTTATTTATAAATATTGTTAAATAGTTAAAACTTTAAATTACTTTAAGAAATATTGTTTTACAAAGCTAAACACTAAGACCTTTTTTTTTCTTAATCGGTATGAGAGGGTTACATGACAATTAAAATTCTAAAGAAAATGTTTAAGGAGTCACATCTCAAAAGTAATATATACTTGAAAAAAAAGGTCTTTTAGTTCTAACTAATGAGATTATGGTAGTATTTAAAAAATAAAACTATTGTTTATTTAATGAGATTACTTTTAAAATTACTACAAATCACTATATTGAAAAAAAAGTCAATATTAAAGTTTAACAGTACTCTATCTTTATTAAACTAACGCATGTTTCTGTGTGTTAACAAGTTTAAAACAGACATTTTTGTTATATTAATAAAGAAAGAACTGTTCAAATTTGTTATTATTATATATTTCAGTGAATTTGATTCGCTAGGATCTTTATTAGCAAATGATCAATTTCAAATTTTGAATAGTTATATTTGAAAACCTATACCTCATAAAATTGTTAAAACTGTAAAAAATGAAAACTGTGCATGTAGATCTAGTTAAAAACATTATGAATGTATAATAATTTATTTTTTTAGAATATATTAAAAGGTATATTAACAAAAACACACAATTATCAAATTTTGAATTCTCGGAACTTAAGTTGTCCAAATAATTGTGCATCAGTATGAAAGTTATTACAATGCAACTAAACTGTTTGAGCAAAACTTTAAACTATCAAAGTTACAGAACTTTTAAATTTATTAAAAAAGAGTTTTGAGAAGACTTATAATTATTTATTTTGTTTTATTTACACATTAAAAAGTCATTGTTTTGAATATGCAACTGATACTAGTTCATTTTTCGGCTGTATTATAAACTTTTTTATATGAAAATAGAATCTTAATTTTTATATATTAGCTTTTTTTTTAAACAACATCTCAGGAAAAATACAAAGTATTAAGATAAGTTTTTAGATATTACTTACGCAAGAAACATTACCAACTAACTCAAATTTGGCCCTCTTCCACCAATCAACTACTTTTTGTCCAGTGACAAACCAAAATCTCTCAAAAGGGGGCTGTACCGTTTACTTTAGGGAAGCCCTTCTTCAAAGCAACTTTTAAAATATAAAGCTAGAATTAAATTTAATTGATTAATTTAAGTTTATAATTTTTTAAGGACGTAATACGTCTAATAGTTGTAAATATATCAAGCACAATAAACAACGACTTCATGGCAATTATTTAAAAAATAAAAAAGTTAAACCATTGTATGTAAATAATTTGAGTAGTTTAGAGAAAAATTGCATATTATCAAAATTGCTATTTAAAAACTACTTTGATCAAGCAGGTGCTATTAAATAAGAATCAAAATAAAAAGAGTTTTAAATTTTATTTAAATACTAAAAAAATAATTTATGATGTGCTAGGACTACTTGATTAGTAATTATAATCAGCTAGTAAAAATAGTGACATTAAATATAAGTAAGGTATCAGAAAAGTGTTTAATAATAAAATGATTTTGTAAATAAAATAAAAAAACACCTGAAAAATTAAGTCTGATAGCTTAAAAATTAATGTGATGTCTTGTTTACAAAAGGAAATAGACTAGAATAAATATTTATTTTTAATTACTTTTATGAAGTGTTGATATAGCTTGAATTTTAATATGCAAAGATTGTTCGATGATTATAGAACGATATGTAAATTTTAATATACAGTTAACCTTAAACCTATTCTAATATTAAGATTGTTTAATAACTTTATTTCAATATACTTATTCTAAAAATAGCAATAAAATTGTATTATAACTATCTCTAGTAAAAATAGTAAATAAACTAATGTATAAAGACTTTAAAAAATTAGAAATGTAGATTAGTTAAGTTTTAAGTTATGCCTTTTTATCTTAATTTGATAGAAAATTAAACTTTCTTTTCAAACCTCATTTAAAGTGAAATTTAGTAACTTAAGAGTTTTATTTATTATAATCATTATTCTCTAACTATTTAAAAGTTTAATTAAGTCATCAAAAATAGCAAAAGGTTACTACTCATATTTAATATACCAATCAAAAACTTATTTATAATTAATAAAAATATACTGTTATTTAAAATCAGATATTAGATTGTACCAACATGTTTGAAAGTTATAAAAAATATCCGCTTGAAACGCTCTTACAAATTTTCAAACTGGATTTTTTTGTAGAACCAGTTCTCTCAAAAAATGTGTAAATACTATAAACTAGAATTAACACTCATCATAAATGACAAATAAAAGTTTATGAAAATGGTCCCTAAACATTTCGTTAAACAAGAAGAGTTTATTTTAAACAAAAAAAAGTTTTCTTTCGTATAGTATATTTGTTTCTTTTTCGGAAGATCTTTATTTTGTTTCAAACTAGTCTAGAAAAAGCGTTATTTTAAAAATCATAAAATTTTAGTTTAAAAATAAAAAAGTATATTGAAATATGCGTTTGCTATAATAAAAAAATTTATTAACTTAGTTTTCAAAATAAAGGTTATTTTAGAAAATTAATAATTAAAAAATTAATACGTATATTGTTTTAAAAACTATCTTATACTACTTATATTTAAAAAGTTATTATAATTTCTAATTTGAATGTATACTAGTTTATTGATTTTCTTACTCCATATTGAAACAATTTTACTTTATTGAAGAAACAGTTTTTTTTTAATGCCATAAAAATATTTTAAAACAAAATTCATTGATAGCTACTTGTCAAAAAAGTTCAAATAGAAAACTAAACAAATTTTACGGTTGTTTAAAATTGAGAAAATCACAAAGCTCAAATACAAGAAAAGTAAACAAAAATTGATGTTATTACGTTTCTAATCGCTCAAAATTGTCATAACTCGATATTTTTGTTGTCTAACTTTAGTTAGCCTTTGGCTGTTCGCTGACTATTGATAAAATCTTTAACCTGTACTTTACTATGCTATTATAAGAAAATTAATTCAAAATTTTGTATTTGCTCAAGGATAATTAATAACGTACTTGTATTTTTATACATTGTTACATAGTTAGGTCAATTTCGTATTTAAAATTTAATTTAACAAATAATAAGTTTAGTGCTATGTTTAAGTTAAGTTTTTTATTAATAGTACATAAAACAACCAAGCTATTTTTGGTTTACGTCTCAATTATCAGTTTTATACATCTTTATAACGATTACAAGAATTCAAATTAAGTTTTTATTTATAGAAAAACAATCTTTTATTACTTATTTTGATAAAGTTTTTTTTTGTCTGTTCGAATTATTTATAAACTGTAAGCTTCGAACAAACAAGCAGTCAGAACAAAAATGAATGATTAAAACTCGCACACTTTTGTTATTTTTGCTTGAATTGTGTCGTTTTAGCGTGCGGCGCCTCCGTTCAAGTATCATCTAAACTGGCTTTTGTTCGAAGCGCGGCTCGTCTGCATTATTGTTTTGTTGTTTAATATCATCAGCTTTTGTAAACTTTTCTGCGATTTAAACAAAAAATGTTGGCTTTTTAAAATAACTTGTACAAGTTTTTGAATTTTTTAGAGTATTAAATAGAATGTAGTAGACTAAGAGCTTTATTGGTACCCAGCAGCTTTAATCATTAAATTAAAAAAAAACTATATCATAAGCACTTTGATAACTTAAGCAGCTAATTAAAAACTTTTTTGTATTATTAAAAAAATTTAGTAGTTAATTAAAAAATACTTTACTTCAGCCTTGACTATGTACTAACCCTTTAAACTGAGTTGAACTAGTTTGAAAATAGTATGCCATGCGTAGTCAACAAAAATAGTTATTTATACAGATCGGTGTCAGAGTTGCAAGGGTTACTTTTGTATACGGATAAGTACACTTTTTACTGGTGAAGCTTAACAAAAATCATAATCCACGTTTAATACTCATTATTTCTTGGTTTAAGTTTTAATAATAACCATAACAAACATACAAATTTCTTAATATCTTATGTTTATATTTTCATTCCTTAGTAAACTTCTTAATGTATTTAACTTTGCAAAACGATGTTTTAAATGCTTATAAAGAAAAGTTTGTGGTTGCTAGTAGTAGTTAATGTTTTAAATCAAATAAAATTACTTTTTCTTTACATCACAGGTCGGAAAATTACAGTCCGCGGGCCGTACACACTTTTTAAGTACAACTTAGTTATCATTGTAAAATCCTATAACTATTCCCTTGATTGTAGTAATCACTAGTTAATCAATCTTACATTTCTTTTTCTTAATAAAGTTTGTGGTTTGAAATAATATATTTTAATAATTATTTTGTTCAACTACTGCCCGCAAAATATTTTTTTCCTACACAGTGAAGCCCGCCATCATTACTTAGTAAATTATTTTTACACATCTTTTTGTTTGACATTTGTCTTTAAAATTAAAGCGTATTTTCAACTATTGGACATATTTATAAACGAGTATTTGTAAACTAAATATAGATATTTATTTCTAAGTCTAACAATTTATTTAAGGAGATCATTTTTAGGATCATTTTAGGAGTCTAACAATGATAAACAAAAAATTATTAGAAACGAAAAATCATTGTATATTCTTTCAAGTAGTAAAATCTATAAAAATAATGTAAGTAATTAATTATTAGTCTTTTATTTAATTTCTTATTCATAAATATAAAATCTGTAGATATTTTACTGCAATCAAGATACTTTAAGAAATGTTCTCATTTAGTTTTCTTTTATTATAGCTTATAAACAAAAAAAAACCATCTATATGGCTAGCACGTTTTGCAGTTCTACGTCAACCTCTCATAAAACGTGTGTTTGATACTAATTTAAAAGTGTTTGTCGAAAACAAACAAGTTTGCTGACCAGAAAAGAAACAAACTGAATACTCCAAATAACTGATGAACAAACAAAACACAACAGAATAGAGGAAATTTTAGAGAAAAATGTACGTGATATCTACGCTTTTTGTACTTCTTCTATACAGCTGCAAACAAATCTTAAGTTTACAATGTGTTCCTGTCACAGAAAAGTACTGTTTCAATGAGAAACTAAAATTTGAAAACACTGTTAACTGGGGTTTCAACTCTACTTATTACCCAACTTTGTCGGGCTTGAACTCAGATAGTGAGGTATCTGAACGTTTTAGTTTTATGTACCCTCTCATAAAAACCGAATGCTCAAAGCACATACGTCAGTTTTCTTGCTCTCTCCACCAACCGGCTTGCATCGATGTGGGGGTTCTTCTTCCGTGCAAAGAGCTTTGCGAGAAAGTTCATGAGGAATGCTTCAAAGTTGCTTCTTCTTTTGGTATTATATGGTCAGAACACATGATTCAGTGCAGGTGAAATATTTTGAGTTTTGAAAAAAAGTATTTTATTGATAGGAAAAGAAAGTTAACTTTATAAATAATCGGTTTTAAAAAAACAAGTAAATTTTTTAAAAGATTTCACGTAGTAATCGTAAATAAACTTCTTAAAGAACTGAAATACTTCTAGTTAAACTAGTTTTTTAGTTTGTCAAACCTCTTTTATAGAAACGGAAAATTTACGTATTAAAATTAAAGTAATAATAAAAAAATTGTTCACAGTCTTTTACCTTCAATGGAAATAAACAATCAGTTTGTAGACAAAAAAGTAGCTTTAAAAGAAACTAAGAAAGACGAGCGCTTAATTAGCCGAACATTAGAAATGAGTCAAGACAATATTTTGATAAACGAGGTAAAAAAAAAACATAACTACAGTTGTAATTTTTTAATTGAAAATACTATAAAAAATAATAATTTGAAAAACTCGTACTATGTCTAGCTGTTTTATCTATTACTTAAATTGCTTAAGTATCTCCTCAATATTAGCTAACAAATAAGCTTTACAGACTTTTAGTTTAGTTTAAGAATATTTTAGGTATGCATACCACCATCAAACGAAGACAACTCTTTAGAAATAATTAACGAAATCGCTAAAAAACCAAATAAAGCTATAAACGAAACTTTAGTTACAAATATCACCAATATAGATGTTGGAATTTGGTGCCCTGCTGAACTGCGATCACCAAAAAGCTTTTCAGGGTTTTTTTAACTTATTTTTTTATCAATTGAATTTATAATCGTTTTTCAACACTTAAACAGTAATGGTTTGCAGTAATAAATAATTTCAACTCTATATTATATTTATTGAAACAACTTTTGTCAGATATTTGTTTTTTAATTAAAAAACAAAACGTAACAAACTATAAATTATTTTTTTTAATACCGGTTATAAACTAGTTTAATTTTTGTACTTAAAATTTTCCAACATTGTGTCAATGGTATAAAAGTAAATACACCAAGTAAATACTTTCACTAAGTAAATTTGTTTTTTATCACTCATTTTATTAACACCGTAATAGTAAAAATTTTGTTTGCTTACTAAAGCATATTGTATAACAAGATTTTAAATTTTATTATGTAGTTGATAAAGTACAGTTAAAACAAAGTAAACAGCTAAACACCACCCCTAATGTTTAATAAAAATATTTAATGGTGAAGTGTTTATTCGTGCAAGTTATAAAGACTTTCGTAAAAATAATTTAAAAATTAATCTTTTCTAAGTGAAATTTATTTACGTAGTATACTTTCATCGTTATAGAATATTTTTTATATAAATTTAAAAAAAAAAACTTACTTATAGTTTATGCTTGACCTGTATTTTCATCCTTGTTTTTTTTCTGGTAGCTTTTGAACAAAAAAATTTTTGACGTGCGAACAAAAAGCATGTGAAGTTTATGTATTTATTTTTAGAACGTTTTAAATTAAGTTTATACAGTGATAGCAGTTTATTAGTTCAGACAAATGTAAACAAAACGAAAACTTCTTGAGTTTTTAAACGTGCTCAACTGACAAAAACTTGAGATAAACCAAATATTTAAGTTTTATAAGCTAATTATTAATCTCTGATCGATATTTGAATTATATTTTTTGTTTTAGTTTATATTTTCGATTTTTATCAAAGTATAAAATTGAAACAATTACTGAAATATAGAAGTAAGCATTTAAATTATTTTATAAAATTAAATATAGTAAGTTTTGCACAAGAACTTTCGCTTAACCAACTGATGTAAAATAACAAAAATAAAACTTATTTTTAGCTTCTAACAGCATTTGTTAATGTTTTTTATTTTTTTGGAGCTGTATTGTTAAATTTAATGTCTTTCTACGTAAGCATTTAAACTATTAATAGTTTTTTTTTAACTTTGTTCTATATTTTTAAGAAGTTAGAAGTACATACCACTATTTTAATCCTAATCTAATTACAAAATCTTTCAACAAAAAAAAAGCTTGATAAACTGATAAAAGTAAAGTTAAAACTTACTTTGAAAATACAAATATAAGTAAATACTATATATTTTTTAATCAATGTTTTATTACAAATAACTAAAAAACAGTTTTTTAGATAAATTCATCATCAGAGATCTAACTATTATTCAGCCGTCTGCTTTTTATGCAAATTTAGTTAAATAGTAGTACAAATCTCCTAATTGGTTGTCACATAAGTTTGATCTTTAAAAATTAGATACAAGCTTAAGATACAAATTTGTGTTGGAAACTATATAAATTAAGTTAAAACACTCTTACATCAAAACGTAAGCTCTTAAGTTACTTCGTTTATATTGATATGCACTGCACATCTAAAATTATAGAGAATTATTTTAATTTTAATCGTGTAATCAAAACAGCTACAGCTTTCTGAATATCGAAGGATGCAGCCCTCCATGCCCGAACATGTACGTAAGCGAAGGCGAACTGGTTGTTCTGAGAGGTTTCATTCTTTTAGTTTCACTGATTTGCTCAATTGTGTCATTGTTTACTCTTTTGACATTCCTAATAAACACTGACAGGTTTATTTGACAATGATTTTTCTTGATTCGTGATCAACAAAGTTGATCTGTAATAATGTTATAATTAGTATATTTAAGCTGATTTATTGTTTTCTATAAAAAACTAACTTTACAACTTTTTATTTATTTGAGCACTAAGACCTGCATTTTATTTTTATTCAGTTTTTTTATCTTTATAAATTTAATTCCTATACATTGAGACAATACTGTTTTCTAAAACAAATACTCAATAATTCATTGTTTTAATAACAGCTTTGAATTTTTTTATCATTACTAAAAAATTTACGTTGTATGTTTGTTAACATGATGTTTTGAACATCTGCCACTTTATTGTGCTTATTTTCTTAAAATACATCGATTTCTTCGTAACATAAACTTATCAGATTGTAAAAAATAGAATAAGTTAATGATTTAAAAGAAAATCGTATCAACATCAGAGAACCTTATATAAGTTATTTTAAAAAGGTAGTATCAAGTTTTACATTAGAACTAAACTAAGACTTAAAAATTAGTTTATTTTAGTTTAAAGAAAAATGTTAGTCTTTTTCATAATAAACTATGTTTTTGCTTTTAATTAAAAAGATGTGCACTTTAAATATTAACCTACTGCGGAATTTTTTGATGTGATTGATTATTTTCACGTGGCCATTTCTTATGCGCGTAGGAAAACGATCTGCTATCCATTGTTAAAACAGTTCGCGTTAGTTTTAAACTTTAAGTGTTCTTATGCTTATTGTTCCCACTTTCAAAGTTCTTTTATAATATACGCACTGCTAATTACTAATTTTTATGAGTTTTGAAAATTTTATGAAAACAATTACTTGAGGATATTTATAGTTTTTTTTATCTTATAAGCAGCATGTTTATTTTTATGTTTCCAAAAAAAATATATAATAAAAATTTTTGCTATTAAAAGCATAACGTGTGTAAATTAACTCTCTATTTTTTAACCAGTTTATAAGTAAAAAATTAGTAAGCTGATAATAATGTTTTCTATTATGACAAATATATAGAGGTTTATAAATTTAATATTTAAATGAGTAGCTGCATATACTCACTGTCAAAAAGTTATGTTTTTTTCTTTAAAACTACTTATACTGTACTGTGAAAACTTGTAAGGTTTTATTTAAAAAATAGTTTTACAGGTTTAGATATCCAGAAAGACCGATAATTTTCTACTCTGCATCATACTTTGTAGTATCTTCTTTGCATGTTGCAGCATATTTTATCAATCTAAATGCATCTTGTAATAAACGAGTTAGTTGACTATGAACTAGACATTCATATACAATCGCAAGTTGTCTATTAAGTATACAATATACATTGCAAAAATAATCTTAGACTGTTAATTTATTTCACTACTTTTAACCAGTGGTCTTTACGGTGTGTACCCATGCAAGTTTATTTTGGGGTGCATAAAACTCATGCAGGGATGCACGAAACTAATTTTCAAAGTTACATTAGACATTCTAAAAGTTATGATGAAGAGCAAAAAACGGTTTTCTGCATATTTCTGGGGAGCTTTGAGTGCACAAAACCTTTTTATCCACGTTAAATGTACACAGACCGTGAAAACCACTGCTTTTAACTAAGCACTGAAAACTAAAATTGTTATTTTAATAAAATAAAAATTATTTAGATTCTAGATGACGACAATAAAGTTATTTATGGGTTTACTGTTGTAGAAGGTATCCACCAAAGACTGTGCACATTGATATTTATGCTACTATACTTTTTTACAAGTGAGAAAGTTCATGTTTAAAATTAAAAGATTAAACAAAAGTAACTAAAACAATACAAACAAAGCTATATTATAAGTTTCAAAGCAAAAATAAAGTAAGAATAACTTTAATTAGTTTTTTTTTTGTATTTGCAGCATTTTTTTATACTGTTTATAAAATCAGTTTTTTGTTTGTTATTAAGAATTTATTTTCACTTGGATTTTAAAGTACGACAAATTTCTTATTAGTAACAAACACACATTCTGTTCAAGT
Organism: Thalia democratica; assembly: GCF_965202585.1. NCBI lineage: Eukaryota > Metazoa > Chordata > Thaliacea > Salpida > Salpidae > Thalia > Thalia democratica. The sequence continues at coordinate 65,961,264 of NC_139165.1, forward strand.
AATATAAAAAATATTTGTCATTTTAACAACTTATCAAGTCTGTCAATCTTTAAACAATTTAAAAACATTGAAGTTATGAATTTCATTTACAAAAAGTTTTTTTTAATACTATCTAACCATAAAATGTACTTTACTTCAGTTTTTATGCCTTTACAATTAGTACTTAAATTAAGATATTTAAGTCAAATCATATTAAAACCATCAAACACCTAGGGTAAAAACAAATATTTGCTTTTGATTAATCAAACAAACTGTTTTATTTTAGGTTAAAAATATAATAAAACAAAACATAACACTACATTTAACCACTTTTTATTAATTTTGTTGTTACTTTTAAAACCTTTATACTTCTTTCTATTATAAACTATTCAAATATTCTAAATTCATACTTCAAACTTCTTACTGTTAACATTTAAATAAATTTGTTATATTTTTAAAATATATCTCGAACTGAATTAGAAATACGTTGTAATAAAATTACATGATGTATATCTATGTCGAAATTAAATGGACCGTTAAGCCTATGAAATTCAAACATAGGTGACTAAAATTCAATTAAATTTTTACTTTCTATTGAACTTTGATAAACCGTGAATTTTTGTTGTCACAACATTTTAATGCTTTTATCGAGCAAATACTGTTGTTTTAGTTAGTTTGAGTAAACTTGTTTGAAACTGTAAGAATTTAATATTAATGAATTGATAATTTTCGATAGTCTACTATGAAAAAATTATAAATAGTACAAATAAAATATTGTTTTGTTTTTGTATTTAAACGTTGTCTTTTTTTTTTACTTTAAGCAAATGATTTTTCAGTGAAGTAGTTATATGTTTTTTGAAAAAAGCTGGTAATAAAAAAACAAAGCTAAAACTTAAATTCTGACAGATAGTTATTAAACTTTAAAAATTTCTAACTATTTATTATTATTCATTATAAAAACAGCTTTCGGTCAAAAACTTTTATAATAAAATGAGTGTTTCGAGGGTTTAACTTTCATAAATAAAAACTTAAATTTTAATTGTAAAAATTTTCATTTTGTATTTTAGAATATCTTTTACATTTACGATGTTATTTTATACCTACTTTAATTTTTTTAATGGTTTTCCTCTAGTATCTACATATATTTTTGTGATAGAAACCGGTGATATCAAGACTTAATATTATCGAAAAATAAACAAAATTAAGTCTTTTTAACTTTACATGTTTAGCTGTAGATTTCAAATTTAGCTTTAAATGTTTCACAACAGTCGTATATGAAACAAGTTTAAAAATTTTTCTTATGCCAAAGCAAAGTTTTTATAAAAGTCAAATCATAACAGTGTCTTAAAAGTTTCTCTAAAATTTCTTAATTGAGCTGAGCCTATTTATATTGGTGTTTAATGTTTTAAATAGTATTGATAAGCAAGTAGAATTATATTATTTTATGAAAACTTAGGGACTCATTTATTATTTTGCAACATTTATATAAGAAAAATAATTATAAAAGTTTTAAAATAATTTTAACAACAACTCCTTTCTATTGACACTTTGTTTCTTTAATGCAATCTTTAGTTTATCTAAGCATTAAAGTGTCCATTTTGTATCTGTAGATTCTTATGAAGCATCATAATATTATCAAACACTAATTGAATAAAAGTTATCTTAATTTCATGCACAAACATAATGTGTTTAGATTAATGTGTTAAATTTTATCACAGTGAAAGGCACTGTATGGTGGGTGATTCTCACGTTCACCTGGCTTCTAGCTGCTGCTTTTAAATGGGCAAAAGAAGCAATAGAAAAGCATTCAACTTTGTACCACATAGTTGCTCTGCTGTTACCCGCCCTCCAAACAACTGCTGCTGTTCTACACAGGAAAGTTGAAGGCGATAACATTACTGGTAAATTAACTTTCAGTTTCTGTATTTGTTTTATAGTTTTGAAAAGATAAACAACAAATCAGCTGGCTGTTGCATTAGTCAAAAACCCTTGGCCTTACTAAATTTTATAGACATTCGTAAACTTTAGTCTAAATTAACTTTTTGAATATACTTTATACTCTGTTATAACTGAAAAGTATGACAAAAATACGATATCAAAACTAATACGAAGTACTATATTAAGATGTCTATAACAAAAGTATTTTTTATTTTTTATCAGTTCCCTACAACTGCACTAAAAAATTTTGTGATTATTTATTTTTTCTTTATCTATGATACTTACAAGAAAGTATGTAAAAACTATTTTTTTTAATAAAATAAAAATTTTATTAAAATCCTAACCGTGTTAAACCTGTAAAAACAAATAAATTGAACCAGGTTTGTGTTACGTCGGTATATACGATACAGTTGGAGTAAAGTATTTGCTATTGGTACCTATGGGTGTTTATCTTTCTGTTGGAATAATAATTCTATTCACAGGTATGTTTGTTTTAAAACTAAGTAGCTACTTTTCATATGCTAAGATTTTTGTTTCTTTCTAGTTTATAAAAAAATATCGATCTTTATATAACTCAACATTGGTTATAAAAAATAATTTTAATTTTAACAGGTTTTTTCTGTTTGAATCGTGTTCGAAAAAGTTTAAACAATGACGAAGACAATAAACAAAAATTAGCGAACTTTATGTTACGGATTGGAATATTTAGTCTACTGTTTATAGTTCCTCAAGTAATTAATTATAGTTCTAAAGCTTCAATCTGATGTTTAAATGTTTATTTAATGTTTACAACATATTTTAGAATTTTGTAAGTTGTTTTTTACTTAAGAAAAAAAAAGAGAAAAAATAGTCAATGATATTTTTTCAGCTAGTTAATTAAATATTTTTGCCGAAATTGAATTTCAAAATATTTTTAACAAAATATACACTAGAAAAATAGAATTATAAACTGTTTCTTCATTTTTATAAGGCAAAATTTAACAAACTACATTAGCTATATTTATTTTATTTAAAAGCTTTTTTCAAACAAAGTTTTTTCTAACTAAAAACTTATTTTAAACATTAATTTAGATAAAAAAAATTTCGTGGTTTTTAATAAAATATCAGTAGTAGTTTAATAAATGTAAATGAAAGTTTAAAAAATAACTAAAATGATTATAAATGATAAAGTTGATACAGCAGTTATTAGATAAAATTGCTTCAAGTACTTCATAAAGTTTTTGATACAAGCTACATTGTGTATTTATTTTTCTCAAAAAAATTGATTAATTATTGATGTTTTTAACAGCTTATACTCATAGCAGTTTATCTGTATGAAGAGTCAAATAGGTCGGCATGGGAAGCTAAATGGTTTGGTGAAAACTGCGATACATTCGGTGTACCTTGCCCTGTAAAGAGCACTGAAATGGGAAAATACGCACAACGTAATGATTTAAGTTTTTGCTGTAATGCTGAAGTTTAAGGATAAATTTATTTATAAAGCTTTTTTTAGATAATACACAGTATTGTATGTGCAAAAAAAAAGAATAAAAACAAAAAAGATTTTAAAGTTTGTATTTTAAAGTAAGAACTGGTTATTTTATTTCAATAACGTTTTTTATTGGAATTTAACTGCTTAAATATTTTTATTCTAATTTTTGATGTTTTGATCGTATTTATTACTGAAGTTGTTTATTTTGTTTTTGCTTGTAGATATTCAATAAAAATAAACAGAAAACAAGCAGCCTCCACTATTTATTTTTTATGTGAAGTACACAATGACACTAGTCGTCGCCCTTCCTCCTTTGTTTTGGATTGCTGGAAGAAAAACATACAACTCCTGGAAAAGAGGCCCTTCAAAAAATATGTAAGCTTTTATTAAGAATGTTGATACAGTCTACAAAAAGTATGTAAATATAAACATTAGAATAAATGTTTTACCCATGACTTTTTTTTTGATAAATAGTTTTTTTGTGCAACTTGACTTAAATCAGTAAAATTGTATATATCAAGCAGACTATACTAAATTTTAAATAATAAACTAAAATTACTCTATTAAACTTTATCAAATGTAATTTTATTTTTATTTTTGCAGATGTTTTAAAGAAAAAAATTCAAAATCAAATCATCTAAATAACACGAAAACATATCTGTTAAATAACACAACAGTCGGAGGACACACAACTGGTATTTGTTCTGTTATTTTATTTAAAAACTAACATGAATTACGACTAACAAAAAAAACGATGTAGTTTTATACAACACTATTTAGTTTAATAAAACTCTTTTATGAAATTGAAGTGAAAAATTTTTTTATGTTTAAGTTTATAAAAGTTGTTTAAAATTACTTTTTTTAGTTGATTTTTTATTTACAGATACAAACAACACTCAAATAATGAGCAAGGGATTAACGTTTGATAACAGAAAATTAAACTTTAACAAAGGTATGCATATTTGAAAGATATAACTTTTGTTAGAATACATAATCTAGACTATTAAATGCTTTTTAAAACAGAACAAGCAATTAATGGTTGGAACGACTTCATGGCAAACTGTCCATCTTCCACCGAAAGTGCACACAGTTCTGACATCACTTATTCTGACAGTGACAGTTCAACACCAGACAGACAAGACAAACTTGTAAAAAGCGGTGGTTCGAGAAAAAGAAGTCAGCCTAACATCAAAGTTCCGATAGAACGTCATCATAATCATAGTGCTTCGCGGGACGTCATTTATGAAAACACATCGACTTCTAAAAAGTTAGAGACTAAACATTCTCGTGAAGATGAACAACAAAACCCTGACTTAAGGGCAAACGAAGTAAAGCTTGCTTCGAGAATGTATCCCGGGTTATCTTTGAATGAAAACGATAAATTTAAGTTGAAACCGGAGCGCCAAAAACCACCCCTTCCACCCAGGCCGCAGAAAAGAATATCAATTCAAAATTTTGATGATAACCCATCGTTTTCATCGTCGCTAAACATAAACAGTCATAGAAACAAAATTTGCGACCGAAGCGATTTACGAAAAAGCATAAAAGCAAATGGCCAAGACCAAAAAAAAGGAAAATCATTAGATAATGTTTTTACGAGTTTAGCATGAAAAATTAGCGTAGTAGATTAGGCTTTTTTTGTTTATTATTTTGATTTTTTCAATAAGAACATTAATAAAAAAAATTAATAGTAATTAAGTTGAATACTAAATTTTTTAGTAAAAAACTTTATATGTTTTTAGTTTAACACTTTCGCCTCGTAAAATGTATAGAACTTTTTAAGCTATGACAATAGATTTTTTGCATCATAATTTTAGTACAATTTTTTTTAATTGCACTTAGAGTGTAAAAACAAAAGATGCACTACTACTTTAAATTTGTGAGGAATAACAATATGTAGCTACTGTTTTTAATGTTTTGTCTAGAAAATTAATTGAAGATTTTAAAAAGTTAATAAAAAATCAAGTGAACATAACTTATCTACTTCAACATAAACACAAGATATGTAAAAATTGGTAGTTAACTTATTCAAATTTAAATTTCAGTAATCCTTTTTTGACGATAAAAATATTACCTATAGTTGTATAATTTGTATGGTTTTCTTGCTTTTATTTTAACTTTATACAACTTTTTCTAATTTTGTAAAATCCTTTTTTGACGTTAAAAATATTACCTATAGTAGTATATTTTGTATGGTTTTCTTGCTTTTATTTTAACTTTATACAACTTTTTCTAACTTTGTAAATTAATTTACTTCCAATTAAAACATGACCGAACGTCAAATTTTACAGAGATTTTCACACTGGTAATAAATGTAATCTCAAACTAAAGTTTGAGCCGTACAGTATTCTAATAGTTTATTGTAAAACTACAGACTTTTCTGATAATTCTTGAAGTTGGTGTAGTTTTTTAATCTATTTTTAACAATAAAATATTTTGTAACTGATCATAATACAAATTAATTTACTAAAAAACTAAAACAAATTTTATTTTAAGATTTTTTCAATAAAGTTTTGTCTATCGAAATTAGGCTTGGTTATTCAAATAGAACTTTTTTATATAAAGTAATTTATTTGTATGATTTAAATACAAAGTATTTAGAAATATAAAATCAAAAAGTATAATCAATTCTACAAATGGTTTAAGAACTTTGTAAATTCGCAGAATATTATTCATATAATATTTAGACATTATTTTTTTTTTCACCACGTTATCATAATTAAGAATAATCAACTCTAAGTACTAACAATTCTATAATCTTTTGATCATTTTGTTAAAAGTAGTTTAAAGTGATTATAATAAGTTTTTGAAGTTTTTGGGTGCACTAGATAAATTATACAAAATTAAGGGAATAGAAACTCATCAACTATGTTTGAGCTTTAGTATGTTTTAGGTTTAATCATTGACATGATACATGTTAACAAACTGTTAGAAATAAAATAGTTTGATATATAAGTATTAAGTTAACCTTCAATTATAAAGTAAAAAAAAGATCCAACTGTTCTGTTATACTTTAGTTTAGATTATCCTATAGATTGAAAATTTTTATAACAAATGAGATAGTTTTAAAACTTTGTAATAAAGTTTTGAGCAAAACTATAACAAAAATACATTTTTTTTATAATATGAGTTTTAATGTAGCTATTACGATTAGGCAAATATTTTAGCAATGACTTTTAGCAATGAACGTTTACTAGCTGCTTTTAAGCACTTTTACGTTTAATAACTTAAATAAAATTTTTGTTTTTATAACAAATAGGCTTAGATCATTAAAATAAAAAAACGCTAATGTTCTAAAATACACCTAAAAGTACTAAACAATTAAAACAAAAAAAAAATTGTTTAATTTTAAGCGTTTTAAGCAGTTGAAATTTATTGGTAAAGTAACCTGCCGCGTAATTAAGCATGTCATATATCTACACATCTTAAAAGCATATAACTTCAGATCAAATACTTTTACTATACTTTTATATTAAATTCTAAATAAAGTTACTAAAAAAAAATAAAACTAACAACATATATTTTTATGTTTATATATTTTTGTGACAATCGCTTACTTACAAATATTAAAAAACAATTGGTAGCTGTCTAAATTGCACGAGCGTACAAAATTGCACGAGGGGACAAAATTGCACGAGTGCACAAATTTGCACGAGGATACTTTTGTACCAAGGGTCAATTTTGCACGAAGGCACTTTTGCACGAGCAGACAATTTCGCACGGGTTAAATTTTTTTTATAATCTTTTTTAATTTTTTTTAGCTTTTTTATCACTGTTACCCCTAACCCTTACCCTCGGTCAGGAACTTTTTTCTTATTAAATAACTTTTTAGTTTTTTTTTTCTGTGTTTTTTTACTCTCGTGGAAAAATGTAACTCGTGCAAAATTGTCTTCATGCAATTTTGTTTCCTCGTGCAATTTTGGCTTCGTGCAATTTTGCTCTCGTGCATTTTTGTTTTCGTGCAATTTAGACCCGTTCCCTAAAACAACATATATAGAAATAATTTTTATCTTAAATTGCTATTTAAAGTTGTTACTCCTTTCAACAACTGTTCTTTTTTGTGTGTTTCATTTTTTATTTTGCTTATTGTTTTTGTTAAAAATTTATGATCTATAGTTTTTGTAGAAATTTCTATATATACCTGTTTTTTGGTAGTTAATATATTTTTTTTATAACAAGTTTTGTTTATGTTCTAACACTATCAATTTCAATTTGTAACCGTTATATTTGTTCATATATCAGTGACAAGTAGGCCTGTTGAGAACATTTTAAAAACAAAGTTTTAAGCTGCCGTAAAACTACGCTTTTTTGACCTCGGTTTAACATGTTCATACAACTGAAAATGTTAATTTTTATAAAACGTAGTTATTTTTTAGCTATGGAAAAAAAAATCAAGTTCAAATAAAAAATGTTTTGAGAACGACCAAATCTTTTTATTTTATTTTAATCTTATACTTTCAATTTAAAAAACAAAAAAAGTTCGACTTCTTACAATATCAACACTAAATTTGAGTAATAAATTGTTTTTTAAATCTTTTAACATCTTCAAGATATACTTAACAAATTTCACAGTTCTCACTATATCTTTAGCATTCAGGCTACAAAACGATCAACATTAAACAAAAGTTATGGCATCTCAAAGTCTTCATCCAAAATTGCTGTTCATTTCTCTAGTTTTTTTAAACTAAATTTATGTGTTTAGTTTAAATTTAATAAAAACATCTTTCAATAATAATATGTTTTCATTTCATATACAAATGTAAATTTTTTAAGCAAAATATAACAAATTAATATCTAGCTATTAGCCTTTAACATAACTATTTTTTCTAAGTTGTTAATAACTATATGAAAATAAATCAGTCATATCTATGATGGAAAATCTACAAAAGTTTTAAAAGAATATTTTTCAGGAAACTATACATAAATAAATATGTCTTTCTTTCAGAGTTGAGTTTGTTCACAAAATAATTACAAGAACGATAAAGTCTGTAATACAAAACATTATTAAAACTAGGTAAATACTTATACATCTCCCCCAGATTTTATCTACAAAGGAGATGAAACGACACGTTTAGTTGACAAAACAAATATTTACAAAATTTGCAAACTTAAATACAGTTTTCTGTGCTAAAATCAACGAAATAACACTCAAAAAGAACGGAAACCACTAAAATGTTACAATTAACATAGTTACAATTGTACAAAATCATTAATTTAAACATCAGTTTAAATAGGTTTGTATGTACCACTTTCGGCATCGTGAATCCTTCTCCGGGTTCTTACACGACCGGAACGACGCAGTTCGTTCTCTGGAAACACTCCATCGTTAAAAAAACTTCTTTCTTATACCCTAGATTTGTCATTAGGGTCCAAACGAGACAATCTACCATTTTTCTGATCTGTAGAGGATTGGCTTTCATCTATGCAATTTGAGTCCTCAGGTGGAAGGAAGGTAGCTAGTTTTGTTTTGCAAATCTTGTCAAAGTTATCTCCAGCTTTGAAACGTATTCCTTTCTGGGAGCGCTCACCATCAAAACTTTCCTTAAAATCTCTTCTCTCATCATTGCCAGAAAAGACAAACTTCTGCAGTGGTATGTTTGCTTTTCTAAGATAAGGGATACTATTTCGATATTTGCAAACAGAAGGATTAAATTTTCTTGAAAACTTGCGATTTCGTACAATTAAGCGACCTGATCCATCAATCTTGACAACATACTGATGATAGTCTTTCAGCTCTACCATTATACCACTTTTTCTCCACTTGTTAGGGAGGTTACCTGCTTGATTCTGTATCATGACATGATCACCGTCTCACTTAAATTTTTGAGAAACTTAACAAAACGAATACTGAGAGATTCTTCTTCTTTTTATTCCAAACGTCACACCACATTTTTGAGATCTGCGGGTTAACACTCTTTCTGACGTAAGGTAATGACTTCTTTAAATTTCGTCCCAAAAGGAACTGTGCAGGGGATAGTTTGCATCCTCGATCAGGCGTATTTCTCTGCGAAGTAGAGCTTGTATCATTCTGTCATTATTTAATTGACCATTTAGACCAACATTTTCCATTAACAAACGCTTAGTGGCCTTTACTGCTTGTTCTGATCTACCGTTTGACATAAGATGATATGCAGATGGCATACGATGGTGATACCCCATTGTTTAAGAAAACTCTTGGTAACTTTTGTTGAAAACTCTGGAACAACATCTATAAATACTTCAACTGGAACACCAAAAGTAACAAAAATATGACGTAAAGCTTTACATAGTCCTTTTGAACCAGACTCATTTGTACCTAATTTTATTCTTTGCTGTTCTGTTTAACCTGTAAGTCTGTCAGCGGCTACAAAATAATACCACACTTTGAAATAAAAATAATCACAGACAATCGATTCAAAGGGAACTTTTGGAATCAATAGCTCATTTGGAGGTAGGCGAGGATTGCTTTGGGATTTGTGCGGTTTTCGTCGCCATTCAGTGTATAGAAATACATTTTTCTGTCCCTGTACCTCTTTTTCTTCTTTACATTTTTACGCTCGAACATATTTTCCCTACGACCTCGGCTGCAAAAGCTATCAAAATTTTGTGTTTATAATCCACCAACCAGAAAGGCATTTGACTCATCAGCATTATTTTCGTGACTTTGATAAACTTTTTTACGGGACTTTATCAAGCATTTTTACAGGCAGAACACTCAATATACTTCATATTTTTACTGCTCCAAACAATTTTATCAGTTTATTTATTACATATGCTAGAAGTTATTTTACCACTTGGTTTTTGTGTGGTTTTCTCTAAGGATTTGTATGAGAAAACTGAGGCTGTAACAGCGGGTTCCGTCATCGCATCTTGTGCCATCTCTTTTCCTTCAATAAAACCGATTGTCTCATTGACATTTTTCTCATCTAGATTTTCCCATCCTAGCACCTCTTTACGGATATCCTCATCTGCTAGACCAGTCACCATTACATCTTTTAGGATTATGTCTGTAAAATCTATCATTTGATTACATCCATCCTTTGGGCATTTACATATGTACAAGCATGTACTGCCTTTTCTCTTTAAACGGGCAGCAAATGATCTAGTGTTTTCAGTTTTTTCAGTTAAATCCTGTCTTGTACTAAGAAAGTCTGATCGTCGTACAACAAATGAAACAAGAATAACTGCAAGCTGCTTGATCATCCTTAAAAGCTCTTGCTCACTTAAATTTACTACATCTTCATGTCGCTTCAAAATAGCATCGCCTAGATCTTCCTCACAGCACTGGTGCAGTTGACGACGTTTTTCTACCTCTGTCATCTCCATGCTATGAGGAAGATAAATAAAAATACCTAGACTTTATCATAAATAAATATATCTTTCTTGGTTGAGTTTATTCATAAACTAATTACAAGAATGATGAAGTCTGTAATACAAAACATAATTAAAACTAGGTAAATACTTATACAATACAAAAGTTTTAAGAGTGCATTTTATTTATTCATGCGTTGAATGCAACTTATTTTTTGATAATTTTCCTGTGTAGATTAACTCCCTAAGCCAGGGTTCGTCAGCTTTTTATAATACTATGGATTTTCAAGACAGCATCTTTTGCGGGCCAGACTTGTTAAAAAACGGGACTATATATTTTAAAAACTAGATGTTGAGCTAGAACTTATATTGAAAATTAAATCTATTTTTAAATCAGAGCTGTTCCAAAAGAAGCTTTCGTTAGTCTAGCTGTCTTATTAAACATACTTTTTTTGCTTTTAACTCCTTAAGACTTTATAGATGACTGTTAAATTATAAAAAGCTGACATTTCTATCCGCTAGAGCTAGACTAACAAAAAATTCAAACTACGGTAGTCATACTTTAATTACAGCACAGTTAATATTGTGGAGATAAACGTATTGTCACAATCTATTTTATTTTCGAAGCAAAGTATTTATAATAAGACTGTCTTAAATCTAGCAGTTCTAGCTTTTATTTAGTTTTTTTTTTCGTTAAAAACAAATGCACGGCAATCTAGTTGTAAGAAATCAGAGGAATTACACCTGCTTAGTTTACAAAAACTCTATTTATAGCAGTGGTCGACAAACTGCGGCCCGCGAGCACATTTATTTTTTGAATTGAAAGCGGCCCAGCGAAAGAAAATTATGTGGCCCGCGAGCATGTAAATGCGGTCCGCCGAGCAAAAACATATTTTGAGTCAATTTTTTTTCGGTAGTTCGATTTAATTTAATTATTTTCGTTTCAAGTCCCTGTATAAGATTTTTAAAATTAAAAAGACTTTACTGCGTTGGCTTAAAAATGTGAAAAAGTCAGATTAGCATTCGACTAGTACTATTTTCACAGTTTCATAATAACTTTCTTTTTACAACAGCAAGTTATTATCTGAAATAAAGTGTTAAGAGTGCTTAGATTTAATAAGTAATATATAATACTTATTTAATAAATAAAATAAATGCAAATGTTTTCCATTATGTACAAGAGTAATGCACAGTAATTAACTAAAATGTCATTTCTTTACAAATGAAGTATTTAGTTTAACATGTAGTTTATACTATGTTTCTCTTATAACTAGTTTTATAACTATATTTTAAGTTTAAATATACACAAATACATAAAAACTACATAATAATAAAAACTACATAATAATAAAAACTTATGTTTATTATATTTTGATTTTGACACAATTTGATTTTTAAGAAGTTTTCTGTGCACTTTAAATTAATTTCTATGCACACAAATTTACTTAGACGCTCATATTTTGAACCACTTTTTTATTTAATACTTAGTTAGATTAAGTTAAGTTTAAAAATAATGTATTATTATTATCATTTCTATAAATAATATCTAAGTGTATACAGACACACTTTAAATAATATATTTGACATAAACTAAAAAAGTTTTTGTTATTTATATATTTTCAGTTTTCAAATAATATTTTGTTGCAAAGTTTAGTTTTTTTTGCCATTTTTTCGCGTTCTTTAATAAATTATAGTACTCCAAAATTTACAAAAAAAAATCAATCAAGCTATTGCACCTATTAAACTTTGGTTGTAAATGTGCGATACACTTTAACAAAATGCTTTTTTTGTGCAAGTTTTATAGGATCTGAAATTATTTTCTAATAATTGAAGGTCATAAAGTCCTAGTAGATATATCCTTTTTAGTAATTACTTTTGCTACCTTATAACTTGCCCTAACAATATTTTTATGATAATTCTGTAATTGAAAAGAGATAATCATGAGCTTTGTTGAAATTGACCTAGGTAATTTGTTTTTTTATTATTTCGTTTCTAGTTTTGTAACAGCTATCTTTCTTTGAAAAGACATTGATGAAATTAAAGAAATTAAAATTTAAAAAAATAGTTTATAGGTAAAGAATTTATTTTTTTCTAGTTTTATTGCCCACATAAAATTAAACTTTTCTAAAATGGTATTAGAAAAATATTATGGGACTTATTGTGTTTAAATGAATGAAGAAATATTCTGAGGAATTGAGTATTGTACCTTGTTTGATTGAGAAAGGTATTAAGCTTAAGACACCTAAGACATTAAGGGCAAAGCCATAGAGTTCAATATGATCCTTAAGGAAGGAACAAACTAAAAACTCAAAAATCTATCTCTTCCTGTGTTATTCAAACTATTTACTCTTTTTAATTTTTTTTTTTGAGAACTCTTAAATGCGTAACTAAACGATAGTGCGTAGATTCGTGAGAGGTGACTGTACTCCTTACCTAAAATAACATTAGTTGTTGTACTGAGTAGAATATTTAACTATACAAAAGCATGTAAACAACAACAGTACAGTTTTTATCTATTTAAAAAAGTAAATAAGTATGTTAAGAGTACAAAGCTGTTCACAAGATATGATATATAATTTTATTATCTACTTAGATATTTGTTAAAACTTAAGATCAAAATATTTAAAAAAAAATCAATTTCATTTTTTTGTGTTTTTTCTAATCTTTCCTTAATTAATCAAAGTCTCTAAGTGATAACTCTCTTAAATAAAAGGTATTTTCGTTTTTTTTCTAAAAATAACTCTGAATAGTAAATATTAACTAAAATTTTTGAATGATGTAACTTTGACGTAAGTATTAAACGCAAATAACTTATATGTTAAGTCTGTTAAGTTAAAAGCATTATAAAGAAGGTAGAAAAAATTACAATATTATTTTAATAAAAAAGTTCAAGTTTTTTACCTAAGCTTAATTTACTATACTAAAAATAAGTGGCTCAAAAATAAAGCAATAGTAATTTTATTATTTGTTTCTTTTTTTATATGAATCTTTTCTTTTCATTTTGTTAAAGACGTATATACTTTTTTTTTTCAACCTAAAATACCAATTAAAATGTACTTTTTTTGACTTTTACTATTTATTTTCAAAATAAATTCACATTAATAATAATTTTATGAATTTAAGACAGTATTCAGTGTTTTTATTATAGATTTTATTAGTTTTAACTCGAGTTTTATAAAAAGAAAGCCTATATATTTTTTAGATTATGAAAAAGTGAAGGAATAATAGGATTTTTTTTATTGAAGCAAAAATTATTTTATTGGCATCATTTACTTTTTACATGCATCACTAAATAAACTTTCTACGTGATTTGACTGCATTATGACGTAATATCCTGATAAGCAACAAGAAAAAGGCAACTATTTTAACGATATTTTTTAAATGATGTTTTAATTTTTAAATTGAACACTTTTTTATTAGAGCTTTTAAAAATAACTATCAGGTTTTTTGTAAGTTTGCTAACGTTTAGATAAATAAAAAACAGTTAGAAAAATTAATTGTAATTATATAACGTTACTGATAAGTACTTCAAAGTTACTATACTGTAAAAAATACTTTTATTTTAGAGAGCTTTCACCACAACGTAGAATAAATAATCAATTTTTAAAATGAAAAGCTATGAAATATTCAAGAAAATCATTTTTTTGTTTTTAACGTTTAAACTTAGTTTTGAGTTAAAATACTTAAAGACTGAATATTCCCAAACAACGGTTTGTAGGTAAAGTTTGTTTAAAAATACTTAAGAAATTTTATCATTTGTTTTTATTTATAAGCTAGTTTTACTCTATACAAATATTTATAACTTTCTAACCTCAGGCTTATAATTTTTACTTATAAATAATGTACACAAGTATCAAGTTATATAACAATGAAGTTATAAATATAAATTATATTTTTTTTACTAGCTAAGTTCGTGAACAACTGCATTTTTATTAGATTTATTTATCATATCATTAATTGTACTAAAAATAATGTGTATTTCTGTTAATTAGATAAGTGTACGTACACTGTAAAATGTACAGAGTACGTACTTTTTTAATGTTTATTTAGTTTATTTTACTAAGTTTATTATGTTACGTATGTTTTTTATTAATAAAGTTGTAGCTACGTTTAGTTTTTTCTAAAGTTTATTAAGCAAACAATGTTTTGTTCAACTCCTCATTTTGCGTTTATAAACTAAAATTTTGAAAAAATATCTCTAAAAGTTATGGAAACTTATTACAATAGTGGTTAAAATAAACCGTGTACTTTTTTTTTATTAAAGTAGATATCTCTAATTGTTTCTTCAAAACAACCAAACATATAATAAAGTTGTAGCTACTGAAGTTGACAATTATAACTGTTAGCATTCAAAACGAAATACATTAATAAATTAAAATACAGCTTAAATCATATTAAAATTAGTCGGTTACAAGTTTTGTGCCAAAGTATAATGTTTTAATTTTGCCTAAAGTCCTCTTAGGAAATTATCTTATTGATTTCTAAAAATTGCTCGTTGATAACTTAATATTTATAACCAATAGCGATAGTTTGGTTTAAAAAGCTAACCATAAAACATATTAATATTAACTATTATAGTTTTAATTTTTTTAAACACTAATGAAGAACATTATAACTATAAAAATTTTTTTTTTACATATGTGTATCTTAGTTAAGGATGGGCAACGTACGGCCTGCGACGTATTTTTTACATTGATAGCATATCATATTGATCAAACAATACTGAGCTTTAAAAAAAAATGAAATGTGCTTTTATTTTAGTTCTTTGTTCACAATAGGATCTATTAAATGATAATTTCGTTGCCAACTTACTTTAGAGGAGTTTTTTTTTATAGACCACCCTCTAAAAGGTTTTTAAGAAGTCTAGCCCCAGATAAAATATTTTTCTGGTAAATTTGGCTCAGCCACTCTAAAAATTGTCCAGTCCTATTGTAGAACAAATTTTGTTTTTTGTTTTGTTTCTTAATGATAGTTGTAGTGATTTTTATCAATGTAGGTATAAGCGAAATTGTAACAGTTTTTATCACAAATTTAAATTTTTAACAAGCCAAATAAAATAAAATAAAAATTAAAGCTTAAATATTCTTCGTTATGTAGATCAAGTCTACTTTATGTAATTATATTTTTTAACTGATAGTTTGCAAAAATATTCGAAAATTACATTACCTTTTTAAATTTGTCTTTCTTATTTTTTAATTTTAGAAAGTTTCTTTGTTTATGTCAAATACCATAACTAATTTATTTAGTATTTTAATTCTTTGTAATAACATTAAAACTAAAGTTTCAAATATTTTAAATTATGAATGATTGCTTTTGAGAGAGAATCCAGTAAAAGTAAAAGCTTAAAAGTCATATTTAAGTTTATATAATGATTAATTTTCAGAAACTTGGGAAACCACGCAATAAACAAATATGGTGACGAACTTAAAGGTTTACGAGAAAAAGCTCATAGCTCAATAAAAAATTGCAAATACTTTATCACGTTATCAAACTCCACTAAAAGTAAAAAGTTTCATATTTACACTTATACTTTGTTCACTAATATGCAAATTTTTAACTAGAATTAAACGGATCCATTTGTTCGAAAATATCAAGAACTGTATGGTTAGAACCATCGTGCTTCACAAATATATCGCAACTAATTGTTGAACCTAATCAAGCCCACTGTATGAAAGTCAGCTTAGAAAAAAGCTCACAAAAAGTGAACGTTAGTAAATGCAGTGACATTGCTAGATGGAGTGATTGGTTTATAGACAGTTTCAATAACAGTAACTTAACTTGTACTAAAATACTAAAACGAAACTGCATGGTTGACACAGTTATTGTGAATAATACAAATTGTGGTTTGAATAAAAAAGTCTTCAAATGCATGCAATGCAAAAAGTGTAGTAAGTTTCGTAACAAACGCGATGGTTTTAACTCGTCAAATATTCTAAGCGAAAGAAAAAGAACGAGAAAGATCTACAAAAGTTTAAAAGAAACGGTACGATTAAGAAAAGAAAATTCAACCCACGAAGAAACAGGTAGTGACCTTTCGGACGTTTTTTACTCGTTCTGGCCCGGATTTGTAACCGGCTTCGCATGCTGCGCTGGAGTTATACTGCTACTTTTCACATGCTACAAACTGGCTATATCTTGTAACAAGTGGAAAAATTTCAGAAGAAACGCGGAGTTGAAGCTCTACTATGCTAAACCGAGCCCAGCTTGGCAACAAAAAATCACCAGCGTCATCAAAAGAAATGATCCTAAAGACGAGTCCGAGCGCAGTATAATTGAGAACTACGTTAAACAGTCCACAAACAGGTCTATTAAAAACTTGGTGTCCGCCAATCAAACGATCGGCTACGATGATTCAGGTTACCAGGCTGATGAGGATCTAAATGACGTCGTAGTGCAAGGCGAGGCAAATGAGCTCAGGTTGAAAAATGTGAAAAGTTTACAGCAAAGAAGAAACATAAAGAAAATAAACAAAGGCGAAAAACGTTTATCATCAAGAGAAAGTGACGATAGTCCTCCCTTAATCAGGTTAAATGTTTAATTTTGTTTTATGGTTTTTGATTTCTTAGCAACTGTTTGTTAGCGAGTTGTTTTAAAAAATCATCAACCATATTTTTAAAAATGATTTTTTTATATTATTAATAACTTTCAGCTTCCTTATTCTTTGTTTTGCAATTACTTATACTAAGTTGAAATATGATAAGACAATAAGTTTTTCTGAGGCTCAGTACTTGTTAAACAACTTAAGTGTAATTTTTAAGATTTTTGCAAGTTTCTGGGAAGGAGAAAAAGAAGGAAAAGACTTCAAAAGATGACGACTTGCCCCTTGTGCCTAAATCCTACCGATTAAGACTAACTGCCAAGCAAAGAACAACATCCAGTTTTAAAGATCAGCCAGTCGGTTTCAAAGAAAAAAGAACATCGTCTAGTGTCAAAGAACAAAGAAAATCCCGGGTGGTCAGTCATTATGATAGAGTTAAAAGAGCAAACACAAGATTTATTGATGAAGAAAAGAAGAGACGTTCACAACCAGTGCAGAGCTGGTCAATAAAAAATACAGAACACAGTTGAACTTTGAACTGCGAGCTAGAAAAAATCAATACCAAAGTTTTATTGATCTAAATCAGAAAGGTTATCTTAACAGACAAGGGTTAAATTTATATCATGTAACTTAAATGTATTTATTTTATTTGAAGTGTCTATATCACATATATATTTTGAAATAGATTTTTGTTTGCAAAATTAGTAAATATAATTCCCTAGGATTAATCATTAGTAGTTAATTTTTTAATTAACTAAGAAAAGAGCTTTATAAACTTTGCTTATATACACAAGATTACACCATATTTCAATTTACAAACATTTTTTTTTTGCTTTAATTATTTTTTAGAGGTATAACATAAAAAAACTTTTGCCCTAGAAAAATTAAAACATAAGTAACTAACATTATTTGTTATCATCAGGTTTTCTCTTACAACAGCTTTTTATTTTAACTCGTTTTTTATATAAGTTCACAGTAATACAACCTACCAAATATATTTTTTATATAGTGTACAAAAAAAAATTAACAACTTTATTTATTTTAACTTATTTAGTGTTATATATCATTCGTAGATTTAAAACAAAATAACTGAATATAAGAATTATAAACTTGTATATTAGTTTTGTTATAGTTATATACAGTTGATATCAACAACACTTTAAATAAAACAAAAAATAATTTGTAAAAACTTCTTTTTTTTATTGTTTAAGCTTTTCTTAGCAAGTTCCATATGGCGCATTAGTCAAATATTACAAAACTGATTTACTGCAGTTAATTTTCTAATTAACGAATGACTGAGAAGCTTTAGAGAAAATAAATATTTAACTTAATTGTAAATTAATAGTCGAGAATTTTTATTGTTATCTGTAAAGTATAAAGTACACAACTTTATTGTAAGACAAATGCCTATTCGTTCTTTTTATAATGGTTTTATGAGGTTCAGTTTTTCGCCAAAACTTTTAGCCTTGGAATGGGTGTTGTCCTAATTTAAATTTAATTTCTTATTTTCGTCTAAATAAAAAGCTTTCTCGTGATTTATAAAATGTAGCATACTTACTTTTTAATTTATTAGTAGGTTGTATATAAATAGGTTACTCACAAATAAAATTTTGAAGACTTAAACTTATATATTTAATTGTACTGTGAGAGAACACATAAAGTGAACACTAAAACATGTTTTAACTACTTTTTTTCTGTTTGAAATAATTAATAAAATTATTATCTATCTTTTTTTCAAATCATTATTTTATACTTTAATATAATGCAGTTGTTATGCAAAATATTCAAGTTTCAAATCCTGATATTACGAAAATCAAGTGAAAATTTTGCTGTGAATTTAAAAATTAATAATTGTTGTAACTGTTATGGAAACTTTGTTTAAAATTTTAAATTATTTTTTTTTACATGTATAGTGCATCCTCGCTAATCTGGCCATGTTGGACAAGCTTTTTTGTAACAATAGCTGTATTACCCTTTGGACAGATAAGAGCAAAATAAGTCTTTTCTTGAAATAATCTACCTTGTATACATTTAACAATGCATATATAAAAACGCACACTAAATTTATTGTTAATATAATGTTTTTTTTACAACGAACCAAGCAATAAAAATAGAAAATATAATCAAAACTAAACTTTGATAAAGTTAAAATTGAATTAAACTAAAGCAAATCACACCGTAAACAGTACTGTTTATATCGGTTTTAATTTTCATATCTGAATTAATTAAATCAACTCCTCGACTAAAACCGGTCGGATTAGCGAGAGACCGGGTTAGCAAGGACCGGATGAGCATTGAAGCACTGTATCTTTTTAAAGTTTGGTTAATTTTAAGATTTTTAGACAACTTATCAAACAAATTTTTTTAAAAGCTTTCAAGACTGTTTGTAACTTTTATGAAACTTTAAAACTTAACTTTATAAGAAAATATCTAAAAAATTAAATTAAATGAAGATAGGTAATTTGTAGTTCAAAGTTAAATCTTTAAGAACACAATAGTTAACACATATCAAAATTTAATTGTTTATAAGTTAATGTTATTTACACGGTAACAAAAGCCAATACCAATAAAAAAACAATAACAAGTATTGGCCACATACTTGAAACAAAGTTAAAGTTTAGAAAAAAAACTGTTATATCCAGATAAAAAACAAGTTTATTATTATTTTTTTTTTTATAAAACGTTAACTACACAAAAAAATATTTAATTTTTCTAAGAAACCTTGTTTACAAAAATATACTTTAATAATTGATTTTGCTAAACAGAAGTGTAAGTTCTTTAAACCAAATAGAAAATATCAAAGCTCTAAAAAAGTAAAAGAGAAATTTAATTTCAACGTTGGTTAGTTTGAAAGATATCAAAAAAAAATAATTGCAGCTTTTTGGTATGCTATTAAAGTATTCTACTTTCTTTCTGTACTCTATGTTTTTTAAATGTATATAATATTTCAGAAAAAAAAAACTAAATAGTTGTTAAACATTTACAGATTTTAAATACATGTGATACAAAAACTATAACTAGCTTTACGTTCTTTTATAGTAACCACATTTTATGTTCAGACTATAACAACTTATACATATTATTAATTCGTTGAACGACAAAAAAACGATCAAAATATTTGATCC
Source organism: Thalia democratica (assembly GCF_965202585.1). NCBI lineage: Eukaryota > Metazoa > Chordata > Thaliacea > Salpida > Salpidae > Thalia > Thalia democratica. Next base: position 65,981,605 of record NC_139165.1, read on the forward strand.
TAGGACCTGGTGCTCGAAGAAGCTTTCGAATATCGAGTTGTACACTACGGATACTTTCAAGGTCTTATCCAGGACAGAATCCTTTTTTTTTTTGTTATAAGACACACAAAAAGTAACAATTTTTAGCGTTAGAATTTTATAGTTTTATAAAATAAAAATAAACATAAACCATGTTAAAATAAAGTAGACACACTATAAAACTTTACTCAGAATAGCTTGTCATAAGATAAAAATATATAAATGGTGTTTTAGTTGTAAGGTGTATGTTTCTTAGAACAATTACTTAGGCTTATTGACTTATTTTAAACTGTTTTTAACTGTAGTAAGAAAACAGTAAACTAATACGATAAGTTTGTTTAATACAAAAAATCTTATAAGTATTTTTTTACAGTAATTTAAGTAATGATTATTATTTTATTTTGTTTAAAGCAATCATACCAAAGACTTTGTAAATGTATCTAAATATAAAAGAAAAACCATTTTATTAAACTTATGTAAAATGTAGCAGTACTTTTTACAATCTAGACTGTATGAATGTCATCAAAACCCAATTAATATGCTTAGTAGGGACCAGGGGCGTAGCGTGGGGAGGGACACTGGCGCATGCGTGCCACCCAAAAAAAGAAAAATGTAAAAAAAAGAATGTAATATCTTTATCCTTTATAGTTTAATTTTTCTGCTTAATTTGCCTTTTTTCAACTATGTTTGTCAAGTATTCAAAAAGTTAAACGAAATTTTGAATATCAATTAGTGACAAGTTAGGAAAGTACATGTTATTACTTAATATACTGATTCGGTGCAGAATTGCAAACGCGCACCGATGTTGATGAAAAACTTTATAAGGAAAAATTTTATAAGTTTATTAACTTCATAAGAATTTATACTCAAAAAGTACGCAATTCATGTAGCGCACCGCTGGAGTATAACCTTATGGTAGTTTATTTTTCTACAAAAAGTTTACAAAAATACGTCACGCTTAAAGAAAAATTAAACAATTTTACAATTTTTTTATTATGCTACATTGTTAAGACTACTGCTAGTTTTCTGAACTTTATTTTTGTAAACATACAAGATGAGCGTGTCGGCCTATAAGAAATAAACTTTGTTTGTGATTTTTATTTTAAACAAATACAATCAAATGAATTAAATTTAAAAAGTATACTTTTAACTATTTGACAAAGTTGTAATAAACTGTAATAACAGTTATAAAGTTGGTTTATTTTAACTTCTGTGTAACTTTATTAAAATTATGTGCAATGAGGTGTTGGTATCACCGTTGTATTGTATATTAAAGAGATTAATATTTTTTTCGTAAATAAAACAGATACTTTCGTTTTATTGAATATATTAATTTTTAATGATATAAAGTTTACTCTGAGTAATAAAAACAATTTTTATTTAGTGAGTTTACATTTTTGCAAGTATAAGTAATTTTAATGAAATTTGTACTTTTATTTAATTATTTAATTTTGTAATATATAAATATTTTTTAAAACAGTTAACGAACTTATTTTACTTAATAAATTTATTTCAATTATATTACTTATAAAAAGTTTTTTTATAGCTAATTACAAAAGTTTTAACTATGAGGATTTTTTGAGAAAAAAATTTGCGCACCCCCTGACCAAAATACCACGCTGCGCCACTGGTAGGGACTATTTCTGGGTAAAGTGATTATCGGTATAATCCTAATACTTATGATAGTAATATCTCATTGTAATCTATCTATACTCTAACCATTCAAACGTTCTTTTAGTAAATAGTTTTTCAGATCGTTTTCGTACCTTACAAAATGAGCCTGATCTTTTAAGTCATTTGGCATAATAGTTCTCCGTTTATTATCCTGATATACTAGAAATCTATGCCTATGTTTGTTACTGTTTGGTAAATAAAGTTTTTTTGTAAAAGTCTTGTCGAATAGTTATGTACTTTATCTACATTTTTTAATAATAAGATATACAACTAACTTTATTTTCAAAAACAAACAGACTTAACAAAAAAATTTGTTTTTTATTATCAAATACGCTTGACTAAAAAAAATGTTATGTATAGTAATTTTAAATATATGTTTCATTTAAATATTTTTTGAATATTTATATTTTGTAAAAGCAAACATTTTATCTTTAAGATGTACATTACTTATAGCTAAAATATTTGCTTAAGTTTTCATTTTACATGTTTTACATATTACTTTGTATGACGTAACTATAATTATACATTTTTATTTTTATACTTGAAGCTTTTACACTCTTTTACACATTAGCATTAGTTTTTAGCAATTTATAAAAACTTAATTTATTTAAAACTTAATTTTAGATATTTAATTCTAATAATACTCTAAGTATTTATTAAATTGGAAACAAAGTTAAGTAAAATTTTGCTAAATTTTTAAAATTAAAAAAAATGTTGTCTAAAAATTATGGTGTTTTTCATTATTTCAGAAAAAATTCTCCAAATTTTTGTAAAAAGCAAAAGGTTTTTAGTGAAAAGTTATCAAGAGTCCATGTTTTTCTCTAGGTTTTGTGATCTAAATTCCAGGTTTTTTTTACAAAAATTCTCAATTCCAGGTTTTTTTTACATAAGTTCCTGGTTTTTGCAGGTAAAGTGGCAAATGCCGGATTAAAATTTTATAACAATAAACTAATAACTTGACAGAAGTAGATACATCACTGAACTACTGTAGACTTATGTAACTTAAGGCTTTTTACAACAGAAGAACAGGTAAATTCTTTCATAGTAAATTCAAAAGCAAAATCTAGAACTTGTTCATACGACAAATGAGAACCTGATAAAAAAATTAAGCTTACAAAACATAAATATTTCAATGTTTTTGGTTTATAATATTTTGAATGTACTTATAATTTAATAAAAATATATTTAACATAAATTTTATTATAATACTAACGTTCAGCCTAAATTTAATAAATTGAAATAAATAATTAATAAAGTTAAATAAATTAAACTGAGAAAAATATAAAACTAACAGTTACTTGCAAGGCTTGTGGCACTTAGGGCATAAAGCACCTTTGGGTAGAACTTTGTGTTCTATTAAAATTTTTCAATCAAAGTTTTTGTCCATAGCTTCTTCTTTATAAATGCTCTTTCTGGTTAAATTATATCAATGCAAACACAACACATCCTACTAAATAATACAATATAATGAGTGTACACTGTCTATATGAAATTTGTTTACTGAAGTAAAGTTGTTTTCTGTTGCACTGTAACCGAAATAATTTTTTAAACTTTGAATTTGTTAGAAAATGGGTTGGCAACGTTATTTTGTCAGCGGGTCAGATTTTACTAGAAAAAAATCGTTTGCGGGCCTGACTCATCTCTATGTAAGATGTTGAAAAAATTTTTTGAATTTTTAATCATTACTTTACTTTTTATAGTAAATATTTATTTGCTTCAGATTATTATCTTAGAAAATGAAGAACTAATTATATTTCTTTGATATAATAACTGAGCTTAATTATGATTTAAAAATTAGTAAATTTTTATTATACAAAAACAAAAAACGAAGTTATTCCAAAAACTAACATAAGAAAATAAAATATATAAAATTTTTGCAACAAATATTTTGTCTCACTTTATTTTTTCATTTTTTAATATTCGTCATACAACGAACACTACTTTATGCTTTGCTGATAGAAACGAATGTACTTTTTTTTTGTCGTACTTTATAAAAAGATAAAAACGATTTTAAAGTGTTTTACTTGCATCATGTTAAATAACTTGAAGTAAGATTATTTTTAAACTAAAAAATGTCAACTTGTAAGATATAAGCTAATACGAATATATTTATTTAATTATTTTATATGACTGATAAATTTTAAATTATGATGAAAGTTGTAAATGTATTTATCTAAGTTTCTTTCATATTTTTTCTATCGTAATTAAAGTTTTATTATTTTTAACAATGTTTACTTTATAATACATTTAAAAAAAGTTTACAGTTAAAAAAAAAAATTAAGATTATCAACGATTATAAAAGTACATTGTTAAAAAAAGTTAACGTTTTAGCAAATATATTAAAGATGTTTTTAAAACTATTTAATTAAACGCTTTAGTAGACTAGAAAAGATTAATAAATTTTCAATTGTTCTAAAGAGCAAGCATTTTTTTTAAGAATACAAAAGTTTTTAAGAAAAGGTACTGTGTTAGATATAAACTAGCATAAACAACTGATTCTCTTTTATTTTACATACTGAAAATGCTTAAAATAAAATCTTATCATTTAAACTAAAACCTTCTATTTATTTGTGTAACTGTTTTTATCATTTAATTTTTTTGTTTATTTACAATCATTGTTACCCCTAATCCTTAATCTCTGTCGGTAACTTATCTTTTTTTTTCTCTCATTGACTATTATTTCTTTTTATATTTTTTTACTTCTACCCCTAACCCTTAACCTTAGTCAATAGCTTTTTTTTTCTTAATAATTTATTTTTATTGATTAATTTACTAGCTTTTTTTTATAATAATATTTATAAATATATTTTTTTTTAATTTTATTATCACTGTTAGCTTTAACTCTTACCATCGGTCAGTTACTTTTTTTTTTGTTTAGTTAGTTATTAATTAATTTATTTATTTATTTTTATTTTCTGCTTTTTATTTATATCATTTTTCTGTTTTTTTACTCTCGAGCAAAATTGCCTCTTTATTCAAAATGTCTTCTTACAATTTTGTCCCATCGTGCAAATTTGTCTTCGTGCAGAAGTATCTTGGTGCAAACTTGAACCCTCCTGCAAATTTGTCTTCGTGCAAAAGTATCTTCGTGGAAATTTGACCTTTGGTGCAAAATTAACCCGTTGTGCAGTTTAGTCCCTTGGTGCAAATTTGTCTTCGTGCAAAATTGACCTTTGGTGAAAATTTTGATTGTGAAATTTTGTCATCTCGTGCAATTTGTCTTCGTGCATATAGTCCCCTCGTGCAATTTTGTCGTAATGCAATTTTGACCTGTTCCCAAAGTAAATATAGTTTAGCACTGTAGGAACTTTGATAAAAATTGAATATAATTTCGAAAAGTACCTCTAAAAAAGGTGAATTTAATAAGTAAAATACTCGCCCCTTAAAAGCAACAATGACCAGTAATCCTAAGTCAGCCTATGTTAAAAAAATTAAAATGTTATGAATAATCTAGATATTTTCATAAACTTCAAAATACCCTGAGTGTGAGGAAACTCTCAAAGACATTTATATATATTTACTTAACTTCTTGATTATAGTAAGATTGTTGAAAGAGCAACAAGAAAAACATGAACAAAAAAGATCCTAAAAATCAAAATCTACTTGGTGCCCATGGTAGACTATAGTTTCTATAGTCAGCTTTAGTAGTAATGGGTTTAAAGATGAGTGTTTAACATTCACTTACTTAAATTTGCTACTTGTTTTATTTATAAGATTAAAAAAATACATAGTGAATTTTTAGTTTTTTTTTTGTGAGCCAAGTAGTATCCAATAGAGATGAATTTTTCATTAACTTATGACACAATTCCCAGATCTCTTATTTTTCATACATTAGTTTTTATAACGGTATCTAAAGACTTTTCTTCCTTCTAGAGAAATGAATGAAAAACATTAGATATAAGTTAATTTACTAAAAACTACTTTTAAAATAATTAACTTATTTTTAAGCTTTATTATCAGAAACTATCTCTAATTCTACCTTTTTTGTTGTTTTATTAAACTGGCTAAATCAGACTAGTTTTTGGCCTTTTTAAATAAAAAAGAGGCCACCCTGATTTAAGCTTGATTTGATTTTTTTGTTTTGCTTTTAAAGTTCATTTTTAGCTTCTCATAATTACAGCTTGAATGAAACTAGTTTTATGCAACTCATGTTGGCTTTTTCTTAAACAATGACAATCCTGATATAAGCTACAACTTTTTGAGTGATCAAATTAAGATTTATCAAAATAAAATAAACTGTTTCAATAAAGGTAAAATTTGTTGCATTCAGTGATGGTAGCTCACAGGGTTGCCACACCTTCAGGCTTGTCAGGATAACTCAGGCTAGTTTAAAATTTTTTTTAAACTTGGGCTAAATCAAGGCAAACTCATACTAGCTTCAGGGTAACCATTTTACCTAGGAAATCATGTAGTTTAAAAATTAAAAAAAAAACCTTTAGTTTTAAATTCAAATCATGTCAAAACTTTCAACTTTAAATAATTTTTTATACAAAATTATAAAATTTAGATTTTAGATAGGATACTCAATAAATATTGTATACAATAAAAAAATTAAACATTTTTCATTATATATTTATGAAAACTATTTAAAGTAGCATTACAGTAATTTCACACTGTTAAATATATTTTTAAACCTAATATGTATATATATGTATATTATTTTTATATTTTTACTAACAAGGTACATTTTTTCAACCCGTAATCTCATAAAAAAATGTTTTTAAACATTTGTGTACGTTATACCATATACTTACATCAATTACAATTTGTAAAAGTCTTAATACTGTATCTGTATGGTTTATTTGTATTTTTTCAAAAAAATCTTCATATAAATCTTGTGTGGTTTTTATGTTTTATAATATAAACACTTTGATTCTATTAAAAAAAGAATTGCTTTTTTGAATTAATTGATACCAGATCTTGCCTAAATTTTTGGGAGGATCTGGCCCGGAACAGACCTGTTTTTGAGATCATTATTTGGTTGGATGTAGATCTATTCTTAAAATTAGAATCTGGATCTTTGCAAAAAGTGGTATATCATTTAAAATAAAGTTCATCTAAAATTCATTAAGGCCAAAAGAGGGGGGGTACAACATTTTTTCTTACAAAAATTAACTTTGAACTATAAATGTAAGCTATAATTATATACTGTATAATACTTTTCACATACTAAAAAGTATAAATTAACTTTTGAGGTATTGACATTGTGTAAACGGTTTCCAGTATAAAAGTATAGAAAAAAAGTTTATCATTTTCTCAGAATTTAAAAAAATCTATGTTCTTTATTTTTTGGTCAATTGACCTCAAATTTTTAGGAATTGTTCAATTGCATTAGTAAAAAAATCTTACTGTAACAATTAAAAAAAACCTTTGACCAGGAAAACTAATTTGTTTTGTTTGCACTTTATATGAACACTGTACCTATATATGTTAATACTTTCTTGTAATATTCATATTTTAATTTAAAATTTTATGTAATTTTGTATGTAATGTTTGTAACTTGTCACAAATTGTATGTAATTTTAAATAAAAAATTGTTTAACAATAAGTATAGATTGGCTTAAATTATAATTTTGTGAATAAAAAAGACATTACAGGTATTACCTTTTTACAAACAATTTAGTTGTATTTAACTTTTGAAAATATAAAAAGATTTTTGCTACTCACAATCAGTTTATTTCTTTTTATTTTATATATATATATTAATTAAATTCATGATAAATTAAACTTTTCTGAAACTAATGATATTATCTATAAAATTAGACATCATTTAAAAATTAGCTTAGATTTCTTTTTAGCTGGTGATAATTATTACTCCTAAAATATCAAAAGTATATATACTATTTTGATTAGGTATAATTAAACAAAATAATGCCCTCTGACTCTAGGCGTCTGGCAGTTCCAGAAATTAGTATAAATCCATGTTTGTACAAAAAAGAATGTAAAAATGTTATTCTTACCAAAGATGGTGCAAGAAAGAATGGAAGAAAAGATGAAGAACTCAGAGATTTGTTTGTGAAGTGTGGATTAGTGTCAGAAGCAACTGGGTCAGCTTATTGTGAGATTGGTAATAACAAAGTTGTTTGTGCTGTTCATGGTCCAAAAGATATAGAACAAAAAGAAGATTATCAAATGGATGGTAAGGTAGTGTGTGAAGTGAAATATGCTCCATTTTCCTGTCAACAAAGAAAGGAACACATTCCTTCAAGTGAAGAAAATGAGCTTTCAGAAGTATTAACTGAAGCTATGCAGTCTGTTGTTTGCTTAGACAAGTTTCCCAAATCCCAGATTGAAATCTATGTTATAATATTAGACAATGGAGGTTCTGCAATGTCTGCAGTATTCATGGCAGCTTCATTTGCACTGGCAGATGCAAGTATTGATACATATGATATTTTGACTGCCTGCAGTGTAAGAGTCATTGGCAAAGAACTGTTTCTAGTTGACCCAGACCAGAATGAGGAAGACCTTGAGAATGTGCCAGAAGATTCTGATGCAAGCTGCAATGCCTTAGTCACAGTTGCAGTTCTTCCAACTCTCAATCAAGTTTCTGCTTTATTAAGCTCTGGCATAATGACTTCAGAAGTCTTAGCAGAAGCAACTGATTTGTGTGTGAATTCTGCTCAATCTAGATATATGACAATGAGAGAGTGTCTTCAAAACACAGTAAAATCAACCAACAATAATTAACTTATTTTATGTTTAAGATATTTAGTAGTTAATTAACAATTAGAGATAATTTTTTTATACTTTTTTAGATAAAAAATGGTTTGGTATAATGGTAATGTTGGTGAAGCTATTGGTAAAGCTAATGCTAACAAAAAGCTAATAGTTGTGTATATACATGGTGAGTTTATAAGTATATTTTATATTAAGTATGTAGTTTTATCATATGAGTGTGGTTTTTAAATCAAGTATAAAATTATTTTTATTACTTCTTTAGACGTTAAAAGGTTTATAGAGGTTTTTTTAAACTTTTTTTTAAACTTAATCCAAATAAAAACTTTTTGTATATTTAAATTCAATTGAATAGTAATAAGTTACATTTTTGTTTGTAACTTTTGTTTTAGTTAGATTAAAAAAATAAATATATTTTTATGTGACAATTATTGCAAGTAATTTTATGATAAGCAGGTGTTTGATAGAAAAATACAAAACTTTATTTTATGATAAACATATGATCATAATTTTTATTTACTAAAACGTATGTTGCTAAACACTAATGTTGTTAAATATAAAAGTTTTGATTATTTTTTTACAAGTTTATATATATTTTTGAATTCAAACTACATAATGATGTAAATTAACAAGTATATGAAATGATTGTTGGTTATCATTAGCTTTGATATTTTTTTATAATTTTATTTTAACCATTCTGTTTTTACTAAAAATTACTATTTTTTTAGTTAGTGTAATTAAAAAAGGTTAAAAACATAAAAAAATGTTTTAAAATTTTTCTTGCCTATTGAAACATATACGAAAACAGTTTTTTAAAGGTTACATGAGTATTAAAACTACCGTAAACTAAATTCTAATTAAAAATCTTAAAGGGGTTACATCTCAATTAAATACTTTTACTTGAAAAAAATTAAAAATAAAGTTAATGATTACTAAAAATAACTATGTTTCAGTAATTTTCAAAACTTTATTAAGCAGTATCTCAAAAAAAAAAGATTGATAGAAAATTATATGTAGTCATGTAGGTCTTATTAATAAGATTGTTTTAATAAAAAAGGAAAAAATATTAAAAGAGATAGTTCAGAAAAACTCAGAATTATTAAAACTTGAATTGTCATGACCAATTTTTAAGTATACTTTTTGAATAGTATTATTAAGTCAAGCAATACTTATACAAACTAAAATTTAAGACTTTAATAACAAATGAAGTCAAAGGAAAAACTAAATGTAAATTAAAGTTTATTTGACTTATTTTAGTGTTACTTTCCAAAATTGTTATTAAAAGTTATTTAAATGTGTAGGTGCTGAAGAAGTGCCTGAATCTGTTTGGGAAAATGAACAGCTTGTAGAATTATGCACAAACAAATGCGTATGTCTTAATCTTCAGTCTGAAAGGTAAGATCAACATTTCAATAATTATTTATAATATTTTATAAATTAAATTGAATTCTAATCAAATAAATATAGTTTTTTCTCAAGTATAATATTAAGCAGTAAATTTTCTTCCATATCTTGACCACACATGATAAATTGATATTTTTTACAGTGAATCTGGAAAACAGTTTTCTCAAATTTGTAAGTTTATTTTTTAGACATACTATTGTTTATGTTTTTATTTTACTTAACACATCAATAAGTATATCATCACAATTTTCAATTGGTTCGTAATTCTGATCACTATGGTTTTAGCTTAATTTTTTAATAATATTTACTTTTGAATATTTTTGATGACCATTACTAAACTTTTTATCATTGTTATAGAACAAACTTTAGTTTTGATACAAATTTTAAGTTGACTCTTAAGGGCATAATGGGGTCCACCTTGTTTCTTTACAAACAAATTTATTTTAATTTATAGAGTTTTGTCTTAACAATCAGATACTTTTTACAGCTTAACAAAACTCAAAGTAAATTTTGAGATAAAGCAATCAAATTCGGTGAACTTAATAGGTACCTAATGAAAGGCAAATACCAAAAAAGCAAAAAAAAAAGTTATTTAAATTAAAATAAATATATCTTTCCTCCATTTTTAACCAGACTTTTCAAGTTTTTACAAACAGTATATTACTAATATTTAAACAATTCACCCATAACAAGTTGTTATGATTTGAATGAAAAATATTTAACAGCTTACCCCTTTTTATTTTTTTTATCAAAAAATTTTGTTTCTCAATCCTTTAAAAGTAAAAACATTTCTTTTATTTCAAAATATATAAAAGAATGTTTCAGGATTTTTTTAAAGAATTTTAAATAAATCAAACTCATTAGAATTGAAAATAGAAATTGTTTGAATAACGTTGCTAGGTAAAAGTTTTAGTATATTCAAATAAAATACTTTTAATACTTTATTTTTAAAGTTCAAAACTATACTATTTTAATTAAAATTAACAAGTTTTCTGTATAAAATATATTCACTTATAGATCCTGTTTTGCTTTTACCAGCTGTTTTTGTGATTGGTAACAATGGTAGCCCTATTCATATTTTAACTGGTCAAAATATTAAAGCTGAAGAAACCGTTGAAAAATTAAAAGATGCTGTAGAAGTAAGTAAACTTTCACTGTATAGATAATGGTTGACTTAATTGTTTATTTTTTGCTTTTAAAAGTGCTAAATACTTTCACCTTTCTTATTAAAATAATACTATTTAATAGAAAAACAAACTACAGCCAAGTGCTTCTTCAAGCAGTGTACCTAGTAAGTGATTTAAACATTATTTGCAGCAGTTTTTTTAATTCTAATTGTAAGTAAGTTTTTATATTTTAAACTATATTTTAAAATTAATGGTTTGTTAACTTTTATTGATACAACTTTACCTAATATTTCATTTTACAACGATTTGTAATAAAAGTGACAAGGTTATATTTTTTGCAATATGTTTGTTAAGTTTTTTTTTTTTTTGTAAATTTTACTATTTAAAAAAAGCAGGGTAGTTGTTTACTCTGACTTGTTTTATATTTAAAGACTTGGTTTTTTTTAGATTTTGTGAACACAAGTTTTTATTTCAAATATAATGAATTATAGTCAATTTTGTTTTAAAAATTGTGGTAGAAATTTTGTTGAAGTTACAGTTATGCTTTTTTTAATTATTATTATTATTAATTTTTAATTCAATATTTTTATTTTTCATGTGGCCACTTTTACTTATATTCTTAGTTTTAAATAATTTTATTGAAACATTTAAATAAATGCTCCTTGAAAACTGTTTTAACTACAACTTTACAGTTCAAAGTTATAACTCTAACAATTGATAATTTTACAATGTTATGTAGACTACTGTAGAGAAATTTTGAAGTTTTACTTATAAATTTAGACCGTCTTAAACGTGTTTGTACTGACTCAAAAATGTTGTAACTAATAAAAATGACAGTCTAAGAATAATATTGATACATCATATCTTATAACTAAAAAGAAAAATTTTAATTTTGTTTTTAATCTCAAGTTTTCTATTGAAATAGAAGTTTTAGGGTTTTTATTTTTTGTAGATATAAAAAGTTTTACTCTGCTAAGAAGTGTTATTATTTATTTCAAAAATAGTGATGTTTAGTAAATAACGTGTGTCGGTTTTAGAAATACATAGTTGAAATTGTTAAAATATAATTTAATCTTGATTACTTCATTAAATAAGTATTTTCAGATTTTTTGATGTATTTATTTTTTAAACATTGTACATTAGAATTTAAAAAAAACTTTAAGCATTTTTTGTATAAATAAATTTGGTCAAATAATTACTAGTAACATTATATTATGTTTTACACTTAACTTATAAAAAGTGTTTTTTTAAAGCTAAATGTTAAGAGTTGCGTTCGATGTTTGAATAAATATGTTATTATATTTTAATAAAGGCTCTTCTCAGCCTACAAAAGTAAATAATGTTCCGTTAACTGAAGAAGAAAAAAAGAAAAAGATGGAAGACTATAAGGAAAAGATAAATGAGCGAAGAATTGAAAAACTTCTTGAACAGCAAAAGGTTTAGCAAATACTCATCTATTTAATGTATCTTAATATAATCAATTAGATTTTATTATATGCAATCAGCTTATTATTACTTTGAAGTTTAGAGTTTAGCGAAGTAATTATTCTGTAAGCAAACAATTTCTTTATTTTCGATCAATAAAATTATGTTGTTTTAATTTCTTTTTTAAAGTAAACTGAGTTATTCAGTAAACTTTTAAAACTATTTAGTATATTCAATCCTGCTAATAATAGCTATATAAGAAATTTATTTGTATGAATAACAAATATAAAACTTTCTCAATCCATATACTCTGACAAAAAATCTTAAAAATATTTTCTATATACTACTATTTTAGGATAAACTTGGTATTTTTAAAGTTAGTAATTTTTTCAACAACTTTTTCAATTTTAACAAATACGTGTGACCATAAAAAGATCTCATTAAAAAAAAAAGTCAAAAAGTTAGTAATGCTAAAAAAAATCATACGGTTTAAAAAATGCAGATTTTGAAAATATCAATATAAAAATAATAGGACCTCTAACAAGTCAAAAAATTTCCAACATTTTTATGACGAATTCATAAGCTCAATTCAAACCTTAATTAAACGTTTCACACCACTTAATTCAAAAAATAACAAAAGTAAGAAATATCCATCTCACAAGATTATTAAAAGAAAAACTTATTCTGTACAAAAAATAAGACAAATAAATCCATTTCTAAAGATAATAAAAATAAGTCAAAATAATATCAATTAGCCATTAAAATATATAGTTTTGAATTTGAATATGAAGAAAAATTCTGCAAAAAACCGAATTCAAAAAAGTTTTCTAGTTACGTAAAATCTAACCTTAAATTTAGTACTGTAATACCCCCTTTTATATGAGAATGTTAAGATAAAACAGTAACCTTAGATTTTTAAAAAACCTCACTTTTTAACATAAGTTTTCAAAAAGTATTTAAAGAAGATGATAACCACCAAAGTTTTAAACTAGCTCAAAAAAATTGTAGTAAAATGGAAAACTTTTTAATAGCTAATGATAACATTAAAAGTTCAACTAACCACCTAAAACATAAAATCATAAGAACCACAGAAAATATCCCGCCATTCATTAAAGTATGCAATTCCATCATTAAATTTTCCATTTTCATTAATTTTCAATTGCTATATAGAATTAGCTGAAGTACTGGAACAATAGAAAATGTCTTTTGTCACTCCAGTCCATAAGAAAAGTAGTAATTCAACGCGATAAACTATAGGCCAATATCTTTAACTAGTGGCTTTTCTCCAATTTTTGAATTTTATATATCTATAAAAATTCTTAATCACCTTTTTGACTATAATTTACTATCTAATACAAAATTTGGTTTCGTCCCTAACCGCTCGTCAAACATTTAACTGTTAACATGCTTACATTCATGGATAGTTCCTTATTTGAAAAACGAATATATTAAAGTAGTTTACACTGATATTATAAAAGCTTTCAATTCAGTATCACACAAAAGATTTAAAAAAAATTGAGTCATTATGAACTACATGAATCGTTAGTGAAGTGGTTCAATAATATTTTAAATAGGAGATCACAAAGATAATTTATCACACATTAATGATACGCTGTCAGACCCTTTAACGAAACACAGTGGTATACCCCAAGGTGGTGTAGTTGGTCCCTTTTTTTAATTTACATTACCGACATTAATTCAAACATTGATATTAAAAGTGGTATGAGTTTATTTGCAGATGATACAAAAAAAATTATTTAGTCAAATATATCTTTACAATTTACTCTAGATAATATCTACAAATGGCTAAAAACAAGAAAACTTGCTTTAAATCATAACAAATGTAAAGTTCTAGCAATTAAGAAAAACAAACCGTTTGACCCGATTGACCTATTTATCAATAACACTAAGATACCAACCGTTAAAGTTTTTATGGATTTAGGAATATATATCTCTCAATATTTAAAATGGAATGAACACATAAGTTATTTATATAAAGTTGCACAAATTTCATCCTATATAAAAAAGTTTTAAAACTAGTTCAGCTACTATTCTGACAAAACTATTTAAAATATACGTTCGTCCTAACCTTGAATACAATACCTAAATTTGGTCACCCTATTTAAAGAAGAAACTAATAAAATTGACTCTGTGGAAATAAATTTTACCCGTTTTATATGTAATCGTTGTAACATATCCAATACATCATATAATGATATATTGGTTAAACTTGGATTAAAATCTCTAGAACAGGGGTCGGCAAACTGCGGCCCTCAAAGTCAAAATCTGCGGCCCGCGAGCTCCTTTTCAGCAAAAAATATACATTTTAAAAACAATAAAAGTTATATTTTTGTTGTAAAAACTTCTATTTAGGCTCTTAGTTCAATAAATACTTATTATTAATGGTCTAATATTGCTTAATTTGTTATACTTTTCATCTTAAATAATATTTTTCTACTGATTACTGGAATATATTTTAAATAAATGCGGCCCTTAAGTCACATAAGGCTGCCGACCCCTGCTCTAAAACATAGAAGATGGTATTTTAATTTATTTACTCTTTATAAAATTATAAATGCAAATATAAGGTTTTCTTCAGTCAATTTTTCAGTTTTTTCCATAATAAATATCAGTTAAGAGGAAATAGTAAAAACATTTAATGTTTACATAATTTTAACAACAGTCAGTCGCAAGGTTCATTTATTCACAGAGCAAAGACTATGTGGAAAAAGTTACCACAGGGTGTGGTATCGTGTGAGAGGGTGTAACATTTTAGCTTAAAACTAAAGAGATTTAATCTAAATATTATAAATATCAGTAAATTTCAATATTTTTCCATTAAAAACAGTAGAGAAAAATAAGTAAATAATTTTTTCATAATATATCATCTAAATTAACTACTGATTTATTCATTTTTCTCTTTGTAATATTAATTATTTTATTTTCCTACGCCTCCCTCCTAACAAACTATTAATTTATTTTTATTAATTTTGTACAAATGTGTTGGTATGTACTAAGTTATCGCTTTTTATATCAAGCAAATAAGTTTAAACTTATGAATGAGTTCTTTGTAATTTTAACTTTGTTTAATATTTTGTTTATATTTATTTTTTGTTAATTATAAATGTATTTTTTTTTTTTTTTTTCTTGTGTGTACTGTTTAAGTGGCTCAGGTTGTGATGCCTGAGTTCAACATTGCACAAAAAACAATATTTTAATAATAAAGTGATTTCTCCAATTACAGAAAGAAAAGGAAGATGAAGTAGCACGGAGAAAAATGGGGCAGCAGATGCAAGAATTCAAAGAAGAGCAGAGAAAGAAGCAGTTGTTGGAAGCCGCCGCACAAAAAAGAAAAGACAAAATCCTTGAAAAGTATTTTATATTAACGTTTTAATTTGATTTGATTCTCATTTATCATATAGTTCTTTGTTTTTGTATAGTTTTTAAAAACTTGTTGACTGAATGTAAAAGGTTCGTGCAACACTACAATTATCGTTAATTTAGATTTATACTTATTTTGTTGTAGCTTATAGTTAATATTTAAAAGAATAAAATTGTAGTATGTTAATAATAAAAAAAAATCAAATAAAATATGTAGTAAAAACTTGAAACATCATTAATATTTTGCACTCAAATTTCTAACATCTAGCTAAAATTGTTATCAAGTTAGCGGTTGTTTTTTTTATTTATTTAGTTTCAAGTATAATTGTGATAATGGTTCAGTTAATTCAATTTATTTGTTTTATATATATATATTGGTATCAAAACTATTACTCTAACACGTTATTTGTTTTTATCTCATATTTATTTTGTATCTGTTAATTTGTAAAACAATATTAATTACAGGGTGGTCACTAAACCTGGAATTTTAAACAATTTTACGTGTATAGTAGTGAAATTTCTATATGACAAAAATTTATTATAGAGATAAATAAATTCTGTCCTCATGATTTTTTTATAAAGAAACACATTTAAAGTAGCTTAACAGTATCTTTTCAATTTAGTTATACTATTTAAAACAGTTTATTACTTTAAACTAAATTTTAAACAAAAAATAGACCCACAAACTTGTACTTTCAAAAACCTGGAGGAATTTTTTTTTATTTGTGGCCCCTGTAATTTAGTGTGAATTTTGAAATTTATTATAAGTTCTATTGAAAACAAAATGATTAAACTTTAATTAATACGATTTTGAAAATATATCTGATTTATATTAAAACATAGGTTGTTAGTACATAACTGATTTTTTTGGAACGAGTCTAAATTGCACGAGGGGACTAAATTGCACGAAAGCACAAAATTGCACGAGGTTAGAAAATTGCACGGGGGAACAAAGTTGCACGAAGACGATTTTGCACCAAGGGTCAATTTTGCACGAGAATAAAAAATAAACAAAAAAAAAAAACTAATGAAAAAAATGAAAAAAAAATTAATGACCGAGAATAAGGGTTAGGGGTAACAGTGAAAGTAATAAAAAAAAAATAGTTTAAATAAATGCTACCGAGGGTAAGGGTAGGGGTAATAGTTATAGTAAAAAATTAAAAAAAATTAAGTAACTTACCGACCGAGAGTAAGGGTTAAGGGTAACAGTGATAGTAAAAAAAAATAAAATAAAATTATAGCCCGTGCAAAATGCAAAATTGTCTGCTCGTGCAAAAGTGATCCTTCGTGCAAAAGTATCTTTGTGCAATTTTGTGCACTCGTGCAGTTTTGTACGCTCGTGCAATTTAGACAGCTACCCGATTTTTTTTGTTGTACTTATCTTAATTGCTATTTAGATTATTATCCCTTTTAAGGCAGGCGAGAGAGGAGGTGTTGAGGAAGATAGCTCAAGACAAAGCTGAAAGGCAGGCGAGGGACAGAAAAGAAAAAGAAGATCGAAATCGTTCGACCTCTATTGATCAGAAAGCTACTGCGTCTGTTGTGAACACTAAAGAAATAGTAATACAAGTTAGATTTTTGACTTCTTTAAAAATATATTTCTATTTGCAAATTAGCTTACTAATAAAAAACTGATAATAGCAGGTTTGTCAATTTAAAAAAATTATGTTTAGTAACTCTATAATCTTTCAATTTCACAGTTTAGATTTCCCAATGGGTCGAACTTAGTGCGTACATATGAAGCAGATGCGACTTTAAATGATGTTCTGTCAGATATAAACAGCGAGGCAAGCAATACTGCTGGGGTTAATTTCCAATTAGTGCTGAGTTACTCTAACCAAGTGCTTGAAATTGAAGATGGTGATAAGAAGCTTAATGAGCTTGGAATCAGTAACAGATCATCAGTAAAAGTTGTGCCAGTAAGTTTTGTTAAAATAAGCGTTTTACTATTTCTGATTTATTTCATACAATTTTCTTTTGCTGGTGTTAGTTGTACAACTTTAATGAAACGTTTAGTTATATATTTAAAGGTCTGTTAGTTAGTAATTGTTTTAATAGTAGTTGTTATAATTGGATTAAGCACAAACACTTAGATAAATTAAAATGCGTAAACGATTTGTTTTGACAGTACTAAAAACAAGACAATTGATTTACTCACAAAACTTAATTAACTGAATTGCTTTTAATTAGTTCTTTTCTTTTATAATTATAGGCGGATTCTAACTCTTGGTATAATAATTAGTTGTATTTTTCATTATATCCTGTATAAATTAAAAAGCTGACTAGATAATTGCAAACTAATTAAATGGGTCTGAAACCTTTTACTTATTTTGTTTTTTACAAAGCTTCAAACTAAACTAATGTAAAGCTGTAAAAATATTCTTATAACTATCTCACAATCTTATTCTTAGCTTACTAAGAGTATTTGAAAAATATAAAAATCTAATGCAATTAGTTTTTTTGATAGGTATACAAATAATATTGTGTAATATTTATTGAAAATGAGTAAAAAATAAGCAAAAATCATGGGCCCGTTTAATTAATTGAAATTATCTAGCTTACTTTTTGGTTATACCGAAAGTTATGAAAAATATAAATATTACCGAAAAATATTCCCTAACAAGCGTCTTCTAGCGGTTCACACTTTTCACTAATGCGAAACAGCAAGCAGTTTTATTTAGAAACGACATTTGCTGCTGCAACACTGTCAATAAATTACATTTTTACTGATTTTAGTTAATGTTTTATTACCTTGTTGACTACAGTATTCTAAATAAGTAAGTTTTATTTTAGTTACTTGTGGACCACTAGTTAAAATATTGTGGTTACAATGTTGCGTATATTAATGTTCAATTTTTATTGAATTTCTAAAACTTAAAGTAAAGAAATAAAAACCAAGTAACTGAAACATACAACAGGGTGCTATCAATAGAGGTTGGCGAATCGGCGATTTGTGCTCTTACTTGTTTTCATACGTGCCTGGTATGAACAGCGCTCGTGTGGACCAACCTGCCGTCACTCCGATCACATCGAACGACCAACAAAACCAACCATCGCCCACATCGTTTGTTTTCCAATGTTCTTTATTTTCACACTTGGTTATAAAAAAATGAAATTACTATTTATTTGCAGCGGAGGAGTGAGAAGGCGCAATGTCGGCAGGTTGCACGACCTCCGCAACTACTCCGATGACGAAGATGCTACTTACAACGGCAACTCAACTCAGCAGATGTAGTTATGACGTCACAAAGGATTAGGTACCAGTGCAATTTTATTATTTTTATTTTTGTAACATGTTGCAAGCTTTTTATGTAGTATTAGGCTATAACAGTATTGTATCATTTTAAACTAGCTTATAAAGTTGATGTTTTCAACATCCAATGGCTTTTTTAACATATTCTTTTGTTTAAGATTCTATTTAGACTAAATTAGTATTTTATTTTTACACTTTTTTGTTGTTGTTTATAGTTAAATTAAGTTTTGATTTACTTTAAACAGTTAATATAATACTTACGTAAAAAAAACTCGTCTTTAAAGTAAATTATAGCTGTTTTAATCTATAACTAAAGTTAAAATTTAAATATAATTTATATTCTCTGAAGTTCTACTCAAAGGTTTTTTTTCATTTGTAGAAATTTTATATTTAAAAAAAGAAGCTCTATTTATTATGTTTTTTGTTTATATCTTTATCAATATTAATAATTTATTTTTAGTTGGTGTCTTGTTAAGTTTTTAGGTTTTAAATTGATAAAAATTTATATGGCTTTGTGCTCAAGTAGACTTCATGTCTTCTTTAGATAAACTTGTTTAATAAATTAATTAATTTTTAATTCAATTCTTGGCTAATATTACTAAGTATAGATTGTATATTTAAAATTATTTAATTACTTCAGAATGTAACATGTCCTACTACTTTTTGTAGATTTAAAGTTAGTGCTTGTAATAAAACAATTTTAGTTTATGAAATCTTAAGACTCGACTAAATTATCTGCCGATAACGACTGAGCCTTAACTTTTAAAGTTGCCTTTTTTCTTAGCTTTAAAAAAGTATTACAAAAATTAAAGAACAAAAT
This sequence comes from Thalia democratica, assembly GCF_965202585.1. Lineage (NCBI taxonomy): Eukaryota > Metazoa > Chordata > Thaliacea > Salpida > Salpidae > Thalia > Thalia democratica. The sequence continues at coordinate 66,001,385 of NC_139165.1, forward strand.
AGCTTCAAAAAAGTAATTGTAGTTTAAGAGCAGCGGTTCTTAGACTTTTTGGAAATTTATTACCAAGTTTACCTCTTTTTAAAAGATAATTATAAAATTTACTTTCTATTTACTTATACAAAATAGTGTTTTATTTTGAACCTTAATCTTATTTGATATTAAAAAATCGTAAAATTTAATTTAAAAAAGAGATTGCAAATAAATAGTAACTTATAAATTAAAAAGGCAATTAATAATCATAGATTTACACAACATTTAATAAAGAAAATTTACCTCCTAAAACAAGGGAGTTTACCCCAGGTTAAGAATCACTATTATTAAATATTGTATTCAAATACTAAGTAAATATTTTGTTATCAAATTATATTATATAAACAATTTACTTTTATCAGAATATTTACTAAAAAAAAGGTTTGATAACAAGTTCAATTGATTACTTGGCTTAATTATTTGTAAATTTATTACCTTTTGTTTTACACACGTTGACAAATATTTTTTTAAATGTAATTTTTGATGAACAAGTTAAAATTAAACTGTAGTTGTTTTAAAATTTTAACTAGACAGTACAGCGCATCCTCATTTATCCGGCCGTGTTGGGCAAGTTGTAAATAAGGCTGGATTAGCCTTTGGCCGGATAATAACAAAATATAGTTTTTTAATACCTACCTCGTTAATATTATGCAATGCATAAAATAAAACGTACGCTTAATTAACTGCTAATTTATTTTAATTTTCTTCAACAAACTAGAAATTAAAACAGAAAAAAATAAACGAAACAAAACTTTATAAAGTTTGAAATTAACTTAACGAAAACAAATTACATCGTGAACAGTTCTAATATCGCAACTCTTTCAAAAATAGAAAAGTAGAAGTTTGTTTGACATAACTTTCTTTTTTCTTAGCATAAAACTCACGAAAGTGGATAAGTTGTGAAAAACTTTTCTGGTGTGGTTTCTGGTTTTTGTGTCATTCGGCCGGTTGTGTACTAATGCTGAGATATGTCCTGGTAACAATCTAAAATACAACCCTAGTTTCATCGCGATTAATAATTCGGTGCTGGGAGTAGCCCTCAGTTTTGTATTCTTATTATATTTATATAGCGCAATAAAGTAGAATTATAACATATTTTTTTTTTAAAGAATATAAACTGGTTGCTTAGTTATTGAAATCAAATAAGATATGTATTCATTATAAAGCATTGATTTTAGCTGAATTAAATAAATCTACTTCTCGACTAAAATCGGCCGGATAAGATGAAGCACTCTGTATTATCAACAAAAACAGGTTACTATGAATATTAAAAATAAATAATTTGAATTAGGTTAATATCTATTTTAAAATTTATATTAAAATAAACCATTCTAAAAGTTATATCTAAGTTTGTACTTTTATAGCTTTGAAATTTTTTAACACAACTAAAATATATTTAGAGGTTGAGTTATTTTTTTAAGATTAATTGTTACTAGAGGCACGTAATCCTGTTCTGTCTAAGAAAATAAAAAGGTATAAAAACATAATTCAAGATAAGTAAAAAAAAAGTTTACTTAATAATTTATTATTTTTGAAAATAAACAATTACTCTGTTTCACCGCAGAGCGGATTTTCAAATCGTAAATCTGTAGTAAAATAATAATGTTAAAAATGACAAATATTAAAAAATTGGTTTGAGTTAAGTTTATATACAAAAAAAATTAAAACTATAGCCCTAGCAGACAAGAGAAAAACCTTAAACAAGAGAAACGAACTGATAACCCAATGCCCACATTACTTAAATGAATATTTATAATTTATACCTCACATAGGTATCAATTTTATTAAGATATTTTATTATTTGTGCATGTATCATAATATTATTCCCATTCTCAGTCTTAAACTGTTAAAACAATTTTATTTATTTATTTTTTCAAGTCTGTTTATTAGTTAAATATATTTCATTAAGATATAAGATAAATTGTGCATACCCTATAATATACCCATTTCCAGTTGTAAATCATAATTGTTGGAGAATTAGTATATATATTTATTTTTTTCTTGAGTTGAATTATTAGTAGTTTATACTCTCTTTGATTATCTCTCAACTAAATATATTTTATTTTTTAAATTTAACATCTGAAATCTAACCCTCATTCTATTTTTCGCTTATCTAAAATTTTTCACAAAAGCCATTTTATTCTTTGTCATCATAATACAACTGTGTTAACAACAACAATGCTTTCAAAAAAATTTTTAATGCTTACTCCCTGGTTTTATTTTGAACATTATTAATTTATTATTAGAACTGTGTGCTTAATAATATGTATCTACTACTCCATAACTTTTAACTCTGTATAGTTTTTATCTCTTTAAATCTATGAGATATCAATACCCCACAGTATACTATGGTTTAATTGTATTGTATAATTTTTTTTTTGTATATAAGCTTAACTCAAACCAATTTTTAAATATTTGTCATTTTTAACATTATTATTTTACTACAGATTTACAATTTGAAAATCCGCTCTGCGGTGAAACTGAGTAATTGCTTATTCTCAAAAATAATAAATTATTAATTATCAATCTCCTATTAGTGGATAGATTACTGTGTCCTGTTTATTTGTTCTAAACTCTCTAGTTATAAAAAAAAGTTTACTACATCAATCAAGAAAGAAGCCTTTTTTATACGTTATTCTTTAAAATCCTCTAAAAACTTAGTTTGTATAAGTTTTGTTTTTAAATAGTAAAGTGACCTTTTTGTATGAGTGTTTTATTGTAAAAAATTTCAATGTTTAGAAAAATCAATCGCGAAATACTTTACTACATATTGATAACACATTATTTTAGCAAAGCGGTGCTTAACATTTATATTTGTAAACAAAAACGCATTAAGACTTTAACTTTTATAAAAAACATGGCATTACTTCATGAAACTTAATTTACTTTTTAACTATTTCTATATTTAAAATTTTCTTTAATCTTAAGGTGAGTGGTCCGAAATTTTAAAATTTATGTATTGTTCATGTAATCATGCGCATAGTTTATAGTTTCTGAATGACAAAAAAAAAGACGCTTAAAATAGTTGGCTCTAGGACCTGGTGCACAAAAAACCTTTCGGAGATAGAAATATTGGTATATATTAAACATTGCATATATAAAATATTGATAATAGCACACTACTTTTTTTATTGTTCATTTGTTTTAATTTTTAGAAATTAAAACAAAGACCTAACAATATAAAAGACTTTAAAAAAAAATTCTGAAACAATTATAAATACTAATTCTCAAAAACTTTTGTCAATAAATAGTTTTCAACGTTACGAATTGATAAAATCTCAACAGATCGACTCAACGTTAACGATATAGTATAATTACAAAGTCCTAAAACAAATATTGGAAATAATAGTATTTATTAAAAACTATTTCGAAATATAATCAATTTATAAGTCGAAAGTCGTAGACCTTCTGCGTATATTTATTCTAGATTCATTATAGTGTTCTGTACATTCAGGGTTAGCTCTAAACCAGTAGTTCCCAAATTAAGAAGCGATATTGCTCCCTTTGAAAAACCATTCATTTTTTATAATAAAATAGTTGTGCAATAATGGTTATTGTTTCAAAAAGGATAACTCTTTTTTTCATCATGCAACCAGGATTAGTATCATTGATTTTCGAGCAAAGTTTGACAACAATTAGATCCAAATTGTCTTAACCTTATGCTTAGTTTGTTAAAGCGTATTTATAGTCTGCAACAATTGTATATTTTATTGTTAGCTTTAAAATTCTTTAAAATCTAAAGAGAAACGATAAATTATAAAAAATACTTTGTTTTTAAGGTTTCATGACTATGGTTTAAATGAAGTGAATATTTTTTAAAATTCTGGTATCTAGAGCTTTTGTTTATCTAAATTAAAAACTTTATTAATATGTCATTAAATTTTTAACATTTCAGTTCATACTTGAAGAAATCTTAGCCAAAAATTAAATGTAAACATTTATCTTTAATCAAACTTCTAAAAACTAGTACATCTGAAAAGTTGAACTGAATTGAAGTCAAATTTTATCTAAGTAACTGAAGAATAGTAATATATACAAAGTATGTTCTAAATTCATTAGAAATAAGTCAGATACATTTTAATGTAATTGTATTGCTAATTTATTATAATTTTTGAAAGGTTTACGTATATTTATGTCTTTCTAGTTAAAAAGTGAAAAAAAAAATTGTAACGTAAATTTTATAAATTAAAATCTGTGCCGAGTATAATTTTAAAAGGATATTTTTTTTTAATTTGATGGTTATAAATTCCAAGCTTTATTGTATTTAAACGTCATGAGTCTGTTTTTGATATTTTTAATGCAAAAAACAAACTTTTAGAATGGCTATACTTAGCAGGTTCTTTTTTAAGAAGTTGGTTTAAAAACTTAGTTTGGCTACGGTACTAACTGAGTCTGCTATTTATACTAAACCTTAATTGTTTACCTCAAACTGCGAAAACCGCTTAGTTTTTACGACAAAAAACACAATATCAAGTATTTGTTAAGTGATTTCTTCTAGTTTTTTCGATGGGTAAAGCTAAAAAAATATTATTTTTGTTTTGTAAAGTATTCGGAGTTTTAAACGCAGCTATCTTACATTAATGACAAAAAAAAAAAGAAATATATATATGTTAATATTTATAGTTTTTTATTAAATAACTTTTTAGATACAGTGAAAGTTGAAAAAAAAAAATTCAAAAACCTATAAAACAAAGCACTTTATTATCAACTTTATAGGAAGCTAAAAAATAAACTTATATTTATACTTTTACAAAGGTTTTGCTTACTAGGGAGATCAAATTGATAGGAAATGTTTCTTGCATTGATCAAAAAAAAATTGATATTTGGAATTTGAAAAATATTGCAACAAATTTTATTGTTAAAAACTATTAAAAAGTATTTTTTGGTTTTTAATTTCAATTTTTATTTCTAAAATAACTTTTAGTATTTTTATAAATTTATTTGTTTAAAATAAGATTATTTCTTTAAAATATAGTGAGAGATAGACTTATAGTATTAATTTCTCTAAAATGCAACTTTGTGAGGAACTTGTTGAACTCTCCGTTATTCCCTTATGTTTGAAAACTAAGATATATTTCCTAAGTTGTAAAAAATATGTTGTACTTTAAGAATTATATGTAAGAGTAAACAAAAGTGTGCAAAACAAGGTAAAATTGTAGAATTAACTACATCCCTAAAAGTTCTTGAATTTTAAAAGTTTTTTTTATTTTTAAAAGTTAGGTTTAACATTTGAATCAGTTTTTTAAAGATACGTCATCGGTATATTTGCAACAATTACTAATTGAAATGTTTTAATTTAATTGTTTATAACTGATTATGTATATTGTTTTGGATAAATATTAAATTAAATATAACGTTTTATGAAATGAATATTTTGTTTTGGCAAAAGTTAAGCTAGTTAACTAGTTACAACATGGAATAACAAAACAAAAACTTTAAATTTAAATTAAAAAAAAACTTAAACTATAAACTAAAAAATAATCATGTTAAAAAATAACAAGTTTTTTTTTCACAGTATCTTATGTAAAATCTAAAATAAAAACTGAATGATTTTTTATTCATTTATCGATTGTTTTTTCTTTATTCTCAGCTTTGGCTACTTTTAATAACTTACACTTTTTTTTTTTGAAAACTTTTTATAGCTTTAAGTTTAACACTTTTTTTTATATTGATTTAGAATTTCATAAATTTTATTTCTACTTTTTATATTAATAAAGTTTTCTCAAACTTTGAACAAATTTATATTGATACAAAAAAGTCAATACAGCAATTCTCCCAAAAAAGTATATTTAAAACTTTTAAAAATATCTGAAAATTTTTTAACAGTCGAAACAAATCAAAAATAATTTCTAGCTATCATAATTACAATATTAAAATTTAACTTTTTCTTTTGTAACTAATATAAATACAATAAGTGCAAAAATTTGCAGTATATATAACTTATTTCGAAGCATTTAGAAGCTTTTTAAAAACTTTAAAAACTGAAGCATTATGTCTTCATAATAATTTAGGTTTTTGTTCTACTTATAACTTAATGTTTTTAATGTAGCAGTAATAATTTTCGATAATATATCTTTTCCTAGTTGATTTTTTTTAATTTTATTACAAACTATTTTAAGTTTTCAATTTTAATACATTTTGCTTATGACAGAAAAATTTTTAAAAACAATTATGTTTTGACTCAACGACATTTTTTTTTACTATTATTGCATTAAATAGTTTGAATAAATTGAATTAATATTTAATTAACAGCATTTTGATAAATAATGAATTTTTACTAAGTTTACGAACTTTATTTTTATACTATTTTGTTTTTGATAAACCTTAATACAGTAACCTGCCGCTTAGGTACGCACTGCCGGTTGGGTAAGTACACTTTAGCCGAAAAACGCTGTGTACAAAATGCAATTTTTTTACTTAAAGATTAAAAGACAAGCCTAAAAGTAGTACTACAAAAGTACTATACTTTATACTGTATTTATTTTGATTTAGTTAAAACTAAAGAAACCAGAAAAAAAATTACGAGCATATTAGATGGAAAACAAATCAATTATTTTAAACAAACATATTGCTATTTATTTAAAGATAATAACGAACAGTGCAACTTAAATTTACAAACCACATGATTAAAATATAAATGTTAAAAGCGTATAAAAATCTAAATTAAATAATACCCCGTATGATTGAAACAAAAACGTAAAAATTGTACAAAAAGCGAAACTAACGAAAAAAAAGGCATTGCAATTGACATTTACATATCCCATAATTAAGATATTTATCTAAAATGTAGGTAATTAAAGACCAAAATTTGTTGGGTACGCAATGCCAGTTGTGTACGCACTTTGGCACTGTATTCTAACTGCGTAACTAAGCGGTAACTACTGTATTTAGATTTTTTATATTTTTCCCGTAGGACTTGAAATTCAAAACCTAGACTACCTTTCTGGCACAAAAATACATTTTTAGAATATAAAATACATTCTACTAAAACTTAAACTATAATAATGAACAAATATTTAAATCAAATAGTATTCTTTTTCTGGACAAAGAAGCACAACAAAAATATGAAACATAAATAAGTACTTAATAATAATTTTTTAAATAGTACGACTTAAACCCACGTTATATTTTAAACTTTCTACTTGTTTTACTTTTTGAGTTTTAGTTTTAAACAAGGGCTACCAAAATTTTTTTAACTCTAATGATAAATTTGTTTTTAATTATTGGAATTTTAAAAGTTTAAATTCATGTTTTTTACCTTTATAGTTCATTCATACAACTCTACCAGGGATAAGCGGACTGCGGCCCTAAAAGTAAAGATCTGCGGCTTGCAAGAACTTTCCAGCTAAAAACATCCTACTTTAAAACAATAAAAGTAAAATTATTGAGCTTAAAACGAACTATTAGGATCTTGATTTGATAATTATTAAGTACTAGTGCAAGGGTCGACTGGCAGTTGGAGGTCGCAGGCCAAATTTTCAAGTTTTAAAGTTTTCACGGGCCGCAGTTTTGGTTTTAGTGAATTTTTAATAACTTATTAGTTAAATTTTTTCAAACAAAAATAAAACAGTTTTACTTTTATTTACTTTATGAGTTTAAATGGCTTTTAGCTACACATAGATGGCCTATTAAAATCGTACATATTTATCGGACTAAAATTTACATTCAATAATGTACTTAAATCTTAATAAAATGTCTACTTTTAAAACACTTAATAACTTTATTTTTAATTACCATTTAACTTTCAATGAAAACTGAGTTAGAAAAACATTTATAGGTCACTTTTATATATTTATCATGTAAACAAATATCGATTCATATACTTTTTAAAACATTAGTTAAAAATAATCTTTACGAACTAAATAACTTGCTCTTATTTAAAAATTCAGTAATCTTTTAACTAATTTACTAAAATAAATTCATACCCGTCTGTATTATGAAAATTAAAACTAGTTTTTAACATAACTAGTGGTTAAATACTCTAGTAACATTCTTTATCATTAATCAATACAGTCTTATACATGGTTGCTGTCAAAAATGCCTGAGTTACATCAAACTAGTCTAAGTTTATTAAAATTTGAAAAAGCCAAAAACTTAAAGACTTACTATTAACCAAGCTTAAATACCTAAAATATGATTTTCATATAAAATTACTTAATATGTTGCTGGACTAAAAAAAATACAATTTATAAACTACAATTTTGAAAAATATTTTAAAAATTCGAAGGTTCATTTAAAGTAGTATAATTAGAAATTTTAAAACACCTAAGTTATTTAATGTGACTTCAAATTCACAAAAAAGAACAATAACGAAGTTTGCTAATAGTTAAGTAAGTATAAACAGCATAAACACAAACGTTTAGTTATCATAAGTTAGCTTTGAAAAGACAGATGAATTTCTAAAATTATTTTTATTTAAGTATAAAAAATTATTAAGCAATTAATAAAAATCAAAAAAAAATTTTTGTTGAGTATTATGGCAATTCTTTAATGCTTTATATTCCATTTAAAAAAGTATAAGTTAAAACTATATTGATTAAAAATATATAGAATAATAAATTTAACATACCTAAATGAAGTATAAACTTATATATTAGCTCAATAAAAAGAACATCTGTGTATTACAGTGTTTAATATAAAGGAATTGAATTAGTTTTTAAATAAATATCATTTAAAAGGAATAGATATTTTACACTTATATAACAATTCAAAATCGATAAATTCAAATTTCGACAATAAAATTCTTAAAAAAACGTTTAAGAGACCATAATTTTATAGCAATATATATACTAAATACATGTAAAAATAAAAAATGTTAAATTAAAAATACGTTAAATTAAAATCTACAGCTCAATTTTTCTTTTTTGTAAAATTTTAAATAGTTTTATAGATTTTTAAAAAGTATTTTATAAAAGTATAAGAGTTACTATATTTTGAAAACTATTTTATTCATACCTAAAAAAGTAATAGATACTTTGCAAAACGAAAAAAATAGCTTGTAGATATAAGACCTACATACTTTTTTTCAATTATGTTTTTATATACATTATTTTTCGAGTTGTGCAGAATTAAACTCTATTTTTATTCTGAATTGTTTGAATTTTAAGTGTACGAATTCGAATAATCGTGCACCCAAAATGTATAAATGAACATAAAACTATTTTAACTTATGTCATATATTGTTTTCTATTTATACACTTAAACATTTTATGTAGAAAAAATTGTAATAGAAAATTGTGCTTAAATTACACTTTATCTGACTTAAGTATTACAGGGTTAATTTAAGTTAAAAAAACTGTTCTGAGTCACCTTAAAATGTTCTAAGTCATCTGTACTTTTCTAATTTCTAAAAATTTTTTTTTTTAGTTTACAATATAAACAAAATCAGTTTGTTAGAAAAATATGTTCGAGAAATAAAATCGAGAGACCAACTGGTCTGAGATATTTTAAAATCTTAAAACTATCCTCAGCATTTTATAAAATAAAAAAAATTTCTTAAGTCATCCTAAGTTTTTTCAGATATTCTTAATATCCTGATTCATCCTGATATTTTCTGAAATTTTAAAATACCCTGAGCTTTTTAATTGTGTGGCAACCCTGGTATTAATTAAAAATTTATATACCATTTGAAAGGTTTTTTGGATACTAATTCTTAAACAATTAATTTTTAATTTTTGTAAGTTCGTCTTTAAAAGCGGTAAAGTTTGAGCATATATTAAGCGCTCTGTTTAGATAAAAGTTTATTAAACCGAGTTTCCAATATTTTTTACAAATACTAGTGTATTGCATATATTAAACCTGTGTCTGTTACTTTTCTGTACACATTTGTGTGTATTTGATTTGATACTTGTTTTACTTCAGTGTCGAGAAATCGACAACATTTAAACAAAATGAAAATACTAACACAAAAAATGAAATAAAAACAGAAACCGAAAACTGCTCTTATTTCACAACAGTTTACGGAAGTAGTACTTGTTCAATAAGATTCCAAAAACGAATGGCATCCATATTTCTACAACACAACATTAATATTAAACCGGCCTACATATAATTTTCTATTTTTGTTTGAACACACTTAAATATAATTAAAGTGAAAAAACAATTTTAATAGAAAAAAATTATGCTTAGATAACACTTAACTTAAATTTAGTTCCAGAAATGAACGTTTGTGCACATTTGTGAATTTATTTGACTGAATTTATTTAAAATGCACAGAAAACAAAAAAAAAAGTCAAAACCAGAAAAATAATCTTCTACTTTATGTCTAACTATTATGTTGTTTTAAATGTTATTGTGTACACACAAAAATAACATACGGTGATAAAACGTCTTTAAAAGAAACTTAGGTACAGATTAGGTTATAGAAAATATTTAAAATGCAAATATATGATATATTAGTTAAACGCTGTGTAATGATTTTTTACACAATTGAATACATTTGCACTTAGTTTATCTATTTAATAAGTACGTAATTTTTTGAAGTTTGCCAGTTGTTATTGAAAGGAGAATGTAATTATTTAAACAGAGAAAACACATTTCTAGAAAGCTAAGCTGTCTTTTTCACATTTTTAAGTCAAAGAAATCTAAATATTTATGGTTTTACAGTGATATACTCAGACTTAAAACTAAATTAGTCAATTTACATTAAATCACCGAAAAAAAATCTACTTAAAACATATTTTGTTCAGCGGGCCACATTAACATGTTCGCGGGCCGCAGGTTTTTCTTTCGCGGGCCGCATTCCAATCAAAAAAAAAACTGTGCTCGCGGGCCGCAGATTTACCCTTCGAGGACCGCAATTTGCCGACCCCTGTACAAGTGCTTTTTAATAGAATGTTTTATTAAATCTTTGTATAGGAACAGTATTTTTTTTATATTTTTTTCAGTTTTATAAAAAAAATGCGCACTGCGAAAGACTTTCTTTTACTATGCGGTCCGCGAGCTAGTCTTTCTAGAAAAATTTGCTGTGACTTATAAAAATGGTGCTGATCCCTGATCTATACATTTAAATAAAATAATAACTAATTAATTAAGATGTACATAAATGTAAACGAAGTTTAGAGTAAATTATATGACTAACTTATTGTAAAATTCTAAATTTCAAGGGAAAATTAACAATATGCTTTTCTTAATAACTAAAATTAAGCTTTTTGCTTATCAAGCTAAATTTAGTAAGTTTTTACTACAAGAAAAAATCTTTACTACTTTTTTTCTCTAAAAGCACTATTTCGTAACTTCCTAAAAAATATGTTTTTACTACTTCTAATTAAAAAATATTTTAGATTGATCATACTTAATTGCAAAGAAAATTTTTAAAATGTAAAAAATAAACTTTAACCAAAATTTATAGTGTAAAAAAACTGTATGTAAACTAACAAATATAGTATACCTTGAGTAAAAATAAATTTAATATAAAGAATAATTTAGTTTTAGATCATAACCTTTAATTTTTTTTCAAGAACATGATTGCAATAAGTCGAAGAAAACACAAAAGTAAACGATGTTTGCTATACATTTTGTAATATTCACATGTATCAATTTTCCATAACGCTTTTAACTTTTTTACATATAGTTGCCTTAAAACAGGAGGTAGTTGACACAATTATACTTGATAATATTTTAGAACATTGGTTGTACATTTAACTTATAAATATATCTGTAAAAGTACAATTTTGTTTTCAATTTCTTTTTAATTAGAAACTAAAACTTAAAATTTAATTTACCTTAAAAAAAAATTTTTTTTTAATAACTTTTTGCTGTAAAAGTTATTTAAGTCATTTGCTTTATTTTTCAACTAAAATTAATTAAAAACAAGTAAGAAATAGTTTTGAAATATATATTTTTAAAACAGTTTTCATTTTTGTGGTCAAAATACTTTAAAGTATTCTAAAAGTTCTCTATAATAAAAAGCATTTTTCATCATTTAAAAAACTAAGTGAACTCGTATCCAATTATTTTTTATCTATATCAAACCATCTACAAACGTTTTTTTTCAAATACTTAAAAACAGATAACGTTATGTCGCATTTAATTAATTTTGATACTTACTGTAAAACAATTTATAATACAAATGTAGTTGTCCTACTTTTGCATAACAAAGTCTTTAAACCTTTAAACTATTTATATACCCTAGTAAGTAAAAAGTATTCCAATATTTTTTACTTTTATTAAATTAATGCAATAATATGTAATCTACAATAAAAAGTTTAGACTATAAATACAAACCGTACATTTAACATTCTAGAAATAATTTGTAATAATAATACTAATATAAGCAATTAAAATTAATTTAAATAAAGTATCGTACTTTTTTTTATAAAACACTTTGTTAAAAAAAAACCTTATACTTTACTACTTTAAACATAAAGCAAAAAAAAAAGTAATTCATCGAAGAACGCATTAAGAAGAAGCACATTTCAAAAGCGAAAATGTTGGAGAAGTTTCAGTTTCCGGTGTCTAGAGCTTCGAAGAAAACTTTGGGGGCGTTTTTCGTGTTAGCTTCAATCTGTGCCACCTTCAAAAGATCCACACCGCTTCTCTAAAGCTCTATTTATTTCTGCCTTTTCCTTTGTGCTCGGTAAGTCCGTGCGCTACGCAAAACTTGCATTCTTTAATCCCTCCTTCTTATCTGTCCCGAATTTTCTATGCTGATTATTACGTCACCGTGTGTGTTTGCAGCTTGACACGGAAACGCATCAGGTGTTTTTTTGTTTGTATAAAGGTTAGTGCTTTGATACTTTGGAAATCTTCGGAATTAAAAGTTCAAATTTTATACATGCTAAATACTTTCCAAACAACTTTTATTAAGTTATTACGTTTTAATTTAGAAAAAACAAATTTTTATTTTTTGTTTAGTTTCTAACTCGGTATTTACTTTTTTAGAAATAAAAACTTTCATAAACTACAAAAAAAAACATTCTATAATATTTTTTAGTTATCTTTTTGTTTAATAGTTTTGTAAAATATATATTTTTTTTTAAATGCATCTAACAAAAACCAAATATTTTTTACTTCTTTGCAGTAAATAATCGATTGACTTAAACGAAGTTTTAGCTTTAAAAGCGTATATTCTAAAGTGAATTTATTGAATGTTTGATTGAGCCTATTTTATTGTTATCTAAAAAAAAACTTTTTTTATTTAAATAAGAAATTTTTACTTTTAATAAATACTAGTTTAAAACTTGTAGTTAAACTTTTAAACTTGTAATTAAATAATTAATTAACAAAGTATCTTTAATTTTAAATAAATAAGTCTACAAATACGCTATTATTTACAACTAAATTTTACGAAACATTTGCAAAATCAGAAATTTATTAAATTTGATAGTTTATTCGTCTGTATCGAAAAAGACGGTCAAAAGCCATTTGCCTAAAAAAGAAAGTAAGAAGAAGAAATTCAGCGTTTTGTAGTATATAAATAAAAGAAATATTTAGAGGTAGCACAAAAAAATTAAAAGTGAAACGTAAAAACACAACAATAAGAAGATGTTCTAAATTTTGGCAAGAGTCGTCACGATAAGTTATACAAAACATAGAGAGTTGTGAGAATTGGGAATTATAATAAAAAACTACGTTGGAAGGTCACTGTCACGATTCCGGGTGGTAGTAGTGATGGTGATGATGGTGGACGTGCTTGTGTCTCTGGACCACCAGCGAAATCGGTTCATTTTGCTTGCCCGACAAGGGAACAATGGCAAAGGGAGTAGCGGTCACGCCCGGTGTATTGGGAAAGGGGCAAGGAGCGCCAGGATCGATGGAGTTGGCCCGCAGGTAGCCGTGGTTGCCCCTAGTAGAAGGTTCCATCAACTCTTGCACTTTTTTATCTTCTTCCGACATAATGTACTTTTCGCCTTTTGCACTGCAGTTCGTCTTGACTTTGCTCTTTCTCCTTTTGACTTTTTTACAATTGGTAACCTTCCGTTCGTTAGAAAGCAAAACAGGCAAAATGGTCGCTCCGACTTCTTCCCTGCTGACAGGCTGGTACAAGCGTAGGACGCTGGCGGAACTAGACGGAACTAAAACTTCGCAACTTCCCCGGTCGTCATCTCCTCCGTATTCAGAATTTGACAACGAAGAAGAAGTAGACGAAGTCACCAGCTTGCCTTTCTGCTTGCTTGTTATGTTAACGTGTTTTGTTTGCGGCGACTGTTGCTGCGAATTTTTGAGGAGGTCCTCCTGATTTTGCCACTGTCGAAGGCGGAGGTTTAGCATCTCGTGAAACTTTTCGTCAGAAGGCGAAACGCGTTTTTTGCTCCACGCCTCCGATGAAACGCGCTTGATGCCTTGGTTGAACCGCGGTCTGCGATGTTGCTTTTGATGTATTTTGTCTTCGTCGTCGAGCTGAGTGCTAACTCGCTCTGTGCCAGGAATCTGATGATAGTACTTCGTTCTCTCATCACAACTGTTTTGTCCGTCTTCGGGTTTGAAAACGCTCTCAGAACAGTTGGTGTGTTTTAATTTTGTGAGCCTGAAAAATTTAACAATGTTTAAATTGAATACCAGTCAGTTTGTTTAAATAATTATAGCTAGTAAGCATTTTATTCCAAAAAATCTTACAATTTTGTAAATACTTATGTTTACTTTTTGTATCTTAAATTATTGTGCTGTGTTTAATTGATAATTTTAATCTAACTCTGAAAACTTTTAATAATAATATTAGTCATTTTTTATGCAACTAACAAAATGTTTAACATTTAACAACGTTTACCTTTTGGTTCGGTTCTTTGATTTTGTTAAGACGTTTTTAAAACTCTCAGTAGATGAATTATCAGTTTGATTAGAAATTTCTGGAACAAGCGTGAGTTGTAGTTTCAAAGCATACTTCTCATTCTGGCTACTTTTCTCTGATATTAACTGATGATCAATCAACCCACAAAGAGAGGAAGTCAACCTTGCAACTAGCTGAAAGTAAATATTAGCAACATTAATATTAGCAACAATTAGTGAAATTAAGTGAAAGGTTTTTCAGAAGTTCAAATAAAACTAAATAAATTTAACTAAGTATGCGAAAACTTTTAAAATCTATAAACGCTGCAAGATATTTAAAAACTGTAAAAGTCTTATTCCACAGTTTAGTTTCAGTTTATTAGTTCAAACAATTTTTTTTAATGTATTCTGTTTTGAGTTTAAATATATATATACCAAGTATTCCGAGTTAGATAGAAAAAACTAATAATTAAATGTCAAAAAAATATTTTTCTTACGACCAAATACAGTCTATCCACTAAAATCATTTCATGGCATTCTTTTATACGGAAGTCTCGAAAGACTCGACAAAAGCTTTTCAACAATGATACTTGTGGGGAGACGGCGCGGCCAAGAGGTTTTGAAGTCGGAAACAATAAAAAGACCGCCTCAAAACACAATGACACGCCGACGAGCAATTAGTCCCGCGTTTTACACTTTCACAAGAAGAAAATACAAAGCAATTAAGATTTTAGCTTATTTGCACTTACTTAATTATTTTTTTCTGTAGCAAAAACCGCAAAGCTATTCTATTTAGAGATAATCGGTTGTGTATATTTTTTCAACCCGGACAACAAAGGAAACTTTTCTAGTTGATTAAGATTGAGCAAGCAAAGTATAAGAAAAAAAAATTAAAAATCTTAGCCTTTTAATCAGTTGCTGGAACACGCGTTGCTTTAATAAAATCGAAAAACAAAATTGTAAACGCTGCTAAGCGGCGTGTACGCTAAAACATTGATCTGCTACAACATAACTAATTTAGGAAACACGTTTTCTTTCCAAAAGACACTTCAAAAACATTTGCTTTAAATTAAAAAACTACAAACAGGAACGCACGGTCACTGGTACAAATTACTTGAAAACAAGAGAACTTACATCTTTTTGAAACTTTGTAGAGTTGACATTGTTGAAGTACAGAGTGTGCTCTCCCACTTCAGCGACGTTGCATGGACCTTCACTGCGCTTTTCCTGGTGCGTGCTTTCTTTTGAAACTTCTTCCGGTGGAAGTTCAACTGAAGAATAATTGAAGTTTTTATTTGTCTTTTTTACGATTTTTTACAGTTGGCAGTTTTTATCAATTTGTATAGTTCATTTATGCTGTTTCGTTATCTTAAGATATAAAAGTTTAATGTACAAAAACATTGATTGCGTAAGTAAAATAAATTTCTTGTCGTACTAAATGTTTAGAAATAAATTTTACTGTGTAAGGTTTTTTTAAAAGCTTTAGCTTTATTATTTAAAAATTTTCAGTTCGAATGCTTAGGTTTTTTCCCTCATTATAAGATATAATTCAAAAACTCAAAACAATACTTTAATAAACGAAGTTTGTTAAACAAGAGAACTTTTACAAAACATACCTTTTAAACCCGAAAGGAAATTTTTGCAGCTGTAATTACGGTAAAGTTTGATGTTCTTGTTAAGGTTTTCTTTTTGAGCTGTACTTAAAAGGTGTCTCGTCTGTAAAATAGTTTCATTAATAAAAATGTTTCAAAATAGTACTTTTAAAATATTTACAAAATCCTTTATTTGCTTCGTAACAAATGTAAGTAGGAAATTATTTTGTTTTGCACTAATCATTTCCAATTATTAAGGTATTTTAAGTTAATCTATTCTTAGTTCACGTCAATTTCAATAACATTTTTAAAACATTTAATTTTCGTTAAACAATGACTATAAAATCGAGTTCAAACTATTTAGCTATATGCTGTTTAAAGTTTTTTTCACACTCAAGGAACAGTTTAAAAAAAAAACTTCAACTTCTTTATCACACGCAGCCGATAGTACAAACGAAATAGTAATTCTAATAATCTCAACGCTCGTTGACAACAGCCAGCCTTGTCCGAATTGCGCTCTTTTCTCACGCGATCATTTCAACTCCCAACAGCTATGACGTAAAAATATTCAGCTTACATATTTTTCAGATAAAACTTTGAATTTGCTGTTTGTATCTCGGCGCTGATTGTCTTTTCATGTTATGTCGGACGGCTTGCTTCCTTACAAAAAAGGCTTGAAAGCTTTTATAACCCAATCAAAGTTGACTTCAAACAGATGTTTGTTATTTAAATGCGGTCGAACTAAATTTAGTTGTGTAAACTTTTAAAATCACAAAAAAGTATAAATGGAATCATTAAACAGTTAATGTTTTTTAACAAGTTGTCAAAAAATCAAGTACAACCATTTAAACAATTTCTATCATCAAACAAAAGCTTAATGACACTGATAAGTCGCATTAAATTACCGGGTTTTACTTATTACTTCTAATTAACATTGTAGTACAGCTGTCAATCACTGTTTATCGACTACAAACTAGTTCATGTCTAATTGTTCAAAAACGACTTTAAAAAGTATCAAACAACTATATGTGAGCTTCTTTAAAACAGATTAAATATTTTTTAAAAATTTGTTGTATCTTTTTTGTAAGTTTTAAATAATATTTAGTGTGAAACACTTAACTTTTTTTGCTTTGTAACAACTTTAATAGTTTTTAAATTCAAACTATAAATATTGTTAGTTAAACAAAATTTGCGTCGTTTAAAAGCTTTTTTTAAGCGGAACGCAAACTTGAGAAAAATTTTTGAAGCGCTCTTAACTTTTACTATAGAGAAAGAGAAAGAGAATAAGGTTGAAGCTAAATGAATAGAAAAATGTGACGCTATACTTCAGTCTTTTTCATCTGGCCGCCAATTTGAGCCGCTATTTCTTTTAAAAATCGTTGCACAAACGACCTTAACAATTTTTAAGCTTTGGCCTGGAAATAAGATAGTCAAACCGGCCTGTAAGAATTATTCATACTAAACTTGAAAAATATACTTTTCGTGCGATGCATTTTTCTGACTGCTAAAAAAATATATTATGTGATGCTAATTCAGTAGGTTTATAATATTACTATAACGGTAATCAAATATATATCTAAATAATAAGTATATATTATTTAGATAATAAAACAAAATATGAAGTTATAACAAAACAAGTTCGTTTAAACTACAGAAAATATAAACCTTCATTCATTTAAAATTAAATGAAGAAACTACGTTTATCATTGTGAAATCAATCATTAAATTATTAAGTTTCACAAATAATTAAGCCTCAGTTATTGGTTGTAATACTTAAGCGTAAAAGGTTTGAAGTTGTTTTCTTTATTTAATACCAAATAACAAAAGTTTTAAAATAATAAACAATATCTTGCATTGTAGTTGTTTAAAATTATACTATACAAGTAAAATAAATAATGCTGTTGGGATGATACTTGTGTTGAAAATAAATAATATAAATTTTAGTTTTTTAACTTAGGATTTTTTATAATTTTTTTTAATCAGTCGTTAAACTTGATGTGTTATTTTTTAACAACTTCATACTAATCAAAAAAATTCAAACCTGGTTTTTTATATTTAATTAAAAAAAACAATAATAACTGTTTATAAACTTTAATAATTGTAAATTGTTTTGGTAAATAATTCAACTGTCTTATTGCAGTAAAATTCCATCAATTTAGTTTATATAATTTAGTTTATAAAATATCGTATTTTACGCATAGATTTAACGATGTTTTACACAAGTTACAATTACAAAGTTACAAAAAAGTAACTTTGAATAAAGATTATTTCAAAGTGGCGTGTTCGATAAAGATTGCAAGCATCGCAAATTTATACTATGAAAAATACACCCGCAAATTTTTAACACACTAGTCTCCTTGCAAGGCGCGTCTGGGACCGCATACATCTGAAATTCCCGACGCCTGAGAAAGGCAACGCCTCGCAACTACGCGCTAATTTGCCATGCAAAATGTGTCCTTAAAAGGTTTTACCTCAGCCCTTTGTTTTTTATTTTTCTTTACTAGGAAAAAAGCTACCATTTTTTTTCTGTTTTATAATGTTACTTTTGATAAGAACTATTACTAGGGTATCCAACAAAGTTGTTATTAAACGTTACGAATACAATTTTTAAAGTTAAAAAAACTATTGCTTGTTCAAAAAAAAGTTTATCAAGTCAAAAAAGTTAGTTATTTAAAAAGTTATCAGTTAATTTTTCTCGACCTAAGTCATAATTGGGTTGATTTTTGTTGCTTGCCTTGCAAACAAAAATATTAGTCAAATGCAAGCTTGCAAGTCTTATCAATTTTTTTAATGATGCAAAAATAGTCGTTAGCACTTTTTGCTGCTTGCTTAAGTATGAAATAAAATAAGAAATTTTCCGAACTTGGATGCAAATAAAAAATACTATTAATAATTTGAGGTTTTAATAAAATTTGTTTCAGTTACAACCCTTTTTATGATGAGCGTAAACTACATTAAATAAACTATAGTGTTTTAAAGTTGATTATGTTAACCTTTAGTTTCTATATAAACACTGTTGCCCTTTTAAAAGTACAAATACTAAAAAAATTAAGTTTGTTTAGTTTTCTTTAAATACTTTTTTTCGTCTATTTTAAAACAGTTATAAAAGGTAACTTTTTTAGCTTAATAAAACAACTTACTGTTAGATTTCTTATTTAAAACCAATAAGATTATAATACTAGTGATCAACGTGTTTAAGTTTTTAGATTTTAGTTTAAAAGCTTTAATAAATTTTAAAATCTTAATAGTTTATACAAATATATAACAGTTTATTTTGTAGACAAAGGAAGTTTAACTTATAAGACTTTTAAAAAGCATTTAGTTTTTCTTTTGTTCACTACTTGAAGCACTTACTGATCAAGTTATAAACTTTTATACAAACAAATAAACGGTACGGTACAACAACAAAAACCCATCAAAATGCTTCCTGTGTTTTTAGGAAATAATAACGATGAAAAAGCTTATTTTAAGATTTTGAAATAGTTTTATGCTGACAAAATCACCGAATTTTATTTTTATTTATCTTTAAATTATATAAATATTAATTTATTTTAGCTTGAATTGAATTTTTGTTACCAGCTTATAAGTTAACTAATTAACTTAGAAACTAAAAATATTAAACCATTAAAACAATACTGAATTTTTGGACGTTCCTTCAGGTAAATTAAACTGTAAAATTTTCAAGAATTTTAAATTATACAGAAAAATCAAAACTTCCCGCGGTAAACAATTACTGAGAGTCAAAGGGTCAAAATTACCACAATCAATAAATTTCAGACTCAAAGTGTTGTTGATAGATACGAAAACTCTTGAATTAACCTAATTTTTCACTTTTGCGTTTAAACCCTTTTCTAACTTAACTTTTTCCCACTGTTTAAAACTCTCATTAAAAACCAATCAATAAAACTCATGCTGACAAAAAAGGGAACACCAAAGGCCTTTCTAAAAGGGTCAACCCTTTTACACGCCGAAATTTAAGCAGGGAATAATCGTTTGAGATTTTTTCTAGCTCATATCTCGTTCAAATGTAATGCAGTTTTATCGTGAGGTGATTATCAACTGCAGAGAGGCCGAACACGCCGGACGTGAATGCGAAGGGCCGAGAGAACAAAGAGCTTTTGACAGCTAATTTTCTCATATTTTCTCGGCTCAAGCACAAAAATTTTTGCTCGTGTTGGCGCGCCTCCCCTTTGTGCGGCCTTGTTCTTTTGATGTCGATGGCTTGTTATGGATGATGCTACTTCTTCCGGACGCTCAACATCCCGTTATGGCACATCAGCCGATTATTCAAGCGGAAACAGACTTTGAAGCTTAGTGCTATTGTTGGAGATCCGTTTGTCGAGGTTGTTTACACAGATATTTTTGTTAATAAGGTTTTTGTGTAGTAACATAAACTTAACTGTACTTATTTGTAGTGTCAAAAGATATTATACAAAACTAAATACATTGTGCATCAAGTAAAGAAGGCAAAAACAAACTCTCAATAATCGAATTTTGTAATTTTATAAACAAATCAAAAATGAAAAATCCATTTAGACTATTGGAAACAAACTAAGCAGAACTGCACAGTACCGTCAAAAGTTTCAATTTTAGTTAGTAGCATAATGTTAAAATACGAAATGTTGCCGATAAGCGAAGCATTGAGCACCGGAGAAGTCAATAAACCGTGTAAGGCGCTTTCAAAGGTATACTTTATTGGCTAAAGGGCAGGGCGAAATCTGTTTTGTAGCTTGCAAATCCGAGAGCGCACCGACTAGAAAGGCGAAATTCTGTACTAAAACGTCAAAAACAACAGTTATTATAAAATCGCTTCCGCTGTTGCCTGTGCCATCTCCTTTTTGCAGATACGCGCTCTGCTCAGAGGCTCTCTCTGGGCGGAAGGTCGACCCATAATAAGCTGATTAGCATCATATTAGTATTAGCCAGGCCGCAGTCGTATGCATGTGATGATGATAAAGACTTTTTCAGCAGCTAAAAGCGTCTTTTGATAAACTGTCATATTTCCGTGTTGGAACTCTTGTTGGTAAACTAATGATGATAATCGCAATGTTTGTGAGAAAAAGCTTCTTTTCTGCTACTTTCTCTTAATGAAACAAATGTTTACTGGTGACAAAATGAAGTTTATTACGGAAGCAAATCTCAAAACTTTTGTGTGAATTTTATTGATACAATCACACAAGCGTCGCAACGAAGTTTTCATTCATAAAAACATGTAGAAAAGCTTATTTATATATACCACACAAGCAATAAAAACTTTACCTGCAAACACTTTTTAAGCCCCGGGCTGTCTTAGTCGTGAAAAAGTTTTATAACTATTAAAATAAAAAACAATAATATTGCCACTCGTTTTAAAAAAGATTAAAACTATTTTTTTGGAATTTAATTTTTGATAACATATACTGATTTTTTCTAAGAATAAGCAAAATTACCTTTTTGGTTGTCTCGATCTTTTTGTCGCAGTTGCAAATTGATTTTTCACAATCTTTGGATATTTCTGTAGGGCTCAGTTGAACTTTAGTAACCTTAAACGTGCCACCTGTAAAAGTATATCTTTTATTTTTCTTCTATAAATTTTATTATAATTTAAATTAAGCTTTGAATAAAAACGAGTTTAAAAGTTATAGCAGTTTAAGCAGTATAACTTTATCTAAAGTTTGTAAATAACTGTGTTAATGACGATAAAATATGTTGTTAAAAAATTTCATAGAAATATTAAAAAATATTTTGTCTAAACTAAAACAATTTTGTCTAAATACAAAGTTTCTAAATTTTAAACTTATTTCCTAATGATTTATGATAAACATTTAATACGGAGTTTTTATAAAGAAGACGACAAAGTTAATTTTAGAATACCACAGAAAAACGTTGTTAGTTTTTAATAAGTTGAGTACTTTTAATTTGTAATTGTTATATTCAAACAAACATTTTTGTTCAAATCTTTATTATCCAATATTACAAACAACCGATGCTTTCGAATTTTTCTAAACATTTAGATTTTAATTAAAGTTCTAGTTTGAATCGTAAGTATATATTTTAATAATATTTGGAAGTTTGTTGAGCATAGTACAAAAACAAAGCAACTTGATATAAGTTAACTATCGATAAATATTTTAGTCGTTTTATTTAACTACAGAAGTTAAATAGTAGAATTGAAACTTGAAATTTATATATTCAAAATTCAACTTTCAAATGTTTGGACTACAAAAACTAATTTGAAGCATCACATATTTAACTAAAGTATTTTTTTTACCTTCAGGGCTCTGCCTTTCTATCATTGATGATCCAGAAGCATTGGGAGGGGACCTACTGATTTTCGAACCTATAAAAGTTTCAGTTTTTAGTCAAAAAAATCAATCAAATGAGGAAGCTTTACGTAAAAATGCTATTTCAAGGACGCTTAAAACAAGCACTAATTCTGTTAATTACAAAAGAATAAAATCAATTGTTCGGGGTCGGAAATCGATTCTATTGAAGGACTTTAAGTACTTTAGAATTGCTAAATATTTTGAATAAACATAATTTCCTATATTTGTTTTTTATGCATTCCTTTCATATTGATATTAGTGAATTATGAAGATTAGTGATTTTTTAGTAACTCAAAAATAAGGTGATGTTTATAAAGACAATTGCTTTGAAAATATTTCCAACACATTTTCTTTTTTTTTCTTTTTTTAAATTTAGAGTAACACAAAATATTTAAACTAAAAAGGGATTGAAACTATAGAAGCATGGAGCGTCTCAAGGGGCAGCACACTCTAGCAAGAGCCAACATCAAACACCGACTTCAAAGCGCCATGCCATCAACAGCAGAGGCTAACTTCAAATATGCATCGCGGCAAATAGCTTATTTTCACGTTAGTCTGATTTTTTTTGCTCTTAATAATCTCAACATTGTTAACCCTTGATAATTTCATACTTAAATAAAAGTTTAGAATTGAAAAAGTTTCCAGTTTCTTTAACTTGTTTTTTAATTCCACTTATGTGCTTAAAACTGATTCATAAAATCATGTGTGCAGTTTAAACCCAAGTGTGAGTTGAAGAATAGGCAGAACTGATAAAGTTTTGAAAATAAAGCGTTGAAAGAAGATGTGAAAAAAAAACAGCCTCACAATTTAAAGACGTCAACCGCAACCAAAAGAACACCCAAAACGTCTTCGTGTAATAACCCTGCAACAATATACTTACAAACAAATAAAAAGAGAAAGCGGGCAGTAAAAAATAAAAGGAAACGTACCGCATATCAAAGCGCTCAAGTACGCGCTGTTTATTTAAAAAAGCTTTTGAGCGACCAGCGCTAGCTTTTATTTTTCACCAAATTGTGACATCATTAACTTTGTATTACTAAAAATTAGAATAAAATCAAACTTTATTTCTTTAAACGCAATTTTGCAAATGATTTTACGGTATCAACAGGCCAATTTAGATGTAACTGTCTTTGTCGCTGATACGAGTTTCTAAAAGAGATGATGACTCTGCTTTAATGGCAATGCGATCAACAGATCTACATCTTTCTAGCATAATGTCTAGGCTGGGCCGACATTAATTCTCGATTTGAAGCGTTGATAAAGCTTAGAACGAGGCAAACTTTCTCGCTCTGATCGCAAATCTTTATCGGCTTGAAAAGCGGTCGCAATTTTTTACTTCTCGCTTTTATCTTCCGCCTTATTTACTGCAGCCACCCCTCAGTATCTCCATGTGTTGCCAGCCAGCGTAATCCTCTCACGACTGGCGTTTTTAAGTTCAAAGCAAAACGCATCTCCGAGTTTAAAATCACTTTAGTTTCAGGTCATTTTGTCGAGCTCTTCAGTGAAAATAAATAAATAGAAAAACTTAAGGAGAAAAATCAATAAATAATCTAATTTCAACTTACGTCGTCTCTTGAAACGCTGCTTGCTGTTTGTCAGCCCCATTAGTTTAATGTTACTGCTGACGGCCAATAGAACTTTGTGTCCATCACAGGCCCACCTCTCTTCAACAGTTGCTTTTTTTTATCAGGGCTATCTCAGCTCAATTTACAAAAAAAAACTTTTTAAGTTCTATTTAGCTCTGTAAAAAAAGAGTTGATTGTTTTAAAACAAAACAAAAGGTACTTTTGTAAAAAAAAAGTTTGGATTTAGTTGAATTTGGAACTAATTTTGATTTTTTATAAGTGTATGATTGATAAATTATTTCAGCCCGATTGGTAATATAAAACAGTCGAGCACGGTGGTTAAAAAAAGAGGCACAGCACAGTCATTTGTCTTTCGCCGAAAGCTCTTAAGCACTCACATGAAAGTGCCGACATAGAAATTTAGCTCTCAGTGTGACCTCATCAATTCAAAAGAAACCGCCGACCCAAATTATCTTGCAACTAATTTGGCGTTTTTTCTTTCCTTTACCGCATTACGACCGCGATCATAACGTACCTAAAACATAAGAAACAAAATTCCAAAATAGTTTTAATTTTTTCAGAAGTTTTAATATCCGCTTAGGAAAATAAAATATTTACTAAGTTTATATTAAAAAATCGAATAACAGTTTTTTGTAAAAATATCGGGAAAAAAAATTACATAGGTTTTTTAAAAAAAGCCTCCGGGTTAAGTATTTTAGTAACTTTTGAGCTTTGTTAATCGAAACAACTTAAGATGCAAAACTACTAAAAACTTCATTTATTAGTTAACCTTGCATTTATGATAAGCTTTGTGAGCTTTTTTAGTCTTTTTAATATTTTAAGGTGTAGCTTTAAAAAGTATTTCTACTTTTTTTATTATGAGTTGTTGACTTTTATAGCTTGTAAAAATACAATCATATCGTTTATAATAAAGTTTACATGTAGCATGAACTACATATGTCCTGCATTAACTTTAGAATATTTTTTAAATATTATGTGTAAAACAATGTTCAAAAACTAAAATTAAACCTGTTAATGCAAGAATTACCTCATTATCAAGTGGTCAAGCTACAAACGTTATCAAAATGACCGACTTTCTTTGATGTCACCGCTTGTTTAGCTGAAGCGCAAGCAAAAGATCAAAAAAGCCAACATTTACGAACTGCGCTGTTTATTTTCAAGTGACTGTGTGCCTCTGCCTTCGTTTTGTTAACATCAAAAGGCAACAGAAGAGAGAAAAGTAAATATGAGGTTTTGTAGGAACTTATGGAATTTTATCGAATGTTTAATTTTTGTCAAGAGCCCAGCACTGATTACGTTGTTTACACGAGCTCCATAACCGAACGAAACCGTGTTTTTTGCGTGCCATTGTTATCACTGGCAATAAAAAATTTGTGATCCCATCGGAAATTATCGCAAAAGATTTTTAATTTTTAAGCTTACACGCTCAAAACTCTCTTACTAATCTTTATAGAGCTATTTTACGTGAACAAATATCGTGTACAAATGCAAAATAAACGAACAAATAGTATTAAATGACTTTTGTTCTGAGAAAGCTGAGTTTTTATAGCTTCTGGCTTCCGTAATTAAAGCCAAACGCAAGTTTGTTTCCAGAATAATTAAGTTTTAAAAGCTGATTACGAGGTTTTAAAGTTTACAGTACAACTAGTACAGTTAAATTTAAGTACATAAATAGTTTAAACAATTAAAAGTACATACATACTTTTGAGTTACTGCTGTTACAAAAGCTTATAACTTTAAATTAGAATAAAAAACAAGCACTAGTACAATTAACAAAAAAAAACTACTGTAAACTCAAAAAAACAAAAAAAAAATCAAAAGTTTAAGAACTAACAGAAAAACGTTTACCTCTGTAGAATTGATACTAAAACCTTAAAAATCTAAGCAAACTGAAAAATTTCTAAGTTAATCTAGATAGGCACAAAGAAGGAGCATATATCTTAACTTCAAATATGACTCATAGCTGCCGTTTTTATCTGATTTTTGTCACTGAAACTTTTCATACCTCCAAGCTGTTAATTTTAAATAACTTTTGACTAACAAAGTAACGTTAAATTTCGGAAAAATTTTAGAATCGTACTTAAATCAATATTATACACAAATAAAAGTTTACTTACAAGCTAATAAAAACTGATCTAACTATTTATTTACCGTTACAAATATAAACCAATAAACAATATCTCTAAAAAACTACTTTTTTAAAGTCTAAAATGTTTCTTTAGTTGAAAACTTATGAAATTGCTTCGCCCAACATAACGTAGTTTTGTACTTCAATTAGAGATATGACGTCATTAAAAAATTGCTTTACAAACTTGTTGAACTCCTAGAAAATTTTATTGTGTGAATGATTAAAGTAAAAGTCAACCTCTCGCACAGTCAAATTGAAATGAAAAAAATGCTGGTGGTAAAGCAAGTCATGTACATCAAACAGTTTCTTTGTACATCAGAATAGCCTTTAATCTGCTCTTCAAAAGCACACTGCAGAGTTGTACGTATATAAGTAATATGTGATCAAACCCAATTGAAAGTATTTAGTGTTTCAAACTTGATTGATTAAAGTACATTCGAAACTTAAAAATTGTATATATTCAGTACATACACAAAAGTTTGTTATTTCTTCAAAGCTTAAGTAAAAAGACCACAAAAAGTAAAAGCTTTTCTATAAATACGAACCGTAAAATAATAACTTTAAAATCTTATTAGAATATGTTTATAACTTAAAGTCAATATTTTAGTCCATGGTTTTATTTATATAAAAATGAACTTTTACAATTATATTTATAGAAAGTTTTCTATTTTAGGTAATTTCTTCCAAAACTTTAAATACCAAAATACTAAACTTCTTAAAAGTGTTGCTTTCAACAAACACTTTGAAACTTAATCTCAAACGAAACCAAAAAGTTAAACTGACTTAACAAAACGAGTATTCATTTCAGTCACAGTATAAAGTTTCTAACATGAGTTTAAAATAAAATAAAATATGTCACGCTGTCGCAACTTAAAATAGCTTACGTGAAAAACAACGGCGTGCTGCTTAGATATATAAAAAATGAAGACAACTGCAACAAAACAAAATTTGTGCGAAAAAAAATCAAATGATAACACATTGTTGCGTGCGCTGACAGCCTACCTCGACACGCCATGCTCAATTCAAACTTGAAAATGCCTTCTCTCTCGTTCTCTTTTTTTCCGCACGGGCACTGTAGATCCTAGATCAAGGGTGCCGCGCGGCGCCTTTGAAGTTGGTAGGTTTCAGAGGCCGACGCAGTTGAATTGGCCGCACACTCGCGCCGCTCGCGTGGTCGAAAAGAGAGAAGTTGAGAAGAAGTTAGAAAGGAAGTATTTTTGTGTTTGAAGTGGCGCGCGCACTCTGCGTGTGTGCAAACTTCCAAAATGTTCTCTTTTTTTCATATAAAAGCCATGTATAACAGAAAATAAACAAAGCTGACCGTCAATAAAAGAGTATCCTTTTTCGGCTAACATAAACAAAATTTAAACGATAACTGTTTACAAACAACAGGGAAAATATGGTTTAGTTTTGTTTTATTCTGGTAAATATTAACTTTGTGATCTTCTAAAGTTGTTGTAGCGTAACAGCAAAGAATTATAATGTTTATGAAAACAAAGTTTTTGAATAACTGTAACATTCTTTAATAAAATTAAACCTGGTAAAAAAGTACATGCAGTTTTTTAAGAAATGTAAAGATTAATACTAATATAAATAACAGTGTTAACAACTTTGTAAAAATTTGAGCAGTTTTTAATCTATTATAAGTTTTTAATACATTTTGAAATGATAAATTTGTTTCTTAATTTTTCTACAAAACTTTTGAACTATATTTAATGTACCTAAAATTTAACTATAAAAATGACGAGTACAAGTTTAAATACAAGACGTTAAAGTTATGTATATTTTAAATACTGTTCTCTAACTAGTATAATAGGTTAAACTATAAGGTTTTTGTGGAAATTCAAAATGTTACTTCTTAAACAGCAAAAAGTTGATTACCAGCAATTGATTTATTGGACAACATATACTACATGTGATTTTTATACTTAAACTAATTTAAAAGTTGTTACTATAAACATATAAGATTTTTAATTATTCGACACAAATAAAAGTTTGAAAATTATTCTTTATATATACTTTTTAATTTAGGAAAAGGGTTAGTCTTTTAAACATTAAATAGTAGAGTTAGAAATAAACTAAGTGTCTTACGAATCACCCAAAGAACAGTAGCTGTTTTTAAGTACGATAAAGTTATTACTTAAGTGAAGCTTTTTTTTTCAATTTGCATCAAAAGGGACTTTAATTTTGTAATTGTTTTATCTTTGCTAAAAGTCTTTTTATTACAATGATTTTCCGAAAATCTGTAGGAAAAAATAAGAAAGTAAGTTAGCAACTGTAAATTGCTTTGAGTTGTAAAGTATAGTTTTAGCAAAAGTAAAAGAAAGAAAGTGTGGTATAATAAACGTTATTATTATTATTATTATTATTATTTATAAAATATAAAAAAAAAATAATTAAACGTAAATTCAATCTTTCAAGTGAACTTGACTTTTTAATATTTAATTAAAGAATTTTTAAACGTTCTAATTTTTATAGAAAGTACAGAAAATGTTTATCAACTAGTACTAGATGAAAATAGATTTATAACTCAGTTCTAAACTTAAAGTTAGTTTGATCAGTTTTAAGTTTTTATTTGTAAAACGTTTAATAATACTAATTAAATAGTATCTTAACCTTAGTTTTAAATAGCAATAATAAAAACGCTAAATAATTTTTTTATTAGTTTTTAAGCTTTGATAATTTTAAATATTACAGTTATGTAAAAAAAATTTAAGAGAAAAATCTGTAGACATACTGAAAAAATTGTCTTTTTTCTATTAACTTAGGTAGTATAACTAAACTAGAATAAAAATAAAACAAAAGAAGCATAATTAAAGTCAGCCTACTAATTTCTTTTTGAATATATCTTGCACAAGTGGTGTTCTTGATGAGATAAGAACCAGTTTTAATTGCATCTAAAATAAAATTATATTCAAGAAGTGACAAAAAAATATTTAAGTGTACTCTTTTCTAACGCTTTAATCCAATGTGTGTCAAAGTGTGCACATGTGCTTTGTAATGTGTATTGAGTTTATTTTACAATGCAAAGATTTTTTTTAACTATTAAAAACTTTTTGGTTAGGCTTAAAAAAAACATTATTTGGTTTAAACTCGATCTTTGTTGATATTTTCAAATAAGTTCAGAGCATAAATTATATGATTAAGTAAGACAATTTAACTATAATAGTAGTAGTTTTTTAAGTAGATATATTTTTGTTAATCTAGTGTGCGCTGATTTTTTGTTCAATGATATTCTATACACATATATTTGAAATTTAATTTTATTCAGTTTAAGCAGTTTAATATACTCAATGTCCTTGTTTAAAACTTTTTTGTTTTTGAATTAGATTAAACTATGTGTTGTTATGTATATTTTTTAAGTTTTAATTGTTTATACAATTATCATTCTACAAAAAAAAAAGTAATTTAGTTTAAAAACTTACCAATTTTTTTTGTTCATGATTTAATGTATCGTAAAATTTAGTTTTTTAATTCTTTTTTTTTTCTATCACTAGTAAAGCTTTTTCTCTATCATTAGTAAAGCTTTTTCTCGATGGCAAAATGTTTATTTTTGGTAAACTGCAAAATTTAAGCAAGTTAAACATCAATGAAAACATTAATACTCGATTGCTTCTCATTAGTAAAAAAATAATTCTCAAATTTTAAGTAATGATTAGCGTTTTATAATCTTTTTGCTATAACAAAAACATGCGTTTAACAAATTTTTGTAAACATTTTTTTCATAAATTAAGTGTCTTTAATTAATAATTAATTCTAGTTTAATTATGTTTTACTTTTTTTTCCTGTGGTCTTGCAAACAGTAAATTTTAAACAGTAAATACTAATTATTTTTAGAATTATTTTCAATCTATCTAGCAGAACTTTACTTTACTCAAAAAAATATTTGTAGTTTTTTCTGTTGACAAAATGAATTACAGGGCTCTGATGAGTGTTTCCGATCTTAAACTAAAATATTTTTATAAAAACTTAAGCTGTATTGCTAAGTTGACAATTTACTATAAGCTACACGTATATGAGACACAATTTTATGTAACCGATTTTACCTAAAAACGAATACTCCACTGTTTAACTGTTTAACATAATAACTGCTTGTATAACAATAATTGTAAGTTTTTTTTTTAGTTACGACTAATTGACAAGCTGCAATTAATACAAACCCCAGATCACAGTCTACCGAGAACTTGTTATCCAAACATCCAAACTATTTATTCAAAAAATGTTTATCTGAAGTAAACTTTATTCTACCACGGATCGAAATTCAAGCTTTGAAATAGAGGACTTCATCTATTTCTAAATCAAATCAAATAAACTTGCACACAAGACAGACCAGAGCATATTTAGACTGGTCTTTTGATTCCTGTGCGACACTGAAAAAAAAAAGAAAAAAATCTAGAAACTTTCCCAAAAATCGTTAAACAAAAAATTTACATACATTGAAGATTTGCTTGTGCTTTTTTACTAGTTTTTTAAATGATAAATATTTAATTCACAAGATGTAAACATAAAATTAGTTTCATACTCTGGTTGGGGCGATAGTAGCAATCAGCTGTTCTCGATTTTTAATTAAGAATGCATTGTGATGAAGAAGTAAATACATAAATCTCAGAGCCTATTTGCATTAGGAGACTTTATTAATTTTTATAAAATTTCATTTCAAAATGGCTAGCATAAGTAAATAAATTAATCATACACAATGTTATTATACACAGTGTCCTGAAAAAGACATTAAACTGTACCCGTGGTGTACAACTCGATAACCAAAAGGTTTTTCTGTACCAGGTATTTAGACCAACTTTTTAACGCTTATTTTGTCGTTCAATAATTATTGACTATAACTACTATTCTACTTCGTTGTTAATATCTAGACTTAATTACTTTTAATTGATAAATTCACGTGGAGAAAAGTTTTTTTTTTTATTCAAACAAATTTGAAGGTTAGCTAATATTAAAGTAGATTTCCGCTCGTTTTCTTCTATTGTATTATCATATCAATATTTCATTTTCTTTTTAGTTTTTTAAAACTTTATTTCTATAGCTTAGTAAAACTGACCATGCTATTTAAACTATTCAACCACGATATTTATTAAGTGACACTTCAACGTTTTCTATTAAATATCACAATAGCAGACACTTACTTCATTTTTTTTAGTACTTCTTTAAAAGCTACTATTGAAAAAAAAATATTAAACAAATTAAATATGTTTTAACCCGTTTTACATATTTTGTTTAAAAAAACCTTGATATAACTAATTGGGTTATTTTCGTCCCATAATGCTTTTAAAAATTTGAACGTTTATGTCTAACAGCACGGTATTGTAGCACAAAAGTATGTGCTAGTTTACTTTAATTTTAGGGTTACCTAAAAAAACCTTTTAAGGACTTCTAAATGATAATGCTAGTTTATTTTAATTTTAGGGTTACCTTTTAAAAAACTAAATACATTTTAACGACTTCTAAACGATTAAGATATAGTTTGAAAATGCTAAATAGTAAATACAGTAAATTAAAAATGTTGAGCAACTAATTATATATTTCAAATTTAATCTTAAGCAAAAATAATTTTATATACTCATATGATATCCTTTCTCCTAAAACACTTTATTAATACCTGATTGAAAAAGTTTCAAGGATATTAGATTGTAAAGTTTTATAATATTGAATTGATCAGTTCTACATGTGTCAATTTAGCAGCATATCTGAATTATATCAAGTGCGTGGGTTGA
Organism: Thalia democratica; assembly: GCF_965202585.1. NCBI lineage: Eukaryota > Metazoa > Chordata > Thaliacea > Salpida > Salpidae > Thalia > Thalia democratica. The sequence goes on from NC_139165.1 coordinate 66,033,458, forward strand.
GGGTAAGACATTTCAAACAGTGCTGTTTAAACATACTTTGCTTTAAGGCTTACTAAATAAACAACTCAAAAAAACAAATAGTTGTTAGACAACTCTGCAGTATTTACATCTGAAATTGTAAAAAGTTCACAGAAAATAACAATAACAACAGATAAGCTCAAAATGTTTAGAATTTTTTTTTCTTTCTTAATAGTTCAAAATATCATTTTCTAAAAAGCTTCGGAATTAAACTCTTATTAATAACTATAAGTTAATTGCACTTAACTATAGTTTTTTTTATATATTAAACTTAACAAAAATTTAGTCTGTAATTCAGTATTTTACAAAATAAACATATGACTGAAAAACTTAAAATATGTTTATTTTGTTATACATTTGACATACATAGTTTATGTAAAAGGAAAAAAAAAAAGTAAACTTATAACATAAAATAATAATAGTTTTTTTTTGTGTGTTATACACAAAATTTTAATTAGCGCAAAAATAATAAAGTTAAGATAAGTAAAATAACACTATATTAATCATAGTTTCTTAAGTGAGCTATTAGCTAACAAACTCAAACAGCTTTATGTTAAATTTCAAAACTCAATACTTATAAATAGAGTTTCTCACACTAAAATTTACTTCAACTAAAATTTTAATTTCAAACAAACATTATGGTTTATACAATTCTTAATAAAAAAATGATGCACTAAAAATTTAAAAGTTAGAAGTTTAAATTCTGATGTATACTTTACATTTAAGAAGTCAGAAAATGTTATGCCGGCTTAGTCCATTTAGAAAAATTATAACAATAAGACTTATCTATGAATCCAATAACACATTAAAACTTAATAGTATTTCTTATATATAATATTAATATCTGTTATCCAAGACCTTTAAAACTATTAATTTTTTTTTTTTTGAAAAAACAGGTCAAACTGATTCAAAAGGCACTTGTTAATTCTTTTAAGAAAACTTAAAACTAATGAAAAATGACAAAAAGTTACAAAAAATTAACAAAAGCTTCCGTTGAAAGTTTTAAACATAGGTTCTTTACGTTCTAGGAATCGTACAAAATGTAAAACTTTCCATGTTTTCTTAAAATAAAAATATTAGACAGCCTAACTATATCACAAACTTGTTTTATTTTTAGTTTGTTATGCACAGTGATTTGATTAGTTTGGTAACATCGTTGTACACTGATTTGGTCTTAGTTTCAACTTTTTTTCTAATTTTAGAAAGTCAGTAATTTTCAATAACTATTTAAACAAATGAATACATTTTTTTCATCGACAACATTATAATTATATTGCAATTATTTAGAAATTTAATTAGACAAATAAGTTAGAATTAAATTTGAACTAATTGACACAAACATCGTGCACTAGTATTTAAAAGTTTTTTTAATATTTAAATTTTAAAACTTTTATCAAATTGAGTTTTAACGTAAATTTATAGACTCTTATAGGTTATATTACAAACTTATTATACTGCTTTTCTTACACAAGTTATTTATTGTAAGTTGTAATACTTTAATTAACTCAATGTTGTTTAAAAATTAACTTGAACTGACACTTAAAAGAGTTAGAATACTAAAAAAAAATACATCTGACAAACAATACTTTATTTTAGTAACAACTTAAGTTTTAAAAACATACTTTTTTTCCTATCACTTTTTATATTAAATTATCAAAAATTGACTTTTATTCTTTTAAAATTACTACAACAGCTTTAAAACTTGTAACTTTTTTGATCTTGTTTAATAATAAAGACTTTAACAAAATAATTAAAGTTTATTAAAGTAAGATATTACCAGTTTTTTATATCAACAAAATTTATACCAAAAAATTTATATACAGTTTTAAATTGAAAATATGTGTAAATAAAAATTTGAGACAAGAATTCATTTTGCAGTTTATTTTATTTTTTATGAACTTAAAATTTTTCAATCTACCCTTTTCAAAAGTTCTTTTGAAAATGGTAGATTGAAAAATTTTAAGTTAACAAAAAAAAAATGCAAAATGAATTCTTGTCTCAAGTTTAACTTTTATTTAAAGTTAGTATCGAAAAGAAGTTATTTAAAAATATGTTGTTTTTACTTTTTCAATTTTACTAAAAAGTTAAAAAAAGTAGTATCTTATATTTATTTTTTCAAAAAACTTACAAAAAATGCTTTAGAACTAAATTTTTTAAATATTATTAAATAAAAAGAATTTTTAGTAAATACATGAAAGTTATTTAAAGAAGGATACTGCCAGTCTTTTATTTCAACAAAATTTATACAAAAATAATTACATACAGTTTTAATTCAAAGAGAAGTTGTTTTCATTTATTATATAAAAAGGCTAACCTGTTTTGGTTAAATTAACTGTAAAGTAACTGATTTTATTAAAGAAACTATGGTCCTAATTTAAAAAACAAAAAAAAAACAGTTTTAAAGGTAAAAGAAGTAATAGTGAGGGTTTTTAATAAATTTTATTTTAGAAAACTTATAGAAACAATTAAAATTTACAACCCCTTATGTACTAAATACAGGCATTTATGTACAGTCGAGCAATATTTCAGTAGTAAACTATAAAAAATCATTTCTAAGTTGCAGAAATTGGATATGCTAAAAGGATTTTACTCCTGAAAACCTAATATTTGAAGTTTCTTATGACTATAATAATTATTTAACAGCACTTTCAATCTTTTACACTTTTTTAAATTGAAAAGTATTAATTAAGTGTCGTTTGCCATTTATTAAGTTGAAGTTTATTTATATTTTTAAAAGTATTATCGTGTGAATTTTTTTGACATGTCCATAAAAGGTAATGATGGTTTACAGGTAATTTATGTCGCTATTTTTAAAAGACTATTTCAAAATTATAAAGTAAATCATTTAGTAACGAATGCACCAAAGTGTTTAACAAACATATTTAAAAGCACTCAGGCTTAGATAGTTTAAAAACACATTGAAATATATAGTGATTTGAAAAAAAACTATTATCAAACATAATTGATACCTTCCAAACTAAATAAATAAATTTAAAAAATAAAAAAATTGTAATATGCGTTTTTTTTAATGAATTAAAGCAAAATAAATTAAAGAATGTAAATGATTATATAAGTTATAGGTTAAGTTGTTTACAAAAAGTAAATTTCTCAGAGCTTAAAATAGACTTAAAAATAATCATTGGTTTTAATTCCCTGCTATTATTGATTTTTTTATTAAATTTGTTATAAGTGAACTTTTTAAAAGTAAACATATTTATAAATTCTTCCACTTATTTGTTTAAGAATTGAATATAATTACTATGTAAGAGTAACAAAGATCCATAGCCTCTTCAAATGAACTTATGTTACATAAACTTTTATTATTTATTTATGTTTGATAGTTATGATATCTAAGATTTTATCTTAACTACTTAATTAATACTGTTTTGTTGTTATGTAAATTAGTCTCACTACTTGAGTTAAATTGTTAGTAAAAGAACCTTTTGTAAATTGTAATAAAGCGTTGATGAAAAGTAACATAAGAATACTAAAAACAATTAATTAATTCTATAAGAATACTAAAAAAAATTTAACTATTTAATGGATATTTTTCTAATATATGGTGTCAAAAGCCATTATAAGTTGTTAGAAAAGATATTAACTAACAAATGATTTTTTTTAGTAAACAGTAAGCTTTGTAAGCTAAGCAGTAATATTATTAACAATTTTTAAGTACATTAACAAAAATCAACAAATATTTTTGTTGCTTTGTATGGTAATAAGGTAAATATGAAAGATTTTTTTTTAACTTCGTAATATTTTTTCTATTGTTCTATTTTTCTATTGTTCTTCATATTTTATATGTCTAAAAGGTATGCACGCCGCGTATAGTCAGATGCATATTTTTTATTTGAGTACTGTTGAACTATAGAGCTAGAAAGTTATTAAGTCAAGCTATCTGTAATTTGTTTACTAAAAGTATTTGATAAAACTAAACCAAACTCCAAAGACTTAAATAAAAGCTTACACAAGTTTAAAAACAAATATTTTTCAATTTAATGAACTAAATTTACACTTTAATCTTTACAATCATAATAAAAATGTGTATAAGACGGAAATTAATGATGCATATATTTTTAAATATGTTTTTTACATACTAAAATTAAATAGTTTCAACTAGCGTAAAAGCATTGTAAAAGTTAAGTTTGAAATATTCCAAAAAGTTCGATATTTTATCTAGTCGTACTTTTGATAAATTTGATTTGATTATATTATTTTCGATACTTTATAAATTTTTATCGATACAAAAAAATTCTTTTTATTCAATCGAAAATAAAAACTCAGTTTAATTTTCTAGTGTAATATATTAACTTATTAGTGTAAAAAATCCGTTATCAAGCGCTAATGCACAGTTGTCAAAAAGCTTAGTCACAGAATGGTCAACAATTTTATGAAAAATAATAAACCACCCTATAAAATGTACACCAGTATTCAGTAATGTACATCAAACAAAATATCGTATATTATAGTTAAGAAAACTCAATTTATGCTTAATAAAAGTATAAATTTAATAAATACTCACATAAAAGAGTATTAGTTGTTAGTATTCTTGTAACTGAACAGATGAAATAGCTTACAACTATGCTAAAATTTATACTTTATCTGTAAAAAATTGACATATTAGTTAATATCTAATTAATAAGAATAAAAACTTACTTAACATGGTACTAAGGCCAATTTTAGATAGTTAAAGTATTTTTGAAAATCTCAGATGAGTTATATTTTAAATGAGTTTGAACTGATGCAATTTTTTGTAATGTGATAATGTTATATTGTTTAGACATTAGGGGAGAGTAAAATAAATTTTTTAGACAAATTTTTTCATTAATAACTAAGCTACTAATTGCTTTTTACAGTTTTAAGAAATTCTCAGTCACTATCCTAATAAGATATAGGCAATCAAAGTTGAAGAGTTTCATATGTTTCTAATTAAAGGCAGAAAAAAAAGCCTATTTCATTGAAATTATATATTTTTGTACATTTTTTAGCCACTGTTTCAAAATTTCTCAATTTAAACTTAGGAAAGTTTAAAAATATATGTTATGAAAAAAATCAGTATTTTAAGATTTTTTTCATTTTAAAATAATCAAAAAAATTCCTTTTTTCAAATTGTTTCTACAAATTATTGTAAGTATTGCAAGAAAAATTTACTTAAAATTTAAGATATTTGTTTCACAAATGTATGAGGTGATATTTTTTTATGATTTTGTTTATTCACTGTTTTAGATTTCTCCTCTATTTTTTTATTTAAGGAACCTATTCTTCTATCTTCTGACTTTAACTAGCTAAACTAAAATTAATTAAGATAATGTTGATTATGTGTAATGCCTACATTTAGTACATAGGGGGTTGTAAGTTTTAATTGCTTTGTTCATGAAAATTGTTAGTTTATTAAATAACACAATATTAAAAACCATTACTATTGCTTTCTTATCTTTTGATCTGATTAAAAAAAACAATATAGTTTCCTTAAAAAACTAACTGCAGCCTAACTAAAATGAATATAAAAATAATCAAGTGTGACAGGTTTTATACATAATGTACAAGTTAAAACATACAAAAACATCTTAACTATTTTTTCTTCAATACTTTTAAAGAAATCTTCTTCAAATTTTTACAGTGTGTACTTAACAAAATTTTAATATCATAAAAGTTCAGAAAATTTTTCATATTGAGATTAAGTTCTTTCTTTTTAAACATGAGGTTTTTAGTCATAAAGTTTTTGCTATTGTAATAACTTTTTAAATCCAGCTTTTTAATTAAATAGTTTAATATAAAATTTTAAAACTATTTTAGGAATATTTCTCAAAATATTAAATATATTAGCTTGTTAAAAGTAAAAGAAGATAAGTTATAGTTATTTTAAAAAAATCAAAACTATGGCCATGCACTTAAGTTGTAAAAATTTTAAGTTATTTAAAAATACACTTTTTATCAAAGTTCAGTTTTGGTTATTAATCATGAATTTTTGGCAAAGTTACTGTAAATATAGCTATAAAAGTTAGTATTATTTTGTTGATGACCATTACACGAGCAGTTTTAAATTTTAAGTTCTTCCATTCTGTAATCATCACAAAAATTATTCCAACACTAAATTTCACAAATCAGTATATTTGTTAACAAATTTATTTGTTCTAATTTAGGATTTATTTATTTACTATAAGTTCAAAAAAAAAATCTATTCAAGTTAAGGCCAAAGAGAAGTACATCATTTTTGATTTATTAACATAACACTGACTCTTAATTGAAACCTTTAAAGGCTCTAAGTATGAACTATAAATCAATTTTATAGAACATGAAAGTTTTAGGGTTTGTGCGCATCAGGCTAAATTATTTTTCTTCAAAAATTTGCAAAATATTGTTTTTTTTCAGTTTTTTTGCTTGATACTTCTAAATTAGAAAAAAAAATTGAGAATAGTTTTTCTTTTTCTTTGGTAAATCTTAATATAGTGTGAATTTGTTTTCAAGTACAGATTTAGTTATTAAATGCAAAACCAGTACTGTAAAAACAAATACCTGATGTATCTCTAAAAGAATTTTAAGAATCTTTATTATTTTGTTTTTAGTAGATTATATATGTCTTACTTATGAAAATTTATAAAAAAAATACAGTTTAAACATTACAGTTTAATTCAAGAACTTAGCTGTTAGTTTAGATTTGTTTACATCAGCTATGTTTTTCAGAGCTTAGTTGGTTTAACTGGTTTAATTTCTAAATTAGAAGCTTTGTACCAAATACTTTTTAGATTAAAACTCTTAGCAGTTAGTTCATATATTTTACATATTGTTTATTAAAGTAATTAGAGATATTCACAAGACTAAAACTTAGCTTTAAGATATAAGTTTCTATCCATTCATAGTAGAATTATATTTTCCAAGCTATTGAGTTGATAGTAATTTTTGTTTTACTTTTTTTAATATTTAAGTTTATTATAACACTTAGACAATTTTAATTAGTAAAGTTAAGCTTATTTAAAAATTTAATTTTTTTTATTTAAAGAGTTCAAAATAAGTTTTAAAAGCATTTATTTTAAAAGCATGTGTATTAAAGCATGCAACCAAGTCCCAAAATTTGCCCCTATGCCCTTAATATGATTATATCTAGTTATTGGTTCTTACTACTTTTATCTACAATTATTTTTTTAAACTTAGGTTACATGTTACTCAGAATAGTTTTTGATCACTCAAAATTTTTTCTTTAAAAGTGCTGCAGGTAGCATTGTATAGTTTGTATCATACTTGTTTAAAAAATTGCTTAATTAGTAGATAACTTATTTGAGCAAATGTTTAAACATAAAATAAACATGCAATTATTGTCCTGGACAAGACATTAAAACTTTAAAAGGTATCAAAGTGGTGTGTGACTCGATAACCAAATGGCTTTTTTGTGCACCAGGTTCTAGGAGCAAATTTTTGAGCATTTTTTTCCTTGTTCAATAAACACAATATTAATAAAAGTATTCAATTGGCATAGCAGCATTAGCATTCTGGCAGCACTGATTTTATGTGTTTTACAAGGTCTACACTCTTAAAGTCTAAAATAACAAAATAGAGAGAATATAACAAACATTTTTTATTCATGGTGTGGCAGTCCATTTTAAATAATAGATACAATTGTAATAATTTTAGTATTATTATTGATTTTAAACTACTTTTTGTGCACACTATCATGCACATTTAGAGAAACACCAGCAAAAACCACAAAACATAAATAGTCATAACAATTATAAATACCAATTTAAACTTATCACTTAGCAAATAACAGTGTTTTTGTTTTTGGTAGATACATTTCACAAAAATTTTGTAACAAAAAAAAAACTCAATCTTTTTTTCCTAGGCAGAGTATTTTAAATTTAATGGAGACTCTGAAATTAGCTTGAAAATTTTTTTTTTAATGAAAGCAGTTGAATAAAAAATAAATACTAAAAAACTATTCTACGTTTTTTTAAATTTTTTGCTTAGCTATTTTTTTTAAGTTTTTTAATGACAATGTACTTAGTTTTAAGTTCTTATATCAAAAATTGATAATAGTTGATGTCAAATTGTTTAAAGTTTTTACTCATAAATAGACAGGTTATTGATTTGAATAACAACATGCCAATTTTAGATTTTTGCCTTATTGCAATAATAAAACTAATTAAAATAATTCAAAGCCAATTTTAAACAATAACAAAGAAAAAAGTAATCTGTAATAAATTTGTATCAGAAATAACTTGAAAATATATATATTATAAATGGGATATTTAAACTAAAGTTTCTAAAATAAATCTAATGAAGAGGACTCTGTATGTAAGGTATAATTAGTAGGAGTAGTACAAAGTACAGTAGTCTTTCTCTTGAGATTTACTTGAAACACTTTGATTTGAATGTTCCATTAGTAAATAAATTTTTAAGCTTTTTTAACACTATTATTTACTGTTTGGTACTTAATGCAAAAAAAAATCAACTGGCTTTTTTGTTTCATAGTGACAAATTTGATGAAATATGAAGAAATACTACATTATTATTAAGTGGTACTTAAGTATTTTATGTTATTGGAACCAATTTGAAACTAAAATCACAAATGTTCTGAAATGAAACTGTTTTAAAGCCAAAGACACACAATAAAATCAGTTGTAGCTAGTAGAGCTATAAGTAACAGCTTGAGTGTAAAAATTAGTAAGGATAGAGGAGGCTTTATACAATTCAGGTATATTTTCTAAACAAGTTCTGATAAATTTTAATACTTATGTGTATGTAAGAAAGCTAAGATGAGTTTAGTGATCACTACTACTATTTTTAATTTTATAGTTTTATAAGCATTTTTAACATTACATTATCATTGCTTGTTTTAAAATACTTAGTTTAAAAACTTACATATTACAAAAAAAGAACTCGAGTCAGAGGTTACCATATAAAAGTGTATTGTTATCATTAGTTATACTCTCTATTTTCAACACTTAAATTTTTAACCTTAGCAGTTTTTGAAGAAATAAAGATATTTTTCATTTTATGTGTTGGATATGAGTTAAATATTTTTATTTCTCGGCTTACTTAAAAATTGAGAAAATTTAGTATAATTTAGGCAGACTCTGACTTGTTTGTAGTTTTTTGAAAAACTCTGTTAGTTTGAATTTTTTTTTTTAAACCTTTGGCTAGTTTTTATGACTTGAAAATCAATTGTTTGCTTTTTTAATTATCAAGTCCTGTTGTAATTATTATGATTTTTTAATATTTAAAATAAATATTAAGGTTTAATGGTAGTGTTTTTTTTCACTTTTTGACTCTTGCTACTTATTTTTCATCTTTATAACAAATTCTGGCTAACTCAGGCTGGCATTTTTGCTTCAAAAAAGTTATACATTAAGGGCATAGGGGGGGGGGGGGGTAAACACCCTTTTTTGGTTTTTTATCTTATTTTATATAGTTTTTACTAAGCTACAAAATGCTTTTTACAGATTTTACAAATTCAAAATATTTTTTGAGATATAGCTGGTCAAAGCCGGAGGCAGCAACAGGTTCCTTATGGGAGGCGCAAACTAAAACGGCAAAAATAGACTATTTTACTAAAAATCTATCTTCTCCTACGTTTTTTGAGATAACTATCTCAAACTTTCAGGAAATGTTCCTTGATATATTTAGAAAATTCTGTCGGAAGGAATTTTAAAAAAATTAAAAAATAAAAATTTTATATAAAAAATAAACAAAAAAAACAGTTTTTTTTTAATTTTTTTGTTATAAAATTTTTATTTTTTAATTTTTTTAAAATTCCTTCACACAGAATTTTCTAAATATTGCAAGATACATTTCCTGAAAGTTTGAGGTAGTTATCTCAAAAAACGAAGGAGGAGATAGATTTTTAGCGATTTCTAGTTATTTGCCATTTTAGTTTGCGCCTCCCATAAGGTTCCTATTGTTGCCTCCGACTTTGACAGGCTATATCTCAAAAATTATTTTGAATTTTTAAAATCTGTAAAAAGCATCTTGTAGCTTAGCAAAAACTATATAAAATTAGGTAAAAACCAAAAAAGGGTGGTCATCATCTAAAGCTTTTCATTCAAAAACACATTTAAAGTAGCTTAACAATATCTTTTCAATGTTTTTATACTAATTAACATAGTTTTTTACCTTAAATTTAATAAATAATAAACTTAAAATAGACCCAAAAATGTGCATTTTTAAAAACCTGGAGAAAATTTTGAAAACCTGGAAAAAAATTTGAAAAAACAAGTGGCAACCCTGTAAATATTTATGTTACAAAATTTTTATAAAAATAATTTTAAATATTAATAATATTAATTTTTCAAGTTTATTTGTTGTTTGTTTTAAAAATGTGATTGTTAAATTATAGCTACACTTCAATGAAATTTAACACAAATTGTTTTGTTTCATGAAAAGGCTAAGTTAAGTTTATATACTGTGCAACTGTTATTTCTCAATTAGAATTTGGTTTTATATAAATTTGTATTGTATTTATAACTACAATTCAAGTTTTTACTTAGTGATAACATTGATTGTTTTACAGTGGTTAAAATTGAAATAATAATAAATTCAAAATGATCACGTCTGCAGGTAAGACTTCTTTATTTGAGTTTTAATCATATGTTACTATTTGAAGTTTAATAGTTTTAATTTTTAAACAATATTAATAAATTAGTTTTGCAGTTTAAAGTTAATTAAAAAAGCTAAATATTAGTTTTATATGGAGGAATGTAAACTTTTTTTCAACTTTTTGTATCATTCTTTTAATTGAAACTATAAGAATAAAGTTTTACTTAATATCTTATTAATCCAATACTTGTATCATTATTAACAACAATAACAAATATTTTTGCAAAATAAATTTTGTTAGCTAAAATAAATAAATCAAATTTTTATACCAACAAACTTAAAACCCTTTATATTTTATTATAGCTGGGATAATTTCATTTCTTGATGAACCAGAAGATGAGCTGAAAGTTTGGGCTTTAGAACGCCTCAACCAGATAGTTGGTGATTTTTGGCCTGAAATATCTGATTCAGTAGAAAAAATGTAAGTGTATTAAAAAGTTATAGTACTATTTTGTTGTATTAAGGCTTATAGCTTGTTTAAAAAATAAATTCAAAAATGAATTATCTAAAAAATCATAATTATAATTCAAAAAACAAAATTTTGTTTATAACCATACTAAGAGAATACATTTTTTACAATTTATTTTATAAATATGTTGCCCTTGTGGTTTTTTAGTATTATTATTATTTTTATAACCTTTTAGTGGTAAGTCATTTGAAAAGAAATTAGTATTAAATAGCACTATGTTTTACATCTACATTTTTGCAAAATAAATGTTTCCAACAAATCTATTTATGTTATAAAAGTTTTTTTAAACTTAATTTTTTTTTCTTCCAAACAATTAAAGAAAATTTATTAAAATCCTTTAAATTTAGAATACAAACAAAATATATTTTATACAACTTAAAAGTAAGTAATAAGTAAAATATATATTTTGTAGAATACATCACTTAATTTTTTTTAATTTATTACTTTTTTAGTGAGGTTTTGTATGAAACTGAAGACTTCAAACATCGAGAACTTTCCGCTTTGTTAGCCTCAAAACTTTATTATTATCTTGGATCAATGAGAGATGCCATGGATTATGCACTGAGAGCTGAAGATCAGTTTAATATTAGGGATGGCACTGAGTATGCAGTAACAATCGTCAGTAAGTATTTGTTTTAATTTCTGTATTCTTATTACTAAGATCGATTAAATGTTTGTATAGTTAAAAAAAAGACTAACTGATAACTGACTAGCTTAAAAATTAAAGTTTGTATTTAATTTTTTAAATTTGTTAGATTTTGGTTTAAATTCTTAACGGTAATATAATTAAACTACTTAGTTAATAAAAAAATTGTGTGATTAGTTTATAAGTTAAATGTATGGTATAAATAAAACTAATTACAATAACAATAATTAAATCAATGTTTACTATGCATTACATTCAAAAGAGATACTTTTATTATTGAAAGAATAACTAACTAAAATTCTCTACCCAAATTATATTCGTCATGCCTGTTTTAGTTAATAATTTTCTATGTTAGTTGTTTGAACTTAAAATGTAATTAAATTATGCATTATAGATCAGTGTATCGACCAGTACACAAAACTGAAGCAAGAAGAGTACAATGCAAAGGCTACAGGTGAGATGCTTCCTGAAATCGACCCAAGATTAGAAGAAATTGTAAACAGAGTTATTGAAGATCTTAACCCAACACAATACAAAACTGCTGTTGGAATTGCCATTCAAACAAGAAGGCTGGATGTGCTTGAGCGTACCATTAAGGAAGCGGTTAGTTTGATATATTTTATAAATTAAATTTTACCTGATACCAAAAATCTAACAAGTAAAAAAGTTTAAGCCAAAGGCTTCATTTATGTTTTAAATTAACCTTTATCAGCCAGGCCTTATTTTGACCTTAAATATATTTAGGTACTTACCTTTTTTACTTCAAAGTTAGTAATTTTTGATTTAAATTTTTTTAGATCTAGTTTGTGACTGTAATTTTTAAGTATAAGCAGAAAATAATGTATAAAATTTATACATATCAAACTAATTACAAAAGTTGAGAATTTATTCTGATGTTTAGTTCTAAATTTTAAAGTAATTTTATAAAAGAGTAACTTGTGCAATTCAAGTATTTTATTCATATTATTCTATTTTATTCTAATTATATAATAACTATTAGGGAAATTCTAATGAAGTCGTAAGTTATTGCACGAACATGTGTGCTCGAGTAATCCAACACAAAGGACTGCGGGAAGATATTCTCAGATTACTGGTGAAACTTCACTCTGACCTTGATCACTCACAATTGAATGGTATTAGCCAGCCTGACTACATAAATATCTGTCAGTGTCTGATATATCTTAATAACCCAAGTGCCGTCGCTGAAATACTCATTAAGCTACTGAACGGAAATGTTGTTAGTTCTCTTAAATTTTTTATTTTTATATAACTTTTTGAAGTTAGTGTTAAAAAACTTATTATTGCAGGTTATATATATTTATAGATTTAATTGCTTTTAACTTGTAATACATCTAGTTATTTGATTTCTTTTACACCTCGTGAACTTTCCCAAAAGCATAAAATCAAGAGTGAAATACCTAATAAGATATGTATAACATTTCATACTCTTTTGTTATGTAATTTAAAAGTTTACAGAACAATTATAAAACAGTTTTAACATAATCAATACATTTTTCTGCTACTACACAACTCAAAGTAGTTTGATAATTCCAATATAAAAACATATTTATAACCCCAAATTTCCAAAAATGTCATTTATAGAAAATTACTTAAATAATATTAATTTATATATTGTCTTTTATTCATTGAACAGGACCAACTATCGCTAGCCTACCAAATAGGATTTGATTTATATGATTCAGCTGCTCAGCATTTCTTATCTTCAGTTGTTGATGCACTTAAACTGAGTTTGCCTTCTGAAGCTGTAAGTACACTGATATTTGGTTTATTTAGTTTTAAAATTTAAAGATAAATCGTAAATATATATCTTTATTAAATAATACTTTTATAAAAGCTCTATAATTTTTTTAAAAGTAGATAGTTTTGTATTAGATAAAAAATGTAAATAAAACTAATATTTTTTAAAGTTATAAAATATAAATCTAAATATAAACATTAAGCATTCTAAACCGTTGAAAAATACCACTTTTGTTAAAATTAATACTTCTACATTTAAAATGGTTTTTAAATGCGCAAGTTTTGGTCTAACTTGATATTAAAAAAAGGTTTTCAATAGTACTTATTTTAAGTATTTTAACTGTTGCATGAAATTAATGTATGTCTTGTAAGTTTATTGGTGTTCACTTTGCTCATATTTTTTTATGATGGTTCAACACAAGTTATAACTTTTGTGAATTTACTTATTAATTTTGACGATGTGCTAGTGAATTTAAACTGAAAATAAGATAATTTAAAAAGTATAAGTATTTTAGTTGCAGTCTTTCGTACAGTTAAATAAAACTAAGATAAATCTATCAAAATTTTGTTTGTACGTTTAGCAAGAGTCGGATAAAAGCAAGCAATTAAAAGAAAGGGTTGAGACTCTTTCTTCCATTTTAGATGGCGCTAAAAGTATAGAGTTGTATCTTCAATTTCTTATCAGGAATAACCACACAGATTCGCTCATCCTGAAAAACACCAAAGATCAAGTAAATTTGTTAAATTTTTCATAAGCTTGCACAATTAAAAGTATATATAAAGTACGAGTTAATATTAATTATATTTTTTGTTTTTCTACAACAAGTTCTATTTAATTTATTTGGATAAAGTAGATTAAGAAATTAGTATGTTAATTTAAAATCATTTCAAATAAATCGTTTTGGTTATATAAAAATTATAACTTATTATACTTATAGTTTTTGTTTTCTCGGTTAGTGTAATTCGATTTAAGTTTGTGTATAATTTGAAGTGCTGATTTATTGTAAAATATAAAAAGTAGATATTTGTGAACACTGCATTTTTCAAGGTGAGAAATTCGATATGCCACAATGGATGTGTTATTGCAAATGGTTTCATGCATGCTGGTACAACTATTGATCAATTTCTAAGGTTTTTTATTGACTTTGAAATTATATGTAAACTATACATATTTAAAAAGCGCTAAAAGTTTATCCCTTTGAAATGCTGTGATAGTGGAAAATTAAACACAAGTTATAAATTTTGTTAACATAAAAACTTGAATATTTAACAGCTTAAAAAAAAATCTTATCCTTTATTTAATAAAGTTAAATATGAAAAATTTATCTTTAGGGACAACTTGGACTGGTTATCAAGAGCTGCCAACTGGGCAAAATTCACAGCGACCTCCTCACTCGGAGTCATTCACAAGGGTCACGAAAATGACTCTTTGTCACTCATGGCAACCTATCTGCCAAAATCCTCCACTACAGGAAGCCCTTACCAAGAGGGTGGTGGTTTGTACGCTATCGGTTTGATTCATGCAAACCACGGCAGGGGAAAGATCACCGAATATCTCACACAGCAACTTGAAGCAGCAACTAATGAGGTTGGGTTGATAAGCATAGATTTTATAAAGATTTTGTATTTATTATTATGTTTTTTATTCACAAATAATTCGAGCTCCGAAATAATAAGTTTTAAAGAGTACTTAATATATTATAAATAGTTGTTTTTATAGCACTGAATAAACTTTACAACAAAATATTTTAGTCTAAATGTTTCTTCAACTTTAAACAGACTGTTAAGCATGGTGGATGCTTGGGTCTAGGACTGGCTGCAATGGGAACCACAGACAAAGATGTGTACCAGCAATTGAAGAACAATTTGTACCAAGATGACGCTGTAATTGGAGAAGCCGCAGGACTTGCTATGGGACTCGTCATGATTGGTTTGGTTTTATATTAGTTATCAATAAAGTTTTAATTTTTATGTTTTTTAAAATGATGAATTTATAAATTTGTCTGCCTTTAGTATCCAATTACAAATGTTTTAAATTTGTTTCTAGTTAATTTTAAATTTTAAACTGTTACATTTCAATACACAATCCTAATGTGGTTTTTTTAGTCTAATAATTTTCAAACTAGATCAAAGCATTTTGAAAACCGTTAGTCTTGACTATTGTACTCAATCAGATGTAATCTTTTTGCAAAATTAAATTGTTTTATAAATTTAACCGCTAGATGGTGATAGAGACCAACGACAAAATAAAATGTTTTGTTCTAATTTTAACCGTTATCAGCAATTTTTTCATAAAAATATTAATATTTTATATAGAAATTGAGTGTCAGGTAAAAAATAAATTTAAATTCTAATTTTAACTTTAGAAAACTTCAGACTTTATGTTTTCCTAAAACAATTTCATAGTTATTTCCCAAATAGTTTAAATTTGTTTTGTAGCCCTTTTCTAAACGTTTGGTATATTTACAAATATTGTTGGTTTATTAATTATATCGAGGCAAAAAAAATCTATAATAACTTAGGATTTACTTTAATTAATAGTTAATAAAATTGTTTCACAGGATCAAACAACACTGAAGCCATAAAGGACATGATTTCTTACGCGCAGGAAACACAACACGAGAAAATAATCAGAGGTCTTGCTATTGGAATCGCTCTTGTAAGATTTATTTTTGTAAATCTAAACTTAAATATTATTTTTAAAAACTTGAAAAAACTTATGTGCTCATTTAGTTATAAGAAAGATCGATAACTGTCCGCAACCACAATGTAAGTGTAAAAAAAACTTTAACAGCTTGCATACGGCCGCATGGAAGAAGCCGACTCGCTCATCGAGCAACTCATAGTTGACAAGGACCCCATCCTGCGCAGGTGTGGCATGTACGCCATTGCAATGGCTTATGTCGGATCGGGAAGCAACAAGGCCAACCGAAAGCTGCTCCACTTCGCCGTGTCTGATGTCAACGATGACGTAAGAAGGGCTGCTGTCGAGTCTCTCGGTTTTGTCATGTTCAGGTTAGTTTTCAATGTTTAATAAGACAAGATTATAATTATTTTTAACACATTTTAAACTATTTAGTTTCCAAACTCTTTCTTAACACTTAAAACAAGATTTTTTTTGTTTTGTTAGCTGATTTCCATAGATCTTTATTTGTTTGAGTCGGTGTTTATACGTTGTAGAAAGGTTTTATTTATAAAAAAGTTAAGTGAGTTTGTATATATATAACAAAATTTAAAAAAAGTAGTGAAGTATTTTTTATTCACGTAAAAGTAAAAAAGAAACAAAAAGTTAGAAAGCTGCGCAACTTTCAAAAATATGATTTGTTCAATGAATTGTAGTCTTGTTGTTTATGATTTGTGTTTGCTTGTCATTCGAGCAAGTGAGCATTCTGACAAAAGTTCTTCGAAACTGCCTGCTGAACATGGTGTATACGAGTGGGTTGATTCCTGACGATAAGTAACCAACCCACACAAACCTGTGAGAAAGTTATGTCAGTTATTTTTTAATTTTCAAACTTTTTTTTTTTACAAATTTTGATTTGTTTTGTCTGTTATAGTGACTACATACTTCATAAAGCTGAAAAATATAGTTCAATAAAAAAAAACTCACCAGTCTAATAACCTGTACATTAACTTCAAGTTGCAGCTCTTGCACAGGCGAGTAATAAAGTTTGTAAGGAAGAACGGACACCAAAAAACACAAAATAATGTGAAAATAAGTCCTAAAGCCTGCAAATTTATTTTTAGTAAACAGTAGAAGTTAAGTAAAATGAAAATGCTCAATATTGCTTTTGGTTCAAATTTAAGGATTGAAAAAAAATTAAACTCCGCTATTAATAAATAATCCTTTTTCAATGTTTTAAATTTTTATTATCTGACCAGTATATTTTTGCTTGGGGCTTTAGCTTTTTGTTTTTGTTGTTAGTTAATGCATTTAGATATTTAATGTTGATCCTTCTACATCAAGGCGTAAATAAGTACAAGTTTGTTATTAAAAATTTTCCTTTTTATGTTAATCATAAATTTTATATTAAATTATGTTTTTATCATTGTTTTAAACAAAATGAACTTTTTATGTTACTTTTATTTTTGATTTTTTCATTATGTGTCTTTCAGTGTAAGTGGCCTATGTTTTGATGCCTAGGTCTATCATATGGACAATAAACTTGCAATAATATTAATAATATGTAAGAATATTTAAACAGAGTCTGCAAACCTTTAAGGCTCTTTGTTCATTTCTTATGCTGACTATCGCTTTTCTTTTACCCAAAGACATTTTCTTTTCGAGCTTTTTCTTTTTTCGACTTCCATATTTAGGTTTGCTTCTAAAAATAAGTTTTGACTTGACCAACAGTTGCCTGTGTTTTTAAACACTTCACTTTTGAGATTCGCTTGAAAATTAGTTCTTTATTTTTTAAAGATTTATTGTTTATTTCAATTAAAACAAGTTTTCTTTAAGTTTTTAAGTTCTTTGACATGTGCTTTTTGTTTTGTACTATTAATATTTAAGTTTTTAGTAAATAATTAAATAAACTTCCTTTTTTTTTCTCGATTCAAACCAAAAATCAACAACTAGCAATTGTTTCGAAAAAAAAATCGTAAAATTTTTATGTGTAAATCATAATTTCAAAAGGTTGTTACAACAGTCACTTGTCTTACATGAATGAAAAGTTCTTTTTCTGTCTTTCAACATTTTCTTCCCCTTCAAACTGCACGTACTTCTCAACCTGTTCACTTTTTTCTGCAAAAATTCAATTCAAAAGTTAATAGCTTTTCCGTGTAATGTCTATCACCCTCAGCTCTAATAAGCAGTTCGGATAAATTGTTCTTGCTTGCCGCTTACTGCAAGTTTATATAGACTGCCATTGAGTTAAATAATTTATTCAAAAGTTGAATTTTGTCGAAGCGTCGGCAGTGTGACAGCTAACTTGCCACATCTTGATTTTATCTCATTTAGGTTTCACTTCATTAAGCTGGTCGTTTAAAATAGTTTTATGAGGGTCTCATACGCTTAACATTAACCTTTAAAGAAAAAAACTTACTTTTTGTGTTTGAATTGACGTAGGTAATTTTCTTTTAAGAACCTTCACATTTTTTAAGTTTGTGAACTTTAACTTAAATTTCCAAAAAAATGGAAATTATTAGAAAGTTTAAAACTTAATTCTTTTATCCGTAGTAAATAAGTCTATTCTTTCTAATACAAGATTATGTACTTCTTATGTTTGAAATATTTAATTTTTTTGTTGCATTTGTAGTTTACTCTCGCTTTACAAATTGTCTAGTTCAGTTGGATTACGGAAAGTTAGTATAAACTAAACTTTATTTAATGTCAAGTACATTTTTATTTTTTGTTATTCAAATTAAATATATTATTTTATTCAATATCTATTTAATTTATTCAGTTAATTTTTGTTGTATAGTTCAACTAAACTGGTTAATTTGTAAAGCGAAATTAAACTAATTATGCAACAAAAAATAAAAAAATTAAAACGTTGTGGGCAAACGGTCTTATGTACTTTAGCCCGCTTGGTTAGGTCTTAGCAGCGGCTTCTCCCGACTATTCTTGCCTGATGATTCATAATAAGGACAAAACTGGTCAAGGGTTGTTTCGAAAGCTGTTGTTGTAGGTCGTGTGGTGAAGTTCGTTGTTTATTTATAAAGTGTGTAATTTACTAATAAAAAAACAAGTGATGCTAGTTGATAATTTCCATCGAAAAAAAATCATTTGTATCAAGAACTCACCTATACTCTTCTGTTTGGTTGAGTCGTGTTTGCTTGAATTTAGCAAAAGCTGCTTGTGGTTGTTGCTTGAAACAGTTGAAACTCTCAGAGCCCTGTTGTAACTGAACCTGCTTTCCCTTGTTGTGTTCATCATGCTTGACACAACGGTTATTTGCTGGCGCAGTATCCTAATAGTCAGCAAGTGAACTACTATCATTACGCACAAAGGCAGAAAGAATGCGACTACAGAGCCGAAAATTGCGAAGTACTGATTGTATATAGTGCATACTCCTCCTTTAATTATGTTATCTGCGTCGTGCGATCCCAATATTGGTATAGGAGCTGAAATTGCTGTAAAAATAGAACTGTTATGTTTGATCTATTACAACTTTGTTTACAATTACTTTTAAAATAACTACATTTGTTAGTTTTAGGTACATCTTTAGTACTTACACGGGTTAAAATTTGGTTTTAAGTTCAGAAAAAATAATAGTACTTGAAACAACTGATACTTAGATCTTAATTTGATTAACTGTTCAGTTCTCTAAAGTTGTACTTAAGTCATAAAAAGTATTCAAGTACAGCTCGAATAGCTTGAGTTTGTTATGTAAACTAACCTAATGCTGCCAGCCAAACACCACAAATCTTTACTAAAATCATCCTTTTGTTGTTATTGCTAGCATCTGGTGAGTATTTGCAACTTCCGTTATAATACTTAACACTGACTGTTGATTGGTGGCGTGTGTGAAATGGTCTAGATAATGCCATGTACCGATTTAACGAAAGCGTGCACAAGTGTAATATCGAGGATGTGCTAAAAAACACGTCTAGCATCAGCCACACTGCGCAAGCTTTGTTTGAAAATGGCCAGTTATTGTCTGTATAAAAAATAATTTTTCTTTAAAAACTAAACAATATCTAGTTTATTAAACTCGAATCATAGCAACTGTTATGCTAATAAGATTTGTTTATTAGTATTTAAATTTCAAACAAACTTTAACGGCTGTTTTATTACTTAATCACGTGTTCAACAACTTTGTGTTTAAAAATAATAAACGGTCAGCATACAAATTGACAAGCACATTAATTTATAAATTAAATTTCAGTTGTTACGTATAGCTCTACTTGTTTTGTGAAAAACTCTATTTATAGCTTGGCACAGTTCAAATAAAGTGTTCACGATAGAGCAAACAATCGCCCTGTAGTTAATTTGTTTTGTTTAAGAGTAAGGGATTCAAATGTCTTAAATTTAATTATTTTATAAAATATTATAAGACATATATAAATTGTTTTAGCTATTTAGTTTATCAACACACGTCTGAAAACGTCAATGACCTATTGTTGTCAACCTATAACACTTTGAATTTGTGAAAAAGTAACTAACTGAAAAATATCATAGCCATGCTAGGAGGCATGACCATAATAGCCACTAGCAAGTCAGCAACGGCCAGCGAAGTTAAAAAGTAGTTTGTGGCGCTCTGTAGCTTTTTTTCCATGTAAACAGCTGCGATCACGAACAAATTACCCACCGCTACTAATATCACCAACGGTAAAAGTGCTAAAATTATCCAATTGTGTTCGTTAGTTTCGGAAATTGCATCTGAAAATATTTTGTTATCTATTAACTTGCATAATTGTTTGTATAAAAAAAGTGTTTTTTTATTCAGTATAAAATCTACCTTATTTAAACTACAGTTTTATATTTATAATTTTAACAGTAACTGACTGTCAATTTTGTTACTTAGTCGAGTATTTTAACTTCTAAAACTTCCTTTGGTTATATGTTTTAATTATATTAAAACTTTACTATAACGGAAAAATTAAAAAAATTTTCATTTTATAAGTATAATATAAAGTATGGTTTAGTAACCAAATGCAATTAATAAATTATTAAAAAGTTTTTATGTATATTTTGTTTTGGACTTTAACTCATCTGTCAGATTTAGTTAAACAAATATTTTTAAATGTAAAGCAATTTTTAGAGAGTTGACAAACAAGGTTACAGTGAAAAAACATTTAGTTTTATTAATAATTTTTTTA
The DNA here is from genome assembly GCF_965202585.1 of Thalia democratica. Taxonomy (NCBI): domain Eukaryota; kingdom Metazoa; phylum Chordata; class Thaliacea; order Salpida; family Salpidae; genus Thalia; species Thalia democratica. The sequence continues at coordinate 66,054,700 of NC_139165.1, forward strand.
ATCGTGTTATAGTAAGTTTTGTATTACTTTTTTTTATATATATAATCTACAAAAATTAATGATACTATAAATTGGTTTATGAAAAGTATCTAGTTTTTTTTATTCAGAAAAGTGCTTAATTGAAAATAAAAAAAATACTTTCTTATATTTTGAAAGATAAACTTTTGTATTTGAAATAAAAATCGTTAAGTATTGTTTTTGTTCAATTAGTAAAGATTTTTGTTTCCACGTAAATTCATAATCATGAGAGTTCTAACCTTTACTTAAGGGAATTAAAGTAGCAGCTGTATGTTTGGACTTAAAACCAAAATTGTTTTAATATTACTTAATTCATATTGAAAAAATGTATCAGTTCTAATATGCGTTATTTCATTAAAATAAAAACCATTTAACGAAGCATAAGGTTAGTGTGTATTAGTACTGTTTGGTGCATTACATAAAAAGTAAACGGATTACATATCTTCGTATATTAATTTCCTGCATTTCAATCAATAGCAGAATACAAGTTCGTTAACTCCAGATTGCATTAAATAGTGTAAGTTAAAATTTTTTTTATTTTTGTATGTTTTAAAAGCTTTACTTTATTAAAAACCTCAGTTTTGTTTACCTGATATAAAAAGTTGAGATTAGTTGTACACACTAACTGATTGTATTTATTGAAAACAAAACAACTTGAAGAAGTATATATTTAGAGTACTAGTGATAAAATTTCAATGTTGTTTATAATTTAGTACAAAAGTTTTGTCTTATAAATTTAAAAATACAAATAAGTTTAAAATATAATTAACAAACATAATATTACCTCCGAAAGTGTTGTTTCCTCTGTTGGTTTGATTCGTATAGCTTTCGTTCATAACTTATTAAAAAACTAAAAAAAATAGATAAAATAATTGCAATATCTCTTGTAAGGTCATGTTAAGTCAGGCGACCTTAGCCTTCAATAAATAAATAATTAAATTTCCTCTTGTCTCGAAAAACTCGCCCTTCCACAACAAATTAACAGAATCTAAGTTCTATCTAAAGCTGATTACTCATAAATTCATAGTCCAACAAATACTATCTAGTTACTATCAACTGCCTCATTTAAACATCTGATTCTTTCAGGAATTAAGCTTCTAACTAATGGCAGCGATTTACTCGTTGAAAAAATAACAAACGCCTTTTTCTACTCGCATGCTTTTCAAACTGTCTCAAAGAAAAGTTTTCACTACTAAGCATAGCGATTGCGCTTGACTTTTGTTTACCTTTTATTTATTTTTCTTTGTGCTAAGCTCGTTGTTCTTGTAAGACCAGGGCTTATTCAATTATTAGTCGCCGCATAACCATTCAATAAACTCTGAAAATGTGCCTAAATCGTCTTATGATGTCGTTTAATGAATTTTCGATTTGCTTCCGCTGGCTGCAGAAGTTTATTCTTGCTGGTGGGCTTACCGTACTCAAACGTGAAAATTTTTTTCGACTTTAATGCTCTTATGAGCCTTAAGAGGATTTATTGATGTTTGTCAAAGTTTACATTTTCTTGCCAGAGTAAGCACGCCAAAACAAATACTTTCCAATGTCAACTTTACAAATATACACCAACAAAACAAATTATCATACTATACTATTTGAACAATGTTGCAAGTTTGAAATTTTTGTTTGAATAATAAAGTTGTTTTAGCAGTATTACTTAAATTAGTTTTTTTTTTTTTCTAGAACTTTCTTTAAATAAAGAACAGTTTATTTTTTAGTTGGTTACACACTAAAAAACTGTTTTAATTTAAATTAAGTTGTCTAAAAATTAACATGAATTTATAGTCTTTACACTTATTTTAAGTGTTTACACCACTAAATTATTTTAAAAACTTGGTAATATAGATGATTTTGTTTAGTTGTAGTTGTGTAGGATTATTTTTGAAATATCTTGTTTTACTTTTATTTTTATGTACAGAAAGTTTACTTTAAAAACTAAATTAAAATATAAACTTTGGGTTTGTGCTATAAACTAAAACTAAGAATACTCATTAAATACGCTTTAAATTAAATAGGTCTCCAAACCAAGCTCCTTCTGTTGTGTCGTTGTTATCTGAGAGTTACAATCCTCATGTTAGATACGGATCCGCCATGGCACTTGGAATTGCGTGTGCTGGTACTGGTAATAGGGTAAGTTGCTATTTTTTAGTTAATTATAACCTGAGATAACTTTTATTTTCTTATTTGCCTATATAATTAAACTTTTATTAAAATTTATAATGTAAGATAATTATCTATTTCTTATATAAAGATTATTATATAACATTAATTACAAAATACTTCTTTCTTTTTTGTGAAAGTTAATTGTTTTGAATAAAGTATTAACTTTAACATACCTTTTTATACAGGAAGCATTAGCAATCCTAGAAACACTTTCAGCTGATTCAGTAAATTATGTGAGGCAGGGAGCTTTAATCGCCTCATCTATGGTGCTGATACAACATACTGATATTTCCTGCCCTAAAGTAAGTTAATTGTGATTTTTATTTTTCGTATAACTAGCTTTTATAACTATTGTTAATATCATGGTATTAAAAATATCATAAATATCTAGATTTTTACGCTGTCCCTTTTAACCTAATGATTTTTTATAATCACAAATAAATACTTATACTTTAAAAACCATTAAAATTAAAGTTGACACTTAAAATTAAATTTAAAAAAAGGAATTGACTTAACTATATCATAAATATTTTATTAATTTTTTGGTTGTAGAAGCCAAAACTAAAATTCTTCTTTTTACAACACCATTTTTCTTACGTTTGTATCTAAAATTGCTCATAAAACTGTCTAACAACGGATAGCTTTTTAACTTAGTCTTTAAAAAACCATTTATTGGCTATGTCAGGTCGCATATGATTTATAGTACTACTTTACAAACGAGTTACTGATAAATGAAATTTTTGCAGGTTAAAACATTCAGAGAATTGTACAAGAAAGTGATCAACGACAAACACGAAGATGTCATGGCCAAAAAAGGAGCCATTCTTGCGCAAGGAATCATTGATGCTGGTATGTTCAATAATTTACACATTTAAAAGTTTTAACTTTCAAAATAATGTTCTCAAAAATAGTAAGAAACCAAATAGTTATATTTCCTTTTGGCAGGTGGTAGAAACGTGACACTTTCACTACAATCGAGGACGGGACATGTCAACATGTCAGCAGTGGTTGGAATGTTGGTGTTCAATCAATTTTGGTACTGGTATCCACTCGCCCATTTCCTATCTCTCACTTTCACTCCATCTGCTATCATTGGGCTCAATGCTGACCTCAAGGTTGTGTTTTAAAATATTTTCATCTAAAGATAAATACTTAATTATAGTTTTTTAGCTTTTATGAAATTTTTTTTATTTAAGGAATGTCATAAATTCATAAGTCTCTAAGTTGAAACAACATTTAATTTTTTGTACCAAATAAAAGCTGAAGTAATCTTACAAATGCTGTTACTCGTAATATTTTTCAGATGCCCAAGTTCGAGTACCGTTCAAACGCGAAACCGTCCACCTTCGCCTACCCGGTGCAGCTGGAAGAGAAGAAGGGCAAGGAGCAGGAGAAGGTGGAGACGGCGGTGCTGTCAACCACCAACAAGCACAAGCAGAAGCGGGGAAGGAGGCGTGCATCGAGCGCAGCCACCAGCAAAACCAGCAACGTTGAGTCCATGGAAGTGGTGTGTTTTCGATTTAATTTATTTTAATTAGTTTTAAATTTGAGGAAAAGAAATAGCGTTAATATTCGCTGAAATTCGACCTTTTAGCTTTGTATAGTTTATTATTGTATCACATAAGTAAACCTTCTTGCGTTTCAGTCACTTACTTAAATCGATTGCTTTTACTAGCCTTGGTTTATAAAACTTTAATAAATCCATTTATGTTTTATGCACTCTAGTATAAATAATCCTGGGAAACTTGAGTATAAACATATTAACTTTATTATATGTTTATGATATCCCATTCAGAGTAATTAAATTTTATCAGTTCTAAAATTTTATTTTAGTTCAAAATATTTTTAAACATTTTCATTTAGTATTTAAGTTTTTATATTGAAATGGTTATTGTTTTAACAATTTTTTTTTAATATGTTATTTGACAAATGCTTATGCCAATTTTAGCGTGAATATTTATAAAAGAAAACAATTGCAAACCACAAACTTTTCTTTGTAAACAAACTATGTATTTTATTTTATTTTTTAGGATGATAAGAAGAAATCGGAAGCAATGGAAGTTGACTCTGCTGTAAGTTTTCAAATTATTTGAAAATTTATCTCAATGTTTATTATTTACTATATAAAATTTTTGATATTGAATAAAAACAATGGTAGTTTTATATATATTATAATTCATAAAATTTCTTCAAGGATTTGTGTCTTGATAGGTTTATAACTAAAGGATGCATTTGGTTTACGATTTATTTTAAAATTTAAATTTTTACACGCAAAGTTTTTCATTTATTGAATTATCTTTAATTTCATGGCTATATTGCAGATTTGAGTTTCAGAAAAATCAAAAAACTCTAAAACGATTAGATATAATATATAGTTTTATATTTTCAGTCCAGTTTAAACTTGAAAAAGTGTTTTATATCATCAATTAAAAAAAAAGTTCTTATATTGAATCATTACATTGTTTTAGTTTTTTGAAAATGATTGAAAATTAAGTCACAAATTGTTAAACAAAATAAAAGTTGAACTACTTTTTTGTACAGGAGAAAGAGGCAGAAGCAAAGAAACCTGAACGAAATTTCGAGATGGTTGCCAACCCATGCAGGGCGATTCCGCCTCAACTCAAGGTGATTAAAATGCCCCAGGACTGCCGATACACTCCACTTAAATCGGTTTGTTTCTTTAATACTCCTGACTATATCCAAAAATATAAATGAAATTAAAACTTTTGTAATGTAAAAACTTCAGCTTTTTATTAGGAAAAAATTAGGGAGTTTAATCATTTTACTTTAATACAAATACTTTCTTTTAATTTTATGTTCAGCTTTGATTAATTCTAAGTTAGCAATGCTTAAGTTTTAAAAATAAACAGTATTATCGTTAAATATTTTTGAATGATATAAGTTTAGTCTTTGGATTTCAAACACAATTGTTAGGATTTTAGGTTGCTTTTTCTTTAATTTTATTTTTGTCGTGTACAAAAATAAAGCAGACAAACCTTTAAATAACATAAACTTTAAAAAATGTTTTCATAAAACTAACTTTAGTTCACTTTTTTGTTGTCATAAAAATATTTTGAAATTAATTTTTTGATAAATAAATACTATATTTTTAAACCACCAAGTAGTTAGTTTATATTTTTTCATGTGTAATTATTCAATTTATTTCTAGTTGTCTTACGGTGGAATTATTATCCTGAAGAACAACAATTCAAGTGAACCTGAAGAGCTTCTCGAGCCTGTAGCAGGTAATATTATAAACGCAATTATAAACTTAGTTTTCAAAACTTCACATTTTTAATAGACTACTATAATTAGACTATCTGCAATAAGTACTTTATTTTTCAAAGTATCAATTAATGTTTTATCTAAAAGATGATCATGCAGTAAAGTTGATTAACTTCAGCTAAACTTTGAGACTTTTTAGCTTAGTAAAACTTATAAGTAATGTTTAGTAAGTACAGGGTTGTCACTATACCTGGAAACCTGGAATTTCGAAAAAAAAATCACCGAAAAAACCTGGAATTTTAACAATTTTCACATGTTTAGTAGTAAAATTTCGATTTGACTCAAAAAATCTATCATATAAATAAAGAAAAATTGTTATCATCAAAATGTTTTTATTAAAAAACATTTTTAAAGTAGCTTTACATTATCTTTTCAATGTTTTTATACTATTTAAAACAGTTTCTTACCTTTAACTTAAGTCTAAACTATAAATATACCTAAAAATGAGTACTTTAAAAACCTGGAAAAGTTTTTGAAAAAACGAGTGGCAACCCTGTAAGTAGTCAAAGCATACATAAACTTTTACGAACTTCAATAGCCATAAAACACTTCAATTTTTGTTTATTTAGTTAAATTTATTAAACGGCTAACATTTTTTTACAAAGCTGTACTAGCACAACCATATAAGATATAGTAGAAACTGTTCTGAAAATGTAGGTTTTAATAAGTTAAAAAAGTTGTTATTAAGAAATTTAATTTTTTCGGTGTTTTCAGCTGGAGGTCCTAAAATCACCAAAGAAGACGAAGGAGAGGAGCCTAAAGTTCCTGAAGATTTTGTTTACGATGAGTCCCAATTATAACTTGCTAATAATGTGTGGCTCGCTTAAGTGTGTTTAGAATGTCTTCGAAGTTTATATGTTTTGTTTTCTAATTAAAGTCAGCTGTCGCTTTATGAATGGTTTGTATTAGTGAAATTATTTTATAAAACAACGTTTTATTAAAATGGTATTTTTTATATTTAAACGATTTGTTAACTTTTTCTCCTTATAAACCTTAAGTTTTTTTGTTCACAGTTACTTTGTTAGAATTTGTCGTAATAAAAAAATAGTTTACCCACTATTTCTGTAGCAGTTTGTGTATATATAGAGTAACATATTCAAGATCAATAACTAAACATTGATGAAACTTTTGTTAGAAAGTTGTCAATATTAATTTACTCAAAACTTGTAAAAATTACTACGATTTGTTAGTAACATAATGTTTTGACCAAAAAATTATTTGTGAAGTTAAGTTATAAGTTTTACTACGTTTTTTTTGTCTACTAGAGTCAAAAATTTATTAAAACAAGTCCTTATTTATTACAAAGCTGCAAACTTCTTTGTTAGTTCTTAATTAAATGACCTTGCTTCAATAAGTGTTTAAAGAATTTTTTGTCAATGTTCCTTTTTAAAATTTGTAGTGTTAAGTTTACTTTTGAATTTCAACAATACTTGTTTTGTTCAATATTTGAAAGATATGTTTTTAAATACAGTCTGTTTAATCAAAGGTTTAAAATAAGTTTCCTCGAATTAACTCATAAACTTCAGCGACTCAGTAAAACTACCCAGTTATGGGTCGGCTGCAATAAGCTTATAGAAATATTTTCATAACATTATGCAAATGATGTAAAGTGATAATATAACAGAAAATTAAGAACATCTATATCCTTATCCGTAACCCACCTTACCCAAATATTTAAAAAAAGGAAAATAAAAGTTTTATTACTTCAAATAAATAAAAGTAAAATATTGGTCAATCAGAAGCGACCTTGGAACTGCAGCCGATGCCACAGTTATTAATTTAAAAACAATTATTTCGTCTTACTTCCTTGAAGTTAAGTTTAAAATTTTCATTCGTTTAAATTTAAATCATATCTCTGAGTTCTGATGATTAAGTAAAACAATGACTAGAAATATGAAATTGTGTACAAATGTCATAATGGTTTAGTTGATATGCAATGGAAATTCAAAATAGCTAATTATATAACTATATTAAGAAAAAGTGCTAACTATCTAAGTTTTGATACAACGATAATTAAAAAAATACTGGCTTTAAAATGAGTTATTAAACAATTTAAAAAATACTAACTGAAGTGATGGAAAATATTAGCTATTTTAATTAAAATCTTTCATATCCACAAAAACTTTAGACCTTGTTTGGTTTTATGGTACATTAAATTTTTTTTTTATTTAAAACACTTCATAAATGAGCTAAAATATTAGACTACACTATAACTAGCTCTACTAAAGTAAACTAACATTTGAAAAAATTCTATAAGCTTTTAAAACTAGAAATAACTTGAACCATCTAAAAAAGCTACTTTAAGGTGATTTTTAATGATGTATGATAATTAAGTATAATTTAAAGTGCTTTTGCTTTAAAGTCATTATCATGTTTAGCTTTTTTTAGTAAAAAAAAGTAAACCTTAATTACATCTAAATACATAAACTTTTTTTTACGATTTTTATAGTGACAATACAAGCGTCAAATAAAAGGAGTTTTAACCAATCAATTAGTCAAAAAACATATAAAATTTCCTACATAATAGTTTTCTTTTTTATATCATAATAGTTCATCAACTTTAACTATATATTTTCTATTACAAAAGACTAAAATGTAAAACAAGAATGTTTTAATCACTAAACTAGAATACTTATACTTAAACAAAAATTAGTACTAAAAATTTTATTTTTTACTTAATTGTTATTTTTTCTAAGACACAAAACATAATAGTTTTTCGTTTATATAATTAAATTTAATAAAATACAAACTTTTTTTCAGAAAAAAACTTAGATTTGTAATAGAAAGCTGTTAGAATTTTAAAAAATATGGTACTTTTAAAACTAGTTTAAAAATTTGGTATTTTTTAAATTCTAAAACTAGTTTTTTTTTGTATTATTTATTTTTCATATTTTTAAATATTTTAGTTAAGTGGTTTTATAATATGATTTTTATTAAAAGACTATTAAAAGTACAAACACTTATTGATTTCGAAGTAGAATAACAACTGATTTTGTTATTTGAAAAAACTAATTAGCTAGCTTCTTTGATGTTTTTTGGAATTAAATCAATAAATATTATGTTAAAGTTATTTTTAACCGTATACACATAAAAAACTGTTTTTAGTGATTTTTCGTATATTACAAAGCTGTTAATGTCGGTTAACATTTTTTGCGTAAACATTTTATTACTTTAGAAATAACTTGTAAAGCTTGCTTAACATTGAACTTTTTTTACAAATTATTGTTTTACAAATTGTTAAAAAAAAACCTGTTTCCTTTTTATGCAAAATTATTCAAAGTAGTAGTTTTATTAATTTCTTTATTATATTGTCACTTTAAAAGCTTTTATGCTTATAAGGTTATTTTTGTTTTCTCTAAACCTTTTGTGCTTGAAATTCTTCACTTGTTTACATACAACTTTGCATTATTCGTATAGTCAAGAGATAAACTTAAAATTAAAAAATATTTTTTTTGAATTAATATTTTTTTTTAGTTTAGTTAAGTTTTTTTGGTCTTTAATTGTTTTTTTGATTTATAAATCTTAAATATGCTTACATTTTCCCTTCAGTTGTTTCAAAATTTATTTATTTTAGACAACTAATTGTTATACTTAAACTTAAACCTGTATTAGTTGAACAAAACAAATTTAAATATAGTTTTTAAGTTTTTGTTTGATATTCAGAGATGTTATCTAACAATTACTTTATAAAATGATCGAGTTTAACAAAAAAAAAAATTATGTAAAAAATGTTATTGTTATTATGGTATATTTACTTTTTTAAGTAGTGTGTTGGGTTACAACTTGTAAAATTTTGTAAAATAAATCTAATTCTTAAATGGTCATTGTTTAATTACTACTGGTGCTTGAAATATTTAACAAACTTTTAAAAACTATGCACTACTTAAAATTTATAACATATTGAACCAAATGGAGCTTTATATGAATTTTACAGTAAAATTGTAATAAATTATGTACTAAAGTACCTGTTAAAATGTTTGCTTAAACTTATTCTAACAGTTATTTAATTCTGTTTCGATGCATGTGTTTTGTGAGTATTTGGAGATAGTTAAAATCACTGTAAAAAAAAGGTTTTTATTTTTGTTCTAAATAAATTTAAAGACTTTTGTGTAACCTGTAAGTAAACCAATTAGTTAAAAAAAACATGAAGCTATTAACTTCGAATAAAGTAGAGATCATACAAATGAATAAGAAATTATAAAAATAATCTAAGAAACAAAACTTATAAAACAACACAATAACTAAATTTAACAAATATTTGGTATCAATGTTTAAACCCGATTGAAAATACTTATTGATTGATGGGTACAAACTTTAAAGTAGTTTTGATAGAAGATAGCACAACAAAATTATAAAATATGCAGCTTTCTGGTATCGCATACCTAATTATACTTATTGTTCGTGAAACTTTGTCGTAAAAGTAAGTAAAAAGGGTATAACTGAAGTTTATTTCAAGAACATCTGTCTATTGTGTGGACAAACATACAACATGTATTTCCTTCAGCTCAGAAGTAATTTTTACTTTCTGATCCAATGCTGTTCTTTTCAAGCTGCATTATTAAAACGTTTTTTTTACACCACTAGTAATCTGCTTGGTTCTACAAACTATGCTACATGCTATTTGTTACCTTCTTTTATGCCTTTTTAAAATAGTTCCATACGTAATTTGACAAACGATTACTTTTTTTTATAATTTATATTTTAAAGTGCTTTTTCACCGTTATACCAAAATTTAAAAGTACCTCCAGTTAAGCCGGTATAAGCTTATTTAGTTTTTTTAACTTTTTTACTTATTTAATTTAACCTTGTTTCAATTTACAGTCAAAGATTGTTTGTGATTATATTCCATGAAAAATAATGTGGTAAGTTTTAATATATATATAAATTTTATTAACAACTAAGAGATTAATATTAAAAAATGTCTAACTAGTATAGTTATAGTTTATTGAACGACAAAAAAAAGTGCTCAAAATATTTGGTCTAAGGACCTGATGTACCAAAAAAACTTTCGGTTATTGAGTCGTACACCACGAATACCTTTTAATGTGTTGTCCAGGACAGTATTGTGAAGTAAATTTTGTTTTAAAACTTTTATAACTTAATTTTTGTTATAAATGTTTCCACACTTTAAATCTAGTAAACATTTATTTTGATAACTTAAAAAAATGTTTTATAACATTACTTGTATTTTTGTCACCTATGTTTTATAATTACACTCATAATTATCTAAACCTTAAGTAAGTTTATATTATAATGTTGTATTGCAATTCCCAATCTATTTTTTACTTTAGATAGCTTAATATAGATGTCGTTGTTTTATAAAATTGTTGAATATTTGTTTATTATAGATATGCATAGTACATAAATATAAAATGTACATGCTTTTTCCATACTTTTCAAATCTAAAGAATTACAGTGTTTTCATAGACTTCGTAGGGCTTTTCATGTTTTATGAGAAGCTAAACACAGTCAGTCGAACAATGTGTTTGCATACAAAAACTTTTTTTTTTCAATTAAGCTATACTTGTTCGATCTTTAGGTTAAACGTTTATTGAGTTATCTCTAAAAAATATATTTATTAACCATTAAATATAAAATTTTAAATCTTAATCCTTGTCTTTTCCCGCAAAAAAAATATTAAAAAAGTCATATTTAAGGATTAGAATAAACAGTTATTTAAAACAGTAATGTACTGTGCAAATTTTCACAAATATACGGATCACTAATCCATTACTTTCCTATGCTAATAAAAAATCTTTAAAAAAAATATATTTAGAATATTTGGTTATAGTAATTTTTGAAAACTATATGAGTTTATAGTTGTAATAAAACAATCAAGAAACAAGCAACCATTGTTTTAATAAAAATTTTATAGGAAGTGTAAGAAATAACTAACGTTATAAAAACGCAAATTAATTTTGCATTGATAATAGAAATTCTATAATAAAAAGTTCCTCAATTTTTTACAACAAGTTGTATCATATCTTTTTATCGATATAAATTAGTAAAAAATTACTAAATTTTTACTTAGGTTGACAAAAATCACATTTTTAAGATATGTAAATACTACTTATGTGATAAAATCATATTAAAGTTCTTTAAGTACACATAAATCTAATATATAAAAAATAACTTATTTTATACACAGTTTTAAAAAACTACTAAAAATAGTTTTCTATCACAAGAATATTTTCATTATTTAGAAGGTGGTTAGTTTATTTAAATAAAACCAAATAAAAACTAATTTAGTTTAAGTATTTGACGATACAACAACTTGTAACCTAAAAAAAGTAAGGTAAATAAGGTAGTACAACTTATTGTAGCAGTTGTAAAACATCTTATTTTTGAGAAAAATTCAAAATGCTTAAAACTGTTTTTACTAAAGCTTTTTTTCTGTTTATACATACGTTGTACGTTATTTAGAATACAAATAACACAATTCTTGACCATACTATTTAGATTTTAGATCATCAGATCCTTAGTAGTAATGAGACCCAAGTCTCTGTTAGACTTTTGCCTATGTTTTGTTTAATGATACAAATAGTGTAAATAAAAAAAAAGTTATAGAAATAGATAAGCTAATGCCAATACCTTTTAGTAAGTAACGGCAGCGTTTTTATCTTAACTGAATCGAGCTCATGTTGTCTTTAAGTACCCTAAAGAGAGCATGTGAAAGCAGTGGACAATAAAAATAAGCTTTAAGTTAACAGTATATAAAGCAAGTCAATTTTTTCAAAACTTTCGTATGCTAAAAAATTAGTAGACTGATGTTTAAAGTCAGAGGTAAATTACCATTTGTTAGTAACCTTAAAGTATTTCAGCGTAGCTTTTAACCACTATCGTATAGATCAAAAATTCGAATAATTTAGTAGAAAAAACAGGTTAACATGACAGTTTAAACTATGAAGAAAAACCAGCCTAGTAAATTTTTAGCACAAGAACACCTATAAAAAGTCAGCAGTGTTTTTTATTAAGCTGCTTATGAAAGGCAGGCTCAGATCAAAAAACTTTCGTAGAAAATTCAGATTGGGAAAAGAACAGAGAACATAAACTGATAACTTCTCAGTCGAATGTCTACTTTTTTTTAAGTTTGAAGAACATAAACAGCGATAAACAGCACGAAATCTTACATTGGAAAGGTATATATTTCTCAATTGCTCCTATTAAATAAAGAGATCTCTGTAGGTAGCGACAAACTGTTTGCAAAGTGTTTCTCGTAAAGTTCGACAAACGAAATTTAACGGGCTCCTAATACTTAAAAATAACTAAGTAGAAATGTTTGTTAGTTTTAAGGTTTAAGCTAAATGGTCTTAAAATATGTATTACATGATAATTATAATAAAATTAATAGAAAATTAATAGTTACCTAATATTTTGTTTGTGGTAACTAATTAAAGTATTTTTTAAGATAAAGACTAACTACACTTTTGCCGCAAAGTAAATACGGTTTATTAATTCAAAATTAGTTATTCGATGTTTAAGCTGTGTGCTACGCATTGAAACTAATTTTTTAGTTCAGAAACGTTTTTATAACTAAACTACTAGATCAACGTTAAAGTTTATTAAGTTTAGTTTTACATAGTTAAATCAAAGTTTTATAACTAACTAAGAAATACAAAAAAATATATTACATAATTTATTAGCTATTGTTAATTGTTACAGTTAAAATATTACTTGTTTTGTATGTTATCAACAGTTCATACCAAATGTTTAAGAATGTTTGTATCTTAGAAGTAAATTTTAATACGTAATAATGTCGTTTTAAAAAATTAGTTAACTTTTAAGATGATTCAGTATTTTAATGTAGGACATAAACTTCTTGAACTTTTTTAATTAAAAAAACAAATAAGTATTTTTTTAACGGTTAATTACTGTTTAAAATTAAAAAAAAAAAAAAAGCTTTGCTCAAATGTTATTTTTAGTTTATTGAAAGTAACAAAGTAAAAATTAAATAAAATTTTTTTGATTATTATCTTAAGTTAGTAAGTTTCTAATCAGAAATGCAATAAAATATTTAAAGTATATCAAGAGAAAAGTATCTTACTTTGTAAAAGTTTTACTATACATTTTTTTGTTTAGCTAGTTTGTTTTATAACAATTATAGCCTTAAGTCATTAAATATTAATCTAAGTAAGTTTCATAAATTAAAACGGTAAACAAAATATTACTTAAATTTTTAGAAATATGCTAGTTTTATCAGCATACAAGAGCGTTTTTTTTTACAATAAGTTTCAATTAAGAATTTAATTGAAATATATACTTAGAAAATATATTACATAAACAACCTTATAAAGTACCATACCAACTTTTTTAGACCGAATAAGTTTATGTTTTTATATGTTCGTTAATTTTTGTGGATTAAAAGTATTTAGTGCGAACATTGAGCATTACAACAGCATGTAGCCTAGGATAAAAGTAGGCTATTTTAACATCAACTGTTCAATTTCCTACGAGCATAAAGTTAATTTTATAGGCAAATTTATAAATTTTTCAAAAAACATAAAACTTTAATGTTAATTATTTTCCTTATCACAAAAGCTATCTAAAATTTTTTTTATTTTGTTTTAGAGAACGCACCTTTGTCTTTAATTAAAAAAAAATTTGGTTTGGGGTTTGAATTATTTCATGGGGTCCCTCCAAAAATAAAGTTGTTTTTTTTATTTATTATTATGGTATTAAAACCAAAAATGAATATTTTCTTTATTTTATTTTATTTTTTTTCCCTTAGTTAACACGTTATTTAAACTCTTAGATGTTTATTTTAGAAATAATGTTAATATCTTTTACGATATGGCCACAATATTAAACTAAAATAATTTAATTAAATTTGTTGTAATTCACATTCTTATTATTGTTTTTTCATTTTATCAATTTTTTATCTAGGAAATGGCCAAGGCAAATGATAGTGTAATATACATCATTTTGCTTTGGGGCTATATCGTAAAAGATATAAACATCATTCTAAAATAAATATCTAAGAATTTAAATAACATGCAAACTAAGGGAAAAAAAAATATTTATTTTTGGTTTTAATATTTTAATAATGAAAAAAAAAAAACCCTTTATTTTTGGAGGGACCCCATGAAATAATTCAAACCCCAAACCAAATTTGTTTTTTTTTTAATTAAAGACAAAGGTGCGTTCTCTAATATAAATAAAAAATTTAGATAGCTTTTAAGATAAGGAAAATAACAGACATAAAGTTTTATATTTTTTGAAAAATTTATAAATTTGCCTATAAAATTAACTTTATGCTCGTCAATTTCTTAAAGTAATTAAAACAGTTATTATCAATGAAACTTGAATTTGAGAAAAACTGACTGTCATGTTAAACCTTCATGTTTAATTTAACATCATGCAGATAAAAAAGTTTACTATCAGGTGTTTTCTTTCTCATTTTGAAACCTTTAAATTTTTACATGAATTTTGTAAAAGCAGGCTCAGTCTAGATTAAAAAAACCTAGGAGAATTCCAGCTATACTTGTTAAAGATATTATTAAGCTCATACTATTTTCTGCTTCAAAGGGTAGCAGTTTTATAAAAGATCACAACGTAATCAATTGAAACATTTCAAAGTTCTAATAACTTATAGTTCTTTTCAACTTTTTAATGCTTACCTAAAATTATTATCACTTATTTTGAAAGCTGCTTTTGTAAGCATCCATATATTTTTATTAAAACATAAATTGATTTGTAACAAAAACTTTTTTGATTATTTTTGTATTCAGAGTTATCATGGTAAATATTAATTTGTATTAGTTAGAAACTTTAAGTAGTGGATTATTAAATGTATTTTGTATATAGTATATTTTTCATATGATGAGCAAATTTTAAGATATTAAAGCATTATATATAATATTAGGATTGTCAACAAAATTATCTGTATTTAGATTGTTTTTCAGTAAAAATACTGTATTCATATTTTTATAGTTTTTCAGTTTTTTTAAAAGTATATCTGTTTCTAGTGAAGTTTTATTATAACTAGTTGTTGTCACAGCTAGACATGACAAAACTTTTTATAATACTTGTTTTATAAAAATTACATAAGGTTTATATTTTTTACAAGATTCTTTCTTTAGATAATTTCTTAAACTTTAAGAAAATGTTCTTTGTATATTTATGAAATTCTGGTGGATGAAACCTTTTTAAAAACTGTAAAACAATTTTTTCATCTAAAAATAAGCACTAGACTGCACAGTACAAACATCAAAAATAATCTATGCAACATTCTGTGGTCTAGTTTTTGTTCTCATTAGAACTCACCAGGCAGACATAGTCATAATGAACTGTTGTATCAGTCAAACTCAATGTGTTTAAGTATTTTCAGAATAAGTATTTGTTTGTGAATTTGTGTAAGCATCCATTTTGGCGATAGATAAAATAAACTTACGTTATTACGAAGTATAACTGTTTTAAAATTGTTTTGACAAAATAATAACAAACATAGACTAAATTTTATTCATTTCTCAATTTTTTTAGATAGAAACTTTTTTAATGAATCAATTCAATGTGAATAAATCAAGTTTTTAAATATGGACAACAATTTTACTCCTGTGTTTACATTAAAGTTAAAGCACAAAATAATTGAAGGGCTAGTCACAGTAGGAAAGTATGATGGAAAGCATCCATGTCTAACTTGTGCCACTTCTGCCTCCAAGGTAGTTTTCTATTATTTAAAAATATTTTAATTCTTAGCAAAGAAAGTTTTTATTAATAATATTCTTTTATGAATTCTAATCTTATCTTTAATTAAAAAAAAAAATTATTAAACTTTATTATAATTTGTTACTTATTTTATCAACACAATGTCTTAGTTTTCTCAGAGCTTGTACAAAATAGACTTAGTTATCATACTTATAAATAGTTTATAGTTTAAATTAGAGCCAAATATAAAATTTGAAGTAAAACTTGTTGGTAACAAAAGTATAGTATTTATGTAATAAATATGTCCATTTTACAGCTCCATAAAGTTTTTAATATTTTTAGTTTGCTCTAATATCAGTTTAAAATAAAGCTTAATTCTTAGACAAAACTAGATAGTGATTAAAAGCTCAGATTATTTTTTAAAGTATCCAAATCATAAATAGTTAAATTCAACCTTTTTTTTAGAGTAGTTTTAATTAAAAAGTATATATATTTTTAAAATTGTTTACAAAAAATTCTACTTGCAGGTTTTTGTTCACAATCCTTACAGTAATCAAAGTAGTGGAGGAAGAATTTCAATAGAGGATTCAGACATCAGTCTGTTAACTATAAACCAATCAGTAACCTCACTTAAAGCTGGAAAACTAAACCCTGCAATAGATAGAGATGTTCTATGTATTGGTACACAAACAAACTTACTGGCCTATGATGTTCACAACAATACTGATTTGTTTTACAAACAGGTCAGTGATTTAAACTGCAGTATTGACACTGGACAACTTGAAAAACTTCAAATATACTTGAAAATAAGAATTTTAAACTAAAAAACAATTAAGTTTTATCTTGCTTTAAGCTGTACATGCAAGTCTGTCTTAATATCAAATTTAGGTGCTCGATGGAGTAAATAGTTTAGCAATTGGAATGATCAAAAGTTGCAACTCTCCTCTTGTTGTTGCTGGAGGTAATTGCACTCTACAAGGTTTTGATTCAAGTGGTGAAGATAAATTTTGGACTGTAAGTTGTTATGTGTCTTTGTAAAAACTTTTATACAAATTATTACAAAGTTTAGTGTTACTTTTTTTCAAACATGCTTCATTAAGTGTATATACAGTACACTTTAAAGTATAATCAATTAACAACTATTTAACCCTTAATAAAATTTTAGTTCAAACTATCACTTTTTTAGGTAACTGGAGATATTGTTACTTCCCTTGTCATTACTGATCTGTCACAAGATGCACAAAACCAGGTTTAATAAATTTATAACTAAAAATGCTTAATAGGTTAAAATTGATATAAATTATTTATGGAACCAGTGTAGGCATAACTTTTAAAGTATAAAATTTCCTAAAAGTTTGTTTTGCTTCAGTATATTTAGTTTCAGATTGTCTAAAAGTAGTCTTTTTATAAGTGTAGAGATGCGATGATATCATTGAGTGTACAAAAAACGTAAACTGCCACAAATGATGTTGCATTTTTGTTCATATTAAAATAATATTTTTAAAATCTATGAGAGATTACTTTAATTAAGGTAGTTTATGACCGTACTCCTTATGACATATAACAATTTTCTGGTACTGACATGGTTTTTTAATACTTGATTGTGTATGTTTTGTTTATGGATAGTTTTATCATATTTTTCTTAAGTATAATTCTAAGTACTCTGGTAATTTTTGTAATTTTGTTTAACTATGTTATATGGTTAACCAAAGTACTAACTTTACTGAATAAATAGATAAAAGGTTGCGTAATACTTTACAGTAAAGCCCTTATAAAAAATGGGTATTATACCCTCTGCAGTTTAGCAAACTAGTAAAAATCAATTTTGTATTCCTTATTTTTAGTATCTTTTGTTTAGCATACACTCACATAGATTTTTAAACTTTCATTATTCTCTAAAATCTTCTTATAAAGTTTTTGTTGTAAAACTAAATTTAAAATACTTTTACCAAAGGCTTATAAAATTATACTGATTTAAGCTAGTAAAGGTTTTTAAAGTTTTTTATCATGTTTAAATAGTTTTATAGCTTGAATTGTATTTATCTTTGTTAGTTGATAGTTGGATCAGAAGATTTTGATATTCGAATTTTTAATGGAGATGCAATAACTGATGAAATTTCTGAAAACGAAGTAATTCACTCTTATTTTATAAATAAAATAAAAACACATATTCTATTTAGTTATGATATGTAGGTCAGCAAGTAAACATATTTTTTAAATTTACTAACTGGAAAAATGTCTTTAAACTAATTTTGCATAATTTTTTTGTTTGTATAAATTAAGTTCTATAAAAACTAATGAATAATTAGTTTCCAATTTTTCTTAAAGTCATTTTTGGTAGGCAGTCACGCACTTGTGCAAAATATCAGCCACAAAGTTTGGTTATGGTCTTGTAAATGGCACAGTTGGAGTTTATGATGGAAATACTAGAGTTTGGAGAATAAAGGTTAAAATATTTGTTTGATATAAAAAAAGAATTGTTTTAGATATTGTAATTGTAATAGTTTTAGTTATACTTTTATATAATAATTGCATTATGTTTTAGGAACTAATTAATGTTAATATAAATAATTAACTATCTATACACAAAAGTAAAATTTATCTAATTTATACAAATAATTTATTATTGTTTATTAAAATACCTAATAGTTATGTAAACGTACTTAAATTTCAAAGGTTTTAGTGTCATTTATTATTAGTAAAAACGTTTATGCTATATTGATTTTTTTTTAATAAAGTTAAATAAGTATGCTTTATAACAACTATTTTTTTAACTTGCTCAGTATATTAGGTTAGACATTTATATGTGTTAATTTAATAAATAAAGTTTAAAAAGTTATAAATAGGTCATCAGTACATTAAAAAAGAATGTTTTAAAATGTTTTAACAAATCTTTTTTTTTTTCTATCTTTAAATATTCATCGTCATAAGTAATTAGAATTTCAAACATAATCGTAGCTGATACTTTGATATAAGGCAATATAGGGTGAGCTGTTTACAATTTATTATTAAAAACTTTCTAAAAATAACAAGACAATTAGTTACACCACATAGTAATTTAATTTAAGAATCAAAATTAGTTTCAATAATGTTTACTTTTAATTATGCTAAAAGTCTAAGGATATTTGGTGCACGCTGTAATTTTTCATACAAAACTAGTTTTGTTATAGTGACTAAGTAAAACTTTTCAATAAGTTTAAAAACATTTTATGCTGAGCTTTACTATTTTTTCAGTACTAGCTTACACTTAAAATAATTTAGTAGTTGTGGTTAAATTACTAAATAGTTAAAAAATTAAACAAATGACCTAAAGAAATTGGTGTGTCAGCTGAAAAACTAAATAGATAAAAATACAATTTCTTGTTTAATTTGATATTTATCAATAACAGTCGAAACAGCGTGTAACAAGTATGCAATGCTTTGATGTGACAGGAGACGGTAATGATGAGTTAGTCTGCGGTTGGAGTAACGGAAAGGTTTATTTAATCTTTTAAATTTCTTTATGTTTATTAACTTAATTTCTTGTAAATATTTTTTTACAAAAAATATGTAAAAATCTACAATAAAGTTTATTGTTATAGTAAACTTAGATTTTAATATTTTTAAAACACTTTAAAAGATGTTTGTTTAACTTTATAAAATATATTCAAATGACATACTTAAATTATTTTAATTCTCAGATTGATGCACGATCAATGGAAACAGGCGATGTTGTGTTTAAAGATTCGATGCAAAGTTGTATTGCTGGCTTGATCGTAGCTGATTACAGGTAATCTATTTAGAACCTTACACTACTCAAACCACATAAATACTTTTTTTATACGATAATATATATAGGTCTTTTTTAATACTTTTTTTATTAAGTATTTGAAATCGTGTGTACTTTTATACATTTAACATAGACTCTTTTTAGTTCTTATTGGTTTTCTTACGTATGTTTGTTTTGATAAGTTAACATGGTTTTAGAACTTGAATTAAAAATAAAGTTTTACTACACGCAAAAGTTTCAGCTTAACCTTGAACTGTTAGGTTGGACGGAACACCACAGTTGATAGCATGTTCAGTAGACGGAGAAGTGAGAGGTTACCAACGAAGCGACGTGGTAGACACGAGTGACAACAGCGATCAGTTGAACCAGCAAATAAAAGAGTTGAGCCTTTTCAAGCAGAATCTCTTGCTTGAAATAGAAAACTATGAGAATGAAATCAGTTCGCTTAATTCTAATAAATTTTACTCATACTCTGAAAGAGTCGAAAATGCTATCATTCCCGTAAGTTTTTTTATTTTTTTAGTTTGAAATAAATCTATTTATTTGGTAATAGTATTGTATCAATTCGGTGGTAAACAATGCAGAAACAAGTGTAGAACTAGCTAATTACTTTTCTCTTTACTAAATGCTTATAAAATTCTTAGTAGTCAAGTTCAATTCATAATCATTTAAAAGTCGATTTTTAGCTTTTGTAAATATGAAAACAAGTATCATAATATGTTCAAACACGAAACGCAGTTTTTCTTCAACTTTTTCTTAATCAAACGACCAAATTTTCACATCCAGATGCACCAAAGACAATTTAGAGAATAATTCAAGTCTAGTTTAACTAAATGAATTATAAATACTTTGTCGTACTTGTTTTAGTATATAAGAGTTTTGACTGTAGAACACTATTAAAATAAAAAAGTCGCGCGACTTAAAAAGTCTAAAAGTTCTTTAAGTCATAACTTGAAAAATTAATATTTGTATTTGTTTAACATTTGTATTTTACAAGTTGTCTTAAAGTTCATAGTCCTAAAATTTTTTCTCTCATATTTTTTCAAGAAAACAATAAACTACAGACTTCTACCGCAGTATCAGCCAAACTTCATATTTCACAAGGAACTAAATCACACCCTAACCCTCATTTGCAGTTACTTGTATTTACAAATAATGGTTTGTTATGCTTGTTTTAAAAGTTTTTTTATGTTAAGTGTATTTGTAATGTAGTTGTTTTTTAGAAATGCTAAACATGGATATTAAAAAAAATAATTTTTAATAAAAGTACTTAAATTTAATCAATAATAATTATTGTAATTTAAAATAAAGAATTCCAAAAATTTATTACATGTCTTAAGTTTACTACTAACTAGTTTAAAATTTTAGACACAATAATAAAGACAGTAGTTTTGTTCGCCGAAGGACTTTTTGATGGAGAAAGTCAAGTTGTGTAAGTAAAATTCTATTATCACTCCACAAAGTAAATAGTTTTACTTTGTAATAATTTATAAATAATTTTACTAAGTTTTAACTTATAGAATCGTTTTAACTTTAAGTTTTTTTATTATTTTTAAATTGAAATAAAACACTTAAGTAAGTTTATTAAACTTTATGTTTTACTACACAAATTTATCGAGATTCGTTCTTACCTTTAGACTTACTTAAGAATTAAAATAATTAAAAATTTAAAACAAATTATTAAAAAAAGTCTTAATGAGGTCACAATTTTTTATTTCTATATATGTTCAAAGAACTTCAATGAATTTGTTTATTTGTATTTCAACTTTATTAAGTAGTTTTTAAGTAGTTAAACTCTTAAATTACTGGCTCTTCTTAGTTACATTAAAAAAACTTTTATTTTTAAATTTTTATACTATTTTACATGCTCACATTTGTCTAAATATTTATGTCATGTATGACTTAAAAAAGCAATGTAGTTAAACTTTCTAGCTATTTTTTCTCACTTTTTACAATATTTTTAATAGGGTTGCCACACTTTCATGCTTACTCGGGCTAATTTAAAGTTATTTTTTTAATCTCAAGCTATTTTTTTTTGAAAAACCCAGGCTATGTGAGATTTTTTCGAAATACTCAGGCTAGGTAAATAAGACTTTAAATGAATAATTGATTATTTTTTTATTGTTTTGATTCTTTGTAGTTTATCTACGTTTTACGTTTTTATTTTTGTTAGTTTTACAGTGTGGATTTAAAATGGTAGGTACAATGCTTTGCTTGGGGCTAACTCTTAAATTTAGCGTAAATTTATAGTAGGTACTTTTCATAACCTTGTGTAAACTTAATTAGTAAAATATCTTAGTGATTTTAAAATAAAATATTAGTTTTTATAGTGTAAAAAAAATATTTACAACGGACTCACTGAAAAAATAAGCACAATAAATCACTGGTTTTTTATTTCAAAGATGATAGTTTAGTATCTTTTAATTTGATTATAAAATACGTTTTTAAGGTTTAGTTGTCTTTATAGTTGCATTATAAATTTATAACTTACTATAGATATTAAAAAATAGGTTGAAAACTATTTCATGATTGATTATACACATTTTTAATTTTTTTTGAATTTTTTTCTGAGAAATAATTCAGCTATACATTTACAGTCACCCACCAAACTCTCAACTGTCTAATGTAATAGAGATACCGCTGCACCCGAACAAAGACGTTCCTCTTGAACTGCACATACAAGCTTTCATAGGGCTTTCTGAAAGGTTATTCAATGTAAATGAGACTAGCTAATTCTAAAATCTTTCGTTTAGAAATTGTAACTAAAGTTGTTTATCTAAAACGCTGTATCTAAATCTACTAATTTATTTATTAGCTGTAAACAACTTCAGATGTTAAATTAAAAAGTATTATGATTTATACTACCTTAATGATATATAAAACTTAGTACTAACTTTCATACTAAAGTTTTTATCGTGTTTTGTACTTTTTATAAATTTTTTAGTGTTTAATTGGTAAAATTGGATAAAAAATCTTCAAAGGTTATTTTCATACCACTTTTTTACAAAATAGTTACTTTCAATGTTTTTATAACAAAATCGAAAAATTATTATTTTGATATCATGTAAATTATATTACTCACAATTACTATTTGAAAATTAAAAGTGTTTTTTATCAAAATAAATGTTTTCTCAAACATTACTTTTGAACTAATACATAAATAAATCATTAAGTTTGAAAATTAAAAGTTAGGTGGTTAATTTTTATATAGATCACAAAGCAGTCACATATTACTTAAACAATAGCTAACAACGTTATAAAACACATTACAACAGCAAACACTTCCACGTATTTGAATTGACAAAGAAAGTTCCTTCGTTCAGCAGTTATTTGTATGTCAAGGAGCTTCCAGTGCAGTTGCCTGACAGCTACGTTCACTTCAGCTGCAATGAACGAGTACAAAGGGTTTTGAGGATATTTTATTAATCTAATTTTAGTTCTTATTTTTGTAAGTTCTAAGAAAGATAACGTTTAAAGTTATTATCTTTATATTCTGTTTAACAGTATATACTTATGTTTTAATGACGATATACCAAAATAAAGCTAATTCAAAAAATCCGAAATACATAAGTAATTTTACAAGAAAATAAAAATTCTGAATTATTATAAAAGTTATGTGTCTTAAAAGAACTTCAAGCTACTTTTTTCTTTGGTACAAACTTTATGGTTTTAGGTAATAAAAAAAATTTTAAGGTGGCAATTTGGATCAGTGAGGAGTTTTTACTGCCGCATCAAGTAGAATATGTCGACGATGAACTGAAAGTAAATTTTGTTTGTGTCAGAGGCGGCCTTCTGCAAATACACATGGACTTAAACGGAGTTTGTTTTGTTTATCATCATGATACACAACAGAAAGATAAGAAAACTATAAGCTTTAGTTTGTATCAGAGTTTTATTAAAGCTTTAATCAATAGTTGTACTCGATTTAAACTACATACATGTTGCACATAGATAATAAACGATATCCTTACCAAAAATAAAATTATGTTAGATATACTTTAAAAATGGTTTCAAATTATGTATTAGTTTCCAATTTGATATCTTCTAAATATTGATTCAAGTTGTTTAGTTGAATGTTTTGCATATTAAATGGTTTCAATTTTCATACTAACCTTGTAGTTTTTAGCTTGAGGAATTATATATCTACAAAATTTCAAAGGTTTTCTGGTGTCAATAAAAAATCTATATATTTTACTGTTGGTTATTATAAGGAATATTTTTTTAATGGAAAAAATGTTACTAAAATTTTTTTAGCATCAATTTGATAAAATTAAGCCATAGTCCTAACAGTTAAAAAATATTTATATCTCTAGTTTAGTTCTCGAAAAAGGTGTACAGGAAAGGGTTGTAAATGTTTACTAATTTAGATATAATTAGTTGTATTTGACTTGTGAAAATTTTGAAGTGATGTTTTGCAGTAAAAAGTGATGCTTAACTATACAGAGTTTTGAAAAAAAGAAGAAAAACATCAACATTTTTAAAATTAAAATATTTACTATGGTTTTACTTAGTGTATTAAAGTAATTAAATTTATTGTTTTGGTTTTGTAAAAATAACAGAAGTAGCATGTATTACATACAAAATAATTAATAGTTTAAGTACGAAATTATGTGTGATATGGTGGTCAAAATAGGTTTTATAACTTAGTTTTATACTGTTGTAGAATATTTCAACAACTTAAAGATCTATCAAAATAATCTAAAACATTTTAACTTATAACTAATTATAATTATAGGTTAGGATAACAACCGAAGATATAGAAATAGCTGGCTCAATAATTCAATCGCTATGTAGCGCACTGTCAATAAACCAACTCCAATCAGAAGCTTCATTCCCGCAGTACATGCAAAAAGTTGAGGAAACCATGAGCTTTGTATGTAAGCTTAAATAATTGAAACTAAACTGACTCACTTTAAAATAAAGTTTTGAAATTATACGAAGGGCATATATGAGGTCCAGCTTTTTATTTATAAAAAATATCATTGGCTTATGCTTGAAAGCTTAAAGTATATACCATATAAAACTTTTTAAATAACAAAAATGATTTAATTAGCTTTTGAGATATAACAAGTTTTATAGAAAGTTTGTGATACAAGCTTAAAAATACTACATGACTAATATTCTCATAACTTTGAAAAATTTACTAAAAATCTACCTCCGTTCTTCTTTCTTTTTTTAATTAACTTTAATTTATCAGCAAAAGTCATTTTCAATATTACAAAAGCTTTTAAATTAAAGAATTAATAATTCGTTGCTTAAAATAAAATAAAGAGACTTCTTTTGATTACTTTTGATAAGAAACTTTTTCAGCAAGAAACAAAAAATGTGTTTGTTACAAGTTGTATATAATTTATTAATATTAAACTAGGAAAATTTTAAAGCGATTTCTTAAATACTTTAGCAGGAGAAATATTTTAGTGTGGTACTCTTGTTTTGCCTTTTTAGTTTGCGCCCCCCATTAGTAACCTATTTAATTCTCTTACCTTAAATACTTATACCTCAAAAAATACTTTTAATTTTATAGAACGGTGACAAACAACTGGTAGCTTGGTTATTAATTTAAAAATAAGACCAAGTTTTTTCAAAGTTGTATACCTGTCATGTCTTTAAACTACGTGGTAAAAATTTATAAGCAATATATAATTTTTATTCTATGTTTCTAACGTTTCGTTTAGTTGTCTAAGTTATAACGTTTAATTATATTAATATGGTATTAAAGTATTTAAAAACTTATAAACTTGTTTATATATTTAAGTAAGTTGTTATAATGTAACATCTTATGAATATTTATTGTTATTCTGTTTTTTTTACCATTTAAGGTAGATAATGTTCAGTCGTCTGCCAAAAAAATAACAGCAGAAATGTCTGAACAATCAAATTTGATCAAAAGTTTTATAGTGAGAACAGAAGACAGTCGAATAATCGAAGACATGTTAGTTTTTATTTAACTTTTTTACTGTTTTACCTTCGTCTAATTAACAATGTGAGTGGTAAAAATTTTCTTCCAATCTTTCTATCTGTATCTTAATAGCTTAGTAGTGTCCAAAAATTGTAACAGCGAAGGTATGAGACGGGGACTTGTCGAGTTGCAGCAGATGAGCAATGTTGTGGTGAATTCGTACAAAATTCGCTGCAGCAACCATCAGCAGTTGGTTGAAAGTCTCAAGTTTGTCAACCAACTCATACAAAAGTGCGCTCAGCTAAGAGGTCTGTTTTGCAGGATTTTGATTTTTTCTGCTTTTGTTTATTATTTTTAGTCTACTTATATATTTTCGAGTGCCTTAGACACAACCATATTTTTACTAGTACAATCTGGAATATTTAACCAATATATATATATATATATATATATCTTTAAGAAATTCAGACTTAGTTTAAGTTTCATGAAAATAATGTTTTTGATAGTCTCTTACTTGCTAAATTAGTGCTATATAAATATGATTTAGTATTTTTAATGCATTGTAATCAGAACAATATTTTACTTCAATATTTATCACAATATTACAACAATATTTAATAGACTAGTAACAGTATTGAGTAGCTAGTACATTTTGGTGAATATTTTAAGCGTAACGTCTATTATCATTTTTTGTGTACTATGAAAAATTCATAACAGTTTTTGATAGAAGAAAAAATAATGAAGTATAATATCAAATAATATTGTATTTAGAATTGTTTAAAAATTCAATTTTATTCATTAAGTGTTTTTGGTATTTTAAATCTATGTTCCAAGTTTAAATAAATAACTTTTGTGATAAATACATTCTGATTTTAATTAAGAAAACTTTAAACGCCTAAACCTCTAAAAGTCTGTAATAATTATTTATGTTTTAAAAATTAAGTTTATACACTTTTTTAAAACAAAAGTTTTTTTTTGTTAGTTTTTTTACTGTATTGAAAAGCATTGTTTTTAAATATTACTGTAGCATGTTTATGTGTTAATTTTTCTAACGTGTATATACTACACAGTCACTTTTTGCGAAGATACGCACATTGTGTCCACAGCAAAAGTGCGTAACTAAACGCGAAGTAGCAAGTTTACCTACTATATTGGCTGTTTTCTTATGACGCATTTGATTTAATACAGTTTAGGAACTTTTCCACTTCTTTTTTACAAAAATAGTTTTGAATCAAGTGGTATATGTGTTTGAAAATTATTTAAATAAAACCATTTCTGTGTATACAAAGTATTTTTTCTACTTATTTCTTGCCCACCAAGATTACACTTGTCTAATACCATGCAAGAAAAGTTTAATCTTAGCAGGGTAAGGAACAAA
Organism: Thalia democratica; assembly: GCF_965202585.1. Lineage (NCBI taxonomy): Eukaryota > Metazoa > Chordata > Thaliacea > Salpida > Salpidae > Thalia > Thalia democratica. The sequence goes on from NC_139165.1 coordinate 66,081,850, forward strand.
TTAGCTAAAAAAAGAGATTTATTGATTTGAAATTGATTTTATTCCATAATTATTGTAAGAAGTTGAAAATTGTTACTTGTTTAATTTAAAGGTATAAAAAAGGGCTAAGACACTTAAAATATAATGACCATAGAGTTAAATACACGGGAGTGGGTCAAAATCGCACGGCGTAAAAATTGCACGGTGCGTCACTTTTGCACGGTGTAACTTTAGCACGGGAGTCATTTTAGCATGGTGGGTCACTTTTGCACGATGCGATTTTTCTGCACAGCATCACTATATTGCAAAGTGTCATTTTAGCACGATGGGTCATTTTTGCACTGCATCAGTTTAGCACCAAACTTCATTTTTGCAACGTTTTTTGTTCTTCTGTATTTGCTTGGAGCATATTTTTTTAGCAGTTTTTTTTTTGCACTGAGCGTCATTTTTGCACAAACCAAACTTTTTTAAACCTTCATTTGAAATTTTTTTAAGAATACAATTTTAATTATAAATACTAAGAACTTTTCAATATATAAAACACGTGTTTAAAAACTCAATTAATGATTAAAAATAAACACGCATTAGATTCGTAGAAAATTCAAGCTTTATTTCACAGTTTTATTCTATAATTAAGTTAATATTTTTTCAAATGTAGTACTAAATTGTTTTGACAATGGGTAAAAGTTTATATAGCAAAGTTTAATGAACAAAGATATCTAAAAAGATTAATCAAACATTACCTTTTTTCGAACATGTAGCTAGTTTTACTGGTATAGATATTAAAACAAATTATTATTAATTCAATTTTTAATTCAGTTTTGTAAAGTAAAAACATTACAAACTTTAAAGCAAAGTTATAACTACTTCTGTTACAAAATTTTTAATTATATAGCTTTAAGTTTTGACATTAACTATTTAAACAAAAAACTTAATTTAATGTTTTAGAATTATAGTAGCTTGATACATTTGCTTTAATTATATGAAAAAGTTCATGGTGTAAAAACAAAAGTAAATTCAAAGTTCTTTTTTTTACGTTTCACGGCTTTTTATATATATTATGTGTTTAATGAAAGGCTTATAATGAAAACGTTTCAGAAATAACAAAAATAAAATCAAAGATGTTGTTCAAGAGTATACAATAAAAAATAAACATTAAATGGATAATTAGTTTTTGTATATATTTTGTTTTCTTTAATAAAATTTTAAAACTAAAATTTAATCAACACGTTTTTTATGAAATACTTAAATTATAAGTTTAAGCATTTATTTTCATGTTTAAAAATTATACTTCATCTAATCTAAAACAAAATAATGTTGTATAAAATTAAGTTCAATACTTGAAAAAATAATGTTGTTTTAGTACAAAAAGAATAAAATTTTTAAGTATTTTCGTCAATTTAATTAGTTTTATTAAGGTTAATACTTTAAGGCTTTTCTTTATTTTACTAAACTTTCTAGTATAAAAAAATAAAACTCTAGAATGTTTCAAATATTATAGTAAGGATAATATAAGGAATCTAAAAAATATACATTTATTACAAAATCTGTAAATAATAATACACTAAAAGTCTCTAAAAGCAAACTTTCATTTATTAAAAAAAAATTTGCTTCTTTGTTAAAGAGTTTTTTACAAAGTTTAAAAAAATCTCAGCTTTGTTCTAATTTTTCGAGTATATTATCTTATTGATTAGTAATTATCTTTATTATCCTATCGTATTATTTAATTAGTTTAAAATGTGTATGATTAATATGAAACAAACTTAATAAATTTTAGGTTCGATATTATATAGTGTTAAAAAGAATGCTATTACAACTACAAAGAGCGAAAATTTATAAAAAAATGTTTTCCGTAAAATACTAATAGACAAATCAATAAAAATTAAGTTTTAATTCAAGCTTAAACTTTACAAATTTAAATTATAAAGTTTTATTTTATAAAAAGTTTCATAAATACCCTTTTCTTAAAAAGCACTTTGAAAAGCTTTAGTTCGTGCTAAAGTAACGCTCCGTGCAAAATTAACCCACCGTGCTAAAGTGACGCCGTAAAAAAATGACGAGCCGTGCAAAAGTGACCCTTTATGCAAAAGTGACCCACTGTGCTAAAGTTACGCGCCGTGCAAAACTGAGCCCCCGTGAAAAATAAACCTTCTGTGCTAAATTGACGATCCGTGCTAAAGTGTCGCTGTGCTATTTTGACACCAACCTAATACACTGAGGTACAACTAAATATTTATCCATCCGTCAAGTAACATAATTTTACAAAGTCAAAACAAATATAGAGAATAATAACCACTTGAAATTATATATAACAAATTGAATATATTGTTAACTCAATTTATAGACAAATTTAAAATATAAAATATTTTATTCTTTATTGTGTCTATTGAAAATTTTAAAATGCGTAAACAAACGATAGTGCGTAGATTTGCAAGAGGTGACTGTACTTTATTATAAGTTTTTAAACTTAATAAATATTGTATGTCAAATGTTTAAACTAAGTGATGATCGCTAAAGTTTATAGCTTTCATTTAAACAATACTATTTATGCTAATCAATATGAAATATTTTGTAATAATTGCCTGATTTTTTTATTAGTCGGAAAATTCAAAACACAATTCATAAGTCAATGTAGAGAGGCAATAAAAAACAACCAGACTGCTTCCCTGATAAAAATCATGCAAAATGGAAGCTCATAGAGTACCTTCTTTCTAACATTACATTGTTTACATTAGTGAAAATCTTAAACTTACGATTCGCTTTTTGTTATAAATAAGTAGTTTTTTAATTAAAAAGTCAAACAACCAAGTATAAGTAAAAAAATAGTGTTGACTTTCTGTAAAGCACTGCATTAATTAAACTTATCAACTTTAAAAAAAATTGATTTTTTTACCTTGCTGTACGTGTGACTTACTATTGAAAACAAATTTCACTGTAACTATTTTATGATGTTGTTAATCAAGTATTAGTAACCTTTTGATGTTTTTTTTTTATACGACTGACAACCGGTGTTGTTTTTCTTCACTTTAGTTTTTAATTTTATACCATTTTCAAAGCGTACATTCGTCGATTAATTAATTTATGTTGTTTTGGTTTTTATTAAATTTTTGAACAGCAAATGTTAGTTTGCTAATATACAAACTTTTTAATACAGTAAGCGTTAACTATAGACAAGTAACATGTTTATGATAGTTTTGATTGTGTAAGCATTCATTGAATAAATTTTAAGGGTATACTAATCGTGCCAACCAAAGTTACATCCCGCTCAATTCCCTTTCAAATCAATTCCAACAAGTTCAATTTCTACCTGAGTTGAAATTCACCAAACAATTATAATCTATTAATTCCCACAAAAGTTATTTCCAAGTTGAATCAATTTTTCCCGTTTAGTTCCAATTTGAATTAAATCCCTTTAGTCATTTTTCGTACATTCAAGTTTTGTAAAACAAGACCTAGTTACTGAAAGTTTCTAAAAATACATAAATAAATATATGGAAAATGATATGATTAGATAAAATATATCACCTTCCACAGAGCTCACTTAAAGGGCTTTTAAATAGTTTATTGGGAGTTGTTGAATCTTTATGAAACATATGTAATGTTTTTTTTAAATTCTACAATTTGCAATAAACTAAATAAATTTATATGTAAAAGTTTAGTAACACAAAATAATCTTGACATTAGAAGTTCTTTTATTTTTTTTTTTTTGAAACGTTTTTTTGCCAAAAATAGTTTGCGAGTTCACTTCAAATTTGGATAGGTTTACGGAAAAGGGACGCTCCATGCATTTCTGACACCTACCCTAATATTTTTATAATAATTTATATGGTTCTAACACAAAATTAAAACAAAAATTAGTTTTTTTACGAAAAATTAGATGATTTATGTTCTGTCTCAGGGTTTCCTAAGCTCATTTTTATAAACGTCCCTTTAATCAAATCAACTAATGGTCGCCCCACTCATTACAATCCCTAAGATATTTGGTGTAAATTTTAAAGTTTTTGTAAATTGTGCTTAAGACCTATTTTTCCCCTAAGTGCAAACCTAAAAATATTTAGTGTAGGTTTTGAATTTATCGTAAAATGTACCCAAGTACCCTCTTTTGATACCTTTACTAGTCATGCTTCACTTTTGGCCCAATTACAGCTTATCGCTTCTTGATATACTAAGAGGTGACCACCGTGTTCTAAACCTTATAACTTGACTTTACGTATTAACTTTTTTGTTTCGATATTCTTAATTTGATTAATATCAGAAACAAGTACAAATACTGTGTTTTTTATTATTAACATACAGTATATTTTTCATAATAAACTATGACGAAATCTTCAAGACAATTTAAGTACTGACATTAATACTAATAAAATTGGTTTATTTTTTTTACCTGAACAAAAAAAAAACTATTATAACACTTTTACGTTAGTATTAAATTTTATAATTATTTAAGTGTATTTAACGTGAATAAAAAAAAAAGATAATATTTGTTTTTAATACAAAAGTAATTATATATTTACATTTACTTAAACACGAACCGGGAAAAGTAAAAAAAAAAAGAAAGTTGTGCTATACACATAAATTTGATCAAAAAACGTATTTAATACGTCGTAAAAATACCCTTAAATTAATTTACTTTGCATACAACAATATTTTTTAGAAGAACACAAATCACAGAAATTTTAAGCAAAAACCGACCTTTTATAAATTTTTTGTACAACTAATACTGTTTATTTACTATTGATTATACCAAATTACAAGAAAAAATTTTCTTTAAGTTAGTCTTTATTACTGTACTAACTATAGAAATAATTGAACAAAATACCCCTAATTTAGCATCTAATTTATATTTAAACCAAGGTTCACACTTTGAAAGTAAAATAAAGGTTAAAACTTAGTTTTAAATACTTACACTATAGACTAGAGGTGGGCAACGTACGGTCCGCGGAGTAGAAATTACCTGCACGTAAATGCTTTTAAATTTAAAACTTAAGTGGATTCCGGCTAGGAAACATGTAAATCTGGTCCGCTAAAACAAATTTCGAAACTTAAACAAGATATTCAGCGATTTAAATAGCGGAGAAAAATATTCTCAAGTACAACTTCAAAGAAATTTGAAATATACACTGCACATAATAATAAAAAACCATTGATTTTTTTTTTATCGAAAACTAAAGTACCTTTAATGATTTATATGAGACAAAATCCGGTCCGCTATGGACTAAAAATTTTCATATCTGTTTAGCCAACAAAAAACGTTGCCCACTTTCATTTTAGACTTTTTAAAAGATAATTAAGTTAAATTTATTTATGTAAAAAAAATTGTCCTGAGGTAAAAACTTGTTTTGTTAGGCTTGGCTGGATTTTAATAAGCATAATCTAGTTTAAAAGTGCAGTATGTTTTGATTGGTTTTCTGTGCGATGCCAAAAAAAAAAAATCTTACTCCAATAACAAGTTTTACTCTAAAAATTTCATGTGTCTTAGTTAATCACAAAATTTTTCGAATATTCTTTTAACTTAAATGATTTTTCAGTATATTTTGAAATAATAAACCGAGTAAACGTTTGTTCGTGATATCTAACGACTTTTGACAACTGTTTAGTTTAATGTTACTTTTGGTTTATACTCTTCACGTTTTGAATTAGACGTATTAAAAATTTATGACATCCAGCCCCGACATAATTTGAATTTTTATGAAAAATCAACTAACTTTGTAATCAATGGAATAATTTCGGTTTGTTTTTTACAAAAATATTTTTCATTAGTTGATGATTATTATTTTATTGACTTATAACAGTTTTTTTAGCAACTTGACAGGTCTCCACAAGTAAGAGAATAATAATAATAAACTACTATCATTTTACTGATGTAAACTAACTCTAATTTAAAAACATAAGGCTTTAAATAAAATAAAAAAATAAACTTTTATGAGTTCTGTAAAAAAAATTAAACTAAAAAATATACATTTAGTACGCATTAAACTTGAACCATATAAAATTAAACACAGATAATAATATAAAGATTTGTTATCCTTGTAATTATTTGTAACTTATTGAAACTTGATCATTCAAACTTGATATTAATAACTTTAAAAAAATATGTTCTTTAGTTGTAGTAATGAAACTACAAGTCTAGCGAAAACTTCTAGTTAGTAGTAGTTATCAGCATATTATTTTAACTGACAATCACAAACTAAATCTAACAAGTATGAGTTTTCAAAAAGTACATAACTCAAATATGTTTCAAGTAAAAAAAAACAATTCACACAAAATATAGTCACTTAATGTAAAAACAAACCTTTGTAAAATTTACATAATAGTTTTTTGGATAAATTTATATAAACATAATATATTAACACATTTACAAGTTTTAATAACCTTTATAAAATCATGTTCTAATTTAAAATTGTAAGAACATATTATTTATAACAATAAAATTTAATTTATTCAAAAATTATTTATATTAATAGTGACAACGGGTAAATTTTTTTTTTTAGTTTTGGTATATTAGTTTTAGTAGAACAAAAATCAAACAACTTTTAGTTTTATCTACATTATAACAGTATAATTATTAGCTATATTACATTTAGTTTTATCTTAAGTTGAATTAATATAATTGGTAAACATAACTTTAACTGAGATATCAAATTATATTGACAAATAATTACAAGCTAAATTATAACTTATGTCATCAGATTATTTCAGCGTTTTATTCTAATAGAGTTTTAAATTTTCATAAATTTACAAGTATTTTTATTATTGCTCTACTTTTTTTTGGATTTTAACATAACATGTATAATTTTCAAGGTTATGATTTTCTGGCTAGTGTAACATAAACACATTTGAAAAGACCTACAAAAAATTTTAAAAGACATACATAATATTATGAATGCAAACATTACTTTGGATTTAGGCATATGAAAAACTACAATAAATAAAATACACATGTTACAAAGTATTGTGCAAGATGTATAGATATTATACAGTGAACAGATTAAGAAAAAAACTTAACAGTTATACAGCTTTTGGGACTAATTCTAAAAATACAATGCTTTAGTGTAATGACAAGATATTTAAAACATGGAGTTCATTCTTCTACTCAATCCGGTTTACGTTTGATTTTTTGACCTGATTTCTTTCAACCCAGGGACTATTTATGATTTCCTTGCCATTTTTATCCAGCACAATCTGATCAGTTACAAACGAACCATGCATCTGTTGATAAAGACAAATATAAACTCATATTTTTTATAGAAGAAAAACTATTTTTGTAGTTTAAAAAGAGTAGAAGTTTAAAATAAGAAGTTTAAAAACAAAAACTAATACAAAAATTATGGGTTATTGAGAATATAGATTGACAAAAACTTAAAAGACTATTTTGGAGTATTTTAACAAAACTTATTCCATTACTGAAACCTAGTTTTTAAAATTCACTTTTTTTGCGTAAATTTATCAGTGCTACAAGTTGTACTCACTGCTTAGAATTTTAAATGTATTTTAAGACATAGTTTTTAATAGTTTGTAAGTTTAATGAAAAAGGAGCAAACTGGAAAGTATAAGATAAACAATCAATTAAAACTTTTGTATTACAAATTAAAGTTTTGATAAATTTATTTATATTAAATAGAAGGAAGTCTTTTAGATGGATAAAAGGGCAAAACTTAAAATTTTACTTAAAATTTTATACTTTTTTATTGTCTATTAGAATTAAAAGCATTTAAGTAGTAAAGGAGTAACTTTAACTAAAGTAAATTAAATGAAAAAAAAAATCAGAAGAAAATTGTAAAAAAAAGTCTTTATTGAGATTAGACGAAACTGACTTTAATTAAGCGATTACAAGTATTCCTTTATAAAAATGAATTTTTAATTTAAAGTTTAGGATACTTCAGAAAAACATTAATTTTTAAAATACTATAGCACTATAACTAAGTATTAATAACAAGCATAAAACATGACTCTGTAAAATTTTAAATATACTAACAATTAGTAATAAAAACTAGTCTACTGATACATTGAAACTATATTCAATTAACAATTTCTCATTGATAAGATGGAACGCTTATTTATGATAATTTACCATATAAGTGTACAAAAACTATTTATTTAAATAAAAATCTTTTTTTTTTTCAAAACAATTAAAAAAATTTAATGAACCTTTTTATCATTGATAAACTCAACTAGGTGAACTTTATCTTTTTAGCCAACTGTCATATTTTTAGTGTTTAAAATTTTTATGAGCAACCGGTTATACTGTATCTATAAAAAATTAACCTGAAAGATTTTATAAAATTTTATCAAAACCTTGTCAAAGTACTTATAGCTTAAAATAGATCGAAATTTTAAACAAATGTCCCTTGAACTGTAGATAAGGTATAAAAACCTACCCTTCCTTTTATTGGATTGTTTTTTCTAGAGTCGTGGTGATGAATGTAAGAAATTCTTTCCCTCGTTTTTTTTGGATCGTAGTTTAATGACTTTGGATGGTTAGATGGTACTGTTTTTAAAAATTTTCAGTAATCAAAACTTTATTTTTTAATTTCTTGTTTTTACAAAAACCTAAAAGAATTGAATTAATTTGATATTTTTACAAGAGTAAAAAAAAAATATTGTAACAGACTCTATATTAAAAATATTTTAAATAGATTATTTTGAGCTAAAAATCATCAGTAAAAACTTTTTGCAAATGAAATAAAAACTTAAGTATTTTATTAGCAAAATGAAAAACACTTAGGGCATAGTAGGATTCACCTTGTTTTTAAAAAGTTGATCTTAACATGTAGAGTTTTATCTTAGCTATAAGATTTCTTTAACTGCTTAATATACTTTAAAATATCTCTTGAAACATAAGCGAACAAAGTCTGTGAACTTAACAGGTTCCTTATGGAAGTTGAAAACCAAAAAATCGAAAAAAAACTTTTTCACAAAAATCTGTCCTCTCCTTCATTTTTGAAACAATTTTATTTAAATTTTTACAACAAGTTAAAAACTAATTTTTACATCTTTTTAAAGCACAATTTTTTTATCAAAATTTTACTAAACAGAAACCTTTTTTTTTTAATCTAAAACTTTAATTTAATTATTTATTCCAACATTCAAGTATTTTAAACTATATAAGGAATGTTGCCTAAAATATGAGCTTTAAAGCTTAAAAAAAGGTTGAGAAAATAATTTTTTAGTCAACTTTTAACTTATTTTTAGAAAAACTACAAAATTAAAAAAGTTAAAGAAGACTTTTAAATTCTATAAAAATTGGCTTGTAGTTTACTTTTTTAGCTTTTATATAAAACTCAATGTTAATTTGAAAATATATATATTAAACCCCTCTTTTGACTTTAAAATACAAGTTAAATAACACTTTTTAAGAGTTTGAAAACTTATAACTTTTCTTATAAAGTGTATCTAATAATTTCGTTAATTATTTAAAACATTTTTTGTTACATACTAACAAACTTAGGAATATAATGTAAAAAATAATTAAAATAGATACTATTAAACACAAAAATTAACTTAGTGTACAATACTTTAGGCACATATTATTTATTTTTTGTTACTATAACTTTTTTATTCCATAAAGCTATAGTTGGCTGATAACAAACTAACAAATTCCTTTAGAAGCATTGATGTTAGGATTGCTTCCGTGTCTGCCTCGTGAAGCTTGGATTTCACTAGAATCAACTGAAACATGACCACTGAAAGACGACCTTTGTGTAGTGTTTCTATTGACAGAAGGCTTTCTTGATTTATTACTTTCTGTTAAAGATGATAAAGAAGGCCACCAATGGCTATTATTTGTATTATCAGGTTCCATGTAGTTGATTGGCTGCTTTAAGTATCTAATTAATAATAGAAAATGGTCAAAGTAATTCCACTTTAAGACTTTATGTTTGCACATGTTAATTTTAATTGTATAAATAAATGATAATTCTTTAATATTTTAGATACACTAGTTTTTTTTTGCAATTTGTAATTGTTAATATTTTGATTGTATGCTTTTTTTATGTTTGTGTGTGTATATTGAAAAGGTTTTCACAGTAGTAGGAGTCTGTGCACACTAAATTGGAACAAAAAGAAACTCTGTCAACCAAAGCTTAAAACTGCACAAAATGCCAAAGACCTTTTTTTTTGCTCCTCACATAAACTTCAGAATATCTAGTCTAAGTTACAAAAAATTTCCTGAATGTGTAATGTAAATTTCAAAACTCCCAAAAAGTATTCCAAAAACTTTTTTTCATCTTCATCATAAACTCCAGAATATCTAGTGTAAACTTCAAAATTAATTTTGTGAACTTCTACATGAATGAGTTTTGTGTGAACCGTGAGACCACTGGTATGTAATATTATTATTTAAATAAACGAATACTAAGTATACTAGTATTATTACCTCCAGCATTTCATCTTTACAAACCATATTAAAACATGAATAATGATATCCTACTACTTTAAAATTTATTTTTTACTTATGACCAAACATTTCTTAAAATTAAAAATGTAATAAACCAAACTGTCTTATATAATTAAACGTTTAATAGATTAACTTAGTATATTTTGTATACTTAAATATATTGTCAAAGCTAAAAATACTGGAAATTTATGTTTATATTAAGAGCTGTGAAGTATGGCCTGCAATATGCTTTCTGACATATTCTTTTTTTTTCATAAACAATGAAATATGCGCTGTTTTAATTGAGTGGGAACTGCTGTCTACTATATACTAATACATTACTAATTGCTTTTGTATACATAAAAACATTTCAAAAAAAATTGTCTAGCAAGGAATTTTTTTCAGTATCTTTTTCTTCTTATTATTATAAAAGGCCTCTAGTCCTTTTTTAGAACTGTTTGAAATTGTAGCTTTAAAATTTTAAAGGTGTTGAATACACAATATCAGAATATGGATTAGTACTTGGTTGTTGGTAGATGAAACAAAAGAAACACTAACCCCTTAACTGACACTGCACCAAGCTAGTTCTTTAAAATTTATACTTAGTTTTTTTTTAATTACAATTACTTAAGGGCATAGGGGGGTCCACCTTGATTTTTACAAGTTGATCTTATTTTATAGAGTTTTATCTGAGCTATCAGACAATTTTAACTGCTTGAAAAAATTCAAAGTATTTTTTGAGATATAAGCATTCAAAGTTGGTGACCTCAATAGGTTCCTTATCGAAGGAGCAAACTAAAAACGCAAAAAAAGACCATTTCACTAAAAATATATCTCCTCCTTCATTTTTCAACCAATTTTCTTCAAATTTTCACAGAAAGCATATCATTTAATTCTAAAAAAATTGAATGAAGAAATTTTTCAAATTTTTAAAAATAAAATTTTTATTAAAAAAATCATCTATTTTTTTTTTATCTAAAATTTTTATTTTTAAATATTTTTGAAATTCCAACATTCAAAGTATTTTAAACTATAAAAGGAACGTTTCCTGAAAGTTTGAGGTCTCTAGCTCAAAAAATGAAGGAGAAGATAGATTTTTAGATATTTTTTAAATTTCCGAGAAAATTGACCCTGAAAAATTTGCGGTCCATAAGTTTGTATCGGGAACTTTTTATAAAAATTACAATATTTCAAAAGTTAAATAAGATTTTTTAATTCTATAAAAACTGGCTTGTAGATTGTACATCAAGCTTTCATATAAGATCATATGTTATTTTTAGTGGAAAAAAAATGTTGGACCCCCCTATGCCCTTAAGTTATAAGAAAATAACAGTAAAAACTAGCATGAAAGAATAGCTTCAAAATATTTTAACTTACTGCTTTAACATTGAAAAATAAGATTAAGAATTGTACTTGTAGTACTTTTTGGTGTTTTGTTTGTATAACTTTTTATAACGAAGAATTTTTATCACAAATAAGTATGTGTCTAGTGATTTAAAGTATTGCTTTGAATTAAGTAAAAAACAACTAAAGTACTTATATTTAAAAAACATACAACATTTTTTTGCTTTACTATGAGCAATTTTTATTTTGATAACAATGATTAATTAAACTATTCTTTAATTTTAGCAAAAAAAAGTTATGAACAGAAACAACAAAAAACCATTAAAAAAAAACTTATAAAAAAATTTTCAAGTAAAGTGATTAATTTTTAAATGTTTTTAACTTTGAAACAAAATTTTAAATGAATTTTATGTAAAATTAACAAACACTAATTTAAAATATCAAGTAACAAAGTTTACTTTTACTTCGAATGATCTAATTAGCTTACCAAAGTACAATTTTTATATTTATGTGTCTATAACTAAACTTGTCAAACTGATGAGAAGAATTTTTTTTGCTGTTTTTATTAACAACAAATTCAACAGTATTAAAGATCAGCTGAGTAACAAAAGTTACTGTTATACAACTATATGAAAATAACTCCTAATTAAGGTTTGTTTAGTTTATTTATAAACTACTAACTATCTGTAGAAATAGTAGAAGTTAAGAATGGTAAAATATAGTTTTAAGTTTTTACTTATCTTTTGTAATAAAAATATACCATTTAAAAAGTTGTAATAAAATAAAAACCTTATGTTATCAGTAATATGAACTATATGGTGGGCTTGTGGGCGGTTTCTAGACTCCATATTGGATGATGCATTTTTAATACCCGGTCCAGGGGCTTTTGTGTTCCTTTGTGGCTTTGTTTCTTGGTCTGGTATCTCTTCATCAAAAATACGGAATGAGTCTGGCCTGGAAAATATAAAAGCTACTACAATGACATTTTAACTCAAGTTTTTAAAGCTTTAAAAATTTAAAACTTTTTATTTAAGGTTTTTACTGTTAAAAAAAGTTCTTCATATTATTTTAAGATGCAAAAAGGGCAGATAAGTTTTACAAATTAGGTTTATCATGCACTTTTTGGTTTTCTATAAAGTACTTAAGACTTTAATTTGTCAAAAATTTTGAACAGCAACTCTAAACAACTCAACTTAATTGTCACAAAAACTGCTTTGATTTTAACAGGCTAGAGTTATAATAAAAAATTAATAGTTTGTTAAATGAAAATACAAATACTGTTTATATTGGGTTTTTTTACTTTTATGCCTAAAATACACATAGTTTTAAAACAATGATTTTACTTCAACTTTAAATATATCAATGTAAAACTCTTACAGAAAACTTCTTGATAATGTCAAATTAAAATAAAGATTATATATTTTTAACTTATTTAGTTATGTTTAAATAAATATAAAATGTTTATCCTTGCAAAGGGTAGCGTTTGAATAGTTTTCTATAGCATAAAAAAAGTTGATAAGCTTTTTAATAATTTTTTGTATATGTATAAGCTATGAGTTTCAATGTTAAAGATGCTATAAAATATTAAAATATATTTAATAAAAAATATAATGAACTTATGCAAACTTACTTATAATAAGATAAAACTTTTTTCTTACTTTTTATACCTTCTAGTTTTTGGTTAGACATATCTGCTTTACTTAGTTTTAGTTGCTTAATATACACATATTGTGGAATTAAAGATTGGTTACTACTGTTGTCAGGAGAATTTTATTTCCCCAAAACGAGTACCTAAACAGTTTTATCTTTAAATATACTTATTTATTTGTAAGATTTTTACGAAGCCTTAAATATAAAGTAAAGTGTAATAAAATTTATCGAATTATATTAACTTGTAGATTTTTTTGTGGTTTTAATTTTCCTAAAAAATTTGAAAATTTCGTTTTTTAATTGCAAAAAACTTTTTAAATCAAAATAGAAATGTTTTGGATCCTATCTTACAGAAGTCAACTTATATAGTTTCAAATGATAAATGCGAAAAAGTAAAAAAAAAACGTATAAACAAACTTATTTATCATTCAGTGGTCTTAAAGAAAGGTGAGCTAACTTGATTCGACCCATTGAAAGAACTGTTTGGTATACTTAATATATATATATTTTTATTTAAATATTTAATATATATGTTTATATCAAAAGTAATGGATAAATCTTGAAAGACTAGTAGTTTAAAAAGTCACCTTTTATTTGGTTAGTTTTGAACTTTAGAAACACATACTTCTAAAATGTTTATAAAAATATTTTGCGGACTTTTATTTAAATTTATTTAACAAGAACTATAATGATGCAGGCTATTTATTGTTTTATTATGTAACAAAAATGTTAGATTTTACAATTTAAAGTTTTTTATATTAGTATAAGAAAGTTTAAGTTTTTTGATCTTCACTAATTATATTACAGAATAATCTCAAAATAAATAAAGAAAACAAAACAAATAAAGTATGTACTCAAACGAGAAAAGTTTATAACGAACTTTTCCAGCCCACAAAATTTTTTGCGCAATTTATGTTATAGTGAAAAAAAAAAGATAAATTTCAAGAGAGAAAAAAACATACAAGTAAGGAGGTTAATGATCTTTTTGAACCACGAAAGGTCCTTTGAAAGCTTAAACTACAAACTTAAGCGGTTGGAAAAACATGATCCGGATTATATCCTACTGAAAAGTTCGCTTGATATAAATTCTAAAACAGACAAACTTGCAAAAACTGAATTGAAAGAAAATTTAAATACCCAAAGCAAAATAATTATTTCTAAATATACAAAGTAAAACCAATTGATAGTACGCCGCGCCGACTGAACTCAAGTCTACTAGTGTACTTTTACTTTACTTTTTTAAATGTTAAAAGAATTTTGAAAGCAGGACTTAGGCCATCAACTATGGGCGATTATGGTCCTGGAGTTTGTTTAACTAGCATTTTATATTGTGCTTTACAATATGGAATAACATATGTAAAATAAGAAGGAATTCCTAAGACCGTATCATACTCGTTTTTTAATAAATTTAAAAGCAAAGTTGAAAATGATACACCGAAAAATTTGAGTAAAACCACGTACAATCAGGAATCAAAGAAAAGACTAGTTTTTAACACGTCAACGGGTTACGTGACTTTAGAGAGCACAACTACATTTTCACCAACTCTAATCTTGCAAGATCTTCATTCGAGATCTGATCCTGCATTAAAGGTTTTTGCGGATTATACTTTCAAGGAAATAAGTTTAAAAGAATCTCTAAACTTATATTTGACAAACAAGATTCTTAATGGTACGTTTCAAATTGACATTAAAAATTTCAATGTTGCTGTAGCTCATCAAGACTTGGTTACTCCTAATTACCTAATAGAGATTGAAATAAAATATAGCATAAATGAACTTATTAAAGAAATATTAACTTGCGACTTGGATTAAAAACTAAGCATATAAAAGAAACTAACGAGTTGCCTTTATTTATGTCGAACTTTACTTAGGATCAAAATTTTTCTAATGAAACTGAAAACTATTGTTTCAAAAGCTTTATTGCTGAGGAATAAAAAGAGTCAAACCAGCAGGCGCAGCTAGCTCATTCGACGTAAATTCAGTTATCATTCAAAATAAGCAGTATTTTTGAAACCCTAAAGAGCGGTAAATAAAAAACAGAACTGTTACAAGATTCAGACAAAACTACAAGTTTATATCGCGTTTAAAAACTGATAAATATTCTAATCATAATCCAACAGTCCTTCAAATGTTTAGAATTAACCGAAACAAAGTGGGGAAAATCGATAACACTAGCCTTTGTTTGCAAGGTGTCAAAGCAAAAAAAGTTTTGAAATTACTTAATTCTACTTACTCTTACTTGTTAAAAACCCAGTTAAAAGAAGAGTAGGACAGCATCGAAAGATTTCGCTGCTCCAACTATTTGTATAACAAGCTGGTGAGAGATCTTAGTTAGATGAAGTTAAGATTTATCGTTCGTTTTTGTTGTAGGCACCAAAAAACAACAATTGTCGAGTTGTTAAAAACGTTGAAAATTCAGACGGGATGTTTTTTACTGAAGGTTCATTTCGAAATGAATCTTTGACAAAAATAAAACTAAAGAAACGGATATTCCGGCATAATTAATTGTTTTAAAAGTTGATCAGGAAGTGGTGCATGAGCTCACCCGTAGCTTTTGGACTCATGTTTAGTTGGTTTATATAAACTTACTAAATCTAGTATTGTTTGTAATCGTTAAAAAATGTTTTAAACGAGACTCTAAAATAATGTAGTATCTAAACTTTATTTATTGCAATTATAGATATGTCAAGTTTGAAAGTTCTTGTTATCAATTAATTGACAGATGCTACTAAATGAGTTTTTAAAGTTCTATTAAAAACTTTTTAAATCACATAGATGAACACTTTTTCACTTAGTCGATAGGCGTTGAAATAAACTAGTAATGTTTGGTTTTCTTTTTACCTCATATATAAAAACTTGGTTTAAAACGGGTAGTATTTATAGCGTTTATTTAATGTTTACTTAATGACTATATAACACGCTGTTTTTTATGTTCTTAGTCAATATATCTTGTATATACAAAGTATTTTTTTTTATACAAAAAGTCTAAAGAGAAAAAAAGTATGAAACTTGAACTTTAAATAATGAAGTGAATATATAAAGAATAAATTGTGATGTTAGTACAGTAGTCATCCTTTTTTAGTTTGCACTAATCGTTGAGTTCGCCCGCTTTACCCAAAAAGCCTTGTAGTCAAAGTACATATTTTGGAGGAAGACTATTGCATTAAAATTTTAAACTTAGTTAGTTAAGCTTAGCAGTCACTGTAGAGTGTAGACTTAGTATACTTTAAAAGTACTAAATCAGTTAAAAACTTTTTACAATAAAAAAACAGACTTATTTTTATTTATTTTTTTATTTGTGTTATCATAAAAAAAATTTTTAAAGATACATTTTAAAAAAATTTGAAGCTTAAAATGTTTAAAAAACAAACATGAACTATTTTTTGAATACAAAAGTAAATAGTTTTTTTCTATAATATCAAACTAAAGCTACACATCAGCGTAATACAAAATTATTGAAGTTTAGGAACATATGAAACTAAGTTGTACAAAACTTCTAAATAAGTATTTTAATTAATAATAATAAAAGAAGTTACATTAACAATTTCAAGGTAAATTAAAAAAATTAAAATAAAATGAATAATTTTTTAAATGAACATATAAGTATTTTTTCAATGGAAAATAGTTATTGCATTAAAATTTATTTTACAGTAGTTTGAAACTTTAAATTTGAAAAATAATTCTTGTAAATGTAATTTGAAAGTGATGTAGAATTTTCGAAAACAAGTTTGGGTAGAAAGTAAAAACTTGTATTTTCTCAAGTTTTATGTAATTGTTGTTAACTAGGGGACTTTTTTACTACTACTTGATAATAAATTTTAATTAAAAAAATTAGTAGCACTCGAACAAGAACCTTAACTAAAACTTGGTACTTACTTCATTAAGTTTAACTAGTTTTATAAATTTTGTGTATCTGCAGTAAACAAATGAACACTAATTTGCTTAATAGTTGATATTATAAAAAAATATTATTTTAGTCCAGGATCAGTATAATTATAACTAAATTACATTGTTAAACAAGAAATCTATATAAACAAAAATAAAAAAGATAAATTATTACCTGAGATTATATAAAAAAAACTAGTTCTCTTTAAATTTTTACTAATATACTGCTTAAATTGTTAGGAAAGTTTGTTTTATTAAAAACTAAATGTTTTTAAAAGGTAATATTAAAAAAAAGTTCTAAACTTATAATATATTGTTTAAATATATTGTTGTTATATTTAAGTTTCAATGTCTCTTTGAGAAGAACTTCTGTAGAATCTTTAATTGTGTCCATGTTCATTACTTTCAGTACATTAAAAAGTATTCTTCTGTAAAGGAATAAAATATATAACATAAGTTTAGCAATCATGATTTGTTATATGTGAAGATTATTTAAATATAAAATAAAATAATTTAACTTTAAAAGTTTTACTTTTTATAGTAAAATTTAAATATTGGTACATTTTAAAACAAGCTTAATACAATTTCAGCTTTTGTTATAAAAAAAACTTGAAGTTTAGATCAACTTACTTGTACAGAAGAAATAAATTGTGCATTTAGAAAAATGAATTTGTTAGTAACAAATAATTAAAAAGTTATTTTTATATTATTATATGCTTTATTTTGAAAATAACTTAATTATACAGATAACATTTTAACAATTTGTTTAAATTAAATTTTAGTATTATTTTCATTAAGGGCGTAGGGGGGGATCCAACATTTTTCACTAAAAATAACATTGGCTTTTATATGAAAGCTTTAAGTACAAACTAGCAGCCAGTTCTTACAGATTTAAAAAATATTATTAAACTTTTGATGTATTGTTATTGTTGTAAAAAGTTTCCGTTACAAACAAATAGACCGCAAATTTTTTAGGGTCATTTTTCTCAGAAATTTTGAAAATAACTAAAAATCTATTTTCTCCTTCATTTTTTGAGCTAGAGACCTACAACTTTTAGGAAATGCTCCTTTAATAGTTTAAAAGACTTAAAATATTGAAACTTTAAAAATATTGAAAAATAAAAATTTTAGATAAAAGAAAAACAAAAAAAGATTCTTTTTTTTATAAAGATGTTATTATTCAAAAATATAAAAATTCTGGAAATAATTTTTTTTAAATTTAATAATGGACTTTCTGTGAAAATTTAAAAGATTGGTTAAAATATGAAGGAGATATGTTTTTAATAAAATAGACTTTTTTTGCGTTGTTGGTTTGCTTCTTTCATTAGGAACCGATTTAGGTCACTGACTTTGATCACTTATATCTCAAAACTTTTTTTTTTAAGCAATTAAAAATGTCTGATAGCTCATATAAAACTCTATAAAATAAGATCAACTTGTAAAAATCAAGGTGGACCCCCCTATGCCTTTAAGACCATCCATGTAGCCTTATTTTGACATTATTAATAGCATTAAATATTAAAAATAATTCTTTAAGTTGTAAAGTATAAAAAAAGCTAACAGTTGTAAAATTAAATTAGTATCAATTTAAATGAAACAATTTTAGGAATGTCTTCACTAAGAAGAAGAATAAAGATAACAATGAATTTCTTGAAGGAGTAAACAAAATGGAAAAGTTAGAACTTATATAAGTTTAACACTTTAGAAAATAAAAAAGACTATAAAAATAATCATGTATGAGATCTCTAAAATATCATTAGGTTTTATTATGTTTTAGATAAACTTTCTATGTATATAAAAAAAAATCCTTGTATTTCAAAAAAGTCAACAAAGTTTATATTGTAAACTCATTATTCTTGATTAAAAAGTTTGCTGATTATTTTCAAGTATAGTTTTATATACATTGTAAGTTATAATAAAATATCCTAATAACAGTTGATGACAGTTTGAGAAACTTAAATAGTATAAAATTATTACTGTAAAATAAACTAAATACATATTTTTCCTCTAATCTATCTTGCATAAACAATGAACATCGAATAGTTTAAAAGTTTTTGTTCACTGAAATTATAAACAAAAATAAATAAACAGATTAGAGGAAGCAACTAAGCAATTAAATAAAGACGTGAAAAAGCTCATATCAAATGCCAACTTGTATCATAAATCAGTAAGTAAGCTCAACACTGACCTAACAACTGAGTTAGATTTAGAAGCTTCAAATAGTACAGAAGCAATAAAACAATTTGATGCCTCTGTTTCGAAACAAGAGCAAATTATTAGAGAAATGGTTTGATTTATTGACTTACTTACTTTTGTTGAATATAAATGATTTTAAAAATAAAATATAAATTTTAATTTTTTTTTTTTATTTTAGTTAATATTAAGTTCTTAGGATGTAAAATTTATTTACAAAACATTTAATTTTTTTAACTATTTTAAATATAGTTAAAGTTTTTTGGGACCTAGTTATACTTATAAATAAAAAAAAAAGATGGAAATTAATTTAAAAATAATTGAACTTTATAAACTTATAAGGAATGATTCCTAAAAATAAAACAATTACAAAATAATTTTGACTTATTCACTCAAGTTAATTATGTATCTAAGTATAACTTATTACCTTTTAAATAATAGTTGCATTAAATATTATTCATAGAAATTTTGAAGCATTAATAGTTTTAAGTTTTAAACCTAAGAATTGTTTTAGAATTATTATTTTGGTTTAGAAAAACTTTACTTTTAATTTAAAATAGATTAAACGATTTTTATACAAAGTTACAATCAAAAAGTTATATTTTATTTACATATCTTTTTGTACATTTTATTCTTTCTAAATTCCATTAAGTAAACAAAGTTTCGCTCAATTTGCTCATCATTAAAAACTTAGTTCTGGAAAGATATGTTTAAAAGTCATAAAAATACTTAAATAGTGTTAAAATACTGGTATGGAAATCCATGACTTTTAAGTATATCTTTCCATATTTTAGTTAAGTACTAATGAACTCATTGAGCAAAATTTTGTTTACTTAATAAAATTTAGAATGAATAAGTTTTATTGATTCTCTTTTTGAAGTAAAGATATCTGTTTATTATTTTTAAAACATCAAAACATATAATAGTATCTTTTTGTACTGTAATTTTAATGTAGTTATTCGACACTAAGTAAATTGTTTATGTTTTGTTTTTAAATTGATATTTGTTAATTACTCTTGTCTTTTATGAACTTACAATCATTACCTTATGACTAAAAAGATTTCACCTAATACAGTTTTTATTATTTTTCTAAATTACTATGTATTTAAAAGAATATTTTCCTTAATATAAATTATTTTGCAAAAACAATAAGTATCTTAAAAGAAATAATTACAAAAATGTTGTTAATAATAGGCTTTAATATTTTTAGGTTTAACAAAATAACTATACATTTTCTATGTTTAGTATTTTAATTACGATAATTGAAGTTAGTTTATTTTTCCTAGCATTATTTGACGAGTAGCGATGTTCTTTGATTTGCAGTTTTAATGCAGGGTTCACCAAGGTGGGCATCACGCTCTTTAGGGGCATTTTTGACTATCAGAGGTAATTAATTAGTGAAGGAGTGATATCTAATATATAAGGGCGATTATTGTTTAAGCTTGTTCAAAGGAGACATTTATGAAAATAAGTTTAAGAAATCTTGATTCAATGCTTACCACTGTATTTAAAATAGTTTTCTTACTGTTGTTAAAATATTAATACAAATGTTTTTTTCTTGTGAGTTTGGTTTACTTATAGATTTGATAATTTGTTTTTACTTTATTGTAATTCAATATGTTTTAAAATAATCCTGTTATATATTTAACACAGAGTTTTACTCAGAACAAATTGTTTGTTATATTTTTATAATTTGTTTTCTTTTGTGTTAACAGTAATAATAACTGATTAAAAAAAACTTTTAACGAATGCTGTAAGAAGCAAAACAATATTATCTTTCGATTGATTAGTCTAACAGCAATAAGTGCTGAATTAATTAAAAAAAACCGAGGAACTGGTTTTAGTTTTTTATTATTAGTAAAATTGGTTGTTTCGATATTTTAACTAAGAAATACAAGTTTTTGTCTTTTTTATGTGGCTACGAATTAAAAAACTATAGTTTTGTTTTTTAAAATAAAATGTTCTATTTGTATCTTATAGTTTGTCGTTCTAATAAACATAATTTCAAATAATTTTAATGCTATGATTTTATAGGAGATTGTTAGTATAGCATCTATGTTATATAAAGTTTATTGTTATTAAAAGCTAAAAATGATCATCTGTTCTGTTTTGATAATCTATACAAATATTTGTTTTAACTTAGCATTTTTTAGATTTATAGATTGCATTCATAATTGTAACTTTCAGGGTTGCCACTCGGTCAGGAAAAGTCAGGAAATCAGGAAAAGTCAGGAATAATTTTAAAAAATGACAAAAGTCAGGAAAAGTCAGGAAAAAATGGGGGGTTTTGAAAAAAAGTCAGGAAATTTGATAAAATTAAAAAAAAAAAGTCAGATTTTGTCAGTTTAAATTTACAAAATTCCTTGTTTTCCAAAGCCTTTAAATGGTAAAAAGTAATTAAAAGTCCTTTAAAGTCAGAAAAAAATTCCAAAATTTTCCTAGAAATTTACAAAATATTTAATTTTATTTCCAATGCCTTCATCTGGTATAAATTAGTAAAATAGTCTTTATAAAACTGCAAAAGTTTCTATTAACATATTGAACAGCTTTTTATAGATTCAAGAGTTAGATTATGTATTTAAGAATAAGTTTAATTTAAGAGTTTGATATAAAAAAGTCAGGAAAATTTTGGTAAAAAGTCAGGAAAAAGTCAGGAAAAGTCAGGAAATTTTTCTCTGCTTGATCAGTGGCAACCATTTACTTTGGCACTTTTGAGCTTTTCATATATTGGTTTTATGTCGCTTTATATGTATTAAGTTTCTTTTAGTACTCTTTTTATTTTAATACTAGTTGTACTAGTTTATTTTGCATTAATTAGATTGGTTTCATTTTGTAAAATTTTCATACGAGAACTATTATCCTTTTTAATTGTGTTTGCTTTTATAAGAAAAGCTACTTATAAGTAAAGCTTTCCACTTTGTTTAAGTCTTCAATATTAAGGTAAAAACTGTCTGACAAAGAAGTTATTGTTTTTAGGTGGTCATAATTTACAAGCAAAAAGAAAAGTGAGGCAAACATAATTTTACTTTTGAAGTGTTTCTCTTTAAATGACATGGCTTATTTTAATTTTCAGAAAATAATTTTTGCAGTTAGTAAAAAAACTATCATGTTATCTAACAATGTGTAATGTATTTATACTGTCAAGTTAGTTAAGAAACACAAACTTTATTTTTTCCATTTTTTTTTCTTTGTCAACATACATTTTCGGCTAATGATGCAAAAACAGAAGTTTACAGCTAAGTTTATTTCGTTTCAAAAAAAAAAGAAAAAAGTTTGTATAAAAGTTTTGATATTTAAAACCTTTTTTTTTTCTACTGTTTGTTTTTTAACTTTTAGTTTTTCTATTATAGAATATTTCAAAAGTTTCTTTAAAGTAATCATATTTTGGCTAAACCTATTTTTGTATTATCTCGTTTTCATTGCGACAAAGACCAACTTTTATGTTATATAATTTATTTTTTAGATAACTGGGTACGATCAAACACTTTGTGCTCCGATGAAAAAGTACGCAACAATTTTCCCCTCATTCGACGATGCGGTGAAAAAAAGAGAGAAAGCTTTTTCAGAATATCAGAAACTGAGCGAAAAATTACAGAAACACGAAGAGCAGAGAAAGCTTACAAATACTTTAAAAATTGAAAAAGTAGTTAATTACATGTTTGCATCTTAAATTGTATTAACTTCGTATAAGTTTGACTTTTTTTTTTGCATTCATTCAAACTCAAAACTATAAAGCATTTAACAATACTAATATGTTTGTTCATAATAACTTTATTATACCATAAGTTCATAACATTAGATTTTTTAATATTTATAGGTAGATCGTATAGTATTAATAGACACATCTTCTTTCTTTTAATTTTTTTAGATAAAAAGTTAATTTTCACTGTAAAACTATTATAGCATTGATAATTTCAACTTTTTTTTAGTTGAAAAGAGAAATTAAACCCATAAAAGAAGAATATCAGCTTCTTAATAAAAAGCTGATCGAAGAAGTACCGAAGTTTTATAATAACAGAATTAATTATCTTTTTCCATCTTACGCTGCATTGGTTGACATTCAAGTGATTAATTAATTTATTAGTTTATGATCGATTTTCGATTAGTTAAATAATTGCATTAATTCGGTTTACAAAATAAATATTTTTAAGCCAATATTCAATTACTAATTCTGAACTTAAAAATAATTTAAAAAAAGTCATAGCTTTTAAGTTGTATCTTTATCAAAATATTGATTAGAATATTTTAACATTTGAAAAACTTCTTGAAGGTTTTACTGTTAAAATACAGTCATACCGGGTAGAAATAATAAATTTAATTAAGTAAAATTGTTGTGAGTTATTTAAAGCAACCCAAACATGTTTTACATTATTTTTATAAATTATCTAATGTGTAAAGTTTATTCAAGTCAAATATTATACATAAACATTTAAAACGTTAAGTTTTATACTAAATTTAAATTTATTATAAATTAAAATGATAAATTTTGGAAATTGTAGCATTTTTGTCTTCAAGAGACTTTAAAAAGTATGGAGGAAAATTATGATGAAGTTCCAAATGAAGAGCAAGACAGAACAGTTGAAGAAATTTTAAACGAAATAAGAACTCTTGACATAACGTATGATAAGTAATGTAATTATTGTTTCCTTATAATCAATCTCATATTTTCAATTGCATCTGAAATCCAAATATATTTTTATAAGCTAGTGCTAGTAGCTTTTATTAAGTATATTCACTCTAAATTATGTTTGATTCATATACTTTTATTATAAATGCTTAGCTCTTTGTAAAAGTTCATCATTTATTTTTCATTTGTGTGTTAAACATGTTTTTTGCTTAGTTTTGTTGCTTATCATATTATAAATTCTATTTCAGATGTCACAAAACAGCCTATTCAATTTTGCCTTTTAAATTCAGAGTTTTTAACCATAACTGAATGTCTTTCTAACTTTGAATGTACAAGAAATAAGTATGATTTTATTTATTTTTAATAATTAAACTTGTGTAGTAATGTCAATGCATTGAAGTTTTTGAACTAATAGTGATTGAAACAAAACTTTTTGTGTACCATTTAACATGTCTTATTGTTACTGTTGGATAAAACAATATGGTAGTTTAGTGAAGTTTTTCATTAAAAAATATCTAAATTGTAATGTATTAGATATGTATATTTTGTACATAAATTAACAGAAAAAGCTATCTATTTATTTACATAGTTATACTTAGATATTTATACTTTTGAAAAGTTTCATATTTCGAACACACCAGTTTCCTTTTTACATTACAATAAATGCTAACATCAAAATAACTTGAAACACTTATAAGTACAGAACTAAATAAAATATGTGTAAAATACCTTTAGTTAAAAATACATCTCGTGTAAAACTGGTTTTTAATGATAAGTTACAGTAGGTTAATAAGACTAAACAGTATAAACTGTAAACCAAGAGAAGAAAAAGTGTTTTATTTTAAAACTATAGTTTAAAAGCATCTGTGTAAATAACGTTTCCTAACAAAACATAACAAAATAGTTTGAAGTAAAGTATAGATTTATATTTATTTAGATTATCGAGATACTTCAACAGTTTTTCTAAAGTATTATAAACCATTTCGTTGTCTACTCGCAATCATTTGATTTTAAGTTATATTTGTCTGTTTAAATTTGTTATTATTTAGAACATTGAGCGCTTTAGTTTTAGGTCATCTTAAAGATTTTAGTATTTTATTATATTTTTTACTTTGTAAAATATATCATAAAACCTAATTTTCTAGATAAGTATGCATATTTTCCATATTTAAGTTCTCCAATATTTATTTTAACAGTTTATTACTAACAAAACAATCTTTTACTCTTATACTTGCATATAGGAGATCCTCAGTTGTTGTAAACAGGTCTGAAAAATTTTTGAACAAAATAAATGGAAGTAAAATAAAAACTAATGGTTTAAAAACAAAAATAAATCTTAAATATACTAAATGCTTATGTTACGCTTTTAAGATTTTTTTTGGTAATATATACTATAAAAAAAATATAATGATATATACGTTAAAATAGTAAAACATGACTTAAAACAACACATTGAAGTTAGTTGTCAAATAGGATTGAAACATTGTTTTGTTAGTAATAAACTGTTAAAATAAATATTGGATAAAAATCTCCTTAAAGACATTTAAGTCGAGAACTTTAAATTGTTTAATTTAAAACGAGTAACAATATTATATTGAAGTTCTCCAAGTCTGTACAGAACTTAAATTCATATATTTTATTAATAGACATTTACTTAAGTATTATAAAGATAGATTGACTCGTAGATATAATTTGGCTAAAATTTCTACCCTGTTGTAATTATTTTTTCAAAATAGAATGTTTTAAAAATAAACCATTCTTATATTTAGCGGTTTAAAACATACATTTAATAGACCTTGACTAGAATCATAAAACCATTACATTTACAACCGCTAAAATTAATTAAACTTGTTGAAAAAAATTACTGAAATTTTCAAGTGTTGTGTTAAGTGAATGAATAATAGTGCTATAATGCAGTTTAGTATTTTATAATATAACTACAGTATTAGGGAGCATAAACAATATTTATTTTTACATAAAAACTTAAATAACTGATACATCAACTTATTTGTTTTTATCTGAGTAGACTTAAAAAGTTAAGAATTTTTTTTTAATTAATAGAATTTTTGATAAAGCGACTTTTATAGTCTCTACCTTCGACTCATTGAATCTCAAAATTAAAAAAAGAAATCCTAGTTTTATTAAATGTACACAAAGTAGGACAAGTCTGCTGTAAAAAGTATCCCGTCTTTTAGACTTTAAGTTCTTAACAACCAGAAACTTTTGAATTTTAAAATAATGTTCTTAATTAAACTTAGTTCAATAGTATAAAGATACGAGAGATAAACAAAAAGTTTATATATAAATTATTTATTAAAGGAAACTATACTAGTAGAGAGAGTTGAAATAAAACATATTTGAGCAGCATATTTCACAATTACAAAAATGTTTACTTTAAAAATATATAAAGTAGAATATGAAAGTATTCAAAAGAAAAAAATTGAATGACTAAGTTTTGTTAAAAAAAAGGTAACTTTATTGTAAAATATAAAAAATTAACGGATAACTATTCATGAAACTTTCTAGAATCCTACTTGAAGAAATCGATATAAACTAAAACTTCTTAAGTATTATAGAAATATGTCTTCTTTTTAAAGCTAAAAAATTTAAAGTAAATTTCTTAAAAATAGTTAAAGACAATACTAAATATCGTAGAACTATGTTTCTTGCTTAATGATACTCTTCTTTGTAATGCACAGTAACCTTTATAGATAAATAGTTTAAATAAAAAAACCCAATTTTCTCTAAATACTTGGGTTAAAAGCTATTTATTGCATAACCTTTAGATGAAAAAAAACAAGCGATACTTTCTTTTAGTACTATTTTAACTTTGCAGTAACTAATAATTTTAGGTAATTAATTTTAGAAAAAGAGTGAACAGAAACACTTGCAAGTTAGTTAGAGTTTAAGATTTTTCACTGAAACACCCTTCTTTGCATTTTTTGTGCTTCATATCTCAGTCCGAAGGGTAACCAGATTTAGGAAAATTTAAAACTATCTCAGCTTTGAGTTCATCCAGTTGAAGAGCTTAATTATGATATCTCTTAGATTCGAGTATATCATCAGGATTAACTCAAAACAGTTGTTTAAAAATGGTGGGTTGTTGCTAGAATTTAAAAAAAAAATAATGAGTTCAAAACAAACTGGTAGTCTACATCTGTGAATTATAGTAGTTTTGTTTTACACTTAAAAATTTCATTCACACTTGTTTCAAAAAGACTTATGTCAAACAAAAGTTGGTGCGCTAATGAATTTACATTGATATAATATTTAGATTTTATAAGTTCAATTCTTGCCTGTTAACTTTTAGTTACTTCTTCCTCTAACTCAACAAAAAGAAATGTCTTAAACTTTTTAAGACTGAAATTGTTCAAAAGTTATAGTTTTCTTATCAAAATAGGAACATCGAATGTTTTCTACAGTAAGTCTTTAACAATCTCTTGTACGGGTTTTTTTTTTCAAGTTTTATTTAACATACACTAATAACTAAGTCGTAACGATCTAAAGCAATTTTTTTTTATTACTATCTACTTAAAATGTATCTCTTAGAATTCGGTTTTTGTGACCATCAAATAAACCGTTTGAACAAAATTCCAAATTTGGTAGTTTTGAATTAAAAAGTCATCCAAAGTTGCTTACGGTATAAAAAGAAAAAGTTTCTTGCAAAGAAGTATATATATTATTGTTTATTGAACGACGAAAAAAAAAAAGGTTCAAAGTTTTTGGTTCTAGAACCTGTTGCACAAAGAACCTTTCGGTTATCAAGTCGCACACAACGGATACCTTTTAACGTCTTGTCCAGGACCTACTGTACAAAAACTTCTGTATTGTAGAGAAAAACTATTCAACAAGTCGAATTTATTTGAAACATTATACAGTAAATTAATAAAGGCTAAGACTTTTTTCTTTTAATTACAATTAGTTTTACCTTAATTCATGTTTTGCTGACGATCCTTGATTGAAAATTTTTTATAAAATTTTATCATATACAAAATTTGTTGTGTTAAACATTCTATTAAAATTAAGCCTCTGAAATATTCATTTTAAAAAATACAACAATATTACAAGGACTTTAAATATAGAGAAAACAACGAAGTTAAAAAAATTGAAGCAACGAAAAATAGTCTAAGCTTACTAAAATTGTAATTTTCCCGAGTTATTGGAAATCTAAACATATTCACTTATAACCTACAAATAATTTGAACTGAATTATAATTTTTTACATTTAAAAAACTATCAAAAGTAATATTAGACTAAAAATTAAACTGATAAATTAAAAAAGTATAACTAACAATGAGTTGCATTAATGAACATTTTATATTGTTACCTCTGGTTTTAAGTATTTTGTTTAAAAACCAAAAAGTTAAAAAAAGAAATAAGTTTAAAAAATTTAAAAACAAAAATAGAATATTAAAATAGCATACCAATGTTGTATTATTATTTATATGAATAAAATATTAAACGCTTAAAGTAGTAGTACTGTTCATTAAATTTAACTTGACGTGTTTAAATGCATTTAAGGTTAGTACTAAAGTTCATCAGAATTGCTTTAAATTATAATTGATATTTATATGTTTATATAATACTTGAATATAGTTAGAATAATTTATAAAATCTTAAAACAAAATAACCAGACTATTGTCTAGATCTAGAACAGGGTTTCCAAAACTCTTTTTTAAAGGCCTCCTTTAAAGAAATTAAAAAAGCTCTGGCCCCTCCAACAAGCTTTCCAATAAAAATAACATTCAAACCGCCTAAGACACTTTATTGTTTTTGCTCTTCACCATCAACTCCAGAATATCTAGGGTAAGTTTCAAGTTATGACTTTGTGGCCTCCTAAAATTTTTTCGTAAGTACAAGTTTCAAAACTACCATTAAAAACGCCTATGACCTTTTTTTTTCATTTATCATCAACTCCAGAGTATCTAGTGTAAACTTCAAATTATGACCTCTTGGCCTCTTTGCTGCTCATTACCCCCAAAGGTTGGCCCTCAAGGTTAGGAAAACCTGGTCTGGAAGAAGATCACAAATCATAAATTTTTGAAAGGTTCATTAAAAACAAAATGAAAATTTCAAATGATTTAAAAACTTTTTGCGTAAAACTTTAAAAAAACTTGAGTCTTACAAATGGTTTAAAAGATTTATCATCAGGGACGCGAGATTTATCTTCTTTTGTAAAAAAGGTCTAGACTTAAGTTTAGTAGCAATCTAGTATAATGAAAATTTGAATTTAAGGATTTTACTAGTTTTGTCTTAAACAACAACACTTAAGTGTTAGCCTAATTTCCTAAAACCTCTAGTATTTTTAAAATCATTTGACTCATTTATTTTTTTTAACTTAAACTGAAGAGTTTTAATCATTAAAGATTCATCATTTTATCAAAAAAAAATTACTTAAATAGTCAGAAAGTGCACAAAACATTTTATTAAAAAAATTTGAAAGTAATGTTAAGTATTTTTCAGTAAAGTTTCAAAATACTCATACATAGACATTTACACTTAAAAGTTACTTAAAATAACTAGTAAATAACTTAATCTAGTTGTATTTAGGCTTAAATTAAATACACATACGGAATAATTTATTCATACGATGAAGGTTGATAAATTTTCTAAAAACATATAAATTATAAATAAACTTAAGTATTTTTTATATTTCGTACTATTCCTACAAACTATACACTTCATAAAGACTCTACTTTAAACAACCAGTCTGAAAATTATAGAAACAACAAATTGTTTGTAGTTGTTTATAATTTAATATTGTAGAAAAATATATTATTTGTTTAGTGATCATCATGATCAAATTATAATAAGCAGTAATAATAAATAATTAGGTATGTTGGTATTTGATTTCCATCAAAGTTTCTTATTAAATATTTTTAAAATAAGTACATTATGAATAAAAAAGAGCTAAATACTATTTTGTTTTACTTGAATTTTTAATTATAAAAAAAAAAATTCTCAACCTTTTAAAAACATAGCGAATGTCACGGTTTTTTTCACTATAAAATTTTTTTATTGAGAAAAATAGTGAACTATCATAGAACAAGATTTAAAAAAAAAAAACGATCTTATAGCTGCAATATAAAGCTTATCTAAAAACTACCATTTAAATAATTACATTTTACATACAAACGGCTTAACTTAATTATACTTAATAAACTGTTTTATACTTTTTAAAATACGTGTTACTATAGTTGTATATAATAAAATGATAATCTATAGTATAAAAATAAACTAAAAACATCTACGTTTAAAATTTACGTACAGTAACCTCTCCCTTATTTACGCACATTGTGTCCACAGAAAAAAATGCTTAAAGATATGAGAGATCGTAAAGATACGAGAGGTACCAAATATACTTACTATAATGGCTGTTTTATGATATTGCTTCTAGTTAAAAGCAGACTGGGGACTTACCCACTTTTAACAATTTGCCTACTTTATTTATAAATATGAAAAAGATAAAACTATACATATATTAAAAAAAGGATTTAAATTTATATAAAATAATAATACTTGTAGAAAAGTTTTACTAATTTTAATAATAAATAGATTTTTCTTTATTTATATGTGACTTATTTGATACTTAACATTAAATACTATTCTACTTAGCGAATTCAATTTATAATTAAGCACTTGTTTACAATTAAGAAATGATGTTGTGTCTATATTAAAATATGTTTCTATAGTCTTTTACAAAAATATGCGTTTGGTACTATAATGGATTTCTTTATTTTGAACAAAAATATATAAAATATAAGAAAAATATTTAATAAAAATTGTTTATGTTAAAAACTTTTTTATTTAGACGTTTGCCCACATAAGGATAAACTTGTCTTGCATTGTATTAAAGATATATTAACTAAATGTTTATCAATAAGTCAAGAAACATAACTTTAAAAAGTCTAAAGATATAGAGAGGTGAGTTAGCATTTAAAAGCATATTTTAAATAAAAAATATACAATAAACCTATTTTGTGCAATATTAACAAAAATAAAACTTTTATTTTTGAATTTTTAGAGTTCTTTAATGCGTAACTAAACGATAGTGCGTAACGTCACGAGTGCGTAAATATGCGAGAGGTTACATTACTTATTTTTACTGTTGAAATTTTAGTCATTTAACAATGTTTTACATTTTATAAAATGGAATAAAAGTTATCTTTATCAAGCACGAATTGAAGCTAGAAGTCTTAAAAATACTTGTTTATATATACAAATGTTATACAAACTTAAGAAACATTTATGTATAAATTCTTGTATAGGGTAGGCAACGTTTTTAGTCGGCAAGCCAGATGTAAAACTGTTTAGTCCTTGGGAGTTTCAATTTTATTTAAATGACGAAAATTACCTAATTGCCCAACACATTTCGACAAAATACTTACTCAATAAGCCCTTTTAATTATTAAATATGTTTAAAATATCCCGCAAGTTGCACCAAAGACACTTTTAGCTCTTCATTTGAAATCCCGTAATATCTAGTGCTTGCTTTCCTAATTTTTTTCATAAGTCCTCTTTGAAGAGTATTAAAAAGCTACGGCCCCCTCTCAAAAACTACCGTTAAATACGCCAGATACTTTTTTATGTTCCTCATCAGCAACTCCAGAATATCTAGTGTAAGTTTTAAATTTTCGCCCCTTTCTACTCACAGCCCCTTTGGAATCCCTGATAAAGTGTAAGCATAAAAAGTTGGTTTAGCAGACCGAACTCACAAGCTTGCAGGCCGGATTTTTTTAAAATTTTTATAATCATTGACGGCAAGTCATTATACCTCTGCGGGCCGTTCGTTGCTCACCCCTACTCTAATACCTGAGAAGTTAGTTGAATTTTATTATGGCAACATTTAGTTTAAATAAAAGTGTATATGAAAGATGTAGACATAAATTTTCTGTGACTAAAACAAAAGTTTTTATTAATCAACTTTTATTAACGATGAAGTTCGGAAATTTTAAAACAAAAGTAGGTGTATATTCTGCTAATTTTTTCTAATGCATAATGATAAAAAAATATTAACATTTACAATTTGTATTTTAGATAAAAATAGAGTTTTTTAAAACTTAAAATTAAAAAAACTGCACAAATAAATCTACAAATAGTCGTTTTGTTTATAAATATAACGTTTTTTATAAAGAATAAAGAAACTAAACAAAACGTAAAGAAAAAAATCTGATGTACAATGAAATAATATTTAAGCCTGAGTTTTTGACTAGAAAAAATTTTAATTAAGTAAATATTAAAATATCTGATGATAGTTCAATGGAAATGATTTTATTAAAATCTAGGTTTAAGAAGTAAAAATTAATTAAAAATAATAGTCTATATAAACATTTTACAAATAATTGTTCTAAAAATTCTTTTAGTTTGAGTTAAATAATATCTTAAGTTGAATTGTAAATAATAGCTGTCAATTAAGTATCATAATAAGCTAATGTTATCTTTTAGTGTATTAATGATAATTATTCAAATTAAAAAAATGATTATACTCCCTTAACCAATATTCAACGAATAAATTATATTTTAAAAACGTAGAAATATTAAAATAGTGAGATTAAAATATTGCTTAATTTCAGTTTATAATCTATAAATTGTTTAAATAGATATTTTTGGTGAAGGTCTTCGCTGTGAAAGTAGTAAGCAGTGAAAAAAAAATTACTTTATAGAATATAACAAATTTTTAACTCGATTTTATAAAATTTCACAAATAGTAAAACTCTTTAAGTTGCAAATGAAGAAATAATGGTTACAAATCGAACTTTTTTCTTCAATTAAAAACTTTAGTTCACGCATGAAAATGTCCGTCATCATTAGTTGCCAGGTGAGTGACCAAAGCGTTCACCACGCCGTTCAAGTTGCCATCGAATTCTTCCAGCAAGCTTCTATTCAACTTGGTTTTATTGAAACCCATTTCTACCAGCTGGCGCATTTTTACAGGGTACTTCTCTTTTGGCGAATCGGTTGTAGTGATATTTTTCTTCGCTACGACACTGGCACCTGAGTATGCTTCGGAAACCTGATTGCCGTGCAAAGGCCGTGATGGTATCTTTTGAAGTTTTTTACGGCTGGTAGTCGGTTTTTGTTCTGCTACTGCTTTACTAGTGCCAGGTTTTTTCAAGATACTCTTCGGCGTCTTAACGGTCTTTAAAACGTCATCTTTTTGTAGCTTCTTGTTAATCAAATCATTGTGATCGGATGCGTTTGAATGAACCTCTGAGCTGTTACTCTTTGTTTGAGAGCTCAGATTATCAGGAAGTAATGCAACTTTTGAAAGTTCAGCGTTTTGACCATTTAAATGTCCATAGAAACTTCTACGAGACTCTCCACCTGATGTTGATTGATTTTGAATTTTCTGTTTCTTTTGCGCTTTTTCTTCCGTTTCATTTTGGCTTGGCTGATACGAAGTGAGATTAATTGGTGCGCTGGATTGTGACGCAACTGAAGTAAGAGTGGGTGGAGGGGCAAATATTTCAAATTGATTTGCTACCGAAGAAGATGGCGTCACTACTGACGTCATAGTAGAATGGGGCATCGACAGAACGGCGAAAGACTCAAAATGATCTGTGCCGCCGACCTCGTCGCAAACTTGAGCTAAATTTGTCGCGCTGAAGTCAGCATCTACGAGAGAGCCGCTTGAAACTTGGCTGTGGAGCTGTTGTGACGTCATAAGACTTTGCTGGGATTCAGCACTGTTTATTCTTAACTCCCCGCTCACAGGTTCAACGAAGGATGCAACGGAGTGCAGTTTTCCACTGGACAACGAAACTGGCTGTTTTTCTAACAATTAAAATTTTTTAGGTTAGTTTAATCAATTTTATTATACAGAGTAAACTAACAAATTATTTTAAGTTTTTAGCTTGAGAGATCTTTAGGCATATAATAAAAAAAAAACTACTAAAAAGATAAATTATTTGTGACAAAAAAATGGAGTTTAACTAAAAAACAGATTTATTTATTAAGCAACTATTTGTTAACAATGTATATAAAAAGTTACCCGATAAATGATTCTCGGCTTCGATTTCTTGTTGGTTTATCAAATCATCAAAATTTGAAGGATTTGGTAAAACTTCGTAGTCGCTATTGCTGGAAATATCATCGTCTGTTGTTTTTTCTTCAGCTTTGCTTTTTTCTTCAAAATTCTGGGAGTTATTTTCTGAAGATTTATTTACCAAATTCCCAACCTAAAAAAATAGTTGTTGTTTTAAGTCGTGTTTACGCTAATCAGGCTAATCAAAATAAAAAAAAAATATTAGAGTTTTGAGATAAATTCTACAGTTTACTATTTTAATAAAATTTTGTCATAAAAAATTTATGAAGAATTTATCAATTCAATAAAATTGCTCTTTTTTAGTAATTAGTAGAGAAAGTACAAATAAACTTAGTTCTAAAAAAAAATTTTTGATGAATAGTTTTTAAAATTTCATAAGTACATATAATGTATAGTTAAGTATATATAACAATATAAATATATACATATAAAATGTTAACACTACTATGAAACATTATAATATTAAATGTTTAAAACTCAAAAAAGTATAAAATAAAAGGTTTTGTATTTATTTTTACATAACAAAACTTGTACTAAACAATTTCATTTTAAATATACTTTAAAAAAAAAAATTCAAAAATTAGATAAGAAAAATATTAGCATTGATTTTAAAATAGTGTAAGATATAAATAAAAAATAAATGTAAATAAAAAAGATGTAAATAAAGTTTTGCACATCTAACAAAACATAACAAAAAAATACGTGAGTTGTTTAATTTACGTTGATAAATTCAAAGTAAACAAAGTTTGAAGTTAGTGTTTGCCAAGAAAATTTAAAACACTTTTTTATTACTAAAATCGGTCTTGTTTTTATTATAAGGGCATTAAGATTATTAAACTATCCTTATCTTATAAAAAAAAATATATTTAAATTTTTTTTAATTATAAATTAAATGTAAAAATAAAATTTCACATACCTTATTTTCATCACTAGAACTTTGAAATGGTTGTGCCCAACTACTTTTATATGAAGTATTGTTTGAACTAACGAAGTTGTGCGAAGCTGTGTATATTTACTAATCATAATATTTTTAAAATAAAAGGTTAAAAAATACATTAAGAAAACTCTTGTAATTGTGAAAACTCAACATTTTTTAAAGATTAAATTAATGCTTGGCTTGTACTTTGAGATTTATTTATTACAGTCTATTAAAATACTCAATTTATTAACTTATAGTGTTCTTACCATTGTAAAGTTGATTAATAATTAAGAACTCAGCTAATAAAAACTGACATATCATTAAGTAAACATAAAACAATTTTAGTAAATGATTTAATGTAAAACAGTCTATAGAGCAACGTTAATTAAACATTACGTCATTTAATGTCTGTTTCCATAAGTTTTGTTTGAAGAGAGTGAGAAAGCTACTTAGTATGTTTTATACTGGTTTCAAACTTGTTTCCTAAACTACCTTTTTTTTTAAAAACGTTGCGGTCTAATTTCATAGTTTACGTTTTTACAAAAAAAATTAAAATATCACAAGTTTCAAGAACGTTTAGTGTTTAAAAAAGCAGTACTATTCACACAAATTGAAAGTTTTACAGATAAAATATTTAAAGTACTAATTTAAAGATTTCTGCGAATATATTTAACTTGAAAAAGTCTTATTTATTTTTCTTTTTTATTTAACATAAAATTTACATTAACTTATTTTAAATATTTTTTTGAATTTTAAAGACATGTAAAAATCTACTAAAATATCATAAACTAGAAGTAAAAGTGTAATAGTTTTGTGAAATATAAATATTGTTTTAATTATTATTATTATGAGAAAATTTCAAAGCAGTACAATTTTGAATTAGTTTATGATTATTATAAGCTATACATATAAACAGCTTTTTTTAAACTAAACTTAGTCATTTAAAACTAAATTTGAATAAGGATTTTTACTTTTAATAAATTTTATTTAAATTTTTACTTTTTAGATAACTAATTTAAAACTTTAATTTAACTTAAAAATTCAAGACGGAAAGAGTAATAAATTACTAAATCAAATTTTACACTATTTAGTGCTTGAACTAAATTTTATAAGTAATTTTTGTATGTAAAATAAAAAGTCAACTCTAACAAATAAAAGCATACTTTATTTTTGAATTAACTTAAACTTAAGAAAGTGTACAAAAACTGCTTACATATAGGCACAGAAGTCAGTTTAAATGAACTTGTGTTTTGTGCAGTCTGACTACTTGCTACTGGCGTTAAACCTGAAGAGCATTCAATAAGTAAAATAGAATAACTAAACTTAACAGCTAATGAAAAAAAAACAGCTTTATTCAATGTCTCAAAGCAAGATTATATGATAGCAACAAACTTTGTTCGCAATCGTCGATTTGGTCGCACAGTGTGAAGTGAGATGCCTCCGTGTTAGGGGAACTCCCTGTTATGCTGATGTTATCGTCAGCAAGTTCTGATGTGGTAAGTTCGCCACCAACTTCAACTTTGCAACACAATCTGAAGTTAGTTTGTTAATTGTTTAGTTTTACATGTTTATTGAACGTTGAAAAAAATTAGTTATTTTTTAAAATATTTTCTACGTTTGACCCAGTAAACATAGAAAGTCAAAAATAGAAAAAAACACAAACTAAAGGCTCAGTTATACAAAATTAAAAAAAATTTCCAATTAATTTAAACTAACTTTTACAGTACGCACTCAGTACTTTTAAAACAAATAAAACTGTATTATACGCAAACAAAAAAAAAAACACGATTCTATATAATAAAAACTAACAGAGGTCCGAACAGGTCAGAGCCGATGCAAAGCGACCATGTTGTGGAGTAAGTGCAGTTGTAGCTTGGTGCCTGGTGCTGAATGCTGATTGCTTGTATTCCTCCCACCTTAAGTGGCTGGATTTCCACCACCTTCTTCCACAACCCACCTGTTTCTTCTTCCTCAGACGAAAATCTCGTGTCTGGATCTTCATGGATCATTTTCAACTGTGGTTTGTTGGTTTTATTAAATGTTTGATTTCTGTTTACTAAAATATTTATTTAAAGTTGACATTTATATTATTGAAGGTTAAACTACACATACTGTTGCACTTTTTTCTGGTTTTCTGGGATTTATTTTTAAATTTAAAAGATTTTTATTCAAATATAAATTAAAAATACACTCAAACTATATCATTTGTTAAACATATATAATTTTTATGAACTTTAATTAGTAGTGTTTTCAACTACATAAGTAAGTAGTAGGGTGGTCACTGGTTTTTGACAAATTTTCTCTTCTTTCAGTTTTTTGAAAGTACTTGTTTTATGGTCTATTTTTAGTTTAAAATTACGTTTAAGGTGAAAAAATATGTTAAATACTATAAAGGACTGCCACAGACCGAGATGTAAAAAACTTCCGGACTTTTCTAAATCTTATTCATAATTAAAACCGATTCAAAAATACATAACCAAAAGACTTTAATCATATTAATCTATTTTTAAAATTCAATTAGACTCTTAAAAATAGATAAATTGCAAAAGCAAAATTTTTTAGAAAATATCATTAGCAAAATGCAGTTTTTAGTAATGATAAACTTTCTTATTTAGAGCATGTCTAAATCAAATTTCCTGACTTTTTTTGAAAAACCCCAACTTTTTCCTGACTTTATGGCAACCCTGGTATAACAACATTAAAAAGATACTGTAAAGCTACTTTAAAATTGTTTTTTAATAAAAAAAAAAGTGATGATAACAAGAAAAAATTATCTGTATGATAGATTTTTTGTATTGTATTATAATTTTACTACATAACATGTAAAAAATGTTTATAATTCCAGGTTATTATTCCAGGTAATTTTGAAAAAAAAAACTAGCAGATTCTAAAATTCAGTTATTTTATTTTAAATTCCAGAATCTTTCAGATTTTTTTCAAAATTTCTCAAATTCCAGGTTTTTTTAGCCTAAATTGTCAAATTCCAGGTTTTTTCAGGATTCCAGGTTCAGTAAGTAAGCCTGTAGGTAGTGGATTTTAGTCTAAGTATATATAACTTGTGTGAGTATGAAAACAATAAAACCATAACCAAAAAACTAACAACTATTCCGGTGCACCAATTCCTCGTGCCCGTATTTTTGAGCACCCAACACTTTTCAAAGGAGCTTGATACACTTACTACATTAGCTGGTGAAGGTAAATTTTCACATAGAACTCCTACCTTCATTACTCTGAAAATACAGTCTAGTTGTTAGACTATTGTACTTTTGAAATCATGCAACTTTTCAAATAACTTTTTTTTTAATTTTAGGTCTTCTTAAGGAACAAAACACATATGTTTTTTTTATCAAAAACGTTAAAGCATTCTTTATTAATTAGAAATTTTCAAAATAAAGATATTATTTAAATGTTTCATTACAAAAAAATTATTTATAATCAGTTTTTGAATGTTTTGCGTTACCTTAACTCATATTTTTTTATTGTTCATAAATTTTTGAAAACTTTGACTTTCCAGTTCTGGAATGATAAAATTATTCAAACAGACACAAATAAAATACTATTTATGTTATCGTAAACCTACAACTGAATACTTAACAACCTTTAAATTCTAAAACAAGCTGAAGAGAAATTAGCATAATTAACTATAAAAACAAAAATTTTAAATATAGAACGAATAGTACTAAGATATTTAGAAAAAAAAAACAAGTAAATCAAGTGAGTCTAACTTAAAAAAATCATAATTTCGTATGTCTTTAGAATATGAAACACAAGTACAAACAAAAAATATTGCCTAGCGTATTTCAAAGACTACAAACTAACAAAAAGTGCTAAAGATAAAAACGATTAAACTTTAGACGAAACGCTAAAAAGCTTTGTCTTAAAATTAAACAAACTTTTAATATTATATAAGCATATGTTTTACAACAAAAGCTGCTTTTAAAACAATTTACATGTACTTTTTTTAATTATGAAAAAAGTTTATTTATAAAAAAAAATATTTTCTTTAATTTTATATACAGTTAAAGTGCGTGTAACATTTAACAAACTAAAATTCAAAGATAAAACTGATTTTACATTCATAACATGTCTTAATTTAGTAGTTCTTGATCAGAGTTTTTGAGTTTATTTTTTAAAATAACTGAATAATCCTTATTTTGTCTATAAGAACACTAGTTTAATAAAACAAACGGAACGTATTCAAGAATTTTTATAAAGATATTAAGACTAAGAATACTCGTTTTTAAACGCTTCATTACAAGTAAAACTAAAGAATTTATGAAACTAAACATAAATCATTACTTACCAAAAATTTGTGTATTTTATTATTTTTCTCAAATTTATTAACTTTTAATTTGTTATACTTGAATATTTAGTACAATGCAGTAATTATAGTTTAAAATATTAAAAAACTAACAATGGTTTTATCCAACTTATAAACTTCTAATAATTAAACTAACTTTGAAGAATTTTTAACTTCATATTATTAGGTTAATTAAAAAGTTTTTCACTCTAATACAAAATAATTTAAATACTTGTAGTAAATATTTTTGCTCACCTATTCATAATACTAGGTGATTCGTTATTGTGTTGCACCACAGACGAAGCCATGCTTTGTGTAAGTGATCTAATTCAAAATCAAAATAAAAACACACAAAACACATAAAAAATGATCAAAAAACATCTAAGTAGTAATAATCTTATCAGCAAAAAAATATTAAATTAGTAAAATGAGTTAGTAGAAATTCATTTATTAAAATGTGACACTTTTGTATTACTAAAAAATAAAACTTATAAATGTGAAGACTTTTAAACTTATAACAAAAACATTGTATTATTTTGAATATTTAAACTTACTTAATTTCTTTTCTTAGTTTTTGAAACTGTTCAGATTCAGATATTGAGGAAGTAACTAAAATAAAAGTATATTTTAGTTTTGAATACAGTAAAAATTCGTAACAAAACAATAATGATTAAAATTTAAAAAAAATACGCTGTTATAATGCTTTAATAAGGTTTTTATAAACAATACATTCACATTATTAATACGTATTATAGTATTTATTTTAATAAAACTATGTTTAATTTTCATGTAAAAATTACAATATAGGCCATATTAGGAGACCAAGAATTTTTCTAAAAAAAAGGTTCTTTAATAACAGCTTAAAGTATCGAATGAACTATAAGTTATATTTTAAAAAAATCAAAAATAACTAACTAAATTTTTGAGATATGAGTTTTGCAAAAACATTATGTACAAACGTATGACATATATTTACTCAAGTCAGTTTTATTAGAAACTATAAATTGCAAGTTATAAAAGATTAAAAAAAATTAAAAAAAAAAATTATGAATAAAATTCCCGACAAAAACCCCCGTTTTTCTAACAACGGAATTTTTTCTCAAAATTCGTCAAAACCTACACATCATTGGTTTAAAAAAAGCTTAACTAAGCGTAACACTTAAATCATATTGCTTTAAAGCTTTAATTAGAATTATTTTTCTATTTAAATATTTTTACTCCTCTACCAGGACGTATTAAAATTTCACTTCTTATTTTTTGAAAACTATTTTGGGGCTTATTAAGCTATAAAGATATCTTGTAGCTTATAATAATGTTTTAAAATTAAAAAGAAAGATTTAAAGTGCAATTTTATATTGTTGCTTTCCTAAACAAAAGAAATTCTTACATAAAATGTTTGTCATTGTTTAAAAAATGGTCCTTTAAAATTAAAAATACATTAATAAATTTAAAGTTTAAGAAACTTCAATACTTTGTATTTATCTTAAAGAAATTAACATCTAAAATGTTGTACAATGTCTATACTAGACTTACGTTGATTGTGATTAGCCAAAAGTTGTTTTATATCATCTTTCATATTTTTCATTTCTTCTTTAACAGCAAGTCGTACTTCCTAAAATAAGAAATTGCTTTAGATTAATATTTTTCTTTTCTGATTTACGAGACTTTTTATATGAAATATACGGTAAGAATATATGCATCTTGAACCCAGGAAAAAAATGCGTAAATTACAATCTTAATAAAATTTTATCCTTCTCAAACCAACATAAGCTAACATCTATTCATTATTAATAGAATACTGTCTTTTCTAGTTTATTTTAGATAGAGTAGATTTATTCAAAAATCTTTTTGTATTTGAATTAAGCATATTGAAGTCAAGTTTTTGGTCATTTAATTACATTTGTACAATAAAATATCATAATTTTTTTTTAATTTCATCAATTTTAAAGATATAATGCGTACATTACTGTACAATTTCCCTACTGAACATAACAATTTTATTAAAAATTGGAAAGAAATTTAATTTTTCACTTACTTCTTTGATGATTTTTATAAGCTGTTTTTGACAGTAAGCACTACTAGACTGCGAGCTTTCAGTCATTTTTGTTTCTTTTTCTGGTTGCTGTCCACTCGAAATATTAAAAATATTGGGTTGATCTTTCACAGTAGATGTTACTTCATCTGATTGGTAATCATTTGTGCGATGAGTAGAATTTGTAGTTTTTACTTCTGAATGATCACCTTTATCTACAGCTGAACTCGTTGAAGGTTTTCTGTTTTGAGAAAGATTAGATTTAAAGAAGGTATGAAACAAATATATACAGTAGATATTAAAAAAAATAACTTGTTCTTTTTAAATTCAAAAACATTTATTTAGTTTTTGAACTAACTCGTCTGAAGCTTAAAAACTCATGAAACTGCAATTATTAGAATATTTAATAAATTTTATCGTATTTAGTAGGAACATTTTGAAAAGAGAAAACTTTAATGATACATTTTTAAGATTAGGATTACAAATCCAATACAGGTTTAAATATAAATTTTAATTATTTTTGTTTGAACCCAGTTTGTAAAATAAGTATACTAACATATTTATTCAGGATATTCTATATACCAAATCTTTTTTTGGACAGAATTCTATTTTTTCTTAATTAAGTGCTATTTCAATTTTTAACTTTTCATTTCAAGTACTACAGATAAATTATTTTTTTAAGTGCGTTTAAGTTTAAAAGTGCTTAATTTTTGTTTAAATTTTTTAATGATTTTATTGTTAACATATTTATTTTCATTTACTTGAAATATTAAAAAATTGTTAATTGTTAGTTAAGATTAGTAATTCAAGATCCAAACGAAATAATTTCATTAGAGTATAAGAACAAAAAGTTGAGAATCTACTCATTTAACTAAAACAAAAAATATTTCTCTTTGTTAAATTAATAACAGGGCTCTACGGAATTTTCATAAGTTGGATAGTATTATTATTAAATGAATCTTTTAAATTGTGTATTTATACTTATTGTAAAAGTTTCGAGATTTGATGAAAAATTATGCAATAATAATTTGAGTAAGAAAACTTTTGTTGAAACTGTTGTAATGGTTTAGTTTTATATTTTAAAAAAATAATCAAC
This sequence comes from Thalia democratica, assembly GCF_965202585.1. Lineage (NCBI taxonomy): Eukaryota > Metazoa > Chordata > Thaliacea > Salpida > Salpidae > Thalia > Thalia democratica. Next base: position 66,124,295 of record NC_139165.1, read on the forward strand.
TCTAGTTAAATTAATACATTTTGTAGTGTTTAATCATAGAAGAATTTAATTAATGAGTAGATTTAAAGAACTTTTTTTTGGAAACTCTTTAAAAAATAAATCCTTGCTTTACTTGGCAAAATGTTTAGTAATATTTTTGGCTATAAAAGTTAGTAATTCAAAGCTGCAAAAGTTAAAACTTTAAACAAAAATTTTAACTGTAAAAAGCTTAAGGCCTAAATTTTAATATAACTTCATTCACTATGTGGTCGAGTGAGTCTTATAGTAAGCGAGAGTGTACTGCGCAGTGATATGCATAGAACTCATTTTACTATAGATAGAATTTTGATATATTTTAATCATATATATTCATATATTATACTCATAAAATATTATTAAGTTAATACAAATTCAAATCATTTAACAGAATGCTTATTAACAAGTTTCAAATTTTTAATTGCAATAAGTAGCAATATTATTATCAGTAATAAAACAAATTGTATATATTAAGTTTTCTAGTGTGTATAGAGTTTTATCAATATCAATTTACTGTGTATAGATTTTGAAAAATTTTAGACAATTACCAGTGGTTAGTAATTCTCATAACATAGATACTATACTGAATTCATACTCATACTTTACTGAGTAAAACATCAAACATGGAGCAAAAAACTTGAGACAAGTAAGTTATAACTGCTCTGTTTTCTGTGAGAGATCTTATTAAATTAGTATATACAATATTAAAAACGTTAAAACTGAATGTTTAAAATTCGAAATTTGTATTCTGAAACTGTAAGTATCAAAATCATCTACTATTTAAAGAATCTTTAAAAAAAAACGTTTATACATAATGGTGTCTTGACAAATATCTTTACACACTTGCTGAACTCTTTACAAAAGTTGAACATATTTTCTCTATAAATATATGACTTTGCAAACTTACTGAACTACATCACTGGTTTCAGCAGCAGATTGTGATATTTGCCTATCAATTTCTCTTTTTACAGCACTTGTAGCAGTTTTTACAACACCAGTTGCTGATTTTATTGTTTGTTTTATAGCTTCACCAGCAACCTAAAATAAAAGTCAATTTTCAAAATTAGTAAAAGAATTATTAAAGCATAGCACATAGAAGTAAATTAAAGTTTAAAATTTTTTAAGTCTAAATAAAATTAAGCATCTTTATTTTATTTAATATGAATATAAAATATGTATAAAATTTACAACTAAAACCTACATATAGATATTGTCCATTTTTTGAATTAGATCCTTGTGACTGTTTTAGCTGCCCATTAGTATTATAACTACTATTTTTGTTTAGTTGCGATAACAAAACATCACTTGACCATATTTGCATATACAAAACGTTGTAATTGTTAGAACAAACCTTCAAAAATAACATAATTATAAAACATTATTATTATTGGTTTTATATCATATATATCATAAATTAAAACATATCAAATACTTAAACCTACAAATAACTAAGTTATCTTAATACAATCTAATTAATATACTTACATTAAACCATATAATTTTTTTATAGAAAACTTTTATTTTAACTAAATTAAATATCTATGTATCAACTTAGATTTTCAACCTGTTGTGCATAAAGTAATTATTTTAATATTTGAACAACTATACTTACTTGCAGAGCATCTTCAAAATCATCTGCAGAAAAATAAATAAATTAAAAATCAATAATTACTTTTTATGATAAACAATATTTATAAGTTTAAGACAAAAAACAATTATTAGTATATACATGTGGATCAAAATGTATGCTTTTTATTCACTTACTTTGATTTTCTATCTTTTTAATTTCATCATTGTTATCTTTATCAGTGTAAGAAAACCAAAAGTTTTCAACATTACAATCATACTTCAGAAGTAGCTGCATAAATATACAGTTTGAGTAGATAAAAACGAAAAAAGTTTTATTTACTTTATGATAAATTTCTAATCATTATTAATAATAATACCAAAGTAAAAGTTCTGTTATAAAATAAAACTTAAGGACATAGATAGGTCACAATACTTTTTATAAAAGTTAAAATTGACTCTTACATGAAAACACAAGTTATGAATTATTAGTTTATTTTATTACAGTTCTGAACAGTAACTAAATGCTTTATAAAAGCTTTTTTATGCTTCTTCAAAAATAAAAATTTTAGCAAGTATTGATAATGAAATTTCCTCTGTTAGGCTTTAAGCTGAAAATATTCTTTTAAAGTCTTTTTTTTTTTTAAAGGTAATCAATCTTATTTAAATTTGGTTAAGTTAAAAACTAGACTGTATTAAACAAACTAGTAATATTTAGTTTGACATATCTAAAACTAAGTGCTGTATTTTTTTTTAGTTTATATCCAAAATAAATATTTAAAAAATGTTCATACTTTGAAAATTGTTAAAATATATCAAAAGATATAAAAATTAGTTTAGTTTTATCATAAATAAAATTTTTCTAGTAATCAAAATATCTTATTACTTATTTTTCTTATAAGATGTTTTTAAATATGTTTTTTCACTTACCATAAGAGAGATATCATCCCATTTAGTTTGAAAAGAAAGTTTAAATATTTCGTTTTCATCATTATATTTTACATCAAGAACATATGTCTTGTCATTGTTCGTCATTCTTTATGTTTAAAATATATATCTGTTATATTTTTACAAGAGTTTTCAAATATTGTACATTTTGTAAAAAAAATAAGTATAAAAATTACAATTGCGTTTTCTATAAAATTTGCTGAATAAATAATAATGGTTTTTATTATTACATATTTTCACTAAATCCAATTCAAAGCTTATGTTTTTTGATGTTTTAAATTTTTTATTAATATTATTTTTCATATACTTTTAAAGCTTAGATATACATGATATAAACATTTTTCTGAACTGTATTTAACTTTTTTTCTAATTATTTTACTGCATCTAATTACCTAATAATTTAATAAACAATAATAACAGCTTATCAACTCTAAGTATTAAGAGTAATATAGATGTTTTGGTATAAATGTTTTATTTTTAATAAACACTTAATGTGTTTTACTCGCACTATATCAGTTTAGATGTTGTTGTTTTAGTAATCAAATTTAGCATTTAATCAATTATGAGATACTATGGTCTAGACTCTAGAATAATGGTACAATTTTTTTTGCAAAAAGTATTGTTGATTTATGACAATCTAAAGTTAAAATACTAGTCAACAAAAATGTCAATTTTTGCTTGTCTTTTGTCAAAAAAGTTAATTTTTGATACTATTTTTGAGATAAACACTACTTGTATTAAAACTATAAATATAGAATTTTTAAACAAGTTATTGGAGTAAGGCTATTCAGAAAACAATGACATATAAAATAGCACTTTTGTTTAATGGTCCATTTTTTAAGAATTTATTCTATATTTAACTTCTTCTAGTCAATTACAGTACGATTATGTATGTTATGCAGCTTGATGATGAAAAGGTCTTTCTACATAGCCTTCTTTTAAGATGGTAGCTAGAGATTTTAGATTGTAATTTTTTAAATATACTTGAAGTATTTAACAAATTCTCATAGAATGTTTGTTTTGGTGTCATTATTAGAGAGTGCACATGCTAAAAATTTAAAATACTATTCTTCAGGTCATCAATAGTAAGTGTACTAATTTCATTTCTAAAAATGCAGAACCTTTTTCAAACAAAATTTATGGCTTTCTAACTGTCATTCCAACATAAGACTATGTCTTTCTCTACATGATTCCATTGAACATAGTTTAGAACATTAATATTTTTCTGTTATACACATTTCAAACAGCTTTTAATACCCAATCATTGTTTTTATAGAAAAAAAAATTTTGGTTTTTAAAACTAACCAAATTATAAGTTACATGTTTGATAAGAATATAAGTTATCATAAAAAGATATCTAGTAAATAATATTTCATACCTAAAATAAGTTTAAATACTATTAAGATATAACTGAATAATCTTTAAAAAAACTTAATCAATATTAAATCATGGTATTTTTTATCATCATGTTTAAGAACAGTTAAAACATATTAAAAAAATGTGAACACTCACAACTATGGTAAATAGGGTGCTTATAAATACTGTGAGTATTGAGTTTTCAGCTATAATTTTTTTTACATTTGGCAAGTATCACAAAAAATGTAAAAAAAAATTGATGATTTAAAAAAACTTTTATTTGGCAGAATTCAATTTTCTGAAAACCTGTCAATGAAAGCTGTATGGGACCCAAAAAAAGCTTCTTCAAATCATCTAAAATTTTGTACAGGGTGGTTTGTGGTATTTGTCAAGTGTAGAAAACTTTATAGCTGAAAACTAAAAGGTCACTGCATTTAAAAGCACCCAAATGGTCAATGTTATATTAACTTTCATAACTACTGTATAATACTTTGTTGCTGAACAAAAATTACTTACACATTTAAAATTTTATAAACAAACCTTATGATACAAATACCAACTTTCATTCACATTGGCTTAGAAAGAAGAAACTTTTTATTAAAGAAGTACTCTTGTATTCTTAATTAAGCAAAAAAAAAAGATTATTCTTGAATATTTTTATCAGAACCAAGTATATGTATTACAGTCCTACTATAGATTTGTTTCTTAAAAACGATTAAAGCCCTCTACTTCATGGAAGTAAGTTTTTATTTTCTCAAAAATTTATTTTGCAACAATGTACTACAGCCATAATAAATGGGTGCACGACTATTCAAATTCGGACATTTCAAATTCTAAAAAAAAAATTAAACAGTCACAAATTTAAAATTAGCATGCATATTTGTCAAATATAAAAAATACATACGTAGGTCATATTAATATCAACAAGTCATTTTTTTCTTTTTGTAGAACATTAAATATTTTTTGAGATATAGCTTAAATAAAGTAAAAAACATAGTTATTTTTAGTAATTTTAAAATATCGTAAAAGTATTTCAAACTTTGAAAAAAAAGAAAAAAGTGGCTTGTAGATATTAATAAGATCGACATATTTATTTATTTCAAATTTATATTACTTATTGAGATATAGTCAATTAAATATTATTTTTTATGAATTTGAATTGTTGGAATTTGAGTTGTCCAAATTTGAGTTGTCCGAATTTGAATTGTCATGTAACAATATTAAATAACTTTTTATCAATATATAGTTTACTGTAGCTTCTTTTTAAGAATCACATGATGGTTTTAAATACTATTTTGTCTCATTAACTTTTTTTCATCATCAGAGCAAAGTTCGGGGTATATTTGTATTGTTTGTTGAACATTTAAGAAAAACGCTCAAAAAGTTCGGTCTCAGGACCTAGTGTACAAAGGAACCTTTCGGTTATCAAGTAGTACATACATTAATCTACTTGTAAATTTAGCCTGCCATATATACTAAAACATTTTTAATCTACAGAAAAAAGAACAATTTGGTACCATAAAACCTGAAGTAGACTTGTTAAAATACCAATAAAGCGAATCATTCGAACTTAAAATTGCTTCTAAATGTTTTTTATCGAAATAAAGAATAGTACTAATAAATCGTAACAGTAGTGCTATAATACCTTTTTTCCTAGTTCATCTTATTAAAAATTTTAACTCTTGAATAAAAAGGTATACAACAATATTCAAATAAATTAAAGTACGTAGTAATTAAAACTTAGCTAATTATACTGAAACACACCCAGCAATAAAAGCTAACAAGTTAATAGTCAAAACTATTTAATTTAAATTGAAATATTTTTTATAGATATAAATTTATTTAATTCTTATTGCACTGTTTTAAAAATCACTACGGTGTCATTACTAATGTTATGATAAATGTAATTTGTTCAAATTATTAGATTCTATTTGTATTCTAATTATATTTTTAGTTCTATATCAGGCTGGATCCAGATTCCGGACAAACTAAAATTTTCTAAACAGTAAATAGTACTCAAATCAAAACAGTTTAGTTTGTTTATTTCCTCAAAATATGTCTTACTAGCTATTAACTAAACGAAACTAGATAACTAATTTCCGGTCTAACTATTTTTAATGGTAGAAAAAAATAAGTCTATTTCCTACGTCTAAAACGATGTATTCAGAACATTTAGCCAAAAATAGTTTAAAACGTACATTGAAATATAAAAATTTTTATCCTTAAACTTATTTAATATCCCCTTGAAGATGACTTGAAATAGTCGATTAAGTGTTAACCAATCTTTTTTTTTTTAGATTGTTCCAATAGACTTTTTTTAATATAACTTTCTAGGATTTTCAGTACATGTGTATTATTTTTTAAGTTATTTTTTTATTTTTACACGTAATCAAAATAATAACTAAACTTATAGATGATACACCTTTATGTATACAATTATTTAGTCCCGCTTAATGAAAATTAAAAAAAAAAATGTTTATTAGACAATACTTTTACAATATCTGTAATAAACCGATATATTACAATGCTTTATTTAATAGTTGTTTTATTGTATAAGTTCAGAAAAAAATGTAATTCTGCAAGTCGCTATTTGCTTTACTATAGTTTGTATTCTATAAGCAGTCAATAGTAATGTTCTTAACATTTTTAGTTAAGTTATATTACAAAATAATTATTTTCAAATAAAAGCATTTTTTAAGCTTGAGTTTAAAATCTTGTGCTTTAAATGTAATTTACCTTCGTTTAAATTTACTAAAATATTGTACCGGGGAGACTTTTTTGATAGTTGTTTACAATAAATTTACTAGTTTGGAACAAGATGTATTAAATATTTTATTTTTATGTACAGTAACCTTCCAATTAAGCTTGAAGTGCGAACACAACGCAAAAGTGCGTTATCAAGATATCTTGGTACTTATTTACCTGCATTTAACTTAATACAAGCATATTTATAGCCACTATGGTTTAAATATGACTTTTACAAAACAAAATCCCCAAAAATGAAAGAAAGTAAATAAGTAACTATTTAAAATGACTATACAAATGTAGACTTAAGAATAAGTTTTAAAAAGCTGTCACAAAGACCTTTGTTAACAATGAACTTTTAGAGTTTTTTAAGAATTTCAACATTAATGCAACACATTAAAGTTTTGCTGTATATGTAGGCGTTGATGATGAAAGTAGTAAAAAAGATTCAAGAAGAAATATTAAAAGAAGCAAATCACTTTTTTTGAAGTACCAAAAGCAGTACATAAACAATAATACATCAGATTAGAATGAGCCAACAGATGTTGGTAGCAATAGTCAAAGTTTATAAGCTACTAATACTCTGATAATGTTTAAACAGAGTTTGTTATTTTAAAAGAGAGGTAGGCGACGTACGGCGTGCCAATTTTTACCAAGTTCAAGTAGTACCCGGACCGCTAAACAAATTTTATAAACTTTCACTAGATATTTCGGGTACCATGATGAAGATCAAAAAAAAACTTTGTACGAATTACGGGAGATTGGAAACTAAAAGTTGTAAAAAAAGTCGCTTTGTTGAAATAAATCAGATAACTGAGTCTTTTTTGTAAACTAAATGCTTACGGCCCGCAAAGAATTAAATTTCTTCACATTTAGCTGACTTACTAAAATTTCGCCCACCTCTATTTTAGAAGGAGAGCTGTCTTTGGCAGAAATTCAGGAAACTGGTGGTAAAAATAACTATGGAAAGTTCAATTTTGCTTTTATTTATTTTTTTTTTTTTAATCTTGCGAATAATAAAAAGTCTCTATTAGATCCAAACGACAAGCTACTTAACAGACATGTTTTAAAGCTAACCTAAATATAGATAAATTTTAAATGCATAGTTCATTATTGTTTAAAATATTATTGTTTAGTTAAGGTAAATTCTAATTTTAACTGTAGGTTTGTAAGTTTCAAATTTTGTGTTCTCTATTCTAGTTTATCTAAATTATAGTTTCAATTTATTTCATAATTTATATTCTTTATCATAGTGTGTATCCAAATGTCAACTTTACTGTCTATTATTACGTTAATTAGATAAACTATAACGTATTTGTTTTAAACATTGGACTAAATGTACAATTTGTGAGTTCATAACTTTTTTTTGATTTCATTATTTTCTTTTTTAATAAAATTTTATAAAAAAAAATTAATATACAATTTTTTAATAGATTTACTTTTAGTTAAGTCTTTTCTGATATTCAAAGTAGAAAGTTAACACAACCTTACACACAAAAAAAAGCGTAATCAACCGGCATTGCGGACTCAACCGACGGGTTACTTTATATGTAAAACTTCGAACTTTTTTTACACATGAGTATTGAGTGTGTTTTGGTTAAAAAGGTAGTTATTACATGTTTATTCAAGAATTTATTCGGTCGAAACAAAGAAAATTTTATTAAAATATAACCTGTATTTTACAAAAAATAAAGTAGTAGTTATAGTTAAAATTTTGTTTTTAAGTGACTTATCGAACTAAAATCAAAGTTTTAATACCTTTGTTATAAAATAACAGTATTCTTAAAAATGTTTTTATTTTGGCAACTTTTTCACTGTTGGAAAGCTTATCAAAAAAACTGCTAAAGAACTTCACATGTTAGACATCAAAAATATAAGCTATTTTGTTGTGAATACAGCTACATTTTTGAAACAATAAGTCTCTGTAATTAAGAATATTTTAATGCCAAGTATTTTGGTTGTTATTAAAAAAATGTTACAGAATAAATTTTGAATTAACACAATTAAACAACATATAAATTAAAATGTCTATTAAGATAATTTTTATTTATGAAGCTATATCCATAAAAACATAAACCAAAGTTTTACAAAGTCTTTTAATTTTAAAAAACTTGCTACTTTCATTTTAAACACATAGGCAATCTATGGAGTATTTTGTTTTTTTTGTTCACGATGTTATAAATTAAATTTTCATTTAAGTTATTATTATTACTTAGGTTTTAACCAAAGTTATTGGTTGTTCTGTTTGAAAAGTCTAACTTACCTAACTGTGTGTGCATTTATACTTGACCATATAAAAATTTCTTCCAGTCAAAACAACAAGTTTTTAGTTTAAAATAAAAAAGCTTTAATAGTATAACAATATTGAAAACATACTGTAAAGCTACTATAAATTTACTACAAAATGTGTTTAAAAGAAATTTTTTTGATGATTACCAAAAATTATCTATACAAAAGATTTTTGGTGTCAAATCTAAATTTCACTATCTAAAATCTTCAAAATTACAGGTTGTTTAAAGATTCAGGGTGGCCACTGGTTTTTGAGAAAATTCTTCCAGGTTTTTGAAATTACACGTTTTTGGGTTTATTCTAAGTTTAAAAATTGTGCGAAGTAGTATAACAACATTGAAAAGATACTGTTTGGCTACTTTAAATGTGATATTTAATAATAAAATATTTGATAATAACATTTTTTTTATTTATATGATAGGTTTTTCGTGCCAAATCAACACATATTACTACTTAAAATATAAAAATTGTTTAAAGTTCCAGGCTTTTTGTTTTTAAAAGTAAGCTCTACGACAAGGCTTGCCAAACTCATTTTAATAATCGCAACTTTTTCAAAAAAGATTTTTTTAAAGTTTGCCAATCCTCATTACAAACCCAAGAATATCTAGTGTAACTTAGCAGTCTCACTAGTTATCGCCAAAAATATTCCCCTTAAGCACTTTAACCATTCATGGGCGGATCATAAAATGGTACATTGTATGTACAACATTCTGAACCAAAAATATTTTAGTGTATTGTATATATATTGGTAATTATAAAGTTGTTCAGTATAACTAAACAACCTAGATGCTTTGTTTAAATTTTTAACAAAAACGGTTTTAAGAATCAAGTTTAACTATAAATTAAAAAATTAAATTAACAGTTTTGACTATAATCGCATACAAATAAAAAAAATAAGATTTAAGCTAAACAGCTAAACTTAGTTAGGGTTATACTTTAGATTAAACACTGCAAAACTATAACAAAAAAAGCAATAAATATTTTTAAATATTGTAGTTTAGTTACTATAAATGCCAGAAATAATAATTTTATAAAATTCAAAAAACCCTATGTATTAAAGACTTTTTAGGTTTATAGAAACGCTAAAATTTGACTTAGTATATTTTTTTATTATTAGCATGTAAAAATAAGTTTTTTATTATTTAAAATTTAAAACATTTCTATGACATGTACTAAAAATTATTATCAGTTTTTTAAGACATACTAAAGAGCTATAAAAAGTATTAAATTCCTATTAATACAAAAATTAAAACAAAATGATTCAATGTTATAAAAATTTTACCATGAAAAGTCTTTAAAACTATATAAATAACTTTATAATTCTAGAAATACTTTATTTTTATAAAAAAAGTTATGTAATCAGTAAAACAAAAGAAAATAAGCAATATAACTATACTAGTGGAAAGATTAATTATCTAAAAAAAGAGTTCATAAAACAAAAGTTTTAAGGTTTAAAACACTTTTTTACCAAAAAACTAAAACTCATATAATTTAACTAAACTTCTAAATTCGGTTACATAACAAAAACCTTAAAAATATATATTTTACTCGAACAGTACTGATAGATCACATTTATCTTTCAAAAAAAGTCCATAGATATTTAGCTAATGTGAAAACGAACAAATAATCTAAAACTTCAGTTCTTAGGTTTCAGGAAGATTCAGGGATACCAAACAATCTAACATATCCCTGCTGATCTCTACTGCTACGTTCCTTGTCATCGCAAGCGTAAGCGAGCAACTTGTATTTAGGATGCCATTTCACACAGAACGTTGAAGAGTTACATTGCACCTGATTCGTGAAGTTATTACGTAGCGTATTTTTAAATCAAATTTCGTAAAAAATAAAAGGTAAAAAGAGTATAAAATTATGACTTGAAAAATTAATTAATTAAACAAAAATTAAAAAAAAAATAATCTAATAATAGTGTATACATCAAACAAAACTACTAAATATACTGGATACTTAAATCACAATATTTAGAAACTTAAAAAAATATTTACCAGGGAACACAGAAAATTGATGTAAATGAATAAAATAATTAATTTTACCTGATAAATTTTTTCAGTACTTTCAACGCAAGCAATGTCTATAAAATGGTCTTCAGATGCAGATGCTATCATCCTACCATCTGAGCTGAAACTTATTGTTCTCACCGGCCAGTCAAGTCTAAACAACACCAAAGAATTAAAATATAATTTTACTTGTTCACATTTGCAAAAAAAGATAAATGTTTCTCTAGTCTAGATGGTTCTTTACTTATATAAACACTATAATGCTTAATTTCATAGGCATTTCAACTAATGTTTTAACATATTGACCGAAGAACTGTTCTGTTACACGGAACACTGAAATATACGCATTAGTAAGCTTAGTGCTTTATTTATATAAACACTATATATATATTCCAATAAAACTATTTAAATAGCATTATAGTACAAAATTTTAAAACTTCAATTTAAACTTTTTCCATAACTTAAATAAAGTCAGAGTTTTGAACAAATCGATTTAATTTATTTTAACTGAAAAATTATGCTTTCATGATAAGGCTTGTTAGCTTCTATTTTTAGGCAGATAAGTCATTTAAATTGAGAACAATGTGGTACAAATTCTTTACATTAAGACTTAAGATATGAAATGTAAACTAAAGTGTAATGGATTTCACTTTTTAATCTTAGTAAAAATTTTAGAAAGAAATAAAAAGTTTGTTTTGACTTTTTAGACTAGCTATAGTTAACGCATATATTTCACTATTATAAAAAAAAAAAAATTAAACATATAAGATTGCAAAAAATATTGATTTCAAGTGTTAAAAAGTGCATATCAAAAGAGTTAAAACAAAATAATTAAACATTTTTCTAATCCCAAACAAAACACTTACTGTAATAAATTTAATTTTCTTAACAGATATTGTCAGTGTTTCAACAATAGCTTACTTTTATTATTTGATTAATGAGTAAACTATAAATACTTTTTATACCGAATAACGATTATTTTACAAAATGATTATTTTCTAAAAATTTAAAATAACCTAGACAATGTGTTAACTGCCACCAAATTTGTTGTATCCCAAATGTTAACTATAGCATCAGCACTTCCAGTAGCAAAATATTTACCACTGCTCTCAAATTCGATGCACAAACAGTTAGCTGTGTGACCTTGCAAAATATCTAACAAATTCATGTCCGGATAACTGTTAAATAATACAAAAATTTTGTTTATTCATGAAACATTTAACAATAAATGATAAAACCGTATAACTTAAGATACTATTGAAACAAAAAAGTATTTATTGTTTTAAAAATAAAATTTCTATTATCTAAATTTTAAAATTACTGACATTTAATTCTTGCCAACATTTAATATTTGTAATAATTCATTGTAATTAAAAGTATTTGTAATAATCCTTTGTCAGATATAAATTAGGTTTACTAAACTGATTTTTATAAACTCCCCTTGGCAGAAATTCAAAAAATGATCACCCCTATTTATTAGATATTACCCATTTACTACTTAATTAATCATTTACTTTTTTCTGCCTTAATTAATGCCCATGGCAGCCAAAAACGCCCCTAAAAAGAGGACTTTGTCCACTTTAAAAAACCCTGATATAAATGGTAGTTAAAGAATTTAAAATTCAACTTAGTAAGTTTTAATATTAATTTGACAACACTTTATTTGTTTGAAAAAAATATTACCTAACTTCCTAAAACGCACTTTTTAGTTATATTTAACACTAAAAATACTTATAAACTGCTATATCAATACTTATAAACATGCATTTATTTTAACTAACCTGTGAACCATAACAGAACCTTGGCCAGTGGTGACATAAAACTGATCACTTGAATTATTCCAACAAATTTCATTGACCTTAACAAAACTTAACATAATTAATGAAATTATAACTAACCTTTTTTTCATAAAAATTGATGAATAAATAAATATATAGAAATAAATTTATTTGAGTCTAACAAAATCTATATACGAGTATTTAAATTTTAGTTTAAATTTTCGTCTGTTACAAAAATAAAAGGTTTCTAAAACAATTTATATCTCTTTAAAACTCCAAACAAAATCATAGTTTATTTATTATCTATATCATAACAAAAGTATTTAGAGTAAATTTAGATTACTTTCTTTGACTATGTACTTAAATTGTTTATGCACAAAATTAGGTAAACGAAAATAGTGTCAAGCGTATAGAAAAATTGTGTATAACTTCACAAAAAACAAAAACTTTTCAGTCTACTTAGGATATACACAAGTAGATACAAACACTTTTAAATCTCTTATACTAAAATTGGATAGTTTATACATGAAACTGAGCATAAGATTCTCACGGATTTCTGTTATGTTCATGGTTGACACAGGTCAAGCTGAGGTAAATTTCCTGACTTTTCCTGACTTTTTAATAAAATTTTCCTGACTTTTTAATAAAATTTTCCTAACTTTTCTAAATCAAACTCTAATTTAAACTTATTCTAAAATACATAATCTAGCACTTGAAACTATATAAAGCTATCAATCTAATTTTAATACAGGTTAAACAGATTTTTTTGCTGAATTCAACCATCAAACTTCCATTACATCACTTGTAGCATTTGTGTATGATTGATGTATAAACAGCTCTTTCATCAAAATACTTGTACTATTATTACTTTATAAACACAGCTTGTCTGGAAAAAGACATCATTTTTTAGCATTTCCTAACATAAATGTATCTGATAAACGAAACGACATATAAGGAACTTTTACAATTAAAACCTTAAATTAATAACTAACTTTCACAACTAAAACCTTAAAAAAAACGAACTATTACAAACAAAACCTAAAAACAATAAAGAACTTAATCAAACACTGTTTTTTTTTTTAATATATGTACTTAAATTTATTTTCTTTTTTTTATTAGCTGATGGATTTACTTTGTATTTTATGTAACAAGTTGATGTGTATACTTCAAAGTCTTCATCTAATGAAGATATTGTATATACCTTTCTTATAATTTACTTTACAAATTTAAACTACTTTGAAAAAACTACAAAGAGGTAAAGTATACACATTAACTTGTTACATAAAATACAAAGTTAATGCTTAATTATAAAGAACTCAATTATTTACTTAAACAATAAACACTTTGATTCTAAAATTATGCTAGATAAACTATTGTGTGTATATCACAGTTTCACTATGGAAGTGTCCTTGCTACAGATCATCAATACTAAAAAGCTTACAAAAACTGCTTGTTCAAGTACGGTACTAGTTCAATATGTTAATAGAAAAATTTTGCAGTTTTTGAAGGATATTTAATTAATTTATACCAGATGAAGGCATTTGAAATTATCTAATTTTGTAAATTTTTAGGAAAATTTTCAACTTTTTTATGACTTTAAAAGATTTTCAATCAATTTTTTACCACTTAAAGGCTTTGGAAAATAAGGAATTTTGTAAAACTAAACAGACAAAATCTGACTTTTTTTAAATTTTGTCAAATTTCTTGACTTTTTTTTTCAAAAACCCCCATTTTTTCCTGACTTTTGTAATATTTTTTAGTATTTCCTGACTTTTCCTGACCGTGTGGCAACTCTGTATGTAACTGACTCATTTTGGGCCAGTAACTCAGAAAAAAAGTTGATTATTCCTTTAGAAATTAATGACTAGAAATCTCTGTATGCTACGACTCAGAACTGTAAACTTAACTTTAAAATTCTATACACAAGTAAAGCTACATAAATAAAAATATAAAAATACAAAATTGTCTACAAAAAATACAAATTTAATAAAAGCATGTACTAACCTCAAAAAAGCTCTAAGAATAGGCAAGTTTTTTAAAAAGGAACATAAATTAAGTTGTGCAGAAATGTTATGTCATGATAAATATAACAAATTAATAAATAAGTTTTTCAGATTAAAAACAAACTATGCAGTAAAATGTCTACTAAAAATTTAAACTAAATTTAAAATATTTATACAGTACAATATACACGGTATATAATAATATAAAGGAAACATGTAGTACTAAACTTAATGTTTGTAATAGTATATGAAAATGTTGTGAAATAAATAATCGCATAATTAGACAGAGTTATTAAAAGTAAAATCGTCGGTTGTGAAGACAAATGTTTGATAAATCTTGTCACTTGTTTAGAAGTAGGTTTTTATCTTCTGCTGAAATTACTGCTCTTTCTGTATTGCAAGTTGGGGAAATTTATTAATGTAATTGCCGTAAAATAAATAAAGATAACTGCCCATTAAAAGATAATTGTTAAATTAAAAATGTAATTTATAAAGTTAAAGTTGAAAGTAAAGGCCCTGATAAAATTTATATCGGAAGTACAGCAGGTAGTTTCAAAGATAGATATGCTAACCATAAACATACTTTTAAAAATATAAATAAAAAACAAAGCACGCGTTTATCGGATTATATATGGAGCTTTTTTCACTGGTACAGTAAAAGGCCAAACATGGAGTGGAGTATTGTTTCAAAGATCAAACATACATCCATCGAAGTATGTAGAATTCGCCCAACTTGCAATACAGAAAGAGCAGTAATTGCAGCAGAAGATAAAGACCTACTTCAGAACAAGTGACAAGATTTATCGAATATTTGTCCTCACAACCGACAATTCTACTTTAAATAACTCTGTCGACTTATGCACTTATTTATTTCACAACATTTTCATATACAATTACAAACATTAAGTTTAATACTACATGTTTCCTCTATATTACTATATACCGTGTATATTGTACTGTATAAATATTTTAAATTTAGTTTAAATTTTTAGTAAATATTTTACTGCATAGTTTGTTTTTAAGCTGAAAAACTTATTGATTAATTTGTTATATTTATCATGACATAACATTTCTGCACAACTTAATTTATGTTCCTTTTTAAAAAACTTGCCTATTCTTAGAGCTTTTTTGAGGTTAGTACATGCTTTTTTTAAATTTGTAGTTTTTGTAGACAATTTTATACTTTTATGTTTTTATTCCAAACTTTGTTTTTAAACCATAAAGTTCGTTTATAGTTACTACTCACATAAATATTATACATAATTATACATGCTTTATTTCTAATGTGTGTTAATATTTTATAGACTCCGTAGATCTGTTCTTAAATTTATTTGAGAGCAGTGAAACGCCGTTAGTCGGAATAAAGTTTTAACACATGGGTTGCCAATCATAAAAAATCTTTTAAAGGCGGCATATATGAAAATGACACTGAACTTTCGAAGTATGTTTGTGGCTTAAAGCGCAGCGGCATTGACTACGAAATATCCTGGGAAGTTATAAAAAGAGCACAGCCTATAGCCGACGGCAATAGCCCGATATGTAGGCTGTGTCTCAAAGAAGCATCAGCCGTTGTATATGCACTGAAAGACAAAAGATGTTTGAACAAAAGAAACGAGTTTGTATCGTCTTGTAGACATATAAAAAAGTCGCTTTTAAAGTTTAACAAGTTTTAATTTCATCTTAAAATAACCTAAATTTCAATTTGCATCTTAATTTTATCTTTATCTCTTCCAATTATCTGTCCTAATATGTAGTTACTCACTGAGGTTATATGAATTTTCGCTAGTTTATTGTCTGTTGGTAGATTAGTTTTTGCACAAGCCGTTTTGCACGATTTTTGATAGTTTCAAAATTACGTCATAATCTATTTATGCAAAAAATTTTTTACCTTCATTAGTGATTTTGTTTTGTGCTTTATTTTAAACTTGTTTTGAAGCTGATGAGTGAGTAATCACGAAACTTGAGTTCTTCGAGTTTTGCATCTTTGAATAAACCTTTTTATTAACAAAGCCCTCAAGGTGGGCTCAGTGTGAAAAATTTAATTTATTAAGTTAAATAACTTAATTCTATATATATATATATACATATAATCACCTTATTGTATATATATATATATATATACATATAATAAGGTTATTATTCAAACTTGAACACCTTCTACAGAGCCCACTTGAAGGACTTTTAAATAATTTATTGGAAAAATACGATTTTAAAAATGTAAGTACATATGTTTCATAAACTAAACGCTTTAATCATCAGCTAGTTCAATTTAAAAAATATATACGTAGATTTTTTGTACTGACATTGTGGGAAACTTGTAAGAATAGCTACTAGTCTTTAATACTTAATTATATTTCAAGTATTAGTTATTGAATCTTTTAAAAAACAAAGTATATGTGCAAACATGCTCAGAAATTAAAATATTATATACAAATTTAATAAATTAGTGCTTTTTAAGACATGAAGTGTGCATGCTTTATAATTGGAGAAAAATAAAAGAGAACAGTAGACTTTTAAACAATATCCTTTACTAAAAAAAAGTTAAACTGTCTCTAAACGGACTTTTTTGCCTGTAGCATTTTAAGACCTATTTATTATTGAAAATGTCAAAAAAATAAGGAGACCATACTTATTATTAAAAACATAAGAATTTTTTTGACTATATAAGTTTTATAATTAATCTAATGTCTATGAAACACATACAACTTAATAATTTTTTCCAATAAATAAATTTTAAGTCATTTCAAAATTAATAATGTACAAAACACGACAATTATCAAAGCATTAGATATATTTTAGAGTTTAAAAATTTGTAGTAGTTTTCATCATCAAATAAAGCTAATTAAAAACTAACTTCCACTTTAAACTGCTGATTTGATCTAATTTTCATTGACCTTGGATCAATAAAAGAAACTAAATCTTCTTTATTTCCCACTGCAATGCACTTTCCATTTGGTTGCCAGCTGATATTGATGTTTTCACCTGGGATTATTCAAACGAATGCACAGCATTTTCAAAACTAGATCAATACTTAATAAATAAATACTAACCTTTTGTAGAAATTGTTGAAGTTGATTTACCAGCTCTTGCATCCCAGAGTCTAACAGTTCTATCTCCTGAAGCAGTGGCAAAAACATCAGAATTTGTGGGGCTCCAACAGAGTTGATCAACACTGTCACTGTGTCCTTTGCAAACAAATTCTTTTGTCTATGAAAATAAATACTTTTAAAAATTTGATAGACTCATACTTAGATAAAAAACATAAGTTTATTTATTTTTGTGTAGTAAAAAAATAAAGTCAACTAAAATAATATTTAAACAAAATTTGAAAGAGAAAATAGTTATCAATTACTAAATTAGGAAGTAAATTTTAAACTCAATAGTTATTGTGTTTTTATATTTTCTATCAAAATAAAACTACTTTAAACCTTTCTTAAATAAATCCTTACAATCACCTTACAATCAGGGTTACCACTAAATTTTCAAAAAATATTTATAGGAAGATCCATATAATACAGCAAATTTATAGGGAAATTATCAATAAAAAACAAAATATTTCAAATGCCGCGAACATATTTTTAAGGTACATAAAATAAAATATGTCACTAATCGTTTATAAGCACAGTCTTAATCATAAATTAACAAAAGTTCGAGAACTTTTAAGCTCTAATTTTAGTTAAATAAGCAAACTTTAGATAAATTGTATTTAATACAAAAGTGGTAATGTTTTATCTGCTGTCACAATAGAGTCACAGTTTTGTACTGAGATTGCAAATATTTTTATTACAGAATAATAGTTTTTTTTAATGTGTTTTTTTTTATAATGCAAAGCTGCTGTTTTGGCTTTCAAATTTCAATCACCAAGCAAAAAAACGTAGTTTATATGGATTTTCACATATTTTCAATCTTTTTTTAGAGATTTATAGATTTTACAGAATATTTCAAATTTATAGGGAAATGGGAACCCTGTACAATATAGTGATGCAATATACTCAAACACCTTTTGAAATTTACACATGCAAGCTATATTAGGGTAAACTTTCGAGGTAAAAACCACTTCAACCATCAAAACTAGCTAGTGACAGCCTGAGTTTTTGGGTAAAGCCAAAATTTGCATTAATTTTGTGGTTTTAGTGCATATCTTAGTTTTTAAAACACACTGTTAGTTTCGTGTTTAAGTGACCATTTGTGCAAAAGTGTTTTGGAGCAAAAGTGAAGCCATGCAAAAGTGTATTTCTACATACTTGACACCTACCCTATCTAGCACAACGCTTAGCACAACAAATAAAAAAGGTATGTCCAATTTGAAACAAATGAAACAAAATTATATAAGTCTAAGGAAAATTTGTAGAAGCTTTTTATTTTACTCATTGATTATACACATCATTGTTGCCAGAAAATAATAAGTACAACATTCTATATTTCAAAAATCCTTTCAAAGCATTTACAATATTGACAAAGATATATGCTTTCAAAGTTCATTTCTTTAAAGGAATATTCAGGGCAATTGTAGCAAAAGCATGTGGTTACTACAGGGTTCGTGCGCAAAACTTTTTTCATTTAGCCTGACTGAGACCAATTTAGCCTGACATTTTTTTAAAATAAGGAAAATCCCCTTTGGAAGTCATTTTAGGTATTGGGGGTACTATTGTAGTCTACGACTTCAACCAGCTTTATCTCAAAAATGTTTTGAGATTTAAAAATCTGCAAAAAGCAACTCATAGCTCAGTTACAACTCAATAAAATAAGACTAAATTGTGAAAAAGGTGATTGACCCCCCTCCCCCATATGCCCTTAACATAACAAGTTTAGTGATTAAGTGTTATATCTAATCTATTACTAGGGTAAAAATTTAAAATATATTACTAAACACAAATGTTCAATTTAATTAAGCACTAAGTAAAATAAAAACATTATAACCAGAAGATTTATAATAAAACAACGTGCATTGTCGTGTTTTATTAAAATTTAAATGAAACGCTTACACAGGTATTAAAATTCAAGCAAACAGCTAAGTTGTTTAACTAAACTGTAATGTTTAAACTGTATTTTTTTTATGAACTTTCATAAATATGATGTATATAATCTACTCAAAACAAAATAATGATGATTCTTAAATTTTTTTTTAGAGATTCAACAAAAGGTTTTAAGCATTTATTTTTACAAATACTGACTAATTTTGTCTTTAATAACTAAATCTTTATTTAGAAATAAATTTACATCTCAATTTGATCTTAAAAAGATTTCTCAGTTTTGTTTAATCAAACATTTTCAAGCATTTGAACTGAGAAAAACTGAGATTCTCAATTTTTTAAACAAAAAAACTGATTTAGCCTGACGTTTTTCAACTTTTTTCAAAAAAACTGATATAGCCTGATTAAGCCTGATTTAGCCTGACGCGCACAAACCCTGTTACTATGATAAAATAGTATACTAAACAACAACATAAACTCTTTTATTTAAAAGGATTTTTTAATGGTATGATTACTAGTACCAGGGTTGCCACTCTTTGAGCCAAAAAATCTTCCCTGAGTGACCAAAAATTTCCCTGAGTAACCTTAAATTTCCCTGAGTTTCCCTGAGTATTTTTCAAATCTTAAAAAAAAAAAATTCTCTTCTAACACAAATTATTAATACCTCATTCTCATTTTTCTTCTTTAATAATAAAAGGAAGGTTGTATGTGTATGCTTTTGCATTAAATTTATGAAAAAAACTGTTTTCAAAAACTCAATCTTAAAAGGTTTAAACCAATTAAAAATTAAAAACTAAATTTTTGCACAACTTTGTGTAAACTTGTTAGTTAACTTTCTACATAAAAGAATAAAGTTTAATTTGTTTGACATTTTAATTGACAAAATTTAAGTATACTATAATAATAATTTCACATGAAGAACTCACTTAAATGCATACATAATAACTTCATTATGACTTGTATGTCTTTCCTAGCAACAGTTCTGAATGCAGTAAATAAAACTTAAAATTAAAATAGAACTTGAATTTCGGTCAATAGGGCTTTGTTTAAATTATCTGCAGTACAGTGACCTAAAAATGCTGAAGTAAAATATTGACAGTGTACTTTTTTTTTCTTCATGCATCTCACCACCAAATATAGTTGAGTTTTTTGCAAGACTTTATTGAAACACTCATCAAATGAAATGGAATAAAAAGACGAGCACAAAACTGTTTTTTTTAAGACATCTTTAAAAAAAGGGGCTATACCAAAGTCTGTTATATATGAATATTTGGTTCTATTCATGCAGAACTTTTTTGCAATTTCACTATCAGGAAACATGGAAGTGAATAAAGTGTTATTATTATCGCAAGAGTTTCCTGACCAGCTTTCTTTGGTACACTTGAGAGCCCAATAAATTTCAGCAGCTGTTGAAGAAGTTGCAGCTGATATACTAGTAGAACTATTAGGGCCACCAAAATAAGAAGTAATTGCATTATTTTTACTCTTAGAGGCTTTCAATTTAAGATGTTTTTTTCAACATACTGTGCGATTTCAATGCCCTTATACCCATGTTGGATAAGGCCATTGGTGTATCATCACCACACCACTTACATTTAAACTTCTCTTTGTCTACATCCTCAAGTAACCAATCTTTGAAGTCTTCATGGTTAAGCCAACTTTTTTTAAACAAGGTTTTAAACTGTACTTTACTCATAATACTTAAAAAAGCTTTTAAAATAAATCTGCAAAAAAGTTGTAAAGTATATTAAAACATTCACACTAAAAAATTAATTACCATTACTGCTACTACTTTTGAAATTATTATTTATAAACAAAAATTTAACCTCTATTTTTTTAACAAAAGTAATACAACACTAATCTGTATTCATTTTAATTTTTTTTACTGAAAACAAGTAGTTGTAAACAAATAAGAAATAACTTTATTATTTAAAAAATAAGAACTAATAGTACAACATAGTGTTTTTTAAACTACATAAGTAACTAAAAATAAAAAGTTTATTAGAACTTTTCAATGAATAGTTAACAACAGCTTTTATTTCTCTAAACTGTTTGATTTTACTTAAGTAAATATAAATTTAAAACTTAAAAAACTACAATGTTAATACTAAGAATATTGAAGAACTAGCCGCAAGGCTAAAAAAATTCTAAATAACCATTTAAATAATAAAAATTACTACTTTTGAACAAACTATTGAAACTGGATTAACTAAACCTCATTCTAGATCTAGAAAAAAAAATCCCTGAGATTTTCAAAAACTTCCCTGATATTTAGAGAAAAAATCAAAACTTCCCTGAGTTTCCCTGAGTTAAAAGAAAAATGCCAAAATTCCCTGAGTTTCCCTGAGATTTTCTACAGTTTGAAAATTCCCTGAGTTTCCTGAGTGTGTGGCAACCCTGTAGTACAGAGTAAACTGCTTTTTCAGGCAAATAAAACAAATGTGATGTATTTATATTGAGGTAAAGTAAAAATTGATTGTTTGGTGTCAAAAAATGATTATAACCAGTTTATATCAGATATGTTATGGTGTATAAAACGTAAGTGGTAGGTATAACAACTAACAACAAATAAATTAGAAACTAAACATCTAAGTAGAATTATCTACTTAATCTTACTATATCTAAGAAATAATAACCTACATATTTTTAATACTTCAAAAATGTTGAGACTACCAAAGGTTTGCTTGAGATTTAAATACATTTTCAACTGGAATGATTATGAAAATATGCTTTTACTAAACAGAATTAGCCTTAGTAGTTTTAAGGAGTAGTGAGTTTCCCATAAACTTAAGTAAAAGACTAAACTTGAACAAAAGTATGAGCAACAATTGTCAAATGTTAAATATAATCTTTTAATTTTTTAGACAAAAAAAATAATATAATTTCACAGCCAATATTTTTGACTACAAATATTTATAACAACTAATACCAATACATTCAAAACAAACAATCTAGATAACAAAAATACTTTAGAAAAAAAGTTTAAACTAATTACAGAGTTATTTTAAAATCTATTGATTGTAATTATAAGTTGGAAAATTTAATTAAATCTACTATAATATTCAATTTGTTTGCGAAAAACAACAAAACAAAACAGTAAAAATAATTTAAACATACCAGCTTATCTCTATCTAAAGAAAAGACACAGACAGTTTGATCATAAGATCCAGAAGCTAGTCTCTTCCCATCTTTACTCCAACCAATTGTATGAACTTTACCACTGTGTGCTGAGTATTCTTTACTCTTGTTATTATTTTTAAAATGCTTCTGCATTTGTTCCAAATAAGACTTGCTCATTTTTATTTTTAGTAATACTATTTTAATGATAATAAAAACCTAAAATATTTGTTGTATTGATACTACAAACATAATTTTATTAACACTTTCAAAATAAATTTAAATGTTATACTGATACTATTTTCAACTAATAGGTATTACTCATGTGTAGTACCGCCAAGTTATAGACTCAAAGCAAGAAAACAAAGATATTTTATTTCATTACACTTGTTGATACTCATTTTAAAAAGTATAAAATTACTAAAAGATATATATATATAAATAAAATACTGGACAAGACGTTAAAAGGTATCCATGGTGTGCGACTCCATAACCAAAAGGTTTTTTTTGTGCACCAGGTCCTAGAACCAAATATTTTGAGCATCTTTTTTGTTATTCAGATCATATTATATTCTATATTAACTTACTAATTTAGAAAAAGATTGTTTTAAAAATAAGTTTAAAAATTTACTGATATTTCAATTAGGTTAAACATAGTCTTAAAATAAATAGTAATTAACTAGGATGATGTCACACTAATATGGAACTGAAATTATATTGACATTCATTTAATTTAGGCTCTATAGTTAAAATAGAGTTTAAACTTAAGGCCTACTAAATTAAATGAATATGAATACAATTTCAGTTGATATTGGTATAAAATCATCCTAATTAATTACCTAATAAACATTTTGTTTTTTTAAATAGGTCCACTTTACACATCGATGCAAAAAAGGACACTTTTATTTAATTAGTTAAAATAAAAAAATACACACTTCTTACCTCATAAACACAAAATATTAATTTTTTTTCAACTAAATTATAAAATAACAAATAACTATTTATAAAATTGGTTTTATAAATCTGTAATAAATAAGTTGAGCTTTTCTGAAACCTAAAAAAAACAATTAATTTTGTATAATGACACCTTTATAGTCCATTATTAACTATAGTCAAACAAAAAAAAACAATTTGCAATTTATTATGTTTTAAGTACATTCTGACAAAGGTAATGATTAAACAACTTAATTTAAAAAATAACTACAAATTTTAATGATATTTTTATAATAAGTATATTTTTTCTTGTATTTATATATTTTTTATAATCTATAATAGTATAATGTATATAAATAAGTCAAAAATTATTTCAAGAGTTTTAAATTATATAAGTATAAGATATTAATTAATAATTATATATTAATTATATTATATCAAATGTATTTTAAAACATTTTAGTTTCCAGTGACCAAAAGCTAGTTTGAATTACATCTAACTAGTCTGAGACAACTTGAAACTGTGATGGATAAAAAAAGTTAATCAAGCTTGAAAATGTAAAATATCACAATAATAACAAAATAACTTCGATATCTAGGAAAAGTATAACAATTAAACAATGGAGAATTTGTCTAGACAAAAAAAAATACAAAGTTTTAAGGCGATCCAGTGTATAAAGGCTGAGAAAACAGTGCACCTTTTTCCAAACTTACTTTGAACAGTAAGTTTTGGGGCTTTAAGTGTGATACCATAAAAAAGAGGTTTTAGAAAAAAACAAAAAGTATCCAAGAGAACTTGTTAAGATGTACAAGATTTAATAGTATTAAGGAGATCAAGTGTAAGACTATCGAGAAAATAGTGCACATTAAAACTCTAAAATTGTGAAAATTGAAGCAAAAGTACCTCTCAAAAATACCGCCCAGAAAAGATTGATAGCAAAATTATTATACATCTTTTAATACTTAATAAGAAAAAAAAGTGAACATTTACAACTCTATTCAACAAAAACAGTTAGTGGAGAAAAACATCTTGGTCATCAAAAAATATTAAAAAAAAACTTATTGATTAGTAAAATATACTAGTGATTCAATTATAAAAGTTTGTTAAAAGTTAAGGTAGTTAAAGTAAAGGTGTTAAAAGTAATAATAACATATCATACAGTATCCTTCCTTTACTACACTAACACATGTTTCTGAGTATTAACAGATTAACACACTTCAACAGTGCTCTATAAAAAATAAATACTGTAAGGAAATAATAGAAGCTAAAGTAGGTAGGTATATACATGCGTCCATTAAAAGTAAAAATAATTGCTATTGGTTTTTATAGATTAATTGTTAATAATAGATAAAATATGTAATGTTAAGTCCGACTGTTATAAGATTATATAGTATTTGTAATCTTCAAGTGTAAATTTAATAAATTAAAATAAAAATACAAAGTAAAATAAAAAATCATAAATAAACAACAATCAAATCATAAACAACAAAATTTCTTACAATACTTATTTTTTACAAACAGAGCTCCGTTGAAGTGTTTTAATGCCTTAATACACAGAAACATGTTTTAGTGTAATAAAAAAAGGATACTGTATAATTCGTTATTATTATATATTCCAGTGAACTTGTTTTTTAGGATCTTTTGCTAAGAAACACTTAAATCAAAAATATATTTTTGAACAGTTAACAAAAATATATAGTTAGTTAAATTTTAGTTTTAAAATTTTGACCAAAAAATTAATCAGGGTTGCCACTCTTTGAGCCAAAAAAACTGTCCAAGTTATACTGAAATTTTTTAAACCTTTTAAAAAAATTTAAAACTTTTTAATATCAATAAAAAAAAATATCTTTAAGAAAATTGGTTATCAAAAAAATCAATAGTAATAAAAAATATTGTAATTAAATAAATAAACTTTATTAAAACCTAGAAAAGAAATAGCTTGAGATTTTCAGAAATCTTAAAGTTATCCTGGTTTTTCATTAAAAAAACTAAACTAAAAACTATCTTGAATTATCCTAATTTATACTGAATCTTCCTGAGATTTTCAAAAACTTCAAAATGTCCTGAGTATGTGCCATTCTGATTATACATAAAGTACTTTTTGTTTTTGCTAAAACTTTATGTATACATAACAGTTATACAAACTCAAGTATTATAACTTTATTCCATGTAAAATTTGTTTTTTTTTAGAAATTTTACTGATGTTTTCTGATTTTATTCTGAATTTTTAAATTACAAACCTTTTTGTACCCTTTGTGTAAAAAATTAAGCTTATAGTACCTCTTTGTGTTAATTTTGAGCTGTTTGTATTTGCACTAGAAACAAAATGACTTGATTTATTTTAGGTTTATCCTCTAGTTTTATTTATAATAAAAATATAAGGAAATGTTTTGTCTTTAAAGATACTTTTGATAGAATAACTTAGTAATTAAAATTATTTTGAGTTTTCAGAGACAATACAAAAGTTTCTAACGACGTTTATTTAGTTTTTAATCTTTACAGAACTATGACTAATTTATGCTCGATTGACGAGACTCTGTTGTTACATACAAAAAAGAGTATTAGTTTATTAGGTGTGAATATAAGTAGCCATTAGTGCATTGCATTATAACTTAGTTTATTTAACTAAATTTAGGAATAAACATCGTTAATGTAGTATTTAATCGAACTCTCCCATAGAAGATACGGAATTATCCCGGCTCCTGAAAGTTTTGAACTCCTGGAAATCACTTTGCATATCACCAGCATTTATACGGAATAGAGCTAATCTTTTTTAACTACTAAATTTTATATTTTTCTAGTTTGCATAAATTGCACGTATTGTTATGTTATCAAGTTATTTCCAATCTTTAAATGTATTTCTTCTCCTTGTTCGTTCGTATCTTCAAATTTGAATGAAAATCTATCTATATTTTAATAGTTTAAACATGGTTTTTTTTTTACTATGAAAAAGACTTGTATTTAATATTATTGTTTATTGAACGACAAAGTAAAAACGCTCAAAATATTTGGTCCTAAGACCTTGTGTTCGTAAAAAATTTTCGGTTATAGAGTCAAAAACCTTTTCATACCTTTTAATGTCTTGTCCAGAAAAACAGTATGAAATATAAGCTACTTCGTTATGGTTTACTATTATGTTAGTTTTACAATTCAGTTTTGTTTAATACTTTGTTAATTTCCTGTATATTTTAACTAATTATAGTATATATGTATATTTAATATAAACCAAATTTTAACACGAACAGAACATTTTTAAGTTTTAATTCATTATTAATTAAACTGGTGTTGTTCTTTAATGAAAAAATAATGTGTAAAACACAGTATACATTAATGCATTCTAAAAAGAAAAAATAGTTTTTTTAATTAGTTTGTACACTCCCTTATAGGTTTGCTAGTATAAAGAGCTTTCAATATAAAAGTCTTGTATATTTTAATTTGAAATTTCATTCTCAAGTGATTTATATGAATTTAACAGCTCAAAATGGCAAGTTTTAAACAAAAAAAAATAAAACTTACTCAACAAAAAAAAAACTTATTTACACTGATAATAAATTAAAATGTTCAAGCTTTTAATTTTTAACTAAATGTAAGTAGTAAGTTTGTTTACGTTAATATAAAACAAAAAAAAGAATGATATTTTTATTAAATAAAATGTTTATAAACAGTAACAAAACAAAACTAACATGATTTATTTAATAGTTTAACTACATAGCTTTTATAATTCTTAAGCTAAAAGCTTTAAATAGTTTTAATTTTTCTAATTTAAATGTGTTTATACAGTTTTATTTAAGAATATTGAAAATTTAAAACTTAGTATCCGCAAATTAGAATACCGAAATTTTTGTCTTATTATAACCAAGTTGATAAATTAAAACGTGTTTACAGTTTGAAAAAGGATTAGTAATAGTTTTACAGATAAGTCTTATAACTACAAGTTTTTGTTAAAAAAATATTTTAAGTAGTAGTAAAAAAAACGTACAAGTTTATTTAGATATTTTTCTATTGAGTGATTAGGAAGCAATAATAATTTAAACTAGTTTAAAACTCTACTTGGCGACTTTAAACATAAATTTACTTATATACAGTATTTGTTAGAATTATAAAGTTAGTTAAAGTGTTTTTAAGAAAATAATTTTTCCTTTTGCTTCATAGTAAGTTGTAGAATGTTGATGTTTCGTTTTGTAATGATCAAAAACGTTTAGATTACCTTGTCTATAAATAAGCACAACTTTATTCTTAATAATATTAATTAAGACTTACAGCAAACTTTTGATAATTAAATGATTTTTCAATTTTAATACTAATTATGCAAACTTTTACATTTAAATTACCATGCGTCTTGCATATATTTAAGAAGTATATAATTTTTAAATACGCAAGATTTATGGAACTTTTCTTACACAAAAGTTCTACTTTAAGTGATAAAATTGCAGTGGGTAGAAAATTTGAGAAAAAATTGTGTCGATGTGGATGTGAACTGTGAGGTTTAACAAAGGTTTAAAATCAGGTATTACGCAGGTTTTGGAAATTTTTTATAATTTTGATCAGTTTATAATTATAAACTTTGTTTTGAATTTTTCGTATCATTTTAGATTGATTAATTTTGTTTTCAGTACTGATTTAAGATAAACTAAAAATATTGATTTACAAAAAACAAATATCTATATAAAAACTAAATTAACAATTGAAAGAGTTCAGTTTTTCAATTAATTACAACTTATGTCTATTTTGGGACAAACAAATTGAGTGCAAAAATAATGTAAAAAACACTAAGATAAAGTAACAAAATCGCACAACATTTAGATGTAATTTATAACAAAAATAATAATAAAAGTCTTTTTATTTCGATGTTAACGATTTTTTATTAGCTTAATAAAGTATGTGTCTTTAAAATTGGAAGGAATATTGTGTGACCTTTTTTGTTTTGCTTATATAAATCATCTGCTTATCATAACTTTTATAAAGTTGTTAATAATTTTTATAGTTCCATAGTATTTAAAAATTTTTTTTTAAGCTTGGAAAAGACGTTGCAACTTTAAACCTTTTTTTGTTTTAATTTTCTTGTGTATTGCTTAAATTGCTATTGTATTTTTTTCTGTTTCAGGAAGGTAATTCAGAAAAACTCCAGTTATCTGCAAAAAATAAGACAAACTTTTAAAATATTTAACTTAAATCGACAATTTTTTCAAAATAAAGTATCTATTTTAAACTTAAATTACGTAAATGCGACAACCATTTCCGTCCATTTGTTTGTTTTGTGTTGAATAATCTCTTCTTTCAAAATTTTTACCTCAAATATTTTATAAGTTTGGTTTAAAGAAAACATTTATCTTTATGCTAAGCTATATTTAATAGCAAATAGTCTTGCCTTCAGTAGAAAATATAACATCTCATATTTTTTCTGTGATTTATTTTATCAAATTTAATTTATTATCATTATTACTTTTTTTAAACACCTCATTTTTAAGTTAAATATTTTTAAATAATACCAACAACCCAACTTTGCCTGTTTTCTAGTTGATTTTTTTTGTCTACAATAGTTTTGTTTTTTAGTTAAAAACTTCAGACAGTATAATAAGAAAAACTACACTTTTGTTTAAATATTACCCTAATGATCTTATTATCTCTACCAAAATAGTTTTTTTATAACACAACCTATTATCTAAATCTACTAAATTTTTAAAATTATCTTGCTCCATCACTATATCCAAATTAAATATCGCTTATAAGCTTTAGCAAACAAATATGAGACTAAAAGTATATTACTTAAAAATTATTAATAAATATTAGCATTATTAGTTTTTGTTAAATTTTTAATACTTTGTACTTATAGTTTTCTAAGGTTATCATGATATGTAAACCAAAAATTTAATAAAAAGGTTTATACATTTTTATTACGAATTTGAATTGAAAGTAAAACGTTAACAGTATCTAAGAAATATTTTGAGGAAATAGTTATAGAATAATATAAACCATAACTTTTAAGCCAAGTAAACGAAAAAATGTGTACACTTTTCATTAAAGTTAGTATTTGTAAGCAAAAATTGTTTTTAATTTTGACCATGTACTAATCATTACAAGTTTTAATGTAGAAGTTAATAAGAGAATTTTTTTTAATGTTTATTATAACTAAATGTGAATATGTGATTATAATTAATCCTATAAAGTATATAAAACTAAGATAACTAGTATTCTTATTTTCTATTTACCTCAAAAACTTTTTTTTTCAATTTTATACAAAAGTTTAAATAAATAGTTGACCAAAAAAATAGAAATTCATTTTTTATTTATTTATTTTTTAATCTATAATTTTTCAGTCATAAATACTTTTCTATAGTTACTTATTTTAACTATATACTAATTCTAAAGAGCATCTGTGCCTGAAATTCTGGTATTAATACGTCATTTTTATGAATCATGTCACAAAATGTATTACGTGAAAAGTTGTTAGGGTTGAAATTATTTTGGAATGCTTTTTTAGGTTAAAAAGCTATGTTAAAGAAAGTCATAAATCGATTTTTTCAAAATAATCGTAAAGTTGTTATACTAGGTTTGTTTTAAACATGCTAAATTAAATAGACTTTACCACAAGTAGTTGATTATTTTTTTATACTAAAGATGATTACTGTCTAAAATTCTATTAAAAAAATTTGTAAAAAAAGTCTATTAAAAAGACAAGTTAAATGATAAATTGAAGTTTAAAAAGAACAAGACGTTAAGTAAAAACTGTTTAGTTTTAATTTTTTTTTCATATATAAACAGATTTATAACACTTTTATCAACAACTCTAAATTGTGATTTTGATAAATTTGTTTTCATTATTATAGATGCTTTGGTTGCGGTTTTATGCTTAAAAACCTGAATATAGTAGCTCTTTTCATTGACTCTTTTTTTTATAACTTACAAATAAGTAAGTATTATATTGTAAAATTATATCTACTGTTCATACTGTTTTAGAAATGTTACATATTATCAGTATACATATATAATTTTATTTGTTACAATTAGTTGGGTTAACCAAAAGTTTTTACAATTTTTTTTTTTACAAGTTCTAACAAATATTGCCATTCAATCAAACGTGTATACATTAGTTATCTCGCAAACTAGTTTCGTTAAGAAACAAACTTTTATAAACTAAAAACTTAGTAGATTAAAACTGCGTAGTTTATTAAACTAAACATGTATTTTTAATAACTGAGTTTTCACATAACCAAAAATTAAATACTAGGCTAACGTATTATTTTTAACACAAATCAGCTGTTTCTTAATTCTAAATAAATTTTAATTTTCTAACTTAAAAAAATCTAGTTGCTTCATCATTTGTAACTAGTTTAACAAAGAAAGCAACTTATATAAACATATAGAAAAAACCTATGCCTTACTTTTATTAGTTTGCGTTTTAACAAAACTTTATCGTATATATAAAGTAAATTTTTTTAAATAAGCAAATTTTACCGCTGATGTTTTTTTATATTAGTACAAGAAATAAAGTTTTTATTCTATTTACAGGATTAAGTGGATCTGGAAAGACGACCTTGTTTTACCAACTCGTCAAAAAAAAGTTTTATAGGCCAGAATCTACGTTTGGTAAGGTTTTCTTAATAGCTTTAAATTCACTAAATAAAATCAGTAAAGATTTTACATTTCTTAACTTTTTTTTCTGTATACTAAATGTGACTAAGACTGATATAAAAATTATCATTTTACTTTCTTAACTTGTTTATTGTTTTCTTTATTTATAACTATTATAATATTAAGTACCCAAAATTACAAGCAAAGTTTTATTTGAACTGGTTTATAAAATAGTTTTCACTGATCGGTATTAATATTCTTTTTTATACAAAAATTTTAATATTTTTTTATGTGTTTATGTACACTTAACTCAAAATTTTCTAAGTTTGTTTCTAAAAATTTCAACAGTTTAATAAAAATTAAGTTTAAGTTTAAAATGTTTAAGCATTTACAGTTTTAAATAGATGTTGTGTTTCAAAAGATGTTTTTGAAATACTTAAATTAATTATAAGTCTTTTAAACTCTAAATTTTAGCTAAACTAAATGCTAAAAAGTGTGTTTTTATTGAAAAAAAGTCATTTTATTGCAATAAAAAACACTAAACTACTAATTTTTTTAATTTGATACTTAAAATGAGATATATAACAACAAAATATTATCTCGATTATTGAGTTAAAACTGAGCCTAATATTTCTAAAATTATACCATTTTGAAATTGAAGTAATGTTAGTAAGTTAAGTTAACTATTTGAAATTAAAAAAAGTTAACCTAAAAAAAATCTTTACTTGGTGTTACATCTTACTTTTAGTTTCTTTTAAGGTTTCAATAAGGAAACAATTGAGCTTCATGGATTATATTTAGATATAACTGATGTAGGAGGTAGTAAAAAGCTAATCCCATTGTGGCCTCATTATTGTGATGAGATCAGGGCTTTGGTGTATGTTATTGATTCTTTAGATGAAGCTAGGTTTGAGGAATCTTTTGAACAGCTCCAGGTTTGTTGTGTTGCTATAAGAAAAATATAAACTTGGCGAGATTAGTATAAATAAAAGTTTTTAAACTTTGTTATTAAGACTTCAATATTTATTAGCAAGCTAGTATTAATTTGGCCTGCATGGAAATTACATGTCGTGTAAATTACAATGTTAAAAGTAGTATGAAGAGTTTTTGCAAGCTATTGCTTTATATATTACTTATAGTATTGAAACAAATATGATATTTGTTAATTTAAACTTTAAAAATCCAAATAAAGCTGTATTACCTAGGTCAACTTAAGTGTAGTTAAAAATTTTTTATAACGTAATTTACACAAGAAAATTCTTAGAATATTTGTGATTTTCGATTTTTTTTTACAAATACATTTTCACTGGAAAGGTAACGCTAAAAATTAGTTAACAAGAAAATAAAAAGTTAGCGTTTTAAGTCTAATATTTCAGTTTGTTTTAAGGTAAAATACAAACTTAATACAATTCTTGTAAAATGACAGTTTATACATTTTATACTAGGTTAAACATATGTTTTGTGAACCTAAAACAAGTCTCTTCCCAGCTTTACTAAGCTTTTCGTTTTCTTAAATAGTAAATGTTAGTTGTATAACCAAATTGGTCAAATAAATAAAGTCTAATTTTTTTTTTTTTGAAAATGAAGAACATGTTATATACAAATAACATAACATTTAAAGTTATTTTTGTAAACTTAAGTTACTCAGAAGAAATATTTTACCCTATAAGATTTTTGTACATTAAATCTACGTTATTAAAAACTATTTTTATTAATAGCTAAGATTTTCCGTTTGATGTTGTTTATTTTAACAATTCTTATAATAATTAAACAATTTTTCTGAGTAAATTTGTTTATCGTTTTTAGTGTTCCAACATTTAATGTATTAAAAGACTCTATTATTCGTTTTACAAGTAAAAACACAAGTCATAATACTTAGTAGTTTACTTTATAAAAGTAAGAAAAAATTAATAAACTAACTTTAAAAACGCTAAATGTAAATTTATTTCCACTAATATTTAAACTATGTTAATAAAAAACTAATGCTAGAAATGATAATAAATATTATAACAAATTACAAGTTGATAATAAGTTTTACTATTTTAGTAACACATAGTAGAAAAATATTTATTACATATGTTATTCTCATAAGTCTGTAAAAAGTCAAACAAACAATGTACATGATATAGGAAAAAAAATATTGATTTTTTTTCAAGTTTATAAAAGTCTATATTTTTGTCTTATTCAATAAAATTAATCTTAATGAAAATCTAACTAAAAAATAAATTTCTTACTATCGAACAAAACGAAAAAAAATACTGCTTAATAAAAGCCAATGCAGTTAATATAATTTAAAAAGTGTTACATATAAGTTAGTTTAGTTTTAAATATTTATAAAAGTCATTCATTTTATTAAAAGTTATTTAAAATCAAAAAGTTAAGTAAGATAGTAATAGAAAAATTTTAAAGAAAAGGAGCAATAATTTAAAGTTAGAGTTTTTAATTCCTAAGTAATTATGTCTAAAATCCAAAGAGTAAGATGATAAAGGTGAAAAACTCTAAATTTAAATAGTTAAAGTTTGCTGTTCATGATTAGAAAACAAGTAGCTTTTTTTGGCAGAGCTTATGTTTGTTAAACGAAATAATTGACATACCAGTTGTAGTGTTGCTAAACAAAAATGATATCTTGATTAATATTTACCAAGCCCTTTCTTCGGATCATATAACATTGAAAAAAAAGCTACCTTCATTTCACAAAAATACTGGTTAGCTTTGATTAGTGTAAACATATGACTACTATACTTGTTTTAAAAATTTTGAATACTAACATAACAATACTAACTTCATTTTGAATACTATACTAAATAATTTCAGTTTAACATTTGTCACTACAATTTAGTGTAGAATATATAATTTAGAGCTTTTATTAAAGAGTTTTATACAGTTAGTTTAACTGTACCGTTTATTTTTTCTACATAAATAAATTAAATTATTCTTCATAAACCCTTAAGTTTATTTTTTTTTTAAAGTAAATTATTCTTCTTTTAAATACAGGAGGGGATATTTCAGATTTAAAAACCATATTAAAGAGATACACATTGCAAATTTATAGTTTGTTAGACGCCGTTTCGACTTTTCATCAGTCTTATCAATAAAAAACTGTGCAAAGAACTAAAAACTGTTGTTAAACAACTAATTATATAAGAAAAACTAAGTAATAAGATATATATATATATATATATAAACAGTTGTATATTAAAATCATAAACTATAGTAAAATTAATGGTTACATAAATGTTTGTACATGGTAAAAAATATATATACAACTTACTAAAAATTCTTAATGTGTGGGTAATACACGGTTTAATTATTTGTTAGTTTAAAATTAAATTATAACGTTGATCAGAGTCTCAAGTTTATTTCTACATTCTTTTAAAATACCAACATCGTTAACAGTTATTCTTAACTTTTACAATTATTACAATTACTAATGTGGTCAGATACAGCTGTTTTACCTTTTAAATGTTTTTTGACTCTTTCTGTTAATGATCTCGAAGTAAATCAAATATATTGGATGCTCTTATTATTAAAGCACTTATAATCGTAAATTACGTTGGATTTCAATTCGTGAGATGTCTTGTCTTTGTTGCTGAAGTAATTACCTACTTTATTTGTTGTAAAAATACCTTTTAAGTCTTCAGTATATTTGTTTAATAGTTTTTCTAGTTTTTTTTTATAATCACTACTTGGTTTTCCTATGTAAGGTACTTTTAGGGTGTTTTTGAAGTTTGAACTATTTAGTTTTTTATTAGTGTTCTCTTTATTGTCGTTGATAGATCTTTCTATTACGTCATCAACAAATTTCCTTGGATAACCATTATTTATGAACTTTTCTTTTAAGTTCGTGACTTCTTGTTTGTAAATTGTATCAGTAAAAGCTATAATTTTTGCTCTATTCAAAAACCATAATATTAAAGCCCTTTCTATTTAAATGGTGTCATTGCACTAAAATTTAAAATAACATCTGTATCAATTTATTTTTCATGTACCTTTGTTATTACTTTTTCTGTCGTTAGTTTGATTTTGATATCCTAACATGGGAGTTCGTTTCCACCTAATTCATAAGTGAATTTTATTGGTTTATGAAGTTTGTTTAATTTTTTGTGGAAGCTTTTAAATGAAATATTTTTTTGAAAAATCAGAATATATCATCCACATATCGGAGGTATATCACTTTAATTTTCATCTTTAGTGTTAAACAGATTCTTTTCCAAAGTTCCCATAAAGTAATTTGCTATAGTAGGAGCTAACAAGTTTCCCATACTTACACCATCTATTTATGAGAACAATTTCTTATTATACTGAAAAATTATATATTTTATATATATCTTATTACTTAGTTTTTCTTATATATTTAGTTGTTTAACACTAGTTTTTAGTTATTTTGCACAGTTTTTATTATTGATACGACTGATGAAAATTCGAAACGGCGTCTAATAAACTATAAATTTGCAATGTGTGTCTCTTTAAAATAGTTTTTTTAATTATTCTTTTAATATTAACTAAACACAAGTAAAATATAAAAGACTCAGTAAGTATTTTACATGAAAACAAAAAACGCTGCGGTCATTGTATAAACTAATATTAAATAAAATTTACAAAAAATTTCTAACTAAAAGCTATAAATGATGCTAATATAAAAATGCTATAATGATAGTATGTTTTTTACTGTATAAAGTGCTTTTTTTAAATTGTATCTGATTATAAAAATAAGATTTAAACTAATAAAACTTTTTGAAGCAAGCATTTAAGTTTGTTTAACAATTTGGTATTCGAAATAAAATTTAAACTACTTGAACAGAAAAGATAGTCTAAGGCATTAGATTTGAATTTACAAAAAATATGGTTCAAATAGTTATTCCAATCATTAGTTTTGTAGTTTACATAAAAATAATTTGAATAAAGAACTCAAGTTTTAAATTTAGCTTAGTTTTTTAATAGTTTATAACTATCTACGAGTAAAATGCTTTTAAAATATTCTAAGTTAGTTTGAGCAAATCAGATGATAAGAGTTATTTTATGTTTTTCTGTATTCAAACTTATCTGAAACAGGAGTATTCGAAACTTCGGGACTAAACAGCAATGGTTTATATGAAGCTATGACTTGGTTGTGTTCTCAACTCGGTTCTACGAGGGCAAAAAGAACGATAAACTCAAATTTGAGTAAAAGTAGTCGACAAACTAGTAGTAAGCTAAGGTATGTAATTTTCGCATTAAATAAATTAATTTTGTCATTACTTTGCATTATAAAAAAAGCTTAAATACTTATCTTAAAGCAAATAGAGCTTGTAAACAATTTTAAAGCATTTTTGTAGATCAACTAAACAAAAATTATATATATTATTTGCAACAATCGAACTACTCAATTTTAGAATACCTAAATTTTATATACAAATTATTTTTTTAGTTTACTTATTGACTTATGGTGGTATGAATACACTCACTAAAAACTTACTTTTATTTTAATTAACAAAAAATTTGCAAACGACGAATTAATCAGAAAACTAAAAAAAAACTATGCAACTTAAAAGTTCAAACGTTTGGTATAATCAGTCTGTTTAAGTTCTGTTTTTTTAACAATTCTGCATTCGTACTGAAGACATGATAATCTTTATTACATGTAAAATTAATTAAAGTCTTAAAAGAAAAATTAAGTAAATGTTTTTTATAAAACTATTACAAAATTTTAAAGCTTTTTTTTTTCAAATTTTATAAAATGAAATGTTAAAACTTTTTTTTTTGAATATTTGAAATGTATTTTAAAGTTAAAAAAATACAAAACTTTAAGTCCATGGAGCCTGAGCTAAATTTCTTAATTTTTTATAATAAAAAAAAAACAAAAAAGGCTTACCGTGTATTTTATATACACTTTTCATTTAATTGTATTACATTACATAATCATTAATACTATTTTTTAATTAAACTTCTTACGAAATACTTACATTTAACGAATTAATTGGATAAACAACATAGTTATTTTAATTATCATTTTCAGGAATAAACATATAAACTTATTTTGTGCTACTGCTAAAGTAGACTTTTAATTTAAGTAAACAGTTTAATACTAATTTTGTATCAAAATATTATTCTTAGAAACTTTTTGGAAAAAAATATCAACCTAACTTTATACGGCATTGCTGTTTAATAATTTTCTATAAATAAATAATGTTTATTTGAAAGATCCAGTAGTTTTTTTGAACCACTGAAAAGAGTAAGACCAGGAGTGGACTACAGCAGTGGCGTCGCGTGGTATTTTTGTTAGGGGGTGCTGCAGATTGAGTTGTCAACTTAAAAAAATCCCCTAATTTGAAACACAAAAATAAAACACAAGGAGTTAGAGAGAAATAGGGAAATTTCTAAGCTAAAAGTCTTTAAGATATTAGCTTAAATACTTCTTAATATTGATATAAAAAAAACATGATATACTTAAAAATATATATTTTATACTTATATACTTAATTTCAAGTATACGAGAAATTTGTTTAAATTACTTAATGAAGGAAATAGATTACTATGTTGCTAAAAATTTTTATTACAAAACAGTACATAAATTTACAATATATCATATATTGATAAAAAGTTTGTATGTATTAACATAACTTAATTATAAGAGCAAAATAAGTTTTTTTTTTATAGATTAAAAAATTATTTATTTTTCTTGTTTATATAAATTCTTACAATACAACTTTAAAAAAGATTTTAAAACTACGTATTTAACTATTTAAGCATCAATGCTTTTATAAACAAAAAATAGAAAAAATTGTTAAAAAATTAAAATTAAGGATCAAAAAATTTCATTAATAACTTTTTGTAGATTATAAAGTTATCTCAAAAAGTAAAGTAACTTTTAAAGCAATTAAAAACAAATTGCTTTAAACAGTAACTTTGGATCTTTTGAGTTACTTACTTATTTTTCACTAGTAAAAAATAACATTATAATTGAAAAAAAATCACAGAGAAGGAGTTTTCTTTTAAAACTTTTACAATGCAACACAAAGGTCTTGAAAAGTTATAAATATTACAGCAGTAAAAAAAAATTGACTTTATTCTTAAAATAGTTTTACACACTAAAAAATTAAATAAAATTCTACATAAACATATATAATTTTAATATCACTTATAAAAAACTAAAAAGCAAAATTTAGTCAGAATAAGCTTTCAATGTAGATAATAAACAAATAAAGCAAAATTTGTTTAAAAGGTCTTTGTTTGCAAATTAAATAACTACAAGTTGTAAAATAACCTTTAAATTTATATCTAGGATCAAAAAAAAAATTATCTAAAACAACTTACTTTTACTAAAAACATAATTAAAGTTAAGTCAGAATTAGTTTTCATATACAAAATTAACAAACAAAGCAAAATCTATGTGATAGTTCACAATTTGTTGACTAAAAAAAAAAAATTGTAAAATAACCCACAAGCATTAGCATCTAATTAATGAAATACTAACTAAAAACAGTATCTGAAAAAAAATAAAATATAAAGTTTAGTCAAAAGTAGCATTCAGTAGACAGAATTAAATATAAAATAAAATATTTTTAGTAGTTCACTATTTGCAAACTATAAAAATTAAAAGTTTGAAAGTAACATATAGACTTTAATACTTATTATTTAATATTAATAATCAAAACAAAATAATCTTAATTAATCTCAGCTAAAAAATATATTAGGATAAAACAATGTTTCAAATATACCTTAGCTCTAAAGACTTTATGTTATAAAGCTAATATTTTAGTTAAAACTGCAATAATCTTTGTAAACATAATAACTTTTTCCTCATAATATATTTTCTTTTTAAAGTAACAAACACATATATAAAATATAATTACATTTTTTCGTATAGTTCAAACTTTTAGCTTAGTCATATGATAAACTTCAAACCTCTTGATGTACACTTTTGGGTAATTGAAATATCTGGTGTTGGTCTGCTGTTTTTTAACTTGAGCTTTTCAACCTCAGACAAAGCATTTATATCAAGGCGTTTAAGCTGATCCACAGTCCATTCACTATAATTTGTAGTTTGCATGTTGTTATTTTTTAAAATAACCTAAAAAAATAATTATGCTTGTGTTGAACTATTTGTGAAAATTTTCAAACGGTACTTATATTTCAAAGCTAATATTTTTTTTAATGTGAAAAGTATCTTGTAATATATAAGTAACGCTTTAATACAATTTCTAATGCTAATTTTTGTTATAAAAATATGATAGACCCTCTATGTCCATTATATTAGACAACTTTTTCATTTAAATTAAATAGATGAAACTTGTAATTTTTTGTTAAGGTTGATATAAGTTTAACTATGAGAACTGTCTTTTGTTGTGTAAGTAAGTATATCAAAAATCTTTAATGTATTTGCCTAAAAAATCAAATTGAAGAAAAACAATTAGGTTGTCTTTTGTTAAGTCAGTTTGTACTTTCCTCTCTTTATAAAATTATAGTGCTCTCCAACTTTAATTAACTGTCAAAATTCAATTCAAAGATCAATTTAAAACAATTTATAGTTTACTTAAAAGTCTACAAAGTAAGCTCAAGCTGTATTAACTTATTTTATAAATGCTTTAATATCAATTTAAATTTCATGTCAAACCATACAAAAATCATGGAGTGGTATCAGAGTTCTTTAAAGTTTTTTTTGTTTTTTTGATCAGAATCAAATAAATGCTTTAAAAAAATCTAGGACAACAATAGGTTCTTTATGTAAGGAATTTTAAACAAAAAAAATCTATTTCACTATATCTTACCTTTTCCTTTATTTTCAGCAATTGTTAACAAAGTTTTTTAGCAAAATAATTAAGATTTTCTTAAATTTTTTAAGAGTAGAGTTTTTAATTTTTGAGTATTATTTAGTTTAAAATATTTTTTTTTAACATCTTTCATCATAATCTAGTTCTAAATACTTTTACATTAAGTTGAGAAAACTTTAGGTTGTAGATCTCAACTTTAAAATTTATATTTTTTACACAAATTTTACTATCAATAATTAGGAAGTTACATTTAAAACTTGCATGTAACTTGTTAGCTACATATTGCTTATTTCAATACTAAAAATTATCAAAAAACAAAGTTAATTATATTTAAAAGAAATTCATTATTTTAAGTAAATAAGATAGGTAGTTTTTGTTTTCTTTTGCCTTAGGGTAATCTGAAATAAAAAATTATGATATATAAAAAAAACTTAATGAACATTTTTTAAAGAATTATCATTAAAACACACAAAAATTTATTGAGTTTTGAATTTTTTTTAATAATATCCTTTAAAAACTTGTTAGAATTTTGGCTGATATAGTTTTTTTTTGTATATGTGTTGACCACTGGGTTTTGATCTTGCAACTTTCACCTCAAAATCTAAACTTTACTTTCACTGTATTCAAGTTGTTTACATTTAGTAGTTTTTTCAATGTATAATGTTCAAAAACTAATTAACAGTATATTCATATTCACTATATTCTTTATATTCAGTTTAATTCACACAGCGCTGCAATGAATGCAGCTCTAAAAATAAGCTTTTCAACAACTTTTTGTATAGGATATTTATATATGTTTAAAATGCAGCACACACAGTTTTAGCTTGCAGCGCCAGCCATTTAACGAATATTTGAAAACTGAATGTAAAATTTGAAAAACTAACAAATTTATCGTTAAGTTGAATGAAAAAAAGCAGGAAAACTTAAGTATAAGAAAAATTTTCTTTTTTCTCCTTTTTTTTTGAACAGTTGGGACTGCAGCTCCAGTGTGCCACCCCACGCGACGCCCCTGGACTACAGTAAAGTCAATTTCAAGGAAAGCTGGAAAAAAATAGACAAATTTTTTCGGAACCAATTTCATCGTTACGCTAAAGCGACTCAATTTCACAAGTCAAACGTGCGGCACAGGTCTTATTCTGGAAAAGTCAACAGGTGATGTGTATAAAAATCAAAGATAACAATTAAAACTATATACCTCCAAATTTTCTAAAAATTTCAAAATAGTTTTAAAAGTTTATTCTTTTCATATACTTTATAAACCTATATTTTTTTGCCTGTTACGTAGAAACAAATAAACTTTTAACATTTCAAATCTTAAAAAGACAATTTGGTTATCTAATGATATATGTGTGCCGAACTAACAAGAAAATTTAAACTTTGTAGAACATCGACTATTATTTAAAGTTTACGTAAAAGTTTTTAAAAAACTGTAAATAGTATATTTAGATACATTACTATTGAGTGTTGGCTTATTGTATACTATTCTTTACTTAACAGAATTGGGATCTTAGAAATATTATTTTGTGATGTTTTTACATAAAATCATTAAAAAGATCTAAAATTTCTCTATCAGTCATAGGTACTCTAAAAAGAATAATAGCAAGTAAATAAAAGTACAATAATGTTATATGTTGATAGGACTGTAAATTACATAAAAATTATTAAGGCTAAAAACAGTTAGTAGTCTTATGTGCTTTAAAGAAGTTAGCTTTAAGCAAAAACAAGAATTAAACAAAACCAATGCTAAAATTTGTACACGTAATCATTTTTACTGTTTATTCTCTTATTTGATATTTTTGAGAAAAATCAAAA
Organism: Thalia democratica; assembly: GCF_965202585.1. Classification (NCBI taxonomy): domain Eukaryota; kingdom Metazoa; phylum Chordata; class Thaliacea; order Salpida; family Salpidae; genus Thalia; species Thalia democratica. The sequence goes on from NC_139165.1 coordinate 66,166,167, forward strand.
CTATTTTTGTCTGTAGTATTCTGTATTACTGTTTTTAGTATCTCCATGTATATCTTGCATGTTAGTTTTTAATTAAGCTAAATTATATACAAAACATCTGTAAATTAACATTTTACGTAAAAACCTTTTTTCCATACTGTTTTTCATTTTAACTAATACTTTAACTACTTTAATGTTTTAAAGTATATCAGTTTTTTAGATCAGAAAATCATTACTAAATGTAATTTTTAATAGATACTTATTTGACTAGCAGAACATCAATACTTGAGGATTTAAATATTTATCATAATAATGTTATAATAGAAGTAACTTACTATAAACCAGAAATGTCCAAAACTTTTAGCCACTTTTCGAGCATAAATATCTGTTTAAACTACAAAACCATCTCATAGCTAATCTTAATAATAAAAAACAATTATTACAAACAATTAGTGTACAACTCGATGACCGAGAGGTCTTCTCGTACACCAGGTCCTTAGATTTTTTTGATAATTTTCGTCTACTTTTCGTTTGTGTTCAACAAACTTATTATTTTTACGCTATATACTAATAAAATTAATTAATGAACCAAAAACTTATAACAAAATTAAAACACAATATATGTTATTACTGTATTGTAAGAATAATGTTAATAAATAGTTGTAATAATAAACTTAGTTATTCAGTTAAAAGCCGCTGGTTCGATATCATTGCTCTAAACATTTTATCTTAATAAAAAATTTCTACTGATAATTGTGTTATTTTTATAAAACTGCCGAATTTAAATTGACCCCAAGTAATCAGGTCAAATGATCTGGTTTATAAAAAGATCTCTAGGTCATCAAACTACACACTAACTATTTTTTATAACTTTTTTGAGCTTAAATTAATTTTCAAGACTAAATTAGTTTATTGTTCAAAAGTTGTTCAAAAGTTCAAAAAGCATACAACTGAAAAACAAAAATCATCAAACTAATATTAAACTTTAGAAAAAAGTGTATTATATATGAAAAGAAAAAAATATATTTTAAAGCATTTTCAAATTTTTATATATGATAAACCTTGTATTAATCTAAACTAACAATACATATATTTTTTGCTTTAGAAGTTTATTCAAAAGGTTTAAGATAAAACTGTTCAAGTCAATTGATCAGTTTTGTTGTTTACATCTATCAGTAGTAACGTAAAGAAAGCTTACAGAAAATATAAAACATGCATGTAGGCGATATCACCATTAGGGGCGATTTTGACTATAGGGGCAATAAATAGTAAAGGGACTAAAACTTTAACGAGTAACTATCTTGTTAAGTGGCGATATCTAATAATATTTACCATTTTATAAATTTATACAAAAAAGGCGATTATGAAAATGAGTTTGGGAAACCTTGTGATTGAATATAACTTCTGTATTTATAAAATATTTAAATTTGCTTCATGTATATTAGTTTTTGATAATTAGAACTATTCAAACTTGAATGCTATTTAAAAAGTAAATAAAATATTATGCTTATATTAAATTCGAAACTTTAAATTAGTTATAAAATGAAGAACATAAATATTTTTTTTAAGCAATGCTTTTAAAAAATACTTAAATGTCATCAAAAAGTAAAATTTGAAGCAAAATATACTAGATAATTACCTGATTACACAACTATTACAACTAAAGACTTTTTATATTTATATCATAATATTTTTTTCTCTGTGAATTTTAATATAAATAAATATTTTAAACCGATTCTGTAGTTATCTTGGTGCGTTGGTGCATCTTACAAGTATGAGAGTTTTTGGAATCAGTTGAGTCTTTTCACTATAAGTAACTTAAAATTAGTTTTCACTTCTTCATTTGTTTAAAATAACTTAGAGAATAATTAATTAGTAATCAAATTAATTTTGTAATTATTGACGAAAAAAGTAACAAATTATATAGTTTAGAAATCAGCGACAGTTTTTCAGTTTTAATTTTTAACGCAACAAAAAAAATCAGCAATGAAAATAAAATTCTTGTCAGTTAAAAAAAATTACTAAAGTCACAAAAAATTTATGTTTATAGAGAGATATTTGTTTTCTAATAATTAAATGCCAAATAATCTATTTTAAATGGTCGTATAACTCTAAAATAATTAAAAAACTTTTTTTCATAATAACAATATGTTTTATTAAATTTTCACAGTACAATATTTATGTAAGAAATAAAGTTGTCTAAATTATATATATTAATTCTAAAACAGCTTGTTTAGTATTATTTAATATCTGTATTCATTTACTTAAGTTGTTTTAATGCATTACAAGCTTTAAAGTTTTTGCATGTCTAAAATTTTTGTGTAATAATTTACTTATGTAAACAAAATAAAATACGCACAGATTTTTTCGAGCTTTTACTGATTCTGCTCGCTACTTAAAGAAAAACAGAAGAAAACTTTCAGAGCCACTTTTACCATCATCAGAAATTGAGGAGAACGATGAATTTGTTGTTAACCTAGGTTACAGAAAAGTGTCAAGCTTTATTGAAACTACAAACAAACAAACTGTAAATAATGGTGAAAGATCAGTTGTTAAGTGGTTTCAAAATCTAAAGGAAAAGTTTTACAGCAAACGATGAAATTATTTCTATAACTTAAAGCTCATAATTTTTAGGTAAAATTGATTAAAACTATGTTTTTTTTTAAACTTTAGTCTATGACTTTAAATTATATTAGTTTGTACAAAAGTGTCGTTAAACTTTGAATGTTTTAATAATAACGTGCTACAACACAATCCTGGAATAGACATTAAACTGTATCCGTAGTGTATGGCTCGATAACCGAAAGGTTTTTTCATACACCAGAACCTTGGACCAAACTTTTTGAGCCCTTATTTTTTTTGTTCAATAAACCATACTACACTGAACGTTAAGTTAAAAGTAAAATTAAATTATGATGAATATTTTCAAAAGTTTCGAATGTTTTGAGATTAATTTAGTAAGTCTTTAACTAGCATAATATGTTTAAGATAGTTTTTGTCGTAAGGTTCTGGTCGTAAGGTTAATAATACAGTCACCTCTCGCGAATCTACGCACATTTTTTTCACAGCAAATGTTCGTAACTAAACGAGAGAATGTAACTAGACGAGAGTTAGCAAATATACCTACTAGACTCTTTCTCTAACACCATGCAAGACAGGCTTAATCTTATGTGGCAAGGAACAAATTAGCTAAAAATAATAGATTTGTTTAGTTAAAATAAAACCCTAATCTATAAATATTGTGAGATTTCAAACATTTTATCTTGTTTATATATTTAGTTTTAGGTATACAGGGGATTAAGACAAAATTTAATATAAAAAGAAAAGTCTTAAATTTCTTGAGGTTCCTTATGGAAGGCAATAACTGAAAATTCAAAAATCTTAATTTTATAAAAATCAATATCCTATATTTAAATAAATATTTACTTTAAACTTTCTTTAAAATATCCCTTTTATTTTTGTTGCAGTATACGTAAAATCCTGAAAAATGCTAAAAATACCTGAAGTTTGAAAATTTAAGCAAAATAACTGGTAGAACCTTAAATTTGAGAAATTTATAAAAACCCTTAAACTTTGAACAATTTTATCATGTAAAACAATAAAATTTAAACAAGATATGAAAGATCTATCGTATATATATGGTTTTTTTGATAAATCTTCAAAGCGTAACTAAACGAGAGTGCGTAACCAAACGAGTGCGTAGATTGTAAGAGGTGACTGTATTTGTTTTTTAATTTTTCTTATAAGTAAGTATGTAGAGTATAAGTTTAATTTTTTCGATTATTTTGAAATTAACTCAAACTTCCTAAAAACATTTGTAATTAATACAATTTTATTTAAATTATCATACATAAGCTTATGTTCAAAGTATTTTACAGCTAAATGGTTTCTCATTGAAAAAAAGTAATAGAAAAAGTAGTTTGAAATAGTAATCAAACTACACTTTTTAATTTTGTTTAATCTATTTTATTACCTTACATTTTTCATTACCTTACAAAAGAAGACAATGATCCAGATGCAGTTTACTTACCGGATACTTTTTTGAAACGTTATTAAAACAACTACAGTGATTATTAGTTACAAGATAATGTTTAAGTTTTTAATCAAAATTTTTATCCTTCTCATACTTACATAAAAACGTTAAAATAATTCTTTAAGTAATTTTTTAACTAGTTTTAATTAAAAAATAATAACTTTATAAATACTTTATCTTGACTAGTTAATTTCTATCGTAAAAATAACGTGCATAAAAATTATGTAAAACTAATTCAAGTTTTATTAAAAATGTTTTTACTTTTTTCTATACCGTTTAAGGCTTACGTTAAGAGTTTAAACAGTACTAAGAAAAAAAAAAACTACCACTACTTTAATATAAAATGTTATAGTTAAACAATATTTTAGTGATGTTTATTTAAGACTACTTATAATTATTTTTTCTTAACTACCAGTTTGAAATTTAATTAATTGAATTTTAGACTTATAATCAACCTCTTATTATTTTGCTAGTCTCATATGTAATGTTTTATCATAATGAATTAATAATAAATAATATTAAGCTAAAACAAGAGTTGTATGACTTAAGCTTGTGTTTATTTATAGTTTTCTTTTAATAATTAAAAGCTTTTGTATATTATAAACACTAAACTTTTATTAGATTATGGGATCTTTGAATGTAAAGTTTTGTAAATTTATACAATACTATTGTACTATTTTTATTGATAAGTGTAACATTTGAATAAAGTGAATATAAAGCTTTTATTAAAATGCTTATATAACCGTTTCTTTTTAAAATAATTTCGCTAGTTTTTTTATAAAGTCTAGCTATTTGTAAATGTATGATGTTTTTCGCTTTTTAAACACTCGATCATTTCATCTGATAAACTGGTTGTTGAATTTTAAGTTAAAGACCAAAATAAATACAACAGCTTTTTAAGGCAATAGTACTACATGTTCTAAACGAGTTATCTTTAGACTTTGATACTAAAGAAATTGAAAATACTTTATGCAGGATTAATTTAGATAAAAATAGTTTGTAAATATAGGACTTATATGTCACTTATAACCAATAAATCCTGGACACGACATTAAACTTTATCCATGGTGTAGGACTCGATAACCAAAATACTTTTATGTACATCAGATCTTTGGACCAAATTTTTAAGTGCTTATTTTTTTGTTGTTTAATTTAGAAATACTTTTTTTTTGTACTATAAATTTAAATTAACAATTTGGGTTCTTATGTCTTTTACTTACAATAACTTCAGAGTCTGTTTGTGGACGTTAGATTTTTCTATTTGTTGAAACAACGCTGTTTGTTTTTGTAAGAAGTTTTGTTTATTTTTTGTCGCAATTTTTACATAATTGTATATTTGTTTAAAAAATAATAACTAGCATTTCAACAATGTAGAAAAATGCTAACATTCTACTAATCCAGCTGAGTGATAAAATAAAATCATAGATTACAACGATTTAAAAACAATGTATATATAAAAAATAGTTGATTGATCTTTAATATGATTTGAAAAAAAAATTTCTACTACACTCCTCAAATTTTTAACAATCTTTTCAAAGATAATTTTTTTGTTTGAAATATTAAACTAGTAGTTAACTAATAAAAACAATAACCTTTTTCAAATTATATTTTAACAAATAGCTTATTGTTAAGGTTACAATTTATTTTAACTAAAGCATAAAAACAGCTCTACCAAGTATAATCGTATCCTCCTATAAAACTATATAATTTTAACTATAAGAACACTTTAACAAAGTAAACTACTTAATATCATATAAAAATATAATAAAGTTGAGAAATAGAATGGTAAATTGTAAAAATAAACATTTTAAATTGTTTTTGTTTTATACTTACTTTCAAATTTTTCAATCTAATAAATAAACAAATAGCTACACAAAAAAACCTATAAAACCGATAAAATTTAGCTAAAACAAGTTAAGACATACGTTAAAAATTAATACCTATACAATTAAATAACTAACTAATAAATATTTAAATGATTTTTATCAGGAATATGAAAAAGAACATTAAACAATTTGTTGTCTATTAAATAAAAACGTAAATAACTCGATTAACTAAAATAAACTAAATTACAAATACCTTTTGCATAAATAAATAACAAATATTTAATAAAAGTTTCATGAATTTCTGTTTTAAAAATAATTAGTTTACTTCGCGTATTTGATCATAATACTTAAAGTATGTCATATTGATTTAGTTTAATTTACTTTAAAACATACAAAGTTGGCATTAAATGTATATTTGTTTATTAAAAGTACAACATACTAAAAATTTCATCAACCATAAAATCGTCAGACAATAAATGATTGTAACAAGGAAGAGAAGTGGAAAAGTAAGTTTGGATACAAAGGGTAATTGTGTGATCCGCGAGCATGAATACATATTAACTAAAATAAGACCCGTGAAAAGTAAGACTTCAGCCCGCGAAGATGAAAATCTGACCAGCTTAGAAATTTAAAAAACTTACACTAAATGTTTTACAGTTTGAAAAAAGATTTAAAAATATCAGATAAAACTTACAGGAGATTAAAAAACTACATTAGAGATTTCGGGGTGTGTTATGAAGAGTAAAAAAGATAACGTTGTAACTAAACTTGGAACTGCAGCCCGCAAAGATTTTCTTTTTTTTAATTTGTCCCGCAATAACCAAATGCCTATCGACCCTTGATATAGAGAGTAATAAATATCTTTTTTAAAACAGAATATTCCATTGTATTTAACACAATTATCAGTAAGGTTTGAGAAAACGAAACATTTCGTCCGTTTTTTTTCTTTAGAGTTGTTTCTAAGCTAATCTTGAAAAATTAAATATTAAAAAACAATGGTGTTTTACCAACTTATAAACTGTAGAGGTCTTGTTAAGCTAAAAATTCAAATAGTAGTAAGTGTATTTTATAGCTTAGTTCAAGTGAGTTTGTAAAAACTTTAATTAAATTATCTTAAATTTACTTAAGTTTGTAGCCTACACTTTAAATTTACAAGTAATTCTTTTTGGTAAAAGACCACGTGTTTTCTTTTAAATGTTTCCGATTTAACACATCTTTTTCATACTTTTTTTTGATTTTATTAATAAAAATTGTTGCAACTGAAAAAAAGTAACTACAAAATTATATGCAAATGTTACAATACAATTATTTTAAGGTCAAACATAAATTTACAAACAAAATATCTGCAAATGCGTTTTAAGTTAAATTTTGAACATATAATATTTTCAAACTTTATTCAAAAACTTTAGACACAATTAATTAAAAAAAGTTTTAATGAGCAAACATGTTTAAGCTATATTTCGGCTAACCAATTTCAATTACTACTGTTAGCAACTAATTTTACAATTAAATTTTGACCAAGTAAACAGTTTTAGGTTTTATCAGAAAGTACAAAATTAACAAATAAGCAAAGTTATTTAGAAATAGATTAAGTGTTTATAAATACATAATTATAAACTAACTAGTAATTTAGCTAAGATATGCAAACGTACAAAAATGAAACAAAAAAAAAAAGCGACAAATTAGACAACACAATTGTAGCAACTTATAGAGATTAGATTTATAAACGTGCTATTGCTTTTGCATAACTTAGGTTTAGACGTTTTTATAAACAATTATATTTAATGTATTTATAAAAACGTTTAGACTTAATTCATGCAAGCAACAGTAAGTTTAGCCTAGGATAACAGTAAGTGTAACGAATTTAATTGCCGGGCCGGATCAGGAAAAATTTAGTCTTTGGCGGGCCGGAGCATTTCGATTTAGTGATATAAAAAGGACAATGCCTTTTTAAATCCGGATCCGGCCAGATCCTAATTTTAAAATACTATCCAGATCCGACTGGGTACTAATTTTAAATCTAGATCCGGATCCGGCCGGAATGTAATTTTATAAATACGGTTGATCACTTTTTTGAATCCTTCTAATTCATAAAAAATCTAAAGTGTGCCAACTTAAGATGTAAATTGAGACATGTCAGATGTTTATATAATGTCTATACATAGAATTGACAAAGGTAGAAATGTAAAATATCAGATTTTAATAAACACTTTGCTTGGGGTAATTTGACAAAAGGATATTCCAATTAAGTTAGAACAACACAAAATATTATGACAAAATGCTGTTTTTATCAGTACACATAAAATTTAAAAGCCATTAATAAACATGTTCTCTTACAGTTTTTTTTTATAAAAATATGATACAAAATCTTTTAATATTGACATTTGAGGGCCTGTCACTTTGCTCGCGGGCCGGAGTCCTTTGAAATTTAGAAAACGGTCAGGGACCTGTTGTTTTCACTCCGCGGGCCGGATCTGACCAGTACTTTGTCCACCCCTAACGTAGATCTAAATTAGCAAGCAACAGGACGTATATAAAATCTAATCTCTATAAATAGTTCAAGATGATTTGTATAGTGTGTCGCTAATTTTATTTTTGTGTATGTATGCTTATCTTGGCTAAATTACTAATTGATTTATAATTATAAATAGGTAATCTATCTCTAAATAATTGTGTTTAGTTTTCTAATTGTGTATTTTCTGATGAAAACTAAAACTGTTTACTTGCTAAAAATTTTCATTTTAAATATTTGCTAACAGTGATAACTGAAAAGGGTTAGCTGTTTTATACCTTAAACTTTTTTGTTCAATAAAAGTTTTTGAATTGCTTGTGTCTCAAGTTTTTATATAAATTTTAGTACTAAAACGTTATTTTATACTTGAATAAACCTTTTATATCAAACTTTTTTGTTATTATAACCACATTAGATAAAAAATTTACTAGTTTCTTTTGCTTTTTTAAAGTTCATTTGACTCATGAAAATAACTTATTTTGTATATAAATTTTAAATAACTAATTCACTTAGCGTATTTGATCATAATATATGAAGCAGGTTTTATGAAAATACTTTAATTTACTTTATAACACACAAAAAACTGTTATCAAGCATAAAATCGTAAGACAATAAATGATTGAAAAAGGAAAAGGATTGGAAAAGTACTATGATGTTTTTTGATTATAATGACAAAAATTACTAAGAGTTAAAGATGAAAACTTACATAACGAAATATAGTTAGTGAAGAATTAATTAATCATTGCTTAATTTAACTTTAACAGCCACTAGGTTATTTCGAAATTTACTTTTATAAATATAAACAATGATGTATCTTTCCGTTACAAATGCAGCTTAGTTTGTTTAAAATAATAATGCTCAAGAAAAGTAAAGAAAGACAGTGAAACAATGGATATAAACTAAGATTTAGACTCAATATCAGATTTTTTGGCATCTAGTACATTAGTAAGGCAATTTTAAAAATAAGATGCATAAATATGTTGTTTTCATAATTCTCCGGTTAGTTTTGTCAATCTTAAAATTTTGCTCGTCAAAGACTTTGGACAAATCTATACCTAATTGGAAAAAAAACAGCAAACAGTCAAATAAAGATGATAAGATTTAAATAAAACTTTACATATAAAATTAAACTACCTTAAAAAGCTGGCAGAAACTGTGAAATGACTAAAAGTACTGAGAAATCACAACGATATATATATTACAATAACAAAATATAAGAATCTAGGATTGACTATCTGTTATACTACCATACGAATTTGTTTTGTTATTAATGCTTTGCCTGTTTTGGATATCTTCGTTTTCAAAATTTTCATAATCTATATTTGGATTGTTTATTCCAGACAATCCTTCCACACTGTTTTTTATGCCGTAAAAAAAGTAAACTGCAAAACCTGTAACAAAAATAGAATTTTAAACAATGTGTAAAATAAATACAATATCGATTATCCAATTATTATTGTATAATTAAATATAACTATATGTATACATGTATAAAAATATTTTTCTAATTTAACACTATTTTCAAACACAAGCTGAGTTTATGGGCTTTTTATTCAGTAAATTATTTTTTACTTAAGTCCTACTTCTAAAATAGTTCTTAAACAAGAAAAAACTACTAACAGTTGTTGAAGAAACATTTCAAGATTTCAATAGATTTAAAATATCAAAGTGTAACTAAAAAGTTTAAATTTATGAAACATGCAACTCATTTTAATATATTTGTATTTACACTCGGTTTTTTTTTTGATTGCTCATCGTTAAAAGAAATTTAAATAAATAACAAGGAATTAATCTTGAGTGACTGTTAATTTTCAATAGTTTAAACTGCTACATGAGTTTTGCTTGTGTTATACATTGAAAATATCAAGAGCACATGCAAAGTTTTCCTCAAGAATTATAAAGTGTGAAAACTACCCCACTTATTTTTTTTTTTTTAAATACTTAGCTTTCCCCACTTGTTTTTAACAACAGTGAGCACAAACTGTTTTATTCCCGTTATTTATTTTATTATATAAGTTAAAATTTTGCAACAACAAAAAAGAACAAGTTCTTTATTAATTGTGTTAGAACAACTGTAAATCTAGCAAACACATATTTTAAACTTGCCCATATTGAATAATATTTGTTTACTTTTTATACCTTTACCTCTAACATACATCGACTAAAATTTAAAACCAAGAGGTAGTCTATAAGTTTTTTTTTCAACTAGACTATAAGTTGCTAGGGTGTAAATTACAAAAGTTAAAACAGTATTTTTGTTTGGGATAACAGTATACAACTAATCGATTTATTAATTTAAAAAATTAGAGTGATTCAAATTCAGAAGAAAATATTTAAAATGTGAAACAAATAAACTTTCAAAGGGTTAAATCTTACTGTTCTTTATTTGATTAAAATTAAAAACGTAGAACAATTGTTAAGTTGACCTGAGAAATAAATAAAAAAGCAAAAACTTTCTCATGAAAAAAAAAGAAGTTCAGAAATAATTTCCTTTTTTTTACCCGAAAACTAATAGAAAAAGTTTGAAAAACATATCGAGCTCTTTCATAAACTTTTCATAAAGGTGAGCTACAGAGATGACTAAAATTCGTAAGTATTGACAATCTATTAATACTGAAACAGTTACTCTAACAATTTTTTTTTGTTAGATGACTAAATATAACAAACAAATGATAAAACTTTACTAAAACTTTCAACAAACATACCAACTGACGTAAAGTTTGGTTACAGTGTAAATTTTAAAAACTCTATTCTTATTTAAATATAAGCACTGATAATAACTTCAAAAGAATATTTATAACAAAACTGACCAATAACCATCCATACAGCAAATCTAATCCATGTTCCAGTAGGAAGCTTCAACATTAGATATAAATTTACAAACATGCTGATGAAAGGCACCCATGGAACTAGTGGCGTCTATTTCATCAATATTTAATTAATTACATTTAACTTTATTTACAACCTTTCATTTGTGCATCTAATTAACTTTTGATACTTTATTTTTTTCAATGTAAAAAAACTACCAACTTTAAAATTGAGTTGTTGTTTTGATTCAGGGTGGATGTTTATTATTAAGATAGCTCCAACAATGAAAGTCATCAGCAACGAAATGAGCGTGTAACCCCACCAAACTCGCACGCATTCCTTGCAAAACACCAGCAAACAGCATAACACCACCATCAGTATCACTGCAAAAATATTTATAACATAAAATGTTCAGCGTTGCTGAATAAGTTTAAAAACATTTAGTAAAAATAATTCTATTATCCTTAAGTTAATTATCCTTCTTAAATAAGCAATTCTTATCAGCTGTAGTGTTTCACGGATAAAAAATATATCAGTACTACCATATACACTTACTGAAAACTCCAATAAAAGTTTGTAATGTTAACATAGTAAACTTAGCTATACGGAAATAAGTAATTAGTATAAATAAGTATAGCTTAATTTAAAACAATTCGAAAAAAAAACGTTTAAAAAAAACTTAAATAACTCCAGGGTGTAATTTCTTTAAAAATGCATATTTAAAATTTTGATGAATACATAAAAGAATATCATCATATGTATCAATTAAATGACAATAATAGATTTCTGAAAAACTATCCTTCAAAATATTCATATAAATTTTTATCTGACAAATATACAAACAAATATTTGCACAAATCGTACCAATTATTCTTTTTTTATCTACCTTACCAAATTTTTCAGGATTTACAAATATACAGGTCTGAATAATCAAAAAAAGTCATCGTCTAACTGCAGTGCAAGTTTGTTTAGTTCTACGAGTTATACCAGTATAACTCTTAATATTTTAAAAGTATTATGTTAAGTCGAAATGGTTTCATTTTTCATTGATGAATTATTTAATCTAAAAACATAAAGCGAAGGATTACCTTTGTAAATATAGACAATAACAGTAATTGTAAAACTTAAATTAGAAAGAATATTTAAATTGTCTTATAAAGTTAAAACAAACTTAACCTTAGTTATTAATAATAAAAAATCTTAATATAAAACAATATATGGTGTAAATGTGCATATTGTAAACAAAATTTAACAATAATATTCGTTTTAGATTTAAAGAATGGTTTAACTTTTAAAAACTTTGTTATCAGTTTATGATGACAATATGATTTAACTTTAGATTAAAAAAGAATAAATTTAAAACTAGTTTTTTAAGTATTTTAAGTACTTCTTCTAACACCTTAGCTGAAACTTAAAACACATTAAACTTAAAGAACAAAAAATTTAATCTGCAGCTGAACATTAAAAACAAAATTTTAACTTAATTTTTTCTTGCTTCATGTGGGTACATTTAATGCAGAATATTAAATTTATATTTTTATATTTGTAAACTCTGTTTCATTATCGTAGTTTATATTTTAAATATTTTTAGAAATAGAACTTCTAAAATGTTATCAATCTAACCAACCTACAAAAATAGTGTACAAATTAACTCTGCTTGAAGTTCGATTGTTACAAGGGGAGTTAAGTTCGTATTTTCTTTTTAATCTTTCCATTGCTGCAACTGCTTTAAACTCATGTTCGCTCGAAGTGTCGATCTCATTTGTTAATACTAGGAAAAAAAAAATTGAAACTCAGATAGACCATGAGTTAAATATCTATTGTACAAACTTATTTTATTAGTTTAACATTAAAACCATTAAACTAAATCATACTAAACTTAAAATTAAATGCACTGAGTTAAAAGATAGTAATAAAACATAGAATACACTAAAACAAAAACTAACAAGAGTCAGCTTTCGTAGGGGAATACCGTAATTTGAGAACAGATGCAGCAACTAATGTGTAAGCCATCAACGTTCCGATTGACATCATATTTACAAGAGCTTCCAAATCAAATATCATCGCTAGTAGTGCTGTATGTAATAAATATGAAAATTGGTTCACCTAAATTATTTTTAATCTGTTAGTCCAGTACACGACAGTTTAAATTTACAACACGTAGAGCTAAAAACGTTCTTGAACACATTTATTTATCTTACTTGTTATCACAAATAGCTTTGCAATGTTAAAAAATAGATAAACTTTTGATAATAAAAAAATAGCTGAAGTTTCTTTAATAAACTATAAAAAATTGGTGCAGATGCTCTACCTATTTAATCAAAAAAAAATTTAATATTATAAAAAGTTTATTATTAACTAATAATCAAATAAACTTTTGTTTACAAACGATTTGTTGTAATTGTAGTATTTTTATCTTACTAAATTATCTTAATAATATAAAATAAATGGATTTTTTTTTAAACTTGTAAAGTTTCCGTACCCTCTAACAAAACTACTACGCGTCACCTTTGAAAACAAAACAAAAACAAAATCGACCACTTTTTCTATCAAACTAAAAAAAAGTATCGAGAATCGTCAAATATTTTATAAATACTTTTTTGTTGGTAGTATGTTTAAAACCAAATATATTAGTGCATTTAGTACTTATAAAGATTTCTTTTTACAATTTCTAATATAATCAAAACACAAATTTTTATGCTTGCATGATGATTTTAATTCGTGCATGATAAAACTATATACCTACTAAAGAAATTTTTGCTACACATTTAAAGAAAAAGATATATTTGCTTAAGTTTGCTATAGTTTTAACCGGTATATAATTCATCAAAACTTTAATTTGTTTTATTTGATAGAACAAGAATTATATTAGTTGATCAGGGTTGCCAAATGTGTTTTGAAATATTTTTTCAAGTTTTATAAATTATTTCCAGGTTTTAAAAGAACAAGTTTTTGGTCTATTTCTAATATAAAACTAAGTTTAAGGTAAAAAACTGTCTAAAATAGTATAACAACATTGAAAACATACTTTAAGTGTGTTATTGATAAAATAAAAATATTACAAAAAAACTATCTATATGATAAGATTTTTGTATCTAATCGAATTTTTAATATTTTACGTGTTAACATAGTTTAAAGTTCTATGTTTTTCCAGACTTTTTTTTAACTTTAATTGTCAAACTCTAGGTTTTTCAAGGATTTGAAGTCTTTTGACAACCCTGTGATACTTAATTTTTGAATACTTAATAAACTTTTTTAAACTACGCCACACTACAAATAAATTAAATAGACTTAAACTTGCTAACAGGAAAATATTCCAGATGCAACAGTAGCTCTAACGGGAGTGCCTGAGCTGTTGACGTTGGCAAAGTATTTGAATATAAGTCCATCTCTCGCCATGCTGAACACGATTCTCGGCATTCCAACTGCACCTCCAAGCAAGCTAATTGAGTACAAATGTTTGTTGTTACAACTTTACATAAATAAACAAAAAAAAACTTTTTAAATAACATTATTTAATGCAATATATTAAAAACTGTATACTGTAATTATTATTATTATTCAAAGACTGTAAAAGTATAACAAACTCCTATGTATTAACTTTCTATTCTCGTACATTCTTAATATTGCTTAATAGTTTAAGTTAATTTTTTAAAACTATTTGATCATAAAATAATTTTTCATCTATAAATGTTTTACAAAAAAAAAATTAACTTTGAATACAAAACCAATCATAATGTTTACGATTTACATGTATTAACTCTAACAGAATATGATCAACAACTACAAAAAAAATATGTTAATACATTGTTGATACGTGTTAGAAATACGCAAACTACAACTGAAAAACACTAAAAAGCAGGGATTGCAGTAGAAAAACAATTGAATATAACCTAGCAAGCAGAGCCACCATGGATCCTAGTGCCAGTGGAATGGCGGCCCAGCTGAAGCCGACATACTTGAACGCAGCAGGGATGGGCGCATTGACGTCCATCAGACAATATGGCTCCATCAGTGTCAATACGCTGGACACTAGCGCGTATGCAACAAAGCAGATAATCAGGGTCAGCATGATAGACCTGGGAATTGACTTTGATGGGTTTTTTGCCTCTTCCCCTGTTGTTATTTAGGTAGCTTGTTGTTAACGTAATTAGCAATCAGATAATTAACCGGTTCGTTTATGAAATAGTCTACTTTAAAAAAATGCTAACCAATTGATAATGGTCGCTATGAAAATTTAAGAAGAAATAACTGTACTGAAAAGTATTTCACTAACTAAAACAACATCTTAAAATATGAAAAAATTTGTAAAATTTAATAGCTTATATATGCAATAGTTAATTTTCAATAGTCAAGTTATTTTGTTTAAGATATTTTTGCATATTAATCTAAGGTAAAAAAAGTAGGACTAAAAAAGTAAGTTTTTAAAAATTAGTATTTAAACTAGTTCGGGTAATTTTCTAAAGTTTTTACATTTAATTACAAAGCTCAAATTTTTTTACCATGTAGATAGCAAAAATATTTCATTAAAGTCGGGAAGCCAACAAATATTAAAAAAATACTACAACGAAATTATGTAAAGAGTTTTTAAATTATCTAAACTAAAAAATTCAAACTATTTTTTACTAGACAAAGTTATCTTTTTAAAAATATTAAAATCTAAATAATATTTTTAGACAATAACATCTTTGAATTTTAATCTTCATCTTTTTTCATCAAAAGTTTTTGTTCAAAATACAAGTTTATTTATTAGTCACTAACCCAAGCAGGCAATGACATCGAAACCGACAAAAGCGAAGAAGCAAGTAGCAGCGCCCTGCATCATGTTGGAAAATCCGAATGGTAGGAATCCACCGACACCGACCTCACCAATATCACTGCTGTTACACACTTCAAATATCTCTGTTTGGTTCAAACTCCAGTTGTGAGGGTCAGCTGCAAGGTTGGGTAATTATAAGAATTAACGAAATATGCTGGTTTGGCTAAACAAAAGGGCTATATTAGGGATGGGAAACGTTTTTGGTCGGCGACCAAGATGTAAAAAAAAATTGTCCTTGACGGGCCGGAGCATTTCAATATAATTTAATTATTGAAAAGTAATCAGTCATCCAATTAATTTTGACTAAATACTAATTCTATGATTATATTTATGACTAAATAAAAACATTTTTAATAAACCTAATGTAATTTTCAAATCTCTAAATTTTCCTAATTTTTTTTGCTCCTAATTTAAAATACCAAAATATCTAGTGTACGTTTCAAAATTTGGTTGAGCGAGTCAGATTTATACGCTCACGGGCCGGATTCTAATTGAATTTTACAAACATTGGCGGGTAAATAAAGAAATCACTAGTTTTCGAGATTAAGTGCGTACATTATTGATGTCAATACCAAGTATAAATTATTTCTTCTTTTTGTTAAGTAAGCATCAAAGTATATCGGCTCTCCGTTGTAGGTGCCGGTAAAGACTTTATATGGTAAAATGCAAAATTTTTTAAAATACAGTTAATTCACAAGTCGATATAATAAACCAATTCACCTTGATCTTAAAAAAAAAAACTAAACCGTACATTGCCGCAAAGAATTGTCGATTGCAATTTTTTACTAACAAATGTCGTCTAAAGATAAACAGTTGTAATAAATAAGAACATTAAGAAATACGTTAGTCTATCGGATTTATTCATTGATAAGATTAGTCACATTAGAAATAAATATACTTTTATTATAGTAAATTCAAACTTAAAACCAGTTTTTAAAAGTGTACTTGATATTTAAAAAATCTAAAATTTGATTTTAACGTTAGCTGAAAAATTTTTCGCATAGACAAAAATATATTAAACTTAAAGAACGGATGTAAAAGCCTAGCTTAAATAAAACAATTTTACAGTAAATGCCAACAACTTTTCTAAAATTTTTTTGTTTATATTTTGTTTATGTTTATGTTATTTTAACGTGCCTACTTCAAAAATGATTAGTTTAATTACGTAATACTGTTTACAAAATTTTAGTTTAAAATGTATACGTTGTGATATATGTTTTGTTTAATAAAATTAGCGTATGTTAAAAACCTTATACTAGACTCCGTAGAACTGTGTTATTAAATTAGCACAAAAATTGTCGTTTGTTTAAATAAATTAAGTATTTTGTCGTAACTGTTGTTTTAATAATAAAATATCAAATGTGTTTTTTCACTTCTGTGTATGTAATGATAGAAACTTCTTATCAAATACAAACTAAAATAATTTAAGAGCAAAAATATTTATGTAAATAATTGTTAAAAACAAAGTTAATTCCTATAAGCTTCAGTACATAGTGGGCTGAAAACAGGGTTCAAGCGGCCATTGACTATAATAAAATAGTTTTGCTGAAAATTATACTAAGTGTTAAACATAGTTAGACAACCACAGAGCAGATCAGAGATCACAGTATCAAATGAATGGTGTTGGATAAGAGTAAAACACACCAAAAGAAGCTCTTCAACTTGTGGAACAAACAAAGAAAAAGTAAAACGCCAGACTGTGTAATCAATTTAAGTTCCTACAAGTTGTCACTAAGTGAAAAATCAGCATTGATGTTTGGTTTCAAACGAAGCATTATGCCTAAACATATTGATGAAGTAAAAACTAAAGCTTCTATTGAGAGTCAAACCAAAAAAGTTTGTTCAAACGAAAACAAAACTCTGAATTATGACATGCTAGAAAGTCTAAGAAACAGTAACACAAAGTTTATTTCTGAGAGTAACAAAGCATGTGTAACCAACAAAAACAAGGCAATACACAGAACACTAATAAACCTTGCTAGGAATAAAAACATTAAGAGCCTAAATATGGACAAAGGAAACGGAGTTGTGATAATGAACACAAAAGATTACAATGATAAAATGAATAAGATTCTAGACTAGAAGATGGCAGTAAGTTCAAAAAACTTAACTTTGAACCAAACTCAAACAACTACAGCAGAGCACCTTGGTACTTGAAAGAAAAAACTATATACAGACTTGTATACAAATACATTAAACCATTAGTCACTGACAAAGTGTACTATAAGTTAATACCCAAAGAAACACAACCTGGAAAAATGTACCGTTTTGCTAAAAACCATAAAACTAATTGTCCTCTTAGACCAGTACTATCAGCAATAAAAACCCCAGAATACGTCTTATGTAAATGGCTAGAGATAGAACTTAAACCATACTTAAAAAGTGACTGGATTACTAACTCCAGCTTTGAGTTTGTTGAAAAATTGAAAGACTATCGACCATTGAACACAGACATTTGTGTCACATTTGATATCAAGAGTTTGTATACCAACGCCCCGTTGGAGGAGACTATTAATAAAGTTACAAAAGTAGTATACATAGACAATCCTAGTTCAATATTTGCTCGATCAAAAATGACTCAAACAGTATTTAAAAATCTTCTAAGAGCATGCTCACAAAGCATCTTTATGTTCAATGGGACCATATATCAACAAACAAACGGTTTATCAATGGGCTCACCTCTTGCCCCTTTACTGGCCAACTGGTTTGTCAGTCAATTAGAGACAGAGCTGCTCAACAAAACTGCAAGGCCTAGAATGTATTGCAGATATGTTGACGACATTTTCTGCATTTTCCAAAATAAAGAACAAATAGATCAGTTTGATAAAAAACTCAACAATATGCATCAAGACATGAAATTTGTAATCCAGACTTGCCAAGAAGGTAAACTACCATATCTCGATACACAGGTGACAATAAAAAACAACAAGTTTATAACATCAATATTCAGAAAACCAACAAGCACGGGCGTGCTCATGAATTTTAACTCGTGTGTACCGCAGTCGTGGAAGAGAAATTTAGTAAAAAACCTGAATCACAGAATCAAAAATCTTGTTACAGAAGATCTACAAATTGACGAGTGGCAAAAGGTAAAAGAGCTGTTGATGAAAAACTTATTTCCGGCCAAGTTTATCGATGAACAAAAACAAAAGAAAGACACCTTTGAGACAGAATTAATTGAAAATAAAGATGATAAGAAACAATACATTACAATACCATATGCTAAAAAGACGTCAGAGAAATTCGCCAAGAACATAAAAGCAGTATTTGAAAGCATCGGGGTAAAAGTCTGCATTACTTATAGATTAGAAAAAGTAGGGAAATATTTCTCACTAAAGGATTCAATAAGTCGCTTGTATCAAAGTTGTATTGTCTATAAATTTACGTGTCCAGGTGATCTGAACAACCAGTACATTGGTGAGACAGAAAGACAACTTTTCGTCAGAATTAAAGAACATGTGACTCCAACCAACAGTGCGGTGTTTAAACATATTGAAAATTTTGTATTTTGTACTAATTGTAAAAACATTTATAATTGTTTCAAAGTTATTAAAACGTGCACATCGTATAATGAATTATTATATTCAGAAGCTCTACTAATTAAAAAATTCCAGCCAAATTTGAATAATCAGCTTGGTCCTGATAAAGGATCAAGAGTAACTATTAATATATTTAAATAATCCATTTTGTCTTAATTGTTTATAAAAATCCATTTTTGTCAATTACTTGTCGTTTTAATTAGTTGTGTTTGTTACAAATGATATAATTTCACTCAATTTATTTTGTGTTTGTTTAACTAGGGAGTGTTTAGCATTTTGATAAGGGAATTTGGACATTCCGAAAGCGCTTAAGTTTTTAATAAAGTTTATAATGAAAAAATTTGTTTGTCTTGTAGTAAAATGGTACTTAATTTCATTAAAAGGTCTAAATATGTCTGAATAGTTAGACTGAACTTGACTTCTTTGTTTCAAAATTGGTTTTTTTACTTTTCTGCTTCAAGTATTGAAAAAGCTATGTAAATTTAAATCCAACCAGTTTTTGCCTTTTATAGTTTAAAAATTACTTAAAATTCATCATAGTTTTTTTTTCCAAAAATAGCTTGCAGAAAGTTATAAAAAAATACCTGTAAGGCTTATTTAAAAATTTCTTTTAACCATTTTTCTTAAATTAAATTTATTTGTATCGGAAAATACAATAAGTTATTTAAAAAGTTTTCAAACTTTTTTTTTGTTTTTAAAGATTGTTTTTTTTAAACAGAACAAATAGGTATCAAAATATTGCTTATATAAACCTGAAAAATAGTTATATGTCAATTTTTTATATATTTTTTTATATTAGTTTATCGCTCTGTATTTTTGTTTTACAGCTTTTGTTTGTTTTTGATGAACTGCTTTGTAGGGAAACGGCGTAATGCAGTACAATTCAAACAATAAATTAGTGTAAAATAGTTATATGCCTAATGATAGATGTTTCAGCACTAGGCAATTAAGACATTCTTTCTTAAAAATACCCTATATTTCCCTAATTAAAATTATGAAATTTTCGAAAGAATAGCGGTTTTTTAAATGCAAATTGAAAAAAAAAACCTTTAACTTTTTTAAATTTAACACTTAACCAAGGAAAAGAAAAAACCTAAAAAATATATGTCTAAAAGCTTTTAAGGTAGTTTTTAGCAGTTGCTGTAGGCTTTAAATTTGTCATAAATTTGTGGTCTTTTCAACTTATTTTTATATTTCAAAATACCAAAAAATTGCTTCATTTAAGCTTACATAACATTTAATATACTTAAAGCAGAATAGAACCAAACCCAGTTTTTAAAAGAGGAACCCCAGCTTTAAACAACTAAGTAAATCTCTTGGTATAACTTTTAAGTCACTAAAATGGTCGATGGCCACTTGCCAGCCCACTGTGCAATAAGAAGTTTTTCATACAACAACGAAAACTAGTTTCTAATCATGTGATAATTTTACCAACTAGTAACAATAAGTTTTGTTATTAGTCAACATAATTTTTTTAAGCAAAACAAACCTTTAATAAATCCGGAAACACTAGTTACTAGTAAAACGACTATGTTCAAAACAGTAAAAATTGACATCAATTTAGCAGAAGTTGACATTCCACAGACGAGTAGAACTAGAAATTAAAGGTTTTAATATTAGGATATATGGTTTATTCTATGTAATTTTTAATTATATGTTGCGATAAGGCATATTATTAATTGCAAAAATAAGTCGTTACAAGTTTGAATAAACTGAGAAGAAAAAAAATCAAGTGGCAACTTATGTAACTGTATGTATTAAGTAGATGCACAAATTGCTTTAAGTAGATACAATTCAAATTTTGAATTTTGTTTACAATACAATGTTTCACTCGCTTGAACCTAATTAAACAAGATCATCAGTCGAAAAAAATCTGTAATTTTTTTTACATATACATGCAAGAAGACATTAGGCCTAATATCTTCTTGCGTGTTTATGTAAAAATAAAATTTACAGATTTTATTCAACTAATGATCTCGTTTGATAAGGTTCAAGCGAGTGAAACATTATATTGTTAACAAAATTTAAAACTCTGAATTGATCATTCTCCTTATATTTAAGTCGAGAACTTTTATTGTTATCTATAAAGTAAAAAGTACACAATTAAATAGATAAAAACATCTATTCTAGATTCTCAGCCAGTAAGTGTTTCAATTATGTTTAACTATTACATATAGTAGTTTTTGGTAGGCGAGTATTGATTAAAAAAATGATTAATAATGATTGAAAAGAAACTTGATTTACACAAGTTCTGTGAAACCCCAATTTATAATAACTAAACTAATATAAATTACTTAAGATTAACTGATTTTGTTATTATATTGTACTCACTTGAGTAAAAATACTACCTAGATAAATAAATTTATTGCATGTATTGAAAGCAAATCAAAAATATATTAAGTCAACTATAAAACATTGGAAGAATTTATTTAGCATTAAGTAAAAGTATAATAAACTAGTAATACCTATTTAAACCAAGAAAGCTACTTAAAATATGATATTCACATTTACTTATACTTTTGAAAACTCAAAAACTAAAACTAACTAGTAACTAATAAAATTATAGCGACAGCAATGAAATCTGGGTAAGGAGCAAGCCCAGTAATGTGCATTGGAATTGCTGAGGTCATAAATTTAGATATTTTACCATCTACCAGCGCATCTAAATTTGCAGTAAAACCCCGAGCAACGCTTGATACTCCTGAAGAATACAAAATTTTGCAACATTTATAACTAATTCTTATTACACATAAAAAATGTACATATTATATTTAATTGAGTAAAAACCATGTTTTTAAAATTTAAATTAGATAATTATTTGTGCTTAAAAAGCTATTTCTTGGAAGCTTAATTAAAATATTTATGGACCTAATATATACTATAAGTGAAGTATTTGACAAAAATTTAATAACACTAAGTAAATATTTGTAGTTGAAACATCAAATACTTACAAAATTCTACCAATAGTTTTATTCATATAAGATAAAAAGGTAAAACTAATACAATAAAATAGTTGTTGGCACACTGGAGCTGTTCTTCCACCTATTGAAAACAAAAAGTTCATGAAAAGCTTAATTTTGGAGCTGGAAGAATTGCAGCAACAAGTGAAATAAAAACTTAGTTTTTGAACATTATACATTAAAAAATGTACTGAATGAAAATAAACTGAATATACTAAATGTAGAGTTTACTCTCTGAGTTGAATGTTGCAAGATCAAAACCCAGTGGTCAACACATACACATATAATAAAAACTTTTTATACCAAAAATTATAACAAATTCTGAAATAGCAAAATTTTTAACAATTACAAAACTTTATATTTTTTTCATTGACAATTCTTTTAGTAATTGTTCATAGAATAAAAATACATCTACTTCAGTTATCATTATTTTTTCTATTTAACGATACCTAAAAGTATTTAGAGAAAATTAAGGCTACCTATCTTATCTACTTATCACAGTTGGATTTTTCTAAAATTTAATTAATTTTGTTTTTTGATAATTTTTACTAATTAAAAAAGAAATTATGTAGCTAACAAGTTTGCCTTGTTCATAGTGTAAATTTTATATATTTTCTTAGTGTAAAATATTCATTATAAATAAGTTAAACATTCACAGTAGATTAAACTTTATGCAATAAAAATTTTTAAATTTTAACTAAGGTGAGATCCACAACCTTATATCAAGTAAGGTCCATGGGTAATGAATTTTTATTTTTTGAATTTATTTTTTATAGCTTTATCTAGGATACAAGTTCATTTTCCTAAGTTTAAGAATTATCCTTTTAGATAAGGCTAGTAAAAGTAAGAGACTACCATAGATCTCCTGTTGGAGGAAAACACACAAAACAGTAAAATTAAAATTATCATTAAAATCTATCTCTTCTTTTATTACTTAAGCTAGTAATCTAAAAATTTCAGGATCCTAGCATGATTTAAAACTATTTGTCTTGAAATAATTTGAAAATATTAAGAAAAAAAAGTTGTGTCAAAAAAAAATTAACTAAAAATAAAATACTCCAAAAAAATAATCTCTTTCCCTACAAAATCTTTAAAATTTTATGGATTTTGCTGAAAACACTTTGTAAATTTTTGCCTAAAATGAAGGAAAAGATAAATTTTAGTGAAATAGTCTTTTTTTGCTGTTCAACACCTTCCATAACTAACTTGCCGCAATCCCCAACTTTGACCAGTCACATCTTAAAATTTTGCTTGAGTTTTAATTGTTAAAAGCAACTTGTAGCCTTGTTAAAACCCTAAAAAATGTATCAAAATTAAAAACTGCGTCTTACCCTCTTTCTATGACATTAACATTGGATCTTCTTTAAAATCCTTATTAAATTTAAGTTTTTGTTTAAGTGATAAACAAGTTGGAAAAAATTGTGAAATACTAAAACTTATGCGAAAAGTTTATAATACAAATAAAAAAACAAAACTTTTGTAGTAATATTTTAAAAGTTTTGTATAATCTACACTTACTTAACTTTTTCTATGTTGTTAACGCATAGAACTTTTTTTTTTCCTTGCAACTTAAAAAAAATGTAGATATTATTTCTAGAAAATATTTCTTGAAATTAGATATTAATGTTTATAGGTTATTTTACAACTTTTAGTTTTGTTAGTTTGCAAATAGAAATATTAATATAAAATTTGCTTTATTTTTTATTTTTGTGTTTTAAAAGCTAAGTCTGACTAAACTTTGGTTTTGTGTTTAAAAAAAAGATGTTTAAAAAAAATTAGTAAAGTTTTAGGTAGTTATTTTTTATTATTTTAAATTAATAGCTATGGTTAATTTTAAAAATTTTGGTTTTATTAGTTTGCAAAGAAGGAACTTACACATAATTTTTCTTTATTTGTTATACCTGTGGATTTAAAGCTTAATCTAACTAAACTTTGCTTTTTGGTTTTTTATCAGTTTTTTAAATAC
This sequence comes from Thalia democratica, assembly GCF_965202585.1. Classification (NCBI taxonomy): domain Eukaryota; kingdom Metazoa; phylum Chordata; class Thaliacea; order Salpida; family Salpidae; genus Thalia; species Thalia democratica. Next base: position 66,190,609 of record NC_139165.1, read on the forward strand.
TTAGATGTTTTATCTAAATACTTACATTTTTAAATAATTAAATATTCTTTATTATTACTTATAGGTTGTTTTACAACTTTTATGATAAGTCTTAATAAACTTTACATTTCATTCTGCAACTTATAAAAAAATAGCTATTTCGATGAGTATTTTTTTGTTTTGTTTTTTTTAATAACCTTGTTATTATTTTCAATTCATTTGCTTTAAAGTTTATATAAATAAACTGTTGTTGATTATTTTTGAAATAATTATTAATTTTAAGTTAGCAAGTTTATGATTGTGCAAATACCTATTTAAAATCTAAAAAAGTAGCCATAGTTGTAAAGAAAGTGTAATGATATATTAAGGTGTTAGATATATTTTTTGAATAGCTGTCAAATTTGTACGAAGATAAAATTACAAGAAGACATTTTTGCACCACTTGAATTTTTTTTTACTATCACTGTATACCCCTAACCCTTACCCTTGGTTAGTCACTTTTTTTTATTTTAATTTATCTTTTAGTTTGTTTTTTCTGTTTTTTTAATTTTTTTTTTCTGTTTTTTTACTCTCGTGCAAATTTGTCTTTGTGCAATTTAGTAACCTTGTGCACTTTTGTCTTCGTGGAATTTTGACCCGTTCGCATATTTTTTAGTATATTCATTTCTTATATTCGATTTAATTTGCATTTTATCTAATATATATGTTAAAGTTTTATTTTGCTTAAAATTATGGTTAATTCTTTATATTACCTTTATAATTTTTATCTAAATGTTTCAAACTAGGGGATTTTTAACTAGACAATGTCAATCTGTAGCACCCCCTAACAAAAATACCACGCAACGCCACTGTTGTTTGGTATTTAATTTCAATACGTAGAAAATAAACATGAGTACTAAAGCATTTGTGTATCTGTTTATTATCACAAACAAAGGCTGACAGTTTAGTAAAAATTCAGGTAACAACTTTTTAAACTGTATATAAGCTAAATATCAGACATAATGTTGTAAATTTATTATTGAAAATTAAAGAAAAAAACTATTGAAAATTGTCTGTTGAACTTTTAAATACTGTTTAGTAGAAATGAAACCAAAACTAAAATGATTATAAAGTAATTTAGACACTAAACTACTTTACTTGAGCTTATTTTTCAAGTACTAACATTTAGACAACATAAATAGACAACTTAAAGAAAACAATAAAAAATACTTAAACTTGATTTAAGTTTAATTTAGAACTTTATTTGAAGTTTTATCATAATATAAAGTTACTAATAAAACTTAAAAATATACAACATTTGTTTTCCATTCTTTTATCAGACTATTAATCTTATATGTATTCCAAATACATACAATGAAACCATAAAAACATATAAACTAGAATATTATAGTTTTCAAATAGTTTAGAGCATATAAACAAATTATTTAAGCTTAATTAAACATACCAATTATATATTCAAGTATAAGGTTCCAGCCAATCACAAACCCCCAAATCTCACCAACAGTGACGTAACTGTAAATGTAAGCTGATCCAGCTTTTGGTACTCTTGCTCCGAGCTCGGCATAACAAAATCCTATAAAAGTTTTATGACAAATGTAACAAACAAAAGTAATAACTAAAGCAAAATCTTTTTATTAAAACGATTATAAACATATCAGTAATAGTTCGGTTAGCTAACCAGCTAGTAAAGAGCATAACCCAGCAACAGCAAAGGAAATAATAATTGCAGGACCAGCAACTGTTTTTGAAACAGAACCAGTAAGCACATAAACTCCAGTTCCTAATGTGGAACCAACACCTATAAAATAATTTTCTATTGTAAAATTTGTGTCAAAAAACCAACTAAGTTCTTCTAAACAAACTGAAAAGTTAAACATACCTACAGGCAAGATTTCAATTTTAAGTAAAAGTATAAAAACTATTAAATATTTGTAAATTATTGAACTGACAATCTAAAAAATAAGATATTAAAAGCTATAAGTAGTACATAAAAACTTTAGATAGAACTTCATAAAAATCAAAAATAACTGCATTAAAACCCAGATATTATTGTTTTTTAAAATGTATGAAATAAACAAAAATTTGTTCGATTGTATTGCATAGTCTAATAGAGTCATTCTTGTATAGAGTTGAATTTAATTAGCTGTAGAAAGACTTTTGTAATTAATAACTATAAAAGTATCGTCATTGAAAAGAACACATAGTGAAAAACTTACCTAAAGTAGTCAATCCAAAAGTTCCAAGTATTCTGTTTAAATCAGAAGACTCAGCTTCTTCTACTACCTTTTTTCTTAGAAGTTTTTGCGTAAATCCCATTATAGTCAATACTTTGATAAGTTATCAATCTAATACTAAAAATATAATGCAATCATTTGAAACTAGTTTCAAAAAACTTAAATAATTGAAAATAACTCATTACATAGCAAACTTAACTACGCAAAAATTAACAATCTTAACAACATACATTTCTTAAAACAAATTAAAACTATTTGGTTTTTAAAATGTTCAAAATACCACACAAATAATTTTAAATGTTTTACTGTTAGTAAGTATACAACGAAACTACTTCATTAAGTAACAAAATGAAAATAAACAAAATTGTTGTGTCTAAATAAAAATTGTTGCAGTAAGTAAGCAGTTTCTACTGAACAAAAATATAAACATTTTAGTTTCATGTTGCATTTAATAAACTTTTATAAAAAACTAAATTTTTTTATTTAAATCAATTTATATCTGTCATTGTTAGATTGTTCAGGAAAACATTTAAGTTTTATAAGTTGAGTACTTAAAAAAGTTAGTGTGACTACAAACAATATAAATAACATTTATAATAATATAATAAACAATATAATAATTTTTATCAAATGTAATTTAATACATTACTTTGTGGAAATCATAAAAATGGCGACAAGCAGACAAGCAAGGGTCTAAAAACAAAATAATTGTTTCATTATGATAAAATTTGATTGTCTGATGCATTTCTCTATAAGTTAAGAATAGACAGCTTAAAAAATCAGTCTAAAAAATCTAACATACTGCAATATACAATTTATTAAGAAACTATTTATTTTATTATACATAGAAATTTGTCATATTAAAACAATATGAGTAAAAAAATAATATATTTAGTTGTGAATGATTCTTATGATAATAGTTTAAAGCACAATTAGACATGATGGTTTTAGGTTATAACTTTTTTTATATAAAATGTTGCAACTACTTCATAATTTTTTATTTTTAGTCTGTAAGCATCTAGGTATAAATGAAATTGAACTAAAAGATGAGGGTTTTACTATGTTTGCAATAGAACTTTTTTCTTTTATTAAAATGTTACTTTTAACACTTTTTAATTTTGGTGATTTTTTAAACAATATATTTTCCTTAATTTTATTTTTTTTGTATTTAAGACTAGAACTAGGCTTTTGTGTACAGCTATTTGGAAATTTGTACTTAACAACTTGCTTTTCAATTCTGTAATCTTTATCTAAAGTATGATAGTGGGACTCTTTAATACAACTTCTTAAATTTTGTAGTGACTCATTTTGGAAACTAAAACTGGATGCTTTCGAAGAAATATCTGCACTGTTAGTTTTTAATTTATTTTGTTTTCTTCTTTTAAAACTATCTGATTGTTTTTTGAGCCATCTAGTTCTACTTATAATAGTAGAAGATCTGAAAACAAGCTTTTGTAGCACATCATCTGGTGATTCATACTCTGGAGCATAAAAAACATGCAAAGTACTGCCAAAAAATTCACTTTCATCTAATTTTCTCTTAGCGTTTTTAGAATTTTCAATTTTGGAGTATTTAACAAGAAAAGCTTCTTCAAAATCTTCAGATGGATACTCATTTAACTTTTTAAATAAGTCTATTTTTCCAAATTTTTGGACAAGTGCAATAACTTCTTCCTGCAGCTTAATAGCTTGAACTCTGCTTATGATTAAAAATGTAGATTCATCATTGATAGTATACACCTTTACAGCCTTAAGCTTATGTCCTTGACGATATTTAGGTCTACTTTCACAAAAATCTTGCTTAATATGGTGCTGAGGTAAATTATCTACCATCTTAAATATATATACAAATAGATTTAGAAAAAATTATTTCTATATCTGTGATAATATTTTATGTATATTTTAAAAACAGTCTGTTTAAAAGCGATAACAAATTTAATCACAATCAATTCTTAAATATGAAATACTTCATATTTTCAGTAATTAATAAGGTTTTATTTATAACATTAATAAATTTAAAAGAAGATTATCTTTATATATATTAAAAATTCCTTTTTTCCATAACCATTTTTTTATTGTACAAATTAAACAGAGTTTGCTATATTTTTGTCAAAAGTTTATATAAAAAACAAAACAACTTTCTATAATTTTTTTTGAAGTACTCTAGAAAATACTTCAAAGCAATATTTTTAAAAATAAATAATACATTTTGAAACTTTGTATACAAAATTCTGTAAAAATGTGAGTAAGATAATTTTATGAAACATAAATGTATAACTCATATGTTTGAATAAAAATAATATAGTCATAAAGTAAAAATTTCTGAGAATTTTTTTCTCAAGCAAAAAAGAATGAGAAAATTACTGGTTGTATGAGTTACATCATAGACAACATTATAGATTGTTATTAACTCTTAAACATCAAGTAAAAATGCTATTAGGAAAACCAAGCTAACTGTTAAAGAATGTAAAACTTTGTTTAACTTTATTATTTTCTTAAACCATAAAAATTTACAGATTTATATAGTTTATATATTCAAAATAATATTTTTATTCTTTTAAAAAAATCATGCAAAACTGAAAAATACTTTTTTTTATAATTTTGTAAAACTATTAAATTTGTAAAATATATTTTGAAGTTAAAATTAAATGTCAATAACTATATTGATTTGTTTTTCAACATGAACAAAAAAAAATCCTGTTAGTACAAAAGCTACAAGACTTAATGTAGTAGCTTTATTTTTTTGTTTTTTATAGGATAATATAGGTTTAAGGGCATGGGGGGTCTACCTTGATTTTTAATTGTTACCTTGTTCTGATCTAATTTGGTAGTTTTATCTAAACTATCAGACATTTCTTACTGCTAAACAAAGTTCAACGTAACTTTCGAGATATAAGTGGTCAAAGTCAGTGACCTCAATAGCTTATTTATAGAGGACGCAAACTAAAAAGACTATTTTACTAAAAATCTATCTTTAATCATTTTTTAACCAATCTTCTTCAAAATTTCACAGTAAGTCCATAACTAGTATTTGAATTGATTTAGGTTTTTTTTTTACAAAAAAATTTAAAAAATAAATGAATAAAACAACATAATTTTATGTTTTTTTATCTAACATTTTTATTTTAAAATTGCAACATTTAAAGTCTTTAAATTATGAAAGTAATATTTTTTGAAAATCTGAGGTCTCAAGCTCAAAAAATGAAGGAGAAGATAGATTTTTAGTGAAATTTCAAAATTCAGAGAAAATTGACAATAAAAAGTTATGGTCCATAAGTTTGTATTGGAAACTTTTTACAAAAACGTCAATATCTCAAAAATTCTTTAAAAATTTTTTATTGTATAAAAACTGGCTATACTTTAAGCTTTTGTATAAGAGTATATCTAATTTGAAAAGTTGTAAATATAACATTTTATAACAGACCCTAAATATCTAGTGTAAATTTTCAAACATAAAAATAGATCAAACAATTTTTTTACTTTATTTTTTGTTTATTTCAAAACCAGAATACCAAATGTAAGTCTAAAATTTTTAGACAACAGAATATCTGATGTAATATTTCAACATTCTGTCAACTATATGAAAGACTTTTAAATACTAGTTTAAGTTTCAAAATTTTCTTTTGCAGGAAGCGGATTTATTTTTGGTGGGTTGCATCAAATTTATTTAAAAAAATACATGCCTCTGGGCCACAGTTAAGTGACCCCAGTTGTAGCATAATCTTAAAGATCAAAAACATAAAGTCTTATAGATTCTAATATCCTAAGCTTAAAAATATTTACTATAATCCATAAATTTATATAAAGTTAAAACATAAATCTTATCACAAACTAATAATAAATGTATAGATTTAAGCAATTAAACAAAAGTAAATCAAAACCGTTTTTTTTCTTTGAGTCAAAAAACTATCCTGAGTGACCAAAAACTGCACTCAGTGGACCTTAAACTGCCCTGAATCATCTTGAGTTTTTTTTTCAAATTGTTAAAAAACGATGTTATTTCTAAGAAAAGTGAAGAGCTTATGAAAAATTTTAAATAAGCATTTCAAAACCAATTAAGATAATGTTCTTGAACATAAATGGGTATATAAAATAACAAAATATCAAAACTGGATCAACTAAGTCTTATTCTGAATCTACAAAAAAATCAGCCCTGAGATTTTTAAAATCTTAAAACTTTCCTGAGATTTTTATAAAAAATCAAAACTGTCCTGAGTCATCCTGAGTTTAAACAAAAGTCAAAATATCCAAAGTTATCCTGAGTTACCCTGGGATTTTCTAAAACTTCAAAATATCATGAGTTTCACTGAGTGAGTACCATGAGTTTTGTGACAACCCTGCAAAAATACAACAGTTTATAAAAAAGAGTTTTTGTAAATATTTAAAAAAATCTTTAACCTATGTTTATAAAGAAAAATAAAAACTGAGTATTCAGTTACATAGTTTATTTTATATGTGTCAGCCACTGGTTTTTTACCTTTAAATTTTAAACTCAGAGAGTTTTAAAGCCTTTTAAAGGTAGAAAAACATCAGAAGAAACCCACTCTCCCCTCTACAACGATAAACGTTTTTTGAATTCATATATCTTAAATTAGGATTTTAGGTCATAAAGTTGAAGAGTTTTAACTTTAGTTTATGTCCTAAACAAAACGTTAAAAGGTATCCATGGTGTGCGACTCAATAACCATAACCAAAAGGTTTTTTCGTGCACCAGGTCCTTGGACTAAACATTTTGAGCATTTTTATCTTTTTATTTTGTTGCTTAATAAACAACATTAATAATGTATAAAATCTGAGACCAAGTTCAGGCACAATTAGACTATTACAATTTCTTGACTAATATACATTGAATAATATAAATTAATAATAAACTTTAAACAGTTTGGTGATTTTGTCTACTTCAAAATGAGAAAAAGTTATAAAGTTCATTTAATTTAACTAACACTTAATTGTATCAAAAGTTTAATATATCACTACCATAGTTAACGTAGGGACTTTCCCATGTTTTGGTTCTACTGTTGTAGTATTTAAAAGTAGCTGTCAGCTCAGCTGCAAAGTCCAGAGGCGCCTCTGATTACCTAAAAATTGATTTCAGTTTATTTTAAGTTTTATATATTATAAGTTTAATTTTAGTTTTTGTTTGTAATATGTGTGGGTAAAATGAGTTAGGGGATATGGTGTTAATTAAATTTTTTTGTAAAATTGGTTAGGAATAGGGGTTTTAATTACTTATCAACTGGATCCGGAATCCGGATCTTTTTTTAAATTAGGATTTTCCGGATGCATATATTTTTTCAAACTATGATCTAAGTTAATATGAATCATGAAGAACTTAAGTGTTTTTATTATAATCAGAATACAATTTTACTTGTAGCATTTCAATATTATATCCCTACTAATTTAGAAAAAGAAGTTTAAAGAATATTTTTCATGTGTTAATAAATAGAATAATTGTTATTTGACATTGTTAAAACACTTTATTTTAAAAACGTAAAGTAAACATACCTTATGCTAAGAAGAAAAAAACTCGAGGTATATACATAAGACCTCAGTTAAACGTTTTTGATAAATTTCTTCAAGCTAAAGTTACAAAAAATGTATTTTTAGTTTTGGTATGCTCTTAAAGAAAAAAATGAACTTTCGACTTAGTAAGCGCTTAAAATAGAAAACGAAATACAAAAAAGCTATAACTTTTTATCTTCATTTTAAAACTAAGCTTTTACTATAACAAAAAACGAAATAGAACATTAACTTTTGCAACTGTTTAAAAACATAAGACAAAGAACTGCTAATACTAACATGAACTTATTATAATTAAGAAATATAGTATCAAGCTATAAAACTATCAACTATAGTGAAATCCCAAAATATAAACAACATAAAATTGTAATAAAAATCTTTCACATTAAAGCTAGCATTTAGTTTTTTTCAGAAAAAAAAAGGATATTAACTTTAACCACTTTTTAAATATATAAAACGATCTAAAATTGCAAAAAGTTTCTCTACAATCTTAAACTAAAAAAAGTGTCAAGTTTTTTTAATTTGTGGTAGAAAAATAAAAGCTTTTCACTGGTCTTTGGGAGTAACCTAATACACTTTTGCTCGTACAAATTACCAGCTTCAGAAAATAAATTTATACAGTAGATGGTGTAATGTATGAGACTTTATTTATAAAAAAGTTAAAGTTTTCCTATTTTTAAACTCTGATAAATGTAGTCTAAAATTATTTTTTGTCATCTGATAAAGCGCAAAAGAGGTTTTAACACCTTTACACTGAACCGGTCACACGACGTTGTTACTAAGTTTAAACGCGGACTTGGCATTTACTGACTTGATGAGCTAATACAACGGTATCATTGATAGTTACTTAAGCTAATGTTTGAACTTTATTTGATAAATAAACTTATATGATTTACTTACCATTTACTAAAGGTTTAATAAATGAATTACTTATACTACTTAACGTAATTCGAGTCTTTGGTGATCAAATGTATTTACAATAAAATTGCGAAACGAAAAGATGATAAAAATACTGTACAACATAAAACTAATTTACGTACAATAAACGTAAATAGAATTATCTATTCTTTTAAAAGACTTAAGTACATGAATCAAAGAAGCTGAAAACTAAGTGTTCGTTTAAACTAAACCAATAAAGCAATACAAAAGCGAACTAAATTCGCTTAAACAAGATCGAAACCATTCATAAGCTAAGTGCAGCGAAAAGCCGCAATGGCTTAAAGATAACTGCTACGCAGCCAAATCTAAAAGCCTAGTTCGAGCGTAGCGTGAGTTTTTATACAAATACGCTTTCTCGAAAAGGATAAAATTCCAATAGCATTACAACACTAAAAATTTTTCTAAGTAATTAAAAACTAACTTAATTAAAAACTGGAAGGAACTAAAACGATATATTAAGTATAGTTATCAACTGTGTCTGTAAAATTAGGGTCCGGTTGGATCCGGATTTAATTCTAAATAATGATATGGATTATTTTTCAGGTGTCGCACAGGATCCAGGAAATCAGTTAAACTTAGCTAGTCAGCTTTTTCGAAGCATTAATTAAAAACCTTGAAAAAATACGTACACAAAACATGAGATTATCTTCAATTTTGCACAGGGTGTTTTGTGGGGAACGGGTCAAAATTTCACAAGGTTCCTAGATAGCACGAGTGGACTAAATTGCACAAGAACAAAATTGCACGAGTGCACAAAATTGCACGAATATACTTTTGCACGAGGGCACAAAATTGCACGAGGGAACAAAATTGCACGAAGACAATTTTGCACCAAGAGTTAATTTTGCACGCGAGTAAAAAAAAAAAAGAAAAAAATTTATATAACAAAACAGAAAAAAAACTAAAAAATAAGTTACTGACCGAGGGTAAAGGTTAGGGGTAACTGTGATAGTAAAAGTAAAAAAATAACTAGTAAAAGTTATTAAATAAAATAAAAAAAATAATGAAAACAAAAAGCTACCGACCAAGGGTAAGGGTTAGGGGTAACTGTGATAGAAAAAAAAATAAAAATAAATAAAAATTTTAAGTTACCGACCGAGGGTAAGGGTTATGGGTAACAGTGATAATAAGAAAAAAAAATGTAAAATAAAAATAAAATAAAGAAATTTAACCCGTGCGAAAATCTCTCCGTGAAAAATTTTCTGCTCGTGCAAAAGTTTTTTCGTGCAAAAGTATCTTCGTGCAATTTTGTCCCCTCGAGCAAATTTAACGCTACCCGTTTTTGTGATATTTGCCTTATTTAAATATTTCCAGCTAAAATTCAAAGGTCGCTATTTTATAAGCGCCTCATATACATGTATGTTAAATACGGGTAGAAGTCTAATATGCACGAAGACGCTTTTGCACGCAGACACTTTTGCACTGTGAGAAAAATATAACATTTATTTTTATTTTATTTTTTTACTATCACTATTCCCCTACTAACCCTTACCCTCATTCGATAATTATTTTTTAATTTTGTTTTTTTATAATTATATTTTTATAATTAATTTTTCATTTTTTTTTTGTTGAGTAATTTTTATTAGTTTTTTTCCTATCACTGTTACCCCTAACCCTTACCCTTGTTCGGTAACGTTTTTTGTTTCGTTTTTTTAATAGTTTATTACTTCTTAACCTTTTTCTAGTTTTTTTTTTGTTAATTTTTATTTTTACAGTCACTGTTACCCCTTACCCTCGGTGGGTAACTTTATTTTTTGTTTTATTTTATTAATTAATCTTTTTTTTTATTAAATTTTTTTACTAACGAGTAAAAATGGCTCTTCGTGCAAAATTGTCTTCGTGCAAAAATGTTCCATCGTGCAAAAAAGTCTTTGTGTAAAAGTGTCCCTTCGTGCAAAAATGTCTTCTTGCATATTAGACCCGTTCACGCGATTCTTAACCTGGGGTAAATTTACATTAAGTTTTAAATGTTTAATAATTATATATTTAATTTAAAAGTTAGTAAAAACATTTTTTATAACTGTAGTAAACCTTTAAATATTTTACAACATTTTAGATATTTAATAAGGTTAAGGTTATTTTTTTTTTTCAAAACTTACTAAGTCTTCTTTTGAGATAAACTTGGTAATTACCTTCCATAAAAGGCTAAAATATAAAAAAAAAGGTTGAGAACCGCTCATATAATGCTTCTACTATAAAGTCATTTGTATATATATATATATATATATATATATATAATTTATTGAAATGGCGATTTTAAAAATTCTGGAATATATGTTTCATTAAGACAAAGAAGATTGTCTCTAATCTTCAGCCAGTTCAAATTTAAAATAAAAAGCACTTTGGTAAACAAATATGCACAAGTTTACAAAAAAACAAAAACAATATGACGTAATAATTGAACATTGTACATTGCAAATATTCAGTACAAAAATCGATCTACCATCTAACTAATCAAACAACCAAAAATAACGAAAACAACAGTTAATTGACTATAAAATACTTCAAAACTTGTTGTATTTTAATAGGAGCTTTTTCATATGTCGACAAGACGGTATAAATTCGCTCCTCTTATTTAAACAACCTTCCTTTTTTAACGCATACATAACGGCTGTAGATTCTTTTAAGTACAGCCTACAAACAGGGTTGTTACCATCTGCTATTGGCTGTGCTCTTGTTATCACCTCCCAAGTTAATTTAAAATCAATGTTTTTGCGCTTACGGCCGCAAACATACTTCGAAAGCTCAGTTTCATTTTCGTATACACCACCTTTAAAGGATTTTTTATGGTTGGCATTATATATATATATATATATATATAATTTCTTAGCCTTATAGTCCAATTATTTTAAAACAAAACTGGAAAATTAACAACTCGATGTGGTAAGTAAACATGTTAACTCTTTATAAACATATATTACTTATTGTTTTCATAAGACAATTAATGATCATTTTATATAAAGTATTGTTTTTTTTTTGTGTAAAATGTTCAATAAAGTTTTTTAAATAATTGAACACTTAAACTTAAGAAAGTTTAAAGTACACAAAAAAACAACTTGGAATCATCCACCAAACCTGTTCAAAATTAAGTATAAAATGTTTCTTGAACCTGTAGGAGTTTGATAAAAATAACAAATCATAAAATATTACATTAAACATTTTTTCATCTCAATGAAGTTACAATATTTATTTTTATGTTATTTTAAATAGATGCTAGTAATTGTGTACAAACAAAAAACTAAGTTACCTTAACACAATCATTCTAAACTAAAAGGAAATTTGAGTAGTTTTTTTTAACTTAAAGTTTTAAAAACACAAAAAATTCTTAGTTTAAAACTTAATGGTACAGCTTAAATAAATAATGTTTTTTGAGTTCGGGTTTATTGTATATTTTCTTTCATTTTCCATTTCGTTTAACTTTTTGTTTTATTACTAAAAACTAAATGTTAGAGCTCGTATGAAACTTTATAAGCATGTGGTGTACAACTCGATAATCGAAAGGTTCCTTTGTACACCAGGTCCTTAGACCAAACTTTTTGAGCACTTTTTTATCGTTCAATAAACAATATATTGGGTCGGTGCTAGAGCTAGAGCTCACAGAATAAGTTGGAAATTTTGGCTTATTTAGTCCGCGAAGCATATCTAAAAAAGTACTTTTTTTTTACTATTTTTAATATTCAATAGTGAATTAACTTTATAAGTAAGTGTCTTTGTTTTTTATAAAACACTTTTTTTTTTTTGAGATATAAGCCTTTTTTTCAATTTTGGTCTTTAATTAGGATCTTTCTTGCTTAGTCTTTTTTTTTTCAAATTTGCTGACTGATAACGATTTTTTGTTAACCATTTCTAAATATTAAAAATCATTTTTGTTATCTTTTTCTAAAAATATGGTGCGAGAGCTAAGAAACACTTATAGACCCTATTATGTTTTCTTAGTTCTCGAACCATATATTAAAAAAATATTCAAATGAGCTTCTTTTTTAATCTTTAATAAAAATATTTTTATTAATTAACTTAGACAAATTTAATTATTTTTTTATATTCGTTTACAGTGAGATTTTAGTGTGAATATTGCATTGTAAAAAATATAATGCGCTTTTTTAATCTAAAAAAATTATATAATATTAAGTGATTTTTTTGATATTTATGTTTCAACTTTACAAAATCTATTACAACATCTAAAGAAAGCATACATAAAAAAAAAGAAAATAAGTTTTTAAATTTTGATTATACAAGAAACAACTTTTTCAATTTAAGCAAAAACTTTTTTGTACAAACAATTACAAATTTGTATCATAGGAATAGTTCTATTTCATATTTATTATAATGGTAAACTTTTATTATAATGATAAATTTTTTTACTAATAACAATCATAAAACATTAATTACTTCAAATATAAACTAGCAAAAATATTACAAAATTTCAAATATACACTTTTAAAATAATACATTACTTAAATTAGTAATCCATTTTTTATAAACTATAGTTTACTGAACGATAAAAAAACGCGCAAAATATTTGGTCCTAGGACCTGGTGCACAAAGAACGTTTCGATTATCGAGTCGTACACCACGGATACCTTTTAATGTCTAGTCCAGAACAAGATATTACCGTGAGCACCTAAACAAAAACTTTTATTGAAAAATTTCTAAAGTTATCTCGTTTTTAGTCATCACTTAAACCGGTGTATACTTACCTCCCTATGTGTGTTAAACTGTAAAAAAATAACAAGGATGTAATAATGTATCTATGTTGTTTCTTCTGTTTAAAAGTGATAATAGTCTTATTTTTAGTTGTAGTATTTTTTTCACTTTTCAATCAATAATATACACTTTATGTAATTGAACGTGTACAAAAAAAATAACTTTCTATATTTTTCACCCTAAACTACGCAGTAATGTGCGGTCTATTTACTTTCGATAACCGGAAGGTTATTTGTGCACCAGGTTCTAGGACCAAATATTTTGAGTCGCTCAATAAACTATTTACATATGCATTTATTTCATTAATTGCAATTCTTTATTTTGAATCCAAGTTTTAAGTTTAATAATATTTATAACCAAGTTGTAAAAATTTATGCATACTTTTTATTTATTACCAGTTGTATCTTTTTTATTCTTTAAGTGTTTTCTAAAAAATTACCTGCATGTAAAACTGTACTCCTCGTAGTAAGAAAAAGCTTGTACTTTGTGACTTACTTTAAATTAAATTGAAAATAGTAAAAAATGTTTTTCAAAACAGACTTAAATGATACTTGGCAAAAAATTAATTTAGAGTAATATATTGAAAAAAAAAACTGCGCAGATAGATAGTAATAAAAAAAATTATTAAAGCTTATAAACTTTTATTAAGATGTAAAAACTTTTTTTTAACTAAAAATTAAATTAGATTATTATAAGTTAAAAATGTACGACTAGTCTAAAAATTACAATATTTTATTTTAACATTGTTTAAAAAACTATATTTTTCAAACAGCTTATTAAGTATTACTAGTCTACGGCACATTTTTCTACTAACTGTTTCATAAAAAATTAAACATCGAATTGCTAATAAAGAGTCTTTTCTGATAGATTGATTTTTTTTTTTTTTTTTTGTATAAATATTCTAGAGTAAAAAAAAATAAATAAAAATGTGTTTATTCTATTACTTACTATGTATGATTTCAAAATTTTAACACACCTTCCGCGATGTAAAAATTTTTCATACATATTAGAAAAAGTTGATCTTACTTTTTATTAATATTGGATACTTTATTATAGTAAATCAGACTTTAAAAACATATGAAAACAAAGAAAATGTTCGATTCCTTAATTATTTTCTTTGTTTGCTAATTTAGTTTCAGCTTTTTTTTACTTTTATTCTACTGTCGAAACAATTTAAGTAAAGATAAACAAAAAGTAATTTTTGCTCAAAAAAAAAACTGTTAACGAATAATTGATAGTGTTTAGTTTTGCCTTATACTCCAAGATTTTTTTTCCTCTTGAAAACACTGCAGCAAAGCATAGTTTCATCGTAATGAAAAACTTCTATCTTTTTTAATATTGCTTTTTTGCGTTATCGTTTAATAAATTTAAAAAAACCTCATATTTAAAAAAGTTTTTAATATGAAAATCACCGAATTCCAGAGTATGCCTGATAAACTTTTTAAGTTTTCATTTGACTGTTTTTATGCTTGCCTTACTATTATTTGAATAGTTTTATAATAAGCTTTTAAAAGATTTATCTTGTGTCCTATATTTAACCAAAACAAGTTTATGTTTAAAAATTGCATATAAAAGTTTATAAAAGTACTTTTTGTTAAAAAGTTTATTTTTGATTTATTTTCTTGTTTTTTATAAATAAAACCATATTTTTGTTGTATTGACAAATATTTTTTAATTAAAATTAGTTTTTAATAAAGGAACATTAAGTATACTAAAATTTATTAATAATTATTGATCACTTTAATACATGTAAAAAACAATAATGTATATTTAAAATTGTTTTAATTCTTTAAACATTTAAAAAAAATTCTTTTTTGCTACAGAACACAGAGGTTCTTTCTCTCTTTAATATATAAGAACTTGGCGTTACAATTTAAATATATAAACTATTAAAATAATTAAGCTGTAACAGTACAAGTTTTTGTTAAAGTATTTTTCTAGCTATTAAAGTATTAATATAAACTGTACAAAACTTAATTCACTAATAACTTATCGGAGTTTGAAAGTAAAGATTCTATTGAAAAGAATGATTCATTTTTAGTAATTGAGTAATATTTCAACTTTAATCATAGATCTCAGACTAGATAACTGTTGTATTTTATTGAATTGTTTGATCTATTTTTTTTTTACTTTAAAAGTCGTGATATAGTTGTATATTTTCAACAAAACAAATTAGTTAAACTATGAACTTATGTATTTAATAAGCTGTTTTCTCAAATGCTGAAACCTCATTAAAGTATAATTGTTTAAAAAAAGTATTTTAATTTTTATCAGAAATTAGCTCGATAGTTTTTGAAATTTAAAAACAAGTTTTTACAAATTTTAAAACATATAAAATCCTACAAGTGCTGAAATCATGGTTATTCCGCTAAAAGCAGTCATTTTCATCGAAGTGCTGTAAATTTCTGCCATATTTTCTGTTGATAAAATAATCAATCAAATACAACTTTTAAGTAATTCTTTTTTTTTGTTAGAAAATTTAACTTACTACGTAGATCGTGTTTATTTCTTTAATTAGTTTGTTTATATGAGAACAAAAAAAAATTGTTATCAATCTAAAGTTATAGATTTAACTAATGTTTTATTATATTAAACCACTATAGAATGCAGATAGATAGTATGCTGTATTACGTATCTTTACTGGTACAAATAAATGTTCGTTTAGATAACTTAAATAGAAAATTAAAGGTTACTTTATTATACAATAATTTAAGTTTGAAATATACAGTAAATGATTTGAAATCAAACTTAAGACGTAATTGCATTTCTATTCTTAATTTTATAAAACTATTTCATTTAAGTTGTTACAAAACTGATTATAACTGAAACTGAAAATAACTTCTATATTTTTTCAAAGCTTCAACTTGAAATTCAAAAGGTCTTGTTGACCTTAACCAAAAATAAACTATAGCTTCTGTAAGATAAACTCCTCATAGTTACAACAGTTTGTTTTAAACCATTCGATTTAACTTTTAAAAGTAAATAATAATAACTTTAATCAAATGTGCCTTTAGGTTTTTCTAACTTTACTATTTTATTAAAAGCACTTAAAAAATGCTGTTTTAATAAGTAAACAAAATTTTAAAGAAATTCTAACGTGCTGATTGAAATGATGATCTTTTTGCGCACAGAGTTTCGTTTAGTTTTTTATCGGATGCTAGCTGTTCACCAATAGTTTTTGGTGCTTGCTGCAGTATATCCAACATTGCATTTGTAGCTTTTGAGTCCAAAGTACTGAAAGCACCAAAACTGCTTAGGGTGCCGAACGCCTGCGGAAGGTTGCTGATGGCATCTTCTATCATGTCCGAGTACTCGCTGATAAAATTAATTAAAAAATTTGTTTTTATTTATTTTTTATTTGAACAAACAATTATAACAATGAAATATACCAGCCAGATTCATAAATGATTAAATAACTGTACCTTTTAAGAATAAAAATTTAATGTACTAAAACATCGCATAACTTTAATTTCAACAAAGAACAAAAAGTCATAAAAGTTAATTACTTGCACTTTTCTGGGTCTATCTGAACCATGTCATCAACATCAACTACACGATCAAATATAATATCTACAAATTGTTCAATGAGGTGAAGAAATTCTTGTGCGAACTGTTCTGAAGTGTAGTCGTCTGGGGTCAGCAGAAGAAAAAGGGGCTTTTTACCGCGAGCGACGCAAAATGAACTTAAAAGAGGCTCAATCACGGTTTCCGTTATGTCACGAGTGACCGGTAAAAGCAATGCCCGTATTTGAGGATAAGTTAACATTTTAATGGCGTCGTAATCTTCAGGGTCCAAGGCTTCTTTGACGATGGTGTCAAACAACGTTTCGTTACATGGACCGACTAAACATCTTGAAAGATCGGTCACTAATTCAGGAAGAAGTTTTCTGGTTTCATTCCTGCGTAAATTGAAAAAGTTAAAATAAGGCTTTAAATGTATCGTAATTGTTTTTTTTATGTATAGAATTTATATCAAGTAAATAAAGCTAATAAAAAAAACAGTTTTTGAAATTTTTTAAGCTGTTATTGGATTGACTAAAAGTTTAATGTAGTGATATTATACACAATGTTTTTATTAACAGGGTTGGTTTTTGATCTAAACGGTTTTTTTTAGTAGTTAAAGACTTTTTTTTTCACTTTTACTTAAAATGTGCTCAAGTTTTTAAGGAAACTACGAGCTTTCTTACAAGTCAGTATTTACGTCTCTAATGCAAATATAATGGTCCAAATAAGTTGAAAAAGACATACATGTTAACTGTATAAAAACTCTTAATTATTTTTCTTTAAGTGTAAGTTTTTTTTTTAAGTAACACATTTTTCATTTTAAATTGAATATCCTAAAAGTAAATACAAAAGTTTTCGATATACATATTTGTAATAGTCTGAAACACATACTTTTTAGATATAATATTAGGTACAATGATAACTGTTAAAAATAAAATCAACATTCACTAAACTTAGTTTTACATTTTACACGAGGCTAATTAAAAAAAAAATTACACTGCTATAAATGTTTACTTTAAATTATTCTAAGCTGTTAGTTTAACTTTACATTTTAAATTTTGTATGAGCATAACTTCAAGTTTTTTTTACTCTACTGCAAACATTTTTAAACATAAGCAACTTTATCAAATGTTAAATAAGTAAAAACCACTTTTAAACCTAAAAAAACTAAGCTTAACTTTTCTTTTTTTTTAATTATTTTTAAAAATGCCAATGTTGAGCCTTTCGTCTATTTTTAACCTTTCTGAATCAAATTTAACTTTTCTTGAAATATACCATGAGTAAATGTTTCAATTTTACGTTAAATCTCTTCATATTACTAAAGGCCAGTTGTATGACAAAGTATTTTTTAATTTTTTATTTTATTCTACATACCTGCAAATTTTAGGTTCATCAAACGGATAGGCATTAAAATAACGTCTTAGAGTATTAAGTATCTTTTCAGATAATTGTTCTGCATTACATCTTGGGAACACTTGTAGTTCTGTTTTTTTTTTATTAAGTTTGTAAACCTTTGAATTAAAATCTACAAATATTGTTTTTATTTAGAAAAAAAAGTATTAATTATTAAGTTTATAAATGCTGAAAAGCGGGCAAAGTACTTTCAATTTTTGGTTTGTATCGTATATATACATTTGAGCGTTTTAACTTTTCTATTTATTTTGAAAAAAATATCTTAACTTGTACTCGATTATATAGTTAAGGTAAAAACGTAACTTTATATTATTCTATAAAAGTTACTTTTGATTTTACAATAAGTCATAACTAAGAAAAAATTTTAGTTAACATTTACTAATTCTTTTATTGAGTAAACGTATCATCAATATTTGGTTTTTATTATAAAGGATTTTTATCATAAAACTGTTTTTATGAATATTAATTAGATAGGTATTCTAAACTAAATAGACTATTTATAGGCAAATATATTAAACTATTTCGATACAACTAAACATTGTTACTAAACTTAAATTTTGTAAATATTTCAATATCAAAACTTTGCCCGAGTCCATCTTCGCTTAATAAACTCCAATAATAACAACAATATTAAAAAGAAGTTTTTTAACTCTAAAATGTAGTTTTAAAAGTTAAAGCGCTTCTAACCCGCTAAAGTATTTGTATCTTCAAAAGCTTTACACATTGGTTTCTTTTTGTCGTCCATATCTGTAGAATTATTGTTTGCGTCTGTTGAGATGTCATTTGAGGCTGTTGAGATGTCATTTGCAGCTGTTGAGATGTCATTTGCGGCTGTTGAGGCATTACCTACTGCATTTACAGATATTTTAGTTGTGATTACCAAAATAGTTTTTTTTAATAGTGTAATACACATATCTTTGACTTAAATAGTCTTTTTTGAAAGCATTAAAGTTAAAACTTATGAAAAAATATGTACCATTTGTTTACTTAAAGTAGTTTTGTTTTGTATACAATTTAACAATTTAAAAAATTATAGTTCTTTTATTTTTATCAACACAATCAATTTATAAAAATAAATTAAATTAAAAATGATTTAGTAAATAGTTTACAAAAAAAATCCAAAGATTAGACGGATATTCAGTCCGACTACATAAAATTAGTTCTATGTTATAAAGTTGAGTCAACCGTTTTAAAAAAGTAAAAATATGAGTTTAGTTTTGTCTGAAACTACTATTAAATTTTAATCACAAATTGTTAGTATTCATTGAATGAATTATTACAAAAATTAAAATACTTACAAAAATTGTCACAGACAACAAAACTTTTTAAATAAAATAAGTATTGTAAAAACAAAAAGATGTTCTAATTGAACAGTTAGAACTAAATTTAGCTAGTATTACGTTTCAATTAAGTTTTACTCTTTATTTGATTAGTCTTGCTAATAAAACTAATTGTTTTACCTTGGGCATTTGTTTTCAGTACTAGACTAAAAAAGGCAAACAAAAAAGTCAATGAAAGTCTTCTCGGCATGTTTTTTTAGTTTTACACGGCTGCAGAAAAAAATAAATTGTTAACACTTCATACACATATACTTTAAAAAATTTACTTTTTAGACTTTTAGCATTTATTTATAGCTTATACCACAAGTAACTTCGCTTTACAAATGTAAACTGACTTCAAATTAACGCATATGTTTGATTATTATGTTTGTGTAATATATGACTAAGCTTGCACGTTTAAGTTTTAATAATATGATATTTTATGATGATTTATGCTTAAAAAACTAATCATGAATGTTTTCATTATTTTTTTTCTGTAAGCAATTTTTATTAAACACTTTGAGTAAGTTTTTAACAAATAAACTTTAAAATTAAAAAAAAATCACGCAAAACTTTTTAAAACGATATAAAACTTTGTAATACATGCCAAATTGTAACTTTTCATTATTGGAATTTTTTATTATTTTTTAATACTACTTTTGTTTGTAATAAAAAAATAATCATTTTTAATACTAATTTTTACATACTTTCAAACCTATATAAACGTAATGAAACACTTTTTAAATTTATTTGACAACTGCATTTTATAATGAATTATACAAATTTTTTTTTTGTAAAACTTTTAGAAAAAAAAATCCTTTTGCTTTTAATAGTTTATAGAATTACTTTTTGTAAAAGTCATAAACAGTTTACGTTTTCTCTATAAAATCATATTAGTTCAGTCTTTTTAAAATATACTTTGAAAACAAGTTAATAACATTCCCCTTATTAAAGTTTTATTTGGAAGAAATTCATTTTGTAAATAAATAAAGTATTTATAAAATTTAGACTTGTTAACTAAAACGCTACTGTAATGATATATTTAAAATATATAATAAATATATTTTGAAATTTCAATACTTCATGATAACGCTTTAAAAATAAATTTTTATCATATAAAAAAGTAAAGTGTATAATTTTTAAACCCTTTGGTCTATTTCTCTGTAATAGTACATTGTTACTTGTATTAAAAAATAAATAGTAGCGCTAGTTTGGCTATGGTCAGCAAAGCTTGACATGTTTTTTTTCTATACATTAAGCACTAAATTGCACCGTACGACCATTAACAACAATCCTCGCGACATTGTACGACCTTTATTTGTCTAAGACGTTAAGTTATGAACATTTTATTTGCGTCCACTTTTTGACTGTACCCAAAAACGGATGCTTCAGTACTAATGTAGTAAAGACAGCTTGGTTAGACTTAAACAGTGGTTTATCGTAACTCCCTGATTAGAAAGAAATCAGGTTGCAAAATGTCGCGTGGACTGTTAATGATGGTCGTACGATGCAGTTTAGATCTTATTATTATTTAGTTTTTCTTTTACAAATGTTTAGTTGATTTGATGAAATTGATTACATTAATATTATTGTTCACTTCACTATTACTAATTGTAACTGTAATTTGTAAGAAACAGTCATTCATACTTGCTACTTACTAATGTTAAATGTGTTATTTTTTACTTATTGAAACTGTTTGACATCAACTGTTTTAACAATTTCATATGGAAAAAAAAAGTTAATTAACTTGATAATGTTAGCCTTTGAGATTAAACTATCGTAAAAAGTATTGTACAAATCATTAAATAATTTTATATATTATTTTTTAAATGCTGTTAAGTTAAAAATGTTTTTTTTTTCTACTACAAAAAATTAAAATCATTAGCTAGACGCCGACACAAAACACTAGTTAACTCAAAAGTTATACATATAACAACAAAAACATAAGGATAAATGAAAAATTAAATTAGTATATAAGTCTTAGCTATTTACTAATTTTAAATTTAAGTTAGAAACTTAAATTAAATATTTGTCTGGTTTAAAAATTTACGGCGTCTTATAAAATTAACTCTTAACAAAAGAAAGTAAAATATTTAAAAATACTTTAAGTCGAAACAAAACTAAAAAACAGAATAGCTAAGTAATTGATTTAAAATTTTTTATCAAATTTATACTTGAAGTATTTAAAAAAAAACTACTAAATTATAATTTAATACACGACTAGAATTAGACTTGTAAACTTTGTAGAATGGGAATTGTAATATCAGAACAAATAGAAAATAAACAAAAAGTTTCGACTTATAAAATAAAACTAAAAATAACTCAATTAGTTTTGTTGTTCTATAATATATAAAAAAATGATAAGTTAACTTTAAAAAACAGACTTTTGTTTCGAATGTAATTTTTATATTAATTTATTTTAAGTACCCTTAAAAAAAACTCGTAAGTTAGGAGTATTACACTAAAAGTTTTAAACCTGAATATTTATACTTAACCTGTTTATGTGAAACAAGTTACATTTTTATATTTTATACGAGTAAACCTTTTTTAACGTCATAAACTTTGACAATGTACTATTGGTTGGTAAGGTATCTAAACAATTTTTCATACTAAAATTTAAGTGAAATTTTTTTACCACATTATAAGTTTTTAAAGACTCAATATCCGGTAAGATACAATAAAATCACTTCAATAAATATTTAGCTTAGTAGTTTAGTTCTTAAATTTGGGAGTCGAAATATTGAAACCATTTCACATTTTTATAAATACTAAAGACAAATATGGAACAGAACAAATTTAGTTTATCTGTTCTTTCTAAAAAAGTAAATACTTTACTTATAAGTTTAAAACGTATTAATAGTTTATCAATTAATATTTTTTAAGAAACCAAAAAATTATTTTAGCGGTTCAACTAAAAAGAGTTTATTATAATTTTTTTAGTAAACACTACTTTACGTTTTAGTAACGTCGAAAAAATTTATTATGTTTATATGAAAACTATATAATGTTATAACTTAAACTTTTTTTTCTGAACAAAAAGGTAAGGCTCCAGTCCTATTGGAACTTTTTACTAAATATATAAAAACTGATAAAGGAAAGAGTTAGCAATTACAACAAAAAAAGTTTTTCAGTTGTTGAAACTACTTTTAAGCTTTTTCAAGATAATGCTTTTAAAATTTTTAATATTTGTCTAAAATATCAATATATTTACTTTGAAAAACTAAATTCAAGTATATGTTAGATGTAATAGTAATTAAAGGTTGAAAACTAAAAAGATAATACTTGTAAAACAGTAATCAATTTACATTGAACTGCAACCCACGCCCATCAACAGTATTTTTCAAGACTTTTGTTGACTAAAGTAGGATACTAATAAAAACTTAAAATGTTTGTTAATTGTACTACTTTACTGAAATATTTTTACATTTTTGTTCTTATTAACTGTATCACATTGTAGAAAAAAAAAGCTTATATAGAAACAAACTCATTCTACTAAAGTTGTTGTGGTGTTAAACAATATTATGAGTAAAATTTACCTCTAGAAATGCATTAAACAAAAAACTCGTAAACATAATTCTAATTTACAAAAACATGTGTTTTTGTTTATCGCTAGACTTAGTTTTACTGATGAATCAACATTCTTACTTCCGGTTGTAGTTGTATACTTGGTGCTGAACCTAAAAGTTTTAATTGTACAACACTTTTTAATATTTTTATTTTTTCTTTATTTTGTGCCTACAGTATAACTAGATAGTTACATAAAACGTTACTTTATACACGTGTCTTTTCAAATAGTTTACTTAAATATCGTTACTTAATAGCTTGTATTTATTTGTAATTTGATAAAAAATATATACAACAATAAAATTGTTAAAGATTCAATACAAAATAAATTGAATTACTCGACTAGTATTATACGTTTAGCTTTTGAAGAAAATATTTGGGGTCTTTATTTTATGAAGAAAAAAAAGGATTTTCAAAAGTTAATCTGGCAAACTAAGTTTCGCTCAAATAGCTCGTCAGTTCTTATGATGATTTAAAAACTCTTGACAATAGAATAAAAATTATAAACTATTTAGTTTGTTAAATAAATAAAAATATATATGCATAACTTGAGTAGATTAATCTATAAACATATTTAAGTAAGATTCTTTTTTATGTTATAAGTATATAACTAACAATAGTATTTTTTTCTAAATACAAATAACGAAATAATGCTAGCGAAACATAATATTTTGTTTTGAACTAAACTAAAAATTTGAATGAAAATACCTTTTTTAAATTTAAGCATAAAATAAGTCAATTTTATTTTTTTTAGATGTTTACCTATTTAAGCAAATATTCTTTAGGACTATGAGATAATATATATTTATAAATACTTCTAAAAACATTCATTGTTGATGTATAAACTGTTTTAACACAGTAAAACAAACACTAAAGTTTTTTATCAGTGTATTAGTGAGTATTAAACCAATATAAATATATTTAGTTTAATGTTAAGTTAAACTTGAGTTTTTATTAATAAACAAACTGATACTCTTTTTTTATACAAACACTAGCTAAGATATTGTTATTAATCAGAACATTACATCGTGAAATAAATTTTAATTAGTTATAAAAACTTATTAACAATAAAAAAAGAATAATTCAGAGTCGTTTCAACTATTAAAAGAAAAGTTATATTTTTAATAACTTAGACGTTGGTAATAAAAATTTATTTTTGTATCAGATTGAGCCAGTAGTTCTAAAAATTTTCAAGATCTATATGCAGTAAAACAAAAAAAAAAGAATAATCTTTAAGGAATTTATTTAATAATTTAATAATAATAAAACTAGTATTTAATTGTTTAAATAATTCAAGTTGCATTAATATTGTTTATTTAACGATAAAAAAAGTGCTCAAAAAGTGTGATCTAAGGATCTGGTGTACAAAGGAACCTTTCGGTTATCGAATCGTACACCACTCGATAAGCGAAATTACTTATTAAAATACATTAAAACTTTTCAGAACTTTTTAAAAACAAAATTTAGTATTCTAACCAAATAAATATACAGGGAAAACTTAGTCGAAATCACTTTTACTTCTTATAAAATGTTTAAGCATTTTGAATAAAATTTAGAATTTAAAAGTTTGATAAAGGCTATAATGGTTAATAAACTTATCTTGAACTACTAATGTATTTATATTATTAAGTAAGCCTAAATTTAAATGTAAACAAGTTTTTTTTATTTGAGTGCTTTAAGACAACAGCAAATATAAATTTTTAAGTACATGAACTAAAGTTACGTTTTTGTTAAAAAAAACTTGAAGTTATAATAGTCAAAGCAAATAAATTCGTACTCTATAAATAAAATAATTATATATTTTTTAAAGCTTTGTTTTTTGTTGAACACGATAAAAAATACTCAAAGTAAAGTTAAAGGACATGATGTATAGAAAAACATCATGAATCATGATTATCAAACTACACACTACTTATTTACTTTAAATGTTTTAAACTTAGTAGAAAAATTTTTTATTATTAGAAATTTAAACTTTCTTTAAAGAACAAGAATAAATAACAAAACAAAGTAAGACATATAACTTAAAGTAAAATCAAAAAGTTTGAAAAGTAGAATAAAACTGCTAAATTAATAAAGTCATGCGTATTAAGCTGCTATAAATTCTTTTTTTAAATTAAGAAAAGTGTAAACATTGAAATATAAGTTCATACAAAAAAACATTTTTTTACTTTTGAGCTACTAAATCTTTACAATTATTAATAACTACAATTACCTAGAAACTATAACCTAACACAGGGCTCGACAAACTGCGGCTCGCGTGCAAAATGCGGCCCGCGAAAGAAGATTTTGGGCCCGCGAGCATGTAAATGTGGCCGGCTGAGCAAAAATATTTTCAAAGTTAAACTAATTTGGTTTCATTTGATTAACTTCGTTTTATGTCCCTGTATAAGGTTTTAAAGCAATTAAAAGACTTCAGCTTTTTAGCTTAAAAATGTGAAAAAGACATATTAGCATTCCCTAAGGGTTTTTTCTCAGTTTCATAATAACTTTCTTCTTACAACAGCAAGTTATTATCTGAAAAAAGAGTGTAAAGAATGATTGGATTTATTAAGTTAGTTATATAATACCTATTTAGTAAATAAACTAAATGCGAATGTTTTCAATGTTGTACAAAAGTAATGTAATACACAGCAATTAACTAAAATATCATTTCTTTACGGTGTACGTGTTTTTTTTACATGATTTTATACCTAAGTTTCTTTTGTAGATGTTTTATTATTAGATATTATATTTTAGTGTGCACAAAAACATTTAAAACAACATAATAATGAGAAATAAAGTTTACTTTATTTTGGTTTTGATACATTTTGAATTTTTAGAAGTTTTCTTTGCACTTTAAATTAATTCCTATGCACACCAATCTACAAAGATGCTCATATTTTAAACCACTTTTTTTTTGATACTTTATATATGAACGAAAAAAAACCGCCCAAAAAATTGGTCCAAGGACCTGGTGTGCGAAAAAACCTTTCGGTTATCGAGTCATACATCAGGATAAAGTTTTATAATATTGTTGTTTCTACATGTAATATCTAAGTGTGTCCAGATCCAGACACATTTTAAACAATATATATGACAAAAATCAAAACAGTTATTGGTAGGTATATTTCTTCATTTTTTAAACAATGTTTTTGGCAAACTAAGTTAATTTTTATGCGTTGCAGCTAAAACAACTATACACATATGCTGTTTTTTGGAACTACCTATTTAATACAAACTAGATTAAGGGATGGTAAATTTATTAAGTTTGTACATTGTTAATCAAAATATTTCAAATCCAAGCTAAAAGTTGCTACACACTCAGACTATGACTATTTGAAGACTTCAAATCAAAGGCCAATAAAGTCATTTTTCAGTTTTTGGCTTGAATTGCTTTTTGTTTACTAAAATATTAAACTAGTTTTTTGTCACTTAGGCTGGCTGTTTTGCTTTAAAGAGTGGCAAATTAAACTTATGATGTACGTTTTGTTCAATTCACTGTGTTGGTCTGAACTATAATATATTTTAAATTCCACAAATTTATAACTTGCCTTAGCATTTTTTTCTGATCAGTTTGCAGTTACTGAAGTTAGTCATGTGCCTTGTTAAAATTGACTTAAGCGATTTATTTATTTCTCACAATAACTCTAAACTAAAGTTTTTAAATTCTTATAGCTCGTCTTATATTTCAAATTTACTCTTTTAAATTTGACAGCTACCCATTAACTTTATTTAGTTAACTAATTACTGAATTTTCTAAAGAGTGCAAACTATTTAAAACACAAAATTATTTTAAAAGTTAGTATTTTTTAATACATGAAAAAGTGCTTAATAATTAATTTAAAAAACATATAAAAGTGACCTATAAATGTTTTTCAAGCTCGGTTTTTATAGAGATCTAGGTTGTAAATAAAAATTTATATATTAAGTTTAGATTATTTAGTGTTTAAGAAAAAAACAGAAATTGTTAAGACTTAATATATTGGTCAAGGTAAATGTTATTCCGATAAATATTTTTTATTTAAACAGGCATTCTATGTGTAGCTAAAAGTCATTTGAAGCAATAAAATAGATAAAAGTAAAACTTTTTCTGGTGTGACTAAAACTAAAAGATTATTTAAATGTCACTGAAACTACCTTGAAATTTGGCCCGCGAGCACCAACTCACTGCCGACCCCTGCTCTAACGAAATAAACTGTTTAAACAGACACAGAATAAAAAAGCATTTAAATTGTGTAATACAATAGTTTCTATATCAAAAGAATTATACATAGTTGTTAGCTAACATGCTGTCAGCTTTACTTTTTGATAATCTTTTTGGTTGATAGAAACAGTCATGAACTTATTCCGTCCTTGACAAGACATTAAACTGTATTCGTTGAGTATGACAACCGAAAGTTTTTATAGTACACCAGGTGATTAGACAAAACTTTTTGAGCGCTTCGTTTTGTTCAATATACAGTGTTTTATGAAGTAGTTAAATCAAGGATTTAGAAAATTTACTTACATAAAATAAATTTTATCCTTAAAATAATTTTTTTAGTTTAAAGTATGGTGAAGTTATAAAACTAATTGTTACAATCAAGACCAAGGTTAATTGTGAAGTGGGGGGCAATACAAAGATTTTGGCTATCAAGGGTGTTAATTTGTCAGGCGGTAAAAAAGAAAATGGGTAGTTAACTATTAAAGGTTGGATATCTAATAAATAGGTACACTTATTTCCTTAATTACTGACACGGTCGTTTAGAAGTTTAGTTTGGGAAACCTTGATCAAATATAAATCACTGTCATTAGAAATTTATCAACATACTTAATAATAACTATCTTTAGATATAAAGTAATTTGGTAGTTGTTTATAAATGTAAAAGAGTCAAATCTTTACACGAAGTCAGTTAGTTACGGCGCTTCTTTTGTTATTACACTACAAATTTTGTTATTTTTTATGTAATTTTAGTTTATCATTAATACTTATCTAAATGTTAATTGTGTGTTTGTTTAATTATCTTGCAGTTTTATATAAAATATAACTTAAAGTATAAGAGAGATGACACGTGCAGAAGTGCCTTTGTGTTAATTGACCCGTCCCCAACATAATTATAACATTGTTTGTAAAACATATATAAATTAAAACCTCACCTTATGCAAATGTGTTATGTTTATAATTTTTAAATTTTACTGGATAGCTTGATTTTATTTTATAATTAATTTTATGCAAAGCTTTATTTATAAATAAAATGCCTTCATTGACTCTTATATATTCTTAATTTCCGAAAATTTTATCAAAAGTTATTAATGACAAAATATAGAAGTTTAACAATTAAAAAGTAATTTACTTTTGTTTAAAGCACCAGTTTAAAGTAATTTATTTATGTCGTTTTGAAAACTTGCTTCATTTTTTTCTGCTTAAAGTACATATTTAGTAATTTATGCATTTAATTTTTATATTTTGAAATTCAAAACAAACTCAAATAATATACAATTTAGACAAAAAAAAGAATTGCAAAGTCTAAACAAGCGTAGCTTATGTACTTTTTTATGTTAATTTTTTAAACCATTATCCTTAAATATGTTCAATGACAATTATACATTGAAAAATACAATGAAAAGTTTAAAACACGAAATTTTAGAATGTTTTCTGTTTAAAAGAATAATTAAAAAAAGGCTTCATTTATAACAAAAATTTTAACAAAAGTGCTAGTAGCTTTAGAATAACAAAAAATATTAAAGTTCAAAACTTATTTAATTACGATTTGGATATTTATATGCACTAGTTTAAAATAATTTTCTATTAGTTAGTTTTAGGTTTCGTTTTTAAAAGTATAAATAAAATACAATACTATTTAACAACGTACTCATTAAGAAAAATTATTACCAAGATTTAAATATCAATATGTTCATAAATCACTAGCTTATCATCCTGGACAAAACATCCTGGACAAGATATTCAGGATATCATGGACAAGACATTAAAAGGTATCCGTGGTGTACGACTCGATAACCGAAAGGTTCTTCGTGCACCAGGTCCTAGCACTAAATATTTTGAGCGTGATTTTATCATTTAAAAAAATATAGTATCAAAGTTGTAGGCTATTAACAGAGCTACCTA
This sequence comes from Thalia democratica, assembly GCF_965202585.1. Taxonomy (NCBI): domain Eukaryota; kingdom Metazoa; phylum Chordata; class Thaliacea; order Salpida; family Salpidae; genus Thalia; species Thalia democratica. The sequence continues at coordinate 66,219,870 of NC_139165.1, forward strand.
TTAATACAAAAAACTAAAGCTATCTCAGAATTTTTAGGTTAAACTTAAGGACTATTTATTAATTTATCAGATAGTTAAACGAAATATAAATAAGATGAACAAGGATAACTTTTTTATATCTATATGAAGTGTATAATTACTTATTATATACCTGAAAATAGTGATTTTTAAGTGTACTAATTGGGTTTTAATGCCATTGGTTGAGTCTAGAATCTGGGTTGTAAAATTTATTTTATGTTCTATATAGTTTTTTTGTTTGTTAGTATAGAATTTTATAAATAGCTAGCATTTATTATAATTAAATAAAGTTATTAAGCTCCAGATTTTTTAATAAAAAAACGTAAACACTAAAAAATAGACTGATAATACCAAGAAAGTGTAAAATAAATAATAAGTTAACTTATTTTTTAGAAAGAAAACTAAATGTTACAAAAGTTCTTTGTGTCTGTTTACAATGTTTTTTGGTTATAGTTGAATTGTTAAAATTGGATATTTATTATCTAAACTTTTAAAATTTATAGCTTTAAATAAGGTTTAGTTTTTTTTATGCTGAGCATAGTTTTTAAATGTTACAGTTTTATTTTAGGAAATAAACAAGTTTATGTTTGAGTTTAAATTTCTAAACATATGTATGTTTACTATATATAAAACTAATGAAAAATTTACTAGTTGAATTTTTTCTGAGATTACTGATAAGATAAGGTTTATAGTTAAATTTGAAAACATTAAACATTAGTTTTGTGGTCTGACTAAAGTAATTTTATTGTTTTCAAATACCACTTTTAACTTAGCAATTAATCGATATAAAAAAATATTTTGTTAAGTTGCAAGTGGTATTTTATTAATAACTATAATTAAACTTTTAAGTATAGATTCAAATACACATTTTTTGTGTTATTTATCTTAAGTAAAATTATTATTAGTTTTTGATAATCATTTTATTTCTATGATATTTTTACTACTTTTTTGTTTAGATAGTTATTTATTGTTGCAACACTGATAGTTTAAAGCAGATTTATTTTTAATGTTTAGTTTTAAACTTAATTATTCAAACCTATTGGTCTATAATTAAAACTAATTTACTATGGTTAATATTTTGTTTTTAGACAGGTATTGTTTTCAAATATATTTCTATTTTAGTCATGTAAAGTTATTAAAGTAAAAAATTATTTAATTATAGCTGTACTTGCTTATAAAACCTATAATCTAAATTATTTTAGTCTATTTTAGTTTTTTTTTTCTTATAATCAAATTTATAAAATTATTACATGTCTTCTATTCTTTGTCTGTAATCAAAGATTTTTTTTGGCATTAAGTAATTTTTTAATAGTTATTTTTAAGGATTATAAAAAAAAAATTTTAATCTACTATTATTTTTTTTTGATATTAAAGTTTATTAAGCGCATGGTTTGTAACTGTTGGAATCTACATTTAGATTTTTGTTTATAATTTGTTAACCGTTTATATATATATATGAATATTCTTTTTCATTAGTTTTTACTTAACAGTAGTTAGTAGTCAGTACTGTTTTACTCCCGCAACTTAGTTATTATATTAAAAGTCGTATTTTAACTATTTATTTTTGTTCTTTGTATATTTCTCAATTCTTTATTGTGAGCTTTTCTAGAGTTTTTGTTTTGATTGTTAAAAACTGTTTTTTCTGCTGTCAATGGTGTATTAAAGAAGTATTTTTGTACACCAAGTATTTAAATCTTTATTTTTTGAGAGTTTTGCTTTTTTTTTTCATTTGTGTTAAATAAACTTATCATTATTTATTATTAATTAATGTTTACTAGTGCTCTATTAATATTTCTTTTACTAATTTTTGGTTTGGGATAGTAATTAAGTATTTAATTTTACTTCAATTATGTTAAATTAAAAATACCTGTATAGAAAATTTTTTATATAAGTGGCCCGCGAGCAATTTTTTTAAGTAAAATAGGCTTATATATGACTACCGGCTGACCTTATTCTAGTCTAGTCAATACTAAAGAATGATATTAGATCTGGGGGAGTACCTGTAGCTGAAATCATACAAACTTATTTTTTAGTTTTGCTTAGATAATATTTTACACTCTAAATTACTTTGTTTTAATAAAAAAATACAACAGTTTAAAAGATAAATAGATAAACAAGTAAAAATAAATGAGTAAACAAGTAAAGTTGTAAAAATAAATTAGTTGTTTAAATTATAACAAAGTTTTCTTCTATTACTACAACTATTTGTTGTTTAAATGTATTACATGACAGAATTTAAAAGTTCTTTAACTTTTCACAGAACATACTAAGTTTTGTAAATCAATTTTCTGTAGTTTTTCTTGCTGCATAAAAGTATATTGACAACATATATATTTAATTTCAACTTGTAAATAGAATTCCAAGTTCTATTAAATATTCCCCAGAAAATGTTTATTGTTGCAAGGGGTAGAGTTTGAGACCTGATGTTTTTTTACCATAAAAAAAAAAAAGTGATTGTTTTAGTTGTGTGTTGTGTAAAGATTGGTTGAATTGTAATTTTTTTAAGGTAAAAAGACCTTTGCAACAATTAACATTTTCTAGGCAATAGCAAGTGTGTTATTTTGTGTTCCCTATTAACATTAACCTTTAACTAACCAAAAATAGAATAAACAAAAAGCTATATTTTCAAAATTAAATAACTCTTGATGACACATAACTTTGGAAAAATTTACTGTGTGTCTTTGAAATAATATTGTAATATTGATAATATACTGTAATGCTTCTTTAATTGTGTTTTATAATAAGTATAATTTTAATATGTACAAAAGAAAGTTTTATTTATCAAAAACCCATTTTAAGTAGCATTGCAGTATTTTTTCAATGTTTATATAGTATTTAGAAAATACAAATTTGTACTTAAAAAGATCAAAAAAAAAACTTGTACTTTAAAAAAACCTGAAAAGATTTTGAAAACCTGGAATAAATGTTCAAAAAATTTTTGGCAACCCAGTGTATAGCTAAAAATAATGAAACAAATGACAGGGTTGCAAGGCCTAACTCAAGACAATTTGTATTTTTTGAAAATATCATAATAACTAAGGCTAGTTTAAAATTAAAAAATAAACTCATGATGACTTAAGTTAGTTTAGTTTTTTTAACAAACTCAGGATAATTTTTTAATTTCTTAATATCTCAAGCCATTTTTTTTTCTAGATTTAAAATGAGATTTATTTACCATATGTTACTATTTTATAACCAATTTTTTGAATAACTATATTTTTATTGATTTTAGAAAATTGATTTTTTTATGTTTAGAAAAAAACCTTGGGTAACCAAGTACAGTTTTTGGCCACTCAGGATAGTCTTTTTTCACTCAAAGAGTGGCAACTCTGAAATTAGTGGTTTATAGCTCAATCACCAAAAGGTCTTTTTCAACGCAAGAATACCATACTTATAAATGATCATAGTTATAAGTGTTCTCAATTTTTTTTTTACGGTTGTTGAGATAGATAGTTTGTGTTCAACAAAGTTTGTTGTATTAGAAATTATATAGTGTGTTTGAATGATTTTTGTATATGTTTTGGTGAGATGTCTCAATCTTACTGTTTTCAAAGTTATTAAGACCCTCAACTACCTATTTTATAGTTAAAATCACTGACTTCAAAAACCAAAATTAATTTTATATACTTTTTATTTCTTTCCATCCTTATTGAGGCCATAAGATTTATATATTTTTTTACAATTTAATTTTAATTTGTAGAGTTCTTGTTCACTATCACTTTATAAACTTATAGACCTTTTACTATTGTTGCCCTTAATAATTATTGACAAAAATTACTCAACCATGAAATCTTTAATCTAAAATAATCATTTCTTAAGAATTCTTTTTCTCTGGCAACCCCACTTTACTATGATACTGTTATTTTTGGGGGTGAAATTAGTTTTTTGGGCACAAACTTTTTTTTTTGAATTTTTAAATTTCTTTTTCAGACCCTTCTTAATGAAGAAAAAACAAATCGGAATCAAATGTACTCATAAGTCAAGCAAACATCACCCTAGTACTCCTTACCCCTAGGAGAAGATATATTTTTAGTGATTTCTATTTATTTGCAGCTTTAGTTTGTGCCTCCCTTAAGAAACCTATTGTTGCCTCTGACTTTGATCGGCTATATCTCAAAAACTATTTTTAATATTTTTAAACAGTAAAAAGCATCTTGTATCTTAGTAAAAACTTTATAAAATAAGATCAAATTGTGAAACAGTGTTTAAACCCCCTATGCCCTTAATACAGTTTATTACCTTAAACTTAACTTTAAACTAAAGATAGACCCAAAAATATGTAATTTTAAAAACCTGGAAGAAATTTGGAAACCTGGAACAAATTTGCCAAAAACATTTGGCAACCCTGCACACACACAGGATAACTCAGGGTATTTTGAACATTTTTAAAAACTTAGGGAGTGTTTTAAGATTTTTCAAAAATCCAAATACAATTTTTGTTGATTTTAAATGAGATTTAGTTGAAATATTTGTTGTTATATAACCTATTTTGTTGAACTTTATTTTTATATTTTAAAGAATTATTTTTTTAAAGAATTTAATAAGCTCAGTTTGAATCAGGACAGTTTTTTTAATTTAAAAAGTGACAATTCTGATAATAGTTTATATTTTCCAAATTCGATTTAAAAAAAACAGTTTTTTAGAATTTTATGTTTAGGTTATATTAATACAAATCGAGTTAATAATTGTCATGTTAGATATGATCAGGTTAGAAATGATTGGATTAAAAATGATTGGGTTAGAAGTGATCGGGTTAGAAGTGATCGGGTTAGAAATGAACGGGTTAGAAGTGATCAGGTTAGAAATGATAGCAAGTTAGAAATGATATTAAACCAAAAAAACATATGCTTATTAAGTAGTTTTATAAAATTATAAGAAAATATAAAATGAAAAAAAATTGTTTTGTACTGGTGACTATCGACAAAAATGACTACATTTCAATATTATTTGAAATTTTTATATTCTAACAAAACTGTCTTATAGTTCATACATTTTAATTTTTTTTTAGAGTTGTCTCTCACTCAACATACTCAAGATAATTTGAATTTGTTTTTGAACTCAGACTGACTCAAAATAGTTTTGTTTTTTATCAAAAAGTCAGATAGTTTCAAGGTTCTTTAAAATCTCAGGATAGATTTAGTTGATTCTATTGGAATATTTTGTTATTTTATATAACAAATATAGTTCAAGAACTTGATTTTAATTGATTTTAAAATGATCATTAAATTTTATTTAGCCTTGCAGCTACCTCTTCACTACTCTAGAAATAACACCGGTTTGTGCAAGAAGGACAAATATTTATAAGGATTTGAAAAAATTCAGGATAACTAAGGATAGTTTTTGGTCACCCAGGATAGTTTGACTTAATAAGTATTAACTTTAATTAAAGCTTTACATGTTTAGTTGAATAAAATACATCTTTAAAGTTTAAAAATAAAGTTATGCACTTTACTGGGTTGCCACACACTCAGGATATTTTAAATTTGTTTTTTAAAATTCAGACTGACTCAAGATAGTTCAGTTTTTTTTTATAAAAACTCATGATAGTTTTAAGATTGCTGTAAATCTCTGGCCAGTTATTTTTACATTTTGAATTAGATGTAGTTGATATAGTTTCAATATTTTGTTGTTTTGTAACTAATTATTATATGTTTTGGTTTTAAGAATACAAATAGAGAGGTCTCAACTACTAAAGGAGAAATACGTTTAGTTACTTAAGTAAAAATTTTGGGTTAAAATTTGGTTTTATTTTAATTTAATTGTTTAAATGCTATTTTCCATGACTGTCACATACAGGGTTGCCCTCGGTCAGGAAATCAGGAAAAGTTAGGAAATTTTTTTTTAAATGACAAAAGTCAGGAAAAATGAAGGGTTTTGAAAAAAAGTCAGGAAATTTGATAAAATTAAAAATAAAAGTCAGATTTTGTCAGTTTAAATTTACAAAATTCCTTGTTTTCCAAAGCCTTCAAATGGTAAATACTAATTAAAACTCCTTTAGAGTCAGAAAAAATTTTCCTGGAAATTTACAAAAATTTTTAATTTTATTTCTGATGCCTTCACCTGGTATAAATTAGTAAAATTAAATATCCTTTATGAAACTGCAAAATTTTTATATTAATATATTGAATTTGTACCCTACTTGAACAAGCAGATTTTGTAAGCTTTTTAGTATTGATGATCTGTAGCAAGGACACTTCCATAGTGAAACTGTGATATATACACAAAAGTTTATCTTAGTTTTAGAATCAAAGTGTTTTTTGTTTAAATAATTGAGTTCTTTATAACTAAGCAGTTAGTTTAGTGTTTTATGTGACAAGTTAATGTGTATACTTTACCTCTTTATAATTTTTCAAAGTTGTTTAAATTTATAAAATAAGTTATAAGAGAGGTATATGCCAAGATTAAGTTTATTTATTTTTTGTATTTTATGTTGAGTAACTTAAGTTTTTAAAGTAAATAAGAGTATATTTATTTGTTACAAGTTTTATACTAAATGATAAGAGGAAATATTTTATACAACAGATATATAGTTTACTTTTTTATGTCTTTTTTATACAGTTACTTTAGTATATTCTTTTTTAATTGATTTTTAATTTAAGGATTTTATATTAAATAGTTTAGGTAATATTTTATTAAACTAAGTGAACAATTAATATAAGTAAAACTGATTGAGAAAAGTCAGGAAAATTTTGGTAAAAAGTCAGGAAAAGTCAGGAAATTTTTCTCAGCTTGATCAGTGGCAACCATGCACATATCTTTTTTAGATTTATTTAAGCACTGACAAGGTCTTTGACCAAAACTTAGTTTGTAAAATAAATTCTTGAAAGAATAAATTCATTTGTAACTAATTATTTTAAACAACTAGATTTTATTGATTTCTAAGGGCTTTAATTTTTTTTTAAGATTTAAAAACACCTAAAATTAATTCAGTTTAACTCAAGACGCTTTTTGGTCACTCAGACAGTTTTTTGACTCGACGAGTGGCAACCCTGACTTAACTTCAAATAAAACTGCAGTATATAAGTACTGAAAGTTTTTTTTAAATTATAAATTGCTTAACTAAGTGTAAGAAAAAGATTTATATTGTTTTGCTTTTACTTGAGCTTTAAACATTTTAGTTGTAGGTATTAATACTTAAGTTTTTACCTGTAGCATAATAATTTATATAGAATGAATACTGAAAAACAACCTATACCAGCCTCAGACCTTTTCAATTCTACTACAAATGAAGACGGGAGTGATTTTTTTAGTAAAAATCAAAAAGTTGGTGATTCCGTACAAAATTTAAATAGTATATTTGACAATTTATCAATAAAAGAGGAGAAAGCTAACAATAAAATCTGTTCAGAAAGTCCATCAAATAAAAATGAAGTAATAAAACGAGATAAAGAAGTTTTAGTAAAAAATTCTACTGATACAAATCCAAGCAATAATAGTCTTGAATGTTTAGTTTCAAATGAGACTAATATAAGTAAGTCACAAAATTTAGACACTGAAAATGTTAATGAAAAAAATGCAATTTCAAAGGATAAGGATAACTTAGATACTGCTAAAAAAGAAGTTGAAAGTGTAAATTTAACTTCATCAGAAATATTTTCTGGACCTAATGTAGCTAGTGCTTTATTTGAAACTTCAGATCAAAGTCCTTTTGATAATTTAGTTGGAAGTTTAACTGACGGCAAAGACCTTTTTACATCTGCTCTTAATACTAGTGAAGCAGAAAGAAGACAACAAGCTTGGATTCCATCTAAAGATATAAGGAAGGTACTTGATAATATATCTGATGATAACAGCAAAAAGTCTGTAAAATTTAAGCTTTCTAAACCTAAAGTTTTAAATTCACAAACTATTATCAAACCAATGAATCAACAACTTCAAAAGTATGGGATTGTCTCCAACACCAATTCAAAAAATAATTTTGAAAGTGACAATATCAGCAATGATTTAGAAGGATTTCAAAAAATAGTGTCAGGAGGTAATCTCTATGCTGCAATAGACCTTACCACAAAAGTTATATCAAAACTCACTAATGAAAATGATAATCAGACTATAGCATCGAATATACTTAACTGGTATAATGCTCGATTTAATTTGATGTTTAAACTAAAGTTATACTCTACTTTACAATCAGAGCTAGAACTATTCAATGATTTCAATACTGCAGATTTTTACTTTGAGTTTTATCCCACTTTGTACCCAGCAAAACGTGGTTGTATGGTACCTTTTACCATGCGCTTACTTCATGCAGTGCTTCCTGTCACTGTTAGCACATTAAATTGTGCTCAAAGTATAACTAGACTTTACAAACTGAAAGCAGTTGCAGAAAAAATTTTACAAAACCTTGATGCTAACACATGTGAAGAAGGATTTAACGTTCAATTAAATGACAATGACAAAAAAGAATCAATAAATCTGTGGTCTAAAAGACTTATAAGTATACTACAAGCAATATCTAACATATTACTAGTAATGAAAGAGTATGAATCTTCATTTAAAGTGTATGATAAAATAGTTTTGCTACTAGAAAAAAGTTACATCTTGCCAGAAGTAAAAGTTTTGTCTATTGTTAACATACACAGCTGTATAGGGAGGTCCTTACTTCAATTAGGGGATATTAAGCAAGCTCAAAACAGGTTTGTATTAGCAGAAAAAGCTTCTTCAAACACAAACTTAGTTGCAGTACAAACTGTACTAGTTATGAATAAAGGATTTTTATACTTGGGTGCTAATAACTGGAAAGAATCACTTGTAAATTTTAACAAAGCTATATCCATTGATAGTACAAACATTGAAGCACATAACAATGCTGCTGTATGCTTGTTATACATGTGTAAGTTAAAAGATGCTATAAAAACTCTTGAAAAGGCAGTTTATGATAATAAACCTTTGATTGACAGCTTGCGTACATATTCAAAGCACAAACAGCAGTCATTTGAAGGAGTTTGTGCAAATCTTGTTACTTCCTATGAGTTAGAAAGTAGTAAACATCAAGTCAAAAGAACAAAGTTGTTGCAGCATATTGCTGAAAACTGTGGTGACTGTTTCAGTATTGCTTCACTTAAGCTATAATTAACACAAACATTTTTTGTTATAGTTGTAACATAATTCTATATCTACTGATTTTGATTATACAAACAATTTTTGATAAAAAAAAGATGTTTAACTAGTAAAATATGTTAAATTTTCTTAAATAATAAGCACTAAGGATATTTATGAATTTTTGTTTCATAGACTTTTGCTATCTAAATCTTATCTAATGTAAATGTCTAAAACTATGATCAATTTTTCAATCAAGCAAATGTGTTAAATGATATTTTTTCTCTATCATTACCAAAAAAACTTCAGAGGGTGAAGCAAAAGCTTATTAAGTTAATTGAAAAATAGTTTTATCTTACTTTTTGAGTGTTATTGGGGAAAGCTTTGCTTATAGTTTTAAAAAAATTTATAATAAAAAATATTTGTAGCTTATAGAAAATTGAAATCTTTTACAACTTTAAAACTATATTTTACAGTCTCAAATCATATAGCATTAATTTTATGTGATACTATCATTAAATTTATGATTTATTTATAACCAGATAACTATGTTCAAAAAACAGCTTTTGTTTTTTTTGTCAAAAAATTAACAAATTATGTTTATAACTTAAAGGAGAAAAGATAACTTAAATATTTATTTCAAATAGTTTTAATTTCTTGTTGTAATAAGATTGAACATTTTAATAAAGCTCAAACCATTATAAGTAGAAATATATATTAAAGTTTATAAGCTTTGTTTAATATTTTAACCAATTTATTCAAGACCATGGTTTCTGTCAGTTTTAGTTGATAAGTTTCATTCATATAATAAAAAGTACAAAATATTTTTTTAAATTACTACTAAATCATTTGATTTAGCATATCTAGTTGATTGGTTATTAATATAGATTTTTACAATAACATAAAAGTTCTAGTAATTATATTTTTTAGTATGTTTTTGTGCAATTATTTGTTTTTTAGTAGATTAAGAGTTTTAGTTAATTTCAGTTTGAATAAAGTTATGGAAAAATTTAGTTCAACATTAAAGATTGGTGATGGATTTGAAGACTTCATTTCACCTGGTTTGGAATGCATAAAACCAGTCAATACCAAAAAGAGTTCAAGTGTAGGAATTAATAAATCTAAAGGACTACAAAAAGTAGAAGTATGTTTTTATTAATAAATCTAAAAACAAATAGACTTCAGTTTATGTATGTTTTCGATGCATTAGTACAACAGTGATATAATTGCTAAGTACTTAAAGTTAGATTTACCACTGCTTTAAGCTTGAACAAATTATAAAGGGTAACCACTAAATCTGGAATCCTCATAAAATCAGGAATTTGACAATTTAGGCTGAAAAAACCTGGAGTTTAAAATTTTTTGAAAAAAAAGATTTGTAATTTTAAACAAAAATCACTAAAAAAACTGGAATAACCTAAAATTTTAAACAATTTTTACATTTTAATTACAGGTTTGCCAAAAAAAACAGGAATTTGAGAAAAATTAAAAAACATGGATTTTTGAACAAAAATAACTAAAAAACCTAGAAAACCCTGGAAATATAAACAACTTTTACATTTTAAAATTTAAAATTTTGATTTGATACAAAAAATCTATGGCGTATTTATAAAAAATTTATCATCATCAAACGTTTTTTAGTAATAACCACATTTTAAGTAGCTTTACAGTATCTTTTCAATGTCGTTGTACTATTTAACATAGTTTTATACCTTAACCTTAATTTTAAACTAAAAATAGACTCTAAAACTTGTAATTTAAAAAACTTAAAAGAAATTTATAAAACCTGGAGAAAATTTGTCAAAAAGATTTGGAAACCCTTTAAGCGGTAAAATTTTAATTTGAAGCAAAAATATATCATATAAATAAAAGTTTTTCTCATCATCAATATTTTTTATTAAAAAACATTTTTGAAGTAGCTTAACAGTATCTTTTCAATGTTGAAATACTACTTAACACAGTTTTTGATCAAAAACTTAACTTCAAGGCCATAGGGGGTCCAACACTTTTTTTACAAAAATTAACTTTAGCTTTACTTTAACTAATGAAAGCTTAAAGTACAAACTAGATGCCAGTTTTTATAGAATTCAAAAATATCATTTAACTTTTGAGATACTTTATTTTTTGTAAAAAGTTTCCATTACAAACGTATGGACCACAAATTTTTTGGGGTCAAAATTTTAAAAACCACAAAAATAGTATCTCCTCCTTCATTTTTTAAGCAATATTCTTCAAATTTTCAGGAAATATTCCTTGTATTATAATAAAAAATGTTACTTATCAATTTTAATAATTTAAATAAGTAAAAATTTTATGACAAAAATTTAAAAAAAAAAAACAGTCCTTTTTCAGGGTTGCCACTCAGTCAGGAAATCAGGAAAAGTCTGGAAAAATTTAAAAAAATGACAAAAGTCAGGAAATTTGATAATACTTAAAAAAAAGTCAGATTTTGTCAGTTTAAATTAACAAAATTTCTTGTTTTCCAAACCCTTCAAATGGAATAAATTAATTAAAAGTCCTATAAAGTCAGAAAAAAATTGCAAAATTCCTATTAATTTACAAAAATATTTAATTGTATTTCCAATGCCTTCATCTGGTATGAATTAGTAAAATATCCTTTACAAAACTGCAAAAATTTTCTATTAACATATTGAACAAGTACCCTACTTAAACAAGCAGATTTTGTAAGCTTTTTAGTATTGATGATCTGTAGCAAGGACACTTCCATAGTGAAACTGTGATATATACACAAAAGTTTATCTAGCATAATTTTAGAATCAAAGTGTTTTTTGTTTAATTTAATAATTGAGTTCTTTATAACTAAGCAGTTAGTTTAGTATTTTATGTAACAAGTTAATGTGTATAATTTACCTCTTTATAATTTTTTCAAAGTTGTTTAAATTTATAAAATAAGTTATAAAAGAGGTATATGCCAAGAATAAGTTTACTTATTATTTGTATTTTTTGTAGAGTAACTTAAGTTTTTAAAGTAAATAAGAGTATATTTATTTGTTACAAATTTTAAAATGATAAGAGGAAATATTTTATAAACGAAAGTAAAAATAAATGAGTGCCAAAAGAAAAGAAATGAAGCCCACAAGCTGTGGCTTGATTTAGAGAAAAGATTCTCTTCAACAAGTGTAGGGGCAGCAGATGAGAGCAATTTAGTAAAATGAGGCAAATAATTTTAACTGCCAAGAAAATGAAGCGGAATGCAGTTCAGATGATGGAAACCATATCTTCATTAGATGAAGAGGTCGAAGTGCTAATAAAAAAACGAAGAAAATAAATTTTAGTACATCATTTAAAAAAACAGTATTTGACTTAGTTCTTTATTGTTTTAATGTTTTAACTGTAAAAGTTCGTTATTGTTTCAAGGTTTGAGTTGTGAAAGTTCCTTATTGATTTAAGGTTTTATTTGTAAAAGTTCATTTATGTTGTTTCGTTTATTTAGATAAGTTTATGCCAGGAAATTCTAAAAAATTGTGTTCTTTATTGTTTTAAGGTTTCAAGTGTAAAAATTAGTTATTGTTTTAAGATTTTAGTTGTGAAAGTTCGTTATTAATTCAAGGTTTTAATTGTAAAAGTTCCTTATATGTCGTTTGATTATCTAGATACACTTATGTTAGGAAATGCTAAAAAATTGTGTCTTTTTTTAGACAAGCTGTGTTTATAAGGTAATAATACAAGTATTTTGCTGATAGAGCTGTTTATTACAAACATCAATCATACACAGATGGTTTAAGTGATGTACTGGAAGTTTGATGATGGAATTCAGCAAAAAAACTGTTGTTTTTTACCTGTAATAAAATTAGATTGAAAGTTTTATATAGTTTCAAGTGTTAGAATATGTTTTTTAGAATAAGTTTAATTTAAGAGTTTAATTTAGAAAAGTCAGGAAAATTTTGGTAAAAAGTCAGGAAAAAGTCAGGAAATTTTTCTCACCTTGATCAGTGGCAACCATGCTTTTTACTTTAAACTTTTTTAAGTCCAATGTAACGTTTTTTTGTTATTGTATTAAGATTAGACTGTGAAAGTTTGAAGAAGATCGATGGAAAAATGTAGGAGGAGATAGATTTTAAATTAAATAGTTTTTTTTTGCGGTTTTAGTTTTCTCTTTCCATAGGCAACCTATTATGAGGCCCAACTTTGACCCGTCATATTTCAAAAAATAATTAGAAAATAATTTAAACTATAAAAAGCATCTTGAAGCTTAGAAAAAACTCTATAAAGTTAGATCAACTTGTAAAAAAACATGGCTTATCTCCCCTATGGCTTTAAACTAGAAATAGACCCAAAAGCATGTACTTTCAAAAACCTGGATGAAAGTCATAAAACCTTGAAGAAATTTCTCAAAAATCATTGGCCACCCTGTTTATAGTATATTATTATATATAATTTTAGTCTAATATACCAAATACTTTTTAACTCTAACCTTTATTTCTTGTTTGTTTAAAAGTAGATTAAAACAAAAGTTTAAGAATAAATTAGTAAAATGTCAATCAGTTTAGTAGATTTTTAAATATATTCGAAAAATAATTATTCCTCCAACTGACTCAATCATGTTTAGAAAATAAAATTTGTTGTATGTATTAATTCTTAAAATGTTTAAGTGTTTAAAACATTACTTTCTTATATAATTAAGCTATGATGCATCATTGCTTTAAAGAGATATACTATACTAAATGTTTTTTATTTAATTTGTTCTACCGAGTCCCTTTTACAGCTGGGAAAGATTCAAAATAGTTTTTAAATGTACTGCACTAGTATAAAAAAAAAAGGTTTTTATAGGAGGAGCAAACTAAAGAAATAAAAAAAGTTTTTCACATTATTTTTTTATTTCTGTTGTACAAGTTGTTATCATTTAAAGCAGGGTTCCCAAACTTTTTTTCAAAAGACCCCCTTTAAAGAAATTAGAAAGCTATGGCCCCCTCCAACAAGATTACTCAAAAAATTACCATTAAAAACACCTAAGACCTTTTTTTTTGTTCTTCATCATTAACTCCAGAATATCTAGTGTAAGTAGTTTCACATTATGACCTAGTGGCTCCTTTGCTGCTCAGGGCCCCCAAGTGGGTTACTTGGCCCACTTTGGGAAACTCTGATTTAAAGCATATCATAAGAAGCTTTTAAGAATTTTTCTTATATTTTGAGTAGTGTTTTTTTACAGTAAAACAATAAATAATTATTTTTTTCTTTTCTTTTATTTAAAAAGGTTATTTAAAATTGATAAAAAAATTTTAACTACTGTACAGAAACATTTATTAAGTCTTAAGTTTCTTACTTTGAAAATGAATATGTTAAACTGACATGGTTGGAACTAGTTTAAGTGCACTTATTCATGGGGTTTATAACATATTTTAGAAAATTTTTTGCAATTTTTTATCCTTTTAAATAAATGATATTATATATTTAAGTTATACAAGAATGTTGATACTTTTATTAAAAAAATGTAAAACAATGTCTAAATCTTCTGAGTTTCTTAATAAATCTATTTACATAAAAACAGATTATCGAAGTAGGAACATTTTTTTTTGTTTGTGTTATAACCAGCTCTGAAATGTTAACTTATTTTTTAATGATTAAAAGTTTTTCTCAGATTTAATATATGTGTTTTAAGTCCAGTTAGTTAAATAAATAAAAAAATTAGTTGAATTTTTCTTTATTTTATTTGATAGAAAAGAAATACTCTGTATATTAAAATTTAGACTGTTAAAAAAATTATAAGAAAATTTTATAAAACTTTCAGATTACATTGAATGACTGCCTGGCGTGCTCTGGATGTATTACAAGCGCTGAAACTGTACTAGTCACTTCGCAAAGTCACCAACAGTTGTTAAAGTCTGCAGAAAGCTTCGTTGTATATATAAACAATTAATTGACAATCACAATTTGTCAGGAAACATAATAATAAAATAACTATATAACTAATATAATTACTTTCCTGTAAATAAATAGGAGTTAGCTATTAAAGCTAAATATTGTTAATCACAAGTATTATAGTCTAAATTATTCCTACAAAAAACATTTTGTAAAACAAAAAAAAAAAAAACATACCTAATTGTGATAACAATTTTTGTAATAGTTTAAAATTTATTTTAAAACTTTTATTTAATTTATACCTTTCTTACGATTAACTTATTTTGAAGCATTTTTAAACAAACAAAAAAGTTTTTTTTTTTTGATCTGCTTATTCAGATTTCCAACAAATTTCGTATGTATGGAAATATTAATTTAATTCATTGGCTTTATGCACTTAATAGTTTTGTTTAAGTTTATTTTAATTATTGACTTCAGTTTTATGGTATTAAAATATAGAAAATTATTGCACAGTATTTTATAGTTGTATATTACATTTTATTAAACCCAATTACTCTAAATTTTAAAATAAAAACTTGAATGTATTTTCTTAAAGTATAATCATAAAAAAACTAAAGAATTATTTTTGTCTCTAAGCTAAGTCTAAACATACTTAGAATAATTTCGCTATTAGTTTACTTAGACTATAGATACTTAGACTATAGATAAAATTATTTATAGTAATAGTTAAGTAAAAACTTAACATATTTAATTTTTTTTAAACTTTGTTATTGAAAAAAATCTAAACCGAACTGTTTTGAAGTGTTGTGAAAAAATCAATGAACTCTAAAGAAGAAGAACGTATGGTTTTTGTGGCATCTTGTTTACCCCAAGCACTAGCTTCAATAGCTGTTGAGTATAAACTTTCACATGAACAAGCTTTATTTGCAATGACGAACTACTTTAAAAATAAATACAATGTTTCCTACGTTTTGGATACAAACTTCGCTCGTCAAATTTCATTACTTGAAAGTTCAAATGAATTTATTGAAAGGTATTAAAGTTGTTATATTTCTAGAAAGTAACACAGATAAATTAAGTTTTAGATTATTTTGATCTATACTTTGCGTTGTGGCTTTTGATAGAAATTTAAAAAAATTTATAAAAGGTTTTCAAACATGAAACCTATAATTATTCAGATTTTCGCTGTTTAAGTAACTCCATAAATTATAAATTCTTGCTAATTTTCGTTGAATTCTACAAAAATTTTTAAGTCAAAGCTTAAATCACAGGTATAAAGCTAGCAAGCAAATGGGAGAGAGTGATCAAAACAAAAATCTTCCTCTTTTCACTTCATCTTGCCCTGGTTGGGTGTGTTACGTTGAAAAAACTCATGGAAAGCTAGTTATTCCTTACATGAGCAAAGTAAAATCGGAGCAGCAAATTATGGGTTCTCTTGTTAAAAAAGTGGTTGCAGATCACCACAAAATTAAACCCTCGCAAGTTTATCACGTGACTTTGATGCCTTGCTATGACAAAAAGTTAGAAGCTTCTAGGGAAGACTTCTACAATGATGTGTTAAAGACCAAAGAAGTTGATCTAGTATTGACTCCTGGCGAAATTTTTGACGCTTTGAAGGAAGATGGGAGCAATTTGACTGAGTACTTGTACAAAGATCATCAAGAAAACAATTTGTTGTGAGTATTTAGCTAGTTCAGTTTAAGTATCAATCACATTCTATTTGGTGTACAACACTTTATAATGATAAAAAGATTTTTTAAACATATCAAAAATAATTTTTGTATGCTTGAAAAATATACTTAGAATAATTTTTTTAATTTTTAATTAGTTTTTTTAAGACTAAAAACATTTAAAAATTTATATTCCAAATTTTATAACCATTAGTCAGGATATCCAGATTTCTGAAAAAAAAAAGTTATTAAGAAAACTTAATAATTGTATAAATATTAATCAGAAATAATTTTGGTTTTTTCAAGATTTTGTAAGATAAATTCAACTCATTTATTTTATCTTTCATAACGTTCTATTAATTAAAGAAAGTATTCATAAAAAAATTAAAATGATTGTTTCTTGGTCTTACAGACAAAAGGAAAGTAGTGTTGGAAATGATTTTTTAAACGAAACGTTATTGAGCAGTATAAATAAAACGAGCTTGCCTACAACTCACAATGGAGGATCTGGTGGGTATCTTGAGTTTGTGTTCAAAAGTGCTGCTGAAAAACTTTTTGGTTTACAAGTTGATGAGATTGAATACGTCCCAACTAGGTCAGACTTTGTTTTTAAGTGGTCAAACTTAGATATTTATAAATTTTAAATTAAATCTACAGTTGTACTTATTTTTCCGTCATTCATTAAAACTTTAATTCAGTAGTTTTAATTTTATTGTGCTCAATTATTTTAACAAGTTAAAAGATAACAGCTAACTTTCAGATATTGTGAAGACATTATTTTTCGATGTTAAACTTTTTTTTAGAATTGTTTGTTAAAGATATCATAGTTTAAGTTAAAACATTTAATTTTGTAGCTATATCTTTTTAAGTCTAAATGTTTTTAATTTTAAATAGAGGCATGATATGTAAATAATTTAATTTGAGTTTGTTTATCTAAAAGTAAGTAAAAATTAGTTATGTTAAAATTTTTGTAAACAGCTTATGGTTAAAACTTATAGAGATCCTTTATTTATCGTGGTTTATAAATAATTTAAAAGACTAAATTTAATTAGAACTCATCATAATTACCAAGCTTTAGTTTACTGTACAATTGAAAAAGTATAAAAAAAGTTTTAGTATTAGTGAAATTTATTGTCAAAACTCAAAGTACTATATAATTCGACTTATTTAAACAAAATTATGATCAAAACTTTTTTATGGTTTTTAAAATGATTGCTATCAATATACTATTTTGTTAAATCTATATTTTTTACAATAGTTTTTCCTAAAAAGAGCAAATGAATGTTCACGTTGATAATAAACAGAAAACTTAATTACTTTTTTATATTTAAAAAAAATTGTTTAATCTTAGTTTTCCTGATAGTTTTAACTTGTGGCGTATTTTGTATCAATATAAATCGTAATTGCAGTACTTTTTGTTAAAACAAAAGTATGTTTAAAACGTAGTTTGCATATATGTTTTTTTATTCAATGACATGCTGTTAAAAGTAATCAAATTATAAGAACCAAATAGCTCCATTATAAGTTCCTGCTTGTTACTGAATCGGTTCTTAGTAATATTTGACAGTGTTCAATCAAGTTTATTGAAATACAAAAGTTATTTCTTTTTTAAAGCAAACCTTATCTGATTATTATTACATACTATTATTATTCACTAAATGTTAGGGCACTCTAAAAGTCTAAATTGATGTATTTAGTAATTCAGTTGCTATATATGTAAATATAACTTATGCAAGTACCTTATCAAGTTTAACCTTTTATAAATAGTTTTAAAGTTTCAGTGACACTTTAAATTTATACTGCTTTCAAATTTTTTTTTAATTTTCAAGTTCTCCCACAATGGTGTCCCACAGTGGAGTACCATAGTAGTTTTTAGAAATGCTGATTTTAAGTGAGCATTTCCAAGTAATATGGATACAAAATACCGTACATAACTAATAGCTAATGTCGATGTTGATTTGTTGGAAGTAGCAAAAAAAGTTCTAAAATCGATACTAAATTATAACTCTATTGATTTTTAATAAAACCTTTTTGCTAACACTTTAACTAAATTATAACATACATCCCAATTTACTATTGAAAATTTAGTCTGACTGAAAAATAGTTTTTTATTAAAAAAAGTTTTATAGACTTGTAATACTAATTTATATTTCTGACTAATATTTATTTAAGTTTCAATGTGTACAATATTTTTGGTTTGCAGCTGAAGCAGTAATATTTAGTCTAAAGAAAAACTTTTACAAAAGATTAATGTCATAATGACTTGTTTTAAGTATTAGGTATATACTAATTTTATTTTTATTAAAAATCTAATGATTTTAACAGGCTGTTTATGACATAACTTACAAATAGATATGACTGTTAAAAAGTACATAGTTAACTCAATTATTTATTCTTATTAATTAATTTAAGATGTAAAGTGTTTTCAAAATTGTATTGAGTTGTGTTAAGAATTTCCACAACAGATAATATTTAACAGGAGAAACAATGATTTCAAAGAAGTAAAATTAGAAAATAGTGAAGGGGAAGTTTTGCTCACGTTTGCACAGGCGTACGGGTTCAGAAGCATCCAAAATCTCATACTGAAAATGAAGAGGGGAAAGTGCAATTATGACTACATTGAAGTCATGGCTTGCCCGGAAGGCTGCTTGAACGGCGGTGGACAAGTTAGCCTAGTTTTATTTATAGTTTAAAATTGTTAAAGTTGTTGTTAGTTGTTTAATAAAGTAATGAAAAAAAAAATAGTGGAACAGTTACATTCCTATAAGTGAAATGTATTATCTCAGAGTTTTGTTTTGAACGAACTGTTATTTAAAGTGTTAAAAAAAATGCTTTAACAACAACGATTAGTCCACTTTTTTTTTTGTTTTGAGTGTAACTGATACAATTTTTAGACTAAAAACCTAGTGTAAAGATTTCGATTAAATTTTGATCAATGACAATATATCGCTTATTATAGTAGATTTAAAGGTACTTTCACGGTTAACTTGTAATAATTGTACATTATATTTTTATTGCTTATGTTATAACTTTTTTTGTTTTTAAAATGTTGCATAACATAAATACTTCTGACAAAAATTAAAGTTATTGAACAAACAAGAGAGTTGTCAGTAACAGACAATGCTATTGAATTTATAAAAAATGAGTAAAGTTATAAGGTCAACAACTAAACATCCAGTAAGAAAATGTTTAACTTATTTAAACTAAAACAAATTTGTATTTTATTATAAAACTTTAATTAAGATATTTAAAAAAAAATAACGAAAGACAATAAATGTTGTTAAAGTGGAAAAAAATACAAACAGTTTGAAATACGTTATCATACACTAAAACTGTATTATCATATGCATCAAAATTTGAATTTTAACGATTAGTCTAAAACTTTTTGAATTATTTTCAACCAGAATATTAAGGGGGTTTTGACATACGTTAAAGAAGGTTGAGATTACAAGCAGATTTATTCTTTTTCAAATGTTAGATAAGTTTAAATTATTTTGAGATAATATTGTTGATTGTTCAAAACTTCTACAACTTTCTTCTATATAAAGTACAACTTAAAAATATCGCTATGATTTCTACCCTTTTTGTTATCTCAAAACTTATTAGTATTAGTTAAACTTTTAATAAAAAAACAAAAAAAAACATTACAAAGATATAAAAACTAGTTATAAAGCTGTATTAGTTGTTGTCGTTTCCCTATAATATATTTTTTGACTAGTTTTTAAGTTTACATAATTCATCTTTGATTGAATATAAACGCACTGGTTTAGATTAAAATTTTTAAAGTATATAATTTAAGAAACAATAGAGTTCAGTTTAAATTGTTTTTTTTCTGTTTTTTATTATTACATTTGTCTTGGTTAAGAAGTTAGTCATATAAGCTCTGAATTTCAAGCTAGTGTATCTCAAAACTTTATAATGTACAAAAGTACATTTTGATGTTTGCAAAAAAGTACACTAATAATTAAAACTTGTTTAACGTTCTTTGAAATTTCCATGTGCAGTAAGTAGATACAGCGATTTACCAAGCTTGTATGCTTTTAAAACTTTCATTAGTATGTTAGTGTGCCACAATTTCGTTTTAATATGTAAAATAAGAATTTTCTTAAGCTATGTTGAATTAGATTTGTTAAATCTTTTTTTTAAAGGTTTTATTTTGTAAGTGTCTAAAAAAACCATTAAAAACTTTATATTTACAGATAAGAAGCAGTGAAGGTCGTCAAAAGCAAGACGAAAAATTAGAAAATGTCAAAAATTTTTACAACCAACTATCAACCGAATACAACAAAGACCTTCTAACGCAATTACTTTACAGACAAACAAGTCAGCAAACTAGCATATTAGACAAAGAAGATGTGTATACTGACTATCACGCTATTGAAAAAACTGAAAGTATCAGTATAAAGTGGTGAACCTGTATAGTAAATTTTTGTGAAATTTTATTTTTTGTCTTGGTATGAAAACGAATCATTTTTAGCTTACCGTATGATTGATTTGAACTATTATGAATGATATCAGTTTGTTTTGTTCTTGTAGGAAAAAATCGGTTTATGATTATAATATTTAAAAATAAATCTCATTCACTTTTACTAAAGCTTTATTGGTTAAGTTTTTTAGTTTTATATGTTATTTAAACTTAATTTACAGTTGATTTTTTTTTGTAACTTACACATATTGACTGAATTTTAAGATAACCCATAAACTCTTACTAGTTTTAAGTGATTCAGACTTTTTTTTTTACTTCAAATTAAGGCAACTCTAGAGTTGGTATAAAAGTTACCACTTGGATGAATAGCATTCTAGAAAAAATTTTTAAATTTCCAAATTTTTATTAATAAACTACCGTTAGTGGAAGTAAGATAAAATATTTTAGGCAAATCTATTACTTCTTTACACTGAAAAAATTGAGTAGTTATTTTTTTAATGTATACTATGCACCAGATGAAAATATTTAGTAATAATAAATTACTATTTTTCATTTTTGTTGTCAATAAATTTACCACCAAAGCAACATTAATTTAGAAATTTTACGTTATTTTCTAAACAGTATTTTTTTACTCTTTTAGCTAAAAAGATTGAAGAGATAAAAATATGTTATTCTAATTATTTTTAGTAAATAGAAAATAATTATTTAAAAAATAATAATTGTACTGAATGATGTCGGTGAAAAACAGCTTTTAACAGTAAAAACAGTAAACAAAAAGCTTTACTAAAAAAAAATAAAGCTCTTTATTTTTTAGTCTTAAAAACTATGTATTTGAGTAAAATATTTCTACAAACATCTAAAATCAAAACTGTACAACATATTTTTGAGTTTTAAACAATCAACTAAAATTAAATTCTGTCAAGTGTGGAACTTTAATATTTTGTTTTTAATAGTTCATATAGTTAAGTCTAAATCAGGACTTCCTAAAGTAATTGAATTGATCGGCTGCTTTAAAAATAAAATATTAAAGTTCCACACTTGACAGAGTTTAATTTTAGTTGAATGTTTAAAACTCAAAAATATCTTGTAAATTTTTATTTTTAGATGCTAATAGAAATATTATACTCAAATACATATTTCAACGACTAAAATTAAAGAGCTTACAATACTTAAAATTTTATGCAAACTCTAATTAACAGATTTTCATTATTCAGTAAAATATACTTTTGAAGATTTTAGAAATATTTTGCGTGCAAATTTTAGACATATAATATTGTAGGTTTTCTCGGATGCTGTTGTTGATGGTCGTGTGGTGAAGTTCATTTTTTATTATAGAGTTATACAACACAAAACTGTTGTTTCTAGTACTATTAAATTATGAAAACTTATTGATTACTTTTATACGTTATTTATACCTCGGAAAAAAAAGTTGGTACTTAACTAAGATTTTAGTAACACAAAGGAATAAAAATTTTCAATCTACTACTTGTTATTGCCCACTAACATGCTAAAATAAGCCGCCAATTTTATGAAACCCTAGTCTAAAGTCTTTGCGTTATTTATTTTTATTAAAGTACTTGTAAACTATTCAATTCGCTAAACCTACATTAGGGTGCTTATTTTTACAGCTCCTTTTGATTTTCGAGCTATAAAAAAAATTCCTGTTTTGGAAATACCATAAAAACACTCTGTGCAAAATTTTAGATGATTTGAAGAAAATTTCACCCTGGCTCCAACCGATTTTCTAAAAACCACCCCGATGCAAAATGTTTGGGATCAAAAAATTCGACCTTGGAGTTTTAAGCTGTAAATCTTTTACATGTGGAACACATTCTGTACAATTTAAAACAATTCAAAGAAATAATAAAAATTAATTAGCAATACATGAGTAGTTTTCATTAAAATGAATAAAACATTCGTAACAACTTATGAAATTATTTTTGAAAACAAAGAAACAGTATAGTCAAAATCTCTTTGTTTACACTACTCAGGTTTTCTTTAAAAAAAACATTTAGCCTCAAGTATGATTAAATTAAAAAGGCTATAACAGTTTTTAATATTTTTAAATCTTTTAAAATTATAATTATTTGCACAATCAGGGTGATTAAGTAGGTTTTCTGCAAGAGCAAATATTTTTGAAGCGTTTACTAATCTTTTAGATTTATTTTCTTATGTACTCAATTTACAAAATTCATTAATAATTTTTAGAACTTGTTCTTTTATCCTTTTACCAAATTGCAATTAAGTCCTACCGATATAGCTCTCTTCACAAAAGCAGTTAAACTACCAGACTTTTTTTATATTCTGATATTGGATCTTTTCTCCCAGGTCTAATCAATGGTATAGATATGAAAATAACTCTCGGTTTTGCTGAGTAATAAGGTTTATTTATTAATTAGTTGATATTTTTCTCTATAATTCTTGAGCTCTTATTGAAAAACGGTAGTAATAAAGTAATCCAACATTTTTCCGGTCCTGCTGGCTTTATTTTGTTTTAAAATTTTAATGTGCAAATTAATAATTTCGTTTACTCGTTCTTGTGGATAGCAATTTTAATTTAGTATCAATTTTATCTGATTTTTTTTCATCAGCAAATAATTATTTTAAACAAATTTTATGTGCACAATGGCAAAGCATTCTTATAAAATTTGTTTTTATTTTCATACTACAAAACGAATGAAAGTTTAAACTGTTTCCAGTAAAAATTTTCTTTTTATACACAGATGTAAAAAAATTATTCTTGCGTCTAAAACATTTTAACAAGTATAAATTTTGTAGTCGATTTCTAGGTAAGAATGTATGTTAATTTATTTCAAATTGTTACTTAATGTTTTCATTAATGTTTTCATTTGCATAGCTTGTACGTAAAATCAAAAAAAGTTTAAATATGAGATGTATTGTTTTTAAAAATAACATAATTATCTTTGGCATTGTTTTATTAACACGTTTTTCTTATTAAAATCTAAGTCTTTTAAATATAATTTCATGTTTATGAAATAAGATCAGAATAAAATCTGAAGTAAAGTATCAAACATTAAAAAAAATTAAAAAAGAATTGTTTTTTTAAGCTATAAAGTATAAAACTTATTTTATAAATTTTACAAGAAAAATTATCAAAAAAAAAAATCAATCTGAATATAATGTTTTAAGTAAACAAATATTTTTATTTTTCCTTTATTTCAAAATAAATCTAAAAGATAAAATAACTTTTTTTTTTATGTCCTGAAAAAGACATTAAACTGTATCGTGGTGTACGTACGATAAGTGGTGTACGTACGATTAGACAACCAAAAGTTTTTTTTAGACACCAGGTCCTAGTACTAGTTATTTTTAGTGCTTTATTCTATCGATGATCAAACAACATAAAAATTAAAAAAATACTTTAAATTTTAATCAATTAAGTTTTTACTAGTTTTTGTAACTTGTGAAAAAATAATACTAAGTGTAAATTAAAGAAAATAAGAAAATAATGAAAAAAAAAGTAATAATTGTGCATCATATACTTGACAGAATTTTCTTCTATAAAAGCATATTGAACTATTCTAAAAAGACTTTATCAAATTAACTTATATAAGTAAAACAATATATTGAAAGAGCAAAAAGTCTTGTGTATAAATTTTCATGATCTGGTTGCAGTTGTAAGTTTTTAGAAATGTTTTTATTCATAACATTATGCAAGTTTGAACAAATGAGGTAAATTAATAATACAGCTGAATATTTAGAACATTTATAACCTTATCTTCAACCCACCTTACCCAAAGTTTTTAATCTACACTCTTAAATTACTTGAAACTTAAAACAAAAATAAGTAAAACATTAGCTAATTAGAAGCAACCTTAGAACTGCAGCCGACTCCTATGACAATGACACTGTTAAATTAATGATCTTTCAAAGTACAGTTTTGTAAAACAAGCTCATGTAATGAAAATAACGTCGGCTGCAGTTTTAAGGTCGCTTCTGATTGGCTAATATTTTACTTATTTTTGTTTTAAATAATTTAAGGGTGAAGATTAAATGTTTTTATATTTTTAGGTAAGATGGGTTAGGTTAGGTATAAGTGTATAAATATTCTTAATATTTTGCTGTATTATCAATTTACCTTATTTGCATAAATTTACACAATGTTATAAAAGAAAAAGTTTCCAAAAACTTACAACAGCAGCCGACCTTTTGAAGCCTAGTATTAAAGTATCAACTATGGGGATTTCTTTTTTACTGTAGTAATTCATGAGGCCTTTAAGATACTTAAAAATTAGTCCTCTTTATAGTACCATAACAATACATATTACATACTTTACATTTTGAAGTACAATATAAAAAATTGAGAAGAATCAACATTTAATTTATTGTTTTTAACCTACCACTTGAGTAGTTAGTTTAAAGTATGTTGATTTTTTGTTACATGCTTGGAAAATACTTACTTTACTTTGATAATTAAAAGTTTTTTTGAAGACCATGTCCTTGGACCAAATATTTTAAGG
Organism: Thalia democratica; assembly: GCF_965202585.1. Lineage (NCBI taxonomy): Eukaryota > Metazoa > Chordata > Thaliacea > Salpida > Salpidae > Thalia > Thalia democratica. The sequence continues at coordinate 66,245,321 of NC_139165.1, forward strand.
GTTGCTTTTTTATTATTTCACAAACTTAGGATTTTAGCTACATAATTTACCCACATTTTGTGGTTGGTAGGATTTTTGTTGACAATTTACAAAAGATTTTCTTTTTCATCAGATTTCTAATTTTATGTTAATTAAAAAGGAGCAAGTAGAATTTAGATGATCTACCTTACTAGCTTGACCTTTAAAATTTGTTTGTTGTAGTAAATGGAAGAAGAATACTATTTTTACTACCTGACTGTTGTTGAAAGTAACAATTTTTCCAATTTTTGAAACTTTGACTTTACCAAATTAAAAAAAAGTTGTTCTATACACAACAAGTTAAATTAAACTAATTCATTATTAAAGTTAACACATATATATGAATTATAAATAGAACCTATAAAATATATAAAGTTATAATAAGACTTACTTAGAGCTTATGAAATCTGATATAAAATATTTACTTAAATTATAAATTGTTGCTAGTTGTTTTACTAGACTTTTTATTATTATTATTATTTTTATTATTATTATTATATGTATACCAGCAGTCACAAGAGCTTATAACATATTTATTAATTTTTATTACTTGGACTAAAACTATCCTATTACTCTATAATGTAACATAATAAAACAGTAGGGGTTTAAAAAATTGGTAAGAGCCAAGGTGAAATTTTCTTCAAATATTCTAAAGTTTTGCACAGGGTGTTTTTATGATATTCCCAAACCATAAAAAATTTTCCAGCGGGAAATAAATAGCAGCTAAAAAAATAAGCACCCTATTAGGTATATGCTTTAATATAGCCCAGTTTTCTAATGATCTTTTTGGATTAGGTTAAAACCAAATCATCCTAAGTTACAGTTGTTAAGTAAGTTAACATGTACTCATATACATACAACACACTAAAGTTTTACTTAAGTCTATTACCTTCCTTATGATCTTTTGTAACTAAATCAACACATCAAAATGTATGGAAATGAACTTGCAATCTTTCTGAAATTTAATTTTTATAATTGTTTTAAAGTTAAAAGTAAATAATTATTAAATTAACAACTAGATTATTGTAAAAAAACATCTTTTAAGACTATAACCCTAGTAGCTAGTTTAATATATTGAAAAAATAAATAAATTTTAGTTTCTTAAAATAAAACGCAGTCAAAATAAATTGTCTTGTTTTTGTTTTAACAATATTCATCTAAGGGTTTTCTTGAAGTCCTTTTTTTTTTTTTGTAATTTATATGTTATAAATTATCTAGCTACTAATATTATAATTGTTTTTAAATAAATTTTGTAATCCATATATTTTAAAACAGAAAAAACATAAAAAATGATATTTTAAGTTCATGTTTTTGTTAAATATTTTTTTAGAGTGGCAATTTTACTTGAAAACACCTAGAGATTGAAAATTCATGAAAAAAAACCTGAAATTTTGAATAACTTTATTGATAAAACAATTAAATTTAGACTAATGACAAAAAAATGTTATATACAACTAAAAACATAATAATTTTTTTGAGTTTTGTATATGATAAACCACATTTGTTTAAGTTTGAAAAATAATTTAATGAATAAACAATATATCCATGTGTTAAGTTCGTATTTTTGATAAAAAGTATTTGTTTATTTTAATTGTTTCTAAAATTTACTAACTTATTTGTTTTAAAATGAAATAAACTTAATTTCAAAATGTTTTTTAGTGTAAAATTTATTGTTTTCAAAAAATAAAAATACTGCTATATATCTTTTGAATGGAAGAATACAATTATTCCAAGTTTCCCTTTCAAAACTTTCCAAACCTTGAAAATTTGTTGACTCAAGAAAAAAGGAAGCAAAAACTTAACTTACTTTTTCATAACTATGGTACTCAAGAAGCTGTACTACCACAAATTTTAGTAAGTCATAACTTTGTTTTTTAATTTAAAGTTTAAAACTTTGAATGAGTTTTAAAACTAGTGTTTTTGAAGTCTGTTATTTTCATAAGTTTTTCAGTTTTAATTTTTTGAAACAACAGGTGTTTGTAACTTGTAAATAATACTATACAATAAACATAATATAATACTTCTATAAATTGTTTTTTTTTTGTTAGGAAGGAAACCAATTCACATGGTGTTCAAAAAACAATGGACTTCTCAATAAACAAAACAGTTCTCTAAACAAGTTTGCAAATTTAACTTTCATTCTATTTATTTAATTATTAAGTAAATGTTTTAGAAACAAAACGTTTTAATATAATTCTGAGTTAGTAGTATTTATTATATTCTCAGTTGTCATTTATTGTACTAGAGTATTTTTTAAGTTAAGTAGTATTTAAGTATTTATTTTAATTTTGTATAAATCTATGATCATTAATTTTTTATAGATTTCAAAATATTATTTTTAACTTGTAAACTAAGGTATCAATTTTTTGTATTAAGTTTTTTTATATCTAGCTACTAAATTTTTTATTGGGTTGCCTTACATTAAGGCTGCAAAAAATAACTCAGGCTAGTTTAAACTTTTGTTCAAACTTTAGTAGTGGTAAATTTACAAGAAGCTTCATAAGTTCATATATAAAACTTGCACCAGCTTGGTCGGAGTATCTTCTTGTAAAGTGCAGCCAGTCCAAAAATGTCAAAGACACAAGAAAGTCTTTAATGACAAGAAGTAGTTTTTAAATGGTTGAATAGTAGAATTTACCTATGATAAACAAAAAAGGTCTAAAAAACTGTGTCATCTCAACAGGCAGTTTTAAGCAAAAGCAACACAGAAATTCAGGTTTATCACTAAAGCTAAGGCAGAGGTTGGCAAAATTTTAAGTTTATCCATGAAATATAATCTATCACTTCTTTTTCTTGAAATAAATCAGTTAAAAATATGTTTTTTAAGTATATTAAAAGTGTTCCTTTTTTGACCTGCTGACCCCTGGCTTAAGGCAGTGCAGAATTTTTATTGAAAAACTAAATTAATGCTGGTCAAAGTTTAGAAATGATTGCTTATCTGGTTTTTTTACCAGTGAATGAGCTGCGTTTTGTAATACTATAACATAAAAGTTTGTGACACCAAAAATTGTACTCATAACCCTATATAAATTGTAATTTACTTTGTTACTTTTACTTAAATAAACTGTTTTTGTTTAGCTATTTAGATTTCTTATCTAAAGTAGTGGTGTTGTAATATTTTTATTCCAGTTTAAATATATAGTTGCTTTAATGTTAAACTTTGTTTATTTAGAGCTTCAAAGCCAGAAGTAACCTAAATTAAGGCCATAGGGGGGTCCACTTTGTTTTTTACAACTTGATCTTATTTTGTAGAATTTAATCTGAGCTATCAGACACTTTTAACCGCTTAAAAAAACTCAAAGTAACTTTTGAGATATAAGCGATCAAAGAAAGGGCGTTCAATAGGTTCCTTATGGAAGGCGAAAACTAAAAATGCGAAAAAAGACTATTTCACTAAAAATCTATCTCCTCCTTCATTTTTTGAGTAATCTTTCTCAAATTTTTACAGAATGTGTATCATTAAACTTTAAAGAGATCTATTGTAGGATTTTGTTTTATTTTGAGTAAAAAAAAAATTATTGTCAAAAAACTACCCTTTTTTCAGTTTTTTGTAGATAAAATTTTTATTCTTCAAAATTTCAAAAATTCCAACATTCAGATTCTTCAAAATATTAAAAGGAACATTTCCTGAAAATTTGAAGTCTCTAGGTCAAAAAATGAAGGAGGAGATAGGTTTTTAGTGAATTTTTAAATTTCCGAGAAAATTGACTCCAAAAAATTTGCGGTCCATACGTTTGTATCGGAAACTTTTTACAAAAAATAAAATATCTCAAAAGTTAAATTATATTTTTGAATTCTATAAAAACAGGCTTGTAGTTTGTATTTAAAGCTTTCATATAAAACCCAAATTTATTTTTTGTAAAAAAAAAAGTTGGACCCCCCCCCCTATGGCCTTAAGTTATAATTCTCTATGTTTTTCAGATTTTAAGTCTTATTTTTGTAGTCTTTAAAACTGGAAACCAAATTAGAGTTTACAACTTGTTTTTAGAATAAACCAAATTTTATTGTAAGTTGAAGTTAGTAAGCTTTAGATTAGGTCAATAGACTATATTATCTTGCTAGAAGATAAAATCTAGGAGAGAAAATTTAGGCCCATCTACATACACTAGTGTGTTTGAAATGTTAATTGGTGTTTTTTTGTTTACTGATTTTATTCATTCTTGTATTAGTTGAAAAAACTGTCAATAACAAAAAAATACTTTTTAATAAACACACAGTTCAGAGTTTTAAACAAGAATTTTTTTACTTATAAAATGTTTTATTTTTAAATTTATGACAAACATAATATTAATAATCATTTGTAGCAGCCCTGTATAAGAAGTCTAAAATAAGTTATTCGATGTAAATACTACTTATTTACATGTTAACTCAGGGAAGTTTATTTTGCTTTAAAAGTTACAGATCTGTTGAATGTTTTCATGTTGTTAATTTCTGTATGAAAAGTTTTACTCAATTTACAAAAAAAGAGTTAAGATGTTTCTTTTTACTAAAGCACTTAGTTTTTCTAATGTATTTGTATAAGCTCGAAAATATATATCTTTATTACTATTAGTTGATTAAATAAAACTTATTAGTTCATAAATTTACGAAGCACTGAAGCGACCGTTTGTGGTAAAGTTAAAAAAATTGACACAGCTAAATCATTCACAGCCCACGTGTTAGACATTGTCAGCTTATTGTGAGATTATAGTCTGCGCTCGTTTGACCAGTTCTAACCAGTAGTTATTACGGCCATCATTAACAGAGTTGAGATGTTTTGCGCCATCAATAATAATTAATGAATTTTACGGCAAGATCAACAACAACAGCATCCGAAACAGCAGTTTCTCGCGAATATGCCTGCCTGATGAGTCCTAATTAGGACGAAATCGGTTGTAGGTTGTCTCGGATGCTGTTGTTGTTGTTGATCTTGCTGTAAAGTTCATTAATTATTCATAAATTTATTAATTGTTTTTGTAACTACTTTTGATATAATTTTATTGCCTGAAGTAAAATATTACTAGTTAATTTTTTTAATGAAATTAAACATATTCTATAACTTAAAAAACATAATTAAATAATTTTCTCAAAATGTTTTTTTTTTGTTTTTTAGAAATTTTGTTAACATATTAAAGACTTTCTATTTTGTCCTTTACATACCAATTTTATAAAACTTTTATATACTTTTTTACATTAGTTAAAGTATAAATCTTAATCATTAATTCAATTTTAAAGAAAATAAAACAACAAAATACTTCAGGTTCCTCAGTTTAGATGGAACATCCCAGTGTGTTGTTGAAGGCTGTGGCTCCCAAGAGTTCTATTCCCCTCAAAATATCAGTGATCTTTGTCTTGTTACTTCAACTGATGGATTAAGTTAGTAAAAAAACAATAAATTTGAAAAATAAAACATGATGTAAGCTTAGTCTTTTTAAATAGTTTTCCAATAAAACAGAACGAATCATACAAAACTCTTAATTTTTCCTCACGTAGTCTATATAAATTTGTATAATTAGAGACTATAAATCTTAAATTAGTCAAATATTCATTATATTTGAATTATGTCTTGTTAATATTAACAGTGAAATGTATATGTTTTTAGATTTGAACGTTTCTGGGCAAGTAATGAACATGATGCGTGATCATCCTGATATTTGTAGCCAAACGTTCAGCCAATTTGCTAACTATTTTACTTTTTTCAATGCTAAAAGAAATACTAGTATTAAAAAGAATGCTGTCTTTCATCCTAAAGAAGTAAGTATATATTTAGAAAGTTACCTAGTATTTTTCTTTAGGACTAATGATTAGGTATTGTTTTATTTGAAATAAAATGAGTTATTATTTTATTTGCGTTTAACTTATATGATAAAAGTTTAAAAGATTATTTTAAACTAAGTTTATAGATTATTTCAACTTTCTCTATTTTGTAAGCATTGCGCCTGCTTCGCACTGCTTTTGTGAAGAGAAGAGAAATCTTTTTTCTTCGAGAAGCAGACTGCATAAAAATAGACGTCGCAAGAAGGGCGTGGGCTTTTAGTTTTGACTCACTTAACGAATACATTCGGCGTAAGGCTTTAGATAATAACACTCAACGAAGAGACATTTTACTTACACAATATAGGTAGGCATTTTACGTTTACAGCCAACGAAGGTTTTTCGTATTAGGCATTTGTTATCACTTAGAGAGGGCTTTGTTTGATTACACTTTAAGCGTAGAGGCTTGTTTTTCACGTAGCCAGTCCGCAAAAACGTTTGATCGAGAGATTGAGTTTCAACCCGAAACGAATACCGGCGTTAGAAACCAGCTCGAGACGTCTTGTAGTAGTCAGCCCAGTGATTTGTTGTGGTAACTTAGTTCCTGAGCTTTTGTCCTGCACGAGTGTGAGTGTCTTTTATTGTATCGTAATAATAGTTTTCTGGTGTAAAATAAACTTTGTGTTAGCAATTCTCTATCTAACAGTTTAGTTTAACTAACTAAGTTTACATTTATCTAAGTTAGAATATAGTAAGTTAACGGTAGATTACGAAAGTAGCATTTGTTAAGTATTTTTTAATTTTTAATAGACTACGGTAAGTGGTCATTATTACACTAAGTCGAGCCTCGACTAGCTATACCTCGTTTCCAGTTCGCACTACTGAGCTCATTCTCGGTTAAGTGCGGTTAAAAATCAACAGATCGCATTACTGAGTTCCAACTTGGTTAATTGCGTAAGAATTCGCACCAATTCGCATTACTGAGCGTTGACTTGGTTATTTGCGGAGAATTCTTATCTGTTTGCATTTCTGAGTTCTATCTCGGCTAATTGCAATCGATTTCTTCACGGAAATTCTGCGGTTAGCTATTCCCTGGAAGAATGAGTTCCAAAAATAAGAATCCCAAGGCCATGTCAACAACCCACATCTCTGACATGGTCAAGAAGCACACAAAGCGTGCACACTCGGCCGATAAAGCGTCAAGCTTTAAGAGGCGAGACCAACAAAGTAACTCCGAGCTGTTAGCAGATTCTCACGTTCCAACATCAATATCTAATACTGCTCAAACTGCAACTACAAATCAGGAAACATTCAAAGCAGAACCCAACAATATACAAAATAACCAAACAAACAAAGTTGAAAACAGAGAATCAACAGCAGAGGGTTATAATTTTACCCAGTTGATACTTTGTATTATATTTAATATAAATGAAATAGGTTTTTTCTTGTACATGTCTAATACTAAGTTTTTTTTAGTAATAAATAAAATGCAGTAGGGGCAACAATAAGGTATGCAACTTTAATCCCATCAAAGTTTTAAACGTTAAGTAAAGTGTGTATCCTTTTCACACCAATTGGTACGCATTGTCTACTTATTTTTTTAGAATATTTTATATATTACTACCATCTATCAGGGTTGCCACATGATCAGGAAGTCAGGAAAAAATATAAAAAATGACAAAATTCAGAAAAAAATGGGGTTTTTGTAACAAACTGTCAAAGCTGAACAAAAAAATGCTTCCTGACAGTGCAGTAGCACAGTCATGTCAGATGGCCCGAACAAAAATATCATACATGATAAATTTTAGCCTTGGAACACATTTCGAAAACATCTTACTGGAATAATAATGGACAAGCTGTGTTTATAAGGTAATAATACAAGTATTTCGCTGATTGACCTGTTTATTGCAAATACATCAATCATACACATATGGTTCAAGTGATGTAAAGGAAGTTTGATGATTGAATTCAGCAAAAAAACTGTTGTTTTTACCTATATTAAAATTAGATTGAAAGCTTTATATAGTTTCAAGTGTTAGATTATGTACTTTAGAATAATTTTAAATTAAGAGTTTGATATAAAAAAGTCAGGAAAATTTTGGTAAAAAGTCAGGAAATTTTTCTCAGCTTGATCTGTGGCAACAATGATCTATACTTTTAACAATTTTACAAGGATACTTGTCTTTCATTTTTGAATTTTATCAAAATCATGTTTTAGTTTGTTTCATAAAGTATTAGATTTTTTTCCAAAAATAGTTTAGTGCGTACCTTACTTTAGTGCTTATATCTTAAAGTGCCTACCTTATTGATGTTTCTAACCTTAAAATTTTATTTTTTACATAACTGCCTGCCTTTATCTTTTTTACAATCTTTAACTAAATGTCAAAAAGTATATATAATATTTGATTTGATATTAGTTCCTTTTCTGCTAAAAATAACATAACCCTTGGATTAAACATTATAAACTTGAAAAAAATATTTGCTTTTATAGATTTATTATATGTAAGTAATTTTTTTACAAATTTTCCTTGCAGTAAATTCAAAATTGGTTTCATTTTGCATGTTGAAAATTAAGTGCACTTGCAGTAATGTACAATTTATTCAAAATTATATTATTTTATTTTCAAATTAGTAGTTTCTTTACCGTTTTAGTAAGCTAATTGTTTATTTATAAGCGTTAGTTATATCGTTTTTAGGTTAATTAAAACTCAAAGCTTTTTTTTATAATTTTATTATCAGGGTTGTCATAAAACCTGTAATCTTCGAAAGTCTTAAAATTTTTAATAATTTTATATGTAAAATGATGAATCTTTAATTATAAATTTAATGTATACAATAGTTCAAGTGTTCAAAAATAGCACTGCGTTTATCATTTCCTTTGTGGTCAGTAAATCTTTTAAACTTTTGACTCGAGGTCTCCCGCAGTGCTATTTTCGAGCACTTGCATCATTGAATACAATGTAAAAACTGCAATACGGATGATAATTTTTAAGTCATAAAAAGTTTACTCTAGGTGAGCTTTATAGTTTGGAATCAATGCTTATTGAATAAGAAAAATCAAAACAAAATACGCAATTTTCCGGAAATGAAAAAGTAGCTCTACTAAACTAACACTATATTAACTGGAACTATTGTTATAAATTTTTGTTTTACTAGCAAGTTTTTTTAATAACTTTGTATAACTACGTCATAGCTAGTTTAAATTTTTATATCAATCTTTAAAACAATTTTACAATTCGTTTAACATTTGAAAAAGAATCAAGTAGATTCAAAAGGCTTTAAGTTTTACAATTTAATTAAAGATATATTGCTGTTAAGTTGCCAGTGGTGACTAAATATAATAAAAATCCTTCCGACAATAGAATCATTTAAAATACCATTACAGTATATTTTCAAAACTTTTACACTATTTAAGACAGTTTTTATCTTGAATTTAATTTAATACTAAAAGTGGACAAAAAAAAACTTGTACTTCCAAAACCTTTAAAAAAATTTAACCTCTGGCAACCCTATATATGTTGCAAATGATGTATCTACTATTTATATTTTATATAGTAAATAAAATTAAAAACATGAGCAAACTGAGAATTTTTATTAATTGATATAACAGTATTTGATTATTTTCAGGTTTACATGCGCAAAAATACTGGTCTCAATTCTGTTAAAAAATGCAGTCAGCATTTCAAAAGTGGAGGAAATTTCGCAACATTTGGCCACAAGCACTTGCAATTTGATGATACTATTTTCGATGTTCCTAAAAAATTGCTCTGTGATATTTTAGAAGAAGAGGTCAAAAGTGATTTTGTAAATATTTATGATGATCAGTCATACAATGGCGGTACCATAAAAAGTTTCAAGTAAGTTAAATAAAAAATTAATTTTATTATAGTTCCTATAATATATTACAACCGCTTTTGCTTTATATTGTTTTATTAAGTTTTTGTATTAATAAAATATTTTCATCTTAGTTTGATAAAGTTTTTTGTTATACTTACATTTAGTAGATTTACAGATTTGTTTTATTTAGGAACTCGTTTTATTCAACTAGTTTATTAGAGTATAGATACTAACGCAGTGTTTCCACAAAGTCAGGAAAAATGAAAAAAAAAGACTAAGTCTGGAAAAAATGAGGAATTTGGAAAAAATGTCAGGAAAAGTCCGGAAATTTGATATAAACATGTTCTAAATAAGAATTTTTATGATCATAATAAACTGATTTTTGCTAATGTTATTTTCAAAAGAAGATTGCTTTTGCAATATTTTTTTTCAGCTTCTTGTTGAATTTTTTGAATAGATTAAAATTTTCTTTGATCTTACCTGTGTATTTACTATGTGGTAAAGAATTTTTCTAATAGAGCTGTTTATTGCACATACATCGATCATACACAGATGGTTCAAATGGTGCAATGGAAGTTTGATGATTGAAACCAGCGAAATAACTGTTGTTTTAGCCTGTATATATTGATAATGGAAACTTTACATAGTTTCAAATCTTTGTTTATGTATTTATGAAACAGTTTTAATAAAGAATTTGATCAAAAAGTCAGGGATTTTTTTAGCTCGATCTGTGGCAACCTTGCCAACGCAATTAAAGTTTATTTTGTTTTAATTGACACTTCTATTGTTTTTCACAATCATGTTGTTGAAACCATAGTTGAATTCTACTTTTTGTTACATCGTATTTGTGTACTTTTAATTGAGCTACCGGATATTTTTGACAAGGTAATAGAATCAAAAAAAATTTGAGATAAAACAAATTTAAGTTGGTAAGTTTAATAGGTGATGTATTGAATGAACTAAAAAGATGTTTTTTAATTTTATCCTTGTTTTTTAAGCATACTTTTTTAAATTTTAACAGGTTATTTTTTACTAGTTTTCTCCGTAAATTTTTCTCAAAATTTTAGTAATTTAGACAAGGTCACTTTTTTTAGTAGATATGAGAATTTTTTGGAGTTTTAAAACCAACATTTTTAGTTTTAGTTTAGTTTTGAAAAAAAATTAAAAGACATTTACTTAAAATTTTCCGTTATTAGAGAACTTTTTTAAATATTTACTAAACCGTCAAGTTTTAGTTAATTTTTTAATATGTTAGATAAAAAGTTATTTGTAATAGTACTTAAAGCTTTTATATAAAAGTGTTATTTATTTTTTAATGCTTTTATTCTATATTGCCTTAATTCAAAAAAAAATGTTATATTTCTTCGTTTAAGTATATATCGTTAATTTTTTTTTATAATTTACTACATTTACTATTAGATTTATTGTCTTATTTATACAAATAGCGAGGATAGAAGTAATGAATACTAAATAAATATTTTTTTATATGAAAACTACATAGTTTTTAAATAAGTAGTCCATTAAGGTTGGTTTTTTAAACCATTTAAAAATAACATTCATTAAACCTTTGAAAGACTTTTTAAAGGGTGATTGTCTAAAATGTTTTAAGCTTTACTCACTAGTACTGTATTTGTTTATATAAAAAAAATCAATAACTTTTATGAGAACACTTTTCTACTAACTATAAATATTGGATTTAGTCAAATTTTACTTTTTGAAATAATAAAGGTTTCTTTTTAAATTATAAACATTTTGTATGTACCTTAATCTATTTAATATACAATCACAATTCAAAATACAATTAATCTTTTTCTTTCATTAAAGTGTTACTACAAGATGAATTGTTTATGTAAAATAAGTTATATGTTTTCAGTTGCAATCCTGACAAATCAACGTACATTGTTTATCCTTCCGGTGAAAACATGGATAATCTTAGTATTTCACGGATAAATGAACTTGTAAGTTAGATAGGTTAAATATCTTATTAAAGTTATAGTATCATATACACCTAATTTTATAATTTTATATTAGTAGGTGTAATTTTTTCCTTAAAGAAATATTTAATAAATGAATTCTTTATTGAAGATTACAACTAAACTTACAGTTTAATCGACGGTAAACGTTATAAAACTTATCTTTACTATTATTATAAATAAGTTATCAAACTGATCTTTATTAGTATTTGATTTTTTTTCTTTTCCTACATTTTTATTTCTAACTATTAAGTTTTCTACAGTATTATGATATGTTAAGTTAAACCTGAGTTTAAGTTGTGATGAACATTTCTACTTTTTTGTTAAATCATATGATTTTTTTTTGATAACATTTAAGCAAACAAATTAGTTTACAACTTGCAATGTATATATGATTTACAACTTCCTGGCTTTGATTTAGGAATAAATTTTAGGAACAAACAAATTCCTACTCTTTTTTAGTAAACACTTAAATTTGTTACCTGTTTAAAATTTATTTTAGTTTCAAAAGTTATTATCTTAAAAGTGATATTGGTAAAAGATTAAAAAAGTTATCTTTTTACATAGTTTTTAATTATAATGTTTTATTTTAAAAAGTATAATTTTTTTTTACTGATAAAAAGCTAGTTTTTATTTCTAATGCATATAAAAATATTATAAACAAAGTAAAACAATTTTTACAGAAAAGCTTGGGAAACAGTAATCGAATTGAAGAAATAAAAAAGTAAGTTTTTTTTCTGATATACACCAGTTTTTCTCTTTATTCTAACCTATACACAAATTTATTGTAATGCTTACATGAAACTCAATGAGTATAAAAACTATTTTTTACGGAGTTGAATTTTTATCCTCTCGCTTTTAAAGGCTTTTCTATCTATTTAAAGTTCTAACATATTTATAGATAAATCGAATAGAAATACTAGTATTGTTGGTTTGCATTGAAACAATCTTTGTCATTTCAATTATTAAAAAAGAATAGGGTTTCATATCTAGTAATTTATTATACACAGCCTAAAAAGGTTTTGACAACTATAGATTTAATTACAAAGAGTTTTGAGCAAGCAGCATTGTTACTTGAATTAGCTGGTATTCTTATTAAATTTTTCCAACATTGTTTTTGATAAAATGTTGAAATAAGGGAATTCTATTATCTTTGATAACAGTTTCAAATAACTTTAATTTTAGGTTTCAACTAAAAGATAAGTGGTCAGAAATACGACAAACAGAAATTTCAAAGTGGAATAAAAATGCTATCAGTATTGCAGCAAGAACACAATACTTTATCGAAATTTTTTTTGTGGATGATTTCAAAAGGTTTTACTGTTATTTTCAATTTACTTTATGTTTTTATTTTAATGTTTTTATATAAAAAGAAATAAAACTTCATCTAATTTAATAAAAATTTTAAGTGAAGTATTTCTTAGTTTTTAATTAACTTTATTTGTTTCTTTTACTGCTATCTTTGTTCATGCCTATTTATTTCTCACCTTAAATTTTTATTTAAAGTATTTTTTCAGTCCCGGCCAATGTAGCTCGCGAATACAACACCCAACTGTTACAAACAAACAGTTTTCTCATTTTTCACTGAACCCTTGGAAAATGCAAGAAGTTCTGAGCATGACAGAAGATTCCACTATTAGGTTGTGGGATGTAAATAGAGGCTGTAGTGAAGAGGCCGTGACTGTTAGTAAACTTGATATAAATTGTTAATCGCAAATAGTGTGTCATTTTTTGTATTTCATTTGTTTTTGTTTAACCACGGTTTAGCTTAAGTTCTTGCTATAAGTTTGAAAAAACTCAGTATTTTTTTGATTAATTTTCGGAATAAATAAAAGTTCTTAAGGATTGATCTTTTTTTAACAGCAGGATTTTTTTTTTAAGATTTAAAAAATGATAGTTTAGAATTTAGATATTGTTCAACTCATACCATAATACAGGGGTCGGCAGGCAGTTGGTGGTCGCGGGCCAAATTTTAAGTTTCCAAAGTCTTCGCGGGCCGCAATTTTAGTTTTAGTGACATTTCAATAATCTTATGGTTTTAGTTTTAGTCACACTAAATTTTACTTTTATTCACCTTATTATTTAAAATGACTTTTAGCTATACATAGAATGCCTATTTAAATTAATATTGATTATGATTCACATTGACTAATATACTTTAATAAATATGTACTAATATTGTTGATAAAGTGTTTACTTTCATAAGCACTTAATAAGTTAAACTTAATACTTTATTAATTTTACTTACAACCTAACTCTCTATAAAAACCTAACTTGAAAGTCAATTTATGGGTTACTTTTATACATTTGTTATATCATCAACACTTTTTCATATTTCTAAGAATATTTACTTCGAAAAAAGTTTTTGCGAGTTAAATAATTTACACTCATTAAGAAATTTAGTAATTAGTTAACATAATAAAATTAATACCTGTTTGTATTCCAGAAAGCTAAAACAAATAATTTAAGATAATTTATTCTCAAATACTTTAATAATTAAATATCTTATTAGTAATTAGACTTTTACATGGTTTCCACTTAAAAAGCAAAAATGTCTGAGATGCATCAAACCAGCTTAAATTTATTAAAATTTTAAAAATCTAATAAATAGTTGTTAATCAGGCTTAAATACCTAGTTAAAATATCATCATTATCAAAAAGTACACAAAGTGTAAAAAACAAAAAAAAAATGCAGTTAGTAAACTACACAACAGTCATAAAAACTATTCTGAGAATTGGAAGATTTCTTTAAAGTGTTTGAAATAAAAGCTTCACACACACCTGAGTTTTCAAGCTTTTAAAATAACCTGTTTGTGTAGCAACCCAGTTAATATAAAGTAAACATGCCAAAAATATATAAGTCAGCTGGAATGGACAATTAAGTTTCTTAAACAAGTTTAACAAAAGTATAAAATTTTATTGAGTCATTAGCAAAGTAGAATTTTTTTTTTATTAACCATGATAGCAATTCTTTATTTGCAATAAGAGTATTGCATTTAAAAATATTAACTGTAAAATATAAGACGAGCTACAAGAATAAAAAAAGCGTTAGTTAGGAGTTATTGCGAGAAACAATAAAAATATCACCAAATTCATTTTCGACTAAGTCATTTTCGACTGTTATTATTATCTTCAGTAACATCAGAATAATCAGAAAAAATTGTTAAGGCAAGTAATAAAGTAGCAAAATTTATTACCTAAAATGAGATATCGTTTATAATTGAAAACTTTTATAAAGAATTGATGTTGGCGGTAATGAAAAACTTTTGTTTATTTCTTCAATGACAACATGAAGTCATGTTTAGGAAATGCATTAAGGTTATAAAGTCGCATAAATCCAATTAGGACTTTAATCAAACTGTTAACATGAGAGCACTGATAGAAAAACTATTGCTCATCTGAGAATTTTTATTAGAGATATTTTTACTAACTTTGACATTTTAGTAGAATTTCTTGGTTTAGTTCCAACGCGAAGCACAACAATCGGTGAAATTTTTCAAGTAAAGGTGCGATGTACCAATACGGAGTTTTTGAAAGTACAATTCCTTTTTTTTTTTTTGTATAAAGTTTAGTTAAAGTTTAAAAAGATGTCTTATAACATTTATCAATATTAAAAAATAATTTTAAGCTACTATAACATATTTTTTAATAAAAAAAACATTTATTTGGTAATTTTTTTTTGAGTCAAATCGAAATTTCATTACTTTTTATGTAAAAATTGTTTGAAATTCCAGGTTTTTTCAAAAATTCTCAAATTCAAGTTTTTTTCTAGAATTTTTAACCGTATATTCACAAATTCAAAGCTTTTCCGGGATTCAACTTTTTTGGCAACACTGATTGTTCATTCTTTAATGTACACAATAATATAAATAATATTTGAATTATATCAGCTGCAAGACTTAAAATTTTACATATATTAAAACTCAAACTAACACTGTGGATTGAGCAAAACATACATCATAAGTTTAATTTTCCACTCTTTAAAGCAAAAAAGCCAGCCTGAGTCAACAAAAACATTCCAGATATTTTTGTATACAAAAAGCAATTCTAGCCAAAAACTTAAAAAATGGCTTAGTTGGCCTGAGATTTGAAGTCTTCAAGTAGTGATGTGTGGCAATGTTTAGTTGTTTATTTGCTTGAATTTAAACTATTTTGATTAACAATGTACAAACTTTATAAATTTACAATTCCTATATCTAGTTTATATTAAATAGGTAGCTCCAAAAAACAGCAATTGTGTGTATTGATATGCAAAGCATAAAAATTAACTTAGCTTGAAAAAAACAATGTTTGAAAAATGGAATGTATACCTAACAAAAATTATATTAACTTATGTCATATATATTGTTTTAAATGTGTCTGTACAAATTTAGATATGACATGTATAAATAAAATGTTAGAAAAGTATGCATAAACTAAACTTAAACTAACTAAAGTATTAAAAAAAAGTGGTTTAAAGTATGAGCATTTTTTGAAGTTGGTGTGCATAGAAAACTTATAAAAAATTAAAATGTGTCAAAACAAAAATCAAATGAACCTTATTTCTTATTACTATGTTATTTTAAATGTTATAATATAACATTAATATAACATTTACAAATAAAAAAATTATAAAAGAAACTGAGGTATAAAAAATATTGAAAAAGAATATCTAAGCTGTAAAGAAATAACACTTTAGTTAATTACTGTGCATTACTTTTGCAAAAAATGGAAAATATTTGCATTTAGTTTATTTAAAAATAGGTATTATATAACCGACTTATTAAATCCAAGCACTCTTGACACTCTTTTTTCAGATAATTACTTACTGCTGTAAAAAAGAAGTAATTATGAAACTGAGAAACATATCCTGTTAGAACCCTAATCTGTCTTTTTCACATTTTTAAACTAAAGCAGTAATTTCTTGAAATTATTTTAAAATCTTATAGAGAGACTTAAAATCAAACTAATCAAATTTAGTCGAATTACCGAAAAAATTTAACTAGAAATATAATTTTGCTCAGCGGGCCACATTTACATGCTCGCGGGCCACAAAAATTTCTTTCGCGGGCCGCATTCCATTCTAAAAAATAACATGCTCGCGGGCCGCAGATTTACCCTTCGCGGGCCGCAATTGGCCCGCGGGCCGCAGTTTGCCGACCCCTGCCATAATACCTCGAAAAGAACTAGACTTGGTCATTTTTAAAAGTAAAAGTTAAAAGAGTGTTATTATTTGCACTAATCCATATAATACTTCTACAGTGTCAAAAAAACTAGTAAAATACTACATTCATCACTGTGAACCCTAAAGTGGAAATTATAGATTAAGTATTTTTTTAAATTTTTTTTTGAAAGTTAGTTATCATAAAGTCCTGTAGCTCAGAAGCTCAAACGAATTAAAAATTTAAATCTACAAATAAATTAGTGCTCTTTGGTGCGAGTTCATTTATTTTTGGTTATTAGTTATATTGTTATTTATATCTAGACATTTGTGAATGTATTTACAATTTTTCTTTTTTAAGAATGGCTCTAATGAATTTTAAAGCTAACTGTAATTTAATTATTGATACGATTTTATAATTATGTTCTATTTGACATAATTTCAAGTTCAAAAATTCATAATTCTTGTTAAGCGCGGTTTTGGTTCACAGTGTGCATGCTAATCGTGTTTAGCCAGCTGAGTTAATCATAAAAAGCGAAAAGTTGCCTAAGTGAATTTTGTTTCAGATACAGAATGTATCAACAAGTAAATCGAACGATTATTAAAAGTACAATAAACCCAACAGTTGAAGTCCCTGAACATTACCATTATATAAAGACAAAAAAAAAAAAAAAAAATTTTATACTGATGATTATACATACTATTAATCTCAAGCTGCAGACAATTCTGTATTGTTGTAATCTGAGATTCTAGGTGAAGAAAAAAAATCGTAACTATAACAAAACTTAAAAAAAAGTACAAAACTCTACGATAAGAACAAAACCAATAAACTGCTATCCAAAGTGTATTAAGTAAAATTATAGAAAAAAATTCATTAAACAGTATTATTACCGCCTTTAATCTTTATAATAACAACTAGTAGCTCCTTTAAGTAGATTGTTATTTATATTTTAAATAATTAGCAAAGTCTGGGTTTTTCCTGAGATATATAGTAATAACATGTTAGAGATCTGTATTTATATCAATATTTGCTTGATAAATTGTTCTAAATGTTTTTAAGTTTTTTAAGGATAACTTTTATCGCGAGTTCTATTAGCTTACGTTTGAAAAATACTATTATATTTTTTTTTATTATTGTATATATTTTATTTTTGTGTTCATTTTGTAGTTTTAACTTTAAACTAATTCATTGAATTTTAATACAAGCCATATAATGAAAAGTTACTGTTTTATATATTAAAAATTACTTGATTATTATTTAAAGTTAATTGAAGTACTGGTTTTATAAAATAATTGATTCTTAGGTGATAAGAAACTTTGATGATAACAAAAACAAGTTGAACTTACAAGTAGAATTTTCCTCAAATCCAAGGCAACTATATTTCAGTGATAAAAATGATGTGTTTTTGTGTGATGTAAGAGGAAAAAATCTCAGAGAAAGGTTTATACTTTTTACAACTAAAACTTTTTAGTTTAATATCAGCAAAATTCTAGTTTATTTACTTCGGTAGATATTAACTTTTAATTAGTCCAAATTTTAAATTAGCTGAAATTGGCTCAAAAAGTAAAAATAATATGTGCTGTTTTTTATCTCCGAAAAAATAAATAAAGATCATTAAAAATAAAATTGTTTTTCTTGATACACTTAACCTGTAGACTTAAGTTTTGAAAAAATAAAAATATAGGTCCATATTCAACTCAGCAGATGATCACATCAGGATGATTTTACCAGGCAATAAAATACAAGGAGGTTGCAATATTGCTTGCTCCTACCAACTACTCGTTTCAACTTGCGATCATTTGCATCTCGTTGATCAAAGATACCCACGCCACTCGCTACTAAAGTGGGCAGTTAATACGGAGTGAGTTCTTTTATATAAAGTTTAAAATGGCTATTTTAAAACTTTTATTATTCTCTAAAAGTATATTTTGTCAAAACATATTAAAAAAAAGTTAAAAGTTTAATGATGTTATCTTAGTTTTTTTTTGTATTTAAGGTACTTGATTGTTTTTTTTTTAGTAAAAAAAAAAACCGACTCGGCCAGCATTTAGTGGCCGCAGGCCAAACTTCGAAAATAAAATATTCGCGGGCTGAAAGTTAAATCTTTAATCTTTATTAAAGACCCCGAAATATTTAGTATAAATATTAAGCTTTGCTAAAATTCTACAGAAGGCTTTTTTTACTTATAGTTTCAAACTCCAGAATATCTAGTTTAAGTTGCAAAATTTACTTTTTGGGATGCACTTTGCCGATCCCTGATGTAAGCTAAAAATAGTTTGTTTCAGTTTTAAGTAATGAGTAGTAGAAAAAGCTTTTAAGTTTTTTTTTTCTTAAACTATAAAAGTTAATTATAAAAGTTTTCAGAAAAAAATAATTAAATAAAATTTTACTATTTTTAAAGATATACTTTAAACTTTAAAGTTTATTAGCAGGTTTACATTAAAAAAAACGGTTCAGTCAAATAGGCGTAGTAATAATTAATCTATTATAGTTATACTAATTATAATAGTATAATTGTATTGAACTTTGTGCATTACACCAAACAGCCATCCGTGCAAGCAAATGTGTAGCACTTCAACACTTAGAAAAACAAGCAAATACGATTATAACTATGACATCATAGTAGCTATGGGTAACCGTCATCATGTCAGATGTCTACACTACGATTGGGGTTGCAATGAAAACCAAGTTTTACCCCCAATGAAGTCAACTCTTCCCCTCAAAATTGCTTCTTTTAAATTTGCACGATCATATAAAGAAGCTGTACCAATGACTACAGGTAGATCTATTTTTTATATCTACAGTTTATAAACTATTTAAGATGTTTTTAGTAATCATGTTCTTCAAACAGCTGTTTGATTATTAAGAGTTTGTAATTTTATTTTATAATTTTAAACAAGATCAAAAATCTGTAGTTGTATCTTATCTTACAAGTATCTATCTTACAAAAAAATCACCAAGCATATAAACTTAAGCTAACCAATTAAACTTAATTCAGTTACATGTAGTTTGAAATAGTTTTATAACAAATTTTTCGACTTCTTTATCTTATAAAAGTTAAAGTTGACTTATTAAATGTTTTATCACTTGTAGTTCATCTTGTTATAAATATTTAAAGCACAAAATGTGTTTTTATTTCTCATTACTTTATACTTTAAGTTTACCTGCTTTAAACACGATAACAAGCTATAATCAAAAAACAGGGATTACAGCATACCAGACGTCTGATGAAAGTTGGAAGGTTCTGCAAATTGATCGAACTGGAAACATTATTGAACAAAGATTGAATTTAGTCGATAAAAATAACAAACACAATATGCTTAAGTATGCTTCCGAAAATTTATTGCATACTGAAAGCAATATTGACTGTAGTGAAGCCAAAAAATCTAAGAAATATAAAGAGCACCTTGCTTACGTTGAAGTACCCAAAAAGCATAGAAAAATGTTGAGGTTAGATCTCGATGGAACTAAGTTCAGTTGTCTTGATGAAATTGTTGAGCCCGAGTTAAAGTTGATCGATGCTTCTTTGGATGAGTATCAGCAAGATATTGAGCGAGAAAAACTTTTAAACGCTTGGACAAACGATGATCTACAGGTTTCAATTGTTGAAAAAACCGAAGAAAGAACAAGTGTTGTTACAAAAAATATAAATAATAAAATTTTGCAAAGTTTTAACAGAAATTATAGCGAATTCAAACCAAGGAATAATGTTTTGATGAACAGTTTACCTCTTATAAAACAGTCCATCAAAAGGCCTATGGATTCCAATACAAAGTCAAAAGTTAAAAAGAAGAAAAAACGAGTAGGCTTTTAATTATATTAACTAAAGAATATTATTTTAGGAAATTTATTTAGTTAATTCATTTTAACGTTATTATTTGTAGTTTAATTTTGATGTATTATATTTTATAAATTTATGTTACAAGTCTATTCTAGAAAAGTGTCCGTTTTAAAAAAAGTTTAACTGCCGTTTTAGATTGTTTATTTTAGATCAATTTTATTTAGGTTTTTATGATAGGTCTAAATTTATTAAACAATTTTTTTTTCTGTTTAATTAAAAAATGTTTAGTAACTGATGATCTTTTAGGTGTTACTCGGTTTTGCTATAAATTCTAAAATAATAAGTCTCGCACATTATTTCACTAAATTTTAAGTTGAGAACTATAGTTGTTTGACCTAAATACAAAGTATTACAAAAAAAGATTAAAAACGGAACAATTTATGTTTTATAAAGAATAGTTTACGTTATTTCGTATTTGCATGAAAGTAAGTTGTAAAATTGATGTAAAAAGATTTTTTTTTTATTTGTGCGTTATACAAAGTTGTTTCTTTTGAATTTTTCTTCACTGAATTTTGAAAGCATTGACTGTTCTATAAGTGAAAAATAAATTATGTAAATAAAAGAGAACATTTTTTTAAATAAACTTAATTTTTAGTTTCCATTTATTAACATTTGTAAAATTATTAGAACTTTTATAATTGTATCTTTGTGGGTTCAGCATATTATGAAACATGTATTGAATTAAACATACATCTCAATATGAATAGCTAGAATTTCTGATGGTCATTAAAACAATAACCTATGTAAGAATTTCAAAAAACATACCTTGATACTCTCATTTTAACTGTTTTAA
This sequence comes from Thalia democratica, assembly GCF_965202585.1. Classification (NCBI taxonomy): domain Eukaryota; kingdom Metazoa; phylum Chordata; class Thaliacea; order Salpida; family Salpidae; genus Thalia; species Thalia democratica. The sequence goes on from NC_139165.1 coordinate 66,266,657, forward strand.
AGGAAAGTAATGATTTTTTTAATATTTTTTTACAAATATCATAAAGTACTTTTAGTTTTAATTGCAACTATTCGGGTTCTCAACTTGAGTTAAAGGAGATAAATGCAAATATGTTTTTTGTTTTTTATTTTTATTCTTTTGTTCTTAACTTTGTTTTATTTTATTTTTTTCAAATATTATTTTCTTTTTGAAATAGACTTCTTTGAAATTAAACATTTAAAAATATCATGCCAATAATTAAACTTAACTTAGTCAAAAAATTTTTTTTTTTTAAATAGTCTTAAAAAATAAATTTCTATTAACGACTAACTCTTTCGTATTATAAATATTCAAATTATTCTTAATTTAACATAAAAAGCAACATTTTTAAGAACTTTAATTTCTTGACACTTTTACTTACAGTTAGCTAAGTATTGTTAGTTACTCTAAACTAGGGGTGGGCAACGTTTTTGATCGGCAGACCGGAACCGTAAAATTTTAGTCCTTTTGGGGCCGAAGCGTTTGAATGAGGGATCTACCGGATTATGCCTTTTTTAGATCCGGATCCTAACTTTTTAACATTATCTGGATCCAACCGGATACTAGTTTTTAAATAAGATTATTGCATTAAATATTGCATATTGCATTTAATAAACAACTAAAAATTATTCTTGTATAAAACCATTAAGATCATAAACGACACAAAAAGCTTGTTTGTTTAATTAAGTCTAATAAAAGTTGTAGAAAAGTTTTTTGTTTTAATGTGGAATATGTATTTTTTTAAATTAAAGTAATAAACTGAACCGCACGACTATGAACACCAATCCATGTGACTTTCTGCCATGGTTTCAAGTTCAGTTTGTTGTCAATTGTGTTGGCGGGAAAACATCTTGGCTTTGCCGACGATGGTCAAAATTCTTATTACAAGTTAATAATAGTTTTCAAACGAAATAGATTTTTAGAGTTTATTCTAAAGATTCTATACCTTAAACCAGCTTTCAAGATCTGCGGGAAAATTGAAACTTTTTTATAAGTTATGGGAACATTCAATTTATCTTTTATTAGTTAAAAATGTTATAATACCCAAAAACACTCCGTAATATTTTAATAAACATACAAATTCTTCACTGTTATTTCCTTTAAAACTAAATTTCAACTATTCTCTTGCATACCAGATATACCAAAGTAGTACTTCTAGTGGATTTTCTATAACTTTTAAACACGTTGTATCTACAAAAATTTTAATCACCTTTTCAATAATAATACTATAAAACATAAATAATTTTGATTTGTTCTAAAACGTTAATCATGCATTTAAGTGCAGATCTATTTACATTATTGGGTAATAAATTACCTTAGAAATAAGTGTATCAAAGTAAAATACAGTGATATTGAAAAAGTAATTGACTATGTGTTATATAAAAGACTAACAAAATCTTAGCTTAGAATAAAATACATGAATGCTATTATATTTATTGATTAATAACTACTAACTAGTCTTAATTATAAGACTCACTAAGAAGAAACGTACAAAGCTAAAAGATATGAAGTTAGAAATAAATGTGAGTCAGAAGTAAAGTATTATACAATTTCGGCTCCAACTTTATCACCGTACGTCCCTACTCGTTTTTAAAAATTAATGCAAACTTATCTTATTGTTATTTTGAGATACAGTCTCTCAAGTTTCACATGCAGAAGTGGTATCGCTTTCGACAGCTATAAAAACAGCTTTAAACTTATTCTATACTTCAATTTGTTCAAATTTTATAAGCATAATCGGTTTAGAGTAGGGGTGGGCAACGTACGGCCCGCGGGCAGGATCCGGCCCGCAGAGTAAACCGGCCTCCTGAAGTTTTTAAAGTTTAAGTGGAATCCCGTCAACATTACAAAATTTTTGTAAAACTTGTATCATAATTTTACAAAAAAAAACTGAAATAATATACTTTAGAAAACATAATTGAAAATTGAATTTTAGTTTATGTATAGTGATAAAAACACCATTTTTTGTCGTAACATTTTGTTCAAAATCAGTGAAAATATTTTTATATATATGAGATGAATTATTAATAATATAATAGTCCAGCACAAGAATACCGCAAATAGATGATTCCGAAAACGTAATAAAATGTTTTATGTTTCAGCTTAAAATGTTACAATAAAAATTAAGTAATTTTTCTTATAAAAGTATTTAATGCCTTGTTTACTATAAAACTCTTTATTTAAATTAATCTGCATTCTCGCTGTTATTATCCTCATAAAGTTTATATTTTATTCTGACTATTTTTCGATGCTTAATCGATTTTAAAACTTTTATTGATACGGTAAAGCATTCTGCTGTACAATAACCATCGAATATATTTTTTTTGTTTTGTTTATTTGATTTAAGTTTTAAAAACATATATACATATACTACAAAGGAAGGTAATAAAAAAAAAGTAGCGTATATATATTTCAAAACTGTTTGCTGTTTTTGTAGTTAAAATGAAACACAACTACAACTTTATGAGATATTGTTTTAAATATAAGCTTAAAATTAGAGAAAACCTGTATTAAGAAAAAAAGTATAAAAACTTCATACAAAGTATACTTACGTTTAAACAATAAATTAGTAAAATTAAAAGTAAAACAAATAAACACGCATTCAATTACTTACCACTGAAAAAAAAAAACAGGTTTCTCAAAATGCAAACTTTTTACTTGTAATAATCAAAGTTCAAAGAATAACAAGCTTTAAAACTTTACAGAACGTATTTTTTTATCTGATATCGCAAAATACTTTTACCGAGTTTGCCGAAAACGAAGACAAAATTGCACGAGGAGACTAAATTGCACGAAGATACTTACGCACGAAGACACTTTTGTATGAGGGGACTAAACTGCAAGGGTTAATTAATTATTTTTTTTATCTATTCTAGTTTATTTTTATTATTCTTTTTTTTTACTTTCACTATTTACCCTAACCCTGGGTCGGTAACTTTTTTTTTATTAGTTATTTTCATTTTTACTTTCATTGTTACCCCTAACTCTTACCCTCGGTCAGTAATTTTTTTTTTATCTTTTTTTTTCTGTTTTTTTTATACATTTTCTTTTTTTATTTTTATTTTACTCTCGTGCAAAAATGTCTTCGTGCAATTTAGTCCTCTCGTGCAATTTTGTCTTAGTGCAACTGTAGCAGTCTAACAGACATGCTCTGTTATAAATTGAGAGAATTGGGAAAAAGGGGTTGTTAAAGCACTCTATATATACTACGCATGAACGATTACGTCGCTTTTGTATCGCATGCTTTTTATCGCATGCGCTTCTTGATCACATAGACGAGTATACAAAAGTCAGTGTTTACTTTTTGCTAGTTTAGTATTATATTATATTTGTGTTCATTTATTTACGATTATAGAGTGTATTTGGTGTTTTATATTTTATGTTGTGAGTTCTTTTAATAAATAATTGTGTTTAAACGTTTTTGTGTTTTAACTTAGATTACTTGACCATTCATTCGCGGTATATTAATCAATAAATAGCGCGATATGAATTCGAAACAAGTTGCCAAAAAGTTGGCCAAAATGACTACTCGCTCTGAGTCAGCCAACGCGCCTGAACCCGTTGTTAGCGAAACAGAGAAGTCTCGACCGCCGGCTCCGTTTAGGGAAAGTACCGAAGGGCCGAGCGATCGTCACAGTGGCGTCCTCCCCGGGTCCGAACCCGTTTTTATAACAAAAAAGCAAACCTTATCGAGAAGACAGAATTGCGAAGCGGGTATGCAGAGGCATCTGTTGCAGAGGCAACAAAATATTAATAGCGTACCAGGAGCAAAGGAGGACTATAACGCTTCTTTGCGTCCACAAAATACGCACGATTTGTATACAGCGAGCGTAGAAAATTCGCACTCTTCGCTTTATCCAAGAAACACAGCTGAAAGTGTTCAAGCTAGTCCGCACCTTAGTTTTAGGCAGGACGATATAGACAACCTTAGCCAAACAGATTTAGAGCTAAGAATAGCAACGATAAAACAAAATCGTCGCACAAACGCTTTACGTAATGAGTTACGTGCGCTAATGACAGAATCCTTGTCAGATAATAGCAATGTTTATAATTTAGAAAATGGCGCTCGATGTGTTGAAACTGAACAAGATCGATTGCGCCGAAAGATAGTAGAAAATGCTAAGCTATTTAGACAACTTCGAAATATTTCGGAACCTCGCGCGGAACTCGAATTATTTGAGTCACGTTGTAAGTCGTTTAATATCGATAGTGATCGTGAGAAACTTGAGTTATTAATACATATTTGGCCTCGAGATGACATAATTAATTTTCGCGAAACTAATAGCGAGTGTCATTTCAACTACTCTAATTTAAAAACTTATCTTATTGGCAAAAAATCTAGTTTGCCACACATACTTCGATTTAAACAGAGTACCTTAGGGCAGGCGTCTTTCCAGTCAGATAAGTGCCTAGCTGAAAAGTTGTCTAAAGCTGATAAGGATAGTATGATAAAGTATTTTATGTCAGCTATATGTCCAATCGAACTAAAAAAGAAAGTTGAAGAAGCTTTTACGCTTAAAATAGATGATTTTTTAGTGAAAATAGAACAGATTTACAATGGATCTCACTCGGAGATTCTAGAAAAAGCTCAAGAATTTCGTTACGAGCAAAGATCGCAGAATTTTTATAAAAAGAAACAAAATAATAATAAAAATTCGCATGTACAGCAATCTTCGCGTCGCCCTTATAGACATAATCAAAGTAATCAAGTTGAATACGATCAACAAAACGATTATAATAATCAAAACGCGCGTTACGACAGTAATATAAACTATCAGAACGTAGCGAACAATAACATGGGGTTCGGCAACGTTCAGCCGAACCATATGCAGTATCAGAATTTAATACCACCAAACGGCCAAGTTTTTAACCAGAAACCCGTTCAGGTTAACAATAGATATAATAATTCAGGGTATACCAATGGTCCGAGTAATTTCCAGGGACAAGGTCCTCCATTTAATCAAGGTTTTCATAATCAAGGGCCTCCGTTTAATAATCAAATCAACCTACCAAGTCAAGGGCATCCCCCAAACAACCAAAATTTTCATAATCGGCAGGGCTCCTTTAATCCAAAAAACGCGCACCCCTCCTCCCAACAGTAAGAGGTAGGGAGGAGAGGGGAGATCCACCTCTTGTTAAGACAGTCGGCTGTGTGTTTAAAACATCTGAGCAAACTGATTCCGACTCAGAATCAACCGAGTTAACGCACCTTAGCGGCGATATTAGTAACCTTAAGACTTCTCTAAAATCGGAAAACGAGTTAACAGAGTCAGAAAATTTTAGCAAGACAGATGATGTTCAGGTTGATGCTGAACAACAGTCGACGTCTTTCGTGCCGGTTGAAGATAGTAACGAGGTTAATAGCGCAGAAGCCTATTGTGACGTCATAACAAAGCAGCCTTCGACTGTGGAAAGGCTACCCGTGCCGACCGTAAAATCCGTTAATATGACAAGTGCAGAAACGCATATAGTCAATAACGAGCTAAAAAAACAACGTCCCGGAGAACCGTATCAAAATTCTGAAGTTATTGACAATACAGATTGTATCAATCCTTCTAAAAATAATTACAATTCAAGTTCATTACTTGTAAACAATAATTCGTCCACAAGTAAACCATTTAAAAATATACGTCATCTTAAGCGATATCAGCAGCGAAACATTATTTACAATGAGCCAGTAAATAAAATAAGCCAACCTTATAAGTTTGCGTAAAATACAAGTTCACGATTAATTACGCTGACGAACCGAGCGATGACTAATTCTACAAAGCAATTAAATTATTTTCAGCGGCACTTGAGTTTTAGCGTTGAGCAATAATACTAATTTAGTTTTTGTTTAGCTATGTGCAGCAAAACAAAAACTCACATTTAAGGTCGTGTATTTTAAACTTGCAACTTATCAAACACGCGTTGATGTTTTTCTTAATAAAAAGAAACGTTACTTACAAGTTTAGTCTTTTAGCAAAATTAACGCATTTTTTCTTCCTTGAATGAAGGGTCGAGTTTTAAGAAAATGTTGAATACATGTTTGTTATTTTCCTTGTTTGTATTATGATCTACATTCTTTAGAAATTAGTCTGTTTCCTTTAAAATGCTTGCAAAGTTTAAAAATTAATTTCAATTAATGTCAGTGTTGTTTATTGTTTGTGTTAATTTTTTTTTATATTTTTACTTAAACATTAATATTTTTATTCTTCTTTTTGTTTAAACGTAAAAAGTATTTTTTTATTTGTTATACAGTTTTTAACATAGAATTGAGCCTTAAATAGGTTTGAAATTGTTACAAATTTCAAGTGTAGTAACTAAGAATTCTTTTTTACCTTGAATTACCAAATTTTTTATTATTTCAAAATTATGCTATATATAAATAAAATTGTTAAACAAGTCATGTAAGAAAATATGATAAGTCTATGTACGTAAGTAAACAAGCATATATTAAGACTTTTTTGTTTAAATATCAAATGTTTACTTTTGATATATTTTTTAAATAAATAGGAGTTGTTGTTCAATTATTGTTTCAAAACAACTTATTTCCTGTATTTGTTTTAAAATTAATGCAAAACAAGTGCTTTGATTTTAACTCCCACATTTTATATACTATAATATGTTTTTTGACAATTTATTTCTTAATTGTTGTTTTACTTCTGATTATATGAAATAAGTTAAAAAGTAAATATACTATGAAATTAAAATGAAGCCTATTTCAAACTTAATATATCCAGTCACAAAATCCTGCATTGTTGTAGTGAAATTATGCGACAATAATTCTGAACTGCGATCGATGAGAATTCTGACTGAGTTAATTAGGAGCAGTGTTTTTACCAAAACACAATTTTTAAACTTTTTTGTAACAAATGAATTTTTTTAACTGTTAAGGTCTTTAAAAAATCAGTTAGAGTTTTTTTTTTCTGTATCAGTTCAAAGTCAATAAAACGAGTTGTAAATTATTAACCTGTTTGCCATAATTATCATTTTTTCTTGTATAATCGTAATATTGCGAGAAGGCTTCAACAATAAGGTTTTTTACGACGTGCAGCGATAATTATTGCTATTGTTAACGACCTTAACGACTTAACGACTTTAACGGTTTTTTTACGACGTGTAGCAATAATTGTTGCTATTGTTAAATAAATATTATACCTCGTTAAGCAAATTGAAAGCTAATTATTGTTGTGATATTTAGATAACTGTTAAAAAGGTAAAACTGAAGTTATTTCAAAAACAATAAGACTGCAATTAAATTTTTAAAACAAAAATTATATCGGCCGGTTGAAGCATTCTTTCAGTTATTGTATGACATCAGTGCTTACTTCATTTTTTACGATAAACGATAAAAATAGTAAATGCCATTATAAATACAGTGTTTGGTTAATAAACTAAACTATTTTATTAAACTATTTTAATGTTTATGCTATATTTAACATTTTTTTCTTTTTATATGATTATAAATAAACAATCACAATGGTTGGAAGTCTTGACGTCACGATCAACACTACTCCCGTTCTCACTTCATCTATTCTTTTTTTCTTCTGTTGCCTATATATCCAATGGAACGCTTTTTATAACTATTCAAATTGTTTAGTTGGAAACAGAAATGAAAACTGTACATTTTCTGCTATTGTTGGTATCGCTCTTATGTGTGAAAGCAGAACTTAAGGTTAACAACATTGTGTTACCTATTTGTACTGCAAATGAGACAAATCTTCTCTTAAGCAAAATCCCAGAAGATAAAAATTCTAAACATAAACCGATTGAGTTTGGGTTGAAAACACCCAAAGCTTATGGAGAAGTTATAGCCCTCGCATGCTGTCTTGAAACTTCTGTGCACAAATGTACAAAATTCTTTTTTGGTCAAAAAGAATGTGTCAGACTTCGAACGTTCAGAACCACTGTTGATACAGAGTCATGCAAACGTGCAGCAAGTTTCAAACGAAGCAAAGAAGGAAATTTAGTCGCAGTAAGTAACGCGACATTTGCCACTACGAACAGATTTAAGCCAACGTTTCGGTGGCCAATGACGTTAGAGATTAAAACGGTTAACTTTCATTTAGCATATTTTAAAATCGTTAAATATAGCACCATGAAGAAACACTTTCATCTTTCGTTTGAAGAACTCAGTTGTCACAACAATTCTTGTTTTGCTAGCAAATGGAGATTTGCCTGTTTACTCAATACTCTTGAACGTGAGAAAACACTGAAAATTGCTGATACGTCATTTTTCCACGAGGATCACGATGTAGATAAGACCTTGCTAACATTTCCTACCATTCAGTGGAAATTAATTGTTGTTTTTGCATCCGGTTTGTTCATTACAACTGTGATATTCATAGCAAGCACCACTCGTTTCGTCTTGATGAGAAGTGGAAAGAAGGAAGATTTGGCTGCAGAACTTTAAAACTGACTCAAGTTGCCGAGTACAAACAAATTGTATAACATTTAGGGTTTGTAAATATTTAACAAATTTTGCAACTAAGTTTTAATTTTTTTATTTTTCTATTACTTTTTTCAAGTAATTAGTATGTGACATTCATTTTTATTGTATATGAAAAAAAAAAAAAAAAAATAAATAAAAATAATTATAATACTTTAAAAATAAAATAGAAATTGTACACGAAAGTAAATTTTTATGTGTGTTGTTACAAGTATTAATTTTACATTATTAACTGCTACTTTAAATTTGCAATGTCAAGTTTTAAATAAGTGCATGCTTTACACTACTAACATGTTATTGGTACGTTTTTAACAGAAGGAACCGTAAGCTTTAAGATTTTACTCCTTCGTGTTTTTAATTTTTTATGCTTATAGCTTTAATTTTTTTCAAAACAGTTTTTTTTAGCTTACATTACAAGTAAACACTACATCAACGTTATTTTAAGCTTTATGCTTTGTGTATTAAACTTGTTTAGTATTGCACGTAATCGAATTTCGTGGTATAAGTGATAATAACATCCTTAAAATTTCCATACTCTCATTTAATTCAAAAAAAAAATTGACTGGAGTGGGGGAAGGGGAGCGCTCGGAAAATGCGTTATTGAAATCCCTAAGCCTCCACAGTCATTTCTTCTTCGGGCTAGACGGAGTGTAGCAGTCTAACAGACATGCTCTGTTATAAATTGAGAGAATTGGGAAAAAGGGGTTGTTAAAGCACTCTATATATACTACGCATGAACGATTACGTCGCTTTTGTATCGCATGCTTTTTATCGCATGCGCTTCTTGATCACATAGACGAGTATACAAAAGTCAGTGTTTACTTTTTGCTAGTTTAGTATTATATTATATTTGTGTTCATTTATTTACGATTATAGAGTGTATTTGGTGTTTTATATTTTATGTTGTGAGTTCTTTTAATAAATAATTGTGTTTAAACGTTTTTGTGTTTTAACTTAGATTACTTGACCATTCATTCGCGGTATATTAATCAATAAATAGCGCGATATGAATTCGAAACAAGTTGCCAAAAAGTTGGCCAAAATGACTACTCGCTCTGAGTCAGCCAACGCGCCTGAACCCGTTGTTAGCGAAACAGAGAAGTCTCGACCGCCGGCTCCGTTTAGGGAAAGTACCGAAGGGCCGAGCGATCGTCACACAACTTTGACCCGTTCTCTAAAAAACAGTTAATAATTATTACTTTTAACTTATAACAAATTAAAAATAGCTTATTTAAATAGCATTACATGACAACAAAATAACTTTTTTTTTCTACTTAGAGTAATAAAATATTCACTCAATTGTATAATTCACCCGATTATACAATTCAGTTAGTTTCAAAAACTTGATGAACTTATTTTGTTATTTTAATAAAGATTTGCATTTTTATAAACATTTAAAAAAATATTTATTTTCCAGCACGAAACAAACCTAAAATATTAATTAAAATAATTATCTTATAGTTAGTACAAAAAGATGTTACAGTACATCATGGCTCTCAAAATTAAACTGCTTTTGTTTGAGTTCTTTAATTTTGAAAAATTTCACTTTTATGCACTTATACTTAGTTTGTAAACGCTGAGAGATAAATTCAATTTCAAAACGTTTACTGGAGAAAAATTTTAGAAATTTTGTGTTAGCATTTGTTGAAAATAAGTTTCAACTTAAACTTTTGATACTAATGAATTAAAAAGCTACTTTAAACAAATGTGAATTTTAAAGTATAAATAAAACAGGGTTGCCAAAAGTTTTTTGAAATTTTTTTCAGGTTTTCTGAACTTCTAACAGGTTTTTAAAAATTCAAGGTTTTTAGTCTATTTTTAGTATAATACTAAATGTAAGGTATAAAAATGTTGAAAAGACACTGTTTTAATACTTTAAATGTGTTTAAAAAAAATTTAAATAAATTTAAAAAAAGTTATGTTATAGACTTTTCGTTTCTAAGCTAAGTTACATAATTTCACATGTAAAAGTTGTTTGGAAGTTTTTTTTTTTTTTTTAGTGATTTGCGTTCAAAATTCCAGGTGTTTTTATAAAAATTCTCAATTTTTTTTTGTCTAAATTGTTATTCTATATATATATTGACATTCCTGATTAAAAGAAAGCTAAGAAACTATTAATACAAAGAAAAAAGTTGCTTAAACACTAATGACAGCAAAACTGACGACAACGTAAGCTAATAAGATATAAATAATCATTTTTAGTCATGGAAATTTAAAAAAAGTTGGAAAATTAAAGTTTTTGAAAACATCACTGAATTTTGTAGTTTTAGTAAGTGTGAAATCACTAATTAAGTTTTATCTAAGAAACTGTTGTGTACTTCATAAATTATTGTTCATGTAAATGATTCTTTTAAAACTAGGTATTTCTTAAGGTCACAGGGGTCTTACTTTTTTTTTCAAGTAGTTCGTCTATTTTGTTGATTCTTAGCGAAATAAATTTTAAAGCCTAAAAAATAATTAAAGAAACTTGTATAAAATATATGAGGAATCAAAATTTGTGTGATCAATAAAACTTTTATTTTTCAAAATATTTTTATAAAAACTATTGTAAAAATAAATTAAGAAGAAAGCAAATAGGTGAAAAAAATTCAATTTTATAAAATCTAACTTTCATTGAGATTTTAACTTGTATTATTGTGATGGAAAATTCGATTTTCAAAAATTCGACAAAAAAATTAACAAGATAGTTTTTGATAAAAATAAAATAGTTCTGCCTCCCCTTTTAAACCTAGTTTTGCTAAATAATCAAAAACTTAAAAGGTTCATTTGTTAAATATTTTTAAACTTTTAAGAAATAACTTATAGAAATTTCAGCAACTATTTCATATTACTTAAAGTATAATATGACATGTATACAATTTGGGCTACTAAGTTACTTTTTTTATAAAACGTATAACTGTTTTCTTTTTTTTTTAGTTTTGAATCTTAGTTATACTTTTGATAATACTAAGTTTTGTCTACACTGAAAAATATTATTTAAAATTTGATATGGATACAAACTTTTTGATAATCTTTTTATAAACAATACTTTAAATTTTCAGTAAACTATTTATGTTAATTTTTAAACTTAAACTGTTATCGACTAAATTGAATATTTTAATATAACAATAAATTCGACTGTTCTAAAATTTTTATATAAAGTAACTTTTAAAAACTCGTGTTTTGTAAATACAATACATTTACTTTAAATAACTAAATAGGTATACTCAGTGAAATATTTAAAAAAAAAGTGTTATAATTTGTTACTTTTGTTGAAATGGTAAAGAAAAGAAAACTAACTTATTAAATTATACAAAAGATTAAAATAATTTCAAGCAATCAAAACATTATCTATAAAAAAAACTCAAATTTAAAAAAAAACTTAAGTAATATCAGTTTTGAAAAGCTAGTTCTTTTTTCAGCGTATCAAAACAGCTTGTATCTTCCTTTGTTCATTGGTTGATTGTAGTTTTGCTGAAAAATTATAAACTAGTTAGTAGAAAGTAATTACAAACATTGTTTATAAAATTGTAAATTGATAGAATTTTTTTATTTATTTAATGATTAACCGAAAATCGAATACAATACTAAGAAACAAGGTAAAAATAAAGATTATTATTACATTATTAGGTCTTAATAATTATGTAAAAGTTTTTATTTACCTTAATAGTTAATGCTTTTAAGGTTAAAACATTTAGTAATTATAAATTTAACTTAAATTAAAAGGTATAACTCAATAAACATAAAAAATAAAAATATAAATGTGCAAGGATATAACATACGTAGACTTCTGGAATAACGTTTGGTCAACATGAAAATAATTATTCAGCAAACCAGTGAATAATAGATATTTAAAACTAAAGCTATGTGATAAAAAGCAATAAAATTTTAGAAAACCTTCAAGCAATTTTGATGTCTTTCCGTATAAGTCTAGAATAATTTTAAGTTATATACTTGTCGACTGGCAATAAATAACATGCTATGAGCAAACTTAAAAAGTGTTCCAAGTAAAACTCAATGAACTAAAATTTTGAATTCCAGGAAACCTAAGCTATTTTCGAATGAATTATATTTTTCAACATTTTTTGGCAATTACATAGCAACTTCTTTATAGATTATTATCTAGAAAATCATTATATCTACCATCTTAAAACCACAATATTTACAACATAAACTAAAAGTATTTTCAAGTACTATTGTGTTAAAAAAGTACTACTTTTTTAACAAGGTAATGAACGAATATTGTTTTGAAATGACTCACTACTACCGGCTTTATTTAAAATTATAGCAACTTCAAATAATACTAGAAATTTTGATGGCGGAATCATTTAAACAACTAGAGTTTAAGCTGACCATCAGTACATGCAACAAGTGCTGATACACTGTTTTTGTTATTGATCATTCTTTTTCTACAAAATACTTTCCCTTAATCAAAAGCTTCTTTAATAGTCCACTTAAACTAAAGTTTATAACATCTTAAAAGTAGTTAACTTAGATACTACAAGAGTTCTTTAAAGTTTCAGCTTTGTATGTAAATATCTACGAAGTGATAGACGTAAAATCTTATGTACTTATGTTTGCTTAAATTGCTTAAAAATTGATCAGTAAAGTGTTTCTTTAAGTACATAAACCAGCTTTCATCTTCATGAACTATCCCGAGTTATTAAGAAGGTTATAAAACTAAAATCTTAAGTAGTAAACTTTAAAAGTCAAACATTAAACATTTTTAAAGTTGCGAAACTCAAAGAAATCAAAAGTCTTATAATAAAACTGTAAATATTGGTCAAAAAGTGTTAAATATGTTTGTCTAAAAGATAAATTTAAATTATTAAAACAAAATTCAAATCTTGCTTTATTTTAATAAAATTTAATAAACATCACAATTATTTTAAATATATAAGCTATCTTAGTATTTTCCTGTTTTTATTGTCAACTTTTTGGTTTACGATAAGATTAACTAATTTTTAAAAATTGGTAACACAAATGGTTTTTAATACTAAAAATGGATAGAAATAACAACAATGATAATATCAAGAAAAACCTATTAATTACGTGAATAAAAATACATTTACTAAATTAATTTAAATAAAACTTCAGTTTAGCAAAAAACAAAAAAGACTAACCAGTCTGATAAGCTCCTCTTTGATGATCCTTGTTATTTCACTTCTTGCTTTCTGCACAGCAAGCTCAGTTGGGGCTGTTTATAATATTGATATTTACAATTATTAGAACAATAAGTAAAAACCAGTTAATGTTACGATTGCAAAACTAAATTAAAAAATAACCCGTTAGAAAAAATATGCTTATTTAAATTGTAAAAGTTCTAAAAATTAACTTTGTTAAGTCATTCTTATTTCATGTGTAATTTTGACTTGGAGTAAAAAAAACAATTTGGATAAAGAAATATGTGCGTTTTCTGTATTAAGAATCTACGTAGAATAATAAAAAAACTACTAATTACTTTAACACTTTATCCGAATAATTTAAAATACTGTATAAATATACATAGAAGACTTTTTAGGTAAAAAATTAGCACAAGTTCTTAAAACTTTACAACAAATAAGGAACACAAGTTAAGTTTTAAAACCATTGAAATTTAAAAGATTATAAACCGTATCTTTTATCAAGTGATGGACTCACAAAAACTTTCAACCAAAAACAAATATAAATACATGAATTTTACCTTCAATAGCCAGATAAAGTTTTCGTTCATCAGTATCGCTCTCAGGTTTCTGACCAGGAGGATAATACTGCCCTCTAATGGTGATACTTGTTTCGCTGTAGTCGCAAATTTCGTTCAGAGCATCTCTCGCGCATACTTTGTATCTACAAGTCTGCGGAATATTTATAATTAAATTTTATATCCTTATTTTTATTTTTCAATATCAAATAAATCGTATATAGAATGAAATTGTTTGTTTTAATTCATAACACATAAAATAAAAACTTAACTTTAACTAAACTAACAGCCCATAAAACATTTAGTATTTTAAGCTTTTTTTTTTGAAATATTACAACTGTTTAAAAACTTATTGCATACCCAAAATAGTTTACGTAGACACTTTAAATGTAAAAAGTTTCAAAGAAGTATTACTCATTTTACAAGTTAAATGAACATAACACAAACTTAAAATCTGATAAATCAAAATGTACACATGTAAAAATTATCAATTCTTAAAACTTAAAGATATTATGATACAACAGATTCTACGATAATATGAACATTACAAATAACTTTATAATTTATACAAAAAGCTGACTAGTTTCAATTCTTTAAATATAAAACTGGTTGGTTTTGAACTTGACTTTAAAATAGTTAAAACATAAATTATATAAAAAAAAAATAAAAAATAAGTAAAAAATATTTTAATGAATAATTAAAATACTTTCAGTTAGTATTTGTTATAAACTTTGTAATAATAAAAAAATAAGCACCATTTTCAGTATTACAAAGTTAGTAAAAATACACTTTATACAACTTCAATTGGTAAACTTCTAAGAAAATTTATGTAAATAATACATCTAAAAATGAATAAACATATTAATGAAAATCTAATAAGAAAAAAAAATAAAAACATGAAAAACAGGGATGCAACTAGTATATGTGCTCATTAAGATTTCTTAAAAATAAACATTTCATGTAAAAAAATTTTCACACCTGAGAAACTTAGCTAACCGCTTAATAAACGAAATACATCATAACATAATACCTGAGGGAAGCCGTTAATTTCCAGTTCTTCTTCATAATGTTTACCAGCTTCTGAGTTGGCAGTTTGGTACAAATCGTCTCTTTCCTATTATGTCATATACGTTAATATTTAATTATTTTTAACAGCTTTTTTGGTACACAAATACTTTTATTGGACTAGTAACATTTAGGCGCCCATAAAATATGAACAACTCTAATGAGTCTATATATGTACTGACTGAATGACTGATTAAATTAAGTTATTTTTTACATCAAATGTACAAAGAAAAACTTCTAATATTGCAAGAATTAAAAGAATACTAAGAATTAAGTATTTTTTATTACGCAATCATTTAATAAAAAAACAAAAATAAAGTTTGCAACTTAAACTTCTTAGTTTGCTTCAAAAAATATACAAAAAAAAATAAATCAAAACAATTGAAAATAGCTTACTCCAGGATGGTAGTTGATCTTTTGATTGATTCTTTCAGCAATTATCTGAGCGTGAGTCTTCTTTGCAACTTCAGGCGCTTGGAAGGTTCCTCCTCTCATGAATGAGGTTGCAGCTTGCTGCATCACACCCAGCTGTAAAATTAGTGTTTGAAAAATTGAACTGTTTTTAAATAACGCTTGGTGTCGCATTATTTCACAATAAAATTAAGTACTAAACAAGATGCCTGAATTTGATGTATAATGTAAATCAATCATGTACTTAAAACTAAAACAACTAAAACAAACAAAATATTTATATTTAATATTGATTTTCAATGAATTTATACATTATCTTCAGTTTAATTTCCAAGTTAAATAAAAGATATACGATGGGAATTTATAACAAACCGTCCATCAAAGGCATAATATAATCTAAGACTTAGTTTATTAAATCAAACGACTCGTTTGACACTTAACAGTTCAATAACTTTACCTGATTTGTTGGTTGGAACGACTTGTTGATGTTTATTTTCGAAGCGAGCAGTTTGGCTCGTTCTAGACCGGCTTGGTTCTTATCGGCTACCGATTGAGTTTGCTCGTTGACAATCGGTCGCGATATGTCCTTCACTGTCTTCTTTGAATTGAACAACGATTCTATCTTGTCGTCAATCTAAATTAAAAAATTGTAATGTTTTTAAGATGAAGGTGTTTCTGATATACTTAGTAAGTTAAAAGTAAGCTAATACAAACTATAACTTACTTCATGTTTTTTTTTGAATAAATTAATTAAGGTCAACTTAGTGATTAATCTAAGAAGTATTTTTGTTTAAAAAACCATTCAACGTTAATAAAAAGTACTGCTAGTATTCATAACAAATAATAACATAAAGTCTCAAACAACTATAACTTTCAGTGTCAATAGTATTGTATATGCAAGCAAGAACTTATTTTATTTAGCCCTGCGTTTTAACTACATATTAAGATATAAATAATGCTTTCAATAA
The DNA here is from genome assembly GCF_965202585.1 of Thalia democratica. Lineage (NCBI taxonomy): Eukaryota > Metazoa > Chordata > Thaliacea > Salpida > Salpidae > Thalia > Thalia democratica. The sequence goes on from NC_139165.1 coordinate 66,283,209, forward strand.
CTATTTTGAATAGACTGCTATAAATAACTAACATTTTCAGTATCATTTTCATCTTCGCTATCTTGCATACCGTACTGAGCTTTTTGCGCCTGCTTCTTTTCTTGCAACATTGTCGCTTCATTCTCGTCAAATTTGAAACCCTTGCCGCTGAATCCTCCTTGAGATGATTTCACTTTCTTTCCTTGCTGTTAACACAACTTGTAAGTTGTATAAACTTCAAAAAAAAACTTTATAAAGGTAATAACTTGAAGTTATGATTACAAATGCAAATAAAAAATTATAAAAATATATGATATATCTGATCATTTTTATAAATTTAAGTTTTAGTCACAAAAAATTGAAAATTTATAAAAAAAAATATTAATAACTGATAACATATTTTTTTAGTTTAAAAATAATACGCTAAGCTTCAACTCACAGCTTGCTGTTCGTTCTTGAACTCAAGCCACAATTTTTCCAGTTCAGGTGGAACTGCTGTGTTGCTCAGCTCCAATGCTTTTATAATTTCGCCTGAATATCTGGACTGGTCGCTTGTTATAAACGTGTAAGCTTTACCCTGTTATTTTATCTTAAAATAAAAACTTTAAACAGTAATTTACAACCTAGTTTTAAAGCTATTGTTTTTAAAATAATCGAAAATGTTTTATTTACTTTTTCTAAATGTTTGTTTTGTCTTAACCATTTTAGAAAAAATATTAAATAAATTCATTAGTAAAGTATTTTTTTTAATAATATATAAAGGTTTTAAACAGTGCTTATAACTCAAGATTTGAAGATGTAGCAATTTTATCAACAAACTTTATTGATCGATCATATATTTTTATTAATTGAATTTTTTTTCAATTGTTATTGTATTACATACGACTAATTTTTCATCAGAAGTCATAAAAACATACAAAGCTATTAACATTAAAAACAAAAACTAATTTAATTATCAGAAGGACAAACTTTTTGTCCAGCCCTCCCAGTTCTGCCACATCTATGGACGTAGTCTTCATAGTGATTGGGACAATTGAAGTTAACAACAAGCTTCAAGTTACGAACATCCAATCCTCTTGCGGCGACACTTGTTGCTACCAGCAATCTGCAAACTCCGTTCTTGAAATCCGTGATGACCGAATCACGATCATATTGATCAATACCTGAAAAAAGTTATGAAAATATTACAGTTTTTTTTCATTTCGTTGAATACAAAAAGTCATAGTTTTTGAAATTTATCTACATCTATAACAAAATTAACACTAAAAGCATTAAGATTATAACTGATAAAATATTACAACAGTTTTATTGAAAAAAAAAAAATTGTTCAAACCACCCACTAATTCAAAAACTGATTATATAATTAAAGTGATACCTCCGTGCAATGACATGCAGCCTCTCCAGTTGTGATCGATGAGATCCTTGAGGAGATTGTCGGCTCGTTCCTGCTTGTCGACAAATATGAGTGTGCTCGATCCGTCCACGTGATACGTTCCCAACAATTCCAACAACTTCAAAAACTTCTGCTGCTCCGACATCACAATCTGCACATTGAATATCAATGTTAAAATAGTATGTGTAGTTTCTCTTATAAAATTATGTTCAAACTTTTATTTTAATAAGCTGCTATATATATATTGAAGCTTTAAGGGTAAATGAATGTTTCTATTTGAATAATTGTTCAATCTAAAATATACTCTTAAATAAACTTATGTACTTAAACACACACTTTGAATTTAAGTATTTAAGAAAAATTTAAAACATGTTCTGATGTTGTTAGTTGAGGTGCAGTGAAATTGTAAATGATATAAACTTATAAAAACTAGAACTGAAGAATATCAAAGCCCAACTTATATGCATTTAGGTAGTGTGAGGATTATTATTAACAAATCCTCAGAAAATTTCATCAATGTACAAGCCATACTTACAACAGTTTGTTCGACGTCGGAACAAACCACACTTCTGCCACCGATTTGCACTTCCACCGGTTTAACGAGATACTGCCTCGCGAGCGCCTCCATGTGGCGGTTGAAGGTGGCGCTGAAGAGCACGAGTTGGCGATCCGGTCTGCAAGAATTGATGACTTGCCGCACCTGAAAAGTTGCAAGTTCTTAACTGTTTGTTGTGAACAGAAACTTTGATTGCATCTTCTGTATAGTTAACATTTAAATATTTTTCTCTTAATAGCACATAAGCAATGGACAAATAAGGTTTTATAACTCTTTTTAATATTTAAGTTTTAAAAATTTGTTAATATTTAAAGTTAAAAAAACTATTTAAATTTTTAAAATGACATTCGAAAACTATGCAAAACTTAGTAAAAGTTACTTAAGAAAAACTAGTGTCTACCATAACAAAAACTGGTTCAGTTCGATTTTTGCTAAATATATTAATCAATAACTCAATAATAAATTTTCAACTTTATTAAACAAAATAATGTTTTACTCGTTTTAAGACGAGATCTTCAGTTGTTTAAATATCTATAAAAATTTATGTAATAACATGTAGGAAGACATTAAGCTTAACTTGAAACAATAAATTAAAAATAAATAAAGTTATAACAAAAAACTGAATAAAATCTAATTAAAACTTATAGCTTAAAGTTACTAGTATACGAATATTATGTTGTTAGGTTAGATTTAGATAAATGTAAGTTAATTAATAATTGTATAATCTTAAAACTTAAACAATTAGATAAAAAATTAAAATAAATAAAAATATCTATACAAACATTTAGTAGTCTTTCGAAATTTGTAGATAACTAACAAAGAAAACAAAACAACTCTTCAACTAAAGCATTATGTTAAATATTGAAATTTACTCGTTTAAAAAAATTTTGACTACCGTGTTGTGACGTAACTATATATTGGTTTAAACATTTACTCGTACAAATTAAAATAGTGATTTCTTATCAAAATGCTCTAAGTTTTAAAATAAAGCTTTTCAAAATGTACACAAGAACAAACTAATTCGTTCCTTTTATTTAAAGAAGTTCCCCCGTCAGCAATAAAATCAATATTTACTTTAAAAAAAAAAATTAAATAAATTTTACATCAAACTTTTCTGATAACAAAATATAATCTAAAAACAACATAAAACAAAAATATTGCAAAAAACTTGGAAAAAAATACTACAAAAGGAGCATCTGACTTTAGGGGGCAAAAAAGGTAAATTATAGTTGGGCCTAACACTTTATACGGTAATAACAAATATCTTTAAGTAACATATTTACTGAAATTAAATTTAAGTAATCACTAAAGAAAATAGTAGTTAATATAATAAGAAATAACTAACCTGAGGTTCAAAACCCATATCAAACATTCTGTCTGCTTCATCCATAACCAAGTAAGTGCATCTCCTCATATTTGTTACTCCACCTATTTTATTCATATATTTAATAAGTTCTTTTTATTAAATTTACAGGACTTTGTATGCTTTTAGTAGTTTTATATAGCAACTTTATTGAAATATTTATTTAATATACATTTATAATATTCAAACGTGTATATAAAGTTGATACATAATTTAAAAATTTGTCATAAAAAATATCAAAAGCATTAAAGTTGCAATTTGAACTCATAAAACCTTATCAGTTTTAAAAATTGCAACTATCAGTTTAATGGTATACGTAACGCATATAAAAAGATCTGATTGACGTTTCAATAACAGCCCATCACTTCATCAACTGCACAAAATTAGAATAGAGTCGCTCTGTGGAAACAAAATAAAATTAAACGCGCTATGTGCCATATATAAGCTAGTTACATTTTAAAAGAAGTAACTTGCTACTTTGGAAGACCGGTAGCATTGTAGACTGCAGAAGCTCCTGTAAAAAACAAGAGTTAATACTCCAAAAAGTTAACCGCTTGCGTTTTGGAACTCCATTTAAATTCTGATCTTTAATCTGAAGCAGGGTTTCCCAAAGTGGGTGATACCGCCCCTGGGGGCGATTTTAGTAAGTTTGGGTAAATAATTAGTAAAGGGGCAAAAGGGGGGCGATTTTAAAATTTTGAAACTTACACTAGATATTCTTGAGTTGCAGATGAAGAGCAAAAAAAAAAGATCTTAAGTGTGTTAAATGGTAGTTTTTTGAGTAGTCTTGTTGGATGGGCAATAGCCTTTTAAATTTTTTCAAAGGGGGCATATTGAAAAATAAAAGTTTGGAAAACCCTGATCTAGACTTTAACCAAAGTACTACGTAAAACTTTTAAACTCCATTTTAGAATACAAAATTAAGTCATTTTTCTTAGATATACCTTATAGAAGTAGAATTTATAAAACATATTTTTTAACTCTTCGTTTTTGTTATGTATTTGAAAATAAACATCTGAACTAAGATATATTTTTGGAATGATGGTCTCTTATGATTTAGTTACGAGAAAAGTATATACAGATACCATTTTACTTAATCTCTACTTACACTAAAAGCCAACTTCTTGTCTTGGGACTAGATAAAAACTATACGTAAAAATATTATTTTGGTTGAAACTAATTTCATGAATCTAAACTATCTCTTACATTTTAATTTATGTGTATTGTTCTGTTCAGTTTTTATTAAACACTTTAATGTTAGTATTTTAAGTTCCAAATTATTTTATATTTAAACTATTATAATAAACAAACCTTTGTTTACATAGAGCATGTCTATCATTCTTCCAGGAGTGCAAACTATAATCTCCGCTCCACGCTTTAACTCAGCTATCTGTTTAAATAGGTTATAGATGTTAACTATTGTCTAATTTTCACAAATGTTTAAAAATTGTCTTTTTAAAAGACTAACTTTAATAAAACTATTAGAAAGATATCAAAAATGGAACTGACTTGTTCGGAAATTCCAGTGCCACCGTAAACACAACACGATTTGAGGTTGTTTTTGCGGGCAAACTTGTTGCACTCGCGATGAATTTGCAACGCCAGTTCCCTTGTCGGAGTCATTATCACCGCTGTATTCCATTGTTATTTTCAAAACTTTGATTAAAAAACAGAAAACAAAACCGAGTTCTTTCACAATATGCCGTCCAACAAAACGAAAAGGTGAATATAGATACATATTGTTTTATATCTAGTTGACCAATATAATTATGTGATATTGTGAAAATTTAATAAAATAAATAGGTAAAAACTATTTTTCTACTTCGAATCTTCTAAAATATCAAACATATGACTACATTTAAAATAATTAATAAAGGTTAACTGACAATATTTTTTTCTAAGATTACCAATGTTAATTAAATTGTATAACTGTGCAAAACAGTAAGCTTAGAATCATTCATGATGTAATGGGGATTTTGTAAACTATGGTTTTTTCATTTCAAAATAAGAACTTATATTATATTGTAAAAAATACTATACATACAATCTGTTCACTCATTTATTATAAAGTATTTTTCATTGTATAAATAAATATATAAAATCTATTTAAATTCTAAACAGGTTTATAAACATACCGATAGGTCCATCTCCATAATCTAGGGATCGCTGAGCCATGATATGGCGGAACATGGGCAGCAAAAAGGCGAGAGTTTTTCCACTTCCAGTCTTTGCTATTCCGATCATGTCATTACCTGCCATTATAGCTGGTACAGCTTGCGCCTGGATCGGAGTTGGTTTCTCATACTTTAAACTGCAAAGTAAAATAAATCTAAAATAGTTTTAGTGACAATATATAAAATTTAAGCTCGAGCCTTATTTATATTTACCTTACAATTTTTTTAATTTAAAGACAAAAATTAAGGCCATAGGGGGAAAAGGGGGGGAGGGTAAATTATGTTTTTTACAAGTTGGTCTTTTTTATAGAGTTTTTTCTAAGCTTCAAGAAAATTTTTGTCGTTTTAAAAAATTCGAATTATTTTTTGAGATATGACCAGTCAAAGTCGGGCGGCATACTAGGTTCCTTATAGAAAGGGAAAACTAAAACCGCGAAAAATTACTATTTTACTTAAAATCTATCTCCTCCTACATTTTCCAAGCAATCTTCTTCAAACTTTCACAATCTAACCTTTATACAATAACAAAAAAAAGTTACTTTGGACTTTGAAAAATTTTTTGTAAAAATATTATTTTTTTGAAATAAAAAAACGTTTTCTTTTTTTTTTGATAATTTTTTTGTTTTCTTAAATTTTTAATTTCACAAGTAACGTTTTTTTTCTTTTAATATAAGTAACACTTCCTGAAAATTTGAAGAAGATAGCTTGAATAATGAAGGAGATAGATTTTTAGTGAATTTTTAAATTTCCGAAAAAATTGACCCCGAAAAATTTGCGGTCCATACGTTTGTATCGGAAACTTTTTACAAAAAAATAAAATATCTCAAAAGTTAAATGATATTTTTGAATTCTATAAAAACTGGCTTGTAGTTTGTACTTAAAGCTTTTATACAAAAGCCAAAGTTAATTTTTGTAAAAAAAGTGTTGGATCCCCCCCCCCCCCCCTATGGCCTTGATTTAAAGTTAACAACTTTAACAGCAAAGAATAACATTTCAAAACAAAAGCATTACAATGTTTATAATAATTAAAACGAAAAGAGTAGTTACCAAAACTAGTATTGGCTGTGTCTGCTGTTTAATAGTGCTTTTTTGTAATATGTACAATGTCAAAAAAAGTGAGCCAATTCTTTAGTATTTTTAAGAGTTAAAACTAAAAGTAAAATTTAATGTTGTTTAAAATTTCATAAGTTTTTCTTAAATGGGTTTAATACTTCTATCTAATAAGTCCATACAGATTAGGGGTGGGAAATTAATATTTGCACTTAATTTTATTTTCAATACACAACAAAGGTGCTTTCTACATGATAATTCGTTACAAATTTGCTTTAAAAATTGTCTCTATACTTGTATAGTTACAAGCTTTTAAAAGTATTGTCCATGAAACTTTTCTAAAAAGTCTAGCCACAAGATTTTTTTTGATAAATCTGGCTCGTTAACTATAAAAGTTTCCGACTGCTACCGTTAAAATTCAAAATCAAGTAGTTAAACTTTGTTCAAAAAAAAATTATAAATTATTTGTTTATAAGTTATATACAAAAAGTAATTTGTTTTATAAAACAAAATGTATACTCATTAATAAAAGCTTTCAGTATCTTTAGCCTAAATCATAGATGTTTTATCGAATTTCATATTATCTTGATTGCTAACCTTGATAACAACTCATGCTTTTCAGAAACAACAAACATACCAAATTTTAACAAAACTACTTAGCGCCTAAAGAAATATATAATAAAAATAAAACAACTTACTCTTTCAAAATTTTTAGTATCTTTTTGTTGACACCAGCATGAACCCACTGAAGTATTGGTCTAGGGCAATTTCTTCCTTTAATCTTCACTCCTTCCAGATCTTCATTTCTTAAATATTCCACTTCTTCATCTGTCATTGCTGCTATTTCAGGAACCTGGAAGAGTAATTAAACTAATTTTTAAAACTAAATAAATTAAGTTTATATACAAATGCTTTGTACAAGAGTACTTACATGCAAACACGACAAAAGCATTAATCTTTTTAAAAAACAGAAAATTACGTTATTCAGTTAGAAAAAGTTGATAAATACAAAATAGTAAAAGCTTAAGTAAACAGTTAAGGGCATAGGGGGGTCCACCTTAATTTTTACAAGTTGGTCTTATTTTATAGTTTTATCTGAGCTATCAGACATTTTTAACCGCTTGAAAAAATTCAAAAAAATTTCGAGATATGAGCGATCAAAGTTGGTGACCTCAATAGGTTCTTTATGGAAGGCGCAAACTAAAAACGCAAAAAAAGACCATTTCACTAAAAATCTATCTCCTTCATTTTTCAACCAATCTTCTTCAAATTTTCACAGAAAGTGTATTATCAAATTTTAAAAAGATTGAAAGCAGGAATTTTTTAAATTTTTAAAAATAAAATTTTTATAAAAAAAAAACCACCTATTTTTTTTGTTTTTTTATTTAAAATTTTTATTTTTCAATATTTTTAAAATTCCAACATTCAAAGTCTTTTAAACTATAAAATGAACGCTTTCTGAAAGTTTGAGGTCTCTAGCTCAAAAATGAAGGAGAAGATAGATTTTTAGTGATTTTTGAAATTTCCAAGAAAATTGACCCAGAAAAATTTGCAATCCATACGTTTGTATCGGAAATTTTTATAAAAATTACAATATTTCAAAAGTTAAACAAGATTTTTCAATTCTATAATAACTGGCTTGTAGATTGTACTTTAAGATTTAAAATAAGATCATATGTTATTTTTAGTGAAAAAAAATATCGGACCCCCCCCCCCCCTATGCCCTTAATGTAACTCAGGCTTAAATTATCTTCAAAAAATATATTTATAGCATTACACAAATTTTATTTATTTTCTAACACACGAAAACAACAATAACAGATTGTCTAAATTGAAGTTTAAAAACTATTCTAAGACCAAAGTAATAAGTAAAGCCTAAATGGTTAAACAAACTTACCTCAATGTAAAAATTTTTAGTGAAACGTTCATAGTGAATTTTAGAATGATCAACAGTGACTTCCAGTTTTCTCGGTTGTTGTTTGTTCTGAAAATTGCTGAGTGCCTCACCAAGTGACTCATCTTCCTCTTCAGAGGAATACTGTTTATATCAAATATTGTTAACAAAAACTAGTGATGGTGTTCTTACTGTTAAATAAATTTATATTTAAATACTATGGACAATAAACAAATTTAGTGTGTACAAAAATTATTTACTAGTTCAACCTATAATTATTAAAAATATTTGAAACACCTTTTAGTTTTTAATTATTTTAGATCAAACATTAAAAATGAGTTTGTGCTGTTAATCAGCATAACATTACGTAACTCGCTTTCTAAAAATACTTGTAAAAACCTCCATTGCATCCTCATTTCCAAACATCAGCTCTCCTTTTTCCATGACTTTTTTGTCGCTTTTTGTTGTTCCCACTATTCGCCTCACCTTCGGCCCGTTGCCATTTCCTGCTTTCTCACCCTAATATTTAAAAAATAAAATAAACTTCTTAACTTCAACAATTAATACCATAAATAAGTTAATCCTTATCCTTTAGCATGATAATGACGCATTTCAATTAAGCACTAACATTTAACACCTTAAAATAGTTTACAATTCAAAGTTTACATCAAAAACTACAACTAACATCTTGCTGGGCACCACCATTGAGTCCCATCATGAAAGCATCAAGAGGATCAACTTCGTCTTCTGTTTCTTCTTTCTTTTCACTTTCATCATCAGTTGACATCATATCTGATACAAACATTATATGTTCATGAAAACAAAACTAGAAAATATTGTAATAAATTTAATTTTTTTAGTTATATTATTGATAATTGCTTTTATTCAAAAATAATAACGACTTACAAATTCTCTATTTTCTTTAATTTTTCTTAAACTTATTGTATTAGTTATGTATTATATCAGTTTTGTATAGACTGAAAATTTAACACAAAAACTTGATTATTTATAACAACTTCTATTAAAATAGTTAGTTTAGATTCATATCAGGTTACTATAAAAAATAAAATAAGCGTAAAAACATTCAGTTTCAATTAAAACCTTTGGCATCGACATTTTCTTCCTCGTCTTCCGAGTCGTTCTCCAGATTCCACTTCTTCTTCTTCACCTCGTCCCCATCCTTCTTCTTTCCTTCTTCCTCTTCCCTCTGCGCCTTCTTCAGCGCGTTCATCATCCTCCACTGCTCGATCCTCAGCCTCCTCTCCTTCGTCTGCTCCTCCAACTTCTCCTCGCTGAAAATCTGCAATACAGGGTTCGTCTGGGTACAAAACAAGCAGGTAAGAAATTAGGTGTCAATTCGAGTGCATGCAAAAAATTGAAGTTTGAAAACTTATCAAACTACTTGATATATAAGCTATAATCAGTTTCAAGACATTTTTAGAAGCAACAAGCTTTAAAAAAAATCTTTTAATTTACTTGTACGCAATTACATTTCTTGATGATCGTTAATCAGTTGTCTTAACAGAAGCGTGCATAAAAATTATTAAACTGAGCACAGTAACTTTACTAAGGTGAGAAAACTATTTTCAAAATGACATTTGTTTTAGATTATTGTATGAGATAAAGCTAAATATGATATAAATTAACAGTCATTAAAACAATGTTTATATATCAAAACAAAATTTAAAAAAATTATTATAATTTACACAATTTTTTCTACTGAAAACTGAATATACTTTCAAGTAGTTTAGTGACCAGTTTTTGAAAAGGTTGAAAACTACTGATCTAATCTTACACATCAAATTCAACACTGCTATAAGGCAACGCACACTATAAACTAACAAATATAACTAAAGATATAATAGAAACACAGTATAAACTAACAGGGTTGAGTGACTGGCTGACGTTCATGGAATCGAGGTCGGTGAATTTAGGAACATCATCAGCGAGAATTTTGGCCGCTTTAACTTGTGGCGTCTTTGAAGATTTGTGACGCGGTGAACGCGATCTTTTCCTTGACCTGGACCTGTTGAGTTGAAAATAAAGTCAAGCTAAGTACCACTTTCAGTATGATAATAAACAATAAACAATGAACTTTACCGCAAGATCAACAACAACAGCATCCGAGACAATCCTACGACCGGTTTCGTCCTTATTAGGACTCATCAGGCAGGAATAGTCGCGAGAAACCGCTATTGTGATCTTAAACAAGCAGGCTTAAGTACTAAGTACTGAAGCGACCGTTTGTGGGTAAAGTTGAAAAAAATCAGTATGATAAGGATACGTTAATTAAATTAATAAAGAGCTGCACAGTGAAGGAGCCAAATACAATTAAATCAAAAGTTTTATAGAGTTTATTACTAACTTAACAGCTTTTGCAATGATCACAAGTAAATAAACTAACAAATATGGACATTTGATATATACAGGGTTGCCACTCTTTGAGCCAAAAAATCTTCCCTGAGTGACCAAAAATTTCCCTGAGTAACCTTAAATTTCCCTGAGTTTCCCTGAGTATTTTTCAAATCTTTAAAAAAAAATTTTCTCTTCTAACACAAATTATTAATACCTCATTCTCATTTTTCTTTTTTAATAATAAAAGGAAGGTTGTATGTGTATGCTTCTGCATTAAATTTATGAAAAAAACTGTTTTCAAAAACTCAATCTTAAAAGGTTTAAACCAATTAAAAACTAAATTTTTGCACAACTTTGTGTAAACTTGTTAGTTAATTTTCTACATAAAAGAATAAAGTTTAATTTGTTTGACATTTTAATTGACAAAATTTAATTATACTATAATAATAATTTCACATGAAGAACTCACTTAAATGCATACATAAGAACTTTTCAATGAATAGTTAACAACAACTTTCATTTCTCTAAACTGTTTGATTTTACTTAAGTAGATATAAATTTAAAACATAAAAAAAACTACTATGTTAATACTAAGAATATTGAAGAACTAGCCGCAAGGCTAAAAAAATTCTAAATAACCACTTAAATAATAAAAATTACTACTTTTGAACAAAATATTGAAACTGGATCAGCTAAACCTCATTCTAAGATCTAGAAAAAAATTTCCCTGAGATTTTCAAAAACTTCCCTGAAATTTAGAGAAAAAATCAAAACTTCCCTGAGTTTCCCTGAGTTAAAAGAAAAATGCCAAAATTCCCTGAGTTTCCCTGAGATTCCCTGAGTTTCCCTGAGATTTTCTACAGTTTGAAAATTCCCTGAGATTCCCTGAGTTCCCTGAGTTCCCTGAGTGTGTGGCAACCCTGTATATATAGTACTTGCATAGTAATTAGTAAATTAGTTAGTCAATTACTTTTTAGTAGCCCTGCTAAGCTTTCATTTTCTAAACTCAAAAATACATACTCCATAATAGTACTAAAATTAAGTAAAATAAATACTTTTGAAATAATTATTAATGGTTAATTTCTTTTTTCTTAAATGTTGTAAAGGTTTATAATAAATCTAATAAGTTTTTAAAAATATCTAATAAAAACCTTTTATTTCGATGATGTCTGTCACGAGAACGGGACCTTCTGGATCGATCACGAGACCTCCTTGAAAGTATAAGTTTACAAATTAGATTCTACAACTTATTTACGTCATGTAAACTGTTTGAAGTAATATAAAAAAGTATTTTAAATGGCTGTTGTGAACTATCATTTAACTGATATGATAAAAATAAACTATATAAAATAGTATATGCAAAATAACCTTCTACGCTTGCGAGATCTGCTTCTTGATCTGGACTTTCTACGACTTCGGTCTTTAGATCTAAAATTAAAATATTTTTTTTATAAATTGCTTTTTCTTTTCTAATCAGACTTTTCTTTATACTATAATAATCATAATATTTAAAATTTTGCAAAAAAAATATTTACTAGTGTAGAGCACAGTTTCAAACTTGATAGAACAGCAAATAAAAAAGTTAAAATAACATTTTAAATAATCATAATTTTCAATAATAAGCTTATTATGTATAAATTCAATAAAAAATATATGTAAAATATTTCAAACGTTTTTAATTAATTTTAGTGTTTTTTACACTACAGTAAACATTTAGTATAAATTTTCTTGCAAAATATGGTGACAAAATTTAAATTCTAGGACAGTGTAAACTGATTTAACTTTGGAAAACTATAAAATATTTAAGTTTATAAAAGCTGAAACCAGTACCTTGGATTTAAGATATTGTACAAGTACTTAATAAGAGAATAGTTTGAAAATTTTCAGAACTTTGTTGAAATAAAAGTCAACTATACCCTACTTATATGATAATAAAACACAAATTAGTAAGTTCGACTACAATACTTAAAAATATAAGGACTAGTTTTAAAATACTTATATTTATACATTTACTTTTAAAATTTTTCGCTAAAGTTTTGTCACGTTTTTTTTTTCCATAATTTTAATTGTATTCTTTACTACTTTTTATTTTTAATAATAAGAAAAATAAACATAATAAAAAGAGCAATTAAAAATAATTTATTATTTAACTTTTTGAATATCTATACTTAGCCTAACAACAGTTAAATAATAAAAGCTACATAACAAAGTAATATTTACTTACTTTTTTTCTTTATGACTTATTTTTGATTTTGAATCTTTAGCTTTCTCTCTGTATTTAGTTATTAAATTTATTTTAAATAACTTTCAAAATATAATAACCAGCAAATCAATATGTTTAAAATTAAAGCATAAATTTTTACTAATACCAAATCAGAACACTTTTAACTTACTCATTCAATGACATACTAAAACTTTTAGGCACTTCGGTTTCTTGTTCTTTTTTTTCTTCTTTCTTAGTTGACTCTGTAAATAGAGTAATTCCATAGTTAGTTATTTGTTTAGAAACTTTAAAACATCCAAATAAAAGAATTATATTTTAAACATGTTTAAATTTTAACGTAAATATGTAATTAACAATAAAAAAATGTTTGTGCAAGAAAACAACAAACTTTTTAAGTACTTAAACTTATTCAAACAAATATTTTTTTCTAAACTTAAAGATCAATTTAAGCATAAGTAAACTATTAACAAGGAAACAACATGAATTGTTTACTATACATTTGATGCAAAAAAATTTACTGAAAATTAATTAAAAATAGTTTCAGAAAATGTAAATAGAAAACAATTGTTAATATAAAATTTAAAATATAATAACAAAATAAAAATTCAAAAACATTCAATTTAACTTATCGACAATCTAAAATCAACTACTAGTTGGCAATAAACCTTATTTATGTATAAAAACTCTAAAAAAATTACTAAGTTTTACATCGAATAATACTTGAAACTATTAACAAAAATTAAAATCAATCTATTTTTTAACATAGACTAAATAACTGAACCATTAGCAATCATGTCCGTAATACTTTAATTTAACACTAAAAATTACCTGAAACAGAAGAAGAAGATCGACTTGAGGAAGAAGAGCCAGATGATGAAGAAGAGTGACGCGATTTTTTCCTTCTCTTCCTGTCACGTGACCTTCTGCTTCTGCGCTCTTTTGACCTATTAAAAATTCATTAGTTAATAAAAAATATTATACAGTTTATATTTACAATTTACTTAAATATGTAAAGATTTTAATACTATTAAAGTTAAAGCAAAAAAATTGATCAAATTATAACATATTTAAACCATAAAAAAGTTAGAATTCTTTTTGATAACTAAACCATATTTAGCAATAATATTAAAAGTTGAAAAAAAATCTTAAACAAAAATTTCAAAACAAAATTATCAGCATCAACTCATAAACTAATTTAAAATAACTAAAATTTAAGTATAATACAAATAAAAGATTTTATAAACTAAATATATAACTTGAACTATAAATAAATGAACAAACTTTCTTCTACGATCTCTTGATCTAGATCCATGACGTCTACGACTCCTGTCTTTTGATCTGCGCCGTGGTGATCTAAAAAAAATATTCAAAAAAATTTACAATATCTTACTAAAACAATTGAAATATTAGCCTCTGAAAAAATACTTAATTGATATGTTTCTAAAATGAACTTTTTTTTTACTGATATTAATAAATACAGAACTAACTTTTTTCTAGATCGGGATCTTCTAGAACGAGAAGCAGAACTTTTTCTAGACTTTTTAGGGCTTCTTGACCTTTTTCTACTTCTAGACCTGCTCCTTGATTGTTTTCTCTTCCTTACCTTCGACTCTTTTTTATTCTAAAAAAATTTTTAAAGAAGTGTTGTAAAATTATTATGTGCATTTTTTTTTAATAATTTAAAAACTCAATTTATTTCCAAAAACAAAGTTATAGACCTATCAATTCAGTTATCTTGTTCAGTAACTATACTTTTATAGAAATAGAGCTATATAAACCTTGTTTTATTTAAAACTATACCTAATAAACTTCACACTAATACAGTATTTAACAAGAAAAAGCAAAACTCAGTTTCAAAATTTTCAATAACTTACAAGATTAAAAAGATCTAAAAATATATAAAATTAATTGTTTGAAAAGAAAAATATTTTTTTTAATCTTAAAATATTTTAATGCTTAGATATACATATATAAATAGTTGTAGGTAATAACCTCAAACAAACTTTATCTAAAAATTAATGATTTACATAAGTATTAAGAAAAACAGTTTTTAATACAACTAAAAAATGGTTACATGACTATTCAAACTACCACAAATGGAATACTTACAATTTAAACTATCATATGAAATTTTAAACCCTACATCTAAAAAAAATCTAAATTAAAAAAAAAATGTTCACATAGGTCTAATAAATAAGATTAGATAATTGTCTAATATTTAAAAAAAAAGAAAATTAATGGAAATAGCCATATTTTAGTAAGTTTAAAAACTTCATTTAAACATATTCACTATCTAGGGTTGCCAAAGGTTTTTTTCTAAATTTTTTCCAGGATTTTTTGTATAAAATTTCATTAAGATTATGAATGATAGAAAAATATTTAAAAGATATTGTAATGCTACTTTAAGTGTGTGTTATAAAAAAGTCTAAACTTTTGTGTATATGACATATTTTTTTATATCTAGTCTAAGTTTTGTTATTTTACATGTAAAAATTGTTAAAAATTATAGGTTTTTCCAGGTACTTCAGTCAGGGTTGCCAAAGGTATTTTATAAAATTCTTCTAGGTTTTCTGAATCTTCCAAATAAAAATAAAAGAAGTTTTTTGGCTCATTTTTAGTATAAAATTAAACTAAGTTGAAAAAAAAAAGGTCTTAAATAGTTTAACCACACTAAAAATTATAACTGAGAGACCTAGAACGAGACTTGGCCTAAACTGCTTTAGATATTTAGGTCCCAAGTTTTGATCTAGTGTCCCTGAAACTTTTAAAAAAGATTGTTTCAAATTTAGTTTAAAAAAAAAATTTTTTTAATAACTACAAAGAGTTTATCTAGAGTGCTTCTGTATGTATGTTTTGTTTGTGTTGAAATTTGAATCTTGTTATATGGCATCAGATTATGATGTGTGGGTCTTTTATTTTATGAATGTCCAAGTAATGAAATAGTAATTGTTATAAATTATTGATTAAATTTATTTATTGTTAATTTATTTTTTATCAATTTTATTTATTTCTATTAGAAATTAAAGGTAAAAGTATAAAGTTAATATATATATATAATTTATTTTTTTTTGAGTTTTATGTCTAGTTAATACAAACAAATTTATATAATAGTTATTATTTTATTAACCTTATCATTAATATATTTTTTCAATAGAAACAGTACTTCTTTTGTCCTACTTACAATATTTCTTTATTCTAGGTTTTTTTTATAGAACTTAATACTTTCAATTAGATATTGGTTCATTTGAGTTTGCAACAGCTGATTGTGAGTTCACACTGGTGGCAGTGGTCACGATTGGATTGTTAATGTGCTTTTTGTTGTAGCTTTGGCAGATACTTACTTGGGGATTAGAGCTCCATGATTTTTCCACACTTTGTGGTTTTTGATGTTGAGATTTTAACCTTGTGAGTGTTTGCCAAATGAGGTGTCACCAAGGATTTTTTTTTCAGCTTAATTGATAGCTTTTTATTTTAAATTTTTGGATATTTTAGTGTTAATTTTAAAGGGGAGATAGAATTACAGGTGATGACAAATTGCTTGCTTGACTTTCAAAAAATGTTTATCGTTGTAGAGGGAAGAGTAAGTCTGATATTTTTCTACCATAAAAAATAATAATAATAAAAATAATAAAAAGTTATAAAAATACTTTAAGCCTACTTTAAATGCTATTTTTAATTAAAAAACAAATAATTCAAAAAAATGCTATAGCTATGATAGATTATTTTGTATCTAATTAAAATTTTGTCTATTAAGGGCATAGGGGGGTAAACACCCTTATTTGGTTTTTGATCCTATTTTATATAGTTTTTACTAAGCTACAAGATGCTTTTTACAGATTTTAAAAATTCAAAATAACTTTTGAGATATAGCCAGTCAAAGTCGGAGGCAACAATAGGATCCTTATGGGAGGCGCAAACTAAAACAGCAAATAACTAGAAATCACTAAAAATCTATCTTCTCCTTCGTTTTTTGAGATAACTACCTTAAATTTTCAGGAAATGTTCCTTGCAATATTTAAAAAATTTTGTCAGAACAGAATTTTTAAAAAATAAAAACCAAACATTTTATTACAAAAAAACTAAAAAAAAACTGTTTTTGTTATGATCAGCTTAATAAAAACAAGTTTTGTATCCACTTATTATTTAAATTATAAATGTATTTCTCTTATTCAGTGTCCAAAAATAACTTACTTTTTCATCAACAGTAGATTCAACTTTCTTTTCTTCTGACATTTTACTAATGATAGATTAAGTTATATTTCTAAAACTTTTATAACATATAATTACAATATTTAGCAAATATCTAATATTTATATATTAGTTAACAAAGAAATGTTTTATTATCTTAAATTTTAGTTGCATATATTTGTTATAGCTGTTGATAGTGGATAGTAGTCCTTGGCAAGACGTTAAAAGGTATACAAGAGGTGTGCAACTTGATAACCAAACAATTTTTTTGTGCATTAGGTCCTAGGACCAACTATTTTGAGCGTATTTTTTTTTTGTTGTTCAATAAACATTACATGTATAATAAAAATATTTGATAAAGTTAGAAATTATCAAAAAATGCTTAAAATTTTAAAAGTCGTACTCTAATACATTATTTATAATGCCAATTTTACACTGTGTTATTTAAACTAAACTACTAACTATTAAACAAAAATTTCAAATTCTGATAATATTGCAGTATTTTTATTTTGACACATTTTAACCACTATATGTTATATTATTGAATTGAATTGGATTACACTTGTATAAAACTCAAAATTTTTTTTTTTTAAATGATATGTTTGAATTTAATTTAAATTCACAAAGAAACAAAAACTACAATAACAATAATTATGTTTGAAAAAATATATGAGTAACTTCTCAAAATAAAAAAAATGCAAATAAAACAATGGTCAATATAACTGGTCTAAATTAAGCCATATTTGTAATTTAGTTATACAAACTATTATAATATTTTTTAGCTAACAACAATTTTTTTAGTAATGATTTTTTACATCTTTGAAAAAAAAATTCAAGTCCAAAAGTAAGCCTAAAATTTAGGAAAAAATTTAAATTAGCTTGAGTTTTACTATTTATTAAAAAAAATTGTAACTTGCCCAAGCTTTTTAAAGTTTAAAATAGTCTGAATAAGTATGTGTTGAATGATACACATTGAATAAGTGGCCATATTTGGCTACCATAAATTTTGATTTATTTTGGTAAAATAGTAATTTGTATATAGAAGAAATCTTTAAATGCATAAATATGGTCTATTGTTAGAATCTGAAAAAAAAACAATGATACATGTACATATTAAAATGAAGGGATGTTTCTAGATTTAAAATTTTATATGTTGCAAATTATAAGATTTAATATTATGCAAAGAATTATTTTTAAATTGTTATAAAATCTTGCACTCTAAGATATTCAACATTCACAATATAAAAAAATGTTAAACGTAGTCTTTTAGAATTAAACTTTAAAGTATTCATATTAAGTACATAAAAATGCATTAGAAATTAGTTTGCAATATAAATACTATTTAAGAGACGTAAAACTGCATTTAAATTATAATAATTAGAATTTAAAAATTTAAAAATAAACTAGAATATTTCTACTGTAAAACACTGTCACAAGTAAAACATTTAAATCTAAAGTTTGCTAATGTTAAAACTAAGTTTTTTGGTTTTTTTTTTTTACTTAAAATTAGTTGTGTTTAAATTGTTCTTTGTAGACATATGAAAATAGTAAATTGACCATTTAGGCTGTAAATTTATTTACAGTGTTTTAAATCTAACAAAATGTTTCATTACAGTAGATTTAGTGATAATTAAATGGCACTATATTTTCTAAAAAAAAACTGCATTTCATTTTTTTCAAAGACTTAAACATGTTACTTAACAATAGAGTCTTGTTGAAACGTTAAGGTCCTGTAACATTTGCTGAATCAGCAAAATAAAAAAGCTTTTTTTCATGGTTTTGTAATATTTAGTTATTAAAAAAATATTTTTTGATTAATTTCTTTTATGTTTGGGTAAGGTGGGTTCAAGATAAAGGTATAAATTTAAAAAAAGATTCAGCTTAATAAATTTTGCTGAGTCAGCAAATATAAGGGAAAAACCTAAACATGCAACCGGACCCCTTAACAATGACAAACAAAATAACATTAATTTAATAAAAATTACGTATAGTACCTTTAATTTCATAAAAAAAACTAATGTAAAAACTATCTTAAACGCAAAAATTGAAAAATTTAAATAAATTTAAATAAACCTTTTATAATTTTTTTATAAGTAAAAAGTAACTATATGGTTTTTTATTACAGAACAATACGAAACCTTAATAAAAAGTTACAAAAATGTTTGAACAGAATTTTTTTAAGCACTTGTATGCATTTTTTAGTATAAAAACTTTTAGTTTTTGTTATTAAAATATACTTTAATTTGGAAAATAAATAAATTGTATCTTAAATAAAGTATTTGTTACTCATACCAACAGCAACTTTAATTTCTACTAAAAATAATTCTCCTCCCAAAATGACAGACTTTGTGTATAAGTAACCATAAATATTGTTAGCTTGTAACTTTTGAATAGTAATAAGATAAACAACTGGCTTATATAAAGTACTGTTTTCATTTTCATTAACTATTTTATTTTTTTCAAAAATCTACATACTTTTTTAAATATCTTTACATAAAACACATGACAGCTTTTATCAACAATGGCTACAATTTCATTAACATTATGCTACGTGACTGTAAAATTTATTTTGTTAGTTTTTGATCGTCAATTGCTAAGGTAAGAGTCGGAACTCGGCAGCTTCCAACAAGTAACGAGCAAAGTTTACTACAAAACTAACACAATTAAACATTAAACAGTAATTCTTGATTTTCATAGCTCCGTTAAAGTGTGTTAATACGTTTACACACAGAAACATATGTTAGTGTAATAAAGCAAGGATACGGTATAATGAATTATTATTATATATTCCAGTGAACTTGTTTCGCTTGGATCTTTATTAACAAATGCTTAAATTTATGAATTGTTTGGTTTTGGTACTGGTTTTAACTAAAAAATTTAAACGTAAGTCACTCATTTTCGAAAAAGTTTATTAATTAATTTCGTTTAGCGCATCCTCAGAATAATATTTCTAAAAAGAATTGATATTATAGTGTAATTTTAGTTATATATCAAATTCATTGTATATAACTAAAATTACTCTATGATAACAATAGTTTATAGTAATATTATTCTGAGGATGCGATAAACAAAATTAATATTTTTTTTTTTGA
This sequence comes from Thalia democratica, assembly GCF_965202585.1. Lineage (NCBI taxonomy): Eukaryota > Metazoa > Chordata > Thaliacea > Salpida > Salpidae > Thalia > Thalia democratica. The sequence continues at coordinate 66,303,477 of NC_139165.1, forward strand.
AAATTAGTGATTTACGCTTAAATTTATATTTTTGAATATTTGGAATTATTACATAATTTTTATTAATTAATAAAGTAGTTAATTTAACAATAAACTCAATTTAACTTTTAAAAACAATTATATAGCTATTTATATAGAATTATATAACTAATTCTCAAGGTCATTAGTGATCATTCCTACTCCCTATTTACTTTGTTTAAGGAGTTAATAGTACTTGTCATTTAATATCCAAATTTTTATAATTTTTTTTATATTTTAGTTTTTTTTTTTGTCCGAAAGTTGGTTTCTTTGGTCACAGTAACATTGGTTTAGACTGGATTTTATCATTTTCTATCTAATTATTTCTAAGATTGTAGTTAAAGTTAACTATTTAGTAATTCATTTAATATCCAATTTTTTGTTTATTTTTTAATTTTTTGTTGGAAAGTAGATTTGTTTGGTTACATTAACATTGGTTTAGTTGAGATTTTAGCATTTTCTGTCCAGTTATTTTTAAGACTATTCCTTAAGATACTTTTTTAATATATACTTTATTGTTTTATATTTTTTATTGCATGAAAATGTAAAAAGAATAGTTGTAGATGTTTATATTTTAGCAGAAAATAAAGTATTTAAAAAGCAAGCTGAGATAACTGTTTCAAGCAAATTTATATTGAAGAAAAATCTCTTTTTGAGCAAAGTAAAATTATTCTTTTTTATGTTTACAAATGTTGTTTTCTTTCTATTATTTCAGTTAAGACTTAGACAAGTTTTTCAAAGAGAAAAGAGTTTTGTTTTTTTTGATTGATTTAGTGGAAAGAAATTTGTTGTTGTTAATATCATTGTTGCTAAAATTATTATCGTTTTTTTTTTTTTTTTTTTTTTTTTTTTTTTTGTAACGTATCTTCATGTTTTTATTTATAAAAGTTAAGTTCAGTTATTGTAAAAATAACTTCTTTAATATTCTATAAAAAAAAAAATTTTACAATAGTTTATGTAGCTATTCAAATGTGAAATATTTTTATTTTCAACTTAAGTTATCAAAAGAAAAAAAAAAAACCTTTTTAGCACAAAATACTTAATTAAAATGATATATTTATTCTATACTTTTTATCTAGTTTAAGCAATTTTTTTATGGATACAGCTTTATTTTACTTTGTTTGAATATTGCAGTTTTACGTTATTTTTATTTATGTTTTCTTCAATGTTATAGTTATATTTTACTGTTACTTACTTTTTGATAGGTTAAAATAAGTTGGTAGTAGAGTCGAAATTCTTAAACACACATAAAAAAAGGAAATAACTTAATATATATATTTTTTTTTTTTCTTTTTAAATTATATAACAAGATAATTTATTTGCAAAGTTCTGGATTAATTTTAAAATTTAAATTTCAGATAAAAACTTAACCTTTTAACGTAAAGTTAGATATATATTTATGTGTATATAGTGTTAGATATATGAGTGTGTAAAAATTCTTTAATTTTTTGGAAAATTCTTTTTTTTTCTATTTATTTTTCTTAAGAAAAATATTTAATGTTGTAAAGTTTAATAGAGTCTCTTTTTATAGAGCTTTTCGTTTTAGAGTTTAAATTTTTCATTTTTTTCATTTTTAGCTCATTATAATATTGATTAAGTTTGGGTATGCAACTCGATGACCGAGAGGTCTTTTTGCTATCCAGGTCATTGAACCAAAACATTTTTGAGCAAAAATTTTTGTTTTTTTTTCGCTTTTTGTTCAATAAACTATCTATATAAAATCAAGTACTGTAAGATTTATACACTATGCACTTAATGAGAAAAAAAAAATACTACAGCAATGGCTAATAATAACAAGAAACTTTTTTCTTCTATAAAGTTTTAATATTTTCTTTTTGAATACTTTTTATGCCCAAAAGTGTAACTATAAAGAAGCAAATAATATTTGCAAACATAAGAATAAAATCTTTTTAGGTTCCCTCAAAAAAATAGATTAATTGATTATAAGTTGACTTGAGACAGTAATCCCAGCTTACCATTTATTTATATTCTAAACTCTCTGTTAAAAAGTACATATATCATTTAATTTTTATATGGGCATATTAAAGAAATGTATGTAAAGAAGTTTGTAAATATTCTGAAGCTGGCTAAAAATAGTAATCTTAGTAAATAATCTAAAGAATAGACAGATAGAAAATATTGCAATTTAGACCAAACAAATCAACTTTTAACTAAATTTATTGGGTATTAGATGACAATTATTATTAACTCCCAAAACAAATGTAAATAAATAAGTAGCAATGATCACTTATGACCTTGATAATCAATATTTAATAAATAATATTTAAGTACATCCTAGAACTTTCCAAAATGCGCAGTCCATAATTTACTACCTTTGTAAACTAGCAATTTCTGACCCTTCTTGTTGTTGAATCTAGGTAGGAAATATTTTGTTTCTGAAGACCTCGTATGGTAATTACGGATATTTTAAACACTTTTAAAATAATCATTAAAGCTAGCTGGTAACAAATTCTTGTCAAATTTTAACATAAAAAGACCTTATTCGTATAGATACTGACTTTCAACATTTTTTTTCTGCTCTTAATTTTCTAACACTATCATCATATTTCTTATAAAGTATGCACCCAGGGCTCAGTTTATAAGAACATTGATATCATTTATATATTTTTTATTTGCTCTGTATTTATATCACAACAAAACTGTGTACATCTTTCAAATTGCTTAAAAACACTTATTTTCTCAACATAAAATTTAATGATCTTTGGTTTACTTTCTTTAAAAAGACATTCCTAAGCGCAAAGTTATATTAAATTAAATTTTGTAAAACAACTGAACATTTTTTACAACCTCTTATCTTAAATTAGGTTTTTCTGTTTAACTAATAAATACAAATAAAGTTTATGTTTTCGTTTCATCTATAAAAGTTTTCAAATTGCGTTAAGCTGTGTCAGATTACCAAAATAGTTGCTCGATTATCCGACGAGATTAACTAGTTTTGATCTCTAGGTTTCTTGATGCGTTTTCCTTCTTATTCAGGGGTCGGCACGTTTTGGTGGTCGCAGGTCGAATTTAAAAAGTAAAAAATACTCGCAGTTTCAGTTTTTACTCGTTTTTAATATTTAGTTTAAATTTCAAAGATTTTTTTTTCACGGGCCACACTTGTATGCTCGTAGGCCGCAGGTCATTCCTTTCATGGACCGCACCTAATTTTAAATGTAAAAATGCTCGCGGGTTGCGTTTGCCGACCCTAGATCTAATACAAGGGTTATTTTCAAAGCTTTTTTAAAACAATAAAATAAGTTTTTGTAGTAAATAGTAAATTTTGCTTATTTTATCACATTGTTGGTTTAAATTTGTATTTTGATCAAAAACTATTACAATTATTTTAAGAAACCACGGCCAAAGAAAAACTTTTATATATACAATGTGATTCGTGAGCAGCTTTTTTCACAAACTTTTGCTTGTCACTTATATAAGGCTACCGAGCTTTGATTTAGTAACTAGTTCAGTGGTCAGTAAACTGCTACTCGTAATGTACTTTTCAGCTTTGAACATATTTTAAACCAATAAAAAAATTGAGGTAGCAACTTAGAATTAGAGTTTTGATTTAATAACTAGAAGTGATTTTGTATTGCTATTTAATCACATTCTTTTGTTTAAAACATCTTTTTAACTCTGGGGTCAGCAGACTGCAGCCCAAGATATACTATCCAGTCAAAAAAATCTTTTTAGAACAATAAAAAAATTATATAATAGAGACTTACAGTTAGACTTTTAATTTGATATTTAGTAATTACTGGTACTTTATTATTGCTCGTTTTCTTTGGTTTAAGATAGCATTTTTGTACTGATTACTACAGTTATTTAAAGTAACAGCTATCCAAGAAGAATTTCTTCTTTATAGTGTGGCTTGCGAACAAATTTTTCATTCAAAATTAGCCTGCGACTTATTCTATTTTAATAAAATGCTACCGACCTCCGTGTTAACAATTGTTTATATTATTCTGTATAGAACGATTTATTAAATGACGTCACTATAGGACAGTTATTTTGTCTAACTTATTTGTCTATTTTATATTCTATTAAGAGCAAACAGCAAAAGCAAAACACAGCATTAAAATTGAACAGCATTTAAGTCAAAGCAACTAGTAAGTTAAATCTGTTGATATTTCTAGTTTTAATTAAGTTAATATAACCTTTTTGAAAACAGTAAGTTTGTTTAATGTCTTTACTAAAAAATGTTCAGTTTGTTAAAAAACTATATGTGTAAAATATTATATAACAATAAAGTAACAAAAGGTTAAATATTAAATCATTGTATTTTATTATCAGTGTTATAAAAATTTGATATTTTTATGCATATTTGTAAATTTGTTATGTTTTGTAATTCATAAACGAAAACTACTTCAATTAAGTTTAACTAAATTTATATATAATAAGATGTATAGAGAGGTTATGTTATGCAATAAACTTTTGTTAATAAATCTACAATTTATGTAACCATTTAGAAATATGATTTGAAGCAATTTCTACTAAATGAATATAACTGTGCTAGATTGTTTAAAAAGACAGTGTTAATAACGTATAACTTATGTTTAGCTTTAATTTTAATATATAAATTTTGAATGTCTATTTAGAATAACATTGTAAAGTTCTTAAAATAATTTACATTATGTTTTTAATTTATTACCAAAAAACTTAATCACTAAATAAATTCTTGAAGTTAAACAGTTTAAATGGTTTAAAATAATTGAAAACAAACATAAAATGATGTTGCAAAATCAAAAAATAATACCAGCTTTCTCTAATACATAAATATTTTTTATTGACTTGTTTTAAAACTTTAAATTTAACATGGCTTCTTATACCACTTAAATTATTAAGAGTTGAAGAATATATTTAAGTACATCAAAAACAGTTTAAGATAAATATAAGAATAATACTTAAAATTATATTTAACCATATTATATACAGATTATACAGCATATATGATTTTATTTTTAATATTTACCGTAATAAAATAAATTAAAATATTCTTATACCTTTTTATTTTAATTAAAAACTAAAAAATGCTTTTTGAACGTTGTATCAGTATTTTCTATACTTGTAAAAAAAAGAAAAAAAAGACTGTTTGCTCAAAGAAAAAGTATTTTGTTATTTGTTCAGTTTAAAATTGACTTTTTTATTTTGTTATTGTAAAAACAAGTTCTATTCATCTACTTGAAAACTAATCTACAGTTTCTTTTACGATAGCTTATAGACTTGTATTTCAAAATGCAGCTTTTATATACTTTAAATTTTTTATATTATAATACTTTTCCTTTATTTTTTTTTATTGCTTTCAATAATATACGCACACCTTGTCTTTGAAATTTCAACAACAACAATTTTAATAATTGACTAATCACTTCCTAAAAAATAAAAAGAAGATAATTGCTATCTAATATTTATTGCTCTTGTAAAAACCTAGATGGCTTACTAATAAAATGATTAATATACAACAGAGTAAAAGCATACAAACAAGCATTAACAAGCAAAGTCAACGCAAATAAACAGCAAACAAGTAAGTAAATTAAATTTATTAATAACTATTAATGTTCAAATTAGAACTAAAGGTATAATAACACACTACATCCTTAATTTTGTTGTTTAATTTTAAAATATCTGCTTAACTAAGAAAAATTCCAAAATGTTTTTAGACAAAGCAAAATGAACCAAGATTCATTGGCGGAAAGGCATAATGCTACTGCAGGTAGACACCCGGTTTCAAAAATGTGTAGCAAGTATGCACCAATGGTAACTCAACTTAAAACTGACATGTTGCATATAAGTAAGTTGCTTGAGCTAAACTTATTTATTTTTTCAAGAAATTTTACATTGAGTGGAAGATTGATTTGTTAATCACAGATAGTTATAAACTAAAAGATCATTTTTACTTATTGTACACAAATAATCTTTGAGATAGTAAACATACATATATATGAGTATATTTAAAAAAACTTAGCCAAAAGATTACAAACTGAAAAAATTGGAATGAATACTGAAATGGGAGACTTAAAAAAAGAAATTAAAAAAGACCAACAATTAAATTATGTGATGAGGAGTCATTTTTCGAAAGTAAATACAAGCTCGCTAAGTTACATGGAACCACAATTAAAAAGAGTAGCAATGAGGAGTGGTGATCACGCAGGGGTAAGTTAAAGCTAATTATACTTAATATATTATTTTAAGGGTATTAAGTTATAATTTAATTTCTCTGTTTTAAATTTAACTTTTTTATTTTTAGCAGAAGTAGCTTCTGTCTCACCGTTTTTTGTTAATAAGTCTAAACTAAATCATTTTTTGTTTTTAAAACTTTTTTTTTGTAAAAATTAAACCAGGTAATAAACAATAGTCAAAAAAAAAGTTCAAGATAGTAATTACATCAAAATTAAATTTTATAGACGGCAATTGAGGTAGTCCATAAAGAACTTCAACTAATTAAACTAGATTTAGAAGAATTAAAACATAAGCGACAAAAAAAATTGAAGATTATTAAGCAAAAGTTAGAAATAATACAAGGAAATGAAATTGCAATTGTTGATAAAAGGGGAAAAAATGATGAAAGGGTTTTTTTTTATAGTTAGATAATCGAAAAACAATTAAATTTAACTTTCTTATTTAACAACAACAAGTTTTAAAGTTTTTATATTTGTTTCAAATCAATCTGATTAGAAACGTTAATTTTAGGAATTGGCTGTAAAATTAACTTCCGGAAATAAGTTTAAAGTCTAACAAATTAGTTTCTAGTACTAATCTTTTTAAAATGCTCGATAGTTTATACTTTTATAGGTATAAAAGTTCAAAATAAATTTATTAAATTTATTTGTAAAATGTCTTTTTTTCATACATGAAATAACGTTTTTTAACATTTAAATTTCAATGTAAATGTAGTAGGACTAACATTTTTTAATTAATCTTTTTTTTTTTGTTTAAGCAATATAAATACTTTTACTTATAAAAATTCATTTTACCATTTGCAGCGCAGCTTTGTAAAAAGAAATATAAGACTGTTTTGTAATGATAATTACTAATTGAATAAATTTTATAAAAGAAGGATGAAAATTAACTTGAAATTAAGTTACTTAATGTTAATACAGTGTGAGAACATTATTTAAAATGAAACAATTTAAAACAGACAATAAGGCAGTTGGTAAACAGAATAACTAAAATGCGACTAAAAGCAATGGCAGCTGGATTGTTGCATCTAAACTACAAACATGTTAGAAGTTACATCAAGGTACACACAAGAACTTTTTAGATATTTTTTGTCATCAATTGTTTCCTTAAAGTTATATAATATCATTTTAAGTATTATCATTCTATAAATTTATTATTTGCTATTTCATATTTCAATTGTTTCCTTAAAATTATATAATATCATTTTAAGTATTATCATTCTATAAATTTATTATTTGCTATTTCATATTTCAAACCATAGAATGAAATTGAAAAGTTTCCAAAAACACTGAGAGAAATTAATGAAAGTATGAAAAAAGTGAAAACTGAAGTTTCAACAAACTTGAAAGAGTTAGAACATGTTAAAACATCATTACAGAAGTTTATGGTAAATGTTTAATGTATACTTATAGTAATGAAACTTGTTTTTTTTTTTACAAAACTTGAACCAAAATACTTTATTCTGATAAAACTCAATAATAAGTTGCAAAATCATAATAAGCCTAAGTGATTTAAATTAGAAGTGTCAACCTTTTTGACCTTCGCAGAATTTTTGAGCTTGCTGAGACATTAATGGAATTAGTAAGATCTTTAAATCTTCACAATAAATTATAATTTTTTTAAAGTATTCGTATTTTATGCAAAATTGTTTTCCTGGAAAGCTTTATTTAGCTGTAAATTTTATTTTGCAAGTGATAAATGTTATACAAATTTTTAATAAGAAACGAGGTCGAATTTAGTATAAATTGACCGTTAAAAAGTTCTCTCAAAAAATTACCATTTACGCTAATCGTTTAGAACGTTTTACAGTTAAGTTCATAGACTCAGGCTGCAAGACACTTTGATTAACTTGTACTAAGTTATTTTTAATTCTTACCTTTATTAAGTTACTATTTTGTTTTACTACCAAGTTTGTGTTGAGTTCTAAACTACATTTTGTAAACCTTTTTAATCTCGTCGATTTCTCTAATGCACAGATAAGGTTTGACACGGAATCTCAAAAAACTCGTCAAACCAAACAAAGATCAATTGATGGTTTCAGGGAAGCAGGTAGGTTTGTGATGAGGTACTCTCACGCTGTCAGCAGTCAAGCTATCTTAAATGGTATTAAGACTGGTGAGTTGAACATTTTTGTTTTTTAGTTTGTAATTCATAATAGTTACTGTTTTGTTTATCAAAGAGTATTTTTCAAAAAAAAAATTCAAAACTAACTTGTTACAATATTGTTTAACTTTTACTTTTGTAACAATGTGTTTTTAGCTAAAATAGACAACAATGGTAAACAAATTGTTTTAAGCAAATTTATCCCAAGTCTACATCTTTTATTTTTATTTTTTATTCAATTTTATAAAAATCTTATTTTAATGAAGTCAGTTAATGTTGAAAACTTCATAACTCGTATTGTTATTAAAAGTGTTGTGTATAATTTTTTTTCGGGTGTTATATCTCATTTATCAAGAGTATGAGATACTAAGAGAAAAAATTTTTGAGAAATTTTGCTACTGATTTAAATGTTCGATTTCAGTACAGCTTAGCTTCCTTATAACCTTTATCATATAGTAAAAGTCTTACATCGTTCTAAAGATTGGGTTTCTATTTAGGTTGTTAAAGCATCTTTATTTAGCTTTAAGTATAAAAACTGGTGGTAAACGTCTAAGAAAAACTAAATTACTTACAGGTGTGTGATTTACTGTCAAGAATATTCCCAGGCATAACACCTTGGCCGAATAAACTAAAAACATAGTTTACGATTAACTTAATACTAAAACAAAAGTTCAAAACTATATAAAAAGAGAACTTACAAAGTCATGTGTTTATGATTTTTAGAAAAACGTTACAACTAAAACACTGAAAAAACAAAAAGGTTCTTAAAATAAACTTAAATTACGATGAATTAATGAAAGCATTGAATTTTATTTAATTGTCAAAAACAAAAATATAAAATAACTAACTATTTATTTCAATGATAAAGTTGAAGTATAATAGAAATAGATTAGAGTACAATTTTCAAGCTCAAAAATCTTAATGACTAACTATTTGAGTTTTTTATATAATGGTCGAACAAAATGAAAGTATCAAAAGTACAATAGGTCGTTTGAATTATTTTAAGTTATCAAACTAACTACTGATGCAGGGAAAAAAATCACTAGTAAGAACAATTGACTTGTGTCCTGGACCGATTTGCGAATTATTTATAAACCATTTTAAAAAAGTAAGTAAACCAAATTCGAAACAACTATATTCTAAAAACTTATGATTAATTTTAAGAGATCTCTTAAATCTTATCTCTAAGTTTACGATAAATGGTTTACATAATATTATTATATCCTTTTAAGATACTTTTATTGATCTTACTTGTGCTACTACTTTTTTTTCTAACTAACTTCAATTATAACTTTACCTTAAACAGGCAAATTCAACATAACATTAGATCCAATCTACATGCAAACAACTCATTCTCAACACAATCATAACGAAACAAAGTCATCTTTAGAATCAAGAAGAAAACAAAATGTTAAAAAGCAAAAAAGTTTCATTCAAGTTAGTGTGGTAAACACGAACTTAATAGCTGTTTGATTTGTATTTAAAATCATTAAATAAAAATGATAAGTCTTAAGTTTTATACAAGAATACTTTACGTACAAAGTTCTTTAGATGGTTACTATGATCTACAATGACATTACATTTTTATGTTGTTTTTTAATCTTAAAATATATTCGTTATATTACACTACGGTTGTGTAAAATTTAAGTGTGTATAAAATTGATTTAGTTTTGTACTTTTTTGTACAGCTTTATTACGGTAGTTTTAAATATCTTTAATTTTTAAAGCCTTCATAATCAATTACCAAACAAAAACTTATCAACCTAAAAATAAACAAAAAACTTCACCACACGATTAACAACATCAGTATCCAAGATAATCTACGACCGGTTTTGTCCTTGTTAGGACTCATCGGACAGGCATAGTCGCGAGAACCGCTATTGTGAACCAACCAAGCGGGCTTAAATGTATACGCACTTAAGCAATCGTTTGTGGGTAAAGTCTCGGGTACTGTTGTTGTTGATCCTGCGGTGAAGTTCATTGTCTATTATCGTTAACGAAAACATCTCAACTTTGTTGATGATGGCTGAAATAAATACTGGCTACAACCTAAAAATAAAAACTTTATTGAGAAGAACATTAGAAATAGTACTTTTCTTAAACTTGTATTTTAGTTTTAAAATTAGTTTGGCTGTTTTTAAATAGTTTATAAAAGTGAAACAACATTGCTAGTTTAAAACTTGATTAAGTTCTTCCTCGATAATACTTTTTTATAGAAACAAAAAAGATGCCGAGAAAATAGTGAAAGACGCGTAATGAACCTTATGCACGCTAAAGTATCAAAACTTGCTGTGAATGATTCCAAATCAGAAAATTTTATCGACACAAGAGCTAAAAGATATCAAATACTGAAAAAATTTAGAAACACCAAAGATAATAGAGGTTGTACATTCATAGCATGCAATAGTTTTTACATTAATTTAAAAATACCAAGTAAGTTTATTGAACAAAATCTAAAGAAAAACGAAAATGCTCAAAAAATGTTGGTCTAAGGTCCTGGGTGTACGAAAAGACCTCTCGATCATGGAGTCGTACACCACACTTAATTTGACTTCGTATTTAAATACATAAAGCCATAAAACATAGTCGGTTTTAACTCTAAAATACTTATAAGTTTCTCAAAATAATTATAAACTCTTTTTTACTGTCAGTTAGTAGTTATTTCAAACTAAGATTATAACCTTAAATCAATTTGTACTAAATAATTAAGCTTTTAATCTTAATTATATCTACCGCTACGTTTGCTGTAATAAATTGTTTTTTTTAAGTAACAGAAAACAAGATTGTTTACGCACACGAAGAACATAAAAAGATCAACAGTAGGAAAGCAGATCAAGACATAGATCGTGAGCGAGTTAAAAATGAGTTGAAAATGTACGAAGAATTGATCTTTAAGCTTCAAGAAGCTTTAAACAACAAAATACCAATGGAAAATCCGGAGGTATTATGTTTAAATTTAGTTTAATTTATAATTAAATAACTTATATGTTAGCTTAGTTAATACCAGTGTTAAATAAAAACATATATGCCTAGTTTCATTAGAAGTTGTGGGCATAAAGGGTCTCAATATTTTTTTTTAATTAACATAAAACATATGAAAGATCTAACTATACACTATAAGATACTTTTCCCAGAACAAAAAAACTTGTTAACTTTTAAGATATTCACTAAAAATATATGTTCTCCTTCATTTTTTGGTCAATTAACCTCAAGTTTTCAGGGAATGTTTCTGCATTTATAAAGAAAATCCTATTTTAAGAATTTATTAAAATTAAAAATAAAGAATTTTTTGATCAAGATTAAAAGATAAAAAACGATTTTTTGTATTAAAAAAATTCTAAAAATAAAACTATTTCCTACTACAAAAATGTTTATTATTAAGTTAAAACTAAACTATAAAAGTTTCAGAAAGATTGCTTAAAAGCTGTAGTAGAAGATAGATCTTTAATGAAATAATCTTTTTTTTGCCTTTTATCTTTGGTCCTTCCATAAGGAGCCTATTGAGCTCTCCGACTTTGTACGCTAATATATCAAAAACTAATTTGATTTTTACAAATTAGTAAAAAGTAACTGTTAGCTAAGTAAAAGATCTTTAAAATTACATCGACATGTAAGAAATAAGTGCTTTACCCCCCTCTTATGCCATTAATAAGTTGTTGTAACAAAAACAATTTTTTATACTTCATTTTATAACAGTAAGCTGTAGTTTTACCAGTATTCAACTTTAACGTTACTTTATTAATAAAAGATAATTTCTTTGCTAAAGGAAGCTGCTACATTTTTTCATGAACACACTGAAAAACACCACGAAATATTTATGGAGTCCAAACTAAAAGAGCTGAAGTTACAAAAAGAAAAGAAAAAGTCAAGAAAACTAATTGATCAACTTGAAAATGTAAAGTTTGTACAAGAGGAAAGGTTTGATGTTCTTAATAGTATATCCTTTTTTATTGGAAACAAACCAGTAAGGGGATTCTGAAATTAACATTGACTGTAAAACTATTACAAGTAGTTCAAAACATTTCGGTTAATATTGCTGTTCTGCAAAAAATTGTTTTTTTTTGTTTTTGTGCCAACTAGCGGGCTACGAATTTACAACGATCAGCTATAATAATTTTTGTTGCTTTCATTGCTAGGTACACCTCACCACCAAGCCAAACATAAAAAACTTCAATATTTTTTTTTTTTTAATGGTAGTTTTTACAAACAAAACTAAATCTAATAATTTTTGTACATTAGGTAGTTTATTAAAACTATTTCATAAATATCTTATTGTATTTTATGTATAATTTAAGTATAAAACAAAATCGTTACAAAATGTCCAAAAAATTAAAATTAAATTAATAATAAATATATCTGTTCAAAAATATAGGTTTAATCGTTTGCTAGTGAATTAACTTCACTGGAATATAAATAAAAACAAATTGTACAGTAATCTTCCTTTATTGTACAACATACTTCACATAAAATTTACTAACATATGTTTCTGTGTGTCAAAGAATCAACACACTTCAACTGGGTTGTTAATGGAAAGAATAACTCTGAGTAAAAAAAGTATAAAACTAGAGTTTTTTATTTCTTCGAACAACAACAGAAATTTTTGAGCTTTACGTCTAATTAGTTGCTTATTCTAATACATTTTAACTGGCCTTAACAACTATTGCTTTATTATCTTTATTTACGTTTTTAAGTTTTAATTAATTCACAAAATATAATGTAGTATTTACTAGACTTATTTTCAGAACAAACAAAAGAATATGCAAAATTCAGACTACTCTAAAGTTTTTAGATGAAGCAAACTCTACAAACTTAAATTTGTTGGATAAAAAGATTGATTTAATGTTTCTTCTTTTCAACGTGTTTGAAGTCAACAATTCAAAATTACCTACTAGTCTAACTAAATTTGATGTACCTATTGAAAAAGACTTAGACCGTTTTAGATCAAGTTTGTAAGAACACTGCTAGTTTTATTTTTGATTAAAAACTTGTTTTTAGTCTGTTTTAATACAAAGTACAACTAAATTAGTATATTACCCTTAATTTTTTTAAGTTTATTTATAATAAATTAAAAACTTTTTTTAATTCTAATTTAACAACTGTTTTAAGCACAAATGTAACGTTTTGTTTTTTTAGCTCCTACAGAAAGCTATAACACATATAAATATCTTGTCGATACACTAAGATCGACAGCTCAAGAAAAACTTAGCAACTTTATTTCACGCAAGCATGAACAGGTGAATACTCCATCCCTTGAAGGTAAGTCAAAATACGAATATTGATCAGCATTACAGTTCATATATTTTTTGTTTTGGTTATATCAGTATAATTATAATTATAATAGTGTAATTTTTGCTGAAAATAAGTTTATCAAACTAGTGTGTTTTATTTAATATCATTATTTTTGATTAAGAGTTTATTTTATAAAATAATATTCAATTAAAACAAAACAAAAATGGTTTGAATGCTACTAGTATGTTTCAAAACGGTGTGATAAATTTTTAAAACAACTATTTAATATATTTCTATTTAGTTGTTAAAGTAGGTTTTACATTTTTCAAAAACTTTATCTAAGGTCTTGCGTAACATCTATTGTGTGTACAGAGAAGTCTTTAGGTCAAATTTGGCATCTACAGAACTTTGGTATTTAAAGAACAAAACTATAATAAGCAATTTTTGTTTAGAATTTCTTCAAACGCTAAATCCTTATCAAGAAAAGTTGAAACTGATTGAGTCTATGCGGCTGTTGGAGTTCGACGAAAGTATCAATAAAATATCAAAAGTTCTTCGTGAAAATATAGTAAGTTATAATGAAAATTTACTAAGCAACATTGCATTAAAAAACTATATTAGAGCAGCAAGTGGTCAAATGTGATCTAAAAAACATTTTTTGTTTTTTACTCCCAATCAGTTTCTTTTAATGCTTGAAAACTTTGTTTTAAAACTTAACTGTATATTTATGTCGATAATAATGATTAATCTATGATGCATTGTATGGTTTTTTTAACTTTACTACTTTTTAATACAAGTAAAGTATAAGATCATAACCATAAGTACTTTAGTTATTTAAAAAACTATTCTTAGGCAACGGGTATATAAATTTAAGCAAAAAGGTACTAAAATATACGGTTTAAAAATTATACAAGATTCAACTTTTTAGTATAATGGAATAAAACTCGACTCAAAAACAAATGTAAGAATAGGAACAGTGAAAGAAAGTTCTGAGTTAGGTTAGAATATTATTATAAAAAAATTACTTTGTAAAATTAAAGTGCATTATTTAAAAACTACATTAATTGGACATGTTTTTATAAATGAGTATTAACCTTTAAAACTCTTTGTTTTTACTTCTTACAGAAACATATGATTACAGAAACTTCTTATTTATTACACAAACTATTTAAGACACTTAAATTATAGGAATTTTTTACGTTTGATAACTATTATTTTCATTTTAAATTTTTAACAGACTTGAGTAGCGATGAAGAAGATCATATAAAAACACAAAAAAAGACAAAAACTAAGTTTTAAAAAAACAAAAGTGATAAAAAAAAAGTAATAAACTACTGACCACTGTGTGGTTCAACTCAATATTTTTTTTTATAAACATTTTTTTTTAATTTCAAGGGATCTGCAAAACAACTAAAGTTCACAGTTGTTATCTGTAATATGTTTATTGGGTGACAAACAAAGAATTAAAAACAAATTTGGTCCAATGACCTAGTGTACTAAAAACAAATCGGTTATCGAGTTATACACTACATAATTACAATTTAATGTTCAAGGATAATGTATTCAATTTGATCCTATTTAATTTCAATGATATATTGGTCATAATTGATTAAAAACTTGTTGTTTATCAACCATAAGTAATAAGGGTACACATATTTTTGCTATTACTTATATTCTACAATGGAGGGTAGATAAAAAAATATCCTACTATTAAATAAACTTTTTTGATTATCGACTTTACTACAAGCAGTTATTTTAAATGGTTCTTAAACAGCATGTTACCAATTAAGAGTAAAAAATATTTTTAAAGTCACCTCGCTTGCCTTAATCGTAATGTTACTCATTAAAAACCGAAACTTTCAAAATTAGATTACTGCTGTATAGCTAAACAACAAGTTTTAATTCGAGAAACTCGTTCAAAATAAATGTTATAAGACATAAAATCTCATGTGATCATCAAAAAAGTCCTCGTAGACTTTTTATAGTTCAAATAGTTTTTTACCTCAGCAAAACTTAAGTCGTACACACACAGAAACGGTAACATGATGTTTTGTTATATTAAGCTTTTGTTATAAAAAATATTGTGATTGATAAATAAATCTAACGTTTTAATTATACATAATTATTAGTTACCAGCATGTGCAAAGCTTAATTTAAGTTTCTGAAAAAAAACAATTATTTAAAGTTGAAAAATTTATTCATTCAAATGCTTTAACTATAGATTTTATTTTTTAGAACACAGTTAGTTTTGTGCTAATAAAACTAATAATACATAAACTTAGAGAAATCAAAGTAGTTAAAATGTTTTGTTTATTAAAATATTTTTTTCTGCAAATGCGAGAGAGCTGTTTGTCGTTCTGACGTCTACAAGTTAGTTCGTATTTCAGTCTTTTGTTTTTAATGCAAATGAAAGAAAAATTAATAAAACTACTCTATTTCAAAATATTTAAACTTGCTTTAAAGTGTTTCTATAAAAATGTTTTTTAAACAAATGAAAAATTTCGAAATAAACGAAATTGAATTGCTTTTGTTTGAAAATGTTATTGTAACGCGAGTAAGATATAATTGAGTTTCAGCCAACAGAAAAAGAATTTTTAGGAACTCTTTGAGTATAAAATCTTTTTTAGCTAATTAAAGTTTTAGTTTGTAAGTTTTTAATTTGTATTGCTTTTTTTTCTGAGATCACTTAATACAGTTTTCAAAATTAACATTTTAAACTCTATATGTAAATAATAGTTTAAAATTTAGCTTGTCTAAACAATTTTTAGACTAAAGCTTTTTTGAGACTTTTAATGTGTTCAAGAAAAATATTACAGAAAAGATTTCAAGATAATGAAAATATAACACTTTAGAGGTTTTAGAAAATTTTTGTTAATTAAACTAAATTATTAAACGTAATATTTTTCTTGAACACATTAAAAGTGTCAAAAAATCTTTAGTATAAAAATAATCCTTTTAGTTTTTTAAATAGATAAAAATGTTGTCTGTTTTTTATACTCTAGACCTATAGGTGAAACATACATACGTTACTTAAGTTTACATAACAGTTCAAGTTCTTGAAAAAATGTTTAAGGGGTCACATCTCAAAATTTCATATACAATTGAAAAACAAAATGCTCTTTTATGTCTAATTTGTAAAGTTATAATGGTAATTATTTTTTATAACAACAAAAAATTAGTGATTACTAAAATTTTCTACATTTTAATAAGTTTTAACAATTAATTTAGTAACATATAAAAAATAGTTTTGATTTTAATAAAAAAAAAATTCTTTTAAAGATGCAATTGTTAAGATTTTAACTCCAAAATGTTTTAGTTTGTTTAATACTTACTAAAAGATATAATTAACGATTGCTCAGAATTATTAAAACCTGAATTGTTGTACACCCGCTTTTTTAAATATAAAACTTTAATAGTAGTTAAGTTAAATTTTGAAATGTTCATGAACCTAAGCTTTTATTTATTTTTTCTAAATTACGCACACATTTCATAAGTCATTAATTATTAAAAGCTTACAAAATAATTATTTACTGAACATGTACATTTTATAAATTTAATTAAACGTATTTACTAATTAAGAAAGAACATTTTGACTAAAAAATCTAGAAAAACTTTTATAAGTTTTTTTTTGTAACGATTACAAACTTCGTTTTAAAGTTTAATATTCACTAGTTTGATATAAGTAGCCTTTAAAAGTTCACTATAATGACTGTTAGGTATTATTATTTTAAAAATTTTCCGTCTATCTATTGCTTAAAGTTTTCACCAAAAACATAAAGTATACATTTTAAAGCGGTGTTATTTCAAAATGAGCAACAAAGTTAGCACTATGAATTCAAACTTACCAACTAAACAAAAGAATGATAGAAGAAATAAAAAAAACATTATAAGCTCAACAAAAGAACAAGCAACAAAGCTGGCTGTTTTCGTAATTTGCTTTATAGTCATGGCTGTATATTTTCTTAGCAAGCAAAGTCAATTGGATCCGCACTATGTTTTTCTTATCGGTTTTTCTTTAATTTTTGTGGTTATTGTAATAACTTGGTATATTAAAAAAGACTGATTTTCTTTTAAACTTTTAAAAAAGGACAGGACTATTTTTTTTTAGTAATTAAATTAAAATTTTAACAGTTATAATTAGTATTCAAAATCTATATAGATTTTTTAAAGGACACAAAAGTTTCAATATAAATTGTTTTCGGTTCTAAAGATGTGGTTACTTTAAACTTATAATTTTCAAACTTAAAGTTAAACTTGATTATGCATGTTAAACGTATTTTGTTTAAGTCCTTTAATAATTATGCATGAATATTCAAAGAAAAAACAACTTTTATTTATAATAAAGGATAACATTTTACTGAATGAATCAATCGCGTTTTTTGTAGTAGGTTTAGTTTTTGGTTTTTTATAAAACTTATAAAAGTTAACATGTAAAAACGGTACATAACTTAAAATTAAAAGAAAGAAACAAAATCTAATTTTAGAATAGATATTTATAACATATTTTTAAATGTATTTATCAAACAAATCAACAAACTTACTTAAATTAAACTTAATCACTAACACAACTGTGTTCCCTGCATTAGTTATTAAAAGTTCCCTAACATTTAACAAAATATATTTTTAGGTTTTCATTTCAAGGTTTAAAAGAATCAAAAGCTTCACCTTCCTTTAATTATAATTGAAAATAAAAAACTTCACCAATAATAAATATTTTAACAGATGTACGTGTTTTCTTGCAAAAACTGATAGTTAAATTAATATTTAAAAGTAAAGACGTTTTTTTATAATTTCTTTAAACATACTGATTTATACTGACATTTTTCAGAAAATATTTAAATTTAAAAACAAAGAGTTTTTATCATAATTTTAAGCATCTCTTTTACTCATAACCCATATCATTCTCTTTACCCTGCTTGACCTTGCTAGTTGCCATTTAAATTTGGATAGTTTTTTATATCTAAAATGTATATTTTAGTAGCGGCTTATTCAAATATAAAAAGTTTATAATAAATGCTGGTAAACAAAATGATATCAAATTATAAGTATTTTTTGGTATTAAGGTTAAGTATTTAGTATTAAGATTATTAAGTAGGGTTGACCATGGGGAGGGACACTGGAGCATAGGTGACACCTAAAACAAAAAGAAGAAGAAAAGGCTAGAATGTATTATCTTTATCCTTTAAGCATTTCGTTTCCCTGTTTAATTTGTTTTTTCAAACTATGTTAATGTAGTATATGAAAAGTTAAATGAATTTTTTTAATACCAAATATACATAGCCGGTGTGCAGTAAACATTGTGTACCGGCTTTGATGCAAAACTTTATAAGGATTTTTTTTAATTCAAAATAAAGATTAAAAAAATGCTTAGTTATGTTGAACACCCTAGTTATAATTGATTTTTTTACAAAAAAAAACTAGCATTTTGTAAAAAAACCATCAAGCTAAGCTAGGGGTGGGCAACGTAAATAGTTTACGGGCCGGATCCAAAAAAAATGGTCCTCAGCGGGCCGGAGCATTTCGAGTTAGTGATCTACCAGGTTCAGCTGGATCCTTTTTTAGATCCGGATCACAATTTGAAAATATTATCCTGACCCGGCTAAATACTAGTTTAAACAAAGATCCGGATCCGAATGGAAGCTAATTTAAAAAAGATTTCGATCCGGCTGGATGCTAATTGATTGGGTATTTCAGAATTTTGAATCAATGTTTAAATTACCAAGGTTCTCAAATATGAAATTTTGTGTTAATTTCTATTTAGTATTCATAACTCTGTATTTATTATAACTCTAGACCGAATTTATACTAGTTTGTCTTATAAAAACAATAACTTACTTACTAAAACATACTCGAGCCTAATATTTCAAGCTGAAACATTTTAAAATTGTTAACTATCCAAAATTATCTAATTTTGGCAATCCTTGGCTGGAGTTTTCATTAATAATAATATTCAGAAGTTAACTAACATTACAAAATTAAACTACTTACTTTTAATTTGAACAAACTAATAAACATTCATTACATATTTTTGCACGTATATAAGAAACCAAACAACAATTAATTATGATATAATGAACGGTTTTACCATAAAAAGCGAAAAAATAAAATTAAAAGATCTTGATGAAACACTTATGGTTAATCATATAGTACAGTTGTTTAAATCTAATTGCATGACGGTTTGGGAAAATCTGCAAGTGCACTGAAATACCGATTAAGTTTGAAATTAGCTTATCTTTGTTAATGTTTATGGTCGGAAATGTTTGTTTTCAAATGTATGAAGTCTCAAACAAAACATATGATTTTATGGTCATATTTTGAAGTTGACAAACTTTGGGTCGTTCAATAACACTAAAAATCTATCTAAAAATCTACTAAAAGCAACGAAAATTATATGTTTGATTTAAATTTTCATATCAACATATTTAAAAAACAGTTAAACCTAGATAAAAAAACTGCTTTGGCTTAAAATTCTAGTACTTTTACTTTCAAAATATCAAACAGTAATGATCAACTTATGAAACTTAATTAAGTTCTGTACTCTAAAAATAATATTGTCAAAAAATTCATCTAAAATACTTTTATAAAAGTATAACATAAAATAATGAAATACTAAAATAAATATGAGATTAATTAATAATTAAACATGATGCCCATATTAATTTAATAGTCTTTTAGGCTAATATCAGTTTCACTAATAAAAATAGTACTAAACGAAAAATTAACATATAAAACTGTCATATTATATTTTAAATGTGAGGTTAAAGAGTTTAGAAAGAATAATTACACTAAAAAGAAGTCAATAAGACATTTGTGGATCTTCAAAAATTTTAACAAGTTGTTTAAAATCTGGAAGTATATTCGAAGTAGATATTCTCATTAATGACTGCAGATTGGTATCAGTAAGATTTGAACGCAGCTAACTTTTGTTTATATACATGGTTGAGAATGTTTGTTTGCAAATATATCTAGACTAGACCCAAACAGAACAATTAACTTCATTGCCATCTTTTATAAATTAACAAACTTTGACTTGTTAAATAGGGCGTAAAATCTGTCAAACTTTTAAAGTTTGAATTTTTTTAGTGTACTATCACATTGAAGTTTAGCAGTTCTAACTGTATATTGCTCGGTGCATTTTTGGTGTCAAACGTCAACTATGATGACACATTATCGAATTCTTCTATTAGTTGTTGAAAGTCTGCAAAACGACGACCAAACTCATTATCAAGTAAAACTATTGTCATCAGTTGGTCATCACTAAACTTAACCATAAAATTAATCAAAAAGTAATAAAAAAATAAATCAATAGCAGAAAAGAGTGGAAACTGTAGTCTCAACTTAAAATATTTTATTAAAATTTAATGTTGATCAGTTTGACTTAAAATAATTGTCAATGCTTAGAAAGTTTTTTTTTACTTTTCTAAACAAGTATAAAAAAGACTCACTACACATCTGGGAAAGACAGCAGTTTTTGACACGTCCATTTTTTATAAATAGGTAAGATCATCAAAGTTAGTTCAGCAAACAATTGTTTTTGGATAGTTTAAGAAAGGATTACTTCAACTGACTCGAAACAGAAAGAGATACTTTAACAAAAGAGTGTTTTTATCACCACACATATAAAAAGCTAATTTTACAAACGTTTTCAGGGTCAAAGTTTACATTTTTGTTTTATTAAAATGGTTTTTAAAAGGTTTTTACAAATTTTGTAATATTTACATTGGTTGGCCAGATTTCATATAATTTTTGAAAAAGCTTAGCGGGCCGGATCATCTACTCGCGGGCCGGATCAATTTTGTCTGCGGGCCGGATTCCATTCAAATTTAAAAAAGGTTTGGGGGCCGGTCATTTTCATTTTGCGGGCCGTACGTTGCCCACCCCTAAGCTAAGCCATACTATGATAATGATTCAAGAATAAACCAATTTTTATAGAAAAGTAATAAATGTCTATTAAAAAAAATTATACAAAAAAGTAAATATATATGCAAGTAATAATAATAAGAATTAGAAAAATTAAATGAAAAAATCAAAAAATAAATTAATAATATAATAATAACAATAAAATAAATAATAAATAAACAGTGCTTACTGTGAATATAGTGTTAACTTCTATATACAAAAAGACTAAGTTAAACTTCAGTTAACTTAAAATTTATAGTAAAATTAATAACTTGTGTACCTAAAAAGTGAACAAATCAAAAATTGTAATTGTACCAACTAGTAGAGTTGAAAAGTTCATCAGTTTTTGTAGCAAATTAGTCTGCTAATTTGTTTTTATTGTTTTTTTAAAACTTCCTAAGACTCTTAATTTCTATCAGTTAGTTTTTTTATTTTATGAAGTTAAACTAAAAAAATAATAAAGTTTAAACACTTTATTGGTTGCTCAATGATCAAAATTTTAGTAAGTTTGAATTAAAATAAAAAAAGTATCTTTTTCATAGTTAAATAAATATTTGGTTTTAAAGTCCACTGTTATAAAAGAAGGATCTTTGAATTCTGTTTAAATAAATATATTTGAAATAAGAAAATTTAAAGTTGAGTATTAATAAGTTTTAAACAGCTTGTAGGAAACAGACTTTTAATTTTTTATCAAGTAATTTTTATCTAAAACAATAAAGTCGATTTATTTTAATTTTGGATTTAAATTTTGAAAACTTTATTCTTAAAAGTTTGCTTTCTAAAAACTGTTTGTGATATAAAAAAAACTATTTTTAATAAAAAAAAAAAACTATTTTAAAAAAGAGGATTTTTTTTTTTACATTTCAGAAAGTTCTGAAAAAATTGACCTTAAATTATTTATTTTTTAAACACTACTTTTGTATCAAAAAATTTTATAAAACTAATTATATCACAGAATTGTCACACAAGCAAGACATTCAGGATATATTGAAATTTTTGAAATTGTCAGTATGACTCAGTACAGCCTAGAATAATTTATGTTTTTTTAACTCAGGTTAATAGTGTTGTTTTATATAATAAATAAAGTTAGTTTTAATATTTTTTAAAAATTCTCAAAAAACTTTTTTTATTTATTTTTTTGAATGAGATTGAATTGCACTTTTTGTTGTTTTATAACCAATTTTGTTAAAGAACTGATTTTTTTTTACTTAAGAAAAACATTTTATAAATTAAGTATTTAGTCAGTTTTTTAAGTCTAGAAATGTTATTTGTTTTTATGTTTATTCTTTTGAGTTATAGGCTTAGACTGTATTTTCATTTTTATCTTATTAAACAAGTTTTTTTTAGTACATTATGAGTAAAACTTTTATTAGTAAACACATTGCTTAGTCAATTTCGTTTAGTTTTTATTTCTATTCGTTCATTTTATTGATTGCTCTATTTCTTTTAGGTTTAAAAGTTTATGTTATAATTTTTAAATTTTTTAACTCGTAAGAAATTGTTCAAGTATGTGGTGT
The DNA here is from genome assembly GCF_965202585.1 of Thalia democratica. Classification (NCBI taxonomy): domain Eukaryota; kingdom Metazoa; phylum Chordata; class Thaliacea; order Salpida; family Salpidae; genus Thalia; species Thalia democratica. The sequence goes on from NC_139165.1 coordinate 66,326,423, forward strand.
ATGACTCGATAACCGAAAGGTACACCAGTTCCTTAGACCAAACTTTTTGAGCGCTTTTTTTTATCGTACAATAAACAACATATTTACTTGTTTATTCAGTGTATTGAAAGCTAAATCTGACTTAATTTTGCTTTTAATTTATTATTTGTATTAAAAACATTACATATATTTGAGATTAAAAGTTGTACATATGAAATGAAAATTTATTTTTAAATAGTTAAATTTCTTTATAGATTATTTTACACCTTTAGTTTTCTTAGTCTGCAATTAGTTAAAAATTAAATAGATTTTGCTATGTTTGTTAGTTCTGTCTATTCATAGCACAGTCTGATTTATCTCTGTATTCTATTTTTTATTTGTATTGAGAATTTTTTAGATTTTTTGAAAAAATTACATGTTTTAGATAAATATTTTTTGTTAATTGAAATTGTTACCTGTAGTTTCTTTTACAATTTTTTTGCTATATCCGACTAAACTTTGATTTTTATTTTGCTAATTATCTGAAAAAATATTTAGCTACTTTATATTAAAAAATTCTTTATTAGATACTAATAACTTTCATAATGTTTTCCGAGTTACTTGTAAAATATTGTTTTTGAATATAAAAGTTTTTGTTTATCACTAATAACTTAAATATTATTTTTATTTTCGTCAGCTTATATTTACGCAAGACCAGAAAAGTATAATTAAATTTTAGTTAGAAAAGTAGCTATAGTTGTTTGAAAAATGCTACGTTTGAAATAAATAAGTGTTTTTGAATAGTAACTTTTAAATTTTTGCATAATAAAACTGTTTTTATTGAATTATTTAAGACAAGGTTTTTTTTTAGCTTTAAACAAAAGTTTTAAATTATAGAATTTTTTTGAAATGATTAAATTTTGCGCACCCCCAAATAAAATACCACGCTACGCCACTGGTACTGATATAAACTTTTTAATTTAACAAAAACTGTGAACGTAAACAAGATTAAAATATCTTACAAAAAAATTATAAAATTTAAATTCTAAAGCAAAAAAATAAAACGTTTTTGAGTAGCCTGAACTGAATCATAAAACTAAAAATAATAGCAATAAGCTATTTTTTAATTTTTATTTTTATTCTTTTTAAAAGATGTTTTGTAACTATGGTTTTATGTTGTTTTTTTTTTAATTAACCAACAAAATAAAAGTTTTGTGTTTGATAATGAGTAAATTAAACAAACTTTCACAGTACTTTTTAGTGTAGCTTAATTACTGAAATATTACTTTACTGCAGGTTTGTGTCCTAAAAGATTATTTTTTGAGTATGTGCATTCTGCATTAATTATAGATATTGTTTAAAAAATTTAAGTCTTATCAAAAACAAAACTGCAATTTTTGAAATTAAAGAAAGTTATGAGCAACTTGAAAAAGTCAACATATATAGTGTCTTTTATTCTTGTGTTTTTAATACAAAGTGTAAGCTTCGACTCTAATTTATGAATAAAAACCAACTTGTTTAAAAGATATATATGTATTAGTTTTAGCCATATTTAAAACAACTGATATCTAAAACCGAACTTTATAAGTGTTGGTTGACCGACTACATACTGTTGTTTTTGGCAACTTGGTGTAGGCAAGGAAAAGGACTTGGTGAACGAAAAAACCGCTCGGTTATCGAGTCGTGCACCACTTGAATATAGTTTAGCGTCTTGTCAAGGACTAAAAGTTTTTAGTTAAATAATAATTTATTGAACTTTAAAAAGTACATTTATCAAAAACGTGGATGAAGTTTTTTCTTATTCTTTAAAAATAACTTTCGGTCACCGATCAACATACCACATTATTACAATAACTAGCTTGAGCTAAGTTAAAATATTTTTTTCATCTAAGACTTAGGCTTCAAAGTTTAAGGTAAGAAAACGCTTAATGACGTTCTTTTTAATTAAACAAATGTGATTTTTTTTTAAGTTCACATAAATAAATAAAACAACTTAAGATGGTATGTAAAAAAGGTAACTCAGTTACATTAACTTCATATAATATTTAAACAATCGATTTTTGTATTTAAAAACTATGCCTTTTCAGTAAAAAAAAATTACCATTGTTTAAACTGTCAATTTTGCAACTAAATAATTATATCTAGAGCTCAAAATTTAACTTATAACCAAATGGTTTAAAGTTAACTTTTATCTTAATAATAATATTATATTTTTCAGTCGTTTTGTCATTTATCGCAAAAGATTGGCTTAATTTCCTGTTTGGTATTCAGAGCACACAAGATTTGTTCAAAGATGTACTTTTGGAGCTCTTGGTTATCTGTCACATATAATTAGTAAAACTATTAACAGTACGATCTCTAAATTGGAAAAACCTAACAAACAAGGACCAATTAAGTGCCCTATATATTTAAGAATGCCATATTTAGGTAATAAAGCAACAGCTCTTGAAAATAATGTCAAAAACACAGTCAACTCTACTTTTAGATCTGTACAACTAAGAATTAGTTTTTTTACAAGAAAACCTTTGAATGGAATTTATAAGGATGTCACTGCCGATTTAGGAAAAATTAAAGTAGTCTATAGGTTCAAATGCCACTATGATAGTGTTTATATCGGCAGAATGTCCGAGAGATTTCATATTGGAAGAGACCAACATGTTTTAAAATCCCTTAGAAGTTGGATGGACACGGGTTTGAAAAAACCATCTAACAGGTCATCGGCGGTTGCCGAACACTTATTAAGCAATTCTTTTTGTGCAAAGAATTATAGTGACAGTCATTTTTCAATTCTAAGTAAAGCATGTAATGATTATCATCTAAGTGTTTTAGAATTTTTATTCGTAAAAACGTTTTAACCTAATTTATGCAAGCAATAATACGTTTATAAATCTTAGCTTCATAAGTTGTTATGATTGTTGTTTGTCTCTTATTTTGTTATATTTATTGTTTGTTTTGTTTTATATTCATACGTTTGCTTATCTTAGTTAAATTGCTTATTAATTCATTTATGATTATGTAATTTTAAACTCTTAATTTATCTGCAACTAATTTTGTTTTATTATGCTAATTGGTATTACTTGAATATTTTCTGATGAAACCTCTAACTACTTACTCAAAATATAGTTTTGAAATTAGTTGCTAACAAAAGTAATTGATAAGTGTTAGCTGAAATCGATTGTAATTATTCAATAATTTTTTTTTTTGAAGGAATTATGTCTCAAATTTCTGTTTAATCTTAATATTAATAAAACAATAAAAATATTAAACGTCTTAATAATCTATGAGTTACACAAATAAGAAATTAATGTTTAACCAAGGCTGAAAAAACCGTAGCGTACAAAAAAGTTAACGTAAAGTTTATTGTTTTTTTCGTGTTGCTATTTATTAAAAAAAAAACAGAAATTGTTAAAACCTAGCTATAACTTAAAACAAACAAAAAAATATAGTTTAGTTTGTCTTCTTCATCTAGATCAAATGACTTGCATGACATAGATTACACTGATTTAGGGTTCTGAAAAGATCCACAGCACAAACTAACTTAAAACGTATAACACAAAATGTAAAAAATTACGTCAATAACCAGCATTTTTGTGTAACTAAACTTAACAGTCTTCATGCGTGAAAAAGTTTAAATCAAGTTAAAGCTTTATTAATTTTTTGCTTTTGTACCTAACAGCAAAGTCGATTTAAATACTTGAAATTATAACTTAATTTGAAGTAAACTGTATTTATAAACTGTTATAAATTTTTGAAAACCCAAAAGCAAGGCTTTTATTAATTTAACAAGTTTTAGTTTTATCAAATAAATTTTAGTTTTAAAATTAACATTTTTGAATGTATATTTATTATGTTTTTACATAAAGTTTTATTTTTTATTTGTGCACTACAACGATTAAAAGTAACAAAATCAATACTTTTCTGTAAGTACCAGGTTTATCTTAATTTACAATAATTCAAAAAAAGAACTTTCGTTCGAAGAAAATACTTAGCATTGTATTTTGCTTCAAAATTTTATATTGTACTTTTTAAAATGTCAACCTAATTCTATGTTTTTGAAATTTTGATAACCTAGCTATAATAAATTTTTTCAATAAAAAAATGATTTTACTAAAAGTAGTAGCATGTTCTTAATAATAAAAAAATCAAATTATATCATTGTTAAAGTTTATGAAACAGTTTCACAACATTTTTTTTCATCTATTATAATTTCTTTGTTCTAAGAATGGCTTATAGACTTAGATTTACTAAAATATAACACACCTTTTTCTGCAGTTGACCTCTAATGGAATAATTGAACTCTGAAATCACTGAAAAAACTTATGTGTACATTAGATTAAGGATATACACAATATTTAATAGTAAAAACTGCATGACTGAAATATAACTGTATTTTTTGACAAGCAACGAGTATCATTTCGATTAAACAAGCTATAGTACTTTTGAAAAATTAAAATTTACCTATAATTTTTTTATGTACTTAAAAATATATCCCCCAATTACATAAAAACCGCTATAAAGTTTTTGTTGTAAACGTATAATATATGTGCTCCTTTAAACAAGTACAATAACCTAACACTTAGGTATGCACTTTGAACACAGCGCTAAAGTGAGTACCCAACTGGCAGTGCGTACCTAGGGAATTTTAGTCTTTAATTACTTACTTTAAGCCCGATGAAAATATGTTTACTTTATTTTACAAATGACTGTTAAAGCAAAATCACCCAAAATAATAACTTTTATCATAAAAGAAAAACAGATTTGTTACGAAAAGTCTTGTTTATTTATTTAATGTATGTATTTATAATTGTAAATTTATTCAACCTACTAAGTTTTTTAAACTATCTTGTATTTCTTTGTACCTATGAAATTTACATAGTACATATAATTAATTACTTATTATAAAAATATTATGAAAACATTGATCATGGTTTTATTAAATTGTATTTATTTGAAAAAGCTACTTTATGGCTACAAAATTTTACTACGCTTACTTAATATTAATTATATCATTTAACAGGTTACCTTGGTAAAAAACACAAAAGTAAAGAATAAAATCGTGTGGTGCTCTTAGGAAGTCGTAGTAGGCTGTTGTTTTTATACTCAATATTGTCAGTAATGGATTTAGAAAAATAGTGCTTAATAATTTTAATAATTCTAAGAGTTGAATTTTTACTTGTTTTGTTTATATGTATTTAACATGGTCACCACAATCTCAGGTCATTTAGGCTAAATGTTAATTTCACTGTTTATTAGTTACTTTTCAGAATTTTGTATGACTTTTTAAGTATTTCTTATTCATATTGCTTAATTATGGTTTATGTAAACTAAATTGCACTGTTCGATGTTTAATTAAATAATAGACTTCAATATGTTTTATTTTTAATGTTGGATTTAATACACAACTTTTAAGTTAAAAAATTATTTTCCAGTTTATTGAATTACTATTAGTTCAGATTTATTATGGTATAATTTAAAAACCATTTTAAAGAGATTCACATTGCAAATTTGTAGTTTATTGGACGCCGTTTCGACTTTCCATCAGTCATTATCAATAATAAAATTGTGGAAAATAACTAAAAATTAGTGTTAAACAGCTAAATATATAAGAAAAATTAAGTAATAAGATGAATATGAACATTTATATATTAAAATTATAAACTACAGTAAAGTTACAGGTTATATAAACATTTATACATGGTAAAAGAATATATATACAACTAATCAAAAACTATTAATATGTAGGTAAAACCCGGTTTAGTTAATTTTTTGTTTAAAATTGGATTATAACGTTTAATTAAAGCAGCTTTGCTGATCAGAGTCTTAAGTTTGTTTCTACATTCTTTTAAAATACAAACATTGTTAACAGTTATTCTTTCATTTTTACAATTACTAATGTGGTCAGATACAGCTGTTTTACCTTTTAAATGTTCTTTGACTCTTTTTATTAGTGGTCTCGAACAGAGTTGGTAAAATGCTAATAGTTACTATGGTCATTCAGCATTGAAGCGTATAAACTTTGGTTTGTTTTAAGTTAGTAATTTCACGCTCGAGTAAACAAAGCAAAGCTTTTTAACATGTCTGGTCTCGAAGTAAATCCAATGTATTGGATGTTCTTATTCTTAGTGCACTTATATTCGTAGACCACGTAAGATTTCAATTCATGAGATGTCTTGTTTTTGTGGCTGAAGTAATTACCTACTTTGCTTATAAACTGTTTAATAGTTTTTCTAGTTTCTTTTTATACTCACTACCTGGTTTTTCTATGTAAGGTACTTTTAGGATGTTTTTGAGGTTTGTATTGTTTAGTTTTTTATTAGAGCACTCCAGGGGCGTGTCTAGACGTTTTTCAAAGGGAATTCAAAAATTTTTTTCGTTTTTTATTTGCCGCTGAAGTACGCATTTCTTAGGTAAGCACTGCCAGTTAAGTACGCAATATTTAGTCGAAAAACTCTGTGCTTAAAATGCTTTTTTTCTACTTAGAAATAAAAAAAACATATAAGTAGTAATAGAAAAATATTATATTTTTTGTTTATTATACTGTATTAAATTTAGATAGATTAAAACTAAAAGAACCAGAAAAAAGCTAAGAACTGACAAATTCTAATCAAAATTCAAATCTGCTATCTAAAACAAAAGTGTTACAGACATGACTAACTTACTCAATAAAAAATTAACCTTTTTATCAGGAAACAATATTATAAAATAATTAAAACTAGAATAAATTTTTATAAAGAGAATTTCAATTTTCATTCAAATGTTAGTATAGATGGACTTCTTAAAATTAATATTTTAAATTTTAAACTCTTTAAATTTATATATCTATTTATAATAAAAGTATTTTTTTGAAGTAATTTAATCTATAAAAATTGAAATTTCATTAAAAATAATGTTTAGACTTATACAATTAAATAAATATATCTTTAAATTTTATTTAAATGTTTGCCTGATGGTGCAGGGATTCTAATGACGGTTTTGAAATCTCTTTGAGTTGAAAATTTCAAAAAATCAAGAACCAACTTTATGGCCAACAGATATACAAAAATAAAATAACTTAAATAAAAACATTAAAGTAACATTAAATGATAAAAGAATAAATTGCCAGGTGGTGTAGTTGTCTAAAGATGATTTTGAAAACTCTCTGAATTGAACTTTTCAAGGTTTAAACCCAGTTGGTTGACACATAAACAAAAAATATAAATGTTTAAGTACAAAAACAACATTATTATACAACAACATAACACAAAAGCTTCACGCGACATTATTATATACAATAAACTAAGTAAAATAAAATTTTAGTGATTATATTGGACTTTTTTCAAGTAAAATTGTACTTACTAGTTCAAAAACAATACTTAATCAAAAGTTATTTACACTAAGTAACAATTAATAATGGGAAAAAGTTTCCTAGAAAAAAATGCTACTTTTAAATTTTTTCCTATTATGACGTCACCATTAAAATTTTATTTAAAATCATTTCAGTTGGGCGAAAACGAGAATTTTTTGTCACTGCTACTTTTTAATCTTTCAGTGTTATAAATTCAACACTCATTACTCAAAGTTTATCAAATAAGTAAAACAAAGTCAATAAACAACGTTTTTAATGATATTCTAAGATAAGGGTGTATACATGTTTTTCGTTAAAATAAAATAATTTCTACAGATAATAGTTAATAATAGGTAAAATACTTAATATTAAATCCAACTATTATAAAACTATATAATATTTGTAATTATTAAGTCTAAAACTAGTAAAGTAAACTAAAATACACAACAAAACAACAAATCATAATATAAACAAAGCACTCACGTTAAATGGAAAGAATAACTGATTCAAATTTACTGTTGTTAATGAATGAACGAAATACATTCATTACATATAATAATTACGTCACAATATAAATGAGGTTATTTCAACTGTTGTTATTAACAACAGAAAATTTGAATCAGTTATTCTTTCCATTTAACGTGAGTGCTTTGTTTATATTATGATTTGTTGTTTTGTTGTGTATTTTAGTTTACTTTACTAGTTTTAGACTTAATAATTACAAATATTATATAATTTTATAACAGTCGAATTTAATATTAAGTATTTTACCTATTATTAACTATTATCTGTAGAAATTATTTTATTTTAACGAAAAGCATGTATACACCCACTTTATTCTATGCTTATATTCTTTCATTACAGTAATTATTTTTTTACAGAACCCAGTTGAAATGTGTTGATTCGTTAAGACACAGAAACATATGTTGCTACAATAAAGGAAGATTACTGTACAATTTGTTTTTATTAATATTCCAGTAAAGTTATTTCAATAGGATCTTTTGTTAGCAAACGATTAAACCTATATTTTGAACAATTAAGTTATTTTTATTGATTTGTTTAGTTTGTTTAATTTCTTGTAGAAGTTTTCAATCTAAACATCTTTTCGAAAGATACAGAATTTGTCATCCACATATGTGGAAAGAGTCAAAAAACATTTAAAAGGTAAAACAGCTGTATCTGACCACATTGGTAATTGTAAAAATGAAAGAATAACTGTTAACAATGTTTGTATTTTAAAAGAATGTAGAAATAAACTTTAGACTCTGATTAGCGAAGCTGTTTTAATTAAACGTTATAATCTAATTTTAAACAAACTGATGAAAAGTCGAAACGACGTCTAATAAATTTGTAATGTGTATCTCTTAAAAATGGGTTTTAAAAACTCAAATATCCCCTCCAGCATTAACTTTCGACTGCATAGTATAATTTATTTTGAAATATATCAGTTTTATGGGAACGGGTCTAAATTGCACGAAGACAAAAATGCACGAGGTTACTAATTTGCACGAGGGCACAAAATTGCACGAAGATGATTTTGCACCAAGGGTCAATTTTGAACGAGTTATGTTTTTGCACGTGAGTAGAAAAATAAAGAAAAAAATAAAACATAACAGAAAAAAGTACTATAAAATAGTTTAATTAAAAAAAATTACTGACCGAGGGTAAGAGTGATAATAAAAAGCTACTGAGCGAGGGTAAGGGTTAACAGCGTTAGTGAAAAAATAATAAAATTTAAAAGAAAACTTAATAAAAAAAAATCAATAAAATTCAGCCCGTGTAAAATTGTCTGCTCGTGCAAAATTTTCTTCGCGCAAAAATGACCCATTGTGCAATTTTATCCCTCGAGCAATTTACCCGTTTTGTATTACTACTTTTAGGTTTGTTTTTTTTTAGTTTCAAAGTAAAAAAGAAGGCATCTTGAACAAAGGGTTTTTCGGCTAATAAGTGCGTACCAAGTTGGCAGATTGCTGTATTTACTTTATGTTTTATTAAGACTTTTGTGGGTTGCTAACTTTTCAATTTGTGCTTGAAGTATATTTTACCCTTACCACCAAGTTAACCATATAATCGGCACATAAGCTTACATTTTACTTATTCCTGATCAATAATTTATACTTAACAACTTATAATAAGTTGTCGGCTAGACACTATTTACCTACTTTATTAATGAAGTAATATTACATTACTTTCTCAATTATCGCTGCATATTTAGTCGTGTAAAAAAATCAATTAATTTTTTATTAAGATAACTTTTATGTATAAATCTGAAACCTTTAATTTAAGTTTTTAATACTCAACTTATATAACAAAATTGTTCCAAAAATAACAAGTAGAAAACTATAATTTATTTTATCTTACTGTTTCAATATTTAGATTTATTTAAATTGATTTAACAATAAAACCTCTAAAATGTATGAAAGTCATTAATGTGAACAACATTAGCTTCAGGAAGTATTAACACTAAATGGTTTTCAAGTACTAAAAAGTTTACATTCTAGTAGGCATGGGTAGAAGTGCACTTATTACTTAAGCAACTAAATCGATATCAAAATTGGCAATAGCTTACGTAACATAAAAAGAAGAAGTGCGCATACTTCGGAATACAAGCTACATTAGTTAAAATATCTAACATACCTGCGGATTTTAAAGCTCATTTCACATTGTTTCCAACTTGTATTATTTTTGCTTAGTATAAACTGAAAACAAAGGGTGAATAGATAGTTTTTATTTTACCATTTCAAAATCAAAGAATTTCGGGCGACAAAACCAACTTTTGACGTTATAACTTTTCTTGGGCAAACAAAAAGCTGAAATTTAACTGAGTAACAAGAACAGAACTTTAAATTACTAACTACTGAATGAATTTTTAGTTGAAAAGTGTAAACAAGAAAACGAAAGTGCGTCATAAAATACCACTCTTTAAGCATCAAAATTAGTTTTATTTATTTATAAAAAAATATTTTTATTTAAGTACTAAAATATATATCGGTATTTCAACGTAAAAACGATTGCGTTTACCTAAATCTTTACTTATTACACACCATAAAAACTACTCAGCTATTATTCTTAAAAATCATTGAAATTTTATAAAAAGATCATCAACGCTAATTAAAAATTAATTAAAAACGGCGCATGCTCGCGATGAAAAAGAAAACCACAAAAAGTTGCCTAAACGCTAAAAGAAAACGGTAATTTAATATAACACTCGAAGAAAAAACAAGTAGTGGTTTATTCACAACACATGGAGCTGAGGGAAAGGTTAAATGTCGTCAATGTCAAAGTCTTCATCATCGTCGTCGTCATCTACATGGTGGTTGCCATTGGTGACAACGGTAGACTTTTCGCCCTCCGCGTCACCAGACCCTTCTTCAACTCGAGAGGCTGGAGTTTCTTCGGCATACTCAACAATGTCGTCCTCCTGTAACATTTTTTTTATGTTAACTATATAAAGCCTTTCAAAATATTAATATTATTTAATTAAAAACTAACGCTGAAATACATATTAGAAATGTGTAATTGTTTTAAGATGTTTTTCAATACTACTTTTTATTGTTTGTAAGAAACCAGACAAAACAACAGTGTTGACGAAAAATATACGTTAACGAGTTGATGCTGTTATGAAATTAAAAATCCCAGCTTTCAAGTTAAAAACTTATTTCATTTAAAAGTTACCTCTTCAGAAGATTCTTCTTCGGATTCGGTTTCAGCCTCACGTAGCCATTCAAGAACTTTCTCGGAGCTTTTGATCAGGTCGGCGCTCAACTTCTTTTTAACATACCTCTTGCTGGGCTTCTTGCCCCAATCCAGAATAACTTCCTCCTCTACGATATCCAGATCGTACAGTTGCTGAAATTGATTAACGTAATAAAAATTAAACATTAAATTAACACACAACTTATTACAATTAATAAATACAGCACACAAAGCTATTCAAATAAAAAAGAAGCGAACCTTGAGGATGTGAGGGAAGAACTTGAAAAGTTTTGCATAGTTTTGTTCCACCATGATTTCGCACCCGCCGATCATTGCACGCTGAGATTTCTTGTTGTCCTCGCACACCTGTGTATTAGCTCACTTATCACTCATGTTAATTACAAAAAATCAAGTTCTTCTTAGATTACAAAAAAAAAAAAAAAACTGTCATTACATAATGCTCTATTAACTAAATAATTGAAATGCTATGACAAACAAAATTACGTTTACAAAAATGTCAGCATAATCTTTGAGTTGATTGCGGATATCAGCGTCGCAAAGAAGCTCAATGAGGACCAATGGCGCTTTGTTGTTGACTTCCAATCTTTTCACTTCATTGATGATGGACTTGGCTTGCTGTCATATATATACTTTTTTTAAGTATTTAAACGTTTTAAAGTCATAGTCAATATTTAGAAAACCAGCTTTAGTTTTTAAATTTTTATTTTAGAAAAAAAGGAAAATACAAAAAAAGTTATTATACTTATATGAATAATCATATAAGTTTCTGAAAAGGTTAATTTAAGCAGTTAGTACAAACTTTTCAAAGTATATACTTATATGAATAATCATATAAGTTTCTGAAAAGGTTAATTTAAGCAGTTAGTACAAACTTTTCAAAGTATAGTTACATTATTATTATTAGCATTAAATACAATAAAAAGTAATTGTACCATATATACACGGCTAGTGGTTTATTTACATTAATATGATTTCAACTACAATGCTGAAAAACAAGTAATTTAAATTAAAAATTATTTGTTCATGAAAATTTCAAATACCCTATAAAAATTATCAAGTGATTCTTTAAACTTGGTGATACAAACACGGATTAACTAAAAATTCACTAACTTTTTTTACACTTGTAAAAATAGTTTTGAATGCTAGCTTGAAATCAAAACAAATTAAAACATATTATAACCATAGTAATTACGAAGAAACTATTTTTGATCTACATTGGTATACAATTTGATAAAAATAGATATTAAGTCATATATAATTAGTTGTACAGTACTTTTTCCCTTATCCGGAAATATTGGGCAAGATTTATTTGAATGCATGTCTGGATAATTACAAAAAATCTTTTTTTCAATTAAATAATACAACTGCTGTAAATTATGCAATAGACAGGATTGCCACTCGTTTTTTCAAAATTTTTTCCAGGTTTTTAAAAGTTCACATTTTTGGGTCTATTTATAGTTTAGAGTTAAGTTAAAGGTAAGAAACTGTGTTAAAAAGTATAAAAATATTGAAAAGATACTGTAAGGCTACTTTTAATAAAAAATTTAATTTTTTTAATAAAAAAAAATTTTATGATGACAAATTTTTTTTATTTATATGATAGATTTCTTGAGTCAAATCGAAATTTTACTACTAAACATGTGCAAGTTCCAGGTTTTTTTAGTGATTTTGTTCGAAGATCCAGGTTTTTCCAAGATTTTTTCAAAAATTCTCAAATCCCAGGTTTTTCCAGTTTTTTTTCTGCCTAAATTGTCAAATTCTAGGTTTTTCCAGGTAAAGTGGCAACCCTGAATAGATAATAGATAATAAAATCTCAGCTCCTTTTTTTCTGCTTTAAACTTTTCAAAATGTCGTACAAAGTCGACCTGCCTATGCTAAATAGCTCCATTATAAAAGACTTTTGTCACATTGTTTCTTACCATTTTACAAACTTTCATTATACTTCTAATAGTTAGTACAACTCGTTTTCTTATTTTTGATGTCTTGTCCATTTTTAAAACCTGAAGTTGTTTTTCTATGTTGAGTGTGTCAAACTTTTATAACTTATAAATAAAATTTGTCTTGCACCTCATCTTAAACAAAACGTGTATGAATTAACAACTTTTATAATATAGTTTGAATTAAAATTCAAACATATAAGAACTGTTACACATTCATTTTCTAAAAAAAAACTTAGAATTTAATCACCTATCAAAAAACCTTTAAAAGTTTGAATAAAAACTTTAAATCATATTTTAAATAATGTTATTTAATAAAAATTTAAAAACTTACTTACTTTACTTACAGAGGTTTTTGATAACCAAACTAGTTTTGAACAAAGTTTGAATGTAAGCTCTAGTAGTATTATTAGATTAAGTCATAAAAATGAACTAAATAGCAGAATTATATAACTATTTAAAATTTTCTTGGAGCTAGAAAAGTTTTAATATTTGTATCACACAAAAATGTTTGTTTAATATAGACTTTTTTTTTTTCTTCATGACTGAAACTGTCCGGATAAGTGAAGTCCGGATAAGTGAATAAGCATTGTACTACTTATTAAGGGCAAAACTAATAACTTTAATGTTAAAGATTTCTTAACTGTCACATAAAACTAATATTTAATAAATTATGGACATAATCGCAAATAACTTTTAAAATATAAGATATTTTGAATAGTATAATATTTAAGGTTAAGTCATTAATAGCAAATGAAATAAATATATAAGTGTTTTAAACTTTTAAGGATTTTAAAACTCTATTTAACAATTACGCTGTTAAATTAACATTTCTTAAATAATCAATTCAAAATTTACCTGTTTGATGTTGTTGCTCTTGACAATTTTCTTTACAAAATTGTAAAACATATCTACACGTTCCTTCTCTGGCTTCTCCAGATCATCGTTCATGGTCATGCTGGCAGCGTGATCTGTTAAATCCTTCATTCTTGACTTGACTGCTTCCGCTGAGGTGTCATCAAGCCAATCGTCCTCATCAAAACCACGACCATTTAGCTGAAGAAGTTTGAGAAAATAATTGCAAACATTACATAAGCATGTACAACTAGCTTTTAACTTAAAAATTAATTTCTATTTTATATTTTTTGAGTCTCACTTGTAAAATGCATATATTGCATTAGTCTAGTTAATACTTTCTCTTCAAAAAAAAATAATAATTAGTTGAATTTATTTGATTTTTTTTTTCAATGATTATTAATCTTAAAATAAACTTATGTAAAACTAGAACATTAACTAACATCATGGGGTTTGATTTCAACTTGCTCGTCTTGCTTAGACTTTTCAGCTTGGCCAACAACAGCCTTTTTGGTTTTTGGTGGAGGATTTTTAGATATGTAGGTGCATAGCTTATGGCGCAAATCAACTTTGCTTTTATTACCACAAGCCTTACACAGCAAAGTTATTTTGTCACGACCAACAATCTGTTTTAGATGTTTTTATAAAAATAAAATAAAGTTTGAGTGCCTTAACAACAAAATAAGTCTTACCATAGTAGTTTCAGGATTATCACATTTATGACAAAGTACAAATTTCTTAATGAAAATGTCAAGCATATCTTGCAAACGAGAGCCCTCATGAGATCCATTAACAACGAATCTTTCTTTGGAAACATCCATCTGAGTTTGAGCTCCTAATTCACAACCAAAAAACTTGCATGGATCTAGACAATAATTATAAAAATTTCAAAAGACTGAAACTTATTTAAGTTTTACTAGGAAATAGTATAAAATAATTACACAATTCACATCCAGTTTAATTATATAATTATTATTAGCATTTCAGTTTTTATCAAGTATTGTAGGTCAAAACTTACAAGTTGCAGGTCTTCCAATAGCTTTGCCAATGTCATCCATGTTGACAATGACAGTTTTGACGCCATTTCCTTTTCCCTCAACCTAAAATGCAGTTTTTTTTTATTTGCTAACTACCCTTTGTACACAACAAGATAAACAAATTACTAACTTTAGCTATAATAGCTGGCATTTTGTAACGGTAAAATGGGTCCTGCACTTCACGGTTGACATTAAGTTTAGACATTTTTGGTTTTCTTTGGTAAAATTGACTAGATTGTTAACAAATAAAAAAGAGCCTAAGGATGATATAGTCTTTAAATTAAACTTTCTACTTTTTAATTTACAGCTATTTGTTTTATTCAATCTTCTTGAGTACGGATCAGCTTTTTCTATTAAAGACTTTTTGACACAATTTCCATACAATACTTTTTTCAATTTGCTGTTTTTTAAGTAACATATATGTCGATGACAACTAGGGTGTTGCAGACAAATATTTGGCTTCAGTGGGTGAAATTTTTGATATTGAGTACGACCTGTTAGTAAATAATACAATATTTTTTGATAATTAAATCTTATCACAAAAACTACTTTACCAAGTTTTAGTAGTACAAGTGTCAAAACATAAAATTAAATGAAGCTTCATTTAAACCTTAATTTTATTCTAATATTTATTTATATAAATATTATATAAAAACTACAAAAAACATATATCCTAATACAATTAAAGAAAGAAATAATTGCTTTGTTTTTGAAAAAAATAGTAATGGACTAAAACAAACAAACCGTTTTCAATGGGCGAATACGTCATATAAGTCAGCAGTCTTTGGGTGAGCAAGAAATTATCTTACAAAGTTAAATAAGATTATCTGTATAAATACATTTTGATGATATATGCTTAAAATTTATATCTTGTTTATTAAAAATTTAAGTTTTTAAATAACTAACTTTTATAATCTATCAATTACAGAAAATTATATGTCAAAGTATTTTAATAATTCTCTTTTTTTTTTAAGATTTTCATATGAGTTTTTGAAAAAGTTCTACCCTGGTTTAGCCTAAGTAGCTACGTCCTATCAACTTTAAACTTCTAAAATCACTTGATGAACTATTGTCAAAAAAAAACTTAATTGCTAGCAAAACTAGTTCTACACTTGATGCACTATATAATTCTATTTAAAATTATCTATAGATATAAATACTTAAATGTAATAATTTAAGTCAACACTGTAATATTAACAAAAATTATAAAACAGTAAAACTTATTTAAAAATCAATGTCAAAATATTAAAAACTGAATCAACTCAAACTCATTCAAAATGTAACAAAAAATTAAGTAGAGTTTTTGACAAATCTTTTTAAATCTCAACTAGTCTGAGTTGGTTTGAAACTTCAAAAATTTATTAAGTAGTCTGTGAGTGTGGTAACCCTGTAATTTAAAAATATCTATTTTAGCAAAAGTTCAGCACATAAATTTCAAAATCACCTGAAAAAGTTCAAACAAGC
Source organism: Thalia democratica (assembly GCF_965202585.1). Taxonomy (NCBI): domain Eukaryota; kingdom Metazoa; phylum Chordata; class Thaliacea; order Salpida; family Salpidae; genus Thalia; species Thalia democratica. The sequence goes on from NC_139165.1 coordinate 66,342,715, forward strand.
TTAAGTTGGCATGTATTTTCTTAAATTATTTATGACATTTTTTGTAAGAACTTGTAGTGACCATATTCATCTGGCAGATATAGTTCCAATGATACACTGTTTCTGCCAAACCAAAGCTAATTGTGACTCAGGTTTGTCATTGATAGCAAAAAATATTATTACCAAGTTAAAAAGTGATGAAGAAAAAATGGGTTTTAACTACCATTTCACATTAAAATTGACATGTTGACATTAAGTTGGGCCAATCTTTCTTAACCTTCAAACTTAAGACTGACTAACAAACAAAAGCAACAGGGCAAAAGTACTTTAATGTTTGGTTTGACTGAACAGCAGTTCATTGTGACTATGACTTTCTGATGAGTCTTAATTAGTAAAAAAATGGTTGAAGAATTTTACTTGAACTGCTGTTGATACTAATGTGGTTTAGTTAAGGCCATAGGGGGGGTCCACTTTGTTTTTTACAACTTGATCTTATTTTGTAGAATTTAATCTGAGCTATCAGACACTTTTAACCGCTTAAAAAAATCAAAGTAACTTTTGAGATATAAGCGATCAAAGAAAGGGCGTTCAATAGGTTCCTTATGGAAGGCAAAAACGAAAAATGCGAAAAAAGACTATTTCACTAAAAATCTATCTCCTCCTTCATTTTTTGAGTAGTCTTTCTCAAATTTTTACAGAATGTGTATCATTAAACTTTAAAGAGATCTATTGTAGGATTTTTTTTAATTTTGAGTAAAAAAAAAATATTGTCAAAAAACTACCCTTTTTTTTAGTTTTTTGTGGATAAAATTTTTATTTTTCAAAATTTCAAAAATTCCAACATTCAGATTCTTCAAAATATTAAAAGGAACAATTCCTGAAAATTTGAAGTCTCTAGGTCAAAAAATGAAGGAGGAGATAGATTTTTAGTGAGTTTTAAAATTTCCGAGAAAATTGACCCTGAAAAATTTGCGGTCCATACTTTTGTATCGGAAACTTTTTACAAAAAATAAAATATCTCAAAAGTTAAATGATATTTTTAAATTCTATAAAAACAGGCTTGTAGTTTGTATTTAAAGCTTTCATATAAAAGCCAAAGTTATTTTTTGTAAAAAAAAAAGTCGGACCCCCCCCCCTATGGCCTTAAATGCAACATAATATTTTTTAAAACTATACTGAACAATAAGATGTTAAAAATTATTATAAAATAACTGACAAACAACTCATAGTATTTAACCTTAAATAAAATACAGATACTATTTTTTTTTATAGTAAAATTAAACTGAATCTTATATCTGTATTATAATTTTAGTATACCTTTAGTTATATTATGAAACTAAAATAAAAGTTATTGCAAAAGACTATACTAAATAAGAATTATCAGCTACCCTAAACTAGCTCAATTTCATTAGAAAAAAGAAAAAATAAGCAAGAAAAAAATACTGTTAGCTTATGCTAGGATACCTAAAAACATCATATTACCAACTTGAGGACTTAGACTTTTAAGCTACACAAACTGGCATGGAATTTATTTTAATATCTAAATTAGTCTTATCTGTGCAAAGAAATTTAAAACAACCCTGATTTTTTTTAATAAAAAAATCAAACTAGCCTAGTTATGCAGTCATGTCTGTTTTCTTAAGGCTTTATGGTAGCTACTAGCCACATTTTTAACTATAATAAATGTTTCATTAAAAACTATTTTAAACATTTTTTTTTCACCGAAAGTGCAATAGTAGGATGTAAATCTACTAGGTATAGGAATTTTTTCTATTTAAAAAAAATGCTAAGTTAGATTTATTACTTATTTATTTATATGTTTATAACTATTTGTAAAAAGCTTTTGCATAAAAAAAAAAGCCAAATTAGCAGAAGTTTTCCAAAAATTTCAAACTAGCTTTGATTGCCTTTAAATAGCTGTTGAATATAAATTTTAATAGCTGATAAAAAAAACCTGTTGATTTTAATGCAAGAATTTATTCAAGACTAAGTGACCTAAAAACTTAGAGTGAAAAATTGAACATTATTTATGCAACCATTTTTGTATATTTTTATTCCAAGTAGGTCCAATGAAAATATGTCATTGACAATTTGTTATTTATTTAATTAAATCTCAGAAAATATTAAAATAAGCATTTTTGCAGAAAAAATATTATTCTTTTAATGTTTACTATTTTTTGATACCTTTTTATATACATTTTTTGTAATTTTTAAAGTATATTTTTTACCAAAATGCTAAACTAGGTACTTTTGCATAAAAAATATTTAGTTTTTATACATTCATAACATTTAAGTACAAAAATATAATAAACATTAATTACGAAAACTATGTTTTTTCAATAACATTTTAATATCACAAATGGTACTACAAACCAGCTTTGGGATTTTATTTTCATTTTGCTAATGAAAAAAGGTTTTTAACATATTTTGTGTAGTTTCGTTAGTTTTATGCAACACTGAAAATGTTAGAAAAAAGCTAGAAATTTAATTTAATATTATTATTCCAACCATTATTTAAATAAGTCAACTAGATAAATTAGTTAAATGACAGTGGAATTTAATGAATATAGTCTTTGCAGCACTTTATTAATCATTAAGACAATGTGAATCTTAAGTAAAAATGACAAACTTAAAGAAATTGTTGAAATGTCACTGTATTGTATCATTATTCTCACTCTTAGTAACAAAAAATCAACCTGACTGACCACAAACTGTTTAAGAGAAAATACTTTCATTTAAGTTTAGTACAATTAAAAACCTTTAAAAAATCATTGTTAAACAAGCTTAAACATTTAACAATATTAAAATTAAAACAAGAAACTTGATAAAAAGACAACTTTTAAGCAATTCATAGTTTTAAACCATTAGAATTATCTTTAAACTTAGGAAAAGGACCCAAACTAGCTTGAGTTAACATCAAGCTGATATGGTCAATGAATCAAGTGGTATGATCAAAACTTTATGTAAACTTTCAGTATTAAAAGTGATAAGTATCCTGTGCATAACTTATTCAAATTTTTTTATAAGATACATAAAAAATAATCCTTTTCCATAATTTCAAGTTACTTTATATGATAGGTTTATTGTTACACTACCCACCGTTGCCAAAAGTTTTTTGTAAATACTTTCCAGGTTTTTAAAAACAAGTATTTTGACTTATTTTTTGTATAAAATAAAACTAAAGCTAAAAAACTGTCTTAAATAGTATAGCGACATTGAAAAGATACTGTGAAGCTACTTTAAATGTATTTTTTAATAAATAATACTTAATTTAGACAAAAAAAATATCTTTATGCTATATAACTCATATCTAATTGTATATTTATTACTGGACATGAAAAATAGATTAAAACTCCAGGTTTTACAGTGATTTTAGTTTGAAATTCCATATTTTATTTCTAAATTTCTCAAATTCCAGGTTTTTCCAGTTATTTTTTACCTAAATTGTCAAATTCAAGGTTTTTCCAGAGTTCTAGGTTTTTCAGCAACCCTGCCTCAGGATTGCCATTGATTTTTGAGAAATTTTTTCCAGGTTTTCTAAAGTATAAGTGTTTGGGTCTACTTTTGTATAAATTAAAGTTTTAGGTAGAAAACTATCTTAATAGTAAAACAACAATGAAAAGATACTGTAAAGCTATTCTAAATGTGCTTTTTAATTTAGAAAAATTTAATGATGACAACAAAACTTTACCTATATAATATATTTTTTCTGTTATATCAAAATTTTATTATTTTACATATAAAATTTGTTTAAATTTTCAAGTTTTTTAAGTATTTTTATTCAAAACTCAAGGTGTTTTTCTCAATTCTCAAATTCCAGGTTCTTTTTAGCCTCAATTGTAAAACTAGAGGATTTTAAGGATTCCTGGTTATTGAGCAACACTGGTTATGATTTATAATGAATTGCAATAAGAATTTACAGAGATAGATTAAAAATGATCACTATTAATTTACACTTTCAAGATCAATTTTTAAAAAGAAGGTAGTCCTCATGATCACCTTACAAACTGTTCTAGAAATTTCTATTTACAAATTTCCTTTAGTATTGAATTTAAACAAGGCAAGGAGAAAAATGAGCGGTTATTTTTTAACTTTAGATGTAAACATGTTACAAACTTTACCACAAATATTGGGTGCCAAAGATCTTTTATAAATTACTTCCTTGATTTCTTAAGTACAAGTTTTTCAATTCATTTTCAGTATTAAGCTAAGTTTCAGGCCAAAAAACCTATATTCATTAGTATAACAAGATTGAAAAGATATTGATGCTTAAAATGTGTTATTTAATTTAAAAAAGTTTTATTCATAAGAAAAAACTTTTATCTATTGCAGATCTTTGGTGTCAAGTAATTTTTTATTACTTAACATCTAAAAATTATTTAAAATTACAGGTTTTTTAGTTATTTTTATTAAAAACTTTGTTTTTATTTTATTTTATAATTCCAGGTTTCTTTAGATTTTAGCCTAAATTGTCAAACTCCAGGATTCAAAGTTTTTTGAAACTCTGTGAATAATACATACTTTATTTCTCTACCCAGATCAAGTTTGACTAAATAGGAAATTAAATTAAAGTAATAGTTTACTTACAGCATTCAAAGCTAAATAATTTAGGGGACAACTTAAATTTTAAAAATATTATAACTTCTGATTTATTCTGGCTATTAAGTTAAATTTTCAAATTAAAAAGGTGCATAACTAGTGAATTCTACCATGAGGTTGAACAGTTACAGGGTTGCCACTCTTTAAGTCTAAAAATCTTCTTGAGTGACCGGAAACTTCCCTGAGTAACCTTAAACTTCCAAGAGTTTCCCTGAGTTTTTTTCCAGTCCTTAAAAATTTTATTATTTACTAAAAAATTACAATGTTAATTCTAAAATATTGAAAAACTAGCCCCAAGGCTAAAAATTTTTAAACAAGCACTTGAAAATAAATCAAATTAACATTTTTTCCCAAAATATTGAAACTTGAATAGATTAACTAAATGTCATTCTATATCCAGAAAAAAATTTCCCTGAGACTTTTTAAAAAATCTTAAAACTTCCCTGAAATTTTTTAAAAAATCAAACTGACTTGAGCTTCCCTGAGTTTAAAAGAAAAGTCAAAATTTCCTGATTTTCTCTGAGTTTCCCTGGGATTTTCTATAATTTGAAAATTCCCTGAAATTCCACTAATTCCCTGAGTGTGTGGCAACCCTGCAGTTAGAAGAAATCATAGACTTCTCTGAACTATAGGTTGAAATTAAATACTAGGTTGAAGAATTGGTTTTAATTTAACTTGAACTATGAAACTTTTAACTTTGAAGTGTAATTTAGTTAAAGACTGTTCTTTTTCTTAATTAACTACATTTATATATAAAGTCTTATAAAAATATTTTTTTAAATCATTTATCATATAACAAAGGAGCAAAATATGTTACAACTATTGACAAATAAATAATAATAACAATTTGACAATAAAATAATCTGTATTAAAATAGTTTAAAGAAAAAAAAATGAACTCTCACAACTATGGTTTGGAGGAAGACTTTTTGGTCATAAAGCTACACACCATTATTAACTTTGTAAAGACTATGTAATTTAAAAAGAAAGTTTAAAATTAAGATTAAGTTTTATTTTTTCCCAAGTAAAAGTACAAAAGTTTCAAATAATAAGCAGTTTTTTTTAAATAACCTACATCTGCCAATATTTACCATGGAAACCACATCTACAATGGGTATTACACCATCTCTTCCCTTACAAATTGATGAAAATATTTTTCATTTTAAATTATCTTAATTATGAAACTAAACCTTTTTTTTTGCATGGTAAAAACTATAAACTTAATTTCTATTAAAAAAATGGATAAAGTTAATTCAAAAGTTTAAGTTCTTATAAGTGTTGCTAGTTAAATTGTACACTAATATTTCACCTTCTTCATGATTCATCTATTGCACCATGAGTGTTCTATGTGGCCCGGATGTAAAAACAACAAGCTTAAACGTCTGAATTATGAATGAAAAAACATTAAAAGCCATATTTAATAATATTAACAGGGTTTTTAGTTAAATAAAACTAAATTAACAAATTTGTTTGTAAATAAAAGATTATTAATTAGTAAAAATTTTACATGTAGTCATAAGAGACGTAACTAATAAAAAAGTAAAAGAGTTAAAACTATTTACAAATTTTAAAATCTTACAGTTTAGTTAATGATAAGTATTAACATAATACAAAAATTATTAGCGTATTTTTACAATTAACTTTTTACTAAATTTTTCCTTATTTTCTATTAGATTAGAATTTTATTTTATAAATATAATTCTTCATTTTGGTTGGCAACGAGACTGCAGTTAACTTATAAAAACTTTATAATATAAACTTATACAAACTTAGTATCTACTATCTGTAAACCTTTTTTTTAATTCATCTCAACTTAACGTCCTCTTAATCAACTATTTGTTTAAATAGTTTTAATAATATTTTTTTATTTACCACAAACTTTAATTTAAAGTAATAAAAGCTGTTGCAGTACGAACCAACAATTTTGACTTTTTTAGACTTTGCACAAGCTCATGTGTGTGTGTGTGAAAAATAAAAGTAATGAGTTGAAATTATAGATTAAAACTTATTGACTAAATCCATAGTTTCATTAAAATAAAACAATTCCTTTTTATAAACAAAACTAATGGTATGAATTTTTTAAACCCTATACATTTCAATTTTTTTTAAGCACGTAGATTCTTGCTTTTTTATAATATAAAACTTTTTTTCTAAATTTGTTAACATTTAGTCTAGTTCATCTTTATTGCTATATAAACTTAAATAAAAACTAAGATTTTAAATGTTAGATTTAAGTTACTATTAATACAATTAAAATACAAAAATTAGTTATTATACTTTTAAAAGCAACTTTTTCTTTTAATTAAACCCTATCTTTAAGCAAACATAATCACTGCTTTCGATAACAAACAAAGATTACAGCATGGGCGTGTCGAATATTTTCAGTGGGGTAGTATTTTTAGTTCAATACTAGAATATATAATGTAATAGCTTTGAATAATGCACTTTATAAAAGTACCTAACTGTCTGATTTTTTTTCCGATACATATAAATGCTTAAACTTTGAACAATTTGAAATTACTATTAAACTATAATGCACAATATTAATAAGTAATTCAGTTCTTAAGATTTTTCTGAAATAACCAAATATACCTAAAGTCCTGTTTTTATTGACAATTTTAAATTTTTGATTTATATTGTTAAGTGAAGCTAAGATGTATAACGAAAACGTTTCTACATACGAAACTAAAAACAAAGTATTAATCAAAAATAGTTACTAATTTGTATTAGTATTAAAAAAAACATATTTAGTCGTTTGTAAATAAATTATTTACTCAAGATTTCCATTTAGATTAGTTTGCCAAAAATCAAATTTAAATCAAAACAATTTTTTTTTTGGAAACCGCTAGTATACTTAGTTTAGTCAAGCTGAAAAATAACTTAGTCAGCAAAAAGTAGATTTTTTTCATTTTATTTTTAGTTTTGTCTATTTAAACTTTTTTTTTGAATAACCTTTAGTACGTTGGGTAAACTGAATTAGGGATAAGAGTATAAAAAAATAAAAGATAAAAAAAAAAAAAAAATTTACTGACTCAGACTTCTTTTAACTCAGGCTGACCTTTAAGTTTACTTTTCTGTATAACAAACTCGTATAATAAATTATACGACAAAAATAAAAGCGCTCAAAATATTTGTTTGTAGGACCTGGTGCACGAAGAACCTTTCGGTTATTGAGTCGTACACCACGGATACCTTTTAACGTCTTGTCCAGGACAGCAGTAGCAGTGAATAATTATTTTAAAACTTGATGATAAAAAATAATTTGTGAAATTTGTGTTCTTATACAGTTAAAAAAAAGAATCTATTTGCAAATTGCTCAATTGTTTCCTACTTGAAAAGAAAACCCTTATAGGTGTAAATCATTCAAAAAAAGGATTTAAAACACTTTTGATCAGCTAATTTTGAAACAAAAGTTTCCTTTTTCATGTGTGCTCGCTTTAATAAATATAAAATTTTAATATAGTATAAAAGTTTTTACTACAGAAGAGATTACAAAACTAAATTTTTTTTTTCAAAAACAAAACTAAATTTTACTTGATAGAAAAAAGCTAACACTTATATAAATTTTTGATAAACTATTTTAAAACAAAACCATATTCAATCGCTATTTGATTACGCTAATTCCTTTTTTTCAGAAGTCACACAGGAAACCAGTCAAAAAATGCCTCTGGACTACAGAAAGAAAAAACATAAACCGCCAAGTGCCATCATATAAATAAACCAAAAAGACACTGTGACAATTGGTTTCGATTTATAATATTAATAAGTACTAGAGTAACAAAAAAAAGTCAACTGTAGATAAACATCAAAACGCTTACTTCATAAGTAGTTATAACTTTAAGTAAAAATTCAAGTACAAAACAAAAATAACAGTTCAAAATACATGTACGATCCATCTTTAGTAAAAGCTAAGTTCCATTTAATATATTTTTAAATATCTCCGGCAAATTTAAAGTATTTCATAAATGTAAAGTTTAGTTGTTGTTTTAAACTAGTTATGTTTATGATTATTTAAAAAAAAATTAACTATATTTTCGTTTTGATGATAATTTAAATTTCACTAACATCTCAATCAGTAAAAATAACTTTATTAAACATAAAAAAATACATTACTTTCAAAAAAAGTAAATGTGACTTAAATTAACTTAGTATTAGATCAAAATTTTTAAGCTTATTCCGAAGCTGGTTTACACGTTTAACTTTGCATCCAGTGAAGCTTTATACAATACTTCGTCCCTAATTTCGGTAACAAACTAAGCGTGTTTTAAAAGTCTGAAAAACTTATGTTCATCTTCTACGATGACTCAAAACTAAATTTCTATGCTGAAGTGTGTTGTTTTTTTACCTTATAATATATTTAGTAAAAAATCAGAGGTTAAAAACATTAGATTAGATTTTCAGCTATTTTTTCACATTTGGCAATTATTACAAAAAACACTCTGTACAAAGTTATAGATGATTGGAAAAATTTTCACCTTAGAACAATTCGATTTTCTTAAAACCATCCTAATTTAAACTGTATTAGACCTAAAAATGCGTCCATAAAGTTTTTAGCTGGATTTTTTTTACATAAGGAAATAATTAAAAAAACACTGTGCACAATATAAACGATTTAAAGAACGTTTTATGAAGGCACTTCTTGATTTTATGTAATTTTTATCACTTTATGTAAATTTTCTTGAATTCTTTTTATTAAATTAAGAAGTGTTTCAAAAAATTTCTCTAAACTGTGCACAATGTGTTTTTGTAATTGTTGGCCACCATTAAAAAAAAACTTTTAGCTAAAAACTCTAAGATCGCATTTTTTGGATCCCATACAGTTTACGTTGGGGTGGTTTTTAGAAATTAAATTGTGCCAAGGTTAGAATTTCTTCAAACCATCTACAAATTTGCACATGGTGTTTGTGATATTTGCAAAACTTTTTAGCTGAAAACTCAAAGGTGGTCACTTATAAGAATTTTAACTTATAGTGTTGAAAACTTTTTAAAGCCAACATTAAAACATGATATTAAAATATAATCTTTAAGTTTTACAGAATACTTTTTAGACGTAGAAAACATTTTATATTTATGATAAAATTTCGATTCATAACACGAGTAATTTTATCATGTTTAATGAAAGGAAACATATATTAATGTGCTTTACTTTCTTTAAATTTCCTGATTACCTTTTATTACATCGAAAATATTTGTTCAAGTTAACTAACATAATTAAATGTTTATATTGGCTGAACCGTTCAATACTCTAAATTAGAAAAACATACGTTATCAATTCTAACGTTGCTTCGACCAAAGTTTTTAATGAAATGACCTTTTATGGAAAAATTTAATGACTAGTTTCTAGGTTAACTTGGAAATAATTTAATTGTCATTTTTTTTTCATTTATTAGTTTAGTACAAGTTGTAGTCTTTAAAAATACAGTCGCAAGTTGGTTTTTACATGGAGGCCGTATGCTGTCCACCTATAACAAAGTTGATTAAACTGGAAATTGATAAACTTAATTAATTTTTAAGAAAAAAAAAACAAACTTTACTTTTTTTAAATACAGTGTTCAGTCTTTTGCAGCATAATTTAGTTCCATGCCGATAGCGATAGATCATTTTACAATAAATGCATCAAAGTTGTCAAACTTAGGCCATTCTTAAACTATGCACTCCTGTACAAAAGTTTAATGTTAACCATTTAACTCAAAGCTAAATGAAACTCTTCATTTTATTCTTAGTCTAGAGCAGGGGTCGGCAGGCAGTTGGTACTAGCGGGCCAAAATCTTCGCAGGCCGCAGTTTCAGTTTTAGTGACATTATATAATCTTTTGGTTTTAGTTTTAGTCATTTCAAGAAAGTTTTACTTTTATTCAGTTTTTAGTAGTTAAATGACTTTTAGCTAGACATAGAATGCCTATTTGAACTATACATGTTTATTGGAAAAAAATTTACAATGACAAATATACTTAAATCTAATAAACTATATATTATCTTAAACATTTAATATAAACTTTTATTATGTTTTTAAAGTTTAGTTTAAAAAAGATTACAAAAAAAGCAATTCAAGCTAAGTTCACGCTCGTTAAGTGTTTTTCAAGCTCAGTTTTTAAAGAAGTTAGGTTGTAAATAACTTAATAAAAATATTGTATTAAACTTATTAAATGTTTAAGATAGTATATAGTTCGTTAAGACTTAAGTATATCTTATTCCAATAAATTTAATAGTTTAAATAGGCATTCTATGTCTACTTAAAAATGAGCGTAAACTTGGCTTGAATGGCTTTTTTTATAATTATTTTTTAAACCAAACTTTAAAACTAATAATTTTCAAATTCTTTAATGCTAACTTGAAACTTTTTTTTATTCTAAAAAACGTTCTTTTGCTTTGCTTTTCACAATAATTTCCATCGAATTGGGAATTGACTTTTGTCGTGGGGCCCCTTTAAAAGTTTGGAGTTTTTTTCTATTTTTTTAATTTTACAAGCTTTTCTCCAAAAATAATATACATTTTTTCATTTTTTTACATACTTAAGTAAGTTTAAATTTGTAATAATTATTATTTTTGTTTTTTATTCCATAGCCTGAATAAACTTTTTAGACAAATTCCACTTTTGCACGATTTTCGATTTTTAGATTTACAGACTTTTATACAAATTTTTTTTTAATAATTTTTATTTTTAACAGACTTGTATAGTTAAGTTTCATGATGTAAATATTTATTCCCCAATTAACTACTGTTTTTAGAATATATGACCCATACAAGTTTTACCTTAACTCTTAGCACTTGAGCAAGAAATCCCTCAAATTTGTTTGCTAAGAATTTAGGTAAAACTTGTATGGGTCTTATATTTAAAAATAAATATTAATTTGGAAAAAATATAATTACTAAATGAAACTTAACTATACAAGTCTGTTAAAAATAAAAATTATAAATTTTTTTTTTGCATAAACGTCTGTAAATATAAAAATTGAAAATCGTGCAAAATTGGAATTTTCTGAAAAAATTATTTAGGCTTATGGTACAAAAAAATTGTAAAAAAAATGTATTACAAGATAAAATTAGTTTAAAAAGTATGTTAAAGAAAAAAAATTGAAAAAAAAAAGTGAAAAAATAATTGTAAAATTAAAAAAAAAAACTCAAACTTTTTAAAGGGGCCCCACTACAAAAGTCAAACCCCAATTCGATGGAAATTATTGTGAAAAGCAAAGCAAAAGAACGTTCTTTAGATGAAAAAAAAGTTCCAAGTTAGCATTAAATAATTTGAAAATAATTGGTTTTAAAGTTCGGTTAAAATAAAAAATTACAAAAAAAGCCATTCAAGCCAAGTTCACACTCATAAACAATTATGGGTCACTTTTGTATATTTTTTATATTATGAACCACTTTTTCATATTTAAAAAAAAATAACTTTTGAAAAAAACATTTGCGTTTAGAATAGTTTCTACATAAAAAAAAATCAGTAGTTACTTAATTAAATAAAATTAATACTTATTTATGCTGCAAAAAAAATAGTACAAATTTTTTAACAAAATTAATGCTATAATACTTTAATAAAATAATGTCTGAAATATATCAAACAAGCCTAAATTTGTTAAAACTTAAAAAAGCAAAAAAAATGCTGTTAATTAAGTTTAAATACCTAATTAAAAATATCATCATTGTAAAAAAAGTACATAATTTGTAAGGACACTAGCAAAATTTACATATAATAAACAACACTATAGTCATAAAAACTATTCTGAGAATCATAAGATTTATTCAACGTGTTTGAAATAAAACTTGAGTTTTTAAAAATGTCTTAAACATGTTTAACTTAGTCTGAGTTTTCAAAATTTTAAACTAGCCTACTTGTTTGGCAACCCTGTTTAAAACAAAATTTAAAATAAAGAAATAACGAAGTTTATTAGCAGTGAAATTAATATATTGCAAAAAAAAATTATTTCAAGTCAGCTTGAATTGAAAATCAAGTTTCTGAAACATTTTTAACAACAGTACAAAAATTTATTAAGCCATAAGTGAAGTAAAAAAACTTATTTTTTATTGAGCATTATGCAATTCTTTGTCTGCAATATAAATATGGCAATTAAAAAGATTAAATGTGAAATATAAGACGATCTATAAGCATTGAAAATGTCAGTTAGGAGTTATTGCGAGAAAGGAAAGAAATAAAAAACAAATTGCTTAAATCGGTTCCAACAAAGTACATGGTTATTTTTAGTAATTACAGACTAATCAGAAAAATTGTTAAGGCAAATTATAAAGTAGCAAAATTAATTACTAAAAATAAGATACCGTTTAAAATTTTAAACTTTTTAAAAGAACTTGTGTTGGCGGTAGAAGGAGGTTTTTGTTTATTTCTTCAATGGCAAAAAAATCGTGTTTAGGAAATGTCTAAAGATGATAAACCCGCATAAACAAAATTAGGATTTCAATTAACCTATTAAGATAAGAACACTAATACAACAAAAACTGCTCATCTGAGAACTTTATTAGAGGTGTTTTTACTAACTCTAACATTTTAAAAGAATTTCTAGGTTTAATTCCAATGCAAAGCACAACAATACACTTAATAGGTATAGACATTTTGAAGGCGAAGGTGCAATGCATCAATATAATCGGTGTTGATCTTAAGTTTTTGTCACAAACAGTATTGCTGCTGCAATTATTACTAAATACATGACAGTAACATGATTTTGTTTTAAAATCAGATTTTGGATTTTTCTGGTTTATCTTATTTTTTAATTTTGTATTACACCAGGAAGTATTATGTGCGAAAAAAACAAGTTTAAAAAGATTATGAAATTTACAATTGAAGTAGTGAACTCCATTTTGTCAAACTTTACCACAGGGAGTTTAGAAAATGGTAGAAGCGGAAAGTCAATACGTTGGCCTAGTTTACTTTTGCCTTGTTCGTTTGTTAAGTTTTTGTTTGATGTCATAACAAGTCTATGATTTAGGAATGAATTTCGATCTTTTCTAAAAATTAAAAATTTAAATATTACTGTTTATAAAGACAAAAACTCGATATTATTTTTAGCACTCTGGTATGTCTTACATCACAACTTAAGAAACTTAACTTGGTATTACAAGGTAAAAACAAGTTATTCTATATATAAGGTACAATATAATGACTTTTGAAACAAAGTTAAGAATATGGGGTTTTAAGATAAAAAAAAGCTGTCTAAGTATTCATAACCTTTGAAAACATCAAAAAAACAACAGATATCTAGTTTTGGTTGCATTAAAAACTAATCAGACAAATTTTCTACAAATTTTCTGACCTTCAATTGATAGAAATTAAGTTTAGATCCAATAGAACTTCTACAACTAAAATCAATTTAAGTTAAACACACAATTAAAACCAAAGTTTAATGCGTGCGACAGCTTGATTAAAAATTTATTTATTTGTGAATTAAGTAAAACTAAAACTTATTAAACAATGCGAAAAAATAACAAAATAAACAAATAAATTGAAATAAAATTAACGAAGGATTAGTTGAATCACATACGTAAAACAAGCTGCTTCATTGGTTCTGCATCTGTTTTTAATAAACTATTTTAAACTCAGATTTTTTTATCATACAAAGAGGTAGTAAAAGTAATTAGAACTATCATTATTATAAGTATTTGTTTAAAAAATCATTATTATAGTATTCTCTTAAACACTCTACAAGCATAAAATTTATGATGTACTTTAATACTTTAAGAAATCTAAAAATAAGTATGGAATAAATTCTTAAAATTAAAATAAGTTTTAAGAAAACTAATTTTAATGTATTAACATATGTAACATTTAGTTTTTCTTTAATATTAAGCTACCAATTTTTTTTATTAACATATTTTAATATAATAATCAATTAATAATGAAAAAACATACAATTAATATAATAATCTGCCACTCTTTGAAGCAAAAAAGCTAGCCTGAGTTACCAAAAACTAGCCTTATATTTTACAATACAAAATCATTTCAAGCCAAAAACTGAAAATAATGTCTAAATTGGCCTGATTTTTAAAAAGTCTTCAAACTACCCTCACTTAGTCTGAATGTGTGGCAATGTTAAGTAGCTTATTAGATTAAATTTTAACTATTTTGATAAATATTATAAATACTTAATAAATTTACCATTCCTAAATTACCTAGTATATATTAAATATGAAGTTCAAAAAAACAGCATCTAAGTATACTAATATAGAAAGTATAAAAATAAGTTTAATTTGTCAAAAAGTTTTGTTTCAAAACTGAAAATGTATACCTAACAAAAACTATTTTAATCTCTGTCATATATATTGTTTTGAAAGTGTTTGTACACTTTTAGATATTACATATAGAAACAATGATAGTAGAGTTTTTTTTTAAACTAAACTTAATCCTTTTTGGCTATTAAATAAAAAATCGTTCGAAGTATGAGCATTTTTGTACATTGGTGTCCATAGAACTTAATTCAAAGTGCAAAGAAAACTTCTAAATAATAAAAAAAATGTCAAAACCAAAATAAAACAAACCTTATTTTTTATAATTACATTATTTTTTATGCACACTCATATAAAACTAGTGGTAAAGTATCTGTAAAAAAAACTTATGTGTAAAATACATCTTTAAAAATTACCTAAATTTTAAGGAAAAATTTTTTTAGTCAGTTACTGTGCATTATATTTTACAAAATGGAAAACATTTTCATTTAGTTTATTTACTAAAAAGGTATTATATAAGTAATTAACTAATCCAAGCACTTTTTACACTCATTTTACAGGTAATAACTTGCTGTTGTAAAAAGAAAGTTAATATGAAACTGAGAAAAAAAATGGTCGAATACTAATCTGTCTTTTCATACTTTAAAACCAAAACAGTAAAGTCTTTTCATTATTTTTCTTTATGTTGTACAGAAACTTACAACGAAGTTAAGTAAATTAAACCAAATTACCGATTAAACTTTAACTTATAATTTTTTTTGCTAAGCGGGCCACATTTACATGCTCGCGGGCCGCATTCCATTCAAATAAAAACATGTTCGCGGGCCGCAGATTTGCCCTTTGAGGGCCGAAGTTGGCCCGCAGTTTGTCGACCCTGGGCTAGATTATACATAACTGAGAATCTACGAAAAAATTGAATTTTTGACACAAGACTTTTGTAAGCAAAATTTTAAAGAACATTTAATTTTTTTTCTAAAAATGCAATTTAATTAAACAAATAAAAGTATCTAAGTAAATTTGTTAACTATCTTTTTTCGACCACAAGGTAATTTTAGATTAGATGTATACATACAAGTTCTTGGTATTTTCACTGTAGCAACAATATCTGGTCTAATGATCCAAGTTGTGTGGTCAAAATATTTTGTTAACTTGAGATTGCAGCACGACTTATTAAGGTCCAATCCTAGCTCTGATAAATTTTGCCGATGCTTCCTTTGGCTTTTATGTACAAAATTTATATATAGCTTTTTTAAGTTGGTTTTTTTATAATTTTAATTAGTTTAAACTAACGATAGGGGTAGGGAGTACTTGGGTGATGTTTGCTAGACTTTTTTTTCTTTTCGATTTAGATGTGTTTTAGCATTATTAAGAAGAATTTGATATTAAAAAAAAAAAATTCAAAAAAAAAAAATTCCGAACCCAAAAATTGATTTTGACCCCAAAAATCACTTATTTTCATGATTTTTAACTTAAATAGTAATAAAATCACTTATACATGTCCTATACTTATAATTTTTATCTTAAATTAAAGTTTACAGTTATAGGCAAACATTTAAAGACATTATAACTGTGTTTGTAACATTATGACGTCATAATCACACAAAATATGTAAATTTTGACATTACAGTCATTTTATTAAAAAGAGCTAATTTATTCTGCTGTTGTGCTTTTACATTAGTGTAATGAACTAATGCTTGCATCATTCATTGTTGAACTCAAGAGAATATTTAGAGCTTGTTGCAGTTATGAGAAATGAAGTTTAAAATAAATGATGCAACTTTTTATCAATTTTATTTTATCAGTGCAGTAAAACTGGCTAGTGCAACAAATCATCAATATATTAATTTTGAGTTTTAGATAAAAAGTTAAAGTTAAATTATATGTTATCTGCTTTAATTTAGTTATTTTAAAAGTTTAATAGTTATTAAATTTTTTATATTTTTATTACACACTAGATAGAAATTTATTTAATTTTTAGTTTATTGTTTAAGTGGTTTGAAAAGTATTAGATATCTACAAGATCTTCAAGTGTTTTATAGTTTACTCAAAAAAATTTGATTACTTACTTCTTAGTTGCTTTTGTACTAAAGATTTATAAAGTTCACTATACTGTTAAAGATAAAAAAATACAGTTTTTGTTAATTTTTTTACAGATGAATAATAGTAGTAATTTAATTATAATTCTGGGAGATTGCCTACCAACAACTTATGATGTTGCTATTAACATTTGTTCTAACCCAAAATCACAAAAGATGAAAAATTGTGTTAAGGCGTATGCAACAGCTCTCATTTTACAGTGGACCAAAGCATTTGGTGAAGAATATGTTCTGAAAATAAAACAAGTACAATCAAAGTTGTTAACTGTAGTAAATAATTACTTTAGTAAAGTGTATAAGGAGCAGACCCGAGATAAATCAGGTGTCAAAAAGAGTTTGAGGCAGCTCAACAAAGAATGGAGACAATCTAATATATTTACAGGTAGACATAAAAACGTACCTCTAGTTGTTAACAAGTTGTTTGACATAGGCAAAAACATGGATACTCTTACTGGAGATGAGGCATGTTTTTATACTGATCAACTAAGTTCCCGTTGTGGCCGTATAAGTGAAGATGTTGATTTGAAATATGTAACTGAAAAGCAAACTGAGTTAGAATTAGCACAAGCAGCTCTGAAGCGAGACATGTGTGAGAAGTCATACATTTCGGAAGTTGATGTTGAACCTTCAGTTTCCAGTTCAAATGATGGTAGAAGTACTATCATTAGCACTAATCATTAACTTAATGATGCCATAAAAAATTATCTTGCCTATAATACATTATAATTTTTTAATGTTTGGTTATTTATTTTGTTGTTATACTAATTGAATAATTATCTAAGAGTTTTTTAAACACTTATGACTAAATGAATTATGACATCAAACATCACGCTAATATACATACCAGTACCACATCATTTAAATCTTTAAAGGTAAGTAAGAAGTTTGTTTAAAATGTTAAAGTAACTGTTACTTTTAGAATAAAAAATTTTAAATAGAGCTATGCTTATTAAATTTTTAAAAAGTACTATTTTATCGAAAACATTTACATATTTTGTGTGGTTATGACATCATAATGTAACAAAAACAGTTGAAATGTCTTTAAATGTTTGCCTATAACTGTAAACTTTAATTTAAGATAAAAACTATAAGTATAGGACATGTATAAGTGACTTTATTACTATTTAAGTCAAAAATAATGAAAATAAGTGATTTTTGGGGTCAAAATCAATTTTTGGGTTCGGAATTTTTTTTTTTTGGTAATTTTTTTTTTTTTAATATCAAATTCTTCTTAATGATGCTAAAACACATCTA
Organism: Thalia democratica; assembly: GCF_965202585.1. Lineage (NCBI taxonomy): Eukaryota > Metazoa > Chordata > Thaliacea > Salpida > Salpidae > Thalia > Thalia democratica. Next base: position 66,360,817 of record NC_139165.1, read on the forward strand.
AATCAAAAAGAAAAATATAAATTTTACAACATGACCAAAAAAATGTGGTGTACTCCCTACCCCTACTAACGAGTTTAAAAATAACTATACTACAGTTTTTGACTAAATAAAAGTTTATTTTTTCAATTGTAAATATTTTACCAAATTCATAGTTCTAAGAAGTTAAAAAAATCTTATTGTTGAAACTAGTTGTTTCAATGATATAAAACTTTTTACTTAAATACTTTTTCGACTTTTAGATCAAATATCAGGAATCGACCGGATATTGCCTTTTTAGATCCGGCCCGATCTCAATTTGAAAAGTATATCCGGATCCTGCTGTATCTGAGTTTGAAAAAAAGATAAGTAAAACTATTAAACTAATAATAAAAAACTAGTTTATTTTAAGCTAGTTCATCGTTTAATAAGTCAGAATGTTCTTCAAGCTTTTAAGACAATCTGCATCTGAGTTTCAATTTTTTGAAAATTTATCCGATTGTATATTGACTATTTTCAAAAGCTGTACTTGTTTTTACACTTTAAAAGTGAACTTTTAAAGACATTTCTTTTAGTTTTATGTATTTTAATATTAAGTACACAACTAGTCATTAGGGTGCTTATAAATACGGCGACCTTAGAGTTTTCAGCTATTTTTTTTTTACATTTAGCAAATATAACAAAGACACCCTGTGCAAAATTGTAGATGGTTTGAAGAAATTCCCACTTTTGCACAAATAAGTTTCTAAATAATATAAACTAGCGTTAACTGTTAAATTATTATAGTACTATTTTTATAATAAACTATTTTGTAAAACTGAATAATTATAAAAAAAAAACAGCATGACCACAAAAACTATCCTCACTAACTTACTATTTTCAAAAACTTTATGATAATTATTTTGTAATTAATTTGAGCTCTTATTAGGTGAACTGTTTAAGTGTATGATCACGTATAACTTTTAAAAAAAGTTGAAGAGAATATAGATAATGAAAATATATTAATAAAAATTAAATTTACCAAGTTTCCATTGTATTTTTCTAAGAGATTGTCACTTAAGCTAGAAGTTGACACAAAACTGATCTTTATAAAGAAAAAACCATTTAGTAAACAATACAGGTACAATAATATTCTTTTTTTTGTTTCATATAAAACTCATGTAACAATTAGCATTTTATATGGTTATAGATGAAAGTTAATTAAAAAACTTATAATTCTGGAGCTTATCAAGTACTTTTGACATAAGAATTGTGACAATTTTGGTTGGTATTAGTTCAATTACGGCTTATTTGTGCGTAACGACTTATTGTACTCTATAGAAAAGATACATTTTAGCACCTAAAATAAAAAAAAATCTGGCAGCTTTAATTTAAATAGAATTGTGCTTAATATTAGGCATATTTTATTTTTAATATTAACAAAGTAAATTGTAAGTATCATTTGTATCAAAGTTTTCAAAACAAATAAATCATCATGAAATTTAATACTGAAATAAAAATAAGTTTCCTAAACACTTTGAAAAATATGCAAAAATATAACTCAAAAATATCTAATAATTTTAAAACATATCAGTAGCAAACTATACTATTAATATAGTTTTATAGAAGTATTTTTTCAAAGTACCCCAAAGAATATTATAAACTTAATTTTTTAAAGTAAGCTTATTTCTTAAAATGCACAAACTTTTAACAGTTCTATCAATCTTCTAAGAGCAAGTCTAAGGAGTATACAATAAGCCTACCGAAAAAATCAGTTGGCTCAAAAAAAGTCACTTTCATGATTGTGGCTTCGAAATTAGAAAATTCTTCGTCTTGAAAGCTTAGAGTAAAGTCTTGCTTAGAGTTACAGTCTTGAGGCTGACACGGAACCGTGCTTATTTTTTCTTGACTAGAGGTAGTAAAAGTTACATAACATTGTCCGCAAGAAAAGCCACCTTGAAACTGAACTTTGAGTCGAAGTTTCGATTTTGTACTTATTTGTTTGGCATCATCAAACTTAATCATTATCCACTGTTCTTTTCCCTAAAATATTAGACTTTTAAAACTTTTGTATCACAGGTCTATTTATAAAATCGTATAATGATAACTGACAAAAAACCTAAAGTTATTTTTTTTAATTACCAAATACGAATTGTGAGGTACTTAAGCTAAAAAACCGTTAAATATATAAGCACTACTTTTAAATAACTAGTATTGCATATACTCTTCATGCTGTTTTAAGTTAGTAGCAGAAGTTTTGGTGACAAAACAGTTTTAGCATTATGTTAAAGAGTGTTTCTCTGAATAACAAAGAAGTCCTTAGAAGTATAAAACTTTCTTAGGACCCGAAATATTTGAATCTCTCAAAGAAAAACTAGTTATTAACAATCACAACTTAAAAAAAATTCTGAGATATATGAGTAAAAAAGCAGAAAATTTAATTTGTTTTTTCTGGAAGGACCAAAAAAAAAAGAAAAAAAGACTACTTATTTTTATTTAACAACTAGATTTCTTATTGTAAGATTTTTAAAATTTAAGTAAATAATTTTTTTAATGTTTATTTTACTAGTATTAAAAAATACAATTGGCTATAAAACTCTTATATTCATTTTTTAATTGTTAAAATACTGTTTTTTTCTTATAGGGCAAGAACCAATTCCTAAAAGTTAATTGCTTAGGGAATGAAGGAGAAGATCTATATTCTGAAATTTTTTAAAAACTTTGAGCAAACTGAAAATAAAAAAATTATTTTCTATAAGTTGTACAATTTTTTTCTTACTAGACTGACTTTATCATAACAGTTAATGAAAGTTCAATGTTCTATATGAACATTTTTTAGCATATAGTCTTAGCTTTTGAATAATGGCCAATTTTACTTTTTCTAAAAAGTTATAAAGTTATTATAGCCAAATTAAAACTGTAAATTTATACTAACGTTTTTAGGTAATATTTTATTTTAATAATAAGCTATTTTATTGGATTTCTTAAATAATTCTATTATTTACTTTACCTGTATTATTCAACATATAATATTGAGATTTTGATATTACCATCAATTTGAATAATTGTCACTTGTAGAAGTAACTTTTATATACTATATTTACATTTTTTTGAGGTTCTATAAGTAATTATTAATTTAAATAACCTAACCTGATCAGAATTCCAGCAAGTTTCTTCATTGTCATCAAACAAGAAAGTTTTCCCAAATTGTTTGGTATTTTGGTCAAGGACAGAGCTTACTTTATACTTGATTTCATTCAAGTTGATCAATGACATTATTTACTAAGGATACACACAATAACTCCTACAACTATTAAAACCGAACCTTTTATTTGATCTAAAAATATTGTAATGTCAACAACAGACTAAGTTAAAAACATTGAATTTAAAATTATACAATAATTTGTAAAATAGAAAAAAAAACTTTGTCACTAATAACGTTTTAATTTTACACTTAATAATATAATTTTATTGGTTAAATTTCCTTAGTATATAATTATATTTTAAAAAAAGTAAACCCCAGTGTTTTTTATAAAATTATGAATTTTCATTGTATTGGAAGTCATGTATAAGATTGAATTAAAACAATTTTAAGTTATTTATAAGTTTTCTGAGTTTTAGAAAATTTACAAGACTTCTAAAATAAGCTAATAACAGGGTTCCTACTAAGTTTTTAATATAAAAATCATGTTACTTTTTATGACACACTTAAAAAGGTAAAACAGATATCTGGTACAAGGTGCTGTTAGCTGTTGTAAAAAATTGAATAAGCAGTTAGTTATTATCAAAATGTGCAAAAAAATGTTAATGATTAGTGAAAAAAACTACATATTTTCTATCTGAACTTAGCAAAACAAAACAGAATTTTTATGTTTTTTATTTTATCAAGTTTATTTTCTGTAAAACTTGTTATTTGGTTTTCTAGTGTAGGGTAGGAGGAACTTTGCAAAAATAGCAACAGGGTTTTAGATAAATAAATTTCATATCAAAATAATAACTATATAGAAGATCTATGTTTTTATCTTGTTTAAAATTAAAAACTTTTCTAGTTTTAAGGTCAGTTAAATAATTGTATTGAAATTTGATTCAAACTATTTAATGACTTTAATTTTATTTTTGTGGATTTAATAAATGTGTAAAATTTATTGTTATTATGTAGACAAATGAAAACAGAGTTAAGATAATTGTTGCACATAAATAAAGAAAATAAAACCAATTTTAAATGTATTTTTAAGAAATATAATAAGTCTATTACCTAAATTACTTAACTTTATATCTTATTGTTGTAGGTTTATATAACTAAAAATATTTAAATAAAAGAACAAAGGCAATGGTCAGGTAGCAAGTATAATTTTATTTACAAAAAGTAAATTTTTCAAGTTTGGCAAAAACAAAGGGGAAAGTAGTCAGTGTTAACTAAAAACTAATTTTTCAAAATTTATGTAATTTAATCTTAAAATAGTATTAGATTTGGTTAATATATCTTGTTATGTAACATTAAAAACATTTGTTATATGAAAAACTCTATAAAAAATAATTACTTTTTTAAATACTTTACATTACACAATTTTGTTTTTTAGTTCTTATTATAAAACAAAATTGATTTAAAGCATATATTATATATTCCTAGTTTCAAAACAAAAAATAATAAAAATTCAAACTAACTATCTGAGATTGTTTGAATAAGTATTACTAAAATTAAATAAAATTATAATTTTAAAAATATTAGTTTTCATCTAAATTAGTTTTTGATTGAGACTTAAATTTTTAAGAACAAGCTTATTAAACTACTGATTACAATATCTAGTTTATTAACAAACACCTTTTTAAAATTTTACATATGTAAGTAAGAAAAACTTACTTAAAGTTAGCTTTTCACCCAAAAAAGTACTAGTTATAGTAGTAAAAACGAGTGTCAATGAATTAACCACAGGTACTGCTATTGATACAGCTGCAAAAATATACATGCTTTAATACTATGTTTTTTATAAAAAAATTCTATATACTATATCTTATAGTTTAACTCATCTCTTGTTAGTTTTTAAAATATGTACATTTAAAATATTTTTAATTTAAAATTTGAAAAAAAAAAGTTATTTAAGCCATATGAACCTTTAGGATAAATCCTAACAGTTGATAAATTGAAATATTAAACAGTTGTTACATTCATTTAGTTCAAAAATGTTTTAAATTCATATTTTATGTGAAAGTTGTAAGATAAGTTTCAAACAGCATTTTTAAACATAAAAACATTTTTATCACTTTCACTTATTTAAGTTAAATTTTACTAATTTTCACTTGTGTAAACTACTTATTGTAACAAAATACAAAATTTAGCAAATGTTTTGGATTGTTGTAAGTATGCAAAAAGATAATTATTTTTTAGATTTTAATTAGTCTAGTTATCTGCATAAAATTAAGTATGTTTGTATTGTTTAAAATTAGCTGCATGGATTAAAATTAAATAAAATTATTATAAAATATATTATGATTTGTTTTAAAATAAAACTTTTATTTTAATTATAACTGTTATGCTCAAATTTGATAAGTTTGTTAACTTTTATCAATTTTATGATTAAACAAAAGTAATTTAAAATATATAAGAAATTATTATATTTACAATAGTTTTAAATTTTTAAACATACAACATCTATAAAATAAAACTAATTTAGTACATTAATGAAATTTTATTATTTTTGTAATAAAACTTACAAAAAGTTTAAATACTAATAAATTAATTCATCTTATTTTTTAGAGTTCAAAACCAAAGCTCGTTACTAAGTAAATTGAGCAATTTTTTATAGTCAAAACAAATAGTTATATATAATTCAAAACCAGTAACATTCTAAGTAACATTTCATCTTACAGAAATGTAAAACTGAATTTCAATTTTTTTATTTACTTACAACTCCATCACTGTAATGATATTAATAAAACATAGACTAGTTTCATAAGTTTTTAGTGAAAAGTAAACATTTGAGATTTATAAAATAATTTTGTATTGGTATTACTCCCGTTTTTTAATATTTAATGAAATAATAGCATTTAAATCAAAAAGGGCTTTAGATCAAAATAAAATCAAATTACATAAGTCTTGAAGATTTCCAATCAAACTTTTGGATTAATCATTTTAGCATATAAGATTTAGCTTGGGACATCTCAATATGCACTTGTTTGCAAAAAACAGTTATGGTTGAAAATAAAAACTTTATTTTGGTAAAGTTACAGCACAAATATTTATGAAAACTTGTATACATTTAAATGAAAACATTTATAAAACCTTTTTTTTACATTGTGCTTCTACAGTTTTATGCTTGTATTTTAAATATGTTGTTTATAATGACATTAGCACTTCTCCTTTTTTTTTGAATTGTTTATTGCACTTTTTTTACTTGACTAATTTTTACAAAAATGTATATTTAATTCCAGTTAAATTTTTTTTATTATTATAAAGTTAGCTCAAAACAGTACTTTATAGCAAGTGGTGATCAGCTCTATGACTGAAAGGTCTTTCTCTACACCAACCCATTGAAGCTGTGAGCTTTAACATTTTTATTTCTTTCTTTTAGTTTTTTGACAATACATTAGTAATTTTTTTTACATTTAGTACAAATACACAGACTTTTTTTTCATTGATCAACTTTAAAATAATTAGAGGTTTCATAAAGGTAATGATTAGTACAAATTTTCATAAATTCATTTGAAGCACCTTTGCTAAAATTAGGTTCTTAAACAGATTGAACTTTATTTGTCCTCAAATAAAAAGTTTATGTATTTCAATAACCTTTATAAATCATATTAACTTCAGTCTTTTGGAAAATTTTAAACTAGCTTTTTTAAGTTGATTTAACATTCAATTTAAAATTAATATGCAATTTAAAATATTTTGATTATTTCAAGTTAGTTTGATGACAAAAAGGTTTCTCTTTACACAGGGCAGGGTTGCCACTCTTTGAGCCAAAAAATCTTCCCTGAGTGACCAAAAATTTCCCTGAGTAACCTTAAATTTCCCTGAGTTTCCCTGAGTATTTTTCAAATCTTTAAAAAAAAATTTTCTCTTCTAACACAAATTATTAATACCTCATTCTCATTTTTCTTCTTTAATAATAAAAGGAAGGTTGTATGTGTATGCTTCTGCATTAAATTTATGAAAAAAACTGTTTTCAAAAACTCAAATAGTTAACAACGACTTTCATTTCTCTAAACTGTTTGATTTTACTTAAGTAAATATAAATTTAAAACTTAAAAAAACTACAATGTTAATACTAAGAATATTGAAGAACTAGCCGCAAGGCTAAAAAAAATTCTAAATAACCACTTAAATAATATAAATTACTACTTTTGAACAAAATATTGAAACTGGATTAACTAAACCTCATTCTAGATCTAGAAAAAAATTTCCCTAAATTTTCAAAAACTTCCCTGAAATTTAGAGAAAAAATCAAAACTTCCCTGAGTTTCCCTGAGTTAAAAGAAAAATGTCAAAATTCCCTGAGTTTCCCTGAGTTTCCCTGAGATTTTCTACAGTTTGAAAATTCCCTGAGATTCCCTGAGTTCCCTGAGTGTGTGGCAACCCTGACAGGGTCTATTGATCATACTTATTTTGAGTATAGTTTTTTTATGTTTTAAAGTTAAGATTTTATCTTTTTGTTAAATAATCTAGTTTTAGGATGTAAACCTTTTATATTATAGAAGCAATTTATGATTTGTTAATTTAAGCCAACAGAAAACATAATTGTAGGTAGATTTTTTTATAATAGAAAAACATCAGACTTACTCTTTCCTCTTCTTATAAAATATACATTTTAATAAGTTTCATGTTTAACTACAGAAAGCTAGTTTTAACAGGGTTGCCACTCCTTTTTTCAAAATTATTTCCAGGTTTTCCAAACTTCTTGCAGGATTTTAAAAGTACACATTTTTGGGTCTATTTTTAGTTTAGGGTTAAGTTTAAGGTAAAAAACAGTGTTAAAAAGAATAAAAACATTGAAAACATACTGTAAAGCTACTTTAAATATGTCTTTTAATTAAAAAAAAATTGACCATGACAAGTTTTTTTAACTTACATTATAGATTTTTTGAGTCAAATCAAAATTTTACTACTGAACATGTGAAAATTGTTAAAATTCCAGGTTTTAGCAGGTAAAATGGCAACCATGTTTTAATGACAGATTAAGAGGCTATTTTTGGTTTAAAAAGTTAACATTAATAGAAAATTAAAATTTAACTTTTGCTTATTATTACCTGTGTATTTGATACACATAAAGAACAAAATTGATCCAAGTTGATTAACAGCAATTGGTAGAACAATTTTCCAGTTCAAAAACAAAGACAAAAATCTACCAAATAAGTTCCTAAAAATGCTAGTCTTTCTTTCTGTTATAATAAAAACACTTTTATTCTTGATTAGTGGATTAGTAACACCCCAAATAAGTGATGTTCCTATTAATAGAAGAAACTGAACAAATGCATTCATTCAATCTATGTGTTCAATAGATTTTTAAAACAGAAAAGAGAAAAAGCATTCAAATTTAAACACTCATGTGTAACACGCTCTAAAAACTTTAAAGTTCAAAAACTTAACAAACAAGGCTTTAATCAGAGACAAACCAGAAGCAATAAGTATCTACTAAAAATCTACATAAACGAAACAAGAATCGCACAAATAGTGCAAACTTATACTATTAAACTTATAACATTTTGTAAATTAACATAATTTAAAACCTTATGTTTATAGCTAGCAAGAAAAATTTTTACATAGCTTATATTTAAAAAAACAGCTTTTTTTATAAAAAAATGTAAAGTTAAGGAGCCTCAAACTTTGTTTTGTAAGTAAATATACAGCATACTTTAAGAATACGCTGTAAATATGAAATTCCTTCTATTAAACTTGGAATAAATTTTATTTAAAAGTGTAAGTGTTTTAAAGTTTAAAATTTTTTTTACAAAATTGTTCATTTTTAAAATACTGCTACGCTACTTTTGCAGTAATTATCTTTTTAGATTAGTAAATTACGACCAACAAATCTTTAAGAGTCTAGCATAAGATGTGAAGAATGAAAGCAGTTATTAAACATTTTAAGTTATGGATATAAGAAAAACTTATACACGGTATTAAACATAAAATTATCATAAATGTTAAAAACTTTACAAATGTTGAATCAAAAATTTTAGCAGTTGTTTTTAACCTTTTCAAAAGCTGTACACAAAAACTACTAAAAACTTAGTTGTATGCAGTATGCACACCAGATAAAATTAATTTACTTATCTTTAACCAACCAGTTCGAAATTATTTTTCTTTACAGAATTTGACCGACTAGGTGCATAAGAATCTAAGTGTAAAAACAATCTACTAACTTTTAGCATGGTTGTCTTCATAACTTGCCACGATTACAGATTTTGTAGATATAGCTATTGTAATATTATTCCGCAGAGCAGTGTTGTCATAGTTTATGAACTTTCAGATGACCAAACTTAACAAGTACATATATGCTTTTTTTTTGTTTTTAGGTTAATTCTTATTCTCGATTACTTTCGTGGCGATATGCTTATAGACAATTTATGCCCTACGCCGTTGAGCAGAGAACTAAAGATTAAGATTATGACAAGTATTCTGGCTCGGATGCAGTAGTCTATAAGTTTTGGATTTTTTTGTCTAGTTATACAAGAGTCATTTTGTAGAAATTCCGGAAATCCCCTACTATCATTAGTTGATTAAAATTTAATATCAGGGACAAAACAAGCTCAAATAATTCAAATCAGTAACAAAACTTCAAATGTTTAAATAGTAAATTATAACTGAACAATCAGAGACAAAAAAATAATTTTTATCTATTGTAACATTTATCATCATATCGCAAAATTTAATCTGAAAACCACTTATCGACCGCTTATTGAGCGTTAAATGAAGAAAAAAATAAATTCGAAAGGTTAAATATACAAACCGATAATACACTCAGTTTGCATATTTCACCTAAATCAAGATCATAATATGATACAAAAATATTTACTATTTTTCTAGGGTTAAATTTTAAAAATAAATTTAAGTTAAATTTAAAAAAAATAAATATATAACTACACAAAATTAAATATTAATAGTTTGATTAGATATTAAGGATGAGTAAAAATTATATTTCAATTTTAAAGTAAAATTGCAATTGACAAACAAATTTTAAATCAACGATATTTTTTTAAAGCAAATGTTATGACATAGACTTAACATTTTTATAAAAGACGTTTAGAAATTAAAATTTTGGTTATAATACAAGATTTAGAAGAAAATTATTGGTATTTACGTTATAAAATCGATATTCATCAATAAGAACTTTTTTATAGTAAGAACTTAAGAAATAAGATTAAGTTTATTTTTAATTATAAAGCTAATTAAATCAAGTTTGTTTTAAATTAAACAAAATCTTAAAATTTAATATACAGTCTAAAATTTACTAAAATTTAGGCTTTTATTATTATTTACTTATTTTCTATAACTAAAACTGTATAGTTTGCGAAATAAATAGCCTAGTCAACTTAAGCATATAAGATACAAGCAAGGCTAACTATTGAACATATATATTATCATATAACTACAAATTTTAAGTATTTTTTGTATAAAATTTGAAAAAATTGTTTTAACTATTCTTAAAATCATTATAATATTTGAACTATACTTAACATTTACACTTTTTACACTATACTTTATGTTTTTTACATAAATAAGTTTATATAAAGTTAATTTTAATATATTAATAAAAAGAAAAATTTAGGTTTCATTTTGGCCGTAATAATTGTATAACGATTAAAATTTTTAATTTATAGCTTGCAGCTTGATAGAAAGAAAAGCATTTAATTTTTAAATAGTCCTAACCGGTTTTTTTTTTTGGAATTTTGACACTAAGATCAGTCGATATTGAACGATTTACATTGTAAAAGGTTAAAGTTTTGTCTTCTTTTTTTCAAAAGCTAGTTTTTTGTTATCATGAAAAATTTATAACATTAATTTTGAAAGAAGTAACTAGCAAATATAAATTATTAAATTTTTTAAATGTTAAGGGGATAAGGGGTTCTAACATTTTAAACAAATAAATAAGCCTTACATTTCAAAGCTTAAGTTATATGCTATAAGATAGTTTTTACAAAACTAATAACTTATTACTTTTGAGATATAACAATTTTTGTAAAGTAATTAGGATACAACCATATAGAATAAAAAATTTTAAGGGCAATTTTCTCATAAATAAAACAAATTCATCGAAAACCTATCTCGTCCTTCATTTTAAAAGCAATACAATTTAAAATATCATAAAATGTATTTTAGAACAAACTTGGTTAAAATTTGATCAACAATTTTTTGGTTTAATGACCTGAATAACAAAAATACCTCTCGGTCATCGAGTTGCATACCCAGACTTAATCAAAATTATAATGAGCTAAAAATTAAAAAGAAATTTAAACTCTAAAACAAAGAGCTCTTTGAAAAATGAGATTATTAAACTTTACAACCAACATTTAATATTTTACTCAAAAAAAAAAAAAAAATAAATAAAAATATTTGATCTTTTTATTTTTTTTTTATGTGTGTTTAAGAATTTCGACTCTACTACCAACTTATTTTAAATTATCCAAAAATAATTAACAGTAAAATAAAGCTATAACATTGAAAAAAAAATATAATAAATAAAGCTGCAATAATTAAAAAAAAGGTAAAATAAAGCTATAACATTGAAAAAAAAAAAATAATAAATAAAGCTGCAATAATTTAAAAAAAAGTAAAATAAAGCTGTTTCCATAAAAATAAATGCTTAAACTAAAAAATAGTATAAAACAAATTTTACAAACAAACATCATTTTAATTAAAACTATCTTTTTTTTACAAACTTTAATAAATGTTTAAATATATGAGTTTAACTATACCAAAATAATAATGTATACAACCACAAAAAACACTGAAAATAGTAAATAAATTTTTTCTTTTTGAAAAAAATAAATAAATAGTAAAAATAAATAAATAACAATAATATTAAGATAAAAAACACTAATAATCATAAAATATGTCAACCTATTGCTAGTTTAAAATTTTATCAGTGATTTTAGCTCATAATTCAAATTTTTAACTTTCTTTGTTAAAAAAAAATGGCATTAAAAATTTTATGATAGAAATTATTAAAAAAAGAAATATTATTTATTAAAAAAAAAAAATTAAAAATCTGTTTCTAACAAGTTGTTTAAAATTTATAAACAACTACTCTGAATCTAACTTTGGTCCCTTATATCTTGTTAGCTACTTTAATCTAACAAGCGGTAAAGTGTAACAAGTATACTATCTGATTATAAACAAAAAAGGACAAAATTAAAAAAAAAAGTTTTAGTACCCCTATGCCCTTAAATTAGTTTATTGGAATTTTATAAAATATTTGATAATATTTTTTAATTCTATGAGTCTATTATACAATTCGGTTTTGTTTAACATAAAAATGTAACAAGGTTGAAAAGCGACCCTTTAAAAATATGAATCATATTTTATAAATTAAAACAGTAGGGGTGGGGGATCCACCATTAGTTTATCAAATTTTAAGAGTTTCAACTTAGCTACCAGAAGTTTTTAAAGACTTAAGAAAATTCAAAGTAACTTTTGAGTTATGAGCGATCAAAGTTAGTGAACTCGATAGGTTCTAATGGAGTTAATACCATACCTTATAAAACTTTTAATTAAGGAAAAAATGTAGTACTCCAATTCAAGAAAAATATAACAAAAATCACAAACATAATGACTTAAAAGAAAAATAATTCATATTAAAAAATTCAGAAAATCTTTTTAGTTAAATAAATATGCACTGTAGTTTATAGTTAAATTTTGCATATTATAACCAATATTATTTTATATTTAAAAAAATGTTAGACTACTCTATGACCATAAGAAAAGCTTGCTTTACAAGTTTAAAAATGAAGACAAAAATTTTTATTAAATATTGTAAGTTACTAATCAAGTATACGAGAAAACTTTCTAGAAAATAATTAACATGCATAGTCTTTTCAAACAAATACAATTTTTTGATAAAAAAAAATTTAATAAATACCATTGTTTTGATTAAAATTATGTTAAAACAAAATTGTATTTACAAAATGAATGAAATATTTTTGTTAAGTAATCTCAACTGTTCATTTGTTCAGATAAATAACTATAAATTAAAAAAAAAAAATATTTGATGATCTACAACTTAGTAAATTTTTCAAAATAAAACATAAATAAACAAAATTATAATTCTTAAACTTTTAGATGACAAACAACATGAAAAAAAAAACTTATCTATCATTTATAATTGTCTTACACTTTTTTTGAAATTTACTTATTATATCATCATATTAATAATTAAATAAATAAAAAATTTAAATAAATAATACATATTGAATATTTTTTGTATCATTGTCAATGAATATAGTTATTTTTGATCCTCTGTATGTGTCAAAGATTTGATTCTATAGGCTCCCAAATTGTGATGGCAAATGCTGTCTGTACTCTGTATTCCATGAGTTGCTCTGGTGTTTTAGTCATGTCCATTTGTTTTATACTACAATTAATTAGTATAAATCTGAAAAACATTGAAGTATAAAATATGGTGCATGTCTGTTATTAAAGCTATTATTTTTTTTTTTAAATCCCATGGTGGGAACATTATTCTGTAGATAATCCTTGGTTAAAATATCAAAATTAAAATCTACTAAGTGTGGGAAAATCATTAAGCCCAAAACTAAAAGTCAAAATAGAATTTTGGTAGAAAAACATCAGTCTCATTGTTCCTTCTACAACAATAAACGTATTTTGAAGTGAGTTGTCATCACCTGTAATTCTACCTTCCCCTTAAAAATTAACATTAAACTAACCAAAAAAAACTATTTATTTAACTGAAATAAAAATCCTTTGGTGACATGTCATTTAGCAAACACTCACAAGGTTATAAACTCAACATTAAAACCACAAAGTGTGGGAAAATCATGAAGATTAAATTCCCAAGCAAGTATATGCCGACGCTGAAACAAAAAAATACATCAACAATCCAATTGTGTGGTCACTGCCACCAATGTGAACTCACAATCAGCTGTTGCAACTTTAAACCAACAAATATCTAATTAAAACTATTAAAAACTCTACAAAAATATTTTTAAATTCTAAAATACTAACAAAAATCAACATTTGTTATTATTTTTAACAAATAAATATAACAAACAAAAAACTCTTATAAAAAAGTCATAGGAGAATTTGTCTTAAACTATTTTAAAAAGGGTAATCTGCAAATTTATGTTAAATAATCTAAAACATTTTTTTAAATGCATATAGTAAGGCCATAGGGGGGGGGGGTCCGACATTTTTTTTTACAAAAATTAACTTTGGCTTTTATATGAAAGCTTAAAATACAAACTACAAGCCTGTTTTTATAGAATTCAAAAATATCATTTAACTTTTGAGATATTTTATTTTTTGTAAACAGTTTCCGATGCAAACGTATGGGACCGCAGATTTTTTGGGGTCAATTTTCTCGGAAATTTAAAAATTCACTAAAAATCTATCTTCTCCTTCATTTTTCAAGCAATCTTCTTCAAATTTTCAGGAAATGTTCCTTTTAATATTTTGAAGAATCCTAATGTTGGAATTTTTTAAATTTTGAAAAATAAAACTTTTATCCACAAAAAACTAAAAAAAAGGGTAGTTCTTTGACAATATTTTTTTTTTACTCAAAATTAAAAAAATTCCTACAATAGATCTCTTTAAAGTTTAATGATACATATTCTGTAAAAATTTCAGAAAGATTACTCAAAAAATGAAGGAGGAGATAGATTTTTAGTGAAATAGTCTTTTTTCGCATTTTTAGTTTTTGCCTTCTATAAGGAACCTATTGAATGCCCTTTCTTTAATCGCTTATATCTCAAAAGTTACTTTGAGTTTTTTTAAGCGGTTAAAAGTGTCTGATAGCTCAGATTAAATTCTACAAAATAAGATCAAGTTGTAAAAAACAAAGTGGACCCCCCCCCCTATGGCCTATTTGATGGGGGGGTATATATACTAAATATATACTATTTGATAAACCTAGAACCCTCTTACCCTGAATATTCAGTGGTTCAAAAACTTTAGAAGAGGTTGGAAAATTTGGTACCAGCCCTTTCTTAACCAATTTTAATGGACCTAAAACAGGACCACCATGTGTACTAGGTAAACTATTTGTTGAGTCCTGGTGAGGGAAAAATGTAATCTTTAGTAAAATCTAAATGAAGTGTATTTTCAAGATTTTTAACTATTTTTTTTATAAAAAGAAAAGATTCATTATTTTTTAACAATAATTTTTCAAAATCATTATTTGAAATACCTTCTGGAAATTTTTCTTTAATTTCAATAATAAATTTAATGAAGTTGCTGGCCATTTTTAATTCTAAACAAAATCTGAAAATAAACAAAGCTATGATAAAATTTTCTATTTAATCATAGCTTAAAAATATAAGTGTATAATCTTGTATAGAAGATAAATAGTATGAGGGTTAATCTCACATTTATATTTGTTTGATTAGTGTTTATTTCTTAATTTTTCATTATATCACCCTGTTGTTACTAGGATAACTAGTTAATACTTCTTGTTTTTGTTTATATTATTTTGTTGTTACTAAGAACAATTTGTTGAAAGTTTTAAAGTTGAAAGTCGAAAGTCAGCAAAAAACTGGGAATTCCGGAACATGTACAATCGGACCCGTTATACAAATGAGATAAAGCACTGATACAACAGTATTACGTTAAAAACATCTATGTTAAACTTTTATCCCAAAGTTTTACCCAGAATTATGATAAATTTGTAAATTGAAAAAAAAAGATGTGTAAACTAATAAAGTATATATTGTTTATTGAACGATAAAAAAAGCGCTTAAAAAGTTTGGTCTAAGGACCTGGTGTACAAAGGAACCTTTCGGTTTTCGAGTCGTACACCACTAAATAACAAGAAGCTAACTATTAATTAATCAGAAGCGCCTAGAATTTGCAGCTGAGAGACTATGCCGACTGATGAGTCAGCAATGCTGGCACCTACCCCCGTTAGAATCATTCATTATTTTTATCTATTTCGATTCTAAAATATTTTATATTTGTGTTCAGTGGAGCGATTAATAGCAGTGGATATTTGTAAGCCACTAGGTAAGTATTGAGCAAACACTTACAACACAGATTGAATGCACTTATACATGATAATATTATTTTTATTTTTTAATCAAACATACAGTTGTCCACATAAATTGTACACGATTTTATTTATTTATAATAGTTTTTCATAGTTTAATATTTTTTTTTACTGTGCACAAAAATATACTTTTCTAAAAGTTAACTTTCTATAGATAAACTAGCTTAAGTTTATAATTAAGTGTTTACAACATAGAGCATAAAATTTAGTAATTACCTAGCATGATGTCACACCAATACCAAGCTAAAATTATACAATTTTTGACATTTTTTAACCATAATTTTAGGCTTAAAGTTAAATGTTTTTATTTTTAAATTGGTATAATGTTTTGAAACATATTGTCTGAAATTCCATTTTTTTTTTTTTTATGGTAAAAAAACATCAGTCTCAAACTCCACCCCTTGCAACGATAAACGTTTTCTGAGATTTTCTGAAATTTTAAATTTTAGCTGAAACTAATTAGAATTTTTTGTAGTTTGGCATAAAAAATATATGATATACATATACAATCTCTTACTTAAAAGTTATTATCTTGTTTATTTTTTAAATAAATAAACAACTATTTATGCATTTATATAGCTTGACAAAATATAAATATCTTTTTAGACTTATTACGCAAACATCATTGTTTTTCAGCCTAAATTTATGGTTAAAAAAAATCAAATATTCTATGATTTCAGTTTGATATTATTGCAACATTATGCTAGGTATTTACTTAAAATTGTTTATGCTATGAAAAAAATTTAAGATTTAAAGTTTTTTTACAACTATACTTCATACAGTTTTGAATGCATCTATTTTTACTTTTTAAAAGATTGATAACACTATAATATGTGGTCCGATGGTGTAAGTAGGAGTCATAATAGCGGCTTCTTTGGGTTGAATTTTGAATTTTACAAGATTTGAATCCATTACTGACACATATACAAAAAAAACTTTAAATAACATTAGTATTAACTATTAATGTATCTATAGTACTAATTAAGTACTAATATAAACTAATATTTTCCAAAAGTCTTCAAATATTTTTTGCAAAGTAGACCCTATAAGTAAATCCTGTTTCTATAAGTTATAAAAATTAAAAAAAATGTATAAACTAAAACTGTGTGGTCTAAGGGAGATAGCTTTGAAAACTCTCTGAGTTCAACAAAGCAAGTTTGAAACCAAGTGGTGTACGTACACATATACAAAAAAAAACTTGTAGTATTGAATTTCATTTTAATTAAAAAAAGCAATTATAGCTTATAATGTACATGTAAAAAATTATAATATATTCAAATTACTCTAATTTTTACAAAAAGTTCTGTACATAGTATAATATTGTTTGCATTTTACTGTGCACAGGTGTTCCCTTTAGGAAACAATGGTATAAATAACACTAGTTTTTTGAGTTGAATATTTTTTTTACAGTTAATCTTTGTTGTTGTTGTAATTAACAGTTCTTATAAATTTTAAATGGTTAATAATTGATAACATCTTCATATCAGTACATATTCTAAAGTTTATTTTGTTTTCGGTTTTAGCTAATGGTCAAGATTTAAACTATGCAGTGTACCAAAAGGGTGCAGGACCTTTTTCTTACTGGAATATCTTTGACTTACATATTTGCCTTTTATTCACTTTATACACAAATTACTGGTTTGTTAAAGTTCTAAATGATTTACTGTTTACATAGTTAAATTGTAAAACTGTTTTGTTGTATACTAATCTGTATTTATTTATTTTTAAATTATTGATTATTTAAATTGTAGTTTAATAGAATATCAGTGATCTAGAAAATGTACATAACTTAAAAATTATATTTAAAATTTAAAAAATGGTTTTATGAAAAAAAAATACATATTTATAGTGTAGAATAACTTATATAAAAACAACTTTTGATAACTTTAATGGCTAACTCTAAAGTTTAAGCTTGGTTTTATAAGAAAACTGTTTAAAACATTGAAAGTATGTAAAATTATTTCTTTAATAACAATGTCTAAAAATTTTTACATACTGTAGTAAATAAAACTTTATTTAGGTTTGTATGGAAGAAATGGAATTATTCCAGTTGCAAATGTTGTTGAAAAGCATGTTAAAACTGCCGAAACAAAATTCAAATCTACTTCAGCTGAAACTCTCTTTTCTCAAGTTCCAACTCTTATATACTTTTTTCAATATTCACCTGAAAACTCTATGGAGATTTTTTGTATAACTGGTTAGTTTTTAAGTAAATAAAATTTAAGTTTTCTAAATTTTATATTAGTTATTTTCGCCTAAAGTCACCATTATAGCGATATGTTTCAAATATCAAACTATTCTTACTAGTTCAATATTTACAAAAAAGTATTTAATTTTATGAAAGTGCATTCTCATGAGTATTAAAGTTATAGATCTTTTGTTTTAACTTCGAAAGTAAAAGTTTATTAATGTAATGTTACTAACACTAAAATCAATTTATTGCAGTTTATACCTAATAAACATTGGTCAATGCCTAATAATGTAATACTGGTTTTAGAGATTTTTAAACTAACTCAAATTAAAATATATTTTATATATAAGTATTTAGTTTTATAAAACTGAAAAAAGGATCAGTTAAATACAAGGGTAACAGTAATTAAGGTAGCAAGTATTATTTCACTTCCCCTATAATGTCAGCATCAGGTGTATACTATTGCTTATTTTAGTTGTGTTGTAGTTTGATTCTATTTACTATTGAAATTTTTATTTTTAAGGAACAATATTTGGAATATTGAGTGGTATTTTAAAAAGTTGGAGGAATTCTATTGTTTATTTTTCCATGTACTTGCTATACTTATCTGTCTTCAAAGTAAGAAATTTTTCATAAAGTTATTTTTCTATTAAAAATTTTTACTTTTTTTTCTGTAAGAACAAGATTTGAGTTTATAGTGCTTTTGTAAAGGTTTACTACAAATCCCAATTTTTATCTAAATTTTTGTTACTCTTTACAATTATACAAAAAATATTTGCTAATTAATAGCTTACCTTTTATCAGTAGCAGTTTTAGTGCACTGCACATAGCTTTTATTTAATAATCAGTATTTACAATTAAAAAAACTTTTTCAGTCTTGTTACACACTAGTAAAAGATATTAAAGAATTAAAGAAATAGATTTTTTGAATTAATTAAAAAAATTGACTGTAAAATCTTGTCAGTGTCTATAACTTTTAACATTTTTTAAAGACAATTTTTTTCTGTAACATTTTTATAATCAGTGAAAGTAAATATAGTAGTTTTAATTCTATTTTTAAATATTAATATTAATACAGCTAAATGTACAAATAGTTTGAAGTTTTATTTAGTATTATAAACAAAGTTAGTATAGAAAAATAATTGATTTTTTAGCCAACAAGAACAAAATTTGTATAAAATTGAGTGTTTAGTCTATTTATATAACTTTAAAATAAGTTAGTAAACATTTTAAAGGTTAAACATTTTTTAGTTGTTGCTTGAAAAGAATAAAACTTGTATTAGTTTGTTACACTTCACTATTAAAAGTTATAAAGTTATTTAAGTACTGTGTAGCCATATACCATTTAATTCCACTTTTTCTATATAATTTTTTTAAAATACAACAAAATCCTTATCTTGTTTTTCAACACTATATTTGTATTTGAGTAGTATTTTTTTTCGTGAACTTATTTAATTTTATGATATTTTTTAAAAATTTGAAAAAATATACATTTTATTGAAACGATTTACACATTTACAGATTTGTTTCCTGCTAAATATTTTATTTTATACTACCAAATAACAATCACATGTTGGTTGAATTATAACTTTAGTCAGTTGCTTTATTGATTAAACGTTTAATTTAGGTTGGCTCTTCATTTTTGTGGTTTCAATGGGACACTTTGCTGTTAGAAGCTGGATTTTTATGTGTCTTGCTTGCTCCAACCTTGCCAAATACAAATAATAAGTAAATATGTTAAAAATAGTTTTTATTCACAATTATAATATTAATAAATACATGATGCAAATTATTTAGTTTTTTGAATTAATACAAAATATTTTTTACAAGTAAAGTATTATTAGTGAAACATTTTAAAACTATAATAATTTTTTTTAGTTATTTTGTTTATATAATAACTAAAATTTAATTTACTGCTGCTATTTGGAACAAAACTAAAAATAAAAAATGTAATTTTTCATCCAATTATGATTTAATTTTCTTAATACAAAAAACAAACAAAAATCAAATCAGTTTCCACTGCAGTACAACAATACAGTTAGAATTATTAAGCATATCACATGTCATTACAGAAGACATCATGCTGTAGTTCCGTGGTTCTTGGTGAAATGGCTGATGTTTAGATTGATGTTTTCATCTGGCATAGTAAAATTGACAAGTGGATGCCCAACTTGGTGGAAACTTAATGCACTTGATTATCATTACGAATCTCAAGTTTGAATATTTCTTTTAATAGTTATCAAACTTTTTAGTAATAGTTATTAAAGTTTGTATTGCCATCAGAACAAAAATCATTTAAAATGTTCATCTTTAATTTGAGTATGTTAAATTTTAACATTAATTATTCAAAGAGTTTCTTTAGCAACAATGTTTCAACCAATAGGTTTTATCAAGCTATAAAGTCTTTAATAATAAGTAAATGTATACGAAATACAAGTTTATCTATACTTTTTAATTTTGGTTTTCATCAAATCACTAATTTTTTAAAATTGAAATCAGTAAATTTGTAAAATAACTTTAGTACAAAATGTATACAATTTGACTAAACTAGTTAAGATTTATTTTTAACAAAGTATTCAAATTAAAATCAGTGCCTTCCAACATGGCTTGCTTGGTATGCACATCAGTTACCATCAACAATACAAAAGTTGTCAGTTATAATGACATATGTTATTGAAATAGGATTGCCGTTTTTCTTTCTCGCTCCTATAAGATCGTGGAGAATTTTATCTGGATATGCTCAGGTGATCCTTTAAGTTTTTAAATAATTTTTAATGAAAACATTTTTATTTTTATAAAAAATAGTTGTTATCTTTATAGTAATTTCAAACTACGTTGTTTTGATTTAAAAAAGTTCGATATATTTAATTGTTATAATAAAAAGTAGAACTATCAAAAAGACTTATTTTAAATTAAAATTTCACATAATGTTAACTTTTAGATATTCTTGATGTTTGCAATAATTTTGACTGGAAACTACAACTTCTTCAATTTTTTGACTATTTTGCTGAGTTTACCAATGTTTGATGACTATCATTTTGACTTTATAACCAAAAAGATTTTTGGTCAAAAAAAGAATGTTAATCATTACAGTAATGAGTGTTAGTTGAAATACTTGCTTAAAACTTTTGCTAATTACCTAGCATGATGTCGCACCAATATCGAACTGAAAATAAATTATATGCAGTGTCTATTTTAACCATAATTTTAGGCTAAAAATCTATGTTTAAAGCCTAATATGTTTAGTCTAAAAAGATACTTTGTTTTATTCAAGCTTAACAGATACATAAATAGATTTATGTTTATTTATATAAACTAGTTAAACTTAAGTATTTAGTCGCTTTTATTTTATAGATTTGTAATCGATACAAAATATTGTATTAATATAGTCGATTCACATTGTAATATGAAAGCGATTAAATATTCAAGTTTTATTGCTTAATGATAAATAAGTTTGATTTTATTATAAATTTTATATATATATTTATAAAATATCATTTTTAGCCTAAAATTATAGTTAAAATAGACCCCAAATAGAATAAGATTCAGATAGATATTGATGTGATATCATGCTAGGTTAATACCATATGTTTAATAGTTTGTTTTATTTTTGTTTACGTTCAGTGTATATAATAATTATTTTAAACCCTGTGAGAGTCTTTTGTACATTTAATGTTAATGAATTGTTGACTTGTAGTAATTGGAAATGGTCTAGAAACAAGTTTATTTTATAAACTAGAAAATATAGCTTTCTATAACTTCTATTTTAATAGTTTTTGACACAAAACATAATTAACATAATTTCAGATATAAAATAGGTTGACTTGGTAAAATAAGAAAAATTTATTTTTAATTAGTATTTTTATAACTTAGAAGCTTGCAATAATGTTTTTGTTTATAAAGACTTATTTTAAGACTCAGTATAAAAAAAAACATTAAAAAAGTAGTTTTAACTATCAACTATACTATTAAATATTGTAGTCTCATTTTTGGGTGCATGACTACTTAAATTCTAAAAATTGAAATTAAGACAATTCAAATTATAATAGTTCTCAGTTATTGCAAATTATAGTTAAAAAAATTTTTTTTTAATTATATTTTACTACTGTAATCTTATTAGACTAAATGAGCATTTTTATTATTTTCAAATTTAATATATTTTTGAGATGCGGTTAAAAGAAGTTTAAAAACTAACTAAATTATGGCTATTTTTAGTAATTTTGAGTTTTCTGTTTTAAAAAATAAAATTTTACATTATAATATATTCTTTTAAGTAGACCTACATGAGCATTTTTTTTCAAATTTAAATTATCTATTCAAATGTGGCCCTTTAAAACTTTTTATAAAACTTTTTAATTGTCAACATCTATTGTCGTAATTTGAATAGCCATGTAACCTTCATTTTTAGTCATTTTTTACAAAAATTTGTGTTTTAACAAATATTTAAGTTTTACTCTATGTACATATAGTTTAACTTGAGTCTTATAAGCTTTTATTGCATTAAATACAAGTTTTTCAAATGAAATACTTATCATATATTTCCTTTTCAGCAAATTTAATGAATTTTTTTTAATGTATTTTCGTACCTTTTTAGCTGATTTGAAAGAAGATACCCTTTGGAACTATAAAACATTTGCTAATTCGTGTGCAATCGTTGGTTTTGCAATATTATTTAAAAGATTGTTTACTTCCAACAAGTCTTTAATATTAAGTAAGTAATAATATATTAATTATCTTTCATATTTTGATTTAATAAAAACGAAAATGCTTTATTAACGGTTTGTGTTTATAATAAATGAAGATAATTTTTTATGCATGATAAGTCATTTAAAAAGTGTTTAAAAAAGAATTATATTTAATAAAATCTCTATTCACGCTTTGTTCAAGTGCACTTTTTTAAACAACACTAGTGCTTTTGAGTTTTAGTTAAAGTGTTTTTAGCTAAAGTAGTCAAAACATTTTATTTACTTTTTATTTTAGCGAATTTATCTACCTCTTTTTATATAGTTATTCTATGACAAAAATTATTATTTCTGAATCACTACTGGTTTACGCCTAACTAAATTACTTACTTAAATTACTTTTTTTATTTACCTATAATAAAAATACTAAGTAATAATTAATAAGCAAACACAACCTATCCAATATTGTTTTATGTTTATTAAGGTTTAAAAAACACTATCGAAGTAAAGTTAAATAATTAATATTACTTTTCCACAAATATAAATGATTAAATACATAAATCTTATAATGTAAACGACTTGACTGTTCTACAAAGGATTGAAAATAATATATTATTTTTGTTGTTTTGTTATACTATATTATTTTTTTGACTTATCTAAAAAAATATCAAGTTGTTAGTAAAATTTCTTAATTATATAATAAGTAATGTTATAAATAATGTAAATATTCAAAAATTTGTTTCAGATTTTACAATGGATGACTTAAATTGGTTTTTAGAAAAATCAATATACATTATTACTTGGGTTGCAGCAATATCATTTATTTATACTCTCATAAACGCAGTTTACTGGTTAGTTATTACTTCAATCGTTGAGGTTTATGTAGACACTATTTACATATTTTGAATGTATCCAGGGGTAATGCTCAAAATTTATAAGTTCTTCTTAATTTGATCTTTCCTTTTTATAAAGATTTTATAGCACAATTTCTAACACTTAAAACAAAACACTTACTTTGCAGCTTAAGATATAAAATAAAAACAGCTATAACAACATTTGAAAATTAATAATTTTAATCCACTTAATCTAACTATCATAGCTTCTCCAATTTTTATTTTATATTAAAGCTATTAGAACGCAACTATATTTTTAATAACATGAAGTTAAAAAACTTAGATACTGTTTCAAAAGGGTGTTAAGAAAACCTATAACTAAATGTTTGCTTTAGTTTTTACAAAAAGAAAACTAGCTCTAGAAATTCAACTGAGACCAGCTCTTTAATATACAACATCAGCTCATTCTCTAAATAAACACTTAGTTTTTCTGTACTAGCTTTTGAAAGGTTTGTAAACTTTACCTTAGAAAAAAAAAACATATATTAAGCTTGGTATTTTCGTAACACTAAAAAACTATAATTATTTTTTGATCTAGCGACCAAAAATTTTAGGAATAAAAAGTTGATTAAGTCGAAAAGAATTGACGTGTTTAAAGTTTTAAAATACTAATTTTAGACAATTTTTTTTTAAATTAAAGAACAAAGTTTTTTTTTAAACTAAAATTTTTTAAAGGAAAAAGTTTTATACGGATAAAATAGTAATAAATATAAAAATTGAAAGAAGTT
Source organism: Thalia democratica (assembly GCF_965202585.1). Classification (NCBI taxonomy): domain Eukaryota; kingdom Metazoa; phylum Chordata; class Thaliacea; order Salpida; family Salpidae; genus Thalia; species Thalia democratica. Next base: position 66,385,477 of record NC_139165.1, read on the forward strand.
TGGTAATAAAAAGTAGATAATAGCTTTTTAGTAAAACATTTTTTGCCTTTTTGTTTGCACCTTAGATAATGAACCTGTTGAACTCACCGAGTTTGATCCTCTATGTTCCAAAGGATACTTGCAATAAAAAGTGTCTGATAGGTAAAATAAATATCTAAAAAATAAGTTCAATTTCTAAAGAAGAAGGTGGATCCCCTAAGACTCTAATCTTGGTTATAAGTTATTGATTTTGGTTTATTGTTTAGTCTTAATTAGAGTTTTTCTACTCATATAAAGACCATGTATAAGTTAATTTTTTTTACGACAGTCAATTATGTGAAAATGAGGCTTCTTTGCCGAAGAAAGTTGGTCATATAACCAAGTGTTTCATTATGTTGCCAGTTTGTGTATTTCTTTTTTCGATAAGCATGGTGAGATTATTTGTTTCTATTATATGTTAATTTTTTTAGTTAGTATTAGTACTTTTTTAGTAAAATTTCGAAGAATTCAAAAGTTTTAGTATTAAAAAAAAGTTAGTTCGACATAAACATTACACTGATTGAAAAAGTTTCAAACTTTATTTGATTTTTATAACAATTAATTTTTTAACATGATCCATGTTTTACTAGTAATTAAGAAATTTTTTTATTTAAAGAAAAAAAGTTTTAAAATTAAGTTCTTAGATACTATAGCTAGTTTGATGATAATTCGTTATAAATTATTAGTATTATAAATGGTCTTGTTGTAAAGTATTTACTTTTTATAGATTATGATAAATTTAATGTATTACAGCACAAGATAAACAAAAAAAGAGAAAAGTTCTAATTAACTCAATAAGTTATCTCAATAATTATCTCATTATCTCATTAAGTTCAAACTTTAGATGGCAAATGTAAATAACATGAACAACATTCAATGCTATACTTTCTACAAATATAATTATAAAATTAACAGTTTATTGAATAACGATTAATTTTTACAAGTTTTCCATTGGACCATAGGTAGGACAAAGTTTCGAAATTAAAAATATTTTTTACTCTTACGACAAACCCAAGAATGTGTTCGTTTAAAAAATTTCCGGTTTGTCGGGCGAGATTTACATGCCTTCGGGCTGCAGTTTTACCTTTTGCTGGTCACATCCCTTATAAAATGATTTAAAACATGCTCTTGGCCCGCAGACTGCTTTTTGCCAACCCCTGCATTAGACTTGTTATCTAAAGAATTTTAGTAATTTTTTTTCAAAAATATGCGAATCGTTATTGATTTAATTGAGACTTCCTTTTCTTTTTGTTGATTAGTTATGTATCTGCATAGTTATGAACTAAACTTAAATTGATTATGTAAACTTAAAAATAATAAAGTATGTCAACTAAAAAACAGTTCTCAATACGATTAAGGTCAGCTTTGAATATAAAAAATAAACAAAAAGTTTCAACATATGTTAAAAATAAATTAAAATAATAATTTCATCGTTGTTCTTTGTTTTTCCGCATTTATTTTTAGGTTCACTGCTTTCAAAAATTGAAAACCATGGTCTTCATACTTGAAAATCCTTTTACTGAAAACCATTCCTAAGTACTCAACTGTAATGACAGGTTCCATTTTTTCAACTGCAACCCTCGCACGAGTACAACAAACTGCCTTCAGTTTTGCTGGAGTGGCACCAGTATCAGTCCAACTTCGAGTTGTGTCATTCGTACGGACTATTCAGGAGAATGACCGGCGTTGGCGGTAGACCGGAGCTTGTGGTAGAGGGCAGCTTTAATGTCGATGGACCGTGGAAAGTAATTTATTTTTTATTATTTAATCTTTATCTCCAATACTTTATTTTATGTGAAGTCTCTAGAAAAACGTAGTTTAATAGTTTCACCTTAGGTTTGTTAAGCTTTGAAATACTGCAAACTAAAGTGTGTTCACTTGTTTTGTTTTTGTTTTGTGTCGTGAATGTTGCAACACAATATCATTCAAGTAAAGCTCACGATTAAAACTATTTAAAAAATCAAATGTTTGTTAATAACAAAACTTAAACTTTCAAATTGTTAGCTTAAATTTTTTAACAGACATACCAGTTCAAGTACAAACCAGGAAAACTAGATACCAAGCCAAAATGGGCGGGTAAGTCAGCTATTTGAATCTCATTTAATGTTAGGTGCATTAAAAGTGTTTTATTGAATGATAAAAAATATCAGCACCACACCAACCCCGACTTGATTGGCAGATGTGGTTTGCCGCTCTTGGGTCGTACCAACATAATCCCTGGTTTGTTTCAATGCTACACAGGATGTTAATCGGGCAGAAGGAAGGTTGTTTTATATTGTTTTCATGAAATTATTTTCTAATTCGTTATAAAAGTTATAATGGTTGGAATTATAGTTAAGTTAAATATGTTTACTATATTTTTATCGAGGTCAACATTAAGTTAGTCAAAGTGTTCTTTTCTTAATCATGTCGTCATTGTTTTTTCATCTCACTATATGTACAAAACTTTTATTTAACAATAAGAAAACATACGAATAAAAATTAAGGCCTTTTATTTTAATAAGACAACAACAACTTATCTAAAATTAAAGTTTTAAGCAAACAATTTACAAACAGTAAAAAAAGTTTTATACTTGTTGGCTTTAAAGACTACAAGCTTCTTTGTAAATTACCATAAAGATAACATTGTTATGCTGGACCTTTTGTTTAATACAAATTTTTTTGGTTTTCTAACAGTGTTGGACTTACTAGAGCACAACCCTTTCAAAGAGAAGCCTCCCACCTTCGTTAGAGCCGTATTGTACAAGTACCACTACACATTGTTGAACAACACAAGCAATCGGTGGTGGTACCGTGAGAAACAGCGTGATTATGTCTCCCCGCTGTCCGTTGACTCGGAACAATTGGATCATTTTTTGGACTACCACGGACTCAAACCTTTAGTTCGTTCTTCATTTCATTCACTTTGAAGAATAACTATTACTATTTTGTATGCTTTCAAAATGTACTTACCCCACATAGGTGCTACGTACTATAAATAGTTTAAAAAAATTATTTATTATGGTTTGACATGACATTTTATAGTTTTTATAAAGTTATACAGTAAATTGGTTATAAATTTGTATTCAAATTACAGGGGGAAACGAAAAGTATACAAGAAAAGTCTGTTGTTGTAGACCTTTTAAATATGACTCGAACATTTTTGTTGAGTTATTCGACACCTTTCTTATTGTGGATGGTTACTGTTAGCAGTTAGTTAAATGTTTCTTAATTATTTTTTTCTTTAGTTAAACTTTATGTAATATTTATAATGATTTGATATTTTTATAAATTTTATTTTCTTACGGAAATTCAATAAACTTTTTTTTTTCAGATGTGTACTGTTTTTAAAATTAAAATATAAAATAATAAAGTTACGTTTGGTATTGAATTTTTATTAATTTCTATGTATTTAAAGTTTTTTATTATATTGATAAAAATTTTTGTTTCAAAAATAAAATATAGTTATTTGTAAATATGTGTAGCTTAGTAACATTAAAACAGTTAGGGTTGCCACACATTCATGATACTCAGGATATTTTGAAATTTGAAAAAATCTCAGGATGACTTAAGATAACTCAGACTTGTTTGAAATAAAAGTTAAATCAGGATGACTTAAGCCAGTTTAGCGTTTTTAAAAATATTCTGGATAGATTTAATATTGCTAAAAATTTCGGTCTAGTTTTTTCTAGATTTGAACGATGTTTAGTTGATTTATTTTCAATATTTAGTTATTTTGTAATCAGTTTAATGCAAGAGGTTAATTCTTATTTGTATAAAAAAGTGAAAAAAAGTTTAAGGACCTGAAAAAACTCAGGATGACTCAGGACAATTTTTTTTACTCACATAGTGGGAAATCTGAACAGTTTGTATAAGTTTTAAAAGATGCATGCCTAGTTTTAGATATGTTCTAGCTGTTTTGACTTTGTCTTTAAATTACAAAAACTTATATTCAAGGTGTTCAATTCTAAATACACACTTCGGTTTTAAAATATACTCAAAGGCATAGCCGTTAGGTAGACAAAATATTTAAGTTTGTAAAGATTAAAAAGCAATTAAAGCATGAGCTATTAATTAATATAACTTTCTGTACTTTTTAAATTACATTTTACGACTTAATGTAGTACTCAGAACCTTAGGGCATACATTAACGCATAATAAAAAAATTGCAATTTTATAAAAAATATAAGTTCTTTTATTTTCAGAATAGGAACTATCAAAAACCTAAAAACTGTCAAGTTTATTTATAAAAATTTAAGCTTGTTTTATTCGTTCAAAGATTATATAATTATTATATGTTTTGGTTTTAAGAAAACAAATAAAGAGATCTCAACTACTAGAGGAGAAATAATGAGTTTTTTCTTTCAAGAATTTATTTTACAAACTAAGTTTCGGTCAAAGACCTCTTCAGTGCTTAAATAAATCTTATTGAAATAGAATATATAATATAGAATATATAATTGTTTGGATTGACTGTGAAACATTGCTCAATTTACTGAGTATATATGCTACATAATTTAAAACTAGTGTTTTCTTCGTAAATTTTCTAAATAGTTGTGAGTTATAACAATTTTTTGATTTATTTTGTTACGAAATTTTGTAGTGGTAAAGATATAAGTAATATAAAAGTTGACTACCTACCAAAACTAACTATTATTTTACAGTTTTATTGATCAGATGCCTTCAGTTTTTTCATTGAAGAAATAACTGCTTTTACAATTCAATCATATTTAAGAGGAAGTTTTTTAGTAAAATTGTCTTCTGTGCAATTTTTACACCTCTAAGTTTCGGTATCAAGTAGTGATTTGTTCAGAATTTTTTATAGCAAATTGTATCAAACTTTTGGATCACATTAACATTGCTTTTTTTCAATATTTACTCTAATGTCTTAAAGCTGTTGCCTCAAACGTTTTTTTAGATTTTAGTTTATGTGATCAACTGATGTTTATTTAGTATACTTTGTTCGAAATTTATTTTACACATGTTTACGAATTATTTGTTTATAGTATGCTACTAACAGTCTCGTATTATACCTTGAATTTTTAACCTATTAACGTTGAAACTGTATTAAAAAAGTCTTATAATTGAATAAAAAATAACTTTTACAATGTTTTTAATTTAAATGATATAATTAGATACTTAACTTTTAGTTTCACTCAATGTTGTTTCAGTTTTCGCATTCTTTTTGTATTATACGTAGCTATATTTAAACAGTTTATAACAATATCAGTAGAATAAAAAATCAGAATTAATATTCTAAAAAAAAATAATTACGAAATTATTAAAAAAGAGTATTTCTAATAATTAATAAAAAACTTTACTTTGTAAGCTATTCTAAAATTTAAGAACTCAAAAGGATCTGGATTAGGTTTTCTAAAACTTATTTTTGTAATCGCCCATTTTGCAAAAAAATTGAGAGTTACTATAATAAATTTTTAGCTGCTCTTCAGATTAATTCTCCTTAAGTTAGTGTATGTTTTGCTATTAAAGTGCAATTCGAACTCTAATCAACAACTAACTTACATAAAACCAGGGACGTAGCTAACTCAAAAAAGTTACGAATCTACAAAAATTTAAACATATGAAATGACGCGTGATAACGTCCTAGTGGGAACACAGCTACCTCTAATGTTATTGAATTTAATTTGAAACTCTGCAGTTATGTTAATACATTAAAAATGGAATGTTGAAGTACGAGTGATAAGTGTATACAAGGCAATTTATTTTGCTCCACACCCCTATGACTCTTTATGTGTGGCCACTTGTGTAAACCCAGAAAACATTCATTAAAAATAAGTATAAAATATCACAATTTAACTCAAAAACATTTATATTCATTAAATCAAACATTTAACGTAGTCAATAGTAACAACAAGTTATGCAAATTTTTGTAACATAAAATTGTATGATTTTGGTTTTTGAAGCTACAGCTTCAATTAGGATCAATTTTGCAATGCAGCTTTTTGTCAAATTAAAAGCTTTAACGCGCTAAATTACAATTTTGTTGTACAATTTTACAATTTTGATGTATTTAATTCGTTTAATCTTTACGACACTAAAAACGCTAGAGAATACAATACATACATGTCGAAATTATCTCTAAGGAGTGCATAACTAAGTTTAAATGAATACTTAAAGCTAAGAAAGCAGAGTCTTTTTAAGCTGAAATAAAAGCAAGTTTTTTCGCATATAAGTTTACGTTTCTGTAGATTTACAGAAACGTACCAAGCCACGTGCCTGCATAAAACTATTACAGATAGTTAAAAAAACAATAAAATTGTGAAAGGTACTTGGGAACCATGTCTTACATTTATACAAGATTGAAATTTTTATTCTTTTTCATTCTATTTTAAAACTTAAATTTTCAAATAGGTATTTTTTACTGAGTATGTTTTAAAAATTTTTAGTTTAACTCTTTGTATATTTAACTCCCACACAAAAAACTCGACACTTAATTTAAAACAATTTTAATTATAAATTTTGCTTAATTATAGATTTATGAAAGTAACTAAATAGAACAAATCCAATAGAATTATGAAATTTTTACTAAATTTTTTGTAAGTTATTACTGTTTAGATTTTTTTTAACTAAAACTTTATGTAAGTAATGCTTATTATGTTATTATGAAAATTTAATATTATTTTGAGATCGAACTAATTAATCTAATCGTTTAAAGTAAAACTAAAATGCAACATTAGCAAGTTTCAACTTATAAATGGACTGAAGCTAGTTTAAATGTTATATGTTGAAATTCTCAAGTTATATATCTATGACTTGTATAAGGCTGCCGACCCCTAGTCTGAACTTAGTTAACGGTGACTTAATGCTTACGATCGTGTAGTTGTCATAATATTGATTAATTAAGGTTTAGTGATCTGAGTTTTTTTTTAAGTGCTTTTATAGGAAAAAATGCTTGAAAATAACTTAGATTAGTATATATATAAATAATGTAAATAATAGATATGGTAGATTTTTATTTATTAGTTATAGCTGTTGTTTAAAAATAATTGAATAAAACTTATTTACAAATTTTGCACAATAATTTTAAAAATATCTTAAATAAGTCTATAAACACACTAGTAGTATGAACGCTTTTACATTTATGAACAGTTTTTTTTTTATTCAATAGAAATACATACAAGTGCATTTAAAAGATATTTCTAACAGCAAAAAATGATAAAATATATTCTATAGGTTAGTTTATTTCGTATACTCTGAACGTAATACATTTAAATTAAAAGTTAACTGTTATTTTGGTCCTCCCGCAAATCAAGCCGTGAATGCGATATTGAATTCAAAATATCCTCAATTTCAGCTTTCACCGCATCGACTACAACATAGGAAGCCTCAGCAACATTTTCCGCTATCTAAAATTTTACAAACTGTTTAAAAACTTTGTGAAATTTTATTTGAAACATACAGTTTTGAATTATAGATTTAAATTAAGTAGAAGTTTTTGTTTATGCCTGAAAGCATTTCAACTCTGTTTAATAAATTATGAGTTTTAATGAACAGTTTAGCACAAATTTGTTGCTCCAATACCTTGTAAGCGTAATCTCTGCTCCTGCGGCAAACTTCGACAGCTCCTTCGATCTGATCTTCAGTAAAACTTTCTACAATCAGCGAATTAGCTCGTTCCCGCAAAGGTCTTGTTTCCTGCTCAAGAATCTGCAGAGAGTTTCTTCTCACTTCATGTGAAATTCTAACTGCTTGCTGCTTGACTGCGAATAAAATATTTTTAGCCAATAAATAAAACGTCCAAACGATATATTAAGCAGATAATAAGTTATATAAAATTATGGTTTAAAATTTACGTGTTTTCTATGAACAATAATAAAATAATGACTTTTTTAATCAAAAATTTTTCTAACTACTTTTTTTTTTTGATTAATACTATAAAAAATTTGTTTGTAATATATAACTTATAAGTTTAAAGGAGGCAAGTTAACAAAGAAAAAATATGGCTTCGTTTTTGTTTCACAGCAGAACAAAACTATCCATAACTTATTTTTGTTCACTGATTTAAAAATAATATTTACTATAATTAAACGTCAGAACTAGTAGAAAAGCTCTATTTACTTAAACTTTTAATTGATTTTATACTGGGTAAGTTTAGCTCGTAATTAAATATAGCTTGATATAATTAAATACCTAAGTTATTAAAAACAATCAATCGTTTAAGTATATTCAAATTATATAAATTTAATAATAATAATCAAAACTTTCTAGTTTTAATATTTAACACACGTTTTGACAAAGTTTAAATTTTTAAATCAAAAAAAAATATTTTAGCTGTAAAATTATATTTTCATAATAGTCGGTTTTTAAAACTTCTGTATAAAAAATTTTCACTAAGAAGTAAGATTGTTTCAAAATATTATGCCGTTGATAAAAATTAAAAACTGGTAAAAACGACCATCCTAAGAACATAAACTATTGATTTTTATAAAAAAGAATATTTCTCAAGTAATTGTTATTACTTATAAAAGCAAACAAATACACACTAGTACCGATTCCAAAAGATAAACTTCAAACATTTTGAAAGTTAAAAATTGCAAACTTTTAGTTATTAACAAACTAAATATCAGAGATGAAGAAGAAAAAGCTATAAGTTCTAAAAATCGAGGTAAGTATGGCCTACCGAGAAACCAAAAAAAAAGTTTTGAACTCAAGTACTTCTTGATTCAAACCTATTGGCTCACAGCGCCCTAAGTTGTATGGACTCACAAAAACACACAAAAAATAAATTCCACTTAGACCCATCTTATCTATGACTAAATTACCACAGTCAAATTTATCTACCTGTTTAATTTCCGTATTAGAACTAGTATTAAAAAAATTCTCAATTCACACAGTACCTGATACCTAATTCTTTAAATTTTGTTGATTAACTTAAAAGCTTAAATCTATCCCAACTTAACATTTTTATGGCCTCGTTTGACATAAAAAGTTTGTTCACAAACGTTCCATTTGATGAAGTGTTAAACATTTGTTTAGATCAGTTGTAAAATTCTGACTTACTTCCGCCTCCTTTCTCAAGATCTGTTTGTAATGATATGCTTTGTATGGCCACGAAGAATGTACATTTTAGTTTTAATTATCTCATGTTTCGTCAAATTGGCGGCGTAGCGATGGGAATCCCTTTAGGCCTTCAACTTGCCAATATTTTTGTTGGTTATTATGGAAATAGTCTTCTTTCATTAGATAACAGTAAGCCACTTGCGTATTATAGGTATGTCGATGAAGGTTTTGCTGATTTCCCTTCTAAAAACAATGTCAATAACTTTTTTACTTTGCCAAATAAGATGCACAAACGCATAGTTTTTACCCTTAAAGAAGAAATTTCCGAAAAAATTCACTTTCTAGACATAAACATTAGTAGAAAAAGCAACAACCTCTTTTTACTGCTGTGTACAGAAAAGAAAATTTTAGTCCAAACTACATTTTATTCGATTCAATTCGTTTTGTCCCACCAAACAAAAATTGAAGATCATACAATGCATAACCAACAGAGCTATTCAAATTTGCACGGCCGACTGTTTGGATTTAGAATTAGACAATATTTACAAATTTTTATTTCTCATTTGGTTACCCCGAAACAGTCATCAAGAAGAAAATTAAGGCAACTCACTTTAAAATGAACCGCTTATTCTCTTTCGGCCCACATCCTTACCCAGTCTACCTCCGCCTTTCTTAAATGGGTGAAAACTCAATAAGATTGGCTAAGCAAGCTTCATTAGCTATAAAATTCACCTTTAATAGCGTCTCGCTAAGTGTTGTGTACAACACCAACCGTCCGCTTAACGGAATTGTGAAAGATGCCACACCTACCCATGATTTAAGTAATGCAGTAATGCAGTAATTTCCGCAATGATATATTTAAATGTCATTGCGGAAATGACTACGTAGATCAAACATCTAAACGTTTCCACGTCAGGCGAGAGCAGCATGTCACGAAAAAGCTTAAAAGGTTTATTTTTAATGACGACGTTAAGCCAAAAGGTGAACAATTATCCATCCATGAACACCTCCTCAATAACCTTAGTTTTGCTGAGAACTACCTGGATAGTAGATTCGAAATTCTATCCAGAGCGAGAAACTCTTACCATCTCTCAGTTCTAGAATCATTGTTTATTAAAACTCGCGAGTCGAAAATTTGTAAACAACGAGATGTTTACAATTTAAAATTTTCTAAATAGCGTGTTTTTAGTATTACTGTTGTCGTTTTTTGTCGTATTTTGTAATGTACTTTTTAATCTAGTTTCAAGTAAAATTTTCACTCTCTTAAATATTTTTGTTTTAACATTTTTGTCTTATAAATAACTTCAAATTTATTAAACAGACTTTTACACTTAACTATTAATGACGTAACTATTTTAGCTCGACATTTCAAAATCATTGTTTTAGTCAGTATTTATTTCGGCCATCATCAACAAAGTTGAGATGTAGGTTGTCTCGATGCTGTTGGTCGTGCGGTGAAGTTCATTGCTTATAACCGATGGCATAAAACATCTCAACTTTGTTGATAATGGCCGAAATGAATAATGGCTAAAACTGATAAAACGACATTCGGCTTAAACGATTTGGCAGCGTCAATTTTTCGGACTTTACCCACAAACAGTCGCTTCAGTGCATTTGAACTTAAGCCCGCTTGGTTAAGGTCACAACAGCGGTTTATTCGCGACTAAGTCTGCCTGATGAGTCCTAAAAAGGACGAAACCGGTCGTAGGTTGTCTTGGATGCTGTTGTTGTTGGTCGTGCGGTGAAGTTCATTGTTTAAAATCATTGTTTATAATAAAATTTAAACTTCACTCTTATCAGTTTTTAGCAAGCTTATTCTGATGACGCGCTAAATGAAATTAATTAAATAATACTTTTTTAAATGAGTGACGTATGTTAAAATTTTTTAGTTAAAACAAGTACCAAAACCAAACTATTCAAATACTTGATTCACTTAACCAGTCCTTGATCTTAAAACTCAGTAGAGCTGTACGTATTTGGACAGCGCAACGTAGATAGCTGAATAAAATTTTTGCTTTAAAAAAGAAATAGTTCATTGAGCGCTTTTTTATCGTTCAATAAACAGTACGGTGCTTAAACAATTTTTATAAAGTAATTAAGTGATTTTTATTCAGCTTCTCCCTTTGGCGTCAATAATGACACACTGTTTAAAACCAAAATAGTATTTAACATGTTGGTATGATAGTTTTAAAATCTTTCTTTACAGCAAAATTACGTTAAGTTTACCTTGCTCAATAGCTTCATTTTGGGAAGTTGTTGGTCCGTTAACGATTGCATCGCAGCAAATACTTAAATTTTCCTTTGTCAGGTGTTGGTTTGCCAATTTGAACGCGCCTTTAGAAATTTCGTGGGCGGCTTGGAGGTTCTCCGTAATGAACTTGATGTTGTCCTCGCCAAGTTTTTCCACTGCATGCGCGTTCAAAACGTCCAGAGCTTCCTTTGTCTTACGCTGAGCTTCTTGCAAGTTTCCGTATATTTCTTCAAGACCATCCTCGCCTATTGAGTCGTTCAACTGCGTAGTTAAAGAGGCCAACGCGTTCTTTGTTTCGTCTTGTATTTTTTCAACGCTTTCGTATACTTTCTGAAGGTTTTCTTCTGTAAATACTACTTGAGCTATTTCCTTTGCTGTTTCCATATTCGACAGTACTTTTTTAAATAATAAATTACACAAAAACAAATTGTTTAGAGACAACAAGTATTACATGTTACTTTGTTAAATATTCACAGTTTTTGAATATGAAAATATAGTTTTTCAAACTTTAATATTTCTTACGTCATACAAAACAAAATTTTGCATAAAAAGATTATGATTTAGGCAAGGAGTCGGTAGCCTTTTACAAGTTACTGGTCAAATTTTCTAGAAGTAGTTGCTCGCGGGCCGCAGTTATTTGAAACAATTGTCATAGACAAAAAATAAATATTTTAAACCTAAAATTTAAATTAAGTATTATTATTAAATTTATAGCTTAACACTAAAAAAAAAGCATTTTTATAAAAAGTATGTTATTTGTTTGAAGAGTTATGCTTTGCGGGCCGCAGTTTTCAAAACCCAGATCTGTGTTTTAAATAGCTTTTAAGTACTCATTTTAACTTTTTACATCAGGGGTCGGCAAAACACGTGCCTCAGTTCCATCTCTTTAAGGTGAAACTTCCGGTAATATTTTGTCTCGATAATGCAGTTCGTAAATATAAAAATATGTCAAAAAGAATATATTGAGCCACGAAGAGGCCCCTTAAATTTTGCCCTTTACGTATAAAATGCTGCTGGCCTTTTCTTCTTCAACAAAATTTAAGTTTGTTGAAAAAAAGAAGATAGTACTAAAAAGAAAAACAGTAATCTAAACGACAAAACTTGTATACTTTTTGACATATTTTTATATTTACGAAGTGCATAATCAAGACAAAATATTACAAAAAACTAAAAAAATATAAATAAATTATTATGATCTTTTACATTAAATTATTAAAATATTCTCAAAGAGGTTCTATCTTAATATCAAACTAATAGTATTTACGCTACTTTTTTATGGTTTAAGATGCGTTTTTGAATATTTTTTTTAAGCTTTACGTATACTTTTTTATTAAACACCTAAGCAAAACTTTTAATTGTTTGTAATATGCTAAATGCTACTTTAACTTTAAATAAAGGTACGTAAAGATTTCTTAAAGTTTACAATGCTTATAATAAATAAGAATAGCCTGCTAAAAACTAAAACTTTTTAAAGTAAAGTTTTAAAATAGAATTTTACAATAATGGATTAACTTACATAGTTTTTGTAAATAAAAGAGTTGGCTTGGATAAAGTTGTTTTTTAAACAAACTGACCAACATGAATATAAAATTGATTACTCAATTAGTACAAAAATTGTAAACATAGTTAACTAAAAGGATGGTAGTACAATTGTAAATTAATTTTTTGAACGTAAAACTTTATGTTAATTTTTTTTCAATAACTTGTTGTAGCTTATCGTAGATAAACTTGCATATCTAACGTTTTATAAATTTATTGTATTGTTTTTTTCATTAAAAAGTTTTGCTATTTTCATTAGTTCATTTAAAGTTTTATTAAAATTATAACAGTTTTGAAAGTTAAAATATCATTAGTACAATATAATTATAACTATTTTAACACCAGTCTTTTAGAATAAAAAATGTAAACTAGTTTGAAAATAAAGTCTAAGACAGAAGATTTTAGGTTATAGTAACATACTAGATTAAATTGTAGATCCAAAATTAGAAATATACTTGATTTAAAAGAAAAATTTTGTAAAAAAAAAGTTAATAATTAAAGTGCTAAAGAGTTGCAAATCAAAAAGGTTGAACAAAAACTCACAGTTTAAGTGATTTTTTCATACAAACATATATTACAGTTTTTTCATCATTTAAAATCATGCGAATTTAGTTCTGATGTAGGAGTTTAGTTAAATTGTAGTAAACTATAAGTTAATTTTAGATCAAAAAAAAAAAAACAACAAAAGTAGTATTTACAAAAATATAAATGTAGTAAAATAAAGATACAGAGAAAAAAAACGGTTTATGCTGATCTTAAAACTAATATTATTACTTTAGTTTTCAAAAAAGTCAATAAAAATTACCATTAAAAGAGGGAATATTATAATAATATTAGCTGACTAATGAATATTACAACAGTTTAAATGAAAGCTGAAGTTTTACATATTTTTAAGATATGTGTTCTTAAGTATAAAAGCTAAATAAAACTTTTAAAAAACTTTCTAGTTTTCTCATGTACAATGTAAATAACAATACTGTTAAATTACTAAGTACTAGTTTTAAAACGTTTCATAAAGTTTAAAGATATGTATTAGTAAACTAATAAATGTTTTATAAAAATTAATTAAAAAAATACATAATATTAAAAAGGTCAACTATTTTGAAAGATTACCTGGTTATCGAAATCTAAGATTAATTTTTTTTAAGTTGGCCTCACAATACTCTAACGTTTAACTACATATATTAAACAGATTTCAGAGAAAGACTAAATGATTGTTTTACTGACCAAGTTTTATAAAATGACCACCTGTATTTAAAAAAAGTAAGAAATGAAACGAAAACACAACATTTTTTAGTTGGTATTAATTTACAAAATTTAGAAACTCTTTTTAATTAAATAGCGTTTAAAACATTGAATTAAGTTCAACTTAGTTGAGAGAAGGTTAACATAGAAAGTTGTGAAAGGTAGTTTACCACATAGGGCTTAACTGTCATATTAAGTTTAACATTCGATTACACAACAGGATTTGTTCCAAACAGGATGTGTCTGCAAAAATTTCTCCTTATTTGTTTTTAGATTACGAGAGAATGTTTAGTTTACGAAAGGTAAGGAGTTTACATGTTTAGTATTAGAAATTTAGAAGCATTTCCAAGTCTGGTTAATAAAACTATATGCTATCTTTCTGAAAAAATTAAATCAGTAAAAATAAAAAGTTCAATTGATTATATTGACTTTTAAAATATCATTTAAAATATTTAACCATAGGTGCTAACCAATTCAAAAGATATCGTATACATTATTAAAATCTTAAACATAACAAACTTTAAGTAAAAACTAAAAAGGACTTTCAATAGACAGAAAATAACAGCAGCGTGTTTCGAAAAATAATTGTTGTAGAAAGTTAACTAATTAAATCAAAAGAATAATCTCAACTAAGTTTTGAAGTCAAAAAATACAAAATATTGAAAAGTACTTGCGATATAATGCTAAATAAAACCGATTACAAAAGGTTTCTTTGAAACTTTGTATGTGACTAAGAATTTGTAAGCTTTCTCTAAATTTTAATTGCTAAGATATACTTACATTTAAACACGTTCAAAAACTTGGCTGTATAGGATTAAAATAAACTATTACTTATAGTCAATGTGTTTTTTATAAAATTGTATGATTTTTTGTGTTAGTTCTATAAAATTATATCCATAGAAAAAACATACCATATAGTATATATATAAACTAAACCGTAAAGTAGTATTATCTGTATACAAAAAGTAGTATTAAGAAATAAAAGTTTCATTTTTTATATTATATTGAAAACATATAAGTAAAATTCAAAGTATTTCTAAAAAATAAGTTTTAACCAAATTTTTTCAGCTAACAAACTGCATAAAACCTTACAGTACTGAAAACAAAAGTGAGCAGGTTAGGTTGTAATTAACTTTTAGCTTTTAATATAAATTTATAACTAATATAGTTGTGAAAATAATATTATGTATATACTTTAGAAACCTTAGTGTATGTTTTATTTCATACTTTTTTAAACCTGAAACTCAAAAGTTACTAATATACTAAGACACTAACTAAGTAATTATATTTTTCTTGAAAAGTAGTATGTTTAAGTGGTAATATGAACAAATCAGAAAGTGTTAATGAAAAGTTATATGATAAGTCTAAGTTTTATCAACCAAAAAGTGCTGATTAAAAGTTGCATAACTTTTTAGTTTTTAAGTTAGGTTTAGAAAAATCGATTAAACTGTCTTGAGTTATTTCTACAGCGCTGTTTAGGAGTGGTGGAGAAAAATTGAAAACAACTTTTTCAGTGCTTTTCGTAATAAACTGCTTTAGAGTACCATAATAGAAAAAACAATTTTGAGTCACATCTATATGACCTTGCTTAGAGAGCGAAGTTTATGATAAAGAAAAAAGAAAAACTAATTAGACTCATATAAAACAAGTTTTCATATGTTATTTAAATTTAAGTTTTATTTTTAAATTTCTTCTATTTGCACAAAATTTGTAGTATGATTAGGGTGTTTGTTTTAATTATTGTAGAACTTGAATAACAGGTACATAATTAAGATAAGTCTGAGTATAAAAAATATAACACTTTGTATATTTTGTTTTTGAAGTGCAGTTATATTTTGCTTAATGTCTTAGTCATATTTTATTTACATTGGAAAATTGACATCTTCAAAAGTTTTTAGTAATAAAGTTTATTCCATTATTTGTTTTTTAAAAAAGCTTGAATAGTATTAAAGTTGTGTAGGCTTTTTATTATTTTGTAATTTATTAAAGAAAAATAAAGTTTTGTTTTCAATTTTAAAAAAATACCAAAACTAATTTTTTTTTACCTTACATTTTGTTGCCATTATACATGCATTTTTCAAGCTAATACTAGATACATAAATTAATTACATTTTTCGGTAATTAAAATTTTATTTTTTATATATTTTTTCCTATGTTTACTAGATTTTTGAAAGGTAATAGTTTTATTAAGTACATAGTGTTAAATGCCAAGCTCTACATCTGAAAAGAATGGTTATCTTAAAAATGATGCCAATATAAAGCCAAGCAACAGTTTGAATGTTAAAAAATCATTATCTCTTTTCAGTACTTTTCGAGGATTTACTAAAAAAAGTCACAAAGTTAGTCTTGATTTAGTTTACATCAGTTGTTAAAAATTAATTTTCTATCGTTTATAAATTAAATCAAAAATGCTTATAAAGATAAAAACCAATATTTTGTCATCGTTTTAAGTTTGGAAGTTTTGTCAATATATCAAAAACTAAATTATTTACAAACTAAACTAAGCATTTCAATAATTGAACTCTATTTTAAAACAAATCTATTTTTCTAAAATTACTAAGTTTTTTATTTTAATTGAAAAAATAAGTTTAACATAAATGACATAGCAAGACGCTAGTAAAAGCGGCTATAGTTCAAAAGACAAAGACGGAATAAGTAAAGTCGTTTCGTATATATTTAAAAGAACAAACTCAATGACTTCAGCAAACAGAAAAAGAGCTAAAGAGTGGGTGAATTTTTCTAAGATTATTGGTTTTTAGTTAATTCAACAAAAAACTATCAAAAATTTTCACAGGAGAATGTCAAACAAAATGTCATACCGTCGTAAAGATAAAGCGATTGTCGGCAAGCTTACACCAAAAAAATCTTTGAGGAGGTGCAACCTAAAAGATGTCATAGAATCACCAAGTATGTTTTGTATAATTAGCTACAAAAAAATAAAAGTGTGTATTTCAACTGAACATGTTAATATATTAAAACATTTTTTTTTTGTTAAACAGTTTTAATATTTAAGTTTTAGCAAAATATTTAAATTTAGAAAATTCAAACAACTCTGATACATTATACTACAAAAAAAACCTTAATTATCAAGACTTGCAAGATGAAGAATAAAACAGTTTTAGAGAATATTTCTTACTAAACTGCTTGTTTAAATTTCAACACACGTTTTATATTTTATAACGATGTTATTACAACAAGTC
This sequence comes from Thalia democratica, assembly GCF_965202585.1. Lineage (NCBI taxonomy): Eukaryota > Metazoa > Chordata > Thaliacea > Salpida > Salpidae > Thalia > Thalia democratica. The sequence continues at coordinate 66,402,730 of NC_139165.1, forward strand.
TATTATAAATGAGATAATTGACTTTAAAAAAATTCAGTTTACTAAACTGTGCAGCTTTTTACATGAAATATTTTATGTATTAAATCATTACATAAACAGTGATGAAAAATTTAGTAACAATTAACGTAACTATCTTTAAAGATTAGATGTATTAAACATTGCTGTTAATTTTATTTTAGTTACTAAATAAAATCTAAGGAATTACAATGCTTATTTGTATAACATATGTAAGTTAAAAACAAACAAGCATCATACAAGGTTTATAAACAAAGCTGTTTAATAGATTTTCAGTATTGAAAACAAGCCATTAAAAACGATAAAAAAATTAATACGGTAGTAGAAAAGAGCTAAAAACCTTAGATACGATAAAATATATTAATTCATTTATTGTTTGAAAACTAGAAAATTAGAAGTTTTCATTTATAAAAAATTAAATGTTTGACTTTTATATAGAATAAATATAGATTAAAAAACCAGACATAAAGTGTACTAAATTCAACAATAAAGTATATATAAGATTAAATGTTACACCATAAGACCATTAATAAAGGCCATTTAAGCAGATTATTAACTTTAGTAACTTTATTGCTTTTATACTAAGCTAACAACATGATATTAGTGAAAATAAATATAAAAACTGTTTGCATAGTAGTTTTATAAAGCAAGTTTAGCCAGCTATATGCATTTCCATTACTGTTTTCTCAGCATTTAACCAAAGCTCAATTTAGTTCTCAAACTAAAATAAAAACAACTAGGATGTTTAGTTGTAAACGTTGTATTTAAAATGGTTATAAATAATACGTTTCAGAAGCTTTAAGTTAATATTCTTTAAGAAATATGTAACTGTGGTTTTTTGACTCAACTTCATGATTTTAATTGAAATAGAAGCCTAGGTAGTTATTAAAAGTTAAAACTATGCATAAAGGTCAGAAACACCATTATGGTCGATTTAAATTTTGAATGAAAACTAAACTTTTGAACATTACATAATTTTTTTATAATATTGACGAGATAGTTTTTCTAAACTAGTGTGTTTTTATTTTTAGGGTTAGAGATCAGAAGGTTTTTGTTTAGACTCTATGTTTTTGATAAAGGTTTGGGATAAGGATCATCATAATCTTTGAAAAAAGTTTCAACCTATGAAGTATAAAACTATCCTATGATCACTTATTACTTTTCTAAATAAAATGTTACAATTCTTTACAGTTTAAAGGGTCACCAAAAAAAAAGTTGTAAAATTTATTCGTTGAAACTGAACTGAATGTATTTCTACATTCTTTGAGCTTAATTTATTGGTTTGTGATATAGTTTATAATAGTTATTAGTAGTGGCAGTTGTTAAACTTTTGGAGATTTTTCAAACATGTAAACTAACTTTTACTTAGTTTGTGCGTCTTATCTAGTAAACATAATCAAACTGTAAGTTTATAGGTAAATGTTTAATACTGTTGTCTTACTTTAAAAGTAGTCAGTATCTAAAAAAATTGATTAACTTGCAGGTAAAAAAAAAGACTTTGTTGTTTTTCCTTAAAATGATATTTACTAACTTCAAAACTTTACATAGAATTATAGTTTTTTGGAGTTATTTTCTCTTAATTAATTTTTTATTATGTTTGTGAGATTAAACATCAAAATTTTAATTTAGTTTTTAATAGTATGATCAAACTTATACTTATCAGTAAGTACCTTTAAGATTTAAATAGCTTGAAAACAAAATTTTTAAAAATATAACTAAAATATTTTACGTTTTTATAAATAAGAATTCATTTCAAATTTGTAAAACTCCTTTTTCATGCTTCGGATATCTAACTTTTTTGGGTAAGTATTAAAACGTACTAAAAAAATAGAAATAAAAAATGTTTTTAATTTAAGATTTGAATCTAATTTATAATACGGCAAGTATTAGATTTTATTGTTTTGATCAGTTTTAATTTTTGAATAATTTTTAGTATACTTGCCTCTTTTCCACGGCTACTTAAAGTCAGAGTTTAGTGAGGAAAACCTAGACTTCCTTATGTCTGTAAAAGAGTTTAGACAATTTCCGAATAAAGAGAAAGCTGCAGAGATTTATGAGCTTTTTGTACGCATCAACTCTTTGAAAGAAGTAAGACATCCTACTGCTGATACAAATAAACTTTATGGAATTTATTTTAAGCTAGAATGTATTAATTTGGCAGTATTGTAATTTTAAAATCTTTAACATTCTCACACTTTTTTTCCTTATAATATAACTTATAAAAGAAAAAATGTGTACATGAGGTAAATAGAAAGATATAAAAAAATCTAATATCAAGTTGCATTTACAAGCTTTATGTACAAACACAAATTTTGAACGTTTTAAACTTAAGCTTTTACTAAGAATTGAAATAAAAGTGGAATAAAATTATAATGTGATTGTTGTGTTGTTAATAAATACTAAATGACGTTTAAAAGATAATGCTATGTAAAATATAATACAATAACTTCTATTATTTTTTAAAACTAACTTCGAAAAAAAATCTTAAACATACTATAAATCAACTTTTTTTTTCAAAGATTAACATAGAATTTGGAGTGCGTAAAAAAATTGAGCAAAAGAAAGATTCGGGAGATAAAAAGATTTTTGACGAGGCTTATGAAAAGGTGTTCAAACTTGTCGAGTCCGACTCATTCACTCGGTTTAAGCAGACTATGTTCGAAGTATGAAACATGGTAGTGATTGAAAAAATGGCTTCTGTGATATTTCAATATTTTAGTGAGAGGATTTAAAAGTTTCTTGCGATTAGTTTTTTTTAAACTATAACAAATTTATCTAAAATAAACTCCTATTTTGAATATGTACTAAAATATACATGAACTTCTATATAGTTTAGAAAATGTACTCAAAAGTTATTTAGCATTGATAACCTTAGTTTACACTCTTCTCTCTTCAAAATAGAAAGAAAATATGTAGTTTTTTGCCTAAACACTTCAAAATATTGCAATTATACAATATTTTTTTTATGCGAAGTTTTCATGAATTATTACAAAGCTTTTTTCCGTCAATTAATATTTGAAAACAATTTAAAGTAGTTAAAAAGTATATTTTTTCCATTTTTTTTCTTAAAACCTCGATAACTTGAAAAACAATTTTTATTTAAATAAAGTTTTACAAATCAAGTCTTTTACTATTTAAAAAAAAAAATAAATTACTCTTTTCTTTAATCTATAAAACTTAGACTTCTTTTTGTTCAAGTTATTAAGTACTTAAGTTAAACTTTAAATATTTTTAACCACTATTTTCCGATTATTTTTTTAATAGAAGTATACAAATAGACTTTTGCAGTAGCATGTTAAATTTGACAACTTAATTAAAATCCAGTTTATTATTTAATACTATTATAATGTACAATGAACTTCACCACACATCCAACAACAACAGCATCCGAAACAAACTACGACCGGTTTATACAAATTACTGTTATAATAAGTTTTTAAACCAACTAAAACATAAAAAAGGATTAAAACTAGTAATCTATCGGATCAACAAATAAGGACCCTGATCATTAAAAAAAGAATGTCCTGCCGGATACGGAACAGGGTCTAGATATTTGAACATTTCTTACACAATCGATGATTAACTATACTATGAAAATATTTTCATTCTTTTATTACATTTCTTGGTTTTTTTAAAGCTAATAATAAAAAAAATTATATAAATAATTTCTGATTTACTGATTTTTACTTTAATAGATTTTTCATAGAATAGGGGTGGTAAAAATAAAGGGAGCGGGTCAGAATGACACAGCGACAAAATGACACGGTCGTCAAATAGACACAGTGCGTCACTTTGGCACAGCGACAAAATGACACGGTGCGTCACCTTGGCACGGTGCGTCAGTTTGGCACGAAGGGTCACTTTGGCACGGCGACAAAATGACACGGTGCGTCACTTTGGCACAGCGACAAAATGACACGGTAAGTCACTTTGGCACAGAGGGTCACTTTGACACAGAGGGTCATTTTGACACGGCGACAAAACGACACGGTGCGTCACTTTGCCACGGAGCGTCACTTTGGCACAGCGATAAAACGACACGGTGCGTCACTTTGGCACGGAGGGTCACTTTGGCACAGCGACAAAACGACACGGTGCGTCACTTTGACACGGAGGGTCACTTTGGTACAGCGAAAAAACGACACGGTGCGTCACTTTGACACGGAGGGTCACTTTGGCACAGCGACAAAACGACACGGTGGGTCACTTTGACACGGAGGGTCACTTTGGCACAGCGACAAAACGACACGGTGCGTCACTTTGACACGGAGTGTCACTTTGGCACAGCGACAAAATGACACGGTGGTTAATAAGGGAGGGAACGATTTGTTGTGAAACTTCAATCTTCATTGGTATGGACAACGATCTTGTTTTTCTAGGAAACTTTTCGGTTTCCTGTCTTCTAACCGGTTTTGTAGAATCAGCAACAATTACATTGATTAACTTTATTAACAAAGACCGCAGGAATTTTTGATTGTGACTTCATAAAATACAGTGAAACACGTAATGTTTATACCTTCTATTGTCCATCGTTGTACGTATAAACAAAATACTCATTTTTAAGCTGTAGCAAGGTGTAAGGTGTGTTTAAAAGCTGTGCTTAATAAACGACAAGTAATTATTTGTATCAAACAAAGTTCACAAAGATGCAAAAGCAGCAACTTTTTTTAACAAAATACGACTGCCAAAGTTAAAGGGAATTTACTTTTGATTTCTTTCGAAAGGAAAAACTTAAAAAACAGTTTTGTACTAGAACTTGATACGAGTAATAAAAATCAAAAAATGACTTGCCATTTTACGACTAAAAAGATAAAATTCATACAAACATATTTTTTAAACTTCAGCAACATTCTGATTTAAAAAATACAATCTACATTTTAGATCAATCATACAGCACATCACACCAATAAACTAGTAGGTGTAAACACAGAGGAAAATTTGTTTTATAAACTAAAACTCAGACGTTATCGAAAACAACTTTTCTGCTGTTGTAATTCTAAATTCTAATGCGGTTCTTATTTTTCGATTTTATGCTTAAAAAAAGTGATACTTGCGCTCTTTTGACGACTTAATAGGTTACAATTTTGAACTAAAATACTGCGTCTCCTGACGTTTACGTTAGTAGCAACATCTTCAAAAAATAATTGTGCACTTGACTTAAAAGATCGAAATTTTGCGCCTCTATGCGATTTTTGTTAGTTGCAACATATATCGTGCACTTAGAAGTAGAAGTATAATGCTCTTTCGCAAATAAAATTGTGCACCTAAGCACTAAAACTGCATAGATAAAAGTATAAGTATAAATAACCGCAAATAAAATATTTTTTTAGCAAAACATTCCCTACATCAAGCATATCTTTAAATTAAACTCAATAAACCACTATTACACACTTGTAATAGACTATTGTAGACTTGCTTTAGCAAAGTACAATTTTTCTTACTATTACAATACTAAAACTAATAGTATAAATGCTATTTAATTCCTTAAATGCAAAACAATACTATAATATCTGTCATACTCTAAGTTTAATTCTTTATATTTTAGGCTACAAAGTTTTGTAAAAATTAAAAAGACTTGTAGTATTAACCATATAAGAATTAACTAAATTGACGATAAACTTAACATTTAATACACTTTTTTTAAGAACAACTAATTTTGATTTATTAGGACTCAAGTTGTATAACCTCTTTTGCTTAATTTTCTTAAAAGTGATAAATTTATAAATGCGCATGAAGGGTTGCATCAGACTCTTAGTTTTCTCTCAACTATTCATAATACTATTTTTAACTTTTTCATAAATTTAGGCTCCAGGACCGTTTATTTTAATTATTTGCTTTTTGACAAATTTATTATACATTTTCAATACAGAGTTTTCAGTAAACATCCTAACTTATTAACTTTTGTTGAACATTTTTTTGTATGTTTTTGGAAATTTAGGACTTAACATTAAAAAAATTATTTTTAACTGCATATAATAGATTGTTAAAGCATGTGATTTACGACTCGATAACTGAAATGTTCTTTGGTATAACTTTTCGAGCGATAACCTTTTGTCGTTTAAAAAACAGTAATGATAAAACTTTTATGTTTAAACAAATTACTAGGTTAAAATATTAAACATATTTAATATAACTGGCTACTGGCTAGATACTACAAAAGCAGCTAAACTCTGTGTTTTCAAAAACTAGAGTTAAAACACGCATGACTTATTCTTACAACGAAATAACTCTGTATTAAATTATAGTTATTTTTTATAAAAATTCCTGATAATAATTAATTAAACGTTTAACAAAAAGTACTAAATTTTATTTATTACAAAAATATGAAAAGTTGTGAAACGTAAAAAGTAAAACTTAAGAATATTTTGTTTTTATACTTGGACTTAAAGTTTAAAGCATTGTATCATATATAGTTTCAAATGTATCAAGCTACTATAGTTTGGAAAAAATATAACAAATCTTTTAATTAAATAATTACTATCAAAGTTTTACAATTAAAAGTTATATTACTGAAAAAGTTTAGTTTTGCTTATAATATAAGTTTGTTTATCTATGCTATAGTGACGCACCGTGTCATTTTGTCGCTGTGTCAAAGTGACGTATCGTGTCACTTTGTCGCTGTGCCAAAGTGACGCACCGTGTCATTTTGCCGCTGTGCCAAAGTGACCCTCCGTGCCAAAGTGACGCACCGTGTCGTTTTGTCGCTGTGCCAAAGTGACCCTCCGTGCCAAAGTGACGCACCGTGTCGTTTTGTCGCTGTGCCAAAGTGACACTCCGTGCCAGAGTGACGCACCGTGTCATTTTGTCGCTATGCCAAAGTGACACTTCGTGCCAAGTGACGCACCGTGTCGTTTTGTCGCTGTGTCAAAGTGACCCTCCGTGCCAGAGTGACGCACCGTGTCATTTTGTCGCTATGCCAAAGTGACCCTTCGTGCCAAGTGACGCACCGTGTCGTTTTGTCGCTGTGCCAAAGTGACGCACCGTGTCATTTTGTCGCCGTGCCAAAGTGACCCTCCGTGCCAAAGTGACGCACCGTGTCATTTTGTCGCCGTGTCAAAGTGACCCTCCGTGTCAAAGTGACGCACCGTGCCAAAGTGACGCACCGTGTCATTTTGTCGCTGTGTCATTCTGACACCCACCCAAAAATAAAACCCGAAGGTAGGATGCAGCCAGCAACTATTTTTTTAATGATAGTAGTATGTTATGTCCTAAACAATTATATTAAAAAAAAACTTAAAAGTACGACATAAATAAAATTTAAGCAAATTTTGGTGCTAACTTCATAACTATGCTGATTTATGTAATTAAATCAGTCAACATGTTTTTAAATTTATCTAGTTAAGGATAAAAAAATCTGACAAAGTGCAAATTTAAAATTAATAGTTGATTTGTTATTAGATGCTTTTATAAATTTTATAGCAACGAGAAAGTATTTATAAACATTTATAAAAATACGATATAAACCAAACACAAGTTTAAAAATTATCTAGTAATTAAACTCTAATGATAATTATGCTTGATGATTTACTTGTTTCATTTTAGAAAACTTTTATTTTAAATTTTGTGCTTATGTTTAAAGTATCTTGTAATGAGTATTCTTTTTTTATAGTTTGTTCCAGTAGATCCTCAATAAAGAGGTATAATATCAAAATCCACCCGTGTTTCAAATCCACCTGATTTAAAAAAATTTTTTTCTTTAATTATTAATTTATTTTAACTATTCAAAATATAGATTTAAGTGTTTGTTAACAAAAGATCCTGGTGAAACAAGCTCACTGGAATATAAATAAAAACAAATCATACAGTAATCTTCCTTTATTGTACTAATATATGTTTCTGTGTGTTAACGAATTACACTTTAACTGGGTTTTTAATGGAAAGAATAACTCTATTCTTTCTGTTATTCTGTTATTCTTTCCACTAAAAACCCAGTTGAAGTGTGTTAATTCGTTAACACACAGAAACATATGTTGGTACAATAAAGGAAGATTAAGGTATAATTTGTTTTTATTAATTTATCTAAAAAATTTTTACATATTTTTATATTTACTTTTTATTTATTTTTCACTATCACTGTTATCCCCAACCCTTACCCTCGATCTGTAAGCGGTTATCGAAATTGATTGGGTGGATTTTTATCGGGTGGATTTTGAATGTGGGTGGATTTTGATCGCCCCCAAATAAAACAAACAAAGCTAAGGTTTATCAGTTGTAAAAAACATGTAAAAAAACTTATAACAGCTGAAGGGATGCTTTTTATTAAAACTAAAGCTAGTTGAATAAGTTTTAAAAATTTTTATTGTTAAATATTAACATATGCTTATACGTAATATACTTTAAAATTACTTATTTTGTTTATATTAACAATAAAAATAAACTAAAGAACATATAAAAAAAATTAAAAAAATTTAACATGACTTTAAATAGTATTATTTTAGAAAAGGAACTCCTAAATTGTAATTAGATTTTACTAGGTCGGGGGTAATAATAAAACTTTTAATAAAACTAACTTAAACTATATATTATAGGGTTAATGATTTAAAGTAAAAAATTTTTAAGGTTATTTAAAGAAAGTAAAACTTTTTATCGAGAGTATACAGATGACCTGTGGTTTACCTGCCGTTCCCTGAGTAGGAAACGATTAATTTCTAATTGTTTGCCAAGGGTTGGTTTTTAAAAATGAGTTTGGGAAAGCCTATTTTATGGATAAAGATTTTGTTTTAGTTTAATTTTATAAAACATAATAATAAAGTACTTTCCTTTAAAGACTGTGCTAAACATAACATTTCTTTTGTTTTTAGTGGCATAATAATAAACTTGTCTTGTTTTCATGATTAAAGTAATGAGATAAAAGGTTACAACAGTTTTTATTTTATTTTCACAATAAAAAAATTATTAAAGTATCGTAGCTTAAAGACAGGAATGCACCAATTTTGCATATGATACAAAGCATTTGAATAAATGTTTTTTATAGAACTTTAAAGAGTTTAAACTTATCATAATTAAAAATTTCAAGTGTATTTTTTAGGTCTAATTTAAATAATAATTATATCAATTTAACATAGGAGTTTAAATTGTTTGACCCCCAACTGAAATCGTTGGCCGCAACGTACTTTTTGGCTGATAAACAAGTCCGGTCAACAATTTTTTTCTTAAATTTTGACTTGTCGATAAAAATACTTTTCCATCTATTATTTTACAACGAAAAAACAGTTAAACTTTTTTTAATAATTTAAATTTTAAACAAAAAATTCTAAGTAATTAATATAGATTTACAAGTATTAAAAAAAGTAATAAAAACAACTTTGACGTAACTTTAGAACAATTACTAGAAATGTGAATGCTGTCCGCAAAATGCAGCTTAAAAAACTAAAGATATACGGCCTGCGACATACTTTCAGCTTAAAATCATACTGTTAAGAATTTTTTACATTAACAAAACTTACAACTAGGCTCTCAATTTAATAACTAGTTTTTACTTGTTTTTTAAGTTTGCTTTTTATTAATATTTTTTATTTAAAACAGTACTTGTTTATTGATTAAAGCAAAGTTTCAAAATTAAAAAAACTGCGGCTTAATGGGGACCGGGAGCACTTTAAAGTTATCCGTGCATGAACAACCAACTCTCATATTATGTTTGTTAAAAAAGTTTTTTTTTGGTTATATAGTACAACATTTTAAAACTAAGTCACTGATTTTTCTGCCAATGTTTGTTTTAACCGAACTGCTGAAAGCAGGATTTTGCTAAGTTGTGTTTCTTTTACGTTTGTTACGGATTATTTGTTTAGTGTTCTTAAAATTAAACTTTCTTTGTAACTTAATCTATATATTTCTAATCCGTTATCCTTTGTTCGTTATAAGAAGTTTTCCTCCGTACTAGATTTTCGGTTTAACCGGTCATTAACTACTATTATTGGATTTGGTCTTTGATTTCTTATGTTTTTAATAAACTGACTTAAACTTTAGCTTATGTACTGAACATAGCAATTGTTTCTTTTTTTGAAGGGTATGTAAAAGTATTACCTAAGTTAAGCTTAATATATATCGACAGTAGTGATGTAACTACTATTTTCAGACCTTAAAACTTTAAACAAGCATAAACTTCTTTTATAACCATTTTAAACGCCAAGAAAGCTAGGCAAAGCTGTCTCTATCTTAAACCTATAATAATCCTAAATCGCGTAACTAGGCGCTCAGGAACGATCCCTGCGCTAAGTCTAAAAGTTAAACGTTGATAATGAATCTCTTTTTTTGTTATAGCTTACCTTGTATGTACTGTATTGTATTGACTAACAGGTATTTTTGTTTAGACTAAATTTATCGGTAGGAATGTTAGTAAAAGTTTCAGCAAACTTCAGTAATTAGTTTGATTATCTTTTGATGATTGAGGTATACAAAATTACATTAAATTGCTGTTACATTAAATTGAAATAAGCCTTGATTTTCTTTGCTAAACCAGTAAATCAACTTAAGACTTGATCTGAGTTGGTGCGCTGTATCAGTTTTTATTTCGAACACACAGCCTTGTTGATGCAATAAAATTTCACTTTACATGCACTTCGGACTCTGTTTAACTCTACTAAACAAAATAAAATGTTTGTGATAATACCAACACAAAGTGTGCGATTCATTTGATTTGTTTAATGAATCTGAATTACTCACGATCAAAAATTTAAGTTTTTCAGTATTACACAACTTTACAATCAGTTTTTTAAACTATATTTACTTTTTTTTGTTAACATTTCGCAATTAATTTTAAAACTAGTTTTCTTTTTTTAATGTATAAAATAGTATTTATATTTTGTATACCAACCTTTAAAGTAAAATTTAAAACTATTTTACGTCTTGAAAGTCGCTTTAAAAACTAAATTTTCTGCCAAACATTTATCATCAACCGGTATACGACTATATATATAATTATATATAAATTTAATATCGCAATTGTTTAAAATAGAGATTATTTCCTAGAAACTTGAGTTTCTACTGGTAACTTCTAACTTTAGTTATACTTTAACTCATAATAAATGATCTAATATGTGGTGTATTACTCGATTACCGAGAGGTCTTTTTGTACACAGGGCCTTGAGATCTTTTTTGAGTTTTTTCGTTTCTGTGTTTATTAATTTTATTCCTGAAATAATTGTAGGTTCCAGTACTTTGCCTAAATGAAACACTAGATTTTGTTAAAAATTGTACACTGGCTTTCAAAACTAGTCAATATCTTATAAAGTGACTGAGGTCTAATTTGATATACTTTTCTAAAATATAATGAGTTTTGTATCGATTTCAATTTTTCTTAAAACTTTTCTTTAAAGCTATTTTAAATTAAAAAAAGGTTTTTCTAAAGCGAAGACAACTTCGCGTTGTGTTTTACAAAAGTAGCCTAAAAAAAAAAACAGAATGTTTTTAAAATTGTGAAATGAATATCTATACAAAAAGTTGTTTACTAACAATTATTACTATGATCTGACTATGTAATATTTAAAAGAATAAGCGTTTATATAGAAATCTTATTTAACTGGATATGAAAAAAATATTAAAACAAAATTTTGAAATAGTTTACTGATGTAAACTTGTTAAGACATAAGAACTACTGGTATGACAAATACAATATTTTCAAATACCTTCATAATCTGAAGTAGCGTTTCGTAAATAAAACTTCACTACGACACATTCTGCTAAATTTATGCGTACATGTAACACGTTCTCTGAGCATAAATTCTGTTTATTTATATAAAATATAAAAATAACTTTAAATTGTATATAATTTTACTCGTCTGAGTCTCGTGGTAAATACGTAAAAGACGTAAATATGTTGTTTTTATTCTATATTATTCACTTTTCTTATTTCATTTCTTCCAACTTTAGATTTTGCACCTTTGGAACACTTTTTTGGTGCTGTTCCGATCGGTTTGCTTTTCTTTTATTATAACTTATTGTCTAGATTGACTGTTTTTTACGTATTAGTATTAAATATTTTATTTAAAAAAAGTTATAAATTACAAATTGTATAGATTATAATAAGCACATTTTTGTTAAAAAATCAAATACATCTTTTGATACAAATTACTACTATTGATCTGTCTAAGCCATTGGTAACTGCTCACAGCATATCATTAAAATAAAAGTTCTGAACAAAACACAAGATTAATAAAAAATAATTAAAAAAATAAGAGAAATATAAAGTACTGTTTTTTAAAACGTCAAAGTATTTATTTTGTTATATGAACCGTTAGCTTTAATGAAACTTTTTTCGTACTAAAAATCAAATATAATCGTTCGAATTTTTAGAACCAAATAAAATTCTAAGATTTAGATTAGCTAGAGTTAGGAAACTTATACACGTGTAAGTTAGAAATGGTAGTATCCAACAACATAATCGAGCTCTTTAATTTTTAAAAACTGTTACGTTTGTTTCAATTGAAGTTTGTTCATGATTAAAGTTTTTTATTAGAAAACAAAACATTTTAGCCTATTTATATATAAGTTTTATAAATAGGAATATATGCATACAAAAAACATTTTTCTTAGATATAAAAAACTTGTTTTAAAATTTATAAATCTTGAATAAAATATCAAAAAAAAAACATTATTCAACTTTATTATAACATATGTTTACAACTATTTAAATGGTTATAAAAACAAGTTATGACATTTATATATCTGCAGTCGAACCCAGTTGAGTTAATGCTTACATGTCTTAGATTGTTTAAGGTTTTAATAGTTAATAAAATTAATTACTTGGCGGTTACTGAAGCGTTTTACCAAGGTAATTAAAAAGAATACTAAAACACCGTTGAAAATATAAAGAAAAGTTACAAGATCATATTTGGGTAAAAGTAAATTATATAGTTATTACAAGCTAAAATAAAAAAAAAACTAAAATAAATAGTACATTACTAGAATGTATTTAATAAGATAATTAAAAGTATTTTTGCTAGATAATTATCAAAATTCAAAATTCATAAGATTTTTAACTTATTTACTCATAAGTTTTTATAGTGTTATATGAAAAACTAAGTTCAAAACAATATTAATTTCTAGTGAGTTTAAAAATATTTTTCAATTACAAAATCAAAGTTCTTTGAATAACCAGTTGCAACCCAAACTATGCTACAGAAATAATTTTAAAAGTCTTGTGTTTCTGAATCAATTTAAATTTCTTCTGACTCTGTTTGACGAAAAAGTTGCTAATTTAATTTTTTTAAGTTGAGCTTAGAGAATTAAACAAATTATTTACAGCTGCTTGTGCTTCATTGTAAACTGCTGACTAAAATTCCCTTTTAGTGCTTTGGCATTTAGATCGATAATGCGTTGTCGTTCGGTCAATGTTACTCAAATTATTCAATTCACTTCTTTTTTGTTGTCTTCAAAACAAACTTTCGTTCGAGATCAGCCTTAAGCTAATGTTGTTCGGAGTCCCAAAGAAAAATTTAACATAAAATCCTTAATTGCTGCAATTTTAATTAGTTTTAGGGCTTAGCTTGTAAATTTAAAACAAAATGTAGTTTTAGAGAATTCCTCAGTATATAAAACAATCAATTTTATAAAAAAAAAGTTATTGTTTTTTTAGTTAAATTTAAATTTTACAATGCATTGAAACTTGTGTTATCATATAAAGAAAATGATCAACTAGTTATAAAACAGAAAATATACTTACTTAAACTTAGAAACATAAGTAAGTTTGAAAATAAACAAACTAGTATTAAACTTGGTTGACTGAAACAAGTAAAATAAAACAACAAAAGCTAAGTTTGATTAAAAACTTAAGTAGTCTAAATAAAGCTTTCGAAAAAATATTTTACCGGAAACTAAATAAGCTGTTGTACAATGATCTCATTAGTATTTATAACCCGTCAGATAAATGTAATAACTTTTAGACAAGAAATATTTTTTAACTTTAATGGAGTTATAACAATGGTTTTAAATTTTAATCGTTGTTTTAATAGTTATAAGTAAACACAACTTTAAAGATCTAAGCTTTATTTAAGATGTTTCAAAATAAATATCATAAAAAAATCTCTGTTTGTAAAAAAACATATTTTATATTTGTTATTATTGTTCCGTTATTTAAAAAAGGACCAAATATTCTTTTGTATAAACTTGGTTTTAGCATTTGAAATGATAAGAAATTTTCAAATTATTAGTTTAGTAAAAAGGTGTATATTATATAAATATTTTCTTTTTTAAACTATGTATAAGATGAAGTTCTTAAAGGACCACAATGATATATTATAGTTGAATGTTATTTTTTCATGATGACTCTATCAATTTAATATTATGCTCTATCAATAAAAAGAACCGCTGAAGAAAGTTAAATTAAATTAGTTATTTATTTCGATTAAACTTAATAAACATAAAAACTATATTGATCGTTGTATTTTTACGCACTTTTTTGGTGTTAATTATTTGTCTTTTTACTAATGTTTAACTTAAAACATTATAAATAATTACTGAAAATGTATAGTTAACCCAACTTTTGTACCATTAAGAGAAAATCTCGTTATGCGATTATTAAGGCTACATAGATAAAATATTTTTAATTGAAAAAGGATTTGTAGTTTAAAAAAATTTAAACATTAAAAGAACGCTAGATGTTTTTTCTAAGTTTTATGATTATTTAAAATTATAATAAAGAGCAGGGTATTAAATTGAAATTGTTGTTTAAGTTTTAAATGTTGTTAAAGTTTTTCAACCAACTAACATTACATTATATATAAAATACATATGTTATAAATATTTGTTATTAAATGATATTAATATTACAATGTATCTTTAGTTTTGAAATTATACTTTTTTATCGTAATATGAATTGTTTAGTTTTTATATTTAATCTAACAAAGTGATACAATATACTTTTTTTAGTAACTTAAAACGAATTTAAGTTTAATTCGTGTGAATAGTAGCTTAATAAAAATGCTTAAAATAATTAAAAGCTTAAGTTTTCACGGACTAAATTAATAATTAATTAAAATGAAAACAATGAAAAAAAATAAAATACTAAACAATTCCAAAAATTTAAGTTTAATTCATGACAATAGTAGCTTAATAAAAAGGCTTAAAATAGTTAAAAGCTTAGAATTTCACGGACTTAATTAAGAACTAATATGCGTTTTAAAAAATGTTTAATTCTCTGAACTTTTCATAAAAATATCTAAAGTTCAGGTTAAACCAATGGTGAGTTGACATACGTCATAGATGGTGGAACTTTTTTTCCAAAATAAAATACTAAACAATTCCTCAAATTGACGTTATTACTGTAAAGTGAAATAAATTAAAGTTTTTTACAAAACAATGAAAGAGACTTAAAGAGATAGGGACAAAAGCAAAGAATTTATTTTTTTAATAAGAAAATAACTAAAATATATTTTAAGTAAAAAAAACAAGTTTTCTTTTTTCTTAGAATATCTCGTTTTACTAAAAAATAGTATTTTGAAGTTGAATAAAACAAACTATTGACAAAGAATGCTACTTTTATATGATAATCAAGAATAAAGTTAACTGTATACAACTTTGATTATTGCAGAGTAGTTTAGATAAAAGTAGTCAGATTAAGTTATGATAAGACATAAGATGAAACAAAATAAAGAAATTAATAAAAACATATATAGAATAAACAATTTGTTGAATCTCTTTTAGGTTTCGTTTAGTTTAAATACAAATATCAGAAAGTATAAATATAGTTATACTATTTATTTTAAATATTAGTTATTTTAATTGAAATGACTAAGTATTTTACTTCTACTCAGAATTTTTTTTGACACTTATATTGATAGTTTTGATGAAAAGGTTTTTTGATAAATTCCTATGTAAGCACTTTCATAAAAAAAAAGGGTTTTGTATGAAATATAAAATAAGCTATTCTTCAAAAGCAACCTTAAAATTCTGAAAAAAGGTGTACAAGAAGTTGTAAAATTAATCTAAAATTATTAATAAAAGGATACGAGGTTGAAATATTTTAAAAACTGTTGTATTGAAAGATTTTAAGAACTAAAAAAATAATTTAAGCTTCGATAGGAATAAAAATCGTTTAACAAGTTTATGATTATTAAATATAAGATCTACTTCATTTATTAAAGAGTTGTAAAATTTATCTATCAAAAATCTAAATAGACTGTTAAAAAAATTAAAGTGAAGATCAAAACTAACCTCAAGTCTCAACCAACAAAATCTGTAAATTTTAAAACTTTCACGAATAATTAACAAGTATGTCTTCAGGAAACCGAAAAGATCAGAACCTGTGCAAGCCTCCTATTGTATCTGTAAGTCTATAAATCAAACTGTTTAAAACTTACTTCAAACAGTGAAAAAAAAAGAAAATTTCAAAGATTTTATAAAACTTTGTAAACTTTCTATCAAATCTTAGCGAAATCGTTTGAAGTAAGTTAATTTAATATAATTTGATGAAAACTATTTAGAATTTAAACATAATCTTTAAAATAAACGAAAACTAAAAAAATTAGATATATAAATTTGCAAAACTATAAGTAATAGTGATGGTAAAGCAACTTTTAAAAATAAACTGTAAACTACCAAACTATGTACATAAAAAATACAAATATGAGCACGTAGTCAATTAAGAAATAACTACATTTAGCAGAAATTTCGGTTATTAACATTATAAATTAAGCTATAAAATAAAGAAAATACTCTATATATTTAATTAATAAAAGTAAAGGTAAAAAAGAAATAGAAATAATTTAGCCTAAAAGTATTTAACAACAGAATATGTACAGCTCTATGTATTGTAATATCATTTTAGTAAATAAAATATGTTATAATATTCTACGGAAGAAAAACAAACTGGTAATTTATTTTAATAAACTTGTAATAAAATATAATTGTGTTATAATCAAAGTCGTATTTAAAAATTTTATAACTAAAAAGCTATTTATTTTGTTATAAGATAAAAATACAAAAAATAATTTATAAACCAAATTTACAAAACTTTCATTTTTTTATTTGATTAGATTTATTATTTTAAATCGTCTGTTAAGTAACTATCTAGTTTTAAATATTTTCAAGAACATCGAAAGTTCACACCTAACAGTGAATTGTATGATTAAATTAGACCAGGTCTCTGCAGCCTAAGTCGCGGACTAATTTTTCTAAAAAAAGTTGGTCGCGGGCCGCGCTGTATAGAAAAATATCTGTTGCGGGGCAGCAATTATCTAAAATAAATGTAGTAATTAAAATAAAAAATATCTTAAAGTAAAAGTACAACGAAAAAAAGCAGTAATAGTGAACTAGTAATTAGTTGTTATTGAATTGATAGCCTAACTGTAAGTTAATACCACAAAAAGGTGTATGTTTTTTGCTGAAAAGTACTTCGCAGATTGCAGCTTTTTGCATTTCGAGCTAAATTTTGGCGACTTCTGAAATAGAAATAGTTATTTAGGCTTGTTCTTAATTTTGCACATAAAAATACTAACCCAGCCTTTAACAATAACAGCTTTAGTTGTCAGTGTTGTTAAATCTTTTAAAACTAGTAGATTTTTTCGAAAATAGCATATAGCATAGTATATGACAAAAAAAGGCAAACAAAACTTATTTACATTTGCAAGTTATCTTATCTGCAAACATGTAAAAAAGAAGTCTATACCTAAATTTAACTATATTAAGAGTAATTTTTTAAATGACAATCGTATATTGCTACAGAGATTATTGTTTACTTCTTGTTTAGAAAAGACGCCGTCAACAACTGTAAGAAACATTGAAAACTAGTTGTATTTTATATAAAATAAGTAAACTTAACTAAATACTTGTTTAAAAACTAAATGTACAAAAAACTTGTATCTAGGCTAGAAGAGAAAAAGAAAACTTATTACAAAAAAGTAAAAAAAGCTCACTTGATCAGTCGAAAAGCAACTTTATAGATGACAAAAGCTTAGAACAATCATCTTCAAATAATCTATTGACTAAAAACATGAAAATGATGAGTATTAAAGGGTTAAAACAAAAATTTTTCAAAAAAGAAAACAATAATCATGAACCTGTTCATCATAAAAATGTTATATATTAAAATTTTAATAAAATTTTAAATAGAAAAATAGTAAATAATAACAGTTAATACGCTATATTATCACTTATCTTATTTTGTCACTTTTTAACTTTTTTTATAACAGCATAGGAAATTAACTTTACAATTTATAGAAAAAATTACTTCCTAAGTCAATCCGATAAAAAGTAAAATCATTAAAAGTAAAAACTTCAAATAGTTAGTGAAATATTTTTGTGTACATATTTCTATAGATTTTCAAACGCTCCTAAAAATAGTGTACAAAAATAGATTTTTCCAGATTAGGTTAACAAAGGTTATAAACAATGCTATATTTGATTTCGAAATATATTATTTCTACTTGAAGTTTACTCTACAACAACAACAAAACATCTTTACCTACCGGTTTGATGTTTTAAATCTAGCTAAAACTATTATTTATATTTAGGCAGTGTCCTCTAAAAAGATGGAGTTAACAAAAGATAACATAAATCAAAAGGAATCGCCCACACAACAACGAAAATTAGAAAGAAAATCCACGATAAGAAGGTCATTAAGCGGTAACTGTTTAGACCGACTCGAAAAGAATGGTATTTCGTTGAACACTGGCCAATTGACTAAGATGAAAAACAGAAAGTTAGCAAGGATAAGTTTATGTGGAAAAAGTCCGGCTGCTGCCTTTGAAGGAACAAGTACTGTGCTGGGAAGAAAAATAAAAAGAAAGTGTGTAAAAACATATTAAAAAAAATCCGAACTACAACTAATTACAAATTGTTTATGATCTGTAACAAAATTAAGTTATGTTTTACTATTACTCTTGCGTTTCTGCGTTTTAAATATAAACACTTCACCTCTTTTCTGTTCCTAAAAAACTCTAAAAATAATCTGACGGAAAACTAAATTTGTTTTATAAATTGTATTTGATAAGCCTTGCGAAATCTCGTATTATGACATTTAATAGCAAAGAGCCAGACAAGTTAGGTCTGTCGGAAAAACAAAATAAAATTAAAAGTTTATTTGACTAACAGCGTCCGTTTATAAAAAATATAGTTTTAAGCAGTCTGTAAAGATTATAATACAAATTTAGCAAAACATAAAAGAATAAAAAAACTTTGAACAAATCATTTTAATATTTTTATAATGTACTGATACTTAAACTACATATGGTAATACATAATTTAAAACTCTGTATAAAAATGAAAAAAACTTAATTTATATTTTAATCTTTCAGTTTTGTTTTTTAATTTCCATTTAAACTAATACTCTAGTTAGATTAAAAATGTTTTAGTTTTATAGTTTTTGCCATCTGTCAAACAAAATGTTTATGTACGAAAAGCATTTTTTTATTTTAGGTTTTATAAAATAAATAAGTTTAACTATTATACTTTAAATGATTAACAGTAAAAGTGGTCCAACAAACAAATGAGTTTTTAACAAACTTTTATATTCTAGAAATTTCAACAAAAAAGATAACTGAAAATTGTCTGCAACAAAACTTTTGTTTTAATATAATTATAAGTTATTTTCATAATTTCGATTGTAAAAAACGCGTAGATTTGTAAATGTTTTTATACAAAACCAAATAAAAATATTTTTTTTTTAGCGAGAATTTTTTTATGAATTTTATTAAATTTAATTAGTTATCAAAGTTTAAAATTGTAAGCACATAAAAAATACGTAGTTATGATAAAAATGAATTTGCTGTAGAAAAAAAAGTGCAATAAATTTTTAGTAGCCACTTGGTAAAATTTCAAAGAAAAAGCTCTGTCAAGCACATCAGGTTGTCGAAACAGCTAGAAAAGTGCACAACTCTGTACAATGTTCTCAAAAACGCAGGTGAGTGTTTTGTTTTCTGCTTTAACGATTTTTAAACTAAAGCTAATAGGAAATAAAAAAAATAAGTTTTTTTGTACTAATCTATTACTAGTAAATTTAATTGTTTTTCAAATGAATTTTGTCGAACTCAGTTGAAAGCACTGCGATGTAATTTTCAGAAACTGTATGAAAATCTTAAAAATATTTTTCGTGCGTAAATTATACTTCAGTATTTAATAATATTGACTAGCTAACAAAGAGTTTGAATGTTTTCTTATTTTTATCGAAACATATTATCATTGCTGGCAGTTGGATTAAATGTTGTTATAAACATTTGTTGCTTTTAATTGTTAAATTTACATTTTGATTTAGCATATACAGTTTTTTAAATAAGTCCTTTGCAATTTGTAATCAATTGTTTCTAGGTTTTTATGCATAGTTTTATTTTAACATATTTATTCTAATCAATATGACTTCAATGTTAAAATCTAATAAGTAAAAATAAATTACAAAAAAAACCAATTAAAAATATTAAAAGAGAGGTTTTAAAAGTTACTACACTAGTTTTCTAGACTTTACGAATAGAAGTCATTTATAGCACTAAAATTATCATTAAAATTGTATAGTTATTTATCTTGATAAGGTTTCTTGTTAAACTATGTAGAAAGT
The DNA here is from genome assembly GCF_965202585.1 of Thalia democratica. NCBI lineage: Eukaryota > Metazoa > Chordata > Thaliacea > Salpida > Salpidae > Thalia > Thalia democratica. The sequence goes on from NC_139165.1 coordinate 66,423,227, forward strand.
TTAGGGATTATTTGATTGTTCTATAATTGTTGTAGTACCTGCTGATAGTAAAAAAACATATTACATGTAATTTGTAAATGAACCCGTTATACAAAAACAGTTAATGATAGTAAAAAAAAAATAGTTTGTTCAATTGTCTTAACATTGTAATTTCTTTTGTTTTTTTAATAATAGACTGTTAACTTTTTTTTTTTGAAATATGGTTTATAAACACTTAATATATTTGATTTTTATAAATAAAGAAGTTAAATAGAGTTGGTAGATAAGCTAGGATTTATACTTTTAAGTGTGGTAAAAGACTATCAGTCAACTAATAAAAGTTATTTGAAAATTTTATTATAAGTTAATAAATTAACGCTTTTATAAATATTTAATGATACTAAATGTTTTTAAAATAATATGTAAAACAGTACTTTTTATTTTTAATGAAAACTTTAAGGAGTATAGGAGTAGTAAAATAAGTTTCAATAACAACTTATTTCGTATTTGTTTTATAAAAATAGAAAATTTAGAGTATGTTTTGTTATTTGAGTGTAATATATATTTATTTTGATATGATTACTCGCTTTTTAGTCAAATTATTTTTTTATGTAAAAAAGTTTTGTAGCTCTAAGAAATTGAAATAATCGTCTCATATAGATCAATTAGAATAAAAGTTCCAAAATTTTTACAGATTGTCTAAACTGTTTTCTAATGTTTTTAAAGTCGGAATTTAGTGAAGAAAACTTAAACTTTTGGATTAAAGCAGAAGAATATAAGAAAAATATAAGTATGAAAAAGGCTAAAGAAATTTTTCGTAACTTTGTCAAAAAAGACTCAGTATTTGAAGTAATTTTTTTTCTAATGTTTATACCTATGTATATATAGGGTTTTACAGGCTGCAATAAAACTTAGCGATCATTGTAATGACTTTGTGCATATTTAAGAACAACTTTAGTTTTAACCAAATACGTTTAAATTATTTTTTTAGATAAACATAAGCTCGTCTGTGAGAAATAAAGTAGAAGAAAAAATGATGAACAATGAAATAGACGAAAACACTTTTGTTGAAGCTCAGGAAAGTATTTACAAACTAATGGAAAACGATTCATTTCCAAGATTTAAAAAAACTTACTCTTAAACCGAAAAAAATAGTTTTACTGTATTTTAGAGATAAAACTTTGTAAGTTAAGTAAATCAAGTATACGTGCTAAAATTGTATTTGTAATTAGCCTATGTTGAAATAATTTCAAGGTAAAAAATTAGTTAATCTAAACTCTATTAGTGATTGATTAACTTTCAAAATCAAGCCTTTAATTAAAAAAACTAACCGTACAAACAAAATTTAGTTAGATAAAAAACTATTAAGTATTATAATAAATGACTTATATAAAGATTTGAAATTACACATGAGAAAAAGAGAAAGTCTTTAATTTTTTAGTAACTGAACTTACAATTTTTGTTTATTAGACAAAAAAGTAAAATGTTTTAAACTAAATTTAGTTTAAAATAACTAAAACGAGTAAAATTTATTACGTTTTAATCCTAGACAAGACATTAAAAGGTATTGGTGGTGTGCGACTAGATAACTGTAAGGTTCTCCGTGCACCAGGCCCTAAGACCAAATATTCAGGCGTTTTTTTTTGTCTTTTAATAAACTATAGTATGTAAACTGAAATAAAATTTCTTGTTGCTTTATTAATACATTATTTTTTTTGTTGTACAAGGATAAGCACAGCTTTGTAAATTAAGTTTTTAAAATTAAAATATGTTTAACCGAAATTTTAAAACAGGGTACTAGTATTTGTAAGTTAAAAGACATTGCTTCTATTTTACAAAAAGTAATTGCTTCTGTTTTACATTAAAAAAGTTGTTACATCGTTTAATATCTAAAATTAAGAATAAATATCTTAAAAATTTACTAAGACGAAACATTTGTTAATGCTAATTAAAATAGAGTAAAAATTTGTTCATTTCGAGTTATATAAATAACATCAGTCTTTCTTTAATTATGATCAATTAACAAACGAAGGGAAAATTCGGTGTACTGTATAACAAAGTAAATATTTGTTTCTACAAAACTTTTTTTGAAATTTATATATGTCTCTTGTTTATCTAAAAACACTACCTACTTTACTAAATACTTAAGAAATTTCTAAGTTAAAATAAATCCGGGTATATCTAATTGTTTTTAAAATATCTTTATTAGTTCTACACACATAAAAAATAATTCTATTCACCGGACCTTTAAAAATTGTTGGACTATACAATACTTAAAAATAAGTAGGTTAAAAATCACCATTATTTAGCATGTTTTACTAAATTTTTATCTTAAATTTTGTGCTTAACTTAACTTGCTCATAAATTTCTCATAAATTCTCAAAAACAGCTTTGATTAAAGTTGATATAAAAACTTTACACAAAACCTAAAAACATAGTAACTTACTAAATGAAAAAAAAAGATTTTTTTTTGTAATAATATTTTTTTAGGTGCTTGGTTAGGTTCGAAGGAATAAAGGCTATTATGAAAAAGCATGAAAACTATGATTTGTATCAAAATTAGGAACTAAGATTTAATAATATAGATTAATTAGCACTAAAAACTTTTTAATTTCTGATACAAGTATTTTAACTTGTTAAACTAATTTTATTTTATTTTAATTCATTCGATCAAATTAAAATGTTTCTATTTTTAATGGTATTAAAGGCATATTCTTAATAACTAAAGTGTTTTTTGTTACTACTTCGTTTAATTTTCTTTTTATAATACTGTTTTGTATAAATATGCTAAGATTTTTTAAGTTTTAGTATTTTATTACAATCAACAAAAAATTCTTTTATAATCGTCAATGATCGCGTACCTCTATTGAATTTAAATAAATTTTGTTTGAAAAGTCAGTCACTAGAATTTTCTTTCAATGAACAATCATTAATACTTGGAACATGGTTTTAAGTAAAAAAAAATATCTAAAACTATTGAGCTAAAATTTATGACTGTATAAAAAAAAAATACAAGACATCGTGGTTAATTCAAAAGTTAGAAAATGTTCAATATTGTAATGAAACTCATATTTAAAATTTCTTCAAAAATAAAACTTTCAAAATTAAAAAAAAATTTTTTTTATTTTTTTTTTAGGTTTAAACACAAAATTTACAAGAAACTTTTACAAGTTTATGTTTTTTATAAGCTACTTTTAATAATTAAATGTGAAATAGTAATTTAAGACTCTCTAAAGTAGTCCATTTAAAAGTCTAGATACTATATAAACATCTCAAAGTTTCTTCTTAAAGATATAAATATTAAATTAAATAACAATCTATAAGGTAAACTGATATTCTAGTTAATCTTGAGTTGAAAATCTTACAATTTAGAATTAACAAACTAATTAATAATGCTTTAACAGTTGTAACTTATGTGTTATTGTTTTATAGTATTCAAATAGTTTAAGTACTCATGAAAAGGTACATATCATACTACAAGCTTACAGTCTTCTTTATATTAAAAGAACAAAAAAACTAAAAAGTGCAACTAAAGATGTTTTCAATTTTCACTGTATTAAAAATTAATCAACTTAGTAGCAAAAGTGGTTAGATTTATTAAGAAAATGAAAAATGCTTTTTTTTATTTTTGAAAAAACTTACAAATAAAAACTATTTCATGTGCTAATTTTTCAAGAGTTTTTATTATTTTTCGATGAATACAAAAATAAGGACTATTTTTTTATTAATTACTATCTCGTTTTATTTTTAATTAAACTAGTGAAAGCTGCTGTTCTTTTACGGTCTATCTATCATAAACATGCATTTGTTAAGTAAACTTTTAACTTAAAGCTTTGTTTAATACGAGTGAAACAAGTTTAATTTATTCTATTTGTTTATGACTTAAGATTAAAATGCCTCTGAAAACTTTAAAATAAAAGCAAAATTTTGTACATTTACACAAAAAGTAAAACACTAACATTTATAATAAAACAAAAATGAAAGCTATTTGTTAAAATATTTTAAATTTGTGATTTTTATTTTATTCAAACGTATTTCTATTCAAACTTTAAAGTTTTTTACCATACAGACAGTTAGTAAGCTATGTCGAGGCTTCATTAGTTCTAATATACTTTGAGATTTTTAAAGATAGTTTTATACTTAAAACATGTACTATTTGATTTAAAAACAAGAGATCAAGAAAAACTAAACTTTTTAAGCTGTTAATGATGGGAAAAAAGAAAGGGTTAGGTAATAATTTTTTAGTCATACTTCATCTAATATTACATAAGTTTTTTTATTACAAGTTAAAAGTTTTCAGGACACGGCCGTGCATCTAGTATTTGATCAACCTAAATTTGTTTACTAACTAACTTAAATAAACAGATGGTTGCGTGTCATCAGTAATCAAAGATTTGAGATTGCACTAGTAAATACCAAGTTTCAAGACTCTGGTGCATTATTTATCTCAAAAACTGTTTATTACCAAATAAAATGTGTTAGAAACAAAAAAAAAATTATATATATAAAATGATATTCAATTTGGGTTCACAAGCTGACCGTTTTAGATTAGATTAACTTCATTGTATTTGATAATTAACTATTCGATTTATTTTTTTATAAACTACTAAAGTTTAAAAAAATGAACTAAATAAATGATTAAAGCAGACAGTGTGGTCAATATAATAAGAAAATAATACTTTAACGAGCACAACTAAAATCTTATCTTGAAACGTTTACGGTTGATCTGAAGGACTTTTTACTAAAAAGACAATCGCATAACTTAACTGAAGGTAGCTTACAATGGGAATATTAAATTTATTTTATTAAGATTACACTTACAGTAACCTTCCAACTAGGTAGACACTTTGAACACAGCGCAAATATACTTACCCAACGGGCAGTACTAACCTAGGGAATGTTGGTCTTATATTACCTACATTAAGCATAATACAGAAATGTTAAAAGCTACTAAAGTTTACAAATGACTCTTAAAGCAAAACACTCTAAAAAAATGTTTATAAAAGGGTACTTGAAAGACCTGAGTAATTTTTCAATATAAGTATATATATTTAAGTATTTATATATATATAAGTATGCATATTACTATTTATACTCAACCAATAATTTTCTTAATTTATCTTGCTCCTTTAAAACTTATACAGTACGTGTAATTAATTACTAGTTTTTAATAAGTAAAAATTTATAAAAATATTTATCATGCTTTTATTAAGTTGTAAAAAGCTAGTTAAGAGTTATGATATTTTACTCCTGTTTACTTATTTTTGAGCAATTTTGCATTTAAACTGGTTGTCTTGATAGAAAACACAACAGTAAAGGATAAAGTGATGTGGTGCTCATAGTAGACTGAGGACTCCATAGTCAGTATTCGCATTAAAAGATTTAAGAATGAAGTCAAACACGTTACAACAACTTTTAGTTATCTTAAATCTCTCCAAGTTGTATTTTTTAGCACAACTATGATTGTTCTCCAAATGTTCCGCAACAGTAGATATTTTTACTGTGTTAATAATTTTATTAGACTTCTTTTTTTTTCAGCTGAATTTAAAAACTTATCAATGCAAGCAGGTGTATGTTCTCTGACCATTTTCTTCAGCTGTCTAGTTGTAAGACCGATATAGCTTTGTCGCAATAGCATTTAAATTGGTATATTATTATTATTATTATTGGAGTTTATTGTGCAAAGATGGACTCGGGCATTAAAACCTGAGCCGCTTAAACAATACACACGAAAAAAAGAAACAAACAAATTACATTCAATGAAAGTTAAAATCTAAAAATAACATACTAAAAACAAAAAAAACAAACAAATAGTCCTGTATGATAAATAATAACTTAGTATGCACATAGAACAAAACGAAATAAATTCTCATATAAAAACCAATGCATAGACTAAAAATGATTACACATTTACAAAAATTACATATAAAAACTTATAATCTGTAGGGGGAAGGCATAAGGAAGAAAAATTGATCTTAGTAATACTAATATTTTACAATGAATTTTTTATTCGTTAATCACTGTATTTTACTTGTGTTTATATTATTTAAATCGATTTTTTTTAGTTTTAATCGAAATTGTTCCACCCTCCTACACGAAACCACATCCTGCGGTAACTTATTCCACATATTTATTGTTCTGCAGAAAAAAGAATTTTGCCACTGACTGTTATTAAAATTATATTTACATTTTATTTGTTCATTATTTCCTCTCAAACTATAATTGGTCCGAGAAAGAACAAAAAACTGATTGAAAAATTCTTTGTATTTACCATTAACAATTTTAAAAAGTGTTATCAAGTCAAACTGCGGTCTTCTATACTCTAGAGACTCCAATCTGAGTTTCACCAATCTATCTTTGTATGAGGTATTTGAAATTTTGCATCTAATACAAACAAAACGGGTAAAATTTCTCTGCACAGACTCAATCCTAATAATGTCTTTTTTTTAAATAGGGTGACCATATTGGGGTGTTTTATTCGAGTCTAGGGCGAACGTAGGTTTTAAATAATTTAGTAAAAATACTTGCAGAACTGGTCTTAAAACTTTCAAGTATTTGATATGATGAGTTTTGAGCAATTTTGTATAAATAACTTATATGTTCGTTCCATTTTAGATTTTCAGATATATGTATTCCTAAGTCTTTAAAAGATTTTACTGCTGGTATTCTAGTTTTATTAATTAAAAGATTAATAGGGAGGAGTTTATTTTTATTGATGGTTAGAACTTGGCATTTTTTTGGATTTAAATCAAGTTTTCTGGTTTTTAGCCATTCGTGAATATTATTTAATGTTATTTGTAAAGAAGTTTCTGACTTGCTAAATACTTTTGCGTCATCTGCAAATAGACTTATTTCGCTTTGAATGTGAGTATTAAAAGTGATATCGTTGATGTAAATTAAAAAGAGAAGAGGACCCATGACTCCACCTTGTGGTACTCCACAGTAAATTTTCAGAGGATCTGATAATGTGTTGTTAATGAGTACACTTTGTGTCCTACTATTTAAAAATTCGCTTAACCAATTCACTAAGTTATCATCAAAACCATATTGAGTCATAATTTTTAGTAATCTTATCTGTGACACAGAGTCAAAAGCTTTTTTGATGTCAGTATAGACCACTGTGACTGATTTTTTGTTTAAGTAAGTTATTAGCCAAGTATGTAAACATGTTAATAGTTGAATTCCTGATGATCGGTGGGGAACAAAGCCAAATTGTTTTGGTGTTAATAAGTTAAAGTCGAAGAGGTGGTTAAATGTTTTTTGGGAAATAATGTGTTCAAAAATTCGGGAAAACGTACTAGTTAAGGATATTGGCCTATAATTTAATGGGTCGTGTTTGATATCTTTTTTGTATACTGGAATTACATAAGATGTTTTCCATTGTTTAGGTATTTCTGACAATGCTAGGGAGCAATTAAAAATTAATAATAAAGGAAAAACTAATGATGGAATAGCATGCTTAATAAAATAAGGTGGAGTTTTCTCTGGCGTTCTAATAATTTTATCTTTAAGGTGCTTCGTCGATGTGTTAATGTCTCCAGAACTTATAATAAAACTTTTCATTTTACTGCATGTTTTATTAGGTTGCTTAAAACTTTGATGATTTTGATCTTGTTTAAATACATTTTGAAATTTTTTATTGAAGAGTGTGGCTCTTTCAGAATCTGAAATTGCTGTTTTGTTTTTATCGTGATCAAATAGGGGAGGCAATGAAGTATTTAATTTAACTTTAGATTTAACGTAGCTATAAAACTTTTTTAAATTTGGGTTAGTGCAAAAAGATTTTTCATATTCTAAATTGTATTTTTTAACAGCTAATTCATATTCTTTTGATTTAATTTTATAGTCTTTGGAGAATGATTTATTTTTCTTACTTTTTTTGTAAAGAATAAGTTTTTCTTTTAATAACCTTTTAATGTTAGATTGATATTTTTTCATTTGTTATTTTTAGGATAAGGTGGAATAAAGAGTTTAATTGAAGTTTGAATTAAGTCGATAAATTGGTCATAAAAGTGTTGGAGATTTTTTGATTTATTAAATAATGAAATCCAATCAATGTTTGACAAGTATTTGTTAATATTTTTAAAATCAGCCATTTTAAAATTATATGAAACTACTTTAGAATTATGTATTTTTTGACTTTCAGTTTTAATGTTAAATGAGATCAAGTTGTGGTCACACGTGATGGTTAATGGGAAACTAGTTAAAAGAGATGTTATTTTATCTAAACCAAAATGGTTGCAAATTAATAAATCGAGTATGTTTCCACTTTTATGAGCTGGTTTTTCAATTACTTGAGTTAAAAAATTATATGTGCAGAAATCAAGAAAAAATTCATGAGATTCATTAAAGCTTGTATAAAAAATTCTCCAGTTAATGTTTGGCAGATTGAAATCCCCAAGAATAAAATAAGAATAGCTATTCGGCAAAAACAACTTAATCAGTTTAATTACATTTTTAACAGTTGGGGCACATTTCGCAGCCAGTGGAGGAAGGTAGATACACAAAAATCTTAGTTTAGTCTTTTAAAAAATCACATCTATATATAAATATTCAAAACCAAGGGTATTAATCAAGTTTAAATCATTTTTAACACTAAAAACTTTAAAGGAATCTTTGTAGAGAACTGCAACACCTCCACCCCTACTTATCCTATCGTTTCGGACAATGCTATAATTACGAGGACAAATAACGGCATCGTTGACTTTAGGAGTCAACCATGTTTCAGTTAAAAAAAATAAGTCAATGTCTTTCATATATAAATAATTTTCTAAAATATCAACTTTATTTAAAACAGATCGTATGTTAGTATAAAAAATCTTTAAATTACTGTTAATATAACTATTTATAGAAGACTGATCAATCTTATCAGAACTAGCAGATAGATTAAGTTTTTTATAAAAGTTTAAAACATCTGACTTACAGTCTGTCCTATTAATCCCAGAGCTTCTGGGTTACGAATCGAAAAAGATGATTCGTAGCTTCCACTATCTCATTGTTCTTTATCAAATATTTTATGTTGAGATTATTTTGTTCTGCTAAAACTTGTTTTCTTTTTAATTCTTCTCTTAGCTTCTTAAATTTTTTCAGTTGTTCAATAGTTCGATCTTGATTTATGTAGATTTTAACTTCAAATTCATTTGTCACATACTTGAGATTTCTCAGTTTAATCAGTCTTTCTTTAGCTTTTTTGTCATTGAGTTTTACAATTATAGGTCTGATTTCTCTATCTTCAAATTTACCTATACGGTATAAGGATTTTAGATCGTGTTTCTTGATTTTATTTTCATCTAAAACTTCTTGTAGGACTTTGAAATCTTTCTTGCAGCCAGTAAGTTAAGGAACACCTTTATTTTCAGGAATGTTAAATAGGAATGTTAAATATTTAATTTTTTTTTTCTCAATCTGTTTTTGTTCGTTATCAGCTTCTATTTTATCTTTTACAACATCAAGTTTATTGTTTATGTCGGTAAGAACTTCAACTGGCTTGTTTTTGACAATATTAGCATAAGTTGCTTCAAAACTGTTAATTTTAGTACTGATTTTGGAGTAAAAGTCTTTTGGTTTTATCGTTTCCATTGCATCAACATATGTAGAAAACTTTGATTCAAATTTTTCAAACTTAGAAGAAAACTCTGTTTTGAATTCCAAAAAACTTCTTTGTAACTCTGTGACTTTTTCTTCTAAAGAAATAACTCTGTTACTAAACATCACAAATTTGTCATCATTCTGAATTTCAACAATACTCTTTTCAATGCTTTTACTTTTTTCATTATATTCAGTTTTTATTCTACAAATATCAGCCTGGAGTGAATTAAATTCATTGTCTTTTTTACATCCAAATGCAATCAACTTTTCTTTCAACAGTTTTCCTATTTTGGAACATTCAATCAAAGCTTTGATTTCAGCTTCCATAGACATTTATTTTATTTCTTATTCAAATAGAATCATATTTTTATCAAATGTGGGTACCTGGTCTTTTCCTTAAGGTGTCAACATAGGACTTGAGATAAAAACTACTTTGGGTTTGGCAGCTGAAAAATTAGAACTTATTAGTTGCTTTATAATATTCTCTAAATAAACAGATCTTTTATTTATGTATGGAATTTTCAAGGCTTTTATACATTTTTCTTGTCTAATTTCCTTTTCTCTTTTTAAACCATATAAGTGAGTTTTAATAGTTAAACTAAGTATCTTAGAAGGATATCCATTCCTATACAATAAGGTTTTAATGTTATTAATTTCTTCTTCAAAGAATTCAGGTAAACAGATTAAATGTACACGATGACACAGTGTCCTGATCAGATTGACTTTTTGTTTCAGACCACAATGTGACTAATTATAATTATAATTATAATAGTTACATGCAAAAGTTTCCTTTCTGAAAGCAATAGTTACAAATTCAAAATACTAAATATATACAGTTTATTTTTTTTGTTTTATTAACTATTTTTTTGTATAAGTTTCTAAAACCATAAATTTTAAATGTTAAAAAACATTTAACAGCTTAATATAGTTAAAGTAAATAAGTAATGTGTAGCTCCTTTACATCAAATACTTTAACTGTACTCTTGAGCGTTGATTTATTTATTTTAACGTGTTCAATAAACTATAAAATTAATATTTAAGCCGAAATGGGCTTATTATTTATGTTAAATACAGTAAGTTATATTAGTCGTAACACATTTTAAACTTTTTACAAGTATTTTTGTATTGAGAAGTTAAAAAAAAAAGAAATTTTATAGCTCATGATTTTACCGTCACGAGAAAAATATATTTAATTATTTTAAGTTTAAAACTAATAACATAATAAATGGAATTCTTTTTTAAGACTTAATACTGTTTGCTATGATGAACTAAAATACAAAAGTCTTATCATGAAGTCGTACATTAATTGATTAACATGTTAATAATATCTACAAGCATTAAATGAGTTGGATTATCTAGTATAAATATAAGAAGGAGATATTACGGTCTTTTGAAAATATGGTAGAAAAAGTAGATTAAAAAAGAATAAGTCGGACTTAAACTAAAAATCTTACTGCTAAGATTTTATTTAACGATGCTTATATTTAACTTACAACGTTTTTGTAATAACTCAAGAACATTTCTAGAATTTTAAAATCCTAGCTTTGATAAAATAGTTTCTGAATTACAGTTAAAACTTAAAAACTACTTCAGAGATGCCTCAAAATTATATACTTCGTGTAAAATATTTTCTTTAGTTTTTAATTTTAAAATGAGAAATGGGTACTGCAGTTAAAATAAAGCATGTACGCTACACAAAATTTGATTCAATATTCTGTATAAATCTATACAAGAATGAAAAATAAAACACTTTTTTAGTATTTTATTAGCAAAAATAAGCAATGTTTAGTTTATATGCCACCACATTGTCTGCTTAACTAATTATTTCAAATTTATATGTATACGTATGAAGAGTAAATGAAGGTCCTACTATTGGTTGAAGAATTTACCGTAAACAACTCGTTTGAAATGAAAATTCGATGTTATCTAATAGATTTAGTTTTTATTATACTATCTTATTTAAAATTTAGTGTAGAGTGTTTGAAGAAAGGTATCATAATACAATGTCTTTCGTGAAACCTAATTTATATTAGTTTTTGCTAACTGTTTTAATAAAAAAATATTTATAGAAAGCAATTTTAAATAACAATTAACTCGATGAGTATGACTTACACAAAATATTCTAGTTAGTATTAAGTTGCAGTACAGTATTTTTGATAAAATAGTATATATACTATATACATAACAAATACTATATCTGCAAGTGAATCATAATATGTTTGTGAAAGAGTTTTATTTGAAACATTTTTAAGCGCTTTTTTTATAATTTCTTAAAATGTTTTTTCTTATCAAAAAAAAAAGTAGTCTAAAAAATATGTAGCAAAGTATAAAAAAAACTACTTATTACCTACTGCATTAACAAATAACTCTACCTAGTAATTTTCTGAAACTTAAGAATAGGTAATTTATGGTTAGTTTACGTAACTTATTATTAAAGGTAGAACTATAAAACTTTACAAACATATGGAAAACTACAACCAGTTATAAAAATAATAAAATTTTAAAAAGTAAACAAAAAAACATCATAGTTTCTAAAAATACCATCTAAGCTCAGATACACATTAATTATTTTGATATAAAAAAGTGTATATCTCTAGAGATATTTGTGTTTGTAAAATAATAAATATGGTATATATTTAAAACTGATGTGTACAAAATAAAATTTTGAGCTTTTGTTAAGAATTTTATTTTAACAAAACTTCAGTTTTATTTGAAAAATATGAGCTCTTAAAAATAAAAGATACTAAAAATTTGTATCTCGTTTAATTTAAACTATATCAGACTCATTTTTTTATTACTATTAAAATCTATGGTTTTAGATATTTTTAAAACTTGATCATATATGTTTTTATTGGTAACATCATTAAATGTGCGTAGTACCTAAATATATAAACTTATTGTTAAACTTTTATTGCGTTACGCCGTTTCCCTGCAGAGCAGTTCATCAGACGCTAAAAAAAGCTGAAAACAAAAGTATACAGGGCGATGAATTGGAAAATAAAAATACACACATAAATGAAAATAATATTTACATTTGAAATATGAGTTTTAAATAATATGTGGTTTACAAAAGTTAAATTTTAAAGTTAAGTTAAATTAAAATGAAATATAGTACCTAAATATGTCAATAACTAAGTTTTTTGAGTTTTAACGAAAGTTTTTTGATTAACGTATAATTTCTTCAACTCGAGTTTTGCTTTAATAAAAAGTATTATACTTTTGTTTATATGAATAAATAAACTTCAAACAAGCAGTTGTTAGACCTTTTATATTTATAACTTTTAAAGCTGAAATTTAGGATACTATTTTGTTATTAATATAAGAAACTTAGTACTTTTTAAAATAGTTAAGGAGTCTAAACTTATCACTAAAGATAAATTAGTAACACTGTATGGTTTAGTTATATTACAACAAAGTTGTATTTACTAAAAATAGCTTTGTTTTAGGTGGTATATGAAATTAATACTAGTTATAATTTTTTTTAGTAAAAAAATAATTTTTAGAGCTAAAAAAAATATTGTGAGTTATTGATTGTAAATCAGTTTAGAACTTTTTTTTATGTTAGCCTAATTTAAAATTTTTCTATGTTATATTGTTAAAACATCATAGTTGAACCTAATTCGCTTCTAATTTGATTTAGAAGTATTTTTTGTGTTAACTGTTCCAGTAAAGTTATGAAAAGTTACATAAAAATATCAACTATTGTTAGCATTTTACAAGATTTATTGAATAAATCATAGAGTTATAAATAAACTAGATTTTTTATAGTATCTTGAAACAATGAATGTTACTTTGTAACAACGCTTTTTGTTAGTATTAACAAATTTTACAACATAACTTTGCTAACAATTAACTGCAAAGTTGTTTGCAAATAAGTTTGTAGATGCAATTTTCCTACTAATAAGCATATTAGCTTTAAATTCAATTTTTTTTGTTGAATATACTTGGATATAATTACTGTTAAAAGCATGGTTCTCAACAAGTCTATAAAAAGTTGCAATCGATATGTTTAAGACCTTTGATTTTTAAATTAAGTATAAACTACAATTTTTTTTTTACTTTAAACGAGAGAATCAGCAAGATAAATAAATGCTTGACATAAAATCAGTTTACAAATTTAAAAACTAAACATTACGGAAATATTGTTTTTGAAAAAGTACAGATAAGTTAAAAAATTTCAATTGAAATCCATCAAGCAAAATGGAAGTAAAAGAGGCTGCGAGTACGAGTAAAAAACACACCAACAGAGACGAAAAACTTACTAAGGGTAATAATGGTGAAAATAGTTCGGCTAGCAATAAAAGAAACAAATTTCCATTTAAACTAAGCTTTTTCAAAAAGTGAGTTGAAAAATTTGTTACTATTTTATTTTAAATAGTTAATTCTTTATTTTGATAAAATTAAACTCAACAAAAGTTATGTTTTACTTTTAAAAGTAAATTTTAGGTGAAACTTTTTGGAAAAAAACAGTCCTCTTAGTTTTGTGAAAATAATTAAAATTTAATTTTTGTGTTTATTTTAAAAAACTAATCTTAATCTAAAAATAAAATTGATTTGGCATTGTTATATAATCTATTAAAAAGTTTTACACATTTGAACTTTTCTTGAAAGTATTCTATGATGAAGCATGTTAAACCCTGAAAGTCATAGGTTTATATGTACATAAGGAAATCATTTCTCCTAAACTAGCACTTGTTTTATTAACTAGAGTTATTTGAAATAGTAAGTTGCAGAAACCAATAGTATATTGATACTTACAGACAAAATCGAATACCTGAAGTGAAAACAAGAAAACAAGGAGTAGTCTACGAAGACCCGGCCGAAGTGAGCAAGGGAATTTTAAGCGAGGAGGCTACTTTACAAGATGTTTTATTAAGCAAAAGTGTTTCAGTTTTAAATATTTATCTTTTTATTTTAACTTTGTTTGTTAATGGTTGTTTTTAATTTTTTGTATTGAATGAAAACCTTGGTATCAACAAAAATATATCTAAGAACACATAAAGTTTGACTATAGAACGTTTGTGAGACACACTAGTCTCTATATATTTTGAGCTAAAACTAAAACTTGAACAAATTTTAGATATGTCAAACTGCTTTAGAAGATTTTTAACAAGTGAATTTAGCGAAGAAAATTTAATGTTTTGGCGAAGCGTCAACGAGTTTAAAAAGAAAAACAAAAAAATCAGGAAAACTTCCTCACTTATTTTCAATACATTTATTACACCTGGATCTCCAAAAGAGGTTTATTTCATTTTTTAGAAGTTGTACAACTACTACAAACCATTGTTTAGATAATGGAAAACTTTATTTAATGAATTAATTATTTGCTGGTACATAAAAAAAAAACCAAAACCTAAAAAATTAGTTAAAAAATCATCAATAACCTTATATAATATTACTTATAAAAAAATTTGGAAAATAAATTTATCATTTAACAGTTTTATATAGTCTAGTAGTATTTTATATCAAATAGAACATTTTAAAACCTTTATCTGATATTGTAAAATAAATAAAAACTTTAAATAATATCAAGTAAGCAAACTTAAAAGTTTTACAAATACTTTAGACAAATAAACTTAACAAGCAGTTATTCTTATTTTGTTGGTTGCAGATAAACATTAGTGAAAAAGAAAAGCATGAAATAGGAAGAAATATGTCTGAGCCATACATAACCATGTTTGATAATGCCCAAAGCAGTGTGTACAAGCTCATGGATTCAGACTCTTTTGAACGTTTTAAGACATTTATAAAAAAGTAGAGGCTAAAGTTTTACAAAATATTTTTTTATTGGTTTTATTAATTATGTTATTTTTGATGCTGATAAAAGTTTGTATTGGACTTCCTAATAGCAAAATATTAAAACTTATACTTTCGTGGTGCACACCAGGGGCGTGTCTAGACTTTTTTCAAAGAGGGTTCACATTTTTTTTTTGTTCTTAATTTGCCGCTCAAGTACGCATTTCTTAGGTATGCACCGCCAGTTAAGTAGGCAATATTTAGCCGAAAAACTCTGTGTTTGAAATGCTTATTTTCTGCTTAGAAAAAAAAACATAGTATTTTTTTATTTATTATACTGTATAAAATTTAGATAAATTAAAACTAAAAGAACCAGAAAAAAGCTACAAACTTACAAATTGTATATCAAAGTTCAAATCTGTTATTTAAAACAAAAATATTACAGACATAACTAACTTACTCTATAAAAAACTAACCTTTTTATCAGGAAATAATAAAAACTAGAACAAATTTTTATAAAGAAATTTTCAATTTTGGTTTAAATGTTAGTATAGATTGAGTTCTTACAAAATTTTCTTTTAATTTTTAAACTCTTTACATTTATATATTTTTTTATATAATTTTTTTTCAAGTAATTTAATCTATAAAAATTGAAATGTAACTAAAAAAAATGTTTAGACTTAGAAAAGTGAATTAAAATATCTTTGAACTTTATCTAAATGTTTGCCTGATGGTGCAGGGATTCTAATGATGGTTTTGAAATCTCTTTTTGAATTTCAAAATTCAAGAATTTCAAAAAATCAAAAATCAACTTTGTGGCCAACAAATATACGAAAATAAAACAACTTAAATAAAAATATTAAAATACCATTAAATGATAAAAGAAATAATTACCACGTGGTGTAGTTGTCTAAAGATGATTTTAAAAACTTTGTTAATGAAACTTTTTAAGGTTTAAACCAAGTTGTCTGACACATAAACAAAAAATATAAATGATTAAGTACAAACACAACATTATTTTATACAATGAACTAAGTAAAATAAAACTTTAGTGATTATATTAGACATTTTTTAAGTAAAATTGTACTTACTAGTTCAAAAACAACACTTTATCAAAAGTTATTTACACTAAGCAACAATTTAGAATTGGAACTAAAAGCATCTTAGTAATAGTTTCCTATAAAAAAATGCTACTTTAAAACTTTTACCTATTATGACGTCACAATTACAATTTTATTTAAAATCTATTGCAGCTGGGCAAAAACGAGCATTTTTTGTTACTGCAATTTTTTAATCTTTCAGTGTTATAAGTTCAACATTCATTATTCAAAGTTTATCAAATAACCAAAACAAAGTCAATAAACAACATTTTTAGTGATATTTTAAGAATTTTTTTTTTAAGGGGGTTCACAGGAAACAGGAAACTAGTCAAAACACGCCCCTGGTGCACACTTAGTGTAAAACTACTACGGAAGTTAAAGTTTTGTTTAATAATTAACTTAATTTAACAAACTTTAAATTTGTTCCTGATTTGAATTTTTATCATTGTATACAACAAAGTTATAAATATAACTATTTATGAGTTATTTATCTCTAAAAACCTTAGATATTTATAAAATAAATAAATTTAATCTTTAGAATCAAGTTTGTTTTATAAACTAGAGCTTGTTATTTAGTTTTAAATTGCTTAAGTTTGTAAATACTAAAACTAAATTGTACTTGAAATTTTATTTGGGTATAATAAATTAAAATTAAACAACCAATTAAAAAGTACCTCAAACTTAAAGGTACTAAGTAAAGTGATAAAACTGTTATTTAATTTTTAATATAACTTAAAGAGTCAACTTCTTTTTTTTGTTTCAATGTTTTCAGTGAAGAGCTTTATCTTTTCATAAGTACTATTATAGGAAGGTTTTTGAACGTATTTATACACCATTTGCAACTTAATATCAATAGATTATTCATTTTGTTTTATATTTTATTACACAAAGCTTTTCAAAACTATACGAGTTTTATTGTCAAGTGATAAATTATAGATGAAATTTGAAAAAAAATTTGGTAAGTGAACAGCTTAAAAAATTACTTTAAATTATGACGTATGAATAAATTAAATAAATACAAAATTTAGAGATTATTATAATGTTTATTAATAAACATATCTTTACTTTAGTTTTACCTCTAAATCTCTAAATTTTGTATTTATTTAATTTATTCATACGTCATAATTTAAAGTTATTTTTTAAGCTGTTCACTTACCAAATTTTTTTTCAAATGTCATCTACAATTTATTACTTGACAATGAAACTCGTATAGTTTTGAAAAGCTTTGTGTAATAAAATATAAAACAAAATGAATAATCTATTGATATTAATTTGCAAATGGTATACAAAAAAGTTTTATCTTTTGTTTTAGTGCTATTCGTTGAATTTAAGAGCAGAAAACACAAACCTTAGTAGTTGAATAGGGAGTTAACTAATTCAGTAAAGAATAGTTTAATAGTTATTACTGACAAACCTAAAAGTACAAACAATTCGTAAAACTAATAAAAGACTTCTATATTTAAATATCATGTACGTATACATATACATCGTTTTTATTAGTTTACGTCAGTGTTTAACAAACTTCATCAAACAAAGCATAACAATATAAATAAAAATAATTTAGTTTACTCTTAATTCTACTAATTTCCAAAAATATGTTACACGATTTATCTGTGATTCATCTTACTTTTTTATAAAACCTAACACAATAAGTATGTAAATTCTATTTTAGTAAATAAATTGATTTTCACGAAAAAAGTACGAACTACAACTACAAATTAAATAATTTTTTTTTTTAATTTTAACTATTGTTCTGGTAAGTGAAATAAATACGATTAAGTATTGATTTTGAAATTTATTTGAAATAATGAAAAAATCTATTTTTTATAATAAATGTAGTAGAAAAAAAAACTTCCATTTAATATAACTTTATTGAAAAAAAAAAGACTTTAGACAAATTTATTTATAGTAAATTTATAAAAAGAAGTAACTTATGTCAAAATAAGGTGAATAATAAAACAATTAGTATTTTATATTACTAAATTTTTTTCTTAAAAGATAAAAAAAGCATTTTGTAAGTGTAGTATACAGTTGTAGAAATTTTCGCGTATCAAAGATATAAACTTGATAACAAAGTGATTCAAAAAGTTTTTATAAGTCTTTTTCCAAAAGTCTTAACTAAGTTAACATAAAAAGAATCTTACTTCAACTTTTGATCAAAATGTTTAAAAAAATTTAAGAAGCTGTTTTTTTTTTTTAAACTTAATTAAGAGTACAATACTTTACTTCAAATTATGAACTAAGACTTAACTTATAACAAAAAAAAAATCAAATGTGTAAAAACATAACCTTTCTTACAACAAAATCGAGTCGAAGGAAGTAGAACATTTATATTTTGTATAAATTTTGTAATTTAAGGGTTAAACTGTACGTTAATTGCGTTTTTACTTTTGATTGTTTGATCGTTGAAAACTTAATATAACTATTGTAGTTGCTGTACAGTTAGTTTAAAGCGTTTAAACGAATCTGATTCCATAAGTTTGAAAATATAACTTTGAGCTTCGTCAAAAATAAACTTATCTGGAAAAATCATTAAGCTTTTAATCTTTTCCCTCAAAACCGAAGTTATGTTGATCTAAAAAAAATATTTAACATTTTGAAAAAATAAAATTCAATATTTAGCTTTTAATTTACAAGATCTAACATGTTTTGTAAAAACTAAGTTAAGGTTTTGAATATCATAAGTATATATGAAATTGACTGTTTAGTACCTGCTTTAATTCTAGTTTGTATAAATATACAGTATTTATTTATTTCATATTATTTTTAAATAGTGTTTGGGGTTTTACAAAGTATTAAAATTATATCAAAAGAAAATTTAGTGTTGTTGTGGTATAAAAAACTTTAAATAAACAAAAAAACTTTTGTTTAATGTTTCTACAGATGTGAATGAAGAAAAGTAAAAAACGCTTTGGCAAACGTTAACTTCTTTAAAGTAATTTCTTTTTCGAATTTTATTTAGCAACCTTTTAACTTAATAAGAATAATTAATTAATACCAAATAAAACTTAAAGTTATAAGAAAATTTTACAACGTCTTTTTGTATATTCTAAATAAACTTTTATTAAATCTATAAAAACAAATTTAACTTATTTTTAGTCAGGTTTTATCTGGAAACTTTAAAAATGCTTCGTAAAAACTAAAGTTTGTTAACAAAACTAATTTAAAAAACTACTTTTGAAAAAGATGTATTTTACAGTTGTCAAAAAATTGTTAAAATTGAAAATTAATATTATTTAAGATAATATATTATAATAAATATTATAAAACAATATAGTTTTTGTCGCTATGTAATGTTGAAGATAAATTGTTGCACAAAAAAAAATTTAATGTTTGACTAGAACTTTGAAAAAGCAAAAGTATATTGATTGCTCAATTATCCACTTTAAATAACGTATAATTTATTTAAAAATACAATTTTTATTCTTTCTTTCAAACAATCGTATACGTGAGTTTATTAACTTCATATTATTATTATTACTATTATTATATTGTTTATTGTGCAATGTTGGACTCAGGTATCAAAACCTGAGCCACTTAAATAGGACACACAAAAAGAAAAAGAAAATAAATTTATTTTCAACACTTTAAGATAATTTATATATATATATATATACAAAAACATAATTTAAATGAAAACACAAGTTAAACACAATAAGATATACAAATGAACTAAATTTAAAAATTCAATTCAAAAAATTCAAACTTATATATTACTTAGTACTCACAATAAAGAAGTTTGTCTAAAATCATCGCTTATATAACAAAATTCATAATCACAAAATAAATGAAAGTAAACTTATAGTTTGTAGGGGGGAGGCGTAGGAAAAAGAATATCTTTTTTTTTTATTTATAGTGGAAAATTAGTGAATTTTACTGGTATTTATTGTATTTAAATCAAATCTTTTTAGCTTTAAACGAAATTGTTCAACCCCCTCACAAGATACTATATCCTGAGGTAGTCTGTTCCACATAGCTTTTGCTCTGTGAAAAAATGCGCCTTGCCACTGACTGTTTTGAAAATCATGTTTACATTTTATTTTCAAATTATTTCCTCTTAGTTGATATTTATTTTGAGAAAAACTAAAAAACTGGTTAAAAAAACTTTTATATTTGCCATTGATAATTTTGTAAAGAGTTAATAGATCAAATTCCCATCTTCCATATTCCAGTGACTCTAAGCCAAATTTAATCATTCTATCAAAATATGATGTGTAAGATATGTTGCAACGACTAAAACCCCTTTGCACAGATTCAATTTTATTAATGTCCTTTTTTAAATTAGGTGACCAAATTTGGGTATTAAACTCAAGTTTAGGGCGAACGTATGTTTTAAATAGTTTTGTCAGAATTGCAGCAGAATTAGTTTTAAAACATTTTAATATTTGATAACATGAAGTTTGTGCAACCTTATATAAATAGTTGATATGTTCATTCGATTTTAAATTTTCGGAAATATAAATTCATAAATATTTAAAAACTTTAACTAGTGGTAACTTGGTGTTATTGATTAAGAGGTCAGTTGGAGAATATTTTTTTTTTGTTAATGGTTAGAATTTTACATTTGCTAGGATTTAAGTTTAGCTTTCTTGTTTTTAACCGTATGTAAATATTATCTAAAGATAGTTGTAACGAAGTATTTGACTGACTAAAGATTTTGGCATCATCTGCAAATAAGCTTAACTCACTTTTAATATCAATGTTTGAACAAATATCATTAATATAAATTAAAAAAAGAAGGGGACCAACTACACCAACCTGTGGTACTCCACTGTAAATTGTTAAAGAGTCATAAAGCGTATTATTAATGAGTACTCTTTGTGATCTATTATTTAAAAAGTTATCAAACCAATTAATTAAGTTTTCTTGTAGCCCATACTGATTTAAAAATTTTAATAATCTTTTGTGTGATACTGAATCAAAGGCTTTTTGAATATCCGTATAAACTACTTTAGTAAATTCATTTTTGAGATAAGGAACTAACCAAGAATGTAAGCATGTTAACAGTTGAATGGTTGATGAGCGGTTTGGGACAAAACCAAACTGTTTGTTAGTTAATAATTTGTTATCAAAGAGGTTATTGAGAATTTTTACAGATACAATATGTTCATAAATTCTTGAAAAGCCACTTGTTAGAGATATTGGTCTGTAATTAACGCATCGTTTATATTACCTTTTGTTGTGCACTGGAATAATAAAAGATGTTTTCCATTGTTTTGGAACATTAGGTAGTTCTAGAGAGCAATTAAATATTAATGATAGTGGAAAAGCTATTGATTGGATAACATGCTTGATATAATAGGGTGGAATGTTTTTTGGAGTTCTAATGGTTTTATGTTTTAGGTGGTTAATTGAACTTTTAATGTATACATAAGTTATGAAAAATGTTTGCATTTTACTACAATTCTTTTTAAATATAACGTGAATACTTTTCTCTTTCATTTTTAGAACATTAAATCTTTTTTTAGAACTTTATTTTATTATGTTAATTTATTCTTATCTTTTTTTTACTATTAATATAAATTTTAAACACATACTGTTTGTTTCAAACTTTTAAGAAAAACTACAAAAGAGTTGATTGACTAACATCCATTGAAAATGTAGTCTTAAATAATAGTTTAGATACCACGTTAAAAAGAAATTAAAAAGTAAGA
Source organism: Thalia democratica (assembly GCF_965202585.1). NCBI lineage: Eukaryota > Metazoa > Chordata > Thaliacea > Salpida > Salpidae > Thalia > Thalia democratica. The sequence goes on from NC_139165.1 coordinate 66,445,284, forward strand.
AGCTGTTTGCATTAAAATGTATTTATGTTATCTGCATATATCATTTATTAATTTATAGTTTAAAAAAGATTTTAATTTATTATAAATAAAAGTTATTGCTAAAGTGCTACTTTATAACATTAAAATTATTCTTTAGCTTGTTGATAAAAATCTTAAAACTTTGCTTTCTACAGTTTGGCTATATATATTTTTATCGTCTTAGTAATAAGTTTTACTTTAAAAAAGTTACCGATTTAAATAGCAAAATATAGTTTTTTTATTACGAAAAATTGCTAGAAACAAAATTTTCTAATAATTAAAAAGTAGTTTTTGTTTTTTCAAATGCTTACATAATTTTTTAGCAACTTTTTTTTTTAACTTTAAGAAATTTTTTGTTATGAAGGAAAACTTACCTCTCTCTTAGAACCGGCTTTTATGAAGCAGTCATAAATTTTAGTTTGATTTTTTATGTTCCTTTCTTCACGAAAAAGCTCAACAACAAGCCAAAAGTCTAAGTTTTCCTCGCTGAATTCTGAATGCAAAAATCTTCTAAAAAGCTTGAGTTTATCTGTAAAAGTAATATTTGTTATAAAATATTTTAGCATATTTTATGCATACTAGATAGGTTACATGACAATTCGAATTCGGACTAAAATTCCGACAATTCAAGTTCTTGAAAAAATATCTAAAACACTTTATATCAAAAAGTAATATAGATTTGAAAAAAAAAACATATTTAGATTTACTTAAAACTTACAAGCAACTTTTTCTTTTTTGTAAAATCTTAAATATTTTTAAAGATATTTTTAAATTACTAAAAATAACTATGTTTTTTCTTTATTTTAGCCATATCTCAAAAAATATTTAATGTTTTGCATAAAGAAAAAAACGGCTTGTAGAAATTATTAGGATCAACACATGCATTTTTTATATTTGACAAATATGCATTACTTTTGAAGTTTTCAATTTTTTTTATAAGAATTTGAATTGTCCGAATTTGAATAGTCGTGCACCCTGCTAGATAAAATGTTTAACTTTAACTTGGTTTAAAAGTGCTTGTTAGTTTAAAAAAAGCAGAGCAACACGTTATAAAATTAACACAGATACTGATTATGATAATTGAGTATAAAACCTTGCTCAGAAATTCAAAAGCATTATTTTATGCATACAAATTAAATCTCAAACATATGTAAAACCGACGTTTGTTTTATACTAAATACATTACATGCTATACATTTTTGTTTACAAAGTAAAAGGCAGTTTCAATAAATCTAAGGCTAACTATTTTTATAACGGATGGCATACTAAAAAATTCTAAAAACTTTAACTTTAAAATTTTTTCATTTTTTTAAGATTAAACTTTTACATTATTTTATTATTTTAAGTAGTTTAAACACACGTCAGTCATTTTGAAAATTTAAAAAATATTATTAATAGTATTTTAGTTTAGATTATAATAGTGTTTACTAATATAATGATACTATACCAGAGATAAGGTAACAGGTCGTCAATATCTAAATATCAAGACAATCAAAACTTCGTAGATTTTTTTAAAGTGTTATTGGCGGAGAAATGACGTAAGTGTTATAAAGTGTTTGCGTACAAAAATAGTTGTTTAATAATGTTCTATAAAGTTATTTTTTAAATTAATACCTGGTCTTTTCAACACATCTAACAGTTCTGTCTCTGGTGTTATCATTAAAGATTGTTTAGGCTTTTTGGCAAAAGTTTGAGCTATTCTTCGAAAAACTCCTACCCTTTTCAATTTTAGTATTTAATTAGTTTAAAATTGTACTTAAATATTGCAGAGCTTATAATTTAGAAAAATTTAAGTTTTTGAATTTTACTTATTTTTGAGTTTGTTCACTAAAACAGTTTTTTCAAGCTTTTTAGTTTCAACAATTTATAAAAGTTTTAATAACTATTTTTACTAGACTTAATAGGTTTATAAAAGTTCGTATGCTTATAGCGAAGTTTTATGTTATAAGTAAATTTTTTTTTTTAATTTTGAAAAAAAAAGAGATAAATTTTAAACAAATACTTTAGTCTTTACTGCAAAATGTAAGAATTTAAGTTATAAAAATAGAAAAGAAAAATAAAATTAAGTCAATTCTCCATTTAAAATAAGAAACTAAACACGCGTAGTCTTTATTATTTAACAAAGTATTAAAAATTTATAACAAATAAAAATTTTATAAAAAAATTGTTTTACGAAAAAAAGAACTTTTTCCTTTTAAATGTTCAAATAAACGACAATAACTTCCTAAGACGTGTACTTTTTAGTATTTAAATCATCTATATAAGTGTTTATAGTTATTACGAAACGCAGTAATAAATTAGTTTTTATATTTATACTGGTTTAATTATTCACTTGAAACTCTTAATAAAAGTTATTTTAGTCAAACTTTGTCAACAACATATGTAAAAAAAAATCAGAAAAACTTAAAACTTTGATAATTAGATTACATTAACAAAGACATTTTTATATAGTATAATGTATTTGTAATTGTTATATAAATTTGAAAACTTTTTAAAACTACTACAATTTATTTTGTAAAAAAATAGCTTTTCTGATGCAGTTTTCTAAAAAAAAAGAATAGTAGTTGAATTTTTTGTTATTTTTATTAAAAATTAACTCTATTTACATTTACAAACCTCTATATCTCTAACGAAAATTCAAAAACAATAAAACATAGAAAGGTAAGTCAGACTAGTTGTATTATTTGTAAGTTTCCTCAAAAAGTCTAAAATACATCAGAAATTTTTAATTTTTGTAAAAAACTGTAAAAAAGAGAGCTTAAAAATTATTACAAACTAATCAATACTAAAATTCGACAATATATGAATATTGATTTACCTTTTCTGTAAACTGGGCAAAAAATTTACTCTAAAGAATTTATTAAAAAAGTACCTACGCACTCTAATACTTTAAGAAATTAACTGTTAGTTTTATAGTTAGTTGAATAATAGAAAACATCGAAATAGTTACTCCACAAATTTATCTAGAAATAAATAATTTTTTAAATTAATTTCTTTTGAGCAATTTTTTTGCCCAGTTTACGGAAAGGGTAAATTAGTATTCATATATTGTCAAATTTTAGAAACTACTATGGTAAGCTTACCTAAAATAAACTTACGATATTTAATATTTTTGTATTTTCTAGCAAAAAACTGAGAAGCTTGAGGATTAAATTAAGTTAAAATTTTGCATACTTGATACATACTAATTTCTGATAGATAGCATGATTTAGTTAGCTTAATCATTAATGTATAACTTTTATAAAACTTTTTTTTTGGTTGATCTGCAAAGTAAGCTTCAGTCAGCTGGTTAAGTGGCTTCTGCTGTTGTTCCTCAGTCTGCTTAATTATGACATCATTATTTTTTTTGCCAGTCCCAACTTTTTTGTAGTACTGCTGAAAGTTTATTCTTTCGAAGAAGCTCTTTTGTTTTGACGAGATGGCATCTGAAACATCGGAGTTGTCGGTTTTTGCACTGTTGTCGCGAGATATTTGGCTCTCTGAGTTTTTTGAAAACTTTCCACTTCCCAAAAATTCCTTTGACGAACAATAGAAATGAAAATAATATTATTAAGACAAGATATATAAGGTACACGGTTCGGACAATTCAAATTCAGAAAATTTAAATTCTAAAAAAATATTTAAGATTTCATATCTCAAAAATTTCTATGTTTTTGAAAAAAATGAAAAATACGTGTGTTGGTCTAATTAATATCTACAAGTCGTTTATTCTTTTTTGCAAAGTTTTTTTTTTGAGACATAACTAAAATTAGTTTTTAAGTATAGTTAGTTTTAGTAATTTTAAATATGTAATAAAATATTTAGAATTTTGCAAAAAAGAATAAATAGCTTGTAGATATTAGATATTGGTAGGACCTTCATTTGTATTCATAAAAATTTAAAAATATATATTAATTTGGTGATATACAGTTTTTAAATACTTTTTAGGAACCCGAATTGTCTGAGTTTGAATTTTTATGTAACCAGACATATAATTTCGAAAATTAACTTATGTTTAATAAAATAATAGCTAATAAAGACTAAGGTGATAAATATAAGCTATAAAATGACGTTAGTTTGTATAGGTAAAAACGAAAACTAGACATACAGTTTTAAAAGAACTTTGAAAGCTAGTATCTTCAATCTGCTGGTCTGGAATCAAGTCTTCATCTCCCATAAATATACCGCTTTCTTTTATAATTTCCTCAACAGTATTCAAATTCTTACCCAATGTAATTTCGTTTAAGTTTAATGGGTTGTCGGAATTTTTCGACTTTGAGCTTTTATTGCTTTTTACGGAGCTGCATTTTAAAGATGAGTTATTTGATCTGCCGTTTAATGACCCCTTCAAAGAGCTTGAGTTTGAGTTAACATTTTTCTTTTCAGTAAGAAGACATCGGTTTGTAGTAGACTGCTTGTTAGACCCAGCAGAAGCGTTTGTGGAACTTTCCCTTGAAATTTTTATTGTTATAGGAACATCTTGGTTCGGGCAAAGAGACATACTGATGTGAAGTTATGAAAAACTGGTTGCAAAAACAATTGGATTATTTGAAAAAAATTCTAGTAAGATATGATTTTTAAACTTATTAAAATATTTTTTTAGTACGTAAGAAGTTTTGTTAATCTTTTTATCTGTAACTCAGTTACCTAATAAAATACACTATTAAATGTATGTATTTGGTTAGCGGCTCAATTTTTTTTAAATTAAAACTATATTTTAAGATAACAGTCGGCACTTTTTATTAAATTAGAAATTTTCTACTACTGTCTGCCTAAAAAAGATACCCATAAGTAGTAAATTACTAAAAGCATATCTGCGATATATAAGCTTTATGGATACTAGTTAGTGTAATACAACTGTTTTGAAAATTAAGTAGTCATACAGCGGGCGCTACAACGAGTGTGAAGTTAGCTGGAATAAATTTAAAAAAAAATGTCCAAGTTTTGGATCTAATTATTTTTCTTATCTTAATAGCTAATTAAAAAAAATACTTTTTTCTAGAGAACGGTCCTTTGTCTAAAAACTAAAAATTTATCTTTTGGATTGGGGTTTTGTTTTTTGAGTGGGGCCCCTTAGAAAAAATTGGGTTTTTTTTTAACTTTTTTTTTATTTTTGAATTTGAGTAAAAAAAAAGTTAGAATAAATTTTTTTTTAAACCTTCTTAATAATATGTGTATAAACGGCTATAATTTTTTTTTTTCATAAATTGTCAATATTTTGTACAATTTGGCCTTAATTGGATTTTTTTATGAATTTTCTTATTTTATGAGTTTGTGTTCATAATTGATAAAATTCATAAAAAAACCCAATTAAGGCCAAATTGTACAAAATATTGACAATTTATGAAAAAAAAAAATTATAGCCGTTTATACACATATTATTAAGAAGATAAAAAAAAAATATTCTAATTTTTTTTTTACTCAAACTCAATAAATAAAAAAATAAAAAATAAAAACAATTTTTTCTAAGAGGCCCCACTCAAAAACCGAAACCCCGATCAAAAGATATTTTTTTAGTTTTTAGACAAAGGACCGTTCTATAGAATAAAAAAATGTTTTTAATTAGCTATTAAGATAATTAAGATAAGGAATATAATTAGATCCAAAATTTGGACATTTAAAAAAGTTTAATCCAGCTAACTTCACACTCGTGGCGCTACAATGATCACAGTACAAATTAACGTAAGGTTTGGAACCGCTAGATTTAATAAAGCTTCGTTTTATACAGTATTGCTTTAAAATAATCACAGTGGTATTAAAATTGATATCTGATAGTAGCTGCTGAAGAATTTGTATAGTACAGATTTTAATCTTGGTTGTTTTATATACTTACATAAAAGAAAGTTTATATTTTATAGGTATTAACTTAAATTGAAGTCATCAAAACTTACTAAATTTTGAAAATTCATTAGACAGCTTTAGAAGTAAATTATTGGTATAAAAAACTAAAAAATGTATAAAATTTTCTTATTTATGTATAATAATGTACCAGGGGCGTGTCTAGACTATTTTTTACATTTTTTTTTTATAATAATATAGTGTTCTTGTAGTAGCTTTTTATAACAAACATTAGAAAATTACATAACTGTGTAAAATTTCTTAGGTACATTAAACTGTTTACATATTTAACAACTTGAAAATACCGTTAAAACAGCATGCAAAATCTTCATAAGTAATCCAGTTCTTTAATTTAAATTTAAATAATTTTAAAATTAACTTAAGTTTCGTTATTATTGAAATGTGAAAACTTTGACTTACATTGTTAAGCTAAGATGTATAAAGAAATATTTTATACATAAGAAACTGAAACGAAGTACTAATTATAATTTGTAATTAAGTTGTCACAATTATTATAATAAAAAGTTAATAATATGTAAATAAATTACTTAATCAAACAGTTCCAAACAGTTAAGATAATTTAGCTAAAATCAAGTTTAAATCAAAAAAAAAATATTTTGAAAAGAAACTAATAGCATAAGTGAAAAATTATTTTACAACTTGATGAGAAAAAATAACTTGTACAATTACGATTTTTTTAATGTTGTAAAAATAAAATCAATATATGGTTTGGTCATAAGTTTCCTACTTAAAAATTAAACCTTTCAAGTTATAAAATCATTAAAACAGTTTTTTATTACAGTTCCAATAAGTTAGTTTTGGATAAAAAGTTTGCTTTTTCAAATTTGCTCCGTTAGTAATGATAAACTTTTATAGAGTAAGTATTTTTTTCTAAAAAAAGCTTTTAAAACTACGTCATTTTTGACGTGGTTGTTTAAAAATTAAAAACTAAAACTTAATTAATATAAAAAAGTTAATATGTCATATAGATATAAATTACTAATAAACTAATCAAAATAAAACCATGTTCAATCGCATTTTTATTAGGGTGGCTTCAGACTTCCACTACTTTTTTGAGTAGCTTGAAAATCAAGCAAATCATTTGCATATTTGCTGAGTGAGAAATTTTTTTTTCATTTTTTTTTTCATATTTTTTTAAATTTGATTTGTTAATTTTTTTCTTCTTATTATGTTTATTCTAATTTGTTTTTCAACGGTCACACAGGAAATAGGAAACCAATCAAACACTCCCCTATGATGTACTTTAGATTATAGAATTTCAAGCTACTGTTAGAGGTAGTACTTCATTACAAGTACGTTGCTCACTAGGCAGTTTACATTTAATATCAGTATACTGTTATGTATACAAAAAATTAAAGTTATTTTAAAAGCACAGGATAAGACTAACAAAAAACATATGATAAATAACAACTACCTTACACATCTTGCTCAAGCTTTAGTCTACTATTTCATAAAACAGTACTTATAAAATTTTTCTACTTTTAACTAAAACTGTAAAAACAATAAAACAAAAAAAATATATTAATAAAAGAATTATCTTAATTTCTATTTTAATAAAACTAATTTTTTTATTCCTATTTTAAGAAAATAATAAATAAAAACCTCCTTGTTCACTAAAACAAAAATAAATAAACTGCAATATTTCTTATACGTCTTACCTTGATAGACAAACAAAACTTAGTATTAAATCTTCAGAATACAGGAGACTTGAATTTGACCTCATTACTTTTTTTAAACTAGTTAACGGTGAAACTACAGTTAATACACAATCAACCATATAGAACTAATTACTTAATGAGAGGAAATAGCAAATGAATTACATGCAAACATCATTTCAATAATGAGGCTTGGCATAATTATTTTTTTTGTCGGTCAGTTCAAATATGGAACAAACTTCCAAATGAATTAGTTTCTTGCAAAAAAGTTGTAGAATTTCGATTAAAGTTAAAAAAGTTTTATTTAAACAAAATGTTTGTTAGTAAAATTCATAAGTAATTTTTTATAACCGTTGATTTAATTTTGAGATTTAACTTAGCCCATAGTTTAATTTCTAAAGCAGCGCCTTTCCTCTATTAGTCATTAATGATGAGTCCTTTTTCAATATCTTAAATGGTTATTTATCTAGCCAGACTTTTTTTTAATGTGCTTGGGGCTTTAGGTTTTAATTTTTGTTGTTAGTAAATGCATTTAGATATTTAATATTTAATCGTTTTACATCAAAACGTAAATAAATATAAGCTTGTGGTTAAAAAAATGTTTTTATGTTAATGTATAAATTTATATATATATCATATTTAAATATGTTTTTATCTTTGTGTTATTTTTATTTTTGATTTATTTCGTTATGTGTATTTCTGTTTAGGTGACCAAGGTTTCGATGCCTAGGTCCACCATATGGACAATAAACTTGCAATAATAATAATGATGATAGTAAAGAAATAGTAATAATAACTGATGTTATCTAAAGCAAACGATCAAAAATTTTTTTTCAACCTATCGTCTTTATACGTTCGCTAAAAAGTTATATAAACTTAGATAGAAAAATATTAACAAAACAAAAACACATAAAAAATTTTTGCTACTTATTTTATTGTAGAACTTTTGAAATCATACTTCAATTTATCAAATTTTGAAAGCATGATAAAAGTTTAATGTTAATAGAACTATGGATTTTTTTTTACTTTATACTTTACTTTACTAAAAACATATAATTACCATATGTTAGAAGTATGTATTACTTAAAATCAAAAGGCTTAATATAAATTATTAAAATACTTTTAGACTTTGGTGAAAATTTTATTATCTGTCTATTCAATTATTAAAAAAAAAAGACTAAAGCTAACAACTTTAATAAAACATTAAGTAATCTTTTAGTTTATTATCCTTTAGTTGATCTTATTTTAAAACAAATTTTAAATTTATAGCTATTCTGTTTATCTCTAAAAAGTTGCACTAAAAACAAAAGTGCAAGTTTTTTACATTTGGTAGGTTTAAATATTTCGCATGAATTTTAAAATGATATATTATTCTTTAAATTGTTTAAACTATTTTTTTTTATGTTAGTAGTTTAAAGACACACGTCATATGTCATTTTCCAAACCAAAAAATTAATTAGTCTTTATAAAAAAAAAATTTGAAAGTTATAATAATGTCTGTTGACTTTAATAAGCAAACATAAAACTTAAATATAACGACTAGACTACCTTAACTCTTTTCTAAAAACAAATTGTATTGAGTAATACAATAAATAATACAAATTAATTAAAACAGAAGCAAATGAAATTCAATTTCCTGTTTGATGTAATAAATACAACATCTTAGTTGAAATCTTCAAAGAATATATAACTGATTGAAGAACTTAGAATATTACTTTTTGTTGCTTTTGACAATAAAATAGAAGAAAATAGTAATTTAACAAACATTGTATAAATAATTATCAAACCTGCTACGTTTAATAAGCATAACTTATGAATTATCATTTGTACTAGCTGAAGTGCATTTATAAAGTTGTTTTATTAAGTGTAAAAATCGCTTTTCAAATTTTTAAGCTTACACAAAATAAAAATACTTGCTTATGTTTAAACTACTATACAACATCATTCATTTTTAATAAAAATACTTCAGTAAAATCTTGTTCTTCTAGACTACTGTATTTTTTGTACTAAACGTAACTGCACTAAAAAACTATCTAATTATCACCTAAATATAGCAAAGTTAAACCATTTAACAATTTGTTAGTTTTTAATTTATATAAAACTTTTTAAAATCGTATTTTTTTTACACTTAAGAAATTTTTTATACAGTTTAACTTTAAATTTTATTTAAAAAGTATAACACAAACTAAAAAGTATAAAAAGTACTTGTGTATAACTATTTACTTTTATATAGACCCTAAAACGAACTATTTCGTTTGTATCAAGTAAACAAAACAAGTTGTAATTATACATTAAAAAAAAAATTTTGCAAAATTGTATATAGCGATACTAAAGTTTGAATGCAATTTTTTTTCATATAAATTTGAATTGAAGAATTATTTCGATTTATTCTTGTTTAAAACCAAAACACTTAGAAGACTTTCGTTGTACAGATGTAAAAAATAGTAATTGGGAAGGAGATTTATCAGCAAAATTTAAAAAAGAAAACTTCTATAGACCAGCTGTATTCTTTTTACAGCTAAACTATCAAAACTTTTACATTTACTGTTGGCTCTTTAAACTTTTTAAAGCCGATCACAGTAAACAATTTCAGCGCATTTGACCTAATGATTGAATTGATTTTTTTGTTTTTTGCGTACATAAATGTCTGTTTTACATAAAACAATTTCTAGTATAGGTTTTTTTAAATCAGCTAACTTAGTACTTCACACTCTTTAAAGTAGTTCATAGTGTAGTTTGGCTACTTTATAAGTTAGTTCTTAAGATTTTAATCAAACATCGATTAAGTAATCATCTAATGAAAGATAAACATAAAAGTTTCAAAAAAAAAAAAAATTATTATTTAAAATAAATGTTTATACTACTGTTTTCGAAAAAAAAATTAATACGGGTCTTTTATTTTTATTAATGATAGTTTTTAAAAACTTTTTTATTTATTTTTGAGACAAATTGATAAAAACACCTTTTTATAATTTCCATAAACTCTTTGAAATTTTTACAATAAAGGTTTAAATTTTTTTATTTTATTCTGATCTTATAATAAAGTTTTATACTTTTTACTTCTGCTTAATTTAAAAATATCAAAAGATAACATTTTTTAATAGTATTTCTTATTAAGCATCTTAGTTTTGTTTAAACTTTTGATATCTTATATCTAAAAAACATACAAATAAAAATGATATATTAATTTAGCTCCAGCGTAACAAAGTATCAATACTTTTGTTTGCAAAAAACTACGATATTTTACTTTCTAAGGTGTACAAAGTTTTTTTTTAGTTATTTTAGTCAGTTCATATCACTTTATTTTGCCACTATCCTCAATTTTAGATACTTGATGATATTTTTTTAAATGCCAATAATTAAAAAATAAAAACTCACATAGATTAGTATTTGTAATTGGTAGTAGTTAAAGCTATTAAAAGATAACAGTAAACTGCTAAACTGAAAATGTTTATGCGGATTAATCAAAGTTAAAAGATACAGAAAATATGAAAACTATTTATTACTCATAATTAAAAAAAATATATATAGCACAAAATAATATTGTATAATAAACAAATTGAAAATTATTTATACAACAGGAATCGGAACATTTTATAAGGTTTCTAAAAAAAGTAGCTTGCAGACCAAATTAAAAAACTTTTACAGGACAGCAGTTGTTAAAAATAGTTTTAGTAATCAATACAAAAGTATAATTTTTAACCAAAACTGTTAAAATTAATCAAAAGTAAAGCACTGGTAACTGGTAGTTATAAGATTAAAGCCCAATTTTAAATTTCTACCACAAAGACTTTTTTTATTATCTTAATGTGTATTTTTTAGCTGAAAAGTACATTACGGGTCGTAATTGGCTTAAGGGCCAGAGTTTGCCAACCCCTCATATACTGGCTATAAAAATAGAACTACTTTTAACATTATGGTTACTTTAAACTTACTTTATACATTATGCTTTTTATTAATTTATCTTCCTTTAGTTACATGGAAACTTTCAGTGTTAACTATTTAACAATAGTTGTAAAATTAAAAAAATAAATATTTAGTTTAAAGCTCATGAAGTAAAGGTGAAAATTATATAGTGAAAACGCATAAAACCATACACTAGCTTAGAAAGATAAAAACAAGTATAAATTAAACCGTTAATATATGTTATTACTAAATTTTTCGTTTTAAGTTAAGTAGAAAAACACTTAAATTTTTTGCCCGTGTTTAAGAATACTTTCTTATAAATAACAATCCTTTAAAGTTTAATCTAATTAACTTAGATACTTTGTAAATATTATAAATCAATAATAGTCAACTAAAATATTTTAATTTATATCACGTCTGAAGTGTAAAAATTTCATATAAAACACCTTATTCAAATACTAAAATAGATTTAATGTAGCTCCAAAACTACAAAAAACTAAACCAAATCGAAAACATACTTTAAGAAACATCTAGCTTCAATTTAAACACAACGATAAAAAAGATTTATTTAATAGATTAAAACTTTTAAATAAAGTTGAAAAAAACTTTTAATAACAAGTACCAGAGAATAAGTTAATTTTAAAGACCTTAAACTTTAGCTGAGAACTTTTTAGTAACTAGAATTATTTTAATAATATTATTAAGCTTATTCATATATACATTTATTATACTTATATAGTATATTAACATTGTTTTTTTTTTATTTATTTACTTTCAAATTAAAAGATTTTCTATCTTAATTTAGTTTCATTTGCTTGTTGATAATTCATAACAAATGTAAAAAAATAACTTAAAAATCAAGTAAAAATATAATAGTAAAATAAGTTTATACTAAAAACTTTTCGATAGTAATCAAAAAAGGTCCTATAATGAACTTTTTTTTCCATATATACCAAGTATTATATGTTTTGGTTTTAAGAAAACAAATAAAGAGATATCAACTGCTGGAGGAAAAGTAATATATTTATTCTTTCAAAAATTTGTTTTACAAACTAAGTTTCGGTCAAAGACCTCATCAGTGCTTAAATAAATCTAAAAAAAGATATGTGACAGTCACATTTAAACAGAGTCATGAACATTTATCTGAAGCCATAACATTCGCAAAAAACTTCACAGAAGTAAAAAACGAAGACATACAGCTAATAGAACACACATGTAAAACAATTGTCACTTATGATAATAGAACCTGGGTAAAAAAAAGACAGTAACAGCCAATTTGATGTACCAATGGGTTCGTTCTTCGGCGCGGAACTGTGCAATTGGTAGGCCTGTATGCCTTAAGCAAACTTAGGCACTTATACAACTATAAAGATATCGGACTCTATAGAGACGACGGTTTCGCAATAATAAGCAGAAAAAGTAACCAAGAGCTAGAAAGACTAAAAAAGAACACAATAAAATTTTTTAATGATCTCGGATTTAAAATAACGATTGACATAGGCGCGACTAAATGCAATTTCCTAGATATATCTCTAGACACTGCTAATAACACATTCAAACCATACCAAAAAGAAAACTCAAGCACCAATTATATTAACAAGTATTCGAACCACCCGTCCATTATCAAAAAGAACCTACCAAAAATGATCGAAAAAAGACTCAATAGACTCTCAAAAACCAAAGAAATTTTCAATGAATCAATAACTGGATACTAGAATGCCTTAACCAACTCGAATTTCAAACACAAACTCATATACTCCAACCACCAAAACAACCAAAGCAAAAAGAAACCAGCACGAACAAGAAAAACAATCTACTTCGACCCACCCTACTATCAGTCAGTAAGAACCAAAGCTTTTCTGCAACTAATAGATAAACATTTCAAAGAAGACCACAAGTTAAACAAAATAATAAACAGAAATAATTGTAAAATTTCATATAGCTGCATGAGCAATATTAAGAAACTAATCCAAAAACACAATCGAAAATACTTAAAAACAAGAAACGATGATCCAAACGAAACACTTTGCAACTGCCGAACAAAAAACAAATGTCCCCTTAAGAATAAATGCTTAGTTGAAAATGTGGTATATAAAGCGACAATCAAATCGGAAAACGAAACAAATAACTATTTGGGCTCAACGGGTGGAACTTTTAAAAAAAGATGGTACAACCATATTAGTGACTTTAAAAACTATAAAGAGAACGGAACAGAAATATCGAAGTATATATGGAAGCTTAAAAATAAGATAATTGAATACAAAATAGATTGGGAAATTATCCACCATATTGGCAAAGCAAAAAACCCACAAAGCATTTGCAGTACTTGCATATTAGAAAAGGTCGCGATCGCTAAAGCAGACAGAAGGGATAATCTAAACAAACGGTACGAACTCTTTTATTCCTGCCCGCACTTCCGAAAACTCCACTTCAAAACTTAAATTACTCGTAATACAGGTTTTGTGCATGCTTTTTAATTTTTGTAACTTTAATTTTCTTAAAGTTAAAAGTTTTTTTTTTTTTTTTATAAATTATTCTAGCAAAATTTTCAAATTTTCGTAACTATTACAAGCACAAAACTACTTAAATTTACAATATTCATGACACAATAAAATTTAGCTTGATTAAAATGCATCTTAACTTAAGCCCACTTATTACTATTAACCTTATTTTTATTTAAGCAATGTTTACTTTGAAAATCAACTAGAAGAAAATAGAAAGCTACATACTATTTTTTTTTTCACTATTATTATTTGTGTTGTTCTTTGATTTTAAATTTAACTAGAATTTAAACTTTGCCAAAAATTAAAACTTAGTATCATAATTTAACTTGTTTTGTTTTTAGGTAAAAATTTATTTTAACTATAAGCTTTCATATAAAGCATTTGAGCGGGATTTTAAATTTTTAAAGCGATTAAAAGCACAAGATAGTTCAAATTTTCAATAATTACGTCACGATTAAAATAAGCTACACTAAATTCAATTAAATTTTAAGCTCACTTCATTAATTACACTTTTGCTTAAGCAATGTTTACTCTGTAAATTAACTAGAAGAAAAAAGAAAGTTACATACAGCTTTGATTATTATTATTGTTGTTATATTGATTTTAAAATTTAGCTAAAAATTTAAACTTCTACTAAAACTCAGTCTTAATATTAAAATTTGATTTTTTTAGTTTCTAAAGTAGAAAAATGTTCAGTAATAATTTGGTTTTATTTTAATTTAATTGTTTAAATGCTATTTTCTATGACTGTCACATATCTTTTTTTAGATTTATTTAAGCACTGACGAGGTCTTTGACCGAAACTTAGTTTGTAAAATAAATTTTTGAAAGAATAAATATATACTAAGTATGCTGAATAGAGTAAGGTATTAAAAATAAACTTTATTCATTTAGGGAATGTTGATTAAACAAGAAAATACTGGTAAGTACAAATACATTTATCTATATGTTTTTCATTTACATGACAATTAAAATAACGAAAATGCATAAAAACTTCTAATTAAAAATATTAGGAGCCACACTTTTAATACTAACCCGAAATTCAAAAAATATTAACCTACCTGACACCTTTAAGATTATTGAAGTTTAATAAGATCATAAGGGTAAAACTTGTTAAAAAAAAAAACATGTGCTATAAATAGCCCTTTTCTGTAAAGAATTAAATCTTAATTTATGCAGTTCTCAAAAATTTTTCTTAATTTGAATAAATATGTTTCTATAGAGATAATTCACATTAATCAGAAATTTTAAATGCCGTGTATCAGAAAAGTATGCATTATTCTAACATTTCAAAGGTAGTTTATCACTTGTAGTGAAAAGTTTTAAAAAATAATTAGAGTTAGATTAAAAACCTAATTCATACCTTTAGAATTGTATTTTAGAAAAGTTAAGTAAATTGTAAAACTACGGTTAAAGCAAACAACTTCCACTTTTTTTAGAGCCTTATTGTCTTTAATTAATTTCAGCCAGTATTTATTTCGGCCATCACCAACAAAGTCGAGATGTCTTTCGCCATTGATAATAAACAAAGAACTCACCGCACGATCAACAACAACTGGATCCGCGACAATCTACGACCGGTTTCGTCATCATTAGGACTATCCCTGCCTGATGAGTCCTAATTAGGACGAAACCGGTCGTAGGTTGTCGCGGATACTGTTGTTGTTCAACGTACGGTGAAGTTCTTTGTTTATTGTATATATATTAAGAAAACTTCGCAACGCTGTCTAGTTGGAATTCGAAAAAAAAAACATAACTTTTCGTTGAAAATTGCAATTTTTGGTGTTACCAATAAAACTTTTAAAAATGATAATTTAAACAATTAAATAATAAAAAAGTAAAAGGTAAGCTAGTATTCTACTGTTTGAACAGTTATTTTTATCTTTAAAACTCGAAAAACACATTACTAAACAACTTAAGATTTTTAAAGAGCATAACCGTTTTTTAATTAAATTAACTTAGTAAGTTTCTAATGAATTTCTTAACATTTTTATCTAAACTTAGAAGTGCATTTTTTCAAACATAAAATCAATCATAAGAAAATGATTTATTTTGTGTTGTTTATCAGGTACTACCATGTTTTTTATTTTTATTAAGGAAATTTATCATTGATCGTTTTAAATTGAGCATATTTCATTACAACTAACATTTGAAAAAAAAATCTATTGTAAAACTTTTATTTTTAAATATAGTTGTTCTAAACTCGCTATAGTAAAATTAGACGTAAGTTATTGTATGAATAAAACTTATAGTCTGTATGTTAATCAAACTGAAAACATTTATCAACATAACCAACAATTTTTTATACCGAAAAAACATGTATACTTTATAATTTATAATAAACTTAACTAAAATAATCAAACATTGTTTCAAGTTTTAATACAGCATAAAAAACATTTTTTTCTACAAGATCACATATTATTTATTTTGAACAAAAACATCTAAAATATAAAAATTCAATTTCTTATATAAAAAATTATACCTTTTATTTAAAATTACACGGTTTCATTACTTTAAATATTTAAAGTTTTTTTTATGATCATAGAGTAATCAAGTAAAAACTTTAAGATATAAAGTCGGTAAATTCAAAGAAAAGTTATCAGCTTAACTTTAAACAAAAACTCAACGATCCTTCAAAATACAATAAAAATATTTTGGACCTACATTATTATAATAATTCATATTTAAAATCATATCACGTAGAAAACAACAATAAATCATTTAAAACTGGCTATCCAATGATTGGCAATAGTTAATGCATTTTCAAACTTGTTTAGTGAACTGTCATTAAATTCATTCACTTGGAAGGAAGCCAGCTGGTTTGATACTAAATGTATTAAATATTCACTTGCTTCGCATAAAACTTTGTTGTTTTGTTGTAAAACTTTACTTTTCCGCAATTCGTTCATGTTTTTTAAAACTTCTTCGAATTTTTCTGGAAATGGAACTTCCACCTGGGTTAAAAGTTTACTTACATCTTGGTTTTCTTTTTATGCTATAAATAAGGCGTACTAAATTATCAAACTGAATAAAATATATAATCTACATTTTAGCTCATCAACCTTAGATCATTATAGTTACTCGAGACTTATTTTATGGCTACAGTTTATTTGTATTATAGTTGTAGTAATTTGTTTTAATAAAAGGTACCTTATGGTATACTCAGGGTTACCAAATGTTTTTTGAAAATTTTCTCCAGGTTTTCAAAATTTCCTACAGGTTTTTAAAAGTACACATTTTTGAGTCTATTTTTAGTTTAAATTTAATTTAAGGTAAAAAACTATGTTAAATAGTATAAAAACATCGAAAAGATACTGTAAAGCTACTTCAAATGTTTTTTTTTAATTATAAAACAATTTGATGATGACAAATTTTTAAAATCTATATGGTAGATTTTTTGTGTCAAATCAAAATTTTTTAACTTAACATGTAAAAATTGTTAAAATTTCCAGGTTTTTCAACCTAATTTGTCAAATTCCAGGTGTCCAAATTTTTTGGCAACCCTGTACACTTAACAATTAAAACAGTATAACACACTTTGTTAGATAAAATCTATTATCAATAATTGTAGTTCTTTGTTTTAATAAAATATTTAACTTAATTTATACTTAAAGGTAAAAACAAAGACAAAAACAAACGAATAATTTGTTTAAAACTTAAAGTAAATACTTTAACGAGTATATTTATTTAAAAACTTACTTGTTGAAGCTTTATTAACGAAAGTAGTTCAGGCAAAACTTGAGAAACATCATCTATAATATTGGTGTGAGTTGTTGTGTTTGAAAAAATTTGGAATTGATCTATGGTTTTCTTTGTTCGCAGCCAGTTATGCTTTTTGCTCGTAACAAAGCACATGTTCCACGATTTCACTATTAAACTCTACAAAATTAATTGGACTTTTTGATATGGTCTAAATATTCATACAATTGGTGGAAAATATTACAGATCAATCTAAATAAAAACTACATCTATCAATTTTAATAATATGTTTTATTTTAATAAAAATTTAAGTAGTTCAACTTACATGATATTCTGAAGGAATGTCTGTACAACAGATTAAACTTAAAAGGGAAACTATTGCGTTTGTAACCGTTACATTCGAATTTGACCAGTAAGTTTTGTTGTTTTCTATCTTTTCTAAAATCTAAATTAAAATTTGTGATAAGTGCATGTTTTAATAGCAAAGCTACTACTTAAAACTCACTTTGTAACAAACTTCATTTGATTGAAAAAGTTTCAACTTCACTAACTTACTTATGAGATCTGAAAGGCATGAAAACATTATACCAGTATTTGAGTTATCATCGTTAATAAATATAAATAGTTGTATTCTTTTTAGCACTAAATCGTGAAGTTCTTTTAAGGCAGTCAAGCTAGCTGATTCCTATTGAATTAATATGTTGTAACAAGGATATCAAAATTAAAAAACTAATTTAGTTTCACATCTAGACAGTTACTAAACAAATTAATAAATTTGTATTTAAACTAAAGCTTTTTTTGCGTTAGGTTTTGCTAAAAATGGTTACTATCTTTGTAAATTATGCTATGGTTTATAAAAAGACGTTAAATGTATGTTTTTAATATCCTTATAAAATTTTTATAATAAAAATATATTTAATACTTTAATCAAAGTATAACTACTTCTTCAACGAGTTCACTTAGTCTTTCGTGTGATACATTTTCTAGCGCATGGTTCAGTTTTCTACACGATCTAATCTGAAAAAAATTGGTTGTAAAAATTAAAAATTTATACAACATAATGAAACGTGTACAATAACTACCATCTATAAAAGTTAATATTTAGAATTCAAATTAAGTCTGTTTTATTTTTAAGCTTATTGTAACTGCAAAGTTTTTTTATATTTTATCTTAAGCATACAACAAACTATTTATTTTCAAAATGTTTTCTACATTGCAGAAACAAAAACTTACCCTTACAATTAATTCAAAAGAATACTTACTACTATTAATTCTTTGGTAATGACTGTTGTATCATCGAACCAAGTTTTAAGCTCCACAGTGAAACTTTTTATCAACAGATTAAATTCTTTAAAAAAATCTTCTCGTTTAAATATTGAAAATGCTTGTTTTCCTGGTACCAATGTATTATTTGTTAAAATTTTACAACTAAAAAAAAGCAATCCTAGTGATTCAGTAAATTAAGCTAAAATCTAAAACTCATTTTTGTTAGCATAAAACTGAGTTTATGAGAGTTCGATGTATTCATGACAATATCTTTATCAATTAAACATTTTAAATTCAGAGTTTAACGCAGTGATTTATGCGTTTACGCAATTATCACAAATTAGTACTTTGACAATATATTTAACAGTTTATTTAACAGAGTTGATAAATGTTTTTGAGAAATTTCTTCAATGTTTTCTGATATTCTTCCAGGTTTTTAAAAGTACACATTTTTGGGTCTATTCTTATTTTAAACTTAGGTTTAAGGTTATAAATTTTGCTGAGTGCCATAACAACATTGAAAAGATACTGTTAAGTTATTTTAAATGTGTTTTTTAATATAAAACAATTTGATGATGACGAAAATTTTTTTATCGATATGGTAGATATTCGTGTCAAATTAAAATTTTACTACTGTTTATAGTTCCAGGGTTTTCCAGTTATTTTTGTTCAAAATAATAGTTTTTTTTCAAAATTTTTCAAATTCCAGGTTTTTTCAAGATTCTAGGTTTTTTGGCAACCCTTAATACAAATAGACAGTATTTTAGAACAATCAAGTAACGTATTCTATAGGACAAAAAAAAGCTTTCTTATCTTTAATCTATTTGGAGATTATTTTTGAAAGCAAATTAGCGTTATCATTCCAAAAAAAAAGACAATTTTTAAACATAACATTTTGTAAACTACACTAGAACTATAAAAACTTATTATGTTATTTTATAAATTTTGATTTATATCATCAGTAGTTTTAGACTTTGTAGGATAATCTAGCAAACCGCTAGATTTGTACTTAAAACAGTGGAAACAGTAAAAGTATATTGTGATTAAGCTTTCTTTATACATAAAAGATATCAAAAAAACATAAATTTATTTAAATTTTATAGATATTTAAGAAATAATAGTCTAAATACTTTGCTAATTAGTTAGACTCATACCGAACTTTTCCAACATAAACGAATTTATATATATTTTAGATTACAATTTCTAAAACTTATTTGATTATAAAACTTTTAAAAATGAATGCTTTCAACTTTATTTAGTTTTAATGCATAAAATTGTGTGTACAGAAAGAGCTTTTTATTTACATTCGTATTTTTAATAATAAGTACAATATTGAAATAGTTTATTTATAAACATAACACTAATACATTAATTATTATTTATAGAAAAATATAAAAAAATCTATGAATTATGTTGGTTTTCCTGAAATGTAAAGCCATCCAAAAAACTTGATTAGAGTTACCATATAGGGTCCATTTGGTTTTTTACAAGTTGATCGTATTTAGTAGAGTTTTATCTTAGCTATCGGAAATTCTTAGCCACGTAACAAAATTTAAAGTAACTTTCAACATATTAGCAATAAAAGAAGTTAAGTTAGTTCCATTTTGAAGGTGCAAACCAAAAATGCGAAAAACCTATTCCATTAAAAATATTATTTTCCTTTATTTTTTAACTTATCTTCTTCAAATTTTAAAGTTCATAATTAGTATTTTATGTTTTATGTAGACTTTTTTAAACTTTGAAAAGTAATATTTTTCTACAGAAAACTAGCTTTTTTTAGTTATTATTAAGTTATTATTTTTTGATAATTTTAAAATACTTACAATTAAAGTTTTTTAAACTACAGTAACCTCTCGAATCTTTACGCACTCGTGACGTTACGCACTCTCGTTTAGTTACGCATTTTAGAGTTCTAAATAATTTAATTTTAATTTTTTTAATATGGCACAAATTAGGTTTATTGTATATTTTTAATTTTAAATATGTTTTTAAATGCTCTCTATATCTTTAAACTTTGTAAACTTATGTTCCTTGACTAATTGATAAACATTTAGTTATACCTTAGTATATCAGAAATATTCTTAACAGTAAGAGATTGAATTGAAATTCTGAAAGAGATATGACTGTGTTAAATAATGAAAGTATAATGAAATAATGAGTTTTTAAAACACAAACAAACACTATAGCACTCTTGCGCTATATATGAATAAACATCTAAGAAAGAAATCTAATGAAACTTCTTAGGAAAAAGTATAGCTTTCCTTTATAGCTTAGGTGTCTTAACACCCCTCCTTTTATACCTTTAAATAAATAATAATTTTCAATTCCACAAATTCTCATAGCATGAAATTTCATTCCGAATCAAAAAATCCATTAATTATCTTAAATACAATGCAAGACAAGTTTATCCTTATGTGGGCAAAGGTCAAATTAAAAACAGTTTTTATAAAACTTTTTTCTCACATTTTATATATTTTCGTTCAAAAGAAGAAATCCATTACAGCACCAAATGCATATTTTTGTAAAAGGCTATAGAAACAAATTTTGATGTAGACACCACATCATTTCTTAATTGTAAACATATGCATTATAAATAGAATTTGCTAAGTAGAATATAATATAAATGTTAGGTATCAAATTAGTCACATATAAATAAAGATAAAGATAAAATCTACTTATTATTAAAAAGTTAAATTTTTCTACAACTATTATTATTTTATATAAATTTAAATCCTTTTTTTAATATATATTTATAGTTTAATCTTTTGTTTTCATATTTTCAAATAAAGTAAACGAATTGTTAAAAGTGGGAAAGTCTCCAGTCTGCTTTTAACTAGAAGCAATATCAAAAAACAGCCATTATAGTAAATAGAATTGGTACATCTCGTATCTTTACGCACTTTTTCTGTGGACACAATGTGCGTAAATAAGCGAGAGGTTACTGTACATAAGGAATGCTTCCTGAAAACTTTAAGTCTTTAGCTCAAAAAGAGTATGTAAAAACAGATTTTCAGAGATTTTTCATATTTTTGAAAAGATTGAAGATAAAACAATTGCTGTCCATACGTTTGTATAGGAAACTTTTTACAAAAATTACTTTTTTTCAAAGTTAAATAAAGTTTTTTTAATTTTATGAAAAAATGGCTTGTTGTTTATACTCAAGACTTTTATATATAAACATCTGTTAATTTCTAAATATCCTCACCTCCTATGTTTATTAGAATTCAGTTTTAAATTTGTATTTAGTTTTTTTTTTGTTTTTGATTTAAAAACATACAAGTTTAAACCTCAGTATGAAAAAATTACTGACAACTTACTTAGCGAAATACTAACCTAATAACTGCAAAAGGAGCAACCGTGGTTGGTCATTGGTGCTGAGAGATGATAAATAATCTTCAACTAGTTTTTCTTGGGCATTGGAGTCTAGAAAGTTGAAAAGTCTTCTAAACAGTGGAGCAAATGTTATTTGTTTATCAGCAGGAGACACTTCAATTAGTTGTAAAACAAACTTAGTTTGTTTGTAACAAACATTAGCAGAGGAAAGTCTATTGAAAATGTGATTAATTACGAACGTATAAGCAATTCACGTTGAAAAACATAGAAAACTACTAATATAATAAAACAACTAAAAAAACTTAATTGTTTTTTTTAATTATACCTAGCAACAAAGCACAACAGGTCAGTGGCTAAAACAAAGGAGAGTTGCGAGTGCTCATCTGTGATGATACTTTTCAATAAAAACCGCTCGAAATTATTAAAGTCTTCGCCGTGATGTAAACCAATCACAAGGGAGCTGACTTGGGTGAGAATTATTTGGTACAAGCCTTCAGCTTCTAAATTGTTGCTGAATGCGTATAGCTTCGTACCGGTCAGTACTTCTTTTTCAACTGTTACAACACACCATACATATTTATACGCAGAACAACAAACAACTATGTTAGCTAAAAAATTTCGGCTATACATTTAATACAAAATACAAAGCTTAATGCAATTACTATAGCATTTAAAGTAACTATTATTAAAACAAACAATCTTAAGGAATTGAGAACTAAAGTACCTTTGTTAACATGTTCAAAAATGATATTGAAAAAAGATCGTTTGTTGTGGCAATGATAGCTCCATTCAGAAACGATACCACAATCTTTAATCAACTTCAGCACTTTTAAAAGTTTCAAAATCACAAAAATTTTCGTACCTGATTCCCCATTTTCGATGTTTAATCCTGGTAAAAAAGTATTAAATAACAAAAAAACATTTTATTTAAGTTTTAAAAATTTCAATACAATATTTCAAAAAAAAATTAAAAACTTAGATTCAGAGGTTTACTATCATTTCTAACCCGATAACTTCTAACCCGACCATTTCTAACCCGATCGATTCTAACCCGATCACTTCTAACCCGACTATTTCTAACCTGAAAATTTTTTACTCGATTCAATTTTTTTTTGTATTTTAGATTTATTTTAATCAGTGTTTAAGTAAAACCAAACTTATGCTAACAAAATTGTTCTTATATAAAAATGTAGTTTACTTTGTCTTAACAAAAACTTAATGTTTACATAGGTTTAATTAAAATAAGTTTTTATAATAATTTTATTTTAACTTATTATAATTTCAAATGGTTTTCCTTATTTTGAATTGTTTTTTTACATCAACCTGCGTAATCAAACTTTTTTTCAGAACAAATAAGATTTTCTAGATATTTTTTTCTTTTAAATTATGCTTTGTTAAATTTAAAAGCAGTGGTTCTTAACATTTTTTCATATATTAGCCTTTTATGGAAGAAAATTATTAAATTTACTTATAAAAAATTTAAGTATTAGGTTAACTAAAAAGTTTTTTCTTAATAAATATGAACATATAAATAAAAAAGACAATTAATAAACAATAATTTATACAGCTTATGTTAACGAAAGTTTACCTGCTAAAACTAGGGAATTTACCCTCAGGTGTAAATTTACCCCAGGTTAAGAATTTCTGTCTTAAAGTAAGCTGTTTTTACTACACTAAAGTTATATATTCTTGTCATTTCGATAACTAGAATATTATTTGAACAGAAGTAAACTTAAAAAATTAAACTGTTACAAATGTTATATTCAGATACAAAGATTTTCATATTACACTTTAGAAGCTTTGTTGTAAGTCTAGCGCAAGCGTTGTATAGTAGTTGACTAGACTATTACCATTTTATAGTCTGTAAATTCCCACTTTAAGCTAAAAACTTGCACAAATTGTCCAACAACTTGCAAAGACCTCTTCAGATAATGTAATTAAAACAAACAATAAACAATTTAGAATACTTTTGTTTATTAAGTGGAAAATCATTATTTTCAGATATAACCACATAAACACATTTGTATATTAATGTAACAAAAGCAAGGGTTACAAATTTCGTCTAGTTAATCTTCTTAAAAAATTTCACTTAAGTTTATAAAATATCCAAAATATTTTAATTACTACTTGATTTGATATATTTATTTTTTTACAATTACACTTACTTTATAATAAAGAGTTTTTAAGATCTTTTGCTCGTAATTAAAGAAATTTTAATTGAAAGTTTTTTTTTTAATTCATATTAAGTGCTTTTTTCGTTGGTATTTTGTTTGTGCTTACGTTTTTTAACTCTTTTAAATGAAGTAAATAAAAAATAACAAATATATCATCATGAATTTTAATATAGTGTTAAGCAATTAAAGTGAATTAAATGATATTATTTTTCATATATTGTACAAACTTAACTGAAATTTTTTAAGAATATTAACTAGACAATATTTGATCATCCTCCTAGTTTTTTTATTAACAAACAAGTCTGTTTATTTGTCACTGATTATATTTTTTGCTCTAGGTAGATATTAATTAATGAAACAAAAGGTTGACGGTCAGTCGACATTACATGCTTTTTCGATTTATAAATTACATAACTGTTTTATATGTACTTTTTTAGAAAGTTTATACTTAAAAATTAAGATTTTTTAATAAATAAAACAAAAATGTTCAGGTTCGCCTAATGCTTGTTAAAATTCCACTATCTTTATTAATTGGTCTGTGCAAATTGTTGAACAACTTGTGCAAGTTTTTAAGCTGAAAACGAAAACTAAGCGACTATAATGTAGTTATAAATTAGTCAACAACTGTACAACGTTTGCGCTAGATTTGCAGCATAGCTTATAGACTGTAATATGAAGATCTTTGTATCTGATTATTAAATTTGTAAGTGTTTATCTTAAGATTTTTTTTACGTTTAACGTTAAGAATATTCTAGCTCCGTAATTTAGAAGAAGATTTAATCTAATTTTAAATAGAGTTACAACAGCTTACTTTAATAACCATACAAAAAATAACTTTAAAAAGTT
Organism: Thalia democratica; assembly: GCF_965202585.1. Taxonomy (NCBI): domain Eukaryota; kingdom Metazoa; phylum Chordata; class Thaliacea; order Salpida; family Salpidae; genus Thalia; species Thalia democratica. Next base: position 66,470,523 of record NC_139165.1, read on the forward strand.
TTCAAACAGTTAATTGAATACGACGATCATTTTTAAATAAAGGAATATTTAAGACAATTTCTTGACTTAAAAATTTCAACACGCAACAGTTTCTTTGTTCTTAAGTAATTTATTACAGAGTTTAATAGATAAATGATACAGCTAAAACAAATTACGTTTTTATTTTCCTTTTTTTTTTTGGCTTTTTGTAGTCTGAGTAGCACATCTCAAAAAATACATAATAATTTCTATTAATTTTCTTTGCAATATTTTACAATTTGCAAGCAGATTGATAATATGAAAAAAGTCAAAATAAAGAAAAATATTGTAAGTATAATAAGTTGAAATAAAATAGTATACTTCATGTAAAACAATATAAACACTTAGTTTTGCTTAAGACAAAAAACTTAAACCTCAAGAAAAGAACACTTATGTAAAGTTTAGTTTGTTTTAAAAGTAAACTCTGACTAATTAAATCTAATAAGAAAAATAAATTTACTGATTGAGTTAGAAATATTCAGGTTATAAATGATCGGGTTAGAAGTGATCGGGTTAGAAATGATCGAGTTAGAAGTGATCGGGTTAGAAGTGATCAGGTTAGAAGTGATCAGGTTAGAAATGATCGCGGGATAGAAATTATCGGCTCCCAGATCCAAAGTACATACAGGGTTGCCACTCATTTTTTTCAAATTTTTTCCATGTTTTCCAAATTTCTTCCAGGTTTTTAAAAGTACACATTTTTGGGTCTATTTTTAGTTTTAAGTTAATTTCTATTAAAGAAACTGTGTTAAATAGAATAAAAGCATTGAAAAGATACTGTAAAGTTACGTTAAATGTGTTTTTTAATTAAAAAATTTTTGATGATGACAAAAAATCTTAATTATATGAAAGATTTTTTGTGTCAAATCAAAATTTTACAACTGAAAAATTAAATATTGTCAAACTTTATCTGGTTTACTTAAAAAATCAAATTTATCGGTTATAATTTATATTCTGAAAATAAAACTTAAAAATATTGGATAATAAAAATATAAATAATTAATGATAAACAAATAGTAATAATAAACTTACGCAAGAAAGAATCTAATACAGAAACATTGATAATTCTAGTTTTTAAGCAAACTCCTATAAAGTTGTCAAAGGATAGAAGAGTTTCCTTCATTAACATTTTATGGCATTCAGGATCTTTTGTTAAAATATGCTGCTCATCCACGTTTGATTTTAACTAAAATTATTAATAACTCTCATATATTTTATTGAAAGACTATACATATAACTTTTTTATTAAAAAAATAGATACTTTTTACGACGCTCTTCAGTGATATTGCATATCAAATAAAGCTGTGTTAGTACAATTAGATAGTATATGGATAAAGAAATAAGAGCATGGCGAAAAGTACTTAAGTTTATTTGCTTAAAAAAATCATTATACGAATTATAGTTTAAAATAATTAAATGGACAAAACAATGCTTGTTAGTATTTTAAAAACGTTTTGCCTGTTTTGCACATGAAATTACTAAAGCCTTATAATTAAGTTGGTTGTAAATGTAAAAGAAAAAGTAATTTTAAAAACCCAGCAATAATAACAAGTAATTATTTATCAAAAATAAAAGCAAGAATGAAATCAAAGTTCACCACATAAAAAATTTAAAAAGTGAAGCTTCACATGTAAAAACAGATTTTTATACAAGCTGTGATAAAAGTCAAAAAGATACCTGCGCTACAAAAAAAAATGTATACAACTATGGTATGTAGCGAACACAACAACTTAAATAATTGATGGACTTTGTTTTTTCTTAAACAAATATTTTTTCTGATTTAATTATATACTTTATGGAAATGTCAAGAACGGTAAGACACGATGAAACTTTTTTTGAAACTTTATCAACTATTTATTTTTTCAGGTATTGATTTAAAGTATTCATTTATAATCTATAAAAATTGCGTATCTAATAGCAATCTAATGCCTTTACGAAAAGAACTATGATGTTTTTGACAAAATCAGAATCGAGGAAATATATGTTACTGAAAAACATTAAAAAAAAACTCTGAACAAGTATAAGAAAGTTGTATTCTAAGTTAAACACGGTAAAATTAATATTCTACTAGATGTAAATATTGCTTACATTCTTCTACATTTGGTTTACTTAATTACTTATAAATTTATTGTCTGAATATCCTTACATAGTCAATTTTAGTTATGCTTTTCACATAAACACACCATTTTAATTATTAGTTTTTAAGTTGTTATAAAAGCTTTACTACGTAAAAAAACTATTTTATATAACTTTGGTAAAAAACAGACTATAAAAACCAGAAGTGTGTATTAATCTTTAAAATTTATTATTCTTTAAGATTATTCTTTTTTTCTATCTCGTATAAATGAATGTTAAGTCTTTTTTAAATTGAAAAGTTTAAATGAAGCTAAGAAGCAACGGTAGGCAAGCTGCGGCCCACAATTTAAATGCAGCATTTATAGCAAAAATATTCGGCTGCGATACACTTTTCAGCTAAAATCATGCAAAAATATTTTTTTAAACATTTTAGAAAACAAACTCACAATTAGACTCTAAATTTAGTGACTAGTAATTACAGTTGCTTATTGGTTTAAAGTAGCATATTTTTGTTGTTTATAACAACATTTAAGTACCTACAGCCAACAGAAGATTTTTTTTAAGGAGGGCCCGTTATCATTTTTATCAAAAAAATTTTGCACATCACTTACAATGTTGCTGACCCCTGTAGGTGAAAAAACTTTTATAATAATTTAAGTGTTTTACAATTGACTTTGAGAGAACCCTATAAACTTTAGAGAAAAAAATTCCAAACTGAAAAAAATAAAAAATAAATGCTATTGTTAAATATTATGAACAACATTACTTTCTCTTTTTAACAAAATTTTTCTGTAGTTTTATAATTAAATACTTCTCAATGGTCAGTATACTGTTAAAAATAAGGTAAGTTATTTGAGAATTCATTATATTGTAAAGTTGTTAACTTAAATGAATGAAAAAAAATATTATATTTCGAATAAAACTTGATTTAAGTAGAATTGTTTTCTTTATATGACAATTTTATAAAAAAAAAATTGTTTTGCCTTTTTAAGCTTGTAATAATAATATTAATATTTTAAATCTTACGCAGTATAACTTTTATTTTAAGAAAGACTTACAACAGTCTAAAACAATCGTAAATTACGTTAAATTATAATATGTATAATAAAATAAACACTTTAAATGCTTACAAACTCTGAAAACTTATTTAATTAATTTTTCTTACTTAATAAACTTTAACAATATATAAACAGTTTTAGTTAAAATTTTAATGCTACTTACTTATTGACAGTATCTTATGCAAACGTAGAAAAACTATATATAAATTTAAATTTAAAAAACAGACTGTTTTATATCATAGTATTAAAAACACCAATCAAAAAAAAATTATTTCGAAAAATTTTATACATAGATTTATATTTTTAATAACTTTTATCGGTTTACCTTGCAAATATTGAAAATAATTTTTCCTCCTTCGTACAAGCATTTTATGCAATCTTGTTTGCCTGTCTCAGATATACATTCCGTTCTTCTTTTTATCAAAATTCCGACGTGGTTAATAAAAAAACCGGGCATTTTAAAGTCCGACCCTTTCAAAAATCCTGTTTGTGTATGTTTGATAAAGTTATCTAATTAAAAGAAACTGCTGCATAAATAAGTTAATTAAGCTTAATGTACTTTTCTACGAAAAAGTCTCCCAAAATTAGTGTTAAAAAATTATCAAAACTGTTTGAATTAAGGTAGGTGTGTGTTACATAAAGTTCAAAAGAAAAGTAGTATCTAAAATCAAAAATGCGACAACAAATTAAGTTATGACAGAAAAAAAAACGTCTTTTCAATCCAAAAGACGAATACTATTGTAGATAATTTTGTTTAGAAAACTCCTGCTCATATTTCGTTCTGACGTATATTAGATATATAAGCCCTCAACACTGTTATCTATGTAACTAAAAAAATATACAGATATATAAAATATACTTGAAACGTTTGTCTTAAATATATTTACTTATTATCAAAAGCAATACGCTTATAAAATACAAAATCATTACGCCTTATTCTTTAAAGTTACTTTGAAGAGATTTATCTTAGCTATCAAAAATTCTCAAACTCTGAACTAAATGCTAAGTATCTTTCGACATATAAGATACCAAAATCAGTGAGTTCAATAGGTTGCTTATGGAATGTGCAAAAAGACTATTTTACTAAAAATGTATTCTATAACTCATTTTCTAACTAATCTATTTCAAAGTTTTACATTTAGTTTAATACTAATATTAAAACATTACACCAAAGTTAGCTTTGACCAAAAAAACTCATTCATTTATAACCACCCTTTTGTTTTGATATTTTAAATAAAATTTTTATATTTTTATCCTTTAGTAATCAACTTGCGAAATATTTCAATTTATTAAAGGAATGTTTTCTAACAAAATTGAGATATATAGCTAAATTTTTTTTAATAAATAGATTTATGAACTTATAAACTTCTAATTAAAGTAAAAATTAAAAAATTGCAGTCTTTATTTGAAAGCTTTTAGAAATGACACTATAATAGAGTATAATATATGACACTGTATCTTAAAAATTATATGTTCCATAAAAAATTAATTACACTTCATACTTTAAACTTTTATATACGAACCAATGTAATAATTTAAATTAGATAAGTATGATTTTTATCAGTTATGACAATTATAAAATCTAACTGGTATCACAAAAAAATCAAATCTTATAAGAACTTTACAAAACCAAATTCAAAAAAAACTATACTTTTTGGAGTGTTTCGTAATTTTTCAAGGGACAAAGTTGTGTTTTTTATTAAACCTTTCACAATTTGGTTGTAACATTCAAGCTCGCTATTGAAGTTTCCCAACTTTAAGTTCCTAAATTTTATCGACATTATATGTTATACTTATGGCATAAAATATTATTAAAACTAAAATATGTAGTTTTTGAAAGTAAATATAAATTCTTAATATCGTGAAATTTTACATGTTATGAAATTGTAAACTTCACATATTAATTCGTATAGTTCTAATACTTTAAAGTTTTGGTTTATTTACAATATTTTTATAGCTTATGGTTATTTTATAAAACTTTACAACCTAACAATTAAATTATAATAATTAAATATAATCAATAAATTCATTTAAAAAAAGACAAACAGTATTATATAAAAACAAATTATTTTAAAAATACTTACAAAAGCATAAATTTCCATGAAAGATAGCTAATTCTAGTATCAAAGCTTGACGATGTAACACATAAATTGTAAACAATTTTGATATCTAAAATATTTAATTTATGTTATAATTGTTACAAAATATTTAAAGATTTAGTCAAAAATTATTACAACTTATTTTTATTTATGCTTTAAAACTTAATACAATTGAATATAGTAAACAATACTAGATACCTTTGATTTACACTAGGAAGAAATTGAAAAAAAACATATGAAATGTTTACAAATACAAAATAAAAGAGTTTTTGTTACAAACAACTAGTTAACTCTTTAATCATTATTTATACAGTGTTTTGTGGTTAAATCCAAACAATGGTATTTAGAAGTACATGATAGCACAAATTCAAAGTAAATCATAAGGCTGAAAAAAAAGCGGACAGCCCACTGGAGTAGCGTGACGAAAAACTAAAAGGTTATTTTTTAACTTCATTAACAAAACTAAAATTGAAATTAACTTAAATTGTATAAATAGTTTTAGATAGCTCAAAACATAAATAATTTAAGATAGCACAGGAAACTTAAAGTTATGAACTATACTTTAGCTTTATGAATTTTTTTTAAACAGGACGAGGAATCAGATAAAAAATTAATAAAACATTTAAACTTTAATTAATAAATCATAATCATAAAAATCAATATAAAAGGTCATCTGGCTTCAATTTTTTTTTTTATAACATTTTTTAGGTACGTTTATATAAAACAGTAAAATGATAAGTAAAACGAAATAAATTTGCAGTTGTTTTTTAAATTTGACGTTGAAAAAAAATGTGGAGAAAAAAGCATTTTTTAGTACATTTTTGTAACTATAAGGTAATTTGTACAGCTAAAAACAAGTTATTAAAAAAAAACACTAACAGCCATGATAAGTCTCTTCGCTTTCTATGTTAAATTGGGAAACTTTATTAAGCAATTTAAAGAAGCTTGCGAGAATTTGATATGAACATTGAAAAAGTTCTTTTAACTCAGTGGTACACTCGGCAAAAAACTGTCCATAAGATCTTTCACTTTCCTGTGATGGCACATTGTGTTTAATTGTATTTGTAAGTTTTATAAGGTTTCAAAAAAATTTATGTCTACAACAAAAAAAAATATAAGTTAAAGTTTATTTTTATTCAAAGTCATATAAATATTAACTAAAAACTTAAGCTACAATAAAAGTCAACAAAAACTTTATAAAGTGTAGACTGACATGAGGTTATAATCCGAGATTATTACATTTAATATGCTTCAACTCAAATAACTAACTTTACAATGTTGAAAAGAATAGTTTAGGATTTGGACCAAAATATTTAATACACCTTCTTCTTTGTGAAATATGACAGTCCCTGATTTAATTTCGGAGGGTACAACCAAAACATCATTTTTGTGAAGAAAAGACTTCAAAGTTTTGATTACAAGCTACAAAAATGCTAATTTGAATAATGCAAATCGATTAAAATAAATAAAAATCTTACTTGAAGAATGTTGGATCTTTTTTTCTCTGCATTCTGCCTGAAAAATTTCGTTTAACAGATTCCAAACATTTGAGCGTTCATGTCAATTTAGAAAACAACAGTATTATTTAAACACAAAACTGTTTTTTTTTGTTTAATAAAAAATGTTCGTTTGAAACAAATTCCAAAAAACTTATAAATAATAGTTTACTAACTATTTTTAAACTAATTACGATCGGAAGTTAATTATATTTATTCATTTGTTTAAAGGTATAAAAGTTTACAATTAAGAAAAAAACATATAAAATACTTGATTTAACTATCACTATCACCTTTTCTTACATTTGAAACTTTTATATAACTGTAAGTTATAAATTACTGAAGTAATCTACCTTAGTTCATACAGAAATTTTAAAAACTAAAAAACTGCTATTTCATTAAATTGAATATATTCGATTACTAGTATTACTAAAACGTAATAATAGAAAGAAAAAAAACATGACAATGAAGTCTGCAATTTTTAACTTACTTTTTTACATATTTTGGATCATTAAAAAATCTAAAGTCCTAGTTTAAAGAATAATATATTAATTAGTTGCTCTTGATAGTTTGATCTCCATCGTAAAATATGAAGATCAGTAGATTAATTTAATCATTAAAGCAATTACATACTGTATTAAACTTTAAGATCTCATATTGCCGATTATACTTTACTTCATACCACTTAGAGTTCTTACCTTTCTAAGCAGGCTTCGACAATATTTGAACAATCTTTAAAAGCCTTCAGTATACATTTATCTTCTTTTTCCTCGAACTTATTTTTAACTTGAAGAATTAATTTATCATAATGTTCATAAAAAACATTATTTTCTTTACAAATGTTTACCATCTGGCTCACAATTTAAATTAAATTAGAAGTATAAACAAAATCTATTTCAAGTAATTAAAATACATTTATTAGATGATCATGTATAAGACAGAATTTAAAGCACCTTCACTTCAGACTATTCATAATTTAATTGTTACAAGTTCACTTAATTTAAAAAATGATAATTAGCTCAGGTAATTTTTAACCATAAAACAATAAATACTTAAATATATTTAGTCTTTTGTATATAAAGTGTGGTTCAGAATACAGGCTCAATATTAAACCCATAAGTTTTTTCAGAGAAAGACATAATTTATCAATAAAAAACGTCAAAAGTCATTAAAATTGCAGACATCTAAAACAATAAAATATTTACTTATTTGGAAAAGTGTTGTTAAAAAGACATTTTGTTTTAAAACAAAAACATCACTACAGGTCTTTCATGTCATGTTGCATTATAATAAACACAATTTAACAAAAGATAAAATTAGTTTCAAATAACAGAAGCATTAAACAACGATAATATTATAATAAAGCAATATATGTTTAAAAAAATTTTTTTCAATATAGCTAAAAAAATAAACTTACATTTAGAATTATAATAAACGAAAGAATTTTAACTAAAAATATAGCTAACTTGAAAAAAACGTAAATAATACAAAAGATAGTTTTGTCTTTTTTAAAATACACCTAAAAAACAATCTCAAATGTATATTACTCGTATTATTTTCTCCATCAGTTTGAAAATGCTAAACATCCAACTTTTACTCATCATTAGGACAGTAACGAAGCAGCGGCAGATCAAACAAGCGTGTACGTGACAACTATCGTTTCATGACATTGTTTAAAACTTCTGTCTGAAAGCGGGTCAGACCTCAATAACCTTGCGACTTGCGATGCCAACAAGCTGTCGTCACAATATTTTCCTTCGTTGCTGTCCAAGTTAAACAATAAAGTCCGCTTCTGCAAGTCTACATTGAGCACCTGGTATAAATTGAAAGTTTAGTTTTCATTTTTATTCTAGTTGAACTTCAAAAAAAATATATGTACAAACTAGTTAGTGTTTCATCAGTAATCATGTTTGATATACAGTAAAAAAAAGTTATTGTGTAAACACTCTAATAGAAGAACTTTAATTTTTGTTTTACTTAACTAGTCATGATAAAATCTCCATAATATAAGATGGTTACATGACAATTCAAACTCGGACAACTCAAATTCCAACAATTCAAATTCTTAAATAAAAATTTAAAAGACTTCTTCTCAAAAAGTTATATAAATTTAAAAAAATAATATATATATGTAGATCTTATTAAAATCTACAAGCCATAATTAATATTTTGCATTATCTTAAATATTTTTTAAGCTATTTTAAAATTACTAAAAATAACTATGTTTTTTACTTTTTTTAAGCCATATCTCATAAAATATTTAATATTTTGCATAAAAAAATAATGGCTTTAGATATTAATAGGAACTACATATGTATTTTTTGTATTTGACAAATGTACATTACTTTTTTAGTTGTGGCCCTTTCAATTTTTTTTTAAGAATTTTAACTGCCGGAATTTGAATTGTCCGAATTTGAATAGTTGTGCATCTATGTAAAATGCAACACTTAAAAATTTATAACACATTTTAACTCACTTTGGCAAGTAATTTTTTTACATAACTCATTTTCAGTCTTATAGGCACTACCATGCACTTTACAGGTAAATCATTTTTGTTAGCACTTTCTTTGAACATAAAAACAATTTTTCCATCAAAATTTGCATTATTTTCAACAGTTGTATTGTGGATGCATTTGTTGTAGTCAATTGTTGGCAAATTATCCTCCTTTAAAAAGTATATTAAACGAGTTAAAGCTTAGTTTTATGCATATGAAATATAAACAATAAACAGTTTCTAGTTCATTTATCATAAACATTTTTATTTGTAACAAGTAAAAAAGTTTAAACAAAATTAATTGCTTATTAAGTAATAGAGTTTATTTTAAACTTCACACAGTGATGACTTTTAGTAAATTGCACCCCTAAATATATTATGAATTTATTAAGCTTATTTGTAAACCACCAGAAAAAAGACATATTAAAAGTCAAAGTAATTAATTAAATAATGTTTCATATTACAATTTTTGTTTGATCCGAATCGCCACACTTTAAATCCGTGAAAACTGAAATAGATAAACAACTAATTAGAAAATGACTTTATAAAATAAGTAAATCTACAAAAGTACAACTGCTAACGCTTGTTGCATAAAAAAAAATCAAAGTTATAAATAAAACCAAAGTAAAACTAATTATCTGATGTATGATTCAACCAGAAAATGCTTAAAATTATAAAACAAAAAGTTACTTGATAAAACCAACCAAGTTTAAAACAGCAATAAACAATGCAACCTAATGAGAACAATTGCTTTCTGAAATGAAAAAAGAGTAGAAAACGTAATACATGAAGCAATAATAGTAAAATTTAAACATGTATAAGTGAAAATTAAGTAAAAAAACAATTAACTGTGCTTAATACAGAATATAATGTAAACCCTAAGAGCATAAGCACCAAAAATTAAACAATTCAACAAAACTATCAAAAGTCATACACCATCCAAAAACTTTAAATATAATTTTCACATAAATAAAGACATAGTATATAACCATGCAGATTGATGTTAATTAAGACATTAACAATATTATAAAAAGTGAACCTTTTTTAAAAAGGACAGAAACCATGAGGCCTGAAGACAAAAAAATAAATACATAAATTTTAAAAGAGTTTGAAAATAAGTATAATTAATAACAATTAGAAATTAAAATGGGATGAAGGTAGTCTTCCTCTTTTGATTTTAAAGACCGGACAGGATTGAATTTTAGATAAATATAAACAAAAATGGTAAGAACCATTAAAAAAATCAGTCACAGTCTTTTACAACCACTTAGAATAGATCTTTCGTTTATTAAAAAACAAACATTTTCAATTCTGTAGAAAACAAAAAAATATACTAGCAACTAGAGAAAGTAAATTGAATATTTTAGCAAAATTTAAAATAAAAACTAAAAACTACCATATTATTATAATACTGAATTTCACACTTTTACTTTAAAATTAATGGAACACTTATATTTGAGATTAGTCAGTAAAGTTTGATATAATTTTTCAATTTGAGAATTTGAGAAAAAATTTTTTTTAATTGTTTGTTGTTTATAGAAATAGTTTATCTTAGTTACAGTAAACAAAAATAGTTTTCCAAAGTGTCTTTTTCTCAAATTCTCAAATTGAAAAATTATATCAAACTTTACTGACTAATCTCAAATATAAGTGTTCCATTAATTTTAAAGTAAAAGTGTGAAATTCAGTATTATAATAATATGGTAGTTTTTAGTTTTTATTTTAAATTTTGCTAAAATATTCAATTTACTTTCTCTAGTTGCTAGTATATTTTTTTGTTTTCTACAGAATTGAAAATGTTTGTTTTTTAATAAACGAAAGATCTATTCTAAGTGGTTGTAAAAGACTGTGACTGATTTTTTTAATGGTTCTTACCATTTTTGTTTATAATAACAATTAGGTTTCATTTTCTGTCATTAATTAGTTTGAAGATATATAATTTTTTTAATGAGATTTTTGTGGTGTTTGAACTTTTTCTGCGTATCTAATAACTTTTTTTGTTTTGTTTTAATTGGATAATTTCGACTGTTTGTAATTTTAAATCTTTATAATTTGAAAATGTTCGTAAATAACATAAATACTGCTAAAATAATAAAAACAGTTAAACACTTATTTTACACTTATGTAATTTTATGTTTAATCTATATAATAAAGTTTTGTACTAATTCATTGATCATTGATTAAAACAAACTATCAGATATCTAAAACTCAAGCGACATAAAAAAATCAAATTTAATTAAACAGTGTTTTTGGAATTAGTAAAAGATAAGTAATTTAGTTAATCAAAGTTTATAAAATAATTAATAACATACTTCTTTACTTTCAATTTTGTCACCTAGCATTTTTTGCACTGCATCAATTTTAAGCAAATGTGATTTTGAATCCTTAAAATGCATTCCTCTTGCCTCCCAAAATTCAGTTTCTCTTTGCAACTCATCAGCAAGCAACTCTGGGACTAACTTGTAAACAACCTATATTTTTATGTTTATAAGTTACAGATTAAAAATATATTTGAGTTTACTTAAGAACGACATAAATTTTTCAAATTACTTACTTATGACCAAATAACTACCTTTAATTTTAATTTTATAAATATACTGTTAGTAAAAAGGTATGTTATTGTATATCAGTTAAACTTATGTAAACAGATTTTAAATTAATTCTAAATAATTACTTCTTGCATACTGTTGTCGCTTTTCAAGCTCAACATTGGGTGTGGAATATGCTGATTGCATTGTGGGCATTTGTGATTCTTACGATTGAAATGCTTAATTATGCAGGATTTGCAAAAAACGTGAGTGCACTCCGTGATAACTGTAGCATTGATCAAATAGCCTGTAGACAAATAGTATAAAATACAAATTTACAATTTAAACACAAACATTTAATTATGGATTTATTTTATTAATTATTTGTACTTGATTATATATGCTAGTTAACAAATAATTTATGAAATATATATTCCTTCACATTGTAATCAAATTAATCTAATTTACGATTGCTTTACATCAAACTAAAAGACAAACTTTACTAAGCTGTAGTCCTAACTAAAAAAATTAGTTCTTAAAGTAAATGCATTGACTACTACTTAAAAACTCAAAATGTATGACACTTGTCAAGTTTAAGATAGTTCATAGACTAAAAAGGTTTAATTCAACTTATTTTTTATTTAATAAAATTATTATAAGAACAAAATAAAAATAATCAAACAATTTACAGATGTTGTTTTATATGTTGTTCTAATTAACAAAAATTCTTCTTTAAAAAAAAACTTTCAAAAATTACCAAATGGTTAATACAAAAGCTTGTTTAAATTTGTTAAATATTCTAAAAAACTTTTTTTTAATTCAGACAATGGTCATATTTTCATAACAACAGAAACGAAATAAAATAACAATTATTCTTTCAACTTGATAGTTTTCATGAATAGAAAAACTATTATTATTATTATTATTAGTATTAATATCTGAATAATTAATCAGCTCTTTACTGTTACTAAATCAAACAATATTTCTGTCAAATAATACTAACTTAATTACTATTTAAAAAACATTGATGTTTTGTATATTTAAAAAAGGTGTGTACAATTTAGTCTTGTTTAAGTTTGTCAAAGTCAAAGACACAAGTTTACTTTAATTAAAATACAATACAAAAATATTCTTATAGAATATAAACTATTTTTTGTCATTTGAGCTTATTTAATGAACATACAAGACTTATGTATTGGGAACTGGGATTTTAAAATATTGATACTTACTTAAAAACCTTGTAGCTTATATTAGTTTGACCTACGTAGATTATTTCATTTAATACTAAATGTTATTTTGAAATAATTTTCTAAAATAAGTTATAAAGTTATTTTAACTAAACTATAAAAGACTTCTTAATTTTACATACACTGCCTTACCAAAATCTGTAATTCAACTATTTATACAACTTTTAGGTTATAACAAGTAAACAATACATGAAGCTAAAGTTTGTTCTGAAAACTTTACTAAAAAATAAGGTAAGACATTTATGCTACAAAATAAAGTGTATTTATTAGTAAACATGACATTTTTGTATATACTTCTAAAAAGACTTAAAAACTAATTGTAAAGTTAAAAAGCTAACTTCAATAAACTGACTAAAATTAAAGTGTAAAAAATTGATAATATGCCTGAAAGCAAATAACGTTTTTTAAGAGTTTTCTTTTTCATTTCATTCTATGACATAACTATTGAAAAAAGGAGTTTAAATAGTTTTTGACTAATATGGTAGTTATAACTAAAAACAATTTAGTTAAGTACTTCAAAATAATTCCGAAAATCTAAAATCATATATATGTAATGAAAGTTAAGTAATTAAAATAATAAAAATAAAGTATAACACAAACTTTTGAAGTTTTTTAAAGAGCAATGCTTGTTTTAATCATTAAACTAATAGACAAATTTAATGTTAGTTTCATACAAAAGCAATAGTTTGGCTTTTATAATGTTGGATTAAATATATTGTATAAAGTTGGACTACTATAATTAAAACTATTAAGCTCATACTTAGTAAAACATTTTTTAGATATTTTAAAAGTCTACAGTTTGTACAAAACAATGTTTGATACTTGTTACAATAAAACTTATAGTAAATAATTAGAAATATACTGAGAAAATTTACTGACAATTTAAAAAAACTTGAGATTCTACTTGTCTCTAAGATACTTGAAAAATAAAATTTAATTAAACACATGTAGCTATAACTAAAACAACAAAAAGTATAAACTATGTATCTATTTATACTATGTATAATTTACAACTCTTAAATTAATCATTATGCTTTGTTACTATTAAACTAGCTTTTAGATTAAAAAAACATTAATATATATAATACAAACAAAAAAAAAGTAAATAGATATATAATGTTTTGGATTCAATAAATCTTAAATAAATGTTTGCAAGTAATTTTAAAAAACTTGCTTTAAAGTCTAACATAGGACACTAAATTGTAAAAGTTTTCATAAAAAATGAAATAAAGCATAACTAAATTGAATATAGTTACCAAAACTATAGTTACAATAAGTTTCAATAAACTACTGATTCAACTATAAGTTATAAAACATACCTGCACATAAAGGACATGATATGTATTCATTGACATTTTCTATATTAAATTGAGTAGCATTGTCATCAAAACTACCAAAATTTGGGTCACCTTCTTTTATAAATTTAGCAAACTGTTCTTGTCTTAGCATTTTTAAATTTTTTCTACTGTAAAAAAATATTTTTTTAAAAATCGTTCAAAGCAAAATATGAACAAATTTCAATTTTAGTTTCAAGTAAGTGTTTTGTTTAAAAAGGTGAAAGTAACAATAAACTTAACTTAACTAATTTTCATAAAATATAATATTTTATCAAACTCTAGTAAACTTGTAATTTAGAGTATGTTTTAAATTTTTTTTTCATAAATACTATTGTTATAAATAATGACACATTAATGTGTTTTAATACTATTTTATTTTATTATTAAATGTAAATCAGCACACTTTAGTGCATGGAAATATTAAGTTCTTCAGAATAAACACTGAAAATTTTAACTACTTTGTAAAGCACTTATCTTGTTTAAGATAAAAATTGATCATTCTATAAAGCAAATAAAATCAATTTAAGTTCTATTCGTTCATAAATGTACCTAAAATTTGTATTTCTATATAAAAAAATAAACATCACAATTTAACTTAACAAAATTTTTATATTCAAATTTGTAATTAAACAAATTTTAGACAATTGTTCTTGATTATTTTAATATACACTTTTTTTAAACTTAATATTTAAACAATAAATCTTTATTTTTCTAACTATGGTATTATAAAATACAATATTAATTATTTAAACAATTTTTTTTCTTTTTTAGTAATGTGAGTAAATTAAACTTTTTTCAAATATAAATTTTAACTTTTTAACAATTTATGTTACTTTGTCAAATAAATAAAACAATTTTTTAATGTTTAAAAATAGAACAATTTTTTTATAAAATGTAGTTAAAAACTAGTCTGAGAAAAAATATAACTAGGTTTTTAATATTTTCAGTAAAATATTTAAATCATACATTGAACTTATTAGCAAAATTCGCGATTTTGATGTTAAAAAAGTAGATTTTACATAAAACTATTAATTAATTAATCTAATACGGAAATATATATCACAGATGTTGTCAGAAAATGTCATTGATATTATAATAATGATTTATAAAATTTTAATACAATTTTTTTATTGTAGTTAGAGTATAATTGTACAAATAGTATTTAATTAATAGAATTTGGCTGATTTTTAAGAATTAAGGTTGGTCACAAACCTTAAAACAAGAACAAAATTAATTGAAGTTACTTTTTTTACAAACTTAGATACATTTACTTGCAAATAGGCAGAATATCAAAAATCTTTGAAAGTATATAAGAAAAATAAATGAACTCTAGCACATCATTAATAATTTTTAAGTGACAAAAACTTATTAGTAAACATTTTGACATAAATAAATTTTATTAAATGATTCCATTTCAATTTATTTGTAATCATTCTGCTTGAAAACTAAACAAACCATTCGAAACAATTAAATTAATTTTAAAGATTTTTAAAGAAAGTGTGTAATTGTAAATTTCAGTGGTAAAGTTTTTGAAAAAAAGTTTGAAGTTTTTCGACAAAATTTAACACTCATAGTTGTAATTAAATTAAACTTTAAATTTTGTAGTGGCGCTAAAGCACAGTAAACAAAACTATGTTTTTCGTCAGTAGTTGAACTATTTTGTTTAAGTTACAATGTGCTTTTAGTTATATTCGGTTGGTATCAGTTAATTAATTTTTTAACCACAAAAGTTTCAACAAATAAAAAACAATTTATCTTAACACCATAATTAAGTATAAACACATACAGATGTAGATATTTTACTTAATTACAACCGTTGCTTAAAAAAAAGTTTATTTGTAGTTTTAATTAAAAAAAGTCTCTAGCAAGTACATTAAAACACTATAATCAAAATAAATTCTAGTAGAAAACAAGTTATACAATCTTAATATCTTTTCAAAATTTTTTAAAAACTGTCAAAAATGTTACAATGTTTTACTCCCATAGTGATATATAAGAGATCTTCAGTTGTTAATTAGATCTGAAAAACTACTTTTAACAAAAAAATTAAAGATGATATCAATCAATTTCATTACTATTATTCTTTGAAAATATATTGGCTTTGTAAACTACACTTTGTGTTAAACCGATTAAAAATGATTATACACTTATAGTTTATCCCCCTTCTGCTAACTCGTTAAAACTAATAGACAAGACGTTAAAAGATATTCGTGGTGTGCGACTCGATAACCGAAAAGTTCTTTGTGCACCAGGTCCTAGGACCAAATAAAATTGTTTCTAACGTTTAATAAACTATACAATATAGCCAAAACATTAAAAAAATATTAATAAACATTACTTGCAAAAAAAGTTAAACATAAAATAAAAATAAACTATTGTAAACTGTCCTATAGCATGTATGTAAAATTATATTAGATTTATAATACAAAAAAAATATAGAAATATTAAATAAACCAATAAAATAAAAATAAAACGCAAGTTTTTCACCCTTTAAATGCCCCTCTAAGAATTTATGATACTTGGATAATAAAGATATAGTAAAAATTAATTTAAAATGCCACGATATCATCTACAAAAAAACCAAAGAACTATATTAGATCTACTGGTGTTACTTTGAAAAGTAGATAGTACAACCATAACAATGGCTTCAAAATTTATAAAGAAAACGACGTTAGATTATTAAAATGCATTAGGTACTTAAAAATACTAACATCAACTACGACATCCATTGTGATATCAGGTAGATAAAAAGCCTGCAAATCATACAATCGTTAAAAAAGTGAGGTATGTTAGTATGTTTAAATAAAAGTAATTACGTTAATTGTACTTTTTGGGAATCGTTTTATCGTAAACATATCCTTTTAGCTTAATACTTTGAAAAAAAATTCTTCTTTTAGCCAATTAGCCGAAAACTTATAAATTTGAAATAACGCTAAATTATAACTTAAACGGTCCTATTCGATACTAAATTTTAGTTATTTAGACCGCAAGGTAGTTATGTCATAACGATAAAAGTTGAGTTGTAACTTTCTGATTTTTAATTTTCATTGTATTAAAAAATGCCAATAAGTACAAACTTTAATTATAACTTTTATTAGAACAGCATTCCATGTGAGTTCGACTTAATGTTTTTTAGTATTTAAAGTGCATATAAATTATTAACAAAATTAATCTAAGTGCAACCTTCAACTCAATTTAAAGATACAATTTTACTTTTTTTTATTTAATTAATTTTGTTTTTAGTATTTCATTTAAGTTGAGTTTTATAATGTTTAGTCATTATAAAGCCTAATTGAGATTTATTACATTATAGTAACTAACGATCAATACGACAATAATAACCTCTTTTCAGTAAAACTTTTAACTTAAAATTAGATTTATACTGCAAATAATACTTTTCAAAAAAAAAAAAAACCAAAATATTTTTAGCCTTTTTTAAAGATTCTTATTTTGTATTATTTTGTATATTTAATATCTATGTTGACTAAAAAGTGAATAAAATTTATATAAATACTTTTTTTTTAACTTTTAGTTTACGTTACTTCATCTTATACAAAAAAATATCAGGTACAAACAAATCTACATAGTTTTCAATTTGATCTAGTTTACTATACTAACGATATTTAGCCTTTTATTTCCTTTAATTTTCAAAAAAAATTTATAAACAATATATATTGCTTATTGAACAATAAAAAAAAAGCGGTCAAAAATTTTGGTCCAACGACCATACGAAAAAACCTTTTGGTTATCGAGTCAAACACCGCATCGTTAATTCATATCGTCGATTTACGTGTTAAACACGTTTTTCAGATTTAATTAGCAACTAAAAATATATCAAAAATCACTAAAGGAGTAAAACATTGTATTGTTTTTGATAATATGTTAGATAACATCTAACTTGCCACCTTTAACGTTCATAAGTTGAGAAATTTGTAACATTAAATTTCAAATAAAAAAAATCATATTAAAATTTTACAACAGTTTTACTTTAAAATCATTAATTATGTATTTTATTACAACTAACAAATATAAATAAGTCGTTTTAAAAAGAATTATTAAGTAGTTAATGGTTTTTGTATATATAAAGATTTACTAAACAAGTTTAGTATAATACTACTATAATCTTTATTTTTCTTAAACATTACTAAAAACTTGTTATTTTATTTAAAAAATAAAAAGTCTTTAGTTTGTAAACTCTAAAATACAAAGTAAGCATCCAAACAATGTTTAGATAAAAAAGTTTTAACTCTACAAACATGTTTTAACATTTTAGTTTAAAATAGAGATTGAAATCATAAATCGTTTCTTTAAAGCACTAGCTTTTTCAAAAATGCAAAATCCTCACGTGTATAACAACCATATATACAAAGCACACAAACGTTTTTAGATTTTAAAGACATACTCGAGTTACTTTGTGGTAATTTAAAAAAGAATTTATTTTGATTTTGAAAAGAGAAAATTTTTATAGAGTTTAAAAACACAATTTTATACTTATTCTAAACAGCTTATCATTAAAAAAAGTAGTACTTTACAAGAATACTTTATAACGAGAAAAACAATTAGGTTAAACTTTTTTTTCTCTCTTTTTATAACGAATTTAATTTGGATAGAAAGACACATTAGACTTCAAAGTTTTCTAGCAATAACTGATAAACTTTTTAAATTTATCTTTTTAATCGCAAATGCAACACTTTTATACAAATGGATTATCATGCATACACTCTTGAAGTATTATGTACAAAAATATAAGTTTTTGAAAAAAAAAATTAGATAATTAAAATTCAAAAGGCTGTGCAATGAAAAAAATTAATATTCGATAGTAAATAGGTCTCCATAGTACACAAAAATTTAAATTTTAAAACCTCAAATTCTGGCTATTCAATTTCTTATATTTATGGTTCATTGTAAAATACACTATTTTAAAACTTATGTTTTATAATGTTAAATATTTTTTTGAAGTATTGCTAAAAATAATGTTTTAGAAGTACTAAAGTACGGCTAGATTTGAATTTTTTAAATTTACAATCTTATAGTAACTTTTTTCTAATTTTTTATTATTATTATAATCTTTATTTCTAGAGCTACATGCGCATTTTTTATTCTAATTTAAGTTTTTTTTTGAGAGAAGGCCCCTTAAAGTTTATTTTGAAATAATTAGCTTGTTAGATGATATTATCCCACTTTTGTTTCTAAAGACAATTTTTTTTTTAATTTAACAGCCCGAAAATACTTTTTTGTCTTACTCGAGAATAATTCGGCGATTAGAAAAGTTGATGACTTTTATTTTATACGAATTATAACTTTAAAAATAAATTAATATAACACTGCTTCAAACACTATTTTTACCTTAAAATTTTAGAAAAAGTTTACGAACTTATAATTATTTTATTTAAAAACATTTATGAAACGACAAAACTACGCTTGAACTTTAAAAAAATTAAGTAAAAACAAACAGTTTCCTTCAACTTAAACATAAAGGATTTTATTAAATTAACTTTTAATATATTTAATTTTCATAAAGCCAGTTTTTCTTAGCTCCGAAAACTGTTTTATGAAAAACTAACTATACTACTAACTTTTTTCAGGTATTTCAAAGTATTTTAATTTAGAATATCTTTACTTTAATGTTGAAGTTTTATGATAACTCGATATAAACAACTTAGATCGATATGGGTTTTGGCTTGAAAAACTAAATGGAAAACAGTATAAGTTTTAGAGCTGCTTAACTTAAGGATGCTTAATTTACTTCAACTCTGCTTTAAAAAAATACTATAAGCCTTAAAATTTTAATCATATGGCACTCCTGTCCTGAGGTAATAAAAAAAGTCACCGAGTGCTTTTGCTTACGAGCAATGTATTTTGGAAACTTTCAAAAAAAAATGTTTTTTTTACGTTTTTTCCTGTAAACTTGACAATCAAGAAACAGCCATGCAACTTTAAAACTATTGTTTCTATCATGAAAACTATAACGGTTTCTTTTGAAAGATGTACTGCCAATTTATAATCCAGACAAGCACAACCAACAATTACTAAAAAAAACATGGTGAATCTGTTGGTGTTCGTTCTGCAAATCTGCTAAATACAGCTAATTTTGTTATAGGGGAATGGTGCAAAGTTACTCATGAAACTGTAGAAAATTCCTTTTTAAATACAGTCTTAAGAATAGGTTTAGACGTTGCTACCATAAAAACCTTTGAAAAAAAAACATAATTTTTTTTTTCAAAATTACAACCTCAGAGTAAAAAGCAATTAAACAACCTCAGAGTAAATTAATGGTAGAAGCAGTTCCAAGAACAGAAATACCCGATTAACATACTAGAAAGACCCGATTTTTTTAATACTATGATCATGACATCAGACGATGATGATGAGCCAATGGACGTTGATAGTACTAGTCAAAGGTCACAAGATAACATGGATTGCTGCAAAATAATTTTATTAGTCTTTAATGTCTCGAGAGAAATTTTCCAACAGAAAATAATTTTCTGCAAAGGACCATAACGACAAACTTTTATAGCAGACATATTTTCAAGAGTATCTTATCTAAGTGAATGTAAATTGAACTGTGCGTTAATTTCGTTAAACATGTGCATATTTTGGCTAATTATGTATTTTATATATTTACATTTCAATCATCGGGTATTAACAACATTAAAGTAAAATGTTTAGTTTGCTAATAGTTTTTAATTAATATCTCTGTTATTATGTACTTACGCTTAAAATGGTAAACGTTGATAATTTTAATAAAAAAAAAAAAAAAACTACATTTTGAACGCAATTTTCTTAAACTCTAAATGCACGATTAACCAGCATTGCGCACTAAAGTAGAATGTTACTTCTCAAGTTGAAAAAAAAGTTTTAAAATAAATATTAGTTTAATGTCATTTTTCACATAACCTTCAATTTAAATTTGAAAAAGGTCATTGGTAATCTATTGAATAAAATAGTTTACGATGCTTAAAAGATTACGCAATAAAAACTTTAAAAAAATAAAAAGTTAGTTTAAAAGTCTTTTAATATTGTTTGAACGAAAAATAAAAAAACATAATAGCTTAAAAGAATATATTTATAGTTTATAGATTTTAAAAATTTGTGTAATTTCAACCTAAATTTTAGAAACATATTTTGCACATTATTTTTTAATTCTTTTATTTTTGCACTGATTTTTATTTAATAATAGTCAAAGCTGATGTAAAGAAACAAAAAATGATAACAACTCAGCATGAAGAAAATTAAATAATAAATACTAAGCTATCTTGTTATTTTATATTTAATTTTTTTTTATAAAACATTTGCTTTTTCATAGGTGATTATAGCATAAAAGTTAAAAATAAAAATTCGTTGTTTTTGTCGTAGTTTATCTTTTAAACTCGCTTTTAGAAGTATTCAGTTTCAAAAATAAATTTTAAACTATATTACTTTGAACAAGTTTTTTATTTTTCTTGCTTGGTGATTGCTTATTTGCTCCTAGTTTAAAGAGAAAGCATTTCGAAACAACAATTAACAATTAATCTAGTTTTGATGCTATTATTACTAAAGGTTATAATTTACAACTATTGTAAAACCTCGTAAGTTATTTTGAAAAAGTGTCATAATTATTTTTGTTTAAAATACAGTTATAAAATTTTGCTCATTTTAGATTATCTATTTCTTTAATATGTAGTTTCAAAATTTACAAAAGAATAAATGTCATTTTGAAGTTGATATAGATTTTTAGAATTCTCAAACACTTTTATATTTCTGTTATTTTGTTACAAAAATTAACTTACTTACGTAACTAAAGCTTTCCTTTAAAGTTTTTGCTAGAATTGTGACTTAAAAAGATATTTCACAACCATTTTATTTTTAAATGAACTAGTTATTTATAGTTATAAAATATTAAAAAGAGGTGTTTAACATGCTGATTAAAATGTACTAGTTTTCAATAAAAAAGTTAACTGCTAGTTTAGCGTAAAAACTTTAAATAAAATAAGATTAAATAAGTATCAGGTAATAAACTATATTCTTAATTTTAGATACTTTGAGTAATACGAGTATTTTGTTTATTTTTACACAACATTGAGAATTGTAAAAAGAAATTAAAAAACGATTGTAACCTAGCTCAGTAATGAATAGATACTTTTCAAAAAAACTAAACAAGTTTTATACGACTAATTTGTAAAATAGCACAAAAGCAAGTTTAGTCAAGTACTCTCCAGTTAACTTAAGCGTTTAGCTATGTTTTAAATTTTCACAAAGTTGTTTAAAAATACAGTTTATATTTTACTGCCAAAAGGTTTTACGTTTAATTTTAGACAATTTGTTATTTTTTTACTTTATATTTTTGAGTTAAGATTGTACAAAATAAAACGAACAATAATGTACTAAAATGAGAAACAACAACGAGAAACTTGATAACTATGGATTTGTAAGTTGGGATGAAAAAAGTGAAGAAAACTCAGAAACAACTGTTAAAAGTAATGAAGCTAAAAGTATTGGGAAAAGTAAATGGTGGAAGCAAATGTTTAAAAAGCACGAAAAATCTTCAAAAAAAGACTACAATGAACGAAAATTTTTGAAAAAATCTAAGACTGATAAAAAACAAAATTCAAAAAAAGAAACATCTTCACAGGACAGACCATGTTTAGAAAAAAATGTTACTGTTGAGAACTGTTGTAACTTTGAAGAGTTGGATACTAAGAAAAGTACTCGTAAAAGTAACAGCAGTTTATCTGAAAAAGTAGTGGGTAGTAATGGTTTTCAAGCAAAAAGAGGAAACTTTAGTAGAGTATTAAAAAATAGCAAAGAATCTTTGTTATATGACAAAAACTTGAAGGGGGCCGTGAAAATGAGAGGTGATACCTTTAAAAAATCTCAACAACGTAAAGTTTTGGTCCATATAAGAACAAAGTAAACTAACATTTATTACTTGATTAATTTTTTACATATTTGTGTAGTTATTAAGTCAACAAAACTTTCAGTTAAAAGTACATGAATTAGGTAAGTTATTTAAGTTTTTGATAATTAAATTTACGTTTCATCACGTTTTTATTTTTAGAAAACTACTAACAAACAAAATTAAAGACTTTTGTTTAAATAAACAGAGAAGAAGTCGAAATTGAAAACGGAGTACCTAAATGGCAAAAACGACCAAACTCAAGGGTTGAAGGAATAGAAATTGATAAAAAAAAAACATTTTTTTCTAATCCCTCTTCTGCTTTTCACCGTCCCAAAAGATCTACAGTAGGAGACTTCAGTCAATTGTATGAAAGTTCATCTACTAGTGATAGATCATTCAATTCAACTTTCCAGTTTAGAGATAAAATTAAGTAAGTTTAAGTTCAAACTAAGTTGACCACAATATTTTTAAACACTTAGTTTTTAGTTTAAATTGAAATATGTATTTATTGTTATAATTTACTATTTAGTTTAAAGTATTTAAAAAATATTACGTTAAAAAAAGTTTTTTATTATTCTTATATGAGCTTTATCGTTAAAAAAGCTTAATAAGAGTTAAAAGATATACAAAAATTCTCAAGTAATTAAATTTCGTAAAAGTGTAAGTTTTACAAAAGTATATTATTAAAAATTTTCCAAAAAAAAAGACTTATGATAAATATATTCACTTATATTACTTTAATTTATAACTAACTTAGTAAAAATTGCTAATATAGTTTATTTCGTTAATGTTGAATTTTTTATATAAGTATATATGTACAAAAGTAAAAGTTAAATAGCTAAAAACATATAAGAACTTTGTTTTCTTTAAGCACATAGATTTTAAGTTTTACGATATTACCTACTGTTGAAAGTTTGTACTATATTGATAAGTCTGAGATAATGTTATAAGTAATTTTTCCTACCATTTACATATATTTCTTTCAAGTTAAGTGAGTCTCAAAGTTTAGTTTTACACTTCGTTGTTTTTTTGAATTTTAAATTTTTCTTAAAACACTTTTAGTTTCATGTAACATACTTTTAATCTAGCTCAAAGTAGTTATAAAAAGGAAATAAGTATTGTGTATTTCGAGGACCGTGAGGTCTTTTTTATCAACCATATTTTCTTGAGAGTCTACTTCTTTAAAATGTTAAATTGACAATTTACTTAATGATTTTTTAGTATTTAAAACTTTTAATTTTTTTTTCTTAAAACTACTTTAAAGCTATCATCATCTAAAACTCTTTTTTATGGAAGCACCTATAAGTAGTTACAAGCATAGAAATAAGTTAAGTGCTTAATGATAGGTTAGTAAACATCTAGAATTATTTAAAAGTAGTAAAATGTTATACGTTTAAAAGCGAAATTTCTTAGTTCCTGATTAATTTTAAGATTTGTCATAGTAATATAGAATACTAGAAATTAATAAGGATTGTTTTCAGTACGGTGCTTTTTGTGTAACATATTTTTTCTTCTTTGATGAATTCAGAACGTATTTATATAAATTTTCAACCACTAATGGTGTACGACTCGATTAATAAAAGGTTTTCTGGTACACCAGATCCTTGAATCAAAATTTTTAAACGTATTTTTGTCGTTCAACAAACAATACTAATGTAAAACAGTAGTATTTTAACAACAAAATAGCTGGATGCACAACAACTCAAGTTCGGTCAATTAAAATTTTGACAATTCAAATTCTTGGTAAAACTTTTAAAAGGCCACAACTCAAAAAGTAATATAAATCTGAACAAAATAAAAAAAACAGTATTTAGTTCTTGTTAATCCTCACAAGCCATTTTTTTCTCTTTTGGAAAATTTTAACTATATTTTTGGATATAGCTAAAACAAGTTGTAAAGTACAAGTACTATATGTAATTTTTAATTATTTTATAAAATATTCAAAATTCTGCACAAAAAAAAAAGGCTTTTAGATATTAATAAGTTATACATACGTATTTATTTTTTGAAATATATATTTCTTATTAAGATTCAGTTTCTTAAATATTTTATAAAGAATTTGAATTGACGGAATTTCAATTGTCCGAATTTTAATTGTCATGTAACCTAAAAAGCTACAATATATGCTTATTTTTTTCCTTATTTCTATAAAGTATGTTATTAAGTAAATCATTATCTTCAAATGATGAATGAATTAAAAACTATTAATTTTACAGAAGCGAATTTGAGTTGGCTGAAAAATTTGAAACAAATAAAAAAAGTCTGCATAGATCATATAAAGGTTATTTAATTTAATCGATTTATCCTAACTTACTATTAAGTTAGTTTTTGAAGTATTTTACGCTTAGATTTCATCATTGTAAATAACTATTCAATACATCTAAACTTTGTTTAAAAATAATTTTAGTGTTAAAATATGTTATACTTAACCTAAAATGATATTATAAAAGTTTGTAGAAACATATGAAATATATGAATAAAAATATAAAAATGTTTAAGTAGTCAAATGTTAAAGCTAATTTATGACCACGATAATACATTTAAGTATTATATACAATGCCATTAAAACAAATACATTTAAGTAAAAAAACTCGCTTAAAATAATAAAGTTATTAACTTGACTGTAGTAAATAAGTACCTAAGAAACCATAGTTAAATATATAGTTGGGAGCAAATTTAAAATAAATTAGTTTTTTAATGCTGAAAATTTGTTTTATTGGCATAAAGAAATAAGTTTAGATTAGATAAACGCTAAAACATAACTTACAACGTTTTAACCTTTACATCACATTAATAAGTTTTTACAAATTAAAGATAAAAAAGGTTCATTGAAAAAGTTAAACTTGGTTCAGTTTGAACGAAAAAAAAGTTTGGAAAAAAGCTTGATCAGTTCTCAAAATAATGGAAGTTTCTTTGCTATTACTGGAATTACAACCACAACAGATTATGAGGTTTATGTTTACTCTTAGCTAAACTTACTAAAACATTTTAAAAGTTATCAACGAATAAAAGTACAAACAATGTTACACTTTTATTTTTACTTAGTAAATTTTAAGGATGATAATCATTTTGTAAAAATAAGTAAATATTCTTTAGTATCTATTTGAAGCTTTAATACAATTAACTTTTGAAAATAAAAAGTTTTTATTAATAATGGAATCTAACTAATTGTTAATATTTTTCATATTTAAATACTTACATAAGCATAGAACTAAATCGGTATTGGTCATTGCGCACAGTTTTTAATAACTTAAAATTGATTATGTAAGAAATTTTAAATAAAAAAATCAATGTATAGATTTTTAGTCTTTGCAAATTTTGGGACCTCTATAAAATAAAATAAAGTATCTTTTATTTTCTTCTTAAAAGTGAGTTCTTTATTTTTAGTTTTTAGAGTACATGAATCGGAAAAACAAAAAGCAGCAGTTGATGATAAAACATCCTGAAATAAAGTCAACTCCAATTAAGGAGTTAGCACAGTGCTTGAAGGAAGCGAAAAAATACAACAGGCTCGTGAAGACTAATGACACTGCAAGTTCCTTCCAGCAAACAACAAGCAAAAAAACTTTAGCTACATCAAACTTAAATGATACAACATCTACACACCCGTGAGTTAGATAGTTTTTAATTACAAGACAATTCCATGCTAGTATCATACTGCTGAAAGTTTATAAAAGTATAAAAATAAAATAAATACTACTTATTTAAGAAAATTATTTATTTATTAATTGATATACAATGATGGTTTTTTAAAGATAAACGAACAAAATTTAAAGAAATAGACCTAAATATTCTAAACTAATAATATTTTTGTGTTAACTTTTAAAAAAATTTCAAAGCTAGTGTAAAAGAAAAGTTTTTAAAAGTTATAAAGGTTTAAATTTTACCGTATAGACGTTGAAAATGCTTCGTTAAAAATAAAAATAAGACTAAACATTCTGTCACATAATTTAGTATCATAGCTACCACTATGTATTAGTATTATAGATAGTATCATAACACTTGCTTTTTTGTAATTAAGTTGTTAGTTTTAAAGCTAGAGCTAATAATTTTGGAACTTTTATCAAAAATTTTTATGAAAAAAAAAATTAAATTAACTTTTAACAGTTAATTAGGATAAACTTATTCAATGTAAAATTAAAAAAATTAAATGTATTTAGTGTGTTATAACAATTTGTTAATATTTAGTTAGTTAATTTTATATCTTTTAAAGACTTAGACTAAAATTTAAGCATCTACTTTTTTTTCTCGCGCATAACTTAAAGTTGATTTGTAGAAAGTATTGATATAACTATCTCTAAAACATTAGTATGTTTATAATCGATTATATTATTTTAAAGCTTAAGTGTAACTAATATAACTTTTAATTAAAGTGTACAAGGCATGATTAATTAAGATAGATACGAAATAAAACAAAATATTGCATGACAAACTTTTTCTGAAATTAAATTATGTGCAATCGCAGATCAGAAAAAGATCAGGGTCTCGACGAATCAAAAAAGTGTTATAGTGAAACTGATTTGTCAACGCTGTATGTTTCGTCACTCAAAATGAATTCTAAAGCTTTTGGTAAATAATATATTTATTTTTTTTAAATGTATATATCTTTTTTAAATGCTCATAAATAGTAATTAAACTTTTCAAACTTTAATTTTAAGTATCTTTGTAACATATAAACATTCTTTTCAAGTTTATTTGATTAAAAAACATAAAAAAGCAACACTTAAGATGCTAATCACAAAAAAATTTTTGGCTTTTAAAACTATTTCGTCCTAAAAACCGTTTTTTGCAGATAAAATAGCTAAAATTAAAGGAAAAGAAAGAAGTCTTAATTTGTAAGTTTTTTTAACTCACTTTTTTATAAAGCATTTAATTAAACTTGCTATTTAGTTTATTTATGTATATTAACATATTGATAAAACACTACGTTTTACTAATACAAATGTTTCACTCTTCTGTTAGAAAGAACAGCTTTTAATTTAATATATTACAGTTTTGTATATAAGTTGTATGAAGTTCTTAAATTAAAAGTACTACCTTTAACAAAAAAGTTTAACTATCTAAACAAATTGCTGTATTTATTTAAAAATTACAGACTATCAGAATACTTTGAATACTTTTTTATAAAAGTTAATTTAATGACTTTTTTTTGATAGAAGTACTTCAGAAAACGCGAAAAAATTAAACTCTGAAGATTTCCTTCAAAGAATTCGTACAAAGCTAGACGAAATTGAAAGTCTAAAAAACAAAACGATAGATCAGGTATCAAAAAACTTATAACAAAATTACTTTACTTTTTAAAGAACAAACTTTTAGTTGACAGTAAAAAGGTTTTTGAGTTATATAACTAATAATAAATATTTACTTATTGATAGAAACTTCAGATTATAAATTATTAGATTACTTATTATTGAAATCTTATAAAAATAAAACGAGAAAAATTTTAACATTACTTTGTGACTAAACTAGCTCGTTTGAAAATTGATTTTGTAAGATTAGTTATTTAAAGAAACTGAGCATGGATAAATGGATAAAACTTTAGGTCTGTAGTCTGTAAAGTATTTCAAGTGATTATTACAAAACCCTACAAAAAAAAAAAAAGAAACTTACTAAAAATAAATTTTAAAGCAACAAATATTTTTTTTTTCATAAATATATACTTAAATGAATGTCAAGCTTTAAAAATCATTGAAAATGTCGTTGCGTAATTTTGAACAAATAAAAATTAAGAGTGTGTTTATTTATATGTTTAAAAAGGGATACTTCGTTGTCTCTGAAAAAATATATAAATCACCTGATTTTAATTAATTTCTGTTTATAAATTTGTAAAATGATTTTTTTTTACTGTGCTAAAGTTGTTAGATATTTTTTTTATTTATACAGCAATCTCTTAATAGTACTATTATAACATAATTAGTTTTAGTCATTTAAGAGTTAAATCAACTAGTTATAACGTAAATTAACTTAACAAATTTTTAAAATAGCCAGACTTTTTTACCGCAAGCTCAACTCTTTTGATGAATACCGAAGACCAATCAACATCAAGCCATGGTTTTCGTAACATTATCAACACGCGACTACGGAACAATAGTGAAAGTAAAAATACAAAAAGACTTGAGGAAAACAATGTCTTCAGTTCAAACGCAAACAGCTTTGCAACAATAGGTAGAAATAATGATAAAAACAAATTTGAAAAAAGAAAGTTATCAAAATCAATATCATACTTAGATCAGAGAATACCAAGCAATGATAATTTATTTCAGTTTCAAGGTAGATCAAGAACTGACTCTTCGAACACTAAAAATAACACTTTATATTCAAACTCTTCTAGAAACCCTTCGCTTTATTCCAACAAAGTTTCATCTACGTCAAAGTTTAAAGACCCAATAATAAACACAATGCTTGATGCGATGCAAAAAGTGAGTGTTAAATATACATCAGGAAACTACAAAAATTTCGCGTCAAAGACTTGCGTAACTGGTACGATGAAGGAGCCTAAGAGAAAAAGTATGAATGTACAGGATTTCCTGAGCTGGGAGTGTGATGAAACTGATTTGTAATGCAATTTGGTTCTATTTTTTTATAAAAGAAAACAAAAAAAAATAAATATTGACAAGATTTTTAATGCAAAATATAAATTTACCAACTTTTAATCAAGTTTTTACTTATGTTTAAAAAGTGAGATTTCCTTAAGAAATCTTTAGAAAATTTTAAAAGTAGTGTAAATTATAAATTATTATTTTAGAAGATTTATAAATAAAGTATTTTATTTTTATAAAAACCATGAAAGAGGTTCAATCTTTAAATTTATACTATTATTATATAACGTAATAACAACGTCTTATATATATTATTTTTCTTTAGTATAAACTTCATATTTTAATACGCTAAGACTCATAGACATAAACACTTTTTTTTCTTGAAAAAAAAAAAAGTTTTGTAAACAAATAAACTTTTTAAATGAAAAACTTTGACAAAAAATCAAACAAAATTTAAATTTTAATTTTAAGTCAGTACAGTACTTTACTTATACTAAGCAAAATATGTTTTTGTTTAAAGGCTTTCGTTGTAAAAAAAGCTGTTCTTAGTCTGCTTAACTATGTTGCTTTAAAGTTTGAAGTGTTGAGTATTAATTATTTTTCTAATAAATTGAGAATTTAGTCTTTGTTTTTTTTTTTTTTGAAAAACAAAAAATTGTAATTATTCTTTAATATGATTTCAAAGGGGGCTTTATGAAAAAAGTTTTGTAATCACTGCTTTAAAACAACTTTTTTCATGTTTGAAAAAATTCCTTTTGTGCTATACTAAGCAATTTGCATTACTGCCATTTAGTAACAACATTTTGTTTAAAAATCAAATAGTTGATCTTCTTTTAAACATACTACTTAAATTCATAAAGTTGCTTTGAAACTTGAAAAAGTTTAATCGAAAGAAAATAATAGCTTTAGTTGAAATACATAAGAGTTTTGTTAAAAATAAAACAAAACCGTATTAAATTTTAGCATTCAGGTTAAATGCAAAAAAACATTTATGACACTACCTGTCCTATGAACTTAAACAAGTGTATTACAATTTTAATTCGTTGTTAGTTATATTTATTTCAATAAAGTTTTTTACGATAATTTCAGCTCAAAATTAAAAAACTAGTCTAAAATCTTAATAAAAAACTGTATAAAATACTTAATGATAAGTGATTAATTTAAGGTCTTTTAAACTAGATTGAAAGCGTTATAGTAGGCTAGGATAGCTTCTATAGTTGCCAGGCCAAATTTATCAGAACTTTACGTCAACGTACTTGTTAAAAATAGACCATTTCACTTTGTTTTATAATAAAATTTATACTTAAAACTAAAAAAAAAATAGCAAACTGTAATATGATAGTCATTAAATTAGAACTTGTGGGTTTTAAAAAGCAATTTTTAAGCAAATGATTATGTCACAAGCCATACGTTGCCTATCCTCACTTCATAGTATAAGTACAGCAATCAATTTTGAAAATACTTTTATGTTTTTTGCATTTAACCTGAATGCTAAAATTTAACACGGTTTTGTTTTATTTTCAACAAAACTCTCAGTATTTCAACTAAAGCTATTATTTTCTTTCGATTAAATTTTTTCAAGTTTCAAAGCAGCTTTATGAATTTAAGTAGTATGTTTAAAATAAGATCAACTATTTTATTTTTGAATAAAATGTTGTTACTAAATGGCAGTAATGCAAATTGCTTAGTATAGCACAAAGGGAATTTTTTCAAACATGAAAAAAGTTGTTTTAAAGCAGTGTTTACAAAACTTTTTTGATAAAGCCCCCTTTGAAAAAATTAAAAAACTATTACCCTTTCGAAAAAAAAATCGTAGAACATAATCTTTCTTTTTTGCTTTTGATCATCGACTCCAGAATATCTAGTGTAAGTTATCATTACATTATTTAGTGTAAGTTTCAAACTACGGCCTTATGGCCCCTTACTAGTCATGCCCCCTCCTCTTTGGCTCCTTTACAGCTTATGGCCTCCAAATCATACGGCTTACTTTAAGAAATTTTGATCTACAACAAACAAGTGTAAATCAATATTAACGCGTCATTGAGGTATATATTGCTAAACAATTTATTCATAAAGATCAATTTTTTCTATGTATCATTGCTTAAAATAACTCTACCTCTACTGTTGCCCTAAGTCCAGTTGTGGTTGTAAATTTATAACAAAGATGTAAATTTATAACAATGTGCTGAACTATATAATAATCTTAAAAAATTACAGTCAAAAAATTACTAATAATTTAAAATAATTAAAGAAATTATTTTTAACCAATTTGTAGAAATAATTACTAGAACACTTGTTTATGACTAGTATATATTTAACAAAACTGTTTTACCGTTAACCATAAATCAAAAATTTTAATATACAAAAAAATCAAACATACTGTTTTTATTCTTGATAGGTTGAACAGTATAATTTCTTACACATAAGTTTCTAAACTTCAAAGAAATCAAGTTTTAATCATTTGTTGATAATAGTAAAAAGCTTTTAAATAATTGAAATAAAAAGTGTTGCATATAACTTGTAAAAAACTTTATTTGTACAGTTTTTAACTTATTCTTAGGTAAAAAATGAGACTAACTTATCAGCAAATGTCTCTTTAATCTTAATGGCAAATTGAAATATCGTTTACTTTTATGGTACTCATTTCTCTTTCCTATTAAAAACACTTAATAGTTAACATCAAGTAGATATTTTTTGTTTAGTTTTTATATTTTTACTACCTAGCTACAATAAGATAGCATTAAGTTATTTGGAAAAGCTACCTAAACAGACATAAATTGATGAAAAACTAAAAAAATTATACATGGAGTCTTAAATGTTTAATTTCTCAATATTTTCATAAGGCTTTTGATTTTAGAAAATGTTATTGACTATTTCAAACAGATATTAGTAACTAATTGTTTTATTCTGCATGGAAACAGCTATTTTTTTTACAAAAGTGCTATTTAGTTTAAAATCATAATTTATTTTGACCGAATATTTTTACTTTAAAAAAGAAATATTACGTTGTTTTAGTTTGTAATTTTGATCAAAATTGTCAAAATGCTGTTTATATTTTGTATCAAACTTTTTTGGACTAAAAATTCATACGGATACTTAAAAAAAATTTAAAGATTCATTGTTAAAACTTTATTACTACATAAATTGGAATTTTATACAATAATACATTAAATACAGTTAAAAAAGGCAACTATTTCATTGTAATATAAAATAATTACTCAAGTTTAAAAAAGTATCATGAAGTAGTATTAAAATAGAAATTAAAATGGCTAGTTGTGGTAGTTTAGGCAATGTCGAATTAATAAACTACTACCAGTAGAAGTTTAAAAGTTTATAAATCAGAAGAGTTTTGCAGTTCTCAACCTGGGGTAAATTTTCCCCTTAAGGCTAATTTCCTTTGTTTGAGGGAGTGAATTTTTTTTATTACAAGTTATGTAAACTAATGTTTACTAAATGTCTCTTAATTTATAATTTAATATTTAACTGTATCTTTTTAATTAACTAAGCTCTTTAGTTTAATTTTTTTAAATATTTAATACGCATAAGGTTCAAAAAATCTACTTGTTTTTTCTTAAAAACAATCAAAATTGTTTTTTGGGGGTTAATTTGGTATAGACCTCTCCTAAAAGGGTAAAATATGAAAAAAAAGGTTAAGAACCACTGTTTTAGATAAAAAAGCTTAATAATTGATTAACAAATTACCGAGTATTTTAACAAAGAAAGTATTTTCTGGCATAAATTATTTAACTTTTTCAAAATTCTCTGTTGTTTCTTTTTTGTTCTTGAGAATCCGTCTGGCGGCTTTTGTCTGGAGATAAAGTTATCACTGAGACTGCTAAATTCATTGTCTTCTGAAGTATTTAACTCTAACGTCATAGAATTGTCACTTGAAACGTCACTGTACGCTTCAAATGAGAGATATTCACTTTCACTGCGTGGAAACACTCTCACTTAAAAGAAACTCTTTTCAAGATTGAGTTCCAATGCAAACATGTTTCGTAATTTTATGCACGAGATCGTGTTTATAATCAGAAAAATCACTACGTCGTTTCCATCTTTTGTTTTGAAAATTCCTTAGAAGAATAAATTGCTCGCGCCATAAAGTCAAAAAAAATTTTTTCGCTTGGATTGCTCTTTTCCGCTGTCCCCGAAAATATTCGACACGTTTAACAAAGGTGATTCTAACGTCACATTACTTTGGCTTAGAGCGTCTTCACTCGACGTAGAGGTTTTCGTTGCAGCGTCGCAATTATGGCGTCGTTTACAATTTTTGAACTCGGAAAACTTCCGCCACAAACGATACAACCTACGATTAGTTTCGTCCTTATTAGATCGCATCACACAGGCATAGTCGCGAGAAACCGAACTTGAGGTCTAAACAAGCGGGCTTAAGTACATATGCACTGAAGGTTGTCTCATCGTAGGTTGTCTCGGATGCTGTTGTTGATGATCGTTTGGTGAAGATCATTATTTATTATCCAATGGCGAAAACATCTCAACTTTATTAATGATGACCGAAATAAATACTGGTTAAACTGAGCAAATGAGCGTAGACTAAAATCTCACAACAAGCTGACAAGACGTTGAGCTGTGAACCATTTAGCTGCGCTCATTGTTACTTGTAGGGCTGCAGTTTGCATATCACTTTTGTATTTGTATAGATCAGAGTATTTAAAATATTTTCATAAGGCCCCTTTAAAATAAATAAAAAATGCAATGGCCCCCTTCATCAACTCCGGAATATCTAATTTAAGTTTCTCAAAATATGGTCTTTTGCCTCCCCCCTTGCTGCAAAAGGCCCACTTTGGGCCCTGGTCTAGTGTAAGTTTCAAAATTTCCGTAATACTTGGTGTAAGTTTTTTAAAACTACCATTAAATACTATAATAACCCCTAAGACTAGACCTTTTTTTTCTACTCTTCATCATGACCTCAAGAATATCTAGCATAAGTTTTAAAATTAACCTTAAATACGCTTAAGACCTTTTTTTTTATCAATTCTAGAACAGGTTTTTTAGCTGATTGCTTATGTAAAACAGGTAGGTTTATGCAAATTTTTTTTTAACAGTTGAAAAAAAAGGAAACTTTGTAAACTACTTTTCATTGTAAATCTTACTTATTAATAAAGAAAGCGGCTAATAAAAATTCAACTTATACAAAAGGTTAGTCATTGTCAGGTTATTAATTTAGGTCAGATTTAAAACTTCTTATAATTTCATGCTTTATTGTAATCAATTATGTGATGTTCAGATTATATCCTTAAAATTTCTTAACAATAATAAATTACAGGTCAATATCGTTGTACGTTTTGTGTGTGGAGTTTTTAATTACAATGAAAATTTCATTGTATCATCTGACTAACTATAACTATTTTTTTCCACGATTAGAGCAATATGTCTTGTAATTTTAAATTTAATCAACATACTTATTTAAAAAGGCTTAAATTTTTCTTTGTAATAATCAATAATATTTTTTAACTATTTATTTGTTATGCACTATATTGTCCTGGGCACGACGTTAAACTGTTCTGGTGTATGACTCGATAACCGAAAGGTTTTTTGTACACCAGGTCCTTGGACCAAACCTTTTGAGCGTATTTTTTTTCGTTCAATAAACAATAACACTACTTAAAGCTATTAGTATATACTTTCAAAATCTATACTTTATAATATTTACTTTCAATAAGTTTTGTATAACTGTTTAGTATTTTTAAAATCACTTAGTTATTAGATGTTACTAAGCTTACTTAATCGGATATTACGCATAAATTTACTTCTAGAAGACTTTAAGTTTGGGAACAAATACCAGGCGTCAACTGTAGAACGGAGTTTTGCACTGGTTACTTTTATACTCTTAAGTATTTTAATGAAAAATATTCTTTAATTGACAGAACAAATAAAAACATTACAAACTAAGTTATCAAAATAAGTTAGTGTTTTTCAAAAAACGAAGCATTTTTAAAATGTAAAATGTAAGTACATATTTAATATTTAACTAACTCTCTAAAAGTCACATTAGATACGGTCTGTTCTGCTGGGACAAAACAAATAAAACTAGACTAAAGGTTAATGAACTTATAAACAAAACTATAAGATGTATCAATTACAAAACAAAAGATTAAGCTATAATAAAAAGATATTAAATGCTAAAGATTTTTTAACTAGCTAGATGTTTATATGTATAAGTTTACACAAGACATTTTACCATTTAATTTCATTTGTTGATTTAAAACATTGAAAAATTACATAACTATTCAACAAGACTTTCCTAAAGAATATTTTTCTTATCAAGCTGTAACAGACACTGGCGGCATAAATGTCTAGCATATCAGGGTAGAAAACTAATGGTTTATATGACTTAAAAAATCAGGCTCTCTTTGTAAAGCACCAGATTGATCTTAAAATCTTTTCACGGAAAGAATAACTGATTGGTTAAAATATAGATAAGTTAAAATGTGAATATTGTTTTCATATGTTTTAGGACTATATCAATTATTATTACACTAAACAATAGTCCCTGCTTAGTGTGTTAGTTGGATTATGATGACATTAATCTAGTCTAGGCTGTAGCAAGTACAACTATATTTTAGACTATTACTACAGTTTTTTATTAAACAAGTAAGTAATTTTTTATATACGTATATTTACAACGTCTTCGATATAGCTAGTTTAAATATTTCAAATAGGTAAATTACTACCTAACTTTACTTGTAGAAATTTTTGTATTGAAGTGTTTTTTATAAGGTATAGTTAAGGTCTCAGGGTTTTGGGTTATGAGTTGTAGATTAAAGGCTAGTAGTATAGACACTATGTTACTAAGAATTAAAAAAAGATTATAAATAAATAAATTTGAAAATTTTCATGTGAACATATAATGTAGAAACCACGCGTCAGTTCAAGACTAAAGTTAAGGAGCATATCACGTAGTGTGTTGATAATTTAATAGCAGGTAAAACTTTCAAATTTCAAAAACTGCAAAAAATTCTGCAGATACGGTTAGCAACCTTTGAGCACCTGATAAATAGTGCAAGTTGTGCGAAGAATTATGAAATCTCAATGTTTAAAATAATGTACAAGTGTGCAAATACATTTGATTATGCTAAAGTTGAATAAATAATTATCTAGTTGAACAAACGAGACCTCTGTAAGCAAAACGGATTTAATTATGTTTTAGTTCTGCTTAATGAAAAATAAAAAGAAAAAAGTTACACCTAATTGACTGAAGGGCATAGGGGGGGATTCCGACATTTTTTTAGTAAAAATAACATATGATTATATATGAAATCTACAAGCCAGTTTTTATAGAATTAAAAAATCTTATTTAACTTTTGAAATATTGTAATTTTTCTAAAAATTTTCCGATACAAACGTATGGACCGCAAGTTTTTCAGGGTCAATTTTCTCGGAAATTTAAAAAATCACTAAAAATCTATCTTCTCCTTCATTTTTTGAGCTAGAGACCTCAAACTTTCAGGAAACGTTCCTTTAATAATTTAAAAGACTTAGAATTTTGGAATTTTAAAAATATTGAAAAAAAAAATTTTAGATAAAAAAAGCAATAAAAATAGGTGGTTTTTTTTTATTAAAATTTTTTTTTTTCAAAATTAAAAAAATTCCTGCATTCAATCCTTTTAAAATTTAATAATACACTTTCTGTGAAAATTTGAAGAAGATTGGTTGAAAAATGAAGGAGGAGATAGATTTTTAATGAAATGTTTTTTTTTTTTGCGTTTTTAGTTTGCGCCTTCCATAAGGAAATAAATATAGAGGTCACCAACTTTGATCGCTCATATCTCAAAACTTTTTTTAAATTTTTCAACCGGTTAAAAATGTCTGATAGCTCATATAAAACTCTTTAAAATAAGACCAACTTGTAAAAGTCAAGGTGGACCCCCCCTATGCCCTTAATTATTTAACTACAATTGTGTTTAGTTTACTCTTTATTATTTTCTTAAAACAGTTGTGTTAACTTATTACGTTTTTTTAGAATCTGGTTAGTAATTAATGTGTAATCTATGTTAAATTCCTTAACTATCTTTTTATTATTCTTCTAGAATATCCCGGAGGAAAGTAGTAAAAATTTATGATGCAAAAGCAAACGAAATATTGAGTTCAGTTAATTCATGTGTATATTAAGTTATAAAGTAGAGTTCAAAGAAAGAAACTACATTTTATACTTTAAAATTTTACTGTTTAAGCTTAAAAATTATTCAACCTAAAAAATGTACGAGTCAACAAAAAAAATATTTAGTTAAATTGATAACAGCCTTGTTAATTGTTTAAACGCGAGGATTTTGATTGATTTTGTAACACTGCTTCATATACATGCAGTTTTTGCCGATACATCTGAGTGATTTTTTTTTGTTCGTATCCGTTTCATTAGCTTTAAAAAATTTATCATCACTTTTAAGTCTTCCGTTTAAATTTTTACTACGCCCTTTACTGAAATAACCTAAGTTTTATATAAAACTCTAATAAAAACTTCGCATATTTAATTACAAAGTCAGCAAAACTGTTATGAGAAATTCTTGAATAACTGCAAGAAGAGCTTCATATCGATTAGAGAAGCATTAAAATAAAAACTAATTAATTATTTAAAGCATCTACAATCTACATTCAACTAGTCTTTCAGTTAGTTCCGTGATTTAATTATAAAACGAATTGACTTCAGTATTTAAGTTTATAAAATTAAATAATACAACAATAATTAAAAAAAATACAGTTAAATTAACTAAACCTTTTATAGTAAGAGCTATTTAGACATGTAAAAATTGGCCTACATTAGATTTATAGCTATGTTTGTCTGGAGATAAACACTACTTGTATAAAAATAAACACACTAGAACTTATATTACAATTAACTAACAAAACTTTAGAATTTAAACCTTTATTATTACAAAAAATACTTGCTTCTTGCCTAATTTTAGTTATGTTTTGTAAATTATCTGACTTTTAAAAAACTCTGAAAAGTAAGTGTTTTTATCGTTTTTTTTTACTAACAATAAACTTTTAAAAAACTGTGCATTAGTATTTTCTAGATAAAAAAGAGTAAAGAAACATTTTGTTTAAGACTCAAATGACTATAACTCAGACATTTCAGTTGTAAAATTAATTAACAATATGTATGCAAATATGTATGTATTTTTAAGGCTCATTTAGAAACACAAAATTAATTCAATTTCTTAAGTTACTATAGTTTTATAAAAAATCTTTGTTGATAGTTTATATATAACTCGAAACTGTTTAAAGTTTAAAGATTTTCTTAGTTAAACAGTTGTACTAGTAAATAACTACTGTTTTAAACTTCTAAAGGACTTATAACTTAATAGAAAAAAGTACTGAACAAATCAAAGTTAATGTAGTAAAAAATTACCTATTATAAAATAATTTATACTGCTTTAAAATTGGTTTAATAAAAGTTCATTGTTTAACTTTTACAAGCAAGCTTTTTTGAAGTTTTTCGGATGATTTTTTTTAAATTACACTCAAAATAAAAAAAATGCGTGCTTAAATTAAATAACACAGAATAAATTTCACTTAAAAATACCAACTTTATTGATAAAGATAGGAAAAAAGAACAATTGTTTAAATTTTTATCGTTTTGGAAAACACGTCTTTCTTAAAAACTTTATAAGTTAAAAACATTGTTTTTAAAACTAGTTTCATACTTTTATATATCTTGAATCTTGAAATATTATTTTAGTAGTATCTTTCTATAGTTACAGAACTTAATTTACTAAAGATTATTTTTCGTACAATAAACTTAGTTATCAAATAGGAAAAAAAAACTAACCAAGTATATTTAACTACTTAAAACAAGAACTTAGAATTAAAAAGTTTAGTTTAGTATAAAGAAAAAGATTAGTTTCACTAAGCCTAACTTGTTATTTGCAGAAAATATTTTTTTTAGTTCATTCTATCATTGATAATTTTACTGCAGTTTAAAAATCCTACTTTGTTTTTATGTGGCTATAGTATATCTATTTTAAGTTTAAGTAATAAGGTTAGTTTTAAACGATTATTATACTATCGTATGTGTTTTCTAAGTTCTTACTTTATGTATCCAACTAATTCAAAGGTAGAAACGTTATCTACTTAAATATAGTTAACGCCTTAACTTCAGAGAAGTATATTTCTAAACAATCTTTTATCGTAATATATAGGCCTAAATTACTTTAAAGTTTTAATCAATTAATTAAGGCGTTAACAATATTATTATATTATCTGGGTTTTATATTGGTTTTCAAAATCAGTTTAAAAGCTAGTTAAATGATTTATTGTAAAATACTTTTAAAATCATAATCTATTGATTGTTATTGTAATGTATTTGCTCTATAGTTAAAAGTAGAACATTTTTGATTATGTTCAATAACTTACAAAGGTTTGGTTCTAACAAATTAATAATCAAACGAAATTCAAAACTATTTTAAACGTATGTTTAACCTATTCAGTAGTTATGTTATATAAAATTGTTTATAATAATATCCACAAAGAAAGGTTTTGCAAATTTTATTTGTAGTTTATCAAAGTTAATATTGTATTTTTTCAATCAAGAGTCTGAAAACTACAACAACGAACAAAGCATACATTCATACTTTTATAAACGATTGCATTATGTTAAAAATAGTTTACCTAAGTGTGAAATATTAGAAAAAATAACTACCAATAGTATGATGTTATACGTGTTTTATAAAAAAATTCCAAATATAAATTTTACTAAGACATAACGAATAAAATGTAGCTATGACTTTGTTTAAGCTTAAAGCATTGAACAAAATGTTTATAAATTAAAATAAATTAAAAAAAAATGCAAGTGAGGTCATAAAAAAATATTACAGCTTTAAGCTTAAAATACATCCAGATATTTTGATGTCTTTACAATATTAAACAGTATACAGGTCAATCAAAAGCTTCTCAATTGATAAAACAAACTATTTACAGCTTATATATACATCTACCAGGGCTATATTAATAATAAAAAGCCCTTGTGGATTATTGCACTATTCCCGGATATATATTTACAAAATTTACAAGATACCATTACAAATAGAAGCTAAGATTATATATAAAAGCTAATATCATACTATAAAAATTACAGAGTGTAAAGTTTAACATATTACGGTTTACGTACTGTTGTTTAAACTTGTGCTTTAACTAGCAAAAACCACGGGTGAATTTTCTTGACTTGGTTTTCTTAAGAATACGTTTTAAGAACATATTGATACTATTTTTTTAAATAGAATTTTGTAACACATTTGTTAAGTTTTTTAAGAGGGGAAAAAGAACCAAAAGAAGAAAAAAACAGGGTTAAATTTGTACATATAAAAACAGATGAATTGTAGTCATAAATCTCGTTTTTTGCGATAGTCTTCAACAGCATTTACAAAAACTAAGCTCATAAAATCACGATCAGAAATTAAAAAAAAACTTTTTACAACAAATAAATTGTAGTTTTTCTCTTAAAGTAAAAACGTACAAATAAGCAGCCTCTATCGATTCTATTCTAAACAAGCGAAACAGTAAAAAATGAAATAATAAATGCAGGTTACAACATAATTTACAATAACTAATAGTTTTATATGTCACTAAATAAGCACAATTCTCCCACAATTCGACAAGCGAACAATTAATTAAAACTAGCAAAACTGTTTTAAAAGATTAAGATAAGTAAAGTACTTTTTTTGCACATAAAACTCAATACTTTGCATACAACTATTGCGAGGAATCACAAAAAGTTTATTTTTAAGAACTGTTTGTTATCTGCGTGGACTTTTAATTTCTATTAAAAAAAAATCTTGCTTTATTTTTACAAAATTACAACTATTTTAACAATAAAAGTTAAGAAGTATTAAGACAGTGGTCGAAAGCAAAGTATAACGATAATAGTATAATAAATAGCAGTTCAAACAACTTAAAAAGTTTTACAAACGTAAAAATCGTAAATTATAAACAAAAAATACAAAAAGTTTAACATGGTGCAAGTAGTCTTTATGTGCGCTGTTTAAACTTCCTTATTTTTTACATCTTCTATGTTTCTTTTATCTGTAGAAAAATAAGAAAAGTGTTACTAAAGTGCTTATATAAGACTAAAAATAAAATTGGGGTCACAACTGTGTATAGTTTTTCATACTTTATGCTGAATTTTCATGCTAATTTTTCATTTAACATCATTATAATCTTTTTTTTTAGCTTTATTGCGTTTTTTTATGTTCCAAGTAAAGTCCATGTGCTGTATGGGGTAGCAATTTGACAGCATTCACCGCGTGCCTTAATGCGCACGTCATATGCTCTCTATGACGTAACTTAGCATCAAGGAACGCACCGAATGCAACCAAAAGGCTCCATTTGAAGCATCCAGATGATCATCGGGCCGCCATGTTGTTCGAACACTGAAGCTTGCAGTTTACTCCCCCGGCATTCACCGCGTGCCTTATTGTCAAATGCAAGAAGGAACACACACTAAATACTGACGGCGTAGACCGAAAAATTATATTCAAACAAACAATGTTTACACGCGCCTTCAAAAGTGTTCATGAGAAACCATGTCCTCTTATTTTAACTAAATCACTAAGGTAAATCACTAAGGTATTTTATTCTATCCACTGGGAGCGATTTTGGCTATCAGAGGGCAGTAGCTTGTAAATAATTGAAAACTTTAATGGGTTTTTAACTAGTAGAGGGGCGATATCTAAAAATAGGGGGCTTTACTTATTTTAATGTCTGGCTATTGGGTGGTTATGCTAAGAGTTTGAAAACCCTGATTTAATTTAATATAATTGTACTTAATGCTATGTTATAAATAAGATGACTTTAGAAATTAAACTTATAAGAAACATCAACCCTCATCCATAACTGAACATTTTATTTGTTTACTAACTGTTATGTAGCAAACAACTATTTTAAAGTTTTAGTATGTTGACCATACTTACTTTTACATAACTATTTTTTAATACAAACTAAATCGAATCACTCGAGCCTTGTAGAAACTTAAAAAAAAAATGCTGAACAACAACGACCTATCTAACCTTGCTCGCATCAACTGAAAAAAGGCAAAAAAGAACAGGAAATATTTTCAACTGGCTTTTTCTTGTCGAGAACTGCTCGTTGTGCTGAAAGATGTAGTGGCTGGAAAGAGACTACGTAAAAAACTGTAAAAATAAAAATGTGAGTTTTAATGCAAGTGCGCGTCGCATTTACGTTCAAAGAGGCAGCAAAATCACAAATGACGCACTTTTTTCTCCTATTATGACGTCACACTCTCACTCTCATGAAATATTCACGAATCCACTGCAGTTTTTCCAGACAGTCGCTTCTGTACGGTTTCGCTAATATGTTGTTCGTTTTTAATGCAACGCGACTCAAAGTGTAATTAGAAGTTAAAAACCTACCTTTTAGTCACCTACAAGTAATTACTTAATCAACTGAAAAAAAGTCTGAATGCAAAGTTTTTATCGACGCTTCTGCCAAAGGACTCTTTATTTTGTTTTAATATTTAATACTGCTCTCTATATATGGCAGTTGTTATTATTAGAAATTTGCATGGCAAAGTATAAACAGACAGGTGGTTGGTGTGGAGCTAAAAATATTAATGAATAATGCAATACGTTTAAACGGACGTTTTTACTTTTACTCAACAAACATACTTATTGAACGGCTTATAAACTTTGTTGTTTGAAAATCTTTAGTTAAATAAAATTCTAAAGTAGTTTTTATAAAAGCAAGCGAACCTTCATGTTACTCTAGAATATTGCTCTTGCACGATATAGTCTCGTACTATACAAAAGTTTTTTTCTAATTAAAATTACCATTTTAACAATTTTTGAAAACAAAAAATAATGAACTAAATAAATGCATACTGGTCCTGATGTGTTTTAACAAGTTTGGCTTATTGTGTAATCTTTAAGTTATTTTATTACTTTGTATTCCATAACAAAAGTTTAATAAAATAGTATAATTTAGTTAGCAAAACAAAAAGTGTTTGTTTTTTAATGTTATAACTACTTAAAAACCTATTTTCTAAATTAAAATACAAACTGTTTGTTTAATATTAGTTTTTATATTTTTCATTTTATAAAATATAAATAATGGAAGATGGTTTGATTACAAATTTAATCTACTGAAACTAAAAGTTGTATCTTTTTAAATACAATTTTATTGTTTAAGTATTATATACTATAAATAAAGAGTAAGCTAACCGAAATACAACCGATAACGCCTTTTAAAAAGCTTTAGGCAGCCATTCAAGTTTGATTGTTAAATCTATCTACAGTTTTCCAATCAACAAAACTTCTGCTTTAAAACTCTTCCCTGCTCTTTATGCATCCGTCGAGACCATCTAACAGAACTGGCACACCCTACAGAAGAGCTCAACTTTATAAGCGTTTAATGCCCTTTCCACCCCCTAAGCATCTGCCCACATTCTGTTTTTCGCTTCTCTCTCGCTCAGACTCTCTCAAAATTCTTTCTAGATGCTTTACTTTGTTTTATGCGTTGCCTTTTAAGACTCCGTTTTTAGAATCATTCCTTTTGACTTTTTAATCATCCGAAACTGCGTTTTTTTCATCTTCGTGTAATGCGCAGAAATTAAAGATTGCACAGCTCAAATCCCTTATCGATACTAAAAGCAATCGATTTTCTAACTATTTTACGTTTTTTTTATGGCTTGAACTGTTTTACGCAAATTATAACAACAAAGTAATTTATCAAAAAAAAATTCAATAACAATTTAAAAGC
The DNA here is from genome assembly GCF_965202585.1 of Thalia democratica. Classification (NCBI taxonomy): domain Eukaryota; kingdom Metazoa; phylum Chordata; class Thaliacea; order Salpida; family Salpidae; genus Thalia; species Thalia democratica. Next base: position 66,515,023 of record NC_139165.1, read on the forward strand.
CTTTTACAATAATAAAAAGTATTAAAACTAAAATATTAAAGAAAAAATTCAAAATAGTTTTTGCACTTTAACATCAAAACAATTCAAATTAGTTAAAATCATAAATTAAAAAAATTGCCGTGATAGATTATTTTTGCAGAATACATTAAAAAGAATTAAAAATCAAAAGTGTTTATTACAATGAAAGCTCTAGTATGTTTAAAATTTTAGTTTTAAGTACATAAAAATAAAAAGTTCTACTTTTCTTCTATAAATTTCATAAACTTTTATTGAAAAACGTCTTATGAACAGTTTATTTACTTTATACTACTATAGTTTTATTTTAAAGTCTTTATATTAAGGTCTTAGAAAACAAATGGCAATTTTTTTAAAGCAAAAACAAATTAGACTAATTTAAAAACTTAAACTCTCTTTTCAATAAAACCAAACTAGTAAAAATAATTTAATTAAGAACTCTTTAAAATCATAAATAGTATCCATAAATACATAGGTCATGTGTTATGCTTTTCAATGTAATATTTAACACGTTTTCCTTAGTAGTATAAAGTCTATCTTATTCTATATATTTTGATGAGTTTTAAACATTTAGTCACTGTTTCTCAGGTTTTTTTATATGATGCGTACATGTACTGAATAAATTTAAATATAGTGCAATAAATAAATAACTTAAAACGACTTTTTTGATAAACTAAAGCAGTTCGTTTTAACGAAATTTTATTGTTTATGGTTTTGTAGCTAAGTGGTAAAACAGTTATAAACTTAATGTATTATCTTTAAAACTAAAGTTCACTTCAAAGTATTTATTGAACCAATATAAACAAGTTATGAGTAAAAACATTATAAAGCATTTAAACTAGTAAAACTATATACTGCATCGTTCTTGATCAAAGTTCTAAAGGTGCAATGATACATCTTTTTTTAAATTATTTAATCTAATTTTTTCTAATTACAAATTTCAATACTATTAAAAAAAACTTGTTCTTTATTGTACGATACGTTTTTAGTAAAATCGTATTAACTTGTTGTTACTAAATAATACCTAGTTTTTTTTTAAACATAATGTTTAGATTGCAGAACCAGTTAAATATATTAAGTTCTGTCAAAACAGCTTGCTTAGTTATTTTAAACTAGTTAACTAAATCTTTAGTTTACATAAGTGTATGACTTGGTCTTTGGACTGCATCATCTGTAACAGATTTTAGTTTTAAGAAAAAATTATTTCTTTTTAAAACGTTTAACTTAAAAAATAATGAAATGTTAAGTTAAAACTCCTAAACTATGTAAAGTTATATGCTTACAAGTCTTTATGAATCAGATTTGATAATTTATAGCCTATTTGTTAAATGCTTCAAACCTATATATAATCGAATTCTGTAGTGATGGAGCCTGCGTACATAAGTTAAAAATTTTAAACCTACATATGTATATACCTAACTTAAATACTTTATTAATACATTTAATTATAAAATAAAAAGTTTATATAAAACTTTTAGCTGATGACAAACAAAAATTTTAAGTTTTTAAGGAAAATTTTTATATAAATGACACATGTATAGTTTGAAATAGTCTTATTAAAAAACTGACTGAATTCAGAAAAATCGTTAGCTTAAATCAACCAAATAAAAATATAATTAAACTGTTTCGATTACTGTTTTTATACGTAATAAAACTTCTCAATTTAGAAATTAAAAACATTAAAAATAGTTTTTTAATTGCTGTTAATAATGTAAGTATTGTTAAGTGAACAAAAATACTAGACAACAAATAATAATTGTTATCTATATAAATGAAAGTAAAATATATGAAAATACTGTAATCTTCTAACATAATTTTAATTTTATAAACTATGTAGTTTTGTTATAACACTTAAATTTATAGTAAAATAGATCAGGATTAGTTAGCTTTTTATTTATCCTAAATAGTTAATTTTAAAGCTACGAAATACTAGATAATAATTTCTAAATCATTTTCATACAATTTTGCACAAAAAAGTTTTTTTGAAAGTTTTAAAAACACAATTATTTTTTTATTACGTAGTGTTTAGTTAAAAATAAGTTTTCACACTTTTATCGTATCAATGTAATTTTTATTAGTTTAAAAATATTTTATATCAAAAAACGACTTTATAAATATTTTCAATGACCTTGCAACAAATTTTTTTTATTGCAGTCGTTGTTTTTGTTTTGTCACCAATAAGCTAAGAAAAAAAATCATCATGATTATTTTTGTAACAGTTTACACTTTTTCTTCAAGTTTGTAAAACTTTGTATAAACCAAAATTACAGCTAAAGCTTTATTAATTTTTTACTTTTTTTTTTGTAAAATAAATGTTAAAAAATAGTTTATACATACAAAAGTACACTAATGTATACATTAAAATATTAACTGTATTTTATGCAAAATAGAATACAAACTAAGTAAATGTTCAATTTATGCAAGTAGGAACTATTTGTAAGTATCACAATTAGCATATAAAACTATCAAAATTATGTAGTTTTTGTTCTATATCAAGCGTTTATTTTTTAAGCTTTTTTTTTCAATCACTGATATTAATAAATTTTTTTCCTGAAAACTGAAATATATTAATTATTTTTTAATAAGTTATCTTTTAAGATATAGATATTTTTTATATATTTCTATTGAACAAAATAAGGATTAATTAAAAATATAAACTACTTTCATTCAACTATTTTTTCAAATAAAGTTATATTAGCTTGCATGAATTTGAAACCATATAAATATAAAGCTTAATCACGGTTAAGTACTGTTTTTAAATAATGTTCTCAATAAACAACAGTATAAATATTTAAATACAATAAATTGATAAAAGCTTCATTTTCTGTATAAAATCAAGTATACATTATAACTTTATCTACAGTACTTAACGGTGTATTATGTAACATTATTTAGTCTTGTTAATGCAAGTGATTACTTTAACTTACATATATTAATAAAACTTAATTTAGATATGTCAACTATAAATTAATGTCGAATTTTGAGTTTAAAAATTTTAAGTAACTGTTTTTGAAAACTAACATACACATTATCGTTTTATTTTTGTAGTTTTTTAGTAGCAACATCGAGTTGCACAAACAAAATGACTATAAGAAAAAAAATATGTTGCTAACTAAGAGTAATTCTAAAACAAACAATTCAAGTATTAAGTTAAAGAAACGGTTAAGTAGTATTTTATAACATATTTAATAAAGTATATTTAAGTTAGCTTTATCAAACAAAGTTTTCTTAGCTTTATCAAACAATTTTTATTACTTTTTATTCAACGAAGTTAGCTTAAATTAAAACATTTACCTATTTCAAAACTTGGGTATTTTAAACTACTAAGAGATTATCTAACACTGTAAAGTTAAATGTTTGAAATAAATTTAGATATTTATGCGACTAATTATACTAAAGTCAAGAGGTTTTCCGTTAAAAAAACTATTAGTTAGCTCTGTAAGAAAATTTAAAACAATATACTACTTGAACTTATTTTTAAGATAAATTTATAAGCAAATAATTTTACATTAGTAGTTCTACTTATATGTTTTTAAATAAGAACCCAAAGACTTTTTGCTTAATGTTTTTTATTAGAAAAAAAATGTAATAAACAAATAAAAAACCGGACACGTTAAAAAAAACACCAATACTTTTAGTTGGTTTTAAATTTGACTAGTAGGTGTCAGAACGAATTAGATGAAGTATTAAGGTAAAATAAAATAGAACAGAAAAATAAAGAGAATAAATTCTTTCTCTTTGTGTTTAAGTAGTAGGGGGAAAAACAAAAAGTAATTAATAATTCAAAAGAACTTTCGAACGTTGTATAAAACTTTAAAGTCAACGTTGTGGCTACGTATTATCATTAAAACTAAACTCTGTTTAACTTTTATTTCTAAAGCTTTTGTTACATAAAGCTAAAAGCTTAACGTGTTTAAAAGTATTTTATACAACAAGTTTTAACTTTATAATTTTAAAAACTATATTCTTTTTTTTTTAGGATTATACAACTTTTTATATTTTAAGTTAAATTTTGTACTTAAGCATTTTAATAAAAATAAAAGAACTTTTATCTTCTTATAAAAATAAAACTAAATTTCTAATCTTTCAAGAATTTATTCGTTGCTCGTCTTAAATAAAAGTATAATAAAGCGTTACATTAATTTTGCAATACATTTAAAAGAAGTAGAAATATAAAAAAAGAAGTTATCCTTAAGAATAAAACAAAACAGTTTTCAAAAATCCCTAAACTAAATAAAATTAAATTCAACATTGATTCGAAATTACTTTATTTATTTTAACTATTATAACTTAGAATTTTAAATTTATAAAATGCAGAGAATAACTTTACTGTTATCTAAAAACTCATAAGATTACTTTTTGATTTGAAACAATTAGTTTTATTATAAAATGTTATTGTTTTTGTTATTTGTTTTTCAGTTTCAACAGCAAACAATTAAGCTTGTGAAAAAATTAAATGCATCGTGAAAACCTAAAAGTATAAGGAATTGAAAAAAAACTAATTGTCAGAGTTCGTTAAACTCGGCATCTTTACACTGATATCCTTTTAAACTGTTTATAGGTGTAAAACTTATACTCACATGTGCTGGAATCCTACTATTGTAAAAATTGTATTGTAATTTCATGCTGATTTAAAAGCTATTTACGAAGCTTGAACAGTAGTAACACATCGCACAACAACAAAAAAGGAAAATAACACGTTTCCTCCGAAGGTTTAATGTGCAAACGGCCGCCATATGCCACCGTGGAAGCAAGCTGTTCCGAAGCAGCTCTGCACCTAAAAACTGCTGCTTTATCACAGAGCGGCCAGAGATGACCCTGTAGTATGCTATTTATGGCGAGTACATGGCCTTCATACTTCTGACACGTGGTCTTGACGCCGGATTGCTCGGCGTTTCCGTGTTCAGCGCCTCCTCGCAAAAAACAAACTCATAAATAAGTAATAAAGACTCGGATGATATTGATGTTCGATCGGATGTCGTTTGCTAAGCCAACAGCAACGCGACGACGAAAAATAAGTTTTATTTTGCTTAGGAAATTCTAAAATCGATTGGTTAGAGCGAGCGCAGAAAATAAATTTGCATGGCTCGAGGGACCAAGAGCGTGGCAGGCGACTGTTTCGCTGCTGCAAGGACATCATGCTAGCTAGGATGCCGCCTTGAAAAAGCCAGGGGACTGAATTAGTGTTTCGTCGAAAATAATTTACCGAAAATGTTTAGTTTTCAAAAAGTTGTTTGCAAAATATTTTTTCATTCAATTTCCAAAAATTTTAGTTGTAGTCGTGCAAATTTGTGTTTTTTCAATCCACTTATCATTGGTGCGTTTAAACTAGTTAAAATAAACATTTATTTTAAGTGTGCTAATAAAACAATTTTCATACTCAAACTAAAATAAGTATAAAACTTTTATAATAGATCTTAGAAATTGAAAAAAAAGTTATAAAAAAATAATGGTATATTATTATATGTTAATTAATAAAACATTTTGCTCAACTCAACTTTTAAATAATTAAAACTAAAATAGATTTTAATGCCAAAACAAGAAAGTCACTAACTTTTTTTTAAAATGAAGCAGCTATAAACTTTTTAGATGTAATTAAAAGTAATAAAAGCTAGCTTTGACTATTTTTATGTTCAAGTGCATTTTTAAACAACATAATGCTTTAAGACTACGTAGAAAAAAAATGCATTAAAATAAACCGATAAAAACAAATCCAAATAAGCGTACAGTGTGTAATGCATATCAGAAGACCATCTGTTTTACTATTTATTTTAATAGCGACAGAAATAGCATAAGCAAAGCGGGTTGTTCCAAACATATTGCCAAACTATCCATTATTATATCACTTTACTTAAACTAAAAAAAAGTTCTTTCTACTCTTTTCAAATTGTTATTAGTGAAAATTTCTGAATTAAAAAAAGTAGTTTCTATTACAAGAAATATTTACAGAACATAGTTTATTTTTTATCTTAAAAATTTAAGGAATTGATTTTATTGTACCTAAATAAAATCTCTATTGACAACATGAATAATTATTGTCAGTTTATTTATTATAGTTTTTTAAACAATATTTTGATAAAATAATGTTTCACTTAATAAAAAATTTAAACGTTTTTTTTTGCTAAAAAGCAATGAAAGATTTCAAATATGCAATAAATTTCGTAATAAAAATCAAAGTTATTAATTTACTTCAACTTGAATTAATTTTAAGAATCACTTTACTAGTAAAATCTAATGTAAAATAAGGAACAAGAAAAAATAGTTTAGCCATTATTCTTGAAAAATTTTAATCAACCATATATTAAACAAACTCGTAAGGACTTTATGAAGCTTTAAAAACTTTTAAACTATCGAAAAAACAAAATATTTTAAATTTTGTCGCTAAAAAATCGATAAAACTTTAGCGATCATGCAATAGCAAAAGTACAATCGATAGAAAAAGCTGTAACAGGAAGCGCAAGAACAAAAAGAAAACGAAATGCAAATGCAAGCGTAAATTTAAAGCTCTGCAAACTTAGTGCCAGAAATTATCAAAGCCAAAAGTTCTCTCAAAACAAAAGGGTGCTAATGCTGCTAAGGCCTGTCGATAAATATCTACTTTGACAAATATCATGCAAGTTTTGTTTGTTTTTCACGAATGATAAAAAAATGTTTTGTAGCCTTTTCTTCTTTATTTCAGTAATTGATTTAGTAAATACTGGTCTACCCTCTATTTTAAGCTTTACGTACTAGGATTTTCTACTCTTGCAACATTCGGGCGCGACGCTAAATAAGGTAGCATGCAGCAGCTAAACTAATCAATAAAGACTAAACTTACGATTAATTTCTTTTAATTCTTGCAACAATTACTTTCTTAATACAAAGCATTTGCGTTAACTTTTTGATGTCAAACTTAAAGTAATGTTATCCTATTTTAAAAAGAAGCCTTAAAGAGAACAAAGCATTGCTAAATTAACCCCTGTTTACATTTAGTAATTTGAAGAAAAGAAAATATTTTAATTTACTAAGTCTTCATTCTAACGTAGTATACATTGGAATTGGTGTTTGTAACAAAATTATAAAAACAGCGACTACAAAAACAAAATTTATTTTTATTTTACTAAGGTTATGAGCTTTTTAGTTGTTTTTAAACTTAAACTTATCTAAATTTTTGATAATACTGTTTTAATGTTTTTTTTCAAAAAGTAGCTTTTTTGAAGAAGTAAAAAGATTATGTATATTACAACTTGCTTTGTATGACAGTTTTCTTGTATAAGTTTTATATACAAAAAGGTTATTATACCTTAACTTTATAAATAGAGTTATGTTTCGAAACTACAAAAAAAAAAAACTTGATTGTTATAAAATATTATGATTTCATGCTCATTGTTTCATCCTCTTACCTTATAAGGTATTATATTTTTAAATTATATCCAACTTTTAGTTTTATAGTTTCTAGAAAACTATTATTTGAATTAAAAACGATCAATAGCATTTTCTAGCGGATAGATTTTATGGTGGATCAGCCCAAAAGAACTTCTTAGGTGACTTGGAAACCGGAGTTATTTTAAGCACTGAAATACAGAACTGAATTATGTGAGTGCAGAACTGGTTTTGTATATTTTATAAACTATTTTTAATGTTTAATTGTTTTTTTTTACTTATTTTACAATCTTGTTCAAATGAACTAAACATACTTTAATAACTTAAAAAAAGTATAAGAAAAACTTGTGTAACTGAATGCAGAATATACAAAACAAGAATAATAACAAAATATTGACTTTAGATTTAAAAACTCTTAATAAAAAAGTATGTCTTTATTAGTGTATAATACAGTATACTACCGCTTAAGTACGCACTTTTTTTGGTACGCATCACGCCTTAAGTACGCACTTATCCAGAAAGACAAAGTAAAGGATGTTATACTAGAACTTATAAGAAATTCCAGTTTTTTTGCCTAAATTTTCAATCATCAAGTTTTTCCAGATTATTTTATGTTTCCAGGTAGAATGGCCAACCTGCTGAGTTAGCCTGAGACTTTCACAACTTTTAAACTAGGGTGAGTAATCCTGAGTAGTCTAAAGTAACCTGAGATTGTGACAGTCCTGTTATTAAATGTTAATAAACTAAATACTTATGTAGTAGTTGCAGAAAAGTAAAAAGAATAATGATATTTGAGCTGTAATGCTATAAAATAAATATAGATGACAAAGTTAAAAAAACCTACAAATACAAAATAGTTAAGTCATAAATTAATTTAAATGTACATACATCGATGTTTTGAAAATGTTTGGTAAACAAAATGTAGTTTGGTACTTTTCCTCTAACAAAACAAAATGTAGCTTAATATTTTTTTTTAATCATTGACTGACATTGACTTTCTATATTAAATGTATGTAATAATTATGTAGAAACTTTTTATAGAAAAAATAAATCATTTCAAGATTTATAAAAAAAATTTACAAATTAGAATTATGTATTAAATGTTATTTAAAATAAAAAGACTTGTTTGTTTGGCTTAATTATTTGGTGGCTAGTTGTAAGAAAGAAAACAAACAACTAAATTTCATATTATACTATGTTGTCAAAAAGTACGCACTACCCGTGCTAAGTACGCACTTTTTGGTCGGGTTCAATTTGCGTACTTAAGCGGTAGTGTACTGTATATTACTTATAATAGCTTACTAATAAATAATTATAATTCTTATTCAATCCTTATTCTACCTGAATAAGGAGTTATTAAATAAAAAACAATCTAAATTAAAATGGCAACTCGCAAGGGCAAGCAAGGTAAAGAAAATGATTTAAGTGGTTTATTAAACAAAAACGAAAATTGCTCAAAATGTTTTAGTTCAAGGACCTGGATACGCAAAAAGACCTCTCGGTCATCGAGTTGCATACCCTACTTAATCAAAATTCTAATGAGCTACAAATAAAAAGAAAAACACTTTACAGATGAGATGAAGGAAATTAAAGATATATTCACCTTTCTTATAGAAGAAAACAAGGGCATGAAAAAGACCATTTACTCAGTGGATAAGTCACTTGAGTTCATGAACAGCAAATTTGAAGAAATGATGTTGGAAAATTGTTAAATGAAACAAAGAACTTCCTTGTTGGAAAAAGAAAACAAAGAATTAAACAAAGTTTTAAAACAAGTCAATGAGAAGTTAATGAAGAATATATTACACCTTGATTCCATTGAAAGAGATCAGAAGGCCGACAGTATTGTTTTAAGTAGGGTGGAAGAGAATGATGATAAAAAAACTACTGAAGTAGCTCTAGAAATATTTTAAAAAGTAGATCCAGAAATTTAAAAAAAATGAAGTTTTGTCTGTCTATAGCAGGGGTCGGCAGTCTTTTATTACTCGCGGGCTAATTTTCTCAGAAAAAATTGTTCGCGGGCCGCACTATTTAGAAAAAAGTTTCGAGAGCCGCAGTTATTTAAAGATAATTATAGTAATTTTTATAAAAACACTATTTTAAACCAAAAGTATAACAAAATAAGCAGCATAATAGCACCTTTAATACGTATTTATTAAACTTAAAGACTATTTGTAAGTTTTTATTGCAAAATCTTTTATCTTTATGTTTTTTAAAAAGTATGCTTTTAGCTAAAAAATACCTCGCGGGCCAAAAACTTTGGCTTGGAGGGCAGCATTTGGCCCGCGGGCCGCAGTTTGCCGACCCCTGGTCTATAGGTTAAATAATTATAAGAAATGACAAGAAGGAAAATTATAGTGCCCCAATTTTAGTAAAATTGGTAGCCTGTAGAAAGGAAATGAAATCTTTAAACATAAAAATAAATTGTCAAGTGTAAAGTTTTAATCTACAAAGAAAGTCTACATCAATGAAAACCTCATATACAGAAACCAGAAACTGTTCACCACAGCACTTCAGTTCAAAAAGCAACACAACTGGAAATTTTTATGGACATTAATGGCATTGTTCACTTAAGAAAAAAATAAGAATCACAAATTTATCCAGTACAAAAAAAAAGAAGACATTGAAAGTATAAAATTTTAATTCAATAACATTTAGAGTAATTTTTTTATGAAGATTAAACATTTTATTATGTCTGTTAACTATAGTTATTTCTAAAGAAATGCCATTTAGCTTAATTAACAATTCTGATTTAAAAAACCTTTTTGTTCTATTTCTAACTTAAAAAAAGATATTTTTCCATTCAGTAATTTTAATAACACTGAACTTTTCTTAATGAATAATAACAATCTAAATAGAAAATTTTATTAAATGCTGAACCAACTGTTTTTAGTACCCAATACATTTCTACTGATGACCTTGAATCACAGTAGAATAATGATTTAAACGATAAAAGTTTAAGTTTTCGGCATGTCAACACAAGAAGTCTTAGTAAAAATAAATCACTCCTTGAGGAACTAATGATTTCATGTAATATATTTCCAGATATCATAAGTATATGTGAAACAAAACTGAATAGTAACAGCAACATAGATTTAATACCGTTAGAAAATTAAAATCTACTTTTTGTAAACTCTGAACCAGATCTGGCGGTGTGCTTGTTTATATAAAAAATCAATTTTATATACAATAAAACAAGATCTTAAATTTACTTGCAGTAAATATGAATCACTATGGCTAGAAATATCTGTAGGAATAAATAGCAATAGCAGTAAAAACATCTTAGTAGGGCTGTTATATAGACACCCCGGAAAATCAATAAACGAATTTAGTAAACAATGTTCAGACTTTTTTATAGAAAGCATAAGTAGTTATAAGGATATATGTATTTTCGGAGACATAAATATAAACTCTTTAAATGACAAAGTTAACTCAGTGAAAAGTTACATATTTAAACCAAATCCAAGGGTTTGTCTAAACAAATCTTATCACAGCACCAACTAGGATAATTAGCATGGGAGGTACATTGATTGATAATTTTTATTGTTTAAGTCCTAAAAAAGTTACTAGTTCTTATATATTATTATCAGACTACTTTCCACTTTATATTAAACTGAAAAATTGTAATCTAATTATAAATAACACAAAGAATAAGAATAAATATATTAAATACTTTTCAAGAAAAAACACTAATAAACTTTTAACTGATGCTACTCAAGTTTGCAACAAACATGAAACAGATAAAATTATTAAATATAAAAATTCCTTAAATACCAAAATTATTTAGTTAATAGACAATATTAAAGAGATTACTGAGAAAAATGTTACAACTAAAAAATGTCCAAAGCATCAATACTAAAATATAAATCCTGGATAACAAAAGAAATACTAAAGTCCATAAAAAGAAAAAAAGAAAATTATATAAAAACCTTTTCAAAAATAATTTTAATAATACAGTTAAGCTACAAGAATACAATAAGTATAGAAATAAACTTACAAAAACAATAACAAATTCTAAAAAAGCATACTATGAAATCATTCTGGAAAATTCATACAAAAATACATCTAAAATTTGGAGAGTAATAAATAACATCATTAATAGACTGAAGAAAGAGAGCCATTTTCCACATAGACTAGATGTGGATCAAAAATACTATACAAAACCAACAGATATAGTAAACAAACTTAACATTCATTTTTCTAACATTGGAAAGCAAACATCAACAAAAAAAATGTAACCTACTAGGTTTTACTGACAATCTCAAAAATGTTAGTAATATTTTTTTTGGTTTGATGTTACAGAAACTGAACTATTTAATATTATCAGCAGTTTAGATCCAAACAAAGCCAGTGGTGAAGATTTTATATCTGTAAAGATCCTTAAAAAGTAAACAGTCTTATATCACCAATACTAAGCAAATTAATTAACCAAGCAATTTATGAAGGTGTAATATCCAAGTAGTCTAAAACTTGCAAAAGTAATTCCAATTTTTAAATCAGGATTAAAAACTATACCAGGAAATTATAAATCCATTTCACTTCTATCTAATTTAAATAAAATGATTTAAAAAGTAATTTATGATCGCCTGTACAGTTTTTTTTCTAAAAATAAAGTTTTAAATAATTCTCAGTTTGGCTTTCGACAGAATCATTCCACCACTTTAGCTTTGTCCAATTTTGATAAAGGAAACGCAGTTTGTGCAGTCTTTTTGGATTTAAGTAAAGCATCTGATAGTGTAGATAGAAATATTTTACTTAGAAAATTAGGATGTTATGGTGTGAGAGGAAATATCCCATCTACTAATCAGCTCATATCTAGATGAAAGGAAACCGTTCGTTAGCTTTGGATGATATGAGTCAATCTGTGAAAAAAGTGAAGTTGGGTACCACAAAGCTTAGTAGTAGGACCGTTGTTATTTATAATACATATAAATGACTTACAGAATAAAACTAGTCTTAACGTCCTTAATTTTGCAGATGATACAACAATATACAAAACATTCACAAAAGACACATACCTAAATGACAGTAAAAATTTTAACACAGAACTAAAAAAAGTATCAGATTGGCTTATGGGAAACAAACTTAACTACATCTTAATAAAACCAGAAGCATGATTCAATACCGATCAAAAAATAGTTTTAAGAAAAATATAGATCCTAATATAAAAATTGGTAAAACAGTTATAACAAACACAAATAGCTATAAATATTTAAGAATAATTATAGACAGAAATTTAAAATGGTCAGAACACAAAGAAACTATAAAAATAAAATTACAAAAAACATTTGGTATATCATACAAAACCGGACACTTCTTAACTGAAAAGCATTACATTTGATCTTTAATCCTTTGCTTATGAGCAATGTTAGGTATGGCTTGTTGTGCTGGGGAAGAGCAAATAAAAAGTGTATAAATGATATCAATGTTCTCATAAACAGAGCACTTAGATGCATACAGTATAAAAAATATGAAGATGGTGTAAGAGAATTAAAAACTCAAAAAAAAAAATCGATGTTGAAAGTCTGTATCTATATGAATTAAGTCTGTTTATGTTTAAGTTTAAATTACTATAAAAGTTTAAAAGAAGTCCACAAATATCATACCAGGTCTTCAGAAACAATTTTTTCCTACCTAGATTCAACAGCAAAATAGGTCACAAATCACTATCCTACCAAAGAAGTAAATTATGGACTGAGCTACCATTATATTTAAAAAATATAAGCCATTTTGGAAAGTTCCAGGATGAACTTAAAAGTTATCTCTAAAAAAGTGATTAAGAACGTCATTATGATCATTGCTGCTCGTCTATTTACTTTTGTTTAAATAGTAAATAATATTTGTCATTTGTTAAGCAACTTTTTTATCTATTTGTTTTTGTTCAAAAGTTGAATTGTTCGATTACAATAACAGTGGTTTGGTCTAGATTGTAGCATTTTCTAATTGGCTATTCATTAGATTATTTTTTAAGATTACTATTTTGAATTAAGTTCTGAATACTTACAAACTTTTTGTTGTTTTTTAGCATGCCAACGTAAAAAAAATTATAGATGTATTAACTTAAGAGAAAATTAAGTATTTAAAAAGTACGCTGAGATAACTGTTTCAGGCAAACTTATGTTAAAAAATCTCTTTTTCTGAGAAAATCAGAAAAAAACTTCTTTTTTATGTTTACAAATATTTCTTGCCATGTAATATTACAGTTTTAGACTTCGACAAGTATTCTAACAAAAAGTATATTTTATTACAGAAGGAAATTCGTTATTGTTTTTTTTTTCTTATTAGAAGCAAAAGTTTAACATTAATTGTCTTTTCATTTCATTTATAAAAGTTAATTTCAGTTATGGTAGAATTAACTTTTTTAAAGTTATTGAAAATTATGCAATAGTTTATTTATCTATACGAATGTGAAATTATTTTTACTGTTCAATTAAAATTATTAAATAAAATAAGAAATAACACTTTTAGCACAAATTACTGATAAATCTGAACTTAAAGATACTTTAGCGTATTACATTATTACTTTCTTTAAAGAGACTGTAACCTATCGTACAAGTATTCAAATGTTTGCTTTAAGTATGGTTTATCTCCTTCTATAAGTTGATTTAAAGTGTTATCTATTTTTTAGTTCTTATGTTACTAAATAAGTTTTTAAGTAAATTTTTATACACAAAATTCAGTTAATTTTCGTTTAGTTTTTTTTTTCATTTCGTTTAACTGATTGTTTTATTACTAAAGTTTTAAGTGTTTAGATTATAAAAAATCAAATCTAATAGCTCGTAAGAAATTTTATAAGCATGTGGTGTACGACTCGATAACCAAAAGGTTCCTTTGTACATCAGGTCCTTTGACCAAACTTTTTGAGCGCTTTTTTTATCGTTCAATACTTAAAGTAACACAAGTGGATAAAACAAAACCTATTCTGTGTTCGTTTAGTACTACGCAGTCAGGCTAAACATTTATTGTGTTAAGTCACCAAAACTCAATTTACGCTTAAGCTAATTTCTCAAACTACTGTTTTATTAGACTTTGTTTTTACTTTATGTTGTTGAGTAAGAACTAAAAAAAAAATTATATATAAAGAAAAACTGTAATATTTTTCGTACAAGAAAATGTTTAGCCAATGTTTATAGTTACCTTCCGAAAATTTTGCTGAACTTTCATTTTTATCTTTGTTACGAGATTTAAAACCTTGTAAAAAGTTTTTTTCTAAGGACTCCATTTTCTTGTTTCGGTAATTGTAATTTTTTTTTTTCGTCTTGAATTTTATTTTTATTTTTTATTTTTTGTAATGACTTAAGATTGTGGATGATGGACAAATTCTTGACTTCTTTATGCATTATTTTTACGATTTGTTTAATTAAGTTTTCAACTTTTTCTCTTAGGTTATTTCCTGTAAATTGCAATTCAGCTACCTTGTACAAAACTTCTACAAAACCCTGAAATGGGACACAAGTAGTTCTAAGTTTAGAATACGAGGTCTTACTTTTCAAGAAATCATCCATTTTTACTTTTGACCTCCAAGCTTTCCAATCTTTCGCAACCTCCAAAAACACATTTTCCACAGATGAAAGATTGAAAAAGTCACACAGACCACAACGACGTACTAGCATTCTAAAGGAGCAGATACTGATGTAGATAGAATTCTTAGATCCGTTAAAATGAACAAAAGCTTCGGCTGCTCGCTGAAGGAGGGCATAGTTTTCTAAAATTGAACTTTTCTTTGCCTCTATTACGAGAACTTTCGTAAGTTTGCTCATTGCTGCAACATTTTTCAAAAACCGTAAGGATAAATCTTTTTTGAGACCAAAACTTTCAAATAAGTTAAGACATAAACAATTAAACACACAAGCATTGCAAATGTTTATGTCGAAAGTTTTAAATGAACTTTTGGATTCCCTTTTCTTTGATTTAATAATGAAATCAGAATGCAGGATATTGTCACAAAAGTTAGTAATCTTAGACTCAATCGTTGTTTGCTTGAAATCTACTAGTCCTGGACCAAACCCCTTTAAGTACGATTTACATTTAAAACACAAAATGTCAGTGGGTAGCAATGATCTCTTATGTAAAAATTCACTTCTTTTTACGGAATCATTTAAAATTATATAAACACCGTATGGGTCTCCGCTTTTTGAACTAATGAGTGCCTAAAAAATGAATATTTTATTAAATATATTCAAAAATATAAAATCAAGCGTTTGTTAACAAAAGATCCGAGCAAAACAAGTTCACTGGAAAATATAATAATAACAAATTAAACAGTATTATTTCTTTATTACATTAACACATGTTTCTGTATGTTAACGGGTTAAAACACTTCAACGGAGCTCTATAAAAAATAAATACTGTAAGGAAAGAAGAGAAGCTAAAGTAAGTATATACGTGTTTATCAAATACAAAAATAAATACTGCAGATTATTGTAGATTATTGTTAATAATAGATACAATACATAAAGTTAAATCCGACTCTTATAAAACTATACGGGAGGTCTTTTTATAGGTATCCTTTTGTGGGTATCCTAGTTGCAGCAGTTTATTTTTTCAAAATTGTTTAATTTATGTTTTTCAATGAGGTAAAGAAAACACTGGGATAAATTTTTCATTCTTTAACTAAAGCAAAACAATGTAGAAGCAATCAAAACAAATTATAATTGCTTACACAGTAAATCTAAATTTAAAATGTTTATAAAAGATGTCTATTAGCTTAATTTAAAATTTTATATGTCTAAAAGCTTATTTTTTACTTGATAAATGCTACTATAGTTTTAAAAGTTTGTGGCCAGGCCTTTGAAATTTAAACAGATATTGAATCTGAAACACATTTTTTTAGAATAGATGATAAAAAGTGTTTAAATATGTGTGTTAGCCAAGTTTCAAAGTTTTTCGTTTAAGTATTATATGCTATTACAATGATGAAAAAGTTTTGGCTAGGTCTCTTAAAATGTGTTATACTTTGTTTTAAATATAAACTATATTTATACCTACTTTATCTTCTCTTCTTTCCTTACAAAAATTATTTTTTTACATAGCTCCGTTGAAGTGTGATAACCCGTTAACACACAGAAACATGTGTTAGTATAATAAAGAAAGAATACTATTTAATTTGTTGTTATTACTTTATTAAATCAAAAATTCTACTTGACCGTTTAATTTTTAGATATATCAAGTATAGTTTATGCTGTTATAAGTTTTAATAAGCTGAGCTTATAGTAAGGTAATTGGTAACAAGTCTCATAAAAAAATCATTAGTTAATTAAGAAAACGTTACTATACTCAGTAGAAATAAATTTGTAAATGTTTTGGCTTTTTTTTTTTTAAATTATTTTGAAACTCTAAATTAAAAAAAAAAAATTTTTTTTTGCAAACTGGAGTCATAAAATTATGTTTGTAACTTGGTAGTAATGGTGTTTCAAGATGTAAATTGTTTAAAGCTTTGAAACTTCTTACTAGTATAAGTTTAAATTTAACTTCATACCTTTTCTTTTGTCTTGCATTCATTTTTCATAAATTTCTTCATCTATCAAAATGTTTGAAAATTAAATTTTTACTATTTACGTTTAACATTCATAAAACAGCTTACTTCCTTGAAAAGGATACTTAACTCATCAGAAGACTTTTTAGTTCCATAACTTCAAATAATACATAATAAAAATATGTTTTAATTGAAAAAAATTTTTAAGTAAAATAAAACTCACTTGAAGTTTTTAAAAGAACTAGAATTTAAAGCTTTATCAAAGTCCAAAATTTTTTTCATGGTTTTCTGCTTTAGAGCTAAAAATAAATTAAAACGAAATAAATAATTTTTTAAGTAAATTAAAAATCAGTTGTTACAACAACATCATAGAGTATTTATTTTAAAGTAGAAAATAGTAAAATTATAGATTTTAATCTATTATAACGAATAAACTTTAACTACACATATATAATAAACTTTAACTATTGAAAACTTTAAATTATATTGCTTATTTAGTTTTAAAATCAAAAACAGATGACACTACTTTTGTTTAAAATTTTGTAAAGCCAAAATAAAACTAAGTTTGATCATTTCATTTTCAAAAATTTGAATATTAAAGTTTATTGCCTTTTGTTTTGTAATCATTTGTTTCTTTCACTTTATCCGTAGCAATCTAAACATTGTTATTTTTCAATAGCACACTTTTAGTTATTAAATTTACTTTTTAATTTAGACACTTTTATAAAAACTAAGAGCTAATTGCTTTAAAATGTCGAAAGCTATTGAAAAATCATAAAATAATAATTACAAAAGTATTTTTTGAAAAAATCTAATTCTCGTAAGTAAAACGTCATTTTAAACAAATACAAAAACTAACAATAAACATAAAAGTAAAAGTTGATTAGATTTGTGTAATATATGGTACTACTTTATTGTTTGTATAGCTTTAACTATTTTTTCTTTTGCAAATTAAACAGAAAAATAACTAGCTAAAAACATTGTATGTATTGTTCGGTAAGATTTAATAATTCCAAAAAATTTATAGTTTTGTATATAAGTACTGCTAAATTATTTTCATTTAAACACTTAATACTAATCTCAATATCTAAATAAGGATTATTGAAAGCATACCATAAAGACAACAAACTTAAAAACTGATAACTTGAATACAAAAACCCAATAAAAAGTAGTCAAACTAGGTAAGAAAGTTGTAAAACTTCAAACTAAAACTCTAAGTAGTTTGCCCTAAGTATTTTTGGCTTTGTTTGTTACCGCTACTGACTTACTTTTAATTTATCTAGTTTTGAATCTAAGTTTTCAAATATCACAGGGTAAATTCTCTCTAAACAACTCGAACCTAGTTTTGAAAAATAATGTTCTCCGTAAGCAACTAGTCGCAGTGTGTCCCGTACTAAGGGAATTTTGATCTAAATATTAATGAAGAATTAGTATTTGAAAGTTAAAACTAATAAAAAGAATACAAAACTTTAAATAAAAAGTATGTAATCAGGATAATTGTAAATTTTGTTCAGTTTCGAAAATAATTTGGTTTAATAGCGTTTATAAACAAAAACAGAGATCAACTTTATAAAAATTGTTTACGAAGATATAAAGTTAATCGAATTAGATTAAACCGAAAAATTAACTGTCTGTGAAAGCAGGAACTCCCTAAGATTTTAAGTTTAAATTTTGTATCAATCTTAAAACGTAACACTTGTTTTTTTTAATTTCATTTCATAAACACCTGAAAAACTGAACGCTAACCTTGAAAAACGCTTAAAAGCTTATTATAACTGCAGTTTAACAAAGACTATTTTAAATATTAAGAAACTCAATTAATCTGATTCCGCTAACTTAAAAGTAAACTGTTTTAAAAGGTTTAGTTTTATTGTAGATTGCATGTACTTGTAAAATCTAACTGTTAACATATATACTATACGATTAAAAATATACATACATTATGTAAGAATATACTTAATAAACAAGTTTACTACGGAGCTTGTATTTTTAGCATAAAAAAGTAACTTAAAATAAAAAAGTTAGTAAAGATATAAATTATATTTTAAACTATAAGTAAAACAAGATAGCAATACCTACATTTTTATCTACTTCACTTTTTTTTATTGTAAAAACTCCACTTTTAAAATACGTCTCTTGTAAAGCTTCTAAACTTAAGCTTGGTGAAGCATTTATTTCAAGTAAAATTGGATCTAGTTCATCTGTTACTAGAATGTCAAAACCAAGAATGTGAAAAGGTCTTTGAAAATAGGTCAATTAGCTTTGATTATTAATGTATGTAAAAAGTATAAATCTTACCTTACGTTCTGTTTTACTTCAAGGGCCTTTTTATAAACTTTAATATCAGGAAGAATGGAATGTACAACTTTGCTGCACATCTGAACAATTTTTTTATGAATTAGCTCAACATTTATTCCTTCTTTTCGTAATTGCTAAAAAAAGTAGCAGTTACTTTGTTACTGTTCATATACAGATCTGAAAAGGTTTTAAAGCATACAAAAGACACGTTAACGCAGCAGAAAAAAAAAGGATAATTTACACAAATTAACTATATTAACTAATTTTTATTTAGAAATTCTAAAATAGAATAATTACTTAAAATTTATGTTAGAAAAGAAAAGTTAAATAATGTTTAATGTCTGTAATATAATACAACATTAAAGTTAATATGTTTTTAATATTAACATTGAAGTACTGTGTTTTTTGATTTATACCTTTTTTATGCTTATGTAACTTCTCTTAGATCCACTATCAACAGAGTCACTATGCTTGAAATAAGAACTCGTTTTGTTCAAGCTGTAATTTGTAAGATGCATACAGAGTTGGTCCAGGTTAAAATTATTTGGGAAGTCATACTTAACGGTGCAAAAACGAGCCAAACCATCCTTTAAAAATACTTTGATGTCAAAAAGTTGTTTTCCTTAAAAAAAGAACTTAGCTTTTTTATTATCTAAATATAACTTATGGATAACTAAAACATAATTTTCTAGGTTTACTTTTATGTTCACTGAAAAACTTTTATAATTGTTAACTTTAATAAAGTTCTATTTTCTGAAAAAATGCATTGTACCTTTATATTTAAACTATTACTGTTAGTATTAAAAATTGAAAATATAATTGAATTAACAAAAAGTATAGTAAAAAGTCGTCAGAAAAACATGATTTAAAGTTTTCTAAAATAATATTTTAAAATATAAAACAACTAATACTTAATAACAAGCCTTTACGTAAACTAAAATACCTTCGTTTAGAAAATACCTTTTTTATAAAAACAGTATATTTTGAAATGTTTACAAAAATTAAGCTTTTATAAGAATAATTTATAGCTAAAGTTTAAAAACTCAAAACAATTGTAAGTTTAACTTTAATACATATATTAGTTTACATCTAATAGTTTTCATCTAATACTGAGATTTGTGAAAGACATTTTTTACTATTTAAATTTAAGAAAATGCAAAAATAAAATTATTAGCGCAGTTTTTTTTTCTACCTTATCCCTTATATAAGCTTTAAGCATATGTATATGAAATAAATTACATTTTTTTCAAAGAATGACCCTTGAATATTAATGATAGCATGTTTTATGCGAACTAAATAAGCTTTAAAATAAAAAGAATAAACTCACTTTGCACAGATATATTTCAAGTGGATCGAGACGGGCAACTACCACGTACAAACGCAAATCGAATTTAAACCCATCGATAAGCATAGGGTTGTCTATGTATTGCTGAAAGGTAGTTTTTTAAGTAAGAAATAAATTGTATAGGTAAAATACTTATATATTTCAAAAAGGCATGTGCGAAACAATAAAACTCAGCTGTTTATTTAAACGAAGTTAAAAAGTATTAAGTATCTTTTTTTACTGTCATCTTACTCGTTTTACGCTTTTATGTGGTTTTAAGCAAATGAGAAAGTGTCTTTTTTTTTCTAGTCAGTCATATTTGATCCGTATACAATATACATAAATATCCGTATTTATTTAAGCTCCTCAGTACACGCTTGCAAACATCTTTGCAACGATCATTGTTACGTATACCAACAACTAACTCGCTGTAGAGCAAAGTCTTCGGAACACGCTGTTCTCTCGTCCTCTGTACAAAAAGAAGCCAAGCAAAGACCTCGTCGTTGGTATTTTTTTTGTTGCCACCTGATAACACAACAAAAGCGCGGCAGGTGAGAGTGTTAATATTCTTCTCTAGGATGAGTAATGGCAGTTAGGATGAGCAGCTTATTCTATGCTGACCGTTAACTGTAGATTATTATAGGTTCTAGCGGACAGTCAAGCAAAACTGCTTGAAGTGCCTTAAAATAAATTCACCATCCATTGATTCGTTTGTACTATTATAGTTCGTTAAACAACAAAAAAAGCGCTCAAAGTATTTGATCTTAGGATCTGGTGCACGAAGAACCTTTAGGTTATTAAGTTGAACACCACAGATACATTTTAACATATTGTCTAGGACAAGCCGTTGCAACACTTGAAGTTTAAACTAAAAACTAAAATTTGTTATAAAAAAAAAACAATTAAAAAACAGCTAAGGCGTGAGCTATAATAAAACGTTTTGAAGAGTTTCCTATAAATAACTTTTTTTGCTCTAAATTTATTTGAAATATTTAAAATTCAACGTAAATTTATTTTTCCATAAAAAAATTTTTAAGCTGATCTTTTTAGTACCAATAATAATTATCTATATAGGTAGTTTTTTTGTTTAAATTAAAACTTTATTGAAAAATCTTTAAAAACAGTTTTTATAGTATTTTTTCGAAAAACTATTGAATATAAAAAATAAGTAAGACAAATAACTTCAAAAAAGTAAGAGGAATGCTTAAGAAAAAAAGTAGAAAATAGTTACTATGATATAACACTTTTATTAAAAACTTGTTACATCTTAAAGCTTAAATTATTATATCAAAAGTTATGCTTTAAAAAATTCATCGAGCTTATTTCTATGGGTAGGTGTTAAAAATGCACGAGAGTCACTTTTTCAAGGCGTCACTGTTGAACTAATTTTGTCTAGGTTTATTGTAACTATATTTGAAACTTAGCTTAACTTTTATTTAAGTTTATATTTTCATTAACACTTGCTTAAACCTTTATTAGCTTTTCTTACAATTTTCTACAATCTCTTACAATTGCTTTTCTTACAATTTCTTACAATTTGAACTAGTTATAACTTAAACTATAAAATTGAAATCCGTACGAAAGTGACGCGTGCCTTGTTTTTATAGCTAAAATAAAACAATTCAGTATAATCAATAAACATATAAGTACAATTAGACACAACAGTTTTAAATTAAAATTAATAAAAACGAAAACATATATTATTAAAATGGAAGTGAATATAGAATTATTTTGAAAAGTTTGGTCTCAACTTTGATTAAATATTGTCTTTCTTACTAATCGTACTCTTATAAACTTTAAAAGCTATGTCAAACAACAAAAAAAACATTTAGAAACTGTATTGTTTCTATTATACTTGGTTAATTGATGCAACTTTTTGTGAGACACGTATAAAAAGCGAGCTTTAAAGTTTTAAAAGTTTACCTGTACAACAGCAGACTTCTGTGAATAACAGGCAATTTTTTCAATATCGTTTATAAGGTAGATGCCATTACCATGACTTCCCCAGCTTGGTTTGTAAATATAGGTTTTCTTATGTTTTCTATCTTGGAAAGTATTTTATTATACTTATAGTCAAGTATAATTTATAAAACAATAACAGAAACACTTTTTTACATACTTGACTATAGAAAATTTATAAACTGTTAGTATAAATATAGTCAAGATAAAAGTATAAAACTGATTTTTATTCAAGAATTCCCATTTTTACAAGTTAGTTAAGACATTCGTGAAAAATGTACAAAATAATGCTTTTTAAACATTTAGTTTAGAATGCCTTTTCAGAATATTAAAAAAGAAGAAAAACAGATAAAATAATTGATTATAAACAAATTAATTTGGTGACACCTTGGTATACGGCTATGACTAAACAAAACTAGTTTTCTTTAGTGTTTTTTAAAAATTAATACTTTTTTTATTGGACAACAACCGCATTTTCGTTGAAACAGATAGCTTATTAGATAAATATTTTTTAGATCAAGTTCTCACTTTACAATAAAATTATGCATAGAGTACAGATTTAAAAAATGTTTTTTTTTTTAATTAAATTAAATATATCACTATGAAAATAGTTTAAAGTGGCTATAATCAACAAATATTTTTTGTACGTTTCAAATATGTTACGTGTAAAACTTAAAAATAAATAAGATAAATTGATAACTCGAAAAAATAATAAAAGCCTTATTGATACTTATTAAAAGAAAACTACTATTTTGATTGAGTCAACTAGTTTTAATACCTCAGACTAGATAAGTTATTTTAATAAATCAAAGTAAATGACTTATTAAATTATGTGGAATACGTTCTGTACATGAATACATAAGAATACTGTAAAAATAATTTTAAACAATAGTAAAATTTAATCTTGTATTTGTACAAAAAGTTTCTTAAACTTTTTTTAACTACCGTTCTAAACCATTATAACAACTTCGTTTTCTATTTTAATAAAAGAATAATTGTTATAAATAAAATAACTCACATTCAATAAATTCAAATAAATAGTTAAAAAATTTAAGCATTAAATTATGTAAAAGCAGTAAAACTGTCACATATTAATTGTATGAAAAAATTAAGATTTTTTACTTGTCGGTTTGCCTCTTGAAAGACTTGTTTCTAACAAGAACTGCTCATATTGTTGTGGTAGACACCAAGTCTTCGGGTAAAAATTAAATTCATTTGGAAAGAGCCGTTGCATCCTATTTATGATTCTAGAAAAGTTAGCCTGCGGAAAAATTAAAGAATAAGTGTGTATGTGGTGGTAAAATGTTACTAAAAAATGTTTCATAAAAAGTACTGTTTATTTTTGATAAACACATACATATATACCTACTTTAGCTTCTATTCTTTCCTTACAGTATTTATTTTTTACGGAGCTTCGTTGGAGCATGTGTTAGTGTAATAAAGAAAGAGTATTGTTTAGATGTTAATTATTAGTTAAGTTTTACAAATTATTTTTCTGTTTTTTAAAGTTTTCTTACAATCATCTACTTGTTTTAATTAAACTTTCGTGTGTTAAAATGTCTAAAAGTCTTAAGACTTTAAGTTTGTGAAAATTATTTAAAGTGCTGTATGTAACAAAGTTTAATAACTCGAATGTATTTAAATTAAAAGTTCACAATTTATTGTGAGAAAAACGTATAATACTAATGTTTTGTTTTAACAAAACAATTTACAAGAAAACAAATGTTATAATAACCTAATAAATATAAACTTTTAAAATTTTCTGAGAAAAGCTTTTTAACAATTCAGTCTAATATATTTGAAATTATTAAGAGTAAAGAAACTTACAAAACAAATAGTTATTTTAAAAAAAAAGAAGGTAAACAACAAACATGTTCTAACTTAACGTTTTTTATTTCAAAATATTTACCAAATTAAATATAGTAGATAATAATTCAAATACATTGTCTGAATAAAAATATTGTCGTTATTAACTCATTATTTATCTATCTTTTTTATTTATTCAAATGTTTTGATCTTTAAGACAAAACTTACACTAATACCTTGTTGTTTTTAATTTCACTCGAAAATGTTTAGAAAACAGTTGCAATTGTTGATTTAGAGTAGTTAATATACTCTTGAAGCACAAAAAGTATGAATTAATATATATTTTTTAGTTTAAATACAAGTTTTAAAAAACCTTTTGTGTTATATCAATCATTCCAGGAAGCCTATTGACAGCGCAAACTGCTGGATTGGAGTAAACGAAGTTGTTTTCACCATCACAACCATACCACCATATATCTACTTCTGCTGATAATTATTTCATCACATTTAAAATCTTATTGTTTGAAATAACAATTAAAATCTTAGTATACCAATCTGACTTTCATTGGAAAAAACATAAAAAGGAGGACATTTTGGTAATCAAACCTAAATTGAAATGTTTTATGCTTTTCGAAAACTTTCTATTATTTTTTATAGCAGTATAAACTTCAAAGGAAAAAACTACAAGGTGGTTTTTTAAAAAATTGTAAATTTGATATAAAAAAAATAAACATTTGTCATTCAAATAACAACGGGAGCTACAACAAGTATAAAGGTAATCTTAAAAAAAATAAAATAAAGAGTCACTGTAATTCTATGTTAATTTTTAGATATCATTTATTGTCTAAAGAAAAAAATAAAACAAGTACAGACAAGATATTTAGTTTTCCTTAGAAAAAAACTTATATTGTAACCCTTGTTGATTTTTTTTCCACGTCTAAACAAAACAAAAGTTAATCTTAAAAATTATAGAAAAGTGTGTTAAATAAAAAAAACTTCATGATATGTAAGTGATTTTTTTATTTATAGTTTTTTTTACGAATATTGTAACAGATCTGTTTTTAAACCTGTACATCTACATTTAATGATAATTGATAGTAATGCTAACAGAAGGTGACAAGATCTTCAAAATTTATTCTACATAAAACAACAACTTAGAATAGCTTGTTAAGTTTCGAACCTGCCTCGTTACTCACTGTTTTCAATTCAGTCCAGTTCAAAAGCGTAAGTGCTGAAGATATTGCAGTGCTACTATTAGCTGTTTTTAAAACTGCAACTACTATTGGCTTATTTTCTGGTTCTTGGTTCTCCACAATGCTTTCATCATTTGTCTGTTTGAAGTCTTTTTCAACAAATAAATTGATTTCTTTTGAAGGTGTGGTACTATGCTCTGTGTTTTTTTAAATAAACTATCTGAGTTCTGTCAGTTTTACTTTCCTTATAAGTAAAAGGTTACAGTTTCTTTTTGCTATGCACATAAATTTTAGTGTACATAGAACTTTTATTTAATGGTCACTTTCGTATCTTATATTTTTAGCCAGTATTTATTTCGGCCATCGTCAACAAGTTGAGATGCTTTATGCCATCGAATATAAACAATGAAATTCACCGCACGATCAACACGACTATTTCTGCCTGATGAGTCCTAATAAGGACGAAACCGGTCGTAGGATTGTCTTGGATGCTGTTGTTGTTGATCGTGCGGTGAAGTTCATTGTTTATGTATTTTATATTTGAAATTTAAATGATTAGTTATAAGCAATGAATTTAAATAAGTAAGCTTAAAGGCCCTAGTAGGAGGGTTAGTCTTGTTTTTACACTTACAACTCAGCTACAAATTGTTTATTTCCTTTTTTTCAATTTAAATTAAATTTTAAAACATAAGCGATCAAAGTTTGATAGTTTCATAGGTTAAAAAAGGCGAAAAATGACCATACACAAAAAATCTATTTCACCTACAAATTTTTGAGAGGATGTTTTTAAACTTTCTCAGTTTAATTCTTAAGTGCTTTTTTTTTTATAAACAAAAATATGTACAGTTTTATTTTCTAGAAATAAATTTTTTAGTTTCTAATTTTGTTTTAACAGATTTTTTTAACTATTTCAAGAAACATTTCCTAAACTTTTTAGTTCTCTAACTTAAATTTTTTTTAAGGTATACTTTGAGTGATTTTTCTAAGTTCTGAAAAACTATCAATGAAAAACTTTTTACAAAACTGACTATAGCTAAAAGTTGTTAATATCCAATTAAAGCTTTATACTCTTAAATCTGACTTATAGTTACACTTCAAAGTTTCATTAAAAAGCCATGTTTAATGTAAGTAAGTAAATATTGTACCTATGGCCTTATAGTTTCTACAATTTTAGTTTAAGTCTTTAGTACTAAAAATATGTTCAAATTTTTAAAACTTTTGTCTAACATTTTTTAACCTCCATGTATTAATATTTTAATAGTTAAAAAACCATAGTAAAAAGTAATTAAGAAATTTAGAGTATTATGAATTTATTTGTGTTATTTGTGATAAGTTTGTTGCATACAAAATCCTTAGTTTTTAGGAGTAGTCATAAAAAGACATACATTTTAAAGAATATTATTACTTTGACTGCATTTATAACAAAATCTTAGTTGTTTAAAAAAAATATCTTATTTTAGTCTTTTTTATTTTATTCGTTACATGTCAAGTTTTAAAGAAACTTACCTAATTTACTACCGCCTTTAATTACATCGAGGTCAAAACGTTTTCCATTTTTACATACAGTTCTACCTTGCCCTACAAATTGTCCGTTTGCGCTAACTTTCCACTTTGATTCTTGATAATTTAAGTTCATTTTTCATAGTTTATTATCATTTAAACTAAAAAACTAAATAAAAAAAAGAAAAGGAAAAGTTAAAACGCAAAAACAAATTAACGAAAAAATTTAAATTTAGTTTTCCTTATGATGTAAGAATCAAGAAGTACTTTGTATATTTTTGTTATAAAAAAACATAAATTACATAATTTTCAAACTAGCTTTCTTTGTTTTATGAAATTTAAAATTACATACTTGTTTGAAAAATGTGGGTGAAGTTGCTTTACTTTAACTATAGTCAAACATAGTTTTACGGCCTTTTATTTATTTACAAAATACTGAAAATTTTAATGACTATATAACATTGAATTATTTATATACCAATAAAACTGTTTCTTACAAATAAATTGAAAGTGACACAACTTTGAAATTAGCAAAGAAGAAGCTAAAAGGTTAAAAAATTCAAATGACTAATTTAAAACAAAATGCTTCAATGGTCAGGTAATAGCTTATGTACAAACATAGTTATAAATACTTAACAATGTTGAAAGATCGATTAGTTTTGACTTTCTATTTAACGAAACTAATATTATATGTGTCATAACCCAGGTTGCTAACTTAGGCGAAAAAAGACCATAATTCATTAAATAGATTTATCCAACAAAAACTGGTATTTAGTTAAGCTAAACTTTTTGTTGTTAGTGTTGTCGCATCAAAGTATATCTTGCATAGTTATAAAATGTTAACTAAAAACAAGTTAAACTTACAAATTATATAAGTTAACTAAGTATTTTTGAAATTAAACACTGACTGCAAAAATATAAAACAATATATAAACTAATTTCATTTACACTTAATCGAGTAAGTTCTATATTGCAAGCTTAGAAGTGGTTTTAAGCTTTAAGTATGTTTTTTTTTAATTTCCAAGCTATTTATATACTTTTTACGTCGAATATATTTGTTATTTGCACTTGATTCTTAATACCAAAGCTATATTACAAAAAGTTCTCAGAAATACAATAGTAACGTTATTTTAAATTATAAAAACCAGGTAAACTGTATACAACTAAACAGTTTTTAGCTCCTTGTGTGTCAGATAAGTAAGAAATATTTCCACTTTGCAGTAAGTAAAGAAAAAAAAATATCGATATTTTTTTTCTCAATTTTAAAAATATTTAACATTGTGTAGTGCAGGTGTGGTCAGCCTTTTATTAGTCAAGGGAAAATTTATTTAGAAAAAATTGCTGGCGGGCCGCAGTTACTTTAAAAAAAATTGTTGTAGTTAATAAAAAAAAACTGTTTGAAAAAAAAAAGATAAAATATGCACTATTAATTATAAATGTTAAAATAAGGTTTTAACATGTTAAATGTAAGTTTTTACTACAAATTTTTATTCTTTTAAAGGAGTATGTTTTAGCTAAAAAGTATATCGCGGGCCGTAGTTTTCAGAACCCCTTGTAAAGTATTAAAAAAAAGAAACTAG
The DNA here is from genome assembly GCF_965202585.1 of Thalia democratica. Lineage (NCBI taxonomy): Eukaryota > Metazoa > Chordata > Thaliacea > Salpida > Salpidae > Thalia > Thalia democratica. Next base: position 66,543,535 of record NC_139165.1, read on the forward strand.
GTGAGTTTAATGAAACTAAAACATATCGTTCTTTGATGAATGTATAAACATTTTAGATCGGAAAAATATTATTAAAAAGTCAGTTATATAAAGTTTAAATTTTAATATTGTAACGACAAGCAAAATACTGAAAAATTGTTAATTTAAATTTTGAGTTTTATTGAAACTTAGTTTTTTAAATGATGGTTGTTAATTTGAACAATTAAGTTATTTAAATTGAAATTTTTTGTTGATAATAAATTTAATCTAAAAACTAGGGAACTGTTCGAGCAGTTTTTATTTTTTTAACGCAACAAGTACTCTTTAAAAGGTTTTTGAAACTAGGAAACTGTTTAAAAACAGTACACTCAATGTAGGAATGAAATATACTTTTCTATTGTTAATAGGTTTTACTTGGGTCAATAGGATGTTCTTGTGCTAAAACTTTATTTCAACTAACGGCGTTTCACTGCTCTCAAATAAATTTAAGAACAGATCTACGGAGTCTCAAAAAGCTCTAAGAATAGAAACTGTTAATAGGTTTTATATTTTAATATTCTTAATTTGTTAGTTATTGCATATAAAAAAAATATATATACAATTTAAACTATTTTCTTAGTAAATAGAAGTATTTGTTCTATTACGTTCTTAATATAGTTTTAAGTTTAAAGGTTTAATTGTAATAAGAAAAGTTTTGAGTTTATTTATATGTAAATATAATCATATTTCTGTCCAATGTTATATTTATAACAGCAGTAAATACTAAAAGATTAACAACTGTTTTTTTAAATTTAAATAGAATATTATATTAGTATAAAAAATAAGTTTTTAATAAACAATAAATAAAAAACACAAATAAGTAAAACTAATTAAAAAAAACTTGATCAGTTTTTCTTTTTGATTTTGAGTCTGTTTTACTAACATTTGATAGGACAGTAATAAATTAAAAACAACTAGTTGAATTTATTTCATTACTTTCTTTTTATATATCAAAAGTATAATTAAATACTTCTTTTAGTATATATCTATCCTCGACAAGACATTAAAAGGTATCCGTGGTGTGCGACTCCACAACCGTAAGGTTCTTAGTGCACCAGATTTAGGACCAAATATTTTAAGCGTTTTTTTTTTCGTTATATAGTATATATATAATTATAGTTTTATAGCTTGTTTAAAACCTCTACAATAATTTCAAGTTTTATTTTTTGTATAAAAGTTTTTAAACAAACAGTAAATAAAGTTTAAACTGCATTTATATATTTATTGAGGCAACCTTTGACAACTGATATGCAACGAAACTAAACTTTGTACAATTGTAAACTGTCTTTCTGACTTAAACATACATGAACCATTTAGTTACTGATTGGCAAACTAGTTTTGCTTAAACAAGGATCAAGACACTGCAGAGGTCTAGAAAAAATTTTTGTCCAAAATAGTTAAATAAATAACAGTTAAGTTAGGAAGTTGAAATATCTGACCAGTAAGATAAAGAATTAATCGTTTTAAACAAATGGGCCTCTTTAAGAATCTGCAATAGCTACTTAAATCAAAAAAAGGTTATTATTGTGGTTTTTTCAACTTTTTTAGTTTTATATTGTATACTTTAAAAATATTTAAAAGATTTAGTGATTCTAAGTTTATTCTAAAAGTAGAGATTCGCAGTGGTATTACTTCCAGTGCTCTTCAGTCAAAATAAACATTTAAAATACTGTTGTAAACTTTTTGAAATTCAAAATAGTTTTCGAGTCAAATGTATAATAATGTTAATATTAGTTTACCTTTACTTCTTCTTAAAAACTTTTTATTAGAATTTTTTTAACGGTTTTTTGATTAACAAAGATTAGTTATATGTAACGACTACCACGATTATTTCTAGACTTTTTTAAATTAACTTTAGATTATCTTCATTTTGCGGTTAATTACGAAAATCAACAAATTTTTGTAATTTAACAGTTTTTATTTTTATGAACCGGTATCTTTAACAATTTTAACTACATTTGTCAGAAATTATACGAGACTCCAGCTTTAGCTAAAAATTTGTGTAACCTAAAGCAAAATTCGTTTCTACATTTAAAGTTTATACTGATAGTTCAGTTCGATGTAATTCGGATTTGCAGCTACTTAATGCAATTTAGAGTATAATATTTAACAGACGCTTGATTTAAAACCTTATTAACAAAACACTTAAATAACAACATAATTTAATAACAGTAGCATTTTAAACTAAATCAAAGGTTATATCTTAAAAACTAATAAATTTAAATTACCATATTTATAAAAGTTTATGTTTTTTAACACAAAAGTTTAATTGCACTAAACAAGTTAAAAAGTAGCTTTGTGCGAAAAATCCTTAAACAGTTTTTGATTAAGTTAACTTACTTTTTTGTTTAAAAAGATAAATAAATACCTAAATTTAAGTAAAAAGGAAGTTTAATTTCGAATTAACTCAACTTAAACTTTATTTAAATGGGATCAAACACGCATAATTGCTACTACTTGACTTATAAACAGAAACACTTGTGCATTACAAATTACTGCTAGAAGTGCAGGTGGTCGACTTGATACAGTTAAGTGTTTTAAGTGCGTATTTGAACTCTAGAAAAAGTGATAAATTTTTGTGTTATGCAGCATCTGTTAAACTTTCAAGTGTCGTCGAGTTCAATCATTAAAAGTACAGTTTTGACGAATTATTTTGCTAACTTGTGATAATAACACTTTTTATGTTTTTTTATATTTAGAATTCGTTGTATTTTGTTACGGGATTTTGCTTTCGTATTTTGTTTTTGTAACGTAATAAAACCATACACTTGCTTTTGCTTTTTTCATATAGATTAAAACTAACAAAACATAAAATAACTTATACTTTGAACTATCACTAGACAGTCTTGAAAAAAAGTTTGAACATGCTAACTTATTTAATGAATTTAAAATTTAGCTGTTTTTAATTGCTAATGTTTTTTTTTACTACTTTTAAATTGTTTAGAGTTTCGAGAACAAAATTTTAAACTAAAAAAAAAATTTAAATCTAATATACTTAAATTTAATTTTTAAACTTATAAAACCTAGAGTAGCTGCGTAAAGTGTTCTAGCTGGATGTCCACTAAAAATTTGTTTTGTATACAGAGAAGTTGAAAAACAATATCATATAATTCTACTTTTTTTGTTTTTATACTCTTTTGCTATTAATTTGTAAAGACTATACAAATGACTGTCTTATTGTTAGCAACTATAACACCAACAACAGCTATATTTACAAAAAGTAAACTTAAAGCAACTCTGGAACCAAGTATAACTTAGTGGCACTTTAGAGCAAAAATCGGCAGCCTTTTTTATACCGCAGAACAATTCACCTAGAAATTACTGCTCTCGGGCTGCTGTGTATAAAAAATAGTTATCTTTTGGGTGCAGTAATTTTAAAATAAATTCAATAAACAATAAAAAATAGTATTAAAAAATTGGGAAAACTGTCATAAGTAGAGCAAAAATAAAGAGTAATTCTTAACGTAAGAGGCTGCTTCTAATTATTTTTAAACACTAAAACTTGTTTTTATTGTTTCAAAAACGTTTTTTGCTGGTAGAATATTTTTACTTTGTTGGCAGCAGTTACTTCAAATGCAATATTTTTTAAATTATTTTAAACTTCTTACAACATTTTTTTTTGGAATAGATAAATTATTTTGAAAAAAATTACCTAGTACAAACTGAAAAACCATACAGGTATATAAAATAATCTAGACAAGTTTAAAGTTTAAATGAATTAAAACTTTTATAGTGTGAAATAAGTTCTATTATTATTATTGCTGCAGCAGGTTTTCCAAAACTCACTTCTATAAACGCCCCTTTCTTTATATTTATAAATTAAAAAAATACCCCCATTTGTTATATATCGCCCCTTTACTATTTGATTATTACTCTTTTTCATCTAACTTTTGCCGTTTTTCGTATTAATAGCTATGATAGCTAAAAACGACCCTAAATGAGCGATATTATCCATTTTAGAAAACCCTGTGCTAGAGTCTTATACAAAACTTTTAACTTTACTCGGATATAATTAAGGCATAATGATAACTAAAGTTAAGTTTTATTTTATAACTTTAAAAAAAAAAACACTTGCAATTTTCTCGTTAAATCGTGTCAAATGTTTTGAAAACATTTATGTTTAATTGGTTTTTCTTAATTTAAATTAGTTCAAAATTGGATTTATTTATAACTTTTACGTTATTTAAACTGTCAAAAAGCCTGTGAATTCAATTGTCTTACTTAAAAGTCTAGACTTGTTGTAAAATTTTTAATTTATTTTTTTAAATTCAAAGGTATATTGGTATAATAAAGTTTTTTTTTATGGTTTTTCTATACTAAACATTGTATTTATTGAATACGTTAACTACTAAAGGTAAATAAACTGCCTTTTAAAATGAACTTAAATATGATTAATAAAAATTTGGTTAATCAACATCAGAAAAGTAAAGCTATAAAAAAGTATGTAGTAAAACTTCAAAGAAAATTATATAAGCTTATTTTTAGTTTTAGTTTTAAAGTAATTAAATACAATGTTGTTTTTTATAACGACCAAGTCAGTTGTAAAAAGACCTAAACTTTTTTATACTACGAAAAACAAGTTTAATTTATACATATTACTTAACCTTATTTTTTTCATACCGTATATCAATTTTTATTGGATTTAGCTTTACTTTTCTTATTTTTTTACAGATTGCTTTCTAATAAGCATACATTTTTTATAATGACATGTCTAAATAACAAAAATAAATCTACTTCAATCAACTAATAGCTTTCAAAAATTTCAAAACGAATTTAGTAATTTTTTTTTAATCATTAATCATTTAAAAAAACAGTTAATTTGGTGCTTAAAAAAATTAAACAACTTTAAAACTTAGACAGCTTAATTAATTGAAATAAATAAATTAATTAAAATTTTTTGAAAATGTTTAATTTTCTTTAAAGATATGTATATTAATTTTTAGACATTACTTATTTTTGTTTCATTCACAAAACTGTAATTAATAAAGAAAATAGTATTTAAAAGATTTAGATGATTATAATGCTTTATTTGTTTTGGTGTATGTTAAACATATTGATAAAATAAAACAAAAAATTAATAAGGCAACTCATTTCTCAATAGAAAAAATCATAGAACTTTTTTTATAAAATAATGAAAAGAATGCTTGTTACAGTTAAAAGATTTTATATGCACATTTAAAAAAATATATTTCAAAAAACATTAAAAAAAAACAATTAGATTCCATTTTTTGAAAATAAAAGCAAAGATTTAAAGTTTGAATTAGAGCTATCTAAAAATTTTTTTATAAAATGAAGGAGTAAATGTAGAGTAAAATAAAATTGATAACAGTTTAAAATTACAAAGTAAAACATAAGATAAAACTTATGCAATTTTTTAGTGTAACTTATTTCACAAATATTCTAAACGAATTACTTAATTGATTTTTTACAAAAAGAAACAAACTATAAACAAGTCATGCTGAAAAAGCAAATTATAAAATTAATTGAAGTAATTTTCGTTTTTTAAACTCTTTTATAGAAAATTAAATACAGTACAATATAAATGCTATGTATGTTATTTTTTTGTTTTAAATTTACATGATAATAAATTCTACACTTCCATTGAAAAAGTATTATTTTGTACAAGTAAAACAATCTAGATCAAAACTTTTAAAAGATAAGCTAAAATGAAATTTATAGTGACATTTTTAAAAATTAAAAAAAAAAAAGAAAACCAATTTCATGCTTTTTTTAAGCCAGCGAAAAAAAGTAGTCTCGTATAAAAGCAAAAAGTATAAATATATAATTCTATCTTTTAAAATTAACCGTTTTCATCTTGATAAATTTCGTTTTACAACATTTTAAAACCTTGTAATTGTTGGTGAATCTAAAATTATTGTTTTAAATGAAACTATTAGATTACGTTAGGCAAGTTTTATCTTGAATTACTTAATTTAAAACCTTAACTAGATAGTTGAACAAAAAAATAATTAGTTTTGTACTGATTTAATATAAGTTTGTTGATATTTTCTTCATTAGTTTTAAAAGTATATTTGCATTTTATAGCGAACCAAAAAGTTTTTAAGATACATTGTTGGTTATATTACTTATTTTAAATAAAAACATTACGCAGTATTTGCAAATAAAGTAACATATTAAGTCTAGAAATACTCCAAAAATACATTTAAATTAACCTTGCCGTGAGTTGTAACCACTTTCTACTTCATAATGGGCACTTTGTTTTTTATCAAAACTGTTGCTTGACCGTTTTGATCCTATAAAAAAAAATAATAATTTTTTAAGTAATTATTACGTAGTAAAACTTTTAACTTACCAATAGGCAAATAATGACAAAAATTGTTTTCGTACGTTGTTTCTAAAACTTCCCTTACTTCATTGCCTGTAAAAAAACATAATATGTTTTAAAGTGTTTTATGATTAGTTAAAACTTTTTTAATATAGATCAGATAATTAAAAAAAATATTAAAACGCTCACAATTAAGCTAACAATTCAATGCTTTTTATTACTGTTCAAACTATTGCAGTGAATCATTAAGCTTTAAAAATGCTTGTGAAGTAGAAATACTTACTTGATGATGGAAACAACTCATATCTCGGAAATTTTTTCAAATTATTTATATAGCTTTGTTGGTCAGCTACAGGTGAAATTTCATTACTGAAAAATGAAAACAAGTTTTGTTGCTCGGCATAAATGTTTTTTAAACTATCAGGATAAAGTTTTGGCCCAAAGTTTCTAAAAAAAATTTTGTTAAGTTTTTTATTTGTTTAACTGCATCTTAATAACTTTTATCCAAATGTTTCAAGAATCTTACTTTTTGTATACTTTTTTCTCGTTTAATCTTTGTAACATTATGTGCTTTGCTCGCATTATATTTTCTGGTAAACCTGCAGATTAAAACCATTTATAATAAAGTTTAGGAGACTACTTAAGAATAAATACAAAAACTACCTCTAATAAAAAATTCTCCATTTTTATCCTGACCAGGTGAAGTTATGATTGTATTAGTTTCTTCTTGTATTTTCCTTATAACATGACCTTCTCGTCCGATCAAAAGACCCACATACTCAAAGTCAATTAGCAATGACTGCTCAATTTCAGGCCACACTGGATCTTTTCTAGAAAAGTATTTTTATATTATTGTTAATAACTAAACACAATTGTCACACGATTAAGTAAAATATTAGTTTGAAAAGTTTTTTAGTAAGGTTTATGCTCAATCACTAAATATTTAAAATATAAACAATAAAGATATAATAAATTATAACCTAAGACTTTTAAAATGTTGTTGAAGTTGAAGAATTTGTCGTTTTGCTTTTTCGACAGCATTCTTTTTTCCTTTGACTTTAAACACTATAAGTTCACTTTCCTTGATATTTGGTTTTGGGGATATGATTGTAGCACCGGTTTTACTTTGTATTTCTTTAATCTTTTCTCCTGTTTTTTAAAACTTTTGTTTATTTAACTGAAAAATAAAATTGAAGGTCTTTTCAAAACTTACCAGATTTCCCTATTATTTCAGCTGCAATTTTTTTCGATTGAACGATAACGCAGTCTTCAACAGTTTGATTTATTTTGTCACTACAAGAAGTTTGAAAGCTATCAGAAACCTTCTTGTTCGTACCAAAAACGTTTTTAATCAAAAGGTAATTACTACATGGTAAATCAAAGTAATAAGAAGGTTTGATGCCGCTTATTAGAACTGGTTGAGGAATTAAAGTTGGTTTGTAGGCGATGTAGTTTAAAGTCGGTGTAGGAAAGCTAACATCAAAGTTAGTTAAGAAAACTGAACTAATGTCATTTATCATCTCTTTATGCTAAATTTTGAAATTTTCAAGTGTGAACACTAGTAATATTTATTTTCTGTAAAATATGATAAAATGAAAATGTTTATATTATTATAGCAATCGAGCACGATTTTCTTTTTTGAGTCAACATTATTTTTTAAAGTTCTCGAAAATACCAATTAGACTACATATAATCTAAGTGAGTTTATTATTAGTGAAGTTTCAATTTATTTATTATTGCCTTGTGCATGTAACACTGTGTATTTTGATAAGCTATAACTGTAATAAGTTGTACTTTATTATGTGTTGTTACACAAAAACGAAGAAAAACTTACCCTAAACAAAAAACGTAGCTGAAAAATAAGTATTATTTTTTGTCATAAATATCTAATATATTTGGTTCAAGTTAAGACCACCTAGTAAAATTAACAGATCACTTGAAAAGTTGATAAACAGTTTTTGAAAATATAACACATTTTACTTCGTGAAAAAATGCAAAACATATACTGATATTTTTAAAAGATTTTAAATATACTTCTAAGCGTCTAACTGATGAAGCTGTAATAATAAAACTATTTAACTTTTTTATGTCTTACAAATTGGGTTATACAAAATAGTTTTTAAGATTTGACTACATATTTTATAACATTTTTTAATTTGTTTGTAAATTATTGTATATAAACTAAATTTTATATAATTTTCGTAAGTCATACTAAATTCTCTATTTTTCTTACACCAGGTCCTTACATCAAACTTTTTAAGCGTATTTTTTGTCGTTCAATAAACAATACTATCTAACTTCAAAAACTAAAAGTTATTATTTTTATAATTTTCATGCAACAAAGTTTAAAAATAAAAAAATTGTTTATCAATTTTTATTTTAAACTTGAACATTTATTTAAAGTTAACAAAAATACAAAAACTTTCTTTTAATCAAAGCCAAAAATTGTATAGAAATAAAAACGTTTTAACTGAGAAATTTTTTTCTAACCTTTACTACTAAATTAACGCTACGTTTCTGTGACTACGAATAACTTTAACAAAAAGAACTAACTTTCCTGCTTTAGCAAACAAATTAGCTAACACTCATAGCAATTTAGTAACTTTACGCTCAGTTCTAATTTGTGAAATATAATTGGCTCTAAATTTGTTTCTAGAAAAATTACGTTTTGTTATGAATATCTACCAAATTACCATTAATCGACGCTCAAATTTAGCTTATTGTAATTGAACTGAGTCGAACTGCTTTTATAACACATTTTCAAGAGTTTGTTAAATGAGAGTTACGATTGCAAAAAAAAGTAATTAATAATAATATGAAGCACTTGTTTAAGAAAAAATCACGCCGCCAAAATAAAGTTCCCACTGCACTTGCGCTGCTGCTGCTAACATGCAATCTGACACTCAGTTCGTGAAGCTTCAGTTTACTTTGCCGGTGTCGTGTGTCGGTTGTGAAATTTTGAAACTTTGCTGCTTAAAGTAAATCTTAAAAAAATAATCAAACTACTTTTATTGATAAAATGTTGCAAGTAAAACTTATTAATACTTAAAAAAGTTTTTTGTATGTTCATTCTGTTTAATACTTTTCTAAAGCTTATGCAAACGACTTAAAAAGTTTTTTGGTATAAAATCAAAAGCTCAAAATTTTGGAGCGTAAGGCACTATTTTGATATGCGACTTTGTTATATATAACATAATTTTTTAAACATTTATTTAAAAAAAACTTGTTTTAATTTCCAAGTCTAATCTGAATAACAACGTATTTTAATTTGCACCACGATGCACATCTAAATTGAAGTTGGAGTAGCAAGTATTTTAGTGCGATTTTTTACTTACTCAAATACGTTGAGTATATTAATAACCCTACAAAGTATTAACTAACAAAACCATTAAGGACTACGTCGATAAAACAACGGAAATAATAAATTACTTATAAAATGGAACACTACCAGCAGTGTAGTACTTTGTGTGATTTTAGCGTCTAAGACTACTACTTAAAATAAGACTATATTTATCACTTAACCGTATTATTTTATTTTGTTTATTTTATAACAGTTCAAAATCTTAAACAGCACATTTAAAGCCTTCAATACTCTAAAAATTACCTTTTTATCATGCAGTGAAAATGTTTATAAAATATAGTTATAAGGTCATTATAGCAAACACTTTTATTATAAAGGTACTTAAAAAAAATAAATTATTTCTAATGCTTTTTTTTCTATTAAGAATTTAGAAGACTCTATTGTTATATGCATCATACAATATTTAATTATATTAGCTTCAAATTTATAATCAAAACCAAATAAATGCTAAAGTATTCCATATATAGTATAGCAAAATAAAGAAATACTTTAGCATTAAAAATAATTACCAATATACATTCATTCTTAAGTTTGTTTTGTAATTACATGTTTAATTGTTGATAAACTTTTTTTGTTGATCACAAAATAACTTAATTAGAAAATTCAAGCTAATTTTAATGAAAACTTTATTGAAATTTTTTATACAGCCATTTTTGTAGCACAAAAATACTCGTATAAAAGTTTTACTAAAACATTTTGATAGCACAAACTATTACTTACTTGTAAAATTGCCGCAAGAATGCAGATCTACGATTTTGTTGTTTAATTGCACAAAATAATAAGAGTAAACTATACTATCCATAAAATATATTCTAGTGTCATTTAAGTTTTACTTAGAATATTGTGGTATTTTTTGTTTTGTTTTTAAATATATGCTTTTACACTTTTTTTATCGTTTATCTACTGTTCTAGTTTTATGATTTAATTTTAGCGGCTTATGCAGTTAGCTAAAGTAAAACTATATTTGTCACTCGACCGCATTACTTTATTTTACCTAACTAGCTTTATTGGATGAAAATTTTCAAGCTTAAACAGCATATAAAATGCCTTGAAAACTGTAAAAATATAGAACCACTTTAATTTTTTAGATATGTTTGTTCGCTTTTGTAAACTTACTAAATGGTTTAAGAAAAAAAAGCAGTAATTTTGGTTATTTTTAATTCTTTCTTTTGTTTTTGTTTTGCTCGTAAAAAGTATATAAAGTTACTTCAAAAACTATCAAGTTGTTAAAATTTTGCGAAATATCTCTACGTTAAATTAATTATACCGTTTCACTCTTTATCTTCTATTACTATAGGTACTTATGTTTTCTCAGATCTCAATAGAACTGTTTTATTAACTTAACATGAAGAAACCTTGTTAGTTTTTAATAAAATGAGTACTTTGCATAATGTTTTTATATATTCTAACGAACTTGTTTCGTTCAGATCTTTTAGTAGCGAAAATTTCTAGCAAATAACAGTTTTTAAAAGTTTAAGACTTAAATATAGATTTTGTCCATGCATGCTAGTTTTAGTTTTTTGTATACTTTTTATTTTTAAATGTTTGAATAAATTTATAAAGTTATTATAAGTACAAAATACTTATTTTTAATTGAAATTATGTCTTTAAACAAGTATCAAATTTTCTAAGTTAAAATTTAGTATATTTACTATATTTCGCATGAAACTGCAAATGATAGTTAATTAATTTGGGAATTTTGCACATCAACGCACATTAAACTAATTGGTAAAATGTTAGCGAGTGTTTAACAAAAAAGTGCAAAAAGTGTCCATATGATTATTGTAAACAAACATAAAACTGTTTTGATAAGTCTCAAAGTCAATAGAACATATTAGATTAGTGATACAGTCAGTGCATGCCTTCACAGATGTAAAACGACACCATTACTTGTGTTTTGTGTAATTAGCTATTTCTGTCGTACTCTTTAAAACCAATTGAACAACTTGCAGTCGAAAGGTCGCTCGATTGTTGTGATGAAAATATTTGAAACAAACAAACCGGATGCAAAGGTTAAAATGCCAAGCGAGTCGATGGGTTATAGCTATTGAAAAGTAATCTACTACTGCAACCGTTGTTATGGGAATAGCAATCCAAGTTTTTCAATTGACGCTGTCGAACAGCGAATCTTAAACTTGATTGAAAGTTCACGGCCTGATTGAGTTTGCAGATTTGCTTTTAATACCGATGTATAAGTTACAATTTCAAAGTTCACAACGACACGTTTGAAAGAAATAAAATTTAAGGAAAGGCTTAATTACTTCTACTTGAATACTTCAAACAAAACTTAATTTTCTCACATTGTAAGATATTTTATACTGACAATCTGAAAAAGTGTTAAGGTGACAAAACGTTATATTTGTTTGATAATTTTAGCTCAGACAAGGTTAAATGTGCTGTTTAAAAAAGTTTGGGTAGTTTATAAAACATTTGTGTTTACGAAATATGTTTGTGTTAGCGAACATTTTATTCATTTTAGCTACATAATTTTAGATAAACAAGTGTAGTTAAAATATTTTTAAGTTTTTTTTTGTATAGTATGTACTATAAGTTTCCGAAGGAACTTAATAACTTTAATAATAAATTAAAGTTTTTAATCATGTTAGATATTAAATATTAAACCCACTAGTCTTCTTTAAGACTTCTTATAGATTAAGCAATTATACTTTTACGTTGAAATATAACTGTCAGTTTTTACTTTTGATTGATATTTTTACGAAGATACTAGAAATTCAAATTAATTTCTTTTTTTGTTCAAAATAATTTCATATAAAGTGAAAAAATATTTCTTAATCAAACTACAATATTTTTGTTTGCTTTTCTTAAAGACTATTTACTTTATTTCTATTATGTTTAATTTCTAAAATCAGTGAAACTAAATAGCTTAATAATAGTAACAAATCGAGTAAAATAGTTTTTTTATTTAAAGTTTTCACTTAGAAATTATTATTTTTTTGTAAAACCAGCTTCCATGAAAACTAAATATTAAAACTGCATTTACAATATGTTACTAAATAATAATTTTTTATAAGTGAGTGTCAGTTTAATGAACAGCATAGAAAGTTGACGCTCTAAATCATTGTCAAAAGATTTGATGTGTATAAAGACCTCACGGTCATCGAGCTACACACCAGTTAACACTTACTTTTTTTGAGCTTAATAAAAATCATTTTTTAAATCAAAATTATATATTACAAAAATAAAAAGATAAAAGAAAAAACATAGATTAAAACAAGCATACCATAGAATTTGACTCAGATCAACTTAACGTGAAAAAATAAGTGATTTATAAATAGATTTAAAACTTTTTAGCTTAGTGTAATAAACTTTGGAGTATTAACTTGTTTAAAAACCTAAAAAATATAAAATAGTATAAAAAATTTATTATTATTTGAACTATTCACAACTGTGAGTAATACTTATACTTATAAACTAAATTAGAACAAGATAAGTCATTGGAAGAGACACAAAAGTTTAAAAAGCTTTTAAAATGCATACTATAATGAAAATAATTTATGAGGAGAAAAAAAATAGCCAAGTGATGTATTTAAAGCAGTTAAACTTTATAATATCACAACGTTAATAACAAGGACGATGATATTTTTACCGTTTGAATAAATTAAAAGATTATATTAGCGTCATGTCATGAAGATATGATTTTTGTTTAAAGTTAATATTAAAGTTTCTAAATTTTAATGCAAATAAAATAGTTTTTTTTGTAAAGCTATAATCAAATCACGTTCCTCCGGTCAAGCAATAAATGATAATTGTTATCTTTTGTTTTTTGTTTGGTAAACAAGTACATGACAATTTGTACTTTTTGCAAAAATTACATAAGTCTGATCTGTCTTAATTTTATAAAAAGTCAGTAATTACTTTTTTCTAGAAACTAAACTAATTGTTTTATACTATATCTAGTATAAAAAATTAGCAATTCACAAATTCAAATTACGATAATTTCATATTTGTATTATTGTTATAAAAGTATAATGAGTGATCTTTTTTTTATTATAGCTCTAATAAATTGTAATTTAGAAAATACAAATGCACACAATAATACATTAAATAAAAACATTAATGTGTTTTTTAAATGTATTGTTTTTCTTTATTGCATCTAAAATTTTAATTCAAAAAATCAAATGTTTTACCAATAGCTGTTTACAATACCTGATTTTAATTTTGATAAAGAGTATTTTAAAGCAAACTTAAAAATTTAACAGAATATTTAATCTTTCTAATTATTTTTTTATATCAAAATTGTAAAAGCTCACTTCAAGGCTTGGTATTAACTTTAAATTTTTTCATACATTATTAACTAAAGAGAAATAGTAAAACTAAAGCTTAAAAATTAAAACTGTTTTCAAACTTTGTTGTATATTTTATTAGTGTCAATGAGTATTTAAAATATTTAATAACTTTTTTATTTATTAGTCTTTTGTTTTTACTATTATAAAATATAAGTACTTGTAAAAATTTTTAATGTTTGTTGTAAACCATTCTTAAAAAAAAATTAAAGTTATTAATTTCTAATTTACTTAAACGCTTTTTAACTAGAAGTAAAATAAAAGTTTATTTTTTAAGTCATTAATCAGTTTAATGATTTATTTAAATTCTTAGCTTCTTTTGTTTTAACCAAAACTGAAATCTTTTAAATAACAAAATATTTAGCAAATTTTAGTAATTTACAAACAAGTAAAATAGTTGTTATTTATATTTAGCCTTGCTTAATCTTCCATTTAAACAAAACAGTGTATTGAAAAGTATTGGAAGTTTTAGTAATTTAAAGTTTTATTTTAAGCTTAAGTTTATACTTTGAAAGGTTTACAAGTGAAGACTCATATTGAACATTTAATAAAAAAGATTAAAACAACAAGATGATAAAAAATATTTATTTATTCAAAGTCTCATGCGTTATTAGAAACTTTCAAATATTTAATAAATATTTATATTGTAAAATTAATAAAAATGTCTATTTCTTTAAAGTGCCATGCTTTATCAGGAATTTTTAAACAAAATACTTCATGAAAATTATGTTCTATGTCCCGTGAGTAAATGACTGTTATGTGAACAAATCCTTAGAGTGCATGGTATTTATAACACATATTTGTGGTGAAATATGCGTATTTGGTTTTTTGACTCCATCGTTCAAACGATAAAAATACATCTCATGATATTATAAGTATCATACTTCATACACATTTACTAACTAAAATTTAAGTATTAACATGAGATACTTTTATTATCCAATTGTTTTGTTAACTTTCGAAACTGTTTTTTTTTAGTCAGAATTACTATCTGTATTGTAGCTTTATAACCATAAAAATTACGAAAACAATTATTAACAAACTTTTTTTTAAGTTTTCATAAGCTTTTCATCCCTTACATTAATCTTTACAATTTTTTGGTGGCTGTACTTTAAAGTAATAAGTTAAAATAAAAACTTTATCTGATTAAGAAATACTTGACATAAAAAAAAAATTATATTCAATTAATTAAATATACTTAAATTAAGTTTTACAAAAAGTTAAAAAAAAGTATTAAATTTATTATATATTAAGTATATATTAGCTTTTTGATAAAAATATCTTTTTTAGTACTAATAACTCATGTTTTATAATTTTTATAAATTATTGATAAAACTTAATTATAACGAAAAATTTATGAAAACTTTCAGAATTTTCGCACAGTAATTAACTAGATAAGCGGACTGCCGCAAATATTTGATGAAAAAACGAAACTTTATAGAGCTATATTGTTTTGTACATTTTATTTTACTCAAAAAGCAGTGTTTTGGTCACAAAAATAAAAACTTGGTATTATTGTTAAAACACAAAAAACGCTAGAATTTGTTTCCAGGGCCTGGTGTACGAAAAATATCTCGATTGTATGGTAAGCGTTTTATACATACCAAATTAAAAAAAAAATTACGATATCTTTTTGTTTTAATAAATTAATTTAGTAATTTATATAACTAATACTAAACATAAAGTTTTAGGTTCATAACTGAAACAAAATATATCTAAATATATTAACAAGACAAAACAGTAAGTCATCAAATAGGCAATTGAAAAAAAATACAATATGAAGAAAATTGGTAGCCAGAAAATTGTGATTCTTCTGCATTGAGACCTTTAAATATATTTGTTTAAATAGTCTAATGATAGTTGGTGCGAGACTACCTAAAGGGTTGTTTGCATAAATTAAATTTTAATGTCTCTTAAAATGGAAAATCAATCGTCGAAAAAAAACTTTTGAAAAAATAATTGTACTTAAAAGTTTTATATATTTTGTCAAAGCAAATACAAAGTTTTTTATAAATTTAATTAATACTTTTATTTAATGTTCCGAAATTTTAGTATAAAGTATTAATAAATTGAAAAGTTTTTTTCTTCTTTTTTACCGAGAAACTTTAAAAGATTAAAATAAATTAAGAAATACAAATATTTTTTTTAAATCACCAGTTAGGTAAACTTAAAAACATTCTAAAAACATTACAAATTGACCAAGAACCAAGACAACTTTAGCCAACTTATTTTTTCAAAATAATATTTTAAAGTTTTAATAATTAAATTAAGTTTTTTTTTTCTTTATGTAAACTTTATATTTATAATTTTTAAGCAATTACAAGCAATTACATAAAAAAAAGTTTAAACTACAGGATTAACTTGTCTTATTTTTAGGTTTCAAATAAACCTTTTTTCTGATATAGAAAATTTATACAGTAAAAACTTTTAAGAAATTACGATTCATTGTCTAATTAGTAGTAACCCTTGTTTTAAATTTGATTGTTTTTAGTTTTGAAAATTCATAAAAAATAATTTTCGGAAGCATAAAAAAAGTTTGCAAACTTTGATTTTATACAGAATTTTACTCCATATGTCACGTCAAAGCGATTCAGGCTGTGGAGTGAGGTTATTGGTTAACTACGAAAACCCCAATTAGCTTTCTAAACTTAAACGTAAAAATTAAAGTCAAGCCAATTTGGTGTCGTTATAGATTATTAAATTTTTTTAAAAAACTTCGTTAAAAAGTTATCGCTTTAGAAATCAAAATCATGTTGTTTAAATAAAAACATCGTTTAGGTAGACTTCAAAACATTCTAAAAACATTTACCTGGGCATGAGGTTGAACTGTTTTGGTGCATGACTCGATAACCGAAAGGTTTTTTATACACCAGCCAGGTCTTTGGACTAAACTTTATGAGCGTATTTTTTGTCGTTTAATAAATATTATACATGCTTTTACTAGTTTGTCTTTATTCAGTTAGAACATTTTTTGATTAACGTCTTTGATAACTTTACTGAAAAAGTTTTTTTTCTATTGAAAATGAAGATACATTTGCAAAATTAATTTAAAACAATTACTATTAAATAAAGACGCACTCACAGTTAAATATGAACCTTCATCATTACTTATTTTAAAACTATCTTAAATGATAACGTTAAAGCTATTTTTAAGAATTGAAACAATAATAAAAAAATCATGTTTTCTCTTTAGTTGATTTTTGAAAATTTTGCACAAAGATTATTAAAACATTATTACCAGCTGTCTTAACTTTAGTGACATAGCATATTTTTATCTATTAAGTTTTATACCCTGCTAAAAAAATTTATATGCTAATTTCACTTGGTAACAAATCACTTGGTGGAAGCTAACAATGCTATTGCAGGTGTAATAGTGACTTTTGCAAACTTGATAGAACAATTACAAATATCTGAATACATTTCATGATTATATTGTGTTGAAATTTCTTATAAGTAAAAAAATAAAACTATTTTAAGTTGGCACTTAAATTTACTCTTGATAAAATTTTCTAGATAATTTCGTGAATGTTTATTGTTAAGAGGAGAGAGTTGAGTCCTAATATCATTTTACATAAAAAGTATTTATTTTGAATATTAATTGCATAAATAACAGAGTTTGTGCGCGTCTAGCTAAATCAGATTTTTTGAAAAATAGTTCAAAAAGTCAGGCTAAATCTTTTTTTTTTTTGAATTTTTTTATTGAGAATATCAGTTTTTCTCAGTGAAAATGCTTGAAAATTTTTGATTAAAAAAAATTGAGAAATCTTTTTATGATCAAATTGAGATGTGAACTTGTTTCTAAATAAAAAATTAGTTATTAAAGACAAAATCAGTCAGTATTTGTAAAAATAAATGAAAAAAACATTTTGTTGAATGTCTATTTTGTTTTGAGTAGGTTATATGTCATAATTAAGAAAATTAATAAAAATATACAGTTTAAACATTACAGTTTAGTTCAACAAGTTAGATGTTTGTTTGAATTTGTTTACATCAGCTATGTTTTTCAGAGCTTAGTTGGTTGAACTGTTTTAATTCTAATTTGAAGACTTTATACTAAATACTTTTTAGATTAAAACTCTTACCTGTTTATTCATGTATCTTACTGTTGGTTTAAAGTTATTAGAGAAATTCACAACACTTAGACTTAGCTTTTATAAATAAGTACTAAGTTTTGTGGGAGTACATATTTTAGGTACAATTTATTTTTCTTCACAAGAACAAAATACTAAAGGTTTTTTAACAAGAGTAAGCTTTTTAAATCTGATATGACATCAACAATCACTGTATTTATTTAGAGTTTAGGATTTATAATTATGTATAAATAATAAGTATTAGTCAAAATATTATAATGAACATTTTACTTGTTTTAAGACTTGTGTAAAAGTTTCATTTTAAATTTTAATAAAATATGACTATGCACATCGTTTTATTATAAATCTTGTAATTAAAATGTTTTTACTTTGTGCTGACTATCACTGAATTTGTTATGTTAAGGGCGTAGAGGGGGGTCAATCACCTTTTTCACAATTTAGTCTTATTTTATTGATTTGTAACAAAGCTTTGAGTTGCTTTTTGCAGATTTTTGAGACAAAGCTGGTTAAAGTCGGAGACTACAATAGAACTAATCAAGACCCCCCCAATACCTAAAATGACTTCTAAAGGGGATTTTCTTTACTTTGAAAAAATGTCAGGCTAAGTTGGTCTCAGTCAGGCTAAATGAAAAAAAATTTGCTCACAAACCCTGAATAAGTTTTCTCTTTTAATAGTACTATTTTGACATATGATAAGTTTCAAAGTTAAACTTAACTCAGAACTGTTTTGCAATTTTTTTTTTTTTTGAGATTGCTTGTTGATTTTGCAAACTAGCACAAAATTCAAATGCTCAAGGTCGCTACAAAGTCAGGAAAATCAGGAAAACTGAGAAAAAATCACATAAGTCAGGAAAAAATGGGGGTTTTTTATAAAAAATGTCAGGAAATGTGGTAAAAACATGCTCTAAATAAGAAATAAGGGCATAGGGAGGAGGAGGGGTCCAACATTTTTTTTTTACTAAAAATAACATTGGATCTTATATGAAAGCTTGAAGTACAAACTACAAGCTAGTTTTTGTAGAATTAGAAAATCTTATTTAACTTTTGAGATATTGTAACTTTTATAAAAAGTTTCTGATACAAACGTATGGACTGCAAATTTTTTGTGGTCAATTTTTTGGAAATTTTAAAAACACTTAAAATCTATCTTCTTCTTCAATTTTAGACTTCAATCTGAAACTTTTAGAAAATGTTTCTTTTATAGTTTAAAAGACTTTGAATGTTGGTATTTCAAAAATATTAGAAAATAAAAATTTTAGATAAAAAAAACAAAAAAAATAGGTGGTTTTTTTTTAATAAATTTTTTTTTTTCAAAATTTAAAAAATCCTGCATTCAATCTTTTTTTAATTTAATAATACACTTTCTGTTAAAATTTGAAGAAGCTTGCTTAAAAAATAAAGGAGGAGATATATTTTTAGTGAAATGGTCTTTTTTTTCTGTTTTTAGTTTGTGCCTTCTATTAGGAACCTAATAAGGTCACCACTGACTTTGATAGCTCATATCTCAAAAAATAACTTTGAACTTTTTTAAGCGGTCAAAAATATCTAATAGCTCAGATAAAACTCTTTAAAATAAGATCAACTTGTAAAAATCTAGTTGGAGTTCCCCCCTATGCCCTTATCACTATAAACTGCATTCTGCTAATGTCATTTTCAAAAAAAAAATTGCATTTGCAATTCTTTTTTTTTCATGTTCTAATTAAATTTTTGGAACAAATTAAAATCTTCTATGATCTCACGTGTGTATTTACTATATAGTAAAGCTACCAGTTTTTTTTTCTTATAGAGCTGTTTATTGCGGGACATGTTCAAAATCCACCCAGTCAAATTCAATTTTAATGGTTAGGGTAACA
This sequence comes from Thalia democratica, assembly GCF_965202585.1. Lineage (NCBI taxonomy): Eukaryota > Metazoa > Chordata > Thaliacea > Salpida > Salpidae > Thalia > Thalia democratica. Next base: position 66,563,448 of record NC_139165.1, read on the forward strand.
GTGATGGTGAAAAATAGATAAAAAGTAAATTTTTAAGTGCAAAAAAAAATTAATAAATAAAAAATATATTTAAAAAAAAATGGGTCGATTTTGATAGTATACCGTTTATTGTATATACATCGATCATACAGAGTTAGTTTAAATGATGCAATGGAAGTTATATGATTGAATCCAGCATAAGAACTGTTGTTTTAACCTGTAAAAAATTTTAAGTCTTTGTTTAGTACTTTTGAATTGGTTGTAATTAAAAATTTAATCAAAAAGTCAGGAAAAATTTTTCAGCTTGATCTGTGGCAGGGTAGCTGTCAAATTAGCACAAGGGAAAAAAATTGCACAAGGGCACGGAATTGCACAAAAATACCTTTGTACAAAGACACTTCTACACAATGATAAAATTGCATGGAGACATTTTTTCATGGGTTGAATTTGTTTATTTATTTTTTAAAATTAATTAAGTTAATTCAGTTTATTTTACCATCACTGTTACCCCTAACCCTTACCTTTGGTTGGTAGCTCTTTTTTTTATGATATTTTTTATTAGTTATTTTAATTTTTTTTTTACTATCACTGTAACCCATAAGCCTTACTCTCGGTTAGTTAGTTGTTTATATACTCTTGTGCAAAAATGACCCTCTTGTGCAAAATTGTTATTGTGAAGTTTTGTTCCCCCGTGCAAATTTATCTTTGTGCAATTTTGTGCCCTCGTGCAATTTAGTAACCTCTGCAATTTTGTCTTCCTACCAATTTTGTCTTTGTGCAATTTTGACCCGTTCCCCTGTAGCAACCCTGAATGCTACATCAGAGTTTTCCAAGTTAGTAATTTTTACCTCTTTGAGGTATTTTGGCTATCAGGGGACAATAATCAGTAAAGTAGTTAATTAGTAAATAAGTAATTAACTAGTAGAGGGGCAATTTCTAATAAAGGGTACAAATATTCTTTGAACATTTGCCAAACAAGCTTTTATGCAAGTTACACATGATTTTTTTTTTGTGAAAAAGAAAATATCTACTTTCCTTTCTTTAACAATTAGTGTTATGCAAGAGTCAAGCAGTCACGTCATGTGTAACTTCACCTCTTATTTTACAATCTAATACTTAACTAACAGAATTAATAAAGCAAATAAACTATCTAATTTAAAGAAAAACCTATAGTGACTTTTCATTTGGCTGAAATTCACAAGGTCAATATCTCATTATTAGAAATTACAAGTTGGTAAAAATCCTGAAGCTCAAATTTTAAGTGTTCACCAAAGCTGCAACTATAATGCACACCAATAATCCAACTGTGTCATAACTGCCATAAAAAAAAAACACTTTTAGTAGTTACTAATTAAATTTAGGCTGTACCCTAATCAAAAAGTTCTAGATCATTATTGAAAAAAACAGATTTTATTTAAAACAGTATACTAAGTTTTAGTTAGTATAAATAACAAATTTTAAAATCAATTTTTTTAAACGATAAAAAGTATCTTGAAGCTTAGAAAAAACTCTTTGAAATAACATCAACATGACCTACCCCCTATGGCCTTAAATAAATAATAAATTTCTAATAACTGCCCGAAAAACATAAATAAAATAGTTTACTGCATAAAACTTCTATCAAAATCTAAAATCTATACACCAATTATAATGTATATACAAAGTAAACTCTTTTATGAAATTATGAAACCAAAATGTACAAAACTTTGAACCTAAAACAACATGATTTACACAACAATAGTAAAATCAAAGCATTGAAACAAGTCAGTTAGTCATAAAAACAACATCGAAAATAAGCTCAAGTCATAACTCTCTGCTTTTATAAAGGCATATATGATTCTATGATAAACTCTGCTTAAAAATCTTAGTTTTTCGTAAAATCTTATTACAGATGTTGCCACACACTCAGTCTATTTAAAGCTAGTTTTAGATTTAAAAAAAACTTAGCTTACTTTACTTTTTTGATGAAAAGTTTAGTCTAATTTGAACTCAGGTTAGTTATTTTTTAAACTTAAACAAGATTGAGTTAGTTAAGTTTACAATAGATGTCTTCAGACTAGCAAACAAAAAACAATATATCCCCATATAGCCTTGTTTTTATTAACACATTTTGTTAGTTTTTAAGGTTGAATAAATTTTTTTATAAACCTAATTAATATATTGGCAATTATCAGTTGTTAAAAGTATATTTTTTTTTGTCCTTAATCGGAACTTTTCTAACTTAACTATTTTGCTAAAATTTCAAATAGCCTTAAAAACAGATATTTATTTAACTCAAATGAAGTATATATCCAGCCAGCATGTTTAGTAAGAGATAATTAGATTTTAGCTTATTAAAATATGAGTCATCTGAGGCTAGAAACCTTAAAGTCTCAACTACAGTCTGCTAGAAAGAACATTCTGTTTATGGAAACAGAGCATGCTAAAACATTACATGGTTTACACAATGAGATAAAATCTTTACAGTCTAAATGTAATGGTAAGTTTTTTGATGTTATGTCCTTCTTACTTAGAATGTTACTTTTAATTTTCTTTACAATTTCTATACTTAAAAAGAAACTGTAAGCATATTTTTTATAATAACTATTAATAACCTTTTAATGTATGTTTTTTAAAAGTTAAAAGTCTTCAAAGTTTGTGGAGCATAATTTAAATACTCTAAATTAAGGCCATAGGGGGGAGGTCCAACTTTTTTTTTTACAAAAATTAACTTTGGATTTTATATGAAAGCTTTAAATACAAACTACAAGCCTGTTTTTATAGAATTCAAAAATATCATTTAACTTTTGAGATATTTTATTTTTTGTAAAAAATTTTTGATACAAGCGTATGGACCGCAAATTTTACGGGTCAATTTTCTCAGAAATTTAAAAATTCACTAAAAATCTATCTCCTCCTTCATTTTTTAAGCAATCTTCTTTAAATTTTCAGGAAATGTTCCTAAATTAAAAGGGGAAAAAAAAGTTACTTATGAATTTTATTAATGTAAATAAAAAAAAAATTTATCACAAAAAAAAAAAAAAGTGTTTACTTTTTAATTCCAAAGTAAAATTTTTTTGTTATTGTATAAAGATTAGACTGTGTAAGTTTGAAGAAGATTGCTTCAAAAATGTAGGAGGAGATAGATTTCAAATAAAGTAGTCTTTTTTTGCTGTTTTAGTTTTCCCTTTCCATAGGGAACTTATTATGCGGCCCGACTTTGACTAGTCATATCTCAAAAAATGATTTGAATTTTTTAAAACGATAAAGAGCATCTTCAAGTTTAAAATAAAACTCTTTAAAACAAGATCAACTTGTAAAAAACATGGCTTAACTCCCCCCTATGGCCTTAACTACTTTAGTTGAATGACACCTCTTCTCCCATTCTACAATTTCAAAACCTTGCTAACTAAACTTTAAGCATCTAGGTTTAAAAATACAGAAGTATTATTTTTAAATATTAAAACAGTTTTTCAGAATTAAAAATATTTACACATAATTTATTAAATAGATAAGTAGTTTTTGTCTACTGTTTAAAAATTAAAGTATTTTTATATTATATTACAATCTTTTTTATGGTTAAAGTCTAAAATTTCAATTGATTCTGATGTGTTTGTGCAAAATTATAATAAACAAGTTTTTCAATTAAAATTAAAAAAATAAAATAAGTTAATAAATTTTTAATATTTTTTTTTCTCATATGCTGCTACTTAAGTTTTTCTTGTTTGATTAGTATCTATTCTAAGCTATGAAGCTAATCTTGGGCACAAATATTTGGAACATTGAAATTATTCTTAATGTTCAAGTTAGGACACAGTAAACATTTACAAATGATGGAAAATATCACTACTTAAGTCTTATTCTTTATGATCAGCAAAAATTCAAAATATCTTACAAAATGTCTCTTTTATGTAGGAGATACTCTAGTCTACAGATTAGGTATACTCTTATATTACATTTGTGTCAAACATTTCTGAATGCTTACTTTTAAAATTACTAGGACACTTTTTTGGTAGAGTATGCTAGTATGACTGTTGCTTGGTTTTTTTTTTAAACACTCCTTTTTTTAATTTACAAATAATTTTTAAGTAGTTAGTTCTAAAATGCTAATGAAATTGCTGTACTTCTTTTTTTAAAGTATTAGTAATTATTCTTGTTGAAAAATTAGATTGTTTATTTATTAAATAAAATAAATTTACTTATTTTAGTTTATATTATTTGTCAGGATATTGATTCTTAAATAGTATTTTTGTAACTTTTTATAGCTTTTCTGTATAATCAAAAAGGTTGTACATTAATCTAATACTCTTTTTAAATGACAGTCATCAAACTTAGCTTCCATGCTTTTGAGCAAACACTTGTGTTTTGCATTAGCAGATTGGTATATGTTTGCTTTCTATAAAAAAAATTGTAAAGGCTGTTTAAAATTAGTTTAACTTATATGTCTAAAAATAGTAACCAATTGTTGTCAGACCTTTGTAGAGTAAGTGTTTAATTTTGTTGTAGAAAATGTTTACAATACATAGAAGAGACATCTTCTTAAACTTTTTAAAAAGTTGCTGATCATAAAGGACAAGACAAGTGTAGTGCTATTTTTCATCATTTGTATGTTTGCTGTATCACAACACAAATTATAAGAATAATCTTAAAATTTTATGGTGTGTGCTTTACAGCTTAAAATTGATACAAATCAAATAAGAAAAAATAAAGTTAAACACACAAAAAACAGCAAATAGAACAAAAAACTTCATTAAAGTTTATTAGCTTACCTTTTGAAACTTTTGTTTGAATAATCACTTCCTGCGAAATACTATTCTCAAGATAGTGTGGCCACAGAGTAACTTATTTAAAAAAAAATAAAATGCTGCTGAATCTTGTTATAAAGGTTTTCCTATATGCAGTTTTTAAGCAAAAAATACATTTTTTTTCAAAAGCTCAGTAATTTAAATTTTTTATTTGATTACTTTGCATAGACTATATGTAAACTTTGAAAGTTTTTTATCAAGTATCTTTTTTAATCTTAAGTAAAGAACTTATAATATATAAATTAATTAATACTTAAATTTAAATAATTAATATTTAAAAAAGACTACTTATATTTGGATCTGTTTTAAACATAGAAACTTATAGATAAATAATTATTAACAACTTTATTTTGTAAAAAATTGTATATGTTTATAATAATAAAATGTTTATAATAATAATAACTCCATTGTTAAAAACAGTTGTTTTATTGTCAAGAAAAAAGTGTAAAAATGTCGATGTAATTAAAAGAACAGTTGAAGTGGCATCATATACCGATTAATAAAATCATCGTTTTGTTCTAGTTACTTATTTTTTTAAAACATATTTTAATATTAATAACAACATATAGTTTTTATTCTGTACAGATTTCACATACTATGAAATAAATTTTTTAAGTAGTTTTCTAGTAGTTTACTATTTATATGCTAGTAATCTAAAGTTTTTTTAAAGTTTTTAATATAATCAAAATTTAACATTGCAACAGGGTTTTTTATTTAGTTAATTATTTTTAGTATAGTATTAAACTTAATCAGTTAAATAACTAAACTACTGTTTCAGATCTAACTTTAAAGCTTGTATTAAAAGAAGATGAGTCAGTAATTGGTTAGTTTCTTTATTTTCTCACATATTTAATGTAAACACTTGAAATTAAGTTATGATCAAGCTGTACTTTTACTGAAATTTAATTTTTATTTATCATCTTCTATATCTTAATTATCACATTTAAATATCGAACATAATGAAAGCTTTTTTTTTTGTTAAATAATTTTGTTCCATCTTTTAAAATAGTCAATTTCTTTGAAAGCTAAAAATTCTAGCATAGTAATTATTAAAGTTTATACTATATGACAAGTTTTTTAGAAAAAAACTTCTCATAGTTTTACTTGAATATTTTTGTTACTGTAGTAAAACTTATTTTCTTTACACTAATAGTAAACTATCTTGCTACACATGTTTCTCAAATACTTTTTTTTTTGAATTCACCTCAGTCTTTTTTTACTTAGTTTTATAACTTAACAAAAAAAGTTAATTGCTTTGCTTCTATCTACTGTAAAAACGTTTATGGTGTAACCAGTAGTGCAGTCTTTTGATTTGATTGCTGTTATACGGACCACAATGTCTTGTTCTTTTTACTGTTATCTATTTAGAATGTTTGAAACTAATTTAATCACTGTCTTTTACATGCAGATTTTTTGCCCCTGTATAGTTTTTTATTGTCCTAGTGTTGCTTGACAGTAAACTAAATAAAATCTATTTAAAACTAATACAAAACTTAAATTTAAAAAAAAAAATCTTTAACGTATATTTTCAATAATACATAAACAAGGAAAACATAAAAATTAATACAATACTAAAATTTACCAGATTATAAGAAAAAGATAAAGAAGCTGCAAACAGAATCATCCAGATCTGCTGATGAAAAAGTCTCTTATATACAAAATATCGAAGAAAAAGATAAAAGAATCCTTGAACTAGAAGGAAAAGTCAAATCACTTGATTTTATTCATCAGAAGGATTTAAAAGTTTGTTATTTTCGAAATTTAAAGCTCAAAATTATAATTTTTAAATCACTAAGTTGTTCCACTAAAATAAATCAAAAAACTATTTTTTTCAAGTATAACAAAACATGCATTTTGTTGTTATCAAATTACCGCCAGAGGCTTTAGATGATTGTTTATCAAATCCCTTTATTAAAAATAAACAATGTATGTTTTTGTGCTCAGTTTAGCCATCATAGTGCAAGAAGCACATCGCATTTTAAGACTCTGTATTATTAGTAAGATATATTTTCACACGTAAGATTCTGACATTGAAACATTTTAAGAACATAAAGAACTTTCTGACTTGTAGAATATTTGTGTTATTTGTTGTGTTTACTTATGCAATTTTCTTCTACTGGTAGATTGGCTACTTAGTCACTTATATAAATTCATATCATTTTATAGTTCTATATATAAAGTTTATTAGTAAATTTATTAAGTATATACTCAACGTTATGAGTCACGGAAACTCTGGTAACATAATTCCTAATTTAGTAAGTAGTATTCTAACACCAGGCTTAAAAACGTCCTGGCACTTAGCCGAAAAGAGAAAGACAGTTCTAGCTCACTACCCAGTAACACAGACGCGCAGGCTTAGGACTACAAAAAAAAAGTTCTACTTTTTTAATTTAAAGGGTAGTTAGGGGAACTTTTGTAAAGTTAATATTTTCTATAGTTATTATGCTAATTCAGACATTTACCTACAATTTATAATTTCTGCCCCTATCCCTAAACATATGATAGTCAACTTTAACTCTTTAAAATATAACTAAAAATCTAAGACAGTAGAATTTTTTTTAGTATTTTTTGTCTCTAATAATTTGCAGTTTGGTTCCATATAGTATATTTCAACGTAAAATCAAACTTGCTATTCTTTTAATTAGAAAATAGTTAGTAAAAAATAATGTTTTTTCAATATAGTAGAAAACTTGATTTATTTTACATTTAATCAATTAAATTTAATGCTAACATTTTTTGTTTTCATAAGTTTTTATAAATTAATAATATTATAATAAGTTTATGTAATTTTGTAATCGTGTACTACATGTACTCGCGTGTATTCATGTTCTATAAAAGATTTCTAGACTAAACACAAATTTTAGTGTGAAGAATATTAAAATGTGATTTAAAAAAACTTTATGAACTTGTATATTTACACCCTTTATAAAATGACGAAATCATGTTACTGTAAACTGCTTATTATTATTTTAACTTATACCCCTTGTGTGTATTTGTGATCGTGATGTGTACAAACAGGCAAAGATGCACCAGGTGACCACGCTTGCCAGCGAACTTGACATTCGAGCCACCACAATCGCGTACCTCACAACGCAGCTCCACCACGCCCATTCCAAACTCCACCGCCTTTCCAACGATCCAGCAAAAAAATTATCACCTTCGAAGAAGTCTCCGAAACTGCTGCCAACACCACCTTCAGGAGAAAAAAGACCTTCGCATTCCTCCAGAAGATACAAAATAGTTACTCCTCAAAAAAGCATTAATTCAGTTAAAAAGTCGACTGAAGGAAAAACTGCGTCTTCCTCATTTGACAGCAGGAGAAGTTCAAGAAGAAGTTCCCTCGTAAAGTCCGTTCCTGATCCAACACCTTTTCTTGAAAACCAGCCGCAAAACGAAGGCTTAGAAACTTTAGAAAAGGGAGAATCTCGGCCGAAGTCGGTGTTGCCACCGATAACAAAGCAGCAGATAACGAAGAAGCATGCTGCCGAGGAAAACATCGAATGTTATATAACTAAGCGCAACCTCAAGAAAACGCCAACTTTAGACGTGCCTATAAATGCAAATAACGAACACGGGACAACGATACAAAAGCTGCATAAGATTTAAAAGCAGTTAACAATTTTTTTTATGATGCAAAACTTTATCACTTCACGTGCTTGTGAGTCTAAAAACTGTTACAAGATTGTGTTGAAGTGAGCTTTGTTTACATTTTTTCTGTATTAATGTCTGACCATTCGTTTACACTGCGTGTTTTTGTTTAATTTCAACGTAATAAAACTCTGCTTGATCGTATAAAAGCGTTATTTATAATTTTCTTAGTATTAAGAAATAATTACAGCACTTTTTTTATTTATTTATTTGAAAATTATTTTAAACAACCTTTTTGTAATTTAATCTTTTATTTTTGGTTGGTTAAAATTCAGTAGACTATATAATTGATAGCTGCATGTTATAATTTAGGAGAAAAAAGTTTTAATTTTATAATTGTTCTTTTACTTAGTACACAAAAGTATTTTATATTATAACCCTTCGCTGAGTTTATGTTTTATCAATACCTTGTTTTTTATTAATAACCTTAATTCAAAGCTTTTAAAATAACTTAAATTTTGTTCAGCTAAAATAAGTTTTTAGTCCATAAATGTTTATTTGACATTAACTCACTAAGTTTAAATTGAGATCTAGGGTAAACTTAAAATTAAAGAATTATAGTTTCACACATGCCATTTTAAAATTGCTTTTTATGTTCGTCGTATATTTTCAAAGTAAATATTTTTTTTAATTTTAACGCTATCATTAGAACATCAAAATCCATTCTTTTAAATGTTATCAGTTCAGTTTTGCAAAAATTGTTTGAACATGTATAAAATACAATTGAAAACTTACCATGTATCGCTATTTTAATCGTTAAATTTGTGTATAAAAAGAATTAAATATTTTAAACATTTAAATTCTGTTTTTCTAAATAAAAAATACTTGAATTGGATACTCTAAGGCATTGGTCGTCAAGCTAATCAAAATCATGTACACCAAACTGCAAAAAATAAAATCGGTGCACACCATGATCAAATTTTAATAAGCGCCGCTAGTGGTGCAATTACGTAAACACTTTTACTAAGACATTTCTCCTTAAAGAGAAATACTGGAGGTTTTAAGTTAATACGATATGTTTTCATGGAACCCAAAAATTTTTAACTCCTATCAGTGGCGTAGCGTGGTATTTTGGTCAGGGGGTACGCAAATTTTTTACCCAAAAAATCCCCTAAATTAAAACTTTTGGGTTGCAAATTTTTTGGGGTCAGTTTTCTCGTAAATTTAAAAAATTACTAAAAAACTATCTCCTACTTCATTTTTCAAGCAATCTTCTTCAAATTTTAGAAAAAGTTCCTTAAATTACAAAAAAAAAATGTTACTTATGAATTTAGATATTTATATAAAATATAAATTTAAAAAAAAAAATTTACAACCAATTTTTAAGTTCACAAATAATGTTTTTTGTTATTGTATAAAGGTTAAACTGTTAAAGTTTGAAGGTAGATTTTAAACAAACTAGCCTTTTTTCGCTGTTTTAGTCTTTCCTTCCAATAGGGAACCTATTATGCGGCCCGACTTTGACTGGTCATATCTCAATAAATAATTCGAATTTTTAAAAACAACAAAAATGCATCTTAAAGCTTAAAAAAATCTTTAAATTAAGATCAGTTTGTAGAAAACATGGTTTACCCCCCCCCCCCCCCCACCTTAAACTACAAATAAATAGTCAACTAAGTATAACAATTAATACCTCAAAACATTTTTCTCTGTGCAATTTTTAAATAATGTTCAATATCTATTTTATATAAACAACAAAGAATTGTAGCAAACTCAAAATAACTCATACTTTTAGTTTGTTGCAGCTTTTAATATACTATTTTTATCTTTTATATAAAAATGTTAAATTTTCAGTATTATAACTGAAATTTTTAATTTTTAGTAGAAGAAATCTAAAGAGCTAGTTTTTTTTTAGTTTCTACATTTTTACCTATATAAAACTGTAAAAATAAATCTTAAGAAATGAAGAAAATCTGAAATATAAACAAAAATAAAAATTTCATACTACTTTAACTGCAGTCTTGAGTAATAGCAATATCTGGTGTTGGTCTGCTATTTTTCAATTCAAGCTTTTGAACTTCAGATAGTTTTCCTATCTGACATATTTTTAGACTTGCAACATGCCATACAATTTTACTTTGCATATTTTTTAAAATAATAATCTAAAAGTTAAAGAAAATAAATATTTACTTTTTCTTTAGTATTATAAAACATAGCTTACAAAAAAAAAACAATTAACTTTGAAGATATCAGGATTGCCTTGCCACTCTTTGAGTCGATATAACTGTCCTGAGTTAGTTTTAAAATTTCATATGTCCTCATAAGCATTTTAAATTCTTTTAAAGAATTTTTTACTGTTTGTAAACTAATAGAAACTAGGCTTTATAGCAAAGCTTTAAAAACCACTAAATCTACCCTGAGTTCAAAAAAAACAAATCTATCCTTAGTCAGCCTTAGCTTAAAAGTACTTAAAACATTCTGAGTTATCCTGATTTTTACTGAGTCATACTAAAGTTTTACAAAACTTCATAAAATCCTGGGTTATCCTGAGTGTGTGGAAAGATTTTACTAAATGTTTCTGATACAAAACAAAATGTTTAAAAGGCAAATTTTTTAAGGTCAACTTTTTCAAAGCTTTTAAAAATTCACAAGAAATATAACTTTTCACTTATCTTAAAATCAGTTTTTCTAAGATCTTTAGGGAATAGCATTTTTAAATACTACAAACAGTTGGTAGAAAGAAGTTTTTTTTAAATACCATTTAAAATTTGATTTAAAACTAAATAAATTTAAAATTAATCATCTATGTCTTTTAAATTAAAAATTGATTGTAAAAATTCTGTTTTACAAGTTGCTATAAATTTATTTATGATGTGACTAAAGAAATTTTAAAATAACTTGCTACAAAAATTGATTAATTTTTAAACTTTATGGCTGATAGAATAACAAAGTTTGATTTGTTTGTTATCTTAATAAAAAAAGAAACTACTTTTATAAAAATTTTAAGTTTAGATAAGTTTAACAATACTTTTTGTATAGTGAGATTAAAACTGTAATCACAGTATGAACTGTTTGTTTATTATTTGTTTTAATTTTTTTCTGCTTTTTAATATTTTTCTTTTAAATTATATTGCTAATTTTTTCTATTCTTATTATCAATTTATTTTTATTTTATTAGCAGTTGTTTATTGCTATTTTTACTACAATGTGTTTATTCTTGAATCATTATCACTATAAAACAGGTTTAGCTTTATGGTTTGTTAACAAAATGTTAGCATTTGTCCTTGTAAAAAAATCTTTCATAAAGTTATACTACTGCGGTGCACTAACTAGTTGCGTACTGTATAGTCTAAATTCTTATGAAGTTAATGAAGTTATAAAATTTTTCCTTATGGAGTTTTTCATCAACATCGGTGCGCATTTGCAATTACGCACCGAATCAGTATACTGGGTAATTTGCCTAACTTGTCACTAATTGGTATTCGAAATTTCGTTTTACTTTTCGAATACTAGAAAAAAATAGTTGAAAAAAGGTAAATTAAGCAGAAGAAATAAACAATAAAGGATAAAGATATTGCATTTTTTTTACTTCTTTTTTTTTTTGGGTGGCACGCGTGCGCCAGCGTCCCTCCCCACGCTACGCCCCTCCTATATAAAAAATTCATAACTTCGTTTATATTTACATGCAAACCTTTCAATAACTAAAGCTTAAATTTACTATTTGATCCTAATTTTAATGAACCTTTCTATTTGGTTTACCATATTTTTACAATTATTTTATAGTTATATGGTTTTGACTTACATACTTTTTAATTGAACATATCTCCGCAATCACTAACAATCCCCAGTACAGTACTGTTAAAATATTATATTTAATATCAACTACCTACTTAAACTAATTCTATTTCTTTTACTTTGTGAGCATTATCTGTTTTTACAAATGGTGTTAAAAAACAGAAAAACGACAACAAAAAACAAGTTAAAAACAGCTAAATTTAAAATAATGTATAACTTGTTGCTCTCCGTATAGTTGATGCAAACATTATTTCTTTCATAGAATGAATTTTTGCACTTCACGAAATTCAGGGTTGTAACTGAGTGTCACTTCTTTCTCGTAGAAAATTAAAAATTTAAATATGTTTTGTTATGAAATTTGTAACATTTAAGTACTATATTTGAGTTTTCAATTGAAATTAGTAATTTAACTTAGAGTTTGTCACACTTTCAAGTTTCACCAAAAACAAGTTGATAATTCTTTAAGCTAGTTTAAATTTAAATTATATTCATGTTGGCCAAAAACCAAATCACAAACTTATAAAGTTTAAAGGAATAAAACATCAACTAACTCAACAAATAGTCAATTGAAAAAGTAGCCTAAGGTTTAGAAATAGTATGAAATTAGTCTGTATTTTTTTTAAATTAAGTTCAAACAAACATGTGTCAGCATGATTTTTTCAAAAATAATTTACTTTGCCTAAATTTTCAAACTTTTAAACAAGCGTTAAAGTTATCCTGAGTAGTTTGAGTGTGTAAAAATCCTGTTTTTTAAACAACTAAATGCCATTTATGACTTACAACCTAGTTAAATCAATAGCAAAAGTAAATAAATTCTAGCTAGCAGTAAAAAATTTTGCTAACTTTTAATTTCTATAATAAATACAAAGAAGCAATTTTAAATGAAAAAAGTAGTTTTAGATTGGTATTATTCAGTAATTTAGATATCTTACTGTAAATATTTAATATTTCTTGTTGTGTTAACTTTTTTACTTTAGCTTAGTTTAATAAAAGAAGTTAGATAAACATCAGAGTTCTAGTAAGCAAAAGATGTAAAATGCAAAAAAAAAAAGTTTAAGTGACAATCTAATAATTTACAATATAAATAAATTTAATGGCACTAGCACCAGAATTGCTACTCTTTGAAGAAAAAGACTTTTTTTTATTAATTCAAACATTGAAAGTAGAAATTGTTAATTAAGTTTGACAAAGTTGCAATCCTTTTAGTCAAAACTGTCCTGATTGACTTTAAACTGACCTGTAGGTTATCCAGGGTTTTTTCAAGTTCTTTTTTTTTAATTTAAAACTTTTCAAAGACAAGAAAAACCAAGCTCTTCAACAAAAACTACCAAAAATTAATAAAATATTGTAACTAAATCAACTATATCTCATTCAAGAGGTAGAAAAACACTGGCCTGAAATCTTAAAACTATGCTTAGGTAAAAAAAACTGTCCTGAGTCAGCCGGAGTTTGAAAAGCAAATTAAAAATTTCCTGAGTTATCCTGTGTCATACTGAAATTTTCAAAACCTTCAAAGTATCTTGGATTTTTCTGAAATTATTGTAGCCTTTTTGATTACATGAAATATCATAGTTATGACAAACAGATAATTTGAAACATTAATATTAAGGCAAAAACGGTTGTTAATTAAAAGTTAGCCTTAAGTTCAGATTAAAAATTCTAAATCAACATGAATATTTAAAAAAAATCCTTACTAATCTAAGTTTTGATAAGAACATCAAAAGACTTTTTAACTACCTATATTTTTGCAATTACATAATAAAAATACTAAAAGATATGTCAGTTTACAGTATTTTGTTTCTTTTAAAATGTTCAAGTAAAGTAAAACAACTGAAGAACTGTAAAACATTTTGAAACATTTAAAAAGTAAAAGTAACTTTTTTAATAAGTCTAACTAAAACAGAAAAAAATAACTTAGAATTTCATTAATACTAAATTTTTTATTGTTAATGTAAAATTTGATGTTATTGATTATTACATCCTTTTATATTTGAAAACTTTAAACTACAGTATGATTTTATTTCAATTTGTATTCATTCTACCTTAGTAAGATACTATTTCTGATGAGCCTTACTACGAAAGTACTAAAAAAATAAATTTAAGAAACATGAAATGTATTCTGTTATATTTTTTAAATAAGTTATGCACCGGAAAAAAATGGTCTAATATAAATTTGTATATTATAAAAATACAAAACAAACTTTTTTAGTATATTTTAAGAGTGTTTGTTAAATATAGAGTAACATTTACATTTACTACATAGTTATTTGTCTCAACTAAAAAAGATTGCTCAATTTACTGAAATGTAAAGAGTTTATTTAAATAGATAAATATGTGCAAATTTAATACTTTATCTACAACCAGGTTTAGGTGACAAAAAACTGCGACCTCTTCAAGTAAAATAGAATAGTAAACTGCACATAACAATTTTGCTTATATATAATGTTATTTAAAAACTTATTCATGCATGAAAATCTTAACAAAAAAATAAAGTGTTACATATTCGAAAATTCAAGTATATCAGTGTATAGTTAGGTAAAATTATTTCATACAATAATTTATTATATTATTATATTTCATTCATACAATAACTCAAAAAAAAAACTGAATTAATAGCTTTTTTTAGAGTTTAAAGATATTTATACCTTGAAATTTATCTAAATGGAATTAAAATCTATCTAAAATTAGAATTTTAAGCCAAGTATCAACAAAGCATTAACAAAACTCAAAGTCACTGAAAAAGTTCAGAAATCTAATTATATTTATGTTAATGTAACTGTTGAAATATAAACAGATTTAAGAACTATCTAAAAACAAGCATAAGCAGGGTTGTTACTCTTTGAGTCGAAAAAACTGTACTGAGCCTTAAATTTTAGAAATTTTTATAAAAAATCATAAATAATTATTTAGAATAAACAAACTTTTAAATAAAAACTTAAGTTATTCATCAAAATTGGAATTTTAACAAAAAACAAAACAGAAAATGGAAACTGCAACAAAGAAATTTTATTCAATGAAAGAAAAAACATTGGAGAAAGACTCATAAAAAAAATTAACATATATACAGCTAAATAGCTCTTTTAAAATTGTTATGATGGTATATTTAAAATGAAGGATGGCTAAATTTAACTTGTAGGGAAAAAAAAATATAAAGTAATCAATAAAATATAAAGTTCAAAATTAAAAAACTTAAAGTTTAATTGAAGACAAATAATGAACTAAAAAATTTCCAAAAAGTACAAAAAGTTGCAATTTTTGTAATTAATAAATTTTATCAAAACAACAAAAAACATAAAGCTGTTAAAGTTTAAATTTAGTCTATTTTTGTGTATAATTTAAAGTTTTTAGTAAAGGTCAAATGTGTAAAGAAGTGTACGTTTTTATATTTAAATTATTTTTTTAAACCAATATAGAAAACACTTTAAACAACTTATTATGAAATCAAATTATTCAATTTATGAAGCTTTTTAAAAAACTTTTATTCTTTAGCTTTAAAAAAATATAACTGTTAAAGTTAACAAAAAAGTTTTATATTATAAAATTAATAAGAAAACAAGTTTAAAAATATAAAATGTAGGCGAATAAAAATGCATAGGTTTTCAAGTTTTGTAACTCAAACAGTTTCAGTTATTGTAAATAATACTTTATTAAAATATTTAGAAAAGTTTTATTTTTTCCAAAATAAGTCAAGAGTTGAGATAAATACGTAAAGATAATTATTACAGCTTTACCACGGAAGGTAATAATAAATTAGTTCAAGAAGCAATTTTTTATTTAGAAGAAAAAATTGCGCAAATATATATGCTTAGTTTTGTTAGTAACTTTTAGAACTAAAGAGTGTTAGTTTTTTGTAACGAGCAGAAATTTAGCAAATCATTACAAAAAATCTTAAAAATTAAGAAGTTACAAAGGACGGATTTTCCAAATTTTCCAAGCTCTCTTTGTCGTGGTATAACGCGTAGTTGTTCGCCTTCAACGCGTCCCTTCTGTACACCTTCTGAATTTCAACCACGCCGACACTACCTTCCTCGAGTCCCTGCAAGTGCTCTGGTCGTCCTGGTGCCCCTTGCACGCATTCGTCGACCCCCGCACCCACTCAAACAGCTCCTCGCCCGGCTCCTTACCAATGAACCCGTAATTTTTCTTCGTCACGCCGATCGGGTCCATGGCGAAGTCCTCGTGCCTCACGTGCAGGTAGTGCTGCGTCGAGTTTAGGAATTTAATCAAAATAATGTCCACGAACCTAGCGTCCTCATACACTCTCCTGCAAAAGTGCTCAGCTGTCCTCAGAAAGGTGTTCCTGCGGTTCTCCGGCTTCACGTTGATGTTCCACGACCGAATAATAGCCCTGGGTTCGCGCGACAGCAAAAATTATCTTCAAGTTCAATTGTTCGTCTTTGACAAGGTGCGAGATCGTGTCGACTCCCGGCAGGTAGTTGAGCTTGGCGGCAAAAAACTCGCTGTCAAGGCAGTGCTTGCCTAATAAATGAAGGTTCACCTTGCTCTTGCCCACCACCACGTGTTCAGCCTCCCTGTTTATGAACGCGTCGCACTTGCCGGAGCCGCAGCCCGGAATCAGATGCCGTTTCGCTCGCACCGGTAGAGGTCCTTGTTCCTCGTCGCCTCGATCGCCTGCCTGTATATCTCCGGCAGCTGGTGGAACCTGCAGTTAACGATGTCATTGACCAGCTCGGTGCTGCGAGGGATCAGCTCGTCTGGCGCCTGCACCCCGTTGGCCGTCCGCAGCGGGTACAACGGCTCGTACAGGTAGGTGGCGCCCTTCCTCCGGTTGAACAGCTCCCCGACGACGCTAGACCCCGATCGGCATTGCGAGACGAGCAGCACGGAGGTAATTTTCTCACTCGGGGGGTTTTCCCTCTTTTCCGCTGCCTCTTGGACTTTCGATTTGAGCTTTTGAAAAAGGGACTGCTGGTAGGCTAGAATTAGAAATATTGTTAGGAAGGTAAAAGGCAAGTATTTCTTCCTCGGCAGTTTTGGTCGCCTCATTAAAATAATTAATTACGAATTTTGATCTTTTGTTTCTAGTCATTTATTATTTGGAACAAAAAATTTAAAACTGAAACGTAAAATTTTCAGAGCAAGTGTAAACGTAAAGATAAATATTTAGCTTTTATGGTCTATTAAATGAAGCAAGTAGAGGTTTTAAGCTAACAAAGTTTACAATACTTTTTTAACCATAAATACTTTTCTTTTTTTTTTCGAACCTCTTGGTGCACATATTTCGTTTAAGACTCACAAGGTTCAAATTTATACTTAAAATTGAGACTATTTTACTTAAACTTAGTTTAAAATTAAAACTTACTTCAAAAAATGAACATTTATCTTCTAACCTTTGTAAGACCTATTCTAAAAAACACAAAATTCAACCTAGTTGTTTAAACACAAAAAAAAGCTTCCAACCATCAAGTTGATAAATAAGTGAGAATTTAAATTCTTAAAAATTAGGTGAATTATATTTTTGACATTAACAATAATAAGCTGAATCTAACTTATTTATAAACGTTTCTTATAAATTTATAATTATAAATATTGAAAGTATTAAGACATTTTAGGAGATTTTATTTTGTTTATATGCTATTAACTACTATTATTTTTTAAAGTATAAATAAATTAGTTAACTTCTACAAAATCATATATGTATACTAACACTATTTACTTAGAAATAAAGCATTACTTAACTTATAAACACCTATAACAAATAAAGTTTGTAACAAATGAAAAAAGACAAAGAATAATTGACAACAGATTTTTTTAGAAATGTACTATAAAATTTATTTTTTCCTATGAGTTAAACTTATTTTGTTTTACTACTTTTTTATCCTTTATTATTTCATTTTAGACTAAAATTTTACCGGCTATCACAGGTTTTATCATTATGTGATTTCTTTATTATAACCTTATTATCTTAGACTATTGTGATTGGAAAATAACAACATATGAAAACATTGAATAATAAAAACAGCAAATAAATACCTAATGCCTCGCCTATTGCTTTAATTGTACCAGTAGCCACTGGTGAACTTTTATTTTCTGTCTTCAAACGTCTTTCATGGACTTTGCGAGCAGACTCGAGCTTCAGTATCAGCGATTGCTGGTAAGCGAGAATACAAAATATTATTAGAATGACAACTAGCAAATATTTCTTTTTCAGAACTAGCAGTTGTATATGCGGCATGGCAAGTTTTATAAATGTACTTCGGTCTTTTGTTTCTTAACAAATTTGTTTGTAATAAACAACAGTCGAAAAAAAGCTGTATGTAAACTTTTGACAGAATTTTTACTTTATACTCATTCAATGAATAAGTCACTCTCAGATTCTTTTTTAGCAAACAACTTAAATATAAACTAAATGAAACAAATTTACATTCATATAGAAAAGTTACAACGAAATATAACATGACTTAACAAACAAATTCAAAAATTTAAGCTTAAATTTGAATAATTGGTTTACTTTACGTTGTAAGACTTTGAAACTATTATAAATTATAGAATATTATGTTGTCTCTGTTTTAAACACGAAAATTACAGTAAGAGTAAAATCAAAGGAAATGGACTAAACAAAACTTTTATACTTTTATAAATATACTTCGGTCTTTTGTTTCTTAACAAATTCGTTTGCAATAAAAAACAGTCGTAAAAAGCTGCATGTAAACTTTTGACAGAATTTTTTAAATGAGAAGAAAAATGTTGTATTTTTATGATTAAACTAAACAAATGCAACTAAAATACTTTAAAACTTAACAGTATATATGCTAAATGATTGTAAACTTAATTATTTAAAAAGGTTTAGTTAGATATCTATGAAACCGTATAAATAAAAAGGTTTATATAAAAAGACGATAAATTTTAACATTTTAATCAATAACAATAGTTACTCATTAATGTAAATTAATTTGATAAATTATAAATTTCAAATTTTATTAACAATACAATGCTTCACTCGCTTGAAACTAGTCAAACGAGATCTTCCGTTGTTTAAAATCTTATTCAAATAGAATAATAATTATAGAATTTATAATTTATAATTGATCATTCTCATTTTGTTTAAGTTGAGAACTTTGATTGCCATCTTCAAAGTATAAAGTACATAAATTAATTTGATACTATTTATTTAGTGACAACAACATAATATTCAAAACTTTCAAACCGTCCTTAGGTATGTCAATTAATCTTTGTTTTTTTTTTTTGTTTTTATCTTAATAATATATATAAAATTTATATATTTCAAAAAAGTTGGAAAAGTTTTTAGTTTGTACTTATTATACTATTTGAATACTTTTAGATAATTTTTCAGCAAACAAGCTGAGTATAAAGTGAATGAAACATATTAACACCCATATAGAAACGTTATTGAAAAAACATAACATGATGTAAATATAAAATTTAAAAATTGAAGCTTACGTTTGAATAGTTTGATTACAATGTAAGACTTTTAAACTTAAAAAACTACCCAAAATCATAAAATATTATGTTTTTTCTTGTTTAAACCCGAAAACTAAAGTAAAAGTAAAAACAAAGGCAAGGGACTAAGGTTTCAAAACTTTTTTTTCATATAGCTCCCTTTGAAGAAATTAAAAAAGCTAATGAAACCACGGAAGAAGATTTAAAAATTTTAAGCGGCATCATAAATATCAACTCTATGCTCATCAGCAATCTTGAACGGAGAATGCCTAAGTACAAATACAGCAGGTTCGAAAACGTCTGTGACGTCATAAAATCACTTCCGGTTAAAGTGAACGCTGAAGCAAAAATATTTCTTGACATACCCTTGGATAGTTCTTCTTTAAAATATTTAGTAACTTACTAACCAAGAATACGAATTCTTTTTTTAAACAAACTTTTAATCGCAACTAGAAAACGAATCGAAGGTAGTTGTGTAATGCCAATGAATTATACTTATCTCAACTTGTCTTTGTGTAGCTTGTGGCTCAACAAAAACGAACCAGCCAGTGCAGCTGAAAGCTCAAAAAGTCCCCTAAATGGAAAAATATACGCGAGCGTATCGGTAAAGCACAACCTTGTGGATAAATCTTTAATTGTCTAGGAAGTTGAAACATGGGTTGGGAAAACTATGCCCATACTTGCGGCCAGGTTAACGGTGGCTTTCCGGCCAATTTGCGATGGGGAGGTGTGGACCTTTATCCAAGGCGTGACAAAAGGTCGTAAAAATTTGTAAAAGCAAAAATGGAAGAAACCAACAACGTCTGTTTGTGTTGAACCAATTAATCATACTTAGGAGGAAACAGCAGATTATTTTTTTGTATTATTGTAAATATTTTATTTAGACTCGACGAAAAACTAGTTGGATGTGAATATATTAACGACGCTGCTAAGCGTAGTTGCTATACTCAGATATCACTCATAATCGATAGCCATAATAGAAGGTCCGACTTAATTCCATAAACCATACTCAACATTAGGGTTAGATTTACAACTTTTTTATTCATTAGTTAACGTGCTAACGTTATGTGTTTTTTTTTTAAATTTTAACTTAACTAAAGTATGGTACTGTTTTCTAATTGAAATTTAAAAATAGTTTTAAAATAACTAAATTGCAAACGAAGATCGTTGATTAATTTACCAAAAATAAAAGATATGTAGCAACTAACGCATCGGCTTAAATCTACGAAGATGCAGAAAATAGCGGTGAGATAACCGACAAGCCTTTAGCGATTGCCCTTTTGTAGTAGCCTTATTTGCTAATCGGACGCTTTTACGAGAATTTTCAAAGCTATACGCCTTTTTAGAACTTAAGATTGATAACAAATTTTTACTATTTACAAAAAAATTACTGAACTTTTTTAATATTGAAATTAATTTAGTATTTATTACAAAATTAAACTATAAATTTGTTTATAACAAACTTCAGATTTGTTTGTTTTTTAAAAAAGGACTGTGTAAAACTAACACAAAATAAAAAAGTCAAGTCACGGTATACAAAGCAAAAACTGTTAAACTAATTTTTAAGGAATATAATAGACTGTTTCTATATGTTCGCACACCTGTCGAAGTTTTTTTTCAATGATTTCTGTGTTAATATACTCAAGAATACATTAGACTCAATAAAGCTGACTAGCGGACGGCATTACAGATGAACTTAATTAAAAAACAATGCTTGGAACTTTTCAGTTGACATAATCCTATGAGCTATCAAAACCTTAATAGCTTTAAGGTTAAGAAACACAACAGCTTTTTAATAAATTTTATAATTCGTACATGATAAGTAGCTATAAGTAGTAGCGTCGCGTTAGGTGGCGCAGATACTTTATCTTTTAAATACATAAAAAAACTAATTAAAATGTTATAAAACTTCTAAAACTGTTGTTATTAAATATAAAGTTTGTTTACAAATAGTTATTTGTAACTCTAGTATTTTTGTGTTACTAATTTAGTTGTAAAAATTATAAAAAAAAATGTTTGAATTTTTGCAAATTAACCGCATTCCTAATAAAAATACAATAAGTGTTTTTAAGTATGTATTTTTGCGGGACAATATTCTAGCAAATAAGTTACATGATGAAGTATATTTAAGTTTAACTAGCCAAAAATATATTTACTAACTACAAATTATTATAGTTTAAACCAGTGGTCGTCCAACTAATCAAAACTTGTGTACACCAAAATGCAAAAATAAAATCGGTGCATCCCAAGATCTAATTTTAATAAGTGCCGCTAGTGGTGTTACTACGTAAACACTTTTACTAATGAAATTCTCCTTTAAAATAATAACTCAGTTTATATTTACATGCAAACCTTTTAACAAAAAAAAATGAAATTTATCATTTGATCCTATTTTTAATGAACCTTTCTATTTGGTTTACTTTGTTTGCACAATGACATTTTATTTATATGGCTTTGTCTTACATACTTATTAATTGAACACATCTCCGCAATCACTACAAAATTCCCAGTACAGTACCTAAAATGTTTTATTTAACATTAATATGTCGCTTAAACTAGATAAATATTATAATAAAAACTAGATTTTTTTTTGTAGTCTAAAAATTTCATGCACCCAAAAATAAATTTTGTGCACCAGTGTACACCTTGATGACCACTGCTCTTAGGTGTCAATTATGGCTGATAAGCTAGTTTTGTTGCATTTAAAAATTAAACGATTAACCTGGAATTTGATACTCTTTTGGAATACTGAACATTTTTTTTAAGAATCCTTAAATAGTTTACGTAGATGTTTTTCTATTTCAAATGATAAGGTGAGTTGAACATCATAAATTCTAATTGGTAACTATGAAGTTGAGCATAATAAAAGTTTTTTTTTACAAAAATAGCATTGGCTATTATATAAAAGTTTTAAGTATAAACTATGAGTTAGTTTTTTTAAAACGCAAAAAAAATAATTTGCTTTTGAGATATAATAGTTTTTGTAAAAAGTTTCCGATACAAACGTAAAGACCACATATTTTTAACGTTCCATTCACTCGGAAACTTGAATATTTACGAAAAATATATTTTCTTCAACTTTTAAGTTATTGACTTCAAATTATTGAGTCTCTCTTATGGAGCTTATAAGGTTTATATCAATAAAAACGTTAAATATAGTAAAATCTTGTAAAAACTAATTAATCAACAGACACTGGTCCATTATATTTATTTTTTACTTATTCTAGTTTTTTTGTTTAGTTGAAGCCATATAATTTATTTTAATAAGCTGTGTAAAACGTGTTTTTTAAGATAAAAACTTATAAATTATTTTGTAAACTGTTATAACACAAAAAACTATTGACAACTTTAAGTTACCTCTCAACAAAGTTATAAAAAAAAACTCAAATAATTATATTAACATAAATTGTTGACAAATCAAGATTAGAAACTTTTTTTCTGAAAGGTTTTTTTTTCAATACATCTTTACATAAAACTATAAGGCTAAATAATTTTTTTTTCGGAAAATTAACAAACATTATTTTACACAGTTCAAGTTTTTATTTCTATTTGAACGTGATTTA
This sequence comes from Thalia democratica, assembly GCF_965202585.1. Lineage (NCBI taxonomy): Eukaryota > Metazoa > Chordata > Thaliacea > Salpida > Salpidae > Thalia > Thalia democratica. The sequence continues at coordinate 66,586,579 of NC_139165.1, forward strand.
GGTCCTAAAGGAGCAATTAGTTGTTAAAGGTTATTTTCTTTGTAACTTGTGGTCATAGTTTCTTAAAAAAGTAAAAATTTTCCTTTAGAATTATGTAAAAAAAAAACTAAGGTTGGTTTAAAGCTCAAATTTAATAAATTCAATACTTATAATTTTTTATTTTTAATAAGATCGTACAATTTCTTTATTTCATAAGGAAGTTTAACATCTCTTTGAAACTACTTTTTATTTATACAAGGCTTTTAAAAATAAAAATTAAGTATTATAGTCGCAAATAAGGTACTACAAATAGTAATTGAACACATCTGTAGTTTATTACTCTTTGCACAAATCAGTAAAACAATAGAACATTGTACCAAATTATAGGTACTGAAGAACTTCTTTTCACTATTTATAACTATTCAAATAACTTTTTGTAATATTTTTTTTCCTATTTATTAACATTAGCACAACTTTATTTTGTTTTTTTTAAGTTAGTCTAAAAAGTAATGTTATTTTTCTTAACAAATTGAATTTGAATAACAGTAGTTGCAGTTTTAATTTAGAAAAAAATAAACTGTTTAGTTGTTTAGAATAGAAACTATCTGATAAAAAACCTATGGCATAGTTGCCAGATTTTTGTCAGAAAGTAGCTATACAGTACAGGTACTCAAGCATTAGATTTTTAGTTAAACAAAAAGAAGTTTATTCTGTATTCACAGCTCTTTTTTTTTTTTGAGTTCTGGTAACTCAGTCCTGTGGTCACCTACTTAAGTCTTTTAAAAGCTATCAAAATAATTTTAATTAATTTGTTTGTTAAGCATTGCACAATTATTTAAAAGTTTAATAAATCTAGTCCGTTTCAATAGTAATTAAATATATAAGTTTACTATTTTCATAATGTTATTGTCCTCAAAAACGTTGACCATTTCAATATATTTTAATCTGCTAACCTAGGGGTGGGCAACGTACGGCCCGTGGGTCGGATCCGGCCCGCAGAGTGAAAATGACCGGCCCCCAACCGTTTTTTAAACTTTAATGGGATCCGGCCCGCAAGCGAAGTGATAGACCAGCGAAGGGTCAATATTACAAAGTTTTTATAAAACATTGCATCAATTTTTACAAATCAAAACTGTAAGAATTTGACTTCAAAAACATGCTAAAAAATGACTTTGTAAAATAATGTGTTCTAATAAATTTACCATTTTGTCCTAAAATTTTGTGTTGTTCTAACTTAGTTGGAATATCGTTTTGTCAAAATACCCCAAGCAAAGTGTTTTTTAAGTACGATGTTTTACATACGTACCTTTGTCAATTACAATGTCAATTATATTTATAGACATAGTTTTAACATCTGACATGTCTTAATATATATCTTAAGTTGTCAGACTTGAGAAAGATTTGTGGACTTTAAAGATTCAAAAAAGTGATCCACTGTATCAATATAACTAGATTCCGGCCGGATCAGAAGCTTATATTTTAATTAGAATCCGACCGGATCCGGATCTCAATATAAATTTAGCATCTAGTCGGATTCGGATCTAAAAAGTCATTATCCGACTGGATCCGGACACTGGATCCGGTAAATAACTAATTTAAAATGCTCCGGTCCGCTGAGACTAAATATTTCCGGATCAGGCCCGTTGATTGAAAAACGTTGCCCATCCCTACGCTAACCCCTGTTTTTAAATTGTGATTGATTTCTATTCAACTCAACAACATTACATTTCACATGTTGAACATTGTATAATTCTAAATACAGTATATTGTCAAGTTACTTCAATACTAGCAATAATAAAAAACTTATACTTCATATGAAGTATTAATGACATTAAACTTTAATTATAAAATTTTAGAATTTTATTTCAAGGAATATGTTTGTCAGAAAGTAATAATTGTTAACAGCTTAACAAATATTTTATTATCAGTTTATATGTACTACTATAGGAAGGTTTTTGGTAATTACCTAGGTAGGATGATGTCCACCAAAATCAAACTGAAAATATATTATATTCAATGTCATTTTTAATCATATTTTTTGGCTAAAAATTTGTATTTTATAAATACATAAATAAAACTTAACTTATTTATCATAAACTAATAAAACTTAAATATTTAATTGTTTTTATTTGACAATATAAAGCAATTATATCAGTATAATAATTTATATTGATTACGATATTGTAAATTAAAGTCAATTAAATATTTTAATTTATCATAAACAAGTTTAATTCTTACTATCTTAATGTTTCACAAACTTAGACTACTCCTGATAACTGAAGCTAGTTTGATCTTTTTTGATAATTTCAGGCTTATTTGTATACTTTCCTAATTTTTAGGCTGGTTTTTCAAACTTTTGATCTTCTTTTTCTTAACAATTTTGTTTGTAATAAATTATTTTGTTACTATTTTGGTGTTTGATGTATTGAAACTTGACTAACAGTATTTTTTTCAGATTTTGGCTCATACTACTTATATTTGAAAAAAAGTCACAAATTCACAGAATCACTTTTGCACAACCTTAAAGTGAACTAATTACGAACTTTTTTAATTTAAAGTCTCATAAGTATTTTTTCTAATACAATTTATTGTTTGCTTATTATAAAATTGTACTTTTTTGGTTTAACTAAATAGAAAAAGTGATGCTTGTGCATTTCTGTAACCTACCTCTTTTACTTTAATTTTTCTTATAGACTCAGGCTAGTTTTTAGTCTTTCAGTTTGACTTTTATGCTTCAAAAAGTAACAACCCTGTTGTTTCCTGTAAATTAAGAGTCTTTAGTAAAAAAAGTATTTTTCAAATATACAAGCAAATTTATCATAGCTCTGAATAATTTTAAATTAAAAAAAAAAAAGTTTAGTTTTAACTTATACAAAAACCACAAATTCGTTTTTTTTTTCAATTCAGTCTAGTTTTATATTTTTTATATCTCAAGCTATCTTTTTACTTGAAAAATAAATTTAATTAAATTATTTTTTATTAAGGTTTTTTTGTTTATTTTACAGTTTTAGATATTTGGATGTGATTAACAGTAAATTTTTCCAGTATTCAACTAATGTATTGTATAATAAACTCAAGCTAACACAGGCTGGATTATTTGACTTAAAGAGTGGCACCCAGGTATGAGTAGCAATATTTTTGTTGTAAATTTGAAAGTTCACTAAAATTTCTATCTACTTTTTAGTTTTATGAGCTAGATAAATCAAATTACTAAAAACTTTCTCTAAATAGTTAAGAATACATGTCAAGTTAGAACTTTTAAATATTAAAAAAGAAAACTTTTAAATACAAAACAAGTAATAATTGGTTAAAAATTTTTTAAAAGGCATATTTAAAAATATTAGTCACAAACTCACTGTTGTTTATAAAGTTTAATAAGAATTCATTAAGTATGAAGAATATAAAATTTTAGAGCAGTATTTTTCCCCTTTTTGGTTTGCACCTTTAACTAAACTCCAGTAGAACTTTTACCTACTTTGACTCTCTATGTTTCAAAAGTTACTCAAAATTTTGTTAATCAGTAACAAAAATCTGATAGCTAAGATTAAGCTTTTTAAAATAAGATCAACTTGTAAAAAACAAGATGTTTAAAAATAGCTTTACTACTAAAAAAGAAGTTAAAATAACAATGTCTGTATTGATAACAATATTTTAGCTTCTGTTAGTCTTATGTACTTTAAAGTTGTTGATAGCAACAAAACTAATAAAACAAGTTGTATGACATTTTAAAAACATTGAAAATTTAACTAAGTATTTGAGAATTATTGATCAGCTTTTTTCAGGTGCATAGCTTATTTAAGATGTATAACAGAATACATTTCATTTTCTTTGAATTTATTTTAGTACTTTTGTAGTAAGGCTTATCAGAAATAGTTTCTTACTGAATTGGAATGAATACAAATTGAAATTAATCATACTGAAGTTTAAAGTTTTAAGATACAAAATGATGTAATAATCGAATGTTAAAAATTAAATAAGTGTTTATGCTAAATAAATTTGGTATAAACACTTATTTAATTTTTAACATTAGATTTTTACATCATTTTATATCTTAAAACTTTAAATTTCAGTATGATTTAATTTCAATTTATACATTCCAATTCAGTAAGAAACTATTTCTGATGAGCTTTACTACAAAAGTACTAAAATAAATTTAATAAAAATGCAATGTATTCTGTTATATATCTTAAAGAATTATTGATGTATGTTAACAGAAAATAATCAAAGAAATAAAAAATAAAGTCTTCAAGGTAAAAAAAATCACAAATATTTTCTAAAAGTTTATTTGTGTGCGCAATTGTGAATAGAAACTTAAATAAACTAAAAAAGTTGTTACACTTAGTTTTCAAATGCTTTATTTGACTTTTAATTTAGTGTTGTAATAATTGTTAGGTTAATGTTGCTTAAAGGCTAGAATTAATTTCATTTTATATTGACTATTCCATAACATTAGTAAGGTTCACGACTATTTAAATTTTGACAATTCAAAATTTTTTAATTCTTAATTTTCTATTAATTATATTGTTTAATAGACATTATAAAAAAAACTGTTTTAATTATAATCTTATCAAGTAGACCTACATAAGTTTTTTTTTTTGTTTTCTAAAATTGTTTTAATTTTTTTCTAGATATGGCCAATATAAGTTTAAAACATACTAAAATTTAAAAATGTTTTGTATTAGAGTAAATATTTATTTTATTTTTTATAAATTCTTTATTTGATTTTTTTTAACCATCATATTTTTATTATTTAGACTATTTTTGAAATATATTACTTTTTGAGTTGAGGAACTTAAAACATTTTTTAAGAACTAGACTGGTCATGTAACCAAACTAAAAGTAGTTAAGAAAATATGAAAGTCTTGTAAGATATTACAATGAATTAGTTTGAATAGTTTTTTAAAATGCTTGAATTGCTGGTTATGCTGCTATAAATGTAAATAAGTTTCAAACAAAACATTTTATTTATGGTAAAGTCCAGTTAAAGAAATATATTTTTTCTAACTTTAAAAACTTATTATACACAAAAAAAATAGTTCTCTTCAAATCAAGTATGCTAGCATTAACTTAATCATAAACTTACTTTTCTCTTTAAGAATCAATATGTTTTAAACAACTTAAGTACTCTGTATAAAGTTGTAGAACATTTTATAAACTATACCTATAACTATTACACAATTTTTAATTTTTTTTTTTTTTTGAATGGCTGTTTTTACTTTTGTAAAGAAAAAAAAAACTAAGTAAGCTTTATTTCATTTTAAAAATTGTGATAAAAATCTATACATTTTATAGATAGAGTCTAAAGTAAAAAAAAACTAGTTGAGTTATAACAAAATTTTAGTTTATGTAAACATTAAGCAATTATAGAACAAATGCACTTTTTAAGTGTGCTAACTACTTAAATACTTTTGAATTTTCAGGTTTTTTAAAATACAAACCATGATTCTTTTAAAAAACATAGGAAGTAAACTACAGACAATGCAAAATAGTCAATTGTCCACAAAATATCTGTGTTCTATTTCTAAGAGATCAATAGCTTGTTTTAGAAAAATTCAAAATGGGAACAGTTCTGTACTTTCATGGAATAATGTATCAAAGCAAGATAAGTTTCCTAAGCCATTAATTTTTAACAATTTTTTTCTGCGGGGTTTCAAGCAGCAGCACAAAGAGGATCTTAAAGTAGGTGAATCATTAAAAGAAGTTTCCTCTGCAAATGTAGATGCGATTACCCAGAAAGTTATTAGCTCTAATAAAATAAGTGCTGATCAAGCATGGTTAGTGAGACTTGGAATTTTGGAAGGCTACCTTTACAAAAAAAAAGTTTCTAATGTAAATGAAAATTTCCCTAAAGTTATGAGGTTTTTAATTTATGCTTTTATTGGTATTTACATTGTAACTTCTGGTTTTTTTAAAAACTCAAAACTAAAAAGTCTCTTTGAGTCAGATAAGTTTAAGTCTACTGATGAAACTGGAACTATTAGTGATGTTAGATTTGAAGATGTGGGTGGGGTAGATGAGGCAAAAGAAGAGTTGACAGATGTTGTTCATTTCTTAAAAGATCCTCAGAAGTTTACACAGTTGGGAGCAAGACTTCCTAAAGGAATATTGCTAGTAGGCCCACCTGGTACAGGAAAGACACTTTTAGCTAAAGCAGTTGCTGGTGAAGCTGGAGTTCCGTTCTTTTATGCTGCAGGTTCTGAGTTTGATGAAGCTTTTGTTGGAGTTGGAGCATCAAGAATTCGTCAGCTTTTCGAAAGTGCAAGAGCTCAAGCCCCTGCTATAATATTTATAGATGAAATTGATGCTTGTGGAGGTCAACGGTCAAAAAATCCAATGCACCCATATGCAAGACAAACAATTAATCAGTTGTTACAAGAAATGGATGGTTTTCAGGAAACAACTGAACCAGTCATTGTTCTAGGTGCTACAAATACTGGTGATGCCTTGGATAAAGCTCTTACTCGTCCTGGAAGATTTGACACTAAAGTTCAAGTTCAAATTCCTGACATTAAGGGTCGGACTGATTTGATTGAAATGTACTTGAACAAAGTAACTTGCTTAAAGGATGAAATAGACATAGAAAAACTTGCAACATTAACAATGGGAATGAGTGGAGCTGACATTAGTAATCTTGTGAATCAAGCAGCTTTACAAGCAGCAAAACTAGAAAAAACATTTTTAGGTCAAGATGATTTGGAGTTTGCACTTGATAAAATTAAAATGGGTCCAGAAAATAAAAGTAAAGTTAGGTCAAAGGAAGATGTAGAAAATACTGCTTTTCATGAGGCCGGCCATGCTTTGATTGCATACTTTAATCCAGCAGCACATAAAATCTACAAAGCAACAATTTTGCAAAGAGGCAGTGCTTTAGGTCATGTGAGTTTTCAATACAGGGATGACCAAAATATGACTAAAGAACAAATTATGGCTCAAGTTGATGTTGCAATGGGTGGTCGTGTAGCAGAAGAGCTGCTCTACGGAGAAGAAAAGGTTAGTACTGGAGCTTCTAGTGATATTCAAATGGCTACTAGCAGTGCTTATCAATTAGTTTGTCATCTTGGAATGTCAAAAAAACTTGGTTTAATGACTTATGACTTAGACACAATAAGTGAAGAAACAAAGCATCTTGTCGACCAAGAAGTTAAGAAATTTTTGGGAGAATCATATTCTAGAGCAAAAGATCTTTTAAACAAACATAGCTCACAGCATAAGCTTCTTGCAGAAGCGTTACTGAAGTATGAAACACTTTCAATGGATGAAATTAAATTGACATTAGAAAGTATGGACATTGAGGCAGTTAAAAGAAAGAGGAAAAGTTTAAAGTCTTCTATAAAACAACCTATAGATACAAACCCAGATACAAACTCTGGCATACAACTGATAAGAATAAACGTCTAAATATACACTTCATAGGTAAAACAATAATACTAAGTAGAGCCAAGGTGGGATTTTCTTTAAGTTTATGCTTATAAGCAGTCTGATTCTAATGATATCTGATCGTGGTAAGAAAAATTGCTTTGAAAATTTCTAATTAATTTTTGATCTGCTTAAATTGGTAGCTCTTACTCAACTGTTTACAATAGTAAGTTTTATGACTAGTCAAATATTGGTTTGAGAGTAAAATTGTTTTAATATGGTTATTATTTAAAAGGTTTATTCTGTTTTAAATTGTTACTTACATGTTTTAAGTATTTTTGAAAGAATCTTATTAAGTACTATTTTTTACTACTTGAAAAAACTATTTCTTTAAAAAGTTTTCAAATAATTAGTTAGCCTAGTTTATAAGTTAGTATTAATAAGCTACATTTCGTAAGTTGTTACATACGAAAAAAAAATGTTTAAATTATTTATTAGTTTATTTTTTGTTATTTGTTTTTATTGTTTAAACTATAGTTTTAGTTTAAGGTTTTTTAATATTTTATTTTATATCCAAAAGTAAAAGTACAATTTTCTTATTTTTTTAATACTTACATTTTTTAAACTTATAAAATAAATTAGATACAATTTGTGCTAATAGTATAATGTATATTTTAAATTTTTATGTACTTGAAGTTATGGGAAAGTCTCTCTTATCTAAGTCAATAAAATACTTTTTTTGCAATACTTTATTTTATTCTTCTAAAAAATTAAAATGTTTATTTATGTTAAAGATTGATTAATTTTTGTTTTTAGTAAACTTTCTAGTTCTAGTCTAAAACATATATATTAAAGTCTTAAATTTTCGAATTTTTTTTTCACAGTTTGCTGAAAGATTGTACAATAAAAAGTTAATAAAATAATATAAAAACATGTATTGAATTTACTTGTAGTAAATTTTTAATGATAACCTGGTGTAAACTATATTGTTGATTCTTAAAAATCTTACCAAGTTAAATTGTATTTTTTAATTAGAATAAGATCAAAAAATAAAACACCACTAGTAAAAAAACTAAATTTAAAAGCTTTTATTTATAAGTTTTTATTTGTAGTTTTACGTCGTTTTCAAATTTAGTTAAATTTTATTTATTAAGTACACTCTTAAATTAATTTATTATATGACTTACGACTACAAAAAAGTCTCAACATTTTTATCAAAAACTGGTTTTATTATGATTTTCTATGTTTTACTACACCAGTTGTCTCCCATGTAATAATCAAGTATAGTAGCGAAAGTTTGCTACAGTTATTGTATAGTTATCTGTTGGAACTATAAATTCAGGGTTTATACTCGCCAGGCTAAATAATTCTTTTGACAACGTTTTCCAAATTTTAGTCAACATCATTTTAAATGTGAATTTCTACAAGAAGTTAAAAAAACAAATTAAAAGTAAGGCTATCTTATCAAGTTGACAGGGTTTATTTATACAAGTGCTTGAAAGTTTCTGAGATTCTAAAAATATCAAATTTATAAACCAAAATAAAAGAAATCCTATTGTAAATAGTCTTACAAAACTTGAAGTAGTGACTTTCTAAATTTATTTTATTATAAACTTTTCATAATAAAAATTGGTCTACTTTAAATTAATATGTCAATGTACAAGTCAAGTTAGTAATCAAGTGAGCTAGCACTTCTAAAGTTATAATGTTAAATATTTCTGTATTGGCTACATAATAATTAGATTTTGACAACTCAAACTCTGTAAATTAGCCTAATTAGTTTAGCCTAATAAAATAATTTGAAATCATAAGAACGAACAAAATATACTAAAAGGTCCTATTATTTGTATTATACGCTGTTCCAATTAAAAATGAATGAAGTTAAAATGGTAACTAGATAATATTTTAACCTTAATCTAAGTTTCGTACATATTTAATAGTTAATTTTAAAGTATTTTATTTGCATAACAAGTTTATAGTTCCTGCTGTAAAAGTCGTTCAATTAAAAAATTGCATTAATAACGAGATTGTCATAAATAAATGCACCACACAGTAATATAGAAAAAGCTAAAACAGTTTTTTTAACTAGATTGCATCATTTTCAAGACTTTACATTATAAAAAAGTAACAATGGCAGCAAGTAATTCTTTTTAAGTTATTGCAGTTTCCGTAAAATTTTATTAGTTTACAGTGCATTATAAAATTTTAAGTATTTAAAAATAGAAAGAAATTCAACTTTGTACAACTAACACGAGCTAAATGCATAAAAACTTTTTAATCTTTTTGTTAACGTTTTGTAGTTCAAAGTTAAGTAACCAAAGCTGATGTACTCCGAACTACTGCGGTCTCTAGCTTTGTGGGAAACCGCCTCTGTAACAGGTTCGGCAGTTTCGACAGGAGCCAGATTAGCAGTAGCTTCAGGGCCATCTTTATCTTTAGTTGCTACCTCGGTCTGCGACCGAGTGCAAGAGTGTTTAAGAGCTAATACCCTTCTCATTCTACTTATAGTTTAAGTTTAAATATAGACTAACAAGTATCTACATGCTTTATTATACAATACAATCAAAGAACGATAATAAAAGTTATTATATGAGAAGGCTTCTTGCAGTTCACAATTCTAGTTGAGCTGTAACAAATGGTTGCTCGTACAGTTTACTGGTTCAGAAAGTAAGGACTTATACTTCCTCGTTGACACTGGATGTAGAGCGCGCAAGATAAAAAGATATAATATTCAAATAAAGAAAATTATAAATAAAGTAATAAGTTTATGCCACCGAATGCGTGGGCTTATGGGTCGAGTTCAATGTTCAAAATGATCCAAACTGGAAGTTGTTGCTGCTTGTCTGCTGCAGTATGCGTAGGCTTATGAGTATGGCACGTTAACAACTTAAATCAAGTTGTACGCCCCGTCGACGTTGCTAAAGTAGTTATACAAAATGTATATAGAACAAGATATAAAAACTACGAAGTTATGAAGTTAAGTACAAAGTAAATGTTTCAGACAAACAAACAAATACTTGAGTAAGAATGTTTCACCAGAAATCATCTAGATTTTCCAAGATGGCGACTTACACTCACAACGCCAAGAGAAAGTTTTCCATGAGTTCAGCTATTTTTCCAAGATGGCGGCTTACGCTTCGGACTGGAAACTGGCGTAGTGGTGCTTCTTGTTAACGTCGAAATCTAAATGATCTGCTTTCTCGTTTGCTCTGCTGTTTATATACGTCTTTCTTATATAACAATCGCCTGGTCAAGACATGGTTGCATGATGTAACATGCTGATTAAAGCATGAAACCCGGTGTGATCGGTAGTTAATTCTACATGGCAAAAATGCGTCAACTAGCGGTTGTTATTATTTTTAGAAACAATGTTTTTAAAAACCAAAGTGTTTTAATCATTTTAAAAATTAGTAGTAAAAGAAAAGGATTTAAATATGAAATTACTTATAAACTCGATTTTTGGACTATCGAAGCGAAAATAATAAAATTTTCACGTCGATGTTCAACAAAGCTACTCTGTTTTATAAGCTTTTGAATTATAAGGTGTAAGTATTTATGGTCTTAAGTCATTGAAACGGAAATGTATTTAGGTTTTATTGTTGTACAAGTTTAAAAAAATGAAAACAGTTAGTTTAATATACATTCATTGCTTAAGATTTTTATAATTTTTAAGTAATATATAGGAGGTTTGAAAAAGTACTAAAATACAATGGTTTTCTCAGAACAGTGCTTATTCACTTATCCGGACAGTTTCGTTCAGAAGAAAATTCAAAAAAATTTCAACATTAAACACTAACATTTTGTATGATACAATTATTTAAACTTTCATCTGTATAAAAGTTTTAAGTGATTTTTAATTCCGTAAGTTTTCTGCTGAAAAACGTGAAAGAACTATTAAACATACGTCTATACTTTCTTATTTTAGCAAAACGTACAATAAAAACTTGTTTGTTATATGTGATATGTTTCCGTTAAATTGACTTTTATATTTAGTCAAAGTTTTTCGTTATGTCTGTTTTTTTTTTGTTTAAAAAGATATTTTTCACTTAGAGATTTAGGTTGACATTGTTTTGTTTTTAAAGATAAATTAAGTTTATAATCCTCTTAAACAAAAACTTATCTTTTTTTTTTTTAATTAATAGTAAGGGCAGGGGGAATCACAAATGATAAACTTTACTTGCTTGACCCTTAAAAAACGTATATCGTTGCAGAAAGTTAGTAAGTCGGATGTTTTTCTACCTTAAAAAAATAATTAACCTAAAATTTAGCTTTTATTATTTATAATTTTAATATATATTACTGACAATTACTATGTGTTTGTTTTTACCATAACACTTATATTATGCATTGTATGCAGCATTTATTTTATTATATAATATTGATTTTCGTACTTATACAGAATTTCGGTTATCCGGACATGTTTACATAAAAATTTTGCTCCGCGTGTCCGGACAAGTGAATAAGCACTGTATTTAAATTCTACAATTTAACAAAAAACTAATTAAGAATTTTCATAAGGCTAGATTTTTTCACACTTATAAGAGAGAACAAAATGATGGTATAATTATTTTTAATGAAAAAGCAGTTAAAAAAAATATTCTTTATATTGGTTAACTAACTTTAGGCTTTCGTAAGCAATCTTGTTTTAAACTGGGTTCTCACTAGTTATATACCGTATCCCAAACCGGAACTGGTTATCTTTTGCTTGGAACCGGTTACTGGTCTTAATTTAAAAAAAGATCCGGAACCAGATTCTGCCGGATCCTAGAATTAAAAAAAGATCCGGATCCTAGCTGAAATTTGGTCGGATCCGGATCCAGTTAGTTTGGAAAAACTTTATGTTCCGCGATCAGCTTCTTTTAGTTTTATTTACATAGATTGTTGTGGTTCGAATATATTCAATATATATATAAAATTAGTCAAGCGAAACAGACTAATTAAGCTTTAGTTAATCAATCATTTGTTATAAAAATTCGAAACATACATTAATTTATTAAAATTTATTAAGTTTCTCATCTTAATTATGACCATTTTTTAAAATATTTTTGATTCAAATTTGAAAAACTTTTGGAGTAAAAATATATTTTTAGTTCCATTATAAAAAAATTAGGGAGATACGATTTGGTTCTCCTTTTAAATAAGTAAATAGAAACAGGGTTTACACACGGTCAGGATAAATCAGGATAGTTTTGTAAATCTAGTAATTTTTAAATTTTCAGAAAACATATATTCTAGATTTTAAATTAAAAAAGGTTTAGTTGAATACAGGTTGTTATAATAAAATTTGTTATTATTATGTTTTTTGGTAAAAACTTTGAAAAGCTAAAAAAACATTTTAAAGCATTTGATAAAACTCCAGATGACTCAGTACAGTTTTGTTGGCAAAAAGAGTGGCAACCATGTAGAAATACAAGACTAATAGGTATCATATTAGCTTTAATATAATTAATTTGTTGTATTTTGTTTTAAATTAAACGATTTAAAGTTCTCGACTTAAATTTCTTTAAGGAGATTTTTATCCAATATTTATTTTAACAGTTTACTACTAACAAAACAAGGTTTCACTCCTATACTTGCATACAGGAGATCCTCAGTTGTTGTAAATAGGTCTTATTCAAATAGAATCTATTACTCTATTTGAATAACACCTATTTACAACAACTGAGGATCTCCTGTATGCAAGTATAGGAGTGAAACATTGTTTTGTTAGTAATAAACTGTTAAAAAAAATATTGAATAATTAATTTATATCAGTTTCATAGTTAATTTTTTCTTAATAAAAAATGTTAACTGCACAGAAATTTTTCAACGTAAGTGCGGAAGACCCTTGTTATGCATTTTGAAGACTTTGCAATAAACTAATTAAAAGAGGTAATGCTAATTCGTACAGCACTTCTTCTTTACTAAAGCATTCGAACTCAAAACATCAAAGTTAAATTTCGGAGGCTTGAAAATAATCATCATCATCATCCAATAAAGCAGTCAGCGATAATTCGTCCCAAACTTTAAAACAAAGCAAACTAACAGCAATGAACCAAGCTAGTATTAAGAGTTATCGCCCTGTTCAACAATGGAAAATAAACGATCTTTAAACAATCAAAATTCATAAAAAACTATGAACATGATTGCTATGGACAACCAACCATTTTCAATTACTAGCGATCAAGGTTTCATAGACCTGTTGGCTGCTTTAAAGCCAGGTTAGTTGATTGTGAGCACTAAGTACTAAACTGGTACAATTTTTCCTCAGACTTATGAATTTACAAGTGACAAATGAGCAAATTCGTAGACAAAGACATCACATCATTCTTTAACTCTTTAACAGCACATCGCTTAAATGAAAGCTTTGAGTACAAACACCGAGCTTTGCACTGTAAGGAAACAGAGTGTTCTCACACTGGCTTTAATATTTGTGAAAACATAAAGCAGATGCTTGAAAATTGGGGTATTAATATGAATTGCATTCACGTTTTTCTGCGCGACAATGCATTTAGCATGAAGGCTAGTATGTTGACTTTAGAATCCTCTTCAGCACCCTGTTCCATTAACACGCTTTAACTCATAATTAAAGATGCACTATTTTCAGAAAGTAATACAAGTGTGTTAATCGCCAAGGCCCGTCAAACTATTAGCCACTTTAACTATTCTTCTACAGCGTTTGAGAAACTAAAAAAATCCAGGTCACTTTAGGTTCATCAGTGTCAATGCAAAAAGCCTTGTTACTTATGCAAGATGCTGAAATAAGGTGGAACTCAAACTACCTAATGCTGAAAAGATTAGAAAAATTAAAAAAAAGTGTCCATAACAACAAATTTAAACCCTAAAACATTCTTACAGCTGATAAATGTAAACTTGTTAGCCTCCTTTATGAACTGCTCTAACCTTTTCATATAGTAACGCCGAAGTGTAGTAAAAACAACGCATTGCTGTCAAGTGTAATCCCGCATGCATCAATACTAAAAAAGGTTTTTAATCATAAAACTAATAGTCCACCAGTTCTAGATCAAAGTAGTTCTACAACCTTGGCAGAAAGTATAGAAGAGGCTTTCGAAAGAAGGTTTATACTTCTAATAACAGCACACGAATAAACCTTCACGATAACGACTTGTTTTTACTCCAACAGTTGTTGATCCACGGTATCGACTTGACTTTTTCCCTGTTAATCTCAAGCAGATGGTTGTAAAGCTACTGAAATCACAAGTAAAAAATCATAGTTTTTGTGAGACTGGTAGAAGTGGTCAAGTTCCTCTAGTACCGCCTAATAAACTTAATGCTTAAATACCTACAAATGATATTTTTTAAAATATTTTGTCGTTCTATTCTACATTTAAATTGGAAAGATGTGCTAACACTAACGAAAGTGAGTAGCAAAATTCAGTTGATCAGGAAATTGAGACAAAAATTAAGTCTTTTTCGGCTTAAAAAAATTATCTGCTGAAGAAGTTCAAGAAGCTCTAGTCTTGTCTTAGAGAAACTCAAACAAGAAAAAATACACACCTCTTGCTAGGTTTGCAAAAAGGTATCTTTCGGCACCACCATCTTCTGTTTATCCTGAAAGGTTACTTTCAGAAGCTGGTAACTTGTACGAACAAAAGTGGAATCTATTGCTTCCAAAAACTTTTACTTCTTCATAACAAGTTGGAAAAACAAGAATACGTTTCTTTGTAGCTTATTAACATTGATATGAGTAAATGTTATCTACCAAATTCCTTACTTTTGTATATGTAAACAGTTGCTGAAGAAAATATTGTAAGTTAGAGCCTATTGTAAAGCCTATCAAAAAGAAAAAGTTTGTTAATTGACTCTTCGTGCTAAAATTTCTTCGTTCAAAAGTGACCCCTCGTGAAAAAGTGACGCTTTGTACAAAATTGTCTTCATGCAAAAATATATCTTAATGCAAGAGTGTCTTCGTGCATATTTGACCCAATTTATCTAAATAAAATTGCTACTCGGCCTGCGTTGATATTTTTAGTACAAGTCTAAACAATATGTCCATTTATGGTCTCTTTAGACTTTACATACTTCTATAGCAGATATTATGTTTCACAATATCTTATTTTTAAAAGTTTAACAGGTTGTTATAAACAGAAAATTTAAATTAATTAAAAAAAAAAACGTTTTACTTTGACCTTAAATTAGCTTTTGCATTTTGATAAACTAAAATGTAGTTTTTTAATCTATCAAAAACTTTTTTTAAATTATAAATAGGAATATATCATCAGAATAATTATTTTGAGAATTAGGTAAATAAAAAAGTTTTTATTTAAAATATGGTAAATGTATTTTAAAAACCTAAAAAAATGTTCATTTCTTTTATAAATAAATACTTCCTTGAACACTTGTAAAAAATTGTTACTTTTATTAAAAATGTAATAAGCTCTAAGTATATAGAATTGTAAGCATTGTGAACTTAAAACCGATCTGTTTATTTTTCAAAAACAAAAAATTAATTACTAACATAAATTGCACTAAATTAGTTTCTATTAGTATTCTAACAAAAAACTGTTTTGAAATTGCAAAAAAAACTTAAATATTTTTCTATAAAGCATTGTTACATCTTTGAAAACAAAATCTATAATGACTCAAACATATCAAAACATTTTTTTTAGAGCTCACTACAACAGTTTTATAAAAAGTAAGCAATAAATTTACTACCGTAAAATATAGAAAACTACAATTATTTTTTCTGTCTCCTTTTTCTGTTCTTCATTGATTGCAAAAACTTCAAATACATCTCGTATGAGGTTCTTCCACGACCAAGACCTTTCCTTCTACTTATGTTTTTTCTAGCTTTTTTAAGCTTTTCTTTTTTCTTTTTAGTCTTTTGTTTTTTAAGCAACCTGTTTTCTCTAGAAAAACGTTAAACATTTTATTTTTTTTCAAAAACACTAACTTATTTAAATTAATATCTTCGAAACTTAGTGTTCTAAAGTAAAAATAATGTCTTGAAAAAAAAACAAGCTTTGGTATCAGTAGAACTACTTTTTTTTTTAAGTTGTAACTAACTCATCTTGTATAGTTTCGCGTATCCAAGGCAAATAATAGGCAACGTTAGTGTAAACTCCAGGCTTTTTAGCGAGTCCACACCCAATTCCCCAGCTGACAATTCCCGCCAACTTCCACACTTGTTCGTTTTTGTCATAGCATGAGAGTGGCCCTCCGGAATCACCCTTTGCATATTTTAAGCTTGTAAGTGACATGCATAATATAATAGTAAGGTTGCGTATTAAGTAATTTTTTTAGTATTCTTGTACTTGTGAAGTACCTGGCAGGCGTCTTTGTCTCCAGCTATTTTCCCCGCGCATATCATTTGATCGTTGACTCTGCTTCCTAACCAATCAGGTTTTGTGCAGATGTCGCGTCCTATCACGTCAACCTGCACGTGGTTCAGTGTCGTTGGGAACATGACGTTATTTGCTGTTGTATGTTAAGCTCTGATCACACTAATTTCAAATGCGCATTTGTGTTGCGGTATTAATTGCAACACATTTTTTTTCTACAATGAATTTTTTTTTCAAAATAATACTTTGTTTCGATATTTTCTAGCTACTATTTGTTAAATATGATTTTTTTTTAAATTACTGCCAGTATTTTTTAACGCGGAGTTAAAAAAATTATTAAATCGATTTTTTTTTTAGATTTAGTCTTCTTCGAGTTTCTTATCAGGTTTTTAGGAAAAAAATGATTGCTTTATAAAAAATAACAAATTTAAAAAAGATACTGATTCAATCCTTGTTTTTGACTAAATAAGCGGTGTCGAAATATATTTGAGAACTGTTTTTGTTAACCTTTTATCAAGTTATCAAGGTCTAAAATACTTACAATTGGATTTAAGTTTTCCCCACCCACTGACATAACACTCTCTTCCATTTTGAAACACCTCCTCATCTTCAGGTAGGCAAATTGGTTGAGCAACATCTGAATATACCAAGGGGGCATCAAACTGAAATTTTTTTAAACTTTTATAATACTAAATTTTATTCTTTTAGTACCTATACCTTTTTTTTCATGATATACTAGATCGTAGAATTTTGATAAAAATTGTTGTACTATTTATTTGGAGAGTGCAATCAATTACTACTCTGATAAAAACTGTTTCTCCTAAAAGATGTTAAAAGTTATTTTGTTTGAAAGAACGTTTAAAAAAAAGGTTATTTGAAGATTTAAAACAAATAAAAAGTTAAAAAATAAAAAATTACCCTCATCAATGTTATATCATTTTTGTAAGTTTTGTCGTCAACGTAATCCGGGTGTTGAAACATAGACTTTACTTTTCGCTTCTGTGATTTTCCAATGCCTCTGTATTTCAAATCAGACGCACCAGTAAAAGCCTCCCACAAGTTAGTCATTTGCCGTCTGCATATTTAAGCAAGAAAAATAAAGATTAGTTTTGTGTTTTCAAAGAAGAAACATCTGACAAGACAAACTGTTGTTCGAAAAAGTATTGATAACTTTTTTTTCCTTAAAAAATTAAGAAATAAAGGTTAAGTTTAATAGTTTTTGTAAACATATATTTTTTGAAAAACTATCATAGTTTATTGAACGAAAAAAAAAAGACGCTCAAAATATTTGATCCTAGGACCTGGTCCACAAATAACCTTTTGGTACTCGAGTCGCACACAAGGGATACCTTTTAAAGTCTTGTCTAGGACACTAAACAGAAATAAGTTGTATTTTAAAATAAAAGAACGGTAGAGTTTTAAACAGATTTAAAAAATACTTAAAAATATTTTATACTTTTTAACTAAAAAAAACAAAAAATAAGAACTATTCTGACTCATTGTTATCATAACTATTTAAATACTTTATTTTAAAATATATAGTTTTCGGAAACACTTAATAAACTTGTAAGACTTCAAATATTACTTTGCTGTACAATGAGCAGCTGTTAGAATCCAATTTTTATTGATAATTGATCCTCCACACGTGAGAAAATTGTTGAAGAACAAACTTACCTGTATAAGTATTTTACAAACTCAATTTATTTAAAGTAAAAAATATTGGCAAATGTTCAAAAAGCCTAGAAAAAGTACTTCTTGTTGAACTAAAATGTTTAGATTATACAACAAAACACACAGTATTAATTTCTCTTCCGACTATTTTTAGTCTAACTAATAAATAGAAGGAAATTAAGAATCATAAAAATCATTATAAGTGAACAAAAAATAAGCTTTTATTATTTATTTTATCAAAAATTCAATATAAAAAGTTGTTACAAAAAATTTTAAGTCATAAGTTGCTTGTGTATAACTTAATTTATGTTGAAAAAGAAAAGTTTTTATGACTTTCTAACTAGCGAGTGTATACCTAGCTAAATTGTTAGAATTATAGCTTATGAAAAAATTATTTTATGCTAACATGGACCTAATAATTAAAAATGTAAATCAATAGACTTTTTTTTTAATTTAGGTGGATATTTTAGTAATTACAATAAACATTGAGCTTTATTAAAAAACAAAACATTGCTTTTACTTGTTGTTTTAAAACTCATAATTAAAATGTTGATATAGTAATGATTTCAAAGTTTATACAAGTAAGAAAAGTTTTTTTGTTATCAAAGTTACATTTTATTAAACAGACCAAAGTTCATGTTTTATTCTTTATAACTTTTAAAGGCGGTGTAAAACTTTAACTTTATAACCTGCCAGGGGTACTTTTCTATTTCAACCTTGACCCCGTTGTATATTCTTCCGTGAACTTTATGGTTACCACTTATCCTGTCATCATTAGCAGGTGGCTTTGAGTTGAAATACTTTACCGGTTGACTATCGTGAATGTCTCGTTTACCCCTATGTTTTTCTCCAACTATTCCACAAACGTCACCTAAAACATTTTTCTATTCTAAAAACATTAGTAACTTGTAAATGTTCATCGTTTCGTAACTACTTTTTCAGCTGACCTTAAATATCGTGTTTGTTTTGTTCTTTTATGGAAAAAAGTTTTAAAGTTTTTTTTTGTTTTGATATTTACTTATTTTCACACTGGTAAAGTTCTACAACATTAATGTTAATTGACTAAGTATTTTGCTTCAGAAGTAGTACAGCTTGACTTTGTTATACTGAAATTTGTTGTCAAATTTATACCAAACTCAGTTAGTTTATAAATAAGCCGCACTCAAAAAGGATTAAGGAGATTATTCTCTAGTATAAAAAAAATGAACAAATTTATTACAATATTTACTGTATTGTTTGATGGTTTTCAAGAATCTATTTATAGATTTAAAAATCTTTTATGTTAAGCTAAAAAGATAATGTATATTAATTATAAAAAATCCAAAAATTCTTGAGTATAATCGTGAAAAACATCTTCTTAAACGATCTTTTAGCACAAGCAAATAACTAACATCTATATTACATAATGAGTAAAAGATTAATTATGGTATTGCGAGTTCTTTGGTTTTACAGCTACACAAAAAATAATTATTATGGTCAATTAAATTAAATTTAATTTGTAGTTATAACAGCTAACTGTTATTACTTTTTTCTGTTAGAAACGTAGTACTTTGAGAAAACATGAATTTAAAAAAAAAACGATCACTTCTAACCCGATCATTTCTAACCCGATAACTTTTAACCCGGTCACTTCGAACCCGATCATTTCTAACCCTATCATTTCTAACCCGATTACTTCTAACTCGATCACTTCTAACCCGATCACTTCTAGCCTGATTGTTTCTAACCCATTTTACTTGTCTATTTAATTTTTATTTTTTCATCTGGATTTCATGCAGAAACAAACTAGTCTTAAAAAGTTATTAAAGTTATTGAAATAAAATAAAAAACTTAAATTTTCAGTTACTTTAAAACATAATGATTTCAATGTGTTAAGTAAAAAATTTTTTAAATATAAATTTTAATTTTAGTATTAACTTAATATAATTGTAATTTATTTTTATTACCACAATTTTTTTATTTTTCATCCTACACATATTTTCAATTTTTTTTCATAATTTATTTTTTTGTTTTTTCAATCTACTTTAACAAACGTTTTTCTTTAATTACATATAGTTTACTAAATCGTTTACTTTACAATATTTTGAATTCTTCTTTGTAGGATTTTAAAGTAAGCAGTCATAGCTATATTTAAGTTAAACCTTATTGTAATTTACGCGACTATAATAATTTCAACATAAGCATACTAAAATTTAGACCTTTACAATTGTAATATTCAGATACAAAAACCTTTAAATTACAGTCTAAAAGCTAGAAGTCTGACGTAAATATTGTACTATTGCTGACTATCGTATTAACGTTTTATAGTAGGTTAGTTTTAAGTTTTATCTTAATTACTTATACAAATTTTTCTACAACTTGCATAGGCCTATTAAGATAATGGAATTCAAACAAACATTAGGAGAAACTAAATACTTTTGTTATATCGTGTGGAAAAGAATATTTTTATATATAACCTAGCTATTAAAACAGTTATGTCATATAACAAACCGCAAAAGTATGTTACGTCGATTGACCGTCTTGATTTCACATAATTAATAAGTTCCTACTTAGTCCTAAAGCAAAAAAAAGTCACTAATAATTAAACAGACGTGTTTATTTGTATAACAAGTCAGAGGGTAATTAAATCTCGCCTAGGTTATCTTCCTCAAAACTTTCACTTGAATTTATATAATATACGAAATGTTTTAATTAGGACTTAAATTAGTAGTTAAGTTGACTAACACTTCTTTAAAATTTACTTTATTATGAACAGTTGAAATGACGTAAGTAAAAACGAAATAAGTACTAAAAAAACACTTTGAGTTAGAATAACAAATTTATTATATTAAATTAAGTATAAATAAGAGCAGAAGTTTATAAAAACTCCATCAAGTTCTTTGTTTCCTTTAATCAACTAATTTTAAAGGCGATTATTACTCGCAACATATTTACTTTTTATTCATAACAGTAAAGCCAGCTTGAAGTCTATTGACATTATTCTCGGTGTTTTTTTGCACCTCTAAATTTCTATAAATGTCATGTGTTTTTTCTTTATTAGAAATTTGAATTTATATAATGGTTACACAATAACAGTACATAGAATTTTTATTATTTTATTATAAGTCTTTAACTTATATATATTGATATAATAACTTATACTTACATTTCATATTTAATGATAGCTAAATAATCTAAAGAAACAATAACTTTTAAAAGATATCAAGAAAATTAATAAAGAAGTTTCTACTATTAATCGTGAGAAATTCTTTTTGCAATTTAAAGTTTTGAAAACTTTTAAATTTTTAAGAAAAATGTAAATTTATTTTGCTCTATATACGTCATGTTTTAAAAGAAAAAAAGCAAAATAATAAGTTTTCGACCCTTTATTTTTATAGTTAAGTTTATTATATAGTATTTGTTATTTAATCTTTAGATATAATTTACCATTGGCTAAAAGAAAGAAAATTAAATTTAAGTTTTAGTAAATGACAGGTTCTAAATATTGAAAAAAAAACGTCTACCTCTACTTTTGACTTTGTATTGAACAGTATACCCTTTCGTTTTAAGAACTTAAAATTTAATGATAATAATTATAAATGAAACCATCATATTAATTACGACTACTAAGTTTTAATAACTGTATTATTATAAGTTTCCTATATACTGATGTTAGTATTCTTAAAAAGTTGTATTTTGTATAAATTCGCCCTAAATTTGAATGCAACTTGCCAATCTGGTCTCCATACTTAAAAAACATATACTAACCATATAGAATCTCTTCAAAGAAAAAGTACAGAATAGTCTTTAACCGCCGCAATACTCATTATATTTCTTACATTGACGACTATCAAAACTTAATATTTAATCTTTAAAATAAAGAAGGCTTATACTTTTCCTAAAGGTTTTTAAAACTAAATAACTACAGTTAGTTTAAAATTAATTTTTGAACCTTATTAAAATAATTTATTACCACGAAAATAAATTGAAAAATGCATGCAGTTATAACTATCTTTCAGTTTAAAATTTGAGTTAGCTTTCAAACAAAACTAATCTTTGCATCAAAATTAAACAACTTTGAATCAAGTTTACTTGATTAAGATAAGATACTTTATTTTAGAAACTATCAGTAATTTAACAAATTTTAAACCTTTAAACCATTGATTTAATATTTAGGATTTTGTTCATTCTATAGTTTGATTTAATTAGCAGCGCCTTTTCTTTATAAATAATACACCACTTTTCAGTATTTTCGATAGATATTTATTTGACCTGTGTTCTTAATGTGCTTTGGACTTTAGGTTTTAAATTTAGGGGTTAGTCAATGCAATTAAATTATTTTTTTTTACAATTTTCTGTACCTTAATACCAATAATTTTTATTTTAATTGTATCGATTATGCTTTAGCAATGCGACAAAAATAGTTCATAAAAAAGAGAACGAAATACCAAACGGTTGCACAAATATACAGAACCTAACTTTAAAAGTCAGGATGTGTATATCCGGTTTATGTTTGAACAAGAAGAAAATTTATTCATGAATTTTTGTAGTTTGTTTGAATTCTGACATTCCAGTATGTTCTAAATAAATTTTATAAAAGTTCCCTGAACCTTATTTTAATGTAGAAGTACGTGATTCAGACTATTTTGCTGATTGCTGCACTAGAATCATTGAAATAATTTACTAAATCGTCTCAATATTTGTTTCTGAATTTTGCAGAGAAGGTTTTTTTAGTTGAAAAGAAATTAAAAGTTAATTCTAAAATGAAAAGTTCTGTAGCTGTGTTTGGTTTTATTGAAATTCACTGGTCGTTGAAAAAGTTGATGTTAAAGTTGGTAAATATGAACTTAAAACCAAATTTGTTAAAAACCTTCTCCTTCAAATCATAAATAAGTTAATTAGTATCATAATAAAAAGTTGAATTATTTTGCTGTTAATCTACAAAAGCTAGACAATACTGTAGTTTTTGATTTTAAGCTATATAAATTTTCGTCTCTTCGTTGTGTGTCATTTAGTTTAAGTGGTCCAGATTTTAATGCCTGGGTATAGCGTAGGACAACAAACTTCCAAAAGCAATAAATATCAAAAATTTAATTTTATCAAAAGCTATCTGAACTTTAAGTTTTGTTTTGAACAAAATAAACTAAACTTCATTAGAAACAATTTATTTTGTTGAGATTAGCTTGTCGTTAAAACAAATTCTTACTTTAAAACAATTATAAATTAACATATTAATACAGATCTGGCGAATAATTGTCGGGTTATATCGGGTTAAAAGTGATCGGTTTAGAAGTGATCGTGTTAGAAGTGATCGGGTTAGAAGTGATCGGGTTAGAAATGATACGGTTAGAAATGATCGAGTTAGAAGTGACCGGGTTAGAAGTGATCGGGTTAAATGATCGGGTTAGAAATGATCGGGTTGGAAGTGATCGGGTAAGAAATGATCGGGTTAGAAGTGATCGGATTAGAAATGATCAGGTTAGAAATGATAGCGAGTTAGAAATTATAGTAAACCCTTTTTTATAATGTATATTTTTTTAACACGTGGACACTTTCGTATTTTAACTAACAAGGAATGTATCACAACTAGTTTGTTTTGTAACTATCGTAAACCGTGTAGGAAAGTATACATGTAGAAAATTAATTACATTTAAAGTGTTTGCTTAATAAAGTATAGCACAATTTATATTAAAAAAAATAATTTCTTATCTACACAAATGTTTACAAAACCCGCTTTACAATAAAAAATACAATGAACCAAATTTAATTATTTTAATTATTTATTATTTGGTTTTTTTTTAAGTTTTATTTTCTCACTTGACATTACTACTGATTAAAATTTATATTAACCTTAAAATAAAAGTACACGACAGCTAATAAATTTCAGTTTAAAGTGTAAGTTAGTTTATTACGCCAATAACGCTTATCGTTAAGTAACACTAAGGTTTATTATTTATTTTATATTTTTAGGTCAACAAAATAAAACTATCAATTGATTTTATTTATAAAAACTATTTACCTTGATGAATTGTAGTATGTTTAGTATGTTCGTTTTCGTTGATTGCTGAAGTTTGTGGTGAATTGTGTTCATGTTCTTCTGCTGGAGTGTGCTCGTGTTCTTCATTAAGACTATTTTCATGCTCAGTTTCATGATTCTCAAGATCATGATTTTCGTTCTTTATTTATTATTAAATACTGGTTAATTTTACACAAAAAAAGGTATAAGCTGGTAAAATCTTTTTAATTAACACCATTTTGACAATAATTTCAAAAGTATTAACAAAAAATGTTTATTGATGTTATAGAAGACTTCAACTATTCTTCACGTAAAACTATTTGATTTAAAGTATATGTTTTAAGATAGCCATACTTTAAATAACTGTACTCCTAACAGTTGAGTTTTTTCAAAGCCTATATTTTTTAGTACTTTTAGTACAAGTTTGCAGAAAGAAGTTACAAATTTGGCTAATAAGTTCTTAAACAAGTTATTTCTTTAAAACTAAATTAAAGAAAAACAATGTTTTTTTTTTCTTTGAACAAAAGCTTTGAAAAAAAAAATGTTTAAAAAATTATTCTAACTGTTATTAAAAACATTGTTTATTAAAGATTATTTGTTTTTGACGTATTTTAATTAAACTAAACTTTATTTTTCTCAATTTACTTTCATAAGTTTTTCATTTAATGTAAAAGCGTAGTTTAGGCTTAATAAAAAATGTTAGAAACAAAATATACAACAGGTCTTCCATTTGATTAATTTGGTCCTTTGAAAATTTTATCAGTTAGTATTTGGCGGTGTTTTTATTTTTATGTAGATCAAAGAATAATGATTCCGATCTCAGCGTTTTATTAAGGTGCACATTTTCTCCATATAGTATCTTTGACATTTTGAAAGGAAACACATACATTGGTATAGTGAGTATAAGTTTTAGAGTTAGTTTATAGTTCTCGTTTAACTCCGAAGTTTAATTGTTTTTTAAACTGTATAAAACAATAATGAATTTTTTTTCTGATTATTAACTTTAAAATAAGGTGTATTTTATTTCAAAGTAATTTTTAAGCGTTGTGTATGGGTTTTAAAAGTTTGATAGCAAAGTTAAAATTGTTGCATACTTTTTCTTTATTGTTTTTACTCATTTGCATGTTTCTGGGTTTTGGGTTTTTTACATTAATTTCTTTTTTATGTAAGTTTTTTTGGTTTTCATGGATACTCTCCATGTGTTTGATGTTAACTTCATCTCCACCGCCAACTGATCTTCCAGATTGATTTGGAAAACCACAATTCGATACTAAACTATTTTTTTCATTAATCGATCTCTTTTTTATACTCTTTACTTCTGTTGTAAACAAAAATAGTTTGTGAAAACTTTTCTTTTCGATTCAATTGTATACTGAAATAAATATCTTTGAGTGACAAATTATCAAATACTAAGTGAAAGAGGTTAAAGCTATAATTCTAAAATTTAAAAAAATATTTTAGTTAAATACTAAATAGTTTTTTTTACAAGGTATCTAAAACTTTTATGAACTTGGTATTAATAAAGTTTGAATTTGTAATAAATAACTTTTTTGAGGAAACAGGGATATATTATAAATTTATCAGGTTTTAATCTTTGCTATCTTTTTCAGTGAAAAATAAGCAAAAAGTATATAACAGTTCTAATAAGTTTGTATTTTTAAATGCCTATAAGTAATGCAAAACATAAATTTTTGATTTATTTTTTATTCTGCTTGTTAAATTAAGAAAAACTTAATTTTACTTAAGCTAACTTATATACAAAATATACGTATAAACTAAAAAAGTTATATTGTGTTTAAAAAGTTTGAAATAAATATAATAAACCGTTTTTTAAAGCCGTCATATAGTCTATTATTACTCTTTTATTACACCAAATAGTTTTAGTTTTGTTGTTAACTTCTACTTCATCTATTTTTATGTTAATTTAATCAATGTTTTTTTTTTTGCAGTACACTGTTAATAACTCTTATATATCAGTTTGGTAAACTAACTACTTACAATCAATAAAAAAGTAAGATATAAGCAAACCTTGTTGATGAGTTGTATTAAAAGAAGTTTGAATTTTTTGAGGCTTTTCAACTTCGACATTAATAACTGTTATTGAACCTTTATCTGATATTAAAAGTAAAGTTTGAATTTTTTAAGATATTAATTTTTTTCTTATGAAAATAAGGCACATTCAAATAACTTTAATTAGAAAAATACTTTTACTAAAGCATTTAGGAATAATTTTTAAATGTTTTTAATGTTAACTGTTTGAATATCAGTTAACTCTTACTAACATATTGTATTGAAAAGCCTTAGTTGAAAAATATTTACAACTATTTATCTAACAAGAAGTAGGTACTGATAAATATTTTAATACAGCTATGAACCCAAAAATTTTTGTTTAAATATATTTTTGAAAAATTCTAACTGAAGATGTATACACTTTTTGACTAAATACTAACATTCTTGCACAGCAAACGTAATTTATTTAGATTTAGAAACACGGTAGGTTTTTTTTTCGACATATTAAACAGTTATAAAAAAAAAAGTAATGTCTAGTCAACATTTAAAACTCTAATACAAAGAATTAATTTAGAACTTTATCTCTGTGTTATTACTTTGGTAAAATAAGAATGTTATGTTAACGCTACTCGGTTATAAACTACATGTACGTTATTTTTGTTGTATAACTAAATAAGTAAGGAAACAATTTATTTATTAAAAAAAAAAAAATTATAGGTATTATTAAATCGTCAAAATAATTTTTTCACACATGCTAACCATATGAGAAATAATACTTAAAATTTTAATTTTAGCAAAACTTTCATTTTTCCTAAAGGTAAGCTACCTACTTTTATCATGAAGTTTACAAAAAATTGAAGTTAAGAAGAGGATAAGTAGAATCAAAGTTGTAAGTAATGAAAACTTCAAATTTGTGCTATTCTGCTTGCTTTCTACCGTTGCTTCTAGTTTTTCAGTATTTAGCCTTTTATCTTTTTCAACATCAAATATGCTTAGTTCAGTCATAATTAAATCAAAAATTTCTGTTATATATTCATTCAAATAAATTTAAAATAAGTAATATATTATTTGCTATGCTGGTGTAGAAACAAAATTTTTAACGATAAATACCTTTAAAACAATAATTTTTTTTAGATTATCATGTTTTGTATTTAAAAAAGGTCATTAATTGTATTGATCAAGCTATATACGTTAAATCTAAAGCATTGCATCTACAATTTTCAAATTATGTATATAATCTCTTTCTTTTGAGATGTTTTTTTACAAAAAATTTATAAACTTTGTTGTTTAGTATAGCGATATAATAAACTTGAATTAAGAACTTTTAATTATGATTTTAATGTTGTTTGCACTTTTATAAAAAGTATGGATTTAAGTTTTCACAATTTTTTCTTGTATATGTATAACCTAAACATAAAAGAAGTTGGTTTTCAACTTTGTTAAAAAACATATACAAAACTATTAATTACAACTTGAATAAAACACAGACTCTAGGTTAAACTACTCGTAATTAGTTATACCAATCAATGGTATGGTACTTAGTTGAAGTTTAGCACAGTAGAATCAATAAGTTCATTAAAATTGATATATTTTTTTACACAATACTATTTTTTCTGTTGAAAGTCATATTTCCACATTTTGTGATTCTTAAGCTAACAAATAAAATACGTTTTTGTACGAATAAAAAAATCAACAACAAGTTTTTACTTTTTTGATATAGTTTTAAAACTTTTCTAAAAACTTAATTTTTGCCTCATTAGCTCATTCTGCTTCTTTAAATTTGAAAACCAACTATACTAAAAGTCAGAAAAGCTCCAATTGAATTCGTTGTAATTAAAAAATTTTATTTTGACCGGAATATAAACAAAAAAAAAACAGTAGGTGTATAGTTCTTAATTTAATTTTGAGTTCCTGCTATAAACAGAAAAACAAATTTTACAATTCACAATTTTAATACGTGAAAGTTTGTTATAAAACTATTAAAAAAGTTAGTATGCTCTCTGCTTTTTTACAATACTTTTAATAAGCTAAATAATGTGAAAACTAGTCTAGAAGCTTATTAATAGGTTAAAAATCATATATATAAATAAGTTTATAAATTTATATCTTTTTAACTAGAAAAAAGCTAAACTAGTTAGAAACTTGTTAAGTCATTGTTAAAGTTAAGCCTGATAACCTAAACTTTGTAATTAGTTCACCATTAAGATAAAATGATATAGATATACAAGCTGTTTATAAACTAAAGCATAAGAAAAAAAATATTTTGTAAATGCCTTTTTATTTAACGACAAAAGTTGAAACATGGACACAACAATACATCTAAAACAATAAAATAAAAACAGTTTTTTATTCAAGATAAATTACATTTCACTAAGTTCTTTTTAAACTATTGGGTTGGTGATTTTATTTTTTGAAAAGCAATTGTAAACAGGAAAGCTCAAATTTTCATCATTACGAATTGAAGCTAAATCTAAGTTTAAATTCTGCTGCTTAACTAAAGTTTCTAAGAAAAACTGAAATTCAGCCCCTTCTGGAACAAATGTCCCACAAATTAAATCATTGTTGGCAGTACTTTCACTTTCAACACTCCTTCTTACACGGCTATTCCACTTCCTATAGATAATTTTATTTAATATATAGGCCAAATTTGTTATTTACATAATTTTTATTGTTTTATTTTATTACTATTTAAGGTGTTACACGTTTTTTTTTTCATTCACGTTTAACTCAGTTAAGTTTCTTAACTTTACTTTAATGTGCTTAAACTACTAATCTTATTTTTATTCGAAAACATGCTATAAAACAAAGCTATAACTTTAAAATTCTAAGTTATATGAACTAAAATAAATACTAATTGAAACCTTGGCTTGCTTAAATTATAAAGCATGTTTGCAAGTACAATGTTTTGATAATGGTCAATCTTTATCTTATGGATCGTGTCTTCAGGATAACTTCTTGTTTGTATGTGTTGCTCTTGTTGCTCACTTTCAGCCATGTTCTCAAAAACCATTTGCAGCAAATTTCCTATTTGTTCCTCTTTCTCGTCATAATCACTGAATATAATAATGATAGTTTTTTTAAATATTAAACTATACTAAAGCCTAGTTTTTAATTCTTGATTTAGTAGCTAGTGAAACTTCTTCTAATTTTTATTATAATTTATATCATAAATTAATATGTTAATTTTTTTGTATATTTTTAGTAATACTGAAAAAAGTAACAATTTTTTTTAACCTTACAGTTATATAATTTCTCTGTTTTGGTTAGTTAGTTAACTTATTAAAGTTTTTTATTTTGTGCTTAATGGTAGTACTAACCAGCTTAAACTTAAAATTAAGTAAAGGTCAATAGCTTAACATTATTTGTAGTATACACAGGTGTAAAAACTATTAAAACTGAAATTAACTTAATACTATACTATTTAATTATGCCAAATTTAAACTTATATTAGCCATTTTTATCTTGAAAAAATCACATGTTAAGGTCTTAAAAAGAACTATTAAATTGAATACAGTAGTAGTCAACATAAAAAAAAAATAATTGATTATGAGGATAGCTTAAAAACTATTGGCTAGTTTGGTAAGTAGAACTAATTTCGAACAGATCCTAAGGTAACAGAATTTTCTTTATAAAGTGTATGCATATGTAATATATATAGTTTTTTATTTGTTGTCATTACTAACTTAAAGTTTGGTGCATTCAATTTATCTTTTTGGTCTACGGGATAAGAATCCGTTAGTGAAAAGAGGTATCCTATAACAATACACGAGACAAAACCGAAGTTCATAATGTAGATTTAGTCGATGAAGTTATAAGTGCTAAGAATATGTTTAAAGGCTAACTAAACGATCAAAAAAAAAAATCAAAGTATTTATAAATTAAATGTTTATTAATTGTTTATACTTATTATTTTAACTAGTGTAAATACATACACGAGATTAATGTTAGAAGGTGTCAGAATTTCACGTGCGTCAATTTTGCACAAACTGACACATTTAAATTTTAGTTTAATCAAAAAAGTTCAATTTAAAATAAAAATTACTTTCTTTTAAGAAAACGACATTCTAAAGAAAACAGTTTTAAATTATAAAGTTCTTGATTATAACATTTAAAGCTCATGCAAAAGTAGCGCTCATACATTTTGACCCGTTCCGTCTAAATACATATATTTAATTTCATTTTTGTATGATGAGTTTAGATGTTTTTACGTATGAAAAAAAAACACATATAAGTTAATGTATGGATATTTCTAAATTTGTTGTAAGTTAAACACTTTAACTTTTAATAATTTGTTAAAACTTAAAAAAACCTATTTAGTAATTATAAAACACTAAGTTTTTTAAAACGCATTGTTTCAATAAAGCCCATTAAAGCTCAAAGAGATAAGTTTATTTTTATTATAGAATTTTTAAATCAGTAAACATTTTATAATATAAACTGTAAAACTACACTTTGAAAAATATATTTTGTAGTAACTATCAAGCAATCTATTTCTTTAGTAGTCTGAAGTTATGACAGAAAAACAAAAGTCAGTTCTAAAAGAGTAAAGATTAGTCTAAAACTTTATGGTGTGACTTCAGTATTACTAAGTAAAAAAGAATATTTAGAAAAATCTAAAAGTAGTTTCTAAAAATAACTGTACAAATAAATTTAGATCATAACTCAACAATGTAATTTATATTGTCTGTGTATTAGTTATCATCGACATGTCTATTTAATTACTGTCTAGGATTAAAAACTAACTAAACAGAAATGTTACAGACAAAAGAGTTGCCAAGTTTTCATCTATATTATAATGAAGAAAACTGCACCTTATGACTGACTACTCTGAAAAACTAGAAAAAAAAAACACTATTTACATACTTATTTTTTCTTAAAACATGCATCTTGTTTTTTGAAATAAAAAACTGTTTCACATCTAAAGAACAATCTTTAAATATTTTTATTTTCTTATACTTTGTACCAGTTTAATTCATTTGTAAGCAAGACTAATGCTGAATAACTTGTATGTTTTACAAAAAATGATAACATTCTTACGCACGAATATCTACTCTGAAATGTTAGACATTAGGGGGTAAACAAAATTATTGCATATACTTTTTAAGAGTCATTGGTGTGAAAAAATAATTTTTTAGTTGTACACTAAACATCTTTATATTTTTATCAATTAGAAGTTTTTCACTATCTGAAAAAGTTTTTATATATTACAGCTTTTGTTTCTTTGTTTTATGAACAATGTTTTAATCCAAAACAAAGCACGACAAAAGTATTTTTTGTAACTTTGTTTTGAAAATATTTGTAGACTAAACAACGAGTACTATATTTCTGCACAATATTACTTTAAATAAATAAAAAAAACACTATTAAACTTATAAAAACCTGTCGTACCAATCTTTTTATAAATAAAACAAATTTATGTATAACTTGTTTAAACTTGATCTTAAGTATTTTTGTTAAAAAAAACAAGACTTTTCAGTATATACTATAATAAAACCACTCACTTCGTAAATAAGCTAAATAAAAAAAAAAATTGTCTTATTAAAATGAAAGTTCATATGAACTCAGAAGTTTTTTTTTGTTTTTTTAAGCTGGTTTTGCTTAGAAACTTCTGTATTTTACAATAAATCATTTAATGAAAAAACTTTAAGAATATTTTTTTAACGAATATTTTTATTTGTACTAAATAAAAAGTTATCATTCAAATGTATTTTTTATCTTATTGAGTGCAATAAATAGTAATATTTTATGATTAAATGAGTAAAAAAATAACTTCATAGTTAGTTTTTCTTTACTTAAATCAAAAATTAGTAGTTATAATAAAACTTAACGATTATAAAATGTAGTTCTGATTATAACAACAAGATTTACTAAGCTATCGTTTTGAGTTTTTATTCTAGCGTTTTTACGCATAGTGTTTTCCTTTTCTTAGAACTTTTTTAACTTGTAAATTTCAATTATAGAACAGTTTTTAAATGCAAGTAAACATTGATTTAATTTTTTTGAAATGTTGTGAGAATTTATAAAACTATAATATAAAAATGAACCGTATATATAAAGTGAGATTTTCAAAACTTATTTAACATTTAAGAACGCATACCTGTAAATATCTTACGTCTGTAAAATACAAGTATATTTAATTTAATTAGATTAAAATATATTTTACGTAAAACCATTTGATTTATGTAAAAATGTAACTTATTTAAAATTTGTTTTCATTTAGTAGTTTTAAATTATTTATTTTTTTTTAGTTACACCATTTTTCAAAAGTAAACTTTAACTTATATGTAAAACTTTAAGATAAAAGTCAAATCTCTTAAGTATTATTAAAAAATCAAAATCTGTTTTAATATTTTTCTAACTTTTTTTTTGTTAAGCATAAATCTGATACTTTAAACACTCAACTATAAACTTATCTATATATAAATATTTTTCTCGTTTTTAAATAAGTTCTAAAAGTTATATTATTTAAAGAGCTGAAACTCTCAAACTAGTGTTTTAGTAAAACACAAAAAAGGTTTGTCTGTTTTTATACTTTTAATATTTTAAGGATAATATTTTTAGTACAACGTCTAGGCTATTAGTAAATATGTCCTCTAACCACTGAATATATACAACAGTGTCGCGTCGAAAAAAAAATTCCACGTAACTCGTATATGTTTCTTTTTCTAATTTAAATTTGAAAATTCTCTCCTAAATTTAAAATAACAAATTACATATCTAATTTTTCCATTCATCTATCAAAACACAAATCATTCTCTTATAAAGCAGGTTAATATAATGTTAATAAAATAAGATTTTTTCTACTTTATTAATAAACAACTAATGTATTATAACATTGTCTTTTTTTAAATTAAGTTAAGGTCAAACTAGTTTAAAAACTACTAAAAATAATAAAGTTCAATAGAAGTGTCCAATAATGCAAAAACTTTTATTTAAATGTTCAAAACTTATTATTTTTCAAAACAAATTTACAAAGCTTAGTATCTGACCAATTCTATTTAAACAAAAACACTACCTATATATAGAACTATTTAGTTTAGTTTACTACTTAAATTAATGCACTTAGATTAATATTAACTTGATAAATTCAATAAGTTCAATAAGTTAGAACTAAAGTTATTTTTTAAATTTTATAACTTTCTTAGTTCATTTTATATTCTAAATAATTACATGAAAAAAATATCGAAAAATCTTAACAACTCAAATAGAATTTTTTAACGGTTTTTCTATAGTGTCGAAATTTCGTATTTAAAAAAGCTATAGATGTCGATAACATTTTTTGTTGGTTTGAATAGTATGAAAGTTTTAATTAAAAATTTTTTAGATTTTAAAATTATTTCTAAAGCTGTCTACAGCTTTTTTGCTTCAGTCTTTTGTCAACTACTTAATTCCAGTAAAATTTTACTACGTAAAATAATAATTATGTTTGGTTCTTAAGTAATTTTGCACATAATTAAGATCATCAAAAGATAATCCAAAACCAAAAAAAAAATCGTAATTAGATTTTTCAACATACTTCTTTATTTTCATCATGTAGTTTAAAAATAATAATGAGCAAAAAGAATTTCAACTTTATAAATAAACTTTGTATACTATTTGTTTGTTATGATATAGTAATGTAGTTTGAATGTACTGCAGTAGTGAATTACATACTATTTAAAACTAGCTTTTCAAATCATAAATATACTTTCATTTTGTGGATTAGTATTTCTTTACTTTATATTTAATAGTTAGTTTTTTAAACTTATCTATCTTTTCTCTTTTTTTTTGTTGTTTTATTTTTTAATATTTTGATACCGTTTGATGTTGTTAGTTTAGTTTTTATCAAATACATAACTAGTGTTGTTTTTTTGATCAACTTTAATGATGTAATTACAGTCATTGACATCTAATTTAAAAGTGAAGTGAACTATAAACAATTCAATATATACGCTTTAAAAATTAGATAACATTGTTATTATTTGAAATATTTACGATAAGTTTTCAAAATAAACCATTAAAACGTAATTAGTATTTTTAACAGATTTTTGATCATTTTATATTTTACATCCTTAGATTTACTGTTGACGAAATATTACACAATTTATTTTAAAGCTTAGTATAACAATTTATACATTATTTAAAAACAATATTTTCATTATGCAGTTTTTGTATGATCAAAAAAGAGTACTTCCTAAGCAAACTACTTTTATCTTGTGCAAAATCTAAACGATATTAATTTCTTAAACGATTGTTTTTGTTTAAAAACTAAATAATAATCATAATTATACTATGAAAGTTTTTATAAACTTTATAAACTGATATAAAACAGTATGATCTCCAACAATAATGTTCATCGATTTGTTAAAGAAGTTTTAGCAAAACCCAGTGTCATTAAAATTCGACATTGTAAATTTTAAATCAGTTTTCCAACTCAGAGTTGACTAGACACAAAGTTGGCTACAACTTTACGTATAATGTTTATAGTGTGTCATCACTTATTTCAAAAGATTTATGTTGTGTAAAAAATGTCTAATTTTGTAATAAACATATGCTTCTTACGCAATAATACGTTCGTGTATGATCAATTAATGCTTAAAACATAAGTAACTTAATTTATAAGCAAATGACATATGTTTTTATACCATAAGTCATGTAAAAGTGCTTTAATTTGTTTAAGATTCCATCATAGGGGTTATTATGAAAAAACTGATTTATCTCTCTACGTCAATAAAAATTTTTAGGGTAAGTTACTGAAATGTACCGAAAACTTCTTTTTCGTTTATTTTAATAATAAATGTTAGATAGCTTACACTTTTTATATTAAATTTAAATTTTAAATGTATAGAGTACTCTTTTTGATGTTAGAACTTCCCTTGTTTTTTAATCTATTTCGGTTTTAAATGCCCTCTTAGTGAAACTGAATATTTAACAAATAAAAACGATTTAAATTTAACTTAAAAAAAAAAAAACATGCCTTAACTTGTCTTAAAACGTTTTTGATCAGTCTTATTATATCTTTAAAGAAAATGTACCTGAACTTAAAGTAAAATTGCATTAAAAAGTGAACAAACTTTTGACTTTTTAAACTCATTATTTTATATAATCAACCTGGCAGCCAAAAATATTCGGCTTATACGTAAACTATTTTGGGACCAAAAGCCTGACGTCGTTATTGGGTTAAAACAATTTTCTCCATTGTTTTACTTGTCGGTATTAAATCTTTAAACTTTGATTTTTGTTCCAACCATGAATAATTAAAAAGGCAATCTTAATTAAGTAGCTTAAAATGCAAATATAAGTAAAATTTTCCATCAACTATCTTTCAATGTTGCTTTTTATCATCACACGGAATTAACCTGAATTTTTATTCATGAAAAATAATTAGTTATGTTTGTAACTTTGAAACTAATACAGTATATTAATATAGATTAAACTTAAAAACTATAATTTATAACACTTAAAAAACTTAAGTAATTATTTTTTCATAATTTCTTATAAAATCTGTTTTTAGATATTTTCAACAAAGTTTTTTATGGCTTACGTTTTAGTTGTGAAATAGTAACAATTAGCAGTTCTTTTTTAATTTAAAAATGTGTTTAATTTAAACACTTTAACTTATAAAATTGAAACATTAATATATAATATACATGTTACATCGAGTTTCTGTGACTTTTATTGTCTTCACCGTTGTTAAGTTTTATTAAATTTTATTGATACACTAACTAATGGTTAATGTTTTATTTTTGTTCAAAATAGATTGCAAATATAAAAACTAAATTAACAAATTTTGCAATAGAAATTAAATAGTTGAAATAACCTCATTTATATTCTGACGTAATTATTAGAAGTAATAAATGTATTTTGTTCTTTCGTTAACAACAGTAAAGTTTGAATCAGTTATTCTTTCCTTTAAAGTTAGTTGTTTGTTGATATTATGATTTGTTGTTTTTTTTTTGTGTTTTAGTTTACTTTACTTATTTTAGACTTAATAGTCATAAATATTATATAGTTTTATAACAGTCGGATTTAATATTAAGTATTTTACCTATTATTAACTGTTATCTGTAAAAAATATTTTATTTTAATGAAAACATTTATACACCTACTTTATTCTAAGCTTGTATCCTTTCATTACAGTAATTGTTTTTTTACAGAACCCAGTTGAAGTGTGTTGATTCGTTAACACACAGAAACATATGTTGGTACAATAAAGGAAGATTACTGTACAAATTGTTTTTATAATCGAAACATTAAGAATAAAAAAACTTTAAATTTCCTTGCTATAAACAAGTTTATTAGTTAAAAAATAAGGTACGAAGTAGTAATAAATTCGACCTTTCTTACAAAGTTTTTCACATTTAGTAGTTAAATTTATTTTAGTTGTTTTAAAGTTATGATATTTCTTTTATCCTTAGTAAATTTATATACAAAAAAAATATAATGCATTTACAAAACATTAAATAAATTAAAACTGTTTAAAACTAAAACAAACAACAACTTGACACAAGTATTAATTTTTAACTTTTTATTTTAAAGTTACCTACTCGTACATTTTGTTTACATCAAATTTTTAAACCTAACTTAAAGTAACTTTGTGCTTACAACTTATACCAAGAAAAAACAGTTTAATTTTTAACTAATCATTATCTAATGGTTTTATGGCTGCGTATTGATTTATTATCCCTAAATCACCGTGATTACAGAACATAAACAAAAAGAAAGATAACTAATTTGTCTGTTTTAGTTTTTCTTTACAAATACTAAACTTTAGGGAAAAATATTTTTTTGAATTATTCATCGACTGTGTTGAATAGAACAATAAGTGATGTTCTTTTATATGCATAAAGTTTGTTTATAAACTTTTCTAATGACATAAATGTAGTTTTTGACGGTATTTTTTTCAATAGTTTTGTTTATATTTTGTATAGCAATAGTTTTTAAGCCTCAAGATATTGACAATAATCAATATGTTTTTTACTAAAAAGCATGTAAATTTTAACTGAGATTTTCGTAGTTTAAATCTGTTTTTGATTTTTATCAATCTTAGTTTAATTAGTTACTTTATTTTTTTGTTTGGAATTTTTGACAAACTATATATTTTTAAATCAAAAATGTATTAATGTCTATAACTAATTTTTAATTTTTTTAAACTAATAACAAGTATTGTGACATACATTTTTACAGCTGAAAAAAATAGTTTGTATAAAGTTTGTATAAAAAATATTAGTTAAAAACATAGTTTTATAATACTTAGCAATAAGCTAAACATTAAAAATCAAAAATTTTAAATTATGCAAAATAAGCTTTGAAATTTTCAAAAGTTAGTATGAAATTATTGAAAGAAGCTGTGACTAGAAATCACTAAACTAGAAATAAATTCATGTCCTGCTTTAAATTCAAAGTATTAGCTCAAACTATCAAAGAACTAGCTTCTAAGAATGACTAATAACTTATTAAACTAAATTCTGGAATTAAAGTCTATATCAAACTTTTTCTAGGTTTTGAAGTTTTATTTTCCTTTACTGCTTTACTTCATAAGCATAAAAATAAGTTCAACACAAAGAAGCATAAATTTATTTAGGTAAGAAAAATATTTAGCATAAGTATATACTTTTAATCACCAACATTCATAAAAAAATTAATTAGACGTTTGTCAATGTCTTTTTATCAATTTACAATATCATAACTAATTGTATTAACAAATAGTAGTTTAGAAAATCAAATGATAAAAAAAGCTATTTTTTTAAAGCTCATGACCAACTTCAGCTTCAAATATACAAGCCGAATTTAAGCAAGAATTTTTGAACTGTTGACTTTAAAAATAAAACAAATAATGCTAAGTTAACGTAAATAAGACTTATTTCAGGAAGTTTACAGCTTTATCTAACAAAATTATACTTTTATCATATATAGAAATATAATATGGAATTAAAATCTGCCAAAGTGCTATTGAAATAATAAATTACTATCTAGCATAAGTCATTATGATCTTCAAAAAATTTATTGCCCCGCCACAAAATTCAAAATAAAACTGAAAGTAAATCTAATTTGTCAACGAAAGTATTCGATTTAAAATTTGCCGAACTTAAAATCAACTATGTCACAAAAACAAAATTATATATTTTGGTTATTTGCGTTTCAATAACTAAGCGAATTGTGAAATGAAATGTTTATGTTGTTAAAGTAAATAGTTTTTAATTAACTTGATATTTTTTTTTGTGTCTGTTTCGACCATTGGATTTAGATCTTGCAACTTTTAACTCAGAGAGTTTAATTAGCCTTCACCAGCCAGACAAAACACACACAAAAAAAAAAAAAGCTATAAAGAAAATCATAAAACACTTGCATATTATCGTAAATTCTAAAGTAATTTGTTACATAATTCATTACTTAATTTCTACAAATTTCTAAACAAAATACCACAAGCTATTCACAACAAGCAGAATAAA
This sequence comes from Thalia democratica, assembly GCF_965202585.1. Taxonomy (NCBI): domain Eukaryota; kingdom Metazoa; phylum Chordata; class Thaliacea; order Salpida; family Salpidae; genus Thalia; species Thalia democratica. The sequence continues at coordinate 66,625,302 of NC_139165.1, forward strand.
AACTATAGTATAAAAGTATCAGTAAGAGGCTTGATATAAAAACAAATCAACTATCAAATAAAAGTTGCAATATTTGAGAGCAAAGAAGATCACTTAATACAAACTAACAAACACTTTACATAAAAAGATCGAGTAAATATAAAATTAAGTTATAAACCTAATAAAATATATGTTCACAGTATTTTTTTTATTAAACAAAATCTGGATATAAATAATGAATCTGTAAGTACATCCAACAAAAAGTATTTTCTTTTTTCTAATGTTTTCTATTTAATAAGACAATTTTCAAAGTTTAAATACACTTTTTTATTGTTTTGAAAAATTTTATAAAAAAAAGATTATTGTATTAAACTTCTATGTAAAATTTTTGTACTATATATTAAAACAAAGACACACGTTTATATTAGACATATTTATTAGTATTCATTAGGCAAGTTTTTGGTGATGATAGGTGTTGTGTTCAGAAGTTTTCATTGATTTCCTTCATAAAAATTATATTATATTATCATGTTGTTTATTGTGCAATATTGGACTCAGGCATCAAAACATGAGCCACTTAAACAGGACAGACTTATATTCAACAAAAAATTAAAATAAACATAAAAGTTGAAATTATATAAAACTTATAAATAAGTTTAAACTTATTTGATAAATTTAAAAGACGATAACTTAGTACATACAAAAAAAGAAATACTAAATACACATCCATAAGAAAGTATGACCAAATAAATAAATGATTGTACAAAAATAATAAAAGTAAAGTAATAGTCTGTTAGGGGGGAGGCGTAGGAAAATAAAACAATTAATATTACAAATAGTAAAATATATAAATCAGTACTTAATTTAAATGATTTTACCTATAATTTTTTTTCTATTGTTTTTTTATGGAAAATTACTAGATTTTACTGATATTTATAGTAGTTAAATAAAATCTTTTTAGTTTTAATCGAAAATTTTCCACCCTCTAACCTAACACGATACCACATCTTGTGGTAACCTGATCCACATAGTCTTTGCTTTGTCAAAAAATTAACCTTGCCACTGACTGTTGTTAAAATTATGTATGCATTTTATTATTCTATTATTTCCTTTTGACTGATATTTATTATGGGAAAAACTGAATAGTTAAATGAAAATATTTGCCATTACTAATTTTATAAAGAGTAATTAAATCAAATTCCCATTTTCTATATTCTAAAGATTTCAATCAAAATTTAACTAATCTATCATTATATGAGGTATTGGATATGTTACAACAACTACGTATAAACGGATGAAATTTCTTTCCACAGACTCAATTTTATTAAAGTTATTTCTAAAAAGGGTGACCAAATTTAAGTGTTGTATTCAAGCTTAGGACGTATGCATATTTTAAATAGTTTTGTCAGGTTAGAAGCTGAATAAGTTTAGTTTGAAAATTGCACGAGGAGACAAAACTGCACGATTGCACAAAATTGCACGAAAATACTTTTGCACACAGGGTAATTTTGCACGAAGACACTTTTGCACGGAGACAATTTTGCACGGTTAAATATTTTTTTTTTTATTAATTATTTCTTTTTTACTGTTACCCCTAATCCTTACCCTCGGTCGGTAAGTTATTTTATTTTTTTATATACATTTTTAGCTTTATTTCTTTTAATTTTTATTTTTTTATTTTTTTTCACTATCATTGTTACCCCTAACCCTTACTCTCGGTGGATAGCTTTTTAATTAATTTAAAGAAAAAATAATAATATATTTTTTATTTTTTATTTTATTTTTACTATCACTGTTACCCCTAACCCTTACCCTAGGTTAGTAACTTTTTTTTTTCTTTTTTTTTTTTCTGTTTATACATTGTTTTTCCTGTATTTTTTTACGCTCGTGCAAAATCATCTTCGTGTAATTTTGTTCCCTCGTGCAAATTTGGCTTCGTGCAATTTTATCTTTGTGCAATTTAGACCCGTTCCCACATTATCTAGAGTAAATTGTAAAGAGATATTTGACTTACTTAATTATTTGTATCATCCACAACTACGCTCATAACACTTTTAGTACCAATGTCTCAATTAATAATTTTAATTTAAATTAAAAAAAGAAGGTGACATATTGTTTTAAAATTGATTTTATTTTTACTAGACATTATTTTCCAAAAAAAAAAGTTAAGTTTAGAACCGATTTGTTTTAAAAATAGTGTTTAAAAAGAAAGTTTTTATTTAAATTCAAATGTTTTTGACAACTTTTAATCATTAAATTTACTTATACGAATACTAATGTACTGTCCATTTTACCGCAGGTTTTGACAACTTTGAATTAGTGGAAATATTTTTTTAGTATATTTGTAATTGATGTAAAAAAAAACATCTCTTTGTTTATTTTTAAAGTACAATTAGTTTTTGTTTTTAACAAAAAAAGTTTCGCTGCCAATAAAGTATTAACAGTTCTACGGAGTCTGTAAGTTTTTAACGAATTTTGAAAATAGCTAGTATAGAAAATTCATGTACAGTATGTACATATTAGTTAAAAAGGTCTACAGAAATATAAAAAAATAAATAAAAAGGTTGTAACAATGTGTCTGAATTCGATTCGCTAAAGTAAAAACTAAATATAAATAACAGTAATTTACAAACATTTAAGTATATCTACTTTAAGCTATTTTCGATAAAAAAACGATTTTTTAAGTTTATAAGGTTTTAAACTTTAACAGTTGCGTCGCGTGGTCTTTTTGTTAGGCGGTGCTGCAGATTGACGTTGTCAAGTTAAAAACTTCCTAATTTTAAACATCAAAATAAAACTCAAGGAATAAGGAAGAAATAGGCAAGCCTTTAAGCTAAAAATCTTTAAAGCTTAAATGCATCTTAATTTAATTAAAAAAATATTTAAAAAACTATCTTTTATACTTTTATATTTAATTTAGAATATACGCTAAATTTGTTTAAAAGTACTTTGATACCCACAAAATAAACAAAAATATTCAAATAAAGGAAATAGATTAGTTTGTTGCTAACCAATTTTATCATAATACAGTTCATAAATTTACAATATATAATACATTGATAAAAAAGTTTGCATGTATTAACTTAAGTTTAAGATCAAGATAAGTATTCTTTTTCTGAGGTTTAAAAAATAAATAATTTGCATATTTAATTAACTTCAAAAACATTATGTTTAGCCTTAAAATAATAGTATTATGCTAAAACTTTAAAAACGACACGTAAAGTATTATTTAATAAATAAATTAAACATAAACAAACTATACAGGGTAGTCTAAGTGAGACGCCTTTAGTTAAATGAATTACTTGCGTACAAAACTAGTTTAATGAATTTTCCGACGAGCTTAGCTTACCTAGATAATTAGAGTTACATAACTTTGACATGCATATGAATATTGAAACTGATTTTTTTTAGGTTTTATTTGAAAGAATATTTGAAGCTTAGGTACAAGTATTAGCAACTGCATATGCACTTTAAGATTGTTATAGTCAAAATATGTTAAGTGTTAAACAAAATTCAAAAAACTATTTTTTTATGAATGCGAAACAATTATTGTTTACAATAAAAAGTAAGTATAACTTGTAGTCATAAGTTGTCAAATCGTATATTTCTATGAACCAAATTTTATTTGTTAAAAGAGCATAAAGTGTTTTATGAAATAGTTTTAAATAACATCAGACCTAAAAATCACAAGGAATTAGAAATTTACGGCTTAATCTTTTAAAATAACAAGACGAAAAATACTAGGCCGCGTATGAAACTTAGGTACATGTCTTGTTAGTTGATATCAAACAATAAGAAGTTCATTATATCAAAACTAAGTTTCAAAAAGTGTTTCAAAAAATTTAGATCAAGGTTTCTTAAATTCATTGACTTATCGTCAACTTTTAAGATAAAAATCGCCCCTTGATTAAATATTTTTTAGATGAATGTTTGAAGTTCAACTATGTCTTGTACAGTTTTCGTTATTAATGTTAGTAGTAATTAACATTATCTTAGTACTAAAAAAATTTGAAACAGTTTTACTACTTAAAAAGGTTTTGAAGTTTATTAGGACCGACTAGAAAAACAGAGTTAAAAAAGCTAACCGAACTATTTTATGCACACTATTTTAAAAAATAAGCTGTTAAAACGTTAAGCTTCGAAATTTAAATTTATTATTATAAACACTATATTGGTTAAGTGTATTAAATTTCGGAAAAATTTATGATTTTATTTTTATATTGTACTTCAGAAAAACAATAACTCAACAGTATGCCTATGTTTTCATCACACAAAAATTAAACTACTACCTTGTATTAGATATCCCAAACTTATTTTCATAAACGTCCCTTTGACGGAAATTTAATGAAAAAATTGCTTCTATTTTATAGATATCGCCCTTTACTAGTTAATTACAAAATTAGTTTTGCTCACCTTAATTTCTAACGTCTTTGATAGCCAAAATTATCCCTAAAAAGGCGATATGGTCACCTTTGCGAGACTATTAACTTGAAAGTATTAAAAGCTTAAATTAAATATATAACATAAAAAGCTATATTTTTAATATTTTAACTGTTATTAATTCAGGCCGATAAGTAAAATATCTATAATTTTTTAGAAAACTTTTATTCTCATTTTTACGGTTGGTTGGTGTATATGTATAAATTAATATACTTTAAAGCAATTAAACTTACTGACAAAAACTTTATGTGCTAAATTTTAGAAAGTTTAAGCATGCCAGTACACATTATTAGCAAAGGCTAACAAAATTTGAAAAAAGTATAATGTAGCTTTTCGAAAATTATTTACTCTATATGTAACATGTGAAAACTATTGTTTAGAAAATTTATAATTCTCAAGTTTTAAAGTTGCGACACCAGTGTGGACTTTGGTTTATAACTGACACAGCTTAAAAAATTTGTAGTATACAGTATACACATTGTCAATAGTACTGTTAGAGTTCTAAAAAGTAAAACTATTAATTCAATAAATAGTAGTTCAGTTGACGAAAAAAAGATTAAAGCTTGAAGTAAGGAATTTATTAAACAATTAATATTAGAATAACACTTTGATGTTTTATTTTACAAGCAAACATTTATTTGAAAGCATTTTTGAAAATTATAAGCATGGATATTAACGATGATTGAACAGAAAATATTTTGTAGTAAAAATATAGTTGTTAACTATAAAAACAAATTTAAAACTTCTCGAATCTCTATTATGTAACACTTAATATTTTTACTAATCTTTACACTAGACAGCATTAATTAAATTAAGTACACCACCTCTCACGAATCTACGCACATTGTGTTCACAGAAAAAAGGCGTAACTAAATGAGAGAACGTAGCTAGTAGCAAATATACCTATTATATTGCTTTTTTCTTATAATGCATTTGATTAAATAAAGTTTTAGATTTTTCCTACTTTTTTGTTTACAGAATAACTTCAACTTAGTTTTAAACATATTTAAAAGTTTTTTAATAATAGTTGTTTACGTATATGCAAAGTATTTTTTCTTCTTTGATCTTTGCAAAATAATAAGAATGTGCATTACAACGAATTTAATTAAATTACTTTAGTTTAATTAAGTTTGTTGTAATTCACATTATTATTAATTTGTTTTTTTCCTTTTATCAATTTTTTATCTAGGAAATGGCCAAGGCAAATGATAGTGTAATATACATCATTTTTATTTGGGGCCAAATCGTAAAAGATATTAACATTATTTATAAAACAAACATTAAAGAGTTTAAATAACATGCAAAATAAGAGAAAAAAAAAATAAATAAAAAAAAAATATTTATTTTTGGTTCTAAACAATAATAATTAAAAAAACCAAAAAAAAACCTTTATTTTTGGAGGGACCCCATGAAATTATTCAAACCCCAAACCAAAAAATTTTTTTTTAATTTAAGACAAAGGTGCGTTCTCTAAAATAAAAAATAAAAATTTTAGATAGCTTTTAAGATAAGGAAAATAATTGACATTAAATTTTTATGTTTTTTGAAAAATTAATAAATTTGCCTATAAAATTAACTTTATGCTCGTTGTTTTTACTATCAGATTCAGAGATGTATAATAAGTTTTTAAGTTAGGGAATTCCACAGAAGCATATGAAAGATTTTATATGTATGTAACACAAAAAGTATGAACTTAACTTGACAGCTTTTTTAGGAATTTTATAAAAATGTCCAAACTTTAGACCCAATTATTTTCCTTATCTTAATAGCTAATTTTTATTTTCTATTGTAGAGAACGGTCCTTTGTCTTTAATTAAAAAAAAATCCATTGGGTTCGGCTTGACTTTTTGAGTGGGACCCCATAGAAAATTTTGAGTATTTTTATTTTTTTTATTTATACAAGCTTTTCTCCAAAAATAATAATTTTTTTTCAATTTTTTTTATTTAAATATACTTATTGAAATGAGTTTAATGATGTTCTAAATTCTATTTTTAATTTTTTTTTTAATTTTTTTTTTATACCATAAGCCTAAATAAATTTTTCAGAAAAATTCCAATCTGAACAATTTTTGTTTTTTTGAGATACAGATTTTTATGCAAAAGTATAATATTTTTATAGAATTGTATAGTTATGTTTTATTATGTTGTGACATTTTTTCTAAGTTTATTATTGTTTTTAAAATATATAACTCATACATTTACCTAAACTCTTAGCACTTGAGTAAGAAATCCCTCAAATAGCTTTGCTAAGAGTTTATGTAAAACTTGTATGGGTCATATATTTTAAAAACATTAACAAACTGCAAAAAAATATCACAACATAAAACATAACTGAACAAGTCTTTTAAAAATTAAAATTATTAAATCATATTTTATTTTGCATAAAAAGATGTATATCTAATAAACAAAAATCATGCCAAATTAGAATTGTTCTGAAAAATTTATTTAGGCTTATAGTATATAAAAAAAAATTAAAAAAAAAAATTACAACGTCATTAAACTCATTTCAATAAGTGTTTTTAAATAAAGAAAATTGAAAAAAAAATGTTATTCTTGGTGAAAAGCTTGTAAAAATAAAAAAAATTTAAAGGGGTCCCACTCAAAAAGTCAAACCCAATCCAATGGATTTTTTTCTAATTAAAGACAAAGGACCGTTCTCTAGAATAAAAAAAATTCAATTAGCTATTAAGATAAGGTAAATAATTGGGTCTAAAGTTTGGACATTTTTATAAAATTCCTAAAAAACGCTGTCAAGCTATGTTTAAGCTATTGTAGCAGAGAGTGAACTTGGCTTGAATGGCTTTTTTTGTAATAGTTTTTTAACCAAACTTTAAAACCAATTATTTTCAAATTCTTTAATGCTAACTTGGAACTTTTTTTTTTATTCTAAAGAACGTTCTTTTGCTTTTCTTTTCATAATAATTTTTGTCAAATTGGGATTTGAATTTTGTAGTGGGACCCCTTTAAAAGAGTTATTTTTTTTTTTTTAATTTTTTAAGTTTTTCTCCAAAAAAAATAATTTTATTAACAATTTTTTTTTTTGACATACTTATAAACTAAGTTTAACTTGTAATTATTTTTTTTTCAATTTTTTTTTTACCATAAGCCTAAATAAATGTTTCAGAAAAATTCCAATATTGCACAATTTTTGAATTTTAGGTTTACAGAATTTTATGCAAACATAATTTTTTTTTAATAATTTTTATTTTTAACAGACTTGTATAGTTAAGTTTCATGATTTAATTATATTTTTTTCCCAATTAATTATTGTTTTTTAAATATATAACCCATACAAGTTTTACCTAAATTCTTGTAAAGCTTTTTGAGGGTTGCCACACACTAAGGTTATTTTAATGTTTTTAGAGATGTTTAGGAAAACACAGGCACTCAGGTTTTTTAAATTGTTTTCAAAACGCAAGAAAGTTTGGATGTTTTACTAAATTTGGGTTAGTTTTTATAACCATTAAACATATATTTTTTTTAATTATAATTATTTCTTCTTTATATAATTTATTTTCTCAATATTTTGAAGTATACAATAAAGTAGTTGGCTTTAGATAAACAAAGAAATAATAAAGGTGGCCACACATTCAGGATAACACAGAATATTTTAAGTTTTTTGAAAATCTCAGGATGACGCAGGACAGCTCAGAATAGCTAAGGATATTTTGGTTTTTATTTAAACTCAGACTGTATCAGGATAAATTTATTATTTTAATAAAAAACTCGGAATAGTTGTATATTTTTAAAATCTTTAAAAAGCTTTTTTATAGATTTTGAATGTGATTTAGTTAAACTAGTTGTAAATTTTGTTATTTAACAACCAATTTTGTAGGCAAACTTGATTTTTACTAAATTTAAAAAGTTAAAAAAATAATGATTTGAAAACTAATGATGATTAAGGAAAGTTTAAGGTCACTCAGGACACTTTTTTGATTCAAAGAGTTAAAATATATCTTATCTTTATATAAAAACAATTTTATATAAAGATAAGTTTAGGGAACCCTGGTGTTCACTATAAAACCTGCTTATGAAGTTTGTTTTATCATAAGTCGAAAGTGTGAAGATATACTATACAACAGGTGCAAAGAACTGTAGAAGGTCTAAAAAATAACTAACTAAGCTACAAGATGCCTTTTACAGATTTTAAAAGTTCAAAATAGTTTTTGAGATATAGCAGGTCAAAGTCTGAGGCAACAATAGGTTCCTTATGGGGGGAGCAAACTAAAAACGGCAAAAAAAACTGTTTCACTAAAAATCTACCTTCTACGTTTTTTGATATAACTACCTTAAACTTGCAGGAAATGTTCCTTGCAATATAAAGAAAATTCTTTTGGAACAAAAATTAAAAAATAAAAATTTTATAAAGAAATTTAACAAAAAAAATTTTTTTTTTTGGTCATATTTTTTTTTATCTTTTAATTTTGTAAATTTTGTTAATGAGAATTTTTCTAAATATTGCAAGAAACGCTTCCTGAAAATTTGAGATAGTTATCTCAAAAAACGTAGGAGAAGGTAGATTTTTAGTGATTTCTAGTTATTTGTCATTTTAGTTTGCGCTCCCAATAAGGAATCTATTGTAGTCTCTGACTTTGACCTGCTATATCTCATGAACTATTTTGAATTTTTAAAATCTGTAAAAAGCAACATGTAGCTTAATTAAAACTCAATAAAATAAGACTAAATTGTGAAAAAAGTGTTTTACCCCCCTATGCCCTTAAATCCAAGATATTTAAAGTAGTGCAAAGTTATGCACGTGTAAAGTTATGCACGTGTAAAGTTATGCACGTGTAAAGTTATGTGTCAAGTTACTTTATAATCACTAAACTCTTAACAGAAAAAAAAGTTTTTAATAGAACATGAAATTGTAACACAGGCTAACAACTAGTTATTCCTTTTTATCAAGCCATACAACAATTTATTCCATATATAAGGTGTTAAGAATCAACAAGTATATATCAACGGTAAGGTGTATGTTATATAACATGTACTTAAAAACTAGAGGAATAAAATATTGACTAAAATGTCTACAAAATTACTCCATAGATAAAAGTTTAGTTTATCTAACTTACTAAGTAAATATATGGTGCTTTATCAAAAGGTTTTTAGTATAAAGTTGTTAAGATACAACATTTTAAGACTTATGCTTTTATAGTTTACAAAAGTAAATAAAACTTACAACTAACAAACTCAAACGGTCTTTTTTTTTTATTGTTTTCTCGGTAAAGTTATTTTATCTAACTTGTTAAAATATTATTTAATATTAATTTTTCTAAATATTAGTGTTCATAATAACACATAAAAATTTAATTATATTTTAATTCCAGATAATAGTGAGTATATTTCTATCCTAGTACCTTATATAAATTTGAAAACTATATCTATAGGTTTGCTGTGTTTTATATTCTTTAAACCTTGAAATATTTTTATTGCTGTTATAAGTATTTATATTTTTCCAGAGATAATTTTTTTTTAAATCTTAACTTTATGAAAGTGAGTGATGAGTCAAAACAAAAAGGCTCAACAACATCAACTTTCTGAAAATACAAAACAGCTTTTACAGTCATTCAATAGGTAATAATAATTTTTTTCGGTTTTAAATTTCTTAGCTAGTTTTTTGTACTAGTTAGTAAAGGTGTTTGCGTTAGTAATATTTTTCCTAAAATTTGTTATAATTTATTCTCATACTCAAGTTTTTTAAGCAAATAATCTAATATTTAAAATTTTATCTTTATTAACTTTGTACAGACAGCTGCAGGAAAATGTAACTGATATGCAAGTAAACTTCTCTAACATTATCAAAGATTCTGAGATAAAAAGTTATAGCAAAATTAGTGCTTCATCTGCACATCATATTGACAACTACCAAATGACAGTTTGTTTTTTAAGTTTTTTAGATTTATTAATTTATATTTTTACTAATATTACCATAACTTAAAGTCTTGTAAATTGTTGCCACATAGTCAGTAAAATCTAAGTTGTTAAGAATTTTACTTAAGTAAGTTTAGTATATAAGATAAGTTAGTGTTTTTAATACTTGTGTGACATATGTTTTTGTTGAAAAAACTAAATTCTTTAAAACTGATATTTTTTATTTTTGCGTAACGTTTTTTAACTTAATATTTTTTAAGATTTTATCAAAATTTTAATGTGTTTTCTAGTAGTTGCAGTTTTAGTAAAACTTGTATTGTCTGTTTTTTTATCCATAAGTGTCAATAATCATATAACTTGGTTTAATTCTTATTAGTTAAGTTTATAACTACTTACAAGTTTTTAATTATGATTTTTGTCAATCTGTGAACTTTTTTCAATTATTTACTAAATAAATTCTAACAAAAACTGTTTAAGATAAAACTATTAACAAAAAAAGGTAGTCTACATTATCTCCACAGTTTTATTTAACGTTGTTTTATAATATCTAATTGCTTAGATTTATGGTTATAACTTTAGCCAGGTTATCATATTTTTATACTTTTTAAAGAGAAACGTTTGTTTCCAACAAAAGTTCAAAGACATATATACCTGTAATAACCTGAATAATTTAGTTATAAGTTTCTTTATTAAATCTTATAAGTATGTTTGAATTTAAACTTTTGACATCATTTAAGTTTCTAGATTAGTTTTGTTGACAATTTTTTTATTAAAAATTTATTAAATCATCAAAGATACCAAAAGTTTAAATGCAAAGCTATGTATAAGATTTAGTATAACATTTATTTTGATAAGAAAATTGTCAACTCAACTAAACTATAAATAAATACCTTTTTAGTGTATTCACATATTTCTAAAAATTAAGTTATTTTTTTTTCTTAATTTAAAATACTCAGTTAGTTAGTTATAGTTATTTATTCTGAGTAAATACGACAAAAATGATCTTTGCTACACTTAAATTCCTTACACAATATTTCTACATAAAACTGAAAAATAATAAAAATTAATAATATTTTATAAAAATCACAAAATATTTACTTGTTATGTTTTTTTTTTGACCTTATATATAGCAACCATTATTAATCACATTTTCTGAATAGCTTTAAAAAGATAAAGTTTGATTTATAAGTTTAAATTGAAAACTTGAGATGCAAGTTAGTTGAATAAAAAGTAATTATTTAATTATTTTTAATAAGATTTTCTTTCAATAAGTTACTTGTGAATGCTTTAAATTGCTACGAAAAATAATCTTTTTGATGCAAAATTTTTTTTTATGTTACATAGCCCAACTAAAATTGTTAACTTGAGTGGTGAACTAAACAATTAAAAGTCGGAACTAGATTATAGTATTAGAACCTTTTTCAAACTTAGATTTTTTAACCCTTATATGAAAGGCCTGTGAATTTTTATAGTCACTGTAAGAACTATGTAAAACAAGGGATTAATTTCATATTTTTAAACTGTGGGTCGGCTTTTTTTAAATTGTATTATGTTTCTTTAACAAGCTCATAATTTAAGTTCATTTACGAACTCCCTGTATATTCCGGCATCATTTTGTTAGTAGTAAAATCTACTCTAGATATACAATGGACTTGGTTTTTAGTGAACTATTAGCAAAGTTTTGCTATAAGTTAAAGTATGAATATACCCTAAGCCATATTACCATAGTTCTGTACCCATTTACGACTTTTTGATTTAATTAATACATTCAACGTACAAAAAAAACAATAATTAAAGTTCCAATTTGTTCAAGCGCAACAACACAGGTGCGTGCAGCCAACATTGTGCGAGCTGGCGAGTCTCTGATGAAGCTCATTTCCGAATTGAAGACTCTCCTCATACTCAACGACTTCCCGCAAGTGAACAAGCATGTGAAGGATAGAAACACCGAGTGTGAGCGTATATCCAACATAATCATGGAAAAAATGGTGAGGATTGGCGAGGAAGGAAATATGACCAACCACAATCTGATGAGCGTTCTTGATGCTACCAAATAAAAACTGTTTTCTATGTAGAAAATTGTGCTGGGGATATTTAAAGCTAGGGGATTGTGATTTGGTTTTCTCAAGTTGGAGGATTTAGTAATAAATCTTTTTATGTTGCATGTTGATGCATCTGTCTTCTAGTTATACTAGTGTTTATAAGCTACCGGTTTGCAGTCAAATATTTATTCAATTTTGTTATAGCCTTTTATAATATTAAATGCTATTTTATTACTAATAAATGTAATTAAAGAATAAATTTATTGTTAAAGGTGAAAAATATATAAAGATTTAGTATAAATTTATAACTTGTAGTTCATATTAATATTTGTATATGCTTCTATACATTTAAAGTATATGGATATTTAAATTTTTTAAATAAACCTTAATTTTTTGCCTTAATTACAACTTTGTAAATGATAATGAAGTTTATGATTATTTTTTGTGCTGATATTGTATTTTTTGTGTTGTAGAAAATTTTTATTTTAAATGTGACAAGTATGAACTTTGTAATAAGCAAAATAGTGTTTTACAAAAACTTATTTTAAATATCTTAGTAGTCTAAAAACTATAATTTTTCTTCGTTGAGTCCTTTTAAAGTTTTTTCTTCTTGGTGATAAAGTATAAGTTTGTATTTTGTAAAACTTTAACTTTGCGTTTATGTTCTGTTGTACTATTTGGTTTTCTATGACAGATGTCTCTAATTTTTTGTTAGTAAAAAGTAATTTTTTTTATGCTGGTAATCTATACTCAAAATATGTACTATGAACAGTTAATTTGTGTTTCACAATAAAAATTTATATAAATCATTTAGGTTTTGAAAAACTTCATAATTTATCTCAAGAAAAAAGTATCTTCAATTAACTTTATGGAGCATATACGTTTTAAAAAAACACTAATCTTAATATGTTTTTATTACATTTTCAAACACCAATAATTAATTTAAACTCGTTAAGAACAAGAAAACTTAAGAAAATAACACAAATAAAAGTTAGAGACAAAAATCGTGTAAACTTTGATAAAGTCCATTAATAATATGCTAAATAACACGGTTCATTTTACACACATTATCTTGACACAGCGGTTTGGGTTAGAAATTATACATTAAAGATCGGTGTTTGTATGTAGTTGTTTATAGATAAGACATTAATAGATAAGAGCTGAAGGGTTTAAAAAATATTTCTGTTTTCAATTAATTGGAACCACACCCTAAATGTAGTAGGACACCCTAAATGTATGTCACCATCTCAATTCTTACTAACGATTTTAAAACTTATGTTTTTGCTACTAATTCGTCAAAACTAGACAAATAATGAAATTAAAAACTGAGTTTTAACATTTACAAGCTATAGAGTTTCCCAAACTGGGCTAATTTAGGGGGCCATGAGGTCATAATTTGAAACTTACACTAGATATTCTGGTGTTGATGATAAAGAGCAAAAAGTTTTTAATGGTAGTTTTGAAACTTATCTATATATTATGGAAAAACGTTTAGTGTTCACAAAACGTAAAGGGGAAGCCGCAAGGCCATAATTTGAAATTTACATTAGATATTCTGGAGTTGATGATGAAGAGCAAAAAAAAAGGGTTTCGACAGTTATAATAGTAGTTTTTTAAGAAATCTTGTCGAAGGGGGCCATAGCTTTTTTAATATCGTTAAAGGTGACCTATTTTAAAAAGTTTTGGAAACCCTGCTCTAGAGTCTAGACTTACGAAATATGGAATTTCTTGATTAAGCTCAAAGTATAAGTTAGTTAAACTTAAACACTATGTAATCAATTGCTTAGTACAAAAAAATATTTCTGATAAGTTTTATTCTAATGATTAATTTTTTTGCTTTAACATGTAAGCGAAGTCTTTCCAATTTCTAAAAATTTAACAAATATTTGTGTTTATTGAAGTTTAATTAATATACTTTTATTTCATAATAATAAATTTAAACTACACTCTTTATTAAACTAACACATTTTTCTGTGTGCTAATAAGTTAACACACTGTACGGAGTTCTGTAAAAAGTAAATACTGTAATTATAGTTTATTGAAAGATAAAAAAGACGCTTAAAGTATTTGGTCCTGGTGCACGAAAACCTTGCAAGATAGATAAGATATTCTTTATGTTCGGAAAAAAGCAGTCAGGTACTTAAATTATATTTTTTTAACAATTATTTTAAATAAGTAATCTCTTGTAAATAAAATGAAGTAAAACATTAATTAATGAATTTAGATTAAAGTGCTACGAAATGTGTACATAAAGCACTATAACTTAAACTTGGAGCACCGTACATAAAAACACCACAACTTCAACTGCATATACATTAGATATTAAGTAAGGTAATTAATTATTACTTTAGAAAAGAGCAGTCGGGTATTAAAATTAAATAGATATTATACAAATGTTTTAAATATATAAGTAATTACGGATATATGATAAGTAAGAACAAAAAAAAAATTAAAATAACAAGATACTTATGGGCTAAGTATAAAACTGCAGTAGAAAATCATCTTACCTATTTAATGGGCATAGTAGGTAAAAAAAAGCACGGTTTAACTTATATTGGATACGGGCTTCAAATTAAACTTGGAACTTAACACATAAAGGAAAACAAAAACATACAGTTGAGTAAAAGACAAAGTCATGTTTGAGAATAAAAAATTAAATATGTAAAAATAAATTTATAAAAAAAAATATGCATTAACTGAGGATATACAATTGTATTAATATATATAAAGTGAGTGTGTTTAAGTGAAAGAAAAGTGATGAATGAGAAAGAGCTAGGATATTATTTGAAGAAGGACCGTCGGTTGTGTACACAATTGTTTTGAAAATCACGTCTTTTGTAAAGTAATTGTTTACTATCTTCTGCTACAGTTGCCATTTGTTCAAAGTTGTACATTTAGCAGATCTTACTCGCGCCACCGATGTTGTTGTTGACGGGTAAAAGATGCTCCATTCCATTTCTGGTTTGGTACCATACCCTTCAAAATACTGCCAAACGAAATCTGACAATCCCGGTTGTTCTTTTAAATTGCTTAAAAGTATACTTATGTCCAGTATACCTATCTTTGAAATGACCTCCTGTCGAATCGACGTAAGTTTTATCTTTATTATTTTTATTAATATTTTTATCGTTATCAGCACTGAAACTACATTTAACACGCACCTTAAACACAAAATTTTTAATTAGCAGCTTCCTTGTAACGGTTTAATAATAATAACAATAATATTATTCATAAGAATAATAGCAATAACATTAAAGTAATTAAACCTGGTTTTAAAACAAAGAACAATGAAAATAAAAATAGGAGCTGTCGTAAGTCGAATAAAGTAAGTTGTCCGTTACAAGGTAAATGCTTAATTAAAAATGTTGTGTTTAAGGTGCGTGTTAAACGTAGTTTTAGTGATGATAAAAATAAAGATGAAACTTACATCGGTTAGACAGGAAGTTATTTCAAAAACAAATTCTCAGAAAACTACCATTAAAACCACCTTTGGATTTATTTTTGCTCTTCATCATCAATTTAAGAATATCTAGTGTAGTTTCAATTTATGACCTTATGGCCCCCTGTGGCTCATTTACTACTCATGGCCCCCTAAATTTTAGATTTAAAAAGTAATAATTATGTACTATTTAGGTCTTATTAATATGGGTAAACCATTTTTTTACATAGCTTTAAACATTTTTTGAGATATAGCTTAAATAAGTTTTAAAGTATAGTAGTTTTTTTTAGATCTGAAAAATTTTGGAAAAAATTAAGTGGCTTGCAGATATCAATATGACCTACATGTAACAAAAACAAATTTTCATGCTAATTTTTCTTAACTTAATTAACATATGATTTTGTGTGTAAAGCGAGTTAACACTCTTCAACAGACTTCTGTAAAAAATTAAATAATTTAAGGAAAGAGTAAAAGACAAAATAGATAAATGTGTGTATTTACTAAAAAAGTCATAATTATAGATAAGTATTTAAAATTTGTGGTATTAAATCCGACTGTTATAAATTATTAAGTAAGAAGTAAAACAACTAACATTATTTAACGAATTTACGAAGCTAATTAATATATTTGAATTAAATTACTACGAAATGCTAAATATTTGTAAACTTATAGTAGTTTAAAATATCTAAAACGATATAAATTTTATGATACCATAAAACTACACTAAATAAATGTTGTTGTTTTACTTCTTTTTTATTAATTTATAGCAGTCGGATTAAATAACATATGTTATACCTAATATTAACTATAAATAATGAACTTCACCACAGAACAACAACTAAAACAGTGGTTTCCAAACTTTTCGATGCTCCGCACCCCTAAAATATTTTTATTTGCTCTCGCACCCCTTGAAGTACATGTAATGATTTATTTAAGAACAATTTTATAGAAAACGATAAAGATTTTTTTATCAATTTTTCAAAGTGGTCTACATTAACAAGAAATAAATATATGGATATTAAAAGTACGAAAAACTGCATAAGCTTTTTTTCTAAGGTACTCACAATCCTTCTGCAACGATAAACGTTTTCTGAAGGTCAAGCAAGTAAGTTTTAAGCTCATCACTCGTTATTCTACCTGCCCTATCTTTAAATAAGTTAAAAACCAACTAACTTTTAATCAAACGAAATAAAAATGAATCTATGTTTCAAAACAAAAAAAAAAACTTTTATTTTCAACTAACGAAAATAAAAACAAAAAACTAACCCTATTTCTTCAATAAAACTAAACTCCTATTGACACGTTGTTTGGCAAATACTCACAACGTATTTAACGGAAAATTAAGTTTTTATTTATGCTAGAATTTCCGGAAAAAATTTAGAATTTAAAAAATATTCCACTTTAAATTTAATGACCATTTTTCCTATTTATTATTAAATTACAAATAAATGTTATTCTTTATTACTAAATTAGTATTAAATTTGAAAGCTTAAGTTAAAATTATTTAATCATACAATGGCGTAATTATCTTTGTTTTTTAATGAATAGAATTGCTTATTAGCTTTAATTGATAGTTGTGTTTAGTGAACGAAGTTTTAGCTTACAGTCACCCAAGTTAAAGAAAAATGTCCTTATCTATCAAATAAAATTTAAAAGCCATCTTGCACCCCTTAGCGCTGCGAGCACCACTGGTTGGGAAACCCTGAACTACAACATCCGAGACAACCTACGACCGGTTTCGTCCTTATTAGGACTCATCAGGCAGGCATAGTCGCGAGAAACTACTATTGAGGTCTTACCCAGCAAGCTTAAGTACAAAGTACTAGAGCAATCATTTGTGGGTAAAGTTTAATTTTTTTTAATTAATCATATGTTAACTAGTACTAACTGTTAATCTATAAGTATGAACTGTTTTATAAATACACACAGTCAACTGTTTTATCTTCTACTGTTTCCTTAGATTATTTATACTTTTACAGAACTTCGTTAAACAGTGTTATCTCGCTTGACACAAAAAATACGTTAACTTAACTTAGAAAGAGAACAGTTAAAATTTAATTTTAATATATACTTTGGTAAGCGTGTTTCGCTAGGATATTTGTTAAGAATCGATTATTTTAAAACTTTGAACTTTTAATACCTAAACACGTATTTTCTAGTTTTGTTCAAGTATATATTACTTTTTGAGATATGATATCTTAAATATTTCTAAATAATTTGAGTTTACGGAATTTAAATTGTCCGAGTTCGAACTTTCAGATAACCAAAATAATAAGCTGTTTTTTTTTAAAGCATTTTAGTAATCTTCTAATAAAGTAAATGAAAAAAAAAAAATTTATATCATGTTACTAAACAATTGATATTTGATATAATACATGTTTTTCGCTCTAGAAACACATTTATCTTAAACTACTTATACTATTTTTTAAACACTTTTTGTTTCTATAAATTTACTTATTGGTAAATATCTTATTGTTAAAAATTTCAGCAAAAATTAATACTTTTAATGAATAAAGATGCATAAGATATATTTTTTTCATTGAAATTATTAAAATCTAGGTTATTGCTTTTTGATATAAAAAGATTTTTTGATTACAATTCTGTTAAAATATTTTTAATGTGTTCGACTAGACTAGGGGTGGGCAACGTTTTTCAATCATCGGGCCGGATCCGGAAATATTTAGTCTTTTGCGGGCCGGAGCATTTTGAATTAGTTATTTACCGGATGCAGTGTCAGGATCTAGTCGAATAATGACTTTTTTGATCCGAATTCGACTGGATTTAAAGTAATTCGACTAATTTTAGACTAATCTCGACTAATTTTAAGTCGAGATCCGGATCCGATCGGATTCTAATTAAAATATAAGTTTTGGATTCAGCCGGAATCTAGTTATATTAACACAGTGAATCACTTTTTTGAATCCTTAAAATTCACAAATCTTTCTTAAGTCTGACAACTTAAGATATATATTGAGACATGTCAGATGTTAAAACAATGTCTATAAATATAATTGACATTGTAATTGACATAAGTAAAATATCGTATTTGAAAAACACTTTGCTTGGGGTAATTTGACAAAACGATATTCCAACTAAGTTAGAACAACACAAAATATTAAGACAAAATGGTATATTTTTTAGTACACATTAATTTACAAAGTCATTTTTTAGCATGTTTTAAAAGTCAAATTCTTACAGTTTTGGTTTGTAAAAATATTATGCAAAGTTTTATAAAGACTTTGTAATATAGACTCTTCGCGGGCCTGTCACTTCGCTTGCGGGCCGGATCCAATTAAAGTTTAAAAAAGGTTGGGGACCGGTCATTTTCACTCTGCGGGCCGTACGTTGCCCACCCTTAGACTAGACTAAAGTAGTATTGTGTAAGAACTTTTTCATTAATTTTATTTATGCAAACGAGTAACAGTAACAATTCCGTAAAAATATTTGAATTCCTAACTCCTATTCTCCAAAATTTAAAATTTAAAACGTAACGTTCTACCTGACTTACCTAAACATTTAGCCCATCTAATAGTACTTTTGATCAATTAAATAAGACTGAAAAATTAGTTAAACTTTTAAAAAACATAAGTAAAGACTTAGCCAATAAAATAAGAACAGTACTACTGCAATTGGCAAAGTTAAATAATGAAACTAAGTTCTTTAGTGATGTAATTTAAACCCAAAAAATAAAAACAATTAAATTTTTTGTATTATTGACTTTTTTTTTTCAAGGTAAATGTAGTATTATGCTAAATGCAGCATCTATCTTTTAACTTTTTTGCTAGTATTGATAGCTCTCCCTCTCACTACTGAATACGAAGAACTGTATTTAGTTAATTTAATTGACGTAATTTTGTTGATCTAACATCATCACAAACACAATGACCATTAAGATTAAGACCAAAGTTTTGATAGAGTCTTAGTTTTTTTTTTTACTCTATCCTTAACATATGGCCCAGTGGTCTTTTTTTTTTTAAGAGTGTATGGCAAAAAAAGAAAATTCTATTCCTTCAAACGATACTTTGCTTCGTTTTAGACTACAAAACTGGTTTAAATGTGTTTACCTTTAAAAATCTGATAATTTAAAGAATTAACAAAAAATTTTAACCCCTACTATCTGCCATTAACTGGAAATATAACTTCATAACATCATCATCAAGCCATCTGAAATCTTGCAGTCTTTTGATACTTTGGTCTGTTGCTATTACTGAAATAGTTTATTTTGACACTATTACTATTATTAATAGTTTCTTTATCAAGGTTGTAAAAAGTTTTTAAAATAGTTTTAGTCATTGTGCAAACAGTGATAGAATGTTTTATTTTGGATTGGATATAACTTAGTAGGTTCAGAATTCACCTTAGAAGTCGGATAGTATAAAGATTTTTTTATACTCTGATCTAAGCATTTGATCCAGTTTTCAATGGGAAATTCCCTAAGCTAATATTTTTTTTGTTTAAGTTGTTAGAGGGATTTCTTGCTCAAGTGCTATGATTTTATTTGATACTTGGATGGGTCAGATATTTAAAAAAATAATTATAAATAAGAAAGAAATATATTTTTGTCATTTTAATTAGTTAAATATGTATATTAAAAGAAAAAAAGAAAATATAATTCTAAAAGTGTTTTATTTTTGCAGTAAAACCAGGAAAAAAACCATGTAAACTTTGTATTCTTTTCAAAACTTGATTTGGGCATATCTCATTAAAAAAATACTTAGTTGAAAAAAAAAATGTTGGCATAAAAATTATTTGAATAAGTTTATTAATAAAAAGTATTATTTTTAAAGAAAAAATTGGCAAAGTAAAAAATTGCAAAAAAATGTTAAATTTATAAAGGGACCCCACTCACTACAAAAGTCAAACCCCCATTTGATGGTAATTGTTGTTAATAGCAAAGCAGAAGAATGTTTTTTAGAATAAATAAAAAAATTCTAAGTCAAAATCAACAAATTTAAAAATAATAGGTTTTTAAGCTTGGTTATAATATAAATTACAAAAAATCCTATATGAGCCAAATTAACTCTTGTAATTTAGAAAGTATGACCGTAACTGTATGAGTATGAATAGTTACAACAACATCATTATATTTTCAAAGCTTGCATTAAGATAAGGGTTTTAAACTTTCCAAAAGTTGTAAGTACTCAAATCAGGGTTGCCACATTCTCAGGGAAACTCAGGAAATTTTCAAATTATAAAAAATATCAGGGAAACTCAAGGAATTTTGATTATTTTTTTAAACTCAAGGAAATTTATGGTCAACTATTTCTTGATATGAGATCCATAGGGCAGTTTTGATAAAATAGAAAAAAATCTTATTGAAAATTTTTTCTAGATCTAGAATGAGATTTAGTTAATCCAACTTCAACATTTTGTTCAAAATAAAAGTTTTATTTATTTTTAAGTGCTTATTTAGAAATCTTTTAGCCTTGCGTCTAGTTCTTCAATATTCTTAGAATTAACATTGTTTTTTTTTAAGGTTTAAATTTATATTTATCATGACTAAAGTTAAACAAAAACAAACATTAGAGGTATAAAAGTTGTGCTTAACTATGCATTGAAAAGTTCTAATAAACTTTATATTTTTAGTCACTTATTATGTAGTTTAATAAAACTACTTGTTTTCAGTAAAAAAATAATAAAAAGTCAAAATAAAATTAAAATATTTCACTATAAAGTTAACTAACATGTTTACACAAAATTGTGCACAAATTCTGTTTTTTAATCTCAATTTATTTTACCTTTTAACATTAAATTTTTGAAAACATTATTATTATTAGTAAGCATCTAACACAGAAGCATACACATACAACCTTACTTTTATTATTAAAGAAGAAAATTGAGCATGAGGTATTAGTAATTTGTGCAAAAAAAAATTTAAGGATTTGAAAAAAACTCAGGAAAGTTTAAGGTTACTCAGGGAAGATTTTTTGACTCAATATTACAATAATGGGAACCCTGTATATTATCAAGTGTTTTACTGTTTCATACAAATAACTACTATAATAATTAAATTGTGGTTTCTGTATACTATATATTAGAAAAAAAAAAAATGTGAACGCTCACAACTATGGTCAATAGATTAGTGTGGAGAAAGATCTTTTGGTTATCGAGCCTCATACTATTTGTTTTATAACATATTTTGAGCAGTTTTAATTTAAACAATAAAAAAGAATTTTAAAATAAGGTCAGTGAAAAATTGATATTATTATTAATTAGTAGTTTTTTTTAATATTATTTTTTAAATTACCAAAAAAATAAAATTTAAAGAAAAAAATAGATGTGCACCATTTTTAATACCCATTTCTGCCAATATTGACTATAGAAACCATAGTCTACCATGGGCACCACACCGTCTCCTTCCTTAGATTTCAATTTTTACAAATATGTAAGTTCACATTATTCTTGTTGCTACTTTGCAAGAACAACAACGTAAAATGCAATATAAAGCTCTATAATGACATAAAAAGGGAGAAGTGGTAAAAATACTGTGAAAATGAAAACATATATCTCATCTTTAAATATATACATATCATATAATAATAACAAATTATAAACAATTAAATTTATATTTTGAATAGTTACATAGCATATATAATACATTATATATATATATAAATAGCACTTAATAAGAACTAAGAATAAGAAAACAGCTTATGGAAATATAATAATTGTATTTTTGAGTAAAGAAAAATCAATACTTATAAGTTTTTGACTGTAAACTATGTCTTGCAGTTAAATTATTCAGAAATAGATAGAAACAAAAATATTTATTTTTAATGAA
Organism: Thalia democratica; assembly: GCF_965202585.1. Taxonomy (NCBI): domain Eukaryota; kingdom Metazoa; phylum Chordata; class Thaliacea; order Salpida; family Salpidae; genus Thalia; species Thalia democratica. The sequence continues at coordinate 66,647,854 of NC_139165.1, forward strand.
AAGCTTTAAGTTACTTAAAAAATATATACCAACTAAAAAGACACTTTGACTGTTTAGCTTTATTCCTAGACTATGTGTTTATCACACTACTGGGCACAAAAAAAAATAAGTACTACTGTTAACTTAATTGTTAGTTTCTGCCTATATTGTTCTTTTGTAATTATGTTGAACACTGGGTCCAGCCTTGTAATGTTGAACTCAGAGTTTTTAAAGCTGTCATTAGCACTCCTACAACATCAGGTTTTCAAATGAAATAAAAATTAGTAGCTAATTATATAAGGTTGCCAAACACTCAGGGAATTTTCAAATTATATAAAACCTCATGGAAACTCTGGTAATTTGATTTTTTTTCAACTCACAGAAAATCAGGGAAGTTTTAAGATTTTTTTAAAAATCTCAGGGAATTTTTTTCTAGATCTAGAATGAGATATAGTTAATCCAGATTCAATATTTTGTTCAAAAAAATTAATTTTATTTATATTTAAGTGATTATTTAGAAATTTTTTAGCCTTGTGGCTAATTCTTCAGTATTCTTAAAATTAACATTGTTTTTTTTTTAGTTTTAAATTTATATTTATCATGACTAAAGTTAAACAATAACAGTTTACTATGCATTTAAAGGTTTTAATAAACTTTATATTTTTAGTTACTTATGTAGTTTAATAAAACTATGTTCTACTGTAAGTCCTATATTTTAAATAAAGTTATTTGTTTACAACTACTTGTTTTCAGTAAAAACAATCAAAAATATAGATTAGTGTTGTCTTACTTTTACATTAGAGGTTAAATTATTTATTTTTAATTAAATACAAAAGTAGCTATAATTTTAGTTTGAATATTTAAGTTTATTTTACAGTTTTTTTTTTGTAGATTTAGTTTAAAACCTCTAAATTATGAATAAAAAACAATTGAAAATTTTTTTTTTTTAAGTTGGCTGCACCATAAAGATTTTAAGGATTGGTTACTAGAGGATGTTGATAAAGAAAAATTTAAAGGTTTGGTGGTAATACAGCAATTGCATTATAAATCATAAGTATCAGAGCATTGAAGTCTCACAGTGTATCAAAAAAACTTAAGTTGAAAGAAAGACTCTTTAAGTGCAAAAATAATGCAATCACTTCATACTATGGTGGGGCTAATAGTTCAACAAGTTTACCTTTTGACATAGAATTTTTGAAAACAGTTTTTTACATAAGTTTAGTAAGCATCTAATATTTAAGCATACACAAGCAATTGTTGATGTAAATTTTGATTTTTTTAAGTCAGACTGAGTCAGGATAATTTTGTTTTTTTATTAAAAATTCAAGATAGTTTCAAGATTTTAAAAAATACCAGATCAGTTTTTACAGAATTTGCATGAGCTTTGTTGCAATGTTTTGATATTTTATATCAAATTTGTTTTAAGACTTAATTTTTGTTATTTCTAAAAAGAAAAATATAATTTTCAAAGATTTTACACAACTTGAGATGACTCAATACATTTTTTTGACTCAAAGATTGGCAACCCTGCTAAATGGTTTCTTTGTACACTAGGTTTTTGACTAACTATTATGAGGGCTTGTTTTTGTCATTCAATAAACATAAAGTATCAGAAAAAACCTAAAATTTTGTCATTTTTTCAAGGTAAAAAATTGAAGTTTAGCTTAGATAAGAAATAACCAATATACACAATGAGTAATTTATATTTTATTCTATTATATGTTAAAAAAAACATTACAAATAGCATTATAGTATCTTTTTAGTTATTTTGTGCAATTAAAATTGATTTAAACTTTTTTAACTAAAAAGGGAGAAGAAAACTTTTACATTAACAATCCTAGAAGAAATTTACAAAAAACAAATGTCCACCATAATAGTTTATATTTTACTATTAAATTTAAAAAATCTTCAAAAAGTTATCTAACAAGTCCTTAAAATAATAATACTAAGTTAATGTTGCAGTTAATAATTTTATTATACTTGACTAAGTGGGATTTTTTTCTCACCAAAACCTTGTAGTAAATAAAATATTCAATTTTCACTAATATTAATGTTTAAATAAGCTCTTTAGACTTTAGTAAATTGAACAATATTTTTATTTAAGACAAATATCTATATAACAACAACTTAAAAAAATTTCCATAGAACAGAAGATGGTGGCCTTTTTTAAGTAGTAAGCCAATTTTATAAGAAAAGTTGCTTGCAGGCAGCACTTTATAGAAAAAGTTTTTAAGTTGTCTAAAACATTTACAGTAAAAAAACCATTCAAGCAAAGAATGTGATCAATAACAAAAAACTGGTAATTTATAGTAATTAAATCAAGATCCTAGTTGTAAGATTACACCACAATTTTTTTTTCTTTATAAATAATTATATTTTTAGCTAAAAAGTACATAGTGGAGAGCAGTTCCATTTTAATAGAATAAGACACATTTGAAACAATAATTTATTGTTTCTTTTTAAAAACTGTCAATAACATTTTTTTTGATATTTTTTTCAATGGGTAGGAAAACTAGTACTTTAAAAATCCTGTACAAAATCAGAAAACTTTGTATTTAGCTTTGCTGCTAGTCTCGAAATTTTTTTAAGACTTTTTCTTGAGTACTAACATTAAGATAATGCAATCAGTTTAATTAGAGTTAGTGATACAAAGTTGGTACAACTAAATATATGTTAAAAATAATAGTTTGGTTTGTTATATTTAAACAAGATATAATTCAAAAAAATTTAAACAGGTTAATAAGATAAACATGGAAAACAATACAAACAACTTATCTAATGAGTATACTTCATCGCCACTTGAAGTAAAAGCTACTGACTTTTATGAAGACCAGAAATGTTTAAGTCCATCTGAATATGGTTAGATTTTTTTATTGTGTGTATATCTACCAAAAAAGGGTAGTAACTAAAAAAAAAATTTTTAATTTAAAAAAACTCAGGGTGACTCAAGCTAGTTTTTTTTTTGTAATATGTTTAGGATAGCTTTAAGATTTCAGAAAATCTCAGACCAGTTTTTTTCTAGATTTTGAATGAGACTTAGCTTCATTGTTTTAAAACCATTTTTGTGGAAGTGAATGATTTTTATTGATTTTGAAAAGTAAATTAAAAAAAACTGTTAGAGGTCACTCAGGTTTTTTTTGTGTCAAACAGTGGCAAACTTATTCAATGAGCAAAAAAGATTGGTTGCTTTGATTATGCATCATAATGATAATATTATAATTCAGGCTTCACAATATTTTCTCTGAAATATCTATTATTATATGCTCTCTTAAATATTCTTGGTAGTTACTTCTATTAAATCATAAAGTAAAAATTATTACAAACAGAACAATTTTTACTAAAAAATTTAAAATACTGAGTATTTAAGGTTTGTTTTACATTTTGAAACTAACTATGAAAAATTCATCTAAATATTTAGTCAGTTGTGGTTCCTACTTTTTTTTAAATTTCAAATAAAGTTATTATGATAAAAAAAAGCTTGTTACAACTGTAAATATAGAAAAGTATTAAAAGCAATGTACTAGTTGTATTTTGCAATATTTACAGGGTAGCCACTAAACCTAGAATTTGACAATTGAAGCTAAAAATACTTTGAATTTAAGAGATTTTAAAAAATAAATCTTGAATTTTAAACAGTTTTCACACGTTAAGTAGTAAAATTTTGATGTGACACAAAAAATCTGTCAGATTGATTAAAAAAATAATTAAAAATCACATTTAAAAAACTTAACAGTATCACTTTAATGTCCTTATACTACTTAACACAGTTTTTTACCTTGAACTTAACTTTAAACTAAAAATTAATCCGAAATGTGTACTTTCAATAACCTGGAATAAATTTGGAAAACTTGAAAGAAATTTTTTTAAAGCCAGTGGTCACCCTGTACTTATTGCAGTTTTTATTGTAAAACTTTCAGTAAATTTTTTCCAATACACATATGTTTTTCTGGTATATCAGTTGACCACTGAGTTTTAATATTACAATGTTCAACTCAAACAGAATTTCGTTCAGAATATATTCTGTAACTAAAAAATGAGTATTACTGTAAGATTATAGTTGTTATATGAAAGGTATGTTTATTTTTAATAGCATAGTCTTTGTAAAAATACATGGTCTATTTTTACAATTTTACTATATTTTTAACCTTAATAGGCTGTAGGTCTTCAAATTTTCATTAGTATGTTTTTTAGTACCTTTAGTTTGTTTAAAAGTGGTGTATACTATTCAGTTACAGTAACCTGCCCCCGTGCAAACTTTTTAGCCAAAAAACGCTCTGTTATAATATTACTAATTGTATATCAAATCCAGTATTTAAAACAACAGTACTACAGTTTATTTATTTAATAAAAAGAACAGTGCAAGTCTGCATACTCCATGATAAAAACATAGGAATAAAAATGTTTTTAAAGTCATACAAAAATCATATGAACAAAATAATGATCAGCTTAATTAAAATTTACATACCCTCTACAAAAAATCATTGTTACTAAAGTTTGACATACACTAGGTAAAATAAAGACCAAAATTTCTTAGGAATGCACTGCACCGTTTGGGTACTACTTTTGCGCTGTCTTCAAAAAGTATACCTAAGTGGCAGGTTACTGTATTATTATTGCTAAATTTATTATCCATAAAAAGTTAATCTTATTGATACTGTTATTATATCATATTAAATTTTCAGGTGAGTTGATAATTGATGAAGATGAGTCCAATTCAGCCCATGGAAATAGCTTTGAATATGAGCCTGTTCAAAATATGTCTGAGTCAGAAGTTAACTTTGAACAAAATATGCCTAAAGACTGCAATAATTTTAGTCAGTCAAAAGAAAAAGTTAATGATATAAAAGAAACAAAAACGGTCATTCAAAAACAGCCTATTAATATAGATATGTGGAAAAGTGAGCCCTTACCGGAAAGCTGGAAGCAAGTGTTTCATAGTTCTGGACTAGTTTTGTATGTGAACAAACTCACTAATGTTGTAACTCTATCAAGGCCATATCTTTATGATAAGAAACGGCTGGGACCTTTACGATTTCATAAGCTTCCACTAGCAAGTTTCCCTTGTATGGAAGCTACAAAGACCAAAGAGTTGCTATCTAAAAGCAGATGCACTACCAAAGAATTCCAAGATAAAAAGGACTCTTTAACAACTTATTGTCCATTCAAAAAGCAAAAGCTATCTAATGACTTAGTCCAAGAAAAGGATTCATCAATAAATACTGAAAATGTTCAGTATATTGAAAATGATGATTTGGATGTATACCTTTCCAAAAAGTTCAAGTATGAAGAAGTAAAAGTTTCATTGCCCCATTGGAAAAACATGAGGGTAAAAGAAAGAGAAGAAAGTCAAAGGTTAAGGTTAGGAGATTTAGGTAAAAGATATGGTGATTATGGAATTGGTTTTGTTCCTGATGGGGAAGTCAAAGTTGTTGTAAGACCTCATGATCAAAACAAAAATATCATACTAATAATTGCTAAATTTGGGAAGAATTTAAAACAACCTAAAAAAAATAACACTTGTAAAGTCATACAGTTCAATGTTTCAATAAAAACAGGAGTTTGTATGCTTAATGAGTATTGTCAAACGGTTCTTCAATGCAAGCCTACTTATGAATGCAATAATGAGGCAAATGATAACAAAGGCAATCGCAATGTGTTTCATTGTACTTGTTCTATAGGAGATAAAGACTATGCAATAGCAGTAGCAGAAAAAAAGAGAGACAGCAGGAATTCGGCTGCATTAAAAACATTGGGTATGTTAGTGCCCGGTTTTATGGATCTTTATCAAAACGCTCTAGCCCCAGAATCTAATGACTATCAAAAAGAGCTTCCAATTAATGACGAAAGTATTTGGAAAAGTTGGGATACATTTGGCGAGTACAGCCCTCATAAACTATTGGTTGAGTGTTGCAGTAGAGACAAAGGTATTTCTAACAATCAGTATGAGTTCGAACATAAGGTAACAGAGAAGAATACAATATCGTACGTGATTAAATATGGTAGTTTTTGTGTGGAAGGTGAGGCAAGAAATAAAAAATTTGCTCGTCATCAAGGCGCTCACAAGTTGCTAGTGTTGATGCACCCAGAGATGAAAAAGTGGGGTGAAGTCATGGAAAAGTATGGGACTTCAGTGACGAAAAAGAAAAACGAGTTCCAAGCTTTTAACAAAGAAATTTTCGAACTTAAACAGAAGGAGAGGCAAATGAAGTCAAAAGATAGTCATTGTCAACCCCAAAAAAAAGAGGAAGAAATAATAAATCCGAATAGTGTGTTGGAAAAGTTGAAAGAGGAAATGCACAAAATGAGAAGAAAAAAGGCTGAAAAAGATCAGAAGGAGTTTGAACGTTTACAATCAATTGGAAATAGAAGTGAATATTTCATGTGCAACCGGTGCAAAGCAGTAATCAACGCGGTAGATGATGACAAGTTTAATCCAAATGAAAAAAATATGTTGCTTATTGGAATGAAGTTGTAACTTTTTTGCAAAAGACTAGTTAGACAAAACTTTAAATAGCTGTATATCTCTTATAAAATTACTGTTTGACATATTAGTTTTTACAAACAAAACATGTTTTTTACTGTTTTTTTTTAAGTATTAAATTGGATAAGCTTAATAATTACTTGACTTATTAGTCTTATTTCTGTTTAGTTAATTATTTATTTAGATGAAAATACCTAAATTACTTATATTTGTGTGATTGTTGCAATAAAGAGAAAAAACATTAAAAGGTCAAAATTTATTTATATTTAAAATTATATAAAAAACTAATAATATTAAAATATAGATGGAAAAATAAAACAGAATGTTAAGTTACTTTTAATATAGATGTCGAGTTTTAAAACAAAAGTATTATTAGCTTGGATATAAAAGCGTACATGTTTTATTACTTTTGCTGTATCATAAAGTTTTTAGCAAATCGTACTAAAAACTCTTAACAAATTATCTTTGTTTTGATTTTGAAATTACTTTTTACATTTTATTAATTTAAAAATATATATATTGAAAATAAAATAAAGGTTATTTTGGCATTCAAGTATGTACTAGTTTTAGTTTTATATACTTATTCACAATAATTTACTTTGTGCTAGAGTTTATTTTTATGCATTTCCTTCTGTGCAACATTTTTAATCAAAGGTTTATAACATTAAAAAATACTAAACAAATAAATACAATAAATGGAGTATGGTGAAACAATATAAAATATTTTTCTTAATATGCTTCAAATTATACTAAAATAAAACTATCCAAAAAGTTAACTAATATAACGATTAAGTTTGCACTAAAAATATCGAAGAGGCTTCATGTTTTGTTTTTAATAAAATAAATCGTTACATATGTAAGTAAATGGCATTACTAAAAAAAAAGCATGTTGCCAGTTACAATATACTCAAATTACAAAAAAAATATGTATTTGTTTATTAACATAAAATTTTTAAACTGGTCTCTTTTTTTTTAATAAATTGATTTGTCGGAATTTGAATTGTCATGTAACCAATTAATAGATTAAAGCAATATAGGATTATAGAAAATTTACTGAAAACTAAGATAGAAATTTAAACAAAAAATTAAAACACACTACAAGTTTTAAACTATACACATCTTGTTCTTTACAAATTTTTGGATCATGAGTTCTAATGAAAAACCACTTGAAGAACTTGAGAGGTGGTAAATATCCCATGTTCTCATAACAATTAGTGTTGTTCAGTATGTGTCCATGGTTGGATAATTGTTCACCTTTGGGCTTACGTCGCATTAAAAATTTTTCGTAACATGCTGCTTTGTCTGATATGGAAACGTTGACATGATCAAGCTGTAGAGTCTTTTACGCATTGACAACTAAAATCGTATACTATTACTTAAGTCAAGATTTATAAATAATTCGCAAATCGGTCCAGGACACAAGTCAATTGTTTTTACTAGTGATTTTTTTCCCTGCATCAGTAGACATAAAAATAAATTAACGATGGTTTAAAAATCTACCAGTTTATTGCAACATTTTGTTCAAATTAATTTCGGACAACCGTCCTTCATCAGTGAACTTTAAAACTAGCAGAACTAAACACATTCATACAACAACAAAATAAATAAAAGTTAAATAATATATTATGACGTAGTAGTTCAAAACTGTGTATAAAACTAAAATTTTAAAAGCTAGACGATTTTTACATTGTAATGATATTTTTGTATGTAAAAGTAAAATGAAATGCGTTTAGTTCTACTAGTTTTAAAGTTCACTGATGAAGGACGGTTGTCCGAAATTAATTTGAACAAAATGTTGCAATAAACTGGTAGATTTTTAAACCATCGTTAATTTATTTTTGTATCTATTACTTAAGTAAAAGGTTAAATTAAAATCACATGTAAAGTCTATAAATTTATCAATAAAACTTCAAAACAAGTAAGTCATACATAGGTTCTCTAATAAAAATTTAAAGCTTTGACAAATAAAAACAACTGTGAATTTTTGAAAACGATATAAATAAAGCAAGGAACTATCATATGTTGTTTACAAATTATCTTGTTATAGTTAAGTTTAGAATTATATTACTATGCAAACTATAATGTCTTCAATCGAAAATGGCTTATCTCAAAAATTAGGATGGTATATTATACATAAAATTAAGATGTTGGTTAAATTTAATGTTTATAAAGTAATAAACATACAAACGTTTTATCATGCTTTCACATGAAACAACCGTTTGCTGGTATTGATCAGTGACATCAGCATAGTCTTCTGATATACAATAATACATTGTCCACTAGGCAAGACAGCTACTACGATTGTATTGAATACAGTCAACAAAAATTTCGGCGAAAGTCTACAGAGCCTAAGCCTGGATTTTTGTATGCAGACAAGCTCAAGTTTAAAATAAAGTTTGATCATACAAATTCAATCGTTAGATGATTGTCTAAAATTTAGATGATCGAACTGGTACGATCAAACCTTATGTTAAACTAAGCATGTCTCACGGCATACGAATATGCAGGCTTAGGCTCTGTATAATTTCATCGATGTTTTCGTTGATCAGATATATTTGACATTTTGTTTTCAGCCAACTTACTTTTTCTACAATTTATCTATCTCACTTACAAATATACTTACCTATTTGCAAATAATCTTTAAATGAGTCAATTGAAAAGTCATAATTGAATCAAAAGAAAAAAGGTTTGTAATTTTCTTTTAAAAAATTAAGTATTTTTCAAGAATTTAAACTGACAGAAAACAATACTTTCCAATATTTAGTAAAATTAAATAAATACTTAGAAAGATATTAAAAATTTTAATCTCTTCAAAACAATTCTCAATTTTTTTTAGAAATTCAGAAGTGTTCAAGCATTTGAACTGACAAAAAAAAAAAACTTTTAAGAAATTTAATTAAGTTAAGTAATCAGAAATACTTTTGCTTGATAGATTACAGTGCTCTAATCCTTACATAGATAGGAAAAACTTGTTGCTGACCAGACTTTGCAGTTATACAAATGTTTTCATTATTTTTTTGTTTATGAGTATTTTATTTCTAAGCAAACATTTACACACCTAAAACTGATTATAAATATTTAATGGTCAACCACAAAAAAATCCAAGCAAGATATCGTGAGCACATAGCTTCTTTTCTAATGCTGGTAAATTAAACTAAAACACTAGCAATATATAAACATTTTAAGGAACCTAAATGGAGATAAAGTTAAATGTTCAATTGAATAAAGTACCATTGAATATGTGAAAAATAATGCTAACCATATTAGTATAAGTATATTAGACAACTTGGGTAAGACTTCATTTTGTACTATAAGATAAAAGAAAAGCATTAAATAAAATAAATGAGCTCATCACTCTATGTTCATATTATTTAAGCGATTTTTAATGGGTTAACATTTTACAAACATATTAACTGCTCTAAATAAGTGTTGAATCTGTTTTCAGTATTAAAATGTTATATTTCTATACTCTTTTTTTTTTAAAGTTCTATTTTCTAATTCTGGCTATTCGAGCTAAGTAAAAATCGATAACAAAACTCATATTTTGTACTGTTTGGCCTTATTCCGGAATTGGGAATTCTAGAATAAGGCTAAATAGTACAAAATATTAACAGTTGGAAAAAAAAGTGTTAAAGAAAATTTATTTGCTAATAAGTATGAATATTAAAAGAAAAAAAAATAATTTTAATTTTCTTTTTTTTTTCAAATTCGAGCTAAGTAAAAATTGATAAAAAAAACTCTTTTTTTCTAAGGTGCCCACGCTTAAAGTCAAGCCCCAATCAAATGGATTTTCTTAAATATTTAAGACAAAGGACTGCTCTCTAAAATAAAATAAAAAAGTTTTTTATTTAGCTATTAAGATGAGGAAAATAACTTGATCTAAAGTTTGGACATTTAAAAAAAAATTATTCAAGCTAACTTCACAGTCGTGTTCCCAGGCTATAGTGTTATTAGAGAACTCATTTTAGAAAAGTAAACCAGATATAAAAAGAGGAAAATAAACTATTTTTTAAAAGCGTAATTTTAAATTAAATAGCAAATTAATAAAATACAATAAAAGTAAATCTACTTTAATTAAGTAAACAAATACACACTACAATGTATAATAATTGAATAAACAGTGGCCACCTTGCCTTTTAAATAAGTACTTAGTATAATACAAATATATAAATTTATTCAAGATTACTATAATTTTAAGGAGCAGCAGTTGTTCAACAATTTTTTTTAACTTTTCAGAGAATCTTTTGAAGTGAATATTTGCAAAGCATAAAGTTTTAAATATGTTTTTAAAAATATTATGACTAGTTGCTGCCCCTCTAAGTTAAAGTAACCTAATATACTGTTGCTCTTAACATCTGTTGGCTTTACTTTTGCAAGCTACTGAGCCTTTTGCGCCTTTTCAAAGCCAGATTTGTGCAGCGGGTTATTTTTTTAAGGAAAAAGTTTTACATATTACTAAGTCATAAAAACCTGAACTTAAAATAATCTAAATATAATTATACCATAAAAATATGATTATAGTTATGTATAGATTATGTACAAACACATAAAATTTAATTTCAATTCAACAGCATTGAAAAAGTATACTTTTTATTGTATAAATAAAACAACAAATTAGATACAAATGCCATACTTTAAATTTTGTCCTTCTGATACTCCAGCAAATGAAAGATGTACCCACCTGCAACAGTACTACATTAAGTCCAGAGTTGCTTTAAAATTTAATATAACTAACTAAATCAAAAAACTCTTACAGTTAATAAAAAACTCCGAACCTAAAGGATCACTAGACTTCTGTATACTTATATACTACAATGCTCTTCTATACCTCTTCATCCACTCTGTCTTCTGCTTCACCACATATGAAGCAGTGTGAATATTGGAATTTGGTGTTTTTGACCTGTAAGCAATTATTATTTTTAAATATCTTTTGAAAAACCTAAAAGTACTCCCACAACCTCCTAGTTGTAATATTTTCACTGCCACCTTTTTCTTAAAGACATATATTTGAGGCAGTAGTTCTCCTATTCCAAATAAAGAATTAGTGTACTGAAATAAAATTATTTCATCATCTTTCCAATACAAATTCAACAAAAAAGTTAATAAAATAGCATTGTAAAATTCTTCATCTTTGCTTGCATGGCTCTCACCTCAGGTATTGTATGTACTAATTTAAAATTTTTTGATAGTTCGCATATTTTTTTTAATCTATTAGCAATGACTTCAACAACTTCATATTGCTCTAGTTTTCCATAGAACATTACTAATGAATTCTGCTTGTAAAGGAACTACAAATAAATTATTGAATAACTACTGATTCATATACATTTATATTTTGTTATATTAACATGTAATACTAACCAGAACGGCAACACTTCCTTTCAAACTCCATTGGTATATAAATTTTTCTCCTTCTTCATAGTTTGATTGATTTCTTTTTGACCTCTTGGTGAGATTTTGAATTTTATGAGGTTCGTTGCATCTAAAATTTATTATTATGTTTCTTTATATTTAAGATTACAATAGCTTCTTATTTATTTTTAAAGAAACTTTACCGTTAGGTACAACATTCAGTCTTAGGTGGAGATTTATTATCTGGCTTGATATTTTCATTTCCTTTTGTAATGTTTGGTACTCTTCATGTGAATTTACGTAATGAAAGGTATGGCTTCTATAGATCAATCCATCAAACATTTTGTTGGATTGCTTTTCATTAAATGCCTAAACTGTGAATAAAATTTGTGTGAATAAACATATAATAATTTATATTATTTCCAATATTTGTACCAGCTTGTTCTTCTCTAAAATTAGACTAAGTAAATAAATACATCCAAGTAGGTTTTGTTTTTTTTTACTCGGTTAAAGTTGCAGTTTACATTTTGAGCCTTTTGGTAATTGAATTTATTGTTCCCAGATTTTCTTTTACTAGCTGTAGTTGCCAAAATGTCTTCTAGTAGTCTATTTCTTTCTATTGGTAATGTTAAATCGTGGTTTAACATGTAGGAGTCTTGGTTTCTTCTATTTGAAGAAAATCCTGATCCTCACACTAAACATATCCGCAATAGTAAGAACTGTAACTGAATTTTTGTTTTTATCTAAGTTTTCATCTACTATGAAGCTCACTTCAAATTTGTTTAAGTAACAAAATTTCATGGGAGATCCCTAAAATAACAGACTTTCTAGCTTTTTTAGAATGGATTTGTTGCTCTAATGCTATGTGTTTATGTAAAACTTGCGCAAATTATGTCTTAAGAAATATTAGTTATTGAGTATTAAAAATTAAAAAAAATATATAATTACATTAAAAGTGTGTTTAAAAATATATTTTAAGTTATTATTTTTTATTTACTGCTACAAATTCCTTATGATTAGGTTTTTAAATTTGCAAAAATAGAGTTTTTTTTTCATTTGAATTAGGAATTTATGTCAAAAGAGTGTTAAACTAAAAATCAAAATTATAAAAGTGTTGAAAGCATAGATAAATAAGTATGTTAAAAAAATATATATATTGACTTTTTTTATTGTTTTCAATCTTGAATACAATAAAAATTATTGCTAGAATAAGTTCAAAGGAACGTCTTTTCGAAAAATAAAATTCATAGCTAGCTTTAACAACAAGGAAAATAGCAGGTTTTTTAATAAGATATTTAAGAAAAAGGCTAGTAAAAATATATAACATAATGCATTTCATTTTCTTTGAATTTATTTAAGTACTTTCAAGTAGGACTCGTCAGAAATTGTTTCCTACTAGATTGGAATGAATACAAATTGAAATAAAATTATACTGCAGTTTAAAGTTTTAAGATGTAAAATGACGTAATAATCAAATGTTAAAAATTAAATAAATGCTAATGCTAAACAAATTTGGTATACTAATAAAACTCGGTAGAATTAAAACAATCTAAATAAAGAAGCGATAAAAAATTTTAAATTAAAACTATGCTTAAAAATAAAACTTAACAAGAAACTAATTACTTTAAAATTACTAATATAAGGATTTAAAAAGTCTAGTTTGGTAAACGAACTTTTTCTGCTTACATAAACTGGGCCTTAAAGGTTGAATACATAAGGCTTCCAGAATATGCAATTGAAAAGAGTTTTCCGCTCTCACTAAGACTGAAAAATTGTCCTTTTTATAATTTTTAACACACTCAGGATTGTCCAACAAATGTTGCCCAATCGCCGAGAAGTATTTTTTAGTCTCATTATATTTTTGGTTTCTCAGAACGGCCATCAAACCACTTTTTCAAGATTTTCGGAACATGTTGATTGATTCTTACATGAAACCTTTGAGATGTTTTCCCACGTAGTCACTACCACAGTGACAACTAATTAAATAAATTCAAAGAAAATGAAATGCATTATGTTATATATTTTTAGTAAGTTATGCACCGGAAAAAAGCTGTTCAAAAAGGCTAGTCGAACCAAGTTAACGCTCGTAAAAATAAAAAAACTTGTGGGTTTTTTTAAATCTTAGATCGCCATGTAGGTGTTTAGCAACGCTGTCATTTAAATTTATTTGTAATATAATGATATTAAACTAAAAATATGCATTCAAAATATGCATTCATAAAATAGTATTAATATTTGGGAAACTACTTAAGTAAAAAACACTTTAACTTTTTTCTTAGTGATTTCTTGTTAACATATGTACATATTCATTTAATATTTGCATAGGGTGTATCTCACAAAAATGTAATGAAAAAAGTAAACAAAACAATTAGGCCGTTGAAGGATACATTGTTAAGTAAGTGAATAAAGATTTTTTTTTGTGCTTTAAAATCGTTGTGAGTAAAAACATAAAAAAGAATACACAATATTTTAAGGGACCGTGCTTTAAAAGTCAAACCCCGTTTTGATTGAAGTTATTGTAAAAGTCAAGGCTATAGAACGTTCTTTTAAGAAAATAAAAATTATAAATTAGCTTTAACCACATTAAAAATGAAGGTGTAAAATTTAAGAAATTTTTTTAATGCTTAAAATAACTTATTGAGCTAAAATAATTCTCAAACGAAACTAGAAAAATTCACGGTAATCATATTACAGGTAAAATTGATCAAACTTTTTTTCTCATATTTTCCAACTTCGCAATGAGATATTTTAATTATAATATATAAACCAGTTTATTTGATTTTGTTTAAAAAAAACCTAATCAGCAGTCATATTATTGATCGGCTAATAGAGTCAACGTCACTGCGTAAATGCAAGCATTGCTCACGACATTATTTACTTTTTTTTTTAATTGGAGTTTAACAAAGTAGATTACAAATATGAACATTTATGATTTTAACCACTTTACAACATCTAAAACACATACACACTTTTTTTCTTTGTTTTTTTTTTTTGAGTTCTAATATTTCTTTAAACAGCATGACACAATTACATGAAATATTTTTTACCTTAACCCTTTTTCAAGATGTTTTTAAAAAAAGCCTTATTATGAATATGAATTTATGTAATATTAACTATTTTACAATAAATAAAATACATGAATACTTTTATTCTAACATTTTTGCATTAATTATTTTACAGAAAAAAAAACATTTATTTTTTATGTTTAATAAATAATTAAACTATTTCCTTCACAACATTTTTTTATTTTTTGCACGTTCATTGCTTTTAATCTATCTGAAAAAACTCAAAAATACCAGTTAGTATATAATAACTGTATATTTTACAGTAGAATCCAAAGAAATACTTTATTTAAACAAAACCCCTGAAGAAATGTTTTCTACTATTTTCTTATGCATGTGAGGAAAATCTTCAACTTACTTTTAACTCCTGTAGTTTTCTATTTATTCAAGGCTTAGGTTGATACGATCCAATTAATTATTTTTAAATTGATTTACTAACGTTTTCGTCATATTTGTTTTCTAAAAAAAACTGAAGTTAACGGTTTTAAATTAGCTGTGATCATTGTGTCTGTATGTAGAATTATTTTTTTGCAACGTTTATTTTTATTAAATCCAATACAACCAAATGAATAAACTTAATAGAAGGAGTCTATGTTTTCACTCCAGTTACCTGTGCAAATGATAAACTTGTTTGTTTATCCAAATTTCGTGCTTTTATTGCTCTTTTACTTTTTAAGTTTCTAATTTATTAAGACTAATTTGATTTATTCTCTAAAAATTCATTGGACCATGTGGATACCAGACCATAATTTAAAGAGTCCAGTATATGTACTTCAAAAAGAAAAATCTTTGTCCATAATTTTTTATTAACATTCTGTTTAGGTACTAAATGCACTGATTAAAGAATAAAACAGAAGTGGCAAAAACAGAAAAAAAAAATTCAGCATAAACGCTAAAATTAATCAAACAAGTGTTTATTATTTTAATTTTTCTTTTTTTAAATTCACATTATATTAAAAATATAACATTTAAGACACATTATTGTACGTGATATGTTAATTATTTTTACTTTTTTTTAAATCTACTTTTACTAGTAATAAACATTCTTTCATATCACTAAAGAAACTTTTACCATATCAAATGTATATTTATTTTCTATCTTATTTAGAAATTAATTGTTTTATTCTTTTTTGAATATTGTAAATGAACATAAATAGTCGTTATAATTTTTCCCAAAAAATGATAAAATAGATTCATTTTAACAGTTTACGAAATAAATTTTTACCACTTTTTATAAAAAAAAAGAGATAAAGTTATTATTTAAGGTTTAGATGTTTCTAGTTACTTTTTGTTACTCACGCTTTTAATAATTAGGAATACACTGTAACTTAACTAAATATAATTTTAAACTAATACAAAGGATATAGAATGTCCTGGACAATTACGTTAAAGTTTATTCAAATAGTGTTTGACTGATTAACTAAAAGGTTCTAAAAGATGAGAAGTTCTCATCTTATCTCACATACAACATGTCTCTGAACAAAATATGTTAAATGCATTTTTTGTCGTTAGATAAATCAGCTTAACAGTTAGATTTTTTTAATCTTTATTACTTTATCGTCAATAGATAATTTTATCTTACCTTACTGATTTAGACAAATGCTTATTGTTTTTTATCCTTTTAGTAATATTGTTTTGTTTATTTAAAGACAAAAAAATTGCTCAAAATATTTAGCTTTAGAACTTGGTGCACGAAAATTTTTTTCGGTTGTCTAGTATACCACTTGGATACCTTTTAACGTCTCGTTTAGGACCAATTATTTGAAAATAAAATATTTAATATCTAATTAATCGAATGAAAATTTGCTAATTTGATGATAAATTTTTATAAGTTCTAATTTAAAATAAAGTGTAACGAATAAAACAAAGTATTAAGTATAAGTAAAATTACATGTATTTTGGTTTATTTTCAGTTTAAAGTTATGTCTAATATAAAAAACTGTGTTAAATAATAAAAAAACATTGTATATGTACTATAAAGTTAGTTAAAATGTGTATTATAACTAAAAAATTTTAGTTGAAATCTTATTTATATGATAGTTTTTTTGTGTCAAGTTAAAATTGTACTACTTAACATGCTGAAATTGTTAAAAACTGAATGTTTTTCTAAGTCTTTGGTTAAAAATTTCTCAAATTCCAGGTTTTTTTTGCCTTAGTTGTTAAGTATCAGGTTTCCAGGTAAAAACAGATTTCCAGGTAAAGTGGCAACCAGAGATGTTAAATCGCAGAGCTCAAAATCCCCGCAGTAGAAAAAAAAAATAAAATCCCCGGCAATAGAATTAAAATTTCTTATGAAAGAAAAAGCTGTATTTTACAAGTTGAGAACATAAAAGTTTCATATATTCAATTACACCAACATATTTAAAACCATATTGTTTTTATAAATATGAATGCCTTAAATGTAAGTTTATGTTTTTTATTTTCATAAGGTTAATTTTAGTCACTTTATTGTTAATTTAATCATAACTACCTTTTAACCTTATAGTTGTAGGTAATGTTTGGTTAGAAAAATTAAAGAAAAGTATCTTCCACTTATTTAAATGGTTAATTAACTAAAAACATTGTAGCTTTGGAACTAATTGATGTTAAGTTAATTTATTATTTGATTTTTTTTCCAAAAATTAGATGATTAGACAATTTTTTTTTTCTTATATCCTACTTTTATCAAATTATTTGAATTTTTAAACTTGAAAATAAAGTTAGATTATTATAATTTTTTAAGATTCATTATAAATTATTTTATTAAGACATAGATTTCACTTAAAAGTAATTTGAATATAATTTATTATTTTTGTTTACAAACTTGAAACTACTATTTGCTAAGTAGAAATCTATTTAAAATTTTTAATTTTTAATGTGGCAAATTTATTGAGTCTTTTTTTATTATAATTAGGTAATTTATTAAAAAAAAAAATTATATTTGAAAGTTTTAGTATACAACTCAAGGTTTTTACAACTAGTTTTGTAAATTAAGCAGACTTGCAACAAGGTCAGGAAAAGTCAGAAAACTCAGGAAAAGCAAAAATAAAAACAAGTAACAGGAATAGTAAAGTAAATCTTTTTTTGAAAACAGTCAGGAAATTTGACTAAATTAAAAAAAAATACCAGATTTTGTCAGTTTAAATTTACTAAATTCCTTATATTTAAAAACAAGTCTTTAAATGGTAAAAGGTTAATTAAAATTCTTTAAAGTGTGATTAAAATTGAAAAAATTTCCAAGAATTTTACAAAATTACTTAATTATCAATGCCTTCATCTTGTAAAATTAAATGAATATCCTTTTTAAAACTGCTAAATGTTTCTATTAAAATATTCTAAAACTACCCTACTTGAACAAGCAGTTTTTGTATGCAGTTTGATAATCTGTAGCATTTCTTAGTAAAACAATGATAATACACATAAGTTTATCTAGCATATTTTAAAATTTAATTGTTTTTTTTTAGGTGAATGAATTATTTCATTTTAATTTAACACTAGGTTTAGTGTTTTGGGTAATAAGTTTATGTGTATAATTTACCTGTTTTTAATTTTTTCAAAATTGTTTATATTTAAAAAAAAATTATAAAAGAGGTGAATTTCATAGTTAAGTTTAATTATTTATAGTATATTGTAAAATAGCTGTCTTTTAATATTTTTACATAAATAAGGGTAAAATATTCACCTCAATATGTTACATGCAATGTTTAATCTTTTCTCTAATAAATAGAACTGTTCTAAATTTTAAAATGTAGTTTAAAAATAAATTAATTTAAATTAAAAATTAATAATTTGCCAAAGTTTATGTTGCACTAATAACAAGGATGAAAAATAGTTTCACCATTATATTGAAAATATTATTTATAAAAATAATATATATTATTAAGTTTTAACTACATTTAAAAATCTAAAAACAATTTTTCATTAACAATAAACTTGTTTTTAAAGCCTGGCGTTGGTTTAATTGTTCTATTTTTATAGATTGAATTTAACCAAAATTATTATGGCCCATTAAAAATTGTTGTTAATGAGAAATAAAAGAAAAAAAAAAAAGATTTTTAAGATCATAGGAGGATGAATATATTTTTAAACATTTTGATATTAATTTGTTTTTTTTATTAAGTATAACCATATCATTAATATTTCAAAGAACTTTTCCTGAAAATTTTTAAAATTTAAAATTTAAAAACTTTTATAAATATATTAAGATGTTGAAACATTTAAATTTGTGGTACCTTGAAGAAATTATGTATTTTTTTTAAACACATGATACAAAAAATTATAGTCAATAAACAAAAATGTTAATTAAAACTTAAAATCACAGAAATTTTTTTTTTGTACTTTATAAGTTTTTTTTTTTTTAAAACATTAAGCTAAAGAACTTTATTTTTGTTATAAAAGAAAGAGCTTATGTAAAAAATTAATATGATATACTGTTTTAATTTTACAAACAAAATGTTATAATAATAAAGTACAACGTAAATTAAAAATTTTTAAAGTTAACTTTTTACTAATTTTATTAAAACAAAAGTAAAAAAAAAAATAACTAATGAAATTTTAATATAAGGTAAAAAATGTGAAAAAGTTAGCTACAAATTGTTACTTTAGCATTTTAGTTGCTATAGTAAACAGCTGATATTAACAGCTGTAATTAACTGGCATCTTGATTATAACATGACTGGTGGCAACCCTGATAGCATAAGCCATTGAAAATTACTTAAATTTATTGAAATCCGTTTTATGAAAAAAAGTTTTTTTTGCTGATAAAAAAAAACTTATTTATATGATAGATTTTTAAATCAAGTTAAATTTTATTACCGAACTATGTAAACTTGTTAACAATTTCAGGTTTTTTAGGTTTATTGTTAAAAAATTTAGTTTTTTTTTTAAATTATATCTAATTTCAGCTTTGGTAAGGTTTTAATTGCCTTAATTGTCAAAGTACAGAATTTTTAATTTCTAGGTAAAATAGCAACCCTATAGTTATTATCCACTCTTTAAACAATTTCCTGACTTTTTATTACAATTTTCCTGACTTTTCTAAATCAAATTATCAATTTAAACAAATAATATAATACATATTCAAACACTTGGAATTAATAAAGCCTTCAATTTTATATTTCACTTTGTCAATATTTATAAAATTAGTAGTAAATATTTTACCCTTATTTATGTAAAAAATATTAAAAAACAACTATTCTACAATAAACTATAAATAATTAAACTTAATCATGAAGTTCACCTCTTTTATAATTTATTTTAAAAATTTAAACAATTTTGAAAAAATTATAATGAGGTAAATTATAAACATAAACTTATTACCCAAAACACTAAACCTAGTGTTTAATTAGAATGAAATTATTTATTTACTTAAACAAAAAACAATTCAATTCTAACATATGCTAGATAAACAAACTTATGTGTATTATCATTGTTTTACTAAAAAATGCTACAGATTATCAAACTGCTTACAAAAACTGTTTGTTCTAGTAGGATAGTTTAAAAAATTTTTAATAGAAACATTTTGCAGTTTTATAAAGGATATTCATTTAATTTTACCAGATGAAGGCATTAAGTAATTTTGTAAAATTCTTGGAAATTTTTTCAATTTTAATCACACTTTAAAGAATTTAAATTAATTTTTTACCATTCAAAGACTTGTTTTTGAATATAAGGAATTCAGTGAATTTAAACTGACAAAATCTGGTATTTTTTAATATTTAGTCAAACTTCCTGACTGTTTAAAAAAAAAAACCTTACTATTCTTGTTATTTATCTTTTTTTTCTGCTTTTCCTGAGTTTTTTGACTTTTCCTGACCTTGTTTCAACTCTGCTTAATTTACAAATCTAGTTTTAAAAACCTTGAGTTGTACACTAAAACTTTCAAGTATAAAGTTTTTTATAGATAAACTACCTAATTATAATAAAAAAAGACTCAATAAATTTGTCACATTAAAAATTTTAGATAGATTTAATCTAAGCAAATAGTAGTTTCAAGTTTGTAAACAAAAATAATAAATTATATTCAAATTACTTTTAAGTGAAATCTATGTCTTAATAAAATAATTTATAATGAATCTTAAAAAATTATAATATTCAAACTTTATTTTTAAGTTTAAAAATTCAAATAATTTGATAAAAGTAGGATATAAGAAAAAAAAATTTGTCTATTGCATCTAATTTTTGGAAAAAAAAATCAAATAATAAATTAATTTAACATCAATTAGTTCCAAAGCTACAATGTTTTTAGCTTATTAACCATTTAAATAAGTGGAAGATACTTTTCTTTAATTTTTCTAACCAAACATTACCTACAACTACAAGGTTAAAAGGTAGTTATGATTAAATTAACAATAAAGTGAATAAAATTAACCTTATGAAAATAAAAAACATAAACTTACATTTAAGGCATTCATATTTATAAAAACAATATGCTTTTAAATATGTTGGTGTAATTGAATATATGAAACTTTTATGTTCTCAACTTGTAAAATACAGCTTTTGCTTTCATAAGAAATTTTAATTCTATTGCCATGCTTTTTATTTTTTTATTCTACTGCGGGGATTTTTCGCTCTCCGATTTAACATCACTGGTCTGTATGTAGAATTATTTTTTTGCAACGTTTATTTTTATTAAATCCAATACAACCAAATGAATAAACTTAATAGAAGGAGTCTATGTTTTCACTCCAGTTACCTGTGCAAATGATAAACTTGTTTGTTTATCCAAATTTCGTGCTTTTATTGCTCTTTTACTTTTTAAGTTTCTAATTTATTAAGACTAATTTGATTTATTCTCTAAAAATTCATTGGACCATGTGGATACCAGACAATAATTTAAAGAGTCCAGTATATGTACTTCAAAAAGAAAATCTTTGTCCATAATTTTTTATTAACATTCTGTTTAGGTACTAAATGCACTGATTAAAGAATAAAACAGAAGTGGCAAAAACAGAAAAAAAAAATTCAGCATAAACGCTAAAATTAATCAAACAAGTGTTTATTATTTTAATTTTTCTTTTTTTAAATTCACATTATATTAAAAATATAACATTTAAGACACATTATTGTACGTGATATGTTAATTATTTTTACTTTTTTTTAAATCTACTTTTACTAGTAATAAACATTCTTTCATATCACTAAAGAAACTTTTACCATATCAAATGTATATTTATTTTTTATCTTATTTAGAAATAAATTGTTTCATTCTTTTTTGAATATTGTAAATGAACATAAATAGTCGTTATATTTTTTCCCAAAAAGTGATAAAATAGGTTCATGTTAACAGTTCTTTAGTTTTTTTTACTCAAAAATAAATGCTTTTTAATTACTTACAGTTTTTTGTAAAGTTCAAAAATAAAACTTTTTATACATATTTACTTTTTTTTTAAATATATATAAAGTTTGTGCTGTATACATTTACATGTGTTTTATAATTATGGTAATCATAATATGTAGTAATAAAAAATAAAATTAATGATAAACAATACAAGTTTCTACCTTTAAAGTAAAAATAAATGCTTTGCATGTAAAACAGTTCGGCCAATATTTATAATGAAAGAACAAAAATTACCATTTAAATTATTTTGCAGGCTGGAATTGTTTAAAATAATGTAAATATTAGTCTTTAAAAAAGTGTACGAAATAAATTTTTACCACTTTTTATAAAAAAAAAGAGATAAAGTTATTATTTAAGTTTTAAATGTTTCTAGCTGTTTGTTACTCACGCTTTTAATAATTAGGAATACATTGTAACTTAACTAAATATAATTTTAAACTTATACAATGGATATAGAATGTCCTGGACAATTACGTTAAACTTTATTCAAATAGTGTTTGACTAATTAACTAAAAGGTTCTCATCTTATCTCACATACAACATGTCTTTGAACAAAATATGTTAAGTGCTTTTTTTTGTCGTTAGATAAAACAGCTTAACAGTTAGATTTCTTTAATCTTTATTACTTTATCGTCAATAGATAATTTTATCTTACCTTACTGATTTAGAAAAATGCTTATTGTTTTTTATCCTTTTAGTAATATTGTTTTGTTTATTTAAAGACAAAAAAATTGCTCAAAGTATTTAGCTTTAGAACTTGGTGCACGAAAAATTTTTTTGGTTATCTAGTATACCACTTGGATACCTTTTAATGTTTCGTTTAGGACCAATTACTTAAAAATAAAATATTTAATATCTAATTAATCGAATGAAAATTTGCTAATTTGATGATAAATGTTTATAAGTTCTATTTTAAAATAAAGTTTAACTAATAAAACAAATTATTAAGTATTAAGCCAACTTAAATCTTTTTATGCATATTAAAATAAAATATGCAAATGTTACTATTTAAAACAATAAGTATATTTCTAACTTTTTTTGTTTTCTATTTTTTAATTATTATTATTTTATTTTCCGATAAAGCTTGTAATTCCGTTTATTAGTATTTTCTGTATTGCCGTTAATTTTTTAAACTAAAACCTAGTTAGGTATGTTTTATTGTTGTTTTTTTTTATAATGCCTGCATAATTTTCTAAATAGATTGTCAATAAATATTAACAATTAATAGAAGGTCCTTGGATTGGACCAAACTTTTTGAGCGTATTTTTTTGTCGTTCAATAAACAATACTATTGGTTTTGCGTTTTTATCATTATTAATAGTTAATTATATCACGTTAGTAATTTATTATAAGTTTTATAATATATATTTATTTTTAAAATATATATTTTTTATCATATGTACATTTTTTTGACAGTTCATTTGAAATTATAAAACATTTTTGCTGATTATATCCTTTTTAGAAAAAAAGGTTTTACTTTACTATTAATGTATTCGGTGATTTTTTCAAGGAAATTACCTAAACATATATCAAACAAATCAAAAAGTAAATTAAAACTAAATATAACATGGTAAGGAAATAAAAAATAGATTTTAGTTACATATATACAAATAGTTTGTAGGTTTTGTAGCTACCTATTATGGATGATCAAAACTACTTAGAGAGTCAATATTTAAAGGATTTATAAAAAAAAAACATAGAAATTTAACAAAAATATAAAATTTTATATTAATTTTTTGATCAGAAATTTAAAAGAACAAGAACTAGATAAAATGGTAATCAAATATAGAATAGTTGAATAAATTTTTTATACTTTGACTAGTGCAGTTTTAAGTTAGGTTAAATCAAAGGTATCATGTTTTGGCCTTGTCTTAAAAGCAAGGTTAAATAAATAAAAACTTTGTTTATATGTTGTTTTTATATTAAGACTAATTTCATTTGAAAAAAGTATTAGAAAGTATATTTCTTAAATTAAATAGTTGAACTAAATTAAATTCAGCTAAAATGATCATTTTTTCTAAGGGGCCCTGCAGCAATAATGAACCACTTAATTTATCAGCAACCAAAAATGTTTAGACTTTTGTTTTTTTTTTTTTTTTTTTTTATGGTAAAAAAACATCAGTCTCAAACTCTACCCCTTGCAACGATAAACGTTTTCTGGGGAAAAGTGAGTGTGTTACATCATATGTAATTTTACCTGCCCCATTAATATTTAACTTTAACTATCCAAAAATAAAATAAACAAAAAACTATCTTTTAAACAAATAAAAAGCCCTTGGTGACACGCCATTTGGAGAACACTCACAAGGCTAAAATCTCAACACTAAAAACCACAAAGTGTGGGAAAATCATGAAGCTCAAATCCCCAAGTAAGTGTTCACCGGCGCTACAACAAAAAAATCACACCAACAATCCAATCATGTGATCACCGCCACCAAAGCGAACTCACAATCAGCTGTTGAGCAAATGCATAAAACTATTATTATAATGAATACCTTAGCATTAAATAACTATCTTAAAGCTTGATAATTAACTAATTTACTGAAATGGTACTCAGAAAAAAAAATCTAAAAATTAAGCTAAATTAGAAAAAATAAAAAAATAAAAATAAATAAATAAAAATTAAACAAAAACTATTAAGAAAAATCTAGTTTCTGAAACTTGTATTGGTGGAATTAATTTTAGTCTAATAAAAGTAAAAAAAAAAAAAAAAAAAAAATTATTTATGCAATAATAATTAATATATACAGCTAACAAATAAATATAACAAAAATATAATAAAAACTGGATAGTAGCAAAAAAAAAAAAAACAATCACGCACAACCATACAATACCCATCAACAGACCAAAACCAGCCAATCATGATCAGAGTAGACACAATCAAAATTGACCATACATATAATAAGAGAAACAGATAAAAATAACAAACAAAAGCAATTAATCAAAATCTGCATGCAACACAAAATATTCAACCACAGCACTCTAAACCTACTCAGTATACTGGCTCAACAAGAATTTTTTGTAACTATATTTAAACTGATCTTTTTTTAGGTTTTTAAAAATTTCTGGAACACTAGACCACAACTTAGGGCCCAAATACTTGAAGGAGTTTAGGCCAAGTTGTGTTCTAGGTCTTTTAATAACAAAATTATTATTTTTTGAATGTCTTGTATAGTGTGTATGAACCATACTTACTGGAGTAAAACAACTGTGGTCAACCTCAAATCCTCTCAAAGTATTCAGCATCAACTTACAAACTTGCAAATTAAACACCTCATTAAATTTCAGTATACCAGTTTTTAAAAACAATGAATTTGTAGGAGTCAGTGCAGGTACGCGACAAACATATCTTACAATTCTTTTTTGCATACAAACAATTGGTTTCAAATGACAACTAGCAGCACCACCCCAAACAGATATACAATACAGGATATGAGGATAAAACAAACTATAATACACCATTTTCAAAGTACTCGTATCCAAATAATATCTCAATTTTGACATCATAAAACAACTTCTTGAAAGCTTAGACTTAAGGTACTTTAAATGTGCCTTCCAATTTAAATTATTGTCTAATACCACACCTAAGTATTTAATATTTTCACTCTGCTCAATCACAAAACCATTTACCTTAACACTGAATTCATTCTTTTTTGCAGTTCTATTAAACAGCAAAAACTTAGTCGTTGAATAATTAATAAACAATCTATTTTTACACAGCCATTCATCAATTTTCTTCAACTCCATATTTATAACAACATTAACATGGTCAATATCACAATGTTGATAACTCAGACAAGCATCGTCTGCAAACAATCTTAATTTAATATTTGTAGCTGAAAATATGTCATTTATATATACAAGAAACAACAATGGACCAAAACAAGAACCCTGAGGTATCCCAACATTCAAAATTTCACGCTCAGAAACAACATTATTTACAACAGTAGACTGACTTCTATCTTTTAAATAACTTTCAATAAAATTTAACATTGAGCATTTTATATTATAACATTTAAGTTTTGATATCAGAATTTTATGGTTAACAGTGTTAAAAGCTTTAGCAAGATCCAAAAAAACAGAACAATTTACCTTTTTTTTTTCACCAGCCTTTTTTTTTAAGTTTAAAGTTGTTTCTTCTTTTAAAAGAAAAAAAGTTTATATTATTTCTCTTTTATTGATTTTTTTAAGCAGTATTATTTATTTTAATAAGTAAGATATCCCATACTGAAGTTTGTTAAGGGCATAGGAGGGTAAACACCCTTTTTTAGTTTTTTATCTTATTTTATATAGTTTTTACTAAGCTACAAGATGCTTTTTACAGATTTAAAAAACTTAAAATAGTTTTAGAGATATAGCCGGTCAAAGTCGGAGGCAACAATAGGATCTTTATGGGAGGCGCCAACTAAAACAGCAAAAATAGACTATTTCACTAAAAATCTATCTTCTCCTACGTTTTTTGAGATAACTACCTTAAATTTTCAGGAAATGTTCCTTGCAGTATTTAGAAAGTTCTGTCGGAAAGAATTTTGTAAAATTAAGAAATAAAAAATTTATATAAAAAGTAAACAAAAAAAAATTTTTTTTTAGTTTTTTTGTTATAAAATTTTTATTTTTTAATTTTTTTTTAAATCTGTTCCGACAGAATTTTCTAAATATATCAAGGAACACTTCCTGAAAATTTGAGGTAGTTATCTCAAAAAACGTAGGAGGAGATAGATTTTTAGTGATTTCTAGTTATTTACCTTTTTAGTTTGCGCCTCCTATAAAGATCCTATTGTTGCCTTCGACTTGGACCGGCTTTATCTCAAAAATTATTTTGAATTTTTAAAATCTGTATAAAGCATTTTGTAGGTTAGTAAAAAATATATATAATAAGATCAAAAACCAAAAAAGGGTGTTTACCCCCCCCCCCCCCCCCTATGCCCTTAATATGAGAAAAAGGAGAAATCAGTTTGACCTGTAATTTGATTTTTCTAATTTTTCTATAACAGTTCAACTGTATGATCACTAACACAATCAGCTATAATAACTTTATTTCAAACTAAAATAATAAAGTCACAAAATGCTAAGTGTTTATTTAGAAGTCTGTTACTAAAAACAGTGCACCAAACCTTCACTTCTAAAAATGGGTTACACTTGGGCTAATCATGATAACTCAGACTAGTTTTAATTACTTAAATTTTTGTTTATTTCCTAAAAATTTGTTTTTATTTTGGTATTTTTAGGTGTTTAAATTTGAGAGCTTAGTTTTAATAACATATTAATCTTTTAACTAATTTTAGTTTTTTAACTTTCACATAAACTCAGGCTAGCTTTTGGTCACTCAGGCTGACATTTTTGCATCAAAAGTGGTTACCCTATATAAATAATAACTTAAATTTAACAAATGATAAAATTCTATAAGTTGTTCTAAAATTTTTCTATTTTTAGCTACAGGCCTCAAGTTATTAAAAACATAATTAAAATACTTTAAGATTTCTATTTTGAGATACTTTTTTATATGTATAAATTTTAAATAAAACAAGTGAAAAAAAGTAGTTTTGTTATCAACCTCCTTCTGTATAATAATTTGAAAATTAATAAGTGACTTATTTCAAAAAATAAGAAAATATCAATTAAAAAAATTAAGAATAAGATAGGTTATTATTTAAATACTATTTTTTCTTTCTTTTGTTTGTGCTTTTCTTAAGGAATCTTAGATCTTACTAATTTTGATTTATTTTGTTTCAAAAATTAATTTGGTTTTGGTTAAGGGCATAGAGGGGTTAAACAATTTTTTTTTGAAATTTGATCTTATTTTATGCACTTTTTACTAAGCTACAGGATGCTTTTTATAGATTTTAAAAATTCAGAATAATTTTCGAGATACAGCCAGTCAAAGGCGGAGGCAACAATAGGTTCCTTATAGGAAGCACAAACTAAAACAGAAATAATAGACTATTTCACTAAAAATCTATCTTCTCCTACATTTTTTGAGATAATTAGCTCAAACTTTCAGGAAGTGTTCCTTTACATATTTAGAAAGTTCTTTAGGAAAGAATTTTTTTAAAATTTGTCTTACAGAATTTTCTAAATATTACAAGGAAAATTTCCTGAAAGTTTGAGGTAGTTATCTCAAAAAACGTAGGAGGAGATAAATTTTTAGTGATTTCTAGTTATTTGACGTTTTAGTTAGGGCCTCCCATAAAGATTCTATTGTTATTTACGGTTTTGATCGGCTATATCTCAAAAATTGTTTTGAATTTTAAAAATCTGCAAAAAGTATCTTCTAGCTTAGTAAAAACAATATAAATTAAGATCAAATTGTGAAAAAAAAGTGTTTTACCCCCCCCCCCCCCCCCCCTATGCCCATAAGCCTTTAAGACCATAAGGGGTCCACCTTGTTTATAAGTAGTTGATTTTATTTTGTTAAGTTTTATCAGACACTTTAATAGGTTGAAAATTTTAAGAAACTTTTGAGATATAATCAATCAATTTCAGTAAGTTCAAAGGGTTTCTTGTATTAGGCTAAAACAAAAAAGACAAAAAATATTACTTTAAATTTTTTTTTATCATCTACACAACTTTAAGTCAATCTTTTTCAAATTTCACAGTAAGTCCATTACTGCTACTTAAATCAGGGTTTCCCAAACTCATCGGTACAATTGCTCAATTAGTAAAAATATAAATATTTACTAACCCTCCCTCTTTAAAAAATACCACCTCTTTACTAGTTAATTTCTTGTTTAAAATTTTATCCTCTTACTAGATATTGCCCACTTTGTAAAACTCTGATATAAATCTTACTACCAAATTAATTTTCTAATTAAAAAAAAAACAATTTTCATCTTCTTTATGTTTTTTTTATATATCAAAATTTATAAATTTTAAAGTTTAACATAAGTATTGTTTAAATTATTATTTAATTGAGATTTAAACAGGGTTGCAACACACTTATAGGATAACTCAGGACACTTTGAATTTTTTTAAGAAACTCTGACTCTTACCAGTTTTGTTTTTTATAATAAATTTCAGAATAGCCTCAAGTTTTTCTGAAAATCTCAGGCTAGTTTTTTTTTTATAGATCTTTGATCAGAAAAATGTTTCAGTTTCTATATTTTGACATTTATAACAAATTTAGTTCAAAAAAATGGTATTTCTCGACTAAAAATTATATTTTTAGTTTATTTTTAAGTTTATTTTAGATTTTTCTAAACTTAGGATGACTTAAAACAATTAAATGTCTATCAGTTCAGTTTTCATTCACTCAAGATAGTTTTTTGACTCAAAAAATAGCCATCTTGTCTCTTACATTAAAACTAAAATAAAATGATTTCTATAAAAATTAAAAGTTTAGACACTGATAGTTAAAAAAAATAACCTCCATATGTATTGGTTAAGTTATTAAAAAAAATTAAAGTATCTTAAAAGCTTTTTTTTTAATTTCATAAAGACTGACTTGTAGTTCATAGTTTAGGCTTTCATCAGGGTTGCCACACACTCGGAATACTCAAGACAGATTGGAATTTTGAGACAACTTTTTAAAAATCTTAGGATGACTCGGTATAACATAGGCTAGTTTGATTTTTTTTAAACTCAGGATGACTCAGACTAGTTTGGTTTTTTATAAAAAGATTTAGAATAGTTTTAAGATTTCTTAAAATCTCAAGCCAGTATTTTATTAATGAGTAAGATGTAGCTAATTTAATTTAAACATTTTGTTATTTTAGAACCAATTTTGTTTAAAAGCTAGATTTTTATTGATTAAAAATGATTTTATTTGTTTTTTTTAGATTTGAAAAAACAAGGGTTACTCAGGACAGTTTTTTGACGCAAAGAATGGTAATCCTGTCATTGTTAGTTAAACTTTTCATAATCTATAAAAACTGACCTTTAGATCATACTTCAAGGTTTCATTCATAATAATAATAATATATTTAATTATAATAAGTCTAGATGGTAAAAAAACAAATGTAATTTTTTACTTGTTGTGTTTTTACTTATGATGTAGCTAAAATAATATTAGCTATCAGTACAAATATTTATTTTTTGATACATTTATATATATCTTGGTCCTGATAAAGGATCAAGAGTAACTATTAATGTATTTAAATAATCCATTTTGTCTTAATTGTTTATAAAAATCCATTTTTGTTAATTAGTTGTCGTTTTAATTAGTTGTGTTTTTTACAAATGATATAATTTCACTCAATTTATTTTGTGTTAGTTTAACTAGGGAGTGTTTAGCATTTTGATAAGGGAATTTGGACATTCCGAAAGCGCTTAAGTTTTTAATAAAGTTTATAATGAAAAAATTTGTTTGTCTTGTAGTTAAATGGTACTTAATTACATTAAAAGGTCTAAATATATCTGATTTATATATTTATTTATTTAATTATATAACAAATAACATTTTTATACAGCCATTTCGTAAATGAGATACAACTATCTCATACATTCCTCAGTAAAGCTAAAGTTAAATTATAATAGTTTAATAGTAAAACTCCATTTTACAAGGTATTGGAGTTGATATTAACTATTATTTAATTTATTGTTAATTAATAAAAAAATATTAACCTAAAGCATATTCATAGTAGAAAAATATCATAAGAAATCTGAGTTGATGTAGCTATGATTTACTCTTTTGTTAAAATAGTATAATATTGTTTCTTGGGGCACCCTTTTTTTTTTGATTTCTGTAGGAATTGCTCCAAGTGCACTTTTTAAAAGTAATCAATTACTACTACTACTACTACTACGAATTTTGGGATTACTTTGATTTTGACATATCCTTCACCAAATGCTTTGGTCCAACGTAAATGGAATATGCAGAAACACAGTCTTGGATCTTTTCTATTTTGGAGTGCAACAAATGCCAAAGATTTTAAAAGCAAAAAGAACCAAAGCATTTGGTGAAAGATATGTTTGATACTATGAATATGCTTTAGTTTAATATTTTTTTATTAATTAACAATAAATTGAATATTAGTTAATATCAACTCAAAACCTAGTAAAATGATTTATGTGTATAATATAGCTCTTAGCAAGGTATGAACTTTTATATGTTATATAGATAAAAGCTCTTAGCAAGGTATGAGCTTTTATATGTTATATAGATAAAAGTTTATACCTTGCTAAGTGCTCAGTCTAGTAAATAGTATTTATATAAGTAAATTTAATATTAATAAACTTCTAAGAGTTTAAAACTAAAAATGATTTGATATAAAGCTTTTAAATTAGAGAATTAAAACATTTAAACAAACTAACAAAATAAGTTTTGATTATTTTAAATGTATAATACATTATAAACTTAAGCTTGAAATGGAAAACAACAACATACTTATTAAAGCTAAAAAAAACTTAATACAGATAAATAATTTTTGTGTAGTTAAATAAAAAATATTTATATTTAATTAATAAAACTACAATAATTTTAATAAATTTACATACATTTTCTATGATATAGAGGTCTAGATCTTTTACTCTTAGACAGGTGCTCTCAATAATCATAATTTCTAATAATGGGAAATTATTTAAACTGTAGTTTACATTTATATCAACATGCAATTGAAATGACATTACATCAGTAATATCTTTCTTGCTATCTGACTTCACACATGTTACATTCAAAAAAAAAAAAAACTAAAAGTCAAAACAGCAGAAGAATTTGCTTTTTATTATAAAAAAAGTACAATTTTACAGACAAAATTTGCATATATTGTGAAATAATTACATCATAACACATCAAAAGCAGTTAAAATGTCTTTAATTTGTGCTTATAATTATAAGCTTTCATTTAAGATATAAGTTATAAGTCTAGGACTTGTACAAGTGATTTTATTACTGTTTAAGTCAAAAAATCGAAAAAAAAAATTGATTTTTGGGCAGCAGTTTTTTTTTAGATTTTTTTTTAGATTCTTAATGAATCAAAAATCACATCCAAATCATATCTCCTCATAGGTCAAGCAAACATCACTTAAGTACTCCCTACCCCTAGGTAATGAATGCGATATATTTTGTTTTTTGCTTTTTTTGTTTAGTGGTATGGTCTTGTCTGATTTATCCATTTCGTTTTTTTGCAAAGTCTGCTGCCAAATTTAGTGTCTAAGTTTGATTTTGTTCTGACAAGTATTTTCAATTTATTTTATAATCAATTTTGTTATCTTTTAAATTCTTAATGTAGATTGCCAGTTCCGTTGTATGTCTTTTCTTAATGTTGTTAATGAAGATTTGTGATTCTTTATCTTTATTTAAAACTATTTCCCGTAGATTTCATGTTAACCTTGACTTGTGTTTTGTTTTATTATCTATTTAATAAACTGACTTAGATCTTAGTGAACTAGATGTTTCAGAAAAAAAAACAGTAGTGTTGAATTAATGTATATCTTTATTATGCAGTGTTTTAACTTAAGAAGAATTGGCATAAAGCACGTTTTTTTAATATCATTTTAAATATCTTAAATTTTGCTAAAAGTAGCTTTTCTACTTAACAACAATTTAGTTTAAGAGACATAAGGGTAATCAATAATGGAGATCTCACACAGTTAGCCTAACTGGAAAAAGGGAAAATAATTTATTAAAAATTCAATGTTTGTAAATATTAAACACCACATTCTTTTAAAAATTATTTAAATCAACTATTTGTTATAAAAGTTATTATATTTAGTTTAATAAGCGTTTATTTGATTTGATTTATAAATATTATTTTGTAAATAAAATTAAACTACTTTTTTTATTTAGAGTCTTTTTTTGTGACAAAGATATCCAAAACCTAGAAAAAATATGAAAGTCAGTATAAAGCAACTTCATACCAAGTTGGATGCCATTTCGAGTTTTATAAATACTTACCGAACTTTTGGAGAAGTTCACATGGTAGAGTTTTTTACTAAGGACCATTGGAATACCCTTGTTGGTTGTGAAGCTCAAGAATTTCTTTTGCAAAAATCCTTCTCAGAATTACGACAAATATCTTTTGAACTCTGCTCGAAAAATGACTGTTTTAGCTACAAAGATAATTTAGATAAACTAAACAATTTTGAAGAATTTCTACTCCATTGTTCAACAATGACCTTGGATACTTTAAACGTTTTGACATCACCTGATTATTTCAATCATGATTGTTTAAACGAAGAGTCTCAAAAAAGCCTTAAAGAAGACTTGAAAGAGCTGATTACAACCAAGGAGTACATGAACAACAAAAAGTCGCACGAGATAATGAAAATGGCGCCGCTTGTCAGCAACATCTGCTCTTTGTCCGGCTGCCGCTTTGTAATAGACGTTGGTTCGGGAAAAGGCTACCTAGGCACATACATTTCCATTTGCCACAATTTAAAAGTAGTCGGAATCGACATTGATCCTGGTAACTCGGCGGGCGCGCTTTTCAGGGCAGAAAAGTTCAAATCGTATTGGGCGAAGCACTTGAAGAACAAAGTTTCCAGAGACTCACTCGACACTATGAAGATCGAGTTTCAGCCAGTGACGGCCAGAATAGAGGCGAGCACTGATATTAACGAGTTTTCTGAAAGCAAAGAGAAATATGTAATAGTCGGGTTGCATACGTGCGGAGATCTGTGCACATCCGTCATGTCTCTCTTTATAAATGAACCTAAAATTCTCGGTCTTTGCGTTGTAGGATGCTGCTATCATCTGCTTACTGAAGATTGTAAGTTTAGTTTTATTAGTAAATGTTTGAATTATAAATGTTGTACTAATTAGCGTATATGTAACCTTCAAAGCTTTTAACTTGGATTCAGTAGTGAATGTTTATCATTCTTAATATATGTTTTACTGCTTATGTTTTGTTATTAATTCGTTTATAACACTTTTTAGCTGAACCAGAAAATAGTTTTCCAAAATCTGACTATCTACTTGAGAAGCAATTTCATCTAGGGAGAAATAACCGCATGGTGGCCTTACAAAGTCGTGATAGAAGATCCAAAGAAGTTTTAAATGAACCTACCAAGTCAGAATGGTATGTTTTGTTTTTACGGTACGCTATGTAAATTATTTGTAAATGTTTGTCTTGATTTAAACTATTTTCAGTGACTATATTTTATATATATATATATATAAATAAAAAGGTTTATTTAAAGATGCAAAAAAATTTATTAATAAAGCCCTCAAGGTGGGCTCAGTGTGAAAAATTTAATTTATTAAGTTAAATAACTTAATTCTATATATATATATATATATATATATATATATATGTGAATTATTACCGAAAGGATTACCGAAAGGTTTTTTCGTACTCCTGTCCTAAGACCAATTTTTTTGAGCCCCTTTTTAATGTTTAATAAACAATATTTATATATACACCTAGTTTGTATAAGTTAATGTAAAAAGTGAAATAATTAAATAGTTACTCCTGTCCTAAGACCAATTTTTTTTAGCCCCTTTTTAATGTTTAGTAAACAATATTTATATATACACCTAGTTTGTATAAGTTAATGTAAAAAGTGAAATAATTAAATAGTTTAGAAGTTTAAAATAAATATATGTCATAAGTTTGCTCATAAAGCTCTTTATTAAAATTTTTTTATCATTTAGTCTGTAATTTTTTTAATAGATTTTATTTATACATTTGTAAAATAATATAATGTGATAAATATGATTCTTGTATTTAAACGATTTACTAATTTTCAATTTGATCTTTAAGATTATTTTTTCAAACAGAAATTTGATTTCTTTATAAATGATTTTATTCTGTTTATTTTTAACATTGTTTTATAGCTACAGTTATTTAATTAGCATTTAAATATTTATTTATTTTAGGTCCCTTTTCTACAGAGCACTTTTTTCTGTCATCTTAAAAGAAGTTTTTAACCTGGATCCTAATGACAAGTCTTACCAAGTTGGCAAAATATTTTCAAAAAGTAAAGACTTTGTAGATTATACAAGAAGAGGTCTAAAAAAGTTGAAGCTAAGTAGTAATTTAATATCAGATGAAACTGTAAAAAGCTACTACAATTTGTATTTTCCGAAAATCAAAAGTTTAATAGCTTTTAATGTTATAAGGCAGTTATACTCTCCAGCTGTTGAAAACTTAATCATAATAGACAGGTTTTTATATTTGAAAGAATGTCAAAGTAAAGGTAAATTAGGAGACTCTTTTTTGACACGATTATTCGATCCTGTAGAATCTCCTAGGTGTTGTGCCTTAATTGCTTTTAAAAAACAAATTTTGTGAGCTTTAAAGAATTTAAAATTTTTAGTAAATTGTAGTAAATATTTTAGGATAAATTTTCTATTAGTTTTCTGTTTAAATTAATCTTTCTTTTTAAATAAACATTGTTTAAGGCTAGGAGAATTAGACAATAAAATACTAGTTACTTTTTTGTAGTATTTGATACTTCGTTAAACATTGTAGAAAGTTTTTATTTCAAAAAGTTAAAAAAAGACAAATAAAATTATGTGAATTAAAAAAAAATTGAATAAAATAAGTATCGTTTATAATGTTTTTGTGTTTGTTAACAAATTTAAACAAGATCAATTTTTTCTCTAAATACATTTGTCGTTCTCGAGCTTAAATCTTTGTGAGATATTTTTTTCGCTAAAATCATCAATAATATTAATCGTTTACAAAAACAAAATACTTGTTTTACTACTACGGTTAAACATTAAAAAGTTTATACTATTTATAAAAAAAAAGTAAGATTGTTAAATAATGTTTTTATAATTTTCAATAATAAGTAGATAAGTAAAGCGGAAACGGTTCAAAATTCCACAAAGATACTTTTGCACGAAGACAAATTTGCACGAGGAGACAAACTGACGACGACAATTTTGCATGAGTTACAATTTTGCACGGAAGGTAATTTTTGCACAAGAGTAAAAAAAAAACAGAAAAAAAAAGTTACTACCGAGGTTAAGGGTTTGGGATAACAGTGATAGTAAAAATAACAATAAAAAAGTAACTAATAAAAGTTATTATTTTAAATAAAATTGATTAAAAAAAAATCTATTGACTTAGGGTAAGGCTTAGGGGTAACAGTTAAAAAAAAATTAAATTAATAAAAAAATTTAAAGTAAAAAAGGTTCAACCCGTGCAAAAATGTCTCCGTTGAAAATTGTCCTCTCGTGCAAAAGTGACCCTTCAAGCTAAAATATCTTCGTGCAATTTTGTCTCCTCGTGCAAAAGTATCTTCGTGTAATTTTGTGCCCTCGTGCAATTTTGTTCCCTCGTGCAAATTTGATAGCTACCCAAGTAAAGCATCTTACAAAGCTTAACTTTTCAAAAATACAGCAACCTACAAAAAACTCTAATAAATCTGGCATGCCACTTATAAAAGCTTACCAGCTCCTGATTTAAACTAATATATTTAAAAAAAAAATTATTGAACCACAAAAAGTTTGGTGCATTGACTTAGTGTGCGAAAAACATTTCGGTTAGCGAGTTTTACACCACGGATAAGTTTAACGTCATATCCAGGAAAGGTAAATAATTAAACAAAGAAATTTCTACAATGAAGAAAAGAATAAAATTGAGCTTCTAATAATTAAAATTAGTTTTTCTACTTATAATTCTTAGTATACAAAGCAGTTTAAACAAAAGCATTGAAACTTACTAGATAACTTTAAATAGAAATAAAATAAATAAATACAAATTTATTTCTAAACAACGTGCAAACTGTAGTAAGCCCTTTCTGTTGTAAAACGTTGAAAAATTTATTAAAGTTTCACTTAAAAAGCTTTTTTAGGTTTAAATGCAAAGAAGTTTCAGTTTAACTTAAAGCTTTTCGTGCTTTAACTACTTTTATTATTCTTTTATACAACTTTTGATTAAGCTATAGCTAGATGTTTACTTTTCATTTACTCCAAGACTGCAACTATGTTGATTAAATTTTAAAACTATCATTCTTGATACAATTTAGCCTTCAATGCCATATAGCTGGAAAACATTAAGTACTTGAGACACTAAGTAATTGGCATTAGTACCGTCTTTAAAAAGTTTAAGTAACATTAATTATTATTTTTTAACTTCCCTTTTTTATCTTTGTATTAACAACCTTGTTTGTTTATCTTATAGAAATATTATTCTCAGTTATTTAACGTAAATACGCCAGTAACCGTTTAAATTTCAAACAAAACTTTGTTAAAATGTGTTGAGTGATCGCGTAGATGTCCAAATGAAATTTAAAGCTTTAATTGCTTAGATTTAATTCGGCTTCTTAATACATCTACAAAAAAAGACGTTTCACAAGCTATAAAACAAGTAGAAAATAATAATGTCTTAAGACTATACTAATTAAAGTTTTTTTTTTAATGTTCGTTGTTAATAAAAAACAGTTAACCAAAAAGCATTGTTAATTTATTTTCTTTTAAAAGTTTTTCTCTTCCCAAAGGAATCGTTTAGTGAAAAATTAATTAAACTTGCAGACACATGTACATTTTAGCAAATCTTTAAAAAATTCAACAATAGCATATTTAATACTTACTTTTTAAACTGATAAAATTATCATAATTTTGCATTTATTGTTATGATTAAAACATGATCATATCAATTTTATTAAAAAGTTTTTTGTTTAGATATAATTCAAGTCTTGTATTAGTTAATTTTACATTTACAGAGAAAAACTTAAATAAAATTCAATATAGACTTTATTTAGTCTACTTAAATTAATTATCAGTAAGCATTTAGTTTTATTTTATGCCAAACTTAGTTGTGAATTTTGTCAATTTAGTTTTATCTAATTTTTAAAAGTCAACCGTTCAAAACCGTCACTCGTGAAAAAGTGATCACTGGCGTAAAAAATTGACGTCACGCAAAAATAACGATTTATGCAAAAGTGAAGTCATAAAAAAGTGTTGATTTGAGAAGGAGTAGCACCTATGCTTAACTGACCTATGAAAAAGTGGATATTCGTGCAAAGTTGATTTGGTGGGAATTGTGAATATACCATAGTTATTTGACTAAGGTGCAATTTTTATTATTCAAACATAAAAGTCGATGACTTTGTCAGTGATTTTCCCAAAGTGGACCATATGGCCCCCTTGGGCGCTTTCTTAGCAAGTCAGGGGCGGTAAGTTTCAAAGGAATGTGTTACTTAGATACATTTCACGAAAATAATCGAAACTTACACTAAATATTTTATATTGTATCTCATTATATCTCAAAACTTACATAAACTACATATATAGTTTATTGAACTAAAAAAATACGCTCAAAATATTTGGTCATAAGACCTGGTGCACGAAGAACCTTCCGGTTATCGAGTCGCACACCACGGATACCTTTTAATGTTTTGTCCAGGATATTCTAGGGTTTGAAATAAGTGGGGGCAGCAATTTTAATCTTTTGAAAAACGGGCATTTACATAAATGATTTTTGGAAACCTTACACTAGTCAGGTCAAACCAATTTAATTAGTAAGAATTTTTATTTGACTTATTTTTTTATTTAAATGTTTTTGCTTAATTTTAACTAAAAATAGAATGCAAACAAGTTATTACATATTAACAGCTTTTTAAATTTCCTTGCAAATACAATTTGAATTCTTTAAAGTTTCTAAATTTTTCGAAACTTCCCAGCTACAGAAACATCTAGTTCTCTTTTTGAATATACAAAATGTATATATTTTTCAATTAAGACTTATTAGGCTAAAAGGTAAATTAGCTTAATAATTAAAAATTTAGTTTAACAAGCGTTGTTAAAGGTTTTAAAAAAATATCTGGTTTTCTTGTATCAAAATCAGGTAAAATACAAATCTTTTAATTTATTTTTAGTATAAAACTAAAATTAAGTTAAAAATCATAATAATATAAATCTTAAATAATATAAATAATAAAAGTATTGAAAATATTCTGTAACGCCTTTTTTTAGTTATAATAAAGTTGATTATAAATGATACAACAAAATTTTTATATGAAAAGTTTATCGTATCTAATCAAAATTTCATTACTTTTCATGTAAAATTTATTTAAAACTCAAAATTCCACTTTTTTCCTGTTTTTTTTTCTAAATTTTTAAATTCTAGGTCCTATGGTAGGGGTGGGCAACGGGCCGGATCCGGAAATATTTAGTCTTTTGCGGGACGGAACACTTCAAATTATTGATTTACTGGATGCAGTTTCAGGATCCAGTCGAATAATGACGTTTTAGATCCGAATCCGACTGGATACTAATTTTAAGTCGAGATCCGGATCCGGTCGGATTCTAATTAAAATATAAGTTTTAGATCCAGCCGGAATCTACTTATATTAACACAGTGAATCACTTTTTTGAATTCTTAAAATTCACAAATCTTTCTCAAGTCTGACAACTTAAGACATATATTGAGACATGTCAGATGTTAAAACAATGTCTATAAATATAATTGACATTGTAATTTACATATGTAAAATATCGTATTTGAAAAACACTTTGCTTGGGGTAATTTGACAAAACGATATTCCAACTAAGTTAGAACAACACAAAATATTAGGACGAAATGGTATATTTATTAGTGCACATTAATTTACAAAGTCATTTTTTAGCATGTTTTTAAAGTCAAATTCTTACAGTTTTGATTTGTAAAAATATGATGCAAATTTTTATAAAAACTTTGTAATATAGACCCTTCGCGAGCCTGTCACTTCGCTTACGGGCCGGATCCGATTAAAACTTAAAAAAAGGTTGGGGGCCGGTCATTTTCACTCTGCGGGCCGGATCCGGCCCGCGGGCCGTACGTTGCCCACCCCTATCCTATGGCAACTTAGTTTAACTTACAAATAATTTATAAAACCGATTACATATTACTAGAAAAGAAATGTTGTGGTAATCAAATTTTTTAACTGAAAAAATAAAAAAATTTGAATTTTAATAAAATTATCTACTACAGTGTTCGGTTCGGAATTTATTGACTTGGAAAAATAAAGTTAATAAATAAGTATAAAAAACTAAAAAAGTTAAACATCTAAATGCACATAAACTAATTTTCTAAAAATATAAAAAATAGGTATTTAAAATTTTTAGAGCATTAGGCGATTGAGATAAAAAGTAATGTAAATTATAACTTAAAAAACACGTCATAATTGTTAATAAACAACTTCAGTATTTAGAAATATTCTTAGAATCAAAATCCGTTTAAAATTATAATGGCACGTCAAAATAAATCAATATAAAATAATTTACTAAACAATGAGCCGCAAAACAAATTACAGTGATACGAAACAAGATAATGAAAATATACTGTATGCAAGAGTAGTTGAGAGCCTAAACGACTTCAAATCACTGAGAGGCTATAAATAATAAATAAGTTTGCACGAATAGTTGTCAAAAAAGAAAGAAAACAAAATAAAAAAATACTTTTCTAACTACACTTTTCTTGCATATAATTCTTAATCACATCAAACGTTTTTCCCTGCCCGGACCGGAAACCTTTTTGTTGCAATCTTTTCGCACATTGCAGTTGGAAAACGCGAGTTTCAAGGCGATGATTTCAGCAGAGTTGCCACTTGCTGCCGCTGTTCCTTGGTTAGCAGATCGCACAGTTGCACGATGGAATGCATAACCGCTTGAGGTTGCTGTTCGCTCATCATTGATAACATCTGCAAGAAGCGGTTTGTAAAAAATGACCCAGTAAACACAAACTTAAACATTATGGTCATTTTAAATTCGTAAAAAGTTGTGCTTTTTCTACTGTTTATGTTCTAATATTGATATATTAGAAAAAAAAAGTACAGCTAGAATTTTATGTGTAACATAAGTTATTTTTTCTTTCGAAATAGTTTTTTAAGTTGACAAAAATTTAAAAGTACAACCAAGGAATACTTGTCATTAAATCAATTAAAATTCCTTATAACAAAAATTTATAGAAACTTTGTAGTCGAATAAATGAAAGTTAATCTAAAACTTAAAGTTTAAAAAAACAGTAATTTTTTGAATCTAGATTTAAATAAAAAGTGGTTGATTCTATCAAAAATCGTTGGAAAAATTCAAAATTTCACAAAAAAACTATAATAATTTCAAAATATTACTAATGACAACGTGCATGTTTGTAATGATAACAAGTAATAATAATATATAAAGATAATTTTAAAATATTAATTTTTTATACTCTATAGTCAATTAACACATAAATTGGTTTTGCG
The DNA here is from genome assembly GCF_965202585.1 of Thalia democratica. NCBI lineage: Eukaryota > Metazoa > Chordata > Thaliacea > Salpida > Salpidae > Thalia > Thalia democratica. Next base: position 66,689,095 of record NC_139165.1, read on the forward strand.
TTCTTTTTTAACTACAAATAAGTTTTCAAACATTTAAAACTTGATGTTATTTTCAGCATACAAATTTGAACGAGGCGTACAAAAGCAGAGAGTTTTTATGAAATGACCGCGCCTTAGCGTTTGTAGTAACAAATCGTTATGTAAATAAGTTATTACAGTTTTAATAATCTTATTTTCAACAGCTTTTATTAAATTTCTTTTCGGTTAACAAACATTTATTTCCATTGCGACCATTTTAAAAATAAATAAAGTTATGTAATTACTTTCGTAATTTATGAAGTTTATAACACAAAATACTACACTTCTAGTATTTTATAGTTTAATTATTGATTTTTTTTTAAATTAACTAGTTATAAAGTTTAGTTTGAACCAACTTTTTGTGAAAGTGTTTCTTTTTGCAAGAGGTTGATGTTTTCAAGCAGCGTGGAGTCAGATTTACTACTGGAAAGTTGAGATTGCAGCCATTCAGCAACTGACTTGTTATCGTCCCATAAATGAGCCTAAAATTAAATTTATTTTTCATGTATTTGACTACAAATAAAAGTTTCACTAAAAACTACTAAAAATAAGTTATCACTAAAAAATATAATAACTCCGTTTCAGGAAATACAAGCAGCTTTCAAAAAAGTAGTCATTCACTTATACTACGCTTTTTTGTATATGCTTAATATATGTTTTCATATTAGTACTAGATTTCAATATTTTTTTTTATTATAGTGTTTCTTTATATAAAACTACTTTTGTTATTTTGTTATTAGAAATTTAAACACTATTGATAAATTCGAAAAGTGTTTATTTTCGATACAAAACTGTCGTACACTTGAAATCTCCAATGAAGTGCAGAAAAGGCTTACGCAACAATCACGGTATGTAGTTAAAAACAAGCGCGATAATATTTATGCAATACAAAACCTATCAAGCATTTACATTTCAAAATTAGTAAACATTTGTTAGTGCCAGCTATTTCTCAGTGTTTGACTATGTTTTAAAGCTTTTGTTTTAAATTTTCTATAATTGTTTTGATTTAAAACACCGTTAACATTGGCTTGCCTTGGAAACACGCTAAAACAACAAATAATACTTCAAAATAAACAGTAAATATTGACTAGTAAATACCGCGATATCTGTTGCGATTACCGAAATTAAACCTGTATTCTAACTGGAAATATATAACTGACTGCTTTGAAATTTTAGGCTTTGTTGTTTCGGCAACTCTCTTGCTTTTACTAATTTTCTAGACAATTAAAATTCAATTCGCAAACAAGCAACAAGCTTAGTCTTGCCTAAATCTATCATTTGAAATTAAACACGTAAGTTATCGCTTGCAAGTGTTATAATAAAAAAAAAGTTTCTTGTCACGTATGAATTTGGCACTAGTAGTATTTTTAAAAAGCTAACTACTACAAATCATGTTTAACTCAAGTATTTTGATAAGGAAACTAAAGGTTTGGTAGTATAAAAATATCAAATTTCGGAAACTCTTTTTTTTTAGCATTATTTATTTTAGTTAAACTTTCAACAAAACTTGGATTCACTTGACTAAATCAAATTTTAAGTTATTCTATAAAAACACTATATAAAAAATTACCAAAAAGTATATGCATTTAAATAAAATAAAAACAACTTATTTACGTTGACTATAGTCTGGTCTTCAATAAACCAACGTCTGAGCATGGCATCAACTTGCTTCATGTCAAGTTCCGGGTTTATTTTTTGACATCTTTTCCTTACTTCATCTTGGTGAAGTAATCTTCTCAACCTAATCGATTATGTTACAGTATATAAAAAAGTATAACATCTAAACTATTTTTCGTCAGAAATTCAAATATTTTAAAAAATTAAATTTCAGTTTTTATGTCTGTGAAAGTTGACTAAATAAATATATGACCATATATAATGATTACTATTAATTCTTAACAACACTAACAGCTTTTATAATTTTTTTCAAGCAACTACATTTATTTCTAACTTTAAAACCTTGTACAAACTAAAAAGTTTAGAGCATAACTAACTATTTAGTAAATTTAAAACCAATTATAGTCAAATTTTTAAAACCAAAAAGCACCTACGGTTAACTGAAAACAGTTCAACGAACCTCCAATACAAATGCTTTCTGGATGTTTTCCACCTGAGCACTCCGGAGACGCATCCCTTTTGAAGCAAGCTGCCGGGAGTGTCGTGGAGATCGGCGAACTTCGTAGCAACTTGCAAGTACACCGGCATCAACTCCTCCTCTCTGCTGCTCAACTTCGCTCGCAACGCGCTCTTCTCCGCGTCGCTCAACGTTGAATTCTTGTCAGCTGAAAACATTCTCTTTTGAAAACAGTGAACTATAAGTTTTAACTTCAATTGCAACAGAATAAGTTGCAAAAAAAAGGCAGCAATTAATCATGTTCTCACTGAGTTTCGACTTGATGGACGCGTACTCGGGGTCGGTCCTTTCTATAAGCTTGATTATTTCTCTTTTCCTGAATTTAATTTCCACTGTTCCTTGAGGCTCAAGCACGCCTCCGCGCGATTCTTCGTCGGCGTACATTTCCATTTTGCTACAAATGTTTTATAAATGTTAAACTGTTTGAACTAAACTGATAGACTTAAATGTAATTGTAACACTCAATACAAACTTGTTTCGAAAATAGTAAAATACGTTATAAGTTTGTAAAATACGACTATTGATAATAAACTTGTACGACCAAAATAATTTGTACTATTTCTTTAGTGGCAATTACGTGCTTCATTGGGTAATATCTTGTTTAAGCACAAAGCCAATGTTATGAAAAAAAACAACTATTGCTTTCTGCAAATAAAATTAGTTGAACATAACTTCTAACGAACCTTGGGTTGATGGTCGGGTCAACAACCACCCAGGCACCCCCTCGCAGCTCGGCGTGAGGCGGAATGTACACGAGCACTGGTTGCTCGTATTTTCTGAGCGCATCAACTATGTAAGAACCGAACTTCAATATCTCGTCGTACATATCTGTGCAGTTTATCTTTTTAAAATTGCAATTTGCGCAAATGTTTAGAATAGCTTTCATTTATATACATTATTTTTTTTCCACAATTGATAGATAAAGTTATAACTAAAGTGATTGCTTTTATTAAGTTTTTCTTACAATTTAAACGAAAATATTCAAAACATAAAATCACCTTTCATTCCACCAGAAAAGCCCCTCCAATTAGCGAACATTATCAGAGGAAGTCCTTCTCTATTGAAATCGTTGATGGCTTGTGCAGTTTTATGCGCTGAGTCGGGATACCATACCTGAAAATTTAATTTTTGAAACTTACTCAAAAACATCAGTTGGTTACTCAATTGAAATAGAGTTAAAACAATTAATACTAATCATTAAAGTTTCAAACAATTAACCTGCCCGGCACGATGAACCGTCTTTTCTTCACTTTCCATATCAGCCGGATCCGCAGGAACGTCCACGGCTATAGATCTAGTTTCCACGGCAACAACTCCCGTGGGTATTCCCCCTAACCTAGCTCTACCGACGATCACCGTCTTCGCCCAACCGCTTAGAATTTCGTTGAATGAGCCGTAATCGAAAAACCCACTGTTCCAATCTTCCGTCTCTGCAATTTGTTTACTAGTTTGTTTTTTCTTTCTCAAACTATGTTTAATAACAACTACTAAACTGTTTAATTATTCATTTAAACATATATTTTTTACAAACCTTAGGTTAATGGTAAACAACTACCTAAATATGCTTTTTTAATTAAAACATAATTTACATACTGACTAAGTAACAACAAATTAAAAACCAGGATCGGTGAATCCGTCCAGCAAGCATCTTGGGTCGTAGCCAGTTTTCAACGGGCAAAAGTCAATATCTCGCTCCACGGAGTCTGTTGGGTCAACCAGTATCGGAAGAGGGGAGTTTTTGAAAGCAGGAATGTATGAAAGCCATTTTAGTATGAGATCTACTCCCTGGTTGTCCCATTGTACGGTTGCGTGACTGACCCCGTTGCTGTGCATCACCTGGACTCCACCCAGCTGGTTGTGCGAGTTGTACACCTCTCTGCCCAATACCTGCAATTTGAATTGTTTTTATTATTTTTTTATTAAAATAAAAAAAATTTTTAATGGCTTTGAATTTTACCTTATTAAGAGCTTGGTATCCAGTCAATATTACGTAAGACGGTTCAGTTTGAATGACTCTTTGTCCCAATCGAACTAGATACGACCCAATACCGACTGCTCTGCATGTTACCATGGAAATCGTCACGACCTGTTATTTGAACTACTTTATACTGCAAAATTTAAATAAACTTATTAAAACTTAAAAAAAAATTAACTTGAAGTTAAAATTGTTGTAGATAAGAGCTAGAACATTTTAAAAATTAATGATCTTCAAATACATTGTGTTATGTTGTGATAATATTTCTAAGTATTTATTCCAGATGAAATTATTTTTTAAAAGCAATACCTAATATATTAAAACTAATACTTCAAAAATATTTTAACAATTCAAACACAAACCTCGTCGTAAGCGCGAGAAGTTTCGCCGGCGATTGTTCCGCTCCATCGGAGGCAGTTGGCGCCGAAAGTGTCGTCTTTTCCGATTATGTCCAGTATCTTGTACCGGGATTCCCCGTTTTCTTCCACGTGTTCGGCTACTATCGACTTTGTGGCATTCAACTGTTTTTAAAGTTTAATTGTGTTTATTTATTCACATGTAAAATTTTGATAAAAATGAAAAGTTTATCAAGTTGATGGTTGATATAGGAAGTTAAACAAAAAAAAAAAGTTAGCCTAACAAAAAAATCTTATTGATACTTCAAAATATTGTTCAATGTTGAAATAAATTTATATTAAAACAAAAAAATCTAACCAAATTTAAAACTAAATACAAGTTTAAAACTCAACTTACTTTTTTGAAATCATTTGGTGTTACGTATACGTATTTGAACCCTTTTTGATAGTTCTGGTCGTCAACCCACGCTATTTTAAACAAATTTTTCACTTCTTCGGCTAAACCAACTCTTGCCCCACTATTGGCTGATATGTAAATTCTGGGAATTCCCTAAAAAATAAATTAAAATGTCAATAATTTTTAACCAAAATAAAACTAATAAAAACTTAACTAGAAAACAAGTGCACAAATGTTATAAAATTTTGACTTGTTGATTATAATAAACATCTTAGGTATGACTTAATGCATTTCTTTAGAAAAAAAGAGCTCTGACAAAATGGATTAGCTACTAACTAAAATTATGTACTTTATCACATTACGATGGCAACAAACAAACCTCGTTTCTAGCAAGTTCTGATGCACGTTGGTACAGCAGGTCTTCTTTGGGTCCGAAAGATCCGTTACTGCAGGTGATGTCGTTTGCTATCCACACGACGCTCCTTCCTTGCGGGTATTCTGGAGTGTACAATGTTATCTTCCAAGCCACCATGGCTATCTGCCGTGTAAAATGAGAAACAATTTTATTAAAGATGACTGTTTAATTTGATACTAGTAAAATTATATTTCGAACAACCTAGAATGCTAAACAAAAACTACTTTATAAATAAAATTTGTAATAACGATTTTATATATAAACTTAGGGTAAAAGTTTTACTTTTAGGCTTTAAAACCAAAAATTTAGCTTAAGTTTATTTGCAAAATTTATTTAAAAAAAGAACATCAGTTCCAACTTGATACATTTGCCAATGTATAGGCGTAATATGAATAATTTTGTTTACATGAATTCTTTTAAAAAAAAAAATTGTACTTACAAAATTACTGCCGTGTTGTCGATTTATTTCGATCAGATTTCCTTGGTTATCAAGAACTAGCTCTGTTGCTGATACCTTATAAAAAAAACAACACATTATTTTCATATAATACAACTTGTCAACTTTAAGCTGTAAAATAATAAAAAATGGAAAAGCAAAATCCACAACAAATGTTATTCTAAACCTTATCTGCTACATGTAAGAACTCAAGAAAATAAAACCTTTAACTTTTAGTTAAACAACAAAACAATTAAATATTATAAAAATTTGTTGAATATCAATATTTCTTTTTAATCCATTAATACGCATTAATAACGAAATAGTAAATATTTGAAAAACTTTTATATATTAAAGCAACACATCAACTGCGGTTATTAAATATACGTGAAAGGATGCTATAAAATAAAACATAAATAAAAACAAGTTCTAACAAGGGTCTCCGGAATGCTGACGCCCCAGCCCGCCTTCTTAGCCCATTCCTCCCACACGGTGTTCAGCGCGCGCTTGAGCAGCTTGAGAAAATCGTACACGTAAGTGGTTCCCATGTTCTGCGCCTTGAACCTCTTCGCCTGCAGCAGGTCCTTGGTGACGTACGCGGTGTTGGTCAGCATCCCGTTCAGCGGGCCCGGCTTGTTCGGGTTGTACGCCTTGAACGACGTCTGTGAGTTTTGGCTTTTAAGCTTTGGCGTACTCGTAAGTCATCGTTTATAACGTAAGTTTAAAGTAAAGAAAAATCTGTATCTAAAAGCTACTTTAAATAAGTTTGAAAGCAATAACTGAAAAAAAAAGAAGTAATAATTATTTGTAAACTTAATCATAATTAAGTTGAAAGAGTACTAAGCTAAACATAAATTAAACAAAAGTACAGAAACTTTTATATATAGTAAATATGTTAAATAAAAATATTGGTGTTTAGTTAGTTTAGGTTGGAGTTTTCAAGGCATCAAAATTATAGAAACTTTTTCCAATGTTATTTATTATGGGTGTTAAACTAACCCTCCGAGTAGCTTTGTCTGTGACTTCATAGTACAAGCTAAGATCCAAGTAATAGTCGGTATCTTTGGTTAGAAAAATTCTATAAGGTATGGGCTCACTATCAGCTTTAGACCTACGTTATAAAACATCTTTTATAAATTTTGTGCTGATCTAAACTTATAAGCAAAAAATTGACAAAACAATGTTTTAAATTCTGTGCAAAAAAAAATTGATGGGATGTAAACAGAACTAACAAATTTACAAACTTTTCATTATGTCAAAAAAAAAATAAATAAAAGGAAAAATCTAAAACATTTCGTACAAATCTAATATTTAAGCCACCTGATATTAACTTTAATTTCAGCTTGCATAACTCTCAACTTCCACAGTCTGCTGCCATACCTCAGCACCATCGATCGAATACTTTCATCTATTCGGAGTGGGTCCACCATAACTGTACTGTATTAAGAAAGAAAAAATAGCAACTTTAGTAAGTATTTAAAGTACAAATTAGCTATTTTTAACGTACTTACCGTATTTTTAGTTTATAGCCATTAAAGAAATATTGGAACTAAATTAAATTGTTATTACTCCATGCAATAACATGCTAATAGAGTATAGTTTTTAAAAAAGTATACTCACACATAATAAACAAAATTACAATAAGTTGTTAAAGAAAGTAATAGAAAAATTATAAGTAGTTATCGTTAGATGTGGTAACTTAATAAAACGACCTTTTTACGGTTTTCTTGATTGATCTGAAATTTCAAAAATACTTGAATAAACTTTTCTATCAATTTAATATGTCTTAAACTCAAACTGCAAGTTTGGTTAAGTAGTAAAAAGTTGGGAACTCACGGTACGAAATTCATGAATATGTGGTTGCAGTCGACCCGGGTATTACCGTGTATTGAGAATGCAACTTCTAATTCGTCCATGGCTTCCAACAGAAGTCGTTCTGCTTCGTTGTGAAGGTACTCGAACGAAGTCTCCTGCAAATCAGATATATGATGACGAGATTTATTTGTTCGATATATAGAGCAACAAGTAGTGATGTGTTTTTACTTCACGGTGAATTAAAAAAAAATTCTTATGGTTGCTTCGAAACGCTTTAAAAACATTAGTCTTTTCAGATATATATTTTTAATTTTTGAAGCCTACAACTTTAATAAAACAAATCTGTTTTTTTTTATTCCTTCCGCTAGGCTGAAACTTTATAATTAATATTCATACTTTAAGACATTTGAGAAAATCTGATTGCAACTAGCTTTTATATGGTAAATAATTTAGACATTTAAAAAATTTTAAATTGCAATTTTGTAATACTGTATTATTTTAAGATTATTTTACGCTGAAGTCTAATAAATAATAAATGATAAGTTGGACAGCTGAATTCAAAAGTGCATTTTTAAGTGACAATTTCAAAACTATTTTTACGAGTTCATACACCAGTATGAAGCCATGCAACATAGTATGTGTTGAAAACAAAAAAAAAATTAGAGCCAAGAAGTTGCAGCGAGCGCAAAAGGAACACGTGATACAAGGATTACATGTGCCAATTTCAGTTAGATACGCTAGATCACTTTCTGATTCGTTTTTTTATTAATATCTTCCATAATCTTGACACAAATCGACCATGATATAAATAAACTTTAAATTAAAAAGGATCTAAAATATATTAACGGATATAATCTTACTTTAACCTAGTTGAAATTACTTATCTTATAACTAAACTCACTTTGCTTTAGAATATATATTAAAAGATAACTTTTGTTGCTTTAAATAGCTTTTTAAATAAGCAACAAGATATTAATTGAAGAATATTTTTACAAGTGTTATTTTTTAAAACCATAAAAACAGCAAAAAAAAACATATTTATGTTTAAAAAAACTTTACAAAAAGTGAAAAGAAAAACATTCAAAAGGCAAAATTTTACATTATGATAAATAAACAAACCGTAGTGAAAAAATACTTACTGGTATTTTTTGATACGAAACATAACCTATTTGTAAAAACCATATACTGTGTAGATTACATAGTTATAAATTCATAAGTAGTAAAAAATAGGGTTAAAATACTTTTTTTTAAATAATGATCAAATAGATTAAAGGAAAACTTAAAAAAAAACATAAACTTCATTTATTTAATTAAAATTCTAAACAATTGTGTGTACACAATACACAAATGATTTTTTTTTATACTCAGAGTTAGAACTTAAAAGAAAAACGTTATAGAAAAATAAATAAACGAAATAAATTTTGTAATTTTAATAAACGTTAGAACCTAAAAATTATAATTAACAACAGATTAAAAAAAACTACGAAATCATGGCAATCAACCTTTGTAACGAGATCTGAGTGTCTGATGATGGCCCTGACGAAGAAGCGGTGGTCGTTGACTTCCGTGCCGTCCTCGACTTTCGCCGACCCGAGGTAAACGTGCAGCCGGTGGTTGCTCGTCGGGACGGCCACCAAGTCGAAATTTCTCATCCGGTTCAGCTCAAGTTGGAAGGCGAGCGCCGGCTCCAAATGCCTGTATATTCTGTCTTCCTCGAACTGAAAAAATTAAACCTGGTTTGAGCAAACTGGAACAACAACTATAACTTACGTTGTTGAGGTAGTAAAAACAATGAGGCTAGCGTTATTTATTTTTTAAAAAGATTAGTTTCATATAAAACTGTGTAACTAAACTTTGTAGTTTAAATGTAAAAAATAAGCAAAACATTATTAAAGTTATAAAGTATTTACAAATAATGGCTTTCTGTTTAGAAAAAAAATTACCGATTCTCGAGCTCTGTATGTGAAATATTTTGGCATTTCTTTTTTCTTGTGTACAAGGAAAGTTATTCTGCGAATTCCGTTTTCAAACAGGTCGCTCTATTATTTTAAATAAACATTATCGTAAATTTAAAGTAATTAAAAAAATAAGAACAAATATTTAATAAAAAATGCCTTTAGTTTACTTTAATCAACATGACACTTCGTAGAAATGTATGTTTTTCAGTAAGTCACGAACTATTGCAGTGTGTATTTAAGTTACGTGATGACTATAAACGTAAAGTTAAGACCTTGTAAGCATTTGTTTAAATTTTTACGGTTTAAACCTTTAGAAAAATTAAAAAACTTAAAACAACTCTTGCAATAAATTGGTCATAAAAATAATCTATAAAATATTAAAATGCGAAATGTATAACTAAATTACTATGTCTATTAATTAAATAAATTCAACGGACTTCAGAAACGAAAATATATACTATATAACAGACATTTTAATAGTCAATTGTATTTTTTATATGAAAAGCAATGTATTGTATAAGCTTTACATTAAAAAACCTCAATTCACATAAACTTTCCGTATAGAGAAAATTTTGTGTGCACATATATGCAAAACAAACAAAATAAATTTTCTCAACATACTTTTTTGCTCTGAACAAATTTCAAGAACTGCTGGCTCAAAGTTTCGTCATCCACACCTTTTTCGGTGACGATTGAAATGTTGAGTATGTGAATCGGTTCTTCGCAATTGTTTGAACTCGACTGCGAAGTTGAATCTTCATTGGTAGAATTGTACCCATTTGTTGGTGACCTAAAAAGAAATTAAAGCGACTTGAAATTTTATAAAAACTAAATAACAAAACTTACTAAATAAGTAAAGTATTAAGGCTCAAATATTGTAATTTTTTGAAATATAACTTTCATCGCATAACAAAAACAACTGCACTTATTCAAACACAAGAGAAGTAAATGATTTAAATCACTTATTTACTGTTAAAATGATAAAAAAGAAAACAAATTCACTGTAAACTCCGCGAATTTCCAAAAAAAACATGCAAACCTGTTTCCGCTGGAGTTGTAACCATTGTTCATTTTGTACAAGTTTCCGCTGCTGGTCTGATGCTGCAGCATGGCGGAGGCGAAAGACTCGTTGCAAACTCCCGACTTGGTGAACCGGAACGAGTTGCCGCTTGCTGATTGGTTACTGGAATGCTGCGAGTTGCTCGCCGGTCGAACGTCGAAGGTGATGGGCGAATCGGGAGGTGAAAAGTTGTTGAAGCAGCTCATTATCGAGGAAAAGTGTCTGAAAATATATAATGCGTCTAAATATATAATCTTTGGAGTATTTTTAAAACGTACAAAAAATAAATATAAACTAAAAGCTAGAGTTCAAGTTTGTATATGTTAACAAAATTAACTTTTCACACTTATAACAAACAGCAAAACTTATCAAATTGTATATTTCTTAACTTAAGAGCCATATATTTTTTTAAATCTTTGTTAATTGTAGTTTATTTTTATAAAAACAAGTTATAAACTTTTAAAAGCACTATAAACCACCGTATTTATTAAATAAGTAAAAATGGCTTAACAGTACGCATATATTTAAAAACTAACTCCTCAAAACTGTTAAATTCCTTGAAAGCCGCCATGATACCCATTCTCTGGCATGGAGGTAGGAAAGAGGGATCTATCGCGTTCAACCCTTCACCAACGCTGGCAACTTTTGGTAAGGATGTGGCACATGGTATCTGGTACTCTCGTTGAGATAACCTTTAGTGTTTGTTTTAGCTTGGTAATAATATTGAAACTTCTTGAGATAAAACAAAATTTAAACTTCTTTTTTTTTAGCTGTTGAAAACAGTAAAAAAGAAAGTCATATTTGATACACTAACTATACCATATACAATGCATATGTAAATACATCTTTTACTTGTGTACTAAAATACTTTAATAAAGACAAACTTTTTAGTTATGTAGAAATAACCATTAAAAAAATTGATTTATCTATTATAAAGCTTAGTTTTTTTTTGATGTTAATACAAACACATTTTTTTATAAAAAAAATTAGTTGTTCTAAAAATAAACATTTTAAACAAAAAAGCAGAAAGCTTAGAAGCATGTATTGCAATATTTCTAACCTGTTTGGATGGGTGTAAGGGAGCATGAATTGAAACTCAAGTATTCCAGTTTTGTTGCAAATTGTGTGATGTTGTACACTGTTCAATTCATATGCTATGTACGCTCTTCTAACGTACACCTTAAATACAATTGTATTAATGCTCAACGTTTTCAAACGTTGTAAACAGAAGCTTATAAATATCATTAACACAAGTGTACTTAAGATTGTCGACTACAAAAACTTTATCGAAATGAAACTAAAAACAAATGTCTATATAAAAAATTTCTATAAAACCATTGAAAGCACATACCTTAAATATCATATGTTCAACTATTTTTTAACTTACCTCAAAAGCGGCCATCCTAACAACTGGGTTGGAATGATAGAAAAAGTCCGGAATGACGTCAAATATCAAAGTTTCCGACATAATCAATTTTTCAAGGATTTTCTGACAAATTTCAGTGCTGTAAGAGCTGATTGATGATAGAAATATATTTTCGACCTGTTTATTTATTCACGTTTTATTCTTTTATCACAAATAAAGCAAGTTGAAGTAAAGTTTATAACTAGTTTAATGCTAAAAAAGCATCATTAAAATAAATAAAATAGTAAAAAATTGCTCAAAACTTATTCTACAATTTTTAATCGATATATTTGAAACGACTAGAATTAACTTAAATTATATTAATTATAACTAACCTGGTTATGTCTTAACTCATAAGGAGGCTGATTGGCAGCGATCAGAATTTGCCTGGCTCTCAATGCAACTCTCGCGTTCTGCTGCTTACTGAGCAGGGCAAGATTTTCCAATGTCTTAGTTATATCGTCAGAAAGGCCATTGAAATGTTCAGTCAGTCGGTTCTGAACAATTAATAAAATTCGTTTTACAAAATTTTACAAAATGGTCGTTTTACAAAGTCTTTTAAATCTATACTCAGTGTAATACTATTCAGGAAAGTAATCTATAAAAACGACCTGCAAATAAAATCTCAACTTACAAGCAACTTAACAACGAGGATATTTTTGTTGGAAACAGCAGCGTAGGACAAGGCGTCGTTGACAACGGAAGCGACGTTTTCCTTGTTGCTGTCCCGCATCTTGATGAGGCACTTGTCGAAGGATCCTCGCTGGAAGAGGAGCTCAACTCTGTAATAATCGTCTATCAGCGCCAACACCACGTCTTTCATGTGACCTCTGATGCCGTTGCGATATCTGTGGAAGTTAACATTTTTGTAAGAACGACCATCATTAAATACACCTGATATAAAATAAATCAATTATAAATGATTACAGTAGCATTACTGTTTATTGTAGTTTGTTTATTGTCCAACGCTGAACCTAGGCAACAAAACCTGAGCCAAAAGACACTTGAAAAGAGAGGAAAAATAAAAAACACAAAAAATAATTTGTATAACCATAAGTTAAAACTTCAAGTTAGACATAAATAGCAAAGATTATAGTTAGTTTACAACAATTTTTTAACATCCGAATAGATAATTTATAATTGTATAATTTAAAATGTTAAATTTTTTTTTGTTTAGAAAAATACTCTTATAAAAAGGAGCCAAATCTCGCTCATTAGTTTTAGTATGAGTAAAATTTGAATAAGACTAATTAAAGTTTGAATAAGACAAATTAACTTATAGTTTACATTTTTAAAATAAATAGGTAACTAACATTTTCTACTACATCAACTTACAAAGTTATTTAGTAAATATTTTTTTAAATAACTTCAACAACATTTTGATCTTTTTAAACTTATTTTTAAATTTATTTCTTTAAAACTTAACAATAACTGAAATTACTATATTTTAAATAAAAACATGTTATTTAAATTTTCAGTTTCTGAAAACTAAAAAATAATATTACAAGGTTAAAATAACTTTCCGTATAAACAAGTATATCTTTATATTTCATTGTCAAAATAGATAGTATATATAACCTACATATGTTATTCATTAAAGCTATTACAGTAGTTTACTTATTTCTTAAGACTTCTTATACACTTAGTTATTAACAAATGTAATTGAAAAAGCGTTTGCAGAAAATAGTTTTACATTTGCTTTAAAAAAATTAATATGAATAGTATTTGCCCTAAGCTCTTTTATAAAGTCGTAAAAATAATAAGTTCATGGTTATTTTATTTTTCATTAGAAAAATTAATTTGCTAGCTTGCGAAAGCATGACCATTGTTTCGATGTGAAAATTAACAATTAAGATATGTATTTTAGGTTGACATTTGTATTTTTACAAATTAAAAGTTTTACGCTAAAATTTAATACTTTTAGATCGTAATCTTAGTTTTAAATTTATCATTTTTTATATACCATTTACATTTAATATATTTATCAATGACTTGTTTGAATAGAAATAATTTGAAAAAGTTAGGACTTGTGAAAACCAATAAATATTTCCTTCTAATAGTTGAAGAAAAAGTTAGCATAAAATATTAAACAATGCAGTGATCTGCTAACAACAGGAAAATAACTTTGACGTCAAAACTGCACTAAGCATACTTTAAAAGCTAAAATTTTCTTGTTAATTATTAAGCAACTAAGCAAGCTGTAACAGCTAACAAACTAATGGTTTAAATTTACTACAATGTTGTATTGTTCATGTATATTTTAGTTCTTGCTTACTTAAATATTCTTAATACTACCTGTGGATTATTTTTACAATCGGTTGTGTATTGAGCAAAAACACTTCTTGGTCGCTTTTGTTTTGAAAGGAAGCGGCGTACGCATCAATTATCTGCTGTATTTTCAATCCAGGAAATTGTGACATCATAGAGGTGATGTTAGAAGCGTACTTGCTCAACACCCTTCTTATGTACTGCTCTACTGATGCTGGCAGCCGTCCCGATAAATTCGTCATCACTTCCTGATAATTACGTTAGTAATGAAATTGCGCAGAAAGTAGCGTTTTTTATCAAATTTTAATTGAAATTTGTAGATATTTAGACTTTGAAAATATAACAGCTTCATTTTTAATTATATAACTTATTTTTCTAAATTTCATTAACATGAAAAATATAAACAAATTTAATTTTATTGCGTAAAACCGACTTGAAGTTCAAGTAATGGTAGTGTAGGATCTTTTAGAACTGTCATCAGAGTATCTACACTTTGAATCAGTTTATCTTCAAAAACTTTTTCTGGATGACAAAACCCTTTCATAACATTGGACAACTTTTTGTAGCCATCTTCAAAAATCTAATAACAAAACAGTTAAAAATTACAAAACGAAATACCTTTTTAGATGATTTAAAACTAAAAATAAAACAATCAAATAAATTAAAATAAAATATTAATATAAAATAAGCGGTATCTGAAAAATTTCAATTAATATTAATTATTGGCTTCAAAAAGTAGTTCGTAGGTTAAAACATTGAGAATATATATTACATTATAAATTAATAAGTTCCTACTTTATAAAAACATTTAGATTTTTTCAATAAGGTAAAACTCAAAAATCTGCATTTTTTCATTAAAACTCAAAGTTCTTTCAAATTTTGTTTAAATAAAAACTATACTATTACATTCTTTAGCTTTTAGGTACCAAAATATTAAACACAGTGTGTGAAAAAACAATGCGGTTAAAAATTCAAATTGGTTACAGGTTTAGGGAAAACCACAAAAATATGGCCTGATATTTTTACGTAATAAAAAAATTCTACTCCAACTCAAATGCGGAATTTAAGGGTATAAAGGGAGTAAAACCTATTTTACATAATAATTAACGTTGAGTCTTATATAAAAGTTTTATAGTTAACTATAAGTCACTTGTTACAGAATACAACAACTTTTATTCCATTTTTTGATAGTCATTTTGTTAAAAGTTTCCAATACATAAGTATGGACCGCAATTTTTTTATTGACATTTTTCTCAAAAATTGTATAAAATATTGTTTTGATAAAAAAAAAATAAGAAAGTAAGTTTATTTCATAAAAAAATACTCAGTAGAATGTTATGTAACTTGCTGCGTAGTAATAATATTTCACGCTAGCTTTTATTTTCGTGACTAACAGTGAGTAATCTATAGAAGTTATGTAAAGCTAAATACAAAAATATTCAGCAGCATTTAAAAGTATCTACTTTTTTTTTAACTTAAGTTGCTTCATTTGTAAACTGATTTTACCTTGTTTGCCTTAACGCCATTTTGCTGTTGAATGAGCGGTTTTTCAAGGGTACCTGTGTACAACTCAGCTTTCCTTACCCTAGATGGATCGTCTGGTTCTAACCTAAAAAATAAAAATGTTTTTAACGTTTAAAGAAAAAAGCCGAAGTAGAAAGATTGCAATGCAAGATTATTGTACTTAATAACTGATGGTCTTTTTTATAGTTTTCAAGTTATTTATTCTACATGTGCAAAAACTCCAGCTGATACTTATCAGGTGAAATTGTGTATTACTTTTACAGCTTAAAAGTGCAACTTTATCTACTAGCTAACATGTACCTGGCAACAGTGGATCCAGCTTCCAATATGGAGCCCGGTTGCTTCATGTAATGAACGACTCCGTTGATGGGAGCAGTCAGCGTCATCACCATCTTCATCACTTCTATTTCCGCATACACCTGGTCTGTATCGTGTGTTTGAAAAATTTAACTGTTTGATTATTTTTCGCGAAAATTTTATGTTTATAACTGCTAAATGGTTTAAAATGTCATGTTTGACTGCAACGATTTAAAATACGTGTTATTTAAAATCCTGACAAATTTATTGAAAACTCTTTTCAAATACTTTTGTGAACTATACAGTAAAGAACAAAAAATTTTAAATACTGCTTAGTAAAATTTCATTTTTTAGGTTGTAGTATTTTTTACAATTAGTTTTTGTACTATAAACATATTGAGTAATCAAAAGTAATTGATACATACTTATTAACTGACAATTCTTTTTATCAAAACAAAAACTTGCTGCAGTATAATTTTATCGATACTGTACAAGATTTTGATAACAAGATTTTTAATGGTTTAAAAAAAACATCGATGTTTTACACTAAAGCCAGGACAATAAAAATATGATAATTTAAATATAAAATAAATGCTTCAGTAGACAGCTATTTATAATACCCACACCCATACAATTACGTAAGTTATTTATTATGACAACAAGTAAATATTTAAAAATGTAAAAATCTTACTTTCTTTTACAGAAATATTTTTAAAAACTCCCACACTGTGTGGAAAAGTAACAAAAAAAAATAAGTATAAAAACTTAACAAACTTAATAAATTTAAACAACTTGAAAAGCTTAGTTTAGAAATTTTATTTACAAAAACTCAAAATTACATTCGAACTTTTAGTTTAGTTAAATTCAAATTCATTGTCACACTTAACAAATAGATAAATGTACCTTGTTGAAAACTTAATATATAATTATAATCATTATTATTACGTTTAGATAAATAAAAATTTAAGGTATTAACGAATGCTTATTTAACAAATTGAAAAAAAAAAGGTTTTACTAAATACCTTATTAAAAGGTTACTAATAGAAACTTGTTGAAAATAATTTTTACAAATTGCCTAAGCAAAGATAAGAGAATTTATTTCTCTGTTAGTCTAGTTTTACAGCTTGCGAACAATAATTAAACCTTTTTACTACTTAAATTTTATCACAAATGTAAGCAGGTGTAGACAAAAGATATACATTTTTAAATTTAAAATGGATTAAAATAATTACCAAAACTTAAAACAAATACGAAATTAACATGTAATGCTCAATAAAAAATATGCATTCATAGCTTCCACTTGTTCATCTTCAAACAAGTTTAAACGTCATTCTTCCTTTGCATTTCAGGTGGTTATTAAAGTACTGATGTCATGAAATAAATTTTGAGTTATTAAAAACATATGTCATATTAAAAATTAACAGAAAAAGTAAAATCTAGCAAATTCATGTAAAATCGATTTAAAGAGTTTTTATCGTGATATAAATTGAAACATAAAATATAAACCTAAAAGTATTAAATTTTAACATGTAAACATAGATAAGCTTATCGAATGCAACAAAAAAAAAAGTTTGAAAGTAAGTGAAATTATTTAGTCTTCATGTTTTATTATTACTGTTAATTTTTTTTTTGTACTTAAAAAAAGTCAAATATGTTTTAATTATCATTAAACACTTAAAAGCAACTTAATCACCCAATTTAAATACGCCATATAAAAATATAAAGCATTAAAAATATAAATCATTTAAAAATTACGTTATTTTTTCTAAATTTTAATTTAATGCTAACTTGACATACCAACCGCTGGAATTTTTAAATATAATTATACAAACAAATAACCAGCTTTGACGTGTTGGCCATCTTCTACGATGATGTTGAGAAGCTTGCCAGCCGAAGGTGACCTCAGCAACGAAGGATCATTTTCTTTTTCAAACACGCTTGTCTGATTGTTGATAGTTATTCGGTACCTGACATTAGATGAAATTTCCAAAATTAATAAGTGTTTAAAATTATGTTTGTTTTTAGTACAAACGAGAACCTCAAATATAAAACCACTCTTATAACAAATAAAAAACACATCTATATATATACATATACAACATTATATAAATAATACTTTGTAAAAGTAGATCCTACCAAATATAAGCATATTTTTGTAATGAAATTATTTCTTTTAAAAATTTGCAGTTAGTTTTAATTAACTCACCTATCAATTTCTTCTTTCATATAAGTAGTTCTGCTGATCCCATCCAAGGAAAGTAGAAGACCTCCATCACTTAATCTATAAAACAACAATGAAGTTAAGCAAACTGGAATCAACAAAAAATATGTAAATAAGGTGAACAAGAATAAATAAGATTCAATTTCGGTAATTCAGAACATCCGTTAATTAAAGTTTCCAGTTTAATGTAACTAAAACATCTATTTAAAAACTTATGTAAATATTTTTGAGCTATTAAAAGAACTCAATCACTGAAGCAACTGACTTGTAAACATCAACTTCCATGTTCCAGTTATTGCACGTGATGTAGTACCCGGTTTCTGAAATTTTGGTGACAACCAGCACATACTTGACTCCCTGGTGAATTAGTTCCACCACTTCGGTAGTTTGCAGTGTTGATAATGCAAGTACTTGACCTCTTTTGAGTTATTTCAAATTTTTAAAAACAAAAAAAATATTTGTTTACAAATTTAGTTGATTTATACATATTTAAGAATTAAGTGCTTTATTAAACTACCCAAGTTTAATTTTTAAACTAGCTTTCTTCATTTTTTGGAATAAACTACTTTGAAATAAATCGTTTAAACTTTTTCACAAACAATTATCTAAATGTTTCTACATTGTTTTAATTTTATTTAAATCTTAATACAAACAAAACCTTAATTTCGATAACAAAGTGTAAACTTCAATTTTATTAAAATACTCAAATAACATAGAAAGTGGTTAAAAATTGGTAACATGTGTTTTTCAAACGACAGCCTAAAGAGAATTATTTCCATTCAAAACTGAAGTGCTACTCAATATACGCTATCAATAGTTTTGAAGTTTAAAAGCTTTATGTAAGAGATGTTTCGTAACTGAACTTAAAAATGCAACTACAAAAGTCTGCTTTGTCTATGCCATAAGTATTAAACTACAATTCTCTAAATACTTGTTGTTCCGGATAATAAAAAATTTATTAAGATTTAATTAATATAAATGATTGTAACCTAGTAAAAAGTTCTAAGCTTGAGCTTTTTTGTGCATAAAAATAAAACAATTTCTTAACTAATACCTTAAATTATATATTCATTAAAAGTCAACATGTAGTAAAATGTAATATAAAATCAGTGTGGACAAACTTTTCAAGCGAGTTTTTGTAGAAGTCGAATCTAGCTCGATACTTGTTGTCTGAGATGTGTAGCGCAGTGCAAACCAATGCAGTTGTTGTGCATGCCTCGCTCGACTGTTGCAGTGGTTTATTTTGAAAAATAGCTTATCATTAAAAGCTTATATATTAGTCATATACTAACTTTAGAATATTTATATTTATACATTCATTTTACAACACTAGTTTACCTCATTGTTTAAAATATATATAAAAGTAAATTATAGTAAATAAATAATAGAAAATAATAACTAATATATAAAATTACAATTCTTTTTTTTTATCAATTCTAGGAAATTCAAACGATATAAATGTTATACTATATATATATAGTTACATCGTTCCAATAGAAACACCTTGAAAATAAACTTTAGCTTCAAACATTAATTTTAAAGTTATTTTTTTAAATAAATAAAACAAAAAAATTGTATGCACATTTTAGAACACAAGAAAATTAAAAGTGGCTAAAACCTTTTCAACATTTTTTTTAATTTTTCTGTTAGATCAAAGTTTTTAAGAATAACGCAAAAATTTCACGACTAATATTTAATGTAATTAAAGTTCTAAGAGTATTTTAATTACAAATATACATAAACAAATAGTTATTTCAAGTATCGTCTAAAAAGAGTGTAAAGACAAAATGTACAAATAGTTCAATTTCAATTTAAGTAATGAAAATTCAAATTAAAAATATTTTTTTTATACATTTTAAAATTATATTTGATTTTAATTTTAAGAAAAAAAGTTAAAACTCAATAAACAGTTAAATATTTATAATCAGATAAAAATTAGGAGAGAAAAGGCTCTCTACTTAGCAGCAAACCCATAGAATTTTACATAACAGCAAAACGTTACATTTGTAGGTTTCAAACGCCCTGAACTAAAATGATCTAAAATAACCTCACACGCCGTATCACGTGGTTCACACGCGCCTACACGCCACCTAATCGAAATTCGATCGAAATACAAAAGTTCGTTGACCCCAGACATTTTAAGTCGTTTTTATTTTGAGTGGCTTTGAGGTGGCGTGATATAAACGGCGTAACTAGAGATCAACAATATATTTTACCTAGTTACAACTATTTAAAATTTTATTAATTATTTTTTAACTATTTCAATTTTAGTTCTAATAACAAGATATGCATTAGAAATATCCTTACGTATCAAAAAAAAAATTTGTTACAATTTATTTAATAATATTTTTTACTTGGAAAATATTCGCTGATATAAGCAATTAAAAACTGATAAATACGTTTTGTTGTAGTAATACAAGATTTTCAACAAATCAGGAATGTTTTTTTTATTATCACTTACTAAATTAGTTTAACATTTAGTCTACCAAATAAATATATACGATGGCAAAAACAACTGTGTTAAACAAAACAACTAGAAAAACTTGTACTTCTCAAAAACATCCGAACAAAATGTTTTAATTTTCATTGTATAATAAAAATGATAGAATTACAGCAATAACGAATAACGAAACATTATAGAAACTAAAGGTATCTAAAATAGTAATAAAGTTACTAAACAGTAAATAAACATTTACAAACTAACTTTCATTTTTTCAGCTATAAGCGCATCAAGCCAAGCGGTGTCAATGTGGTTATTTTGAAATGAGGGATCTTCCAACAGTCTGACCAAATACTCCACTGTCGTGCGAAAATCACCTCGAATTGAAAGTTCTTTCAATGCCATCACCATGTTGCTGTTGTGAAGAATATTTCGTTGTTAAAAGAGTAAAATTATATTTTCAGAAAATATACTTTAACTAGTACGTTGACATTTAAAATTTAATTTATTTTGCTTCTGAAAAAATTTTCTATCAGCCATTTTTGCAGCAATTTATTCTAGTGGTATATATTTTAAAAGTATTCAATTTATTCAAGATTAAGACGTTTTAGTAGATGATAAATAACTTGTTTGTTCAATGAAATGGTATTTAATAAAACGCTTACTTTAAGCTAAGGTTTTAGTTAGTTAAAAATAAAACTACAATTACAACAAATCGTTTATAAACTAAAGTTTGTTTTTAAAATATAACGAATAATAAAAAATTATTTCTGTAATACGAAAATAAGTGTTTTATTTATTTGTTAGGTGGAGCATCTGCTCCAATCCCAGGCGACGCGCCTGATTCTTACCTTAAAAGAATTACAAGAATTATTTTGTTTAAAAAATTAAGTAGTTAAAAAATATACAAACTAGATTTTATGAACTTGATTATATAAGTTACTAGTATATCTTATTTTTCAAAACTAACGATATGGCGTATTCTCTAGTTTCACCCCAGGCAAAACAGTGACCGAACTGTGAGTCAGCAAATTCGTGCAGCCCACCGGCAGCTCCAACACTGAAATATCCCCATGCGTTTTTGCTGCTTCTGAAATTCAACTCTTGCACCGTGCCTGGTGTGTAATAAAAATGTCAGTTCGAAATTATTTTTAATTATTCTTAAAACATTTGTAATCCTAGTTTAAGCTTTTTTAAATACTATACAATAAAATATCGGGTGTCTTATACATGTTTGTAGTTTTATAAATCTTTAAAATTATGAACTATACCTAAAACATATTGAAAACAAAATTATAGATATTTTCAGATGTGTACAATTTAACACCAACCTGAGCTAGGTTTAAAACCTTCATCAGGATTTTCACTAGTAATTCTAGCAGCTATCACATGACCGTTAGGCTGTAGCTCACTTCTAATAAAATATTTAGTTTTATAAATAACTATAATGATATTTTATTTTTTAAAATCACAAAAAACTAAGATTAGCAAAGAATTTATAAAAACTTGTTTATAATATGTTTTCGGAAAACAACTAAACAAAAAATGGTGAAAATGTAATATTAAAAAACATAAAGTACTTATACTTTAATTTCAACAAAAGTAAAAAATAATATATACTTTGGATCAGTGAAATTTATCATATTGTCAGCCTCAGGATCCTGGTTGTAAAGAATCCTGATATCTCTAATTCGATGTAGGGGAATACCCATTGCAATTTGCAGCTGGGCTGCTGGTAAATTTATATTTGCCACCATTTCAGTGCAAGGATGCTCAACCTAACATAAATTTATTTATTTTCTGACGTTAAGTTAAATATTTTTACGTAAATGCACAAGCATTAAAAAATTTAATACTTCTGAGTTAAATTTACACAACTTAAACAGATACATAAGCTTTTTTTGATTTAAAATTTCATCAATGGTGTACGTATAAAATATAGAACTATATGAACCAATACAAATTTAAAACAGTTGTGAAAATGTTAATTATAGATTTTTTCTAGCTAACAGTTTCTAAAATATTTTTAAAAAACTCTACAATACCTAAGATTTGTATAAATTATTGTATAAGGGATCTACTAGAGAAACACTAATATATAACTATTCATTTTAATAAAACAATTACATAAAGATAATTATGTTAGTTTAAAAAATTATACCTTTAGAACTTCTAAACTAATTTAAATATGAAAATAAAAACTAATTCTTTTAAAACCTGCAGTCTAGGGTTAAGCTCAAGATATGCGTAGCTTCCATCTTCATGGTATAAATATTCAACTGTGCCTGCGCTCACATACCCTACTAATTTTGCAAGGGTAACTGCATCCTAAGATAAAGAAAATTATTTCAAACTGCACAATTGCATTTAGAAATCAAACTCATTAAAACGAACTTGTTCCATTTGTTTCCATATAGGAGGGGATGCAACTGTTGTTGGAGCTTCTTCAATGATTTTCTGATGTCTTCTCTGGATAGAACAGTCTCTTCCGAATAATGAAATAGCGTTTCCGTACTGATCGGCTAAAACTTGTACTTCTAAATGTCGCGACCTTTAAGTAAATATATGTTTTTTTAATGTCTAGAGCAAAATCAGTAATTAATATGATAAAAAAATAAAACTATAAACTAATTTAGTGATACTAATAAATTTTGAAAATTTCATCAATGTGATGCAATTTTTTTTTGCTAGCTTTTTAGTACAACCACAAAGAGTAAAAACAAATGTTTTTAAATAAATAAATTTAACTTTCCTAACAATAAAAAACTCTTTTCTTACTTTGTAGCAAGTTTCATTATAAAAATAGGGCTTCCAGGCACTTCAGCCTGAACTTGTCTCAATGCGGCTGGCAGGTCATCTTGAGATGAGACTTTGCGGATTCCTTTTCCACCTCCACCCTCTGATGCCTTGATCATTACGGGGTAACCAATATCACTTGCTGCCTGTATTAATCATATAATAACGACTATATTAACCTTGTACTTTTAATTTTAATTATATATTAATATTAAGTAAATACTCAATTAAAAAATTATATACTTTTATTTTATAATACTTTTTTGATTAAAAATCCAAAAAAGTTTTAAAATCTAAGTAAAAATTTATTTTAAATTTTTATGCTTAATTTAACTTTTTAGTGTGATATTTTAATTTTAAAAGCTTGTATTGAAATTAAGTTTAAACAAGCTTAGTCAAATTTTAAATGAGTGACTCATCACTACTTAATTTATTTTTTGAAGCGCCTTATCAAGTAGAGTTTTACTAAAATATCAACTTTTATATCAAACTTAAGTATTTTTAGAAGTTAAAATATTTTTTATGCCATTTGCTTACTCTAAAACTGAAATGTTTGATATATCTAATTAAAACATTTAAAATATTGTCAAAAAAATTTTGTATACTTTTCTAGTTTAAAAACAATAATTAGTTTCAATCAGCAATCTTCTTTTTTCTAATCTTAGTTGAACATTTGTATTGTTTGAGTGATAGATTTTAATAAAATTATTTTATCATATACAGAAACAACGAATGAACTATACTTTTAGGCTTTCGAAAAACTACTAATAACTTAAACTTTATAAATTATAAAATAATTTTCTAAGTCACAAAAATTTTGAATCTTAAACGTAGAGTTATTACTTTGGATTTTACAAGTCTAGTGATCCCAAAAAACCATAAACTTAAACACAATTTACTTATAAAATAAAAAAATAACTTAAATGTGTGTCAGAAGAAAACTTTTATATATCATAAATCTAACTTGAAGAGCTCTTTCTACTCCCTGAACGCATGCTTTATTGTAAAGTTCATCAGGTACACTGGTCACCAGTTCATATTCTCTCACATAGTCTTCAGGAAGTTGTAAACCTGACCCACTCCAGGGAAGAGTTGGTACTTTTGCTGTTTGTGCAACTATGGAAGAGGCTATTTTGTCACCTTGATGCAAATAATTTTTGGTTGTTAATAATGCTTAATTAAACTTTATTCAAATTATTTAACTAACTTGAACTTAAAAACAAGTAAAAAATAGAAACAAAATAGTAACTGTTTTATATTATACTTTATTTAACAGGAATTTTTTAAATAGCTAAGTTTGCTTTTAAAAATATGAATGGAAAAAAATGTTTTGAAGAAAACTTTATTATTTCATACTTAATGGTTTACTCAATCAGTGGAAAAATAACAATTTTGTACATAGAGTACTTCAGTTAGTATATAAAATATAATGATATACAAAATACTACATATGTTTATGATATACAAAATATATTTTTTAACAAAAAAATAAAATAATTTCATTGTTTTACCTAAAGCCCACATAGCTGAGGCAGATGGACCAAGAAAGGCTATATTTAGTTTAAATAGTTTTTCTGGAAGCTTTGGATTTTCACTTGCATGACCCCATCCAGCCCAAACACCCTGCATAAATTGAAAAATATGTATTTAAATTTATATAATAACTTACAACAAAACTTAGTTAAGGTAGTTATTGTTATACACCAAAAATAATAATTCTTTTAAAGAAAAAAGCAGTTTCAAAATATTTAAAAAAAATCAGTTAACATTATAAAAGGAAGTCTTTAAAAATAAACTATAGCAATTAGGAAGAGGTAGCTCTAGACTTTTAATTTGGGGAATACTTGAAAATTAATTAATACATGACAAATAGAATTTTAAGCATGGCTAATTTTAATAAACTATCTTAAAACTTTTAAATAAAAAATTAATAATTTAGAATAAAATAAGAAAAAACTTCTATAACTTAATTATCTATATATGTCTTTACAAACAGACAAACATAAATGCTTGCTATCTGAAATTAAAACTTATGACTTCTAATTTAACAAATTTTCAATTTTTATTTATAGAAATATTATACACATCTTTGTTTATATTTTTAACTTTATTAAAAATATACATTTTTACTATTCTTTTCTAAAAACCTGAACACCATATCTTTGAGCAAGGCTAATAATTAAATCAACGTTTGCATAATTGTGATTGTTAGCTCCTCCTGGAACGTGTGCATAACTATCAGCCATCTTTATATATTCTGCATTTGCTGTAAGATCTTCTGGTGTCACCATTGCTACAAAATGAATTGCTTTCTCATTTCTAAACATAGAATAGGCCCATCTTCTAATAGACCTCATGCACTTTACAGCTGCTATTCCATTGTTTGCAATCAAAATCTGGTAAAAAACATAAGATTTAATATTTAACTTAAAAATAAAAATTTATATGTTTTATAGATTGTAACAGGGTGGCCAAATGTTTTTGGCAACTTTTCTCCAGGTTTTAAAGCTTATTCCAGGTATTTGAATGTACATCTTTTTTTGACCATTTTTAGTAGTAAATAAATCTAAAGTTAAAAAATGTGGTTTTTGATAGAGTTAAGGCCATAGGGGGGGGGGGGGGGTAAAATATTTTTTTTACAAAAATTGACTTTTGATTTTATATGAAAGCTTTAGTCAGTTTTTATAGAATTCAAAAATACAAAATATCATTTAACTTTTGAGATATTTTATTTTTTGTAAAAAGTTTCCGATACAAATATATGGACCACAAATTTTTTGGGGTCAATTTTCTTGGAAATTTTAAAAATTACTAAAAATCTATCTCTTCCTTCATTTTTTAAGCAATCTTCTTTAAGTTTTCAAGAAATGTTCCTTACATTAAAAAGTAACTTATGAACTTTGATAATTTTTAAAAATAAAAACTTTATGACAAAAATTGAAAAACAATGTCGCTTTTTTTTCAAAAAAAAAATTCTTAATTATTTTTAATTCACAAGTAACGTTTTTTTTCTTATTTTATAAAGATTAGACTGTGAAAGTTTGAAGAAGATTGGTTGAAAAATGAAGGAGCAGATAGATTTTAAACAAAATAGTCTTTTTTTGCTGTTTTAGTTTTCCCTACCCATAGGGAACCTATTATGCGGCCCGACTTTGACTGGTTATATCTCAAAAAATAATTAGAATTTTTTATAACCATAAAAAACATCCTAAAGCTTAGAAATAATTCTATAAAATAAGATCAACTTGAAAAAAACATGGCTTACCCACCCCCCTATAGACTTAAACTACTTAAACGAAACAGTATCACTGTTATTTAATTTTTTGTTTTATTCTATTGCAAACTATACTACTATTTTAAATCAATTTATTCAAAGTTCTACTCATATAATTGTTCAAAAACCTTGATGTTGACATATAACATAAATAACCATACAGTCTATTTAGATTTTTTTGTAGTTTTAATTTGTTAATTTTTTAATGTTATTTATCAACTTATTTAACTAAATAATATTTTAAAACTTACAACAACTAATAAAAGTTAAATAAAATTTTAAAAAGATCTATGTGCAAAAACTAAGTGCAAGAACTAAAGGAAATTTTGTTAAGTATAAATAATTAGGATTCAATATAACTAACAATTTGTCTAGTATTTTTACTTGTTTCCTTTCGCACTAGTCTTCTACAAAAGTTTCTTAGTGCAAGTAAAACTTTATCATCTTAAAACTTACTTATCTTTTGTAAATTACAATGAACATTAAAGAAAACTTGCTCTTAGTTTTTTCTTAATCATAACTATATTAAGTTGCATCAGAGAGAAATAGGTTCTTGTTAACTGACTTGTTACATGACATTAAAAT
The DNA here is from genome assembly GCF_965202585.1 of Thalia democratica. NCBI lineage: Eukaryota > Metazoa > Chordata > Thaliacea > Salpida > Salpidae > Thalia > Thalia democratica. The sequence goes on from NC_139165.1 coordinate 66,716,469, forward strand.
AATGGAAATGAAGGTAAAAAAGTTGTTTTAAAGCAATAATTTAACTAATAATTTATTAATTAATAATTAAAAACCTGTATACATAAATTATTGTAAATACTATAAAATTTACAACTTTTTTATATCAAAATTGTTAAAAAGCTTAAGTTTTTTTACATTCCAGATTTTTTTATTGTTTTTGTACAAAAATTCTGTTTTTTCTTCAAAATTTTCCAAATCCCAGTTTTACTTATTTTTTAGGGTAAATTGTCAATTTTAGATTTTTTTTAGGTTTCCAGGTTTTTTGGCTACCCTGTTATAAGCTTTAATTAAAACTTTTTCAACTATTGATATTTATAAAAAAAGTATAAACAGTTATAAAATTACAACTAAATATTTTCTCAGTTTTACTAAACCTTACCATAACTTTTACAATATAGTTTTAAGATTTGCTACCTTTTCTATACATTTATTTCCCCCAAGTTGCTTTACAAGTTCTGGTACTGTGGCTGCAATACATTTTGATTGTCTTCTTTTAGTGCTTTTACTAGTCACTGTCATTTTGCTTCTGTTTGCTTGAGATTTTTCTATGTCATCTGTACTCATAGTGTGTATAAAATATTGTTAAAACTTAAAACTAGAAAAGTTATAAAAATTATAGTTGCATATTCAAATGTAAACTAATAATTAAAACTACTGGTTCAAGATTCTTATAAGTAAATTTAAGTTTAGTTATTTTTGTTTTTAAAAAAGCAAAATAAATTTAATATAGATAAGTTAAAAAAAGTTTGTTTCTAGTTTAATAAAAAATGTACATAAGTTTAATTTTTTAACTACATCAGTTTGAGTGTAAGAACTATTAACAAAGAAAAAATTTAACAACCCGAACTTGTGATAAAATAGAAAACACTGTAAAAACTTTAAGCACAATTTAATAACTTTATGAAGTAAAAATCACATAACAGTAAAAATATAACTGTAATTGTAAATAAAACTATTAAAACTAAATTTTATCAAGTTATAAAAACATTAAAATTCAAATTTAAACACACATATGCTTAAAAATGCTATATATATTTATAATGTTTTACCAACTAAATTCAAATTAATACTTCCTTTTATATTCACTACAATAAATTCTAATAATTTTTATCTCCTTAAATAAATAAACAACTTATTTTCACTAAATCATATATCAATTTATAAGTAATGAAGGATTTTGAAAAGTTCAATTACTTTAAAAACATCATACCATTCTTGACATACAATTTAGGAGAAACAGTGTTTTGTAACATTATTGTTATTAGAGATCCTGTTTGTTAGTAAAGGGGAAGTTTTAGTCACCTAGTGAATAATTTATTTGTACTTATACTTAATCTAAACATAGTTATTGAAACAAAAAATGTTTAAACTTTTTTGATAAAGAATTAAAATTAAAGCTTCTAATTATAATTTTATCTATATTAAAAACTTAATAAGCATATTTGATAAAATAAAATATATCAAAGTTATATCATAGACTAAGTCTAACTTTTTTTTTGTTTTTATAATATTAGTTGTAATTTAACTAAAAAGTTTAAACATAAGTTACAGGTATATCAATTACTTTCATTTAGCTCATCATCAGAATAATCTTGCGAAAAACTGATAATGATAATATAATGTGAATTTAGTTATATACAATGAACTTAAAAAGTCTAGCTAAAAATAGTTATGTCAAAAAGTATAAAAGGTTGTTTAAAAGGTTTAAATAAGAATTATGTTATACTTCGCTAACTTTAAGTTATTTATAAAACAAAATTTTTAAAAGAAAAACATTTAAGATAGTGGAAATTTTACTTGAAACTAAATTAAATAAAAAGTACATTACAAAATACGACAAAAAGCGACAACAATAATACTAAAAACACGCTATTTATAAAGTTTTAAATTGAAAAAATCTCTTTGTTTGCAAATTTTCGGCTTGCAAGTTCTAATAAACAAAAATTTTAGAACTGAGAGATGGTAGGAGTTTCTCGCTCTGGATAGAATTCTGAACCTACTATCAAGGTAGTTCTCAGCACAACTAGGGTTTTTAAAGAGGATAGATTATTATTCACCTTTTGGTTTTACGTCGTCAAAAAATAAAACTTTTTAGCTTTTTCGTGACATGCTGCTCTCGCCTGACGTGGAAACGTTGAGATACTCGACCTACGTAGTCATTTCCGCAATGACATTTAAATATGAATACTACACTACTCAAATCATAGGTAGGTGTGGCACCTTTCACAATTTCGTTAAGCGGGCGGTTGGTGTTGTACACAACATGTAGCGGCTATTATAAGTAGACTTTATAGCTAATGAAGCTTGCTTAGCCAATCTTATTGAGGTTTCACCCATATAAAGGAAGGCGGAAGTAGACCGGGCAAGGATATGGGCCGAAAGAGGGTAAGCGGTTTACTTTGGACTGAGTTGCCTTAAATTTTTCTCGATGACTGTTTCGGGAAAACCTAATAAGAGAAAAAAATTGTAAATGTTGTCAAATTCTAAATGTAAATAGTCGGCTGGGCAAACGTTAATAGCTCTGTTTGTTATGCATTGTATGATCTTTAACTTTTGTTTGGTGGGGCAAAATGAATTCCAAAAAATGTAGTGTGGACTAAAATTTTCTTTTCTGTACATAGAAGTAGAAAAGGTTTTGTTGCCGTTTCTAGTAATGTGACGAAATTTGACAAACAAAGAGATTTTTACAATTTAAAATAGTCGCTTTTTGTCGTATTTTTTAATGTAATTTTATTTAAGTTAGTTTCAAGTAAAATTTCCACTATCATAAGTGTTTTTGTTTTAACAATTTTGTTTTATAAATAACTTAAAGTTAGCAAAGTATAACTTAACTCTAATTTAAATCTTTTAAACAGACTTTTATACTTAATGACGTAACTATTTTTAGCTAGACTTTTTAAGTTCATTGTATATAACTAAATTTACACTATGATTTTAACAGTTTTTAGCAAGATTATTCTGATGATGAGCTAAATGAAATTAATTTTCAAACCTCTTTTAATAAATGACTTATTTTTAAACTTTTTTGTTAAAACCAATACAAAAACCAAACTACTCAAAAACTTGTAGTTTATAAAACTGCCAAATATATAAAGCTACAAATATTTTGTTTTAGCTTTATGTGAAAAAAAACTATTTAGTTATATAACAATAAACAATTAGAAAAAAAAACAGTTTAATTTTTATTCTATAAAGCTTATATTTCGTACATATTCTTTTTTATTACTAAACTAGTGTTAATGTCTATAACAAAATATTTTCAAACGTGTGGTAATAAGGATTTTTACTTACATCAAACCAAAAATTACTGGCTGAACCAATTAAATATTGAAAATAATGGCAGAATTTTTTAAAGTACTTTTAGAAATTTTTTGTACCGAATTCTCATGATTTATGGCACGATTTTATCAAATCGTTTTTTGTATTAGATAGCTTTTTTAATATGCCAATTACTAATTTTTAACTTGCGCGAAATTTTACAAAAATTTTGTGTTCATTCTATCGTATAGAAGGGGAAGCTCACTATAGAGTCGGAGCTGATGGATATGATTAAAGAGAACAAAAAAGCTTTAAGGAAAATGCACTTTTGTGTTTGTTACTGGTGCAAGTTAGACAAGATACGTTATTTTAAATACAACCAATCAAATAATATTTATCTGTGTAGATATTCATCCGCAGTACAATGTATATTGAGTTGAAACAGTGGAGGGTTTAGAATTAAAAATCTGAGGAACTTCATTGCCGTTCAGAAAAATTTTGATTAAGAATTTATATTTCAGTTATTTTATTTTAATTGTAAAACTAAACGTGCTGTATCAACAAAAGTATATTCTTGTAAGTCTCTTTGATAAATTTTTTTAATATTTTTATGTTAATTAAAGTTTAAAAATTTTTCCAAAAACATATAACTTTAGCTTATATAATTTAGTAAATTTTGAATCTTCTGAAGATATTTTCAGAAATATGTTGTCTTTTTTAGATAAATAATTTTTTAAATTATTTTTTTGATTGTGGCTCTTATAACAGAGTATAACAACCATTTAATTTTGCCTATCTTATATAATGTAGTCTAAGTAGCCTCCAGTATTGTTAAGATAACATTAGTAAGTCAATATTATACTATAAGTTATTGTACAAGGAATACTTTTTCTACAAACTATTCAAGTATTAAGAATAATTTCTGCCGCGACCCCTAAGCGTAAACGTCCTAGAGTGTCGGTCTGGCTTCAGAAAAAGCGTATACAAAAAGGTCTGGTTAAAAATCTGCCATTTAGCTGTTGGTTCATTAAAATCCACTAGTCTAACTGTAAAAAACTGGTGTAACAAACTTTTAGCTGCTTTTAAATTTAGCTATTTCCTTAGATCAGTAACAATTATATAACAAGTTTATTTTAAGCTTAAAAAGTGCTTAGAATAGAAAAGGTTAGTACCTTTTCATAAAAACTTTAGAAAATAGAGAATAAATTCAATAATTTGCTGTATTTTAAGGTTTTTTTACGTTAACCGCTCTAAGAAGACCGTCGTTTTGATTTATTGAACTTTTTTATTATTATTATATAGAAAGCGATTAATTTCATTGTTCTAATAAAGGCCTTAATAACTTATAACATATTTTATTTCAGCGGTTTTCAAACCACTCATAAATTTATATTTTTTAGGGCTAATAGTTAGAGAAGAATCTGAGTATGCAGAGTAAGACTGATACATTAAGATTTTAGACCTTTGGTAGACTTGAAAACAATTATATACTTTTAATTACAGCTGAACAATTCTAGTTACTCATATAAACTTTCTGTTGACATTAAGTAATTTCTAAACGTAATAAGTGTTTAGTTTTACAAACACTATCGATATAGCGTAAAGAAAATTGTTTGTTTAAAAACTTAAATTAGTTTTTTTTTTTAATATAACTTAGAGTTGACACTTTAAACATATAAACAAACTGTTTAATCACTACAACTTTTGTCTAAACAATAAGTAGACAAGAGTATTAAAAATAACTTCAACTCTAAATAAATAAAAAACAATTTTTATAAATGATCTCAGAGTTCCATATAGTGTGCCAATAAATATTGTTTTTAAAAATAGCGAGATATAAATGCAGTTGTTTTTAAAATTGATTTTAATAACTTATGTTGATTAAAGTACTGAAGGTAAGTATCTTTAAACATTTATCATTTGTTTTTATGGCTTTTAAAACTCACTTAGGAGTGTCACTTTTTTAAACAAAAAAGCGTACAACTAATAAAAAAACAAGTTTTTATTTATAAGTAAATTATTAAGTGTTTTGGTCGTAAAGAGCATTCTCTACTCGAATTTCGACAAAAATTACTAGTTATTTAAAATGTTTGACAAAATATTTAAAAAAAAACCTTATATCTTGAAAATAATAAAACTTTAATAAAATTTTCAATGAAAATATATGTATGTTAAACTAATACTTATAACGTTTTTTTTTTCCATCAGTAAACATGAACAGCAAAAAGGAAGGACAACAAACAATAAACTTCATATAAGATCAGCGCCATCTGATAATGAAATCATTTAATTTAAAATTTATACCAACAACAAGTTTACAACTTATGCTGTTAAGACTTAAATCGTAATAAAAAATTCTTCAAAATACTTCTTTTTGCTCATTTTATTATTTCGATATAAATTAAAGAGTCTGTGCAACGCAGACAAAAGTAGCTATAATAAAAATAACAGTATTTCTATAAAAATTCAAAATTAGCTTTGAAAACATAAAAAGTTTTATCTGAAAAAGGAAAGACGATAAAATTCTTAAAAAAATATCAGTGATCCTAGTTGTCATTAGAAATCGATTTACTGCTCACTTTGAATTTGTTTTTTAGTCAACTAACGCCATTATAAATTAATCACTTTCAAAGTTAGCGGTTTTAACGCTTTATGTTTGCACTCAGTTTATCATAGTACAATAAAAAACAACTGGATTTAAATACTAAAATAAAAAATGAGCTTGGATTATCTACAAAAATCGTCTCGAAAATATACAATATTTTTCATTATGTATAAAAACAATTACCACATACACCAAACTTGAAAAGTCATATTGAGTCCTTCATAATCCTATTATAATCTTACTTTTATACATTTACGAGCTTATTTTTGAATATATACTACTTTTTTGTTTTGCCCCTTGAACGTTTTCCAAGAATTTGAATAGAAACTATCTGAATTGTATATTCTGAAAAAAAGACCTTCTTTTTCAACTTTTCTTTCAGCTATAGTGACAAAAATAAAAAAAGTTATATATAGTTTACTGAACAACTAAAAAATAGACGTTAAAAATAATTAGTCCTGGGACCTGGTGCACGAAGAATGTTTTGGTTCTAAAACTAATACTTAACTTAAATTAATTTTGTAGAAACTAGTATTAAAATTTTAATACTTTAACTAAAATACAAATAAAACACTACATACTGTGTTAAGTAATCATAAATGCTTAATTCAAAATTAATTGTTTTCAGTTTAAAATAAACTTTACAAGTTTACATTATAAACATCTTTTATAAAAAAAAGGTTTATTTTACAAAATATATAAGTCAAAATCATTAAGCTAAAAAAATGTAAAAACTTTTATAAATTTTCTAATTAATATTCGAAAATAAAAAAAATCAACAAAGAGCACTTTCTTTTGTATTTCATCAAAAATGAGTTATTTTAGAGCAAATACAGTTTTTTAAGTTTTCATATAACTTCCCACATTTCTTTCATCCGTTCACCATTGTCGACGTCATAAAAAGCCACAAGTTGCTTCACATAACTAACCAAAACTACTTTTCTACCGTTTGGTTCCAACCACATGTTTTTTATTTTTAAAGTTTTTTTTTTATAGCAACAAACCTGCTGCAACAAACATTAAAACTTGGCATTTCAGATCTCAAGTCGCCTCCTCCGACAGCAAGCACCTTGGCCCCCCGTGGCAACCAGAGTGTGACAACGTTTACCCGTGATCCTGCTAGCTATGTACGACCACGTTTCAACCGTTCTCAAAGGCTCGACATCTTCAGTGCCTTCACCGAAAAAGATTACTTTGTCGGTGAAAGCGAGGCAGAAAAATTCTCCTCTCGTTCATACAGGACACCTTTTTCCATTTCACTTGATCGCGACTGTCCATAAAATCTAGCTCCGAGCAGCAAGAATCGACCTTCCTTCATACTTTCCCTTACGACGACGTTCACTTTGTCTTTGACAGCGCACAGGTGAAAAGAGATTTAGTGGTCTCAATTTTTGTGAGATTCCGCGAGCCATAAATCGCGATTGTTGTTTGCAGGTGAGTACTTTTTGATGTTCGTTGGGATGTTTGTTTGATCTCCAATTGTCAGGCAACTTCTTACTTTGACATTTTGTTGGAGCCACGAAATTGCCGTATTAAAAACTTCCAACTCTGAAAGACTATAAGCTGACAGTTGGAACTCTACCTAATAAACTCTACCTTATCTAATACAAGCTCTAATTTTTTTTTGTTTCACAAACAACCGTGAAATAATGCTCTATGTAGCACAGGCAAATTTCTTTAAGGTTTTTTTATTTTTTAGGCCGGAATATATTGCTAGGTCGGTTAAATTTAACTTTTGTTTTCAAAAAAGTTAGTATCGTTATTTTCATATTCTAGTTTTTGTTTTGCGTTTATTCTGTCTTTTGGGGTCGGAAGCCTTTTATAAATTGCGCGCAAAGTAGAAACAGCTGTATAGAAAAATATTTTTCCGCAAGCAGCAGTTATTTTAAACTATATGTAGTTATCAATTTATAAAAACACTAATTAAAACGAAATTGTTATAAAACAAGCAATGATTAGGCACTAGTAAAGAGGAATTATTGAATAAAAATCCTAAATGTACGTTTAAGCCTTTTTTGATTTTTTATGGTTTTTTTTTTATACTTTTTGAGCTGAAAAGTATCTCGTGGGCTGCAGTTCTAGCAAATGGTTTTTTAAAGCTATATTTTACTTACATTTATAGTTTTGAAAAGTTTTATATTGCAATAAGTCGAAAACGATTTAAGAAAGTTTAAAGTGTAATTTAAATTCTAAACTAAATTTTTTAATGTACTTTTATAAATTTAGTTAAATATCGTTTTATGATAAATATTTGTTTCTTAATCCTTAAATGTATAATTTCTATAATTTCAGCAAACACAAATCATTAAAATTAAGTTTGTACATTCATTATTTAGGTTCCATTAGTATTTTTTTTAAGTATAGCGTTAAAGTTAAAACTGCTTACAAAGCTTAGTAAGGAGCAAAATTGTTATTAAAAGATAAACAAAAAATACATTTTTTACAGTTGGTTTAATCATACTAATTCGATCATCAGACCACAAACCTTCGGTAGACTAAGACCGGTTTCATCCTTACTATAACTAGTAGGGTAATAAGGACGAAGCCGGTCTTTGTCTACCGAAGGCTTGTGGTCTGATGATCGAATTGACATGATCAAACCTTATGTTAAATTTAAGCTTGTATCACGGCATAGGAAAGTCCAGGCTTAGGCTCTGTAGAATTTTACCAGTGTTTTTGTTGATCGTAATTTATACAGTAGGCTATTAGTCGTATTTCTTTGAATACTTTTAAACTTAAATTAGGTGAAACTTTTGTGTGTAAGCCAATTTATAGATACCTTCTAAGACTGTGATTCAATCAAGAAAAATATGAGGCAAGTCAAAAAAATCTTATTTAAAAAAAGAAGAAATAAGATATTTTGTGTATTTTTAATATTTTTTCTCAACTTTAAAACTTTCTTTACTTAGTTATAAAAACAAAAACTGTTTAGATATATTTAATTTGTTAATATAAAACTACTATGTTATCTATATTACTTTTTTTTGTCTTATCGTTTCTTTGAAGACATCTAAAACATTATTTTTAATCAGATATTATTGTCAATAGTTATTTTTTGTAACTTACTTGGTTTACTATTTAATGTAGATGAATTAATATAAAAAATTTATAAGATTTAAGTTAATGTATTCTTTTACTATAAAAACTTCTTAAATTGCTTTGCATACATGAAGTATTATAAAAAAAATTACTTTAGTTTTGAAAGCTGTAAAAAGTATATATTAAGTATGAAAAATATATATTAATGTATCAATCTTAAAATTAAAAGAATTTCAGATATTTTCTCAAAAAGTCGTCTTTGTTTGTTTGATTTGTAAAATCGAGTCAGAATACATAAATGTGACTAAAATAAATAAATAAAAAATACATATGCTAGTTAGCAATTTAAATTAATCAAATATCGTAAAAATTAATTATAAAAGTAGTTAAAAAAAATTATAAAAAAGTCTATAAGAGGAAAACTATAACCTAATTTGTATTTAAATATAATTGCTTGCATTATTGTATATCTTTAGTTATCCATCGTCTTATTTTTATTTTATTTTACAGGCCTGAAGATCCCTTAGGGGTGAAACATTGTTGCCTTAGTGTGAATAAATAAATTTAATAATAACCTAGTTATATGTTAACAATAAACTTATTAGTTGTAATCAATACCTAATTTTAAGTTTTTGCGGTACGTAAAAAAATAAATATCAAAGAGCAAATATTACAGTATTATGCACGCAATTTTAAAAATATAAATACTAACTTTAAAAAAAATTCCATTAATTGTAAGTAAACTAACTTATTCTAAAAACATGTTTAGTTGTTCTCAAGAAGTATATTTTTTTGTAATATTTAATTTATTTAAAAACTAAAGGCAGAAAGAATAAAGCATCAAATCTTAAGATTGTTTATAAAGCTTATTGGAGTTCAATAAAGAAGAATTTCTTGCTTAAATGCTATGTATTTATGTAAAAGTTGCATGGGTCATACACATACTCAAAAATTTGAAAAAATAAGTGTTTGATAAAAAAGAACTACCTTTTAAAAGAATACATAAATAAGTACGTTAAAAATTAAATTAAATATAATATTATTTTATATTTGTACTAAACACCCCGAGAATATAGTCAAAAACAATGTAAATTTTAAGCTTTGTTGAAATGTTGAACAAATAAGTAACTGGAATAAAAAATTTCTACCCTTTAAAAGCATTTAAACAAGTATTTTAAATTAAAAATAACTTTGCACTAAAATCTCCGAAAAAAAAAAACCTCAAAAAGCATTCAAAACTTTTTAAAGGGTCCCACTCCCACCTCCCACCTCACTACAAAAGTCAAACCCTAATTCGATGTAATTTATTGTGAAAAGCAAGGCAAATAACGTTCTTACGAATTAAAAAAAGTTTTAAGTTAACTTTTAAAACAAGAAAAAAATTTAGTACAACATTTTTAATTAATTGAAAAAAAGGCAAAAAGTGGTTATTAAAGCTGCGTCTTGTTGAAACGTTGTGGTGTTACACCTAATATTTTCTGTTTTAGCTAAAAAAAAAAATTATCATAACTTTTTTATTTCTAGTTATGAATTTTTTTAATTTTTGAATAATTTTTTATATGCTTGTGTAAGATGAGTAAGGAAATTAGGGATAAGTGTAAAAAAAAACGCTTTAAAAAATTGCTAAGTCTGCAAATATTAAAGGAAACACCTTAATCTTTTAATTGGACGAATTAAATCTATAAGCGTGAATTTAGCTTGAGAGCGTTTTTTAGGGTTTTTATAAAAATGTCTAAGCTTAAGACCCAACTATTTTCCTTATCTTAATAGCTAATTAAAAACTTTTCTTTTTATTCTAGAGAACGGTCCTTTGTCTTTAACTTAAAAAAAATCCATTGAACTGCGGTTTGACTTTTTGACAGGGGCCCATTTAAAAATTTTGTTTTTTATTTTTAATTTTTTACTTATACAACCTTTTCTCCAAAAATATTTCTTTTTCAAAATAAAAAAAAGCTAAGGTAAGCTCGTGTTTTTTATACTACTCTTATGTCCGCTATTCAAAACTATTCTAGCTATTTCATTGGTAAGAGAACTTATAGATTGGTGCAGGTGTTCTAGGTATTTTTCAGAAGTTGTGAGTCCGTAGTTTTATTGCATTTACTTAGCTAGAATAGCTAAATTTGTAACTTTTTTATAAACTTAAAACTTGTTATTTTATTCGCCTTTAAAGTTAAGTAGAATTTCTTTTTCTATATTCAAGAAAACCTTTCACAAAATTTTTCATCAAAATGGAATTTGACAATTGATGCAGCGAGCGACCCTTTAAGAATTTTGACTTTTTTTGCATGTTTGTGTTCTGATTGCTGTAAGGTTGTTATCAGTTTTCAACTTATGCTTGTATGTGGTCTTATCCCTATGTGTTCTATAGTTTTTTCTAATATTTCTTTTATTGAAATGCCCAATTCATAATTTAAAAATGTATTTATTATTTTATGAATGTAGCATATCTAAATAAAAAGGGAATTGTCCAGTTTAATTAAATTTATAGTTATAGATTTATTTTGATTACCTTAAACTATTGTAAGAAGTTGGTAAAATTATTTAGTCTGAAGACTTTTATAGACTTTCACTTTTCCCCAGAAAACGTTAATCGTTGCAAGGGGTAGAGTTTGAGACTGATGTTTTTTTACCATAAAAAAAAAAAGACTTTGCAGCTAGCCTTTTTTTTTATAATTCCAAATAAAAGTAAAATACTTGAGGTTGAGACTAATGTTTTTTTTACCATTAATATAATTTTATACTATTAAAATGAAAATTAAATTTCAAAAGACAACTTAAGTTAAAAAGGTTTATACAATATGATTTTTTCCAAAAATATGTATTAGTAAGTTATTTAATATAGTCCTGAAAAAGATGTGGTGTGCGACTCAATAACCAAAAGGTTCTTGGACCAAATGCACCAGGTCCTAGGACCAAATATTTTGAGCCTATTTTTTAATGTTGTTTAATAAACTAGAACTAGATGATAATCTTTTTAAATGCAAAATTAGCTAAAATGTATGTAATCTAGTTTTAATACATTCTAACTTACTTTTTTTTCTAAATTTTCAGTTTGATACTTGATAGGGTTGCCACATCCTAAGGCTATTTGGCATTTATAAAAACACAAGTTACATAACTTAGTTTGAGTATTTATATTCTAGTATCAGCAAGATTGTTAAAAAACCTGGAATTTGACAATTTAGGTTAAACAACCTGGAATCTGAGAAAAAAAAACCTGGAATTGCGAAGAAAAATCACTAAAAAATCCTGGAATTTTTAACAATTTTAACATGTTCTGTAGTAAAATCTTGATTTGACATAAAAAATCTATCATATAGATAATAAAAAATTGTCATCATCAAAACATTTTTTTATTAAAAAACACATATAAAGTAGCTTTTACAGTGATTTTTTAGTGTGTTTAATTTATTCAACACAGTTTCTTACCTTAAACTTAACTTAAAAATAGACCAAAAAATGTGTACTTTTAAAAACCTGGAAAAAAATTGCCAAAAACATTTGGCAACCCTGCTCAGGATAGTTATGGATATTTTTTGGAAATATCAGACTTAGTTGTCAACTTTATTTTTAACCTAAGTTTTTATTAATTTTTCAAAATGTTATTTGGGTAACTTCAGAATTTAAACTTAAGCTTATATTACAATTTTTTATTTAAAATTCTAACAAATTCAACTCAATTTAGTTTTTATACACTCAAATAGTTTTTTTTTGAAAAGTGGCAACCCTACTTTTTCGTTTTACTTTTTAGTTCACTAAAACTAACTACATCATTTCAACTGTTATTATTTTATTGACCTGAACATTACTATAGTGATATTTCAATTTTTTATTTTAAACTTAGCAATACATTTAAGAAAATGTTGTTTTATCTTTTAAACATATTTAAGTTGAAACTACCATGGTATGTCATGACTATCAGCATCAAGTGAAATAAAAGTGTTGAAAGAAAAAAATTAAATATCAAAGTTATGATATGGAGATGCTAAAGTGTGTACAAACTTGTATTAAATGAACCAATTTTTCATGTTTGATTAAATAAAACTATTGAATGCTCAAGTTTGCTAATGTATCAATAAAATACTATTTGTTTCATGTAGTGTGTGATCACTTCCAGAATAATAATTATTACTTATCACTATTACATTTAATACCAGAGTGTACTTCAATTGTTTAAAAAGTTCTGTGCAATTTACTTAATTCCACATTCATTTCAATTTAAGGCTGATAAATATAAGTGATACCATGACAATTCTTAACAAATCAAAACATATTTAGACAAATTTAATGCAAAAAAAAAAGATAATTATAAGTGTGTACAATACTTGAAAAAAATTATGTTTAAAACTATTTTATTGATGTCTAAAAGTCTTTTAACACAAGCATATGTGTGAAAAATACTGAATTTTACAATGGAGACTAAATATTAAAGCATATAATAGTTCAAATTAGATAAGAAATGAATCTTATTTTTTTGTCTTAATCGAATTATAATTTTTAATTAAAAAAATGTTTTCAGAACTGTTGTTAAAATTGTTTCAAGTCAATAGATCATAACAATGGCAAGTAAGTCTTTTTATATATATAGTAAATTAGTATATATTTATTTCAAGTACTATCAAGGTTATCCATTTGCTTTTTTGTTTGCCTTTATAGAATACTGAGGGACTATAGTACACTGAAATTCATTAAATGTATTTGAACAAAAAAAATTTATGTGAAAATATAATGAAGTTTTAAGGTGAAACTGTTTTAAAATTAGTGAAGATTTTAAAGTTTTTGACTTAAAGACAACTATAGTATAAAAACTGTACAAATTCATGTCAAACTTTATTACATCATATCAAGATAAAGATGAAGGAAAATTAATAAAAACTAGTGTTCTCATTACAAGTTGTTTTAAATGTATAGTTATTCAGGGTTGCTCAGGGTATTCTGAGATTTTGAAAATCTCAGGATGGATTGGGATATTTTTGTTTTTTCTAAAAACTCAGGAATAGTTTTGAGAAAAAAACATCTCAGGACTGCTTTTCTTTGAATGAGATTTAATTCATTTAGTTGCAATGTTATGTTATTTTATGACCAATTTTGTTGTAGAACTTGAAAAAAAATAATTTATAAAAGTTAAATCTATTTTTTAAATAATTTGAAAAAACTCAAGATGACTTATGACAGTTTAGGGTCACTCAGGACAGCATTTTTGACTCAAAGAGTGGCAACCCTGCTTATTGTTAATATTATAATTATAGTTTTTGTATAAGATTTTAGCTTTAAGATGAGCATAAGTAAATATATTTTTAAAACTAAAAATCACAGGATTAAGTAAGACTTAACAGATTCCTATTTATACAAATTACAAATCATGACAAAAAGTGAAAATAAAATTTATAGTTTAAATTAGATATTTTATTATAGTTTTTTGATTCATTTCTTAATTATTTTAGGGGGAAACCAGCGTGAACTAGCAAGAGCTAAAAACCAAAAGAAGCAAGCTGCAATGAACAAAGGAAAAAAGAATGATGATGGTACTACTTTCAAGTCAAGACAAGAAAGGTGATGATAGTTTTTTTTGTATTATAAGTTTGTTCAATAATGCTAATAAGAATTTTTTAAATATTTAAAGTATGTTTTATATGAGATAAGGTTCTAATAAAAGATAAATGAATCTAAAGAAGTGTAAAATTAGAGAAGAAATAGTTAGATAAAAATACTAATATAAAGTTTATATTGTTCATATCATTTTAAACGTCGTGTGAAAAAATTAATTACGACTTTTGTGAACATGCAGTGTCAGTAAATATAAATTATCTTTAATTTGCACTGTATTTTTAAGTTAATTCATATTTTTTAAATTCAATGTTGTAGTTAAAAAATATTTCATTAAGCATTGTGCTAATTTTAACAAACGCAAAACTAACAATGAGTCAAAATATCTTTTAATTAAAGTTTTTAAAGTTTGCAGTATGAAAAAAAAACATTTATTATTTATTATCTATTTACTCATTTTTATATATGTATTGAATTAAGTTGTTTATAAAGAAGCCATTTAATCAACTACCAGTGATTTTAGGTATATGATTAATATAAAAAAATTAAATTTCATACACAGAAATAATTTTTTTTTTTAAATAAGCACAAATTTATTATATGCAAAAAAGTCTGAAATATAACAGTTTAGGCAAAAAAAAACTGGAAAAACTGAACTTTGAGAAATTATTGAAAAATTTATAATTTTGAACAAAAATCACTTAACAACCTGGAAATACCTGAAGTTTTTAACAATTTCTACATGTAAAGTAATAAAATTTAGATTAGATACAATATTATAAAGCACAATTATAATGAAGCATTACAGTCTCTTTTCAATATTTTTATACTAAACAGTTTTTTACCTTAAATTTAATTTATATTGACAA
This sequence comes from Thalia democratica, assembly GCF_965202585.1. Taxonomy (NCBI): domain Eukaryota; kingdom Metazoa; phylum Chordata; class Thaliacea; order Salpida; family Salpidae; genus Thalia; species Thalia democratica. The sequence continues at coordinate 66,731,808 of NC_139165.1, forward strand.
AAAAGCGAGTTCATTCAAAAATTTGATAGAAATTCAGAAAACCTTTTAAAAAATTTCAAAAAACCTTTGTCAACCCTGAAGATTATTTTGATTTTGTTAATGATTGCTGTAGAAATATTTTTATAATCTTTTATTCACTTATCAAATATAAAACATCAAAAGCTTGTATCAATTTTATATTGTTTTATACATGTGGTTACAATTTATTATGAAATATAAACATGAGTTTTTAATATTTTAAAGATTAAACATAATTAATCTAAAATTTTGGTTTAGATATGCTTCTAATTAAATATAATCTAAGTAGTTTTTTGTTTAAGAAATAAATTTCTTTTTTATCCTAAATTTTACTTCTTTATTTGAATTATTTTTTTTGTAGAAAATAAATGAAGTTAACATTAATTTTCTATTTGTAAATTCAATTTTTTAATGCTACTGAAATTCATTCTGATAGTTAGTTTGAATTTTTTAATAGTTCTTTAAATCTGAAGTTCGTTGTTCTTTTAAAATAATTTTTTTTTCTCTAAAAAGGTAATAAAATTTTTTTATCGAAATTAAATCAAGTTAGAGTTTTATTCATAGTCTTATAGACTAAAATTAATTAATACTGAGTGTTTTAATTAAGTCAAGATATTAATATTTTAGATTAACTTTGTGTTAATAAAAGAATGTTCAGTTACTATGTTTATTAAATCAGAAAATTGCACGTCAAACATTAAGTTAGAAACTCAACTTCATTTATTAAACATTGTTCATTAAACATTTTAAATACTTTTTTTTGTGTTTCAAAATTTTAAGTATTTTTATTGTTAGAACTTTTTTTTTTCATAGCATCATGTAAATTTAAATGATTTAACTTTATTACGATACAAAGCATATATCTTAAGGCTGTTTGATACCTTCTTTAACTTTTTAAAACATAAATTAAAATTATGTTGTTAATTTAATTTCCAAGAAAATTATTTTTACACTTACAAAAGGCCCTTTAATAAATTTGTGTGTAAGAATGATTTTTTTTTAATAGTAGTTTAATAAGACAATCCTAATTAAAATTAATCGGATATTTTCCTTTGAAGTTATATATTTGTTTAGTCTTTTAATCTAACAGCTTCATTAGGTTGATTTAAGTACACATTTAAACTTAAACAATTTGTATTAATTTTAAGTTAAATTTTTATATATACTGTGACCTGCGAAAAACTTTTCAAAGGTATCTAGCCTGTTCCTCATAATACACTGCTGTTTTGGTTTAGTTAAAAAATAGCTTTTATAAACACCTAGTTGCTTTTAGTTTTGTATTTTTCATGATAGTTGATATATTTTCTCAAAAATAACTATTCAGTGTGCATTGCATTACAAACAACTTAGCAAAAAATTGTTTATCAAAATATTTTTATTGTTATTTTGTTTGAAAATTTTTGCCATAAAACTATATACCAGCTTACAAATAATCAGGTTTTCTCGAATTTATGTTTATATTTTTTGTTAAAGCTGCTATTCAACTTATAGAAAGCTACCCATTTTAAGAGCTCTTCAGTACTAAATAACAATTGTTGTGTGTTTGTTTAAATTTTATGTAAAAAAGTAAACAAATAATATTTTTAGGTTTTAGCATAACTTTTGTATGGTTTATATTAATTATTATTTTACAGCTTCGGTATGTGTTAAGTTAATAAAAATTCTACAATTCCTAAGAGTCGCTCATGCTTAAAGTATTTTTTAAAGCATTTTAATTAGAAAATTACACTACCTAAAAATACGATATAACTTACAGTTTATTTTGATTAGTTAAATAATTATAAGAGCTTCAAAAAAACAATATTACTTATTTAATTTTATTTTCTTTAAAAATATTTAAGATAGAATAATTAATATACTTAATGTTTTCGTTTGTTTATCAAGTTAAATAACTCTTATTAAACAATCGTACTTTTAATACTTAAAATTATAATACAACAAAACGCAGGGATGCTGAAATAATGAGGTTGAAGCAAAAGAAGAAGGAAGAAAAAGAAGAAGCCGAGAGGCAGGCAAAAATGAAAGAAAACTCGAAAAAGTAAAATGAATACTTGCTGAGTTATCCGTCTTTGAAACATTTAAATTTCTTTAACTTTTTTATGAGAACTTTTGATATTTCATTTATAATTTTGGTGGGTTAATTCATTTTAAAGCTATACATAACTTGTGTCTAATGGAAATAGTATAAATTTGATTGCATATTTAGGAATAGTTTAGCTTGTGCCTATTTTTTAAATGCATTTATTTTAAAACCCTGTTAAAATTGAAATAATTTAAAAGTTTTTGATAATTCTAGTAGTTTTTAAATTGAAATTTAAAAACATCAAAGTAATTTTATACTCCTTGAATTTTAATTTTAAAAATTATTGATGGTTACCATAGCTTTATAATTTCACTAACTTTATTTTTTGACTCAGTTATAAATTTGAAATACTAATAAACCAAACTCAAAGTAAATATGTAATTTTTTCTTTTCAATGTAAGTGCTTAAACTTAACAATTTAGCTTATTTTTAACTTAATTGTTCTTAATTATTTTTAAAAGATATGACTGAGTATAAAATAAACGTTGAGTAGATTTTCTATAAGATTTTATTTAAATCATAATTTGTATATGTATGTTTATTTTATAACAGCAGTAAAATAGTTCTTCAGTTTAGTAGTTACTTAAAAGTTTGCTTAACTTTAAATTTATTTATACATTTTACAGAGATGCGTAGCTAAGCCAATGGTCTTACAAACATGTAAAAAATTATCAAGATAAAACATATGATCAATTTTGAAACGCTGTATGAGCTAGCTAACAAAAAATTTGTAGTTAAATTTTTAATAATGGTCTGTTAATTTGATTTTATTTATAACTAAGTATTTGTTTTGCTTGTTTTGGGGTTTTAGATAAAGGAATTACTTTGATTCTTTGTAGCTGTTCTAAACTTTTACCGCTATATACAATATATCATTATTAAGGGAAGAAGTCAAATATGCCCGAAGACATTTTTCCACAAAGGGTGAAATATGCACGAAAGGACAATTTTTCACAAAGGATCACTTTTTCACAAAGACATTTTTGCACAGAGGGTCACTTAATCTTCCTGGCAAAAATTTCCCTTCGTGCATAATTGACAACTTCTTCCTTATTAAAGCAATAGATATAAAAGGTAGATCAAGATTTGTAGGAAAATTGAGTTTTTCTTTACACTTATTAGCTTTTAATATAAACTACTTGATCTAGCACAAATTTTCTTTAAATAAAATACAACTTGTACATTTAAAAGTTGCACTCACTTAATAAATTTCAACATTTAGCATTAAGTTTTACAACTTTTCTATCTTTTTTGGTTAATACAGTCTAATAGTTTTAAGAATATTTTTTTTTATAATAACGCTATAAACTAAATTTACTAAATAAATATCAAGCACCTAAAGGAAAAAAAAACAGTTGTAAGCTTCGATTAATTAATTTATTTATTTTCTATCTAATTATGACCAACCTGACTTGAACAATATATTTACTTAAATCGCATTTTCCCAGAAAAATTCTGTTACGTTGTTTTTTTATTTTTAAAGATGTAAAATTATTATTCTTGATAAATTAAACTTTATCACAATAAAAAGTAAAACGAATGGTAGTTGGTTAAATTTCATAGTTATAACTATTTAAGGTGTGACAAATTTTTCAATGCTTATTAAATTTGCTATATATTGCATGAGATCTCCAGTAATTAAGAGTTGTTAAACAAAAAAAAAGTTAGTAAAATTATAAAAGCGTAAGTATCCTAAAATTTTATTTGCTATAATTGTTATCCAAAACTTTTATTGTATGCATTTTAAAGTTAAATTATAACTATAAAGGTGTTGTAGCAATTGCATGCTTTGTAACTTTAGTTTTTCCTTAGCTGTAAGAATTTAAGTTATTTTACGTTTCTCGAAGTCAATGAAAAACTGTTTTTGCATGACTGAACAACTGTTTGGTTTTTCTAAATTTGCTGACTAAACAAAAAACACCAGTTTTTAAAAGGTTTAAGTGTTCTATATCTGCAATAAATGTTATAAAATAATTACTTATACACAACTCTATTTTAATTGTCACTAATTGCTTGCATTATCATTAATAATTTTTTTTTCTTTATTGAGACATGGTTGTTGTCTTTCTTTTCTTTATTTAGTGCTAATTACTTTTTTCTGATTTCTGGACTTGGTATTTTTCATAAGATACACGTTTTCTATATTCGGTTTTTTTAGTTCTGCAAAGCATTTTCCATTTTAGGGGTGTATGACCATTTAAATTTGAAAAATTCAAGTTCTTTACAAAAAACAAAGGAGCTCGATTCAAAATGTAATATATATTTAAATAATAAAAAAGTTTAACATAATTGAAAAAAAATGCGTATGTAGGTCTAATTAATACCTACTATCAATTTTTTTTGTAAAATTTTAAACAATTTTGAGATATGGCTAAATAAATATTGAAGTACTATAATTTAAAAAAAAGAAATCCGATTGTTTTCTTATTATTAGACCTACATACGACTTTTTTTTTCAAATATCTATTGCCTTCTAAATTGTGGCCATTTTTAAAGAATTTTAACTTTCAAGTGTCCCATTTTAAAACTTGTGTGTCTTTAAATTCCTAAACATATTTTGATAGTTCAATACTATGCCTTTTAGCCTATTTTTAAAGTCTACCTTAGAGTTCTGGTATCTTCTTTTAAATGTATTGTAATTTAGAATGGAAAATACTTTGCAGAGCCAAAACAAAGCCAAAAATAACAAAACGTGTAACTTATGCAGCTTAGAATAATACGAAACCGAGAAAATTAAAAAAAGAACTAGCACTAAACAAAAGAAAGATAACAACCCTGCCTCTATACTTAAAATATGTACTTGAAAAAATTAACAATTTGAAATATGAGCAATATAAAGCTTAGAACGAACAATAAAAAAATGACTTACTTGCGCAATAGCATTATTTAAATGAATTCATTTAATGGCTCAAAACATTTATTTTGTTAAACTTACAAAAGTTTTCTGAAACTCTATTTGCTTTAATATCCGACGCTTTTATGCATTCGTCTGTCAGCTATATTGATAAAAGGACCAGTTTTAATTTTACATAAATTTAATTATATATTATTTCTTATTTTTCAAAATTTGTTTAAGATTCTAATAACAATTACATACTTGTAAAGTATAGAATATTAATATATACTCCTTCTGAATTAATTTTGAAACACCACACAATGTAAACTAATCATAGTACTTTTGGAAGCATTTACGTTATTTATAAGACGATGTTTTGTTGTTTAATTAAGGTTAAAAAATAATTTACAAATTTAAAACTTTACAAGCTTTTATTAAACTATTTATTATATAAAGTTTAATCGGTTTTACCTTACGTTGAAAAATCATAGCTAAGAAAAAAATTGATTTTTAACGAAAGCAATGTAGTTAGGTTGATGTGAGGATTTTAAATTTGTTAAACAATTTATTATATATATTATTTCTGTTTTTTTTTTCAGTTTAATAAACATATGGAAAAAATAATTGACGTCCAAATCAGAATTTAAAGTTAAAGAAACATTTTTTTTTTATAATTTAATATCTAGCTGATGAAACAGTTTTTAAATCTAGTGATATAAATAAACACGTAAAAACATTGATGCCAAAGTGCCACAAGGTTCGGTCTTAAGTCATTAATTTTTCTTTAAAATATTAACACTTAGGTTACAAAAACACCCGTTTTAACGTTTTAATTTCGAAGGTGACAAACTATATACAACATATTTATAAGACAATGCAAACTTTATTCTAAAAATTGAAACAGTAACAAACTAGTTTATACTAAACAAACTCAAATTAAACATTAATAAAATTTGGTACATAATCTTTGGTCAAAAATATTTAAACAAAAAATCGATGGTAACTTTTTTATTTTTCACATGCGCAATTTTTTGTGCCAGTCGTCAATTTTACACCAGTGACTGTTTTGCATGGTTGACTTTTCTGAAGTTAAGATAAAACTAAGTTGACGAAAATTATCTAAATGCTATTACATAAATTTATAATTAAACTAAAATTGCATTATGATTAATCTAACCAGCTTTAAAATCAGTTTCGTATTAAAGTAAAACAAACTTAAAAAAATTAAACTAGGTTTGAAATAGAATCAAAATAAAACTAAGTATTATATGTTTTGGTTTTAAGAAAAAAAATAGAGAGATCACAACTACTGGAGGAGAAATAATGAATTTATTCTTTCAAATTTTTTTAAAATAAATATATTTAATGAAGTATAATTAAAAAAATAAGTGAAAATTATTTTAATTAGAAAAAATATGTATATACTAAATTTTGTTTAATATTTTAAAAGTTATTTTGATCAGCATTAAAAGAAATACATAGTGAGTTTAATCAGAAAAAAAAACCAACGGACAGTTCTGAAAAAAAAAATCATTTAATTGTTATTATTTTAGATAAAATTTCAAAATTTTACTTTTATATTCATTGTATTTATACTAGCAGGTCCGAATTTATTTATTTGCTGTTAAATCAACATATTTTTTGAAAAACAGTCCGAAAAGATCCTGGAAAAGACATTAAAATGAATCCATGGTGTGCTACTCGATAACCGAAAGGTTCTTCATGCACCAGGCCCTTAAACTAAATATTTTGAGCGTTTTTTTGTCGTTCATTAATCATGTTTGCATCTCTGTTTACGAAAGTGCTTTTTATTTTAAATTGAACCAGCTGAAGATAAAGACAACCTTTTTTTGTCTTTATGAAACGTATGTTCTGAAATTTTTAAAATCGCATTTTCCGAATAAATTGTTAAAAATTCCTTTAAGTGGTCTCTCTAGAAAGTGATTTAAATAATCATCTTATTTTCTCTATATACATATATATAAATACTTTTTATTTTTTACGGTAGATTGAGCTGGTAAAAGACAAGATTTCTCTAAGTATAACATTATATACACACGAATCTTGGTATAAATTATGTAGGAAAATAGTTTATTTGTTTAAATTATTGCTTATAACTGCCCTTACATACGATACGAGCAAATAATTATTGACTACAGTAAAGCATTGAAGTATTTTTAATCATTTATATTCTAAACGTTACTTTTATGTTAATAAACTAACATGTACTAACAGACTTAAACTAAGTCTAACTAAGTTGTTTTACTTAATTTTTTTTTAATGCTAAAATAACAAGTTAAATATACTTTTGAATAATCTGTAACAAAACTACTATACTGTTAAACTAGCTAAAAGAAACTAAAAAAACAAACCTTGTTTTATTTTATCAAAAAGTTGTAATTAAGATTCATAATGTTTTAATCAGTTTAATTTAATTTCTTTCAAATACAGTCTTATTTCTGTTTTACAAAGTTAATCTATGCAAAATTGTCCCCTATGCAAAAGTGACGACTAGAGCTAAATTAACGACTTGTTCAAAAGTGACGCTATGCAAAAGTGATGCTTCATAGAATATTGAAACCCGTGCAAAAATTTCGTCGTGAAAAAGTTACGATTAACTTTGGTGGGAATTGACATGATGTGAATTGATTTTGAAGGTATTTGACAAGTGGCAATTGATCGGGCTGTAAATTGATACTGGTAGAAATTGATGGGTGGGATAGGGCGCGCGAATGGGAATTGTGAACTGTTGGAAATCATGATATTTCTGTTTTTGTTTTCACTCTTTTGTGTCACGTTAAACTGGTTAGTTGTACAAAGATAGAATAATTAGATCTACAACTAAAGTACTTAATGTTAGAGAAAGTTTCATGCATTTACTTTAAAATATATGAGGAAAGTGTAAGAAACCTAAATATAGTAGTTAAAAGTAAATGTATAAGCTAGGAACCGTTATATATAAACTAAATACTTGTTTCTTATTAGTTATAAACTTACTTTTAAAATAATAATATTATACATTAGCATTCAACATATCTTCTAAAAAAACTGTAAAAACAATAAAATCAGTAAAACAGTAAAAATTAAGTCACTAACTTATCAGGGTAGTAAGACGTTGAATGAGATATCTAATAGCAAAACAAAGCAAATCTTTAAAGTTTCCTGTTAACAAACTGAGAAAAATTTTTCTAAATTAAACATCCGAGTAAAATTAACTAAAATCAGATAGAATAAAGCAGTTAATTTTTATATTTTACTAGGATTGTTTATAACTATTTTTTCTAAGACTTGTCGTTATTGGTTTAATAGTTAGGTTTAGAAGACATTGGTATAGACTTAACAAATTTTTATATATTAAAATGTATTAAACATAAATTACCTAATGATTTGTTAAGTTTCTAAACTGCTAAAAAAAATAAACTTAGATTAAAATTTTGTTTATGGTTTGAGCATCATAATATTTATCATAGTTTATCAGTTTAGTTTTTTTTACATGCTGCTTGAAATTTAAAATGGTTATATTATTTTCAGTCAGGCACTTTTTTCGAACCCAAACTAAACTAATGCTTTTATTTATAAAAATCTTATATAATGTTTAAATCAGCTAATGGTTTTGCGATTTATTTATTGATGTGAAAGCTTATATTAAGATATGGTGGTAATTCCTAATAAAACAAAAAATTAAAAAATAAAAAGCACAAAAATACGTAAACAAATGGAAATAATAGATAAGTAGAGTCAAAGTGTGAAGATAAAGATGTTATTTCTATTCTAATATCTAATAGTTTTAAACTATGTAAGCTCTCTTTTAATTAGATCGAGCATTATACTGTCCTGGACAAGACGTTAAAATACATCAAAACTTTTTACGACTCGATATTTAAAAAGTTTTTTCGTACACCAGATCCTAGGACCAAATATTTTGAGCTCTTTTCATTTTATCTTTCGTCTTTTTAATAAATAAAAAGCTCTTAAAAATTTAGACTAAGAATATGGTGTACGAAGAAACTTTTTGTTATTGAGTTGTACACCGCATGCTTTGACGATCTTCTACAAGTTAAAAAAAGATAATTAAAAATGTTTAAAGTTTTAAGTGTAACCGAATAAAACAAACGTAAAAAGAAGAAGGTGATAAGCTACTTCCTATAGTTTCTCAATAAACATAAATTACCAGATTGTACTTTTTAGCCAGTATTTATTTCGGCCATCATCAACGAAGTTGAGATGTTTTATGCAATCGATAATAAACAATGAACTTTACCGCAAGATCAACAACAACAGCACCCGAGACAATCCTACGACCGGTTTCGTCCTTATTAGGACTCATCAGGCAGGAATAGTCGCGAGAAACCGCTATTATGATCTTAAACAAGCGGGCTTAAGTACGAAGTACTGAAGCGATCGTTTGTGGGTAAAGTTGAAAAAATGACACAGCTAAATCATTCACAGCCCAACGTCTCAGACATTGTCAGCTTGTTGTGAGATTGTAGTCTACGCTCGTTTGATCAGTTTTAGCCAGTATTTATTTCGGCCATCATCAACGAAGTTGAGATGTTTTATGCAATCGATAATAAACAATGAACTTTACCGCAAGATCAACAACAACAGCACCCGAGACAATCCTACGACCGGTTTCGTCCTTATTAGGACTCATCAGGCAGGAATAGTCGCGAGAAACCGCTATTATGATCTTAAACAAGCGGGCTTAAGTACGAAGTACTGAAGCGATCGTTTGTGGGTAAAGTTGAAAAAATGACACAGCTAAATCATTCACAGCCCAACGTCAAAACTTTGCAATGTCTGAGACGTTGGGCTGTGAATGATTTAGCTGTGTCATTTTTTCAACTTTACCCACAAACGATCGCTTCAGTACTTCGTACTTAATCCCGCTTGTTTAAGATCATAATAGCGGTTTCTCGCGACTATTCCTGCCTGATGAGTCCTAATAAGGACGAAACCGGTCGTAGGATTGTCTCGGGTGCTGTTGTTGTTGATCTTGCGGTAAAGTTCATTGTTTATTATCGATTGCATAAAACATCTCAACTTCGTTGATGATGGCCGAAATAAATACTGGCTAAAACTGATCAAACGAGCGCAGACTACAATCTCACAACAAGCTGACAATGTCTGAGACGTTGGGCTGTGAATGATTTAGCTGTGTCATTTTTTCAACTTTACCCACAAACGATCGCTTCAGTACTTCGTACTTAAGCCCGCTTGTTTAAGATCATAATAGCGGTTTCTCGCGACTATTCCTGCCTGATGAGTCCTAATGAGGACGAAACCGGTCGTAGGATTGTCTCGGGTGCTGTTGTTGTTGATCTTGCGGTAAAGTTCAGATTGTACTTTATAAGTTTATTCAGAAATTAAAGTTGTCAATATTTTCACTAATAAAAGAAGTTTAAATAAAACTGTTACAGTAGTTTAAAGTTTTTTTTTTCATTAAACACAAAAAACGCTATCAAAACATTTTCATATATAGTTAACATTTGTGTTAGTTTATTCACTTTTAAATACTAAGTCTTTCAGAATAATAAATAGTTAGATTTAGTAAAAATGAGGATTGAAACAAATAGGTTTTTAACTATTTTTGATATGAAATCTTTAAAGTTTACACACAACTTAGACTTTATACTTATATTTTTCTGTTTTAGCTACTATTAGAATTATTAAAGTGCAACAATACAGAGTAAAATTAAATCACAGTATACGGAAAATCAAATTAAAGCTTAATATGACTTTTATAAGTATTTTACTGATTTTATACTTATAATCCAAGACTATTACATTTTTTCACATTGCGTTTATCAGTAGTAAAATACTGATAACAATAAGTAGATAATTTGAAATAAGACTTTCACTTAAATCTAAAAGTTGTTAGCTAACCGTTTAAATTTGTGACAGATTAAGTACTTTTTATCGATTTTGAGTAAACTTCAGTTTTAGCTCATAAACACAAAAAAAAAAGTTAGTTTTATAAATATGAGTACTAGTTATTTGTATGAAAAAACACCTAGAATATAATAAAATGATGGAAACTTGCGTCTGCACTGCTTGGTGGAAAGACTTAAACCAGTAATTTTTAATATTTTGAAGCCTAATATTAAATTTTAAATAAAAAAACATTAAAATATCTAAACGGTCCCTAAATGTAGATGAAGTTTATGCAATATAAAAAACATCAACTAGCATTCATAGTTCAATTAACATTTTGAAAATAAATGTAACTTAACGATGGTTGAACATCGGTTAAAAACACACTAAATATTGCATTGAATAAAGTTTTATGATCTTAATAGTCTTTTTAAAGCTGTGCTGATTTAAGAAAAAAAAATTATGGTAGTTTCCATTTAAAACCTGTTTGATTAAACTTTATTAGCGTAGGACTTGGATTATTCAGTCTTTTTTCACATTCATTACTTAAAACTTGTTCATAGATAAGTTAACAGAATATCTTGCGAAAGTATATTTTAGAACTTGGGACATGTTCAGTTTCAACCCGCTCACTATTCCCATCCGATTCCATTTCTACCCGAATCAACTAGAATCCGACAATCTCATCCGATAAGTTTCTACCCGAACCAATTTCGACTCAATCAATTTGCACGTCATATTTTTAGGAGAGTCAGTTTCACATAAGTGTCACTTTTCAACGAATCGTTGTTTTTTTATGACTGCACTTTTACACAAAGCGTTAAGTTTGTATGGCGTAAATTTATACAGGTGCCATTTTTGCGCCAGTCGTCACTTTCGGAAGAGTCACAGTTTTGCACGGTATTTTCTTAAATTAAGATAAAACTAATTTGACAAAATTTATCTGACCACATTTATAAAAAACTATATAAATATACTAAAATGTACCATAATCAAATCTAACCTGTTTAAAAGTCAATTACGTATTAAAGTAAAACTTAATTTAAATAAAAATTAAACTAAGTTTGACATAAAGTAAAATAAAACCAAGTTATAACTAAAAGCTACTTTATATTTATCTTAAGCAAAATTAAAAAGATATTAAATTTATAATAGAAAATATTGCGGACAATGCGAGGAACAAACTTATTAGTTTTAACTTTTTTGTAAATACTTTTTCCATTTTTCTTTGATATTCATTATCTTTCTACTAGCAGTTCGAATATCCACAATGAATTATACGCTGTTAAAATAAAAACATTTTCGAAAAAGAGTCCGATAACATTATAGATTTTCAAGACAATTTAACTGCTGACAAATAAAGTGTAACAAACTTTTTTTATTTCATTTGTATAAAACTACAAAATTTAAACCATAGTTTTAACTTTGTACTAATTTTAATTCTAAAATAGTAAGCAAGAGAAAATAAACTTTTTAAACAGTTTAAAGCTGTAACATTTTTTAGCAACCTTTTTTTCGAAAGAGAATCTGTAAAGTTCTTTTAATGATAATTTAACTACTGGAATAAGAGCAATTTTTTTTTCAGTGAAGTATAACTACAAATTTTATACCATACTTTAAAGTTTATTTCATACTTAAATTTTAATTTTTAATATTACTACTTGTTTAATTAACTAAAAAAAAAAAATATGATAAGGTTTAGTTAAACAATTTTAGCCTACCTTTTTAAAGTTTTTTTATATTATGTATAAATATGAATAATTTCTAAATTAATACCGACTTACTTGTAAAATTAAAAAAAAATTAAAATCAAACTAGAACACGAGTCAGTACACACACTCTACAACTAATAAACTACATGCCGTACAACGTAAAATAACTTTTACGTTGTACGGCAGATTGAGATTATAAAACATAAACTTTATATAAAAAAAAGTATATCAGTATTTACGAACCTTGGTAAAAAGTATGTAATAAGATAACAATTTAATTGAATTATTGTATAAAAATGCTTTTACACTCGAAGCTAACATGTACTAATGTTAATAATATAATGGTTTTAAACTAAGTTTAAAAAAGTTGTAAAAGTGATAAGCTGAATAAGAATTTAATAACATTTTTCTAAGCTGTAATGATTACTTAAACATTTAAAAAATAAAGTTTTAAAAAACTACTAGACTATTAATTTAGTTAAATTAAATAAAACTATCAAAATTTTTATAACTAAATTAAAAAAAATAATAATATCATTCTCCAAAATCATTATTAGCGTTTTAGTGTGTATAATTATATTATTTTGTGATTTCGTCTTTAAACTAGTTTAAAGTTACCTTTTATTGGTTTTGATTGAAAAAAAACAGCAGTTATTTTATGATATTTAAATTACTTAAAAACTAATTTTTATTAGCAGTAAATACTTTTTAAGTTAAGTTTTAAGCTAAGTTTGTTTTAATTTCAGTAGTTTTACACAAAAAATAAAACATTTTGTACAAATTAAGTTAAATACAGTTTTAGATTCATTTGATTTCTATTTAGGTTGATGAGATTTAATTGTAACTTAATTTAGTTTTTTTTTTATATAATTTTATTATAGTGTCTATAAATTAGACTATGCGAATTTTAATCTTTGCAAAAGTGACGACTAGTGCTGAGTTAACGACTTATTCAAAAGTACAAACTTGTGTAAAAGTGTCGCATCAAAACCCGTGCGAAAATGACGCCCTGCAAAAGCGAATACCCTTGCAAAAGTGACAACTAACTGGGATGGGAATTGATCAGGTGGAAATTGTTAGTATACCTAGAATTTTTACAGGCTTTCTCCGATTTAAAACAAACTAGATAGTAAATATAAGCATATTAGGTGTCAGGGGTTAGGCCTTTAAGTGGGATATTACAGACTGCAGTTGTTTAATGAAAAAGCATTCAGTAGCTTTTAATTTTTTTTATGAAATTGTTTTTTTAAAGTAAAAATATGTGATAGCATTTGATTATTAAAACATATCAATAACTAACTTAATAAAATCGTTATTAAACTTTAATCATAACTGTTTAATTTTTTTAATATTCATCGTGTATAGTACAAATGTTTTTAAACACCAATATTAATTAAACTTTCAGTTCAAAGTTTTCATACAGTCCACCAAAAGCTGATTACATTATTTTAACGATAAACAATTTATTGGCATCACTTTAGTGACATATCAACTCTTTCTTTAGTTTTGGAATTTAAATTTCCATCACAGATACATATCTTTACTTAATGAGTTTTAAGTTTAAATACAACTAATTTAATTAAAAAAAACTGAAATCTACTATAAAAAAGCTTAAATATTTTAGCCCTAGTAATTTATGATATAAAAATCGATATTTATTTTTAGTTAAATACTAAGCTTTAAGAAAACGTTTAATCGCCACTAGTATATTTTTAAATTAAAAACCGAAAAAAAAGATTTAATAGAAGAATCTAGTAAATAGTAACATAAATATTCCGTACTCTTAACATAGTTTTAAATTTTAGTAATTTAAATAGTTTACAACATACAAGTTTGGTTGTAACTCATTTTCATTTTTTAAATGTATCTAACGTCAAATTTTTAGTTTTATACTGAAAATAGGGTAAATATGATCTTTAAACTAATCTATTTTTAAGATATGTACAACAAAAAAAATCGTTTAAAGGTTAATTAAAAATGTTAAAATTGATAAATAATTTAACTCCAAGAATGGTATAAACTTGGGTGCAATTTTTAGTTTAGACAATTTTCATGAACGCAGAATGGTAATATTTTTTATATATTAGCAACTTAAGTAACAGAGCGTATTTGCATATCTTATAGTGAAATTTAGTGTAGTTATTTCAAGAATTTTATCTTTAAATACAAGATACGAACAAATCTTAAGGTTAATTATATTACTTCGGTATAAGAAATAAATTTAAGTAAATTAAGAGGTTTAAGTACAAATGACAAAAAAGTAAGTGTTTTGATAATAGAAAATTATATTAGAAGCTAGCTATTACTTTTTTTTTTATATTAACTTTATAAATCATCTCTATTTAATGTTATTTTTATAAACCAAAGCTCCATTATATAAATTTTTGTGTTAGTTTTAAAGAAAACAAAAGAAAGCTTTTTTTTCATCAGATTTTGTTAAGACTTTTAGTTTCTTATTATTTAGACTTTTTAATTTGAAAAAAAAAAAGCTTTATTTTTATCTTTGAAGATCATAACAGTAGCAAAATCCTTTATAATAAAAACATATTACCATTACTAATTTGTATTAGCTTTAAACTTGATAAAATTCTAACTAACAATTTCTAGTTTGATCTAAAATGATAAAACTAAAAAAGGATTATACTTACAAGAACTTAAATAATTATCAAAATATTTTTAGATTTAAAATAACCAAAAAAAAACAGCTTAATTTTTCATTCAAACTATATTATCTTATGAAGCTTCTTATTAAATCTGTTTAGTTTTCTAGGAAATAAAGGTTTCTATAAAAGTTTTTCTTTTTATCATATGATTTTTTTTTATTCATGCTCAAACCTATTTTACAAGTCAGCTATTTAAAATCTTAAGTACATAAAAAAGTACAAAAATATTTACAAATACCACTTGCTTAAATTTTTCCTCATGCCCCCTCTGTAAAAATTACACGCTTTTTAACTTGGGAATACTGTTTTAAATAGCGATTTTAAAATTAAATGTATAAACAAAAAACATATTTAAATTACAGACAATCAATAAAAATGTTTAAATTAAAGAGTTAGAACTATGTTTTAAAATAATTTGTTGATATAATTGTTTTAAATTACGATAATGTTTTTAAACAAAAACAGTTTTTTCGTCATTTTAGAGAATTTTTTATAAAAGTTTTAAATAGCTCGCTAATAGTCGATTTAGGCTATTAATTATGCATGGTTGTATGTAAGAAAAAAGAAACGAAGACCGCAAACAGAAAAATGCTCCTTCTCTTATTTAAGTAAACTCTGGCCGTCAAAAATATACCGTTTGTTGGAGTCATAAAGAGTGATCTAGTTCAGGGGTCAACAACTTTTTATAAGTTGTTGGCAAGTTTTTCTTAAAAATATCGCTCTTGGGCCCCATTCTATACAAAAAAAAGTTTTCTGCGGGCTGCAGTTATAAAAACTGTTGTAGAAATTGTTTAAAAAAAGACTATTTCAAATTAAAGTTCAGAAAAACACGCTATATATTAGTTCACAAGTAATTACTAGATTCAAAACTGTAGGTTTTACAAACATTTGTTTAATGTTTAGAAAAAGTTCAACGGGAGTCGCAGTTTGTCTTGTACTATTTTAGTTATCTTTGCTATAGTTTGGATATGTATTAATTTATTTTTGTAAGTGAAGATAAAATTTGTGCACCTTATAAAAACAAATGAGTAGCAACATCAAAAAAGGTTAGAAATCTTACAAAAAAAATTTTTATTTACTTTTTTGAGACTTACATGAGTAAATATGCGCCGGAAAAATATATCAATAAATAAAAATTAGTAAAACATAAATTTTAAAAGTATAGACTTATACATAAAAAGAGTTTATTTTTTGAAGTTTTTTTACTTCTTTTACCACCGTTTCAAAAATGAGAAATCAGTATTTGGTATAATAATAGTTTAATTTGTTCAGATTAAAAAATAAAGATCTAACGTCTTTAAATTTATAGCTTTCTGCATTTTTAAGTATAAAAAAGATTGCTCAATTTACTAAAATGTAAAAAGCATATTTAAATAAAAATGTACAAATTAAATATTTTATTCACAACCGGGATTCGGTGACAAAAAATTGTGACCTGTTCAAGTTAAATAAAATACTAAACTGAACATAACAATGTATATTATATAGCAATTTATGTATAGTAATAAAAACAATCATACTTTTTTTTTATTTTTGATCTTTTTATATTTTAAAGCTTATAACTAATTTTATTTTAAACCCAATACTTCTAGCCTCTTATTTGTCTAGAATGCGGTGCTCTATATTCGTTGTTCTCTGCATTAATTTTTCTAAATTAAACTTAAAAAGAATGAACAAAGACTATTTTAAAAATTACTCTTCAACTTTTATAGATATATCAAAAAGCAACTAATTTTCTAGCGATAAACAAAATTATTCTAATTTAAAAATTAAAGAAGTCTTAAAAAACATATATATATATTTATTTATATAAAAAACAATAGCATGGTTGCCACTGATCAAGCTGAGAAAAAATTCCTGACTTTTAACCAAAATTTTCCTGACTTTTCTAAATCAGTTTTACTTATATTAATTGTTTACTTAGTTTAATAAAATACTAACCAAACTATTTAATCTATTAAAAAGAATATACTTAATTAACTGTAAAAAAAGTACTATATATCTGTTGTATTAAATATTTCCTCTCATCATTTAGTATAAAATTTGTAACAAATAAATATTCTCTTATTTACTTTAAAAACTTAAGTTACTCTACAAAAAATACAAACAATAAGTAAATTTAATCATAGAATATACCTCTCTTATAACTTAATTTATAAATTTGAAAAATTATAAAGAGGTAATGTATACACATTACCTTGCTACATAAAATACTAAACTAACTGCTTAGTTATAAAGAACTCAATTATTTAAACAAAAAACACTTTGATTCTAAAATTATGCTAGATATACTTTTGAGTATATATCAGTTATATCAATGTCCTTGCTACAGATCATCAATACTAAAAAGCTTACAAAATCTGCTTGTTCAAGTACGGTACTTATGTTCAGTATGTTAATAGATAATGTTTGCAGTTTTATAAAGGATATTTTACTAATTTTTACCAGGTGAAGGCATTGAAAATAAAATTAAATATGTTTGTAAATTTCTAGGAAATTTTGGAATTTTTAAAGGACTTTTAATTAATTTTTACCATTTGAAGGCTTTGGAAAACAAGGAATTTTGTAAATTCAAACTGACAAAATCTGATTTTTTTTTAAATTTTATCAAATTTCCTAACTTTTTTCAAAACCCCCCATTTTTTCCTGACTTTTGTATTTTTTTTCCTGACCGAGTGGCAACCCTGCAATAGGTTTATACGACCGTTTCGTATATGAGATAAATTACCTCATATACTCATCAGTAAACTGAAGTTTATAAACAATGTTTAAGAGAAAATTTTATAATTTTTATAACGTAGTATTAATGAAGGTTTTTGTACAGTAAGTTAAGTTTGAAAAAATATACTGATCTTGTTCGTTTAAGAATTTATGCATTTAAAAAAGTTTGCAAAGGTTGTATTTGAAAAATGTTTTAAACTATTCGTGTTCGGGCTTATATTTACTTTAATTTAATATTTAGTTAGTTTTAAATTTAAAAAAAAAGTATTTTTGGTAATAAATGCATAGATTTTGTCTTTCGCTTTTCTTGTTTAATGTTATGTTCTTTTCTGATTTTTCTTCAAAAATTATTTATTTAGCTGTAATCTTTACTCATACAGATATCTAAATATGGAAAAAATCATTCACTTTTTAATTTAGAAATAGTTGTAAAATCATTTCTATAACAAACCAACTTTGGTTTCAAGCATATACGATTAGCAACTTAATTTATTTTTGTAGAAAAGTTCAATATTATATGAAATTATTTAAATTTAATAAGTAAAATTGCTAAAAATTTTTACTCGTACAATGATATAATTCTTAAATAACGTAGTTTTTAAATCTATTATAAGCATAAAAATTTAGGGATGAAAGGAATTAAAAGTGATACTTAAGCAAAAGTTCAAAATAAAACTTATGAAATAGCTTAAAAAAAAAACTATCGCATAATACTGTATATAAATATACCTTCTTCATTATTTAAATTGAAGCAACTTTTTATTCAAAAAAACAAAAGAAAATATTAATACAGAGGATTATATTTTATTAACATGTTGTGTTATTTGTACATGCAAAAGTCCTAAAGCGGGTTTTTTTCATTAAAGAGAAGTTAAAGAAAATCGAAAAGTTGTAAGACATAATTATATTGACTAAAGTAAATTTTCTAAGTACATCTATCCTAATATCAACTTTAGATGTACAAGCAGCACAAAAATAATTTACTCAAAAAAATTGTTTTTAATGATAAACCGTACACATTGTAAAATGTCGTTCTTTTCTTTTAGAATTTCCTTAGCCAAAAGCTGTAAAATAAAATACTTTTTCAAGCTAATTTCAAAACTTAAAATAAGATGTCAGTTAACTTTACCTTTTTTGTAATTAAGTTCTACTAATTTAAATTAATGCTTTTCATAATACTAAGTAATATTAGTGTAAATGTAATTAATGGTTGATTTTTAATAAAATATATGCAAAAAGCTTTAATTTAAATTATAAACACATATCAAATAAAGCTTAAAAATTAAACCTGACTTAACTTTATAGCAGTTTCTATAAAGAAAGGTTTACTAAAATCTAAATTAAAACATTTTAATGTGCAGTTAACTAAAAGTAAAATTAACTCTGATATTTGATTCACACCCAGATATTAAATATAATTGTTAAAAATTTACGTAGTTGCTTTTTTATAAATAGATAAAAAGTAAACTAACTTTTTGTAATAAAGATGGAGAATCCAGAAATGAAAGCTCTTGATTGTTTGTATTGTAATTCTTCTTCTGTTTTCGCTTACGTTTACTTTGTTTTTTGTTTACCTTTTCTTTTAGTTGAGGTACTACGGATACTCTATAAAGTTTACAAAATAAATTTAATCGAAAAAGCTAAAAAAGCAGTGAAATTGTTTTAAATTTTATTCGGTCTGTGTTAAATACCTTTTTATAATGCAATATATAATTAACAATTAAAAAGGCATTCTGCAATATTTATCGTATTTAAGCATCAAAAAAAAGTTTTTACTTATATAATGCTATAAAGAACTCGAAAACTAATATTAAACATGATGAAAAAAGGAAATATTGAACGGGATAAGTTAAACAGTCAAGTATTGACATTAGTTAATTTTATAACACGTTTATTTAAGAAACACAAAATATTAAAACTAATTCAACTTAAAATTAGTCAATTTTTTCAGTAGTAAGTTAAGTAACAAATTAAAAACAAAAGTTTACTTTTCTTCTTTCTGTGTCACTGTTACATTAATATTTTCAATCTGTTTATTTTCTGCTTGGTCTGTCTGCATATTAGTATCACTGTCTTCCTCAGAGCAACTGTAGGTAGCCATCAAACTCGCCAAAGCAGAACAACTCTTCACTTCTACTACATTTACACTTTTTTCTAACGAGATTTCTTTATTGTATGTAACTGTAAGAGG
Organism: Thalia democratica; assembly: GCF_965202585.1. Classification (NCBI taxonomy): domain Eukaryota; kingdom Metazoa; phylum Chordata; class Thaliacea; order Salpida; family Salpidae; genus Thalia; species Thalia democratica. The sequence continues at coordinate 66,751,906 of NC_139165.1, forward strand.
TATGTATTGAAACTACCTTTTTTTAATTTAAAACTTTTACTTGATCATAAAATACGATGATGCAAAATGGAAGCAGCTTCAGATATATAACTTACAAAATTTAAATAGTTTAGCAGTGTAAGTTTTATTAACTAGATTCCAATTGTGTTTAAACATGGACTAAATTTGGTTTTTAAAATTTATTACCTAGAGTTTATTGTTCTTCAATTTAAATAGGATATCTATTATAATTGATAATCTTATTAGTCTTTTTAATAGAGTGTTTTATAAATATATTAGTGAATCATTAAATTTGTAATTTTTCTCATTAGATGCAAATTGAAATATTTGATTGTTACTCCAGAACTTTAAAAGTATACAAGTAGAAGTACTAAGTAAAAAGTTATAATAAACTACAACAAATTACAATGGCAAAATACTTAATTTAAGAAAAAAAAGATACAAATCTGGTAGTTTACTATTGTATACAACTTATCATTATAAGTTCTATTATTTATTAGCTTGTTTAATTTTTAACATTAATTAAAAACAATAGATGTAATTTACTATTGATAACTTTTCACCTTTTGAGTCAGACACAACTAAATCCATAGGATTACTATCTCCGGAGTAAACCTTTTTATTTTGTTCTTCCATGACTCTGTTTTTTATAACTTTTTCAAAATATATAGCTTCTAAATAGCTTTATAAAAGTTCTATACAGTTATTTAAGACCTTATACTTTAAAGCTTATTACAAGGTTGCAAAAGGTTTTCTGAATTTCTTCCAGGTTTATTTAAGAACAATTTTCTTGAATTATTTTAGTAAAAAATAAAATTTAAGATGAGGACTGTCTTAAATAGTATAAAAACATTAAAAAGATACTATTAAGCTACTTTAAATGTCTTTTTTAATAGATAAAACTTTAAATTATACAAAAAAAATAATAATCTTTTGATAGATTTTTGTAACTAATCGTATTTTCATGTTTTTACTTGTAAAAATAGTTTAAGATTCCAATTCTAGATTTTAATTCCTTAAGTTGTAAAATTCTAGGTTTTTCAGAAATCTTTTTTTTGCAACCCTGTTACTATTTGTATTATTATTTGTTTACTTATTTGAAATTTAAAACTAATTTCCTTTGATATATTTTTTACATTTAGTTCTATTTTAAATAGGTAGAAGTTTGATATGCGCAAAGGGACACTTTTGCAAGAAAAAATATGCAAGAAAATGCTTTTGCACAAAGAAATTTTTTCACAGCATTAATTTTGTACACGGGGTCACTTTTGAACAAGTTGAAAAAAAAAACTCTTTTTCTTTTGTTAACTTTAATTTTTTTTCAATCACTATAACCCCTAAACCTTATCATCAATTGGGTTTTTAATCTTTTTAAATTATACTTCTGTCTTTTTATTTTATTTTTTTTATTAGGTTTACGTTTTTTTATTACTGTTACCTCTAACCCTTACCCTCAGGCAGTAACTTTTTTTTGTTTGTTTATTAGTTTATTTATTATTTTGTTGTAGTTAATTTTTTCTTAGTTATTTTTTTATTTTATTATCACTTTTTAGCTATAAAGTACATTGCAGATTGTAGATTTTTTTCTTTACACTACAGTTTACCAGTTCCTGAATAATGAGATTGTTCCTTAAACTGTTTAAAATCTTTTGATGGCAGTAGTTTTATAAAAAATAGGTTCAACTTAGAAATTTAACCTACTTATTTACAAACTTTTTTAACTAATTTCTTAACCAGAAAATAATTTGGTCAATTAAATAAGTAAAGAAAAGGATACCATCAAGTGGAATTTTGATAATTGTTTAACTCAAGTTTCTGAGAGAAATTTTTTTTTTTGATTTTAAAACTCTAGAAGACTGTTTCAATTAAAGTACTCAGTTTTTTTTTTAGTTTGAAATTAATTTTTGCTCCATAGGGATTCTATTGACCTCTTTTGCTTTATTAGTGCTAATAAATAGTATAAGTGTGTTGAGCTGTCAGAAGTATCAAATATCAGAAAAAAATCTATCAAAACTTTCAAAAAGGTCTACTCTTTTTGGTCCATTTTTAGTAGCAAATTAAACTTTAAATTTAATTTTTTTTTTTTATTAAACTATTTTATTTTAAACAAATAAGTATATTTATTTTGTAAAAATACATCAAAAATTAAATATCACTTACGTATAGGGTCTTTTATTATTCTTCTTTTTATTGTGCCTACTTTTTTTCTGTATTTGCCTAAAATTATCAAAAAGTTAAACTAGCCGTAAATATTTAAGTTATCTAAAATATTTAATGTATTAATATTTTATCATGAGGACTTTTTGATACAAAAAAAAACACTCAAGTTTTCAATTATTAAAAACTCACTTGCTATTCAAAACAATACCCTTATCTTGCTTTTCCTTTGCCAATTTAATTTTTTGTTCAACTCTTTGTTTTGTGGGATATGAGTTCTTTCTTTCTCTTAGGTACTCATTAATATCTTTTATATTTTTAAACTTTTTTGATCCTGTATTTACAAAAATACTAAAAATCAATTTAATTTTCAAATTTACAAGTGAAAAATGTAATACCAAGTTAAAACTTACAAAATATGTAGATAACAGAAGAAAAAATCAAGTGTTATTTGAAAACTTTAAAAAAATTTAAAGCTAACAAAAATGAACTAAAATTATTAAAATTTTTGATTTATATTGTAAAAAGCAATAAAAAAGCCTAAAACTGAAAAACTTAAGTTGATTATTTTTTTGAACTTAAAACTTTTTCAATTCAATTTTAATACTAAATCAAGTTTTAGTTAAATAACTAAAAGAAACTAATATTTCCAAAAATTAAATAAAAAGAATCTTTAAAAATATGAAAACTTTATTTATTACCATTTTTAATTATACAATACAAACTAACGTGATCCATGAAAGTTTTTCCAATGCTCATCAACAATATCTTTGTGTGCCTCAAATTTGCAACCTTCTACTTTGCACTATAAATATAAGTTAGTTAGAATAATATTTATAATATTTCTCTTAAACTTACAATTTAAAACTAACCTTTACATGTTGGGCATAATGATTTGCTCTTTGCATAGTAGTCTTAAACCCTTTATCACAACTATCACAATAATCGAAAAAGCTTTCATTTGAGTCTAATGTATTACTTTTCCTTTTATTGTTCTTCTTGCATTGAATAAAACCTTTACCCCATTTCAAGTTAGAACTACTAACATTGTGGTTTTTTGGCTTTTCTTGATACTCTTCAGGGAGCTCAATTTTCAAATAACTGTCCAAGTCTCGCATGTTCTTTTAAATTAAACTTAAAATTGTTAACCTTGGAAGATATTTTGTTATTAAATTCTATGATCAAAATGTTTCAATGGACAAAATATATAGTAGAGAAGACAATTATATTAATATTAACAATTTACAACATAAACATATTAAAGTTAAAGGCATAGGGGGTAAAACACTTTTTTCACAATTTGATCTTATTTTATATAGTTTTTACTAAGCTACAAGATGCTTTTTACAGATTAAAAAATTCAAAATATTTTTTGAGATATAGCTGGTCAAAGTCAGGGGCAACAATAGGTTCTTTACGGGAGGCGCAAACTAATATAAGAGCTAATAATAATAATTTTAAAGTGTTGGTATTTTTCATAAACATACAAGTAGTAGTAGTTTTTTTTAACAAAAATTTAGTTGCTAGAAAACCCATTTAAAACATTTCTAGCTATAACTACATGGTGATTATTGGTTTTTAGGAATTTTAAAAATTTTTTAAGATATTCCATTTTATTTAACTTAATTAATGTATTGTAGATTTAAATAATATATTACTTGAAAACAGTAAACATTAAAACTTAACAAAATACTTGTAATTCTTGAATTATTAAGCTGTACAAATGTAATAAAACATAACTAAAAAATAATTTTAAATACTTTTTTAGCTTTAGGGCATAGATGTGTTCATCTTATTTCAATACAAGTTTTTTTTTGTAGAGTTTTATATTAGCTATCAAAGGTTTTTAAGTTCTTCACAAAATTCAAAGTAACTTTTAAGATATAAAAAGATAGATGATAAGATATTAAAAGATATTTGCTTTAAAGTTGTTGAGTTCAATAGGTGGAAAGCACAACCAAAACTCAAAAAAAGACTACTTCATTAAAAATTCGTCTTCTCCCTAAGTTTAAACTAATTTTCTTCAAGTTTTTACAGTAGCTCCACGTTTTGAGCATTTGATTCTAAAAGTACTATCTGAGTTTCCCTCACTCATAATACAATTAATATATTAGAAATTATTATTAGTTAGTTACTACCAAATATACATAACATTTTAGATAAAAAATAAATATTTAAAATCAAATACAACATACACTAACTAAACACAGCGTGAACTTAGCTTGAGAGCGTTTTTTAGGAATTTTATAAAAAGTCCAAACTTAAGACCCAATTATTTTCCTTATCTTAGAGCTAATTAAAAACTTTTTTTATTCTAGAGAACAGTCCTTTGTCTTTAATTTAAAAAAAATCCATTGAATTGGGGTTTAACTTTTTGAGTGGGGCCCATTTAAAAATTTTGTGTTTTTTTATATTTTTTTATTTTTACAAACTTTTCTCAAATAATAATTTTTTTAATTTTTTTTTTAAACATACTTAATAAAATGAGTTTAATGATGTTGTAAACTTTTTTTTTAATATTTTTTTTGTTATACCATAAGCCTGAATAAACTTTTCAGAAAAATTCCAATTTTGCCCAATTTTTGTTTTTCAGATATACAACCTTTTATGCAAAAATAAAATATTTTTTTATCAAATTAATTTTTAACAAATTTGTTTAGTTATATTTTATGATGTTGTGATATTTTTTTTCCAGTTTATTATGGCTTTTAAAATATATGACCAATACAAGTTTTACCTAAACTCTTAGCAAAGCTATTTGAGGGATTTCTTGCTCAAGTGCTAAGAGTATAGGTAGAACTTGTATGGGTCATATATTTTAAAAGCAATAATAAACTGGGAAAAATATCACAACACCATAAAACATAACTAAACTATACAAATCTGTTACAAATAAAATTTAATAAAAAAATATCTTATTTTTGCATAAAAGGTTGTATATCTGAAAAACAAAAATTCTGCAAAATTGGAATTTTTCTGAAAAGTTTATTCAGGCTTATGGTAAAATAAAAAAAAATTGAAAAAAAAGTTTACAAAATCATTAAACTCATTTTAATAAGTATGTTAAAAAAAAAATTTGAAAAAAATAATTTGAAAAAAATAATAAAAAAATAAAAAGTAAATAAAAAATTAGAAAAAACACAAAATTTTTAAATGGGCCCCACTCAAAATGTTAAACCCTATTTCAATGGATTTTGTTTTTAATTAAAGACAAAGGACCATTCTCTAGAACAAAAAAAAAAGTGTTTAATTAGCTATTAAGATAAGGAAAATAAATAGGTCCTAAGTTTGGACTTTTTATAAAATTCCTAAAAAATTTCTAAAGTTAAGTTCATGCTCATTAACTAAACTTGTATATTAATGTACAGAACAATCATAAGAAAATAAAATACTCTCTAGCGCCAAGTTTAGAAATAAGTGTGGTTAAAAATCAAAATCAAAAATAAAAAAGAACATTTTGTTACACTTTTTAAACTTTTTTTAATATTTATAGTTTATACCCTTAACCCTAACCCTCCTTACCCAAAATAGTTTTTTTTTTATTTACACTCTTAATCCTAACCCACTTTACCTAAACATATTAAAAGCTAATTAAAACATAAAGTTTTTATAATTTCTTATGCTGACTCAGCAAATATTAGAAATTTCCGTCACATCAACAAATGACTCTTTTTCCTCCTCCAATCCTCTAGCTGAAGACCTTCGGAGGGATTTTTATTACTTTTCTACTAATAAAAGACTAAAAGTTAAAAAACTAAATATTTAACACTCTAAAAAAAGTTATCACAACAAACAACAAAAGTTCTTACTTTAAAGAACTCCTCTTCCTTTTTAGCGTTAGCTGCTGCTTCCACTAGATATCTCCCTCATCAAGGACCATCAAGTTCTCCGAATTTGTACAAGGCACGTCCTTGACGCTTCAATGCGTATACGACATCCAAAGCAGTGACTGTATTCCGCTTGGCATGCTCGGTGTAAGTGACTGCATCATGAACAATTTTCAAAGAGTACTTTAGTACACCACGTGTTCCTTCGTAGATCAAGCCTGAAATACTTTAAACCGTCTCAACGAGCCAATCGGCGAAAGGCGGGCTTGATGATACCCTGGATGTTATAAGGAAGGAAATTGCGATGACGTTTGGTGCCTCCTTTTCCACGACAAGACATATTGAATGAAATCTTCCTGTTCTGACTGTTTAGCATTTTCTTATCAGTTCCCTTTGTTGACACGTTTTATGATGTACTAACCAGCCGTGAACCATCATTTTCGCTTAACTCTGATAGTGTGCTTGGTGACTGCTTTTGTACCTTCAGGGACAGCTTTTTGCGTTTTTTGCCAATTAACCGGCAATAACAGACGAACAGCAGTTTAAATTTGCGACAGCTGATGGTTGAACGCTTGTTGTTGTGAGCCAAACATGAAGGTCAGAGGAATTAAAGAGATCCTGATGCTTATGGCCTTGTTAGATACTCCAGTGTATACTTGCTTGAGCACTCTGTACGTAGATGCTGAAGCATTCCTTGCGGCGATTATTTCTTCTTGCCGTCAGCTGGGGCGTTCTTCACTGCTTTCTTGCTACCTTTGGATGCTGCCATTGTAAACAAAATGAAGCCTGGGAGATGAAGCCATATTGATAGCGAATTTGCAATTCTAGGCTCAGTTGATCCGAACTATTGATAAAGTAGTCCACCATTGACTTAATCTCAGTCCAAGTAAATAAACGTTTGTGAAAAGGCGAGTCTTCAATGTGCAAAAAAGATCACTAGTTTTTACATGTCAATTATCAAACATTCAACAATGTTTAGAAAAACGATAACAAAAATTTAAATAAAATTACCAAAGTCTACGAATCAAAAATATAGAAACTTCTAGAAATTTTTAAAGAAACATCAATAAAGGTTATAAAAAACTGTAAGTTTAACAATTTAATGTTCTGAGAGCTGCAAAAAATTAAAGTTTTAAGTTGCAAAACATACAAAAATTTGCATTATAAACTTTGTCAGCAATTTTTTTTATGTTGTATATCAATTGAGTACTAAACTTAATAAAAACAAAGACAAAATTGACATTTTATCTAAAAAGTATTTGATAATCTTTAACTGCTAATCAACAACAGTCTTTGACATTTAAACAAAAGATAAATTTGAAAATTTTGTTTTCTAAAACTTACATTTTACAATTTTCACTTGTGGACAATGCAGGTAGTTGCTGCTATCTTCACGCTTACGGAAGAAACTAGTTTCATTCATTGCAATCAGTATTTACTGCATAATTTCTCACTTCTCGTCTTCTAAGATTATATGGGATTTCTCTTATAATTTTATCATCAACGAGGTTTTGATTTTCACGAGGTATGAAAGCCTTAACATTTCTAATAAAAACTTTATCTACTCTACTTTTTATTAGTATGTTCGTACTATGTTAGGAGTTGTCTTATACTTCCTATGTGCGTATTTTGGTGGTGTAAATGGTGTCCCTTCTGTGGGGGTATTATTAATAGCTACAGTTACTACCCGCAATCTTAATGCCCAGTATGTCTTGATTGTTTCTGTACGAAGAACTTGATTTATCACACGGTGCTAGCGCTTAATTGATAAATTTGTTTGGAGATTGTATGGTGGAGAGATTGCAAGGTTCTTCAAGTAAGCCATGCTTAAATTCTTCTCCGTTGTCGCTAATGATAACTTGTGGAACTCCAAAGTACCACAAAGTACCCACACTAATATTGTAGAATGCGTTTCTAATTGTTACTGCCCGTTTGTTTGGCATCCGAACAGTGGCTTAAAAACATGTGCCTCGACCTTTCATTGTGGGAATGTATTTGTTGTTTTCTTTGGGCCATCAGTGTCAATGTGTACAAACTAAAAACGTTCAGTCCGCTGCGGAAAAAAGCCAATCTTAGGTTTATCGTGACGAGTTATTTTGACTGCTTGACACTCCACGTAAGACCGAGTTCAATGTTTGACATCTTCCTTCAAAGTTGGCCTGTGCGACCAATAATCCTGTGCAACCATAATTGTGGATTTGTCTATTTCTAGATGTTATCGTTGGTGAATTACATTGAAAGCTGCCAGTCGTAATTAAATAGGTAAAGTTATTCGATTATTATTTATTACCTTTCTCAACTAGAACAGCTATATTTTCTGGTTGAAGAACTCAACTTTCTTATTTAAACTTTGGGCTGTCTCTATCAAGTTGGGCTCAATTCTTTGGTGTGTTCTTTTGGAGTGTCGATTCCTTGTTAATCTTCTCTGGGCCAATTACTTCCTCGTGGTCATCTATTGGTTGAGAGAGCGGCTCCTCATCATAATCTGATTCATGACGTCTGAGGTACATTGACGTTGCTTGGGGTGGCTGACTGAGTGCATCAGCGACGATAATTATTAATCCTGATATGTGTACATTTCTTTGATTCTTTGTACATATTTTTGTTCGGATGGTAGTTGGTTTTTGAGCTCGTTTTTTACCGAATTTACCAAAGCTGAACAATCAGACCTAATTATGAGTTTCCGACCAAATATTATTTAATGAAAGTGTTTCATACTTAAAAAAGAGCTCGAAGTTCTTTATAGAAAACAGAGCGTACCCTGGTTAGCCTAGGTAGGCTTCTCGAAACGCCAGAGGGACCATCTTTCCATCTTCTTTATTTTGATATAGGACTGCCCCTGCATGAGTGTCAGAGGCGTCTTATGACACTATTAGAGGTTTGTTACGATATTCGTACTCTAACGTAGCTGCCTAGGCAAGTGCATACTCTGCATTTTTTGAAAGATCGCACATGTTCTTCCTTCAGTTGTAATATTGTCTTGTTGGTCTTTTTAGGGCCCCTGAGATATCGTTCAATGGTGCTGTTATATCTGCCATTTTTGGAATGAATTTGTGGTAATAATTTATTAACCCTAAGAACTTTTTGATGTTTTTGCGGATTAACGGTACAAGGTACTCCCTAATAACTTGAGCTTTTGCACTTAAGACGTCTATAACATTGATCCCTACACAGTGACCAAGAAATTCAAGTTGTGGTTTTGCAAATGTCGACTTTGATGTACTGAGAAACAAACCGTAATGAGATGCATTTAATACTTTTTCACATGCATGTCTTCTTCTTTAGTTTTAGAATAATCACATACGTCATCCATAGACATTTAGATTTTGTAAATCTTTGAAAGCCTCTTAATACTCTTTCAAAATGCTCTTTCAAAAACTCTGAAAGCGCATGGGGCGTTTTTTAGCCAAAATTGACAACGTAGCGGTACAAATATTCCATTGTGAGTTATCACGGCTGCATGCTTTCTGAAATTAACAGCCATAGGTTAGCTAAAACAAGCCTCCCTAAGGTCCAAGTTTGTAAAAAACTGGTTGCTGGAATGATAGTAGATAACTCATCGATTTTTGGAAGTGGGTAACATAAAGGTCGTGTGAACGAGTTTCTACACAAACTCGTAAATCCCCTTCCTTCTTTTTCACACAAGTGACAGGAGAGGCACACGTGTCCAACTACCTCGCTTGACAACTCCCTTTTGTAATAGTTCACAAAAATTCTCTTCTACTTTAGTTCTTTGGCCCCAGCACCTTCGGGGTCTGATAGACTTTGGTTGTAGTTATCCACAACAATCTTAAGAGTGTAATTGTGTTTTGGACTTTCGTTGTAGTCTGGCTATCTGGTGATTTCTGGAAATCCCTCTACTAGTTTCTTGCATTTCTCTTTTAATGAGGAATATGTTTGGTCAGTGACCACCATTTTGTTAACTGAGACTACCATTAATGTAGCCAATTCGTTTGAATAAGAATTTGGATAGGAATATTATAGTAGCTTATACTAAAACTTTTTGAATAAAAATTATAAATAATACTTAACATTTTACAATTAGTATTGAGAACGTCTAGATTGCAGCAAATACATAGCATGCCCACAGGAACTGTATATATAAAAACACTAAGAATAACTAAACATAACAAATGTACCAACATTAATATCAAATGATGCTTATTATAACAAACAAAACTAATTTAAGAAGAAACTAAAGTAAAAATAATAATGTAAACTATATTATTGTTATTTCTCCGTTCTCGTAGGCATGCTAAAGACTTTTTTACTTTTATTCAGTTTTTTGCTGATGAGAGCCAAATCTTATTAACATTAGTTGGCCTTCCTCACTCATCAGTTCTACATTTGATCTCTTAAGGTTACGCTTGCAAACATCATTGTAGCATAGTTGTATTTGACCAATATAATTGACTGCAAAGCCTTTTAAATTAACTTGCGTCACTCATATTCAGAACATGAAACAGGCTTCGCGGGCTTAGGGTAGTACACATAGTGGTAAAACTAGTCATATTCTCAACACTTTTCGTTGTTTATCATTTTTTGCCATTCGAATTAAAAAATAAAACCAAGGTAGTGTAAGTGAGAAGTGTTGGCTGTCTTTTATTATAAAATTGACAACGTCAACGTTTTGGTACGCAAAGTACTACAGATACACGAATTTGTTCGAGTAAAAAGCTTAGGGTTATTCCTTATTATTATTCTCTTTGGCAATCGAGCAGAAATTTTTGAACATTCACCAATTCGACAATTAACTTAAGTTTCAGTTGACGTATTATCAACATACTTAAGCCGGTGACATTGTTTTTGTAAGATGTAATACATTAATGTTATCTTTAAAACACCATTTTTGTATGTTTCTACTTTCTAAAAGCTTATGCAAAATAAATTATATATACGTTGTTAGGCTATAAACCAATAACGATAGATAGAAGTCACCGCCGGAGATGCTGAGATAAATTTTATCATGGACTAGAAACTTTTAGCTAGATATTTGTTATTCAAAGTGGTGATACCTAAACGCAGTATGAGACTTTTTAAGTCAGAGTTTACAAAAGCGATTCATATGCCCCATGGGTACCATTATAGTAAATTAGGGGGCGATAAGCTGCATAGTGGCCAAAAGAGGAGCAACATCTAGTAAAGAGGCCATAAGGGATATTAGGTATATTTCACAAAAAAGTCAAAAACGACAATCGCTGGGGTTTGTTATTGAAAAGCAAAAAAAAGAACTTAGGAACAACTTATAGGAGATTTAAGACTTTCATCAAGGGGATTATAATGAGTGAGAGCGATATTTTTTTAATTCTCAGAAAAAGATGTGTTTAGAAAAATAAGTTTGTGAAACCATGAGATATAACATTAGTCATTCACTTTTTTTCTTGATTTAATTTTCTCTAATTTTTGTTCAATAAACTAATCGTTTCATTTTAATTTTCATGTTACAACTACCATTAAAATACTACCAAAACAATCGTGTGTTTTTTAAGACATATTGTGTGTTTCATTTTACTTTAATTGCTGAAAGTGACATACACGAAGTGTCGATGAAATTACTAAAAATTAACTTTTAAACTCAAGTTTATACTTAAATAGAGTAGCTTTAATTTAATAAAACTTTTAAATCAAAAAGTTTTTATTTAAAAAGCTGTAGTAGTCTTATCGTATCAATTTTTTTTTTCAGTTTTGTAGTGATAAATAAATACAATATTTTAATAGTTTTCAGGCTTTTGTACTAGGTTTTTAGGTTTGCAAATTTTACAGATTTTTTAACGCAGAAAATTAAGTTAGTTATTAATAGATAATTTTATTATGATAAACAACTTAGCGAAATCGTTATTAACAGCTACAGATGTTTTAAAATCTTGGTTTCTGAATTAAAAAATCATGACTTTAGGTCTATTAGTTGTCGTAAAAAAAGCTTTTTGTAACACCATAGCATAATTTTGATAAACATAGAAGTAGGCAACGACCGGTTCGTCAACAAATATCTCTGGCCGGCAATTTTGTTTTTTCAATTAAAAACAACTTGAAAAAAAAACTTATATTTTTAGTAATAAACATGTAATAGTGTACTTATTTGATTCTGCTACAAACAAAGGTTAAGATAGCTTAAAAATGTTTTTCATTATTTTCATAATTGATTGTGCTTGTAGAGTATTTTTCAATTATATAGTAGATATTATTAGTTTATACACATAATATAAATTAAATTTGTTAAATAATTTTGAACTGCTTTTCTGTTATAATCATGCCGACTGAGTAGAAAAACTACCTTAATATAGATCTAGAAAAACTAAGTCGTAATAATTCATAACACTTGTACTTGCTTGTTTGACTTTTAAAATATATTAAACACCATTTTTATCATTTAAATTAAAATCTTAGCAACTAAGAAAGCTTTTTCAAATTTGGTACAACTTGTCAACTAATTTCTATCTCAAGTCTTAGATGTTTTTTGTATATAATTTTTTAATTTTAACTTTTCAACATATAAGGAAAAAATGATAAGCTTTTTATCAAAAACCTTACTAAAAATCTATAGAAGTACAGAAAAAGTATAAATGTTTTGATATAAATACTAATTTTTATTATTTTTATTGTTTTTTAAGGTAGAAAAACATCAGAACTCACTCTGCAACAATAAACATTTTCTAAATTAATACATAAATTAAATATCACGTGTTATTCCACCTGCCATGTCTTTAAATTTATCAAGAAAAAATATTTACCTTTTAACTAGAAATAAAACAAAATCTGTCTATAAACTAAAATAATTTTAACTAAGCAAAACAAAAACTAGTCCTAACCCTTTATTGAAAAAACACCTGGTGACAGTCATTTAGCTAACACTCACAAGGTTAAAATCTCAACACCAAAAACCACAAAGTGTGGAAAAATCATGAAGCCCAAATCCCCAACTAAGTATCTGCCAACGCTACAACAAAAAACACATCAACAATCCAATCATGTGATCACTGCCACCAGTGTGAACTCACAATCAGCTGCTGCAAACTCAAATAAACCAACATCTAATTTAAATTGTTTTATTAAATGTTTTAGCAAACTCTATTTATTGTATTATTATTGAAACTTTAAACTATATAAAATTTTGACCAGCTTTAAAAACTAACTTTAATGTCTATGATAAAAAAAAGTAAAATTAAAAAAAAAACTTAAACTAATAAAGTCCTATTAAAAATAAAATAAAACAGATAAAGATGTATTGTTGCTGAAGTTTTACTGGTTTTCTTACTGTTTAAAATCTAAATGTTAAATAAATAAAGAAAAACTTTTGTGCTCATAAGATTATTAAATCAATACATTAAAATTGCAATTTGTGACAATCCAGGGTTGTCACACACTCATGACACTCAGAATAATTCAGGATGTTTCGAACTTTTTGAAATTATTAGAATGACTCAGGACAACTCAAGATATTATTATTTTTTTAATAAATTTAGGATGACTCAGGATAGTTTTTTTTTAACTCAGTATAGTTTAATTTTTTTTTCGAATTTCAGGGTAGAATTTTTCTTGATCTTGAATGAGATTTAGTTGTTCCAGTTTCAATATTGTGATGTCTTATATTCTTTTATTTTAAATAGATTTTTATTGATTTTTAAAAGCTCATTAGATTTATTTAAAATTGTTTAAGTTTTCTTAAAGGATTTGAAAAACTTTGGATGATTCAGTACAGTTTTTGATCATTCAGGATTTTTTTTTGGCTGAAAGAGTGGCAATCATGATGGTTACTATACTAAGTCAAGATTTTTTTTAACTACAACAAAAAGGCGTGAAACTGACAGGGTTGCCACATTCTCAGCATAACTGAGCATATTTTGAATTATTTGTAAATCTCAGGATAGTTTTGTTTTATATAAAAAACTCACAATAGTTTTAAATTTTTTGAAAAGTTTAGGAGAGATGTTAAATGAGATCTAGTTAATCCAGTTTCAATATTTTATTATTTAATATAACTAATTATTTTTTCAAGAACCCAATTTTTATTGATTTTGAAATGCTTTTTAATATTTTTTTAGTCTTCTGGCTAGCTATTCAAGAGTTTTACAAAAAAACATTGTAGATTTTGTTTTAAGTCTTTGATATTAAAACTTCCTCTGAAAAAGTTTTGTTAAAAAAAATATTTAAATTAATAAATATGCATTAAAGTAAGTATATTATGTAGTTAGATTAAAGTTAGTCAATTAAAATGTCAAAAGAAAAAACAAACTATTTTTTATGAAATTAACTACCATAGTTACATTTAGTTGTAAACATTTTTTTTAAAACCTCATTTAATTTAAACATTGAAGAAAAGCTCCTTGTGTTTAAATACTTTATTAACATTGAAAAATCTGAAACAATAATAGGTATAAATATAAACACACATATATAATATGAACACTGACATATAGTAAAATGATCTATAATTCAATTATGCTAGAATTAATGTTAAATCTTTAAAAACAGTTTTGCTTATTAGTATAGTAAATATCAAATATAAAAGCATTAAATATATATGGCTTTTCTTTTTATTATTTTAGACAAAAAAGAACATGATGTATAATTAGTTTGCGCCAGAAGAAAATAACTTTTTTTAAAATGAAAAACTCACATTAGTTTAATGTTGCTCAGAATAGATTTTTACTCAAAGATTTGCAACCCTAAGTTGATTTTAAAATATAAAATGAATAATTTCAGGTCTTATAGCAGGTAAAATTGATTTCAAAAAATAATTTCTGGTCTTAAAGTTTTACTGGTAACTGGTGGTCTATCAAGTACAATAACCAGATTAGGCTCAATCTGGCTATGGCTTGCTTAGATCTTGATTTTACCAGATTTTCATAATAATAAAATAAATAAACTGTTACATCCAGATCTTAGTAAGCTATGGTAGATCATTAGTGAGAACCTTGTTTTGCAGCAACCTTATAGATTTTAGTTAATACTAGACTAGCTTAATATTGAATTGCAGTATATTTATATTTTATTACTCAAAAATAACTGTTTACTAAAAAATTATTTTGAATTTATTTTTCTTATATAACGAGTTTTATATGATAAATTTTTGCAAAAACTCTTGTATAACAATTATACTGTGGAGTTTATATCTTACAACATACTTGCAACCCCAATTTAGAACACATTAAAATATTATTTTATAGTTTTCATGAAAATCGTACAAAAAATAGTTCATGTTAAAATTAATGTACTGTTATAAACTAAAGAAAAATTCCACCAAGAATTAGATTAAAACTTGTAAATAATAAATCTGTTATGTAACATTAGGCTGTGATAACTACATTCCACTAAACTTTTACTGAAGTGACAGATAAAAATAGTTATTCAAATTAAACTAGTAAGCTAGAAATAGGAAAAAAAGCTAAATGAAAAAATCATGATTTGATTGGAATTGATTTTCAATATTTATTAAGATACATCTGTCTGTATTTATAGTAGTCTAAATAAGTTTAAATTAAGAATAACTTTTGATAGCAAACTGTTGTTTTATATACTTAATTTAAATTGGTCAAATATAGTTAATATCTATTTGCTTAATAATTTTTCATTTTTACAAATATTTTTTTATTAAAGTCACAGTGTAATTTAGTTTACAGTAGTTTTAGAAATGTTGTTATCAGTACAAATTTTTGTATGATGAATCATCGCTTTAGACCAAAAATTTATTCTAAAGGATGAGCTATAACAGTCAGTTGCTACAGTCTTATGAGACTCCATTTTCTGTTTGGCATTTGATTAAGTCAATTGTACCAAAAGAAGAGCTGCCTTTAATAAGAAATTCTATTGGTGAATCACTCATTGATTCTTGTATTGATTTGCGATGCGAGGTTGAGACTTTGTTAGAAATTTGGAAAAATATGAAAGAAGACATCTCGTTTAAATCTAAAAGTAGCAGACTTCCAGATCCACCTCATTTGAAAGATATGCTAAAAAGTGAGATAAAACTTCTTGTGCAAAGCTTAACTACACAAAGTGGTAAAGTATTAAACTCTTCGTTTAATGAAAGTGACATGCAAACAATTAGCTATGTTCTTCAAGATTCTACTGTTGAAAGGCCAGCAACTCCGGTTAGAAAAGTTAATAAAAGTGATTTAAATACAGCTTCATCTACACCTGTGAGACTGAAAGATGTACGAAGAAATATTAATGTACAAGACATTGATAGAGTATTAAATATATTGAGGGAGGCTTTAAATAAAGAGTGTAAGGCATTGGGAAAAGATGTTGATTTCTTGCAAGATTGCATAGAAGTTGAGCATACTTCGCAGCCTTTTGTTTCGGAGAAACTTCATAACTTGCAAGAACCATCACTCAACCAGCTTAAAGTTGTACGCAGAAACTTGGAAAATGAAGTTTTTACAAAATCTCACAAAACTAAGAAACGGTCTACTAGTGCTCCAACTACTTCAAGTAAAAAAAGAGGAGACTCTTCATTAATTGATAAACAATTTAAAAAACTGGTTTGTCAAAGAACAAAGGTTACTGAGTGCTGGACAGAACCTACATGGACTAAGTCCATGAATAGTAGTCGATACGAGTCTAAAAGACCAGAAACAAGAGACTTGAACTCGATAGTAGAAAGACTGAGCTCAGCTTGTGTAATAGAAACTCCTAGGAATGACACAAATAACAGTAAACCTGTTGTAAAAACCAAAGTGATTAAAAAATTAGAATCTAGGAAGCTATTTCCTCATCCTCCGAACAAATCCAAGACAAAGCTTGGTCCAGTTGTAAAAAGACCATATATAAAACAATCTCTTGTTTCTTCCCGATTACCTAAATCAACATTTCAAACTTAAAGAATATTGTTTAATTATAATTAGATATATTTAACTTTGACTCTTTTTTTGCTTCAAAACTTTTTATAATCATATTACAAAGTATCTATGTAGCTACTTTTTATGCTGTTATTTTTTGTTAATTGCTTAAAAACTACTTGTTTTAAAAGTTTTGTTATCATAGTTACTTGTTAAATTTTAAATTAGCTTATTCTCTTTGATTAAAATTTTAATTCATATTAGTTTAGAAAAACATTTCAAAAAAAAAAGTTTATTTTGTCGAACTAAATAATGATAATAACATATTTCAAAAAAAGCAAGCTATTAGTTTTTTTAATTATAAAACTATCGTTTACATAAAAATGATTTTATAGATTATATTTTACTACACTTAGTTTGTGAAAGGTTTTAAATTGAAACCATAATCAATTTTACTTTAAACTTTTTGACTTTTTGATAATGATCACAAATGATTATACTTCTTTTATGCATTAAATATATTTTTCCAATATATAACAAATTAAATAGCAATTAATACAATTATAAAATCTTGAATAGTTTGTTTTGTTGTTCTACTCTTTTGTTGAATATATTCATGTAAAATATAACCAATTTAAAACATATATATACATTTGTTATAAAAGTTCTTTCAGTTTTATACAAAACGTTGTGTTTAAACAAAAAAATATACGCATCTCAAAATGCATCCACTATGTTTTTCTTTATAGCTAATGTTAGCCTTAATTAGTGATAAAATAAAAGCTTTTTACACATTTTTGTTAATTGTTTTTAGTCACACTTTAAATTGATATTTTTATTTTTTTTTTTTTTTGCTAAATAGTTTTGCTAGTTTTAGATATACTTGTGTTTAACATACATTTTATAAGCATACAGTTTTCAAAAGTTAAAAACCTGAGATATTTAAAAAATATGTTAAGCGAAGTTGACTTAAGCATTTTTGACAACAAAATATTTTTGTTCTAAACTTTTAAAGATAAGGTAGTTCAAATTAATTTTTGGAATTGCGGTTACCTGAATTTAAATTAAAAATATTTTAATCATGAAGATAGAAGTTAAGTAGTGTTGTAAGTATTGTCAACAAACTATCGATTATAATTAAAGTAAGAAATTCCTTTAATTTAAAGACTTTATTTGAAAAATTAAGATTTCAGTTACAAGTTGTCATTTGTGTTTAGCATTAGTCATGTCATGTTTCAGACATAGAGTGACAACTATAAAAACGAAAGTTTGAGTGCTAGCTTTTTTATGGGTCTCAAATGCTCGGTAAATACTTACACATCGTAAACTTGAGTTGTTTTATTCTAAGTTAAGTATCGATGATAACTTTTTGAGCATAAATATTACTTACTTGAAGAGGAAGAAAGGCTTTAAAAAATCGGAAGTTTGTACGTTTGACTGATTTTAGACAAAAAGTTGTAAACATAGCGAGAAAAAACGTACAACTAAATGATTTACTTTTTATTGTATCTTAATTATAATAAAAGTATTGGTAGATATCTAAAATTGTATTACAATTAAGAATGATAAATTATAAAATGGGGTTGTTTTATAAAACAATTTTTTTACTACAATTGTGCCTTATTCTCTAGCAGTCTTAATTTCAAGTAGCAAGTATTTTAAGAAAATGCATTATATAAATGCATTATATAAAACGTTAGTCAAATATTTTTAAATTGTTAGTCTAAAAAAACTATTAATTTTAGTTTTGCAACTATAATGTTGAAACCAATAAATTACTAAATTTAATTAAACTAGTGTCTTAATCATTAAAAACTAATCAGATTAAATACAAGTATTTTTTGAGCAATAGATGAACTAGCTAACTAACTTTTAAATTAATCATTTTCATGTGTGAAAATTACTATAGCAAAAGTCACAATTTTTTATATACCAAGTACTTTTGCTATTAAAAAACATTCAAGTATAGTTTGATGCTTAACTTTTTAAAGTTAAAAAAAAGCTTGTAAGTTTAACAGTCTTTAAGGTCAATTACCATAATAAAAGTTGTTTGAAATTTCACTTTAAAAAATTTAGGTAAAAGATTACAAAAAGCTACTGAATACTTTATTCCGGAAACTTTGTTTTTATTTTAGCTCTTCTTCTCAATCCTTAAGAGCATAAATACTATCAACTAGAATACTTTAGATATGCATATTTACTATTACTACAGCAACGCCTAGATATTAGCATCCTAGTAAATTTAAAATTAAAAAAAAGTAAATACTTTTGTATTTAAAATAGTATTAATATACGTTTTACAAAGAAACCTTATCTATTTTTCTGTAGAATAATTAAAATAAACAATTGCAAAAATTTTATTAGCAGACTGCTAAATACCAGTGATTTATATTCTTATATGTCTTAAACTGAAAAAAGGCTAGTAGAACAATTGACATCTATTATAGGAACTGTTTAGTTTCCTGTTAGGTTTTTGAACTTTAATGTTATTATTTTTACCTACATTTTCAACCTTTTTATAAAATCTTAAATTCACTTATACTTATTAGTTGTAATAATTAATAACTCATTATATTTTAGCCTTTTAAATAGTTAGAAAAAAAGCAATAATATAATACTTATTGTATACTTTAGTTTGGACGGCTTTAAACTATGAGTTTACAACCTTTATGTCTCTAATCACACTGAATATTAATTTTTACTTTTTTAAATTACTGTTTGGCAGTCATAAAAATGTCTTCCACAATTTTGCATAACTTACTTATGCGTTTAAATTATCTTTAGTCTAAAAGTTTTTGTAAAGAATTATATCTATATGCAAACTTTTGTAAAGAAAACAAAATTACATGTTGCAGCTTTTGTTTAAAAAACACAAGTATTGCTTGAAACAGGAGTCTGCAAGCTTTTATCAGCAATTGGCTAGAAATTGTATATTTTGGTATATTTGCGAAAATGTTCAATGTTCATGCTTATTTATCCCGTTCCCGTTCATTTTAGTGATTGTTTTTGTGTAGATCAGTTGCGCCGCGTGGTTTTTTTGTTAGGGGGTGCTGAGAAATAAAATAAATATTCTTAAACTTAAAACTTTTATTTTAAACAAGTTCAGGACTTTTTAAATAAAACTACATCAACTTGTAAATTTTACGAAATATTTGTTTAATAAAAAAATTATAGTTACAATAAAAATAAGCAATTATGTAAAGGAAAAAATTACAATAAAAAAAAAATTAACTACTGTTTATCAAATAAAATCTACTCTGATCCTGCTGTAATTGTCTCTGCTCGACTTGCCTCTTTTCAAGTTGCCTCTATTCGAGTTGCCCCTGCTCGAATTTTTCCTGCTCAAGTTTACCCTGTTCGAGTTGTCTCTGCTCGAGTTGCTTCTGTTCGAGTTTTTCTTGCTCGAGTTGCCCTGCTTGAGTTGCATCTGCTTGAGTTGCCAATGCTCGAGTTGCTCCTGCTCGAGTTGCCCCTGCTCGAGTTGTCTCTGCTTGAGTTTCCAATACTCAAGTTTCTTCTGCTCGTGTTGTTCCTGCTCGAGTTGTCCCTGCCTGAGTTGCCTCTGGTCGAGTTGCCCTCCTCGAGTTTCTTCTGCTCGAGTTCAACTTGTCTTATTGTTCTTACGTTGTAGTTAATTTTTAACAACGATCATGATTTAATTCACATAGGGCTGAAAGTTCATGCAGCTCCGGAATTCAGCTTTTCTACATTTTATTGTATTGAAAACTTGTAAACGTTTAAGATGCAGCTGACACAGATTTGGCTTGCAGCTCTAATTTTACAAATATTTTGAAAATCAAATAAAAAATTCGAAAAAAATAATTTAGCAGCGAAATAAACGACAGTCATGTACACATTTGGCTGTAATTTTTGTACGACTTCATAATAACATAACTTTCTAGTTATTTTAGCTACCATAAACATTTTTAAATAAATATCTTTCTTGGTTGAGTTTATTCACAAACTAATTTCAAGAATGATAAAGTCTGTAAAACAAAACATAATGAAAACTAGGTAAATACTTATACATCTAACCCTAGATTTTATTTCAGAGCAATAAAATTACCAAGCAAAAGAAACTTATTTAAAAATAACTTGTAAATTTAAACACAGTTTAAAGGTTTAAAAATCAACGAAATTAAACTTAAAAAGACAAAAATCTTTGAAAATTTACAACTAACTTTGTTTACTATCAAATAAAAATGTTAATACAAACTCCAGTTTAAACAAACACACAAACTGTAACAAAAACTTTTGAGAGTTTATTTTACTTTTCTTCACTCATCTGCTGAATACCAGCATTCAAAAACTCAGTTACTTCACCGATTTTAAACTTTTCAGCTCTGAAGAACGAAACCACACGCCATTCGTCTAACCCTCTGAAACTTCATTCAAATCGCTGATAATCATCTCTATCATGTTTTCAACATCAAACCAAGTAGAAGGTGCATTACTGATAGTAGTAAACAGTGTCTTCCTTCTGGAAGCACAAAGCACCAAAACTTTTCTTGAAATCTTTTTTCTCAACGTTTCCAGTAAAGACAAATTTTTAAAGTGGTATGTTTGCTTTTCTCAGATAAGGAATACTACTTAGAGATTTGCAAACAGGAGGGCTAGATCTTCTCATAAACTTACGATTTCGAACAGTTAAGCGACCTGATCCATCAACCTTGACAACACATTGATGACACTTCTTCACTTCCACCACCACTTCACTTTTCCTCCACTCGCTAGAAAAGTTACCTATTTGATTTTGTATCACTACATGATCACCGCAGTTCAATCGGTAGCAACAATTTTGTGTTCTCACTTATATTTTCCAGAGACTTAACTTAACGAATACTGAGAGATTCTTCCTTTTTACTCCATACGTCACGCCACATTTTTGAGATCTGCGGGTTATTGTAAGTCATAACACTCTTTCTGACGTAAGGTAATGACTTTTAAAAATTTTGTCCCAAAAGCATCTGTGCAGGATAGTTTACATCCTGGATCAGGCGTATTTTTCTGCGTAAGTAAAGCTTGTACCATTCTGTCGTTATTTAGTTCACCATTTAGACCAACATTTTCAATTAATAATCGCTTAGTGGCCTTTACTGCTAGTTCTACTCTACCGAATGACATAAGATGACATACGATGGTGTATTACCCGTTGTTTTAGAAAATCCTTAGTAACTTTTGCTGAAAACTTTGGAACACCATCTGAAGATATTTTAAATGGAACACCAAAAGTAACATAAATATGACGCAAAGTTTTACATAGTCCTTTTGCACCAGACTCATTTGTACCTAATTTTATTCTTTGTTGTTCTGTCCAACCTGTTAGTCTGTCAGCGGCTACAAAGTAATACTACCCTCTGAAATAGAAATAATCACAGACAATCGATTTTAAAGGGAATTTTTGGAATTAATAGTTCATTTGGAGGTAGGCGAGGATTGCTTTGAGATTTGTGCGGTTTTTGTCGCCATCCAGTGTGTAGAAGTACGATTTTCTGTCCCTGTAGCTCCGTTTTCTTCTTCGCGTTTTTTCGCTCGAACATATTTTTCTTACGACCTCGGCTGCAAACGCGATCAAAATTTTGTGTATACTATCTACCAACCAAAAGTGCATTTGACTTATCAGCATAATTTTGGTGACTTTGATAAACTTTTTTACGGGACTTTATCCAGCATTGTTTACAGGCAGAACACTCAATATACCTCATATTTTTACTGCTACAAACAAATTTATCAGTTGACTTATTAAATATGCTACAAGTTATTTTACCACTTGGTTTCTGTGTGGTTTTCTTTAAAGATTGGTATGAGTAAGCTGAGGCCGTTACAGCGGGTATTGACATCGCATCACGTGCCATCTCTTTTCCTTCAATAAAACCGATTGTCTCATTGACAATTTTCTCATTTAGACTTTCCCATCCTAGCACCTCTTTTCGGATATCTTCATCTGCTAGACCAGTCATTATAACATCTTTTAAGATTATGTTTTACAGCCATCTTTTGGGCAAGTACAGGTGTAAGAGCATGTACTGGCTTTCCCTTTAAAACGGGCAGCAAATGATCTAGTGTTTTCAGTCAAATCCTGTCTTGTGCTAAGAAAGTCTGATCGTCAACAACTGAAACAGGAATGACTGTTAGCTGCTTAATCATGGCTAAAAGCTCTCGCTCACTTAAATTTACTATGTCTGTATGTCCCGTTAGAATAGAATCGCCTATATCTTCCTCACAGCACTGGTACAGTTGCCGACGTTTTTCTACCTCTGTCATCTCTGTGCTGTCTTTAAACATAGTCCATTTTTGCACAAATGTGTTCCAACCTTCTTCATTGCAGTATCTCCCTATTCGAGGACGGTCCATCTTTGGAGGCTTTGGTTTTGAAGAATTTGCATTAATATGAACATTGTTGTGTATGATATACAAAGATGCAACTACAGAAGCATCGACATCTGGTGTTTCATATGTGCAACTCTCAAGAAGGCATTTAATCACAGGCATTGTTGATTCAACTCAGTATGACTTTATCATAAATAAATATCTTTCTTGGTTGAGTTTATTCACAAACTAATTACAAGAATTATAAAGTCTGTAAAACAAAACATAATAATAACTAGCTTAATACTTATAGAATTTTTACATCATTTTAAAGCTCAAATTCTAAGCTTTTTATTAAAGGTATTTTGATGTAGTTTTGGGTTGTACAGCTGAAGCAGGACCCCATTTAAAGCAGCGTGTTTAAAAGCTTAAACTCTAAAACATCAACTTTTTGTACGCTTTATTTTTCATTTTTTAGGTGGGGCAGCAGCTCCAGCGTTCCACCCCTAGCGACGCCCCTGGTGTAGATATATATTTGTATATGAAAAAAATTTAATTATAACAAAAAGTTCAATTGGTTTAGTATAGTTGCTCACTCACAGCACAGCTAAACTAAAGGCATAATTGTTATTTTTAATTAAGGTACAACGTACTAAGGCATTAAGTCTAATTATTAGAAAGTTTAAGAATCTAGATTTAAACACATAAGATATAACTTACTTTTTTTGTTAACAATACTTACAATATGTTTCGTACAACTTATTTTTCATCACTCACCCTAATGATAACGTTGTTATTAAAGAAATATACTGTTGTTATTAAGTAAAACCTTAAACTAAATACGTAAACGTAGTTGTTGTTACTGTGATATAAAACCTTATACCTTGTTTTTATTTACAACTACATATATGTTTGTAATAAACATATCTAATACATAAATACATTAAAAAAATCATTTCTAATATTTCTTATTCTTTCACAGACTTCCTAAAGCTATTTATGTTTTACGAGCAGCGAAAATTATAAATCAGCGAAGTTTTTGTCAAGAAACAAACAGTTGTTTAAGTTCTATTTATATACCTTTAACAAAATAGATTTTGCACAAACTGTTTTACTAAAAAAGTCACATACTGAAGAATTTTTCTAGACGAGCCGGATACATTTTGCTGAAGTTTATTTCAAAAAAACTTGTTTAAATTGATTATTAAACTATTTGACAACTAAAAAAATTAAGATCTCAACAAATAAACAAAGATTATGATTTTAAGCGAACTATTATAGTTTATTGAACGATAAACAAAAACACGCTCAAAATATTTGGTCCTAGGACCTAATGCACGAAGAACCTTTTTCTTACTGAGTCGCACACCACTTGTATACCTTTTAACTTCTTGTCCAAGCCAGTTAGTAAACTACAAAAATAGGTAGAACTACTACTTACACATACCACTACAATTTTAGCAAAACAATACATTTAGACTAAGTTATAATATTAAATAAACTAAAAACAGTTTTGTTTAAAATAAATACATTTTAATGTATGAGTATAAAAGGTCTACTACATGCAAAATTGATTAAATTGACTGTATATTGTTTTTGAACGACAAAAAAAGCGCCAAAAAATTGGGGACGGGTCATATATGCACAAAGGGACAACTAGTAAAAAAATAATTTAGAAAAAAAAACTATCTACCAAAAGTAAGGGTTAGGGGCAACAGTGATAGTAAAAAAAATTTGAAAACAGGAAAAAATAAAGACCAAGGGAATGGGTTAGAAGTGACAGTGATATTAAAAAAATTAAAAAATAAAGTAGAAAAAAAAAACTATCGACTAAGGGTAGACTGATGATTTAAAAAAAGACTTGAAAAAGATAAAACAAAAAAAATTTTTTTAAAATTAAGAAGAATAAAAGTAGTTACTAACCAAAAGCAAGGGTTAGGGGTAACAGTGAAAGAAAAAAATAGTAAACAACTAAGAAAAATTTTAAAACCAGTACAAAAGTGTCCTTTCGTGCATATTCGACACCTACCCTAAAATACTTATTCAAAGGACCCGGTGTACAAAAAATATTTCGGTCATCGAGTCATTTATTACTTAAATTTAGTTTAAGGTCTTGTCAGGGACATTATATATCTTACTTTTACAATAAAGTATTTATTCTTTAAACTATAAATTAGAATTAGCAATAGAATGAACTAAGAACAAAACCTTTTTCTAAATTTTGTCATACAAATTTGGACATTTTTAACAGATAAATATTACGTTTTAAAGCTTAAAAACATGAACTTGAAAGTAAGCAACTTTGGTTAACACCATATTTTATTTATTATATACTTTTTATTTGTTTACTTCAAACTTTAGTTGAAAGCGTGTATTCAACTCACAGAAAAGCCGAGATTTTTTGATTTCATCCAAAAAGATCAGTGAGAAGCTTTTTTAATGCAGGTACTTAGCATATAAAACCTCTCGTAGTAGAAAGTGTAAAAAAAAGGAACACAATTCCAGCAAAGTTACGTGTTTATTATTCATTAAAATTTGTATACGTCCTCTCTACGACGTCTTTACTAACCTATTAAAATTAACCTGATTCTCTGATTATTGTGACGTCACTATGGAAAATAAGAATTTTGCTTTGGAACACGATTCCAGCAAACATTCCATTTTCTGATAACTTTTCAGTTTTACAACTGATTTTATTGCTTTTATACAAATAACCGGGTGCACGACTTTTCATATTCGGACAACTCAAATTGTTATAAAAAAATTTAAAGGGCCATAACTAAAAAAGTAATGCATATTTGTCAAATATAAAAAAACACATATGTAGGTCCTATTAATATCTACAAGCCATTTTTTTGCAAAATAATAAATATTTTTTAAGATATGGCTTAAACAAAGTAAAAAAATATAGTTATCTTAAGTAATTTTGAAATATATTAAACTTTTTTTAAAGATTTTGCAATAAATAAAAAGTTGCTTGTAGGTTTTAATAAGATCTTCATATGTTTTTTTTTTTTTTTTTTCAAATTTATATTACTTTTTGAGATATAGTCTTTTAAATATTTTTTCAATAATTTGAATTGTCGGAATTTGAGTTGTCCGAATTTGAATTTTCATGTAACCAAAACTATTGTGTTGTTTATTATTATCGTTGTTATTAATATTATTGTCAATGCTGATATTATTATTATCTTCATCGTTGTTATCAAAAATTTTTATAATCATCGTAATCAGTTTTTTATTAACATCGTTTTTATTTATGTCCTGTCAATACTGTTAATATTATCTTTATCGTAGTTATCAAAAATTATTAGTTGTATTAAACTTTACAATAAAACTAATTCCAGACACAATGTAGTACTGTTGCAGATGGGTACATTTTCATGTGCTGGAGTGTCAGAAGGACAAAATTTTAAGTCTGACATTTGTATTTAGTTTGTTGTTTTATTTTTTGATAAAAAGTTATACTTCGTAATGTTGTTCAGTTTTGATTAAATTTAATGTAATTGTACATAATCTATACATAACTATAATCATATTTTTATGGTATAATGATATATTAATTATGTTAAATTCGGGTTTTTTGACTTATTTACAAGTGAAACTTTTTTCTTTAAAAACAACGTAATGAATTGTAAAAGTCCTCTTGTGTATCTTCGATACGTAGATGACACTTTTGTCATGTATGAAAATAAACAAGAAAGTTCCAATTTTATAAATTACCTAAATAATCTTCACAAAAACCTTAACTTTACAAAAGAAGAAGAACACAATAATTCATTAAGCTTTTCAGATGTATGTGTCCAACGATCAGTTGATGGGGAAATTTTAACTAAAATCCATCGTAAATTAAATTCAGAAAAATTATATGTTCTGTAGGCATCTTTAGGTCCAGTCAAGCAGAAGTTAGGAGTTTTAACGGATATGGTGAAGCGTTTCACCAGATTTTGTTATCCTTGCTATCTTGAATGCGAGTTGAAAACACTTCAAAATACTTTTGTTTCCCAAGGTTATCCAGGTAACTTAGTTTCGAAAGTTATAACAACAGCAAGAAGTTTAACAACTTTAAAAATGATTAGCGCTTAGAGGTGTCCAGTGTACTTAAAACTTCCTTGCCTTGGTAATATATCTGAGAGGTTTTCTAAGAAAATTTCTTAGTAAATAAACCAGGTTTTCAGCTCTGTTTGTTTAAGAATAATTTTGTATATTGATCGACCTTTAAGTGAAAATTACAAAGATGTTTCTCCCACCGAAGAAAAAAGTAATCATTTATAAACTTAGTTGTAACTGTGGTAGTGATTAGTGGGAAAAACATATCGAAGGTTTCGCGTAAGAATCGATCAGCATGTTCCGAAAATATTGAAAAGCAGCTTTGATGGGCGTTCGCAGAAACCTACGAAAAAATACTTCTCGGCGATTGGGCAACATTTGTTTGACAATCATGAGTGTGCAAAAAATTATAAAAAAGAGAACTTTTCAGTTTTAAGGAGAGTGGAGAACTCTTTTCAGCTACATATTCATTTAATGCCTTATGCATTTAATCTTTAAAGCCAAGTTGATGTAAGCAGAAAAAGTTCGTATACCAAACTAGACTTTTCAAATCCTTATATTAAGTAATTTTACAGTAATTAATTTCTTATAAAATTTTTTAGAAGTGTAGTTTTATTTTAATTTTTATCACTGGTTTATTTTAGTTTGATTATAATCTGACAATTTTTATTAGTACAGCAAAGTTCTTTAGTATAAGGAAATTAGTACAAGAAACAATTCCCCCTCAATGTTGAGTGCAGACTATTAAACCCAGACAAAAACGAGCTTGGGAGGATAAGCAAAAACATCTTAGAAAGAGCTGTGACGAAAATAAGATACGCGTCAAGATTGGTCCAGTGGAAAAACTCATTTGAAGTAATCGAATGGTTCAATAATGTACAAAATAAATCAAAAAAATGCTTTATAAACTTCGATATTGTGAATTTCTATCCCAGTATCACTGAAAATCATTTAACTAACGCTATAAACTTTGCAAAAAAATACACCATAATAGAAGACAGGGACATAAAATTAATTAAGCACACCTGCAAAACAATTTTGACTTTTAACAAAAAAACCTGGATCAAAAAAGATAACAACAACCTATTCGACGTTCCCATGGGCTCCTTCTTCGGCGCCGAGTTATGCGATTTAATCGGACTATATGCATTGAGCAAGCTTGAACCTCTTTATGATACTAAAGAGATCGGTTTGTATAGAGACGACGGCCTTGCAATTATCCAACCAAAAAACAACCAAGATTTAGAAAATAAAAAGAAAAAAACAATAAAAATATTCAGAGATATTGGTTTTAAAATAACGATAGACACCGGTGCAACTATATGCAACTTTTTAGATATAACATTAGACCTTTCAAATAACTTATTTAAACCGTACAAAAAAGAAAACACAGAAATTAGATACATTAATAGAAACTCTAACCATCCTAAAATTATTAAAAAGAACTTACCGGCAATGATAGAAAATAGACTGATTAAATTATCTAAAAACAAAAATATTTTTGATCAAAATGCATGCACATACCAAAACGCTTTAGACAAATCAAATTTTAAACATAAACTGACTTATAAGGAAGATTTTAACAAACAGAAAAAGAAAAGAAACAGAACAAGAAAAATAATTTATTTCAACCCACCATTTTGCGAATCAGTAAAAACAAACATAGGAAAAATATTTTTTGAATTAATCAACAAGCATTTTAATCAGAACAACAGTCTAAACAAGTTAATAAATAACAGCAACTGTAAGTTAGCGTATAGTTGCATGAGTAACATAAAAATGCTAATCCAAGGACACAACAAAAAAACTTTAAATAATGCAGAAAAAACTGAAAATACCGACAAAGTAGAGTCACTATGTAATTGTAGAAACAAAAACTTATGCCCGCTAAAAAACAAATGCCTAACTAATAATGTTATCTATAAAGCTACGGTCACGACGAAAAAAGAATTAAAACAATACGTAGGAAGCACAGGAGGAACTTTCAAGAAAAGGTGGTATAGCCACATAAGAGATATAAAAATTTACAAGGAGAACGGAACCGAACTATCCAAATATATTTGGAAGCTAAAACGCAACAACACTAACTACAACATCAAATGGGAAATTTTACACCACATCGGACACATAAGGAAACCGCAGAAAATCTGCAGGACCTGCTCCTATGAAAAAATGGAAATAGCGAACGCTGACGGGGAAACATCATTAAATAAAAGGAACGAGTTAATATGTTCTTGTATACACTTTAAGAAGCTTTATTTCAAAACTTAAGAGCGTTTTGATAAAAAAATATCTATTTTAATTTGTACAAGTACTTAAACCAATATATAATTACGTCATAATACAATAGCCAAACTTTTTTTTTTAAACGAGTAAACTTAACTTAAAGGTTTAGTTAAAGAGATGTTTTTCTTTGTTAGTTATCTAAAGATTTCACAAGGCCACTAAATGTTAGTAGAATTATTTTTTATTGTATATTTTTTTTTTTTTGTTTGTTTAAGTTTTAAGATTGTATAATTATTAAGTAAAGTGCATTTTCCTAAATTTAGCCTAGCAACATTAAAATCATCATACGCTAATAACTTTAAACTATAGGTTTTAATTAGATTTTACTCAGTTTTTTGTTATACATTTTTTCTTTTTAACTTCTTTTATTTCAAGTTTAGCCTAATGTCTTCCTACTTGTTATCACATAAATTTTTACAGATTTTAAACAACTGAAGATCTCGTTTTTTTAAACGAGTGAAACATTGTATTGTAATAAAATTTTAAAAATTTATCATTGAGTATAAGGATTTAGTTAATTCTTACATTTGATAATTACGTCATTTTATATTTTAAAACTTTAAACTACAGCATTACATATTTTCTTTCAATTTCAATTCAGTTTTATTTAGTAAGATACAGTTTTTGATAAGACTTACTTCGAAAGTACTCAAATAAATTTAAGAAAAAATGAAATGTGTTTGTTATATTTTTTAAATAAGTTATGCACCGGAAAAAGCTGTTCAACTACAAAATCAAACAAAAAAATGTAATTTGAAATATTCATATTTCAGTTTACTTTTTATGTTTACGCTTTGAGAAGTTTTACATGGTACTATAAGCCTTGGTTAAAAAAGAAAATAATAATTTAAGATATATTTCAAAACGTAAATGCTTTTATTAAAAAACTATCTGCAAATTTTATTAAACACAAACTGCATTGCCTTACTAACAATGTAAATGTTTATTGAACACAGCAGAGACGTAGCTATCTCGAAAAAGTCACGAATCTGCAAATATAAAGAATGTTAGGGACGAAGCCTAATGGTGTAATTTACCTCTAATTCTATTGTATTTTGTATCTGTAAGTATGCAGTTATGTTAAAACTTCGAAAAAAATTGAATGCTGAAGGATGAAAGATAACTGCATGCAAGGCAGTTTATGTTGCTTCACATCCCATCATAGGAGGTCCCATTGATTTTTAACATCTAAAATATTGAAAATTTCATCATAAAATCAGCAGCAAATTATGTTTAAACAGATAGTTTGTAAAAATAATCACAAAGCTGCAAAAATATTGGTGGGCAACTTCAAGTATTGGCTATATGTATATATTGACTTCCTCCACATGTATACACCTACTTTAGCTTCCATTCTTTCATTACAGTATTTATTTTTTACAGAACCCTGTTGAAGTGTGTTGATTCGTTAACACACAGAAAGATATGTTGGTACAACAAAGGAAGATTACTGTATATTTTGTTTTTATTTATATTGACTTCCTACAGTTTTGCTAGTTTTAGTTCAGGTATAAAGTTATTTAATTTGTTTGATAAAACTCAAAGTTCTGTGGATGAATCTTGACAGCTCACAGGAAGAAAATTAGTGTTGTTACTAGTTAAAGTTTTTTTTTTTGAATAGGTTTTACGCTTTTTTTTTTACTTTATATTACTGTTATTTAATGAAACTAGCACAAGAATAATAGTCGATAGAAAGTATTAGTTGGTTTTAAAGTTAACAAAAGTATTTTTATCAGTCGTTTTAGTAAATGTACCCATATGTATAGCTCAGGAACGGGTCTAAATTACACGAAGACAAAATTGTACGAGAGAACTAAATTACAGGAAGCAAAAATTTGAACAAGGGAACAAAATTGCACGAAGACGATTTTGCACCAAGGGTCAATTTTGCACGAGTTACATTTTTTGCACGAGAGTAAGAAAAATAAGTTACTGACCGAGGGTAAGGGTTAGGGGTAACAGTGATAGTAAAAATAGAAATAAAAAAATAAGTAATACAAGTTTCTATCAAAATAAAAAAGCTACCGACTGCGGGTAAGGTTTAGGGGTAACAGTGATCATAAAAGAATAATTTAAAAAGAATTAAAAAAAAAGAATAAAGAAAAAAAAAACTACAAAAAAAAATTACCAACTGAGGGTAAGGGTTAGGGGTAACAGTAAAAGAAAAAAAATTGAAAAAAAAAATTAAAATTGATAAAAAACAAAAAATAAATACAAACAATTTAACCCGTGCAAAAATGTTTCCGTGCAAAATTTTGTGTTCAAGCGAAATTGACCCTTCGTGCAAAAGTATCTCCGTTAAGTTTTATCTTCGTGCAATTTTATCCCCTCGTGCAAAAGTGTCTTCGTGCAAAAGTATCTTCGTGCATTTTTGTGCATTCGTGCAATTTTGTCCCCTCGTACAATTTTGAACGCTCGTGCAAATTTGACAGCTACCTATATAGTTCATAGAGACTTATGGTAAAATTTTTTTTTTTTTTTAAACACTTTAGTTTATTGTTAAAGATTTAAACAAAAATTTTTTCTTTAAAACAACCACTTTTCTTTTCATTCATAAAAAAAAGGTACCAAATTTGTAATGTTTTTCGAAATTTAAAAAAGATAACATAGCTTTAGGGAAAATATTTTTCGAAAGTTAATCAGTTTGAAACTTATTTCAAGTTTCAAAATAACTACGAAGTAATTGAGGAAAACTATTTATAATCAAATTTTAATATTTTTTTATTGACTGCTTGAACAAGTTTTATTATAATATGAACAATATAATCCGTTTTAAACATTGTAACGACCAGACAGATTTATTTTATATATTAGGAAGTTGTTATCATATTAAAAAGCCTTATAAAAATAGATTTATTCTAAAAAAGTTATTTCGTTGAGAGAGATATATTGTTTTATTAAATTAACATATTAGTTAATTTTATTAGTAAATAATACGTAAAAAACCAAAAACTTTCAAAATTTTACACTTACACTTATACTCGTTTAAAGTAAACGTAACCTTATTAAGAAAGCAAAAAGATAAAAATTTTACGAATTATAATTACAATAATGCTACATTATGGTTTAAAATCGGTTAGTTGTCTGCTTTAAAACTCGTTTCGCTTGCAAATTGTTTAAGTGGCCACAAAATAATAAAAAATACTTTAGATATTTCAAATAAGTTTTAAAGAGTTCGAGTAAAATGTTGCGTAAATGTTAAATTATGTTTTGCTGTTGACTTAAAGAATGAAAATCTTAGTTTCTCAGAGTCACAAAAATAAAAACACTTAACGGCTCTTAATTTATTGTCATGCAGAGATGATTCCTTTGCTTAATTTATTTAGAAACGAGTGAGCAAAATTGTACTAAACCTAAGTTTTTACGAAGATTTATGTGAAAACCAAAAAACAAATTATGACTTTTCTCAATGTAATTCTTATTTTTTTTTGTGAAATACAACTGTTTGTAATTATTAAATCGTTCTAAGTTAATTTAATTAAATAGTAATTATTACTATAAATTTTCAGCTAGTCAAGACAGCTGGTACGCTCGTATTTAGTACAATCAACAAAAACATCGGCGAAAGTCAATCTTTGTTAAACTTGAGCTTGTCTCACGGCAAACGAAAGTCCAGGCTTCTGCTGTGCAGACTTTTGCCGATATTTTTATTGATTGTACTTAGTACGAGCGTACCAGCTTGTATCTATTGAAAGCTTGTTGTCCGATAATCGAATTGCCATGGTCAACACTTTGTATAAATTTTCAGGATTTGAACAATAATACTAAAGTTGTTTTTAAGTACTTAAAGCTATATGAAATAGTAGTAATATAAAACTTTATAATATAAGTAATGATTAGGACTAAATTACAAAAAATGTAAAGTAAAATACGAAATAAAACACAAACTACTCACGATAAGATCTAAAAAAGAATTGAACTATAATATAAAAGTTGTTTTTATTCCTTTTTTGGATCTTATCGTGAGTAGTTTGTGTTTTATTTCGTATTTTACTTTACCTTTTTTGTAATTTAGACCTAATCATTACTTATATTAT
Organism: Thalia democratica; assembly: GCF_965202585.1. Lineage (NCBI taxonomy): Eukaryota > Metazoa > Chordata > Thaliacea > Salpida > Salpidae > Thalia > Thalia democratica. Next base: position 66,785,353 of record NC_139165.1, read on the forward strand.
AAAGTGTTATATTACTACTACTTTATATAGCTTTAAAAATTTTAAGTTGGAATTAATAATAAATAAATAGGATTTCATAGTAGTTTAAAAAACTTTTTCAATTTTAGTTGAAACTTATCTTTTAAATTTATTAACTAACGGTTGATGGCTTACTCCCTTTTCACAATTTATAAAAAACGCATAAAATACAAAATATTATATAACAGTTATTAGATAGTAACTACAATACTGAATAGTAAATAATTTTATTCACCTGCTTCATATTTTCTTGCAGTATTTATTTTCTATTAAAGTGTTTGTGGAACTGTGTTAACTTGTTTAATGCAGAGAATTTTTTGTTTAATAAAGAAAAAGTACAGAGCAAATTGTTTTTGTTCTGTAAATTATAAATTAAAAATAAAAGTTGGTGTTTATTTTCAAATAATGACAAGTTCTTTTTTTTTTTTTTGATTTGCAGAAAGTCTTTTAATAAAATTATTTACCTTTTGAAATATATCTTAAATTATTATTTACTTTTTTAACCAAGGCTTATAAAGTATGAAAGCTAAACTGATATAAAAACTAACTTACATTAATAATTAATTTCTCATCCGTTAAATAATTTATTCTGTAATTAGTACAACAAATTCCTTAAAAATTCTAGCTTATAAGATATCTTGTTATATTTAAGAGAATTTTTTTGCTTTAATCTTCTTTTTTTTAGACGAATATCTTTATTAAGTAGCACAACAGTGTGTAAAGTAGTTTTAGTGTTACAAAAACACTTTGAAATATCAAGTTTGTAGCTGTTGTTTATTGAGAGTCAAGTCAAGACTTATAGCCATTTCACTTATTTAGAATCCGCTTAAAATATTTGATATTATCTTTTATTTTATTAAAATTTGTTAAAAGCTCTTAGATTGTAGAACTATTTCAGTAAAAGTTTTAAATTTGAAACAAATTTGAAATATTTATTGTATCTCTAAAATTAAAGCAAAGCAAAGGATTGTTTGAGTAACTACTTAATGAACTATAAATATGTACTAATTATTTTGTTAAACGATCAAAATTTGTGTTTAATGTTGATATCTAGTTTAACTTTTTATAAGTTTAAAAAAGAGGTGCTTAAGATTGATTTTTCATTCAAAAGAATTAATTACAAATTCAGGCAGTTACTAAGTTTTACCACTGAACAAATTGTCAAACTACAATTTTGCAACTAAAAGATAAAATAACAAAACATGCATAAACTTGTAAAAATTTTAGTCAAAAAAATTGTAATAATTTATTATTTTGTAGAGAAACAATTACAGTGTTTCACCGCAAAGCGGATTTTCAAATTGTAAATCTACAAAAAAATAGAAGGGTAAAAATGACAAGCGTTGGTTTGTCTATGGAATTTTTACAGTAACAATATGAAATACTCGATTGAATGGAAAATAGTAGAATCGGTAAATCTAACACAAACTATACTAACATGTGCACTATATACTATATATTGTCCTGAACAAGACGTTAAAAAGTATCCGTAATGTGTGACCCGATAACCGAAAGGTTCTTCGTGCACCAGATCCTAGGAACAAACATTTTGAGCGTATTTTTTATCCAATATTTATTTCAACAGTTTATTACAAGCAAAACAATGTTTCACTCCTATACTTGCATATAGGAGATCCTCAGTTGTTGTAAATAGGTCTGAAAAAATTTTTTTGAACAAAATAAATGGAAGTGAAACAAAAATAAAAACTAAAAACTAATGGTTTAAGAGCAAAAATAAATCTTAACTATACTAAACTTAAGTAAAAAAATTTTTTAGTTTATGTTACGCTTTTAAGAATTTTGTTGGTAAGATAGACAATAAGGCAATTTAACAAAAATTTTCTAACTTTGTAACTAAAGTATATTAATTCAAATTGTGCGCCAATATAGTTACGTCATAAACCTAACTTTGAAATTTTTATCTTTAAGTTTAAACAGTCAATTTGTAGCATTATCAATTGCAAATATTGTGTTTAGTATTCTTTTTGTTTTTTCTGGCAACTAACTTCAATGTGAGTCATGTTTTACTATTTTAACGTATATAGCACTATATATTTTTTTGTCTATCTTACCAACAAAATTCTTAAAAGCGTAACATAAACTAAAAAATTTTTTTACTTAAGTTTAGTATAGTTAAGATTTATTTTTGCTCTTAAACCATTAGTTTTTAGTTTTTATTTTTGTTTCACTTCCATTTATTTTGTTCAAAAAAATTTTTTCAGACCTATTTACAACAACTGAGGATCTCCTATACGCAAGTATAGGAGTGAAACATTGTTTTGCTTGTAATAAACTGTTGAAATAAATATTGGATATAAATCTCCTTAAAGACATTTAAGTCGAGAACTTTAAATTGTTTGATTTAGAACAAGTTACAGTATTTTTTATCCTTCAATAAGCTAACTATACAGATTTTTTAGATTTTATTTTAATTTTATTAACATTAAAAATCCAACCCTTATTCTACCTTTTACTTAACAAATATTTTTGGAAAAAGCTTATTTATTTTACATCATAACATAACTGTGGTAACAACAACAATAATGATTAAAAAAAAAATTAAGTGTTTACCACTCTTTTCTTTCTTTTAAACAACATTACATTATAAATTAACCATATGAAAAATGAGTTTATTAATAATTGCTAACTCTACAATTTCTAACTTTATAAAGTTTTTTTTTAATCCATTAGATTTCAATACCTCACTATGTACCGTAATTTAATTGTTTGTGTTTAGAGCCTATAATTTAATAGTTCTTATTTAAAAAATTTTTTAGCATTGATTTTTATATTGATTCTGTTTTAACCATAATTTCAATTTTTTTTGTCAGGTTCTCAAAAATGTTTAAAAAAATAAACTATACTTGAGCAATTAATCTTGAGCCACTTATATGTATACTTCACTATTCTTTATTTTCTTTTTATTTAGGAATACACTAGTTGTTAATTAGTATTTTTAATCTATTTTTATTATTCGTTTAATTTTACGAGATATCAGAAACATTAAATAAAAAGATGTTTGTTCATTTATGTTTCTTCCTAGCAGAGCTTTCTAAAGTAAATTTTACAAGTACAAATTCGAGTTTTGAACATAGTTTTTTTTGATTTAAAATTTAGTACTAAAGAGGAAAAAGTTAGTATTTTAAAAATAAAGGCCTAACAATTTAGACTAAAAGTAAATAAATTCTTTTTTTAATCCAAGTAGATACATATCTTGTTTTAGTAGAAGAAAATAAATGTGAACTAGATAGTTTATAACAAATAAAAATGTGTATAGGCTTATATCAAAATCTGACTTAACCCAAGTTTAATTAATTAAATTGTATGCTATAAATCGAAACATCAATAACAAATATCATTAACTATTGCTAAAACCTAGTTTTATTTCAGGTTTTTTAGTTACATACATAAATGAAATATCCTAAATTTCACATCACTTTTCTTGTCACTGTAATAGTCATCATATACTTGCATGTTTTATATTACAACCACCAGGATAGTTTAGATAAAAAGTTTTCAGAACTAAAAGACTCATTACTTTATAAAAATTCAGTTAAAAGTACAAAAGCTGTACTTTTGGTTTCGCAATGCCGCTCTGGTTCAAGCATTTTGGGGGAGCTATTCAATCAAAGAGTTAATGTATCGTACTTGTACGAGCCTCTGTACCCTTTTCGTGAAAAGGACTTCTTTCAAACTCCTGTTAGCCTAAAAGAAAGTTCGGTAGCCGCGTTAAATGCAATGATTAAATGTGATTTCTCAAAATTGCCACAGTTATACGAAGAGGCATACCGATTTACTAAACAGCCTGACGATGAGAGGTTTGTAATATTTTAATCTTTTTTGATTTTCATTATTTCTGTTATTTTGTGATTATTATCTATTCTTTGTACAGTTTAAATTACACTATTTGAATTTGGGTCTCAACTGTTGTTTTTTTAACCAACAGATGTTTGTCAAACAAACTGTGCTTTGCAACTTGCGCCAAATGTAGTAAGTTCCTACAAAGAGATGCAAAAGAAACCAAATTAGTTAGAAGCGATGGTTTTGTTTATCTTGATAAACTAAACAGCCATTGCAAAAAAAGCTTATTTTTTGCCGCTAAACTTAACTACTTGAGAAACGTAGAAAACATCGCATCGCAAATTAACTCAGACGAAATTAAAGTTATAGTACTTGTTAGAGACCCTAGAGCAATATTAAACTCGCTTTTAAAATCTAGAAAAATATCCGTTTGTGACACTGATTGCATTAAGTAAGTTCTTACTTTGTTATAAACTTATAAATAAAAAACTTTTAAGCTTTTTGCCAATGCATAAAGTATTACTAGTTCCTCAAAAAAAAATTGTACTTTGAAAAGTTCTTACTTTTAAAATACATTGTTTTAATAATACTTTTCTACTACTTTTACATTGATCAATAAAGATATAAACCGTAAGTTTAAATGTTTCAAAAATTTTAGTCCTAAGTGTTAATTTTTTTAGTTGTTTATTATTTTATTTGGAAAACATTTATTATTAGCATTTAATAACTTATTATCAATCTTATTTATAATAAAAACATTTTGTTTAGCTAAACAATTGTGTTAAAGTTATATATACATATTTTAATACTTCTTTTTTAATTTGACAACGTTACAAGGAAAATTTTATTTTTATTTAAAACTTATAAGTATATATATATATACCAACATGATGCAATATTAAAGTATGTTTACCGGTATTTTTTTTAAACTGCTTCTTTGATAGCTAGAGTATCATCAAAATATTTTGTACTAACTTATGTTCGAAAACAGCTCTAATTTTATAAAATTGAAACAAGGACTTTTTTTAGTTTTTGTAAAATTACTAAATAAAGAAAACTAACTGTTCAAAAACTACGTTTTTTCAAGTTACTATTTTACTACGTATTTTTCTTACTATATAAATATAAAACTCATATTTTTAAACTTTGTAGCAAGTTTCATAATTGCATATTTAAAAAAGTTGTTCCAAAAACTGCTAAGAAAAATATGTAAACTGACAAAGTTTAGTTAGTAATTGAAATTAAAATTATTTAGAATTATTATTCAATTAATACAACTTTGTACAGAATTTCGAGCTAAACTTGTAGTCTTAATGGTTTTTCTAATCATTATAAACATTTTGTACTTATTTTACTGTTAATCATATTTAATTACGACCGCTATAAAGTTTTGAATATAGTCTAAAATTCTTGCTGAGTTGTATTTAGAAATATATTTTTTTATGTGAAATATTATGCTTTTATCTAAAAAAAACTTTTCAGGAAAGAGGCTGGGATTATTTGCGATCGTTTAGAGAAAAACGTACTCTACAAACTTGAGTCTCAAAACAGTAGGATGATGATAGTTAAACACGAAGATTTTTCACTCCGACCGGTTTTTTGGACTGAAAGTATCTATAACTTCATTGGATATCCCACAACAAAAGATTTGATTGACTGGGTTAAAACAGCAACTTCGAATGGGAATTTCCACAACCAAGGCAGTACTAAACGTGTATCTTCTGAAGTTATTTACTCTTGGAGAAAAAGTTTATCATTTGAAAAAGTAATTGCTGTACAAGACGTGTGTAAACTTGACTTGTTGAAATACAAAGTGTTCGATTCTGAAACTGAGCTTCGTAACTTAAAAATACCTTCTTTTCAATCTTTTAACTAACAACTTTTACTATAATCAAACTCAGTTTTGACCTAAACAATATCTACTTTTTTTAACCAAAAAAGTTGTTCAAAACTTTTTATTGTAACCAAATATAGTTTTAATTTTGTTATAGTATTTAGATTCAATTGCTAGTTCAACTATTTAGAAAAAATTTAAATTGAAATTGATTTTAGACTTAAAATTTAGATGAAATTTAATACTTTTGAAGTACTTTATATTATTTTTTTTTTCATTAAAATTTTTCAAATAGAATGCGAAATGTTCTAGTTTTTTATTAATACACTAGAAATTGAATCAATAGTACTCAATTTTTTGTTCAAGTTACTGTTCAAGGTTATTTTAAGCTAGAATGAAATAAACATAACCAGTTGTATATATATTATTTGGGTAGCTGTCTAAATTGCGCGAGCGTACAAAATTGCATGAAAACACAAAATTGCAGGAAGATACTTTTGCACGAAGACTAATTTGCACGAGAGCACAAAATTTCACGAATATAAAATTGCACGTAGACAAAATTGCACGAAGGTTTATTTTTGCACGAAAACACTTTTGCACGAGGGGATATTTTAGCACGAGCAGACAATTTTGGACGCAGTAACTTTTGCACGAAGGGTCATTTTTGCACGAGTGACAATTTTGCAAGAAGGGTCAATTTTGCACGGGTTTTGTTTCCTGCCCAGGGACGGGTCAGAATTGCACGTAGAAGTTTTTGCACGACGGGACAAAATTGCACGAGAAGACTCTTTTGCACGAATTTTTTTATTATTATTTAATAAAATAAAAACTCAGAATTAAAAAATGTAATAACTAAATAATAATAAAAATTAAAAAAAAAAAAATGGTAAGTTAAAAATCACAAATCAAAAATAATAAATAAATAAATAATTAAGTAAAAAATAACAAATCAAATAATAATAAAAAAAAGAAAAAAAATAGTAATTACTATTGAAAAAAAAAAATTATAAAAAATAATAAATAAAATTTTAAGTAGATTAAAACAAAAAAAAAATCAGAAATAAAAAAATCAAACAACTAAATCATAAATAAATTAAGAAAAATAAAGAAGATTTATATAAATAAAAAATTAAATAATAAATACATAAAATAAAAGTCCAAATAAAAGTTAATAAAAAAAGTCACAATAAATGAATTAAATAAATTGAAAAAAAATTATAATAGTTTAAAAAATTCAAAATGAAAAAATTTAATAATCAAACAAAAAATCAATCAAAATTAAATTATATAAATAAAAACAAAAACTAGATTATAAAATTATATTCTAGCCTTTATCAAAATATAATTACCAAAAAAAGTTTTGTTTATATTAATAAATGTTTTTTTGTTAAAAATAGGAATTAACTAATGGTAGCTGTTGGTTTCATTTTATTTAAAAGCTTGTATCTCCTTTTTCTTCTAAAAAAGCAAGAAGAAAATAGCTTCTGACAGTGCTTTTTTACAAGTCTGGGTTAGATAAAGAGAGAAAAAAAGAGCAGCAGAAACTTAAAAGCTAATTAGAGTAAAACGCGTACAAATAGTGATGCAACTACGATAAAGTTTAGACAAATAGAAAATAATAAAGTATAAATTATGTTTCTATTTTTAGAATCCTTAGATTTTGTAGATACAAAAACAAATAACAGTAAATTGGCAGACCTTGCAAGATTTTCAATCAATAGATCTCAAAATTTCAGTATTTTTCACCCTATAGAGCAGAGATCGGCAAACTGCGGCCGCGGGCCATTTGCGGCCCTTGAAGGGTCAATCTGCGGCCCGCGAGCACGTTATTTTTTAAATTGAATGCGGCCCGCGAAAGAAATTTCTGCGGCGAGCGATCATGTAAATATGGCCTGCTGAGCAAAATATATTCTAAGTTCAATTTTTTAAGGTAAAAATGTTGTAGTTTATTTGAATTTTATTAGTTTCATTTGAAGTCCTTGTATAACATTTTGAAACTATTAAAAGGCTTCACTGCTTTAAGTTAAAATTGTAATAAAGACAGATTAGCAATCGAGTTGTGTTTTTTTTCTCGGTTTCATAATAACTTTTTTCTTACAATAACAAATTATAGTCTGTAAAAAACAGTCTTTAAAGTACTTAAAAGTTATTTATATAACACCTATTAAGTAAATGAATAAAATGCAAATGTTTTCCCTGTGTACAAAAGAAATGTTAACAAAAATGTCATTTCTTTACAGTTTATATATTTTCTTTAGTATGTAACTTACACCTAAGATATTTTGTCACTATATTTAAGTGTACACAAAATCATTAAAAGTAAGATAAAATGGTTTGTTTTATTTAGATTTTAACACATTTTAAATGTTTTCTGTGCACTTTACTTTAATTTCTATGCAGACTAATGTCACAGAAATGGTCATTCTTAGACCACTTTTAAAACAATATTTAAGTTAAATTAAGTTTAATTTAAGCATAATTTTCAATCATAATTGTTTTTGCATATAATATCTAAGAATGTACAGACACATTTAAATCAATAAATATGACATAAGTAAACTAGTTTTTGTTCAGTATAAATTTTAATTTTACAAACAAAACTTTTTGGCAATTTAAGTTAATTTCTTTGCATTTTATTGCACACTTAAATACACAGATGATCTTTTTTGGAAAAACCTATTTAATACAAACTAGATTTAGGAATGATAAATTTGTTGAGTCTGTGTATTATTAATCAAAATTGTTTAAATTTAAGCAAATAAACAACTTAACATTGTTACACACTCAGACTAAGTCAGGCTAGTTTATAAACCTTTCGAATATCATGCAAGTTTAGCCGTTTTTCGGTTTTTGACTTAAACTGTTTTTTTTTCTAAAATGTAACGAAAGTTTTTTGATCAGTCAGGCAAGAATTTTTGCTTTGAAGAGTGGCAATGTAAACTTATGATGTATGTTTCGTTCATTTCACAGCTTTGGTTTTAATCATGATATATGTTAAGTTTTAAGTCTTGCAGCTGCTATAATTAGAAATATAATTTTTATTATTGTTTACATATAAATGTGAACAATTATTGTTGCCAAAAAACTTTGAATTTTGAAAAAACTTGAAATTTGACAATTTAAGCTAAAAAATCTAGATCTTGAGAATTTTCGAAAATACCTTTAAGTTTTAAACTATTTTTACATGTAAATTAATGAAATTTTGACTTTACACAAAAGATCTATCATTTAATACGTTTTTTGTTCTCAAAAATTTTATTTATTAAAAAACAAATTTTAAGTCGCCAAACAGTATCTTTTAAATTTGCTATACTATTTTAGACATTTTTTTACTTCACACTTATTTTATACTAAAAATAGACTAAAAAACTTGCATTTTTAAAAACATGGAATAAATTTAGAAAACCTGGAAAAAGTTTCTTAAAAACCTTAGGCAGCCCTGAAACTGTTTATATTCTTTCTAAGAGTTAAAAATAGCACAATTATTCTTTGTTTGACATAAGTTTTTTATAAGTTTTCTGTGTGTTTTTAATTTATTTCTACGCACATCAATGTGCAGAGATGCTCATTTTTAAACCACATTTTTAAATAATACTTAAATAAAATAAGTTAGTAAAAATACCTCAAATAAATATTTTTAGATGAGCAGCATTTGTTGTTGCTTTCATCTTAATAGATCGATTAAAGTCCTAATTTGATTTATTTAACTTTAAAATATCAGAAATTTCCTTAAAGCGACTTTTTGTTGTCACTGAAGAAATTAACACAAAATTTTTACTACAACCAACACAAGTTCTTTAAAAAAAATTCAAATCTAAACGGTGTCTCCTTTGGAGTATTTACTTTTGCTTCTTTATAACTTACCTTGACAATTTTTTCTGATAAGTTTGTAGTTACTGAAGATAATAGTATGCTTTGTTAAAAGTGACTTAAGCAATTTGTTTTTTTTTTTTCGTTTCTCGCAACAACTCCTAACTAACGTTTTGTGATTTTTATAAATCGTCTTATTTTTCTAATATACTCTTTTTTATAAGCAATGTTTTTATTGCAGATAAAGCAATAAATAATTTCTACAATTATTTTCTATATTTCGTGAGTTTTATTTAAAACAGGGCTGCCAAACAAACAAACAAACTAGTAGAAAAATTCACACTTGTTTAAACCTATTTAAGACATTTTAGAAAACTTAGGTGTACGTGTGTATTTTTTATTTCAAACACTTTGAATAAATCTTTGAATTATCAGAATAGTTTTTATGGCTTTAGTGAAGTTTACTAATTATAATTTTTACAGTTCGTTCTAAGTATTTTGTACTTTGTTATGATTATACTTTAGTTAAATATTAAAGCTTTTGTGTTTTCAAAGCAAGTTTTTCGCTTTTTTAACTTTTAATAAACTCAGGCTGGTTTTATGTAATTTAGACATTTTTGCTTTAAAAGTGAGAACCAAGTAAACGACTAATTAATTGTTAATAAGAAATTTTATTAAAGTGTTTAAGCATTAATTATGCTAAAAAATTCTTATAATTTTCTACATAACATATAAGTATTAAATTTTTTTAATTAAAAGTGCAATTTATTTAAAACAAAAATAAATTTCAACAGTTGAAAATTTTTAAAATATGAAAAAGTGGTTGACAATATAAAAAATATATAAAAGTGACTTATAGATGGTTTTAAAGCTTGGTTTTTATAGAGAGTTAGGTTGTAAGTAAAAAAAATATATTAAGTTAACCTTATTAACTTTTAATGATAGTACATAGTTATCAAGTCTTGAGTATATTAGTTTATGAAAATTTTATTCCACTAAATATGTATAATTTTAATAAGTATTCTATATGTAGCTAAAAGTCTTAAAAAATAATAAAATGATTTTTTTTTGTTAGTATCACTAAAACTGCGGCCCGCGAAGATTTTGGAAACTTGAAATTTGGCCCGCGAGCACCAACTGCCTGCCGACCCCTGCTATAGAGCCTAAATCTTAAATACGTTATATATTTGTAGTAGAAAGAACTCTTTTTTTTACTTTAAGACTTTGTATTTAATATCTACTAAACATTTACAAGCTTTTAAAAATCTAAATAAATTAAAACATGAGTTCAATTTGTCTAATCTAATTTTTAAAACAAAGGTGTTTATGCATTAGAACTACACAGCCATAACAAAACTTTCTATACAATGCACAATTAAAGTTTCATCAGACGGATTTTTTTCCTTTCTAAGTTTACCTAATTGTCTCACTATTTTGCATGCTAGTTTTTTTCTGTGCAAAAGTATTTTCGTGCAATTTTGTCCCTTTGTGCAATTATGTACTCTCGTGCAACTAAAACGGGTGGCTTGGCGTTTAGCCAACAGATCTTTCGCTCTATTGAGCACAAAAGATAGCTTTTTTTAATGAAGTAAAATCATTCAACCGTATAAATTGATGCTAACAGCTAAACAGTAAAACACAACATAACATTTTTGAGTGAAACAATAAAATCTTATAATATTTGAAGTTATAAACAGTAGTAATGGTGACACAGTTAACAGCAAATAGATAAATAAAATTGGTGTTAGCCTAATCTAAGAATGTGATTATAGTGTGAATATTATAAAATTTTAAGTCCATTTGTTTAGTTGAAGTTCTCATTATTTATAAATGTGTTAAATTTTCTTTACAAAATTAATTGACCCCTCCCTATAATAGCCTTAGTAACATTTTGTTTGTTTCTTTGTTCATACAATTTATCTGCCTTTATGAAATATTTTCAAGTATATTGCTTTAAAAAAGATGCAGGATATCTATTTTTAGTGAACATTAAATTTCAGCAAGGTAATTTAATTAGCCCTGTTTTATATCAGCAGAGCTAATTTGACTCCTTTAGTGACATTTTAAAAAAACAAGTTTTAAAGAAACCAAAATCTAGATTCAAAACTTTTTGAGTTAAAAGGTGAGTACCAGCAGGTGTGGGCCCAGCAGAATACCAATTGACATTTAAAAATATGACAATGCTAGGTTTTGAACCCGCACAGTTGGGATATGACTGTCCTGAAGCCTTACGCCTTAACCGCTCGGCCATCGGGACTTGCTAAAGTTATCATATTTAGCTTTTATAAATCTAGAAATTTTTCCCAAATTTCTGCACTGCAATTATATTCTTAGATGTAAGTTCAAGAAATTATGCTAAAACAATTAACTATATGTCTATTTGGCTAAAATTACTAAAAAACTAAATAAAAAATGAATTCATAAAACAAACATAAGATACGAACTTATTTATTTTTAAAATAATTTGTTTACAACAACATTAAAGTCATTTTAAATGTTCTTTTGTGTTTGTTTAAGCCTAAAAGTTCATTTATTGTAAATTTTTTTATTAAACATGCTAAACTTACATATTTTAACTAGTTTTCTAACTTATGTGATAAAAACCTCTACTTAGGACGTTTTAAAAGTTTTTTTGTATTTATTTTTACCAAAAAGTTTGAACTTTGTAAGATTATCTTTTTTATAACTGCTTACCAAATCATTTTAAATTGTTTGTTGTCATAGGAAATTATATTACCTATACAAACTGTTACTAAGTTTAACTGCTGAACAGATTATTAAACTATCTGAATTGTAATATATGTTGTCAATAAGGATTGTAGGTAGATATTTTTAGGAAAAGTTACTTTCTTTGTTAAGTACAGTATTTGTTTTTTTTTTTTTCATAAAGCTTTCTTTAAAATAACTTTAAAGACGCTTCAATTGTGTTTTTGTTTCTGTAAAAAAGTTTATTTATTGTAAGTTTATATATTATACCTGCTTAAACTAAAGTTTCATTTTTTTTTGTATTTTTTGTGCTAAAAACCTCTACATAAGAGGTTTTATAAGCATTTTTACGTTTTTTGTTACTAAAAAGTATAATTTTTTTTTTTGTTAAAACTGTTATCTTTAAATTAAAACTGTCTGTCTAATTTATGTACTAAAACAATATTTTAGAATTTTGGATTCTATAACTTTGTTTTCGTGTTTATAAAACCTTAAAAGTATATTTATTCTTATATTCTCTACTTAAATTGCCTATAAAGCCATGCCTCGACCAATAACTAATGTTAAATATGTACAAAAGGGTTCTACTAAGTACGTTTAAACAGTTTTTTAGGTTTATTTTAAGTGAAAGACTAATTATTGAAAAAGTTTAATTGAAACTTTTAAAATTATTACTTATAACTACTAAAAATGAGTTCTAGTTATTACGTTTAAAACTTTTTTTTCTTTTATTTTAAACATAAATTTATTAAAGTTATTTTTTATTTAAAATTAATTAAATTCCAACCTTTTAATCTATAAATTTGTTTTATTACGTTTCTACAGTTTCTTTTTTTGTTTTAAGAAAAAAATTATATTTGTTCACCAGTTTTAATAATTTTTACATCTTAAAGTGCAAACTTTTTTTTAAAAATACAATTTATCATTATACTTTAAATAAGTAAATGCTACTTTTTATTAGTTTTTATTTAAAATAGAAACAATTAATAAATAATTATATGTTAAAAATATCCCTTTGCGTATTTAAATTAACTAAAAAAATATAATACGTTAATTAATGCTTTTATTAAAAATATTTCAAAATCGTGTAATTTTATTTTACATTAAATGTAGAAAAATTATAAAAGTTTTTGTTTAAAACTTTTAAATCGATATTATAAGTCTTATTAAACAACAATTATTTTATCTTAGTATTTAATTTATATATAAAATAATTTTGAATAGGTAAGGTTGATTTTTACATGTAATTTTTAAACAAAATAATATTTATTTAGATATTTTAACCTTTAGATCAACATAACTAATTTGTACAAATAGCGAAAGTTAGATAAAGTATAGTGTAAGAATACATTAAAAAACACTTGAAAATATGCCTGTTTAAAACTGATATTTAAACTTAATTTTTCCAACTCGCATTGGTTTCATCGCTATTTAACTATTTACGATAATAAACTTTCATATTAGATAACAGTAAGCTTTTTTTAAACGTTGAATACTTTCTTCAAAAAAGCTATTTTTTGTGCTCAGTAGAGCGAAGGATCTGTTGGCTAAACGCCAAGCCACCCACTAAAACACCTACCCGTGTATTTTTTTTTTTTAATATTATTTTAATTCATATTGAAGTTTAGTATAATTTCAATTTAATTTAAGTTTACACCAATACATGTTTATTCTTTAATAGGGTTATTTTAACTATAATGAAATTCTAGTTTCATTTTTATTAAAATATAAAAAAATTATATTAGTTTTTAAACACAATATTTTTTTTCAATAAAAAAAAATTAAAAAAAAAAGAATAAATAAAATAAAATGAATTATACTAATACATGCTTATTGTTTTTATTTTTTAAAAACAATAGCTACACTACCGTGTCTGTTTTTTTTTTCTTTGTTTGAAAAGTTTTTTTTTCATTTAAGAGAGAGGTTTACATTATTTATTGTTTTTAAAGATAAATTTAATTTATATTTTCTCTTAAACAAAAAACAATCTTTGTTTTTAAATTAAAAGTTAGGGCAGGTGGAATTGCAAATGATGAATTTTACTTGCTTGACCCTCAAAAAACGTATATAGTTGCAGAGGGTTAGTAAGTCTGATGTTTTTCTACCTTAGAAAAAATAATTTAATTAACCTTAAGTTTAGCTTTTATTATTTATCATTTTATTATAAATTACTCACAATTACTATGTTTTTGTTTTTACCATCACACTTATATTATGCATTGCATTATATGCAGCAATTATATTATTACATGAAAAATTGATTTTTAGTAATTATCCGGATTTTTGGTTATCCGGACATGTTTACCGAAAAATCTTGCCCAATGTGTCCGAATAAGTGAATAAGCACTGTACTTGTAAAATAAGGATTGAAATTAACAGGCAACATACTTTTTTTGAACTTGTACATAACGACTCCTAAGTCATACCAAAACATGTTTTCAACATCTAAATTTTTTTGATATTTTTATACTGCTAATATTTTCATTTTGACTTTTAAAATGTATGCACCTTACAGCTCTATTTCAAGTTTATTGATCTCAGTAATTTTAGTTCTACTTGCTCTACCCCAACAAAGTAATCCATATCTAACATGACTCATTAGAAGTGAGTTAAAAATATAAAAAAAGAGTTTTGATTTTAATAGTACCGTGTTTTGTATAAAATACCTATTGTCTTTAATAGTTTTGTTTTTAATGTTTCAATATGGTTAGACCAATTAAGATTACTGTCAATTGTAACACCCAAATATTTATAACTATTTACCTTTGATATAGTTGAATTACCAATTTTTATATCTACACACCATGTTAGGCCTTTCACCGTACCTGTGAAAAAAGCTCCAGACATAATCCGATAAACGCGTGCTTTGTTTTTTATTTATATTTAAAAAAGTATGTTTATGGTTAGCATATCTACCGTATTATGTCTGGAGCTTTTTTCACAGGTACGGTAAAAGGCCAAACATGGAGTAGAGTATTGTTTCAAAGATCAAACATGCATCCAACGGAGTAAGTAGACTTTGCCGAACTTGCAATACAGAAAGAGCAGTAATTGCAGCAGAAGATAAAGACCTACTTCTGAATAAGCGGCAAGATTTATCAAATATTTGTCCCCACAACCGACGATTCTACTTTAAATAACTCTGTCTACTTATGTACTAATTTATTTCACAACACTCACATTACAATCACAAACACTAGCAAGTTTAATATTTCATGTTTTTAAGCTGTATAAATTATTGACCAATTTGTTAAGTTTATTATGACGTAACATTTCTGCACAACTTGATTTACTTTTCATTTTAAAAACTTGCCTATTCTTAGAGCTTTTTGAGGTTAGTGCCTACTTTTATTACATTTGTATTTTTTGTAGACAATTTTATATAAATTTATGTTTTTATCCCAAACTTTGTTTTTAAACCATAAAGTTCATTTATAGTTACTTACTACCTACACTAAACATAATTATACATGCTTTTTCTGCTTTTTTTCTAATGTGTGTTAATATTTTATAGACTCCGTAGATCTGTTCTTAAATTTATTGGAGAGCAGTGAAACGCCGTTAGTTGAAATAAAGTTTTAGCACAAGAACATCTGTAGTAAATATTCCGATAAGCTTAGCTTACCAGGATCTCCAGGATTTAACGCCTTTTAACGTTACATCTTATATATATATAATAAGGGTATTATTTATACTTGAACACCTTATTGAATCACCACAAAGCAAGATTACAAATTAATAATGAAAAAATGCGCTTACAAAGAAAAACTTAATTTTGAAACAACGAGCAAAAAACCAAAACGACCAATAAAAATAAAAGATAACAAAATATAATGTGGTATAATCCCCCATTCTGTACTTCAGTCAAAACAAATATTGACAGAGAATTTATAAATCTAGTAAAAAACATTTCAACAAAAATAACCCATTATCAAAGATCCTAAACAAACATAATATGTGAATCAGTTATTCATGTATGGCAAATTTGGAGAGATCAATTAAGTCAAACAATCAAAGGATTTTAAACAAAAGTTATTTGATGAAAAATCAATGTAATTGCGCTGGTGGCTGTAAATATGATGTGAAGGGGGGCAATTGCTGTTCAAAGAAAATTATTTACAAGGCAACAGTTAACTCTGACCTTGAAAAGAAGTTCTACATCGGCTTATGCTCCACTCAGTTCAGATTTTGGTATACTAACCATAAAAAATATTTTAAAGGTGTTGCATACAAAAATGAAACTGAGCTTTCAAAGTATGTTTGCGGTCTAAAGCGCAAAAACATTTATTTTAAATTAACTTGGGAGATGATAAAAAGAGCTAAAAAGAGCGCAGCCAATAGCAGATGGTAATAACCCTGTTTGTAGGCTGTGCTTAAAAGAATCAACAGCTGTTGTTATGTATGCGTTAAAAAAATAAAAGGATGTTTAAGGGCATAGGGGGGGTAAACACCCTTTTTTGGTTTTTGATCTTATTTTATACAGTTTTTACTAAGCTACAAAATGCTTTTTACAGATTAAAAAAATTCAAAACAGTTTTTGAGATATAGCTGGACAAAGTTGGAGCAAACAATAGGTTCCTTATGGGAGGTGCAAACTAAAACGGCAAAAATAGACTATTTCACTAAAAATCTATCTTCTCCTACGTTTTTTGAGATAACTACCTCAAACTTTTAGGAAATGTTCCTTGATATATTTAGAAAATTCTGTCGCAAGGGATTTTTTAAAAATTGAAAAATAAAAGATTTATATAAAAACTAAACAAAAAAACCAGTTTTTTTTTGTTTTTTGTTATAAAATTTTTATTTTTTAATTTTTTTTTAATTCTATTCTAACAGAATTTTCTAAATAATGCAAGGAACATTTCCTGAAAATTTGAGGTAGTTATCTCAAAAAACGTAGGAGAAGATAGATTTTTAGTGATTTCTAGTTATTTGCAGTTTTAGTTTGCGCCTCCCATAAGGAACCTATTGTTGCCTCCGACTTTGACCAGCTATATCTCAAAAAATATTTTGAATTTTTAAAATCTGTAAAAAGCATCTTGTAGCTTAGTAAAAACTATATAAAATAAGATCAAAAACCAAAAAAGGGTGTTTACCCCCCTATGCCCTTAAGTTAGAGGAGTGAATTCATATTGTCTTGTAGACATATGAAAAAGCTCCTCTAAAAATACAATAAATTTTCAGGTATTTTATAGCCACTTAACTGTTGTTTTTGTTAATTTTAGTTGTTGGAAAGTTAGATGGTAGATCGATTTTTGTACTGAATGTTTGTAATGCACAATATTATGTAATACTGTTTTTTGTTTTTTTGTATAACTTTTGCATCTATGTTTAGCAAAGTGCTTTTTAAGAGATATAAAATTAAGATTCAAATTGAAGTTTAGGTTATTTTAAGATGAAATTAAAATATAAAAATGTCGCTTTTAAAGTTTAACAAGTTTTAATTTCATCTTAAAATAACCTAAATTTCAATTTGCATCTTAATTTTATCTTTATCTCTTTCAATTATCTGTCCTAGTATATAGTTACTCACTGAAGTTATATGAATTTTTGCTAGTTTATTGTCGATTGGTATATTAATTTTTGCACAAGCCGTTTTGCATGATTTTTGATAGTTTCAAAATTACGTCATAATCTATTTATGCAAAAATTTTTTAACTTTCATTAGTGATTTTGTTTTGTGCTTTATTTTAAACTTGTTTTGAAGCTGATGAGTGAATAGTCACAAAACTCGAGTCCTTCCAGTTTTGCATCTTTAAATAAACCTTTTTTTAATATATATATATATATATATATAGTTTTTGTGTCAAAACTTTATCCGACAAATGGCGTTTCACTGCTCTTTATCAGGATCTCCAGGATTTAACGCCTTTTAATGTTACATCTTATACATATATATATATATTAATTTTTATTTTATTTTATTTTTTCAAATACAAACAGTTTCTCTTTTTTCTTACTTACAGTATTTCTTTATTCTAGTTTATTTTTTATACAACTAAATACTTGAAATTAGATATTGGTTTATTTGAGTTTGCAACAGCTGATTGTGAGTTCACACTGGTGGCAGTGATCACATGGTTGGATTGTTGGTGTGTTTTTTGTTGTAGCGTCAATAGATACCTGCTTGAGGATTTGAGCTTTATTATAATCCCACTATTTGTGGTTTTTGGTGTTGAGATTTTAACCTTTTGAGTGTTTGCCAAATGACCTGTCACCAGAGGTTTTTTTCAATAAAGGGTTAGGATTAGTTTTTATTTTGGTTAGTTAAAAAAAATTATTACATAGACAGATTTAGTTTCATTTCAGTTTAAAGATATTTTTTTTTCTAGTAAATTTAAAGGGCAGGTGGAATAACACGTGATGAGCTCAAACTTACTTGCATGACCTTCAGAAAACGTTTATTGTTGCAGAAAGTGAGTAATTCTGATATTTTTCTACCTTAAAAAACAAAACAAAAAATAGTCAAGTCCCCAGAAAACGTTTATCATTGCAAGGGTAGAGTTTGAGACTGATGTTTCTAACCATAAAAGTTAAGGGCATAGGGGGGGGGGGGTAAACACCATTTTTTGGTTTTTTATCTTATTTTATATAGTTTTTACTAAGCTACAAGATGCTTTTTACAGATTTAAAAAATTCAAAATAATTTTTGAGATATAGCCGGTCAAAGTTGGAGGCAACAATAGGAACCTTATGGGAGGCGCAAACTAAAACTGCAAATAACTAGAAATCACTAAAAATCTATCTCCTCCTACGTTTTTTGAGATAACTACCTCAAATTTTCAGGAAATGTTCCTTGCAATATTTAGAAAATTCTGTCGGAACAGAATTTGAAAAAATTAAAAAATAAAAATTTTATATAAAAAATAAACAAAAAAAACATTTTTTTTTTAGTTTTTTTGTTATAAAGTTTTTATTTTTTAATTTTTTTAAATTCTGTTCCGATAGAATTTTCTAAATTTATCAAGGAACATTTCCTGAAAATTTGAGGTAGTTATCTCAAAAAATGTAGGAGAAGATAGATTTTTAGTGAAATAGTCTATTTTTGCCGTTTTAGTTTGCGCCTCCCATAAGGTTCCTATTGTTGCCTCCAACTTTGACGGCTATATCTCGAAAATTATTTTGAATTTTTAAAATCTGTAAAAAGCATCTTGTAGCTTAGTAAAAACTACATAAAATAAGATAAAAAACCAAAAAAGGGTGTTTACCCCCCCCTATGCCCTTAATGTTTTTGTACATTTATTTAACAATTGAAAAAACTAACAGATCGCTCACTTGTAACATTTTTAATATAATGAGTTTATTTTAAGAAATGAAATTAATTAAAAACTAATGCCAGGAAGTTTTAGCATTTCTATTTTCTGATAACATGCTGTCCTCTTATTATACATAAAACTAACAGAATTTTGTTATTTGTTTTTAAACAGTTAAAACAATATTTGATTATTAGAAATATCAACTGTTATAAAACTGTTATTTTGTAATAAAATATTTAAAAAAATTTCAGTTATTTAATAAAGTTTTATTAGTTAATTAAACAAAATGTTGGCAAATATGTTAAAGGAACATAAAAACAAAAGAGAACAAACAAAAAAACAAGTCGAAAAAAAGAGGTTTGCAGCTGTGTCAGCAGTAAATACTTTTAATATGCAGTTTATGGAAGAAATTGATAAAGAGTAAGTTTTAAAATTGTGTAGCCAATGTGCTTATTTTGTGTATTGTTGTGGCCTACAAAAAGGTCTTATTTATTCTTAACAATTTGTTTAGTACAATTAGTATAGTTAAAAATGCCTCTATACAACTGTCACTAAAATTGATCTAGGTTTGTCAAAGTTTAAACTTTACCTACTATTTCTACTAAATTGTTATACTTAGTGTTAAACAATATTTTTTAATAAGGTATCTTATTGTTTAGTTTTGTTATAAACACTTTTTTTATATCATCAATAATTGATTTTTAGTTCAGTTTATAATGTTTTATTATAAGTTACTTGGTTGTTTAATAATCAGTTTATAATAATATTTTACTTTATTATAAACAGGAATTGTTTAGGGGTAGGGAGTACTTGGGTGATGTTTGCTGGACTTATGAGTCCATATGATTTCGATGTGTTTTTACTTCATTAAGCAGAATCTTAAAAAGGAAAAAAAAATTGCAAAAAGTATGTAGCCAAAAAAACTAATTTTAATCCCAAAAATCACATATTTTTTGACTTAAACAGTAATAAAATCACTTATACATGTTCTAAACTTATAATTTATATCTGAAATAAAAGCTTATACTTATTGACATTGATTTAAAGACATATTAACTGTTTATGGTGTATTATGAAAATTTGAAACTGTTGTTTTTGTTTATTTTTGTATAAAATTTTAATTTTTTAATTTAAAAAAAAATCTTTCAGACATAATTTTTTAAATATGCCAACAAACGCTTCCTGAAATTTTAAGGTAGTTATCTCAACAAACGTAGAAGTAGATAGATTTTTAATGAAATAATCTGTTTTTTCCGATAAGTTTCCGACTCCCATAAGGAACCTATTGTTGCCTCCAACTTTGTCCAGCTATACCTCAAAAGTTATTTAGAATTTTTTAAATCTGTAAAAAGCATCTTGTAGCTTGGTAAAAACTATATAAAATTAGATCAAATTGTGAAAAAAAGTGTTAACCACCTATGCCTTCACACTTAACATTATTTCAAATTACTTACACTTTCAAAAATATTAGTGTAAAAAAACACTGTCAAATTATTGATAAAATCTAATGGACTATCTGTTTGAAATAATTAGGTAAACATAATACTCTTAAAGATTTAAAAAACTATCATTTAATTTTCTGTTAAAGAGATCTTTTCTACTAAAAAATCTATTTGGATATGGTTTCTCAGTGAAAAAGATCTTTCATTAGAAACATTCCATTCCCCTTCAATTTTACAATCAAGAATAGAATCTATATGCAAGTTCAGCAAATCACATTTTGGTGGATGTTTCCATTTAAAATTATTTCCATCTTGAACTCTCATGAGGTGGTCTATCTTATAAGTCTCATCCTATAACACTTCAGATTTGTGTGTATCTCTAAAGTAAATTAAAGTACGGACAATAACTTCATTTTGATCAAGATGTGGAATCCATAAATTTTCAAAGTTAATGGTAATGCCAGCAAGGAAAGACTCCTAAATTTTTGTTGCAGAAGATTATGAGTGCTCTCAGTCTCTGTGTTCATTACCAACAAACGCTGATGCAGCATTAATTGTAGCAGCTTCTTCCCCTGATATATGGAAAGAAAAAAAATAAAGATATTTTGGTAGGGCATTATTATGCAACATTAATTAGTGAAGGATCATATTGCTACTTGTGAAGATAAAAATAATGATGAGACTTTCAAGATGGACCACCTCATGAGAGTTCAAGATGGAAATAATTTGTAGTGGAAACACTCACCTAAACGTGATTTGCTGAACTTGCATATAGATTCTATTCTTGATTGTAAAATTGAAGGGGAATGGAATGTTTCTAATGAAAGATCTTTTTCACTGAGAAACCATATCCAAATAGATTTTTTAGTAGAAAAGATCTCTTTAACAGAAAATTAAATGATAGTTTTTTAAATCTTTAAGAGTATTATTTTTACCTAATTATTTCAAACAGATAGTCTATTAGATTTTATCATTCATTTGACAGTTTTTTTACACTAATATTTTTAAAAGTATCAGTCATTTTGAAATAATATTAAGTTTTAATAATAAATGATACAGTACAGTGTTTGTTTTATTTTGCAATGTTCTTTATTTCTTTGTAAAAGTCTTTATTTTGTAATCAATAACTTCATGTTTAATGCCATACAACATTATCTTGCCTATAATAAATCATAACTTTTTTATTTTTTTTTTACTTAGTTGAAATGCTGATTTAATAATTGTTTAATGGTTTTTTTAAACACTTAAAGCTGAATGAACTATGACATCAAATATATTGCTAATATACATACCACATCACCTAAAAATTAAAGGTAAGTAAGTATACCTAAAAAGTTTTGTTTTATAATATTTTTTTTTAATTAAAATCACTAACAAGTTATGCTTTTTAATTTTCCAAAAAGCACAATTTTACAGACATAATTTGCATAATTAGGGTTATTATGATGTCATAATACATCAAAAGCAGTTAATCTGTCTTTAAATCTATTCAATAAGTGTAAGCTTTCATTAAAGATATAAATTATTAGTTTGTGACATGTACAAGTGATTTTATTACTGTTTAAGTCAAAAAATCAAAAAAATTGTGATTTTTGGGGTTAAAATCAGTTTTTTGGGCGGCATACTTTTTTTTGCAATTTTTTTTTCTTTTTTTAAGATTCTTTTTAATAAAGCAAAAACACATCCAAATCATATGTACTCATATTATTTTTACAATATGACCAAAAAAATGTGCTGTACTCCCTCCCTTAGATTATTCAATATTTTTAAACAGGCTAAATAAATGGCCTGGAAATCCTGACAACTCAGTAAATTTTTCATTTTTATTATATTTTAAAAATATTCATATACCAACCCTTTTTTAAACTCTGGCCAACCTCAAATTAAAAAAAACACAGAAAAGTACTGGATAAAATTTAGAAAGTCATATTCATATCATTTAGAAAAACAGGACTTTTTTTCAATATGGTTAGATTTAATTAGTTGTTTATTAAATTTTTTAATGTAATCTATTTAAACAAATTTATTAAATAGTTAGATTAAACAAATAGTTTTTGTAAATTAAAAAAATAATATCAAGTAAAAGTTGAGGTAAAATTTAAATACATAAATTTTTAAACTCTGGTCACTTGATACTTTTAACTTGATAAAACAATCACAACTGTTAATACAATATATAAATACGCACTCTATTTGTAATATTATAGTACATGGTAAAGAAAACAGTTATTCTTACTAAAAAAACTGTTATAAAATATAATTGAAAAAAAGATTTATCACTTAACCACAACTTAATACCTTATGAATATCTGTTCACATTATATTACTAAAGTAAAGTTTTGGACAAACTATATTTTGAAGCAAATAAGTCTTTTGTATAAAAACTTTTTAAATTCTGGTTTGTTTTATTTTTAAACTACTTTTAGTACAGAGAATTTATAAAGATTGTAAACAAACAGTTAATGGAAACAAATTCTGAAGTAAATTCCAAAAGAAATTTCCAACACTTCATAAAATTTCTGTGCCTAGTCAGTAAACTAAATTCTGTGTAAACTAGATTAAACTAATGTGCCCAAAAAGACTCAGAACTTTCAATTACTGATTTGCTCATCTTTACAACAGCTAGTATTGCCTAGTAATGCGTTCTGGATAGTAATTACTACATCAAATTGAGTTATTAAGAAGCACAAATTTTTTATTTTCCAAACAGTATTTGTTTGAATATTCAGTGGACCCCTGTATTAGTTTGGTTTTAGTAGGTTTATTACTTTTTTTTTAATATTACTGTAGTTTAAAACTGTTTGCATAAAAAAATACTTTACTTTATATAACTTTTCTTTGTGTCAATTAATTCAAAATGCAGTCAGTAGGTTTGAACAACACAGTTTAACAAAAAGATTTATTTCTGTAATTTTAAGGTACTGTATTGTTACACTATTATATAAGTTGCATTATACATGTTTATTCTAAATATTATTCTACAATTGTATTGTTAGATAAAGTTATTTTTATCACAGTTTTCAGTTATTTTTAATTCTTAATAAGTTCAAAAAGTTGTTTGCTTGTTTACTAATTACTTAGATTATTTAGGCAACTCAGAATACTGCAAATGTTTATAAGTTTCAATAAATTAAAACCAGCTCAGACTTGCTTGAAATTTATTGAAAAAGCATGGCTCATTTAGGCTTTTGTTTTATTACTTAAATAATTCTTCGTGGTAGTTGTATTTTTTGAATACTATAGTTTATAGAGCACAATAGTTCAGTAAATTGAGCTTGCTAATTGAGCAGACTTTTTTAGTTAAGACGAATAACTATATAGAACACAATAAAAAAAAACTTAAATATTTTAGTCAAAGGACTTAGTGTATAGAAAGATCTTTTGGACTTTGAGCTACACACCAAAAACCTTAATATTTATAGCTTTTTATCATAAAGTTTTTGCACGATAAACAGTTAAATTTTACTATATAATATTTTTTCTTTTTTATCGATTACTTATAAAATACATAAATTCAAACAAGTTTGTGATGGTTTTAGCCAATTTTTTTTACAAAAGAGTTCATTTTTAAGAAAATTTTTTGCTATATTGTTGCATGAGTTTTTTGTTAGAATATTATTTATATTGTTTATAAATTTATGTTTATATACCATAAAAGAAAACTGGTAATCTTTGACAAATGAAAAAATTTTAGTTAAATTTAGAATCAAATTGTATAAATGGATATTTGAAATAATTTACTGATGTATGCAAGTAAATTCATAAAAAAAAAAGCATAAGTTTAGTAAAAAAAAATTAAACAAAACATATTTTTATCTGAATGAATTTTTCTCAAAAGAAGAAGCTACAAATTTATTGTAGCATTAGTATTTTTCTTCTAGTTGTTTATAGTAGCTATGTCATTATTTAAAAAATGTTACTCTTTTAAGTAGTATTTTTAGATTTAAATGAATAAATTTAATATTTCAGAGTTTCTATGGCTTACAAAAATCAATGTAAAATAAATGCTGACATGAAAAAATTGGAAGTTGAAGGCAAAAAGTTTATAAAAATTTCTCAAAACTGGACCAATGAAATTGAAAAGTTTCAAACTTCACTCAAAGTTTGAAAATTGCTATACTAGAAATTTAACAATACAAGTATTCATTAAATATGTTGTTTAAGTTTTAACATTAAAAAGACTAAAAAGTTCTAAAAGTCAATAATAAGTTCTAAATGTAATCAGTAACTATACTGTTAAAGAGTAAATTATCTTTGCACAAAGTTGAATTATTCTAAGTGACTTTATGACCGAAACCTATTATAATTCAAGAATTTAAAAGTTTTTTTCAAATACTTATAAGTTTCATGCCTTTTTACACTACCTAAATCTAGGATAAATCAGTTTTTTTGGCAATAATGCAGGGTTGCCACACACTCAGGGAATTTTGAAGTTATAGAAAATCGCAGGGAAATTCTGAGAATTTTGATTCTTTTTTTAAACTTAGTCCAATTTTATTTTTTCTAGAAATTTCAGAGAAATCTTTAGATATTTTAAAATATCTCAGTAAATTTTTTTTTCTAGATCTAGGCTGAGATTTAAAAAAAGTATCAAAATTCTCTGAGTTTTTCTGATATTGTTAAATAAAAAATTTGAAAACACTTTTTTTTTGAGTTGATTTAAAAGTTTTGAATTTCTTTCATAGTTAAAACTTGATTTTGTAGCCTTATTTTACAGAGTTAAGGCTATATTGATATAATTTCAGGATTTTTCTGTACAAATGCTTCTAAATTTCTAAGATAAAAAATAATTTAAGAATCTTGTTTTTCTTTTATTATTAAATTTTGAGTTTATTTTTAAGTTAGCATTTGGTCTATTAACTTAATTTTATCAAAATAAATGCATCTTTTTGCTAAATGTCAGGATTTGTAAATATAAGTGCTAAAAAATATCTGAATTTATATTTAAACTAATTTAAGAATAAGTTTGTTGTATTACGAATAGGTTATTAAGTTGCAAATTTGTTTCTAAATATGTATTTGGTTTTTGTAGCCCAGCACTCTGTGAGCTAGCATTCTTGAAATAAAATATTGAATATGCCTGTAATGATTACGTGACGTTTTAAGTTAATATATCTCAAACATTTATAATATTTTTCAGAGGCTATATTTAATTGAGTAATTTAAAATGAGTAAAAGCTGTACCATTACAATTAAACCAATAGGCTATGTGTTTTCATCTGGTTATAATTCAATGAGGCACCAACCAAGAAGGTGTACAAAATGTTAATTTAAATTGGGTCATGTAAGTTTAAAAATACAAAATTTTTCGTAGGAACCCTGAGTAAAAAACTTGTTTTTAGTTTCAATAAAATAACAAAACTTCTATATAAAACTAAACTGAGCAGTTTTTAATAATGAGTTACAGTTTATATATTTAATAACACTTTCAAATTAGGAAAAATAATATATTTAAAGAATTAAAATTTTGTTTTCTCTTAAATTCATATTTTAAATAAAAAACATGTTATCATTTATAGTCAGATAATATCTAAACGTAAAACATAGCTTGAAACAACTTTATTATTTGTTTAACAATATTAGACCTAAGTCATTTTATTCCATTCATATTACTAAGTCCAAGTATATGAGTTTGTGAAAGCTTTAGAAGTTTAACTCCGTCAAAGTTTAATTTCAAAAAGAACATATTAAAAAAATAATGTTCTTGTGTGTTTTTTACTTTATGTGTATACAAGTTATAACTGTATCTACAGGAGCTTGGAGACGTTAATAGTTGGTCTGCTAGCATCGAAACTGATTTGAAGTATATTGATGATAGCTTGAGTTTACTGACTAGTAGCAAACCTTGAAATATTTTCAAATTTAATACAAAATATGTATTTTTTAAAGTGCTTCACGATCATTTGTTTTGAGTTTTAAAACATGTTAAGTAATTTATATAATGTAATTTACTTAAAGTAAGTTTTACTGTTAAATTAATAAAAGTTAAATAACTTCAAAAAACTATCAGTTTTATTTCAAATAAAGATCTTGTAAAAAGGCAACTACATCAATAAAAGATTATGATTATAATTTTGCTATAAAATTACAGCTTTTTTATTGCTTTAATTTGTACTTAATTGAGTTGTATTTTCAATTCTTAAGTTAGATAAATAAATTTTGTGTTAGGAATAATTTTTTATTTAAGTTACTTATCTTTTTATATTGTTTTGTTTTAAATTTTGATTTAACAACCTCTTGGTAAAGTTTATTATAGTAAAATTTTATGTGATTATTAAAGTGTAAACTGAAGTTATTTTAAAAACAGTTATCGTAACTTAAATAAGTTTCTATAAACATTTTTATTTTGAATCATAACTTTTTTTTTCGTTTTTCATATAAATTCTGTATCTTGACTCTTTTGTAAGACTTAAGCGATTAACTTAATATTTGTAACTATATTTTATATTTAGATCTATCTTACAAACACTTAAAAGTGTTATATTTTTTTTTTAGTTTGATATAAAAATTTAATTAAAACAACCAAAGTTATTTTTCAAGACTAAAATTAACTTAGTTTATACCAGGGGTCGGCAGTTTATACTAGGCATTTGGTGATTTCGGCCAATTTTCAAAATAAAAGTTCGTGGGCCGCAGTTATAGTTTCAGTTTTTACTCTTTTAAATTATCTAGTGTAAGTTTTGAGCCTACCGTAAATTTTACTTGAGACTCTTTTTTATTTTGTTAATCACTTCAAACCTCACAATATCTAATGTTTGCTACAATTATTATATTTACTGGCCGCATTTGCATGTTATACCTTTCATAAATTGTATTCCATTTTTTAAAAATGTTCGCGGGCCGCACTTTTACTCTTCATGGGCCGCATGTGGCCAGCTGTCCCTACGATTTATAAAGAAAAGAAAGCTAAAAATACAACTATTATATAAGTTTTATCAAACTTGTCTTATTAGACTAAATCAGTGGTTCTCACGATGAGCATAAAATATGTTACTGGACAAAGATCGAGTTAATACTGTCTTTTCAACCTAAAAAAGCTAAAAATAAGAAAGATAACTTCTTAACTAGTCTTTAAGACACTTAACAAAACATAATAAATATATTTAAAAACAATGAATATTTTTTTAGTCTAAGGAGTACATAGTTTATCTTTCAGTACATTATTGTGCACAGCGGGTACGTAGCTTGGTCATTTCTGCAAATCTGCAGAAACATATACTTATGTGCGAAAAACTTGCTTTATTTTATTTCAGCTTAAAAGGCCCTGCTTTCTTAGCTTTTAGTATTCATTTATGCTAAGCTTTGCACTCCTAACAGATAATTTTGACATACATCTACTCTTTAGCATTTTTAGTGTCGTAAAAATTAAATAAATACTTGTATACATTTAGCGCATTAAAGATTTAATTTGTCATAAAGCTATGCATTGCAAAATTGATTTTAATAGAAGCTGTAGCTTTTTCTTTAGAAAAGTCCTGCAGTTTTTACGACACTAAAAATGCTTAAGAGTATTAAATTCAATTTTTGAAGTATTAACATAGCTGCATATTAAATTCAATAACATAAAAGGTAGTTTAAATTTGCTGTTTTCCCGCTAGGACGTTATCACGCTTCATTTAAGATATTTTAATTTTTGCAGATTCATAACTTTTTTGAGCTAGCTACGTCCATGCAGCACAGATTAAAAAGATTTAGAGCCAATGCTTAAGATTATTTTTGTATGCTAATTATTGTAACTTTCTTTTTAAAATTCATAAAACAGTCTCCGTTTTAAAAGACAAGAGCATTAAAAAAAAAGTAAAACAACTCAAACGTGTAAATTGCATATTAAAAAAAATGGTTAAAACTAGGTGGTTATCATAACTAATGCAAGTATCCTTAACTACTACTATAATTACAGTTTGTTTTTTTCTAAATTCTGAGCAGAGCTTCCTTTCGAGAATTGTAGCTCTAAACAGTTTCTAAAGTAGGAAAAGGATTACTAGTTTACTTCATCGATGTCGCTTTTCGCCATATTTATAGTTTGTACTTTTGAGCGTGTTTTTTTTAGCAAAATTTTCTCAACAGTTGTCTTTGTCTAACTAACAACCTAAATAATTGTTTAATAAGTTAAATAAGCTAGTTTGAATTAGAGTTAAAACATTTTCTATAATATATTATTTATAAACATAATTTTTGTTTATTAGTCTAACTTTTACGTTAAGCAGTGCTTAGTTGTAAATGTTTTAGAAAACTACACCACGGTAGGTATGAATGTCATAATTAAGTTCTTGAGAAGTAGATAAACAGATTAAGAAGTAGTCTATACATGGTTGCTAAAAAAAATTCAACTTGAGAAACCAAAAACTAAAAAGGAATTTTTAACAAACATTACTGAAAAACCTGGAATTTCTAGAAGTATAAAGATAAAACTTTGATTTGATACGAAAATTTTTTAAATATTTTGTACAACTTAGAAATGAATTTATTTGAAACACATTCAAAGTAGCATTACAGAATGTCTTGATTAATATTATACTACTAAATAACACAGTTTTTTTTCTTAAATTAAGTTTTATACTAAAAATAGACAAAACAACTTGTACTTTCAAAATCCTTGAAAAAAATCAGAAAACCTTAAAAAAAAAACTATTGGCAACCCTGTCTGTGGCAACAAAGAAAAAGCCTTTTCCCACACCTTTTTAGCTAATATAGTCAATCGAGTTACAATAACAGCTACGAAACATATGACCGCTTATTGAAGTACAAGTCTTACGCATTACAATCCGAACCTCCAAATTATGCAACCAACTGTTGGTTTTATCATCACCATTAAGTTAAAAAAAGGCTAGATTTAATTTAAGTTTTTCGAATGAAAAGTAACTTATGAAATAATTAGAATTTTGTTACAACACTTATACCAAAACTAAAATCAAGTTATTTTGACTGCATTCAAATTAGTATAAGTTGAAAAAGTCGCTAAATTTGTTAAAGCTAACTTTTATTGTTCTGTTTTAAGTATAATTATAAGAAATATAATTAGAATGAAATAGTTTTGTTTCTAATAGACAAATGAAAGCTGGTATATATCAACTATACAATGCAAATGAAATAAAAGCTAAAAAGATACTAAAGTTTGATTAGAATATTTATTTTACTAATTTATTAAGTTTTTGACTATGTCAATACATTAATTACAGTATACTACCGCTTAAGTACGCACTTTTTTTGGTACGCACCTCGCCTTAAGTACGCACTTACCTAGAAAGACAAAAAAATCTAAATTTTCTTAGACTTAGACTTTTTCTAAAGACTTGTTCCATAGAGTCATTTTCTGACGCTTTCCATCTATTTTCTAAATTTCTCTAAATTTTCTTAAATTTCTAAATATTTTTTATTCAAAAACTTTCAGAATATCTGCAAAAGAAAGGCTAATTTCAATGTGACATAATACAAAAACTAGTTAACCACAAAAACTAGGTACAATTTTTATAAAGTCAAAATAAAAATATAAAACGTAGGAAGAGCAAAAAAAAACTAAAGTTAAAAAAGAAAATAATGAGCATCTTATCATTGTGCACTTATACTATCAATGTTTCTACTGATATAAACTTTCTTACAAAAACAGTCCTGAAAAATTTTTTATTCAAAAAAAAAATCAAACACTTTTTAGCTAATGGAAAATTATAATAAATGTATTAACTAAACTAAACTTAGCTTGACTAACATTATGTAGAAATTTTTTATAAAAAAATAAATAATTTTAAAATCTATTAAAAATTTTTGCAGATTAGAATTATGAATCAAATGTTATTTAAAATAAAAACACTTGTTTATTTGGCTTAATTATTTGGTGGCTAGTTGTAAGAAAGTAAAAAACAACTAAATTTCATATTATACTATGTCGTCAAAAAGTACGCACTACCCGTGCTAAGTACGCACTTTTTGGTCGAGTTCAATTTGCGTACTTAAGCGGTAGTCTACTGTAATATTAGAAAAATATTTAAATTAAGTATGTAAGTTTTTAATATACACATTTAACCAATAATGCAAAAACCAATAATGTTTTGAAATAGTAATTTTGATGTGAAAGAACTACGTTACATTCAAATAAATGTTTTACTTTACCAAGACATTAGTTGTATCACTTTCATTGATTTATATACTTTATAATGCAAACATACAGCTACTTCAGTATGCGAATTAAGCGATCTTATTTTAGAAAATAACCCTAGGCTGATGACTATGTCTGAATGATATTTTGCTAAACTGATGGAGTCAATAGCAGTCATAAAATTACTCATTGGTGCCAAGATACATGAAGTTTATGAGCGAGCATTAGGACTATGATGAATTGTTTAGAACTTTTGTAACTCATATAGCAAATTAAGCACCTATATTTCCTCTACATTAGGTGAGTATGTAAAAAGTAATGTGACGAGCTTCGTGGAAGAAGCAACAAAAGACGTGTTATACTTGCATGTCTGTGGGACGATGAAAACTGCATAGAAGTTCTTAACACTAAAGGTAACTTTTGTAAGTAATCTTTTGATAAAGTTCTCTTTGTTGAAAGACAGAAAATGGTCATACAATAAGAAAATAACATAGATAATATAAGAAGATAGGTAATAAAATAAGAACATACTAAATAGTTTTAAATTTTTATACTTTTACTCACTTTCAACGAAGAAGATCTATGACTTTTTTTAAAATAATTTATGCTCTAAAGTTTGTGCTTATACCCATGTTTGTTTTTATATATTTAAAAAGTAAGACAGACATATGTTATATACAGTAGTTTTACCATTTCTCACTTATTGTTTCGTTATTGATCTGTTTATTTCGTTTTTGTAGTTTCTCTTGTAGAAAGAGCAACAAGAAAAATGTGAACGTATATGATCGTAAAAATCTAAATTTTAGGGAGGAGACGGTGTGGTGCCCATGGTAGACTATAATTTTCAAGATTATTATTGGCAGAAACGAGTTTAAAAAAGCATTTATTTATTTTAGTAATTAATCTAGTTATTTTATTTAAGTAAAATCAAAAATAAACTTAACTTTTGATCTTAAATTTATATTTCTAATACTTTTTAAATTAAAACTGATTAAAACTTGTCAACAAAGTATATGATTTAAGGCTCGATGACCAAAAGGTCATTTTCAACACCAATTCATTGACCATAGTTGTGAGCGTTCAGATTTTTTTTAATACAACTACAAGTATTTATATATCTACTATACCAGCAGGATTTTTATTGTACGTCAGAAAAAAGCTTAAAAGTGGTATAATATGATCTTGAAAAGTGAAATCTGATCGTACTTGTAACTCATTAGGTTATGATTATTGCTGATACTGAAAGGCCTGAACTTTTTCTGCTGCAAGTAATAACTTTTATTTAAAAAGGAAGGATTTAGTGTGGTAAATTTAAGACTGTTTGAGTTTTGTTTATCTTGTGCTTCAACATAGTTTTGTTTTTTAAATAACATGTCGTTGAAATTTACTTTATGTTTTTAGTTTGTATAAAGTTTTGAAAATCCTTCTCTAGATTTGTCTGTATCTTTTCAACTTATTTCAATCCACTATAGATAAAAGTTATTTTTGCTTTAAATGATTTGTTAGGTATGTCGAGTTTTTAAAAAAGTTGCTTTTTATAATGTATTTGAAATTGTAACTGGTTGTTTATCTTCATAAAAGTAGTAAGCAAATGACAAGGAGTTATTTTTCAAAAGTAGTATGATTATACTCTAGGTATGTCGAATTTTAATAAGTTTGAGTCTAAATTAGGATAATTTTCCAACACTATTCTAAACCTGACTTACAAAGTATGCATAGAAGTAGGTAGATTTACTGAACACAAGTAAATTAAAAAAAAAGAATAAGTGTAAAAGATACTTAAATTTCT
Source organism: Thalia democratica (assembly GCF_965202585.1). NCBI lineage: Eukaryota > Metazoa > Chordata > Thaliacea > Salpida > Salpidae > Thalia > Thalia democratica. Next base: position 66,818,105 of record NC_139165.1, read on the forward strand.
TAAACTATAAAAATATATACTTAATATTCTGTTTGACTAACCTTTTTTAAGTACTTCATTGTGCACAAGTTTAAAAAAATTGAGAACTATATTATTAATTAATAAGATAAAACGAGTAAAATCGTATTTGAAAGAAGCCCAATAGTAGTTTTAGTACATTTACTTTTCATAGATTTTTGTTGTTACAAAGTTAAATATAGTTAGTAAAAACGTAGAATATGTATTTTGTATTAATTAAAGAATATGCATATTCTACCGACTAAATATATAACAAAACTTCATTAAGAAATCTTACACTTAAAGAAATGTAAGTTTAATAATCTTCCAGCGAGTAACTTATAATTTTTTTTTTCGTAAACCAAAAATAAGTAGCATTCTTCTTGGTCAACTTTTCTTCAATGTTTCATTAAGAGGTTTAAAAATGTATTTAGTAAGTTATGTAGTAAAAAACAAGTAGTTTATTACTGTGCAAAAGGTTTCCATTGCAAATGAAATTATTAAAGCATAAATTATAAGCCCTTGGGGGCCAAGCCACAAGAGGGTCATTAGTTTGAAAATTACACTAGATATTCTGGAGTTGATGATGAAAAGCAAAAAAAAATGGTCTTAGGTGTTTTTTGAGTAATTTTATTGGAGGGTCCACAGCTTTTTTAATTTCTTTAAAGGGGGCCTTTTGAAAAAAAGTTTGCGAAACCCTGCCCTACATAGTGTTTGACATTGGTAACATGTGGTTCACAAACTAGTGAACAACAGTTTGAACAAATAATAGCGTTTCAAGTAGTAAAAGTAACCTTAAAATATTTGGTGACGATTAAGTAACACCAGTAGATAATAAGCATTTTTGTAAATAAGTAGATCATTTTAATTACGTTAAAAACAGTAGTGAAACCGTTATTATCATTCCGATTTATTTGTTGTTACCATTATAAACTTTTCGCTGTCATATAACAAAACTGTTGTTTTTTAATTTAAAATATTCAAATAATAAAGTAAAGTAAACATATAATATAATCATTTTGTATAACAAAAAAAAAAATACATCTCTATGCAGGAATAAAAACTGTGATACAAAATTTAATACAGAAATTAATTTTTCAATGAAAACTTTATATTTTAAACAAAAAGGCTAAAATATTTTTTTTTAATTGTAAACACTAAATGATGTTGGTTATTGCAAATTAAGAAGAAATATATAGTAATACTCTAAAAAAAATTAAAGCAGCAATAAAGTTTTAAGCAATCAGAAAAACCACACAAAAGAAAAGCTTTTGAATCGCGATAATTAGTTTTTAAACTGTTATTATAAAAAGTAACATATTTTCATTGCTTCCGTAAACACGTCTCATCAACATAACAAAATAATTTGTAGTAATTTGTATATAACTTGATATTATGAAAAATGACTCAAGTATAAACTTAAAGAACTTATACTTAACTTCTTTAAAATTTTATAGTAAAGATTTATAAAGAAAAAAGTTTTAAAGTTATGCAAAAAAGAAACTTTTACACAATTGTTTTTAAAAATATGTGTTTGATGAAAAAACATAAAATATTTATGGGTCAACTAGTATCAAGAAACCAGTTTAAAAACTAAGCATTTAAATTAAAAAATGTAGTAAAATAACACAGTTGTATCTTTATACATTTAAAGTGGAGTTGATTAAAAAATAAACTATAATAAATTTAATTAGCAGTTTCAGAAGTAGGAGTCGCGTTTGAGTTTTTGTTAGCTAATTGCAATTCTAATTCTTCAACTCTTTTCTTCAGCATTTCTCTAATGTCAAGAAGTTGCTTGTTTCGTTCCTCCAACGGCTCCTATGTTTGAGAATATTATATAAACTAAATTAAACTTTAGCAATGTACTTAATATTTTACAAATCTTATTAGTTATAAAATTAAAAACACATTTGAAAAACAAGGCTCTACTTGACATATGATATAGCGTTTTAATATTTTAGATTTTGTTAATTTAAAACTTTCAAGAACAAAACACAATACAAAATATTTATTTTTCTATATTCAATCAAAATAGGTGATATGTCTGCAACATAAGTCATGTGTACATGTATAGTAATAAAAAACAACTGAAGGACTATAAAACATTATTAATAAATCTGATAATTCAATGGATAAATAACTATTTTATTAGATAGATTAGACCTTTTATAGTTCACAGTTTGTTTATTTTGTTCACAATATTTTTTAAAATAAAACAAACAAACATTGAGCTTGTAAATCATAAAATAAATTTGAGCGACGTCATTAAACTTGCAAAATCTAATTCATACAAAACTCATTACCTGGCATTTCGACGACGGGTTCCACCTCGCGTAGTAATTGGTCCACAGCTTGAGGTGCCTCGTGGCCGCGATCGGCAGAATGACGTGGTTGTTGTACGCGGGCGTGTACAGCGGGTTGAGAAAGTCCCTGCGGTTGGTGAGGACCACGGACCAAAGAGACCTGGTTTCCTTGGCCAACTTCAGCTTCACCCTCTCCCTTTGGCAGTTGCAGAGGAAAGTTCCGAACAAGCAGGAGTACAGATGGTCGAGGACGAATATGAGGAACTTTTCGTTGAACTCGAACGCAGTGCGGAACTGTTTGCAGTTTTTTAATTATCTTTAAACAAAACTAGATTATTAGTTTAAGCTAGTTTACAAACTTAAATAAAAGATTCACCTTAATTTATTAAGTTAAATGAAAAACAGTTAACACTCAAAACTGCTTGGTTTAAATATAAAGGTACCATATGTATAAACAAAATATAATTACTTAATTCGAGTTTAAAGATGATCAAAGTAGTAAATGTGCTTAAAAATATTTTTCACTCCCAAAGAACTTGGAAAATAATGAGCTTTGTACACTATATAAGAATTTATTTTATAACACACATTTTATATACGTGAGCTAAAATTATCAATCAAAATTCCTTTCAAACCTGATCATAAATTTGAAAGACGCAGTCAACAAACTGAACGAAAATAGGACTTCTTTCATCACTGTGCTGCTTGTCGCCGTGACCTATTCTCTGTTGAAACTTGTGACCGAAACTTAACCACTCTTTTTCTACTAGCACCTATAAAAACACAATAATTAAAACTTAATTGACAGCACTTTCTCAGGCTATAAAAGTATTAATTAATGTTAGTAAAGTACAAGTTTTTAATAACTGACTTTTAGCTTCAAAACAACAACGAGTATATTTATTTTAGTCTTTAAGTACCGTTTTGTTTGTGCTTATTAAACAGAGTAAAGTGTTTCTAAAAATCACTAAAGTACTTTTACTAAATATTTAACAAGACTAATTTACCGATTTTTTATTAAAAAAAAACTTAGTGTTTAAAATAAATGTTTAGGAATAAAAGATATATTTGTAAACATTTTCAATCAAACTCTAAGCTGGGTGATAAAGTATTTGAAAATCAGCGTAAACAAATACGCGTAAAAATTGGACAAAATTTCAAAGTAACCATGGACAAAAATTACCTTATTCTTTTAGACAAAAACAAAATCTCTATAAATTTTATGAAGAATTCCATAAGCTTTAGTAGTAGAGTTATATACTTCAAGTAAGCATTTACTAATTTAACTGTAAAATCTAACGATATATACAGTTATAACGTTAAGCTAAAAACCTTATAACAAAAAACAATCACAAAAAAGATATAACGGAAGACTAAGTATAAGTTAATTATCAAAGTAAATATATACTTTACCAAATTAAACAATAGCTTTCTTTTAACTTAGATGGTAAAATTAGTTAAACATAAAAATATGTGTTCACTAAAAACACTATAAAATAAATGTTATGATCAAAAAATACTTATACAAAAAAGATTTTTAAAATAACCAGTAGTATTAGATATATTATAAAAAATAGCTGTTGTACAAAAACATGACTAAGTATAGAAATTTCTATGTAACAAAAAATGTATTGACCATAATACATATGACGTATACACAAATAAAAAAAATATATCCAAAGACTTTTAAAGCAAACCATGAAGCCGTTCAACGTGCGGTAGTAAGAATCCAGCATGATCATTGAGAGACTGGTCAGCTGCGAAGTTCTGTCCCACCCGTCTGAGCAGTGCACCAGCACAGACGACTTGCCGCTCTCAACTCGATCCGCTATTCGCGTTGCTGCTGCCAACACCAACTGTGCAAAATTTCAACAAGTTTCAGTTTCATGCTCATAAATATAAGTTAAGGAAACCTTTGTGTGATAATTAGCACTTAGATAAAACATAGTTTTCAGTTTCAAGCTGAAAAATATTATTAATAAAAAGGTTGAGATTTACAAGATTGAAAATCATTAATAAAGTTTTATTGAATCGATTTTAAGGCTAAAGCTAGTTTACATTATATTTAATTTTAATCTTCAAATTACAACAAACAAAATATATTGTTTCTTTTTACATAATCTAAAGAACAAACATTTTCAAAGCTGCTGTATTTTGTAGTAAAATAACTTAAATATAAATACTTACTGTTTATTGTGTTGTAAGAAGTATTACTATATGCCAAAAAACATAAATTTATAAGGTAAAAGTTTGAAAAACTACACCTTTTATTTTGAGACAATTTTACTAACTAAGTATTGGCAGAAATTAATTTAAAATTTTGTTTAGCTTCTTGTCGTTTGACTTAAAAATATTTATTAATACTAAATATTTTAAGCTTTAAACTTACAAGTCAATACTTTGAAAGAAAAAATAAAAACAAAAAACTACAGTTTTGCATAAAAACTTAAACATATATTATATACGGTTGCGACTCTTTAAGCATAGACAAACTATTTTAAGTCATATAAAACTAACTGATTATATATTAACCTCAGTCAATCTCTGTTTATTACTAAATCATTTCAAATTAAACTATTTTTACATTAAACTTAAATTTAAAAAGTATTGTTTTAAAACACAAATTTTAGTAGCATTGCAGATTTTTAATGATTTAAACTTAATAGCTTACGTTAACTTTATTTTCTTGTTAATAAAGTTATAAAACAGTAATCGAATTTATCTAGCTCAATATAAAACTTTTAACCAGATTTAGAAAATTTAATAACTATCAAGGAGCACAACTCAGGTTTTTTTTTTTATATAAAAAACAAAACATAAAAAAACTAACCAAAAGATAAATCCTTTTAGCAAAACTAGTACATTATAACCTGAAGCTTTTTCATGACTTTGGAAATTAATTTTTACATAATATATTCAATTTACTTTAAAATGGATAAATATATATATATAACTATTCAAAATATAAATGTAATCGTTTGTTAACAAAAGATCGTAGCGAAACATGTTCACTGGAACATATAATAATAACAAATTATACAGTATCCTTTTTTTGTTATACTAACACATGTTTCTCTGTGTTAACGGATTAAACACTTCAACGGAGCTCTGTCAAAAAATAAATACTGTAAGGCAGGGACGTAGCTAGCTCTAAAAAGTTACGAATCTGCAAAAAAAAAACAAGAATAATGTGTGATGACGTCATAACGGGAATAGAGTAGTTTTAACTACCTTTAATTCTGTATGAAAGTGTGCAGTTTTATTAAAAGTTTAAAAATAAATAGAATGTTGAAGTGTAATGAATAACTGAATACAAGGCAAGTTGTACTGCTCTTGACCCCCTATAATTCTTTATGTGTTGAAACGTTTATGAGCCTATAAAACCTTTCATTTAAAATAAAAATATTAATAAAGAATTTAACTTTAATAGTATTACTGATAGGCCTAAAATATATAAACTTGAAAACAGTTTCCCCACTTCAGAAAATATTTGCAAAAATTGTTGCTTTTATTAAAATTAAATTACTAAAGTTCAAGAGTTGAATAAAAAACAAAAAGGATATAAAAAAAAAGTTCATTAGATAAAATTCAGATGTACAATTACTTTATTTTGTCAAAAATAATTCATAAAGAAAGGAAGAGTACACGTCTTTGTAAATGTTATTACTAGCTTTGGTAGCACAAAGATTTAAACTGTAAAAAAGAATAAAACATTTTCTTATAAAAAAAAACTTGTTAAATAAAAGCTGTAAAAAAGAATCAAACTTTTTGTTTACAAAAAAAACTTGTTAAATAAAACAACTTATTTAAATAACAACAAACCTTGAATGTTAAACATTAATATTTTTCAGATACAATTTGAAACATATAAATAAATTCAAACATAAAGATTTTTAAACATAAAATATATAAGTTTTTTTTTTAAACTTGTTATGAATTAATAATACAACTATACACTTGTTAAAATAACTAGTACTAACTTATTCTTTTTAATCTTAGATTGAAAAAGTTATATAAAACTTATTTTAAAACTTTTTATCATTTATCAAACATAGATTAAAGAATTAAACTGATATATTTTTTAAATTTAGTAAACCACTCTAAAATTTATAAACTTATTTTAAAACAACAGATACAATCCATAATCTTGATACATTTAAAGAAAATATAAAATATAAAAATTTTCATATTGTAAACAACAATGCTTGTAGAAAAATAAAATTTACAGTAATATTTAAAATCAAGTTGAAACAAACTTTATATTTTACATAATTGTCTGAAAACATCATTCAAAGGGCTTTTTCTTGAAATAATTATCTGGAACTCATTGTAACAAACTGAACTTCAGATTGATTGACTTTGTTAATAGCTTTGAGTGTTAATGGTATCAAGTGGGTGTTTTTACTTTCAAATGATATTTGCATAATTTTAACCTTAGAAAACTTAACTTTTAAACTTAGTTTTAAAAATCTGTGAAACAACTAAATTTGTTTAAATCCACACATAGTGTACCAAGTTTACAGTAGTAATACAAATAAAACTCAAAAACAATTTTCAAAATGTAAAGCTAACTAGAAAATACAAATGTACTAACTTAATTTTTTGTAATTTTGTAAACTACTTAAAAATTTTATTATAAAGATGAAAAAAACATAGATAATGAAAAACCTTTGAAATTTGGGAATAAAACCAAAAACTCTGAAAACTTTTCATATAATAAGACAAAATGCATAGAAAACAAACTCATTGTAAACATATAATATAACAATACAAGTAAAATGATATTAACAACAGCTCTACCCTATGACCATTAGCAATTCGAGGATTTTATTTTTGAATTTTTCTTCTTATTTTTTGAAATAAGACTAACTTTTCAAATTTATCAATGTTTTTTTACAAAATTGGTTATAAAATAAAAAAAATATTAAAACTAGCTAGCAAAATCTCATTCAAATTTAGAAAAACTCTTTTAACTTTGCTAAAAAATGTAAAAAAAACTTTAACTGAGGTAAGTATTTATAAAATCTTTAAAACAAGTTTTAATTAAAAAATAAAGTTCTAAAATATAAAAAAGTAATATTTTTTTTATATTATTCTTAAAAAATGTTTATATTATTGAGTTTTTCATTTTTTCTTCTTGTTGCAAGCTATTTGTCTTATTGTGTTGTTTTTTCTGATGTAATACATGCTAATTTTCTTGATAAAACTTCAGGAAATGAGATTATTATCACTGTTTCAAAAGTTTGTCACTTTTTTATATTTGTTAACCACGGGGATTTAATCTTAAAACATTCAATTTAGAGAGTCAATTTGATTTAAAACAAAAGTTAATTCTTCATGTTACTTTATTTTGAGGTTCATCTATTCTAAAATTTATCTTTTCATATATCTTCTATCTGTATTTGCTCTTTTGTAAGACAAAAAAATGTAAATTTCAAAAAATGTCAAGTTCTTTTTGACTCACCACAAACATTTTAATAGTACAAGATCCTCTCACACTTACTTTTTTTTATTTTCTCACATCATTTAAACCAAATCTACAGCCTCTAAATGGATTTTTTTTACAATTTTTTGCTATTTGATAATAGATTTTTACACCAAGCTATTTGTATACAATTTAGATGTATTCAATTTGTTCAATATTTACGACACTAAAAATGCTAGAGAATCCGTAAAAATAAAATTATTTCTCAGGAGAGCAAAACTAAATATAAACGAATACTTTAAGGAAGTTTATCAGTACTTCCTTCATTTTCATGTAAGTAGTTTATATTATGACTTGTTATTTTATTTTGTATTTTTACTTTAATTTATTTAATTTAGACTTAATAATTACAAGTATTATATATTTTTTAACAGTCGGATTTAACATTAAGTATTTTATCTATTTTTAACCATTAACCTATAAAAATCTATAGCAATTATTTTTATTTTTAATGGACACATGTATATACCTACTTTAGCTTCTATTCTTTCCTTACAGTATTTATTTTTCACAGAGCTCCGTTGAAGTGTGTTAATCCGTTAACACACAGAAACATGTGTTAGTGTAATAAAAGAAGGATACTGTATAATTTGTTATTATTAAAATATATATATAAACGTTTATTATAAACTTACGCATAAATTTCATAAAATTGACCATAACTAAACATAATTTAAAAATATTTGAGCAAAAAATTAGTATGAAAAATAAAATATGTGAAGTGCTCAACAAGAAAAATAAATTATGTTTTAAAAACCGTTTCATTCAAACTTTCGAAAAGTTAAAAATGGCATTTATTATTAAAATAAAGCCAATTTTAGAGAAAAAATTCAGTTTGAGAATTTTTTTTTTGTCAAAAAACTTTTCTGCATCTAACAAAAACCAAAGAAATTTACAAATATGAACAAGTAATTAAAATTGTTTAAATGTTAAGCAACCCTGCTTCGAGTTCTTTCACAATATTCTAATACTAACTTTTATATGATGGAGCCAACCGGTTTGTTCGAGTGAGGTGAGACAGTTCTTATCGTTGTGATTGTAGCACACGTCGTGCAACTTTCTCATAGATTCGCGCATAACGTGAATGTTGTGGATGTCACAGAACTTCAGCTCCATCGTCGGGTAAGCATCGCCCGTCTCATATCCACCACCTCTGGCCTTTAAAAATGTACATTGTAAGTAAATAGAGTTTTTTAGTAAGTTGGTAGCATGCAGCATTAATGGTGTTTTTCACTATTTTCTGTGGTTAACTTTGCGGTTGAATTGCAATAGAGAATATACTAAGTATATTAGAACTTATTATTCAATATGAGTGAAAAAAGTTAAATGACTACCTGGAAAACTTTTTGGTTTAAATAACTTAAAAAAAATTAATCTTAAATTTAACATTTACTTTTTAACAATAAACACACTAATCTTTAGGAATACCAAAGTAAAAAGTATATAGAATTCAGAAAACAACTTAGAATGTTTACTTGCAAGTAAAAGTTTCATGAATCTATATAACAAAAAAACTACCAGAATATAGCTATTACTGCTTTTAAAAAAATTAAAATAAGCTTTTAAGCTACATATTTGAAAACTGCAAACATTTACAATTTATTATATAATAGTATTTTTCAGTACAATAATAAAACAAAACATTTTTCTTAGAGTATATCCACGTGAAAAACATTTAAAGATAGCTACACACTTTTTAAAAGATGTCTAAAAGATTTTTGATAGACATTATGTGAATCTAATATATAAAATCAAAAAGTAAGGTAAGATGAGAATAATTTCATTACACAGTTCATGTTTAAGCTTTATATTTAATTATCTGACTAAAAATTAAGAAAAAGCATAACAAGTGTCAAAAAAACTTACACAATGAAAATAGATTAAGTTGAAATATGCTCTACTTGAGATAAAACTTTATAACTCATGATGATTTATGGATAGTAGAGTGTATTGTACTATCAATAATTAAAAAGTAGACAAAATATCAATACAACGCTTTTTTTAACTGTTTTATGCACGTTTTCTAAACAACAACAATAGCAACTTATTGATAAGCATAAACTTATTAAGGAAACGTGAGTAAAAATAAAAAAAACTAATATATATTTCATGCATCAAAAAAAAACTTTCTTAACTGGTAGTATCTCAAATATTAAAAGTACTTTGAAAGTTGAGCTGAAACATGACAACACCGTACATATAACGAGTCAGACATAATTTGTTTAAAAAGCTAGAAACATTCAAAAAGTAACAACAAATTTAGTAAAAAATAATACAAAACATTTTCAAAAAGCTTCACGTTTAGAAACCAAGAATATACAATAAATAAATAAAAATGATCGAAACTTTCAATACTAACAACTATTTTATTTTCATTTTTTAATTTTGTACAGAAAGCAACCTACTAGATTGGCAAAAGCGTTTGCTTGGGGTCTGGCATCAAATATGAGCAGCTTGTGAGCGTGTGGATTGGCTTCCAGTATAAGGTGAAGGTATCTCTCATCCTCACGTGATCTCTTGCTCGCAATACCAACTAGCGGTTGACTGCATCGTGTTATTGTAGCCTGAAAAAATTTTTACAGTTAAATTTAAGTTTCTAATAGATTAAGATTTTTATGGTCAAAATAACAACCAAAAATGACAAATGATTAAAGGTAACATATTAAATGCTTATTTTTACTACAACTGAAAGTATATCTTTATTCTAATTTTATACTGTTTAGAAGAAAAAAACTGAAAATATATACAACCTGATAAAATTTTACTAACATTACTTTCAGGGTGAATCCAGCTCAAGACAGGAATTCTGCAACTACTTCTGAAATTAGACACTTTGTTTAAATCATCATCACTTGCAGCTGAAGGAACTGATAACTGAAATATAATAATATAAGCTTGAAATTAACATTAAAATTTATCAGCTTTTAATTATAAGCTATGAGAAAAGTAATCAAATGCAGTATCAATTAAGTAATCAACAAAATTTAATACTATGTACTGCTGTAAAAATACAATATAGTTTATATTACAACAGCTAAAATCAGCATAAGTAGCTTTTCTAATAAGTTTCAACCTACTTTTTGAGAAAAGATAACATTAAGAAGCCATTTGTTAAGAAATATTTTTTTAAAGAGTAAACTAAAATACCTATTGACATGGTTTCCCCTGGAAATACAAAAATACTTTCAAACCATTAAAAAGCTAACTGGCTTCAAAAAAACATTGTATAAACTCTACCTGCTAAAAGGCGCTCTAACATAGAGTTTTATCTATTAATCTATCTTAAATACTTTTTTACTAAACTGACTTAAAATTTACCCTGCTGGATTCTTGTAGAGCTTTCTGTAAACGACCGGATTGGAACGAAATACAATTGTTAGCCATTTGTATGAGTTAAAACTAAATCATTTAATTGTTATAGACCTGAATGGTGTAAAGTATTGTCAAAGGCAAACACTTTCACTTACTTTTGATAGAAATTTTTTAGTTGTTTTCTTATTGTAGATTTACATTCGTTAAAATAATAAACTATTATAAAGTTGTTTGTGGGAATTATTTAAATTATTTTAAAGTATTCACTAACATATAGTTAAAAGTCTACCGAATTGGATATAGGAGCAAGGTTTTAGTAGATCATTATTATAGGTTTAGACGTTCAAGGTCAGTTGAATGATTTAGTTAATTTATTTTTATAGTAATTTCAGAATTTTATTCATCAATTTAGACTAATATTAACCCTAACCTTCGTTAATCAAAGTCCAGATGACTTATAACCAGACTAAAAAACGTAAACTCTTAGATGATTTAGTAGTACAAAATAGAACTTTTTAGTACATTTAAAGTTTTTAAATTTCAAATTAATTAAGTAGATATGGCACCTAGAAAATATAATATAGATTCTAGTGTTTGGAACTTGAACTGTTATGAAACCATCAGGTTTTGTATGCAAAGTTTTTCAGTTTTGACTGAAATTTTTTCTAACCCCTGTTGACTGGCACTAACTTGGGCTTAGAAATAGATGAAATCTATCAGTTTAGCTAATATGGCATAGCTAATTATTAAAGAACTTTTAAGTACATTTTCTACTTTTCAATGGCAGATTTTTTATTGTATTTGGCCTCTTGGTAATATCATAAGAATTTGGGTTGTAAAAACAACTTAAACTGTCATGTAACTGCTACAGAAATTTTTAAAACTTTACTTTAGGATTGCTAGCTAACTAAATCTTGAATTTTTGAAAGAATTTAAACTACAGCAACTTTTTGAGTTTTAAATAAACCTATTTTATAATAGCAAAATGCATAAAGCAAAAATATTTTAGAAAGCTTCTACGTTGGGTCTGAAAAAACTCCATTCCAAAAATTTTTTTTTATATATAGAACGTTTGATTTTCAAAATTTTCATGAACTTTATAAACTTTCAAGCATTTGTACAGACATGTACATGATATTTTGCTAATGTTGCCTTAATTTTAATAAAATTACTTTTTATTACACAATTAATATTTTGTTTAGAAATAAATTAGGAATTTAATAATCTACACATTAAAAAACCAGATTGTCAAATTTTTCATATTCATTAAATATTTCAACCAATATTTCAAAAAAAAATGATTATTCTGATCTGGCCTGTCACATACAATGTACATATAATTTAAGTAATAGAATACAGAAAAAATAAATAATCACTGTTGGTTGTTGAAGTTTTTTTTTTGTTCAGTAAAATAGCTCATAAAGTAACAAAAAAAAAACTAACTATATTTTTTTTAATCTATATGAAAAAAGTTTATATTGTTTAAAAACTTGTATATGATTTTAACAACCATAATATTAAAAGTTATACATTAACAAAACTTGGTTAAAACATTACTTAATAAAAATTTTAGAATTTTATTTTTCTAGCAGTATCGAACTTATCTAATAAAAAAAGTAAAAGATCATAGTGGTGTTAGTTTTAGCAAAAATAAACTAAATGAAAGTTTATTAAGCAACAATAAAATATATTAGTATATAATTATAACATGCTTATTTGAACTACATTATATTTTATTCCCCTGTGAACCTGTTAAATAAACACACAATAATAAAAATAAATAAACAATATTTTGCGTAAACAATAACTTAAAAATAACTTAGTTCTTTTGTATAAAAAAAAGACTATTAAACTATAAGTGATAACTAAAGCTACATGAAAAAAGCAATTAAATAATATATAAAGAACTATTTTTTGCTGTACTGAAAAAGTTTTTAAACCTTATTAAAATCAATAAAATTTCCTAGTGACAAAATTATTTTCTTAATGTTTTAAATAAGAATAAACAAATTTATTATTGTTTTTGACTATTTTGTAAGAAATTACAATATTTTTGACTTTTTCTGACTTAGTAGCAACCAAATACTCAATAAATTACCACTACCTTATATGGTTACAGTAAAAAAATCACAATTTACAGTCAAGTTTTGACCAAGTAATTATAAGCTAAGTTATTTTGAGTTCTTCTTAAACTTTTTACTAGCCTAAGAGAGTGTAACCATGTATTATATAAACCATGTATTGAATATTATATTTATTTAGTATGGAATTTTAAGAATCTGTTTTTACGAGTTTATAAAATACATGTTTGTTCCAGGAATAATCTCATAGAAATAAATAAACTAAATGACTTTAGAAGAAAGTATCAAACCTGAAGATTTGTTTTTAAAATATGTAAAGCAAAAAAAAAGGTTTTAAACATAATTACTTAGCAGTATAATAAAAATATTTTAAGTTTTCACGAAATTATATAACTAGTTTAATGCTGATTAAAATAAACATAAATATACTTTTTTTACAACACAATCTCTTCATTTAAAATTGTACTTTAAAATGGCTTCTCACCAAGTCAGGATAGCTTTCACATAACTCATATTTATTGTTTGCTTTAGTGAGTCGCCACCCATCAACTGGAAGCCCAAGCCTGGTAAACTCAGCTTGAGCTTTATATATATTCCAACCTGATACATACTGACCATCCAAGTTGAAGTCTTCTTTATATGAGAATGCAAAGACCTAGATTGTTTAATTATTATTTATAAAATATAAGTACGCAGTTTTAATAAAATTCTCATATTTCATGCTAACAAAAACCAAAACCAAATACAAGAACATAAAGCTAAACACACTAACACATAAATGTTTTTTAAGTTAAGTCAATAATTAAAAATACAACTGATGATATTGCCAATATAACTTGAAAACTAAGCTACAGTGTGTATTAAAAATTAAAATAAATAATTTTATAACTAATGTAGTTGTTATTAAAAGTGATAAATGTACTTGCTTTACCTTGATTTAGCAAACAGTTATAGATTTTAATACTTTAAATTAGTAAACAATTCAGTAGCAAAAAGGAGTATACTTTAACTAAATTGAGACTTTATCTGTGATGTACTAACCGTAAAATATATTAATTTAGTGAAAGTAAGTTAGTATTTAATAAATATTTATCTAATCTAGTATTTTTTAAATTCCAACAAGTTAAAAAAAAGGCAAAAGTTATCCAACTGGTTATTTTTTATCTTTAAGGCCATAGAAGCTAAAATTGGGCCTATTTTGTATTTTTTATTTTATGTGATTGAAAATTTTCTTTTAAACTGACTTTAATATAAAATTTAATTTAAAATTACTTTCTTATGGAAAATTACTAAAACTTCATACTTTAAATTTAATATAAAAGCTGACAACAATTCTTGTTTAAAAATTCCTTGACCCATTTATGGCCTTAATTTATAAATTTTAGATTAAAAGTGTTCTTGATATTTTAAGCTTTAAATTTAAAAACTTAAACCTGTATCTAATAAAGTATGTATTTAATTCAATATAATTATTTATTTTTTTTTATGTTCTGTAAGTCTTCATTTAAAACTCATGTATTCCTTAGGTTATGTATGTTACTTTCAAAATTATATAGTTGTTAGTCGTAAGGTCTTTTTTAATCCTTATATAACAAAAAATTTAAAACACTTGTTTTAACTTATACTAGGTTCACATCAAAATGGCTAGACTATAATAAAAACTTATTTTTTCTTCTCTGACTTAAGTATATTACTTCTACTTTATTTACTCAAAAAGTTAAGATAGCTTTTGTTGTATATTTCAATTTAATCATTATAATAATGTTGACTTTTTTTTAATCCAAGACATGCAAAATATTTTATAGTTATAAAATATAAAATCTATCAACAAACCTGCTTTAAACCAGACGAAGATGGAAAGCACATTTCTTGTAACTTTTCAAACATTGCTTTTCTTTGCTGATTTTCAGGCTTCAACAAGAAGCCAAATATTAAAGTTCTTAAGTCTTTACATACAATTTCAACACCATAAGGTGTTTTACCAGATCCTTGTCTAGGTGCATTATTTGCCTGCCCAACTTTTGTTACTCTGTTAACTGTGCATAATGGAATTACTATAGTGAAGGGCTTCTCCTGCAAATTATTGTAACTTGTCAATATTGGACTTAATGACTGTAACTTTAACAATAATAACTTGTATTTTTTCTGAGTTCTCTTACCACCCACTTTTAGAACTTCATTAAAAATAAAATGTTAATCATTTTTAAAGGTGGTGCTACCAAAGCATATGAAATAAAACTTTTTTTTTATTTACATATTAAAAGATTAACATACTAACTAATTAGTTAATTAAAAGAATCCTAAGTTTAGGATTTCCAATTAAAATAGATTTATGCAAATTGTATATTTTATTGCCGACCGGTTTTGGTGGCAAGAGATTGCAACCTTTTCAAGCAAAAATAAAATAAATATGGTTTCTCAATTTAAAAATAATTATTAACTACCTGTCCAGGTTTGCTATTTTTGACAAAGTATATTTTGTAGTTTGTAATAAAAAGTCTTCCTGAAATTGGTTGAGAGAAGGAACAAAAGTATATAATGTCACTGATAGTGTCATCTACTATTTCCTCACCGGGTAGTAGTGGTACCTCTGGTGTATTCTTTGAATTATTCATTGTCATAAATTAAATATTGTTATTAAAATTTCAACAATCTAAAAATGTTATAAAGGAATTTTTGTAATATAATTTTGTATAAAGATTTTTCAGCTTAAAAATACTAATAATATTAAATTTTAAAAATGTATATTTAAAAACTTTTTCAGAAAACCGACTTTTAATTAAAACTATGCATATACCACATATCTTATAAATATAGTCTTATTTTTTAATGGAACAATCTGGACGAGTATAAAAGTTTTTTATGATAAAGTTCAGATGGTTGTAAAATTTTTAATACAATAGTTAGAACAATAAAAAACATATTGAATCATAAATTTACATTTAACGACATGTCTGTTATAAAAAAGAATTGTTAGTGTTAGAGTCCTTTAGTTAATGGCCAATTCTTTGAAAAAGCAAACATATGTGTTATTTTAATATAAAATTCAAATTGTGATAAAAAATTTTAAAACATTATTTATAACAGTAAAAAGCAAACAGGATCAGAGATGTACATTTAAAACATGTCTGCAAAATATAAACTATTTTATAAAGGATTGTTTGTGTTTTGTAATAGTACTTTGTCCAGTATGTTTTTTTTTAATGTAAAAAGAGCTATTCTTATAAGTACCCTTAAGAAAATTTACTACCATTAAACTTTGTGTAATAAATTTTATTTAAAATAGAGATGTTTTAATCATTAATGACAACTAAAGCAGCAATTTCCAAACCAACAGTCAGTATTTATTCTAATAAAAAAAATTACAAGTGACTATTGTTTACCTCAGTTGTTCAATCTAGCCTACATTGCAAAACCATTATCAAAATATGCAAAACAGTTTTAACATTGTATATTATAAAAACTTTATAAGTTGAAAGGGTTAATGAATTAAAATAATGTAATAGTAATTTCAAAAAATATACTTAAGTCTATTATTTATTAACATCTTAATTAATTAGGTTGTCTACAACAAAATTGTTTAGAGATTGATAAAACAAAAGTAGAATATTATTTAAAGGTTGCAGTTTGAAAAGACTGTTGATAATTATAGAAAGAATAACAAATTTGACAATTAAGTTAGTGAAATAATACTAATATTTTTGAAAGCTTAACTTTCAAGTTTAATTTTTAAAGTTAGGGACATTCATTAACTTCTTTTGATAAAGGTAATGCTGTTTGTGGAGTGTTGTTAGATCTAAGTAAGGCATTTGACTGTGTGGACAGAGAAATTTTATTAAACAAGTTGGAATATTATGGAGTTAGGGGGAAAATGCTTAAATTTTTAGAATCATATCTCATTGAAAGAAAACAATTTGTAGATTTTGCAGGGCACACATCAATTTGTGAAAGTATCAAAGCAGGAGTGCCACAAGGCTCGGTTTTAGGACCCTTGTTCTTTCTGGTGTACATCAATAACTTACAGAATAATACAACACTAAAAATCATAAACTTCGCTGATGATACTTTATTATATACAACATTTAAGAAAAACACTTATAAAAAAGATAATGAATACCTAAACTCCCAATTAAAAAACGTATCAAGATGGTTAATGGACAACAGGCTTAGACTAAATGTAAATAAAACAAGATACATGCTCTTCCAATCCGGCAAGATTGATATTTGGAAAAACATAAACTTAGATATAAAAATTGGTAATTCAACTATATCAAAGGTAAACAATTATAAATATTTAGGTGTTACAATTGACAGTAATCTTAAATGGTCTAACCATATTGAAACATTAAAAACAAAATTATTAAAGACAATAGGTGTTTTATACAAAACACGGTACTATTTAAATCAAAACTCTTTGTATTACATTTTTAACTCACTTCTTATGAGTCATGTTAGATATGGATTACTTTGTTGGGGTAGAGCAAGCAGAACCAAAATTTCTGAGATCAATAAACTTATAAATAGAGCTGTAAGGTGCATACATTTTAAAAGTTGGAAGGAAAATATTAGTAGTATAAAAATATCAAAAAAAATTTTAGATGTTCAAAACATGTTTTGGTATGAATTAGGAGTGTTTATGTACAAATTCAAAAAAAGCATGTTGCCTGTTAATTTCAATCCTTACTTTACAAGTATAAACAAGATTCACAACCATTCAACGAGATTTTCAGAGACAAATTACTTTTTTCCTCGAGTAAATAGTCTTTACGGTTCTAAGTCCTTGTCATATCTTGGATGTAAGATATGGGAGGAAATTCCAAAAAGCTTAAAAGAACAAAACTATCTTATATCATTTCAATCTGGACTGAAAAATGTATTGCTCAGAAATCAATCAGACAAAAGTCGATCTTAATTTTCAGTTTTAAATAGTGTCTCATAAAATGATTCCTTAGTTATTAGGTTTTACTCTCTATTTATTTTTTTGAGAAAAATCAATTGTAGCTGTGTTGGCTGGGTGTGAGCAGAGTTGATTTGGTCTCTGGTATAGTTTTTGAACATTGAGATCTTAATTGGCTAAGATTTTTTTCTGGCTAAGATTCAAAAAAAAGACTGAAAACGTTCTGCTTGAATAACTTCATCGCGGCTAATGTTGGCTAAAGTAAAAACTGGCTAATGTTGGCTAAAGTAAAACTTGGCTAAGATTTTTTTCTGGCTAAGATTTAAAAAAATTAATAAAAAGCTAAAGTAACAATAAAAAGGCTTACAAACTGATGAAAAAATAAAAGCAAAAAACATAAATAAAAAAATTCAGTTTTAACTAATTTAAAACTCGAACTAAAAAAATTAAATCATAACAATTTAAAAAAAATCTAAACAAAAAAACTTAAGTTTTTAAACCTTATTAAATATAAATACTGTTGATGGTTATTATTTATTAAACTAAAAAAAGCTTTGAGAAAAATCATATCACTATTGACGATTTTAAAAATAGTAATAATAAAAGTAAAGTATTTTACGAAGTACCTTTTATATATTACATATCTATTATTAAAACTTCGCGAGTAATTGTTTTAAGAACCTTGTATATTAGGCAATCGAGTCATACACTATTGATGAATTTAAAAATATTATTAAAAAAAGTAAAGTACTTTACAAAGTACCTCTTATACATAAAAAATCTAATATTAAAACTTCGCGATATCTGTAAAAGTATATGTTTTAGAGCATAAAACTGTTCTTGCATGTAGAGTTTAAAAAGTAAGAACTTTATACAAATTACTATTTTAAGATAATAAAGTTTTTTTTTTCTAAATTTTAAGAGGTTAATTGTATCAAAGTAAAAATAATAAAAATAATTTGTTTCCATACGCCATTTTTTATAAATTAAGCTACATATACTTGTATCCTTTTTTTGATATAAACGTTTATTACCTAACTTTTATAAGTTAAGGTTTTAAATCTCTTTATATCTTGTATAAGTGAACACATAATTTAGTTTCTAAATAACTTAAAAATTATTTTGAGTAAACATTAAAACTTTTGAAAAAATATATATAACTGTTACATAAATTTAAATTACATTATTTAATCAGTACAGCCGTTGACATCCTTAAATTTAAATTCGACGAATTTAATTAAAATTTAATCGCGGGCATATTTTATTTAAAGTATTTTAAAACATTTATAAAACGATTTTGTAAAATATGTTATTAAAATTACTTTTGTTACATGAATAATCTGCGTTTAAAACTTAGTGCTGTATTAAAAAGAATTTGTTAAAGAACTAAACACTGTCCTTGCCATTATCATAACTTCCACAGTTATACTTGAAATCTTGTTAAACTATGTAAAATCGTTCTTAAATGTTACCTAACTTTACCAAAGAAACAAAATGTTTTCATATATTTTACTTAAATAGTTATAGTCTTTTTAAAATTACCTTTTTTACGTGGATGATCTGCTATTAAACTTAGCGCTGTAACAAAAAGCATATATTTAAGAACTTAACACTTTTTTTCTAGGGTTCATAACTTCTATGTTTTTACTTGAAATCTTGTCAAACTTTGTAAAATTGTTTTTAAATGTTAACAAAACGACCCATTTATACAAAATTTGTATATATATTGTACTTAAAAAGTTATAGTCTTTTAAAAATTACCTTTTTTACGTGAAGGATCTGCTATTAAACTTAGCGCTGTAACAAAAAGCATATGTTTAAAAATTTAACACTTTGTTTCTAGGGTTCATAACTTCTATGTTTTTACTTGAAATCTTGTCAAACTTTGTAAAGTTGTTTTTAAATGTTAACAAAACGACCCATTTAAACAAAATTTGTATATATATTGTACTTTAAAAGTTATAGTCTTTTTAAAATTACATTTTTTACGTGAATGATCTGCTATTAAACTAAGCGCTGTAACAAAAAGCATATATTTAAGAACTTAACACTTTTTTCTAGGGTTCATAACTTCTATGTTTTTACTTGAAATCTTGTCAAACTTTGTAAAATTGTTTTTAAATGTTAACAAAACGACCCATTTAAACAAAATTTGTATATATATTGTACTTTAAAAGTTATAGTCTTTTAAAAATTACCTTTTTTACGTGAAGGATCTGCTATTAAACTTAGCGCTGTAACAAAAAGCATATGTTTAAAAATTTAACACTTTGTTTCTAGGGTTCATAACTTCTATGTTTTTACTTGAAATCTTGTCAAACTTTGTAAAGTTGTTTTTAAATGTTAAAAAAACGACCCATTTAAACAAAATTTGTATATATATTGTACTTTAAAAGTTATAGTCTTTTTAAAATTACATTTTTTACGTGAATGATCTGCTATTAAACTAAGCGCTGTAACAAAAAGCATATATTTAAGAACTTAACACTTTTTTCTAGGGTTCATAACTTCTATGTTTTTACTTGAAATCTTGTCAAACTTTGTAAAATCGTTTTTCAATGTTAACAAAACGACCCATTTAAACAAAATTTGTATATATATTGTACTTTAAAAGTTATAGTCTTTTTAAAATTACATTTTTTACGTGAATGATCTGCTATTAAACTAAGCGCTGTAACAAAAAGCATATATTTAAGAACTTAACACTTTGTTTCTAGGGTTCATAACTTCTTTGTTTTTACTTGAAATCTTGTCAAACTTTGTAAAATTGTTTTTAAATGTTAACAAAACGACCCATTTAAACAAAATTTGTATATATATTGTACTTAAAAAGTTATAGTCTTTTTAAAATTACCTTTTTTACGTGAATGATCTGCTATTAAACTTAGCGCTGTAACAAAAAGCATATATTTAAGAACTTAACACTTTGTTTCTAGGGTTCATAACTTCTATGTTTTTACTTGAAATCTTGTCAAACTTTGTAAAATTGTTTTTAAATGTTAACAAAACGACCCATTTATACAAAATTTGTATATATATTGTACTTAAAAAGTTATAGTCTTTTTAAAATTACCTTTTTTACGTGAATGATCTGCTATTAAACTAAGCGCTGTAACAAAAAGCATATATTTAAGAACTTAACACTTTTTTCTAGGGTTCATAACTTCTATGTTTTTACTTGAAATCTTGTCAAACTTTGTAAAATTGTTTTTAAATGTTAACAAAACGACCCATTTAAACAAAATTTGTATATATATTGTACTTAAAAAGTTATAGTCTTTTTAAAATTACCTTTTTTACGTGAATGATCTGCTATTAAACTAAGCGCTGTAACAAAAAGCATATATTTAAGAACTTAACACTTTTTTTCTAGGGTTCATAACTTCTATGTTTTTACTTGAAATCTTGTCAAACTTTGTAAAATTGTTTTTAAATGTTAACAAAACGACCCATTTAAACAAAATTTGTATATATATTGTACTTAAAAAGTTATAGTCTTTTTAAAATTACCTTTTTTACGTGAATGATCTGCGATTAAACTTAGCGCTATAGCAAAAAGCATATATTTAAGAACTTAACACTTTTTTTCTAGGGTTCAAATCCCTCTCTACAACGATATTTTTAAAATCACATAACTTTTTAAAATGCAAATAAAATTTACAAACTTAAGTGCTAAGAATCTTAATTAATAATGAAACATATATTGTAACCTATTTTCTGCCACGAATCCAAGCACTTTCATAGCATTTTTAAATTGAGCTGTCTTTTCTAAAAAATACAAAATGGTTAACTACAAAATATGTTTAAAGTTAAGTTATATAGATACACAGTAATATATTGTTTGAGCACGTTTTTGATAAACTGCTTTTACAGAAGTGCGTATCTAAGAAAGCTAGTTTAAATAAAATGATCCTGTTGAACTCGAGTATCTTGGTTCAAAATAACATATTCTATGAGAGTTGCGCACCTAAAATGACGTAATAAAATTAAATAAAATTAAACACAAATTTATTTACTTAAGCTTAAAAGGACGATGCAAAAATGCTTGAATATGAACTTTATGACTTCTGATTTTTGCAAGTTACCATTCGAAAAAAAATTTTCATGATGAATGACTTGACTTCGTCTTTTGCACCAATACTTTCGCACTTTCTTTTTATGGAATGCATAACGTGTGAACCACATAAATGAATCGTGTTGTTGATCATTGATTCAAAGAGTTCTTTTTGTCTTCTCTCTTTAAAAGAGTTGTTGTCAAGATGAAAAAACACATATACAAACATATATATATAACATTTAGTATTAGTTGCATAACAAACCTTCATTATCTAAAATATGGTACGCCATATTTAAATATATTCTAAGTCCGGTTTCGTTGAATGCAATTGATGCTGCGTGTAAGATTGGTATTGAGCAGTCACATTCTACACGTCTTATTGAAACTGCTATAAAGGTTTTAAAAACATATAAGCCTTTTTAAAGCGGATGTATAAAAAATATCTTAAATAGAAAAGTTAATTGAAACAAAATTGAAACCTGAAGATAATTTTTGCAAATTGCGGTTGATTAGGTTTAACCATTGGCTGTAGTTGTTTTGGTCTAAATGTTGAGAAATCAGGCTACTTACGACAAGTCCTGGGAAGTTGTTCGATGTCGATAAACCAACTGTTGATTTATCTTTTCCTATATTTAAGTAAAAAAAATATATAACAAGGAAAATAATTTAGCCTTACAATAAATGTTTTACTAACCACTAAATAATGCCACTAAATAAGACAAGTTTTTGTCATCCAGCTTATCGAAAAAGCCCATTGTTGAATCAACATGCAGAACAGAAAAAAGATACTTTTTAAGCTTTTCTTTTGTAAACGCAGATCATTCACGTAAAAAAGGTAATTTTAAAAAGACTATAACTTTTTAAGTACAATATATATACAAATTTTGTTTAAATGGGTCGTTTTGTTAACATTTAAAAACAATTTTACAAAGCTTGACAAGATTTCAAGTAAAAACATAGAAGTTATGAACCCTAGAAACAAAGTGTTAAGTTCTTAAATATATGCTTTTTGCTACAGCGCTAAGTTTAATAGCAGATCATTCATGTAAAAAAGGTAATTTTAAAAAGACTATAACTTTTTAAGTACAATATATATACAAATTTTGTTAAAATAGGTCGTTTTGTTAACATTTAAAAACAATTTTACAAAGTTTGACAAGATTTCAAGTAAAAACATAGAAGTTATGAACCCTAGAAACAAAGTGTTAAGTTCTTAAACATATGCTTTTTGTTACAGCGCTAAGTTTAATAGCAGATCCTTCACGTAAAAAAGGTAATTTTAAAAAGACTATAACTTTTTAAGTACAATATATATACAAATTTTGTTTAAATGGGTCGTTTTGTTAACATTTAAAAACAATTTTACAAAGTTTGACAAGATTTCAAGTAAAAACATAGAAGTTATGAACCCTAGAAAAAAAGTGTTAAGTTCTTAAATATATGCTTTTTGTTACAGCGCTAAGTTTAATAGCAGATCATCCACGTAAAAAAGGTAATTTTAAAAAGACTATAACTATTTAAGTACAATATATGAAAACATTTTGTTTCTTTGGTAAAGTTAGGTAACATTTAAGAACGATTTTACATAGTTTAACAAGATTTCAAGTATAACTGTGGAAGTTATGATAATGGCAAGGACAGTGTTTAGTTCTTTAACAAATTCTTTTTAATACAGCACTAAGTTTTAAACGCAGATTATTCATGTAACAAAAGTAATTTTAATAACATATTTTACAAAATCGTTTTATAAATGTTTTAAAATACTTTAAATAAAATATGCCCGCGATTAAATTTTAATTAAATTCGTCGAATTTAAATTTAAGGATGTCAACGGCTGTACTGATTAAATAATGTAATTTAAATTTATGTAACAGTTATATATATTTTTTCAAAAGTTTTAATGTTTACTCAAAATAATTTTTAAGTTGTTTAGAAACTAAATTATGTGTTCACTTATACAAGATATAAAGAGATTTAAAACCTTAACTTATAAAAGTTAGGTAATAAACGTTTATATCAAACAAAGGATACAAGTATATGTAGCTTAATTTATAAAAAATGGCGTATGGAAACAAATTATTTTTATTATTTTTACTTTGATACAATTAACCTCTTAAAATTTAGAAAAAAAAAACTTTATTATCTTTAAATAGTAATTTGTATAAAGTTCTTACTTTTTAAACTCTACATGCAAGAACAGTTTTATGCTCTAAAACATGTACTTTTACAGATATCGCGAAGTTTTAATATTAGATTTTTCATGTATAAGAGGTACTTTGTAAAGTACTTTACTTTTTTTAATAATATTTTTAAATTCATCAATAGTGTATGACTCGATTGCCTAATATACAAGGTTCTTAAAACAATTACTCGCGAAGTTTTAGTAATAGATATGTAATATATAAAAGGTACTTCGTAAAATACTTTACTTTTATTATTACTAATTTTAAAATCGTCAATAGTGATATGATTTTCTCAAAGCTTTTTTTAGTTTAATAAATAATAACCATCAACAGTATTTATATTTAATAAGGTTTAAAAACTTAAGTTTTTTTGTTTAGATTTTTTTTAAATTGTTATGATTTAATTTTTTTAGTTCGAGTTTTAAATTAGTTAAAACTGAGTTTTTTTAATTATGTTTTTTGCTTTTATTTTTTCATCAGTTTGTAAGCCTTTTTATTGTTACTTTAGCTTTTTATTAATTTTATTATTTTTTTTGAATCTTAGCCAGAAAAAAATCTTAGCCAAGTTTTACTTTAGCCAACATTAGCCAGTTTTTACTTTAGCCAACATTAGCCGCGATGAAGTTATTCAAGCAGAACGTTTTCAGTCTTTTTTTTGAATCTTAGCCAGAAAAAATCTTAGCCAATTAAGATCTCAATTTTTTGAACAAGCAGTTATTATTTACTAACTTAATTTTTTTTTTTTTTTATGTGAGTTTATAATTAAGTATTATTATTATTTTTATTTATTTATTATTATTTTTTAAATTTTTAAAAACAATTGTTGAGTTTGTTTTAGAGTAACAGGGTTTTTGAACAGGTATAGTTGAAACTTACTTTGTTTATTTTTATTTCTAAGTGAGATTTACCAATAATTTTTTTTATTTACTTAGTAGTTGTTAAGTCTTTTTCTTATTTTTGTTTTCTTTTTTAAACACATTTAGTTTTAGAAAAAGAAATTATGTTAGTTATAGCATTTTCACAACTTCTCCCTTTTTGTTCTACTATTGACCTTTTTATTGCATTTTTCAGGGTTGCTCTTGTAGAGAGGGCAACAAGAAAAATGTGAACTTACATGATCATAAAAATTGAAATCTTTGGGAGGAGACTGTGGTGCCCATGGTAGACTATGATTTTCATGGTTAATATTGGCAGTAATGGGTTTAAAAAAGAGTGCATACCATTTTTTTTTCCTTTAAGGATTAATTTCTTTAATTAGTTTAAATTAAAAAAAAAATTGTATTTAACTTAAAATTAGATTTTATCAAAGTTTTAAATAAAACTTATCAAAATTATTTATACATATATGGTGTGAGGCTCGATGACCGAAAGGTCTTTCTCCACACCAATCCATTGACCATAGTTGTGAGCGTTCACTTTTTTCTTTCTTTCTTTCTAGTCTATTTATTTATTAATTAAACTTTTTTAAGAATTGTTTCAGAACAGGTGTTTTTTAGTAATTAAACTTTCCCTAAGCTATTTTTTGCTGTGAAGTTACATAAAAAATATAAACACTTTGTTAAGACCTACCCAATTTAGACTTAAAAATTATAAATATTGCTCTTCTTACGCCAAGTACTTAATACAAAAATTAAACTCAAACTAGTAGTTTTTCAAAAGAAATAATCTGTTCTTAAATGTTTACAAGTAAGTTAGTAAACAGGTGAATAGATCAGATTATTTTCTTCAGACTTTTTATGTTTTTTACTTTATTTTACGATAAAAATGTACAATCTTTACTTACTTTTTAAACACAAAGCTCATTTTGTACTACTATAGTTTATTGAACGACAAAAAAAAGACGCTGCAAATATTTAGTCTTAAAACTTGAAGCACGAAGAACCTTTTGGTTATCGTGTCACACATCAGAAGTCAGAACCTTTTAACGTCTTGTTCAGGAAAATTTAAAAATGTAATATAATAATATTTCAGGGGCGTGTTTTGACTGGTTTCCTGTTTCCTAGGAACCCCCTGAAAAAAAAGAAAAGAAAAAAGAAAAAAAGATCTAAAAAATATCACAATAAACCTTGTTTATTGACTTTGTTTTGGTTATCAAATAAAGTTTGAATAATGAATGTTGAATTTATAACACTGAAAGATAAAAAAGTTTCCTTAACAAAAAATTCTCTTTTTTGCCCAGCTGAAATAGATTTTAAATAAAGTTTCAATTGTGACGTCATAATAGGTAAAAGTTTTAAAGTAGCATTTTCTTTCTAGGAAACTTTTTACTAAGATGCTCTTAGTTCCAACTATAAATTGTTACTTAGTGTAAATAACTTTTGATGCAGTATTGTTTTTGAACTATTAAGTACAATTTTACTTTAAATGTCCAATATAATCACTTAAATTTTGTTTTACTTAATTGGTTGTATATAATAATGTTATGTGAAGCTTTTGTGCTTTAAAATTTATATTTTTTGTTTATGTGTCAACCAACTGGTTTAAACCTTGAAAAGTTCAATTTATTCTTGTATCATTTAATGGTATTTTAGTATTTTATTATTTAAGTTGTTTTATTTTTGTATATCTGTTGGCCACAAAGTTAATTCTTGATTTTTTGAAGTTTTTAACTCAGAGAGATTTCAAAATCATTATTAGAATTCCTGCACCATCAGGCAAACATTTAGTTATAATTTAAAGATTTTTTAATTTAGTTGTACATGTCCAAACATTTTTGGTACTTACCTAGGATGATGTCGCACCAGTATCAAGCTGAAATTATATTGTGTTTAATATCTTTTTGAACTATAATTTAAGGCTTAAAATCAATATTTTAAGCCTAAATGAGTTGAACTAAAATGATTGAACTAAAATTATACTTCGTTTTAAACAAGCTATATAAATACATAGTTAGAATTAAATTCATTTTTTATAAACAAAAATACTTAACTGATTTTATTTTACAGTATAGTAAATTATATAAGTTATTGTATCATTTGCTTTATTTTAAAAATAAAAGCAATTAAACAATTTAGTTATATTTATGTATTTATAAAATAGATTTTTTTAGCCTATAACTATGGTAAAAGAAATTACTTAAAAAAATGACAATATTGAATTTAATATAATTCTAGCTTGATATTGGTGCGACATCATCCTAGGTAATTACCCATTTTTTTTGTTGAAATTTAAATTTTTATAAATTAAATTACTTGAAAAAATGTTTTTATTATAATTTTTTTTTTTTCCGGCTCTTTTAGTTTTAATTTATCTAAATTAAATACAGTATAATAAATAAAAATATAAAATACACTACCATTAATACTTATATTTTTATCATTTCTAAGCGGATAAAAGCATTTTAAACACAGAGTTTTTCGGCTAAATATTGGGTACTTAACTGGCAGTGCATACCTAAGAAATGCGTACTTAAGCGGAAAATTAAGACCAAAAAAAATTGTGAACCCCCTTTGAAAAAAGTCTAGACACGCCCCTGTAATATTTACTTACTTAAAAAAATAACTTTTATAAAATGATAGATATTTAATTTTAAAATTTATTAAGCACTAGGCTGCATCGCCCAATCATCAACAACAGTCCTTATGACATTCTGCGACCTGGATTCGTCCTCATAAGGGCTGATCAAGTGGACAAAGTCACGATGAACCACTTAATTTCTTAAACCGAACCTGCAAAAGTTTAATATTACTGAAGTGTTTGAGGTTACGGTCGAAAACTCCTAATGAAGATGAAGTTAAACTGCAAATTATCACATTGACTGTTGGTGATGGTCGTGTGGTGCAGATTTGTGCTAATTAAAATGGGAACGGGTCTAAATTGCACGAGAGGGCTAAACTGCAAGAGAACAAAATTGCACGAAGCAAAATTTGCACGAAGACGATTTTGCATCAAGGGTAAATTTTGCACGAGAGTAAAAAATACAGAAAAAAAATACAAAATAATAACAAAATAATAAAAAATTTAAAAAAAAAAAGAAGAAAAATGTTACTGACCGAGGGTAAGAGTTAGGGTTAACACTTAACAGTGATAACAAAAATAAAATTTAAAATTTAAAAAAAAAGCTACCGACCGAGGGTAAGGGTTAGGCTTAGGGCCTTAGGGGTAACAGTGATAGTAAAAATAAAAATTAAAAAAAAAAAATTTAATTTAAAATAACAATAACAAAAATAAAATTAATATAACAAAAACTAAAAAAATTAAGCAGTGCAAAATTGTCTTCGTGCAAAATTGTCTGCTAGTGCAAAAGTGTCTTCGTGCAAAAGTGACCCTTCGTGCAATTTTATCCCCTCGCGCAAGTATCTTCGTGCAATTATGTACACTCGTGCAATTTTGTACGCTCGTGCAATTTAGACAGATACCCAATTAAAGTACAGTAGACTACCGCTTAAGTACGCAGATTGAACCCGACCAAAAAGTGCGTACTTAGCACGGGTAGTGCGTACTTTTTGACGACATAGTATAAAATGAAATTTAGTTGTTTGTTTTCTTTCTTACAACTAGCTACCAAATAATTAAGCCAAATAAACAAGTATTTTTGTTTTAAATATTATTTAATATATAATTCTAATCTGCAAAATATTTTAAATAGATTTTAAAATATTTTGTTTTTTCTATAAAACGTTTCTACATAGTTACATAATACATACATTTAATATAGAAAGTTAATGTCAGTCAATGATATAAAAAAGAATATTAAGCCATATTTTCCATATTTTGTTTTGTTAGAGGCAAAGTACCAAACTACATTTTGTTTACCAAACATTTTCTAAACATCAATGTGTTTACATTTAAATTAAATTACGACTTAACTATGTTGTATTTTTGGGTTTTATTAACTTTGTCATCTATATTTATTTATTTTATAGCATTACAGCTCAAAAATCATTATTCTTTTCACTTTTCTGCAACCACTACATAAGTATTTAGTTTATTAACAATTAATAACAGGACTTTCACTATTATTCAGGTTATTTGTTTATTTAAAATTGATATAATTATATAAAAAATTTATATAAATATGTAAAAGATTTATGATTTTTTTTTTGTCTTTCTTGATAAGTGCGTACTTAAGGCGGGGTGCGTACCAAAAAATGTGCGTACTTAAGCGGTAGTATACTGTATAGCGAAGTAAGCATATAAGCGTTGCTAAACATAGCCGAATAAGTTACTTGAAATGTTTATAAATTGTTTCAGAACAGGTGTTTTAAACAATAGCTGTTGTTAATAATTTTTAAGTTTAATAGAAACCCAAATGATAAACTAATGACAAAAAGTTCAAGTTCTCAACCATTTATTTTAAAGCATAAACTTAAAATATCAAACTAAACCAGGGTTTCCTAAACTATTTTTTAAAAGGCCCCCTTTAGAATAATTGCAAAAGTTATGGCCCCCTTCAACAAGATTTCTCAAAAACTGTTATTAAAAACGCCTAAGACATTTTTTTGCTCTTCATCATTAACTTAAGAGTATCTAGTATAACTTTCAGTTTATGACCTCATGGCCCCCCTGTAGCCCCTTTACTGCTTATGGCCCAATTAAATTTCTGTATAGCCCACTTTGGGAAACCCTGAACTAAACTAACAAAAAAAACGTCATAATAGTTTTACTTAACTTTAGTATAATTTAAAAATATAAGTTACTTATAAAAGTATTTGAAATTTACCTAAAATATATAAAAAAAATTTAAGTAAAATACAACTTTGTAGATATATATGATAAGACTCATTGAATGATTTTTTTTTCAATTTCAAACGCATATTCATTTAATTGTAAAGATATTTCCAAAAAATACTTATGTCAAAAGTAAGTATATATTTTTAAACATATTTAAGTAAGTTAATTTGAACAAATATATAATAATAAACTTTTTTTCATGGTTATTTGTTTAACAAAAGTGAAATATTTCAAAAACTTTGTTATATAAACTTATTGTTAAACTTTTATTGCGTTACGCCGTTTCCCTGCAGAGCAGTTCATCAGACGCTAAAAAAAGCTTATTCAAATAGATTCTATTTGAATAAGCTTTTTTTAGCGTCTGATGAACTGCTCTGCAGGGAAACGGCGTAACGCAATAAAAGTTTAACAATAAGTTTATATAATTCATATCTCCCACCAAGGATTGATAACTCTGTCTAGTTCTGTTTTTGTATCAAAAAAAAAAACTTTGTTTGCTTAAGTAAACAGATTAAATCAAAAAATACGTCCTGTATAATTTGAATTCGTAGTTGACTGGTTGAATATTTTAAAAATTCTGTAGCAAGATTTATTTATAAAATGTGAACAAAAATCATATGGTCTCTAACCGTTTTGTTTCTGAAGTATAAGAAAGCAGCAAACTAGTAATTTACCAAAAAAGAAAAGATTCGTACAGCTTGTTACAGTGATTTGGTTTAGTATAAAGTACTAATAGTTTCAGATAAACATGTAAGTCCATTATTTAATTACATCTTAACTTATTAGGCTGTCTAGAACAAAATTGTTTACGAGATTGATAAAACAAAAAAAAAAAATTATTTTAAGGCTACCATTTAGCTAACCAAGTTAAGTGTAGTAATAGCTTCGAAAACAATTAGGTTACAAGCAACTAAAAAAGTGTTTATTAGCTTACCTCAAAATATATGGAATTAGAACAAAAAAAGCATTTTAAACTT
This sequence comes from Thalia democratica, assembly GCF_965202585.1. Taxonomy (NCBI): domain Eukaryota; kingdom Metazoa; phylum Chordata; class Thaliacea; order Salpida; family Salpidae; genus Thalia; species Thalia democratica. Next base: position 66,849,070 of record NC_139165.1, read on the forward strand.
TTTTAAACACAACTAATAATTCATTTGAGTTTTCAAACTCCTATTTTGTTGCTATATTACTAAGTATTAAAATAAATCAAAGCACTATTTAAAAAAAATCTCAAACATATGTTATCGTGTAAATTATGAGGCTGTTACAATACCTAGGTTTTATAACTAAGTCGATTAAAGATAGCTTCACAAAATAAAAAAAATTAATACATAAAAATTTTAAAATATTAGGTAACCTTTAGATAAGGAAACATTTCTTTATAAAGAGTGATTTTAAAGCTTAAAAAAAATCAAACACAATTTTTATTTTTAAATAAGTACCTCAAAAAAATCATATTTCATGATTATTTATATTTGGTAAAGTATAAATTAAGCAAGCGCGACCTAAAAAGCTTGAATAAAAGATCTGATGAATTATAGTTGCTTGCAAATGACCGCGCCAAATGGAGATCTACTGTACACAAAAGACTGAAAGAAAGGGAAAAATAATACTTTAAGAAACCAAAGATGAAAAAATTAGAAGCAGAATGAATTTAATATGTTTGTATTTTTATTTATTATCTGTTTGTTTTATTTATTGCATCACTGTGTTTTTAGAAATTTATTTTTATGATTTATTTTTATTCACTATGCACAATTACGCATAGCCGATCCCGGCTTATAGTGGGCTTATTAAAACTATATATTGATTAAGATTAATCTTTTTTTTTCAAGTTAGGTATTTTGGTGTTTTTTTTAATTACTACTCAAAAGTAAACATTAAATCTAAGTATCAGATTATCTCAAAATATTTAACTGTAATTGATTTATGAAGTAAGCAATGTATAATAAAAATCATAAAAAATGTAATTTTTAAAATTTTGCAATAATATTAATTTAAACAATTTTTAAAGGATAACTTTTAAATATTAAAACTATTATAAATATATATATAATATAAAAAAATTCAAAGCTATAAGTATTCAACAAATCAACGTATTTGAAAACTTGCATTCAGTTAAATTGTCTTTCTTAGTTAACAAACTGTTAATTTGACGATTGTTGAATTTCATATTGTTGAGGAAACACATTTGAAGTTACTCATCAAGTGTATAGATTTTTTGTATAGTAAGGATATAAAGTTTTCTTAAAGGATATAAAAACTTAATTTTAGATCTTTTTTACTAAAATTCATGTACCAAAAAAAGCAAATTATACAAATTAAAGTTTTTTATTTATCTATTAAGTTGTATCAGTTCAATTATGCAAATAAGAAAAAAAAAGTTCCATCGGTTTTGTTCTCAAAGCATGCAAAAACTTGAAAATTAAATTAGTTTTTTAAATTAAGATAATTTTAGTATTTATAAAAAAAAAATTGAAAATTTTATAAAAAAGTGTATTATATGAGCTTTAGACCTTAAAGCTGTTTGTTATCTCTTTTTAAAAAACAATTTTGTATTTTACAAAAATATAATCTCTAAAATTTTGTGAAACAAAAGTTAGTTTATTTGTCGAATAATAAAATAAACTCAGCTTTATGCTTTAGATTTAAGCTGATTTAGAAAAAAAAAACAAGTTTTAAAGTTTAATAATTCACGAGAAACTTTTGTCTGAATTGATAAATTTCGTTTTATTTTACTTTTGAAATCGGTAGTACAATAAAATGGGATTTTATTATTTGATCTTTAAAAAAATGCTTAAACTTGAAACAGTATATAACTAATTAACTGATTCTAAAAGGTGCATAAACATCTTTCTGTGCCTATTTTTTATGATAAGAAATAATTATTATATTAATTAATATTTGTGTAGGTACTTTGTTATGAATTTAAAAAAATTGTCACAAATTGTATCATAAAAACTAAATTAGAGTATTGATAAAATTTAAGTATTGTTTGATAATTTTCTTACTACATCTTGTTTTCTAGGGTTTATTTAAATTACGTACAAAGTTTTACAGCTACACAAAAAATAGCTAGTCTTTCTGGTTCATATCTAAAAGAATGACAAAATAAAATAAAATCTAAAATGTGATTCCAATATAAAGTGGAAATCATCTTTTGAAACTTAAAATTAGCTATTTTACTTTTTATATTAGTTTTCATTAAAAAAAAAAACTTTCATAAACAACTTAAATATAAAAAAAACTAAATTGCTCTTCAGTCTGACTTTGTTTAGCTAAAGTAGAAAAAAAAATATTTACTATACATTTATTAAACAAAAATAAAAAACTGTATATTAGATGTTAAATATAAAAACTACAGTTAATATTTTTTAAATATTTTATAAAACTTAGACTTTATTTTTAGTTTTAAATTAAATCGAACACTGCTACGTTTTTTACAGCTCAAAACAACTTAATGTTAAACGGGTTGGTATGTCATATAAGATATTTTTATTTATTTGATGAAATTTTTAATTAAAAAGAAGTATAACGTATTTGACTTTCTTGCTTTTGTTACAAAATAATTTTTAATAACAAGCTAGATAAAACTGAAAGGAGCGAGATACTGAAAATACTCCATATAAATGAAGTGTTAAATACTAAATTTTATTTAAAAAAGTAAAATGGCCGGAAACCATAAAAACATGAAAATATTAAAATCAATAAATGTTTTAGTTTTTACATACTTTAATAGACACTCAAATAAAAACGTAATTAAATGGTTAGATAAATGAAATTGTGTGTTAAAAAACATTGTACTAAAAATAATAATATTAAAAGCTCTTATTTTATTGAAAAATATATTTGAATAAGTTAATTAATTGTTCAAAAATGAATGTTCATTTTTTTAACTCTTATTGATTTTCACTATTCTTATCCATCAATAAAAGTTCTTCCTCGCTCTGATTGGCTAATGTTCGCCCATATCTGCGAGAAGTCATACTGGATATTACCAGGCAAATTCCAATTATAATGCAAGGAAAAAGCTCTGACTTCATTCCACCATATCTGTCGATCATAAATCTACCGAACAATGGGTAAAGAAGTCTGAAAATGCCTATACCAATTACGGAAGACATGTTGACGAAAATGGATGAATTTGGATATGAAACCTCAGCAATTAATTCAAAAACCGATGTGTTGCACCAACCAACCATAAATCCTGTTTGAATATACTTTTCAAACAGTATTTTTGTAGAACTTTTACTAGAAATAACTGTCGTTCTTTTTTTTGTTAGAAAGTAACATATTTGGTTATAACTAAGGTTTGTAATATCAGTTAGTTTAATGTAATGTATCTTTAAAGATCTGAAAATAAAATAGATAGAAAAACTCTTTAATTTAAGCCTGAGACACTTTTTAAATATAGTTTATATGAAAAACTTGAGTCGTTCTATATTTGTTCTGCTATCAAAAAATGTTTTGACTTGTATTACTACATTGCTAAACGTTTTTAAAGCATAATAACGTGTTAATTAGTGTGAAACATTTAAAATTGTTAAAAATATATTTATTTGCTTATATTTATTAATGTAAAACATTACTAACACTATACTAACTATTTTATTATGCAAGTTATTGTACAATTTATATTATTAAGTATAGTATATATTTTTCATCATCTATTAATACAGTTTAATTATACAAACCCATCAAACTTTTTACTGAAGTGATTACAAAGTAAATTTTATCAGTACATTTACAAGTTAGCCTAGTTTAAAAAAAACTTTCAATAGAAACAAACAGAAAGTTACCTTGTACCACAATTCCAATATAAATCACATGTACTTTTTTACAATACATTCCAAAAAATACGCACAAACAAGATGCAAATAAACCAAACTCCCCAAAAACAACTGTTTCCTTGTACTTTTTTGAAAACCTAACGACCGGGCCACAAATCAAACCTCCTACTGTGTACATGGCCCAAGCTACCATAAGAACTAGTCCCATGTGAAATTCGACACATTTGATGGTTTGAAACTCTTCACGAATAGCTGAAGACAAGAGTATGTTGTTGTTTCGCAAAACCGGTAAGCTAGCACCGAACAAAATCCAAACTGCAACAAAGTTCGGATCTTTGAAAAGAGTTTTAACGAGTTTAATGAAATCTGTGGCTGATTTTTTAAGTTCTTCCACAAATTTTACATTTTTACTCGAATCTTGTTGTTTAAATTCAATTTTGTACTGAGCAAGACTTGGTGCGTTAAGCGGTCTATCGGAAATGATAAAATGAGCAAACAATAGGAGTATTAGGCCACATCCAGCGAGACAGTAGAACATTCTGGTCCATAAACAGCTTACCTACAAACATTACGATTATTAAGTTACTAATAGAGGGTAATTTTGTAGTTTCTTTTACGGAAATTTGTACTTATTTTATTTAAAAAAATATACACTGTTGTTATAATGTTGTTTCTGTTATTAAGTTTTATTTATATTTTTTCTCCCTATACACAAAATTTTGCATTATTTTACACATTAGAGTTTTATTTTACAAACGCTATAGGATGTTACTTAAGTTTTTTTTTATATGCTGTTAGATAGATTAAATTAATTAAAATATTAAATGAAAAAAAGAGAAAGCTAGTAAAAAAACTTAATTTGAAACACAAGTATTAAGCTAGTGAAATTTTTCAGAAATATACTTATACATAATAACATTATATATTAATAACATATATTAATAATTATATGTTATTTAGTAATTATTTTTTATTATAAGAATGCTAAGATATTATTTTACGATAGATAAACTGACTTTATATGCTGTCATGTTTTCATCAATAAAAGTAGTTGGTATTAAGGCACCAAGTGCTTCACCTACGCCTCTTGCAACTACTTGTATAGCTATAGCTATTGCAACTTCTTCTTTAGCAAACCAGACAGCTGCTGTTGGAGAGGGTAATGTCCACGATAAAATGTTGCCTACACCCATAACTGCCTGTCCAAAAAACACTACAAAGTACCCAGACGAGAAGCTCATACCAACTGCAGTCGCTGCCAGACCAACAGTTTGAGAGACCATGGTAAGAAGAACGATAGTCCTAAATATTGTTAAATAATAAGGTAGTGTAGCTCAAGAAAAACCAATTAATATTTAAAATTGCTAATTCAAGTTTTAACATTTACTAGACTCTAAAGACATAAAATACACAAACACTTTTACTAGTTTACATATCACAAAATCGTTTAAATAAAGTCATTTAAAATACAATTAAGGATAAAAACACTAACTAAGTTTTCATATGCAGCAAATAACAAAAAAACGTATTAAAGAATATCTGAAATCTCTGCTCACAAATATCTTTTTCTACAATGAAAAAGTCTTTAAACAAACAGACGGCGTTGCTATGGGCAGTCCAGGAACCCTATTATTAGTAAATTTGTGGCATCAAAAAAAAACTTTAGCTTCAAAGCAAAAACCGAACTTTTACGCGAAGCATATTGATGACAAATTTGTTATCTTGAAAAATAACAACTATTAAAAAAGATTTTATTACGAGATGAATGCAAAGCATTTAAACTTGCTGAGAATGATGAGCCAATTGTTGATTACTTTTTTATATACAACTAGATTCAAACAAACTGCCCACTTTTTTTTTTAAACCAACAGGTACAAACCTTCTAAAGTAATACACAATTGTTTGACCAAAAGCATAGAAGTTAGGTATGTTAGACTTTTATTTATATAGAGACTTAAACCTTTGTACAAGCTTTGTGGAATTAAAAAAAATTTTAATTACAAAAACACCGCTAAAGAATAAGTATCCGGAAAAACTTATACTAACTAAATTAAATAAGTTTCTTAAAACCAGTAAAATCAGTAATTTAACGTACAAATAAAATCTGAATTCGATCAATGTTCGTATTATATAGATATCTACTTGGAAGTTTTTCCTTAACATTTTAAACACGAGTAAGAACTGTTTTGGGAAAATACAGTGTAAAAATAATATCATAAAATATGTTCAGAAAAATTTGACGCAAATTTTATATACAGCATATCTCCTACATAAGATAGATATCGCGTCAAATATTTTAATAGTTAACAATCATAAAAAATGAAACCTAGTGCTACTTTTTATGAAAAACTCAATCATTGAGAATAAATTCAAAGCTATTAAGAAGTGTGTTTAAAACAAGATTTATAGCTTAGAATTGATGCTAATTAAAAAAGCAAAACCGAAGTTAAGCATATAAGTAGCCGCAAGTGGAAAAAACTTAATTAACAATATATTTTTTACTGTACGATAAAAGAAAAGCGCTCATTTTTTTCTTATGACATGGGGTACGAAAATAAAAGATATTTCGGTTATTAAGTCGTACACCACATGCTTTTACTATCTGTTACAAACTAACATTTTTTTTAAGTTAAAAGTTTCAAATCTTAACCAATAAAACAAACGATAAAAAAAAAAAAATTAAACGAAAACTACCTAAGTAATATACTTACGTAAAAAACGTTGTATCTAAAATGTACTAAAAAAACTTGTCTAACAACATACAAATGAAAATAGAGTCAAAGTCAAAAACTTTAAAAAAAAAGTAGTAGAAAACATTTGTAGACCTTAAAAAACTAACTATAACTTAAGCTATAAAATAAAACATACAATCATAACAACAAACATAAAAAGTTAATTTAAACTTCTTTAAAAAGAAAGTAAAAATGAAATAAGCTGAAATATTTTTACGGTAATAGTTAAGCTATTTATTTTTTATTTAATAATGTGAATGAAATATTTAAAGGAGTTTTTGATACAATTCTTAAAAAACTCCTTTTATCACTTATTTAAGATGTGAATTCAACCAAAAACTCAACTTAAGTTTTAAGAAATAAATATATAAAAAAAAGTACTTACAGAAATACTCCCTTACAGACTATGCTTTAATAGAAAACAACAAAAATGAATATCAATAATAGTAACAACAAATGTCTTTGTTTTTTTAAATATACTTTTTTATATGTTTTAATCTTTTCTATGCCCTAAAAATATAACTTTAAAAAACATAACATAATTCGCAAGAACAAAAAAACTTTTTAGGTTTCCTCAAAAATTAGATTAAGTTATAATGAATTTACTTTAAACAGTATTCTCAGCTTATTATGTGTATACTTAACTTGTTGTAAAATAAATGCATATATTACTAACTTTTTACACATGTAAGCTAAAAAAAAAGAAATAAGTTTGTTTATATTCTGAAGTTAGTTTAAAGTAGTAATCTTAATAAATAATCTAAAAAAAATACTGCAATTTAGACTGAACCACTGTTATTGTAACTCAACAAATATACTTATAAAGCAAAAATTTTGCTGTATAAAAAAACAACTATTGGTATACTTCTTAAAAAAAGGAAGTAAAAGAGTAGCAATAGTCACTTAAATGACCTAGATAAACACGAATTAAAAGATAGTTTTTAAATTCATCCTTGAACGTTCTATACTAACAGATACTTTTTAAACATAATGGTAACTTAGTCCACACTTTGTTTCATTCTTAACTTTAGTTTAAACAGCATGTTTTTTTTTATAACCTTGTATAATAACGTCATTATCAACATAAAGTTTTAATACTCTTCCAAACAGTTTCACAACTCATTTAATTTTTGACAAAGTATTAAGTACAATTTAAAAAGCTTTAACTAATAAACGAATTTATAAATTCTATAAATACAGTGATTTTAAGTTGCAAATGGTTTACGATTAAAACAAAATTCCTTCAGAAAACAAAAGTTCTAAACACCATTACAGCTTTGAAAAAAATTACGTTATAAGCAAAACTAACTGGTGATGCTGGCTGTGTTTGCGCAGACCGTTGGGACTGCCCGTTGTGGTGCTGGCTAAGGTAGCTCGGATCGTTGGCGCTTGTCGTGGAGGTGCTGGCTTCGGCGGCGCTGACCGTTGACGCTGGCCCTGGTGATGCTGGCTGCGGTTGCTCAGAACTTTGGTTCTCATCAGGTGTTTCTGCTGCACTACGTGAGGCTGTTTGCTTTATATGAAAAGTCATCTTCGGTTTGTTTGAAGGTGTGGACACTTCATTTCCTGGATGACTTATAGTGCAGTTTGAGGCATTTCTGGTTGGTCTCGGTTGAGATGGGGGTTGCTGTCGAGGGGCGGTTTTATTTACAAACTGGACAGCTATGGTGTGAGATAGTGTAGCCCCAATCACTCTCCCTCTCACTGCGGAGAGTTTGGGAGCTCGTTTTTTGCATGAGGCGGAGATATCACCTGGCTCCTTGGTAGGTCTTGAGCCTTTGAGGTGTGTGAAACCTGGTGGGTAACCTGGATTTGAGGATCCATGTATGTATTCTGTCTACCCTGAGTTGAGATGTCGTGATTTGTCCTTGTGGATGGATTTGGACTTCTCAATTCATGTAATTCTTCTTGTAATCTTCGAAATTCCTCTTGAAGTTTAGCCAGTCGAATTTGTTCCTTCAAATCTTTGATCCCCTGTACTATCTCCTCGGCACTCAGTTCTTGAGGTGGCACTTGAATAGGGGGTCTCCTGTTGTTTTGGAGGGAATATTCCATGTTTAAGTTGTTAGGTTGGAATTGTTGTTGGAATGGCAAAGGAGAGGTTCTTGCTGGAGGAATGGAGCTGTTGCTAGGTGGTCCTGTCACCCTTGGTGGAGGCCCATAGTTGCTAGGTGTAGAATTTTGTTGGGGTGGGTATCTTTGTCTTGGCAGACCACTTGGATTAGGCTGGTCTCTAGGTTGTTGATAACTGCCCATTGCTGCCTGGGGTTCTTCTTCCTTTTGGTTATTTCCTGACTGATCCCCCCCTACGTTCATGTCAATCTCGGCACTGATTTCTATACCCTGTGTATCAATTAAAGCGTGTTCACTCACGTCGTGGTCACCATATCTTTCGCACGTTGCTTGTGGTTGGTCTGATGGACCAGGTTGGCTACGGCGCGAAGAGTGTGGGTCAACACCCCTTTTGTTAATCCCTCTGTCTATGTTACGTTGGCTACAGCGAGTTTCGGGGTTGTTGACCTTGTCTAAAGTATGATGTAAGTTCTCTTTAGAGAACATTCTATCCTTTTTGGGGGGCTTGGATCTATTACTCATTGTGCTATACCAAGAGTTAGGTGTGGCCCACTAGTTTATTTTAAAATTAATTAAATTTGATTTGTAAATTTGAGAGATTATTAAGAGCACCAAGAGCAGCTTGCTACTTAATTAATTATCAACAACAAAGCTTATTTATTCAATTTTATGTAAAACAAAATTACAGATAATTTCAATATAATTAACTATTAACACCAAAGTTTATTTATTTAAATTTATGCAAAACCAAATAACAGATAATTTCAATATAATTAACTATTAACACCAAAGTTTATTTATTTAAATTTATGCAAAACCAAAAGTACAATTAACTTCAATTTAATTTTATCAACAGCAGAGTTTATTTATTCAAATTTATGCAAACCAAAAGTACAATTAACTTCAATTTAATTTTATCAACAGCAGAGTTTATTTATTCAAATTTATGCAAACCACAGTAAAATTAACTTCAATTTAACTTTATTAGAAATTTCAATTTAAGAGACAGAACTAAAAATAAGAGATTAATAACAATACTCACAATTTAGCACATAGAAAAGTTTTGCTTGAGCTGCCACAAATCTAATGAATCAATCTAAGGCGGCAATTTAGAAAGTTAACAAATTAATAAAAAACCCCTAATTAGAGAAAACTCTTTTGCTGAATTTAATTTATAGCCAGAGGCGTTACAATGTGTATACTTAACTTGTTGTAAAATAAATGCATATATTACTAACTTTTTACACATGTAAGCTAAAAAAAAAGAAATAAGTTTGTTTATATTCTGAAGTTAGTTTAAAGTAGTAATCTTAATAAATAATCTAAAAAAAATACTGCAATTTAGACTGAACCACTGTTATTGTAACTCAACAAATATACTTATAAAGCAAAAATTTTGCTGTATAAAAAAAACAACTATTGGTATACTTCTTAAAAAAAGGAAGTAAAAGAGTAGCAATAGTCACTTAAATGACCTAGATAAACACGAATTAAAAGATAGTTTTTAAATTCATCCTTGAACGTTCTATACTAACAGATACTTTTTAAACATAATGGTAACTTAGTCCACACTTTGTTTCATTCTTAACTTTAGTTTAAACAGCATGTTTTTTTTTTATAGCCTTGTATAATAACGTCATTATCAACATAAAGTTTTAATACTCTTCCAAACAGTTTCACAACTCATTTAATTTTTGACAAAGTATTAAGTACAATTTAAAAAGCTTTAACTAATAAACGAATTTATAAATTCTATAAATACAGTGATTTTAAGTTGCAAATGGTTTACGATTAAAACAAAATTCCTTCAGAAAACAAAAGTTCTAAACACCATTACAGCTTTGAAAAAAATTACGTTATAAGCAAAACTAATTTTTTTTAGTAAAACCTGCACATTACCACTCTTTTATAAATATATCTTTTAAAAATATTTACCTGTATCCCATTCTCACTGTTATAAAGCATAGCGGAATAGAAGCACAAAGAAAGACTACAGATTGTACGAGCACCAACCAGTCAATTTTCCATGCCGGTACGCTAAAGTATTTACTAAGTAACAAGTTACTTGGACCAAAACAAGACTGGTTGAAACCCCGCAAAGTTATTGAAATAGACACAATCAAAAGAACCACCCACCTTCGAGTGTAAGTTCGAATTTCGTACTGATCTACCATTTTGTAAATTATTTCATTAAAAATAAGTAACTTGATTAAAAATAGCGTTTTTAAGTAATTATAAAGTCCTAGTTTTGGAAAAATTAAATTTATAAAGTTGTCTAAAACAAGATATTAAAAAGAGATCTAGTTCGCACACTTAAAGAATTATTTCGAGTAAAATAAGGCTCCTACTAAAAACATTAAACGTGTTTGTACCATTTTTTTATCTAGAACTTAAAAAATATAAGTAAATTTCAAATGTTAGTGTGCTTGTTATTATAACTTTTTTAAGTCAGTAAATCTTTGATTACGTATATCTTAAAAATAAAACTTAAAAACTTACGTAAAACTCAAAAGATCACTGTTACAAAGAATAATTTTAAAAATTTGTAAAGTTTATAATTCAATTAAATCAAGAAGTTTGAAAATTCGCTTTTAAACATTTATTTTTATTTTAATTGCGAGCCATAAAACATTTACATGGAACTTAAAAAATTGATAACAATATTGATTAAATAGTACATAATGTTAAGTTAAAATTGCTCAAGGGCTTGAACTGAAACAAATGTTATACAAAGTTTTAAGTAACTAAGTATATGCAAAGTTACACTTAAACTATTTGTTGTTTATAATTGTAAACTTTAAATAAGTGATTTTAAAAAATACTTTTAGCTTGAACTTTCACTTCCTTAGCTATTTTATATATTTTTTTAAGTTTGGTTTTTAAACTTAAAACATTTTTTTATAACTATTACAATACACTTTTGTTTTAAAAGCAAGATTTAAGATATATAACAGAATACATTTCATTTTCTATAAATTTATTTTAGTACTTTCGTAGTAAGGCTCATCAGAAATAGTTTCTTACTGAATTGGAATGAATACAAATTGAAATAAAATCATACTGAAGTTTAAAGTTTTAAGATATAAAATGATGTAATAATCAAATTTTAAAAATTAAATAAGTGTTTATGCTAAATAAATTTAGTATACTAATAAAACTTGTTAGAATTCAAACAATCTAAATAAACAAGCGGTAAAAATTAAAATTAAAACTATACTTAAAAATAAAATTTAACAAGAAACTAATTACTTTAAAACTACTAATAAAAGGATTTAAAAAGTCTGGTTTGGTAAACGAACTTTTTCTGCTTGCCTTAAACTGGGCCTTAAAGATTGAATACCTAAGGCTTCCAGAATATGCAATTAAAAAGAGTTCTCCGCTCTCATTAAGACTGAAAAATTGTCCTTTTTATAATTTTTAACACACTCAGGATTGTCCAACAAATGTTACCCAATCGCCGAGAAGTATTTTTTTTGTTGGTTTCTCAGAACGGCCATCAAACCACTTTTTCAAGACTTTCGGAACATGTTGATCGATTCTTACATGAAACCTTTGAGATGTTTTTCCCACGTAGTCACTACCACAGTGAAAACTAAACTTATAAATGATTTTACTTTTTTCATGGGTGGGAGAAACATCTTTGTAAATTCCACTTATAGGACGATCAGTATACAAAACTGTTCTTAAATGAACAGAGCTGAAAACTTGGTTTATTTCCTCTGAAATTTTCTTTGAAAACCTCTCAGAAATATTTCCAAGGTAAGGATGTTTTAAGTATACTGGACACTTCTGAGGGCATGTATAGTTTTAATTTTATTTTTTTTTCTCTTGTTTATTTAGATTGTTTTAATTCTAACGAGTTTTATTAGTATACCAAATTTATTTAGGATAAACACTTATTTAATTTTTAACATTTGATTATTACATCATTTTATATCTTAAAACTTTAAACTTCAGTATGATTTTATTTCAATTTGTATTCATTCAAATTCAGTAAGAAACTATTTCTAATGAGCCTTACTACGAAAGTACTAAAATAAATTTAAAGAAAATGAAATGTATTCTGTTATATATCTTAAATGAGCTATGCACCGGAAAAAAGCTGTTTAAAAGCAAGATGTTGTACATTTATAACTAGAAATATACTTGAACTTGCACTTCTATAAAAGTTATTACATATATATAATGTAGTTTTTATTAACTAAGTTCAGCTAACTTCACTAAAATTAACCTACTTGTATTCTTTAAACTACTTTCAAACAATAAAAGCTTCTTTTATCAACACAAACTTGAACATAAGAAACTACAAACATTAACAAAGAAAATCAAAAATATTCGTCATATTTTTATAAGAATCGTGTTCAGGAAGTTTATAAAAGCGGTCTATCTATTGTGATTCATGTAACGAAACTAATATAGCCGAACTCTCATTAAGTTCAAAAACTTAAAAGTCTAAAAACATATCGCCGCACCTCTATTTAAATATAATTTTAAACAACTAAAAAAACTAATACACAAAACAGTTTCAATACGTAAATTTGTTTATAAAGCGAAATAGTTAACATACCTCATTTAGTTTAATTTGTTTTATGTTATATTTTGTTTCAGAAAATTTAATTCGTTTACAGATTTACTGCTTAGTATAACTTTTTTTTCAATTAAATACACTAAAACCTAAAATCTCATTAAAATAAAAGGTAAAAGTATTCTTTTGAACTTTTATTAAAAAACTATTAATGCTTTAGTTTTCTAATGCCTAAAACTATCAAACTTTGGTATTTAATTTATAAAACATAATCTTAAACAAAGTAGTTGTACCACAAAAATGTTCATGTTAGTGACCTACATATTTCCTAAAGTTGTAACTTTTTTTTAGCAGTACTACTCCTACACAATTTAAAATATACTTTAAAAATATAAAAGACAATATGAAATTGAATAATTTTGAAATTATAAAACAATATTTTGAAACCATCAAACTTTAAACGTTGTGACTAATATGCAGAATACCGTATAGTTGATTAATTACTTTATCTTATTTTGAAAAGTTTAAATGCTATGAATTTATTTTTATATTTCATAAAAAACTATCTGCTGTTTAAAACATGTTTAAAAAGTTACAAACTTTTAGTTTTCTTTAGTCGAAAAAAAATTGAAATTATTTTTTAAATGCCCCTATAAAAATAAAGCTTCCACGAAAAACCATTCATTACTTATAAACTATAAAAAATTATCTAAGTTGTAAATGACTATATTTAATTTTGAAATAATTTAAAGAATTTTCTTAAAATCTTCTGTAAGGTAAATGAGTTGGAGTTTTTGTAATGTAAATATTTTACATTTAAAAAGTTTAAAGCTTAAACTGATTTTTTATTAAGTTTCATAAAAACCTAATGCACTTACATTAAACTTTTAGAATTGCATTTACTTTTTTTAGTAGAAAGGTCATAAACAAAGGGTATTTTGATTTGTTGTATACATAGTTCTAACTAAACTTTAATTCTCTAACTGAAATAACTTTAAAACTTCAGATTTGTTCTTGTTTACAAAATAAAAAACTACTATTCTCAAAATTCATCAAAAAAAATTATGAAATAAGTATACTGTTTTTTTTTAATGTTATGTTTTAAAGAATTAAAACACATTCTAGCAATAAATTTAAGTTTTTGAGAATTTTATATTTTACTTTATAATTTTTGTTGCGATACTTAGCAATTTTAAAGGAAAAGAATATATTTTTTTAAGTATCAAAAATGTTTGTCAGTTTAGTAAAAAAAACTTTAAAATATTAATGAACTAATAGTAGTTAGATTTAAACAAATGTATTCTAATTAAATTTAAATTTGAGTAAACTCACTTTCTTCTAATTTTTCTTTTATATATTGTGTTATTAAAAAATAAAATAAATCAAATCATCGCACTATATTTTAACAAGTGACTTTTCATTTAAGGTAAAAAACTGAATGTTGGTATAAAATTAAAAGGTTAAGTTGATACTAACATAAATATATTGGTGAAAATATTTATTTTTAGTAAATTAGGCTCTTAATGTAAAAGATTTAAGGACACTTTAATATACATAAAAAGGATTGCAATTTAAAACCAAAATTATTTATGGTAGGTACAAGAAAAAAACGATTGACTGATTTTTTATTAAAATGATATTGTTTTAGAGAAAATTAAAAAACACAATATTAAAGATTTATTCAAGTTTGCTGACAAAATAAAACTAACTTTTGTTTCTATCGTTAAAATTTTGTTTTAAATTTGGGTAAACTTTTATTAAAAAAAAGCTTTTACAAAGTTTTAAATAAACTTTTTTATAATAATAATAAGCCGTTACATCAGGCCTTTACTACTTAAAAAATTTATATTTTCTAAAACATTAAAAAAAAATCTATATTTAGTTTAAAAAGATGCTTATCTTTGTTTAAAAGTAAACAAATAAATAATTTGATGGAAAAAATCTACGCTCAAATAATTAGGTCAAAGGACTTTTTGTGTAGAAAGATCTTTCGGTAATCGAGCTACACACCAACTTTTTACTTCATCTATTTTCCTTATAAGAATAAAACATATAAGAAGAAAAGCACACATTAAATAAAAAACAAAATTCAAAATCATTTTCTAGAATGCAAAATGAAAAGTGAAAAATTAAAAGTCTTCTAATGGAGTGTTAGTTGTACAATTAAATTTGAATACAACAACAACCAACGCCTATTAAATTGTTTTTAACAGTAAATATATACCTATACACAGCTAAAGATTTAACTGCAACAGGATAAGCCTAGTAAGCAAACAGCAAAACGTATACAACATTTTTAACAATTTGAAAACTTTATAAAAAGTTTGGTATTTTTTGTATTAATTTATATATTTGTTATTTGAAATCAAAACTTTAAAAAACTTTCTTTGGTGAAACTAAATTTTAAGAAATCACTGTTGTAATTAAAAAAAACGTTAATGCAAAAAGAGTAAAAATTTGGCTAAAGTACAGAATTTATATAAAGCTGGATAGTTGACGTAAATTTAAGAACGAAGCTCATTATCTTAATTTAATCATTAGATGAAAGCATGATAGGACTTTAAATTGTAGATCTTGACTAGCCAGGACGGTCGAAAAATGGACTAAAAACGCCGTTAGCAGTCAGTTTTCTTATTAACTGATAAGTTTTTCTTCAAGAGTTATACTTATTAAAACTTTTAGTTAATATCTAAAACTTTTATTTGAAAATTCAAACTATTTCCATTTCATTTATTATATTTGTTGAAACTTTGGTAAAAAAAACTAAGCTGTAAGCTTTTAATAATAAAAATATTTGTTTTAGATTTATTACTACATTTCTTTTTATACTGTCTGCTGATAAACGTTGCTTTTGTTTGATTTTTTTAAATCATGTCTTTTAAACTGAACATAAGTTTATAACATTTCAATCAAGATTGCTCGTTAGGTTATACTATAATAGGCTATTCATGTGAAAAGTTATAAATTAATAAGACATGTCTAGAACTCTAGATTGTATAATTAAAAATTTTTATTAAAAACTATCTTTAAATGATTTGTCTAAAATAAAGCAAGCCTTATTTGTTAAAACTTAATTGTTATAAGATTGAACCCCGCTACAGCTACTAGACATATGTATGTATATATAGAAAAAAAACTTTATAGAAGTCCCTTAACCCTAGTTTAGAATAATTGTTTTAGGGGATAGTTTTTATAAAGATTTTATAATTCTGCTAGGATCATATTAAACATAAAAAAACTAAAAATATCATTGAAAGAAAAATGTGAACACTCACAACTAAGGTCAATGGATTGGTGTGGAGAAAGACTTTTCGGTCATCGAGCTGCACACCATTTACTTGTAACTAATACTTTGAGCTAACTTTAAAACAATAATAAAAAAATATAAACAAAAAACTTAAAAAGTAATTATAAATAATTTTTTTTTAAGTTTAAAAATGGTAAGCAACCTTTTTCAATCCATTACTGCCAATATTGACCATGGAAACCATAGTCTATCATAGGCTATCCTCCCCTAGATTTTGATTTTTATGATCATGTACATTCACATTTTTCTTGTTGCCCTCTCTACAAGAGCAACCACAAAAAATACAACAAATATCTCAAAATTAATAAGAGGGGAGACTTAGTAATGTCAGTATACATAAAATATATAGTATAGTCATAAAACTGTAAGAACACCATGTATTTAAAAAAAGTGTCTTTAAATTTCTAGTATATGTGTTTGTAGGTGAATGAAAATTAGAGCAAAAAAAAAACTGCCTAACTGTTTTATAGATTTTTAAACAATTCAGTTTTGATCAATAAAATCTAACACTAATAATTGATTGAATTTGTTTGAACTACTTCAAATAAAATCACTCCTAACACTAAACAGCTAAACTTAGAAAATAAAAATTTAAAACTTAAGAAATATTCTGAAAAAATAAAGTAATAATAAAAGTATTTTAATTGAGTTAAATAAACTATTTGTAAACCTAAAACTAAACTTTTACAAATAAAATAAAATAATTAGAATTTCTAAAAAATATCAAGTTTATATACCTAAATTTAGAATCTCTATCTTCTAAAAAAGATAAACACTTAACATCTAGTAAACAAAAAACTACAAAATAGAACTAAAAAAGAAAAAAGTAATACATCTACTTCTTTAATCACTCTGTCAACAAGGACAAAACAAAACTATTAAATTTTATATAAAAGAAACAAATTAAACAATATATACAATAAATAAAATAATAAAAACACCCTATACCAATCCAGCTCTACTTACACCCAGTTTATAAGACCAACAGCAATCAGCCCATAAAAACTAACACCAATATAAAAATATAATTTTAACTAATGGTATGTAAAGATTAAGCTTGATATTTTTCTGATTGTCTTTAAAGTAAATTTTCTCTCATTCCATATTGAAATGCTCCAAGATAGCTCTGATCTATTAAGTTTCTAAGCAATTCTTCCCATAGTTTACAACCAAGGTAGAATAATGTTTTAAGACCAAAAAGACTGTTTACCTGGGAAAAAATAGTTTATTTCTGAAAATCTTGTTAGATGATTATGCATTTTATTAACATTTGTAAAGTAAGGCTGAAAGTTAATTAAGTTGTGCATAAAAACTCCTATCTCATACTTAAACATATTTTTACCATCTAATATTTTCTTTTCTATTTTTATACTGTTAACACTTTCATTTCAACCTTTAAAATGAATGCACCTTAATGCTCTATTAAGGGCATAGGAGGTTGCACCTTGATTTTTAAAAGTTGATCTTATTTTATAGAGTTTTATCTGAGCTATCAGACATTTTTAACTGCTTGAAAAAATTCAGAGTATTTTTTGAGATATGAGCTATCAAAATTGGTGACCTCAATAGGTTCCTGATAGAAGGCGCAAACTAAAAATGCAAAAAAAAACCATTTCACTTAGAATCTATCTCCTCCTTCACTTTTTAAGCAATCTTCTTCAAATTTTTACAAAAAGTGTATTAATAAATTTTAAAGAGATTGAACGCAGAATTTTTTTTAATATTGAAAAATAAATTTTAGTTAAAAAAAACCACCTATATTTTTGTTTTTTTATCTAAAATTTTGATATTTTAATTTTTTCAAGATTTGAATAATCAAAGTCTTCTAAATTACAAAAAGAACATTTCCTAAAAGTTTTAGGTCTCTAGCTCAAAAAATAAAGGAGAAGATAGGTTTTTAGTGATTTTTAAAATTACTAAGAAAATTGACGTTAAAAAATTTGCGGTCTATACGTTTGTATTGGAAACTTTTTATAAATATTACAATCTC
Organism: Thalia democratica; assembly: GCF_965202585.1. NCBI lineage: Eukaryota > Metazoa > Chordata > Thaliacea > Salpida > Salpidae > Thalia > Thalia democratica. Next base: position 66,867,357 of record NC_139165.1, read on the forward strand.
AAAAGTTAAATACAATTTTTAAATTCTATAAAAACTAGCTTGTAGTTTGTACTTTAAGCTTTTATATATGATACAATGTTATTTTTAGTAAAAAAAATGTCTGACCCTCCCATGCCCTTAATAAGTTTACCAATCTCAGTTATTTTAGTTTTACTTACCCTACCCGAACACAACAAACCATATCTTATATGACTCATCAGAAGTGAATTAAGGGCATAGGGGGGGGGGGGGGGGTAAACACCCTTTTTTGGTTTTTTATCTTATTTTATATAGTTTTTACTAAGCTACAAGATGCTTTTTACAGATTTAAAAAATTCAAAATAGTTTTTGAGATATAGCTGGTCAAAGTCGGAGGCAATAATAGGAACCTTATGGGAGGCGCAAACTAAAACGGCAAAAATAGACTATTTCCCTAAAAATCTATCTTCTCCTACGGTTTTTGAGATAACTACCTCAAATTTTCAGGAAATGTTCCTTGATATATTTAGAAAATTCTGTCGGAACAGAATTTTAAAAAATTAAAAACTAAAAATTTTATATAAAAAATAAACAAAAAAAAACAATTTTTTTTTAAACTTTTTGTTATAAAATTTTTATTTTTTAATTTTTTTAAATTCTGTTCCGACAGAATTTTCTAAATATTGCAAGAAACATTTCCTGAAAATTTGAGGTAGTTATCTCAAAAAATGTAGGAGGAGATAGATTTTTAGTGATTTCTATTTATTTGCCATTTTAGTTTGCGTCTCCCATAAGGTTCCTATTGTTGCCTCCAACTTTGACCGGCTATATCTCAAAAACTATTTTGAATTTTTTAAATCTGTTATAAGCATTTTGCAGCTTAGTAAAAACTATATAAAATAAGATAAAAAACCAAAAAAGGGTGTTTACCCCCCCCCCCCCCCCCCCCCCCCCCCTATGCCCTTAATGTTATAGTACAAGGAAGTTTGATTTAAAAAGTACCTTGTTTTAGATAAAATACCTATTGTCTTCAATATCTTAATTTTTACTGCTTCAATATGGTCAGACCAATTGAGGTTACTATCAATTGTAAAACCGAGATACTTATAATTTTCTACCTTTAATATGGATGAGTTACCTATTTTTATATGTGAATTTGTGTTTTTCCATACTTCTGTTTTACCAGAGTGAAAGAGCATTTATCTTGTTTTATCAGTATTTAGTTTAAGCCTATTATCTTTTAACCATTTTGATATATTATCTAGTTTTGAATTAAGGTATGCAGTGTCTGTTTTGTAATTGTCTTTTTTAAATGTGGTATATAATAATGTATTGTCAGCAAAATTTAATACATTAGACTGATGTTGTTTTGAAGATCATTTATATATACTAAAAACAATAGTGGTCCCAATACAGAACCCTGTGGCACTCCTACTTCTACACCCTCCCAGTCTGATTCATGCCCTCCAAAGTTAACAAATTGCTTTCTTTCAGTTAAATATTTCAACTTAACAGGATGATTTTATTAACTTATGCATTTTTCCATTTATTCCAATATATTCTAATTTGTCTAACAAAATCTTCCTATTCACACAGTCAAAGGCCTTGCTGAGATCTATTAAAACAGTAAATACTGCATTTCCATTATCATAGGAGGACAATGTACTTTCTACAAACTCTAAAAGAGCTAAGGTAAGAGAGTGTCCCTCCCAATATCCTAGCTGAGAATGAGCGTGAAAGTAGTCTTAAGATAGTAAAAAAACCCATCAAATTTATTTGTCTAAGTCTGAATGAGTTGTTTTTCTACACAAACTTAAACTATTTTCTAGGTAAAAAACTTATCTCTACCAAGTATTTTAGTAATGATATAAGTTAGTTTATAGTTTATCTGGATTATAAACTGGAGTTTAAAACCAAATAAATTTAACTAAAGACTATTTTCAGCATTCTATGTTTGACTGTGGTACTTTTTACTTAAAATCTAACAGAATATAAATGGAATGAGTATATAAATTATTTTTATTTTTACAAGCTATAATTGAAAGCTTTATAAATATCTTGATAAATTGAAGACTATTTCTTTTAAAGTTAAGTTTTTACACAAATTTTAAATTAAAAATGTATGTTGTTTATTTATTTCAAAAATAAACAGTAAGTATTGGAAAATTAATTGTTCTAGTTTGATAAGATTTATTTAAATACATTATAAGTATTTATTTTAGTTTGAAATTTAATTGTTTTTAAACTTCTCAATCTGTATGTATAGTTTTTTTTTCCCTTTGCCAATATAAACTTGAATTAAAGTTTTCATTTTGCATATTCACAACATTTTTTGTTTTAAGAAGAACTTTTCAATAAATTATCTTTAAATAGAAAGAAACTAGTAACTATTGTTGTGAAATATGATTAATATATGCTTGGTAAATTAGATATGAATTTGGTAAAGTTAAAATTTTCATTAATTTCAATAAAATTGAAAAAAAATCAACTTAAGTATTTATTTATAGAAATAAAAATACAATGAGACTCACCAAAGTTCTTTTTGATAAATTTAGTGAAATTCCTCGCCATTATCGCTTTATTCGTTATGGTCCTAAAAAATGGAGAGATTATCAAGCTAGAGATTATGAGCCTCCATACTGGTAACTTATTTTTCATTTTTTCAAAATTTTATAAGAGTATGTTCATATTTATAATTTCAATAAAATGATTTTCAAATAAGTATAGTTTTCTAATTACATTTTTTTGCCACTATAAGTACAAATGGGTAAAGGTAAAATTATGCATTTTGTTAATATATTTATAAATTTTTAAAACCTTTTATTAAAAAAAAATACATAAAGATTTATTAAGAACTTGCATAGTTTAATAATAGTATTAATTAAATACTTAGTTCTTAATTTTCAGGTACAAATGGACAGGTGAGTCTCCTTACTCACCTGAAGAACAAAACAAAATTAAACTTGGGGAGAGTATTGGATGGTATGAGAATAATGTACATAAATTAAAAGTGGTGGATCCAAATGAATGGCTGTATCGTGTAGGTGATAAAGTTCAGGTATTAGCTGGAAAAGACAAAGGAAAAACTGGAGTTATTTCAAAGGTAAAACAATGTTTTTTTTTTGTCATAACTGTTTTGAATAAATTATTTTTAAACTTTGATATAATCTGGTATTTGAAGTAAATTATAAATATTTTGCTTAATTTAGTTTTTATTTGAGTCATAAGGTTAATTGAAAAGTGATGGTCAGCTTTTGAAATTTTTTTTCGAAAAAAATTAAATTAATTTTCATAGGTTTACATTTCTTTAGTCCTAAAAAACTTTAAGCTTCTCTGATGATTTAATTAGAATTGTTATTACATATTAAATGTTAGTTAAAAAGAAACTATAGGTCAAGTGTATCATGTATTTACATTTCTAAAAAGTTTTTGAGTCATAAAGTTTTAAAACTCCTACAAAATACAAATTGTTTACTAATTTTTTTTTGCCTACATAAAATGTTAGTATTTAAAATTATAACAATTTTATGTTAAAAATATTTATTAATGTAGGTTTTTCCTCAGGGAAATGTGATAATTGTAGCCGGAAGAAACTGCAATTATCAAACCAGAGGTATAATAACTTTTATTTTAGAATGTATAATAACATTAGTTTTTGAAATACTAATGTAAAAGGTGTATTTTTTTTAAATGTTTAACATTAATATTTTATTTCTCAAGTAGTGTTTTTTTTTTATAGTTGTAGTTAGTTTTTAAACTAGTGCTTTTACGAAAATTCAAATTTAATTTTTTCATCAATCAAAATACATAACAGATAACATTGGTTGCGAGAGAAAAGAACAACCACTTCAACATCACCAGGTTATTAAAATTTCATAATTTAATTATTTAAACTTTTTGATGTCAACTAAAGTAATAACAGCTGGAATTATTAATAAGTTTTTATAATATTTCCAGTTTTATGTGGTTGTAAAATTTGATTTTTATAAATGTAATATTTTGTCAAAGCAAAAGTTGAAATAATTTTTAATACCCAAAACTTCTTAAATTATAATTGTTTTAAAGTTTTAATGTTTTTTACAATTTCGTTTAATGCTATTTGTTTTAATAACTAAGAAACAAATAATATAAATATTAGTTGTTAAATTCTAAACAAAGTAATAGTTTGAAGAAAGTTTCATTGAGGTATTTTTAGATTTTCTGTACTTTTTTATAATTTTTTGTTATTTTTAAATTTTTTTGAAGAAAGCAAAAAATTGCTCCTAGAAACTTTCTTCAAATTGTCTAAAAACGCGTATAATGTGTTTTTGTGATGATTGCTACATGTAAAGAAATTTTCAGTCAAAAACTCAAAGGTCAAAATTTTAAGGTCTAATACAATTTACATAGGGGTTGTTTTCAGAAAAATGTAAATAGCGTGACGGTGGTAAAAGGTAGAAAGCTATTTTTTTTGTGCTGTCTATTTATGTGATTTGCCTCGCACAAAAAGTTAAGCTTTGCTCTACTACCAAATTTTCATGTTTGAGGGGCAACATATTATAGAAGTTATACTACACATAAATATACAATTGAAGACCAGATGCACCCTAGCAGCCGTTTACCATTTTAGTGACCAAAAAATTAAGCCAAGAGTTTTATTTAATACAACTGGGATTTTTTTCTTTAAATAAGTTTGTTTGGTTCTTTTATACTTTAAGTATATTAAAAGTTAGCTAAGCTTAAATGCAGCAAATTTTTGCTGTTTTGAGTTTTAAAAATAACTCCAAAAATCCTACAACTCATGTCAAAATTAAGGTCTACAGCAACTGCTAAAAAATACCTTTAATTTTTTATAAAAAAAACTTTTTTTGGTTTAGTGTCAAATACAGTAAAAATTCTTTAAATATTTAAAAATTAGAGTATAATGTTTCTCATTTAAAAAATTGTTATTCTTTTCGAAAGTTCGTTGTTATTTCTCGGACAATGTAAAATAATTTTAAGAGTTAAATTTCTTAACACATCCGTCACAGACGTTTTTGTTTTTTTTTTATAATATTTTTCAGCAAATATGACAAGAAATGTGTATAAAAGCTTATAAATATAGATCTGAAAGGGAATATAATTATTTTTTTTAGGTTTTAGGTATTTTTAGGAGTAAACATGAGGTTGTAATTGTTTTCTTTTTTTGTCTAAAGTTTCAATATAAATTAAAATTTATTATTATTTAAGTTTTAATCTTTTTAGTCTTAAAGTTTCATTATTAATTAAAATTTTAAATATTTTATAATAAAAAAACCTTATAAAGGCCTTATTTTATTTTTAACACTAAGTGTAACTTTAAATTGTGTAGTAGTGCTTTTTGTGAAAGATATATGTCAATGACCGCTTGACCCCCCTTTTCTTTTTTGCATACACAAAAATTTAAAAACATTCTTGAGAATTATTGCAAGTTATTAAATATTTATAGACTGTTTTGAATATTCGTAGGTCTCTTTACTCGATCCTAAAGATGAAACACCTGTTGATGTAGAATTTAAAGTAAATAGCGAAGGTGAAAAAGTTAGAATTTCAAAAAAAAGCGGTCATGTTATTTACTGGTTGGTTATAAAATTTCACTACTTAGTTTAGCTTTTAATCAAAAATTGAAAAGTTTAAATAGTTTATTTTTAGAATATATTTTTTTAGAAAAAGTCTCACTACTTAATTTAGATTTTGATTAATAACTAAATAGTTGAAATTATGCTTTTATAAAATATATTTTGTTATTTAGAAGAAAATATATCTCTTATATTATAAGTAGAATAAAAAAATATTAAGCTCAAATTCAAAAGCTTTTATAAACTTTTACTTATCAAAATATATTTCAAGTTCTAAATTTTTTGACCTTTGATTTAACTTGGCTATAATGATACACTTAAAATGAACCATGATATGCTAGTATAAGAAATAAAACATAATTTAAACTTTTTAATCAAAAAAACTAGTTATAGACATCTGCTTTTTTTCATCAAAATAAACATTGTTTAATATATAAAAAACTTTTTTTTTTAAGTTGTGCTTTTATAATGTTATAAGTAAAAGTTTTATATAATTTACCAAATTTATTTTTAATATTTATTTAATTTTTTATTGTATTTAAAGTTTATTTATTTAAATAAAAAATTGAAAAAAGTATACTGTATATATGAATAAGCTTAACTATCTGTTTTTAACTTTTACAAAAATAGATATACTTTGTAAAAGTACAGCTACCTCCCGGGTAATTTTGAATATGACAAGTAAATCTCGAGGCTTAAAACAATATTTAGCTTGATTTTTTAACTATTTTTTATTAGGCACACTTAAATTTATTTTTTTAGACAATTACAGTTTCAGTGAACACTAAATTACAATGAAAAAAAAGGCTTAATTAGTAAAAAAACTATGAATATATCCAAGTATTTTTACAAGATATATACACATTCACTGAAGTTACTTTTAATAAGTAAAACTATTTATTTATTTTAGAAAACATTAATTTTAGTACTGGTTATTATTGTTTTTAATGAGAAAATAATTTTTGATGCAGAAACTAGATATAAGTTTTTGTTATTTTTGATTGATAGAGAAAATTAAATCCTGTTCGAAATGTAGTCCATGGTGTTAGTATGTTTTATTATAAAAGCCTTGATATGTATATGAATAATTCTAAATAGCATGATTATAGTTAGTTTAGTTTGTACGTCTAATACTGTTAGTACAACAATAACTATAAACGCGCAGAGTTTCGTATTTTAATATCGAGTATCCAAAGTTAATTTGTGGTTAATAAACTCGTTTATCTTTCAGGCCGCCAGAGTACCTGCCTGACGGATCGATGAAGAGGGAGTATGTGTGCGGTGATAAGGACACGGATGGAGAGGAAGCGAAGAAGATGACTTACACTCCGTCGTTGGACAGCTGGGAAGAGGAGCTCGCTAACCACTACAACGTGCAAGATGAACCACGAAGAAAAACTTACTGGTATTAATATTGCTTTATTTTCCTTTAGCTTTTTATTAAGGACAATATAGTTTGTATTGTAGTATGATTTTTTTCACAATAGGTAATTTCCGATTTTAACGTTTTTGTTTAATAGTATTTTTTGTGCTATGAGCTATTGACTTCTTTTTGTTTATTTTAAATATAGCTTTTATGTACTATGTTTTACGCTATTCAAAAAATTACCACTAAAAAAATACAGATTATAATTATAAATAGAAATTATTGAATGTTTTTTGTTGGAAATAAAAATTTGTGTAAAAACCTTTCCATATTTTAAACAATCACATATAACCATCTAACATTATATGACTCATTTTTTTACTGTAAAAAATTGTAAAACTTTACTTATAAAAAATAATATCTCTTGAACAGTAACATTACAAATATGTTTTGAAAGCCTTTACAGTAAAACTGTCTAAATCGAAATTTTGGTTAAGTATATACGTGAAAAATATAAAATATTATTGAAAAATTTATATAAATTTAATTTATTTTAAGAATTGGGAGTTTTTATACTTAAGATTTATTTATTTTAAAAAACACCTATGGCGTAAAGTAGTTATATAATGTCAAGGGTAATTAAAAAAAAGTTTGAAATTCTTACTGCGAATTGTGATAATTAATACAAGAGTTTAACAATATGTTTTTAGTTAAATAGATAAAGTATTTTATTCTTACCTTATTATCCTAACTTTAGGTTTCGTTAAAAATAATAGGATAAGTAACCATTAAACAGGTCAGGGTTATCACTTTACCTGGAATTTGGCAATTTAAGCAAAAAAATTGGAAAAATCTGAAATTTTAACAATTTATATGTTCAGTTGTAAAATTTCGATTTGACACAAAAAATCTATCCTATAGATAAAAATATCTTGTCATCATCAAAAAGTTTTTTTTATTAAAAAACACATTTAAAGTAGCTTTACAGTATCTTTTCAATGTTTTTATACTATTTAACCCAGTTTCTTAAGATAAAATTAACTTTGAACTAAAAATAGACCAAAAAATGCGTACTATTTAAAATCTGGAAGACATTTGGAAAACCTGGAAAAAAAATTGAAAAAACGAGTGGCAACCCTGAAAGGTGTAAAATAAATCTAAAAGTTCTAATAAATTTTAAAATTTGCCTAGCCATCATCTTTGAATCGAAAAAACACTATTTATTTAACTAATTTTAAGCTTAGACCAGAAAAGTATTGAAAAAAAATTATAAAAATTATTGAGAATAATTTTTTTCTAATTGTTTGAATAAGCTAGAAAAACCTTAATAAATATTGAAAAATCGCATGGCAATACTGAAATTGTGATATTTATATGTTGAGTTTTAAGAGCTGTATATAGTTTGATTGTACAATGAACATTTGTTTTTTATAGTGTTATTATGTTTCTAAATTATTTAATATCAATAAAGACTTATAAAACATAAGCTATGTCTTAATTTTGACCTCATACTAAATATTTTTTTTTTCGAATATGATGATTGCTAATAAGTATATAAAGCTTTTGGTATAAATGTATTTAATTTATTCACGATCATTAAATTGGATAAAATAAAAAGCTTATTCACACAAAAACCAACCATATTTATACTATACAATTTCCCACTGCGGTTCTTACTTCGTAATTCGCATATTGAACAAAGTATAAAGGACAGTATTATCTTCATAGTAAACTCCAAAAGACTTTTTGTAACTTATAGTTTATAAAGTTTGATTCAAACAAGTTTACTGTTAAAGTAGACAACCTATGTTAGTATGAGATAAAAAATATTATTTACAACATAATACTTATTAGTTATTCAAAATAAACTTTAACATAATGAACACATGATCATAAAAACTGCAATACTTAATTTAGTTCATATAAGTTAAGATTAGCATAATAGTTTTTATTAATTATGTTTTAAAATATACAATCACCTTTCGTGAAGCCGATTACTTAGTGTCCACATCAAAAGTGCGTAACTTATCGGCTGTTTTCTCATAATGCATTTAATTATAGATACAGTTTAAGGACTTTCCCGTGTTTTATTGTTTACAATAATATTTTTCATTCAAGTTGTACAAATTTTTCTCTAATGCCATGCGAGACAAGTTTAATATTAGTTGGTAAAGGAACAAACAAACTAGTTAAAATATTTAAATTAGTATTTATGTCATAATTATTGTGAGGAATGGAATATTGTACTTTGTTTGATATAAAGGTATATAGGGGGGTTGAGATACCTTAAATGTAAAGAGCAAAGCCATAGAGTTTATTAAGTACTTTATGGAAGGTGCAAACTGATAATTCAAAAATATCAATATTATGAAAAATCTATCTAGGATGGATTTTTATTTATACTGTTGTTTTTAAATTTACAGTATACTTAGGCACAATCAAGTGTTTATCAAACCGTCAAGCAACATAACTTGACAAAGTCTAAACAAATACCGAGATAATCTGTTTATAAAAAATTACTGTTTACTCGATGGATTTACGATATTAAAGAATTTTCAATTTTTTGTATTTTTTGAGAATTCTAAAATACGTAACTAAACGATAGTGCGTATCCAAAGAGTGCGTAGATTCGCGATATGTGACAGTAATCTATTATGAAACTGTAAAATAAATATTAAACGTTTTCTTTTTGAAAATCGACTAGCATTGGTGCTGTTTAAACTTGGGTAACAAGCTAGGTTGTAGACTACAAAATCAAATGCGAATAACTAAAACGCGATTCTAAGTAAAAATAGTGTTAAAACATGTAACAAGTCTTGACAAGTTTTCAAAATTATTAATGTTATTAAAGCTACAGAAATTGTTTAAACGGTTCAAAATAACATTACCATTTGTTTTCTAGGCATAATACTACATTAGAAGTATATTTTGATATTTAATTGCTTATAAAAGCAAAATAAGAATTTTTTAGTGGAATTACCCTAAAACTACGCTAAAGTATATACCATATAAATGCTAAAATATATATTTCTAGAAATATTTACTTTTACGTTAACCTAATATACTAAAACTGTAATTTAAAGCAGTTTTAATAAGGCTGTTAGTACCACAACCTGAAAAATTAACCCTAAGACTATATTTTTTCTAAGTACAAGTTTCAAATTATCAAAAAAATGCTTAATAATTTAATCTAGTTAACGAGAAAGCTTAATAAAGTTAAGAGTAAAAATATATTTTTAAAACATTTAGTTTTGTTATGCAGGACCGTCGTAATGTATGCATTACATTTATAAGCTCTTAGTTAACACTTTTTAAAGTTAAGCTTAACTCAATCAATGGTAGTTTAAAGGACGTCGTAGTATACAAAAACAAATGTTATTAAAAGTTAATTGTTTTTAATTTTTTAAGTCTTTAGTTTAATTATGTAAATATAATTTCTTGGCTAATTGTTTCAATACTCGAAGAGGAGGACATCGGCCTTAATAACTATACACTTTAAAATTAATTGCAAACATCAAAAGTTTTAGACTTTGTTACACAGAAATTGTTTCTTTAGTAAAAAAATAAGCACAATTATTGCCGTTAAATATTTAAGTTACAGTGTTTTATTAGAAGAAAACTAAAAAGTATAAGTTTATCAGAACATGTATGTTCGTTCTTAAAATATTAAAAAACACTTGGTAGGTATAATCGTTAAAAGCTTACAGTCTCTCTTTTAGTACTTAAAAAAATAAAACTTATTAAAAAAGAATGCTTTTCTATTTGTGTAGGTAAAATACTTTTTTAATAAATTACATTATCATTATTTCTCTAAGTCTTTTGTTTCGCTTTTAAAACACTGCTAGATTATAAACTTCCTACGTATGTTTCATTTTTCCATGTAATGAAATTATACTTAAAAGGTTCACTTAAGCCAGGATCTTACAAAATGGGCAATAGACAGTAAGTAGTCAAAAAAAAAGGGAAATTTAAATTGTATGAAAGTTGTATTATGAGCTTGTTTTATTGAAATAAAAGCTAGTATACTAATTAGTATTTTATAAAGTAGAGCATTAAAACAAAAACAAAAAAAGCTTAATTTTAGGTGCAGAATAAAAAAATAATTAGTTAATTAAGTTTTTTAAATAGAATATTTCTGTACGTTATAGGTTTTTTTTCATAAAAAATATATATCAGCTAATTGGAAACGTAAATGACTTTGGAAAGTGCTTTAGTATCTTTCTTTTTAACATCTTTTTTGCTACTTAAAATATCACTTAATCTTGCTGTTCATGACTCGTATCAAAAATGAGGCTTATGAAAAAAAAAAAACTTAAGCGAATTAGTTACCAAACGAAGTTTTCATAATTAAAAAACTTAAAGTCTTTTTTTCTGATCCATATTGCTAGATTTAAAACGGTTACAGTATTCAATACGGTTTGTTGTCATGAGTTTTAATATTGAAAGTTTAGTGCTAATAAAATACATAATAACATCAGTGTAAAAGATATTTCTAAACTATAAATATTTAGCAGAATTATTCGATCACGAGGGCAATTTTTATCAATTAATACAAAAAGTTGATAATATTATCGATTAGTTTATAAAACTCTGGTTTTAACTATTTAATCTAAAAGCAGTTTTTCTAAGTTTTAGACAAAAAAAAAGATATACAGCATTTTATTTACTAAATTGAATAGACATAATTTAGATTTATTCATAGCATCTTATCAAATACTTTGTAAACCACGACTTCTGTTCTATATTTTCATTTATATTATTAAAGCCCCTGAATTGCTGTATACAAGGCTGATGAACGTAAGACCTTTAAAAAAATCATAAGTATTCTCTAACTTCAATGGTTATTTGATTTAAAGTTATGACAGCAATAAATGCAGATATAAATCGATAGACAATAGTTTTATTCTGGTTTACACAAAAAATAGTTAAAGTTTTGTTTGAATTTAAAAAAAAAAAAAATAAAAGCTGCAGTGTGTTTTTTTAATTATACTTAATAATTATTTATTTAAGTAATAAAAACCTTATATAACCTATCAAATACTTTTAAAAATTATTTCAACCTCAAATAAGTTAAAATTAAAAAAAAATTACTCACACAAAAAAAAAAAAAGGATTTTTAAAACAGTGCAACCAAAAAACATTACGGTTTTTACAAAAAAAAGTTCTTAAATCACAGTGTTTTTGACAAAAACTGCTTCGCATTGCACGTACGAGTTGCTACAATTTCCCGATGAAAAGTTGCTGCTTGAGGGTGCTAACATTAACAAGTTTATCATTTTGTACCCTTTCGAAGCCAAAGTGTCATATGCCATTTCTAGGTAGTTATGTTTTAGATAGTATCTGCAAGATTGTAACTAAATGTTATAAGCTCTAATAGTTAGTTATATCAAAAAAATACATGTAGACTTTTATACGAAATATTTTTATAAATATTTTTTATGTACTTTTTAACAGTTATCTTAAAATATGTAAATTAAATTCTTTGAAGAAATAAATTTAAAAAAGACACTATCTATTTTAACACTATTATAGTTTTCACTTAAAAAATTCATTAAGTTTTATGTTTTGACTATTTTTAAAAATCTACTACTTCTATAATATTTTTTCTTCTTTTAAAAGTTTCTATTTGTAGGTAAAACACAAAATAAAAATTGAAGAAGTTGTTTATCTCAAACTTGTTGATAAAAATTTTACAGTAGTTCCTCGAAAAGTATTAAACCGAACTATCTTTGAAAATATACACAGTAAAAGTATACATTGTATAAAGCTAGTATCAAAACAAGATACTTAGAAAACAAATGAAAAAGCCTGATAAATATATCATTTTACCAGCTATGTTTGCAAAAAAAATTATACAGTATTCATCATACAAAACAAAATAAATCAATATTAAAGTCATATGAAACAATACACATCCAACACCAACGAAAAAAAACATACAAATTAAAAGACAAATATTTAGAAAATGGATAAGTGTAAATGATATAAACTTATTATTAAAAATCATTATAATAAAAGAAAAACTGTTCAACTAAAAAATATTGTTAAACTTTAGTGAAGTTTTTGTAAAAAAGCTTTAACTTTTAATATATCAAGTAGACTTTTTTAAAATAAACATAACTTATTTACAACAAAAAGCCATATAAAAAGAAACAACTAGTAACGGGTGTAACTAATATATATTTTGTATTAATTTTATCTTAATACTTTCAAAATTAATAAAAAAATATATATAACCAAACATAATCTTTCGTACTAAGTAAAACAAATAAAAATGTAGTTGTGAATATTTTATCTCATTCAATTGCTATACTTTCTAATTTGTTAGATTTCCTATAATTTTTTTTTATCTAAACGTTTTGTCTTCAACACTTAACTACAAATTAATTTTTGAGCATTTACACAAGTTTTACTACCCTAGAGAATAGAAACTTTCTTTTAATTCCACAAACTATAAATATAAATGTCTTAAAGTGATAGTTTAAAGTAGTATTTATTACGGCCATCATTAACAAAGTTGAGGTGTTTAAATAAAGAACTTTACCACACGACCATCAACAGCATTATCCGAGACAGCCTACGACCGGTTTCGACGAAACCGGTCGTAGGCTGTCTCAGATTCTTTTGTTGTTGGTCGTGTGGTGAAGTTAATTATAATATGAAAATAATTGTAAAAGAAAACACCAGTGAAAGTCTAACAAAGACTTTGCCTGGACTTTCTTATGCTGTGAGATAATTTAAAGTAATAGTATATTTGTTTTAAATTTTTTAAGAAGAATACCTGCATGTGTATCCTTCAGGTATTCTATCAGGATCTCTACTATCGTTTAGGTCTTCACCGAAAGCCTAAAATTCAATAAAAAAAGTATCAGTTTATCTACTACATTTTTTATAATTAGAAATATAAACTACATGAATAAAATACTATGCTATTCTCGTCAGTTTTTAAAACAATATATTTCAAACTTGTAAAAATTATCTTTACAACTCTCATTTTCAATAGTGTTTTAATAAAATATTTTTAATTAAAATCGACATAAAGCTTGTGACTTTTTATTATCCCAATTTTGTTCTAAAAGCAGTATGCTAAACAACAAACTTGCATAGCAACATCGGATCTTCCAGCAACAGTTATACGGTTTATTCTACGAAACCTTGTGATGTCGTTTGTCGGCATGTCACGTGAGGTGTCGTAGGAAGCCCTGAACCCAATCGTTATGTGATATTGGGTTTCTCCGTAAGATTTAATGTTGGATCTGTTTGTATTTCAATAAAAAGCTTTTTTAATTTTTTTTAACTTTTAAGAATTTAAAAATACTGATTAAAGTTAAGATTGGAAAACAAAATTTTTTAGAAGGTTATTTTTTAAAATAAATACTGTAAGATAATGAAACATTTGGTAAATTTATACAAAACTATATTAAACATTTATTGTAAAGCTAACTATTAGTTTGTAGGTTAATGTTTAACCGTATCTAAAAAAGAACTTGATTACAGTTTTTAGTTATTATCAAAATATTTTGCTTCAGTTTTTATTGGTATTTTGAATTTTTGTAATATTTTTACTTTTAACAAACTTTGACCTCTATATCAAGCTTGCTGACATCGTTAAAGACCCTGATTTTTTTTAAAAATAAAAAAATCATGGTAGTATAAATTTTGTTCAGTAAACTTTAGCCAAAAAAAGTATAAGTAATAGATTAACACTTGTGAATATGTTTATTAAGTATTTAAAAAATAGTTCAATATCTTTTATGTATCAAAAATGTATAAATAATGTTTTATCAATTAAACAGAACTAGAATTATTGTCATCTAAAAAATTAGGTCTAGTCTCAAAAAAAAAAACACTTTAAATAGTTTTAAGTACTAAGTTATTAAGTATTTAATTTAATCTTCGTAGTCTTTAAAATATTTTTTGCTACAAATGTAAACTAAGTCAATGAGTGAGATTACTAATGAATACTCGTGAAAGAACGTTAAAAAACTAAATATTGTTTACAAAGCGTGTTACGTTGCTACTAGTTGACAAAAACTTACTTATATGAGTCACACTACAAACGTTTTATTTTTTTAACTTATAAACATCTACAAAATATCTGTTATTAAGTTATTAAAATTGTCCTGCTTACTGTGTATAAAGTTCTTTAAATAAGTTTAAAGACAGCTTTAAAAAGTATTAAGTTTAAATACCTTTGTCTTAATGAATTATAAATTTAGAGTTTTTAAACCAATAATTTAAAACACCAAATTTCGGGTTGTTTAATAAAACTTATCTTAGTTATTTTGGAAATAATATTGACTTAATACAAAAAAAAAACAACAGTAAAATGAATTGAATTAAAGTTTGTAATTATTGCAATTACTAGATTTAAAGAATAACTTTAATATAAATGTATTGGTTGTTAGGTAAAATTTAAATTCATTTAACATTTTTATTTTATTTTATGCAAGAATTTTTTTCTTAGCTCTTTTTAGTATTTTTGTGTACTTAATTTATCAAAAAATTGCTTTTATTAAAACAATTATTAAGGGTATACTATACAGGTTTGTACCTTTTTATTTGATTTTTTTTTGTAAAAAAATTACACATTTTCTTTTAGAATAAATACTTTTTAGACCTATCCACCAATACAGTGCTTAGAGAATCAGTATAGATAGAAATTATATTATCAAAAGTTTACAAATATACTTTTTTGATTACTGATCACAGTCAAGCTACTTAAAGGTCGTAGAAAGTTGGAAAATAGCAAAATTATTTTAAATACTTTAAACGTTAATAAAAATATATATTCATCCAAGTTTATTGCTAGCAAAGGTTACAATTATGAAACCGATTCAAATGACCTGTATTTGTTTGATTTTTTTGCCATAATTTTTTGCTGAATATTAGAATAGATATCTTTTACGTTATAAAATGTTGTATAGTTAGATTTTTAAAAAAATTGTTTTTATGTTCCTAATTTTTGGTCTATTTATTGAAAATATTATTTAAATAAATAACTATAATTTTTATTTTTGATTCTATTCTTAGTAATCTAAAACAAATTTACAAACTTACAAAATTATTGTAAACAACTTGATTAACCATAAATTTTCTTGTTGATGCATAAAGCCGGTTTTATTTTTACTAATAATTAAAAAAGTTAAGTTAGTATTAACTAAAATGTTAACCCAATAAACTTGACACTTACAACTTAGTTGAATTTTCTACTATTGTAGATTTTCGACTCTTTGGGGGTTGTGGCAAACTCACAGTTTTTTTCAAAAGTGGTTTTGAAGTACAACTTGTTTCTTCAGATAATTGCTGTAAAGTTTGGGGTTTTTGTATGATACTATCTAATATCAAAAAAAAAAGAAACACTTTTTACAATTTTTTTTTAGCAAAATATTCAAAAATTTAAACATATTCAAACGTAGTTAAGCATTCTATTAATTACAGCTAAGTCAAAGTCACTGTTTCTTGCTACCATGTTAGAAAAAAAAAGTTTGTTTTATAGAAAAGAAATCATGAAAAATACTTATGTAAAGCCTTTATAGTTTAAAAGACAGTTTGACTGTGGTTTAAGTTAAAACTTTTAACATTACTTATGTCGGTGTATTTGTTCGATATTTTTTAATCAAATCCTATAAAAATAAAACGTTTTCACTATTATTTTGCTGTTAACTATGTATAGTATTAACTCTTAATTACTTGCAAATAAATGTAAAAGTGATTAAAGTTTAAAAAACTAGTTGCTTACTATCTATATAAGTACTAAAATTTAAATTTAAATTAAAGTTATTAATTAAGAGATTACAATAATAATATTAAACAAAGTAAAAGTCATTTGTATTATTGTTTTTCTATATATCTAAACAAAAATATAATTTTACAATAATTAAACTATAAAAAACGTAGTAACAAGTCAAACTAATTTTATATGTATAAATATTTTTTAGTAAAAGAGTTGCTCCAAAGCTGACAATAATTTTTTTTTAAATAACCTTAAGCTTACATAAAATAAATAAATAAATATATATTTTTTAAAAGTTATCTATAATAAGTAAACAAAGTTTACTCGAACTATATTAAATATTACTCTAAATGCAACTTTAAATTTTTATCGATTTTTTATACATCTAGCAAACTTTGTAAAGCTTCTACGTTGCATATCTGCTTATGTTTGATTTATTAAACAGGGTTGTACCAAAGTTATTAGAAATTAAATAAAGGGAAGTTTAATTTTCCTGTTTAAACTTAAAGTGATTTATTCAAAAGTAAAAAGTAGTAAGCTTAGAGTTAAATGTAGATTTTAACGTTATTTTACCATTCTATTTAAGGTTTTCTAAGGATTAACTAAGTTATTTTTTCTGTTATTAGTCAAATCAAAAATGTTTAAAATAATGCTTATGTTTTTTATTCTATCAATTTTGTTTAAATCTATAATGAAGTTCAAAACTTAGATTGTTGACTTGAATTACATAAATTGTTTACAAAAACTACCCATTTAAGCTTTATTTTTTTTACTTAACGTCTTTTATGGCTGTCAAGTTTAAAATCGTACAATAATCATCATAAATGAAAAATAAGTAAAGGCGAGTATAAACTAGAATTTCTTGCTTTTGTTTAAATAATTACGTACAGAACTGCTAGAAGCTATTATATGTTCTGACCTTATAGACCTGTTTATTTTTACGATTTGACCACGAACGGTTGTTTCAATATTATGAACAATATTTTAAATGAAAACCCATCCTAAATTAATGTTGAATGTTAAATGGAATGTCAAATATGATTAAAGTTTGGTTGTTGTATTGTTTGATACAGTTTAACAACTTGAAAAACTTAATGTTAAAAATTTCCAACTAAAGAGTAAACTAAAGTTTAGTACTTTTATACATAAGCTCAAACTTTAAGTAAAAATTTTAAAATAGTTATTTATATGTTTTGGTATATACTGGTTACATTTAAATATACTAAAATTTAGTTTTATTAAAGTATAAAAAGATTCAGCTAATATATTTTAAAGATGTCTTTTAATAATTATTAAAAAAGTATATTACTAGTTAATTTATAAAGTTATATAAAACTACTTTAATGTAAGTAGTTTTTGGTTTAATATTTAGAGTAAAGTATTCGCAATTATGTGAAAAAAATTTACTTGTGTTAAACAAAAACCGTTTTAATCTTTCGGGTGTCAGGAGCTATTTAGTTATTAATACAAATTTAAATGCTTTTTTAGTATCTAAAAAAGACTAATAAAAAGTTTTGAAATGTAATAAAAACTCTTATATAGAAACATATGAAGCAGTTTAGCACTTGGAAGCGTTTTTTAACGAAACAAAATTCATCGTGTACCAAAAAGTTCGTGTTTATTCATTTAAGACGGAGAAATCTATTTAAACATTACAATTTATTACTGATTTAAATAAAAATTACTAACTACTTAGATAGTTTTAAAAGAAACTAAGCTTTAAACTACTTTTGTAAACATGATAAAAACACACAAATATAGATACACTTATACCTCCATTAGTTCAGGCCTGCTGTTGCATCTTGCCGGTTTTGGAGGTCTCTGAAGTTTCTTCAATTCATTAGCAAGTAGGTCTAAACCATAAAAATCAGCTTCCAATATTAATCGGTAACGATCAGTAGGAGTAGGCACTATGTTGCTAAACCAGTTTCTTTTACTTTCTGCTGACATAGATTCAGTTTCAGGTCGGCGTAAAAAATCAAGAACCTGCCTGAAAGCTTGACCATCACGATCTACAAAAATGCGTTTGTTGGAGTCTAGAATTAACGGAATGCCAATGTTTTCAGTGCTCATATCTTTACTTAAGTATCGGTTTATTAAGTCGGCTAGTTTTGAACGAGGCCATTTTTCTGTTAAAGTATGAACAGTGCTAGTGTAAATTACCCCGCCAATGTTCACGTCAATTATTTTTTGGTTCGATGTACTCATCTTTAATTTATAAAGTTAGTAGCTTAACCTCTTCTGTCATTGACAAATTTAAAATAACATTTGAAATCTTAAAACAAATAAAAAACAATCTGTTAACAATTGCAGGAATTTAAAATTTTTGAAAAACTTAAGCACAATAATTCTGTTAACTATCAAAATTATAAAACAAATAAAAGGTTACAAGAACATAAACGCTTAATATATATAGAATATTAGTATTTAGAGTTTTTTAACACCAAAAATATTGTTAACAAAATGTAATTAATACCTCATATAGCATAAAATTCATTGTACGATAATGTTTTTGTAAACACAAGGAAAATTCTTTAACTTTGGTCTTAAGATGCTAAGTTAAAAGCCATTTTAATGAACGCTGTCTAATAAAAACAATACATATAACTACAAAAACCATAATAAGCAAGAAAAAACTATTAAGTCACTTTATTGGCTTCTTTATGAAAACGAACAATAACTTATAACATTTCAACTACTATCTAACTTATTTATTTGGATACTTTTTTCTTGTTGTTGTTAGTTTGTTTTACATTAGTACTTTATTTATTTTAACATAAACAATAAAATTAAAGGTAAAAATATTTCACAAACTTAGTCAAAAACTATTGCTGAATTATTTGTTTAGTCATAAAAAACACATGTCCTCAACAAAAAACCTACTAAAATTATTTTCAATGTGTATATGTATAATGTATATATCCTCAAACAATTTATGTATCTACTTAAAACATAGTATTTAGAAACGTTGCGGAAGTAGCGCAACTTCAATAAATATTCACAGTTAGATGATGTCATTGAACACGTGTATATATAAAGCTTAGACTCATGTTTAACAAACTTTAACATAAGTTTATATTGTTTCATTTATTAGTTTAAGAACAAAAATGAATTGATTACTAGAATTATTAACTTTTATTACTAAAATATTAAAAAAACTGTAAAATTAATCATAATGTTGTCTTAACAGATTTTTTTATTAAAAATATACTAACTTTGTAAATTACGTTTTTGCAACTTAAAGAAAAATAAACTAATGTTTTTTTTTGAAGTATAATGTTTGAGTACAACAGTTTTGCATTAGAAGTTGTTCCTAGAGATTAAAAGTTTGGTTCTCGTTTCATTTTTTCTTTAAAACTCTTTGTCTTGTTTTTGTGTACGCTTCTTTTAAATATAAATAATAACATTACATAAAAACGAAACTACAGAACAAACACTCCTAAAGGTCGCTTCAAAAACGTTGCTTTGAATAATTTTACACTTTTCAAAAAGGATTCTTTTAGTAAGGTGTGTATATCCTACACGTTTTGTAATTCTAAAAAGACTTTCACAAATTAAATCGCAAAGAAAAATTGAAAAGCTCTTCGCTGTTGTTTAGCGCGTAAACAACCAGCTTTACAAATCACTGCTTTTTGTCTAGTAGTTAGGTTAGTTTTCTTAGTTGTTTAGCTATCACTTTTATTGATTTTTTCGCTTGTCGCCCGTATCTTTGCTTTACGTTTAAGGTGCAGGAAGACTTAATCCTTTTTGTTTAAGATAAATCTTGATATTTTTTAGTTATACTCTGTTATACTAAACAAAACGTACAGCTTTTCATAAGACAAAACGGTTTTTAGATTGAAATAGCTTTTACTTAAAGTACTTTTTTAGAGTTTAAAATTTATTGAAACATTTAAAAGCTACTTAACATATTAGTTAAAAACTTTAATGATTACATATCTTATTAATCTATTATACTTTATTTATTTAAAATGTAAGTTTTATAACTTTTTATGTCCTAATTTACTTTCCGTCTGAAATTAATTTTGTGTTATGTTAATAGTTGAACAAAATAAAACTTTAAAATTTTAACAAAATTTGAAAAGTATAGGAAAAAATTAAAACTGGTTGCACTGTGAATAGATTTAAAAGTAGTTTATTTGTTTAAGAAATTTTGAAAAGCTACAAAAGACAACATGTTTAAAATAGTTTTATCAAGTTTTAAAAGTTAAAGCAAAAAATTGATTGCCTACAAAGTTCAATCTTTTTAAAAGATTGACAATGTCTTAGAAAATAAATCCAAAGTTTGAAGGACTTGTTTCTATATTTTATAAATCTTTTATCTAATTTGAGTTTTAAACCGAATTTATTTAAAAATTTCATGTCAGTTTTATTACGCTCCTACACTTTGATTTATTTTTCAAAGATACTTTTTCAATTTCAAGATCTATTTAGTTTTATAATTTATTTTTTCAAAATTTAATCAGTAAACTAAGTTTTGCTAAATAATCAAGCTAATCAGTACTAACAATAATACTTATTTAAACGGAATAAAACCAAAACATATAATTATTTAAAACAACAAAACATATTATACATTAAGTTTTTTTATGCAAGTAATACTTAGATATTTAATGTAAACAAATGAGACTTTAGTTTTTTTATAGTGTATAGATGTATGATAAATAAAAGCAAACTATACAGTAATCTTCCTTTATTCTACCAACATATGTTTCAGTGTGTCAACGAATCAACACACTTTAACTGGGTTGTTAATGGGAAAGATAACTATAACTATATATGATAAATATAATTTTTTAAAACTATTAATGCATATCAAACAACAACATAAAATAAAAATACTATTTATTATATTTAAAGCACTTAAAGTACAAAATGAAATACTTTAAATAGTTTAATTCAAAATTTTTGGAGGTTAAACAGTTAGAAGATTTGTCAACAACAAATTATTCTAAATACATAAAAGTTATATTAAGAACTCATATTAGTTAAGAAAAACATTAAACAGTTAGTAACAACTTTTAATCTGAAAATAATTTTTAGTCAGAATTGTTTAAACAAGTTAAAAATTTTATGTTTGAAATCTATGTTCCTTAAACTTAAAAGTGTACCTTAACTACTTCCATTATTAAAAAACCAACGAAGTTTTAGTATCCAAACAAATAAATATAGAATATTTGTGTTAATCATTCATAACAATCATTTTATAATTAAATGTATACTAAAACACTATGTTAAATTAAAACTAGTCTTAAATTTGTATTCAAATAGTTTAGGTACGTTTCTTAATCAAAACTTTTGCTTAATGTCATGAAGTCACATTAAATTATGTATTTCTGTTATTGATGGTTTTTTTTTGTTATTTCTCTATCAAAAATTAAATAACTTATTTAACTGTTCAAAATATAGTTTTAATTGTTTGCTAACAAAAGATCCTAGTAAAGTAACTTCACTGGAATATAAATAAAAACAAATTATATAGTAATCTTCCTTTATTCTACCAACATATGTTTCTGTGTGTCAACGAATTAACACACTTCAACTGGGTTGTTAATAGGAAAGATAACTCGATAATAGAAAGAGTTATCTTTCCTATTAACAACCCAGTTGAAGTGTGTTGATTCGTTGACACACAGAAACATATGTTGGTAGAATAAAGGAAGATTACTGTATAATTTGTTTTTATTATAACATATATAACTTTTTGTTTATTTCTAACATATTTTAAAATTATAATTTAAGCTAAAACTTAACAAGTT
The DNA here is from genome assembly GCF_965202585.1 of Thalia democratica. Taxonomy (NCBI): domain Eukaryota; kingdom Metazoa; phylum Chordata; class Thaliacea; order Salpida; family Salpidae; genus Thalia; species Thalia democratica. The sequence continues at coordinate 66,889,752 of NC_139165.1, forward strand.
TACTCTTTATACTAACTTTTAAAGTCTAGTATACTATGTGGTGTTCAAAAGTTTAAATTTTTATCTTAGTAACAATTAAATCACTTAACTAAATTACAAGGAGGTATTTTTAGAGAATATAGATAAACGTTTTACTCATTTAAAAATTTTTTACTAAACATTTTATAAATTATGGAAAGGAAAAATGTGTGGTGGTGGGTTTTAAATATGACTTCAACGAATATTAACAAAGTTATCGCTATCTAGCTACATAGAAACAACTAACTTAACCATCCCATGGTTTATGATTACTAGTTGCTGTCTTAGAAAACAAGTGAATCAAAACGTTAATGCACATTTTTAAATAGAATTAAAAATCATGACAAAATAATTGAATTTACTATTACTAATATAACACAAAATAGAATACAGATTAGACGGCAATTTTTAATGCACAATAAAACACTAAAATTTAAACCTCAAAGAAAAAGTAGTTGTCGCAGCAATAAATCATCAAACAATCTAACTTTTTTTTAAATCATAATTGTAGAGCTTGAGCAAAATTCTCAGAGTAATTCAGAATCTTAACGAACTTGGTAAACTAGGCTAAACTGACTTTAATATGTTTTGTAGCATAGTTATTATTTTATAGCAAGTTGATACCAACTACCATTTTTTTTGTTTATTACCTCCTGCTAAAATGGTATAGATAAACTACTGCATAAACTATTTTTTTCCAACATTTGAGATATTTACCAAATTAGCTATTTCTACGGTTACAACTGAACTTGTAAAAACTATTGCTTCTTAAGGTGAGATTGATCTATTTATGCGGGAACGGGTTAAAATTGCATGAAGACAAAATTTCACGAAGGGTTAATTTTGCACGAAGATACTTTTGCACGAAGACAAATTTGCACGAGGGGAAAAAATTGCACGAAGACAATTTTACACCAATAGTAAATTTTTTACAAGTTACAATTTTGCACGGAGGGTCATTTTTGTACGAGAGTAAAAAAAAACAAAATTATAAAAATAAAAGATAAATTTATAAAAAAACACACAAAGAAAAAGTTACTGACCGAGGGTAAGGGTTAGGGTTAACAGTGATAATAAAATAAGAAAAAAAAAAAACAAAATAAAAAAAAAGTTAAAAAGTTAAATCAAATTTAAAAAATAAAAATAAAATAAAAAGATTATAAAACAAAAATAAATAAAAAGTTCAAACCGTGCAAAGTTATCTGCTCGTGCAAAAGTGTCCTATTGCAATTTTGTCCTAGTGAAATTTAGTCCCCTCGTACAAAAGTATCTTCGTGAAGTTTAGTCCGCTCGTGCAACTTTGTCTGCTTGTGCAAATTTGACACCTACCTTATTTATGCATCTACTTGTTTATCTGAGATGTATTTATTAGTTATACTTATACAAAAAGAATAAATGTTCTGAAGACAATTGTTTTAATGCACTTGCTTTTATAAAAGTAATTTTAAACTAATCTGTTTTTTTTTTACAAAAATTAATGCTCTTCAAATCATTAGCTTAAACTAACAAAAACAATCTTTTATCAAACCTTTGCTATTAATGAGTTTTATTTATGAGTTATAAATAACATTAGAAGTAGACTAAGTTTGTTCAAGTTTTATTTGTTTTGATATCTGTAAAAAATCATTAAATATCCGTTAAACAAGAATTATTTTTAAGAAAAGTAGTTTATTATTGTTTTTATTAGCTTCGAACTTTTGATTAGGTTTTTTTGTATTTAATTGTTATTTAGCTGTATGTATATTATATATTCAAGTTTTTTAATTTTATAAACAAACATTTTTTTTTTACCAGCATTAAATGGTAAAACAAAATTATTAACAACCTACTAACAAATATACCTTTAGTTTTAATTACTGAATCTCTAATTTTTGTATTTATTTTAATTTATTTATACGTCATAATTTAAAGTTATTTTTTAGCTATTCACTTAACAAACTTTTTTTTTCAAATTTAATTTAAAATTCATCACTTGACAAAGAAATCTTGTATGGTTTTGAAAAGCTTTGTGTAATGAAATATAAAACAAAATGAATAATCTATTGATATTAAGTTGCAAATGGTATATAAATAAACAAAACAATATTTTACTCGTTTGAACTAAATCAAACGAGACCGTTAGTTGAATAAAACCTGTGAAAACTTTTTATATAAATCTGCAAAACGACATTAGGCTAAACTTAAAATAAAACTAGCATTTAATAGTAAAAAAAATAAAACTTATAGTTTAAAGCTATCAGTTTAGGAAAGTCATAATATTACCAGGTTAGCTTATGTTAAGGTTAGAAAAATGTAAGCTTTTAAATAATATTAAAATTTTATAAATTAAAGTAATAAACATACTTACAATTACCAGGCTTGTAAAATTTGTGAACAAAAAAAAAACTCTTGCAACTAAAACACTAGACTGAATCACTGTTTTTATTGTTAAAAAAAAAATTATCTATCGTACCGTGACGTAATTATAAGTTAGGCTTATAAATTCTAATAGCGCTATAAATTTGAAACTTTGAAATTTGTTACTTTTTTCGATTTTAATATTTCCTTGTACAAGTTAAAGTAAAGATGTACTTATCAAATACTTTAAGTTTTAAAACAAAGTGCTTTAAAATGAACAAATCAACATATTAACTCGTTCAATTCCCCCGTCAGCGTTCGCTATTTCCATCTTCTCATAGGTACAGGTCCTGCTTATTCCTTATATCTCCGATGTGATGTAAAAAATTCCAGTTAATGTTGTAATCAATATTATTATTATTTTTTAATTTCCAAATATATTTCGACAGTTAGACGCTGTTTTACATGTGGACTTTCAAATCTCTTATATGGCCATACCACCTTGATTTAAAAACTCCCCAGAGCTTCCTACGTATTGATTTATTTCCTTTTTCGTGGTAACCGTATCTTTAGAAATTACGTTCTTAGTAAGGCATTTGTTTTTGAGTGGGTATAGGCTTTTGTTTCTGCAACTGCGGAGACTCTTCTGTGTTAGTACTTTCAGTTTTTTCTGTATTATTTAAAGTTTTTTTATTGTGTCCTTGATTTAATATTTTTATGTTACTCATACAATTGTATGACAACTTGCATTTATTTTATTTATTAAACTGCTTAGACTGTTGTTTTGTTTAAAATGCTTGTTTATTAGTTCAAAAAAAAAAATTTTTACATTTTTCTTTACTGATTCGCAAAATGGTGGATTAAAATAAATTATTTCTCTTGATCTTTTTCTTTTCTTTTTGTCAAAATCTTCCGTATAAGTCAGTTTGTGTTTAAAATTTGATTTATCTAACGCATTTTGGTATGTGCATAATTTGTCTTCAAAAATACTTATGTTTCTAGATAATTTACTCAGTCTATTTTCTATCATTACAGGTAGGTTTTAAAAAAAAATTTAAGGATGATTGGAATTTTTGTTGATCTATCTAATTTATACGTTTTTTTTTTGTACGGTTTAGATACACTGTTTGTAAGGTCTAATGTTACGTCTAGAAAGTTGCATATAGTTGCACCGGTATCTATCGTTATTTTAAAACTAATGTCTTTGATTATTCTTGCTGTTTCTTGGTTTTGTTTTCTAAATATTGATTGTTTTTTGGTTGGATAATGGCAAGACTGTCGTCTCTACATAAGCCTTTCTCTTTAAAATTGTAAAGAGATTCAAACTTGCTCAATGCATATAGCCCGATTAGATCGCATAACTCGGCACCGAAGAAGGAGCCCATGGGAACGTCGAATAGATTGCTGTTGTTTTTTTTTGATCCAGAATTTTTTTTAATAGTTAATATTGTTTTACATGTATGCTTAATTAATTTAATGATATGTCCTCTACTATAGTGTATTTTATTTTAAAGTTTATAGCATTTACTAAATGGTTTTCAGTTATGCTAGGATAAAAACTCACAATTTCGAAATTCATAAAGTATTTTTTGTTTTATTTTCTATTATTGAACCATTCGATTACTTAAAACGAGTTTTTCAACTGGACCAATTTTGACGCGTATCTTATCTTCGTCTCAGCTCTTTTCAAGATGTTTTAACTTATCCTTCCAATTTCGTTTTTGTCTTGGTTTAAGAGTCTACACTCAATATTGAAAGGAAATTGTTTCTTATGATCCTTTTCTGTTATAAAGGCGTCCGAGGTTGAGAACTTTGTTTTTTTTTGTTTTTTTTTTCTCTCGGTAATTATTTCTAGAGACTCAGCATTTATTTGTTCGATTAGGTTTTCGTTTGAGATTTTATAATTTCTAGTTACGTTGTTAGTTAAGAGTTTATTGTAGTTGCTTGGGTTTGTTTGGTATATGTTCCTTGTTTTATCTGCGAAAATAAAATTTAATTTTCAATTAGTATTTGCTTTAAATCTTTTTGCAGAGCTTCTTGAACTTTAATAAATGTCCTTTTCTCTTTGCTCATATTGGTCGCTGTTATCGCTGTTGTGAAAGAAAATCTCCATCCGAGCCTATTTGTAAATTTTGTAGTTATGTCGTACATTCTGGTTAGGTATTGTTACTTGCTTGCCAAAGGGATGTCTTTTAGGCTATATTAAAATTCAATCATTTTAATGCTTTTCATGTTAATATTGCTTTCTTATATTGTATGTATATTATAAAGAATTGTACAAAACAAGAGTTTAATGGAGAATGTTAATGATTAAAACAGTAATAGGTGATTTAAATTACAGTTTTTATTTCAAAAACGTCAGAAATTTACACAACTAATCTATGCTAGGTTGATTCAAAAACGGTAAAATACTTTGACAATCAATTTTCTTAAAAGTAGTCTGTTTTATTGATTTTATAAGCTAAATAATTATTTTTTCTTACAATTTTTTTTTGTACACAATTAGTTTAACTTACACTCAAAGAAAAGCTTTATTTTAATAACGAACATTGTTTATAAGAATAAATAATCAATTCCATACAGTGACAACTTTTTTCTTAAGGTACATTCTTAATAACGAACATTGTTTATAAGAATAAATAATCAATTCCATACAGTGACAACTTTTTTCTTAAGGTACATTCTTAATAACGAACATTGTTTATAAGAATAAATAATCAATTCCATACAGTGACAACTTTTTTCTTAAGGTACATTCATTTGTATAGAAAGACACAATAGGATTAAAGTCTATTAGAAGTATTATAAAAGTAAATGATAATTTTAACAGTACAACAGTAGAATGAGTTATGAAAAACTAGACAGTTTTTAAAGGTGATGATATTGATTTTATATCAAAATACCCTGTTATATTTTAAAACTAAAAGTACTTAAGCTTATCGTTTTTTTATTATTTCTTAACTAACTCTGCAAAACAAATTTACTGGTTTTAGTCGTAAAAAAGCTTGACTTTTTTTAACTTTAGTTTGCACAACATGAAATTTTATATGCAGTTTTTTATTCATGTTTAGGAGACAGGTTTTTATCGACAACTTAAATATGTGCTTAAAACATATTTAACAAAGTAATAAATTCGGGATTAAGATTGTTATATCTATAAATATTTACTGCAAACTCAGTCAGTTACTAAGTTTCACCACTGAACGGATTGTCAAGCTGCGACTCTTATCTACTTTGTTGCATTTATACAACATGTATTTATAAATTTAACAACATTTTCGTTCAATTTTTGCATGTTTTGTCATTTTATTTAACTTTTTTTATTACAGAGTCGCAGTTTAGCAATACTTTCAGCGGTGAAACTTAGTGACTGTCTTAATATGTAAAAAAAATTTTTTAGTTGGTTTAATTAATTTAATATATCCTTAAAGTCTTACAAGTTCAAAGTGGTTTTCAGTTTTTTTTTCTAAAAGACAAAGCTGCTTTACATATAAAATACTTACCTTTTTTTATTATAATCATCGAGCATCAAATTTCTTATCTTACTTCTGTGTATCAATGCAAACATCACCTTGTAGTAGAAATTTCTTTTGAGTAAGATAGTATACTATTCATTTAGATCACGACTATCTATATTACAAAAAAAAATAATAACAGAGGAGTTTTCGGGCTTTCAATGACTGTTGGAAGTTATCGACCGAAAAAAGTCATGTGAGAAAATTAAAAGTTTATATTTTGTTTTTCTGTCGTTTTCGTAGTTTTTCAGTCTTGACAAATTGAAGAAACGGTCATAAATACAATAAAAGCTAGCTTTTATTAAAAAAAAGATTGAAGTTAGATTTTAGAAAAGGTAGGTAATAAGTTAACAAAAATTAGTTATAGACTTTTCTTTCTAGTACTGTGCTAGCGCCTAGCGAAGAGTTTGTTTGAGTTTTATTTGACGTATATAATGAATAGATAAGATATTTTAAATGCTTTAAGATAAAAAGTATTGACGGAATGGTAGTGTAACATAATTTAATTTGATAGAACTAAAAACGATAAAGCATCTTTGAAAACAAAAAAAAAAGTGCCTTAAACATAGCTTGTCAAATTTTAAGCCAAATTTTATAAAGTGTAAATCTTTTATAAAGTGTTCTTTTGCTCGTCTTTTGATTTTTTTTTGTTTTTAATTATCTGAATTCAACTATTTGCGGAATTTTAAAACTTTTAAATAAAAAAAGTAATTAACATTATTAAGCAACGATATTTTTATTATAAAACTTTTTCGATTATATAAGTTAGGGTTTCCAAAATTGGGTCATTTTAAAGTCCAGGGGGCCATAAGCAGCAAAGAGGCCAATGAGGGGGCTGTGACTAATAGATGAGCCATAAGATAAGACCATTTTGATACTTACGATAGATGTTCTAGATTTCATGATGAAAAAAAAAAGTTTTTAGGTGTATTTAAGAGTATTTTGGAACTTACACTAGATCAGGGCCATTTTAGAAAATTATGGGGGTCATAAACTGCAAAGAGAGGTGAAGGGGAGCAAAAGGCCATTATTTGGAACTTACACTAGTAGATATGCTACAGTTGGTGATGAAAAGCAGAAAAAGGTCTTAGGGTAATTTTTAGGAAACATTTTTTAAGGTAGCCGTACCTTTTTAAACTTCTTCAAAAGGGATCCTTATGAAAAAAAAAGTTTAAGAATCCTGATACAAGCTGACGTTAAAACTTTAAATTGATATGTTTAGGTTTATGTGTCAAGGCGAAGCCATAAAGTAGATATACAGGTTTAATTTTAGTTTAGAAACAATATATTAAGAAAATAGTTAACTAATGTATAAATAAAAAACTTGTGCTTATATTTTGTTGTTATATAATGTATATTTTTGAAACGATTTTCAATCTGTGAACTCAGGAGTCAAGGCCTATTGTATATATAGTTCAAAAATTCAAGAGCAATTGTCCTGATATCTGTTGTGTGTGACTCAATAACCGAAAGGTTTTTTCGTACATATATCTAGGACGAAACCTTTTCAGCACTTATTTTTTTGGTTAAATGAAGAATTATAAAACAAAAGATATTGTCATACTAATTTTTTCGACAACTTAATTTAAATCAAAAAATAATTTACCATAAAAAACCCTACACTGGGAATTATTTATTAATATATATAATTTTCACTTAAATGTTTTTTATTGAATATAACTTACTATAGTAAAAAATTTCTTTCATTTTAAGCTTAAGTATTAACTCAAATGTTTCCAAACACCCAAGCTAAATCTGGCTAGTTTTTTTGTAGAATTTAGCAGATTAAGGTTTTTTGAATTTTTTTTTGTATTAACTTATGTAAAATTAAATTAAAATAATCACTTTCAAGTTACCCTGTGTGGGCTAGTGACAATGGAGTTGACGGCTTTGCAAACTTTTTGAATTGAATGTCGCAAGATCAAAACCCATCCCCAAAGGGTATACATAAAAAAACTATGTTCTACTTTATTTTCCACATTAAAAAGTATCCCAGAGGTGTACAACTCAATAACCAAAAGGTTTTTTGTGCACCAGGTCTTAGAATCGAACGTTTTGAGCATCTATTTTTTGTTGTTCAATTAACTATATTTACACTTATGTTACATGAGTCTAGTGGACTATTAAAGTTCAGAAAAAATAAATAAGAACCATTGGGCTTTAAAAACTTTATGGAAAAGTGTGCAAAAATTAACCATGAATATCAAAATCAGGTACCAAATTAAGGGTAAATCAGGCACCAAATGCTAATATAAAAAAATTAACTTAATGTCAATAAGTACCTCTAAAAAAAATAAATTTAATAAGTAAAATTACACGTTCCTAAAATAGAAGATGACCCAAATCAGTTACCCACTTAAATATAATTAGTCTTATTTTTTACCTATAAAGTTTTTATTTCTTTCAGGGTTGCCACACACTTAGGCTACCCATTATAACTCAGATTAGTTAGATTTTTTTTTGAAAAACTCCAGCTACTTTTATATTTTTATAGGAACACTTTTTTCACAATTGATCTTATTTTATACAGTTTTTACTAAGCTACAAGATGCTTTTTACAGATTTTAAAATTTCAAAATAATTTTTAAGATATAGCAGGTCAAAGTCAGAGGCAACAATAAGTTCCTTATGGGAGGCGCAAAGTAAAAGAAGCTTTAAGATATCTTTTTAATGTCATTATACTATTTACCACAGTTTTTAAGCATAAAATTTATTATAAACTAAAAATAGACTCTAAATGTGTAATTATAAAAATCTGGAGAAAATTTGCCAAAAATATTTGGCAGGGGTGTAGATAACCATTTTTTCACTGGATAAAATTAGACTGAACAAAATAGATAGTTTTTTTAAAGTTAAATTCTGATGGTCATGAAATTTTTAATAGTTTAGTTAAAACAATAAAAAACTAACTTAAACTGTATTGTGTACTTTACAACAAGTTTGCAAATTTGAAATATTTTATCAAGAGTAGTTTGTGTTAGAGTGCTTTTGGTGTATATTTTGTAAAAGCAAGTTTTTTAAGGTAAAGTTCAAAAAGTTGTAAGTTTTTTAATACATTACTTAGAATTGTAAAAAAACTCAGGGTTGCCACACACTCAGGGAATTCAGGAATGTTCAGAGAATTTTCAAGTTTTAGAAATTCTCAAGGAAACTCAGGGAATTTTGATTCTTTTTTTTAAACTCAGGGCAGTTTTGATTTTTTCTAAAAATTTCAGGAAAATTTTAAGATTTGAAAAAAAATCTCATGGAAAATTTTTTCTAGATCTAGAATGAGATTTAGTTGGTCCAGTTTCAAAATTTTATTCAAAACAGTTAATTTTATTCATTTTAAAATGCTTATTTAGAAATTTTATTAGCCTTGCGGCTAGTTCTTCAATATTGTTAGAGTTAACAATGTAATCATTTAATAAATAACAAAGTTTTTAAGGATTTGAAAAAAACTCAGGGAAACTCAAGGAAGTTTAAGGTTACTCAAGGAAGATTTTTGACCCAAAGAGTGGCAACCCTGAAAACTAATGCATATTAAATTGTATATTTAAACAGACCTGCAAAAATTGACTGCTTTTATAATATAAAGAATTATTTTTGTCACGTCTGGGTCACCATTTAACAATTGACCGAAAAGAGTTAATACTTATATTTACTCAATGCTGGTTGTTATCTGACTCCGTGCGCGTTATAAATATTTCGGTGATAATATTTAAATGTTTAGATATGACTTAGCTAAGTTATTTAGCTAAGTCGACTTAATGAATTGCAAACTAAACTTAGACTATCTTTTAAGCTTAGTTTAATTAAATAGTTAGATTGTTAGAATGCTTAACTAATTGTATATAAGAAATCGAGTCTAGAAACACAAACTGTATAAAAATGAATATAAACTGCAATAACATGACAACAAAATATACAAATAAGCTACTCCAATTCACCAGTTAATATAAAAAAACAGTTGCCTTCGTACAAGAAGTACGAGGCGAACACAATCTTTTTAAACGATATGTTGTTAATACAAAATCAAAACTAGACTGCCCCAGAAACTCGCATTTTACTCAACTTAAGCATTTTTTGAGAGAAAAGGTAGAAAGAACAGCGCATGCTGTTACAGGGTAATGGTGTATAATTTGTAAAAGCAAAGATAGTTATTTTTTTAAGATACAGTTGAAACAGTTGTAATTTTTTTAAAGATTTAGTTAGAATAATAAAAAACAAACTTATTGTATACTTAAGAACAAGTTTTCAAAATTTAAACAGCTTTTATAAAGAGTTGCTTGTGTTAGAATGCCATATCTTATTTTGTCCAGTCTATTTTTGTCAAGTGAAAAATGACTATCTACTAGTATTTACTTTGGTTATCTTCAGTGAAGCTGAAATGTTATGCCATCATGTGATAAGCACTAAACTGCACCGCTTAACTATCAACAAAAGGGGAACAGGTTAAAATTGCACAAGGGCACAAAAATTCACAAAGACAAATTTACACAAAGAGACAAATTTTCATGAAGACAACTTTGCACGGGCGGTCATTTTTGCACAAGAGTAAAAAAAAAAAAAAAAAAAAAAAATAAAGCTAATGACCAAGGGTAAGGGTTAGGGGCAATATTGATAGTAAAAAAAAGCTTAACCCATGCTGATGCATGGTCTTAAAATGTCTGCTGGTGCAAAAGTGACCCTTTATGCAATTTTATTCTTTCATGTAGTTTTGTACAAGCGTGAAAATTTGACAGCTACCCCAACAAAAGTCAATGGAAAATATAAGTTTTATAAAGTAAGTTTTATCATTTAATTTTGTATATTTACTAAGCAGCTTGTTGTATTTTGTCTACTTTTGGTCATATAATCAAAACTGTTAGGTTTTATTATTTGCAAATTTTAATTTTACTATATGCATATAAGTCCAGACTTTGATATTGATTACTTATGCCATTGCTTTTGCATTATTATTTTTTAAGTTACTCTTTGTAATAACAATTAACTTAAACTACTTAGTATTTTTTAATGTTTTCAAGTTTACTTTTATTTTACTGCTGGTTGGTACTGATCAATTTTTTAAAACTTTTATTTTAAATAAAGTATATTTATTTTAATCTAACAAAACTTAAAAAAAAATTGATAAAAGCCTTCGATAAACTAAGGCCAGGGTATTTATAATAGTTTCTTTGAAGTAAAAAAATATTTTCAGCTAAATTTTATAAGTAATAAAAATGTCAAATAATGATAATTTTGATAGTGAACTAAGTTATCACATAGGAGAGTGTGAAGAAAAAACATTAGTGAATGAGAGTGAAATTTTATTACAAAGTTTAACAAAACCAATCTCTAAAAGTACAACCAATAAAAACAACAATTTTGATATATATCAAGCTGCAATGACCTCAAGCACTTTTGTTTTTTTGGAAGAGTCAACAACATCAGAAGTAAAGGATATAGAAAAAACTATAGTGCAAGATAATATCATGTCAGATGCAAGTCATGCTAGGGATTTAACTGATGATAAAAACATAATATTTGATGATGTCATAAATGATACTCTTCCTTACTTGACAAGTAGTGACAAAATTGTTGCATTAAACCAACCTGCATCACAAGAAACTGATACAGGGTTTTCAAACTTTTTTCAACTATTTGAAGCAGATGATGATTTTTTAGATCAAAAATATTTAGAAAAGAGAAGTAAATTATCTGCTGACCAAGTTTATACTAACAAAGTAATATCAAGTTCTAGTTTAACGGCATATCAGGGAGTTGATAAAGGCTTAGAAATTAAAAAACAGAAAAATACTAAGTCAAAAAGTTTTCTAGGTAAAAGAAGAATAGATGGTGATGAAAAGTATCAGTTAGAACGCGAAAGAAACAACAAGTCTGTAAAAAAATCTCGTAAAAAGCAAAGAGAAAAACAAATAAAAGTAGAAGAAAACATCATGCAAAAGGAACAAGAAGAAAAAGAAATGGAAAAAGAGATCAAGCAAATGAAAAAATTTATGGAGATTCTAAACAATACAAAGAAAGGTTCTGAAGAAGCAAAAAAAATGAAGAACTTTGTTGTTGGGCTTTGCAAGGATAACTTTGACAATAATAGATAAGAATATTTATGATAGTGTTTATTATGTTGGTGCTTTATTAAGTTAAACTGCTAATTTTAAAGTGTAATTATTTAAAAAAATACGTTTTCTTTAAACATTAAATAAAATAAACTTATTTTGACTTTTTTTGATGATAATGAAATAAAACTTGAATATAAATTTTAAAAAAGGTTATAAAGATTTAAAACTAGATTTATTTTAAATTGTAGTGTTTTTTATTTATCTTAAAATATGTAAAGTTTAAAAACTTTGAGAGAACTAGTATGGTACTTATTTTTTGATTTTTGTTTAAAATTTATAATTAATACAATTTTTCGGTCTAAACACACATGTTTACTAAACACTTTTTGTAAAATACAGTTCTTGCAAAAGATGTATTATTTATTTATTTTTATTAACATAATTTGTTAAGTATAACTTTTAATGAATTTAAAAAGTTGTAGAATAATAAAACAATTTATTATTATGTCACAGATCAAAATAATACTAATCGTGTTAAAATATTTAAGTTTGCAAGTAAATTTATATATATATTATATCTAAATCTTGTTTAGTTAAGAGTATAAACTGTTGTTTCTGATTATGGACTTGAAATTATATTGCAACTATTTACTAATTGTTCATACTTTTTTTTCAAATGTTTAGGTTTGATTGTTTTTTAAATCTTTATCTGTTTTTAAAAGAAATAATGAAGTTTCACTTAAATCTTTAATATATAGCAGGGTTGTCACTACCTTAGTCTAAACTTTATAAAATTCAAAATATTTTAGATATTATATTGATGTTTTCAAATAACAAATTTGTATTCTAACAAATTACAATCAAAGGTTTTGGCAAAAAGTATGTATAATAACATACTTTTCCATTGCAACTTTTGTTACCTTTACTTTTTTGATTGGCTTAATTTTCTTGTACAAAAAATGGTGTTCCAGATGTTTGTTAGTAACATTTTCTTACAACAAGTCTTGTACTTTTTAGTTGAACAACAGCATTTAGTCTAGTTTAGATTAAAATTTAAGAATTAGTTAAGTAATTCTTGAATAATTTGTAGGCTTTCCAACAAAAATTGTCTGATAAAGACTAGTTTTATTTTGTTTCATAGGGTGGCAATCCTGTATGAGTACAAATAATTATACTAAAAATAGTTCTTTTATATAAGTAAGATTTGTGAAACTATCTCTCATCGTAAATTGTTATGTTTTATTTATAAAATTAAGATTTATATTTGTTTTATAGACGATTTGTACAAAAGCACTATTTAAATCCATATTTTTCCAGGTGTATCTTTAAAACTTTTAATAGTTGTGGAAACGTAAATACCTATACTTAAAAAAAAAATAACAGTTCAATAATCAAATGAAAGAAGAAAAAGTGTATAGTTTTATATATATTCCGAAATATTGTTATTTTTATAAATGTGGATGTAAATTCTGACATTGTTTTTCTAAATACTGCTTAAAAATAAGTATGTTATTTTTCTCACTACTTTTTTTGACTTCTAAAATTATAAAAAAAACTACTTAAAAACTAATTATGTGTTTAAAATAACTACAGCTTTAGTACATCTAATAGATAAATTCATAACTTTTTTTTATCAAGATAAATCAGTTTTCTGTAAAATGTTTTTATTTTTATATTTTATTCTGTTTAGTCGATATTAGGATTTCCCAAAAAGTTTTAGACCAACCTTTTGAAGAAAATTCAAAAAAAAAAGCCCTAGCTAAAATAACATTTCTTGAAAATATACTGTGCGTTTTTTTTTTGACTTTTATTGTTAACTTTAGAATATCTAGTATAAGTTTCAGATTTTACAGTGATATATTCTAGTGTAAGTTTCAAAATTACCTTTTAATACAACTTAGCTTTTTTTTTTTCTCTAAATCATAAGCTCAAAAATATTTAGTATAAGATTCAAAATATAGCATAATTGGCCTATTTACTAGTCACTTCGCAGCTTATAGCCCCCTAACTCTCTAAAAAAATAACTAACTCTCTTTTCTAGTATGACCGTGTTTAGTAAACCCTGGTCTGTATGGTTTAAAACATGATTTTAGTTTTGCATAATTTAGAAAAATAGTACATTTATAGAATGGAGGAGTTGATAATAAAAGAAAGTAAAATTATTAATTATTAATAATAGAACAATTTTGGATGTAGAATTAGTATTTAAAGTATGTCTATTTAAATTTCTATTACAATAATTTTGTGTTAAGTATATAAGCATACTTTGAACTTGTTCAAACATATCTTAAGAGCTAATGTAAATCCATAACTAAATGGTAAAATGTAAAGAACACTTTTACAAAGTTTCCATTAAAATTCCAATTTCAGAAACCTTTTAACACTTTTAGGACATTTAATAAACAATGAAAATATTATCTAAAATTTATCTATTGTCCTGAGCAACATTGCAAAGACAACAAAGGGTATGGTGTTACAATTGTACAAAACATTGTTTCAGTTATGTATATAAAAATGCACTACTATTTTTTTACAAAAATTAAAGTTCGCAGGGTTGCCACAAAATCAGGAAAAAAATAAGGATTTTTGAAAAAAATTCGAAAAAGTGGGAAATTTTATTTAAATATGGTCTTAATAAGAGAGTTAATTATCACTAAATACTCCATTTTGCTTACGTTATTAAAAAAAAAAATCGTTTTCAATTCATCTTTTTTTTCAAAGTATAATTCAACTTTTGGAATTAACTAAAATCTTTCAAGTTTTTGGTGATGTATTTTTGAGTTGGTTTTAATTAACAATTTGATTTAGAAAAGTCAAAAGAATTTCAGCTCGATCTGTGGCAACCCTGCACTAACCTTAAATGAAAGCTTTAATTATATACTATAAGGTACTTCTCACAGAACATAAAATAAATTTTAAGATATAGCAGTTGTGTAAAAAGTTTCCGATAGAAATTTATAAAGAAAAAAGTTATCATTGCCAATTTTCTTGATTTTTTCAAAAGTATACTAAAAATATATCAATTCCTTGTTTTTTTGGTCAATTAACCTCAAATTTTCAGTAAATGTTTTTTGCTTCAATAGAAAAAACCCTATTGTAACATCTAAAAAAAAGAACTTTAGGGCAAATAAAAAAAAGTACATATTTATTCAAAATAAGATAGATTTGTAATATATAAATGTTATTTATTTACTTAAGATTGAACTAAGAGAAAGTTTTAGAACTATTGCTTAAAAACTGTTGAAAATGAATTTTCAATAAAATAGTCTTTTTTTGTCTTTTTATTTAATCCTTCCATTTGGAACCTAATGAGCTCTTGAGTTTTGTGTCCTCATCTTTCAAAAACAAATTTGAATTTTACAAAAAGGTAACAGGCAACTACTATCTAAGTTAAAGAATTTTAAAATAAGATTAATATGTAAAAAAAATGTTAACCTCATATGGCCTTAAATTCATGCTTAAAATATTTTTGTGATATAGCTACTTCTAAATGTTTAATTTAAGTTTTGATAAAGAAAAAGAATTTGTTTTACTGAAACTATTCAATAATTTTTTTTTATAATATGTTTTATAGGACGTTTTCAAATTACAAGTTGTCATTAAATGTTAATTAAATTACTACAAAAAAAGTGAAAAAAATAACTTTTCAAAAAAAAACTTTAAAGTAATTTATTAAACTTAATATTTCAACTTAGTGAACAAAAATCTAAAATACTTTTGATTAAATAAAATAAAGAATTTGATTTAGAAAAGTCAGGAAAATTTTAATAAAAAAGTCAAGAAATTTTTCTCAGCTTGATCTGTGGCAACCCTGTATGGGTTTAAAAAGTTAAAAAATACTTTACTATATACTTAAACAAAATATAAAAATGTAGTATAAGTATCAGATTTGTAATAGAACAATTAATGCTTTCTATTCCATAGATGAACAGTGGAATAAAAACAACTGGCAATAGATAGGATATTGTTTTAAATATAAGTAAAGTAAAATTACCTCGGACTGAAAATATTCTAGTTGGTATGAAGCCATTTAGGATTATTTCTCGAATAAAATTTGGATATTTATAAAATTAGAAAGTGAACAATATATATATACATAAAAGAATAACAATAAAATAAAACTTTTTTTTAAATAGTTTTTTCAGGGTGTATTTCAAGGTTTTGTCTATCATTTTAAGTAAGTAACTTAATTGTTTTTTTTTTCTTTTGTTAAAACAAATAAAAATATGTGCTTTTTTTTGTCTTTAACATTGTAATCTTCAAAGATTGTGAATAAACGATCTTTGGTCCCTGAACCAAATAAATGTACTTATAAATAAAACTTTTAATTTAAAAGATCAGTTGAAATAGTTATTCATCAACTTATGCTGTTGTTTTAAATTAAATTTGTATTTTTCTTTAAAGTTTGGTTATTTAACAAATATCCTATTAAAGTTCAGTTTTTGTTTTAATATTTTAAATAGAAATCGTCATTTTAAATAAAAAACTACAACTTACTGCAATTAAGCATCTACAAGCTGTTACAAGACAAACAAAAATAAAGTATGAGTTAAACTTGCAAATAAAAATTCTTATAATTAACTATTTTTTAAACACAAAAAGTGTGAAACAAAACATGGTAAAAAGCTTATATTCTAAATTGATAAATTAATTTGTGAATATTTTTTTTATGAATTAGTTAAACAAAATTAAACTGCTATAATATGTGAAAACAGAAATTTACACAGTCCTAAATTTATAAGAAAATACTCAGTTGAGTTGTGCTAGTTATAGCACAGAGAAACTGCATTAGTTTTTAATAAATTTAGTACTTTTCTTATTGTTGTTGTCATGTTTCAACAAATTTCTTTAGTCTTAATATTTTTTTTAGTAAACATTATTAACAACTAGTATATTTAAAAATTTATAATTTTCGACTACATTAAATGTTTATTTTTAAAAATACTGATTTTGTATAATGACTCCTTTCTACTTTCAGTTCAGAAGTTTCAGTTTTGGGCCCATTTGGGTGTTAAGATATTTTTTACAACTTGTTCTTATTTCTAAAGTCTTTCAAAAAACTAAAAGTTGTTTTTTAATTTTATTAAAAAAGTTAGGGAAAATATAATTATGTAACTTTGATATTAGAGGATCAAAGCTAGAATTAAATACATTTCTTTTGGAAATGAACAAACTATTGGAAAAGCTAAAATTGACTATTTTAATTAAAATTTATCTTCTACAATTTTTAATCAATGTTTTTTTAACCTTTTTAAGTTTTTACTTAGAAACGTAAACAATTGTATTGTGAGATGTTAGTTTCTCTTTAACCAAATTCGTTTATTTTCAAAATAAATAATTATTCGTATTGGTTTTGTATACTTATTTTCAAACTTTAGTTATTAAATGATTTGTTTTTTTTCTAAATGCAAAGACAATATTATTTATAATCATGCAATGAGTATTAATTAAAATCTTTAGTAAAACTTACCTCATCTCAAATTTCAACTAAAATTTTTATATTCTACTATAAGTTATTGTTCTTAAATCAAGCTTACAATTAGAGGTGGATCTTTGTTTTTTAAAAAACATCCCCCTCACCTTTAGCTTAAATGTTACTATTTAAATTAATTATCTTACAAAAGTAATTCTACTACGTAGGTACCAAATTAGGGAACCTAATTAATAAGTATTTTTTGGGTAAATTTTATTTCAATTTTGTACTTCTACTAAAAAAAAACTAAAATTTAAATTGTTTAATGGACAAGTTAATAATTAATAAATATAGTTTTTTAAGTTAATAACTTTCAAATAGAAGTTCAATTGTTTTTTCTATTTATTGTAACCCTGTTTCGGTTTTTTAAGTTAAGTAATAAATAAGTTTGTTTCAGCAGCTTTTAAAAGTATTTACTTACTGTTTTATAGTGCATTAGAATTAAAAGTCTAATTGAAAAGTTATTTAAAAAATATCATGCATACGTTTTTATAACATTCATAACAATTAGATTTAAAATGTAGGTAGAAAACTTTAATATAAATACATTAAAAAACTAACTAAAGTTATAAAACAAGAAAAATGTAGTATTTTACTTTTATTGTATTTATATTAGCAGTTAGTTCTCAAAAAATAGAGTTTGACAAGTAAACTATGTCACAAATAAAAAGATTGGAAGAGTCTGTTGTTAATAGAATAGCAGCAGGAGAAGTCATTCAAAGACCAGCTAATGCTGTCAAAGAGCTAATTGAAAACAGTCTAGACGCTGGATCAACTTCTATATCAGTGGTAGTGAAAGAAGGTGGACTATTGTTACTTCAAATTACTGACAATGGACACGGTATAAATAAAGAAGACTTACAAATTGTTTGTGAAAGATTCACTACTTCAAAGTTGACCGACTTTAATGATCTAAAATCTATTTCAACTTTCGGTTTTCGAGGAGAAGCTTTAGCAAGCATAAGTCATGTTGCCAATCTACAAATAATTACAAAAACAAAAGAACAACCATGTGCATACAAGGCAAAGTATCTTGATGGTAAAGTTCAAGGTAAAGTATCACTAATTGCTGGTAATTTAGGAACTCAAATTACTATCACTGATCTATTTTACAATGTTCCTACAAGGAAAAACTCTTTTAAAAGTGCTTCAGAAGAGCTTCAAAAAATTGCTACAGTTATAACAAGGTATGCAGTGCACAATACTGGTGTATCGTTTCATCTTAAAAAAATAAACAAAGCTGGGAAACAAGTTGTCATTGTGCATTCACAGGAAAGCTGGACTAAAACAGATGCTATTGGTGCTCTTTTTGGAAGTAATATTTCTAAAGAATTGATTCACATAAAAGAAAATTGTCAGCGTTTAAAATTAGATATTGAGGCATATGTCACAAATGCAAATGTATCTCTGAAAAAATTTACTTTTTTATTGTTTATAAATAGTAGACTAGTTGAGTGTACTTCACTAAAAAAGTCGCTTGATTTACTTTATCAAACCTTCTTACCAAGAGGTGCTTCACCTTTTATATACATGAGTCTTAAGATGCATCCAAATCACCTTGATGTCAATGTTCACCCAACTAAGCACCAAGTTCACTTTCTTAACGAGGAGGATATAGTTGAAGAAATACAAAAAAAAATTGAAAATAAGTTACTTACATGTGATTCTTCTCGGAATTTCTTTGTCCAGAAAATATACCCTCAAGGTTCTGCTGGAAGTTTGTTGTCAAAAGAAAAGGTAGAAATAAAAGTTGATGATAATAATAATTCATTTAAAAATAAACAGAAAGTATATGATCATAAGTTGGTTAGAACAGATTCAAGACTTCAGACTTTAGATCGACTCGTTAGTCCTAAAAATGTTAAAGTGTCTAGTAAACAAGAGAAACATAATTCATGCAGTTTAACTGCATGTGGTTTTCCTAAAAATAGAAATATTAAATTAACAAGCATAGTTAAACTCCAAACTGAAGTTATGGAAAAAACTAGTGAAAATTTAACTGAACTCCTAAAAGATCATAGTTTTGTTGGAAGCGTAGATGTACAAAAGTGTTTACTTCAATACAAAACAGATTTGTATATTGTTGATGCTTACGCTCTACAATTTAACATGTTTTATCAAATTATTATAGATGACTTTGGTAATTTTCCTCCCTTAAGGCTTTCAGAGCCAGCTTCAATCAAGGAGCTGACCAAGCTAGCTCTTGATACGGACGAAGCAGGTTGGACGCCCCAAGATGGAAGCAAAGATGATTTAGCTGATTACATTGTAAAATTTCTTAGTGAAAAATCTGAAATGTTAAAGGACTATTTTAGTATTGAAGTAGAAAATGAGCAACTAAAAACTTTGCCAATGCTACTAAATGACTATCAGCCACTAATGTTTGGTCTTCCTATGTTCATTTTGAGAATATCAACTGAAGTATGTTGGGAAGATGAAGATGATTTTTTCAAAAGTTTTTCTCAAGAACTTGCAAGGTTCTACACAATTAGAGAAGAATGTGTTGCATGTGACACTTCAGTAAAAAGTAAACTTGAGAACATTATTTTCCCAAACATTCGTAAACACCTGAAGCCTCCTGAAAGTTTGTTACAAGATGGGTGTTTTGTAAAACTAGCTGACTTACATCAATTGTATAAAGTTTTTGAACGTTGTTAGCATGAAGTTTTAAAATAGGAACTGTTTTTATATATTTTTTTACTACTTAGGTTTAATATTTTCGGTTGTCTTTATAAATACAAAATATACAATAAAAATTCATAAAATATAAATATTTTTTCAAAATCTTATTTAATAGTTTGATATGCAAATTATCATTAATATTAATAGTACAAAGTAATTATTTTCGAAGTTTTATAAAGCTTTTATTTTGTAAGTACATTTTTTTTCAGTTCTTTCTTAAATTTTATTTCAAAATAAGAATACTTAAGATAAAGCCTGGACTTTCATGGGCCTAGAAAAAACGCTCAAATTTTGCTTTTAGCAACAAACTTTGATCTTAATTTTGGTCTGGTAGTACTAAAACTTTTATTCTTAACTAGTTATAACTCGTTTTTTCTTAAAATTAACTAATTGCGATCTGATGATGGTATGATCAAAACTTGTTGTTAATTTTTTTCTGATTTTTAAATACCTCATTAGATTTATTAGAATGTATATAGAAAAAGTTTAATATAGAAAAAACTTTTTTTAGCTTGTACTTGTTTTTTAATGTTAATTTGTTAGAAAATTTTAACTTTGATTTTTATTTAGAGAATTTTAAGTAATTAAAGTTTAAGTGAAAGCTTTTGTTCTAACAAATTTGATGAACAAAAGTCGAAAGAAAAATGGTAAAACAAATCCAGTTACTGCTCTAAGAAATCGTCAATTGTACGGAACAAACCATGGCTCTTATCCTGGGGTTAAAAATATTCGAGTTTTTCCTAGCCTACCTAAGAGGTTGGTGTACTCTTTGCAAGAAATTGTAGATAGTGAAGTTCTTATTGATGAAGCACATGTTTTTTTGGGTTTTAATAGTGAAGGAATCATGTTGTTGTCGTACACTGAGACTTACTCTGAAGAAGTTGCAGATGTTTTGTCTTATGTATACAAACTTCATTGGTGGCTCTTTAAGTTTGACAAAAAGCTTGAGAAACTCTCTTCAATTAAGCTTTTTGCAAATGAAGAAATAACAACCAGTTTGCTTTTAAATTTCACTGAGTGGCCTGTTGACAAGTCTAAGCTTGTTGTCTATGGAAGAACAATAAATAGTGATGTATGTTACATAACAGTTGC
Organism: Thalia democratica; assembly: GCF_965202585.1. Classification (NCBI taxonomy): domain Eukaryota; kingdom Metazoa; phylum Chordata; class Thaliacea; order Salpida; family Salpidae; genus Thalia; species Thalia democratica. Next base: position 66,910,910 of record NC_139165.1, read on the forward strand.
TGCAGTGCCTACTTTTAGGAAATGTTTACAGTGTGAGCGTATAAAAAAACTTTGCAACATTAATTATAAGTCCTGTTTTAAACACGGATACTCAGTTCATATGAAACACGCTTCTGTCTCTCCTAACACTAATATTTTGAATACTATTGGTTTAAAAATAGATAATCTTCTTGTTTTAAACATGGGCCATTCTATTTTAGTTATTAGTGTTGGCATTTTAGATAACAAAAGTTGTTCAAGTTCATTGCCTCTTTCTACCATCAATCAAGCAACTTTCGAAGAAACTGTTAGTTCTAATTACAATGATAATGTTATGTCTCAACATTTAGAAGAGTCAGCTCATCTACAATCAAGTCAACACACAAGTCAGTTATTTGAAGATATGGAGACTTCTTTTAACAAAAATAAGCATGAGTCTACAGATCAAAGCTTTGATGTTTACAGTTTTCCACTAAGCAGTGAAACAACTAATGATGTAAATGTTAATATTAAACAAGACAAAGTTTTTAATGAAAACTACAATGCCCAGTACTCAAGTTTAGATCTTTCTCAGTGCTCTTGTAGTAACAAAATGCCTCCCCCAGAGTTAAAAAACAATATTACACTAAAAGAATTGTCTAAAAAAGAATACAGCTTTGACCCCTTTTCAGATTTCTCTTCAGAACCTAAAAGCATTGTTTTAAGCAAGCCTAGAAAACCTATTCTAAATTATAGCGAAAACTTGATGCATAATTCTTACTCGTCTCCCAAAACTACATCAAGATTAGGTAGAAGAAAGTTGGGCATATATTCTAGTACCAACAAAGAAAAAATGCCCTTATCACCTGTTCAAGACAGATCTGTTTCAATGAAATATCGAGACTTCAAAGAAAATGCAGTTACTTTATGTAGTTATTGTGGCCTTAAAACAATTTCTAACCAATTTATTTCGTCAAAATCAAGCAAAACTGCTGTTGAACACAATTCAAGCTCTCTGAACATTTCAAGGCTAAGAAAGGTTCTTTTGACAAATTTTAAGGAAAAAGCTTGTTCAAGTGCTGTTAGCTCTGAACTAAATGCACCTACACCAAGTCCTTCTGCTAGTGAAAGTAGTGGAAGCGTTTACTGTTTAGGAGAATCATCTAACACTGTCTCAATAGCTAACAACCGATGTAGTAGCAGTAAAAGAGGCGACGGAGTTGTATCATTTTGTGAAACTTTCTACGATGAACCTATTTGCAACGAAAGAAGTTCTAGTCCAAATACAGCCGTGGCTTCAACTGATGAAAGTAGCGGTTTCTTTAACGGCCCAGTCACTTTTCAAAATAACAACAGGGTACCTTTAATGCCCATACAAAATGTAAACAAAGCTATTAATCCAATAGCATTTAGCCAACAGCTAACTTTAGACGTTGAGCACGTAATTTTTGATGTTCTTCGTACGCGCTGCTACATAACTTACAAGTTTGGTTTGCTAATAGATTACGACGTGCAGATAGTTGACACTTGTCCAGAAATACGCTCGGTTATAATTCTAATAGTTGCCTTACTTGACATTTCTCCCAAGCTAAAACAAGATCATACCAAAAATGCCCTGACAAACACTAAAAAGCAGTTTCAGTTTTATTTATCTTGGAGCTTGTTAACAGGTAGGTATGAGGTCGTAGCTGCCTCGCCGCTCAAGCCCTTGGAGGAAGGAAACAATCCGAAGTGGGACGTTTCGTGGATTGCCGAGCTGTGCGCTAACGTTAGAAGGGCGGTTGCAGTTCCCAAACAAAACTGTGTTTACTCTTTAAACAACATGCCTGTAATCAAAGGTAAATCTCTCTCTTATTTCTGGCATCCGGACCAAATTGTTGTAATAAAGCGTTGAAATACACTTTAGATTACTATAGAAAAAATGTTATAATTTTTAAAGAGTTTTGTATTTTCTGTAACTATCATACTATCGTCTAAAAAAGTATATTTAAGCTGCTAATTGTTCTTTATTTAATTAAGCCTGTCTATGTACAATATGTGTTTTACTTTTTAAGTATTGATAAAATTAAGTTTTTCAGCAAACAGATGAAATATAAAAATATGTTTAATGTTCTTTTTTTTTTGAACTTAATACATCTTAAAAATTTTTAATAACCACTGTGTCTTTATTTAGCGATATACTGGTTAGCAAAATATTTCCTTAATTAGACAAATAAATTAGTTAAATACTTTTTTATATTTTTTTAAAAGTTTTTCTGTTTTAAATGTGTTAAGCCTTGAATTTTAATCGTAAGCTAAACCTGTTTTAAGTTTACTTTCAAGGACTTTGCGTTTCCAAGTATAGATTTATAACTTCTCAATTTTATTTTTTGAGCTTATGTCAATAAAAACTAAACAAAATCTACTTAAAATAAAATTTTTGTGTTAATTTATAAAATATAACATGTTTAATATACGTTAAAAATACATAAAACAAAAAGTACTTTTTTGAAATAAAACTACCAATGTGTATTTCATGCAAAGCTTCACTATAATTTTACTTTATGTGAATATCTTGTTGAATTTTAAACCTTTTTATCATTACTTTGAGTTTTTTAACTAAATCATTTTCAACTTTAAGTTTCATATACAAAAGATAAATGTATATAAACTTGCCTATATGAATACTGATACAATCAAAATTTGTTTTTAAATAAAAAAGTTATACATATTTTACTATGTCATATACTTTTACATATTAGTCGTTTTATTTCTATAACTTACACTTAATGTAAAGAATAAACTTCCTATTTGTCAGTATAATAAATAATTTTTTACCACTTAAGGTTTAAATTATACTAAATTTTGTTTTTGTTGAAGATTAACTGCTGAGAGATTTAATAAGTTTTTGCTACTGCACAGTTTTTAGTTTTGTGTAGTGCTAATACTTTCATTTTTTCTATCGTATTTAAAATTTTTGTTTGTTGTACAAATATATAAGTGTAGTCTACCAAAAATTAAATTATAATTTACTACTGTTGAGTTTCTTAACAGTATAAGATATCTACAACCTTTTGCTAGTTTTGAAGTTTTTGGTAAGTTTTTTATCCCAAAACTCATTTTAGTTAAAATAATTCTAGTGTTTGCTCATTCAAAAGCTCAATGGTCATTTAATTGGTATTTAATAATGAGCTAAATAAGAGAAAATATTTTATAACATTCTTTCTTACATCCTATACATTTATTTGCATATTTAACTCTATTGACACAGTATTTTAAAGCTACATTCAGATACCTTACGCTCAATTTTTTACTATAGTTAATGTACAAGTTTTGAGTAAACTTATAAAAAACAAGTGTATAAAGAGTCGTATTAAAGGTGAATGTAACATTTTTATTCACACACCCTGCAATTACATCTTTTCTAGTATTACATATTTTACCAGCATTCTCAAATGTAAAAAAAAAAATTTCTGCACATAAATATATTTTATACAGGTTATTGAACTTCAAAAATAATTACATTTCAATAAATACCTTTTCAGCTAGGGCAGGGCAACGCACGGTCTTCGAGCAAATGTAAGGATAGCTTACCCAAATTAAAAAAATTTCACTATGTAATCTGGGGTTTGAAAATAAAAGCAAAAAAAAAAGTTTAAAGCATTTTTGCACCATCTTCGCAACTCAAATTAAGTAGACATTTTAAACTTTTCCGCACCCACGACCGAAATATCACGCGTCGCAACTGCTGTATATTATGAAATAAATTTAGAATATCTATCAAAATATTTGTTAAAAGAATACTCAACTCACAATAATTTAAAATATTAAATCAGTTAATTTTAATTGATGTAAAAATCAACAACATGGAAAGTACTAGTTACTTGGGGGTGTTTAACGGGATAGATATGGGTTAAAAAAGGATTTGTTATATGTTAGAAGTTCGATTGTTATTTAATTGTTAATGATGTGTTTTAATTATAAACAAACTAAACCAACTAGTAGATTAAATGAACACTACAACCAGCTAGACTAAAACTACAAATCATAAGAGAACAAATGGACGATAAGATAACTAGTACTGTTCATTGAAGGACAAAAAAGCACTCAAAACTTTTGATCCTAGAACCAGGTGAAAGAAAAAACCTATTTGGTTATCGAGTCGCTTTTAACTTGGATACCTTTTTTTCCAAGACTGCAAGCTTTATTGCTACACTCGCAACACACCACTTTCATCACTGCAACTCTGCTTTTAAAACCATGTCTGTTATATATTGGAAGCAAGGAGTCTTTGCTTGGGTAAACACTTATTTATTATTATAAAAATAACACTATCCGCTAACCAAACTTTAAAGATGCAAATATAAACGTTGATAAAACACATTAACTTTATTAAAATCGTATAAATAATGCGTTTTTTCTTACATATTTCTGCTATTGAACTTTATATTTAGTTTTTATTAAGTTATAATTATTTAAATTATTAAGTTAGAGTCGCTATTATGGTACAAGTCTATTCAAAAAAAAAAACTGATAAAGCTTACTATCTATTTAAGCTGGTTATTTAAACTGTTTAAAAGTAACACAAAAATTAATTTTAATTACGAATTCTTTTTAATACAACATACAGCTGAACATTTAAAAGATATAAGCTAAAAGCAAACTGTTTGTTAAACCAAATTAAGTAAGTATTTTTTTAATAGCTAAATATAATTACTTTAAGAATTTTCACACAAATAGAGTGCTTTTTAGACAAATATTTAATCTTTTAATTTATATGAGTCAAACATTTTAAGTTTAAACCGTTAGTGTTATACTAATTGTTGCCTACTGTGGAATGCTGGGCCCAGACATCAAAGTAAATTTAAAAAAAGAAGAAGAATTGAAACGAAAAATATCTAATAACATAAGAAACAAATAAATTTAAATAAGTACCAAGTTCTTTTTGCAAAAAATTTTTAGATCTGAAATTAACTAATAAACAAAACACAGCAAATGAACGAGCATGATATTTTTAAATAAGTTCATGTTTCTAAAAAGGACTACCTATAGTTATAATAAACCCTTATAAAGCAGTTTCTTATTAAATAATCAAGTACTTAAACAAAACTTAAAGTTAACCAAGTTTAATAGCTTTAAGTAGTAATCAGATAAATTTCTAACATTTATTACATAAAGTATAAGGGGAACGAAAAAAATGAAGAATAAGTAAATCAACAGTTAAAGTTAATTGGCTCATAGTTATGATAGCTTGTTTTAGGTATCTATAGAGTAAGATGAATCATGTAACTGTATAAAGAAACATACGTGCCCCCTGGAAGGAGGAGAATGTAAGGCAGAAAACGTCATCTACTAGGCAACAATAAAAACAGATAACGAATCAAAAATATACATTTGGCAAAGTGCCAACCAGCTAAAAAAACGTATACCAACACAAAATTCCACAATTAATAGCAAAACAAACGACAAAAACTACATTCAGTACACAAACACTCGCCACAGATGTTTAGAAACTAACACACAAATAAATAAATAAAAACAACAACTATAAATTAACTTGGAAAATACTTAAAAGTGAAAAAAAGTCTCAACCATGAACAATAACATTCATGTTGTGCTTAAAAAAAGCTTTATTGATACTTGAATCCGATACATGTTACATCAACAAAAAAAAAATAATTAATGATCTCATGCAGACACAGGAACAAATTTTATTAGTAAAATGGAAAGCAGATAAGATTTAAGTAAGTATACAACACTGTTAAAAAATAGGTTTTGATTTTTTTTTTTGGAGTTTTGTTGATACTTGGTATAAGTTAAAATTTTCAGATAGTTCTTAATTCAATTTAGATAAATTTTTAAATTTAAAAAATATTTCAGATAGTTCTTTATTGAATTTAAATTTTGAATGTTACATTAATTTAATACAAAATGGGTTTTGACTTTTTAATCAATTTTTAAATTTTGTTAATGATTTTGTTGATACTTTGTTTAAGTTACAATTTTTAGATAGTTTTTATTTTATTTAGAAGAATTTTAGATAAATTTTCAATAGTTCTTAATTGTATTTAAATTTTGACTCGTTGCATTAGTTAATTTCAGTTTATTATGAAACTAATGCTAATTTTACCTAAATATACACTTATAAGCTTGAATATTTTGAATATGCAACATATTAGCTTTTTTGTTTAGATTTTCATGCACAAATAAGTTTTTAAATAACTTTATAGATAAACAACATTATTAAGTGCAGTTTACTATTTTATTACACTTGACAAGGTCGTAATTCTTTTTTTGTCATCGAAACCTAGTAGTGAATAAAATATTCAAATTTGCACTATTTTTGTTACTTAGACAATGAAAAGCCTAAGCATTAATCATTAATTATCACAGTATATAATTAGCTTCTGTTCAATATACCAACACTTAATAATAAAAGTAAAGGAAAAAAAAACTTGCTTATGATTAATAAAATAACAATAAAAACAAGCGAAAAATCAAAGAAAACACTTAAACACGTAAATAAATAGTAATCAAAATAAATAGACCTAAATGTGGACATACAATCGTATGATGATAATTCCTTTTTAATATTTAATTATTTCTGTTTAAAAACTTCGGTAATTTTTATTCTATTAAAATTAATAAAGTACATATTCTGCTTTTAAGGAAATTTAGTTTGAGAATTTTACAATTAATCATATGTAGGATAGTTTGATTTGTTTTTCAAACTTTATCTTCATTTGACACAGCGAACTTAGATAAAACAATAGATAGGACTTTAAAATCATATTAATTAACATTTTGATACACAATAAATATTATCAAAACAAGCAGTACCAATTGATTGCATTTACAACCTACTTTTCGAATCTAATAATCTTTTTAAGAAGAAGTTTAAGAACTATCTTGTTATCCTGTCCTGGACAAAATGTAAAACTGTATCCAAGTGGTATACAACTCCTTAACTAAAAGGTTTTTTCGTACACCAGGTCCTTGGACCAAACTTTTTGAACTTTTTTCTTTTCGTTCAATAAACAATATACATCAACCATAAAACTTTTGGGCTTAATTTTTAACTTTTATTTTTATAGCAAAAACTAAATAAGGGTTGGTTTGTTTATTTACCAACATTTTATCTGTACCTTATCTACATGTTTAACAATCAGTTATTTTATATTTCTAATAACTTTATACAGCTTAAAAAACAAATTTGTTCTAAAAAATATATGTAAACCTCTTAGTTTAAAGTCTTAAGATTTATATATATTTAAAGCTGATTTTATCTATAAACAAACTAGTGTACTATTGTTCCAACAACCTTTTTAAACAAACTTAGTGAGTTCAAATAGTATTTAAACTTTAATGTTCCAAACCATACAAATTGAAGCGTGTTACCCGAATCAATCTACCTTAAATGTTTAAGTATTGTAGTAATTTGAAACGAAATAAAAAGTAACAAACATCACAAGTAAGTTTAATGCGAAAGCGACTAAACAACGCACCAAACTTCAAACATAAGCCTCTGCAATCAACTCAATACTCCGCCCTGAACTTCATTTCTGCGCGCTCGAGTGGGTTGTAGTAATCGAAATAGTACCAGTAGATGTCGCCGTACGAACCAAAAAGCTTGCAGAAGGTGTGGGTGCCGTACCAGAAAGGAGCGCGGTAGTCGTAGTAGACGTTGGTGGACGGATCCGTGTCCTGGTCCCGGTCCTCGGTGGTGAACTTCATCCCTTGTTGACGTAGATGGCGTCGTCTGTGTTCTTTATAAAATAAGTTGTTTCAGGGTGATTGCTTGTTTCGTAGTTTAAAGCCTCTAAAATGAAAAGAATGTATGCGTGGATTGTAACAACACGGTCTGATTTTACATACTTATAATAAATTTTTATATTCTTCAAGTTTTTATTAAAACAGTTGTACAATGCTTTACAATGATACTCAATTTTTATGGTATAAATTTTGAAGTATTAATGGTTAACTTTTTTCTAACGAAATTAAACAAATGTTTTACTTTTGACGTTAAAAATAATAGAATGAATAAATGTTAAGTTTTATAAATTACAAACATAATTGTTTACCTGCCGTACCGCAAGCAGAGTAATAATTGAGTATATAAACATCGCCTTCACCAATATTAGATTCCCTGTAATAATATTTGTTCTAAGCTACTGCTGTTTAGTTATTTTTTTAACAGGTGTAACCATTTGAAAGTTTATCATCTAGTTTTAAGTTTTCAAAAGCGAAATGAGTGATTCTTGTTTTTTTCATTTTATTTTTTTTTAGAAGTTTGTTAGTTATTTTTTTTGCTTTTAAAATAACTTTTATTAGAAAAAAGCAAACTAGCTCGAAAGTTTCGTAAGCATGGCGGCCATCATAGGCCTTGAAATCGATGCGCATCTTGTATTTGTTTCGATAAGTGAACAAATGCAACTTTTCCAAGCCTTAAACAAACATCGCGTTGTTAAATATCTACATTTATACAGTTCAGGAGTCGGTAGCTTTTAATAAGTAAGGGTCCAATTTTACTAAACAAAGTTGCTCGTGGGTCGCACTGTATAGCAAAAAGTCTCACGTGACCGTAGTGTAAAAAACTTATAGTTATCAACTTAAAAACATAACATAAAATCCAAAATAGTAATGCAGTTATGATAATAAAAACACTAGGAAACAGTAATTATTAAGATTATCAGCTTATATTGCATTGTAAGTTTTTTTACAAAAAAAATTGTTTTTAAAATTTTCAGTTTTAGATAAAAATACATCGGGTTCCGCAGATTTTGCTAGTTAACTATGATTACATTTTGTACCAGATAATCAATAAAAATCCTTAGATTTTAACGTGCATGTAACTAGTTTTCTTCATAAAAAAAAATTTTGAAATTAAAAAAAATCATTCACCAATCCAAAATTCTCCGGATACATCGCAAAACCCTTGAGTATATTCATCGAAGTTTCTATCAAAATCAACGCTGCCATTTTTGCGGAGCATGAACACCTAAAAAATTTTAATTTTCAGAAAAGCTTTTTGTGCTTACTGAGTCAATTTTTTTTTCTCACTCAAGTTGTCAACACTGTTTCAAAAAGACATATGACGTATAGTATGAAGTAAGTTAGTTTATTAAACATAAACGAAAAACGAAATAGCTCAAAAAACTGTTGGTCTAAGGCAGGGGTCGGCATGCAGTTGGTGCTCGCGGGCCAAATTTCAAGTTTCCAAAATCTTCGCGGGCCGCAGTTTTAGTGACACTAATAAAAAACTTTTATTTTTATTCAGTTTTTTATCTTTAATGACTTTTAGCTACACATAGATTACCCATTTAAATTATACATATTTAGTGGAATAAAATTTACATAGACTAATATACTCAAGACTTAATAAACTATATACTATCTTTAAAAGTTGAGAAGAAAATCTTAATAAATTTTTTTGTTTTACTTAGAACCTAATTCTTAAAAAAAACTATGCTTGAAAACCATCTATAAGTCACTTTTATATATTTTCTGTATTGTCAACCACTTTTTCATAATTTAAAAATGTTAATTGCTGAAATTAGTTTTTACGTTTTATATAATTTGCATTAAAAAAAAATTGTGTAGCTAGTTAACAAAATAAATAATTAATGCTTGAATATTTTTATAAAATACCCTATTGAAAATTAGTTAGTCTTTTAAATGGTTGCCACTTTAAAAGCAAAAATGTCTGAATATCATAAAACCAGCCTGAGTTTATTGAAAGTTAAAAAAGCCAAAAATTTCCTTTGAAAAACAAAAGGTTTAATACTTTAATACTTAACAAAAGTATCATCATAAAAAAGTACAAAATATTTAAAACGACAAGTAAAAAATTATAATTAATAAACTTCACTGCAGTCATAAAAACTATTCTGAGAATTCAAAGATTTATTCAAAGTGTTTGCAATAAAAATTTCACACGTACACCTAAGTTTTCTAAAATCTCTTAAATAGGTTTAACCAAGTGTGAGTTTTTCAACTAGTTGACTTTTTTGGCCACCCTGTTTTAAATAAAACTCACGAAATAAAGAAATAACGAAGTTTTTTGACAGTGAAATAAATATATACAGAAAAAAAAAATATTGTAAGCCAGCTTGAATGTACAGTCAGTTAAGTTACTTAAATAGTGTTAACGATAGTATAAAAATTTGTTAAGCCATAAATGAAGTAGAAAAACTTTTTTTATTGATAATTGTAGCAATTATTTATTGCTTTATCTGCAATGAAAATATTGCTTATAAAAAAAAGTAAACTAAAAATATAAGACGATTTATAAGAATCACAAAACGTTAATTAGGAGTTGTTGCGAGAAACTAAAAAAACAAATCGCTTAAGTCAGTTTTAACAAAGCACATGATAATCTTCAGTAACTACAAACTTTACAGAAAAATTTGTCAAGGTAAGTTATAAAGTGGCAAAAGTAAATATTTAAAAGGCGTCACCGTTTAGATTTGAAAACTTTTTTAAAGGACTTGTGTTAGTGGTAGTAAAAATTATTTGTTAATCTCTTCAGTGACAACAAAAAGTCCCTTTTAGGCAATTTCTGATATTTCAAAGTCAAATAAATCAATTTATGACTTTAAATGATCTATTAAGATAAAAACAACAACAAATGCTGCTCATCTGAGAATATTTGTTTGAGGTGTTTTTAATAACTTAAGTACTGTTTAAGATTTGGTTTAAAAATGAGCATCTCTGTACATTGGTGTGCGTAGAAATAAATTTAAGATACACAGAAAACTTCTAAAAAAATCAAAATGAGTCAAAACCAAAATTAAATAAACACTATTTCTTACTATTGTATTATTTAAAAAATTTTGTACACTCAAATATAACATGTAGTGATAAAACATTTATAAGAGAAACTTAGGTATGAAATACATGTCAAACAAATTACCTAAGTTGTAAAAAATGATATTTTATTTAATTTTTGTGATTGAAATTATAACTATGATAATTTCTGTATAAGGATTTACATGCATTTATCAAGAAGGTTAAGAACATTTTACTGCGAAATCATATGAATCTGATTACCTACAAGGGGTGTTAAAGATAAGAAAATTAAAATAGTTGGTCATTATACTTAAAATTACCATTTTTAATTATTTTCTAAAAAAAAAATTCTATGTTGTATATAAATAACATATGTCAAACAAAAAATACTTGTGCTATTTTTAAGTCTTAGAAAGAATGTAAACAGTTTTAGGGTTGCTGTAAGTTTTTAAGAAATTTTTTCCATGTCTTCTCAATTTATTTCATGATATTAAAAGTGCAAGTTTTTAGTCTATTTTTAGTACAAAATTAAGTTTACAGTAAAAAAAAACTGTCTAAAATAGTAAAGCAACATTTAAAAGATACTGTTAGGTGACTTTTTTGTGTTTTTAAATAAATAAAATTGTTGAGAACAAAAAATATATTTGTTTGATAGATCTTTTGTGTAAAGTCAAAGTTTCATTACTTTACGGGTAAAAATTGTTTAAAACTCAAGGTCTTTTTCGAAATTTCTCAAGTTCCAGATTCTTTTAGCCTAAACTGTCAAATTTCAAGTTTTTTCAAAATTAAAGGGTTTTTGGCAACAATGATTGATTCATTTGTATGTAAACAATAATAAAAGTAATATTTCCAATTTTAGCAGATACAAAACTTAAAACTTAACATATATCATAATTAAAACTAAAACTGTAAAGTGAACAAAACATACATCATAAGTTTAATTTGCCACTCTTCAAAGAAAAAAATCTTGCCTGAGTGATCAAAAAAGTATCCTTACATTTAAGAATAAAAAAAAGTTTAAGTCAAAAACTGAAAAATTCCTAAATTGGCATGATTTTCAAAGAGTTTATAAACTAGCCTGAATTAGTCTGAGTGTGTTGCAATGTTAAGTTGTTTATTTGCTGAAATTTAAACAATTTTGATTGGTAATACACAGACTTAACAAATTTATCATCCCTAATCTAGTTTGTATTAATTAGGTTTTCCCAAAAAAGAGCATCTGTGTATACAAGTGTACAATGCAAAGAAATTAACTTAAGTTGCCAAAAATTTTTTTTTGTAAAATAAAACTGTATACTGAACAAAAACTAATACAATTATGTCATATTTATTGTTTTAAATGTGTCTGTAGAATCTTAGATATTGTATGTAAAAACAATTATAATCGAAAATTATGCTTAAATTGAACTTAATCAAACTTAGATAAAGTTTTAAAAGTATTTTAAAATGAACATCTCTGTACATTCATGTGCATAGGAGTTAACTTAAAGTACACAGGAAACTTATACAACATTCAAAATGTGTTAAAATCTAAATAAAATAAACTTTATTTCTTTTTATTATGTTATTTTTAATGATTTTGTGTACACTTTAATATAGTGATAAAATATCTTAGGTATAAATTACATATTAAAGAAAATATATAAACTGTAAAGAAATGACGTTTTCCTTAATTACTGTCCATTTTGTACACAAGGGAAAACATTTGCATTTTGTTCATTTACTTAAGATATTTATATAGATAACTTACTGAATACAAGTATTTTTAGTCCAACTTATTATAAAACTGAGAAAAAAAAACACGGCTCGAATGCTAATCTGTCTATTTTACAATTTTTACCCAAAGCAGTGAAGCTTTTAATTGTTTCAAAATGTTAAACAGGGACTTCAAATGAAACTAATCAAATTTAAACAAACTTCAGCATTTTTACCATAAAAAATTAAACTTAGAATATATTTTTGCTCAGCGGGCCACATTACATGCTCGCGGGCCGCAGAATTTTCTTTCGAGGGCCGCATTCCATTCAAAAATAAAACGTGCTCGCGGGCCGCAGATTTACCCTTCAAGGGCCGCAATTGGCCCGCGGGCCGCAGTTTGCCGACCCCTGGTCTAAGGAAAACCACTCGGTCATTGTGTCGTACACTCATTCATATTAGTCTTTCTTCATAAATTTAATTAAACTTGTACAAACCGTCCAACCGCCTCCGTCCGTGGTTATGTCGCATGAAACCTGTATTCCGGGAAATTCAGGCGCCTTGAAATAAGGGAAGACTGTGTAGACACCGGAGGGCGCTATAGGGTAGAAATAGTAAATATCGTAATAGTCGCAGGGTCTGAACAGGTCTGTATGTATAAATTCAGTTAATATTTTTAAGGAACCTTTTAAGGTATCTACCACTTATAATAAAAATAACTTTTTAATTTGATTTTTATTTTTTTGAAAAAATATCCAGGTACTAGTAGAAGTGAAACTTTACAAAACAATTAGTTTTAAAAGAAGTTTGTAATGTTTATGTTTCATTTTTACAATAAAGCCAATTGCAAGTTATAAAAGTTATAAAATCACTAACCAGCGCAGGTTGTTGCATCACTGTAGTTTTCATTAGTGTTTGCTGCACTAAAACTACCTTCATAAAAAAATTTAAATAAAATTTCAGTTAATATTTTTTGAAAATTACAAGTACAGTATGTGAATAAAATTTTATCTCTTAATTTTAAAACTTATATTTAATTGTACAACATCTCAATAAAAAAAAACCGTACAAAATGTAAAACTTCAAAAGTTGTTTACTAAATTAGTCATAATAGATTTGTAACTTAACTCTTAAAGTTATTAAAACTTATGTTTGTTTTATGTTTTCAGAAAAAAAAATTGTTAAATTTTTCCATAAAAGGTATAACTTACAGCAAACTGAGACAAAAAGTAACGTGAGCAACATCTTGTTAACTTAAAATTCTTTTAATTTATGATAACAAAACGAATATTTATAAAAAAAAATAAACGATTATGTCAATATGTTGTTGGTTTGTTTACTTTTTGCAATTTCTTAGTTAATATCGGACGTTGTTAAAGTATGCGCTTAACATTTAATTTTTGTTTGTTTAAGGACATTTGGACTTCTTTTAAGAAATAAGTTTTGCTAATTTTGCGACTTCAATGCTTTTAGTTTTTTCAAAAAGATATGTAGAGACTTTAAACTATATAGTAGTGTTCTTTTACAATTAAAGTTCAGTAAACGGTATCATTTAATCCGTTCTTAAAAAAAGTAAAGTAAAAGTATGTCAAAAACAATTTTGATGAAAAATAGAAAACAAGGTATCGGTTTAGTGTAAATTTAGGGTAAACGGGTTCAAGATACACCTTTTTATAAAATTTTTGTATATAATTGTACAAATACTCACTCAGTATCCTACTAGATTTACATACGACTGTGTTAACTATTAAATTAAAACACTTTACTATTTACTAACTTAATACTTTACAGATAGTATGTAAGCTGAATGCAATGAGCTTGTGAGCAAACTATTTTTTACATCAAAAATAAAACTGTCATAAGAAAGACATTATAAAACGTTTGAATAGTTATACAAACAAATAAAAAATACAAAGAGCTACAACTCTCAAATGAAGTATTTGAAAGAATTAGCTGTTTTCTCGCTTGTTTGGTGTTTATGTACAAGAATACTTCAGACTTTATAGCGCTGGCTAGTGGCCAGCCATTGACGTCTTGTCTAGGACAAAACTTGGCCTTACATTGTCATGCCGTCCAGTTTTGTTTGTAACTTTTTGTTAAGCTTGAAACAAGTAGTTTAAAATATTGGTTTATACATAAATACACAAAAAATAGTTTCATTAAATGAATGACTAAATAAACTTTAGATTTGAAGATAGAAAGAGTCAAGAATAATTTTTACTTTGTAACGTTTTCCTCTACTTTTGTCCTTTTTTAGCTTTTCATTCCTCCTTCTTTTTCGGCCGAACAACCAAAATCCATAAATTCTTGTAGGACAAATGCCAACAGCTCCGGACTTTGGGCGTTCATGAGTTTTTTTTTCGTCATAACTAACTTGTATTATGACATATTCTTATTTTTTGGCTTGTTCACATGATATTTTTTTAAAAGCTTTAGGGGTATAATTTAAGGGTAGCTGTCAAATTAGCACGAGCGTACAAAATTGCACGAGGGAACAAAATTGCACGAGTGCACAAAATTGCACGAAGATAATTTTGCACGAATACACTTTTGCACGAGGGGGTAAAACTGTACGAAGACACTTTTGCGCGAGCAGACAATTTTGCACGGAGACATGTTTGCACGGGTTGAATTTTTTTAATTTTTTCTTTAACTTTTTTGTTAATTTAAAATATTTTTTTAACTTTTACTGTTACCCCTAACCCTATATCTCGGTCGGTAACTTTGTAACAGTTAGCACTGTTCTTTTCTTTCTTTTTTCTCAAAGTTAAAAACGCTTTAATTTAGTGAAGCGCTAGTTTTTTGATGAGTTAGTTTCTGAGAGCGCTAGTGAACGTTATTGATAAGTGTTGTGTTCGCCTCGTACTTCTTATAAGAAGGCGACTGTCTTTTATATCAACTTGTGAATTGAAGTAGTTTATTTGTATACTTCGTTATTATGTGTAATCGCATTTTCTATTCATTGTAATACAGCTTTGTATTTCTAGACTCGATTCCTTTATATACAATTAGCTTAAGCAGTCCAACAATCTAACTATCTAATTAGGCTAAGCTTAAATTATAGTTTAGTTCGCAATTCATTAAGTCGACTAAGCTAAATAACTTAGCTAAGTCATTTCTAAATATTTAAATAACATCACCGATAGTGTTACAACGCACGGCGGAGTCAGATAATAACCAGCTGGGTAAAGATAAGTAACAATATAAGTAAATCGGGATTGTTAAAACTTATATATATTTTTTCAATTAATTTTTCTTTATTTTATTTTTCTTTAATTCATTTATTATTATAATTTTTAAATTAATTTATTATTTTTTTTTTACTATCACTGTTACCCCTAACCCTTACCCTCGGTCGGTAGCTTTTTTTTCAACTATTTATTTATATATATTTATTTATTTATTTTTTTTTTTTAATTTTTACTATCACTGTTACCCCTTACTCTCGGACAGTAACTTTTTTTTTCTATTTCCTTTTTTATTTATTTATCTTTTAGTTTTTTTTTCTTTTTACATATTTTTTCTATTTATTTATTTTTACTCTCGTGCAAAAGTGTAACTCGTGCAAAATTTACTCTTGGTGCAAAATTGCCTTCGCGCAACTTTGTTCCCTCGTTCATTTTTGTGCCCTCATGCAAATTTGTTTCCTGCAATTTTGTTTTCGTGCAATTTAGTCCCCTCGTGCAATTTAGTATCCTTGTGCGATTATGTCTTCGTGCAATTTTGACCCATTTCCATAATTTAAACATATACCAAGTAATAATTTTTTAACTTGTCATAATTTAGAAGCTCTTATTTCGTTAAGTAATAAAAATCAATCGCCGACCTTGCCGGTAGGATAAATGCAAATAGTTTTAGTTTTATTCTCTTAAGTTCTTAATTTGATAAATATCTTTAAGACTTGAGAGCAAAAATGTTCCATTGATAAGACCTGAGAGTAAAGATCCGATATCAGAATTAAAAAAAGTATGTTAGTTTACCAATTTAACTGCTTCTGTAAAGATAGTTATATCGGAATGACTTCTAGGAATTTTGGTAAGGGGATAAAAGAGCATATTCCAATAATTATAAAAGATTTTTGCAAAACGGGGTCATAAAAGAACCAAAAGAGTTGTGAATGCTTCAAAGCGATCTGCTATTGCAGAACATCTAGTTAAGAAACCTGATTGTGCAAGTAATTATAGTTTGAAAAGACTTTTTTGAATCAAATAATTTAGGCTATATGTATTGTATTGTATTAAGAAAACATAACTTTTGTAAACAAGGTAAATAAGGTTTTGATTATACTGGTTCTTTGTTTTCTTAAATTGTTTTATAAAATGTTACGTATGTTTTGTTTATTTTTAATTTTGTTGTAATGTAGTTTTTTTGTCTTAACTAAAAAAGATTGCTCAATTTACTGAAATATAAAGAGCTTATTTTAACAGAGCTGTGCAGTTTACTATTTTATTTTACTTGAAGAGGTCGCATTTTTTGTCATTGAAACCTGGTTGTAAATAAAGTATTCGATTTGCACGTCTCTACTTCGTTCTGTTGTAATTAAAACTACTCATATATTTTTGATTACTTTTTTCTTATTAATACTACTTTTATATTGGTTATCTTTTGACTGTATAAGCTGTATGTATTTAAATCTTTATCTTATTGCTAAGTAAACAACTGAAAAGCAATATTAATTAAGCACGAAATATATTTTGTTATGAAAATTTTAATTGTTTTTTTATCTTTGTAATAGTTTTTTTTTTGGGTTTTATTGACAAATATTTTGAAGTTAAGTTTTAAAAATACAAGTCTGTCATTTTGTACACAACAATTTTTGGGTAAAATGTGCGTACTTAATAGGAAGTGTGTACCTAAAAAGTTTACTAAAGAGAAAGATTACTGAGTTTAAATCACTATACTTATAAACATCATACCGAATATAAAAAAATTACATAATGTGTTTGTCTTTTAGCAGTTATAAGACATACATATTGACTTGAAAAAACTCAAAAAACATGGACTCTAAGTTAAAATTTGCAGCAGCAGCACTAATTAGATAGTTATACTTTTTACGTCTAAACACTTTTTATCTACAACAAAAGTTATTTATTAAAAATGTAAGCTAAAAAAATTAATATTTTTTCAATCTTTTTTTTGTTTTATAACTCTAACATAAAAAAATAAACAGTTTAAATAACGTCTTTCTTTTTTTTAAAGTATATAAAATTAGTAACTTTTATGAAATTTAAAAAAGGTATTTAATAATGACAACTTTTTGTTAATATTTTGTTATTAGAACTTAAACCGCAAATTTTTTTTTAATGGTAGAAAAACATCAGACTTACTCTCACCTCCACAACAATAAACAATTTTTGAAGGTCAAGCAAGTAATTTGTAATCACCTGTAATGTTATGTAAATAAGATAAGAAGAAATAAAAACGAGAAAAAGTTAAAGTGGTATTTATGTGTTTTTTTTTTGTTAAAACTGTATAACTAGCTTTATAAAACTGTTTTTGTATTGAAAAATCTGTTTTTATATTTAGCATTTTGGAATTTGATTAAAGAATTTCGTTTCAGTTTCAATATTTTATGAACACTGAACTAAAAAATTATTTAGTTTTTTAGGTTGAGTTGTCATTTATAATAAGTTTGTTCAAAAGCTAGAATTATCTAAGGCTTAAATAAGATATTAAAATTAATCTCTCTTGAGTATCTTAATTGGCAAGTAGTCATTAATTTTGCAGCATAGAATAAAAGAAAAAAAAAGTGAACAGGAAATCTTGTCAGATAGTGTTTGTTATTTTTTTTACTGCTGTAGTAAAAAAACATCAGACTTAATCTCTTCAACTTGCAAATGTAAACTTAGCTTCATTTATAACCCACATCAGTAAACTGTACTAAGTTGTATAGCTTAACTGCACAGGGATATTTTTATTGTATCTTTTCAGAGGATCAAATGATTTTATTGTTGATGTAATTATTTATTTTTGTTACAGTTTTTGCAGACACATAATTTGGGATTTGAGCTTCATGATTTACCGAACTTTGTGATTTAGAATCTTGATTTTTTTATCTTAAGAGTGTTTGACAGAGACTTATGACTAAAGGTTTTTTATTTAAAGATTGTTTTAAAAATGTTAATTTTAATAGAGCAGGCAGAAAGTGTGGCTTGATGGGGCTAATGTTCTAATGAAGTTTTTGAAAACTCTCTGGATTGAACATTTAAAGATTAAAACCCAGAGGTCAACACGTATACAAAACAAAACATATAATGCAACTTACTTGCTTGACATCTATAACATTTAGTGCTGTAAAGGGAAGAGTGAGACTGATGTTCTAATACCTTAAAAAACATATAGATTTAAATTTTGAACAAGAACCCAATGTTTGGCAATGTTACTTCACATATTTAAATGTAATATTCTACACATGCCGTTAAAGACCTTTATAAAATTAATCTTTAGTTTAACATGACCCATCCAGTAATTTTTACAGCACAACCAAGATTCAGTCTTACTTTTGTTTCAATAAAAAAATTTTTGTTGCTACTTCAAATTTACTTATAGGATTACCTTAAAATTAGAACAAGCGTGAACTTGGTTTGGATGGCTTTTTTTGTAATTTTTTGAACCAAACTTTAAAACCAATCATTCAAATTCTTTAATGCTAAATTGGAACTTTTTTTTATTTATTCTAAAGAACGTTCTTTTGCTTTGCTTTTCACAATAGTTTTCATCGAATTTAGGTTTAAATTTTGTAGTGGGGCTCCTTTAAAAATATTGAGTTTTTTTTCTATTTTTTTAATTTTACAAGTTTTCTCCGAAAATAATATTTTTTTTTGAAATATTTTTTTTAATATACTTATTAAATCTAGTTTAAACTTGTTTGTTTTTTCCATTTTTTTTTATATACCATAAGCCTAAATTAAATTTTTCAGAAAAATTCCAATTTAGAACGATTTTTGATTTTTAGGTTTACAGAACTTTTATGCAAAAAAAAAATTGATAATTTTTATTTTAACAGACTTGTTAAGTTAAGTTTCATGATTTAATTATTTTTTTTCCCAATTAATTATTGTTTTTTTGTGTTAGATAGTACTTGAGTTAGATTCAGTGTTCGATAGATCGAAGATAAAAGTATGAATTATAATTGTTTTAGCAGTAAAAACATTTTAAAAATAAAGTTTTTTTTTCAGAACTATACTCTAGTCCAGGGTTTCTTAAAATCCAGTCCAGGACCATAAGGCTCCCTTGGGGCTATTTCAGAAATTTAAAGGGCCACAAGCTGCAAAGGGGCAATAGGGGGGAATTAGGCCACAATTTTAAACCTTCACTAGATATCCTGCAGTTGATGATAAATAGAAAAAAAAATATTTTAGACATGTTTAAGGGTAGTTTTTTGAGAAATTTTGTCAGAGGGGGCCACAGCTTTTTTAGTTTTTTCTAAGGGAGCCTTATGAAAAAAAGTTTTGGAAACCCTGAACTAGCTGAATATTACACATGTAACTGATTTTGCAACGAAGCTCGTGTAACTTTTATAGGTATTGCCAAGTGTTGCTTATCCCGATTAAATATTAATAACTTTTATATAATAACACCTGTTGTTATAAAAATACATTTTAGGAGCATATTTTTATTTAAGAAAACTATAATAACCAAAAGTAAGTTTTTTCAAAGTCTGCTGGTAAAAAACTAATCAGATAAATATTAATTCTACAACAGCATAAAAGATTCATTGAAGATAGTGCATTTTAAACCAAAGCAATCTTGTTAGTACAAATATTTTTCTTCTACAACATGCGTGTGTCTGGGCGGAGATTTTTCGGTTGAAGCGCCAGTGACTTGAGTGATCCATTCCATGTACATGCTGACGTCCACGTAAACTCCCGGATGTGTTTTGCTCGCACAACCTATTCCGAACGAGGTGACTCCCGATAGCACGGTATTTTCGGACAGTCTTTTGTCGCTGCAGTATATCGGACCTCCGCTGTCTCCCTTGCAAGTGTCTTTGCCGTCTCCCTGTAAAGATATACTTTTTTATTACGTTTATTGTTAAAGTTGATAAAAATAACAACTTAAATTTAATTAATGTTGACTTTTACTTTTCGCAGAAGTTTTAGTGTAACAACGGATTTTACGAATGAAATATTTAGAGAGCTGCTTGTTGTTAGTTATAAAAAAAATATTTAATGTACGTTTTAAGTATAATTAAAACTTTACAATGTATGCATGTTTGAGCTAACTCTCATATCTACGCTTTAGTTTTCATATTAATAGAACTTGAATAAGTTCATGTAAGCTACTTTGGTGATAAAATAGTTTTTCTTCGTTTTTAAAAGTTGTGTAAAACTTTGATTTATGTTTAGATAAAAGTAATTTTTAAAAAACATGACTTAATTTTTATGAAATTATTTTTTTATTTTTGAAGTAATAAACAAACGAACACTTGCACAAAACATTCCAGGTTGAATTCTATCAACCCCAAAATCTTTTCCGTAAGATTCAACGCACTTTTCGAATTTTATTACATTGACATCAGTCCACATCAAATCACTGCCCTCTTTTGGTAATGATTCTACAATGGTAGTTATACTAATAAGACTTAATACAATTCTAAAATAAATGACGAAAAATACTAAAGGCAAAAAACAACTTATAATAATAATTCCAATGTGTAAATTTAAAAAAAGTTTTTTTTTCTATTTGAACTAAAGTATTAGTTACCATGAGTCCAATTCATTGCGCCCCAGCCACTAACAAAACATCTGCCTCCTTCTGTTACATTATATCCAGTTGGCGGAGGTAGAATTATTGGTTCTACCTTTCCACTATTAAATGTATAATTTATACTTAATGACATAAGTTTAACTATTTTTTTGTCAGCAATAGGCTTTCTATTATTTACAGCGCATTATTTAAAACAAGTGCTCGATTTTAGATAAATTACTGTATATTGAGGATACATATTGTTTATGAACGAAAAAAAAGCGCTCAAACATTTGGTCCTAGGACCTGGTGTACAAAAAAAACTTTCGGTTATCGATTCATAAATCAGGATACAGTTTAATGTCATGTCCAGGACAAGTATAACGTTGTCTTTATTAGTAAAAGTTTATATATCTCTTTATGATAAAAAATTTGGATCCTTTTTGATCTTTAATAAAAATGAATTATTTTGAAATTTTCATACTGACAATTCTCTTTAAGTAATTTTGTATATTTTTTTACACTTCATTTTGGTATAAAACGATATAAATGTAAAGTTTAGCAGTGGGAAAAACCTGTAATGAACACACTCGTCTCCAACTTTTGATTTAAGATGAATCAGAGCGACATCGTGCACTGGATGGTCATGTTCGTAGCTGTAATCCGGATGTAGAACGAGGCGATCCATTTTTACATCCTTTAGTCAAAAAGAAATAGTACGATGAGTTCCAGTGAGTTTATTTTGATAACTATATGCTATTTGTTATTTTAACTATATATAATGTTTAGAAAGTTTAGAACTTAACGACAGGTGTAAAATTATAGTTTTATAGAAAATATTCAAAGAAACAAAAAAGCAATATTCTAAAACGCTCTTGGAATGTAAATTTTATTTGCTTATAAAGTATTTTTAGTAAACAATTAAAATAAAACTTGTTCATCATCATCATCATCGTCACCATTGTGAAGATCGCCAAGTCTTATAACTCGGTAATCCATGAACCGGCGATTACCTTGCGACTTTCTAAAGGGATAAAATACTTTTTGATTGGCAAAGAAAACAATTTAATACTTGTTTGACATTCTAAAAGTTCAAAATGTAATAAAAAACGATGCTATTTGGAAAAATATTTATACTTAAGGTATAAATTTCAACGTATTTCAACTAATAAACTACTTTTTTAATCGTGATGCTTGATTTTTGAAGTATTTATTTAAGTATTAAACTTGAATGAATTACTTTATAAAGTCTTAATTTTTTACTAGGTTGATTAAATAAGTTCACTTAAAACATCCTTTTTAAACTGTAAAAGACATTATATAAATTAAGTTATAAATAAAAAGTTAGTGTGTCGTGCTTTATAGTAATTACTCCTTAAATTTTAATTAAAAAAAAAGTTTAACGGATATACTAACGCATTTTGCAAACAATGGGCAGCTGTTAGCACCCAGCAAGAGCTGATGAGAATTGCTCCACATTCGTGCTTGATAGGCGACCAGGGAGGTCTCTCAACAAATCTAATAGCAGCCTAAAATTGCATCATTAGCTTTTAGAGTCAGTTTGAAAGTTTGCTAATGAGTTTTATGCTTAAGTAGTTTAAAACAAAATTGCAATAAGTAAACTACATTTTTATTTTAGCGATTGTAAACTAAATTGTTAATAACTGATAAAAGTATTTTTTCATGACAAAAATTCATAATTTTCAATACAGAAATGCTTATACTAAATCAGAAGTCGGCAGGCTGGATGTATTAGCTGGTCAAATTTTGACCTTGAAACATCTTCGCGAGTTGCAGTATTAGTTTTAATCACATATTTAAAGTTATTTATTTTTAATTTTAATCAGTTTGATAAATGCTTCAGTCTGAGTTTTAAGTATACATATATGAAATAAGGAAATGTGTTGCGATCAATACACTGTTTTACCAAAACAATATTCTTATGATTTTTAAATGTATCTTTAAGAACCAATTATAAATTCAGTGAAAAAATTATTCTTCAGAAAATAACATACAAATTAGTTGTTAAATAAAATACTTAGTGTGATTAGAATTTTTTTTAATTACTGTGCAAAGCTTAGTTTTTCATTGGATGATTGGATCAATGACTTTAACAATTTATTCAAAGACAATTAATAACTTATAAAATCCAAGAAGAACTCAACATAGAACAGTATTCCACAGTTTTAACTAGTTTAGACATCAAGAGTACGAAAAAAACTCTGATGTTTAGAAATAATCATATTTCGACAATATGTCTTTTTATTTTTTTAAGTTTAAGTGGTAAAATTAGTTGAATACTTTTGGTCAGAACATAAAATGGAATAAATCAAAGTACTAAACTTTAACCAACTTAAATCAAAAGATCAACTTAAAAAAGATATTTTTTAGTGTGTCAGATCAACATGCTTGCGGGCCACAGAATTGATTTTCGCGGGCCGCATCCGACTAAAAATAAAAACATGCTCGCAGGCCACAGATCTACTTTTTGAGAGCGGCAGTTGGCCTGCGGGCCACGTGATGCCGACCTTGTACTATAACTTGATAAAAAAAAACATTTTCAAATGTATTCTTTGTTTTAAACTATAAAAAATAGTTCATTTAAAAAAAAGTAGATTATTAAATTACTTTTGAAGGTTTTTTGTCGTAAATAAATACCATTTGCAACTGAAAAGTAAAATAGTTTTATTCATTGTTAATTCGATTTATATAAGTAAGACGGAAAGCTTAGAACTAACAATGAATAAAACTATTTTACTTTTTAGTTGCAATGGCATTTATTTACATTATTAAAGTTATTGATAATGAGTATATGTATACACAATGTCGTAGTTTTATTGAAAGTTTAGAGACATGTTTTTAAGTATAAGATTAGTTTTAAGTCATTTTATCAAAATTTCAAATATATAAAAGCCTTTAACATTTTAAGAAAATTTTAGATTCTGGAGCTGTTTTTTCATAGACAGTTAAAAAATTTTAATTGAAAAGCATAACAAAAATTTTAGAGTCTAAAAGTACACTTGCAGCCAACAGTTTTAAAAACCAAAAGGGTTTAGTTAATAAAACAAATAAATATAACTTTGTATTTTCTTATTTTTTTCGGTAAAGGTAAAGTAGATTTTTCTCTTAAAATATGTCTATTATTAAGTAAAAAAGCATGTCTAACTCTATAGAAAATTAGAAGTTGATTTGAAAATTAATACTTTCTTGCCGTAATCAAAAGCTAGTTTAGAAGCAACGGGCAGTACTTACTAGAAACAGTTTTTCGAAGGCCGCTGAAATTTTGAAAGTTTTATAAGAAAAAAAAAAAAAAATTATCAATTAAAACATCGTCGATAGTCTACAGAGCCTAAGCCTGGACTTTCGTATGTCGTGAGACAAGCTCAAGTTAAACATAGGGTTTGATCATACCAAATCGATCATCAGAACACAAGCCTTCAGTTGACTGAGACAGTTTGAATTAATAATTAAAAGTAAAGTCATACTTAAATTGTTTTTTTATTAGCAGAAAAGTTTGCTAACAAATTATAAGCATTTTTTAAAATATTATTACGAAAAAGTTTGAGTTTGATTGTTTTGTAAAAGTTCATTTCAAGCTAGAAATTAAATCGAGACCAAAGATTTTCGCTTGACGGGACGTAGTTTGTCGACCCTTTGTCTAGTTAGAAATATATTTTATTGACTCTTTCTTTTTAAATCTTAAAACAGTTATACGATCTTAATTTTGATAAAAAGTATTTTACACCTGCCAAGGATACTCTCCGCTTTTAGCTTCTTTACCTCCTATAATTCGGCTTTCTTGTACGGATGGTCTTTTACCGTAGTGATCTATTAATTTTTTACACAAATAAAATAGAAGTTTAGACTATAAAAATGAAAACTTTGTGTTGTATTGTAATAAAAAACTTACTTTCACCATCCGGCTCTGAAAAATAAATAGAATTAAGTTTTTAACAAAATAGTTTATAGTCAGAAAATACAATTCATTAGAAATAAATAAAACTTCAAAGAGTACAAACACAGTAAGTTATAAATTTTAAATTAAAAATTTTCAAAAAAAAAACTTTTAAGTGAAAATTATAAGATATATTTAAATTAAAGTATAACTTGTTAAAATATAAAGAATTTTTTGATATTATTTAATTAAACATTTCTGCAAAAATAGATAAGATAAAGCTAGTTCTGGTACAAAAAACGGAAAAAAAGCTCATTTTTAAACTTGTTATTCGTAAACTTAAATTTAGCTAAACTTTATTAGATGAATACAAAATTTTAATTCAGATAATTCATAATATGTTTTTCTTAAACTTTATTATTAATGTTTTAGTAAACTTTATGATATTGTAATTTGTTTTAGAATGCACAAAAAAAAGTTCAATTTATGCACCGTACAAAAGGAGAAAATTAGACTTTAAATAACAAATTATCAAAAACAATACAATTTTTTTATATCCTAAAGTGATCTATAGGAGATCTTCAGTTGTTAATTAAATCTTAATACAGTAGAATTAAGTATTCTATTTGAATAAGATTTAATTAACAATTAAAGATCCGTTATAGACCATATAGGAGTGAAATATTGTTAATTTTGTAATAAAACTTATAGACTAATATTTTAAACTAAATGAAATAATAAAAAAAAACGAAACCGAGTTTCTAACTAAATAAAATAGTCAATGCTATTTTTTAAGTAGATACTTAGTTTATTTTAAATACTACTAACCATAAATTTCAGGAATGTTTATGTCATTCGGAATTATGTACAAATCATCAAACTTTGCACTGTAGGCTCTCATTTTAAGAATACTTTTAAGAACTTTTTTCTTATAAGGAACATTCTCCAATAAGTCTCCGTTTAATGTAACTTCAAATGTTTTCGGTAATACTAAATTGTTAAACTATATTAAAAATAGCTAATTAAAAAACATCTTTGTTAATTTCCATTGTAGTTTTAGAAAATATTCGTATAATTATATAATTACTAATTATAGAGGTGCTGTGAATACTTAAAGTATCTACACAATGAAAAAACTTTTGATGTAGCTGTAGACATTAAGTCAGTAGGTGATTTATATTTTATAAGTATAGAAATGCTACTTTTGTAATCTTTTTTGAAAAAAGTTATATATAAATATTAAGTAATAAGTTTATGCTGAAGTTAAAGTATTTTTAAGGATTCTATAAGGTAAGACGTTAAAAGGTATCCAAGCGGTATACGACTCGTTAACCAAAAGTTTTTTTCGTGCACCAGGTCCTAAGACAAAAAATTTTGAGCGCTTTTTTTGTCATTCAATAAACAATATAAACTTTTATATAAACTGTAGTTATATCAGTAGTATTTATTACAGAATGTTATAGCTATGAAAATATTTTTATTGCTTAAGAAAAAATTACAACTTATTAACTCTATAAAAGTTATCTAAAACTTTTTTAAAGTATTCCAATTTTTGATATTTTTTGTATATTTCCAAGCAGCAAGATATTATTCTTTCCAAAACAAAGTTTAAAGCTTTATTTACTATGAAAAAAACTAAAGATGTTAGAAAAATCGTGAAACCTTAATAAAAAATAAAAAGTATCTAGTTGCATATATAGAAAAAAAGACATTAAACTTATTTATTAGAAAGCTAATAGTTAAAATAAACAGAATATTTTTTACCTTTTTGCTTGAAATCAACTAACTGTTTAAAATTTTGTTTTTACAGAACATTAATAATTATTGAACATATAGAAATGAACATAAATGATAACTCATTTTAATAAGATATATATAATGATTACAAACTTTATCTTTTTAAGACAATTTTTGAAACATTAGTATCTTATTGTAAAAAGACTAATAAAAAGAAATAAATGTAATTAAGTTAACGGTCTTTTTAGTTGATATACCTTTAACGAGAAGTTCAAATTTGTTATGCTCAGTAACTTTACGCTTTCTTAAACTTGTGTACGTATTTACTTTTTTCTGATACATTGTAGACACAGAAACCTGTTTTATAACATTATTAAACTAATTTGGTTAATTATTACCAATAAACTAAAAGTTACTATAATATTTAAAAAATAATATTTAGTTTAAATTTTGATTTTAAAAACTAAGTTATTCTCAGTTAAACAACTTACTCTAAAAAGTGGTAAGAACCAGTTTTAATTGCTGAATACAAGACAAAGTTAAAAGTAAATTTTAGGTTTATAAATTATGTTTGTACAACTTGTACAAAAATATTCAATTACTCTACCTTTTTCTTTCTAGTAAGAAACGATACCGCCAAAGGTACACAGAATGTCAGATCAGTTTGAAGCTTGAAAGATGCTTGTCTCTTCATGAGAACACCGGTTAGTACGATTGTGTCGTTAACTTGAATCGGTGATGTCAGCCTTACTTCTAAGTGCATATCTGTTGAAGACTTGAGTTTGAAGTAATATCAAGGTAGTGTTTTAAAATAAGATTAGAACCAAAAATAAAAACAGGTAATCGCTTTGATTAATAGTTTGATGATAGTAAGACGTCCTAAATATTAAGCCTTGTTTTAGTGGAAATTAAAATGCAGTCATTATAATAAAAGGACATTCATCGACAGAATATCACTTATCACACCTCTCAACAGCATTTGAATTTCAAAGTCTAAAAATTGTTTATTAAAAAGGTTGTGGATGATAATTCTTATGTGTTTATTAAGTTGAAGTAACATTAATATTTAGTGAAGTTGTTATTTAGTTATACATTTCTTAAAATTTACTGAGCAGAAGTTCACACTTTTAAATGCTCTTTTAAAAAACTAGTAAAACAACTTAAAGAACTACAAATATGTCCTCATCAGAACTTAAAGGCACTAATTCATTTAGATTCAAACAATCAGAGCCCATTGG
Organism: Thalia democratica; assembly: GCF_965202585.1. Taxonomy (NCBI): domain Eukaryota; kingdom Metazoa; phylum Chordata; class Thaliacea; order Salpida; family Salpidae; genus Thalia; species Thalia democratica. The sequence goes on from NC_139165.1 coordinate 66,938,888, forward strand.
ATCAACAAAACAACTGTTTTTGTACGAAAGTACTTTATTGATTGACGACGTCCCTCTGTTATTAAAATATCAACAGCTTACGGAGATTAATTTCTAAAATATTAGCCTGCAAAATCAGATATTTTGATTATCCAAAATTATTTTGCTCTGCTTATTTGGATCTTTTGAAAGTTTGAATCTGTAGAAATGGTAAAGTTTGAATCTGTTAAGTTTTTTTTATTTTTCCATTTGTAGCTCATTATAGTTTTGATTAAGTTGGGTATGCAACTCGATGACCGAGAGGTCTTTTTGCGTATTCAGGTCCCTAAACCAAAAAAATTGAGCGATTTTTTGTTTTTGTTCAATAAACCACTATTAATACTTTATGTACACCTAAACGTCGTCAGTAAATAAAGTTTTGCATACAAAACAGTTTTAAATGAGTTCTGTCAGGTTTGTTGGTGTCTATTATTATTAACTTTTTAAAGTTTTTAAGTTAAAATAGTATATACTTTTAGCTTTAGTTAAACTTTTGTAAATTAAGAAGACTTTGTTCTATAAATGACGTGAAATAAAAAAGTACTTATGCATAACTTTACATATCACTTTATTTTTGTACAACCGTAAAATTAACACCTCAACTTATTAGCCAATTAAGAAGATTTGCTAATTAATATTTAAATAAGGATCAACAGGTCGGTTTAAAAAACAATAACTAATGCAAATAAATGTAAATTTTTTGATAGGCGTTGCCTTTTCTTGTCTTTTTTTTTTAAACTTTAAGTCTTACGTTGTATCTAAAGTTTACACTTATAAAATCCGGTACATGTCTCAAAAATTTTAGAAGAAAGCTACGTTAAATATTCATGTATAAAAAATACTGCTATATATTACTTCTAAGAGCAGTTTCGTTTTTTTTTTGACTTTTAGCTTGCTTAAAATTGATTATTTACTAGTAAGTATTTAACAAATATATTTTAAAGTTTTTTTATTTTCTCGTACTAGTTATGGAAATATCTAAAACTTTTTCTAAATAGGATTTCAAAATGTTTTTTTTTAATGATAACTAGCTTTGAAAATATCATTTATCAAAACGATAAAAATAAGCAAAAAATAATATATAATTGTATTCCTTTTATTTTTTTAACAAGCTTGTAAAATTCTTAAAAAAAAACAAATTATCTGGTTAAAATAAGCTAGTTGAAAAAAGTCTCGCAAAGTTTATAGATACTAACTTACATTTTTTATCTAGAAAAAAAAAACTTTTATGAAGATACTTTTTTTTAAGCTGGATATTAAGTCATTTTTAACATTTATTTAAACGTTTAGCTACAAACTTTTGACAATTACACTTAAGCTGTCACAAAAAATAAAGAATGTTAGATTATTATATATTAGTTTGTCTGAAGTGTTAGTATTATTTATAAGTATCCGACTAACGGTATATCAGTAATTGCTTTTTTATAAACTGTGAATAAAACAAGAATGTAGACAAAAACCTTTAAGCAAAATAGTTGCTATACCATTTGTTTAATATATAAAAAGTAGATATTAACATTAAATTGGTTTGACAGTTAGAAAATAAATTAGAAATATCAAAATTATTTTGATTTTATGTGTTTAACCATTTTTAACCATAAATACTAAAAAAAAATTATTGCACATTAGTGTACAATGTGCTTAATGACAATACACTAATATCATCGTGTACAAACAAGTACAAAACTAAGTTAAAATGTTAAGTAATTAAAAGGCAAGACTAACTTCGTGTTTTCTCTGCTCTTTGAGAGACAGCTAAGTTTCCAAAGCTTATCAGACTAAACAATACATAAGTTATTAACACGTACGGTTTCATTTTTTATGTTTTACCTATAAAAATGGCTATAAAGTGTTTTTTATAATGTGAACAGTCTATTTACTTAACTTATGTATGTTTAAAGTACATTATACTTAGAAATAGAAGTTTATGAGCTGCTTATAAAATTAAAAAGTGTTAATAAGCTTATAAATATTACAGCTTTGTATTTTCTGCAATAAATTATGGATAAGTTTATTGTTGCTTATAATTTTTACAAATTTTTCATCATAAAAGTTTTGGCTATACGTTATACGGATTTATTATACAACGATTCGCTTCAGGCTAATTTTATTTATTGAACCTTTTGAATTAAACTTTATGATTTTTACGAACTAACAAAATTTTTCAAACAAATGTAAATAAAAAATAATTGCCAATATATTTTAAATTTTTTAAAACTAATGAAACAAAGCTAAATAAACAGAAAACTAATTATATTTATCTACTTTAAGTAAAAAAGCCTATATTAAGGTACACCAAATTGTTTTTTATTTATATTCTTTTTTAGTATCAAACTAAATATAAAAATACTTTACTGTGAGAAAATCTTTAAGTATGCATTATAAGCAAATCAACATACTTTTCTAAACATGCTTTTAATCAAAGTTATTTCAGCTCTTTTCATTAAAAATTCTTATTAAGTAATATTTTTTTCTTGTCCTTTTCAACCAAAAACTAAAGCATAAAGTATACAAATGTTATTTTTAATCAAAAATAAGAATAATGAAAAAAAAAACTAAAGTATTAAAATATTCTTTTACGTCTTACCTTCAAATATTAACTTTATTAAACATAAATATTTTACTGAAAAACTTTCAATTAAAATAAACCTCAAGCTGTAAGAATAAAAGCGTTTTTATGCAACATTATTTACTTAGAAGTAAAACTCATGACGATATAAATTTTTAACACCTTCGTTCATACTGCTTTAATAAAATTAAAACTTACTAAAAAGAATTTTTTTTAAATCTGTGTAAACATTATATCGATTAATAGTTAATACTTTATGGATAAAATATAAATGGTCATAGTGCAATACAACAAACTGAGAATATAAATTATTTAAGTTAACTTTTATAATAAAAAAAAGGCTTTTTTTGTTTAAAATTTTAAAACCGAAATCTGAAAGGCTTAAAACACATTAAGATTTTTTTTTTGTTCAGTTGATGTAGATTTTATGTAAAAATAACAAAAATTATTAAAACTTCTCTAAATCTTACTTCGCTATAACTTTTTACTAAACTAATTTGTCTAAACTTTTTTTTTTATAAGAAATGTTTTAAAATCATTTTGTATTAAATATTTCGCGCTCCTATTGTCTCATTAAATAAATGTTTTGTTAAAACTCATTCAAAACAATTTTTAAGACTTTTACTAAACTGTTTCGCAACTTCAGTATACAAGAATATACTTATGAAATATACTTGTGTAACTAAAATAAGTAGTTATATTTTAACTACTTTGCTATTGTTTTATTCATAGAAGCTTTGTTTCCTTTTGATAAAAGCAAATATATTTTGCTTTAAAATCGGAAACTAGTAGCCAATTACCGTAGACACATCACCTGGCAAACTTTCAACTGATATGATTTAATGTTTACAATTAAAAGTTTTGTCTAAAATAAAAATTTTCACTTTGTTGTTGCTTAAATATTTTAAATCAATTATTCAAAATAAAATCTGTATTTAATTTCAATAAACAGAACTTTTGATACTTTTTGAACAGGCTTTCAGTTTTATTAAACTTGATCAAATTAAGAAACTTTGTAAAAATAAAAAGCTATATATTTCATTTCAACATTTCATTTTAATAAATTTGGATTTTAATTCATTTAGTGACTGTATATCTTTTATCATTTCAAATCATTAGAAGTAAGTAAGTTTTCTGTTGTTTTTAGATTTACAAAACTTGATCAACCTTAAAAAGTTTTCTTAGTAATTGCGTTTAAAATGTAAGTGTAAAGCAGGTATTTAGTAAAAATTCGTAAAACATTTAGATTTTTGTAAAACACTAAGTTTCATAATATTTTAATCACAAACTACATAAAGCTACAAGATTATTTTCAAAAATGGTATCTTGTCTTCTAGTAGTTTTTAAACAAGCACCCTTGAAACAAGCTAATTAATTGTATCATCCAATGTTTTTTTTTTGATGAAAATTAAGAAAAGTTTTTTCTTACATACAACAAAAACATTTTTTAGTTCAGCAATGCTACAACTATGCGGAAAATTTTAGCGATTTATTTTTGACCAATTTTAAACTCTATTGTTACGTCATAAGTCTTCATAAGATTTCAAAACTTTTCATGCTGATTACAAAACAGTCTTTTTTACATTGATTGTTTGTCTTGAAAATAATTTATTTTTGTCAAGATGACCTCTGCCTTAAGTTCTAACCAATCAGATGATTTTAAAGATAAAGTATGTAAAGAGGCTGAAGGTTTGGTCAATGACTTTTTTCCATCTAAAGTTGCTGAGCTAGATGCTCTTCTCGGTAGACAAGTTTTTCACATGAGTAATTTGGCAAAAGTTAGACAGGCCACTGCAAAAACATTAGAGAACCTTAAATTGTATGCTAAAGACGGGGAGAATGAAGAGCCTATTAAACCAGACGTAATTTTCAGTACTAATGAGTATATAGTCAAGATGATGGATATGATTAAACCTCAAATCGTAGAACTTTTAGAGGCCACTGGAACTCTGCGAGTTTGGGTGGTGTTGTTGATTCCAAAGATTGAAGACGGAAACAACTTTGGTGTTGAGGTATGTTAATCATAGCCCGATTAAGTTATTAAGTAAAAACATGTTGTTGTACTATAAAACTTACAATTTAGTGTACAAAAGTATAAACTAGTCAGAATACTTATAATTGTAATAACAAACTCTTAAATACAGAAAAGTGTTCTACAATAGTATATTTTGTTTTTTATATTGCTTTCTTAAGAATCAGTAACAACCAAAAACTAATTTCCTTCTAAAATTAATAGTTATGACGACAATAGGTTATAACTTTTGATTTTGGTACTTATAATAGCAGACAGTATCAGCTCAACTTTTCTTGTTGTTGTTTTATAAGCAAATCACGATTTGTACAAATTGAAATTAATTGGTGTACTGTAATTCGGTTTTGTTAAGAGTATTTTTTTATTAAAATAGTTACTAGTGAGATATACAGTTTAACAAAAATTAAAAAAAACTGCAATATATTTCAAACTTATTAAAAATCATTATATTTATTTTTTAATACGTTTATTACTGAAGTTAGGTAATAAACGTATTAAAATTTTACTCTTTGCATGAAAAACATGTAAAGCATTTACATTTATTAATTTATCGATTTAAAATTTTAGTTTTTGTTAACCAACTTGCATTAAACTATAAAACATTTTAATAATTTAAAAAAGACAGTTTTAAATAATTAATAGAACGTAAACAAGCTGTCATTAAAGGAAAAATTTAAATCTTTTGCAAGTGTTGCCAATCAGCTTTTTGTTTCTTCAATATTTATAATCAACTGTTGTAATACAGGTGCAAGAAGAAACTTTAGGTGAACTTCGAGTCTTTGAGCAAGAATTGGCGGGTAACCAGGAACAGATTGCAAACTACTTCCTTGCTCGAGCCAAAGTTGTCAGTCAAATAAGCAAGCGTCCAGGAGTAAAAGATTACGCCAGGTTCATTACAGAAGAAGATGAAAAGCAGTTTGTTGGCTTGCGCTTGATGGTAGCTGAGCTTAGAAACTCTTGCTCATCCATACACGATTTGATTATGAAAAATAAGGACAAGATTACGACTCCTCGTGGTCAGAGCAACTTTAGCAGTATTTACTAGGTCGACCGAGCTCACAAAGTAAAAGGAACAAAATAAAAACCCTAAAATCTCAGTCTTGACTTTTTTGTCGTTTAAAGTTTTAACGCATTTTGTGTTGTTATCTGTTATATTAACAAGTGATTTTTAATCTTGTAAGATAAAAACATGCCGAATAAAACATTATATCTACGGTATTTAAAAAATATATAATATTTTTTTTATTATCATTTTCTGTAAATAAAGTGTTTTACTTGTCTACAACATGTCTTATAGATAAAAAAGCCAAAAAAAAACTATTTGCTTACTGGATGAAACACGTTCTTTATCTTTTAATAAATAATCACTAAAACAAACTACTTTTAATAGTTGTGAATAAACTATTTCTGAACCAAATGTAAATGAAAAGCATTACAACTAAAAAGTAACACTTAAATATATTTCTAAAGTGTCTCAGAAGTAAAATTAAAGACAAGTAAAAACAAAAACATTATATATGTTTTTACTTAAAAGTAAAATATATTTTAGATAAGTTTAAATTAGATATAAGTTATTTACTAAATAAGTTTGTTTACAATTTCCGGTTTGTTAAATATATTTTATCGCATATCAATAACTTTTTAGAAAAGGTAAAGTTTATATATTTACCATTACTGCGAAACAGTTTTTCTCTTAATCTACTTTTTTTAAGTGACATAAAATTTAAAACACTTTTTAAGCACGACGAGAACTTTTTCTTTATATCGTATTCAATTTTTTTCATTGACTATTAAGTTTAGTTTAAAGTGAACAATTAAGAAACTGGTAGTAATTTGTTATTAATGGTATAAGCAAAACAGTGGGCAAATTAATTAAAAACAGTACAAATAAATTAGTTTAAAAGTTTTGCAATTATTCCACTCATAACTTTTAAAAGATTTTAGTAATATAAATTACTTATGTTTTACTTTAGGGTGTTGGAGCTTAAGTAAGCAGATTTATTGAAATTCTTGATTAACAAAAATTTTCTTTACATGTATGTATAGCTTAAAACTTTGTGTGAATATGTTCAGTAGTTAACCACTCAAAACAAATATTCATTAATAAAAATATAAAATAATAAATCTTCGATTTATATACTTTTTTTTTTTAATCTTTTTGAGAATGTAATACCAATTTTTCAAATACAAATTAGAACAGCATTTTTATATACAGCACCTATATTTCGAAAGCTTGTGTATAGAAAGGGAACATAATAAAGATAAATTATTAAATTGAAAAATTAGCACAATAGTTTTTTCTGTAAATTATTTAAGTTGAACTTTTTAAGATATTATTTAATGGTAAAAAACATCCGATTTACTCTTCCCTCTACAACTATGAAGGTCAAGCAAGCAAGTTATCATCACCTGTAGTTCTACATGCGCCTTTAAAAGTTACATCAAACTAACTAAATAAGTTATCACTTGGAAAAAACTATTAAGCTTAATTCTTAACATTACACAGTATAGGAAATAATTATTAATGAAATTTACCGCAAGATCAACAACGACAACATCATCCGAGACAACCAACGAACGATTTCGTCCTAATCATAGTCGCGAGAAACCACTGATGTAATCTTAACCAAGCGAGATTAAATAATAATTAAGCCTGCTTGGTTATGATTACAGCAGCGGTTTCTCGCGACTAGGCCTACCTAATGAGTCCTATTTAGGACGAAACTGATCGTAGGTTGTCTCGGATGCTGTTGATCTTGCGGTAAAGTTTATTAATTATTATTGATGGTGTGAAACATCTCAATTCTGTTGATGATGGCCGTATTAACTACTGTTTAAAAGTTTAGGAAAGTCATGAATCTCAAATCCCCAAGCAAGTATCTGCCGATGCTGCAACAATCCAGTTGTGTGGTCACTGCCACCAGTGTGAACTCACAATCAGCTGTTGCAAATTTAAACAAACAAGTATCTAACTAAAAGTGTTAAGTTCTATAACAATATTTAAGACATTTTAAATATCTTGTACAATTAAAAAAATAATTACTTCATTGATTGTATTTGTTTGTAGGTTAGTTTGAAAAAGATTTTATATTGAATAAACGTGAAGATTGCACTAAAGCAAAAGTTAAAAAAAACTTGATTAAATTCCCTTATTATAACGGTTTCATTACTGAAATACTTATCAAGTAAACATTTATAGAACTATTTTAAAGTAGCAAATTGTTACTTTAGCAAGTAAGTTAAAAGTAGCATTTTTTTAAGGCTAGTTAAAGTTATTTTTTATGAATTGATTTGACAACCATAATTTTAATACTTTTGTATTTAAATATTTATAAAAAAAATTTTGTGCAAGCTAAATTTAATTTTTTGCAAATGTACAAATTAAATTTAAGAAAATATTTATCAGAAATTATGAAAAACTCATAGAACTGATTTTTTAACTTGTAACTTAAACTTACAAATTGAACTAATTCATCTGACTGAAACCTCACTGATGACTAATACACAAGGTCCTTTGACCAAAATTTTTGAGTGTTGATTTTTTTAATCGTGTTCAAAAGCTTATAGTTTTTTGTATGAATTATTCATAAAGTAACTTTTGAATTTAGTACCTTAAAATTTTTTTCATTATAACACAATTTTTAATACTACATTTCGTTTAAATTTGGTAGTGTCTGAAATTCAACATATCTAAATAAACTTTGGAAAGTTCTCTACAGCATAATAAAAAATGAGTGAAAATTATTCAAAATAAATTCACGATAGGCAAAGTTAAAAACCTCAAATTTTACAAGTTGAAAAAACTTAGAAAAACTTACATATTTAATTTTGAAATTAATACTTTCAAACACATAACTTTAGTTTTTAGGACTGTAATTTTTTTAAATGAGCTATTGATCTACTAAAATATGAACAAGTCAAGTGTAAATACGAATAAATTACTTTTAAACTTTTAAAAGAAGTAATTGTCAGTACTATAGTTTTATCGATTGGCTTAAATTCAAAAGAATATAATTAAAATAACCTGAAGTTTATTGTGATTGAAATGGGTATATAAGTAAAAGTATAAGTACAAAATTCAGTTAAGTTTAAACAGTATAACGGCAAAAAATAGAATAATATACAAGTAAATTTTCAGTTTATTAGAACAAAAACAAACTTCACAGTATCATCCTTAGCGAAAATTGCTGAGCAGGAATTTTAAGAATTAAAAGAAACACTTAAATTAACTAGAACAAAACTAAATATATAAGCTTGCTTAATTCGTAAATAATGACGAACGTGTGAAAGTTATAAACACAAATACACAGTGAGTAAGAAGGCTACTTGTTACTTAAGACTTCATGTCAAGGGTGTTAGTAGGGCCGATATGGAGACTATCAACATACCGGTCCTCAACAGGCATGGTGAAGTAAGAACTCTTCTTGAAGTTGTCATCTTTCCTATTCATCTGAGTTACACCCTAAGTATATACTTTAATTTGTTATCAATTTATTCGCTAATATGTTAACTAAAACACAAATAAATTAATAAAATATTGCTAATTTGCAAGTAGTTTGAAGATTATCAAAAAAAAAAAACAACAGTAAAGTTTTAGCACTGCTGTATAACTATAAAGTATATTGTTCAGAAACAAAACTTAATAATTTAACATAAAAACTTAGAGATTATTAAAGAAAACTAAACCTTGTTTTAGATGTTGTAAATATATAAACAAACTAAAATATTAGCAAGAACTCTATAACCCATTTTAAAATTTTAATTAGTCAGTGTTGTAAAAATTTATTTAATTTAAGTTCTTAAACACTAAAACTGAATATATAATAAAAATTTATAACTACAAATACTTTATAAAAGTTTTCTTATACTAAAATTTTAATTTATAAAATATACAACTTTTCAAAAATAAATTGTGTCACAAAACAGTCATGTCCTTATTAGGTTAAGTAAAACATATACTGTTTTTAAATATAGTTAGATCTCAAACTTAACGTAAGTTTTCAAACCTCAACCTAAACATCTCAATCTACTTTCTTAAATTTTATTTGATGTAAATAAACTAACGTGTACTTTTTCAGCATTTTCAGACCAGTATGACACACTTACTTCATTGTTAACATCATGTGGCTGTTAAATTAAATGATAAACATTAAATTTCGGTCGGTCATAATAGTCTGTACTGAGTTATAATATAACCCAGATATTATATATTTTTAAATGCAGTTTATAAATACAACAAATTTACTAAAATTAGTTAATGTCGATTTAGTTTGCCTGAATAGAATTATTTATTACAGTTTAGAAAAAAATGTACACTATTTAAACGTAGATAAATATACATGCAAACTTTTGTAAAATATGAGCTAATATATTTCATAATATTAAAAAAATCGGATTTTTTTTAAATGTTAATCTGATCTTCCAGTTTTGTTTTTATTAAAACTTTACTAGAATAATAACTAAAAGAATTTTGTTATGAAGTATAAAACTCAAAAAGTATTATAAACATTTAAAAAAAAGAACTAACCATTGTGGGCTCTGGAAAAGTGGGTACAAACTCCGGTTTGTTGAACGACTTGACGTAAATGCTGTTATAGTCGGTAGGTTCTTCATCTGGTAATTCTGCTTTTTTAGTTCTTAGATAGTTTCTGTAATAAGCAAACATAAGTTTATTGGGAAGTATAATTATATTTAATGACTATAACTTATAGAAATTTACAAAGTACACATAATAACACACAGTTACAAATTAAATTACAGTAATAGTACTATAATGTATACATATGAATAAAGTAGCATGTTCTTATTAATAGAAGGGTGTAGTTCTATTTATTCTAAAAAAAAAAAAAATTAAAGAACGTAATAAAATTTTACACTTATATCTATAAATTAGTTATATAATAGAAATAACTTTTTTCACAACTATCACCAACTCGATCTTTATGCGTAACACAGTTGTACCTAACGGACTTAAACACAATTAATAATAAACCAATAAGATTTCTTACTGCTTTTTTAATGTAGTCAAGTACAAGGCCTTCTCTGACCGTTATATAACAACACGATTTTAACCTATTAAGAACATGTAAATTTAATGTTTTAAACAACTTATGTACATTAGGGTGCTTATTTCTATAGCTACTTTTGATTTTCTGGAATTTTTTTTTATGTTTTGGAAACATTATAAAAACACCCTGTGCAAAGTTTTAGATGATTATAAAAAAAACTTTCACCTTGGCTAAAACCGATTTTCTAAAAACTACCTCAATGAAAAATGTATGAGATCCAAAAAATACAACTTTTGAGTTTTAAGCTGAAAATATTTTACATGTGGATAATCATCACACAAACACATTGTGAACAACTTAAAACGATTTATAGAAAATTTTATGGTGGCATTTCTTATTTTTATGTAATTTTTTTCACTTTTTGTAAGTTTTTTTGAATTTCTAGGTTTTTATTTAAATAGAATTCAAAAAGGTTTTTTAAATAAGCTCTTTACATTTCAGTAAATTGAGCAATCTTTTTTAGTTAAGACAAATAACTATATAGATTTTTATTTAAAAAACAAGAAATACTACCATAAAACTTTCTTTAAATCGTTTTAAGTTGTTCTTAATATGTTTTTGTGATAATTGGCCACATGTAAAAAAAATTCAGCTTAAAACTCCAGAATTGCATTTTTCAAATCTCATACATTTTGCATTGGGGTGTTTTTAGAAAATTGGTTTAAGCCAAAGTGAAATTTTCTTCAAATCATATAAAATTTTGTACAGGTTGTTTTTATGATATTTGCAAAACATAAAAAAATGTCCAGCCAGAAACTCAAAAGTAGCTGTAACAATAAGCACCCTAATGTACATCATTCAATACCTATTAAAGACTGAAAAAAGGTCTTTAATATACTTTAAAAGTATCACATCAAAAAAACAGTTGTTGCAAAACAAGCTTAAATAATTTTTTAAGTCCTTAACTGCCTTAAAGTTAGACATATTTTTGTAATTCTGTCAACAAAACTTTTTATACGGCTGTATAAGTAAGATAAAAACAAACTTTAACTATTAAAAAGAAAAACCAAAAATATAAACTGTTGAAACGCAATATTTTAAATAAATGTATACATTACAATTGTTTGAAACAAAACTACTTGTTAGTACTAAATGTGATACCTCAACTTGCTTTGTTAAATTGTCAAAATAAAAGTTTTTTTTTTCAAACACTGTTAGATTGAGTTGTCGAACTTTTTCAGTTGAGTATTGAATCAAAGTACTAAAATTTTTAAAAACTACAGTCTTAATAAAAGTTATTTAACAAATAATAAAAATATTACGACTAAAGCAAAAAAAGTTCTTACAATGTTAATAACAAAACTAAAAATTAAACACAATATTAACAGTCTTAGCTTTAGTTTTAACTTTAATGGATGTGTAATAAATAAAAGTTTTAAACTTTTTCCAAACCTGTTAAGATTTTTAAAACTTATAACTTTTAAGTATGCATGATTTTTTATCATTCTAAATTAAAAAACCGTCAAACTTGTTATATTGGCATAATGGAAATAAATTGATAAAAAAATGTTAAAAGTTTTTTTATAACTCATGAAAATTAGTTATTTTGTTTTTATATTATTATAAGAACAAGCATAATAGTTAGTAGCACATGTTTATATAGTTTCAAAAACTAATTTATTCAATAAAAAAAAAACCTAAATCTGCTAGAAAATGTTTCTTCAATAAACTGAGACCTCACTCCTTTGGTACGTATAGGGGGATACTTTGGCCGTGAGTATGCTGCCATCTGTGTAGTTGTCTTTTTGTTTTTTGCATCAAAATTCATAGTAATAATTCCCTTGTTACCATTCATCAATTTTTTTGCAACATTTGATCCAGGATCTGTAAGCCCTTCAGGGTCAAGGCACTTTGTTTTCCTCTGAAAAATTAAAAAGACACAAATTTTAAATGGTTTGGACAAGTATAGAATTAAACTTATCTTTTTTATAGTAATTTTGTTAATAAATTTTCTTCAAATAAACTTTGCTTGCATTAAACAATGACAAAAAAATGCATACATTATACAGTTTTGGATTACAATACAATATTACTTAAACTTATTAGTAAACTGAAAATCAAATTCTGATAATAAACCACTTAATATATATTTAAAGTTTTGTTACTAAGTTCCTGATTTGTACAGTTTTATATATCTTATTCACTAAAATTTTTGGTGCTATAAAAAGATTCAATTAAATAACTATTTAATTGAAAAATATTTAACAAGAATTTAAATTTTTTCAAGAACACATTATAGTAAATTTCACCTAAATTTAATTAGATTTTAATAAAAAAGTATAAAGCTGAGGCAACAAAAATCAATGATATTAATTTGTTTATAAGAATTTGCAACCTCTTCAAGCCAGTTACCAATCATCACTTCACCCCCTCTGTTTAGAGGTCTACATTGACGAGTTACATCCATTTACAGTGAAAGTATTTTAAAAGCTGTTTTTCTAAATAAAACAGGTATTAAAAATACAAAAACAAGATACTGATTTAGTACTTAAAATAATTCCCTTAAGATTAGCGGAAGTAAAAGGTATCTTAGTAATAATAAAAAATACTATTCTATTTTTGATTGTATACTAATTTGTTATTTATATTTATGAACAATTTACTAGTGACTTATGCAAAACTACAGTTTCACAGTGGTAAAAACACCAATGATCATCAGTTACATTAAATATTTAAAATCACTACCTATGGTTGTAGTATAATCGTATATCTGAAGCTCTTTAATTATTAATTAGAGCAAAGTTTTATTAACATAACTGAAGGATTTTGAAAAGCATTAATAATATTTATTGAAACAATTTTGTTTACTTTTAAAAACTAACTAAAATTTTACATTATCTAAATAAAAGTTTAAAACCTCTTTTTTAGTTCAAAACAACAACAATAGAAATAAGTGGGGTAACAAATTAATTTAAAAGGTTAGTAAGAAAAACAATAAATGGCTTATGACTACCATTTATGATACAGGTCCCTTACAAGTTAACTATTTTTCAATAGAAAAAAACATTATCTGGTATTCTTAAATATATATTTTGCTTAAAATTAATTACAAAACTTAATTTATTTCAACTATATAAGTAACAACCCAATGTACTTCATACAAGTTTTAATATACTTTCATTGCAACTCTTCAGAAACTTACTGCAGACATTTGAAAAAAAAAAAAAGTTTTTTAACTAAAAATAATAAACTTTAGAAAACTACATAAGTGACTAATTAATAAAACAATCAATAGAAAACAATTTTCAATTTTTTTTTAGATTATTGTAATACTAATTAAGGAAATAGAAATCAATATCCATTTTTAGATATATTAATTACAAAGAGTAAAGCTAAATTCCTCACCAGTTTGTATAGAAAGCCTTCATTTACAGGGAAATATTTACATTTTCAATCTTTTTGTACCAAAAAAAGGTAAAATAAAACTGATAGGAATCTTATACCATTGGCTTGTATGATTTGTTCTCCTGATTTTCTTCATTCTCAAGCAGAAAAGATTAAGTAAATTCTAGTGGGAAATGGCTATCCATTAGAGCTTATAAAAAGAGTCATAAAACCATACAATGACAACCTGGGAAGTCTAAATTGTTTGGACCAGAGAAATTTCCTAGGGTTCTCAAACTACCATAGTTGGTTAATGTATCACGTTTATTTGAGAAGAAAGTGCAAGAACTAAGACAGTTGACTTATAACCAAGTAAAGCCTAGAGTAGTATTTGTTTCAAAACCAGTTTATAGATTGGAACTCAAAAACCCAATATCTTACGTTGACAAAAGTTGCATTATTTACAAATTTAATTGTTCTGTAAAAGAAGTTATAATGGGCAAACATCTAGGCATCTAAAAACAAGAGTGAAACATATACCTAAATTTATATTAAACTTTATAAAAGAAAAGACTAATAATAAGACAAAAGCTGTTGTAATTGCAATAAAATATCCTCAATAGCAGAACATCTGTTTAATAGCATTGATTATGCAAAACTATGATTTGTAAAATTTAAGGTTATTAAGAATTGAACAAATTCAATTGATTTGGTTAGAAACCTGAATTATGTAAGCAAAAAGAGTTTGACGATAAGGTTTCTTTATTTATTTGTAAGTATCTTTGGTTATTTTAATTACTTAAAAGTGTCTTTGTTTGTTTTAAGCATTTTATTTTGTATTTTAAAATAATTATTTTTGCATTAATCACTATGTTACATTAATATAAAAAAATGTTTTAATTGATTTTTGTTGATTGTTTTTTACAGCAATCTAATTAGTTTCTTAAGTAGTTTTCTAAAGTTTATTGTTTTTAGTTTAAAAACTATTGTTTTATTTCAAATGTCTGCAGTAAGTTTCTGAAGAGCTGCAATGAAAATATATCAAAACTTTAATGAAAAACATTGAATTGTTATTCATATTGGTAAAATAAACTATAGTAGGCTTATGTTCGTGATATTAAAAAAATACTTTATCTATTTTTTTTATTATTTGAACATAAATTCTATGTAAACTCATATTGCATATAAAATGAAAATTTTATTTAATTTATCATATGATGGTGTGTAAAAATGAAAAAATCTTAAGGAGTGGCCAAAAACTATTTAAAACTATTAAATTTTGTATTTTACCGTTAAATTTTATTTATTTATATGGTTATACAAATTTGCTTACATAAAAAAACAAGAACGGTTTTTGAGGTTTATTAAGCTGCTCTTCTGTTTTAATTTACATTAAAAGTATATTAGGCAGCACTAATTATCAGTATGAATAAAAAAAAATAAAAGTTAAAAAAACAACAACAACACAAAGTCAATTTATTTTACAAATAAAATGTTTTGAACATATAATCAGAAACTATTTAGAAATTAAAGCTATCTTTAATACAGAAATTGTAAGAACTGTAGATGAACAAAAATATTTTTTTTTTCATTTGAACATCAATTGTGTGGCAAGACAGATATATAATGTCAAAATACTTGGAGAACATTGAAAATTATATTTTAAATTGCTTAAACAAAAGTTTTATAATGACTTTTGGCTACTGATGAATCAAACTGTTTGTAAAAAAAGTAAAAAAAAATCACCTGCTCTATCCCATAACAGTTTTTATAGTTCATCTACTGAAGTTGACTGCAGTATTAAGTATGCAAAACTTTAAATTGATGCTGCACCTCATTATTGGCTTGAACTTATAACTAAAGTACTTTTACTCTTTTTTGTTTACTCTGATAGTAGAGTAACTGCAATCTAAATAACTAAAACAAAGTTTGGCATAAATACTTAAAAATAGGTTCTGATGTTTTGTTTAGTGTGTAAGAAAGCTTTTTAAAACTACTAATTTCTTACTTGGTGTTTATTTTCACTTCAATTTTTAGATATATTTGTGAATGTATATAGTAATTTATATTCTGATATTTTACAACCTACAAAACATGTTCATAAAATTGTTGTTTACGGTTTTTGTTATTTGTTGAAGCAGGTTTTAATCTTGCATTTTATAACTTAAGATCTCAATAGAACCTCTAAGTCAGGGGTCAGCAGGTCAAAAAAGGAACGATTTTTATGTGCTTTAAAAAAAAAATTTAAAGTTAACTTTTTGAACAAAAAAAAATTAGGCAATAGATTTTAATGCCGCTTGCGGGCTGCAGTTTGCTGATCCTTGCCCTAAATCATCCAGAGCACATATCTTAATTTTAGTTTTTAGAGTTGATAGGGATAATTTATTAAGATAAATTTAAACTAAAGTTTGAACATTATAGATGTTTGATATGTATGCTTTCTCTCTTTCAGACAGACATACATAAATCATTTCAAATTTATTCCTATACTTCATAGTTACAAAAATTCAAGTTTTGGTTGATGACCTGGAATTAATCTTGGCACTAACGTTTATCTTTGAGGGGAAGATTAAGACTGATATTTTTCCACCATAAAAAACACTTTATTTTACTAATTTTTGATGAGCTTAGATACTAAGTGTTTAAATCAAAGCTTAAGTTACAATTAGTAAAATCTTTACTCATAGTAAATTAAAAATATTAGCTTCAATTATATAAGGCTCTTTTTTGTTTTATAAATGTGTCAACATCAGAGTTTTGATTTTTCAAAGCTTAACTAAAAGAATTTTTATAGCCATCATCAAGACTGACCACAAAATGTATAAATTAAACATTAATTATCAAGCATGGTTGCCACTGATCAAGCTTAGACAAATTTCCTGATTTTTCTGACTTTTTCCTGACTTTTTACCAAAATTTTCCTGACTTTTCTAAATCAAACTCTTAAATTAAACTTATTTTAAAATACATAATCTAAAACTTAAAACTATATAAAGCTGTTCAATATGTTAATAGAAAATTTTTGCAGTTTTATAAAGGATATTTTACTAATTTATACCAGATGAAGGCATTGGAAATAAAATTAAAAATTTTTGTAAATTTCTAGGAAAATTTTGGAATTTTTTCTGACTTTAAAGGACTTTTAATTAATTTTTACTATTTAAAGGCTTTGGAAAACAAAGAACTTTGTAGATTTAAACTGACAAAATCTGACTTTTTTTTTAATTTTATCAAATTTCCTGACTTTTTTTTCAAAACCCCCCATTTTTTCCTGACTTTTGTAATATTTTTTAATTTTTCCTGACTTTTCCTGATTTCCTGACTTTTCCTGACCGAGTGGCAACCCTGATCAAGGACTAATTATAATTAGATCTAATAAACTTGTTAAACATATTGCTTGATTAATTTGCATAAAGAAATGAAAGTATCTAAAGTTAGCTTGGTTTTAGGCATAGCAACAATGAGTGCTCCATTGTTCTTGAAGTAGGGACTCTTTGAAAATGTATATAAAAACTTGTTGCTCAGTCTTCAAGATCTCGAACAAGCTTCAGCTCTTACGAGAGAATTGTAAGACAATATTAAGATGACTGCAATTTAAAGATTATTTCCCTTTTGTTTTCTTTTTTTGGGGTTTAAAATACGTAATAAAACTTTAAAAAAAAAATGTCTAGCATAAAAAATATTTTCAAAAGCTGAAATTTAGGATTAAACTTAGTTTTTTTAAGTTACTATTAACAAAAAAAGTATTCAAATAGTTCAAAACTTATGCAAAAAGAAAGAAAAAACAACAATTTTTGTAAAAAGAAAAACTTGGTATTTTTTTATTTGTTATAACTTATTCAATACCATGAGTTTTTTTTAATAAAGTAAAGTAGTCTATACATAAAAAATTATACGTACATATACGCAATTTTTAACTTATAGCGAAAAGACAATTTAAGTCTGTTAAAGAAAAATTTAATGCTTTATAAAAATACTACGTTCTTTAATAATTATTATTTTATCGCAAAAGTAGTTTTATTGTTTTTCTATCCTTCATAGGTATGTTTTGAAAATTAAATGCACAACAAGAAATTATTTCATTCTTTTTTATGAGTTTTTAGAGGAGAGACATAAGTTATTCCGCTCTAACATCTTTAAATTTCAATTTTGCTGATATCAAAACAATTTTTTTTTTAATTATAGCGGTTATAAGCATAAAAATTAGTAATTTTTTTAAGTTAACTAACTGTTTTATAGGTTTATATTGGTTAAAAAGCTTATAACTCAAAATTTTACTGGTATGCGTTTATTAACGTCTGACGGTGTTTCGAATAAGATTTTTATTAAATTTACCAGTTTTTGGTGAATCTCGTTTACTAGTATCAAAGTTTATTTGCTTATATTGTTTTCAGTTCTAAAAAAATTAAATTGCTAATTTTTTTTATGTATTTGCATATCACAAGTTTTTATTATTTTAAATAAATTCGAAAGCCAGATTTTTACTAAAGGCCGTATGTTTTACACCTTTATTCTATAACAAATATAAGTGATCTAAATATTAATAAATTTAACTGATTTTTAATATTTATAACAGCTTTTATTCCTTTTTTTATAAGTGTTTAGTGTTTTGCAGCATAACTTAGTTTAAATGAACTTGCAATAAAAATTTGTTTACATAGTTTCGTAATTTATTTTAAGCATAAACTTTTTAAACGTTTAATGGAAAAAATTTGAAAACAAGCTAATTTAGCTGATAAGCGGTATAAAGTTAAAACGTTTTGAATTTATAACATCATAATATAACAGAATTAAGGATGTTACCAAATAGTTTCCGTTGACAAAACAATTTATATTCAAACAATCTTTTTTTGTTTAATCTTTATATGTTTTTAACTTTATGGGTCATTGTTAAGGCTAGGGGTGGGCAACGTTTTTAGTCCGCGGGCGGATCAGGAAGAATTTAGTCTTGGGCGGGCCGGAGCATTTAAAGTTAGTAATCTACCAGATCCAGTATACGAATTCGACCAGATAATTCCTTTTTATATAAGATTCTAATAAGAAATTATTATCCGATTATTAACGATTCGGATCCGACCGGATACTAATTTTATTGATGTGGTTGATCACTATTTCGAATTTTTTTAATTCCCAAAAACTTTCAAAATTATTACATTTTAAGTTAATACTTAGTATATATTTAACTTTATATTTTTATCATAACCCTGGGCAAAATTAATAATAATTTTATAAATGCAATAGTTAAACTACTAAAAGTTACTCTAGAAAAGCTTATTTTGTTAAGTGTATCATAAGTTTTGTAAGTTTTTCAGTTTTGTATTTTACTATGAAGGTATTGTTTTATTGAAGTTCATCGTCACACCAAACTCATAGTCAGCTGAAACTATGATATTAATGTACTTTTCTGTTGATATAACTGATTGTTCAGTATCTACAAGAGTTAAAAAATGCGTCAAGTCATTCTTACTTAGATGGGTAGAACTTTTATTCAACTTAAACCTTTGTCCTTTAGCTACAGAGTACATTTCATGAGCAAAAGTACCCTTACCAATTAGTTTGGTATTAAATCCGTTCATACGCTTAAACACTTTAACATTTTGACTTGTCTATTGTTTATGAATGTCTTTGATATAGTAGATTAAGAAAGGTAGATATGTAAAATATCAGACTTTAAATAAAACATTTTATTAGGGTAATTTGACAAAAAAAAATATTCCAAGTGAGTTTAAACAAAACAAAGTATTAGTAAGTACCAAGCTGTGTTTTCATTCTTACACATAAATTAAAATAAATATGTTTTCAAAGTCTCACTCTTACGTTTTGTAAAAATAATTTTCTAAGTTTTATACAAATTTCGTAGTATTGACCTTGTGGCCAGTCACTTCACTCGCTGGCCAGTCATTTTTATCTGCGGGCCCCTTAGTTTACGCGAATAAGCTAGTAAACTAATATTGAGTTTGTATTGCCTTTCAAACAAATAAATTACTTTTCTAACACTTGTAACATTTTTAATAAAAAGATAAAAAACATTTACTTAAACAATCAATTACATGTTTACTTTAAAAAATATATACTGATGTTTTAATAGAAATTTCAAAAAAATAATTGAGTAAATTTGCGCTTATAGAGAATTTATGTAACTATTCTTAAAGATTTTTCTATAAACTGAATTATAGTACTTGTTTAATATATATAAGTAAAGAACTACAAAGAAATTGTTAGTAATCTTAAAAAAATTGTACTCTGTCAAAATATCAATTGTTTCAAACTAATTTGTTTTTAGTTACTTAAGACAGAAAAAATAAAATCAAAACAGTCGTTTGTCGGTACAATATTTACCTAGAAAACTCAGTTTGATTTCTGATTAATTCAGGGTTTCTCAAACTTTTTTTCATATGGCCTCCTTTGAAGAAATTGAAAAAAGCTATGGCTCCCTCCGACAATATTTATCAAAAAACTGCTCTTAAACAGGCTTAAGACCTTTTTTTGATCTTTTTCATAAAATGAAAAGTAACTAGTGTGAGTTTAAAGTTATTGCCCTCTAAACTTATGAAACTTTCCCATTTTATCTAGTATAAGTTTTAAAACTACCCTTAAATACGACTAAGACCTTTTTTTTAAGTTTTATCTCCAACTGCAGAATACCTAGTGTAAGTTACAAATTATGGCCCCTTTACTACTCACATCTCCCTTTGAAGCTTGTTGCACCCTAAATTTCTAAATTATGACCTACTTTAGGAAACCCTGAACTAGTTTAACAAATGTAAATAGATCTACTAGTAGTTATATAATTATTTTAAACTTACAAATTCTAAATCTTTTACATTACAGAAAAAAAAAGTATTTGTTTACTATATGAAGATGGAAGAAACAAAATATTGAATTTTATATAGTTTTAACTAACAGCAAAAAATGTAGTTTTAAGTTTAATAAACTCGGTTTTATATAAAATCTTCTATAGTAAAATATCCTTTGTATGATAAATTAAAATTATATTGGTTTAAGCAATATAAATAAAGTAATCTATGATCATTGTGTTAATACAAGCTTTTTATAAACAATAGCTTAACAAGTTTTATCCATACATATTAGTTAGTACAGGGTTGCTAAATTTTCTCCAGCTTTTCGAAATTTCTTCCAGGTTCTTAAAATTGCACCAATATTTTTAGTTTAAATCAAGTTTAAGGTAAAAAACTGTGTTAAGTATAATAACAACATCGAAAAGAGACTTTAAAAAGTGTTTTTTATAAAAAAAAATTAGATGACGAGAAAAAAACTTATTTATACAATAGAAGTTTTACTACTTAACATGTAATAGTTTTTCAAAGATTTTTTAGTGATTTTTGTTCAAAACTTTAAGTGGCAACCCAGTTTATTACATGTAGTAAAACAAACTTTTTTTTGTTTTTTAATATAACTTTAAATCAAATTTCGATTCAAAAAGAAATTTTTTCAAAACATATCACTTGTCATCTTTCAAACTAATATCTCATTAAAAAAACAAAAAAAGCTAGTTTGAATTAAAATGTTTTACAAAATTTATATTTTTACATCATTTAATTAATTAATATGTAATATTTTATATAACATAACTTATTTATCATTTAAAATTTTTATTACAAATCAAAGTTTAAGGTTATTGAAAGTTAGATATAATATTATTAGAATAGACGTAAATATATAAAAAATAACTATAAAAGTTATTAACAACAAAGTTTATGATCGTAACATATTTTATAAAACTTTTCTTTTATACACTATAATTAAGAGAAAACTATTTTTAATCTTTTAGTAACAATTAGTAATAATTTAATTATTTGCAAAAGAAATTTTATTTTTTAATATTAGGTTATATTTAAAATAACAAGTAGTAGTTTCAAGCGAGTAATAAAAGTTAACGACTGAAATTTTTACAAAAGAAATACTTCATAAAGGTTTTTTTTTTTTTATTATAGAACGATTTGTAATATTAAAAATTATTAAGCGAATCATACGGTTGTTAGAAAAGACTTAAATAAATATTCTTAATTTTTAAAAACTATTAATAGCAAAACACCTGTAAAAAACAACAGCCATTCAGGCACAGTTTAAAATACTACCTTACTTATATAACACTACGAGTTAAAAATATACCTATATTTTGTTAAACTAAACTAAAATTTTCGATAGCTTATCTTTTGTTTATTTAGAAAAAGTTACACAAATTGAATGTTTACAGTTGTACTCAAAATAATTTAACGCACAAGATTTAAGGGTTGAATTTTTTAAGACAGGAAACAAGAATTAATCATTAACTAATAAAAATTATCGTAAATACTAAATATATGTAGCTATAAAAATAGTACGTTTTTAAATATGTAACATAATTAAAAAATGATATTGAAAAGAGGAAAAAAAAAACAGTTAAAAAATTCTTCATAATTTTTTTAGTTTTTAAACATTTTTCAAGAAATTTTTTGTTATTTCACTGATGTATTCAGAAAAAATATAAAACAGTAATATTTTTTTAAAAGATTAAATGTTAACTGAAAAATAATTAAAAAAATTGTTGAGTATAAGTACTTGAATATTGACTTAAAAATTTTTAAGTATTGAAATTAACTAAATTCAAGTTATATTTAACTGTACTGTATGTAGTATAAAAGAGTGTTTTACCATAAAACATTATTTAAAAAAAGTCTAATCAAATTGTTCCAAAAAAAAATCTATATTAATGTTTAGAAACTTAGTTCTTGTTAATAAACTACTAAAAACACAAACAAGGTCTTCTACTTCGGTTGTTTATTCTTATTTGATTTTTTTCGTGACTGAATTATCTGTTAATGTTTTTAATCATTTTAAAATTATGTAAAACTAGAACCAGTTAAAATAGATCTTTACCTTAAAAGTGGGAAACGTGCGGTTTGCGAAGTGAAATATTAGGCCGGTTATGTTTTAGATTTAGAGGAACAAGTCACTTTTGCAAGAGTCGTCATTTTTCACAATTTTTTTTATATTTTTAACGTGTTTAAATTTTATAATTAAAGTTATAAATTAATTTAGATAAAAAAAAAAACTGAAACTTTTAACTAGTTTTAATGAAAAATTAAACTAATTAAAGTAAAAACAGCGTGCTAAAAAAAGTGACTGTTGTGCATTTTTGACCACTACCTTAGTTTAAGAACTACTTAAAAAAAAACAAATAAAAATCATTTTTGATGATAAATAAAACTAAATTTAAACACAATTAAATTTATAATTCAAATTAATGCTTATAGAATAGATATTTGATTATAATTTTAATTTAATACTCTAACTTACAAAAATTACACGGCCAACTAAGACATTTTTTCAGCAAATCCAGCAAACAAAAAACTTTTTTTAGTAAACTTCGACCTACCAACAACTATTATTTCACACAAAAAAAACATTTAAAAAAATAAATATATCAAAAAAAAATTAAATAATATAACTTACATTTTAAGTGAAATCTTTCACCGGTTTTGTAGAACAAGTTGGCGAGAGAAAGCAAGCAAACTACGAAAACAGCAAACAAGGGTGCATTCAGGTGGTCCATGAAAATGTACACCCATCTTCCACTTGCATATCTTATGTAAGAAATCCTGCAAAAAAATATCATTGAAAACAATTTCAGTTTTATTTTATGTAGTATGCTCTTTTTTATTCATAAATTTGTTTACTATGTTTTTTATCAAAATCTGTATTTACATACAGTTCTGATAATTGAAATCATAAAATACTACCTTTTTATTGAAGAGCTAGATTAAAAAGTTCGATTATTTACGCAAGTCACTTGAAAAGAAAATATTTTTTTATAAGTTTAGAAATTTATACGAAGCTAATTCTCATAAATAAAAATCGCTATTTTTTCATTAACATCAAAGCGATTTACATTTATTTACCAAAGTAAATCGATTAATCTATGTTTTCCTTAAACTACTTAATACAACTTTTAATACCTGCAGCAGTTTATGAATGTTAAAAACTAAGGAAAATGCATTAAACTTTGTCTTATTGATAATTTTTTAATTATTAATTCGCAAAGATTAACATATATCTAATGATTTAAAAATAATTAACAAGATTTAGTTAATTAGAATATAACTAAGGAGAGTAAAAACTATGATCATTTAAAACATATTTTAATCTTTTTTTCAACAATTAATCTTTAGAAAATTAACAATAGAGAATATTATATGTATCAAATGTATACCAATATGGATCAAGAAACGAACTACGTTTTTCTGTTCAAGTAAATTTTTCAAAGGAGTTTTATAGATTTAATTAAAACTAATAAGTTATAAGAAAAACTTTTAATAAATAAAACTTATTTATACCAGAAAATTAAGTCTATAAAATTCAGTTAAATAAACTTATATACATCAAACTCATAAAAACGAGCATTATACTAGAAATACTTAAATCTAAAAAAAAATTAGACATTGATCAGTATATGAATCAAAAATCTTACATATACATACCATACAAAATACGATACTCCAATAAGATAGGTGAAAGAAAGTCCAGCTTTTCGACTTGGATATTGATGTGGAGTTATTATAAGTTCAAGCAAAATAAGAGCAACTGAGGTGTGCTAAAAGTTTTTAACAATTAATTTTTTCACTTAATTACAAATTAACTAATACTTTTATTATTAAACGCTGAATAAAAAAACAATGTGCTTTCAGGATTTAATATTTTTGCTAATATTCTATAGTAAACAAAAAATATTTCAATATTTTAACTCACCATTATATTTTAAACTTATAAAATAAGTTAATTATACTTAAGTAAAGAATTCTTTGAAATAAAGATATAATAATTACATAAAAAAATTATCTGAAAACATTTATATATTTTTTATAGCTTTTTAAGTAAACATAAGTAACAGTGTATAATTGATTTGATCAAAAATACAGTATTTTAATTAAAACTTTACTACCTATTTACGAAATGAGCTGAAATTTAGATAAGTATTTATAAACTTTATTTCACATTAAAATTAATGACAGCTAATAAATGCCTGTGTAATAATCATAATTATACATAAGAATGTTTAGCTTTCCACTTTAACAATTTTTAAATATTTTGAAATTAAAATGTAAATCTTAAGCTAAAACAATTAAAGAACTTAAAAATTACCTTAAATTAAAAATTTTAAATACTAACTTTAATAACTATTGTGAGCAAAACTATAACAGATAATAACTTAAATATGTTTTTCAATTACAAGTTAATCAAAGATGAACTAAACTTTAAGAAAAAAGTATAGCTAAATAGTAAATCGAAATCTGATATTAATTTTTTGGAGATTTGAAAATTTTTAATTGTCAGCTCTGTTAGTTAGAAATATTTTTACACTAAACTTTAAAACAAAAATTTTTAGTTTTCTTTTTACAACAGAAAATTATTTTTAGCTTTATACAATAAAGCAAGTTTAAATTCTACCTTAAAACATACTTGAGAACATACATTTAATAACTATAACTTACACTGAGATTATTAACATAATAAGGGATTAAATCATCGAGAAAGCTTGGATAAATCAGTTCCCGGTCAACTGAGTACACACTCCAAAATGTAGAAACTACTATCTAAATATTACACTAAGATTTTTATTAAAAATCTTTTTTTATGGAACTACCAGTTGTAATACCCTTTGTATATATACTGTTAAATATTAAAAAATTTATATAAATAAGGTTTTTTTTTTCGAAAATGCTAAACATCTACAAAACGTATAAAATACAAACCAAGTCTTTAATACTGTGGTATTCAGTCATACAGAACAAATTTCAGGATTGTTAATGTATAACACTTAAAAATAAAACATTCTTAAATATTTCATCAAGAAGTTGTACTTATCTACTATTGAAGTTTTCTTTAATATCTTATCTGAATAATTATACTTCCATATAAATTAATTTAATTTTAGGTACAAACTTAGACAATAATAATAAAAGTTATTTAAACAAAAACTTACTTAAGTTAATTTTGAGTTATAAATTTTTTTTATCTAAATGAACAGAATTAAAATAGAGACTTTGAAAAATGAAGTACAAATAAAAAAAATAGCTGACTTACCATAGCATATGGAAATGCAATGCTGGCTAAGAAAAAATCTCTGATTTTGTGGAGCTTTTCAGAACTTTTCTTATTCAACACAACAGTTAGCATATCTATTGCGAAGGCAAAAAAGTAATACGTTGTTTGGAATAACTAAAAAAGATGATTATAATTATAATACTATAACTTATCTTTAATATTTAAAACTTTTTTTTAAAAACTTTGTATTGTTAATAGTCTAACTTTTTAGTAATATTAAATTAAATATACTTAGGGTATAATGAAGTTGAAACAAATTATTTCTATAAATACATAAAAAAATAGAACTGTTGTTTGTTAATATACTTTAATCATTTAGAACAGAATAATGTTTTTATATATTTTTTGGATTCAAGTATAGATCTTACCATACTTTTTTATTTTCAGTAACATTTGAAAGAGTCAAGTTTATAGTTTTTAATATATTACTGAAAATAAAATAAAAAACTTGTAACAGTTAGCTTTAATAATTTATTATTAATATTCCATTTGATAAATGATTACTAGCAGTTTAAAAAATATTATTTATTTGATACAACCAGATACTACAACTAAGAAGACAGCTTACCTTATTAATAATTATCAAATATTGGACTTAACTTTATTTAAAAAATATTTCTTTACAAGTCTAGGCAATAAGTAGACTAAGTTTTATTTAAAAACTTACATTTGCTATTAATGATATAATCACTATATTTATTAGAAGATATTGATTCAATTTACTTAAGTTATTTTTGTAAAAACTTGCAAAAACTAACATCAGCTAAAACAATTTAAATGTTCAATTTTATAGGAAAACTATAAAACAATAATAAATAAATCATCTCCTTTTTACTTTAAGAAATAAACTTAAAAATTTTAAGAAATGTTCTTTGCATAATTAAAAAGATAATATGCAGCATTTTATATAAAAAAATCTTCATGACTAAAACTTAATAAAAATTAAATTTCTGGTATGTAAAAAAATATAACTGAAAATTTCAAAATAAAAGAAACAATATTTGATTATAATTAGGTTAAGTGCAAATAAAACTTTCAAAGTTAATAACTTAATACAATTTTTTTTTACTCAACTTACTTTTATCTATTTTAATTTACTTCATTTATAGTAGAATATACCAGTAGTTATTACGGCCATCATCAACAGAGTTGAGATGTTTTGTGCCATCAATAATAATTAATGAACTTTACCGCAATATCAACAACAACAGCATCCGAGACAATCCTACAACCGGTTTCGTCCTAATTAGGTGCTTTGTACTTAAGCCCGCTTAGTTAAGATCACAACAGCGATTTCTCGCGACTGTTCCTACCTGATGAGTCCTAATTAAGACAAAACCGGTCGTAGTATTGTTTCGGATGCTGTTGTTGTTGATCTTGCGGTAAAGTTCATTAATTATTAGTAGAATATACAAAACTTTTTGACAAATTGTCCACTTTTCTGGTTATAAGAATTATTTTTTCCAAGCCAAATAGTTGAAATATAAAACTGTATTGTACATAATTGTTTTTATAAATATTATAATTATGTCTAAATACATAATGTAAATGCGACATGCTTGTCAACCCTCGCACAATATTCCCATCCAAATCAATTCCCACCCCATAAATTTTAAGTAAAAAAATAAACACAAGGAAAAAATAATTAATAAGAAAAACAAGTTACCAACCCAGGGTAAGGGGTAACAGTGATAATAAAAAAAAAAAAAAAAAAAAAAAAGTTTTGGTTGAAATTTTATCAGGCAAGAATAGATTTGGGTGGGAATTGTGATTATACCAATTTGAATTTGTAGGTAAAACTGCTAGAATTTTTTAATCTTTTGAAAAGTACGAGCAATTAGAGTTAAAAAAAACAAAACAACTTTTGTTTTATTATTCAACTTTTTAAGTACATAACTTTTTTTTATACATACCAGGTTTAGCATTAGACATGAACAGCAAAACTTATTGGAAATATTAATAGTATAAAAATAGTTTTAGTCTTAAAAAATTAACTACTAAAAACATATTAAAACCACAACCAAAAACACTTAGCATAATTTAACATTTAGAGAATAATAAAAATAGAGATCAGAATAATAAAAAAACTCTCTAAATAAATTTTAGTTCAGTTTAGGTGATATATATACATTGTAAACTTATGTGTATTATTATTAAGAACTTTACATACATATTTACTTTATCTTCAATAACAATATAATGCTTTAGTAACTTTTACTACAGCAATACTACTGTTTTTTAAATTTTGACTTTATAAAATAAAAATTAATTATTAACCTTAGTTTTTAATAATAAATAGCAAAATTTAAAATATAAAATAATTCAAATCACCAATTCCTTATCATTTTATTAATTATCGCCCATTATGCTCTTAAAATCACCAAAAAGAGACTTTATAGCCTAACTAGGATATCCTTTTTCTATAGGACACTCTGAACACTTATCCTTAAAAATTGGAAAAAAGCAACTTATAACTTGTTTAAAAACTTATAAAATGAGGTCAGTTTGTAAAAAATTCCTTATCCTTTATGGTCTCAATAATAATATTTTTTTATAAAAATGTTGTAGGGTTCAGTACTACTACTACTACTTATTTATTAAGATAGATATATTTAGTTAATTTAGAAGTTCTTTTTAACTTTAATTAACACAAGCAATACTAAATTTGTAGTAGAAAAAAAAGTTTAATAAACTTACTATGTTCAGAAATGTTAGGAACCTAAAAGATCCTCCTAGTTTTTTTGTATGAAGTGGTGCCACAAAAAAGTTAAATTGATTAATAGAAAAAAACATCAAAATTGCCATAAAAAGATGGAAAATCTTTCCAATAGTTGTAGTGTACATTATGTGTTCAACAAATAAAGTTTCAAATTAAAAAAAAAAACCTAACTATGTACCTGTTTTTTAAACAAATTACAAGACTTCTATGAAGACTTTAGTTCCAACATTTCTAAATGAGTTATTTCGAGTTTTAATCAAAAAATACACATAAATAATACATAACAAATAAGTAAAGTTGGCTATAGTACAAATATTTTGTGAAAAAAAAGGACTATTTCAACATATCAAAAAATTAAAGTTTTGCCTGTTTCTGTCAATGGGCTTTAAGAAAAAGTAGTTTTAACTTTTTTATATAAACACCTTTATCGTAAAGTTTTGTTAAAATACAAGTTATAAAGTTATTAAGTAATAAAAAATGTATCATTGACCATTTCACTCATTGATTTAAAAATAATAAATTCTAATAATAATGATAAAAAGGAAATCAAAATTTTCAAACAATGATAATATATTGTAAGTAAAACAATTAATTGATATGATTAATTTAAGTTCACTTAATGTTCATTAGTTAGAATTAATCAACAACCAAGCGTCCCAACCACCTTCAAACGTTTTTGCTTGAGTAAAACCAAACTCATGCAACATATTCATTGCAACAACACTCCTTCTTCCAATTTTACAGAAGGTACAAATATTTTCTTCATTTTTATTAGGCTTTTCAATACCATACTTGGCTTTGAAATCACCTTCATTCAAACTAAATTGTGTTTTAAGCTCATTCAAAGGAATGTTGATAAAATTAGCAGTATTAATATGTCCTTGCTGACTTATTTCCTGTGGACTTCGTACATCAATTATATAAACTTTATTCAAATAAACCAGATTTTTAAATTTTATTGGGTCAAATATGAAACTTTTTAAACTAGAATTCATTTTAAATGTTATTCTGTAATTAAATATAAAAATTGTTTATATTGTACAAAATAATTTAAATCGCTTAAGCTTAAATCATAATACTCATAACTGAAATTAAAAAATAATATATTGTACTTTAATACTGGATTCTTAGCTTTCTATTCAAGTATATAGTTGTGACAAAAAATAGAAATAACGCTCAGTAATTAAATTACAAACATGACTTTTTTTAAAGAAATACATCTTTAGGTTTTATTGCTTCACTCCATTCTTATTTTGTTTTTAACTACTTTATTTTATAATTTTTATAAATTAATAAAATTAAAGTAGACAGCTTCCAACTTGTTTAAACTGTTATTCTAAAAAAATAAATATTAAAAAA
Source organism: Thalia democratica (assembly GCF_965202585.1). Lineage (NCBI taxonomy): Eukaryota > Metazoa > Chordata > Thaliacea > Salpida > Salpidae > Thalia > Thalia democratica. Next base: position 66,969,082 of record NC_139165.1, read on the forward strand.
ATTACTAAGGATTTTTTAGTTTTTTAATTTAAACAAAATGTAAAGTTAGCAAATTTAATTACAAGCTTTAAACGTTTATATATAAAACTTTAAATAGATCTGATGTATTCGCTTTGTTAGTTAAGTAGTAAAAATCTAATTCAGCTATTATATAAAGATAACGTAGTACAACTTAATTAAAAAAATTGTAGTTAGTATTGTGTTTAAAAGTTTTTTCCAAATTCATTTTAGCCATGAAATTACTATTGTTGTTATTTTTTTAAAACTTAATTAAAAAAGTTTTATAGTAGTTTTAAAAAATTATAAAAAGTATAATAACCTCATTGCTAAAATGAGCTTGGAAAAACTTTAGATATAGACATTTAATTGCAATAACTGACTTACAGTGATGAATTCATAAACAATCAATTTAAGATTATTAAATATTAAGAACCTATCATTTAGTTAGCAAAATTAATAACTGTTAATATTTATAAAAAAAATAATTAAACTATTATTTTGAAGTTTTAAACTGTATAGACTAGTGTATTAAATGTAATGATATACAGAGTTCAAAAACATGGTTTACATATACAACAAGTTTGAGTTTTGAGAATATAAATTTTACAAAGTTTAAAGTTTGTCTTAATCAATAGATCAGATATTAAACTAAAATGCTTTAATAGGTTTATGCATAATTTTGTCTAAAATACTTATACACATATTTTTATATATAAAAATATATACCATGAATTTTTCAACCAAACAAACATATTTTTGGTAAACTTTTGTGATAAAAAGTTATAATTTTACAATAAGTTTGATAATGTTGAAAAAAAGTGAAAACTGTCATTATGTCTTAAAGGCTAAACTTTACTATGCTCCAATTTTGTAAGCAACTATTCTTCTCATTTCAAGGTTGAGTTCATATGTTTGTAAATTCGAAAACACACAAGTTAGAATCAATGTAAAATAGTTTAATTATGAGAGTAGTGTATATTGAATAACATGTTTGCAAATGTTTAGTTGTTTGTATAAATAATTGTTTGTATTAGATTAAATATGTTATCAGCTTATATTAAGCTTTTATTTTTTAAAATCAATTATTCAAAATATTTTATAAAGAAATTCAAAAGGTCATAAATTTAAAATTTAGAACTGTAATAAATGTGTTCCATTATGACTGTATATTGCACAACATGTTTGTAAAATTTTAGTTTTAAATGTAGAGAAATGTTTATGTTAGAATTGAAATGGTTTTAGCTTGAATTTAGGTTGTAAATTGGAGTTAAGGAAAATGGATCCCAAAAAACTATCAAGTTTAGTTTCAACAAACTTCTTTTTAGAAAATGAATGCAATTTAAGGCAAAAAAAAAAAATAAAACTGCTCAACTAATGTTTACAACTAACAGGGTTGCAACTCTTTGAGTCAATAAAACTATCCTGCATAGCCAAAAACTGATTTTTTTAAAATCCTTACCTGTCAGCTTGAGTTATAAAAATGACTTCATAATAACTTGAGTCATCCTAATAATGTCAAAAGTTTCAAAATATCCCGAGTATCTTGAGTGTGTGGCAATCCTGACTTAAGCTATACTTTACAGCAAGCAGCATAGTTTTACAAAACTTAAATTTATGACAGTGTAAACCAGGGTTTTCCAAAGTCAGCCATATGACCTTTTTAGATGCGATCTTAGACATTTAGGCGGCCATAAGCTGTAAAGGGATCAAACGGGGCTGAGTAGTAAAGGGACCATGAGGTCATAATTTGAAACTTACACTAGATATTCTGGAGTTGACAATAAAAACAAAAAAAAGGTGTTAGTCGTGTTTCAGGGTAGTTTTAAACCTTACACTAGATATTTAAGGAAACATTTTAGAGATTTATGGGCCATAAGCTGTAAAAGGCGCCAAAGGGGGCTGAGTACTAAAGGGGCCATGAGGTCATAATTTGAAACTTACACTAGATATTCTTGAGTTGATGATGTTTTAAAATTAGTAGATTGGTAGTTTTGAAATTAAAGTAGATATTATGAAATTTTTCTTGAAATTTATGGGGCCATAAGCTGTAAAAGGGCGAGCCACAAGGTTATATTTTGCAACTTACACTAGATTAGGGTTGCTTAAAGTGAGCCATATTACACCCTTGGAGGCCATTACAGAAATTAAGGTGGCGGTAAGCGCAAAGGGGCCATGAGGCCTTAGTTTAAAACAATTCTGTAATTTATGATATAGAGCAAAAAAAAGGTCTTAGGTATAATAATAATAATAATAATAATAATAATAATAAGGCCCGCTATCAGCCGAGATCGGCTATGCGTGTTGTGCACAGAGAAGAAAAAAAAAAAAATTACATGTTTAAAAAAAAAAACATACACAGTGATGCAATAAACAAAACACAAAACAAAAAAACAATTAAATTCATTCTGCTTCTTATTTCTTCATCTTCTTCTTCGTTTTTCTAAAATATTCCTTTTCTCTTTCTTGCAGTCTTTTGTGTATAGTTGATCTCCATTTGGCACGGTCATTTGCAAGCAACTCCCAATCATCAGTTCCAATATTCAAGCTTTTTAGGTCGCGCTTGCATACATCCTTAAAACGTAATTTTGGACGTCCTCGGTTTTGTTTGCCAACGATTTATTAGGTATACTTAGGTATATTTAGGGGTAATTATTGAACTTACACTATATGATATTTGAAAAATTTTCAGAAGTTTAAGGGGCCGTAAGCTGTAAAGGGGGGGAAGGGGGCAATGAGGCCATAACATGAAATTTACATTTGATATGTTTGAGTTGATGGTGAAAAGCCAAAAAAAAAGTCTTAGGTTTATTTAAAGGGAGTTTTTTGAGAAACCTTGTTGGAGGGGGCCATAGCTTTTTTTTTCAAAGGTGGACTTAAAAAAAGTGTTTACTAAACCCTGGTCTAAACCAAAATTTAAAATACTTTAGTAAAGTATAGTATATGATCTTAGAAAAAAAGCTCTCACGATTTAAAGTCCCTTAATAAGCCTTCTAACTTAGTCAGGTTTGACACTCTTTAAGAAAAAAAAATATTCAGAGTGACCAAAAACTTTCTTAAACTGTACTAAATGACCCTAAATTTGATTAAATCCTTTAAAAAAGTTTTTAAAATATAACATTACAAATAAATAAACTTTTCAAAATAAATAAAAATCTAGTTTTTGAACAACATTAGTTATAAAACATAAAAATATTGAGATTGGTACAATAGTTTTTAAAGATTTAAAGCTGTATTGCGTGTTATGCATTTTAACTAACAAAGAAAATGTTAATACTTTTATATTTATGTTTTAACAAACTAAAAAGTCAAAAATTCACAAGTTTAGATAAAAAAGTGTTAAGAGCTGTCAACATATTTTTCTTAAGTATTTATAAATATAGAAACTGTAAAATAAAAAGAGTAAAACATTTTGAAATAAAAAATTTATTGACCTAAATATGGTTGAATGTTTCAAAAAAAAAAACTTATTTCTATTTGTTATATTTTCTAAAATTGTTTCAATTTATGAGCACAGTCTTAATTTTTTTAGAAAGCAATATTAAGCACACTATTCCTATAAGTATATTTAAAGGGTGCTGAAAAACTTAAATGTACTTTAGTAGTTAGTTAGTATATACTTGATTTTATTGCGTTAACATTTAATTAAAATATTTAATGTTAACTTGCTTTAACACTTGAATGTAAGTATCTCCCTATTTTTAGGCAAACTTAATATTATCAAATACTACTTATTAACAGTTCTTATAATGTAATTGTTGTTTTTATTGATACTGTACAACTGATTTTTTAGGTTCAAAAAGTTTAAAGTTTTATTTTATAAAAGTTTCATGACTTTAAACTTTTTTAAACTACTGTTAGCTATTCGATTTGAAAAAAAAATGTATGTATTATATTTGTTTTTTTTTTTGTTGCTGGGTTCTACTTTTTATAAATAGTAGTTAGCTATTTTTTCTACTAAGTTTAATTGTTTAAAAACAATTTAAGGTCTATAGTATGTAAAAAGTGAACAAATGTACTTTTATTTTTAAATAGGTTTTTTGGTAAACTTTTACTAATTATTTATTAGTGTCTATGATTCTTTTCATTTAGCATTACAAAACTAGTGATGTACCGGACCCACAATTTCGGGTCCGGCCGGACCCGGATCCGGACTTTTTTTTAAAGTTAGAATCTGGCCGGAACCGGACCCGGACTTTTTTTTCAAATTAGAATTCGGCCGGAACCGGACCCGGACATTTTTTTCAAATTAGAATCCGGCCGGAACCGGATCCGGACTTTTTTTTCAAATTAGAATCCGGCCGGATCCGGATATCAGACAAAAATGGCAATATCCGGCCGGACCCGGATAGTGAGTCCGGTACATCACTAGTATAAACTAGTCTGAGTCAGAATGAGGTTTTTAAAAACTGAAAAAAAAGAATTTTAATCTAATAATAAGTAGAACAACTAGCCACAAGGTTTACAAATTTAGGTTTTATTTACAATAAAAAATCTAAAATCAAGTTCTTGAACCAAGTACACTAGAAAATTACCAAATATTGAAAACTGGATCAGCTCAAACTCATTAAAAATTTAAAAGAAAACTAGCCTGAGCTTTTATAAAAAAAACTAAACTAGCCTGAGGCAGTCCAAGATTTTCTAACATTCCCAAAATTTTTCAAACTAGCAGGGTTGCCACTGTTTAAGTCAATAAAACTAGCTAGAGTGAGTATAAACAAGCCTGAGTTAGAATGAGGTTTTTAAAAACTGAAAAATTACTTTAATCTAATAATTAGTAGAACAGCTAGCAAAGGTTGACAATTTGGTAGTAAAGTTGTGGACTGATTATGGTACACTTAACTTATTAGTACTACCAATCATAATTAAATCCTACCTTATTTAATTAATATTTAATAAATACTAAATTCTAACTGAGACTACTTTCTATAATCAGACACGACAGTTTTGAGTGATGAATCTTTTATATAAAACACAACAAGAAATACTAGCATATACAAAACTATTAATTACTTTGGTAACACTTTAAAAACTGGAAGCTATTTAAATTTATATCAAAAGACTTAAAACAATAAACTAAAAACTAAATAAAACTTTTAGTAAACAAGAAACTGTAAAATTTTTTATAAACTATTTAACTATAAACCTGGCTTAAATATTAAAACAATTAAACACCAGTTGAAATATTCACTTATCACAAAAATTCACAAAAAAGTTTAAGATATTTTGTTGCTTCAAGCTGCACACCAAACTAACTAACTGCTTACATATTAACTGCCTGTCATGTTCTGATGTTTTATTGCATCAGTATTTAGTTTGAAACATTTCGTCATATGATTCTCATTGGCTCGTACATTCAACCTTATTAACTCTAAATATTCTCTGAGCTCAACTTTAAACAATAAATAATGCAAGTATTCATTCTAACTTTTTCAATTTTACAACAAATGTACAGAGTTACATTTCTGAAATGTTTATTTCAAAGTTTAAATGTAAACATATGTAAATTAGTCACGTGTACAAAATGAGCCAATCACGGTAGGTGTTTAATTTTAACTGACGAAAATGACTCTTATTAATTTACATAAGGTTTGTTTTTAAAAAATACTTTTCAGTATGCTCTTTTCTACTAACTAGATCCGGGTCCGGCCGGATCCTAACAGAAATCCGGCCGGACCCGGATTCGGACTTTTTTTTCAAATTAGAATCCGGCCGGAACCGGATCCGGAGTTTTTTTTCAAATTAGAGTCCGGCCGGATCCGGATATCAGACAAAAATGGTAATATCCGGCCGGACCCGGACCCGGATAGTGAGTCCGGTACATCACTATACAAAACAAACATTGATTGGTTAAAATTTAAAAAAACATAAATAATTATAGAGTTTGAGATCTTACGCGTTAAAGTTATTTTATAAAACTTTTTAAAAACCAGCTGAAATTTTTAGGTGCTCAAGTAAGATAATTAAATTGATCTTAAAACTTGATTTTATATATGTACTTGATATTGTTCGTTTTAAAGTAAAGACTTGTTTTTTTAATATAATTTTTGTTTAAGGGGTTTTACCAAAAACAAAACAAACTGACTGATTTAAAATATTTCTTGTAATATTGAAACTTGATTTTCTAAATTTTAATAAAAAAAAATATTGTTTATTGAACGTCAAAAATCGCGCAAAACTTTTGGTCCATGGACCTGGTGCACGAAAAAACCTTTCGGTTGTCGAGTCATACACCAGAACAGTTTAATGTCATGTTCAGGACTTAAATAAAAATTATTGATTATGAGTTAATGGACTTTTAAATAAAAAAAAGCTTCTTCATATCAACAAAACCTAGATAATTTGTGTGTATATCAAAAATTTTTAATTATTAATTGTATAATATAATATAAATTGTTTTTTCATTAGAAACAACAAAAATTAATTACTTGTTGTGTTACTACCATTAATTTATTTAGTTGTAATCAAAGTATTGTGAATAATGTTATACATATTTCAAAAGTCCTATCACAATTATTTGGGTTCCAACTTTTATTTATTTTCATTTTTTCCTTTGATTCGTCTTATTTTACCAAAAAAATATATCTTTGATAAAATCAATAAAATCTTAAAAGTAACTTGACTTTAATTGGTTTTAATTTTCTAGCAGTAGACCAAACTTTAGTTATGTAAACATTTTTTTAATAACATTTTGGTTTAAGATAAGTTTTATTAATGTTAAAGATTATGCATTTTTATGGAAACACTTGAAGTTTTAAATTCTAAGAAGTTTAATGAAATATTTTAAAACACTTGATTCTTAGTGTTTTATATGGTACTAAGTTTCATTAAAAGGGATCATTAAGTATAAGAAATCAAACTTTTATAGAAATTAAAATGTTAATATCAACAAACTGTATTTCAAGAGTTATCAATTTAATAGAACTATTTTATTTTATAGATTTTCAATTTGTTTTTAAGAATGTAAATGAAGTATAGACAATAAAGTGATTGTTTAATGTTAAGTACTAAAAACAATTAAAAACTGTAGTAAAACATTAAAGTGTATACCAGGGTTTCCTAAAGTGGGCTGTACCGCCCCCTAGGGGCGATTTTAGTAAGTTTGGGGTAGTATTTAGTAAAAGGGCGAAAGGGGGCAGTTTAAAATTTTCTAACTTACACTAGATATTTTTGAGTTGCAGATGAAGAGCAAAAAAAAAGGTCTTAGGTGTATTTATTAGTAATTTTGATACTTACACTAGATATTCTTGAGTTGCAGATGAAGAGCAAAAAAAAGGTCTTAGGTGTATTTATTACTAATTTTGAAACTTACACTAGATATTCTTGAGTTGCAGATGAAGAGCAAAAAAAAACAAAGGTCTTGGGTGTTTTGAATGGTAGTCTTGTTGGAGGAGGTAATAGCCTTTTTTTATTTCTTGAAATAAAAATAATTATTTTCTTGATTAAATAAATAATAAAATTCTTGGGTCAATTTAAAGAAAAGGTTTGGGAAACCCTTGTGTATGCAATGTTTTGTTACCTTTGAGTTGATAAACATTTACATCATTAAGTTTTTTTTTTGTTTACTGCTTATATATAAGTACATTTGTATTGGGTTTTACATTACTAATAGTAGTAATTTATTTGAGTGAATGTAATTAATGTACATTATCTTAGAACATCTTATAGCTATAATTAGAAAATAAAAGTGCTAGCAGTTGTACAAGGAATACAAAGAGTTTTTAGATAAGCTAAGTTGGCTAGTTAAAAGTTTCAGTGAATTTTTTCTTATGTATTATGGTATTTTCTAAGTAAAACTTTGTTAATTCTAAATAGCTTAAAACTGTTTATTAAATGTCTATTTTTATTTATTATTATTATTGTTTAAAGACTATTTTACAAAATTTTTTATTGAAAATTAAGTTTTTTGATAGAATTTTTGTCAAGTGATGCATTGTAAGTGTTCTCAGAACTCTACTTTTTAATAATTATTTGCTAAATAGGTTATTTTTAAATAACCTATTTAAAATATTAAATATGAATTTTAAATGTTATTTCATACTCTTAGTTTAAGACTAGTGTAACAGAATACGTTTGTTTCACCTGTTTATTTAAAAAAAAATATTTAAAGTTAGACTAAACATTTTTAAGCATTAAAAAAATCTTTGGAAGTTTAACTTTTTCTTATTTTAGTAGTAACTCTAATTTTTTGGTTGTTCTAATAATTTTACTTTGAAGTGATTTAAACTTTAACATTAAAAATTTAAAATAACTTATTAATAAGTATTTAATTTTTATTATATACCCGTACTGTAATGTTTTCCTTTTTTTGAAAGTAAAATAATTTGTATTTAAGTAGTTTACAATTAAAAACTAAATTTGTACACTTGGTTTGTAGTTACAAGTATAAACAGAGAAATAATTGCAAATTTAAACTATTTCAAAAATAAATTTTCTTATAAGTTATTATTAGTTTAGAAATCCAAATAAAGATAAAAAAGTAAGTATGAGTAACTACAACTTAAAAGTGATTCAAAGAAAAAATGAACTTTTCAATCTTATTTTTTAGTCTTTATTTTATTAGAGTTTGTTATATTTTATGATCATGATAACCTAGTGTTTATTTTCCTTTGTTTATTTTTTCATTAAGAAGTAGTTTTTTTAAAGCAAGTTTTATTCGTTTAAAGGGAAACTTTTTTAAGTTCTTATTCTGAAATGTACCATTGTAAATGGTGTCCAAGCCCTTAAGAAATTTAAAAATTTTGAATGTTATCTTATTTGAATCAAATTATTAAAAAAATTTAGTTTTAATATTTAACCTTTTTTACAAGTAAAAACTACTGGCATTTTTTTTTTTTTTTTAAGTTAACAAACTTAGAATTTTTTAAAAATGAACTGATTTACACAATATATAAAGAACTATACATTTTTATTTAATAAAAGGTTTCTTTTAAATTTTTTTGAATTGAAAAAAAAAAGGTTTTGGACTTAAATTTGTTCAGTTTGAACAGTAAAAAGTTTTCAGACTTATTTTTAGCAAAAAAAATCTAATACACTTATGTAATATTAAATTAAAAATATTTATATTGTGATTAAAAGTACATATATTTGTTTCTTTTTTTATTTATTTTTTACAGTCTCTTATAGTCCAATTGAAACTTTTTTAGGTTATAGGAAATACAAGTATTTGAGATGCTTTATTTTGTTTAAGATTTGCATTGTATTTCATAGACTAAGTGGAATTAAAAATTAAAGAACTGTATATTTAATTTTAAAACAATATTTTGAAAATATCTGTTAAGTTGTAAAAACTAAATACAATATATTTAAAAGTATATGTTTTAATTTTTTTTGTTGAAAATACAAAATTATACTAAACTTTTGATAAGGACTTACATAATATCCTTATAATAACTAAATGAAAAAAGATTACAAATTAAGCTTTACTAATATTACCCAAAATTACTTATTTTGATGACAACTTGTTTAATGAAACACAAAAGTACAATTATAGAATAAATTGTAAAATGTTTAATTTAGTTGGAACGTTGAAAAAAAGTTTTGGTAATCAACAAAATCAAATCATTAAGTCTATCATATGCTCATACAGTAAGGACAACACTATAGATGTTTCTCAGCTTAGAAAGCCATACAACTCATCTAAAGACATACTTGATCAAAAAAGTCTTGAGAGCAAGAATCCATTTGAAGTTTTTGATAAGTGGATGAAGTTAGCATGTGAAACACCAGAAATTGAGGAACCAACTGCAATGTGCCTAGCAACCGTTTCTCAAAACAATATGCCAACAGCAAGAATGGTTCTACTTAAAGGCTATAGTGAAAATGAAGGCTTCAGTTTCTATACAAACTCGCGAAGTATAAAGGGCCAAAATATAGCTTTTAATCCTCATGCTTCTCTTGTTTTCTACTGGGAAAAACTAAACAGGTTAAAAAATAAAAGAGCCTTAATTTTAATCAAATATAGATTAAAGCATTATTATTTAACTGGTAATTTGTTAATATTTTTGTTTAGGACATATCAAACGTATTTTTAGATATAAAAAAGTATTTTAAAACACAAAAAAGTAATTATAAAAGTATTAGAAACTTTTAAAAATAACTAAGCTGATCTAAATTTTTATTGTGTTGTATGAAATTATCGAATTACTTGTTACTAAAATTACCTTGATACAGTTATCGACTGTATCTGGTAAATTTTTGTTTTTATCAACTTGTTTATATGAAATTTTAAATAAAATATAGTGTAATATTATATAACATTATATAGCAAAAATAATTATGTTTAATTATAGCTATGATGAAAAAAAATTGAATGTTTTTTTGGATAAAAGTTATAAAACAAAATGTTTATATTAAGTTGTTCTGTTTTTAAAAAAAAAATTTAGTCATTTTATTTTTAATAGATATCTGTTAAAACTTAAGAATAATATTTGTTTCCTACATGTAATTCTAGTTTTAACTTTCATTTTATGTTTGATATAAAGCTAAGTAATATTGTTATTTAATAAGTTAGTTTAATTATTTAGCATTTAAGATGACTGTTCATCATACAAGTGTTGCAATAATTAAAAAAAAACTTTTTAAGCGACTCAGTTTATCATAAAAACATGTATTCTCTTTAGTACTTACAATTAACCTCAATAAAAAACTATCTATGAAAATAAAATTCTATCTTTATTAAATTTATACTAAGCAAAAGTTTAAAGTTTGTTATAGTTTTGTAGCTAACTAGTTTTGTAAAAATATTTTTTAATTTAAAGTCATACGTTATATATAAAGTACTTTTGTTGCTTAAACTTTTTTTAAATGATTAATGATACTCTGTTTAAGTATTTTTCTATTTTAATTTATTAAAACTTGAATCAAAACTTAATAAATAAGGATTTTTTTTAAGTTTAATGAAGTTGTTTTTAATTTTAAACTTAATTGATCTAAATTAAACTTCAAACAAACAGAAGCATCAGAATTGAAGGAAAAGTGAAGCAACTACCTAACGCTACCATCGATGAATATTTTGAAACTCGACCAAAATCAAGTCAACTAGCTGCGCATGTCAGCCAGTACCAGAGCAGGCCAATAAAGGACAGACGGGTTTTACAGGATAGATTTGAAGAGTTAGAAAAACTTTACAGTTTAGAAGATGCCAAATTGTCTCGGCCAGAGTTCTGGGTCGGCTATTCGGTCATTCCAACCCGTTTAGAGTTCTGGCAGGGACAGAGCACCCGCATGCACGACAGGATTGTCTTTGCAAAACAAAACAGTTTGTCAGATGATTTAAATGAATACACTGAAGGTGTTGGTGGCTGGTTTCATGCCAGATTGGAGCCTTGAGAAAACGGTTTACTAAAAAAAAAAGCTTTAAATTAGTTAATGTTTTTTTAGATTTTAAAATGTTCTACTTCAAAATTTTCAATTTATATAGTGTTTTTCAAAAAGTTTGATTGTAAATAATTAACTGTGATGTATTTTAACAAAGAAAGTTGTGTATTTTTTTATCAAATTTATTATGCATTAATTCAGCTTTTTTTTAATATCTCAAAACAGTATTTAATATACTTAATTCGAAAACATACTTAATTAAGCTTTTTTTTAAATACACAAAATATTCTTTATTTTTTGCTTGGAAAATTTCGAAATTACAAGTTTAAATTATAATAATTATTTAGATCTTTATAATGATTCTGTTTATTTTTTAAACAAAAATAAAATTTTCTAAAATTTAAAAATATTCTTAACATTTTATTTTCTAAATTTTTGCGTCCTATTCTATGTGATATTTAGTAGTACTAGTATAAGCGTCATTATAATTGTTTTTAGCACCTTGTTTTAATTTCATAAATCTTTAATTGATTATCTTGTATAACATTACATTGTATCTACAATTGACATGTATTTGTTTGGTTTATGGTTATATTACTTCAGTTTACTTGTTTTACTTTTATAGAACTTTGATAGTAAGACTGTTGATTTTCTTAAGATTATATTTACTAGAGGAATTCTTTATTTATTCTTAAATTTTTATAGATCAAATTAGGTTTTAAATTTAGTCAAAAAGCTAATATCACGTCTTTAATACTAGCAGCGATTATTGTTTTATTTTAATTATTAACTTCATAAAATCAGTTTTAAAATACAGAGTTAACAAACTATCTTTAACATATTATATATTTTTTTAGTTTGAAACTAATATTAAACTCAGTATTCCGACATCAGTAGTAAAAAACTAGTGGATTTTTTTATAATTTTTAGTAAAAATAAAATTAATATATCTAATTTCCATAACAAATTGTAGTTTAATGTGTAAGGTAAATAATCTATGAGTGATATAAAAGTATCATTTTTGTAATTTTTGTATGCTTTTAATAAAACATACTATTTTAATTAAATAAAATGACATAGATAAATCTAAAATCTAAGAATTCATTTTCTCAAATTAAAACTCTATAATGCTTTTTGTTTTCTAAATATTTCTACTATTTAAATTAAGCAAAAGTCTCGTAAATTCATGTAAGGTCCAAAATATAAACTGATTTTCATCACGGCTTTACTTGTAACTAAACAAAGTTATGTTAAAGAACAAAGCTTGATTTAAAGAAAAGCTTTGAAACATTTTATTAAAAGCTATTTGTCAGTATTAAATCTAACGAGTTAAAAAAACTTTTGTTCTAGATTAAAATTTTGTTTAATGTTTGTCATTTTATAAAATAGAATCGAGCTAGATTAATAGTTTCAAAATTAAAAGCTACACAAAATATATATATTTTTTTATAATCACCTAGCTAAAAAAGCACGATTAAAACATGATAAGACCAAGTTTTATTTAGGTTTAAATACTTTTATTAGTACTCATTTCATTATTTTTTAGGTAATTATAATGAAAAATTGTTTAAATATAATAATATAGTACAATTTTATTTTAAAACGCTTGCATTACCCGTAAATATTTATTATGCTCAATAAACAATTTATAATTTATACATTGTTGATTGAACGATAAAAAAAACGCCAAAAAAGTTTGGTGTAAGGACCTGGTGAACGAAAAAACCTTTTGCAGGGTTCGTGCGCCTCAGGCTAAATCAGTTTTTTTGAAAAAAGATGAAAAACGTCAGGCTAAATCAGTTTTTTTATTTAAAAATTTGAGAATCTCAGTTTTTCTCAGTTCAAATTCTTGAAAATTTTTGATTAAAAAAATTGAGAAATCTTTTTAAGATCAAATTGGGATGTGAATTTATTTTTAAATAAAGATTTAGTTACTAAAAACAAAATCAGTCAGTGTTTGTAAAAATAAATGCTTAAAACCTTTTGTTGAATCTTAAATTTTTTTTCAAGAATCTTCATTATTATATTTTGAGTAGAACATTTACGTCATAATTATGAAAATTCATTATAGAAATACAGTTTAAACATTACAGTTTAGTTCAACAATATAGCTGTCTGTTTAAATTTGTTTACATCAGCTATGTTTTTCAGATCTTGATTGGTTGAACTGTTTTAATTTCTAATTTAAAGGCTTTATTCATTTATTTTACTGTTTGTTTAAAGTTATTAGAGATAATCACAACACTAAAACTTAGATTTAGGATATACGTACTAAGTTTTGTGGGAGTACAATTTTTAGGTACAATTCATTTTTCTTTACAAGAACAAAACATTAAAGGTTTTTTTTTAATTTAAGTGTTAGCTTTTTAAATCTGATATGACATCAACAATCACTGTATTTATTTAGAGTTTAGAATTTATAATTATGTATCAAGTTTAAGTATTAGTCAAAATACTATAATAAACATTTTAACTTACTTTAATACTCGTGTTTAAGCATTTCATTTTAAATTTTAATAAAACACGACAATGCACGTCGTTTTATTATAAATCTTCTGGTTATATGTTTTTAATTAGTGTTTAATTAAATTAAACAATTGTGTTTAGTAACATATATTAAATTTTTACACTAGTAATAAATTAGATATATCACTTGTTTTAAAACTTATCACTGAATTTGTTATGTTAAGAGCATAGGGGAGAAAATCACCTTTTTCACAATTTAGTCTTATTTTATTGTTGTAACTAAACTATGAGTTGCTTTTTACAGATTTTCAAAGCTCAAAATATTTTTGAGATAAAGCTGGTTGAAATCGGATACTACAATAGTACTAATCAAGGCCCCCCAATACTTACAATGACTTCTAAAGGGTATTTTCCTTACTTTGAAAAAATGTCAGGCTAAATCGGTCTCAGTCAGACTAAATGAAAAAAAATTCGCGCACGAACCCTGCTTTTGGTTATCGAGATTTGCTACTTAAAGTTTGCTATTTTTTTTATTTGGCTACTAGTTTGCTATTTTAAATAGTGAAAGCTTTTTAAGCAATCATCAGTTTTAATGGTAATGAATTTTTCAAAAGGTCATTTGATGGAAAAAATATATATCTAGTTTAAATTAAATAAGTTTTATTCGAGCAAAAAAAAAAAGATTAATTCTACATAAGCTACCATTTTTTGTATATGTTTTGCAAGTTTCGATCTTACAACTACTGAAGTTTATATTTTAGTCATTAATACCTTTTTCACCAAAACGTAATGAATTAGGCAAAGCGAAAATACTTTATTTCAGGAAATTATAGTAAAAATTATTTATAAAAAGTCAGTTTTTATGTAAAATGTGTTATTAGTACAAATAATATTTTTTAATTAGAGTTATATAACTATGGTTACAGTTTCTTTTTAACTTATTTTCAAAATATAATAATTTTCCTATTCTGAATTAAAGCTAAACTTTAGAGAATAAACAAAATATATTATTTTCAATAGACTACGTAAATACGTTTACATATCATAATAGAGTTAATTTTAGAAAATAGTTAAATGATATTTTTTATAGTTGAAATAATTTTGACATTCTTGCTTTTTTATTGTGAACAACCATTTTCTCTATACCATGCTAACAAATTAATGCTTGACTGCAATCTGAAGTAAACAAATTACTATAATATTTAATTAATATATAACTTTTCAGTTGTTTAATTATTTTATAATCAAGTTAACTGTTTTGTTAGCATATACTTTATTTGATTAATAAATATTTGCTCTTCATAAAATAAAAGTTAGTTAAGATTGTTACAAAAACATAATAAGTATTGTTATTTAAAAATATATAAGATTAATTATTTTTTTAGGTAGAAAATCATTAAAACTCACTCTCCCCTCTGCATCAATAAAATTTTTCTGAAGGTCAAGCAAGTGAGTTTAAGCTCATCATGTGTTATTCCACCTACCCTATCTTTATATTTATTAGGAAAAAAAATGACAAATAAGAATATACATTCAAAATACACTTAAACAGTTAACTGAAAAAAAAGTATACTTTACAATCAGAAATATATATATATACGTTTCTTACAAATTAATCTTAATTATTGATCAGTGAGAAAGATTAAAAAAAGGGCTAAAAGTTAAAGAAGGAGATTGATTCAAAAAAAAAGTCAAAGTTTTTAAAATGTTGCTTAAAAAATCTTTTAAAACTTTGGGCCTTATCCAAACTTTCCTTTTTTTTTAATTTCTCTACTACATATTCCTGAATAATAAAAAGATGAAGCTTTTGTTGCATTTTATATATACAGGTTGGCCATTAAACCTAGAATCCTTGAAAAGCCTGAAATTTGATAATTTAGGCTAAGAAAATCCGAAATTTGGGAAATTTTGAAAAAGTCTGGAATTTTGGACAAGAACCACTAAAAAACCTGAAATTTTGAACAATTCTTAGGTGTAAAGTAGTAAAATTTTGATTTGACACAAAAAATTTATAATATTGATTAAGAAAATTGTCATCATCAAATTTTTATTTTATTAAAACACAAATTTAAAACAGCTTTATAGTACCTTTTTAATGCTGTTGCACTACTTAACACAGTTTTTAAACTTAACAACTAAACTTAAAACAAATTCAGTTTGAATACAAGTCAGAAAAATTGGAAGAAATTCAGTAAACCTAGAAAACTTTCTCAAAAACTATTGGCCACCCTGTATATATACATATATATAACTAAAATATTTTTTCAATCATTTTGATAATTTAAAAGCTTTAGTTATTTCAATAGCAAAGGGTTTCATACTATATCATCTAAAATATGTAAAAAAGAAATGTATAAATAAAAGTTTCAGGTAATTTCTTTGTAGTTATAGAAAGTTTTAATTTGTCATGAAAATAAAATTTAGTTTGCGTTAATTTTAAACATAAGTTAAGAAAAATTTGGAATTTAAGCTTACATAACTTCTCAAATACTTTAAGGAGAAAAAATAACAAAACCAGTTTTGAAAAGATGAAACTCAGTTCTACTCATTATTTTACAGCTCTTAGTTTGATACTTTTTCAACAAAAAAGTCAATTATTCTTTATTGGAAACATTTTTTTAATTTACTAACTACAAAATTTACACCTGAAAAAAGTTGTGTCAGATAAATTTGCTTTGAGGCTGGATCCAGCACAAGCTGTATGTGCCTAATGGTATCTACTACCAGTATTTTGTAACCTTTAGCATACCTATTTTTTAATGTTTCTTCATTTAAATCATGAATAGCCTCATATTTTAGTTTTTACATTTATTAGTGTTTGAAACATTTAAGTTATTTCATTAATTTAAATTAAGTTTCTTTAGTGATGATAATTCTTTATCAATTAAATATTTTATGTAATTTTTTCAAGAAGTAATGGGACTTTTTTTTAACCTAAAACACATACGTTATAACATAAAGTAAAAACTAATCTTTTTTAAATGTAGTAGTTGTGTATTTTTTTGAATAAAATTAAATTGGGACTTGTATTTATTTCTATATTATCTTTATTACAGTGATATATTTGCTTAAATGTAATTATTATGGAACCCAGCGGTAGTTTTGATTCAAGTAAAACAAATTACAACAATGAAATAGTCTGTGGTTAGATTTTTTTTATTTTAGCATATAGCATTCTAATCGATAATATTTTTAAATGCATTAACTTTTAAAAATAATAAGGTTGTTGTATTTATTTTTGTACAGAAGTTTCAACAAATTTTTATATAGTTAGATTATTATTATTTAATAAAGCTTTATATGTCATAATACACCTACAGTGCATACTATACAGTGCAAAGGAAATGATTAATGCTTAATAATTCTATAACATATTTTTAACTAGATCCAAGTTTTTTACATTATTTAGATATTCATAAGTAGTGATATTATTTGTTTGTGATCACTTTAGCTGTTTTTGAGATAAATTAATTAAGTTAAATCTACTTGATGGTTATCATTAAAGTATTAAAAAGTTTACTTTAAATTTAGATCCTTAATGGTTTGAACAATATAATTTTTTTTTGAACATTATGAAAAATATAAAAGTATTTAAATTAAGAAATGCTTCTAATCAGTTTAACTAAGGCCAAAGAAATCTTTTTTTTAAAGATTATCTATTTTTATAAAGTTTAATCATACCTATCAAAAACCTTTATTAACTCAAAAACAAATCAAAAGAACTCAAGAGTTATAAGGATTTAAAGTTAGTGAATTTCTTAGGCCCCTTATGGAAAGTGTAAGTCAAAAACATATACATGTTTTACTTCGTTTTAAAACCAATCCCCTTCAACTTATTACACCTGGATTATTACTTATGTTTTATCGATTCACCCTACAATTTTTTTTTTAATTCATTAAAAAATATAATTATCCATGTAATATGCAACTTTATTTTTAATTTTTCTGATGTAAAATATTTACTTTTTAATAAAAAATAAATTGCATAAAAACTTTAAATTATTTTGCTCAAAAAATAAAAAATATAGGTAGAATATTAGAAGTTATTTAAATTTCTAAAATAGTTGTCAGTAAAGAATTTGTTATCATTAGTTTGTACTGGAAACTTTCTACAAATATGCCTGTATCTCAAGAATTAACTGAAATTTCATATTATGTTAAACTTTTTTATAATGCATACTTTAGCTGTATGCTAATCCTTGCTAATAAAAAAAAATGATTTATTATTATTTTTTATTATTAATAATAGCATAGTTCTGCAAGTTTTATTTAAGTGTTCATTGAACTTTTAAAACTTTTAGTTTTTGTTATTGAGTATGTTAGTTTAAGAGCAAAGAAACTACCTTTTAGTGTGAGGAAAAACTAAGGTTAAAATTAAATACAAAATAAGTTAGAATAACTTTTATTTTTCTTTGTTAGATTACTAAGTTCTAATAAATACAACTATTTTGATATAATACTAGTTTTATTTAATAATAAATAATATTTAGAAATGTTAAATAAGTTTAGAACTTCAAAAGTAACTGATAAGTCCACTTACGGAGCTTTTTTATATAGTACAGTGCTTCTCTGGTCATCAACTTTTGGGTTCCTCACTTATCAGGCCAATTTTGATCAAGAAGTAGATTTATTTAAAATAAGTTTAAAATATCAATCTTTTCATGTACTTTTAAGTTACAAGATTACAATAAAATTTTGTAACTTTTAAGTAAGGAGAATAATATTTATAACATTATATTTAATAGTTTATATTAGATAAGATATTGTTAATAGCTGAAGATTATGCTTAAATTGTTTAAACGAGTGAAACACTCTTTTGGTAGTTAAATTTCAAAGTTTGAAGTTGAAATCAACGTTTTACTATAAAAACACGATTAATTCAGCTTTTATAACTAAGCAAGCAGTCATAGTTACATCTCAGTTCTAAAATTTTCTCAAATTAATGTTATAATTCATAGTTTTTATGCTCTGTAAGTTAAAATTTTTTTTTGTTCATTTGCAAGCTTTTTTGAGTTTCTTATTGTTAAATTAGTTTTAAACTTCATAAAGTATTGTTTCTTTTGTTCTTTGACTGTTTTAATATGTTGCTTGTATCTTTAAAAAAAAAGAAAATAAGGGTAAAATAACTAAAAATTTGGTGTTTGTTTTTTGTATACATTGTTTAATATAAAATAGGTACTTTATTAGAAAAAAAATACAATGTTTGTAGTTATCTGGCCAAAATTATAAAAAAAGCTTGCCCATTATGGCCGGATAAGTGAGGAAGCACAGTTACTGTTTACCTTAAACATTAAAATTACTTTAATTGCACTGAATAAATGTTTTATATATTCTTTTTTTTTTTAACAAATTAAAGTACATTTCAGTATTTTATAAAAAGTTTACTAATGTTATGATATATATAAATTTTGAAAATTGTATATTTAAACTTACATACTACTAAAATTCAACTTAAAATAAATTCAAGTTGTTTGTGTGTTTTTTCCTTACAACATTGTAGTAAGTTTTTTTGTCATAATTTTTCTAGTATTATTTATTATATTTTATAGTTATTTTTTGATTCACATTAGTTTATTTTTTATGTTAACAAGAAAGAAAACATTTATTTTTAATTTGTAGAACTAACCAATACAAATGATTTGCCAAAAAATGCAAAAGATAATCAGGAAATGCACAATTGGCAGGCAACCAAAGACAGTGTGAAAGACAGATTGGATTTTATTCTTACCAACTCAATTCAAACTGACGTGGATTTTTTGGTCGGAAAAGGACCATTGGCTAAAAAAATTTCGGCCCATAAGGTTTTCGATTTTAATTTTTATATTTATAGACTGTTTTCTCACATAATAATTGAAGTATGTTTATTTTAAAATAGTTTTGTCTTTGTCCTTTTTTTATTTATTAAATACAATCCAGCAATTTTAAAAAGTTTGGAAAGTTTACAATTTCATTATCATTTAGCTCTCACCAGTTAACAAAGATAAAAACTAATAAGTGTGCAATGAATGAACTATTAAGCCATAGAAAGACAAATGTAAAATTTTATAACTATCAAATTTATTTGAACCAAAAATAAATTTATTGTCTAAAGATTTAAACTTGAGTTGAAAAACTTGAATTGAAGCATCAAAAAATTATTGACAACAGATAAAAAGGCTATAAATCTGAATAAATAAAAAACATTACCAAAACAAAATAATAAGTTATTTATTTAAACTATTTAAACTTATAAACATATTGTTGTTTACAGATTTTCTGTCTACAAGTTTAAATAAACAGAAGTTTAACAACTGAAAGTTGTCATATGTTTCTAGACAAATTTTATATCTGCTATCCATTTATTTCTCTGCACATTTTAAATTGTTCAGGAAATTTTCGTAAATTTAATTGTTTTTCTTAATATTTTGCCACGTCATTAAAAGCGGGCTTTATAAGCTTTTTTTGCATTGAAAACTAATAATATAAATATTGCTATACTGATGGTGTGTGTTGCATATTTAATACTTTCATTGACCGAGGGTTGAATTTGTACACAACATTTCTACCTGTATAAAAAAGGCAGAGATAAACTAGGCAATAATATGACTAAATAAGAGTATATTGAGCAATTTACCTATTTTTGATCCACATTATATTGTTTATTGAACGACAAAAAATTTGCTCAAAAGATTTGGTCAAAGTTCCTGGTGTACAAAAAACCTTTTCGTTATTGAGTCATACACCAGAACAGTTTAACGTCATGCCCAGGACAATCCTTGTTAAGTTAAATTGATAATGATGATACGCCTTCCAATAATTCAAGCAGTGACATATACATTGGATGAAACTTTGTTTTGTCATTAAAGAAAAAAAGTTTAGCTAATATTTTTTTTTTAATTATAAAACTTACTAAAATTATTATTAAGTATTTTTTTTTCATGTAAAATCAGTGTAAAATTTTAGAATAATTAGATGGTTAAAAAATTAGCCGAGTTATAATACATTTTTTGTTTTTGTTTTTAAATACATAAGTGTGTCTGTGCTTAAATAGATATTAGTGATGAATAGTGTCACTTTATTTAAATTTTTAAAATGTACTGTGTTATTTTTCAGCTAATACTTAGCGTTGGAAGTGCAGTTTTTGATTCCATGTTCAACAGCTTGTTGGCAACCTCTGATAAACAAATAAAAATTCCTGACATTGAACCTTCTTCATTTAATACAATGCTTCAATTTATTTATACCGACAAAGCCACTATAAATGCAGATAATGTTATGACAACTTTGTAAGTATTATTTTCTAAAAGTTTTAATTCTGACTTTTTTAACAGTTGCATAAGTTTAATCTAAAAAATGTAAAAATATAGTTTATTTAGTATTAAGCTGTGTACGTTTCTCTTACAAAAATAACTTAAAGAGTTTACTTTTAGGCTGTATTTATCGAAAGTTGTTCAGTAAAAAAGTAAGTATTGTTTTTTTTCAGATATGCAGCAAAAAAGTATGTTATACCAGCATTAGAAATGAAATGTGTTGAGTTTTTGAAAAACAACTTAGAACCTGAAAACGCGTTTTTATTATTAGGACAGGCAAGAATATTTGATGAACCTCAACTGGCTTCTCTTTGTCTTAATTGCATCGATCAAAATACCAAGGAAGCTTTCAAAGCTGAAAGTAAAATCGAGTTTAATATTTTTTTAAAACTGTTACTATTGAGTGCAAAACATAAAATAAATTTCGTTTATTTTGATATTTGATTTCATTTTAATTATTAAAATGAAATTCATTTGTTGTTTTTGAAAATTGTTTAGGAATTTCAAAAAAAAATAATGATAAGTATTTTTATATAATATCTTTTTTTATTTAAAATCACAAAGATAAATTTGATATTTAACTCGTTTTGAAAATTAAACACATAGTTTAGCCAAAAAAAGATCTACGTCTCAGTTTATAAAAACTGTTACATTACTGTGTTATATGTTTTGAAAATTCTTACCTATGTTTCTAAACTTTAAAAATTTGTTTTTTTTCTTGTATTTAGAAAATAGTCTACCACAGTAGTAGCTCTTATTTATTACTTTCTATTTGTGTGTTAATGTAGTAGTTGATCTAACAATATAACTATACTTTAATTAATTCAGCGTTTTTGGACATCGATATAGAAACTTTGAAACGAGTTTTGCAAAGAGACACTTTAGGTGGAATGAAAGAGTATCAGCTGTTCATTGCAGTAGAAAGGTCGCTATTTGTTTTTGTTTTAATTTTTTATAATGATAAAATAATTAATGTATTATTATATATGTATAATACGTTTTTTAAAGGTATAGTCTCTTTTGTATAACCACTTTAACTTGTTTTAAACATTGAAAATTTTCAAGTGTTAAGGTTTACGTTAAAACTTTTGCTTGAATCTATTTTATATCATTAAGTCTGTAAATAATAAGTAAACATTTTACGTGAATGTTTATTAAGAATTTAAATTTTTTATCGCTAAAACTTATTTCAATATTAAAAATTTAGTATCGTAGCAAATTATTGTAGTATATTTTTAAATTCGTTAACAAAATATTAGTTTTTATTAACTTTTTACAGCTGTCTTAAATTATTTCAACTTATTTTATTGTTTCCTATACCAATTTATATCTTAATATCAAGCTTAAAAAATATTACACCTAACTGCAATATCTTTATAAGGTGTTATTCTAAAGTTTAATTTTACATAATTTATCTTATAAGAATTATAAGAACAAATTAAAAAACAGTTTTTGTCTAGTAGATTTTATGAAAAGTTATACCTTGAGATGTCTGCATAGTAAAAGTTTACCAAAAACTATCTTACCTTTTAAATTTTAAGAAATTATCGTAGAAATAAAACACATTAACTTTAATACATATGAATCAAGAAATGGCGTACTTTTTTTGGATTAATGTTATTTAACGTAGATTATTGAACACTGTTTTTAACAAAATGTAAACATTTGGTTTATTAAACACAGCATATCTTTAGTAAATTTCAGAAATGTCTTAAAATCCAGTTTAATTTTGAAGTTTTTAAAATTTTCAAGTATTAGCATTTAAATTGTTTTCAACTTATTTAACTATATTTGTTTATTTTAAATTAAAAATTAAATAAAGCTGGGCTAACGCGGAGTGTGATCGTCAAGGAATTGAGAAATGCGGAGTGAACAGAAGAAAAGTTCTGGGATCTGTGCTCGATTTGATCAGGTTTCCACTGATGCTCGTAGAAGATTTCGCCAAACACTGCGCACAATCAGGAACTCTGAAGGACAGCGAAATTGTTAAAATATTTTTGTATTTTCATTCGAAACCTAACAACCCGGTGAGTTGTCTAATAGTACTTGTGTTCTTTTATTAAAGAAGTAGTTTGGTTTCATTATTACTTATAAAAGTTAGTTTTGCTCTGTTATTAAAAATAAAGTTTATTAACTGAACGTTAACTGTAATTTCATTTCAAAAGTTTTAAGACTCAAACGCTTTAAATTTCATTTATTTTATATTAATTTGTCCATAATTTTGTTCTTCTGTGATTAATTTTGGACTTTAAGAAAATTATTTTTGTTTTTTTAAGATTGCGTATTCGAATATCAGCAGAAATTCTGCTTCAGGAAAAGAATACACTTTTAACCGTTTTAATGGAATAGCTGAAAGGTATAGCTGCTTAATAACTCAATTTTTCTGTACAGTAAATAAAATTCTTTCTCAAAAACAGATGGGGCTATTCCGGTACTTCAGACTCCATAAGATTTTCAGTGAACACTAAAATAAATTTGTTGGGTTTAGGTGTATATGGAGCAACAATGGGGCCAACTCCTTACCAAGTTGATATAGACGTATGTTGTTCTTGTTTAAGGTTCTTTGATTAAGTATAATGCATTAAACTTTTATAATAAAAACATAATTGACTTGATGGCTGTTTCAAGTTATTCAAATTAAAAATGTATATACAGTCTTTTTAATAAACCATATATAATAGAAGACATATACCTACAGTGCAAATTATTCGACAATGGACAATCGATTGGAAATAACTCAGTTGAATTCATTTGTGATGGCTCTAAAAAACCAATCCGTATTATGTTCAAAAGACCAGTTGAAATCAAAGCTGAGTTTCCTTACATAGTGTCAGCTAAAATTAACGTTAGTACAAAATTTTATTGTCCGTAAATCATAACAGCTATTATAAAAAAAAATCGTTTGTAAACTTAAAATTGTGTACTTAGCAAAATGAATTATAAAATAGCTAAAATTTAAATACTTGAAATCATATAGAATTAAAAAATAACTATTGAAAAAATAAATAATAAGCCAGATAAATGTATTTTTAGGTTATGTGAAGTTTGTAAATACGTTTATGTCAAAATATTCAGTTTAAGAAAATAAAACGTACATCTTTAACATTTTATAAGTACTGAAAACTATTGTTTTTTTAATTGATTTAAAAAAGAAATTCAAATAAATGTAAGATAATAAATACAAATTCTTAATTTTATTTTTTTGTACATCCTCACATGGATGTGTTATAAATTTAAAAAGTAGCATTGTACAAAAAGCTAATATTTTTTATGACGAAAATTAAGATATAAAAAGTAAAGTTTATTTTTGTAAATTTTCAACAATATGATTTTTGATTAAAACTAAATCTTGAAAATTAAAAAAAAAATACTTATACATTGACTAAAATTACTATTTATTTTTTTTTTTGTAGTATAATACAAAGCAGATTTTGTTTTTCTAAAAAGTAGTTTTAATCAAGCATTGCAAAAAACTTGTTAGGTAGATCAGGGCTCCCACAAGGTCAGGAAAAAATGACAAAAGTTAGGAAAAAATAGGGTTTTTGAAAAATAGTCAGGAAATTTGACAGAATTCAAAAAAACTTTAGATTTTGTCAGTTCAAATTTACAAAATTCCTTATTTTCCAGACTCTTTAAACGGTGAAAAATTAATTAAAAATATTTTAAAGTCCTGCTAAAGTTGCAAAATTTTCCTATAAATTTACAAAATTACCAATTTCCAATGCTAAAATATTGTTTCTTTTTTCAGACAAGATGTGTTTATAAAGTTAGAAAATACAAGTACTTTGTTGATAGACCTGTTAATTGCAAATACATCAGTCATACACAGATGGTTTAAGTGATGTAATGGAAGTTAGATGATTGAATTCAGAAAAAAAGAAATGTTTTTTTAATATGTATAAAAATAAATTGAAAGTTTTATATAGTTTTAAAAGTTTGATTATGTGTTTTAGAGTAAGTTTAAATTAAGAGTTTGATTTAGAAAAGTCAGGAAAATTTTTGGAAAAAGTTAGGAAAAGTCAGGAAATTTTTCTCAGCTTGGTCTGTGGCAACCCTGGAAAAAAAATATATTGTAATTTTATATTACTGAAAATAAAAATGCTACTAGGATCTATTTCATGATTTATTCTAACTTATAATTGTATTCTACTCAAGCAGATTATGTTTCAATGTTATATTGCTTAAATTAAAAAGCAAACATTTTTCTATCCATGTTGGTTAAAAATTTAAAACACGCCCTCTGAAATCATCATTTATAAGGATAAGTTTAAACAACACATAATCCATATTTTAAGGGCCAGGAAAGTTACTATGGGACGGGGGGCAAGAGTCGACAAATGAAAGTTCTGACGAGTAAGGACAAAACTGTCAAGTTCTCGTTTCACCACGTGAAAGGAAACAACAATGGCACCTCCGTGGAAGACGGGCAAATACCTGAACTTATTTTCTCTGTTTGATGCACCATAGAAAAATAGAGTAGAAAATTTATATTGATCAGTTGTATTAATTTAGTTTAATTCGCGTTTTTAAACTTAGTTTACTTCACGTCTGACCTTCTTATAATTAATCTTTATGCTCAATGAATTTATTCTTGGTTCAGTTACACTAAACTTGTTCAGTAAAACAATATATAGCTTAAAATATAAATAACTTGTTGTTAGCTTAACTTTTGTAACATTCATTGATTTTTAAGGTGTTTACTTTGTTTGCTTTACTTAAATTTTTCTATACAACCTTTTGTTCTGTATAATTTGTTAAAAACTGACAGAAATATTGTTGCTTAAGTGTTTCTGTAAAAATTCTTATATGGTTTTTTTGTATGTATAGTCTCAAAGTTTTACAAAACTATACTTACGCTTTTTTAAATGTTATTAATTTCTACAATGTGCATTAAACAGTTAAACTCTATCAATAAACAAGCTTAAAGTCTGAAAAAAGATAAAATGCGTAGTTATTGATTTTTTTAGATATTCTATATTTTAAACAAGGCTTTTAAAGTGTACTTACTTGTTTCTTTATTTCTTTATAATTTTTTATTGTAGTAGTTTATTTTTTAGTTTATTATTATTCCATGCAATTATTTTGGCAATCTTTTCTTTTTTTTGTTACACTAGCCAACCAAACTACTGTTTTTTTTAATTTAAAGTTAATTTCCTATAATTAATAAATTAGCTTTAGTAATTTATCTTTATTTGTTTTATTCATTAAACAGCATAAAGTAGTATTAGTTTAAGTACCCAAAAAAATCGTTTACTTTTTTCAAAATAGCTAAATTATTACATGACCACTAAATTTTTTATGCTGCTTCTAATTTTTCTAAATTAGTCGGTTGTAATTTACATCTGCTTTTTAGTATTTAATCTTCATAAATTCTTAACAAAAGGATCCTTTAAAGTTAAAGATTTAAAAATTTTGTTATAAAGCATTAATTCGTTTATTTTATATAACAAAAAAAAATACAAGCTTCTTAAATAGTTTAAGTTAGTATATATAATGCTGTACTGATATGACGACTCAGACATACTTTTTGATAAAAATACAAATAGTTTTTAAATTAAGCAGTACCTTCTTTAAAACTTATATTCAAGTAGTTTTGCAAAAGTCATAAAACTAATAAAAAATTAAGAAGCCTAATCTATTTTATATTAGTTTTGTTTAAACTATAAAACAAAAAAAACATTGCGACATTTTCTAGTCGTTAATGAGGAAATGGTTATTTATTTTTATGGTTTTATTAAAATGGTTCAGATATCGACTGAAGTTTATATTTGTTACACAGTATTCTTTATTTTACTAACATAAAATTATCATAAAAACGTTACTTAACTAAGAAAAAATAGTTTTTATGATTGTTAGAACATTTATAAATCCGTTTAGTACATAGACAGATTATTGAGGCAACACAAAAAATTGTTTCTAATTTTAACTTAATTTTTTGTGTTATGTCAGAAAAGGCAAATAGAAAAAGCTGAATACTAAAATGATACAGTGATATAAGTATTTATAGCAAAAAGGTATTTTTACTTTGATTTTTCTAGAGTCATCGAGCAAAGAATTTTCTTAGAATACGACTGTTTCTGATAACATCGATATGTTTTATAAACTAAAGTACTTTTATTAAAAGCAAGGTTTCTAGTAAGTTGAAAACTTGTAAGTTTTAACATAAATTAACAGATCGTTAACTTCTGTTTCATTTAAGAGTAAAATTATTTTCATAGCTGATACACATTGAAAAATGAAGAACAGCAAAAACTATGTTTTGAAAATGTATAACTAGTTTACCACTAATAATACAGTACGACAAATCCTTCATGATTTAAATAAATGAAATAAGCAAATTAAAGGTATTAATTTTTTATTACAGAAGTGTTTCAATCCGTAACAAAATTATCACAAGCTGTATCTGAAATAACATATCTAATATTTTACTAGTTATGTTTGAGGTATATTGAAGTAATTAAAAAAATTTGAGCTGCAAAAATAATAACACTTAATTTTAATTAGTGATCTACCGGGTATACAATCTAGATTCGGTCGGATCCTAATTTTGTCGAACTGGTAGAACAATAGTTTTGGTATATGCTCTCCAAAAATAGACCGGGACCCAATTATTTAAAATGAGCAGTAGTCATTTTTTTAATGAATGTACAAAAAAAAACAGGCCTAACTAAATATATAACAAAGCGTTCCCTAAAAAGACACAAGTAAACTCTATTGAGCGTAATGAGAACAATAGTTTTGGTATATGCTCTCCAAAAATAGACCGGGACCCAATTATTTAAAATGAGCAGTAGTCATTTTTTTAATGAATGTACAAAAAAACAAGCCTAACTAAATTTATAACAAAGCGTTCCCTAAAAAGACACAAGTAAACTCTATTGAGCGTAATGAGCTAAATGTAAAACAGCAAAGTGCACAAGAACGAAATGAAACAATTACTATCGCAAAAAAGTCTTATGTTATCTTAAAATTTTGAATCACTCAATTTTTTAGTTTGATAATAGATATTGAGTTTAATATTTCCTTATTTCCGTAGACTCATACAATTTATTTATGTATATTAACTACTTTAAATATCTTAAATAGAGAACATGCTTTTAAGCCTTTTACGTTTAAGCTAAAATTGCATTTTTTAAAATCTTCATTTTAAAGGTTTGATTTCCTCAGGTATGTAAAAAAGTTGTTCTTATCTTAGTTTGTTTCTCATGTTTATATTACTATCTTTTTTCACTTTTTTTTTTATATTTTTCATATATTATTACTTTTTATAATGTTATAGTGATTTACTTTTTTACCATAGAACAGTTATTATTTGTATATATTATTTTAAAGCTAGATTTATCGAAATTTAAACCACATATGTAGTATTTAAATTCATTTTTAAATGTATCGTTTATTGTTAATTATCAGAATGAATTGAATAGTTATACTTTACGACGTTAAATTTAAATATAATTTAGGATTTATTATACCTTTGTGCTCAATACTCTTAAATATATGACTAAAACATATTAAGAAAAGGATTCAATTTAATCTGAGATTATTTTATTGAAAATTATTTACTACAAATTCAAATATTTACTGAGTTTTACCTTTAAACGGATAGCAGTGAAAAATAGTAACTGTTTGAATTTGTAATAAGTTTTGTTTAACAATATTCTGCAATACAAGAAGATATTTTGAGATTGGTGTCATAGAAATTTCTCTCTGTATCCAATAAAAAAAAACTTTTGGTTTTGTTTTTTGATTGATAAAAAAATTGAAGTTAAGAAATATATTTTATTTAACGACAAAAAATGCACTCAAACAAAACGAAGAACCTTTCGGTTATCAAGTCGTACACCGCTTGGATACCTTTCAACGTCTTGTCCAGTGCAATGATATCTTAATATCTTGATATAAGCTGATTGTATGATAGAATTTATAACAACTATGTCTAATTATTCTATGTCTAATTCATTATCATTCTGAATCTATGTTTATAAGGTTATAATAAAAATGTACGTTGCCTTTTTTTTTACTTCAATATATAAAACAGTGAAAATAAAATATCTAAAATAATTTTTTTTATAAAAACATATTTCAAGTTTATTTTTTTAATATGAAAAAAAAGTTAATAACTGAAAATTTTGCCTGAGTTTAATTTAAAATACTTTTGATTTTAATTATTTTATAAACCTTATAATTCAAATCATTAGAACTATTTATACTTGGTATTTAAGCTAATTTTACTATAATTCTAATTATAAATAGAAAAGTAAACTAAACACTAGGGTACAAAATGAGTTAAACTATGAAATTTGCAATAACATTCATGAATAAAAAAAAGTGCTTTTATTAGATAAACTTAATTTAAACTAGTAATTTCAACCATAATATTTTTCATTTGTAAATAATTTAACTTTTTTTAAATACATCATTTAGATTAAAGTTCAAACAAAAATAATTGAACACTTTAAAGGTCACTTTTGGTAATCAAAGACAAACACAATAAATGCAGTGTGAAATAAAAATTTACTTTTTTTTTTCAATCTTGTTTATGGAACTTAATAATAATCAGTTCTTCTTTGAGTTTTTAAAAAGATAATTTAAAAAAAAATAAGATTTATAAAAACAAAACAAATTAGTTTTATATTTTAAATGTAACTATTGCAAAAAAAATGTTTGTGAAAGTCAGAATAGTTCATTCGATTTTTCCTATCCTATAAAACTAAAGAAAAAATTTGCAATATTTTTAGAACGACCATTTAAAAGTTATACAATGTAATTTAGTTTATACTTTCAAACAGGGTACCAAACGAGTTTTCATCATAACAAAATGAGTTTTTATAAAAACTTTAAAGAAAAATTATAGTTTTAGTTTGTGATTATTAAAAAACAAAGTTAAACACAAAAAAAATAACAACACTTATGTTGCGTATGGAACTTTAAAAAAATACTGTTACAAATAGTTCTTCTAAAATTTAAATTAACAAAAATATATCTATTCAATATCGTTTTTTTTTTTCCAAAAACTGATAAAGAACTAAGTTCTAGCGCAAATAAAAAGTATACTTAAGTATTTTTTTATAAAGAGTTTTATTCAAAAAAAATTAGCTTTAAAAAATTAAATTTTTACCATACACTAGCTTAAAATAAAACTGTACTAAAATGAGTTATAAAATATAACTAAATTTAATAACAAAAATACATCTTTCAAAAATATGTACTCAAATTTACTACATTAAAGCTTTTTTCGCAAAAACATAAAACTAATTAAATTAACTATATCAGCTATCGTGCTTATAGCTCTTTCCTTCTTACTTGTATTATATGATTCAGCACGCTGTTGAACACTATAAAGTCTACATTTGGACAAACACTTTCATATAAGTCTTTCGGGCAACTTTTCTGGTGGTTTAAGTTCGCTCAACGGTAAATTAGATGGGACATATCCGTTTGATCTTAAAATTTCCTCACTTATTTTGTATCCGTTTGGTTTGTTGTGGTTGATGTACGTTTCAGTTTTCTCAGGTCTGTACCTTCCATTGTTCTGCCTTCTGCTCATGCACATTCTAATCATGACGATTGAAAATATGACAACCACTAGAGCGAACCCAGTAGCAGCAGAAATCGAAACTGTGACAACTCTCGCCATCTTTGTTGTCGACTGTTTATAAAAATTACATATACAAAATGACATATACAAAATGACATACAAAGTATTTGCTCTTACAAAGATAATAATGTTTGCTAGACGTTTACATATATTAGATATTATAAATAACGAATATAAAATTTTCTACATAAATAGTATAACAAAACAGCTACTTTTTTTTTAAATTAAATATTTAAAATCTCTAGTAACTTTGTACACCTTGTGTACTAAGTGTTTTACTTTAGAGTAAATATTTAAATAATTTTGTTGAAGTCTTTTTCTTGGTATCATATATTAAGATATATATATAAAGTATATACAAGATTATGATTACTTTGAAAAAAAAAACTTGTACATGTCATTAGTTTCAATTACTAAATCAAAAAATGCTTACAGTTGTGCAGTTTTCCCCAATAAATCCATCCTTACAATCACATTTCCAACTTGGTATTTTGTCTGGGTAAGATTTTTTTATGACTTCATAGCGCCTAGTAGTAACAACGTTGTCTGGCCAAATAACGACACATTTTCCATCGTTGTCACAAGTTTTGTTCAAACAGGGATTTGAAAAGTGACATCGGAATCCTGTTTATAAAGATAATATTTGTCTTAAAAGGTTTTAAATACTAAAACTTTAAACTTTAACGTTTGTTTTTTACTGTTTGAAAGATACATAAGAACTTAATAAACAAATTTTTCATAAGAATTATCACAGTAAGTGTTACATCGTTTTAGACATGTTACACGAGTTTAAACTTGCTGATGTAGAATACAAGAATGATAACACTTACCGACAAAATCAATGGAACAATTACAAGTGAAAGTTGGTAGAGTGTCGTTAAGATAGTAGATCATATTGCACTTTCCTCCATTAAGACAAAATTTATTGGTGCCTGCTGTTGGAGTGGTTAATGAAATGGTTGGCAGGGGTTTATCATAACATCTGTCAATCACCTCACACCTTTCACCAATAATACCTGTACAGTTTAGTTACTTTTACTTACTAAATTATAATAATCTAAATTTATACTTTATTATCAGCAACCAATTTATTGCAATAAACTTTGCTTTCATGTATAAAAACTTTTAACTTTTTGATCAATTAGTTAAAACATTGATTTGGTCAAATACAGCTAAACATGTCTTTACATACTTAACATATTTAAAGATCTACAATTAAAAAGTCTTAAAAAGCTTATTAGTAAGTTTGGTAGGTTAACTTTAGCTTATACTAATGATTTAAAGTCCAAAAACTTTTTATAACTTAAAATGAGACAATGTTTTAAAATGACAGCATATACATCTTTAAACAGTATTAAAAGACTTGATAAAAAAAGTGTAACTGCAAATTGTTGTTATTTATTATCTTAATATTAAATGTGCAATGCTACCTGGAGGACATTGACACTCAAATTTACGACTTTTAAGTGGTGTGTTTTTGCAAACTCCATTGTTAAAACAAGTTGTTTTTGAACATTCAGTTATTACATCACAATGTTTACCACCGTATCCAAACGCACAATCACATGTATAGGTTTGACCCTTTGTTAAAATAAATGTTTCAATAACTATTTTCAATCAGTAAAACATAT
This sequence comes from Thalia democratica, assembly GCF_965202585.1. Lineage (NCBI taxonomy): Eukaryota > Metazoa > Chordata > Thaliacea > Salpida > Salpidae > Thalia > Thalia democratica. The sequence continues at coordinate 67,001,382 of NC_139165.1, forward strand.
AAACATAAAAAAAATAAAAAATTATAACGTTTTTTTTTTATTAACTTGGTTTTATTTTCAACAGATTGGTATTTGTTTATGATAATGAAAAAAATATTAAATCATAAAGTAATGGAAGCTTATTTAAACCATATTTGTAAATGATACCAGATAATATTTAAATTGGTAGACCACTTACTTTCTGTTCTAGGCACACACCTTCATTATGGCAAACAACATCAGCACAAGGATGCTGCAACTGATCACAAACTTCTCCTTTGTAAGGTGAAACACATTTACACTCGAACTTCTGCAAATTAATCGTACTTGTTTCAACAGTATTAGTTTTATCCTGACATCTACTTTTATAAGTTTTAATCGTAATCTAATAAATCGTAATATAGACCTCAGCTATTACACTGTAATTACAATAAAAATATAAGTATACCATTAAAATACCTTCTCTGTATAAAGATAGTTATTCCTGTCAGTACACAGACCGCCGTTTTGACAAGGAAAATGTTTGGCTCCGCATGACAGCTGACCAGAGTAACGACAATCAACCCCATAATAATTGTCGACACACAAGCACTGGTGACCTCCCTCATAGTTCCTGCATTTGCCTCCGTTCAGGCATGTCGAGTTATCAGCACACTCATTTATGTCATTTTCACATCTAAGTAAGTGCATAATTTTTTTACACAAAAATATGTGAGTTTAGCTTTAAAATAATTACAACACTTAAGTACGCAAGCAGAGTTTCGTTAGCGATCGGTTTACTTAAAAATTTAATTACACTTCTATACAAAACTAAAAATTTTCTGGGTTTAATTAAAAAAAATACTTTGAGATTTAAATGCTAAGATAGCTTTTAACCTTGAAGATTTTTATCGTTGAAAAGGTAAAATGAAGTTTCATTAAAACATATGTTTAAAATTTGTGTAAAAAATATACTAACAAGGTAACTGAAAAAAGAATAAAAAATTGTTTTTAATAAGTTTTTCACCTGTCTCCCTCATACCCATAGTTGCATTGGCATTTGTAACTATTTATCAAATCAACACAAACACCGTTTTCAGAACAACTATTATCCTTGCAGTCGTTTATATTCGTTTCGCATCTTTCACCACTAAATCCTTCGTAAAAAATAAAAATAAATTAATTGATTTCAAAATACATAGTTTTAATAGTAAATATAACGTTTAATGTGTTAGTGTTAAAAGTATTTTGTAGTTTTTTTTTTATTTAAGTAAAACCCGTCGCAGTGTTCACTTTTACAATTTTTACATTAGATTTTTCAAAGGTAAATCATTAACAAACCTTGATATAGTTTTTTAAATAAAATACCTTTTATTAAAATGTAAGTCTATAATAAAACTTAAATGTTTTATTACTAAAAAATAGAAAAGTTAAAAAATGTTTTGAAAGAATTAAACAGTCTTTTATATAAATATATAAAAACAATTCAAACAGAGCAACTTACCACTGACACAATTGCAACGAAATTCATTAAACAAGTCGTCGCAAGTTGCATTGTTTCTACACGTCGAACCACCAGCGTGAGAATTCACGCAAACAGAATCTCCTCTGCAGCTCCCAACGTTTTGCACCGGAAACGACTCTTCAACGAGCTCGATTGGGTGTTTGTAAGATGCTGGAATCTGCAGTCCTGAGTCTGATAATACCGGTAGCAACATTCCGTTTATTCGTAAATCTTTCAAGCACCCTTCAAGTAAGTTGTTCTATTAATTTTTTATAACCTAAAAGGTAAATATTTTATATAAGCTTTTAGGTTTTAGGTTAAGTTTTAGTTGTAACTCTGTAACGCCGTTTAGGTATTTTAATCAAGTATCCACAGTTTTTAGTTATTTCAGATTTTCGTGGGTTTATGATTCCATACACAAGTATTTTTGTAATTATTCAAGCAAGTTTTTTATATGTCGTCAAGTCGTGGCTTCTTATTAAAAAAAAAATTTTAGAAGTTTAGTCCGTAAAGTTACATTATTTTTTATAACTAAGTAACTTCAACTAAAAGTTAGTTGTGACTATTAACAAAAAAACTGCATAAAAAATAGATTTTTTTGTGAAAAAAATTAAAACCAAATAAATAAAAAATAATAATAACGAAAATGTTTTAAATATTTTCAAAGTCACCTTTTATTTTTCCAAAAGTAAACAAAAATTCCTTGTTTAGTTTGAAGTCGAGTTCATCAATGCTTACTTTATCTTCTAAACCGTCAATAGAGATTGTTATGCTAAAAATAATAATTAAGTATACAGTCTAGAAAAAATACTTTTGTTTCCTTCGAAAAAGTTTATATTTGAACCTTTTATTTCCAAGTTTTAAGTTGACGTCATACCAAGATCCATTAGAAAAAGAATTTCTGTTTAAAATACTTGATACTTTGCTTATCTTCTTCGAAACAAATTGAACCTTTAAAACTCCTTTCGAAGATACAATAAGCTTAAGTTTTTGCTTCTTTTTGTTTTTCTTTGTATCCATTTCGAAAATAGTTGTATCCAAACTCCTAAAAGTTGTCACGTTTGTATTTACAAAGTTTGAACTTTAAAATAAACAATTATTTTAACAGTTTTACTTCTGACCTACTAAAAACATACAAATTACAAAATGTTTATGTATGTACAACTAAAAATCAAACATTTACATAAATATATAAACCTTGTTCTTAATCCAAAATTAATTACTGTTTCGTCTTCTTCAATTAAACTATCATCATTTATGCGGAAAAGCCTTGTCGAGGGTTGTTTGCCGTCCAATGTAAAGGGCCCTTGACATTCAAATCTTGCATTTGAAACTTGGTGGCAAGTAAGTCCTTTTGCGCAGGAGTTAATGCTAGTATATAGGTATTAAAGTTTTTTTTTTATAAACACAAACTTTATTGAGACTAAAAACTTTTTTAAACTACTATTTTATTGAATCGAAAATCTCTAAAGAACTACAAACCTACAAAACTGCGCTTCCTGACAAGACTTGCCTCCCCATCCGGGACTGCAGTTACAAGTAAATGTGTTGAAACCTAATACACATTCACCTTCATTCTTGCAGTGATCTGTTGCATCGCAAAGTGGGTCAGAAACTTTACCCATCATTAAATTGTTTGTTGATTCTGCAACTATTGCCAGTTGGTTCGCGTTTTCTCCTGTTGTGTTTGTAGTTTTTTAAGGTTTTATTAGAAATAAAATTTTCAGCTTTTGGTTTTTTTTAAGTTTAAATTCTTAAATAATGAGCAAAATCTATGTACTACTGTTTCACTAGTATTTAAAAAATTTTGATTTTGTAATAATTCGATTATAGTTATAAGTAACCAAAGTATATTAATTTGCTAAGTTAAGTAATTTTTTGCTAGTTTAATGCATTATTAATAGTGAGCAATTGGAATTATAATCAGCCGCTTTGTTACACAAATTATGTTTACAAGACAAAAGTTTAGAAGTATATACGACAGGTTTAAAGAACTGGAGATTTAAACTTAGCGTTCAATCTGGTTTTTGATAAAACCTCTTGTCAAATAATGTCAAATAAAGTTATAAAAAAATCATTTAAAACTTATTTATAACTAAAATAAATACTTGTGACCAAAAAAGAAAAAAAATGTGATTACTTATTGTAACAACTACTAATAATTAAACAATTTTAGAAAAAAAAAATTATTTTACATAAAAGAGCCTTAACCTTTTATTATAACAACTTAAAAACAAGAATTAAAGAAAATCGTAGTTTTTTTACTAGTATTAACTTGAAATATAAATTACCACATATAAAGTATAATAAAGTAAAGAACACAAAATTCTGAAAAAAAACAAAAACTTTTTGTTTACGTAGTAACGCGGCAGGATACTGTACTTGTAGATAAGTAATAATAACCCTTTGTAATTTAATAACTATTTAAAAATATTTAAACGATTTTAACCTTTGTTTTTCTCGTCTTCACTAAAAAATAATCGAAAACCGTTAGCTCTTGGATCTTGAATCAACCCTTTAAAATTGTTATCAAAAGATCCAAAAGTTATCTTATAATCATTATCAACGTTCCGTTTACTCCTTGGATTTATCAGCTTAGAAATCGAAGTTTGCATAAACCTATATGTTTGTTTACTAAAAAAAAGGAAAAGATTTATCAAGTGTGTTTATTTTAGTTTGTTCATAACACTTTATAAGGTATAACCATATCATATCAAAAATATTAACAATAAACAAGTATTTACGTTGTTATAAAAGTTTTAGACCGTTTCAGTTTTTTTGATAAGTTTTCAAACAAAGTTTAACGTTTAATTTACTACTTTAAATAAATATAATGTTTTATTATTGTTATTTAATGAACCAAAAAATTTCTTACACTGTTCGATTAACTAAAACTTCCAATTGACTTTCTTCATTTTCACTAACAATATTAAGGTGAAATTCATGACGAGTTATACCAGATTCAATGTAGCTTTGTTTGGATTTTTTTGTTTCTTTATTAACTTTAATCTAAAAACATTTATCTAATAATTCCTCCTATATATATTTTTTTTCTTTTGGAACAGTAACTTTAGATGATAATGCAGTATGTGTAAAATTTAGAAAAAAAAAAACATGAAATTAAAATATTTAATATATTTTTTACTTAAGTTCTATAAGAAAGTTGAGGAGCTAGCTTTTACTTACCTCTAAAGCATTTTCAGATAAACTCAAGCAAATTTTTCCAAAAAGAGGATGCTCAACATTTAAAAACTCATCAAAACTAGAACCAGAAAATATAATGAAGAACGAAAGGTTTAAGTTTGTTTCATCAACAAAGTTTTCTAACTGTAATGTACTTATAATATCAAAAACTTTAACAAAATACATAACTTGAGAAAACAGTTCTTAAAGGTACTATTATAGTTTGATAAAATTGACAAATTGGTTGTTACAGTTTAAATAAACCAACTATGTTTTTTTAATAACCTTAAACACTGCATGACTCTTGTTTCTGTTCATAAACCCAAAAGTGTAAGGAAGTAATTCTTCTTTGCAAGTCTTACCAATATATGGTCGGTCACAAACACAACTAAATAAGTTTTCAAACGTTTTTAATAATTTTATTTATAAGAGGCTATTTAGTATTACATAATAGTTACAATAAATTTATATTAACAAGACTAGTAGATTTAAAACTAAAATCGTTAAAAATGCCGCACACTAAAAAATAAGCCAATTAAAAAAAGGATTTGTTGTCGAAAAAATAAGCCAAGAACTTTATTAAGTCCTAGAAAAATCATTTGACTTATACTTATATTAAACGAAACATTTTTGTCTGAAAAACAAACTTAAAGTCGTCCCATTTATCTTCACAGTTCCCGCGCATCAAGCAAGTTGCTAAATTGTTTTCACAAAAGCTAGTTCGATTACAACCTTCAGTGACTAATGGAGGCAAGCTAATATCAGTTACTGTTCGAACATTATTGTTTATTTCCACATCACTGATACAACCAACGTATGATTCACCGAAGGTCAACTGAGTTGCTCCTACTAATAAATGTTATTTGTTTATCATTTTTATTATTTTAATCTTTCAAATTTTATAAGCTAGTTATGAAGGATAAACTTTAAAAAAAGCTTTTAGAACTTCAAAAGTCTAAACTTAAATAAATGCTTTATAAAATATAAAATTTATGTTATATATACATATATACGAAAGTATACAATTACCTTTTCCAAGTAGTTTAAAAAGAAACTTTTAATGTCCTAAATAAAAGTAAGTATTTTATAAAAACATTTATTTTTTATAAAAATAAGACTTTTTTAAGTTAATTTTTTATCAAAATGTAAGTAGTAAGTTACCTTAGAATATGTAAATTTAATAACTAAAAATAAACTCAAGTATAATAATTAGTTAAAACCTCAAACCAAAAAACTATTCAAATATTAAGAAAGCGCATTTACTTTATAAAATATAAATTAGCTAACTAATGTATAAGTGGGGTAAAAAAAAATATTAAATATGAAATATAAAATTCTTCTATTTTTATTTATAAATAAGTATTTAAAAAACATTCGCTTACATATCAAATTGTCGTTAGTTTGAACGCTTTTTCTCACTATTCCATCAACTTCAATAATACACGAGTTGCTGACTTTAACTTCATGCCATTCACTATCAAGTAAATTTTCATTTCTCACAAATAAAACTTCATTTTTGCAGATCATTTTTATTCCTGTACTCGTCAAAACTACCTGTCATATACGACCAATTTATTTTAATACTGTTTAAGCCAGAAACAAAAAGTCATAATTGCTTATAACTAGATAAAAAATAGTATACAATTATTGATTGTAAAACTATTGTTTTGTTTTATATAAAGTTTTCATAAGAATAACTATTTTTGAAAAAAAAAAAACAGTTAACAAAATTTTGACAATACTAAATATAAAATATTTTATAGTATGTTTTAGAACTTTGTATTTTAGAAACTACCTGCCAAAAGTTTGAGCTATTGGAGTACAATGCAGCAATTGGAATTTCTTTGTCAACAAAAGAAGTTTTAAATTTGAATCCTATTTCAAAATCTCTCTGATCTTCTTCTATCGGAATCACGACAACATTATCTTTTTTCCCTCTATTAGCATACTTCAACGAAAAGGACGTACTTTCACTGCAGTCAGGTCCGGAAGTTCCAGGCTGACACATACAACTGTGTCTATGTTCTATATCAGGAATCTCTGAGACTAAGAACGGCTCGCAATATCCCCCGTTCAGGCAGGGCTCATGGTCGCAACCTTCCAAATAAACACTGCAGTTTTTCCCGCCGAAATCTACAGAACAAAAGCACTGGTAGTCGTTTACGAGATCGATGCAACTCGAGTTTAATGAGCACGGGCTCCATAGTTCACACTCATCTATTTCGGTTTCACACAAGCTGCCAGTGTAACCTGTTGATGTTTTTAGTAGTCAATTATTTAGCATGTTTAAAAATTATTTTCAATCAAAATTTTAGTTGCTACACATTAAACATTTTATTAAACTTCTTTTAGTAAAAAAATTTAAGACTGAAACAATTCATAGCTGCTCGTTTGTTTAGATAATGATTTTAATTCTTTTATCTGCCTCATTTTTTTAATAAACATTTAACATAACTGATTTTTTAAGTTTCATACTTTTTAAATTATAAATGAAAAATAAATAACTTTGTCTTGTAAGGATTTTTACAAAAAACTATTTTTTTTTTTTAAGCAAACAACGACAACACTACCTACACTAGTCATTAAAACTAAAACATCTTATACCTGGACTACAGTCACAATAAAATCCATAAGCATCAGAAAAAGAAAATACTGTAGGAAAAAAAGGGTTGTGGCCATATAGCTGAACATTTGACTTTTCTAGACATTTTCCGTTGTTTTGACATGGATTACTGGCACATTCGTCAACATCAATCTTGTAAAAAACTTGAGTTTAAAAACAAACAAAAATTCGGAAAAACTTAAGTTCTTTTACTATACTTAACAACTCATAAATATAACTTAAGTTTTATTTAACTTAACAAAACATTTTTTACAAGTACACCTTGTATAAAACTTTTTTATGTTTGGTTTAAAAACTTGAGTATAAAAAGTGTAATTTAAAAAAGCTCATAAACTTTTAACACGATTTGAAAAAGCATGTTTTAGAATTTTTCTTCTCGTGTTTTAAAATTTGCACACCTTAATTCAGCAGATGTGCACTAAATTTTAAGAAGCCTGTTTAATGTTTGAACCTAAAGTAACAAGTATATTAATACAAATATTTAATTTTTTTTTTAACTTTTAGAAAATATTTGTTTTTTAAATACTAAGCTTTATAATTTACTTTTTGCTAGAAGTAGTAATCAAAATGTTATTATGGTTATTTTAAACTTAATTAACAACAGTTTTTACAGTCTAGAGTAAATAATCAGCTGTGCACAGCTATTAAAACTTTTAGATGGACTTTTGTAAACTAACCGTGCAGTTTTTACCTTCATAACCCTCGTAACAGATACACTCATAATCGTTTATTAAATCAATGCAAGTACCGTTATTTTGACAGGGTTTAAACTTTAAGCATTCATCTGTTTCATTTTCGCAAAAATTTCCATAAAAACCAGTACTTTTACAATTACATTTGAATTCTCCTACCACTGTAAACAATAAAAAAAGATGTTTCAAGATTAAAAATGATAATAAGTGATATTACAACACAGTTTTATATTGCTCTTAAAAAAAAAAAAGACTTCTAAAAAACAAATTAAAATTATTTTTTAAATAACTAACAAAAAGTTCTTACAAAAATTTTAAAAACAAAACTTATTATTAGTAGTTGTTCTTTTTAAACTGATTTTTTTTCATGCTAGTTGTAAATTAAACATTTTAGCTTTTCATTAACACAATTGATTAGTATGTACGTAAAACAATTGTGTTGTTCTTTTTGCAAAATTGCTTATTTTTATTACATTACACCATTTTACTTAGATTTTTTATGTTCAAAAAATAATCAAATAGAAAAATTATCGTAATAAAACAAAGTTTTTTAAAGTAGTTTTTTAAACAAATTTTCTAAGTGTAAAACAAAAAAAAAAGTTTTTATAAGCATTCCAGTATTTAAAATCAGCAGGGCTAATTAATTAAAAAGTTTTAAAGGTTTTTTTTTTGAGTTAGCAATATATTTTTTAAGTTCCATTATCTGTAATATATTCATATTTTTGTAAGTGAAAATGTGAAATAAAGTTAGTTACTTTAAAAAACTAAAAGCAACAATAAAACAAAAATCAAAGAAAACTAAACAAAATAATAATTACTAAGTTCAAAAAGGAACGGCAATGCAATTATTATTACATTAACTTTTAGTTTCAGAGTTTTATGAGAAAATAAATCATGAACAGTAAATGTTAGCTTTTTAAAAAGGTGTAATTTTTCTTATTGTGACTAATTGCACAAGTATATAAAATTTTAAAATATAGTTTATTTTTTGTCGTTTTTACGGCAATTTAATTTTTATTGAATTTGAAAATAAAGAAAAACTTTCATTTTTAAATTTGAAAAAATAATTGTTAAAACTGTTATTTAGCTTCTTTTAATAAGTTGAAACAAAAAAAAAAACTAAAGCTTTGCTAAATGTAGTAGTAACACTAACAGTTAATGCACTCTCCTCCATTAAAACAAGGATTACTATCACATTCATTTATGTCTTTTTCGCAATTTATACCTTCAAAACCTTTTTCGCATTTACAGTAGTATGATCCTAGCTGAAATAATATATGGAGTTTAAACTTGATGGAGTTTACTTTGAATTCAGCTAAAAACTTAATTTTTCAAAATAATTTTTTTTTAATTGTTGTCTCGTGAATGTTGTTTTTTGTACGCTTATTAACGACCAGTTAAACAATTTATTTTTCTTTTTATTGTTTTTTAAAGAAATTAAATATACAGCTTTTCTAATATTTAATGAACTGTAAAACTTTCATTTAAAGAAACATTTCAATTAACTTTTTTCAAATTTATTTGTTTTTAAATAGATATTTATTTAAATATTAGTTTGTTTTTTTATTAAAAACGATTTTATGTTGAAAAATAAACTTTAAATGTTTATCGTAGCAATAAATGAATTCTTTTAAGTCTTACGAAAAATTAAACAAAAATAAATTGATGTTTGCTTGTAATTAAATTAAACATATTACCTGAAAAACTATTCACAGCAAAAATTTTAGAACTTTCTAAAATAATATAAAACATTGAGTTTTGAATTAAGGTTTTAATTTTTTTACAATATTCAAATTTTAAGCTAGTTAAGTTTCGTGTTTTGTAAACTCAAGCAAAAACTTTACAAAACTCTTATTAGTGTTTTGAAGTTATAAAACTAGTGTATGTATTTTGCTTTTTATCTATCTATATTATAGAACCTAAAATTACAGGCTCTTAGCACAAATTTTTATAAAAAAATCGTTAAATAAAACTACAACTAACCGTGTTTAAACACTTTCCTCTTCCACTGCAGTCAGTCACTCCACTCCTGCACTCATCTACATCAATTTCGCACAACTCACCTTGCCACCCGTACCTACATTCACATGTGAATCCGTTCAATTTATCCTCGCATGTTCCTCCATTGCTAAAATTTACAAATATATTATAAGACAATTTTTTTTACTTTTTTAGTGTTAAAATCTAAAAATAAAAATTATTATAATAACTAGATATAAGTTTTATATGACAAAAAAACTTTATGATACTTAGAAATCCATACTAATCATTTAATTTGCTATAACTATGAGCTTTAGTTTAACAATTGTAACAAAAGTCAAAGATTTTTTTATCATAAAAAAGTTATTAAAATAAAAATGCTACTAAACAATAATGAAACAATATACAAACATTTAAAGTTTTAGTCATTCATGTTTAGAATAAGTTATCTAGAAACATATAAAATAGATACGTTCTAAACAATAAAATTAATTTCAACTTACTATAAAATATTTGCAATTAATGATAATAAGCTTCTAATTACTGTGCAAGCTACATCTTTACTTTAATATTTAAAGACTTTAAAAAATTAGTTGACACTTATTGTTTATTGAACGACAAAAAAAGCGCTCAAAGTATTTGGTTCAAAGACTTGGTGTACGGAGGAACCTTTCTGTTATAAAGTCGTATACCACTTGGATACAGGTAAACTTCATTTTCCAGGATAAAGGAATATCACCGAGCTACTTGTTCTAATCACGATAGTATTTTAATAAACTCAGGCTTACTAGCACGGTTTAACTTTGCACTCGTCCACCTCATCTTGGCAGTTTACTCCTTCCCAGCCAGGCAGACACTTGCACATGTAGAAGGGATGGCGGTGGTAGTCCACAATGCAAGTTGAGTTGTTCTCACAAGGATTATTCACATCACATCTGCTTGTAGACTGCTCACAAAAAGATCCGTTGTAAAACTTCGGGCACAAGCACTGCATTCTAAAAAGATTTATAGTAAACTAATCGAAATTCAAAACCTAGTTATAAGCCTAAATTTTCTATATAGAGAATAACATAGGTTTGATACTATTACTTTTTGTTATTAATATAAAAGTTGTTTGTTGATCATTAATAGTTTCAAAAACAATTTTATGGTTAAATAAAGTTATACGTCACTGTAAACATAATTTTGGATTACAAAAAACCACTTGAGTTTTAACTTATGTGGTAAGTTTTAAATGTTGAACGTTTTTGTAGCTTTTCAAAACTAAAATATTGATAATAAGTGGTATAAAATATAGCTCTGACTTGGTTTTTAAATAATATGCAAAAAGAAATATTTTTATTTATAGTAAATAGTAGTACAAGTTCTGCAATATAATTTTGTGTAAGTAACTCATAAACACATGGCAAATTTTACAAATCATGATAGCTGTTTGAAAAAGAGCTCTAATTAAATATTACTACAACAATAAATGCTTTTCTATGGAACGACTATGATAAATATTTTTTAAGTGACGTAACAAAGCAAAATGAGAAACTCTTTTAGAAAAGTGGTAAACGATAGGATTAAAAAAATAGACTCAAGCTTTCACAAATCGCAATTAGATAAGTACTTTTAATGATATCTATAGTTACAAATATTTTTATCCAAAAGCAAATAAATCGTACTTTCCACTGTTTTCAATATTGCAAAATCCCGAGTTCTGACAAAGGTCCTCATTATTTTCGTTGAAACAAGAAAATGGCTCGTATTTGGTGCAGTTGACACCTTTGTATCCTAAAAGTTGTAAAAGCTTTAAAATAAATGTACACAAGTTTGAACCTTTTATTGACTCGAAGAAATAAAACATAATTACTTCACTTTTAGTGAGTTCATATTAAAAACGGTCTTCACTAACCACTTTTGCATTTACATGAGTATCCTTGTTCGGAATCAACACAAAGTCCATCATTTTTACAAGGCTTCCACTCTTTACATTGATTGTTTGCAGGAAGGATGCATGTGTCTGATTCGTCTTTGTAGAAATCTGTTGGGTTCAAAGTTTTGTTAACGTTTGAAATTTTAATTGATAATTTAAACATTGATGATAATAAACAGTAAAATCTTATAAATAGATATAAAGTTGTTTTGAAAATAAAGGTAGCAAATAGCTAGCGATAAAAACTTTAACTTGTAATAGCGGTAACCAAATACTTTGGAAATCACTTACTATAATTAAACAACCTTTATAAAACTAAGTAGACTTAATGCATCTAACTAGCTTAATACAACTTAAAGATCTTAAAACATTTATATAATCAATCATAGAAAGAAATACTTATTTACAAAGTCCTAAAACAAGACTAGTATCATAATTTATTTTCTATATGGAGTTTCGAGCTGACTTTGGTTTTGAAATAAAAAATATTTTACGACAAATAAAAAGTGTAGAAAACCTATAACTTTACCATTTTATACGGCATTAAATATAAATACAAGTTTTATTGTTGATTGACGCGATCATAAAGCTTTTAACTTAGACTAAAGTATAAGACAAGTCTAAAAAGTTTATCAGATATTGTTTCAGTTTAAATATATTTATACTTTGTATTGTAGTAAGTATCTGGATAAAATTTTATTGTTTTTAGACTAAATAAATTAAATAAACTAACTTTATTTGTTGAATAAATTTTGAGTGTATGAATTTATAGAATAAACAAAAAAACAGCTAATGTAGTTTTCACTTTCAAAATTCATTAACAATAACATTAGTTAAGATTAAAAAAAAAAACTTTTTGACATACCATTTTTGGAATATACACTAATACCAAAACAAAAATATTCAATGTACTATTTTTTGCAAACTTTAAAAAGCCATGAAATTAGATTAGTACATAAAGCTAACACTGTAACTAAAATGCATTTAAACTAAGTATTAGTTAATTTGAGTTTTAAGGTCGTTTGAAAACATTGGTTCCTTTTACAAATATTTAAATTGGTTCATACTTTTTTTACAATAGCACATTAGCCATGTTCCATCGTCATAACATCGTTCGTTCTCATCGGGGCATTGAAACTGGTCACAAGTCAGCTTGGTCTCGCACCTGTCCCCTACCCATCCTGCATCTTTGAAGCATTGACAGAAGAAATCGTTGCGTCCATTCGCCAACAAATCAGCTTTGTGAGAATGATCGGTTCGATTGTTGTGGTAACAGTTTCCTTTGTCATTGCAGTTTGAAGCAAGGCATGTTCCTCTTATCTTGAATGTCACACATTTTTATGCAATACTTAAAATTCAAAATGCGTTACATGTTGGACTTTTGATTAAAAACTATTGTAACAAAAAAAACTGGTTTTTCAATTATTATAAACAAGATTTATTTAATTAATATTTTGTTTTTATTCTATTTACTATTGTTGTATATATAACTTTTAGAATTAGATATTATGTTATTGATTTAAAAAATTAATGAATTATAACTTTAAAAATTATTAAGCATAGTGTAATTATAGCATATGATTTAGATAACTTAAGTATAACTAAACATATAATAAATATTATTTAATAAAAAAAAACAATTAAAAAATATCAGGTTAGAAAAAATATTTATACTTTAAAATAAGAAAACTGTCTAAAAAAGCATTTGATGAAACCTTTAAACTATAGTTAGTAGAAGTTTTTACTTATAGTGTAAATTAAAAGTAAACTGTTATAATTATTTTATTTATTACCCGGTTTCAGTGAGACAAAATAGGACCTTTAAAAATTAATAAAAAGGTTGCTGTAAACTTATAAAAGTTTTTAATAAAGCATTATGCTTGCTAGCGAAAATATATCTAACGGTTTAATGTTAAAAAATTACAAAAACCTATTTTAACTTCTTTATCTAAAAAACTTTAATTATAATTAGGGTTATGTAATAAGACATTACTAACATGTTCACAGTTTAAACCAAAAAATTGTGTTTCACAATGACAAATCTTTTTATTATCAAAGCTGTATTCACATGTACCATTGTTAAAACAATCTTCATCGTTATTACAGACTGAATTTATCAATAATGATGAGTTTTTCAATAATGTTGAAGAGCTAACTGTAAGAAATTGCTTCAATAAAAAATTTTAAAGAAAAAAGTGTAACACTACACTATTGATGTACTTAGAAAATTAGCTAATTACAAAATTAAGCTATTTTTCAACACATGTAACAAAATTTACAGTGGTAATTTGAAACATCAATTTTTATAACTATAAGTTTATTAATTAAAACAAAACATAAAAACTGTATAGCTTATTTAAACTTATTACTATTAAATTTATAAAGTATTTAAACACTAGTATAAAACAAACAAAAAAACTTACTGTGCTTAATTAGTAGCAAAAGAATAAAATTTACAACCATAAAACTTAAACTTTGTAATTTCATTCTACTGCGCCTATGTAGGTACAATTTTATGCTCTATTTGAACTTTTTTAACTTCTATAACATTAGTTGTGTTAAGTTTAATGCAATATTGTCAACTAAAGAAAGCTAAGTATCTGTTACTAAGTCCTTTGTTAAAAAAGATAAAAACAAACTGATTATATGATCAGCTTGAATAGTTTAAACAAAGTTCGATAAAGTTAACGAATCATTTTTTAACTATATTGAATTATTGTTTAATAACAACTGATAGAAAAAATTGAAGTATCTAAAACAAAGTAGTAGATACTTACTTACTTAAACCATATTGAAGCAAAAGACAAAGAAAAGTACTTTAATTTTATTTACTTTTACTTAAAAACAACAGAAATTTCTAAAAAGTTAATCTCATATTTTACTTGCATATTTAAATATTTCGACCAAAACAAAACAATTTAAGTTGAGCAAGTGAATAAGTACTCATAAACTTTTCATGAGCACCACTTAAAGCTAAATTTTTCAATAAAATTTTTATAATAATAATATGACAAGAAGGCTAGTTTTTTGTGTCAAGCTATTTTTAATTTGCTATATACAAAAAGAAAAAATATTCTTTACTAATAAAAACTATAGGTAGTTATTTTTTTAGTTATATCTATAATTTCATTCTTTTTGGTTACGACGTATATTGATTTAAACTCAACAACAAACTTGTTTAGCACTTTGCGGTCTAATCTCAAGACCATGACTTTAAAATAAACTTATCTGCAAAAAAAAACATGCCAAAACAATTAAGACAAACTGAAGACTTAAAAGTATGCTTTAGTCTCATTAAGTAAAAACAAATACAAACGCGAAATCCAAAGACTAGCATAGCTGATAACGGTGGCTTTTATCTTTGCCTTTCTCGCCGACTATTGCACAATGAATCACTATGAAAAAAACAAGTGAAAAATGAAATTTTCTCACTAAGTTTTCTTATAAAGTTATCTTAATATACAAGTAGTAGTTTATTTCGGGATCCTCAATTAAAAGTAATAACCTTAGGACATTTAGATTTTTTATGTTTAGTTTTTCTAGCAATCTTTGAATTTTTTCGTTATTGTTTAATTTTTAAACTTTTTAATAAGGAATAATTGTCTTTTAGATTTTTTGCTTTAGCTTTAATATTTTTGATAAAACATTCATCTAAATTAGATTTATATTAAGCCAAACTTGCTACACTTCTATGAATAAAAAGATTCAAACTGTTGGGAAAAATTGTATGGGAAATAAAAAAATTGTTAAAGAGTACATATGTAAAATAAAACCTCTTTTAAATTTAAAAAACAATTTCCTTATACATATTTCTATTTTAATAATAGGTAAACACAGTTATTAAAGTCCTAAAAAAAATGTTTAAAATAATTTCATACAGCTCTGTATTTCAGTCTTAAAAAAATTATACAAGGCAAACGAACAAGCGAACTCAAAACGAGATACTTATTAAAAAAATACACAGTGTTACGATGTATTGAATTTCGAAAGTGTTGATTAACTCGATAGCTTCTCATACAACACCGACTATACATATGCATTCACCTGTAAAATATTTGAACTCTTAATTTCCTTTTGTAAACATTTTTTGTAAACTATTTTGCATTTACATTTTTTTGTGTCATTATTCTTTTTCGTATATTTCTATAATTTTAAAATAATATGATTTACATGAATAATCTTAAAGCTAAATTTCCCATAAAATTATCATATTAAGCTTTGGTATTGAAAAAACATAAAATTTGTAATTTAACGTTCATTACCGTTGATATTTTTACATTTGAGTTATACGTTTGTAATTATTCTTTGTAAAGCTATTTATAGGTGAAAATACTTAAAACAGCTGTTATTTAAAAGGAGTTTGATATTTATTTCCAGTCATTCGTTTTTAAATGTTGAAAATAGTTTTGTAAACTTGTGTAAACAAAAAAAAATGAAAAAATTAAGTAATACTTTATCAACTTTTATGTACTTAGCGACTTTTATTTCTTTGTATTTAATTGTAGTTTGTTAAAAAAAATATTTTCTAGCAACCAGTGTTTTTAATAAAATCAGCCTATTGTTGATATATTTTAATTCAAATTTAGGCTTATTTTAGTTTTGTTTTACATTCTTATATTTTTAAACATATTAAACTAGAAAATTGTATCAAATTATGTTGATTTTTTAAAAGTAATTAAAACTAAGACAAATATGTTTTAATAAAATCCCTTAACTTGAACAACATAAGCTTAAATACTGCAACAAGCAGCTTTAAATATCAAATAAAACGTAAAAATAAGGAACAAACTTTTAACTATATTTACTTAAACAATTTTAGTTTTTTTTTTTCAATTTATGCAGTTGAAAAATGTAACAAGTTATAAATTTTGTTATTTTAATAAGAATTACATTGATAATAGTTTAAGTATCACGAGTTATGACAATTAAAACAAGCATTTGTCCTAATTCTTCTTAAAATAATATAAACTACTATTTAGGAATTTTTATTTGTTTCAGAGAACTTCAACCTCAGTACGACTTTGTTTTTGTCTTTACTCTATATAACCTTCTTTCTTTAGGTTTTCAACTACCAACGCTTCTTTAAGCTTTAATAAAAAAGAGAGTCGTGTACATTTTACTTGTTTAAACTTAAAGTGGAAATGTATGTTTATATTGTTTAAGAACTTTACCAGTCAAATAACTCTAAACTTAAATTTTTGTTGTTTCAACTACGTTAAGTTCAAATTTATTATTCTTTAAGTGATGTAGATTAAAAGTCTAATCAAAAATAATGCGTACTAAAAACTGTTTAAGTATTAATAAATATACATTTTGTAAATAATTTACTCTATTTGTACTATGCTACTTCTAACTAAGCTTAGTTCTAAAACTTTTTGTAAAAAAAAGTAATGGAGAATAAAATCTATAGTTACTTTATTTCACTTTTATTAGCAGTTGTGTTTGTTATTAAAAATTGCTAAGTTATAATTAAACGTATTTAACAGATTGATTTTTATTTTGTAACTTTTTAGTTCTAAATATAAATCTTTACAATGCCACTGTTCATTATCTTTTACTTTTTACCTGTGTTTGAAAATAAATGAATTACAATATGGATATCGATAATTTCAAAATTACGCATCAGGCAAAAATATTGTCTTACGTGAAAAGCGTACAATGCAGTTTTAGACAAATTATATCCGTTTTTATACCGAATAAGTACTTAAATCAACTTACTAAGAAAAATATACGGACAAATTTACTTTATTCTAGAGTTCTAAAGCTTTAAAAAAAAACACTTTTGTGATATTTCAAATAATCGTATTAAGAAAATTTTCTAACCGCTTGTCTAATGCGTTTTACAAATTATCACAAAACCGTTTTTAATCATAAAATTTTTAATACACTCGAGATTTATTGCATACCTTACGCGGAAGCATACTTGTTTAAGTACGTATCGTATTGATATTACTACTCTATAAGTATCCGATAAAACTCCATTTTTAATTGAGTGAAACTATTACAAACTAAACTTCTAGTTTTAAGTACTACTATGTAATTAAAATATATAATAGAAATCATAAGTATTCTTCTCTTAACTCTAAAGTTTAAAGTATGCTTCTATAGAAATCATTTGAGCCTGTTTTTTGAATTTTCACGAGGTTAAGAATATGTTCACATTTAAATGCTAGTGTTATAACTTTTGTACTTAATTTTCTTTATCGTAATATAGTTTTGTAACACAGAAAATCTATTAACATTTTTGAGACTAGTGAAAAACTACTTAAAAATAACTCGCAAAAGTATCTTTTCACTCGCCATCATAATATGACTAGAACTTTCAATAAAAAGTGACAAACTTAAACTTAGTTTTTATAAAGTTTCCGTATCCCATTTTTTAAACCAGTTGAAATACACATATACAACTTCAGATTAATCTTTTAATTTTATAGTTTTTTTTTAACAAATTTACTTTATAAAGAAAAAAAGTCATTCTAGTGAAAATTTAACAATTATTAATAATTCAAATTAATTATTTTTTTTAATAAAGAGTTCAGTATTTAAAATAGATTTTAAAGTTTTTTTTAACCGTTTAATAAGTAAAAACATAACGGTTAAAATGGAGAAAAGTATAAATAGTTTGTTGAAAAAGCTGTGGTTACAAACATATAACTAAAACTCTAAACAAATTAGTAAATTTAATAAACAGTACTTTTATTATTATTTGTAGTTCTAACTTAAGAACTGAAAATTTGTAGATACAGTTGTAGTTTATTAATCGACAAAAAAGCACTCAACATATTTGGTCCTAGGAACTGGTGCACGTTATCGAGTCGCACACAACTTGGATAATTTTAAACGTCTTGTCCAGGACCAATAATAAACTTAAATTTGAAAAGAAATTAAGTTCTCATTAAAATGTAAAAGTACTTAAAATGTTTAGCTATTTAATAATTAACAAATTTAGTTTTTTTGTTTGAATTTTTAGTCCATAACATATACTAAACAAAAATATAAACTTACTATGGTAAATTAAAAAAACATATTTAAAAATCAAGTATAGTTTTTTTTTTCAATTTTGTTATATTAAAAATAAAAAGCAATAAAAGAGTAACAACAAAGTTCAAATCTTATATTAAGAACTGTTTTTGCAAGCTTTTATAATTTTGTTATATTATTACTTTTATACGTGAAAAAAACTTCAAAAATCTTGTTTTTTTTCTGTTACTTTATTGATTATTATCAAATATCTTTTAGATAATTTAACTACCATATAAAAGCCTTTCAGCAAATTTCTAACCATTTAAAAATTTAAATACTTTAATTTAAATTGTCATGTAACTATTACGAGTAATTTTATATTATTGTTTTTTTCGACTTTTTATATTAATTACTAGTATGGAATTTTTATTTTAAATTAAATTATAAAAAAATTCTTGTTATCATTAAGATTTATAAAAATAAATTAATATAATTTAGTTAATTAAATAAAAACCTAAAAGTTAATCAATCGTAATAAAATCTTGTTTTTTTTTATATGTGGTAAAATGCATTTTTTAAATTTTAAATTTGGTTTACTTGTTTACAACAGGGAGTAACAACCAAGGAAATGGATAAAATACGAGACGCTTTTTAAATCAACTAAAATGCGTAACTCTTATAGTTTTAAAACAAATGTTACTGTTTTCAACCTAAGATAATTTTCACTTATTTTCACAATTTATTCTAGCTTACACTATGATTATTGAAATTTTATACTTTTTTATAATGAACTTAGCTGGCATTTTATTTTTGTTAGCATAACCTACTTTAAAAATATATATATATTTTTTTTTGTTCAAACTTTTTTTTTGTTCGAATTCATTTATAAATGGGATTGAGCGTAACTTGGTAATTTCCTGATACTGAAAAACTCGTTATCGTTTTTTAATTAAAGTTAAAACTTGTTTAAGTTTAAATTTAAATACGTAATTTTTTCTATTTGGAAAAAGGGTGCCGCATATATAAGTAAACTCTAAAACTATTTTTATTTAGCTATGGACTTTTATAATTAAATTTTTTAAAATAAGCTTATGTTTACTTATTGTAACTCCTTTACTTAAGCAAAACATAACGTTAGCTAAATTCGAGTTACACATTTTCTAATAATATAATAAAAACCGTTTAGTTAAAATATTATAAACGTTTTTATAAAACATTTTTATATAATGCTTTCCCTAATAATATTAATTAGAATAAAATAAGTTTATGACTTTTGTCAAAACAAAACATTGAAAGCTTTTTTCTTTCATCGTTCAATAAACTATATAAAAAAGCTCCTCCAACCATTATTACATTAAATTTAAAAAGACAAACTGTTTTAGATTTTATTTTGATAGGAGTTTATATATTTTATAATTTTCCAAAAAACAAAACATTTATAAATCGATGTTTTATCTTTTATCAAAGTAAAAAACTTTTATATTTTTTGGCTGTTATGAATATACAATTTAGCTTAGTAAGAAAATAAATTAACATACAGTACTTTGTGTATAAGTGTAGAAAAAAGTGTAGCTAAAAAACTTTTAACATTAAAAATACTTTAGAAAAGGTATATTACAGTTCATTAAACGACAAAAAAAAACGCTCGAAAAACTTGGTCCTTAAACCTGGAAAATAAACCTTTCGGTTATCGGGTCGCACACCACGGATACCTTTTAACGTTATGTCCAGGACAGTATAAATTTATTTTCCTAAACTTTTAACAAACTTTTTTTTATAAAATTAAGAAAAATTTAACCCAAAATAATTTTATGCAAATCAACTTGCCTTTTTATCAATTTAAAGCTAAGAATGTGATTTAATG
The DNA here is from genome assembly GCF_965202585.1 of Thalia democratica. NCBI lineage: Eukaryota > Metazoa > Chordata > Thaliacea > Salpida > Salpidae > Thalia > Thalia democratica. The sequence goes on from NC_139165.1 coordinate 67,022,067, forward strand.
TATTTTTATTAAAAAAATATCGATCTTTATCTAACGAGGGTTACTTTGGCTGGTATAGCTTTTTTTGTAATAAAAAAAGTATTCCAAACTTTAGGTACAATTATTTTCGTTATCTTTAAAGCTTACTTAGAACTTTTTTTATTTTGAAGAATGTTTTTTTTTTGCATTTTATTAAAAAAAATATCCATCTGATTGGGGTTTAAAGTTTTGAGTGGGGCCTCTTTAAAAATTTTACGTCTTTTTACAATTTTTTTTACTTATTTTAGCTTTTCTTCAAAAATAAAACTGTATTTTTTTTAAACTGACTTAATAAACTATGTTTATTATTAAGAAAATTATGTTTTTCCTTAAAGTATTTTTTTTTAATATAAAATTTTTCCTTTAAATTTTTTGTTTCCAAAATGTTCAAATTTATCATGGCTTTACTGCAAATATATAAAGTTTTTGAAAAAAAAAATCAATATGCTTATCTAACTAAGTTTTGTATTAAGGAAATATTAGTATTTCCGAATTTTTTATTTTATTATATGACCTATGCAAGTTTTACATTAACTCATAGCATAGTTTACATTAAAAAAGAAAGAAAAATGTGAACGCTCGCAACTAAGGTCGATGGATTGGTGTGGAGAAAGACCTTTCGGTCATCGAGCTAAATCTAGGGACTTCTTGCTCAAGTGCTATAAATTTATATAAAACTTGCATTGGTCATATAATAGAAAAATAAAAAATCGAAAAAAGTAACATTTTCTTAATATAAAACTTATATTTTATATATTTGCAGTTAAGCCATGATAAATTCAAACATTTTGGAAACAAAACATTTAAAGGAAAAATGTCATATCTTATAAAAAAAAATTTAAGGGTAAAAAAAATCCTTAACAATAAACCTAGTTTAATTAGTAAGTTAAAAAAAAAATAGTTATTATATTTTTGGGGAAGAGCTAAAATAAGTAGAAAAAATTAAAAAAACGTAAATTTTTTAAAAGGGCCCGACCCGATTCAAAAATTCAAAGCCCAATCAGATGGATTTTTTTTTAAATTAAAGGCAAAAGAACGTTCTTTAAAATCAAAAAAAGTTCCAAGTTAGAGTTAAAGATAAAAAAAATAATTAGATCTAAAGTTTGGACATTTTTTAATAATTGTAAAAAAAGCTACTCTGGCCAAAGTAACTTCGTCTTTATTTATATAGATTATGACTTATGAGTTAAGTTTAGAAAAGATTGCATAATGTTGCATTATACCAGCAATTCTTAAGCTGGGGTAAATTCTTTTGTTTTAGAGGGTAAATTTTGTTTATTACAAGTTATGTAAATCAATGTTTTTTATTGTATTTTTATTGTAAAATTATTATTTAACTAAAATTTTTTTAAATAAATAAACTCTATAACATTACGACTTTATATATAAAAAGTTTAAAGTTAAACAACATATTAGTTTTTTTCCTCAAAGTTTTACAATATTTTATATATTGTGGGTAAATTTGGTAATTACCTTCCAAAAAGAGGTAAATTTGGTAATATTCTCCAAAAAGGGGTAAGACATGAATAAAAGGTTAAGATAAGAACCGCTGCATTATACCAAAACTAGGTCGCTGATATCTAGTTTACAGTTTTAATACTTTTGTGAATATTAGTCCAAAGCTGTAGAATTACTATCTTTTACTCAGAATTTCAGTAAATTTTTAGAATAAGCTTGGCTACTGTAGTGTAGTTACGTTGCAGCATTTAGTGTAGTATTCGCCAAGTATTCGCCAAGTATTCGAAGTTTTTTTAAAAAGATAATTTATCATATAAAAGTTAAGTATATACCAAAAAAAAAAGTACCTTCTTTTTCTGGATGGTCTGAAGTTTTAGAAAACAGTTTTTTTTTTTAAGTATATAAGTTTTAAATTACCTTAAATTACGTCACAATAGTAGTATTTCTTTTTCTCTACTTGATATCCTAAAAAAACTTTGTTTCGGAGAATTATCCTATAAAGAGTCAAAGTTAGTCTTAAAAAGAGGTATTGGCGTCTTCCTTAAGGTCTGTAGTTTTGCAATTCAGTCTTTGATTTTTTATTTTTGATGTATTTTTTTTCAAAAATGACGTCACAAAGAAAAAAAAAACAATTGCTATAATCAAAAAGTTTCGGAGAATTCTTATATAAAGAGACAAAAATGGTCTTTAAAAATTGAATGGGCGTCTTTCCTAAGGTATGTAGTTTTGCAATTCAGTCTTTGATTTTTAGTTTTTGACGTATTTTGTTCAAAAATGACGTAACAAAAAAAAGTTACTTTTCGTCGTTAAAAAAATGGTTTCGGAGAGTTCCCCTATAAAAAGTCACAAATGGTCTTTAAAAATGGTATTGGCGTCTTCCTCAAGGTCTGTAGTGTTGCAATTCAGCCTTTGATTTTTAATTTTTGACGTGTTTTTTTTTCAAAAAAGACGTCATAAAAAAAAGTCATTTTTCGCCCTAAAAAACTTGTTTCAAAGAATACTCTTATAAATAGGCAATATTGTTAATTTAGAATAGTATGGGACATTTGCATCTATTCAAAAATTTTATTTTTGAAATTTTTTTTGACTTTCTATTTTTTTAAAATTAATTCATGTAAAAGTAATCGTTTTTAAAACACTTCCTTAAAGTATTTCCTAATAATGAAGATAAAGTAATAAAAAAACTTAAAAATCTTTCTCAAGTTTTGTAGTTTTGCAAACCAGTTTCTGATTGTTTTAAAAACGTTTCAAAAATGACGTCACAAAAAATCATTTTTTGCTTTAAAAAACTTGTTTCGAACATTTCTCCTAGAAATATTAAAATTAATTATTCAGAATAGAATAGGCTCCTTCTTCAAGATTTCTTTTTTTGAAAATTGACTATTGTTTATCGATTCTATTACAATTAAGTCATAGAAGAATAATCTTTTTTTTAATTATTTCTTAAGTGTATTACCTCATAACGAATATTAAGTGATAAGAAAAGATTAAGAGTCTTTATCAAGTTTTGTAATTTTGCAAATCAGTTTTTGATTGTTTTAAAGACGTTTTAGATTTAAAAAATTTAAATTTATTTCTTAAAAAAAGTATTTCCGTTCCGTCCTCTTTTTGCTCAATAGTTTTTCAAACTAATTTTTAAGTTTTAAATTAGTTTGTTCAACCTAAATTGATTATAAATATAATTTTTAAGTCAATCTAATATATAATGACTTATAAAGTTTTTTACATTGAATAATTTTTAATGGTTACATAACAATTTCCAAAAAGATTGTTAAAGTTTTAATTCTTTATATAATTTTTAATAATATTAATTTACTCTATTCAATAAAATAAAGTTTAATTACAAAAATTTTCAAAAAAAAGTAGAAACGGCACATAAAAAAAACATATAACTAGTTATAAAAACAAGTTAATAAAATATGTATTTGTCAAAGTTAAAATAGTTTTCAAAACACTAGCACAATAAGTAATAACATTTAAAATTAATTTTAAAAATAAAAGTATAGTTAATAGAGTAACTGACTAGTTTAATCAATTCAGATTAAAGTTAACTAAAACAAGTTACTTGGTTTTTGTAAATAGCTATTAACTGATAATCGTTTGAAAAGATAATTATAGTTTGTAAAACAAACTAGATAAATTGTGGTGTAATTTGTATTAAAACATTCAGTAATCAAATTGTTGTACAAACAAATTTTTGATTATCATGTTTTTTTTATGCAACATTAATATAAGAAGTATAGTTTTCCTTTTTTTGTTGTTCTTTAAAAACGATAAAAATAAAAACTATAATGTCAGAGGAATTTTTACTGACGATGCTATATTTATATGTTCATTTTTTTTTTTTTTTTTTTTATTGTTAAATAACTTGTCTAATTAATCAGCGATAGGTTATAAAAGCTTTTTTAAATTTTATATCACTATAACCTTCTTATACTATCAAAACTTTTACATTTCTGCTTTGAATACAAAAACATATTTTTTAAAGTCCATAGTTTTACGATTCTTGGTTGCCACAGCAAAACAAACTCTAACTTAACTTTGTGTAAACAATTTTTGTAAACAATCTAAACTTTCTTTATTAAATTCAATTTATAAGTATTTTAAATTCTAAAACTATATTTTTAGCAACATTATGCTTTTTATATAATAATAATACTTGTTAAAAAATTATAGATATAAGAACTAAATAAAATGCCAAAAAAAAATATTTCACCATTGAGCCAACTTTGTGATGAGGAGCTATTTATTAAGACAGCTATTGACTGTTCTCTACTATATCACATAGAAAATTGTAGTGTTAGAACAGCTGCAGAAGTGTTCTTAAAAACAATAATTAAAGGAAAAAGATCCAAAGAATTTATGAGAAGATTTATTGAAAAATTTTTACGTGTTTGGAAGAAGAATGGAAAAAATTTTGAAAAGAAAATCAAGCAAAGAGGGCAGAATGAAAACATCACAAAAGTAAGTTCTTAAGAAGAAAGTGTCAGCTTTTTCGTTTTGGAATTCTTTACTTTTCGTTGCATTATAGTAGAGTGTTGATTTTTTTAATTAGCTGCTATTAAAGTAATGCTTTTTTTTGTTTGTATATATTTAAATGTATTAAGAAGAACTTTATTTTTTGTTTTATTAGGTTGTTGAAATTTATTTTATTTTTGAACAAAGAAGTAGATTTTTGGTGTTTTTTTTATGGTCATGTTTATAAAAGATCAAACATATCAAAAAATTCTACTGTAGTAGTTAATTTTTACAGAGTTTTATGTTGAAGGGGTGAAATTCTCAATCAAAAATTCCTTCTTGTATTATTTTTAGAATTTTTGATGTTATTATTTACTTCTGAAAACAAATTAAGTGTCTTAAAATAAAAGTTACTGTTTAAAGCAGTTCTTTATTAATTGCTTTAAAAGTTTCTTTACATTTTAAGTCAACTTTATATCTACAAAAAGTTATTACTGATGATTATTTTTCTCTTTATTTTTACTAAACTATAGCTACTTTAAATTTTGTTTATTTTAAAATTCTTTGATTTTTAAATGCTAAACTTTGATTGATTTTAATAATTAAGTAAAACAAACTAATTTCCAACTAACTTATAGTTAATAAAATGCTTTTAAAAGCTTAGTTTTTTAATTTATTATAAAGCTGGATGGTAGTAAACTATTTGTAACATGTATTTTAATTTTTTTTTATCTACGAAAAAAGTACTTAACAACAAAAAGAATATACATACTATATGAACAACAATATTGTGTAGTAAATTGATAACTTTATAGGTTTCAGAAACATTTATTTATTTCAACTTGCTTAGACGAAGACGCCAATACCACTTTTAAAGACCAGCTTTGACTCTTTATATGAGAATTCTCCGAAACTATTTTTTTATGACGAAAAATGACTTTTTTTTTTTGACGTCTTTTTTGAACAAAGTACTTCAAAAAATAAAAATCAAAGACTGAATTGCAAAACTACAGACCTTAGGGAAGACGCCCATACCATTTTTAAAGACCATTTTTGACTCTTTATGTTAGAATTCTCCGAAACTAATTTTTTATGACGAAAAATGACTTTTTTTGTGACGTCATTTTTGAAAAAAAATACGTCAAAAACTAAAAATTAAAGACTGAATTGCAAAACTACAGACCTTAAGGAAGACGGCAATACCTCTTTTTAAGACTAACTTTGACTCTTTATACGAGAATTCTCCGAAACTATTTTTTTATGACGAAAAATGACTTGTTTTTGTGACGTCATTTTTGAAAAAAATACGTCAAAAAATAAAAATCAAAGACTAAATTGCAAAACTGCAGAACTTGGGAAAGACGCCCATACCATTTTTAAAGACCATTTTTGACTCTTTATGTAAGAATTCTCCGAAACTATTTTTTTATGACGAAAAATGACTTTTTTTTCGTGACGTCATTTTTGAATAAAATACGTCAAAAATAAAAAATCAAAGACTGAATTGCAAAAGTACAGACCTTAAGGAAGACGCCAATACCTCTTTTAAAGACCATTTTTGACTCTTTATACGAGAATTCTCCGAAACTATTTTTTTATGACGAAAAATGACTTGTTTTTGTGACGTCAATTTTGAAAAAAAATACGTCAAAAATTAAAAATTAAAGACTGAATTGCAAAACTACAGACCTTAGGGAAGACGCCCATACCATTTTTTTATACCAACTTTGACTCTTTATATGAGAATTCTCCGAAACAAAATTACATCATTAACTTAAGATCCAATTATTATCCTTAATTTTAAAGCTAACTAAGAATTTTTTTATTCTAGAGAACACTCCTTTGCCTTTGATTAAAAAACAAATCCATTGGATTTGGGTATGAGTTTTTAAGTGGGCCCCTTAGAAAAAATTTTTTTTTTTTAATTTTTACTTTGCTGTGTTCTCAAGGGTCTTTAAATTTTTTTCCAAATTTCTAATATTTTGATAACATACAGTAACCTCTCGGATCTTTACGCACTCGTGACGTTACGCACTCTCGTTTAGTTACGCATTTCAGAATTCTATAAAATTCAGAAAATAAATTTTTTTTTTTTTATATTGCTCAAATTAGGTTTAATGTATATTTTATTATAAAACATGTTTTTCAATGCTAACACACCTCTATATCTTTAGACTTTGTAAATTTATGGTCCTTGACTAATTGATAAACATTAAGTTATACTTCAGTATATCAGAAATTTTGTTAACAATAAGAGATTAAATCAAAATTCTGAAATAAACATGATTGTGTTTAATAATGAAAGTATAATGAAATAATGAGAGTTTAAAACACAAAGAAATAATACAGCAGTCTTGCCCTATATATTAATAAACACCACTATAATTGTTAAGAAATGCTTAATTATAAATTGAATTTTCTAAGTAGAATAGAATATAAATGTCACATATAAATAAAGATAAAGATAATTTCTACTTAGTATTAAAATAGTAAAATTATTTCTACTCGTATTGTTATTATTTTATAGAAATTCAAATCTATTTTTTGTTATATGTTTAGTTTTATCTGTTGTTTTCATATATATAAATGAAGTAAACAAATAGTTAAAAGTGGGAAAGTGTCCAGTCTGCTTTTAACTAGGAGCAATATTAAAAAACAGCCATTATAGTGATTATATTTGGTACCTCTCGTTTCTTTACGATCTCTCATATCTTTACGCACTTTTTATGTGAACACAATGTGCGTAAATAAGCGAGAGGTTACTGTACACAAATATGCCTGATTGTAAATTTCAAAGACCTTCAATTTTCTAACTCACTGTAGCAAAAAAAAAAGTGTTTATTTTAATACACTTAATTATGACTATTTTAAATGGTCCACACTTTTTTTTTTCTAAAATGTTTTTATGTAAGACATGAACCATTCACGTTTTACTAAAATTATCATTATTTGAACATGAAATCCCTTATAAAAGAAATAAATATATTACTTCTCCTCCAGCAGTTGAGATCTCTCTACTTGTCACATCAGGCTAGTCTGAGTTTATAAGAAAATTGAAAAAAAATAGTATGAGCCAAAATCAGAACTGATAATAATCAACCTTAAGTACCTAAAATTACCAAAATAATGGCAAAAAAAACTTAGTAAGACACAATCAGGCTAGTTTGAATTTTGTTAAGATAAACTAAGGCTTGTTTTATTTTTTCTACCAAATTAAAGCTAGTTTGGATATTTTGTGTAATTTCAGAGTATTCTTAATGACTTATGATATTTTATTCTAGCTTTCAAGTCCTTTTGATATTATTTTTGTATTTCAGCTATTAAAGATTGATTGACAGTTTTTTTTCCTTATACTTCTTTTCTTTAATTTTCTCAAAAACTCAGGCTGACTTTTATGTAACTCATGTTAGTTTTAGGTCACTCATGCTGTTATTTTGCCTTGAAACTCTCCATAACTCAGAAAAAGATTTAAAATTAAAAATCTATTCAGAGATATAAGGAAAATACCCCTACTAGCCTGAGTTTACTAAAAAATTCAAGCAACCTAGTGTCAGACTGAGTTTTTCAAAAATTAAAAACTAGCCTGAGTGTATTTTAACTGTATAGTACTGAGCTAGTTTTAAGTTTTTAAAAAAGCTTTAGCTAACTCAGGTTGTTTGAATTTTTATGCAAAATTTACATTACTAAAGAAATTGATCTGCCGATCAGAGCATCTCCTACATTAGAGAAACATCACAACAAATCTTCCGACTAATTAAAGACCACTGTGGAACAGATAAAAACAGCGCAATATTTGAACATCTTTTTGATTGCACACACTGTCAAAACTCTGACTAAGTTCAAAACTTTAAAGTTTTGAAACATTGTAAACAAAGCAAACTCTACAGCCTGGAATAAATATTGATTAAGGAAGAGCAACCAATTTAAATACACAAATAGCACTAGATGGAAAAGCAAGATTATTAACTATTTATTAATTAGTATATCTTAACTGTTGTTTTACTTGCTAAATCTCTAAAGTTTGTGTTTACTTAAATTAATTCATACGTCCTAATTTAAACTTTTTTTTTGTTAACTGTTTAATAACCAAAAAAAAATTTCAAATTCATTTAACATTTACCACTTGACAATAAAACTAATACAGTTTTGAAAAGCTTTGTGAAATTAAATATAAAATAAAATGAGTAATCTGTTAATTATAAACAATTAAAGTTGCAAATGGTATATAAACAAATGCTTAAGAAATTTTTTTAAATGTAAGGCAGTTTTTAATTATAAAGTCCTTTTTATTTCTTAAAAATTGAGTTTATGTTTATCAATTTCATATCCTTATGTCGTATTAGGTATTTAAGCTTGATAAACAGTATTTTTTTCAGTTTTTGGATTGAATTCTCTTATTTGTATTTTTTCTTATAAACTCAAGCTATTTTTTTATCACTCAAGTTGGCTATTTTACCTCAAAGAGTGCAATCCGTAAATTTTGAGTGACTAAAAAATGTTTTAGTCTTATAATGGCATTCAGAAGGCCTATGATATATTATCTGTTATATTTATCTACTTGTATGCTGCTCATACTCTTAGTTTGATAGTGAATATATTGCTAATTATACTTTTTGTTAACATGCATATTTTAAACTTATAAAATAAAAAAATGAAGAAGCAATTTTTGTTCTATAAAAGTAAATTTAAATTCGATGATGAAATAAAGAACATAAAATGAATAAACAAAAAAATAGTTGTATAAAAATAAAAATAATGAATAAACTGCCCTAGAAAATAAGTGGAAGATTAAGATGAACTAAAGTTTAAGTTGTGGTTATCTAACTCTAAAAAATTGTACATTGTAGATAAACAATGGAAAAGTCCTGTGCACACCAAGTTGTTCATTAAATAGTTTTGTTATATAAATAAAGCTTTATATGGCAGCTTTACTAATTTTAATTAAACTTTTAGATGTACCATGAAAGAGTAATGGAAACATATTTAAATAAAAATGTGTTCAAATATATCTAGGCCTTTTAGCAGAAAAATTAATAAAAAATTACCCTGCAATTTTGATTTAAAATCTTAGGTTTAGTTTTATGAAATTTTATTGGAACCCTAACTGTATCTCAATTATAGTTTGAATTTCAAAAAGAGGAAAAAGCTGTTGTTAACTTATCTGCAAATTAAAATGTAAAAAGACTGTTTTACTTCCATATGGTCCTAAAAATTAGTTTTAAAAGTGCTCTTTATATAATTATTATTGCAAAAAGTATACATCTCCCCTACATGTTTGTTACCAACAAACTTATTTATTTTTATTTCAGCTTTTTGATAAAACTATGTCTAAGTTAAAACAAAATGCTTATGATAATTGCACAGAAGAAGCTAGAAGTTTTACTGAAGTAGCTGTTAAAAGTCAAAGGTCTCATACAAATGAAAGAAAAAGCTCGCAGGTTGGTTCTGAAAATATAAATTGTTCTACTGAAAGTTTTACGGAATTATTTTTAAGAAGAGAAAAGCCAAGTAAAAAAGAGGTTGATATCTGTAAAAATATTTTGTACAATTTAGCTGAAGAAATTAATCAAATCCCTGTTGAAGAGCTCAAAATAGATTGTATCGTTGGTAAAAGAATAGGAAAAAATGGCATTGTAGAGTATAAAGTACAGTTTAAAGAATTTGAAGAAATCAAATCTGATGATTGGTTGGTATCAGATGTAGTTCCAAAACACTTGATTGCTCAATATGAGGCTATCACAAACAGTAATGGTTTTTTTCAACAATATAAAAATAAAAAGTCAACATTTTTCAAAAGTTACTCATTAATAGGAGAAGTCCTAGGCATAACTGAAGAGAAGGGAGTGCTTTTTTGTTTAGTATTGTATACAGACTGCAATAAAGCTGGGTTTATTCCATATGAGACAATGAAGAAACATGCTGTAAACCAACTCTTAAAATATTATGAAAAAACTTACAAGGAAATTTTGAAAGAATGTAAAAATAGATGACGATTTATTGAAAACCCTGATAAAAGAATATGAAATTTTATTTAAATTATGCCGCTTATCTGTACCACTTAGTTAATCTTTTAATTTATTTAAGATCTCATATAAAGACTATCATTACTATATTTGCAGTATAGTATTTTGTCTTTGTCTTGTAAATATATATTTTCATATGTAATTAAAAAAAACAATTGATTCTGAAATGTATACTTTTAATTTCTGTAAATTAAATTCACATTTCAAACTGCTTAGTTAATTTTTCATCAATATAATTTATTTTTTCATAATATTTGCTGCATTAGAAAATTTTGCTTAAAACTCTACTTACTGTTGAAAAACTGCTAAAATTAAATAATTTTTAATACAATTCTTTGTTTTTGTTTATTGATCTTTTGCTATAGATCAAATATATTTTCATGAAATTTTATTTTGTATTCATGGTTTTTACTGTTTTTAATATTGCTTTTCAAGAAAGTATAATGATTTTTTTATTTGGACACCAGTGTTTTAAGACTTAAACATAATGTTTTCAAAAAATTTAATAGTGGAAATTATTAACGTTTAGACTTTTAGTTAATTAATTTTTTGATAACAAACAACAATAATGGCTTCTGCTCCCCCATTTCAAGGAAACCCTCCTCCTTACTCTCCATCGTTTGGAGCAGGCGGAGATCCAACAAATGCACAGCCAGTTTCATCAGTTGAAGTATCAGTTTCATGCAGGTAAAAATTTATCAATATATGTTGGTGCTTTTTGTTCAACAACTTTATTAGTACACTAAATTAAAAAAAATATATCATTAGAATTGTTCAATTAAGTTAAAGCTATATAAATTTAAGACCTTTATTAATAAAAACCCTAGTGTTTTATGTGAATGCTTAACAAATGAAATACAAGTGATTTTTAATAGAAAATAAAATTTGCAATTAATTTTTGAGATATAGTCAGTTATGTAAAAGTTTTTAATACAAACATACGGACTGCAACTTTTTTTTATCCAAATTTTCAAACTAAACAAAGGTTTTTTTTTTTTGTTTTTTGAATTAGAAACAAAAAAATTATCAGATATAATTAAAGGTTGTATAAACAGTTATATTTAAGTTTAACTTTTAAGTATTGATACTAATATCTAATAGTTATAAGTTTTATTTAAATACTAGAAAATCAGTAATTAAATCTTTTCCAAACTGACAAAAGAAGTTTATTACTTGTTTTTAATAGAGATTTGCTAAATCAATCATTTAGTTAAAAATAGACCATGCATAAAAATCATCACTAAATTTTTTAATTTGAATTCTTTTGATTTGCTGGTCAACAATTAACTAAGTTCTTTTCTGAATAGTATAAATAAAATAAATTTTTATGAGGTTAAATTATTCAATTTTTTATATTCTGTTGTCAATAACACTAAAATAAAAGCAGTAAAGTGTGAACTTTGAAACTACTGAATAAATTTCCATAAAAACATGTCACCAACCTGTTTTAGTGATTGAAAAAAAAGTGTAAGATTTTTGAAAATTTTACAAAGTAAAATAGAAAACTATGTAAAAACTACTACTTTTAGTACTATAAACACAAAATAAGTTTAAAGTTAGATAATAAACATTGAAAAAATATTTGACATATACTTATATATTAATAACTACTTTACATCAACAGCTCATAAACTAAATATAAAATGAATTTTACCATCTTATTTTACATGCTTAATTATGTGTATATGTTTTTAATGATTTATAAAAATTGATTTCTTTGCAGCTAAAATTGTATAAATCACACTGGTAAATTCTAAAAACAATTATTTCTACTTTAATAAAACTTAATTATAAATCAAACATGTCACCTTATACTTTTTAGTAAAAAATCAAAAAAAAAGGAAAACATTTGATAGAAATTTAGCATATGTACAACTAATTTAAATTTATTATATTTCAGAAACCTTATTGATGCAGATTACTTTTCAAAGTCAGATCCAAGTAAGTTAATTATTTAATACCTTGTTCTTTAAGTGATATTTTCTTGTATTATAATTAAAATACTACTTTGTTTGAATTTAGTTATTATAGATTAAAATTAAAACTAGTGTAGGATAGTGAAGTGTTTTTATTTTTTAGTGGTCGTACTGTTTACTCAAGCTCTTGGAACAAAAGAATGGAGAGAGGTAAATGTTTTAAATACTAGAAGTTTTATTTTGTTTTGAAAACTTAAGATATCAATACTACAATGATTTTAAGGCGCAGACGCGCTAATTTTGTTATTAATTTTATTATAAAATGGCTTGGTAATTTGTTTTTTGCTTACATTTTGTCTACAAAAATTTAAATAAATAACAGTTTTTATTAATTTAATCTAAGTTTGTTTAAAACAAACAAATTTAAATGTTTAGATCGATACATTAAATTCATTGTAGTTTTTAGTTAGTATGTTTTGACATGTTGGTAATTACAAATGACTGTCGATTGTTATTTTCTGCAATAATTTTCTATGAACAATTTTTACAAAACGTACGAAATAGATACTTATTTATCAAAACATTTGATATATGCTGTTAATAGTTTTGTAAACATCATAAAAAAAAGTTAACCGTTTTTCAATTAGTTTTGTAGCAATAGTTTTTATTACATTTGTGATTTAAGACCATAGGGGGGGGGGGGGTAAGCCATGTTTTTTACAAGTTGATCTTATTTTATAGAGTTTTTTCTAAGCTTGAAAATGCTTTTTATCGTTGTAAAAAATTCAAATTATTTTTTGAGATATGATTAGTCAAAGTTGGGCCGCATATTAGGTTCCCTATGGGAAGCGAAAATTAAAACAACAAAAAAAGACTATTTTATTTAAAATCTATCTCCTCCTACATTTTCAAGCAATCTTCTTCAAACTTTCACAGTCTAATCTTTATAAAATAACAAAAAAATGTTACTTTAGAATCTTTTTATTTTAATTTTGGTGATAAAATTTTTATTTTTTATATTATTAAAATTCATAAGTAATATTTTTTCCTTTTAATATAAGAAAATTTCCTGAAAATTTGAAGAAGATTGCTTGAAAAATGAAGGAGGACATAGGTTTTTATTGAATTTTTAAATGCCCGAGAAAGTTGACCTCCAAAAATTTGCGGTCCATACAAGCTTTTTACAAAAAATAAAATATCTCAAAAGTTAAATGATATTTTTGAATTCAATAAAAATAGGCTTGTAGTTTGTATTTAAAGCTTTCATATAAAAGCCAAAGTTAATTAAAAAAAAAAAAGATGTCAGACTCCCCCTATGGCCTTAATGTAAGAACACTAGCTGCTAAATTTTGTTATCATATCATTGATAGTATTTTTATGTTGATACAGTTTAAATCACACATTATCTTTTTTTCCAGTTAGAAGGAGTATAAGTATATTTAAATACATTATAATAATAGTATTCTTAAATTTAGATAATTTGTTAAGGCTTACAATACAATTGGGTCAACTTAAGCTAGTTTAATTTTTTAGGTTGTTTAAAAAACTCAGACTAGTTTAAACTTTTTTTTTGAAAATTTTATCTTTTTTAAATCTCAAGCTAGTTTTTATGAATATTTGATTAACCTTTTTTCTTTAAAGTTGTACTGTCAACTATATTAGTCTTATTATATTTATTGTTATTACAATTATTATTATTGTAATTATTATTATTATCATTATTTTGTTTTTTAGTATACAATTTCAATCAACAATTTTTTATTTCTTGTTTTATTGCTTTGCTTTTTTTTATTTTTGCAAAAACTTAGACTGACTCTGGCTAGTTTGAAGTTTTTCAGGCTAGTTTTTGGTCACTCAGGCTCGAGTTTTTGCCTCAAAAAGTGGCAATTTTGGTATAAATATTAACTATTGTTCACTTTTTTTTATACTGTTAACTTTTAATTAAATATTTTTTCTAAAGAGTTCTAATAATTATAATGTCTAATTTAATAATCTAATATATTTTCAAAAAAATTTTTAGTTTGGTAGAACAGAAGCAATTCAAAACACACTTGAACCTGAATTTGTACGAAAGTTTGTAATTGATTACTTTTTTGAAGAAAGACAGCATCTTCGTTTTGATGTGTAAGTTGAAATAAATGTATTTGTTTTATTGTTTCTATGGTTCTTATGGTACTGACTATTATATACAAAAAATGTGAATAAGTTTTAATATTTCTAAAATCTATAAATTTCAACCTTATATATTTTTCAATATAATTACTCCAGGAAAGTTTTCTTGTTTATTTGAATGATTTGAATATATAAGTAAAATAAATACTTCATAAAAATAAGTTAAATAGTCTAGTGGTAGTAAATTTTAATGCAATATGAAATTTTTGTAATTGAACTTTCAGTTTATTTAAAAATATTTAAAGTGATTTCTTCTAGTATGTACACGGTATCAAAAAAAAATGTTGAGTTTAAACTAAGTATCCTGTAAACTTTAAAACGCCTTGATTCCGTTTATCTCAAAAAAAAAATTAAGAAGTTAAAGTTTAAATAATTTTTTTTAGCTAGAATATAAATATTTAAATAATCTGTATACAACCATGTCTTTTTTCTATTACCATAAATTATTGAGTATTATTATAAATAGTTTTACTATTGAGTAAATACTTGTTTTAGTTATTTGAAATAAATGAATAATATTTTGAACTGACAAAAACAAACAACAGTTGTACACAACAAAGTTGTATTATTCTTTTTGCATAAATTGTGTTTTAGTAACTATTCTAATTAAAAAAATAGTTAAATAAACGTTTCATATAAGTAAGTATTTACTAACATAAGTATTTAAGATTTATATGTATAAGCATGTAAATATATTTGTGCGTCATACTAAATAATTAAAAAAATTATAGTGTTTTTCTGTTTGATGCTTCAAACTTTTCGGTCCTTTTTAACCTAGTAGATTCATCTCAAGCTTTACACACTAACTTACAGTAATAGTTAAAGTATTCTAAAAAAATAAAATAAATTATGTTTACTTATCTTTTTATAATTGCAACAAATAATAATTTTCGTATGTTTTAGCGCAATTTTGTGTAAAAATTCTATATGGTCACACTTTAAGTAGAAAAATAAACAGCCTGTACTTTTGTAATTATAAGTTGTTATCTAGTATGTAATTGTAAATTATATTTATGTAAATAGCTAAATAACAAATATTTATTTTAAGGTATGACATAGACTCTGAATCATCAAAGCTATCTGATCATGTAAGTTAAACTTACTTATACAAAATAATAGTGGTTTAAACACATTTTAAAACATTAATGTTTATTAACGTTATTCATATAACGTATTATTAGTATTAATAAAATTACCAATCTTTATTTTCAATAAGTTTTTGTAATTTAAATTTTTTTAGTGTTTTTAAAGCTATTTATTAAGTTAAATTTGCAAAATTTTGTTATAAAAAGTAAACTGAATTTTAATCATATTTATATAGTTAAGTTCTATATTTTTCTATCTATAATTTGAACAAGTTTACTTCTGGTGAGATAATTGTTTCTCTTGCTTTCCTCCAAGGTTTATTCAAAATTTATATCTCATATTTAATAGAAAAAATAATCAGTTTTTATAAAGTTTTGAAATAAAAGATGTCTATTTCAGTTTAAAATAGATAACAACATAAATTATCGTTTACACAGGATTTTCTTGGAAGTGCTACATGCACTTTAGGTGAAATTGTCTCCGCGTCGTCCACGTTTAAAAGAAGTCTGAAGTAAGTTTATTGAAGTATGAAACTTTTATAAAACTCAGACTATTTTGTTTATAGTTTTACCCATAGATTATTAAAAATAAATACGTGAACATCAAAAACTAGTTGTCATATGAGTCACTTTGTTTAAGTAAAAAGTGAGAACACAATCATCATACATACTTTTTGTTGCAAACTCTATAACCCTCTTTATCTAAAACTTTTACAACAGAGGCGAAGGGAGAGTTAGAGACCAAGGTGAGATAATATTGAGAGGAGAAGAAATTAGTCAGTGTAAGGACACTTTAGAAATGGGTTTTAATGGAAAAAATTTAGAAAACAAGAAATGGTTTAGTGGCCTTTCCCCTTTCCTGGTGTTCTTAAGGTGCAACGAGGACAACAGGTTGGTTTACAAACGTGATTTTTTTTATATTTTCTAGTTAACTTGTTTTCGTTTTACATTATTCATGGTTGTCAATAAAACCTTGAATCCTCAAAAAACCTGGAGTTTGACAATTTAGGTTATAAAAAAACCTGGAAAAATGTAATTTGAAAGTTTTTGAAAAAAAAAAAAGAATTACTGAAAATCATGGATTTTTAAATAATTGTACATATAAAGTACTGAAGTTTCGGTTTATAGGAAAAATCTATCTTAACATTTGGCACCCCTGATTATTAAATTACTAAAAAACTCTAATAAAAAGTCCTTATTATTTAAGATCGTTGTGTTAAAAAAATTTGCCAGTATACCCTTACTATAGGCAGTTATTTTTCTGGCAAGAAACAATTATTGAAAAAAAATAAAAACAAACAGAAAAGCACCTGTTGAAATTGAAAAATTAAAAAGAAAAGCCTCAAGAAGTTTATAGGAGGTTTACTAAAATCATTAAATCAGCTTTGAATGAATTATTTCATTCATTAAACGTTGCTATACTAATCTTAACAAATAAGTTAGTATAAGTTTACAATAATTATAAGTTTATACTTAAATTGATTATTACAGTTAATGTTACAGTTATGTTATAAATTACGTATTCATAAATCTTGAATTATTATAATATTTTTTTTTAGTTCTAATAACTATAAATTTACAAATAGTTCTTAGTTGGTATATTTCTAAAGCATTTAGGTTTGTTTATAGAGTTTATAATATTGAAGTATTTTTTCGTGATAGGTCATTTAAAAAAAATATAATTAGATCACTAAAAATTTACTTTTACATAATTTTTAAGTAATTTTTTAAGTCAAAAGAAATTTAAGTTCTGAATAAGTGTTCAGATTTATATCTAATTAAGTTGTTATTTTTTAATTATTTTATTTAAGTAAAACAATGTTATGGTTCAGCATTAAATTTTAAAAAACATAACATAGTGTGTTTTATATGAAGTGCTTTTTAAAAATTACACTTTTATTATCTTTTAAATGCAACCATCACAGTAATGTTTGTGCCGATGAAAAATGTTCATTGCTGTTTAGAGTTTCTAAGTTTTTGATAATTTTTAATAATCGTCTCATAGGTACACTGTTTGTGCGAAAACAGAGACAACTAGTGGAGCAAACCCGTCTTGGAGAAGGAAGGAGTACTCAATTCAAAAACTCTGTAACGGAGACAGAGATAGAACTATAAAAGTTGAAGTCTATGATTATTATTCTAACGGATCGTAAGTTTTTAAGTTTTGTGATTAATTGAATATATAATGTACATTTTTATTTTTGTTTTATATTTTATAAGAGTTGAACAGAACACTAAGTTCTATATTTCTTTTATAAGGATTAAAGTATAAAAATTAGGGTAAATTAACCTGACAAAAGTTTTGATTTGAAATATATGTTAAGATTTCGATTTCAAACTTGCTAATTTTCGTTTAAAACAATTAGTTTGTTTACATTAGTGCAATAAATTTACCGCACTTAACAAGGTCTGCAATAGAAATTTCAGTATTTTTTTAAAATTAGATGTTACGCTGTTTAATAACAAACTTTAATATTTTTGTGAAAAAATTGTAAATTAAGCAGCCACCACTTAATTGGAACTTTTGAAACATCTGTGAATAGATTAGAACATGGAGTTGGAAATGATAATATTTATCCCGTAAGTTTTATAAAATTAATTTTTCTGACGTATAAAAAACTTTGGACTAATAAGCAGATTAATGCCAAAATTTATTTCGATTAAAAAAATTAAAAAAAGAAGTTGACACTTTTTTTTTTTAAAGGAATACAGTTTTTTTTTTAAATTTTGTTGTTAAAATAGTTTGAAACAAATTTACAAATATATGCACGTATAGATTAATCTTTAATGAAGCAACTTGTTTAAGTACTAAAAATATTATATCTAAAGTTCTCAATTAAAAATTTACATCAATCTATCTAGTTAGTTCTAAAAATAAATAAAATGTTTAATGTGGACAGCTTTGTAAAAACTCCTTTTAAATTTCAGCTCGAACATCCGAAGAAAAAATCGAAAAAAAGTCCTGGAACTATACATCTTAATTTTTTCAAGTTTCGTAAAAATTACTCGTTTTTAGAATATTTACGCGGAGGGTTAGTACTTATAGTTTTTTAACTAATAAAACCATAAAGCTGTATTTTTAATATTGCAAATCTGAAGTTTTTAAAGTTTTTTATTAAAATAAACATTTTTATATTTTTAAAACGAGCTGTTGTAGTTTTGTATAATTAGTTTAATAAAAAATCTATGCATTATTAATATTTAATCGTCAATGATAGGTCTATAGCCTGTTGTACCTTATATTTTTTTAGTCTAAAAGCCTTTAGTGCTTTTTTTTAAATTTTATACACATACATATATATAAATTAAGATTTATAAAATCTTTAAGTCCTGTCTTTTGCAGTATTTTTTTTGTTTGTCTTGCAAAAAACTAACATTACTATTGGAATACAGTATTGTTTATAAATGTTAATCTTAAAGGATCTTTAGATCAAATAAAAGTTTGTTTTGAACAAAAAAAGTTTAATATACAAATAACAAATAAACATGTGTGATTTTTTTTTAAACTCGCTACACCAGCATATGTAAAAAAGAGCTGTTAATCTTATTATAAAGCTGACATAAAATTTATGACTTTACTAGTATTAAATTTTCAAGTTTATAATTTATATTTAACATTCCAGGTTAGACATGAATTTTGTTGTTGCAATTGATTTCACCGGTTCAAATGGAAACCCAACACAACCTAGTTCACTGCATTACATTCACCCTCAACGCCCTAACCAGTATTCGCTTGCCATACAGGTTGGTTTGAATTGTTTGTTTTCAAGTTTTATTTATCTGTTGTTTAAACTGTACTAAGTAGATTCATAAAATTATCTATTGGAATATTTTAAAATTTGTAATTTTCTCAGGTTTTGTAATTTTAGGTATTTAAGTATAACATTTAGTAAAAACTACTTAATTAATATTTTTTTAAACATAAAGCTTTTTTTTTAACAACTATTTATAAGTAATCTTAAAAAAGTTAAGCGTACAACATTTTTTCATTAATCTCAATTTTTTTTGCATCGTTATCATAACAGTAATCTAATAATTTAGTTGGTAGATTTTTTGATAGTTTATGGAAAATTTTATAAAAAGCATGCAGTGAAATATTTTGCGGAAAGTACTGATTGGTATTTACTTATTTTTATCACATGACTTGTATTGAGAAAGTAAATATTTTTAACTATTGAACTATTTAACCTATAGTATTGGTTTTCGTTCAGCGTAAACAATCGTCAACTATGGTTCGTTAATTGAGTATAAGTAATTACAATTTAATTGGTTAAATATTTTCAAACTTATTAATTTAAAGTGTTTGATTAGTACTTAATAAAGCTTTTGTATATTGTAAAATTAAGGTTAAGCAAAATTTGTTTGATAGGATAGTTTTTAAGTATTTCAAATTTAGTTAGAAATTATAAGAAACAAAGTATGACTGATAGTTTGAATATTTCAAAATAAGCAAAAACTGACTGTTTTAAAAACTAGTTCTTAACAATGACTATAAAAAAACTTTGAAGAAAGCGTTTTTGTTTACAATTCAACTTTAATTCTTAACAATAGAAGTAATTGTTAAGCTATGTTTACTCATATTCTATATTTAGTATCGAACAATAATTTTTTTTTTCAATAAGCGGGAATGTAATTTAATGAATTAGTTAAATTAGTTTAATTTGTTTTAAACAATTAAGAAAATATATTATAACTTTTAATAATTAACTTTCTTAGTTGTTTTTGTAGCGTATATATTTTGATAAAATCTAAAAATTTAATCATTTTTTATAAAGGTTTATTTGATTGCAATATTATTTTATGTAATAACTATATATATAAATAATCACCTACGCACTTAATTTTTTTAACTCTAAAAGTTTTATTGATTGTTTTGACTTCGTAAATTTTAATGGTTACAGTTTTTAACGGATTAGAAAGTTATAGATAGTTGAACTACAATAATATTAATCCTATTATCTTTAATTTTGTACTACCATTTTTCAGTCGGTAGGTGGCATCATTCAAGACTATGATACAGACCGAATGTTTCCAACTTATGGGTTCGGTGCTCGCCTGCCCCCAAGTGGACAAGTTTCTCACAATTTCGCAGTGGTTTGTTACATTTGCAGTAAGAAAACTAAGAAATAAATTAAAAACACAATTTTTTACTAACATTTTATTTATAAATAATATATAAAAATAAGTTTTTTTAAGCATGTAGAATAACTAAGTTTTACATTACTAATATTTTTCAAGTTATGTAAGAGAAAAATATAATTAAACAATTTAGATTTTTTATTCAATATCTTGATTTAGTTGTTTTACTTAAAAACCTAATAATTAAAATTATATTTAAGAAGCCAGTAATTTTACTAATTTTGTTTTAATCTGAAAATGCCATTATTTTTGTTTGATATGCACCAGAACTTCGATCCTAATCAGCCGTCTTGCCACGGAATAGACGGAGTTCTAGCCGCTTACCAGTCTTGCATCAGGAGTGTGCAGCTGTACGGCCCTACTAACTTCTCACCCATCATCAACAACGTTGCACAGTTAGTTATTTGGTTGCATTTGAAAGGTAGTAGTTATAAAAATTTTGTAGTTAAAAGATTGTAAAAAAAAACATATATATTTATTTTTGTAATAAAAAAAAACTTATATCTACAAGATGATTGTGAATTAATAAAAAAAGTAATAGAAAAAGTTGATAAAATTCACAGGATGGCTGTAGACGCGCTGCAAGGTGAACAGAGGCTGTCGTATTTCGTCCTTCTCATGATAACAGACGGCATAATAACAGACATGGAAGCCACCAAGAACGCAATTGTCAGGGCGTCAAGTCTTCCACTGTCCATTATCATAGTTGGCGTTGGAGATGCCGATTTTGAGGGTTAGCGTGTTTTCCGCTGTAAATAAAAAGTATTATTAACAAGTTCATATATTAAGTTCATAGTTCAAATAAACTTTGTTTAAGTTGTGTTAGGTTCTTTATAAGTTGTTAAAATAATATATAAATGTTTTTTTTGAAAAACAAAGAGTTTTATGTAATTTTTAGCAATATTGTGTAAAAACTTATTTTACCCATCATTTTTAAAATAATAAAAAATAAATATTTTACATTTCACAATAATCATTAAAATCATTTACACTTTGTTTTCAAGAATACATAGTTTAATATGTAAAATAGTTAAATTTTTAGTGTTCTTCTATCTTATAGCATATCAATATATCTTTAATTAATTTAATCATTATGATTTAGCACTATTAAAAATTTAAGTGAACAATATTTAGTGTCCAAAACTACCACATAGAACTAATTTATTAAATTGGTGAATAATTAGAACTTACTTAAAAATATGTTTTATAACAGCTATGGATGAATTAGATGGAGATGATGTTAGACTGGAAAGTCGAGGAAAAAAAGCTGTAAGGGACATCGTACAAGTTTGTAGTGTTTAGTATTTCAACACTCATTTTTTTTTATATTAGTTTTGATTTTAATTAAATAATGATTTCTTTTCAAGGTGAGCACACACGACTTTTTTATAAATAATAAAAAGGTGAAAAAAGCTCATTAAAATTTTTAATTTACTTTAACTTAAAAAGATTATTTTTTTTACAACAGTTTGTACCCTTCATGGATTACATGAAATCTGGCAGCAGCTCAGTCATGAGTTCAGCTCGTCTGGCGAAAGCTGTCTTGGCTGAAGTTCCCGACCAAGTGACCAGTTACATGAAAGTAAATGGAATCGTCCCAGAACAGCAGCCTCCTTTGTACAGATAACATTGTTCATTGCCAATACAACTGTTTAAAACTGGATTTCCTCATCTAATATTTGGATTTTCTATTAAAGATAAAAAAAAATTAGTACATAAACTTTCAAGATAGTTTAGGTAAACTGTTTGTTTAATAATGGTGATCACTAGTATCATATTTGTTAGTAGTAGATGTTTTTGTTTGTTGAAATAGTTTTAGATTATTTTTACAAATGAAACTTTTGGATAATTTAAGTTATTATGTTTTGAAGCAAATGGTATAAAAGCCTTATTATTTTATAAATCTTGTTTTTTCAAAATTTTTGTTACTGATTTTTGTGTTTCTGCTAACATTCGATTAGTTTACTATAATGAAAAATATCATGCCTTATATTTTATGTACTATTTTTGACTAACTTTCTTCATATAACAGGGTTGTCACTCAATCGAATTAACTAATACTAACTTGATTTTTTTTTAACTCAGGAAAGTTGAAGCTAGGTTGTAAGTGATTAGAAACTTGATACATTTTTGTATTTTGTTATATAGACATTCAAAGTATCTTCTCATTTACTATTAGTGTTAAAAGTAAGTTGCCAATTAACACAATTAATACATGTTGATATTAGCTGTTTTATATATTAGAAAAATTATAAGTAAACCTACCAAACGCAAGTGTAAAAAAAAATTAGGCAGTTCTATAAAATTAATTGACAATAAGCTTATCACATACTATGCAATTATATATTTTAAAGTTTCATTTTGTCAAGTTTGTTACCCTTTTTAAACAAATTAGGTGTTTTGCAAACTTTATTGTCTTATTCTTAGTAGTTGTGGAGTATATGAAATTTTAAACAGCCATAGGCTTAAAGTTAATATTACCGTACGTGCCAAGTTTATTTGACTTTACCAAGAAATTTTCAGATAAATTAGGCCAGTTTCTAGTAATTCATGTTATGATTGCTCAAAAGATTGGCGACCCTAAACAAACATAAATACTTTAATTTATCTACAGAAACTACTGTTATATATTGCACTTTTTTTTGATAAAACTAACTAATTAATTTTTCAAAATTCTTTTAATGAGACCAAAGGCTTTTACGCTCTTAATAAAATTAACTTTCTTTTTGTATAGAATATTACTTTTAACAAATTAAAATAAACTAAACTACATTACATATAAAATTTTTTTGATGTGTTTTTATTGTAGTTGATTTTTAATGTAAAATAAAAATCCTATCGAAATGAATTTTTTTTTAAATGTTCTTCCATAAATAAAGTTTCTGCCACGCGTCTTTGTCATTTTTTAATATTTCTAGCTTTGTAAATTCTTATTTTTTGGGACTAAAGGTTATTGATTGTTTTTATTTAATTGTTTAAAAATCTCATAAAGTTTAAAAAAAATACATACATGAACAACAAATAAAAGTTTAGTTAAGAATTTTTAAATTTAGCACATTTGTTTGGTGACAAACGACTAACTTTGTTGTAGTGCTTTAATTTAAGGAGTTATAGTTAGCAGTCAATTTTACTCAGTAATTTACAGTAAGCATATATGCAATTTATATGTAACTATGTATATTATACATGGTGTTGTTTTAAAGTATGCTAAAACTACATAAGTGATTTTTATAGTTCAAGATGTTTAGGTTTTTTGAATTTAAAGTATAGATATTAAAGAACAAAAGAAATATAACAAAGTTTGTTCTCATGAAATAAATTTTTCAAGATTTTCTGAATGTCATAAAAACAAACTATTATCACAACGATAGAATAAATATATTAAGATATATATATATTTTATAATACAATTAACCTCTGCTGAGCAACAAAAAATATAATGTAATATGAGCAAAGCTTTTAATTACTTTAATTTTTAATTATTTGTACTGTATTTTTTAAATATAGTAATAACCTTGTTAATATTTTATTTTTTATTTACATAATAAACGATTTTTGATAGTTGTATCATCAAATTTAGTTCATATAACTAAGTTAGGATTAAAAATGTATATTTGGCTAAAAAAATATTTTCAAGTTTGTGTTTGAAAACTGTCTCTACTGACGTTAACTAAAACTTAAGTTTATTAATTGGATTTTTTTTGATTTTTATAACCTAAAAAAGTTTATTAGTCCTCGCGATTTTTAACACTTCTATTACAATGTTTCTCTAGTTAGAAATGACTAAATATATTCAACAAAAAACGTTTTTTAGTTTGATCTATTGAGTTGTTAAATATTTAAGACGCGTGTATACAAGCTTTGCAGGCTTTACTTTAAACAAAAGCAAGTTAAAAAAATAGAGATAAAAGTACAAAAAATACTTCAGTTCTATATTGTTTAAAGGTATATGACATGCTAATAAATTAGTATTAACATAAATTTAAAATGTCTTTAAGAGATAAATTATTAGTAAATAAATTAATAACAATATATCCATACTGTTTTTTTAAGTATGTTAAGACAAAAATGTAAATACAAAAAATTAAGTCTTGTTGTCTATTAAAATTGTGTATGACCTAGTTTAAAGTTTTAATTGTTAGAAGTAGACGTAAAGTAATAACTTGCAAAAGATTTTAAAAATTTATCAAATATTGTCTGTATTTTGTTTTTAGCTAACAAAATTAAGTTTTAAAAATAGTTTTTACAGTTAAATATTTTAAGCCACACTTTTAATGCAAATAAAAATACATACCAGTATTTAAATATTTTTAAAATCTACGAGTAAATATATACTTTTTTCAACAACCTAAAATACAACGTTATAATTGTACAAAAAAACGTGATTTAAAAGATTTCAATTGAAAATAAAAAGTAAAAGGAATCTAAGACTTTATTATTTAAGTAAAACTAGTTTAATCACAGTTATATAAAGTTACTACTATAAACTTTTGTTTTTAATTAAACTTAATAAGAAAAATTGATAGAAATGTTTTTAAAAGATACTAATTAGGAAGATTTAAGCTAAATAAGATAATAAAGAACGTTTAAATTTTATTCTCCGAGCAATCATGATCAAAAGGAAATACTATATTTTTTTAAAATTTTAATAACTATTTTTCTTCGCATTAACATGTATAAGTGTTTTAAAAAGAACTCTATGTAGTAAAATTATATTATCGAAGTTTGTTTAGTTGCCATCAAAATATTTTAAATATTGCTAAAAAGTCGAGGCTAAGACATTGAAAAAAAAATAAAACGAATTTTTACATAAAAAAAGTACAAAAAGGACTTAATTTAACATAAAAAGTTTTAGATTAGTAAAAAGAATAGTTTTAAAGAAATTTTTCAGATTTCGCTTGTTCGAATGAGTTTAAACAAGACTCGCTGGGTTTTCCTTGCAATGGCCATGCTTCTTTAATATCTAAAGCCTCGACGCTATGTGGTCTTTGATTATTTGGTGTTCCATTTTGAGCTTGTTTGTTGTATGCCTCTGGTATTACTAATGTCAAAAGCTCACTGTTATCGCGATTTTTTGTAATTGAATCTGTATAGCAGTGATTTGATTATTACCATTTATATAATTTAAATTAATTAAACTGTTTATTTACTCGTTGAATTAATTCAAATTGCTACTTGTTTTGCTGCTAAATTTGATTTTATTTCTATGGATGTAAGAAAAATAAGGAAAATAATGAAATTCATTATTATATGAACTTTGCTTACGATCAATAAAAAAACATAAATTCTGCATAAAGTGGAGTCTTAACAAAAATTTTATCATTGAAAAATTTATCAGAATGTAAAAACTAAACTTAATACTAATAAAATAAAAAAAATTCCGAGAAAGGAAATTAATTGGTGTTGAAAACAACTTTTAAATAATTATGATAGTTTACATTTGCTAGTTTTTAAAAGTAGGAAAACGTTTAAATTATTACAGTATTACTTCTAAAAGTTTATATGTGTTACGATTTAGAAATTTTAAGTAAGTAACCTTTATCGGAATATTCTTTACTAAATGAATCTGATTCATCTATATCTTTTGTTTCAATCAACTTTCCTTTATTTTTACAATGTTCTGCTAACCGCAAAAATCCAATTACAGCAAAAGCTTCTATCAACTGAAATTTTTGTTTAATTGTTTTTATCAATAAAAACGTATAAGGTATTAATTCTTAGAGATCTTAGAGAAGGGTTCATTTGAAAAACAAAACATTTTTTTTTGTTCGCAAAAACTTTATTGACTGACGACGTTTCGCTGATTGTAAAACATGAACAACTCTACAGATTAATTTTTCTAAAGTAAGCATAAGAAAATTCTATTGTTCTAAAGATCTCTCAGCTATAAAAGATAATATCTGAATAACACAACCTCGTTTAAATAATCCTTAGTATTTTTTCCGTATGAAGTTTTTTTGACTTCAAAGTATTAAAAGAAAAATAATAATAAAGTGGCAGACAATAAAAAAAGTCGATCACATTTAACTTTTATACTGACCATTTATTCTTAAAATATTTTTATTCATAGTCTTAACTTAACCAGCCATCCCCATTATATAGCTGTTTATTGCATTAAAAAGCCATTATTGTGAATATATATCTTGGTATTTTTATACCTTTCAACTAAATAGCTTTTATTATAATGGAAACTGATTATTAAAATGTAGTTTCTTTAAACTTTAAAAAAATCTAAAAGCAACTTTTTTTTACCTTATTGCTTACCTAATCTATACCGTATTCCGTAATTTCTGCTTAGTTGTTCAACAATTATCTAAAAACTTTTTGGCGTCATAAACTCTAAATCTTAAAAACACACCAAGATAAAATCACACGTGATAAAAAAATCTCTTAAAAGGCTGCTAAACTTTAAAGACTACGCAATAGTGTTTACGGACCAACATGAACTAACGAAAAACAAACAAAACAAATCAACAACATTAAGGTGAAAAAACTTGTAAACAAATATTTTCACGTCAAAAACCTGGAATATCATGTAAATGAGGGGCATGAGAAAGAGAATGTTGATGGCAAGAGGGTCAAATGCGAGCCTGAGGACGGTTGAAGCGAGCTGAACGTTTTGACATCCTGTTTCTACCATTATGGTGCGACTGTAACAAATAAGGTACTTATGAAGAACTTAAAGCCTCAAATAAATTAACTAAGTATTTCTATTAGGAAATTTATAAAAGCTACATCGTACTGAAAAAACCATAGATTAATTTAAAAACCATAGATAA
The DNA here is from genome assembly GCF_965202585.1 of Thalia democratica. Lineage (NCBI taxonomy): Eukaryota > Metazoa > Chordata > Thaliacea > Salpida > Salpidae > Thalia > Thalia democratica. The sequence continues at coordinate 67,049,615 of NC_139165.1, forward strand.
AAACTTACAGTTTTAGCATCAACAAATTAACTAGGTACTTTTATTTGGGAGCTTATAAAAACTACATCGTACTAAAAAAACAGGGATTATTATTAATTTTCTGTGTTTATAATCAACTTTTTTTAAATGGTAATAAAACATCAAGGCACTTATTATGTAATTGTTTTAGTATAACTAGTTTTCAAAATAGCTTGATTCATTGAGAAAAAAAAGTGTTGAATATCTATAAATTGATGCTACGCATAAACCTTCAAAATTAATTTTATTATATGTATATACTTTTCTGATAACAATAAGACGATTTTTCTAAAAGTTAAACTATATAATAAGTTTTCAAAATTAATTTTTAGCTTAGTTTATTTATATTAAATGTAATTGTCAATCATTTATAAAGAGTATGCATATTGTCAAAGTTTTATTCATTTAACATTTTTCATTTTTTACTAAGCAGTAAACAAGTTTTCAAAGTAAATTTTTACGCTTTTCCCTTTTTGTTGCTATTAAATACTTGTTATTGTTTAGTTTATATACAGCCAAAAAAAAAAGATAGTAGTTATAGATGCTATAAATCTAAATAATATTAATTAGTATTAATTTTGGATTTATTTTTTATACTTCGTTAATCGTTTTACTGACTGTGCGTATACCAGATACCATAACAAAATCTGGTTGTAAAAATTGGAGTTTGGTGTGTGAATTAAAAAATCTGACTATAAGCAAAAAGTACAATCAAAATCATTGTACACAGCTTTTTTTTTTGCAAATAATATTAAGTTTTTACGTGATAAAACTAAATTAATTAATAAACTAAAAGTTTATTAAAAAAAGTTGTATACATCTTAATTTGATTATTAAAAGATTTATTTTTCAGTCAAAAAATAAAAAAAATACTCAGTTAAATTTAAAAAAATCCTTGATAATTTAAATAAAATTATTATTATTTTAAAACCACTTTCATACCTTATTATAAAAATATATTATATACAGTTTTGGTACTAAACACGTATTACTATTATAATATTTATAACTATAAAGCTTTTGATTAAATCACTTACCAACACTTTGGTTTTTCTCGTGCAACAAATGAAAAGAAGTAACCCAGTGAATAACCTATGAAAGGAAAACAAACACAAACTCCGACTAATTCCAGCGGAAAGAATCTAAAGAATGAGTCTTTGAAAAGAAAACCAGCGCAAAATGCAATACCAACTTGTGCCGATATCATCAACGTAAATCCACCCTTAGTTATAAAAATTTTAGCAAAACTTTTTGGTATTACCACAGTACTTACAAATTGTTATAATAGAATAATAAACAGTATTCAAATATTAAATTTAAAACACATACAAAATGAAAGGTCATTTACTTTTAGTATGTAATCCACCCACGCTGGTCTAAAGTTTCTTATCATAATTCCAACGATAACAGGAATAAGTGTTAAAGTGATATTAAGTATTATCTCTCCATAAGGAACTATATTGCCAGCGTCTACAGGTATTATGAGCTGAGAGTACAGGAATATATTTAAAGGCATCATTCCTAGTCCCACAATTGAAGAACATGTAGTCATAAGTATACTGTTTAAAATATTAAGTCATAGATATAAACAAACATTTCATTTTGAATGTTTATATATTTTAAAATCTTCTTTTCAAAGTTTCTTTATAGTTCAAACAACTCAAACATTCGTTATACCATAAAAAAAAGTGTTGAAGAACATTTGTCGCTATAAAGGTAAAAACTATAATGGATTAAAAACAAACATTTTAATTACTTTTTAACAACTTTTTTATTGGAAAAAACTTATATACAAAATAAACTAAAGAAAAACTGAACAAACAGAACTTTATCTTGACTAATTAAACAAAAATTATTTGTTTGTTTGTTTTGTTATATGTCTGTTGTAGTAAACTAGCAGTAAATTTATTTATAGCAGCGTACCTTAAGTTCATGTCGCCCCGAAGTGCATACGCAAGCAAGTTTGATAAATTTCCTCCCGGACAACAACCTGCTATCATAACAGCAATTGCGGCAAACGTGTCTAAGCTAAAGGCCACGCCAAGCAGGTAAGAGGCTGCAGGCATGATTATAAACTGGGATAAAAGCGCTATTATTACTCCTTTTGGTTTCTTTGCGTGCTTGAAAATTTCCTCGAAAGTCATTGTGCAACCTTAAAATTTATAGTATGCAGTTCGCTTATCTTTTATTAATACTTGATCTTTATATTTTTAATAGGAATAATAGTTAAACAAGAAAATTAATTATAGTAACATGAAGCAAAAGTAAATTTATAGTTTTAGATTTAAGTTTTTATCACACCTTTCATTATATCACAAGTTCTCGATAGACTCATTATGTTGTTAATTTATTATAAGTACTAGTCAGTCAAAGTTTTCCTGATTTTTACATTGTATATAAAATTAGTTTAAACATTTATTTATCGATTAAAACAAAAACAACTTTTTTTTTTTTTTTTGCTTTCAAATCGAATAATGATGAAAATATTAAAATACAATTTTTATAGTATTTGAGTTACAAGTCGTACTTTGATTTTATAATTTAGAAATATTTGATTCTTCTTCTTTTATGAAAGTTTAAATTTACAATTAAAATATGTTATTTAAATACCGCAATTAAGTAAAAAAAAAGTGGCGTATATCTCGATTACTGCGAGGTCTTTCTATTCATCAGGCTATTTGATAAAATTTTTTAGCGTTGATTTCTTAATTACTTTCAATAAAAATTAAATCATGGTTTCAGTATACCGAGAGCTTTTTTTTCATGGAAGTTTTTGCGCTTAGATTAATTTCATATCAGTATTATTTTACTTACGACCAAAAAGACTGGTTTATGAAATGTTTAAAAAACATTATTTAAAAAATTAAATTAAAAGTTTGAAAAAAACAATAGTTTAAAAAAATTCTTGAATACTTTTTCAATGTTTCGCAGTGTATAAAAAATATACCTTTTATAATATAAGCATATACTAAATACATAATTTCACAATTTGTTTGAAACTAAACGGTCTTAAAAAACTTGATATTTTTGTTCAACAAAATATTGTAGACTTTTAAAATTAACCTAAAGAAGTCATTCCACACATTAAAGCAATAATGACTAAAAAGTCGAGAGCTTTGTCAAGTTTCTGGTTTTGCTCTTGTGAGTACAAACGCATGAAGAAAGCTGCCGATTCCCCAAACACTACATCTTGCAAGGTTACGTTAGTGCGAAGAGTCTGATTTAACTCTTGGGGTGATAACTCCCAAACCAGGTCTCTGAACTCATCGGGGACATCCCGCTGTTCTCGCTAAAAATGAAGTTGAATAAACATCCGTTAAACCGAAATGTGCATTTAAGACGATTCATTCTGTTGTACCGAATTTGAAAGTAAAGTTTACCTTAAGTATTTCTCTTAGTGTAGTGGGCACGAGCAGCTCGTAGAAGGTGTTGTTGTTTGCCAACATTTCTTTCTTTTCATACCAGGTTATGTTTGAACGTAACAAAGGTCCGTACACGTTGCGCAGCTCACTGTTACTTTCGTTCATCAGCATGAACTTCAAGTAAATTGATAAGTCGTAAGGAGCTATTGACTGTTTCTTTTGTGGTTGCTAAAAATAAAAGTTAAAGTTAGCTTTTGTTTGTTTTTTTTTCAACATTGACTCAGTTCATGAAACGCAATGTATTTTGATAAACTTAATCGTTCTTATTGTACTTTGGTATTTATTAGCTTTTTAAAAGAAGCTGTTTTGTTCAGGATAATTTGTAGTTTATTATTACAACAAAACTTTAACTGAAGAAATCTGATGTTGTAATTTTTACTACAAGTACATTAATATTTTTGCAAAGACTTCAAATGCTTTTTTTGAATAAACTTCTAAGGTTTTTTATTTATCGAAATATCTAGACTATTATTTAATTATTAAATAAAAAGTTGTTACAAACTATTAAAAAAGCTTTATCAACAGAAAAGTAATATACTTTACTCTAGATCCGTTAGCTAATTTTTTATATAAATTAACATCCAGCAGGTAAAAATAAAATCGTCTAAAAAAGTAATGCGTCTTGAGTGCGGTCAGAAGCATATTTTCAATATTTTTAAAGTTTGGATAACTATTATAGTATAAAATAATTAATCAATACTATATAAATACTATTTAAATAAGCTCTTTACACCCCAGTAAATTGAGCATTCTTAGTTAAGGCAAATAACTATTCAATACTATATGATAAATACTTTGGTTTCCTCGCATGAGCTGGTGATTATGTTGGACCCGTAGCGCTTGTTTATAGTTTCCAAAGTCTCTTCAGTTATTTCATCTTCTATCAAGTTGTTAAGCTGTTCCATGATGCTTTCAACTGAACTTTGATCTTGCAAGTTTATGTGTAACGTGCAGTTTCGGTTGTTTTCTATTCGAATCGTACTGTTAAACTCGCACTTTGGTGGCGGTTCAACTCCCTGCGAAATGCTCACTTGCAACAAAATTTCGTAAAGTCGGTTTACATCTCTTCTGTCGACGGCCGCCTTGGTTTCGACTTTAGTTTGCTGCGTAGCTACCTGTTGAAGCCAAGGACGTCTAGTAATGAAGAGTAGTAACGAAAGAAAGTAGCTTTCCTTATTGATACACTCCTCTTCGCTTCCTTTTCTTGGTTGCCCAATTTCGTCAACTGTTGTTAGACATTTAGGTATACTAATATCGTTTTTGACAAATGCTTTCTTTAAACGATTTATAGCTTTTTTGATAGAAACTTTGTCTGTTTTAGGAATACTTAAACCTTTTTTGTCTGCAATTTGAATTAGCTGGTTTAAGTATTCCTGTGACAAACATTCATAAGTTTTGTATGCTTTCTTTTTCTTTTTGTTCCTACGATTATGGTTGTTGTTGTTTTTATTTCCAGAACCATTTTGCTTAGTTATGTTGGTTGCAGTTGCCATATCTTTAACAATGTTTTTTAAACCGGTATCGGCTTTTAAAACCTCCATGCTTGGAGTAGGGTGGTTAAGGTTTTCATTAGGAGCTTCATTTGTTTCTACTTGACTATTGACCACTTGTAAAAGAGTTACAAACCATACTAAGGCAGTTAAAGCACATAAGCTCTTAAAATTCATTATAAAACTAAAAAGCTGCGATCGAATAACCTAGTTAAAAGTTCTTTATAATTAGACACTGTTATACTAGAACTTGTTTACTATTTTACAATAAATACCACTGCTTTTGAAAGATTATTATTCAAGTTAATTTAAAGCTATTGACAATTTACAACACGTTAAACAACATTTCATTTAAAAAATAGTTATCTACAAAGTATTCATGTAAAATTAAACTTGTTTAATTTTTATAAATGTTGTACTTATCGTAGAGTTATACTGTAGAAGTTAACATTAAACTTTTAGTAGAAAAATAATGAAACTACAACACACAGCCTTTTTATATTAAGTAAAAATAACACGTGTTTCCCAACTAGAGTTCAAGTTACTGACATTTTATGTAGTTTTAAACTTGTTCTGATAAATAAAACATGCTTCTTCCCAATAACATTTTGTTTGTTGATTCATCTGTTTGCTTAAACGTTAGCTTTATATGTTATATATTTCAGTTGCTTATGTTAAATAACTGGTTGTTTTTGGAAATTAAAAAATAATTTAAATACTGCCATGCCAGTAATTTAAGCTATACTTATGTAAATTAATTATGAAATTTATTAGACTACTCGGACTTATATTAACAAAATAAAATAGTATAAGTTTTTCTGTACTTAAACTAATGTAATTAGTTTTTATTATGCACATAATAAGTTATGTACATAATATATTTCAAAAAGTCCGCTACAACTAACAGACATGCAACTTCTTTGAAAAAAAAGATGACATTAGCTTGATAGTATTAGCCATTTTCGTATAATTACTTACGACCTGAGTTCCTAACTTTTAATAAAAAATTTGTAGAACAAAAAGTCTGTAAGCTATATATAGTTATAAAAACTTTTGTTCGACTTTAAAGTGTACGGACTAACTTTTTTAATACTTAAATAATAAAATGATATTAACGTTTATACTTCTACAATCAATATGAAAAAATATATAGAAAAGTATAGCTTATAATTCAATATCAAACTAAAAAAATAATATTACTTTTAATTTTTTTCTTAAAGAACTGATAATTAATATACTTGTTTCAAGGAAAATATAACACTTATTTCATTATAATCCCTTTTTAAGACATAGAGTTTTCATTTTTAAACTTTTTTTTAATTGCCAGTTTAAAATAAACCATACAGACCTTATGCAGAATTTATCATTTAAACGTTTTATTTTCAAGCGAGGTCAATAATATTTATAAGTTTTAAGAGAGTTTCATAATTTATTTAGAACTAAAAAAAAAGTAAATTTATTTAAACTAGTTGTAGTAAATTCAATTTATTCATTATTATTGCAAACTATAAAACTTTTCTTGTTTGATTCTTTAGTTGTTTAGTGCTAATGTTCTGTTGCTCCTGAATGTATTAAAAGTTTGCTTTTTTATCACTTAAAGCGGTTTGATTATTTATTCCATAGAATAGGGCGTTTTTTAAAACTTAAGTCGTTTAAAGATATACAAGTCGAATATTTTAACTGCAGATATTTAACTACTTGAAACTCATAATCAAAAATTAAGTACGAGCATAAAGTTAATTTTATAGGCAAGTTTATAAATTTTTCAAAAAACATAAAACTTTAATGTCAATTATTTTCCTTATCTTAAAAGCTATCTAAAATATTTTTTTTATTTTAGAGAACGTAATTTGTCTTTAATTAAAAAAAAAAATTGGTTTGGGGTTTGAATTATTTCATGGGGTCCCTCCAAAAATAAAGGTTTTTTTTTTTCATTATTATGGTATTAAATCCAGAAATAAATATTTTTTTTTAATTTGTTTTCCTTTTCCCTTAGTTTGCATGTTATTTAAACTGTTAGATGTTTATTTTATAAATAATGTTAATATCTTTTACGATTTGGGCCCAAAGCAAAATGATATATATTACACTATCATTTGCCTTGGCCATTTCCTAGATCAAAAATTGATAAAAGGAAAAAAAAATTAATAAGAATTTGAATTACAACAAATTATTTTAGTTTAATTAAATTTGTTGTAATTCACATTCTTATTAATTTATTTTTTCCTTTTATCAATTTTTGATCTAGGAAATGGCCAAGGCAAATGATAGTGTAATATATATCATTTTGCTTTGGGGCCAAATCGTAAAAGATATTAACATTATTTATAAGATAAACATCTAACAGTTTAAATAACATGCAAACTAAGAGAAGAAGAAAAAAAAAACATTCATTTTTGGATTTAATACCATAATAATGAAAAAAAAAAACCTTTATTTTTGGAGGGACCCCATGAAATAATTCAAACCCCAAACCATTTTTTTTTAAATTAAAGACAAAGGTACGTTCTCTAAAATAAAAAAATATTTTAGATAGCTTTTAAGATAAGGAAAATAATTGACATTAAAGTTTTATGTTTTTTGAAAAATTTATAAATTTGCCTATAAAATTTACTTTATGCTCGTAAATTAAGTTCAGTGAGTATTTTACGAGAAAATCTTTGAGAAAAACTTATAAGGTATTTGTCAGTACTTTGAAAATTAAATCAGTAAAAAGAGTCCCGGATAAGGTTAGCACCAGAAGGTGCTTCGTCATTTTAAAAGTATAAATGAAATATACAGTTTCCTTATTCTGTAAGAAAAAATAAGAAAAACTTTATTTGCAGCATTTTAGACAAAAGTTAAACATGGCGTAATGCAAGTTTAAAATTGTTCATAAGGTGCCAAGTAAAATAAGCTCATTAAAAAATAGATTAACTTTTATCTTAAATGTCAAAAATTATAATAATTTACTAGTATTTTCACAAAATTGATGCTTCTAAGAGTAAAAGAACGAGACTTGACAATTTTTGTTTCACTGTAAAGCTGTAGTTCACTATCAGTTAATTCTCGATGAGCCAGGTTCGTTCTTAAAACAAGTTTGATTTATTAAGCTTGCAAGCGTTTCAAAATGTTTTACTAAAATGTATTTAAATATTCCTACTAATTATGTATACTTTATTTTAAACAAAATGTAGCTTATATACTAACCTTTAATTCTAAATGGTAATATACAAAATTGTTCATTCAGATTAGTAATCTTTTAGAATTGTTGTCATCACTTTGTGCACTGAAAATTTTATGAATTGTTGACCGAATATATTCGATGCATGAACAAAAATTTTTTTTTTATAAAATAAATGTAGTATTTTAAGAATTATTTCTATAGTGGTCAAACACCAAACTACTTTAGTTTAGACTTCTTAAAAACTTCTGTTAGTGTCTAGCAACGAAAATTTGTTGTTTTTACAGATGTTTCTATATTTTAAGCAAGTCATAGTTCAGTGTAAAATGAGTATTTCAGTCGGAGTTGATCATAAAAGTAAAAATACATTATTTATCATCGTTACTATTTGATTTTTATTTAAATGACCAAATCTAAATACAAATATTTTTCTAAAACAGCTAGTATAGCAAAATGAATTTATTTAAATACACTGGCTTTATAAAAATGGTAGTTTAGTATATTTTATTTGTATTATCATTGAAAACGTCGTAATAAACACAGAAATCATTATACAAACAACAACTGCTACTTAAAAAGTTGAAAAATATTTACTTACATCGTGTCCATAAAGTTTTCAACTTTCTAACTAAGGAGTCAAAGAAAAAGGTCAAGCAGATTAACTTTTAAACTTAGCTAATTTTAACCTATTCAATATCCGGTATATAACTTGGTGACCAAAAGGTCTTTTTGTTCACCAAATACTTAGACTGAACTTTTTAAGCGCTTTTTTGTCGTCCAGTTATATTTTTATAGTACTTGAAATAGGCAATGCTTAAAGTAATACTAAAATACGAAAAAAAATTCCTTTTTGTAAATTTTTCTACTGAAACATAAAAGTTATAAAAAACATCTTATAAATATTCTTAAACAATTAATTTAAACAAATAGCGTCAATAAGAGTTTTAATACTGGTTACAGGTGTGACACAAAATTTAACAATGAACTTTTTGTAACAAATTTTAGAAATGTTAAAGAAATGGGTTTGATCTGATTGCAAATAGGATTAAGGCTTTTAAGTAATGATATATATACTTTTTTAGTAAACTGTATTTTTTTTTACATATAATAATACAGTTACCCCTCGCGAATCTACGCACATTGTCTTGATCTTTCTTGAAAGATTATTATCTAACACTGCATGATAAGTTTAATCTTAGGTGGGCAAGAAATTAGCTAAGAATAAGATATTTATTGAGTTGAAACGAAACTTTATGTCATAAATATTGTGATTAAATTATACATTGTTTGGTTTAAAGGGGGGCTAAGCAAGTAAAATATAAAACGCAAAGTCATAGAGTTCAATAGATTCTTTATGAAAGGCACAAAAAAAATCTCAATCTTAGTGATAATCTATCTCCTTCTATTATGAGTATTTAACAAGATATATTAAAGGTTAAATATGTTACTAAATCAATACATACAAAAAATTTCAATATTCAAGATTTTTTTTTTTTGTATTTTTTTAGAAACCTAAAGGCGTAACCAAACGAGTAAGTAGATTTGCAAGAGGTGATTGTATTACATAAAATGTTCGATGAAATAAAATATCTTACACTTAAATTACTGCTAATTAGCAAAACAGAAATATCTTAATAAAGATATTTGTAAGAGTTTAAAATGTATTAGTAATCCTAACGACTAAGACAATGCCATTTTTTTATTACGTAAATTTTCATGTAAATCTTTTATTTAGTAATTGAGTATAAAATAGCAGAACATAAATGAGCTAAAACTATCAAGTTAAGAAGATATCAAAACTAAGTAACACTTTAAAAAGTTATAAAGGTTTCCATAAAGTAGGCTTTATATTAGTTATTAAATGATAAACAAGTTAATCTAAACATATCTTTAGTTATCATATTCATAACAGTATTCTTTAAATTATGACAGCTCAGAAATATTTCATATATTTGTCTTTACTAATTCTATAACATGTTTTAGATTTTGTAGTTATGTTTTGGACTTGTCACCTTAAAAGACTAAAAGTTTTATTAGAAATTTAGGAGTGTTGCTTTTTTCAAAACGATTTGATTTATAGTCTTTTTACGCATTTATTTAAAAAAAGAAAACAGTTTAAAATATTTAACAAGTTTTTAGATAGAGATGCTTATTAAACAAAGTTATTGTAAAACAACTGACAAAAGTTAAGCTAACTTTAGGCTGTGCATCAATTATTCATAAAAATAAATTAACTCTATACCTTAAAAGCTTTTGACCAAAACGGTTTTTGAGTCAATTGGTTTAGAGATAGTAAACGAATCTTTAATTTTATTGTATTTTCCAGTATAAAAGTTATGTTTTTTTTTTATCAGCTAATTTCATGTAATCAGAAATTAGACATACAGCTTGAAAAAAAAAGTTCGCAAAATTTCACATAAAAAATAAATTCGAGATGATAACTGTAATAAATATATAGTAAATTTCGGTTAAACAGTTAAAAAGTTTAAAGTTTGGACTTTGTAATCATTTAAACTTTAAAAACTAAAATAACTTAACTAATTTTACCAGTTACTATTAAAATAATTTTAGATTTTTAAAGCTTTATAACATAGTAAATAAACTTTTTAAAAGTTTCTTGGTGCATGTATGGAATCTTGCTGGACATAAGTTTTAAATTATAAAAGGCAAAGCTTGAATAGTACAACAATGAATCCACTAAAATCACTTTTGAGTATTAAAAAAATATGAGTTAATAAAAGATATTCATACGCACTGTACCTTTCTTTTAATATTGAAGTTACTGGTATTACTGTTAAAAAAATTCATTAGTATGTTAAATCAGAGTTTAAAACTTAAAAAAAAAATCAAAGCATTTTATAACAAAAGATTCAAGTAAAGCAAATCACTTTAATTATCCGAATTACGTTGTTGAAAATGGAACGTGTTAAAACTAAAAGCAATATCATATGAAACCAATATAATTTTTCGAGTTGAATAAAAAAAAAAGTTTGTACGTGCATCCGATACAAAAAGCTACAGATATAAAAGAATGTAACAGAAAAATACTACAGAACTTTAAAAACAGATTTATAAAAACTAAAAAAGACTTTATGATTTGTTTAGACACAAGTAGAGATTGTGTATTTGACATAGAAGAAATATAATTTCTGTAAATCTCTTGAGTATCAGTATTGAATAATGTTGTTTTTTTATAGCAACAAAAATGAACAATTTGCAAATTGATTATGAATAATATAAAATAAAGCACAATCTAGCACAGGAAACTGTTTTACTGTTTAAATATTGATTTACTATTTAAATATTCTTTTTCACTGCAAGTAAAACGTCTTTAATTGTACTTTTAGATACTCATTTCATGACTTATCGCATTAAGAAACAGTTTAGACTGGCTAGTTTAGAGTACGGTTTACCAATGGAATCCCAGATTCTAAATCCGCCTTCTCAGTTATCAGCTTCGCTGCTGTTTTTTCTGTAAAAAGTTTTAATTCAATAATTTTTGGTATGTATAATAAAACCATAATACATTAATATTGTAGAAAAAAACTAATCATATAAAAAAACATATTTTTATGAACTAAATTTAAAGTTAAAAAAGTGATAGTGTTCATAATAAAGATTGTATGATCTGTACAAGCCTGAAAATGTAAATGATTAAGTTTGAGAAGCATAAACTCAACAACTGAAATTTTTGTTAGCAATAGCGTATTTAATTATCAAAAAAAATAAAGTTACCTTTTTCAAAACTATCTGAATCATCATCTTCTTTTGGTTTATGGAAATAGTTCCATATTCCGATCATGAAAACAATTTCAAGCACCTGTAAAAATATATGTTTGACAGTTTTCATTACTTGTTCGTTTAATTATACAATGGTGATTTTTATACTATAAACTAAACTCTTATATACAAATACATAAAGTTAAGATTCGTATATAACAAACTTGTTACATATATAATAAACATAGGAAAACAGTTTTTTATTTCACAATTAACTAATCAAAAGAACTTTGAAAAATTTGTTAAGAAACTTAGACCAACATATAAGTTATGCCAACATAACTTTTTTTTTTCTAATCAGCAAAGTAAAAACACAGAAAAAAAAAAGAATTTATTGCTTTCTAAAATTTTTTGACAAAATTAACAAGCATAGAACCAATTTTTGAATTCCACTGTATGTACAACTAGTAAGTTTTTATCGATAATTAAGTACATTTCAAAATCAAGTAGCCTTAAAAAATTATTTACTTTGAAAAACTCAATAAATACAATTCGACACATATTTGAATATCACTCACTTGTATGATCATGTACAAAAACGGGACTATAATGTTGACTCCCATCAAAATTGGGTTGAAGCTCAGCTTGAGAACGGCTAATGAAAGCTGAGAATTTTGCACTCCAGTTTCAATCATGATTGTGCGACTAAAAATTTAACTTTTTTTAGATTTTTATATATTAACAGTTTAGACAAACATATTAAGTTCTAAGCTAAATAAATGACTAAGCATTTCACTTTGTATACTACCAATACATCTAGCATTATTTATTATGCGTAATTTATTTACACTAATAAAAACCAAATTGTTATTAACGCCTTTAATAAACATACTTTATTTTAAAAGTATAATGTCGCTTAAAAAAATATTACAAACTTTGCAAGTACTTACCTATCTTTCTTTGTTTGACCAAGAACTTGGGAAGAAAGGTAACCGAAAAGAAATCCCATTAGGGGTAAAATGGTGCACGCAAGAACCATCATCGAAGGAAAATGATTCCAAAGGATATCGGCAAATAAATATATACCAACTCCGAAAACAACTAGCGATATAAGAATTAGAAGGATGTAAGTCACCTGTCAAATAATTTTTCTTCTAAAAATTATTCTAGAGCTTAAGAAAGCTCGTAAAGAAAAAAAAAAACAAAATCATAGTAAGAACGCTTTTTGAAACTACCAATAAATCAAAGCATAAACCTTTTTAAACACTTTATAAATAAAGTTTTTTACGTAACAATTCTTAAAAACGCAAACCTTTTTAATAATTTTGACGTATGCACTGAAGTACTTTCGAATAAAGAAACCAAATGCAACAGGTAGTAGTGTAATAAGAATATTAACAGTTATTTTTGAGTATGGAAAAACTGCTTCTGCGTTTTCGTCAATAAACCTTGCCCATATAAAAATATTTAAGGGCATCATGAAAGCTCCGAAAAGGCAAGAACAACAAGTCATCAATATGCTGTAAAAAGTTTTTGCTTAAAGAAATATTTTAGTTGCTCTAATTTTACAGAAGGCTTATTTCTTTTTAAGTATGTAAAATTTAAATATCTGATTGCAAAACCAGCCTTAGTAATTACAACTGTTCAAAAATCAGTCTTTTTGAAATACACTTGTAATTTAAAAACTTAAAAAAGTACAGTTTTAATTTTAAACGTTATCAATCTTTAAACCCTTTTTTATAATTCCATTGTTAATACTGTATATGTCTCAATAATATAAACACTTTTATAATGATACAAACTCATGTAAAAAAGAAAAACAATATATTGATAAAAAAGTGTATTAAGAAACAGCAAAGTTATTAATAAATTCTATACAGCTTTTGTTATTTAAATGCTTAAAGTCTAACAGTGGTCAAATTTCAAACAAAATTTAAAAATCTTATTCATATAGAATCTAACCTGATTCTATTTGAATAAGATTTTTAAAATAAGCACTGAAGAGCTCTTTGACCGAAACTGAGTTTGCTTAAAATATCTTGAAAGAATTTAACAAATATAATTTTCCTCTAGAAGTTGAGATCTTTTAATTAGTTTTCAAAAAATCAAAACAAATAAAATTACATTATATTACATTTATATATATATATACAGTATAATAAAAATAGAAAACAGTTTTAACCTCAGATAGGTTAATATTCAAGTGTATATTTATTTCTACTTACACTTAAAAGTTAAATTTCAAAATTATTATAATAACAAAACAATTTGTTACAAGATGTTAAACTCATTAACAAAAACTAAAAGCGCATACCTCAAATTAACATCTCCGCCATAGTAATACGAGAGAATGTTGGACAAAATACCACCTGGCGAGCAGCCAATCACCAGAATTGTGAGACTTTTGTACAGGTCCAATTGAAAGCACTTGACCAAGGCGAGCGCCGCAGCCGGCATGAAAATAAACTGAGCCACAAACGAAATTGAAACTCCTGTTGGTCGCCTTGCGAACAACATAAATCTTTCAAAGTCGATACAAAGACCTAGATAGAAGAAAAATGATTTAAAAAAAAATTGAAAAAAAGTACTAAAAGCGCTTCTGTTGAACAAAAACAAATATAAGATAAAGCAACTACAATTTTTTATACAAATTTCATTGACGTTTCTTTAACTCGAGTATCTAAATCTTAGTGCAATTTAAAACTTAGCTAATTAATCAAATAGTGAAACACAGCATATTCAATAAAATATGTAACAAACGACAGGTTTTATTTTTAAACACGTGAGTTTCTTTATCAAACAAAATAATTATTAAACTTAGTAATACTTAAATTAAATTTGTTTCAAGCAACTAGTATAATCCAAAAAGACAGTTTAAAAATAACACTACAAACTGTAAAAAAGTACATTTATACAACGTCACAGAAAGTTATGTTTAGTAACATAGCATATATTTTGATGCTTGTGACTTATTTTACAGACTTTTGGAACCTGACAAAAATTTTAACACACACCTATAAACTTTTTTTTTTATTGTATATTAGTTGAGTACGTAAAATAAATATTGAGGTTGAACAAAATAATGTCGTTATATAAATCTTATAAAAAACAACATATACATTAATTCATTGCAATGATATTGCATTTTCTTATCGATAATTTTTAAATATTTTGGGGTTTCGGTTGAATGACGGCTTTATAAATGCTAAAAATAGCTATAAATATTTATTTTTCTCCCATAAACTATTTGAAATTTTAGCGTATAGAAAGGCTTATTAGAGTTATAACGGTATAAATAATTTTACAAGTTGGTACTTAACGCTTTACTTACAAAATTTCAACTTTTAGCTATAATATTCAAACTAATTCAATTAAGAAGCTTGACCTATTTAATTGCAGTTCAGTAACTTTTGTATTAATAAATAATTTAACTAGAATTTACTCTTCTTTTGTATATACCACAAAACTTACCCATTGCGACCATAACAAGTGTGAGAGCAACGATGATCAAACGGTCCAAAGCCTCAGACAGGTCGATGTTGATTTGGTCGCTGTAAAGTTTAAGGAAGGCGCAGGTGTCTGCAGGCCACAAACCTTCGCAATTAGTCGAGTTTTTGAACAAAGCATCAGTGACATCCGTAATCTCAGTGGCACTCAACATCATTCTTTTAAACCACATTGGTAATGGTTTGCCCTGTATAGGAATTAAATTGGGAAATTATGAAATGTATATCAGCTTTAAAAATAAAGAAAAAATCACTTTTTAACTTTTATTTTCATATTTCAAGTTTGAAAAAAAAGTTCAAATAAATATAATTAAAAATCAATGATACTTTGAAACTAATCTTATAAATATTTTATTTCAGTAATTTAATGTACATAAAATAGTATCTAGGACTTTTCGTTTGTTTTTGTAATAGTCTTCGTATAAGCTTTATTACAACTTATTTTTTATTAATTTTACATTTTTATTGTGAAAATAGTAAGTCAAAAACAAAAAAATAATATGTACTATAAATGTAAAATTATAAAATAATTGTGATGTTTACGATACTTAAATTTTTTTAGCTTGTTAAAACATATAACTAAAAAACTAAACATTTGAATTTTTTTAAAAGTTATAAAAAAAAGCTTAAACAGTTTTTATTAAAAGCATCAAGGTTCTGTAATAAAACTCACTGCAAGTGCGTCGATAAAAAGTTTTGGAAAAAACTGAAAGAAAAAATTGTCATCTTTGACCAGTATGGCCTCAATTTGCGATCGGACTTTTCCACTAGTAAACAAGTCCATGTACTTTTCAGCGATGCTACCGTTTCTAGCAAATTCTTGCAACGGTGGAGGCATCGACTGAATAATAAACTCACGATTACCTAACAACGCGTCCATTACGACTTTAGGGTGAATCTCGTTAGCTGCCAGCTTTAAAAGAGTGTCGTTAGGAATGATACCCATCTTCATAGCTTTCCTAACCATTTCGAATCCCTGTTTTAAATGCAGTTTAATACATTTGGCAGAAACTTACTTATATTGAAAGTAGTTGAAAAAGTTTAATAACTAAGAAGGAAATTTAATATATTTTGCCATTTAAAATAAAAATTAATGTAACTTAATTAACGTTTTATGGTGAGTAATGATGAAAACAAAATAAATAAAAAACTACAAAAGCAAACTGACTAGTTATTTTGTTTTTGACTTTTAGAAAACTTTCAAAATTGAGTATTAAAGTTTTAAATGCTACTCAAAAGTTGTTAATAAACTTAAAAAGTCTTTGACTGATAAGGAAAAATACCAAAATAAACTACCTCTTCCATTTCTTCTGCAGTCATGTTTAGCGTGCTTGGATCAAAAGGTTTACTTGGTGGAGGTACATCTTTTGATTCAGCTTCTGGTTTAACTTCAGGTTTTGATGACTCTGGTTTCGATTCAGATACAGGTTTAGTAGTTTGTGTTTCATTTTTAATTTCTGGCTCATTTGTTTTGTCACTCTGCTCGACTTGTGTGCTAACATTTCCATTAGATGCATCTTCCATCAAAGTACATTTTTTGTTCAGAACTAAACTGAATGGTTTAAGAAACTCTTTAAACAAGACAACCGTGATATTATTCTCGAGAAAACTGTCAATTGTTTTTTCAAGCTTCTCAGTTTTCTCTACGTTATTTCTAACAATGCTTTCGTAAACCTCTTCGACAGCGAGACGACGGTATTCTGGATCTGAGCAAGATAACTCTACATCACTGCTTGTTTTATTTAAACTTTCCCCTTTTGTAGTTTCGACAACAGTAGCTTCGGTGGTGGCAGTCTGTGTGGTAGCGTCGATACACGGTGGAATGAGCGGCAACCCCTTTTTTCGCAAAATCGCCTGCATCTTGGCCGGTTGTTCATCGTATGCAGAGTTTTGGACCGACAACGCATCCCAGAGGCCGATTTTACCGGTCATCACATGACTAGTTATGAGGCTGGTGATCCAGGACACCTGTTCATCGCTGCGGCAAACGTAAACCTTATCCGTCTTTTCGTAAACTTCTCCGTCTCGTGCCAGCATCGAGTCGTCGTCTTCTGCAGCGCAGCAGAAAATAATCAGACAAAACGCAAAAATTGGGATGTTTTTCATCATTAAAGCAATGGTTTAGGATATCTGAAAATAAAAGCAATTTCCTGTAAGTTCTTAGCAAAGTGTTGAATTTTTTTAAGCAACTGAGGTTGTCTTTTTATTGTAAATTAAAGTAAAAATTAGTAAAACTAATCTTGGGTACTGGAAAATAAGTTTTTAAAAGTAATTAGTTATAATACTTTATGCTAATAATCTAACAATTAACTTTAATGAAATTGTAATTATATTTTTAGTAAATAATAAGTAAAAACAACAACATTAACTTTATTTATACTCTCAAGGAAAAATTATTAAAGATGTACAAATTAGTATAAAAACATAAGAATTGTATAATTAGGACCTCAACAAATTTTTGTTAATAATGTTAGATAAGTGTATTTAAAAGTTTTATGTACACAGTTTGTAAAACAGAAAAATTCAAAATGTAAAACTTTAGATTTAAGAAATATTTTTTATATTATAGTATAAAAATTTTATATCTTACGATGTAATTAATTAAATACTATTACAAAAAACATAGTTTTTCACCATGCAAAAAAAAAAAACTACTTAAACATTTAAAAAATACTTTAAATATTTTAATACTAGTTTATAACATTTTTTTCTTGATACTATTAAAAATAATTTGCATCAATAACTGTGTCTCTTCTAAATATTTTAATGCAATATAAAGCTCAGTTAAGGTTTTTAAATATAAAGTATCGCTAAGAAAGTCATTAGTTATTAAAAAGACAACGATAACATAAAAAAAAAATATAAAAAGAATTTATAAAAAAATAAAGCTAACATCTGAAAGAAACTAATTTATTAATTTCTTAAGAGCTGTAAAAAAAAGAGTTCAAAGTCCGTATCAGCAGTAAAAAGTTAAATCGTACGACATTTGTTTTGATAATGTAATAAATGACGTATTGCTATGAGCTGTTAAACACACAAGCTACATGCTTTTGAATAATAACATTACAATTACTTTCATATTTATTAAATGAAAAAAAAAAGTTCAACTTGATACACAAAACTAAATCTTTGGTAAATAAATCTATGTCAAAACTGTCTAAGCTCTAACCTAAGAGTAAACATTTTAAAGTTTGTTTACAAACTTTGATTAGAAAAAAGCTATTTCAAAAATAAACTAAAATAAAATGTCAGACAAAAGTTTAACAGAGTATATTTCCAAAACGCGGAATTAACCTTTTTTATTTCAGTTTTTTTATACTTCGTTTGTAAAATTTAAAAAAACTCTTTTATTTCAATTTAATAAAAGTTGAAAAATTCCGACTAAAAAGTGTTCCATAAAGTAATTAAATAAAATAATTCTTTAAATTCTTGAACTTTATGACGATATATCGTACACTACAAAAATGATACAAGGAATGCCTAATTCAATAATCTAATTATAATTATGTGTTTTTTATGTTATAATTTTCATTATCAATTTACGCTATTAAAGTATAAATATATAAAATTAATAAACATTTTCAAACTTTAAAAGTAATACACATAGCTTCGGCGAAAAACATTGAGTGCTACCAGCCGAACGAAACCGGTTAGTTAATAGTAAAAGTTTTACATAAATAAACCAAGAACGAATTGTTGATCACGCCAGTATCGTACGATGTTTGAGAGAATGGAGAAAGGAAAAACGTTCTTGCTTTTTATTATACACTTGCAAGGCGTATCAGCATGCTGCTTAGAGCGACAGCAAAAAAGTTGCTGGCTGACGTCAGAATTGTTAGAAGCGTCGTGCAACAATTTTGGACTTTGACCTTTCAGAGTTTCCTCACACACACGCCCAGTGAAAGCCGGCGGGGGCTGGCAGGATTTTAAGTTATTTCAAGTACCAAATTTTGGTGGTCGTGCAGTATAACACAATGGCGTTTATAACTTCAGCAACCGGGTTTTAAAAGAAGAACACAACTTAACATTAATCAAGCTCGACTACAAAAAAAAAGATAAAGCAGCTGTTTCACAAAGTTTTTCTACAAACATTTTTCAGCGTAACTAAAAGTAATGACTTATATTGTAGCCACAGAGAATTTTTATTTAAGATTTTAACACTAAGCTTATAAGTTTATTCTAATATGGAAAAAAATATTGATTAAAATAAACAAAATCATAAACCTCAAAAATTTATATACATTCATAACTTAGTGAAATAAAATTAATTTAACTGATAAGTGACACATTAATTTATGATATGTGAGTAACACAGCAGTAATCATAATAAACAATTGGTTGCGGTTGTTTCAAAAACTTAACTGGAAAAAAAAATGTTATAGTGTATATTGTAAAAGTTTAACAAATACACTAGCAATCTTAAATAAAATTTTTAATTTTTGTTTTTTTTTAGTTCAAAATTGTTATACTAATATATACACTATAAACTTGTTTCTGACTCATGACATTTCTATTATGTAAATATACAATCTACTTTATACATATGTCATTGAACTTATTTTTTTTTCATAGGATAACTGAAATACTTTAAATGTCATCAATATAAATCATATGATAATCACGTATACAACATTTAAGCTAAAATTAACAAAGAATTTCATATTAATTTTTAGAAATTTAGTTTTTTAAAAATTATTTTAATACAAGTGAAACAAGGTTTTTTCTACACAAATATATTTATACGACTTTCATCAAAATGTGTAAAACTTTATTAATACATAAGAAAATTAAATATTATATAACTTTTAATAAAATCTAAAGTAATCACTAATGTCATTTCAAGCTTAAACAACTATTCATCAAAAAAACACAACAAATCTCATAATATAACAAAAATAGCTTAAGTAATTATAAAATTTCGATTATACTGTTTCTACATTTAGTTAAGTCATTTCTGCTAGATTTTCAGAATTAATTGGATTTAAGTTTAATTTTGATAAAATAATATAAGTTATCTAATAAATAAAGACTCTACTGTTATGGTAATTGAAAAGAATAAAAAAAATTAATAACTTATTAAACTTATATATAATGAAAAAAGATTACTTTATTTCAGTTATTTAGTAATTTTTAAAATGAATTAAAAATTAAACTAAAATTTAAAATATAATCTCAAAATTGTTAATATCGGTGCGTTGTTAGTTTCAACTAAATGAAACAGAACTGACATGTTAAACCAAGTTTTTTAACCAAACTATAAATTTTGAATGATCTCAAAGTTCTTGAAACTATACTTACTTTCAAATTATACAGTGAAGACTAAATTGTTTCGAATAGTTTTAAATTTAGAAAGATGCACAGAAGTTGTTTTTAGTCAAAAGAATTATATGCATTGTACTTAACAGAATTAAGCAATATCTATTTCAAACTTTTTTGATACATTTTTCAATCATTACTTATGATTTTAATTATTTCTTTAAATTATCTAAAGTTGAATAAAAAAAAACGGTGAAAAAACTAAACATTTTTATTAGTTGAAAAACAGTTTTCAACTTTTATTCATGTTATTTTAAAGTAGTTTTGCTTGCTTTAAAAAAACCAAATGGTACATTGCTTTTTTATATGCATTTACACTAGGCAAGTTTACATATTGCTTTTTTTTCGTGAAAGTTTTAGTTTGAAAACTTTTTGAAAAGGTCTTCTTGTTATTATAAATATATAGCTCGAGGTGTACTATTCTTTTTTGTTTGAAACTGTGTAATAAAAAACATAAGTGTTCTAGTTCATGTTATGGCTTGTAAAATCGTGCTATAGTTTAAGTTTAGCTGTTACAAAACAGAACAAACATGTTGCATCCTGAAACGAGCAAGTTGTGTAAGGTGCAACATTGTTCAGCCTTAAAATATTATTGTTGAAATAACCATCATTGTTCGTCAAATAGCCAAAGGAGTGCCTTTTGTGGTAGTTGTTACACGAATTAAAGTTGAAAAACGCTCTATAGAAAACGCCTTGTTCCTAAATTTAGATTTTTGTATGCATATTATGCAGTTTGAATTCGTTGTATAACTAAATCATGTAAATAGTCAAAAAAAATAGACACTTATTCAACAATTACTCGTTAAAATTAGTAAAAACATATTTAAAACAATTTCAACAATAAATAAACAACAACTTAAATCAACTAATTTGAAACTAATATTTTCATAGACCCTTATTAAAATGATATTAAAATTATACCAAATTTAACGGGATTATTAGCAAATATTCTTTAAACTAATTAGGTATGTTCTATACAAAAGATTAGCAATTAAAGTCTTTTAAACAATTTTAGGAAGACTATTTTTACAACAAAGAAATGTATTAAAACCTTTATCAATTATTTACAAATTTCAAATAACAACCCTGAACACATTATAATAGAAAGTTAAAAACACTTATTCACATTTTTTTAACTTCTATTATGAACTCAATACGTTTTCAAAAAAACGTCCTAAAATTTACAGAAGTGCCTATACTGTCTAGACATTTTCTACTTTTAGTCAAAATGTTATATGTTCAAGCAAATAAGTTTTTAGAGAATTAATGAAATCTATAGAATCAATAATGAAATCATTTTCACTTTACTGTTTTGATTACAAAAAATGACATGTTATTTAAAAAAAGCAGATTATTTACTATGTTTTAAAAAGGTTAGTTATAACCGTTTCTTTAGGTTTAACAAAAACTATTACCAATCTTTTTGCAACTTGAAAAAACATTTTTTAAAACCTATTTTTTTGCGCTTGATATGAGAACTATGATATAAAAGTTTGATAAAATCATAAAGATTATTTTATTACGTTTACTATGTTTGCATTTAATACTTTTAAACAAAAATCGATAATCATAACGTTATTTGCTAAAATCTCACCTTTTGTTTTTGAAGATTTTTTAAACTTTCAAAATTATAAACTGGTAAATAACTATTAAAAATATAAATTTAAGAGTTTGTTAACAAAAGATCCTAGCGAACCAAATTCACTGGAATATATAATAATAACAAATTATACAGTATCCTTTCTTTACTACACTAACACTAATGGACACATGCATATACCTACTTTAGCTTCTATTCTTTCCTTATAGTATTTATTTTTTTACAGAGCTCCGTTGAACTGTGTTAATCCCTTAACACACAGAAACATGTGTTAGTGAAATAAAGATAGGATATTGTATAATTTGTTTTTATTATAAAACTAAAAAATACTTATTCAATCTTATCATGGACAAAACACATTAATGGCTTGGATAAAAAGGGCTTGAGATAAAAAACTTTAACTACTAAAAGTTTTTCAATTGTACTCCATTAACGATATAAAATATTTTTGTAATAAAACTTATTTAAGTTACAACAAAAAGTTTGATAATTTAGAACATACAAAGTAAAAGTTAATTAAAAATCCATTGCAAAAAACTGTCTCAATTCTAAAAAATATCAGAAAGAGATATTTCGTTTGTAGAAACGTTTTTGATTCTACTTATTCAATTAGAGCTTATGTTTAGAACTAACAGAAATAACTGCCAAAACAAAATAACTATGATATTTAAAAAATTAAGAAAACTTCTGTAAACACTTTATGATAAGGTTTAGTAAATGAAAGTTATAAAAATTTGGTATAATTAACCAAACTTACAATTTATATTGAAGTGATGAAACCTTTACTGGGCGGCTGCTACTTGTTACTATTTTTGTTAATACTTGAAAAGTTTAGTTGCATTTGCGCCAAAACAAAACAAAAATAATAATTGTTACGTCATTTAACTAAAACCATAAAATGTACAGTTTATTTTTGAATGAATTTAAATATTAAACACAGCACAAAGTTTGAAAACATTATAAAATAAACTTTTAACAAACTTTTAAACATTTAAACAAAGTTTGGAAACATAATAAATTTAATAAAGTAAATTTGATACTTACAACTCAGTTTTACCAAAACTTGATATATATTTTAATCATATAGAAAGCTTTTTCACTACAACCATAAAGAAAAAATGTTTTACAGTATTAAAAAACAAAATTGATTTTACTTACATTTGTATAACTCGTATAAAACTATATATTTTGTGACATTTGTTTATCAAAGTCTCAAGTGAGTACATCAAATATCTAAATTTAAAGTATATAAATTCTAGTTTTTATCCAATCACCTAAATATTATTAAACTAAACCAAAGTTGTTGTAATATAGCAAATTATACTATTTATTGAACGAAAAAAAGCGCTCAAATATTTGGTCCTAGGACCTGGTGTTCGAAAAAACCTTTAGGGTATCGAGTCATACATCAGGATACAGTTTAATGTCATGTCCAGGACAAGTATATTATCTTACATAGTGTCAATTCATATTATTTTTTGAATTGTACCCTTTTGTTGAAAAATTTTAGAATTCAATTATGTTTTTGTAAAGCTTAAAACATCATTATAATCAAAGTTTCTACACATTATAATGCTCACAACTCACAAGCTTTACAAATTCTAGCTTTATAAAATGATTAAATGTTTTTTTATTTACTTTTAGCTACACAATCACTAATCTATGATATGCATTTGCAAGTCTGATGCGAGACTTCTAGAAAAGTTTTAAAAGGATATCTAAAATCATCTTTATGTTCATAAACTTACGGTTTAAAATCAAGGTAGTTCAAGTTATTGAAGCAACTCAAAAGTTTGAAGCTAAAAAGAACTAAAAGTACATCTAGGTTTAATGAAATTTTCTCAAAACGTTTCAGATTTTAAAGAGTTCTAGGAATACCTGCTTTAGGAATTCTAAGAGAAAACTAAAAAAAAACATTTTTGGAATTCTAGGAGAAAACTTGCAAAAGGTCTGAGTTAGTCTGGCAAACCTTAAGTTTGTTAAGTTAATGATATCTTAAATTTTGTGAATTATATAAGAAAAACAAAACAATTTAATTACTTGCATGTTAATATATTTATTTTTTTTTATAAAAGTTGTTCAATTTTTCCACAAAAGTATACTTCTAAATTTTCAAACCACGTAAGACCAGCTGGTTATACTTAAAACACTTGGTTTACTTTTTTTCAACATATAAACTATAAATATCTCGAACAGATAGATTAAGTAAAATATTTATAGTAGCATACCTAAATTGACTGAAACTTAATTCAAAAACAACTATGTACTAAAACATTAAGAAAAATATCAACGAAAAAACTTTTTTTTGTTTATTTTTAGTAAGGAAAGATGATTAACACAACAGAGCTACTTGGAATTTTTCTAAATTTTTTGTACATACATTATCACAATGTGTGTTTACATAAATTTGTTTTCGCTTATATAAAAAACATAAACAGATTTGTTATTTTTTTGCAGAGAAAAAATTAAACTTATTTTTATTTACAACTTTTGACTGTGGTAAAACTTGCTTACAAGCTTAATGTATTTAGTGTAAAGTTATTTGAATTAATTTGAAATAAAATGAATCACAAAATGCAGTATAAAAATTTTCATGACTAGTAACAAAATTTTTGGTAAATTGAAGTTTTTATTTTCCTGTGTTTAAAAAACATGTCAGATTATCTTTTGTATTGTTTTATTTGCAACTCAAATATAATAAAATAGAAGTGTTAAAACTTGTACATGCAAAAATATAATGATGTAAAACTTATAGTTTAATATAAATTATCCAAGTACCTTATATTAATGTTCTAAATAACTAACTTGGTAGTTGAGTACCTTTTTTATTAATCAGCACTCAAGAGTACATAAACTTGTTTATTCAGAAGTATTAAAATAAATTGACGTATAATTTTAACAGTAAAAAAAACATTTTTTACTTAACTTTTTATAAATTTGAAAAATCTTCTTTTAAGAAACATTTATTTTTTACTTAGTTTATTTATTAAGAAAAAGCATATAATTTGTTGAAATCTTAAGTTTTTAAAGAAGCTTTCATGATAATAGTTTTATTTAAAACTTGCGTAACTGAACTTTTAAAGTAAGTCTATATAATTCCTAAATATGTAACTTAAATAACTTTCATAAAAAAAAGTTTTGAGCTTAATTAAAAATTTATGCTTTTTTTCAAATAAATTTTTAATAAAATTTACAGTCAATGATTAAGAATATATGAATTTATTTACATTCAAAATGTAAACACCTGAGCTCCGTTTTATATCTAATATTAACAATATGTTACTATTTGAAATTAAAACTATTGAAACAAAACTTATTAAACTTTTTGAAGTTTTTTATTAACATTGAATTATTAAAACTTGTTGCAATACTTATTTTTGAAAACTTTAAAATGAATAGAATACAACTTTTTATAACTGCTGAACAATAAAATAAAGAGTTCGAGATATAACATAAGAACAACATAAGTTTTACTAAAGAAATTTAAACTAATTTATTAGACTTATTCCGTTAAAAAACTGTAATGTAACTAATACTAACAACAAAATAATAACTTCTTTGTCTATCAATGCAATTTTAAGCACTTGAACAAGTAAAACAAAAAGAAACACGCACTATGTGGTTTTTTTTAGAATGCCGGTTATTTTCACTAAAACTAACCATAATTTGCATTTCTCACTCACTTTGCTCATTAGCACTCTTTTGGTAAAGTATTTTAGATACAGTTTAAAGTTTTGAAATCTTAATAATGCTATACTACCATCAATAAATAATAAACAGTGTTATGAAAAATAAACAAAAAACAAGTATTTTAGGTACAAAACTTTTACTTATACCTGAGGCATGAAACTTATATAAATAGAAAATTAATTCTAATAAGTATTTATCTTATTTTAATTTTTTGTATGGTACACTTTATACTTAACTTTTATCTGTTTATAACGATGCGACTATAGTTTGAATTTTTTTTTAGTTATTTTTATATATAAGTTTTTTTATAACACTTGTTCAAAACTTTTTATCATAAAAAAGTCAACTTAACCCAGAAAACTACTTAACAGTTTTAGATGCATTGAACTAAATTTTATAAATTTACCTGACAATATTAAACTTTAAAATTAATTTAAATTTGTTATATTGAAAAATGGCTTTTTAAGAATGAAACTTATATTTTTAATAACACTTAAATCAATTAGATTAAATGTTTGTAAAAGAATATAGCTATGAATACTTTTTAAACTTAGTTTATTATAAGTATGTAGGTAAGTAGTTGTTTGTATATATTTTTTTATATACTAAAATACCATTTTTACAATATTTCAAAATTGTTCTAAAAAGTTCAATGCAATTTTTAGTATTTCAAAGCACAAGTGTTTTAAAAGGTACAAATTTTTATTTATCCGCTAAAAGAGGAAAATATTTTTTTCTAGTATCATATACTTCCTGTATGATCATAGCATTTATACTACGTAGTAGGCATATGCATAAAAGCTTTAATAAAACATTTTCATCTTAGTTTTAATAATGATTTAAAACTATTTCTACTAACTTTCTTATAAGTTTGCATGATTATAAAACAATATTTTTTATAATAAAATTTACAAGTTTTTGTAATTAGTACTTATATTGAAAATCAAAACTACCGTCATTAAATTTATAATTTAAACTGTGCAGCACAGTTTAATTGTGCGTGGTATTCTGCTTAAAGTGTAGCTTATTAAAATGGTAAAAGCTTTCAATAGAAATTTCAAAAGAAAAAAAAACCTTCAAATAAAAATAAGACTGTAAATTATAAAAAGTGCAACATACCTAGGTAGCTTATATTTAACTGCACAAATTTGTTAAAAATCTATTAAACAACGTTAGTTATCTTTTTGTGAAGAAATAACTTAGTTTGTTTTACAATTTGTAAATAAATACTTAGTGTAAACGACATCTTATGTTAAAGTCAAATTAATACAAAAAAAGATCTACTTATAATCTTAGTTGTTGTGGTACAAACTTTTACAATAAATTTAAGATTTGATATAAAAAACTAATTATGACAAGGCAAGAAGTTGTTGGTTGTATTTTTTAACACTTCTTTATACGAGTAGTTATAAAAAACTATAAGTATTTTCTTAACCACATTAAACTAAAAAATATTGTTGTTTAAATTAATATAATAAGTCAGTAGACTGTTTTATGAAGGTATAATGCAAGTAAGCAATACCAAGACAAAGAAAAATAACAACTTTGTACACTCTTTATATTAATGGCTAGTATCTTTCAGAGTTTTTATAGTAAACTTGTTTTATAGCTTAAACAACTCTTGCTCAGTTTAAAAAAACAGGGACGACTGTAGAATTTAGAATTTAATAGAAAAAATAAATTTCATTGTATCAGAAGTAAACAAATATATCTAAACTGCTCTGCTAGAAATAAATGCTCAAAAGTTAATAAAGTTGTTAACAATATTTGCAAGTAATTATCCAAAAAAATCGTGGGAGTATAACAAAAAACATTTGCAAGTTACTCAATTTATTAAAAACTAACTTTGTTTTTTAATGTTTTAATGGTAAAATTCTCTTACGAAGTACTAAAAAATACAAGTACTTCAAAGATAAGAAGATGAAAAAATTGAAAATAAATGTTTCTAATCTATAAATAAAACCATTTGTAATTTATAACTATGAAAAAAACTAATTAATTAAAAACAAAAGTTAACATAACTATTGTTAGTATAGATGTAAAATCCTCAATTTTAGTGTTACTAAGGATTACCACTTAGTGTACGTACAAAATGTATGTAGGTTTCTAAAGTAAAAATTAAAAAAGAAATTTTAAAGGATTATTGTACAGTATTATAAAACACTATATAATAGTTATACAATAGAACTTAAAATAGTTAATTTCAATAATTGAAACTATTTAGACAAATAGATAGTAATACTAGAAAACAATAAAGCAATTTAGTCAATTAACATTATAATGAAGATGGGTATACTATACTACGAAGTTAAAGTGGTAATATGGTGATACTATTTAGACTAAGAATAGAGTGGTTGTTTAACTTATATAAGATACTTTATATATGTTAATATTTTGTTATAAATTTCAAAATAAATAGCTTTAAATAAAAAAAGTTTACAGATATACTTTTTCATGCATAAATTTAATCAATAACTATTTTCAAAATTATCATTTACTTTTACCGTAAAAGACTAAAAAGAAAAAAAACATCATATAGCTGCATAAATAACATAAAATGTACAATATGATCTCAAAAAGTATTATTTTATTTTTATATAAGAATAGAAACCATAAACAAATACAAGTGATAAAAGTATTTTTTATGATAGTAAACATAATGAAGCTAGTATTGATAGCAAGATTAAAAATAATAACCAAAGTGATAACAATATTAGATATAACTGTAAAATTAGACTTTTGACTAGAAATAATAAAACGATAGTTTTTAATGACTTCTTTTTTAATAAAAAAAAAATAAATAGTCAACTTAAGTCTGGTTATAAAACTAGAAATAATAAACACAGCTTTTTACCTAACAAAAAATTAGTTATACTGATTTTTTTAACTTTTATAGGTATAACAAAATTCATTTTCCGTTACAAGGTATGATTAAAATATACTGTCAATAAAGTTTGCTTAAATTGTAATGGTAATAGTAAAATAAAGTTTACTTTAGGTCAAAAAGAGGTCATTTTAAAGACAGATACACAAGGCACTGTCAGTGGTCAAAAGTATACTTTTAATAACGTTAGTAAAAAAACACTAGACTATCTGATTTCGCGTTACAGTATTTTAACAGATATAGAACTAAACCAGAAAAGGAATGGAACAACCTTCACCACGCCAAAATTAGCATCGGTAGCACGAGGAAGTTGTGCAAAATATGCAATCTTAAGCGCATGTCATTAGCAGCTGAAGACAATTTGTCGTTTTCACTTTAACTTTCATTTTTACACAACTTTATCACATTTTTCTCTTTGACTCTTTAATTATGATATTATCTATTCATGAGTAATCTCTCAACTATAAATAATAGTCTCTATTCAAACATAGAACAGACGTGCTTATCAAATATAACATTATGATCTTACTATTATTCTAAAAAGTATCACTATGTTACCACTTTAATGTTAAGTTAAGAAATTTTATTTAATTTTATTCATTTATGACAAACATATTCTAGACAAGGTTTCAGCAGCTTTTTAAGAGTAATAGGACAATTTTCTTAGAACAAGTTGCTTGCGAGACGCAGTTATGTAAAATAACTTTAAAAAGTAATTAAAATTTACTATCCTAAACAAAAAATGTTATACAATGTGTAATAGTAATTAATTTTTATAATTTTAAGTTTTTATCTCAAAGTTTTGTTGTTATCATTTTCAAAAGTAGGTTTTTAGCTTAAAAGTATATCGCGATCTGCAGTTTTACTATCTCTACTTTACACTGTTACTTGTTTAACACCTATAAAATATAATTTATAGTTATTCTAAGTTATTCTGTATAACTTTTATGCAAACTTTTATAATACTATAGTTGAGTTTTGTTAGTTAGTATTCATATATAAATACTGTGGATGATAATGTTTGTTGTAAGTATTATCAGTTATCATTTTATTTTGATCATACTTAGCATTTATATATGTTTACTATATTACAAAGCAGACATTAATCCTTAAATCTATATTCTATATTCTTTGAGTTACTTAATTCTTTAGCATTTGGTAGAACTGTCTTTATGTCAATAAAACGTAGCTTTGTATACTGATTAAGTCATTCGCAAATTATTGTCGTCTATTAAAAATAGTGCTTTAAAACAGTATATGAGGATTACTTAAGTTTGAATATTATTTATCTCAATAATTTATGTACTAATTGTAAATAGTGATCTACTTTGTCTCCTGACAATGATTTGGATATATACGATTTCTGCAAAAACTACTTAGATATCTAGTTGTTTGCGTCGAAAACCTATTTAGTAGAATTTCGATCGTTTTATAAAAAAAGTATCTTAAAGGTTTTTAGTCATAAAACCTGCAAAAACTAGTGACCCACTAAAGTTTTTTAAACTGATGCTCTAAATCAAGTTTTGGACGGTTCCAGATCATTAGCTTTGGTAAGAAACTAAAATGTAACTAGAATGCAGGCTTAATTAAACTTTCATAAAAAAAATTACTGATTATATTCCAGTAGAAAAAATTCAGCATTTATTAATAAAAATAATACTCAGAACAACACAAATATATATTTTAAGAAAATTAAATTATATTTTTCTTTAAAAAAAAAAGTATTTATATTACTCTTGCAGTGATTTTTCACAATAAAGCATACAAAATTTTTTATGTTGTTACTATTGCATTTTGTTTTAAACTACAAAAGATTTTTGTTATTGTGAATAGAACGTATGTTTGTTTCTATTGTTTTGAAACAAGCTTAATTAATTTTCTTGTCATTTGCAAATTAAACCAAAGTATTTTTAAGCAAAACAGTACCTTCTATTTTTTTAGGAAAACTAAATGTCATAAGTTAATAATATGTAAAAACACTTTTATTAAATAACTTAGACTTTAAAACCCAATCAAAATATTTTAGCTTTTAAATTTTATTTTATACTTTTTAGTTAGAATAGTCATTTTTCATTAAAATCGTTAAAAGTAAAAATTAGTATAAGTATATAAGTTTTGCTGTAGAAAAAAAAAATAAATAATTTATATCATCTGCTACTTTTTTGCTTTCATTTTTTTCTGAGAAACTATAACTATTATATATAAAAATGATTTTTTAGTTGTAGAAACCAAAAAATTCAAAACTGATTACTAACAAAGAGATTAAAACTATTTTTAAACGAAAAACACAAAATTTAAAAAACAAAAATAATATACTGACTAAAATGATTTTAACATAGACCAGTGATTCTAAAAATTTTCCAAAGTTTTACAAAATAAATTACTAAATAAATGTTTCTGTGCTTAGAAAATACTTAAGTATTTTTTTTTTTACTACTAGAACTAATGTAGTCAAAGAAAACATTGGCGAAAGTTTATAGAGCCTAAGTGTTGACTTTCGTATGCCGTGAGATAAGCTCAAGTTAACAAAAAGGTTTGATCATACCAATTCGATCATGAGACAACGAGCTTTCGCTAGACTGAGTTTTGCAGTTAAAAAGCTTGCAGTCGTCAATCTACAAACGGTTTAAAACATTGTAACCGTTTGTATTTTGGCAACTGCAAGTTTTTCAGTTGCGACTGAATGACAAATTTCAATCTCAGTCTACCGAAAATTTATGATCTAATGATCAAATAGGTGAGGTAAAGTCTTTTTGTAAAACTATTATAACCTTATTGTAGTTTTATATAACTAGAAATTTAAGATTTTGTATCTTTCGTCAACATAAGAAAAATATTTTTTCTAATGAGGCTCTAAAATAAATTTCTGTTATGTTAACGAAAGATACGAAATCTTAAATTTTTAGTTATTTAAAACTAAAATGAGGTTATAATAGTTTTACAAATAAACTTTATCTCACCAATTTGATCATTAGATAATAAATTTTCGGTAGACTGATTAAACTAAGTGTTTAATGTATATGAACTTCTTTTCTAATGAAAGCTCTAATATAAGTTCATATACATTGAACACATAGTTTAAATACTTTATACTAACATTAAAACTGTGTTCATTATAAACAAGGCTAGATAAATAATAATATATTAAATAGTTAGCCTTATAGACTGCATTGAGTTTCAAACAGGGCTGCTTGAACTTAAGAACTCCCAAAATTTTAAAATTACAATAAATATTATTTGACTGCATGTTTTTGCTGTTATGTTCTCAGATTGCTCCAGCTATAAAAAGATGATCTAATAGACAGCTTGTTTATATTAAATTGTTATATTTTCTATGAGTACTTAAAACACAAGTGTTTTGCAACATTTTAACGCAAAGAAATGTTTCAGATTCCAGAAACCTATAAAATAATTTTAGGGCTTTGCAAAAAAAGTTTGACTAGTGTTGTAATCTAAACCGAGTATTTTGCCAATACAAAAACTGTCGCCGGTTGTACAAAAATTGAGCAAAGTTCACAAATAACTTAAAAAAGGTACACCGTTTTATTTAATGAGATCAGAGATTTTCATGTAGCTCATTCAATAGTTTACTTCCACTAAAAAATGATAAAACTCGTAAAAGATAGTTCGAAAACTTCTAGAAACATTTTTGTGCTAGATAGAAAATTTGCTATAATACAAATAATTACACTATCCAACGACTCATTAAGACAATTTCATTAGTAGTGATTTTTTATCTAACTACGTAAATAGTAGTAAATGTCATTAACTAGCTCAGAAATGGAAAAGCTGCGTAAGAAAATGGACAACTATAAAATATTTTGAAGCAATGGGGAAAACAAGGTTCATTAAATATTTATTGCTTGTCAAAAAAGCAAGGCATTGAACCTTGTAAAACATATTAACGTCTACATAACATTAGGTAAAGATTATTATCTTAGCTATATAGGAGTTTTTCTGCTGTCCATAGCTGATAGATTTATTACTTTAATTTTTATATAATTAATTTATAATTTCTTATGAACCGCCCTCTAGTGCGTTTTTTTTTTAAGTCAAGTTACTGCAAATGAATATAAGATAATACTAAAACAACTTAGACAAAAACAAGAGAACTTTGTAGAACAAAACATTTTATATCTAAATAGAAGTGTTAAAAAAGACGTTCGCCAAAGTAAAATAAAAAGATTTATTTAAAATAGTGTATTATCGAATAGTTTTAGATTGTGTTTACTTTTAGAAACAATTAAGATAACTGGAATAGTTATAGATTAAGTTTAATTGAAAAAACAGCACTGAGAACTGAAAATTACTAGCTTATGTGTTTTACTTTTCACTGTTAACTTGTTCCTTTTAGGTTTTGTATGTATATATATTTTTTTTGATAATCATGAGTATTTAAAGCACTTAAGGACTAAGTGCTTAAAACTCATCAAAAAAGCCGTTTAAAACGTTATTTTATATTTTACTTGAAATATTAAAAGTTTAAAAAACAGATTTGATATTTGTAGTTGAGGTCTTTAGACTTTTTCAAAGTCAAAAAAATTATGGTTTTGTTTAGTTAGCAATATAAGTTGTATTAAATTTTTTGTATTGTTAACTTATTTAATTGTATCTAATCCGTTATGAAATGTTCTAATACTTCGAAAGCCTTATGAAGTAAACTAAATGTATGACAACAACCAAAAAAATATTTTTAATATACAATATCCTTTCTAACTATATATTGAAAATTTTAGTTTTAGTTTGCCCTAATTGTAACTGTGATCGTGATAAAAAAACAGCACTTAAGAAATAATTTTATTTTTTTTGTTGTCTATCTCTATATAACGTGGACGGGTCAATTATGCTTTAAAGGTCAAATATGTACGATGAGACACTTTTGTACGAATACAGTTTTGCACGAAGGGTCATTTCTGACGGAAAGTCATTTTTGCACGAGAGGAAAGAAAAAAATACATATTTTACCGAAAAATCTCAGTCTACCAAAGGCTTGTGGTCTGGTTACCAAATTGGTATGATCAACACTTTTATTAAAGGCAAAGGGTAAGGTGTAACAGTAGTAGTAAAAAAAAATATAAAACAAGACGTATAACATAAATAAAAAAATATCAATGAGAAAAAAAACCGATGTAAGGGTAAGGGTTAGGGGTAATAGTGATAGGTAAAAAAAGCTATTATTTATAAAAAATCAATCCGTGCATAAAAATTCTTCAGGCAAAATTTTTTTTGCAAAAAAGAATCCTCGTGCAAAAGTGACACCGTGCAAAAGTTTCCTTTGGTGCATATTTGACACCTACCTCTATACAACTATACACTTAAAACTTTAAAACTAACATTTTGTTAAATATTTTACCTATATTCATTTCATTTAACATAATAAACTTTATACTTTAAGTATTATTTATTTCGCACATAACTGTTACTTTAAACTCGGTTATAAAATAAGAAAAGTTAAAGATAACAACATATACTTTTTTTACTTATTGTAAAAAGTTTAATAAGAGATAAGTTTCAAATGATTAAACAAGAGAAACCTTTTTTAATTTAATTTCTATCTTAAAGTATGATAACGAAAATGTTTCATATTGCAGATATTGTTTTGAATTTTGTATCGGTTGAATGAAAATTTAAAGTGTTTTAAAATAAAGTTTGAATAACATTTTAGTAAAGCTTTTAAAAGTTCTTTACTAATATTTTGCTGAAGTCGAAATATAAACTTTAAATATTAAATTTTTGCTTTAATTTAATATTTTTTATTGTAATAGTGAAGACTTTATGAAAAATACATCTTTTAAATCAATGATTATAGTAAATATGCAATAAAAATGAAAAAAAAAAGTTTTTAAAAGTTAATTATATTATCTGAAAACTTCTTCTAAACTTTTTGTTTTTTAAAAAGAATTGTTTAGGTAAGTTTATTTTAAATACATTGTGTTTTTTTATCGAGTTAGTGTAGTTCTAGGTTACTATAGTTAATAATGGTTATAAAAATAATAATTTACAAAATATTTATAGTTAGTATTGCAGTGGTTGAAAGTTATCAATGAAATAAAAATTCAACATAGATTAGTTAAGAAGTTAAATATGTACATTTGTATTTTTAAGCGTTTCGTATGTAACGAAAATAAGTTTTAAAACTACTCAAAGCATTAAATTTTGAGATGATAAAACTATTTTTACTTCGTGAAAAAAATACGAATTATAAACTTCACACTGATTTTTGGTATTTGTTGTGTTTTAAAAATAAACTTATGAATACTTTGGTCATAAAGATTTTTAAAACATTTAAACTTATAGTTTAATACTTTTAAAACTCTGTAGAGTGTCTCTAAGTCAAACAGCCGATATTCAGTAAGCAAAAACATAATGGAACGACGCAAAAGTGCACGAAGCGTCACTTTTGAATTAAGCGTCATTTTTACTCGAAACGTATATTTTGCGCGAGCTTAAACTGTTTGAATTAAGAACTTTTACAATTTGAAAATTTTATCTTTAAAATGCTGTTTTCCAATAAATAAAAAAAAGCTTGTTAAATCATTTAAAAACTACACTTTTTAGAATTTAAGAAAGTCAGTTTACTATAAAAAACTAAATGTATAAAGTACAAGTTTTAAAATTTTGAATATTTACTTTAAATTATTATATATGATCTAATTGGGTGGTAAAAAGTTTGAATTAAAAATAGTTTATATGTGAAGTGAGTTGTAAATATATAAAAAATACACTGAAAATGATCAGTTAGATACACAGTTCCTCCTTCAATGTTGTTTCTTGTTTTTTAATAATTTTTTAGTGTTGTATATACTTTTTTATCGTATAAGAGAATTTAAAAGATCAGTATACCTTTTTCAAAGACAATGCTATACTTTTAATTTTCTAACAACTAACTGTTAAATTTTTTCTCTGAATAAAAAAAAGAAATTACAACACCAATTACCTAAATATTTTATAAAAATAAAGAAAACTTATAAGTTTAAGTACAAATTAAAAAACACAACATTAGCTGGTTTTATTTTTGATAAAACTGGTAGTTTGCTATTTTTCTATTAAGTCTAATTAAAACTTATAGGATCTAAGCATAAAAGTCTTTTTAACAAGTTTAACTTTTTTTTTTTTTAAATTTAGAATTTAATGTCTAATGTTTAAAAATCTAACAATTTTTTTATTTAAGTATTGAAATTTTTTTAATAATTTTTTTATTGTTGTTAAAGTTCAGAATTTGATACGTAACATTTAAAAATCTTACAATTTTTTTTTAGTTTAGCGAAATGCCGCCAGCACATGGTTTTATTGAGTTTATACGAGGTACCACAGTACCTGTAGTCACATTTGAGGCTACAAGTAGTACACCTACAAACTTATCAATTGGTAATTTATTGTATCCAGAAAAAGATGTCTTTCAAATAACTGTTGGAAGTTTCCTTTTTTTAGTGAGCTCTTATTATACAAAATATTTATTACAAAATGTGTTCTAAACTGTTGAAATTAGTATTTAACATTAGTTTTGTTATTTTTATAACAAGAGTCTTAAACTACACTAGCTCTTATATTTTTGCTTTATTTTTTTTATGAAACTATTGTTTATTTGTAGACTTTTCTTATGTTATCTATAGAGTTACAAACCAAAAAATACACACAAATTGTTTAATATGTTTCTGATCATACATGTATATATAAATATTATGAAAATGCTCTGTACAATAAAGCTAATAAGTAAAAAAAAAAATTGCCACAGTTTTAGTAGGTACTCAAAAAGCTTGATATATCATCTTCAACGAACTTTTTTTTTTTTAGATCTTTTAATACTCTAAACCCTTAAGAGCTAACACTTCAAAGATCATCGTAAAACTACTTTTTAAAAGGCCTTTTTATACGTAAATAATTCACGAGTTTTTATCAATAATCTTGCGAAACAGACCCGTCTCAAAAACTAATTCGTTAATAGTTTGACATTATCAATCTTAAAGCGATTTTATTGAAAAAAAAGTACAGTATCGTTTTAAGTTTAAACATAAGTACTTTAAAAATAACAAATTAAACTTTTAATGGTTTTAAAATCTAAAGAAATTTTATTTTTCAAATATAAAAAAAAAAAAATAAATAAAAATTATGTAGTGGTATTTTTTGTCTCTTAATTATAGTAATGTAATAATAGTTATGCTAATTATATAGACAGAAAACAAGTAAAATCAAGTTTACTTGAAATAAAAGAGAATATTACGTAAGGTTTTTTTCGAAACAAGTTTGCTAACTCTCTATTTTAATAAAAAAATGTTTTATAAAACAAAAAATTTAAATTTTAACAATCTAATTTAAAAAAGTTGCGATATATATATTTCTAAACCATTTAAAAGTACTAAATTTCGATTTTTTTAGATGAATGCCTACTTTCTTTTAGCTTCTTTACGCTACCTTAAGAAGAATTGGAATAGGTCACAACGAATTAACGACGTTTTGTATGCCATTCAGGTTTTATCCAACTCTGCACAAATTTCTTTTGTTATGATAAAGAAAGTTAGACCAGATTTTTACTTTGAAAACTGTCTTTTTATGCGCAATTTGAATATAACTAGCGTAGCTATCAGCAGGTGTTGTGTTCATTACGCTTTCAGGTTGTTAAATATTTTCATTTTTTACTAATTTGTTACAACAATATATATTATTTAACTATTCAAAATATAAATTCATGTGTTTGTTAACAAAAGATCCCAGTGAAACAAGTTCATTGGAATATATAATACCAGCAAATTATGCAGTATCCTTCTTTTATTTCACTGAAATATATTTCTGTGTGTTAACGGATTAACACCTTTCAACTGAGCTCTGTAAAAAAAATATTGTAAGGAAAGAATAGAAGCTAAAGTAGTTCATTAAAACATAAGTAGTTCATACATGTGTTCATTAAAATGAAAATAATTGCTATAGTTTTTTAGAGGTTAATGGTTAGTAATAGATAAAAAACATAATATTAAATCCGATTGATATAAAACTACATAATATTTGTAACTATGAAGTATAAATTAAATTAAATAAACTAAAATAAACAATAAAATAACTAATCATAACATAAACTACTTACATGAATTGGAAGAAAGAACTAATTAAATTATTAATAACTAATTAAATAACTATTTTAATAAACAAATAATTATATCTAATTTAATAGTAAAGTAAACTTCCTTACAGTATTTATGTTTTTACAGAGCTCAGTTGAAGTGTGTTAATCGGTTAGCACACAGAAACATATGTCAGTGAAATAAAAGAAGGTTACTGTATAACTTGTTGTTATTGTATATTATTTATTAACTTTCGTTCCATTCTATAACTATTTCATTGTTTTTTAGATAAAGGATTTCTTTTAAATTAAAAAATAAAAATAATTAAAGTAAATTTCTTAAATCAGTAATTATGTACTTAATTCAGTCATTTTTTAATCTGATAACAGTACTTTGAACAGAAACCGGTTAATAGGAATGTACAGTCCAAACACCAAATGTAAACTACGTCTAATCAACATACTAACAATTATTATTACGGTCTCTTCAGTGGCGCAGCTAGCGATTATGTACGTGCTGACGTACACGATTGGAGATCAATCGAATTGTAACACTGGCGTTTCTCTACATGTCTGGGGCTACTACGTGTACATAGTCGTGTACGCGTCCATTAGTGTTATGCAGTTTTTTGTCATGGCGCTGACGATCTCCCCTTTGGTTACCCACCAGATGCGTCTAAAAAAAATATTTGGGAGAAGATCTTCGAGAAGGAAGGGTCGAAGTTATTCCAACTTGCTTTTCCGACTCATCGTGTCTTCTGTTGTTTTCGTCGCCAGTGATATAACTCTTTCGATTATGCTAATGACAATGGAACGGACAAACACTTGGTTCCCTATTTTTACCACAACTAATCTGAACATAAACACTTTGAGCATTATTTGTTCTTACAGCAACTACTTGGAAAGATTGCTGCCTTTCAAGATGTTCTCAAGCTGTTTTGAAAGCAACGAACAATTAAATCCGCCCGTAATATTGAGAGAGCTACCTAGACAAATTCAAACTGTTTAGTATAAGCTTTATTACTTTTTTTTAGTTTTAGCTTAATTCACTTTTGCATTTAATAAAGACCGGTTTCTTTATTTAAAAATACAAATTAGCTGTTGCTTTGGTTTTGAAGTAAACAGCGTTTTATTTTTTCAATAATGAAGTACAGTTTTATATCTTATTATTTCCTGAACTGTTTTAACTTCTTTTTTTTATTTAAGTAGTTAAAAAAGGAGTTTTGTATGTATTAACTATATTTTGTTTAATTTATACATTTTGATCTTTACGCTTTATCAAAACAACTAATTATTCATACAACTAGATTTTTTTGTAGTAAGTAGGAGTTCAACTTACAAGTCATAGTGCTAAATCGGTTTTCAATTTTTTTATAAAAGTGACAATATATGTCGTTCATTTGGTTTTTTTATTTAATTTATTTCATTATTGGTACAGTATTTTACTTTTTTTTGATAGACTTATTACTTTTTTTTTTAAGTTTTTTTTTATAACTGTTTAAATGACATACTATTAAAATACTTGCATACTTTCATTTGTTTTTTTATTAAAAGTTTTTTAATCTAAGTTTAACTTTTTTCCTTTTCAAACGCTTAATAATAAAATCGCCAAAATTAAACTTTTATAAAATTGTTAAGTCGGTTTTAAACACGTTTTAAAATAAAGTGTATTTTATTAACGTTTATTAGTTAGATACTAATTGAAAAACATTTTGATTAATGTTTTAAAAGTGTTAATTACAAGTTAGTAACAATAAAAACGCTATTTTCAAAGTAATATGCATAGTTATTTTGAAACTTTTAGTCTATAATTAAATAAATATACTACTGTTGGTTTTTTAAAGGTGTATTAGCATTTAGGTTACCTTATTTATAAATTATATTTGTATTTAAAACAATAAAGAGTGCTTTTAGTTGATACGCCGTAATAAGTTTTCGTAATTGTTAAGTTAAATATGACAGCTTTTTATTTCAAAACATTTTTTTTTTAATTTTAGCAAATTTAACAGATGTGTTCCTTTTTTTTTACTTTTTTAAATATAATTATTTGAAAATATATTTATTTTTAATATAATGAAATAAACAAATACAACATAGATAACTTTTAAACATGTTTGATAGTTTTATTTACAAATAAAGTTAAAAACAATAACTTTTAACATACTAATAAACAGTTTTTCTGTCTTAAGGTTATAAATGTGTAAGCTTTCAGTTAAGAGTGTTAGATAACAGTTTTTTTTTAATTTCATTGTTTCAAAACCGAAAGGTTGCAACAAGAATTGTACTTATTTTTTCACAAAGTACAGTGAATCTTCGACGATACAGATTACTGTATATTAAAGCAGGGTTATCTAAACTCATTTTCATATGTTAATTATGCCTAATGATAGCAAAAATTTCCCACTTTCGCAAAACTTTGAGCTAAAGTTAGATAAAAAATGAGAAACAACTGTACTATTAATATCTTGGTATACTCACAATTCCCACCGGCGCACAAATCCCACCTAAATTTTTTCGTTGTTTATTATTTTTGTTTTGTTTTTATTTTTTGCTTTACTATTATTGTTACCCCTAACCCTTGGTCAGTAAGCGGCTCTTAGATTTGATAAGGTTGGAAATGTGTGCGCGTTGGTAATAAGTTACAATATGTAGTAACAAGTTTTATGTTTAACTAGATATTGTTTAAAAAAACGAGTAATTTTAAGAGACACTCTTATGTAATTGCGAAGTTTTTATATGGTTACAAATGTATGTTGAGTTTATAAAAAACTTGTAACATAAATTTTTTTTGACTAGTCATCATTTTAATTTATTTCTACAGTTTATCAAATTTACTTAACTTAGTATTATTTTACAACTATTTTTATACTTTTGTTTAAATAAAAAATGATTTAAATTGTATATCATTACACCTAGAGCTGATTTAGTAAATACTATAGTTTGCTTTTTTTACAAACAAAATAAACGTAAGTATACAAAATAAATAACTTACTAGTACAGTTTATTTTTTATTTCCTACAGTATAATTTGAAACTTAGTATTTAAAACCCACTTAACTTCTTGCTTGCTTATTTAAAGAAAATAGAAAAAGGCTATAAATTGAACAATTTAATTTCTAACAAACTTAAACTCAAAAATGTTAAACTCAGCTTTCTTTTTAAAATATCAACCGTATACTCAGTAAACTTAGAACTTCAGTCTCACGAGTATATTATTTAAACCTGCTATCTATTGATCAATATAACTTTAAGTTTCCAAGTAAAATATACAACTTGTTAATCAAATAACTTTGTATATTGTTAGACTTATGTAACAATTACAAACAACTTTTAATTAAAGTATTGTATGTAAGTTCATTTATATATACATTAAGTGCTTATTCAAACTTTTTTACTATAAATAAAAAACAAACATTATTAGTTTATTGTCATTTCTGTCTTTTTAAACTAAAAGTTTAAAGTAATAAGTATTAGAGAAAATATTTTACTGTCTTTGTTTAAAAATTTTCAGTTCTAAGAAACTAGGAGCTTTTTGTATTATAAGTATAACATAAAAACTACTAACTTAAGTTGTGATTATCATCAAGAGAAATTAAACTAAGCTTACAAAGTTTTTACTACTCGATTTAACAAAATTACAGCAAAAGTTTAACTAAAAGTTTAATTTAAAAGAAAAACTTTAAATCATGTACTGTACCTGTAATAGTATTAGTTAATTTTTATTAATCTTTCAGTATATCTAATTATTTTAAGGTTTTTATTGATATAAGAAATATATTTTAGAGAATTATTAAAATTTAACTTTTTTTTCATTCTTAAAAAAAAAAGGACATAAAAACTTAACTAATATTATATTTTAATTTTTTTGTCTCAAATTATATTATTTGTAATACTAAGACTATTCTATCCTCAAACTAATTTTAGTTATTTAAAAGTAAATATAATTTTATGTAAAATGTTATATTGTGCTCATAATAAAATAAACTACTATTTATATAATCTGTTTTAGATTGTTCATATCTTATTTCTGTAAATACGAAAAAAAAAGCAAGAAATTGTAAGTTTTTTAGTTTAACTTTTGTTTAGATATTTTTAAATATATACTTATATTTTCTTTCTTTTTAGAACGGATGTAGGTTTTAAATTTAAATCGAGGTTAAC
Organism: Thalia democratica; assembly: GCF_965202585.1. NCBI lineage: Eukaryota > Metazoa > Chordata > Thaliacea > Salpida > Salpidae > Thalia > Thalia democratica. Next base: position 67,091,639 of record NC_139165.1, read on the forward strand.
TATTTTTTTAAACGTGTATATATTAATTTTTTCACTGTTCTGTTTAACAGAAAAGATCCTCAGTCAATTAAATAGAGTAGTGAAACAATCATTTCACAAAAATACGTAGTGTTGTATTAATATACACCGGCACCTACAATTCGTTTTAGAGAGCCTCTCTATTTCAACAATTATTTAACATTGTAAACTTTTATATATTTATATAAAAATAGTTAACCTCGAATCAGTATGTAATGTCATCAGGTTTATCGTTTAAAAGTAGGTACACACGGAATAAATGTTTTTTTAATAAAACAATAATATTCTTAACACTACTTTTTCAAAATACATATAGGACTTAAATGGTGGATATAAATAAGATGACTAAAATAAAAGTACTATATATACAAAAAATCGTTTGTTAAAAAATTGTTCAAAATTTATGCAATAAATATTTTTGTAACTTTATACTAAGTTTTTTTAAATAACTTCAACTGTGGAGCATTTGCTCAAATGCTCAGCTCAACGCGACGCCCCTAGCTTATATACAAATACTTCTTACAAAAACTTTCGAACTAAAAACTTCGTGGACTAAAGTAAAATATAAAAATTTGTTACCAAATAAAGAATTGAGTAACATTTAGTAACATAAATAATAAAATTTAATTCAATTTAGTCTTCTCATCTACTGTGTATCACTAAACACATAAATATATAGGGTTTCAAATTCATCTATTGAGTGATTTTTGTGATACAAAATTATAACTTATACTTTAAGTTGTACATCACTACCCGGTTTTCTATTCTTTCAAATAATTTTTCTGTTTGCTTTGTTTGTAAATGCAACATTTCATCTTTCAAGTTCGTCAAAAATTAAAAATTTATCAAGTTAATAAAAAAATTTACAAAAAATGTTTATTTACGCATAAGTCTCTGACTATAATGAGCATATAAATTAAATCATAATTCATATTTACATTGATATTTTTTTAGTCAAAAAAAGAAATGGTAAGCAAATAATAGTACTAACAATTTTTTTTTTAAATTACGTACATTACAAATTGTAGTTATTTTAATGTTTAATTATATGTAAAAACTGGAGCCTCTCAGTTCCAACCCACGATCAATTCCAACCCGCGCAACTCTTATCCGAGAACAGCTTATCAACCAAGGGTAAGGGTTAGGGGTAAGAGTGAGAAAAAAAATCAAAAAAGCTGAAAAATAAATCAACTAGGTGGTAACTGTGTGCGAATGGGATTTGATCGGTAGGGAAATAATCACGGGTGGGTGTTGTAAGTAAAAGTATACTATAACAGCAACTATGAAACAGGTCTATAGTTGCATTAATTAGTAGTATGGTATTAAAGTTCTGATATAAAAGGATAATAATAACTAACAGTCATTACCAGGGACGTACTTAGCTCGAAAAAGTTACGAATCTACAAAAAATTAAAACATCTGAAATAACGCGTGATGACTTCATACCGGGAACAGAGCAATTTAAACTACCTTTTATGTGATTATATTTTTATTAAAGTATGTAGTTATCTTAAAACTTCAAAAAAAAAAGAATGTTGAAGTATAAGTAATAACTGTATACACTATACAAGGCAATTTATGTTGCTCTTGACTCCTTATGCCTCTTGTGTAAATCCATAAAAACTTTAATTCAAATTAAGTATAAGGAAAACACAATTTAACTCAAAAATAAGTTTGATAAGCCTAAAATTTATAATTTTGATAATATTTTTCTTAATTCAGAAATTATTTTCCAAATTTATTGCTTTGATTCGATAAATATTTTACACTTTTTGGACTTTATCAAAAAAAAAAGAGATTTAAAATATTAAATTCAACACATTTAATAGTTTTGTTTAATTTATAACACTTGAAAATCTTGAAATTTTTATCAATTTTTATTTAGTTTTCGCAGCCTAAATTTTACTAAAAATATAAATCTTAAACAGTAGCATTGTTAACTTTACAATTTTCAAGTTTTATGAATTTTTCAAAATCAAACTCTTAACGTCAACCCAGTCAATTTCGAGAACCGCTTACCGATCAAGGTTAAAATACTTTGGGTAAAAGTTAAAGGTTAGGGTAAGAGTTATATTGAAAAATAATTAAAAAAAAAAAAAAAAATTCAAAAAAAAAAAGTTAATAAATAAAGAAAACATAAAAAAATCGGGTTGATTTTTAACGCTGAAGGATTTTGATAGTATACCGTCAGTAGAAACAACATTAAATTATGCAAATTTTTGTAACATAAAATTGTATGATATTGAAGAAAAAGCTACAGATATTTTTAGGGTCCGATTTTAAAGCAAATGTGTTTCCCCTAATTTTTGCTGAATCATCAATCAATTTTTTTTTTGATATCTATACTCTTAACCCTTACCTTTAACTTTTACCCAAAGTATTTTAACTTTTTTTATTAATACCCTTAATCCCAACCCACCTTACCCAAACATATTAAAAACTAATTAAAACATAGAGTTTTTATATTTATTTTTAAGCTGACTCAGCAAATATTAGGGGATTTCCGTCACATCAACAAAAGGACTCTTTTTATTAGGATCAATTATGCAATGTATAGCTTTTTGATAAATATAATCTATATGAGATAAATGTATACAAGTTAGATGTATTAAGTTCGTTTAATTTTTACGGCACTAAAAGTGATAACGAGTAGATATATGTCCAAATCACATCTCAAGAGTTCAAAACTAAGTATAAATGAATACTAAAAACTAAGAAAGCAGGGTCTTTTAAAGCTTATGAATTGAAACAAAAGCAAGTTTTTTCTGCAAAAAGTATTTGTTTCTGTTTCTGCAGATTTGCAGATAAGTACCAAGCTACGAACCTAGTCATTACCTTTTTATTTAGTAAAGTCTCAAAAGTTTTCCATATAGTAGTTCAGCTAAAAACCTGAAATAATATATACTAGAACTTAACATTAAGGGTTTCGAAAAGCAAAATCAATACAAGAATAAAAAAACATTAAGATAGTAACAGCATATAAGTTTTTTAAACTAGTTTGTATATAAAATACTTGTTTAATCACAAACTTCATCAAACTATGTGTTTAAAAATTTTTTCTATTAATTTCTGATTTATAGTAAGTATTTTTATTTAATTTAAAAATCAAAAAGTTCTAGACACACCAGAATGTCTAAAGTATTTTTAAACGGGTAGAATTGGAAATTTGTATTACAAAATTTTCATAGTAAGATAAAAAGTACGGGAACGGGTCATTTTTGCAAGAGCGTCACTTTTGCACAAGGGAACACTTTTGCATGAGAGTCACTTTTGCACGAGGGACACTTTGGTACGGCGAACCTTTAGCACGAGGGGACACTTTTGCACGAGTGGAAAATTTTTCACGGCGGTTCTTTTGCACGAGCGTCACTTTAGCACGAGGGGATACTTTTGCACGGCGTCACTTTTGCACGAAGGGACGTTTTTGCAAGAGAGTAAAAAAACATATGAAATAAAAAGAAAATTAAATTATTAAAAAAAAGGGGATAAAAAATTAGAAAAAATTAATTAATAAAAAAAGATTACCTTTCGAGGGTAAGGGTTTTAGTAAACATAAAATGTAAAAATTACAAAATAAAATAAAAACTAGACAAATAAATAAACTAGTAAAAAAAAAGGAATAAATAAATTACTGACCGAGGGTAGGGGTTAGTGATAACAGTGATATAAAAAAATATATTTAATTAATAAAAGTTATCAAAAAAAAAACAGGAGCATTTTCTTTTTTAAAATAAAAAAAAAACAAAATTTACCGACCGAAGGTAAGGATAAGGGGTAGTGGTGAATAAAAAAAAACTTCATCTTAAAGTTAATAATAATTTTTTTTTTCAACTTGTGCAAAAGTGACCCTCCGTGCAAAAGTGATGCTGTGCAAAAGTGTCCCCTCGTGCTAAAGAGTCGCCGTGCAAAAGTGTCCACTCGTGCAAAAGTGCCCACTCGCGCAAAAGTATCCCCCTCGTGCAAAAGCGTCCCCTCGTGCAAAAGTGACACCCAAACAAAAAATACAGTGTACGAAACTAAAGTTTTAATACTAAGTATATTATAAATTAACTTGCATTATAATATACTGTATCTCAACCTTATTACGATATTTTAGTCAAGAAATTATAAATATTAAATAGACTAAAAATGTGTAGAGCACTTAAAGAACAAGTTTTTTTTTTTAGCAAAGGAAATACCCAGAAGAATTAAATATTTTAATTACAAAATATTAAAAGGTTTTTTATTGCGCTAAAGTTTTTATGACTAAAAAATTTAATAGTTTTTCTTAGTATACTGATTTATGCTCTTTCTTTTTTTCTACATATACCTACAATCATTTTATAGCGGAAATGCATCTTTGGGTTGCAGATTAAGTGTTTATAAACTTTCGCTAAGAGTTTTTAAGATTATTCAAACTTTTATTGCTATATTTTAAGCATAGTTTATTAAAGAAATATTATAATTAAAAACCTAGCTAATTAAAGGATCAATTCAATAGCTATTTTAAATTAAACTGGGGATAAAAACAAATAATTTATAGCCGTCTGTTTTGCAGATTTGTTATAATTTCTAGCATATGAGAAAATGATTTTTAGTTAAACATTTTATCAAAGTTAAGTAAATATATGTATTATTTTAAAACACTTATTTTGTAATAACAAAATTTTTATACTTTGTAACACACTCCAACTTTAATATTTTTTTACCTTAAAATCAAAAGACCGTTTTAATAGAGCTTTATATTATATTAAACTTAAGAAAATAATTGTTGTTACAACAATTTACTTTTCCAAAAAAGTTATTGTAAATATTTGTCTTAAACATATTAATTTGATCATAAATATTGTTAGAAAAACTAGCATTAAAATAAGAAAACAAATCATTTACTTAAAAAAAATACAACTATTTGTTTGATTTAAACAGTTATTTTGACTAGATCAAGAAGTAATTAAAGCGTGCAGTTGTTTGAATTATTGGTTTTTAGAAACATTTTTTAAACTAGCTCTATTGATTTTACTTATATAAGTTTGTTATTAAGTTAAAATGTTCTATACTTTGATTTTTAAATGCTGTACAAATATTGTAACCAAAGCTTGTGTTTTTTAAGTAAAATTTTAGAAGAAGTTAAAAAATATCTTTTTTTTACTCTTTTATATATACTGTGATTCTTTATTTCGTTTTTATTTAAATTAAAAAATCGAAATTTTAAAAGTAGGTTCTGAGTCTTAGATTTTTTAATTCTCAAACTATTTTTACTCAGTAATAAGCAGTAATATGAAGTTGAAATAAAAGTACAGATGATAAAATAGAAAGAAGTACAAATATTGTTTGATTAAACATGTTATTTAAAGATTGATTTAATATTAAAAGTAAGTAAAATTCTAGAAATTTTTCTTGATTGTATGAATGTTAGAGAAAACTTATAGTTAATAAAATTGCTGGTCTATTATTATTTTTTTTAACTGTTAAATATATTTTTTTCTCTGATTTTACTTAATAGTGAGCACAATGTTTCATTACAGTTTTTAAATATGAAAACTTTAATAAGCAGTAATAAATTAAAAAAATACAATCGAACAACTTTATAGAAAATATGACTATAAAACATTCACTTTACAAGTAGTTGTAAAGGATATCTTATTTAACATAAAAAAATATAATTTGTTCAGTTTTACTTCAATAAAAGTGTGACAATAACAACTATTTTGACATTTAGTTAATAATTCATCTAGTTCTTTGCCAAATTCATTTCTACTTTACATGGATTTTTATAAGTTTTTATTTGCTTAGTTTTACAAGTACTATGTTTTTAAACAACATATTTAAAGTTTATAGTCATATCATACAAGGCATGCTTTCATTTTATTATTTAAAACTTGTATGAATTAAGTATAACATTACGTTGTATTTATCTAAGTGGTTCGAAAATTAAAGGAATATGTGAAGCTAATAACAGGTTTGTTAGAATTACGTTATTTAAATATTTTCAAATGCAAAATAATACTTTATAAGTAGTACAAATAAAATAATTTCTAATTTAGAAGGTGTTAATATAACTTAAAATGTTTTATAAAAGTATTTAAATTTCATTTGTTAAATCTCTTAAGAAAATTAAATATCCAAAAAACTATAAAACAAAGGCTAGTCCAAAACACTTAGCATTTTTAAGCTTTTACTTAAAGTTATAAAAGTTATCACTCTTAATGGACTACTATAATTAATTTCATACTAAACGATACAAATATGTTAAACTTTTCTGAAAGAAAACTATTTTTTTAAGCTTTTTATTGTGTAGTAAAAGATCAAATCGACGTTTTTAAACTTTTTTTTTAACTGTTGTAATAGTCTTTAATATTTAATAAGACGTAAAAGAAAACAAAACTATTCACAATTGACCTGAGTGTAATAAACTTTTGTAAGTTCTGTTGTGTTTAAATTTTCTTAAAATTATTTGTTGTTCGCAAAATCAATATGCTGTAGAGTAGTTGTACTTATAGTTTAAGGAAAATTATAATTCATTAACTGTTTAAACTAGTTTTGCTTGATGTACTTAAAGTACATTAATTATATTTTACTAAAATTTCCAAGTTTTAAAAGTTTATTTAAAATATCTAGATAACTTTTAAGAAAGTTAATAGACGAATGTTTATTCACATTACAGCTTAGATCTATCTTGTCTTTAAACTAATAACTTTTAGGAACAACTTTAATTAGAGTAGACAAAGGAGACAGTAAAACGTATTGTGAGTAACAACATGATTGATACGATAATGCAATTCAAATATAAAACAGTTGCTAAGAAATCTTTTTTTAGCATAGTATTAGTTATATACTCTTTCTTTTAAGTTATTTATAATCAATTCCAAAAAGATGTATATGTATTTTCCAAATTAAAAAAGTTTGAGTTAAGGTAGTTTCAGATAAACTGTTTGTTTTATGTATATTTGATTTTGTAGAAACTTAAAAAAAATTAATATCTCATAACTACTTAAAAATAACACTGTATGTTAGTAACAGTTGTATTGTTTTATTAGAATATAAAAACTGAGTTAAACTTAATGTTTTTAATTTTAAATACTTTTTAAAGATTAGACTATAATTTAAGTAATACGGAAAACATGTTTTTAGATAAATGAATTTTATAATCCTTCGTATTTTATGCACCTTATAGAGCTTTCTTAGGCTTTTTTTTATGTTTAAATTAAAAAAACATTTGAAGACAAAAGAATTAAATTATTTCTTAGCTATAGAAGACATTTAACTAACTTTAAGAGAATAAGGAACTAAAACTTACAAATATAATAGATTATTTTTCAAACTTTTTAAATAATAATAAATAGTACTTTTAATTACAGAACTTATTTTAACTAGTTTAAACGTTTTTTATACTGATTAAAAAATATAAAAACTAGTAAAACTATTAGTTAATTTAGTTGTTTTTTAGTAACTAAAACCTACCTTAGTTTTATTTTTATCCAAATTTTAGATTATTTGAGTTGTTAAATTTTTTCAAACCTAAAGAGTATGATAGTTTACAATCAGTTAAGTTAAAACTTTATAACTATATGTAATACAAAACTATATCAATTATAAAAACATAATAAAAATGTGGTGTACAATTTTAAATTTATTTCAAATCTAAAATAGTTAAAAAAAAATGTATGTAAACCTTTGATTTAAAAAAAAGTCTTGAACATTATTTAAATGATTCAATTATAATAAACTAAGGATTTGTATAAATAATTTAATATACATTTTTTTTCAAAATTCATTCTTTTTTCGAAAAAAAAAGGAAATAATTACTAAATTTTCTTGGTTTTTTATAAACCAAGTCTAACAAATAAAATATCGATTTAGCTTAAAATTGTTAATGGTACAGAGCTCATTCAATTGTTGTTTTTGTGAAAAATTTCTCAAAAAATGAGATCTTGAAGAGAGGAAAAAATCGTTTGAACTTTAATTAAATAGAAAAGCTTCTGTTACGCACTCAGTACCAGTTTAATTTTAATTTTTATAACTTAAGTTGAATTAATTTGGTTAATTTTGTATCAAACTAGTAATTAAGTCTTAGTTTAAATATTAATTTTATTTTTTTTTACAAAAATAAAAAAATTACAGATTTCATAGAAAAATAGTCTTATTTAAACTTATTTACCACATGAATTACACATCAAATTTCACAACTACTGATTTGGAGTTCGAACAGTATAGTGAAATACAAAATAAAGAATGGATATGTGCTATATGTGAAGTTGTAGTACTTTTATTGCTTCTTAGCTCGACGGTAATACTAAACTCATTTCTTCGAAAAGCGAGAAAAAACAATGTATTGTCTTGGTCAAGTATTAAAAATGGGCGGAGCACACTTTTAGTTTTAGCAATTATAACTTGTGTAACACTAATGACTAGTTTACTTTCAACACAAGCAGTTATAATAATTACACTTTTAGATATTGAACATTCTACTTTAGACAAGGCTTGCGGTGTACTTAAATACACTAAGCACGTTTCTACAATACTTAATTTTTTATCAACAAACTTTTTCCTTTGGTTCAGACTGTTAAATTTATACAAAGATATATCTCTAAGACATTTATTGAGCTATAAACTTAAAATAAGCTGTATCATTGCAGCCATTCTCTGCTTTCTATCTGCAGTGAGTTTCAGCTTTCTTCTGTTTTCCTCTTATTGGGTTGGTGACCAACTTACGACGTGCAAAAGCAGAAAGCTTGTTCTTGCAGTGGAAGAAATGAACATTGTCGCAAACGTGTTCCTTGTACTCAGAATATCACACAGCCTGATCATGTTCGCATTGCTCGGCTATCCTCTCTTCATTGACATACGAAAAAACAGAAAACTAAAAATAATGGTCAATGAAGACACTGAAATGATGCAATCTACTGATAAAAAAATTAGAAGGAAGCTGAAACTTGCTGCCTTTGGTGTTTTGCTGTGCGTCATATCTGATATAAGCACACAGATGGTTAACAAGTATGCCTTGCCGAAGTCTTCTCTGCGCGCCCTGAAAAGCACAATTTGGGATTTTAACGATTATGCCAATGTGAGGTCGCTTCTTCTATGCTACGTCAAGTACAACGTTTCTAAAGAGCTTCGGAAAACTTTTCAGAAGTGTTTTAATGTAAATGGCAGAAAAGCTGTTGACATAAGTTTGTAACAAACAAAATGATATCTTAAAACTTGTATGATATTCTTTGGTGAGTATAACTGTTTTACATTTGAGATCAAACTTTTCTAAAGAACTTATAACGAGTAAGAAGTATTTTTTACTGGTTTTTTAATATAATAACGATACATCAAACAGTTTTCTCCAAAATCACTCTTTTGACATTTAACAAACGTAAAAAGTTAAAAGTATGATATGACTTTTATCTAAATCTTATATTTTTACTAAAAAAATAAAACTCTAACTATTTGTTTATTTTCGTTATAGAAATTTATATTTTTTAAAGTTCATAAAAATTGGTTGAAAAAAACTTTAAAGCAAATCGTACTCTTTTAAAATCTATTGAATTTTTTGTGGTACTACTTGCAAAAGCAGTGTATCAGTAACTCCTATCATGAACTGCACTAATGGATTATGAGTATGAGCTGATAAAAGTATTTGTTTTTCAAACTTCCAAAACTGTGCAGATATGATCATAAGAAAAATATTTTAGCACTAGACTATAAGTTTTTATTTTGAATGAAAAGAACTAAATATATGATTAAAAAATTTTTTTTAAACAAAGTTTGATTTAGAACTTTAATAGACTTAAAAGAATAAAGTTAAAGTAAAAGTGACGTTTAAATAAAAAAGCTCACATAAAGTTCAACAAACATTAAAAATAAATCTTTGCAAACCAATATGGATAAAAGATAAGTAATAGTTGTTCAAAGCATATTTTTATCAGTTAAGTTTACAACGTGAAGAATATCTAATACCAATGTGTACCGTCATAATAAAAACAGCAACTTATATTTTATGTTTAAAAAATCTGAATTTTGACTTATAAAACATTTGTATTTTAAACAACTAGAACACAAAACTTCATAGCATTAAAAAATGTTTTCTCAGTCATCAAATTGCACACAAATGAATTAAGAATTGAATAGGTAGTTTATAGACTATATATATTTTTTAAAGTTGTTGTGTAGAAATAAACATGATTTAATCTTTAGAATGTCTTACAAAATATTTTTTTTTAACTTGAATAGTAAAACAATATTATGCAAACAAACAATAAAGATGTGATTAATTGTTTTTTATAGTTTTTACTTTTATGGTTACAACTTTTTATTATTACATACATAGTCTTAATTGTTTTTATCAAGTATCATTCACAAAACACATAATATAAAATTTTATACCGTTTTTTATTACTCTTAGTTAATTTGAAACACATATGCTGCTTAAAATGTTTGTTTTTTAATAATTTTATGAACTGTTTAAATTGATTATATTATTCAAAAATGTTTTGCTGACTAATAGAATACGAGCTAAAAACAATTTTTTAAGAATTTAAATGATTTAAAAACAAATATTTAAATTTTTATGGTTATAGTAGGAAAACTAGCTCGGTTTTCTTATTGGTATATCTTTTTGAATTAAACTTATTTAATTTTTTTTAACTTTTTAACTATTTTAATATAACTTGGAAACCATATATCAAGTTAAAGATTCTATAAAATTCACTTTAATAATATTTTTGTTTTTGAAATTAAAAAAAAAAAAATATTAATTCAAATTGCTATATTTGACTACTTATTTTGTCGTATTTTGTTTTTTTAAATATAAAAGAATGCAGTAAAGTAAATATAACTTTTAAATGTTTTAATAGTTCTGAATGAGATTTCTAACAAAATTTTTAAGTTTATTTTTACAAATATTTAGTTATAATAAACTAATCACTTTTAATTTAAATTACAAACATTTACAAAATAAAAAATAAGCAAAACACTTTCCTTCTTATGTACTAAGAAAATGTTAAATCTAGTAAATAGAAACGTCTAAAAACTTAACTTTTTTAGAAATCAAATTTATTAAAACTAAAGGTAGTACAATTTAAAACTGTAATTTATATAAGAGTTAGAATAAAGCAATGCTAATATCTTATGAAAAAATTAATGTTCACAAATTTTATAAAAATATAAATGATTTAAAGAATTTATTATAAGAAAAATAGTATTTTTATTTTTTTCATAAAAATGTTATCATATCCATCCATAACCTTTCGTAAATGACTGAATATAGTTTTCGTGTTTTTCAATTAGTATTTTAAGCGTTATTAACAGTTAATTCTACAATATTTAGTGTAAATGTACTTGATTTTTAAAACTATTCAAAATGATATACTGAAAGCAATTAATGAAATATAAAGGTCAATGATGAATTTGCTTTAACGTTTATTTAAAACTAATTATTTTTACACTAAGAAACAACTTGTTTATAATAAGGGTGGGTGTCACTTTTGCACGAGCTTCACTTTTCGACGAGTGTCACTTCTGCACGTAGGGTCACTTTTGAACAAAGGGTCACTTTTGCACGGCGTCACTTTTGCACGAGGAGACACTTTTGCATGTAGGTTCTTTTTTGCTCAGCGACATTTTTTCACAAAGACAATTTTTTACGGCAGCATTGTTGCACAACGTCACATTTTAACGATAAAACTTTTGCAAAGCGACACTTTGGCACGATGACTTTTTCGCACGGAACATCAATTTCGCATTTTGGTAAAAGTTTTTTAGCTAGTACCAATATCGTTTATTGAACGACAAAAAACGCTCAAAAATTTTGGTCTAAGGACCTGGTGCATGAAAAAAACTTTCGGTTATCGAGTCATACACCAGAACAGTTTAACGTCATGTCCAGGACATAACGTTACCAAATCTGTAACATAAAAAAAACTTTAAACTAAAATTTTATAACATACTTATATTAAAGGCAAAAAATGAAAGTTTTAAAATAATAAACAGTAAAAGTTCATCTTAGAAACAAACTAACGAAAAGATAAATTAAAATTATTTATAAAAGACCAGGAACAAAAACTTTAATTTATTTAGAAACTAGGATAAAAAAATATTTTAAGTGTAAGTAAATTGTTCTAGTTAATTTTGAACTTTAATACATTAATCAACAACTATGCCTTTTTATATATTTTACTATACGGTTACAAGTTTATTGTCCATATGATGGACCTGGGCATCAAAACCTAGACCACTTAAACTTATTCTGCCAAGCCTCATTATAAAAATATTGCAGCGATTGAAGACTAATATGGTATATTTTCTTTGAACATAAGTTCAAACTTCTAAATGTTACTCTCTCATTGGCTTATCATGATCATGCAACATTATAGTAATGAAAAAATTCAAGTTTAAATCATAAAAAATGCGCTCTTTTGTTGCTCTTTTTCTAGTCTCACGCTAAATTAAAAAATAAACTAAAAAATAAACATCAAGTAAAACCTGAATTACCTTTACATTTCATAAATTAACTAAAATTTTATTTTAATTAAACAAGGGTTTAAAATTAAAATAAATTTAAAATATTTGTTTAACAAATATATTCTTTCAAACAATATAAATAAGACTCAAATTTTCAGAACAAAATATATTTCATGCTTCTTTCGTCAGTTGTATACTAAGCAATGAAAATAAAATTTCCAATCTAGCTTATATAGTGAAAATGCAATCAACGTAATTAATAATAAAGCAAAGAGTAATTAACTATACATAAGTACTTCTAATTACTATGCAACTAAAAAAGTTAATAAAACAGAGCAAAAACTTATAAAACAATTTACGAAAACAACGAAACAGTACAACGAAACAGCTCCCTACCGACAAAACAACCTGACAAAGAATCAGTTTCTTGGGTTTTGAAAAGTTTTACAAACAGCTCAGTAAACTAAAACCTATATCAAATTCTGAGGAAATAGCAACGAAGGTTAACCTTCCTGCCTTAGCACATAATTATTTCAAACTTAAGCCAGATAAAAGTGAGTTAATAAATATATCTGAGATAAAAAATGTGATTAAAAACTTGAAAAAGGATGATTCTGTGACAATTTCTAAACCTGACAAAGGTAATGGGTGTGTTGTTTTGGATAAAACAGATTATATAGATAAAATGAATGAGATTATTGAGGACATAACCAAATTTAGACTCCTTGGTCCAGCAAATAAGTTTGATAATATTAACAATGTTGAGAATGAAATTGTTAAGATTTTTAAAAATCTACTTTTTACCAAAGAAATTAATGAATAAATTTATATTTTGATCAAACCTGTTGGTTCCATTACTCCAAGATTGTATGGCTTACCAAAGATACACAAGAAAGATGTTCCTTTAAGACCTATCCTATCCATGGTGAACTCTGCTCAACATAAGCTGGCAAAATTTCTTAATGACCAACTTTATCCGGTATTGGAACATTTCTCTTATCATATGATAAAAGACTCATTTTCTTTTGCTGATCAAATAAAAAAGATAACCTCAAATAATACTTTTACGGCATCCTTTGATGTCAAGAGTTTATTCACAAATGTACCGCTAGATGAAGTATTGTATATTTGTGTTGACACTTTGTATAGACTTGAGACACCCAGTATAAGCAAAAAAAAAATTCGTAAACTTATAAAGTTATCAACTAGTGGTGTACAATTTACATTTAATTCACAAATTTATTCCCAACATGATGGATTAGCCTTGGGCTCCCCATTAGGGGCAACTTTGTCAAAAATATTCATGGGCTTTATAGAAAGAAAGATGATCTCTAAGTACAAGGTAACTTATTATAGATATGTCGACGATTGTTTTGTGTTAGGAAAAGATGAGGAAGAGATTGATGAACTCTTTAGTGTGTTGAACAAAACACATTCTTCAATAAAATTTACATCAGAAAAGAAAAATAACGATGAATTGGCTTTTCTTGACGTTTTAGTTAAACGACACAAGAACCAATTTTTTACATCTGTTTATAGAAAGAAAACTTTCACTGGGAACTATTTAAACTTTCATTCATTCTGTAGTATAAAGAGAAAGACAAGTTTTATAAGAACGCTCTGCCATCGAGCACATAAAATCTGTTCAAGAGAATTATTTGCTGACGAAATAAAACAGATAAAATTGATACTTGATAAAAATGGCTATCAACAAGAACTTGTTAATAAAATAATAAATTTACATCTTAATAGTTTAAACAAAATAAAACCAGCAGCGCCGGAGAAATGCTTGATTCCTTTAGTACTGCCTTATGTCAATAAGAACTCAGGAGTTTTAGAAAGAGATATTTGTCAATTAGTAAGTAGGACTTATCATTCGGCAAAGCCGATCGTTATTTTCGTATACAAACCAATGTTTAGACCTGGAGGAAAAGATTCGATACCAGAATTTAAACAAAGTATGGTAGTTTACCAGTTTAACTGCTTCTGTGAAGCTAGTTATGTCGGGATGACCTCAAGACATTTTGGCAAAAGAATAAACGAACATATTCCAAAAAGTATCGATGAGTTTTGTATGAGTAATAAGATTACTAAATCTATAAGAGTAATAAATGCTTCAAAAAGATCTGCTATTGCTGAACACTTAGTAAATAACATTGTTTGTGCTAGTAATTATAAAAATTGTTTTCACATTTCGGATTTAATTAAACTTGAAGCTATTTGTATTTTATTAAGAAAACCTAAGTTGTGTAAGCATAAAGATTTTGATTGTACTGATTCGTTGTTCTCTTAAATTGTTTTATAAGTTTTTGCTCTGTTTTATTAATTTTTTAGTTTAATTTAGAAGTACTTATGTATTGTTAATTACTCTCTGCTTTATTATTAATTACGTTGAATGCATTTTCACTATATAAGCTAGATTTGAAATTTTATTTCTATTGCTTAGTATACAACTGAAGAAAGAAGCATGAAATGTATTTTGTTCTGAAAAATTGAGTCTTATTTATATTGTTTGAAAGAATTTATTATAGTGTCAAAAAATGTTTAATCAACAAATTTATAATGCTAATTTTAACTTCAAGAGAATACAAGTAAAAATTATACTCAAGATTGGTGTTTTAAAGCCTTACTAAATTAAGTTTATTTTTCTGTTTAAAAATTAACGAATTTCAGATTATTTTTATTTCAAGAATTTAAAACAGTGTTTATTCAAAATTAGAAAATGTGTACTCATCTAGTTTATTTAAATTAAGATTATAAATATGAATTAATGATTTGTGGTACGTTATGATATTGTTCTACGTAAAACTTCAAATAAACACTTTTATTTAAGAACATTATTTAAGTACCTACGAGGTCTTTGACCGAAACTTAGTTTGTAAAATAAATTTTTGAAAGAATAAATTCATAAAAACTTTACATTAAAATTTCATTAAAAACTGCCACATTTTATTCATTCAAAACAACTTGCATTTAAAAGCGAATATTATTTAAGTAAACAAAAAAAAAAATTATATTTAAGAAAATAAAAATTAAAAGCGTGCTAAAGTGAAGTTCCGTTCAATATTGACTGATTGTTTAAAAATTTCGCAGTTCATTAGTTTATCCGTAAAAACATAATGCTATGCGAAAGTGACGCTTTGCAAAAATGTCGCCATGCAAATGTAACGTCGTGCAAAAGTTTTGACGTGTAAAAATCTCGTTGTGCAAAAGTGACGCCGTGCAAAAATGACACTGCATGCAAAAGTGTCTCCTCGTGCAAAAGTGACGCCGTGCAAAAGTGTCCCCTCGTGCAAAAGTTTCACTCTGTGCAAAAGTGACTTGTTCCCTTATAATAAAGAATAATATATCAATACCATAAATATGATCTAGTAAAAGTTTTCAATGCTGTAAGTCTTAGTATAATCGTATAAAAATTCAGAGAATGTTATTTAAAAAAACTCGAAACTGAAATGTTTTTTTATATTATTTTTTTACAAGTTTCAGAAAACTCTAAGGTTTTTTTATAATTCGTTGTTATTTCTCGTACTTATCAATATTATATTTTAATTTCCAGGCAACATAAAACAACTATTTGACAATGATACCTGTTTAAGATTTAACGTACTATTTCTAGTAGTCTTAGTTGTGTTTTAAATAATAAATATATATATAGTTAACTCCACCAAACAGATGTTACAAGTTGTAAAACAACGAATTTTTGTAATTTAATATATCTTAAAAAGTTTTTATTTTTACATTAAAATCAATTATTTGATTACACAGTGTGATCTGTAAAACTATTCTAGTAAGTTTTTAAAAACTAACCTGGAGGAGGAAAGTATCTTAATCAAATTATTATTCTTTTAGTTTAGTTTAATATGTATACTATAAATAAAAATAATGTTAACATACAGCTAACGAAGAGTTAAGAATTTTAGTTTTCCTCAACACTGCTTTCAATAATATATCTTAACATATCTCTTAAAGTGGTGAATATTGAAGTTTAAATCTGTATTTGTAAATAAAAAGCTAGCTTTAGAATATATTTTTCATTTTCTTTTTAAGACCTCAACATTTGGATTGAAAACTAACCTGATGTTATTAACTATAACAATAAGATTGGCTAAAAGTTTGTATGTAGATACGGATTACTATGACAGAGTTTGAAATTATAAAACATGTTTACATTAGTTTGTTCGGATTATTCACATGTTACGAGACATTTAAAGAGCTAAGCTCCATAGTTACTACACTCAAGAAAATACTTTTTTCAGGTAATTTTGAAATCTTCACCAGTAACTGTTTTTATTCTTCTTAGATATTTATATGTTAAAGTACTATAAAGAAAATCTTTTGAATTACTTAGCTTCTGATAAAAGTTGATTTTTTTCTTATTGTGTTGATTACATTGTTGCACATATAAGTACTTTTAAAAATTTTATTGATCTTTTTGTTTACTGTTTGACTGATTTTAAGGTAATTACTAATTAAGAAGTGTTTTTATTTGATATATAGATTATTGCTCAAAATAAAGCTTATGTATATGTTTTATTACAAAAGATAAGTATTTTTGGTAGATTCGTTTCTATTTATGTTTTATACATATTCGTTATTTAACTAGAATTGCTATTTTGATTGTACATTTACAGTGGCTGACTGTGGGTTCATTTTTGTGCCAAAAATTTTAGAAGTTTGACTAAAAGTTTTGTTTTCAGCTTTTAAATTTTGACTTTTTAATGTTTATTTACTTAGTGTTAGTGAACAGTTGTTTGAGGTGTGAATTTTAATGTTAAACAACAAAAATTTTAAATGTTAAAATTCTAAAATTTTGATCATAATTCCTAGTTCAGCTAAAAGTCACATCATTTAACATACATGCAAAATGGTGCTTGTTTTTACAGCTACTTTTGATTTTCCGGCTGGATTTTTTTTTTGTTTCGGAAGATGCATAAAAACACCCTGTTCAAAATTTTATATAATTTGAAGAAACTTTCACCTTGGCTCCTTCCAACCGATTTTATAAAACAACTCCGATGCAAAATGTATGGTATCTAAAAAATGTGACCTTGAAGTTTTAAGTTGATTTTTTTTACATGTTGCTAATTATCACACACACACATTGTGAACAATTCAAAACGATTAAAAGAAAGTTTTATTGTGGAAGTTCTTAATTT
This sequence comes from Thalia democratica, assembly GCF_965202585.1. NCBI lineage: Eukaryota > Metazoa > Chordata > Thaliacea > Salpida > Salpidae > Thalia > Thalia democratica. The sequence continues at coordinate 67,109,239 of NC_139165.1, forward strand.
TTATGTAATTTTTACCACTTTTTGTAAGTTTTTTTTAGATTTCTAGTTTTTTTTCAAAAAAAAAAAGAAATACTACCATAAAACTTTCTTTAAACTGTTTAAATTGTTGACAATTTATTTGTGTGATAATTAGTCACATGTAAAAAAAAATTCAGCTTAAAACTCCAAGGTCGCATTTTTTGGATCCCATACATATTGCATTGGGGTGGTTTTTAGAATATTGGTTGGAGCCAAGGTGAAAGTTTCTTCAAATTATTTAAAATTTTGCACAGGGTGTTTTTATGCAATTTTCAAAACAAAATTTTTTTTCCAGCCGGAAAATCAAAAGTAGCTGTAAAAATAAGCACCCTAATGTTTATACATATGGAAATCTTAAAATTCTGGTAACTCTGCTACTGAGTGTTTTTAACGTTATGTTCTATCAAAGAAGCTTTGTTCCAAAAATTTTAAATCAAGTTTTAGCTTAAATTAAAGCACATACGACAATTGTAGAAGATTTACTTGCTTATTTTCTAAGTAATACCTCATCAAACATATAAAAAGATGTAATTATTCGAAGATAAAAAAGCTCAGACTTATAAATTGTTATCTAAATTATTAAACTGCTTAAAAAAATCAATATTTTAATTTTTGTTACTAATGATAATTACTTAAGTTTAAGACTTATGTAACCTTTTTTAGCTACTAAGGGATAGATAAATATTACAATATTGCTTGTTTATTTAACGAAAAATAAGAGCGCTCAAAGTTTCATCTATGGATCCAGTGTACGAAAAAACCTTTCGGTTGTCGAGTCATACACCACAAATACGGTTTAATGTCTAGTCCAGGGTTATATAATAACAAAAATTTTATTTTCAGAACATTAAAAAAAATACTAATAAGTAAAAGTTTATTTGCTATATTTAGCTGCTTGTTTCCATATAATCTTTAAAACTTCCTTTTAAACATAAGTTATACTTAAAACTTTTCTAAAATATGTTTTTGTATCAGCTGTTAATATAAAGTAAATTACAATACACTTTTTATAAATCTTTGTAAAAAGACAAGTTATAAGAATAATAAAAATAATTTCAGATTTTAAATTAATTTAATTTAAGTTTTTGTGTGATTTTACGTTTTAAAAAAGTAAACAAGTTTTTTTTTGCCTTTACATTTGTAATATAAACTTTAATATTACTTTTAAAACTAGTACTTGAGTTGACTTAAAAATGTAAATATAATTTTAATCTATCTAATAATATTATTTAAGATTTTTTGAATAAATTTGCGATGCCTTACACGGAGTTGTTGTGATGAAGTATCTTAACAAAACTTTACATTTACAATATTATACATATACGTTGTTACTTAGCTCTTTTTAAGTTGCGAACTTTTTACATAATCTATCTAACTAAAATTAAACGTTTATTTAATGATTGTAATGTCTAGACATATTAAAAAAAAATTTAACAACAGTAAAAATTTTAACAATGTTGTTAAAATTTTAGATAAGAATCAGCTATTTTAAGTAATTTCTCATATTAGGGTGCACGACTATTCAAATTTGGAATATTCAAATTCCGACAATTTAATTTCTTAAAAAAAAAATTGAAAAGGTCACAAATAAAAAAGTAATGTATATTTGTTAAATATAGAAAATATATAAGTAGGTCATATTGATATCTACAAGCCTTTTTTTTTTCTTTTTGCACAACAGTAAGTATTTTTTGAGATATGGCTTAAATAAAGTAAAAAACAGATTTAATTTTTCAAAAATATTTAAGATTTGTAAAAAAAATAAAAAGTTGCTTAAGATCTACATATGTATTTTTTATTCTTATTCAAATTTATATTATTTACTGAGATATAGTCTTTTAAATATTATTTTAAGAATTTGAATTGTCGGAATTTGAGTTGTCTGAACTTGAATTGTCATGTAACCTGATAATAAATTGTTAAAGTAGCTGTTGTGGGTGTTTTGTACATGAAAACAAATATAAATATTTATATATTCTTCATCTAAATTATTCACAGTAAAGATTTTAACAACTTAGTGTTTTATGACTTGATAAAGCTCTTTTTTTGATAATTCTACCTAAAAAGCGTAAAGTTTGATTCAAGAGTATAAACTGATTTACTTAATGTATATAGTTTTTTTCTAGCTTTTGTACAATTATTAGTGTTAACTGTAAAAAAAATTGCTTAAATTACTGGGTGATGAGCTTATTTAGATAATGATACAAATGCAAATTAACTATTCTGTTTATAAACAGGTCTCAGTGGTAAAAAAAATCTGATATGGTCGGAATTTATTCCCACTGGCACCTGTTAATAAATAGTATAGTTAATTCACATTTGTAATTATTATTTTTGTATATTCTAGATAATTAAAATTACTTTAAAACCATTAATATACAATAAAACATATATGTTTACGCTAATTTTTAGTTTAAGAAAAGAAAATCAAGAAACGAATAAAACATTTACATAACTCGAGTATTAAATGATTAACAAATTGTAAGAAAACTATCTATACCAACAAATGAAGAAAAAATTGCGTCATTTTAGTCTAAAGAGCTTTCTATCATAAAACTGATAATTTAAGAATAAATTATATTTTTAAATTGTACATTGACCTGCTCGCGTGCACTACCTTTCGGAAAAACAAAACGTCGTATATGTCTGCAAATGATCGTTATTGCCGTCGATTCAGATTTTGAGAGTTTAAAGTCATTGTTAGTTACTATAAACCACAGCTGATGTTACAAGCAGATAGAAGCGAGTTGAAGGGAGGAAGACAACGGGCAGAGATGCTTATCGCCTAAAAGCGTGCAGAAGGGAGAAATAGGAAAAAGCCACAGCTAACGCCGATGGAGTAACTATAAAAACTTATGTTAGACTCTTATATAGAATTTAAAGTTAGCAAATTTACATTAACTAAACTAGCCAAGAATAAATGCACTAGAAAAGAAGTTTTTAATAATTTACATGCTTATTCTAGACAAAAACATGACATTTCAGTTTCAATCGGTATAAAGTATAATCTAGTTTTCATTATCTGTAAAAACACCTGTAAGAACCGCTTTGAAGTTGAAAATAATATATTCTAACAACTTTTGTACACAAAGACAATTTATTAAAAAAAAAATTCTGAATTTATATTTAAAAAAATTAAAAATGTTGCAAAACCCCTTCAAACAAGTTCAGTATAGGACTGGTTAAAAGGGAAATGTAATAATATTTATATACTTTGTACTTTTTAAATGACTGTCATGGGCGTTGTAAGGTTGTTTATCAAAATTTTAAGTACAAACTTAAACAATGTATGTTTTACTGCTCATTAAGTCGTCTGTTCAAGAACAAACACATCACTTTTAAGACTATGTTTCTATTTTATAAGAACTTTAATTTTGTAAAACCTTTGTGTTTATTAGTACCATTGTATTATATTTCTGCTCAGTTCAGCCTTCAACGTGCAAGAAGCACGTCACATTTTAAGACTTTGTATAATTAGTAAGATCTATTTTTACATATAAGATTTTGACATTCAAGCAATTTAAAAACATTTCAAGAACTTTTTAACTTGTAGAATATTTGTTTCATTTTTGGTATTTATTTTCGCAGTTTTATTCTACTGGTAGATTTAGCTGATTTTTCACTTAAATAAACTACATTTCATCATAAAAAAAAAATATATATATATATAGGTTAAAAACAAACTATTTAAGTGTATAGTATAGTTAGCGTTCTGAGTCAGAAAAACCCTGGAAACCTTATTCCTGATTTAGTAAACAATATATTAACACTATGCTTAAAAAGGTCCCGGCTGTTAGCCGAAAAGAAAGAGACCTTTGGTCTAGCTTACTACCCGGTAACTCAAATATTTACCCAGCAGCTCTCATGCAATACCTACAAGCTCTAGCTCACTACCCAGTAGACTCCACATAACACCTACTAGCTCACTACCCATTAACACAGACGCGCAAACCCCTTTATAGATACTTACAGTAGTTCCTACTCCAGAACTACATGTCTAATTCTGATTTTGCTTTGAACGCTGGATTTATTAATATATTGCTTTAACTAATTGCTACTAGTTTAAAGAGATATTAACCAATTTTTCTATCATTTTAAAACATAGCCTGACTTATCTTAATTAAAAATTACGTTCTTTATTTACGCTATGTATAAATATTGTTTTCAAATTTTTAATAACTTTTTATATGAATCAAAAAAGAGTTTAGCAAAAAGATATTATTTTAAAGACGTTATTTGTAAAAAATATAAGTTAATTTAATTGTATAGTGTCCAAATTTGTTTTCACTAATCAAACGGTTAACGATATCGTAAACTTGCCGAAACTTCAAAAAAAAAAAAAACTTTTAAATTAGTTTGACAAAATACAAAAAACTGTTTTTGTTTTTCAAGATTTTCTTATTTACGTAAATTTAATTGCTTTTTGATTGTATTCTTTTAACGTATATTTATGTATTAATTCAAGTATACCAAAGAAAAAAAAACTAAGTCTACGAATTAACTTCAACATACATATTGTTTAAAATTTTCTAAAATTAATCTTAAAAGTTTATTGATCATTTATCTATTTTTATACCTTTAAGTGGTTTTATCTTTTTTTTCAAATTAACTTAGTATAAAATTTATTTGAAAAAATAAGTTACAAATGATTTAAAACGTTTTCTTAAATTAAAAAATACAAAAATTTTACTTGAAAAAATTTGCTGTTTTATTTGTAAATAAAGACAAAAAACTTTATTTTTGTCCTACTTTTTTGAAACCAAAGGTCAGCAAACTACGGTCCGTCAGCCAAGCAGAAATTGCTGGCCCACGACGTAATTTTAGCTTGGAAACAACTTGTGAGAAAATCAAGTTTAGCTTTTTATAATAAGTTTTCATAAAGTGCTTTTAAATTAATTTGTAAGTAAAATTAGTACATTTAATAGCAGTGCTTAATGATAATTTTATTTTGACTATATTTTAGAGAGTTATTTATTTTTTTGTGGTAAAATGTTTTAAAAACTAAGATATATGAATAAAGTTATCTCACAAATCTGACCCGCGAAAAACAATAATTTAAGTCTGGCCTGACACTCATAAATACTACCGGCCCCTATTTTAAGATGTTATTTTTAATTACCGACCTGGTAGGTTAAATTTACTTCTTGAAATATCTAGAGAAAAAAAAAGTCTAGTAGGTTAAATTTTATTTTATAGTTTAACAGCTTAAACAACTTTAAGTGCTCCTTATAATGATGATTTTGAAAATATTAATTAAATTACATTAAAAACTTTTTACTAAATATTTTTGAACTACAAAACAAGTAAAAATATTAAATTAAGTTTTTAATTTCTACATATTTTGATTTTATTTATTATTTAATAATAAATTATTTTCGCAAAATAGGTAAACATCTTAAAGATTTTTAATAATATGTATCAAAACTTTTATATAAAAACTGTGAAATGCCATTAAGACTTACATTTTTTTACTTAAAAACGAAATTCGGAAGGACTATGCTTGAAGTTTACTTCCATACGGTATAATACTTTTTTATTAGTTTATATTAATTTATAAACAATTTTAGCTTAAAAATTTTTAAATTTTTTAGTAACGATTATTTTTTAAACTCACTTTTGCATAAAAAGTAAAATAGAAGTAGTAAGTAAAAAAAAATTTTTTAGCTAATCATCAGCATAGTCAAGATAAATGTTTCAAAGCTTACAAATACATTCATTTACTTGAAAACGGGTACAATAGGAACAAAAGGCTTATTTTTATTTGTTCAGTTAAAAAGAAATTAAATCTAAGACTTTTAGAATTAAACAGAACATTTACTATAACACTGAAGTGATCTTTAGAAATCTTTATTACTTAGTAATACGTTTATCTAAAACACTTATACTTAGTAAGGTCAAATGTTGTAACTATAAGATAAAAGAGAGATGTTAAAAGATAGTAAAGAAAAAACTAGTTGTTAGACTTTTATTTTTTGTTTTTAATTTGTTGTTCTATTACTTAAACTTATATCGTTGTACTTTCTATCAGTTTGAAATTTTAATTCAAAGTTTTTTGAAAATATTTTTTTAATTAAAAAGTACATGTATACTTGGTTTAGAAGCTATAAAGGTAGATTTAGGAAATTACTATGCTAGTTTTTCTGTTCATTTGCATGTACTGTTTGAAAAAGTGCATATACAATAACATATACACATACTTTGTTTTATAATTAAATGAACTCATTCAATTTATTGCTCACTGTATTTTAGAATAACAAAAAGTACTGTACTTTTAACAACTCAAAGCTAGGTTAGAAAACTTAAATTATTTAATCAACTAAGCAATTTATTACAGGTTTGATTTTATTATAATTTCAAAATATACCTACATATTTTGCTAATATATGTTTAAAAAAGTATACGCAATGAATTGTAAATCTAATCTTCTGTTTGAATAGCCTTTAATTACAAATGATTCATTGATTAAAAATGTTTGTAAGATGAAGAGCGTTAAAAATGAAACAAAACCTCGTTTGAATAAAAATTTATAAATTTGTTTAAAATATACTTAAAAAAGCGTGCTTTATATGAAGTAATAAAGTTACGAAAAAGTGTTTTTTAAAATATTCAAAATTTTGTCTTAAGTTTTTTTATCCGAATAGAATTTTTGCTATATTTATTAAGAATTCTGTTTTATGCATTTAGTTTTATGTTGAAAAAAATATTTATTGAAAAACCAAGGTGTTAATAAGTTTTACCGCTGAACGGATTTTCAAACTGTGATTCTGCAATAAAAAAATATTTAAAATGACAAACTATGCAAAGCTTGATAAAAAATTTGTAAAAATGTAGTTAAATCTTATAAAAATATGTTGTATAAGTTTTAAATACTATATAGCCAACTAGGTTATTGAACAGAACTAAACGTATAAAAAATAAAGTTGAGTTAAAATGTAAAGTTATAAAAGTTATGTAAATAAGATTAAACTTTATATATACTGATTACAGATTTAGTTGTTATGGTTTCGAATAGTGTTATAATGCACTATGGAGTATAACACAATTCTAAACCATAACAATTTCATTTGTAAACAATGCATATTAAAAATTTTGACAGGCAGGAATGCATTTATTGATTTTATGTTAAACTATGAGACTTAATTAAATATCCGGTGTATTTTACCCATATGTGGTGAAACCGCAAAAATATTTCGATTGTAAAAGTTAAAAAAAAATATTTGATAAAAAGAGAAAAAAAAATTGAGCTGAATTGGAACTAATTTAGTTGTAGAATTCTTAAGAGTTAAAGGTAAATATTTTTTACTCAAAAATTAAAGAACCATCAACATCAAGCTTAGGTACAAGAATTAAGCTAGTTTAAATATAAATTTAAGTAGGTTTATTTTTAAGTTGTTAGTAAATATCATTTACAACTTTGTTATAGTTATTATTATATGTTTTAGTTTGTTTTAAATAAAGTTTAGCTCAGTTATAAGATATGAATTAAAACTTAGTAATAACTTTGGGATTTTTACTGATTTTTTACTTCTTTATTTTTTAATAAAAAACGTTATTTTTAATAAATTTTTAATTAACAAAACCAAACAGCTTATGGACATATAATTACTAAAACACTTATAAATTTTAAATTAATTTTTAATAAATAGCCTCATAATTTTTTTTTTAAAGCTAATTGAATACATTTAGATATTTTAGATAAGTATAATTTATATACCACAAAAAATATTTTTTAAGAATGCTATTTTAGTTTCTAATTGCTTTCAACCACTTATGATAGTAAGGTCTTACTTAATCAATTTGTATTTCATAGATTTAAAAGTAAATTTTTTTATTCTACTGTAGTATATATACTTTATATAATTCTAAAACATAGAAGTAAAATTTCAAAAGCAGTAAAGTATAATTAAAAAAGTACTAAAGTACTATTATGTTTTGTTTTTATTACTATTTGCCCAGTAAATCTATTCTAACTATTAGATAGAAACTATTTTATGCTAAAAAAATTATTTCAATAAAACTTGATTTATTCACAGCTTAAAAATTATTAATGTTTTTAGAGTATTTCTTTATGACTAAATATAGAACTTTAAAACTTTGTAGCGTAAAATTGCAATAGCTAGTTTATTAGTTTGCGTTCTGACCTCTACCTTGACTTTAAGATTAATTTAAATAAAAAAAAACTTGGCCTAAATTATAAATTTATGTTATAAGCAATAATTTTTTTCTTTTCTTTGAGATAATTTTAATCCGACAACTATGAATTGTACTTGAAATGACATATAACCAATTAACCTTTATCTACGATCTTCGAATGTTCTTGTTGTTTAAAAACTTTACATTGACATATAAACTTTATCAAGTTTCTGTTTAGTAAAACAGAATTTTAATTTACTTAAAAATGCATTATATTGTTTAAAATATTATATTGCTTGTCTTAGTTTTATTTTTTTAAAGTAGAAGAAACGTATTTAAATCACATGCATTTAAAAACAGCTTCCTCATGTACAGTTTGACAAAACAAATCAGCTAGCGTACTTCATTGAACTCTTTAAAAGCTTAAACTTTTTAATTTTCTAATGACGTTTGTAAAATTTTAGTATTTAGTGAATATAAAACTCAAATAAGTAGTTTTAAACATACCAACAACTAATACTATGTTTCTACAATATGCATTCTAACATATAACAATTTTTGTATCACCATTATATATGTAACTTTTCAAAAATTTGAAATTAAGTGTTTGTTAACAAAAGATCCTAGCGAAACAAGTTGACTGGAATATACAATAGTAACAAATTATGCAGTATCATTTTAATGGACACATGTATATACCTCCGTTGAAGTGTGTTAATCCATTATATATGTAGCTATTTCTAAAAAAGTTGCGCCAATAAAATTAAAATGTTGATAAAATTAGAATAAATACTTAAAAGTATATATATGATTATTTTTTTTTTCACTAGTAATATTGTTCTTGTTTATCATTAAACTTGGCAAGCAAAACTAATAGTTAAGCTTATGCTTTTTAGCTATTTTAATTATTCAGAACCTTCCTAAACGCGACATACTGTTTTTTTTTTAAATTGTATGCACTCTTAAACTTTGTATATTTTAACTTTTTGTAACATTTTAAACTCAAATAAAAGCTTTAAGATAACTTTCAAACTACTTAGATATTAATGTTAAATGATTATGAACTTAAAACGATGTTAAAAAATTAGTAAATACTAGTAAAACTTTGAATTAAACTTTACTACTAAAAAAATACTTTTTTTTCTTTATCAAGGTCATAAACAACCTTATGACATTGCGTTTTAAACAACTAATTATTTTCATATACTTGTATGCGTAAAACATATTTCAACCTTTTTACAACTAATTAAACTAAACTTATTAAAAATAAAAAAGGATTAAATTTAGTTGTAATAAAAAAAAAATCTTTTATAAAATTTTTTAAAATGGAACTATTTATAAAGTTCAAAACTATATATGCTGCATAGTGTAAGACTAATTACTCTCTATGCAAAGGGGAGTGTGAAAAATCATTGCTTTATTGAATTTTTATCGTTGTTTTCAGATTGAGTTTTAAATAAATAGTGTATTTCTTAGAAAAAGTAAAGTTTCTGATACTTTATTTAGAAAACTTTGTAGACAGTTCCTAGAAGCAAAACTTAAATAAAGTTTATTTACTGCATGTTTTATTAATATTGTTTACTTATTCGTAAAAACGAAAAAAGCAAAAAAAAAAAAATTAAATGTACTACACTTAACACCAATGCTCTTCGTACTTAAAGTAATTTTTCTTTAAATTTAATTTTTTTTACATGTGTTAAGCTTTTATTGATTTAATGTATTAAACATAGTGTTTAAACCCGTCTACATTTATAAGGTAAAATGAAATAACTAAAACAGTAATGATTTTGAGAATTAAAAACTCTAAAACATAACAGTTAAGGATTGTGGTAATTAGGCATATCAAACTTCATATTTCACTTAATGATTGTAAAACATTAAGTATTTTAAAAGGACTTGAATAAAAATAATAAGATAAGAAAGCAATTTAACAATATTAAAAAATAATTATACAATAATATGATTTAAAAATTTAAAAAAAATGATAGATAATTATATATTTTTATAGTATTGCAAGTAATAAAATAATTTTACGATTATAATTATTTTAAAGACACATTTTTGTTGAATTTACGATAATTAGAGTTGTAGTGAAATACAAAATGAAGTTTTACTTAGTAACCAAAATATTGTTTTACTTTTATTTTTTTATAGACAGCTTGTAAAATGCATAAAAATACATAAAGAACAACTTAATAGTCAAAAAATATTAAAACAAGTATTTTAGTATTTTACTTGATTAAGTGAAAAGACCAGTTTTAAAGAAAAAACATTTTTGTGAAAAAATTAAAAAAAATGTAAAGTTTGTGTATTAAAAAAAACAGAAACTTGTTTGATAAAAAAATTGTTTAAATTTAGTTTGCAATGAGTATAAAGTCTTATTTTATTACAAAATTATAGGTTTTTTTTTAAACATAGTTATTTGAAAATTTTAGTATTCACTTGCTGCATTTTTTTAAACAAATTTTTTCCAACCGTGAGCTCTGTATTTCTCTCAGTTTTTAAACGCACTTCCGCGAAGTGATAAGATGAAATAAAAAACGAAGCAAGTATATTATATAACTAAGTTTATTAAAATAGCAATATAAACAGTTATTAAAATAAACACTTATTATAACAAGCTTTCAAATACTTTATTATAAAAGAAATGTCTAAGTTGTTAAAAAGAAATAAAAAAGAAGCACATGTTTTTTATAAGTACATTCGTTAATAATCAGTTGTCAAGTATAGTATTTTATTTGATAATAAATCTATGTATAAAAGTCATATGTTTCTGTGTTAGTTGTTTAAAAAGTTTAAGTACCGACATATGATTAATATAAAGTAAATTTATGTTTGTTTTTTATACGATGAAAAATTTTTTAAGCATTAGTAGGTGAAAATTTTTTTATGAGTTTAGACTTTTTTCTTTGAAAATTTTGTTTTTAAAGTCATGCAAATTTTTTTAAACACTGTTATGTTGAATCCTATTAGGAGATAAAATGTTAGATGTAAGTTTTTGGTCTTTCTTGTTAGTTTATTTACAAGAGTCTTTATCAGATTAGCATTTTTAGTAATTTTTTAAACAGTTATTATACATATTATACATAATAATAGTATATTTTTATTTTTTTGAAACAAAACCAAAACAGCAGAAGTTTAAAATGTATCATAAATAACCTTAATTTAAAATCATGTTTAAAATACTTACCAGGTTTTATTTGTCAAAAAAAAAAAACCAATAAGTAGTTTTAACAAAAAGTGAATTAAAAACATACTTTAATCGTAGTTATTGAAATATGTAGTGTACAATTATTAAATCTAAAAATATCGAATTGTATAATGAAACAAGCTTAACGTTATCGAAATTAAAAATTCCGTTACTACACTAAAATTTTTTTTAATCTACGTTCAAAGTTTGTAAAACATTAACACTAAATGATACCTTAATAGATAATGATTTAAAACAAGAGATTAAGTGTTGAAAGTTATATCATAATTAGGTGTTGTATTTTATTTTATTCTTTTTTTAATAAAATTATTTTTTTTCTACTTAAAACTAGAATGAATTTTACATTTTTTAGATAAAATTTTGCACAGTAGATAACTAAAGAAATGAGTAGGAGTATAACAGAAAGATTCATCCCTACAAAGCATGACAGTTTTTTGTACAATGAAACAACAACTTCTTATGCAGCAAATACAACATATCAAAATGACAACATGAAAAAATTGTCGTGGGTTTTCGCTCAAGTAGTAGTGATAGTTCTAATCATTGCATATATTGGAATTCTTAAATCTCTCTTAACAAGCACGGAGAAGAGAATAAAAAGAAAAAACACTATTGACAAAATACAGTACATGTTAGCGCTTGGAGCTTGTATCTCAGGAGCTGTGTGCGTTACTTCTACCCAAATCGTTATCATATTGACACTAGTAAAGTTTGATCTAGTTGTTTTGAAAACACACTGTTTCGGAATTAAAATTTTCAAGCACTTGTTTTTGTTTCTAGCTTCTCTATTTACAAGTTCTTTTTTATGGTGGAGGTTATATGCCCTCTACCAAAAGCCAGTTATGAAGCGTCTTACAAACAAATACTTTAAAGGTATAAGCATCCTAGCTGGAATACTACTCTTAGGTGCTAATTGCATTTTTGCTCTTTTACTTTTCACTGTGACATGGAAATCAAACCAAAACAGAACATGCTCTTCAGATAAAAAGCACTTAAGACATGTGTCGTCTTATCTTCAAAACACATTTCTCTCTCTTAGAGTTATAAGTTCTGCCCTTATGGTCGGTCTGCTAATTTACCCGCTTATAGTTTACCATAAAAACAAAAGTAATGAGAATAATAGAACGCGTGGATCATCTACTACTATAATTTTGATGAGAAAAGTCAAGTTAGCTGCTATTAGCGTAACTATTTGTATCCTTGCTGACATTATAATAAATTCAATACAAAGGTAATAACAAAAAGTTCTGTTCAACTGTAGTAATTTAATGAACTTGATGATTCTTTACTTAGTTAAACATGTAACATCATCATTAAATGTATAATATTTTCATAGCAAAAAACTTTAAAACTGTTAGTTTTCTAACGAAGCACAGGCAAATATGGATAACAAAAATACTGTTTCGCAAGATTTAAACATATCATTGCTCTTTAAAAAAAAAAAAATATATATATATAAATATTTAGATTTAAAAGTTCTTAATTTTTTGAAGAACTATACAATTTATCATCTACATTTAAATAAACCAACTAAATTTTAAAGATAGTTTTATTTACAGGCGCGTTCTTCCAGATGATCTTTTGAAAGCAGCAGAACTCGCAGTTTGGGACATTAACGACTACATCCAAGTCAGGTCTCTGATATTTTGCTACTACACTTACACTGAAATGTGGCTTTGCTGCAAAAATGATCACGTGCAAGATGAAGGTAGGACCACAGTTGCTTCAACTAACAACACAGTATCTTAAAGAACTGCTTATTTGTATAGAAAACTAGAACTTTTAAGATTTGGAGTTTGTTAGTGGTGTTTTTGTGTACAATACTTTAGTTTGAATGCATAAAAGACTATCAGAACTTAAAAAAATGAAACAGTGTTTACAAAAACATTGTCTAAAAAAAAACAAAATGTATTTTTTATCTGATTTTTTAGTTTTTGAACTGTAATTGAAACTGTCAAGTAAGCTTATGAATTAATTTAGATATGTTTAAAATGTTTAAATGGTAAATATGCAGATTAAACACCAATAAAACCAATAAAAAATGTATTTTTTTAAATTAAAGTAATTAAAATCTCAATAATTTACGTTTATTATGTAGTTGACTTTTGTTTTTTTTAATGTTTAATTGAAAATTAACATTTAAAACTTTTATGTAAAATAATATTACTATACGACCTTCTATAAATGTTTTTTGTAATTTCTTTAGTTTTTAAAATCCTTACTAAAATGTTTTTTTAGATTAATTGTTTGTTTACGTTAAAAATTTCAGTACAAATACTCTAAACTTAGATAATAGATAAAAAAACATTAAAGTTGTAATTTAGTAAAAATAGCTAAACTATGCGTATAGATTTGAATTGAAAAAATATATTACTATTGGAAAATAACATTTTTCAAATAAATTATGTACAGATTGTCTTAATTCATATTTTTTTATTAACAATTTGATTTTAAAATCAAAACTTTTAGACCATACTAAAAAGTATGTTCATTGTTTTTCTAATTTTGAATAAGTTAAATTAACTGAATCACTAACTTTCATAAGGTTAGGTTTAAGAGTTTTAAAACTTTGAAAATTTTGTGGCAACGTTTTTTGAAATGTATGTTGCTTTATATCGTTGTAAGTTATTATCTTTTTAGTTACTCTTTAGCCTTTACAAAAGTAGGAGTATAATTATTTAAAGAAAGTCCCTTGGTGTATAATTTTGCAAAAATACAAATAAATACAAATTTTATATTGTTTAAATAATGTAACTATAGCCGTATAATAAATTATTTTTTTTTAATTAAAGTACGAGCTTTGTTATATTTTATCTAAGGTACGTCGATGACCGGAAACTGAAACTAATTTTATATTTAATGGTAAATACAAGTTTAGTTATAAAATCAAGTGAATTTTTGTAAACGATGTTCTATTCTATTTGTTTTTTAGACTATTTTTGTAGTATAAAGAATTTTCATAATTTCATTAAAAATACTACAACAATCGTAATCTTCTACAAGTATTTGTAACTTAGTAAAAATTTATTGATATTCAGTTTTATTGTAGTTTTGTTAAGTTTTACATTAACGAAATATCTTTTAAGAATAATAAGATTTACTGAACAACTTATAAAACAAAGTGAAATATTTTATTAAATAATCAAGTATTGATTATTTGTATAAATTTCCCATTTGAAAATGTTAAACTAGTATGCAATTGGCAATAAAAAAAGAACGTCTAACTTTTTAAGTTTTTTCTAACAAATTAATTATAAAATTCGACTTGGTTTTGTTTGAATAATAGGCAATTAAAACAAAAATTATCGAAGTCTAAATCAAAACTAATTAAAGTGAAAAATTAAAAGAAAGTATAGATAAAAGAAAAATGTTGACAGGCTAGGATAGACTCATTGATTTTATGTAAAACTATAAGTTTTAATTGCATGTTCCGGTGCATTTTTACCCATATGTTGTGTAAACCGCAAAAATATTTCGATTCTAAAAGTTCAGATTGAAATTTTGGGTTTAAATTGTAAACTTAGTTCATAAAATTGAAATAAGTTTCAAACTAAATTAGTTTTAATGTACATTAAAAATAATAATTATATATTTTTATGATGAAAATAAATATTTAAAAAATATTTGGGAAAAAAGACTACATAAAAAAGTAAATTTAATTATCTGCCTATGAACTACAATCACCAGTAAATTATTGTAAAGTAAATTAAAACTTTTGACAAATTAGATCAAAAAAATAACTATTGGTCATTGTTTAAATTATTTATTTGAGACACCACTAGAAACAAAATTTTTAGTAATTTTAATTAGTTTTACATATTTATTAACTTATTGTGTAAATTAAGTATGGAAAATATAAAAGTAGTTTTCAAAGCGTAAACCGAAAATCTTTGTCCTACTAAAATGTTAACTTATTATAAATTTGTGAGTATAAATTTAAAAAAGTCAAAGTGCTAATTATGAATTAAGTAGCTGTGATACTGTTTATACTTTAGTACTTACCCAGTAAAGTAGTTTAGTTAGTAGGTATAAAAAATTTTAAAAAATTGAATGAGAGGTTTTAAACACATGGTCTTTTAAAAAGTAAAAAAAAAAAAAATTTTGATGACTAAAGTAAGAAAATAATAACATTGTGATACACAACGAAATCACATAGTGCACGTTTAGTTTTTTTTAGCGTGCGTTTTAATCTTTACTTTAAGGTTTTAGAATTGACTAATTTGAAATGTTTATATCTAAAACTTAGTTATAGAAGTAAAAAACACTAAAATCTTTTTAAGTAGCAATTTTATTTTTGCAAAAACAATGAACTACTTGAATATCCGTAAAAATTTTACTATAATCTATGGTATACAAGTGTTGTTAACAATTTAAAACTTTCAATTGTCCCACTAAAATAAATTTTAGTAAAAGTTTATGTCTTAAAATAAAGCTGTTATTAAAGTTAAAATATGGGTTGCTTGTTGTAATTTCACTTTGTTTTTAAAATGTTAAAAACATGAGCTGCTTCCTGATGAGTTGAGTATAATTGCAATACATTTTTTTATTAGAAATTATAACTAAACTTTTTCATTTACGAAATGTGACTTTAAAATCAGATTCACACTCTTTTAATATTCATAATTATAATTACAACAAGTTTAATATAAGAAGCCTCAAAAACCTCAAAAGTTTTTAATATACTTTGTATTACTAATACAATTTGACACTATATGTGATATAAAAAAAAAAATAAACTATAAAGTAAATAAATTAGACGAAAAAGCTATGATATATTTAAATCAATGTTGTTTTAGTTTAAACCAAAACTAGTTTTTTAAAAACAATGTTGTTTTGATATCATTAAATTGATGTTTAATTTGTTAACCATCAAAACTAGAAACTAATGTTATAATTTTATGCTTTTATTACTTTTGTATTGTTTATTAAACAAAAAAAAAACAGCGCTCAAAAGTTTGGTCTAAAGACCTGTTATATGAAAAAACCTTTCGGTTATCGAGTCGTACACCTTTTTCTTCCTTTTTAAGTTTAAGATTTTTCATATAGCTAAATATACTTAGAAAAAAACTTTATTTAACACTTTGTAAAATTTCAAGCAAGCTTAATGTATTTTATGTCAAGTTTGAAATGTATTTTATGTAAACAAAATAAAAATCTAACAAGTTAGTAAAACAAAACAAAATTTAAAATCTAACGTTACTCGTAAATAGTTTTTTTTTACGATTATTTGCATAACTGAAGCTAGTAAAAATTATTGTGATTAAACAATTTGTCGAAATTATTAGTTTAATATTCTTGTAGGAATAACCTATATTGCAAGTTTTGTAAAAGTTATAAATGAACATAAACTAAATTAAAATTAATCAAACATATAGTTATAGTCGTACTTTATTTTTATCTACTACTTTTTCGTGTTAAAAATATTCTCCTTCCTACGAAAGGTGATACAAAAATTGCTACCTTATCAAACTGTATTTGGTTTGTCAGACTATGTCTATATACATACAAGATACAATAACATTTTTTTAAAGGAATTATCTATGTAAAATTGTTTCGTTTTTGTAATGGTTGTAAAGTTCTAGATTTTTTAATAGTTAAGGAACGACTTATATGTAAAAAAATAATGAAAGGGTAATAAAAAATAGCATCAATCATTTTATGTATAATTTTCAATATAAAAATACTGTTGCGTTCGCTTTTAAGAGAGTTACACTTTTTGTAAAATTTGAAATGATAAAAAAAATTATTTACTTACTGAAGTATAGAATTTTTGAAGTTTCAAGTCAAGTGTTAAGCTATATGAAGACTTCATTTATAAAATAATCAAATGTTGATCTTATAGAAAAATTTAAAGTTTATAAACTCCTAATTACAGTTAGACGCAAATTAAGTCCACTCTGCGGATATTAACTTGGCCACAAAATATTTTATTTATTTAAGAATTTATTAAACTGTCAATTTTTTTGAATTGAAAATTGAAATATAAACTTACTAATACTGTTAGAGAATAAAACATATTCAAATACTTAAGGTAGAACTAGCTTTTTGTTTAAGTTTAAACGATAAAACGATTTTTAACCGAAAATTAATAAAGTCGAAGCATTACAATATGTTTATCGCAGCTTATAGTCCAGCGATAATATTGAAATTTGTTTACAATGTATCGCGCGCTTGTAACAACTTTTAAGAAATACAAAAGTTTTTTGCCTTTTATCTTGTTAGCACTATTTAAAACACGTACTTTTTTTACGTTGTGAAAGTATTAGTTGTTGCTCCATTCTACTTTTTGGGTGTTTTTAAACACAAATTTGAAAAGTAAAGTAGTATTTTCAATATGAAATACAGCTCTAGATTCGCAAGATAAGTTGTACTAAGCCAGTTATTTTAGGTCTAAAAATTAGTACACTGTTTTATAGATGAAAATAACTTTAGTTTATGAAAACATGTTCTTTGTCACACTTCAAAGTTTTGTTATTCCAAAGAATGAACTAGAAATTTTTTTTTTCTAATTCTTATTTTTTTTACTATTAAAAGCACACTTTTTATACATAAAAGTATATAAAAAGTTAACTTATCTGGCTAGTAAAAGTGTATACAGATTTTACAAAATAGTTTTTATTTACTTCACTAATCTTTGTTTTACTACAGTTTAAAATTTTTGAAGTTTTGAATTTTTTTTGAGCTAAAATCTTTATGCCATTTGGCTAAATGACACTAAAAAGTAAAATTACTTCTGCTTACTTAAATACAAAAAAAATGGTTTTGTGTGAGTCTTTTCGTTATTTTTATAAAAATGAAATGTTATGTAAATATAAGTGTATAACTGATCACCTTGTACTTTTGTATAAACAAAAACAACTGCTTAACTTTAATAAGCGTAAAGTTGTTTGTTTTATAACCTTTAAAAGTAGCTATTTTAGTTTATAAAGCTATTAAAGCAATCAAATCTAAAAGAAAAACTATTTGTTGTTTTGTTTTAAATGATTTGGTTTTGTATAGTTTTCATAAAACTTTAGTTATACTTTTTCTTAAAACAAAAAATAATAAATTCTAGTTTGCATATTACTTTTTTATTTCAATAGAAAACTTGTAATACCAAAGACTTCAAAAAAAACATCGAAAAAATACATAAATAACTATATTAAGTATAAACCAACTTAAAAAAACATTTTAACTACTGAAACAATGTTATCAATCTAATTTATGAAATCAAAAAAAGTTGAACAGAAAGAAAAAAAAAAATAGAGCTACATTATTTTATAATGGTATAAAATTTTAAGTTGTTCCTGTTTGTTTACTGATACCATCAAAGTCATTTTTAACATTTAAATTTTAAATAAATAACAAAAAAAGCTTTTTAACTTCTTTATGTTTGCTATATAGATTCAAGGATTAAAAATATTTATCTATCAACATTAAAAACTATTAAATGAATATATTTGGGTTTTACCTTATTCTGTTTTTTTAATAGTTGTCAAATCTACCATCCAAAAAAAACCTGTAAAATTATTGAAAATGATATAGGTCATTTAAAGTGTTTTGTTTAACTTAAGTACAGTAATAACATTTTTTTATAAAGTTATTTAAGTTCGCTAAGTCATATACATTTAAAACTCAACTTAAGCTCAACATAACATATGTACTATTTATGAATAGTTTTATGGTACATTTATACTTTGAAAAATAGGTTTCAGAACTATAAAACATTGTAAGTTTAGATAAATATAAATTTAACTTGATTTATAATAAAAAAATACAGTTATGGTATATACATTTTAAATTTTAAGTTTCAAAAGGCTCAAAATAAAGTTTCAAATCTTTTTAGCTTTAGATGCATTAAACTATTTACCTTTATAAAACAGTATTCTTGTGCTTCTTAAATTTTACCAAAAATAATAAAAATTGCTGGTTTTAAGTTGTTTTGTATAAATCATACTAAATGCATAAAATTAAATTATAGTAATTTGATGTAATGTTATGTACTTTATGTATTTTCATGATATTAATTTTATTTCATTATAACAATATTTTAATAAATTTTAAGGGTTATAAAAATAAGGTTATAAAAAACAAAATTGAAAAAAATTTAGTCTGTAAATTTATTCTTGTAGATTATATTTTTTACAATGCCAATCAGTTCTTCAAAAGTTCCACTCAACAAGCAAAAGTTTCGACCTCCTCCTAAATCTTTAGAAGAAATATTGTGGAAGGAAGAACAAAGAAGAAAAGATAAAAACTTGGAAAGGCGAGTTAAAAATGAACACGGGAAAAAGGATAAGGATGATTCTGACTTTAATGAGCTCAGTACTAAAGATAAGAAAAAACACTCTGGAGAAAAAACTAAAAGCTATGAATATGATCTATCGGAAGTAAAACATAACGGCACACTGTTTTCAGAAAGAAATGTAACTTTTGTTTTTCATTATTAAAATTATAAAAATTACTTTTATGATAAAGTTTATTTTCTTTGAAAAACCTTTATAACGTTTTTTAATTTTAAGTTAAATATTTCACGCAGAAACATCCAAATGGAGCAGTCATTCGAAGAGAGTCACATCTAAAAGATATAATGTTACATAAAAAGGTATATTTGTATTAGTATTTTCAAAATATAGTTACACTTTTAACAATGTTGTATACTTTAGACTGCAGTCATCACACCTATTAAAGATCAATCAAAAAGCAATCAAAACAATCAAATAGATGATGACGCTCTAAAGATGACGAAAAACTCGAATAACATAAAAAGTATGCCTATAAAAAGCTACGACAAGGTTAAAAATAGCTGCTGCAGAAGCTGTTTAAGACGTAGCTGTTACTTTTGCATGTATCCAATGTCTAAAAGCAGATGTAGGTGGGCGGCAGTTTTACTGGGAACAATTTTGGGTGCTCTTATAACAGGACTTGTTCTAGGACTTGTATTGGGAAATCAGCTTAAAGGTTGTGATTTTTTACAATATTTACAAGTATACGAAAGATTGTTCTTGCAATTTTAAATTATTTAAATATTATTTAAGAAATAATACTATATATTTAATGAATAATATCTTAATAGTTAAATTTAATATTTTTCTGTAATTTTATTCTTTAAATATGTTTTATAATATCTAATTATCCTACTTACAGCTTTTCTAGCTTTCTTATACATCTTAGAGTATGGTGTTTCTACTGTTTATTCACAGGTATTACTAGTTTTATTAGCGACTAACTAAAACTTAAATTTTTATTATTAATTAAGTAAAATCGCTACAAGTTAACAAAAAATGTAACGTAGTCATCCAGCACAGAAGTCGACAGCCTTTTATAAGTCAAAGGTTTTTTTTCATAAAAGCTGTTTGCAGGCCGCATTAAATATCAAAAAGCCTTCTGCTGGCCATAGTTATGTGAAAAAAACTATTGTAATCATTATAAAAATATTATTTTAAACCAAAAATGTTTTTAATTAAACAACACTGATGCTTTAGTGACTATTAGATATCAAATACTAGGTACTAATTATCAAATTAAGAGATTATGCATGTTTTTATCCCAACGCTTTTTTATTATTTTAGAAAAGTATGCAATAAGCTAATAGTACATATGGGTCGCAGATTTTGCTTTGTGGATTGCATTTGACGCAAGGGTAGGCCCATATTTCAGACTCTAGATCTAGCTGTCCGTAAAGTGTAAATTTAAATTTTTTTGACTATAAAAAAGTAAAAAAGATCTTAAGAAAAGTCTAAAACCTTCTTATAAGTTTTATTCACTTATTCTTACGTCAGTAGTTTAGAATTTAAAAACTTATAAATTCACCGTCTATTAAAAATTCATTAATCAAAACATTTAGCTTGACTTGGGTAATTTTTGGTTAAAACAAAACAGAAGCAGAACAAGAATTACAAGAAAATGCAGGATGTTTTCAGTCTCCATGTCCATACGCGTCAACCACTTGCTCGTATCAAGGCAGCTCCCAACTTAATTGCGTGTGCAACGGTGGGACAGGCAACCCAACATCCACTTGTTAGTTTTGAAAAATAAAAATAAAACCATTAAATTTTTTTCTTATAGTAATAAGTAGTTTAAGTATCGTTAACATTTGCACAAAAGTATTTTTTTTAAGAAATGGGACTAAGGTAGTTGTATAAGGTATAAAAAAAAAACTGCAATTCACATTTACTTAAAAATAAGAAATCATATAATTATATAAACATCAAAGTTTATTTTATAAACTTTATTTTGTTTTTGCTGATGATGCCTAATTTTTATAATCTTTATTGTAACCATTACTTTACATTTTCTTAAATTAGAATTATAATGAGTTTTAAGTGCAATTTAAAGTTAATGTATAAATTTTGTATTATATTCTAAAAAAACTGTAAAAATATTGCTTTTAAAATATATTTTATTAGTTAAAAAATGTTAGCTAAAAGTTAATAGTTAATACTTTTAAAACAAATATAGCAAACGTGACTGCAGATGGGTACAATTGCACATTGTTTAACATAACCGAACTAACAACTGGTGCTCCCGTTACAGCTCTTCCATGATTTGTTAAGATTCAAACATATGACATTCTTTGACGATTATTTAATTATTATGACATTTTGAAAAAACAGTTTTATACATGCAAAAAATTTGTTTAATTATTTAAGTTTTTATTTATATATGCACTGCACAACAGTTTTATAACTTTTAAAATTATGGCTAAAAGTTAAGCTTTTGTTGTTTTAAAACGAAACGCATAATTTAAATTGTATTTGTAGATTTTGTTTGAAAAAGTTTTTCTAATTTTTAACAGACATATAAAGCAGTTTAAGTATATAAGTAAGTAAACAATTATTTAAAGTCAAACTTTATTTATAAAAAAAAAATTGAAAGTTTGTATAGAAATTTAGTAGAGTTTACTAATACGATTAAAATCGAGTTTTACGATTTTTACGATTAAAAACTAACAATGTTTCTGTAAAACGTTTATTAATAGTGCTATTTTGATCTATTCTCTAAATTTTTAGATTGAAAACTCAAAATTAATTTGAAAAATAGTGTTTAACTTGTGACGACAGCAGATGAATTTAAAAAACTAAAGTATTACTACTAGCTAAAAAACACTTATTTAATAAAAATTCTCATTAATCTATATATATCTTTAACATTGTTTTAGAGACATCAAAACGTGTTAGTTATTTTAGTAAGAATTATGCCTTAAGCTATAAACCATGCTGTACTTGAAAAAAATATTCTCTGTTTTCCAAGTTTGTGTAAGACGATAGCGATAAGTTTGCTGATTATTTAGCATTATTGTAGTTTTAAAACTACAACCCTTCTTATTTTATTGTTAATTTTTTATTAAGATTCATACGTTTGAGTGTTTTGTCACATGTTTTTTATCTTGTGTACCAAAAAGAATGTTTATTTTAGCTTTGTTATTTTTAGCAATATCTCGAGAAATGTTTTCCTAAACAGAAATGTAATAACAAATGTCAAAATTAGTTTGGACTATACTTTTAGGCAGTTTATGACTTTAAACTAATCACTTTTTAAGTAATAATTAATAAGTATCAACAACTTTATGTTCATAAATTTTAAACAAAAATACTTAAAAAGTAATTTCAATAATTTTTTTAGTTTGTTTTATTTAAAAAAAAAGAATTTGTAGCTGCAGAAGACTTTTTTATTTTTTAGAACTAAAAACAATAAAACAAAACAGTTTTCTATTTGTCTTATGAATTTCGGTATAGTGCAGACTTGAAATTTATAAATATAAAAATTACAGTTTTAAGGACAATATGTACTACAAAGCTTTGTGTACTTTTATAACTATTTTGTGTAAAACATAATTTTTAGAACTCAAGGGTTTATAGTTATTGAGATTTAGTTAATAAATTTAACCTTTCTTTGTATTTGAAACAACGTATAAATGTTTTTGTTGTGCTCATTAAAACAGTATTGTATGCTGTAAGTATAAGTACTAAAACGTTAAGTTTAAACAATGACTAAAAAATTAATTGGCATGTACAAAATAAGCGCTTTTTAATGTAATATTTTGTCCTAAAAATTTATGTATCTTTTAAGCGAAGAAAATATTTTAATGACTAAAATACACAATAATACTTGTGAAAAATACACTTTGAAGTATATAGTTCGTAAAATGAAGTAGTTTTATTAGTTTTCAAATTGATTAAAACTAAAACAAATTCATACACTTTTTTTTTTAAATTTCAAGTTTTACTTGTAAAAAAACTTTTGTTATGAAAAAAAGTATGATCTTAAAATAGATTTAAATTAAATCTTTAAAACTTAATTAAAAGCCTAAGCATAAGGTATTAAACAAAAAAGTAGTATTTGATAAAAAGTATCAAATATTATTCTTATAGGTCATTAAACTTTTAAAAACAAATTTGCATAAAAACACATGTTAGAAAATAAACTTACCGAAAACTAATAAGTATAATATCCATAGACTGTTGATAAGTAACATTTGTTTAAAGGAAACTAAACAAAGATAGTTAAAAGTATAAAATGTTCTCTTTTTTATCATACCTTAAAAAATCTTCTTTATGTTGAAATACTTACTAAGGAAGATTTCGCCTTCAACGTTCAACAAGAAAAAAAATAGTTTCCTATCTTTTTCTCAACGTTTTTGTTATAAGTTAAACTAAGGGTTATAAGTTTCTTTAAATTAAGCGTTTAAGATTATATAAAAAAATTAAGATATGTGATAAAATTGAGTTAAACTAATGAATTTTTTTATATTAAATAAAGTAAATATACCGTAATTAAATTTTTTATAGGATTATAGGTCAAATTTCAAACAGGTATTTACGAGTAAAAGAGTTATTAGCGAAATAAACTTTAACTGATTTGACTTAAAAGAAAAAACACAGTTTTGTAATACAGACGGCTTTTAGTTCTTAAAATTAGTCTAATTTAAATTTTAAAAAATTTTAATGAAAAAACTGATGTTGAATCTTACATGTTAGTTACATTGGTTTGTACGACGAATTAAATAATGATAACTCAAATTCCAAAATACTGTGAATAACCTCTTTGAATAGTTTTTATTATTATAAATAAATTTTAGTCTTCTTCAACCGGAGGTTCTGGTAAATCTTATCTTTTATAAAATTTCAAACTATTTTGTGATATATGATTTCTTTAAAATTTTATAAACATTTGTTATTAGAACTTGAATTTTGTTGATAAAATTATCACGTAACCGTTACTCTGTTATATCTAAAAAACACATTAAGAAAAGATTAGAGTGACAGTTGAGTGATTCTAGGATTGAAATATTACTAAATTTTCTAAGTTTTTATCTTAATGTAGTTAATGATTGTAGTTAAGTAGTTAAGCTAGTTTAGTATTATAAATATCATAAGTTTAATAAAAATATAGTACATTTTCTGCGGTAAATAAAAAAATAAGCTGAACTATTAAAAATTAAAAAATCTGCTTTTAATCAAATTTATAACTATTAAAACTAAATTTAATTACAAGCAGATTGTTTTTGAACGTTTGTTATAAAATGCAAACTCTACTTTGCATCTTAATTATATTTGTAACAAATCTCGTTTATTGTAAACGACGTCCATTGGAAGCATGGGAACTTGGAGATCCACCTATCGACATGATTTCATGTGAGTTTATAAGGAACTTAAACCTTAGCTAAGAGAAAAATTTTGGTTTGTTCTAAATATAATTAGTTGTTATCCATTATATTTTTGAATTATGACACATTTTAGGGATGTGTATAAAAAGACTCAAAGCAGGAAAGTCTTGGAATAAAGTATCAAGCGAGGGTTATCCTGAAATGGTAGAGACAAAAAATACTAGATGTTCTTGGTTGTAAGTTAAAAAATTTAGACATATTTAAAGATAAATAACAAAAACAGATTTAATTACAAAATATAGTTTAATATAAATACAAATACTTAATTTTAATTTGGTTTATAAGGTTAAAAATTATTTTTTAATGTTCGTAAACAAAAAAAAGTAAAGTTTAAAAAATATCGTGAAAAAATAGAAAGTTAATATTTTATATTAAATTTTCTGTTTGTTGTGTTTATTTATTTTTAATATAACTAAACTTTGAAGGTTCCAAGCACCTAAAGGGAAGCGTGTTAAGTTGTCGTTCCAAGCGATGCACTTGAGGTCATTAGACCCAGCAGGTTGTCCTGACAACTATGTGCTTGTTATCGACGACAGTATGGGCAGGTATCAGCAACGCTTGTGCGGCAGAAGGTTGCCAGAAGATATTGTATCTTCAAGTTAGTATTTATTTGTATATTAACCACTAAATTTCATATGTAGTTGATGTTATTTTAATCTTTTACTCTAATAGTTAATAGAACATGATAGATAAAAAGACATTGAAAGTTATAGTCAACAGATCGTACAAAAATGCCTTACGGTCATCGAGCTACACATCACTTACTTACTTTAATTAATTTGAGCTATAAAAAAAATAACATTTTTTTTAAGTTCTAAAACTTATACTTTTACAAAATAAAAGCAAAAAGAATAATAAACTATGATAAAACAAAAAATAATGTGAAAATTAGCTTAGCACAACTCAATATGAAAAAGTAAAAGGTAGAAAAAAGACTTAAAATAACTAACTCTCGCGAGTTAATTTATTTTAATTAATAAAGATAGATAAATTGTAAAAATTGGGCTTTTAATGAAAAGTGTGTGCTTTAAATAAAAGTAATACTTTTTTCATTTACTATGAGCTACTAAACTTTTACAACTGTAAATACATATCTTTAGATATATCATTAGCAAGATAATCCATATAAACAGTAAAGTTTTTTGATATTTTCTGTCTTTCTTTTTAAAGAGAAGAAAATAAACACTTCATATTGATTTGTAAAGATACTTTTAACTTTATAATTTAGAAGTAACTTCATTTAATCTTTGAACTATTCAACATTTTCTAAACAGTTAAGGACGTAGTAAGCTTTTGATATAGTTACATAACAAATTATTAGGTTATTAAAAGAAAATGTTATCAATACTCTTCGCTTATATAAAAGCATTACAATAATTGCTACAATATATAATAGATTAATGACATTATAACCAAATTAACATACTCAGAATGGACTAATAATTATTTTTTAAGCATACAAAACAATATTCCTATAGCAATCGGTGTATACTTATTGTAACATTTTGTTCTTTAAGTAAAATAAACCTCAGATCAATTCGTAAGTTCTTCCAAGAAGGCTCTAGTCTTTTAAGCAGTTAGGCGTTTTAGTATACAGATCATTAACCTCAAAACCTAGATACTTATTCTCATGTCTTTCAGAACTAGGCAAGAAGGTTTTCAAAGAAGATCCAGTTGAATTTTTATGTATTCTATATTTACTTTTAAAATAACATTTACAACAGTTGGTAAAAAGCAATGTTGAAAATTATAGATAAGACACCCAGCTCATATTTAAACAGGTTTTCAATACTTAGTATCATTTTAGTTATTTATAGGTTTCAAACTTCTTCAGCATACCTTTTATAATGAATAAATTTGAAAGGTACGTTAATAAAGAGTAGATTTAACTTTAATTTTCTAGTGTTTCTTTATCTGCCCAAACACATTAAATTGCATCTAATAAAACTCAAGAAGAAGAATAAACTAGTTATCAAGTACAGAACTAACTCGGTTAATAACTATCTTGTTTGTTAAAACACTAAATGCTTGTAATAAGCTAGTTTAATGTTTCACCACGTTCTATTTAAAATTAAGTTACTGTAGATTATAAAACCTAAATATTTATAACTTTTTTTTTTATTACCGTTCTACCCAAATTTATAATATTTTTTTTTGTTTTTCTAAAAGCTTTTTTGTTTACTTAGTCAAAGAATTTACACCTTGTCTAATAAGAATTTGTTTAAATCTGTTTAAGTTAGCCAGTCTGAAACAATTTCAAAGTAAGGTTGGCACTGTCTTGTAAACATAGGTTTAGATTTAAAAAAAATTATATAACAATACAGTGTCATCTGTTGAATTTAAAACGTTTAAACTAGTATTTTTCGCAAATTACTAATATTTGATAAAAACAATAAAGACCCTAAGACTTAACCTTGTTGCATTCTGAAATCATTTATTTTACTTGTTGTTGATTCAAAATTCACAAATATTTTTGATAAATTATTAATGGATTAAATAATAAATGCAGTTTATCTTTTAAACAATAGAACTATAACTTTATAGCAGAAATTCTACATACTGTATCTACAGAGAAACTCCGCTGAATTTAGTAAACTACATTTTACTTAAGTAATTCTAGTAAAATCTCGATATCTACAATTTAAAACTCAGGTACAACAAAATTATATTAGTTTTTATAAAAAAAAAAAATTATAATTAAACTTTTTTTTAGAAGTTTAAAATAAGAAAAAAATAATTTTTAGTTATTATAAACTTAGTTAATATGATAAAAATACTTCAAAACTTATTACTTAAATGTGACAAAAAACAATTCGATTACTTTAATGTTGTAAATTAGTAAATTTGTTGTTTCCAAGTTATTATAAACACTCAATAAATTAGACCTAGACTTCAAAAATTTGATAAATACAATCAATTTTATCTAAGTATAAAATAGTATTAGGTAAAGGTTTACGTATGCAATTCCAACCAGTGAACCTAGTTCGTTTTAATTATGATTATCTTGACTTTGAGTTTTAGTAGTACAATGTTGTGGAACTATTTATTAAGGTTAGGTTCGGAATGATAGATATAATAATTTAAAACTCAGAAAGTTAAGATATGGCAAAATATTGAAATGAAATCTTTTTAAGTATTTTACTCTTTTATCCAACTGTTGTTTTTTTTTTAGTTTCTACTATCCTAGTTTTAGTTGTTTGTGTTCTTTGCTTAAATTAGATTGATAAAAATCTTAAGTTTTAGAAAATATTTTAAAGATCAAATTTTGTATAAGTATACTTTATTAGAATTTATTTTCTACTGTTATACTGTGTCTTTTGTAAAGATTGCATGTCTCTAATAGGTTTGCACACATTAGAGATGTACAATGTGTTGAAAACACTGTTTTATCTGTATTACTTAGCATTATTTTCACACTACTTGTTTTGTAGAAAATACATTGAGAGTCGATTTTCAAATTGATATGGCTAACATTGGCAACAGTAAAGGATTTTCTTTCAAATACAAGTCTACAAATGAAAAAGCTGGTTTCTACAGTTAGTTTTATTTGTTTTAGGTTAGTATTTTGTTACTTTAAAACTTCTTAATCTTTTCTTTTATAGGCAGAAACTCCCCCGATAAACCAGCTCAAGAAAAACCAGCTGAAAAGACTTCTCCTAGTGTAGGTAAGCCTTATTGTGTCTAAAATGTTTAATTTTGAATAAAAAATTAATATAAAAACTACTGTTTATTTATTTGCTATAAGTTTTTATCAGAAATAAAAAAATATTTTCTATAAGTTTAAACAATTTTTTTAAAACAGCGCCAAAAAGGTTAAACAGATATGAAAAGAAAGAAACGGATTCCAAAGGGGTAAATATGACTGCAATAATTGTCAGTTTAGTTGTTATTGTGTGTCTACTGGTAATTGCATGGTTCGTTTTTAAAAGAAATAAAAAACAAAAAAGTAAACAAAAGAAAAATAATGATAAAGCTAAGACTGAAACAACAGATGATGCTGATTTACCTAACGTAAGTTGCTTTCTTTAAATTATACTGAACTGTTTATATTCATTTTCTTGTCTTATGTTATTTTACAAGTAAAAACTAACAATTTTTTAAAAAAATTACTAGCTGGTAAAATAATTACTTTAACCTTATAAATTACTTTTTTTTGAAGACAGTTTTCATCGAACTTTTTATAATTTTTTTAATTCATTTACCAGAACCCCATTGATCCTTTCGAAAGAATAGATGCCGTGTGCGCCTTGCCGCCACCTTACGAGCAAATTGAACAAGAAAACGTCTACGTCAACTACAATCCTGCTACGAAAAACGCTCCCTCTCAAAATGATCAGCAAGAGATACCCCAAAATCAAGAAAGAAGTAGAAGAAAGAGCAAGAGAAAAGAAGAAAATAAAAGTTATCCGAGTGCGCCGAGAGTTCTTCCGAGAGAAGAACCTACTTATCGCTCCCGAGAGCTTCCTTATGAGTACGGATCTTCATACTTCACCGAAATTGACGAAAGATCCGTTTACCCAACAAGCAGACCAAGAGCAAAAAGCAGAAAGCAAAGAGATGACCAGTTAAACACGAGACCGTATAAAGAGGTTTACAAAGAAGATAAAAGTTATGATGCGCTTGTTAGACCTTCTTTAAGAAAGTCGCGGAATTCAAGAACCAGAAGTTCAAATATTTCTTGGAATTTATAAACGGAATGTTCTATATTACTTTTAATTTTTTAAAGCCAACGCGAAAACCATTTATTGCAATTGAATATTTGATTGAAATTATTAAGATATTTATAGATTTACATTGTTTGTATTATTAAAAATCATACACTTTTGCCTCTAACAATTTAGTAACTTTTAATAAACTTTAAAATAAAAATTAAGAATGATTTATGTTGAAGTCAAAAATAAAAATAGTTAACAAAGTAATAAGATATATATAACAACTACTATAAAATTCTAAGTCTACAAACAACTTAAACATTTTTAGTAAGAAATTCTACAGATTAAACATTATTTTAGTTAAAAAATATCGAATGTCCTCAATAAGTATAACTAAAGTTTTATAAAATTTTGGTGTTATGGAATATCTATTAATTTCAAAATATAGTTTTTAACTTCAATATTTTTTTCTATACTTTTCATAAAAATAAGAAAGTTAAGTTTGTTTTAAAACTTCCTTCTAACTTTTGTTTTGTAGGCTTGATCAAAACAGAAGAGCTTTAAAATTTTTATAGTTTAAAAAATTCTTAATACACACTTTAGTATTTTTAAAGTTTTTTTTTTCTGTTAAGTCATATAGTTGGAGCTGTGAGTTTACGAATTTAATAAACAAGCTTTAATTATTATTTTTACGTTTTCGTTGTTTTAGCATGCTCTTAAAATTAAACTTAATTCTATTGTAGTCATAAACTTTGTTTTAAATATTACACAGTTAGTATGATTTTTTTTGAATCATTTAGAAATAAAACTTAAGTAAGTTATTAAATTAATAGTAAGTGACACTTAGTTTTCTAGTTCGATTTAACTTAAAACTTATTTTTAAATTCAATCTAACGCACTAACTTTTAAATGTGGGAACGGGTCTAAATTGCACGAGGGGACTAAATTGCACGAGAACAAAACTGTACGAGTGCACAAAATTGCACGAAGCCAAATTTGCACGAGGGCACAAAATTGCACGAGGGATCCAAATGGCACGAAGACGACTTTGCACAAAGGGTCAATTTTGCACGAGTTGCATTTTTGCACGAGAATTAAAAAAAAAAAAAACAGAAAAAAAAATTAAAAAAAAATAAAATGAAAAATAAATTTTGACGGAGGTAAGGGTTAGGGGAAACAATTATAGTAAAAATGACAAAAAAATAACTATCACAAAGTATTATAAAAAAAAGAGAAACAAAAGCTAACGACCGAGGGTGAGGGTTAGGGGTAACAGTGAAAGCAAAAAAAAAAGCAGACAAAAAATATTAACAAAAAAAAAATTAAAAAAAGCTATAAAAAATAGACCCGTGCAAAATGTCTCCGTGAAAAATTGTCTGCCCGTGCAAATGTGTCTTCGTGCAAAAAAGACCCTTCGTGCAAAAGTATCTTCGTGCTATTCTATCTTCGTGGAATTTTATCCCCTCGTGCAAAATAGTCTTCGTGCAAAAGTATCTTCGCCCAATTTTGTGCACTCGTGAAATGTTTTCCCCTCGTGCAACTTTGTACGCTCGTGCAAATTTGACAGCTACCCATTAAACGTTGTCGTGTTATTTTACAGGTTAATTAAAAAGATTTTAGTTGTAAGCTATAGTTTTAGCTTAAAATTTTCTATACCAATTACAAATGTAAATAACAATTTCCATCATACTTTAACATTTTGTATGTTAAAAAAATATTAGGCAGCTCACTTTATTCAAACTCATCACATTTAGATCTAATTTGTAAAATGAGTTAACTGTTTATTACAAAAAATATACATAGTTTTTTTTAATATTTATTTTTATTATTAACAAATAAAAAAATGTTTATTTAAAAGATAACTTAAATTGTTGTATAACCAAGTTATAATTAAATTGTTTACTTTTGTATAATTTTAAAATAAAAATATAAAGGAAAATTCGTGTTTTTTAAAATAATATAGAAAGAAAGTTAAACCATATTTAACTATTAAAACTGGACTTCGATTCACTGTAAAAAAGACTGAAAGTTTAAGTTCAAGATTATAATGATTGAAGTAATGGTATAATGATTTATAAAGCTATGAATTTACAGTTTTATGAAAGTTATAGATAGGCACCTTTTCAAGGTATATCAAATTAATTGCACTAATACTACTTAAAAAGGAAAGTATTAACCTATTATTTTATCTTGTACTATTTTTGTAAGGTAAAACCTTTTTACGTAAATATACATACTTACTACAGTAAATTTTTATTCTCGTATGAA
The DNA here is from genome assembly GCF_965202585.1 of Thalia democratica. Lineage (NCBI taxonomy): Eukaryota > Metazoa > Chordata > Thaliacea > Salpida > Salpidae > Thalia > Thalia democratica. The sequence goes on from NC_139165.1 coordinate 67,141,169, forward strand.
CTGGCATACTTTAAAACAAAACTTTTAAACTATTTTTCTCTAAAGTTTAAATAAAACTAGCTTTTAAAAATAAAAATAGTTACATACATTTTTCTAAACAAAATATAAGTTATCAATTTCTTCTGACGTTTTTTTGAATGGAAAAAAAGCAGATAAAACGATTAAAACTATGTAGGAAATGTTTTATAAGAAAAGTTACAGAGCTAAAAGTTTTAACCCTAAAAAGTATAGTGTAAGCTAAACTAAGTTTTAAACTTCTACGTTGAAAATAATAATGTAAATAACATGTAAGAATTTTTGATCGATTGGAAAATAGTATAAAAAATTATCAAAAGCCAGAACCTTAGAATCACAAGCTTAATAGACAATATTAAAAGTAAAAAATAATAGTGAAAAAAGATTTATTCAGTGTTCTAAAAGTAAAGAACCATGAAGACTATTATGCAATAGCATTTAAAATTCAAATTTATGTCCACAAAGTTTTATTTAAAAAAGATATATAAACGAAAATTTGCTTTTTATATCCTTTTTATATGTTAATTTTTTATCAAATTAGAAAATACTCAGTAGATCAGTTAATTTTTAAAAATATAATTAAATAATTTACTTATTTTTGTCTATTATCCAGAATAAACAGTTGGAAACTTTATAAAACTAAGCCTTTTTAAGCTTATTTAAGTTAAACGAAGATTTTTCAAATACGTAAGGTATAAATACAAAACACAAAAATACAAGATATTTATACTTTTATGTTAAAAAAAGAACACTTTTACTGATCTTTAAATATATCAATCAAGATAAAACTTTTATAAAGTTAACTAGCAAAGAGCTTGTTTCATAGTTTTACAGATTCTTTGTTGTTTTTCAGATCAAGAAGAATATAAATTTCCATTTTACTTAAAAAGTGGTTTAGATTACAATGTTAATAAAATGTTTCTTTTAGTTCTACAGATACAACTTTAATATAGTGTCCAACTAGTAAGAATTTTCATTGTCCTTAAAACAAAAACAGTGTTTCACTTTGTTTATTTCGGTAGATGTCGATTCTAATTCATTTATTAAACTTTACTTAAACTTTAGTTTACAAAATGAAAATTTACTGGTTTTCTTTATTTAACATATAGCATTGTTCTTCTTAGAATGCATCTCTTACAGTTTTCAACTTTGTTGTTCTCTTCTTTATTTTTTTATTTAATTTAACTGTTCGTAATATAGTTTCAATTGTTTGCTAACAACAGATCCTAGTGAAGTAACTTCACTGGAATATAAATAAAAACAAATTATACAGTAGTCTTCCTTTATTCTACCAACATATGTTTCTGTTTGTCAACGAATCAACACACTTCAACTGGGTTGTTAATGGGAAAGATAACTATTTAATTTAACCTTTTTTATAAAGTTTTTTTTTATAAAGGCATGCAAGTAGTTTTTTTACGAAATTTTATCGTATTGAATTGTATATTTAGTTACAAGAACTATATTTAGAGTTAAATAATTGTTTTCAAATAGTGTATTTAAAAGTTATAAATGCTTATTATATTTATCTACCGCTCAGAAAGTAGAATGTCTAATATAACATACATCTTTATTAGGTGCAATAAGCATTTGTAAAAAAAAAATTGTCTAATATTATCACAGTTTTTAGAATAGCTCCAACACATAATCTTTTATAGGAGCAAACTATTTTTCATATGCACAGTTTCATATGCACAATCATGTAAAACAGCGTTTCTTAAATCGAGAAAGCAAGAAGTTCTTACTGAGTCTAAAACAAAATGTTGTGTTTTTGTTTAGGAAGTCCTATGACGTACAGAGCGTTTCCAAAAGTCTGCTTAAATATAATGATGTTAACAAAAAGAAAACTTATAAGAATTATTTGTAAATAATGATATAAATTTATTGATACTTACAGCTTTAGTCGCATATATAAAACAGTGTTTATAAATGTTTGTGGTTTTAGTGTGAAGTGCAACGATTGTCTATAATATGATAAACAGTTTGCTATTGCATTTTTCATTTGTATACTATTGTGCGTTTTAATAAAACCTCAACAAAAAGTCTTTTTGTTTTATGTAAAAAAATATTAAAATAAAGTATAAATGTACACTTGTTATTAAGAATATGATTTGGTGTAAACTTGTTCAAAATATATAAACTAAAGAATCAAACACATAACTTAAGTGTAACTTTTTTTTAATATGTACGCTTTCAGTAAAACTTGCTTCCATTGAAATATTTTTTAGGATTTACTTATATAGAATAACGTTCATTTTAATAAGGCTAGTAAAAAGTTTTCAAGCGGCTGAGAAAAAATTTAAGCCAAGTTTAATGAGAAACAATCGCTAGATTAAATCGCATTTAAGCAGCATCAATAATGCTGTTATCTCTAAATGCAAAGATGTAAACTTGGCAGTAAGCAGTAGGTGAAGCCTCAGTCTTGCGAAGTGTGACGATCGAATCCCATGTTCCAGTTGACTCATTATTTACCCTAAATTTAAATTGTTTCATTCAAAACCGAGTTAGGAAGATTTTGGCGCATTGTGGGGGATAAACTGCATAAACTTTTCTTTGTTTTCGCTAACCCTTATTACTCATCCTTTCAATTACGTTTAGTTCTAACTTTAACTGAGTTTGTTTTTATTGCAATAGCTTTATTTTCAGTTTAGATTTTGAATTGTTTACGTTGATAATTTTTGATCAATGTTAAAAAGAAATACTTATGCTAAAAAACAAAATCTGTTTTACGAGAAAATTTTTTGTTCAACATTGCTCAAACAAAATATATTGCATTGATAACTGTACTATAGTATCATATTAAAGTATATAAGATACAAACTGTTTGAAATATAATTCTTTCGAAAGTGCTCTTAAACGTTTGGTGACTAAAATTAATTTAATGAATGTCTATAGTATTTATAACACTAACGTAAGCTAAAAGAGTGTTTAAGATTATAAAAGTAAGTATAACAAGATCTATAAAATCTCTTGCAATATACGTTTTAAAACTTTTCTACAACTTTTTAGTTTTCTCAATACTTTAAAAAAAACAGTGTATATTACTATATCTATTTTTGCATACGCAGTATAACTATATGACCATAAAAAAGCTATAATTTATCATTCATTATATCTTAACTTATATACCTTAATCGGGTTCTACACGAATCTTAAAAAAATAAAGACAAGTTATATACATTAGGTTATATAAAATTTCATTATTAGTAATTGATAGATCTTGAAAAGTGTATAGCTATTTCACCATAAAGCTATTAAAATAAACTAATATGTACTACTTAAGCTTAAAAATCAACAACTAGTAGTTAAACATAAGAACTAAATATAAATATACTTAACTATAAATACTAACTTCTACTGAAAACAAAGGAAGTGTAAATTGTTGTTTAGCTTTTGGTAGATTAAGAAAATCTAAAACAATAGTTCTTGACATCTTCAAACGCTGTAAAATACTGTACATCTCCAAATACTAGCAATAAATCACTGAAAAAAAATTAAGAAAATAAAAACAATTATACAGTAATCTTCCTTTATTGTACCAACACATGTTTCTGTGTGTTAACGGATTAACACACTTCAACTGGGTTCTAATTATAAATAAATATTTATTTATAGTATATTTATTTATTTACAGATAAAAAGTATTTATCTAAACGGTCGATGATTTAGTATAACTTATTTAATATCAAAGTTTAATTGATAATTAAAAACACTTTAAAGTACAACAAGGCTGGATATTTTTTAAATAAAAGCTTTCATACTTTTTTTTTAACCAAACTGTGCATCGGTGCACATTTTGTAAGTTGTTGATCTAATAGTTTTGTATAGTTAGAACAAATTTAAAAAAAGTCGAAATAAAACTTTGAATAATCAAAAGTATCTAGTTATAAGTAAAAACTTTTTTTTAAGTAAACGGTTAAAATAAATAAAGGAAAAGCAACGAATAAATTTGCCTCCCAAGTTAGTTTTAAGCCTTATAAATTTAGAAGCTTTGATTATTTTAAATCTTATAAAACATGAAAAAAACACCTTTAAGTTTCATTTATAAAAAAATAAACATTAATTTTTGTTTTGTTTGTTATAACTTAAATTAAATACAATTCCTAAAAATGCAAACATGTACGATGTTAAGTGTACAACAGTCAATTATTATCTGTAAATATATAGTAAAACATGTTTTAGTTATAAATCGTAACTTGTTAAATTTGTATTGAAATAAGTCATTTTTTTGTAATAAATTTTAATAAGTTTCATTAGATTATGTGATATATAAACATACCTTAAATATTTATATTCATTGGAAACATCTAGTTACATAGTTCGTTTTAAAATTCGTTTTTTAAACTAATTAAAAACTAAATGAAAACTAAATATTAAAAAGATATAGTAGTTGCAGGTAAATAAACAAAACATTGAACTTTAAAAACAAAAAACACTTTTTGAAAGCAGTAATTTTATTTCAATACTTTATTAGGAACTAGTTGATAACTTAAATTTGTCTTGATTAATAAAACTTTCAAAGTTTTAAAAGTATTTTATGTTTCAGGACTCTAAATTAACGAAATTGACACATTTTCAGTATTAAAAACATACAATTTAAAGTTCCCCTAAAGATAGCAGTTTTTATAAAATTTATTTAATCTTTTCTGAAACGTACAAAAACCGTTACTTTGTTTTGCTTTTCTAACGAAGTCTGCTTGTATTTATCTCTATGACTTAGCTCCTGGCGTTAAATATTATAAGAACAAATTGTACAGTAATATTCCATTATTACCAACATATGTTTCTGTGTGTTAACGAATCAACACACTTCAACTGGGTTCTGTAAAAATAATTACTGTTATGAGAGAATAGAAGCATAGAATAAAGTGGATGTATACATGTTTTTCATTAAAATAAAATAATTTCTACAGATAATAGTTAAAAATAGGTAAAATACTTAATATTAAATCTGACTGTTATAAAACTACATAATATTTGTAATTATTAAGTCTAAAACAAGTAAAGTAAACTAAAATACACAACAAAACAACAAATTAGAATATAAAAAAAGCACTCACGTTAATTGAAAGAATAACTGATTCAAATTTACTGTTGTTAATGAATGAACGAAATACATTTATTACATCTAATAATTACGTCACAGTATAAATGAGATTATTTCAACTGTTTGATTTGTATTGCAAAATTTGTTAATTTAGTTTTTATGTTTTTAATCTATTTTGAACAAAAATAAAACATCAACCATTAGTTAGTGAATCAATAAAATTTATTAAAACTTAACAACGGCGAAGACAATAAAAGTCACAGAAACTCGATGTAACATTATATTATATATTAAATGCTTGTAAAGATTAAATCAAAGTTATATACAATTAGGAAGCAGATTTAGTTCAAATGTAAAAATCTAAAATGAAAAAAATTAAAACTTAAGAAATCAAAACACAAAAAAAAACCAAACTTGTTATTAAGCTTACAAAGTACTGACCAATAATTAAGTTGCTGCTACATACATAAAATTACAATGATATAAATTACATGTATATTGTGTTTAATAATTATAAAAAATTCGTTAAAACATAGAAACATATGTTGGTACAATAAAGGAAGATTACTGTACAATTTGTTTTTATTTATATTCCAGTGAAGTTTTATTACTAGGATCTTTTGTTAGAAAACGATTAAACCTATATTTTCAACAGTTAAATATCATTACATTTTATAGTACAAACGATATTCTTCCCATTTCACAAATGTAATATTTATGTTGTGTTTCTAAAAAGTAAATTTAAATGATAGGGTACTTATGATTTTTTTTTCTGAAAACGCGTTTAACACACATATGAATACTAAGATCAGTTGTTGCATTGAGAAGCTTCACGTAAAATCGCAAGTCTGCAAAATTAGGTATAATCTAAAACTATATATCCGCACGAATTCGCTTGTTTATCTTTCCTCCACCTTCAGTACTCTGCTGTACATTGTAATTCAATTTTAGACAAGTATCGTTCATTGAACGACACAAAAAGCGCTAAAATATGTGGTCCTAGGACTTGTTGCACGAAGAACCTTTCGCTTATCGAGTCGTGCACCACATGGATACAGTTCAACTTCGTTTTTCAGGTCATTATGTACTGATTAATATTTTCTTTCAAACTATATAAATGAGACTCAATTTTTAGAACAAGATATATTTCATGCTTCTTTCATCAGTTGAATACTAAGCAATAAAAATAAAGTTTGAAATTTAACTTATATAGTGGAAATGCAATCAACGTAATTAATAATAAAGCAAAGAGTAATTAACAATACATAAGTACTTATAATTACAATGCAACTAAAAAAAAAAATAAATAAAATAAAAATAATAATAAAACAGAGCAAAGCAACAACTTATAAAACAATTTAAGAAAACAACGAAACAGTATAATCAAAATCTTTATGGTTACATAACTTAGGTTTTCTTAATAAAATACAAATAGCCTCAAGTTTAATTAAATCCGAAATGTGAAAACATTTTTTAACAATTTTAAATCTTTTTAAATTATAATTACTAGCACAATCAAGGTTATTTACTAAGTGTTCAGAAATAGCAGATCTTTTTGAAGCATTTATTACTCTAATAGATTTAATTTTCTCATTACTCTTACAAAATTCGTCAATACTTTTTGGAATATGTTCTTTTATTCTTTTGCCAAATTGTCTTGAGGTCATCCCGACATAACTGGCTTCACAGAAGCAGTTAAACTGGTAAACTACCATACTTTGTTTAAATTCTGCTATCGGATCTTTTCCTCCAGGTCTGAACATTGGTTTCGATATAAAAATAACAATTGGCTTAGCCGAATGATACGTCCTACTTACTAATTTACAAATCTCTCTTTCTAACACTCCTGAGTTCTTATTGACATAAGGCAATACTAAAGGAATCAAGCATTTCTCAGGCCCTACTGGCTTTATTTTGTTCAAACTATTAAGATGTAAACTTATAGTTTTATTAACAAGTTCTTGTGGATAACCATTTTTATTTAATATCAATTTTATCTGTTTTATTTCATCATCAATTAATTCTCTTGAACAGATCTTATGTGCTCGATGGCAAAGTGTTCTTATTAAATTTGTTTTTCTCTTCATGCTACAGAATGAATGGAAGCTTAAGTAGTTACCAGTGAAAGTTTTCTTTCTAAAAACGGTTGTCAAAAATTGATTCTTGTTTCGTTTTACTAAAACATCAAGAAAAGCTAGTTCATCATTGTTTTCCTTTTCTGAAGTAAATTTTATTGAAGAATGTGCTTTGTTCAACACATCAAAAAGTTCATCTATGTCTTTCTCGTCTTTTCCAAGTACAAAACAATCGTCGACATATCTATAATAAGTTACTTTGTATTTAGAGACCACCTTTCTTTCTATAAAGCCCATAAATATGTTTGCCAAAGTTGGCCCTAACGGGGAGCCCATGGCTATTCCATCATGTTGGGAATACATTTTTGAATTAAATGTAAATTGTACACCACTAGTGGATAACTTTAAAAGTTCACGAAAATTGTTTTTGCTTATTCTGGGTGTCTCAAGTCTATACAAAGTGTCAACACAAATATCCAGTACTTCATCTAGCGGTACATTTGTGAATAAGCTCTTGACATCAAAGGATGCCATAAAAGTGTTATTTGAATTAATCTTTTTTATTTGATGAGCAAAAGAAAATGAGTCTTTTAGCAAATAAGAAGAGAAATGTTCCAATACCGGATAAAGTTGGTCATTTAGAAATTTTGCTAACTTATGTTGAGCAGAGTTCACCATGGATAGGATTGGTCTTAAAGGAACATCTTTCTTATGTATCTTTGGTAAGCCATACAATCTTGGAGTAATGGAACCAACAGGTTTGATCGAATTATAGATGTCTTCATTAATTTCTTTGGTAAAAAGTAGATTTTTAAGAATTTTAACAATTTCATTCTCAACTTTGTTGACATTATCAAACTTATTTGCTGGACCAAGAAGCGTAAATTTTGCTGATCAAATAAAAAAGATTAATTCAAATAACACTTTTATGGCATCCTTTGATGTCAAGAGCTTATTCACAAATGTACCGCTAGATGAAGTACTGGATATTTGTGTTGACACTTTGTATAGACTTGAGACACCCAGAATAAGCAAAAACAATTTTCGTGAACTTTTAAAGTTATCCACTAGTGGTGTACAATTTACATTTAATTCAAAAATGTATTCCCAACATGATGGAATAGCCATGGGCTCCCCGTTAGGGCCAACTTTGGCAAACATATTTATGGGCTTTATAGAAAGAAAGGTGGTCTCTAAATACAAAGTAACTTATTATAGATATGTCGACGATTGTTTTGTACTTGGAAAAGACGAGAAAGACATAGATGAACTTTTTGATGTGTTGAACAAAGCACATTCTTCAATAAAATTTACTTCAGAAAAGGAAAACAATGATGAACTAGCTTTTCTTGATGTTTTAGTAAAACGAAACAAGAATCAATTTTTGACAACCGTTTTTAGAAAGAAAACTTTCACTGGTAACTACTTAAGCTTCCATTCATTCTGTAGCATGAAGAGAAAAACAAATTTAATAAGAACACTTTGCCATCGAGCACATAAGATCTGTTCAAGAGAATTAATTGATGATGAAATAAAACAGATAAAATTGATATTAAATAAAAATGGTTATCCACAAGAACTTGTTAATAAAACTATAAGTTTACATCTTAATAGTTTGAACAAAATAAAGCCAGTAGGGCCTGAGAAATGCTTGATTCCTTTAGTATTGCCTTATGTCAATAAGAACTCAGGAGTGTTAGAAAGAGAGATTTGTAAATTAGTAAGTAGGACGTATCATTCGGCTAAGCCAATTGTTATTTTTATATCGAAACCAATGTTCAGACCTGGAGGAAAAGATCCGATAGCAGAATTTAAACAAAGTATGGTAGTTTACCAGTTTAACTGCTTCTGTGAAGCCAGTTATGTCGGGATGACCTCAAGACAATTTGGCAAAAGAATAAAAGAACATATTCCAAAAAGTATTGACGAATTTTGTAAGAGTAATGAGAAAATTAAATCTATTAGAGTAATAAATGCTTCAAAAAGATCTGCTATTTCTGAACACTTAGTAAATAACCTTGATTGTGCTAGTAATTATAATTTAAAAAGATTTAAAATTGTTAAAAAATGTTTTCACATTTCGGATTTAATTAAACTTGAGGCTATTTGTATTTTATTAAGAAAACCTAAGTTATGTAAACATAAAGATTTTGATTATACTGTTTCGTTGTTTTCTTAAATTGTTTTATAAGTTGTTGCTTTGCTCTGTTTTATTATTATTTTTATTTTATTTATTTTTTTTTTTAGTTGCATTGTAATTATAAGTACTTATGTATTGTTAATTACTCTTTGCTTTATTATTAATTACGTTGATTGCATTTCCACTATATAAGTTAAATTTCAAACTTTATTTTTATTGCTTAGTATTCAACTGATGAAAGAAGCATGAAATATATCTTGTTCTAAAAATTGAGTCTCATTTATATAGTTTGAAAGAAATTATTCTAATGTCAAATAATGTTTAATGATTAATATTTATCTATATGATAAATATGTTACATATACAATTGAAAACTTTAGAGTATATCTGATTAATTAAGTTTTTAAAAAGACTGCTGTTAATAAAATATTAAAAAATAATAAATAATCCATACAGTTATAACAAATTTACTATTTTTGTTTAATTAGTTTTAAAATAATTACTTTTTTGTTACTGAAATTCTTTACGTAGCTTAATTAAGTTTCTTATTTCAAGTCATACTTCCTGTGAGTCTTATAGTTCTAACAAAAACTTTTTTTCAAATTACTTCCTAAGTTTTAATAACTTAGGACTTCAAGGTTTCCTTTGCGCTTAATTTAATAATTAAGTAAACTTACAATATATTTAAACTGTAAAAATATTGTTAAAAAGTTTATTTCAAAGACATACAAAGTTAGTACATTTTAATTAACATATTTAAACTTAAATTTATGTATAATATAAAAACAGATTTAAATATTTTAAACTAATAGTTCTATCTAGTAACTTAGTTTGTTAAACACCTTGTTAAAAAAGTATAACTAAGTAACATCTCTACTGCATACGTAACACATATTTGTAACTAATAACTTTAATTTTAAGTTCAATAAATGTACAGATTTTCCAAAACTTTGTACAACAAGAACACGATATTAAACTAGTTAAAATTATTTCGTTGCTAAATTACTTTAAATACACAAATGAGTTAATAAAACTCTATTACAGAAAATTTTTACAAAGCAACCTTTTTATTACGTGCTGTCACCAAATTACAAACTACTAATAAAGAATTTAAATAAATACGAAGAACTAGCAAAAAGTTATATGATTAAAACCTCATGATTTTTAAACAATAAAAATGTTTTAGCACAATCATTAAAATACTTGATGGTATGCTTAAAAATAAGTTTATGTTTTTTTTGTTTGTGCATCTTTTTAATCATTTAGCTTAAAGTTTGAGTAATCGTTTTTTATTATACATACATAACTTAAAAATATTTGCAAACTAATTTAATTTTCTTTAAATTCAGCGAACTTTGTTGGTGGTCTAGATTCATATAATTATACTGTTTACTCAAATAGTTTAATAAATTAACAAAAATAAATAAAAATAAATAAAAGTTTTGAACACCAAACATATCTACTTTTAGCTATGCTAAAAACTTTCAAATGTTTTATATTTTATTAAAATGTCAATATTTAATAACATGTTTATTAATTACTTGTTTAAATAACTTATGACAAAATTGATGTTTGTTATTTTTATCAAATAGTGTACAAAAAATGTACAAAATATGACTAAATTCTCAAAAACAATGTTTTAAAGCTTTTGAAACTTAAAAATAACTTATACATTACAATTTTAACCAGTGAACGATTTGTTAATTTTAAAACTCGCAAAAAACGAAAACTTTGACGTAATTGTGTATACTGAAAACTGAAACCGTCACCTGTAGAACTTTCAACTAACATTTTTATAAACCTTTGACCTGAGGGAGAGCTGGAGCATTTAATAGGCAATGTAAACACCGGGAAAGTTAATTGGCTCATTTGTACGGGAAAACAACCACAGAAGGCTGCCAGATAACTTACTTCGTGCTTATGGCGAAACAAATAAACGTTAACTTTTGCTTTGAATTTTTCCTTTCATGGTTTTTCAAAACTAAATTTTGTTTATAGTTAGCTAACTGCTTTTAGCCGGTTCTTCTTAAAAAATGGTACTAAGTTTGCAAAAAAAGCTTTTACATTTTAACGTCGAAGTTTGGTATGGAAGTATCATTTAATTCGTTTTTATATTGCTAACTATATATATTTTTTCAAATTAACAATAATATATGTATTTATATAAATATATTTTAATGAGACCCATTAATAATAAAATATTTTACGGAATTTGTCCTATCTTTGATTTATAAATTTATGATTTTTGTTTTTGTTTTGGAGTTTATATACACATTTTTCTATTTTGTTATTACAAAGATATAGTTAGAGAAACTTTACATTGTTAATAAGACTTTTTAGTAAAAGTTAAAAAAAAACCTTTACAAGTACAACTAATACTGAGCAAAAACAAAGTTATGTTTTTAAAGCATAATGCAGTGGTTTTTATCCGAAACAACATTTTATATTATCGTAAAATTTGAACTACAACTTTAAAATGATTCAAAATTAAGTAGATTGCGCTGTTCTCTCAATATATCAAGCGTAAAATCCGTTTTTAGATGCTAAAGAAGTAGCTACTACAGTTCAATTAACAACAACATTACTAAAGTAAGACTTGAATTGTATTTATGCCCCGCAATAAAGAATGACACTTAATCTTTCTTTTCTTGTAAATTAATTTATCGACTATTTTTAATATTTTTGACAGTTTTTTTATTATTATTATTTTAGCTACAAAGTGTTCAATCATTTTACTAACTTACAAAATTTTACTTAGTTTAGTAGTTTACTGATAATTAAAAACTTTAAGTTATAGTTTATATTTAATAACGTAATATATATTTATAATAGGTATCAAATAAAGTTATTTATATATATTTTTTTAGTTTAAACCTTTTCATTTTCTAGAGACCAACATAAAATATAATTAACTGTACATATTTTAAATCTAATTGTACATTTTACGCAAAAAAATGCGGGTAAAAGTATCAACAACTTATAAATATGTATTCCTAATATCATTAACTGAATTGTTCTTTCCACTAACAACCCAGTTGAAGCGTGTTGATTCGTTAACACACAGAAACATATGTTAGTACAATAAAGGAAGATTACCGTAGAATATGTATTCCTAATATAGTTTTTTTTAATTTTAAAAGTTGTAAAAATTAATATTTAGGAGTTGTACGACTCAGTGTAAATAATTCGAACAAAACAGGATAGTTATAAATTTTAAAAATTAAGAAAATCCTAACTAAATGTGTTTAAAAAACAAGAATCATAAAAGTAGATTAATTAATTAAAACAAATATTTCAAGTTGTGTACTCTAGAATTTATTTTTACCAAGTTTAATGTATTCAACAAATATTAGCGACCAAAAAGTTATAGTAGAACTTTTATACGAAGTTTTTAAAATAGTAAACCAGAAGAAAATTGTTACTACGTTTTTTTTTATAGATTTACTAGTCTTGAAAAATTTAAATAGCTTTTTTTTAGCGAAATAATGAAAATCTAACTCAGTGATATTTTAACTCGTGCAACCAGTTCAAGTATGATTAATCGTTGTTAACAAGCTATAATATTAGTTTGTAGCTAATTAGTCTTTTATGATTCAAACCAATAAAACTTACTTTTTTTTTCAATAGTATTTTTTATAAAAACCTATCTATGGCTGCTAAACTATGTAACGATTAGAAAAAAGTTGTTAAATGTCTAAACTATAAAAATTTATGTTTTTTAGTTTTATTCTTTAAACTTATATCATTATAACTATTTTTAGAACTTACAAAGATATATGTATAAAACTTGTTTAGCTTTGGATAAAGTTTTTAAAAGTTGTTAAACTTGGATCATGTTTTAGTTTATATATTTACGTTTTTATATTTTTTAATACAAATAAGTACTTTTAAACAATTTCCAAATGTTTTTTTTAGAAATTTGTTGTAAATATCCTTCTATTGTATTTTGCTTTAATAAAATGTGTGGTAATAAATCAAAATTTAATTTATTATGTTAAAAATTACTAGAATAAGTGATATTTGTTGTCTTAACGCAAAGAATGGTCAAATAAAACAACAAACATAAATATACAAGGTTATTTTTGGTTTTACTGTATCACCAGCAATATAATGGTGGTTTATTGAAAAAAAAAACAAAACATTGTTCAAAATTTTTTGGTTCAAGGACCTGGATACGCAAAAAGAGCTCTCGGTCATCGAGTTGCATTTAGATAGATATTAAAGTTCCACCTCTATAACTTATCCAACAATCATCCGGAGAATTTAGATAATTATTATTTTATCTGAATTTTTAAAAATAAAAAAGTAATAAAATACTTAGCTTTATGAGTTTAACCTAACTTACTTTAAGTTTAGTTAAGTATACATTGATCATTAAAGTCTTAAGCTTAAGTATGAATCACTAGAAAAAGTGTATAGGTGTTTATAGATTAATTATATTAGTTTTTTATACAGATTATATATTGTTTTCGCACTAACACGACTTTAAAAAGTTTAATTTATCTATACTTGATTACATGGTTTTATAAATTTACTTAGAAACTATATCTGAAAACTTTTAAACGTGTAATATATAGTGTTTAATCGTTGATTATAACAGTAAATTTTGGCAGCTACTGTATACTTTAACGAGACAAATCGTTTTACAAATTAATAACACTTATGATATCAGTTGTTCCTTTTAAGCCTTTTTTTTTTGTTCCGACAGGAAAGTCCATGTCTAACTTTTTGTTTATAGCACTGACATGTTTAACAAACCATGACCGTCGCTTATGATATTTCGGCTTTAAACTTTGAACGAGTTACTTAAAAATGACGCAAGAAATTACGTTTAGAAAATGACATCCCTCTTCTACTAATGGTTTCCAGTAGTTTAGTCCTGCAGATTTCAAAGTCTTATTTTCAGTTTACTTTTGTGACAACTGATGCGAATCGCTCTTCAGATCGTATTTTTGATTGCACTTTTTTCGTAACTCTCTTCGATGCAGTAGCCCAAATTATTAGTGTTAACACAAAATGTGGGTTGCATGTAACGCAGTTAGGTTAGAAAGTCGTAATTACTGATTGCTGTTGTATTGTTTTAGTTTTTTATACTATGTTAAACTACTCTAAATTTAAGAAGAAAATTAAATGTATATAGATAATGAGTATGATTCTTGAGTTTTTAATATTTAGCTTATGCTTTAGTAGACATAGACTCGTAAAAAAAACTTCACTATTCAATCTTTTGTTTTTACCCTAGCTTATTTGTTCAGTATTTTTAAACATTAGTTTGTTGTAGGATATAAAAGACGTTGTATCAAGTTACAGTGTATATACTTAAATTATTAGGGTATACTCCGTCTAAATAATAAATTAAAAAAAATTAACTATAAAGGTAGTAATTGTTTTTTTTTGAACTATTTTATTACACAAAGTTTGTTTTTATTTTTCTTGACATGACGAATGGTAACTTGTACAACTGATAAATTTTTCGATCGTTTTAAATATACTAATCGCTTTACTAAGATGTTCTTTTTATTTCACATATAATACGGATGTTTTAGTTTAGTTAAAACATGTGTATCATGACTTCAAAACGCTCAATTTTTTGTTGCAATTATTGATCGATTTATTTAAACAATATTGAAATCGATATTTCGGTATTTTAGCTTTGTTCCACTACATCACTGCTTGTTGCGAAAAAAATAATCTATACTTTAATATACTTTTTAGAATATAAACATTTTAGTTCAAAATGAGCATTAAAAAAAAAAGACCAATATGGTTCTTAAAATTTATGGAGTCAAATAATACTTAAAGTCTGTAATAACTTTTTGAAACTATTCTACTACAGTAGATCTTAATCGAATTACCATATGCTTTCGTTAACCTTTTTTTATATCAAATTTATTTAGTGTTACGTATAGAAAAATGTATCGTTTAAAATATTGTTTTTATAAAGTTTATCAAAGTAAACTGCTTTTAGAGTAATACGATCATCATTAATAAAACAAACAAGTGTCAAGTTTGTTTGAAAGTTTAAAGTACTTAAACTTAATTATTTATAATATTTAAAACTTTGTACAAAAGTTTATTAAAGATTTTATCGTATTTGTAGCACTTTAGCTATTTTACACGAAAGAAAAGATAATGAGGAATACAATTTACTTCACAATAATTTTCATGATATTCATAGTTCTTTCGAAATGTGACTCAGAAAAGAAAGAACAAAAAGTTTGTAAAAGTAAGTTTGAAAATAGTTAGAACATAACTGTTGGGCATATTAATGAAGTTAACTTTTAAGTAAAATAATTATAATCTTTAAACCATGTACACTAAATGAAATGAGTTGAAATAATAAATTAAGCAAACCTTTTCCGATGACATCCTTTTAAAACTAACAAGGCGGTTTATCGTTTAAAAAGCCTTATTTTCTTACTTTCTTACAAAAAACTTAATGTACTACGCGTTAAAGTATTAGTTTATTTGTTTAAGTTTACTGTATCAATAAAGTAAAAATAGTAAAAAGTAACATGTGAATAAATAGCATTAGTGCTAAATAAGATTAAACCATATTCGTAGAATTTTAATGTTTAATGTTTAATGTTTTTTTTACTGTACTTTTGAAAGTACTAAGGACTCGTTAACGATCATACTAACAGCTGTAAAAAAATACAAACATTTTTTTTACCGATTAAATAAATGTATCATTTAGCCACATTCAAAATTTGAATTTATATTTCAATACTTATATATAAAAAAAAATTCAAAACTAAGGTATATTGTATTGTACTTAAAATAGTTCTAAGCTAAGTTAGATATCACTTTTAAGTTTGAATTTTTTATAAAACTTAGTAAAACTTAAACAAAATAATTTTAACACGTCTCTTTAATCTGTACTACTTTTTAACAAAGTTGAATCAAAGAAAATAGTTTAAACACATCTGTAGCTTTAAAAAAATGTAACAAAATATATATTATATTGGGTGGTCTAAATGCAAATTAAACAGAAATGATGCAAAAGGCAGCAGGTGTAAAGGCTTTTAATCCGCAGATTTATCACTGTTTTACACAAGTTACAAACGCGCATAACTAGTTGGACCTAATCACTAAAATTTAACTGAAATTTTTGGTAACATGAATTTACACGTAAAGATTTTGTTTACGTGACTTATAAAATGTCTTTTTGTAAAGAGTTTTAGTGAAGATTATAAGTTTCTTACAACATTTTTTTGTTTAAAGTTGTATATTTTGTTTCCAATGTATAAAGTATCTACTTAATATACATTCAATGTACATGTATCTTTTGAATTAGTAAAATATTTTTTTAGTATTTCAATTACCAAAATTTCTGAATTATTACATATCTGAAACGTGTAATGTTTGTTTATAAATAAACTATGTATTTGACAATTTAGTTCAAATTGAAAAACAATTTAAGCACAACAGTTTACATACTTATAGAAAATAACTTAGCTCTAAACTTGCTTTTAGAAACAAAATGTAATTTTTAGCCGATACTCCGATAGACTTTCTCGGATTGACATTGGAATCCCACTTTCTTGTTTATGACAAAGTCAAAGTAGTGAACGAAGCAGATAGACGAGGCTATTGGTTTGTTACCGGCTATGATGTTTAACATGTTCAAACTTTTTTTTAGTTAAAATAATTAAGATAACTATGGTTTAAAACATCTAAATCACTACTAAGTATTTGAAAGTTACTTACATAAAAATTAATTTGTTTTGTTGCAGTCGTGATGCCTTTTGAAAATAAACTTATACCAACCTCTATAGGATATTGTTCCAAGTTTAAAAAGTACAAGTCAAACAGTATTAGTGTTGATTATGCTGTCGAAAAACTTCTTTGTTTGTTTTCCTTACACTAAAATCAGACATTGATTAAAACAATGTCAAAATTAAACAGTCAAATTTCTATATATTTGACAAGTTACACGAGTTTTATCAATTAATTTGAAATAACTTTCTTCTGTTGTAGTATTTGTATTTTATATTTTGAAAATGTATTGTTATACACAGGTTTAATGATGAAAAAAAGAAATTAGGAATTCCAGTTTCAAATATTTTTAACAACAGATGTACTAGATTTCCTGACAAACTTAAATTTGAATTTAATATTCTTCGAGCTGCAAAATACAAAAATAATCAGTTTCTTTTTGCAGTTGTTGATAAAGTACGTTATTTTTGATTAAATATTCAACAATTTACTTTTTTAGTACAAAATGTTGTTATTTTTTAGTAAAAAATATTAAAGTACTGCCTCAGTTTAAAAAAAAGTAAAGTATTATTGTTAGGTTTAAATAGGCTACTTTGTTTTTATGCAGACCTTTAATTAAGTTTTATGTAATAACCATTCCTTTTATCTATATTAAACACAGATAACAAAATCTGTTATTTTTGGAATTCGTTTGAGAAAAGACAGGTTAGTTGTCGACATCAGGCCTCGATTTCAATCCAGAGCTTATTCGTTCGGTTTTCGAGACTACCGTTTAACAGACGGCTTGTGGCATGCGTACAGTTTGATTTTGACACCGCAAGCTGCTCATCTTGTAATTGATTGCGTTACGAATTTAAGTGTGTAAGTTACACGCATGTTTACTTTGATATAGTAAACTTGTTTCTAAAAATTAGTTAACAAACATTACATTTTATTTTTTCTATGTTTTAACAATAGAGACTTCCATTTTGCTTCTTATAACATAAAGTAGTCGGAAAATGGTAAAAGTCCTACTTAAATTAAAAAATTAAACTAAACACCAAGCTTAATTATTCTTTGTATAATTTGTTGGTTTAAAATTAAACTCAGAATTATTCTAATGCAAGTATAAAAATTCAAGTTTTATGAAGCCTCACTGTTTTGTAATTCGTTTTTACAAATAAAACTTACTCTTATGTTTATACTTTCATTACAATGTTTAGTAATTATTGTAATTACTTTTTAAGAAATTATTATTTAAATTAATAATTTTTCTTTAATATTGCTTGAAAAGGAGTTTAGCCAATGATCACTATCAATTAGAGTTTTCTGCTTTTTATTATTACACAGTTCTTAATCTTTATCAGTTTAAAAGATATAAAAGTTCTGAAAATATAGTAATAAACCGTTGCAATTTCAGAAACTGCAATTAAAAAATGTTAGTATATCAACTGTTTTGATTTTAAAAGTTTATTTTTATCTGTTATTTAAACGTCTAGGGTATTTTTTTTTTTAATTAATAAAACGTTAAATTTTATTTCAATTTTCATTACAAAAACCAACAAACTTTAGTTTTCTTGATAAAAACAACTAATTTTTTATCCTAGACCATTTGAATGACTTTTGCAAACTCATTTTAAACTATTTTAGATCGATTTATCAACTGATAAAACTTAAAAGATAGTTAGCAATTTAAACTATTGCTTATAAGTAAAAAAAAATAAGTAACTAGAATAAAAAAAATCAAAAAAAAAAGAACTAAAGTAACTGTTTTTAACTCATAAATTTTAAGTACTTACACTCTTTATCATATTTATAACATTTTGGTAATTGAAAAACTAATACAAACACAGAGATACTCAGCTTGTCAACCTTGAAATGCTAGATCTAACTAACACAATCTTCTACATTACTAGCAAGAATAAAAAGAAGCAAAGTTTTAAAGTAAGTTTCTTAAACATGGTATAAAAAGTTAAAGATAGAACCTAAATATAGTTTGTAAAGTTTTGCAACTAGTCGTTATTCTATATACGTTCTTAGATTAAAACTTTACCTTGTTCTAGCTCTTACTAAATTTTAGTTTAACAGTAAACAAAAAATGTTAGCTACTTACAGACTTAAGTTAAAATTAAATACGTCTATTTCTTTTCGTAAGTTGCTAACGATTTTTAAGAATTTTTTATAGAAAAAATACTAGCTGTTTTAAAAAATATCTCAATTTTAAAAATAGCTGTTAAGAAAACGTTCTCTAATTTTGTAAATGAATACTGTAAATATTTTAAGTACTTTACAAACACTCATTCTAAGCAAAAAAGAAACGCATAAAAGTTTTGAGAAGAAAATATACGGTTTAAAAATGTTAAATTGTGTATGATTTCTAATTTTTTACAAGTTTTAATCTATATCATATATTTTTTCTTTTTACCATTTAATACTTAAAACTATAATTCGTAAACAGGGTCTAATCCGACAATTCACAATTAAAAGCACCACAATTGATTATGAACCAAATGAAACTTGCCAAATATTATTTCAAAACAACAACCATGTTATTAAAAGTTCTTCTAAAGTTTGTAAGTTTACCTTTCAATATGAATAAATAAAAGCATTTAAAAAATTTTAAAGTTGTATATTGTATTATACTAAATAAAAGTATTACGAAGATATTTTTAGTGTTAATGAAAAATAAATCATCCTAGCTCAATTTTTGAATGATGAAAGCTACATAGAGAGCGATGACAAGTGTCAATTTATTTTTGGAGATATTATGATGTCCGATCAGTCGCAACTAGATATAGTTCAAAACAATAAAAATAATCTTTGTTCAGATGAAAAGATTAAAGCAAGAATGAAAAGTATTAAATATTGTTCTATTTAAATTAACTCAGTTAAAGATTATTCTGACTTCAAAATCATGATATTATGTTTTTAAATCCGTAAAAATATTTAGAAAAAAGTTTCAATTATGTTTTTTGAGCTGTTTTTTCGTTATGTTTTTTTTTCATCAGTATTTATATTTCTATAAACTTTTTTTAGGTTACGAAAGACTAGACTACATTTCATTGTATTCAAGTATCAAAACTTCTAGTAAGTCCTTAGACATGGAAGTTTTCAGTCTTGGACAGTCTGGTTTGTTTCTTGCTTCAGCAAACCAAGGAAAAGACAAAAATATGAACTCAGCTCTTTACCGTTGGAAAGATAACAAGTTTTTGTTTTACCAAGATTTGAAAACTTCAAGTGCTCAAGACTTTGAGTTTTTTACAATCAATAATGAGGTGAACTAGTTTTTCTTGTAGATTGTAATACGTAGCAAATATTTAATTTTTCATATACTTTTGATAATTCAATTATTTTTATTTAAAAAGATATTTACTTTTTTTATCTAGTTTTTAAACATAAACCTTTTTTTACAGAATTACTTAGCAGTTGCTAATCATGGTAGGTTCGGAGAAAACGAAGTAGAAAGCACACTTTACAAATGGGTCTGCCGTCTTCAAACTTTCAAAGTTCACCAATTCCTCCCAACACTAAAAGCTCGATTTGTGAAACATTTTACCATAAACGGCTCGCACTACTTGATAACTGCTAACAACGATAAAAGTTGGTTATATTTCGAAAGGTCGTGCCAATACAAACTTACAATTTTAATACTAATATTTGAATGTGCTTGCGCCAAGTTGCTATTTCTCCGCTATCACAACAGCTTAATTGCTACATCAAACAATTTCAAACGAAACGAAAACTGCGATTCGATACCGTAATTGTAAACAATTTTGCGTTGCGTTAAATAATATTTTAACCGGTGGTCATTTAGAAGTTGAATACAGTGTTTTAAATCGAAATGTATAAATTTAATGCGGTTGTTATGTCTAGGTGTAGTTCGAAATTTAAATTCAAAATAAAATAATAAAATTGAGTCTTAAAATTATTCAGTTTCTTAGTATACACATATAGATAGTTATATAGAACATTTTACTTTTTTGTCTAAAGCACTTTTTTTAAATAATAGTTAACTCAAGCTTTTAATTAATAAAAAAGAAAATTTGACGTACTAAAAATTTTCGTAATATCTATAATTCAAATAATTTTTTATAATTATATTCAACAACTAGTATTTATCTTAGTTTAAAAAAATCACGTTCGGCAAATATTTATCTGTTTTTTAAAGTTGTTTTTATTAATTTTTGCCAAACTTTATTAATTAGCTTTTCAAAACTCTTGTTTTCTTACTAATCATATTACAGAACAAGATAATTAAAACTAAATGACTTAGTTAAAATATTTACTGTTACTTTTTTAATAAAATCACCAATTAGAATCGTGTAGATAAAGATTTTCATATTTCAAATTTACTTCATTTAAAGCGTGTTGAAATGTGCGTTTTTAAAATTGGATAGTTCAAACTAAAATACCCTGTTTAAAACACAATTAATTAAATAGTTCAAATGAGTTTGGTTTTTAAAAGTTGATAAAAAAAAAATATATACCTATTTTTTCGTTGTGATAGTATTACAAATGTAACAAATATTGTTTTTTCCTTTGGATATTTTTTGATATGTTTTTTGCATTGCATGTAAAATAATTTTCAGGATAAAATAAAATTCTCTATAGTATTTATAAATTCAAAGTAAAAACATGTTTTTTACTTTATACTATCTTCTAAAAACTTATGTTAAAAACTCTATTCACTAATAAAAAATTAAATAGTAATTGTTTTTTATTCTAATACTAAATGTTTAACCAAATTATAACTAAATTATATTTACTCTACTTTTTTTTTTGAATTATTGTTCAAAACTAAATATTGGTTTTTATAGGTATTAATATTTAAAGTATATAATTTTTTATCTCGAACAGGGACCGATTACCGAGGTACAAGTAGTATATATGTGCTGAATACGCTAACTAAGTTGTTTGAAAAGTTTCAGGTAATAGTTTAGTCAAATCATCATTATTACGTATTTGTTCTACACTCTAAAAGTTAAAACAACTATATTTGTACTATAGTAATGTTTGCTTTCCAGTTAAAAATAACATTGTAAAATGTTGTTACTTATAATCAATATAATATTAAGCACACTTCTAACTTTATTTAGATTCTCTTTAACTATTATACATTTGTACTTTGTTTATAACTTATGAAAACAGAATTTTTATTCTAAGAAATTCATAATTTTTATATTTCAATACAGTATATGTACTTTTTACATTGTGAAGGTTTTGTCATTGTGAAAATAAACAATTTTTACATCGTCTAAAATTCATGAAAAAATAATAAACAGACTATATTAGTCTAGGTTTTTATTTATTAAAGTAAATAGAACCGGTATAAATTTCCTTAATGTCAAGTATGAAAAACAATTAAAAGTTTCTTTTTAATTAGTTTTATGCCCTCTTTTATGTACATAAGTCTTATGAGGTTTCCGATTTTAATAGTATAGATCTTTTTGAAAGTTGTGATTTGCCGTAAAAATTAAAAAAATTCCATTTAAATTATACTTTTAAAGTTGTCAAGCTATATGTTATGTTTATAACTTTAGTTGATGATTTTTTTTTTCAAAAAATAAATATAGTTATCTTTATATGTTAAAAATGTGTGTTTAAACATCTTTATGATAGTAGACATTATACTTTGGCTACAACTTTATATACTTAGATATTTTATCTAGTGCCTTTATTTACAGACGTTACATACATCATTTGCATATGATGCTACATTCTTTACTATTAAAGGTATTCATTATTTGGCAATTTTAAATCATTCCAAAGGAATAACTACTAGACTACACAGTGTTATATATAAATGGAATCGAAAAACGTTTGATCCATGTCAATACATTGAGGTAAAACTAGTAAAAAAGCAAAACATTTAAAAGATAACAAAAATAAATTTGCTTAGTTATATTTTTAAGATGTAATATTTTTTCCTTAGTTTACTTATTGGGCTATTTAGTATTTTTATACTATTTTACTTTTAAAAACAGACCTTAGGTGCTACAGACTTAGAATACATAAGTTTTGGCGAAAGACATTTTTTAGCAATAGCTAATTCTTATGACAGTAATAATAACAACTATCATGTTAAATCAAAAGTCTATTTGTACGATGATAATTTAGACATGTTTGTAAACTACCAATCAATTCCAACTACAAGGTTAGTCATTGTTATTTTATTTTTTATTTGTACTTTAAGAGTTTGTATTTAGTAGATACTTAGTAAGTATTATAAAACCTTTTTACAGATATTTAGTTTAATTTTGTTTTCGTGTTTTTAAAGCACACGCATTACTATAAGCAATAAAGTAAATTTCTTGATTATTATTTAAAGGCTTTTTTTATAAGGAAATACTTTAAAATAGTTGTATTGACGCTTATTAATACTTTTTATTATAAATAGTTAATTTCTTAAATATTTAAAGTAAGTTTTTTATTTCACTGTTACTCAAATATTTTATTATGTTTGATACCTTTATAAATTTAATTGAAATAAGTACAACAACTTTTTTTTTTAGTAAATATATTTGTACTTCACAGTGCACAGGACTTGGAGTTTTTTACATTGGGTAGAGATTTGTTTTTAATTTGCGCAAGTTCTTCAGATAGTAAAAAAGAACTCGACAACGTTGTTTACAGGTTTAAGAAAAAACATTGAAATGAATATATTTATCAAAATAATGCCTAGTATTTTTTCAATAAAAACTTTTAATATGATTATTTTCAAGTAAAATTTAGGTATCAAGGAGTAGAAGGTTTTGTTCCAGTACACCGCATCAAAACTCCACCTTCGTCTGATTGGACAAAATTTGAGTCACGTGACAACAGGCACTTTCTGATTTCATCTTCACTATCTTCGAGCGACAGGGAAAGCAAAATATTCGAGCTTATAACATTTTAGTTGTTATTAATGTAAGTTTTCAGAATTACTGTTTGACATATAATGAATATAATTTGATTAGTTTTAAAAACAAGCTTGTTGAACTTAACAGTACGTCGCTTTAAAAAAAAACAAACAGATAAAATAGTTAAAACTTTTGTCTTTGTAGTCTAGGTTAAGTTTGAGTTATTAATAAGTATTAATTATAAGCTTAATAGAGTAGCTATAAAAAACTCTAGATAAAACTATATTGATTAAGTTTCTAAAATAGCAAACTAAAATATTTTCTAGTATTTTTATTTTTTAAGTTTTATAATTGAATTGATACGATATTTCAATTCTCTAAAAGCAGTATTTAGTTTACTTTTTTTTTATACAGAAACTAACAATATACACTACTTTGAATTGTTTGTTAACTAATTTTTCTATTAACAGCTTATATTGAATAAGGTATAATATATATGCTATTTTTATACAACGATAATAAAATGTATTTGTTTTATTTTTATTTTTTGCAAAAAGTTCATTGATAGTAAATACTTAATTCTAAAAGAACGCTTCTAAGCTAATAAAACCTTTTGTAAAAAAACAAATTGTTATTATTTCAAAGCAAAACAAAATACATCTTAGTAAAAAGAGTTTAGATGACAGCTAATAATTTTGAAGAATTACTTTTGTTAAATACTTTAGTTATATATTTTAAAAGCTACTTAATACAATAGAAAACATGATTTTGGAGTCCTTTTGTGTATCTTAGGAAAACAAAGACTTTATCACGATTGTTTTATACTATTACTAGTTATGTTCTCATTTTAATTTTTTTTTTCATATTAAATATTGGAAAGTAGTACAAAATAATACAATAGTCTGTTTACAAAGTTATTTTAGTTTCTTGTTTGTATAGATCTAATACCATAGATTACATTATTCTACAGACAAAAGTATGAAAAAATTTCAATTGAAGGGTTTAAAACAAAGGATACTTACGAAGTTGAGAGATGTATGCGATTTACAGCTGAATCATTGCCAAACAAAATAATAAATAGTATGTGATATTTTTACTTTAAAGGAATAGAGTCAAATTTAATTGAATTTTGAAAAAAAAAAAAAAAAAACCTAATATATATTAAAATGATTATTTATGGACTTAAAAAATATGAAACAAAGTTCTTTGTCTGTTGATATAAGTTATACTGATAATCCGTATTATAAATATCTTATACAAATATTTTTACTCGAATGAAAAAAGGAGAAAACTAATTCTTGAATAGATGAATTTTTATTCTTGTTGTATTTCGTTATAACTTCTTTGGTTTCAAAATTGATCTTAGAAACAGTTGATACAAATTAATACTTTTTATATTGCTACAACTGATTGCTAGTGGTATTACATATTTTGAAGTAATAAAGTTTGCTTGTCTGAAAAATATTTTCTAACTAATTCTGTTTAGCTTAAATTTTTTCAAGCCAATTTTTTAAAGTAGACGTTTTTTAAATTTTTAGTTTTCGAAATTTCTCTACAACTACAAATTTAAAACGCAGTAAAACTTGTAATAAGAAAGTTTTTTATATAAAATAAACTCAAAAGTTATTGAAGGAAGCCGAAGAAAAAAATCTCCAATCTTTTTATGAAGAAGTTTTTTATAAATATATAGAAATAATTTTAACAGATTTAGTTCTTACTTAAACACATTTTTTTTTTTTCAATTTGACTGAACTTTTTTTTTGTAAATACTTTTTAAACGAACGGATCTGAATATAAAAATGTATAGAAACAGCTAACTGTTGCATTAATTCATTTGCAGTAAAAAATGTTTTAGTATAAATAAGGAGGAAGATAAAAAAGTCTTATTTAAATTGGGCTAAAAAAAGAATATCTAAACTACTAAATACCAATTTCATACGTTAGCAAATGGAAAAACGAGGGTTATTTTGGCTCGAGTAGCTTTTTGTTCTTTTTTTACTTATTTATTAAAGTAAGTTATTTATGATTGAAATTTTTTTTTCCTTTAAATTTTTTTTTTCTTAAAATATCCACAAATAAAGTTTTCCAAAATATTCAAATTTATCATGGTCTTAGTGCAAATATATAATATTTTTCAAAAAATTTTTGTTTTAAATATTCTTATTTAACCAAGTTTTATATTAAGAAAATATTAATTTTTCCAACATTTTCTTTTCTTATATGACCTATGCAAGTTATACATAAATTTTCATTATTCAAGGGATTTCTGGCTCAAGTGCTATGAATTTATGTAAAACTTGCATAGGTCATATGATAAAAGAAATTGGAAAAATTAATATTTCCTTAATATTAAACTTAGTTAAATTAGAATATTTAAAATAAAAACTATTTGAAAAACATTATATATTTGCAGTAAAGCCATAATAAATTTGAATATTTTGGAAAATTTTATTTGGGGATATCTTGAAAAAAAATTGTAAGGAAAGAAAAGCAATTTCCATCATAAAAAACTTAGTTTAATAAATAGGTAAAAAAATAGAATTACACTTTATTTTTGAAGAAAAGCTAAAAACAGTAAAAAAATTGAAGAAATGTTATATTTTTAAATGGGCCCCACCACTAAAGTCAAACCCTAATTCGATAGAAATTACTGTGAAAAGCAAAGCAAAAGAATGTTCTTTAGAATATAAAAAAAGTTCCAAGTTAGCATTAAAGAAATTAAAAATAATAGGTTTTAAAGTTTGGGCAAAAAAAATCTAAAAAAAATGCTTATCGAGCTAAAGTAACTCTCGTATGAAAATAGCTAACATTTTTCTAACTGTAAATTATAAGCACGGTTGTTATTTAGAAATCTTTTTATTTGAGTTTCAACTATATTAATTTTTTAAACAAAAGAACTTTAAAAAGTGTATGGGGATAATAGCATATGAGCTTTTTAGATTTTTATTAAACATGAACTTAAAGACATGAGATTTTAAAATACCGAAAAAACTATTAGTGCTAAGCTTTTTTAATACTTACCTCTGAACGTGTTTTTTAACAGAAGTTTCATAGTCAAAAATTTTCAATGTTGTAGTTATATTTTAAATTTTTTCAAATATATAGCTAACAATAAAAGTAAAATGAAGAAAGACTTAACCTGATTTTTTTAGATTTTATATTACTTAATAGAAAAATATATGTATGTATTTGTATTTTTTTATAAAATAGATAGCAAAGTCAATTTCATGCATTTTAAAATAGGTAAGTTTATCAGATTTAAATGAAATAAGTAACTTTTTTATTGTAGAATAATGTTGAGATAAAATTTATAATTTAATTTTTTATAGTTTTTTTTTTTACATTTTTTAACTTATCTTTGACCTATATAGCGATACTACTTAATAAACCAAGTCGAGCCTTAAAATTGTAAATTTTAAGAAATTATGAAATAAAGTAATGAAATTTTGTAAGCAACATCATACTTATTTAAATAAGTTTATATAAATATATTAGTTTTTTTTTCAACTGTATCTTTAAAATAAACTTTATAGTTTTATTTTAAACAGTTAAAATTGTAACTTTATATGAAACAAAAATATATAGTTGCGTTGAGCAAACCAAGAGTTCGCTATTTCTTAGTTCTAACTTTCGGTCAATATGTTTTTTTTTCAAATGTTGTAGGCCATACTACCTTGAGAGCAAATTTGTTAAGTAAATACAAACCAATATAACGTTATTGTAAGTCTTAAAAGCTAATTTTAGTATTTTGTATTAAACTTTACAATTTAACAATATATTTTAGTTACTTTTAAACTAAAAATAAAACACTTTACTTATCAATCAAAAAGTCAGTAAATAAATAATTCAAGTGCTTTATTTTATAAAAAAATAAATCAAAAGCTGTGAATTATTTGTTTTTAATCTTACAAAGTCAGGCATTTGAATTCTTAGTTGTAGAGCTATTAAAAATATGAAGCTGAAAAAAAATTAACGTTTTCTTTAAATAAATCTTGTTAACTCATTGCAGCTACCTTCACACTTCAAAATATTCTGACTCTTTATAAAAAATTTAATCAGTTTGAAACTTGAAAAAATACATGCTAAAGATTTTAATAATAAGTAATAACTCTATTAAGTAGCGTTTTATTACATTGCTTTTGCGGTAAACCAGTAATAAATAAAATTTAACAACTATACACTTGAAACTTTTTTTTGTAAAGTTTATTTTGACAGTTTAGTTTTGGTATTTGATAAAAATCTTCTGTTGAAATATGATGAAATGTGTCATGGAAAGTTCAACACAAACTAAACAATTCCATGTTTTATCTTAATACTTCTTCAGTATGTCTATGTTCGAATTGAAGTTGTGATAGGTAGTAGCACTGGACGTCGATGTAGACTCAAACCTGGACGAGGCAACTTCTGGAAGCGGAACCATTCTTTTTCTCGCCGGTAGCGACTGAACTGACCTGTTTCCAGCGGGTCTACCCTCGTTGATTAGAGAAAGGTTGCTACTTACGAACGGAAACCGATGGTGGTGCGGCTGTCGACCGCCGCTGTTGATGTTGGCTTTTGGTCCGATTTTTGATGTCTGTTGACCGAAGTTCACCAAGCGATCCGTCGAAAAGCTTGCATGCATATTCGGTTTGAACCGGCCGACTGCTGGCATGCTTTTCGGATTGTAAACCTTGCGCCTGTCGTACGGCTCAAGCTCGGCGTTTTGCTTTGACATGTTGACAGCCCTGTTTTCGTTGACAGGTGAAGTGGGCTGGGACTTGAGACTGTGCGCCGGGGCCCTTGGAGAAGGTGACCTCGGAGACTTTATAGGCGGTGACTGTCGGTACGGTGACTTTGGCGGAGACTGAGATTTTTCAGATAGAGTGGGAAGCCTGGGTTTTCTGCTATCGTAAGGCTCAAGGTCTAGCTCGAAGTTTTTAACGCGCGGTGTGAAAATTTCACTGCTACTACCGTGAAGATCAAGCTTGTCTCTGCTTTGAAACAGGGTTCTGCTGCCTCTCTGACTGTTCATACTGAACGAACTTGATTCGTTTCTCACTCCGTGCTTCTTACGCAGGTTTTTCTTGTCGACCTCGGAAATTACGTAGGTGCTCAGCAACGAGTTGTACGCCTTATCCAACTTTCTGTAATGAGTTTTGTACTTCACAAGTTTGTCTTCTGCCACCACACGCGACTGAAACTCGGTTTTTGCTATTTCCTCGCAACTCTCGTGCCTGGTCGTCATTTCTGCTAAAGCTTGCCGCAAAGCTTTTATTTCATCCTTGTAATGCCTAATTTCTCCCTCAAGTTTTGTTATTAAAGCGTCTCTAACATCTTTGTTGGAAGATCTTTTAGAAGACGAAGAAAAAAATTTGTTAGACTCGTTTGCCTTTAAATTGTTTTCACTTGATCTATAAGAAGCTGTTTTATTAAAACTTTGTGTCTTTTCAAATGGATCTACGGTGTTTGTAGCTTTATTGGCTTTCTGTGCTAAATTAAACACATTAGGATCAAAGGTTTCTTCAGGATTAACGTAAGAAACACTTTTTTTTACTTGTTCCTCCAACACTTCAAAGTCATCAACTTCAAACGCTTTCTTTTCTTGTTTCGACTTTTTCCTAAAATCATACTTTCCACTTTTGTAGATAAGCTCCATTTCACCTAAACGACGACGGTTTTCATCCATTATGTAGTTAATTCTAGTGCAAAATTGATTTTTAGCATGTTCCAATTTTTTGTTGAACATTTCTTCCATCATTTTTTCATTTTTCTTAATAACATTTGCTTCAAATTCCTTTTGTGAATCCAAAAAGTTTCTTATCTTGAACATTAAGACGGTGTTCATTTCATCACGAATTTCAAAGCGGTAATTTTTGAAAGAAGCTTTAAGTAGACTGTGCTCTGCTTGTAGTTTTAAAAATGCTTCCTGACAATCTTGTTTTACTTTTCCCAGCAAGACTTTGTTGCGTACCTCAATTTCACGCTTTTCATTTTGATACTTTAGCATACAAGAAGAAATATCATCGGAATGCTTTAAGCTTAAACTTTGAAGCGCTTCTTCTAAACGTTGTGCACTGATTTTTTGAAGTTGCTGGTTGTGCATTCGTTCTTCATTCAAACAGGTTGAAAGGTAGATGATTGTTTCTTTTAGTTTTAAAATTACAGTCTCCATGTCTAAATATAATTCACTTCACCTAGCATAAGCTCAACTTTAAAGAAGTATCACATTAAGACTGTAATTTTGTGTAATGAAAAATTTTGTTTGTTTGTATGACGTAGTTTAAACACTTCAAAAAAGTATAAATTCTTGTAATTTAGTTTACGAGCATTAACTTAGCTCAATTAGCATTTTTTTAAATGTCCAAACTTTAGGTCCAACTATTTTCCTTATCTTTAAAGTATATAAACATATATATATAATAAATGGACTTTACCGCAAGATCCACAACAACAGCATCCGAGACAACCTACTACCGGTTTTGTCCTAATTAGGACTCATTAGGCAGACATACTCGCATAAAACCGCTGTTGGGTACCAACCAAGCGGGGTTAAATACAAAGTACTGAAGCGACCGTTTGTGGGTATTGTTGAAAAAATTGACACAGCTTAATCATTCATAGCCCAACGTCTGAGACATTGTAAGCTAATTGTGAGATTATAGTCTGTGCTCGTTTGATCAGTTTTAACCAGAGTTATAACGGCCATCATCAACAGAGTTGAGATGTTTTGCGCCATCAATAATTATTAATGAACTTTACCGCAAGATCAACATGTATATTCTTGCGGCAAAGTTCATTAAATATTATTGATGGCGCAAAACATCTCAACTCTGTTGGTGGTGGCTGTAATAACTACTGGTTAAAACTTATATTTAAAGCTAACTAAGATTTTTTTAAATTCTTGAGAACGCTCCTTTGCCTTTATTTAAAAAAAAATCTATTTGATTTGGGTTTGAATTTTCGAGTGGGGCCCTTTAGAAATTGTTTTTTTTTTTTTTTTACTCTCACGGATGTTTTAGCATGAACATATAACTGTTTTTTTTTTTAATATTCTTACTTTACTGTATTCTCAAGGGAGATTGTTTTTTTTTCAAATTTCTAATATTCTAATAATATATACAAACATGCCCGATTGTAAATTTCAAAAATCTTAATTTTCTAATGGCCACTGAAGCAAAAACACAATTTTTTTTTAATTATTTTAATACACTTAATTATAACTATTTTAAATGGTCCACGCTTTTTTTTATCTAAACTGTTTTTATGTAATACATGACCCATGCACGTTTTACTAAGATTATCATTATTTGAACATGAAATCCCTCATTAAAGAAATATGTAAGAATATAACATCATTTAAAGTTGATTTATCTATGTTACTATGTTTTTATAAGAGTTATTTTAGTTTAAGTTTAGATATTTATGTTATTTTGCCATTGCGTCTGTTGTTACTAAAACATAAAATGCTTGAATTATAAAATCTTTATATACAAATTTTATGTCTTAGTCTTTTTGTATTTTTAGAATAATATTTTTTTTAATGTTTGCAATTGTTAAGCCCTAAAATCCATTTTGAAACAATTTAAGATTTGTGATTGAAAATTTAGAGTTATGCGTTAAACTATCTTTGAACAAACTTTTTTATAATATCCTCGACTAAAATTAGCTATGTTATTAAACTGCAAAAAACTATTAGTTACTCTAGTAAGTAATAATATGATATTTTTTGGGTTTGTCAAAACTGTAACTGTAAGGAACAGATGGATTTTGGTAACTGAAAAATTCCAACAATAAAATCCATGTCGATTTAGAAAAAAAGAGCATTGTTAAATTCTTTGTTCATATTAGTAGTCAACTCTTCATTCAATGATAAATTTTTAAAAATTTTATTACAATACAATGTTTCACTCGTTTAAAAAAAACGAGATCTTCAGTTGTTTAAAATCTTATTCAAATAGAATTCTATTTGAATAAGATTTTAAACAACTGAAGATCTCGATTTTTTAAACGAGTGAAACATTGTATTGTAATAAAATTTTTAAAAATTTATCATTGAATCATTCTCCTTTTTAAGTCGAGAACTTTGATTGCAACCTTTAAAGCAAAAAGTACGTCAACTCTTCATAGCAATTTATAAAATGTTTTTTTTTCAAACAGCTTATAGCCATCAAGAAATCACAAAGTCTTATATAGTTTTAAGTAAGTTGAGCAGAATATACATAAAAATGTAAGTTTTATGATAATCAATAATGAAGTTTATATTTTATTCTACGACTCTGAGCAGGTAGTGAAAGAACATGTTCGCATAAATGCTCGCATAATTGCGACCTGTTATTTTTAACCGATTTTGCAGAAATGCATCATTTCTAACAATAACATCTACGTTTATTGTCGTTTACAATTAACGAAAAAAGAATAAATCATTGGAAACTATATTCGTTTAATATTTTAATTATTTTTTCTTCTTCATCAAATTAAACTTATCTATGGAAATGAAACTTTGTTATTGACTGTAGTTTTACTATCAGTACCTCAGGAACAGAATCTCAATATTTTAATTAAAATTTGCAGGTGATTTTTATTTACTACTATGACAATCAGGCATGGAACTGTTTTCGTTATGTCAAACTTTTAAAAGTATTTTCGTTTATTATCAAAAAGCTCAAATACTTGAGCACTTAGAACAGTATTACTTTTTTAACTAACTTTCTGGTCTTAACCAATGCGCGTTTTTCAAAGCTAATATGAAAAAAATCTAAGTAAACGATAACTTAGTTAAAAGTATTATTAAACCTTTGTCTGAACTACAAAAATACAACGTCAGTCATTATATATCATATAAAAATGTACGAAATGAATAAAACATAAAAAGCAACTATATTACTGTGTAGTTCGTATATTGAACTTTACCTATGTTTTCCATACAGTAAGCTCTCTTAATTATTTAAACGTTTTAGAACTTTTGAATATAAAAACAATGTGCAACAATTTTGTAACAGTTGACTAAGTACAAAAAATATCTAAGGTACAACATAAAAAAAATTCACAAAAAGTGTAGCTCTTTTGTAAGTCTAATAAATCAGAAGCAAATGACTTAAAATCCAAAAGATGAAGACGAACACGCTGAAATAAGAAATTATTATAAGTATGCATACTAATGATATATTTGTTTACTATGTAGTATACAAATTACTTCAACAGATTTGTGGGTGTGTTAACTTTAGTATACTAAAACTATGAATTTTTGGAATTTATGTTAATCTTATCATTAAAGTTTATTTTTTACCCTATAGACAATAGACATCAATCATAAATAAGACAATAAATTAATTTAAGTACGTATTGTTTTTTACATTGAAAAAAAGATTTTAAGCAATTTTTAAAAATAGTATATTGTGTTTGCATTTACAAAATATATGTGTTTAAATAAAACCTTAAACAGTACCAATCACAAGAGCGTCTAACTAGTTTTTGAATTTGTCATTTATTACAAACAAAAGCGATATGAATGTAAACAAAAACTTAACACTTAATTAACAAAAAAACTTGTTATGTTTTTTTATTACCTTTAATATCTTGAAAACTTTTTGTAAACCAAATTAGATATTGTACTATATACAAAGTAAAAATTTTATTTAAAATTTTTAAATACAAAATACTACTACTTCATAACATTTTATAAGTCATCAACATGTCTCTCTATCCAATCTATAAAGTTTGACACTTTCACGTAAACTCCAGGGTAATTTGGTAAGGCACAACCGTTTCCAAAGCTAGTTACTCCAACTAGTGTATAGACATCTGAAATAACGTGGTGTTATTGAATAATTATCCCAAAACTATTTACATAGCCGTAGACAAAAGTATACTTTTAAAATTTACATTTAATTTTATTGTTTATAAAAAAGCTTTTAAGTATTAAATATTTATTAACTAGTCTTTTTTAACTAACTCCTTTTATGCAGTATGTATAAATAATCGAAAGGTAAAAGACCTACACTTAAAATGAGACTTCGGCTTGCTAGTTTTTGATTATTAAATGTAAATTAATATTTAATTGGTTTCGTACTTCTTTAGTGTTTTGTATATATACTGTTTGACTGAAATATAGAAGATTATTATGCAACTATTTCAAAACAGTTTATAAAATGTTATCAATTTAACCTCTAAATATTTCCATTCTAGTAAAGATATTTATAACATCTGTGTTTTAAACAAACTTTTGTTGGTTTCAATTTTTTTACTTTACTGAAAGCAAAGTACCACTTAATGTTATTTTTAGGCCTAAGTCAATAAAACTTTACTTATTTTTTTTCTAAGACTTTTTGTAATGACTATCCAAAACAAAACCTAAAATGCATGTAGATCATCAAAAACTTTACGCAAAAATTTTAATCTTTCATAACTTGTTAAAATGTGATGCACAACTAATCGTTTCAATTTGAACAAACTTCCGTTGGGGCACACCAAAGGACCACCAGAGTCGCCCTGGCAAGTGTCCACTCCGCCCTGCAAGTACCCGGCGCACATCATGTTGTCGGTTATCATGCTGCTTCTGTACCTCGTCTTCTCTCTGCACGTCGTGTCCGATATGAGGGGCACTAAGGCTTGGCGCAGCGCATTTTGGTATGCGATTGCAGCTGAAATTAAAACAAATAAAAGACGTTTTTAAAATAACGCTCATTGTTTAAGCAATTAAATGCATAACCCTATTTTACATTAAAAATATGTAATAAGAAAATATTTTTTTTTAAACCTACATATGATGATAGCTTCACACGTTTAAGTTTTTTTAAACGTAACATAATCACCTAAAAGTATTGCTTTTACCGAAATAATATAAACAGTAAGCTTTAAAAATTTATAATGAAAAACTTTGAGCTGACATAATTGTAAAGTAGCAGTCGTAACTTGAAAACCTACAATATATTCTAGTGATTTTATTATGTAACTCCATACAGTAGTTTAAAATATTTGTTTAGCTAAAATTGATTTACTAATAATCAAACAGACATGTTGTTGAAGTTTTTCCCCAGCCGGTAATGTAGCAACTATGACCTTCTTTGAACTGCTCAGAATTTCTTGTTGGCAAGCATATAGGTTTTACTTGATCATTGAAAATTGCACAGCGACCGTCACTAGATTCCCGAATCTTAAATGTAGTTTTATTTGTATAAAACCTTTAGTTCTGTTTACTATTTGTATAAAAAATAGTTTATTGATAAAGTTATTATTTTCCTAGACAAACTGTTAAAAGGTATGTGTGGTTTGCGACTCGATAACCGAAAGGTTCTTCGTGCACCAGGTCCTAGGATCAAATATTTTGAGCATCTTACAGCTGTAGGCTATAGATGTATTTATATCACTCGAGATTAATTTAGATTAATTTTCAAAAAGTAGAATGGTTTGAAATGGTTAAAAATATTTAGCCAAATAAATAATAAATTTTTGAAAATAAGAAACTTATGTTTTATTTTAGAATTAGTCAGGTAGAAAAAACACTTTATAAGTATTTCTTTTTACTATCAAAAATACCTAAAAATCTATCTTTAAATTTTAGTTTAAAATTCAAATGATTCAATTTTAACTTTTTTTAATATAACAATTATAAATAAACTTTTATTTTGAGTAACAATTGTTTTTATATGTAGTTTATATCATATATAATCAGAAACAAAGTATTTTTTATTTATAAGTTATAGAATTGAAAAAATTATTAACAACATTTAAATAATTAATTTTGAAAAAGACTATTTTGTGAAAATTATAATAATTACCTGTAAAAGAGCGATGTCCTTGTCAGAAGTGTCTTTGTTGTAGTTTGGATGAATGATGTACCTTTTTACTCTGAACTCCTGTTCCGTACCGTCGATGGCCCTTGTACGGTGATCACCTAATACTACGTGATAGTAGTTTGCAGCGATCGACTCACTTAACATTTGTTTGGTTAATAACTAAGTTTAAGTTTATTTAAGTATCGTACATAGTTTTAGTTATATTTATTTTAAAATTGTCATTTTTTTTACGTAGTAGTTAGTAAAATATTTTATAAGTGTTTTGATGATAAAAATTTTTTTTTTAGCAATTAACATTTTAGAGGATTTTCAATTTTTTTTATGTTATATGATATTGTTTAATATACACTAGTTATGTAATCACATAGGTACAAAAATTCTAACTCTAACTTTAGTTGTAGGGTGTTTTCAATTTAAAAGTTTGTAAAGTAATATTCTATTATTTTTAAACAATTATTTAACAGCAAATGAAAAACTTTGTTTTACTAACAAAACATAAAATAAAAAACGCCAAATAATAGATTTCCTAATAAAAGTCCATCAGTTTTAACATTAAATTGAATAAAAAGCAATTACTCTAAGCAATGAGCTGCAGTAACAATCCAGCAGGGAGATATAACAGTTCCACCACAGTTGAACTGACCGTAGACCCATAACCCAATCTAGTAAAAAATAAGCTAGTCTAAAGTATAAGTCATATTTAAAAAAAAATTATTAAATATTTTCTAAAATAAAGGGACGAACACCCAAGCAACTTTTTTGATTTTATTTACCTGCCAAGGCCAACTGTTCGCTGCTGCCTGATTACCACCGACAATTCTACTGGTGGTTGTGATCGGTTTGACACCACATTGAAAGTTAGTAGTGGGTTTTTTTGTCGTTGTACGAGATGGTTTACTAGTCGTAGTTGGTGCTTTGGTAGTGGTTGTCGGTTTCGACACAGGAGTCGTTGTTAGAGAAGTGAATTCGTCCAGCACTGTGTAAAATAAGTTTCAATATAAGTTAATTGTTTCTGTAAGGAACTTACATAAAAATAACAAAAGACAAATTTAGTAAACTTTAATCATTTAAAACTTTAAAAGAAAATTTAACTTAAGCAAGCAACAAAAATAACCCAAAAAACATAATAACATTAAAATTCACAGTTTGACTGGCCTTGGCAAACTATAAAAACAAAAAAAAAGTATTCTATCACAAGCATAGTTAAACTTATCATCACTCAAGTTTGTTGCTAACTCAACCGCAACCTTTCGATCACTATGTAATATCCTACAATATGAAACTCACAGTTTTATTTTAAATATTTTTTTAAACAAAACTAAAACAAGTGGAAACAAGAGATTATAAAAACATAAAGTATAAAAGTGATTTTTGATCATCAATCACGAAAATAATGAACAAGCAACTAACAGCAAATAACTCCAGCTTCATGGTCCATCATGCAGTTTGATGCGTTGTTCCACCCATGGTGCTGACATTCCGCAAGTGACCGTTCGTTTCCTCTGCACTTCACTCCGCTCAGCTTGTACGGTAAATTGGTTCTTCTGAAGTGCTGTCCACGCAGGGCCTTGTATGCTCCTCTTCTGAATGTAATTATAAACTTTAGATTATGCTTCAAATGCTAAAATCGAAATATTATTACCCTTTAAGCTTTCTTTCAAAATCGAACTAATTTGGTGATACCAAAAATATCATTAGATCTGTTTAAACTTAGTTTAAACAATCATTTTCGATTTGAATATATTAAAACTATGTATTGTAATTCACATGAGAACTTCGATGTTTATTTATAATTTTTATTTTTACCTTACTAAAGTGATTGTAGTCAGTTTGTAAACCATCCTATTAAAGGGTATTTGTGTTCTCTAAATACGCTAAAACAGAATACTAACTTGTAGCCAAGTTGTCTGCACGCCACATTCGCCTCGTTCAAACTCCAGCCAACATCGCAAACAAGACCGAAGTTACTTGAAAAATCTTCGTTCACACTAACTTCAAGGCGTCCCTCTACATGAGCCAAAAGAGTGTTTGAATCTCCCGACAAACGGCCAAAAACTATCTCGGGATATAAGTTGTGATCCTCTGCGATAATTTTCTACTTTAGGTTAATTAATTAAAACATTATAAGTATACTTTTATTTGTTTATTGACTTAATAGAAGTACAGTAACCTATCGCATCTTTACGCACTCGTGACGTTACGCACTCTCGTTTAGTTACGCGTTTTAGAATTCTAAAAAATTCAAAAAATGAAAATTTTAATTGTTTTAATATTGCACAAATTACGTTTATTGTATATTTTTAATTTAAATTGTGTTTTTAAATGCTAATTCACCTCTCTATGTCTTTAGACTTTGTTAACTTATGTTCCTTGACTAAGTGATAATCATTTAGTTATACCCAGTATATTAGAAATTTTGTTTGCAATAAGAGATTAAATTAAAATTCTAAAAGAAATGAGAGTTTAAAACACAATTAAATAATACAGCACTATTGCCCTATATATGAATAAAGGCCATTTGTTATTTCTAAACAAATGCCTAGTTATAATTTGTATTTGCTAAGTAGAATAGAATATAAATGTTTAGTATCAAATAAGTCACATATAATAAAGATTAAGATAAAATCTACTTATTACTAAAGTTAGTAAAATTTTTCTACTAGTATTATTATTTTATATAATTTTTAATGCTTTTTTCTTATATATGTATAGTTTTATCTTTTGTTTTCATATTTATAAGTATAGTAAACAAGTTGTTAAACATAGAAAAGTTTCCAGTCTGCTTATAACTAAAAGCAATATCAAAAAATAGCCATAATAGTAAGTATATTTGATACCTCTCGTATCTTTACGATCTCTCGTATCTTTACACAATGTGCGTAAATAAGCGAGAGGTTACTGTACTGGTAAATTTGTACCAAACAAACTCAAACATATACTTGAAACTGTCTACGAGTCTTTTAATTCGTGATCAAAAAACAGTTTAATTTTGTTACAAAAAAATATTTCTATGTTTTATTTGTGAAAACTTACTAACTAAACTATTTATGTTTAGCAACAGAAAGGAAAAAAAAGTTAGATTTTTTTAAAACCTTTAAAATATAAATAAAAAGCTACTTTGATAGCCATATTCATTACGAGTTCTAAAATAGTAGCCTTAATATAAATGGGATTGTCGATTAGCAATAAAGAAATGTAAATGAAAAAATACATTTAATTATTTAAACTATTTAATTCTATTACTTAACTTTTTCTTTAAATAATATATATGCATGTATTAAACAATTTTTATTAGTAACTACTTAAATTTAATAAGTATTTCTAAGTATAAAATAAATGCAAGTACCTTATATTTACAGTACTATTTTTCAAAAATAAGCAAGTTTATTTAGTTAGGTATGCTCTTGCCAGGAATATATTTTAAAAATTTGCGTTCGGTATAAATGTTATATGTAAATACGCTTTTGGGATAGTCTCACCTCATTAAATATACCTAAAGGATTACACCACTGAATAAAGTCTCTTTTGTTACAAGTAAACAAACTCTTTTTACGGTAATTTAGGTCGAAATAAAATTCTTTAAACTAACACACTGTAAAATGTTTGAATAAAAAACTTTACGTTCTGCTTTTGGCTTTTAATTAAGCATGTATTTTGTACATTTTCTATTTACAACATTGAGCTGTAGTGTATAAAACATTACAAGTATGCAAGTAAAAAAAAATTATACATATTAAATTATACATATTAGATTCAAAACATGGTTTCACCAGTAGATATAATGTTTAATGTTCACATGAGTTACCGAAAAACTACAGCCAGCCTAAGTAATATAAAGTTTAAAGAGCACTACTATAAAATGTTCAGATCTTTTGCAAAGAAAATACATCGAAACGCTAAAAAAATAACTTTATAACGTTATTAATATCAAATTTATATAATTGTTTGTTAAAACTATTATATTAATTAGTAAAAAAAGTATAAGTGTTTCCAGTCCAACTTAAACTTTTGAACGTTTTTCTTTAAACCTACTTTTTACATACTTAATAAACTTATATTCAACTATTCGTTTGTAACATTTACTGTTTTTAGCTGCTTCTTAACAAGTAACTGAGTATTTCTTATATTGCCTTGATAAAAAATATTCAAGAATCTGCGGTAAGGTAACATTTATTTTTTGAAAACGTACTATACTTGACTTCATAAGTTTTTAAGTATTTATAATGTTAAAATATGTTTTACATTTAAGTAGGTGTTTTTCAACTCATCAATTTTAAAACACTAAAAATTACACTTTTTTAAAAGTCTGTACAAAATAGGTAATAATTTTTTATAAGACCTGTTAGAACCTTACAATTTTAAAAATCTATTGAACAAATAATATAGTAAATAGAAGACTTTTAATTTTTTTCATTAACAGCAAATTAATAATTCTTTTGAATTACGTTAATATTTTGCTCAACTTTTTACATATAAGTTAGTGAATTTTATTGAACTTGCAGCTTTTTAAACGTCATAAAAACGTAGTGAATACGTTAATAAATCTAGTACTTATTGAAAAAACGGAAGTGACATTATTAAAATCAAACTTCAATAAATAAAAACATACCTAAATACCTAAAAGGTATTTATCAAACTTTCAAGTTTTAAAAACTAACTAAATAGTGTTTTATTTTGATACCTTTATATCAAATATAAAACGGGCGACCTTTAGTTAAGGTTTCCAATACTAAATAGATATTTGTTATAATTACAAACGCACAAATTTTTGGAGTTAGTATAAATAAATGAAAACAACACTATATAAAATAAGCTGCCATTTTTCAAGTCAAAGTATTCTATTTTCAACTAAAATCGTTTTTTAATTACAAAAATAAACACAAATATACTTACCACAGTTGTTTTCGTCAGCGCCATCTTCACAGTCAGTTTCACCGTTGCAAACTAAATTGTTATCCAGGCAAACACCGTTGCGGCATACAAAAGATTTGCATTCTGCAAAACCATAAATAACTTGTCATTTGTTCTAGACATGGATTTAAAACTTAAACTTTATGACGATTTATGTCATTTAAGTTCAACACCTACAAACACAAAAATTTCAAGAAGTTTATGTAAAACCGTTCAGCTGTGTAATTGGTACTTTTAACACAATTTAAATTTTAAAATGTTTAAAATAAAAGTTTTGTCTTGTAACCAGCTCTAAGTACAAGTATTGAAAAATGTTTGCGTTAAAATTTAGCGACCGTAAAAAACTTAAGAAACATATGAAGTAAATACTGTGTGATTTATACAAAAAATTTAAAGTTTAAGCTTCAGTTTCTGCTAAATAGTTAATATTTTAAATATATTTTTAAAGCTCCATTGTATTTTCTGAAAACTTTCTCTACCTTAGTTATGTTTTTGACATTTGAAAAATATTCGTTTTTAAATCATCTAAAAGTCATTACTTCTATTTAAAAGGGCTAACCTGTTCTTCGGAGTTCATAATAATCATAGCTTTTATCTTTTTCTATTGCTGGGTTAATTCCTAGCGAATTTCTTGTTGAAGAAGTTAAGTCACATTCTTTTTTGTCCTATAGGATATTTATTACACTCTAAAATCTAAAAACAAATTATTTTACAAAGTCACTTTTTCATCCTTTTATTTTTTGTATTAAAACTACAAAATATAATGACAACCAATAGAAGATCTAAAAATAAATTAATCTATTTTTTAATAATAGAATTCTAATTACTAATTAATTTAAGAAAATATTTATTTGGCTATTTTATATATATACATAATGCTAGATAAATTTTCACAATAGACTTTAAACATGTAGCAATATAGTTAGTACTTAACTTTTTAAATACACTAACACATTTTACAAACTTTAATATGCTTTAATTATCTAACCCATTTTACCGTAAACAATTTTTACAAAAAAGTAGCACTTTTTTCAAGCTTTATAAATCGTCTCTATATACTTACTTCATGTCACACAACTATATCGCTTTTACGGTCAATTAAATTTTCAACATTGAAATTTATAAATATATACATAAATTTATTAAAAAAAAAACTAATTTTAAAGTTTTTCTAGTTTTCAAGTAACTTTAGTAAGGATATCGATAAGGTACGCACCTTGAAACCAAGCAAAAAAGCATACTTCACGTGAAATGCGTACCTTCAATTTTCAGACAAATTAACCTTTTTTACACAAAAAATTAACTTTTATATACTTATATTCAATGAGAATACGATCTATTTTAGTCTATTTTAGAATTACTATACTTGTTCAAAAAATTAGTTGTTTTATATTTTCATTAATCCTTTAAAGGTCATTTTTGTTTTGTTTAACTTTCTCATTTTCGTAATGTGCACCCCTTAAAAAGTGTACCTTTTCGATGTCCCTACTTGGTTAGTTTATAAATTCAATTTAATTTTTTTTGTTTATATTACCTTGTTACTTATTGGAAAAGAAATAGTCTTTCTGTATTTATTTTATCAGAATACAGAATTTCAGATTATAAACAAACACTAGTTCAAATTGTTGCTCCGCACAAAAGTGTTTTTTAATGACTGAAGTACATAATAAGTAAATTAATATTTAACTATACGAATTTCAATACTTCCTAGTTCAACAGATATACAACAAAAAAGTAATTTTTTTAGATTTAAAAACTTAATTTGTAAATGAATAAATACTTATTGTATTTGATGTTGTTTCCAGAATTTTTAGATAGT
This sequence comes from Thalia democratica, assembly GCF_965202585.1. Taxonomy (NCBI): domain Eukaryota; kingdom Metazoa; phylum Chordata; class Thaliacea; order Salpida; family Salpidae; genus Thalia; species Thalia democratica. The sequence goes on from NC_139165.1 coordinate 67,183,487, forward strand.
TGTTTTACTTACAAGGTAAACAAAAATTTTTTAAAATTTAAACTTAGGTTTTTTACTGCTCAAATTAAAAAGGAATTTTTTACACAAGCTTGTACCAAAAAATGTTGTGTTTAAAACACTTGTAACATTTAAATTTAATTAGTTGTGTAACATTTCATTAAAATCAACCTTGTTGTAGTTAAAGCCGCTGCACCTGAACATTTTTTCTTCGGAACATTTTCTTGCGCACACATGAGCAGTCACGTGACGCCAACCACTTTCGTAATTCCTTGCTCTCAGTTTGTAATTCTTCATTCTTTTAAAAGCAGACAAGTAGTTTTCTAAATTTTAAATATTTTATTTTACATTAACTTGTACTTTTTTGTATTTAAGTTTTTTTTTTTTTTGAATTTTGTAAAATCTTAAAACTTTTGAGCTAGTTTTTTTATTTATATAAAGTTTTATTTAATTTTCAGACTCATTAAGTTTATTATTTTGTGAGATCTGGTATAACAAACTGTTTCTAAATTTAAAACTACTTTGCGATTATCAAACATACCTAACTAAAAGTTAGAAATCCTTACAACTGTAAACAATGTTTTACTTATTGCTTAAAAAATATTATATAAAAAATACCAATATATAAGATTTAAAAAAAAAACACTTAAAAAATTTTGAGATTTTTTATAGGATTTTATTGTTCGTTTTTGTTTATTACGTTATCATATACTTTTAAAAGTTTTAGTTTAATTTACAATAGATAAAGCTTTTAGCTCTTACAATGAAGTTTCTTATTTTAAAATATTGTAAGGCAATGAAAGTTAAACAAACTGCAGTTTTGTTCATCAATTCCATTCGAGCAATCGTGGTCTCCATCGCAACGGAAGCTTTCTAATATGCAACCCCCGTTTGAAGCTCCACAATCAAACTGATTAGCTCCACATGTTTCCGCTATAAGCAAGTTTTTTATTAGAATAATTGCAAAAAATAAGTTTGTTTATTGTACAGCTAACTTATCTCACTTGATGTCAAATTTTTTACAGTGCTTATGTTCAATAATTGATACTTTTTTAAATTTTAGTTGCAGAAAGTATAATTATAATCAAAATAAAAGCTGCAATAAAAAATTGCTTGAACTCAATACTAAATGTAGTGATCAAAGTATATTAACACAATGTACAACTCACGGGTGACACCACATTTCTCTTCATCGGTTCCCCAGGGACAATCTGCCATTCCATCACACAGATAGTTCTCATTTATACACTTCTGGCCATTCGCACACCTAACAGAGTCTTTTTTCGTACACTGTACTTCACTGTTGTCAATAACTCTTCCCGCTAAAGATATGTATTTTTTTCATTGAAAAATATTAAAACATTTTTAGACGATTTTAATCTACTATCCTTTCTTCTTTATAAAAGTAGGTAACCTTTAAAACCAAGATTGAAATTAAAAACAGTTTTAAAATAAAGTACAACTACGTTATACTTATCTAACCACTTCTAACCTTCACATTGTACTACTGCATAATACCCGCTTCTGCAAGACTGTCCAACTTCCATCGCCCTACCCTGACACTCGGCAAAACTTTTCTCCCTTTCATTGCACCTTACGTTGTCCCATCTGTCCTCTTTTTCTTTTACGTCTCTTGGTGCATGCTTGATCCTCATGCGACGCGTTTTAGCGTGTCCTCTTTGTGTTAAAAACAAATTGTTTTCGTTTAACTACAATTGAACGAAAAGTTAAATCCAATGTATAACGGTTTAACTCATAAAACTTAATTATCATTAAATACATTTAAACATTACTGAAGCTATACAAATCATTTAGAAGAAAAAATATATATAAAAAAAAAGAAAAACGCTACTAGAAATTACATAAAAATTTTTTTTAATTCAGCTATGGTTGTTGATCTAAAAAAATGATTATAGTATTACTTAAGCAGATATAGTTATTATATTTGTTTATTATAATATATAAAAAACCAACACAAATTGCAAATATGTACAGACAAGCTGGCTCTCTGTCCTTCCCCAACCTCCAGAACAAACGTTTCCCCAAGATCGTTCTTCCTTGTTGTAAATTTGCACCACTCCTTTGTTACAGTCCTTTTCGATACAATGAAGCCTGACGTCTCCCTAAAATTTCTTAACTATCAAAAGCTATCATTTAAAAGATAAAAAAACTATAATCACAAACCGTGTAGCTTCCTTTTCCCCGCCATTCACGAATAAAAAGATCCTGATTAAGTTCCTGGTCATTTTCGTCTCCATTTCCCCATGAAATGTCTTCTGAAGAAGAAATTTCTCCCGAAGTAGAAACAAACGTACTGTCTTCTTCCTCGATAATGTTAAACACATCACCGCTGTCAATTTCACTGAAGTCCCATTCTAAACTACTCTCGAGCCCGGGTATCACAAAACTGCCTTGTTCAGGAATGGAGTCTCCAAGCAACTGCGACATAAAACCTAAAAAAAAGCAATAAACTTTTTAAAGGAACCCTTTCTTGCGTTTAACGTAGGAATTTTGTTATAGTTTTTAATTTATAAAAAGCTATTTACTTAACTAAAAGATCTAAAAATATAGACATTTACAAAATACTCAAAAGAAGATAAAAATACTTAAGAAATCCATGCAGAAGCAAAAATCAGAATGATTTTTTTAACCATAATTGTCTTTTTTTTCTTTATATTTTCGCAGCATTACTACTTTGTCTTAGTTTTAAATGTTGTGCACTTTCAACTTTATTAACTTTTGAGCATAATAAAGAGCCGGTTGTGACGCATAGCCTGACAGCAAGCTTTTTGTTATTGATATTATTGTTTTATTTTAACATTAAAACTATTATGTGTCTAGTTTTAATAAAAAGTTTCTTAATAGATTTAAAAATAACGTTTTCTACTTTTAAGAGATTACTATCCAACAGTAACTAAAAATAACATACTGAGACTTGTAACTAACCTAGGAAAATGCAATATTTGGCCCACGGGTCGCATTTGACCGACAAAAGACTTCTTATAGTAAATCTAGCCCACCAAGTTAAAAAGTTGCCCTCCTTTATTTTACACGATACAACAACTTAAGAAAAGAAAAATAAGAACTTTAACTAACTAAAATAAGATCTTTGGCTCAAAGATTGCTGGTGGTTTCTCGTGTTTGGATGCTGTTCTCTTTGGACTTGAACGGGTGTCATGGGAGAATACAACTTAGTTGTGGTTGTTGCCACAGTAGTGGTTGGCTTTTTTGGTCTTTTCCTTGCACATTTGCCTGTTTTAGGTTTTCCCTTGCACCCCTTGTTCTTTTTGTCTCTTCGTTTCTTTCTTCTTTTACCCTTTTTTCTAGCTTCTACATCTTCAATAAAAAGCTCAGTCAACAAGAAAATACAGAGTATTAAGACTAAAAGCGTGTAAACTCTCATCTTAATTTGCAAATTAAAGTCTAAATTTAGAAAAGAAAAATCTTTTTTTTTGTTTTTCTTACTATAAAGCTTATTTAAGATTTTAGTTTTTTTTTTAATTTTGTTTTCAAAAATATTTAAGTAACATTTTTTTTTTATTAGATCAATTTTACAAACTTTAAATGAAATTTTTAAAATAAAACTTCTTAACTATAAAAAAAAACTCTGTTCACAGTTTACTAAAACAAATGTAAGATAAATACATTTTATTACTATTTGCTAAGTTTTTTCGTTTAAAATGGTGATATAAAACAAATAAAAATTTGCTTTATAAAACTGTTTAAGTTTTGTTTTATACCAGTTTATATATAGTTTAAAATGTATGACCTATTTTTAACAATTGTATTTTTAACGTTAATAAATTTAATAAAAAAATAAGTGTTATTTCTTTAGACTCTGTTATTTTCTTACTTCTCATAATTATTTTAAAGCATTCTAACCTTCTTTTTTTTTAATTTATTAAAATTAGTACTTAAAAACAAGCTATGAAGTTTTTCTGATTATTATATAACTTTTTCATTATTTTCTATTTAATTCTACTTTTAATAAACTGATTGCTGTAAATTAAAGAAAATTTTAGTACCACTACTTTTAGACAACTAAAAAAAACTTTGAAATGACACTATGTACAAATTTTAAAATTAAAACGTATTTTTGGAGATACAAACTGTAAGAAAAAATGCCTAACGTTAAAAGTGAATGCATTTCTACACATTCTTTAATATTTTTCTCTATTAAACGAAGATATTTCTTTACAAAATTTTTAGTGTTTTAAATTAAATAACTGTCCTATTAGCAAAAAAATCTAAACAAAATAAGTCGGTTTCCAATTAAGTTTTACGTTTTATTATAAATGTAAATTGATTATGTTATGAACCAAAACAAAATTGAGTTTTGTCAAACAAGTTTTTAAATTTAACAATATCAAAAAAGTTTTAAAACTAAATACTCCTACTTAACCTTTTTTGCTTTTAAAGTATATACATAACTAAATTTATTTATTTTTTTTAGTTTACACATCTATAAATTAAACATCTTAACAAAAAATTCCTCAAATGTCTTCCATACTTCGAAAGCTTTGCAGCTCTGCAATATTTTTTAGAAATGGCTTATGCAAACAGGCGTCGTGAAAGTTTGAAAGGGAATTCAAACTAAAAGAAGCGTACGTTGTTGTGTATTTTTTACTTCTTTTGTACTGTAATACTTCGTAGAAATGTAAAGGGTATTTGTATACATCTAAAAGGTACTGACTTACATTTTAAATTTATAATTTCAAGTTTTCGTTTACTAGCCACTTACAAATTTGATATTTTTTAATTATTATTCAGTATAGAAAAATCTAATGAAAACAAAGCAAAGACTAAAAAACTTGATTAATTTTAAAAATACATTAATTGAATTATAACATAACAAAGACTAAAAGACTTGATAAAGTTTTTAAAGTCAAACAAGCTAGCACTACTATTAGTAGCCAATATATAACAAATTAAAGTTTAAATCACTAAGATTTTATTGAAACAAAAATAGTTTTATGCACAAAACAAAAAAGATAGTCTAGATAAGGCCTTACTTATTTTGTCTGGATGAAACTTTTAATTTTTACTTTTTTTTTAAATACCTAGTTTGTTTGGCCAAAGCTGTAGATTCATTAGATTTGTTCTTTAGTTTTTAAATAAACAGACTTTCAATTAAAATCTTTATTTAAAAAACATTGTATTAATGAATATTCAAAATTTAAATTTAATCGTTTGCTAATAGAGATCCAAGCGAAGCAAGTTCACTGGAATATATAATAACAAATTTGCAGTACTCTTTCTTTATTAAGCTTAACAAGTAGCTTAATAAAAAAATAATACTGTAAATTTGTTATTATCATCAACTTGGAATCAAATTTAATTTATGCATCAACGTAGAATACAAACTTTTAATTTATTGTTGTATAACACATACTTAATTGTATATATCGTAGAATTAATTAGTTCTTTTAAAAATTAAAGGTTAACATAAACGATGATAAAATAATAAAACTTCCGCTTATAGTACTTTTAAACTAAATTTGCTGAGAAATTTACTATAGCTAGTATGAAGTTTTTAAAAAATATAAAAGGAAAAATCTATCAACTATAGAAACTTTTGTAAACATATCGAAATTCACTCAAAAGTATATGTAAGCATGTATTCTGTCCTGGACAAGACGTTAAAAGATATCCGTGGTGTACGACTCGATAACCGAAAGGTTTTTTCTTACACCAGGTCCTTGGACCAAACTTTTTGAGCGCTTTTTTGTCGTTGTCGTAAATACATACTAAAAGCAAAGAAGCTAAGTTTGTAAAAACATTTATTTTCTATTATCATCCAGCCAAAGTTTTGTGTACTCTTATGATACATAATTTACAAAGCTAACACTTGATAACATGAGAAAGCGCATATTAATGTGACAATGACTTTCCTACACTGACAACACTGACAGTTTTCAAGCCTTACTTAAAAAAATAACTGAAAACACCTTTTCTGTTTTTAGGTCAAATAAAGTCTAAAAACAACATCCTTTAGAGAAGTAGACTCCCTAACCACCTTTTTAAAACCCATTTCACTCTGTAAAATTGTCTTGCTGTAGTTCAAGCGGTAGCATCTAGTCAATGTAGAAAGATCTACTAGAATTTCCAATCCTCAAAAAAAAAACTTTCATGGCTTAAAGCAGCATTTCCATGACAAAGTGATCTGCGCACTTCGTACTGTTATACCAGTTTATTGTCTTCATTAACTTAAAACCGTTAAATTTTAAACAAATTTGATTTATTAATGATCAAGTCTACGTTAACAGTCCTAAGTTTATCTCTGACTTAAAAAGCGATCTTAAAAAAATAACATGTTAAAAGGTTATTGAGAATTTACTCGCCGGATCCAGTCTCCAAGTAGCATTTTTGTAGTATATTTTAACATCTGTGAAACAAAAAAGTTTCATAATATGTAACTCAAGGTCTTTCACACAAAGTATTTTTTTAAATTAATCCGATATATATTTTTTTATTTTTAAATTTTTTGTTTTTGATTATATGAAACTTTATAGTACATAATAAAGCATTTTTTTAATAAACGATTTAGAATAACACCTGTAAACTAAAGCTTAGTTTTAAGTTTTCAAAAACGTTTGGGTTATTTAGCAATAAAGGGAAGGTGTCTAAAAAATAAATTAAGTTAATGGTATTAAATTTAATTCAATAGTGTTAAATTAGATTTAATACTAGATTCTCCACAGCTGGAAATCTAATAAAGCCTCTCTTTTTTTTTCGGCAAAGGTTAAAAAAATAAAACAAAAAAGATTTTACCTTTTTAGATTCCCACGATGGTTTTTTGTTTGTTTATCTCTTTTAAATAAATTTAGAGTTTTTTTTTTAGAAAAGAGGTCTATAGTTTTTTAAACTTATTAATATAACATGGTTAACTGATAAAACTGTTTTAAATGCTTAACGTTAAAGTAATTTCACAATATTTTCAAATGTTTCAAATTTGAATATTTTACCATCATGAAATTTTATAGCTCAAAAAATAGAGTTTTGTTTTTCTATTTTCTCAAAAACCTAGACTTGAACATTGTTTCTTTTTCAGAAGTTTATATCATAGTCTTAACTTTAAGCTCCTTAAACTTTAATAATTAAATTGTACTACGTTTTAAACAGACCTAGTTAAATCAATAATTCTATTTGACACAGTATTAAAATTAATAAAACATCAACTAAAATAAAAACTCTCTGTGCAATTTTTTTTAATTCTAGTCTACTTTGTAACTATTATTAGTATTTTACTTATAATACTTAATTTAAAGTATTTTTTAAAGTTTTAGACTTTTGTACGAGTTCAATTTCTTTCATTTCCTCATTTGTTTTATCTTTTATTTATTTTGAATAAATGTTTTTTTATGCTATAGTTTTTTTTTTTTGTGAAAAGTATAAAAGTAGTAAAAGTCTATTTAATATTTATTTTTTTTTTATACATAAACTTTATAATCAATTTAATTAAAGTAAATGAATATTAGTAGCAAACAGTTATTTAAACAAAATCAACGGATTGTAATTTAAAAAAAAAAAATCGTTATAATATATTTAAAAAACGGAATTTACTATGCTTTACTAAATACCTGTTATATATTGTTGCACCAAAACATTTTTTTTGCTAAACTTTTAAAGATGTAATAAAATAATAAAATATAATACAAATAAAAAGAAAGTATTTATGACATATTAAAAGTAGAAGGATAGTAAACTTACTTCAGTCTAAAAATTGTAGATTTAAAAACAGTTACTGGTTTTCTATAAAGACTGTTTCAAAATTTAAAGTTAATATACTAGTTATATATCATAGATAATAGAACTTCTACAATTAAAAAAATAGAACAGTTTTAAAACAGTTTTAAAAAAAATTTAAATAACATTATAAATAAGTCAAATCTTTCACATTTAAATGATATATTATAATGTAATTTTTATTTTCTTTTAGATTAACTTTAGCTAGTAACTTTTGTAGGCATGTAGAAAAACTACTAGTCTAATCAAATTTTAAATTATTACAGACTAATTACTACATCTTTTGTTTTATCATCAACTAAAGCCCTAAACTAAAAAAGATTTTAGTGATATATATTTTTGAACTAAACAATTTTTTAACGCGTAATTTGTACAATGGTTGTAGTATAGTTGTAAAACAAGTTACAGACTTAAATGAATAACTACATAATCATGTAGATAAACCGTCGACGTATTTCCCTGTTAAGAAAACTATATAAAGAAATTGATTACAATTATGTTTAATTGCTATTTTTTATCTTTTTCTGATTTTTTCCACAGAAATTTAATAAGTATACTCTGCAGAACAACGCAGATAACTTTGTTGATAATACCCTTTAAAATAGTCAGCATATCTGATTTTTTTATGTCTAAACAAAGGGTTCTAAAAGTTTTTCAAAGTCGGGTACTGTACAGTAAGTTTAAGTAAAGATTCTATTAACAAAAGACAAATCAGTTTACACTGTTTTGTTACTTAAAATAGCCTTTTTTTAAATACCAAAAATTTAATTTGAAAACAAACAATATGCATTTAAAAACTTATTGTTAAAATATTTTTACTGCTCAAAATGGTTTTAAAACCGCAATATAGTTTAAAACATACCAATGTGCACAAAACCACATTTTTAGAAACACTTATTGGTTTTTATAAATTTTACTAATAAAACACTTTGTTAAGTAAACAGTTTGATAAATGACTATGAATAAGCTATGAATTAGCCTAAAAGTTAGATATTTTTGTAATGGGCAAAGCTTACCAGAAAAGATCATTCGTGGGCCGGACTTTTAGATAAACAATTTTACCGTGACCCGAATTTTTTAAGAAAGGTAAAAAAAAGCTATTAAAAAACAAGCTACACAAAAATAATTCCTTGTTAAGCACTAAGGTGAACTAAAAATAAAATTAAGCGCACATTTTGTAAATTTTTGCGAACAAAAAACTCAATTTTTACTTGATTTAAAAAAAGTACGTCGCAGAACGGAGATTTCTATTGCTTGTTCGGATCCGGACGTAGTAGATAAATTTAACAAAAACTAGTAAGTTCTACACTTTTATGTATAGCTCAATGACTTATAGTGTTTGCTAAAAAATAGTTGATATTTTTAAAAAGGCATTTTATATTTTGAAAAATATTCCCTTATCTTTGATACAAGCTAATTAAAAACAAAAGTATAACTTTTGAACATAGGTCTGCTGTCAAAGTGTTTCTAATATATATATTTTTTTTTCTTAGCATTTATATATTTAAACAATTTTCTTTAGTATGTGTAAAATTGAAATAATCAATGAATAAATTTTCACTTACATAGCTTTTTTATACAATCAACAACAAAGAAAAAGTAGCCAATGTTAAATCAAGCTTGAAAACTTAATCAACATAAAAAGTAATATAATTACAGTTTCAAAACATCAAAATTGAAGTAAAGAAACTGAGTAATCGAATAATTTCTAATAGCATAAAGTTGGCTTCTAAATATGTATAAGTAAATTTGCTTCACAATAACTCTTTGTTTAACCTGGATTCTTAATCAAGTGCTCTGCTAATGATGATCTTTTAAAAGCAATCAAAGTTATAACACCAACAGTCGTTGATTTTTAATATGGTTTGAAACACAATTTAGAACATGTTTATAGGTCTGACCAATATAACTGGTTTAGCAAAAGTTTGTGAAAGTGTAAATAACACAGCTATTATATTTGTTGGGTATTAGATCTTTACTTCCAGTAATAAGAACTGACTTAGAAGTGAAAGTTAGTCTAACTTTGACTGCGTAGTAAACTTTTCTACCATTTTCTTAATACAGCTTTTAAAATGAGTTGACTTTGCACCTACATAAGGCAAAACTAGTGTAATTTGCAACTACATTTTTCTGGCACATAGACGTCCATGTGGTTTATCATTTATAGCTTTTAATATTTTGTAGTTTATTACTTTCAGTTTTTAATAATCTGTGTTTTTCACTGAGCTCTTAGTCCTAGAAGTAAAGATCTAATATTCAACGAACATAAAAGCTGTGTTATTCCCACCCCCAAATACTGTTGCTAAAACAATTATATTGGTAAGACATATAAACACTTAGTTTTGAGAATAAGGTAACATGTTCCGAAATGTTAATTGAATAATAACAACAACAACCAAATGCTATTGGTATTATAACTAAGGATGTTATGAAAATATCATCAATAGCAGAGCACCAGATTAAGAGTCCAGATTGTGCAAAGAGTTACAGTGAAGCAAATTATAGTATGTTAGAAAAACGTTACAATTATATTATCTGGTTAAAATTGAAGCTATACTTACACTTATTTTCGAGACTACTTTATATAAACAAAACGAATCCGATCCCTTATTTTTTTTTAATTAAACCACTTTGCTGCTTTAAATAATAATTATGTTAGATTTCTGTTTTTATTAATAGCTTATGCTTGATTTAAATATAATTAAATTTTTGTTGTAGATGAATATATCAAGAAGCTTTACTGTTTATACTTTTTTTTTTCGTTACATAATATTTTATGGATTCTATATAAGGAATTTTTTATAGGCGTTCTACAATAAATCACAGTTGAGTTGTGTATTGAGATAAAGCTTTGTTATCGGTTTCCAAAAACTGTAGTTTTTTAATAAACAGTATAAAGTACAGACACTTTATTTATACAACTATTCAAAGTATAAATTTAAGTTTTTATTAACAAAAGATCCCAGTGAAACAAGTTTACTGGAATATATAATAATAAAAAATTATATAGTATCCTTCTTTTATTACACTGACATATGTTTCTGTGTATAACGGATTAACACACTTCAACTGAATTTTTTTTAATTAAATACTGTAAGAATAGAATAGAAGCTAAAGTAGGTGTATACATTTGTTCATTACAATAAAAATTATTGCTATATATTTTTAGAGGTTAATGTTCAATAATTGATAAAGTACTTAATGTAAAGTCTGACTTTTATAAAACTATATAATTTTATACATTAATTTTTTATAAGCGCTGTATAAACTTACTACTAATACAAAAAATTTAACCAATATCAAACGCATTGAATCCTTATTAAACACTTTTAAATAAAAGCAATCAATTTTAAGATTTTAGTTATCTTTTGATTAGCATATATATATACATAACTTTTTTTCTTTAGAATTTTTTATCGAAAGCTCTGTATAAGCTATCATATCAAGTATAGATAAACTCGTGAAAAAGATCATTACTTATTCTAAGAACAATGACTAATAGGGGCGTGGTGACCTTTAAAAGCTACTTTACAAAAGTTTTCTATTCATTTTCTTATAATTTACATACAAAAGAGCCTTGTTACTTAAAGTACTAGTAAGACAAAAACAATAGTATGTAATAGTAGTGTAGAAAGAGCTTTTGTTTTTTAGTTTAAAAGTACACTTTTGTGAATTAATTTTACTTGATCAAAACAAAAGTTAAATATTTTAATAAATTAAAATGAACGTTGTATAAAAACTTTTTCACTTTTAAAGTCAAAACACAAAAGTTTTGTATTATTATAAATTCTCTAGTTTTCAGTTTATAGTGCTAATATTCACAAATAAACATCAACTTTAAAATTATAACTATGCATATATCAATCAGCGTAATAAATTAAGACTATTGAACACGATAAAGAAATCGATACGCAAAAATTTTGTCCAGTCAACTATAATGTTCTGTAAAATATGTAATATTTAGTATTGTGATTAAAATTTGTATATTTTGGTTTTACTTTACAGATAAACATCTTTATACATGTAGCACATAAATAATATTTTTAAAGCTCGTACATATAAAACAATCAAGTGTTAGTAAATTTTTACTAAACTAAAGCTTTTACGTACAAAATAATGTCAAACAACTTTTTGTGTGATCAGATATTCTTAAGATATAAACCAATGTAAAACAAATTTTCTTAAGTTTAAAACCACTGATTAAACTTATGAATGTTTTAATATGCGCTTAGGAACTAAATTTATTAAAATTTGTATTTAGCTCTTTTAATAAATGAAAGTTCGAAGGCGTCTTTTTTTTTTAAGTTTTTGACACCTTTTTATAATATCAAACTTTTTATCTTTAAAAACAAAGTTTATAAACTTTAAATAAAACTATCTTTTTTTATAGAAGGACAGAATAAGGCCGTCAGAAAAATATCTTTGATTAAAAATAAAAAATTATGTTTTTGATAGTATAAATGACCAAGCGTAATTATTTACTTTATAAATGCTCTTTGTTTTTCTATGTTTTTAAAATACCAAAGAAACCATAGAAAATGATTATTTTGAGTGTGTATAGTTTTATATTAGATGTAAATGGTTAAAGAAGTCTCTCACTATTTTAATCTCGCAGAGTGAAAAACGTTTTAAATTTTACTGACAACAATATTGTTAAATTTTGTTATAAATTTTAAACAGAATACCTATTAAATATGTTATTAAGTATAAAAATGTTAGATAAAGTAGTTTATATATATTTTTTTCATATGATTAAACTTCGAATAAAACGACAACTATAACAAAACGAATAAGCTAAACTATATTTTTTGATAGTGATCAGAATTTGAAATGTTTTATAATAATGTAAAATGGTTGGGTATTTACTTATAAACTATCATATCTCTAAAATAAAACAACAAATAATATATTCAAAATTTCAATGGAGCAACTGAAGTTTTAAAAATAAAAATTTTCTTAAGTTAACATAGCAAAAAACTGCTTTGATATGTTAAAAAAATAATGATTTTGACTACGTTCGAGCAAACTAAAGATATATTGATTGATATAGTTTTTTGTTAGTATTGTTTATTGAAAGATAAAAAAAGCGCTCAAAAAGTTTGGTCTAAGGACCTGGTGTACAAAAGAACCTTTCAGTTATCGAGTCGTACACCACGTTAGGAAAGAACAGTATCACAAACTCAGTGAGACAAAGTAGTTTAAGAAGTCACTACTGCTTAATTTCAATACAAACAAACTTAGATGATAAGGATTTCAAAGAGCTTTTAATTATAGTCTTGAATACTTAGGTATTCGCTATAACAACAAAAAAATTCTTCGTTAAGTCTCTTTGAGTAAAATAGTTTTTATAATATATCGATAAATTACTTGAGCTAGGCTGATTCTAAGCTAAATTTTTTTCAGTTTAGACCGCTTTGAAAAATAAGTGTAGCGGTTAAATCATAAACAGTTATTAGAAAACGTTTTGTTTTAGCTAAAAGCTTATATTTATAAAATTTATAATAATCAAAAGTTTACGAATTTTTAATCTTATATATTTATTCTAATAGTTTTAATAAAAATGACCATACTGTAGTTAGGGTATAAAGTTTCAAAAGCAGTGTAATTTTAACAACTCATAACATTCTTACAAGCGTTAAAACTTAAAAGGTAAACATTTTTAATTTATAATTCCTTTAAAAATTAATATAAAATTAGTCGACATAATTTTCCAACTAATCCAAAAAAATAAATTACGCAGAAGTATTTACTCGTGAATGTGTGTGCAAACACTACTACTTGTATGTGAAAGTACTTGAAACATTCCCTTATACAATCCATTCGCCCCAATGCTGTTTTACTAATGTTAAATTAAAGTGAAGAGCTCAGAATGAGTGTGTTTAAACTTATAAGCCAAGACCTTTTATGGTTGCTTTGGTTTTAAATTAATAAAGGAGCTTTTCATTATATTGGTATAGAAAATGATTTAATTTTGTTTGAAGTAAAAAACTTCAGTGATGTTTGAAAAGACAGAACTTAATTAAATTTAGTGTTTATTTTAGTTGCTAGGTTTTTTCTTTTATTTTGATAATGGAAAATTTTAGTTTAAAAAGTAGTTAATTAAACGTTTTAATACTTTTTATTTTAAACGATAAAAGAACTTTATGTTAAACATTTAGTTTTATACTGAATTTAAAAGTAACTTTACTAAAGAAAGTTAAAATGGGTTTATGTAAGTTTCCATAACACTTTGGTATAAATTAAAAAACTCAAATATATCAAGCAAATGTACTCTAGGCTTTAAACTGTTACTATGCAGTTGTAAATCAAACCTTAAAGTTAAACTTTATTGTAAAAGTTAAAATCTTGTGTGTTCTTTGAATTAAGATTTTATGTTTTATAGGAGCACAAAACACACGTCCAATGTTTACATAAACGTTTTGTGTGCGTCAAATCTCTGGGTCAACATGACTAGTCTTACATTACACAATTACGTTTTTGTTGAATATTTAGTTTGTGTTTAATCTATCAATTACAGTAAATGTTTGTGTATTAAGTTGATTTATTTAAAAATTTACCTATTTGTTTGTTATTTATTTTGAAACCATGAGTTTTCGAAGTGTGTATATAGACTGTTAATTTAAACAGTTAGCTTTTTCTTCTGTAAATATGATTTGAACTGTTTTTAAAAAATTGAAAACGTTATGTTTAATATATACTACAAAATGTTTAATTAAAATATATTCTTTTTAAAGATTAAAATTTATATTGCATTGTAGAACTATAAATAATATTAAACTACAATAAAATTTACTTCTAATATAAGCTTTATTTAACCATTTGAACTTTTGATATTTAATAGTAAAAATCCTTTTTAATTGAAAAAAAATTGTTATATTTTTTTATTGAAAAAACTTTAAGGTTGTTGAATAGTAAGTTAACTTCAAGAATTACATTTCATAGTTTAAATTTAAGATAAAGCTAATATTGTGTAGGGTTCAAATAATTTATGTTAGTTTCAGCTAAAGTTAAAAATATTTTATTAACAAATAAGTTTTTAACGTATTTAATATTTTAAATTGCTTATATGTTTTTTTTCATCAGTTTGTTTTCGTTATAAGTTCAAAAATAAATATCGTTTACAATCATTTAAACAGTAATTTTCAATTACTTTTGTAGTAATGTGATTTTAAGATTTATATATAAAGCTAAACAACATTAATAGTTTAACCTTAATAACCATTTATATCTGTTTTTTTGAAGTTTGAAAATAATTAAAAACAAATTCTCAAGGTTTTTGGTTCTTGAACCATAAATTACTTAAAAATTTTTATAATTATTGAAAAAAAATTTTAAGAGGTTAATTTTTTTCTAGTTTTAAAATTGTTTATTAATAAGCATTTTATTGGACAAATCAAATAAAATAAGTTTAGTCACTATTAACGCTTAAAAAAAACCTAATTTTGAAATCAAATATTAGAAATATTTCAAGCTAATAGTTTGATAATAAAGATTCTATCGAAGCAAGCTCCCTGGAACATATAATAAAAACATAGCATATTGTGCAAATTGTTTTTATTAAGTTTAAAATATTTCTTTTTTTGCCAATACTTGTTCAAAAGCGATTTTTATGTACAAACTTCAATAAACAGTATTATTAATATTATTTTAAAATGGTTTAAAACATTTTGAATTTTGTAAAATGTTGCTTGCATGCAGTATTAAATTTAGGACTAACTTATTAAAAAGTTGAAAGCTGTACATTTTTAGTGTAAGTGTTTCATAATATCTTTGTAATAATATAACTTAATGTATGTATTTGAGAGCTAAAACTAACAGTTTTAGAAATACTTTTACGAGTATTTACCCAATAAAATAAGCTCGCGCTCGCTACTTAATAAAACTTGAGGGTAAGTTTCAATAACTTAAATATTTCTAGCGTGGGTAGGCTAATGACCACCGTTAGTGGCAGCAAAGAAGAGTTGCTAGGCAATTTGTTACAACATTTTTCTTTCGTAACATGGTTATTTAACAAAATATTCTTTTGTCGTGAATAAACTAAAAGTTTGGTGCTTCCTTTAAAACCCTAGACGTGCAATAAAGCACTGTCAGTCAAGAAGTATTTAAGATAGTCTTTATATCTTTAAAAAATTCATTACTTCTTAAAAAAAGTAAATTTGATAGATAAAGAATTGTTTTATTTTGTGTTAATAACAAACCGAATGAAATAAATATATAAAAATGGTCTATCTCAGTTTGTTTAGATTTGTTTTTAGCAAAAAGACATCTAACTTTTTTACATTAAATGCTTAACATATTTTGACTGAAAAAAATTATTTATAGAATGCAAAAAAATCATACCATACTCTAAATATAAGAAAACTAGTTTATTACGATATAATACCATGTTTATTTAAACTTTTTTATCATAAACGACCATTACTATCGAATGATAAAATTTATACTCATACAATTTACAAAACTTATTAGTATTTTGACGAAAAAGGTAATACTAACAATAAAAACGAACAAGTTTTGTGTTCTTTTTAGTACAAATCTATCTTGTATACATAAAATAAATAAGGATATTTAAAAATCAAGCTTAGATTTTTTTAAACTGTTCTGTTCAAACACTTTATTTTCTAGATATTTAGAAATCTTTTAGTTTAAGCGAGATTTTTTTCTAAATCGAAAGTTTTTTTTGTCGTCACAAAGCATTTAAAGCATAGTAACTAAACGTAAGCAGATTGTTAAAATATCTTTAATCTTTAATTAGAGCTTAATCATTAACTTAATAAATTTATTTTTTTTATGAAAGTTTTAAAAACCTAATGAACTTTTAGAAACAGTTTGAACTAATTGTCTTATTGATAAGTTATAGAAACCTTGTACAAACTCAATTAACTTTATAAAAAAAATAAAAATAAACTTTGATCAAAAATTTTAAAGTATGTATAAGTTAGCTAAATAAAAAAAAAATAAAACAGAATTTAAGTTATCTTTGTTTTATAAACCCTGTTTTATACGTTCATTTTAATATGTATAATAAGTTTTTAAATTACTAAACTGTAGAAAGTTTTCAAAACAGCTTATTTAGGCAAAAATTATCTTAAACGAAATAATTCATGTGTTTTAAAAGCTTTAGTTTTTAATTAAAAAAAGGGCTTATCTGTTTTGTTTTTAGAAACGAGTTTTTCTTTCCACTTTAAACATTGAACTTGATAAGGCGCAAAGCGACCAACACATCACTTTAAGCCTTAAAAAAGAAAAAAAAGAGCTTATCTTAAACCATAATCATTTTTGACGCTTATTGTTTTATGCTTTTTTCCTCATTTTCCTATAAATTTTTCATTTTAGTAGGAACATTTTAAACGCAGTTTTAGTGTGTAATAAACACAAGCATAGAAAACAACAATTAGTTTGACGACAAATTAAAAAGAGTAAGAGCTAACTTTACGAATTTTAGTTTTTTTCTTAAATGTTGTTGAAAAGTAAGCTAAATTTATTTAATTTTATTTATTTAATACTTTCTTTATTTAAAACTAGTGTATTAAATATTATAAATCGAGTTTATAACTCTAAACTAGTACATGCTTTAAAGTAAAGATATTTTTCAGAAATAAGTTGTAGTCCAAAAGCTTTGGAAATTTCAATAAGTTTAAGAAAGAAAAAAAAAAAAACAGCAGTATGGGTTGTAGCTCGAGCAAAGGAACAAAAACTATCCAGCAAACATCGGAAAACAAGCTAGTTGAGGATAAAACAGCCTCTGAATCTAGCTGTAAGCGATTAATTCTTTAAATATACTATATTCAAATTAGTTCAAGATATCCCTTTTAACTTACATTTGTTCTTTCACTCCTTAGTTACAACAAAAGCTTTAGGGTTGGTTTTTGTTATTATTTGGATTAAGACCGCATCTTATAAAATTAGGTTAGGTTAAACAAACAAAACTTCATAATTTAAAGTATTTTTGAATATCCAACTATGAACTTGTACGCAATCTTACTTTGTAATAGAAAATCGTAAAAACTTATTCTATTGTTAGAAGTTTAAACAAACAAAGAAAATGCTTTATTCGAAAACAATTGTCATCGATGAAAAAATGTAAACTCAAGAAAACTTTTCGTACAATTATTTTTTATGTTTTTTTAAGAACAAAAGCACATGACCTCTTTGTTAATTTTTGCTGCAAAGCGGCAACTTTTGTGTTATGCTTACATAATTTTGATATTATACGAAAAACTTAATACGTAATGAGAGTTTTCTAACAATATAAAATATTTTTCTCACAATTTTTTGTATAAAGAAGTTTCACTTACTTTTTATTATTATCTGAATCATTTAAATTATGTTCAATTAGTCGTTGCTACAGATATTGATTATAGTTATAATGAAAAATAATTTAAAAAATTTACCTTAAAGTTTTTAAATAAGGCTACGAAAAAAAGCATACTTTAATAGATAGTTTAATAAACTTGTAATGAACCTGTAGATTAGTTATTATTTTACTTATCCAACAAACAAACCTCTTAACTTGATTTTTTCAAAGCAAGTAATTTAATATAATTAATTAGTTTTGTTGATTATTACTTCTTATGATTTTTTCGAGGTGGTACTTGATCAACGTTATAACTGTGAGAAACGTTGACTAACTTATTATCAAAGGTAGTAAGAAATACTAGAAGTGTTTTTCAAAATTATTAATTTAACTGTTAATGTAAATTATTAACTAAAATTTTATACTACAAGTAATCCTTGTTATACATTTTACGTCTAAATCTTGAAGATAATTAAAATGTACAACTAATTTGCGATAAAGGTATTTTATGTATGTTAAAAGGTTTTTATATACACTCTATATACAATATAAATATTATAGTCTATATGTATTATGCGGGAACGGGTCTAAACTGCAGGAAGACAAAAATTCAAAAGTTTACTAAATTACACGAGGGGACTAAATTGCACGAGAACAAAATTGCACGAGTGCACAAAATTACACAAAGCCAAATTTGCAAAAAGCCAAAGTTACACAAAGCTAAAATTGCACGAAGGCACAAAATTGCATAAAGCCAAACTTGCAAAAAGTTAAAATTGCACAAAGCTAAAATTGCACGAGGGAACAAAATTGCACGAAGACGATTTTGCACCAAGGTCATTTTTGCACGAGTTACATTGTTGCACGTAAGTAAAAAAATAAAGAAAAAATTAAAATAGAAAAAAAAAAAAATTTAAATAAGAAAAAAAAAATTACTGACCAAGGGTAAGGGTTAGGGGTAACAGTGATAGTAAAAAAAAATTAATTAAAAAAATAAATTTAAAAAATATATATTAAAAGAAAATAAATAACTTAATGACCGAGTGTAACGGTTAGGAGTAACAGTGATAGAAAAAAACTAATAAAAAAATCATTAACCCGTGCAAAATTGTCTCCGTGCAAAATCGTCTGCTCGTGCAAAAGTGTCGTCGTGCAAAATTGATCCTTCGTGCAAAATTATCTCCGTGCAATTTTGTGAACTCGTGCAATTTTGTACGCTCGCTCAATTTAGACAGCACCCGTATTATGCATCTATAGCATTCTATATACTTTTTATACTTTTTTTTATCTTTTTTCACTTTAAAATAAGTTTAAAAACTTTAATTTTAAAACTTATTTTTTATTACATTAAAGTTAGTTTTTTATTTTAATTTAAAGAATTTTGAAACTTATTTAACAAACTTTATCCAACTGTATACGTATTTATCGTCATTTAATTAGCTTAAAAACCTTTATTTTAAATTAAAAGCTATTTCACTAAATAAAACTATTCATTAAAACTATGAATAAAGTTTCTAAAGTTTTATTCAAATTCGAATTCTTTAATAACAACTTCCCAAATATTAAACTAGATAATAAAAACTGGAAATATAGTTTTTAATGAGTCGTAAATCAGTCCCTAAAAATTCTTCTTAATAATAGTTATAGATTAGTTTATCTTTTCAAACGTGTAAATTAATAAAGTCTCAATTTCTTAATTTTTTTTTGAAATTGTATAAATACAAAAATGTTCTATTTAAAAATTCAATAGATTTTAGTTTATAAGTATTAAAGTTAACGTGATTTGTAGAATGATGATGACATTATAATATAATTTTCTGTTGTATCTTTATTATAAAAATTATATAAAAAAATAATCTCTACATACAAATCGTTACTTTAAAGACGTCTTTTAGGTTTTTAAAATTGGCATTTAAAAGATAAAAATACAAAACGACACTTTTTTATTTACCTTTGGGTTTGGTTAAGTCGTAACTTTTAATTTTTTTCTATGGCCATGTATTAGTCTTTTTTTTTAAATTTATATTTAAAATTATAGGTTCAAAATTTTATTTACAGTTTGTTTTAGTTTGTAAACTTCAGTAAATTTTAAAAAAATTTTCGTACAAATAAGTATAATTCTAAACTTTAATATTGTATAAATGAAATGCTTTAAATTGGTGGCTCTTTACTCTTTATTAAATAAAAAACTTTAACCCTCATAAAAACAGTTTTTTTTTCTCTACACATTTTATTTTTAAGCTAATTTTTTTTTTCTTATTTTAAGCAGAGTAACCCTTAGATAAAAAGTTAAATGGTAAGTTGTTTTAATATCTGTATCAAGTATAACACTAAGTTGCACAATAATCTTTGTAACTTAAGTTAAAAGAAACAATAGATAAAGTGAAACTCTAATAAAAAGTTAAATCTTTTATTAAGTTTAATACTGAATTGCTGTGAGAAAAATCAGAAAAAGGTTTTTTTTGAATTTGGTATTAAATTTCGTTCTATAAATTCAGTACAATTGTATCTTACACTTTGAGTACACTTACAAATAGATTTACTTATTAGATATATACCAACTTTTAAGATACTTGAGTTTGTTTATTTAATTCAATTCATACTTTAAGATGCGATTTTCATAGGCCAACGCATTAAGACAACAAAAAAGATCAAATAAACTTAGGGTATTTCCTTATAAACTTTGCTATACAAAACAGAGAAATATTTCAGTTAGCAAACAAAATAAATAACTTTGAATAATGAAATAGCTTTATATTTTATAAAGTACTTTATTTTTAATTTTTGAATGGTATTTATTACTTTTGTTTAATCAACTACTTTAAGCCTAAACAAAAGTATATTACGTAATTCACAAAACGTAAAAGATGTGTTTATAAAAAGTACTAAGAAAATAATTTTTAGTTTATAAAACAGATACCATACAAAATTTAAATCAAACACTACTAAATTTTTGTTTTAAACGTAATTTTATATATTTAAAATAAATATAATTTTTAATAAAAGTAAATAGTAATTGTTTTACAAAATCTAACGAAGTATATAAAATTATGTATTCATACAAGTTCGCTTACGAAGTGAGTTTATTTTTTGGAAGTCACTTATCTAATTAGAAATCTTACATTTTGATAAAATTTAAGTTTATTTGTTGAATACAACTGTAATAAAAATTAAGAACAGTTGCAATTTTTTGTGGGATTTACTTGAAAACTATCGTACATAAGTGTTATATATACTTTTGAAAAAATCTCTATAGAATATAGCAAATAAAAAGGTTAAAAATCTTTGTTTCAATGAAAGCTAGTTACAACTTTCTTTTTAAAACTTTACACATTAAAAGTAGTTAAATAATGCCTCGTTTTTAACTTATAACATAGTTATCAAGTTTAGAATAAAATTATTTTTCACTTAAGTAAATATGATTACTTATTGATAATATTAGGAGGTTGTACATATTTAGTATAAGTTTTGAGTTTTACAGAACTTTAGATAATATAGACTCTTCAAGTTTCAGCACGCTTATCGTTTAAAATTTTCTTTTGTCAACAATAAATGTCGCTCCAGACCATAAAAACTTAAAGAGTAATGTTTATTTTTGTTACAATAAATTTCAAATACAGTAGCCATAGCAGCGTACGCGTAAATCCATGGTTTTGACTTTAAAGAGTTAAATTTAGTAAACAGTTTGAGTTTTAAAATAACTGATTTTTTAATTTGAAACATACTAAATTATTTTTCTTGAACAACTGCATAAAATCTTATAATACGGTTTTTACAAGGTTAATAAAATAATCAATACCTTTTAATATTGTGGGCGTTAATAAAATATTTTAAGCCTTAATTATATAGTAACATAAGAACTATTAATACATAATTTTGACTTTTTTTCAACAAGTACTAAAAACCAAAAGTTTGTTTGCTATTTAGAAACTTTGAAAAAAATATTTAACGACATTGATGAATACTTTACTAAGTTATATTACTCATAGCTTATCTTAATTTGGCAAACTTTATTGAATAATTATACTTCGCATTAACAAAGTTCCTAACTAAAGTTTTTCAAATATAATCTTGTTGAAAATAAGTCAATAAAAATTGATTAATGAGTAGTTAAAACTTCAAAATAAAGCATTTCTAACTTCAAAGGGGCTTTAATTTTTCAAAGAAATTAAATAAAAATATAAGTATACATTAGGATAAATTTACTGTAAAAGGATTTTGTGATTCAAGATGTTAAGTGTTAGTAACAGTGAAAATATATTTAAAGTAAATAAATCCAAATAGACAAAACATTTAATAGAAAACTCATTTCTATTAAAGTAATAAGCATAAATCAGTATTTAAGAAATGATAGTCTAAGCAGTTTAAATTATAAAATACTTTAATAAAATGCTTTTTTTATAAGTACACAAAACCTTTAACCACAGTTTGTTTCCCTTTATAACATCATAATGAGATTAAGAATGTTTTGTTACTTGTCTTAACATGTTCTGTCTTACACTTGATAAACATTCTTTATTATTATCAGTTTTGTTAAACTGTTTTAGTATTACATAAAAGTAAGTTGAGTATAAAAAGCACTTTTATGTCTTGAATCAGAACTAATCAAAAAGGTAAGTAGAGTCAAAAATAACAAAAAATTACCATATTCTTATAAACATTTAAAGGTTTTTTAACTTAATCTAATCATTTTTGAACATAACTAACTTAGCCTATCATACTTATACTCTAAATTTTAAAAATTGTAAAATATATACTTCAAACATTCCAAAATTTACAGTGGTACCGAATGGACAAAATGGTCACATTCCAACTCCCCCTCCAAGCGCCCCAACAACTGCTTGGAGTAAGAATTTTGTTATTGTAAACTATTTAAATTTTACATGGTTGTGAAACTGGTTATAGCAGAATAAAAACGTACAACTTTTGAATTGTTTTTTCTAAAAAATAGAATTACATAACAGTAAGTTTTGTTGAATATGATACTAAAAATATACTACTAAATGGCTTAAAAGTACTAATATAAAACAAAAATCGACAAATCTTTATTATTGAAAATTTTGTATTTGTTTTTTGTTTGCTGTAATTTATTAAAACTGTACTCGATGGCTATTTTTTAAGCTTTATAATGGTTATAATCGGCAAAAAAACAGTTTTAAACTATTGCTAACTTGTTAATAACATTATACTAATACTAGCATTTTTTATAAGTTATCTTGATACCAACAGCAGACAGCGAAACGCCGCAAAAAGCTTCAAAACCTCCATCGAGAAAATCATCTGCGAGATCACGCCGCTCCTCGGCCAGATCAAACAAGTCGTTGGTGCAAACGGTCAATATCGTCAACGATGACGTAGTATCCGATGACGTAACACCAGCTGATCAAAAGCCAGTTGAAGAGGTCGAAACAGAGCTCGTGGCAGAAGTTCCGGGAACAGTCGAGTCGGCTGAGGATGCCAAATCAGAGAAGTCTGTGAGCGGTGAGGCTGAGCCGGAAGCTCAAAAGCCCGAAGAGGAAGCTGAAAAAGAAACTGTAGAAGAAGTAGAAGAAGTCGAGCAAGTGGTCAAACCACAAACTCCTGACAAAGTAACCGAGGTTGCTGATGCAGTTGAAAGTTAGTGCAAGTTTTTTTAGTTTTATAACGGTGTATACTTGTAGTACGTTTAAAGGGTATTTACTAATAAAATACTTTAATACTGTTTTGACTCCTAAAATCTAGCATTAAATTAAAGCTCTAAGGAACATACACTTATAATTTATTATGGCTTCTAAAATCTTTGAAATAAAATACATTTAGAACTTTATGTACTTCTATAGACCTATTTAAGAAATTATTTTAAATATTTCCTATAAACTAACTAACTTTTAAAGATAAGTCGGATTCAGATTAGGAATGTCGTCTCAGTAAGTTTTAATTTGATAAATGGATGGCAATTTGAAACACTTATAGTGTTATAATTTAGCTTCACAATTTAATTAATTTTAAAAAGTATCGTTTTTTCCATTTAGAATAAGTTTTTTTAAAGGTGTTTAGAATATTTTTAACACTTTAGTTTAAACGAAATTATAGCCTGTAATTTATTAACTTCACACGTAATTTATTCACAATTCTTATACCCGTAACAATCATTTTTAGATATAAAAATGAATGATAATTTAGGCGTTGAAGACGCTTCTACCGAAGAAGCTGCACCAGCAGCAGATAACTTAGTAACAGAGGAAGTAGCTTCTATTGAAGAAGTTGAAGTTGTGGCTGTTGAAGCTGCAGTAGAAGGAAAAGATATCGAGATTTCTGAAAAGGTTATTGAAAAAGATCTAGAAGTAGAAGAAATTGAAGAAGTTTCTGCTAATAAACCTGTTGAAGTAGTTCCAGCTGAGGAAGCTGCTCCAGCAGAAGAAGCTGCTCCAGCTGAGGAAGAAGCCCCAGCAGAAAAATCCGCTCCAGCAGAAGAAGCCGCTCCAGCTGAAGAAGCTGCCCCAGCAGAAGAAGCTGCCCCAGCAGAAGAAGTAGCTCCAGCAGAAGAAGCTGCCCCAGTTGAAGAAGCTGCCCAAGTTGAAGAAGCTGCCCCAGCTGAAGAAGCTGCCCCAGCTGAAGAAGCCGCTCCAGCAGAAGAAGCTGCTTCGGCTGAAGACGCCGCTCCAGCTGAAGAAGCCGCTCCAGCAGAAGAAGCTGCCCAAGCTGAAGAAGCTGCTTCAGCAGTAGAAGCTACCCCAGCTGAAGAAGCCGCTCCAGCAGAAGAAGCTGCCCAAGCTGAAGAAGCTGCTTCAGCAGAAGAAGCTACTCCAGCAGAAGAAGCCGCTCCAGCAGAAAAAGCTGCCCAAGCTAAAGAAGCTGCTCCAGCTGAAGGAGCTGCTCCAGCAGAAGAAGATGCTCCAGCAGAAGAAGCAGCTCCAGCAGAAGAAGCAGCTCCAGCAGAAGAAGCTGTTCTAGCTGAAGAAGTTGCTCAAACTGAAGAAGCAGCTCCAGCAGAAGAAGTAGCTCCAGCTGAAGAAGCTGTCTCAGCTGCAAAAAGTGCTCCAGCTAAAGATGCAGTCCCAGCTGAAGAAGCCGCTCCAGCTGAAGAAGCTGCCCCGGCTGAAGAAGCTGCATCTGCAGAAGTAGCTGTTCCAGCAGAAATAGCAGTAGAAGCGAGTACAGAAGCACCTGAAAATTCATTAAAACCCTCAAAACCATCTACACCAGAAGTTAGTAAAACGGCAGAGCTAACTTTAGAAGAAGTAAACGTAGAAATCAAAGTTGACTCTCCAAAAAACAAAACTGATGATTGAGTTTCTCAATTTTACAACGGTAGATTGAAAGTTTAGATAGCAGCAAGTTTAGGTAGTGGCTAGCAAATTTGATAAAACTTTTGACTTATACAAGGTTTTACTTCAGCATGTTTTAATAACTTAATTGTACAACTTTTATAAATAGAATTGGTTATAAAAAATTTATCAAGATTATATTAGTTGAGTCTTGCAGCTATATTGAATGATTATTTCATAAATTTAAGTAGACTTTAGTATACATTTATAACTTTCTAAAATAGCTGATTGTTTTTAGAAGCATGAAACTTATTAAAACTTTCATAAGCAATGCTTTATCATGAACTAAGCCAATAGTATATCATTTAGTTTTTAAACCTTTAAAATACTGCATGAAATTTTTTGCTAATGTAGGAATTATAGTTAAAATACTAGTTAATTAGAGTAACTACTTAAAGTTAAATGAAGCTCATGATTTATTCTTAAAGTTTAACTTTGATTACGAATTTATCAAGTAAACAAGGGAAAAAGTATGATTTAAAAAATTTAAGTTGTTAAGAAAATATTATTATAACGTTACATGAGAATAAAAATATTATTTAGCAACAATTTAAACTTAGAAAATTGTTCAATGAAAAAGTTATCGTTCATATTTTGCTAAAGTTAATATACAAATTTTATTATTTTTTTTTATATTATTGCTTGTTCAAAACTTAGTATTTATGATTATAAACTAGTGTTGCATACTTATACTTACATCCATTTCAATAGGTAGAAAACGCTCTTGCTACTAAAAACTTAGTACTTTTATTCAAAAACTGCCAAAGTTTAAATAAGCATTGAAAAAGTGTACCTTATTTTAAAACTACTTTATAAAGTAAATTACACCTGAAGCTTTAAATAAAAAGTACATAGTTATATGTTACGGTAGAAAAAATACTTAAGTACTATGATCATGGTAAAACAATAAATGTGAAATGTCTCAGACTTTAAACAAAAAAAAATCTTAGAGAATTTGCTTTTTAGATGTGTAAACACAGTTCCTTTTAACTAAAGTGAACAATAAACGTTTTTTAAACAGGTCCAGCTGCAAACATCACAGAAACCCAATCAAATTTAGATAATACTTCTTCTTTATATAAATCTCAATCACTCGAAAAACTTGCAGCTTTGGACGACGACTTCTCAAGTTCGCAGCCACAGTCTATTGGTGATGCTGTTAATAACGAACCCATTGAACTTCACTCTGATGAAAAAATTCAAAATAATTCAACATCTGAACTAATTCCTGAACAAAAACAAGGTGAACTTGAAATTCCTTCAGTGAAAATTGATAGTGAAACAGGTGTAATAATTTCTGAAAACTTAGAAAGTGATACAGCTGATTTAAATTCACTTGAAAAGTAATAACATCGCTTTTTAGAAACTTTTCAAAAGTTTATTTTCACAATAACAGCATCACCATATAAAAAACTTTTACTGTGATACTAAACTTACACTTTATTTTTTTATTTGTAAAACTAGAAACGTCCAAAACTTTGCAGTCATTTTTTTTGTTCAGTACTAGTTGTTCTAACATTGCAAATAACTTCTTATATTTGTTTTTTATTAATAAACTCACAACATATATTTAAATGCATTTCTATTTTATTTAGTTAAAACTTATAAATTAAACCAATATTTTTAAAAATATACAAAAAATATATAATACAGTTATATTGAAAAAAAAAACTAAAAAAAAGGTCATAAATAAAAGGTATATAAAATTTAAGTTTAATAATATTTTTTATTCTAATAAAAGAATGTGTTTAGACGTTTTTTAAACCCCGATTGGCTTTTTTAATTTTGATTTTTATTTTACTCCTTTTAGCAGTCATTTTTAAAGATGGTCATTAAAAAGAGCGTATGTAAACAACTAATATTTCTAAAAATTTATTTTTTGGCTATTTGAGAAGACAATTTGATACAAATAATTTTTTACTTAATTATAGATTTAACTTTTTACCTTACAATTTTTGCGTACAAAATTATTTTATAAGCCTATAAAAATAAAAATTTACTTGAACTACTATATCATTTACGTTGAAGATATGAAAGTTAAGCTATAATAACGATTAACTTTTATAAATCATGCAGTTTGGTATAAAACGATTGTTTTAATTAACTTTGACCATATTGATCTCAAAAAGAAAATTAATATTTGGTGACAAATAGGCTTATATTTGTAAATGTTTGTACAAGTTAAGTTAATAAACTATCTTGAAAACTTTATAAAATGCTTAAAAATTATAAAATACTGCTTTAATACACTTTTTACTTAAATGTATGTTTTGACTCTTTTTATACACAGTCTTTGTTTTATATATAAAACAACTTAACTTTATTAAAATAAAAGATCACAATAATCCATTAACAACGAATCAACTTTTGCCTAATTTGACATATACATATAAGCAACTTAGTTCATATGTCTGTTTACGAAATTTAAACTATGTGACTGTATAGAATTATGAGCTGTAGAAAGCAAAAATAAAGTATAAATAAACTGGATTGAAGTTAATGATGTACAAAATAATTTTAACTTCAAACTTAGTTCTTTTTTTTTCGGAAAAACAATTTTTTATAAAATAACTGCGGCCGCAAGAAACTTTTAAAGAAAAATTGTCCTGCGACTTATAAAAGGCTGTCAACTTTTAGTGTAAATCATACTTGTTAAAACGAACTGCTTAATTCACAAATAAACATTGATTCTCGAACATGAATTTTAATTATAAATCTTTATAGAGTATTTATTTTTAAGTACGCATAGCAACAAAAGCATTCTGGTAACACTAGTATAAATATTTAACCCCCATTAAAATTGTTTTTACACGAGTTGCCAAGAGGTGCAAATACTTTTTATTCAATTGAATATTATATATAAAAAAGTTTTTTTATAGATGTACAAACTTTTTTACTAAGACTTATAAAAACTACAGTCAATGTGCTGAACAACAAAGACATTTTTTATAGTTGTCTTGCGCTTAACTACTATCAAATGGTTAGGACTAAAACAACAACAGACAAATGCAAAACCTTTACAAGATTTACTGAAGTCAAAAATTAAGAACTAAAGAATCCTTTTTTTTATAATTTTACTTAATCCCGATCACTTTTAACTCTTTAAGGACTTGGGCTAAGAGAGTCGGATACGGATACCAACAATCATCTTTAAGTTTAGTGGTTCCAAGATTGCTTACCGAACTGGTTTGGAATCTTTGGATATTCTGGTATAATAACTAAATTTGCACGAACTAAATACCATAGAACTATTTTGATTCAAAAATTCTGTGTTGTTGTAGTTCACAAAAAAAAAACTATCATTCAACTGATTCAAAAACAATTGAAACTTTAAATTTTAGTGCAAGAGATTGTATTGTAAAAATTTTAAACCCCGAGTTGCTTAGTTCCACTATCTCGAAGTTTTTAGTTTGTTTTAAACCTTGATTTTTATTTACGTTGCAAGCAACAGGTTTCGGTTTCTGTGATTTATGTTGTTTTAGTTGGCAACTTGGAAACTGCTCACTTTTTAAATAATGCTTATCAAACTTTTCACTACTTATTTTAGAAAACTTGGCAACTTTTTACACTGCAGTTGCAGTTTTTTTGAAGAAGCACACAAAGAAAACTGACAGTAAACGTTGTTGATGTTCATAGTGGGTTTCTTTAGCAACTTTTGAGCTTTTTCTTCACATTTCGGCAAGACGTAAGAATTTTTCTTTTTGCAAGTAGCATCTCTCAAAACAATTTTCGGTATTTTAACTCTTCCATGATTTGGCTGCAAATTTTAACTTAAGTGAGACCTTATTTCTTTCCGGCATTCATTTTGCTTTTTACTCTGTCTAAATTAAAATTTAGTCCTTAAATTGAGTTAGTGTTTGAAAAAAATTAGAAATACAAAATCAACTATTTATTCTAAACTATCTATTTATAAATCAATTAACTTGATTTTTATACAGGTTAGATAAAAACTTATATTATTAAAGTTCTATAAATCTAAATTCAGAAAATAAAATTGTTTTAATTACTGTTTTTAAAGCTATCACTTTAAAACATTTATATTAAATTTTATGCATTTCATGAAAAAAAAAATTGAGTAGGTTTTTAAATAGTTTATCGAATGACTTCTTAAAAGCATACAGATTAAAAATAACCTAAAACTATGTTTAGTAATGTGACTAAAAGTACATATTATTCAGTTATAGTTATAAGTTTTAAAAATGAAATATTAGATAAAACTTATTTTTAGCATTCAAATAGTAAACACTTTATCTTTTTAGTTATACTAAGACTTAGATTTAAGTTTTTGAGTAAGTTTATAACTTATAATTTTATAATTAGTATTAAGAGTGGAGTAAACTTTGATTTACAACTTTAACAAAAGCTCATATTAGTCTACGTTAACAATTAAAGTTTACATATTTATTGTTCAATTTATACAGTTACGACAATGAATAGTACAACCGCATGTCATCTTTTTACTAAATGTAATATTAAAATTTAACGTTGTATAAATCCACAAGTTTTATTATGCAACAAAATGTCCAAAACTTTTGGAAAATAAAAAAGGGTTATTTACCATGATCGGTTTAAATTTAAAAAAATTAAATTCTATTTGTATTAAACTATCAATTCTCATTACTTAAAAAAAAGTTTAAATTATTGAAAACTTCAAAAAACAATTTTTTTTATTAATACATGCAACAACATAGTCGTGAAAATTAAAATTAACGAAAAAGGGTTATTAAAGTACACAAAAAGCCGTTTTTGCTATTTATTAAGGTGCATCCAATGCCCCCATTAAAATTAAGCTTAGTTAAGTTTTTGTGCATGGCTAATCATATAAGTGACACCGAAAAAGTGTTAGTGAACAATTAAAGTCGATACCGTTGATCAACAGCTATTGTGACTAACAACAAGCTGTTATCATGAAGGTTCAAGTGTGAGCTGTTATTTGTAGTATTTAACTTTCTTTCGAAAGCCTCTTCCATATTTTCTGCCTAGATTGCTAAAGTTTTAGAACTTTTTTGACCTAGTAGACTAATCGTTGAATTTTTTTTTTAATATTTAGTACTTCCGCATGCCGAAATACACTTTACAGCAATGAGTTGTTTTTACTACTACACTTCTGCGTTTCAAAGCTACAATTTTCTGGCCAAATTAAATTTTTGAATTTTTTACTTAATGTTAAAAATGTTTTTTTTTGTTTTCTTTCTAATAAAATCAGTAATTAAAAAACTTTATTTTATTTCAAAGTGTTTAGTTTCAATAATATTCTTTATATTAAACTTGTTTTTTTATCACTCAAATCTTTGAAATATATTTTCATTTGTACATACAATCTTCTTTAAAATAAATGTTTATATAACTAATTCTTAAACAGTCGAAAACAACAACCTTTATTGATTTGTCAGAAATTTAAAAGGCGTTAAAGAGCAATAAAGATTTCTATTAAAAGAATTTCTTAAGCAAAAATACAATAATCTAAGTATAAAACTCAACGAAGATGGTCGAGGAAAGCAAAGTCTTTCCAATAAGTTGAATCTGGATCAGGCAAAACCTCAGCTGGGATCCGGCCGGATCCGGACCTTTCTTTAAATTAAAGATCAGGGCGTTTTCTTTAATTTAGATCAGGCTGGATCCGGATCCAAGCGTAAACGGCCAGATCCGACCGAATCTAATAAATCACTATTTTTAACAGTTTTTTATAAATTTAATGGGGTGATCTTCTTTTTTTAACTGAAGTTAGTTTTATTTCGTATAATTTTTTCAAAGCTATAATTTGTTTGACAGTTGTTTTAAGATAAGTTTATTTTTATAATAAGAACAATGTCGAATCGAACAAATGGCTAAAAGTTTACTATTGAAAATTGAAAGAATAAAAGTAGTATTGGCTTTTTTAAAAAGGACCTACGAAAACAGACTAAGTTAAGTTTAGTTTAAATTAACTACACAAGTTTTTCTTAACATTTAGTTAAAAATAGTATCGTCATAAAAAGTCAAATGGAAAAAGTATGTGTAAGGCATTTAATTTAGGAATAGGTATTTTTTAATAATTCAAAGTTATGTTTCAAGTAAAGTTAATAGAATAAAAAACTTAGTCAAAAAACTAAATTATAAAGTAAAACATCACAAAACTTACGAAAATAAGAATACTATAAACCGGTATTTATAAAGTTTTTAGTTGTATACATCTACAAATAAACAACGGTTCTACAACTGAAAGGTGATTAGTGTTTCTTGCTATAGATAGAACTTTGAATCTACTATCCAGATAGTTCTCAGCACAATTAGGATTGTTGAGAAGATGTTCATTAATCGATGACAATCAACTAGTAGAGTTAAAAAGTTAATAATCTTAGGTTAGCAAATTAGTCCAACTTTAATACTTATTCAAAGTTATTTTTAACTAAAACCATCTTCAAGGACTACTTTTCTTTTGTGAAAACTAGTTTTTTTAATCAAGTATTTATTAAGAAAAAAAAGCAAAAATAATTAAACTTCATTCTAAACAAGTCTAAAATATTAGTCTTTGAGCAACTAATGAAAAAAAAAATCTGTTTTAGCTCTTAATAGTTAATATAAAGTTTATTTTTAACTTTTTATATTTAATTTACTTAAAATATTCTCTAATTTTTAACACAGTTTTTATTTTACTTAATTTTTTTTTTGTTTTAATACCACACGTTTTTAAAACTATTTAGAAGTTTATGAATTTTCAGCTAAACTTTAAAACAGTTTTCAAAAAACAGTTATCTTAATACCAAAGTCTAAACTTTTTTTTTAATTAAGTTTTTAAGTTAAAACTTTAAGCTAAAAAATTTTTAGAAAATACAGTTCAAATATTTTAAAAACTAATGTTGTGTGTAAAGTTTAAAGAAAAATTTTTAAGTAGATGATTAAGTATTTGATCATGAAAAAATAGTTGTTATGAATGAAAATTTTTTGAAAACAATCTTACTCAAAAAATAGACAAGATAAATTAGCTGTATTAGCTATATAAATAAAGTTTTTTACTCACTGGTTTCACATAGCAGACAATACGTAAGCCAAAAGGAACACCAGTGTTATTAAGAAAGCTTTTAAAAAAAACAGACACTACTTTCTGGTTAAAACAGCAGAACTTAAAAAGTTACTATGGAAGTCAGGACAGGATAGTCATTTTACCTAGTAACCTGGAATTTTAAAAAATAGGTCAAGCTAAAATAATCAATATTTAAAAAAGAATAGAAAAACCTGGAGTTTTACAAAAATTGTATAAAACTAACCAGTATTTTCCATGACTGTTACAAATTTTGCTTACTTAAAAAAATTTAGAAAGAGTAAATTGTAAAATTCATTTTCTTTAAATTTAAAGACAGTAATAAGATTTTTAAAAACTGAATTAAAATAAAAACTGGAAAATCCAAAACCATTTATGTACTTTTTTTTAATTTGAGTAAATAAAAACAAAAAGAACTCGACCTCAAAATTTAAATTATTTTGTTGGTATAGAAATAGTGTTTTTTCTTTATTTCAAAAAAGCATATACAGTCTATACAATTAATATGAATGTTAACAAAAAAAATAAATATCTTCTTTTACCAAGATACCAATTATGTTTGATAATAATATTATCTAACGACTTTTTAACATAAAAAATTTCCTGAACTGGTTTAGGCTCGTATTACAAACAGAATGGAAAGAGACAAAAATTAATTTTGCAATTTATTTATTTTTTTGTGAACTTAAAATTTTTCAATCTACGCTTATCAAAAGTTCATGTAGATAACTAAACATATTTTTGTAAAACAATAAACTTAATGAAATTGTAAGATTATGCGTCATAATAGGCCAATAAAAGTATATGTACTATGTGATGATATTATAAAACAAGCAAAACTTGTCACCCCTACGAAACTTGGCCTAAATAAATGTTCAGTATGTTTAATAATCCCATATTTAGTTGGTATAGAGATAGTATTTTTTATTTATATCAAAAAAGCATATACAGTATATACAATTAATATGAATGTTAACAAAAAAAATAAATATCTTCTTTTACCAAGATACCAATTATGTTTGATAATAATATTATCCAACGACTTTTTAACATAAAAACTTCCTGAACTGGTTTATGCTCGTATTACAAACAGAATAGAAAGAGACATAAATTCATTTTGCAATTTATTTATTTTTTTTGTGAACTTAAAATTTTTCAATCTACGCTTATCAAAAGTTCATGTAGATAACTAAACATATTTGTGTAAAACAACAAACTTAATAAAATTGTAAGATTATGCGTCATAATAGGCAAATAAAAGTATATGTACTATGTGATGATATTATAAAACAAGCTTGTCAGCCCTACAAAACACGGCCCAAATAAATGTGTAGTATATTTAAGACTTCCATATTTAGGAAAGGAAGCTAAGCTTTTTGAAAACCAAACTAGAGAAAACGTAGATTACACTTTTGGGGCAGTAAACTTAAGAATAACTCATTCCACCAGAAAACCCCTTAACGGGATTGCTAAAGATCTCATTCTGATCCAGAAAAATGCAACATAATCTATAAGTACAAATGCCACTGTAATAGTGAGTGTATAGGGAGAACTTTGCAACAATTCCACATAACAATGGACCAACATGTTACCAACGGCTTAAGAAACTGGATGACTTATGGGACAAACAAGCTAATAAAAAGTCAATTGGCAATAGGTGAACATTTGTTGAATAACTTAGAATGCTCAAAAACTATAACGATAACATGTTTTCTATTGTTTGTAAAGGACGTAATATGTATCATTTAAGTGTTTTAGAATCTTTATTTATAAAAGCTAATAAACCAAGTTTATGGAAACAATTTTTTTTATAATTTGTTTATAATTCTAATTTTTTTTATTTATTGTAAATTTGCTACTAAGTTTTGTTTTTGTTGTTTAATTTTATTTTTAAAGAAAGTTTAAATAAGCCTGTTTCCTCTTATTAAAATTGCTAATAATGCTTTCTATTTCTAGTAGTTTAGCTTTATAACTTTATAATAGCATCGCATAGTACATATAATTTTATTTACCTATTATGACGCATAATCTTACAATTTTATTAAGTTTACTGTTTTACACAAATATGTTTAGTTATCTACATGAACTCTTTATTAGCGTAGATTAAAAAATTTTAAGTTCACAAAAAAAAAGTTAAACAATTGGACTAACATTTTCTCTTTTAAAAACTACTATATTCTAAACAATATTTTCAAAGAAAAAATTCTAACTAAGTCTAGCATTTTTTTTGTTGACTAAGTAATTTTTTATAGTTTGTATTCGAAGAGTACTATAAATAGGTCAAAATGGAATAAAATTTCAAAGTTTTACTTTAATTATTTTTATTAGAAAAAGTAAAACTTCTTTTTTTTTGATCATCACTAACGAAGTGTTAGTAAACACCAACGATACGAATACGAAAAACTGTACAACTACCTGTACAACGAACAAAATTGTTCTCGACGAATAATTTGAGAAATTTGTGCTAGCTGAACACTGTACAAGTACATACTTGGTTTGGTACTATAAATAAAGTTTGCTGCTTTGCTTTGTTTACTTATTTGGCCAACTAAATTTCGCTCAAAAAGCTCGTAAATGCTTAAGATAAGCTAAAAATATCTTGATTTAAAAGATCAAAATAGAATAAATATAAAAAGATAAAAAGCATATTTGTTCACCTTTTTAAATTAGAGACTCTCTAGTCTCTACTAGAGAGCGCTATACTTATTTTTAACAATCCTGGACAAGACGTTAAAAGGTGGTGTAAAGTAGACTCGCGAAAGGTTTTTTCGTACACTAGGTTCTATAACCATATAGCTTGAGTGATTTTATTCTTGTCGTTCAGTAAACAAACAAAAACAATCAAACCTGTTGTGTTAGTACTTGTTATGCATTTAAATTTAAAAATTTAATTTGGTAACAAGTTAGAATTTGTTCAAATTTTTACTACTTATAAAATGACAGCATAAAGTTAATTTTATAGACAAATTTATAAATTTTTCAAAAAACATAAAACTTTAATGTCAATTATTTTCCTTATCTTAAAAGCTATCTAAAAAATTTTTTCTTTATCTTAGAGAACGCACCTTTGTCTTTAGTTTAAGAAAAAAAAAAAATTGGTTTGGGGTTTGAATTATTTCATGGGGTCCCTCCAAAAATAAAGGTTTTTTTTTTGTTTTTTCTATTAAAATTGCTTTATAACCAAAAATAATTTTTTTTTTGAATTATTTTTTTTTGATTTCCCTTAGTTTGCATGTAATTTAAACTCTTAAATAGTTATTTTATAAACAATGTTAATATCTTTTACGATTTGGCCCCAAAACAAAATGATGTATATTACACTATCATTTGCCTTGGCCATTTCCTAGATAAAAAATTGATAAAAGGAAAAAAACAATTAATAAGAATGTGAATTACAACAATTGAAATTAAATTATTATAGTTTAATTAAATTTGTTGTAATTTACATTCTTATTAATTGTTTTTTCCTTTTATCAATTTTTTATCTAGGAAATTGCCAAGGCAAATGATAGTGTAATATACATCATTTTGTTTTGGGGCCAAATCGTAAAAGATATTAACATTATTTATAAAATAACTATTTAAGAGTTTAAATAACATGCAAACTAAGGGAAATAAAAAAAAAATAATTCAAAAAAAAAATTATTTTTGGTTATAAAGCAATTTTAATAGAAAAAACAAAAAAAAAACCTTTATTTTTGGAGGGACCCCATGAAATAATTCAAACCCCAAACCAAATTTTTTTTTCTTAAATTAAAGACAAAGGTGCGTTCTCTAAGATAAAGAAAAATTTTTTAGATAGCTTTTAAGATAAGGAAAATAATTGACATTAAAGTTTTATGTTTTTTGAAAAATTTATAAATTTGCCTATAAAATTAACTTTATGCTCGTTATAAAATGTTTTACCACCATTTACCAATTAATTTATCTGAAGTATATTTCAAGTTATATATGTTTGTCTACATACATTTATTTTATATTAAAAACAACACCACACAACACTATTTTATTAAGTAAGTATATTGTTGTTCTTTTCTCTATCAAAACATTGTTGTTAATATTATATTTTAAACAAAAATAAAAAAGTTGTATAGCAATCTTTGTTGAGATTGCATTTATTTATATTACTGGTTTAAATTGCTTAGACAACAACTGATTGCTGGTTGACTCTTGTTGCAGTTATCACATGGTTGGTGTGATTTTTTATTGTAGGTCTATGAATACTTGCTTAGGGATTTGTGCCTTATAATTTTCCCATACTTAGTGCTTTTTTTTTGTTGAAATTTTAGCCTTGTGACTGTTATCAAAATATTGTGTCACCAAGGATTTTTTGATTTTTTTAAAATATAGGTGTTATTTAATTTTTGGATCTTCAATTTAAGTATTAATGGGGCAGGTTAAATTACACATGATATAACATACATTTTTTTTGCCCAGAAAACATTTATTGTCTCAGAGAATAAAGTTTAAAAAACTTATTTTCTTTTTGTGATAAATAAAATAAATTAAAATTAAACTAGTAAAATGTTAAATTCTTTTTCATGTTAAGTAGTTTCTTTTCATGCTAGGTTTTTTTTATTTTCAATTTTTCTGAGATCAGGATTGCCAAAAAACTTGATTTTGACTATTTAGGCACGAAAAACATGGAATTTTAAACAATTTTCACATAAAAAATAATTAAATTCATATAGACAAGAAAATTATCATATACAAATGTTTTTTGTATCATTTATAATTTTACTTATTACTAAACACAAAACAGAAACCATTAAAAAATCTGGAATTTTTAACATAAGTCACTGAAAAACCTGAAAATTTTAACAATTTTTACATGTTAAAACGTAAAATTTTGATTTGACCCAAAAATTCTATTATCAAAAAAAAAAAAAACGCATTTAAAGTAGTTTAACACTATCTTTTTAATGTTTTTAAACTACTTCATACAGTTTTTAACCTTAAACTTAACTTTAATGACTAAAAGTAGACCCAAAAATGTTTTCTTTCAAATGCCTGGAAAAAAAATTCTCAAAAACCAGCGGGAAAATTTGGAAATTGTCAGTCTAAATCCTAAACTATATTACTTAATCACCCTCTTTTTCAACAATTTAAAAAAATATATGCCTCCTATTATTATATTGCCCCTTTACTAATACCCATTTACTTTTTGTTGCCTTATTAGTTATTTCCATGATAGCAAAAATTAACCTTAAGGAGGTGATATTGCCCACTTTCGCTGGTCTAAACTGAAGCATGTCAGTCTAAAATTACAAAACTATGTAAACAAACCCTGTTATATAAAATTTATATACAAAAGGTAAATACATACTATGTGTTAAATTTTTTTAATAAAAATTAATTTTATTATATTTTTTAACAATTAAAGTTTAAGACAGGTTTTATCAAAGAAAGAAAAGATGACATTCAACTAGAAAACATTTAGCTATATGGGTTGAAACATTTGAGCAGTTTACAATTTGAGCTTAGTCCTCCTCCAGTAACGTCTTTTGGCTTTGTACTTCAGTTTGTTTTCATTCTGAACCACTGGGGAAGATGCATGTTCTGCTTCTTCTTCTTTGCAAGATGCTGCTTGATTTTGAAGGTCTTATTGGCTGTCATAAAACTGGTTTTCATAATTACTCATCATTATTAGTTAGTTATTGGTTTGAGTATTCCCTTTACTAGCTATTACCCTCTAATATTGCCCACTTTGAGAAACCCTGGTTTAAACTTTACCTCAGTGTGAAATATTTAAAAGCAAAGAAAAAAAATTCTATGAGCCCAAAGTTTACAAGTTGTCATCCTTTTACTCCTTTACAAGATATTGCCCCTAGAGGGTTTCCTAATTTTTTTTTCAATTCCCTTTAAAGAAATTAAAAAGGCTATGGCCCCCTCCAACAAGACTACTCAAAAAAATAGACCTTTTTTTTTGCTCTTCATCTGTAACTAAAGAATATCCTAAGGTAAGTTTCAAAATTACTAATGAAAACACCTAAGACTTTTTTTTTACTTTTCATCTGCAACTGTAGAATATCTAGTGTAAGTTTCAAAATTTTTAAAACGCACCCCTTCCGCCTCTTTGCTAGTTATTACCCCCGACAAGTTATTACCTAAAGTTGCCCCCATGATGCGGTACCGCCCACTTTAGGAAACTCTGCCCCATTCTTAAAATTGGTGAAAAAAGGGGACAAATATGCTCTTATTGGATAATTCTACTTAAAGTATCATATAAGAGATAATTTAAGTTTTTTCTAATGTTTTGACACCCTTATGACTGCAAATAGTTTAGGTAAACTTTTTATGTAAACTAGTTGTTTTGAACTCTTACTTTTCTAACTCAGTATGTGTATATTTTTATTTTCTAATTTTTGTATTTTAAATGTTCAAGGATTAATTATGATTTAACTTGGTCTTATTTTAGTTTAAATTTTATTTTATTTCAAACTAACATAAAATATAATCAAAAAAATATAGTTTAGTTTGATTTTGCTTAAAATTTAGTTCAAAATTTTTAATGTGATATCAGTTTAATTTCAAAATAATTAAAAAATTGTGTTATGTTTGCAATAATAAAGAAGTTAATAAAAGTTTTCAATTTTACTAAATCAAAAGAAAATAGTTTATCAAGTTTGTATTGATAAAGTTTAAAAAGTAAAAGTTTGAAGTTGCAGAAAAACAGAAGAAAAACAAATAAAATTAGAAATGATATTAAATCATCAGGGTTCGTGCGCGTCAGGCTAAGTCAGGCTAAATCAGGCTAAATCAGTTTTTTTGAAAAAAGTTGAAAAACGTCAGGCTAAATCAGTTTTTGTGTTTAAAAATTTGAGAATCTCAGTTTTTGTCAGTTCAAATGCATGAAATTTTTTTAATTAAGATCAAATTGAGATGTGAATTAATTTCTAAATAAAGATTTAGTTATTAAAGACAAAATCAGTCAGTATTTGTAAAAATAAGTGCATAAAACCTTTTGTTGAATCTCTAAAATAATTTTAAGAATCTTCATTATTTTGTTTATAGTAGATTATATACGTCATAATTATAAAAATTCATAAAAAAGTACAGTTTAAACATTACAGTTTAGTTCAACAACTTAGCTGTTTGTCTGAATTTGTTTACATGAGCTTTGTTTTTCAGAGCTTAGTTGGAACTGTTTTAATTTCTCATATAAAGGCTTTATACCAAATACTTTTTAGATTAATACTCTTAGCAG
Organism: Thalia democratica; assembly: GCF_965202585.1. NCBI lineage: Eukaryota > Metazoa > Chordata > Thaliacea > Salpida > Salpidae > Thalia > Thalia democratica. The sequence goes on from NC_139165.1 coordinate 67,223,062, forward strand.
TTTGTTAAGTCACATTTCTGTTTTAATAAAAGCTTCTGGTCCAGTCATGTAACTTATAATTGACGAATTCAAGTACTAATTGACACGAACCCTGTATATGGGTTATAAGTGGTGGATGTAACTAAGCCCCAAAATTTAATAAAGGTATGAATTCATTGAAGCAGAAATTATAATGACCAGTTAAAAATATTCAAGTTGCTGGGTAAGCGATTGATAGATGTTGAAAAATAATTCATTTAAATTTTTATTTTCTTTAAAAGTAGTTTTGTAAATACTTTTATTGCGTTAATTTGCTAATTAAGACCCCCGATACCCAAAATGCCTTCTGAAGGTGATTTTTTCTACTTTGAAAAAATGTCAGGCTAAATAGGTCTCTGTCAGGCTAAATGAAAAGGAATTTCGCGCACGAACCCTGAATCATGCTGTGCAAGTTTTGAATCAACATTATTTTAATTATTTAAGGTTTCTATAACATAAATAATCGTGGCATTACTAATAAATGAATAACATAATCAAAGTTAAATTAAAAATTAATAACATATGCTACGCACTTTTTATAAATTATATAAAAAGGTGTTAAATTAACAAATAATTTAACTAAAATTGAACAGCTAAAGCCCATACTGTCTTGCTTTTAAATAAACTTAAAGCAATCTTAATATATAAATGATATACTACAACATTATAGTAGTAACTATATTTAAAATGCACATAAGTTTGGAAAAAAAAAATATTTTAAAAGTTTAGGCCTAAGGCAATGAACTAATGCAATTTAATCTTTTAGTTTTAAAGTAAATTAAACAAATCTAATAGGTCTTAAAGTTTATTTTTTAAATTTTAATCTTTAGTTTTACATACAATTAATAATCACAGATAGTTTATGTAAATTAAAGCTGATTCAACCATATTTTAAAAGTTTAAAAATTAATAAAAAAGCATTTGATGTTAGATTAAGGGCGTTAGGTTGGTCCACCTTGATTTTTACAAGTTGACTTTTAAAGTCTGTACAAAAAATAATTACAAATAATAATCTTTAATTATTTAGCACTACTCTGGCCAATTGCAATCTTCAGAATTAAAGATTTTATATAGATTTTACAAAAAATAAAGTTTTAAAATCAATTTTATTAGAAAAAAATTAGTTAATCAAACTTAATAATTATTAAAAATATCTTACTAAATAATTTAACATTAACCAACAATTATATTGTGACCTATTTGTAACTTAATTAATTACTAGTAGAATTTAAAAACCATTTGTAGTATTTTGTATTGCTGTTGAGGATAAAAAAGTTATACAGCTATTTTTTGTTTTATTGGCAGTATCCACACTACTATACCATAATTTAGAAATATCATAACAGAAATAACTTCTTGTATTACATTTCCTCATCCTAAGTAGCTTGTAATATGTAAAAAGTTGTATAATAGTTGAGCTTTAAAAAATTTCCTAAACAACTTATAGTTAAAAATCAAAACATTTGACATGAATTAATAGAGTTGTTTTTTTTTTTTCAAAAAATATTTACTAACCTGGGTTGCCACATGGTCAGGAAATCAGGAAAAATTGAAAAAAATGACAAAAGTCAGGAAAAAATGGGGGGTTTTGAAAAAAAGTCAGGAAACTTATTAAAATTTAAAAAAATTCAGATTTTTTCAGTTTAGATTACAAAATTCCTTATTTTCCAAAGCCTTCAAATGGTAAAAATTAATTAAAAAAAATTTAAAGTCTGAAAATAAATCCAAAATTTTCCTAGAAATTTACAAAATTGTTTAATTTCTAATGCCTTCATCTGGTATAAATTAGTAAAATATCCTTTATAAAACTGCAAAATTTTTCTAACAACATATTGAACAAGTACCCTACTTGAACAAGCAGACAAGAATAGGTGTTTGATTAAGTTCTATATTTTTTAAAATTTAAATTGTAAAAGTTTGTTATTATTTTAAAGTTTTAGTTGTGAAAGTTTGTTATTAATTAAAGGTTTTAATTGTAAAAGTTCCTTATATATTGTTTCGTTTATTTATAACTCATAAACTAAAATTGATTAGAATAAAAATGTAAACTTAGTAGACTAAGTTTGATTTTTTTTTGTTAACAAAATACAAAAAATATGCTTTAATACTATTAAAATAAAGACACATTTAAATAATTTGTTTCTCCAAAACACACATACTGACCTAAAATGTTTTAATAATATGCTTTTGATTACTATCCAAATGATAGTTTTCAGACTTAAGTCTAAATAAGTACTGAGATGGATATAATAACAAATGATACATTTGAAGAATCAAAAAGGTCAGATGACACTTCAAGTATTAATTTTGATAATCAAATTTTTTGTTCAAAAACTATTGAAGAAAAATTATTAAAAGCTCAAAAATTTCTTAAGTTAAATATTGAGAAGTATAGTTTGTTGCAGAAAGAAGTATTATTTTATCATAGAAAAACAAAAGATGTTGAGGATGAAACTATTGCAAATGTTAAAAAAAGTACGGGTTTGAAAAGTGATATTTTATCTTTACTTGAAGAAGAGCATAACTTGTACAAGAACCAAGCTTCCTTTAACACATTTCCAACAGCTACTTTTTATATGGAGCGAATAAACAAATTTAAAGGCAACCAAAAAGTTCCAAGCCAAATTACTTGCTTAGACAAGCATGTTCTTGGGCTGAAACAAAAGATTCTAGAAGTCAAAAATAAAGTGAAAGAATTAAGTTTTGATAATGTTAACAGGGTTGTTGAAGTGACAATAACCAAACCTGAATTTATTCAAAAATTAGAAAAAGATATTGATAGCAAAAAGATTACTGTGAAAGAGTTAGATGAAAATATTAAAAATAAAAAGTTAAAAATAAAGATTTTAACAAAAAAGTTTCAAGCGCAAAAATTGAGGCTAAGGCACCAAGTAGCTAAAAAAAGAGCAGAAATAGAAGAGAATTTTCAGGATAAAACATCTTTAAATATTCCTTTTAGAAATAGATCAGCTAGATGACAAATCAAATGATGTACCGAATTTAAGCTTATACGTAGTTGAGTTCACTCTTATTTATGATAAATTTGTTGTCATATTTCAAGTTGTAGTTTTAAAATTTAATTTTTTTTTTTTAATTTTTAGTTGACTACTCATAATTTAAGTACTACGTTTTCTTTTATCAAACTATAAGCTGCAAAAAACTGAAAAAAAAACCTACAACTATCTTTTTATGAATGTTACTTCTATAATTTTATCTGTTAACCTTTAATGTGATTGATCATACCATAAATTTAACCAATGTTGTATACAACTATATACCTTTAACAATATTAAACTCTTTTTTCTAGAAAATGTTTTATTACGTATGTAATAAGCTGCATATAATACATATTTTTATTAGCATACATAAAGTACCAATCTTTATAATCTTACATCAACTAACTTTTTGAAATGAGAAAAAAAAAATCAAGTACATTGCTTTTCAGAAATAGCAGTTGTTCGTCATTAAAACTTTGCACATTTTATATCAATTAAATCTGTTTTAATTTAAAATTTTTGAGTTAAAAAATAAATTTAACACAAAGTAAGACATAATACAAAGGCACTCATCTTCAGTTGTTGTTCTTTCATCTGTTAATAAAAAAAGATTTTTGTAAAAGTATGTTTTATCAGTTTAATCAAAACTAATTATTAATTGAATAATTTTACTTTTAAATACTTAAAATGATCGTTTTGTTGTAAAGATAAGTTCAATCCACTTCTTATTAAGAAAATCGAAAGTTTAATTACTTGATTCATTTAATCCGGTTTGAAAAAATATAAAAACATGAACATCTTATTTATTATATTTTAAACAATATTTCTAATTAAAGTATATGCCTATAATTACACAAAGTTTTTCTTAGGAGTATAGTCCGTGATTTTAAATTCAAGCATGTATTTATAGAAAAATAAAATTACAATCGTTTAATTAATACTTAAGAACTTTTTTTCTTTGCTTAACATGTAGTTTATTAAAAAGATCAACTAAAATAAATAAAAAAACGTTTATGCAACTATTAAAAAATTTTTATACAAAAGCAGCGGTTCAGAAACTTTTTAAAGGTTGTGTACAAATAGCATGTCACTAAGTAATACACTTTGTTCCAAAGATTATTAAATAAGTGTTTTTTATTATAAGAATTACTGCTATCATTGTCTTTATTAGTGAAGAACAGTTGTTATTAAATTTTATATCATTAAATTAAAACTTGTTGACATACAATTTTGCAAAACAAAGTTATTTTATAAAATCTACTGTCAATGTTGTCACATTTTCTTGAAAGTTTTTAAAACCTCCAGATAGTTTTTGATGAAGTTTAAACGGAAATCAATTTTATCTATTTTTATGTTTATTTTATAAATTGAGCTAAGTTTTATCGACCGGCTAGTTCTAGTTGTATGTACCATTTTAGTACTGAAATAAAGAGTTGTATGATCTTAGAATGTGTAAAATAAAATAAATAGAGTTTTATATTTTAAGTCATTTTTCTTAAGTTTAATATTACTCTAATGTACACAGTTAGTAAAAATATATATAGACAGATGCAGGTAAAATCTATTTAAGTGTTATTTAAGAAATTATAAGTAAAATATTTTTTAAACACAAATTAGTGATGTTTTACTCATTTGTAAAGTCTTTTTAAGTTTAATGCCTAACTTAAAGCAGTTTTTTATACCTTTTGTTATATTTGTACAAACAGGGTTGCCACTTTTACCTGGAAAAACCTGTAATTTTGGAAGTTTTGAAAAAAATCTGGAATTTTGAACAAAAATCACTAAAAAATTCTAGAATTTTCACATGTTCAGTAGTAAAATCTTGATTTGACTCAAAAAAATTTTGTCATCATCAAATTTTTTTTTATTATAAAACACATTTAAAGTATCTTTTCAAAGTATTTATACTATTTAATACATTTCATACCTTTAACTTAACTTTAAACTAAAAATATGTACTGTTACAAACCTGGATAAAATTTTGAAAAAAGGAGTGGCAATCCTGTACATAGGAATATGGTTATAAGTAAATCATATATTAGGAAAAAAATAATAAGGTATTTTTTAAAATAGAGCTAGTTTACAACGAATTTGACAAGTATTTAACCTGCTCAACGCTTACTGTACTGTGTTTATAATTTAATTGCTACTGTCGATGAAAATAATGCAAGTTTAATTAAAGTATCTTAAAATATCATACAAACGTAAAAAAGAATAGTATTTTAAAAACATACTCTAATAAAATATGCGTACATTTTACAAATAGAATTTACGTATTCAAAACTTACTTAAAGCATAATTTGCGTTTTTCATTATTATCTGCTTAAATTACGATGCACACTTAAGGAAACACTGACTTAAAATACCGAGATATAATGTGGGGGAGGTTGCCAAGAATCCCTGGCATTTTTAACATGTTAAGTAGTAAAATTTCAATTTGACACCAAAATTCTATCATAAAAAAAATTTCATCATCAAAAAATGTTAGAAAAAAACATTTAAAGTAGCTTCACAGTATCTTTTCAATATTTTTGTACTATTAAACTTAGTTTCTTACCTTAAATTTAAACTAAAAATAGATCTAAAAATGTATACTTTTAAAAACCTGGAGCAAACCTGTGTAGGGAATTCTAGACTTAATGTTAAAGCAGACCATAAATATCTAGTTTTTTTTTGTTTAAAGCTTTGCAACACAAACTATTTTTAGTTTTACAACTTGTATATACTTTTATCGTTGCTTACAAAATAATTGATTTCAATACAAGTGACCTAAGCACTAGTTTTAAAATGTACCTGTTTATACATATTCTACGTTGAATCTTCTCAAACCATCGGAAATTTCGATCCAAAAGGAGAAAACTCTTGCAAATGGATTGAAAGACTTTCCTACTTCTTGCAAGAATTTCAATGATCTTTTTGTGTCTGTTTTCAAAGATGATAAATATATTGATAGTTTTATAAAAACTTAACCTATAACATTTTTATATTACTTCTACTTATGAACATAACTTTTAAACCTTACGCTTTCATAAGAATTAAGTATATAAGTACATATAATTGGCTTCGGTCGAAACTCATTAACAGTTTTTATATGCTAATAAGTACTACTAGCAACGGTACCAAAATTGCATACTTGTGACGACAGCCATAAAAGTAACAATAGCATTTTGTTACAAGTTTTAAATTACAGTTTTTCTTTAAAATTACATTGTGGAATTAGATACGCTGCTTAGATATTTTGTTTACAAAAGTATTTAATGCTCCACTCCAACACACTTATTTTGTAAATTATCAATAGTTTTCAAACGACGGTAGGTGCGAAACTTTTTAATATGGTTTGAATTTTTTTTAAGTATTTTTATTCACCACCTTCAATAAATTTAGTGATAAGTTTTACATCACTTATAAAACAAAAAAACTACCACTTATTAGCAGTGTATTTGGTTCAAAATAGGACTTTCTTATCAAAGTTTATTTTCTATTTTAACTCATTTCTTTATTTACTTTAATATAGTGGTTACTATAAACACTTAAAAACATAACTTAAAACGAAAAAGACATAAAACTTTTATCTGACCTAAAACAACAAAAACAAAAAAAAAATTACGAAGTATAAACAAAAAGTATTTGGCATTCAATTGTTAGGTTTTGCTTCTTAACCTACTTTATGTGCAAAATAAATGATTTACAAAAGTTTTGTTTTTTTAACTCAATTATTACCATAAAAAATAACAGGAGTCGGTTGTTTTTGTGTTTAAGGAACCAAACTTTTAAAATCATTAACTATTAAATTAAGAGCCTGATTATAGATTTTTAAAAAAATTATTCCTGTCTTAAAAAGATAAATTTTTAGCTTTAAAGTACAACGCAGGCTGCATATCATTGTTTTATGGGCTTCAGTTTGCCGATCTCTGTGCTCCTAATTTCTCTATTCAAAGTAAATCAAAGTTTATAATTTGACTTACTTATATCTAACAAAGTAATTACTAAAATCTATTGGTATTTTTTTTTTAATTTTGCTACAAAACTACTTACTTAAGCATCTTTCGTAACCATTGCCATAAAACCCGTCTTGGCAAGTACAAGTAAATGATCCTTCAAAATTGTCGCACTTTGCAAACTCTGCACAAGGATCAGCAGCACATTCATTGACATCTTTGAAATAAAATTTAAAAATTATATTGAATATAACTTTTTAAATACTATCTGATTGTATCTTTTAACTTCAAATAGCTTTTTGCTTAAGTCTAAAACTTTAAATTTTGAAAAATTTATGTAATTTTAACGTCAAAAATTTAATTAATTTTCACTTGAGTTTGTTAACTTACTAAATATGCTTTACCTAAGCATATATAAAAATTGAGTTATTTGAAAATACCTTCACAAAAAAGTCCGTTTCCAGAGTAACCATCTTTACAGATACATCCGAAACTCCCGTCCTGTTCATAACATTCAGCGTTTTCATCACAAGTATTTCCGAATTCCTCACACAAAGGCACTGCTGAAAAAAGCAAAGACTAAGTTTTTTTTATCGCTTTAATTTTTGTACAAAGTTACAGGCAGTTTTATCTAATATAACAACTAAAACTATTGTTAAAGGTGAGAAAACTTTTTTGTTAGTTGCAGTTATGAAACATTGACTATGTATGTCTAATTGTATATCACTTTTTAAACACATTTTTCTATAAAAGATTAGTTTACTCAGAAGTAATCTAGATTAAACAAAGGCTTTATAGGTAATAAATATAAAGAAAAACTATCTGATCAAATTTAACAGAAAAAGTACTGAATTAGTTTAGCTCAAGTAAAATGTTATATGTTAAGTGTTTTGCAAAACTGTACAACAAGTAATCGGTGAATACAAAAACATTCGTTCAAGTATTACTTTTTAACTAAACTATATGCAACTTAAATTTGTTAACTTCTTAGTCTACATCAGCAATTTTTAACCTTTTTTTTCATATTTTACCCGTTTTAGAAAATTTATTACCAATTTTACCCCTTTTTTTAAGGTAATCACTAAATTTACCCCCAATTTACAAAATAGTGTTTAATTTTGAGTAAAACCAACTAAATTTTTTAAATTTTAAGCTTATTGGATAAAAAACATTGTAAAATTTAAAGTTTTTATTTAACTTTAAAAAAATTACAGATAAATATCAAATTATATTTAATAAAAGACAATTAATAAACATTAATTTACATAACTCGTAGTAAAGAAAATTTATTCCCTAAACAAGGTTAAGAATGGCTGGTATACACGTTTAAAGTCATCCCATTAACTAAACAACTTTATCAAAGACAATAAAAACGTCAAAACTCAAAAGTTTTGGTCAAAGGACATGGTTTTTATAAAGACTACTTGGTAATCGAGCTACACACTAACCTAAGTAATCATTTAGCACCTAGTTTATTTTAATTTTGTCCTTTATAAAATGTATAAGTTTTATAAGCTCTTAGTACATTATTGTTAAATAAAAAAATTGTCCTTTTTTTTCAATCTGTTTAAAATTTCAGAATTCAAAATATAATTAATAAACTTGTTTTTTAATTTACTCTTTAATTGCAGATTTTTTTTTATACTTTAGATTTTTAAATACTTCATATTTTCAATATTAAGTTTTACAACACCTTAAACTCAAAGGGCGTTGGTTTATCGATAACCGAAATGCTGAGCAACACGATACAATGAATTACGTGCCGAATTATACGAATAACTGAAGTTAACATACTGTTTAAAATATTTATTTTACTTGTACATACTTCGTTAGCTGCAAAAGCTGTTACGTGTTGCTGATATGCTTTTAACAAAAAAGTAAAAAATATTAAACAAAAAACACTAAAAACATAATTAGAAAAATATAACCTTTTTATTAAATATTTATAATAATAAAACGTTTTCTACGACATGTAGTATTTTAACAAGCTTAGTTGTTATACACTTTTACTATGACTTATTTTTCTTAAGTTTTATTATTTATTATAACGTGTAATTAACATTGCTTTAATTTTATTAATCTCAAAATTTTTCACTAGAGGTTTTATAGTTTACTTTAGTAAACTTTTTTTTATTTACAAAAATATTTCGTACATAGAAAAAGTAATTGAAGATTTTAAAGTTATCATATTAATTGATAACATAGTTTATGTCCATACCTCTAAAAGTTACAATCAATGTTATATAAATATTTTTTATTACAAGTAGTAAAGTAAGAACACTTTTTTTTTTTGCGTTTTGTAATCAAGAGTTTATAAATTTACCTAGAAATATTCCACTGAATTTTTCTAACATTTATAGTATATATAAAAGCTTAACCGCTTTGAACTTTTTACTTTTTTTTGCAACAGTCAAGTTTTTTTTTAACGTATTGTTATCAGTTTTTATCATTCAATAAATATTATTAAACCAACCAGTAGTTGTTGTTTCAGTCGTGGTGCTAGGTACAAAGGTTGTGGTGCTAGGTACAGAAGTTGTTGTGTCAGGTCGAGTTGGTCTTGTTGGTTCTACACCTGAACCTTCTCCAGACCCACCATCTTCTTGTGCATCTGTCGAAGTCTAGTTTGTAAAGTAAAAAAAAAAAAAAAAATACTAATCTATTTAATAACTAGTACGTAGTTCAAAAAAGTAAGTAATCAAATAAAAACTTATCTACAAGCTTGTCATACCTTTATAAAGTTATTACACAGCCCCTATCAGATACTAATCTAAACATTATTGTCTAGATTTTAGAAATAAGAAAACAATTTTGAACGCTTGTCTAATTTTTAATTGGGAGGCTTGAACTATGACAACTATCTTATTTGGTAGATTTATAAAGAACTTAATTTTGCCAAAAATATTAGTGTAAATTCCTATATAAACTAATAATACATATTAAATATATTTGATAACTTACAAACTATGCTGCTTCCTAGTAGAGCAAGTACAAATAGAAATGCTGTGTTCATGTTTCAATTTGTATAAAACTAAACGGAGAAGCTGAAAAATAATATTAACTCTTTAACTTTAACTATTACACGGATTTCTTAAACGCAAAACAGTAGAACTTAAAGTATTTTTTTTGTTTTGCTTAATTTTAATTGTGTATACTATAAAAAAAAATAGGAACTTCTTTTTTACTAAACTAAATTTATCTGTAAGGTCGTTGTTAGTATAACTAACTAAATTTAGTAAATTATATATTATCTGAAACCTTAACATAAACTTTTAATAGTACCTAGAGTCTAGACTTTATTGGTTTAAGTCTGAACTACAACATATCACAGCAAACATAAAAAAGCGATTTAAACCGAGAAGTTTGTATTGTTACAAACTTTTTTAGTTTTAAAGGGTAAAATTAATATTATTAACTTTTTTTATTACAAGTATTTTTAGATATAAACCTTAATAAAAAATAAGTATGTAATACTATTTTTAACCAAGTAGAGTTTTATTTTTGAAAAAGTATTTCAATAAATTGCAATAAAATGAAATATAGATATAATGTTTAAATAAGATGAAGTAAATTAAATAATGATTTTTTTAAATAACCAAAAACTTTTAAGTATACTTCTTCAAATCAGGTAATACTGTTTAAAAAACACAACGATAACACTTTTCCACACTAGTTATAGATTTGAGAATTATTAGTTTGTAATCTTTAATAAAATGAATTATGAGATAAAATTGTTCATAATACTTGTTGTAGTTTCAAGCTTTGCTAAAATATTGTTAAAAATCCCTGTCTGTCTAAGTTAATAATACTTCATCGTAAAATTTTTATGTTACTGTAGTTTTGCAAACAATAAAACTTATAAGTTATTACATATTTTACTTTTTAATTCGGGTTAATAGGTATAAAGTGATTTATAAATATTTCTAATGAATTTTAGAAATCTGGTTAAAGCAATAAAACCATTTGTTATTTTATACCATTCAAACCAATGCATGAAGTTAAATTTGAAAAGCACCTAATTAAATATAATCAAGAAATATTTTATTGTTAAAATAAAATAAAATAAATTTCAACATATCTTGTATTTAAGTGTCTAATAATCTAACTTTAAATCAAAACAAGTAATAGTACAAAAAATATATTTTAACGAGAATATGTAAGAATGTATAATAAATTTTACAAAATACTTTATGGAAGTACCGCTTGTTTAGTTTGTGTTGTTTTATATAAAATATAAACTAATGATGAATTTATAAAAATAAGTATTTCTAATTTTGTATTTGAATTAAACCTGTCTCTCTTACTAATACAGAAGAACTCAAATAAAACTATACTAAATATAATAAGTAAAAGTTAGTACAATTTGATTTTTTTACTGTTTTAGAACTCTACGCGCACAAAAAAAAACAGCATTTATAAACTTTAATGAACCATACTGAAACAAATACACTTGTTCACACAATTTAAGTAGTACTTGCTAAAACTTAAGCACCTTGTAAATGTACTTTCTTCCCGGTTTAATTGTTTGACAGGAGAAATGTATTTGGTGATATTCTTTACTTTAAAAAATAAGCTAAGTTTTCAGTGGCTTATTAAAGCGGCTCCTCACTGTGAACTATCAGTAATTTTTTTTTTTTTTTATTTAAAGTCAACTAAATTAAATGGTTTTGTTAGGAGATATGTTTGTATATAAAGATTCTTAATTTTATTTTGTAAAAAATCTTAAGCTTGTTTTATAGCTTAAAGCTGTTTTTTATGTTGCTTTACCCCACGTAAATATACGCTAAATCATAAATGTATATTTATTTTAATTAATGACTAAAAAGAATTTATGCATTTGTTGTTTAAAATCAGTTCAAACGATTTTAATGAATCCGGTATAAATAAGGCTATTTCAAATCTAGCTATTTTTAAATTTAACTTGATAAAGCGAAATGCATGACACAAGTTTGAAAAACTATTGCAATTAAAAACGCAAGATTTACGAAAACTTAAATTTTGGGCATCTACCTATCAACAACTGATTAAAAAAAATAATAAATAACTTTTTTTTTTCTTTACTTAAAGTAACAAAAAAAAAGCATGTTTGAAAGCTAAAGTTACTTTACATTTATCTATTTTCTTATGTGTCTATTCTGTACTTTAGTTTTTCAACTAGTTATAATAACTTCTCAAAAGTATTTAAACATAAAAAGCAATAACACTAACTTATAACTTAAATAATCGGTAACAATCAGACATTAAAAAATAAATCAAGCTGTTTTGTATAACAAAATTAATTTTTGCAATTTTGTAAGACTAACATAATAAATCCTCTATAAAACTGATTATTAAAAGTAGACTATAACCATTTTTAATTATATTTGCTTTTAAAGTAAGTGAAATAAAGCTAAAAATATTACTGAAAAACAAAACATACTTTTAAACAGCCTATAAATAATGCAACCATTTTGTTTTAACGTTAATTTTACCTAATATTTTGTCTTAAAAGTATAGCAAAAAAAGTATTAATTTTTTTTTTAACCTTGTAGATGTACAGCATTTATTCTCTGTAAATAGACTAAGACTAAAGAAAAAACTACTCATTACACACCATGATATAATATATTAAAAACATAACTGATTTATTTTACATTTTTTTAAATAGTCTTTTTAAATACACTTGATGTTTATCGAAATATAAAAAAGTTTTTTTTAAAAACAGAAACAGTTTGTTTAGCTTAAATAAATGTTTCAGTTTTGTTTCAAACTTGTTAAACAGAAGTTATTATTTTTTTAAATTTGAAGTTAAACGTTTTAACAACAATTATTAAAAGTATTTTCATTACATACATTCATTTTTGAAAAAAAAATAAAATAAAGATTACAAGTCAAGATTTTTTTTTTGCTGATTCGCTTGATTAACCAACTTTTGCAAAATGAAGTAAATAAATATCTTTATTTAACTAATCAGTTTAACCATTAATTCTTAAACTTTGACATTTTTGATTTTTAAGTTTATAGGTTTTTGAAGAATAAAATTATTTTAGTTTTTGCCTATTATTTAATTATTTCACACAATTTCTAGTTTCTGTTAAGTTTTTTACGATGCTTTATATTATATTTTCATACATTAATTAATTTGTAACATAGTGATACTATATTCTTACTTTTAACAAATTATTTTTAAGACTTTCAAGTACATATTTACCTATTTAAATATTTAGAATCAAAAAATTTCGGGCCAATTACTACCAATTTTTTTTATTATGTTCCCAATCTGTACTGCTATTACTTTAAACAGTTTAGTAGCTTAATTTCTAAATAATGGCTAATAAACGATAATTAAAAATACTGTCTGGATGATGGCTTACAAAATAAATTTATAGTGGTAACGTAATAAGCGTGTTAAAGTTTTAATTTATAAGTTTTTAATGTTTTTTGTACAGCAGTAATAAATTGCCGAAGCCGTCTACACAACTTGCACTAAACTAAAAATCATCAAGTTTTATAATAATATAAATTACAAAAGATCAATATAGGATAAAAAAAATTCATATATAAATGTACTTAATCAAAGTACTTTATTTCAAAACTACCATAGTACTTTTCTGTCAGAAAAAAAAACAGTTTTATAGCCTAAAAATACTGTTTTAACGTAGAGAGATTAAATATATCTTAATAAAAAACACAAAATATATTCAAAATAACGAAAAGTCTTATATACTTATTTATTTTCAATCTAAAAAATACTTTTATAAAAAAATCTTTGAGTCGAAAAGTAAACAGCAAAATATTAAGTATACAAAAGAAAGCTAGATTTTTTTCCCAAAGCTAATCGGGCTAAAGAACTTAATGAACAAATAATAAAAATGTTATCCTAAAAATGAAAAGAAGAGAGGGTTTTTAAAACTTTATCAAAAAAATTTCAAATTTACTCTGTTGTTTTCTTAAAACCTAAAAAGTAGTCTTAGTTTTTTTCATTAAAAGCACGAACTATATAAAAAGTTTTTCTAACTTTTTTTAAAAACTTTTTTCTTACTTTGAAAAAAAAACTTTTTTGCCGTTTGTTAATGATTTAAATTTGTTATTTTTTATATGTTTTGTTGTCATTCATAAAAAAATATATAAAAATCGTACTAATTTTCAAGATTAGTTTATGGCAACTAAATAAATACCTTATTCTGATTTTTACTTATCTATAAATAAATAAAACTATTCGAAACTAATTCATATACGCAGCCCATTTTGAATTTGTAAAGCGTAGCAATTGCATCTAAAGAAATTTTAAATACAAGATAATCCGTTATAACTTAAAAGAAGTTATTTAACGCATGAAAAAGTTTTTGAACTAATATCTTCAATTTGACTAAAATATACTGTTTTACTTTTCAAAGCTGTTTTAAAGTTTTTATAACAAACTATTTTTATATAAAACTTCATAAAGCTTTTAAAACATTTTAACAAGCGTTTGATAAATTTCAGTAATAAAAAGTCATTTTAAGACTTTTATAATGATCACCACTTTATTTAATAGAAATTCTTCTTTTAGAAATTTGTTTTTCTAAGTATTCGAGATTAGTTAAAACAGTGCTTTGAATTTTTTTGTTTAATTTTTTCTTTTGATTTTGATTTCAACTTGCATCTAAAAACTCAAAAATAAAATCTTGTAAATTGACTAAACTCAGCAAAATATTGACTGAACCCTATTAATATTTTCTTATTTTAAGATGGTTTAAGTAGAGCCGAGCAGTTTTTCTATTCGGTCAACCATGAGTTTTCTTAATTGTGTAAAATTTTCAAAATATGCTTGCTCCGTTGCACATCTTTGCATAACTCCTGCATAATTTTTGTAAAACGAAACGTATAAATATCCGTTTAAAGAATTTTTGCAATACCAAGCCTAACCTTTTTTTTTGCTTTGTCATAAAGTTTTTTTTAGTTTTTGTATATATTTTTTGTAACAATACCTGTTGGAATTAATATTTTATACACTAGAAATATTTAGCTTCAATTTTTTGTATTCTACTAATTATTTTACATAACATGATAATTAAGCTTCTCGCAATTTTTGTAAAACTTTTAAATAATTGTTTTACTTCATATAAAGTTATATTTTTCTATTTTTAATTAGCAAGAAGATACTTTTTTTATAGTATTTTATCTACCTATAATCAAGTTACTTTTTTTTTAATTTTACATAAAATATAATGTATCAGAGAAATACTGTAAATTAAACAACCATAATCATATCAATTTAAGAAATATATATATATCTACATTTTGGATGAAAAATATTTTCATATACTTTCTTGAAGTTAAAGCTAAATAATTTCAATTGATAAAATATCAATCTTTTAACATTAAATGAATTTATGTACGTAACTTGTTTGCACATAAGGATACTGTAATTATAATGAGCAATTCTTTTAAGAAACAAAAAACTGAAACTAAGTGTTTCAATTTGTTTGTATTACGTAAGAAATCTTCAGGGTTACGTAAGAAAGGGTTGAAAACTCAAATTTTAGTTTAACTTTTTGTTATTTGTTTATAAAAAATAACCATGTAAATACTTTACCAGTTTACAATTTCTACAAATATTTTTTTAGATGTTTGAAAAAGCAGCTAATTTGTTAAACTTAAAACTTTTTCAAAACCAAATTCAATATTACCTTGAAAATTTACTAGTAATTTCTTAAAACTAATTTCTTATTTTCAACTTATACCGGAAAATATTAAGCTTTTTTGTTTTTGTTTTACGAAATTTATTGATGCCATTTAGCTTAAAGCTGTTTAAAAAATAAACAGTTTTCGAAACATCTTAAAATAAAAACTAAATTATTGTGTATTTGTCTCCTTTTTGGATGATATTTAGTCTATAAAGTTATACCGTTACATTTCAAATTTTAACATTGTTTGATATTAACATACAACAATTAATTAGACTTTTTAAAGACTAGACATTAAATATAAAACAAAACTAATACTTAACTATAGAAGCTACTCAAAAGTATTACTATGTTTAAAACAAAAAAAAAGAGCAGTTTAAAGCTTATACTTAAGTCAAGTATGTTCCTTGGTTGAAAATCATAAGCAGTTTTATCAAAGGATATGTTTGTTTATTACTCTGTAAACCTTAAAGTTATAAAATATAAAACAGTAGGGTATAGAGCAGTAGAACCCTATAAACTGTTTTGCATGGTAACAGAAATAAAAATTATTTAATTATGAAGCTTTGGTTTGCATCAACCGAAATCAAATAATAATGTTTTTCTAATATCTACTTATAAAAAACTGTATTTTTGATTAATCGTTACGCATTACTAATTTACATACAAACAGAATAACAACATTTTTTTGATTAACTAAATATTATTTTACCAACACAATATAAAAAAAAGCACAGCATAATGTAAAATAATAGCAAAAGAAAATAAAAACTAATAGTAGTTTTTAAAGTATGTAGGTCGGAGAGCTTTAAAATTGGTTTGACTAAGTTTATAATAAAGTAGTTATGTTGAACTTATTTTTTTGAATGTAACTCAAAGTAGTAAAAAAATACTATTTTAGTTTTAAAATGGTAAACTTTTAGCAATAGTAACCTACTAAATCTATTTTAACATGGCTAATTCAAGTTTAACAAAGTATTAACCTTTATTTCTTTTTGAAACTTCTGCTACAAAAGTTTTTTAACTTAACCACTAAAAGTGGTTTAAAATAGATAATGTTTTTGAATATGTCTTTGATACACTTGTTTTACTTTAAACTTTTTAAAATTTACTTTTATAATGAATTTTATTTTTTCAAATAGATAATAACATACACAAAAAACATTAAAAAAGCGATATTTTAAAACGTTTGTTTTCAAATTATTATTTTTTAATCAAAATAATAATGTGCTAGTTTTAAATAAATTTACCAAATTTTAATTATGCTACTAAAAATATTATGGCGAGAACAGGATATATATTTTGACGATTAAAGTTTATAGCTGTCATTGCTATTTCCAGTTTTATTTTGCATAACTGTTTTACTTTTTCTGTTTAGACAAATCAAAACTATTGCCTCTATAAGGAGACCTGCAGCAAGTATTGACATCACCGCTATCACCCAGTCTGGTATGTCTGAGTTTTTGCAAGATTGCGGAACTACATTCGGGGTTTCTTCTATTTTGCTATTCTTGTTTGTGAAAATATATGGGTGCTCCTGTCAAGTTTAGAATTGATTTAATATTTGTATAAGTCATTAGCTCTTCTTCTTTATCAATTATTTTTAGCTCAAATAAAATATGTAACTAACATCTGTAGGCACTTTTAGATCGTAAACTCCCCATTCAGTAGTCTTATTTCCAACTGGTTCTAGCTAAAAATCAAAATTTAATTTATAAAAAATGTTAAAAAATAAACAATACACATTATACATACCATATTGTTCCACAAATTGATTGCTCCCAATCCATGCCCTTTGCTGCTAAAATGAAAGCAATCAGGAGCAAAAAATGTTGCGTCCACTTCTCCTTTCTGTAACATTATAGTTTGCTTAACAGTTTAGTAGGTTTAATTACAATTTTTTCTCAATATTTTTGTTTTTCAAAACACAACAATTAAACATAATTTTTTTGTTTCTATAAGTTTTTAAGACCTTAATTTTTTTATTGTATTTTTTTATTTTATGAGTATAGTACAAAATAACCTACCGAAATTACATTTTAGATTTAAATAGTACATAAATTATACTTATTATTCGACTTCTGAATTAAACAAATCGATTTAACTGGCTTAACAAAAAACTTACTTAGACTTTTTTATTTCTTAAACTTAATTTACCTGTAACACTGTACTGTTGTTACTTTAAAAACGCTACGTAAAAAAAGTTTATATGTTACAGCTACTTGTTTTAGGGTTAGTTTTATATCTAAGAAAATTTTAAATAACTTTAATAGTTAAACTTTGATACTACCTCAGTGTAAGGCAACACTGTGTTTCTGAAAAATGGCTGGTTAACAACAGTAAAGTCATCTCTTGTGTCATAACGACCACTTTTTTCTAGCAACTCTTGAGTTAATCTCTAAAATTTTTTATTAGTTTAAAAGAATCGTTTTAAGAAACAAACTATTTTATGAATATAAAAATTAAAAAAAAAGAGAAAGATAACTAATCTATATTTTATAAAAATTGTCTCTGTTTAATATATTATGTTTTAAATACAAAGTTTGCACGAAGTTGTTTCCATTTTCCAAGTTTTATCTTTTAATTAAGGGGTTGAAAAAAATTTAGTGCTGAATTCTAACTTGATACTCCCATGTTTCTGTTTTGACAAACTCTAGTTCCTCTTCCGTACCCTGAGCAACGTATGGACACTCAATTTGCTGCACAATGCCGCATTGTGGCGTTGAACCGAAACCGTATCTTACTTGAGGCAGTAAATATATTTCTAAAATCTCAATTACGTTCACTAGCGTGCGGGGAAGCTGTAGAAAAAAATTGAAGATTGTTGCAGCTTTATTTAACAAAAATTAGTTTTTAGTTTTCTGTTTTTAAATACGTTGTCTATATTTATTGTAAATGTTTTTCTTTCATAACGTAAAAAATCAAAATTTTTTGAAATAACAAAACTAACTTCAGCATGCAACACATCGAGACCCTCTTTAAGTTTTTCAATATATTTGTCAGGTCTTGAGTCATCGTCAGACAAATCGCAAAGATCATTTCCTCCGATAAAAATTGTTAGAATTTTCCAATCATGCTCATAATCTATTTCCTTTGTTATTTAAACTAAAGTTTAGTAGAGCTTCTATGTTTGTGATAAACAATAAATTGTTCTAAATAATGATTTAAATATATCTGTTTTTTTTTTCTTTTCAATTATTTTACGTATTTTTTATTGTACCATTTTTTTCACGCTGCAAATACATTTATGCTTTATTAGACGTAACATAAATTCATAGTGTTGTTTATTGTTCTAATATGTATAAAAAATTTTAAACAACTTTTTTAGTACTTAAAACTAACCAATGACAAAACAGATTTAGAAAAGTAACTAGTTAAAAATATGTAAAAAAAATCTTTTAGATATGACGTCCTAAAGTCTATAAAAAAAAATTCCTACTATAATAAAACTAAATATACTAACAAAAGAAATTTATTAAATATTTAAGTTAACAATATTTTCTAAACTTTATGGTTAAGTTTTAAAAGTAGACTAAACAAGAAATAAAGTTCAAAATTTTTTTTGGCTTACTGTTGCAGTTGTTGTATCTAATTTTGATGTTTTTGATTTTAGTTTACAGAATTTTCATTCTTTGTTTTTTTATTGAAACATGTTTTTGTATAAAATGTTATTATAACGCAATAATTGTTAAACTAAGAACAACTCATTATCAATAACAATTAAACTAGTTCAACTATTTAGAAAGCTCATCAAAGTAATACCGTTCCATTTGCAGCTTTAAGTCTTCTGATAAGCTCACGGGCTTGATCGGGAATATCTCTGTAAAAGTATAAGTTATTAGTTACTAAAATAAGGTTAATCTGTTTACTGCTTACTCTGCTCTTGCTCCGGGCACTGCAACATTGAAGCTTCCTCTTTCAGGCACACCGGTTATTCCTGCTCCAGTTGAAAATCCTTTTATTTCGGGGTTGAATTTTCGGAGTATATCTAAATAGTTTTTTTTTACTTAGTTGTCTTCTTTAAAAGGCTTATATCAGTATCTTGTTTGAGAATTTTGTATAACTTTTGCTCGAACTAAGATAAAGCTTTATTTTTATTTTTTTCTATTTTAGATAATTGTAAAATTTTAAAGTTTTCTTAATTTACTATTGAAAATTCTTCAACAAAAAAATTTACAAAAGTTTTGGTTCGGTCTGTAAGCTAAATTGCACTATAATATTACTACTTAAAAACTAAACGTTTTAAAATTACTTTAAACTTTTATACTTTTTTATTGCATAATTTTAACAAAACTTCAGTAACATCATTTCAAAGCCCAGCTAGTCTTTGACTAAAAACAAAAGAACAAGAATAAACAACTAAAGTTTGATGATAGTCAAAAGATAACTTTTTATGTTGCCTTTTTAGAGCAGTTGTTTTATATTTTGTGATACAATGTTCACAAAAATTTACGCTATACTTACTCAAGAGAATACACTTTTATCAACAGAAAACTAACACATTTTTACAGTGTGAATTTTATTTGTAATTTGTTGAAAAACACCAATTTACTCTATCTTTTTATCAACATAGATTTTTTATTCAACAAAAACCAACTTGTCAGTGTCATGGTATCATCAAGGGTGCCATCCCCACCAACTGACCATGAAACACCTCGGTATGTTTTTGCAACTCCTGGCAAGTATTCCGCATCGGCACCGTTTGCTGCCTTATGATTTTTTGTTGTTAAATTGTGTTATTTCAGGATATTTTACTAAAGTTATTGTTTTTAATTGTTTAGAGGTCCATTGATCATTTAAAAATGTTAGTCGATACTTTATAATTAGTTCAAAATTCTCGTTGTGTTTTTTAAAGTTAGTTTTACAAGATTAATAGCATAAACTTTCAAAAGATCGTTTAATTTTTATATTTTTCTACTATTGTTATACTTATTAATAAATCTTAAATTAAAAAAAGTAAGTTAAGTTTAAGAAAATTTTTCAGAAAAAGTTATATTTCAAATAAATTATTACTTTTTCCTCCTACAAAACAAAATTTTTTAAACATATTTCAAATATTCACTTGTTGTACCTTTTTTTTTTCCTACACTGTATCACTTAAAGCTATAAAAAATTGGTATCTACTAAATGTCTTTTTCTTTTAAAGTTTTGTTTACTATTAAGCTTTACCTGATGTTTTTTGTGGTCTTCTAACTTATTACTGCAAGTAGTAACGCTTTGAGTATCTAATTGCTTATAAAATAAAATTATTAACATATAAATAAAACTTAGTCTTTATTGCTTCCGAAATATTTTGCTAAGAGTTATTTAGGTTTCGGATTTTATTCAAATTTTCTTTTATTTTGTTCAAGTGTTTTTGAACGCTTAAATTTCAACATTAAAGAATAGGAAGAAGAAAAGTTTTATCATAAAAATAACTTACAGAGTTTTACACTAATTTGATATAAATTTTGACTAATAAATTTGTGGTTGCTTACAGTATTAAAATAACTAAATTGTTATTTACTCTCTTTTTATTAATTTAAAGTACAAATATAGATGGGTTAACTTTATTTCAAACTTATAAATGTTTTTAGTCATAAAACCTTCATGTAAACAAGTTTTATTGTTTACATTGTAAACTCAAGTTCAAGGTTAAAAACAAAAACTGGTTTTAAACCCATTTAGGTAAAATAGTTTCCATAACTAACGTTTAAAACAAAACAAAACTAACGGTTATCGAGTCTCCCAACGCTCCAATAACATTTATGTCTTGCGGACGTAGGGTGTGTACTAAAATGTTGTTTGATTTGTAAAGTATTTTTTATTAAATTTGATGCTGTACAAAAATTATTTGTTTTAATGTTTTAAAAACTGTTTGGCTACGTTTTGTGAGTAAATATTTTGGTATATAAACTCATTATCTATATATGAAATCTATGATTTTTTACGCATTTATAAGTGAAAAAATTCTCATATTTTGTTTTTAAAAAGTGCTTTTTGTTCAATTATAATAATCTTAAACAAAAATATTTTCACTTGAGACATGTTAATACGACGTATTAAAAAAAAAAATCACATACAAATTTAAAGTCTTATAAGATGATTTTTCAAATTTAATAAAAAAAATTAGAATTTTTTCCCTTTTAGTATTAATCAGTTTATACTCTAGAAATTTACACTTCAATGTGTTTTTATTATTGCTATTGATTACTACGTTTAAACTTTTGTATAAAAATTTTGCTAAATTCAAAATTTAAATTATTAGTACAAAATAAGTTTTTGTCACTATTTATAAGCATAAAATTAAAACACAAGTCATTATACCAGATGCAGTTTTAGGAGTTCCTTCAAATTTTACACCCCAATCATCTAGTCCTCCAGCTGTTTTTGTTAGTTTCGGTTTTCGTGACTAAAGAAAACGAAAAAATTTCTCAAAAGTTTTATTTAAATTTGTTTATTTTAATCAAAATACATGTTACTTACTCTTTCGTACTGTTTTGCAACTTCTAAAAGCTTATCCATTTTTTCACTCCAATCTTTTGAGGCTATGAAGAAATCAAAATGAACATATGACAGTAGTTTAAACAAAAAAAAAGTTTTTGTAAAATAATACTATCTTTACGTGAAATTTTTTTTCTTACATGTCGCTAACAACAAAATAAATAAAGCTTCTAAAAATAGGTTTTACAATTACTTTATTTATTAAAACTAACAAGGTTACTTTACTATAAACTAGTGCAATAAAACAGTTACATATATAAAAACTAAACTAAGAAAAAAGCCTAGACCTGAAAACAAAAGATTATTCAAATACTGGTTTTAAGCCATACAATCGCATTAACCTGCAAGATACCATAGTATACTGCTACTTTACCTCTTACTAATTTTGTAGTGCTTTGTTTAATATATTTAATTTTTATCGTTCTTAAATAATAATTAAACAAAACTATTTTTTTAGAAAATTAAAGATCATCAACTCTTTTAAAAGTAAATTAAGAAGTTTAGTTTTTTTAAACTTTTATTCTCAAACTGAAACTTAGAAATCTATTAAAGAAAACGTGAACATTTGTAAAAAAAAACTTGTCTAATATAAAATAAATATGTTTATTAAATAAACTTATAAATTATTATTTATTCAAGCTTGAAAAAAAAAAGTTTTTTAAAGTCTTTGTATATGTAATATATACTGACTAAAGCACTTTAGGCCAAAAAACATTATATATGTTTATTGAACGGAAAAAAAAGCGCTCAAATATTTAGTCCAAGGATCTGGTGTACGAAAATGCCTTTCGGTTATCGAGTCATACACCAGGATACAGTTTAAAGTCATGTCCAGGACAAGTACATTAAAAAGTACATTAAAGTAGAACTAGTAAGCAAACCCTGTTTTTAAACAAAAAATACATTTATTTTATCAAATACAACATAAATTTATTTTTACTTTGATAAAACTTTTTAAAATTATTTAGGTACAAAAAATAATAAGATATATATTTTTTTAATATTTTACTATATTTTACAAAAAAGCTATTATCATAATTAAACTCTCTAACTCACATGAAGTACAGCTCAAATAAACTTGATGAAGTAGGATTAAATAGAAAATTGTTATCCTCATTGTTTTTCACTTAGGTCAAGTAGCCAATTTCTTCGTTGAGCATATAGCTTATAACTTGTCAAAATGATAAAACCTTTCTGTAAGCCGTTTATTTTATACCTATAGTTTTTTTCACAAACATGCAAGTAAAGTTAATATTTGTAAAAACTCGTTAAATGTTTAACTATTGTTTTTGCAAAGATCAATTAAATTTTATTTGCACTTTTTGTTTAGCAAACATACTAAAATTTACAACCGGTAATTGCATTAAAGTGGTTTTACTTAAACTTGAGTTTTTATAGAAAAATGAGCTATGTAAACACAATTCTTCAAGACTTTATCACAACTTTTTATATAGTAATTGTGTTTAATTTTTTTTTTTTACTTAACTTGTTTATAAAAGCTCAAACTAGGAACTATTTTATTAATTGGCTTGAACTAAAAAAGTAAAAACATTAAAAAAAACTAAGCTTTTGTATATTTAAAACAAAACTAAAAGTTTTAAGTAACAGTTTTTTTTAATTAAAACAATAAAACTGTCTATGTAAAACTAGTAAAGTTATGATATTCCTTAAAAATACTGATAATCAAGTATCTTTTCAAACTTTAATAAAACATCTTTTATAACAATGATTTGAAATAATTTTGTATAAGTGTTGTCAATCATTGTTTGATCTATAGCAAAAATTTTGTAAACTAAAGTGTTATATTAAATCTTTTTTTTAAATATTAATTTGTCGTGATTGTTTTTTTCATGCTTACACTTTTTTAACTTAAATTGACTTAATTGAATTAGTTGTTAAGAATATTTTTTTTTAAGTTGTGGTCAAAAGTTAACTGAGAAAAAAAGAATACAACTTGTATAAATTGAAACGGTTTTAATTTACAGTTTTAGGTAAAAACATATTAAGAAACTTAGTTTTCTTTATTGACTGTTGAATAATGTTACTTCAGAACATTGAAGTCTGTTTTCTTTTTTTTATAATCTTTACTTTCGTAAATAGTTTTTTGAATAAATGTACTTTTGTATAGCATATATGCTAGAAAATTATTGTTTTTATTTTTAGCAAATAGTTCAATCTATAGAGGTTTTAGTTATTAGTAACTAGTAAAATTATTTGTTTTCTTTTAAAGAACCCGATTTTCTTTAATATATATGATTTATTGCCAAAATTTCGAAGGATAAAAAAAAATTATATTTTTTCTAAATAAAATTCTCTTCTAATATTCTATATACTACTTTTTTATTAAATCAAGTACAAGAATTTATAAAGAATTTATAAATAAAAAAATGCGAATTAAAACGTACAAATGAAATAGTTGTAAAATAGTAACTTTGCCTTAACTTAAAATAACTATTATTGCATTTACTAGTTAGCATAGATTAAGTATATATAACAGATCTTATAGTATACACTAAAATTTATTTTATAACGAAAAGTTAGATTCTGTAGACAAATATTCGTAAAAATGATTTAATTCCTATACACATATCATAAGTTCATTCCTGTGCTAAAAAGTAATTTGTGTCGTAATATTAATGTAGTTTTGTATATTTCTACACATTGTTAAGTTTTATATTTGTTTAAAAGTTACTATAGTCCTTATACCTCCTTTGTTTTACTAAGGTTTTTAATAATCTTAAATAATTAGTTTTTATATTTTTTTAAGCAGCATATTCTATTTGACAACCTATTTTTTTTAAATGAATCTCTTTTAGATTTCATGATTTTCAGATATTCTTTTTTTTTAATATAGTTCTGACTAACATTTACATTGTTTTTTTAATAAGCCTATGGTTACTTACTATATACATTTAACCCTGTTTTTAGTTTTTGTTCTATTTTAGCCTTGTGACTATTACGTAGGCTAGTAAACATTTTAAAAGCATTAAAGCTTCCAACTAAAAATACTATTTTTACAGCTTATTATTTTTATTGATAAAAATCAACGCTCAAATATTTTGGTCTAAAGACCTGGAAAGTAGAAAGACTTTTTGGTCAACAGGCTACACACCAACTATCTAATATAGACTTTTTTGAATATCAAAACGGAAAAAAAATTAATGCATTAAAAATTTGAATTCTTACAAAATTAAATTCCATAAGAAGTACATAAATATTTTTAAATGAAACTAAATACAATATGAAATGTTACTCAAAATAACTTATTTTAAAAATTTAAAATTATATAGATGGTTCATTAGTTGTAGAATAAATGTTTCTTAAAATAATAACTTAAGCTTATTGACTTGTTTTAAATTATTTATACTTGCAAATATATACCTATTAGACTATATCAAGATAAACTACTTAAGAAAACAGCAAACTAATACATTTAGTTTGTTTACTAGTCTAAAATTTAGTTTGTTTACTACTTGTTTTAAGGTCTTGTCCTGGACAAAGACGTTGAAATGCATCCGTGGTGTGCGACTCGATAACTGAAAGGTTTTTTCGTGCACCAGTTCCTAGGAATGAACATTTTGAGCGTTTTTATTTTGTCGCTTAATAAACAATTATACTACAATATGGTTTTATACGAAGAAAAATAAATAAAAATTTAGCTAACATATTTACATTTTTATATTAACTTTTTTATTAATTTAACTATTTAAAATTATAAGATATATATCAAAACTTTGTAAATGAACCTACATAAAAAAAATATTTTATTAGACGGTATAAAGATAAAATGTAGCAAAACTATTTATATAAAGCACTAATAATTATCATAGAAAGTTCTGTGTTGTAGTATCAAAAAGTGGAAAATTATCTTTACAACAATAACTGTTAAGATCATAAGTTACTATATACAAGGTTTAATTTTTAGAAAACATAACTTAAATTTATACAGTTAATATTAAAAAAAAAAAAAAAATTATATTAAAATATACAACTAACTATTATTTCTTTTTGATGTCCACTTATGCCCCCTTTTTTCTTCAACATTAATCACCTTTTTTATGTTCAACAATTTTATTGTTCATAATTTTTTTGCAAGAAGCTATTATCCAAGTAATATTAATTTGATACGTTTTTAGTTTTACTGTTTTTCTTTTATCTGAATTACTTTACATTTTGGTTGTCTTATCAAATTGTAACATTCTAACTTACTTCGGTTTTCACAGTAAATGTTTGAAAAGAGTTAATTTTTGAGTTTTGTTACTCATATTTATTTTTATATGACTACATTTTAAGGTTTAAGAAAGTAATTTAAAAATTTTAACCGGTATATTTAAAAAATATAACACCTTCAGTATAAAAAATACGAGATTGTAAAATAAACAAAAACGTGGGTAGTAGAAATTTCATGAACTTTAAATGCTTTACTAAAGAAAAATTCAATGTAAATACTTTAAAGTAGTAACTTTTATTTAACCTTATAATTTAATAAAAGGATAGTATAGAATTTTTAGTAAATCATTAAAACAAGGATATGATACTAACTTTTTTGCTATAAATTTTAAAATGAGCCAAATATAATAATAAAAAATTAAGTATAAAAATTATTTTGTAAATAATGTTGTATAGTTTGCATTGAATAGGGTTAAGTATTGTGCAGAAAAAAATCTTGTTCTTAATTGTTAAAAACTACGGCACTTTTTTAATTATTATCTTGAATCATAAAATCAAGATAGAGTTAAAGTGGCACAAAGTTTATAAATTACAAAACATGTTAAACATTCAAAAAAAATTGTTTTATACTTTTTTTTAAGTAAAATCTAGTCATATGAGGCTAATACTATTTCATTTTAAATAAGAATCGATGTTTGACAGCTTGTTCAGCGGTTTAAGCGAGTAACTGACGTATTTTTTAATACGTTTAACTACAAAGCTAGTACGCAGTCCGGTTTTATAAAGTTTACGTATACGCTGTTTTAAAAATCCTAAATTTAAAAGCAAGATCATTGAATTTTTGTTTTCGTATTTGAATAATCATGTAACCAGTTAGAATGCTGTTATAAATTATACAATGGAGAAGCAACACAATTCCTTAAAACCACGCTAACAGTATTAATTCTTTGTCCAAAAAACCTTTTTCTATAAAATTATTATTTTTAGTACAACTAGTTAATCATTTTTTTTTAGATTTTAATGCGATCAATAAACAGCAAAGTAAAATATTTTTATTTTAAAAAGTAGATGCTACTTAAATATTTTATACTTAACATTTACAACAAAATCAGGATCGCCACTCTGCGAATCGAAAAAAAAAAAACAGAGTTCACTACACACTATCCTGAATCATTATTTTACAATGGAACAACAAAACAAAAACATAAAAACTATAAGTATACCAGTAGATGAAACTTATAAAATCAAAGTGCATCTAAATTGTAAGATAAAGAAAAACTAATGACACAACTAGTAGCTAGTCGAAATATATAACCCGTTAGAAATGAAAACTCAGTTAAAGATGGAATGAAGTTTAAAATGAGTTACAAATAAAACTTTTACTTTTTTAAATGTTTAGTAGTATTAGTAGTTGAATATAAATACAAGCACGTAGTTAAAAAAATTCAGTTGTATATTTTAATGAATAAATAAGCGTAACTCCATTTATACTTAAAATGTAATTTAAAATTTAATTATCCAACTTGTATACAATTAAATACTACTTAAAATTATCAAACAAGTTTCCAGTACAAAATATAAAAATGCTAGTTGGCACTAAAAACATCACATGGATTAAAAACTAAAACAGAATAAATAAAAAGGGAAATATTTTCAGACAAAATTTTTCCGCTTGCTCCCATACGTTTGGTTGAAGTTGAGCCGCCAGCTGAGGTTGTGCAGGTTGGTGTCCGTCGTTTCGCTCAACTCGTCCAGAAAGCTGACGACCAAGTCCTGTTTGTTTGAAAACAAAGTTCAAATAAAAGTTTGAAAACATTGTTACGTCAATGCGTACCTGATAGGCGGTCTTGTGTATTTTCAGCTGCGCCCTCATCCCGCTTACTTGCGTCTTCCTGAACTCCCTCCTCCGCATTTTCTCCTCCTCCTCCTCCTCTTCGCATCTTCCCCACACTCCCTGAGTTTGAAAATAATATTTGTTGTTTAGATTTATAAAAAAAAAACTTTAAACTTGTCTCACGCCATTTAGGCTGAAATTTGTTATACTGCCTTCATAGTACGCGGCTTTGGAGGAACTAAGAAATAAAATAAAGTATTTTTTGTATTAAACTACTTACTTTGAACAAGTAGTGCATAATATAATAATAGACAAAGAACGTTTGTTGTAGCACTTAATTTTTATTTTAATAACACAAAACTATAACTTGAGTTAAGTAAAAAAAGCAAGGTCTTGTAAATCAGGGGTGCACGTTCAAATTCGGACAATTCAAATTTCGACAATTCAAATTCTTAAAAAAAAGTTGAAGATTTCACAACTAAAAAAGTAAAAAACATAGTTATTTTTAGTAATTTTCAAATACCTTAAAAAATACTTAAGATATGCAAAAAAAAAAGTTGCTTTTAGATTTTAATAAGATCTACATATATTTTTTTTTTGTCAAATCTATAACACTTTTTGAGATATAGTATTTTTAATATTTTTTGAAATACTTGAATTGTCGGAATTTGAGTTGTCCGAATTTTAATAGTCATGTAACCGTAAATCAGTGCACTATAAACTCACTTTTATTTTGTGTTTTTATATCTTAATATAAAAGGAGACATACTGGTATTGTCTTAGAAATTAAGTAGAAGTGTATCGAAACGATCTAATTTAATAAAGAGTTTCAATAAACTTTATACAATAAAAGTTTAAACCATTAAAAACTAGTTTTCGGTTGACTGAATTATAAAGTACTACTAGATTTTATTCAAATAATTAAAACTAACTTTTTTCTCTTTCTCTATCTGCTGATCATCATAAAACTTTCTTAACTTGAGTTCTAACAACGATTTGTCAAACAAGTTTTCATGAATTATTTGAAACTTTAAAATTTCACTGAATATGCTTCGTAAATCTCTTAAAAGTTTTCTGTTAGAAATTAAAATAAAAGTATTCGAATTAAAAAATTAAAAATAAAAAATAAAAATCTTACTTCAAAGTTTTATGTATAAATAACATATTTTTTATTTAATTTTAAAATATTTTTTATGATTATAGCAAAACATAGCACGTTAAATAATTATGTAATAATTTAGTTTTTATTTATTAATTAAATATAACCAACTAAAAATCATTAAATCGATTAATTTATAATCC
Organism: Thalia democratica; assembly: GCF_965202585.1. NCBI lineage: Eukaryota > Metazoa > Chordata > Thaliacea > Salpida > Salpidae > Thalia > Thalia democratica. The sequence goes on from NC_139165.1 coordinate 67,252,448, forward strand.
ATATAAAAATATGGCAATCAAGCCATCTAAATTGGCAAGACTATTTTATAATAATCTATGACAAAATCTTCAAAAATTAAAAAAAAATTAATAAACATAGTAGGATAAAACAGATTAATAAGTAAAATTTTTGTAAAAATTAGATCTTTGTTTTAATACAATTTTGCTTAAACTTAAAAACTAAATAAGAATCATAAAACAGTAAGTTGGTGAAAAAACTACGTTGTATCTTAATAATTTTCGCAGAAGATTTTTATAAAGGTTACTAAAAGGATTTTTAATCTAAGCTTGATTAGTATAAAAACTAAAAACACTAGTTAAACTTAAATCTAAATTTATAGAACAAAAATTAAATATTATAGGAAATTTTAATAACATAAGTGATCACTATAACTAACGTTGAGTTTCTATCCAACAAACATCGTTGCATTAGAGTAACGATGAAATCGCTGTGAGCCACTATAACCTGGTCAAAATCGCTACATTTTGTTAATTTTTGCTGAAATGCAGCCCAGCAACATTCAGATACCTTAAATTTAATTTTGATTAAATATATAATATTTCCGTTAACAATACGATTTAAACACAATAATTAAAAATACACGCTGAAGCAGTTTTATATCAATTGACTAATAGTAAATGATACAAAAAAGGTATACAAATATTTTGGTTACATGACAATTCAAATTCAGACAACTCAAATTCCGACAATTCAAATTCTTGAAAAAATAATTAAAATACTATATCTCAATAAGTGATTTGAATTTTAAAAAATAAAAAATACATATGTAGATCTTATTATTATCTACAAGCCACTTTTTTTCTTTTTTGCAAAATCTTAAATATTTTTCAAAATATTTTAAAACTACTAAAAATAACTATATTTTTACTTTATTTAAATTATATCTCAAAAGTTATTTATTTTTTCTCGAAAAGAAAAAAATAGCTTGTAGATATTAATATAACCTACATATGTATCTTTTATTTTTGACAAATACACATTACTTTTTTATTTGTGGCCGTTTCAATTTTTTTTTCAACAATTTGAATTGTCCGAATTTGAATAGTCGTGCACCCAAATATTTTGCGTACAAGAGTTTAAACACTTAAATCGTTATCGAAAAATTACTGCATATAAGTTTATAGTATATTACAACTAAGAAATTAGTTTTCTGGTCTTTATAAAATTCTTTTCCGATTACATTAAATCGCAGGTTGTTGTAATATACAAATGTACTTAACAAAAAACTAGGTTTATATGACAAAACACCTAAAGTATAAGTAGTTTTTAAACATTTTTTATAATAAACACCTCAAATGCAATATAGTAGTGAAATTGATGAACAAAGTTCCACATTTCTGAAGTCAGCAAATGGCACTCATGAAGAACTCCTGGAAGTTGAAAATATTTTACTATCAGTAATTTATTTTCAATTAAAATTATTTTGTAAAATATATATTTGAATTATAAAAAAAATTAATTCATACTTCTGTTTAACAAAAAGTTATATACCAATAAAAAATAAATTGTGATAAGCTTTTTTAAATAAGTATCAATTGACAAGTGTTACCTTTCAATTCACGAATTTCAGGCGATAATTTTCTAGTAAACTCCATGCTTTTAGACCACATGATAGTCAAGTTGTGCCTCACTCTTTTTGCCCTCCACAAAAACATGAACAACTTCAAGTAATCGTTTATTACTTTTGGACTTAGCAGCTGTATTATAAAAGAAACATTTATATAAAAAGTAACAACTTGGTTATGATTTATAGATAACTTTTAATTATCTCTTATTAAAACTACTATCAGTCAATTAAATAAAAAATATATACAGTAGATAACAAATTTACAACAGTTGATATAGTAAAAAAATCAGAACATTTTTACTTTTTATTTTGATAAGTAACTTAAACATAACCATAGTCATTTCAAACTATTACTTTTTCATGATAACTATATCAAATACTATACTCAACAGTTTGTTATTTATAAAAAAGTAGCTGTTCAAATGTATAGAAAATAGTTTTAAATAGTTTTAATACTATTTTGCTAAACTCATTTTTAAAGGCTTCTGATTTTTAATAGAATTATTACTACTTCGGATTTATTTAAAATAAAAAGATGTTGACAATGTTAGATAACATAAATTATGTTTATCCAAATTTAAATGCATTTTTAATTGTCTAGTAGTCTACAAAACTTTAAAAAACATTTCTGAACTTTTGAACTTATAGTATGTAACATTTTAAAAAATTTATATTTCAAACGCAGTAATAAATATAAAAAGTAATAACAGTGTTGATCGGAGGATCGACATGATAGTCCAGGCTGAAAATGTTCCACCCGATGTCGCCCTTGTTGCGCTGAAGTATTCTGAAATCCAACCTGTCGACGACGTCAGGGTCGTCGAACTGCGCGTTGCTGCTCCTAATAGCTTGTTCAAAGTGCGACTGGATGTTGTAGCGGAATATCTTCTCGCCCGGCTTGTTCAATTCGTCCCTGTTTGTTTATGATCAATATGTAAATATTTATGACAACTAGGTAGGCTCGTTTTAATTGTTTTTATTTCTTAAACATACTTTTGTTTTTTGTATAAGTTCACTGATATAAATAATTACAATGGAACACTTATTTTTTTATCATTATTTATCTTCTCGTAAATGTTACACATAAATTAAGTATAAAATAAACTTTTAGTACACATAAACGAACCGTTTTTAATTAATTTGGATTAAAATAGATATAAACAATTTATTAACTGCAAATAGTCCAAAAGGTGTCTTATGAAGTCTCCTTGACCAAGTAAGAAATATTTTCGCATGGCATTCAGATGCTCATGTAACTTGTATTTTTCGTTTAGCACTTGCAGTAGGTGGGAGCCAGTTGCTTTGTACGCCTGGTTTATTCGTGGAATCAATTCTTTCTCGATGTTCATATCATCTTCGTCTACATTTTAGTATAAATCTTAAATGCTTAAAGCTATATTTAATATTGTATTTTTATGGTAAAGTAGTAGCAGTTTTATAAAATAATAAAATAGTAAGTCTACTAGTAGAAATAGTACCTAATCTTAAACAAAAAGATGATTTAAAGTTAAAGAGTTTTTAACTAAACATGTTGTTTTTTATAACTTTAAGTTTTCTTAACTGATAGAAACGATTTTTTTAAAGCTTAGTTGAAGTAAAATTCATAGCTACAAAATATGCGTAAAAAAAATTAATAAAAAGTTAATATCAATACTATAAAAATATTATATATTTAATAAGAAGTAATACAATAGTAAAGTAGACTAACATAATTAAAATTAAAATATAAAAACGCAACATTTTTGTATTATTGTTAGAATTATAAGTATCTAATATCTTTTCAGCATAAAAAAAACAGAAACCTATAAAATCAGCAGTTTTCGAAGTGTCAGTGTTTAGCCTGTTGTTGACAATAGTTGAGTTTTCGTTGCAAACAAGAGTTAAGAAATTTATGGTCTTTCCAATTACAAGAATCTTTCCAGCAAGTTCCATAGAAAGAAAATTGGGAATCATATTAGCTTGCAATTTAAAACGTTTTGTCCACAACTGATCCACTCCTATAGCAGGATCAGAAAGCACGAAAAACTATAAAAAATATCAATTTTTTGACCTGAATGTACTTTTTTTAAATCTATAACATGTATTTTTTTTATACTGTGAATAAAATTCCGTATTTAAACTAATGATTAATAACTCAATATTTATGACTTAAATAAAACTATATATATATCAAGTGTTTCAGAACTATTTTCTAAAATAATTAACCTATGCTAATTCAAAATATTGTTATAAATCGAAATCAAATATTAAAAACAAACTTCCTGGCACGGATCGTGTAGCTTTCCGTTGTATATCCATCTGTCAACCATGTTGACGAGGCTGTTGTTGCAGTTTCTCACAAACAGTATGGGCTGGCTCACTATCCTCATGATTCTCCTGGTTATTTGCTGGCACTTGCTGTCTCCATGCTGGAGAAACGAGTGAATAACCGAGAGAATCTCACCACCTCGCTTCCCTGTACACCAGATTAATGAATTTCAGTAAAGTTTACAAAAAAAATCTTAAACTAGTTATAGAATTAAAATATACTTTTATATGTTTAAAAAAATTAAGTTGTTAAAATTTAGTAGTATGTTAATTAGTTTGAATTTTAACATTAATACTAGCAGGGTTATTAAAGTGAAGTTTTTCCTTTATTTTTTCTTATAACAATATTTGAGTTATAAACACAGTCTTATGAAACCTTGTGTAACTTTCTATATACTCTTAATGAAATTTAGACAAAGACTATATATACAGAGTTTCCACTAAAATTTCAAAAAAATTATAGGGAAATCCATAAAAATAGCAAATTTATAGGTAGATTATTGAAAAATTTTGCTTAAAAGATAGTGTTAGAGAACAATTATATTAAGTTTCATACTCTTCTTTAACTTAATTTCAATATCAATGTATATGTTAAAATTACTATACTTTTATTATCAAAGTTATTAAGTTTACATTTATTACAGAATGGAGTTTGATGTTTTACAGTCTTTATATATATTTTATAAAGCTTATAGTATTTAATGAAAACTTAATGCGATGGACAGTATTAAACTAAGTGTAAGAGTAGTATTCTAGTAGATCAATATAATAATAGTCAAGATACAAGAGGCATTAAGAAAAGACTTAAAAAAATAATTTTACATAGTAAATTAAAAAACTATTTCAGGCAATTGCTCATTTGCCTTTTCTTATATTATGCTTGCTTTGCAGAACAATTTCTGCATTTTTTTAAATTTTGATGTATCATGAGCAATACTGCATGGTTCCATTGAATACTTGTCATAGTCATCATTCAAAGTCTTGTGAATATTACTTAAACGCTGTTTTTTTATTTAGGCACTCATTTCTTTCTTGCTCAAATTAAAAACGTTTTTCTGCTTTTTTGTTTTTGGTTTTCTTTGATTCCAAATAAAAATTTGTACCTACTGATAGAGGCTTTAACTGATTACAGTAAATCTTTTGAAATCAAAACGTTTCTTGCTGTAAGTTCATTAAGATGGCTTTTTATTTGCCGTTTAGCAACTACATGACAAACTACAACATGTTTGTTCTCACTGATGATTTATTTTGGCTGAATCTTTGCTCAACTTATGTTTGAAGTTACTGATACTCTTAAAACCTATTACATAACTACCATCAAAATTGTGGACATACTCACCAATAACATCATCTTTATAGTTAAGAGTCATCAAGTCAAAGAAGAGTATTTTGATATCATTGAAAAGAAAAGGTATAAGAGGGTCACTAGACTGGTACTTCTTTAAAAAAGTCTCTACAATATTTGCGACAAATATAAAAAATGTAGTTTCAGTATAATAAACTTTTTATTAACAGATGACACAAGAGTATTATAACATTTACCATCTGGTTTACAATTTTTTTTTACTTTTCCCAACAAAACACAATTTTTTAACGTTTTGCCATATATTAACTGCTCGCTCTGCAACAGGTTTAGACTCAAGCCACTTTATATTACATTACAAAAAGGAATTTACATTCTTGTTAAATTTTATTTTTAAGTGTAGTTTTAATTTAATTTTTTATCGCTTGTTTGTTTAGATTGTTTTAATTCTAACGAGTTTTATTAGTATACCAAATTTGTTTAGCATTAGCACTTATTTAATTTTTAACATTTGATTATTACGTCATTTTATATCTTAAAACTTTAAACTTCAGTATGATTTTATTTCAATTTGTATTCATTCCAATTCAGTAAGAAACTATTTCTGATGAGCCTTACTACGAAAGTACTTAAAAAAATTTAAAGAAAATGAAATGTATTCTGTTATATGTTTTTAAAACGGAAGAGAAAACTGTTGTGAGCCAGTCACTTTAAAAATTCACTTAATTATTTTGCACTTTGAAAAGAAGTGCATATAACTTTAAAATATAAATAAAATTCATAAAACCATATAAATGATATCCTTTATATTCTCACAAAAAATTCAATCACCAATCAAAAAAACGTAATTTCTAAAGATATTCACATATTTTTCAATTTATTCTAGGGATTTCTCGGGATTTTTCAGAACATTGCAAATTTTAAGGATTTATAGGGAAGAAGGAACCCTGTATATATAAGTGTACTAAAACTTTGCTGTTTTTATTTTTGATCTATCAAAAAATAAAATTTTGAAGAAGCAAAAAAATATTAAATATTTATTTTTCAATTTTGATACAAAAAACATAAATGTATTCTATAGTACTTCATAACATAGATGAGTACTTAATACAGGTATATACTACTTTTATGCAACAGGGCTACAAAAACTAAACAAAAGTCATAATAAATGAAAAAAATCTTAAGATATTTTTTTAGTAAGCATAGTAACTGTTTATTAATAAAAAAGAGATTATATAAAACTAGTTCCTTTTTTTTTTTAATTTAAATGTTCTATTAAAAAAAAAATTACTTTTTGCAGATATAGGTTTTTTAACTTAAAAAACTACTACAGAACTTTAATAATTTACAACTGAAAACAAAAATTAATTTAAAATTACTCTTAATACTTAAATTATTATACTTATAAGTCCAGAGTGTTTGATTCGAACTTTTAAATTTTTGTCAACTTTTTTAAACTATTACATTAAAACATTCTAAAACAAATTATCTCTAGAAATACATTAAAAACATACTTAAAATTTTTTCATTTAAGTAATTTTAATTGTGATTACAACACTATTACTCACATACCTTTACAACTATCAACCATAGAAGCAATCCACTTCAATCTTTCCATGGGCTGCGAAGCTTGCACGTACAACTTCATGAGCGTCAGCTGCTTTATATTTGTATGCAAAAAACTCACCCAATTACTGTACTCATTTAGTTCTGATTCTAATGCTGCACACAAAGCCTGTTGGAAAGATATCAAAAGTTAGTCAAAGCGAAATAATGTACTCTGTCCTAAAATTTAATTTTTTTTTATTATTATCTAAAAACTCCAAAATTTAATCAACAAGACACATTATGCCAATAAGTATAAATATTCCTGTGATGCTCATAAAATACTAAATGTAATTTAGTTACACAAAAAGTATACACATACCTGACCAACCAAACCGTGCATTTTTCTTCGCTGAGTGACAAAACTTTGAATTCGGTTGTGGAGCCATCCCAGCTCACACAAACGATGTGTCAATTGAACATGCCTTCTGTCCACTGAAGTCTAGTTTATAAAATTTCAAATTTTTACAAAAGTTATTTCAAATTCATTGTTTATAATTTAATAAAAAAATATATATAGTAAAAAAAATATTAAATTAAAGATAGTAAAAAGAAGATTAATATTTTTTAAATATACTTAGCAAAGTGCATATAAATATTTTTTATAAACTTTGGTTCAACTATATGACTCCCTATTGTATATGTATTTGTTTAAACAATTTTTAAAAACTATATACACTTACAATATCAAATAATGTAACCTGATTAATTAAGCAATAAGCGTTTTCTCTGTGATTTAATTTAATATTATTGGTTTCAACTCCTTGAAATATAAAAAGTATTTGCTTTATTAAATCGTTTTCTTCTTTTTTCTTAGGATCTGACGCCTGCAACATTTGAAATATATAGTAAATGTAAATTGGGCGTAACAATTGTTTAAAATTATCATTAACACAAGGATGTACAAGATATTTACTTCTTTTTTTTTTATAATAAACAAAATAAATAAAAAATTAAACGGAAAATTTAAAAAACAATTTTAGTTGCCTCTATATTCATAAGAACTTCTTTGACATAAACTACAAAAAATTAACTAAATAAGTTACAATTTTTACGATAAAAACTGACCCTGTCTTGGGTCCAAACATTTTGCTGCTTGTAAGCGTTCGGTAAATGCTCTGTAATAAAAATTTTCAATTTTTATGAAATTTTTATTAAAAATAATTAATTTTTTCCAATCAACACTTTATAAAATTTTACATAGAGTATTTTTAATGTTTAACAGTTTTTTGTTATTTTAACATTTTGTATATTTTATAATGGAAAATAAAAAACTTGAACTAATTGTTCTTGAGGCATCATCCATTGTATTGGTGTTTGCATTTCTGCTTGAGAATAAGTTTGTGGCATCTAGAAAATGCATCAAATTTACTTGCTTATATTAATTAAACAAACTACATCAACAATTAAATATCTAAATTCATTTATAAACGTATTTTTCTTTTAATTAAAAAAGATAGTGGTGTCACTTTTTAAGTAAAGTATTAATGAAAAAACAGCTAACCAGACAGCTAACTTGAAGTTAAAATTAGATTAAGTCAACTTTATCTTAAACCATTGAAATAAATACTATAATGCAATTAGCATGTTTCAACTTAACATAATTTAATAACTTTTAAAGGCATACATATGTTCTTATTTTTAAACTGCATTTATTTATATATTAACAAAAATATTGAAATATCAGTCATATTTGCTTATAGTACATTAGTTTGTGAAATTGAAACAATGTTTTTAAATGTTATCATTCTGATTTTAATAATTACATTATAAATGCTTAATTTGTGTGATTATAACTTATTATTTTTTATCTCGTAAATAATAACAAGAAAAATCCAAAGTAACTTTTTAAATATAAGGGATTAAAATTGTGAGTTCAATAAGTTCCATACAGTAGACAAAAAAGACTTTTTTCCAAAACATTAATTTTTTAGTACTCTTTTTCACAATTTCACAGTAGTTGAATTACAATATTTAACTCTTTGTACTGTGCTTCCTCGTTTATCCGACCATGTTGGGCAAGCTTTTATGTAAACAAAGCCGGATAAGCCTTCGGCCGGGTAAAAACTAAATATATTTTTTTAGATAGTTTACATTATTTATACTCTGCAAAAAACACTAACTTTATTTTAATTTAATTTATTTATCTTTTTCCAACGGGACCAATGAACTAAAACAGACAAAAAAATAAACGAAACAAAACTTCAAGAAAGTTTAAAATTAATTACGAACACAAATTACACCGTAAACAGTTTGTATGTTTAACTATTATTGGAATTCGGAAGTTTTTCTAAATAAAAGAAAGAATAGAGGTTTCTTCCATAGAGCTTTCTAGCTCTATGGAAGAAATATAGCATTAAACTCACGGAATCGGATGAGTTGTGACACACTTACTGGTGTGTCTTCTGGTTGACAATAATAGTAGCTAAGTATTAACCCATTTTCTGCATGACTTCAACGTTAGAGAATGGTAAACTAGAAGACTTGGGAACAACATGTTTGTTTTACAAATTAACAAATAACTTTATTGTTCCACAGGCACTTAACAGGCGTTTATTTTCACCCTGTCTTTTGCCTTTTTGTCCAATCCGGCTAGTTGTGTAATAATGCTAAGGTATGTATGTCTTGGCAACATTTAATGTACAACCCAGTTTTATCGCAATTAATAACTTGATGTTCATAGTAGCCCTCGGTTTAATATTCTTATGTTTGTTATAGCGCGAAAACTATGAATTATAACTTAAGCTTTTTTTATTATGTCGTATTTAAAACTGCTTGCTTAGTTATTGAAATCAAATTAGACATGTATTTAAAGTAGAACAATGATTTTAGCTGAATTAAATAAAAATATACTTCTTGGCTGAAACCGGCCGGATAAATTAGGAAGCACTGCAATAAAAAAATAGATTTAAATCAAAAAAATCTTATTAAAACATCTTTTTATACTTATTTTACACGAAAACTTTATTATCTATAATATTAAATTTAAACTCTCAAATTTTTATGTCTATAGCTCAATTAAAATAGATATATTTTTGATAGACTACAAACTTCTAATAAAACTGACAATAAAACGTTGACAATCCTTACGTTTGTATCAAAAACTGTTTAGAAATTTGACTGTATCACAATATCTATGTAGAAATTTTATATTGTTTTAAAACAAACTTATAGTTTATACCTTAAGCTTTATTAGAAAAGCCAATGTTAAAGCTTGTAAAAAATGCTCTTATCCCATGCCTTTTATACTTTATCAACATAAACAAGTCAAAATACAATATAGATACGTTCCCATTTTGTTTGGAGTTTTATTAGTAAGTTTTATAAAAATAAATCAAATTAATCAGGGTAGCCTAAATTTTCAGAAAAAATTAACTTAAGCTACACTAAAACTTTTGAAAATTAATGTTATTGAGGTAGTCTTGCAGAGAGGAATGCCTGATTTATAGTATGAGGAAATTCAAAATTAGAAACTAGAATTTGCAAAAATTTTAATTTTTGTATTTGATAACTAGGTATAAAAGCAAAATCATCTATTTAGTGGTAAACACGCAAATAAGGGGAAATCGCTAATGTCATTTTTTATAAACATTATCATTTTTAAACAGTCAAAACAGATTATCTAATTAAAATTTTATAGATACTAAGAAAAACCTAAAGTATATTTATTTACTGGTTAAAAAAAGATAAAAATGTTCACAAAACAAGTTTCTTAATCTTATAACAACAAAGCTATCAAGGACTTAAGTTTTTGAACTAAAAGAGTTTCTTTGTGCTCGATCAATACACAGTTTTAAGGATCGAATAACAAAAATATTTAATTCATAAAATAAATATGTATTACACATAGAAATAATGTATTAATATAAAAAAAATCAGCAAAGAAAAATTCAAACTAGTTATACTAACAAACCAAAAATTAATATGGAAAATTGTGATATTGTAGAAAACTAATTTTATTTACTATGAAAAATTTTTGTTTTGATTATGCTAAAATTAGTGTATATTATATAATTGTACACTTGCTTTCTTGGAGATCTAAAGATAAACAAATAAAAATATGAAAGATATTAATAAATAAAAACACTATCTGTGCTACAAAAGTTTGTGTAATAAATGTTAAACTTCAAAAATATAAATGGTCTTTAAATTAATTTGTAAAACTTGACGGTCGAGTTTTATTTTAAAAATTATGATAAGCTACTCGGAAATGAAAAACGTTTTGAAGCATTTTAGATTATACGCAAGAAACACTATGAAACAGGGACGTAGCGTGGGGAGGGACGCTGGCGCAAGCGAAGCGTGCCACCCAAAAAAAAGTGTAATATCTTTATCCTTTATTGTCTATTTTTTCTGCTTAATTTACCTTTTTTCAACTATTTTTATCTAGTATTCGAAAAGTAAAACGAAATTTCGAATACCAATTAGTGAGAAGTTAGGGAAATAACCCAGTATACTGATTCGGTGCGTAATTGCAAATAAGCAACAATGTTGATAAAAAACTCCATAAGGAAAAATCTTAACTTCATAAGAATTTAGACTCAAACAATACGCAACTAATTAGTGCACTGCAGTAGTATAACCTTATGACAGTTTTTCTACAAGGACAAATGCTAACACTTTGTTAAGAAACCATGGAGCTAAACCTATTTTATAGTGATAATGATTTAAGAATAAACAAATAGTAGTAAAAATAGCAATAAATAACTGCTAATAAAATAAAAATAAATTGATAATAAGAGTAAAAAGTATTAACAACATAATTAAAAAATAATAATTAATTAAAATCAAGAAAAATAAATAAATCAATTAAAACAAATAATAAATAAACAGTTCATATCATACTGTGATTACAGTTTTAACCTCACTATACAAAAAGTATTGTTTAGATTACCATAAATTTAAAGTTTTTATTAAAAGTAGTTTTTTTTTTTTTAATAAAATTAACAAACAAATCAAACTTTGGTATTCTATCAGCCATAAAGTTTAAAAATTAATCAACTTTTGTAGCAAGTTATTTTTAAATTTCTTCAGTCACATCATGAATAAATTTATAGCAACTTATAACAGATTTTTTACAATCAATTTTTAATCTAAAATACATAATTGATTCATTTTAAATTTATTTACTTTTAAATCAAATTTTAAATGGTATTTAAAAAAAAAATTATGTTTGTAGTATAAAAAAATGCTATTCCTTAAAGATCTTAGAAAAACTGATTTTAAGATAAGTAAAAGTTATATTTCTTGTGAAATTTTAAAAGCATTGAAAAAGTTGACCTTAATATTTTATCTTTTAAACACTTTGTTTTGTATCAGAAACATTTAGTAAAATCTTTCCACACACTCAGGATAACTCAGATTTTATGAAGTTTTGGAAAACTTTAGTATGACTCAATAAAAATCAGGATAACTTAGAATAAGTATTTTTAAGCTCAGGCTGACTAAGGATAGATTTGTTTTTTTTTAACTCAGGGTAGATTTGGTGTTTTTAAAAGCTATGTTATAGAGCCTAGTTTCTATTAGTTTAAAAAGAATAGAAAATACTTTAAAAGAATTTAAAATGCTTATGATGACACATGACATTTTCAAACTAACTCAGGACAGTTATTTTGACTCAAAGAGTGGCGAAGCAATCCTGATATCTTCAAAGTTAATTGTTTTTTTTTTTGTAAAATGTGTATTATAATACTAAAAAAAGTAAAAATTTGTCTTCATTATACCAAAAATAATAGGCAAAGTAAAATTGTATGGAATGTTGCAAGTCAAAAAATATGTCAGATAGAAAAATTATCTGAAGTTCAAAAGCTTGAATTGAAAAATAGCAGACCAACATCAGATATTGCTATTACTCAAGACTGCAGTTCAAGTGGTATAAAAAAAAATTAATTTTGTTAATATTTGAGATTTTCTTCATTTGTTAAGATTTATTTTTACAGTTTTATATTGTAATAGAACTAAAAATGTAGAAGTTAAAATAAAAAATAGCTCTTTAGATTTCTTCTACAAAAAATTTAAAACTTTTAATTTTAATTATGAAGATTTAACATTTTTATATAAACGATAAAGATAGTATATTAAAAGCTGCAACAAACTAAAAGTATAAGTTATTTTGAGTTTAATACAATTCTTTTTTGTTGATATAAAATAAATATCGAAATTTAATTAGAATTTGCACAGAGAATAATGTTTAGAGGTATTAATTGTTATACTTAGTTGACTATTTATTTGTAGTTTAAGGCCATAGGGGGGGTAAGCCATGATTTTTAAAAGTTGATCTTATTTTATAGAATATTTTTTAAGCTTTAAGATGTTTTTTATGGTTTTAAAAAGTTAGAGTTATTTTTGGATATATGACCAGTCGAAGTCGAGCCGCATAATAGGTTCCCTATTGGAAGGGAAAACTAAAACAGCGAAAAAAGACTATTTTGTTTAAAATATATTTTTTGAGAATTTCAGTAAAACCAGAAAACCAGTAAAATTCAATAACTTTTAGTAAACAATTATATAATTATATAGACTAACAATACGAAATGTTTTAAAGTTACTTCTTACAGGATTGCCAAATGATTTTTGAAAATTTTCTAAGATTTTAAAAGTACACATTTTTGGGTCTATTTTCAGTTTAAAGTTAAATCTAAGGTGAGAAACTGTGTTAAGTAGTTTAAAAATATTTAAAAGGTACTGTAAATCTATTTTAAATGTGTTTTTTTTAAATAATAACTTTTGATGATGACAAAAAAAAATTTATCTATATGATAGATTTGTTGTGTCAAATCGAAATTTTACTACTTAACATGTCAAAAATTCCAGATATTTAAAGTGATTTTCGTTAAGTTTTAAAAAATTCTAGGTTTTTCAAGGTTTTTTCAAGTTTCCAGGTTTTTTGGCAACCCTGTACAAAGTGTTGATTTTAGTGTGCAAGAATTTAGTTTAAAATTGGTTACGATTAAATTGAGATTTAGTAAACTGTTTATAGAGTTGATTTTTAAGCACAATTACTAATTTTAACGACTTTTAAGAATTGTAATATATACTGATAAAATTATTTTGCTAATTAACTAACTAAAACAGATATTTCAAATTGGCATTTTACAACTAAATATCAAACAAGAAATAAAAAAACAAATGAAAATCTAAAAACTTATTGTAATTATTTAAAATGACTAACTTGAAGTAGTGTAGTTGACATTTTGATTTCTAATACTGCTCTTGTAGGAGTGATTTTTAGGAATCATATCATTATCTATACTGTGTAGTGGAGTTGATGTAAGCATGTTTTCAACTTTATATTCTCGATGAGACCGATGACTAAACTGTTGATTAATTCACTACATCAACATCAAATTAGTCATATCTTTTTTTTAGTATTATATGAACACATTTAGCTTGTTTTAAGAGCATCAATTAAAGTTCTCAATATTTATTTAGGGAGATAGATACAAACGAATTAGTTAAAAAGTTCTTTCATAAAATAAATTTGACTCAGTTTCAATGAGCTATAATTTCAATAATCTATAATCAAATTTTGTTTGAATGATAATTTAGTTGTAAATGAGGGTCTTATTAATCTCATTGATTAATTCTATGAAACATTGTTTTATAAAAGATTTCTTGAATTAATAACTTAAAATAAAATATACTAAAAAAGTCAAATATTTTAAATACAATTATAAAATACCTGCTTGTTTCCTTTGTTGTGCAGTTTTTTTAGAAGATATAAAACTGCAGTTTTGTTTACAATTGACGTATTGTTTTTAAAACGACTGTATATCAGCTCAAACTGGTGCAACTTTTCAACTGGAACTGTAAACAAAAAAGGATTTCAAAATTTCAAAACCTAAAGAAGCTTTTAAATTGTTTGATATTATTAATAAAATTAATATTTTTTGATATTTTAAATTATAGCTTTAGTGATTTAATTTAAATTATGATTTTTCAACAAATTTGAATTTTTATCAGCAGTAAATATTAATAAAGATATAGTGCAGTACAGACAAGTTTAAAGGGAAATTTTATATGTTAAAACAAAAAAATAAACTTTAAAAAAAAATTAATATTAAGTGGAGATTATTTAAGTGGCAATAAACAACTGTCTGAAATTGGTTCAATTAAAATAATATATAACTATTATTAAACCAAAATAACTACATGATTAGTTATTTTTAACAGACATCATTTTAAGTAGTATAATCAAGTTTAGCAATAGTAGATCAAATAAATAATTATGAAAATTGGGATAAAATTTCTAATGTCTTAATAAAACATTTTGCTTAAAAATTTAACTTTTCATGAATACATAGAAAAGACTAAAGATAAATAAATTTAATGTCTTAATTTAATATAAGATTATCACTTTAATAAATCATAGTTAAAACTATGAATATATGTTTCATTAAAACACATAAATATAAGTTTATAACGTTACAAACTTAACAAAAGTTTAAAATCATTAGCTAAACAACAAAACTTTATACTGGCATACAATTTTTTTTTTGTTACATCAATTTAGATTGAAACACTAAAAAACATTTAAACAAACAAAAAAAATAAAAATAAAAAGTTCCTAAACAACTAACGCCTTTGTCTCATGCTCTTTTTTACTTCATCTTCCTTTATGCTTCTTTTGTCACCAGAAGTTTTAGTGAGAAACCTTAAAGCAACTTTTTTTGCCTCATCTAGTTTTTCTAGGGAAAATAATAAGTTATTTGTGGAAAATACATTTTTATTTTAATATCTTCTTCTACTATTATCAATGCATCTTCCTTATAATATAACATACTTTTGAAAAAATACACTTAAGAAGTTTTTATATGAAACGGTTGAAATAACTTTTGTACTAAAAATTTATACATGTATACATTTTAATAGTATCTTTTATCAAATATCTTTATTAAAAAGTATATAACCTAAAAATAAAATTAATGTATTTTAAATAAACTAACAGCTTTATTTATTTCCTATTTATAGAACATCTAAATTTTTTAACATTGGGAAAAATAAATTACATTGCCATTTGCCATTTGATGGTTGAACAAATTGGAAAATATACAAATGTAACTTTTATTTAAACATTCGAGCTATGTTTTTTTATAGAGCATAAAAATATTTACCTTTATTATGAGGGTCTTCTACCAAATACTTACAAAGCTGTTCAATCAAAGACTCTACTTTAGCAGGTTCTTTTTTATAAGTATCCATCTTTATTGTGCAAATATTTATTAATAGTTTACCTGGTTATTACTTGTTTTACATTTTGGGACGAAAAACAAATTTTTACTATTAACAAGATATACTTAAAAATTTTTCAAATTTACCAAAATTTAATTTAACTATATTAGGATTTTTTTTTTAATACTATATTCCTTAATATACCATAAAATGTAACCATGCCCGAAAAGTCAATATCTTGTAAACTCTTTGCAATTCATTTTATAGGTATGCATTTGTTATTGATTTAATTTATAAAGAATAATATGTTTTAGTTACTCCGGTTAAAATAAAAATTATTTAAAATAATAAGAAACAGCAAAAAACTTAAGCTAACACTTTTTAAGGAAAAAAGCTTGCTTAAGTGTTTGAAAAACAAAAAAAAAATTTAAAGTCCAGTGTTTTTTGTACACAATAAAGTGTAGTGCAGTTCAAATCATAAATAGAAAATGCATAGAAACACATTATATATAAAAATTTCAAGTATATACATAAAATGTATTTTGCTATTATCATAGTTATTAATGACGTTTATTATGATATCAAGTTTCCTTTGAAGCAAAACCTATAACTTTATTAGAGTTTAAGCTTAACTTTTTTTAATTCCTACTTACTTATTTATTTACTTACTTGTAAACTGTATATTTTACTTCAAAATTGTTGATCACCTTATTCACAAAAAAAGATCAAAACACAATTTTACATAAGTCAATAAACAAAAAATTTCAAAGACCCAAAACTGTACTATATGTAAATAAGCATACTAGTTTATAACTTTTATGTAGCAGCACAGCTCTTTTAAAACCTTTGAAACAAGATACTTAAGAAAACCAAAGAAGGTGATAGGAATCAAAATGAAATAATCTAACTAAATTTATCTTTTTGATTTTACATTGTTGTACTTAGTATTTTCCTTGTTTTGCAGGTTGCCACACACTAAGGCAGCAAAAATTTAGGACAAAACAGGCTAGTTTAAAATTTATGAAAAACTTGATTGACTTAACCAAACTTTTAGTATTTTTTTATAAAACTCAGGCTAGTTTTTGGATTCAACTTTTTCTTTGTGTGATTGAAAATTGTTTTGTTAATATTTTGGTACTTTTAGATATTTAATCTTGATTATTATTAATATTTTCTAACTTTAATTCAATTTATATTTTAGATTTTTTTAAACTCAGGCTGACTTATGTTAGTCTGATATAAATCAAGCTAGTTTTTGGTCATTCAGGCTGTCTTTATTTCCTTAAAGATTTGCAACCCTAATTGTTTTCTTTATTGCTTTATACACCACATACTTAATTATGTTGGCACAATCCTTATAAGTAGTGATCTACTGGATCAACTATTTAGGATCTGACCAGATCCGGATCATATTTTTAAATTAGGATCTGGCCGGATCTGGATCTGCTTTTTCAAATTAAGATCCTACCAGATCCAAATCCGGATATTTTTCAATTTATGATTGGCAGGATCTAGATACTAAACGTTTTAAGTTGTATGATGTAGTTTAAATAGAGAACAAACATAATGCACCTTAATGAATATAGCTAGTAACTCAGTTAAAGAAAGTCAGTCTAAATTAAATTATTTGTAAAAAATAAGCTTTGATTAAGTTAAAATAAAACTGTTGACCTGAGTGACGTTAAGCTGTCCTGATTCATCCAGAGTTAAATAATCTTATAATAATATATTTTAAAAATTAAGAAAAAAGGCTAACAAAATTTATATAATCAATAAAAATCTGGTTTCTGAAAAAATTATTACATCAATTAAAAATATTGTAACTAGAACAACTATATTTTATCAAAGACCTAGAAAAAAAAAAGTAATGTATTAAAAAAATTATAAACTATTCTGAGTTTAAAAAAAAGGCTGGAGTAATCCAGTTTTTTTTTTAATTTCTAATTAGCCTGATTTATCCTGAAAGTTTTAAAAATTGCAAACTGTCCTGAGTTATCCTGAGTGTGTGGCAAACATGGAAATAGTCTTTTTCTATTTTTTGGTTGGCGCTTCACACAAAGAACCTACTGAACTCAACTTTAATTGCTTAATCTTAAATCTCAAAAGTTACTTTGGGTTGCCAAATGTTTTAGAGAATATTCTTCCAGGCTTTCAAAATACAAGTTTTTGGGTCTTTTTTTTTATAAAATTAAGTTTAAGGCAATATACTGTCTTAAATAGTATTACAGAGTGGCCACTGCTTTTTGGGAAATTTCTTCCAAGTTTTAGAAAGTATACACTTTTTAATCTATTTTTAGTTTAAGTTAAGTTTAAGGTAAAAAATGTGTTAAATAGTATAACATCATTTAAAAGATACTGTAGAGCTAATTTAAATGTGTTTTTTAACAAAAAAAAATTTGATTATGAAAATTTTTTTATCTATTTGAATAATTTTTTGTGTCAAATCAAAACTTTACAACTTAACATGTAACAATTGTTAAAAACTCCAAGTTTTCAGTGATTTTTGTTCAAAATTCCAGGTTTTTTTTTAATATGAAATTGAAGGTTTTATTAGCCTAAATTGTCAAATTTCAGGTTTTGTGGCCTCCAGTGTCCAGGAACTTCATTTAATCTTTTTATTTAAAAAAAAACATCAGTCTCAAACTCTACCCTTTAATTGTCATGTGTATTATTGTAGATGATAACAAAAACAAAATTTGATCAATTTCAGACGGTTTTCCCTGACTTATGCTTAATTGTTTTCTTAAATTTTACTTTTAAAGTGATCTACAAAGAATAAAATTTACAAAGAATTAAAGATCAAAGAATAGGTTAAAAAAATTCATTTACAAAGTTGTTTTAAATTTTCCAGAGAATCGTTTTAAACTTCAACTTAAACGTGTCCAAAAATCTCCTAATTGTATTGACATTGAGCTAAGTTAAAAGACAACTCTTATAAACCAAAAAAAAAGTCTATTTCTAAATTAAATATTTAATTTGTAGTTATAGCATTTTTTCAATAAAATGCATTTAAGGCCATCAGGGGTAAGCCATGTTTTTTACAAGTTGATCTTATTTTAAAGATTTTTTCTAAGCTTTTAGATGCTTTTTTTTTTTTTTAATTCAAATTATTTTTTGAGATATGACTAGTCAAAGTCAGGCCGCATTACAGGTTCCCTATGGAAAGGGAAAACTAAAACAGTAAATAATGACTATTTTATTTAAAATCTATCTCATCCTACATTTTTCAAGCAATCTTCTTCAAACTTTTACAGTCTAATCTTTATACAATAACAAAAAAATGTTACTTTGGAATTAAAAAAAAAAATTGTAAAATTTTTTTTTTTGAAAAATAAACACTTTTTTTTTTTTGTTATAAAATTCTTATTTTTCTACATTATTAAAATTCTAAAGTAATATTTTTTCCTTTTAATATAAGGAACATTTCCTGAAAACTTGAAGATTGCTTGAAAAATGAAGGAGATAGATTTTTAGTGAATTTTTTCATTTCCAAGAAAATTGACCCCAAGAAAATTTGTGGTCCATATGTTTGTATCGGAAACTTTTTACAAAAAATAAAATATCTCAAAATTTAAATGATATTTTTGAACTCTATGAAAACAGGCTTGTAGTTTGTATTTAAAGCTTTCATATTACAGCCATAGTTGATTTTTGTAAAAAAAATGTCGGACCCCCTCCCTATGGCCGTAACATAACTGTTGCTAGCATCAATTTTAAATTTGACACAACATCTTCAAAAACCTTCTCAACTGTGCATTTTAACTTTTTTAACAATAGCATTTTTGAATAAAGTTTGGTAAACAGTAGTTATTCTGGATTTTAGACTTTAAGCAAATGAGTTAAAGTTAAACTCATATAACAAAAGCTGTTCTTTTTAAATAAATACATATTCCTAATAAAAAATATATATATATACTGAAAGGAAAGTTTAGAAGCTAAAGTAGGTATATACATGTGTCCATTAACAAAAAAATAATTGCATATGTTTTTAAAGGTTAATGATAGATAAAATACTTAATGTTAAATCCGACTGTTATAAAACTATATAATAAATATAAAAATTTTGTCAGTAATTAGTAAGTCGACTTAATAATTATAAATGTTATATAGTTTTATAACAATCGGGTTTAACATTAAGTATTTTATCTATTATTAACCTATAAAAACCTATAGATTTTTTTTTGTTAATGGACACATGTATACACCTACTTTAGCTTTATTCTTTCCTTATAGTATTTACTTTTTTACTGAGCTCAGTTGATGTGTGTTTTTTCGTTAAGACACAGAAACATATGTCAGTGTAATAAAAGAAAAGTACTGTATAATTTGTTATCATTATATATTAGAGTGAACTTGTTTCGCTAGGATCTTTTGTTAACAAACGCTTAAATTTATATTATGAATAGTTATTCCTAATAAACAAGTTTTTACTTAACCAAACATTGAAATTTTTTTTTGCGCGCATTCAACAATTGATAAAATTTAAGAAATTAAAACTTATATTTTTCTTTTAATAGTCATTCATCTTAAATCATCATATTTTAAATAGGCAATATTTAGATTTAGAAATTTTCATATATGAATAAGTATGTATTTTCTAATAGATTTACTTTATTTAATTTGATCTTCGTTGAACAGTTGAACCATCTTTATCAAGAAAAATATAGGTATTAAAACCTAATAAATAACTTATTATTTTTTTTTTTTTAAGCTAAAAATTATTTTAAAAGATATAAGTTTGTAGTTAGATTCTTTTAACTGTATACAACTTGTTAATTTCCTTTTATTGATTTAAGCGTAAAGCGCATTAGTCTTTATAATCATTTCAAAGTTTCTCTAAACTCTATAAAGATTTACACCCATTTATTATAATATTTTCCTATAAATTTAAATCGTTTTTTTAATAGTTTATTTTAGCATACTAATTTTGTCGGTATGATATCCATTTTATAAAAGATATATTTTTGAAACAAATATTTATTAGTAAGTACATTTCTTTTAATGAACTAAAATGTATGATGTTTGACAATATTTTTTTTACTATTTTAGTTGTATTACATACAAATAACAATGTACCTTACGAATATTCAAAATGAGTGAATTGTATATAAACTTTAAAAAAAAACAGTTCAAAACAAAAACTTTTAAAACTTACAGCAAGAAAGTTATTTACTATTTAAATAAATCCTATTTAGTTTAGAAGTAAGTAGTAAAATACAATTTTACGATAAATTATCTTTATATAAGGACTTTTATATTAAGAATGTCAAACAAAAATATAATATTATTAGAAAAAGTATTTTATTTGAACTAGATCTTATAAGTTACAAAACGGTTTTACAAAAAAAATATTTTTAAAAAAGTAGTCAAAAGTAGGTAGCTAAAAAAAAACACTTAAAAAATAAAAGTTTCAAGTAGTGCAAATTCATTTATAACTATGAATTCAAAAGTTTTAAACTCTACATCTACAACCTATTCAACGAAAAATACTACCAATACTAAATTAATAAGATTCTTAGTCTACCTAGACGTCTATCTTATTTTAAACATTTTTAGTAGCGATACTTTATGTATCTTATCAAGTATTTTGTTTTTAAAACTAAAATATTAAAATTTTTCTTTTACTTTCTTTCTAAAATATATTCTTTTTTTCAAAACTTATTTATTGATCTTTATTTAAGATGGCTGTGTTTGAAACGGAGTACGGACATTGCTAGTTTTTAATTTAAATTTTGAGAATGACCACTTTCTTAACGAATAGCATACAAACATTATTTAAATAAATAAAAGATATAAAATTTTGTAAACAAGCTTAAGTTTTTATTTATCTTTTGAAACATTTCTACCTACCTAAACTACACTTAAGTTTTTTAAAGATACGTGAAATATTTAATATATTACTATCAAGTTAGTGATCTAAAGAATAAAACTGAGCTGTTCGCTAAAATTTATCTTACAGATAATATGATAACTAGTAGTAAAATTGGTAGTTATTGCTTTTTTTATTACAAGACCTGAGTTTTGATTGTATGCTTTTTAGTTTTTTATTACATAGTATGTTTTAAACGGCATTGCTTATTTTAAATAAAAAACTATAACACTTTTTGTATGTTAATGTAATATTTGTCGATAATACTTGCTACTTAGTAAGAATTCCTAACCTTGCCTAAAATGCAATCTTTAAGAAAGTTATAAAAGTAATTTGTTAAACACTTTGGTTATATTTAGTTAAGTTACTGAAAAAAGAGCTGTATCCACACATTTTTTAAATTTATATACAGTTGTTATACTTGGGATGAATTTTCAAGTTACATTCTGAAATCTTTTTATTGTGGTTTTGAAGAGCCTATATTGTTTCATTTTTGTTTTAGTTAATAACTTATAAAAATAATTTATAAAACCTTTAGACAAATACTATCAACCTTAGTACCGGACTAAAGTAAAATATTAAGGTACTAAAAATTATAAACATTTTATGATATTATTTCCAAAGTAAAATTATATACACAAAGATTTTTTAAACATAAATGCAACTATTAAAAGAGAAAAATAATTCAATTTAATACTTTATTTTTCTAGTTCTTTTTTTGAGGCTTAAAAGTTTTTTAAATATAACAAACTTATAAAGGATACTAAAATGCTCGAAACTAAAAAAGAAACATTTTACCTCGCAAAGTTTTGCGATATGGTTTTATTCTCATTATGATTTATCAAGAATACATAGTCACGATGAACCGCTGTTTAAGTCATCCCAACAGTATAAAAACATTAGTATCTAAGCATTTGTTTAATTATGAGTCTTAATGAAGACAAAACGAGGTCGAAAATAAGTGTATAGTTTTTTGTTTTTGATCGTACAGTGCAGTCTAAAGCTTGTTGTTTGACTGCGAAACATCTTAGTTCTAGATGAATTATTGCTACTAGTTAAAAGAAATGTTCTAAAAGGATTAACTTCTAAAGTGTTTTAGTTTGAAATTACAATCATGATTTTTTTTTTTACATTTGGATTAAGGATTGTTGTAAAGTAAACAGCAAAGTTAATTAATTTATAAACAATATTTACCTTCCTTTATTTCAACAATCATTTTAACAAGTTGTTATATTTGTAAGTCAAGTGAGTAGCTTACATCTTCTTTTGCGTCATAAAAGTATATCAATAGCAATCATTAGGATAAATTAAAATTATCAGCTTGTTTCGGCATTACAGATAAGCATGAAAATAAGTTTAGTTTTATACAATCCGTAACAGATTAATAAGTTCCTATTTACCAAAAATTTAACTAAAATACTAATAAAAATTCAATTTTCCTGTTTAATGTTATTTAATTTTTTTTTAATGAGTATATGTACCCTGTTAGTAAACATCTATATTTAAACTTATTGATCATAAACGTTATAATGACTAAATGATTAAGATAGATAGTTAAAACCTTTATTAGTACGACTAAAGTTAAGATAGATAGTACGTTTTAAAATAGATATAAACAAGTAATTAAATAATGTTTCTTAGTATGTTTAAGCTTAATTATTTATGCTTTAATATAAACTTTTTAGTGTCATTTTGTTAATTATCTTTATTTTGGGTTCATTATAAATCTTGAGTTTCGTTTTTTTTTGTGGTGGTTGTAAACCCTAACGATAGGCAGAAAAATGAAGTATTTTTTAAAATAAAATTGTAACACGATTTGATACTCATACTTCCTTTTACTATATTTAAAACAGTTTCTTGTTTGTGCAAAAAATTTAATTTTTACTTCTAAAGTTAAGATATTTCTACAATATTAATTTTCAATTAAAAAAAGCCTAACTCTATAAATTACACATTGATATTAATACTTTTCTTTTAGTAGATCTTTGTTTACAATCTACACGAAATCAAATGTAACTGCTATATTTTCAAAATAAATTAACTTGGAAATTAAAATTATATCGTTTTTTTTTTCTTCATAAAAGGATGAAAACATTTTTTCTTAATAATAAATTCAGTTAGATGATCTAAGTTTCAATTTGAATATTGATCAAGATTAAACTTAGTTGTTCGTTTAGTTCAGAAATTAGATAAAACAAATGGTTTTCAAAAAATTTATTTTCTGTCAAATTTAGTTTATTTTGACTCTTTTATTGTTAACTAGTTTAAATTATAAACTGAAAATTCCGATTTGAGTAGGCCTTTGACGAATTTTTTTTGTACTTCTATATCCTCAGTTTTTAATATTCAGTAGTTAACTTCGTATTGTTAAGACAAACATATGGGAAGTTGAAGACTTTTTTTTAAACTTTCAGTGTCAATTGATGGAGTGGCTTCTGTGTGGCTTTTATTGTTTATCAAGTCGCTTTAATTATTTTCACTGTTTTGAACAATTGATATCACATTTTGAGAGCAGTATGTTTTAGTTAATATAATATATTTAACCAAACACGCTATTATGGTTTTCTTTGATACTGTAATTTTTACTTCAATTTTAGCTGTTAAAACTATAAAATTTAATTTTAAATTTTCTCTTTTATTATTAAAAAAATCTAAACATAACTTTTCTCAAAAATGTATAAATTCTCAACATAAAAAAAGATTTTCAATAAAATATAACAACTCTGCAACAAAAAAAAGAACATTATTTTACTAAAGAGTTTTCTTTTTTATTTAAATAATTATTCAACAACAAACTTTACATGTAAAACAGTAGTAATTTTTTTTAGCATTGATTTAGTACACTTACTTACTTTAATCTAGGATTAACTAGGTTAAAAAAAAAATTTGAAGATAACGAAACCTTAAGCTCAAAACTTCTAATTCTAAATCAGAGACAGTTTTTAAAAAGTTTGAATTGAAAATTTATTCTATTAATAAATGAGTTAAAGACTCATTTGATCATATTTATAGGCGTAAAAATGATTTTTTTAAGATAAGAACTAGTGTATATTTTTCTTTTTATCGTGATTTAAAAATTTACTTTAACTAAACTAAGTAGTCTGAAAAGTCTTTATATACTTCAAGAGATTTATATAACTTTATTATTCACAGATTAAAACTTCAACTATTTATAAATTCTATTTCAAGTATTATCTAAAATAATTTACATGTTTCTTAAACTATGAACCGAACTTTTTAACTATAAATCAACTTTAAAATTATGTATTAATCTAACTCTACATACCTTTTACTAACTGTTTCTTTAATAAGCCATGGATGGCAAATTACTTCTTTCAATGTGGGCCTGATTTCAACATCTTTCTCCAACATGACACTAAGTAGCCAGTGAATATCTAGATAAGAGATACTTCTTTTTACAACAAACTCTTTATAGCAAATATCCTGGTAGTTTGTAAAACAGTTAGCTCCGAATGTCATCGAATAAAGAAGGACCCCGAGGGTCCAGACGGTCCTTTTATCAGGGTAAAATAGATTTTGTTCGAACACTTCCGGAGGGGTTTTATTAGTCGTACCTTTATAAAAAAGGATTAGTTTTAGACATTATAAAACGCACAAAAACATAGATTTACATTGACTATATGTCACTTGTAAATGATAAAAACAAAGCTTTTGATATCTCAGTGTGTTTTTTTATCTTCAAACTTTCATAAGTCTGAGGAAGCATTGTATTAGTGAAGTACTCAAGTAACCTGTCTCTAAAGCAGCCATTAGGTCTATGAAACCTGGATCGCTAGTAATTGAAAATGGTTGGTTGTCCATAGAAATCATGTTCATAATTTTTTTAGGAATTTTTATTTCTCTTGGATCGTTTATTTTCCATTGTTTTACAGGGTAATAACTCTCAATACTAGCTTGGTTTATTGCTGTTAGCTTCCTTTTTTTGCGAGTTGGGGACGAACTATCGCTGATTGCTTTCTAGCATGATGATGATAGAACTAAATTATATAGTCAGTAGAATAATGTAATCTGTAAAAAATTTTAAACTAACAAATCAATATTTATACTCTAAATGATGTATGTATCTGTATGTTTACAACAAATGATTAAATTAACTAAACTTTAATTAGTCTGTTTCGCTTGACTAACTTTATATAGATTGAATACTTAAGACACAATAATCTAAGTATATAAAACTAGAAGAAGCTAGTCGTGAAAAACGAAGCCTTTTCAAACTTAATAGATCCGGATCTTTAAAAAAATTAGGATCCGATAGATCACTTTAAACCTTAAATATGATATTTTGAAGTTTTTATTTGAACTTTTAACTAAAAGGGTAAATTCCCTTATTAGTTAAAGTCTAAATCTTCAAACTTTGAAACCACTTTCATAGTAAAACAAAAAGTAAAGCTTTCCAACCATTTATTATTATTGTTTTATTTTTTAAGGTAGGAAAACATCAGAACTTACTCTCCCCTCTGCAACATAAAAGTTTTCTGAAGGTCAAGTGAGTGAGTTTGAGCTCGTCATGCGCTATTCCACCTGCCTTAACTTTAAATTTATCAAGAAAAAAATTACCTTTTTATAAAAAAATATACTTAATCTATCTATAAACAACTAAGCTGAAGTTTGAACGATATATAAATATCGGATATATACAATATATAACTGTCTTCTTATCTTCCACGACAAACCTTTATTTTATGTTCTTTTGTTTTAATAAATTATAATTATGTTCTTGTAAGTCGTCTTAGATGACCAAATAATTTGCAAACTAAACAAACCAATATTGACGTCATAATCGACTTATAAAAACGAAAAACCCGTATAAATCGTAAATCTACGTCTTACCTTCTTCGACAAACCTTTATTTTATGTTCTTTTGTTTTAATAAATTATAATTATGTTCTTGTAAGTCGTCTTAGATGACCAAATAATTTGCAAACTAAACAAACCAATGGTGATGAAGATTCTTTTCATGAAGATTATAATTTTTAATTTCTTTTAATTTAATTTAATTTTTAATTTAACTTAATGTAAAATAATTTCAAGTGGATTTCTTTTTTGCATTATATTTTCATTATATTTCATTAAGTTTGTCTATAAAATTCAACGTTCTTTTTATCTTAGGTCGTAACATACCGATTAAAATTGTTTAAAACTTGTTATTTTATACACGTTTTTATCGCTATACTTTTATAAAGGTTAGATAAATAAAACTGTAAAATTTCATTAAGTTTATGTTAAAAAAGTATGAAAAACGTATCAGAATCTTAAGTGGTTCAATAAAGTACAAAAGTCTAAAACGCCATTTTAGAAGCTCTCTGATTATTTAAGTACTTAAAGTAAAACCTTCATGGATGAAACATAAAAAATTTTATCAATTTATGTTGAAATAATATTTAAAAAACGCAGTAGTATCTCAGGGGTTTTTGATAAGGTCTAAAAGTACAGTAAAGAAAAACGTGTTTTTATTTGCTCCTACTTATCTAAGTTAATTATTTTATTTGTATGGTGTTCAATCTTAATTAATCGTTAAATATGTTTTTTAATCGTTTAACTACAGTTTTGGCAGCTTATATTTACGATTTATACGGGTTTTTCGTTTTTATAAGTCGATTATGACGTCAATATTGGTTTGTTTAGTTTGCAAATTACTTGGTCATCTAAGACGACTTACAAGAACATAATTAAAATTTATTAAAACAAAACAACATAAAATAAAGGTTTGTCGAAGAAGGTAAGACGTAGATTTACGATTTATACGGGTTTTTCGTTTTTATAAGTCGATTATGACGTCAATATTGGTTTATTTAGTTTGCAAATTATTTGGTCATCTATGACGACTTACAAGTACATAATTATAATTTATTAAAACAAAAAAACATAAAATAAAGGTTTGTCGAAGAAGGTAAGACGTAGATTTACGATTTATACGGGTTTTTCGTTTTTATAAGTCGATTGTGACGTCAATATTGGTTTATTTAGTTTGCAAATTATTTGGTCATCTAAGACGACTTACAAGAACATAATTATAATTTATTAAAACAAAAGAACATAAAATAAAAGTTTGTCGAAGAAGGTAAGACGTAGATTTACGATTTATACGGGTTTTTCGTTTTTATAAGTCGATTATGACGTCAATATTGGTTTATTTAGTTTGCAAATTACTTGGTCATCTAAGACGACTTACAAGAACATAATTATAATTTATTAAAACAAAAGAACATAAAATAAAGGTTTTTCGAAGAAGGTAAGACGTAGAATTACGATTTATACGGGTTTTTCGTTTTTTTAAGTCGATTATGACGTCAATATTGGTTTATTTAGTTTGCAAATTATTTGGTCATCTAAGACGACTTACAAGAACGTAATTATAATTTATTAAAACAAAAGAACATAAAATAAAGGTTTGTCGAAGAAGGTAAGACGTAGATTTACGATTTATACGGGTTTTTCGTTTTTATAAGTCGATTATGACGTCAATATTGGTTTGTTTAGTTTGCAAATTATTTGGTCATCTAAGACGACTTACAAGAACATAATTATAATTCATTAAAACAAAAGAACATAAAATAAAGGTTTGTCGAAGAAGGTAAGACGTAGATTTACGATTTATACGGGTTTTTCGTTTTTATAAGTCGATTGTGACGTCAATATTGGTTTATTTAGTTTGCAAATTATTTGGTCATCTAAGACGACTTACAAGAACATAATTATAATTTATTAAAACAAAAGAACATAAAATGAAGGTTTGTCGTGGAAGATAAGAAGACAGTTATATATTGTATATATCCGATATTTATATATCGTTCAAACTTCAGCTTAGTCTATAAACAAAAAAATAAGTAGATTTCATTAATCAGAATGAAAATAAAAATTAATCCTAACCCTTTATTGAAAAAAACCTAGTGACACTTCATTTGGCAAACACTCACAAGGTTAAAATCTCAACACCAAAATCCACAAAGTGAAGCTAAAATCACCAAGTTAGTATCCACTGAGGCTACAACAAAAAACACATCAACAATCTAATCATGTGATCACTGCCACCAGTGTGAACTCATAATCAGCTGTTGCAAACTCAAATAAACCTATGTCTAATTGAAAGTATTAAGTTCTAAAAAAAACTAGAATAAAGAAATACTGAAAGTAGGAAAAGTATAAAAAAATTATTTAAATCGAAAAAAACATCAGTTACTCTGCCCTTTGCAGCAAAAAACGTTTTCTTGGTATTTACTGAACTCTAGTAGTGTTATATTAATTTAAAAGACTAACATCAACCCATAAAAATTTTAAAAACCAAAAACCAAACATTGACCATTAGAATGCATGGGCTTATTTTCTCATTTACATTGTTATAACTTTTTATTATATAGCTTATGAATGTAATGAAGTTATCATCTTTGTAAAACATAAGTTTAAGAGAAAAAAAAGTATGTGTGATATTTTTAATTTAAAAAACATAAACCATAGACTATTTTTTTAATTAGAAAAACATCATTCTCACTCTTTACAAAGTTGCCACAAATACTTATGGCTGACTTCAACTTTTTTGTAGTTTTTTAAAAACTTCAGGATAGTTTGAATCTTTTCTAAAATCTCAGACTAGTTTACATGACTTTGAAATTATTATTTTTTCCCTAAAAATTATGTTTTTGCTTATCAATTTAAAACGTCATATATATTTATATTTGATATAACTATTAAAAATAGTTTACAGTATTTTTTTTTGATTAGTGAGCTTTAAAATTTATATTTGTTTTACAAACTCATGCTAGTTAAAGTTTTTGATCATTCATGTTGGCTTTTTTTCTTCAAAATTTTCTTGAAGGTCAAGCAAGTAAGGTATATCATCTGTAACTTTACTTGCCCTTTTAAGAGATTATTCAAAGTTTTAATTAATTATTTAATTTTTTTTCTATAAATAAAACACTTTTGATGAAATGCTGTTTGGGTACCCCTCATAAAGTTAAAGCTTAAAATAAAAAACATTTATAAAAATTATCAAGCTTAAATCCCTAGCTAACACTGTAAAACATATCAACATTCTAGCTATATGATCACTAACACTGTATTCAGCTCTTAATTAGCTGCAAGAAAAAAAAAAACAATAAAAATTGAACTGTAAGCAAAAGTTAATTTTAATTAGAATTCTCACTCTTCAGGCTTCATCAGTTTTTCTTTCAATATTGAAAAATATCAGTTTTTTTTTGCAGTTAAAATTAGGGGTAGGGAGTACTTAAGTGATGTTTGCTTGACTTGAGAGTACATATGATTTTGATGTGTTTTTGCTTCATTAAGAAGAATGTGAAAAAAAAAAAATTTAAAAAATAAAGTTTGCCGCCCAAAAACTATTTTCACCCCCAAAAATCACAAACTTTTCGATTTTTTGACTTAAACAGTAATAAAATCACTTATACATGTCCTAGACTTATAATTTATGTCTTAAATGAAAGCTTATACTTATTGACATATATTTAAAGATATATTAGTTGCTGTTGATGTATTATGACGTCATAATCACCCTAAATGTGTAAAACTTGTCTGTAAAATGTAGGGCCAGGGAGTATAGCACATTTTTTGGTAATATTGTAAAATTCAAATAAGTACATATGATTCGGATGTGTTTTTGCTTAGTTAAAAAGAATCTAAAAAACAAATATAATTTTGGAAAAATAAAAGTTGCTGCCTTACCTAAAAAACTGATTTCAACCCCAAAAATCACATGTTTTTAGATTTTTGGACTTAGACAGTAATAAAATTACTTATACATGTCCTAGACTTATAATTAATATCTTAAATGAAAGCTTATAATTATAGGCATTAATTAAAGACATTTCAACTGATTTTGTTGTATTTTGACGTCATTATTACACTAAATATGCAAATTTTGTCTGATAAATTGTTTATTTTTCTAATATAAAAAGCAAATTCTTCTGCTGTTTTACTTTTAGTTTTTTGATTTAGAATATTAAATGTGTTAAGCCAGCTAGGCAGAAAGATATTACAGATGTAATGTCATTTCAACTGCATGTTGATATATATATATATAAAATACATTTTAAATCACTTTCCGTTATTAGAAATTATAATTATTGAGAGCATTTTGTGTAAGTAAATACAATAACAATTAAGTGCTATGAGATTAAAACTAAAAATATTTGATAAAATGCTTTGAAATTATAAAATTCAAAACATTTAAACAAACTAGCAAAATAAGTTTTAATTTATTTAGATGTACAATACTTTATAAATTTAAACTAATAGTAATGTCAAAAAAATAACATACTTGAAGCTAAATTAAAACGTTTAATACAGATAAATATTTATTGTTTAATTAAATTAAAACTATTTTATTTAAAGAATAAAATTACACTAATTTTAATAAATTTACATGCACTTTCTATGATATATAAGTCTAGATCTTTTACTCTTGGACAGGTGCTCTCAATAGTCATAATTTCTAAAAATGGAAAGTGATTTAAAATGTATTTTATATATATCAACATGCAGTTGAAATGACATTACATCAGTAATATCTTTCTGCCTAGCTGGCTTGACACATTTTATATTCTAAATCAAAAAACTAAAAGTAAAATAGCAGAAGATTTTGCTTTTTATATTAGAAAAAAAAACAATTTAACAGACAAAATTTGCATATTTAGTGTATAAATGACATCATAATACAACGCTTTTTGGGCAGCAACTTTTTTTTTTGCAAAATTATAGTTTTTTTTTTAGATTCTTATTAAATAAGCAAAAACACAATCGAATCATATGTACTTATTTAAATTTTACAATATTACCAAAATATTTGCTGTAATCCCTACCCCTACATTTTACAGACAAATTTTGCACATTTAGGGTGATAATGACGTCATAATAAATCAAAAGCAGTTAATATGTCTTTAAATATATAACAAATCAAAAAGTTTGTGTTCTTTGGGGGTGAAATTAGTTTTTTGAGTGGTAAATTTTTTTTTTTTAAATTCTTTTAATTTTTTTTTTAGATTCTTCTTTATAAAGCAATAACACATCCAAATCATATGTACCTGAATGAATATTACAATATGACCAAAAAAATGTGCTGTACTCCCTACCTATATTAAAACGTTAAAAATTTTCTAAATGTCAATTTTTGTCAGTTCAGATGTTTAAAAATTTCTGGATTTCTAAAAAGTTTTTAGAATTTGTATTTTTAAGTAAAATATTAAGTTGTGAGTTGGTTTTTTTAGCCTTGAAATTACTAACTACTATAATATGTCAGTATTTTAGCTATAATAAATAAAAAATTTCTGAATTTCTATAACTATGTTTGATTTTTTAGAGTAGAAAAATGAGTTGTGAGTTTCTTTAATAATAACCATTTGGTTTTTGCAGGCAATATGTCAAGTACAAATGGTTGTTGTTGTCTTAATTTATAAAAGAAATATTATAATAACAAATTATACAGTATCCTTCTTTTTTATTACAATAACACATGTATCTGTGTGTTAACGGAATAACACACTTCAAGGTAGCTCTATAAAAAAAAAACTGTAAGGAAAGAGTAGAAGCTAAAGTAGGTGTATACATGCGTCTATTAAAATTAAAAATAATTGCTATAGATTTTTATAAGTTAATGGTTAATAATAGATAAAATACGTAAAGTTAAATCCGACTATTATAAAACTATATTATTATTATTTGAGTTTGTTGTGCAAAGATGGACTCGGCATTTAAACCTGAGCCGCTTAAACAATACACACAAAAAAAGAAACAATCAATTACATTCAATGAAAATAAAAATACTAAACATAACGTAGTAAAAACAATTACAAAAAAATAATCCTATATAACTAAGTATGCACAAAAGACAAAACAAAAAAAAAAGTAAATATACAAAAACAAAATAAATTTCCATATATAAACTTATGTATTGACTATAAAAGATTACATATTTACAAAAATTATATATAACAATTTATAATCTGTAGGGGGAAGGCGTAGGGAAGAAAAACTATTCTTAGTGATACTAATACTTTAAAAAAAGTAAATAGAAATTACTTCAAACCATCATTGTAATGAATTTTTAATCAATAATCACTGTATTTTATTGGTGTTTATATTATTTAAATCTATTTTTTTAGTTTTAATCGAAAATTCTCCACCCTACCACACAAAATTACATCCTGCGGTAACTTTTTCCACATATTTATTGTTTTGCAAAAAAAAAATAATGCCACTGACTGTTATTAAAATTATGTTTACATTTTATTTTTTTATCATTTCCTCTCTAATTATAACTGGTCTGAGAAAAAACAAAAAACTGATTGAAAAATTCTTTATATTTACTACAATTTATAAAAAAGAGTTAGCAAATCAAACTGTCATCTTCTGTATTCTAGAGACTCCAATCCGAGCTTTACCAATCTATCTTTGTATTAGGTATTTGAATTGTTGCATCTATTACAAACAAAACTGGTAAAATTTCTCTGCACAGACTCAATTTTAATAATGTAATTTTTTTAATAGGGGGACCATATTTGGGTATTTTATTCAAGTTTAGGGCGAATGTATATTTTAAATAATTTAGCAAGAATACTAGCAGAACTGGTCTTAAAACTTTTAAGTGTTTGATAGGATGAATTTTGAGCAATTTTATATAAATAATTTACATGGTCGTTCCATTTTAGATTTTCAGATATATATATATTCTGATGTCTTTAAAAAAATTTGCTACTGGAATTTTAGTTTAAATTAAAAGGTTAATAGGGAAGGTTTTATTTTTATTGATGGTTTTTGGCATTGTTTTGGATTTAAATCAAGTTTTTGTGTTTATAGCCATTTGTGAATATTATCTAATGTTAATTGTGAATGTTTCTGACTCGCTAAATACTTTTGCGTCATCTGCAAATAGACTTATTTTGATTTGATTGTGAGTATTTAGAGTAATATTGTTGATGTAAATTAAAAAAAGAAGAGGACCAATGACTCCACCTTGTGGTACTCCACTGTGAATTTTCAGAGAATCTGATAATGTGTTGTTAATGAGTACTCTTTGTGACCTATTATTTAAAAAAATGTTTAACCTATTCACTAAGTTATCATCAAAACCATATTGAATCAAAATTTTTAATAATCTATTGTGTGACACAGAGTCAAAAGTGACTCTTTGTGACCTATTATTTAAAAATTTGTTTAACCAATTCACTAAGTTATCATCAAAACCATATTGAATCAAAATTTTTAATAATCTATTGTGTGACACAGAGTCAAAAGCTTTTTTGATGTCAGTATAGACCACTGTGACTGATTCATTGTTAAAGTAAGTTATAAATCAAGTATGTAAACACGTCAATAGTTGAATTCCTGATGATCAAAGCCAAATTGTTTTGGTGTTAATAAATTAATGTCAAAAAATTGATTAAATATTTTTTGAGAAATAATCTGTTCAAAAATTTGGGAAAACTTACTGGTTATGGATATTGGCTCACAATTTAATGGGTCGTGTTAATAGTTATGTTATCCAGTCAACTTGTTTTGCTAGGATCTCTTGTTAACAAACGCTTAAATATATTTTTTTGAATAATTAATTGAAGTGTGAAATTTTTTTTCAAGTAGAGTTACAAATTCCTTACCATTAATGTACTTTTTTATTTATAGGTTCAAGGGTTATTTGCAAAGAGTATAATGTATGTTTAAAGAAAGTAGATATTATGAAGTGTGTTTACAGTGTTGATATACTTAAAACTATTTAAAAATCAGGAAAAAGTGAACTATCATACTAAAAGTAAAATGTTAAATATAGCTGTAGCAGTTACATAGCAATTAAAATTCTTAAAATTATAACCTTAATGAAATTTTCATGGGCCATACTAATTAAATATTTTTAATTTTTTAAATCTAAATTGGTTAAAATCTAAACTGGGCGACCAACAAAGGATAGGAAAAATGTCAGTCACTCTAAATTATTCTAAATCAAGGGTTGTCAGTCTAAAATTACAAAACTTTGTGTACAAACTCTGAACAATGTTTATGAAAATCTAACTGCTAAAATTAGTGTGCCAACAATGAGTATAGTTTATAAAAAAAGTAAATCTTAACTTTTTTCTTTAAATAGTACTATAAACATATAGTATCTGAAACTAATAAAGTTTTGTAATAGTAAGTACACATATTAACACAACTTAATATAATATACAGTTAATTATATCTTAATACATCATAATAACTGTTTTCTTAATAAAACTACCATAAAATAAGAGAGTCTCAAACACAATCAACATACAGTAAAATCCAGTACATATAAAACATACAAAAAAAAAAACTGAATTTAAACAAATTTAATAAAAAAAATAATGTAATCTAAAAGATATTTAAAAAAAATTTTTGAAAAAACAACTTTATGAATTATTAGAAGCATTATTATTATTAAACTTATTTGAAGTAACATTACCTTTTTGTTATTTTTTTTAATAATAAAAATATTATTTTAATTAAAGTTTAATTTTGTAATATATAGTAAAAGAAGACTTGTATTTTAAAAAGACTGGAAGAAAACTAGAAAACCTAAAGGATTTTTTGAAAAACTATTTATTCCATTAATTAAAAAAAATTAATTAAAATATCAATAAATAATAAAATTTAAGCTTAACATGTTATAATTGCTTTGTTAGATTATTACTTTATTAATAAATATTTTTTTTTATAGGAATTGTACTGGTAACAACTTAAAATGTTTATAAGTATTTTAGATTGTAATAAATTTTTTTTTAATAACAGTTTTTATTCATAATGTCTCGAATTTCAAAATGTCTGCTCAGTGCAATTCAGAAAAGATCATTTCAAAGGTGTACATTTTATACTGGACCAGAATCTTTTCCTGACTATACTGGAAAAAGTAAGCTGAGTTTTACAATAACAAGTTGAAAAGTGTAACATACAATAAAGAAATGATTTTTTTAAGTTTTAGTTTAATATGGTTTTCAGAATAAAGCACAAAGCACAAAATCATCAACTAAAAAAATATTGCATTATAATTTTTCAGTCAGACAAGATGATACAAGAACTTCTATAAAAACTAAAGATATGTACCAAAGAGTTAAGGACTTGCGTAAGTTTTGTTTTTTAATATTGCATTAGGATTTTGTATTAGTTGTAATTCTATCAGTTTTAAGAATTACTTAACTAAGATAATTTTACATCTACATCAGCGGTTCTTAACCTTTTTTCAAGTTTTACCCGGTTTTAGAAGGTTATTATCAAGTTTAACTCAGGTTTACAAAACAGTGTTTAATTTTGAGAAAAAAAAATTTTTGAACTTAAAGTTTGTTAAACTAAGAAAATCATAAAACTTACAGAGTTTATTTAACCTTAAAAAATAACAGTTAAACACTAACTTATAAACTTAAAAGACAATTAATAAACAATATTTTACATAACTTTAAAAAAAAATTTACCTCCTAAAATAAGGCAATTTACCCCAAGTTAAGAATTGCTAATCTACATTGTAGTTTTAAAACTTATATCTTACTTAATTGAAATTGAATTTATTAAAAAGTTTTTTTTTAAAGTTAAATTATTAACTTAACTTGAGTTTCAGTTAATTTATAAAATTGTTATAAGGAGCATTTTGTTAAAAGTTTCAACTACATAAAAGATCATTTAATTTTTATAACGAAAGTTTTCTATCAGCTAATTGTTAAAAATATTTTCAAATATATATTTTTAACTTTTTGGACATCCAATTAAGTTTTTTCGAACGTGAGAAAAAACAAAATTCAATTATTATTAAAAAGAATAAAAAAAAAAAAACAAATTAAAAAAAATATTTTATGCAAGAACAATTTCTATATGAAAATTTATTAATTCTAATTCAAATAGCTTCCTCAATTTCTAAACTGCATTAATCAAGTAACATCTAGTAGAATTTAAGTTATGAATGAGCTAATATGTTGTTTATATATATATTTATTTGAAGTTTTTTTTATTGAACACTAACTTAGTTGTAGGAAGAACTGACTGTCTAAATCATTGTTAACTTTATTATTTGCACCTAAAAATTACTTGTTTAGCCCTTATGCACATTTTTAATTAGTTCATTTCAAATAATAAATTTAAGTAGATCAAGTAATTATTACTTAATTTTCTGTATTTAAAACTTGTATGTAATGATATTCTTTAAGTTGTACTTAATTTCCATGTTTTATACTTAATAATTTTTATTACTTCCGAATTAGTCTATAATATATATAACATATACCCTTCTAATCTGTCTCAATAAAATTCATTCTTGATCATTATTGAATTAAATTTTTTATGCATAATTATATGTAAAACCTTAGCCGCCATAATAATTTTTTATACAAAGACTAATAAGTAAAATTAGGAGTTTCATAGTAAGTGTAGCATTTTTTTATGTATAGAGGTAATGTAAAAAGTATCTTTCTTAAATAAATTTAGTCAGTCTATTTAAAAGTAATCCGTACATTTTGTTGTTGTGAATTTTTAAATTTATCTAATAAGATAGATCAAAGTAAGAGAAATAATGTATTGAACTTTTTAGATGATGGGAAAGTTTTTGAAGATACCAGAGACAAAATAGTTGACGCTGGAGAAAAGAAATTGTTTGATTTAAATCACACAATATACACTAGCAACCCACAAAAATACCATGTTGAAGTAGAAGATAGTGAGTTTTTTTAACTATGTTTAAATTAGTACAAAACTTTAAGTCAAACTTACTGTGTAATGTTTAAAGTGATACATTAGCATGAGAAACATATACGTAGCAGTTTTTTATTGCATTACTTTTAATGCAAACTTTAAAAGTTTCATCATTGACAATAACTAAATAATTTAAAAAGTTTTACATTTATCTATATTTTATATAGATATTACTCAAAAACTGTTTAATAATCTTTAATTAGAAAATTTTTAGCTTATTCCATTTCACAATAAGTTACAAATCATCTTGAAAACAATAAAAGTTTTTTAAAAGTATAGCATAAAATAAAATTTAGAACAATCAGTTTTGAATAATAAGCATTATTGAGTATTTATTTATATCTAAGTTTTTATCAACCCCGAAAATTCTCTACAGATATTTTAGAATTTGATCTTTTTTTTTGTAAAAATAATAATGTTTTTCAGTTACAGTTTAAAAAAAAAACAATTTAATGTTAAAGAGTACTAGTTTAAAAAATGAAATTTTCTAGTTTCTAATTCTTAATTATTTTAATATTTTTCAATTTTAAAAGTTAAAGATTTTACATGAAGTAGTTTTTACTCCATCTCATTTCAGTAAACTCTTTCAACATAAGAACAAAGTGACCACATTATACACAATTAAAGAAAAGAGAAACTTTTCAAAAGTTAGACAAAATGTAAATTTTTATTTTGAGTTTAAGATTATGAAATTAAAATTTGTTGTTTTGCCTAGTATTCATAAAAACATCCTTTAAGTTTAAGGTCTCTAGCTCAATTAAAAGTTTACAAATTTTTTGATTTTTAATATCTTAATTTGACGACAAAAATTTTGTTTGTGTATTCGGATTATTTTTAGAAAAATGATACATTTTAAGCGTTGAAATTTCTATAAATATAAGATCTGACTTATAGTTTGTACTTAAGGCTTTAATCTAAGAGTCAATATTACATTGACATAATTGCTAAAAAACCAGGAATTTGACAATTTAGGCAAAAAATGACCTTGTAAAACCCGAAATTTATAACTATTGTTACTTTTTTTTAAATGTATATTTTTCACATTCAATTTTTACATATTTAATATTTTTACACACTTTCTCAATATGTATCACTAGCTGCTTTTTGAATTATTTTCTGAACTAAATAAAGATTTCTATAATTTTAAATTTTAAAAGGATGGTAAAATAAAGTTTTATCTATATAGAATACTTTTACGATGATAGCATAATTGGAAACTCCGTAGAGGCCAAAGAAAGTTGCTCAGTAGGAACAATGGACCCTGATTTCATAAAGTATTATTTTGCAATTATTTTTTATTTCAAACTCTGGTTATTCAAATAAAAAAGTAGTAGTTGACATATTTTTTATGTGTATAAATAACAATAAAAAAACCGTTTAAAAAAAATTTAATTAAAGCTTAATTTTTATATCAATCTATTTAGGTCTAAGTTTGAAATTTATAAATAGCTTTGCATTTGTTCTTAGTTAATAAAGTTTTTTTTACAAAACAAACTTAAAGCTATGCAAATTTTAAAAATCAATGTGAATAATATAGTGAAAAATTAAATTTTTTATTACTTAGATTATGAATGCTTAATTAAAACTTAAACAGTTTTCAGATTTATTTAGAAGTTGATCTAAGTTCTAACAAATTGTATACATCTTAGACTTGTTAAACTTCATGTTATTTTGGTTTATTACATTACTTGCAACTTTTTGAGATAAAAGAAATATTTGAAATTTATTTTCAAGTTTTACTTTTGATGTCACAGTATTTGTGATACTTGATAACTTTTACTTTTTTGAAATTAAAAAAATTATAGCATTTGTAAACTATTAAAAAAGTCGAGTTTGAATAAACTATTCTGTTTAGTAGAAAACATATTTAATGTTTAAATTATTTTTTCTTTCTAGAGCGCAAGTTAACTCTTTATATCTAAACTAAAGCTAAAAACTACAAGATTTAATACTGAGACACAAAGGATTTTTTTTGTTAAGAGTAATTTAAACATAAAAAGCGCAAGCGAATAAAATTTGTTGTAATTTTATTTCCTTTTTATTAATTTTAACCAAAATAAATTTTTCTTTTATGATATCAGATCGTGAATATTATTTTTTTAAGTAACATATTAATTATTTTAAGTTTATAAAAAACTAAGTATTATTTTAATAAAACAAATAGTATAATCTAAATTGTTTTTGCTAAAGTAGTTTTTAAATTAAAAACACAGATTTTTAGTTTAAAACTTAGAACATGAATAATCTGGTTTAAATAGTTTCCATTAACGTAATTTGAATTTTTTTGTACAATAAAGAAGAAGGAAATGTACTTTTAAAATCCTGAAATAATCTTTTGAAAAAATGAATAAATGTTTAAACCTGTACGCAAAGAAATTTACAGACCTAAGTTAATATTTCTAAGCAAGATTTTACAAACAACAACAAAAAAAGGTATAAATATTATTGAAAGTTTTAAACTAGAAAAGGCTAATAAAGCTAAAATAAATTTAAGATAAATCGAAAAAAATAGTTTTAAGTTGTACCAAAACTAGTTTACTTTAATAATTTAAAAACAAGAAGAAGTAAATAACTGTCATATTTAGGCCTGAAATTCAAAGCTTGCTATCTGAACTGATTGAAAGAGAAGTGAACAAAGTGCATTCGTACAAACCTGGCCATCTGACCAGCATGCCAAGAGTAAGGCTACTCACTGAAGAACAGCTTAAGCAGGTTTGAATTTTATTTTATGCGTCCACAACTGTTGATTTCTTTTGTTCATTTAGTGCTTTTAAATTTTGATATGTTAATACTATGTCGACAACTAACAAACACCATAGTTTTAAAAATAGTATAACATCGAAAACTTATATTGTAGATTTTGTTTAAGAAATGTTTTACTTGTTATCATTAATGTAATGATATAAAAAAGTAAAAATCTTGAAATATTAGTTCACATAAATTAATTATAAGTTTATTAAAATTCTCAGATCTGATATTTTATTTCACATACAAT
Source organism: Thalia democratica (assembly GCF_965202585.1). Taxonomy (NCBI): domain Eukaryota; kingdom Metazoa; phylum Chordata; class Thaliacea; order Salpida; family Salpidae; genus Thalia; species Thalia democratica. The sequence goes on from NC_139165.1 coordinate 67,292,998, forward strand.
GTTTTCTGTCTACACTACAATATTCTGAAACAGCATCAACTTTAAAACTACTGTTTATTATACCCAATACTGTTTGTAACACAAACAAACGGAATTTTTATGTGAGTTGTAATGCAAACTGAACACTTTTATTAAAAAGGAAATTGCTCGTAAAGACGAGGAAGCTAAATCAATGTTGAGGGTTCCTCCAGTAATGATTGAGAGGAAGGAAATAGATGAGGTGATTGCTCACGATCTTCAACTGGACGGATACGAAGATGCCAAGCTCGTATTCACCGACATATCTGAAGACTTACCCAAAAATGTTTAATTAACAAATATGTATTTAATATTTTAATCCCAAAAATATTTCTTTTTATGGTTAAAATCAACCTAAATTTTACTCAAGATAGAAATTACTTTAAGATTTTGTAGATATTCTAATTATATAAATTTCAACTTTTAAGATTACATCTCAATTAAAAAACTGAATATAACTTTTACTAAATGCATAAAACAAATTTAACTAGTTTTACACAAGATGACTGCTTTCTGCATTACCTCTGAATTTTTATCAAACTTTTTGTACTAACGAAGGAAAGAATGGTAGTTGTGAGGGAAACGGACGGGTTGCTAAGGAAAGCAGGATGGGACGAAAGAGACCGTGTTATGCAGATATATTACCCTTCACCCTATAGAACCATGAACAAGCCTCGATGGGTCCACGATATGAGTGTAAGTTTTTTATTAAGAATTCGTGACGTGAATACTGCGCTTGCTAATCAAACAAATTTAATAATAATTTCGATTAACGATCTCGGACTATTTAATGTTTAGGTTACATTTTTAAATAACCTTGTGTATTTTGTAGAAGTAGCATTATACGTTAAATCGTTTTTTACAGCCATAATGAAAACATACGTAATAAAAAAAATATTGACAATGCTTAAATATAGCAAACTGAACTGTGGTTTTTGAAATGTTTAATAAAAAAATTACACATATAACTATGGTTAGCATTATCTGTATTAATAATGTTTTTTCAATTTAATTTTTATCAATTAATAAGGTTTATTTAGTGTTTTCTAAAAATGTAATTTCTTGCTGCAATATATTTTTTTAAATTTTTTGTGATGCTTATTTTTAGGGCTAGGTTGAACGAAAAAATTGTTTAGATAAGTTAAATTATTTTAAACTTTAATCTATATCAAATTTAGCATTCAAGTTTTGCAAATACCTGGTGTCGAAATTGCAAAATTATAAATGAAACTTCAGGTTCCCCTCAGTCAGAACTTGCACTTGAACATGTTGGAGCAAATATACGGTGAATACGAGCCGGATTCTGCTGAGTATGTGCAGCTTACAAGGAAAGTTTATGATCACATCGATCAAAACTGCCTTTATGACCTACTTAGGTTCGTTCAAATTTATAATTTGTTTTTTATGCAAGGTGAAAAGTATTACAATCTGGATGTATTTTTCAGAAACATGCAGTATAATAATAAAGTCTTAAGCTAATATGAAATATACCAGTATAATTTCTGTTATATCTACTTATAAGATTAAAGTACAAATAGGGGGGTACAACTTTGTTTGTACAAGTTGATCTTATTTTTTAGACTTTATCTAAGCTATCGGACAATTTTTACCGTTAAAAAAAAGAAGTTTTTATTGATCTACCGAGTCCAAAAATTTGGATCCGTTTCTAGTTTTCAAATTAGGAATCGACCGAATCCGAATCTTTTTTGAATTAGGATTCGGCCGAATCCGAGTCCGAACCCAAATAGTTTAATAATTGGAATTCTAGAGATTTAAGCTGTTCGTAATGTAAATACAATAAAACTTAGTAAAAAGAGTTTGAACAGCATTTTTAAAGTGTTAATAAGTAAGTACATTTTTATTTAAAAATAATTTATTTTAAAAGCGAACAAAAAAACGAATGTCTTGCTAAAAAAAAATCAAGCTACATACACAAGTCCTTAGTTTCAATATTTTGATATGCGTCAAGCAACATCAACAATCTTGTACTTTTGTAATGCTGAATAAATAAATTGTTGACTTTAATAAATGCTTAAAGTAGAAAACAAACCACAAACAGAGTTATAACATTTTACGTTTTACTTTAGAGTAAGTTTTTATTGTGACCATAAACGAATTAGAACATAAACTTTTGCAAGTGTTCATATTTATAAAACAAAGTGTAATTGAAAATAACATGGAGCCGTATTAAATTGAAATATAGTACCAACTATAGTAAAGGCCTAAAAAAGAATAGGAATTACAGTTGTAATAAAAAGTTTCAAAAGTTCCACTTAGGATACATTTTTACCATTACAAAAAAGAAAATGAATTAACTTAATCAACTGTTTAAGAACATAAAACGAACTTCAATTGCAAAAGATGTTTCTGTTATACTAATAAAGACTATTCTTGTTTTTTCAAGTTGTGGTGGGGAAATAAAAGTTTTTCGCCGGTCTTTGGAAGCAATCAAACACGCTTTTGCTTCTACAAATTACCAGATTCAGAAAATAATCTTTCATAATACACAGAAGATGATGGTGCATCAAGATATTTCCTTGCTGGCAAAGTGTTGGTATTTTGTCATGTTCAAGTTCCACAAGTTTAAGACTTTATCCTTTTCAGTTTCTGAATTTAAATTTTCTGTAGTAAAGCCCTTTATTTCTGCTTCAATTTCTTTGTCAACAGAATCCTGTTGCTTGTCCTCCTGTGTAGCTGCGTTTGATTATATTTTAAACAAAGAAAAGTAAGTTTAAAACTTTTACGGATCAAAATTTACACAGGGTTGTAGTTTTGGTTTCGCTGGTTGCAATATAGGAGAATCACCACATTGATCAGCCTCAAAACAGAATTAAGCTAGCAATTCGCTAGCTTAAGAAGAATGGCTGAAAGGGCAAACTAATTTGTGTACCTTTGCTAATAACAATTTTAAACGATCGTCCTTAAACAATGGTTTCTTAATTACTAGCTTAAGCGTATGGATAAAACAAGGTACTGACGAGGTTTTTATAAATTCTATTGCCTTTTAAATGTTTCTTGCATTATCTCGCAAAAAAAAAAAGTGAACACGATCAAAGGTAATATTCCAATTACTAAGCATATCCTGAATATAATTACAATTTTTTTTGACAGTGTGCTCACCCTCTATATACCGGCAATGCAAAACACGATCTTTGAACTCAAAGTTTTCATTCAATTAATGCGTGGCTAAATAAATATATGATTCATTTATCAAAAAAAAACAATCTTTTTATAACTGAGATTTTTATACCAATTATAGGCTCTCTAAAAAGGACACAACAACACAGGGTTCGTGCGCGTCAGGCTAAGTCAGGCTAAATCAGTTTTTTTGAAAAAAGTTGAAAAACGTCAGGCTAAATCAGTTTTTGTGTTTAAAAATTTGAGAATCTCAGTTATTGTCAGTTCGAATGCATGAAATTTTTTTAATTAAGATCAAATTGAGATGTGAATTTATTTCTAAATAAAGATTAAGTTATTAAAGACAAAATCAGTCAGTATTTGTAAAAATAAGTGCTTAAAACCTTTTGTTGAATCTCTAAAATAATTTTAAGAATCTTCATTATTTTGTTTTTAGTAGATTATATACGTCATAACTATAAAAATTCATAAAAAAGTACAGTTTAAACATTACAGTTTAGTTCAACAACTTGACTGTTTGTTTGAATTTGTTTACATGAGCTTTGTTTTTCAGAGCTTAGTTGGTTAAACTGTTTTAATTTCTAATATAAAGGCTTTATACCAAATACTTTATAGATTGAAACTCTTAGCAGTTTGTTCACATATTTTATTTTCTGTTTATTCAAAGTTATTAGAGATATTCACAAGACTAAAAAATTACTTATGTAATATCATGATTATTTTAGTTAGTTATTTTAAAAATTAAGATGCTTTAATGATAACATAAAGTTTTTGAGAGATGTGTTTAATTACATTTTGTTTTTCTTTTACAGACTTATTCACATTTCTGTTTTAATAAAAGCTTCTGGTAGCTTCTAAAAGCTATAATTGACAAATTCAAGTACTAATTAACACGAACCTTGTATATGGGTGATAAGTTGTGGATGTAACTAAGCCCCAAAACTTAATTCTTTATGAATTCATTGAAGCAGAAATTATAATGACCAGTTAAAAATATTCAAGTTGCTGGGTAAGGGATTGATAGATGTTGAAAAATAATTCATTTAAATTTTTATTTTCTTTAAAAGTAGTTTTGTGAATACTTTTATTGCGTTAATTTGCTAATTAAGACCCCCCGATACCCAAAATGCCTTCTGAAGGTGATTTTTTCTACTTTGAAAAAATGTCAGGCTAAATAGGTCTCTGTCAGGCTAAATGAAAAGGAATTTCGCGCACGAACCCTGACAACATGATAAATTGTTTAAGAATTAGGAAAACAGTTAAATATATGAATCCTATTAATCCTGTCAGAATTTATTAATGACACAATTAAATAAATAATCAATAACATCTAAATGGAAACTGAAAACCATATTAACCAAACAAAGGATACTTCAAATAATTACATGGTCTATGTAAACTGGGAACGGGTCAAATATTCACGAAGACACTTTTGCACGAAGGGTCACTATTTCACAAGGGGTCATTTTTTCACGAAAACACTTTTGCACGAGAGTAAAAAAAAACAGATTAAAAATTACTATAAGATAAATAAACAAAAAAAAAGAAGCTTATGACCGAGAATAAGGGTTAGGGGTAACAGTGATAGTGAAAATAATATAAATAAATAATTTAAATGTATAATAATAGAAAAATTAAAAAAATTAACTCGTGCCAAAATGTCTTCGTGCAAAAGTGTCCCTTCGTGCATATTTGAATCCTACCCTTGTAAACTAGACCTCCCTACTAAAAATTCCATAAACGTATCCATATATTGTATATCATAAAATTTTCAAGATAACCATAATAGAGATGTGAAGAAAAAAATCTAGGTTAGGCCTGAGCTATACAGATAAGATTTCACTAACTGAGGTGACTTGAGGAAAACCTTAGTAAAATGAAATGAAATAAATTACCTACAAGTATAATTTTTTTCTTGTAAGAGAAACGCCAAAATGTTATTTGAACCGTAATAGGTTCACAAGCAAACACAAAAAACTAAACGTATGATGAATAAGTATGAGCGGTTATCAAAAAAGCTGAGATTAAACGCTCTAACTATAAACTTAATTTTATTTTAGAGTCTAACAAAAATAGTTTATCATTGTCTTATACCGGGTGCAAAACTCTAAATCAAAGTTGAGAAGATTTTATAAGTGTGAAAAAGCACTTATCCACTAAAGCGTGAAATCATTAACTAGTTTTACATTTCATTTAACTTTTAACAAACAATTGAGAAAAATTAAAAAAAGTTTAAAGTGGTCTACCGGATTCAAAATTTCGGATCCGGTCGAATCCGAATCTTATTTTGATATTAGCCAGATCCGAATCCGAGTCCGAATCTTGGATTCGGTCGATCACTAGTAATTTTTGAAATGTAAGCGGTCAAAGTCGGCAAGCTCAATAGGTTCTTTATGTTTAGGGTAAACAAAAAACGCAAAAAAAAACTATTTCACAAAAAATCTATCTTTAACTTAATTTTCAACAAAAAACCCTTTACTTATATTTAAATCAATTATATGCACGTTTTTTTTATTTAAAAAAATAAAAACTTTTTTATAAGAAAACGATAATTTTGTCTTTTTCTATCTAAAATTTTTACTTTTAAAATTTTCAGAATTCAATGTAATGGAGGAATGTTATGTAAAAGTTTTACGTCTTTAGCTAAAAAATAGATGAGAAGATAGATTTTTAGTGATCTTTAAAGTTTTTGAGAAAATTGACTCTGAAAAATTTGCGGATCATACGCTTGTATTGAAAACTTTTTACAAAAATTACAATCAAGATTTATAAAAACTGAGTTGCAGTTTATACTGAAAGCTTTGATACAAAAACAAATGTTATTTTTTCTAAAAAAAGATGTTAGAGCTCTCTATGGCCTTATTTTACATAAAATTCCCATAATCGTGTGTAATAAATGGAAATATTTCGTACAGACGTACTTATCTAAATTATATTAAAAGTCTGAGTATGTTTTTAAACAATGAATGAAATAATTTTTAGTTTAGTTTTTAATTAAATTTTGTCACAAAATGTTTTTTTTAAATAATAAGATATTCTATTTTTCGGTAATTTTACTTTTTGGCAAACCTTGATACAAAACAAATTTTTTAAGACCTTTTTCACGAATAAGTTTGAAAGTCAGTAGGAATAAAAGAACTAAATGTAACAAAACATATATATATTTTTAGAGGATGCGGCTTTTACAATAGTGACTTGTATTAAAATAAATAAAAAAATATTGTGATTTATATTAATTAGTTTATTTTGTAAGTATTTTCTTGGAGTTTAAAGCTTGTTGTTTTGAATCTGTATTATTTTAAATACTTAACTAATTGCTATAAAGAATTACTAGGCTAAAACTAGTTGTTTTAAACAAATCTAGAAGTTTATAACAAAAAAATTGTTTGTGTATAACTGTCAATCTTAAAACTTATTTTAAGGACAAGCTGTATTAACTCATAGTTATTTTTTTACTTATTTGTAGGTCAAATCGATTTTATGGCTGCTTTGTTTTCTACTTGGCAAAACACAGCAATTTAGATGGGCTTCTCAAGTACATGATTAACGAAAACCTGTTAGTTTTAATTATACTTTATAAATAATGTGAAGTTATTTTTTACAATAATTTTAAAACAATTTATTTAACAAAGTTTTAAGTTTATACATGTTGTTTTTGCTTGTCTAAAATATTTAATTTAGAAAACATTTGTATAAAAAAAAACACTTGTGTTGTCTTTAATTTGTTGTAATTTTAATTGTGAACTATACTTTTTTGTTAACTGTTGTAAACTTTCAAAGGTAAAATAAGTAATATTAATAGCAAGATTATTGATGTTTTCTTAATCTGTCTTTTTTTTATTTGTAAAGGTGTTTAATTTTGATGTTTTATTTTATTTAAGCTAAAAAATACTTAATAGAATAAATGTTGAAGTATAACTAAAAATTATAAATACATGTTACGAATTATATTTACGAAAATTAATTTACTTTTAACATAAAGAATTTAGTTAAGGAATAGCTTTTGCAGGGTTGCCACAAGGTCAGGAAATTCAGGGAAAGTCAGGAAAAACTAAAAAAATGATAAAAGTCAGGAAATTTGTCAAAATTTAAAAAATTTCAGGTTTTGTTAGTTCAAATTTACAAAATTCCTTGTTTTCTAAAGACTTCAAATGGTAAAAATTTAATTAAAAGTCCTTTAAAGTCAGACTAAAATTGCAAAATTTTCCTAAAAATTTACAAAATTGCTTAATTTTCAATGCCTTCATCTGGTAAATATAAATAAAATGAGTGCAAAAAGAAAAGAAATAAAGCCCACAAACTGTGGCTAGGTTTAGAGAAAAGATTCTCTTCGTCGAGTGTAGGAGCAGCAGATGAGAACGATTTAAATAAAATGAGGCAAATGGTTTTAACAGCCAAGAAAATTAAGCGGGATGCAGACCAGATAAAGGAAACCATATCTTCATTAGATGAAGAGGTTGAAGTGCTAATAAAGAAACAGAGAAAATAAATTTTAGTACACATAGTAAAAAAACTGTGTTTGAATGAGTTCTTTACTGTTTTAAGGTTTCAACTATAAAAGTTCGTTATAGTTTTAAGGTTTTAGTTGTAAAAGTTCGTTATTATATTAAGGTTTTAATTGTAAAAGTTACATATGATATATGTCTTTTTGTTTATTTAGATACATATATTTTAGGAAATACTAAAATATTGATTCTTATTTCAACAAGTTGTGTTTATAAGTCATAAGTTACAAGTATTTTGCTGATAGAGCTGTTTATTGCAAATACATCAATCAAATAGATGGTTCAAGTGATGTAATGGAAGTTAGATTATTGAATTCAGCAAAAAAAAATGTTGTTTTAACCTGTATAAAAATAAGATTAAAAGCTTTATATAGTTTTAAGTGTTTAATTATTTTTTTTACAATAGGTTGAAGTCAAGAGCTTGATTTTGTAAAAAGTCAGGAAAAGTCAGGAAATTTTTCTCAGCTTGATCTGTGGCAACCCTGCTTTTGTTTGTTCTTTCCAAAAAATATTGATATGTAATTTTTGTAAACTATTTTTAACAAGCTCTAATAAAAACTCTTTAAATATAAAAGTTTAATATTTGACAGCATTTTCCGATTTAATTTTATTAAGTCAGAGTTTAAATTAAAATTTGTGAGCCATTGTGTAAAATCTTTAAGTAAGTAAATCAAAATAAAATTTAGTTACATAAAGTATAAAGATACTTTTATCTAAAAGGTTTGAGTTATATTTCAGACTAATATTTTACAAGTTATTATATTTTATAATGCTGCATGTTTTTAACTAGAAATATATTTAATCCCTGATCACTTATTATTGAAAAGCAAACTTAATATATCAGTCACTAGCTTTAATCTGCTTCCGTAAAGTAAAAATTATTTATGGAAAAATACTTACAGAAAATTAATTTTTGTACGTCAAGAATTACAACTATTTTATTTATTGAATGAGCTCTGGTTCAAAGCTTGATTATAACAAAATTTCAACAGAGTAAGCCATGCTGCAGGTTTGGTTAAGCTGTTTACGTTAGTAAAACAAGATTCAGCTACTGCAAAATGGAGAAGTACAACTGAATATGAAGATGACTTAGAACTAATAAATGTTTGTTAAACTTTATAAACTTTAAGTATAAAGTATAAACATTGAACTTTCAAAAAAACTTATTTATTTCTATTATTGTATAGTATTTCTTAATTATTTTGAGTTTTTTAATTAAATTTTGTTATTTCTGTGAAAACTCTGTTAGTTTAGTTTTAAAACCATCTTTATGTGTTTATCTATTATATCTCATTTTTTAAATGACTCTGTTTTTATTATAAATATTAAACTTAACTCTTACGTTTTTTATTACAAAAAATTAATAAATTATTACAAAAAAAAAAAAACAATGTTTAATTAATTGAAACATTTGTACGTCAACAGGTATACGTAGAAAATGAAGCAGTAAATAAACAAGCACTAAATGGATGCATTGAAACATTGAAGTTAAATTATCAAAATCAGAAAAGTTCACATGCTAACTGATTGATTTTGTTTTGCTGTGGCTGCAAATTTATCACTTACTAGAGTTTGATACAGGATAAAGTCTTTTGTATGTTACTTGAACATAACTCAAACACTTACTACTCAAAAAAAGACTATTTTATGATTGTGATAAGTTCTTGAATTTTGCATAAAGTTTAGTCAAATTATGATTTTTTATTGAAGCCTTACTAAAACTTTTTAGAAATTTACTTGTTTATTTTGGTAAGTTTTGACTTAAAAACACACATTGTTATAGCAAATTTTTGATAGTTAATTATGCACTAAACTCGATATTTAATTCGTGTACTTTTTTTATTGGTAACAGTAAAAAATTACTATAATAAAGTACATTAATAACACTAGTTCAAAAGTTTTGCAAAAATAATAACTGAAACAAACATATAATTGATTTACTAGGTTTAAACATAATACTGCAGAAATTTTTTATGAAGGATAAAAAAACATATATTTTTATAATTAAAATATTTTGTTTTAAAGTTTTTATCTTAGGCGACTAATGTTATTCTAAATTTAAAACTTTTAAAAAATATTGAAACAAAATACACACTAATTACTATATTTTACACACATTATAATTGAATAAATTAAACTATTAAATAACAAGTTTAGGAAAAAAATTAATTTCCTTAAAATTTTATAAAATTGTCATTTTATATGTAATTTAAAGGAAATTAATTTATATGTAAAAAAATCTTAAATATTTATAGCTTTTTTAAAATACTTTTGTTTTTAAAGTCCATTTATGTGTTTCAAATAATTAAAATATTCTTTAAAAATTATCTAGCATCAAAAAAATGTTCATTGCTCAGTTCAGACAAAAATAGCTTAGACCACAAAAAGTATTTTAAAAACCAGTAAAATTTTGTTCATATAAGAAAAAAAAATTATCCTATTTTACATAATACAGATAAGAAGTAAAACCGCTTTCAATTAATAAATGTAATGTATTGTACTTTATCAATTTAATTGATTATTTTAAAAGCTGTTACATTCTAATAACTAAAATGTAATTATATAGTTTTTATTGTTTTAAAAAAATTATAGTTTAATGGGTTAAACCAGGGTTTCCCAAACATTTTTCAAAAGGCCCCCTTTAAAGAAACTAAAAAGCAATGGCCCCCTCACACAAGATTTCTCAAAAAACTACCATTAAAAACGCCGGTTTACTATCATTTCTAACTCGCTATCATTTCTAACCGGATCATTTCTAACCCGATCATTTCTAACCCGCTATCATTTCTAACCCGATCATTTCTAACCCGATCACTTCTAACCCGATCAATTCTAACCCGATCATTTCAAACCCGATCACTTCTAACCCGATCATTTCAAACCCGATCACTTCTAACCCGATCACTTCTAACCCGATCACTTCTAACCCGATCACTTCTAACCCGATCATTTCTAACCCTATCACTTCTAACCCGATCAATTCTAACCCGATCATTTCAAACCCGATCACTTCTAACCCGATCACTTCTAACCCGATCACTTCTAACCCGATCACTTCTAACCCGATCACTTCTAACCCGATCACTTCTAACCCTATCACTTCTAACCCGATCATTTCTAACCCGATCACTTCTAACCCGATCACTTCTAACCCGATCATTTCTAACCCGATCACTTCTAACCCGATCACTTCTAACCCTATCACTTCTAACCCGATCATTTCTAACCCGATCACTTCTAACCCGATCACTTCTAACCCGATCATTTCTAACCCGATCACTTCTAACCCGATCATTTCTAACCCGATCATATCTAACCCGATCGTTTCTATCCCGATCATATCTAACCGGATCATTTCTAACCCGCTATCATTTCTAACCCGATCATTTCTAACCCGATCACTTCTAACCCGATCAATTCTAACCCGATCATTTCAAACCCGATCACTTCTAACCCGATCACTTCTAACCCGATCACTTCTAACCCGATCACTTCTAACCCGATCACTTCTAACCCGATCATTTCTAACCCGATCACTTCTAACCCGATCAATTCTAACCCGATCATTTCAAACCCGATCACTTCTAACCCGATCACTTCTAACCCGATCACTTCTAACCCGATCACTTCTAACCCGATCACTTCTAACCCGATCACTTCTAACCCTATCACTTCTAACCCGATCATTTCTAACCCGATCACTTCTAACCCGATCACTTCTAACCCGATCATTTCTAACCCGATCACTTCTAACCCGATCATATCTAACCCGATCGTTTCTATCCCGATCATATCTAATCCGAAATTTATTTAGGCAATCTGTGTTAATATATTAATTTATAATTTTTAAGATAAGGATTTGTTTTAAAAACAAACTAATCTCAACAAAATTGTTTTTTTTTTTTGAAGTTTAGTTTATTTTGTTTAAATAAAACCTAATGTTCAGATAGCTTTTGTTAAAATTAATTTGTTGATATTAATAGGTTCATTTATTGCTTCGACAATAAGGTTTAAAATTGGATTATTAATTAAGTAAAGTTAATTAGTTTTAAAAAGCATTAGGAAAAGTATAAGTCTTTTGTATTCTAAAGATTAAATTAAGTTTCTATAGTCGTCAATGTAAGAAATATAATGAGTATCGCAGCGGTTAAAGTCTATTCTGTACTTTCTTTTGAATTGATTTTTTATGGTTAATAGATATTTTTAAGTGTAGAAACCAGATTACCAATTTGTATCTAAATTCAGGGAGAATTTATATGAAAAACAACTTTTTAAAAACATTAGTGTCAGCGTTTATGAAACTTTAAATAATACAGTTAATAAAATTTATTAATTGCAATTATAATGGTTGTTTCATTTAAAATTAATATCATTAAATTCTAAGTTCTTTAAGCGAAAGTGTATACTGTTTAATACAAAGCCAAAAGTAGAGGTAGAAGGTTTTAAATTATTAAGAACTTGTCATTAACTCGAACTTAATTTTAATTTTTAAATCAACTGGTAAATTGTATATAAAGATTAACTGTAATTAAGTTATAATTAACTATAATAAACTTAACTATGAAAGTTTAGTGTCGAAAACTTATTGATACAATTTTTTTCTTTTGAAATAAAGTTTATGTAGGGCAAAATAAATTTACATTTTTCATAAAAATTTAAAATTGCAAAAACACGACTATTCTCACGATTGATAGTGGATATTTCGAAAATAATTTTCTTGATATCTTTTGAAAGTTATTGTTTTACAGGTTTTCAAAAACTTTAGATTATTTAGCGATCATTAAGTATGAAATGTAAGTATAAATTATTAGATTAAACTGTATAACTTAAAAACTTATAACAAAATAATAAAACCAGTTTGTATTGTGAAACCTATTATATAGGTTAAAATTTTTAATAAAGAAAAAACTCATCATATTTATAGAACTTTCGAGGTGCAAAAAATCACCGAGAATAAAGTCAATAGACTGGAAGCTGGCTTTACTGTAATGAATAAAAAATAAATATGTTTTGTGTAATAATCGTCTGGAAAAATATTTGATTAAAAGAAACAAAGAACTTAATGGAGTTTTTATAAAATTCTGCTCCTAATTATACTTAATTTAACTATAATTAATTTATTAATCTATTTCAAAATGTTTTATATTTATACTTATTTTGTTTTTACTTACGTTATTTCAACTGCTCATAATAAAGTGATTTTAAAGAAATGTTTGTCAATTAAAGTACTAATTTAAGTCGCAATCAAAACATAGGCGAGATTTAATTACCCTTGAACTTGTTATACAAATAAACTTGTCTGTTTAACTATTAGTGTTAAACAAGTTTTTTTTGCTCTAAAACTAAGTATGAATTTATTAATGATGTGAAATCTAGGCGGTCAATCGACATAACAACTTTTGCGGTTAAGTTATATGACATAACTGTTTTAATAGCCAGTTTCTATTAAAAGCGATGATTTCCACTTAATATAACAAAAGTTTTTAACTTCTCCTAATGTTTGTTAGAATTCCATTATCTTAATAGGCCTATGCAAGTTGCATAACAATTTGTATAAGTTATTAAGATGAAATATAAAACTACCCTACTATAAAAGGTTAATACATTAGTAAGCAATAATAAAACATTTACGTCAGTTCCAATGTAGTTTTTAAACTTAATTTAAAAGTTTTTGTATCTGAATATTACAATTGTAAGAGTTTAATTTTTTAAATTTGCTTGTGTTAAAACTATTGTAGTCACGTTAGTTACAATAAAATCCTACTTAAATATAATTGTCACTGCTTATTTTAAAATCCTACAAAGAAGAGTTCAAAATACTTTAAAGTAAGCAATTTAGTAAATTGTATATGATTAACAAAAAACGTCTGTTAAAGTATATTTAAAAAACAAAAAAAAAAAAAATAGAAAAAAGCTAAAATTATGTGTAGGATAAAAAATCAAAAAATGAGGTAATAAAAATATATTAAAATTATGTTAAGTTAATACTAAAATTAAAATTTATACTAAAAATATTTCTACGTAACACATCAAAATCATTATGTTTTAAAGTAGCTAAAAGGTTAATTTTTTATTTTATTTAAATAACTTCATTAAGACTAGTTTGTTTTTGCATGACATCCAGATTAAAAAAAAAAAACGTAACATAAGTAAAATGGGTTAGAAACGATCGGGTTAGAAATGATCGGGTTAGAAATGATCGGGTTAGAAGTGATTTGGTTAGAAATGATCTAGTTAGAAATGATCGGGTTAGAAGTGATCGGGTTAGAAATGATCGGGTTAGAAGTGATCGGGTTAGAAGTGATCGGGTTAGAAGTGATCGGGTTAGAAGTGATCGGGTTAGAAGTGATCGGGTTAGAAGTGATCGGGTTAGAAGTGATCGGGTTAGAAATGATCGGGTTAGAAGTGATCGGGTTAGAAATGATCGGGTTAGAAGTGATCGGGTTAGAAATGATCGGGTTAGAAATGATCGGGTTAGAAGTGATCGGGTTAGAAGTGATCGGGTTACAAGTGATCGGGTTAGAAGTGATCGGGTTTGAAATGATCGGGTTAGAAGTGATCGGGTTAGAAATGATAGCGGGTTAGAAATGATCGGCTCCCAAAAACGCCTAAGACCGTTTTTTCTGTTTATCATCAACTCCACAATATGTTGTGTAAGTTTTAAACTATGGCCTTGTGACTCCCCTTTTACGGCTTGTGGCCCCCTTAATTTCCTAAAAATTTTCCCATACTATCTAGTATAAGTTTCAAAACTACCAATAAAAGCGCCCAAGACCTTTTTTATTTTTACTCTTTATAACAAATCCAGAATATCTAGTTAAAGTTTAAAATCATAACCTCATGGCCCCTAAACTTCTGTAATGGCCCCAAGAAAGCTACTTGGCCCACTTTGGAAAATCTGGTTTAAAGTATCGATACACCGGATACGGATCCAGATTTTTCAAATTTAGGATCCGGCCAGATCCGGTAGATAACTAGTTAAAAGTTTTAATTTTAAACAAGTTGTTAAGTTATGTATTATTGTCAGCCTTAATTTATGTTCATATTTTAAATTTTTGATAGTTATAAATATCACTACTATTTATTGAGATTTAATTATCTGTCAAAATCGGTCTACAAAGCCTTTATAAAACATATTAAGTTTAATGTTATTAAATATTTTTCTAACACTACTTTTAACTAACAAAGTTGCTTTTTTTTACAGTTTTGGGAGATGATCATTTCTAACTCGATTAATTCTTACTCAATTAGTAAAACTTATTTTTTTATTAGGTTTTTTAATAAGGATATATTTTAAAACCCAAAAAAAATACGAAGTTGTTCTTTTATTGAAATTTATATTTATTTTGTTTCGAACAAAAATAAGTTTTTATATAGTTCTACTTAAAATGTACTTATAATTTCTATTTAATTTAAATTTAGTCGAGCTTTAAAATCCTTTACCTTATCTTAACTTTTTTAGTTATATCAGTATTCTTAAACCGATATTTTTGATTATATAAAATTTACTAAACGAAAATCATTCTAAACTAAGGTGGAACTTATTAAATTTTACTTCATATAAAAATTTAAACACACAACAATTTGACCTAGTATCATTTTTACATAACTTAATTGATAACTAATTATATCTCTATCCAATTCGGGTTTATTTGGTCGATGCTAGAGCCCATAGAAAAAGTAGGACATTTTGTCTTTTTTAGTCTGCGTAGCATATTTCATAAAAAACATAATTTTTTACTAAATATCTTTTCAATATTCTTCAATGAATTAACCTAAATAGTCAGCGTGTTTTTTTTACAAAACCTTTTTTTTTGAATAATGGTCATACTTTTAGTTTTTTAAGTTTTGATCGTTAACTAAGGTCTCTTTTTGCTGGGACACGGTCAAAATTCACCTAATAAAAATCCACCCAGTCAAATTCGAGAACCGCTTACCGATCGAGGGTTAGGGGTAACAGTGATAATGAAAAATAAATAAATAAAATGCAAAAAATATATAAATTAAATTTATAATTCAAGAAAAAAAATCGAGTGGCTTTTGAACGCGGGTGGATATTGATAGTATACCCTAATTGCTTAGTCAGTTTTTTTAATCTAAACTCATTGAAGAATGAAAAAAAAATTACTAAGAACCACAGAAGGGTCTATAAATGTTTCTTAGCTTGCGTGCATTTAGTAAAAATTTAAAGTTAGTATTTCTATTTTTAATAGATGGTTAACAATATTTTTTTATTCGTCAGTGAATTTATATTTACCTTTTGTATTTTGACTAAGTAAGAAAACCGTAACTAAAGACCAAAACTGAAAAAACTAAAAATCATCCCAGTTAATTCACTAAGCAATATTGAAAAGAAAATTAGTAAAAAATTATATGTTGTTTTTGAGATAAGCTACGCAGACTAAAAAAACCAAAATGTCCCATGTTTTCAATGGGCTCTAGAACCGTCAAGTCTAACAAAGTCAAGGCCGTATATGATTAAATCTCGTCTAGTTAATCTTTTTAGTTTTATTGTTTGATTAATTGTTGTTTTATGTACATTTTATTAAAACTTATGTTTATATAATTTATTTTCTTATTTACTGTATTTAAAAAATTTATAGCAACTGAAGCACGATCAAGAAAACAACGAAAAAAAAAACTCGTAAAAGCGTTTTTTTTTTAATAAAGTTAACTTAATCGTAAAAAAATAAATATACCAACTTAAGTACTGGTTTAAGTCGATATTATAGAGTTTTGAATATTATATAACCTTATATGAAAATTTTATAGAAAATTAACTAGATGAGATTTAATAATCCTCTTACTTGTTATTTAATAAATAAGTACGTTTAATTGGTTATATCTAAAAATTAAGATTTTCCACTAAATGAAGCAAAACCGTTTTAAAGTTAGTTTAATGTTTGTTTAAATTCCATTATTTTAAAAGTCTGTGCAAGTTGTAGAACATTTTTAAAGCTAGAAAAGAAAACTTACCGACTATAAAGTAGTAATCGATAAGTCGTCAACTATACAACGCTAGCGCTAGATTTACAGAATAGCATCTAAACCAGAACTTCCCAAACTATTTTTCAAAAGGCCCCCTTTAAAGAAACTAAAAAAGCTGTGGCCCCTTCCTAGAAGACTACTCATTTTTTTTTTGCTTTTCATTTGCAAATCAAGAATATCTAGTGTAAGTTTCATTTCATGACCTCATGGCTCCACTGTGGCTCTTTTACTGCTTGTAGCCCCTAAATGGGCCCGCTTGGCCCACTTTGGGAAACCCTGATCTAGGCTATATTATGAAGATGTTTCTATCTTAAAGTTAAAATTGTAACAGTTAAACTTTTAAAATTTACTTGCGTTAAAAATTTATTCTGCTTTTGTAATTGACGAGAAAATATAACTTAAATATAGTGTTAACAGCTTAGTTTAAGAATTCAACATAGCTTAAATTAAAAAAATAAATCTAGTAAATCTGACTTAATCAAAAAAATCGGTTTAAGCAGATTGATAAAAAGACAAAAGTCAGTATAAGAAAAGTTATTTGAAATTATGATAATTAAAAGTAAATTGACTAATACAAAAAAAAGAACTAAAACTAAACAAACATTAAGTTTTGCTTAAAACAAACAAGGAAAACTACTTTTAAAGTAAATAAAAATGTTGTTAAAATTTTTAAATAAATACTGTAAACACAAATCTAAAAAACAACAAATTTTACTGATCGGGTTAGAAATGACCCGGTCAGAAATGATCCGGTTAGAAAATAACAGGTTAAAAATGATCGCGGCTTAGAAATGATTGGGTTAGAAATGATCGCGGGTTAGAAATGATAGTAAACCACACTTTTAACACAAATTTTTGACTTTAACAAAACTTCAATAAAAGTGATAGTTTTAAAAAGTAACTAGTTGTAAAAACTAATGCTGAACTAGTAACACATAAGTATGTTTAGATTAACATTATTTAGCCTAAGTTTTCTTAATTCAGTTAATTTTATTTAAGTTTTCTTCTATTAATAAAGTAATTTTAGATGAAATCAAATAGCTTGTTCTAAAAGTGTCGATCGTTAATTTTTAGTTCTGTAAACTCTAACTATGATTGTTTTGTTAGCTACTTATATTTATTTTGTTACAATCTAGTCCTAGTCAAATGGTGTTATACACCTCAAAATACATAAGCAAAAACAATACATGCAATTTTAGTTTTACTGTGTTGCATTAATAAGTGTCGTTATTTTCTTTAAAAGATAAAATTTTATAAACTAACATGTATAAAAATAAATCATTCTGAAGTGTCTCCTTAGATTCAAATAGTTTTACTTTTATTATAAATATTTACAGAAAAATATTATTTTTAATAAAAATTTCTTTACAATAAGTATTACATCATCTTTTTACGCACTTTAAAAAAATATTTTTAAGTTTTCAAAGCAAATTTAAAATTATTAAAGTTCTACTAGTTAAAAAAGTCATTTTTAAGATACTATTCCAACTAATTTTTGACGTAATTTCCCTAAAAAATCTTTTGTCGTTCTGCATTATACATTTCTGTACAAACTTTCAAATAGCTATCGGTACTGTAAAAATAATATTTTCTGAATAAAAATTAGTTTTCCAGGTTAAAATATGTACTAATATTTGAAAACAAGCTATTGTTTGTTTACAACAGGAGTCGGCCGGCATTTGATGGTCGCCAAATTTCGAGAGCAAAAATGTTCGCGGTCCGCAGTTGTCGCTTTAGATTTAATGATAAACCCGAAATGCCTAGTGTAAGTTTTGAAAAATCCAAGAAATATAAATAAGTCTTTATTTTTTGCTTTTCACTTCGACACACAAAATAGTAATTGTAAGTTTCAATTTTTTTTATTCGCAGACCACATTTGCATGCATTCTACCTTTCATTGGCCGTGTCTCATTAAAAATTTAGTTTTTCAAAAACATGTTTTCGGGCCGCACTTTCACCCTTCATGGGCTGTATGTGGCCCGCAGGCCGCAGACCTATAGCTACAGCTAGATATTTATTAGAACTCGGGTAAGTGTATAAAATTGATTTTTCATTTAGATAAAACAGCTAGCTATTTTTTTTTTCGATGAGTGACATAAACACTTTTTAAAAGATGACTACAATTAGATCATTTATTTCTTTGTCTTCGCGTGTCGTAGTTTTATCGTAAGTTTGACATATTGGAAGATTTTATAGGTTTTGTTTCCATAGTACAACAACAGGTAAAGATAGTCTAAAATCAATGTTGCAAAGTACAAACTTAATGGGTATTGATCTTAAAAAGATAGTTTTTGTCACAAACAATGTTGTTTCTGCAATTATTACTAAAAACATAATGGTATTATGATTTTGTGTTAAAACTAGATCTTGGAATAATTTGTTTATTAGTTAACTTCAATTTGTGATACACCATGAAGCATCATGTGCGAAGACAACAAGGTTATGAAATGTTATGAATAAAACAATAAAATAGTAAACACATTTTTTTTAAACAGATTTATAACTGGAAACTTTGACAAGTTACTAAAAAAGAGGAAAACCAATACGTTAACCTAGTGTAGTTTTGCCCTATTAGTTGCTTAAGTCTTGGTTTGAAGATATCACGAGTCTATGAGTTAGGAAATGAAGTTGGATTATTTCTTAGATGTAAAAATATAGATAATAACTCGATATTATTTTTAGTATTTCAGGTATGTCTTGTAGCTTAACTTAACAAACCTAACTTGGGATTGCAAGGAAAAAAACAAGTTGTCCTATAAGACGGGTACCACATATTAGACTTTTGAAACAAAGTTCAGACTATTGTGTTTTCAGATAAAAGAAAACAGTTATACAATAAACTAATAACAAATTCCGACTTTTAAGATGTAATTAAAAACTTATCACACAAATTTTCCACACAGTTTTTTGACTTTCATTCAATGTTCATTTCTTCAGTTTAAACTAGTGTACATAGAAGTTAATTAAATGTTCACAGAACACTTAATAAAGGAAATTAAAAATGTATTCTGAACACAAAACTATCTTACCATATATAATATTCTTATTTTCAAATAAAGTTTAAAAAGTTTATATGCACACTTATTTATAATATATAGTGAAAAAACAATGTTAATAAAAAGCTATGCTCAAATTACATTCAAACTAAATAAAGTAAAAGTTAAGAGTGTGAAAGTAAACATCTGTGCTGTGAGTAGAATTAAATTCAAGTGCACCGTAAATTTACTTTCAAAAATTAAAATGTCCTTTGAACAAAAACTACTATACTTTATCTTATATTCTTATTTTGGTTGAAATGCATCCGTAGACATTTTACTCAAATTAAAGTTAAAAAATAATTATAATAGAAAATTATGCTAAATTAATATCTAAATTTAGTATTAATTTAAAAATTGGTTTTAAAAATGAGCATCTTTGTACATTGGTGTGCATAGTAATTAATTTAAAGTGCACCAACATTAATTTAAAAATCAAATGGGTCAAAAACTAAATATAACAAACTTATATCTTATTATTATGTTGTTTTAAATGTTTTTGTGTAGACTCAAAATTAGGATATATAGTGATAAAAAGTTTATAAAAGAAAATATAGTTTGCATATTAAATAGAATACCTAAATTTCAAATAATGACATTTTAGTTAACTATTTTTAATTACTCTTGTACACAATTAAAAACATTTGCATTTAGTTTAAGTATTATAAAAATAACTTTTTAGTCTAAGTACTTTCAAAACTTTGTTTTAGTTCCCTGACTGCTATTGTAAGAAGGAAGTTATCATCTAAAGTAAAAATAACACTGCGAGAATTATAGTCTATTTTTTTCACATTTTTAGTCCTAAGCAGTTAATTCTTTAATGGTTTAAAAATCTTATACAAAGACTTAAAACGAAATTAATCAAAATACAGCTAAATTACCGAAAAGGTCAACCTAAAATATAGCTTTGTTCTGCGGGCCAAATTTACTTACTCGTGAGCCGGAGACTTTTCTTTCTCCGTATTCGTTCGGCCGCATTCCATTCAAAATAAAAACGTCCTCGCGGGCCGCAGACTTACCCTTTTCGGGCCGCAATTTGCCGACCCCTGAACTAAGCGTTTGATTTCATTTAATCACAAAAAAAGTTATATTAATGTTTCGTTGATTTAGAGTTAAAAATAAATTTTTAGCTTGTTAGAAATCTAAACGTACTAAAAAAAATAAAAAAAATGATTTAATTAATTTTGTTTTTCTTGATTATTGATATTATTTTTTACGACTAAAAAAACATGAATATAGTTTGGTAAGTATTAAATTTAGGTTGATTTATTTTACACTAATTTTAAACATTTTTTATTTAAGTTATAAGTTTAGATTGACGATGTCCTGTAATGGTATACTTTGTTAAAATGTATTTATAGTAGTGTTTAATCTGCAAAATTAAAAACACTTAAAATTAGTCTTTAAGTTATAAATGATTTTTTTTAAGTTAGAATTTTTCAGACTGAACATTGTGGTACTCCGACATACTGTTTTTACATGTTTATTTAAGTTGTAATCTGTTTCCTTTAATACATGATTTCATCAATAAAGATATATTTTCTTATATTTCATTGTATGCAGGTTTGTTTATTATTAATTGCTGATTTGCCTGCAGACATTATTAAACTTTATCAAGTTTTAATTAATAATTAACATTATTAAACTTTACTATTTCTGCACATACTTGTACAACTTTATCAAAAAAGTCGATCTTCAACAAACTCTTACACTAGTTTTATCTAAAACCAAATTTAGAAGTGTTTAAAAAATTCAACTAAGTTGAAAAATTACACAAGTTTTTTTAAGTTTTTCCAATTGTTTTATTAAACCTAAATTATATTGAGATTGACCTAAAAAAATTTTTGATCCCGATTTGAATGTGTGGGTTGTTTCTGGTAATTTTAAGCTATTGGGAATTTGGGATACTTATCTTTACGATAAAAACCTGATAGATCATCTAATTATGTTTTTTTTTTTTATTTTTTTTTTGTGTCCATTGTGTATCACTCGATAAACAAAAGTTTTTTTTCGTACACCAGGTCCTTGGACCAAACATTATAACCGCTTTTTTATTATTGAATAAACAGTAATAACTACCAAAAAAATGTTGTTTAATTTCTACTGAAATACAATCAAAACCGATCTAAAGCTTGGTTCTAGATTATTGTAACATTAAACACTTTAAAATCAACAAGTATAAGCTGTTGCTGATTTTTTAAAGTATGCTAGAAAATTAGAGTTATACTTTTTTTTGATCAGGTCTGTTTTCAAAAATAAGCGTAATAAAGTTGTCAACTATTTCAACTGGTCTAATAAATATTTTTTTAATTGTAGCTTGTGTTAAATAAATATTTTTTTACCATTGATGATCTCATTTTTTACATTCTAAATTTTAGATGTGTTTTTAATTGAACTTTGAAACCGTTTTTAAAATACACTTTTTTGGATACTTTTTTGGTGTTTGTAAGTCTCTATTCTCTTTATTTCTTGTACTTAAACTGAGTAAATGAAAAAATATTTAAAAACCGTTTTGTTATAATAAATTTGATATATCTTTTGCTATACAAGTTTTAGTTTTGACTTTAATGATCAACTATTCAATTAGAAGTTTTTGATTCTGCAAAAAAAACATTACATCAGTATGTATGTTATATTCAGCTTTGAAAGAGTTTTAATGAAACATATAAAAAATGTTAGACAGTAAAATTTAACATGTCTCACAACCTTTAAAAATTTTTTCAAGATTTAAAATTGAATTAATTAATTATTTACCACCTATGTCATCTTTAAACTATTTTTTGGTGTTATAAATGTAGTTACAACTATTCGTATATTAAAGCATTATAAAAAATGAATAATTACTTATATGTGTGAGCATTTTGGTATTAAACTTGTTTTTTAGACTTACTTACAAAATATTTTTTAATGAAATTTAATAGGTATAGTAGATATATTTTGAAAGTATTAATTTAGGGCAGCGGTCGGCAGCCTTTTGTAACTCGCGGGACACACTATTTACAAAAAAGTTTTCGAGAGCAAATTTATAAACAGTCATAGTAATTAATAGAAAAAAACAATTCTAAACAAAAATATTACAAAATCAGAAGTAAAATAGCACTATTAAAGATTAACTATTAAATTAAGAGCCTTATTGTAAGTTTTTATTGAATTTTTTTTTAATGTTTATAAAAAAGTATGTTTTTAGCTAAATAGTACCTCACGGGCCGCAGATTTTAGCTTTGAGGGCCGTATTTGACCCGCGAGCCGCAGTTTGTCGACCCCTAATTTAGGGTAACCATATCTATACAACCATAATTCATTTAAATATGTGTACTTTAGAACAGAAACTCTATTACTCTTATAACTAAATTATCCTATAGTTTCTGTGTAGTAGTATGTTAAGTTTAATCAGCTTTTTTTAACAAACCAAGTGCTTGTTTAGATTGCTAGGTTTATAAAAATTGTTATATGTTGAAATATAAAGATAAAATATCAAACACTATTCGTCAAATTTATATAGTAAAATAAGTTAATAAAGATAGATTGTAAATTTACTTTTATCTTAATTTAGGCTTAAACTTTTAAAGCTTGTTAAATTTTAGTTTACATGTTCCATAGTTTGTTTTAAGATTTTAAAACATTATAGTATAATTGTTATTTAAGCATTGAAAAAAGCGCGAAATGAACTCCGTGCTAAAGTGTCACTCTGTGCTAACGTGACATTCCGCGCTAATGTGTCATTCTGTGCTGAAATGATGCCGTGCTTTTCTGACCCGTTCTTGCATTTTTCATATACGTTTTTCTTTTAAACCATTTAGTATTGAAGCTCATAGAGAAAAATTATGTTAGTTCATGTAAATTAGTTATGCTTATTCATTTAGGTATTTTTGTTGCACAAAATTCGCTAAGCTATTGTGCTATATATTTACTGTTTTGAAAATAACTTTTTGTGTGAAATTTTAATTATAAACTTAATTGTTTACAATTTCATACTCTTTGCGGTAAAAAATTCAAATATTCACATACAAAATATAAAACAGTGATGTTGACTATTGTATTTAAAAAAACTCGTTTTGTGGTAAAACTGGTTAAGTAATATAGCTCATATAGAACAATGGTGTTTTCTTAATTGAATAGTTTATGTCTGTTAATTGTTGTTTAGTTTAATTCACATATTTAAAACATAAGTTAAAATATAGAAAATGTTGCAATTGGTCTAGTTTATCAAAGTGTTCGCTCTAACGCACAGATAGCTAGATAGATCTCAGAAAGCTTATTATACTACCATTTACTTTTTTTTTTGTTATACAGAACAAGGAAATTAATTAAATAGACAAGCTCAAAAAGTCAGCAAACAAATCAGCCATTTAATTTATGGCTGTTTGCTATGCAAAGCTAGTTTGTTTGCATAGGAGCCGCGTGTTTGTACTGGTGTTTCAATGAACCAATAAAAACGCATAACAGTAATGAAAATCAAATATTGAGCGGTAAATTTTTTGATAACCTTCAAACAATGACTTTACACAATTTTATACTTCGCTCGAATATTTCTGCATTGTTCTGCAATCGTTTTAAACATATTGCTAAATTACAAAGTAGTGAGTTCAGTTAACCTTAGAACAAAACAAAAAGTAAACAACGTTTTCTAAAATTCATTAAATTATGTTTTTTTTAGTAACAATGAAGTTGTTTAATCAACACAAAGTAAAGTAAGATAAGTACATAATTTTTTTATTATATAGAAAATATCCAAAATACTGAACAAATATAATACTACATCTAACAACTCTACTGTATTTCTTATCTTTCTTATATAAAACCAATTCAGCCAGTATTATTGAAGAACGAATGTAATGATTATAGTACTAATGATTAACATAACTAAAATAAATTCTATAAGTATCTTATATACATTATTAGCTATATACGCAAATTATTTTGAGGGATCGGGTGTGAGTCTGACGTAACTCTTTCCTGAAGGCAAAGAAGCAGTTTCAAAACCTTTTGGGAAAAGCTTTGTGGCGTCTTCGTTGCTAAGCGATGGCACAACCATGCATTTGTCCCCACTCTGTAGTTGTATAGTATTTTTATAAACTAAACATAAAAATATAAGCGTATGGTTTTAAGAATTTAAAAGTAAAGTTTCTAGCTGTGATTGTTGATTGACTAAGACAACATTTGTTTATGAAAAAGAAGTAACGTGTTCAAGTAACTTAGTTTTGCTTTACTTACCACTTAAGTACTTAAAGCATTTATTAATCAGATTTTTACATTCGACAGTAGACATGTTACAAGTACATCACATAAATAAAGTTAACTCGGTAAAAATTGCAAGAATACCATTGAGCTAGATATTAATTATTCATGTGTATGAATGTTATTTGTCTTATAAAAATGTATTAAAAATACTTAAAAAAATATATTTTGTAATATACCAGTTATTTCCAAAATAACAACACTCTTCTTTTCATTACAGAATAAAAATTTTAAATATCAAAGGTAAAAAGAACTAAAAAATAAAAACTTTTAAATTTTATAAATGATCATTTCTAATAATATTTATTTATAGTGATAGTTTTAAAAGTACTGTACTCAAGTATATTTTCTTATTAAACACATAAGAAAAAATAAAAATTATTAGTAAACAATTAAAAATCTAAACATTTAAAACAGCTAACTTTGTATCTTACAAAAAATTTTTAGACGAAAATCAACAAAAATTGCTATGTATTTAAAGTTGAAAACCTCCGACAAACAAATTTTAAATAACAAAATATGCGATCTTACCTTCCAATTAGCAGGAGTTGCAACTTTTTTGTAAGCAGTCAACTTGAGTGAGTCAATTACACGGAGAATTTCACTATAAAATATTATGCTAAAATTTGACAAGTTTTGTTTGTTATTTAGTTTATTTCAAAATGTTAAACTTTGAATAAAATAAAACTATAAATAACAAAGTAATTTGTTGCTTGTACTGATTAGACCTCAATTTTTTAAAGTTTAAATAGAGGCTTAAAATAAATTTAAACTGATGTATTTAATTTTAGGCGAGTATAGGTTTAATAAACGTTGATTACATATTGCTAGTCAGATACAAAACTTGTATCAACTCAAATAAAATGTATAACTAGTTAAATATATAAATAAGTTACACGTTTTATTATTAACATCACGTTTAAAACGATTAACGTGTCCAAATTACATTTTTAGCAAACTACTTTCTAATAACAATTACGAGCTAATATCAAGGCTAGAACTGTTTTATCATAACTATGTTACAAAAATAAACTAATAATCAAAACTTACTCGAAATTTCTACCAGTAGTAGCTGGGTAGAGAAGTGAAAGCTTCAACTTCTTGTCGGGCCCAACAACAAATACCTTTATTTTTATCAAAACTTTTATTGATCATGTTACAAGTTTAATTTAGTTTAAATTTAATTTTGGTTAAATAATTAAATTACCTTAATATAAACACTTTAATCAACTTAATCCAAATATATTATTATTTCATTAAGATTACAAAATCTAAGCAAAATGAAAATTAACTTAACTATATGACTTTTACATGTAAAATTTTAATGAATAAAAAAAAATTGTCTTGGTTTTTTTTAACAACAGCAGCACAATACGAATGTGTAATTAAAACTTAAGACAAAGAAAAAATACTGAAAACTATTCACTAAATTAAAATGTCCCACATTAAAATCCATGTTGCTATGGAACTAATAAGAAAAATGTACAACCTAAAATAAAATCAAGTAGTTTTTATGCATTTTTATAGACTTATAGTTTTGCTTAAAACTTATATTAAATCATTTCAAATATTTTCTACAAGATTGACCAATTTTCTTCACTGTGTTTGAACTAAGTTAAGACTATTTCGAATTTTTAGTCAAACTTGAATTATTTCTGTATAGCTACATACATAATTCAAAGGCCTTTTAGCTTTGTAAAACAATACAATGAATAACTTTTTTTCTATAAATTTTACTATTTAATAAGGATAAAAGTTGATTAAAAACTATATTAACTTTGAAATTTAGGAAAAAAATCTTTTTGTTTTAAAAAAGGAATTTACACCATATCTTGTTGAAAACATGTTTATAGTTTATAAAAATACTAAAATAAAAATAGTCCCTAATGTGTTTGAGTCTGTAATTTATATATGTGTTGAAAACTTATGATTGTAAATTTCTTTATGCTTGCTTTACAGATTTAGATAGTAAAAGTTAAAATTCTATAATTTTTAGCTATAATTGTACAAAACAGTTTGAAATGTGCTTGTATTGTAAACAGATAGTGTAATTTAAAACATGTTTTTATTTGTTTTAAGTAAAAGGGAGGTATAACTTTTCAAGAACTGACAAATTGATTTTTTTTGTAGAATATTTTATCTACAAGTTTTATTTTATACTTCATGAGTATTTTAATTGGGTATTAAGAAAAAGGTGGAGTTCAATATATTTCTTATATAATCAAAAGATTTCAAAGAGGTAGTTCTCTTTATTTCGTGTTTTTTATATTAGGAAAGCCACACCAAAAAGTTTAAAATTCTCTTTTTTGTTATTGCTTAAAAAAAATAAAAATTATCTACATAGCAAAGTTAAAACCAAAATACTCCTTTGTCAGGGTTGCCTTTGGTCTTTTTATTTTTCTTAGAGCTTTCAGAATTCTTTTTAGATATTTTTAACTACAAGTTTTCTTGCTACCTTTTGGAAGAAAACTAAACTTAAGGTACAAAAAATATTTTTTAGTACAAAACTACAGAAAATATACTGTTGTGCTTCTTTAAATGTTATGTAACAAACGAAATTATAAAATATACACAAATAATCTATTGTGTAGAAAATGTTTCTAGGTTTTTATGAATTTTGTTTAAAATTACAATTTATCCAAAATGTATAAATTTTCAGTTATTTTGTCTAAATGTTCAAATAAAAGGTTTTCAAATAAAATGGTTACCGTGCTTTGTAAAACATGTAATTTTGTGCTTAAATTTTTAGAAAGTTAAATACAAATGGTTTCTGCAATAGTCATTGGTTCCTAAGAACTTAACTTATTACATTCATTAAAAACATACTAAAATAAAAATATTTATCAGTAAGTTTAAAAAACTATGTGTGTTAAGGGCATAGGGGGGTAAACACCCTTTTGGTTTTTGATCTTATTTTATATAGTTTTTACTAGGCTACAAGATGCTTTTTACAGATTTAAAAAATTTCAAAATAATTTTTGAGATATAGCCGGTCAAAGTCAGAGCCAACAATAGGTTCCTTATGGGAGGCGCAAACTAAAACGGCAAAAATAGACTATTTTACTAAAAATATATCTCCTCCTAAAAAATTTTTTTTTTGTTTTTTTTTTCTAAAATTTTTATTTTTTTTTTTTTTTAATTCTGTTCTGACAGAATTTTTTAAATACTGCAAGGAACATTTCCTGAAATATGAGGTAGTTATCTCAAAAAACGTAGGAGGAGATAGATTTTTAGTGATTTCTAGTATTTTGCCGTTTTAGTTTGCGCCTCCCATAAAGATCCTATTGTTGCCTCCGACTTTGACCGGCTATATCTCAAAAATTATTTTGAATTTTTAAATCTGTAAAAAGCATCTTGTAGCTTAGTAAAAAAAAAACTACATAAAATAAGATCAAAAACCAAAAAAGGGTGTTTACCCCCCCCCCCCCCCCCCCATGCCCTTAACTTGAACAACTAACACATCTAGCAGTGAGAGGCATGCCAGTTTTATCAACTTCATCTGGATCCAACATTCCCAATTGTTCTGCTTGTTGGCGAGTTCCAGCAATCAATGGGAAAGGAAACTCTCCTGATAGGCTGTTGAAGGCATTGATATCCTAAAATTTTTATAAAAAAGTTAATACAGTACATAAGATTATATTATATAAATTAAAATTTTATTACTTTTATCCATCCTTTGTGGTCTTCAACACTATCAATTGAAAAGCCAATCATTTTAATTCCTCTTTGGGAAAACTCAGAGGCAAACTTAGCAGCTGCTCCCAATTCAGTTGTACAAACTGGAGTGTAATCAGCAGGGTGAGAAAACAAGATACCCCATCTGAAGATTATTTAAGTTAAAAATTCTAAAATCTAATTTAGCATAAGTTACCTTAATATCTATTCTAAGGACATATTTAACAATTTAAAGCACAGCTTCTTTTTTTTGGTAATAATTTGAACAATAACAAAATACAACTTCATAGTTTACAAGATGGTTTAGACTTTTAATCTAATAATGACAGAAAATATGTATAAATTAAGAAACATACTGAAAAATCCAATATGATAAACGTTTAACAGTTAAATTAGAAAACTTAAGTACTTATAAACTGCACTTATATTTGTGTAGGTAATTCTATAAAAAAATTAACGAAAGTCTAATTTTAATTAAAAATATTTAAATTCCAATAAAGAAAATTTAAACCATAAAACTGAACAAAATATTATGAAGGAACTTACGAGTCTCCTAAAAATTCATGGAACTTAAAGTTACCAGCTGTTGTCACAAAATCCATATTTGGAAAAACATCTCCAAGTTTAAGTGCCATTTTAATATACTGTAAATAGAACTACCAAAACACCTATTAAATGAGATTACAAACTATAACTACTAATATATTTTTGTTTTTTTACAGCATAAGTAACATGTTGCTATTCACAAACAAAACATAATCACAACCATACAATTTGATTGTAACAATTGCAGATTCCTCTCAAGCATTTTTCAAATTGTGATCTAGTAAATTTTACTTGAATTTCTAGGTACAACATAAGTTTAAAATGTTATACATTTTTACAATAATTTAGTCCTAATCATGTTTGACACTTATAAAAAACACAGCTCTACTTTCTACCTTTGTAATGCGTTTTTTTAGAATCTTAATGCGGTTGTAAAATAAAAATAGTAACCTGCTGTAAATTACTTCATAATAAGCAACATATCTGCGATTATTAACTCATGGTTTTAAAATACCCTAAAATGAAAAGTTAACAAGCTTTGCATATTTTTTTTAATCAATCTACTTTTAGATTAGCTTTGTTTAAAATAAAAGAACAGATTTTTTTTTTGAACACCAAAAAATAATCATAAGAAAATACATTATGGTGATAAAACATTAAGTGGAATTTAGACACTAAATTTTTATAATAACCGTATTTAAAAACACACTATGAAATTGTTAATCCATCTTCCATAATACATTGTCCATTCCATACTAAAATAAATAAATATATTTATTGATTAAGTTTATTCACAAATTAACTACAAGAATGATAAAATCTGTAAAACAAAACATAATTAAAACTAGGTAAATACTTATGCATCTCCCCCAAGGTTTTATCTAAAAAGGAGGTAAAACGATACATTTACCTGGCAAAATAATAAAAAATTCAAAACAATTTGTAACAACTTAACACAGTTTTCAGGTCTAAAAATCAACGAAATTAAGCTCAAAAATAAACAAAACATTGAAAAGTTACAAATAGCTACAACTTAGTTTACTATGAAATAAAAATGTTAAAACAAACTAGTTTAAACAAACAAAAAAAATGTAACAAAAAATTTTGAGACTTAATTTTACTTTTCTGCACTCAACTGCTGGATACGAGCATTGAAAAACTTAATTGTTTCACCGATTTTGAACTTTTCAGCTTTGAAGAACGAAACCACACGCCCTTCATCTAAACACCTTGAAACATCACAATATTCGCTGATAATCATCTATATCATACTTTCAAATTCTAACAAAGTAGAATGTGCATTACTGATAGCAGTAAACACTGAGAAAATACTGCTACACACATTTTCCAAATACTCAATACAATACTAACCAACAGTTCGACTTTTTGAAAGTCAATATATGCGTCCTCATCCAAGATCACTTCGAAGAGACGGCTGTTAGACAAGTCTGCTGCAAAGTCAACTAAAAACTTTATAAGGTCACCATTGGTCTGAAATTCATCAATAAGACCATAAAACATTATTTTATAGTGATCCTTCCAACTTGACAATAAATGAATATCAGCAACATCGGTGTAATGCAGCTTATGAAAAGCATCATAATGTCTTACACGGAAACGCTAGAAATAATTCGATAGTTTAACACACTCATTCCAGACACGTTGTTTTTCACAAGAAAACTTTGGTGGTCTGTTTGCTTTTCTGTAGAAAATATAAGTCAAGAAAATATAGATCAAAGCAAATCCGAGTTGTTCCAGTTCAACATCAATTTTGAAAAAAGCCATTAGCACAGAGGGAACTTACACACGCTTATTTAAATAGAATCTTCCTTCTGGGAACACAAAACATCAAAACTTTTCTTGAAATATTTTTGTTTAACCTTACCAGAAAGACAAAATTCTACAGTGGTATGTTTGCTTTTCTCAGATAAGGGATGCTTCTTAGAGTTTTGCAACCAGAGCGTTAAATTTTCTTAGAAACTTGCGATTTTGAACAGTTAAGCGACTTGATCCATCAACCTTGACAACATATTGATGGTAGTTCCACTACTACTCAACTTTCCCCCACTTGCTAGGAAAGTTACCTGTTTGGTTTTGTATCACGACATGATCACCGCTATTCAATGGTGGCAACGATTTTGTGTGCTCACTTGAACTTTGAAAGACTTAACATAACGAAAACTGAGAGATTCTTCCTTTTTACTCCATACGTCACGCCACATTTTTGAGATCTGCGGGTTATTGTAAGTCATAACACTCTTTCTGACGTAAGGTAATGACTTCTTTAAGTTTTGTTCCATAACGATCTGTGCAGAGGATAGTTTGAAACCCGGATCAGGCGTATTTCTCTACTTAAGTTTAGCTTGTACCATTGTATCGTTATTTAGTTCACCATTTAGATCAGGGGTCGGCAGGCAGTAGGTGCTCGCGGGCCAAATTTCAAGTTTCAAAAGTCTTCGCGGGCCGCAGCTTTAGTTTTAGCGATACTTGACTAATAATTAGGTTTTTGTCACACAACAGAAACTTTTACTTTTATTCACTTATTTATTTTAAATGACATTTAGTTGTACACAGAATGCCTATTAAAATTATGAATACTAATTATGATAAAATTTACATTACCTAACATACTTAATTGTTAACAAACTATGTACTTTCTTAAGGCTTTAATAAATTAAACTTGATATTTTTTATAATTTCACTTACAACCTAATTCTCTATAAAAATCGAGCTTCAAAAACATTGATGGGTCACTTTTATACATTTTTTATAACATTAACCGATTTTCATATTTCTAAAGTTATTTGCTTTTAAAAATAGTTTTTACGTCCTAAATACACTTTTGAAAAAAATGTAATTAGTAAACTAAATCAAATTAATACCTATTTGTATTTTGGAAAACTAAAACAAAATTTTTAACATAATTAATTCTCAAATACTTTAGTTTACTACCTTAGTAGTAAAATTAATTAGTATTTTACATAGTTGCCACTTTAAAAGCAAAAGTGTCTGAGTTTTATCAAACCAGCATAAGTTTATTAAAAGTTGAAAAAGCTAAACACTTGCTACTAATCAAGCTTAAATACTTAATAAGAATATAATCATTATAAAAAAATACACAATTGGTAAGATGACAAGAAAAAAAAGCAATTAGTAAACTACAATACAGTCATAAAAACTATTCTGATAACTTTAAGATTTATTCAAAGTGTTTGAAATAAACACACACCTGAATTTTTGAAAAAAGTTTTAAACAGGTTTAATCTAGTCT
Source organism: Thalia democratica (assembly GCF_965202585.1). Lineage (NCBI taxonomy): Eukaryota > Metazoa > Chordata > Thaliacea > Salpida > Salpidae > Thalia > Thalia democratica. Next base: position 67,325,412 of record NC_139165.1, read on the forward strand.
GTGTTTTAAAATTTTTTAAACTAGCCTGTTTGTTTGGTTACCCTGTTTAAACTAAAGATCACGAAACAAAGAAATAACGAAGTCTATTACAGTGAATTGAATATATAGAAAAAAATATTATAAGTCAGTTTGAATGTATTATTAATTTTATTAAACATTTTTATCAAAAGCAAAAAAGTTTATTTAGCCATTAATGGAAAAGAAACACTTAAACTTTATTGAGCATAATAGCAATTCTTTATCTGCAACAAAAATATTGCATTTAAAAAGAGTGAATGTGAAATATAAGACGTGCTATAAGAATCAAAAACGTTAGTAAAAAGTTATTGCGAGAAACGAAAAAAAAAACAAATCGCTAATTCAGTACCAACAAAGCACATGATCATTTTCAGTAACTGCAGACTGATCAAAGAAATTGTTAAGGCAAGTTATAAAGTAGCAAAATTAATTACTAAAAAGAAAATACTGTTTATAATTGAAAACTTATTTAAACAATTTGGCAGAAGTAAAATATTTTTGTTTATTACTTCAATGACAACAAGAAGTCGTGTTTAGGAAATAGCTGAAGATCATAAAACCGCATAAATGAAATTAGGACTTTAATCAATCTGTTAAATGAGAGCACTGATACAACAAATATTGCTTATCTGAGAATTTTTATAAGAGGTGTTTTTAATAAGTTTGACATTTTAGAAAAATATAGGTTTAGTTCCAATGCAAAGCACAACAATAGGTAAGTATATTTTAAAAACAAAGGTGCAATGCACCAATATAAAGTTTTAGAAAGTAGACATTTTATCTTTTATTTGCAGTATAAAATTAAATTAAAAGTAAAAAAATGTCTTAAATAACATATCAATATTAAAATGATACTGTTATCCCTCTTTGATATTTTTTTTAATAAAAACACTTATATGGTAGATATTTTGTCTTAAATCGAAATTTAATAACTTTACATGTAATAATCGTCTTTAATAATGTCGTAATAATTGTAAAGGAATTTTCAAAATTCTCAAATTCAAGCTTTTTCCAGATTTTTTAAGCATAAATTGTCAAATTCCAAGCTTTTACGGGATTTAATTTTTTGGCAACACTGATTGTTCATACTTGTATGTATACAATAATATAAATAATTTTTTAAGTTATATCAACTGCAGACTTAAAGTTTAACATATATTTAATTCAAATCAACACTGTAAATTGAACAAAAAATACATTTTAAGTTTAATTTGCCAATCTTTAAAGCAAAAAAGCCAGCCTGAGTGACAAAAAACTGGCCTTCCATTTTCGTATACAAAAAGCAATTCAAGTCAAAAACTGAAAAAAAAAACTAAAATGGCCTGAGATTTGGAGTTTTCAAATACTCATAGTTTTGAGTTTTAGGCAAACTTTATTTGTTTATTTACTTGAACTTGAACTAGTTTGATCAAAAATTTACAAACTTAATAAATTTACAATCCCTAAATTTAGTTTGTGTTAAATAGGTAATTCCAAAATATAGAAATTGTGTATATTAGTATGCAACGCATGAAAATTAACTTAATTTACTAAGAAACACTGTTTGAAACACAAAAATATATACCCAACAAAAATGTATTTTAATTTATGTCACATACATTGTTTTATATGTGTCTGTAAACATTTAGACATTACATGTAGAAACAATAACGTAAGAAAATTATGCAAAAACTTAACTTAATCTAACTTAAGTATTACAAAAATGGTTTAAAATATAAGTATCTGTGTACATTGGTGTGCAAAGGAATTAATTTCAAGTTCAAATAAAATTACCAAAAAATTAAATGGTGTCAAAACCAAAACCAAATAAACCTTATTTCTTTTTATTATGTTAATGGTAACTGTTTTTTAAATGTTTTTGTGCACACTCAAATATAACATTTAGTGATAAAACATCTACAAAAGAAACTTACGTATAAAAAACATTCAAAAAGAAAACCTAAACTGTAATTAAATGACATTTTTGTTAGTTACTGTGCGTTACTTTTGTACCAAATGGAAAACATTTGCATTTACTAAATTTACTTAAGTTTATTTACTAAATATGTATCATATAACTAACTAACTAAATCCAAGCACACTTTACACCTTTTTTTCAGATAATTATTTACTGTTGTAAGAAGAAAGTTATTATGAAACTGAGAAAAAAGAATGCTAGTCTGTCTTTTTTACATTTTTGATCTAAGCAATAAAATCTTTTAATCATTTTAAAATTTTATACAGGGACAAAAACGAAATTAAACAAATTAAACCAAATTATCGAAAAAAAATTTAACTTAAAATAGACTTTTGCTCAGCGGGCCTTTTTTACATGCTCGCGGGCCACAAAATTTTCTTTTGCGGGCCGCATTCTATTCAAAATAATTAGGTGCTCGCGGGCCACAAATTTACCTATTGCGGGCCGCAATTGGCCCGCGGGCCGCAGTTTGCCGATCCCTGATTTAGACCAACGTTTTCGATTAACAATTGTTTAGTGGCCTTTACTGCTAGTTTTGCTCTACTGTTTGACATAAGATGATATGTAGATGACATACAATGGTGTATATCCCACTGTTTTAGAAGACCCTTAGTAACTTTTGCTGAAAACTCTGGAACAACATCTGAAGAAACTTCAACTGGAACACCAAAAGTAACAAAAATACGATGAAAGTTTTACATAGTCCTTTTGAACTAGACTTATCTGTACCTAGTTTTATTCTTTGTTGTTCTGTCCAACCTGTAAGTCTGTCAGCGGCTACAAAATAATACCACCCTCTAAAATAAAAATAATCACAGAAAATCGATTTAAAGGGAACTTTTGGAATCAATGATTCATTTGGAGGTAGGAGGAGATTACTTTGGGGTTTGTGCAGTTTTCGTCGCCATCCAGTGTCTAGAAGAACGTTTTTCTGTCCCTGTACCTCCTTTTTTTTCTTCGCATTTTTCTGCTCGAACATATTTTTCCTACGACCTCGGCTACAAAAGTTATCAAAATTTTGTGTATACAAACCACAGACCAGAAGTGCACGTGACTCATCAGCATATTTGTTGTGACTTTAATAAACTTTTTTACTGGACTGTATCCAGCATTGTTTACAGGCAGAACACTCAATATACCTCATATTTTTACTGCTCCAAATAAATTTATCAGTTGATTTATTACATATGCTACAAGTTATTTTACCACTTAGTGTTTGTTTGGTTTTCTTTAAGGATTTGTATGAGAAAACTGAGGCCGTAACAGCGGGTTTTGACATTGCATCACGAGCCATCTCTTTTGCTTCAATAAAACTTAAATCTTATTGATATTTTTCTCATCTAGACTTTCCGATCCTAGCACCTCTTTTCGGATATCTTCATCTGCTAGACCAGTCACCAAAACATCTTTTAAGATTATGTTTGTGAAGTCTACCACTTGATTGCAGCCATCTTTTGGGCAACTAGAGGTGTAAGAGCATGTATTGGCTTTTCCTTTTAAACGGGCAGCAAATGATCTTGTGTTTTCAGTCAAATCCTGTCGTGTACTAAGAAAGTCTGACCGTCGAACAACAAAACAGGAATGACTGCTAGCTGCTTGATCATGCCTAAACGATCTTGCTCACTTAAATTAACTATGTCTGTATGTCCCTTTAAAATAGCATCGCCTAGATCTTCCTCACAGCACTGGTACAGTTGGCGACGTTTTTCTGCCTCTTTCATCTCTGTGCTGTCTTTAAACATAGTCAATTTTTGCACAAATATGTTTCAACCTTCTTCATTGCAGTCTCTCCCTGTGGGAGGACGGTTCATCTATGGAAGCTTTGGTTTTGAAGAACTTGTATTAATGTGAACATTGTTGTGAATGATAAGCAAAGAGGCAGCTACAGAAGCATTGACATCTGGTGTTTCATATGTGCAACTCTCAAGAATCACAGGCATTGTTGATTCAACTTAGTATGACTTTATCATAAATAAATATCTTTCTTGGTTAAGTTTATTCACAAACTAATTACAAGAATGATAAAGTCTATAAAACAAAACATAATTAGAACTAGAAAAATACTTATACACCATAGTTCATACTATAAGAAAAAATACCATAAAGTAGGCTTTTTATTTATATAATTATTTACGGAAATTCCTTGAGCGTTATATTTTCATTTAAAAAAATGCTTTCTTAAGTATTAAGTGTTTAGTTGGCATAACAAAATTGAAATTATTACCATCCTACCCCAAAGGTTTCTTTATTGTATGTTTGATAGCAAGGCAGCTCGAGATGCCAAATATTAAGTAGATTAGTACCACATAAAAACACAATACATTTTAAATAAAGTAACTATTTTTCAAACGTATGTAATAAAAAATTTTAACATAAAAAAGAAAAAAAAGTAGTTTTTATTTCAAGTTTTTAGTATTGTTTTTTACGTTAAAATTTTTTATTGTTCAGTTTTGATTTAACATAGAAAATTCAAAAATTTCTTTCATTAATTGCAGTAGTTGTACAAAACTAATCAGGTAACAATAGCATTTTTTTTTTGTAAACATTTTATTGGTTTAGTTGTTTTATTGTTTAAAAGTAAACAAAATTTTAGTAAGCTTAAATATTTTTTGATATTTTTTTTTTTTGCTTTTTACTTATAATATGGACGAAAAGCTTTTTATTCAATGGGCCATATTTACAGAAAAGTCTTTTGCGTGCCGAATAAATTTTAAAACAAATACCGGAATCGCGTTTTTTAAAATGTAAAAATATTTTTCAAAAAGTAAAACGAAATATTAAATTTAAAAAATTTCAATAACTACTGTTCAAAAATGAAACTAATAGCATTTTTGTTTTAAAAAGGTCAATGTTAGTTTACTTGCATAAGTTGTATTCAAGCCAAAAAGTAAGTCGAACACCAGATATTACTGCTTTTCGAACACCGATCAATGTAGAAACTTTGTCAACTTTTACCAAAAATAAAATTCAAAATTTGCTATGACAACTTTTTTAAATGTTTTTCAAATCTTTATGTCACCTTTTGCGCTATTTTTATGTAATATATGTTTTTTAATTTATTTTTTTAAAGTTTATTTTTAATTTTATATATAATACTTTTGAGGAGGCTTGCAGTTAGAATTAAAAATTTAACTTTAAAATTTTCAAAATTTATCTCGATAAGCCCTACTAATGAACCCATCAGTTACAAACCCTATTAAACTATAACTAGAGATAAATAAATTCATGCAGACATAAGAACAAACTTATGCTTATACATTTAAAGAAACTAACTTTACAAAGTATTATATATTTTTTAACTATATATTTTTTTCACTAAATATTTATAGGTTTTAAAAACGTATAATACTTTTGATTATTTTTGATCTGGCTAAAAACAACAGTTATAAATTGATTACATTTTAAATTTTGTGCATAAAAAAACTAAAGTTGTTTTGTAATGACATTGTTTAAGTTCTATTTACCTGTTTTTTATTATTATTTGAAAAGGTTGGTTATTTCACCGTAACCAGGTTATAAAACTACACCGTAACAATTTTGCATTTTTGTGTTATTAATAATTCTAACCATAAAAAAAAATTATTTAAAAATGGTCGTGACTAATTTTAAAGTTAATTGTCTTATTTTAACAATTGTTTATCGGATTTGTTTTTGAAATAAAGATTCGGATCTTAGCAAAAAAACGCTGATCCAGGATCTGGTTGATCACTAGTTTTAATGACCAAATATAATCTTTATATAATATCTAAAAACGTACAAGCTCATTTGAATTTACCATTTTGATTAATTAAAAAAGAAAAACCTAAATTAAGCATACAAGCATTCGCAAATGGAAAAATAGCTCTATTAAGAATATTATAACTCATTTTTGTTCTTATTTTTTAATCAAACAGCTTGTTTATTAAATAACCTTGTATGATTAGACTACATCAAACTTAATTTAAATTTTTAACAATTTTCAAAACTATTTTACATTTCTTTCAACTTTTGATTATGATTAAAGATCCATTTCAAAAAGCTATAAATATACGTTTTTTAAAGTAAAATTATAGTATTTTAAGTTGCAAATAGTATTTGAAAGTAAGCTTTTGTTGCCAAATATAAAACAAAAATATATATTTCAAAAATTTCAGTTAACAGGTTACCTAATTTTAAAACATGTTTCTGTTTTTTTAATATACTTAGCTTTTTAAAGTCTTATAAACTTTTAACTACTATAAAGTAACATAAATTTTCTGAATTTTAATTATAATTTATTCTCAAAAAAAAATCATTTGTTTTATCTGGAAAACATACAAACTAAACTGTCTGTGTAATTTAAAAAATATTGGTATTTTAATATTTGTACAAATAAGAAAAAGCTTATTAAGATTAGTAAAAATAAAACACTTACTAGTTAAATTGTTGCTTCTTTGTAAAGAAGCTTTATCTTTACTACTAAAAAAGACATTGAAATCAAAAAATATCTAAAGTGCAGAGAAAAAAGTCGATGATAACTACCGTAACTATAAATTATAATATTTTTATTAGCAAGCTTTGTAGTTACTAACTATACCCTAAACTCTTTTAAACTTTTTAATTTTAAAGTTTAACTACAAGCTAGTTATTTACTAGAAAATTATTATTTTTATTATGCAGAAAAGTAGGAAGAAACATTTCATTCTGTTTTGTCTACTGCAAAGAACACTTCTAAAAGTTTCTAAATTATTACATTAAAACTTAAATTCAACCACACTTGTAGTATGTTAAACAAAAAAAGAGTTTTTTCTATAGTCTAGTGTGCATATATTTTAAAACGTTTGGTCACAACTACAGTTGTAAGTAGTAAGAACTTACTGCTTATTTACGCAACTAGAACTATTAGAATAAATATTTTCAGAAAAAATCATATTAACTTGTAACGCATAGTTTAGTTAGTTTTTGTCGAATGTTATTTAAAAGTAGTAGGCAAGTGTACAAGACAAATAAAAACACTTGTAAAGATTATTATTATCAAAATTTGTTTTTTTATGCAACATAAGCTTCAAACTTTAAGAATAAAATTATTTTAGACAACAGCAAAAAACCTAAGGTGTTTTACATAGACTTACTTAAACTTTATTAAATACTTTTACTATACATTATTAAACGTGTTTTCTTACACATAAATACTAAAGCAGAGTTACATAACTTATATAAAAAAAAAACTTGACAAATTGCAATAAAAACAATTTAAGTTACTAAAAGACTAACTTAACATAGTCTTTTCATTTGCTGTTTATTGAAAAAAAAATAACCTCAAATTTTGCAAAATAATCTGTAGCAAACTAAACTATAAAACATGGTCCTAAGTATTATTTTTTACTAAAAAATGTTTTAATAGCTTTATGAAACGTTTTAAATTAAATTTGACTGAAAACAATTTTGAGATACACGGATACTAATCTTATGAAGTATGCTATAAAAAACTACGCTTGCTTTACCCAATTTACAATTTTATCACACAGACAAATTAAGTGCTTTCTTATAATTTTATACTTTATAAGTATATTATGTATTTATAAATTCATAGTTTACCTACTTTTCAAAACCTAGCAATAGTGACCTAACGGATCTAAGATACAGGCGTTTTTTGCTTGGATCCGGATCCAGTTAGTTTGAAAAGACTTTGTTTTCCGCGATCAGCTTCTTCAAGTTTTACAGGCTTTCGAAAGAAGGTTTTATACTACTAATAAGAGCACACGAAAAAACCTTTATGATAACGACTTGTTTTTACTCACAGCAGCTTATGATCAACGGTATCCACTTGATTTTTCCTTTAAAATCTCAAACATAAAGTTGTAAAGCTACAGAAATCAGAAGTAAAAAATCATAGTTGTCGTGACACTTGTCAAGTTCCTCTAGTACCGCCTAATAAACTTAAAGCTCAACTACCTTAAAATAATGTTCTCAAAAACTTTTTGTCGTTTTTATCTACATTTAAATCGGAAACAAGTGCAAACACTCACGAAAGTGAGCAAGAAGATTCAGTTGATCAAGAGATTGAGACAGAAGTTAAGTTGTTTTTGGTTGAAGAAAATTTATCTGCTGAAGAAGCTGAAATTTTTTTTGGTATAACTCAAACAAAAAAAATACACACACCTTGCTAGGTTTTCAAAAACGTATCTTTCGGCACCGCCATCTTCTGTTTATTCTGAAAGTTTATTTCAGAATCTGGTAACTAGTACTATCCAACGAAAAATCGATTGCTTCAAAAAGCCGGCGAAAAACTTTTATTTGTTCATTACAACTTGAAAAAACAAAAGTAGGTTTCTTAATGGCGTTGATATGAGTGAATGTTGTTTAATAAATTACTTACTTTTGTAGTTGTAAACAGTTGCTTAAGAAGTTATTGTTGATGTTATAGTTCCAACTTTCGTAAATAAAAGTATAATGTAAGGCTTATCATTAAAAAAAAATTGTTATTTTTAAAGCATTGTTACATTTAATTTCTTTTTATTTTACGTCATAGAAGGTACAAAATTCAAGTTTAGTCGTATAAGTAGCTTGATATTTAACATTTAAACTGAGCTGTTGTATAGGTAGAGTTTTTTTTAGAACGTTCTGTTTCCTAGTGTTCAAATAAAATATTTAGACAATAACATTGTTTCTTTTAAACAAAATATTTTTATTAAGCAATTTTTACAAGTTAATAGTGTTATAACAATTTAATTTTATTAGTTTGTTCTGTATTGAAACTACATAAAACTTTAAAGATTTAGGATCTGGTTCCGGCCGGATCCGGTAGATCACTACCTAGCAACAAACGTAATTGCGAAATGTTTCATAAATATTCCTTTTATAGACTCTTAAACTAAATATACTTTATGGGATTATACAGTTCTAATTTTTTTAAATTGTATAAATAAATACACATTTTTTGACATTATTGAAAATTTAAAGCTTTTTCATTTTTAGTTACTGTTAAAAAGGAGCTACTTAAAAAAACTACTAACATTTGCTAGAACTTTTTTTTGCGTTACTGTTTATCAATACAACACAACTAGAAAATTTCATAAACAGATAGTTATTTAATTGAAGGTATTAAAAAGAAAAATGTATTTTAAACATATTTTATGTAAACTAGATTTAATAAAATTTAATTAGATGGTGCTAAAGAGTTTTTGAAAAAAACATACTTTATGGCGTTTGAAATAATACATTTATATTATACGTATAAAAAAAGTCATACCCTTCATATGTTATACTGCTTTACCATATTAAGGACATAACGGGGGGAGGGGTTAAGCCATGTTTATTACAAGTTGATCTTATAGAGTTTTTTCTAAGCTTCAAGATGCTTTTTATGTTTTTAAAGAATTAAAAAAAATTTTAAGATAGGACCAGTCAAAGTCGGGCCGAATAATAGGTTCCCTATGGGAAGGGAAATCTAAAACAGCGAAAAAAGACTATTTTACTTAAAATCTATCTCCTCCTATATTTTTTAAGCAATCTCTTCAAAATTTGACAGTCTAATATTTATACAATAACAAAAAAACGTTACTTTGGAATTTAAAAAATTGTAAGTAAGATTTTTTTTTTGAAAAATAAAAGACTTTTTTATTTTATTATTGTCATAAAACTTTTATTTTTTTAAACTATTAAAATTTCCTAAAAATTTAAAGAAGATTGCTTGAAAAATGAAGGAGGAGATATATTTTAGTGATTTTTAGAATTTCCGAGAAAACTGACCCCGAAATATTTGCGGTCCATACGTTTGTATCAGTTTTTTGTTCAAAAAAAATAAAATATCTCAAAATTTAAATTATATTTCTTGAATTCTATAAAAACTGGTTTGTAGTTTATACTTAAAGCTTTCATATAAAATCCAAAATTAATTTTTGTAAAAAAAAAAAATTTTAAGCCCCCCTATGGTCTTAAAAAATTTAAAAAATTACTTAGAATAGGAAGTACAGCTATATCTAAATTTTTTCTAAGTTTTGAAATGATATTATTGCGGCAAAAATATCTTAAACTAAACTGAAAATTTAAAATCAAAACACTAAAAAAGCTTACTTTTTCATTATGTGATTGAAAAACTAACAAGTAATTCAAACAGTATTGTAGGAGAAGTCTTACTCAAAATTTATGATTTTTGTGGTATAAAAATAAAAGCAAAACGGGAGTAACAGTTATTTTTAATTCAAACTGATGTAATTGTCTTTTAAATCCTAGAACAATTTAGAAAAGTCTACTAAAAATAATTCAAAAAAAAAAAACAGCTAACTTATGAAACGAATTTTTTTTTTTAACAGTTAGTGATAAATGTAAAAGTAATAAAGATTTATTAAAAAAATCAAAATTTACTGCAAGGAAAAAATACTTTAACAAAACTAAAAAATAACACGGATTTTTAATGACAAAGTTTATAAAAAAAAAAACTTCCGTAACTTAATGATCGAATGGCACTCACAGGGTTGCCAAAGGTTTTTGAGAAATTTCAACTAAGTTTACATAATTTATTCCAGGTTCTCAATAGTTCAAGTTTTATTTGTTTATTTTTAGTATAAAATTTAAATTTAGATTAAAAAAACTGTCTTAAATTAAAATAGTATTAAAATGCTGAAAAGACGCTGTAAAATAATTAAAACTCTAAATTATACAAAAATAATTTGTTATATATAATCAAAATTTCAGATTGTTTGAAATTTTAGGTTTTTCAAGAACTTTTTTTTATATCTCAAGTTCAAGTTTTTCAAGGTTTTTTAGCAACCCTCCATTCAATTGAATTATACTTTTATATAATTTTTTTTTTTTTTTTTTTAAATATGATAATCGGTTATGTAAGATGGTTACTAAATTAGACATATTACTTATGTTTGATTGCTGTTTTAAAAGTTCTTTATAAATTGAAATGATATGAATACATACTTTTCTTATTTAAACTAGTATATATTTATCTGATTTTTTTTAAATTTATTAGTTTAAAGTAGTATCATCTTCTTTTTTCACAAAACTCAGTTTAAAACAACAAAATATTTTGAGAATAATAAAAATTTAACGAAAATTAGAAACAAATAAAAGCATAATAAACTTAAAAACGACTGCTTAAAAAAGTGTTTGAAAAAAGCTAATTGAAATAAAAATATTATTGGTTCATAAATGTTTTAATCATCAATTTTAGAATGTGCAGAATATTCAGTATATTTGTTAAAAAATCAAAAAAAAAAAACTTATAAATTAAAGTCAAATTACTAAAACCTTAATTGTATACAATAAAAACGTTTGAGACTTTTCAATTAATTTATTTATACTGACTGAAAAAAAAACATACACACAATAAAGTTTTTCAATTCAAAGAAAAGAAACTATATAAATAGTATCAAGTAAACGTAAAATAGATGCTATTCAGTAGAACAAAAATGCTGTGTTTAACTGTTAATAGCTTTAAATAAAATTGGATCATCTGGAATTAATCTTAAAAAACAATACTTTTCCATTTTTTTAGCTATAAAACTCAGATATCAATAACAAAAACTATATTATAAATTAGCATAGTAAAAAACATAAACATACTAAACAATAAATAAAAAGACGTAACAAAGCACATAATAATATTTTAATAGGTATACTGAATATTATTATTTTTTATTAGAAGAAACTTTTATCTTATGCATACTTATTAAAGAACAAAAATATTAAGTTTTATAATTGATTTTGATATCTATCAGCATAATTTAAAACATAAAAAGTGATAAATCACCACTTAAAGAAAATATTAAACCAAGCTTAAAACTTAAAAAATAAACAAAAATTTCAAAGTTAATTGCACAGAGTAAATTAAAAAACAAAAACATATAACATGGTTAAAAACAATTTATGCATACTAATTTATCAACATATTAACAATAAGTTTACTTTTTCGGCAACTTATTATAAAACATAATATTTAGACGTAAAAAAAAGTTATACAAAAGAAAATTTTTGTCTATAAATAACAAAATTCACTTTCTTAACTATTAATTATTATTTTATGGAACGTCTTTCCAAACTGTCTATAGTAAAAAAAAACATCAAACTATTATAATATGAACAATATGCACAATAATTTTCTTTATTTAACTAACTTTCTCTGTGTTAAATAGTTGACAGCAGCGTTGAACTGTAATAATTGTTTAACGCAGAGAAACATATAGCAGTTAAGTAAAGAAAATTATTGTGCTTATTGTTCTTATTGTTGTATATTCTAACGAACTTGTTTTGTTAATACCTGCATTAACAGACTATTAGCTAGTAATTTTGAATATTTGTCAATTTTTAGTAAATTTCCTAAGTGATTTGTTTGAAATAGAAAAGTCTTATGGAAACGCCAAGTATCAAATACTTTATGAAACAAAATTAAATAATTAAATTTAATTCAAACAAATTTACAAAAATGTATTTATTAAATCAAAAAATAAGTTAATAACCTTATAAAGTAATACACGTACCAACTCACAATTGTTCAATGAGACTTAAAGTCAAAACTTGATGTTCTAAAAAATCAACCCTTTTCGCAGATGACCTCGACAACTGATTGTTCCATGTAAACGACATCGACGCACCTGTTAACTGCACTCGACAGAACTTCATCGAGTAAACTTGTCACTATCTTCTCGTCTGAGACAAACCTCCACAGGTACAACTGCAAGTAATGGCAGTCGACCTGCAAGTTTTTAACGACTAATATGCATTTTGTTAAATTAAAAAGTTTTTCTTTTATTCAAAAGTTTTATGTAAATTAAATAAGCTATACATATATATTTATTTATAACTTGATCCCTAATTATATTGAACAACTGTCGACATGATCAACAAATTAGGATCCGGATCTTTTTCAAATAAGGATCCGGCCAGATTTGTATATTTTAAAAGTTTTAAATTAATTGATGCTAGAAAAACTCCAAATAAGGTATTGTCATTTGTACATTACCTATTATTATATTCTTAGATAAGAATTTAAATTAACAAAAAATATAAAGATATAGAAAACAAAAGTTATAGAAATTTTATAAATATATTATTTTTTATTGTTTTCCATAACAACAAAATTTGTTAATGAATATTACATAAAGTATTTAAAGGTTAACTTATTTATAAATAAAGTGTCTATAATAGTATAGAAAATAAAAACAATATCGGTGTTTCGTTTAAATAAAAAAGCAAAATTTAGATGAATCAATCTATCTAGCTTTTATCGATCAAACTTAGGTTTTAAAATACCAACAAGGTGCAAGTTGAAATATAACTTTGTACTTATTTTATAATTATTTTTATAATTTCTATATAAACAAGATTTTTTTTAAGTTGTAAACTTTTCAACGTAAGTCTACTGCTATCTTTAAAAGTATCTAAACTGTGAATTTGCTTGTGTTTGATGGCTCGCTTAGACAATACTTTTGTTACAAACTTACTTTCAATATTTCAAATAATTAGGGTTTTCTTTCTAAAAAACTTAACTTATGATCTTTTCAATCAATTGTACCTGACATGGATCTAAGCAAAAAAGGCTGGACCTGACAGGGTACAGATTCAATTAAGAGCACTAGTATAAATATTGTATGGTAATAAAAAATATTTATATTTAATTTACAAAATCGGTTGGTTACTAATTTTTTTGATATTTTTACAACAAAATAATCAATAAGTTTTTTGGTTTATTTTGTACTTTTACAAAAATTTATACCAGTAAGTTTTTTTGGTTTGGATTTAAGCTTTATTATCAGAGTTTATACTCTGATAATAAAGTAAAGTTTTGTAATTTAGACTAACATGCATTGAAATTAATTGAAATATTAATAGCTTGTTAGTTTAATTGTAATGATAGAGCCGATTAATAATGGAACTTTCGATATATTTTTATTTCTACAACTTGAATTTATTTTATCAGATATAGCCTTTAGAAAATATCATAAGAAATTGATTTTTCAGAACTTGAATAGTCACGAAACAGCCAAAAACATATTCAAAAATTTACTTTCTGAGTCAGCTCACTCAACTTAATTTTTATTTTAATTAATTTTATTACAGCAACACTGATAAACTCACTTTTTGAACTAAACACTCTAACTAGCTAACACACTCACCTTTTTAAGAATAAATCATTAATGCGTCAATTCAAAATTTTCAGATTGATAAATCCCTATTTTTTGCGTATGTTACAAAACCATTTGTATCTAATTATGTTTTCGAAAAAAACGTTATTCTTAAGTTTATTTTTTTTAAATCAGAAGTTTTCAAGTTATAGTAACAAACAGTATCAGATCAGTTTTTACCTACCTAAAAAAATACACTTTATAAAACTTTTAGTTATTTACCTTCTTCCTATATTAATAAATTTCTAATTAATGTTATACCATTTAAGTAGTTGGTCTGTAACAGAAATTAAAACTCCTTTAAATACAATAATGATCTAAAGAAGTAAGTCAGATAAGGAAAAAAGTTCAACTTAAATATAAAAGCAAAGAGGGTTGATTAAAGATGGGTCTTTTGTAGGTAAAATTTTATCAACCACCTCCACAACAAAGTTTTTATTTATTATCTTTGTGTTCAAAAAACTTAATTGTTAATTACATGTTTTTTAAGTGTTACTATATTAGCTAGCATGTAATAAGTTTGATAACAAAAATAAAGAATTAAAACAATGATCAATAGTAATGGACTTGAAGTTAGTTATAAAATTGCTCCTAAATGGAAAATATTGTATAAAATAAATTCATTTGACCTAAATATTTTAAAGCGGATTAGAAGCTTTATTGATTAAAGATTAAAAATTATGAGTATGGCATCAAAAAGTATAACAAACGATGTCTAAAACAAAAAACGCACCTGTAATTGCTGAAGGCCGAACTTCCCCAATGTTTTCATTCGCACGCATTCAAGGAAGGTCTTCAGTACGAGTTTCACGATTCCAGTCACAACGCTGTTTCGTGTGAACAAAACGGGAGAAAATATTTCAACACGTTCTGAAAACAGCTTCTGCACGTGACTGAGTAGGCTGTTGTCTAAAGTAGAACTGAAAAAAAGTAGTTTTTTTAGATGCGTTTTATTCTAGTTTTATAATAAAAATCTCACTAAACGGTAATAGTTGGGAGCAAGTATACACAACTGGATTACTATTACGACGGAAAAAATATACACTTTAAAAAAATAAATTTTTATACGTATTTTTTAGAAAATTAGTTCATGTATATAAAGATAACTATAAGTTTTAAATCGAATAAAAAAATAGTTTATTTTGCTAAAAAAACATTTAATTTAGAGCAAGTTAACACATTGTCTTAAATAATTTTTTTAATTCTTTAAGCATACACTTATCATTTTAAAACTTATTTTTGAAAAACGTAGCGTTCAATTATTGTTACATAACATTTTAATTCAACTAAAACATTCCCGTTAATATAACATCTATTTTAATAACTTTTATTCCTACCTGGGAGCATAGGCGCCCCACTTGTTTCTGTCATTTCTACCTCTGCTCAAGCTCTGCTGGCCTAAGTAGGTTCTTCTGCTGCTTGTGTCGCTGCTTCGGTCCTGCTTCTTCGACAAGCCCTCTTCGTACAACGAACCCACCTAGACAATAAAAAAAAAAAAATATTTTTCACAAGTTTATTTTGTTATATGGTAAATATCAATAAATTGATCACCATGCTGTCGGTTCGAGTGACCTCCTCCACAACTCTCCGCATCACTCCCTTGATCTGCCGCGGCTCCGACGACTGCAGCCAATCACGAGTGTCGACGGAGGCGCGGATCATCTTTGATATCTGATTGGACGAGCAGGTG
Organism: Thalia democratica; assembly: GCF_965202585.1. Lineage (NCBI taxonomy): Eukaryota > Metazoa > Chordata > Thaliacea > Salpida > Salpidae > Thalia > Thalia democratica. The sequence continues at coordinate 67,341,169 of NC_139165.1, forward strand.
ACGTAGGTTGCCAGCAACTTGCTGGCGGTTCGGCCCATCTCCACTGTCAGGTCGGTCAGCTGAAGTATTTTATTGCAACTTAAGAATCGAAAACAACTTATATGTGTTCTTCATTAACTTTACAAACTTACAAAGATTTTAGTGGTTTTATTAAAACCCAAATAATAACTGTGCATTTGAAGTTTAGTTAACAAAAGTCCATGTAGCTATTTATACGATCAAAAAACTCTTTATCAAGTTTTTATATAACAAATGAATTCAAAATTTAAACAGTTTTTGAAAAAAAATTGTAAATAAGTGTTACAAAGTTTTTTTCAACTTTTAAGAACCAATTTAAGTTATAAGTTAGTAAAAACATGCTGTAATAGCCAAAGGAAAGAAAATACACAAAATACATAAATAACCTTTTCATAAATATACCGAAAATTAATTGTATTAATAATTTACTAAACTTTAAAAAATTTATTTAGAATGCAGTTGGTTTTATTAAAAAAAAAAAATTAACAAACATTTTAATTTTATTAAAATTTAATGAAGTAGCTTTATAGAAAGCCAACGACAAATATTTCTAATCATTATATTATTTTTTAAATAAATTAAAGAATCAAATGTCTTTTAAAAACATATTTTATAATGATCCTACTACTATAATTTAATTTTTTTTTTAATTATTTAAATTTAAAGCATCAACTGAACAGATAAAATATTAAAAACATGTTATAATTACCAAAGGAATTTAAAATCACAACATAAGTAGAGAGACTTTTTAAATATTTTGTTAATAAAAAAAAATGTTATAAACATGTTTTGTTGGTTTGTTTCCTATTTTGTAACGTTTTTTTTTCCTATGTATCTCTCATAAATAAACTTATACAAACTTCGTTACCACTATATCACGTTTGTTATATTATATAATTAAAAATAAATAACTAAACAACTAAAGATTTTTTTTTTCAAAAAAATTTCATTAATACTGTCTTTGAGCTTAGCATATATCAATCACTTTAAAAACAAATATTATTTTTATTAAAAGATAATAACATATAAAATTGTTTAATATATTTTTATTCAGGTTTTGCTCAAAAAGCGTTGATATTACCAAAACAATACATCAAGTGTAAAAAATCTCAGTGTAATATTTACAGACATTAAACGTTTAAATAAAAAAAACTTGTTACCGGAAAAAAATAATTTAGAAACTAGAATGGTTTAGAATAATGTAACTAAATGTACTTAGTAAATCTTAAATAACAAGTTTTATTATTATCAATAGAGCTGAGTATTAATTAAATCCATTAGACCATAGAACATAACGAAACTGAAACATTAACAATTAAAAACTAACAGAAGTCTTTTTGTTTCTGGGGTTAATATGAAACTGTTCATCGGTCAGTGTAAGTATGTATTCAACTGTGGACAGTTCAAAGTCACGACAAAGCTTGGACATGACAAGCAGCAAATCAACAGGGTGAGATGCTGCATTTGATAGTGACTGTTCGCACATTTCTCCCATGACGCTGTTGTATTTGTACATGTTACTACAAAGAATTTAGTTTTAACTTTTCTAGTTATAGTATCTTATCTTGCTTCTGAGAAAAGAATATTCGTACTATAAAACTTATCATAAAATCAGTTAGGAATAAACATCATAATTATTAAACATTGCATAAATTGCTATATTAAAAGCAGTTTGCAGAACATATACTCATACTATTTCAAGTGCATTGTTTACATATAAAAAAAAAATCGTTCATATTTACACGAGTTTAAGAGAAATTAAAGTAAAGTTTAATTTGTAAAAAAGAAACTGTTTTTCTCAAGTTTGTTTAAAAGTTGATTATAAGATATCAAACATTAAGCTTTACAGTTGGAATTAATTTAAAAAAAACAAAAAGTAAACTTTGTTTAATAAAATTCAACCAGACACAATTGACTTTAAATCTAAGGAACATATTTAGCACTTTTAAGTTATGAACTACTTCAAAACAGCATTATATAATAAACATTATGATTTGAAAGAAAAATATCTAAGTAACAAAAACTAACTTGTTGATATGATATATGAAGTTAACAATTAAATCCTCCCGTACATCTTCACAACTAAAGTCCTGCCTAAAGAAATAGATACAGAAGTATAAAAACAATTATTAATCAAGTAGAATTCCTGCTAACCAAAAAATAGCTTAAATAAAGAGCAATAGATGCAATTAAGATTGCACAACATTGTATAAGTTTTATAGCGTAAACATTAAAAATAAATTCCTTGAAATTACACATAGTGAAATATTAACAGTTGTTTTTGTCAATTTAGCACTAATGGAACCTTAAATTTGATTTGATAATTTAAACTAAACAAACAACTAACTGAAAGTAGTCAATGCTAGAAAAATTATTGTCACTAATAGTAAACAACTGAACATCAGCCAATGTAGATTTAACTTGATTAAGTAAATTGGAAGCAGTAGAAGAAACAAGTTCAGGCAAATCATTTTGTTTATTTACTGTAAAGACAAGATAAGTTCAGCATAACTGAATAAAAACACATCAAAATAAGCTAAAGTTTTTTATCAGTTTATTCAAATAACATTTACTTATAAAATAACTTTATATAAATTATTCTTGACTGCAAAATAAATAGTAAAAACTTCTAAAGAAAACTCAAGATTGCTTGTGATTATAAGAACTTCTTTAAGATATATCAAATACAATTTAGGTATCTCTTTTTGACACTAATCAATGCTTGATAGAAATATTAGTCAAGGTTGCCAAATGTTTTTGATAAATTTTCTCCAGATTTTCAAAATTTCTTTCAGTTTTTTAAAAGTATACATTTTTAGGTCTATTTTTAGCTTAAAGTTAAGTTTAAAGTAAAAAACTGTGTTAAATAGTTTAAAAACATTGAAATGATACTGTAAAGCTACTTTAAATGTGTTTTTCAATAATAAAATACTTTGGTTATGACAGTTTTTTTAAATCTATATGCTACATTTTTTGTGTCAAATCGAAATTTTACTACTTAATATGTAAAATTGTTAAAAATTCCAGGTTTTTCCAGGTTTAGAGGTTTTTTGGCAACCCTGATTAAGGTAATAAATTTATTTAAAATGTGAAGTAAATCAACTGTTATTTCAACTTTTAGTCAGTAAAATTTATAAAAGAAAAAAATAATAATATACCAGATGAATTTTTGTTAGGTGAAATGGCACTTTTGACATCATTCACACATATCTCAAAAAATTCATATAAGCTGTTTGTAAAATACCGACAGCGGGCTTTTGTAACTCGGATAACAATTTCTCTACCATGATTCATCATGTCAGAGGAAGGTAGTAGATTTTTCGTCGCTTGTAGCCTGAAATTAATTTAATAACAATCATCTTACCTTGATACAAATTTCTAACAAAATTGAACAGCTGATAATTATTTTTTACCTTCTGTAAAATTTGTCAAGTGCTTTTACAACTAAAGCATTATCTTCGGTAGACTTATCTGCCATAAATCTTGATTCTATCAGCTCAAAGTAAACATCTAGCAGTTCTTGTGCAAAACGAGACAATTTTTCTGAAGCTTCAGAAACTGTAACTTTTTTTTCCTGAAACATTAAGAATATGACTACAACTTCAAATACTAAAATAGAAAATATAAACTGTTGATTTTATAGAATTAAAAGAAATATGAATTCTTAAACTAAAAAAATGTGCACTTTTAAAGTTTAAAAAACTGAAAATAAATCATTTTTAATTTTCAACACAAGATTTTTTAGATAACACTACAAGTTGTTAGTACAATATATTTGACTGTTTTGAGAAATACAGGTTATCATGCAAAGAGTAAGATTTTTTAGTCGTAAGATTTTTTATAGCCATTATTTCTCTAGATATTATAAGTTGTTTAAAAAAACATATATAATTTTATTATTATTTATATTTAAAATTTTTAACAGTTGTTGCATGATTAAAAAAGTTTCACATTTAAAAATTCTACTTCTTGACAAAAACTTTAAAACATACAATGGCAGCTTTATAATACCTGAAAATTAAATTTATGCAAATAAAGTAAACTTTTTAAAATGGTCTTTACTTTTATAACTAGTTTTTATGCAAAAAAGGTCTTTTTAAAGTTTTAAAATTTTCATATAGCTAAGATTTATCCAGATATTATAAATTCTTAAAAAAACATATCAAACTTTACGAATATTTATAGTTAAAAACTTTAACAACTGCTGAAAGAATGTAAAAACTTCACTGTAACACATTTAAAAAGTAACTATTTCTTGGCAAAAATTAAAATTTATATAATGGTAGCTTTATTATGCCTGAAAATTAAGTTAATGCAAAAAAGAACAACTTAAAAAAATGGTCTTTGATTTTATAAATGGTTGACTAAAAAAAATTAATATTAAAAAAAAAATTAAGTGTTTACAACATACTGAAAACTAGTAAAATATTTATTTTCGCTTTTTAACATTAGACTTTTAATTTCAAAATATCTAGTTTTTCATACATGCAGAGGAGGTATAAAAAACATAACTAAAAAAAGTTTTACTATATACTTCAAAATTCTATATTTTCTTTTTATTATATATGGAGATAAACTACTTGAAAATCAGATGTTTCTTTGTTGTTGAGAAAGAGCTTTCCATAATTAGCTATTGTTAAACCCAAGTTTGTAAGAAAACCATTACAACTGTCTACAAACTCCATGATGCTTGCTTTAAAAAAAGAAGCCGTTTTATGCTTAATAATGACTTTTAATAAAACAGAAGTATTTGTGAAAATAAAGTCTGCAACTGTTATTGTTTATTTGAAAAATAATGAAATTAATTCAATGCTCTAAATTCTTACTAATCAACATACAATATTAACACTACAAATACCTGTGGAAGTTTCTTTACTTAATTCTTCTTCAAGTTGAGTTTTTAAATCCTGTAAAGAAAAAACATATAACTTCGTTTCAGAGAATAAACGAAGTACAAACGAAAAGTAAAAAAAAACAAACTTTTAAGTTTGATTCAAGCTTGTTTCTATAATGTTGCAAGTACTTGTCACATAACACGTCTGCTGGCTCTTCTAACTTAAGCAACAGTTCAACACAAGTTTTAAGCTGTGAAGTATCTGAACCCTTTTAAAAATTAAAAAAATTATTGTTTATACTTTTGAATGTAAGTAAAAAAGTTTACTAAATACACAGTATTTTATTGGAAACTAAGCTGAAAGAGTATAAAAAATAAAGAAATTAATTCAAAAAAAAATTGTAAAAAACCTCGAAGCTTAGCATTAACTGTCTTTTAAATAATGTTCAAATAAAACAAAAAATAATGAAAGTGTAGAAAGATCTAAACTTTATAAGGTGACTATAAAGTTTGCATAACAAAAAAAAAGTTTAATAAAAATTTTTATTATATTCAAAATTATCACGTGTAGAATGTATATTGGAGAAAGAACTTATAACTATTAAAAGTTATTTTAGATATTTAAACAAGTTTTTTATCTAAACATATTGATTTAGTTTTTTATTGTTGTAAAATTGATTTTATTCATTCATAGTAATATTACTTTTGAAAAAGTAAATCTATGGTAAAATAAGTATCAAAAAACAGAATTAAAGAGATAAATTTCAATAGTCAGCTGATAATCTTACACTATAAATTTCTATACAATTAATTTATTTTGTTGTGTAGTAAATAGTGTAGTATGTTAATTTTAGTAACATAATATTTTCTATATAAGTTTGAATGAAATGTACAAATTAATTTAAAAAATGGTTTTAATTGATTTAATCAAACCTTATTCAGAAAAGAGTCGTTTAGCTTGTCAATAATTTTTTCTATTATAGTTTTACAGTCATTATTAATGCCACTAAAAGATTCCACTTCTTGATAACGATGTAGTATGCTCTTTGTTCTTACATAGCATGAAACAGCATCAGAATATGAACCAATTTCCAAACACTTTTGCAATCTTGCAGGTAATTGGAATAGAAAACGCAACTTTTGTAGCACTGAATGAACACCAGAAAGTTTATCTATTTTCTCCCTGTTACCCTATAAGTAAAATCAGTTTATGACACGCAAGTCATATAATATGAAAACTACCAGCAATAAAATACTCATTTATAGCACAAAGAGATTTTTTAAAATTATAAATTTAACTAAAATTAATCTTAATATATCTCAATTAATATAGTTTTAATTACTTTAAACAAATAGTAAGATCTCAACTTCTAGAGGAGAACTAATATTCAATAATTTATACTATTATCATTAATTTTAATTTATAGTTATTATTTAATATAAATTATAATAAAATAAATTATAGTTTTAATTAGTATTTTTTTTAATATATTAATATATTTAGTTTACTAGTTTAAGTTTTGAAAGAATAAACTATACCTTTGCTATAATATTTCTAGTTAAAAAAAGTTAAAGTTTAAACTTTTAAATCATTGGTATATAAGTCAATGTTAAAGTTATGTGTAGCTGCCATATTTAAAATACTTAAAAATCAAAACTTCACTCTTTGACGAATAAGTAAATCTTGAGTGAAAATTTAGACAAATCTGATTAAGCCTGACTTTTTACTGATCACACTACTACATCAAATCTTCATTACAACAATTATCAAAATAACTACCAAATTAAATTAAAAATTAACTTTATCACTGAAAAACGTTAAAGCCAATTTAAAAAAATATTTCATACAACTTTGATTAAAACATCTATTTTGCTTGAGCTTTCCAAAAAGTTTCAAACTTTTCTTTAAAGGTTTTGTTTATTGTTGATACCAGACAAAAGGAATGTAATCTGGTAATAATTTCCATGAAAAAAATATTTTTGAGAACAAAATTCAAATGTTTTAATTAATTTTGATTTAAACTTTTCCAATCTTATTTATAACATAGTTTGCCTCTTTTTATATACTTCTTTTTATATCTGTATATATTTCCAAATATAATACTTTTGTATTACTACTTTTAGGCATGGTTTCAAATTTTAAAAAAATGAAAAACTTTGAACACAGACCTTTTTAGCTACAAAATTCGTACCATACAGTTGTACCTAGGAAGTTCTAACTTAGTTGTCAAGTTACTATAGTTTAATTGCAATACTTTTACACTGTTTAACCAACATTTAGAAAAAATTTAAACTTTTACACAACAAAAAATGTTACTAAAACTATGCTTAAAACTTTAAATCTGTTACTATTTAAAATATATTTTAAAACTAAATTACAAATTGTGTTGTCATATGTACCTTCATAGACTGATTGATATCTGAACTTAGTTTAGTTATAGACTCTATGTTTTCATTAAGCTTTTCCATTTGGTCTTCCATTTGTCTAAAATCTCGTTTCATTGTTCTAATTGTGTCAGTGGCACTTATAAATTTGTTGTAGTTTTCATACACAAGAGTCTACAAATTATTTTACGTAATTTTCAGGGAAAAAAGATTGTAAAAAGTTAAATTATTAAATTGTTTATTTCATTAATTATTACTTATAAATAATTTGAAACCTGCATCTGGCTGTCTAAGGTTCTTATTTGTTTTGCCATATCATTTTCAGTATCCATTAGTTCTGCCAGAGATTTCTCCTGTAGACCATAAAATTGTTTAAAGTTTATGTACAAGTTTAAGATTTTCGCAACAATAAAAAAAACTTCAAAAGACTTTTAAAATTTCAATTAATCTTATTTTTTATGAAACAAAAACAGTTTCAATTGTTTCTTAATTAAAATACTTTATCAACTAGCTTGTTTAAGTTTCTGCAAGTACATTTCTGAATTGAATGAAGAGCTGTCAATACTAAGTGGGTCATTTAAACTTCCAACTTGCTTCTTCTCTCCACCATAAAACATGTTAAGCATGTCTTTTCTTCTGCCTCTTTTTGATTCACTTGTAGTAGGATTGTTAACATCCATTTTAAATAAAACCACAAACTACTGTACTTACTAATTATACCTAAATCTTTAATAATAATAAAAAAAAAACACCAAGAGATAAAAAATATTTTAGACATTTGTAAATTAATCCATAAGTAGCAGGGTAAAATAACTAGATTCACTGTTGCCAAAGGCTTTTGTAAATTTTTTCCAGGTTTTTTAAAGAAAAGTCTGTTTCTATTATAAAATTAAAGTTAGTGTAAAATCTGTCTTAAATAGTACAACAAAATTGAAAAGATACTGTAAACCTACTTTAAATGAGTTTTTTATTGAAAAAAAAGTTATACAAAATTTGTTTAATCTTTATCGGTGGTTCCTAGCCTTTTTGATTCCCTGCACCCCTGAAATATTTTGATTTGTTCTCGCACCCTTTGCAGTAGATGCAATGGTTTTTTTTAGAAATATTTTGAAGCAGAACGATAAAGACTTGTATATCAATTTTTTTATAGTGTACTATATTAAACAAAATTAAATTTATAGAAGCTAAAAAATACAACAAACTATGTTTAAACAAGTTCTACTTATTTTTTTTTTCTAAGGTAGAAAACATCAGAAATTACTATCCCCTTTGCAACAATAATCGTTTTCTGAAGGTCAAGCAAGTGAGTTTTTAGCTCATACATTGTTGCTCTACCTGCCCTATCTTTAAATAAATTTTTGTTTTTAATTTACTGTTTTTAATCAAACAAATTAAAAACGAATCTATTTTCAAACTAAAATTTTTTTTTAACTAATGTAAACAGAAATAAGAAACTAATCCTATATCTTTAATGTAAAACCCTAAAGGACACGGTGTTTGGCAAACACTCATAAGGTATCTAACAAAAATTAAACTTCTATATATGCTATATTATTTTGAAAAAATTTAGTACTCAATTTCGAATATACTTTAAATTTAATGACTCTTTTGTTCCTGTCTATTGCACAAAACGTGGCACTTTGTTGCTGATAGCAATTCACATGTCTGCCTGTGCATTCAAGCAATTTCTAGATTTAGTTTTGATTGACAAAGAGTACTAAATAATGATTTGCACAAGTAAGACGTCGCAAATGGGATGAGCATACTTAGTGCTTTTTCACAAAGTGTTGGAAACATATTTATAGCACAACACCAATATTGTTCCAAAGTTTTGCTTTCAAACTGCATTTTAAGAAAACAGTTCATGCACAATTCAATAAGTTTAGTTTTAACATTTTATCATCCAACATATAATCCAAAACTAAAAGAATGTAGATTTATTATCCATTCTTCAGAAGTTTCCTGTTCTCCTACTCCAAAATATCCATTAAATGACTTGGACAGTATTTTCAAACAATTCATAATTTCTTCACGCACACATCGAATTAAAGACTCATTTTCATCATTCAGTTCTTTGAGTGATGAAAAATTTGTTAAATTGCCTCTTTTAACTTGTCTACACCAGAGATGTAACTTTTCCTTAAAAGTAACTTTCAAATTTGCGTTTGAAAATACAATATTACAAAACATGCATTGCGGTTTTTGCAGGGCTTCAGTTGTTTCAGAGCAAGTAAAACCAAACTTCACATATTTATTGTTCCACTTCCTTAGCTTTGACATAATTAAGGATTAAGTGCTAATTAAAAAAATGTATTCTAAGAAGTATAAAAAAGTAAATTACTAGGACACTTATTTTTTATAATATTTATTTAACAAAAACAATGCTTTGGTCTATGACCTCATTAGTTTGTTTTTTAAGATCTAAAAAAAAGTTATAAGAATTGAGGAAAAGGCACTCAAGAGTTAATAAAATTAGGCTTATACTTGATACAACAATTTTTATATATTTTGAATGATATAGGTACTAAAAACATTATAAAATCAACTGTGCTAAGAAAAGCCGAAATAATATTTTCAATTAAAAACAATACACTAACATTAGTCTAAAATTTGTAAAAAACAATTTTGGTTTTTAAAAGATACAATTACTATAACAAGCTTTAGATTTGGGTAATAGTAGTAATGTCTTTTGTTAATCAACAGTTAAAATCTAAATAATAACAAAATTAGTATTGAGTTTGAAAGCTTCATTAAAATTATGCAACTAGAGTATGACGTAATAATCGAAACTTTAATTTTTCATATGGTTTGAATTGCTTGTTAGCGTTAAAAATCGATAATTATGTTTTGTTTATTATAATAACTTAAGGCTTACAGTGGCCCAAGTTAAAGAAAAATCTTGTTTATCAAACAAAAATGAAAAGCGATCTCGCACCCCCTTGGAAAACTGCCTTGCACCCCTGGTTGGGAAACCCTGATCTATATAATAGTACAGCATCCAAGACAATCCTACGACCATTTTTGTCCTTATTAGGACTCATCAGGCAGGAATAGTTGTGAGAAACCGCTATTGTGATCTTAAACAAGCGGGCTTAAGTACAAAGTACTGAAGCAACCGTTTGTGGGCAAAGTTGATAAAATGACACAGCTAAATCATTCACAGCCCAACGTCTCAGACATTGTCAGCTTATTGTGAGATTATAGTCTGCTCTCGTTTGATCAGTTTTAGCCAGTATTTATTTTGGCCATCATCAACAAAGTTGAGATGTTATATGCCATCAATAATAAACAATAAACTTTAACGCAACAACAACAGCATCCGAGACAATATGCTGCTGTTGTTGTTGATCTTGCGGTAAAATAAGCTGACAATGTCTGAGACGTTGGTCTGTGAATGATTTAGCTGTGTCATTTTTTCAACTTTGCCCACAAACGGTTGCTTCAGTACTTTGTACTTAAGCCCGCTTGTTTAAGATCACAATAGCGGTTTCTCACAACTATTCCAGCCTGATGAGTCCTAATAAGGACAAAACTGGTCGTAGGATTGTCTTGGATGCTGTTGTTGTTGATCTTGCGGTAAAGTTCATTGTTTACTATATAATAGTATAAAGTTTGGACTTTAGCTTTTCCTAGCACAGTTGATTTTATAAATTGTTTAGTACCTATTTCATATTAAATTTATTAAAACTTTTGTTAAGAAAACTCTGTTTTAAATTCTACAAACTTCTTTGTAACTCAGAAATTTACTTTCCAAGAAAATAACTTTATTACTACACATCAAATTTTTGTCATCTTTCTGAATTTCAACAATACTCTTCTCAATGGTCTTTTTTTTTCTGTTTTTTTTTAAACTTTTTAATCTAAAAGTATCAGCTTGAAGTATATTGAATTCATTGTCTTTTCTACAAAAGCAATTAACTTTTCTTTCATAAGTTTGTCCTGTTTTGAAACTTTCAATCAGGGCTTTGATCTCAGCTTCCTAAGACATTTACTTCTTTCTTCATCAATTGAATGAGCTTTCATAGAGTTAAACGAATAAAAAAGTAAGTACTTTATCAATTCACCGAATTGAGGCTGTTTTAATTTTACAATGTATTGCTTCTTAAGCTGGGCTCAAGATACTATGCCACCACACCAGATTTGATTGTTTTGATATAGCTGTACTACATATGCTATTTCATCTTTATAAAATCCCCCTAGCCGAAATAAAATTTAAAATTCAACTACCAGTTCTTACTTTTCAAAAGTACCAAACTATTTGTTTTATGTCTCTTAGTTTATGACATTGGCTTAGCATTGAAGCTCTTAGGTTAGGACTTAGTTATACATTTTTTTGTTTTATCGAATAACGTATATCTGACAATTAGCAATGCATGATATTTTGAACTTATGCAAAAAATGTTTATTAGGTAAACAGAACCTTTTTTGTATTATGTTCTGTTCTGACTGAGGCTTACTTGCAAGAATAAACTGTTTTCTTTAATTAGTGCCTAAAATAAAGTAATTGACAAAAAGATCATTGTAAAATATTGTATACATTTCTTTATTTTATATACCTTTGATTATAAAAGCTGTTTCAAATCAATGCTTTGAGACGGTTTTAAAGCACTTTTTAAACAGCTAGATTTAATCAATTTTTGTTTCTGACAAACCTGATTTTTTATTTTACCAATAAAAGGTTAATATTTAAATATTTTTTACTTTATAGTATATACAACTTTAATAAATAGAGAAACGTAGTAAAATATTTATTGTGTACAATATTGAAGGTGTCTTCTTTAATCAAAAAAAAAATTTATTTTATTTTAAAAAATGCATTACTTTTAATGTTATGACTTTGTTATATATTATGGTAAAATAAAATAACAAATTTAATTGAGTTTATCTTAACTTTATTATTACAACATAAATGTTAAAAGTTTTTATTTTGTTGTTTAATTTTATGTTTTTCTTTACAGTTATCTAGACATAAATTTAAATTCGTTTACATTTTTTAGCAAATTTTTAGTAAATTGCATAATTATAATTCAAGTTGGTGTATTTATTACTGTTTTTACTACTATATTTACTATGAATTTAATTAAAAGATTAAAAAAAACAAATACTTACTAAAAGAATTGCACCTTATTGTGCAATTAAAATAAGACCGAAAAATAAATAAACTTTGAAATAAAGCACAAGGATTGACTTTGATTTAATGTATAACTCTATCGTTTGAATTTAACAAAAAAAAACATAACAACAAATATTATTGTTCGATAAAAAAAGGCTGATTTCTCTTGCGAAGCTTTCTTTTAAGTAAAGTTTAATAGACCGTAATACAATTAACAACATGAAAAAATTAGTAAAGTAAAAAAACTCTTTAGGCTATAAAAAAAAATCTTATTTATTATGGATTGAAATTATTTTTTTCAACACCTTTAATTTCCATTATGTGTTCAAATCCGAATGAAAATCTACGTAGAGAGCTACAACCAAAACTAAAATTTAATTATTTTAAAGTTGCGATGAAGTTCTGGATTTTGCTGATAGTTAACACTTATCTTTGTGTAACAAATCACAAGAAGCTGAAGCTGATTGCAAATGTTTTGTTCTGAACTGACGTTTAACTGTATTCAACCAATTGGTGTACAACTCGTGAGGTTTTTTCGTAAACCAGATCCTAGGACCAAATATTTTAAGCGTTTTTTGTCGTTCGATAAAAAATAACAATTTGAAGCTTATCAGAATTTTGATAAAACTTTTATTGCTTCGAGAGAAGAAAGGATAATGAAATAAAAAACTCATTTGAAGTGTATGTAAAAACATCACAAATCGTCAAGTATCTAGTTCCAGCTCATCAAACTACACTTTTTACTGCAAGGTGTTTTTCAATTTCTTCATGTTTAACTACTTGAACTTGTAGATAAAGCATCATATATTTTAAAGTTAGCTTACGACAAAGCTCTGTTAACTTTATTCATTGTTTTTTAAGTTTAATACAATAAATTTTTATGTTAAACTTCTGAAGTTTGATGTATAAATTAGTAACTGACTTTCATATTTAGGTACTAAATAACGATTGATTTTATCAAAATTGAAAAATTATTAAGTTTTTATTGGAAATTAGTTCATATATCTGTTAGATTTTATATGCAACTTAAACAACTGCTTGCACTTTTAATGTTTTTAAAATATCTTGAAATTTTTAAAAAAATTAATATATATTAAAATCAATGTATACTCAAGGTTCCGCCTTAAAGTTGAAATATTTTTTAATACTTATGTTTTTAAATCAATGTTTTGTATTTTTACACATTAACTATTTACTGCTTTCAATTATTATTAAAAATTTCAAGTACTTAATCTTCTTGGTGAAAAAATTCGATGCAGTAAGTTTCGAAAATTTTTTATTTGAAAACTAAGTTTTTAGTTAAATAATAGTTTATTAGTTTTTGTGTTGTCAGTATGAAATTTGAAACTAACTAAAATGTAAGAAGAAAACTAATTATTATTTTATGGACTTTAAAATATCTTTTTTTTAGAATTTATCATTAATATTTTATCATTAAGTTTTTGGAATAAAAAAAAATAATGTGATTTTAGTAGAATTAGATTCTATAAAAAATAAACAGATGATTAAAAATATTTTTCTAAACAAGAATTTTAATACGGTGGCAATAGTATCAAAAGCATGTTTTAAACTTAAGTTCTTAGTAGTTAGAGAAATTAAGTTTAGAAAAGATACCTATAGTTTAATAAAGATTAAAATTATTTTTTAGAATAAAAATTTAATTTATTTTTAAAGCTTATCATTTAAAATCATGAAAACAAAAAACTTTAATAGATCATTTATAAAAAATAACCTTTGATAAAACTGTCATTTTTAAGTAACGTTTTCTTATCAAAAATTTGAACGATCAACAAGAGATCAAAATAAAATATTTGAAATTTACTTGATCCTTATACTCCAAATTAGTGATCTACTGGATCCAGGATAAGGTCATTTTTTGATAAGCAGTAATTGAAAGTTGTTATCTAATAATTTGAAAAGTGAAATATTCTTATATATGAAAAACAGTCTACATTTTTAAAACGTTCTCATAAAACACAAAATTAAACAATTAAGTATAAATTAGTATATATTAGCTCTTCTTTTTGTTAAAAAATACAATAAGGCTCTACCGAAAAGGTAAACTTTTTGTTTGCTCCTCATAGGCACATGGTTACTTTAATTGTGCCAATAAGTACATATTGATTGAGCAACTTTTCTTCTTTCTTTTTATGTCAAACCAATAATAATTTTTTTGTAGTGCACAAAACGATTATAAGTTATTTTATTTCTAATAAGCAGTCCTGATACACTTTTTCAATACTCTATAAAAGAGCTATGTATTTTTTTGTTAGTTAACCAAATGTAGCAGCATTTCGTATAAATAGGCGAAGTTTTTCAAATAGACTTTTTATTATAGTTTATTTAACGATAAAAAAGGCGCTAAAAATATTTGATCTTAGGACCTGGTGCACGAAGAACCTTTCGGCTATCGGGTCACACACCCCAGATACCATTTAACGTGTTGTCAAGCCCAAGCTTTATTTATGAATGCTTTATTTTTTTAAAATTAAAGCACATTATAAATTTAGTTTTGTGTTCATAGTAAGCTCAACTAATAAGATAAGAAGTACTTAACACAGTGTTTTATCCCTTATACTGTGTAAAAAAATATTTACTTTACAAAATACAATGAACGGAACTATTTAAATTATAGAAAAACTAAGCAAAAATATTATAACCATGATTATTACAAAAGCTTGGACTTATCTTAATGTTTAGAATTTGATAATTAAATAAAATTGTGTATACCTAAAACATAATTAAAAAACATCGGCAAAAGCCTAACTGAGTCTAAGCCTGGACTTGAATAATCCGTGAGACAAGCTTAAGTTAAAATAAAGATTTGAGATCATACCACTTTGAACATCAGACCACATGCTTTCGGTAGACTAGACGAGCGTAAAATCTGTCTCACCAAGAGGACACTGTAATAAATGTTTCACAGCAGTTAGACAAAGCTGATGTGAAGCCATCAAACGGTAGCTTTATTGTAAAACGTGATAAGCTGTATGTATTTCGATGACTGCAAGAATTTAGGTTGTGAATGACTGACGAGTTTCAATAAAAACGAAAACCGGTCTCCGTCTTCTGAAAGCTCTTGTTTTCATGATCGAAGTGTTATGATCAAACCTTTGAAGGCACGCCAACTTCCAAGGGTTTGTTTAGAAGGGTAGGGGGGTTAAAGGTTGACTCATGGCTAATAGGTCTTAGGCTCTGAATGCGAGCACTCTTAGCCCGAGTTTGAATCATAGTGTCTGGAAGACACTCTGGATTTGGACTGACCCGTGACATAGTTTAAATTTACTTTAACAAAACCTATTTAATAGTATAAAATACAAAGCAGTTGGGATAAATTTATATACTAAAAACTTAAAAGTAAACCAATTTGTAACAAAATATAAAAAACTAAAAATGAATAAAGTAGTTAAAATTAGACAAAAATTACAATAAAAAACTCAGGTTTGTAAAAATCAACAAAATTTTATAAACTGTTATAAATTTTGAACAATATTAATAAAAATCAAGAAAAAACTTAAATTTGTCTAAAGAAAATTGAAGTAACTTGGTTATAAAAAAAGTCAATAAAATTAGTCACTAGCACACAGGAAAAGGTGGATCTACTGGACGACAATCAACTCCACTCCAATTCTTTCCTCAGAACTCAGACTACTGTCTCTAACCATGACCCAAGCTCACAATAGTGATTTCTGTGAGTGATGACAGTTGTTATAGCAACAATTTCAAACTTCTTGTACTTTAACTTGTCAACAATATATATATATATATATATATATAAATTATAGCTTGCCCAACAACAAAGTGTTTCCAATTAAAAAATAGAAAACTGTAATTAAATAACGTACACCTTTATAATAACTAAAATAAATTATAAATTACAAGTTAGTTTAAGTCATGATTGATCCTTGTAATAATTGACAAAAAAACAAAATCGTACTATACATATATATAATTTTTAGATATATAGCTGAATTAATAATTTATAAACAAGCAGATAATATAAGTTTAAGTTTTTATTTATAAAAGTTTAAGTTTCACATTGAAAAGTAGATTAGTATATGATTAAGAGATAAAAATTAAAATTGCAAAAAAGCATCAACAAAAGAATGAGAAAATTTAAAGTTTAGATGAACTTAAAATCATATACGTATACTCTACAGTTAAATTAAGTTATTAGTATTATAGAATTTTAATTTTTTAATTTTTTAGTGTGTTAGTAAAATTTTGTTCTAATGTCTACATGCTTTTTATTGTTCAGATCTTTTGTTAACTCAGTTTGTGTCTTATTAAAACATTATAAGAGCTTCTCTTGTTTAGCATTCAAAAATTTTAAAATTTTCTTAAATTATATGTTTTGATAGATATAAAAAATAATTACAAATTATATCTCTTTAAAAAATATATAAAGTGCATAAAAATGGCATCAAGATTAAAACAACAAATAAATTATTTAATAATCAATAAACCAGATTTTTTTTATTAAACTTAAAAAGGTATTGAGCTAAAGCATATTAAAAAAATTTGTTATTGATTGGGAAGTAAGAGCCGTTTGCTGGCGTGACTTTTTCAGTGGGGTTGCACTTGCACAGTTTATTTATTTCGTATTTTTACGGTGTTTTGTAGCAGTATTTAATAATACACTATAGAAAATTGTATCACTGTCAAAATTTCTCAGGTACATGAAATTTTTAAACTTTGTACAATTTGAATATACCAGTAAAACAGAATTCAAAATCTTAATAGCCAGTTCTTTAATTTTTATAAAATGATATAAATATAAACATAAGTCCTGTTTTTGTTGACAATGTGAAAATTTTGCCTTACATTGTGAAGTTAACATCAATAACGAAATATTTTATACATAAGAAACCAAAAACAAAGTACTAAACAAAATTTGTAATTAGTTTGTATTAAATCCTAGAAAAACATTCAAATGTTCAATGATATGTGAATAAATTATTTAGTCAAAGAGTTTCAGTTAAAATATCTAGCTAAAAATAAACTTTTGATCAAAAACCAATTAATTTTTTTTAAACAAAATAATAGCAGTAGTTAAAAATGTTTAAATTTGATGACAAAATTAATAAATTGTAAAGCTACGGTTTTTCTTTTGCTGTAAAAATAAAAACTGTGTTTGATTTCGTCAAAAGTTTCCAAAGCTAAAACTGAAACCATATAAGTTGTAAATTCCTAAATTCCTTAAAAAATAGTTTTTCAAAACACATTGATTTTAAATGAAATTTTTACTACTTAAATGTAAAACTTTTATAAAATTGTACAAATTTTTTATAATTTATACAGTTTTTTCTACAAACAAAATTACGTCATTTTAATGTAGTTCTTTTAAAAGTATAAACTAAAATCTACTTAATATCAAAAAATTAACATATTGATATGAATTATTAGTAAAATATTAAAACAAAATATATATTCCATCGTTTTTTTATTACGTTTTTTAATTTTTTTTTTCAGGGGCGCACAGGAAACCATTCAAAACACGCTGCTGGTTATATGACAATTTAAATTCCAAATTTTTAATTAAGAGGCCATATATCAAGATTAATATATATATATTTAAAAAAAAAAGTGGTTGTAGATCTAATTAATTTTATGATGGTAAAACAAAATATGCAAAAAAAATCTATATTTAAGGTGATATTTAGAAATTTATAAAATATAGTCTCAAAAACTGACAATTTCTCCGACGTTGAAGCGCAAACGGTTTAGTTGCGCAGAGTTTTTCGAATTGTTTTACCCTAAAACGAACGCCAAAGTGCAAATGTACTTTAGGCTCAAGTCTTGAGCACCTTTGGTTTGACTTGATTAGTCGTGACGTAAGTGAGTACGAGTCATGACTATGTATGCCTGATGACTCTTATTGAGGACGATGCAGAGCATCGCTACGCAAACTGTAGTTTTGATGATCATAGTTGTTAAATCTCACATGAATTGTTGTTAATAGTCGTAAGTTAAACTCTATTCTAGTCGGTACACTTTTTGGCTTTGGTGATGATAGCCAAAATATTGCTACTAATAAACATATAAAATATTAATATTCAACAAATCTAACAAAAAAAAAATTAGAAAACACTGAAGTTATTTTAAAGTAATTGTATAAAGAAACTTATTTTTTATTTTGTGAGACATTTAGAGTCCAGTCTGAAAAACAACCTTTTATGTAAAATACTGTTAGAATTTTATAAAAGTTCGTTTACGTGAACTAATATAAACCTTTTTAAATCCAATTTTTTTTCTTTTAAGTCGATCCATACGAAAATCATGATATTAGATCAAAAATCGTTTTTAGTCTTTTCTATTGATTAAATAAACAAATTTTAGTTGTGAAGTCATAAATACTTTATGAATCAGCTTAAATTAAAACTTTTTTGAAGTATGTAGAAAAATTATCATAAAATTATATGCTGCAGAGTGCAGTGAGTTTGCTTGTTTAAAAAAATAAACTAAAATAGAATTTGAGGCTAGGGGACACTAAGGTATTACAGCATTGAGTTTTTAATACTTATATAACTGCATTAACATTTTTCCAAGTTTTTAAACTTAAAGAATAGAATAAGATGATTTTGTAGAGCTAAATAATTTAAATTAAGTATTGAAAATTTGAAACATAAATGTCGTGAAAAAAACTTGGATACAAACGTATATGTACTGAAGTTTTTTTTATATCAACAACTGAGAAAATAAAATTTATTAAAATTCTGTCTACTATCATTACTTTACAATTGATACTTTATCTTAAAAATTTGAAGTTTTTTTTTTCAAAGTAGGTGCTTTTCAGCCAAAAATTTTCAAGCCCTACAAGATGATTGTCCAAAATGACTTTAATTTATATATGTAACTATCAACAGTACTATATTTACTATTATTTGCTTCAGTAAACATTTGTACTATACTTCAATTGTACCATACAAAAATACAAGCTTAAACTTCACAGTTTTGTTTGCTTTCATTATTTAAAGTTATGAAAAATTTAAAATAATAGTTGCTAAAGTTTTTGTTGGTTATGTAATTTTGATATTTTTTAAATGTTAATGAATAACTTATACATTTTATGATGTCAGAAAATATAAATATTCAAAGTTATTAGTCTTTTTATATATTTTAGTTACTAAAATAACTAATTATGTTTAGTCTCCTTAAACTTGTAAGAGTATTAACAGTCATGTGAGAATTCCACAAGTATACAACATTTTTAGTAGTTATTGTGAAAGTTATATTGTAAACTAAATTTTTTAAAAACTTAATATAATGCTAATAGTACCTAGCTAGTTTAGCTTTAATCTACTTTAGTTAAAAGCTAGTAGTTTTAGTGATTTGTTTGTGTATATAGATTTAATTGAAGGTTTAGATTTTAATTTGTTATCAATAAAATTTTCTAGCTTTTTATCTTCCTCTTAAGTATATTGATTCAAAATTTCAAATTGTATTAGCAAACACTATATGCTTTAGTTAAAAAAATTTTTGGCTGATAAAATAAACCATTTTTCCTGCTTAACTGTTATTGAGTTGTCTGTTGCATTTTTATAGTTACTCCTGTACAAAGGGCAACAAGAAAATGTGATTATATAAGAAATTGAAATATAAGTGATGTAATGGTTTGGTACACTTGGTAAATTCTGTTTTCTTATGTTTTTAAAGTATAATATTCAATAAAAGTAGCTTTTTTTTAGAAGGAAGTGTGATGAAAAATTCAAAAATAAAAATAATTTTTTTTTTACAATTTTCTTTACAAACAGACCGTATTAGTAATTCTTACAACATTGTTCATGTTGAAGTAATTTTTTAGACTATTTAGATAAGCAGAAATGAGTGATACAAGTGTTCAAAAACTCGATGAATCAATAAAGGTGTTTTATTTTTTTAACTTAAATAATGATATTTAAGTTTTAAAACTAATACAAATAGTTGGAACTATTTAAATATTAATGATTTTTTAAAGGAACATGGAATTGGAGTTGGACTGACTGCAGTTTTTATAGTTGGAATGATGGCTGGAAGTGGAATACTTGCTCTTCCAATGTCTATTGTTCAGGGCGGCTATGCCGGTATTGTATTTAGTTGTTTCAAAAATGTTCTAGTTATTGTTATAAAAACTTTTTTGAAAAATGTAGCCAATTTTTTTATGCAAAAATTTGTATTGATCTCAATCTATTTAAAAACTAAAATTGTTTCTCTATTTTAAAATTTATCACAGTTCTATTGAAAAATAATCAGCAGTTTGTTATTACTTGGTAATTGTTTATGTTTCAATATTTCTATGATATATTTGTAATTTATCTTTAATACTAATTTAGTATAGAGAAACAGTCTAAATGTGTTATAATGTAATAGTCTTAACTTATTATAAACTGAATATCATTAAACAGGTTTTTTTTTTACATTTCATAAAATGTAATAATTAAAGCAATTTAAAATGTTTTGTTAATCTTAGCTATTCCTATGTTGATCATATGTGGTCTTATCTCAACATACACTGGCATGGTGTTAGGAAATTGTTGGTCAATTGTTAGAGCAAGAAATCCAATCTACATTACGGGTACTGTATCTGATCCTTATCCTGTAATTGCATATGAAGCTGCTGGCAAGCTAGGCAGGATTCTGTGTCGTATTAGTGTAATTTCTTCTCTGTTTGGTGCAGGTTATTTTTGTGTTTTTTGACAACTAGTATACCATTTTAGTGTATAACATTTAAAAAAAAATTAAAGTGCTATAACTAAAAGTTTTTTTTTGTCAAAAAGTGTAATATATTTACGTTAAAACTTTTTACCACTAGTTAATAATTTGATAGCTAAAATAAGATAATTTAAGTGAGTAATTGTATGTGACTAAACAAAAATTTATATTTTATCTGAAATACTTTAAGTAAGTAGCTGCATGATTAAAAAATTCAGGTATACAGAGCCTATAATACTTAAGTAAAAACTAATAAGTACCTGGAGACAGTAAAAAATGTATTTAAAAAACTGTCTGAGGGTAGGTAACTTAATGATGTAGGTCTGAAAATTTATGTATTAAAATAAAAGTCTATAAAAGTAAGATGAATACAGAAAAGTATTTGTTTTAGAAGCTTGGTGGTTTTTACTCATGTTTTTTTGAGTAGTTTTATCAGGGATTTCACACCTTCTGGCTAGTTTAAGTGGTTTAAATTTTGTAAGTTTTCTCAGGCTGGTTTTTAATTTTTCTGAGGTTTTCGAATAGCATAGTCTAATTTTGGTTCCATTTTAAACAAGTTTGAATTGTTTCAGTTTTAAGTATTTTGGTCTTTTATATAATATTATAAAAGTAATTTATATGTTCAGCTATTCAATTTTTGTTTACTTACAGTTTCAGTTTAAATTTGATAAAACAAAGTTCTCAGTTATGGTGATAACTATACTAAAATATAACAAAATATGTTTTTGTAGACCTTGAAAATATAAATTATGAAAGCTTATATTTACTGTCTTGCTTTATAATGTTTTAAAATAAAGTATAAGTATGTAAAAGACAAAAGCAGTGGTTCAAAATATCTTTAAAAACTGTTCACAGTGAATTACTAATAAAATATTAACTAAAAATTTTAAACACAAGTCACTCATATAAAAAATCCTTATATGGGTAAAAACTTAATAAGGTTGGCTAAGAAAGCTTCATCAGCAATAAAATCCACCTTTACTAGCGTTTTGCTACGTGTTGTGTACAACACCAACCGCCCGCTTAACGGATTTGTGAAAGATGCCACACCTACCCATGATTTTAATAATGTAGTATACATATTTAAATGTCATTGCGGAAATGTTGGTCGATCATCTCAATGTTTCCATGTCAGGCAAGAGCAGCATGTCACAAAAAAAAAAAAGGTTTATTTTTGATGACGACGTTAAGCCAAAAGGTGAACAATGATCCATCCATGAACACCTCCTCAATAACCCTAGTTGTGCTGAGAACTACCTGGATAGTAGATTCGAAATTCTATCCAGAGTGAGAAACTCTTACCATCTCTCAGTTCTAGAATCATTGTTTATTAAAACTCCCAAGCCAAAAATTTATTAACAACGAGATTTTTACAATTTAAAACTTTATAAATATTTTTAGTATTATTTTTTTTGTCGTATTTTGTAATGTACTTTTTAATTTAGTTTCAAATAAAATTTCTACTATCTTAAATGTTTTTGTTTTAAGAATTTTGTCTTATTAATAACTTCAAATCAGCAATGTATAACTTAATTCTATTTCAAATCTTTTAAACAGACTTTTACACTTAACTCTTAATGACATAACTATTTTTAGCTAGACATTTTAAAATCATTCTTTATAACTAAATTTACACTATATTCTAATCAGTTTTTAGCAAGCTTATTCTGATGACGCGGTAAATGAAATTAATAAAAAACCTTTTTTTTAATGAGTGACTTATGTATAAATTTTTCAGTTAAAACCAGTACCAAAACCAAACTATTAAGTAAAATATTTTGGCAAAGTGTATAATATGATTTTAATCTTTTTAGTTATAAATTTAGCTAAAAAATCTAGCAATAATAATTAAGTTTATATTCAAACATATTTTTTTTTAGATCACATGTTCTTCTGTACACATTTAAACAAATTATGTGCACAAAATTATTTGTTGATTTTTTTTTATAAATTTTGGTTGACTAAGGCTATTTTATAGTTAGTAACTCATTCTAGTTTTTTTTCCCCAAAAGAATTGTAACCCTGTCTTGTGTCTTTAATAGTTACTGCAAAGTAGTGTCTAATTTTAGGTCATTATATGTAACCAATCCATGACAATAGTAATATGTAAGCTCGTTTATTTTGAAAGTTTTATGCATACTAAAAAATAGTTATTTATTTTAAACATAGTTTCAATGGTATTTTTATAGTTATTGACAATGCAAATTAACAGGTGTTGTATATCTTTTGTTGATATCTGGCAATATCTCTAACATAATCAGAAATCTGTCATCTTCAAATTTGCCTGCTTGTTATTGGATTATGGTTGTTGCAGCAGTTCTTACTCCATTTACATGGCTTGGTACTCCCAAAGACTTTTGGTTAACTGCTTTTTTAGCTGCTGCTACTACTACCATAGCTGCTATCTTTATTGTTGTGGATCTAGGAATTGTTAGTTGATTTTTAAGAAATAGTTGTATAATAGTTATGTTATTTATAAGGTAATATACACTTATGCATTTGAAAAAAAAAACAATAAGATATTTATTTTAATTAAAATATACATTTCGAAAAACTTTTTTTTTGCAGTGAAACCATTTTGATTAGATTATCTAATACTTTTTAACTATTTAGTTTCTTAAATTTTTAAAATTTATGTCTATTAGATAGATATTTAATTTCATTTTTTTAAACTATTTGCAATTATCTTCATTAAATTAAATCATTAAATTTAATTATCTTCACTCTTGGTTTGGAATCTAAATACTTTACAATTTTTTTTTGTTTTACATAGTTATGTTTTAAAGTTTTTACTGTTTGAGTTGGTAATTATTAGCCTAAACAGTTCAGTTTGAATGTTATTTAGCATACTGTAATGATTTTATTGTTCTATATGCTAAATATTTATCTAATTAAACAAATTTAAATTCAGATTCTTTGCTCGTTAATATAAATGAATTTACAAAACTATTTTTAAAGCTTGTTTTATATTTTTAAAAACTAAACAAAAAATTAATGATTTTTAGTTTGATATTATATAAAATATCTTTTTAAGATAATCACACTTAAGTGAATTAGATAACTTACATTAGTTTAAATAGTTTGTTTCGCTTAAATTATGAGTATATTTGAACATTACTCACATCTAATGTTACTTTTTAATTAGTTTTATTTGAATTTTGTTTTGGTAATCATTTATATTAAACGTTTTCAAGTTTTGTTTATTTATTATAAATAAAGTTGTGTTAATGTTCATTATTATGGGAGTATTTGCAAAGTATTTTGTTTTCCATGAGTTAAATTTTTTTTAGCTTGTTAATGTTTGAAAAACTTTGTGATACCTAGTTAAGAAGTAAGTGACTTTAGTAAAGTTCACTATACAGCTTTCAAATGTCAGTAAAAAGTAGTAACATACGATTGAAATATAATTTTTATGTAGGATTAAACTTAAATTTCAGAAAAGCTAAATCTAACTCATTATATTTTGTTCATAATTTGGGTTTTTCTTCGGATTCTATTTATTGATAATTTTCGAAAATGCATAGCTGCAGCTGAATCTATTAGCTGGTGCGACCATTGTTTACTGTTTTGACAACAAAAAGTTCAACAACTTGGAAATAGTTATCATTATACAAACCATACATTTAAAACCGTGTGCTAGTACAATTCATCTACTAACAGCATCAACTTATTTTTCTTCCAAACAAATTATTTTGTTGTAATGAAAACCTACCTTGGTGAGGTTGATAAAACCTCACCTATTTTTCGATTTGGTTCTAAGTTTTGTTGTTTACGTTGCTGAACTGCGGATATATTAAATAAATAAAGTGCTGATAAATAAGCTATTAAAAGTGTATAAACTTTATTTATTAAACGTAACAATTTACCTATTTTCTGTTTTATAAATAAATTTAAAGTATTTTAATCATAACTATTATACTTTGTCTTAACTGTTTAAGTAAACTATAAATATAAGTACAAGGTTAAGAAAGATCTGAGTTATAAAATTTTTAACTTATTTTCAAGCTAAACCTTTTTAGGGAATTTGTACTCAAAAATAGTTATATCTTTTGATAAATAGTTAATATGATAAATTATGTATGTTTTTATATTTGGTACATACTTTTAATTATTTTAATTGTAATATTAAAACTGCTAATTTTTTTTAGACATGAAACCAGTATTTATGATTTTGTAAAGATATTAATAAATTATATATAATACAAAATTTCGAAAACAAGGTATTTTGTGCTCAAAGTCATATTTAAAAAAACTTAAGTAAACATGTAGCTTCTACTAAACCTTTTACTATTTTGTAATGTTTTATTAGAAACTTTCAGTTTTTGTAAATATTTTTTATCTCATAATACAAATCTCATGTTTGCTTGGTTTGCTGAAATTTCAGCAGTCCAAATATTTCATATTTCACATCATCTCTAGGTTAAACAATAGAATTTTTCAACCTTAACTTTTGACAAATTGTATAGCTTAATAAAAATATACACTTATTTCATAGGGAAAAACTGTTAGCTTGTTGTTAAGCAAAAATTTATCATTAACCTTTACGTAACCAACGCCTAGTTTGTTGTTGTTTTACCAGCTACTCGAACGACTCTAATGTGTTTTTATTAGGCGTTTCTAATGTCACGGGGTTAACAATTTTAAATACACACCCTTATGTAAGACGAAAATGATTGTGAAGTTTTACTTTATGTTATGCTAAACCCATTAAAATTTTGATTGAAGTGTCAGTAGAGTTATTTTAATTATTTTACTTAATCAAACTTTGTAACATAAATAAGTTGTTTCTAAAGTTTCTATGTTTGTTTTTAGAAACTTATCAATACATAGGAACTTATAAAAATATGCAAGACTTATAAAAACATATGTATTTAATTCAATCAAAAAATTAGTAACGAGCCAAAAACTACCGACAATTATGATATTTTTAAAGCTTTTTTTTCGTGTTAAGTTTTTGAAGTTAATTTGTGCAACTAATTTTCTTATTGTTGATTAATTGCTGTAGGTTAATCAATTTTATAGCCTCTATGTAAAGTATTTCTAACTTATTTCAATTAGTAATGTAATATTTAAGGTTTTTTATTCACATAACCAGTTGTCTTTTTTTCTTATAATTTATAGTTGTTACAGTCATCGATCATACTATCAATATTATTTTAAGTATTAAACATCTGCTAATAAACTTAAACACGAGCCACAAAATAAACAACGCAAGTTTAACTATAATTAAAAAAAAAAAAGAATACATTATGATTTTTATTTTAAATTGAAATAATGATAAATATTTAAACAAATTTTAGATTGGTGTCCAAACGAAAGAGCACAAAAGTCCCAATTTTACTGAGTTTTTCACAGCCTTCGGAACTATTCTGTACGCTTATGGCGGCTCAACTTGCTTTCCTACTTTGCAGGTTGACATGAAAGAACCGAAAAAATTCAGCTGGTCCGTTTACCTTGGCCTTGGAGGTAGTTTATGTCTAACAAAAATAGCTAAGTTTGTATTTTAGTTTTTGAAACAATTACTAAAAAAAAAGAAGCTAAATATATTTAAATGCACATCTAATTTATTTATTTCAAAGTTAAACATGACAGTAATACAAAAATACTGAAAAAGAATGTTGTGTCTCCATTTAAACTTGTTTATCTAAAAGTTTGATTTAAAATAGTATTTAAACAACAATTGCCTGAAAATATACCTATAAATATCAAATAATTATTATGTGATTAACAATCAAGCTTAAATTACCACAATATCATGATTTAGTGATAACAAGTTGTTAAGAAATATTTTTTCTCAATACTTAAGCACATCTAAGTGTTACTATGTAAAAGGTATTATTTATATAGTTTGGAAAAGCCTGTGCTCAAAGTCATACTTTTTTTTCCCAATAAACCTAATTTCCAGCTTTTTTAATGTTCCAGTTTTAAGTATACCTTAAATTATTAAATATTTCAATTATGACTTACACAAAAGTGACAACATAGTATACTTTTTAACTTACCAGTCTTTATTTGATTTGTTAGCTTATTTTTTAAAAGTAAGCTCTCGACTTTTATTATACATTAAATCTTTTTTTTTTTGTAAAAAGTATTTTAAACATAGTATAACGCTTGCTTATAACAAAATTATTAAACAAATTTAGTAACCACTAAAAAAAAAAGTAACTTGCAGAGTCGATCGTTAGTTAGATTTACTGTTTAAACAATAAAGATAAAGATAGAAGATCTTAATTTAAAAAAAATAAAACACGGTTTTGATATAGTATAGCTTTATTGATAACGTTTTAGTTTGTTAGTTGTTTAATCTTAGCCGAAATATTAATTTACTATTTGTTAATGCTTAATCAAGGGTTTTTTTTATAGATAATTTAAAAGCTAACAAAAAATATTTTACAGCCACTTTGTTCTTGTACTTGCCAGTGTCATTGGCTGGTTTCTTTGTGTTGGGCGATGACATGCAAAAGGCTAATATCTTGGACGAGTTGTCACAAGAAAAGTACCTGTCATGGATTGTGTACCCGGCTCTCATTCTCATGACGCTTCACCTTCTCATGGCTTTTATTATAATTATTAACCCTGTAAGCCAGGACCTAGAAGGGCTTTTAGGCACCCCAAAAAGTTAATTTACTTGTATGTTTAATATTGAAAACAAAAAATAAACTATAGTCTTATATTTGAAATAGTTTATAACTTCAAATGAAATCATAAGTTATACTTAAAATATTTTATAACTTTTAGTGAACTAAATTATATTCTAAATGATAAAAATGAAATAAAAAAGTTAAAGATTATTTTAAGTTTCGTAAGAAAAATGATTCTTAAATCTGTAACTAATTAAAGTAAATACAATTACCACGTAATAAACTTCTAAGTAGTGTTCAAACAAAACTAACCAATCACAGCATTCTGCTGGCAACGAGTGGCGGTCAGATCGGTCAACATGGCCCTCATGCTCTTCACTGCGCTCACCATCCCCCACTTCGGAATCATCCTGTCGCTAGTTGGCGGCGTTGCCACCACCGCCACCAGCTTCATTTTCCCGCCACTTTTCTACATGCTGCTCGTGCGTCAGCGTCCCCGCTCCACTGATGACGACGATTGTGACGTAATGCTGGAGGGGGACGTCGACAAAGAGGACGCGTACCCCCCAATCGAGTCGCTGACCAGCCGCGTCGCCATGGTGACCATCATCACGATCGGATTGGTCGGGGCGGTTTCGAGCCTGTATTCGGTCATCCAGTCGCTAGCGGACGGTTCCTCCGGGTTCACTGTGCCCTGCTACGTCAACATGACCTGCCTCTAACTTCCACTGAACTTCCGCATTGCCTTGCGACCATCCCCACTGTTATTATTTCTGTTAAGAAGTTTAAAAATTGCCTTTTTTTCTAGTTTGGTGGTTTTTTTGTTTTTTAACACATGCAATGTTTTCAGATAGCATACCGATGGTATTTATGTCTTGTAATTGCCAAGTTCCCTTTGTTTTAAATGTAGGATTTTGTTAGATCTGTGTATTGCTTTAATTATTATTAAAAACCTAGTCAAAATAAAAGAACATCTTTTTTACTTGAAATTGAATGACTTAATTTACTATACACTCTATTATACTAAGTTTAAATCAATTGAGCTTAATAAAATATAGTACTATGAAAAAAAAACTTAAAGATTTTATGATAAAAGTTTTAATGTTTAAAGTTTTCTGTATTATTTTTAATTTATTTAGGAAAAAATTATTTTTATCATTTTTTGGTCTTTAACTTAAAAAGAAAAGTTTTTATGCAACAATTTTTCAACCTAAACTTGTATTTTGATAAAGAATATAAAGCAGATAATTTGTCATTGTTCAACTTTTATTACAACCATTAAAAAAAGTTGAATATCAAAGAGAGAGAATAGGGTTTTTAAATTGTGCAACAAATTGCTTTTTGGAGAAATATTTCAAAATAAAATAATTTAAAATTTTTACAAATTTTAGTTGCATGCTCAGAAATACTCAAAAATTTTAGTTGCATGCTTATTATATTGTTTTAATTATTTTTATGAAAATATTTTACAGCTGATGATTCCATAAAACTTGTACATGCACTAAAATATTTAAAAGTTGTTTTGGTTACAAGCAAATCTACCTTGTATTTTACTAATTATATGATACCCCATGCTACATGATTACTTATTTATAATTATTCGGGTTTTTAAATTATTTGAAACAATGTATATGTTTTTTTAATAGTTTTAATCCAAAACAATTCAACTGTCGTTTATATTATAAAATAATTATAAGTTGAAGTTAATATTTCATCGCATGTTTTTTGTTTACATGGTTACTCATTTATAACTTTTCAAAATTTTCATTAATAAACAAATTGTTATAAGTAATAGATAAGTAAAAAAATCCTAAATATAAATGAACAATATCAATAATAATTCAATAAAAGTGTTTTATAAGTAGCACCGTCATCTAACTCTTCACTCAAAAATTTAGAATGTAATGTGTTTTTGCTGCCATTATTTTTGTACTGTTTGCTATTGTGTTACTATCATGTGTTTTTGCTCCAGCGTCATAAATCGAAAATAAACATAACCTTCACGCAATCTTGTTTGTATTTTACACATTAAACGAGTCTATATACCATCTGCTTTTTCGATATTATGGTTTGATCTTGTTTCTATAAACTGATAAGTGTTATGTATACGTTTGTCATATGTATTAAAAATGGCTAAATATTAACTTTAATTAATTAGTAAATCTTTAGATATCAAAAATAAATAGTCTTAAATCTTTTAGCATTTTGACAAATAAAAAATGTGAGTAAGTATTTTTAAAAAAGTACATATTTTACCTAACTAAACATTTATAACAATGAAAGTTTTAAATAAGCAACATCTTTGTTTATGTTTTCATGCATAAATAAATTATAATTACCGTTTAAACAATATTGTGGAAGTGCAGTTAACTATTTGTTAATTGGTTGCCAAGGTCAGAGTTTTTTTTATCACTGAAAACAAATAAAAAATTTAGATAGTACGTTTATCATTATTAAAGAAGTTTTTTACTCACTAAATTGAGCAATATTTTTAATCAGCACAAATAGTTGTATGATTTCTGAATAAAAAAAACTTTATTTTTTCTAATAACACTTAAAATCCACCATTTAATTGGTTAGCTTAAGTTTTTTTTAAATACCTTTTTGTTTGAATAGTATTTTTGGTATGCAGTTATTTTATAAATATTAAGGAATATAACCAGGTTTTAATGATGCATTATGTTGTTTTAAAATTCTTATCTTTTTTATTTATTTATAACACAGCAAAACATTAATCTTTGGCCAAGTCATCTTACTTAATAAAATTTTATCTGCTAGCACCTAGAATTTAACGTTATATTTTTTTAGCTAAAAAAACAATAAAACTAGTTTAAATTGTAGCTTACTGATACGAGTATAATTGAGGTAAATTATATGGGCTTTTTAATACAAAAATATTTACAAAAAACGTTTACATATGTAAATCACAATAATAAATAGTACAACTTTCCTATTGAAAAGTTTTTAAAAACATAATAGTTTAATTATGAATAAAGCATTATAATATAAAATAAAAACAAATGCTACTTGTTAAATGTTATTTTAGTACTTTGCAATCATTGAATTTTTCTTTGAAACTAAAAATACCAGGATAAATTTATTATTGTCAATTATTTGCAAAAATTATATAATTTAAAAGAATAAAATATTGCATAAAAGTTTAAATCAAGTAAAAACTAACTAAATTAAAAGTTTAAATGGGTCTTTTTTAAAATTAGGATATTATATTAAAACTTTAAAATTGTGTACTTTATACTTTAAAGATGACAATCAAAGTTCTTAACTTAAATACACGGAGAATGATCAATTATAAATTTTATTAACAATACAATGTTTCACTCGCTTAAAACTAGTAAAACGAGATCTTCAGTTGAATAAAATCTGTAAATTTTTTTTATAATATAATGCAGAAAGACATTAAGCTAAACTTGAAATAAAAGAAACTAAAAAACAAAATTAAAACTAGATAAAACTTATAGTTTAAAGTTACTAAGATATGAAAATCATAATGTTATTAGGTTTGTTTATTTTAAATTTTGAAATATGTAAGCTACTTAATAATTTTATACTTCCAAAACTCATCAAATAAATAAAAAAGTAAGTACACTAACATTAAGCAGCCTTGCGAAATTTGCAAACAACTAACAAAGAAAACAACTCTTCAACTAAAGCATTAGGTTAAATTTACTTGTTTGAAAAAGTTTGACTATTGTATTGTGACGTAATTATATTTTGGTTTAAATATTTGTTTGTACAAGTAAAATAGTGATGCACTTATCGAAATGTTCTTAAGTTTTAAAATAAAGCTTTTTAAAATGTACACATGAACATATCAATTCGTTCCTTTTATCTAAAGAAGTTCCCCCGTCAGCGTTCGCTACTTCCATCTTTCCATAGGTCAGGTCCTGCATATTCTCTGCGATTTCCTTATATGCCCGATGTGGTGTAAAATTTCCCATCTAATGTTGTAGTTAGTGTTGTTGCATTTCACCTTCCAAGTATATTTGGACAGTTCGGTTCCATTTTCCTTGTAAACTTTCATATCACTATTGTGACTATACCACCTTGTTTTTAAAGTTCCTCCTGTGATCCCTACATACTGCTTATTTCTTTTTTTGTCGTAATCGTAGTTTTATAGATAACGTTTTTTGTTAGACATTTGTTTTTTAGCGGGCATAAGTTCTTGTTTCTACAACTACATAGTGGCTCTTCTGTGATAGTATTTTCAGTTTTTTCTATATTATTTAAAGTTTTTTTATTGTGTCCTTGAATTAACATTTTTATGTTGCTCATACAACTATACACCAACTTACATTTGTTTTTTTTAATTAACTTGTTTAGACTGTTGTTTTGATTAAAATGCTTGTTGAGCAATTCAAAAAACATTTTTCTTATATATGTTTCTACTGATTTGCAAAATAGTGGGTTGAAATAAATAATTTTTCTTGTTGTGATTCTTTTATTTTTCTGTTTGTTAAAATCTTCCTTATAAGTCAGTTTATGTTTAAAATTTGATTTGTCTAAAGCGTTTTGGAATGTGCATATAGTTTGGTCAAAAATATTTCTATTTTTAGATAATTTAATCAGTCCATTTTCTATCATTGCCGGTAAGTTCTATTTAATGATTTTTGGATGATTGGAGCTTCTATTAATAGATCTATCAATGGTGAAAAGAATTGTCTCAAACTTTACCCCTCGCAACTTATAAAAAACTCAGCTAGGGCTTAATGAAACAAACTAAGTACTTTAGTGGGTGCATTTTCAACTTGTGTATTTTAAACAGAACACAATGTATCAAGCTAACTTTACATTAAGGAGCTTATATAACTTCTTTTATAGAAAAAAGATTTTTTCTCAAGTGTTTTTTTCAAAACAATTGGCTTAAAGTTAAGATGTAAAATATTTCTAACCCGATTACAAAGCATAGGTTTTACTGGATTCTACTCAAGTAATGTAATACTAACACTCAATGCATAATTATTTCAAAAACTATACACAAACTCTACGTAAACCAATTCTGTTGCAATTTAGAGAGCTTGTTTAAGTTACGTTATTTACATAAAAATGATAAAACTAAATAAGCAACAGGAACATTAGAAGGTTGTAGTTGTGATATTTAACTTAAGCAATATGAGCATTTCTTAGAAAGGCCACAGCTATATTTTTAATGTAATTTCTACTATGTTTTATTTTAGTAGATACTTTTGTAGTCATGTAAAAAGTTATTGCTAACACTAAGTTAGTTTTTAGTTACCTAAAATACAATTTTATACTCTAATTCAGCAGATATATGCTACCCGCAAGACGTTCGAATTTACATGTGGACAACAGAAGGTAAAACTGCGACCCGCATAAGGAAATATTAAAATTTGAACTAGAAACTTTGGGGTTTGAAATGAAAAGCAATAAAAAAAAACATTCCTAGGTACAATTTTAAAAACTCGAAGCTTACATTTAATAAAAAATAAAGATCTAAGGTACACTTAACCGAAAATTAGAAAATTACACTGTATATTGGGTATGTAATAAAATTTAAAAATCGAAAATACTACTGCAACCTGCGATTATTTATATTCTTAAAATATCGCCTGTGACCACCCTATCTGCCTGCCGACCTCACTTTAAAATAAGGCTATCGTAGTAAGTGAATCTAAAATTTGTTTTAAATATCTAGTTTTGTATGAATACTTTTTCTGCACGATCTTGACATAGCTTTAGATGGTTACATGACTATTAACATTATTCCAGTTCAAATTTAGACAAAAACTTTATAAAAGACTACATCTAAAAGTAATTTAAAAAAAAAAAACTCATTTAGGTCTGACTGGCAAAAAACAATAATAAAAAACAAAACAAGTATTTATTAAAAAACAAAAGTGTTAACTATTTAAAAATATCCGTATTCTAATAAGTTTTAAAACTTCTATCAAATATATGTAAAAAATATTTTAAAAAGTTCATAGAGGCTTAATTGATAACATTACATTGGTAAAAATCAATTAAAAAAGTATTTATTGAAAAGCAATTCACAATCTGAGTTAATCATTTATACTCTAAAACGAGAGTTATTAGAGTTTAAAATATCAAAATTTCAATGTCAGATTTAGAAAAGTCTTGCGACTGGTCTTAATACGTACTTCCAATTTGTAGATAAGTTTTCTTTTAAACACCCTAGGCTTAGGGCTTCTAGAATACTTACTTGTAATAACGGGAAAAATTTTAAGAAAATAATTGCGTTTTTTTTGACTCAAAGTTTAAATCTAAAAACAATAGAATAAATCTTTAGTAGTTTAAAATCTACTTCTCCAATACCACCTATTTTAAATAACAGTTGTCGATTTCGAAAACTTATGTAAAAGTACCTTTATTTTTACAAAAGTATCTTAGAAAACTTCCACTAGGCAGCAGCAAAGTTTGACAATAAACAAACAATTAGTTACACTGTAAGCTAAATAATATGTATAGCTATAGTAAACAGTTTTTATGAATGTTTTCTTATTTATGTTTTCCTAGATAACATTCCTGAAATACATTTTAATCGTTTAGAATTCAATTACAGTAAAAATTAAAAGTGTCATCAAATATTATAACTACTATTTTTTATAAAAAAAACATCTATAGGCATTCTTTTTTATACAACAATGTTAATATTTGTTGTTGTAGAGGGAAGAGTAAACTGATGTTTTTCTACAGTAAAAAAACAATTAGCAATATAATTAAAAAAATTATAAAGTAGTTTTTTTTTATTTGTATTTTTAAAGTTAATTGTTATAGAAAAATTTAAGTCCACTGAAAACTTTAAGTGTCTGAATTAAAAATAGATTCTTTAACTATCTTTACTTTAATGAAGTACACTTGTATAAGTAACAACTGCTAACTGCTAAAAACAAAAAAATATTCAAAATTTACTTAACTAGTTGTTTAAGTTTAATATTCATTTGTTTTTCTTAAACCATAAAGAATATAAAGTGAAAGCAGTAAGTTTTTTGTTTGTAAAGTTTAACAAAAGTGCATCTTTACTTATTTTTAGAACTAAACCTCTTCAAAGAAGAAGTATCATTTAATTTAAAACTATTTCAAATGATACAAAGTTGCAAAAGTATAGTAGAAGTTGAGAAAGGTGTTTCTTCAAAATGTACTAGTAACAAAATGAACATTAAATCAAGTCCTGAAAGCTACAAAGAACATAACAATTTGATGAACTTTAAAGTATTCAGGTTTGAAGTTGTTACTTTAATTTTTAAAGCTGTAAATAAGTTAACAAAGTTCAATAGAATTTATATTTATTGTAAATAAATATTTTTTGACTAGTGTTATAGTATATAATACTTCATAGACTGCCATAGTTTTAAATGTTTTTATTTTTTGGAATTAAGTTTGTATTTTTAACAATTAGTTATATTTTAAGCATGTTCTACTTAAGTTTTCAAAGCTGTATTATATATAATGCAAGAAAATAAAATAAGAGAAGAGAATTTATATATATTGCAAAGAATAAACAACTAAAAAAGCTTTATACTTAAAAGCTTAACAAATATATAGTTTAACATAAACTTAATATAATTTAAATATATACAGAATTTATCATAAAAAGTTTAAACAGATTTAATCTACCTATTTCTCTAGTCTAGCTATAATTTTCAGAATGCATATAACAAATTAGATATAAAACAGTAAGTTGCAATTTACTTAGTTATTGGTTTTATCAATTTTTTTATAAAACGTTTTTAAAACCTTGTAATAAGTTGAAATAAAGTTATATAGGCTACTTAATGACAATGTCAAATTAAATTTAACTTAATTTCTAAAAACTGAAATCTTTACTTATTAATTTTATTTTACTTCGCTAAGATAGTCTTGAACTTGCTTAACTTATTTTAGCTTTGATAAGTAGTAACCTTGATTTTTATACATTTAGTCAGGTTAAGTAATTTTGAGCTTACTCAAATTGTAATTAAGTTTGAAGAAAAATTCATTCTGTAAAAAGCCATTTCTTTTATTTTAAGTTTTTTTACTTAGCCATGTCAGTAGAGTATTTTTGAAAAGCCATAATATTTTTTTCCTCAAAGTTCTTGTAGCAG
The DNA here is from genome assembly GCF_965202585.1 of Thalia democratica. Lineage (NCBI taxonomy): Eukaryota > Metazoa > Chordata > Thaliacea > Salpida > Salpidae > Thalia > Thalia democratica. The sequence goes on from NC_139165.1 coordinate 67,376,872, forward strand.
TTTTAGCTTTAAACACATAAAACAATTAAGCTAAATTATAAATGTATACTTTAAATATGTTCAAATCATAAATCATGTAAGTATTTAAAGTTTTATGTTAAATTTTCCAAAATACAAGTAGTATACTAAAAAAAAGATCTACTTTTTACAAAAGAGTGTGTATTGTATATATGTCTAATATGCACAAATAATTTCACAATTTAAAAAAAATAAATTATGATACAAATGTAAGTTAACTTTTTATTTAATTACTGATTTAGTTGGGTTAAACACAGACATTGTCGAATAATAACAAGTCAGTAAATAATATTTTCAAAATGGCAGTTATATAATGTAAGTATTACCCAACCAAAAATTATTAGAAAGTTTAAAATGAATACTGTATATTTAATACACAAAAATAAATACATTACGTTTTTACAAATATAGTTAAATCAGTATTGTGTTTTAAATTTTTCAATGTTATGGATGAAACTTTGACTATTTAAATATTAGTAACTGATATAACTGTTGTTTTATCATAAATTCATTATATTGAAAGTAAACAATATATATTACAAAAAACAAACAGAATGGAATCTGAAAAATACAAAGAGTTTAAAAAAGTGAAGAAATTGAACAAAATAGAATTGTTTTACTGTAACCTGTTTAATTCATTTCAAGCTTTAAACAAGTGCTTTAAAAAGAAACATCCAAGGTTGATAAAATATTATGAAATAAGTGTACTAATTCTTATATATATAATTTGGCAATGTATTTTAAACAAACTACCATGCAATGTAATCTTTTTAGTTTGATATGTTTGAAAAACTGTTTTAGTTGTTGAATTTAAGAGTAGCTAAATAGGTATCTTTTAATGTAAATAAACCAAAAAGTTTTCGAATTTATCATACTTATTTATTGTATTAATGTTTTTTTTTAATTGCTAAATTTACTAATACAAAAAGAATTAAAAATTTGTCTGTTTATGTATCAAATTCTGTTCTTAATACTTTTTTGTAGATTTTTCAAATAAAAAGTTATTTTTTTATGTTATATTGTAAGTGTAATAATTATGTTTACCAGTTTCCATGAACTGTTATTAATATTTTATTTATGTATTTATGAGAAATAAATAACTATTTTACTCTCTTTGCATTTGAACATATTCTTTGTTTATTTTTGTTCTGTACATTGAACTTATTGAAAATTTATACTACATTTTTTATTAGTATTTGTAATGAACTTACTAGGCAAATTTGTATAAAACTACTAATTTTATAGTTTAAACCATATCAACTTGTTTCGTTTTATTTTTGAAATAAAAGTTAACATACTTTATAGAACAAAAAAGCAACTAAGTATTGATGCATCCTCTCATCATTACAACAATAAAAACTTGTCAGATCCGTGTATTGACAGAAAGTTTTTAGCTTATGTTTACAATGTTTTAATTGAACTGGTTAGTGTTAATTAAAAAATAAAAATATATAGATTTCACTAATTTTCAAAGATGGTTTTTTTTTTAATGTTTTAATTATATTTAAATTGTAAAATATTATTTTATTTATGCTGAATCATAGTTAATATATTAACTTTCTGAAAGTATTTTTAAAAGTCAAGGTTTCTTCAAATCGAGCCAAATCAGGCTAAATCTTCTTTTTTTTTGAATCATTGGCAAAATATCCGTTTCAAATACGTAAAAGTTGCTAAATGTCTAAAAATTAAAGTTTAAGAATAATTTTTTGATATGATTATTAAAAGGTAAATTTCTTTCTAAATCAACATTTAATTTCTTGGACAAAAAGTAGGGAAACTTTAATTCAAATGCTTGAAATTTTCTAAGTTAAAAAAATTGTTGCAGTTACATGACAATTAAAGTTTGGAACACTCTAATTCTTATAAAATTTTCAGGGGACACATAAAGTTCTATTTTTAAATTAAAATATAATCCAAATAGGTTATAACACTTATCAGCTACTTAATTACAGCTAAACTAATGTGCTACATCAATACCATCATAGGTTATAAGCCCAACTGGGTGCTGGCCAACAAATGAAAATGTCAGTACAAATGAAGGCATGTCAGTCTAGAATAAAAAAAAAATTGTGTAGAAATGCTGATAAAAAACTAAAATAAAATTGTATCTTTCAAAACAAAGCATTTTTTTTTTATTCATTTGATATTTTGAAACTTTATTGGATATTTTGAAAATTACTTATGCTATTTTTACTTATTCTATAATGCAATAACTAGCATTATATTTTTTTAAATTCTATTCTTTTCACCTAATCCTTTAAAAAACTCTTAGCCAGAAAACGTGAAGAAAACAGTTCTATTAGGGATGAGTAACTGCTTGCTGCAACAAAAAAACACGTTTGTTATATAGTTTATGTGTTTTATACTTTTTATGCTACGTTTTTTTTTGAGTTGTTTACAAAGCTATGAAAGAAGTTTATAAAGTTTCGTATGAAAGTAATAAATATAATAAGAACAAGTGTGTAAGAAAGTAAGCAGAACATGATAACTTTGTATTCATTATTTAATACAGTACTTTTTTGAGTTTAAGTTAATATGTACGATTTATTATTTTTTTTTTGAATAGAAATACTACTTTGTTTAAAAGTTCTTGGTAAATCTTGAATGTTAAGTTTTTTTTTTTTTTTTTTGTATTTCTATTTTAAAACTTTTATGACAGTAAAAATTTAGAGCCTGAAGTTTTTCATAGGTTCATTCTTAACTTTTTTTTTTAAATATTGTACTTTAAGTAAAAATATTAAGAATTTTACTGTAAGTATTTTTATATGTAGACAAACTGTTTTTTTTTTCTTTTCCTATTTACTTTCTACGTAATAAATGCTTGCTTTATTTCAGAAATATTTTATTAATCATAATTGATACTTGGCTGTGGTCAATTTATGGAAAATTACCTAGTGCTTATTTAAAATATTTTTATAAGTGGCTATTTGTGTACTGGTGTTTTTGGTTCAGTGATTTTGCGAAAACACTCCACATATAGAAAAAGCTCGTTTGAACAGTGTGCGTTACCAAAGGCAGAACGCACGTTTTCATAGCGACTTTATATTGGCGCAGCTTTGAACTTGAATTAAGTCTGCAGTTGTTTTTAAGAAAACTTATCTGTTTTTTGTGTGTCACTTCTACTCTTCGTGTTTTGTTTGCGGAATTATGTTAAAAATACAAGCTCGTAAATGTGGGTTTTTAAAATGTTTTATTTAATAATAATAATATGCTACACAAACTTTTTTAATATAAAAACAGTTTTATATTTTTGTATAATTTTTGTATTCTTTTAACGATAACACTAAGCAAAATAATAATCTGAATCCATTTAGAGAAACAATATTAACCTAAACTTTAAAAGACCAATTTCACAAATATATTGTATTTAATAAAGTTTTAACATTTTAAATACGCATGAAAAGTTGTTTAATTGAATGACAAAGTTATAATTGCAGTTCTTATTATTAAATTTATAAATCCAGATAACCAAATTAAAGAACGTTTTTTTATTACAACATAATTAGAAAATTATCCTTTTTTTTTGTTTTTACTGCCTATCATATTTTGTTGTGAAAATTAAATGTTGGACTTAACCCATTTCCAAACCTTTCTACAATGTATATTTAAATAGGTTTAACTAAAGCTTTAGTACAAGCTGACCTTTGCAATTTTCCATAGTTATAAACTCCATATAATTTTATTCTGTGCAAGGTTTATATGTTGTTTAAAGTTTAATTAGTTTTTATTTCTAAAGTTATTAACACTTTAAATTTTGCTGATAATTACTTTTTACCCGAATTAAAAAAATATATGTATAATAAAGGAAGACGAATATAGACTCATTGAGAGCATACTACATGTTGATACAGAATCCAATGTTTGCTAGTTGTGATTCGTACGTGGTCTTTGCCCACCTCCTCAAGCAAATTGCTAATCTCAATTCATCTTCGAAGCTTACTCTTTCGCAGTGGCTAAGAAGGTTTATACAATTGTTTAATTGTTTATTTTATTTTTATCAATTTCGACTAATTTTGATTTTTTTGATATCATTGCCATAAAAGCTCAAAACTGATTGTACATTGTACTAAAAAATTAAAGTTAAACTAGAATTACACAATATATTTGAATTTTTTTTGATACTTTTTGTGTTTGTTTTTTTATATGGAATTAAAAACAGTTATCATTCATTTTTTTAGCTCGTTAAACTACGCTTTAACTTCACCATAAATCAAAAATGAATCAATAATAGCTTTAGTGTCATAAGAATACTATTGCAGAGTTCAGTCTTTAAAATAACTATGTAAAACTTTATAGATTGTCTACTCCAAAGTTTCGTCCGATAGTAGAAAGTTTGCACAAATTCATCACAAAGTCGATAAGCTTACTGCGACAAAACGACAAAAACCTCACCAAGTGGTGGCTCCCTTCAGCGCTTGATACTCTTCAATTGCTTTGTTAGTTTTTTTTTTTTGAAATATCAATGTGTTATATAACCTTGCTATTTTAAAAGTAAAATATAAAATAACTCTAAGTATTTAAAATGTTCTTGGCTCTTGAATAGGATCAAAAACATTGATTTAAATGTTTTTAATGTAAATAAGCAATTCAGTTGTCAATATTATAAGTTTGCCGATGATACTTAGTTTAGTAGAATAATATCTGGAATAAATTTATTTTATTTTGGTTATACCATTGGTTTAAAGCTTGATTGATTGTTTAATTTATTCTTTTTAGACTTGACTAGTAAAGAAAATAACATTGATATTTCAAAGTTGTTTTATTTTATAGTCTTTTGCAAAGTTTTTTCGCTTTAAAGTTTTATCTTAATTATACATTAATTTTCAAAGCTGTTATTGGTTTATCATTATTTAAGTTGTAAATAAGGAGTTTTTTTTCAAAGCAAAACAAATTTGAATAACAAATATATGCAAAATCCGTTTTACTTTATATTTTAAAAAGTTTGTCGAACTAAAAAAAACTTAATTAGTAACTATTTATAAAACATATAGTACTTAAGTATATTGAAAAAGTTGTGTCTTTATAAAATGTTTTTTGCCGAATATTAAAATGTTTATTATGCATATAAGGACATTTAAAAGGAATGATTACTTAAATTATGATTATTTTCTAAAATTTTTGTTATGATTTAGCTTAGCTTAAAACTTTAGCTTAAAACTTTTTCATTTCGTTTTGTAGTTTTTATTTAGTAAACATATTTTATAAGTATTCAACGAAAAATATCTAAATCTTTTAATTAATGAGTTAAATACAGTTTTTTAAAAAGGTTTTATATTGTAGCTTATATAGAAATTTTAAGAGCTTAATATTATATACTTGTAAGTTTGTATTTTAAAACAGACACATCGAATAATTGCTTAAAACCAAGACTAATTTCATTCCGTGAATTTTATAACAACTCTATAAACCAAATGGATCTTCTAAAAGAATTTGACCTGTGGAAATTCAGCACTAGCTCTTCTGAGTTAGTATTATTTAAATTGTTTCTGTATGTTTGACTTTATTATTTAACTTGAGCCAAGTATGTGTTTTTGAAATTTTTAGTTTTAGTTGTAGAATTGAATATTAAAAGCTTTATTTTAAATATCATTGGTACGAAAATCTTTTATAGAAACATTTCTAATTTTTCGTATAGGTAAGCAAATTGAGCTTCTGTTTCGATCAAATGTAAGTAAATAACTGATAAATGCAAGACTGAGAAGTTCAAAATTGATTAAAAAACATTTCAACACTAAGCATTTTAAAAGTTTTGTTGCGAATTACTGTATTAAATAATATTTACAATTATTTTAATTTAAAATTTATATAATTAAAATCGTAGGTTTAATTACTGCCAATACCCATGCGCATTCACGCTGATATCGAAACAACGCATTATAAAGCACGAGCAGCAATCTGAAATGATCAGCAACGCCAAAGACGAACTCGAAACACAACTTCGCAGGTTCGATGCTTTTACTGCAATTCATTCGGTGAAGCTTTCCAAATTTTTATTATCATAAATATTTAACGCTTAAATTGTTTTAGAGCTAAATTTTATTTTGTAGGAACTGCGAAGTTTAAGTTTGAGTTAAGGTTTCCCTGTAATATTTTAAATTAATTCAACAAAAAAGTTCTTGCATTTGCATGTTTTTTCTACTATTATTTGTTGTTAGAGACAACAATCTTAATAGTTTTAATAATATATTTTAGAACAAACAATATGTATTTTGTTTTAAAATTTTCAAGTAGTTTTGCATTTATACTTTTATTCTCCATAGTAAATGTGTGTACCTTATATCATTATTATTGTTTTGCTTAATATAAAAGATTTATTTATGTTGACATTTTTTGTTCTGGCGACGCATATATAGTATCTTGTAAAAATTAGAAGCGAAATACATCTACAAAGTGTTATAATAAAAAAAATAATTTGTACTCAGAAAATTTTTTTATTTTTGGACGAGATGTTGTTTAATAACTGAATTATTGGGTTTTTGTGCTCATACAAAGTATATATATATATAAATCAAAAACATGTAATTTTCAAAGCTTTAAATTAAAGTAAACGTATTTTTCGCATATTTTACACAAAAGCTGTATATTTGTATGACTAGATTTTTTATACGTAATAAAATGTTAGATTAATTACAAAAAAATCCTATAAATATCTGGTCAATTTTTTTTGAATATACTTTTGTTAACAAATATAATTTAGTTCATTGTATAAATATTTGTTCATGTTGTTAGGCATCTTTCGATTGATTGTTGCTTTATGTATATTAGATTTTATCGAATTATTCTGTATTACATGTTTTACCACATTAAAGTTTTCTCAAGTGTTATAAATAAAAAGGCACAAGGTTAATTATACACACAGGTGTATTGTACAAATATGATTGTAAATTTCAAGCTAATAACTTACTTGAATACTTGTTAAAATTTATGATAACTTTTACATTTACAAATTTAATTATGGTAATCGTAGTTTACCATTTTGATATGTAAGATTACAAACTTCCTACCTAATAATTCAAGAATAACATTTTTAAAACAAAATCGTATGCAGCTATTTTAATTATATACTTGGTTTAAACTTTCAAAGCAGAAGAGTTAACACTCAATTGTTATTTTATATGCTGGAGCATGTTGATAACTTTAACTAATATTTTTGTTTTATTTGCAAGATTTGATGCTTTATCCGTGTTTCATTAATTGGACAAATACGAATATTTATATAAAATTCAGTTTATAAGCAATATGAAAAAAAAAGCTTTGTACTAGAACAGTGTCAACATTTTTACTTTAACTCTGTGCACCACAACTTTAGATATTTTTTATAATTGATAATTTTATTTTCAAATTATGACAATACAGTTAGATCGATTAATTTTTAGCCAGCATAGAATTATAAATAAATATTTAAACACGGCTTTACTTTATCAAATTAGTATTCTTTGACATATTGTAGGTCTATTTTGAAACGATAACTTAAATATTAATATTCTGTTAACAAGTAATTAAGTTTCTTCATTTGATGTTTTTATTTAATTTAATTTATAGATAATAAAGTTTAACAAAAGTAATTTAAGTATTTAAAATAGAACAAGGTTTAAGCTCCCATTTTAAATTTATTTTTTGCGTATGAATTTATAATATAGAGGTTGCACTTAATTTATAAAATGATATACAGCTGAAAAAAAAATTATAAATGTCAATACATTTTTCGTAGTTATCTTTTTTGTTATTATTTCATTTTTATATTTGGATAAGCTTTATTCTAGTCTCTGAAGCTGTTTTTCAGCGCAACGGCGTAGCATAAATAAAGTTTAACATAATTCATTGTGTTTAAGTCTATTCATTGAAATGTAGTGATTTTTATCAACCATTAAAAGTATAGCTTGCATAAAATGTTTTTATAAAATCATTTTGAAAGCACCAAAAACTATTTTTTGTGCTTTAAAAAAATATTTTACTTGAATATGTGAAGTCATAATTTTTCAATATGAACATTGCAGAAGACCTTCCAGATTGCCTTCAACGGACAAGCTCTTCCTCAACATACAAGTCCGAAGAGATCATTTGTTGCAAGATTCCCTCGATCAAATTTTCCTGTGTGTTTTTTCAATGTACTTTGTAATGTTTTTTAAACAAGCTTCATGTTTTATTTATATAAACGATAATTCAAATTTAGTGGAAGTAAATTATATAAGTTACTAGGGACACACTCGTTTCCAAACCGCGCACAATTCCCACCCGGATCAATTCAAAGTAAAAATTAAGTATAAAAGAAAAAAGAAAGAGAAAATAAGATAATATTTTAAGAAAAAAATACCGACCAAGGGTAAAGGTTAGGGGTCACAATTATAAAAAAATATATATATAAATAAAATGTTTGAAATTTATTCGGGTATGAATTGTGCGCTGGTAGGAATTAAGATTATACCAACTTATTATTAGAATAGTTATGAATTAAAATTATAGAACTAATTACAACAAGAAAAAAAGAACTAATTATTATAAAACTGCTTGTATTCGTTCTTATACTTAAATTTGTTGTTTCGGTTTAACGTTTTTCCATACACAACCAGTTTAAAGTGATATATTGCCAAGGAACTTTGTTTACAAAATTTACAAAATCTGAAAGCTTAAAAATAAATTATTAATATATTCCAGTTTTCGCAGAAATTTAAGATATCATATAGTTTTTGAGATATAGTCAATTTTATAAAAATTTAAGTACAGACATTTTTTTATTGTTAATACTCTCAGAAATAAAAAATCACTATGAGTCTACCTACTTTTTAACTTTTATGCTAGATAGTTCAAGTTTTTGAGAATATTTCTTTAACAGTTTAAAAACTCACACGTATTTGATTGGTAAAAATAAAAATAGACCAAAACTACAAAAAAAATGTTTATGTTAAAAACGTAATTTTTTCTAAAAACTAAAAAAAAATCATATATCTCATTTCAAAACTAACTAATTGAAATAAGCTTTGACCCCTTATAAAATACTGTTTGATTAAACGTTGTAGAAGAAGACATGTTTTTAATGAAATAGTATAAGTGCAAAATAAGATCAAATAGTAAATAACAAGTAAAATCCTGTTTGTGGATTTAAAATATTTATTTTTGGTATGATAAATATATATTAATGTATAAGTTTGAAAACGGCATTATGTAAATTACATTTTTGTATTGTTGTTATTATTATTGTTGTTGTTTATTGTACAAGCACTAGATCAGAACACGAGATACTTACACAAAAGCACACGAAGAGAAAAGACATAAAAATAAAATAAACAATAATGAAACACACACAAAATGAAACAAATAAATCTAATAATTAATAACATTAAAAAAACTATTTTATTCTAAAATAAAATATCACAGTTTACCGAATGTATACTACGGTTCTAACTAATTGCAAATAGTTTTTTTAGCTTAAAATAGTTAAATAATTTGAGACTGCATATATAAAATACAATTTTCAACTTAAAAACAGACACAAAAATGATTTGAAGAAAAAACTACGAGTAGAGTTTGTAGGAGAACCTGGTTTTGATATGGGAGGAATCACTAAAGAGTGGTTCCTATTGCTGCTAAGACAAGTTTGTTTGATCAATTTTTGTTGAAATTAGTTTTTCATAAGATGAAAACTCTACTTAAGCTTAAAACTATTCGTTTCGTGTTGTAGATTTTTTGATATAAACACTTAGATAGATAACAATCAAATGTTTTTATTATATTTTTTTCATAAAATCATAATTGGAAACAGATACAAGTTTTCTTTTAATTTACTGAAGTACTATTTTTTAAACTTTTTGAAGATATTGCAACCAGAGTACAACACTTTTGTTTACAACAAACAAACCAGATGTTACTGGTTCGCTCATAACTCTGCTGACAACACTTCTGACCTTTTTCTCGTTGGTGTAGTAAGTTATGCTTTCAGTTGAACTTTGTTTTGCGTTATAAAAAATGTCGTTTGTTGATAATTTAGCTAAAAGTAGTTGTTTCAATCTGTGTTTTTGTTTTATCATCAGTTCATTTACTTTAGTTTACTGTATTTAAAAACTTTATTTGGTTTGTTATTGGTAAATAGTTTGTTTGGTTATAATATTTATGCAATATTTTTAAGTTTTATACCTTTCCTAAAAGGTATATTGTTTTTTCTTCAGTTATTGACATTTTTTTCAGTTGCTCGGGTTAGCAGTGTACAACAACATCACACTGCACATGAGGCTGCCACTCATCTGCTACAGAAAACTCCTGTCCATTCCATCCAAACTCACTAACAACCAATCAGCAGTCGGAAATTGCTCACGTGACCACTCCAAACTGGGTCACGTGGATTGCTCGCTGCATGATTTGAACTTGGTCGATCAAGTAAGTTGTGTTATGTGATTGCTGAAAAAGCTATTAAATAATGTAAAGTTTCCTTAGTTTTTGAAAAAAAAGGTTTTTTTACAGTTTTTAAAAGCAAGCAAAGTATTCAAATGTTGATTCAAAAACCTCTGTTAATAATAAAAAAAAATAATTAAAAAAAAAATTCAAACAAAAGATAAATTAAAAAACGTGCAATTGAACCAAAAACATATCTTACAAAATATTGTAGGAGCTCGCGCACGGATTAGAGGAGCTGCTGAAGTACGAGGGAGACGTGGAAAGTGATCTTCACATGAGCATGGAGACGTGTGAGGAAGATCTGGGTGCAGTGAACACGGTGCAGCTGGTTGCTGGGGGCAGCGAAATCCCGGTTACCAATGACAACAGGGAGGAATACGTCCGCCTCATCGTCGATCACAAGCTCAACAAATCCGTTCACAAGTGAGAAAAAATCAATTATATACACAGTTTAGACTAGTGTACAGAAAGAGCGCACTGAAGGTCACTGTAGATAGAACTTTTTAGTTGTACATAAAAGTCAGTATTAATGAAGTATGTTTTATTAAGCTTTCTTATGCTTAATAAAATTGGATAACTTGTTTTTTTTGGTAAAACTGTAGTATAGGAATAACATGTAAACAAATTTTAGCTTTAACTAAGAATCTTATTATAAAATAGTAATTCTGAAATATTTATTGTATAAAAAATACTTTTTTGTAAAGACTTTTGAACATTTTTTAATTGTAGGAATGACTATTAGAATCAATGATTCAATCACAGGCAATTTATATCTTTTTCACGTGGTTTCCACACTGTTTGTTCATCCGTGGCTTTATCATTTCTGTGCGCTGAGGAGTTAGAAGTTCTTATCTGTGGAGTTGTGGGTTTCTCTATATGTGACTTGCGAAAGTTTACGACTTATAAGGTATTTTTGATGTTTATACCTTTTTTAAATGTTCGCTGTTAAAGCTTTAATTGTATAAGTATTTCAAAACAGTTTATATGACTTTTAGGGTGTAAAGCAATCAAGCTCAGGCTTGCTTTCTGATGCACATAAAGCAGTTTATAAAGTTTTAAGTTTTAATAAGTTAGTTAATTTTTCATAGTAATTTTTTATAGTGAAATCAAACCATTAAGTTGTAAGCGGTTAATGTTTATTATTATTTTTCAAATATATAACAAACATAATATTTTGAACTATTTTAGTATTTTTCCTATACAATACTGCAAAATAAAACTTCTTTTTTTGCACTAAAAATTTGTTTCAAAGCATAAAAGTTTATACATAAAATTTTGTTTTGATTGAAAAATATATTTTCAACAGGGATACACTGAAGACGATGAGACAGTGAAGCACCTGTGGCATGTTCTTTCCACTATGACGTCACAACAGCAGAGAAACTTCCTGCACTTTTGTACGGGAGGTGACAGAATTCCAGTAACTGGGTGGCGTGAACTGAATTTCACTGTGATTAAAGCGCCCATGTCGACAAATATGTAAGTAAAACTAATTGGTAAAATGTATTTATATTATATGCATATGTTATTACTATTGAAATTTGTTAGTGCATATATCGAAATCTTTAAAAAAATACTTTTTTATACACTAAATTCAGCTGTTGAGTGCTTATTTTTAAATCACTAGTACCTATTAAGCTTCTACAGATTAATTTTTTAAAAATTTAAAAGCTTAGCTGATTACTACTTAGTTTATTTTGTTAAAATTAGTGATTTACCGGTTTCACACCAATTGGATCCGGCCAAATCTTTTATTTTTTTAATATTTAGATCCAACCGGGTCTTGATTTTTAAATAAGAATTTTAAATGTCCTTAATTTCGATCCGATGAATCAGTAAAGTAGTTTAAACAGTAAGATAAAAAACATTATATATTGTTCTTAGAAGTTAAAAATTTCGTTTAAAATATTTTCAAAACAGAAAGCACATTTAGGTATCCATTATTCAATTTTATAAGTATTTAGCTGTATTTCGAATAAATGTTAGTTTGTTGTTATTTAAGGTTATATATTTCAGTTTGTAAAAGTATTAAAACTATTAAAAATTAAGTAAAGTTGTTGCTTTAAAATTAATATTGTATCATTTATGAAATAAATTTTATATTATACTAGTACAGTTATATTTTTTATGTCATTAATTATTCTAATAGTGTCATTTTAAGTATTATTTAAACAAAGTCAATAAAAAAAAATTAAAACGTTTAGAATTTTTTACGCATTAGTTTTCTCATTTCCTTAAAAACAAAGTCACGAGGTAATAAAAAAAATCAGTGAAACTGAATTTTTTTTTAAAAACAAAAGTTATAAAAATTAGGTAATTTTTAAAATAAAGTCTTTAATTTTTTGTTTACAAGTTTATGCAAGAAGGTTTGATAAACATAAGCGTCATTCAAACTATTTTTTTTAAAGTTATCGGTTTGCATACCATAAACAATTTATAAACTAACTTTAGGCTACCGATGGCTCACACTTGCTTCAACCAGCTCATGTTGCCTCCTTACAAAAGCAGGGAAAAACTTCAAGGTAAACTTCTTATCGCCATTCAGCACTCTGAAGGTTTTGGATTGGAATAAGTACTAACGAAAACCTAATTTAACGAAAGTTCTAAGCTAGAGCTTGATTTTATTTATAAACTAGTTTGTTTGGAACTTTAACAAATGTTTTGACGTGCTCTATTTATTTAGATCATTAAGTTCGACAAGTGCATTTTAGCACTTCAAAAAAGCTAACACTAAAGTCATCATTGTTTTTGTATAAATGTATGTTTTGAGCTTTTGTTTGAGGTTCCAGCAATAATTAGCAATACCTCTGAGAGACCTGAATCAGTTATGCTTGTTTTATATCGTTATTGCAATCTTTTTTGTTTCGTCAAAACTCAGTTTATACACTTTTTTTTAACGCTTTACACTTCATTCTGATGTTTTCGTCCCTCAGTAAACTGTGTCATATATTTCATGAAGTTTGCATCGACTTTACCAAGTTCTTCTTATTGCACGTTCTAAAAAATAATGTTTTTCTGGCTAAACTCTGAAAGTTTTCTTTTAGCTTATGATAAAGCAATTTTGTACTTTTTATTAAATATATAACAACCGTGAATATAGTTTATTTCTATACATGTATGTATTTTACTAAATAATCAGTTTTAAATTTAATTTAAAAACTGAAAGTGTTTTTAAGTTAATTCTTAGTTGAAACAAATAATAATCAATTTTTAATAAAGTGAAACTTGTTTATAAAATTATGATTTTTTCAGTTTATTCATTGTATTGCAGCTTTTTTTTAAGGACTTAGAACATCAAATTAATTTGATTAAGTTAACTGTAAGTTTTAAATTATTGATAAAATTCAACTAATAAATTATTTATTTGTCGAATTTTTTCTTTTTCCAAGAATAAAAACTTTCACACGTAAAAAATTAGTTTATTTGTATTGAAAAAAACATTTAGTTATTTTTTTTCAGATACCTAAAACTTCAATATTTTTAAACTTAAAAAAACTAACAAAGTTGCCACTATTAAAAATTAAATATTTTCAAAAAAATTAAATTAACAATAAATAAACACTTACAATACAATACAGTAATCTTCCTGTTTTGTACCTAGTTTAAGCCGAAAATGTTTGTTTAAAGTTAAATTTGCAATTTTTATGGTACTTTTTAGGTACGCACTTCCTGTTAAGTACGTGTTTAGGCTGTGTTCAATGTGCGTACTTAGTAGAAAGTTTACTGTTCTTCACAGCTTATCTTTATAGTATACCTAGTGTTTGTACCATTTCAAAATAGACATTAACTTTTTAGTAGAGTATACTATAAGGAAAAAATATTGTTTTTTTATTCAATTGTTTAAACAAAAGCTATATTTTACTAGTTTTAAAAGATATTCGAATTCGGGGAAATGTAATTGTAGAACAATTTTAAATAAATTCTTTACTAACTTTAATAAAATTTTCAAGTATTTGTAAAAAAATAACTTGACCTGTTAGTACTAAAAATTTTAAAAGAACATTTAAACTTTGACTTAACGAATAGCAAAAAGTTAAGGACGAAAAAATTATTAACATTTTTAAACATTGCACAACAAAAACAGTTGAAACAAAAAATTATAAAGTTTTGACTTTTCAATAAAAAGCTTTATTTAATTTTTTCCTGGTAGGATTTCCCATTTCTAATAACTTCAGCTTTATTAACTTCGTAGACTTGTGATTTTTTTTGCGACAAACCATAAATAATATTGCAATAAAAAATTAAAACGACTCTCCCAGCATAATTAACTTTGTACTTGCGACAGAGATTTAATTTTTTCGGTAGATGTTATTTAGTTTGAAGTGGTCGGTCTGACCATTGTATTTTTTTGTGTTTACTTCTGTACGTGTTTAGGATATAACAGTTTTTTTGAGCTCATGGTAGTGTTTAATTTTTTTTTGTAATATTTGACCCTTAGTAGCAATTGAATCATGCTAGTTTTTACTCTGCTGTGTATTGTTTTATAGTTTGTTAGTTGTCATTATATTTTTTTAATGTCAATAGAACTTTTATCATATTTTGTAGTTTTATTTTTCGATTGTTTTTTATGTTAGTCAATAGTTAGACTATAAATGGTAGGTGTATTTTTTTGAATTTGGTTTGGACCTTTGTTTAAGACGCTTTTATTTTACCTGAAAAAGTGTACTACTAGCGTTTTGAAGTTTTATACCAGTTGTTTTCTTATTATCCTTTTTCAGTTGAGAAGTTTGCTGAAAAATTGTTGGTTGTTGCAATTTTTTAAATTTCTGTTCTGCTAATACGTTTACTATCAAAACTTGTTGTTTAGTATGTTTTAATTACTTTACTGTTGACTTTTATCTGATTTATCTGATTTTTTTGATTTAAACTTTTCCCATGGTTTTTAGACTTTGTTTCCAAAGAAACAGTTCTTTTTTTCGTAGGCACAAAACCTATGCATGAAAATATGTACCACAATTAAACTTCATTATTTTTGATTCATTTACATGTGTTAGTTGTTCAAAGTTTATGAAAATTTTGTAGCACCATCCTTTTCCGGGTTTACCGTTATAAAACATTTCTTCATTAGTTTTGCTACAATTGTAATAAGCTCCGTCTTACCAAACACTACTCTTAACGTAATTTTTAGTAGTGGTTTCCAAACCGCCTACTACTAAAAAAAGTGCATGTACAGTTTTAATATTGCTGTCTTTCAAATATCTAAAACAAAGTTTCCTAAACTATTTTTTATAAGGCCCCTTTGAAATTTCTCAAAAAACTAAACTAAAATTTGTTTTTGCTGTTCATTACTAACTCAAGAATATCTAGTGTAAGTTTCTTATGTCCCCTCCTTTTACAACTTATGGCCCTCCTAACTTTGTAAAATGGCACATTTTGGGAAGCCGTGGCCTAGTAAAAGTTTCAAAATTTTCCATAACATCTGGTGTAAGTTCCAAAACTATCCTTAAATATGCCTAAAACTTTTTTTTGTCTTTCAACATCAAAACAGGATATCTATTGTAAGTTTCAATTAATGGCCCCTTTACTAGTCATTCTTTATACCCCTTTGGCATCTTTTGCAGCTTATAGCCCCTTAAAATTTTCAAATTATGACCCGTATCTAAAACCTTTAAAATTTTCAACGTCTTTTATAGACAGTAGGCATTAAAAATTGCTTTTCTTTTTAAGCATTCTTTTCATAACTCCTTATAATTAAAGGTTCTTTTTGTTAATTCAATTTTTTTATCTTTTTCATAACTGTGTTATTTTAGTTCAATGAGAATAAACAGCTAAGTTCAATAAAGTAGCGAGTTTGCTAAAGTTGTTCCCAGTTCTTCTACTAAAAATTATTACAGCATACCTAAGCAAAAATGAAACATCTTATGAATCAGAAGTTAAATATTAATAAAGGCTAAGTCAAACTTTACTAAAAGTAAACATTTATACTTGAAATTGTTTAGTTAACAAAAAAAAGCGCTAAAAGTAATTGCTTCTAGGACTGTAAGTTTAAACTTGATTTAACTCTTACTTGTGATTTTAAATTAAAAGACAAAGTATAACACCTTCGAATCAAGTTTCATAGCAAAAATTTAAATTGTTTTTAGATAATGTTTTCAAATGATTACCATATTTATTTTAAATATAAAATAAATAACAGAACAGTTCTTTTTGAAAACTTGAATTTTTTAAAATTTTACGAAGGTATTATTTAACGTGGTTACATATTTTATTTTAAATTTTTATTATATGTTTTTAAATTATAAAATATATCAATTATAAAAACAGTAATTATAAAAGCATAGCCAAAATTAAAAGAAATAAGTGTGCATAAATTACATTTATATATAAATTTTAAAATCTTTATCAATAATCTGGAAAATAAAACTCATAAATTGTTGTGGTTTAAAAGGACTAGCGTAGATGACATGAAATATAGGTGCTTATGCACACTGAATTTTCAAACAGCAGCTTTGAATATTTTTTGTAATATTCTACAAGCTTTAAATGTAACAATATTATTTTGGTATACTATCAAAATCCACCCGCGTTCAAAATCCACCCGATTTATTTTTTTATTTTCTTTATTTATTAACTTATTTCATATATTTTTTCGTATTTTTAAAATTTATTTTTTATCCATTTTTCACTATCACTGTAACCCCTAACCCTTACCCTCGATCGGTGAGCGGTTTTCAAATTTGACTGAGTGGATTTTGAACGCGGATGGATTTCGATCACGGTTGGATTTTGAACGTGTCCCATTATTTTATATTTCAATACTTAAAAAAAATTTTTTTTATAGTTTTATTATACTTAGATACTTTTCTAGAAATGCTAAAAAGTCTATTAAATAATTTAAATAGTCGTGTCCGATTTTTTTTTCAAATAAACTTCAAACGCTATGTATTGTAAATTTAAAATTTTTCGTTTGTTTTAAAAGCATTTTGTTTAGTATAGTTTATTGAACGACAAAAAAAAGCGCTCAAAATATTTGGTCCTAGGACCTGGTGCAGAAAAAACCTTTTCGGTTATTGAGTCGCACACCACGGATACCTTTTAAAGTCTAGGACAATAACATAATTTACAAAGTTCAAATAAGCTTCTAAGAGATTATTTAAAAATTCAGTCAAGTTGTTAGTAATTGTTTTAAATCTTGTCGAGTAGCAATCCTGTTTAAGCACTCAATACAATCAAAAAGATATAGAAAGTTAGATATTGTACTGCAAAACTGTTACAATAAAAAAATTTGCTAAAACTTATGAAAATTGGCTGATAAAAGTATGAAGACAAAGACATAATTTTTTAGTCATTAGAAAAAATTAAATCAACTGTTCAATGTTTTATAAATTTTAGACCTGTGTTAGTAAAAGTTTTTAGGTCAGTCTTTAAGATTGATAGTACTAATATTCTTTACTTTAAAATTATTACTTAATTAAAATCTACACTAGTTAAGAACTACACGTTAGAAGTCCTTAAAACGTTTTTCTATGGTACTCTTTGTCCTTCAGAAAATATATTGCGTTTAAAGTTTAAAGAAGAGTATAATAAATTAATACTAAATATTTAAAAATGATAACCTTATAATTGACAAGATTTAGATAAAACTTAAAATCAGTTGATTTAAAACATTAAAAAAACGTTGCTGTACTTATTTAAAAACAAGCTTAGACTACTAAAAATTTGACTGTATCTTTGTAAAAAAAAGTTTCTTTTATAATAAAAATATTTAAAAGTTTGTATCTCTAAGAAGAAGTCAATAAAATTATAAATCTTATACTTTTTATAGTATTCTATCGATTATTATTGCCGATTTATTGCTAATATAAAATTTGAAACATTTGTTTGATTTTATAGTCGTTACTCTGCTGCTCAATTTTTTTAATGAATAACTTATAAAACAGCGTCAATTTTTGCAAAAATTAAAAATTAAAATTTTCTTAACAAAAAGGTAACAGCAAAATATGAATTTTAAGTAAACTGTTTAAAAAAAACATTTTCAACCGCTTTTTATTACGTTTGTTCCAGTTTTTTCAGGGGTTGTGAAATAGGAAACCAGTCAAATCACGCCCCTGTAGCCCATACCAAAACCAAATAATAGAACCAATAATATCATTAACGGTTCCAAAAACCTTGATAACATGTTTTATAATATCACAATAAGCTTATACCAAAATGCAACAAACAAAATGAGTTTCAATCATGTTGAATTGGATTAAATCTTAAGTAACTTTATTATAACAACAACGATAAGACCAAAAAAAAAGTAAATACCCCTCCACATTCATTTTGTAAATCAGTTGAAATTGGCAAACGCAAAGTAGAATTATTAGACAAACTTTTATAAAGAAATCATATACCAAAAAATATTAAACATAAGTTATATAAAATTACCATATTGGTGCAAACCAGGCACGTATCTAGGTACGTTTCTGCAAATCTACAGAAACGTATACGTGCGAAAAAAATTGCTGTTATTTCGTCCTGAAAAGCTTAGTATTCATTTATGCACTCCTGAGAGGAAATTTTGACATATATGTACTCTTAAACAAATTTTTTAAGTTTACTAGATTATTTCTGAACTATTAGTGATGACTTATATTATATTCCTTGTTTTTCATAACTTTCTCTACATCAATTTTAACCAAAGTCAAAGTTATGTTTAATGTACCACCCTAATTTTTACAAAAAGCTTTTTTCATTTGAAGTAATATTTTACTGCATAGTAATATAATTATATTTTTATCTATAAAAACTAATAACATTTGCTTCTTTTTAAACAATTTTCAAAAATCCCTTAAATTATTTGGTTTTATTTTTGTTTTGTACAACAACCTATTTAACAGTTTCATAGTATTACAAAATATTAACACTAATTTTTTGATACTATATTCTTAATTTTTATCATAAACTTAACTAAATGTTATCAATTTTTGCGTTCATTTTATAACTTTTTTAAAGAATCGCAGCTTGACAACCCGTTCAGCGGTGAAACTTAGTAACTGACTAAACTTATAATATGTTTATTTTAAGTTTCTAATTAGCTTTAACGTAAGCAGCATAAAAGTTAAGCATGGTTTAACTTATTCAAAAACTTTAATTAACAAATAAAATAACGATTTATAATATTGTTTAATGATTTTATTATACAAACTACACACATTTATAATGCTTTTGCAATAAAAACATTTTGTCAGTTAATATACAAACAACGCAAATAATATACCAGTAAAAAAAATAAATTAAAACAATAAAGAATAAGTACAAAGTTTTTACTTGGATTCAAAAAAAGTTGGTTCAAAATCTGTTTTACATTGTTTAAATTAATGATAAAGGCGAGAAAAAACAATTAAAAATAAAGATACATAATTTTACGTATTAAACATAGGTAACAAAATGTTTATTTGTTGATTCTGATAAGTGCAGATGTCTTCAAGTCTTTGACGTGTTTTGTGTCAACATCAACCAACAATCTCCTGTTCTTCGACCCTCTGTACCTAGCATTCAATTCAAACTCTTCAGTGATTGATTCACTGGGCTCAAGCGTTCGTCTGTAAAATACTAGATTTAATAAAAAAATATAATAAAGTCTACACAGCTTTGATTGGGTGTTTTTTATACTACTAAAAGATAAAATTATTCAATAATATGATCATTGCTCGCAGTGAAAAAGTATAAAACTCAATTTGTTTTGTTTTTATTTGTTATAAAAACTATTCTGAAGAATAAATAATAACATAAAAACTACATTTTTGATAAACACTTAATAAATTAATTATACGTCTTCTATCTTTTATTTTAAACAGTAAGTAGTTCACAAATATTAAACTAATTAACTTACGTCAGTTTTCTGTACACAGGTCTTAGCATGCCTGAGCCTTCAACTGAGAACTTAATATCTTCTAAAGAAACAGGCAGAGGGTTGGTGAGTTGAATAGAAACTTTTTTCGGGTCCAAAACGTCTAATGAAAAGTCATCATCGATCTGATAAAACAAACTTATTTCACTCTAATTCTAATAGTTTTTATAGTTTTCTTTATACTTAAAAAAAAAAAGGATTACACATGTGTAGTTATAAACTAAACTTTTTGTTTATAAATTAACATCTGAGACTATTAGCGTAGTAAAAATTTGTTGCTATTGTTTTGTTTCTTCTTAAAAGTGTTAGAGAGTAGTTTTAGAACATCTTAAAATTTAGATGTTACCGTAAATTAACTTAAGGTGAAATTATAGCTATTTAATTCACTAAAATTAATGTACCGTGAATCAGTTAAACATTCCTCTTTTACTTAAATGCGTTAAGATAGTTACATTTATTAATTGAACTTTACTTAAAATAATAACTTAAAATTTTTAAAATTCAAAATTGAAATTGCACTTGCTAACAAAAAACGCAGATTAATTAAGACAAGAAATTTTTTACACCTGCCCCGCACTTTTTGATTTGTGTTGCTATAAGTATCTAAAACTATATACAACATATTAATAATTGTAAGTGTAAAGAACTTTGATTATCTATAATTCTATTTATATTTTTTGTTTACTTTAACAATAATGTTAAATTTGCGTACTGATTTTTATAAGTTTGATTATATTAATTTATGTACACTTTTTATTGAGTTATCCATCGTCATCCTTTATTTTTACTTTTCAGATCTGAAGATCCCAATTTTAGCTAAAACGTCGTTGTCTTTTTGTAAATAAAATTATTATTAAGATGATAGTTAAAACGAAAATTTAATAAAACTACAAAATAATTCTTATTTATTTTAAAAACATAAACAAACCAATATTTTTACTGCTTGTTTGTTATCAATATCAAACTCCATATCGTCTGTGAACATGTCTCCATTCTCGATGACTTCCACAACTACTGTCAGTCTGCAAGATTGCTGGTCTGTCAACTTCTTGAAGTACTCATCAAACTCAACTTCAAACGCTTGAGACACCTCTGTAGATTAAAATAACAATCAATAACTATTTTAGTTAACTTTATTAAGGTTACAAAAATGAAGAATTTCTATACAATGTAAAACAATTTATTGTTAATTCTTGATTTATCATTGTTAGAGTTATTCAAATATTAATTTTAAAAATTATCTAAGTTAATTATCAAAAAGAATGCAAAAAAAATTGTTAAGTTGAAAAAGTAGCTATTTTTCTCAAAAAATTTATAGTATTCTAAACCATTGATTATTTTACCATTATATCAAATTTGTTTTAAATATTGTTTATCAATAAATACAGAAATATAAGTAATGCTTTTTTTAAAACATCTAAACACATACTTAATTAACTTATTCGAAAAATTACACTTACTTCCTTTAGGTTCCATCTTGACATCAGTATATTTTACTCTCTTTATAAACTTAGCCTTCTCACCAGTGTAGTTTGTGGAATACAAAACAGCTGTTACGTTGCAAGTGATGTTTTCAGCCTTGTCATTCTTGATGTGAACTTTTGTCGACAGCTTTTCGCCGTTGTAAACCTCGTCAATTTTTTCGATATCTGTTTGGTTTCAACAATGATTAACATTTTTTTATCTTTCTGAGCCTTTGTTTTGGTCGCACAAAGTGTGAAAAGAATAAAATTTACTTACCAATAGTTACTCCGTCCCCTTCTTTTTTAAGTTCAAGGAAGCCCTTGTGGTGGTCAAAGGCTGCACCGAAGCTGAAAGCTTTGTTAAAAGCATCTCTTTCTTCTTTTGTTCCCTCTTCGTATTTGTACTCATTGGTAATGTCATTTCTCAAATCTTTACCAACCTCTTTCGTGCTCATGGCTATTCCAACACTTCGCTTGTAGTGGGCTGCTTTCTCTGTTGCGTTTTATATGCGCTCATTTAAGTGTATCTTTGTTGATATCATACTAAAGTATTTCTAAAAGAAAATCTTGCTTTTTCACTAAACTAGTTTATTTTTCAGGTCCCAATTTTCATTAAAAGTCGTTTGGTTCATATTTATGTTATATAAACTTTCTATTACAGTTTGTTGCCTTACTACAAAACTTGTATTGTTTTTTATACTTTTTAAGTACATGTACGCAAATACGTTTTTAAAGATAAAAATTGTTATATATGCTTTTTTGTATATGTTTTTTGGGTTATGAATATGATAAATACTACGTAACTGCTTTACTAATTTTTTTATTTTTTTTATTAATT
The DNA here is from genome assembly GCF_965202585.1 of Thalia democratica. Taxonomy (NCBI): domain Eukaryota; kingdom Metazoa; phylum Chordata; class Thaliacea; order Salpida; family Salpidae; genus Thalia; species Thalia democratica. The sequence goes on from NC_139165.1 coordinate 67,399,415, forward strand.
TTGCATTGTATTCAAATTTTTAGATTTTGGTTGAATGGTACAAACTTTTAACAATGTAGTTTCCATCTTCTGGGTCTTCTTCGACCAGCCAAGTCACTCTGTCTGCATTCACTTCACCAAATACAAAACCAGTCTCAAATCCAATGTAAACTTCTCCTGTTATTGATGATATTAGTTGTATACCAGCAATATTTTGAAAACTAAGATATTGTACAGAAAAATGCAGATAAAACAATATTCTATTTAAGTTAAAAGAAATAAAAAGTGTTTCATTTTGCTCAAAATTTTAACAAAAAAAGTTTTGTATATTTTTCAAAAATGTTTTTTATATTGCACATCTCTAAGTTATCCAAAACACGAAAAAATCTTCTACTTTTAATTTAAAAGCAAAATTCTCAACATTAAAACCTTTTTTAATAGCAGCAAGAGGCGCAGGGCCGGTTTGATATAAACCCAAGCTGACTTCCTGGGGGGTTGAATCGACCGCTTGCCAACCTCCGTAACCTTTAGGGAGGTCAGGACGCGCCATCCATGCTTCGTTCCACACATGGAAGTTCCTGAGAAAAGCTACTTTAAAAACTTACCTTGCAAAATAAAGAAAAACTATTCTACGACACGAAAATAAATAAATTTAAAAGCATCTTTTTTTTTTTGCAAGCTATCAAGTAAAAAAAAACTAACCACACACTGTCGCCAGTAAGTTCAATTTCTTTTCCGTTTTTGTTGACGTATTTGTCAATTGTCATTGTTGCTTCGGTATCGTGAGCAGATGCGAAGTTGGTAGTGCTTCTTACGGGAATTCCTTATAAATATACAAACTTTATGCATTAAAATTGAGTAAAAAAGTTTTTTCAATGTTTAAAAATGCATGTTTATTTTAGTTTCCAGTCAGAGTTTTAATATTAAAAAAGATGGGTAACTAACAATAAATCTAAACTTGCTTTCTAATCAGTTATGAAGTATGAAAACAATCTACTATCTAACCTAAGCGATTTGTTGAATTAAAAAAAATGCACGAAATATCTTGTTTTTCATAAAATGGTTTCAGTTTTTGTCTAATAGGATATTAGACAAATCGTCTTAAAATTTTAAAACTTTTAATATGTAGAAAAATTCATAACAATTACCACCTAAGTAAGCAAAAGTCTACCAAATACAAAGGTACAGTTTAGAATCAACTTAAAGCTTTATAAACAATATTTTAACATCTAATAATGTTAAATATAAATTACCCAGAGATCTTAGCGCTGTTGTCATAACACCGCTGAAGACCCAGCACTGTCCATACTGCACTGGCTTGTTGCTGTCAAAACACTGCTGGAATATTTTCTCACTGCCAATCCACGACAGAGGAGAAGCGCCTCCTTCGTAATCTCCTGACCAATTACCGATCAGAACGTGTTCGTTAATCTGAATTATTAACAAATTACAAAATCTTAATGCAAAGACTACTCTTTTTAGAAAGATGCTTATTTATTTTAAATTTTTTGTGCTACTTTAACTTACCAAGTATGAGAGGGCACGTGATACCCAGACAGGGTTTCCTCTCCTTTCGATCCACTTGTTTGGCTTTTTCTTCAACCTTTTGTCCTGGTCCAATACTTTAAGAACGCACTCAAGGACGTGGTCTTCAAACTTTTGAAAGTAAAATTTTTATCAAATACTTAAAACAGTAACACGATTTTTTTTTTAATTTAATTTTAAATACAAACATTATTTACAAAAAACACGTTTGAGTAAAACTTTTTTTTCTAACTAAAACACTTTATCCCTTAATTTTATCATAATATTTTCATGAAAACTCTTTAAGAACTTTTACTAAAAGTTTCTAATAACCTGTGCAAAATTCCAATATTTTGGCGAAATTCTTCTGGTAGATCCTCTGTAAATGATACCTCTATCAGCAAGCACGTATTCGTTCCTTTCCTCGTCGTTTTTCATATAAACTTGGTCATCTGCGTAAAAATTACAAGTGGAAAAAAGAGCTACATTATATTAGTAAACTAGTTTTAATGTACCTTTACACCATGGGTTGAAAAGAATGTACAAGTCTGGCTCTTCATCGACCATTTTCTTTATTTCTCCACTTTCGAGTTTTGAGTGAAATTCAATGTAAGTTTTAAACCTAAAATGTTAAAAGTCTGTAAAAACGTTCACTATCACAATAACTGCATTTTTACTTAACAAATTAATGTAAAAAAAGTTTTATTTATAGAAACTTGCAAGCAATTATTATTGTGTCTCACTTTCCAATGATGGAGTTAGCAGGAATGCTAACACTGAATTCATAAACAAAAACTGTGACTTTCTCGGCAGCAACGGCAGGTTCAGATTCTGTTAAATGTTTTTATAAATCATTATTTGTGCAAAAATACGTGAAATCATGTTAAAAAACTTATAAACTAATTTTGATAATTCTTTTACTGAACTGTTTTAATAAAAACTCAAGGTTTAAAAAATTCAAAATTTACAATCAAAACTTAATGATTCCGTAAAATAAGAAGGATAACAAAAACATAAGACAGTTAAATATAGTGTAAAATACTTTAATATAACTATCTTTCGTTATTAACATGTAGTTTCTATATAATCATGAAATAGAAATTAGGTGAACTTATGACTTAAATTTCCCCCATTTATTACGAAATCACTAACTAAGAGTTTCTTATAAACAAAATAAGGATTTCGAATTTTTAGATTTTAACTTGTCTTTAAGAAACAGTATAAAGAAACAACTATCGTACCAGCATTTCTAACAAGTTCCTTTTCAATTTCTTTTTCTTCTTCACTTATCTTTTTCATTCCCCAGATGCCCTTTTTGAAATCTTCCATCAATGGACATCTTATTTTTGTGTTGGTCAAAAGTTGTGGGTTTGGTCCTGGTGTTTAAATTACAAAAGTTTACCTTGTTACAAATTTAAATATAATGAGATAAATTCTCCAACTCTTTTCTAAAATCGAAAAAAAAAAGTATTTTCAAACAAATATCATTACATACTAAAACTTTTTTTAAAAAGACAATTAAAACTCATATTCTTAAATTCAATTAAACAAACCAGTTCGAAGTTCAAGAACAACCGAGTCAAACTCTTCATTCAACTTTCGCTGCAGAGTTGCTTTGAAGTTGAAAGTCTGTCCTCTCCTGAGCACCATGCATTTCGTTTCGTACTCGTCCGTGTGATGCGCTTTCTCATTCACTTCTCTCATCCAATCACAATCCATCGTTTTCATTTTCAGTCCAGTTTCTAAAACAAGTTCAACGAATTATTTAATGAATAAACTGTTGTCTGAAAAAAAATTGAATTATCAAATGATACCGTTTAGCATTGAAATATGTATTTATTTAATTATATATTAACTTGTTTAAAATAACGGTACTTTAATAAACTTGTACTATGAATAACGATATATATCATGTTTATAAATATATTTTTCTCAAAAATTGTTTAAAAAGCAAAATTTCGACTTTTTATTTTACAGTGTTTCTTGCATGATAAAGATTAATTTTGTTTTTATAAATATCTTAATTAGCTTTTATAAAAAATATATCCTTGCTAAAAATTTGTTGTTGTTTTTAAAACGAAAAATCTAAAACATAACTTTTATTAAACTTTCAAAACTGTTTAATGCATTTATGTTGAAAAAGCACCTACAATTTTCAAATTTATATGTTTAACAAACCTACGTATAAAAACAAAAACTACAAGTAAACAAGTAGCAGTGTATCGCGAAAACTTTTATACAATTTATTTACTTTTTTCCTGGGACAAAAATCTCTTTTCTATTGTAATTTTATGAATACGATCAGACCACACCTTATAATCGTTTGCGACAATGTAATTTTTTTTACAATAAGCAACTTCTGAGGTAAACAGTTGATACTATAATTGTTATTATTAAGGTTTAAAATTTAGTTTTAGTGCATATTTGATAGAATGAAGTAATTTTTTTTTTTTTTTCAGTACTTTTGTTAATATTTAAAAATTTTCTATAGGTTTTTAGTGAACCTAATTTTTTTTCGAGCATTTGTTTCAAAACTATAAACAAACGTTTAACATCAGATGTTAGTTTAAGAAATTTTTATTAACAAGATAAAACGTAAAAAGTTGTTTCTTTTAATGACTATTTTTTAAATTTATTATCTAAAAAAAGTTTAATTTTAATGTATCACAAATTATTTTGGTAAGTTTTTTTTTTGTTTTACTTTAAACACTAATAATTTTTTTTTAAATTGTGCTCCAAAAAATAATTTACAAAAATTTTTAATCACAAAGCGTTTCAAGTATAAATATGGAAGCAAAAGCTTTTAATAGTTAAAATAATTTAAACATAAAATGTTCAAAATAAATAAAATAAAATTAATATTTGATTAAACATTTTTAAAAGATTAGCGTTTTGCTTTATACTAGTAATAAAAAAGTGTGTTTTAGCTGATTTGCCTTATTTTACTTTTTAGTGTTGTTAAGAAAAATCGCTAGTAACATTAAATGTTTATAAAACTAATCAATTTAATTAAATAAACGCTTAATGAAAAAATAAATAAAAAATACACAAACAGCCATTATTTGAATACTTTTAATTGTGTTAAATTTCTTTAAGAGTTATTGTAAGCTATAATTGCAGAGATTGTTAAAAACAAAATAACAGACATAAATTAGTAGCTAGCTTAAAAAAAAAATTGCTTAAATGTTCAAACTTAAACAGCCTTTTAAGTTTTTTTTGTTTTTTTAACTTCAAAGACGCTTCAGCAAACTTAAAACATAAATAAAACTTAAAAAAAAAAAGCTGAATTTATGTACTACATGTTTTATAGAAATGAAGAAAGTACTTTAAGTATTTACATCCTTAAATTTTACTTAATGTATATAAGTTAAAAGTGTACAAAAGTGTACCACTACTCTTTTAACCTTGCGTATTTTAGAAAAAGTATTTTTCGATGATAATAGATGAATAACAGTTAAAATTACTTTACGTAATTTTATAAATACAACGTTTATCTTTATGCACATTAATATTAACTGCTCATAAAATAGCCATAATTAGTTTGTACTAGTTAACTATTATTTTATCTAGATTCTGAAAATTTAGATTTTTTTTTAGTTTGAGGTTCAAAAATGAATTCGGATAAAGAGAGTTAACAATTCTAAAGTCATTTACACTCAACTAAATTTTAATTTAATTTTAATATTTGTTTTTATCAGAGTTAGTTTCAGCTAATACTAAGATAAAACTAGATAAATATATATTTTTTAAATTCTACTAGCTTATAGGCTGCCTCAGTGTAAATCCTGCGAGTCGATCTCGTAAGAACTTTATTAGTTATAAAAATGTATACTAAATAGGTTTAAAAAAAAATTGATAATTATTATTTTGTTAAAAAATAGTAAAGGTAGTACTAGTTTGAGTATCACAATTTTAAAATAATAAAAATATTTTCTAATACGAATTAAAAAGTAAAGCGGTACGCGAAAATAAGTATAAATCTAATAAATTTGACCCGTCGACTTAAAAAATTGCTTAACCCTTTTGTAGAATACAATTAAAAATGAAATATAATTAAAATTTTTTGAATTACATTTAAGTATTGATAAAAATGAATATGTGTCATAAAAAACAAAAAGCTAAGTAATATAATATAAACAATAACATGCTCCTTTAATTCCAATTAAGAAAATCAAATGCCAACGAATTGCAAATTTTGAATTTACCTTGTGGTTTTTCATAAACCACTTTTGTAACTTCTGTACCAATGACATAAACTAAAATAATTAAAGTGTTAATCTACAAAGTTAAATTAATATACACTATAACGTTTTAAAAAATAACTATACTTTATTACAGTATCAATATATTGATTTTGTCTATGCTTAATTTTTTTTTGTGTTTTTTTAGGGACTTTTTGTTTTGAAGAAAATGTATGAATTTTTAAATACAGACAATTTCTTTAAAAAAAATAAACTCTTCCATCTTTTTATTAATTGAAATCAAATATTTTTGAAAATAGTATTTTCGAATTAAGAAGTTAACTAGTATGTAAAGATTTTTTTGAAATTTTAGTACAGGATTTGCCTTGAACAGCTATTATAAACTATAATTTTCAACAAGCTTCTAAGTCACGACTTGACCTTATAAGTTTGTACTACAATCTTTGTAATAAGCCATTTTATCAAAAGTTGTTACTGGCAAATACCATGCTAATACTTTCACTAATTGACTATAGTTTTCTGAAACTTTAACAACTTTCATTTAAAAAACAGAAGTTAAGAAAGTTAAGGACAAACCTGTATTAGTTTTATTTAAATTCCTTACAAGATTTTATTGAATCATTTTTACTTCAATTAAAATAAGTAAAAAATCATTTTGATAAGTTAATGGTTATTTTCATAATAAGCTAAGAATTTATACAATTATAAAACTTTACCTTTACTATTTAAATTACCCTAGTACCATATTTTAGTTATGTATTATATAATTATTAGATTTAAATTTTTTTCAAATTAAAATTTCTTTGGTTTACTATAGTAAATATTCTAAAAAAGCTTTTTAGTTATTTCTTTAATAATTGATTGCTTGTTTTGACCACAAGATTGTCTTAGGTTTTTTTTTGATATAATGAATTGTAAAAATACATAAAATAATCTTACTTGTAAAAACTAGTTTATTTTTTCATTCTTTTTTAGCTCTTTTCAAATATTTTACTATATTCATAGTTTACATTTAGTTTTTATCTTAGTACTTATTATTTTGTTTTTGAACTAATCTGACCCATCCTGCACAAGACGTTAAACTGTCCTGGACAAGACATTAAAAGATATCTGTGGTATCAACTTGATAACTAAAATGTATTTTTGTGCACCATGTCCTAGAACCAAATATTTTGAGCGTTTTTTGCGTTTCAAAAAACTATAATGAAAGCTCAAAAATATTTTAATAAAGAAACTTGCTGCACAATGTTTTCATATTTTCCTTAAAAAGATAATTTTATTATGTTGTTAACTTTCAGTGGTAACTATATTTAATTTTTGAATAAATAAATTATTATTTGTTTTTATTGAAGGCATCCCTGTTAACTTGTTTTATAATAATAAATTCTTAATCTTGTAAGTTTTGGTTAAATAAGTTTGTCTGTAAGTATTTACAACTTAAGTATTCAAAATTTATCCTTTTTTTAGTTTTAACAAAGTTTTGTGTTTGAGTTTTAATAAAAAATCTTTATTTTAGCTTTTACACCAACAAGTTATATTCACTTTTTCTTGTTTTAAGCTGAAATTTTAAACAAACTTCAGCTAAAATTAGATAATAAAATAAACTATTCAGTTTAAAACTTCACTAAATTGTAAATTTAATTTTGTAGTTTTTGCCTCATAGCACTGATATATTTTTAAACTAAAAAAATTTAACTACTTTTAAGTTTTTAGTATTTTCAGTTGTATTTTTTTGATAATAAATAAAGAGTATTTGAATTATCAAATTGAAATTTTACTTAGCATGTAACTCAAATTAAACTATTTTTAACATTAGCTTCTCTTAAGTAAAGTCTCTGAAGTTATAAAAGGTGATGTATATTTAATCTTTTTGTTTACAAAAATATAAATCATAGAAATAAGAAAGAAATATAATTTACAAGTGTTTTATAAATTCCTACAAATTTTCAATGTTTCTTTTTTCTTTTTTTATAATAAATTTGATTAGTTATGTACTATAACGTCTGCAGTTTATTAATTTAAGTTTTTTATTATACTTTAGCTTATATTTTTCACATACTGTTAATTTAGGCTTGATTTGAAACAATTTCAATGAATAACAAAATTTTCAGTTGAATATAAGAACTTTTACTATTAGAATGTCAAAAAGAGGTTTCTAATTTTTTCAGCAAATAGTTAATCATAGAAAATTTACTTACTTGCTCCTTGAGGTTTTTTTTCTACTTCATCATCAGATTCACACTTGCTTTGGGATATACCCATTTTTGATTTTTTTTACAATAGACTTAAAAAATATAAGCTGAAATTTATTGTTCTTTAAATTTTAAGTATTCAATATGACAAATTTATTAAAAACAAAAATGAAAAAGCTCAAAAAAACTGGTCTAAGGACCTCCTTATACAAAAATAACTCTAAGCTACTTTAGAGTTTTATAACATGTACAAATTTATAGACATGACCACTATTATTATTTAAATTTTCAGTTTTACTATTTGTTGTATAACTAAAACAATGATTTTTATATATACTATTTTATTGTTTTGCTTTTTTAGATATTAAAAAAAATTATTATCAATATTAATTATTGCTGAATACATTTTAAGTTTAAATTATACCAAATATTATTTTAAAATCTACCTCATATATGATACGCAGCATTTATAGTATTAGAAAATGCCTATAATTGTTAAAGATTATGATTGGAATGAAAACTTAAAAAGTATTAACATCCATGTTCCATTGAAAGGTGTAAACAGATCTAAAGCAGATGTGTTTTGTGGTGAAGAGTTTTTGAAGGTTATTTAAATTGGAATATTTTGTAAGTTTTTCCAAATTCATAAATATAATTTAGCTGGAGTTTTAAAAGCTGGTTAAGAATTTAAAAGTGTTATGTTAAACCAATCAAACTAATTACAAAACTTGATAGTATTCAAAAGCAAATAAAGTGTAAATTGTAAAAAAAGTCATTCATCTTTTTTTTCCAACTACCAGATAATAAAATTGTATACTGCTAGTTGATTTTTCAGTTGACTAAATTTGCTTCTAAAACTTTAGGTTCACTTTCCACCTTATTTATTTGAAGCACTTTTATATAAGCCTATAAATGATTCTAAAAGTTCTACCATAATAAGAGACAATCTAGTAAGTATCAACCTTACTAAAACTGAAGAAGAACTGTGGGGAAGGTTATTATCTACTAAAAGTGGTAAGCATAGTTTTTTTTTAGTACAGTGTAATTATTAATTTTTTCAGTATATAAACTTAAAAAGAATAATTTTATCTTTTAGGACTAAATATTTTTAAATTAAAAATTATAAAAGTTATTCTATAATTGTTTTGATCAGTATTTTACAAAGTGTGCTCCTGTGCAGTGTGCACAGTATACTGTAGAAAACATGGTTTTAGTTAAAATAGCCCTTTATTGAAACTGGTATATAGAATACTACAGAAGATAAAGAGTGTATAATATCAATAAATTTTCTAAAAAAAAATTAATGTCATCAATTTTTATTTTTCTAAGTATGTATTTTAAACTTTTACTAAATAAAAAAAAAGTTAAAAGCATTTAGTTCATTTTGGTAGTAAATATTTTTTCATAAACATAAAGAGAAAAATATGTCATAAAATTTATGAAAATATCATTTAAAATAGGTTTTTTTTTTGAACTATTCCTTTTTATAATGATTTTATGTTGTAAATACTCTAAATGTTTAAAAAACAAGTGAGTAACGACTAAAAATTTGGAGTTTCAATTTGCATTTATATGCAGTTTTTTAGACTTTGATCTAGTTTTTGTTTTTACACATGACAATTGCACAATGTTTTTAAAAGATTAATTAAAATAAAGTCTATTAGTTTTGTGTAATAATATGCTAAGACTTTACCAAAAGTATGTAATGTCTTTACTAGTTTAGTTATTGTCATGTAAACTTTAAAAACTTATTTTAAATTTTGTGCACACTATATATAGTAAAAACAATTTTTCTATTTACAACTGTACAAAAAAGCAATTTTGTTCAAGTTTATATATATTTATCAAACATTTATTAACTACAAATTAATTAGTTTCAAAATCTATAAAACATTTAAAGTATTGCATAGTTTTAAAAGTTGTTGTTTTAAGGCGCTTCACAATACGTTTGTGCAATTTATTTAGTAACTTTTTAACTAAGTGTTCCTTTTATGACAACCATATTGAATACCTATTCTATCTGGTAATAAGTTTTATCTAATAAAATTAAGTTAATAATTTTAATGCTTAAAAACAGAAAGTACTTTTTATGCTCGAATTTTTAAGTCTGTTCTACTACTTTCTTTTACAACTTGAGCTTTTATTGTAGATGACAAAAAATATGTGCTCAGTAAAAAAATAGAAGCAATTGAGAAAGCTCAGAAAAAAACAAATGAAGAAATCACTGAAAGAAAAAGAAGTAAAGACCAAACAAAAAAGTACACTGTCCAAGAAATGATGAAAGTATGCTTAAAAAAACAATTATATATACCACACAACAAATCAAAACTTTTATAACTTATAAAACATAATTTAGTAATATTTGTAAAAAACAAATCTATAATTATTTTTAACATCACTTAGCTTTTAATCACGTTTTTAACGTCTGGTAACTTAACATCTGTTGTGAACCAGACTTTTTATTTATTTTGGTACTCACAGTCACTGCTAACCATTTAATTTAGTTTTATTTAGCTATGTATGTTAGTTTTTGCTTTTTTTTTTGTAAATATATAAACATATGAAAACATTGTAAAAAAAATATCAAATAAAGCTTTAATTAATAGACTAAATTTACGCTAAATAAACAAAAAAGTAATAATAACTTTAAATAGTTTATAAGCTGTACAATAACTTGATGAACTTGTAAATATTTTCAAAATATGTAAAATTAGTATAAATTTTTCTGAATTATACTTATATTTAAAAACTTAACTTACCCTTCAAGATAGTTTATTGAATAAAATTATGATATTTATACCTGTATTATATTCAATTAAGCTTTTCATAACAGGAAACTGCTGTAATTTCCTGTAGAGAAATTCTTTAATAAATATTTTGCTATGTAATATTTCACAATATTCAAAAAGTTTTTTGTAAAAATAACAGCGTGTAAGTTTTGTTTATATCTATTACCTTTTGATATGAAACTTTTTAAATTTATATTAAACGTTTACCAAAAATCATTTTTTCTCAATATTTTATGTATGGTCTCTATCTAGTAATTTTGAGAAAGATTTTTCCACTTTTTAATAAGTTTTAATGTTTTAGCTAGAACAAGGGGACCGGTCAAGAATAGAAGAAATAAAAAATAACGAAAGGGAGAAGGTTCAAAAAGACTTATTGGCTTGGAAAGAAATTAAGAAGAGGGAGAATGAAAAGCACATGATTGAAAATGCTCAAAAATCAGCATCTTATGGTGTAAAAAAAGAAAAAGAAATATTAGAAGAAAGTTGTACTAAAATAACAGAGCTAGAAGATGAAAGTTTCAAAACAACAGACAATAAGATTATATTCAATGATGTTTGCAATAAAAAACTTACACCAGGTAAGTTTTCCAACATTGTTTTTTTTTTGTATTATTGTTATATATGTATGTAACATTATTTAAGATAATATAAACAACATTACTTTAAAAAATATTTACAGTTCTTGATTTCAAAACAAATAAGTGTTTTTTCTATAAGCTGTTCAATAATATTATTTTTTTTTATGTTTTGATTAGAAAACTATAATCTAAAAGTTTGATTAACAATTGATGCAAAAGTTAATAAAAAATGCATATACATGCAAAAACAATATTGTGCAATTTAGTTTTCTATACAAATTTAATTTAATGGATTTTTTCAAAGACATGCTATATTTAATGATTATACTAGTAATGTTACTTTTGCTTTGATGGCTCACAAGTAGCTAATTTTTAAAAGGTGACTTTTTCGCAAGACATGTTACTTTTAGCCAGCTGGTCCTCACCTTAATCTTATTTTTAATTTTTACACAGTTGAAACAAGTGAGAAAAGCCTTAATTTAGCAACAACAAAGCGTAGTGGAGGAGTCAGAAAAAATCAAGGATCTATAACAGTGTCTTTCACCCCGAGACATTTTCCAACACCTGTGAGAGAATCAAAACTTTCGGAAGAAAATGAAGTAAGAGAATTTTTAAAACCAATAAGATAATATTTTTATTATCATTGTAAATCCATAAAAGCTAACGCTATTTCAAAAAACAGGAATAAATAAACATTACAGTTTTAAAGTTTAACCCTTCCTTTTTCTTATTGTTATGAAAAGCTGTCTTTGTTGGTATAAAGACGAGTTTGAAAAGCTTGTAGGTATAAAGTCTATAAAAATTTTATTTAATTTGTCACGCAATAAAAATTCTTATCAACTTTTAAGGTAGCTTCTTCAATTGAAGTTTATACGCGATGTTAAACATAATTTTAAGTTTTTCTTACTAGCTTAATCAAAAGTTTTTTGTTTTAACAACTTATTTTGTTTATTTAGATATGTGCGAATTGAACTTTAGTTTATTTTTAATCTAGAGCAAAACTCAACGTTTGGGCTTAATTTTTTTGTAAATGATTAAAACTTAAGACTCACCAAAATAAATAGTTTCTATCTTTGATCTAGTTGATGTACTTAAAAAGAAGTAATTTAAATACTTTAATAGTGTAAGGTTGTACGTTTTTTGATGCTTATATTTAATTTTAATTTCAGTGAATTTTAAAATTGCATGGAAACACAACTATTTAACTCTTACTGTTTAATGAATTAAAATAATTCATACACTAATAAAAAAGCATTATTTTAGCTACGATTTCAATATGGTAATGTTTAGTTAGTAGATTGTTCAATCAATTTTATCTTGGCTTATCATGCGTTTAAAATATGCGCTAGACGTAATTGAACTTAAAATAACAGTCTTAGTACGCTTTGTTTCACTTTAATCTTTTTCTGTTCAAACTTCACTTTTGACAATTAATAGCTTGATAGTTTAACCTAATTATTGTTAAAATCTACCAAAATAACACACTTGTTGATTAAAAAGATATCTTTGAAAACATAAGCTACTAAAGTAAACTTGATAATTTAAAAACAGAAAAAGTATAGTTGACAAATAGTTATTAGTCTTGAACAACTTTTTCACAAAATTCAAAAAGAAAACGATAGGTACTATTGTTTAATTTTCTAAAATCCAAGTTATCAACTGCGTAGAAAATGACTATCAATTTCATTATATTTTACTAGCTTTTTTTTTATTTGCTATACACCACACATTATGATACTAAAGTAATTTTGCTATTTATACTTATTACAAACAGTGGTTAAAGTTTAATTAGGTATTATATACACTGTTTGTAATTAAATATTACACTTAAGTGCAATTTTCAACACTCTATTTTAAAGATTAAGTAGTTAAGTTTTTTAGAGTAGCTTTAATTTTAAAGACGAAAATAGTTATACGATAAATAAAAATATACCAATTATATGTCATAAAATTAAACAAAACAAAACTTTTAAAGACTTATTGTTTAAAATCAAATGTTTTTATTTTGAATTGCACAATTTTGTAGTAATCACAATACAACTTTGATTAAAAAGTTTTGCATTTCTGTTTTTTTTTTTTTATACTTTCTACTTCTAAAATAAAAAAATAAAATAGTTTATATACCCTTGTATTTATCTTTATTTTTGAAGTGTATTTAGAAATGATTTTTTTTTGATAAACTAAAATATTCTGTATTTTTTGAAAGTTCGTTTTAATAAGTACAATTGTAATTAATTTATTTAAAAATTTTATTTTTTACTTATTCAAGACTTTTAATTTAAGATTTCGTTTTCTTTAAAAAAAAATCCCGCTACGTAGTAATTATTAAGTAGTTTTTAACAAAATATCTTATATAAGAAACGAAAAATATTTACAAGTCTTTCAACTTATTTAAAATGAAAACTTTTTTAAAATAGCTTTTCTATATTACTATAAATAAAAACGAAAAATAATCTTGTGTAAAAGCTAACCTATTTGTTCTACAACAAATATGTTTCTACTGTGCTAATACACTAAATCATACACACTCTAATAAGCTTTTCTTTAAAAAATTAAATTTCACTGAAATCAAGTTTTCAGAAGACAATGCAAACTGCACATGATAGTCTGAAGTAGGTGCGGCGATAACCGAGCGTTTTCGTCTCTTACACGTGCAAGTCTCTTTTTTCTTTTTAACAAATGGTTTCTTGGTGTTAGAAGTTCTCTTCTCAGGTACTGTTGGCGGTACTAAGTTTCCTAGGTTCCTATTGCCGCAAGCTACTGCTAATGTGTTGTCATAATGGTTCATATTTAAATTAAGCCGGGATTATGACTTTCTTTTGTGCTACAGTACATCTATTTATGCTTTATGTCTTACTTTTGCCAGAATATTATCATTATATTGCATTTTATAAAGTATAAGTATTTTAAACAAGGGTAAGAGTTAGCTCTTCCATACATAGTTCTGTATTTATTTTAAAAAAATAGTATGAAACATTTTAATTTTTGACAATACAGACTAAATTAAGCTGAACACAAAAATGTTTATTAAAAAAAATTACTGTATCATGTAATATTAGCTAACTATTAACTACACAAGGTTTCCGAATAAATTTGTTTTTATTATGAGTTTAGAAAAGTTGAAAATCTACTCGAACTAAATAAGTCTATCATCAACATTAGTTCATACATAAAGTTAAACAAACTCAAAATAACATTCAGAGCAACTAATTGATTGAAATTTTATTGCAATTTTTTTTTTGTAAACTATAGATTGTGTAATATTGTGCAGATAAACGGAAAAGCTACTTTATACTGTAAACTATTATACTGCAACCTAGTATTTCTATGTGTATTATTTTTCTTATAAACTATTTCTTATTAAGAAATTTCAAATATTTTTATCGAAATTATGTCATGGTGTGTATCTTTAAATGTAAAATACTTATAACCTCGTATACACTATCAAGTTTGTTTCGCACAACATTTTTTTATTGATAAAACTTATAACTTAAATTGTATTTAAAGTTTTTTATCCATAGTTTTCACATAGATGAATTCTTCAATTTTATGTTTTTAATTTTTTGTCACAAACATTTACTTGCAATTAAATAAGCAAAAAATTCTCAATATTAAGCTTTTGAATATAAGCCACAAGCATTTTAATTTTCTCATCTTAGTAAAATTTCACCATATTGAATTTTCTTTTTTGTTTAGCCTTTAGGCTTCGGTAAGTTTTACTAGTATAAAAATGAAATTTTATGTAAATGCGTTACATTAATTTTGAACTTTACTGTTATTAATTGCAAAAAAAAGTTTTTATGTTCTTAAAATTACCAATATATCATTTTAACTATGACCACCGTGCAAAAATATATTTGCAAAATAAAAGCTTTTTTTCTTCGAAAATTTTAAAGAGAAAGTAATAATAAAATCTAAAGAATTTACGTGCGTGAAATTCTAACAAAAAGTATAAAAGTTTCGCAAGCTTGAAATTTTTCGAATATCACATTTTTAGTGAAATTTTTTCAATGAAATTTTTCTGAAACAGTTTGTTTTGATTTTTTTAGTAAATTTTACTTTAAACTATAACTTAATTTTTTCACACATATTAATCTACTACATGGTTAGCTAATTTTTAATACTTATACATCGTATTCTTAATATTATTTTTTACTGCTACTATATTAAATAATCTATAAATTAAACAAAAGAGTAGTTAAAGACATTAGATGCTTTCTTAAACTTTTTTTTAATAAAAAACTATTGCTTAAGAAAAAACTGACTTAAGAGTTACCTCAGAGAAAAGAATTCAGCTCTCCTAACATTTTTATAAATGTATAAATACTGAAATTTAACAGTATAATAGTTTTTAATAAATAAATAAAGTTTTAAAATTAAAACTTTTAAGTAATTTTTGATGAAATGTAACTAACTTGAGCTAGTTGTAGCTAGCTTGAGTTTTCTCCGTGTCCTACTTTTAACATTCAAACTTATATAAACTTGTTAAATAGTATCATACTTTGTTAAGTGAAAAGTATCTTGCTTTGAAACTTTTAATTTAAAAAAAATTATTATAAACATTCCTAAGATTTTTATAACAAATACATATTCTCTAAATAAAGAATGTAAGTATAAATAAAAAACTTTAAAGCAAAACGTAAAAGCAGCATTTTAAACTAATCATGATACTTCATCCGTTTTCTAAAATTTTTAATTAAAGTAACATGTTTAAGATTTTTTATGAATATGAGTCACGCTTCCTTGTTATACAGTGTTATTCTTTTAACCTATTAAGTTTGAGTCTACAAATTTTTTTTTTATAAATACTTAAATATAAATATTGTTTTAACACACATAGTGCAAAAAGTTTTTACTATTTTTCTTATTCGTTTTCATTTGAAAAATTTTGAACTTACAAAATAAATTTCTTAGCATTAGTACAAAATTATTTTTAAACTTATTGTCTATTATTTATCAATATTCTTATCCCGTCTTTATGAACTGTCGAAGTTTTCAAATAACTAATTTAGTGAGTAAATATTTAGCTTAATATATAAATAGTGTATAATTACATTCAATATTCATTTGATCATATAATGTTCGGTTTTATAGATAAAAATAGTATGCATAAAGCTGCATACTTATCGGTTCTAATCCATGTGTCCCCTTGTTTATTTTTTTTTATCGTTTTTTTTTTTACTTTACTGAAATTTTGTAATTTTTTTTGACTAAAGCAAACGATTTTATTTTTTTGTTTGTCGCTGTAATGAATTTAAAAAAATATATATAATTTACTAATAACTTGAAAACAAATTAAATGTCTATAAATCTCTTAAAGCCTACGCTAAGTATTTTGAATGACATTATAAAGTTTTGTAATTATTTTATCAAAATTTTTCATTAAGTAGTTTATAACTTTAATAAGTTTAATAAGAACTGTTAATAATTTAACACAATAGTTTATATCTTGAAGTATTGACATAAACTTAAATATGATTATCAAGTTAGTTACAGCAAGTTATTATTTTGTTCATTTTTAAATTGTTCTAAAACTCGAACATGCGTTATTAGTGGTTGGAAAAACAATACGAAGCAAGAAAATCATTCAAAATCGAAGATCCGGATTTGAAAGAACATGAGCAAGACCCTGATTGGTTGGCTGATAAAGCGAGGTTTTTGATTGGTTTTAATTGTTTCAAAGGTGTTGTTCATCAAAAGCTCTTGAAATCTGATGCTTCTTGATTTTTTTAAGCCTTGTTGTCTTTTTTCAAGCATTAGTAATAACTATAGAATAAAAATATTATAAATGTTCAAATAAAGTAGTGTAATTTTCAACAGCGAGCTATTTACTTCTGGGGACATTCAGGGAGCAGTAAACGCTTACACATTAGCAATTAGAATCCGACCAAAGATGGCTTTGTGAGTTTGCAAAATATTTTGATTTGTAGCAACTTTAAAGTATGTCTGAGGATTTTATATAGTATAAAGTTCAGTAGGAATTTTGTAGGTTTCATTTTGTTCTTCTGAAAGAAGTGCAAAGCTGTTAAGTTATACAGTTTTACACTTTTTTCTTAAGAGTATGGTTACGGTTTACAATACAACTTTTCCAAATAAAATTTTTAAGAACATGTTGTTCTTTCTATTATGTTGTTTTCAGTTTCTAATCAATCTAAAAATAGTATTTGTTTAAATATTTTAAAGCTTTGAAAAACTGAATGGTCGTTAGTTGTTATTAAGGTTAAATAAAAATATAGTTTTTCGAACTTATAAAAGAAATGATAGGGTAGGATTGCTTAAATTGTACTGTATCATTGATTTTTGGAATTTTTATTTTAATCAAAAACTTTTGTTATATCAGTTTTTCGATTTGATTTAAGGAACCATAAATTTAGGAAGCTTACTGAAAACAAAAGAATTCTTGTAATAGCTGTTATCAGTTTACCTTTTTTTATAACCTTATAACTATTAAATAAATTTAATAGATTTAATTTTACCTAAATATTTTTGGTAAATTATTTTTGGTTATTTTGTAAATAAAGCAGTTGATCATAATAAGTAACACTGACTGTTCTTAAAATAGATTTTGTATGCTCTTTGATTAATGGTTAACATAGTTAAATAACGTTAAGTGTGTGTTACATAGCAAATTTTTGTAAAACTAAGCTGTAAAAAACTTGTGATAACTTTACTCAAATTATTAGAAAGTTAAACAGCTTTAAGCAAAATTTTACTCAATTGTCGAGATTAAGTGTAACGTAAATCGTATGGTAATTTGCTGTCACGCAATTTAAGACAATTTTAATATTAAAAGAGCTTGCGACTTTCTACTTCAAAAAAGTTTGACCACACCTTTATGTTGCTACACAACAAACTTTTGGTATAATAAAATGCCTGCTACTTTACATTTTCAATTTAATCTTTTACAATACGCATTTTAAACAAATTTCATATAAAAAGTTTTTTTTTAAAGTTCCATTCAAATTTCCTTTTACGAAAATGTCAAACTGAAAAAACTTAATTAATTTAAACCAGTACTTTAAATCGTTATGGGTATCTTAATACTTACTTCTAATACTTAGATTTACTGGTCCACTGATTTCAAAAGCTAATAACAAAGCATAAAATTAAATTAAATTTATTTGTATATAAACTGTTATTTAAAGAAAAAATAATTGTTGCTTGTAATAATTTCTTTTAAATATTCATATAAAATAGGTAAGTTTAAAACAGGGATAACCAACATGCAGTTCACTATCGATTAATTAAGTTTATGAAGTTTATCTTTTCTAATTACTAACTAGATATTTTTTGTTAAACATCAATTAATAGACTTTTTTCTTCTTTTTTAAATTACAACGTATGATAATGCATTTTGTCTAACCAGTTGTATTAAGAGTTGTTTTTTTTTTGTTGCGTAGTTATATGTTTATGTTTGCAATGCGACCCATAAAGTGAAAAAAAGTTGGACATGTTTGGTGTAATACAGGATTTCCTAAAGTAAGCAATATAGCCCCTAGTTTAGAGGTTTTGGCTATCAGGAGACGTTAATTAGTAAGTCGGCAAAAATTTAAATGGGTAATATGTAGTAAAGGAGTGATATCTAGTACATGGGAGGAGTTATTTTTAAGATTTCTGCTAATGGGGCGTTTATGAAGTGATTTCGGGAAACCCTTGTTTAAAATTATATACAGTTTGGAAATTTATTTATGTAAATAATTTTTTTTATAAAAATTTAAGTTAATAAAAATCTGTTACTTGTAGAAAACTTATATATAATTAGTATTACAATATAAGCAAAAATAACTGTATTTTACTACTTTGCTAAAGTGTAGTGATTAAATGATAATTTTAAACACGCAAAGAATGATAACAAGTTTTAACATTGTTGTGTATAAATAAACTTTATTGTTATCGAGCTTATATTTTTTAACTTAAATTTAAACATAAAAAGTAGCTATATAAAGTTTTAAATAACTAATAACTGTTAATTGAAAATTTGGTTCAAAATGCGCAGTATATGTCATAATCAACAAAGTTCCTTAAAATATTTCGTTTATTATAAACTTTATCATGTATCTGTTGAATAAATTCCAAGTTTTTACACTATTTACAAAGTTTTGTGACTTATCTAATGTAGTCAAGCACGGAACTACGTTTATTTCTTTAAAAACAAATTATTTTGTCATAATAGTTTTGATTATTCACTCTCGTTTAAAAAAAGTTTATTTAGTATAACTTAAGCTTTTTATTACTTCCGATAACTACTTTCGCTTATAAGGTTCTTGTTTCTTTTTGTTTTATAGGTATTACTACTTTGATTGCATATATAATTTTTATGTATGTCAACTACTATTGTGCTGTACATAAAAAAATTAATGTATTGTTCATGTCAACAAAATAAAAAGGAAGTTCCTTATAAAACTACAGTAACTGCAATACTTCCTTTTTAAGTTGATAGTTTTATTTTTAATAAAATTTAACATTAGATACTATTCGAATCGCTCTGCATGCCACTTGAAACAGAGGAATTTGTACAAATGTATGGAAGATGCGTCAAAAGCTTTGGATTTGCTGAACCCTCCTGTTGAACAAAACGCTAAACTTCGACTCAAATCTCACGTAAGAAGAGCTTCTGCGTTTTGCAACCTCGAGCTATATGTAGAAGGTTTTTTTTTTGTATTTATTAAGCTTCGAGTTTTAACATATGTTTTTGATACGTTCATACTTAAGTTATTGCGCCTTTTTTTTTTGCACGAACCTACTTTTTTAAAGTGTAACTTTTAATTTTTACTTAAAATTTTAAAGACATCAGTTGTAAAAGATTCGTTTAAAAGTTACGATTCGTGCAATTTAAACAACGTTCCTTGTTGATGCTTGCTAATTTTTAAATGCTTGTTGGGAGTTTCCTAAAAAATTAAACTTAATAATTTGAAATTTATTATTATTTTTATAATTTTGTTTTTTTAACCACACAGTTTATTTTTAAATATTGATTTTTTTTTAATTGTTATTTTTTATGGTTTTTTGTATACTTTTTGTTTATAAAACGAACAAGGATCCAATTACAAAAACTGCTCGAAACTAAATTTAAAGCTAATATCATTTTTTCGTGCTAATAATTCGAGTCTAAGATGTTTCAGACCAAAAGATTACTAATTTATTTCAATGACGAAAGTTCTAAAAGTAATGGCTGGAAAGTTTATTTCATGCTTAAGACTATGTTCACAATAATTAATTTTAACTATAGTAAACACTAAATGATTAGTCTTCTACCCCTACTGTTTCAGATTCTTTTAAATGTTATTAATTATTTAACTTTCACCTTTAAACGAATAATTTTTCTTTTATAGCTTTGCAAGATTATGAAGCTGCTTTGAAAATTGATCCGAAAAATAAAAGCTTAATAGAAGATGCTGAAAAACTAAGAAAAATCATACAAAGTGAAGAATAACTAATCATTAATTATACTCGGGAATAATGATAATTTATATTATTTTACTGTGATTTTTTAACTGTGATTTGCTCTTTTATTATTTATCATAAATTTTTTGATTTTTTGTTACAGCTAGCTTTTTAAACTGTATAAAAAACACTAACAGTTTTTATTTTTTAGTATTTTTGTACTACTTTATACTTTTTTATACTCTACAGCTTCTTGAAGGAACATACGACAGTTTCAGTAAACTTTAACAAAAACAATTTGTATAGCTTTTAGAAAGCGTTGTTGATTTTTACTTTATACAGTATAAATACTATCATTAAAGATATTTAATCTTTTCAGTATAAGAAAAATAATTGGTGTCAAAAACATTCTGAGGTTATAAATTTATAGCTATAAAGTAGATAGCATGCATAAAAACACTAGTATTTTAATTTTTGTAATGCATTTAACACTTATACAAAATTCTAATAGGTTAGCACAACCCTGCTATAAATATAAAGTACTTTCAACTTTCTTATTTCAATAGTTTTAAAAAGTACTACATTACAAAAGTATATTTTCACTACGCCAAAACATAACGAATAATATAATTTAAAGTATGTGCAGTTATTGCCATAGTTTTTTATTTAAAGTATATTACTGACATGAAAACAAATTTTCAAAACTACATCGTAAAAATCATTGCAACACCAAGTTAATAGTATATTTTAAAACAGGTCATGTAACAAAGTTATATAATTTCAAAATTTTATACTTGTTTGTATGCGTTAAAAAAGATATAGTTTTTTACAAAACTCCTACTCATTTAGAAGTTAAATGAGAACACAGCAGAACTAGTGAAAAACTAACAGGTTAAATTTTAGGTAATAGCACTTTTCACATACTGATGTATAAGTTAGACTATCGGAAAATTAAAAGATGGTAGAAAAAAGACCTTAAATAACTTATTTTAACCTAATTTTTTCTTAACTAATATTTTTAGCTTGTAATTTAACCTCTATATATATATATAACTTACAAAGAATAAGTATATGAAAAAAATTATACAATTAAATTTAGCTTTAAATTAAGCTTTATACAAACTTTTCTAGTTTCCGGGCAAAATATACTCGTAAAATCGTTTATCCGGTTAGACTTATTTAAAATACTTTGCAGACTGCGCAACTTTTAGAAGTTATAATTTTAACACTGAAAATGAGCTTAAGGGCACATTTTAAATAATTTGTTAAAAAAAGCTCAATTTTGTCTGTTTTTTCCAGTTGTACTGTTGAAATAAAATTGATAATACACCTTTTTTAATAACCTAGACAACTTAAGTTTTTGTGTGTATTGCTCTTGCCAATTAGTTTTATTTATAACTTCTTTTCATTCAATAGAAAATGTAGTATCTAGTTTGAAATTTTAAGTAATTTAAACCTATTACAAAAGAGAATATCATTTAACATGTTTGCAAAATAATAAGGAAGTTCCTTGTAGGTTCATAATAGTTAAAATATTTCCTTCTTAAATTCATAATTTAACTTTGAAAAAATTTTTAAGTTCATGATACTATTCAAATCGCTCGGCATGTAATTTGAAACTCAGTAAATTGTACAAATGTATGAAAGATGCGTTAAAAGGATTCGCTGAAACCTTCTGTGAAACAAATCGCTTAACTTCGACCTCAATCTTTATACAAAAAGACATTTTTGATCTTTAATCTATATGTAAGGTAAAAGTAATTGTATAATTAGTAAGCCTAAAAATCTTCTTGTTGATGATAGCGTAGTTTGTACTGATTTACAGCAGTAGGTTTGAATTGCACTAATTTTAAAATTAAAAAAAAGAAATTAATATGTAAATCAATATTTAAAGAAAGAAAGAAAAAAGTGAACGCTCACAACTATGGATTGTGGAGAAAGACCTTTTAATCATCGAGCCTCACACCATACATTTTTAGAGCAGTTTTAATTAAAACAATAAAAAGAAAATTAAAGTTAATATAATTGTTAAATAATAGTTTTTTTTGAGTAGTATTTCTTAAATTAACTTAAAAAGATTCTTTTTTAAGAAAAAATAGGTTTGCACTCTTTTTTTATACCCATTTTTGACTATGAAAACCATAGTCTACCATGGGCACCACACCGTCTCCTCCCTTAGATTTCAATACTTACGAACATGTACGTTCACATTTTTCTTGTTGCTCTTTTTACAAGAACAACTACGAAAAATACAATATAAAGTTTTATAAGAACATTAAAAGGCAGAAGTTGTAAAAGTACTATTAAAAATAAAAACATATGTCTCATATAACAGTGCTTCTGAAATAGGGTTCCGCGGAACCCTAGGGTTCCGCGACGCCTCTCAGGGGTTCCGCGAAGCCTTTTGAAATTTAAAAAAAGAACATTTATTTAATTTAACAGTTTATGTAAAATTAAAATCAGGGGTTCCGCGGAAAAGTTGAACTTTTGAAAAGGGTTCCGCCACTAGAAAAAGGTTCAGAAGCACTGTCATATAGGATATACAAATAAGAATATACATGAGTATAAAACATAAACTGTAAATCATACTATACTTTAATGAAATCTGTAAAGTTTCTTTGTATGTGCTAATTTTATTAAAAATGAAAACTAAGTATTTTGTACTTCTAGTATATGTTACAACTCAGTTATGATTGCTAGTTCTTATAACTATCATTGTTGTAAAAACTTAATAAATACCTAATTAACTTTACATAAAAAAAATTTAAAAAGTAAAACTTTATTTATAGAGTAAACTTAATAATGGATCAAGGGAAAAAAAATATATAAACTATATAAAAAAAATTTAGGTACGTTTCTGCAAGTCTGCAGAAAAATATACCTATGTACGAAAAAACTTGCTTTTATTTCAGCTTGAAAAGACTCTGCTTTCTTAGCTTTTAGCATTCATTTATACTTAGTTATGTACTCCTGACAGATAATTTTGAAATTTATGTACTCTTTAGTATTTTTAGTGTCGTAAAAATTGAACGAGTTAAATACATCTAAATTGTATACATTTAGCGCGTTAAAGATTTAATTTGTCAAAAAGATGCATTGCAAAATTTATTCTAATGAAAGCTGTAGCTCTTCTTTTATTTTATGTTACAAAAGTTTGCATAATTTGATCTTGTTTCTATTAACTGCGTTAAATGCTTGATTTTGAAAACAATATAAATGTTGTTAAGTTAAATCGTGATTATCTTATACCTTATTTTCAATAAACAAGGTTAATTAATTGAGATTTTTATTTGTTAAACTAAGTTTCACACTTTAATGGATCTTCAGTTAAAATTTAAATCTTATTCAAATAGAATTATATTTACTTATATTCTTATAATTTTATTTAGTTATATTTAAACTTATTTTCAATGAAAGTTTTATGTGTTTACACAAGTGGCAACACATAAAGCAAAATAAAAGTCATACGAGGTGTGGAACAAGATAAATTGCCTTGTATACAGTTATCGCCTATACTTAAAAAATCCATTTTTGAATTATTAACAAAACTGCATATTTTCATATTAAATTTAATAACATTATAGGTACTTTAAATTGCTGTGTTCCCGCTAGGACGTTATCACGCGTCATTTCAGATGTTTTAATTTTTGCAACTTTTTTGAGCTAGCCACGTCCCTGCACATACTTAAAAAATTTTATTACTTGTATCATGGACTCATCAGCTGTTTTTTTTAATAATAGTATTAATAACCTAACAAGTAAATAAATTTCAAATTATTAAACATACTTAAGTATAATATTGTACCTCTGTAAAAAAAACTCTATTCATCTAACTCATGAACTGATATAAGAATCAAGTTAAGTAAAATAAAAACTAAACAAACCTATCTGTAGCCACATTGTCATTAGAGACAAAACAATAACACTAAATCCTAAATTTAAAAATCCAAAACAAAGCCATCTCTGCCCACACCCAGTCAAACCACCATCAGTCAGCCCAAAAATAGATTAAAATTATACCAACACAAAAAATTTATCTTAGTTGTTAAAAAATATAGAGAAAACTAAGTTTTACTTTTATCTGATTAATTTTTAAGTAAAACTATTTTTAGTCCCGATTGAAAAGCTCGAAGGTAGCTCTAATCTTTTAGGTTTCTTGGAAATTTACTAGGAATTAAATTGTTTTTTAAATGAAATTCTAATGTAGCCTAAGGTTAGGTAAACAGTTTTATCTAAATAAATAAAGTAATTCTTTTTATAAAAATAATCTTATCAAAATTAGTATTTTCTATCATTATGCTTTTTTCTAAAAAACAATATGTTTACTTGAAATTTATTAAATGAAATAAGTTAAATTCACGCTTTAAGTATACATGTGTTGGAACATATTTTCGATGCGAAGTATAAAACTTTTATGTTTTAAACGAACACATTCAAGATAAAAAACTACAAAGTTTGTAATTATATTATCAACAATTATTGTAATTGAGTTAAAAAGCTGATTTGATAAAAATATACAATTTAGTCTATTAGCTTTTAGAGAAATTAGAATTTACTAAATCAAAAATTTTTAAGAGGATATTTTTTTGGTCCAAGTGTGCTACTTATTCACAATCTTTGAATTTTTACGGTGTAAAGAAGAAAAAATCTAAAATCTAATTAAGCAAAAATAATAAAAATTGATCAACTTAGAAAATAAAACTTTATTTTTTTATTAAAGTCTATGAAAACATCAAATACTTATATGCTAAAGTAACTCTTTAATGGTTGATTTATTAATTTTAAACTTGATTCGAACAAAAACCTATGTAACGAAATCACGTCAATTAGCATAACGTTTTCATTATTCAGGCTTATATTAGGGATTCCTCGATTACTACAAACAAGGGAGTTCTGGCTACTAGTGGGCTATAAATAGTAAAGAGGCGACTAATCTTAACAATTAATAATTATTACTTTTCACAGAAACAACTTACAAACTTATGTAACGTTTGTTATTATGATCAAATAATTTAGTTTTTGTATCAGTTTAAGGTATTTAGTATTTTGAACTTACTATTTTAACTTTAGTTAAAACCATTTGTAAAATAACATTTGATACAATAAATAGATAAACCATTAAAAAAAACATGAGTCATACTTACCGTCAGCACGTATTTTACAAAGACTTATAAGTTTTTAGTAATGTACAAGTTTTCCTTTTAATTTTGTTGTAAATTAAACTAACACTAAAAATGTGTTCATACATGTATACATTTTCAGCAGTTAATAATACTTACCAATTTTTGAATGCCAACTTTATATTGCATAATAAACAACATAATAATAATAATAACTTTATATGCTGTTTATTAATTAGATATTATTAGTTATTAAATTTTAACTTAACGAATACTTTTAAATTTAAAGCTGTGTAAGGACAAGACATTAAAAGGTATTCGTGGTGTGCGACTCGATAACCGTCAGGTTCTTCCTGCACCAGGTCCTTGGACCAAATATTTTGAGCGCTTTTTTTGTCGTTCAATAAACTATATAGTTGTATTTAATATGCATTTAATACTAATCTGAAAAACAATAGTTTTATTAGAGACAATAAAAATATTGAAAATTCATATAAATTTACGAATAATGAAAACTTATACAGTTTTGCTGTAACATTTTACGCTGATTGTTATGGCTAGCTTTTGAAACTATACAAAATTCAAAGAGTAATGTTTTATTGCTGTATTTTATTCAATTAACAATCAATTTTCTTTAAGGAACATACGACATTTGCAGTGAAATTTATTTAAAAACGTTAGATATACAAATGGCTGTTCAAAAGCATTACTGATATTCGTTTTTCAGTGTTGATACCATTATAGGAAATTTTTTATAAAAAAACAAAAAATATAAATTATTTGGTTTGAGAAAAAAAATGAGGTTAAACACAGATCGTCATAAAGCAAGTAACATGCATAGAAACAAACAAAATATTATATCCACAGAATGGCAACTTATACATCGTCGCAGTTGTTTGCCTTTTCGTCAATATCATCGGTCGGTCTGCACAAATCGGACTGATTTTCAAGTTTCGGATAATCTGGTAACATCTTTGCCTCCCCGATGAAGTCTCTTGGGGTGTTCAGCTCCCCGTCCACAAGCTTGTACGGAACAAAACCCGAGTAAGTGTGGTCCGGTTCTTCGTCAGAGTCAATCTCCGGTCCCATGTCCAAGAACTCGTTGGTGTTGTATGCGTCGACCAGCATGTTTTGGCTGTCCATGTTTGCGACATGGACGCTTTGAGCTGGAGACTTTTTACTTTCTGCTTCGTTTTCATTCGTAACACTTAATTTCAGTTGCGTCTGTAGTTTGAAAAAAATGTCAACACTAATCAACGACTTTAAGGTGTTCAAAATACCCTGAACAAAACTTTCAAAACTTTAACAACTATAACATTATTTCAAACAATCATAGTTTTAGTATATTTGAATGAAACTAAAACATGTGTAAAGTTATATTTTCTCTAGATTTTATTAACTTAATAAAGCAACTAAAAAATCTTGTAAAACCCAAAGCTGGTATAAAAAGCGGTTTAAAACTAGTCTAATTAAATCTTTTTATATTTATACAAAATAATGTTCAACTTTAAAAATAAGTAAACTATAACTTTTTTACGTTTTTGTGAAATTAAAACATTTTTATTAGTAAAAACTTGATTTATTAGTGAACTTTTTTTTATGATCCTTTAAACTGATTTGCTAACTATTAACTTTTATAAAAAAACTATATTTTTGAAGATATTTTGGGATGCTTTTTCTTAGTTATACAAATAAAATATAATCATACTATAAAAAATCAAACACCTTCTCTTTTTTAATTTCAACCAACTCTCTCATGTTTTGTAAGGTAGTGGTCAAATTGACAAAACCATGGCACTTTCCCGTCACCCAAGGATGATCTAAAGCTTCTTCTGCAGATATCCGCTTGCTGGCGTCCAAGCACAACATTCTCCTTATCTAATTTTTAATTGAAACTAAAACATTGTTATTATGAAAATTGTAAACTACTTATAAAAGAAGCAACTCTTTCAAATAGAGTATCAAACTTGGTTACTTTTCGAACGCAAAAAAAGTAATAGTAGATGATTCTTCCTAGAAAAAAAAGAAGAAGAACACTGAATTAACTTCAAGCCTTAAATTATAATATGTGATAATGTTTTAATACATTATAGAGCTTGTTGTAAACATCAAAACAAGAAAATATTTTTTTCCAAAATCTAACCATCTAGAACTCTGAATCAGTTTGGTAATTTTAGAATTTGAAATAGACTTTTATATAATTTTTTAGATTACGATTTATTAGTCTTTAATTACTACCCTACATCTGACTTAAGCTGGTGCTTAAATACTTTACATCTTAAATTTGATTTTAATTTGATTCATCTATTTGGGAAATAAAAGAAAAAGTACCAATGTTGATATTCCTCATTACAATATATTAATGCAAATAATTTCTTGCCACTAACCAAATCTTTCGCATTGAGTGAGATGGCTTGCCAATGAGGCAAGTTGAAATCGTACTCAGCTCTCAAGATTTTCTGAAACATCGCTTCATTTCCACTTTCGTCATAAAACGGCTCGGATCCACACAATCTACAATATTTCAGAGCTTAATTTTTTGAATTGTTTTGAATTACAGAACAAAAACTTTACGGTTTTAATAAAGTCAACTTAACAGATCAAAGGTTTCATTTTTTAAAAGTCTTAAAGTACTTTTTTTACTTTTAAGACTTATCTGAATTATTTATATATTTTTAATAATAAAATGATAGTTAAAAAAATCGTTTTTTTTTTAACTGAGAACAAGGAAAAACTTGTGAAAACTTATAACTAAATAATATTTTTTAGTTAATGGTAATTTTTAAGGACTTAAAAACAAAATTATACTATTGGAATTAAATTTAATAATTTAAATTTTTAAAATCTAAACATAAAAGTTTTCTTACGACTTGTCAATAAAAATATATTCTGATTTTTCAATAACAATGTTATGAATTTATTCTTTCAATACTTTATTTTACAAACTAAGTTTCGGTCAAGATCTCGTCAGTGCTTAAATAAATCTAAAAAGATATGTAACAGTCATGTAACAATAACATTCAAACAATTAAATAAAAACAAACTTTTACTCAAAATTTATACTTAAAAACAAAACTAATTTTAATATCAAGATTGAATTTATGGTAAAGTTAAAATTTTAGTTTCAAAATCAATATAACAAAAAGAATAATGATAAAAGCTGTGTGTAGCTTTCTTTTTTCTTCTACTTAATTTTCAAAGTAAACATTGCTTAAGTAAAAATATAGTTAATGGTACTAAGTGAGCTTTTTGTTGAGATGCATTTTAATATAGCTAATTTTAATTATGACGTAGTTATTGAAAATTTAAACAGTTTTGTGCTTGTAATAGCTGTGAAAATTTGAAATTTTGCCTGAATGCTTTTTATAAAAACTTTTAGTTTCAAGAAAATAGTAGCTATATAAAAACTTTTAAATAGCATGCATAAAACCTATATTAAGGACAACTTAAGACTTAAGTTTTGAAGTAGAGGTTTCTGAAGTGCGGGCAGGAATAAAAGAGCTCGTACCGTTTATTTAAGTAGTTACCCCTTCTGTCGGCTTTGGCAATCGCAACCTTTTCTAGTATGCAAGTACTGCAAATGCTTTGTGGGTTTTTGGCTTTGCCAATATGGTGGATTACTTCCCAGTCTATTTTATAATCAATGTTGTTATTTTTAAGTTTCCATATGTATTTTGATATTTCTGAGCCGTTTCTTTGTAGTTTTTAAAATCACTGATATGGTTGTACCATCTTTTTTTTAACGTCCCATCCGTTGATCTCAAATAGTTTTTTGTTTCGTTATCTGATCTGATTGTTGCTATATATATATGACATTTTCAAATAAGCATTTGTTATTGAGAGGACATTTAATTTTTGTTCGACAGTTGCAAAGTGTTTCGTTTTCTTTATCGTTTTTTGTTTTTAAGTATTTTCGATTATGTTTTTGGATTAATTTCTTAATATTGCTCATGCAGCTATATGAAATTTTACAGTTATTTCTGTTTGTACTTTTGTTTAACTTGTGGTCTTCTTAAATATGTTTATCTAATAGCTGCAGAAAAGCTTTACCTATATTGGTTCTTACTGACTGACAGAAGGGTGGGTTGAAGTAGATTGTTTTTCTTGTTTGGTTGGTTTCTATTTGTTTTGGCGGTTTGAGTATTTAAGTTTGTGTTTGAAGTTTGAGTATTCTGGTATCTGTTAAAGCATTCTAGTATCCGGTTATTGATTCTTTTAAAATTTCTTCGGTTTTTGACAGTCTATTGAGTCTTTTTTCGATCATTTTTTGGAGGTTCTTTTTGATAATGGACGATTGATTCGACCACTTGTTAATATAATGTTTATATTAATAACAATGTTATGTCTAATAGTAGAATAAGAACTTAAAAATAAAGATACCTTTAGTGTTTAAATTTTTTATTACCAACTTACAAATGTATCAGATATCCTAAAGTTATTTGAGTTTCAAAATAATTTCAGTTACTGTGTTTCTTTATTCTTAAGTATTTAAAAGTACTTTTTAATTTTTTTAATAAGTTTAAAAGCTTTTTGTGGGTCGGATTTATAAGAAAAAAGTTATTTCTGGCTGCCATAGTCTTCAAAAATTCTTACTTTAAAAAGTTGATTGATAATTAAAACCTTTTTTTTAAGTTATACAGTCACTACTGTTTACTCTAAGTTAATTTAAAAGCACATAAAAATGCTTAAGATTTCTTGTATTTTATTTATTTTTTCAACCTAAAAATAAGTTTTGAGCAAGAAATATCTATTTCAACGAGCAGAATCTAGGCGATAGGCCATAGCCTGGTTGAAGCCATATAATTTTTTTTTGTACTAAAATAAATCGTTTTGAAAAACTTCATAGCTTGATTATAAACTGATTGATTTCAAAATTGAAACTTAAATTCGAAAATAAATAATAAATTTAAGTTGTGTCAATTAAATCAGTTAATGGCAATAGAATAGATAGTCAACACAACATTGTATGTACTTTATTTCTTTAACACTTGTCAAAAAAAGTGTTTATTTTAGGTTATAAAATTTAATTTAAGCTTATATATAGCTACAAATTTAATGGTTACATGACAATTCAAATTCCGACAATTCAAATTCTTAAAAAAATATTAATTTCAATAAGTAATATAAATTTGAAAAAAATAAATTATAAATATGTAAATCTTATTAGTATCTACAAGCCACTTTTTTCTTTTTTGCAAGATCTTAAATATTTTTCAACATGTTCTAAAATTACTAAAAATAACTATGTTTTTTACTTTATTTAAGTAATATCTCAAAAAAATTTTAATGTTTTGCAAAAAGAAAAATGACTTATAGAAATTAATATAACCTACATATGAATCTTTTAATTTGACAAATACACATTACTATTTCAATTTTGGCCCTTTCAATTTATTTTTAAGAATTAGAATTTTCCGAATTTGAATAGTCGTGCACCAAAATTGAATAGTTAAACATTTTTTGAAAAGTCTAACTACAAAAACACATATTTTAAACCAACATAAATATAGCAGATTTAAGTTTTACCTATTTTTGTTTTTAATTCAGTAAAGTTATTTTAAAGTTATTACTTATTTAAATACTTTTCTTTAATATCAACAAATAACAAAACACACAGTGTGTACATTATGACCCCAACCGACCACATGTCTACTTTTTCACAATAGGGAGTTCCCATTAACAGTTCAGGAGCAGCGTATCCCGGCGTTTTGCAAATTGACTCCATTACAGTACCCCAGTTTACCCGCGATAAGGCAAAATCAGCAATCTAAATGATAGCTTTTGTTTTATGTATTAGCTAATCACACATAAATCTATAATTAATATAACATGAAACACATTAACAGTAACAAAGTTAAACAAAGCAGTATTTTAGCAGTATTGATTATAGTTATAAGTAACGGATTTTTAATACTACTACTCACTTTAAGTTGCTGATTTTCAGTTTTGTCAGAAAAGAGTAAATTTTCAGGTTTCAGATTTCTATGAATTACACCTTTAGAGTGCAGATACTGAAAAAAAACTTTTTATATATTATTATTCACAACTGTACTAAAGCTATAAAAAAATATATCTAAAAACTAAATAATTAAAAAAGTTAGCAGATATAACTTTTTACTTAATTTTAAATTATAATTATGTTTTCAAAAGTTTTTTTTATTCTACATATTATTATGTTTTATCTGATTAATTAAAATCATAATTAAAAATCTTAGTTTACATAATATGTTCTAATTGTAAAACCTTGTCAATTAAAGTAAATTTTTACAGTTTAAGTAATGACAATTCACACTAATAGGTACTAGTTCAATATTAAATATATACAACTATTTACTGATTTAAAAGAAGTAAATGCAATTCGGTAATAGTGTACTGCACATCAATAAATAAGATTAAAGAAGATTTATTTGTAAGGTAAACACTTCAGAACCACATTAGTTCTACAAATATATTTTCTACATACAATAAAACTAAAAAATTTAAGCAAAAGAAACAAAAAAAAGATCTAGTTCTGTTTTTTTTTTTTCAAATAACTTAATAGTATATTTTTAAGAGCTTTGCTTGTACTGAACTATTTTTTGAAATATCTTAGCATTTTTATTTAGAATTTTATTTTATTTAAATTTTTTATATATGACGCTTAGTTTAAAAACTTGTAAATAACAAAAAAAAAAATTAACTAAAAATTTAATTATTTTAAAAATGTATATTTTTAAAAAACTGTAAATTTTAGTTATAATTACATCATTTTAATAAAAACTACAGAAATATATTTATGTTATTTACTTGCTGTTGATTCATTTATGGTATAAAAAGGAATATATTGTTTTAAAACAACTTTTCAACTTACTAATATAGACCTTAGTAGTTGTCTTACTAAACTTGCAGCTTTTGTTTCATTATAATTGCTTTGTTCTAGTAGGCTGTATAGATGGTTATTTTTTTAAATTAATATTCAAGATAAAATATTTTCAGTTGAATTTAAAGTGCCTTAGTTATTGTTTGATTAATGATCTCTTTTGTTAAAATATTTATTGATATTAGTTATCTACAACATGTTATAAACATAATTTTACTTTTTTACCTTTCAAACAATTTACCACCATTTGCATATTCAAGAACAAGGTAAACCATTTTTTCTGACTCATATATGTCTTTTAAACGAATCTAAAGTAGTTTTTAAAGAGTATTAAAAGTTTTTTTCTAAAACTAAATTATACTGTCTATACTATATTTAATTATATATTACATTATTTGTTGATGTATAACGTTAATAATCATTTTTACAATTTAAATATAGTAAATAAGTATGGAAGTCTCAAATACAGAAGCATAACAAACAAGAAAGATTTAAGACATTTTTCGTTTCTATAAGTTAACCTTATTTAAATATACCAAAAATGTAACACGTAAGTGTTCATTAACCTAATATGAAGTATTTGAGCTTTTTTAACAAGAGGTGTTGTACTCAGTTAAATAGGTGAAAATCCTAAACTAAAATATTTAGTTAGCAACTTTTTAAATAGTAATGTTAAAAAACTAAAAATATATCAAAAATTAAAATTATTGTGGTGATTGTAGTAAATAAAAAATACAGTTCGAGTAGTCTAGGCTTGAACAAACTAAATAATGATAATTTAAATATTTGTGTATAACTTCACTCAATTTTGTGTATGCTGGAAAAACTTCTATTCTTATTTTTACATATTTTATAGACTTTAATACAAACTAGCTACTTATTTAAATTTATAGCAATAAAGTTAAATATAGTTAAAATTGAATGTTTTAAAAACTTACAATGTTGTGATGATTAACAGTTAACAAATTATTTATATCTTGAGCTGGTAATTTCCGTTCTTTCTGTGTAATATTATTAATCTTTTTAGAAGAGTTTGTAGAAAAACTATTTTTTTATTACAATTAAACATTAATCTACTATTGAGTTTTAAAGGAGTTTTCATTATTTTTATATACTTTACCTTCATATTTTGATTTTATTAAGCAGGATGACTATAATATTTAAAATTTGGTATAAGACAATCTGGTATAAACTTCAAAAGTATAAATATTTTAAGTACACAATTGTAAATACTGTTAAACTTACTGTTTTATTGAATGATTTTACAGCATATTTATGACCTGATACCTTTTCCTTTACTTTGTGAACAGTATATATACTGCCTCTAAAAATTTTAACTTTATAAGTTAATCAGACTTAAAAAAATGATACTAAAAAACTAACTTTGAAATTTCTTTACAGAATTCATATTCTAACATTATAGGTTTCTTTTTGGAAATTACAAACCAGTAACTTATTTCTGGTACATTTTTCTTTTGATTTTTTGTTTTAGGTTTTTTAAGAGTTTTTGTTTGCTTTTTTTGTTTTGCTTCACTGTTTGAAAATAATTTTAAAACTAAAGCATTAAGTAAACTATAATTTATCAAAATCATGTTAATGTTTAATTTGATATATACCAAAGACTTAAATATTAAAAAGTTAACTTAAAACATATAAGCTAACTTTTTTTTCAATTATTAGGAAAGCTAGTAAATTTTTATAAATAACAGTAAAGAGAAATAAATACAATTAATTTCACTTGAAAAATTTTAGCAGATATAATAGCAGGGTGGCCAGTGTTTTTTGTTATTAATTTGATATATTTTAAGATTTTTTCCAGGTTTTTTAAAGAACAAGTTTACTTGTCTCTTCATAGTATAAAATTGAATTAAAAAGGGTTGCCACAGATAAAAAAAAATCCAGTTTTTTAAAACTACATGTTTTTTAATCTTTTTTAAGTTTAAGATTAAGTTTAAAGTAAAAACTGTCTTAAATGGTATAACAACATTAAAAAGATACTGTAAAGCTACTTTAAAGGTGTTTAAAAATTCAATTTAATGAGGACAAAAAATTTGCGTATATATGATAAACTTATTGTGTCAAACTAAAATTTCACTACTAAACATGTAAAAACTGTTTAAAGTTTCAGGATTTTCTAGGTTTTTTTAGCCAAATTGTAAAATTAAAAGTTTTTCCAGGTTTTGAGGCAACCCTGATCAAAGAGTAATTACTATTTTAACAATATAAAATTACTGAAAACATACTGTAACACTATTTTTAATGTTGTTTAAATTAATAAAACCTAAACAGTATATACTCTTTTTACTCTATAAATAGTTATTTCTTATTAAATTCAAATTTATTTTTTTTATATAAAATTTGTTAATATTAGGTTTTCCAGGTTTTTTGATAACTTTGGTTGAAGGTTTTACTTTTTTTTTGTGCTTAAATTTTTTAATTCCAAGTTTTTCAAGGTTTTAAAGTAAAATAGCTGCCCATAATATAAACAAGTTTTTTTTTCAAACTTTTTTTTGAATTTTCACTGTATCCTTTTTGGTTTATCTTGTAGAAAAATGTTTAGCTTGCTTACTTTTAATTTATAATCAACATCTATTTTTACTTTCTTGAAGTCAAAACAGCTAAAAAAATGAGTGGTTTGTAGCATAATGAATAAAAATTCTTTCTCCACACCAGGTTTATCAAACATAGATAAGAGCATTTACTTTTTTTTTAATAAACTTATTAATTTCTTATGAGGCAAAGCAATGTTTTAAAATAAAGTACTGAATGAACTAAACAGTTTTAACAGCTGTACTTGTTTAAAACATAGTAGAAATAAAAATTTAAGTTTTAGTCTACTTAAACAATTTTTTACCAATGCAACAATCTATTAACTATGGATCTCTTATCAAGGGATAGTTAACTATAATTTTGGTTTAACAAAGTTACTGAATTTATGGGAATGAAAGATTGTATACTCACTTATGATGACCTTAGTAAAAGCACTTTAAAGTTTAAAGGTGATCCGTTGAGTAATTATGACTTCACAACAAAATCTTGTTTATAGCAGAATAATTTTGTTTTGATAAAGTCACTACATGTATGGGAATGAAAGTTTGTATAGCCACTAATGATGAACTTAGTAGGAGCACTTTAAAGTTTCAAGGCAATCATCATAAAAACACAAGAGCTTACTATATTTAGTAACTAAACTTATTTGTATTAATGCCATAGGGGGGTTTAGCACTTTTTTTCACAAAAATTAACTTTTGCTTTTATATGAAAGCTTTAAGTACAAACTACACACCAGTTTTGAAAGAATTCAAAAATATCATTTAACTTTTGAGATAGTTCAATTTTTGTTAAAAGTTTCTGATACAAACGTATCAACCGCAAATTTTGTTGTCAATTTTCTTAGAAATTTTAAAAATCACTAAAATCTATTTTCTCCTTTATTTTTCAAGCAATCTTCTTCAAATTTCCAGGAAATGTTCCTTATGTTAAAAGAAAAAAATGTTACTTATGAATGTTAATAGCTTAAAAAAATGAAAATTTTATCACTAAAATTAAAAAAAAAAAAGTCATTTTTGCTTAAATTTTTGAAAGTATTTTTTGTTATTGAATAAAGATTAAACTGTGAAAGTTTGAAGAAGATTGCTTAAAAATTTAGGAGGAGACAGATTTTAAATAAAATAGTCTTTTATCGCTGTTTTAGTTTTCACTTCCCAGAGGGAACCTATTATGCGGCCTGACTTTGACTGGTCAATTTCTCATATCTCAAAAAATAATTTGAATTTTTTAAAACAATAAATAGCATCTTGAACCTTAGAAAATACTCTATAAAATAAGAACAACTTGTAAAAAACATGGCTTACTCCCCTATGGCCTTAAAATTTACTTGCAAACAAATTTTGTTTAAATATTTGCAACTACACTTTAGTAAATATTTTAATTAAGTAAATGGTAATAAAAAAATTAAAACCTAAACTTCATTAATTAGATTTTAACCAAATATTTTCATATCA
Source organism: Thalia democratica (assembly GCF_965202585.1). Lineage (NCBI taxonomy): Eukaryota > Metazoa > Chordata > Thaliacea > Salpida > Salpidae > Thalia > Thalia democratica. The sequence goes on from NC_139165.1 coordinate 67,436,046, forward strand.
TCTTTAAAAATATTTAAAATATATTAATTAAAATAATTTATAAAGGGAGTAGGTTTAAAATTAGTTTAAAAGATTAAGGAAAAGTAAAACTTAAATTAAAAGCATCATTATTGTATTTAATGTACTTTTATAGAAACTTACTGTAGAAATTAGATATACTAACCAAAAAATATATTACTTCTTAAAAAGCAGTTTTTATTTTTTATATTGTAATACATAAAAGCTTCATGAAAAAAAAACAATTGAAACCTCACAACTATAGTACAGAAAAATACCTTATGGTTATCAAGCTACAAACAACTTATAACTTTATCTACTGCTGATACTTTAAACATCAGAAATAGAAAAACATCAGAAAATACTAACTCTTACCTCTGCAACGATAAACGTTTTCTGAAGGTATAAATGTTTTCTGAAGGTAACAAGAAATAAAATAGCATGTTTTAACTAACTTAAGTATAATTATTTCTTAATTAAAATATATAAAAAAAAATTAACCTTGACTTTACCATTTTTATTTCTTTGAGGGTTTCTAACAATACAAAACAGTACACATATAACACAAATTATATCTGGCTAACTAGAATTCAGTACTTGCTTTCAAAATGCTTTTAAATTGTCATGGAGTTTTTGTTTTCTGTAGCGCCACTAAGTGTTAAAAAATACAACCACAGTGTTGAGTAGACATCGATAACATACAAGTTCCAGAACAAAATATCGTTATTTCGTTCTTGCATTTACTCCGATACTTTTCAAAGTAGAATCTTTGTAAACTTAGTTATTTTATATAAAGCTACTATTTTTTTATTATTTTTTTACCTTAATGTTCAAAGACTGACGGTTTAAGTGTAAAATCTAAGCCTTTACAATTATTTTAAGACATGCTAAATTCTTGCAACTTTGCTACACATCTTAAACAAAGTAAAAGGTTTTTACTTTACTTGAAAAGCGTATTCTATAATATGGGACAGCCTTAGCTTTCATACACTTAATAATAGCTAAAATCTACCAATAGTTTAAAAAAGTAACCACTATCTTTAATATTGATATCAAAAAAGATAATTTTGAAAATTACAATAATCATATTTAAATTAAGTTTTTGCTCATTTAATTTGATTTTTCTTATTTTTTTCAAAGAAAAATTTTTGAGATGTAATGCGTACCTCATGATGGTGTTTATCTTCAAAGTATTGATGTAAAGATTTTAATGTCCTTTAACATACTGTAGTCTGTAATACTTAATGTAATAAAAATTAACACTAAAAAAAATAAAAATAATAAAACTAGTAACATTTAATTTGAAAGTAAAATTTCGTAGTAAAAAGAATATTATTAGAAAACTAAAATCAAAATTTATATTTTTTTAAGTATCTATGTTTATTAAAAACTAGAAACTACTACAATTAGATACACTTTAAAGCTCGTTTTAGAGAGACTTGATTTTTAAAAAGTTATAAATCATTCTACGTGACTTTTTACTTATTCAAAGTTAAGCATATATTATTTTTTTTAATTTATACTGTATATTGTACACTTTTTCTATTACTGAACTTCTTAGAATTTATATTTGTATTGTATGCACAATATAAAGTAAGTGTTACTCTATAAGTTTTTTTTTAATTTTAATATTGTGTTATTTCCTTAAAATACATCTTAGTAACTTTTTTAATTGGAAAAAGCTTATTTATGGTAAATTAATAACAAAAGCTAATTTTCAATACAAATAGTTTTGTACCAAAATATTTAGCGTCAGTCAACTGCAGATCTAAGGCGCTTCTGATTGGGAAATATTTTAATCATTTTATTATTAATTAATAATTCTTTTTTTTTGTATACTTGGGTAAGGTGGGTTAGAAATAAGGGTATAGATTAAAAACTTTGGGTTAGAGATCGGGGTTTAGATATTATTAAAATTATTTTTTATTTTTACTTTACCTGATCTGCATAATAATATGAATGTGAAAATTTCCCAAAGCTTACGACTGCAGCTGACTCAAATATTTATTACTTGGCAGTTACAAGGATTCACCGTTAAGCGGTTTATCAAACTGCACTGCAAAATATATTTTATTTAATTTTTTTTTAATTATATGTATATTATGTTATGTACTGCTAAAAAGACTGTTAGTACAGCTGTAGTTTATATTAAACTTTATGTTTTTTTTATAAATAATTACAGATAAAAATCACACTTGAATCTAAACTTGATAATAAATTACAACTTTGGATAAAATTTTGCAAGTAGAAAAAATATTTCTAAGGAGTAATTTTTTGAACTATCCAAACTGCAAAATTTTAATCAGTTTCTGTCCAAGTTGGAGTCCAATGCGTCAAAACTTTTATTTAGCAAACTAAGTAATAATACAGTATACTACCGCTTAAGTACGCACTTTTTTTGGTACGCATCACGCCTTAAGTACGCACTTATCCAGAAAGACAAAGTAAAGGATGTTATACTAGAACTTATAAAAAATTCCAGTTTTTTTGCCTAAATTTTCAATCATCAAGTTTTTCCAGATTATTTTATGTTTCAAGGTAGAATGGCCAACCTGCTGAGTTAGCCTGAGACTTTCACAACTTTTAAACTAGGGTGAGTAATCCTGAGTAGTCTAAAGTAACCTGAGATTGTGACAGTCCTGTTATTAAATGTTAATAAACTAAATACTTATGTAGTAGTTGCAGAAAAGTAAAAAGAATAATGATATTTGAGCTGTAATGCTATAAAATAAATATAGATGACAAAGTTAAAAAAACCTACAAATACAAAATAGTTAAGTCATAAATTAATTTAAATGTACATACATCGATGTTTTGAAAATGTTTAGTAAACAAAATGTAGTTTGGTACTTTTCCTCTAACAAAACAAAATGTAGCTTAATATTTTTTTTTAATCATTGACTGACATTGACTTTCTATATTAAATGTATGTATTAATTATGTAGAAACTTTTTATAGAAAAAATAAATCATTTCAAGATTTATGAAAAAATTTTACAAATTAGAATTATGTATTAAATGTTATTTAAAATAAAAAGACTTGTTTGTTTGGCTTAATTATTTGGTGGTGTAAGAAAGAAAACAAACAACTAAATTTCATATTATACTATGTCGTCAAAAAGTACGCACTACCCGTGCTAAGTACGCACTTTTTGGTCGGGTTCAATTTGTGTACTTAAGCGGTAGTGTACTGTATATGACATTTGTGGCAGTGCCACGTGAGTAATAAGTTTTTAAATTTGATATTAAACCAAAGATATTTCATTGAAAAAGCGATTTTAATCACTCCAGCAGAGTCTCCAGCCTTTCAGAAAAAAGAGTTCTAAACTCACAATGGACATTTTTACTTGAGATTTCATGCTCAAGTAATTGTATAGCGATTTTCTCAATGAAATCTCGCAAATATACTGTTGCATACAAGTAATACGGGCATATATTTACTTGGAGTTTAAAGTTGCAAGAATCCTATTGATTTAATATGCCAACTAACTACAAATGATTTATAAGCGTTAGCTTGTTTTAACAAAAATGGCATGCCGATATAATTTCTGTAGTTTTGTTGTATGGACAAATTGCATGTCTTAATAAACTTTATACTTGATTTTTTTTATTTTTAATAAGCAAATTTTTAAATTTCTTATGAAATTTATGAGTTTTATTTTTTACATATATTATTTTGATTAACGTTATTAAGTACAAAAAAAAAGCATATTAGTATTTATTTTAGTTTTTAACTTACCGCTAACATGTTTAAAAAAAAAATTCATTACAACTATTCTATTTATGTAAAAGAACGATAAAAAAAGTTTAATTAAATTTTTTAATTTTTAAAACATTAACTTTAAAGCTTCATATTTGATTAACTAAGTGTATTGACATATTTTTTTGTGTTCCGTCCAGGACAAGATGTTGATGTTGAAAGGTATCCGTAGTGTGCGACTCTATAACCGAAAGGTTTTTATTTCACTAGGTGTTTTGAGCGTTTTTTTTTGTCGTTCAATAAATTATAGTTATTTTTATTTAATTGTAGTAATAAAAAACTATGTATGGTATTTATAATTTACCACAATTTTTCTATACTTATAATAATATTAAAACCTTTGTTTTATGTAGATTTCTTTAAATTTAATTTCATTGAAGAACTAATATTTCAATTGTTATTCTTTTTAGTAAGTAAGTTACTAGCTCACAATAAAAGTAAACAAGTTTAAGTACAAAAGTACAACATTTTTTTTCAATCGTAAATTGTTTAATTTCCGAACACTTCAATCACTTATTCTGAAAACTAGTAAATAAGTTTTGTACGTTTAAATAGTAACAAACGAAAATTTTATATAAATCATAGAAGTATTTAATCTATTTAGTAATTAGAGTTTTGAGATAAGTTTGAAGTTTGTTTAAGAATTACAGAAAAATCTGACAACTTAACTCAACCAAACTGTTGTGCTATTTCCTAAAAAAGTTATCTTTATTTTAAGTAATTCAAAACTAACAAAACTATAAAACAAACTTTTTAAAAGAAACCCTTTTTTACTTGTGAATTTATTAAAGCAAGTTTTATTTAAAAAAAAAGTTTAACAATGATACTATACATTTAAACAAGACCTCAAAACTTAACTCAATCATAACCTAGTAACTTATTTATAAATAAGTGACCACAGTAGTTTAAACACTATAAAAACATGTTTTTTTTTTGCTAGTTTATTTAAATTACTTTAATTATAAATAATACATTTTAAATTTTTACTTGCATATTGATAAGTACAGACTATTGTTTTCGACTAGAATAAATTTTTTAATAAATCAACGAAAAAGTTATGGTGTGAAAAAATGTAAATTATTCTTTCCGTACATTCGCACATTCTCGTTTTGTTTAAATTCAGTTTGTTTGTTTTATGGGCGTACTTTAATATAAGCAACTTCTTCAAACTTAAAAAAAGTTTAGTAAGTTTAGTACTACCGCTAATATTTGACGATTAGTTTTATCATAAGTTAAAAAAAATTTCAGCATTTAAAATTTCCTAAATAAAGTTTAGTCACAGAAAAGCAAAATATGTTATTAAAACGTGATCTAGTTTTTTCAACTTATTAAGAATAGTTATTTTATAAATCAGTTTTTTATTTTGTACTTCATATTAATAGTTAATAACCTTTTTGAGAGCTTAATTTTTTGTTTAAATTTATTTATGTGATTTTACTGTACAATACTTTCTAAAAAAAGGAAACTTAACAGAAGTTTACAGAATTTTTGAGTTTACTTTTCATTATTTAAGTCATCAATTTAAAATTATATAATGTTGTAACCTGTAAATTTGTTGATAAAGGCTAATAATCATTTATTTATAAAATTTTATTTGATTTAGCATTTTCTTAAAAATGTAGCTTAAATAAAAGAAATTCAAAAAAATGCTAAATGTTTTTGTTATTGCATTTTTTCTAATTTTAACCATATTTTTTGCTAAAAAAAACAAATCAAAGTCAAAAAGAAGATATCTGTTTATTATTTTTTTAACAACTACTCTTATACTATTCGTGTTAACGTTTGTATCCAAACAGCAACACACAGTTACTTTATTTGCAAGAAATTATGACCACAGAAATAATGAATGTAAGCAGTTATTTTTATTAACTTTTTTCATTAAAGTAATCTAAAAAAAGCATTCTAACATTAAAAACAAACTATGCTTGCAAAATGATTCTACAAAAAATGATAAAAATATGTTCTTTGTTAATTCTGTAAAATAATTTAAACGTTTTAAAATTTTATCGTACTATAACTTTAAATCACATGTTGTTTTTTTTTTCACAGTAAACTTACTATCAATATAAAATTTAAAAAATATGTTAGCCGGTGCTTTTAGACATAAAGTACTTTTAAATTACATAAACTTATGTCCATTACAAAGTTAATTTTAAACAGTTCAAATTAATTTCAAGTTGAAACTAACTATTTTTATAGACAAAGAAATAAACTTGTCGAAGTTTGATGAAAACAAACCAAAAGAAAAGTTGGTTTAAATAATATCGAGGAACATTTTTAAACCGCAATAAATCCTTTAATGTTAAAATCATTTATAAAATCGTTTTACTTCGGTTTAAATTATAGGCTCGCGTATTTTATTTCATCTAATTGAAAAAATTATGTTTTTGTTTAACAACTTTTTTTCTAAAACCTTTTAACAATTTTCAGTATAGGTACACTAATATCTCCAAAAAGTCCACATGCAAACAAAAAAAGATTGACAGGAATTTATATAAAAAAAGGTAAAGAGAGCATTAAAATTGCAAAGAAAAATTTGTTTAATGAGTATGAAAAAAATCAAAAAGAAGTAATTGGTTATCTTTATAAAGATGATTTGAACACATTACTGCCATCTATGTCTGCAGGTATATTTTATATGATAATTAAAATTAAACTCAAGCGTTTGAAAAGAAATATTTTTCAATTACTTTCTAATCAACTATAGTTTAAACCACTTTTAAATGTTTAAAAACTATTACAACTCAAAATGCATTAAAACTGAAGTATAAAACCAGTAGTATCTTACGCAGCATTTAGATTACATACTATAATTTTTTACTCGATAAATTTTTTTAAATAAAAATAATAACCAATTTTTTGTGTTATTTCTTTGACTTTACGATTTATAAGAGCTTTACAACTACTTAATAAAAACTTAAAACGTAGAAAGTAGGAAAAACTTGAAGTGGAAATTACCGTGGTGGGAACAGGCGGAAATGACGTTGTATGATGATGTGTGGTTCTCCGGAGGAGAAAAGAAGTTGGAGTACAACGAAGATGAAGATCGCATGAACTTTGGATTCGATGAATGGGAGAACGAAGAAGATCAAGATGATGACGATGAGAGAATGCTTATTGTGGTAAGTCTCAATAAAGTTTTATTTTATAAAGTTATTTTATTTAGTCCAATAGTCCTGGGTATGACGTTAAACTGTTCTGGTGTACGACTCGATAACCGAAAGGTTTTTGGTACACCAGGTCCTTGGACTGAACCTTTTGAGCGTATTTTTTTGTCGTTCAATAAACAATATATATTTAAGTTTTGTTTTTTACTTCATAATTAGTTCAGTTTTTCTAATTTTATTTCGGAAGTATAAGGGAAAAAATACAGTACATTATAAAGCTTTATTAAAAAATCAATGCTGCTTTATATTTTTATATCGTAAATTATTTTTTCAATAGCTTAATTTTAAATGAATAATTCAGAACATTTATAAAGTAAATACAACGATCCTTTTCTATAAAATTATTTGTGTTCCTAGTTTTTTACTACATATACGTAATTTACCATTTTTCATAACTTCACTTTTATCACTTTTCAAATATACATACATACAAGTTTACAAATTTACATATTGCAAGTTATTTCTTTTTTTTTTGAAAGCATAGTTATTATTTCTGTATTACAAACAGTTCAAAGTTTAAACATATTAATAGTGTAGTTTTCGTTTCTATTTCATATACCAAATTTAATGAATTAATATTTTTCCGACAAAAAGCAAAAAAGTAGTCTTCTTTTTTAAATTGTTTTAAATCATATTGCTTAAGTCAAAAAAAACACTAAAACTTTAACTGTTTTTTATTTCATAGATTGTTGGTGATCATTTAGAATTCAGGTATGAAATAATAAAAGTGCTAGGTCATGGAAGTTACGGTCGAGTAGTTTTAGCTCGTGACCATGCTAGACAAGTAACAGACAAATACCAGGAAGTAGCAATAAAAATATTGCATAACGAATCAAGAACGTTAGTGACATAAGTATATGTTTAATGGGTTATTTTGAAACTTTTGTATCATAAAATCACATGAATACAAAAAAGTTATATTTTACCCCGTAAAGTTGTTCTTCTACAAACTAACCATATTTTCGATTAGTTAAAACTTTATAAACGTTTAAGTACTTTTAAATTTTATTTGTATATTTTTAAACTGTATTGAAAGTGTACAAAATGTTATTTCATACTAGTTTTAAATAAAAGCAACCCATATTTGAAGATATTTTTTACATAAACAGTATATATTTTTAGTATTTTATTTAACTGAAGAGGTCACAATTTTTTGTCACCGAAACCCGGTTGTGAATAAAATATTTAATTCGCACATCTTTATTTACATTAACAATACATAACCTAAGTTCCAATAGAATTTTTTTTTAAACTTTAGAAAAATATATATAAAATCCACAATACTTAAAAACTTTTTTAGAACAACAAAATTTTTGTATAGTATAAGCATTTAAAGCAGTTCATACAAAATACTTCTGCTTTTTTAGAAAAATTTGAATTCATATACCAATAAGATATTATACTTATAAGATGTATAATTTGTTATTATTATATATTCCAGTGAACTTGTTTCGCTAGGATCATTTTTTAACAAACGCTTAAATTTATATTTTGAATAGTTGTACCAATAAGATTAGCTTGTAACAAACTAAACAATCCTAAAGCTTATATAAAAACAGTGTGCGCTACTTTAAAGAAGAAATAGATATAACAAAGTATATAGAAGATAACACAGCAAATTCAAACCTCTATACAAAAATTTTGAGAACATTTTTCTTTAGAAATCATTATTTCATAGTTTTTGAACTACTTGGGTAAGTTTAAAAAACAGCAAACACTTATAGTAAAAAATTCATACGCTGAAATAAATGACTAATTAAATAAATTCTGTTAGCTCACTTTGACTGTATAATTATCTTTTTTTATTACAAAAAGCTAACAAAAATTAATTAACATTTTCTTTTAATTATATTCAGTATTAAGAAAATCATTAATACATCTTAATATACACCATTACCATAATAGGTACTTTCAATAAACATTTTTTGCTCAAAGAGATAATTTAAACAAGATGAGAAAAATAATTATTAAAAAATTAAGTATGTTGAATTGTTTTTTTTTTCAAATTTAGGAGCTCTTTATTTCGTGAACTAAATGGCAAGGTTCAGAATGTTAGTTTGTTATCCAAGTATATCCGCAATATTTTGATTCCAGTTAAAAATCTTCACAAAATTAGGCTTGTCCATGGTGATCTGAAACCAGTTAGTATAATATTTGAATATGTTCTATTTACAACATTTTAAAATAAATTTTTAACACCTAAAAAAACTTACATTATGTAAAAACACTTTAAAAGTCCTGGAACAGACGTTAAAAGGTATCCGTGGTGAGAGACTCGATAACCGAAAAGTTTTTTTCGTGCAACAGGTCCTAGGACCAAATATTTTGAGCGTTTTATTTCTAATCGTTCAATAAACTATAAGTATAAAACTTTTTAAGATGTAGCTAATACAACCAAAACGTATACTTTTAAAAGTATTTTTAACTTGTTTTTCAAAAACATCAATAAAAAATAAATTAGCTTATACTGAAACATCTAACAGGAAAATCTCATGATGATTCCTGGCTGTAATGTAAGTACATGTAGTCCCATGATGAAAGTTGCAGATTTCAATCTGGCTTGCACACCTGGTTCTAATCGTTAGTCGAATTTATAACTTAAAGCTTGTCTTTAGGTTGTATGTTGTTGTGAGTACAACTTTTTTGAACTTACAGTATTTTATAAACTAAAAAAGTTGTTAGAATTAAAACTTTAACTAATCAATTAAATGAAATGACGACAACTAAACGTATGTCTAACTTTAAACCGAATTTCAAGCTTAATAACTATAAAAATAATTGAAGTATAAAATAGAACTCAATACTTTAAACCGACTTAATTAAGATGTTTATTTTTATTTTTAGTTTAACTCTGAAAAGTGTATGATACTATGAGATGTTTTTAATCTTTTTTTTGTTAACAACTAGTTTTATTTTTCATAGAAAACCTATCTAACTTTTGCATAGTTTTGTATTTGAATTTCCTTAAAAATCAAAATCAACTTTTATCGTTTTCAAATTTTAACCCACAATAAAAAAATTACTGGGAAAACTTTAAGTTTCAGAGTATCTAAGCTTCCTGGAGATAAATATTTTTTTCTTTCAAAACAAAATTGTATTTTAATCTGTTTTAAATAAATTTTATTTTTTTATTTAACATAAATCAATTTTTTGAACTTTACGTATGTTCTAAATCATATGCGTTTTTATTTATTTATTTTGTTAAACAAAAAAAATAACCTAAATGTTGTGAATGTTTTCAGTATTCGAATGTCCTGGCGTGTACTTCCAAACACGCCACTACAGGGCGCCAGAGGTCATCCTCGACCTCAACTACACCGTGCAAGCGGACATGTGGAGTGTGGGTGTCATTGCTGCTGAAATGTATTTAGGGAAGTTACCTTTTTACGGAGAGACAAGCACGGACCAGCTGGCGGCGATCATGGAAGTGGTGGGACTTGTACCGCCTCAAATGGTCTACTCGTCACCCCGCATGCATATTTACCAAAGTTAGACAAGTTTGTACTAAGGTCATGTTGACTAAATTTACTAAGTTACATGTAATTTTAGATATTCAGACAAGTAAACCAAGTGATAAAGTTATAAATTTTAGACTGTTTTTTTTTATAAGATTACTAAGTATTCTCAACCTTTAAATGTTTTTACAAAATAGTTTCCCAATTATAATTATAATTTAAAAAGTTACTGTGATGTTTTAACAGCAAAATACTAAACTTCATATTATGATACATTATCTTTTTTAAGTTTAAACATGTAAAGTTGGTGACTTAATTTGTAAAGTTTGTAAAGATAATTAACATACTTAACTTAATGTTTTTGTTATACACAGACTGAAAATATCTAACATTTTTCAATAACCAATGTGTTTTCTAACTACTTAGTAGGTAGAACACATTTTTCAATTGGTAAAATACTAATTAGCTAAAACTTAAAAAATAATAATAGATAAAAAAAATTCTGACAAAATTAAAATTAAAATTGATAAAATATAGTTTTTTAAGCTGAAAAAAACGTTAGCTTATGCTCTATGAGGCTTCATGAATAGCTTTATATTTTAAAGTTCTGTTCAAAAAATAAATACTACTGATAATTTATAGAGGCGGTAAACTACAAATGTAAAAACGGATTTAAAAGAAGACCTTGGAGAAAGCCTCTTAGAAAAATCCTATATGGAGCTCCTCATGCTGTTGTTGATTTCATCGAAAAATGCTTAGTGTAAGTTGTAACATCGTTTTGTTGCAAAATAGTAAGCATTAGTAAAACATTTTTTGTACAACTTTTCTTTTAACTTGAAGCAATGCTTAAAGTTGATTTTTTATTTTTAAAGTTACCTTGATGTTTCAATTGTTTTTTAATACATTCACCAATCATACAAAATATTTTAAAATATGTTTAGTTGTTGAAAACTTAATTTCATAAGTTTATTTAGAATATATATTTTATATTAACATTCTTAGTTCTAAAAGCTTTTAATAAAACAGAAAAAACAAAAAAGTTTTTACGAGCAATAATACAAAAAGTGAGCTACCGTAAAACCTATATTTTCTATAATAAATTAATATTAATATTTTTTACCTTAGTATAGATCCAGTTTTGAGAATGAGCTCCAATGAAGGATTAGAACATCCGCTGCTGCTATTATAACACGTTGTTTAAATTACTGTGGTTTTGTTTCATATTATAATTTTTTTTTTATGTTACCAAACTTTTTTTGAAGTTTTAATCATTTTCAGAGCTTTGAAAAAAAAATTGTGAAAAATATTTTACTACCTTCAAAATATAAACATTAAAATTATACTTATAGTTTACTGTTATATAAAGTCATTTAATTCTATCAGTAGTCTTTGTAAAAAGATTTAAACGAGTCAGAAACTTATTAAGCTACATTTTAATTATTAAACTAACAATTAGATCATAAGTGGTTATAAGTTTTCGGAGAACTTCAATAAATCTAACTTAATTTTTTTTTTCAAAAAATTTCTTAAAGTATCACAAACAAATAATGGGAAGGAATAAATTTATAAGTATTTAAGATTATCATGTATATGCATTGAAGAAATTTATTATTTGATAAATCTTAATAGAAGAAATATTTCAAAGTTTTAATATAAATAGTTATACATTGGTTCTACTTTTCATGCTAATAAAAATTTATAACATTTTTAAGTATGTTGTTGTTTAATCGTTTGTTGAGTAAATTTATTTTAAGTATTTATTAACATTAACTGATTACTTAAGTTAAATAAAAAAAATGTCTATTTTCAACCTAAAAAAATCCTTATAACAAGTTTAAATATAAATTTGAAAGTTTAACAATTTATATTTCTTTTAATGCATAATTATTTAATATGTATTTTTCTTTATAACAATTTATAAAACGACATATATTTTCTAAATATTATAACTGATAAGTATTTGAAAACACATTTTAAACCAGTATATGATCGATATATGCAGTCACAGGGCTAAACTGTACAAATGAGTTTGTATCAGGGTTTCCAAAAATCATTTTTATAAACGCTTTTAGGTATGAGTTTAATTTTTAAATTCTAAACTGATTATAAAACGCCCCTTAACTATTTATTTACCAATTTAATTTTAGCCGCCTTAGTAATTAAACCGCCCTTAAGTGAGAATATTACCTACTTAAAAAAACTGGTTTATAAAATTTTTTAAGAATTGTAAAAACAGTTTTACGATAAGTGTTAGAACCGTTTGATCGCTCAAAATTTTTCAGACTTTCTTAAGAGGAATTCGTGTATCAGACATGCCTTACTAGACCTCATCTTGATCTTAATATTTGAACTGTGTTATCGGTATCGCTAATAATATTTAAACAGCTACGAAACTAAATGACATAAAACTGCTTTGTTTTTTTCAAAATTTGTAATCTTTTGTATTTAATATTTTAAATTTCTTACATAATATATTTACCTAACTGATACATTGTTTATTCACAAAATTAGAGCATATATTTATTTTTTCACTTGTGTTTTACTTAGAAGTTAAACTTATACTTTTATGTTGTTTAAGTTTCTCAGTAAAAAAGCTTTCCAATGTCTTACAAAATTAATTCTATATTTAACTACTTTAATAGTTAAGTTTTAACAGGTTGTAGCAAAAAAAATTTTTATGTTCTAAAATAGCTAGTAAACATAAGTTTAATTTTAAACATTAAAGAGATCTATTTACAAGTTAAATGTAATAATTAGATATGTGAGAAAATTTTAGAGGTTATTATATTGACTAATAAGCTTAGACTTTAAATGGTTAAAGCTAAAATATTTTGGCTGTAAGTTATGTTTTTGTTCGTGTTTGTACGCATTTTTAACTCGTAAACATAATGGGTTATATTTGAAAACATTTCATCTTTTAAATTAAAGTTTTGTAAAAATACAGTTTTGATATACAAAGGTTTCAACAATAACTTTATTAACTTGAGGCAGTACACAATTATAAAAAATTGTAATATTTCAAAAAAATAGTTTTACCACTAACTAACTATAAAGCTGTAAAAATTTAAGCATATATTTATTTAAGCTTATTTAATTACGATTATTAAACCTATAGTAATATATTCAAATATAAACTTAATAAGTTAAGTCTTTTTTTTATGTCATTTATGCTAATATTTTGAAAACTAAACAGTTTTGTTAAGTGAGTTGTATTAGACACTGTATAAAAAAAGTGTAAATTTTATTGTTAAACTTATTTAATAAATAGTTAAAGTATGACGTCGCGTTGTATTTTTGTTAGGGGGTGCTGCAGATTGACATTGTTAAGTTAAAAAATTCCCTAGTTTGAAACATTTAGATAAAAACCATTAAAGAAATATAAAGTATTATGCAAACTTCACCATATTAGATTAAATACATCTTATTTCGATTATCAAAATTAGATATAGATAAAAATATATATTTCATACCTTTATATATCATCAACCTTTCTTAACAACAGCTGCTTTTAAAAACTAAATTTCGTGGGAGTTTCTGTATTTGCACAATTGTAAACTTACTTACCTAAAATTAACACTTAACTAATATGCAATAAACCTCAATTTTTAAATTAGAAAATTAGTTAAATTAATTTTAAAAATTATAACAAGGTAATAAACTGTAATTTAAAAAATTAAATATCTAAAACAGCTAGATTAGTTTAGATAGATAAGAAAACGAAAAGTAAAGTTTAGTCACACTTAGCATAAACGTTGGTTGTAAAACAACTTACAGGTCAGGTAAAAACATCTAATAAAATTTAGTATTTATACAAAACATTAAATAAATTTTTATATAAATATAATGAAAAATTAAACAGTACAGTTCAGTCAGACTTAGGTTTCAACACATAGAATTAACAAATAAAGCAAAATCTAAGTAAGAATTAGGTAAGTAAGTTAGTAAGTAAGAATTCTTACTTGCTTACTAACAAAACTAAAAGTTCTAAACTAACCTATGAACAAAAACATCTAAATAACATTGGAATAAAGCTACAGGTAAATTAATTAATTTTTATAACTAGTGAATAAATATTTAGTGTATTATATGCCACAAAACTAAAGCTAGTTAAGACAAAAAGAATTTTTTCGGTGTTATCAATCTCTAACCGTTTTTAATTGTTTTTTGCTTAGTATTCATATGAAATACGAAAGCTTTGTGCAGTTTTTTTTTAATTTGCTTAATTCATTGTCTGTTTTAGTAAAAGCATATTTAAACTTAATTGAATTATTTTATATTTTTTATTAACTGCAAGGAAAAAAAAAGTTTCAGATTATTTGGTTTAAGAACTTAGAAATATTTAAGTATAAGTAAACTATTGGAAACTTTATAATATTACAACAAAAGCTTTGTTTTATTTATGGTTATAGAACTAAGAATTAATCATTTTACAAGAAAACCTCTGAATGTAATTTATAAGGATGTCACTGCCGATTTATAAAAAAGTAAAGTAATATTCAAGTTCAAATACCACTGTGATAGTGTGTATATCTGCAGAACGTCCCAGAGATTCCATATTAGAAAAGACCAGCAAGTTTCGAAATCCCTTAGAAGTTGGATGGACACGGGTTTGAAAAAACTATCTAACAGACCATCGGCGATTGCTGAACACTTTTTAAACAATTCTGATTGTGCAAAGAGTTACAGTGATGGTCATTTCTCAATTATAAGTAAAGCTCGTAATGATTATCATCTAAGTGTTTTAGAATCTCTGTTTATAAAGTTTAAACCTAATTTATGTAAGCAACAATACGTTTTTAAATCTAATCTTTATTAGTTGTTATGATTGTTGTTTGTCGCTTACTTTGTTATATTGATTGTTTGTTTTGTTTTTATATTTATAGATTTCCTTAACTTAGTTAAATTACTAATCAATTTATTTAATTTAAATAATTATAAACTGCTAATCTATCTCTAACTAATTTTGCTAATTATGCAAATTAGTATTAACTGAATATTTTCTGATGAAACCTCTGATTACTTACTTACTGAAAATTTAATTTCTAAATTAGTTGCTATCAAAGTAATTAATTAGTGATAGCTGAAATCGATTTTACGTGTTTGTTTAATAAAAATGTTTTTGAACGAGTCATGTCTAAAGTTTCTCTTTAAATCGTGTTTGTATAGAAATTTTTTACATAACTAGTTGTATTTCAAAAATTATTCTAATTAGTTTATCATTCAAACAAAAACTTTTAGTTCATTAAAAGTTTTAAACAAAATTCAACGTAAAAGCCATAAGAACGAAAAGACTTCAGCTAGGCAGCAAGTTGCTATTAAAAGTTTTTGAAAACTCAAGCAAGATTTTAAGGTATGACTGGGTAAAGTTGGGAAATACAATAGGTTTCTTGTGAAAACTGCAAACTAGATCAGCAAAAAATACTATTTCACTAAAATCCTATCTTTTTCTTCATATTTAAGCAAATGTATACAAAGTTTTACAGAAAAAACTCAAAAACTTGAAACATTTTTAAGTACATTTTTTTAAATTTTTGAGTAAATTCTTTGAGTTTAAAAAATATAAACTTTTATAATCATTGCCATAATTATTTTTTTGAATATTTTTGAAATGATGTCAAGAAATTTTTTAAACATGCCAGGAACTTCCAAAAAAAAGTTTTAGGTCACTACTTATCATTATTACAGTTTATTGAACGACAAAAAAAAAGACGCTCAAAATATTTGGTCTTAGGACCTGGTGCACAAAGAACCTACGGTTATCGAGTCGCACACACCACGGATATCTTTTAACGTCTTATTCAGGACTTAAATAAATAAAAAGAAGATAGGTTTTTAGCGATTTTTTTTTTATTGTTTTGGTATCTCCTCTATTAAGAGACCTATGTTAGTCTCTCATTTTGACTAGTCTTACCTAAAAGGTTAATTAAAACTTTTAAAATCTGTAAAATGAAAATGTAGTCTAAGTAAAGCATCAAAAATAATTTAAGAAAAAGTTTAAAGTCAATGGCTGACACATATACAAAAAAAAAGAGTTAAGTGTTCTAAGTAAATAGGTAGCCTTTATTTTATCTAAATAGTATAAGGTATCCTGAAATAAAAAGTTATATGTGAAAAATATGGTTTAATATATATTTTTTTGTCAATGAAACACATACAAAATATGAAGTTATATAACTCTAACAACAATGCCTTTTAAAATGTTCGAAAACTTATTTTCTAAATGATATGGTGCTGAAGTTCATGCAGCTCTAGAGATAATCCGACAACGTTTTGTATTGTAAGTTTGCAGCTGAAATTTATCAAATGTTTGAAGATCAAATGTAGAATAATAAAAAAAAATTATCAAATAAGATCAAATAAAAAAGCCAAAAAGCTGAAAATAATACGTTTACTGTCATAATGAATATAAATAACTAACTGAAGTTACATTTATCGTCAAAATGAGCATAAAATGCGATTTTATTTTATATTAAAACAAAGTAAAGGTTTGTGTAACGATTGTTACTAAAATAATTTTACATTTTTTATTATGTTTCAAGCAAATTTTAAGTCGAAAATAAAGTCATAATTTTTGATGTACACCATTTAAAAGTAATAATTAATAGTTTTAGATTGGTCTATTGTTTGTTTTTTTTTGAAATAACAATAAGTAATTAGAAATAATTTTAAATGATTTAAATTACAGTGGTGTAAAACTTCATCTTTCACACAAAAAAAAATATTTAAAAATTTAATCACAGAATCAGGTGTTCAACAACAAGAAATATTTTACAACTTATTGTGTGTTTTTTTTTTAAAGTTATATAAAAATAAAAATATATCTTTTTTTTTCTATTTTTTATAAGTGTGGTAAAATTTGAAATAACATTTTTATATAATTTCTTTAAAGATAGTTTTAATATTGACTCCACTTCTAATCTAATAATACTTAATGTTATACAATTTAAAAAATTTGAACACTTTGGCTATTTTGACGTTTTTAGGCAACTAGATACAAAATAACAGACAAAAAAAAATTTCAGCTGAATAGCAAGCGTAGGGTATATTAAAATAGAATTTTTTTATACCTCTGTAAATTACAAAAACATACACTGTATGTTGTGCCTAAACTTGTATTTAACCTGATGACTTTTAAGTACTTAAAGGTAAAAAAACTATTTTTAAATATATAAACTATAAGTTATTTAATGAAAAAGTTGGAAGACTAAATGTATTAAGTTAAATAAAACATATACATATACTTAATAGTAGTTAAAAAAATTTAATTATTCAATTTACATAGATCTTTTTGTTTTTCTAGTTTTATATAATATTTATATATTGTTGTTAACAGAATAAATAAATAACGGTTAAATAGAAAAAAATGTTCGAAAAAGTAACTAATTTAGTTTTATTCTACTAATGTTAACTATGAAAATGCTTTAGAATATAGATTATTCACTGAAATTTTTTTTTTTGATACTTTAAACAAAATAGTTTTTTATGTTAATACAGAATAGACTACACTTTCTTACTAAACCGTTAAATGATAATTTTACCCTTTATGTAAATATTAGATCTCATTAGTATCAGGAAGGAGCACCTTGGAGCTAGCTAGAACAAATTTTAAATTAAAATTCAATGTGATGTCATAATAAGATTTTATAGTTAATTAGAGCCTATTGTAAAAGAAACCCTTAACTAATCTGCACAACTATTTTTAAAAGAAAATGCTCTGGTATGAGTAAAAAAATAGAATTATGCGCGATTTTCGATTTGGAATGTACGTTGTTATTTCAAAGTTGTTAAGTTCTAATTACTAAAGTTGAACTAGACTTATACACATAAAAAAAAAACATGTGAAATAATCTTTCAACTTATTGTATTGAAATCATATTATGAAAATTTTGTTATTTTAAAACATATTCCTGCATATCTTTAATAATGACATAAAATTTTTAATTCTTTTTTACTTTTTGAAGTTTTTGTCCTTATAGTTCGCTAAAATTGACCATAATCACAAACTACTCGACCATGACATTAACTTTAATAAGTAACATTTCAATATTTTCTTTGAGTTAGTATCTTAATAAAAATATTTTAGGTTGCTTTAACTTTTAAAAATATTTAAATATTAAATTTTAAGGCTAATATCAAAAAAAAAATTTACGGTGATATTTCAGTTTTTATTACAACTTAAAATCTAAAAGTCTTATTAACTAAAGACATTTAAAAGAAAAGGAAGTTTAAAAATGTTTTAAAGAACAATTTTATAGGATATTGGTATCTACAAAATGTTAATAACTGCCATAAAGTTTATAAATAAGTTTTAAATATAATTTATATAGTTATAGTTATTATCTCGTAGTTCAAAGGTTAACTTTTGACAGAGTAAGTTAGTTATCACAATGTCTGCCTACATCTGAAGAACCTAAAAACGTTTTTTAAAGACTATAAACCATTTAAAATTAATTATGACAATACATACTTTTATCAAAATTTTACTCAACAAATGTATAACATAATAGTAAACACTTACATCGTTTGTTTAGTCTTTTATTGAAAGCTACTATAAATACAACTCTGTTATCAAAAAAGTAAAACATAAGCTATCCGTTATAAAAAGATAACGTGATAAATGAAATTAAGAAAAATCAAGTTCTGTTTAACAATTTTAAGGGGCACATCTTAAAAAGTATCCTAGAATTAATAAATATATAAAATGCATCTTAAGATCCAATTAATAAGACTTTGATGGTAAAAGACCTTTTTAGTTAAAATAAAAAGTAAAAAACTACTAAAAATAACCTTGTATTAAAATGGTTTAAACTTTTTTAAATCATAGTTAAATAAATTATTAAAACTTGAAAAAAAAACACTAAAAAAATCTGCTGTTTAATTGATAACAGCATAATAGTAAAATAAAAAAGTTATGAATATTATAAAATACATAATTACATAATTCACAATAACTATTAAACTAACTATTTACTTATAACGTTTAAAATGAAAGAACTTTAGTTGTCGTGGATTATACACCTTGGTCCGCTTGTATTAATATATTTTAGTGTTATAACAAAATACTATACCTTAAAGTTTTAAACTCGGTGTTATCGTGTACAGAACTAAAGTTTTTACTTATTGACCAATGCAGGTTTGCAAAAAAAATCAATAAATTTCTAAAAAAATATTGCTATCATCATCTCTCTAAATCATAATGAAAAAGTTTATAGTTTAACGTAATTAAAAGACTTTGTAACTTTTAATCGTAATGTAGTTAGTTAACTTAAAACGGAATAAAACTTTAGAACTTGATTCAACCAGTAAAATACTACGATATGTTGACCAAAGTTTATCTGTTTTTACTTATAGAAATTATGATAACAATGCTTTTGTAAGTTTTTGCAAAACTAAAGTTTTAATATCATTTGATAAGAAGTCAAACCTCAGTGATAAACTATTTATTGAAACCCGAACAGGTAAAAGTTTTGGTTTAAAAGAAGTAAAATATTAAAATATGATGTAACTGTTCATAGTTTTTTTTTATTCAAACTTAATAAAAGAATACTGTTCGGTTTTAGTGCTTCTTAATAATTTATTCTTAGAATACATATTTTTGTAACCAAAAGTTCGTATTACTATTTATTTAGTCTTTGTTAATTTACAACTAAACTCGACGACAATGTTTTGTATTTCAGATGAAAATTGTCGTAAAAAAATATTTTTTAAGTTTATTCGAATTTTATTAACTTTAAGTTTCTCAACTATAACTTTGTTATATTTTCTAATAAAAGTACAACAATTAAGTCTATAATATAAAATACAACTAAAAAAGTAATGTTATGGTAAGAAGTATCATATGAATAATATTAAACAATTATTTAACTATTTTATATTAAAGTTTTTATCGACACAAGTATTATTTTACTATGATTTGAGACTTATGTGTATATGTAAAGGTTTGATTGAAACTCGTTAGTTAGCCTGACGTTTTTCGACTGCGGCAGACTGACGAGTTTCAATGAGAACGAAACCCGGGTCTCATTCTACCGAAGGCTTGTGGTCTGATGATCGAGTTGGTATGCTTAAACCTCTTTCATGAATTGAGCTTGTCTCACGGCATATGAAATTCCAGGCTTAGGCTCTGTAGACATTCGCCGATGTTTTTTTATGTGTATATATAAGAAATGTAAATAAAGTAAATAGTTGTTAAACTAGATAAAAACTATAGCTTTCACTGATCGTAAAAACATTATTAACTTAAAATTTAAGTTAACACGAAAAGCGAAAAGATTAAGTTTTTTGAAGAAC
The DNA here is from genome assembly GCF_965202585.1 of Thalia democratica. Taxonomy (NCBI): domain Eukaryota; kingdom Metazoa; phylum Chordata; class Thaliacea; order Salpida; family Salpidae; genus Thalia; species Thalia democratica. Next base: position 67,456,714 of record NC_139165.1, read on the forward strand.
TAAAATAAACAATATATAACTAAAAAAAGCTGTGTGGATAAGAGTTTTCAATCTTATAATTGTAAATAAATACCTAAAGTTTAAATACTTTTTACTTCGTTGAAATATTTCAACTTTGATAAAGTAATCTTAAGCTACTTTAAAATAATTTTCAAAACTATTTTAGAAACTAGAGTATTTGAAAAGTTAGATTACATGCTTGTTTAAAAATTGCTATCAAGTTCTAATTTAGATATTATACGGAACTTGAAGTTTTAAATTCTTAAACACAATCTTAAATTCAGTTAGAGCTGAAAGCAAAAGGCAAGTTTGCAAATAATCTATTATCAAAAGCTCGTTTTAATTTACTGTCAACAAATGATACTAAATACATTTTACGTACATCTAACTGGTTTTGGAAAGAATTCTGTCCTAAAAATATAAACAAATTGGGGTAGTGGTAAGAAAAACGCTACACACAGATACTGCAATCAAAATATGTTTAGTTTTTAGTTGACGGAAGAAACAAATATCGTACATTTGACAATAACAAAACAGTGTACGAAATTGACGGACATGACCTGAGCAGCTGTAAACTTTTAACCAAACTTAAGTGTGAGCGGCAGGAAACCAATGCAGTCCACTTGAAGGGCTACGTTTTCTTCTTAGACTGGTCAAAACAAAATTCTCAAGGTGTTGGCTCAGTCGATAAGTACTTGACCATTTCAGAAAGACATAAAAAATAGCTAACATGTACGACGAATGTACAGACTTTTGCTTATGCGCATTTACCTCATCGGTGGGCAAAGCAAGAACAAGATGGCTTTAAATTCTTGCGTTCGCTTCAACACAAACTTTCACTGGCATGATTGACATGAAATTAGAGAAATGAAGCAGGCCAGAGCAAACGCGTCATGCGCGGTTTTCGAAGGAAGACTCGTTGTGACTGGCGGGTTTTTCGGTGACGATCTTGATACTGTGGAGATGAACGACCACACAGCCCATGTAACCGAACATGGTGGCAGCAAAAAGCGGTCACGGTCGGCTACGGTACCCGACAACAAACATGTTGTTCGTAGTCGGGTACGATTACTACGAAAACTCATTTGAAGTTTTCGACAGTGCTATGAGAAAGTTTGCAGTTTTGAAAAGAAGCGAAAAACTGCTCCATACGGGTTATCAGTGGCGTCGCGTGGTATTTTTTTAGGTGGTGCAGAATTTAAAAAAATATCAATTATTTTAATAAAAATATGTTTTTACTGTCAAGTTTGAAAACAACTGAACTTTTGCTACACCTGAAGATAAGCTTTGCTTTTAAGGGCATAGGGGGGATGAAACAATTTGATCTTATTTTATGTAGTTTTTACTAAGCTACAAGATGCTTTTTACAGATTTTAAAAATTCAGTATATGTTTTAAGATATAGCCGGTCAAAGGCAACAAAAGGTTCATAATGGGAGGCACAAACTAAAACAGTGTTTAAAAAAATGTTTTACCCCCCCCCCCTTTATGCCCTTAACATCTACTTTAGAATTATTTTACTGAAATTACTTTATACAGTTTTAATTTAACTACAAGTCATCTTTTATCAATATAAAAAATTCTTAAAATTGTTGAGATATGGTAATTCACAGTCAGAGGTACAAATGAATCCTTATTTTTATAATATAAACTCAAACAACAAATAAATCAATTCACTAAAATCATATCTTTTTTTTTATAAGTTGGCCTCAAAATCTTTAGATGTTTCTTTTATAAAACAAAAAAAAATTGCTAAATTAGATATTTAAAACACCAAGAAAAAAAAAGTTATAACAACAGTTTTTTTTTGTATATATAAAAATATATATTGATACTTAAAAATTAAACTTCTCTTCAACAAAAGTAAAAAGTTTAAAAAAAATTAGGATGAAAAAGTTTAATTAGAATTGTTTTAAAAATGATGGAAAATATAGGTTTTCAGTAAAATTGTATTTTTTGCTGTTTTGGTTTGCTCCTTGTATAATAAACCATTGTACTCTCTGGCTTTGACTGGTTGTAATTAAAAGTTTAATTGGAAATTTCAAGTTTATTAAAGAGTAACTATTAGCTTTCTGAAAAAGTTGAAACAAGAACAACATGTAAAAAAGAGCCTATACACCCTCCCCCTTACTCCTCACTAATTTGCACATTTTTTTTTACAAACATTAACATTTTTATTAACTTTTTTTTCTAATTTTAATGTTTTTTGTTGGAGGTTTAAAATTTAATAGTTTTTTAAGGGTATCTTTTCTTTATTTAATATTTATTTGTTTTTCATTTTGATGACAGTATTTTTCTCAGGAGCTCAACTTTTTTAAGTTTAATTGTGAGGCTGTTGAACTTTTCAACAATTTTAAAGATAATTTATAAATATGTAACCATTATAGAAGTAAAAGTTTGGTTAGTTAGTTTTCATGTGGCCATAGGGGTAAAACACTTATTTTTTAATTTTAAATAACCTTGTTATTTTCAGAGTAAAAATTAAAACTGCTTTAGTCAGCCTGAATATTTTTCTAATTTGGTCTGTTTTAATTTATCTTGGGTCATCTTGAGTTTTTAACATTTCTAAGTTATCCTGATTATGAGGCAAGGCAACCATGTTTCAACAATTTTATCTAAAATTTTTGCTTTGTTTATGAAAAAATTAAACCAAAGTTATATAAAGTAGAGGTAGACTAAATTTTCCTAAAATGTTAAACTACTCTAAGTAATCAAAGTTTCTAAATTAAGGCTATTTACTTTATTTAAATATGTGATTGTTTCAATAATACTTTTTTTTTTTTAATATAAATCTAAAATATTTTTATGTAAGAGTGAACTAGAAGTTTATAATAAACTTCTTAATTCTTTTTTTCAGAACTTGAATTTTATTATTTATTTTATTAACTTTATGATAACAATAATCAGTTATAGTTAAGTTTATGTATGCAGATTAAAATAAAAAATCAAATTTTTAAGACTTTGGTGATTTAGGGTTTTTGTCTTTTTTTTCAAAATATGCAATTTATGACAAATCTTTTAATAGAAGTGATCTGTTAAATTTAAAAAATCATGTGGGTACATAAACTCAAGTTTAATCCTTTGCAGTAGCTTGCTTTGTTTTTATTTTATGTTTACAATAGCTTGTAGATGATACTTAAGCAAGTCCTGTTTTAGGGAATTTTCAACTTAGCTTACTTACCGCAAGATATTGATTTTGCGGTAATTCTTGAAGAAATTTTGCTTTTTTGAGTTCATTTGCGGCAGTCAGCTAAGAGTTTGCGGCAGTGAAGTGGGCAAAATGGTCGTTTTCAAAATTGAAGTTTTAAAAGAAATTTCGTTCAAAAAAATAACGAAAACGTTATAGATACTTATTTTTTTTTCTTAGAAAATTTCAAGGTGGTGCAGTTGCGGCAGTGCAACACCCCACGCGACGCCCCTGCGGGTTATGATAATTTGGTTTTTCCGGTAGGGAGCAAAACTGTTGTTTTTTGTAATCGAATATTATGACGTTGAAGAAGGTAAGTGGACAGAAGATGCTTGTATGTACTATGAAGAAATCACAAATTTCTTTTGTGTTGAAATTCCACAAATTTAAAGTAAAATTATAAAAGTTTGTAAATATGTTTGAAAAAACTAATAGTTTTATTTTCGTGTTACAACTTTTTCAAACTTAAATATATTTAGTACTAAACAATTAGAAGATGCTAAACAAGTAGATTTTTAATAAGTTTCACAAAAAAATCTGAAGCTCTTCTTATTAATTTTCGTTGTTCATATGCATAAATATTTTACGTATAAAACATTTATTTAAGCTTGTAATTTTATGTTTAAATGAGTATCGTATTTTTTGTTTTAAAAGTTTACTTAAAAAAGAATAAAAACTATGAACAAATTTTAGATTCCTAAGATCAATAACTTTTTATAAGACAGCTTTTTTTAGTAAATTTTTATAATTTTTTTGATAAAATTGTTTTTGTTGCAGCAGTAAGTTGTAACTTAACAACAGCTGCAAATACATTTATACCTTTACATTGTTTGCTAAACCAAAGAAGTGAATATGAATAACTATCTTACGTCTTTTTGATGCACGTCGTATTAAGAAGAAACAATAAATTTTATTTTTAAGGAATAAGATTATAATTTTCGTAATTAATACAAATTGCTTGTCGTTTTTTTATTGTTTATGTTATCCTAATGTTACAATAAACAACAGAAGTTATATGATTTAATTTTACTGCACAGTTTTGACTTGTCAAACACCCTTTAAACCAACATATGAAAAATAACTTTTACTAACGCTTATGATGAGTAACAATGTTTATCTTCTTTAAGAAAAAATTTTACGTATCACTCTAGTTTAAAAAAAAAAAAGTAAATACAAAACTTCAAACTGTCTGATAACAATGAAGTTAGGCTTACTTAAAATTTTAAGAAAACAAATCTCATGTTTTAAATTGTTTGAAGATACATATAGACACAAAATGATCTCTTAGAATAACAAGAAGCTACTCTAACTCACTACCTTTAAAATGTAACATTAAGTAAAAAAATATATATAATAAAACTCTTTTAATGTTGTAAAATCTGTAAATAGTTCAGTTCGCTAAAATTTTCTACATGAATTTAAACAATATTAAATCGGTTGAAAAATACTTAATGTCTATATTGTTTTATGTTTTTATATTAAACATAGGTTTAATCAAGGTAAAGATAATTGCAGCCACCAAAATAAAATTTAATTTTGATATTTATATTTTATTTATTTCAATGTTTTACTTATTTTATTATTTTTCATGTATAGGCATAATTATGATAACATGAATATGAATCAAAATTTTTCAAAACGTTTAAAAACTTATATTTTTCAAATAATGTAAACTATTTATAGATAAGTACTACAATTTAATCTCTAAATTGTTGTAGCACTCCTTAAGTTTAAAAGCTCATCATTTAACTTATATTACAGTACAGTGCTTGTTCACTTATCCGGACACGTTGGGCAATATTTTTCTATAAACTTGTCCGGATAACTAAAAATCCGGATAACTACAAAAAATATTTTTTTTCATATAAATATAACTGCTGCATATAATGCAATGCATAATAAAAGTTCTATAATTAAAACAAATACATATTACATAATTGTGAGTAATATATAATAAAATAATAAATAATAAAAGCTAAACTTTAGGTTAATTAAATTGATTTTGTCTAAGGTAGAAAAACATCAGACTTACTAACCCTCTGAAACGATATACGTTTTTTGAGGGTCAAGCAAGTAAAGTTCATCATTTGTAATTGCGCCTGCCCTAACTTTAAATTTTAGAAAAATATTAGTTTTTGTTTAAGAGAAAATATAAGTTGTACTTATCATTAAAATAAAAAATATTGGCAACCTATCTCTCTAAACAAAAAAATACTTAAAAAAAAAAAAGACATAAAGAAAAACTTTGACGAAGTTTAAAGTCAATTTAACGGAAACATATCACACCTAACAAACTAGTTTTTGTCGGAATTTTCTACTTTGACAAGAAAGAATAGACGTTTGTTTTAATTTTTTTACGTTTAACATTTGTATCAAACAAAACTTTTTATTGTTCAATATCGAAAGTTTTTGAATTTTTGTGTGACCGAAACTGTCCGGATAAGTGAGCGTCCGGATAAGTGAAGTCCGGATAAGTGAATAAGCAGTGTACTACAAAACTCTTACAATCAGTTAATTATAAATTAAAACAACTTTGTTTTACTAATGCTACGAGTTTATGTATTTCAACTATTTTTTTTTTTAATCGTTGTGTTTTTACACTTTTAAAAACATAGTAAGTATATCCTGGATAAGTTCTAACATATCATTAATTTCAAGGCAAATTAATAAACTACGTTGAGCTTTTTAGTTCTGTAAAATAAACTAAAAAAGTGATAATAAAAAGTGATACAATTTTGTCTAGAGACAATTATGTCACTTTGATAATCTAATAAAAATTTTGTTTAAGTATTTGACTTTAAAGATAAAGTTTAAAATAAAAAAGGACAACTTTTCTAATCGGCAGGACATGTTTACCAGAAAAAGTCTTTCGTAGGCCTGACTATAAAAAAGATATTTTTGCCCGCATTGCTATAAAAGTTTTTACTTAAAAATTTTTTTTTTCTTAACAAATTGTAATATAACGTTAATTTTATAAACATTACTAAGTGCTGAAAATCAAAATAATATTTAAGCCTTAAAAGCTTATAGCTTATTTTTACTAAAAAGTTTTAAATACTGTGAAGTAGTTACACTTTTTATTTAATTTTTTGAAATTTGTAATTTAATTTTAGGCTTTGTTTATTATTACAAAATTCAAAGCATTTTTTAAATGGTTTGAAGTGTTTTTTAATTAGAATTGAAGTAAAAACAAGTTATCTAGTGTGATGAAGATAACTTTATAGTCGTCAGAAAAATACAAGCAAGTTTAAATAAGCAGTAACAAAAAATATACAATTTTGTGAACGAAATTTTAGGCTTAATAAATAGATGGTATAAATCATTAAAATTTCGAAAGAAAAGTTTTACACACTATTTTTTTTTCTATATAGCAGACTTAACTTTTTCAAATAAAATGTACAACTTTGAAAAATGTTAAACCAAAACAATTTTTTAATTTTATGCCAACATAGTAAAATTCGGCTGTGAAAATTGTTTGTCTATGAGTAAAACAACGAACAATAGCAATCATGACATTTAATTATAAAGCAAACTTTTTCAGAAAATTTTTAAGCGTTACAATATATTTTATTCAAAAACTTCTAAAGCTATTAGCAGTAATTTAGAGCTCACTTTGCAAAAAGTAATGCTACTTGAAAGTAAACGCATAAAGTTATTATTTGTTTAATTGGTATAGGTTTCTTAACATATATCTTTTTATAAATCAGTTAAAAGTTAATCCGTAAAGCTTAATATCCTAAATGACAGAATATGTTTGTTGAATATTCTAAGTAATTTTAAATACGTTTAATAATAGATTTGTGATGAGGATGTGAAATATATTTCAATATTAGTTTATATTATTATTAAGTTTTTTACATTCAAAATTTAACTAATGTTTTCTAAATTTAATTTTCTAATTTAAAACATATTTTAATTAACTGAATGAACTTTCATGTAATATCAATTAACGATATTTATAAAGTTTCGAAAGTTCGTAAAATTGACTAAAAAGTCCAATTCAGTTCTAGTTTGACATTTTAAACTCTAATTTTGTATCATTAGCATAAAAGTTTCATAATTATATTCATTACATAATTTTTACATATATATATAAACTTAATTGAAACTCATATTTTAAAAGCTTTTGTAAATACTTTTACACGATGAATCCTAGTGTAATTGCATACTTATATCTAATGCTCATGAAAAGTAAGTTATATTCTAAAAAACAGTGTAGTAATTTTAAATCTATACCAAAGTTATGCTTTTAAGATTGTTTTTATCAAAATAGTATATTTGATCAAAAGCTTTTATTGATATAAGAAAAATTTTTTAACCAAAAGTTTATATAAATAAAATGCTAGAAATTAGGCTTTATATTAAGAAAAAGGTTATTAAATATCTTAAAGCGATTTAGTTTAATAGAAGTTGAAAAAGTGTTTTGTTTTCAATATATTTTTGTGAAAAATTTTAAAACTTAGTTTATTGCTTCATATATATTTACTTTACTAAAAACAAACTATAAGCGTTGTTAGACTTGTTTCTACAGGGATTGTTAAACTATGTTGTTGTTTTTTTTTTAATAAAGCAATCTAATTAAGAACATTTTTGACGGTTTTACCTTTTTTCGAGCCTAAGTGTTTTAATAGATGGCTTAAAGAAAAGTTAAACTCAAATGTTATACGGTTTTTAGAATAAACGACACCCAAAAAGTGTTTTATGCTATCAAAATGTAACAGTTATCATTAAAATTTATGTAATATATTATATTTGTTTAGTAATATATTTTTTTTAAACTCATTTAAAACAGAAATTTCAAGCACTTAAACAGATTGACTAAATTAAGTACTTATTATTTTTTTTTACAAACTATATTTATTTTTTTTAAACATGTCAATTAAATAAACTAGTGACTTTTATATCTTTCAAAACATCTATAAGAGCCAAATTAAATTTTATTTTAATTAAACTTGCACAAAAAGATAACATTTTAGGTCGAACAAAACAAATTGGCAGTCATAATTCAACGGAGCGAAGGCCACTAAAGTACATCAATCGTCGGTGCGTGCGTCAGTATTGCTCCTCTCAACACGGATTTTTCTATCATAACGATTTTAGATCATTTAAATTCAAGCTGATAAAAAGTGTTCGACCTATTGATATTCTAATTCATGTAAAAATAAAAGTTCGTAAACTGTAAACTATAGTTTACTACAGGTTTAACCAGATTTATTTTGATATAAAGCTAGCTCCTATAACAGTTTTTCGATAAGTTATTAAAAGTATATTAATCATAACTTTTAAAAAAAAATTACTTTATAAGATCGAAACGAAGTTAAAAGTTTAACGAAATAACTCGCTGTCAATTGTGTAATACGTAAAGTAAAAATTAAAAGTTTTTTTGATAATGTAAATAAACATCACACTCAATTAAACCTTAATAAATAGACTTTTCCTCCCAGTATTCTAACAATATTTATTATATAGAGTGAAAACATAACTTCGAAGCAAATCAAAAGGCATAGAGCACAAGTTTTAAAAATTTGCAATAATCTTCTATGTAATTCAGTTAGTGGTGGAACAGCCCGTGTGTTTGTGTATAGAAATGTCAAGACATTGGTGTTTCACAAGATGCAAAGTGATTTCGACTTCGAAGTCAACTACTACAGTATTTACTTAATAAAATAGATTTTTAGTTTGTCAGTAGTCTATTCTCCTGTAAAAACACGTTTTTCATATATATTTTAATTTTAGGTGACTTTGGAAGTAGTTTTGATTAAATGCATATACACTTTTATGGATATCAAAATTCATTATTTTTATAACTATAATTATAAGACTTGTAATTTACTAAGTTTTTATATACTTGTTGTAAACTAAAACAAATTAGATAACTTTATTAAATACTGTTCTAATCAAACGAACATTTTTTTAAATTTTTATTAAGTCGTAGACGTTTGTGTAACTAAAATATAATTTATTAAATTACGAAAAAGCAATACTTTTTGAAGCTGGATGTGATATACTCGAAGGAAAAAAGATGCACATAAAGTACAATCCAAGCAGTGAGAGTAAACCAAAATGTTGGTTGATGGTTCCAAGATCTTTAGGAGGGTGGTTTAGTTTTCAACAGAAGGTCGAACACTCTTACGCTGTCTTTAAAAATACTTCGATTATTGATGAAAAACGATTGTTTCTTTATGATATTTTAAATGGTTTATTGAATTAAATTATATGAATTAGTTTTATACATGAAAAAAAAAACTTTAAAACACTTATAACGCAGTATATTTTTTTAGTATATATTATTCAGAAATATAGTATAAACGAATTATTACTATTTTATAATTTATAAGTATGCAGGACATTACTTGTTACGGTATAAATTAATCGTAAAAATATTCTAATGAAACCTACATACTGAGAAATTCAATATATCGTAGGATATCTAAAAGATATCATTTTACTACACACATAAATGTTATGAGTAGTAAAAATTTAGAAGCACTTTTCATAAAATATAGAATGTTAGTTTTAGTAATTTACAAAAACTTTGTACTCAGGGCTTAAAACATATACTCTTAAAAGCTTTTTAAAACTTAAAGTAAAATTTGTAATAATAAATTAATAATTAAAAATTAGTTTTTATAGGAATTCTTAGACTTAATAATTATAAACTTCGTCTAAATCTAAACTATTTTTGTTATTTTGACAGAAAAGGACCTAAAACAGCCAATAATAATGGGAAACGACAATAATGTTCTCGTAAATGTTCCTCGATCTGACGAATCTGTTATATATCAAAATCGTATCAAAATATCAACACTCACACTCTTACAATTAAGACCTTGCAGCAAGCACAATTGTCAAATCATTGATTTTGAACTAAATAGTTAATTCAAGCTTACTTTTATATAGAAATTTTGTTAAACTGTTTGAAAAACTTAATACTATTTCTTTGCATAGAAATTAAGTTAAAATGTTCGGTATTTTATAATTAGTTTTTTTAAATAACAAATTTGTTTACTTTTTTTCAGCACTTTCATCTTCTGACCTCAAATGCATTTTGGTAAGATATTTTTAGTAAAACTAAGCTTTTAAGTTTTTGATTTAAACAAGTTTACAAAGTTCAAGTATAAAAAATACATGAAAAGTTGTAAACAACTGCTCAAGACAAATCTCATGTTATTAGAAAACTCTGTTATTTTGAAAACAAACTAGGCTATAACGCGTAAAGCATTTAACATATTTTATTCGAAATTTTCGAACTTTTGTACATGACTATTTGTTTGTTTTTTATTTTTACAGAGAACAAAAAAGTCTGTCATTAATTGCAAACTTTTATCAACTTTAAAAAAATGTTATCACTTATTTTTCAATTTAGAAGCTTTATATAGAAGCTTTTCAAATTAGTATTTACACTCTCTGAGTTAAACTTTGCAAGATCTAAACCAAATTTTTCCGAACATTTTTCAAAAAGCCACCTTTAGACAAATTGAAAAAGCTATAGCCCCCTCCAACAACATTTCTTAAAAAAAAACTAACATTAAAACTGCCTAAGACCGTTTTTTTTTTTCCTTTTCATTATCAACTCCAGAATATCTAATGTAAGTTTCAACTTATTGCCTCATGGTCCCCAAAGGAGAAACTTGGCCCAGTTTGGAAAACTCTGATCTAAACACTGTGGTTATAAACAATTACAAAAATATATTTATATTAAGATAGCTACTTTTTTATTAAATTTTGCTTCAAAATATCAAGAGGTTTAGCAAAAAAATTTGTGTACTTTTAATCGACTGCATTTTTTTTTAAAGATAAAAATATTTTTTGTTGCAACTCTTTTTATATAAAGCACAACTAAGCGGAATACTTTCTTAATCCTTTTCATTAAAAAAAAACTGTAACTTCTGTACAACTTTCTATAAACTTTCATAGTTGTTATTTAAAGCTTAGAATATCTTATTCAACTTACACGGGCTTGCTTTATAGTGTTATATTTATTTGTACAAAAATTGAATCGATGACACTAATTGAAGAAAGTTTATTGCTAAATACACTCTTTAAATAGTTTGTAATATATTTTGGGGAAGTTGAAAACTTCTTTTTTTGTATAGATTAACGACGTTACTCATTCTTAATTTTTAAAAGACTGGTAAGATAAAAAGAGTAACACATAAAATTTACATGTAGATCAATTGTAAGATTATTTTTGACAAAAAATATGAACTTTTTTCTTTAAGTACTTAAAAATCTATTACTAATTAAAATTAAAATCATTCAATAAATGTGGAAAAATTATTAAAAACGTATTAACTTTTAAAAGTATAATGTTTGTATATTATTTGTACTTCTTTATGTTATACTATGCTGCTTATAATATTCAAGATTTGAGTTAAGATTTTTAGTTCTATGAATGTTTAATAAAAAATATCGAACGATATTAAGAAAGCTTAATATAATAAACTAAATATTTTTTTTAGTAAATAAATATAAACATAATTTTTTCGGTGTTTTATTTATAGTATTTGCGTTTGCAATCTACTTTTTGAAAATTTAAAACTATACTCGTTTTTGACCTGCTCTATGAAAAATGAAAATTTATATACTGTTGAATGTTATTAATGTTATTTATTAAAGTTTAAAATTATTTAATATTGTATTAAAACAATTAAAAAAAAAAAAAGTACTTCTAAACTACAAAAAACAGCTTATTGAAAACTAAGTTTAACGCAAAAATAATAAATTGCTGCTATTTCTTGCAACTTCCATCATTATATTTTAAGCATTTACACTTCTTTTAATTTTAGACAAGGCAAAATTGTGAGCTAGGGATAGCTTACAATGGAAAATGTAGAATCAATTATCTCTGCCCAGCATACGACGACATCTTAAAGTATGATTACTCGATAGAAAAAGATGTTAGTTGTTTTCTTAAGTTACTTACCTAAAATAACTAATTTGTATGGTAAAAACTAAAGACTCCGTTTACTAAGTTTATCTAATAAAAACGTTATGTTCACTACAACAAGGTTAAAAATGTATAATAAAAAAAACAAGTTGTATATAAAATCAAATAAATATTCAATGCAGATTATTTTTTGGTAAAAAACTACGACAATAGAAAATAAAGAATGTGAAAGGAAAACTTTTTGTTACTTCGCAAAAATTGTAAAATTGGTATTTATACTTTTCTCTGACGTATTAAATTAGTCATACAAATAAAAATCTCATTATTTTTTCTACTTAACGTATTTATGTACTATAATTAAAAAAAATTATTGTTTTAAAATTTAGTTTACTAATAAAAAAAGTTTACTAATAAGTTTAATATGGTTAATAACTTATTTTTTAAATGTTTTTTAATATTTCTGTATTTATAACTTTATATTAGTAAAAACTTTGTAGACATTTTAATTAATCAAGAAAATAAGTCAATGTTAAATTCTTACAAAAAAAGTTATACTTATTGTTTAATTTAAATTGATAAAAGAAAAATACAACTTGATAAATAGTTCAATCTTTTTATATATTATCTAAATTGGAATAATACGATTACAGTTACAAAGATTCTATTTTTTTACAAAATCGTTGTTAATTGTTTAATACTTTTATTTTTAAAGTATATTTAAAGTTTTTTTTCAAAATATAAAACTAGCTATCTAAGTAACAATATGGTTTAAAACTAACTTCGAAAGATAAAGTAACTAAATAGCTTTTTATTACAACTATGTACTAAGTTAAAATATAAAAAAGAGATTAATTTAATTTTAATTCAATTAAAATTAAACTTATGTTTTAATTAAACTTATATGTGCATAATAAATTTGTAGATTTTTCTAAACAATAATTCTTTTTATTTATTTATTTGATACCGTAGCAAAATCACAAACAAACAAAGACTGTGTCCTGCACAGATTCAAGCGTTATATTCAATATATAAATCTTGTCTCAATTTAATTTGAGAATTAAGCTAACATTAATTATTAAAATTTATAAAACTAAAGTATCTTAGATGTAAATTAAATCGTAGATGTCATCTTAATAACCAATCTAACTAGTTTAAATAAATATCTTTTGCACAAATAAAGTATCCTACATTGCTTTGCGATTACAGTATAGTTTCTCTAAGCTTACTTTCTCAAGTACATTTACTAAGTTTTACACAACAATCTGTCTTTAAAAACGTTTTTTTTTTGACAAATTCCAGTGTTCATTTTACAGTCCATTTCTTTTTACAGCTACTGGTTTCTACAAAATAGACTAAAACAAAAAATTGTAAATAAATAAAATTTGTAAACTAAAGAAAACTAACTACTGTATATAAGTTCTTATAAACTAGCTTTACAAAAAAAAAGTACATAAGAGAAATATGTGTAATACTTAAGTAACATTTACACAACTGACAAAATTTAGTTGTACAAACTTTGTTTTTTTTTGTCTGCATATATATACATAAAATTATATAAATTTTATAGTACTAAGTGACTATATATTATAAAGTTAATACCTTTATTGGATTTTATTCACCTAAAAAATTACTTTTAAAACTAGGGCGTGTAAATATAATAGCTTGTTTTCAGACTATTTTTTCCTATTTTTAAAGTTGTAATATTCTTAGCTTATTTTATGTTTACAAATACAACCGCTCTGTATATAGTAATTATCATAAACTAACCAAATTGTCATTGTTGAAAAAATAAGGTTATAAAAAATGTTATTTATCCTTGGTATTTCTTATTTTAAGCTAAAGTTAAAGTTTCATTCTAGAATTCAGGGTCTGGTAGAAAAGATAAAGTACATAAGAAGACACTAGATTGTAACAAATTAATAGGCAAAACTTCACCTTTTTGCTACAAATCATTTGGGAAGCTCGTCAATTGCTCTAACTGTAAGTTTACTTATAAGTTTAATGTTAATTGTAGAATGCCTATAAATAAAATTTTATATTTCAGTTAAAAGTTGTGGAAACTCATGCAACATGTTTAGAACGTTGGAAACCTGCATACAGTAACAAATTCCCAGTTGTGTTTACATGTATTTATTTTGTGTTTTTTGTTCACTTTAATATTCAAATTTCGTCATTTTCGATAAAGTTTAATGTGTTTTTTAAATGGCATCAGATTTATTATTTAAATTCATTTCTTATTCATTATTAAAAAGTTTCTGTATTATTAAATTGTTTAACTTGATTTTTCCTAAAGTTCGTGAAAAACTAATCCGTTTTAACCGGTAAAAAGACATTGAATATAAAAGAGATCAAATAAACTAATTAAAGATTACTAAAAAACTTTTAAATTTCTTATTGAAAATAAAAATTGTGTTTACATTATTAACGTCTAAAGCATTAAAATTAAATTTTACCTCTGTATTATAAAAAACTTATTTATACTGAAAAATCATTAGAACAAAACTTAATGGACTTTTAACTCAACAATAAAACCATTTATTAAATATAAAAAGATAAACTAGACAAGGACTTTCTAAACAAACATACCACTCTAATGTTTTTATCAATAATTTAATCAAATTGTGATGTAATATCGTTATATTACCTGCTTGCATTCAAACAAAAAGTTTAAAAGATTTTTATTACAAAACCATAATTGCAGAACACTTCTTCAGGCATAGTTATTTGATATTTTATGAAAGCAATGTCATTTTGTATTTTTACTTTTTGTTTGACTAATTTGATTTTGAAATGGCAATTTTGAAATTTTGTTAAACTTTTATTTAATTTAAACGCGCTGTTTTGCTTAAATTTTATTCATTTCTAACTAGTAAGACTATCAATGAAACCTAAGAACATATTCCTTATTATATACCTATTTCAAATAGTATTTAAGAAGAAAGAAATAGTATTTAAGAACAAAGTTTTTTTGTGTGAATTAAATTTTTTGAAAACTATTTAACAATTATTTAAATTTTAAACAATTTCTGAGACATTTTAGTATAATACAAAAATTAAATCTATAGTTTTTGTATTTTTAAACATTGAAAAAACAAATGTTACACCTCAAAACAGACTAAATAAAAATTTAGATTTTTATACAATTTATACGACAGTTGAGTAAAGTAAGACTATTTTTTGGTCTAGTTTTAATTTAATTTTTAGTTTGCTAGTCTATTAAAACAAATGTAGCAACTTAATTGTCAATTTAAAACACTCATAAAAAGTAGAAAAAAAAAACTTTATATTAAACATGACAAAAATATTAGAATTTCAAAAACCATAACTAAAATCAACAGTGTAAAACGTCTTTGTCAAAGTGTTTTAAAGTTTAAGTTTCAAATTAAATTAGATGTCTTCATAACAAATGTTTTTGGATAAATGTAACATACCAACATCTAAACCTTCAAACTGTTTGTAATATTTTGAGTGTGAATTAACATCTAAAGTTGTAATAGATTTGTCTTACAAAAAATAAATTATTTTCAAATCACACAACTGCCATCTAATACAAAAGCTACGTTTGTATACTTCAAATACATGCAAAGTATTACTTTAACGAAACATTAACTCAGTTATTGAAATTGCTTAAATCTTATAGTATAACAACTGTATTCTTTAGTGTAAATAGTTATATAAACTTAAAATGTTATTCAAACCTTGTATTGTTTACTTTAAAGTACAATTTTATCGCTTGCAAAAAACAAGTTTATCTAGTCTAAATTTCTGATACAGCACAGTGTTAATCGATAAATCATTAAAGTTAACGAAATTTGAAAACAAGATGTTAATAGCTAATACTAACAAGTACGAATAAACTTTATTGTTAGCTCTGTCATACTTATGATTATCAACGATTGATATTTAATTTGTGAGTATATTTAACACACATGAATGTTTTTAATTTATCGAAAAAAATTATTTATATCTGATAGTGAATTAATAGCTTACTTCACGATAGCTATATTGATTTTTTTTTCGTGTTATGAGTTTATTTGATGTTAAGTGATATTTAAAAACAAACCAATCTATAAACCTATTAAAATCGTTTTAACTATTTTTAGAGTATACAATATTTTCGGCTTGTTTTAATTTCGTACTAATTGAAACTTTATTACTTTTTCTAGAAAATAAGATATCGTTTTAAGGATAAAACAAGCACTAGAATAAAACTTTTGGTATGCTTTTTTAAAGGACTTTAATAATATTTTCAAAAGTTTTAACTTCTTATTTTATATGATGCAATTTTATCTGTTAAAAAAATTTTGTTTTTTTTTTGATGTGTTTATGCTATTATGTTTCAAAATAATCATATCCAATTTCTCGAAAATTTTACAAGATTTTTTTGCACGTTTCAACCACACGATGAAAAACGTTACACGTATCAATACTTTTATTTGAGTTATAATTAGATAAATTAAAACACAAGTAATGTGGCATACTTTTTATACCTCTTAATGTTTTAAAAAGTAAATATTGTCTTATTTATTTGTCAAAAAAAAAAGCTTTCATTATTTATTTTTTTTTTCAATTTATCGCAATATTACAGAACTTCAATAGATTGAGACGAAACACATAGTCTTCGTAGAATAAAACTGCATTATGAAAGAAAAACTAAAAACATTTCAAATGCATTTAATCTATAAACTATGTAATTTGTTTAAACTTGATCCGTGTTCAAAAATCTAGTAAATTAATAGCTGAAACAATCTAAATAATCTGTTCATATGGTCAATATGTTGCAACATGTGTTGATATTTGCTTACACGAAAAAGTAAAAAATAAACCACAAACATTTTCCTTAAATTTTTATTTAATTTCAAGTTTTCAAATTTGCTTATTATATTAAGTTTAATTTTTTTTCGTACCCAAAAGTGGACTTTTTAAAATAAACCATTTAATGTGAAACAGCTATTTATAAATTTTATGACTTCGAAAAAGTGAAGTTTAGTAAATTATTCAACAAAAAAACCGGTGGTTCTAAAAATATTTAAAAGCCTGCAGACTATATAAATGAAGAAAAGTTCTGTACCTACCAGAATAGTACATAGCTTTTTACTACTTAAAAATAATTGTTTGCGTTTAATTGTCTTAAATGTTATATGAATACTGTATGTGTAATGAGATATCAAAAGTAGTATTTAAGAAAAAAGTTAGACTGAATACACAATCAGTTTTAGTCTTGAAAAATTACTAAAAAGGTTGCTTACAGAGAAGTTGTTCTTATGCAAACTAGTGTGTATGTGTGCACACTCGTTAAATCTATGGAATTAACAACTGTTTGCAATAATTCCAAAAAGTAGAGTTTTATAAACTTACTTATATATTAATTTTTTTTTAATTCAATATTAGGTTTTTTTGTGAATAAAATTTTTCCTATGTTTTTTATCTACATCTAAAGAAGTCATAGTGCCTCATGCAAGATGCACGTTGAATAGTCAAAAGCCCTGGGGGCGGATGAATATTTTGGGAGAAAATAGTCCCTTTTATGATCGCTTTTTTCAATTGAAAAAAAGATCGTGCTTAAATGTATTAACCCATATATCTCAAGCAGTTCCTAAAAAACTCAGCTACTTCAAGACTTATCTTTATTTATCAAAAAAAAATTGTGGTTTTGTATATGAAAGTTGTTTACAGTTTTATAAGGTGTTTGTAAGAAGTAGTACACAATGTCAATGTTTTTATGTTTTTTCGCTTTAATTTTCTGCTCTTTTACTGCAGGTGAGAAAGTATTTACTTAATAAATTTTAGTTTTATCGCATTTTATTCAAACAAAAGTACTCCTTTTTTATGAATTTAGAAAAAAAGTAAAAAAGTTATCAAAATACATTTCAAAAAGAAATTCTCAATATCATTTTGATCAGCTTTAAATAATATTGATTTAATAAAACGTAAAAGTTTAGCTTTGATAACAAACAGTTTTAAAATAATCTTACAGAAAAAATATGCTAAATATCTGTAATTTATAATTGTGTCTGTATAATTTTTTTTTGTACAAAAACATTTTCTTAAATTTATTCTAACAAACTAGCTATGGATCACGGCGAGACTTGTAAGGAAAAGTATTGTAAAATGAGCCACGGAAATTTTAACCATAACGACTTTACTACTACGTTCAAGTATATCACTGAAAGTAGATGGAACAACTACTTTATTCACATCAAAAATCCTCAGGTTTACCTTGTAGATAATTTATATAATTAATTTTAACAAAGTTACTAAGATTGCTGGAATTTTGCTGGCTCAATTTACCTTGTTTGAAGTAAATTAACAAGTTATTGATACGGCATAAGTGATAAATCAAAGTTAGAAAAATATTCTTATGTTAACAAAACAGCTTTTTTACTAACTTTTATTTTGAGTTCATTATTTATAAACGTAAATTAATTTATTAATTTTGAAAATTATCAGGATGGTTTACTTCAATTTAAGTTTTTTAACTTCGCATGCAGTTTCTACATAGAGTTCGAGAACTTTATGATTTTTTTTTAATTTAACGTATATTAATGCTGTTAAGTTTACAATAATAAACTTTTAACTTCTGTTTAATGTTCTTTTGTAAAGTTTAAAACAGAAGATACCAAACAATTAAATACTTTATATCTAAACGCAAAAAAAAAATACAACAAAATAATAATTTTAGCACTTTACATAAAATGCTCATGCTGTATAAGTAAGATTTTGACTTTTAATTTTGTAATTAAGAGAAACAAGTAGTTGAAAATATACACGCCAAAATATTTACACTAAAGTTGTTTTTATTTGTATAAAAACTAATTTTTAAGCCTTAGGATATATGTTTTACTCATTCACTTTATTCGTTTGAATTTTTTAATTAAAGTTTTTAAAAACCTATAAGCTGAAAATTTTAGAAACAATTAATTTATTAAATATAAGTTTAAGTTGTGCAAGTAAACACTAAGACTGTAGTAATAAAACTTAGTAAAAGTAAGACTGTTGTAACTATATTATTTTAAGCTTTATTGTTCAACGTTAAAAAATTTCCCATAATTGTGTTTTATTTAATATTTGAATATTTTTTTTAAGTTTGCAACTGCAGATAAGTATATCTAAGCTTTAATTATTTTTTTTTTCTGTAATAAAATTCTAATTCAGTTTAATTGTTTAAATTTTTAAACTATCGTTTTAAAAATAAAACGTACACAGAATATTAGTTACGATTACCTATAAGAAACTGTATGTTATTTTACTCTTGCTTCGATCCTTAACAATTTTACAAATTGAAATTTATCTATGAAGAAATTTATTCGCATCTATGTATACTTTTAAAAAGCAAAGCGTGAGAAAGTTTTTATATTATCAACATTTACTTCCTAGTTATGCGGTGTACAGTTACCTCAACTGTATTCCTATTTGTTATCTGATAATTAGGATACAAACATTACTTTAAGTTACTTATAATACAATTAAGAACTTAATATTTTTTTACAAATACGTAATTTAATATCTATCATACTAAATTTTGTTCTATATTTTTGAACACAATGTCTTTACTCATGGCCTCAATTATATAATTATCGGCTGTATTTTATACCAGGTACTGCTGACGTGAAAAGTTACCGCATCGAAATACGTTTTGAATTATTGAATTCCTTAAAACAACTTTTACCTGTTCTGACCATTTAACTATTTATAGTATGTCGAAATAGATGTATAACTGTATCTAATCTTTAGAAAACGTACACATTTTGGTTGATAAAAAAATTTAATCCCTGGTCTGATTGCTATTTGTCCGTTATGCAAACACTATACATTTGGTTTTAAAGTTTTCACTTAGGTTATTTATTTTTAACAAGTTTGTATTTATAGTAAATAAATATGCAAACCAACATAAAGCTTTCAATAAAACAAAAAAAAATGTGTTATAAATTTTTTTTTACAATATTTATAACAAGAATAAACTACTTTCTATTTACAATTTAAAAAAAAGCCAGAACATCTTAATATATACATTAAGGGCATATAAACTCTTACTTTCGTAACAAAAGTTTTTATCCAAAAAATAGGTTATAAATTTAATTTTTACAGTTAAATGAATTAATTTAATAAAGCTGATATTGTATTTAATAAAAATATATAAAACAGGTCAAGTCTTTTTATAATTTAATTCGCAACTAATAAAGTAATTTTATAAGCTATTATTGCATTTTAAGATTGTTTACTAAAAACAAAGCAACTGTAATTCATTAAAACTTTTATTTCGCTTTTACTAAGTTTATAAATCTTCGTCTATAGTCAAACTGCTTTAAACTAAAAAACTAATGGCTATTAACAAAAGAAAAAACTAAAACAAACGAGAAGTTTTTTATTTCACTTAAAACTTAATTATTTTTTTAAATACAGGTCCATTTAAATACTGTTTGAATACTGAATTATATTATAAAGATAAATAACGTTTGTAATTAATTTGTTGTTTAAAACGGCCAAAAAACTTGTTTAGATATTATAACTTACAATTTTTAATAAGCTACCAAAACCGTGAAATAAACTTTAATACTTTTTATTTTAGTTTAAAAGTTTGTTTTGATTTATTATTTTAAGTAGTTAGAAACTAAACTTTAAGTTAGTCTCTAATTTTTTTTTATTGCACATCTAAATTTTTTCTATGTATTATATTTATTTATCTAAGCATAAGTTGCAGGATTTTCCTAAACTTTATGTTTTTTTTGTTATTTAATTTTTTATAATTTTTTCTTTTTTTCACGACGTACCGCCAAGGATATTTTGATTAATTTTTGGTAAATTTCTAAGCAGAAGGTGAAGTTACTCATGATGTAACTTGCTCTCTTTACCTTCGTAAAATGTTTTTCATTGCATTGCGAACATTAAGTACTAATAATTTTTAACTATTATAAACAAGTGATGTTAAACACTTGAGATAATAATCAAATTAAGTATAACAACTAACTTAAGACTTATAAAGCTATTAAAAATATAGTTCTTTTTTTTTCAAATCCCGATTCCTACAGACATCAACTAGGTTGTTGTGTTTTTTTTTTCTATTCATACTATATTTCCAAATCTTGCAAATATTTTTAAAATATTTCATTCTCCACTTATCCTTTTGAATTGTATATAGAATTTGAACACAAAATAAAGGTATTACGCAACAAAAGTTTTACATAAGGCACAAAAAACGTAAAATACCATAAAAAACTTTTATTTGTTTATTGAATAGTATGTTGCAACAGTCTGGCAACAAATAAGTATTTATTCATAATAAATTTTAAAATCTCATAAAAACTTAGAATAGTTGTGAAAATATTTCGGTTACAATGTAACATGTAATACTCTTATATTTTTTAAAAACCCTAACTTGTTTTTTATTGTTGAAGATTAAAACTTATTGTAATTCGTAGGTTCTTTTTCAGAAATTTAAAAAAACTAGAACTTTTGTCTACAAATTATTATAGCTCAATTATTTCCAACAGACTTCCGTTAAGTAGTTTTTTTTTTGGTAAGTTTTAAAAATGCACGAAGGGACAATTTTGCACGAAGACGTTTTAGCAGAGGTTGAAACATTTTATTTTATTTTTATTTTATCTTTTACTCTTTTAACTGTCACTGTTACCCCTAAACTTTACCCTTGGTCGGTAACGTTATTTTCTTCTTATTACTTTTTTTGTTTATTTAATTTCTTTTTACTATCATTGTTACTGCTAACCCTTGGTCGGTTATTTTTTTCTTGTTAGTAGTTTTTTTCTTTTTTCTCTTTTTTCTACTATCACTGTTACCCTTAACCCTTACCTTTGGTCGGTATTTTTCTTTTACTAATTATTTTTGTTAATTTTTATCATTATTATTTTTTCGTGCAAAATTGATTCTCGGTGCAAAAATGACTTTTCGTGCAAAAGTGTCTTCGTGCATATTTTACCCGTCACTGTTTTTTGGTACCTTAAATACTCCCTAAGTTGTATATTTCATTAGGATCTAGTCAATTTACTGTCTCGTCTGATTTATTTGCTTAGCAATCAGATCTCTATCAAAATAGAGTTTGTAGATATTCATGAAAAATTTAGTTTTTACTTAATTCTTTATAAAATCATAGTTTCACTTTAGAGTTTGTGACACATAAACTTTAAGCTTTTAATAAACTATAAGGACACTAATTAACCAGTAATAGTTTAAACTAATATCAACTGTCTTCAGCTCGTGATTTTTTTTCTGAATTATAAAGTTATTGATATATAATAATAAAATTTTCTAAAATTGATTGTAACTTTTTTCTAGGCAATAGCCAGAGGAAAATCTTTTCTCCACATTTGTAGTAACTGGAAGTGTGATAGAATTGATACTTTCAAAGAGCAAATATTAGTTTACAAGAAATCAAGAGGAGTTGGATTTTATATGAGACCAAACGTCGGAGCAAGATTTCAAGTAGAGTTTTATTGTAAGTGATGAAAGAAACACTGTTATTTTTTATTGTTTCTCGAACTTGATTTTTTTTTTCCTATACAGCCGGATGCAACTTCATTGACGACGATGAGATAAACTTTAGTCTTGCTTCAGGAACAACTATCAGGAGTCAGGATCAAAAATGCTGGATCATGATCCCAAGACTTAAACAATCATTAGACAACTACAAGTCGCAAACAACAGAGTTTACCGTTGGTGAATTAAAAAACTCCATCTTACTTAGAGACTCTACCATCACAGTAACTAATCTAATAACCGGTAAAAAAATGTTTTATATTCATTTTAATTCAATCTCAGATAACTAAAATTCTTTTTTTTTTGTAATTCTTAAAATTAATAAGAATAGTTTTAGTATTTTTAGATACATGAACCATAGAAAGCATCACAATTGTCTTATATTTATAGTAAATTACTTAGTAAATATACTTAAAATTAGTTTTTTGACTGTTATTGCATTATTGGATATAAATTTATACCCAAAAAAAATCTGTTTATAAAAACTTTGAACTAACATACCGTCGAATAATCTATTATAAAAAACTAAATTAGGAAACAGAATAGCGCATGTGAATAGTACTCACGGTGGAGATAACTACATGAACATAGAACCAGCAGAAAAATCTATCGGCTACAACTTTGAAAGGAGCGTTTCAACAGTTGTCATGTTACAACTTGACAGCTGTCCACCAACAATGTGCGACCAGATAGAGTTTGACTTACAAGGTTCCACTCTGAACAACTTGAAATTTTACGCAATGCTTTAAACTATACTTGCATTCATAATAACTTTTTAGACAGTTTGTATAATGTTTTATGTAAAGTTTATTTCAATGGTTCCAAACAAAAAGATATTGTTAATGCTGAAACACGATAACACGGTTGATATTATAACACTACTATAAAAGTTACTTTTTGGAATCCTATTTTGATTTAAAATATTATATTTTGCTTTAAATACTATTTTAATACTTTTTTAAATTTTTAAAAAGGTTTGACTGAAAAACCTTTGTAAAAAAGCATCGTGTAATGTTATCGAATAAAAACATTATAGCAAAATACTTTATGTTTTTTTTAAAACTATTTATTGTTTTTATTTTACAGGAATGACGTCCTCTCAAATCGAGTGTATTATGGTCAGTTTATTACATTTAATTTTTTACTTTCAATATTTTATAAAAAGTTTAGATGTACTCCGAAATTTAAACTTAATTTTTAATAAAAACTTGATAATAACCTGTACGGGGATAGTGCTTAAGGGTAAAGTAATTTTGGTGTTGTTTGTAGTTTTAAATTTAAATAAAAACAGCGAAAAGAAGTGTGCATGCACGTTGATGACGATGATGAAACCTGTATGAAGTACAAAGATGAAGTGTGCATCGGAGACGACACGGAGGAAGGAAGCGCATTTGATGTTTGATTTTTGTACATTGACCAAATCATTTTGAAATATTTACCTAAAATTGACACTTATCAATCTTTTGCAATATTTACAAAAAAAATACTTTAAAAATCTATAAAAAAAACTGTGCATGAAGTTAAAGTATCCTTTTGTTAGACTAAAATTTTACTAATACAGCAAAGAATGTTGAATCCAAATATACGCGTCAATTGTAAGAAAAATAAAGGATATCACAGTAAATTTTGTTCAAAAAAATTCAAATGCGCATCATGTGAGTTATTTTTTTAGTACTTATTTTTTGTTGCAAATATCAAGAACATTAAATAAACTTTATTTAGTGTTTCAGCAACAAAACTAACTAAATTAGGCACTATTATTTCTGAAATTTAATAACCAGTGCTTAATTATTTTTTACATTTATAGTTATGACATTTGTAGTTTGTAGGTTTAAAGTTTTTAAAAAAATTCCAATGTTTAACATCATAAAAAACATCTAAAATCTATTAAATATTTACAACTTTAAGCAATACTGCTAAAGCTTACCTTTTTTAAAGCTTAATCAAATTACAAAAAAAAAAAATGATACGCACATAAGCCAAAGCTAACTGATTTTATATAAATTGTAGTTATTATTAGTATGTTAAAGTATAAACTTAATAAGTAGCAAGTATAATCTTTTAACCAAAAACATAGCTATATCTAACCATAAGACGATAAAACACAACAAAAACTCACAATGACACTATTTAAATTATTATAAGATTCTTATATTTGTCTTTTGTAGATTTTGTCTAAATTATATTATGTTATTCTAAACTAGCACCAACATTATCAGTAAATAAGGTTGGCGCCATACAAACAATTCTGAATGAATATTGTGATCAGATGATATGCATAAAAAATATGTTGCCTATTTCAAAGTTATAAAACGGTTTGAAAACTTCTTAGTGCCACTTTATAAGCTGCAACCGATAATTCAGATTGTAGAATTTTTTTTAATAAATAAGTATGCTTCCTACATTGACCGTATCCAATAATATTTTTGTAAAGTGATAT
This sequence comes from Thalia democratica, assembly GCF_965202585.1. Classification (NCBI taxonomy): domain Eukaryota; kingdom Metazoa; phylum Chordata; class Thaliacea; order Salpida; family Salpidae; genus Thalia; species Thalia democratica. The sequence goes on from NC_139165.1 coordinate 67,481,721, forward strand.
TGAACTGTAGAACTACTATACATTTCCTTTAAAATCAAAAACTCTTTAACATTTTAAAACATTGAACAACGACTCTAAATACTATAAAAACGCTCGTAAAAGATATTAATGCAAGTTTTTATCCAAATAACGTATAAGTATGCTTCAAATCCACAAATAAACGGAAAAAAAAATTGTTGAAAATGTTATGCAATTGGTATTTAACACAACTAGGTGGTATGTATCAGTCTTACTAATCTTTAGGCTTTCGACATGAATTAGTTATAAAAGTTACGAATTAACATATTTAAATGATAAGATTTTACTTAATGTAACTAAATGCAACACTTGCTAAAATTATGTTAGCAAAAACTGAATAAAACAAGTTTTTGTGTTGTTACCTCAACTTAGACACTGTTGAATTTAAGTTACACAAAGCTGAAGTAAATTACTTAAGTCAAAACTTTATACTATTTCCGACTACAAACTTATTTTGAAAAAAAAAGCTTACGTTTCTTGTCTCAAGTACAATATTTTTTTTAAATAAGTTTGAGTGTTCTTTTACTAAATAGTCTATAAAAACGCTTTTATTTTGTAAAGGAAAATTTTTGTAAAACCGAAAAGTATCTTTAAACAAATAAAACTGTAAAGAAAAAACGCACTACCTCTAGATTCAACGTTATCCTTAGTAGGATTTGACTAACACAGCACTAGTATAATCTAAATTTTAGTTAGTTGTTGATTATTTTTAGGTATAATTTAACACCGTAAAGTCTTTATTTATAAAACATTCATTTTGAAGGGATCAAATTGAAAGATTGTAAACATGTTTTATACTACGGAAACAAGTCAAGTACAAATTTTTCATTTTTATCAATAATAATGATAGACATCTTCAATAACGACCTTCACAGTTATTTTAAGCTACACTTTTATTTTCAGAAAATTTAGTTCTGTAGAAATTTATAGCACCAAACGATTTTATTTTTTCTATGTTTATGTTTTGTTTTATAAATAGCAGTTTATTTTTGATGTATACAATAAATTATTAATAATAGTAATAATAAAACAACAATAACATACTGAAAAAAACAGCAGTATTCAAATTTATAATGTTATAAAGTAAAACAAAATTTTAAAGATAAAAAACGTCTTAGATGATAATAATGATAAGAATAAAACATAAAGACTGGTTATTACACTAACACAAGGTTACACTAATAAATCATTAGCTAGAAATTTAAAACTGGTTTAAGGTTTCACAAATTACTCAAGTATACGTAACAAAACTTATAAAAGTTGCATGCATTGAATTTTAATACTAAGTTTGCCTAAGAATTAGTTGAAATTTATTTATTTTTCTAATATTTCTTGGCAAAATTTTTACTGGAATATCTACATTTTTGAACTAGTCTCTACTATAATTATAATAATGATAAACTAGTGAAACATTGTAAAAACACTAACTAAGTGTCGTCCCTTATTTTTGTTGTCACTACATGTCATCAACTACATAGTTTCAATTACGGTTATACAATAAAAATTTTGAGCTTTTATTTTTTTTAATCATAAACAACTATATACTTTAAATACAAAGAAAACTTTTAAACGTATAAAAAACTTCCTATCAAATAAATTTTAACGTTTGAATATATAATGTTCAAATGTATAAATAATGTCATTTTATTGTTTTTTTGTTTAAAGTTTTGTTTGTAAAAAGACATATTTTGATATGTATTTTTTACTTAAAACATAAGCCTTTCTTTAGTAAGTTACTTTTGTTGAACATGTGTAGCATTATCAAAGTAAAAGTATTTTACGTGTTAAGACTGTTTAAATATTGTTAAGTATTTTCTAAATATCTTAAAAGCTTTTTTTAGGTTTTTTTTACAATCGATAACAGCAAATAACTGACTTGTATCAAAATATTGTAGTTTTTTATAGCTACAGGTAAACTTGACTACATACTGTTTGTGATAATTTTTTTTTAATATTTGTGAAACAAATTCAAATATATTTTAAAGTAGTTTAGCATAACAAGATTTTAGAATACTTAAGTGAATCACGTTTATTTCCTATCTGTGTTTTATTGTTACAATTTAGCTTATTTTAGTTTTTTTATTTTGGAGCTACAAAAAAAACACAAATGTGTAATTAAATAGTTAAAACATGTTTGTTGCATACAATTAATAGGTCTTTGTCTAGTTATGATTAACCACTTAACAATATTTAAAACCTCTTAAGTTTAGAAAAAAATATCATGATATATTACTCCATGTATTTTAAATTATAAACTTTTAACGTTTAAAATTTTTCACATTGTAATATTATCAATCTGTAGCACTCATTTAAAAAAAAATCAAGCATATAGGATTTTTTCTAATATGATAAAAGAAACTTTTTTCTTTGCACAAATATATTTCATCAACTTTCTCTAGTTTGTTTACAACCGTAACAAAAAATTTATTTTACTTTATACATCTTTTTGATATAATCAACTATAAAGAAAAGTTTATCAAACTTCAATCAACCATGAACAATTAATTTACATAAAAAGTGATATAACTACATTTAAAAACAAACAGGGTCTAAGTAAATAACGAAAGTAAGTAGTTCTTTCGGCTTGCATAAAGTTGGCTTGTAAGATGTATAAGTATAGCTTCAACTATAAACATATCAAAAACATTACAGCATTATCTTTATATACTAAAGTTTGCTTCACTGTAACTCTTTGTACCATCTGAATTCTAAATAAACGATCTGCTATTGATAACTTTTTCATAGCACTATTAGTTATGATACTAATAGTCGTTGATTGATTGTTAATATGACTTTTAAAAAGTTTCAGAACATGTTCCTTTATTCTCAGTGTCAATACTTCTGAGCAATATAACTGTTTGAGCAACAGTATTTGAAAGTGTAAACAACACAACTATTGCATTAGTTAGGTATAGGATCTCTACCAGACATGTTAAAAAGCTCTGCTTTGTTTACTCAAGCGTGAAATTACTAACTTAAAACAAACCAAAAATAAAACACTTCATTGCTGAATTACCATAGTAACTTTTAGCATTTTAACATCTGAGCCAGAAACGAAAATAATTCTATATCTTGCTGAATAGTAAACTTTTCTATCCTTTTCTTAATACAGCTTTAAAAATTTGTTAATTTTGCACCTACATAAGGCAAAACTAGTATAACATTAAATTTTTCTGACCCAGAAAAAATCTTTGTGGTTTAGTTTATTATTTTCAGTTTTTAATACTCTGTCAATAAAAGTACTTGTAAGTTTATTCCTCAATTATACTTTGTTTATTACAAATAGTTCAGCCGAAAAAAATGAGACTAGAAAATATTTCTGGCTCTGTGAAAGATATTTTTAAATGATCCAATTTTTTGTTCTTTTACTAAAATACGATTGAAAATTTATAAACTGTACTGTTAATGTTGGTTTTCAAAAAAAAAAAAAATTTATCTTTTTTTTTTAGGACATTCCTTAATGAAATTTGATCATTTCCTGCACTTCATTTTGTGAAATTTATAGCACAATGTGCTAAATTTAATTTTTCAACTAACATGAGCTAAACAACAGGATTTGTTCTATCTGCGATACCCTTATAAGCTCACGTTATAGCAAATTTAAATCACCCATTTAATTCATGTGAAAACAAAATTTATTAGAAACAAACTAAACTATAAACTAGTGTGAGGAAGAAAGTTATTTGAATCCTTTATTGTATTTTAATTGCTCTTTCCAAAATTATCTTAAACTAAGAGACTGTTTACAAAAAAATTCATCCAGGTTTTTGTAATATTAAGTTTGCTTTGTTTTTGTTTAAAAAACGTTTTTAATTTTCGTTTCACACCATTATACTAAAATAAATCATATATCCATATTCATTTAAACTGGAAGATTTTTATTTAAACTGTTGCTAGTCGTTTTTAATATAGCAATTATTATTATATCAGCTTTTTTTTTACTTTTATGATTTACTTATTGTTTTTTGACAGATAAAAGATGCAGCGTAGATTGTTTATACTTCAGAATGATGGAAAAAGCTTTGAAAACATGTAGGAGTGGGTTTTACTTATTTTAGTATAGTGCTTTGACAAAACATAAAAACTTCTTTTGTACTATAAGAGAACACTTTTCATAAATGCTTTAATTTCTCTCAAGTTTCTAGAAAAATATTAATAAAACTAACGTAGATTTGATTAGTTTTCATACAGCATATTTTTTTTTGTTTTAGCTTTGATTATTTTTATCGTTTGCTTCTTTTTTATGTTTAATAAAATTATCTAACAACGATGTTTTGTAAATTAGTTTAACACTTTACTTCAAAATATTCAGCATCTAAGTATGATATCTAAAAGTGTATTTTTTGAAATATAAAACGTTTTTATTTGATCTACTAACTTTTTTTTGTTTTAGTAATTACGAACATCTTAATTTACATGATAAATTTATTTTAATATCTCTACTTTAACTACAAACACTAGAGTATTCAAAAAATTTTAAACTATTTAAAACCAAATGCGTTAAGAAAAAATAAGAAGAATCTTTTTATTATTTCCAATAATAGAATTTTTTTTAATGTACATTTAAATTGTATATTCTTATTGCAAAGTCCGATGTATAATTAAGTCAAAAATTCAAAACAAGGAATTTATTCATTACTTTCTTATACCATTTTTTAATTAAAGCCTTAAAACTAAAAAGTGACTTTGAAACTAAACTTTTTACAAGTTGATTAAAGTAAAATACTAGTAAACTCAGTGAAACTTTTTAACTTGTTAAAACTTATGTTTGTAAAATAAAATTAAAACTCGATTTATGTATGAATTTGTTAGCAATTTTTAAATGAATGGTTTAAATACTTGTAAACTTGTAAAAATTTTTAAATAATTTTTTTTAAAGTTATCAGTTATATTTTTTTTAGTTTTAAAAATTTATGTTTTTTTATCAACACTTTATTTCGAACTAGTTTTGAATAGTTTTTAGAATAAATTAACTTTACATTGATTCTTACGTTCATTATATTACTCTTCATAAGTCATCATCAACTTAGGTATTAGACGAATAAAAAATGTACCAAAAACGTATGCACATATAAACACTAAAAAACTTTTTTTAATGTTTTTTTCAAATATGAAGTAAAATATATTTTTTTTACCAGAAAGTATAAAGTAAGAAAATTTACAATTGAAATATTATTAAAATATCCGTAAGGTTTTAACCTATATTTTTAAGTAATATAAAAATCTATTTTAAATAATTCTTACCAAATCTTTTCACTTGTATTATTTAATTGTAAATCTTGTTACTGAAAAAAAGTAGAGAACAGTTTTTAAACTAGCATTGAAATCAAATAAAACTTTAAACTATCCAAAGCACATAAACAAAAGTTTTCCAATATCTTACTTTAAGTCTTTTTAAAAAAAAGTTCAATGTATTTGATCAAAGTATAAAATATTTTTCTTGGTGAAATATAAACAAAATAAAATCAGGCCCAATTAGAAAACAATTTGTATGCATACGAACTTAATTCTCCTCAAATTTACTAAAATTTTCAAAAAATAGTAAAAATAATTCAAAAGGTTTTCAAAGGTGACATAGGAGCTTCATTGGTCTCTGGGCTCTGCTCAGTGCTCACGTTGACGTGATGGTTTGTTGACCTGGAAGACGTACGGCAGTTTTGGTTTATATCTTTAAACGTCAACAGCTTCCACAAGTCTATGTAAGAGCCGATGACGCACACGAAAAGAATGATCAAGTCGACGTCGTACAAGAGATGCTTGTACAGAGTGTGCAAGTCATCGACTACGAATTTAGCAAGTACGAGCATAACAACGCTTGTTAGAGTCGGATACACCATGCAGAGCAGACACCTGTGGATAATTTCAGTGTACTTTTTAAGAGGCTGACCTTCTTCCGACACCAAGTTAGACAACCGACGCTGTTTTATCAAAGGAAAACTGCTCAGCAAAATAAATATTCCGTGGTATAAACCCACTGACACTGTTGATAACAGCGCTGGTAAGTTTTTTATGGATTCTGAGTTTTTCAAGCAGCCTCTTGGCGAGTAGCTGTACCTGCGAGTTGCGAGAATTATGATCAAACTGAAAATTGCACTGAAAATAAGAAAGTGGAAAGTGTACTGGCTCAAAAATCTCAGAAAGGAGTTTGTGAGGTGTCTTACGCTTGAGTGTTCATAAAACACTCTTTGACGATACCACAAAATAAGTAAGGTGCTCAGTATTGCAAAAGTGTACAAAGTATATCTAAATCCTTTTATCGAATCACAAAAGTATGGATTAGGAACATCACCAAACCGTGATTCTACAATTTCCATGGCTAGTAAAGACGTTATAAGAACTGAAGATGTGAGACTTAATCTATCCATAAAAACAATGTATTTTGTTGTACTTTTCAACGATCGTTTAAAGCTTTTTTTGTTTTTATTGTGTTTATAATATACGAGACACGTAAGGAAATAAATAGAAACCAACATACATGCAACAGCTATTATTGTCGTGTTGAATTTATCATCTTTATAGTTATCAGTTAGCTTGTGTTTGTCTGTTTGTTCGGTTAAGTTTTTAAACACGGTTTGGGTTGATGCATGAAAAGGTTTCGTATGGAAAGTTCTTGTAACTTCAGTATTTGTTTTTTCGTTTGTTGCGTAAGTTTTACTTTCATGATAAATAGTCAACAGTGTGATTACTTCTTCTTTTAGCATCATGTTAGATTTGTAACATACGTAGAACTGTAATAAAGTTATTTCTTTAACTATTTATCCGAATGAAAAGTTATTACAATATTTATAAGCTTTATTATTAGTAGTAGCTAGTTTTCTCTTTAAAATAAATTTTGAATAAGATGAAAAACAAATACTTTCCAGAAACAGTTTTAAAGTGTATTCAACTTGTTGAAATTATACAAGGTGAGGTTACTTCATTATACTAGATTTTAATAAAACTAGTACTTTATCAAGTTGTTGTTGTTATATTCCAACGAACTTGTTTCATTGGAACCTTTAATTACCAAACATTATTAATAGTTTATAGTTGTGGAACGACTATAATTATCTTAAAATTTTATGTTAAGTTATTCAACAATGAAGTAAAATGCAAACTTATCAAGTTTTTAATCAGCTCAAACATACGCACTTCATTTTACTAAACGAAACATATAATAAAAGTTTGTATTGGTCAATTACATAAGTGTTGAAAACTTTAAACAATAAAACAACACAAAAATAACTAAGGCTACTAAACTGCTTATAAGTGTAACTTTGTGGAAATAATGAATTAAAATCTTTATAATACTTAAACTAAAATTGAATAAAAAAGGATTTTTTTAAATATTTTAGAATATACACAATTTATCTTAATCGTTTATTTTATATATCACATATATAAAAAATAACTAGTCAACAGAGAAATATTTAAACAATTATAATAACAATTCTTTTAGAACTGTTTTCTTTTTTCAATCAGACTAAAAAATTGGAAATTTTTTTTATTCCGACAGTTTTTTAAATAAAAAATTTTTTTTTTTCAGTTTATATAGAAACTTTATACGAAAATAAGTTTAGTTTTCTTAAACTTATTGTAGCAAGCTTTTAAAAATACTGAACTATTGAACCGCAATAACTTGAACTATAGGTACTCAAAACTAATAAAAACAATTGACTAGCTCAGCTAAAATTCAGCTCTCAAATATAGAAAAAAATTTGTTTTTACCATGATTTAAAATACTGTTCATAAAGTAATATCTGCAGAATTTCGATTAGTGAGTTAAAGCTTTGGAAAAAAAATTGTCTATTTGAAACGTTAAAACGTCTTTATTCTTTATAGAAAATTTAGATTTATTTTAACAATTTTTTGTTAAAAATTAATTCTAAACATATTTTGTCTCTTTCACTACCTTGAGTAGTTTTTAAAATTGTTTTTAAAATAAAAAAATCAAGTGAAGTTAAGTTATATTACAAACATTTTTTTACTACAATAATATATCTATCAACACTTAGACAAGTACATTTTTATCAATTTAAATTTGATTTTTTTCTTAAACTTTTTGGAAATAGAAGAAGAGTAAACATTTCTTAAAATTTAAAAAAATTTTCAATTTTTACTTAAAATAGTTCTTTTCGTTGTAAGTTTTGACGCTATTTTTTTAGTCGGTTGGCTTCTAAAAATAGACTTTACAATTAACAAAACAAAAAAATTGTTTAGTTTTTTGTATTTATAAGTACAACTAATAATTTTCTATTAAAAAACATACTGTAAATAAATATATACAACTAGAACAAATAAAATTAATATAAAATTATAATAAATTTTCAAGCTCTGTAATGATTCATCATTAAGAAACATATAGACTAAACGTCATTTCTTACATAGACAATACTATTTTAACTGTTGCATTTACTATTTCAAGTCGATAAAAGTTGTAAATGTGACTGTATGAAAATATTATATTAAACTAGAATTCGTACTAAAAAACATTATTATTCTGTAACTATAGTAAAACTTGTTTTTAACTGAAAAAAGTTATTTGTTAATTTTAAAAGTACTTATTTTCTTCATACTAAAAAAAATTTAGTAATTTTTAGTCAAGACTACAAATTTAATTGAAGTGTGTACTTTAAAGTTTTACTTTTTGTCAAGACAAAACAAAAAAGGCAAATAGCTTATGATTTTTTTTTTTTTGAAAAGTCTAAAATTGTGAACATATATTTAATGATAATAAAAACAGTTGATTTTTTAAAATATTATAATTTTTTTTATCTTTCTAATGTTTTTTTCAAAAAAATAAGCGGTAAATAAGAAAAAAACAATGGGTTTCATAATAAGCTAAAAACTAAAAAAAAATAATAAATTTCAATAACAAATGCTTATTAGAAAACACTGAACATGAAATGTTTTGTATCAATTTCTAAATTCAATTTTAACATATGTAGGTAACAATACAAGCATATGTTTGTATTGTATCACTATATGTAAAGTAAATACTAAATATATTCTCTTTTACTACATCTATATTGAATATATGTTCTAGCTATGTACTTATTTTCTAGTTCTAACCTAAAATTGAATATATAAAAAATCTAGTACTGATAGTTTGAAAAACAAATAACACAAGGAACTCTTTTAAACTATAAATTAGTTTCTGTTTTTAGTAAAACTGCTTAAAATTTAAGCTTAGTTGTTTAGTTAGGTTAATAAGAATATGTTTCTATCTGAATACTAACATTTAATTCTATATTAAAAATTTTACTAAATTTTTTTTAGTTCGAAAATAAAAGTTAAGAAAAACTCTTAGTTAATAACAAAAAACTTATTCTTTTATTTAATAAATTAGCATGTTAATCTTTTGTTTTTTTTTGTATAAACTTAATTTATTAAAAGTACTGCAACAAAAATTTAAGCTAAACAATTTTTTCATCAATTTTAACTTGTATTTGGTTATTGGAAACCATGTTAATTTGTTTTCTTTAAAACGTAACTATTGTTAATTAATGTTAATAAAGTTGATAATTATCTCAAATGTAATTAGTTGCAATAAAAATTTCATATAATTAGTCTAGAATAACATAGATAAATTTTATATAACTCAACTTATAAATACTTAATAGATACATTTGCGTTTTTTTAGTTTTGGTTGATAAAAGTATTTAATGACATTTCAGAAGGTAAATTTTTATAGTTTTAGAAACTAAAAAATACTCTTTTTAAAACTTTTAAGTAGTTTTATATATAATTTAAACTATACCAAAGGATAAATAAAAAAATATAAAAATTATAGGCATTATTTTCTTAAACATATTTCCTTATACTTTTCGTCGCGCATTCACAAAAATGTTTTATTATTAGTAAATCATACTCTGTTACTAATAAACTTCTTTTTTTTTTGGATTTTTTTGATGTTGTAAAGTTTTGGAGTTGTTAATAATCGCTAGTTATAAGTCAAAATTCGCTTATATCTTACTGTATTTTAAAGTTACAAAAATCTTAAAACTTTTATATAATCATAATTACGACAATCACTAACTTACGATTACAAAGTACTAAACACGTGCTTGAAGAAATTAATTTAGTTTAGATCGGACGAGTATTTAATTAAGTTTGAAAAATAAATTTAAAACAGTTTTTCTTGTTGAAAACTTCATGCTAAGTAAGTAAAAGAATTTTCAGAGTTTATTTTAGTCCTTCGTTGTTTACAAGCTTTAACTATTTCATAGTTAATAACTATAAAAATTGAAACAGCTTTTAAACTTTTTATTCTGTGGCCATACTTAGTACACTTTTTTAGTATTGATGCTTTTTTAGTTTCTAATTTAGGTCTAAATTAAGCTTAATACAGAAACTTGCTCACTTTTAATACAAAAATTATTAAAGTTCTAACTTAAACAATCGCATTTATAAATATAAAAAATTGATTAAATAACAAGTGAAAAAAATTACTTTCAATTAATTTTTTTGTTTATACTTCAAGTTGCACACAAAACGACTCAATATAATGTCAATTGTAATAATTAGATTCCTGCTAACTTAAGTTTCGTCCATATGTGTAAAAACTAAAACATACTGAAAAATTTCGGATCAAAAATCATTTAAAAAGGTTCAAAATAAATCACTTAAAAAGATTTGAGTCATCCTAATGATGGAAGTTTGTCAAAACTAGGTAACTTTTTTAAGATAAAAACAAAACTAAAAACATTAAAGTTTTGGATTGTTCAGACTTTACAAACAAAAATGCTTTAATTAACTTTATTTAACGATTATAAATTAAAATTTCTAAAAATTAAACAAATTGTTGAGTGTTTCGATCTTAAAAAAGTGGTACTAGATATATTAGAAGAATACGATGCTAAAGATAAGATCAAGCATACTGTAACAACGTGTTTTTCATTTTGCAATTAATTGTTTAGTTTAACTAAACAATAGACATAATCAAAAACAGATCTCTTTCTAAAAATTGTCTAAAAAAGTTTTTACTGAAAATATATGTTGATTAAAAGTTTATTTTTTGTTTTGAAATGTAAGTTGTATTAAAATTATAAGTTAATATCAAAAATAAACAAAAAAAAGCTATAAAAACCAAATCGCTTTTTACATAATATTTAATTTAAAATAACAAACATATTTTTGCTACAAAAATGTTATGTAGATAAACACTAGTAGTGAAAAAATTTAATAATGTTGTTTAATTTTTTTTTCTATTTAAAAAAAAATAAATGTGCTTAACTAAAATATCTAGCTAAAACATACTAATCTATCTTTTCAAAAGCTTATATCAATAAGCGTATTGCTTTTAATCGTCTAAACAGTTGTAAGTTTTGATCTCACACAACCCATAGACATCCACTCCATCTTTGCGGTCTAAGTTGGCGTTTACTGAACACTCAGAATCTCTTAAACCACCAATAGCGTGCCAAAACTGCGCACAGTGTTGATTACCACCGTTATTAGGCTCAGGTGCTTGCCAGTAGTACAAAGCAGTTTTATTTCTCTGAAATGAATCGTACCGCGTTCACTAACCTGTACTTTGCCTTGGTCGCTCAGCCCTATCCAAGGGTTTGGGGATTTTGGTTGACCATGTCACGAATTTGGCTGTAAGTTACTCTGATTAAAATTTATGTTTTTTTAATCTAATGTTCAGAAGTGTTAGTTGTAAATAATGTCGACTACTTAAAGATTCAAACGAAAAACTTTTTTTTAACTATAATAACAACAATTTGTAGAGTACACAACTCACAAGTTATTAGACTCTATGGATGTTTTTCTATGCTATAACTAGAACAGTTCTACAAAGTACTGAAAAGTAGAAGTATATAAACTAACAGAAAAAGCTAATGTGTTTTCTGGAAATACTATATTAAACACATACAAACTTTATGCAAGAGCAAAAAATCATTAATAAGTACAATGAAATTTAATAAACTAATTACTTAAGTACATTTTCCGAACATGTTAATTTTAGTTTTGCTTATTTGTTATCTTTCAACATTAATTTAATGACTATATTCTAATCACAAGAAACGCGTACTGTTTGGTTTTTTTATTTTTACTGAAGCTTAACAAAAAATGCATTTTTTTGAATTCGCTCTCAAATGAATTAATCCTTGATTTTTTTTGTTAAATTTTGAGTGCTTAGTTTTATAATTACAATAAATTTTATAAATACGAATAATTCAAACTACAAATAATAAAAAATAATAATTAGATAAATCAGTACTATTAATATATATTTTTTTAGATAAACACTTTAACTTTTATTTAGTATTTTTATTTTACTTACATAGTCAATTGAATTTATTAGTTTTTGTTTTTATTCTGTGACTAACTTTTATATATTGTTGTTAATATTTCTTTTAAATCTTATGAGTTTTATTTTAAGTTTTATCATAAAAAATTTTATAATACTAAAAAAGTTTGATCAACTATTGTTTTGTAAATTTAAACTTTACATGAGTTAGAAGTTATTAGTAGTTATTGAAATTGTTTTTACTTTACTAATATAGTTTTTAAATGTTTGTGTTTATGCTTATCGAAACCGCTTATTTGTGTTCTACTCTATGAACTCTAAAGTATCAATATTATTCAGAACTCAGTGAACATTACTTGTTATTGTACAGAGAAACTTTGCTTGTATTAAATGAGTTAGGTACTTTTTAAGTTGTTGCTTAGTTTTAACTTAGCTAGTTTAGTTTTATATTTTTAATATTGACATCTGTAAACTATTTTACATGGGATGCGGCCTATTAAAGGTATAACTTTGGCCCTAGAGCATTTTTTTTTTCCTTAGAATTAAAACCTTTAAAAATTACACCAGATATTCTGAGTTTTGAAGGAAAAAGCAAAAAAAAAGGTTGTAGGTAAAATTTACAGGAACTTACAGGAATACACTAGATATTTTGGAAATATAAAAACTGAAACTACAATAGCGGACCACAAATATTTTATTTTTGAAAGACCGCAGAAGGCAAGGCGCAGAAGACCTCCTCCGAGATCATTACAATTTTTTCTGCATTCCAACCAAGTTCCTCTTGAAATTTTTATTTTGAATGTCTATTGAGCTTTTGAGAAATAATTATAAATAAAAGACTATAAAAAGTTAATACAAACAAGGTTTTTTTATTAATGCAGTCTAGTTTTTGTTTAAGATCAAGTATAAATCTTATTACAACTATCAACGTTGCTTCAAACATTAAAAGTCTTTTTTCTGAATTAAAACCGAATTTAGTGTCATATGCGTCTCTTTTCTGTCGTAACTCGTCACATGCAAAATTGTTACTTTTTCGTCTTCTGCAGCATAAGCTGATGAAAATACAACAAAAAAAAAAAGTTTTCATTTTGCCTATAAATCTAGATGGATATCAAGTTATAAAAGTAAACCAAGTATTTAAAAAATAACAGAAATAATAACTAATACACAAAAGTTATCATGAATGTTTTATATATTTTAAGGATATCATATATTAAGAAGCTGTATTTATGCTTTCAATTCCATAACTAATGTTTAAGTTTTCAAAAATTTTACAAAAAGTTACATTAGACAGCACATGAATGTTTTCCCAACAATTATTACAATTTAATTGTTGTCTTTTTTTATCACATCATATTGTTATAGTAATATCGCAAATTGTTATTTTTTTTTTACCTCATTTTTGTATTTGAATGATCTTTTAAAAATTGTTTTACATATACTTAAAGTTTAATATTTTACAAAATACCTCCTTCTAAAATATTTATACATAAAACTTGATTGTAAAACTGTGTTTTTTTGTTCCGTCTAAACCTAAAGTATATTTTTTGTGCTTTATCAACATCGAGCATTATAACATAATATCTAAATAAGTTTTTCTTTCAAGTATTCTCTAAATAAATAATGTAATACATTTTTTGTAACACAGCTTAGGAGTTTAGTAAAGTATGATCAAAAACAGCAAAACTTAAAACATTTTGTTTTTTTTTATTTTACTTAAAGGTTTAACTAAAATCGTTACTTGAGAATTGGATTAATAAGATTTAAAATAACTTTGTTTCTAACAAAACTTATTTTTACAAAATCTACATTTGAATATTTTTTGTTTTAAATTATATTTTCTAAGTTTCGATATTTTTAGTTAGTTTTACGGTGACTTTTTTAATAAGCTCAGTAAAAATTTACTTTTTATTATAATTATAAGGCTACTTGAAACCTTTTTACGAAAAAAACATATAAAATTAATATGGATATTTACAACTTATATTTGGTATTATTTCAAAAAATTGAGTAGAGAATAAGTAAACTTATTTTACAACTCCTCACTAAAATTACAAAAAAAAAAATTTTTTAAGGGTTAGTTGTCGATCAAATATAAAATAACCAAAATTTTCATGAGACGAACATTATACATACTGATACTCCACTGCCGCCGACATTAAATCAACTACAAATAGTCACAATTTTTTTGTATTTTCTCGAATAATGATATTAACGATTTAATCAAAAATAGTTATAACAAATTTTATTTTTAATTAGATAAATAAAATTGAGTTTACTCTAAAAAATGTTTACTGATAAAAGTTTTACATAGTCAGTTTCTCCATACACTTTCGGTGACTAATTGTGTAATCACATGTTATCTTTGTATGAAATAACATAATAAAAATTCTCAGTGCCACAAATTTGAGTTAATGAATAACTACAAAAATATAGCAACTGATGCACTTTTTCTACCAATGTTAATAAATTTAAATAAAGCATTGATGAGATTAACATAAAAATTTATTTTTTATAAACATTTCATGATTTTTAAGTTAAAGAGCAAGTTAAGATGATTGTTTACAAAAAAGATAGCAATAAATGTACTTAAATTTTTATAACATTTAAACTAATATTATAAAAAGCACTTGTAATTTCTGTATATAACGATGAAAACTGTTTTTAAAATCCAATAGCTTGTTCCAATTATTCCAATATATGTATGTATTTTATAAACAACTGCCATTAATATTAAGTAAAGATAAATTATTTTCATTAATAAATTATAATTATTAAAAAATAGAGTTACATCATTTCAAATTATAATAACTTGTTCCATCTTTGTTTAAAACTACATTTATTTTTGTGTTAACTTAAATATTAAAAGCTATATATGATGTTTTTGATCTCTATTATACTCATTTTACTTTATCTAGACAAAACTTTTTTGTACAATGACTGCTTTTACCATTCATTTCACTTTTTTGTTTTTATTGACATTAAGTTACAATTTAAAATAGTTTTAGAATTAGTGAAACGTTTTAATTTGGTACTTTTCTTATACTTTTTATGATATTTACAGTAAATGAGTTTATTTCAAGCTTAAAAATCATAAATACTTTAATAAATTTACTTGTTTCATAAAGTTTATTAAAAAAATAATTGTATTATAAACAGTTTATTAAAAAATATTTTAGCAAATATTTATTAGTAAAAACTGTATCATATTGGAATGAAACAGAAATATATATAAAGTTTTGAAAATGATACTGTTTTGTCTGAAAACTTAAAATTTAAACTTTATTTTAGTTAGTACTTAAATTTACTGTTTGATAGTTGAACAAACTTTTACTAAAACTATTGAATGTTAGCTAATCTAATTTAAAAACAGAATATATTTAAGTGTTATAAAACTAAATTTTATCTAAATTAAGACCTTCACTAATATACAATTTACATAATAAAACGACTTGATTTAAACACTTAAAAGTTCTGAAACAGTAGATAAACTTTTTCTATTAACATAATCTAAGTTTTGTAAGTTTTGTACTTATAGAAATTATCAGAGGAAGTAAGTTAAGACTTAAGATAACTACACCGTAGAACAGTTTACATTTACAAGTGTAAAATGATCTTTTTAGTTTACACTTAGTGTAATGATTTTTGTAGTGTACAGTTACTAACTCTTAATAGGATTTCTATTTATTTTTCAAAGGCTAAGCATTGTTTGTTATTTATTAGTTTGTACTGTAGTAGTGACTAAATTAAAATATAAAAACAAAAGTTATAATTACAAACTAATATACTTGTGCCAAAAGTCAACAGAAACTTGAATAAAGGTTAATCTGGGAAAACTACTTTTCTGAAATTAATTAATACTTGTTGAATGACCAAAAGCTTAACAAAAAGTTTAAACATTTACAAAAAATTTTGTCTACTAGACTAGTTATAAATCGTACAAATCATTTACACATATTAATACAACTATAAAAGCTTTAAATCAATAACAATGTTGTTGATAATCTGGATCAGGGTTTCCCAAACTTCTTTTCGTAAATTTGATAAATGGTTGCCCCCACCCATTAAAAACCACAGAATATCTAGTCTAAATACTAATATGGCCCATTGAGAAACTCACATCTAAATTATCTTATTTTTTAAATTTTCTTGTTTATTTTACAACTACATACTAGAATAGTATTAAAAATTTCTAGTGTAAAATTATATCTGTAAATTATGATAACCAAACAATTTATAAATAATCTTTATAACGAACTAAGCAAAGATTTTGAGAATGACAACATTTTCTTTTCACCTTTAAGCATCACAATGGCAGTTTCAATGGTCCTTCATGGATCAATGGGAAATACAAAAGATCAACTTATTTCAGTTTTAGGCTTTACTGCTGACTCACAATTCTTGAAAGATCAAAAAGAGCTTTTTTTGTCTCTTAAGTCTGAAAAGCCTAGTGTTGAAATGAATGTGGCTAATAGTTTGTTCCCTGAAGAATCTTTTTCTTTAAAAAAAAGTTATGTAGATCAACTTAAAGATACACTAGACTGCCAAGTCAAGGGTCTTAACTACAAAACAAATTCTGAAAATAGTAGAAACGAAATAAATAGCTGGGTTATGAATAAAACAAATAATAAAATAGAAGAACTTATACCATCAGGTTGCATTACATCTGATACTGTTTTAGTATTGGTTAATGCTATCTACTTCAAAGGAATGTGGAAAGATATGTTTGAAAAGCATCTAACCAAAAAGCAAACATTCTATTGTTTGGATGGATCTGAAAAGCAAGTTAATATGATGGCAAGAAAAGCTCACTACATGAGTAATTATGATGCAAATTTGAAAGTCAACTGTTTAGAGCTTTCATATAAAGGAGACAAGTTTTCTATGTATGTTTTTGTTTCGGAAGAGAGACATGGCTTAAAGACTTTGGAAAAAGACTTATCTGTTGAAAAAATGAATGCAATGATTGATGGCTGCTGGCGGAAAGAATTTATGCTAAAAGTTCCTAAATTTAAAGTAGAGTTTACTAAAATGCTCGAAGACATTCTTCAAGCAATGGGCATACATGACATGTTTGATGCTTCAAAAGCAAATTTTGAGGGAATTACTGATGTTGGTAATCTGTGCATTTCGACTGTTATTCACAAATCTTTTATTGAGGTAAATGAAGAAGGAACTGAAGCTGCAGCAGCGACAGGTTTGTTTGTTTTGTGTAGAAATAAAACTTTAAATAATAATTTTAAAGATCACAATCACTTAATAACTGAGAATAAAATATGTAAACAAATATAGGGTGTTTTTCTGAAAATTTTAGACAAAGTATGTAAATTTTTTTAATATTCTAGTAACTTTTTTCTTGATACTGGTACTAAATAGTTTAATTTTTATATATTTATAGTAATTAAATTATAAAACATTTTGGTTCTATATAGGATTGTGTATAATAACTATGAATGGAGTTTAGTACTATTAAAAGTAATTATAGTTTTTTAAATTTTACATTATTTGTGAACTATAGCAAGGTATTTTTAGCAACATAAGGTTATAATTGTTTAGTTTAGGCCTATCAGCTTTTATATAACTATTACAGAATAAGTTGTACTAATTGATAATTACTTTTGATTAGTTTTTAGAACAAAAAAAGTTTTTGTATATTGGGTCAAAAGTCGGTATAAGAAGTTATAAAAGACAATGCTTGTAAATTAAACTAAGTAGCCTTAAAGTAACTTTTCGAACATATTATTAAACTAGTTATTGAATAAATAATTTATATAAAAGCGAAATCTTCTTTCAAATTATGTAACCTCACATAACAACAAATATAACTTTTAAAGTAAAAATTATATTTTAGGATTAATTATGAACCGGATGTGTCTTCCTCATCCTCCGCCTGAGATAATTTGTGATCATCCTTTTAAGCTCCTCATTTTACACAAGCCTTCAAAACAAATCCTCTTCTATGGTAGAATAGCTGACATTGGAGAGTAACTTGTTTTCAAACAAATATTTTATCCATATATTTTAGATTCTACATAGTATATATTCATCAACTTTTTTTTAACCATTCAAAGAATTGTGCAATCTTTTATTGTTCAACTATTAATATCTTAATCATTAATGAAATTTTTGGTAGTATAAAATACTTCTATTTTAACCTGTTATAAATACTTCTTTATATTTAAAAATCAACAATAACTATTTCATGCAATAGTTTTTGGAATTTTATCAAATTTTGTTTTTTATTTATTTGTAATTTTTTTTATTTACAGTAATTTCACATATACAACTAAGTGCTTTATTAAACGTGTTAAATTGAATTGAAGTTCAGAAATTTTATGCTTCAAATATATATTTTAGTTAAAATAAAAAACTTTTATTATAAATCCTAGTAGTTTTGATAGATTTAGACTAATTGAGCTATGTTTATATTACCACTTTTAAAAACTAAATGATAGATATTTGTATTATTTTTATGCATCATATAAATGAAAAACACTAGAAAATAAATATATAGGTGTCACAGCTTCAACATGTTTAAAGTCCTGGAAATTTACTCTAAAAATGTAGTTAAGTTTTTTTTATTTCTATCTACTAACTTAAACTCACTGTCCTGTTTTACATAATCTTAATTAATTACACTGCCAATAAATCAGGATATTTTGAAATTTTTCTTAAGTCTCAGGATGACTCAGTATAACTCAAGATAATTCGATTTGATTTTAAACTCGGGCGGACTCAGCATAGTTTTGTTTTCATTTATAAAAACTCAGTATACTTTTAAAGTTTCCAAAATCTTAGGCCAGTTTTTTTCTAAATTTAAATTAGATAAAATTGAATTATTTTCAATGTTTTTTTATTTTGTAATAAACTTTGTCAAAGAAATACCTTTTCACAGCTTTTAAAAGTTTAAAAAAAAATTTTAACACAAGGTACTCAGGACAGTTAAAGGTTATGGACAGTATTTTGACTTTATTAGTGACAACCTTGTAATTAGTTAGTTATTTTGAAAATAAACAAAAAATCAAAATAATTTTATAGTAAGTTTTATATACTAAAACTTTTTTAATGAAGTGCCCACTTGAAAACCAAGAAATTAACTATATTCTAGATAGTTGTCATTTTTATAGTGTCGACCACAACTACTACTTTTAGAAATTTTCACAATATTTATTAGTACAAATATTTTCTGTTTAACATAGTAGCGTTTGTTATAAGATTAAGTATTTAAAAGTTAAAATATTTATTGTTTTAGATTATTGAGACTCGATGTTTTATTTATCTCAAAATCTATTTGTTGATATACAATAAATTTTATTTGCTATGTTAAATATCAGAAAATATTTTTTAAACATTAGTAGCTGCATAGCCTAGCAAAATTAGATAAATTAATTTTATTGCATATTCTAATGAGTTAATAAATTGTTTGACATAGTGTATCTATACAGGTTCACAAAACTAGTAAAAATGCGGTAAAGCCAAAACATTTTTATTCAATTTTTACTAGTTTTGTGAACTTTTTTTTGTAAACTCACTAAAGATTTATATAAATAATTCTGCAGCATAAAATTATATTTAAAATAATGGCAACTGAGCAGTTTATCAATAAACTATATAACAAACTAAACAAAGAATCTGGAAATGGAAACATTTTCTTTTCACCCCTAAGTGTTTCAATGGCAGTTTCAATGGTCCTTCATGGATCAATGGGAAAAACAAAAGATCAACTTATGTCAGTTTTAGGCTTTACTGCTGACTCACAATTCTTAAAAGATCAAAAGAAGCTTTTTTTGTCTCTTAACTCTGAAAAGTCTAGTGTTGAAATGAATGTGGCTAATAGTTTGTTCCCTGAAGAATCTTTTTCTTTAAAAAAAAGTTATGTAGATCAACTTAAAGATACACTAGACTGCCAAGTCAAGGGTCTTAACTACAAAACAGATTCTGAAAATAGTAGAAACGAAATAAATAGCTGGGTTATGAATAAAACAAATAATAAAATAGAAGAACTTATACCATCAGGTTGCATTACACCTGATACTGTTTTAGTATTGGTTAATGCTATCTACTTCAAAGGAATGTGGAAAGATATGTTTGAGAAGCATCTAACTAAAAAGCAAACATTCTATTGCTTGGATGGATCTGAAAAGAAAGTTAATATGATGGCAAGAAAAGCTCACTACATGAGCAATTATGATGCAAATTTGAAAGTCAACTGTTTAGAGCTTCCATATAAAGGAGACAAGTTTTCTATGTATGTTTTTGTTTCGGAAGAGAGACATGGCTTAAAGACTTTGGAAAAAGACTTATCTGTTGAAAAAATGAATGCAATGATTAATGGCTGCCAGCGAGAAGAATTTATGCTAAAAATTCCTAAGTTTAAAGTAGAGTACAAAAAAATGCTTGAAGACACTCTTCAAGCGATGGGCATACATGACATGTTTGATGCTTCGAAAGCAAATTTTAAGGGAATTACTGATGTTGCTAATCTGTGCATTTCGAGTGTTGTTCACAAATCTTTTATTGAGGTAAATGAAGAAGGAACTGAAGCTGCAGCAGCGACAGGTTTGTTTTTTTTTTTTTTGATAACAGTTGAATATCCTAATGTCTGTTTTTTTTTTTATGAATAAGTCACTAAATTTTTTTTTTGAATAAATGATTATAATAAATTTTTTTCGTCACAATTTTATTTTGTTACATTTTTGTAAACTCTTTTGTTCTGCAACAATTTTTCTTATGTTGTTAAGTACAATACTATTTCTCTTAGTGGCTGTTTTATGATAAAGAATTATAGTACAGTACTAGAACCAGTTTAATAACAACATTATGGTATAAGAGTTAAAATTTAAAATTATAATGTAGTTACTTCAATTATACTTTGTTTTGCTTAGGCCACTTTTGCATTTAAATTTTTATAATAGTTTTATAATGAGCTCATAAGTATAAATAATTCTAAAACATTGAGTTCATAAAAAAGTAGTTATAAATGATTGGAAAAAATTTCTAAGTTGACATATTGAGTTAATTAACTTCTATTAGTACGTTGGAAAAATACTTTTGTACAATTAAATTACTTTTTATTTTGTATTCTTTTTTCTTGTTCTTAGTTCTAGTTTGCTATAATTTTTCAAAGTACATATTTTGATAATAGAGCCAAGGGTGTTCTCTTTTTTTTTTTAGTGCTAATGCTTTTGTAATTTTCTATATTTCTTATTTTTCTAAGCTACATAAGTAACACGTTTTGTCATTTTTTTCAATTTTTTTTAGTTCTGTAAAGTAATTCCCGTTTTAGATTATAATATTTGTTTGAACATTTTTGTTCCGCTATATAAATTGATAGCTTTGAACTCTACCATTTTAGTGTAATGTTAAGCTTGCCTTATTGTTCCGGTATCTACTTTTAATGTTGTATTAGTGGAGCATACATAAAACTTTGTTGTATTGTCTGTTTTTATCGTGCCAGATAAATTAGGTTGCTTACTAAGCAGTTGATATTTTAATAGTGATTTTTCGTTCCTGCACTTACAGGTTTTCTTGTATTTTGAGGTTTCGGTTGGTTAGTATTTGGTTATTGTGTATAGAAACTTTTATTTGATGTACAACCGTACAATATTTTTAATATTTTGTAGTATGGTTGTTTTGTGTCACAGTTTTGGTTTACTAAATTTAAAATTTCCTGACCTTATTTTTATTGTTTAATATATTGTTAGAAATTACCACATTATAAGTTTACTGTTAAATAATATATTGTTTAATAAATTGTTAATAAATTGTTTAACTTTTCTTAAACCGTTATAGGTAAATTTTTTAAGATTTGTCTTGGTAATATGATTGGTTTCTTACAAAATGAATAACTGAATTTAGTTTTCTAAAAGGAATGTATATTTTATTGGTAAGGTTTAATTTTTTTCAGCTAAATGAAATCAAAACATCTTAGTTACTTAATAACGAGAGTTTGAAACTTAAAAAGATGATGGCCTCGCGGTCATACAATCCAAATTACCAAGAAACGCTAAAAGTACTACAGAAGCACTACGAAATTTTTTTATAAATTCTTTTTAAAATAACTGTATGTACAATCAGGACTAATGCAAGCTAATTTTATACACTTGAAATTAAACCTTATTAATAAAACATACATCCCTTTTCAAAAAGTTTAGTAGTTACAAATAATCTTTTGTAGAAAACAGTTCAAACTTGAAACACAGTAACAATACAAATAACTTTAATTGCAATAAATGCTCAAGTTTTAAAGTATGGCTTCTCAAATGGGGATATGTTTAGAACAACTCTGTACATTTATTTGAGTAGTGTTTTCTATCAGCCTTATCAATTTTTTCAACGTTTTAGGTTAGGGTTTCCAAAATAAATTTTTACAATCATCTTCTTGGCTAAAATAAGAAAAATACTGCTTCCCTTTATTACTTAATTAGCCATTTGCTATTTCGCCCTTTAATAGTAATTGCCTATCGATAGCCTATATTGCTCACAAGGGGATGATATGTCCAACTTTGGGAAATCCTAGTGTAGGTGCTACCTACTCTTTGTGAACTTTTAATTTCTCCAATATGGTGAGTTATTTCCAGTCAGCTTTAAAGTTAAAATTGTTGTTTGTTAATATTCTGATGTTGTTTGATACTCCTGTTCCATTTTGTTAATATGTTTTTAAATAACTATTGACATATACTATACGTTTTTAAAGTAAAACTTGTTGACCTTTAACAATTTTTATATTTGTTGGCCAATACAATTTTTGCTCCACAGGTGACGTTTTTGACCAAACATTTATTATTAAAGGAGTATTTGATCTCAGTTCAGCAACTGCAAAAAGTCTTACTACCTGTTTCATTTTAAGTGTTTAGATATTTTCTGTTATGTCCCTAGATTATTTTTTTGATGTAGTTAATGTAACTGAATGAGATATTAAAATTATTTTTGAGTACTATTTTGTTAAATTGTGGTCTTATTTACACAATATATATAGCTGAGTTTTAAGAAGGCTTTCATTGTGCTTTTTACTGATTGGCAGTAAGGCGGGTAAAAGTAAGTTACAATTTAAAAATAAAAAAGAATAGTAACTTACAACAATCAAAAAACAAAAAATATAAATAAAATCTAATAGCTAAATACCATAACGAATTAAACAACTTAAATTTCATATAAAACTTTAGTATTTAGATGACAAAGACATACAATTTAAAAATAAAAAAAGAAAAGTATGTCTTTGTCATCTAAATACCAAAGTTTTTATATGAAATTTAAGTTGTTTAATTCGTTATGGTATTTAGCTATTAGATTTTATTTATATTTTTTGTTTTTTGATTGTTGGCTATTCCTTTTTTCTATCATCTTAACGAGGTTTTTATAAGATGGCTCTGGCCATTTGAGTAATTTTCTGTGCCCCTAATACAAATATGATTTCTTTATGGTATGCTTAAAACTCATTGTTCTAAGTATCAGGGGCAAGGTTACCCTAACTTATATTAGAATCGCCTGCTTGAAAAAAAAAGGTAATTACCCTCCTTTAATTAGGTTTCATTCCGTAGCTAGTTAATTACCTATTTACTTTTTCTTTCCCTATCTACAGCTCCCCCTCCCTTTGTAGCCAAAATCGCTCACAATAGAGTGAAATCGCCCTCTTCGGATGAACCTTGTCTAGGGAAGTATAAAACATTGCATTTCAATTTTTTTTTTTTGAATCTAAGTCCTTTAAAAGTTTTAACTGTTTTCTTTTGTTAATCATCAATTTTCTTAAGAGTATTTTTTTCTGTTTATAATGATACACCATCATCCCTGTACAGTCCGATTGACTCTTTTGTAAAAGTTTAATAAGGCAATTGCAAATTACTTGCTTCAAACATATTTTCTCTATAGAATTTAGCTTATAGTCAATATTTTCTAAAACTATAATCTATGTGACTGTAATGTTCTTAAACTAATAACTATTGATGACACGAATAAAAAAATATGTAAGAATTTTTTTCAAATATCAATTTTTCATATCCTTCGCTGAATTTAAGAAGTTTAAATATTTGATTTAACACTAAAATTATAACTAAAAAGTTTCAGTAGTATCCTGAAGAAAAAATTGTATCATTTAATCATAATGAACTTTTTTTATCTATATTTATATAACTTATTATTAAAACTTGTCTACTGTTAAAAAAAGTTGACAGTATTTTTTAGATAATTTGTCATTGATTCAGGTTTAACAGTTTATTTTTGTTTAATTTATATAATAAACACTATTTTTTTCAAGACAAAACCACATCTTAAACTTTGTACACGTATACTAAAACAGTCAAACTTTAAATTTTCTAATAGGGATGATGATGATGCGAATGTGTCTTCCTCTTCCTCCGATCGAGATCACTTGCGATCATCCTTTTATGCTCCTCATCACACACAAGCCTTCGAAACAAGTTCTTTTCTATGGTAAAATTGCTGACATCGGAGAGTGACTTTTTTTAATCAGTTATTTTTTACTTCATCCTCTATTGTGCACTTAAATTTGTAATCTGTAGTATTTTTTCAAGCATTCCATGGTCTTATGCAAGTTTATTAGAAATCAACTATTTGTACCTGTTTCATTGATTAATTTTTTGTGGAATTTTAATTACTCTACTTACGTATTATTCCAAATACGTCTTTTTATTTATCATCGTTTTCTTTTGCTCATCACCATATCTAAATAATAAACATAATCTTTTACAGTATTTACTATATGCTGCAATAAAAAAAGATACGTATTATTGAGTGCTATTATGTTTTTTACTCTACCATGGTTTAGTATACTTAATTTTTACATTAAATTTTCACTTTTCTATCAAATCTTACTTAATAATAATACTGTTTTATACGTTAAAGAAAAATAAAGGTAAGTTATTAAACTTATTTTTAGATATCGTATTAACATGCTACTTTTCTAAAACAGCATACAGTTATTTTGCAGCTAAGAGATAATTTTAACAATGAAAATGTAAATTTATAGGGCTTTAAGTTCAACTAAAAAAAATGACCCCAGGGTTTTTTTTTTACTTGATTTTTTTTAACTACCTCTGTTACCCCTTACTAAAAATCGGTAAGCTTTCTATTATTTCATTTATCATTTTCTTTTTTACTATCACTGTTACCCTTAACCTTATTCTTTGAAAATTATTTTTATTATGATAAGTTACTTATAATCGTGCCTGCTTAAATTCGAGTTTTTCTTCACAATACATGAGTAGCTTCAAACTAGTGATCTACCAGATCCACTATTAGAATCCTTCTATATATAGCCCTTTTCCACACTATCCGAATCCGCTTGTGGCCAGATATTAATTTTGAAAATAGATTTAGATCCTAATTTTGTGGATGCGGTATATCACTAGTTTTTGCATTATTTATCCAAAAGTAGATTGGGACTTAATATTTTAAAAGAACAGTAGACATTTTGTTGTTGAAAAATTTATATATAAAGAAGCTACCACACTAAATTTATAACAAAGCGTAACCTAAAAAGACACAAGAAAACTCTATCGAGCGTAGACAAATTCAGAGTATCAATAGTTTTCGAAATTGTAACTGATAAACATACTAGATTTACAAATACTGTGTTTACTCTTTGCTATAAAAAAAAAAAAACATAAGTAAACTTTGTTATTGCTTCTAATTAGCATACTATACCATAGCTGTATCAATAAAAGCATGCAGGTTGATTACATCGTTTAATTTTCTTCCTTCCAAAAATGAAAACCAATACTTTTTTATAAGTAAAGTTTTAAATTTTAACGATTTTATTTCGTTTCTTAAACTTGAAAAAAAATTTATAAGTTCTAAAAAATTTGTCAACTATTTTGTTTGTTTTTCATATAGCTTTAATAGATAAGATATAAGCTTAGAACAGAATGCAAATAAATACTTAAAAAACTTGTTATAATTTTTTTTTGTTAAAATTTTTTTGATTTTATACCATAAAATAATTTAAATCATTGATAATAAAACATGCAGTACTATTACTCTATATATAGAGTTTAAAACTATTTACTTGAACAAGTTGCTTTTATATTATTTTATATAAAAGTACAATTTAGCTTATTTTATATTATCGAAGTTAATTTTCTTATATCGCCCTTCAGGTATGTCAATTGTTCTTTTCTTTATCTTAAATTTTTCAGCCTTTAGTTTATATTCAACTTGCTTGCTGAAGAAGCATTTATCTTTTATTGTTTTATCATTAGAAAAAAATTATTACAAATAAAGCTGTTTGTAGAAGTACTTCAGTAAGATATTTTTGTACTTGAACCCAAAAGCTAAACTTAGATATTACTAACTTTTTTAAACTTTTCGCTCTCATTGGTTTTTTTAAAAATAACATGTTTGATATAAAATTTTTATGTTTAATTAGGGTGAGAGTAAAGCAGAGTTGAATATTAAACAATTCTTTTTAATTAAAATAATAAGAAACTAATATATTTTGACTCTTTACAACTAAATAAATTAAAAAGAAATTACGACTGAAAACATTAAAAAACTATTGTTAACTTTTTTATTTATAAAAGAATGTTAACACTCAATAAAATTAATGAGATCCCAACTAACAATAAATTTCTTAATCAAACTATTATCAATAAAATTATTTTAAATAATTAAAAATGTAAAAACATCATAGTTAAGAAAAAAAATAAGAGTAAAATGAGCTATCAATAAACAAAATTCATTAGATAACTGTTAATATTTTACAAAAACTTAATCAGTCGTTAACACTCATAGATATTTTGATTTTTTATAAATCTTTATTAAAAGAAAAAATCAAATACAAAGTCTGAAATAAACTAAAAAGATGAATTTATCAGTTTTACAAATTATTTATTCTAGTACTTGGTTTGAAATTTATTATAATAATAGTTTTTTGGTTTTTTTTTTAAATTCAATTAGTTTTTGAAAAATTATTAAAACTTTTAGCTACTCAATCTTTTTTTTTAACTTCAGTTATTTAAATAACTGTATAACAACTTATAAAAATTTTCTAAAACAGTTTCACTAATAACTCGAAATAATATATGTTGTAAAGTTATTGAACAACAAAAAATGCGCTCAACTGGCGTATAAAAAAAACTTTTTGGTTATTGGGCCATACACTACGGATACAGTTTAATGTCATGTCCATGACGAAATACTTAATTTCTTTTTTATGTTTTATAAAAGTATTTAACAATGAAAATTTTTAAGTTAAAATAAAAAAGATTAGTAAATGTAATGTTTATTGAACGACAAAAAATATACGCTCAAAATATTCGGTCCTTGGACCTAGTGCACGAAAAAACCTTTCGGTTATCGAGTCGCACACCACTTGGATACCTTTTAACGTCTTGTCCAGGACTAAGTTTAAAATTTTCTGTCAATTTAGTTAAAAAAGTTTTTTAAATGTAAGATTTCTATACAAACTAGTTTGTAAATTTCATTGCCATAAAAAATTTATCCTGAAATTTTTTAATCTTTGGATTTTTATACACCAACAATGATATCTAAATCATAAATAATTGAAATGTATATTTTGTCATTGTTTTCAAAATTACGTCCTTATATTTCAAAAGTAATAATGTTTCCCTAGCCGTAATGGTTACCGAGTTTAAAAATTTCTATTAAAAAAAAATAACTTTTTTTTATTTATAGTTAACTAAAATATTTTTTTCAGTTACTCTAAGATATTTGTTAAACTTTTTTTTTAATGAGCATATTTAAGAATAATAATTTATTAACTTTTTGATTTGTTCTTTTGCTTTTAAAAAATTAAATTTTCTTTTATAAAACAACTAGTGCTAAAACCATAAACTATATAACCAATTTTAAAAGACACATATTTTTCTAAGCCTAATAATCTTTGTGAGTTTTATAAAATTAAAACTTAAATTTTTCTTTCAAGATTAATTCTATAGTACAAAAAGTATAACTTTAGTTAATAAAAACAACAATAATTGTTCTTATTTAATATAATTAAAGCATTGAAGTTAAGCGTATAAAAAATAATAAAAATCATGGATAAGGACTATATTTTATCTTTAAATTTTACCATTATAACTTTATCATGTCAGTAATCAGCTTTTTGTAAATCTTTTTTTTTATTACTTTAATCTTAATTGATAGTAGTAAAATATTAATTGTAGATTGATAGTAAAAAAACAGGATTACTAAAATGTCTTTTTTTATAAATAATTTACAGTAAACTTCAAATATTTATACAAAAACTCAAGACTTTTTAGTTTGATTTTGTTCAGAAAAGCTTATTTAATACAGTAAAATTCATTTTTAACAACTTTTAGACAACATGTTCAATCTTTGAACTTTTATAAAATGCATGAATGAAGTACTATCGTTTTTCATCGATCAAGATTTTGTGGTAGGAAACATATAAGTAAGGAGACATATAATTTACTTTTCTAAAAAACAGATGTTTTTATTGTTTAGTACTAAGCTAAAATCAGCAATATTTTAAAGTTAAAATACGTGGTAAAAAAGTTTTAGCACAATAAAAGGTTACCAAGTTTTATTTTTAAGTGCCTTACTAAATGTGTCTAAATTAAAAGTATTCTATATTAGGTAAAAGCAGCTTAAAACAAAATAAAAGTCTAAAAACTGTTTTAAAAGCTTTTATTTAAATAAGTTCTATCTAGAATTTCTATTTACAAAAGTGTATTATAATAAATCAAAGGTTTCACATACAAATATTACCTTAGAAGTTTTCATACTAGAAGGTTTAAATATATGGCGTATTCAGAAATACATCTTCTAACTAAGTAATTTCGAAAGATTTTAGATTTATTTAGATTCTGAAAGCTTTAGCTCAAATATCGGAAATTTAGCATTCTTCTGAAAATAAGGCATATATGTAAAAAAAAATCACTGGCCGATTTGTTAAAAAAGGTGATAAACAAAACGCTATTTTCAAAACTTATTACAAGACAATTAATTCTTATAAGCAAACTCAAACTAAAGCAATTGATAAATAAGCACTAATGTTTATTAATAATCAATTTAAAACACTAAGTTTTTAAATGTTCATTAGAAATAATGTTAATTTAACATAGATATTTTAAGCGACAAACACGTTTTATGGCTAAAGATTTATGTTTTAAGTACTAATTTTGTTTCAGTTTACCTTAAACCAAGTAATTTTTTTTCTTAATACTGAATTTTGAAAATATTAAAATTTCTAATTAATTAATTTTGCTTATCTTTATTTTTGATCAAACTGAAAAGTCTAATTAAATTAATTAAATGATAAAACTATACAACTATTGTTGTGTAAAATCAAAAAAAAAACTTTTTGATTTTTAAACTTTTCACTTAGGTTTTTGTTCTTTTATATTTTAAGAAATTAAATTTTTTATTGTGTTTTACTAACCAAATACTAATTTAACAGTTTCTATTTAAAATATTTAACAATTTATTAAAAAAAAATTATCATTTTGTAAGTACACAAAACTGGTAGCAAAACGTTATAATCATCGAGTGTAACTTATAATGTTGGATTTTATAAATTATGAAGCTTATTATCATTGAATATATTTAATAACCACTGAGAACCAATTTTTATTAAATAATAACAATTTTCTAACGATTTATATCAAAACTTTATTTACTTTTGGTTATGACCATATTTATATAAACTCGATAACTTAAACTTGTTTAAAAAGTTAAACTTTCGCTTTAACTTACATTAAAAAAAAAAAAAAAAGTTTAGCTAACATATTTAATTTTATATTTGTTCTTTCAAGACTTTGTTTTGCCAACTAAGTTTCGGTCAAAGACCTCGTCAGTGCTTAAAAAACATCTAAAAAGACTTGTAACAGTCATGGAAAATAGTATTTAAACACTTAAATAAGAACTATTTTTTACTTAAAAACAAATTAAATTTAATCTTAAGGTTGAATTACGGCAAAAGTTTTATCTTAGTTAAGTTTCGAAATTAAAACAATAGTAAAAATTATAGTAATAAGAAGCTATATGTAGGCTTCTTTTTTATTCTTCTAGTGGGTTTTCAAAACAAACATTGCTTAAATAAAAATGTAGTTAATAGTAGTAAAAGAGATTTAAAATAAGATAAGTTCTAATGTAGCTAATTTTAATTTGACGTTTTTATCGAAAATTTAAAGAATTATATGCTTGTAATAACTATGAAAATTTTGCTTAAATGCTTTTTATAAAAACTTTTAGGTTCCAGAAGAGAAAACAAAAAAAAGAGCATGCATAAAACTAATATTACAAACAACTTAAGACTTAAGTTTTAAAGTGTAGTTTTTTGAAAAGGGGAATAGAATAGTTCGTATCGTTTATTTCAGTTGTACCTTCTATCGGCTTTGGCAATCGCCACTTTTTTTAGTATGCAAGTACTGCAAATACTTTGTGGGTTTTTGGCTTTGCCAATATGGTGGATTATTTCCTAGTCTATTATTGTCAATGTTAGTTTGCATAATAAAGTCTTAAAAGAATAAATATATTATTACTCCTCTATTAGTTGAAATCTCTTTATTTGTTTTCTAAAAATCAAAACATATAATGTTTAATTTAATATAAGTTTTTAATGTTTCTGGCTTAAAAAAAATGTAATCATAGAATTAAAAATAGGTTAAAATAGTACTTTCAAAAGCTTTACAGTAATACTCATTTTAATTTTTTTCTATGAGTGTCTATTAAAAACATTTCTTAGTAATACATTTTGGTTTTTACTCTTTTGCATTTTGTGATTAATAAAATAATTCAAAATCTTATAAAAAATTATTTCAATTTTGTAACATAAGAAAATAGTCCGATAAAAAAATATGTCAAACTTTAAAGTGTTTTCATTATTAGTATTTAATAGTTTACTGAACACGATTTACAGGTCGATGCAAAAACACACAGCTAAAAGTCGTGAACAGTTTTGCCATTTCCTCCTAACTATTTTAAAAGAATATAAGCTTTTAGTAAAATTTAGCAATATAAAACACGCTTGAGTAAACAGCTAGAGTTAGTAAAATTCTATTTCTGACAAGTATTGTCCTAGACGTTATGTTAGTCAAAAAGTGTAGTAAAAACATCTCCAGTAATCGAACAAAGAATTTCTATTTAAACTGTTATATATTTTACAGTAAAACTATGTTATTTTTCACTGTGGTCAAATAAAAAAAAGTTTAATGAATCATTTATTGTGTGCTTATCTTTTTTTTTGTAAAAAGTGTACGAATAAAAACATTTTCAACCATTATTTTAAGGTAAAATTAATTTTGAATAAATATTTTTTGCTGAAATTTTTAGTACTTTGATGTTTTTAATAAGTGTCGTACTTGTAACTTTGTTTTAAAGCTTTTAAAGTAATTTTATTTATATACCCTGCTTTATTATTTATAAACAAAATGGAGGTTTCATAAAAGAAACTAGCTTTTTATTATAGAAATGTGCCAATTTGGTAAAGCTTGAAAATTCAATGTTTATCCACAGAATTATCACTTGCATCAAAGACTTCTATGTAAAAATTAATGTAAAAGAATTCACAACCTGCAATATTCTATTCAGCTAGTTTTGTTCAATTATCTTAAATAATGACATAAATAAAATCATGAGTATAATATACTATTTTTTTTCTTTTTTTTTTTAACTAGATTGATTTCTTAATAATAAACTGTTTAAACAAAAAAATAAAATTTGTTTTCTCAAAATTATTGACTAATTCACTAACAAATTTTTTTATTTTTTGTTGTTGTCTATTATTTAACTTTCTGAAACTTTTTTTTGTTTTGTAATATCAGCAAAATTATAGTATTTAAATTACTGAAAACTGTATAATATTAATCTTTATGTTTTATATTTGGATAAGTTTTACTTCAAATTATACAGTAACTGTTTAACCTAGTAAAATTACTATTATATTTATGGATTCAAATTAAATAATCTTGTTGTAGATAACCTCTTTAATGATAAGTTTAATTTTAGTTTACCTATTTAAAGTAGACTAGTTTTAACTGTAGTAGAAGATCCAGTATATAGCAGATTCCCACATGTTGCAGTGTGGGAATATTTTGTATTGAATATTCAATAGTGATTTGGTAATTTTAAAGTTTCACTAATACTTCAAATTTATACATTATGTTCAATTACAAAAGAATTTTTGAAATCTTATTATGTAAAACTTTCAGGGTTGCTATAAAACCTGTTATATTTGAAAAACCTTGAGTTTGAGAAAATCTGAAAATAAACTGGAATTTTGAACATAAATCACTAAAAATAAAAAGCAAGAAAAAAATTAAATTTAAAACAATTTTTACTTGTTAAGTAGTAAAGTTTCAATTTGTCACACTAAATCTACCATGTAGATCAAATTTAATTGTTATTGAAAATTTTTTTTTGTTATTAAAATCACATTTATAGTAGATTAACAGTATCTTTTCAATTTTGTTAAAATACTTGGCTCAGTTTTTAACCTCTAACAAAGATTTAAACCAAAAATAGACCCAAAACAAGTACTTATAAAACTTATAATAAATTGAAATATCCTGGAAGAGATTTTTCAAAAAAAAAAGCAATCCTGTGAAAACAGTTTTTACAGATATTGTAACAAAATTTTGAATGGATACAAAAAATCTATCATCAAATAAAATTTATTTTTATGATTGATTATTAAAGACACATTTAAAGTAGTGTTACAATATTATTTCAATGTTCTTATACTGTTTAAGACAAGTGTTAAACTTAAAATAAGTTTTTATATAGAAGGGGGCCTAAAAACTTTTTTCTTTTTAACTTAAATTAAATTTAGAAGCCCTGGATTTTTTTCATAAAATCCTGTATATTGTTTGAAGTTTAACTAAAATTGTATTAAACTTATAGATATCTAATATTACAAAAATTCATGAACTTCTATGTATTTATTAGATATTAAAAACATACTTTTTTGTATTGTACATGAGTTGGCAATGAGTTTTGATCTAATGATGTTCAATTTTTTTATTCAGCACCTGTAAACCTATTAATCTAAAATTTTAAACAATTTTTTACATGTAAAAAATTTAAACTTAAGCTAGATATAAAAAATTGTTCTGTAAAATTATTTTTTTTGAATTATATATAATTATTTTTCATTAATTATGTTTTAGGTAGTAATACAGTATCTTTCATTACTTAGGTTGCTACTTTACCTAGAAACCTGAAAAAACCTGGAATTTGAAAAATTAGAAAAAAACCACTTGAAAAACTTGGCAAAATCTTGAATTTTAACAATTTTCATATGTTCAGTAGTAGAATTTTGGTATGACTCAAAAAATCTATCAGATAAATAAAAAAGTTTTTGTCATCATCTAATTTTTTGAATTTAAAAACATAATAAAGTAGCTTTACAGTATTTTTGCAATGATTTTATACTACTTAACACAGTTTCTTACCTTAAACTTTACTTAAAACTAAAAATAGACCCAAAAATGTGTACTAGTAAAATTCTGGAAAAAATTAGGAAAACCTAGAATCTTTTTTGGAAAAAAAAAAAACAAGTGGCAACCCTGTTACTTTGATTTTTGAATTTTTTGGATAACCAACGCTAGTTGGAATTTATTTAAAACTCAAGATATCTCAGGCTAATTTTGTTTTTTGTTAAAAATTTGAATACTTTTTGATATCTTGGAAACTAAGATACTTTTTGAAAATTTCAGTTCAGTTTTTTTTTTCTATATCTTGAATGAGATTTAGTTGTACCATTTTTAATACTTAGACAAATTAACCAATTTTTGTCCAAAATTTGATTTTGATTTTTTTTCCAGTTAGTTTCAACCTACTAAATATCTTTTAAGGAACCCAAAAAATCTGGAATCCATTAAAATAGCTATTTAAAGTCCATTATGATAGTTTTTGGTCACTCATGATAGTTTTTTTGACTCTCAAGGTGGTAACCCTGTTGTTAATTTGTTGTTATTTTATATTTTTCAGGTAAAAAAGCAAGGTTAGCTAAACTTTTTTTTAAGTTTTAATTCACCCATAAACTCAGGCTAGCTTTCTGTCATTAGACTGGCTTACTTGTCTTAAACAACCTATCTATTTAAAAGGTACTTTAAGCAAATTTGCAGTAAACTGAAAGAAAGTTTTAAATGTGAAGTAGTTTGCATTCCAATTTTGTTTTTATTCTTATCTCATAAAAATTTTCATATGAGGAAAATAAAGTCTCATAGTTTTATATCTATATTATAATTTGTGGCAAAACAGGATAATTATCTAAAAATATTTTATATTAACAGTAAAATTAAATAAAATGTTATAAAATCCAAAAAGTGTTAATTCATACAGGGTTGCTGCACACTCAAGATATATATAAGTTCCAGAAAATTTCTGGATAACTCATGGTATTTTGATTTTTTATAAAAATATCAGTATAGACTTTAGTCTAGATATCAAGATCTAGAATGACATTTAGTTGATCCAGTTTCAACATTTTTATTTTATAATCAGTTATATTCAAGAACATGATTTTTATTGATTTTGAAATGTTTAGTTAAAAATTGCAGCCAGTTCTTCACAATTCTTGGAAAATTTTTTTAGAGTTAGTTTTAAATGTGAAACTAATTTTAATCATGACTTGAGTTAATACAGGGTTGCCAAAAAACCTTGAATCCTGGAAAAACCTGGAATTTGACAATTTAGGCTGAAAAAAACCTGGAATTTAAGAAATTTTGAAATAAAAAACTTGAATTTAGAACAAAATTTGTTTAAAGACCTGAAATCAATAGAAAATCACTAAAATACCTGTAAAAACCTTAAATTATATGTAAAGTTGTAAACTTAGATTTGACACAAAAAATCTATCATATAGGTAAAATTTTTTTTATGTTATGGTCAAAATATTTTTTTTATTAAAAAAACACATTTAAAGAAGCTTACTTTTTGTTATTAAACTGTTTAACAATTTTTTACCTTGAACTTTAATTTAAACCTAAAATATACTCTATAACTTATAATTTTAAAAACCAGGAAGAAATTTTAAAAATCTAAAGAAAATTAGCGCAAACTAAAACGGTAAAAAAAGACTATTTCTCTAAAAATCTATCTTCTACGTTTTTTGAGATAACTACCTCAAACTTACAGGAAATGTTCCTTGATATATTTAATATATTCTTCAAAAAAGAATTTTTTACAAATTAAAAAATCAAAATTTTATAATTTTTAAAAAATTAAAAAATTAAAATTTTATATAAAAAATTAACAAAAAAAACTTTTTTTAAAATTACCTGTTCCAACAGAATTTTTAAATATTGCAAGGAACATTTCCTGAAAAACTTAAATAGTTATCTCAGAAAACGTAGGAATAGATATATTTTTAGTGATTTCTAGTTATTTGCTGTTTTAGTTGGCGCCTCCCATAAGGATTCTATTGTTGCCTCCAACTTAGACCGGCTATATCTCAAAAATTATTTTGAATTTTTAAAATCTGTAAAAAGCATCTTGTAGCTTAGTAAAAACTATAAAATAAGATCAAAAACCAAAAAGGGTGTTTAACCCCCTCTATGCCCTTAACAGTAATATTTCTTGTTGAATATTAAATATTTTATCACAATTATAGTTGTGTAGCTTTAAGCCATATGGAAAGAAATAAATAAGGTAGATTTTTATTATTTTTTACTCTCTTTTAAGATACTTAAACTCAACTTGATTTGGTATATGTCAAATTCACTTAACATTTTAAAAGGAAAAAGTGTCTAAGTTGTTATTTATATTTAAAATTTCTCAAATTGGTCAAATTTATTCTTACACTATCTTAGTTTGAAAATATTTGGAGTAAATGTGTTTTATTTTAATATCTATCAGAAACTTTTTTTTACGCATGAAAATTACTACCTAAAAAACATACAACTAGAATTTCTTTTTCAAATGACCATTAGATATCTGCAAATATTTTTCTGAACTAAGTAAAAAGTATTAATTTTCTCAAAATGTTTTAACTAAAACTTTTATCAACTTTGTTAAAATATTATACACTTAATAAACAAAAAAGGGTCAATTAGTTTTTTTTAAACATGTTTAATCTTGATATTATAGAAAATTATTCAATTGTCTACTCTACCAAAGTGATAATATGCACAGATATATAAGAAATGTTAATTGCAAAAATTAATTTGCCTAGTCAAAACTATACTTACTTGTTAATTGAGATGTTTTATATTTTTTTGATTCATAATAATTAAAACCAACAAAGTGGGAGTGCATGTCTTACAAAATTTAACATATAATTTGTTATATTTAGATTTTTAGCTTAACTAAAAGGATTTTTGGCTTAAATTTTAAATTTGCTTTTTAAATAAACATGCTACTTTAGGTCACTGAGGCTTTTTTTCCTCATAGATTGGCAACCTTCTATAGTCTTGGGACCTCGATTTTTTAAATAGTGTTACTTAAGTTTTTTAAATTTTGTCTAGAAAAAGATCAAAAAAAACTTACAACTAAAAAAAGGTACATGTTCAAACAAAATCTTATAAATTTGGCTGTAACCAAATTTTAAATGATCTTAAATGAATGTTTAAAAATTTGAAAGATGGATAGTTTTTATTTATTGAAACCTGTTTTGCAATCCAACTTTGATTTGACAAAAAAAAAAAAAAGAAACTGGTAGCTGGATTACTGAAAGTTTTTTGAAAGTTTTTTTTTTCATGTTCTCCTTCCTACTTTATTCCCTATAGTAGAGGTAGGCAAAGTACAGCCCACAGGAAGATTTGAACCACCAATAGAAATTTCTAGCCTGTGGTTTGTCTTTTAGTTTGAAATTAATTTTCGAAGTCATCTTTTGAAATCAAATATAGTTGAGCTTTTTTATAATTAATTTTTTGAAATATGCCCATCAATTTAATCTTATTATTCAGGTCCTCAATAAATTATTTATTTATTGCAATTTTGCATTTGAAAGGTTATTTAAGATTTTTGTTATCATATATTTTTTACAGCTATGCAAACCACCACAGCAAATTTTTTGAAAGATTGGTTAGCTGGCTTGCCTACTAGTCAAGTTGTTCAAATTACTCAAAAGCCTTAATTAATAAATTTTGTTAAGGCCATAGGGGGGTCCAACATTTTTTTTTTTTTTTACAAAAATTAACATTGGCTTTTATATGAAAGCTATAGTACCAACTACAAGCCAGTTTTTATAGAATTCAAAAATATCATTTAACTTTTGAGATATTTAATTTTTTATAAAAATTTGCCAATATAAACGTATGGACCGCATATTTTTCAGGGTCAATTTTCTAGGAAATATTAAAATTGATTAAAAATCTATCTCCTACTTCATTTTTCTAGCAATATTCTTCAAATCTTCAGGAAACATTCCTTATAAAATAAGGAAAAAACGTTACTTAAGAATTTTTATAATTTAAAAAAAAGAAAATTTTATCACAAAAATTAAAAAAAAAGTGTTTTTTTTTTCAAAAAAAAAATATTTTTACCATTTTTTTTTTAATTCCAAAGTAACGTTTTTTTTGTTATTGTATAAAGATTAGACTGTGAAAGTTTAAAGAAGATAGCTTGAAAAATGTAGGAGATAGGTTTTAAATGAAATAGTCTTTTTTTGCTGTTTTAGTTTTCCCTTCCCATAGGGAACCTATTATGCGGCCCAACTTTGACTGGTCATATCTCAAAAAATAATTTGAATTTTTTAAAACAATAAAAAGCTTCTTGAAGCTTAAAAAAAACTATAAAATAAGATCAACTTGTAAAAAACATGGTTTATCCCCCCTATGGCCTTAATAACTATTAGCTTTTTTTGTTTGCATATTTTCTTGAAATAAATATGTTATTGAAACATAAGTAATAAGTACAACTAAACAGTATACTTCTGTATAAATAATTTGAAAGATTTACATCTAATATAAGAATATTTTTGCAGCCAACATAATATATAATTCTTACATCAAATACAATGGGTTACGTAGCACGTGAGTTGTATTTTTTTGTTTCAATAGTTAAAATAAAAAGTAAAAGATATCAATTCAAAACAGTTTTTAACATGTATCATGTAATTATTTTACGTTAAGTGGTCATATATTATTCATGTTTGTCATTATGAAATAATATTTGATTTCAGAAATATTTCTGAAATAATTTCTTATATATATCAGGACTAATTTTATTTATATTCTTTAAGATTTTTGCTAGACAAAAGTAATTTAGTTTCATATTTAAGATTATATTAATTTTCAAAGTAACTCAAATACAGCTGCAACTAGCTCAGGTTAGTAAGTATTGATTTAAAATATATATTAGTTTTTAATGAGGCAAATATTTATAACTATTGTTTACACTGATTTAATATGTCATCAGTGTTAAAGCCTAAGAAGCTTGATTTCAAAACCTTATATGAGATATTTGTTTTAAATACATAAGTAACTACAGAAGTTTTACATAAATAAAGTAATACATCCTCATTTATAAGTTTTCGATTGCCTCAAGTACTGCATTTTATAATAAAAAATTTCATAACTTATTATTTTTATGAAAAAAATAATAACTGCACTGCATATGTATTATCTAGTCTGCCCTGTAAGTATTTTTTAGTATTGTTATAATGGTATAATTAATAATTTAAGGCTTATCAGTTTTTACAAAAAGCAAATAATTAGCTCACTAAAAGTTTTAGAGAACAGTTATTCTCATTTTCAAGTTTTTCTAAAAATAAAACTGCAGTTAATAAAGATAAAAAATTTATAAAATCATCGAGTAGTTTAAACTTCTAAAATAATTTTATTTTAAGCTGTAGCTTTTGTTTGCACCTATCATTAAGAAGCCAAAGTAAAATATTTTGAATAAATTTAAAGCATTTATATGAACACATTTTGAAATATTTTTTCATGTTTTTGTTGACTATAGTTTATTTTCCTGTTTTGTCTTTTATTGTATGTCTTTCTATTTAAGTAGCCAAGGTCGAGCGTTAAACAATAAGAATAAATGTCCATTACCTAAGATAAAATTTAACCATACGATATCTCATGTAGACCTTAGCGGCCTTAACTTGAGTTGAATTATATAGTTAAATAGTTTATTTTGTACATGTTAGTTTATTTGTATAATTTATTTAATTCTGAACTATCAAATATTCCCATTACATATTAATATGATAAATTTTTATTTCAACATGAAAAAATCAACATGAAATAAATGTACATAACCTGTTTTATTTTAATAAGGGTTTAAGTTGTAATTTCTTATACTACAAGCTTTTATAAGTTGACTAGTATAACAATTTACTACAACCGCAAGAAAAATTAAGTTGACACTTAAAAATAAAGTGATGAATTAAATTATTTTTTTTATTTTAAATATGCTATTAAGGAAAACTTAGCTTCGCATTTATATTTTACATCTACCTGTTATAGCAAGTATGTAAAAGTTTTCATTAAAAACTAAGGAAGTATAGCCTAACAAAATATTTTTCCTTTAAAGTAAAAAAATCATTGTACACTGTTTGCGTGTAAAATTTTGCTTAATAAATATTACAAGTTAATTTTCTTTTTTTTTTTTAAATCTGATTAATAAGCTGGTTTTATAGCAAAAATAGGTTAACAAAAAAACTAATGAACATACCATAGTATGCAACTGAACTGATCATAAAAGTGTTAAAGCAGACTTTTTTCATAAATAAGTAAAATATAAAGGACCAGTTCAGCAATGAGCAAAGTAGAGAAGTTGATTTTTTACAAATCTTTAAAATACTTCATGCAAACTTAAATAATCCTTATACAGCTTAAGTTACTGAACTATTCAAAGCAGATATGTATTTTATTTTTCCATTCTATTTATCTTTTAATTTTACTTTTAAATCATTAAAAAAATGGTTTATATTTGGATTAACTATAAATTAGAATGTAGGAAAATTGAATTAGCTTGCAGATAAAAGATGTATTTTTAAGATTTATTACATGAGTGAAGCATTAATTTTTAAAGTTATGTTAATTAGTAAATAAATTTATAATTTTTTTTTGGCCCAGATGTAATTTTTTTTAAATTTCTTAAGAATTAAATTTTAGAAAAACTAACCAAAAACTTATGTTAAAAATTATTCTTACAGTAATTTTTTTTTTACTTGGTTATCTACAATCTAGGTTAACTTAGTATATGGAAAATATATATTAGTTTTTGTAGTGAATCCATATAAATATCATATAAACACTCCAATTAAACATTGATGCAAATATAAATAAAAAAGATGCTTAAAAAAACAATATTGCAATCATTATGCAAAGTGTAGTTAACTTATGTAAAAAATTAAAAGAAAAACAGTTTTGAAAGAAAGTAGATGTTAAAATTTTTCCATTGGTCACTTGATTTTGCTTCACTGTGTTTTTCTAAAAGTTTTGATAGAATTCTAAAGACAAGTACTAACTATTTGACTAATGCAGGAGGAGGAAGTAGAGGCGGAGGTTTTGGCAGAGGAGGTGGCCGTGGGGGCGGTCGCGGAGGTTTTGGTGGCCGCGGGGGCGGTAGAGGTGGGGGACGCGGTGGTGGCCGTGGCGGTTTTGGAGGCCGTGGAGGTGGTTTTGGAGGTCGCGGTGGCGGCAGAGGTAGAGGAGGTGGCCGTGGCGGACGCGGAAGAGGTATTTCTTCAATAAATTTAAATTTCAACTCACTTTTATTTTTGTGCATATATATAACATTTTAGTATCATGTACAATATTTTGTAACTTTTTGATGAACTGATGTAATTGTTAATTAGTCTATTTTATTTTAGTGCTATAATAAGTCTTAAAAATAAATTATCTTAAAATCATTTTCGAAATTTAAAAAACATTACCCAGGGTTGCCACTTTACCTAGAAACCTGGAAAAACCTGGAATTCGACAATTAAGGCAAAAATAACCTGGAAAAACCTGGAATTTGAGAAATTTTGAAAAAAAACATGGAAAAACATGGAAATTTGATCATAGAACCTGGAAAAATCTGGAAATTTAAATAATTTTAACATCATCATTAGTAAATTTCAATTTGACACAATAAATCTATCATATAAATAAGATTTTTTTGTCATCATCAAATTTTTTTTTTATTGAAAAACACAATTAAAGTAACTTCACAGTATCTTTTCAATGTTTTTATACTACTTAATGCAGTTTCTTCTGAATTTATAAAATTTTCCCATGATATTAGTTAGTGTAAGTTTCAAATTATAGCCTCGTGCTCTTTACTACTCACACTGCTCCCTGATTTAAACTGATAGATCAAGGCAAAGAATTTGGTGCATTCATAACCTAATTGTTTTTAGATGTATTATTTTAAAAGTGGCACACTTGTTTTAATGGTTCCAAAAGGTAAGATCCAGCCAATTAACCTAAAACTAAAAATAAATTCAAAGATGTGTACTTTTAAAAACCTGGAAGAAATTTGGAAAACCTGGAAAAAAAATTGGAAAAACGAGTGGCAACCCTGATTACCTCTTGATCTCTATTTTTTTTATTATAATATTTTCATTAACATGGAAAATATTAAAGCTTTTTTTGTTATTATCATTTGTTGTAAAATTAAATTAATTTTAGAATAAGCATAGGGTGTAGATGGTTAAATTTTTGTTATGATAATTTTTAAACTTTTTAACAGGCGGAGCCACCACTATTATTACCCCCCATAGATTTGCAGGAGTATACATCGCAAAAGGCAAAGAGGATATGCTGGTAACCAAAAATTTAACTCCTGGTAAAACTGTATACGGAGAAAAAAAAGTAGAAGTTGAAGTAAGGATTTATTTTTCTAAATTATTATTTTATAAATGTATTAGTATTTTTTATTTATGGTTATTCTTAAATCAATTGCAATTCATGCAACATAAAAAAAATTCCAATCGTTTTATTCGGTTGTAATATTGATTAAAATATAAGACAAACATAAGTTTTCAAAGACACACGATCCTATATGATAAATATTTTTTTAGGAAAACGGTTCAAAGATTGAATACAGAGCATGGAATCCATTTAGAAGCAAATTGGCCGCTTCCATTTTGGGAGGAATCAGGAAAGTGCACATGAAACCTGGTAGCAAAGTCTTGTATATTGGAGCAGCTTCTGGTACCACTGTTTCACACGTCTCTGACCTTGTTGGAGCTGTAAGTATCTTTTATTAACTTAGCTATAGCCTTTTCTATATATTGTAACTATTGTTTTAAGTTTAAATAAATTATACAAAATGATAATCACTGTTAATTACTACAGGAAGGACAAGTTTTTGCAGTAGAATTCTCTCCAAGATCTGGTCGTGATCTCCTCAACGTTGCTAAGGAACGTCCAAATATTGTTCCAATCATAGAAGATGCCCGTCATCCCTGGAAATACCGCATGTGTTGTGGTTGGTGAAAACTTAAATTGACTGATGTTTTTGAGATCTTTTAATTACTCTTCTTAAGTTTTTTAATAGTGGTAAACATGGAAACAGAGATTTGTTTTACTTGATAGTTGTTTAGATTGTATCTAACAAGTCTCTTTAACTATTATTTAACCTAATGCATGTTTTCCAATAAGATATATAAAGCTCGTAGATTAATATATGTAATGAACTTTATTTTCGATTATGTTTTATTGTAACGTTTGGCATTCTATTTACCTGTATAATCGAATAAATTACTAATAGGTATGGTTGATGTCGTGTTTGCCGATGTTGCCCAGCCAGATCAAGCTCGTATTGTAGGCATTAATGCCCAGCATTTCCTTAAAACCGGCGGTCACTTCGTCATCTCCGTCAAGGTAATATTAATAGGGTCTTTATTTCATATGATAAATATTGCACATAAGTTACTATGCTTGAAATTTTCATTTATTTTAAATTGACAATGTGATATGATTTGAATTTAAGATTCTGTTTTCAATAACAAGTTGAATGTCGTCGGTATAAAAAAAAAAACTAGTTGGTGTATTTAGTAGTATTATTATTTGTTTGTAATAAATGTTATTATCAGGCCTCCTGCATTGATTCCACCGCAAAACCAGAAGCAGTATTTGCCCAAGAAGTTGCCAAACTGAAAGAGTTCAAACTTAAACCCGAAGAGCAGATGACACTGGAACCATACGAGAGGGATCACGCAGTCGTCATTGGAACTTACAGAAAACAAAAGAAAACGGAATAAATTTGTAGATGCCTGATTTTAAAAATTATCCCGCACTTTACATTGTTCCGCTAGTAGTAAATTTTAAGTTTAGTCCATTAGACCAATAGTGATGTTTTTGTTTGTTTGATCATTTGTATAGCTAATAAACTTAGAAGTAATATTTTAAATAGCTGGATATTTTTATTATGACCTTTGCAAGTTCATTTTTGTTCGTAATAGATATCTTTCAGTAACAAGTAATCTTGTTTGTTAATAAATAGTTTTTCGAACTTATAAAAAGATAACTGACTAATTTTATTTCTTTATGTAAAGATTTAATTGAAAGTATTTAGGAATTAAACCAAACAAGAAGGTTAATACATCCCAGCTTCCAGTATGTTCATTAATGTTTGAGTTATAATCTCCGTTTAATTAATTGTAGAGTCATAAAAGTGCATTAGTGGTTTAAAAATTTAAATATTGAGTTTTGCAATTAAGTAAATGATTAAAACGAGTTTACCAAAGTAATAAGTTATCTTGTTATTTTAATTTAAAAAATTATTAAGACCTACAGAATTATTTTAAGATAAATTAATTGTTCTTCAAAAACTTGATAGCATTTAATTTTAAGGTTGAGTGATAAATATCCTCAAATAAACTAAATGTTCGTGTAGAAAAAAATATTAATCTATTCACTAAACTAAACAAACTGATTCCTTTGGATCTATAAGCCATATACACCAGGATTTTCCAAACTTTTTTCATAAGGCCCCCTCAAAGAAAAATATAGCTACGGCCCCCTCCGACAAGGTTTCTCGGTGTAAGTTTCAAATCGACTCGTGGTTCCCGCTTTTTGGACCACTGAATTTATAAAATTTTCCCATGATATTAGTTAGTGTAAGTTTCAAATTATAGCCTCGTGCTCTTTACTACTCACACTGCTCCCTGATTTAAACTGATAGATCAAGGCAAAGAATTTGGTGCATTCATATCCTAATTGTTTTTAGATGTATTAATTTAAAAGTGGCACACTTGTTTTAATGGTTCCAAAAGGTAGGATCCAGTCAATTTAAGACTTTGGCTTTACAAATTCATTTTTACTGCATAAAAGTTAAAATGTTAAGAAATTTTCTACTTGATGGGCTACCTTTAATAGTAACATTAAAATGTTTTAAAACAACTTTAGTGGGCTGAAAAATCTTCGAAAGTATTACAGTAGTCTATATATATCTTAAAACGCGAAGTTGTATTTAAACAATAAGTATTATT
Organism: Thalia democratica; assembly: GCF_965202585.1. Lineage (NCBI taxonomy): Eukaryota > Metazoa > Chordata > Thaliacea > Salpida > Salpidae > Thalia > Thalia democratica. The sequence goes on from NC_139165.1 coordinate 67,526,288, forward strand.
GGGATAGAAAATTATATTTAAAGGATTTATTTAACACATTAATTTTAGTTGTCTTAAAGCTAAAAAACATTGTTGCACAAGACTTATTTCAAATATTGGTATTTAGTTATTTGACGGTGATATAACTAAACATCTTTAAATTTATGTGATAAATTTTGTTAAGACAAGCACTAGAGTCTAACTTTGAAATAACTCTTGTAAAACTCTACATATCCTTAAAAACAAACAACCATAAAAAGATATAAATGCTGTATCGATATAAAGTTACGGTGAATAATTAAAAAGGTATTAAAGCTTCTTGCTATAGGCAAAACCTCATAATAAAAACAGAGCTAGATAGCAATAAAAGAGATTGTTTGACTGAAAAAAAATTTGAAATAAAATGAAACAATTTATATAATTCATTTAAAAAAGCATATAAGAAAATCTGAACAAAATTCAAACTGTTTAATACTTCTTGGATAAGGGCTTACAAAATAATATTGTGTTTACATATAAATAAAAATATTACCATTGAATATTTTGAGTCCAAGATTTACAACAACATATACTATAAAACACTGAAAGAGTAGTATAAACTAAAAAGGCTTTATAATTGTAGCAAAAGTCGACATGATGTGCTTAGTAAATAAAAGATATTTAAAAAGTTCAGTTACGCAAATTGGTAAATGTATGCATTATATTGGTTAAAAAAGAATAAGTTTCATTATAGATTCAATGAAAACAGGCCTAGTTTTATGAATAAACAGATAAAAATTATTTTTCATAGCAACAATGCAAACTTAAATAAAAAAGTCTATGATGGGATTTTCTACAAATAACTACTATCAGACAAAAAACCAATGAAAGATTAGATAAAGCCTTTGATAAAAAAAAAAGTCAATTAATACAGACAGTTTTCCAAGCTTTACCAGAAGTCATGTCCGTTATTTGCTATCATATTTATATATAGCATTTATTTTTGCAATCTCTATGCTATTACACATGCAACTTATTTATATTTTTTATAATTGTGTTTATATTTGTACATTAAAAAATATTTTCTTTTTGAATACACTTTAAAAATATTTAAATAGAGAGCACAAACAAATAAATAAGAAAAAAAAGTTATGAACAAATCATGAATAAACTTTTGTTTTAATAAATTTTGTTATTAGTAATATTAGAGTGTTCCATTATGCTTTGAAGAGTTTTTTGTTGGTGAACATTGCCTAGTTCATTAAACATGGTGTATTTTAATAAACTCTGATTGGAAACTTCTGACTAAAGAATTTTCCCAACCCTATTACAGTCACTGAATAAGTATACAAAGATTAATTAGTATAGAAAAAAAAAGTTTATATATAAATCAATACATAAAAAAAGAACATTGCTGTGTGATAAAAAGAAGAAAGAAATTTTAGTATGAATCAACTAATCCACTACTTTTATTGAATTAATTAAGGCAAAAATATGCTGATAAAAAGTGCAAGTAAAAAATTTGTCTTTGATAATTTTTGTAATTTCTATAACTACGAGAAAATGTTTATAAAGTTTATAAACCTAAAATCTTCATTTATCAACGTTGGGCATGACGTTCTTGTGTATGACTCGATAATCGAAAGGTTTTTTTTACACTAGGTCCTCGGGCCAAACCTTTTGAGTGTTTTTTTTTTTCGTTCAATAAACAATGTTAACGAACTATTACAAAATTTTGTTTATGCTTGATGGTTTACTTGTTTTTTTCTAGGAAGTTTTTGTTTTAAATTTAGCCTGATTGTTAAAAAAACAAAAATTACTCTTTTTATTTATTTGATTCAGATCCAACTTGATCTTAGCTAGGATGCAAATATATTTAAAAAAATAAATCCGGCCGGACCCAGATCTTTTTTTTTTCAATTATGATCCATTACATAAAGATCGTAAGCTACTTTTAAGTTTGAATGATTTAATTCAGGGTTTCCCAACCAGGGGTGCTCGCACCCCTTGGTGGTGCAAGGCAGCATTCAAGGGGGTGCAAAATGGCTTTTTTTTTTTTTTTGATAGATAAGGAGATTTTTCTTTAATTTGGGTGACTGTAAGCCAAAACTTCGTTCACTAAACATAACTATCGATTTTTAAAGCTAACAAGCAATTTAAATCATTAGAGAAAAAAGATAATTACGCCATAGTATAACTGAATAACTTTAACTTTCAAATTCAATACTAATTTAGTAATAAAGAATAACATTTATTTATAATTTAATAATAAATAGAAAAAAAATGGTCATTAAATTTAAAGTGGATCTTTTGTTGAATTCTAAATCTTTTCAAGAAAATCTAGCATGAATAAGAACTTAATTTTCTGTTAAATACGTTGTGAGTATTTGCCAAACGACGTGTCAATAGGAGTTTTATTGAAGAAACAGGATTAGTTTTTTGTTTTTACTTTTGTTAATTAAAATAAAATTTTTGTTTTTGTGTTTAAAAATAAATCTATATTTATTTCGTTTGATTAAAAGTTAATTGTTTTTCAATTTATTTAAAGATGGGGCAGGTAGAACAACGAGTGATGAGCTTAAAACTCACTTGCTTGACCTTCAGAAAACGTTTATCGTTGCAGAAGGAGTCTTAGTTCGGCTGTTTTTTACCTTAGAAAAAAAAAGCTTATGCAGTTTGTTGTATTTTAATTTCCATATATTTAGTTCTTGGTAATATAGACCACTATAAAAATTGAAAAACATATCTTTATCGTTTTCTATAAAATTGTTCTTAAATAAATCATTACATGTACTGCAAGGGGTGCGAGAGCAAATAAAAGCTTTTTAGGGGTGCGGGGCATTAAAAAGGTTGGAAACCACTGATTTAATTCATTATATAATCTGATAATTGAATAAACCTGTATTGTACATTTTTAATCTGTATACGATACGATCAATATTCTTTTCGCACGTTTTGGCTTTACAGACTATCAAGACAAAATTTTTGCTCTTATTTTAAAATAAAGTGTAAAACTTGATTGAAAAATACAAAACTAATATTAGAAATATAATATTTAAGTAAAATAGATTATAATACAGATTATTTCTGCTATAATTTGTGTGCTGTAAAAAAACAACATTATTATTTTTTCAATCACTTCCCATCCTTATTATTTCCTATCAAGATTGTTTTGCACATAAATCTATTTCCATTCGGTCAATTCCCTCCCAAATTGTTTCTCGAACTTTCGATTGTAATACAAAATAATTTTCATGCGATCAATTCTTATCTAAGTTGTTTCTAATTTGTTATGTTCCTGTCTAAACGTACATACTTAAAATAGCTTTAAAACTTAATAATATTTATTTCTACTTTAAAATAGCAGTTTTACTTTGTCTACTAAAGTTTAAGAACTTCAATTACTGAAGTAAATCAGTTTACCAAACGAAATCTGATTTAAGTTACATTACTTTCTGGTTATTTAAATAAGATTTGATCAGATTAAAGTTGATTCAAATAAGAAATACTTGAGTTGGAATTAATCGAATAAAATTTGATTGTAAATTATCAGTTCCGTTATCATCAGATTTTGTCAAAAATAATCAAATTAAATTACGAAATAAAATTTTTACTTTTTTTATATGATACAGTAGAGTAGAGTATGCGTAGGGATTAAACAACCACGTGAAGTTTGATTTTTACAACAAAATATTCAATCCTACAGTCAAAAATAAAAGCAGCACTGGTTCAAATATGTATAACAAGAGTTTGATATTTTTCAATGATATTAAATTGTAAGGAAAGTTCTTGTACATAGTTATTTGATTCATGCTTTTGTGAAGAGGGTAAAATACTCTAATAATAAGTTCTTGAAATTTAGAAGCGTTGATTGATAATTTAACTTCAACAATTTCTCAAACTTGATTTATAAAATATTGCTAGGAGTCTAGGACTTCATTTTTGTACCAGTTATTTTCAAAATTCCTTCGGAACATTGTACTTGTATTAGACCAGTACAAGTTTTAATTTTAAAATGTAAATACTAAAGTTGTATTCTATTTTTCGAGTAATACTATATAGGTCCTGGGTATGACGTTAAACTGTTCTGGTGTGCGACTCGATAACCGAAAGGTTTTTTCGTGCTCCAGGTCCTTAGACCATACTTTTTGAGAGCATTTACTTGTCGTTCAATAAATAGCTATATAAACATCAAAAATTCATATACTTAACGACTTTACAGCCGTTACATTATAATAGAGGAAAAAAAGATTACATAAAATCGTTATAAACTACATTTATTAACATTTCTAGTTATTCAACACAAGAATATAACCTGTATTAAAACAAATTAAAAAAACATTGTTTATATAAACTGTTTTGAACTAAATACTTATCTTAAAGTTAAGCTTAATTGCTAAATTTAGTGTTTTGCATAATCTATTAGTACATTTGAAAACTGTGATATTATATTGTTGTTTTAAAAACTCATTTTTATTTAACTTTTTTTTTGTTTTTTAATATATTTTATAAAGTAACTGCAAACCAAATATCTGACAAATCACAACAATTAAACTAGTTTTTTTATAGTTTAAATAAAATAAAAAGGCAGTTAAAATTTATGTCTTTTATTAAACTGTAGTAATCAAGATAAACAATTTTTAAAACCAAATAATGAAAAAACTTAGAATACTTTTATACATTTGACTTTTAAACAAAAATCTTTGCTTGATAAAAGCAAAGAACCAGAACAATGAAAACTATCCTAGTGTTTAAACTCTTAATTTTAAGTGAAACATTTTTGAAAGTTTTGAAGTTGTTAGTGTGTAACAAATAGAAAAATTTGACTACTTTTTGATGAATTACATTACAAAGCCATTCTGAAAGCAGCTATTAAAACATTTTATAAAATAAAGTAGAAGCAAGTATAATTTATACAAACGAAAGTAGTTTTTATTTATATTTGTATTTAGTGTACAATATAAACTTTATTTGCAAAACTTGATTTTATGTTTTAACGGTAGACTAAATAAAGGTAGCCTAAAACTTATCTAGTTATTTGAAATTTATAATATACTTAAAAACGATTTTTTTATTAAACTACAATGAAGTTAGAAACAATAACCTGTTACTCTGTTTTTTAGTTACTGAATGATAGTATGTAGGATTTTATATTTGTGTAAATCGATTTTTACTTTTCTGACACTGTATTATAATTAAAAGTATTTTTAACCAATTTATGCAACCACCTAAGCTTATAGTAATTTAAGGCTCTGATGTTAAATTTACAAAAATATATTAAAAGCAGCTTTAAAAATTTAAAAAACACTTCCCTAAAACTAAACTTTTAGACTTTCGTATGAAGTGCAATTAGTATGATAAATATGTTCTTATACAAAATAAAGTCATACTAATTTAACAAATTGATAAATGTGAGTTAGGAATGTTAGTGACGGTTTAGAATACCAAAATAAAAACGAATTTATTAACGTTTAATAAACTTTTCTTTGTTTTAATTTAAAATATAATTTTCTACAAATTCTTTTGAAGCAAGAATATTAGAATACCAAAATAAACGAAATTATTAACGTTTAATAAACGTTCCTTTGTTTTGATTCAAAATATAATTTTCTACAAATTCTTTGCTACACACTCATCGTCACTTGAGTAAACATGGTTTAGAGCATTTGCACCATAATGGCCCGAAACATGAAGCAAAAAATAGTTGTTATTGTTGTTCTTCATGTGAGATTTCTTGAATTACGAAAACCCTGGTTTTCATTATTTTTGAATGAGTTTTAAAGTTAAAATAACTTTTGTTTAATTTATATTTCCCTTTAAGTGTAAAATGCTTAAGAAAGTTTACAACTACTTCAGTTTAGTTTGTGAATTTTTATTTTAGCTTAGCTTTAGTAAAAAATTTATGATAGTTCTGATGTTGTATAGTTAAGGGTATTAAAGTGTATAAATTAAATTAAATGATACGACTTAATCTTAAGTCCATTTTTATTAAAATCTATAATTACTTGTTTTTACTAAAAAACTACTATATACAGCCTTTCTATTTAATCTATCAAATTAAGCTTGAGTAAAAGTATTTTAGATCAACTATTTTCTAAAAATAAGTAAGTTTTTAAAATACAGTTGTAATTAATTTAGGTACAAAAATATTTTTATATTCTATATTATTTTCTAAGCATGCAAATTGCACAAAGTAAGTTGTACATGTGATTTATTTTAAAACAATTCATTAAAAGATTTCACATGTTTAATTATTTAGTTTAAAGAAAATTGAATTCTTTTAACAAAAGATTGTTTCATTTATAATGATTGAGTTTAAATATAAATTGTTATTTATAAATAAAATACATCTAAACACTTTAAACAAGATTTAATTTGGTTGGTTTTAAGGTAGTTTAAACTTTACTTACTATTGACAATGAACAAGAGTTAATAAAGTAAATAGTACTATGATATCAAGCAATGACAAACCTTAACATGCCACTAAATCAAATAGAATTTTTTAACAATATCTGGTTCAAACTACCAAGTCCTCATCATAATTAACAAAGTTTGAGTTTTCGTAAGTCTAGCCCAGCCGTTTCTTATGTTTAGATCACCGTATGTCTAGTACTATTTTGTCCTGTTAAATGCTAAAAGTTATGTTTTAGAACAAGTATAATTTAGAAAGGGTCTACAAAGCTAAATGGTGTTAGGTAAAACAGGTAGTCTAAAAGATTATATACTTTTTTACCTCTAAAATATTTTCCTTTAATAAAAACACTTGAACATAACTTTTACGCTTATAACTTTTATACATAACAACCTTAAGAAAAGTTTCAATGTCTTTTAATTTTTCTTATAATTGAAAAGCTGTTTCAAAAATGTTCAAAAGTCAAAATTTATTTGATTAAGATAGTTTCACACAAGATAAACAAAAGACTTCTGATATGAAGTAGTCAAAGACCATCCAAAGTCTAGTTACTACCTATAATTCAATAAACTTTTAAACTATTTCACTAAACCAGAGGTCGACAGGTATTTGTTGGTCACGGGAAACATTTTGAAAGTAAAAATATTCGCGGGCTGCAGTCGTAGTTTCAGATTTTTTCTATACGTAAACCTTAGAATATCTACTATAAGTTTCAAATCTCTCTAAAATTACCCAAGACTTTTTTTTATCATCACTTTGAACCTCACAATATCTAGCGTAAGTTTCAATTTTTCCCAGGTAGCTATATCTACATGCTCGCGGGTCACAGGTAGTACCTACTACCTTTCATCCTATTTAAGTTAAAACAAGCTCGCGGGCCCAACTTTCACTCTTTATTGGCCGCAGTTTGTCAAAACATGCATTTAACCTAACTGTACATAGAGAGTTCTTTATTAAAAGCTAACTGCTGAACTCATGAACTAAATTAAGTTAACAAAGTATCTACTATCTATTTTTTTTCAGCACTTGAATTTTTCAGTTTATAATCTTTAAAAAGTGTTTGCTGGCCGCACTGTATAAATTAAGGGCATGGGAGGGTCCACTTTGATTTTTACAAGTTGATCTAATCTGTAGAGTTTAATCTGAGGTATCGGAAATTTTTAACCGCTTCACAAAACTTATAGTAATATTTAAAATATGAGCGATCAAAGTCGGTGACCTCAATAGTTTCCTTATAGAAGGCGCACACCAAAAAGCAAAAAAGACCATTTCACTAAAAATCTAATTTCTCCTTCATTTTTTAACAAATCTTCTTCAACTTTTACATTAAGTATGTAACTAATATTTAAATCGATTGATTGCAGGAATTTTTGAATTTCGAAAAATTTAAAATCAACTTAAAAAAGCAACTATTTTTTTTGTTTTTTCTACCTAAAATTTTTGTTTCAAATATTTTTAAATTCGAAATATTTAAAATCTTTAAAAGTATAAAACAAATGTTTCCCGAAAATTTTAGGTCTCAAGCTTAAAAAATAAAGGAGAAGATAGATTTATAGTGCATTTTTAAATTTCCAAAAAAGTTGACATTAATAAATCCGGTCTTTACGTTTATACGGGAGACTTTTTACAAAAACGTCTATATCTCAAACACTTATAAAATTGTTTATATTCTATGGAAATTGGTTAGTAGCTTATACTTTAAGCTTTTATATAAGAGCCAATGATAGTTTTTGTAAAAAAATATATATTCGACTCCCTATGCTTTTAAAAGTCTTCCACGATTCGCAGTTATTAAAAACTATTTTTACTAATAAAAAAAACGCTTTATAAAAAATTTGATAAAATGTACAATAATTAAACACTGTATATTACAAAATATTTAAAAAACCTAATTGTAAGTTTGTAACACTATCTTTTTTTATTGTTTTTATAATGTTGAATGTACATATTTTGTCAGTTTAAAAGTTTATTGCTAACCGCAGTTTGCCAACCCCAAGTACAAGAGTAACCTTGTTTGTTTTTATAAAACCACCAAAAATGTATTTATTCGAACAGTAATTAGGTTATGTTGCAAAGTTGTAAAATACTCAAAAATTTTTTTTTTTAATTTTGTTGTGTTAAAATCCTTATTGACAAAATTATCCTGATTTAGGCAGTTGTTAAATTCTAACTATAAGTATTGCTGTAATAAAGGCATATAAACGCTTGTTTAGAAGTAATTAAAACTATTGCTACATAATTATTAAAATTTATGTTACTAAACCTGAGAATTCCCGTGATTAAAGTTATTTAAGAAAATGTTTCTGAATGCATAAAGGGCCTAAAATTCTTTAACAGTCAAGACTAGTTACTATAACAAAAAAAAATTAGATTAGAACATTATAATATTTACTGATTCTTTCGATAAGTAAAGCATTGAGCGTGTATGTGTAAAAGCTAATTTGAAGTTTTATTACCATATTTAAAAAATCTTATTTAAATAGTTGCAAATTCTCACCTAATATTTAGTTATGACTTTTTTCAACATAGGGTTATAAGAATATATTTTTATTTTAAACGACCATAGTTTTGTTTTTTTCTACCAAAAATCAAATTTGAATTTAGATGTAAGCAACTTTTAAGTTTTCATATAATATATTAACTATAAAAATGTTATACACTTTTATGTACTTTAGTGTAACAGAGTTTATGAATCTTTAATTTAGCGATCATCCATATGAATTATTAGTTTTCATCAAACTAACGAAATTAATATAATTTTGTAAGTATTGTTGCCCAGTAATTATTAAAATTTTAAACCGTAAACTTTGTTTTGTAAAATTAAACTTTGAGTTGAAGTTTTTAGACTAAAAAGATGATTGCTCTGTTATTATCTTTTTAGAAGTCATAGAAAAATTGGATTTTTGTACTTAAAAAGTGTACAATTTTTTTTTTCATCTATACTTAAGTATATACATAAAAAGAGACATCTCTTACTCTACACTTAACTTTAAACTTAAAAAGAACAAAACCTCTTCATTTAAATGTCTGTAGAAATTGTTTTATCAAAAGTGTATAATATTTTATTTAAAGTTAAGCGCAGAAAACAAAATAGTTTCCAATACAATTTATAACATATAACTTGTTTAAATTAAATATAAATTAATCTCAAATTTTATTTTAAGTGCTTTGGTTTTTGTAAAAGCTACATATTTATCTTTTTTAAACAAAGGTCTTGTTTCTCTAACAGATTTTCTTGCATTTAAGAAAAATTAAGATATCAAAATAAATATACTTGCGAGTATGTCTATGTGTTAAAGTTCGTACCTCCATTTTATAAAACCGATATAAGTAAAACAATTACAAAGCTCTCGTGGTCTATATTTTAATATATTATCTCTTATGATAGTTTTTTAAAAATATTTTACAATCACTATTACAGTGAGCAAGTTAAAACAATTTGTAAAGCTTAACAAATTTTCTTTTCACAGATTTGAAAATTAATCTGATAACAATTTTTTTTCTGGTTTCTAAAGTAATAATTTTTTTGAGTAATTACTTTTTATTTAGTTAATTTTTTTGAATATTTTATAGATTCTAAAAATATTAATAGCTTAAATTATTTTTTGTAATGTATTTATAAAGCTGTTTCTTGTTTTAATTAACATTTACTTACTCTATGTGAAAGTTTAACGATAATATGACAAAAGATTAAGTACTAACTTCTAATGCATAGTAACCTTATTTGATATCTTTAATTAATATTGTTAGATGATAATACAACATTTATAAGGTCCTAATTGCTATCTTTAAACTTTTTTTAATAGTGCTTTTCCATATTTAACTATAATAAAAGTAACTAATCGAAATGATTAAAAAATTTTGAAGATATGTTTTTAGTGTAACCATTTAATAAAAAAGCTGCTTAAAAATTTCTTAATTTTTTTTACCTTGAAAATTTAAAAACATTTTTCTTAACAATTTAGCAGAGCACTTAAGAAGCTCAGAGAGTGCTTTCTAAATAAAGTATCTGAAATAAACAAAACATACTCATGTCCTGTAGTTTCTACAAAAAAAAAAAGAAATTAAATTTTCAAGACTATAACAGATTTACTTGTTAATTTTGAATGTATTAGATTTTTTGAAAACTATCATCGTTTCTTAGTATTAAATTTAATCTCAGTCTCATGAAGTAAATAGTATGTCTTAAAAAGGAAACTTGCTAAACTGTTGTTGCATATTTTAACGAACTTTTTTTTGTTCGGTTTTTTTAACAAACATTATTACATACAATACTTTTTAAATATTTTAAACGGATTTTAACTTTTAGTTAAAAATTATATACTCTATCTATTGTATTAAAGTCTTATTTACAACGCAAAGTGCGCACAAACTTATTTTTACTGTGAAAAAGAACTTATAGGTACTAGAATATATTGTAAACTCAAAATATATATGTGTATTTTGTTAAAGTTAAAACAATTTATAATGTTTAATTAGTTTTGGTAAAGGCAACGACAAAGAAAACTAAACTATAAAAAGAGTAGTTACAAAAAAAAAAGTTCTAATTTTTTAATTAAAAAAAAATTTTTTCATAAGTGTCCTAAACATACATTTTAAAACTTTTAAAATGACTATTTTACAAAATTAAACAAAACTATACTTGTTAAAACAATTAACACCTTTAAATAGGGTCTCCCGAAGCCTGATTATTTTGCCGCTTTTTTTTTTGCAAAAATCAATTATGCCGAACTATTAATAGTTTCTAAAAGTGGGCGATGTTGTTTAGAACTACTATTTTCTTTGTCTTATTAGTTTTCAAAATTTCAAAAGTTTTTTACAGTAATTAACAAAATGTAAACTTTACACCTTAGACCAGGGTTTTCTTTTCTGTTTTAGATCACCCTCTTTGAAAAAACTTGAAATGCAATGCTCTCCCCCACAACAAAATTTATCAAAAATTTACTGTGGACAAGATATTTTCCCGTCCCGTAATATATATTATATAGTGTATTTTTCAAAACTAACTTATATACAACTAACCCTTTTTACTGCTTTTTTTTTAATATCACGACTGTACCCCTTTGCAGCTTATGTCTCCTAACTTTGAAAATGGATTTTTCTTGGAAATCCTGATTTAGTGGAAGTTTCAAATTTTTCTGTAATAACTAGTATAAGTATCAAAGCTACCCTTAAATAAATCTAAGACTTTTTTTGCCGTTCATGTTGAACTCCAGAATATATAGTATAAATTTCAAACCATTGCCTTATGGCTGCTTAACTAGTCACGCAACCCACCCCCTTTTGTCCCTTAACTTTCTAAAATAGCCCTTTAAGGAGTTATATGACCCAATTAGGGAAATATCAGTTAGACAGATCTGAAATCACTTTTTACTGGAATTGTATACTAACTAAAGTTAGGATTATTAAGAAATTATAACTAACATACCTATAAAGAAATTGTATTCTTACTTCTTAACAAGATACCATTTTATGCAACCTAATTAACTAAGGTTAACTTAAAGGTTTGATCATACAACTTCGACCATTAGAATACAAGCCTTCGGTAGACAAATACTTGGGATTTGTTCTTTTTGAAGCTTCTCAGTAAGCCGCAACAAAAAACACTGTGCAAAATTTTAGATGATTTTAAAAAGCGTAGAGCTAGCAAAACATATTTTTCTGAAATAACCTATATTCAAATTGTGTAGACCTTAAAAATTCAACCTTCCAAGTTTTTGGCTCGAAATTTTTTTGCGGGACACGTTCAAAATCCACCCAGTAAAATTCGAGGATTAGATAGATTAGATTAGGAGACCGATTGAGGGTAAGGGCCAGGGTGATAGTAAAAAAAAAAAAGCTAAAAAAATAAAATTAATAAAGAAATAAAATTGGGTGGATTTTGATAGTATACCCTTTTTTTACATGTAGAATTGTACAATAAAACATTCTACGGAAATTAAAACGGGTTAAAGAAAGTTTCATGGAGGCACTTCTTGATTTTTTCAAAAAAAAAAAAACCTAAAAAAAAAAGAAGCTTTTATGAACCTTTATTCAATTCATCTTAAAATGCGTAAAGTGTGCTTTTGTAATAATTGCTACCTGTTGAATGAATTACAACTAACCCCTTGAAGTTCGAATTTTCAAGGATCGATACAATTTACGTAGAGGTTATTTCAGAAAAAAAAAGATTTCGCCTATCTCTTTGCTTCTACAAATCGTCTAAAAACTTTTGCAGAATGTTTTGTTAAATTCCCTAAATGTTAATTGATTTCCAGCTAAAAAATTCAAAGGTTGATCTTTTTACAAGCATCTCACTGTGCAGGAAGGAAATAATTCTATAAATAGAAAGTTTTAAACACTTTAAAGTTTTTTGTTTATTTTAACTTAAAACTTTATGGTCGAGTAACACTTGGCGGTTTGCTTATCTTCCTACTTTTATGTGCTACTGAAATTAAATTAAAAGCAAATTTCAATTTATTTTATAACGAAAAGCTTAATTTTATTTGTTTTAAGCAGTTCATTTTTACTAATTCTGTGACAGGCTAGAGGTTTCTGTTTGATCATTCCTTAATTAAACTACTCGAACTGGCATTTAATAAATATTTCAACTAAAATTATTTTAGTGTTAAATTATAAGTTAGTTTCAACAACAAAATGATAATTATAAGGTTGTGCTAAGGAATATTAAAAAAGTTTGAAAAGTAGTAATAAAGATATCTTTTTTGTACCAGCTCAACATAAAAAAAGTAAAAAGACGGATTGATATTTTTCATAAATACATACTAAAAAAGACAAAGAACAAGTGTAATATATGCTAAAAATCATAAAAGTGTTCAAGCAAGATTCAATTGGCCGAACCTTGCTGTAACTGGGTATTATAACACATTTTCAAGTTTATCATTAGCAATGAAAATTTGGAAAATGTAATACAACAAAAAAAAGGGAGGCAGCAACAGGTTGTACACTGCCAAAATTAAAAAAGAAAACTGTTATTCAACTATGAATTAAGTCTTAAGAATTTTTTTTCAAACCAAAGTTATGTTTTTTTATTAAGATGTCACTAAGGGAATTTTTTAGGTTAAGTAGATAGTCTTTTATTTTTTAAATTAACTTTTTGGTCAGTTAAGTTTTAATTCTAAAGGGAGGAAGAATTAGGTGATGACAAATTGCTTCATTGACATTCAAAAAACGTTTTTGTAGAGGGAAGAGTAAGTCTGATGTTTTTCTACCATAGAAAAAATGTTAAAAGTATATGTACTATAGCTACAATCTTTTTTATATTTCATTTGGTTATACACATATATCTGCATGCTTATTTAGTTCATACATTGTCATTTAGAATGGAATGGTAACTTACTTTTTATAATAAAATTTAAATAATAACAATACTTAATATTTTAAGTTATTTGTTACCAGGGAGAAAAGTAAAAAAAAAGTGACTTGATACATTGGTAGATAGCTGCCAGTAATATTAAGATCTTGAAATGGTAAACAGTACGAGTGTAGAAAATTTTTTGTTGTTGCACTTTGTTAAATAATTATCTGGTTTTAACTTAACTAACTAAAGCTCTAGACTAAATGGGAACAGTTATAATATATTACCAACAAAATGAGATGACATATATCAATCTTTTTGGTTGTATAAAGGCAGGTTACTGTACAAGTGTGGCCTGATTGTGTAGGGGTCCCTCTATTAAGGCTTTGAAAAACTTTCTGAGTTGAACAATGCAACACCAAAACCCATGGCCAACACATACACAAAAAAGTTTTTTAGCTGGATACTACAGGGTGGCCACAAAACCTTGAAAAACCTGGAATTTGAGAAACTATGAAAAAATCTGGAATTTTGTAGAAAAACACTAAAAAACCTTGAATTTTAATTTCATTTTTTTTAAAGGTAGAAAAACATCAGAAGAACTCACTCTCCCCTCTGCAACAATAAATGTTTTCTGAAGGTCAAACAAGTTTTTGGCAAACACCGTTTTTAATGCCGTTTTAGTTTGCACCTCCCATAAGAAACCTATTGTTGCCTCCAACTTTGACCGGCTATATCTCAAAAATTATTTTGAATTTTTTAAATCTATAAAAAGTATTTTGTAGCTTAGTAAAAACTATATAAAATAAGATCAAAAACCAAAAAAGGGTGATTTAATTAGCAATCGCAATAAACAAAGAAATTAGTTAAATAAATTTATACTAAATTTATATTAAATAGTTCAGGCAAACTTGCTTTATTTGGTATTTTAGTGTTGTTGATTTTTATCAATAAAGTGATTACTATTTTTATTGACACATATAGAAAGCATTTTTATTTTTTTATTAACCAAAATATAGTAATGTGTTAAAAGTAGAAAAAATTAGATATAATTTACTGAAAAACCTTAAGTATTTTTAGTTTTTAATACTCATTATTCATCAAAAAAAAATTAAATTACTTAATTGTGTTAGACTGTTTTATTTCATTTACCAAGCTAGTTATATGATATTGTATGTATCGATAAACATATACACATAAATAAATTGGTTATCAAATTAATTTAAATTTATAATTTTTTAAACTTTTGAACAAAAGCATATGAATTTCTAATCAACCTGAAATCAATGAGAGATAATGGTGATATTTTCCTCAGAAAAACAATAAATTTATGGTATATTTAATTACAAATTAATGTTTGTGCAAACTCTTGTATAGGAATATTGATAGTTTCATTGTGACTTATTAAAATAAAAATACTATAAGTATTACAAGGTCTAGACTCTCATTGTTTACTAAATGTAACAGTTTTAATTGTGATCACTATCTAACAGTGGTGTTTAGTTATTATGCCATTACCCTAAACCACCTATTGAATGCTTGAGAATTTTTTTACCATTAGTCCATCTTCTTTAATCTTTTGCTTTTAAAGTTGAATATAGTAAAAAAAAAGAGTATTAGAAAAATAAAAAAGTAATGATCAACTTTTTACTTAAAGTAAACATTAATTGGTAAGATTTTACTTCAAAAAATTGAAAGTGGTTGTTTCTCAAGTTAATTTCTTAACAAATTTGTTGCAGCTAGAGATTACTGTTTGCTAAGCCAGATTTACCTGTAAGCTGTAATTTGCTGACCCCTGCCCTAATGTGTGCGGTGTACATATAAAACCTGTCAACAACTAAAACTTAACAACTCATTTAAAAAAATCTTAGTTTCAAACTGGCTTTTGCTAATAATTTGGATTCAGTTTAATTTTAAATTGAATGTAGCTATATCATTTATTTTTTGTACATTTTATAAAATAAAAACCTAATTAACTGTTAAAAATGACCATTTTTGGTAGTGACTACCTGTAAAATTATACTCTTTAGTTGTACATATAAATTTAAGCTGATTCCATATAGTTTTAGTGACTCAAGTTGTTTTTTTGCTTCAAAAAAGCTTAGTCTTGTAATTAAGGATCTGTTGTTGTAATTATTTAGTATAATTTGATCAAAGACTTCTTAAAAAAAAGTTTTAAACTCTAGGTCAAGATTTCTAAACTCGTTTTAATAACTGCCACCCGCTTATTATTTGTTCTTTCTTTAACCTATTATATCATAACCTATTTACTTTTTAGCCAACTTACAAGTGATAGTTGCCTGATAGCCTAATTTAACCCTAAATGAACAATATTGCTCACTCTAGGAAACCCTGCTTAAGTTAATAAGATTACTTAGATTAAAAAAAAGAAAACTGACTATAATAATTTAAAGCACTATACCAAAATTAGTTTTACCGTAGTTTTTAATTGCTTAAATTTTACTTTTGTTTTTAACCCTTATTGAAAACACATATTTTAAATATTGAATTACTAACTTCACAAACATTGAAATATAAAAATAATTAATTTTTAAAGTCTCACTAAAAAATAAAAAGATATTTAATTTGGTGAATTTATCTATAAGTAGATGTTTCCAATTTTTTTATAAAAAAATTAAATCTAAACTTAATTTTCATGTTATTTGCCAATCAGCCAATATAAACTCATAAATAATTCATTAGCAGTCTTGAAATTTACAAGGCATTGGTCACTTTTGCAACTTACTTTTAGTACTTTATTAAAAAAGTTATTACTTTTTAATTATAGTTGTAGCAGAGAAGCATAAGTTGATGTATTTATTAAACTGTATTTAAATTTTTTACTCATTTTGTCAAAAATTTCTGAATAGTTCTAACTCTTAGAATATAAAATTAAACTATCTCCTTCTAATCTATATTAAACTGGTTTTCAAAGAAAATAATACAAGTTTTATTTTTATAAAAAAATTCTAGCTCACAATTATTGAAAATTTCAAAAAAAAAGAAACTGTCTACCTTAAAAAAAAACACATTCTATATAAGTTTTTTATTTAATTATTTTAAAATACCTTTTTTATGCTTGTTATTAAGTCTTAATGTTCAACTTAAGTTGTTTAAGAGTCAAACAAGTTAAATTTGTTTTATCAATTGTCAATAACTTTTTAAGTTTTTTTTATGATTAAGTTTTCAAAACTCAAACAAAACTTTATTTTTTTATAGTTTACCTTAACAGTGTCCAAAGTAAGTTTTAATTTATTCATACAACATAAGTGTTTTACGCCAAGCCAACAGTCTTCAATCACAATTTTAAATCACTTTCTTTTTGTCAAATAAAGTGAGACTACTTAAGTTTTCAAGTTTTATAATTTATTTTAATTTTGAATTTTGAATTTATCTGGTACTAATGTTACTTATACCTCTAACATATTAGTTCTTAGGAACTAAATGTAATTTCTATAAAAGTTTAAAAAAGTATAAACTAGTATGCGTATTTGATTTCAAAAAATCAAAATATGATATATTTTTAACTTGAAATTTGATGTGTATTTATTTGATAAAAGCATGAAACACTAAACTATACATTTTTTAAAAGTACAGTTAGTATAGTACTTAGTTACTAATAAGTTGTGCTAGTTTAATAAACATTAAAAAGCTGCATTTTTATTTAAATATTAGCTTATAGTTTAAGTTTATTATCACTTATCTTGCTTGGCTTTTTAGCTTTCAAATGTTATGATTTTTTTGTTCATTTTAATTTTATTGCTTATTAGTTTTTAAATCAAAGTTTAATCTTGTTCTTAGTTTACATCTGCTTTACATTCTATAGAATCATAAAATTAAAAAGTGTTAAAAAGTTATTATTGTCTACAAACCCAGAAAGACAGCAACCTAGATCAATATTGATCATGACAAAGTCAAAATGATTAATCTGTTGTTCAAATTAAACTTTGACCTTATGCAAGAGTGATTCAAATTGGACTTAATTTACATATTTTTACAACAGTTTTCATATTGAGTCAAGTATATTCAGACCAACATCAACGTTGTTTTACAACATAAAAGCTTTAAAACATTTGAAGTTTTCATATTCTGTTGATAAACTCGGTATTAATAAATATATTTTTTTCAGTTTGTTAATAGTTCCAAAATAATTAAAACCTATAGGTAAAGTCACTTTTTGTGGCAACAAGAAAAAATTTAATTTATTTGATTACAATAATTTATGAACGGGTTAACACCAATTTGCTGCGGAATAAAAGTAAACACAACAAAAATGTCTGATAGAACCAATGAACAAAACCATACAAAAGTTAATGGGTCTTCAAAAAATAAATTGGTAGGAAAAGAGAAAAAATTAATATGTACGGAACAGCCTTCACATGAAACTGAAAATATAAATGATGAAACTAAAGATTTGTCTAAAAACAACAATTTAATAGAATCACTTATTACTTCTACTAACTCTCCAACTGATTATCTTACGGCTTCAGAAAACTCAGCCTCATCAGTGGAATCAGTTGTTAGTAATAAAAACACAAATACTAATGCTTGCATTTCTGTTGAATGTGATCCTTCTGAAAATAATTGCATGACTAATACTAATGCTAAAAGTAAAACACAAAACGTAAGCGCATGTGAGAATGACCTTTCTCTACCTAAGTTGCAATCACTCACTTCAGTTAGCTTACCTTTAGCAGCAGGACAAGCATCTAACTTAGAAATTTATTCTGAGCAGAGTGTAGTAGAAAATAAAAATTCACAAAGCTCGTTAACGAATACTACTTCAACTTGTAGTAGTAATGAAGAGTTTGCTCTTCCTCCAACTTCACCGCCATCTTCCACCAGTGTAAAACCTCAGTTGGGAGAGTTAGTTACTGACTCTGCTTCTGGAATGAGCCTTTCTGCTAGTGTCGAAGAAAAACCATCAGAAAATTCAGTAAAAATATCTGAAAAACCTGATGAGGTAGTAGCTGAGATAAAACCAAAAACAATCAATGAAAATGAAAGCAGCAATAGTTTCATATCAAAAGAAGAAGAAAGCAGAAGTATACCAGTAAGTGGTTAAAATGTTTCAATTTTAAATAAAAAGAAATTTTTAAATGTTTCATTTTCTAGAATAACACTATTGCTGTGACAAATTCTTCTCAAAGCCAAAGTCCATCCACCAAAATATGTGGCAAGTTGTTAAAATAATTAGATAACACATTAGTTTGTTTTATTTAATCTTAAGAAATATATCTTTGTTATAGTTTTTTTGTTTATGTTTTATTTATAACTAAAATGGTATAAGTAATAGTTTAACTATCTTGTGCTTTCCGAAATATGATAGAAGTTAAAGTTCAAAAATGCTAAAAAAAAGTTGGGACTGAACTTTATTCAATATTTAGGTCTGTGTTATTTTTATTACTAGTACTAGTAGCAAAAAATAAAATAAATTTAAGATAAAATTTAAGCTAAAGTGATCATAGAGGTCACCATACTAAATTATTTGCTTAATTTTTATACTGGATACATTTATTTGTAGCTGAAACAGCTGATAAAAGTCCAGTAAAGAGCCAAGGAGAAGAAGACATTGATGAGAATGAGGAGGACGGAAAGCACGTTGCAACTTCTCCAGATTCACGCTTTTTCAAATTTGAAACCGAAATCGGTCGTGGCAGTTTCAAAACTGTTTACAAAGGCCTTGACACAGAAACAGGAGTTCCTGTTGCTTGGTTGGAACTGCTGGTAAAATTTATTTTTACTTTTTATATTTGTCTATGAGTCTCAGCATTTTATTTAACATTTACTATATAAACTTTATATATTTTATTAGAGAACTTGAAATATATTTGGAAAACTATTGAATTTCTATCATCTATCATAAATAGTTGTTAAATGAGACAAAACGATAATAATTTAATAAAAGTTTAATAATAAAACAAAACACTAAGTTGTTTTATTTATGTTTGTATGTTTTAAAATTTGACTCAAAATTAGGCACAAAAGTTGTCAAAAGCTGAAAGAGCGCGGTTCAGAGTAGAAGCTGAATTGTTGAAAGGTCTACAGCACCCGAACATTGTTAGGTTTTTTGATTCATGGGACATTACCATTAAGGGTAAAAAGTGCCTAGTTTTGGTAACTGAGCTTATGACTTCAGGTACACTTAAAACGTAAGTTAACTTAATATTTTAACATTTTAGTTCTATATAATTTAAATTTATGTACATATTTTTAGCCTTTATTTCATTGCAAGTTGTTTTAGCTACACATCTTTATTATTTTAATTCATATAAAAATTATTTTTCATAAGCTAAAGTATTTTAGTTAGAAAATAGGATAGTTTATAGTTGTATTCTTAAAAAGGATAAAAACCTATTTTTACACAATTTTTATTAAAAATATTTTAAACTTTTTTGTGAAATTAGATACCTAAGAAGATTTAAGACTATCAAGCCAAAGGTAGTGGGCAACTGGTGCAGGCAGATATTGAAAGGTTTAAATTTTCTTCACACTCGCAAGCCAATCATCATTCACAGAGACCTCAAGTGTGACAACATTTTCATCACTGGTCCTACTGGTTCAGTGAAGATCGGAGATCTTGGGCTTGCTACTTTAAAAAAAGCATCTTGTGTAGCAAAGAGTGTCATTGGTAGTTTATATGTATTTAGATTTTTAGTTCCAAATCACTAATTTGAATGATTTACTTGTGAGTTAAGAATGAAACTTTTTAAATCAATGTAGTTGATAGGTATAAAATATTAGTAAGTATGAAATTAAATTACTATAAAATTAAATCTATTAAAGCTTATATTTATAAGAAATATCTTGAAAAAAATCGATGTTACAATTGTTTCCTTTGAACTAACTTGAACTTGAAAAACTTAGGTTGTTGCTACTCTATAATATTACAACAAATTATAATACGATGCAGATTTGTCTTATATAGTTATTTAGATATTCTTGTTTTTGATTTTTGAATCAGACTAAACATTTCATTAAATTTGTGAATTATTTTGTGTTTTCAAATCAGATAAAAATCTAAAAAAAAATTAATGAGAATAATTACTACCTTTAGAACTTTCAAAATTTGGAATTATATTGAATTCCACTTATGTTCTTTAACTAAGAATATAAAGATAAATAGTTAATTTTATAGTTAACTTTCAAGTTAATAAATTTTGTACAAAATGTTCTGATTTATTAAAATACATTAGTGCTATACTTTGTTGTATTGTGTATATGATAATATTATTGTTGTTACTGGGTATAAATAGTATTAAATTTTTATTTATTTAAGTATTTCTGTCTTATAGCTTTTTCTGTCTTTTATTTTGTAGCTATCTGAGCTATTTAGTATACCTCAATTTTATCAACTCCTTAAGTTATATCTCCCTGTATAATTATAAGTTAAAACTAGTAAAAAAATTATACTACTTTGATTTGCCCAAAGAATATTGTAAAGCAAGAATGCTTTTCTCTAAGTTTATTATAAATATCAAAATGTAGGAACACCAGAATTTATGGCACCTGAAATCTTTGAAGAATCTTATGATGAAAAAGTAGATATATATGCGTTTGGAATGTGTATGATTGAAATGATGACTGGAGAATATCCTTATTCAGAGTGTGTAAATCCTGCCCAAATCTATAGAAAAGTAACTCAGGTGGAGTTTTATTTATTATAAAAGTTTTTCATAGTTCATAGTGTGTATTATTGTCAAAGTTGTGTTTTGCTTATAAGTAATTTTTTTTAGAGTTTTACTTTTTTTCACAGGGAATTCAGCCGAATGTTTTAAACAAAATTAAGTCGAAACAAGAAAGAGATTTAATCTTGATGTGCCTAAACAAAGACAAAGACAAAAGGTTTTTCTTCTAAAAATTACAGTGATAAATATTTATGAATTAAATTGAGATTCAAATTCCTAAACAGTTTTACTTAATAGTTTTTAAATAATCACAGTTTGTTAATATAAGAAGTTTTTACATTGATGTTTTCTTTTAGTTTTATCTTAAAAAAAAAAACTAGTATTAATTTATTTTATGATGATTTGGTTTTTCTTTTAAAAATATGTAAATAGAACAGACTGATGTTCCTGATGATTTAAAGTTATATAAAAATAGACTTTTGTAAAAATAATGAATATGTTTAATAATCATTATTTACGAAAATTATTTAGTTAAAAGAAAATAAATTTTACTACTTATAAAGCTTTAAAATTTTAACAATAAACTCTTTTAAACATTATTTAAATTATCACAGTTATTCAAAGTGTTTTTATTTATTACACTGAGTCTGACATTCATAAAACTTTACACTTGAATTGATTTATTTTTCGGTGAAACCATGAAAGTATGTCGATGTTAAAGAACTGCTATCTCACTCAGGTACAGCGCAGCGCAGCTTCTCAACGACCCCATGTTCACCGAATCGTCCGGCATTCGCGTCGAGCTCGCTTCTAGGAAGTCGCAATCGGACGGGTCGGGTGATCCCGATGTGGGCAGCGAGTCGGAGATGGGGGGGAAGAAGAACATGCTGGTGCTTCAACTGAACACGGACCACTGCGAAAAGTACAAGCAGAAGCACAACAACGATGAGTGCCTCGAGTTCGAGTTTGACATGAACAATGACAACCCCACTGAAGTGGCCAAAGACATGGTTAGTTGTAGTGATGTTTAAAGTGGAAGTAGGAGTAGTTGATTGAGTTAATTAAAAAATGCCTCAACTAAAACTATAATTTACTTGATAATTTAACTTGGCCTAATATGATTTTATATTTTAAGCTGTTATAATTTATAAAAATCTGTAAGTTGAATTTTACAAATACTCAAACTAAAATTATTTTTAACTATTGTAAAAAATTTACTTAATTTCTTTTATTTAGGCAGTTGTTTTTGGTTAAAATTCAAATTAATTAGAAAGGTAGTTAAGTATTTATTTTCTCCCACATTTCTTAATCCAAATTTTTAAATGAAACATGATTACAAATTATAATCGAATATTTATCAAGTAGTGAAATTAAGTCAAGTTAACAAATCTAAGTTTTAACGTTTTTTTAATGATTATACTGGATAATAACTAATTACAGTAATAAATTAGTTATTGATTTTGCAAACAGTTTGGTAAGTGTAAAGTTTATAAAAGTAATAAAAATATTACACTTTATATTTATTTGAGAAATTTTGGTTAGATGTCTTTCTTGATGTTTCATAAAAGTAATTTGTAAAATTATGTTTATCAAATTTAAAATTTCTAAACTACCAGAAATATAAAGAAAATTTAGTATGGTATTTTTAATTAGTATAGACTTTTAATGTTTTGTACTGGTTTATTTATAGTTTTTTAGTTTCATGTTATCTAGGATGCTAATTGATTTTATTTTTATATATGATAATAATAATCTTTTTTATTGCAATAATAGGTAAAAAGTTATTGATATGAAATAGTTCAGAGTGTCAAATTTAGTATATTAGGCGTCCAATTGCAACAGCATAGAATATCCAATCATGGCCCTTGTAAGGCATTTAGTAAACAATGCTTAAACAAATAAATTAAGTCTGTAAAGAGTCTTAAAAGTTCTATTTGATAAGCTTAATACAAAAGTAGCATTAAAATCACAATTTTATTATATTTGAAAATATACCTTCAAACTAACTATTTAAACTTTATAATCCTCTACTTTTACTTGATTATTTTTTATAATAAGATATAGTCTGTAGATTTACTTTTTAAAGTAACTGGTATAATATTAGCTATAGTTTTATTTTTCAAGAAAGGAATGAATAAATATTTCTTCTTAAATTTGTTTACATTTATTTAAGTATTAAATAAATATTTCTTCATACGTTTTGTGTTAAATCACCGTTCCTCTGTAGTAATTCTTTTATCTAAAATGTTTATTTTTCACATGTTTTTATCGTAAATACGTTTTCGCCAGCACGGTTTTATTTGTTTTTTAGTGAATAAATACTCCTAGTTTAAATGAAAATACAATGTTTGTTTTTTTAAAAGGGTTGTTTTACAAATAAATCGTATGGTTTTTACTGTTTTATAAACATTAAACAATTTTTTTTCAACATAAATTCAAAACATATAAAAATACTTTTTGTTGTTGGGAAAATTTGTAAAGGGCTTAGTATTTATGACCTTTTTTATCATATAGTTTATTTTAGAGCATAATTTTATTTTTTGTACTTTTGTTTAAAATTTTCATTTGATATTATTTTTAATACTAAATGAATTTCTGATAACATCGCAAAAGAAGTAAAGTCAAGGCGAAAACCAAGTTGGTAGAAAATTTATGTACACAACGATTACATAAATATTTTATAGTAGTCAATTGCAAGAAGTTACAAATACAAAATTAAGTTTTACATTATATATATAATTTTAAAATTAAGTTAACTTGCATTGCATACAATTCAAAACAAAATCTTGTTATCTGATAAATAATTGCCATTTGAAATAAATTTTTATGTTTTGTAGAAGTTATGAATTACGCATCTACAAAGCTTGTATTGATTAATACGGTAAAATTTATCGAGTTTTATTTTATTAATTATTCAAAGCTCTAATAACTTTTCAAGTTTAAGTTTAATGTTTACAATTGTTTTCTATAAATGTTTATACTATACTTTTCAAATGTGTCAACTTTCTGTAATTAATAATCTGCCTTATTATATTTCAAACGAATGTAGCAATGAAAACTGTCTTTCATCAAGTTTCACTTGTGCGAGTGAAGTTCTACTTGAAATTCTCAAATAGCACGTGTAATAATCACGCTCGTGACTGTTAAATCCTTACTCAACAAAATACACAGCAGTATACTGTTTATTAGCTCATAAATACTGTGTATTTATAAGCTAAAGGTGTAATTTGAAATTCGTAGCAAAATATATTATTTGATACAATATTTTTTGAAATATGTGGTAAACGTTATTTATTACTTTCTTAAAGGTAATATTGTAATAATTTTCAAGCTCTTAATCAAATTTAATGCTTAACTCTGTGATAATTTAAATACATGCTTCTTAAAATTTGCTACAAAAGATAATTTTACATCGACTAGTTTTTATGATTTAATTAAGGTGTTAGGTAAGTAAAGAAGAATTTTAAAAATGCTCCTTAAAATTAAAAAAACTTAATACTTGTATTAGGTTTTAAATTAATAGATAAGTATTTTGCACTACTAGTTTTTTAGAATAGCTACCTTTTTGTTCAAATTATAATCTAAGTTTATATTATTTGTTTTTTATTTTTAGTTCTTCTAACCTTTAACTAGGAAGATAAATTGAAAGTGGAGTATTTAGAAAACTTTTGTTAATTTTAATTTACTAGTTGTTTTATAGTCTATATTTAAATTAATTTGCTTTATTAAATAACTAATTTAGTTGTTAATACTAAAAGTTAACCATTAAGCCAAGAGATTAGCTTATTATCCAGTTTTAGAAAATTTTGTGATTAATGTTTTACTTGTTGTATTTGTTATACCTAATTAGGACTTTTATAACTAGAATAAATGAATTTTCAATATATAATTTAATTTAGGTTATTAGTAGTTGTTAAATAGCTTTTTCAATGTACCTAGTTAAACCTTACAAAAATTCAGTTAAACTTGAAAATGTAAAATTATATTCTTTATAATTAAAGTAAAAAGTAAACCTACGTTAGTTAGTTGTTTGGAATGTATAACGACTCGAAATTGACTTATTTGTTTAAATTTACTTAAAACAAGTTAAAGTTTTTACTATAGGCTTCAGTTACCTTTTTTAGCTAATAGTTTACTTTTCGATGAGGGTAATATCTACTAAATTTCTAGATATAGCTTGTTAAAAATAGTTAGTTTATTCGATTTGCTTGTCAAACTATATTTGATGAAATTGATGAGGTAAAATATTTTGACTTGCTTTGTAATTTTTTTGAACCGACGTTGATAAATCAATAAACGATAATGTAACTTATAGCTTAAAGAAAGTATTTAAGTTTAGTTTTATAAATCTTACAAATAAAGAATGTTATGTTGTATGTTATGATTTGTGAATTTGTTAACTTATGCTTAACAAAGTTTAATTGAACTTCCTCTTTACAAGCTAGTAATTTTTAAAACTAAAAAATAGATACAAATATTAACATATTAATATGTATAAAGTTAAGGTTAGTAATATTAAATAACATAATGTGACGCTTTTTGATTTAAATAAAGTTTTCTGTTGTTATAAAAAATAACATAATTTATTTAATTTAATGGTATTACCTAGTGTAATGTAATTAAATCTACGATGCAATACTTATCAACAATTCATTTGATTTGCTATCTTGAATTTTTTTTTTATTCTTCCTATTCAATTTTGTGATTGCAAAATAAATTAGCGCCATTTGACTTTGACCATTCAATGCAAACAGGAAGTTTAAAAATTAAACAAGTTTTTTGTTGGTATTTGAGCAGATTTTACTAAATAAGGTAGCAAGCTTGCATTTTATACTTTTCAAAAGTGCAGTTTATATTACGTCGTTTTATTTGACTATTTGAAAAAAAACCAGTGCGGTGAAACCAATCAAAATAACAATAGTTGGTCGCATATGTGTGTGTAGAAAGCGTCACGCGCTTCTAAAGGCAAGTGCTTCCTTTTGTAATTCATGTGCTTTTTAATTTAGCTGCCCACCATTCGTTGAACTCAGTAGCCCGTATAATTTTTAGCTCTTTAAATCGCTGTTCGTTTTTGCATAGCTTAAGACCTCTGAAAAAATATTTTTAATCTGACCTACTATTTAAATGAAATATTTTTTTACATAAACATTTCTAAAAGCAACAGTTAAGTATGATCTGTTGCACTTTACACAGTTACATCGCTTAGCTTAGTAATTTTTACTAAGTGTTTATGTTAATGTTAAATAAATAAAACTACTCCTAAATTTATAGATAAATTGTTATTTTTTTAAAAAATTTTGTTTAATTTATATTACATTCATAACAGAAACCTAGTTGTTTTTATTATTCTTCGTTTATGATATTAATGTACTTAACTTTAAAATATTCTTAAATTTATAAGTACTATTATAGGAGGGTTTTTGAACGTATTTATATACCATTTGCAACTTAATATCAATAGGTTCATTTTGTTTTTTATATTTTATTACACAAAGCTTTTCAAAATCATACAAGATTTCTTTGTCAAGTGATAAATTTTAAATGAAATTTGAAAAAAATTTTGTTGAGAGAATAGCTTAAAAATAACTTTAAATTATGACATATGAATAAATTAAAATAAATACAAAAAATAGAGATTCAGTAATTAAAACTAAAGGCATGTTTATTAATAGATTGTTAATAATTTTGTTAGACCATTAAATGGTAAAACAAAATTATTAACAATCTATTAATAAACATGCCTTTAGTGTAACAAAATATAAAAAACAAAATGAACCTATTGATATTAAGTTGCAAATGGTATATAAATTCTTAAATTTGATATTAATATTTTAAATATATGAATATAAGTATTTGTTACAAGTTTTAATAATTTTTTGATAATAAAGTTTTAATTTATATCTTTAGTGTTAAACTGTTATAAAAGCCTTGTGGTGCAACCATAATTAAATAAATAGTTTACCAAGTTAAAACTTGTAAAATTTGTTGCGTATATTTGAAAAGAAGTGAGTATAAAATTAAAATTTTTACAAATGACTACTTATATGACTAATTTGACTTGAACATACATTTTAATACTCAATATACTTGCCTTACAAATTTTACGATTGTTTGAGGAAGTAAAAATCATAGTTTTGTACTATTTTGTGTCCTAAATACTTGATTTTAGGTGGTAATTTTTACTTACTAAAATGCATTTACGCTTAAGTTTGTAATTCGGAAACAATTGAAGCAAAATTCATTTGCCCCGGGCTCAAGTTTTGCTATCATCTGTAATTTTCCACTCTCAAACATACGCTTTTCTTTTGACCAATCGCTAACGCTTGCTTATTCACACTGCACAACATCATAATGTTTTAAATTTTTTGCCTGCTTTTCTAATTTATTCTGCTCTATAATTTATTAAATTTATTATATTTGTTTTTTTCTTTGATACCAAATATCAATATTTAAAAATAATTAAAATTGTTTTTTTTAAGAATTTCTATAAACAACTTAAGTTATTTGACCATTAAGTTGTCTTGCATTAAGTAATAATAAGATTTATATTTGCTTTTAACATAACTAAATTTTCTTAAAATACCTTTTAGTTTGTATTTCACTAAGTGTTATTTAATATATTTTGTTACTTTCTTACTATAAGAACTACCAGTTTCTATATACATTATCATTTATCTTTCATCCAAATGCGAAATTTAATCATACTTATTGAAAAATAATATTATAACTACCTCTATCTGTTTTATATTTTAAAACTTATAACACATCTTTTATTTATTTATAAGGTTTTGTTTTGTTTATTATTTAAAATTTAAATAGCTATTGGTGTAAAATATAAAGACTTAAAAATGTAAGAGTTTTTATTTGGTAATAATTATCAAGTTATATTTGTTTATTTAGTTTTAAGCTTGGTTAGTAAGCATCATTTATATTTTTATGTAAAAAATATTTAGTGCTATTGCTAATAAGGTTTCCAGCTAGATTTTATTTACTATTTTCATAGAAAAAACTGTATTACCATGTTGTGAAGTATGTCATCAAATTAGTATGTAGATAACATTTATAATTTTAGATTATGGTAATGCTATAACGTGATCAAAGCAAAAAATAAGTATTAGCCTTCAAAGTGTAAGTGTTGTAATTTTTGTTTTGTTTTATACACATATTTCTAACATTATAATACAACAACAATGTATTAAACTAACTTTAAATTTTTGTATATAAATTTAATTACAATGGTAATTTTAGTTGTCACAGAGTGTTTAAAAACGTGCGTATCAGCTTTGTTTGTGTATATGGTAATCGTTACAAGTTAAAGAAGAGTTAATACTAAAATAGATAATGTTAGTATAAAGGTTCGATCATATATAAGTCCATGATTAGGCTCTGTTAGACCTTCACCGATGTATTTTTCTTGCAACAGTTTATATATATATTGTAAAGTTTTAGTTATTCCCATAACTTCTGCTAGTTTAATTATTTAAAATGTCATAACTATATTTTCTAATTGCTTATATAATTAGTAAGAAAATAATAAAATTCTACAATTTTTTTCAGGTACAAAAAGAATATTTGCTTGAAGAAGACTTGAGCGTTGTGGCGAAGTTGATATCCAGTTGTGTGAACAACGAAAAACGAAATCGTAAGAAGGCAGACCAGCTGAAACAGGAGCAACATCAGAAAGAACAGCAGAAACTGTTGCAACAACAACAACAATACCAACAAATGCAACAGCAACAAGCTTTTCAGCAGCAGCAGCAGCAATATCAACAACAGCAAACATTTGCTCAGCAAGGCAGGTCCCAACAAATGGCGCAGCAGATGGTGCCGCCGACCCATCAGACGCAGCAAGTAAGTCCGGCCCAGCAGCCGACTCTGCAACCTTACCAGCAGGCCAGGGTCGCCTCCCAACCAAGCTACCAAGCGGCGGGTCAGATGCCTCAGCAAAATATCTATCACGCGGCACCGCAATCAGAGCAATCAACAAGCCAGCATTACCAAGCGCAACCTGTCAGGCAGATGTCTTATCAGAACCAGCAGCAGCAGGCTAGTGCTCAGCAGTTCCAAGGTCAGTCTCTGAATTCTCAACAGCAATATCAAGCGATGCAGCAACAGCAAAACTCTGCTCAAAGTTTTCAAGTAGCGTCTCAAGGACAGCCTAACAACCAACAGAACTTTCAAAGTGCCCTTCAAGCGCAGCAGTTCCAAGGTCAGCCGCAGTACACAAACGCGCAGCAGCCTTCTACTTCGCAGTATCAGCAGGTCGTTCAGAAGCCTGTTCAGTTTCAGCAGCAGCCTCAGCAAGTTGCTCCTTCTTCAATGCAGCAAGTTCAAGCAACGACGTCGCAGCCCCAACAGTACCGCCAGCAAGAAAACTCTCAAGGTCATGTACAATACCAACAACAAATTCCTATGCAGCAACAACAGCAAAATTCTACCTTGCAACAACCTATTTCACAGCAACAAATTGCACAACAACAACAAAGTCAAATTTTACAGCAACAAAACATTTCAGACCAACAAGCTTCTCAAGTGCAACAAATAAACCAGCAGCCAATCCCGCAGCAGCAGCAGATTTCTCAGAAACCTATTTCACAGCAAATGCCTCAACAAACCAATTCACAGCAACACCAAATTGCATCACAGCAAGTTCAACAACCCCAAAAGACACAACAACAAGTCAATCAGCCGCAACAAGTACAAAAACAAACTCAAGGTTCTCAATACCAACAACAACAACATTTTCCTCAACAAGGTATGATGCAACAACAAAGCGTACAAAATAACCAACAGGCCATTCCCACTAATGTTGTACCTACAAGCATGGTATGTTGTTAAGTTTAAAAAGTGGCCCATCGATTTTTAATAATAAGTGTTACTTTTTGCATTTATATGTTAGTGTTGGTTTTTATTATATAAACTATGCATGTTTTATATTAAAGTTACAAAACAAGATTAAAGTTTACCTTGGTTCAACTTACTTTTTAAAAGTATTTAATTAAATAGTTTTTATTAAAAACCTGACTAATTTGCTAACACTCTCAGAGCAAGTAAAAAAAAAAAGGCATAAAGTTTATTTTTAAGACTCTTTAAAGGAGTAAGTTTTTTTAGAAAAATTTAAATTTCAAAGTTTGTTTTGTAAAATAAGTTATGTGTATCCTTTTGCGAGGGATAAGTTTAAGCGAAAAACGTAAGAGGTAAAAAAAAAGTTAAAGTTTAGTTTAAAACAATCTAAAGAAATAAATTTGCTTTATGGTATATGGCTAAAAGTTTAAATTTTTACATAACACAAAATAACTTTACATTTGTGTAATAAAAAAGTTTAAGCAAAATATCATTTTTTCTAACGGTAAATAAATTTAAATGAGAATAGAAATTAATAATTTTGTTAAGACCCTTTATCCAGGCTATTTTGTCTCAATGTAGAGGTCTTAAGTATGTATTCTATTAAGTATAATTAATGGTGTTTTTATAGCAAATTTATTTTACTTTTTACCTTCATTAGAACTTCATTTTACAATTGGTACATAAATACCTTTTATTTATATTTAAAGTCATGATTTAGATATTAAACCATAGTTTATTAATAAAAAAATTTTGATACCAACGTTAAATATGTTTTACAAAGTTTTGTTATAAACACGGTTGCCAAAAAACCTAAGATCCTAGAAAAACCTAAAATTTGAGAAATTTTGTACAAAATCACTAGAAAACTTGAAAAACCTGGAATTTAAAAGAATTTTTACATGTCAAGTAACAACATTTCGATTGTATATTAAAAATCTATATACAGATAAAAAAATTTATACTACATTTTTTTGAAATAAAGAAACATACTAAGTAGTTCTACAGTATCTATTTAATGATATTTAAGTATTTAAAACATTTCTTTAACTTAAGTTTGATTGTGTACTAAAAATTAACCAAAAAAATTAGTTTTTGAAAACCTGCAAGAAATTCAGAAAACCTGGTAGAAATTTACTAAAAACCTTTGGCAACCCTGTATAAATGATAATTCTTAATTATATTAAGTTAAATTATTATATTTTGAATAGTTCAACAGGGTTGCCACTTTACCTGGAAACCTGGAAAAACCTGGAATTTGACAGTTTAGGCAAAAAAACCTTGAAAAACCTGGATTTTGAAAAATCACCAAAAATAAACCTGGAGAAACCTGGAGTTTTAACAATTTTCACATGTTCAGTTGTAAAATTTCTATTTGAATCAGAAAATCTATCATAAGAATAAAAAAATTTTGTCATTATCAAAATTTTATTTAATTAAAAACATATTTAAAGTAGCTTTACAATATCTTTTCAATGTTTTATACTATTTAAAACAGTTTCTTACCTTAAACTTAACTTTAAAATAAAAGTAAACTCAAAAATATGTACTTTTAAAACCTGGAAGAAATTTGTAAAACCTGGAAAAAATTTTGAAAAAAAGAGTGGCAACCCTGATTTAGAAACTTAGCTGCTAAACTACCTTTGTATTTAGATAGTTCAATTAAGTACATCTACTATTTAAAACTTGTATGATATCCTTTATTTTACTTAACATATTGTGTTTTATTAAATATCTTTATCATTGTTATCAGTTTTGTTTTCTTCATCTGAGCTAATATAATTATGTAATGAACATAATTATGTAAAAAGTTTAATTAAAATCATTATAATTAACAATTTTTTATAATCTTTATACAAATTTTAAAGCTTTTAACTAGTTTAAGATTAAAGTAAGCTTAAAGTACTCAACAAGCTGTACAAGTTGTCACTTGCACGAATAAATTTGTTGTGAATGTTTTAGTTGCGTCGCAACTCTGAGTCCATTCTTCTGCACCACCATCATCTGACGCTTTTGCGTTGGTCTGCCCAGGTTTTTTTGAACATCACAAACACACGTCTTCGAGCACATTGTTTTACGCTTTATACTAAAAATTTATGTCAAAATAGTTCAAGTTTTTACTTATTCGTTAAACAGTGTTTTACTAAAAGGTTTTATTGTCACAGTAGAACGCGTTATTGATAATTTAAGATACAGAAATAGGAAAAGACAAAGCTAACTTGTTTGAAGTAATTGTAGTAAACCTCTATCTACTATAATAAAATCATTTATACTGATTTGACATTGGAATATGAAAAGTTAAAATATAATTTTAGGTTAAGAGATTTAAAAAAAATATCGATTATAAAATAAATTATTTTCGTTGTATATATTGTGTAGATAAACAACAATTTAATTGTTAATTTTAAATTTTATTTATTTATACTAATGCTTTAAAAATTAACAATATGGACTTAAACCGTTGTAAATGTACTATAATATTATCAGGTTTGCCAAAAAACCTGGAATCCTGGAAAAACCTGGAATTTGATATTTTAGGCTAAAAAATCTAAAGTTGAAAATTTTAGAAAAAACACATGGAATTTTGAACAAAAATTACTAAAACCTTGGATTTTTAAACAACTTTTACTTGTTAAGTCGTAAAATTTCGATTTGACACAAAATATCTATCGTATAGATTAAAAAAACATTGTCATCATTATTTTTTTATTAAAAAACTCATTTTAAGGAGCTTTACTATATCTTTCAATGTCACTATACCAGAGTTGCCAAAAAACTTTAAAACCTGGAGCTTAAGAAGTTTTGAAAAAAAAACTGGAATTTTTAACAAAAATCTCTAAAAAACCTGGAATTTAAACAATTTTTACATGTTAAGTAAATAGATTTTGATTTGACACAAAAAATGTACCATCTAGATCAGGGGTCGGCAGCCTAATGTAACTAGCGGGCCAATTTTCCTCAAAAAAATAGCTCGCGGGCCGCACTATTTAGATAAAAACCTTTGAGGGCCGCATTTACTTTAAAAATTTTAAGTAATTAGTAGAAAAATATTATTTACGATCAAAAAAGTGATAAATTAAGCAATATTAGAGAACTAACAAAGAGTATTTATTGAATTAAGAACCTTACTGTAAGTTTTTATCACAAAGTCTTTAATTTTTATTGTTTTTAATATGTATATTTTTGACCGAAAGGAGCTCGCGGGACGCAGATTTTCCGACCCCTGATCTAGATAAAAAAATTGTTAGCATCAATTAAAAAAAAACACATTTTAAGTAGCTTTACAGTATCTTTTCAATGTTTTTATACTATATAACATAGTTTTTTATCTTAAATTTAATTTTTAAACTAAAAATAGACCCTAAAACCTGTAATTTTGAAACATGTAAGAAATTTTGAAAATCTTTAGAAAATTTGCCAAAAACATGTGGCAACCCTGTATTAATAAAGCCTATGGTTTTTACTAATTTTGCAATCTAAAAAATAATTTACAATTTAGCTAATATGATTTTTATCAATGTATAGCATTTTTAATTTATATAATAGTTTACATTTGTTTTTAACGACCGATCTTTCAGCTGTTATATACTATAAAATCACCTTCATTAAGCTTATTTGAAATAGGCTATGCAAATAAAAAGAGACAATCTAATTAACCAAATTTGTGTGGTCTGTAAACTTACTATAATTTGTAGTGTTTTTGAGTTCCCAAAAGACTTAGTCTTGTGCTTACGCGTTTGTTCATGCAATTTCTCTATAATGTAATTAATTTGGTTTTTTTTTTTTGTTTGTTTGCTGTAACGTTATAAATAGTTTGATAACTTAGTTATAGCAAACTAATTTTTTTTATTATACATAAAGTAGGCGTATAGTTATTTGCAATAAATTTGAACTAATTAATTTTTAGTGTTTATAGTTTTTCATTTTGAATAAACCTTGTGCATAAAATAAAACATTAGTACTTTTTTTATTTTTATTAAACACTATTTTTATTTCAATTTTGCTATAATTTTTAATTTAAACCTACCAAAGGGGAAGAATTTAGGGTTTTACTAAGGGTTAATCACTTATTTCAAAACTCATACTAATCAAATCATTAAATAATTTTTTAAATAATTTACCTTTATTTAAGACTTTTGTATACGTTATTGTAATTTTTTTAAATGGTAAATTTTACTAATTATAGGTTAATAGTTGTTTTTAAATACTTATCTAGACTATCTAATTTTTGTAAATCCTAATTTAAATAAAATTTAGGACTAATATTTTACCATCTTCATTTCGTCATATTGCTTTTAATGATTTATTTTTTACTGTTATAAGTACAAAAGTTTGCTGTTGTCTTGTCCAGACTTTTTTTAATACAAATAGTAGTTCTATGCTACGTAGAAAATATATTCACACTAAAAATACAGTTATAAAACACAGAATTACGACACTGCATTAGTACATCCATCTCAAGACGACACTAACATGCAGTCAACACAACCTTCTGTTCCTTCCTCAACCTCTACTGTTAAAAGTTAGTTTTGTTCTTTGTGAGCTTGATTTAGTTTTTAACCTAAGTTTATATACATATATAAATATAACTTTTTAAATAAAATAAAAATACAAACCTTTTCAAGTTCGTTTGATTTTATTTGACTAATTTTAAATAGCTTTTGATTACATAAACTTAAAAATTTGATACGTAGAGAAAAAACTACAATTACAATACAGCATAATATTTCTTCTTAATGTTCCCAAATAAACTTTACAATATATAAGATTATTTTTTATCAAAAATCTACTTCACTACAACAATAAAAACTTTCAGATCTTCAGAATACTGTCTCGTTTTCAAGAGTGCAGAACCCGGACATTGTTGATCCAGTAGCTTCTAACCAGCCAGCTCCAACTTTACCAAACAACGCTGTTGTTAACAACCAGGAAGCTTCAAATCGTGATACTACAGTTGAAAGAGCTAAGAAAGAACATAGAGATAAACGGCCTAAGAAGCCCACAAAAACCAGAAGTCGACATCAAAAGTTTCGAGTGGTTTTTCTATATGTTAGTTTCTTTCACCTATATCGCAAAAAATGATGTGTGTACAAATAATGTTTTTTCTTCCAGTTTACTCATTTTGAAATTTTAAACTTGAACTACAATTAATTGAGTAGGCTTAAGTATTTTTTATTAACATTATTACTAATTAGATAACGTAAACTTTGTTGATATTTTTGCTCGTTGTGTTTAATTTGAGATAAATTTAGTTTTGATTTCTGTAGTGTCCAATTTAGTGTACTTTTATTTTTTTAACTTTTTTTAATCACGTTATATTTAATAGAACTTTATTACTATTATTCAGTGTGTATTTATACTTAAAAAGCGGTCAAATTAATTCAGTTTTTCATATGTAATTTTGAGGTCGAAAGTTATTTAAAACTACTCCTAAAGCGTTCATATCAACACATTTGCTAATTTTTAGGTGGACGAAAGTAACAGTGTCATTCACCATTCTTCCTCGGTTACTTCGAGCAGCAACCTGAAAGACGAACCGACATCTTCAAACTCGATTGCCATCGTTGAAACTGACGAGTCAGCTTCCGTTACCACAGATATAGGCCCGACTTCACCAACCATCAAAAATTCCACTGAAACTTGCAGTGATGACAATCAGAATGTTGAAAACAAAGCAGCCGATCTTGCTAAATCACAAACCATAACTAGTGAAGGTTTTGTATAAAAAATAAACTTATTAAGCCAAATACTGTTGTTGCTGTTCTTTAAGCTTGTACTCCAAATGTTTTAAATCTAGTTTCACAAAAAAATACTTGTATTGTTATTGTTTTTCTGCATAAAGTTAAGAAAACAATTTTAGCATGCTAATCTAGTTTACAATGTTTGTAGGAAAGAAAACGGGAGAACAGCTAGACAATGTAATCACTGCCAACGCAACTAGCTCAACCCTGCCTACATTGCAAAACGCCTGTATCGAGTGCCAAACCGAAGTAGACGGAAAGGTAAGAAATATTACGTGTGATTCGTGTCTTGTAAACTTGTTACTTCTTGTGTTATAAGGTTTAAAAAAACAAGTTTACAAGAAAGTTTTTTTTTGTTTACAATGTCAAATTTATTGTATTTAGACGTTAAAATAGTTGCATGATACTTTCAAAATCATGTTATTTTCTTGATTACGTGACAAAATTTTCTTCTTTCAACATATAGTTACATGTAATTTACTCTCAATACTTTATACAAGTTTATGCTTAAAGTATATTTACTTAACTGCATTTTAGTTTATTTATATTAGTTGAGGTTTAATCTATAATTAAAAAAATTTAATGTCTTTCCTAAAAATTTAACAATTTTGTTAGACCGATCAGAAGTTTAGTGTACAACTGGACAAAGATAAGGCTGAAGATATTGCATCTCGGCTCATTGAAGAATCCAAACTGTTGGAATCAAATAAAGACTTGTTTGTTGAACAACTCAAAACAATAATCACCAAAGTTAGTTTTTTTATCAGTAGCAGTTTTAAACCTTGATTGGGTTTATAAGCGAAATATAAGACTTAAGAAAGATACTCATGCTTTAAGTTTAGTTTTTTTAAACTAACTTGATTAAGTGCTATGAATTTAAGTAAGTCATACTTTGAGAATAAAAGTGATAAAACTAAATTTTTTTATGAAATGTTAAAATATTGTGTTAACGTAACCAATTGAAGTTGGTAATGTTTGTTATTTATTGTGTAATCAATTTTAATTTATTTTAGTTATTATAATTAGTTAACGCATAACTTGGTGAAAAAGTTTTTTTTTACAAAGTTTTTATTTATTTGCTTAAACTTTTGTTATAGATGTAAGCTTTAAGAGACTAACACATAAAATAATTAGTATGTACAGTTAAAACATTACTAAAGTCTTTAGATTTTTCATTTGATTACTTTAGCTTATTCCTGATTTTTAATATTACTAGTATAATTTCCTAGGATAATTTATGAATATATTTGTTTAATGCTGTATTTTAAAAGGTCAATAAGTAGTTTAAATAAACTTGATTAAACTAGTAATGTAAAGAAAATTTATCCATGAGTTTTTTAAATCCTTTAAATTTTGATTTTTAACCCTAACAGATAATAAAAAGTCAAACACCTTAATGAGTCATATAATAAGTGCGTTGTTTTGATTGCGTTATCATTTGATAACGTATTAACTAAATATAGTAGAAAATAGTTTTTTATTTTATAAACGTTTCTAGTTTACATTATTTTCAAATATTTATGTACTTAATGTAAATAAAGTATTTGTTTAAACTTCTCTTACAACATAATTATGTGTAATTTAATTAATTAAGGTTCTAAGTATTTTATTGATTTAACTAGTTTTTTATTACTTTAAAAATAGTAAATCTGACTATAACCATCAATGGTTTTATATTTAAAACCCGATTTTTAATAGTTTACTAAGGGTTACATTCGATATTAGTTGAATGTAGTTCCTAAACTAGAATTTACCAATGTAAAAAAGTATTTATTTGTCCGTATAAAGTTAAATAAATTATGCATCTAACATTATAAACATTTTCAATATTTTTTTATTGCTACTATTTTATGTTATGCACATATTTAATGTTTGTTGACCGTAAGCAGAAAAATCACTTTCAATAAAAGTCAATTAATTTTTAGGAAAAATATATGAATTAAGTGACTGATCTAGGAATTGACAATGCACTTTGTTTCTCCTTATATTTTATTTAAACTAAATTGTTTGTATTGTTTAAAAAAATTAAAAAAATGGCTCAAAAAGTGAAAGTAAGAAAAGATCAAACAAAAACTAAAATCATTGTTTATACACAATAGTTTAAAAAAAGCATTTTCTCATTATATACATAGTAATTAAGATGTAATAGTAAAAAAAAACTTAAACTGAAGTTAAATATTTTGGTAAACTTGGTACATCATTTTTTAATAAAAAATGATTACCTGTTCAAAAAAAACCTTACTTTTTGGTTAATTTATTGTATATAGCATTATGAAACTTAAATATATTCGAAAAATGATTTAATTACATTATATTAAAAACTACCACTTTTTATTTTGCACCGAGTTAGTATTAGAATTAATTTTAAAAAGTTAGCATTGTTCGTGTAAGTTTTTTTTTTAAATAATGAATTCTATACGTTTTTTTACTTCCTATCTATCTAATAATTTTTTTATAAAAAATTTACACAATTTTCTGTATATGTCAGCGGTTATTTTGTTTTTATTAGTGTTCGTCACTGTTAATCAATTTGATTTTTTTATACAAATTCTCATAATTGGAATCACGCTTTAAAGCTCGTTGATTCGCTTGATTGAATTTTCTTGATCACGTAGCTTTGCTATCTCGGTATTAATTTCTTTATACTTTTGTTCACCCAAACATTTTGAATTTAGTTATTTTTAAAGATTTTAATTACTATAACTATAAAAAATGTTTTCAGTTTTTGTTTGATCTTTGTTTACTTTCTTTTTTTAGACCTTTTTGTTTAAATTTTATGTAAAGTTTTTTTCAAGAAATGAAAGGCTCGTTTGTTACAAAAGAATTATATGAAAGCCTAGAACAATCATAAAATTGATTAAATTAATCATTAATGGTAGCATATTTATGACACAGTTGTTATGTGACGTACGAAACTTCCCTTGCAAGCATACTTGCCTGCGCTATTTGCAACATTAAATCCAGAACGATTATTCACACGTCAGCTATTTTTATTAAACAATAATTTGCACTATTACAACGGTAAAGTTACTTGATAAATTTACAATGTTTTATCATTTGAATTTTTTAGATGTAAAACTTTTTTACATGTTACTTCAATTGCTGCATCGTGAGTTTTAAATGTCAAGAATGCAACTTCTAACATTGTTATGTAACTTTTTGTAATCTTGATAAGTGAGTTTGCTTCTAAATTTCATTCTCTTCTTTATAATTGGTTCTTTATTTCTGTTCAAATATTTTGTTAATGTAA
The DNA here is from genome assembly GCF_965202585.1 of Thalia democratica. Taxonomy (NCBI): domain Eukaryota; kingdom Metazoa; phylum Chordata; class Thaliacea; order Salpida; family Salpidae; genus Thalia; species Thalia democratica. The sequence goes on from NC_139165.1 coordinate 67,565,418, forward strand.
CTTGTTCGCACTCTGAAAAATATAGAACAAAATTTACTTGACATGGTTAAATAGTTATATGTCTCACTACAAGCTTGCTTTCACAAACCTTATGACGTCATGTTTCACGTAGCTTACGAAATTAATGCTGTTATACGAAACAAATGACAAATATTATGATAAATGTTTAAACGTATTATATATTTTTTTTGTTTAATGGAAATAAAAATATTTTACGTCATTACATTATTGTAAGTATTGATACTAAGAAAAATATGTTTAAGCTAAAAAATGCAAAGTTGCAATTTTTTTTACAATTAAGTAACTGAAGTTATTTTTAAAAGGTTTAATCAGCTGAAAAACACGTTATAAAACAATTTAACTTTTTTTAAATTTTCAGATAAATTTATGTACAAACCATTTTTTATTATTTTACTTTTTTTTGTTAAAGGGTGACATATAATCAGTTATAGTGCAGTGTACATACTATAGTGATAAAAAAGCTTTTATTTTATGACATTTGATGACAAGTAATACTTGAACATTTTCAGATTATATTTTTTAGAAAATAGTTTTTAGTGTTTATAAATCATAGATTTCATTGAAAGTTTTTAAATATCTTCTAATATTCAGTTTAAAAAAACAATTCTAACAGTACTGTTATGTTTTAAACTCCTTGACACAGAAACGTTACATAAAGAACAGGTTCAAATTCAGCCTGAAACCACTAAAATTTCATTTTGTCAGTGCGAATAAGTTTTATAATTTTCCTCAGGAATTTTTTATTTTACGTAAGTTTTTCACGCATTCAGAGCACCAATCCCTTCTATGCTCTCAGTTCGTAACTTACAAAAATAATAATGGGAAAAAGGTAAAGTAAACTTTATACTATTCATTTTCTGAAAAATTTAATTTATTTTTTTTTACTTTCATCTCGTCATTCAAAGAAATGCTATAATTTGGAAAGCTGCGTTTTTTTTTTTGGTAATGAACATTGCTTTATGTTCTGTTCATGATTTTGCTGGCATTAATGGTTTATGAATTTGGAAAAGCTATGTTAAACATTGTAAGTTGTTTTTAAAATAGATAGTTTAGTTTTTTGTTTATTTTGACAGACTAAAATTTTAACTTGTTGTTTTTGCTCCACTTTTAGTTCTACTTGAATGTTGAAATATATTCACTTTTGTTTTGCTTAAATTTTTTTATACTTATAATGTTGTGTAAATTGTAGAATATAAATTTTGTTAATTACTGCTTGGTTAGTTTTTAAACATTAAATACAATTGGTAATTAAGTTTTTAGTCAAAAATTTTTGCTTACAATAGATAAGTTTTATACAGTTACCAAAGCAAAGAATAAGTTTTGACCTTATTTGTAAAAAAATTAACCTACTTAAGTATTTTTTCGAATATATTGATTTTATTATTTACAAAGTTTATTTTTACACACCGTTTATAGTTCTGAATGTTAATAAATAAATAAATTTCAGGTAAAGCAGGGCAATTATGAAATCAAGCCAACCAGAGTTACAATTACTGCTTATATTTGGGAAGACAATAAACTTATGGTTCACTGTAAACTGTCAACTTTTAACAGAAAAATAGTGAAATTTAAAGTAAGTGCTAAAGTTTATTGTAAATTCAAATGTTATATATTATATAATGATTATAAGTCGCAGTCTTTAATTTTGTTAAGTAATAAATGATAATCATATAATAAGAATAAACTTTTCTGTAACTTAAAAATTTTATTGCTAAACAACTAGAATGTGTATAGTGTTTAAAGTAATAAATTTACAAGCGTATTTTTTAGACTTAAGTTTGTGTCAAAATGTTAAACAATATAAAGTTTAAATTTATCAGGGTTGCAAAAAATCTGGAATTTGAGAAGTTATAAACAATTTTTACATGTAAAGTAATGAATTTTATATCAGGTTTAAAAAATCTATCAATAAAAAAAAATATATATTATTTAGATTTTTTTATTTTAAAACACATTTAATGTAGCATAACAATATCTTATCAATATTTTTATACCATAAAGAACAGTTGTATACCTTAAATTTAATTTTTACTAAAAATGAACCGAAAAACTTCTAACTTAAAAAATCTGAAAGAAATTCATGAAACCTGAAAATTTTACGAAAAACCTTAGGCAACCCTGATTTAAGTTTCCAGTAACATTTTGTAATAATCATATTTTTAATGTATTTTGTTAGCAAATATGGTTTTATTGCCAAGAATTTGTTTGCTGATTGAGGTTTTTACAGTCATAATATAAATTTTGACGTATTTCTTTGTTCAAGTGTTTAGGTGTGTCTATTTGTAAATGTTTAAGTACTTTTATGATATTTAAAATAATTATAGTTTTTTTAAGCATTACGTTTATTTAAGTTTTTGAATATATTATGGGTTATTAAAAGTAGAATATTTGCTAAAAGTGAATTCGTTTGAAATTGTATGTGTTTGACCAAACAAAAAATTACCTTTTTTTTTCGAAAATTGTATTTTTAAGTATGTAATCCAATTATTTTTTGGCAACAATAAGACTTTCAGTTATTTTTGCTTGAAAAAGTTAGGAATACTAAATTAAGTGTATTGTTTATTATGTTTAACTGTTTTAGAAATTATTATAAATGATACTTAGATAATCAGAAACACTTAATCTATTCATTTAAGTATATACTAAACAGTTTAAGAAAAACTTTAAAAGTCTAGAAAAAATATATTATGTAAAATTAAAAAATACAGTGTTTAAAATTTAAGATGAATTTTACCATTGCAAGCATTGTTAAAGCTTGATAATCATTAAAGTTGTGATTTTTTACTTAAATTTGTATGATTCATTGTTATAAAATTTGTACCTGTCAAATTTTTCATGTCTAGTTTAACTACAAAGTTGAGTTTCTTTAGAAATGTTTCAAACAAAAACGTTTTCTTAAAAATCAAGTTGTTAAAGCTTCCTTGTAAGCGAATGATTTCTGAACTTTTACATTGCATTTTGGAAAATTATGTCAATGATATAAAATCAAAACGGAACTGCGTAAATTACGCATTTTATTACGATACTAATATTTCAAATCCGAATACGAATTTTTTTTTTGAATAATAGACTTAACTCTATAAATCATGTCTACTACAAAAAATGCAAGTAGCAACTACACACGCATTTTAAACGTTTATTGTTTTTTGTTAAAATTTCTTAATTATTATGTATGAATCTAAAACTAAACTTAATTTGTTTATTCATAAATTTTGTTTAGTTTCCATAAAGATTTTCTAAACATCATTATGAAGCTAAATATTAATTTAAAACAAGTTGCCATTTAACCATATGTTTTTTCAATCTGAAACATTAAATCATACTTACGGATTGCAAAACTGAACATCATATTTATAAAATAACGTTCACGTAGCGATAAAACTAAATTAGTTTATTTAAAAAATAATTTTAATTTATTCTAAGTACTTTTTGCGCCAGCTAGTGTATAGTTTAAAGAAACATTTTCACATTTTTATTTTAATGATTTTTTTTAATACACTAAATTTCTTATGTATTTTATTTTTCACAAAAAAGAAAAATAGCAACTTTACAATAAATTTAATTTGTTTGCATTTTATTTTTAACTGAGTGTGAAATTTAAAAAAATATTATTATAGATATAATAAAAGCCGTAATAACAAATTTATACAGTACTCTTTCTTTATTAACCTAACACATGTTTCTGTGTGTTAATTAGATAAAGAAAGAATACTGTGTAAATTTATTGCTACATATTCCAGTGAACTTATTTCGCTAGGATCTCTATTAGCAAACGATTATTTTTAAATTTTTAATAGATATAATAAAATTAGTGATGTACCGGACTCACTATCCGAATCCGGACCCGGCCGGATATTGCCAATTTTGTCTGATATTCGGATCCGGCCGGATCTTGATATGAAAAAATATCCGGATCCGGTTCCGGCCGGATCCTAAGAGAGGTCCGGCTGATTCGGATCTAGTTAGTAAAAAAGAGCATACAAAAAAGTATTTTTTCAAAAACAAACCCTGTGTAAATTTTAAAAGAGTCATTTTCATCATTTAAAATAAACACCTACCGTGATTGGCTCATTTTGTACACGTGACTAATTTACATTTGTTTACATTTCAGAAATGCAACTCTTTACCTATGTTGTAAAATTAAAAACTTGTGAATTTTTGGTGGGAACCCCGACTCTAGCTAGTTTTTTATGACTTAAACAGTGGCAACCCTGCTAGTTTGAAAATTTTTGGGAATTTTTAAAAATCTTAGGCTGTCTCAGGCTAGTTTGGTTTTTTAAAAAAACTCAGGCTAGTTTTAAGATTTTTTGAAAAACTCAGGCTAGTCAAAAAGCATAGCAGATGTGAGGCAAATGAACGTTGTGACTCTCCTCTACATAAATCGTTAGAGAGTTCAAAGTCACAATCTTCAACGTTTGATCCAAATGACTTTCTTAGCTTTTACTCTACTGAAGAAGAAGAAGAAGAAGCACAGAACGAGCAACAAAATATAAAAAGTGACGAGGTTGTTTCTGAGATTAACAGCTTTTTAACCGAAGTAAATTTAAAAAGTCATGCCAAAGAAGCCGATGTTTTAGAATGGTGGAACTTAAACCGAGCAAAATACCCCTATCTCGCAAGCTTTGCAAGGAAATGTCTGTCTGCACCTCCATCTTCTATGTATTCAGAACGATTGTTTTCTGAAGCTGGCAATTTGTATGAAAATAACCGCAATCGCTTACTTCCAAATACCGGGGAAAAACTTTTACTTCTTCATCACAACTTAGCAAAATAGATATTTTAGTGTTTTTATTGTTCTTTCAATTTAAGTTTATTTACTCTTCTTTCAATTTCAAGTTTTTTTTTTTGTTCTTTCAATTTTAATAAAATTTAAATGTAAATATTGTTCAGAAAAATAGCAAACATACCAGCTACTATTTTTTAACTGTTAATCTTAACTAGACCTTAATAACATATCATAAACTTTCTTATTATTAAATTATTTTAGCAGCTGTTAATATTTCTTAGTATAAATTTTTTTAAACTATAATTTTTCAAAATTCAAAAGGATATAGTTAGATATAACACATAAAAGATAAACTTCACACAATTATTTTTAGTTAGTAGTTAGTTATATAAAATTGCATTATCGTACATAGTAGTTTTTATACTATTTACATTACAATACAAATAACTTAGAGTATTAAGAATCGGTTCCGGGTCCGGCCGGATCCTAATTTGAAAAAAAAAGTCTGGGTCCGGTACATCACTAAATAAAATCGACTATAAACAACTTAGGTCAAGAGAAGTAAAGTTTACAAAGTTTTTATTTCAAATTAAATTCTATGCGCATTTGCAAAATTATTTTTAAAGCCATAGAACGTGTTACAACAATGTTAGTTAAACATTTCAGTTCACTTGATAGAGCATATACCGCATACATAAGTTATTTCAAAATTTATATACATATATATGTATATAAGCTTATTTAGCTTTGAATTTGTGCTATTAAGAGGTCTATACAGAAATTTGAATACAAATGACAAACAATTTATTTGTTTTTTTTTCTCGACTATGTATTATATAAAATGCAGGATATTTGTTTAGGTTGATTGCTAAAATGATCTTCGAATCTAGGCAGTTAGTTTTTTAGTTGTTGTGGTGATAAAAAAAAATTCAAATAAAAAAAATAATAGCAGTTGTAGTGTTTCAAAAACTGAAAAGAAAACTATTTATATATATACGCTATACAGGGTTGCAACTAAATTAATATATTTTCAAACAAATAGTAAAACAAAAGTTTTTTGAAGTATTTTTTGAAACTAACAATGATTAATTTCAAAACAGTTGACAGTAGACGAAGACGAGATTGATGATGTGGTGGGACAATTGATTGATGGCAGGCATTTGCGCACCCTCGACATACCCACTTTCAAGGAGCAAATGCGCACGGTGTACGAAACTGTGAGAAACAGTGACGAGTACAAGAATGGACCGCCTAACGAGGATAATGCAGAGAAGAAAAACTTGGAAAAATCTGAAAGCTCGGTTAAAAATCAAAATATTCATTCTAACCCTCAGCAGCAATCCACTGCAACTGTTCAGACAAGTCAGCAATCTCAGAGTTATCAAGCTCCAGTGCAGTCGCAAAATGAAAAAGAAAATTCCGGAAAGCAACAGCAGCAAAATTTTGTACAGCATCAAGTTGCACCTCAAAATCAGCATCACACAGTAGATAATTCGAGCAACAACCAAATTCAGCAAAACCAGCAGAACTTTCAATCACATCAGATGACCCAGAACTCTCAAAGTTCGCAGTTTCAAAACCAACAGCCAAGTTTTCATCCACAGAATAGTAATTATTCACACGTAAACCCGCGTCAATTCCAGCAAAATGCACCTTCACAACAAGTTACTTATTTACCAACAGGCCAACAACAACAAACATACCTTACTCAACCAGCTGCCAGTCAGCAACCCGTAAGCAACGTTGAAGAACCTAGGCTAAACGAGATTCCTAGCTGTGTCAGTGAAACTTGGTCCAGCTCTTCTACGGTGACTGAAGCTCGGTCCAACCACGGATCTCCAAGACAAGATGCGTTAGAAGTTGTCAAAACTGATTCTTCTTCCATTCAGTCGTCCTCGCATTACAAAAGCAAAGAAAATAACTTACAAACCGCGCCATCTGTCCAAAATGTATCAACTAACACACAACAAAATCTTCAACCGCAAAACAGCACTCACTTGCGTCGCTCTCCCAGCACAAGCAGCTTGGCAAGTATCAGTAGCGTTAACAGTGCAGCCAGTGTTCAAGGCCAGCATAACAGGCACTACCCGCCTCAAGCTGGTCAAAATGTTGCTAACCAGCAGCATTCAGTTGCTTCTACTCAAAATAGAAACAGAAAGGTTTCTCAAGGATCCGCTATTAGCACACAGCATGAACTTGAAATACAGCACAAAATTATTGAAAATATCAGTGTACCATCTCAGAAACAAATTGAAAGCTTAATACAACAGTCAAGTGTTTCTCAACAATCTCATTCAGTATCTACTGCTAGTGTACCAATAAACCATCAAAAGCCAGTAGTAGATAATCAGCTCTACAAAATAGATACTAGTAATCAGGATTTAGACAAACAGTTAAAAGCTATAATGTCACAAAATAACAAACAGAGCATTAAGTTGCCTAAGATGGATTCAAAGGAAGCTATATCTGTTGAGACTTCAATGATGGAAACTGATAATAAATATGATCATCAGACTGATATTGAGAGCATTGCCGGTGAGTCAGTTATTTCTTTAGGTAATGTTCCTCTTACTCAGGAAACAATAAACACTGAAGATACATTGCAAAGAAGTGCTAGCCAAGTTTTAGTAGAAAAGAAGCAAAGTCAACAACAGTCTGGAACAGAAGTGCAGCAAACTGGAAGGTTTCAAATTATTCCCGTCACTAACACGAGCGACTTGGAGCAGAAAAACTTTTCTGAACCAGAAAAGACTGCTGTAAAACCCGTTAAACAGATTGGAAGATTCGAAATATCTGTCGCCAGTCAATCTTTCGATAACACAACAACTTCTTTGAACCAAACATTAGTTACGGAGCAAGTTTCGGAAAACAGTCAACAGGCTCCACTCAAACCTGAGCACCACTCAACACCGACTAAAAGTCGTAAAGATCCCGTTTTAACCCGTGACGGTTCAGCTGAGTCGGTTAGCAGCCCTCTAATGCTTGACCACACTGTCCAAGATGGTAGTCAACTTCTCAACACCACGCTGAACAGCGTAGCTTTGAGCACGACGCAGATCAGCATGCCGTCGCAGTTCGTTCAAGCAGAACAAGTCATCAACAGACCTTACGTGCCAATAGATGTTAACAATCAATCTTTTAGCACTTCAATAGTTAATCAGCATCAGCTGGCGAAGCCGAAGAACCCGCATCCTCTCAACTCGCCCACCCAGTCGCAATACGGTGATGATGATTCTGATGATCCGAATGAAGACGATCGCGAATACAAAGAACTTATCAAGAGGTGGATTTTCCGATTAGCTATTAGTTTAAGTACTTAGTTTAGAACTTTTCTTTTTGATTTTGAGTTATTTAAGATCATATAAGTTTTAATATGAAAACAGTATAAACTATTATCGATAATTGCTTGATCAAATCAAGCGTATAATCTTGACAAACTATTTTTAAGTGTTTTGTCTAATTTTTTCTTACAGGCAACATGCTGAAATGGACAATTTACTTCGGAAACACCAACGCGAGTTCGAAAGGCTGAGAATGCTCAAGAAAAAGAAGAGAATGAAAAGTAAGAAGGAGCTGCAGAATCTAATTCAGATGGAAGGAGCCGGCAAGGTGGTGGTAGCTGCAACCGGGGAAGTTGTCAATAATCCTTCGCAGACATCTTCTAACGATTCAAGTGAGCGAAGACTGCCGCAGCCTTCAGGGTATCCATTGAGCAGCTATTCCGATGCGCCAATTGCCACACAAAACCCGTCGACTGAAGTAGCAGATTCTAGCTTGTACAAAGCAGACTATAACCAGGTATTTGAGATTAGTTTTAGCATTATTTGCTGGTAAGATGTGTTTGGTTTTATTTTTTGTTAGTTAAAATATTTTTGTAAAAAATAAATCGACAAATACTTTTCGAAGCACTTTGTTTTGCCAAAGCAGTAATTTTGTTTTGTTGATATTAACTACAAAAATTTTTATATAATATGACTAATACTTCTGATATACTTTGCTAGTATTTATATTAAAAAAAGTTTGTTTTTGTTAAGTAATTTATGACTTTGAAGACAATAAAACATTAAACTTTTTTTTTGTCTTTATTGTTCCAGGTATATTAATAAATCTAATTTTTTTATTAATATTTTACAGGACGCATACGCAGCCCAAGTAAATACTTCAAAGTTTTCAGCTGATAAAACATTACAAAATGTTTCAAAGCAACAAAATCTTGGTAAGATTCTACTTGCTTTTGTTTTTACTTACTTGCTAACTTTAATTCATCACCTTAAACACGTTTAACGAAATTGTGTATTTAGTTGATGTGTAACTTTATTATTAACTCATAAAAACTTTGGTTCCTTTTATTTTACTTTTATCACGCTGTTCTTTTTGGATTGGAATTGGTGTTTTCAACTGGAAACTTGTGGTTCCAAATTTTTTGAACAATTAAGAGCTCTTGGAAGTTTTTGATACACCAGGTTTGTACATGTGAATAAATAAACCCTTTGTTTATTTGTTTGAGCATCGTTTGTTTTCTTAATGCTGTGACAAGTAGGATTTTGCATCAGCAAAATTTTTATATGATGTTGTTTGTAACAATTAAGTAAACATTAGGTGTGTGTCGTATTACTAAAAATAAAAAAATTAAACAGAATACTAACAGAAAGTATTCAGTTTTTAAAACTAAAGTTTTGTATATTATAAAAGTCCTTTCAGTTACGGAGACAGAACAATAACTATTGAGAAGGGTGTTTTAGTAACAAAATTTAATGAGTTTACTTGTTATGTGTGAAAGTTATGACATATAGTTTTTCGATAAATTCATTAGAATGTTATAAAGTTAGCAATCATACGTTTTCATGTGCCGCTTTTTTTTTACTTAAATATTCGTGCTTAATTTATGTAAATATACTAGTTTGTAAAGTTTGTTTTTAGTTTTAAAACTAAACAATTGTATAGAAAAAAATGTTTCTTAATTATTATTTATAAAATTACATTGTTTAACTTAATTTTATTGCTTTTCTCTTGCATTGTTTCTATGATATTTACTTATATTGTTCTAAAGTTATTTAGTTTAGCATTTGGTTTGATGGATAAATTTATATATTGTAACAATGTAACTTGAGTATATTTCATACCAATTAACTTAAAGATTTAAAAACGGGCGTAAAAGTTTACAATGGAGCGGGTTAAAACTATTAAATTGAAAGGTGGCGAAAGAAAAGGGGTCAGAAATCCGCTCATTCACTCGAAATCGCTTGCAATAGACATGACACTTTTGCCGGACTACCCAGCACTGATGCGTCGCACAAAAAGCGATGCCGGTGCTCTCAAGCGCAGCTCTCGATTGAAGCGAGATTTTCTGTCTCCGAACGCAGCAGAAATTCATCAGCAAATGATGAGAGTTGTCGAAAAACCTCCTGCCAAGAGAAGGGTTTCGTTCGGAAACATTCCCTGCGCCCAGATGAATAACAACTTTTACATGGGTTAATGTTATGCTTTTTCGTGGCAAAACTAATTTAGAGGCGTCGAGCGTCCGATGTCTGTGCTTTTTTTTTTGCTTTTTCATTATTATGAGAACTGCCATCTGTTTTGTTTTTTTGATGTTTTTAGTTGCAGTCATCAAAGGCATATTGTTTTCTTACTTTTTTTAGAAGCTGTTTCCTTTTGTATAACTATACAATCCTACATGATCTTCTGCTAATTTTTTGTTAAATATTTATAAGTATATTATTATAATTAATGGTAGTTTAAACTGTATATATTATAATGACTTTTATGCCCAGTCTCGATCGCTTCTTCACCGATAATGGTCGACCCTCCAGTGAAGGACAGGCCTCCGGTCCCACCTGCCGCAGTGACCGCCAGGCGAAAGCGGCCTGATTACCTGAAACTGAGGCGTCAGCACTCGGTAATGTCACCGCAGATGATATCAGGTGGCAGCCATCGACCGAGCCACGTTGAAGACACGAGGTTCTCGCAGTCGCTCAACATCAGCACAAGGCCCATGCTGTTCGAAGATGGACCGATTCAAGGTGTCCACCTTTGAAATAGTTTTAGTTTTAGACACACAATGATTTGTCTGAAAACATAGATGCCCGTTTGATTTTTCTTTTTTGTAGAGCTTAATCAAAGTTAAGTAGTAGGACAATTTGACTTATTGTTTTCTTTACTGTTTCATTTTTTCACAAATCATGTACTAATTTGTTGAAAATTGAATATTTTTTACTTTTTTATGCATGTAGTTAGTTTAATTTACGTATTTTTGGCTTTTATACCTAGTTTTATTTAAGTTGTGTTTAAACTTTGACTTTTTATATAATCAATGCTACCTGAGTGTTACATTCAACATTAATTAAAACTTAAAGTATATTGATTTAATATTTTGAACACCATATAATTTAAGATTAACTATAAATTAATACCGCTTTAAATTTTACCTTTATCTGTACAGAATGTACTTTCTTTCAATTTTCCTCTAAAATCTGAAAAAAAAAATTTTTCACTTTAAACTCACAAACTCTTCATTTGTCTCTTTAGTTCCCTCTCCACCGATTATCGGGTCTGCCTCACTTTTCCGTCGTTATAGTGCCGATAACAAGATGAACGGTTTATCGCGGAATGTCACCAATCAAAGATAATTTTCTTTGACTAAAAGTTTAAGTCAGTTAAAAGTGAGTAGAATTTTTGGGCTTCTGTGTGTTATTTCTGGGGTGGGTTTTTCAAAAAGTTTCTTTTTGTGGATTTTCATCTATTTGCTGTAGTTCTTCTGATGCATTATTGACTACTTTTTATTGTTAAATTTAAAATTTATAACTTACTAAATCAGAAATGTATTTGTTTTTAAAAACAAAAAATGATAGCTGTATTTACTTAAGAGCAAAGTATTAACTTTTATTCTTAAAATTTTCGAAGTTAACTACAAATTTTATTAGATTTTACTAAATACATTAAAATTTTGAACTATTTCTAGTTTTTCTAGTATGTACAAATTGAGTCTTTGAAAAGTATTACATTAAATTAGTTGAAATTTGTCAAAGAAAATGTCAAACGTCAAGCATTTACGAGTTAGTAAAACTCTTAGTAGTAATTATCTTGTTTTTTATCTGGTAAAAAAAGCTTTTTGTTGTGACTTTTACGTCTTTAGCTTGAAAGCGAAATTTCGCTATCAGTTACAGCTGTCTCTTGAATTTTTTTTTAATTTGCTGTGGTTTTTTTTTATGTAACTAAATGTTTATAAATTAAATGAATACTCATTACATTAAAACTTTTATCTGTAGATATATTTCAGAATTACTAAATAAAATTCTCCGTTTTTCAAACTGAAAATATTAATACATCTTTGACGCATTTATAAATAGTTTGACATAATTTCAATTATATTGATTAAACGTTGCAAACTTTAATTATTCTCTACTTGGCTAGATTTAAGCCAGGTGGTTTTTAAACTTAGTTTACAAAATATGTACAAATATTGCATGAGTATGTTAATTTAGTATATATAATTTGTTAATGTAGTTGATTGAAAATACCCGACGCATGTTTTGTTTACTGGTTCTTGTAGTTATCTATTTGAAAGCATTCTGATTATTTTTTATTTATACAAATTAAGTCGTGTTATGGCAAGCTTTATTACGATTAAATTTATCGATTGTTTTAAGTTAAAATTACTATTAATTATGATGAAAAATTACTTACTATACTGTTATAAAACCAATAGTACTTCAAAATTTAACTAGTTAAAAGCTAAGTTGTAATTAAAAACAAAAAAAAGACTTTTAAATAAGCAAAAATTAATCTAGTTGTTCCTCCACAAAATATTACAGCACAATTTTCAGTTATAATGTTGAATAAAATGAATATTCTGTGATTAATTTAGGATATAAATAGATTAATTGATATTTTGTTACGTCTTAATGTATAGAATTTTTAACTTAAAAGATTTTTTTTAATCCTCTTATTATAATATAACTTTTTTTTTTAATTTAGGAGACGGCATTTTAAAAGAAGCTATAAAAAAACTTTCATTGGCCGATGTAATTTTTAAAAACTCTACTAGAAAGTAAATAAAAAAACTATGGGTATAAGCAAAATTTAATCTAAATTATCATTATATAGCTACTAACATTTACTAGCAATTAACTTGAAGTAAATTTGAAGTATTTATTATATAAAAATAATTTTGAGCTAAGAAATATAACGCAGAAATTTTTGCTTAGCAAAGTTGTAACTTGTCGACCCTTTAATAACATTTACCTAAAGTTCTAATGAGCTAATTCCTGTCTAACTCAAAAAAGTCAGTAGTTCTGTCTTTTGTTACAGCAACCCATTGTTTTACTATGCTTTATTTATAGCACATATAAAAAATCGGTTTTATTTTAATCTTTTATTATCCAGGCACAAAAGAAATGACCAACCCTCCTCCTACACACAACCAACTGCACCATTCTGCCAGCGCCCTCGACATGCGTCAGTTCAACAACCCCATCTCCCCTCCTTCCAACGCCGCCGATGCCGGCCAGATGCGCTACAACTTCCAGTACATGCCTCCCATGCACGACTGGTTCTTCTACAACGGCATTCCCTACCAGCCGCGCTCCGTCACGACACCCGGCGGAAATCCATTCTACCACGCTTACAGGCCAAGCGAGGATGAAATGCGCCATGTAGCCAACTTGTACTTCATGCAGCAGCAGCAGATGGGTCAGAAGAAGCCGGACATAAGAGGAGCTTCTTCCACCAGCCAGCAGGAGTCGATATCCTCGTCGCAGCACGAAAAGTCCAACAAGCTTGACAAGCGCGACTCCGGCGAACAGGCGGTCAGCTCCCGTCGGCAGGAACCCGCCGAAGAAGGACCGCAGAGGAGACAAAGAAACCTTCCGCAGCAGCAACCGTCAACCACCAAGCACAATGAAGCCGCCTCCAACCGAAATCGCGACAGAAAGAGGGAAGGTGAGGCAAAGCGAGAGAAAAGAGAAGGCGACGACCAGCACAAGAGAAAGAACACCCGAAACGTAAAAGTGCAGGAATCCGATCATGAAAATTCTGGTGGTAAGAGCAAGAACCGTCAGAGTGGGCGGCACAAGCACTTGAAGGAAGAGAGTAGGAAGAACAGCAGATACTACGAAGAAGAAAGCAGACCTTCCAGAAGCATGAGGCACGAAGAAGAAATAAGAAGGAGGTTGTCTCCTGAAGAAGATTTGAGAATGATGGAACCGTCCAGAGGGGCGAGAAAAGAAGAAGATGTAAGAAATCAAAGAGCGATGGAGGAAGACAGCGCCTTCACCAATCGGAACGTCGGTCCGAAAACTTCTTCCTCCTCAATGAATTCTCTGCCCTCCATAGGCAGCTACATGCCTACCTACCAGATTCCCTACTCAAGAACCCCCCAGTACCAGTCCAACTACCCTCCGTTCTACCCCTTCTTCACTGTACCGCCGCACGGCTACCCCCATTACCAGGACGACCAGAACATGGGAGGCAGGGAAAACCCTAGGTCGAGCGGGCGCGCCCCTCCGGGTTTCCTTCCGCAACATCAGCAAACGCAGAGCTCGATTTCAGCCGGTTATGACAGCAAGTCCCACCACAGGGGCAATCAGCAAGTGGCCGGCAATGACGAACCGATGCAAGACGAGGATTGGGGCTCGTCGAGCGAGGGCCAATCAGATTTCACAAAACAGCAACATCGCATCACGTGACCTTAACTTGCCACCTTTTTTGTTTCTTTTCTAACATTGGGTTATTTTTTCTTATCTAAAGTTTTGTGTTGTATTCACTTAACTTGATTAAATTTAACTTTCTTAAAAAAAGATGAGTTTAAGTGTGTTGATAGCATTTACTTTTCTATAAATTAAATACATGAATAAACTAATGGATCATTTATTATAATTTTGACGTTGTTTTATGCGTCAGTAACTTTTACTTAATACATCCTACGTTTTTTTTTTCCTCTGATTTTTTGTATAAAAAACAAAAACTAACTATATAGCAAGCGTAATTAAAGCAAACAAAATATCAGTTTTGTAGATTTGTTTGATTGTTTTTTTTTAATCTCTATTTTAAAAGTTTTGTAGGTTACAAAAATAGTTCTTAACTTTTATCAGTCTTTTAAAGTATATAACAGCTTTGATTTTTGGGTTTTTTTCTTTCATAAAACTTGGATAAACTACCGTTTTTTTTTTAGAAATTAATATCTATTGGTTAATTTTTTTTCTGTAATAAACGTAAATAATATCTAATTTTGTTTTCGTGTTACGTTATAAATATGTATAAATAAAAGTCCTTGTCAACGTTTTTTAAAAAGGTAGTTTTTACATTTTGGTATACTGTGTGCTCTGATTCGGAATTTTTTAAGCCGTACACTATAAGTTACCAAGGAAAAATTTCTGTTCACACTAGAAAAATTAATAATTACTTTTTTTATTAAAATATTTTTTTATTCTGGTTTATTTGTTGCTTTTTCTAAGTAATTAAGTATTCAATCATTACTGATCATTAGTTATAAAACAAGACACACAATTCAGTAAACTAAACATATTTCAAGCAGTTCTCATCCGTATAGTACAAAGCT
Source organism: Thalia democratica (assembly GCF_965202585.1). Lineage (NCBI taxonomy): Eukaryota > Metazoa > Chordata > Thaliacea > Salpida > Salpidae > Thalia > Thalia democratica. The sequence continues at coordinate 67,580,720 of NC_139165.1, forward strand.
AACAAGAGATAAGACTTTAAAACTTAAATAATAACAAAGTAATCAATAGAGTAATAAAGTACAAAAGCAATTGGTAACAAATAAAATCATTTAAACTTACTTATATTATTATTAACCTATAGTAAAACTATACATTAATATAATGACAATAACACGCCTCATTAAGTATTATGAAAATAAAGAAACAGTTTAGCTAATATTTTTTTTTGCTCACTTAAAACATGTTTCCTTAGTCAAGTACAAATAAGTTAAAGTTTAATTAAATCGAAAACATTACTACAATTTTTGATTTTGTAAATCTACTTAGATTATAACTGTTTGCACACGTTGAGTTATTTACCAAGTGTTCTGCAATAGACGAACGTTTTGAAGCATTTAGAACTTTAACTGGTATATCATCCTTTTTTTTTAATTAGCAAAAAATCTCTACTCTTTGGGAATTGTTTTTTTTAGTTGTGAATCCGATTTAGCTTGTTTTAATTAAAATTTTTCCCACACTTTTTTATGGGAACGTGTCAGTTTTGCACGGCGTCATTTTAGCACTGGTTAAAGTTTTTTTTTACTATCACTGTTAACCTTAGTTAGTAATATTGTTTTAATTTTTTACTATCACTGTAACCCTTGATTCATAGAATTTTTTTGTTATACAAAAAGTTAAAAAACAAAGCCTAACGTAAATTAGAATAAAGCAGAGTTTTTTGAAAATCTTTGCTATAGGAAGTTTTCTGAAATTTTCAAGCGGACTCTGGCCATCTTATTAAACTTGAATGGGTTGATTCAGACATCAATACTTCTTATTATCAATTAAGTTATACTCTACTATCTATTGTTGGTTATCTTATAGTATTTATTTTAACGCTTAGGTATAACTTCCGCCTAGCAACGAGGTCGGAAATTAAATTTTTATTTTAGTAAAGAAACTAAGAATTTTGATAATAAGTTCAGCTATATATGTTTTAGGTACTGCTCACTCCTAGTTCTGCATACAAACATAATAAAATATTCAATGTTTAAACATTTTGAGGTTATTACGCTTTTGCAAAAATGATTTTTATTGCGTTTCATAATATAGAGTCTACTTTTTAGTAAGGATTTTTTAATTAAATATAAAAACCTTAGTAAACTACAACAAATTTGAGAAAATTTTAAAAGTTTTAAACACAGGCTAGTTTAAAGTCACTAAAGCTAGTATGTTTTTTTCAAAGAGTAGCAACCCTGATATAAAACTGGATAATGAAATATTCTAAAACGCAGTTGATATATTTTGTCTAAAGTAGCAAAAATTGCAAAGGCAGTGATAAGATTGTAATTTTTTTCAAAACTGTTGGATATACAATGATTTAAAGTACCACTTTAAACAGGCACAACTTAAAGGACGAGTTTTTATTATATGATTTGTTTTGAAATAAAAAGGTGTTACGGTTCTTTGTCAAGACACCAACTAATAAATAAAATGGTGAGATGCATGTCCCGAAAATTACGGCATTGAGTTTAGCATTAGTGAAAAAACTCTCTGAATATGAGTATTAAGTGTGAGACCAAAGTAGAGCTTAGATGTAGTCTATTTGTAAATAATGTACCTTTAAATAAAACAATAGAGATGACTGTAAGCAAATATCTAAAAGTAAGATATACAACAAAAATTAAACTAGTTTTCTAAAACAATTAACAGTAGGTTTTTTTCAGCAAATTAGAAATTCTACACGAAAATTGATGAAATAAGTATGGTACCAATTTAATTCCTAAATTAGCTTATTTTTAGGGTCGTAAGAAACAGTACTTTTAACAAAGAAAATAATATATATATAGTCTTAAATTTTTGTTGAAAGAGAACTTGTTTGTGTCTTTAGAAAAGATGTATTTTTTGATAAATTTTGATATAAACATTTATATACTGATTAATTTTATTATTTGTGTTTTGTATGGGTTTTAAAAAAATAAATGTTAGTTAACTAGTATAATTTTTATAATCTATTACTATGTTTTATAGTTTTATTTTTTAACACTAGTTTGATTTACTTAGTATAGGTTTCACTTTTTTTTTATGATGATAAAATAAAAGTCAGTCAGTAAAATATAGTAAAGAACAAAGGTTTTTTTTCATTTGTGTCAAGTATTACTTGAAGATTTTTTTGCTTTCAAATATAATATGTGTCCTGTTTTGTTACACATTAATATATTTACGGAGATTAATTTTCTTTTACAACCAACTGTTTTTTTGAAAAACTGTAAACCCAAAGTAGTTATATATCTACCATGTAAAAATTATGAAAGTATAAAAAACTTATACTTCATGAAATATAATCCAAGCATGCAAAAATTTTATTGGGTCTTATAAAATTTTCCTTTCGTTGCACCGAGTATGTATAAGCTGTAACATTTAAAACGGCTAACTTTTGTAGGGCAACGTTCATTAAAAAAATGAAGTTTTTAAAAAGTTTGAAAGAAAATTAAATTATACTGGTTGTTCCAAAACTACGAGATCAATAAATAAGAAGGCGATAAATTAAAAGTGAGTAGAAATAGAGTAAAACTATGCTATAAATATAATAAAAAAGTGAGAGGAATATGTATAAACCCAACATTTGTAAAAACTCTAAACCATATTCTATAATTGAAATGTAGTACTTAAAGTTATATAACATGTACTTATTTATTGAAAGCCTTTGTATTAATAACTTAATTCTTTCTAATCTATTGAAAAAAGTTTGCTTAGCCGTACTAAGAATGTTCATAAATTTAGAAAAATTTTAATAAAAGTTTTTCAGGCTGCAAAACCAACAGTTTTTTTTGTGTTTTTGTTATAAATATTATTAAAGTACTAAAAAATATCTACATGACTATCTAAAGCAGGGTTTCCCAAAGTGGGCGATATCGCCCCCCCTGGGGGCAATGTTAGTAAGTCGAGGGGCGAATTTTAGTAAAGGGGCGAATGGGGGGCGATTTTATAATTTTGGGTAGTCATAAACTTTTTACATTTTGTCTCGTTATTTTACTAATTTTAGCTTGCCATTAAATATTTGACCAAGAGATAAAACTTTAACAAAAAAAGTTCATTTTGTTTATGTAAAGTATGTATTTCATTCCTGAACATGTAGATAAGAATGTAGTGTTTTTCAGAAAACGTCGAGATGAAAAACAAAACAGTGTAAAAGCACAAACAAGTTCAAGAAAACTTCACAAAGTATTAAAGATGGACAATTAGCTTCTTATTATATGTCTCTTATAGTTGCTAAACAAGAACTGCCTCAAACCATTGGAGAAAAAACGTTTATTTTTGTCTTAAAAACAGTTCTGGAAAAAGTCATTCATTATAAAAACACCAGTAATGTTTTACGTTCTATTCCTTTAAGCAACAACACTGTGAAACGACGTGTAGATAAAATGTCAGAATGTGTTAAACAAAAGTTAGTTTGAATGATGTGCAATATTTTTTTCTATGCAGGTTGATGAGTCCACTTTGCCGGAAAATAAATTTCTTTTTCTTGTTTGCGTGCGTTTAATAGTTGATAGTACAACATACGAAGAACTAGCGTTCTCCCAACTAATGGAAACACATAGCACAGAAAGGTTTGTGTTTGAAATATTGAAAAATTTTTTGAAGTAAGTAAAATACCTTCATAACATCTTATAGGAATTGCAACAGATGGTGCTCCCTCTATGATAGGAAAGTATCGTCAAATAATCACATATTACAAAGAGTTAAACCCTGATGTATTTACTATACATTGAGATATCATCACCAACATTAAGTTGCAAAAAATTTGAGCGTCCGTTTAAATGACTCAATAAACTTTGTGATCAAAGATTTCAACAAAATAAAAAGGCATGCTTTACAAAGTCGTCTGTTTAATTAGCTGTGCAATGACAATGATGATGTATATATACAATGATAATGTATACAGAAGTGAAATGGTTATGAAAAGGAAACTGTTTAGAAATTTTTTGGCTGATTTAATTCAGTTATTGATTTTTTTCTCTGAAAAGGATAAAGTAATGGCAGACAATCTTGTTAAAATAGAAATAGACATTGCTTACATGTCAGACTTATATGGTAAAATCAACAATGTGAACAAAACTTTACAAGGTAAAAACTTTAAACTTGTAAATGTCAAAAGTAAGATAACCAGTTTCAGAAACCAATTTAAACTGTATGAAAAAAATTTCAAAAATAATCAGTTTTCACAGTTTGCAAGTTTGGAAAACTTAAAACTTCAAATAAGTGAAGGTGAAGTAGAAGTATTTTCATCTCATCTGGAACAGCTTAAATGTGATATTGATAAACGGTTTACTGATGTTTTTTAATTATACGTCCCGAAGTGGATTATGGATCCCTTCGAAGCAGATCTTTTTGAGTAAACGTTGACTAACAGGAAACTTTCTCAGACTTACAAACTGACCTTAAACTTTAAATAATTTTTTCCAAATAACGATATGAAAGCTTTTGGACTCAACAAAAACTAAAGCAAAAGTATCCAATCATTTGGGAATAAGTAAGATTGCTGTTTATAGCTTATCCTTCTAGCTATGCTGTTGAGAAAGCTTTCAGTTCAGTTAACAAAATCTTGAGCAAGAGATATAATCTAGATATTTGTAAAGGAGGTGACTTGAGGCTTTATTTGACTGATTTAGAACCAGATATAGAAAAACCTGCAAGCAGTCATGAAGCTCATCCTTCACATTAGATTAGACTTCAGTTGCAGACATTATTAACTGTAAGGTCTTCAATTTCAGTTGATTTTTTAAAAGATTTCTTATTTAAGCTGGTTTGTATTGTATTTAAGTAGTCTTTTTATAATAAAAATTTTATTTAGTTATTTATTCTACAACAGGTTTCCTTAGTGCCTAATGAATATTAATTACGGTAGACTTCCTCTTGAGTTCGCACTTTTTACCCAAAAAAAAGTGCAAATTTATAATTTCTTAAATTTAACTCAAATAAAGTATATAACTAACTAAGTATTAATAAAACAAACATTTTATTATACTTAATAGCCTATATAGATCAATTATTTTTAATGTTTATTTTATGTTGTAGTGGAGGTTACGTTTAATTCATAACAGTATTGCATTATAACATATTGAAGTTTGCCATTTTGTAAAAAATGATAATCAATTTTTGAGTTCGCACTTATTAATTTTGTTCAAAGTGCAAATTCAAGCAGAAGTCTACTGTATTTATTGAGTGGTTTATGTTTTAAAGTTATTAATAGTTATGTTTTGACTTAGTTAATTTTGTAGTTTATATTTGTCGTTTTACATTACACTAAAAGTTTTTATAGCATAGTGAATAAAATACTTGTTTAAAAGATATTTATTTGATAGATTTTTGTCATAACTTGTTTAATCTGTATAAGTAAAAAAAAACTTGTAAGCCATTAAAGTTCTTATTTCAAAAGAGATTTTTTGACTTTGAAAGAGTATAGATTTGAGGTCTCTGTTTGAAATGACTTTAACTGTTTCACTAAAAAGATCTTAAAGTCAGTTTTATTTTCTAACTTGATTTATTATTGATAAAAAATGTGTATATTAAGGAATTTTAAACTATTAGTACAACTGTTTTTGTTTTATCTTAAATCAAAATGTTTTGACAATTCAAATGTGTTGTTTATTTTAATATTTCAACCATAGCTATCAATTTTTCACTATTTTCCTCTGTTAAATTGTTAAAGGTTGATAGCTAGAAAACAAATTCATTTTTAACAGAATTAGGTAAACCATCTAAAAGATTTCTACAGTTACAAAACAAAACTTTAATCTAATTAAAAAACTTAATTGATTACTTTCTGTTCAAAAAATTAGCTGTAAAACCTTTAATGTTTTTATTTTAATTTAAATAAAGAATATAAAATATTGTTAGGACTAAGGTTTAGTTTTTTAAAGGTTATTCCAAGTTAAATAGTATTTTATAGTATTCTACTACGAAACATATAGTTCAAAAAGTTAAAAATTAAATTTTTAACTTTACAACTAACTTGCTTATAATATCTTTTAGCATTGAAATTAATAATTTTTCTGCATTAATAGAAGCTATTGATCAAATCACTTTTTATGTGAGATAATCAACCAGTCGGTCAAGCTTCCTAAAACTAGATCAGCAATGATGTTTTAATATTATGTGTAAAATAAGCTGTTCATTCTTTTATAGTTTTTTAATCTATGGTAAAGTAATTTTAGAATATGCCTATTTATAAAATAATTTAAGTATATTGTGCGACTTAAATGAGTTACTTATCATTCACTTCTAAATGTCCGAAATTCGTTGTATAAGAGATTATTATAATGTTAGGTTTCAGTTAAGATTTTAGATGGGTAACGTACGGTCCAGATCCAGTCAAATTTCGGCCCGCTAAGGAACTTGAAAACTACTTTTGCAAAACTAATAAAATTTAGCTTTTTGTTACTTAATACGCTTTCAATTTGGTTTTAGTTCACAATAGTACTTCCTAGATCACAATAATAGTAAATCAATTCATTACAACTTTATTTTTTAGTAAAAATGACTTGCTGACTACAAAAGTTGTCCACAACTACCCTAAAGGTTTTATTAGTTTAAAAACAAATGATATTTAAACAGAATTGATTACAGATTACAAAAGGCTTTTTAATATTTAAGTATTTTAATACACTTTACTAGGCTTATAAGAAAATAACTGTAAATTGTTTTTTCAAGCCCTGTAAATTACTTTGAACACAGCCCAAAAGTGCGTGCATAAGAAGTTCCAGACTAAATTACATTTCGAAAACAATTTTTTCGGCTCAAAAGTATATACTCAGGAAAAATAAATACTTTATAAAATCATGGGGGGCGATTTTTTTTTCAAATTTCTGAAAAGGGGGCGATTTAGTAAATGAGTTCGGGAAACCCTGATCTATAGCATTTAGGTTAAAAGCTTTGAGTAAAAATTTAATTTGAATTTCAATATTTTTTTGCACTAACATTTTCACCAATAGTTTATTTTTAGTTTTTTCTCTCATACAATTAATATTTTTTCTGTTTAGCTTACTGGTGTATACATATTTTTGAATACATAAAGTTATCTTTTATTTTTGAAGACTTATAAAAATTTTTAGACTGTTTTGAGTTTTTTTTTGTGCTTTTTTTTTCATTCTTATTTTAGTTTCTTACTCTAATTAAAACTTATCGGAATAAAAATTAAAAAATTTACGTTTAGTTTACTACTTCATCGAACATTTCTAGGGTAACAACTTTCAAAGTAACTGAGTTTTAAACTATAAACAATGAATAGTTTTTTTACTTAAGGAATGCTGAAAATAGTACTTAGTTTGTTTCTTGACAATATCTTCTATCAGCCTTATTAGACAACTAGTTTTTAAATTGTTACTGCTAGTAAGTCAGGTGAGTTACTTTCATCCTCTTTGTGTCTTAAATGTATCTTATCTATCAATAGGTTTTTTTTCGCATAAAATGTATGAGAACTCTTTATAACGAATAAGTTAATTTTTTATTACAATCCGTAACATATCAATTAATTCTAAATAACCAAGCATAGAATCAATAGAAACGAGTTTTACTAATAACTGTTATTTTTTATTCATAAGAGAGATAAAATTTGAACATACTATGTGAATTAGAGGTAAGGGGTTTTAAATTTATTTTGAGAAAGGTAATGCCAAGTTAAATGCAGCTTCTAATAAAAATGAGGATATAGTGGTAAAAAATATTTGAAGCTAATTGTTAGACAAAATAGGTTTAAACAGTGGAATTAGTGTATAATTTTTCAGTGGACCTTAATAAAATTTAATTTAACTTATGTACTTTTTCCTATGAAATCAAACTTTACTAAGTAAATCTTATCCAAATAAGTAGAAAAAGTTAAAACCAATAAAATAATCATATTGTTCGTTTTTGCCAAAAGATAATTAGATTTTTATAGTTTAAGAGGTAAAATTTACATTAAACTTAAGTTTAATGAGTCAATACTCAAATTAGTTTAAAACTTATGTCTTGGTACTCATTTTTGTTATGAAAAATAGTTTAACCGATTTATTTATTAGATATTTTTCTTTAACTAATGGTTATGTACCTTGCATTGGTTTAGTTTTTAATTATCAGTTGTAATAACTTTTTTTTACAAAAAAAAAGAATTCTATTCTTTATAATGATAAAAACCACGATCTCGGAATTTATCATGCAACTGATATCAGTTATACTTGTTAAAAATTTATAAAGTGGTAAACTAAAAAAGTACTGTTTATTGGGCCATTTTTTGTTCCTCAGAATTGACTATTTGTTGAATTAAATTTTAGATTTACCTGTAACATTAGCAATAGTTATAAGTTAGTTTTATGCTTAGACATTTAATTACTTTATCAAATAAATAAATGGTATGCAAAAATATTATAAAAATTTTTTTTTTCTAATATTTTATATTTATTGTCAACTTTTTTAGCTATAAACTAAAAGTTCCATTTGAAGTAAATACTCTTTGCATTTTTTTTTTGTACTTCAATATCCTCAGTATGTATATACATCGATAGTTAACTTCATATTGTAATGACAAACATCATGGGAATTTGAAGGCTATTTTTTTAGTTCAATCCGAAAAAGACCTAAGTTTATTAGGTTTACATAAGTTTTATCCGCTTGTTTGATAACTCTGTTTTTAAATTTTATAAATGAAAACTTTGTATTTTTATTTTTATTTGTGAAAAGCAGTAGTTTGTATTCATAAAAATACTGAAAGAATCATTTTTTGTTCTCATTTTTTTTGTTCTTTAAAAAAATTATGTTTTTAGTTTAATTTAAGCTAATATCTATTTGAAGTTTACTCAACTAAATTGTCACTAAGTTAATAATGTTTTACTTGTAGAGGATCTTTTGTACTTACAAGTGATGATTAAACAAACAAAAAAACTAAATTTTGTCACAATATCAAAATGCAAAACATTAATTATGCATAATAAATCAAAAGCTATTTTTTAGTCATCATGTTAATTATTATGTACAACACTTTTTAGTATTTTTCTAGTTTTTGGCTTTTTTAACTTTTAATAATTTTAGGCTGATTTGATATAACCTAAACCTTTTTTCTTTTTCAACCATGTAAAAAACTATTTAATCACTAAAAAAGTGTTTTATTAAAGTATTCTAACATTAATTGTGCTTTTTTTTTTCAATCTAATTTATACAGTTATTAATTGTATTTTGCTAAAAAGTTACTGAAGTTCAAAAATGTGCAAAATATTTAAAACAAAAAAATATTTTTCAAAATAATTTAAAGAAATGAAAAAGTGCTTTATAATATAGAAATTTTTTAAAAGTGAACCAAAAATGCTTTTCAAGCTCAACTTTTGTATAAATTTAGGTTGCAAGTAAAAAGAATAAAATTATTAAGTTAAACTTATTAACTGATTAATATAGTGCATATTTTGTTAAGACTTAAGTGTATTAGTCAGTGTAAACTTTAATCCAATAAATAAGTATAGTTAAAATAAACATTATTTGTGTAGCTAAAATCATTAAAATAAATAAAATAAAAATACTACTGTCTTTTTAGTGAGACTATTTTAGTTAATTGCTATGCATTAAGATATTGACTATAACAGTGTTTGTATAAGGCTTAAATACAATAAAAGAACATTATACTGCGAAACTATAAAAATTCGATTACCTACAAGGGTATTTCTATTTTCTTTCAAGAACTATGGAGTCTAGACTGGTATGGGATTTTGATATTTGACCATATCTACCTATACTGCTGCAAAAAAAAAAAATTAAGTATGCACAAAAAAAAATTTATTACTTTAATTGAATATTATAAAAGATTTTATAAAGTTAGCATATTTTGCTAAAGAAACAATATGTTTTTTAGTTAATTGTAGAAAAACTGTTCAATTTTCTTTTAAAATATAAAATATGTAGATGCTGTTTGTCATTTTAAATTATCACACTTCAAACTTAATCCCAATACTTAAACTCATACTGCTTAGCTCAAATTAAGTTGAGCAGAAATAGAATTTAGAAAGTTTTAAACAAAAGTTTTTTCATTCTATTTAATATTACAATATTAGTTACGGTTGAATTTAAAAATAGTTTCTGTCTTATAATAGCTGGCTTGTAATTGAGTTTTTTTGTGTGTTTACTTTAAATAACTGTTTTAAAAAACTGTTTTATAAAGGTAACAAGTATTAGTATTTATTATATCCCATGCAACAGGAACTTTTTATAAAGTTAACCAATGTAGTTACGTCATGAGTAATTTTACCAAACTGAAATAAAAAACTTCTCTTGATAATAAAAAACAATAAAAAAACACTTATTTATCTTTCGCAATGTTATACCTAGGTATTTTGATTCCATTTATACCCGGATACAGATAATGTAGGCGGTTTATCAGCATTTTGTGCCCTTTTATCTTGTTACCCCGTCACATTTTACCAGTTTCTAAACGAAAGTTTTCTTCGGGCATTTTGTAAAACTTATGTTTTTTAATAGGTTTTCTACAATCGAAATTTTTCTATAATAATTTAAATGTTTGCTTTGTCACGAAAGTCATGGTTTTCAGAAAATTTTATTTAAAAAAAAAAAAGTTTGTGTATTGTTCATGCGAAACTTACTAATAAAATGTTAATATTCTTGTTTTTATATTAAAATTATTCATAAAAATTTAAAAAAATAATGACAACTTTTTGAAAAAAAATTTAAAAAAAAATCTAATCATGTAAAGGTATGGAGCATTTTTGATCTTTAGCCATTGGTACAACATTTTCAACTGTAAAATTTTTAATGCCAGAATTGGTCTTCGCCTGAGATTTGAAGAATAACTACAAATAAAAGTTTGTTTTCGAGCTTAGTGTCATGTACATTAATGATGAAACTAATGATAAATTTTTCCAACACAACTTGATAACTTTTACAATATTTTATATTAAGTTACAGTAAAATCAAAATTACTTTTTCTTACGAATTTTTTTTTAAATAACGAATGCAATTTTATATCAAGTTGCACTAGATACCTTTAATTAACTAGACAATTTCAGATTGAGAGTTTTATTCAACACGGTGTTTCATGCAAACGCAATGATCACGATTAAAAACTCTATAAAGTAAGATTGACAAAGCGATATATAATACTATTAGATGCTACTTAACAACACTAATCAACACTAATTATATTCCTATTACAACTGATTAAATTAAATGAGCTTGCTAAATTAACAAAAAGATCCCAAAATGCTTAAAACCTACAAAACAGATAAATAAATAACTAGAAAACACAAATGCAACAATATTACAATAAAAATAAAATAAAAACAAGATAAAATAAAGTAAAATGCAAGCACGAATGTAATATACTTATTTATAAATATATACATAATTTATAAATATGGACATGACAATATTATAATTTTAAATAAAACTTAGCGAAGTGTCTGCATTTACCAATTAACTTAGTTCTGGAGTTGAGGGATGACTTTTTGTTGGCAAATGCTATTTGTGTCAAAAAGACGTAGAACTATTTTACAAAAACCAAAAACTTGAGCTTACAAAATTTTATATTTAAAACCATTTTTACATCAATTCATACAATTTTATTCATTGAGCGAGGTATAGTAACTCAATATTGAACAACAGCGTTATCATATTAAAAAAAAAAACTTTTTGATAAAGTAAAACATTCGTAAAACTTTTTTTTTTTTAAGATAATAAACAAACTAATTTACAAAAAATCAACAGTATATACCTCAATGACATCATTAAAAAAGATATGAGTGTGATGTAGTTTTCTATTACTATTGCTTTGATCAACATGTCAATTATTACTAGCAGTCCCTTCTTAGACTTTTGGTGGGCAACTTTTACAGCAAGTTCGAACAACTTGATTTCGACTTTTTCTTTTGGTGATTGTGGTTTGATCAGTTTCATTATGTGTATATATAAGAACGAGCGCTGGTGTTTTGGGGGTTCTTCCTCGAGTTGTTTCTCTAAGTAGCTTCTGAGAGAACCTTCAACCTTTTTTGCAATTTCTTTTATTGATGTTAAATTACCATGCTTTTTTGCTAGGTTTGAACTGAATATTCCTAACTTACAATAAGAGTGAAAGCCTAAAAACGCTACGAACATGAACAAACTACTGTTAATTTTTGTCAGTGTACGATTTTAATGTGTTTAAGTTTATTATTTGTTCGAAAAACATCAGCATGCAAAAAAAATAGTTAATTAAAAAATTTGAAGTAGTTCAAATCATAAACTATTATAAATATTAATTTATTGTACTTTTAAACCTTTTTTTGTACAATTTTACATTTCACGATTCTTTGAAAAAAGTAATTTGTATTCATCTCCTTCAACCCAAGTTAGCTGTTTTAATTGTTGCACTTAAAATATAAAGTATAAAATATAATTTATTATTTAAATAGGCTTTATATTTACCTATTCAGGAGATCTGCACATTTTTTAAGTAACAGCAAAAATATTATAAACAAAAAAAATATATGGACCGCTAAATTAATTCAAATGTAAACTAAAAATATATTTTACGTAAAGATCTTAAGCTTTTCTAAGGGGTAGGTGTCAAAAAAACACAGCGTCACTTTAGCACGGGTCGACACTTTAGCACGAAGTAACACTTTAGCACGTAGTGATACTTTAGCACGGGGCGACACTTTAGCCCGGATTGACACTTTAGCATGAAAACACTTTCGCACGGCGTCACTTTAGTACAACATCACTTTAGCACAGAGTAACTTTTTAGCGTGATCAATACTTTGAGTAATTAAATTAAATACCAATTAAGAATATATTTAATAAAATATTTAAAACTTAACTTTATATAGTTAGCATCTTGTTGGTTACGCATTTTAGGCACTTTAAAGTGTGAATTTAAAGGGAAATATAGCTACCAAAATTGTTTTTGTTTAAAGTTATAATTAAGTAAGGAGTAAATTGTAAGAAAAAGTTGTTTGGCAGTCTTTTAAAGTAAACTACGAATCATATTTTGAGAAATCACTCGTAGGTAGCAATAGATTAGAAAACATCTATAGTTTGATTTTGAATTTTTAAACATAACAGTAAAAATGTTAAGAATTAATTTCATTATTTACCTAATTACTTTCTATTCATTGCTACTTGAAACAAATCTTTCAAATAGTGATTCAATAATGCAGTTTTTATATACCTTTGTTATAATGAGCATTGCTTTTGAAGAGTAAATATTTCGGTCTAATACCTAAAAAATATTTTTTTATAGATTAAAACTAAATGAACAAAATTGTAAACATTGTCGTTAACAAAATATAAGTACATAACTTTATAAATTTACAAAAATATACATACATTAATGAGAATAAATATATTTTTTTAGTATTCATTTTTTTTTAGTGAAAAATCTTAGAGACTGACATCTTAAATAAATGTTAATTATACATCTTATACGAACGATTTCGGACAATTTTTTTCATAGCTATTTGAAGCGATTAAATATAAATAATAAATTTTAATTATAAAAAGTTTATTATTTTAAATATTTATATATCGTAAAGTTTTTACTGTATTTTTTTTATCTTCTGTTTATTTATCTTGATATTTTTTAGCTAAATTTCATAAATTAAACAAACTATTATCCGTTAGTTGGAGCTAAACGTAGAGAAAGCATTACTAGAAATCTCATGACTGCGGCAAAAACATGGTAAAACGTAAATATAAAGCAGTGCAGAAGAGAAAAAATAATATTGTTTTCGACTGCTCTGAACAGAAAGCATCTTAAAAGTGCACTTAGGACTTTGTGTTTTGTTCTTAATAAGTAGTTTGCTCATTTAAAATTTCTATTAAAGCTCACAAGTTTTGTTTAAAACAGATATAATAAAACACAGATGTTGATTTTATTTATTTTATGTAACTAACTAAAAAAATGTTGTTCTTTTGATTTTAGACTAAAATGTATTATAAATATAGTGTTAAAAAAAATATATTTTTTATAGTTTATCAAAAATTTTAAATAATATGAAAATATTTTACATCTGCCTCGTTTTTGCGAGCCTTGCCTTGTCAACTAATGCAGCGGACAACTTTTTGGTAATTTAAAAAAATTTATTAACTTTTTTTACTTCAAATATTTTTTAACCAAACACTTAGTTTTTCAATGCAACTCTGGTTATAAAGTGCTATAAAATGCTTAAAGTTTGAAGTCTAAGTAGAATAAAATAGATAGTGGTTTAGAATATAAATTTATCTTTTTTAGTCTGCATTCGGAGGGTATGAGTCAAAAATAAACAAAGCGATCAACAATCAGATTAACACCGAACTAATTGGCCATTACACTTATCTCCACTTGGTATGATGTTTATACGGAATTTATTTGAAAATTACAAAATTGTGTTTTTTTAAGATTTAAAGTCTTTGATGCTTTTTTTTTTTCTTTTAAAAAAGCATAACATTACTGAAAAAATAAACATAATTGTTATTGAATATTCACTTCTTAAAAAATGGTTAAAATAATGAAAATACAAGCTGTTTACTTAGAATCTACCACTAGAAAAAAGTACTAAAACTTCTAAACTTTCTTATTTTAATGAGTCTTTCACAAGTAATAAAAGCTTTTATACTTTCAGTCGCATCTTTTCAACGACAAATCCCGTTACTACCCAAAAGTTGCAAAGTACTTCAAGGCCAAGTCGGACGAGGAAATGAGCCACGCCGAGAGGTTCATGGAGTACCAGAACCAGCGAGGAGCGAAAATTGAACTATCAAATGTCAACATCCAAGGTCAATTCCAGAATCAGGTGGGCTTTTACCTTTTTTGTTTGAATTAGGTTATAACTGCAACAACACTAGCATTTATTTGCAAGCAATTAATTATCAAAAAATAAACTTTTTGTGTAGTTACTTTTTTATTTTGGATTAAGAATATCTTAAAATGCTGTTGAGCTTATTTTATGTATAAATATATTTTTTTTTAATTTTGAATAATATATTTACTTTACTAATTTGATGATAGTTTTTTTTTGAATATATAAAATTTGTGAAAACAAAAATGGTTGAATTTTTTAAATTAACTTTTACTTTTATAAATACTATTTTTCTGATAGCTATAACTATTTCAAGTCTTTTATCAGTTTTAATATACTAGTTCACAAGTTTCATTGAGTAATTTTTATTTTTATTTTTTATAAATTTATTGCTTAATCATACAACATTCACTTTAGCCTGTAACTTAATCTAAGGCAATACGTTTTACAAGCTTTAAGTTTTAGTATTTAATGAGCAGTATTAGCTCGCCATTAAAATTAACAACTTGAAAATTTTACACAAAAAACTCAACAGGACAAGAACTTACAATCATGCAGGAACGTAAAAACTCTTTCAGAAGCTTTCAAGTGCGCAGTTGACCTGGAAGTTTTCGTGACTGACTCTCTTACTGATCTTGTCAGGTATAACATTAGTTTAATGTCTAAAATTAAAATGCTCTTTTAAGCTTACAGAAACAAATGTTTTCAGAGAAGCCTCTGATGTTAAGCCAACAGCAAACACTTTGGAAGCAGGTGATGTGAACGATCTTTTGAAATCGCAGGCGGTCGTAGTGATTTACGAAAAATCAGGCAGTACTCACAAAAAGAGTCTCAGGCGTTCGATTGACCATTTGACCGAAAATAACATTGTGTCTGTTAGCTATGTCCAGGTAATTTTATTCAAGATACTGCTAAAAACTCATTATTAGTATAGTAAGCAATTACGTATCAAGATTAACTTAAAACAATTTTTTGTACTATGTTGAATTTGTTTTACGTTTTTGACATTTAGGAGCTGAACATACGAGACAAATAAATTTACAAAATTCAATTAACAAACAATTTTTATAATGTGTGTATTTTATAGCTCGCTGAAATGATCACCCACGAGTTCCTTGGACACCAAATGGAGGACACCAAAGAAATTGCAAACTACTACCACACTCTCACCAAGTTCGGAGGCGTTGACTCGAGCGTCGAAAACCTCGGCAACTATTTGTTTGACAAAAACTTGTAAATATACATTTTACATTTTTCTACTGTTTCATCTTGCCTGTCATAAAGTCAAATAGTGTCAACACTGATTAATCAAACAAAAATTTCGTTTTTCTTAGTTCTATTTTGAACTTATTGTTTTGATACTACTTTCGTTGTTAGTTTTTTTAGTATCTTACTTATTTTTTTAAATTTTATCATTCTGTTTAAACATTTAAAGTACTTCAAGTTAAGCTTTTACAAGCGCTGGCATATATTTTTTTTTTGTTTATGGTGTTACTTAAGTTTAGTTGTACTACTTTTGATACTGCTCAATACACTATTTGTTTCGTGCAATGCCTAGATTTTAATAAACTTTTTTTTTGTATTTTAAAACTTTAGCTTTTTTTAGTTTTTTGATCAAAAGTAATTACTATGGTGAGTAACTTAGTTGTTTTCATTAAAGTATTTTTAAGTTAACCGTAAAAAGTATAAATAAACATTTTATAAAACCTAAATGAAGTATATCTCAAAAGATATAGAACATGTTTATTGTGAAAAATAAATGAATTGCATAATGATAGAAAAAAATATTATGTTTTTTTGTATTAAAAAATATTTTACATACGGTAATATTAAAATAACTACAATAAGTTACATAACTAGGCAATAAAAGCAATAAAAGTCTTATAATTCAGTGATCGTTGAAATAAAAACAGTTACACAAACAAATTGTTGTTGTAAAATTTTAACTTAATATTTAAAAATTAAAAAAGTTTATAGCTTATAACAGAAATAATTTAATTTTTATAGCACAATTTTTAATTTTATAGTTAAAAAAAACCTCTCTAAAAATTTAATTAAATGATCTACTAAAATTTATTATCTCAGACCACTTTTTAAAACTTTTTGTACTAGTAAAAACTTTTTTACAAATATAAAAGTATATTTATGAAATTCAAAGAGTAAAAAATTTATAACTCTATTTAAACTATTGGCTTACATGTTTTTTTTATTGGTAACTAACAATTAATTAATTTATCATATACCGTTATATTCTTATCAGTGTTAGCTAAGTTACTTCAAACATAATAGAATAAATTTCACGTAGGAAATCCTAAAGACATATTATGTAGTAAAATTTCGTGTGCAAAAAATAGTTTACAAAAACATATTACAAAACTAACTTACATTGCGCATGTTTTAAAGTAAACACTGATTGTTTATCATTTGAAAAAGAATTGAATGGTTACAATTGCAAAAGAACAAATATTGCAAAGTAAATACTATCACAAAAAAGTGCAACGTCAATGCATAAATATAAAAAATCGATTGAACTTTATAGTTTTGTTTTATAATTATTTCACAACATTTGTTTGAAAATCTATCAGTTACAAATATTTTCTACTTATTTTGTTTTTTTTAATACAATGATTTATATTTGATAAGATTAATAATTAAATAGCTGTTTCATAAATTTAATTTTATGAAAAAAATTCTAGCTTTGATTTGCAACTTTATTTTAAATTACAAAACTATAGACATATGTATATATAATATATATGTGTTAAGTTGCTTTTAGAACACACTAAACAAAACTAGTAATATATTTTGGAATACTATTTATTAGACAAGTAGAATAAGTTTGATAAAAATGTGTCAGTGTTATTTAGTTCTTACAACTTAATACTGTAACCAAATCCTTTGTCAGACGTTTTGTAACATAACTTAAAAAAAACTACCGATGTTTATAAATTATTCAAAGAAAGAGAGTTTAAAGAAACGAGAACTTTTCTCCGTCATTTTTCAAATTGAGCAATTCAGTGTAAATTCAATGACGAAGGGTAAAACCTAACTTCAGATATTTTCACACAAAATATTTTCTGTCTTGAAAAATGCTTTTGCATGTGCATCAAAGCGTAACGATACGAAAGTTTAAATAAAAATATTGTTTTATTTTTATTTTTTTTATTTAAGTAAAGCAATTAAAACTTTTTTAACTAAAGTAAACAGTAAATACTATAAACATTATTAAATTAATATTGTAAACATTACCTATGTTCTAGGCCCGATAAAAATTATATACAGTTTTTATAGGTTTTTTTAAAATAAACTACATTTTGTACACGAATATTATATTTATAAAATTAACATTTATTCTTAAGTACATGGAAAATATTCTTTTTGGTAAATTTTTGAACAAAATAGTATATATCTAAAAAAAATTTAAAGTAATTGTATTTTATTATCAAATTTTCAATGATACTTTTTGATTATGTTTTATGTTTTTTTTTTTATAGAAATAAAATACAGTTCAAGTTAATTATTAAAAAACACAAATCATTTGATTGCATTTTAAAAGGTAACAAAAGTAGTTACATAATTATTTTACTGCATGGCGTATGCTGACAAAGCAAATTAGCTCAGCAAAATTCAAATTACTAAGCACTTACAAAACATTTGTTTTATTCTTTTTTTTTCATAAGGAAGTTATCAAAGAAAGAATGCTTTAATTAAACTGCTTAATGGACTTTAAAAAAGAACTAGCAAATTTTTACAACTTTTATGAAGTTAATTTAATATTTTTTATTTCAACTACCTCTTTAAATAACTTAGTATTTACAAATAACTATTCTTTATAGTCTATAAATATAACAACTAGGCATCCACAGTAAAATATTACTGTTATTTTATTTAAACAAAATGACAAAAATTTTTAATCTTTTTGTACAGAAAAGTAAAGATAATTTTTATCTAGCAAACAAATAAATTTTGCATATAAAAAGTTTAGAATTTTCAAATAATACTTTATTTTATTTTTCTTTATAAAAATATAATTTTAAAACTAGCACAATATACACAAAAAATATGTTTTAATAGTAAATATATAAACGCGTTTTAAGCATAAAATAAAGAAAATACATTTTGGATTAAATATTAGTTCCATTATTTACATAAACTTTAACTTTTTTATCATTGATTTATATTTTCTGTTTTAGTTGTTAAAAATATCTCAAGCATATATTATTTTTAAAATATTTACACTTTTTTTTAATGGTTTTAAAACTTTTTTCTAAACTATTTGTTAATTAAGATGTGTTTTACTAATCCAATAGAACAAAGCTATTACATAAAAGCTTATTCTGTTTCTTTATAAATTGCATTAGTCAAATTCTATACTTAACAACTACAAGTATAAAATTATTTATCCATAACTGGTTTTAAAATATTTTTAAATTGCAAGAATAGAAGATAAGTTATGCAAATTCACCCTTATTTTTTAATATGGTTGCTACATAGTTAAATATTTTTACTCTAAAGTAATAAAAAATAATATAGTTATAAAATACTTACTTTAAAATGCAACAATATTTACAAGCAGTTCAAAATCTTGATAAAGAAAAAAACTTAATAAAATAAACTGAAAGGGTTGAAATACTGAGTACAATTTATACATACTTATACTTTACTATATTACTTGTTTAATTATATTACTATTATTTGTGACTTTGTTGTGCGAAGTTAGACTCAGGCATCAAAATCTGAGCTGTTTAAACAGATGACACACGAATAGTAAAAACGAAAAGCGAATACTAATGGCCAGATAATTTTTAACTTATTAATATATAGAAAATAAAACAAAATGATAAAATACAAAAAATTAATAAAAAACCTACTACATAAGAAAAATATATCAAGTTAAATAAAAATGCATTATAAGATAACACTTATTAAAAGTACTGCAAGAAAACATAATAAAATATTTCAACTTAAGTAGTCGAAAGCATTTTTGAAGCATATAAATACTTATGATTAAGAAAAATGTTTTAAAATTTTAGAGGGAGGTGTTGGAAAAATATAGTTATTAGCAATTTGTAATCTTTAATAGTGAATGTTCTTAAAACTTTTTGTTTTTTTATTTGTTTTATTTGTTCTCCTTGTATAAGTTGAAAACTTTGACTTTTGTTTTTTAAATACAACAACGTAAAATGTTAAACTATTTTTTTTAGTTTTGATCGAAAGTTTTCTGCCGTCTTGCACAAAACTACATAATACGGTTTTTATTCCAAAAAATAATAGTTCTGTGGAAAAAGAATTTTGCCACTGGCTATTTGTACAAACATTTTTGCATTTTATTTCCTTGTTGTTTCCTTATTACATAGTTATTTTGACAATTTTTAGAAAGTTTGAACAAAGAATATATAAAATGAACCGTTTACAAATTCAAATTGAGTTATTAAGTCAAATACCCATCTTCTATAATCAAAATACTATAAGCCAAATTTAGTTAACCTTACTTTATGAGAGGTTCGAAATATTATATCGACTAAATTATAAACGAGTGATGTTTCCTTGGTTATCCTCAATTATGTTGATGTCTTTTTTAAGATAAGCATACCAAACTGGAGTGTCATACTTTAACTTAGGACGTACATATAGTGTAGATAAAAGTTAACATTTGTCTTGTTTATACAAGATAAACTTACACTTAACTATTTATTAAGACATTGGAAAATTTTCCACAAGTAATGTAAATTGTTCCAAATTTAAAGTCTTTTATATTTAAATTTTTGTTTAAAATGTCTTTAGGAAAACTATTTTACAGCTTCTTCGACTGACTTCCTTAATTTTTATTCCAATTTTTTTTCTAAAAATAAAATAAAAAACAAATATATAAGATATTTTTATAAACAAGTTAAAATTAACTTAAAATATAAAACTAATGTGCTTAGTTTTGAAATGAATATATATTTTTTAAGTTTTAATCCTCAATGTTTATACTGAGTTTTCTAGCCGGAAGATCGTTATCTATACTTTTTAAATCATCTTCACAATATTTTTAATTATTTTAAGTCCAATTGACTTTAAACACCATCTGCGAAGAACTTGTTTTAGTTAAAATGCCTAAAACGTTAAAAATAACTTCAATTTTAACTAGTATAAATGTAAAAGTTTTTATTAAACTTTACTTATTTTTTTAACGTATGTTTATTTATAATATTGTAATACACAACTTTATTTTTACACAAACTTTTAGGTTTATTCTAGAAACCTGACTAGTCTAATAGATTATTTATTTTTAACTTACTAATTTTCTATGAGCTAGTGTTTATTAAAGTATGTATATGGGCTGTGCATATTAGTGTAAAAAAATATTTTTTCTATAAATAAAGTTTTGTATTTTAGTTATTTTCTTAAACAGTACAAACTTTTAACTTTCAAACAAACCTAAATTTAACTTTTTATTTTTCTTCTTAATAGTTTTTCAAAGTAAAGTACGTACAGTCTAAAAAATGGTTTAAATTAGCAGTAAAATATTTTAAAAAGGAATCTTACTTTTTTTTTATTGTGCGCATTACATTTTACAAATAACACCAGTATGAATATAAACTTTAGCTCTATTTTATAAAATAAATATTTTTTGTTTTAAATATATACAATTTTTAACTACTTAAAATTGAACTAATGGAGCTTTTTACTGATATGTTGTTTATTCTCAAAAGTTTAGATGCGGGTTGAAAGACTCTGCATCTACATTTTCTAAACAAAAAGTATAGTTATGATAACCTAAACTTCAATACTATAAAAATAAAAATATTTTGAATTTTAGGCAATTAATATTCTTAATTTTTAATTTTTTTACTAAAGTAAAAAATGTTTGAAAACAATAAAATAGTTTAAAAAGAAACAATACATATTCATGTTATAAAATATTCAGTACAATTTAAAAAACTCATCTGTTTTACTTCGTCTGTTTATAAACAGCCAGTTCTATAAAAACTGTTTAATAACGAATATTGAAGTAATGGTAAAAAGCTTTGTAAATAAAAATAAGTAATCAAGAAAATAGATATTTAAAAGTAAGATAAAAGTTATTATAAACACTATAAGACTCTCTGTTGAAATTTCTGTTCGTTATAAGACTTTGTTTTTCAAACATTCCGAATAAAAGAAAGTTATTTTTTTTTGGGAAAATGCTTAAGAATGTAGACTAGTCCTTAAATTGAAAACATAAAGAAAAAGCAGTTATCTGTCAAATAACTTTTATAAAATTGATATATGCTGTTTTTTTAATTAGTTTTAGTAATATTTAAAAAATTTCAAAAAGTTTTGATTGTTTTTAACACATTACTAAATAAAATGAGTATTGTTGGCTAATTAAAACGTAACAATTATGTTTTCCAGTTTTAGAAACTAAATTAAAGTATTAAGTTCCAGTTTAGGACAAATATATTCAAGAAAAAACATTTTATGATCTTTTACTAGTTGATTTATGTAATTGAATCATTTGTCAAATATTTTACTTTAATTTTATGTTCTCAGTAACTCTAATTAAAAGTTTATTAGTAGCTTTAGCAGTGGCACAAATTACTGCTGAAAATTTTGTGATTGTGCATGACAAACATAAAAAGCCATATAGTGTTTCTCAACCGATAAATGTTAGAGGATAGAACAGAAAGATAAAAGCTAAGCAACTGCAAATATAAATGAAATTTAGATGGCAATTTTTTACTAGCAGATGTCATCTATAGCGCGACATTAGTAACAATGAAGAACATTAAACTATACGTAGGGTCATTACATTTATGGTTTAAAAGTAGATACAAACATCATATTTTTTTTTTAATAGCAAATATAAACTTAAAACTTTTATTTAAAAACACATTTATAGTCGAAAGTATAGAAATGAAATATTTAATGTTAGCAGGGAAGTCTTAAAACAGACAAAAAAATATTTTAAACTTTGTATTATTTTACCACGGTTGTACTCTTTTCAATTTAGGAAAACATTAGATTGCAAAATTAAACCTAAATTTAGTCATAAATAAAATAAAATAACTTTCCAGTAGATGTCAACACTTTTCACTATTAACAAGTTAAATTTAAACATTTATACAAGTTTAATGTGTCTTTTTTATAACTGATAAAAAATGACGTGAAAAAGCTTATAATTTTTATTTTTTATATGCATGTCGTTTCGACTTATATTTCGGTTTTAATTTGGATAAATGTGACTGAAGAAACTAATTTATTTTATAGATAAATAAAACATTTTTCTCACTAATGTTTTATCTAAAAAGCATAATGGTAGCTATAAGGTCTCGTGGAAAGTCTCTCTGTTTCATTTTTACTTGACTAAAAGAAGTATTATTAAGTACTAAAAGTAAAAGAAGTACTAAATAAAGTATATTTACTTCATTCTTACCTTCATATTATAGTCCAATTTTTTTTAGTATTAACTAGTACAGGGAACGGCAAACTGCAACCCGTAATTTGCTTTTTAGTTAGAAAAAAAACACTTTTTTAAATCATTAACAGGATTTTTGAGTAAAAAATTTATATTAAATTTATAGTTAAATAATTATTAAATACTGTTTTTTTATACTTAAATTATCAAACTTTTGTTTAAAATAGTATTTTTACATTGATAACCACAATTGTTTTTAAATAACTGTGACCCGCAATAGATTATTTTTTTAGGGAAATTCCCCGCTACCTAGAAATGCTGCCGACCACTGCAAAAGGCATTATATAATATAAAAATAAAATAATGAAACATATTTTTTGTAACTTTCATAAATTTCTAATAAAATTAATTGCTATAGTACTTAGTGCACTACATAAGCTATTATACATACCCATAAAACTACTAAAATTAGTTTTATCTTATAACTATGTCTTAAGTATTAAACTATATTTTTATAACTAACATGCAAATAGTTTTTATTTGTATCGTTGTAAATAATAGTATCTTTATTTTCATCATTATTATGCTATTTGTTAATATAATAAGTTCAATAGAGTTGTTTACTTAATAAGACATTAACGATCGAAACATGGTTGTGTTAGCTAAAATGAATTTTTATATTTAGTCTTATACCTTTGTTGAAACCTCCTAGTTTCTAAAAAAATTATTGATACAAGTATATATAAAATCAATTTATAACTAAAACTACATAAAAAAAGGTTTACATATAAATTAAGTTAAAACTAAATTTAAAATAAAAAAATCTTAAGGTAAAAAAATTTAAGCTCTACTGAAATTCAAAATATAAAGATTTATACATGAGTCGAGAACCAAGTTTTGTTAATTAGTTTCTATACTTTTCATACTAACTTTTCTATTCTTACTACCAGGTCCGAACATCTACACTGCTGTATGCTATGAATGACAATGTTTTTATTACAAGAGATTATTCTATCATATTACTCTATCAAGACAAAGTAACTGCTGATATTATGAAAACAATTAAGCTTTCTATCTAAATCGCTAAATTAAGTTGTAAAACAGCGCTTTTAAACTAGTATTTTCACAATTGAAAAAAAAAAAACAGTTGTTAAAAAATTTAATTAAAAAAAAAAAAAAGTAAATATTTATATAACTTCCAAAATCGTCTTTAAATATTTTTTTGTCAAATTTTTGAAATTTTTTTAACGGATATTAACTTAAAGACTACGCTGACTTATTTTATGAAGAAAATTTTAAAAAATAAAGAAACGCACTAAAACACAAACCGGGCAAACATATCATTAATAGGACATCATGTTTAGTTAGCTATAGTCTAAAGTGTTACTTTTTGAAGAAGAACTTGTTGTTTAATTTTTTTGGTTTATTTATAAACAATGAACAATCTGCAAAGATAATATATAATTAAATACGATACAATGTGCTACATAACTCTGCTACATAGTCCCGCGAGATTATTATAAGCACAAAAAGTATAAAATTAGAGGGGTTTGGCTAAGTAAAAACTTTGTAACCTGAATATAGGTTCTAGGATAATTAAATATTATTTTATCATGGCTTCACTTAAAAAACTTAAAATAAGTAAACTTATTAAAAAATCAATAATAATACACCTTTTTTTTAGACTTTCGTGATAAACCCTTTCTGTCTAATTAGTATATTCATCATCTGTTTATCATACTGATTGCTTCATTTTAAAGCCTCCTGGTCAATTATGGTCTTCAACCGGTTTGAGGTTGTTTCTCTTTATTTCCTGAACGAAGCACCGAAACAGGAACGCGCTCTTTTTGTACTTGACTTGTAATTTGTTTACTTGTAGAGGCGACATTGAACTGGTCACAAACATCGTCCAGAGAATCGCAAAGTTCAAAGCTGGGTAGATTTCTAAAGCTACCAGGGAACGCCTTTGAATAATACTACTGGTTGACATGGTATTATACAACCTAAAATATCATTTTTGTCCTAGTAAGTTTTCGTGAACTATTGATTTTGACTATTAACTGTATCGACTCATAAATGTACAACAACATCTGTCAGCTTCAAAACTCTCATTGCGTTAGTCACTGTAAATTCGTGCTTTAGACCACAAGCTTCAGAAAGTTTAGCTGCAAAAGAGCTGAGGGGAGCCGTAATATCCTTCTCAATTGAAAAATTCTATATGCTATTGATTATTTCCTGTTCCACTTAGTATAATGTAATTTTTATCCATTTTAAACAATTAATAAAATCGTTTATAAATTATAAATTTTTATTGAATTTATTAGTTAGATTACAAATACTGAACAATCTGTAAAGGTAATATAAAACAAAATAGTATACTTTGGTCCTTCGAACTTTTGGTTATGCTTTAAAAATTGTGCTGTAACTCGTGTATTAGTTCAATGGTAAGTTTAACAATATTTTCGATAAATATAGTTGTATGTTATAATTAATACAACTTTAATGCCAGCTGGTAGTTTGTTAACAGTTGTATGATTTGTGTACCTCAAAAAACATATTGAGATTTTTTTCTTAATTTTAATTCAACAAATGCTAAAGTGACTAAAATCAACAGTAATTTTGTAACATTATTGCATACCACATACGCAGTTATTATTACTGTTGTGTAAATTTATTAATAAAAAAATAAAGTAACTTAAAAGTTTAAAAAAATTGTTTTTAAGAATTGAAACACTAGTAAAACGGGTTGAAACTTTTTATTTTATTTTTTTAATATTTTATTTTCATTTTTTATTATTTTCAGTAACTTTTTTTTCTTCTTTCTATTATAATTAATTTTCTTTTTGTTAACTATTACTGTTACCCCTAACCCTTACCCTTGGTCGAAAACTTTTTTTTTTTTTCCTAACCCTTACCCTTGGTCGGTATTTTTCTATTGAATAATTTTGGCTTTAAGTTTTTTTTCTTTTTAAACTATCTTTATTAAACCTAACCCTTTTCAAGTCGGTTATTTTTATTGTTTCTTAATTTATGTTTTATTAATTAGTTTTATTGTTTTTATATTATATATATTTATTTTTTTTACTCTCTTGCAACATTGCCACTTATGCAAAACTGACCTTCCGTGCAAAATTTAACCTTTTGTGCAAAGTGACCCTTCTCCAACAAAAAACTGACCCGTTTCCAATACAAAAATATAGTTAGGCGCACTTACTGACATACATTAGTCGAAAAAATTTGCATAAGACAATAGATTAATTTAGCTAACAAAAGTATTACTTAATAAATTTCTTAAACCAAAAACCGATAACAATTTTTTTTCAGTTTATTATCAGCTAAAAATGCTTAAACCTTACAACTATTTAAAAAGATAAAATGAGTACAGTTTGTGACGAAAAATTTCAATCAATTATTTTAAAATCTGAACTGCTATAACATTTTTTTTTTTTTTTTGTTACAGCCTTAAATATTTATTAAAGCGTTTAGTATAACCAATTGGTAATTTGGTGAAAGTTTTCAATATAGAGCATTAAAAAAGTATTTGCCGAAACCCAAATTCAAAAAATGTTTACTTCTTTGTGAAATTAAAGCTTTGGTTGATAGTTTCTTCTCCTTTATTACTTGATGAAAGCAATTTTCTAATAATATAAAGCGTCTTTTTTTAACAGGTCTTTTCAAAAAATATTTGATAAAGATTACAACAACAAAAACTTTAAACTTGTGATAAAAGTCTGTATATCTGCAAAGTATCTTTACGATAAATGATAAAAAAATAATATTTGGTAATCATTTGAAAGATAAAATAATTAGAACACCTGAAAATAGTTCTTCATATTTTGTTAAACGTACTATTTGTTCTCTAAATTTTTCAGTTTTAATAGTTTTTAATTGTACATTAAACAAATGGAACATCTCATATGTTATACCAGTGGTCAACGACTTGATAACCGAAAAGCTCCTTTGTACACCTTAGACCAAACTTTTTTAGCGCTTTTTTTATCGTTCAATAAACAATATAGTACAAAAAAAAAAGCAAATACAGCCCTTCACATAATTGATCAACTTCTTTGACAAGAAGTTTTTCAGAATTTTCGAAAATAAAATATCATTAAAAACTATTATATCACCTTTTTTTATAATTTTATTTCACATAAACTACTTGGTTTTCTCCCTAAATAAACATTTTGTTTTCAACTATTACTTGCTTGCACTCAACGGTCTTTTTTGAGCAATAATTTCAAAATAGTATACACAGATGTCCAAAAAGCTTCTGACTATGTCTCTCTTTTTAGATTAATTGAAAAAATATCCAAATACGAAATTCATAATGATCTTGTAGATTGGTTTAAAAAGTATTTTTATGATAGAACCAGGTAGTGATTAGCACGTTTTCAAAACACTTACCTATCTTTAGTGGAGTGCCTCAGAAGGGGCTATTGGCTTACTCTTATTTACCATTTACATAAATTATATAGTTCCAGAAGTTGATATTAGCAGCAACACTAATTTTTTCGTAGACGATACAAATATTTTAGCCAATTTAACACAACTTTACAAAAATCTTTAGATAAAATTTACTGTTGGCTAAAAGAAAGAAAGTTAAACTTGAATTGTAGCAAATTTTATATTTTAAATATTCAAAAATAATACTTCTATCTTTATTTTTAACATTAAAATAAACAACTCATCTTCTACTAGTGTTTATTAGTCATAGAACTTTTATTGCTGAAAATTAAAAAAGGGATCACCATATTAATTATCTTTATCAAATTGCACCAAATATATATTTTTAAGTTTTGAATAGTTTATACAACATACCAATCTGGTCTCCATAGTTTAAAAAAAACTAATCTTATAGAATCTTTTCAGTGAATTTAACAGAATAATATTTGACCGCTGCAATACTTTTTATACGTCTTGACTCGATAACCGAAATTTTTTTTGTACATTAGGTCGCTTGACCAAATTATCTTGAGCGCTTTTTTTTTTGCCCTTCAATAAATTATTGATAGACTAACAAAACTTAATATTAAGTCTTTAGAATAAAGAGACTTGAGTTTACTTGTTTTATTTAGTTAACGGTAAAACTAAAATTAGTTTTAATACAGACATTATTTAAATAATGATCCTTGGCAGTTTTTTTATCGTGCAGTTAAAATGTAGAACAAGCTACCAAACGAATTAGTTTCTTGCAAAAAATTTTAAGAATTTCGATAAAGTTTAAAAAATTTAATTTAAATAAAATGTTTGTCAGTAAAATTTTGAGTAATTTATTCTGATTTTTTTTAACTAGTCATTGATTTAATTTTTATCAATTAAAACTAGTAAAATCTATAGTCTGATTTAACTTGTTGGCAGCGCCTATCTTTTATAAATATCACGTCGTCTTAATGTGTTTGATATGTATGTATATAAATGGTCTTTCTATGGTTGAAGTGGTTAGGGCTTTGGGTTTTAATTTTTTTTAGTTAGTCAATGCATTGAAATTTTAATTTTTAACGCTTAGTATAAGTTTTTTTTTATGGTTATCTAAAAGTTTTAAACTAAATTAATTTGCATTTCCTGATTTTAATCAACATGAATTTTTTGTGTTGCTTTTATTTTTTGTCTGTTTCTTATGTGTCTTTTAATTTAAATAGCCCAGGTTTAGATGCCTGGGTGGGTCCATTGTAGAATAAAATACATGCAATAATAATAATTTTTTAGTTAGACAATAATTTTAATTTTTTTAATCAATTAATGAAATCTAATACTCGTTAAAATTGTAAAAAACTGATAATCTTTAATATTAACTATTAAATAGTCTAATCTAAATCAAGCTAACACTGATTTACACAAAAATTTTTTTTTATTTTTCAAACTTTTCTATACGTGTATATAGAACTTTGAAGATGCAGACCTTTTTTAATTGTGTCAATGAGTATATGATTTTATAAAAATTGTATCTTTTATTATTAAGTATATTATATAAGTTTTAAAATCAGTTGCTTAACTTTTTATTAAGTTTTGACTTTTTAGAATTTAAAGAATTATTTCTGATAATAAACACTTAATCAATAAAAGTAAACTTTGGTTAAACGTTATAATCTTTATTTAGTGCTTTATAACAAAAAATCAACGTTTTAGAAATTTTATTTTAAAATTAGAGCTTATAATAATTGATTTTTTTGTCGATGTTTATGTGATTTTGTGAGTATTTTAATAATTTTTAATGAGTTTTTTAACAACTGTATACTTACTTAAGTTATTTCGAAAGGCATTAAAAACGCAGTATGTTACTAAAATAAAACAAATTTATTTAACAAGACAACTTTATGCACAATCAAGAAAAATTGTTATACTTGTTTTGTTACAAAGAAACAAAATAATAAAAATAACCATACTTGTTTATTCTCTAAAGATAGATGGATGAATACTAACAAACAATATGTAAGATTGTCAATAAGGTTAACAATCATAGTAATACTAGAATAAGAAACTGAATTACTATCTTTTTGTTTAAAAAAGCTTTTTTTTGTCTAAAAGTTTGCATGCGTTTAAGTTTACCTACAACCAAAGAAAAAAACAAAGATAAAACTTTAAGATAAAGAGTAACAAACAGTACATATAATATAAAAATAACTAAACAAGAAATGGTATGTTCTGTTTTTAATAAGTTTTTTTTTAAATCATAAAATCATATTAAATTTAATGATAAATAATTATGAATAGTTATGAGTTATGACATTGTTTTAAACTTTTTAAAAATAATATTTTTAAACAAAGTAATCTAAATACCTCCATTAATATTTTTTATTCTATTTTATTAATTACGAACAGAGTTTAGGCTTTAAAAATCTGTTTAATAATTTATTGTATAGAATTAGTTTCATAGTTGCCATTGTGACGATAAGCGTATCGCTAAAACCTATTCGAGCATGAAATTTTAACTTTAAATAAACAAATGTCTTTATAGTGTATAATTTTATCATTTTGTTGTTAATCGTCAAACATTTTGCTTATAAACGACTTAAAGTTTAAACTTAGTTATTGATGTTTTACAAAATTTGCTTTTTGTTAGATTCTAATACACATTTACAGATTTTACTTTAATATAGTTTATGTATAGTTTGTCTTTAGTTTAACCTATTCATATAGTTAACTTACTGTTATTTTTTAAAGTTCTGTTATTATTTAAAGTTCAAGATAATTTAGCTCAACTGAAGTATATCGAAAAATTTTTTAGTACCTGAGTTGTAAAAGACCATTTTGGTTTATGATCATAAATTTATTTTAGTAAAACATAAGCTTCTTTTAGGTATATTGAAACAGCTAGGTTAGTGTTGTTTTACTGTTCATTGTATAAAATGTTAGTTTATCTTAACTTTTTTTTACTTTACTATTGTAAGCCACAATTTATATAACTATTACAACATTTTATTAACCAATTGAATATATAAAAATTATTTCACTCTTGATTTGTTGAAAGAGGTATGTTGATTGTTGAGTGTGCATGACTTATTTAATGAAAAATTTTTCAATATTTCAGTTAAATTTTATAAGTTTTGAACTGGATAATGAAAACATATCCCCACTCAATTTCTGTGTAGTCTTAAATTTGTGATCTATTACTAAATTTTAAGATATCTTTCTGCAACTCATTATTTGGTAGTGTCTATCATTTCAAATTATAGGTAAGAGTGACCATCCACAGTTTATTAACAGTGAGATTCCATTTTTACTTAAACTTAATTTTAAACAGAACTAAAACTCTCTCATGGATTGAACTCAGTTAAATTTAAAACAAAAACTAAATATATCATTATGGTGTCTCAACATTTTGAAGGTTTAATGATTACATTAAGATTTTAGAAATTGGCTCTGGTTAAACAAGCAGGGTTTCCAAAAAAAGGAGTCCTGGAAAAACCTAGAATTTGAGAAATAATGAAAAAACCTTGATTTTTGAACAAAAATCTCTAAAACCTACAATTTTGAACAAAATTCTCTTAAAAAACTTGTAAAAACTTGAAAAAACCAGAATTTTTTATTAAACCATGTTAAGTAGTTATTTTTGATTTGACTCAGAAAGTTAATTGTACAGATATAAATTTTCTTTCACCACCAAAATTTAAATTATTAAAAACACATTTTAAGAAGCTTTAAGATATATTTTCCATGTAGTTTTACTATTTAACACAGTTTTTAACTTAAATTTAATTTCAACTAATAATAAACCTTAACACCTTTGTAAAAACCTGGAAGAAATTATGTAAACCTGAGAAAACTTGCCAAAAAGATTTAGCAACCCTTAAATAGTATCTTAAGTATATAAAACGATATTAACATCCAATTAAAACAATAGAAGTATGAAAAAATTGTGACAATTGATAAAATTTACATTTAGCTGAGGCATCAATATGTTGTATAGCCAAAATATGAGAATAAGAACTTATAAGAAAAAAGTGAAATTGAAAAATAAATGTCAAAATTAAATAGCCTAAATTGGATTGTTTGGATTTGCTTTAAAATATAATTAAAATTCTATACTATCATATTTGTAAAATCATGACATTAATAACATAGTTAGTTTTTCACCTTACAAAATTAGACTTCACAAAATTATTCTTAACAAAATTAGAAATTATTAAATAGGATAAAATTCTTGATAAGAACATTTCAAATTTTTCAGACCTGATCTTGAATGTACAATTTAGTACTCATTTATTTGTTAATAACTAACAAATGCATTATAAAATATAAAAACGACTGAACTTAACCTTCTAAAAACTTTTTGGTAATTACCTAGGATGATATTGCACCAATATCAAGCCGAAATTATATTTTACTCAATGTTATTTTTAACCTTAATTTTAAGCTAAAAATTTATATTTAATAACTAAATAATAAAATTAAACTAAGCTATCATAAACTAATAGAACTTGAATATTTATTTGTTAGAACACTCTATTCACAATTGAATCTGAATTTATATAGTTTTTACTAACTACAATATGCCTTTTACAGATTTTAAGAATAGTTTTTGATATATGCCAGTCAAAGTAGTAGGCAGCAATAGGTTCCTTATGGGAGTTGAAAACTTAAATGGCAATTAACTAGAAATAAATAAAATATAAATCTATCTCTTACGTTTATTAAGATAATTACCTCAAATTTTTAGGAAATAATCCTTGCAGTATTTAGAAAATTCTCCCAGAACAAAATTATTGAAAAAAAACTTTTTTTTGTTTATTTTTAAATCAATTTTTATATTTTGATAAAAAAAAAAATTGTTTGGACAGAACTTCTAAATATTGCAAGGAACATTTCCTAAAAATTTAAGGTAGTTATCTCAAAAAACGTAGAAGATAGATTAATAGTAAAATGTCTATATTTGCTGTTTCAGTTTGCGCCTCCCATAAGGATCCTATTGTTGCCTCTCACATTGACTGGATGTATCTCGAAAGTTATTTGGAATTTTTAAAATCTGAAAAAACTATTAAATAAGATAAAGTTGTTAAAAAGTGTTATACCCCCTCTGCCCTTTATATGGCTTTTTCAATGCATCTCTGATGTGCACCTGAAGTTTTTTGTTAATACATTAAAATAATGGTAGATTTAAGTTGTTATACTGGTGTTTGATTTTTTGAAATTTATAAAAAATAAAATTTTAAATGTTAAACATATGCTCACTCAACAATATATTAATAATGGTGATGCACAGAAAAGTGCCATAGTAGAGTTATATATCTCTATTATGTTTCATACCTGTGCTAAAGTAAAAGTGTTATCATTTTAGTGTTACAACAGTTACATGGTTGATAACCTTATGGTAATACTGACATTAGTTTAGAATGTATCCTGCTTACATTTAATATAAATTAACTGATTTTTGAAAATAAATTTTATTAACACAGGGTTGCCACTTTACCTTGAAACCTGGAAAAAACCTGGAATTTGATAAATTATGAAAGAAACCTGGAAAAACCTGGAATTTTGATCAAAAAAACTGAAAAAACTTGGAATTTAATATAATTTTAACATTTTCAGTAGTAATATTTCTATTTGACACAAAAAATCTATCATATAAATAAGATATTTTTGTCATCATCAAAACATTTTTTATTAAAAAACACATTTAAAGTAACTTTACAGTATCTATTCAATATTTTTATACTATTTAACACAGTTTCTTATATAGAAATTAATTTAAAACTAAAAATTTACCCAAAAATGTGTACTTTTAAAAAACTGGAAAAATTTTTGAAAAAACAAGTGGCAACCCTGTTAACATAGTTTTATTTATCCTATTCATGTAATATCTATGTTATTTTATTAGATTCAAGATGCCCAAACAAATCAGTGAAATCAAAGATTTCCTCTTGACGGCTCGCCGCACAGATGCCAAATCTGTCAAGATCAAGAAGAACAAGTCTAACACCAAATTCAAGGTTGTTTTTTTAAAGAGTTTTTGAAAAGCTAGAGATATTTTTAAGCTAAAAACCAATGGTTTATGATTTTATTTTTTTAAAAGTTAGTATATTTTTATACCAATAAGTTTATTAGTATATTTTGATTAAATTTCATCTTAAATTTTTGCCAAATTAAAGTTACCAAAAATGTCCAAAAAAGTTATAGATTTTTGTATGTAACACATTATTTATATGATTTTCTACTAACTACTGAAAGGGGACATTCATGTTATTAAATGTCTTGTACCTCATTTACATTTTTTGTATTGTAAATTGCATAATTGTAATTGTATAAGTTTCAAGTTATAATGTTCTTTAAATAAAAATAATAAGCAGTAAACACTTATATTCTTAAAATAAAAATGTAGAATCAAAATTGTTATTGGTTACACTGTTTTATATTTATAAAATTAGAAGGTTGATTAAATTATGTTAATTATGGTTTGAACTTTAATTTAAATTTCTACAATCATTTTCTTAAAAATATAAGTTGGATTATTAAACAAAACAATATGTACTTGATAATTTTAAAAATAGTTTTGCTTAACTATGTTTAATTAGCATCTTATAACATTTATGTCAGCTTTTGTGTTTCAAATAAGTTTGTTTAAAAGCAATATTAAGTAACATTGTTCTTGTTTTAATATTTATTCATTAAATTAGTTCTCTCAATTATATTCAAATTACTATTATATTTGCCGTCCTTGGTAATTTATAAAAATGAAAGCAAGTGTGAATTAGTTAAACGAAATTAGATTATTTTAATGGTATCAAATCTAGATTTGAGAGTAACAAAAATTAAGAAATATTCAGTATATATTTACACCTTTCTTGCTATCAAAAATCTCTGAAGTGTCAAAAATTGGTTGTAACCTTTTTTTTCAGTTATAATTTAAATTTCAAAAATTTAAGATAGACATTATTTTTACCAAGCTCTAATTTATGAAATTAACATATCTTATTTGCTTATTTTATTAAATACACAAATTGAACTTTGAGTAATTAAAAAAAATATAATTAATAAAAATATTTAAGGCTGTAGATTTTTCATATAAATACCATTTACATCAATTTATAAGTTTATTAGTTCCTTGTATTTTAATAATATTTCTTTAAGATAAAAATTAGACTTCTAACAGGGTTGCCACTTTACCTGGAATCCTGGAAAAAGCCAGAATTTGACAATTTAGGATTTTGACCTGGAATTTTAATAATTTTACATTTTCAGTAGTAAAATTTCGATTTGACTCAAAAAATCTATCATATAAGTAAAAAGTTTTTGTAATCATCAAATATTTTTTATTAATAAACACATTTAAAGTAGCTTTACAGTATTTTTTCAATATTCTTTATACTATTTAACACAGTTTCTTACCTTAAACTTAACTTTAAACTATAAATAGACCTGAGAATGTGTACTTTTAAAAACCTGGAAGAAATTTGGAAAACCTGAAATTTTTTTTTGAAAAAATGAGTGGCAACCCTGTTCTAAAGATAAGATTGGATAATAAAAGTGGTATTAAATTTTATTAATAAAGTATTGTCAGGGTTACCAAAAAACCTGTAATCCTAGAAAATCCTGGAATTTTAATCATATTTTACATGTCAAATAATGAAATATTTATTAGATACAAGAAATATATCATTAATATTTTTTCAATCATTTTGAACTTTGGTTATTATCAAGCATATTTAAAGTAGAGTTACAATATCCTCTCAACATTTTTTACTAAATCTGGCAGTTTTTACCTTATACATAGTTTTATACTAAAATGGACAAAAAACTTTATTTCATGGTTGCCTTAAAACCCGCAACTTGACAATTTAGGTAAAAATAACGAGAAATTTTGGAAAAATCTCTAATTTGAAGTTTACTAGAAAACCTGTAAATTTAAACTATTTTTACATGTAAAATAACAACATTTCAATAAGAAAAGTCTATTATAAAGATTAAAAATCTTATAGTTTTTCACAAAAAAAGTTCTAATTAGCTTTACAGAATCTTTTTAATGTTGTTTTACTATTTGAGACATTTTTAAAAAACTAAAGTTTAATGTTATACTAAGACCAATATTTTTTTTTAACTCGGAAGAAACTTAAAAATAACTTTTTACAACCCTGGTAGTGTCATATACAAAAACTGCAAATTAATAATTTGTGGACATGTATTTTTTTATAATGTTGATTATTACAACTAAAATACTACTAGATTAATTTAATAGTTATTTCCCAATAAACTTTGTACAGTGTAGCAATTTTTTTTTTTAAGAACATTGAGTCTATTTGTATTTTTTTATAGAACTACTTATTCAAGCTGTACAAATAAAAGTTTTATACTGAAGTAATTTTTTGTATTTGGTTTCCTTTCAGTTATCATGTTATTTTTAAAAACTAAACACGTATTATTTAAATTCACGAATTTTATTGCTATGAAAGTATTTATCTTATATAACTTCTTTTTTGGTCATTTGTTTTCTGCGAAGAATTGTTCCTATTTAATACAACATGATTTAATGTAGTAACATTTTGTATCAAATGGAAAGGAACTAAATTAAAATACAACAGTTTAACTGCTTACTTCAGAATACACATATTTCTATGTGAGTATAAGGGCTGATGTACATTTAAACTCGTTAGACTTGATTTATCAAACCGTAAATACATGTATTAAAAATGTGCTTATTTTCAGGTAAGGTGCAGCAAATACCTTTACACATTGGTCATTGAAGATAAAGACAAGGCAGAAAAGCTCCGTCAGTCTCTCCCCCCAGGCTTGAGCGTCAAAGATTTGAAATAAATGTTTCATTCTTCGTAGACAATAAACCTTAAATAAATTGTTTGATGTTTTGAAATTTTGTGTATTGTTTTTATTGCCATTTTAAGCATAATTTTATAAAATAAAAAGAAGTAGATAAGAAAGATATCTTAAATAAATAATAAGGTTTAAATGTTGAGCTTTAATGACTTGTTTTCCTTAAAATAAAGACTTTTTAAATCAGATCAAAGTTGTATCAAATGACTAGTCATATCAAACAATAATTGATAAAATGATTTGTTTGGTAATTAGTTTTATAACAGTATGAATGAATAAATTTTATGATCTATTATTTGAATAAGAAATATGACTTGAAGCTGAATAAAGCAAAAATGTTTAAAAAAATTTTTCAAGACTTCATTAATATACCTTAAAAATTCTAAGAGGTACAGAGGTGGGCAACATACGGGCCATGTCCGACCTGCCAATAAAAATCCAACCTGAAAATATATTGATGCTGAATGGGTTATTCAATAAAATTTTTTCGCAGTAATATTGAATCTTTTATATTCAGTGTTTCCACTGAACCTGGAATTAAAAAAAAACATGTAATTTTTGACAAAATCATTAAATATTTCCAATTTTCACTCAAAATCTGATTTAGACTCTAAAAGTCCATACAAATAAAATTTGTCATAAAAATCATCTTAACAATATCTTTTCAATGTATTTAAACGATCTCTTAACGAACTAAAAATAGACCAAAAAATGTGTACCAAAAAACTGACTGGCAGCCCTCTTCGTTGCAAATTTTGTTTTCTTAGAGCTGCTTTTGAACCTACTCCGCTCTCTAATGTTTGTGATGATACACGTAAATAACTTGTAAATTGTGCCTGCCCACTATAATGATACCCATGCTGGTATAGTAAATTAGTTATAAACATTACATTATTATAAACTTTATAACATACATAAAGGTAGTAACAGCGACTAAATAATAAAAGGAAAGCATTAAATTTCAAGAATAATGGAATTTAGAAAGTTTCCAAATTGACAGTTTTAATGACATTTTTTTGAAGAATTAAATAAATGAAACTAGATCAATATAGATACAAGTCTAGTATATTGTTCAATTTACTTATTTTTAATTATTAAGTGTGAAATTAAAGAATTGTATTTCCCCGTTGGTATGAGTAGTTTCATAATATCCTTCCTAAAAGAAAAAATAAATATTTGTATCTTGGAACTACTAAATCCTACCAATCAATTTTAGGATACAGTGCTTTTTCATTAATCCGGATAGTTTCAGTCGGGAAAAAGATTCAAATTTTTCTATGTTTAAACTCAAAAATGTTTGTTTGATACAAACGTTTAAGCTTTCATGCTGTAAAAGTTTCAAATGATATTATAAACTCTGCAAATTAATTTAATATTATACAATAAACTACTGAAGCTTACATTTAAACTTTGTTCAAAACTAGTATAGTTAGAAAAACTTTATAAGTAGACTAAGTCAATTTTAAAAATCTTTTAAACAATGTTATTTAAAATGTGACCTCTTATTATATGTTGACCTCTTAAAATGGGTCAAATTATGTAAATATAAAAGATTTTTATTCAAAATTTTAAAGTTTTTTAATAGTTAACTAAGTTTTTTTATATAACAGTTCTATTATGTTTGATTTTTAATTCAAACTGTTATATAAGTTGTTAAATCAAACACTTTTTTGAGAAAAAATGCATGACATTTTTCTTAGATTTTATTTAGAAGTTATATAAGTATGACACACTCAACAGAATCAGGTTTTAGAAATGGACAAGACATTAAAAAAAACGAGTTGCACTAATCATAGAAATTAAACTCGTTTGTAAAATGGTAAATTCAATGTGTCTTATAATGGAGCAGTTTGCATATGCAGGTCGACTTTGTACGACATTTTGGAAAATGAAGTTTAAATCAGAAAAGGAGGTCCTGAGCTTTTATTATGCATTTCATAATATACAGCAGTTATATTATTTTA
Source organism: Thalia democratica (assembly GCF_965202585.1). Taxonomy (NCBI): domain Eukaryota; kingdom Metazoa; phylum Chordata; class Thaliacea; order Salpida; family Salpidae; genus Thalia; species Thalia democratica. The sequence continues at coordinate 67,619,078 of NC_139165.1, forward strand.
GGAAAAAAATTTTTTTTGTACTTATCCGGAAAAATACTTACCCGGACATGTTTACAGAAAAATCTTGCCCAAGGTGTCCGGATAAAAGAATAAGCTCTGTATTTACATTGTAAATTTACGTCTCCCGATAAATATGAAGCTTGTAGAATATTTTATTTTCAAAATTCATTGTTTTAATTTATAAATATGTTGTGCTTGCAAATCTTCAGCTTATATAAGCTTGCTAGTCTATTTTCTACCAAAATGTTAAGATCAAACAAGAGTTAACATTATAATTTTACAAAAACTAAATTTGTTTTTACTAACTAAAAAGTTAAAAATAGTAAAATCTTTATTGTTCTAAAACTCTGCTTTTAATATATTCTTAATATAGTTTTGGACGCATTTTGTAATAAGTTTTTTGTTCTGCTTTCTCTATCCTTCGAGATCTGAATTATATAGCTGTTTTAAAAGGGTAAATAACACAAGTATTACGTTTTTCAGATGAGAACTAGTTGAGATGTAATAGTCTTGGTTTAGCAGATAAATTGATTACTTTTCCATCTATCACTTGATACATTTTTACAAATGAAAAAAATATACGGCAATTACACAGAGAATTTTGGTATACTATCAAAATCCACCCTCGTTCAAAATCCACCAGATTTTTTTTACATTTTTTTTATTTACTAATTTATTTTATATATTTTTTAGTTTTTTATTATATATTTTTTATTTATTTTTCACTATCACTGTTACCCTTGACCCTCGTTCGGTAAGCGGTTCTCGAATTTGATTGGGTGGATTTTGATTGGGTGGATTTTGATCGCGTGTGGATTTGAACGTGTCCCAGAACTTTCAGGCCTAAAACGTACCTTTTATTATTCTTTCAATTTCTGCTATGAGTACTATTTCAACTAAATTAGTAAAATAAGTATTATATAATGACTTAGAACAACTTTTCTATGATACACGATTTATTTTTTTGAAAAGGGTTTAAGAAAGGGAATTTTGTGAGCTGTGTGATAAACTTTTTTTGACTAAACTAACTTTACTTCTTAAAATAAAAAACTAAAATAATGTCCTGTAAGCATAAGCTTTCTGTAGCCTGAATAAATTTATTGTCTTTAAATTTTTGTCATGACTTTAAAAATAAATGTTTATTACTTACCTTGATTTATAAGGTAAATTAGACTGCATTTTATATCTTACTCAATGTTATAGATAATAAAGAGCTGCGTTTAAAAAAAATTGTTAGTGATAAAAAAATTACCCTGTAGTATTTAAAATTTGATTAAACGTGTTGCAATAATTTGTATTCAGACCGATTAAAATATTAACTAATTCTGGTCCTAATTAAGTCCCAATTGCTATAAAATTTTATAAAAATTTTAAAGTCTTAAAGTAAATTAAGTCATCTTAAAAAACTAAAAATAATCAAAGTTATTAAAAAATACTTGTGATTAACTCATTTTTTATCAATAAATTTGTTATAGCCTAATGCTAATCTATATTACTAATCAATTACAGGCTTATTTAAAAATTACGGTAATTAAGTTCGTTTAAGTGTAAGATTTTGTTTTGATTATGAAACTATAAGATATTTTATGTATTGCAAAAAAAAATCTTAGTTTTCAAAATACAGAATAGTTTAAATATGTATATAAAAAAAGTATATAAACAAATATTTAGGAAAAATTAAAAATTTTTAAAATATAGGTATGACAAAGAACCATTTTAACAGTGCAAAAATAAAATTAAAAATAAAATAAAGTTTAAGTCTTTTAATACATCCTAATACATTAGTATTTTGTGATTTAACTTTATTGACATAGCACAAACTAAACGTTTCTTAGAGTTGTAAAACATAAAAAAATAATAAGGAGTTTTATTGTTTCCTACACATGTTTGTTTATTTTTTTTATAACATAAATTAGATTAAACTATTTTGTTATTAGTTTTTGTCAAACATAAACATCCTGGCAAATGATTAAAAAAATGCAGAGACAGCAAAAGTGCTTCAAAACAAACAATTTAAACTTTCAGTGTGTATAAATTTTTTCTACGACAAACTTTAATTTCCACTAATCTTAAATTTGACGCGCGGCCGCATTGCTTGATTGTGACATCACACTTAAGCTATCGTCAGCAGTCTATGTTATGAACTTATGTCTAAAACTCTAGTGAACTTTTCGACTAAATTCTTGTGTTCACGTGACTTTACAATGAATAAGTGTTCTTGGTCGCAGTGACATGCACCTGTATGTTTAAACACAAAAAACTGTGCACGTAGCACGTATGTTTTTAAATGTTTTAATTTTTTTTTACATGATTTTTAATACTAATTACGCTGCGTAAGAAATAGTTTTTTTAAAGCGTTATGCAAATTAAAAACTAAATTTTTATATATTCAAAAATTTATTTTTGTTTTCCAAGCAATTCACAAACTAAATCTACTTTTCCCATGTAAACAGTCAATTTGATAGTCATATAAATTTTCTAAGCTGATAAAAGTACTACAAGTTTTTGTAATCAGCTACAGGCTCTAATAAAAGTAAATAGAATGATTAGAAAAAAAAAAACTTTATAATTGAGACTACTTTTCAATAGTTGTACCTTAATTTAATAATAACCTTGTTAACAGTGTGATACCACCAAAAAAGATAAAAAAATCAAACATTTCTTTTAAACTGGCAGTAATAGATGTTTTAAGAATGTTTTAAAGAACTTATTATGACTTGTATAGAAAAATATTAAAAATTTCATTATTTTATTCATTATCAAATTAGCTTTGATTAAAATAAAGTTTTAATTTTAAGAGTTTGCACACTAGAAAAAAAAAATTAAATTCTTAATAGAAGTAAGATGTTTTATATATGCAAAAATAAAAAGCATGTACTTGTTTTGATAAAAAAAAGTTTTCTTATGATGTTAGTTTAAGAAGCCAATGTATCATAGTTTAAATATGTAACTAACTTAGTTGAATTCAGTACATTCATAAAATATCATTAAAAATAAAAGTCTAAGGTAACTACGTAATTTAAAAGTTTTGAATAAAAATTATTTTCAGTAACTTGTTTAAGACATCAACTATTCTTCATATAAAACATTCTTTTTTTATTCAATATTATAAAAAATAGTTATAAAAAAATACAAACATAATAACAATAAAAGTTATGCAAGTTACTAAAAGTCAATGAACTTTGTCGATTGCTTTATATCATGAATATACAATAAAGATTTATAAGTTAAAATGAAACCAACAACTTTATAAATAAATAAAAGTTTACTCAGCTTTTATTGAAATTTAGAACAACAAAGGTAAATTATGCTAAAGGTTAAACTCTGGTATTTAACAAGTTATAAAAGCAATGTGTTCTAAAAAGAATAAAATAAGTTAGGCCTTAAACAAAACTTTTTGAAATAAATACTTTTTTTTAAATAAAATAAAGGCACCTACAAATTCATAGTTATAATAATATTGCAAGGTTAGCTTGCCATAAGTTTTTACTTCTCAGTTTCAAGGTATAGCAGTAAATTTTTAAAAAAGGGTTAAAGAATAGTTTTATTTAAGTAGACAGGATAAATAAGCTGTACTAATTAAAATGATCACTTTTAAAAAAAGTAAGTTTATTAAGATAAATTGTATTTGTAAAAGATAGCTGATTTTAGGATATTTAGATTCGTGACATTTAATAATAACATATAAACAACATTCATTCTTTAAGTATTTGAAACTAAACAAGTATCAACTATGTTTTTTCATATACAGAAAAGATGTATATCATAAATTATCAAGCAGTTAAATAAATAATAGGTATTGAAGTTTCTAAAAGTATTTTAATTTTTTACTAACAACAATGAAAAAAACCAAAAAAAAAATTTTTGTACAAAAAGACAATACAACAAAAAAAAATTTAATTTCTAAAAAATATATAGTTTTAAAAAACGTAAACAAAAATAAATTTGCTAAAATTTATTTTATTTAAAAGTTTTAAACAGTTTAAAAGAAAAATATTATCTAGTTTATTTCTTGACACTTTTTCTTAATTAAATTATCATAAACATGGTACAAAGGTTATCTATTTAAAAAAAATGTCATACTAATTAACAGAACTCGAGTCTCTATTAATTGTCGCTAGACAGGGAACGTCATCGCTACTAAAATCTAAATTAATTTTAACTAATTTGTTTATTTATAGTAAAAACTTGAAGTTAACTTAAAAAATAAATAAATCAAACTTAGACAAGAGTAAAGTTTCATTTGATCCGATATTTCAATTTATCTCATCTTTTTATAAATTAAGATTTTAAGCTAACTTTACTTAAAACGTGTAGTGTTAAGAAGTATAGTAGAAATGATTGATAAATATAACATGGTATGTGCAAAATCTTATTACATATCTAGTAAAAAAATATAATAGATAAAAAATTTATCCAATATATTGTTTTATATATTTAAATACTTCAACACAAAAAAAAAAAGTTAGTCCAGTGTAGAAAGATGATACCAATATGATATATACCGTCGTTAGGTAATTTTAAAACTGTCAGTAGTTTGAGACAAATTTGTATAAAAAACAAATTGGTTTATAAAATGATCACTATCATGAGAACTTTTATTTTTTTTTCTTATAATCAAAAAGTATATTTTCTTAAAGAATGTATGTATAAATTGTGTAGGGTTCTAAAATGCACGAAGGGACACTTTTGCACGAAGGGTCAAATATGCACGAAGACACTTTTGCACAAAGACACTTTTGCACAAAGACACTTTTGCACAAAGACTCTTTTGCATGGCGTCAATTTTGCACGAGGGGTATTTTTTTTCTTCTTTTTTGTTTTTTATAGTTTATTTTATATTAATTTCTTTTATTAGTTTTTTTTTATCACTGTTACCTCTAACCCTTACTCTCAGTCAGTAATTTTTTTTTGTTTTTTTAATATTTTATTTATTGTTATTATTATTATTATTATGTTTTTTTCAATATTTTGTTTTTATTATTATTTTTTCTTTCTATCACTGTTAACCCTAACCCTTACCCTCGGTCAGTAACTTTTCTTTTGTGTTTTTTTTTGTTAATTAAAGTATTTATTTTATTTTATTTTTTTCTTTCTTTCTTTATTTATTTATTGTTTAACTCTTGTGCGAAATTGGTTTTTCATGCAAAAGTGACCCTCCGTGCAAAAGTGACCCTTCGTGCAAAAGTTTCTTAGTGCAAAAATGTCCCTTCGTGCAAAAATATTCCTTAGTGCAAAAGAGTCTTGTTGCAAAAGCATCCCTTCGTGCATATTTGACCCTTCCCGTATAAATTTGATTTTTTTATAATTAGAAAAAAATTAAGATTTTATAAGGTTAACTATATCTTCGTTTATTTTATAGCTTTATATACCTTAAAACTTTTTTCGTTTTTCATGATACTAAACTTTACACTTTTACTGTAAGTTTCTATAAATATGATTTAGTTTAAAGGTACAACGAAAATAGTTTTTGCTACATATTGTAGAAGTTCGAATAATTTTGTCTAACAACACTAATTTCCTTTTAAAAGTAAACAACTATGTAAAAATAAAACAAAACTCGTAAGAGTATTTTATTAACAATAATCACATAAATGTTTAAATTTATGAGAACAATCATCTATTTTTTATAACTCTAATTGACTGTTATAAAAAAGCTAAGTTTTTGTTGTTTTTAAATAAACATACCATTATTACTAATACTCAATTATCAGCACAAAAATTCGTTTTAAACTGTTTTATACTTTAGTAAACTTGTTTTATAAAAAAACATATATATATAAATGCAGCAGTATTAAAGTGCTGTTTATAGTGCTGTGTTTGCGTTTTAAAAGTTAAAAAATATAGTTTCAAAATATAAAATTTACAAATACAGTTTTCTAAAATTCTATGTTGAGGCTATTCAAATAAAAAAAAAATATTGTAAAAAGATCGAGAAAATTCCAAACACATTTTTGCTAATTTACCTAAAGTATACAAACAAGTATCTACGTTGTTAAGTAAAAACTATGTTTTTAAACTATCGGTCAAAAATTATTTGAGTTTTAGAACAGTCTGAAAAAAAATATTTGTTTTTTTAAACATAATTAATCAAGAATTATGTTATCAATAAGTATAAAACAATCAATTAAGAAAGTTTTTTATATTAGTTTTTTTCCGTGATCTGATGCAGATCACGAATTTAATTTAACCTAGTTTAATTAAGATAAAAGCATAGTACAGACAAGAAAAACTATTTTATTTGTTTAAATAACTTTACTAAACACATACCAATTTTTTTTATTATAAAATCAAAACTTCGTTCTGTAGTTTAAGATGTATATAGTATTAGTATAATATTTATTTATTTTGTATCTTGATGACTTAGTTTATACTAATATTTAAAGATAGTTATAATGTATTAAATTAAATTGATATAATGTATAAAAATTTTTTTTTAAATATCTTTTTTTAAATACAAAAGTATCACTAAATTTATATCTAGATTTTATTTTACCTAGTTTAATAAGTAATCGGAAGCAAAACTAAAAAATTAATAAAACACTTTTAAAAATTAGCTCTGACGTACTATTTTTAAAATAAAACTTACATAAAGTAAAACACAAAAGTATTTAGAAATTTATATTTTTATGCTTTATGTGTTGAGGACATAAATGCATACATAGCGTTTTCACACAAATTTTACTATTGCTTTTATTTGAGTTTTCTAACTCCACATCTTTATAAAATTTCAGTATTTAGTTTCAGGTTATTTTTTTAGACTATAGGTTACTAACTTTTTAACACTTTTACCCATTTTCAAAGAAATTATTTTTCCATTACTCTATTTATTATTGATGTCAAAATTTGATAAAGAAACAAAACTTTTTTATTCCTAATTTTTGAAATTTTAAATAACCTTGTTTTACTTTCAAATGAATTGTTTTATAAAAGAAGCAAATATTGACGTTTAAGTAGTAAAGCAGTTTTAAGAAGTATTAGCTCTTTACAGTACTGAACCTTTATAACTACTTTGTGCAAAAATCTAAAAAAAACTATACTATGATAATAAATAAACTCGTTTTAGGATTATAGCATCGTTTACAAATAATTGTATATTTTCCTAAGAGTATTCTGTCAAAAGTTAAATTCGGACTTCCCTTATTTGCACTGTTTGTTTGCACTTCTGGCACAAAATAAAAGTTTCTGCAAAAGATATTTAAAAACCTATTATTTACATAAACTTTACCCAAAAATATGTGATAAAGTAATAATTAAAAAATTAAATCAAAACGTACTAAATGTAGACAAAAAAAAGTAAAGAATCATCAGAAAAATAACGAGCACACAGAGTAATTCAATTACGTAATGATTGTAAACAAAACAAGTTATTGTAATAATTTTTGATTTTGCATATCAAATAGTTGATGACAAAAAAATAGCAAATACGTATCTAAAAATAAAAACAGAAGTTTTGATGCATGGCACAAAAAACTTGAAACAAAAAAAAAACGCCTTGTGTATGAGTCCAGGTGACGAAGTAATTCTAAACTTCTGACAGTTTTTTACAAGTTTAAACTTGTTTTTGGATATATCAAATGATTTTAAACTATCAAAACACTAATATAATAGAATCAAAGAATAATCGGCGAAAGCCTTGACTTACGTATGCCGTGAAACAAGTTAAAGCTTGAGCAAATCATTTCAACTATCAGACAAATTATTAAGCTTTCGTAAGACCGAGACCTGGGTTTCCTATTTATTGAAACTCGTCAGTCAGTCACAACTAAAAAACCTGCAGTCGTTGATTTACAAACGGTTTATCATGTTTTACCATAAGTTTATTTTAATTTAAAATAAAAAATAATAACAACAAGCGTTAAAATTTCTTTTATGACTCCTAATAAAAGGTCTAAATCAATTTAATGTCCTCGAAAGTAGACTGCGAATATTCGGACGTAAAAGAAATTTTGTTGAGTTTGCACTTTAGGGTTTGTCTTAAGTAAGAACTTAGTCAAAGGCAACTGTTTTTTTGTTTGTTTTTCTTTAAGAGGAAATGAATAAAAACAACAAATGTTTCTATATTAAAAGTCTAACTATGTTTTGAACCATTATAGAGCTATAGATAGTCATTAACAAAGTAAGTAATAGTTTGAAAATATTTATATAATTTGGTTTTGCTTGTTAGTTACAAAGTCTTGTACTGTTTTCTGTATTTTGGAAACAACTGTTTTTTGTTTGTGTTAAAAATGTATTATTTTTTCGATATGTTTCACATTAACTTAATTTTTAATTAGTTCAACTATTTGGTCTTAAAGCTTAGAAAATTTTTACTGTAGTGTAAATATATTATTTACAAGTCACATAGATACATAAATAATTAAATACTTTTAATAAAAAAAAATCATTTATTAAAGTTTGTGTTGTATTTGCTTTTTGTAATTGTCAAAAATATGATATTAATTTATAAATAATTTCATGTTAGCAAATTAAAAAAAAATCATATATTACGAAATAAGCATATGAAAAAATATATTCTATAAACTAGACTTCTTTTTTTGATTTGAAAATATTTAAACATTGCAAATTGATACTTAACATTGATGCATTTGCAAATATATCTGATGTAAATTTTAATATGGTGTTCTAGCAGTAGTTTTTGACTTAACTTTAACTTTACGATATTAAATTCATTTGAAATTCGTATTGCACCAGTAACTAGTTTAAGTGAGTAAGCTCTTAAAAATAAAAGCATGTCATAAGTGTTACAGTGTTTATAACAAAAAATATTTAAAATAATCAAACATTTATTTTCACTTACTTAATTCTTTTTAGTAAGTTTTATGTATGCGATTTAAAATTTGTATTTGATACCATAATTAAATAAAGAAAAATTATAAACAAAGAGGTACATCGTACACACTAAACATTTAAAGTATTTATTTTCACAACAGTTAATAACAATAATATTTTAAGTAGTTAGTAGTCGTTGGTATTAAAGTATTACTACTGTTTTTATAACTTCTTGATAAAAATTTAAAAAGATTTATTACTCCGAAATAGTATATTAGTTATATTTAATTTAATGAAAAAAATACTGAATTTTAGTTTTCGAGTTAAGTAATATTTTGAGGAAAGTTATAAACCCGCCCAATTGTATAATCAAAATCTAAATATTTTAAAATTTAATTCATAATTTAAGACTATCTTAATTAAGTTTGTCTATTAGAGCTTAGAAAATGTTTATAAATGATTTTATATAGTTACAATAAAAATTGTTCTTAAAAATTTTATTGATTAGAAAAATAAACTGAAATTTTCATTTTCATTTTCATTTTCAGCTTGTTAGAAAACTTAATTGGTTTTTGTTGTCGTTGTTGTTGTTTAAGCAGCTCGATAATATTTATACAAACTGTTACTAATTTAATATGTTTATTATTGCTTGTTTTATTTTTTTATGTTATTTATTGCAAATGTTTTAAAATATTTTATGCATATTTAGTTTATAATCATTCAGTTATAGACAACTGAACTACTCAATTAAACTACTATTTTTGTTTTTATCAAAAAATAAAGACCGTTTAAAGTATATTATATAAATAAAAAGTCAAAAATTAAAAATACATTACATAGCTTAGGAATTTCAAAACCACATAGAAAAACGATGAAGTGAATACGGAATGTAAAATTCCAATATTCAATCCTTTTAAAACCAAAAATACTAATTTAAGTACTGTACGTAATGCCTAGAAAAAAACTTTCCATGACGAGTTTTTTTTCGCATCAATTTGGATGCCATACCTAACATTTTTGTTACGAGAAAATCGTTTTTTTTTCGGTTAGTCTGTTTCGATTTTAGCTTGGTATTTAATTGAAAACTTAAATTCTTGCTTTTTTACAAGTTTATACCAACTAAAACATTTAAAAATGCTTTTTTGTGTTTTGTTCTCTACAAATGTACTTAAAAAGTACTTTTTCTGTAAAAAAATTATTGTTTCCTTTAGTAAAAATTTTATAATTATCGTAAGTAAATGCTGAAACAACTTCAAAATTTTTGTTTGAAATTTTTTTTCTACACTTTTTAAGTCCTGAAAAACTTAAAGTAATTTTTAAGGTTGGTTTACTTTTTTATATTTTCTTTTATGGATTATTTTTTTCTAAATCTACCAATGATATTACAAACAATTTAATTTTTTTGACTTAACTTAAGATGACTATAACAAAAAAAAAAAAACTGTATGATTCGTAATAGTTTATTTCAAAATAAAAAGCGATTGAAAAAGTAAAAAAATAAATTTTGATTAAAAAAATCTGAACTGCAATTAAAACTTTTTAAAGTTTATTGATATAATAAAATTAACATTTTTTTGAAAAAATAAATAATGAACTTCAAAGGCAAGCAATTAGCAAGTTTATTGAACACTATTTTATAATTTAAGAAACATAAGATAATCTAACCGAAAATGTTTAGTTCTTAACAGTTGAAACTATTCCTAATCAGTTATCGTAAAAAATAAAATATCAAAAAATGGTAAAATTAAAGTATTCTCTAAATTACATAAAACTATACTATTTTTAGTGGCAATGGTGTTGCTTAAAAGTATAAAAATATTTACCAATAAACTAAAGTCTATTAGACATCAATTAAATAATACACAAAAGTATTTTTTAGCTATGTATCGTTGTGTCTCATACTAATACTGTAACTAAGGACAAAAGCTTTGTATATGTTAAGAAAGTTCGAAAAAGTAATCGCAAAAATAACAAACTAATTTTCTAGCCACTTTATATCATAAATAAGAGCGCTTGGCGATTAGGCGAAGTACTGGCATTCCAAACTAAAATACTTTGGAAGTTTAATTTTCTCAATAATTTTTCCTAACTTACTCTCACTCTCTTGTTCCTTGTTGGAAAATTCCAAAGGCTCTAACTTTTTTTTTTCTCACAGCCTTCAGAAATCTTTTAATTCACTGTTTGTTGCGAAAAATCGGAAGAAGTCAGCATTTTTTCCGGAGAGCCTCTTTCTTGGTCTGGGCTCGGTGAGCCAGAATGGTATCCTTCGGAAGTCGGAGAGGTCTTGTCGGCAATTATTGACGCTTTATTTTCTTCACTGTACGAAACTTGTGTAGACAAAAATAAGTCTTCAGCTGTCTGGCAAGATGCGTTCAGCTTTTCCGGGCTCGCAACGGCTTGCTCAGCGACGATGTTTGCTTTTTTTTCTATATATAATGGTTTCAGCGAGTCTTGTAGTCCAGATTTATGTGAAGGTTCTGAGAATGTGCTTCGATGGTAGGAAACTTTCTTTTGGGATAAGTTTGGAGCACTGTATTGTTGATTGTGACCGATCAAGTTGTTGGCTTCATGGTTTTTAGGGAACATATTGAGATATTTATTTCTTATTTCTTCAACCATTTCTGCTGTTTCCCCAGAAAGAACGTGTTGATCATCTTCTTCCAACTAAAAAAAGATATAAGAAAATTATGGTAACTTTAAAGCTAGCTTTCTATCAAAAAAAATTTTTTGCCACGGATTTTCTTAAAATTACTTAAACGCTGATCACTTAAAAACAAAATTAAAACAAAAACACAAAGAAAACATCATAGTCTATTTTTGCATAATAAATTACAGACAGAATATAAATAAAATTGATTTTCATAAAAAATTGAAAAATTACAATAATTTAACTGAGAACTTTAACATAGCCAAAGCGTCAAACGAAATAAAAGCTATATAGAAGCAGCCTGTGGCAAACAATAGAAGGCATGCGCGTACGTAGTCAAACAAATTACCTCAAATTGATTATCGACACCTTTTTCGAAGTTACTCATGCTTGTATTGCGCTGCCCATTATCCGGTGACGCAACAGATTTCACCGCGATACTGGATTCACCGACGCCGATTAAATCTTCACTGAAAGAGAACGCTTGCTCAGTTTTCACCGCTGCTACTCCCCCGCACACTTCCTGGCTTTCGAATGGCGAGTACTGTACCTGGTCGTGAAAGAGTAATTAGATAAGATAAAGGCATATCAAGTTACCTATTTTGTATGAATGTTTTGCGTTATTATTGTAATTATGCGAATTTTTAAGACTCAATAAACCGTTTAAACACGTTTAGTTTGGCAAACCTTAAATTTCAGAACAAGTAGCCATTAAAATAAAAGTCTTGACCGAACCAACTGATACAACCGCCAGTTTCTTTTTAAAAGTTTTACCTTTTTCAAATACTAAAAATAAAACTTTTTTGCTTTCGACAGCTTTAGCTGGTTTAAATATAACCAAACATCTTGAGCAAAACAAAAATAGTTTTTCAAAAGAGAGAACTGAATGGCAAGCAGCTGCACGCTTACAAATCGAAATTTCCACCACCGTGACTTCGACGAAAATCCACGTCTCGCAGCCAAGAGCACGAAAAAACTACTAAAAAAAAATTTGGCCGGCGAAAACTTTTACACACCTGTTGCTTCGCGTAGTTCGGAGCCGGCTGGCTGTACCTCCTCTGCTGCTGGTCGTTTGCGTCTGCTTGCTGCTGTCTCAGGTTTATAAGTTCCCGTTCCATTTGTTGGTTTTTGAAGACGATTTCGTTGGTGTAGCTTCGTTCTTTTTTCACCATCGCCTTTAAGAAATTGACGTTTAAATGAGTTTGTCAATTTTTCCAACATAAATTTATTCCGTTAGTAGAACTGCACTTAAAAGTTAAAGTATACATGATGTTAGATGAAAAAAACTATATTTTTTGACTTTTAAAGGTTAAGATAGTTGCAAAAGAAAAAAGAAATAAGCTTAAAAAATAACAAGTTTACTTTTCACATAAAAAAAGTATGTAAAATGTTAAGAAACTTGTGCTTGTAATACAGCAACTTGAGATTAAACACGAATATTTAATTAAACCAGTTTCTCATAAACTGTTGAAATTTTTTTTTCTTAAAATTAAAAGATTTCACAGAAAAGTTATGGAATGCATACCCTCAGGCTTAATTTTGGCCACAGCGCTGAAGTATATTGCACCGTACATTTTTATTGTTTTTGTTTGTTTTTCATGGTATAATTCAATATTTTGAAGGTTTCAACTACTTGTTTTTTATTATGAAATGGTTGTTTTTCTCATTTCAAAATTTATGTATTTTTAATGCTACTTTAATTAGTAAAAGAATGTGATCAAGTTTTTATATTTGTATTAAAGCTTGTAGTAAATAACTTTTTTTCGAGGATTTCAAAGTTAAACTAGAGACTTAAAATGAATTCAAACGTTTAATTAGAAGAAAAAACAAATTTTTTGAAAAAACAATATTGCATAATAAAAAGCTCATGACCTCTCATAAAAATTCATTAAAGTTTTTAATTAAATATTTCTTAATAAAAAAACCAAATGTACTTAACTATTTCCCATGACTGAATGTTTCACATATTACTAATGAAAAATAAAGTTACAAACAGTCTTATTATCAACATTATAGTTTGAGTATGCCAGGAATGTTTCGTGTAAGTGAAAAGTTCAAACCAAAGCAACGCTATAATGTTATGTCAAATTGATTTGTTTTTTTTCTTAACTTTAAATTTTATAAAACGCTTTGTTTGAAACTTTTAGTACAAAAACGTTTCTTAGTTGTTTTGATATAAGCAAAACAAAAAAAAAAGAAGTTTACAATAGGCATTGTGTTTGAAATTTACTATTTATGTTATAAAAACGTTTTTAAACTAGAATTAAAGAACACATACTTTATTTAAGCACGATTTTAAGTATGTGACGTGTACTTTGATTTAAATTTAAAACTAATCGAACTCACTTCTAAATGGCTGATTTGACATTGTGTATTTTCAGATGATAATTTCATTTCTTCTATTTGTTCCTGCTGTTCGTGCATTCTTTCACGGCATTCAACAACTTCATCGCTTAATTGTCTGTTTTTTCCTTCTAGTTGACGATCTAAAAAAATTATATTTTGTTTTATCAAGAAAAATTAGCACGTGTAAACGTTTGTTTACACACTTCATGAGTAATCAAATAAACAAAACTTAAAAATTGTATCTAACATTGGTGAGAAAAATATCTACATTTAAAAATATAGTGAATGAATTATTGTAATCAATTTAAGTTTTTTTTTAATGATTAATCTGTTGAGTGTCTAACAGAGTGTAAAATGTTTTATTACACAACTTTTGGTTTTAAGAAACAAAAAATATATTTTATGGCTAAAAAAGAGGTTTTGTTCAAAAATTGCTACATGTATGTAATATACTTGAAAGTAAGGAAAAAAAATCTCTAACATAGAAAATACATACAAAAACTTTAACACGCAAAGGTAAAACATACTTAATCGCCTAAAATATTTTATAGGAATTTTGTCACGCGATGGTTAAGATTTATTTTTGAAATTTTGAAAATAGTTATAAATAGCGAAAAATTTTACTTCTTGCACTGATACTCTTTTGACAAATGAGTTTTGTGTCATAAGAAATGACCTTTTAAAATTGGATTGTTGTTAAGTTTTTAATAAAATACTTAAACAAATAAAAGTTACTTAACTATGTACATCTATTATTAAATGATTATAAAAAAAATAATCAATATCTAAACACGTTAGCAATATTTGACTGACATTTTGAGCTAGTAAAAAAACAAAGTACATATATGTAAGCTTTTACTTTTCACTTACTTTTGACCAAGTAATCTTGTTCTTCAGCATTGTGGCTGCTTCTGCTCGTATCATTTTGAATTGTCGATGCAAAGTGGTTGTTGCGACTCAGCATGCCTTTCAGCTCGGTAATTTCGTCTAGTTTAAAACAGTATTGTGATTAGTATGTGAGCTACTAGCCTTTAGTGTCTATTTTAATTTTAAGTAATATATTAGAGTTGTTGAGTTCGAAAAAGATATCAAAGAAAGCTTTACAGTTTTCTGAAAACTTAATATTTTTTAAAGTTTCAAAATCATATTTTATAAAGCCTTAACTAAGGCTTATGTCTTAGCCAACAGTTATAAATGACAATATGGAACAAACTTTAGAAATATACACAATGAAGTTTTATAAGCAAAAACATTGAACATTGAAATTACTTTGTTTTATTTTTTGTGTTTAAAAAGACAAAAATGTTATTGTTGTTTGCTTAAATTCACGAAAAATTTAAATTACTGTTTTGCATATTGCAAAGTATTTTAACTGTAAATTCCTACAATAAATTAATAAACATCAGTACGTACATTTATAATTTATTTAAAAAAAAAATAGTACTTAAAAAAGACTTAAAAAGAAGTATTTTTCTATTTTAGTTGATACTTTTTGTTGTAATATAGTGAAAAATTTTTTTTTTCATAAGCAACTAAAAGTTTAATTTCGGAAAGTATTAAAAAATACAAAAACATATACTATTTATGCTGGAAGCAAAAACTATTTGATACTTGGGATATGTCGTCTAATTAATATGTTTTAGCAAGTTCAAGCTAAGTTTCTTAGTTGAAAAACTTGAATTACCTTACATAGGTAAACCTAGTGATAAATAACCTTAAAATGTCGATATGCTAAATTTTTTGCTAACAATTTGTTTCAAACGTATTCTTCTATGAAAAATTTTGAGCATTTATACTTTTGTAAAGCTAAAGCAATGGTATTACGCGAGCATTTTTCTCTCACTAGCCAACATAAGAATGTTGTTCAAGTGCATTTAAACCTCCCCCACTTGTCTTATGACTTTCTACTACTGCATGAGTGCAGGAAAATACATCTCCGCATTCCAAAGGGCTAAAATAAACAACTTTTTCAACCACTTTTATGTTTTTAGCCGCGGCTGTGAGCCAATGTTCATTACAAAAAAAAAGCACTTTCATAATTTATAAAAAAAAAATTGTAAAGCATACTTAACATTTAATTTAAATTGTTTAGCTTTATCTGTAGTATCTGTGGTTTTGGGTCAATATTGTTTTAGTTATTATTTTCCTATACTTACATTATTTTCCTATTATAATAAATCAGCCAAAATCTAAAAATCAAACTTAAAGCCACTAAAATAATTTTACGATGTCTCACTGCTAAGTAGTATAAGTTCTATGTCTTTTAAGCTACTTAATTTTGAAAGAAGGAAAACACAGTGCACAAAAAGTGCACTCAACTACTTAACGATCGTTTGAGTAAAAACAGATTTAATTTCTTTCACACCACTCTGCCGCAACACTCTTTAAGAAGCATAAAATTTGAAAAATGAAAACACTTAAGGTGAAACTGCGGTGCTTGAAAAGCAGCAAAGCAGACTCGCTGAGGGCATATGATACTTTACGACATTCGAAGTGAATTTTGAAAACTACCGTAATAAAGATTTTTTTTAGAAAAAAGCTATCTTGTTTTTAAATTTAAACTATTTACAATTTTGAAAGTGAACTGCTGTAAAGATTAGATTTGTAATGTATTATTTTGAAATTTTGAAAGTAGTTTAAGAGAGTCAATAGTGTACCGAACATGATACTTAAACAAGAAGTAGTTTATATATTTATTGTCTGAATCTTAAAATGCTAATAGCTAAGATTTTATATATAAAACAACTGAGTGTATATATTCACAAAAATGAGTTAAGATAAACAATAAACGTTATTCACAGGAAAAAAGTTAGAATCTTAAAAAATTAAAATAGATCAGATGTGTCTTACTTTTTAATTCAATATTTTCCATCGTTAACTGCCGATTTTCTTTATTTTGACGCTCTTCGCATTTAGCGTAATGTTGTTCCAGTTTAATTTTGCTCTGATTTAGTTTTTGGTAGTCTTCCATCAGATGGTTGAGCTTTTGATTGACCTGTCAGAGCAAATACTATAAAAACACGGGATTAAAAGTGACTCATCAAACGAAAAACTTTGCTGAGCGCCTGGTTTACGTTTTTATAAGGTGTAGTTAAAAGCATAAACTTATTTAGTTTAGTGAGGCTCATTAAATTGAACGTAAAAAGATTACAACTCTTTGTAACTAACGCTTTGCATCTTCTTTAGATCTTTCTTGCACTTGCTGTAGTTGATCTTCAACGCCTCCAGTTCGATCTCATGCGGAGAGGGATTGTGCGCGAGCTCCTCCGACGCGTGTGCGTGATGGCTGTTCGGACGACTCCCTGCACTGCTCGAGCTCCCGCTACCACCACCGCTGTTATACCCGAAAGACCCGCCGCTGTTGCGGTAAAAACCCTTGGGAACGTGCTCTCCGTTGTTCTGAGGGTAACCCCCATTTTCATAGCCGGGGGTTTTTAGCACGTGCTGCTGGGGGTAACCGTTAGGTGTTCTGATGTCACCTGCGTACTCGTTTTTGTAGCCCTGTCCCCTTTGCAAGGCGGCCATGTTTGTGCCGCTGCCGTTGCGACGGATCATCTGCTGACCGCTGCCGCTCTGCTGCCTCGGGTGGCTGCGGACGGGTGTGGGCGGGTTGATGGGGGTGATGACGAAGGTCTGCTCGTAGATGTGGGGTTGTTGCTGTTGGGGGTAACTAGGGTGGTAAGCTGGTGACTGCATGGAAGGACTCATGTACCCGTTGCTGAAAAATTTGTTTTGTTACATAATTTGTTAAAATTTGAAAAAACTTATAAAGATCCTATTGATTATGCTATAGTTTTTCTGATATGAAATATGGCTAGTTATGGTTAAGAAGTATCCATAAAAGTTAGAGCTGTAAGAAAGCAAAGTTTCTTAATCCCAAAAAGAACTTCCTTAAAGTCTAAATTAGGAAATTCAAAACTAAATTTTATAAAAATCAAGTTATATCGTTACTACATGGGGTACTACATGGGGTACATTCAAACTCAATTTAACGTGAATTACCTATTAGAGTTGTTTAACTGTTTGATTGCCAATGAGCTTGGTCTCTGCGGGCTGTTCTTCACATTTTCTAGCGCATCTCCGGAGCTGTTAACAGAATTGAGGGCATTCCTTGCACCGTTGTTGGAAATACCCTGGTTGTAGTACCTTTGCCCCTGAACCACTCTTTGGTGATGTTTTCCGAAGTTGTTCGTTTGAATCAAATTGTTGTTGGACATTTCGCTTTCGTTCAAATTGTAAACTACTGCTGGATCGGATGCTGAATTGTGTTTGTTAGTTTTTCTACTTGCTGATTTCGAGTTGTACTTGACCTAAATTCAAGTTTTTTTTATTGTACTTTCATTATATTATTCTGTAAGTGTAATAATAATATGTTTTTCTATCTGTAAATAAACGTTCAGCTACAGAAAAAAACAATTTTATAAAAAAAACCATATAAAATAATTTAAATGAGTTTTTTAAGACTTTTATAATTACAACACACATAACTTGTTCACAAACTAAAATAAGTGTGAATTTATAAAAGTATTTAACGTTCTATAATTTTTTTTGATACGTTTTATGTCTTCCAGCTAGGAAATTCCTTGTAATTTTTTTTATCGATTTGACTTTTGTGTTAAGAAAACGTTACGTAAGCAGAGGAATGTGGCAAATCTACAACACATGATCGCTTTCGTAATCTTTAAATGATTACGCAGAACATTTAAATTGAGTAGAACTTATTTCAAAAAGAAGAAAATGGACACAATGAACTGTTTGTTTTATAATAAAACAGCTTTTGGCGCTTAAATAATTAAAACATTTTTTAAACTTTAGTTTAAAATTTTTAACTAGAAATTTATACTAAGCTGTACTTTAACTTTAATTTTTTAATCTAAAAAAAAACATTGAAACAAAATCAGAGCAAGAAACATTTAATCAAACTGTTATTTTTATAACTACAACTCATAGCCAATTTACTAGCTTTAAAGTAACAAAAAATTTTGAATAAAAGTTGTCTAAAAAGGTAACCTTTCTTACAATTCTAAATAGCTAAACTAGTCTGAAATTTTGTCAGCCGTGTATTGTTTTCTGTTGCATAAATAAATGTGTGTCTGTCGATTTAACTTTAATTAATTTTTTTTTTCTTATCTGTAGAAAAACAAAGTGTTTTGCATTTATACGAACTAGTATGAACCCTTCTAGTATTACTTCAATTATATCAACTAGCTTTTGTGTTAAAAAACAGTAGGTAATTCAGACTATAAACTTTTTAATAGGTTGTAGGTAAATAAAAAACTTTTACTTTAACATTTTATATATTTATTTAAAACTTAAAATATATTTTAAAATGTCAATCAGTAGGTTTAAGTTGTTTTTAATGATACCCTAGTTTCAAAATAACATACTTGAATGCTTTTATTCACAAAAGCATTTTCAGTATAAATTAAAATTAAGTTTTGATAAAGACTTCATTGTTGTAGAGTTTTATGAACGCAGATATAGAACTCATTGTTGATAAATATTTGACGGCTGATGCTATCAGCTTCTCGCAGCTGTTTCAACTCTATTTTTAGAATCTCGCAAGTAAACTTTGAAAGCATGAGAGTCGTAGTGAAACTATTTTGGAAGCTGTCAGTCAAAAAGAGTTAACTTCTACGTTTGTCAATTAAAACTTATAAAATAAAGCTTTTTTGCGTATAACTCATACTTGAAAACTTTCTCCAACAAAAGCTCGAGGTTTTTTGACAAAACAAACTGTATTTGCTGAGCCTTACCAAACATTTGAATAAAACTGACTTATAAGCAGTCTGACTCACAGAAAGAAAGAAAAAAACGTTCTGCAGAAAACAAACTCCCTTCTGAAGGCTCGAAACTTTCTCTTTAGCTGTTGAAATTCGCATAGAGCTGGATGGCGTCAATTGGCTTGACGTCTCGGCTGACATCTGAAATTAGACGCTGCCCCTTGGAGAATAAACTGTATAATGCACACATACAAAAGAACTGATGCCTTGTCATTTCTAATTTTTCATTTCAATTAGATATCGTCATCGACACGCATGACCGCGTCTGCAGAGGCTTATCCTGCCAAGCGTGATGCATTATGTCGTTGGCGCAGCACCAAGAAGACTTAATGAGTTTTTGAAAGAACAAGACATATATTTACAAATGTGAAACTTTGCTTAAATGAAAAAACAAAAATAAAATCATGCCTCTGAACAAAATCACGTGAAAATAAATTTTTAAATCTGTACCTGAAAAAAACAACTCTAAAATTAAAACGCAAGTCAAGAAAACGAACGCTAGCTCCCCGTCTAGAATTTGTTCAGAATAAAAAAATTCAATTCTGCGTCTCAGCTGCTCTACTTTCTCGAACAACTTACTTCGTTCTCTTCGTTTTTGATGGCTCATTTCTCTCGTTTCTCCTTCTCGCTTTACTCGCAGCTCGAACGTTGGCTGCATTCCATCGAGAGCCGAGAATGAGGGTTAAGGCTTTTAAAACCTCGTTCTTTTTTTAGCTATTTGTGCTCGCTATAATACAATTTCATTCAGCGGAGAATTCGGCTTCTTGGCCTCGGTCGCCGTTCTAATTTTAATGCTTTTTACGCCGCTCGATTGGCACCGAATGACAATGAAAACAATTTTTATTTCGAATAATGAACGCACGGCGCACGGCGAAATACCTTCCGTTTGTTCAAGCTCACCCGAGGGCCAGAGTTAAAATTTTCGGTGAACTACTGACTTTTACCAATTCAAAGTAATGTGCTGCTTGAACAGTTTGTTTTGATTTCAGCATGATTTTTATGTATTAGCAAGTAAAGCATTTCGCTAACGCGAAAAGTCTCCTTTATACAAACAATTTCTCGAGCTGGGTTTAAACAAAATAAGGAGTTTATGAATTTGTTTTCATTTGAAACGCCAACGCGGAAGTGCTAAAAAGATAAAAAAATATTAACATATTTTCAGCTTTACTACATAGCTCCGGCAGTCGATTAGCAACAAGCGCATCTTTTGTGCTGGATGAAAACAGATAAGCTTATTACGTTTTCTCAAAATGCTTCAAATTCTCAAGCTGCTGAAAAATCTCGTGACAAGCACAACGCGGTCAGCGCTCTAATACAAGCAGGCGATATAATTTCCAAAAGCGAAAATATTTTAAATACCTTATATTACAATTACAACAGTTTTTTTCGGGTGTTTGTGTGTGCATGCCATCGCAATTATATTTTGCTTACAAGCTCGTTTTTGTGCCATTTGTTTCTAATGGTCGTTAGAGGCTAGTTTCGCTGTTGTATCTACAGCGCTGCTAAATAAACAATGATAACATTCTTTTTACGCTAAAGTAGTCCATTGCAAACAAATGCGTACATTTGGTTTTAACAGTTGTCTAAAATATATCACTCTTACTTAGATACTGTCTTACAAATGTTTTTTATTATTAACCATTTTAAGTAGAATAAATATTTTCAAATCTAAAGTGTTTTGTTCTTAAGCGTTAAGTGTTAAGAAATTATAATAATAGTAGTATTTAAGTAACGCAAAATTAAACTAAACTTGAAAATACAAGTACACGAAGTAAGTCACACACAAAATAACCACAGAATACCTAAAAATGTTAGCAGTTTGCTTAAGCTTAACTGTTTCAACAATTGTGTTCTATAAAATGAAACTATCTTAAACGTTCAAGAACTAGTATAGTTAAACAATATCTCAATTGCATATATCGTTAACCACCTAAACAACTTTCAAAATATATCTAAGCTTAATTGTCAAAAGCATGCGCTTTTACTTGAAAAATTTAGAGAAACGATAAAACACCGAGAGAGATAGGCATATAATGTTTCTGAAGCATTATTGAAATTCCTATCTCTAATTGTAACAACAGTGTAGCGAGTAATATTTAAACTCTCGCTTCTTCTTCAAACAACGGCATGAAAGCTAAATAAACTTTCAGTTTGCTCACATTTTGTTTATCCGAGGTGCTCGTATGTAATTAAACTGAACCACAAACTCGTTAAATGACTTCCTTCAATGTAAATATTTTAACTTAGCGTGTTGTGCTCACAAAGATTTAACATATTTTTGGTAGGTTTTAGTCGATAAATCAACTGTAGCGTATTGAATTTTTATTATTACAACGTATTTATACTTTTTTAAATAAAACTCGCGCCAAATCATTTAACTTACAGAATTAATACAAATTTAAATTTAGTTAATTGTTTGTGAATACTACATTTATTAAAGATTTTTTATTTATTTAGGATTGTTGTACAAATACAAGCTTCTTATTAAATATAGAATAAAAGTATATGGACTGAATATATTTTAAGACAGAGTTATAAATTAAATAAAAAATCATAAGACACTAGATTAATATAATTAGAAGTAATTAGTAATAATCGAGTTTTAAAGTTGTAATTTTATTTCAAAATTCCGACGAAAAAAATACTGTTTATGTAAATTAGGTTTGAGCAATTTAAAACACAAGAGAAACGTTAAAATTAGTTGAATTAACAAAACAACATTTTGCAATATATGAAAACTGGTCGAAAAAGTTGCATTATAATTTAAATGCATAACTCTTAAATCAAATAAAACGCAACGAAGCGTAAATGCAACAATGTTACGTTCAGCTTATATTTCAGTTTTATTGTTCGCTTGTATGCTTTTTCTTACACATGTAATACAAAAAAAATGTACCATGTTAAAAATATATTAAAAGTATATAATAAAAAGTTAACAATTACACTGACCTGTGCTTTGTTGTCAATGTGGTACGGTACTAATGGCTTGTTCTTGTAAATTTTTCCTTGCAGCCAACTTTTACGAATTTGCTCAGCCGAAGGTTTCTGGCTGTTGCTTTGTTCTGACAAAAACACTTCTCCTGGCGTGAGCTGCCTGTAAAAGTAGCCGGGTGTCTGAGCTTTGCGCGCGCTCGGGACAGAGTTTTTCAACGCAAACTCCTTTTTGACTTCTCGTCCAAAACAGAATCCATCCCCGTCACCGCTCTTTGACTTTACATGACGGCCGTTGGAAAGCCTCTTTTCCGAGTTGACGCTTTGGTAGCTGAGGTCGAAAGAGCGATAAGACGCATCGTGGCCGTTGTGACGCGACAAAGACTCTTTGTTGTCGGAGTTTTTGTCTGGAAAGTTTCTCAGCAGAGCCTTGTACACCTGGTTAATTTCGTCGTTCGCTTCACTCGAGTCCATGCTGCAGTTAGAAGGGATCCTGTTGCCTTCATCTTCAGTGTACGAAACGAAACTGTCCATTTTAATGCAGCTTCGAAATGAAATGATCGAAATGTACAGCAGAGCGCTGTGAGAGGAGCGCTTTTTTCTTCACTTGTTTTTCGGCTATTTTAAATTCCCGAGATTTCACTTTTTCTCAACACTATGGTAATTTAAAAGAAAATTTATAGATTGAACGATGATTGTAAGGTATTTGTCTCTTTTTTTATATGTGCTAGTCAAAAATGATTAAGCTTCTTTGGAATGTAGCCAATTGTTTTATATTTACAGCTTTAATCTTGTATCTATGAAAAAACTAATTGGTAGTTAATTTATCATACAAAAAAATTTAAGGAATTCATAGTTTTGTTTATTTCTGTGAACGATTAAAAACTGTTCGTAAAAATAATTTTATTATAATTGTTATGACAGGACTATCTACGCATTTAAACATTGAAAAAACACTAATGTTAAATTACAACTGTTTCCAAAAAAAAAAGTTTTATCATTACGGAAACAAGAAATATTTGGACAAAAACTAACTAGAACAAAACTACTGGTTTTAAAATACTTATTCTTAAATTAATATAATAAAAAAAGGTTTTATTATATGTACTACAAACACTTTGTACTTAAGTTATTTATAAATGTTGAAAAGAAATATAAAACTATACAGTGGTTATATTTAATTAAAAAAAATCTTGATTGTCAGGTTACACTAAGAATGCGCCATAAAAACTCTTCTTGACGCAGTTAAACTAGTTTCTCTTTAAAATATAATACTTGTCAAATCTATTATTAACTAGCGATATAAAAACTTTCCACTTAATTTAAATAGTTTATCAAACTTAAATACTTCTTATTTTTCTCCAATGTTGCAAAAATCTGTTTTTATATCAGCATCTTTCGTCAAAGTGATAAGAGCTAGTATGTGCTATAAATTTTATTGTCTGAGTATTAAATGACAAAGAGAAATTAGATTTAACAAATAAATATAAAAGAGGTAACTATTTGAAAAGTTAATAACATGCTTTATTTCTCAGTAAATTATACTTATAGTACTTATATACTGAAAGCTCGAAAAAAAAAACAGTGTTCTTAAAGCCTATTTAGATTGTAATAAGTGTTCTTGAAAATTAAAAAAATTACATTAAAATAAAAAGAAAAGTTTTATCTATTTAAAACTCAAACTTTTTGTTCAAACTATTCAACTAGATTTTCAAACACTTAGACTTGTTTTCAACATAAATTTAATTTTTTAATGACACACTTGTAGTCACAACTTGTTTTTCTTATAGGCAAAAAAACTTTAAAACAAGCACATTCACAAAAAACAAAGCTCGTCACAGGACTTTTGTCTAATGACTAGGCATTACTTGGCTAATCCAACAACAAAACTCAATAACTGCTCAGATTAGCCACGGTTTAAGTATGCGACACAAGTTAAACGAAAGAAAAAATCGTAAAAAAAGCAAAGGCGATTATCTGCCATGCCAGAAAAACTTCAAGAATTTACAGACACGCTACGTGTGTGACGCACGAAAAATTCCAATTGCCATTACGAGCCGCCTTTACTACTACCTGTTGTTGCCAGTGGTGGCTCCTAGCTGTTGATGGTCGCAGATAGAAAAAAAAAACGGTTGAAAAAGGGAAACTCTTCTGGCAAACGGTGATTCGTTGTTGAGGAATTTGCAACTACGATCATTTTGTGCTTTCCGTCTCCAATCTGCCTCTTACTTCCTACTTCATTGTTTGGAAGCTGTGGCTGTGCTGCTGGCTACTCACCTCTCAACTGATCAGTTAATTTCTTTGAAAAAAGAGTTGTTGTCGGTTTAAAATATGTGTTTTGACAACAGCTTTGTTAAAAACTATTGTGTTACACAAACTTTTGTTAGAAAAAGTTACTATGTATTTAAATATTTGTGGTATTCTATTTATTAATTGTTAAAAATACCTAAATAAATTGGTAAAACCAGATCTGGAAAAGTAAATCTAGTTTACTTCAAGCCAGACAAGAAAGTTTTTCAAATTTTTTTTTCACAACTTATGTCACGAAACATGGTTTGCCGTAGAACCAATAACAGATTTATGTAATTTCATTATTGCTTAATTACAAAAAAATCTTGATTGTGAGTACTTAATTAAAGTTAATAAAAACTGTAGTCTTTCTTTGATTATACAAAAGCACTTAAATTGTTTTGACCATTGTATCTAAAAAGCATACCTTTAAAAAAGGAGTTTAATACTTTTATAAACAATTTTTTGGTGTAAATATTAAGTAGTTTTTTTTTTTTCGAAAGTTTTACTGTATTGCAAAACCGATCCTAAACATTTTTAATTATATAACTGTAAAACTTTATAGTCACATACACTTATATGTTAACTATTGTATTTTATACTTTTTTATTAGCTTTCAAAGTATTGCAAAAATGTGGTTTTTTGACTAGAAGTCGAGTAATCGATCACAATTCCGTATTTATTTAGTACTTTGCTAATATTACAAAAAAATAAAACAAAAAAGCTTTTAGATAGAAAAAAGTATGAACAAATAAATGATTAGCCAGAACTGATTCATTGCTCAAGAATTCAAGTATTTGATGTATGCGAGACCGCAGAATGTGCATTATTAATATCAGCACACACCGCTTGCTTTAAAACTGCTTTTTTTACTAATCAATAAAAGCTGTTTTTCATCAAACTCATTCGTGATATTACGCCTCGGAGAAGCAGCTGGCCTTAAAAATCTTTTGGTTTTCTTTTGTGTGTGAGTGCTTATCAGTAAAATAATTTATTACCTAGTGCTTTATCATGTATTATTTGCAATGCTAATTTGATAAAAGTTTATTTCTAAAAATGTTTAAAAGATAGCCGTTTATATATCTATTTAAATTAAAAAATATTTTTTGTCAATTTGAAATTTTAAAAATTAATTTGTGCTTGGTAAAAGCACCATGTAATTAAAGTACATAGTTAGCAAGTTGATTGTAACTCTTAACTTAATGTTTGATTAATTTAAAAAAATGTGAATAATTAAGTTTTAAATATTTGAAATTATGATTACTTTTACACAGCTAAATAGATATTCTTAGTCATTATTCTTAATCTCTAAGGATAATTAGTCATTAAATCAGCATTTTAAACAAGTTGTTTTGCACGTTTGTACAGTAACCCGTGTGAAAAATTAAACTTTTATTCGAAAAAAAATTGTTGTAGTGGAATTTTGCGCAAAAAAAATTAAATAAAAGTGTAAGAGCATCCTGTTTTCGCTAGAAAAAAACTTGAAAGAAATGCACGAAAAAGAACAAACAGAAATCTTAATTTAATAAAAACATGAAATGAATGACAAACGCAAACATTCTTTCTCCGTGACTTGCATAATAATTCTTCATTCAATTTCGCACTTCTGAAGCATCAAAAGCATTCGAAAATATTTGAGAGATGCTTTATTCAACATTTGTGTTGCAAGAAATAATATTTAGTTTACTCGTTCAAATTTTTTATTTATTAAGTGCACTTGCTTTAAGTTTTGTTAATTTTACTTTTCTCAGTAAAGTTTTAAGAATTTTTAGAAACTGCAGATTTTTTTTTCTTTTTTTCAATTTTAATCAGTTTAAAAAATGTTTGCTAAAATTTTTTGAAATAAAATATTTCTGTTTCAAAAATTAAACATAAGCATTATAAATTTTACTATTTAATAAATATTAAAACTATTTTAAACGTGATCCGATTAAGATTAACAGTAAAAGTTTTTCATATAGCTACTGTTCTATAAATTTATTTAAAAGGTTAGATTTTAAGTATTTATTTTAGATACACTGTTTAGAAAATGTAAGTTTTTATCAAATTGTAATTTTGTTTTACCTTTACTAAATGGTTATAGAAATGATTTACTGTATACGGTATTTTAATTTAAACTAAATACCAAGAGTTAAAAAGAATTATACAAGGTTATTATCATTTTAAAAAATGTATAAATGTTGTGAACTACTGAATTTTAACTGTAGCTTAATTAAACTTGATAAGAAAAAAAATTGCTACACAGAGTTTAAGACTTTTAAATGGTCGTTAAAATTTAGGATCGTTATGTCATTGAAACATTGAAGTATCATTTGTAAACATTTCTAATATGTTTAGAAATAAAAGTTACGGTTGACAAATTTAATTTAAGATTGACAACAAACATGTACTTGAAGCATAATTTAACTAATGAAATATAAAAAAATATTTCCGTCTAAAATAGTAAAGTTTATAAATTAACAGTTTAGCTAAAATAAACAAGGTAAATTTCACTTAAGTATTTTTAAAACAATTAATCTAATAAATATTAAAAATATATTATGTGTACAAAAAATAATTAAATGCAAATGGAATCACTTGGTTTTAATTTCAACCAACGACTTGTAAAACTTAAATGCAAAATTGTAACAAGAATTTAGACTATACAAAGTACGATATATAACAGAATAATTTAACTTTAAGATGTTAAACTTAAGCAATATTTTACAGTAGATAATAAACATAGTATCGAGATAAAACTAAAGTCTTTTAGTTTGTTGTTCCGTGAAACTAGGTTTTAGAAGTTATTTTTTAGAAAATTTAGTGCTAATAATGTTTATGGTAATCTTTAATTTAATCTATATAAACTACATGACATAAAATTTAATTGAATTTACTTGACTGCCTGAGATGAATTTATGTTTTTATTGTATGATGTTTTAAAACCTACTATTATCTTTACAGTAAATAAGTTTTATTTAAAAAAAGTATTACTTATATAAATTTTATAATGATCGCAAAACATCTATTAATCTAAGTAACCACAAAAATGCTAAAATTTTCTTGAAAATAATTTGAATTATTTAGCTTTCAAAAAGCTTTCAAGAAGTTAAGCGATCTTACTTTAAACTTAAAAGCTAAAAGAAACTTTTCTTAGAAATATGTATTATTGGTTATATGTTAAAAACACCGGATAGAATATGACAAAAAAAATTAAAACCTCTTCAAAGCAGGCGTGAACTTTAAAAATAAATTATTTTTTGTTGCTTTTATTAAAAATTACAATATAAAAGCAAAAAACATTGTACTAATCATTTATTGCTTATTATTTGTTTATTATTCAAAATAAAAATACAATAGTTAATAGAAATTATTTTTGTGAAAGCAACTGATATTATCTTAAACTATTATTATATTTAAAAACATATGCTTGTGGAAACACAAAAAAAAAGTTTGAAAAATAGCTTTTATTATTCTATATTTCGTTTAAGGCCATTTTTCGGATCAAAATATTTGAAATGTTTAAACATTTAATAAAACTACAATATCTATAAGGGTCTTCTTGTTGGTTGTTTTGAAAGATAGAAGTTTGTGGACAAAACGGTCACTAAAAAGAGTTAACAATTACTATTAATCCAGCAATTACTATATTATAAAAATATACAATAAAAAAAAGTATACCAGCATAATAAAAACCAAGTTACTATTTTCGGTTTCAGAAAACGATTTAATTATTACTAGGTATAAGTTTTGCAAAGCTATTAAAATTAAGATTAAAAAATATTAAAAAGCAACAAAAAAAGTGACATTTGTCAGATATATTTTTTAAATGTAATCTGGCTTTTAATTTTAAAACATTAAAACTATACATTTCTGTTGCAAAACTTAGTTTTTTAATAAGAAAAGGGCAATAAGTTAAGCTATACTGTTAAAAAGTTTATATTTAAAGTTAGTTTATTGAAAACATGTTTAAATATTTAGCAGATGTTTACAAATATTATTTTAAAAAGTAGTTAACCTTTATTTTTTCTAAATTTGGTATATACTTTTTATTGTGATTACAGGAATCATATTATTCATTAAAATAGTACTAAACTTATTTAATGTTTATAAAATTTGAAAAATGACTCAACTAAAGTTTTGTTAAACATTTTATTAAGTTTACTATTGTCTAAAAAAGTATTTTGTTTAAATTTTTTAAATGAGCCTTATTAAACATAGTTATTTAAGTATGTCAAATTAGAATCAAATTCAAGAGTAAGCTCTGATAAAAGCAGAGAGTTACGCCCCTGGTTAATAAACTGTCATGTGCCTTCCTGTTACACCTGTAGCTGCCTCTTACACCTTTAAGCCATTGATTGATCTTACATTTATTTTGCATTAGTTTAGTAAAACTGAGACGTGGATAGTCATCTAGGTGGTCTAAGTTTTAAATATGCTTTGCCGATGCTTGATTCACACTGTAAAGGTAAAAAAACTTTAGCATCAGAAGAGTTGCCATAAACGAAGTTTTTGTAAACATAGCGATTGTAAATGTTTTGGTTTTTACCAGTTATGTTATCGAGCTGTTAGTCTTGATAAATAAGTAGTATGAAATAAAAATCTTTATAGCCGTTAGATTTAAATAAGGTTGATTAAAAGCCACTGTGCTTAAAGTAAAAATACACTTTACTGTTAAACTGCAGCCAAATGACAACTATGAGTGGCAGTTACACAGTGGCGTAATAGGAGGTTGTGGTTTGTATTGAACTATTACTATAATATATAAACTTTTACACACATTGATTTTTTAGGTAATAATCAACATTGCAAATTTACGTTTGGATTAACAACCTAAAACACCTTATAAACTTTTTCACCATCAGTAAATTAAAAAAGTTATAGAAACAGAAACAGTTCGATTATAGTTATAATATACTTTTTTTTCCAGTTTAAAAATTAACTATTACATAAATATTTTTTACTTAAAAACAGTATGTATCAAATACATTTTGTATTGTTGTTATTTAAGGTTGATAACTTTATTTGTAGATAATTTTTTTTAGTTTAAAGCATTTTATTGATAAAATCCAGATCTATCTGACAATCGTAAATCTTCCCTTATTTAAAGTGTTAAAAACTATTGATTTTTTTGCGGTCAGTTTTGAGTTAAACTTAAGGTACTAAAACTTTTGTCATAACAATCAAGCATCTTGGTTGATTTCAAAAAGCATAAGACCATTTTTCTCGTTTACTAATTAGTTTTGACTTTTCAAAAAAAAGTCAACAAAAGGAAAATTTGTCTTAGAATGCTGAAGATTTTACGATGATATTTCTTTGCATTTATAAAAATTAGCTGTTTTTTTTATATTGGAATCTAAACAAAAAATATTTGTTTACAGACGGTCTAAAAAGTATTTTATTGTGCATAAAATAATGTCTAAGTTTCTAAAATCATCCTCATGGTATGTGAATCATTATTTGTGTTTGTTTTGTCTTTGTCGTTAACTACAAATAAAAATCTACTACACATAAAATTGTTTAAAAAGTAAGTAAGCTAGTTAAAGATATTACCTTTTTTATCAATAGAAAATGGCTAACAGGGAATTGATAAAGTAAAAAAAAAACACATAGAATTTTACCAACTAGGTTTTTTGAAAGATAAGTCGAAAATTATGGTGACTTTTTTGATATAAGATATTTTTGACCAACTGATTATGAATTAAAATAGGTAGTGTACGCTTTGAGTTTGGGTTTGGGAAACTGCGGCCGCAAGCAAAAATATGCATTTTAAGAAATATTTTCTTCAAAAAAAAAAACTTTTTAACTCAATAAAAGAACAATTTTTTGCTTAAAACTTACAATAAGGCTTTACTATATTAATAAGTAACTACTAGTGTTTTATTTTTGCACATTTCATCAATTATTTTAAGATAGTATTTTTTTGACTGCTATAATTGTTCTAAATAACTGCGGCCCGCGTGCAACTTTTTAAAATAAATTTGGCCTGTTACTACTGAAAAGCAGCCGATCTCTTTAGAAACTTTTTAACATAAGTATCTGTATCAGACTCTGTATTCTTCACAGTGGCGCATATTGAGCTACAAGATACTTATATGATAAAAAACGTGTCGTTAGTAAGCTTGCTCTAATGATGACTTAAAATAAAAACGTTGAAAAAGGTTTCCTGTTTATTAGATTAATATCTGAATCTATTAGTAATGCATATGATACTGTGAGTAGTGTTTACAACTTTTTAAAAATATGGGCAGAACTCTCAAAAACTAGAAACCTATTTAAACAACTTAGGCTACTATGAGAATAATTTGCAACCAGGTCTATTATTGGTACGATCATTAAATTAGTTTCTTGATACCTGTTAAAAACCATTAGAATAGTGATATTACTTTGTTAACAAAAATAGATGAAATCAGTAAATTAACTCTTATTGTTACCTAATTATAAAGTTAACGACTTAAATAAAGTCATAATATACACATAACAAGGAAGTTTCGCATATACATGAATAATTGAGTAACAGTTTTTCTTCCTAATTATATAAACTAGAAAGCCGTTTTGTTCAAAAAAATTCGATATGTTTTGTATGGTAATAATTTCTTTACGTCTTTAAAATCTCGATAACATTAAAATATTTAACCAACAAATTTTGCAGTACCAGAATACCTTTTCAACACAGCTTATTGCAACTTCGTCCAAAACTTTCAGTAAAAGCTTTGGTCTTATTTTTTGAGAGATTTATTTTATTTAAAGTAGCCAAGTTGAGACACGGTATACAAAGTTTTTACATTTTCGATATGCTTGCCATTGATTTTGACTAATGGTAAAGTATATGTTCCTTGACTTAGAAATTTAATCTTCTAAAGACTTATAGTAAGGCCCAAATCAGAGCATGCCGATGAAAACTGACACAGGTCTTGGGTAGAGTGAGCCACGAGTGCAGCATCATCAGCAAAAAGAATATCACGTATTGTGACAACCTTCAGATTTCGCTTTGTTCTTAGACTTGCAAGATTGAAAGGTCGTCCATAAGTTTTTGTCTGGAACTTAAAACCAGTTGTTGAGGAATTAAAAGCATGCTTTAATAGCATTGAAAAGAAGATTCCAAACAGAGTTGGAGCAAGTACGCAGCCTTGCTTTTTCCACTTTTGATTTCAAAAGAATCAGAAACACTACCATCATATTGGATGATTGCCCTAATTAAATAATACAATAATTAAAAAAATCAATACAAAATCAATTTTTTTAAATTGAATTACAGTAACCTCTCGCATCTTTACGCACTCGTTACGTTACGCACTCTCGTTTAGTTACGCGTTTTAGAATTCTAAAAAATATAAAAAATAAAGATTTTATTTCTATTTAGTATTGCATTAATTAGGTTTATTGTATATTTTTAATTTAAAATATGTTTTTAAATGCTAACTCACCTCTCTATATCTTAAGAAAAAAATATTGTAGTGACACAAACTTGTCACTAATGTCACAGAACAATTTGCCACTAATGCCTCCGTGAAACTTTCTTTAAATCCTTTTAAAACGTGTAGAATATGAGTTTTTGCTACATTTAGAAATTGTACCAATCAAAAACTTGATTGGTGAATTTTTAAGGTCTCATAAAATTTACATAGGGGTTGTTTTCAGAAAAATTTCAAAGCGCAATGGTGGTAAAGGCTAGGAAGCAATTTTTTTGTAGTGTTTTTCATGAGATTCCCCACGCTGAAAAAAAAAATCATACGGAAACTCGAGGGTCGGGGCAACAGATGCACCCTAATAAAGCTAATAAAAAATGATGAAATTTAGGATACAGTTTTCACATGTAACTTACTACATTTAATTTTTTTAGTTGCTAGCTTATTTTTAGAGTTGTGAACTTACTTCTATAGAGTTTATATACCAATAGCTTTAATCTCTTTTGAAATTTTTACATTTAAGCTTAGAAATAATTTAAGGGCATTAAAACTGTTTTTTTTTTATACTAAATATCTTTAAAAACGTTGTTTTTTAGAATAAAGCAAGACATTATCGTGTTGTAGAAATTTAATAAACTGCATCAACAGTTAAGACTTATTCAAAATGTTACGAGTTTATACAATTTAATAACAAATGATTTATTTTTGATTTGTTTGCTTGGTGTGTTTGCATTGAAAAAAATTGAACAAACAAAAATATATTTTAAGTTAACTACTGTACACAAAAGCAGCACACATATTGTTGATTATACTACAGCATTGTTCAATCTAGTAAATATATGTAATGTATACATACATTCATATTTATTAACATGAAAAGTCTTCTTTCTGTTTTTAGTTTGTTTTTTGTTCATGGTTAGTTTTTTAGATTTGTGTTAAGTTAGTTTTGTAGAATAATTTTTATTAAATTTTCAGTTTTTACTTATGAATGTCTTTCACCATTTGTTAGTGAGGATTTAAAATGTGCAGAAACTGGAATATGTAAGTTTGCATAAAGTTTATTATTTAAACATTGTTAAATGTTTTTCTTAGACTTCAATACTGATTTTAACAAATTCTAAAAATTAAGTTTTAATTCTTTATTTATTTTAAGCACAAAAACACAAATAAAGCTTATATTAAAATAGATATCGTAAGTATTTTGTACTAAAAAAATAAATAAATTTAAATAACTTGTAAATTATAAACAAATTTTGATTACAGCTAAAAGTGAATTAAAAGTGTACACAAGCACATTAGTAGTAGTTTCAAAAAATGGATCAAGTTTTGAAGAATCGCTTTTTATTGAATCAGTTTGTTATTTTTGGTTTTGAAAATCTAACTAGTACATATTCTTAATTGATTATGTGTTATTGTATTCTAAATTAGTATAAACTAAATGGCATCGTTTTACAAAATAATTTTTGTTAAAAACATTAAACTCCTTTTTTATATATACTTTTTTTTAAATCAATATATTGTTTATGTAGTTCAAACATGTTATGATAGAAGATTTAAAAAAAAAATATTTCAAATTTAGTCTAAAAACCTTGCTTTGAACAGGTTTCAATGATGTATAATGAAACTCTACAAGGTTTTAAATCTATCAACATTTTGTCACAAGATAGTCTCTCTTCAAGTCAACATAAAGTAAATAAACCTATATATTTCTAAGACGATGGTTGATATAAAAATAAAACAAGTTAACAGAAAACTATTAGAAACTATAACAACATTCTTATCGTGTTTTAGAAATCATACTTTAGTTTTATTGAAGCAAAACTTGTCGAAACTTGTTTTACGCATAACATTTATATGTACAGTTAACAAGAAACGTTTTGGTTTTTAGTTTTTAATTGTTATGTAAATTTCAGCTTTGTCCAATTACTTTTATTTATGTTATAGTATACTTTTCTTATTAAAATTTAAAACTATCCCACAAAATAACACAGTTTTGTAAATAATAATCCAAAGAGGATTTTTTATTTCATTATAAACATAAGACATCCCATTCTAAAAACTACCTTCAAAATTTAAGATTTCATTTCAAGTTTTATTTATCAAAGCGTCTAAAGTTTTATAGTTGTACAATAGTCTAGTTATTGTTTCAAGGTTAATAGTGTGGTAATACATACTTAAGAATTATTAAAAGATTTAATGAAATTAGTAGAACTTTTGATTAACATTATGTTTTAAACAATCACAATTTATCTTAATTTATTTAAAAAAAAGGTGTATTTTCTGCCTAAAAATTGCAAGCAATCATCCTTAAGTGTAAATAAAAATAACACTTTCTGCGAACTGTATATGTTGTACAAAGTTTATAGCTTTAGTATAATAATTCAAATTTAATTTAGGCTTATGAAGACAAAGATTTTATTTATATAATAATATATTTGATAAATACTGTATGAAACATAAAAAAGTTGACGCATAGTTTTGTAGTTTTAAAACTTTATATTTATAACAAGTTTTTAGACCTTAAATATTGATAAATAATAAAAAAGTCCAAAAACAAATTTATTTTAAGGGCTACTAACAATGTATTGTAGTTATACATGATTTTCGTGCAATTAATTTTAGTTAAAAATCCAGATAAACTTTCAATCAGTTTTTGAAATACGTACGAAATATTTTTATATAAAGGAATTAGGTTCAATTCAGTTTACTCAGTCTTAATTTTTTTTTGTCTTCAGGTAAAATAAAAGCATTTGTTTTAAGTACATATCAAACAGGTTGTTCTTAAAAAAAACTTTTAGTAATTAGTATTTTTA
The DNA here is from genome assembly GCF_965202585.1 of Thalia democratica. Classification (NCBI taxonomy): domain Eukaryota; kingdom Metazoa; phylum Chordata; class Thaliacea; order Salpida; family Salpidae; genus Thalia; species Thalia democratica. Next base: position 67,654,047 of record NC_139165.1, read on the forward strand.
GTAAAGTTTTCTATTTTAAAACAAAGTCCTGATGGTTTCGTAGGCTTAGCTACTTTGTAACCATTTCAATTTTGAGGGTTGGGATACTCTACGTCTTGAGAAACCACATGATTAGCATGTGGTGCTAAAATTTCTTTTGTTATAGTGTTTCGGTGAAAACTATTTTATTTTAGGAAAACTTAAACTACTAGAAAGGTTCTACAGTAAACTTGTGTAAATTAATTGCAAGCTCGTTAGCAATGAAGCTGATAATTAGCTTCCATTGAACTTACCGTTTCTTCCTGTGCACAGTTTTATTTTCTGTGGAAAAACTTGTATAGGAGTTTTTACTTTTACTATTTTCAGTCAAGTAGGGAACAAAAAGTTTCTTCTGAGCATTGCAATATTTTATTTGATGATACTAAGAACTATTTTTATAAATATTTAATACCACGATAATAAAGCAGTCAGTATCAAAACTGCAATTCTAAGTTAACAAATATTCTCAAGACACTTTTATAGTATATAGCTTGTCGTTAACTATTTAACAGAATAAAGTAGTACTAGAGAAACAGTAATAGGCGAAAAAATACTTCATAAAAAACGGACTTGGTACGCATCGAAATAAGACTAATCTGTTGTAAATATATAATCTTTAAACGTTCCTTTAATCTAGTACTAGTGAAAAATTGTATACTGAGTTTTTAAAATTTTATAAATATTTTCAAAAAATTATCTATTTGTAAATTTGAACAGTTATAGAAACTTATAAAAAAAATGTACCGTACAGCTCATCATACTTTATTTGAAAGCCTATAAATCACTGCTTTAAAACACACAAAAATGTTAGAGTTTATTTTCAATTCAAAAATAAAAACTGATAGTACTCTTTTACAAGTAGTTATACTAACCCTTCAACACTAAGTATGTTCTTGCTTCATATAAATACAAAATTTTAATACTTTAGTTCTTTATGGCATTAATTTTATTTTTTTGTGCATACTTATTTAAGAGAATAATAATCATTGCAGTATATGAGTATGTATAAAAAAAAAACTTTTAGTAAAATATATTACATATTGTTAACACAATAAGTACTTTTTTGTATCAAATTGCACAATCAAAAGTTTTAAAGTATTGTAATAAATAAAAACAAAACTTGTAGATTTAACTAGTTAAAAAAAATCTATTTAAAAGTTGTAAAGATTTTCTTATTAGAATAGAAAGAGCAATTCAATTCAAAGTTCATATAGGCTATTTTATTTTTGTGTAACATAAAAAAGGAAATCTTCTCATTGTTTTTAGCATCCTTATGCCTTTTTTAGTCCCTTTTAAAAAAAATATTTTTGATAAACAGATTAAGAAAACTGCTGGTTTTGTAATAGTTTTATCGTTTTTAACTAAGCTATTTAAAGTAGTTATAGTAAAGTTAAGGTAAAATAAGTAACGTATCAAATTGTTATAGTTTTGTTATAATATTGTGTTTTTTTTGTTATTTTTTATTTGTTTCTTTTTAATTTTGATTTGTATTGATCACTGCTTTTCATCCGTTTTGATTTTAAATTGATTTTGACGAGCTTATCAGTTGCTTATTTCTATTTACTTAATTTTCTCCTATCGAGTATCTGTTGTCTAACTACAAATTATTTTTAGTATATTTTACTGTATTATTAATTTAAATTATTAGTAGAAATATTTTTAATAAAATTAACTATTTGCATTAAACTTTACTTAAGTTACATATGTTATGCTATTTACTTTAAAGTTTAAAATTTTATCAACTTAGCTACAAAAAATTATATAAAAAATAATGTAAAAGAAAAAAAAAAGTTATGTAGGTTTTAATTAGTAACCTAAAGTTTTTATAAATTGTTTATTGATGCATTTAGGTAAAATACGAAACATTGTATGTATATAACATTCTCCGCTCACAAGGTACTAACAAAATTATTGAGGCAACAATCAAAAATATCACGTATATTGATGCTTACTTATGGAGTAGTGAAACATTTAATAACAGCTATAAAGTAAATTTATCAGAAGGTCTTACTGTAACAGGTAAAAAGAGTTTTATGTATAAGATTTGCACCTTTATATGAACAAACAAAACTGCAAATTATAAAAGTTTTCTTGTATTAAGATAACAAAACTAAAGTGTTAATTGTATAAAGGATCAGTTTAGAGCAGGGTTTCCTAAAAGAGGTCCAAATGAGCAAATAAAAGGTGATAAGCTGTAAAGGGGCAAAATGGGGGTCTTATTTAGTAAAGGGGCGATCTAACTTACACTAGATGTTTTTAAGTTTAAAATTAAGAGCCCAAAAAGTCTTAGGTACATATATACAGAAATTTGAAACTTACACTAGATATTTTAGGGTTTGTAATGAGTGGGGGCGATCATTTTTAATTTTTGAAAAAAGGGCGGTTTGAAATTTAAGAAACCTATGTTTAAAGTTGAGCTAGATAGAAAGTAAGAACTTTACGTACGGGTTGTAATAATACTTTTTATTTATTTATTTGTTAAGCTACTTAAGTAAGCTCTTTAGTACTTTCTGAGAATAACTTATCTGATTAGCTTAATTGCTTCAAATTTATTTAGTATTGTTTTCACTTTGGTATTTAGCTAATAAACTATAAAGAAATAATACAAATAAAGTCGTTTATAAAAACTAAAGTTTATTAGGTTTTGTAACAAAGACGATTAAAATATGATAGTATACTCAACTTAAAATTCCGACCTTTCAATAGTTTTTTGATACCTAGTAGTATAAAACGTCACAAACTTTATTAGATTTATTTTTTATAATATATTTATGTTTTAGTTTTACTTATAACCTTTTTATGTAATTTTTTCATTTTAGATACGCATTTATAATGAGTACTATATTTTATTTAAAAAACAAAGTCAATTTTTTTTAAAGTATAATTTTACTCTTAAATTAATTTTTAAATATTGAAATCAAATTTATTTTTGGTGTTAAGTCATATGCTTAAATCAGTTATTTAGTCTAGTTTCGTTAAGCAACTTTATTTAATCACATCTAATTTTATTAACACCAAGGTTTGATACAATATAAATAGCTAGCTTAATTTATTTTACAAAATAGTTGATTTTTTTTAGGGTTTGTGTAATTAATTTTGTAGATATTATAAACACGATAGCAAATAAACAGTTTTTAAAACTTTAAAACTTTTACTTTTAAATAATACTTCTTTATGTTTTAGAACTATTGAATCTGTTTTAGTAATAAAAGAGTAAATAAAATGCTTATCAATTAGAAAAATATTTTCAGTACTGAAGTACTATTAAGAACTATTTTAAACAACCTTTTAATTTGATCAGAAAAAAGCTTATGCGGAAAAACAGATTGTTTGTATGGTACTGTTTGTACTGAAAATGGAATAGAACTTTGTTGCCAGTCAGTTTGCTGTACATCTGAGTATTGTTATAATGGAGGAGTTTGTTTTCACAACAAAAATAACTCAAACCCTTCTTGCAGGTTTTAGAGATTGAGCACAAGAGAAATAAATTTTTAACCTTTTCATATTTTTTACAAGATAGTTTCTAACAGCTGAAAAAATAAATATATTTTTTGTGCTAGGTTTAAAATTTTAAGAAAATGAATAAATTCAATTCAATTAGTTTAAAACACATCAAGAAAACAAAAAACATTAATATATTTTTCCAACCATGTATTCAATCATTAAAACTAACTTTCATCTAATAGAAGTAATATTTTTAAACAAACTAAGACTGTTTTAACAAAAAATATGTTTTGTAAAATTTTAATTTTTCACAGCTGTCGGGTCTATACTACCTCAGGGTTTGTCGGTGATCAGTGTAAAACTTACTTGCATATTTGGATGCTAATCGTTGTATCTATTTTGTTCGGGCTATGCATTGTTTGTACGGTCATATGGTTTTCATACAGTATTTTCAAGTTAAATAAAAGGTCTGTGTAATGAAATAAATGTTTTAAACGTTTAAAGTTTTAAAGTAACTAGGACAAGATGCTGTTTAATCTTTATTACATTTAGTGTATAAAATAATTTAAACTTTATAGTAAGGAAATTTCCTTAATTATGGTATTTATTAAGAACATACAAAGAAATACTAGAAGAAATTGAGAATAAGAAAAAAAATTCTACCCTGGATACCAAAGAGAATGATCTATACACAAAAACAGTAAACAAAAATATTAATCACTGCAATATTATGCTATCTTGATACAATTATTTTAAAACTTTGAACATTAGTCTGCTATTGTATTTTAATAACAACAAACAAGGTCTTTTATTCAAGACAAATATATTTCAACAAATTTTCATCAGTGTGAACCAATTGTAACAAAATAAAGAAAATTTATACTTAAATAGCCTTATAAATACATCAGAAGTTAGTTAATCAAGCAAATACTTATTTTAAATATTTAAAATGTAGTATTGAAAATAAAGCCTAAAAAATGTAATACATATTAAAAGTAAAAAAATAGAAGAAATTTTAAATCGTGTGAGTGAAAAAGATACTAAATATCAGGTACACAAGTTTAAACTTTTAATCAAATCAACAGAAAAGAAAACTGTCATCACTCTACAAAACTTTAGAAAACAAAATCGGTAGAAACGAAAAACAAAGTTTAAAAAGCAATTCCAAAACAAAACTAACACGAAATATACCAGATGAAGATAAGTTCGACGAGGTTAGTTTTGACGACGCTATGAGCGTCAGACCACCAGTTCCCGCTCCCAGGAGATTTCTACCAATTTCAAGATTGCCTGAAGCTAATACTGCAAATAGGTTTCAAAACGATGAAAATCAAAAATTTACTTCGGACATTGTGAGTTTTGTTTGAAAGTACGAACAAGATTAGCTAATCATGTTTTATATTAAAAGTTTATATAAAAGCTTGCATAACTTTTAGTTTTCATTTATCATTTTGCACTCAGTTGTTGTGTTTAAAATAATATTTGTAAAAAGTTTTTAGCTATAATTTAAACTATTTATGTTTTATGGGTAAATCCATTTTAGTTAGTGCAAGTTTACAAAATAAAGACGTCTGCAATCGTCTTATGTTTATTACATATATCCCGTTATGTACAAAAGACTGTCATATCTGACCAACCTAATCTAGGTAATGGATAAGCTTAAAAATAAAATTTGCACAGAGCATCATTCATGTTTATAAAAGAAAGCTTCGGCGCACATTTACTAAATAAAAATGTATTTATTTATAAGGTTATAGTTTAAACTGAGGGAAATTTTATTCTAAACATTCAAACAAACAGGATACTAACAAGTTAAATGGTAATGTTTCTTTCAAATGTTTTAGAAAAAATCTATAACTACTTTATCTTTGAGAGTAGTCAGTATTGATTGTGTTGGTTGTTATTTTAGATTAAAGTTCCAGATCCAGCAAAGCTCAATTTGAAGATAAGCTTTGCTGGATTCGGAACTTTAATCTAAATTCACGTCAAATAGGAACTAGATAGAATCAGTTTTTCAAATCAAGATCAAGCTTAGACCGGATACATATATTTTTTTCAAATAAAATGCTGGTTAGATCATGACCTTGGCAAGTTATGGCCAGATCCGGCACTATCTGGCGTTTATGTACGGTATAAAACTATTTTAATTACTAAACAAAATAATACAATTAAACATATTAAACTTTATAGTAGTCTTTTTGAAAAAAAATATTAAAATGTTATTTTTTTGTAGACGTTTATCAACCATATAATAAATTCTAAAGATTGTTTGCTTGGTAGATCGGTTATCAAAAAATTGAGAAACTAGTGTTATTTCAAAAACATAGATATAAATTCCTAAAAGCCTAAAAAAAAGTCTAGTCTTTTTACACACTGAATTTTACAGCGTACAAGTAAAGGAGCTTTCAATGGAAGTACTAAAATTAAATTTAAAATATTTATTTAAATAAATTTAATCGAAACAGATACATAAAACTCCAATATTTAAAGTTACTTTAAAGGTATTCAGTCTACTTATTTTTCAGAATAACTCTACATTTAGTGAATATTCTAGTTATAAGACAGAAAGTCCCATAAATAAGAAAATAGTAGAAAAGTCCACACATTTATATGATGAAGTTCCTCAAAGTGAGACTAGTTACTGCTATGCCGATGAGGTTGCAACAATTTCGCAATCCGTTATAAGTTGTAGAGACTTTGTACTTGACGAGGTCAAGGTTAGATTGAGTTTCATAAATTTGGTCAAGTTTTAAAAGTATGTTTATGAAAAAAAGCATTTTTTAAATCAAACATTTTAACTTTACACTTTATGCAGGTGACAACAGTGTAGAAACCAAAATTTAGATAATGGGGAAAAGTAGCTTGTTTATTTGTAAAATTGGAAAATATAGCTGGTTGGAATTATCTTGTTTTGCTGCTCAACAGCAATCGTAATATTAATAGATAATTTAAATTTTATAATTTTTCTTGTGCTTTAAACTTTCCTTAAAAAAGAATGAAATAAAGGTTAAACATTAATAAATTAATACAATAAAAAAGTTTAGTAGAAACATTTAAAAGTAGTTTTAAATCTCAACAACTTTATGCATAAGTAGAAAAATCTATTGTGGAGACCTAAAAAAGACTTTCAATTCAAAAATAGAAGACAACTACCTTAATTTTTTTTTCAATCTTTTTAAGACCATATTTAACAACGTTGATTATTATTGTTTCATTTTAATTTACTTAATAATAAGTGCAAACAACTTGTTTTAGATTGATGAATAAAGCACATTTAAGGTATAAATAATTATTTGAAATATTTAACAACATTTATTTTTAGTTTATTTATTTATTTTTTTATAGACTACTTTATTTCGTTTAATATAAATTGTCAAATTTTATATAATTTTCCTAGGTCATGCAAAGGCAAATTAATTTATAATCTATAACTTTTGAGTGATTAATGTTTTTATACTTTTTGCATCATTCTTTATTTTTAAATTTATAGACTTTTCAAAACATGCACGGACTGAAAAATTTTTATAATTATGAAAAATAAACAATTTATTATTTATTTTTAACAATGTAGTAGTGGTTTTGAAAAACTTAAAACACATTCATATTTACCGATGTTAGGATTTCGGTAAAAACACTAAAAAACTAAGGTATAGAATTTATTTTATCAAATTTAATACAAAATTGAAAAAACCTACTTGTAAAAAAAGTTTTTTCATAACAAATGTACACGAGAAAGTGTTAGACGAACTATTAGTTGAAAAATATTTTTAATATCTGTTTAAAATACAGTACTATTTATATTCAAGTGTAATTTTTTAAAATTTTCTTAGTTGTTAAAAATACTGATATAGTTATTGTTTGACAATTACAAGTGAGCTATTCGTTAGTTTACTTTAACAAAAAAAACGCTTAAAATTATAATTTTTATAAAAAATACACTAGCTTTTCTGCTTTTTATAACGAAAAGTTAAAAAATATTTGGTATTAAACTTCTATTTTGATTTTGAAATAATTTTTTAAGTAAATTACTTAATTAAAAAAAAAAATTATAATAATTTTTTTTATACATTAAAGCAAAACAATCTTGAAAACCGCTTATAAAACCATTAGTACAAGTTGTTAAACACTTATTTTGTATACATTTACAACCAAAGTGTTCAAACATTCGTAATATAAGTAAGGTTACCTAAGACTTTAGAACTTTTTTTTACAAAAAACATTAAGAAGTTGTAGGTCTCCTAATAAAGACTGTTTTCAATAATCTAAACCATTTATGATTATTTTACGTATATAGTTAGTTAGTAGTACGTTTTCACCGAAATTATAATTTTGAAAACTTTGATTTGTTTATTAAAGAAAATAATAGATAATTACAAGTCACACTAAAAAAATTTTTGAAGCAAAGAAAGAGAACTAGAGATTTTTATATATTACATAGTTTGAACACATTTTAGTTAAGCTATATTGACTTTAAATAACAAAGGAGCTTTATAAAAAAGTTTTATTTATTTAATCTGTTTTAGTACCAATAACTACTTGAAAAGTTACTAAAACATATCATATAACTATTAAAAAGTTAACAAGACGTAAAAAGTTAGTCAGTGATAAAGTTAGTCAACAACTTTTTAGCATAACATAAACAAAAATAAATTAACTATTCGACGCTAGATTTCTTTCATATATATAACTTTTTTTTGCCAATAGTCATCTACAAAGACTATGTACTTCTAGTTATTTCTGCATATGTCGGTGGCAGTGTTTCTGTTTCGGTTTCGGCTAAAATGTTAGAACAATTGATCAACTATTTGTGGTTTTATTGTTTTATGCTTTAAAATAGTTAATATATAAAAGTGCATTTTGTGATAAGAACCTTATTTAATTGAACTAAGCTAGTATATTAATTTGATAAAATCTTTTAAAACTGTATTTTAGATTTTTATAGAAGTTAGTATCTTATAAACAATATGTGAAAAAATTTATAACTAGATTTAAAACAAAAAATAACCAGTTAAGACTTTTAAAGATTCGAATAAATATTAAGTTAATTAGTTGTATACTTTTTTCGTAGATAAAACATCTATAATAATTTTTATTTTCAAAATAGTTTAATGTAAGATTAATAGCTAATGCGCTACAATATAAAACATATCAGTATTTAGTCAGTATGTTATTAAAAAAAGTTTTCCTATAGATTTTTCAATTGCAATTGAAAAAATAATCAAATTGTATAAACAACTCACCGTCTAAGTCATGCAAACTTTCTACATCTGTTATTAAAGAAAAACTTTTACTAAAGTTTAACCGTAAACACTTATATCAAAATAAGACTAGAAAAATGTTCATTGGGAGCCTAAAACAAAATTTTAAAGTTATTTAGTTAAAAAATACTAACTTTACAATAATTTTTTTCAATTGCATGTTACCGCAACTGCCAAAAAGTTAACTAACTTCGATAACTTTCATTTTCAATGATGTTCACCGGCGGTGCTGACGGTTGAGCGTTATCATTTCTTTGAAACCCCATAGCTTGGTAGAACGATGAACCTGTGTTTTTATACTTATTATAGACGTTAGCTAAGGCTGTATTGTAAAACCGTTAAGCATATTGAGTTAGTTTAGATATGTAGTTGGAAAAAAAATCTGGATATCGGTTAAATGTTTGTGTCAGCTTATAAAAAATAACATATTTATAACTTTTATGTTAAAGTTCTTGCAAACTAAAGTTTAAAAAGCTATATAAGGATAAATATATAACTTTTCTTCTAAACTTTTGTACCTATAACCTTTTGACTCGATAACCTAAAAGTTTTTTTCGTACATAGGTCCCAAGACAAAAAAAAAATTGAACGTATTTTTTTATCGTTCAATAAACTATAATAACTATAAGAAATTAAATTTTTTTTGTCTTAAAACTTTTAATTAAATATACATTATGACTATACTTAATTAAAACCTATATAAAGTTAAAATAAAATAACTTACTTTTTTTTTCAAAGAAAATTTCAAATAATATAGTCTGGTTTAATTTAAACATTTAAAGAGGTTTTAAAGAGCAGTGACATTAAAATAATTACTACTTTATTCAAAGAAGAGTGTAGTACAATTATTGTTCTTATAATTGGAAAAATTATGTTCTTCATATGGTAGTAAGATATCGTTATATTTCTTTCTGTTTTCTTACACAATTTTATACTATAAAACGTTCTAACTATTTTTTAACTAATAAAACAAACCATACTTCATCCAATACTCGTAATACTATAAACAATAAACACCATTTTTACTAGTTGCAAACTTACTAATTGAGAAAAGGTTGGGATAGCCTTCCCCATTTCGACTTCTTCGTGGTAAGCAACGTTTCTTGTATATATACCTGGCTACGACAGCAGAAATAAGTGAAAACAAAAAAACTGCTAACAAGAACACAATGACAGCTGTAATCGTTATATATATATATATATACTCCGTTTTATAAAATACGTTTTGAAAATTTAAGTTTAGTGTTTATCATAAATAAAAACTTGGTTAACTTTACTAATAACAAAAAAAAAGCTCCGACTTAATTTTTAATGAAGTCAAAAAAGTGCTGTTATAAAATGTGATATAAATGTTTTTTTTTCATAACTAAATAACAAAAAATATTTTTTAAAGTAAATAGTGATTCCTTCACGCTTAAAAAACTAGTTATACTAGTATTACAAAAGTTATAAATTTATTTTATAACAGTTTTTATTTTTTTGATTAAATTGTAATTGAAAATAAAAAATAAAAAACGTTACCTTACCTAAACGGTCACGTTCAACAGTATCCATATTATTATCGGAAAATGTTTGTACGACTGTTGTATAAACTGTAAGTTTGCTTTTATTTAATATAGTGTCTAGTTATCCGCAAGTTAATTTCTAGAAACTTTTAGGACAGTGAAATAAAAATTATATATATAACACATATTAAATTGTGTAGGTATGTATGTGTTTACTGTATCATGTAACATAAATATCTAGATTTAGAAAAAAGTACCAATTATTTGTATATTAACTAAATGAGCATTGATGAGCTCTTTAAGCAAAACACTGTTTGCGTAACAAAATTTAGAAAAAATTAAATCGTACTAATTCTCCTTGTAAAAAAAGAGTGCAATTTTATTTAGAACACTGAATTTTTTATAACAAAACGTATAATAAGTACTGATACAGTTTTTTTTTTAATTTATCAGTACTTACATAACTATGTTTTGTTTTCACATTCAGGATACTTAAGTAAGAAAAAGTTTAGAAAAACTAAAGTATAAAAATTTTCTTAAAAAATTAAAGTCTCGAAAAGTAAAATTGTACCTAGTAAAATTGAGCTATTGATAATGGTAAAACAATCATACATAAACTGCAACAAAAGGACTTTTAAAAATATGTTTAATTAAGCTATGGTTTAAAAAATCTTTCAAATTAAAGAAATTAGAATAAAAACTATTTTGATTAAATTTTTTTCAAACATTGAAATATGGATTTAAAACATATTTTAGCAAGTTTATAGTTCTTAGCCAAGCAATATCCGTCTAATGTAGTGCTGTTTCGTCTTAAAAGGTAGCAAAGAGTTTTCAATCTTAAAAAATGCTACTATCAGATGAAAAAATATGACTATGATTTAACAACTATTAAAATTCAAAAGCTTAAATTTATTAAAGAAAGTTAAAATTTAAACTTTAAAACTACAAACTTTTTATTGTTCTAACTATAACTAAAAGTAACAAATAGACACTAAGGGTTAGATCTATAATATTAAAGTTTAATTGATTTTCATTTTATTTTTTACAAAAATATACTTTAGCTACAGTTAAGAGCTTATCAATGATACCATAACAATCATTTAAAGCAAAAAATTACAGTTTAAACTCATAAATAACGTTCTATACATTCAATGTTGAAGGTTTATTGAAACGAATCTTTAAATAAATAGAACTTATCGCTATTAACTTTTTTTGCTTAAACTTGAATTAGCACTTATAAGTGTTTTATTCTGTATTGCTACTAATTAATTTTTATGTAAAGTATTTTTTATCAATTTAAATTAATCACTTTTAATGACGCATACTAAACTTAGTCACTTTTTGCTTAAAATATAAAAAAGAAAGCAGTACAAATAACATTATGTTTTTTACTTTTTTAGGTAGCATTTTTTACATGTTTTTGTGCTAAAAAAAGATATCAAGATAATGATATATTAAAAAAAGTACTACTACTAATGAAATTTTCTTTTATGATTCGTCATAAAGTACTTATGTGACTAAAGGTTATGGTTTTTAGAACTACAAACAACCAGTCTACAATTATCTTAAGCATTCGACTATTAATTTTAAAACAATTTTTTAACTTGGTAAATTTTTATTTTAAAATCAACGAAATAGAAAAAGAAAAATATTTTGAATTTATCAGGAAAAAATACAAAAAAAGCAATAAATGTAAATACAATCTAATACTACATGTGTAATTAACTTAATTACATCCTTTTACTTTCTTTGGACAACTAATTCTTCTTTGACGGCAAAATCTAGTCCTGTTAATATTATTTTAGTCAAAAAAATAAAAAGGAATAAAAATTTAATATTTATAATCACTGAAGTTTGAAAAATATTTTATAAAAAAAGGTAGGTAAACTATTGATTGCGGGCTGTATTCTGCCCGTTAAGGTTAAATTTCAGGCTACGATTTATTTTTAAATTATAGTTTTCGTGTATGCTATGTTGTTAATTTTTAAACTAGTATATTTTTACTTAGACTCTGATTTTTAGTTTTTTAATAGAAAAATACAAAACTATATTAATCATAATTGAGTTTCAAACTCTGGCCCGTTACTTATACAACCCTACCTACCCCTGATCTTCAAGCTAAAATTTTGAAGAATTTCTGCTTAAAATTATTTATAAAAATATCGTCATAAAAATAGTAAGAAGTTAAATGAATAATGCTTAGTTTAAAGGTTACAAGCATGTGTATGAAAGTTTATAAATACTCACCTAACTTTGTGGCACACTTTTACTACTTTTCTACCTCTAGATGAGCAAGTTGAGTTACAATTTTTGATAACTCTTTTTAAATTCCAAAACTTCGACAGATCGTTGTTGTATTTGCTATACGTATATTTCGAATGGAATCTGGCTGGCTTGCCACTAAATTTGCCCACACATCTTTTGTTAACACACCACTGTGTGAGTTACTACGTCTTATTCGGAACTTAAAAAAATCACTTAAAAGAAACTAACAGACTCGGTTTCATCCTTTGTACAAGAACTTCCATCCAGTGGTGTTATTGTAATTTTGTGCTCTCCAATATAGCTGTCGTTCACATAGCAGACTACTCTCTTGCACGAATGCCATTTGACCTATCAAAATGATACCAGCTTTTGATGGTATTTTATTGCTACATGTACTGAAAGCAATACTCGTAAAATAGCACATAAGTTTTTAATTTAATTTTTTTTTGTTTAGACTGAAAATATAAAATTGATATATTTATTTTATAACTGTTTTATACCTATAAAAATATGCATCTTCGAACTTTTTGTGATACGTTCGATATGAAAATTTTAACCATTGAATCTTACATTTTTAAGTAGTAGAATTTAGAGGTGTGATTATCGTATTTAAATTTTAACAAATTATCAAAGATAGTTTTTCTTATCTTAAAAAGCTGACATTTTAACCAAAAAAAAATCTTGAAACCATCAAAAATGGACTAGTTGTTAATGATAGTTACTTTTTTTTAAATGGCTTTTTCTAATTAATGGACCAGATTTACTAAAAAAAGTTTTACTTAAAAAAGTTATTTAAAGAGCAAATAACTATTTTTCTAACAAAATTTTTAATTCTATTTTTAGCTTTTAAATAAAAGTACAAACTTTTACTAATCCTTCAAGATCAAAGGCTCTAATTTCAATACTACAAGTTTTGTTGTTGTCGAAATACTCTCCCGGGTGATGCAAGAACACTGACTTTTTTACTTTCTCACCTTTGTCTATTAGCAGACTTTCATACTTTCTGATAATTAGTTTCAGATAGATAATAAAGTTAATTTAAACTTATCTACTTTATAACAAATTTTGTCTTTAGTTTTTCAAATTAAACTGATTTTTTGAACTAGATATATGCACTATAAAGTATAGCAATAGTTTTATTTTTGAAATACCATAAAAATTAAATAAATGTGGTTAAAAGTTTTAAAGTCATGGCTATTATTTTTACACCAACTATTTTCAAACAAACTTAGTAGTCTTACCACTCTTAAAAAAGACCAATGAAAAATTCACATTCACCTTAGTGCGAATGGAAATTGCATAAGTGAACATCTACTCCACTGAAATCCCTTGCTTTTAAATTTCATCCTTTTTGCATTTCTAAGAGAATCGCTTACATGACTCATCAAATACTTGTGTCTTATCCCATCCTTTTGATTGCATAATGTTGGGTCATGTATGCCAATTCTTATGTAAAATATTAAAGTTTACAGTTATAGTCAGTAAAATACTTTGTATAATGCTTTTCTATTATAGTGATACTAAAGTTTACGTATATTTGTTAGTTATGATTTGTAAAAGATCTAACTTTAAAATGTAAATAATCTAAATTTAATTTAAATTATTATCAAGGGCAGACACGAAACTAACAATCTTGCAATTGACTGAACTAGTCCAATGCTTGTTTCAAACCCTTTGTAGGCAAGTACTATGTTGCTTTCACCTGGAAATTCACCTATCGTGTCGTTTTTTATTGCATCTGTAAGTTAAACTGCAAAAATCTTAAGTAGATTTTTTTTCTTATTTTCTAAATTCATCAAGTTTATATAGAAAAAATTTAAAATCTTAATGCAAAAAAAGTACGTTTTAGGCTCTATTATGAGTTTGTTTATTATAGTATTATATTGGTAGATAAAATACACTAAGCTTATTTAGAAGTTGTAATGATTTTAAAAAATATAAGGTGTAGTGTTTTGTCCAAATTATATAACATTTTCATTCGATGTTTTCATTCTACCTTCATTTCATTTTATAGTTACCTTATAACAAGCTTTTAACATACTCAAATCAACTGTAGTTGTGAGCAAAATTACAGCATCTCCCTTTATTCTATGCTTTGTTGTGAAATCTATAAACTTATTCCAAGTTACTGTATCATTACCAACTTCTTGCGCTTCATTTGTCTGTAAATTTGTAAAGTTTTTAAAGTTTTCATTGGTTAATTTTTTTATAGACACTGAGTATTACCAAAATTTAGTAAATAAAATCAAATTAGTTGTGCTGCCGACCATATTAAAACTGTACATTTGTAGGACAGTTTGAATTATTACAGTTATGAGATGTCTAGCAAAAAATTGACTTCAAATAAAAAAAATTTAGTAAAGAATGCAAATTAGAAAAACAAATTGACTTGAAAAGTTTCTAGTTAGATGTGATAAAGTTAAAAAATACTTTTATTAGTTTTAAAAAGCATAACGAACTTTATCTTCTAAAAACATGTACGACTCATGTTCAATGCTTAGACTCCAAACTGATTTTATTCTGTTATATCTTTTGTTTGCCTGTTAATTGCTTCATCATTTAAAATATTTTAACAATTCAAAAATTGATAGTAAATTATAATAAAATTACAAACCATGTGTATAATTGCTAACAAAAAGTGTTTACATTCTAGTCGATTTTCAAATAGTCGTTCTACATCACTCGATACGAGAATTGTCACCTTGATTTTATATTTTTTACCACTAACATGACTTTTAGCTGAATCTAGCTCAGCCTTTGTTACTTTTCTGTCTCCTACAACAGGCATGGTAAACCCTGTTAAGTTGTAAAAATAACTACTTAAGTCTTACTTAAAGATATTAAAAACTTTGATCTTGATAAATTTAAACGAAAACAGCATATTTACATAGTTCTATATCAGTTATAATGTTTTATAAAAAACATTACCGGATAAAGTTTTGCTAGTAATATTATATTAAGATATTATCATTTATTTAAAATTATGTTTACATAAACACACTATACGACTTTTCAAGAAACAAACATTATGAGACTAAAAAAAAAACTTTGATGCTTTACAAGTCAGTAAATTTGACAATATTTTGGATTTAAGATATCAACTTTTATAAACTTAAAATCTTACTACAGTTTTATTTTTTACATGAATAAAATTAATATACTAGCTTTAAATAACTTTTATATTTAAATATAAGGTATAGCATAAAAGCAGTAAATTTTAAAATAATTTTTAATAAGCTCACTTTTTTTTTGCAATCTACCTGTGTTCTTTCCAGTATACCTGTATTTCTTTAAGTAAAATTAGAATTATTTTATCAAAAAAGTAGTGTAAGATTTTGAGGCAATATTAAACATTTTAGTTTAAAATTTGATTATTGCGTTGTATTAACTTGATATTATACTAAAGTTTAGAAGCATTAGTAGTAATTAAACAAAAATGAGAATTTGTTTTATTTCTTAGCAAAACCGCTGTACTTTTTTTACTTAAACAAGATATTTTTTGCATGCAAGAATTGTAGTTAGACTAAAAAATACAATGATTCAAAAAACAAAAGTTTCACATACTCCAATAATATTAATATCATGTAATAACTATATAAACTTTTTCATACTGTTTATTGTACACTAAGTTATTTAAAATAACTAAAAAGATTATTTAGTAATAAAAAATAAATAAACAAGTTTATATAAGATATTTTACCGATTTCGAAACTTTTTGGTTTTGTTTACATAGTTCTTACGTCATTAAGTTGTTTAATTTGTTTAATGAACCTGCTATTAAGGTCATGAGCGTATTTAATCACATTTAAGTCATCAAAAAAAGCAATACAAAATTGTAAATAACAGAGAAATAGTTAGTAATTTTGTTTTTTTTAACTAACAAAGGCAGTTTTATTAAAAATTATGTTGTTCTTACTACAAAAAGATTTAAAACTAATTCAATTTTTAAAATAATGTAGTTTCCATCAGGAAACATATACTTTTACTTTCAAACTTTGATGAACAAAAAAAATATTTAGCGAACAGTAGAGAGGAAGTTAGGCTAGATTAAGTAATGTTAAACAAGTTTAAATCTACAGTGTTCTTAATATAGTTTACCACTGAGTATAAAATTATTTTCATCGTTTCTTATTCTTTATTTTTTTCACCAATAATAAATTAAAATAACATAAATACTCAACTCTTTTTTAATTAAACATATACTTAACAATAGAATTTAATTATTTTTAAGCCGTTTGGTTATGAACTAAAAAACTCACTCTAGCCAAAACATCATTAAAAAAATATAATACCAGCATTATTGTTGTAGAAAAGTTCATGTTAACTACTTCTGTGAATATTATACATTTTGTTAAAGTTAGCATAATTGTTTTATAGTTGTGACTTATACAAGCAATTTTGGAGTAAAACTTATCATAAAGTTGTCTCCAAAACAGTATGAACATTTTTGTGTAACAAGCTTATACTTTACAAAAAAAATCTAAAAAAGATATATTCTGTTTACTATTATTTAATAGCTAAGTAGTTAGAAAAATAGATAACTGGTTTTAAACAATACAGCTAGTAAAAAATATTTTAAACTAAAATAATTGTGTAGACTCTATTTAAGAAGTTTTTCTCGTTTGAAAACTTCGTTCTGAATTTAAACATTATATACTTACTGCACATATATCAGAACTTCCTTATAAAACTAGGTAGAAACAAAAAAAAATTTTAAACTAGAACTAATAAATTTTTTCAAGTATAATTTTAAGTTGTCTATTAAACATTTAGTAAGGATTAGACTTTATTTGAAAGCTTACACTAAGTTATTTGGCAAGATAACGTTGTTCACAGAATGTATTTTTTTCTTTTCTATTGCTTCCGATATTATCCAATGACTTATCTAAAATATGTTTAAAACTTCCAATAAAAAAAAAATTCCAAGAATAAATACTCATGTCATAAAATGTGAAAAAATTTAAGTTTCACAATAAAAATTTAGCAGCGTGAACACTTTTAATCCAATGGTATCAGATTTATTTTCGAAAATTGTATGAAGCGTGATAGTTGTACATAAAACTAAATTTATAAAGTTAAAAACAAATATTTTGAAAAACTATAACTTAATGTCAAAAAATATCCAGTCTTATAAATAATCTAACATCAGTAGTAAAGAAGTACAACTCAGTAAAATATTTTAAAATCGTTAGCGTAAAATATAGTTTATTTTATTGTATGGTACGTATATTAGTTTAGAAAGTAAACTGAACAGTTAGGCTTTCACATCAATCATTTTTCTTTATAATAAAACTTATGTTTTTTTTATGCCAAACTAAAATCAATGTTTTTAAGTATTGTATAAACCAGTAAGTTAGAAAGTAAATTTAAAACTGCTAATATTTGCTTAAACTCAGTAAGTAATAAAAAACGTTCTGTTTAGAAAAAATTCAAGCTCTAAAAATTAAAATTCAGTACAGCTAATCTCATATAAATGCTATATTGTGCAACTAAAATAAACTCTGCTTAAAATCTAAATAAACTTATAATGCTATATCGCTTAACTAAAAATGCATAAAAAAAATATATGAGTTAAGACTTGTTTTCTTATCAAATATTAACTGAATTAAAGACATACACTGCTATAAAAATAATTTTATTTAATAATACTTTTTTAACTCATGCCAAATAAAAAACAATACTGGTTTTAAACTGGTGTGTATTATTTTACTTATCCTCCAAACAAAGGTATAGTTTTAAAAAAAGTCTTAAAAATACAAAAAATTATTTAATGCATATCAATTCAATTTTGATTTTCGTTTGGCAAAAGTTTTTGCATTAAGTCACCAAAACAAAATTATTAATTTTTATTATAATTCAATCTAGTTACATCTCGCTATTCCCGCTTTAAATTCTAATTGTAAATCTTTAAAGCGTTTTGTGTACTTGAGATGTAAGCACATTTTGTTACTTTTATTAATCCTATAAATTATTTAAAAATTTATAAAAGTTTAAAGGTAGTTAACATTTTTGGTAATTTGAAATAAAAGCACTTTCTAGTGACTCTTGAGTTCAAATTAACAAAAGAACAAAAAGTTTGAACGCTAAATTTTTATCAGACACAAGTGTCTTTTTTCGCAAACTAGTTTTACGGTTCAATTTAAGAAAAAATGTTTTCAATAAACTACAATTTTTTTAAAACTATATGTGATTTATTTGGATGAGTTAAAACTAAAAAAGCGTTTTTAATTTGAGTTTTCAATACCAATCAATTAAGAACGTCCTATAAAACATGACTTTAACAAAAAAATAACAACAATGCAGTTTAAAAAATAATAATCAAAACTTAAATTAATAAATTATATTAATATAAAGTTTCATCAACGAACTAATAGAATTTTCATATAGTGTATCTCTTATTAAACAGTTTTTAAATATAAAGTCTTAGAGACAGAGGTCGACAAACTACGGCCCGGCAAGCACAAATCAAATAATTTTTGATAACCACTTGAGCACAAATGCTTTTTTTTTTTACATTTTTACAAAAGTGTAATTTTTCTTATTGTTAATTTTTAATAGTGTCAATTAAATGATTACTTAATTTTATGTTTAATAAGTGAAGAAGCTTTATATTTTTTAATACAAATATAAAAAGTAAAAGGGCTAGCAAAATATTTTTTCTATATTAATCCTACCCTCGAGTTGTTTTTTATATATTAAATTTTACTCTATCATTATAATAGGTTGCTAATCATTTTTTATAATGCTTTTGTATCTTTCGACCTACTTTGCTAAAATTCTAATATATATTCTATAGATCATCGATTCTTAAACTGAGGTAAATTTTCTTGAAAACAAGTCGTGTAAAATTAAGTTTATAGATTGTCTCTTTCATCTATATTTTGTTATTGAACTGTTTTTTATAAGTCAAATAAAACTTATTTATTTACATTATTTTTACTAAGTAAGCTAAATATTAATTTTTTTCTCAAAATTAGTCAAAAACTTTTTTATTAGGGGTAAATTTGGTAACTGCCTTGTGTAAAGGGGTAAAATATTGAAAAAAGTTAAAAACGGTGCTTAGGAATTTTAGATCAACATTTTTACAATGCTTTTTGTAGTAGACTTTTAAGTGGCTTTAAATATAAATCTGTTCATAGAAATAAAACTTTTATGCCATTAATTTTTTAGAAATAAATAATAAAAGTAGATAGCATACATTTTTAATGTCTTATTTACAAACGTATTTTTTGATAACTTGTAACATTTTTGTCGTATTGTGTGGTAACAAATACAACTAAATTGAATCAGTTGTTCTTAATAAAAACTATTTAGTACAAAACCTGTTGTGCACAGAATTTTTCTTTCAAATGTTTAAAGCTTTTAAAAAGTTTTTAACAACAGAATTAAAACATTCAAGCATTTTTATGTAAAATAAATGGGTATATAATATAATATAGAAAATAGTAGTTTACCACAAATTTAATTTTTCTTTGTTCAAACTGTATATATATATATAGAATATTATAATTTTTGATTAACCAAAAACGTATTTTCAACTAGATATTTGTTATAATAAAATCAATAAAAAAAGTATAAGAAATAATCAAAAAAATAACGCTAATGTGTTTTCATCTAAACTTTGTTAGGTTTAGATAAGTAGTATTGACCATTTAAAAAAACAATACTTTAGTTTCTGTTTGAATTAGATTTAACTTCGAATTGAATAAACAAAAAGAAAACTAATATATTGGAAAAAAAAACATGAGTACGATTTTTTTAGCAAGCTTTGTTGGTGCAAAACACATCTTTTTTTAGGTACTGAGTAAAATATGATTATGAATAAAACAAAAAAAAAAAACAAGCGATTTTTAGAAAAATTACTAAATTGTGATGACGTAGACTAGTTAAAACCGAATATGTATTTTACTGTTTAGGAGTTAAGAAAATCTTGCTTTTTCGAAGCAAAGTTGTATTTGAATTGTTTGTTCAACAAATGATAATAAAAATATTCTAACATTTACACTATAGTCTAATAGTTACCTTAGTTAAATTAGCAAAGTTTAAAAGTTAGGTAAGTTCTTACATTTATAAAAAGAATACTTCTGTAGATGATTATCAAAGTATGCTATTTCCTTTTTAATCTGTATTCAAAATAGTTTATTGCGTTGTCTAAACTACAGGACTATCATACCTTTTAAATATTAGCTTTAAACTTCTTTGAAAAGTGACTGTTACTAAGAATTTGAAGTAGTAAATTTTATTAATATTATTTACTAACAAATAGTAATTACAAAGAAATAAGTATGTTATTATCGTATATAACAAACAGATTTCCAAATAGATTTTCTTAGAAATTAAAATAATAAATAAAGATTTTATTCCAATTAGTCAGAATTAGTTTTTTTATCAACAAAAACTACTTAAAGTAAGACAAAATTTCAAAAGACAAAACTATGATTGAAGATGACTAACAACATCAAGTCTCTTTCAACATAGAGCTTTTTAAAAATCATGTAAGCTGGTTTTATAAAGAAAAACTTATAAAATTTCAAAATAAAAAAGATTTAAAAATAATAGCTTTAAATAAAAAATGCATCATATTTATTTTTTTGATATAACGTAATGAAAACTCTCTGATGAAAAAGTAATGTTTTAAAAGTCTACCAAAAAATTAAAACAAACTTTAAAAAAAAAAACATAAAACCTTTTTGAGTAAAAACTTATAAAAATTTTTTGCAGTTATATGTGGTGTACGACTCGATAACCAAAAGGTTTCTTTGTACACCAGGTCCTTAAACCAAACTTTTTGAGCCCTTTTTTTATCGTTCAATAAAAAATATATATAAACTCATTTTGCTTACTACTTAAAATCGAGAAATGTTTTTACTATATAAACAGTATATCTACAAGTAGTTTTCTACTTTAAGTGGTTAAATATGTATAAATAAAGGTGTTGATTACTAAGTATATCTTTTAAAAACAATTATCAGGTCTGTTATTACTAAACAGAAGGTGTAAGTGTAAGACTTTTAGAGTTTTACTCTTACAAGCGTTTTTAAAAAGAACAAATTCAATTTAAAAAAATCACTTTTTTTATCACTTGATAAAACATTTTTTTATTATAAAGAAAAATAAAGCAAAAAAGTATCATGAACCTTTATTTTAAACCAACAAAATCTTGAAGTTTTATTGTTCAAATTACAAACTGAAAAAAAACACAGATATATAATATTATAGCTTTAAAATAATCTATGATATTAACAATGACTGTTTTAAAGCAAAACTACATTATATAAAAAAACAATCTAATTAGTTTGTTTTGGAATTCATTAGTTTAATATATTTTAATTTATAAAAGTAAAAGAAAATAAATTTTAAAGTATAAAGACTTTATTAGTTTCAAACAATATAATTTTAGAGAAAGTTTATAAAACTAAGAAAAATGTTGGATGAAAATTTTACTTTTAAACAACTAGAATTTAGTTTTTAAATAAATATATTACACCATAAAATTTGATAAAAAAAACTTACTTAATTCAGGTACATTTTTAAATTTGATATTAACAGAAGTCTATGTACTTTTTTCGAGTTTTATTTATTCAACGAATAGTTTATTATAAAGAAAAACGCCAGAAATATTTTTAAGAACAACAAAAGATCAAATATAAACATAAAACTTACATAAATAAATATGTGTACTTTCAATGATGAAATTAATAGAAGTTAGATTTATAAACCTTTAAAATGATTTTATATATCAACTCAAATAAAAAGAAACTGTTATAAATTCAATAAAATAGCCATTAAGTTTGTCCCACTCTCAGTTTTCATTATAACGCTATTACATTCTTAGATCTATACACTTCTATCCATTTAACAATGTTTTTAATTATTTAAACACTTGGTTCCAATTAATTTTCGGAGCCCTGCACGATTTACAGCAAAACTTCCTCATAAGGTTGGGTTGCCTGTTACAATACCCCATCAATTTCCACCACGTGCATTGTGACCGCTTGTTTCTCACACAAACGTTCGAAGAAGTTGTTGCTGCTTGAGATATTAGTTTGGTTGCAATACGACAACTTGCGCAGCAATTTTCGGAAAATATTTCACTGTCACTACAAGAGCCTGGATAAATAAATAAAAATAAGTTGCAAACGTTTATACTACTAATAAACATATACATAAAACAAAACTATCTCCAACTTTATTATACATAAGTACCGTACTTAGTGTACTTTTCTTATAAATATAGTGTTGCAATAGAAAGGTTTTGATTTTAGTAGACATACTTTTTTACTTCACGTGAAATTTGCATGTTTGTCTTAGAATTTTCGTAGAGCTTTTACTTTTGCTTGATAATTGATTTACAAAATTAGAAAATTTAAGTTTATTTTTATGAAATTTGTTTGTTTTTATAACTTAATTTATACTTTTTTTTTGTTTACTAGAAACTATATCAATAACTAATTTGAAAACCATTATTAAAAAAACTTCTAAAGAAGAAGTTTCTAAACTGTTGACATTTTTTGGCCAAACATACATTTCTGACCCACAATGTTTTATAGATTGGGAACAACTTGTGGGAAATAAGAAAACTTCAACTATCCATTATAAAAACAAATATGCTCCTAATTCAATTTTAAGTAGTGATTATTAAATTGTTTTTTCATTTAAACATTATTTTTAAAGGTTTTTGTTGATTTTCTTGGTAAAATTTTCAGAATTATGGTGGCCCGCGAAAGTCTTACTTTTATAAGCCTGGCCCTTTACTTGCAAAAGGTTGACAGAGTCTATTTTAAAGAATTAAGTTTTATAACTTATATGATAAAGTTTATAGTTAATACAAACGTTTCAGATACAAATAAGTTTAATAAAAACCTTGAATAGCAAACTGAAAGCAAAATGTTCGAGCGTCGACACATTTAGCTAAATTTTTAAGATGTTCTGTACCTTTGTCAACAGCTGTGTTGACACTGGAAGCTTTATAGTTGGGGCAGCCATAAAGTGCATTTATTTGCTTTATATCTTCTTCTGAAAAATTTTCTTTCTAAAAATTATTTATTCTATTTAAGATAACATAAAACATTTCTTTAAATTTATAATTATTGTATAGAATAGAAATATACTTTAAACATTAATTTCAACTTACTTGTGTATCTAGTTTCTGATTAGTTTTTCTATCTACAATAGTAGGTCGTCCGTTTCTTGAAAAAGCCATACTGCTATAATGCATAACTGATTTAATGTCATATTTTGACTTTAGAGAGTCAATTTCATAATCACCAAACTTTCCAAAGTTATAATGTAGAGCTGAAAATTTTTGCAACATTCTAATTTTACTAAAAAGTTTTTACGTTTTTTTTAGTTGTGTGGAAAATATTTTGAAAATGTAAAAAGATTAATGCATTTAATTTTTTCATTGACATTGTTAATCTGAAAACAATAGTTTAAGTTTGTTAAGTTTACTGCAGTACTTTTAACAGTAAATATCAAAAGCTGTATGTTAGCTCAGCCTACATAGTATACGAATGGTTTTAAAGCTTGAATTTTAAAACTAATAATAAATTAAAAAAAGTAAAGAAGACACTTAAAAAAAAATATTAATTTACTCTTATAAAAGAATTATTAGGTGGTTTAGATTGTTAACAATGTTTACTAAGTAGTAGATATTATTTTAAAAATTACCTATACTACGGACAAGGGATATTTCTTATACAAAGTTAAAAGAGTAAAACTTTAATACTTTTTAAAATCAAGATGTAAAAATAAAACATCTTCAATCAACTTTAAAGTCTTCGTTTTGTTGAAAATTAATCGGTGTAGTCGGTAGTTTTCAGATTTTCAACTTAAATCCCCACTCCTAACTATAATAAACAAACGGTTAACTGTTTTAATCTTAATATAAAAGCCCAACCCATTAGCTTAACTTCTAACCGTAATCCTTGTTTCCATAATCTTGAACACACCTTTGGATATTATATAAAAAACTTAGTATTTTATTCTTAATTTATTTACATTTTTTTTACTTTGTCTTTTAACTCAATATACAATTGTTATGTTCAATTTTTACTACTTAACTGCTTGCTTATCACCTGTCTGTTAAGCTTTTATAAAAATCATATATTACCACAAGGTTAAATTTCTTAACTTTAACACTTGAAGCCTAAATTTTGGCTTTATAACCTTAAAGTTGCATACCCGGATCAAAAGTTACCACTTGAGCAAAAAGTCAATCTGTGAGCATTTTTAAAAAACTACAAAAAACGAGTGTGGTTGGAGAAGATCGCATTTTGCAAGAATAACAAAACTTTATATTTCAAGAAAAAGTCGCTTTTAACTACATTTTTTACATACTATCAAATAAAACACAAGTTTTTAATATAATACAACCATTTTATAAATTAAAGCATAAAAGCATACCATTTGGAATGTTATACCAGTTAATTTTTATATATCGGTCCCTGTCAGGCCGACTTTGTTCGTGCCATACTCCAAGTGCATGTAGAATTTCGTGGATAACTGTTCCTTTCGTCCAGCACTCCTTTGATAAGGACACCTGATTATTTTGTTTGTATTTGTAAAACGCAAACGTATTTGTAAACATAAAAGAAGTAAAGTTCCTTTAAAACCAAAATATAAGGTAAATACTATACAAAAACTTTTCTTTTTAGTGTAAAACAACAAATAAATAAGTTAAATGTAGATTATTTAAAAACATAAAAGAAAACAATCAGTTTGACAAAATAATTTCAGCATACTTTTTCGTTTTCAGTAAATCCAACTGGTGTTATACACCCTGTTCCCTCGTCAGTGAAGTTTAAGTAATGCTTTTGATCAACTCTTTTTTGGAATCTTATGCAAGTAAACTTGTTATAATCCTTAATTGCTTCTTGTATTGCTTTAACACCTTTATCCCCTACAGTTGATAATATTTCATTTTGAATAAAGTAATATATTTTTTTAACTTTTAAATGTTTTATGAATAAAGTTTTATTAGTTATTACAAAAAACATTACCTACCAATATTTTGATTAACAACGTATGGGACAATACTATATATTCCGTTTTTATACTTAGTCCATAATGGCAGTACAGATGTCAATGCTCTTTTCTTCCTCCTATGCGTAATTTTTTTATCAGCCCTACTTTCTAGCCTTTCCAAGAGATATTGTTCAATGACTGGTGTTAATAAAATGTCTCCTTGATAAATGTCTGTTAACATAAAAATATAACTATATGGAAATATGTTGATTCTTTTTAAATATAAAGATTTATTGTTTTTAAACATAAAAAATTTACCTCCGGCACTTTTGCACTCACAAATTTCACAACTTGTTTTCAAATTTATTTTTCTTCCCAGTAAACAATTTTTTGTACAATTTAAAAGCTCTTGGCAAACCGACTTGGTTTTAAAACCTTCTAAAATTTTTCTGTCTGTTTTTAGTTTAAAATTAGAAGTAAGTATTAAACGTTTTTTTTTAAATTGAGTATTGATATTTGTTTCATAAAATGTAAATAAAGTACATAAAGATTAAAAAAAATAAACGTTTGTAAGTATAAACTCTTAAGTTATGTAATTGTCATTTTTTATTATACTAGAATATTTAATTTGATAAGAACTGTCATAATATGATTGCAAAGCTATATGATTGCGTACCACATGAAAAATAAACTCTTCCATTTATAGTAAGAGGAGATTATTAACTTCAGTTTTAATAACCATGTTTTGCTTAAACTTCTGAAAGTGTTCATCTGATTAAAACTGATAGAAAAATTAAACAATATAGAAATAATTTAACAAATAATTGTAAAAGAATTCAAACATAATCTATAACTTAACATATTTGATAAGTGTTTATTTAACCAATCAAGTGTTTACGCATCTTCAAAACAACTTTATTTACTTTTAATGTGTGAGCAACTGATATCATAATTCTTACTTTCAAGACAATTTTCATGTGAAACTGTATTGTTATCTTTCTCCAAAGCTTTTTCACAGTCCAAATCTTTTAAAGGTAAACTTAAAGTTTTTGAAGCAATCAAAAAATATACAACTAGTGAGCACAAACGGTGCATGTTTTGTGTTTATATCGTCTTTTAAAAATAAACTTCGAATACTTATGCTGTTGAACAATTATTGTCTTGTGTTACAACGAAACAGATAAAGTCAATCTTTAAAAAAGTCTATAAAAACTGCAACAAAGTTAAGAAAGTTTTGTTTAAAAGAAACTGAATAAAAATAAAAATAAAAAACTGATACTTTTTTCTTGTAAATCATTTTGACAAAAATATCAATGTAAGTTAATTTTCTCAAAATGATAGAAGCTTTGAATAGGTATTACTACTTTCTTTAAGTCTTTATCTTTAAAGACATTTATAACTCACTACAGCAGCTGTTACACGTAAACTTATAAAAAAACTAGGTATTACTAAATCACAACAACTTTATCAATCTGTAACTAAATTACAGTAAATAAAGTCTACGTTTATCATGATCTGTTGAAAGGTCTACCGACATATTTAAAATCGTGCTGAAAAGAGCATAATTACGTCACACCCTGAGGCCAGTTAACTTTTAATAAGTAGATCACTTTAAGTAGTTTGTAGTGGTTAGGACTTTTGACTAAGTGATAGCTCTTAGGGTTCATATTTAAGTAGGTCAAACTTGAATTCTTAAAATCTCAAACATAAAGTGTTAATAACCCAGGTCTGTCAAAGTTAATCTCGATTAAGACAAGAAATTTTAAAGGTATTTTAAAAGATAATGTCTGGTTATTGTTCAACTAAAAAAAATCAAACCTTATTAGTTTGTCTTAATACCTTTTTTATTTAATAACTTTTATGTATGCAACGTTTTATAGTAGGTATTCAATAATTAAATAAAAACCTCAACACCTATAAAAAAGTTAGGATTGTATATGAAAATAAAACAGTTTCTATTTTAGGTCAAATTTTATTTAAATACTTCCTTTCAAAGCGTTTTTTGGAAAATAAAATTATAAGTTTATATTATCTTTTCAGTCTACTATTTTTTATAGTTCAAATTAAATTTCTATTACTGTAATGTGTTTATTTTTTTACAGTCAAATGTGCTATATTACAAGATTGGTGTTCTGTTTAAATGTACTAACAGATAATCTTTTAATAGAATGAAAAAGTTTGATTAGCACGTACAAAGTAAAACATCATAATTTAAACATTTAATTTTTTTGATCATTGTAAAACACTTTATTTGATCTAACTACGTAAAACGTAATATATTTCTTTTGAAATATTTTATCCTAAAAATAACCATAATTATAAAAATTTATGCCTAAATCATTCATACAATTTTTTTTCAAAAGTTGAAAAAAAATTTAATAAACAGGAATAATTTAACTGTTACCACTAAGTCATATATAGAACAATGCCATGTATAAACAATATAGTACTCGGTTAAAGATATAAATTAAAAAATAAAATTGTTCTTCGTTGTGCAAAAATTTATTCACACATTCTTGAAAGACATGTGTTAGTTCATCGTGTGAAATAAATGGAATTTCTGCCAAAAGTCATCGCGCGAACAAAAGTAAATTTGCCAACATTAAAATTCACGCTTGAGTGAGGCTGACAGCAGATTACATTGATGAATAAGTTTGCACGTGCCAGGCTTAATCTTAATTTTAAAATTTGTAGTGCAAACACACACCGAAAGCTAAAAATGTATGGTAAATACATAGTCGGTCTTTTGTTTATATTACGTTAGTTTTGATTGTCTTTGCTTAAGCTTAGCTAATAGCTCAACTTATACCTCACTAAACTTTCTATTTATTAGTTTGAAGATAAATAATAAATAGGTCTAACACGATTTTATAGACAGTTTTAGATAATAAAAATTTAATATTAATTCTTTTTAAGATTTTAATTGTTAAACTAATCTAAAAGTATAGTTTTGTTAAGATTTTTTGTGTAAACCAAAAAAGAACTCAGTTTTAAACTAATTTTTTTCTAAAAATCTGCAGACTTTAGCGTAGTTGAGCTCAGTAGCGATAAAGAGTTCATTGCCAGCTTGTCAGATATCATCAGGAGTTCGCTTTCGAATCCAAATGTTCAGGTCGGGCCGTCAATTTTAGAAAAGCCCACTCGAATTTTGCAGCTGCCTTCCAGCGATTTCATACCGGAAGTGTTTACTGACGACGAGCTCGAAGGAACAAATGACGTCACAGAAAAGCATTCTTGCGTCGAGTGCCAAGGCACTTCGATCAGCGACGTGACGTCATCATGCTGGTCACGTGCCGACATCAGCGACACGAGGTTCGTAAGAACGACTCCTTGCTCAGGATTTTGCTCAGTTAGTCATGAAAAACTTTCAAAGTTTATTTTGTCTAAAGATTACAAGTACTGTTTGTGTAAATAAGAGACAATTAATTTCGAGATCATTTTAAGAGTCCTGCTTAAAAAAAATTATAAAAATGTTTAACTAACTGATGTTTTAACATTGTTTTTCTGTTTGATCTAAAGATAAAAAAAAATAAACGTTATTACTAATAACTTTCACACATATCAAATAACGTAACAGATAACTACAGTGAACATAACTGGTATCCAGTTAGTGACGTACTTGCGAGGATGTTCTGAAAAGTGCAAAAACGGTTGTGGTGAGCAGGGTGGCCAAATAACATGTCAGTACTGTTGCATCGGAGACAGGTTTA
The DNA here is from genome assembly GCF_965202585.1 of Thalia democratica. Taxonomy (NCBI): domain Eukaryota; kingdom Metazoa; phylum Chordata; class Thaliacea; order Salpida; family Salpidae; genus Thalia; species Thalia democratica. The sequence goes on from NC_139165.1 coordinate 67,683,213, forward strand.
ATTATTTTTTATAGATTATTTTAATCCCGGATAAAATTCAGTTTAAAATAATAATTTTTTAAACAGTTTTTTCAACCTTTTTGAGCTAAACCAGGGCCGAAACAATAGCTTTATTTAACAGCTGCTTAAAGTTTACGTTTTTCACTCATAAATTGCAGTTTAATTAAAATTTTTAGAGCAATTAAGATTAGAAGTTATGATATAGTTCGGTTTACATATTACATCGTTTGTACAAAGAATCGTTTTGTTCTAAACTTTTTATTACTTTGAAAAAAAAAAAACGAATAAGTGTTTAAAATATTTCCGTGCTCTAAGTTTTCCAAACCGAAATTAAATAAACATAATTTTTTTTGATATCTGCTAGCTTTTTTTAGCTTTATGTTTTGATTTAACGTTTTAGTCCACACTTTTATATATACTCAAACGGGTTTGTCTAGTTTTTATATAACTTTAAAATATGTCTGAAACTATTTTTAGGTGTAATGAAATAATTCCAAATACTAAAATTGAAACATTTGATGACAAGACTGAAACGAGCACACAAAATATACAACTTTTACTAAAAAGTACTTTACACCGGCGACGTAGTGTAATTTACAAGGTAAAGTCAATTAAGAAAATAGTTTTATAAGTAAAAAGTGATTTAATTATAAAGACAATGAATTTAGATTATTAAAAAAAAAACTTTTTGTACATACTGAAACATATCTAAACTAAAAAGACAAAAAAAAAATAATTTTTTACGCTTTTTGAATATTAAATTAAACTTATAATATACAATCTTTTATTATATAAGTATTCTACTTGAAATATAATATTTGTTGTTTTATATTTCTATTAAAGATCCTTAAAAGTGTATAATTTATTTAAGTTCGAATAAAGATTTTAGAAAACAAATTTTAACTACTCAGAATTTTTGTAACTTTTATGTTTAAAAAATGTTTAGCAAATAACTAGATTTTGTAAAATAATAAATTTGAGTAAAGCTTTGAACTCTTTATAACTTTACGGAATTTAGTCTAAAATATGCAAAACTGCGTTTAATACGATTATAAACAAGATTGCGGGTTTTAAATACAGTTAAAAGTATACATAAGATATAAGTTACGCACATATAAGTTTTGTTCTATAAATTTTATTTTATACAAAAACAATTTTAATTTATTTCATAATAATTTACTTTAACTTAAATGAACTTTCTTTTTTCTTAAAAACATTTACCTTATAACCGTATAAAACTAAAAACAAAACCAGCTAGATTAAAGTTTAAGTTGTTTTTTGGATTGAATTCTCGTATTAATACTATATTTTATTATAATTTGTAAATATTTTTTCTTTTTATTGTTTAAAAAATGTTTAACAAGTTTTTTTAATATTTTTTTACTGTAGTATTTATCAACTCGCATTCTAATCAAGTAAGAACTTATGTATTTTTTTATCTAAATTGCATTAAATTAATCAAAGTTTTATTTCCAACTTTTAGGTGTTTAGATATTTAGATAATGCTGGAATGTGTAAATAAAAATATCTTGATTTTTTCAAGTTAAATTCACAAAATTAATTAGCAGAAATACTTGTTTTTGATAAATTTATAAAGCTCATTTGAGTTTATTTTCAGGTACTGTTTTTACAATCAATCATCTATTTTATGAGAAATTTTAACCTTTTAATTAACAAGTATTTAATTTTAAGTTAAGTAGATAAAATTTGAAAACAATACATGTGTTTCCTGAATTTCAATATAAGTTAATAACCATGAAAAGACAAATTGTACTTTATCTTTTTAAAAAATTTAGTTTATAATAACAAATATATAGAAAGCTGTTAGAAGAAATCAGTTTAATAAAGAAAAATAAAGTATTAGTTTGGTATATGAAAAATACCTTATTTATCGTTCAAAGTTTTAATTTTTTATAGACATGTAAGACCTTTTTGTATGTACATTTTTTATAACTTGCTTTTAAATAGAAAATATTTTGTTTCTATTTGATTAAAAAAGCTAATAAATAGATTTAAGAGTTTAAGAAAACAATTAATGAACAAATTTTGTCTATCATTTGAAGATTGCACAAGTTTAATATTAGTTTTAATTTTTTTGTGTTCAAGGACACAAATATTTGTGAAGTATTTGACCAATTAATTTGTATATAACAAAACTTTTCACTAAATGATTACTGTAGTTAAACAAAAATAAAAGCTTATTAAAAAAAGTACAAAAAAGTAGTTGTTACAAAATATGTACAAAAGTTTTATATTTAGAGTTTTATATTTATACATAAAGTCATTTAATAAACAGACTACAGTTCGCGAGTCTATTTTAAGACGGCTTCAATCATTTGGTATTGACTCAGAAGTAAATGAGTTTAGAGTTGAAAATCGAATTGAAAAACAACACAACGTTTTACTTTATCACACTGTTAGTTTTCATTAGAAAATATTAATTATTTATAATACTAACTTAAGATTTTAAAAAATGTACAGAACAATTTTGTTTTTAGTACTTTTAGTTTATCCATGTTCAATCAAAGATAGTCTAAGAATAAATAATTAAATAAACATATAAAAATAAGTGGTTTAGGTTTTGTCTTAATTTTAGACTTAAGTTGAAGTTTGTAATTCTAAAGCTTTTGTTTTAAGATTTGCAAAAAATTTTATAAATTTGAGAAACATTTTGTTCTATTATTTTCGGAAACTAAAGACTAGACAAAAAGAATTAATGCTTGTCTATATGCGGTTTAAACATAGAACTTATACAATTTAGACGACAAGTGAATTACGTAGAAACTCACATAAAACAATAAAATAGACGACATTACAAAGAAACTTTTACCGATTACAATTAATAATCATGTTCAACAGTACATAAGCACAGTAGTGATTGGCAGCAATATTCTTGCCGTAATCCCGGGTCGACACTACATGACACAAAAAGATAAGATTGTCATCATAACGGCAAATTATGACACCGACACTCAAAGCAAGTCGCCTGGCGTTAATGACAATGGAAGTGGAGTCGCGGCAATCATGGAGCTTGCTAGACTTTTAAAGCAACATAAAAAAGAACGTTGCGAAAGGTTAATACTTATTAAACAAATATGTGAAGTATACAAAAGTTGTTACTTTATATTAATGTAATGTGTGAAGATCGTTTCAAACATACATAAATACTAAAAAATTAATTTACACGTTGTTTTTCGCTAAACAAAAATGTATTTTGATATCACTTAAACTAATAATAAAACTATCAAAAATTTTATCATGAATTTAGTAAAACCGAGATTTATTTTTGATTCAGGGACTTTACCGTCGTTCTTCTTATATCAGACTTTAGCAATGATGGTATTTACGACGAAAGAAAGCAAAGTGATTTCTTCAAAACGGTTGAAAACACAGATGACTCATCACCTAAGAGCTATGAATGTTTCACTAAGAAGATCGACGGAGGAGTCGGGGTATCTCATTTTATTTGCACCTGGCTTCGATCTCATTTAGAGCATCACAAATCCGAAGTACTTTTCACTATCAGTTTAAACTCTTTGCTGAACTACAACGATAAGTACGGTTTTGCATAGTTTATTTTCAATGCGTGTAGTAAACTTTGTTTTGTAAAGTACTAAATCAATTTATTTGTTTTGCTAGTTGTTAGTTTAAGTAACAAAAAAACATAATAAAGACGCAAAAGTCAGAAAATACCGCGGAGCTCAGCATACAAATCAGCAAGTTTGAAAAAATTTCGTCAAAAGGTTTAAAAATGACTTTTACATCTGTTAATTACATTATTTAATGGTAAACATCAGAAATTGCCAAAAAGGTGTCGCGTAATGATTACACTGGTGACTTTATACTTGCTGCCTATGAAAACGAAGATACGGAAACTGACGTAGTGAATGAGTTGCTTAGTCGCATGGAAGTTGCTATGAGTACTACAAAATACGCAAACAGAAAACCTCTAAATGGAAAATTAGTTTCACAAAACTTTGAACGAGGTAGAAAAAACTTGTTTTAACGTTTTAGAAATACATTTTCTAATCAATTTCTTAATAGAGTAATAAACAACGGATAATTACTTACAGACTTTACGTAAATTTCTGCAAGATTTTCTAAAAATAAAATGATAATAATTCAAGGTATAACAATACGATTTAGTTTTTTTTTGTAAAAGAGGTTGTTTATTAAATTACACGTTTTATTTTGAAAATAAATAAAAAGATATGAAAACTTTAAAGTTTTCCAATTTATCTAGTTTTAAAAAACTTAAAAATACTGAGATAAAGAGATGCATGTTTAAAAAATCAAAATATGTACTAGGAGAACGTTTTTTACGAAATATTCCGAGTCAGTGTCAATACTTTAAAAACTTCAAACACCATAAAATACCCTGTATTACATTTACTGATACTGGTTAGTTTTGCAAATTTTAGTACTTTAAGAAATAATATTTAGTTTTTTTGTTGTACTATACATATAACGTTTATTTCTTTAATTCCTAAGATTGATCTAATGTTTTCGTTGTTGTAATAAGAACTTTTGAATATATAAATTTTCAAAAAATATTAATTAGCATTAAACTATAAAAAATATTGTTTATTGTTTTTTACAATTATTTAAGCTTATTTTTTTTTTTCATTTGATTCAGACTTCGAAATAGTTAAAAGGAAAGTTGTAGTGTTGTAATTAATATCTTGAAGTAACCATGTATAAGTGTATATATCATATTTTCAAGTACATCCAAAGTTAGACAATATATCAAAACTAATCTTTTTTGAACAGTAATTAGTTCAATTATAACAGAAAATTTAAAGAACAAGCAAATTAATTTTTGAATACTTTAAAATTATAAAGGTATACTTGGAAATGTCAAATTCATCTAAATTAGTATTTACGCATTTAAAGTACCAGAAAATGTTATCATAAAACTAGCTCGTAAAGTTTTTTTTTTGTAAAAACCTTGCTGTCTACTATTTGCTAAAAAACAAAACTTGAGTTTGAGACTATTAGCAACAATCGAAAAGTTAAATTAAAATTAAAATACTTAGATTAAACAAAACTAACAGGTATACAAAATACTTCAACTAACTGATTATAGAACTAAATGTTTTAACTATATTTAGAAAAATTTTTAAAAGAAAAAAAACTAATTATTATGCATATATATACTAATTTTAGTATCTATAATTTAAGGTTAAATATAGTGTGCATAGTATTTTATGCTCTATAAAGCAGACACTTTGGTAACTACAATTATGTTAAAATACTTTTTTTTCCCAATCATTTAGATTCAATTAAGGATTCGATTGATAAACAACGGAAATTTTCTTAGAAACACTTTGATTACAAAATTGCAGATAAAAAATTCAAAATTAGTTACCTAAGTACGAATAAAGTTTAGAATCATTTAAAAATTTTAAGAATTTTAGTTTTGAATGAAATGAACAAATATTTATTAGAGAACCATCTAATGAACAATACGAGCTTTCCAAAACGATATAATAATTAAACTTTATTTCCCTAAGAAAGTGTACAAGCGTTTTTAGTTAGTTAAGATGGAAGCCTTTTTATTCATTTTTATCAATCAAAGCTTTGTTAAAAAAAACATTTAGATTATACAGTTTCGTTATTTAATTTTGCCGTATTGATATAACTTTAACAGTATTTTGCTGTTCAGTTTTTATACCTATATAAATAACTATTTTTGATTTTTTATACTAAATAAGTTTTGAATAGTTTTAATCTGATATAAGTGTATATTGACTAATAGTTTTTTTTGTACATCTGTAAAAAAAAAAAAAAGAGTTTGTGTAATTTTTTTAAACAAAACTTATGGTTAGCAAGCAGCTGTATATCTTATTGTTTTGTTAAAAGTTAACTTGTGGTAACTATTTAAAGGAAAATTCAGGGGATATATGGAAGAGTGTCAGAATAAGAAATGTGATGATGTTTCACATGTTACAGAGGACAATTTGAGCTTTATGAAAAAAGTTATTTTTAAATATATATATATGACGATATATAGTTTTTTTATTTTTTTTGCATGTTTAACTGAAATTTTTTAAAGAAAATATTTTAAAGCATAATCAAATTAAAGTGTTCTTTAGAGACGTATTGAAAATTGTTATGCAACTAAATTTTTATGCATGTTTAGTGCACAACTGTATTAAATTATTTTATAAAATATTAGTCACGATTTTTCAAGCTTATAAGCATATGTTTGGAAAACAGTTAGATTAGATTAATAGACAGAAGGTCTGATTCAAACTAAACTTAAAATTTAAAAGTGTTAATTTCATCTATAAAATAAATTTTGTTCATTCAATATTTTATCTTAGTTGTTAACTATTCTTACAAGTGTTTTTATTATTTTATGTTTTAGTAATACAAATTTTAAGTTCGTTGATTCATTGTGGAAGTCCATTGAAGGGGTTTACAAAGAAGGCTGTCATCCCTTTGAAAATTTGTATCCATTTTCTAGAAACTTTGTTAGTTCAAGTAGCAATAAAAACTCAGCTAAATGTCGTCAGCCTATACTAAATAATGAGGTCAGTTTTTTAAACGTATAAACTTTAACCTTTTATCAATACAACTTATACCATCAACAACTTAAAAGTAAAGGTTAAAAAGTTTTCAACTGTTATATATTTTTCACTTAAATTAGTAACACACTTTATCAAATATTTAACAATATAACTAGTTTTACAAGTTATTATATACGTGCAATTATAACACATAAATAATAAGAAACATTAGATATTATTAAATATTATAAATACTATTTATTTTGCTTGCATTGTAAAAAAAAATTACGCACCGAAATTTTTTTATTTTACTTTTAACGCTCTTTAAATTGTATTTAACTTTTATTATAAAATTAAAAAAAGTCTACTTATTCAAAAGTCTTTTTTTTTTCATTTCAAGTGTTCTAAAGAGTATAATACTTTTGATTGTACGTGAGATTTTTCCTTGAAGTTTTTTATATTATTATGCTAATTAAAAGATAAAAAAAAGTTCTCAAAAGGTTTGGTCTAAGGACCCAGTGTACAAAAGAACCTTTCGGTTATCGAGTCGTACACCACATGCTTACAAATTAATGCTTTAATGCTAAATATTTAACTAATGCTATTAAGAGTGTAATATAATTAATAAAGACTAAAATAAATGTTATATTTACACTTATTTTATCTTTAACACTTTATCGAGTATAGCTTTTGTTTTGCATAATTCATACTTATGTAAAACTTCAAATAAAGAAACATACTTAAAATGTTTAACTTTTTATTTACTTTTTTTCACTTTTTTTTTCTACGGTCTGTTTAGTTTAAAGCTGATTAAAGATTAATAGTCTTATATACTTCAAATTATCTTGCGATAAGAAACTAAAACAGAACATGATTTTTTTAAATAAATGTATTTAAGCTATGGAAAACAAAACTAGGTATAAAAACTTACGATATAAGAAAATATAAGTACAAAGTATATATTTATATTTGAGGTTCTAAATTAAACAAAAATAGTTCTCAACTTATTTGAAATTAAGGAGACAAATATATAATGTGTAAAAACTAAATTATTACATAAACTTAGCTCAAAACTTTCTAAATATCATAAGTTACAATTTCTAATTTACTTGTTTTGTTTAACTTTAATTTTTCAGATTTAAATTGTAACTGAATATCTCTTAAATAGTAAAACTGAGTTTTACAAATAAAATTTTGATTAATTAATGTTGTATAAGTACAAAGTATTTGAATTTTTAAATAACATCTCAACTAAATTTAATATATAAAGTGGGATAAAAAATGTTTGATAACCTTGAATAAACAAATAAATACTTTATCAAAAGTGTATAGGCAAGTACTTTTCTGAAAAAGGATATTGTGAACTTCCTCAAGTAGACTACAAATGTTTTAAGAAGAGAAGAAACAACAAAGAAAAAAACGATACTAAAAATTCATGTTTTCACTCTTATCAAATTATGGATGAAACTAATTCTATAATTATACCTTTTAATACAAAGCAAATAAAGTTAGTTTTTCTAAATTTTAAACTAAAGTTCTATATTTCACTAATTTAGAAATATTTCTAAAACAGAATGCAGGTTAGCTTTGGAACACAAGTCTATCTCCATTCGCTACAAATCGAAGTGCGACAACTAGCGAAAAATAAGTTCAGATACAGCACAAAATACAGTGCAAACAAAGATCATGATACTTCTTTGTTCTTGCTCAAAGGCCCGAAAGGAAAAGGTCGTAACATCGTCAGGAGAAGATTCAACAAGAAAGCCCAGCTTCGCGGTCAATCGACTGTTTATACAATGCAGTTGACTGTGAGATTAGAAAGTAAGTTAAAAAAGCGCGTTTATGACATCACAAACCCTCCTGTGTTAAGTCTTCAATTTTTCGGATGCTCTTTTCCTTAAACTTTTATACATCATTTAATAAAAGAATTACGAATTGCATGTTTTTTAAAAAGTTTCACAGTAAATTTACTTTTGTATTCAATTAACTTCAAACTTAAAGTTTTGGTAACATTTCTCAATAAATTAGCGAAAAAAAGCTTTCCTACAATTTTTTTTGGTTATACCTAGTCTAAAAACTTAGTTTGTAATAAATGTTTTATTGTACGTTTCAAATGTTCATATAATGCACTATACTTCTCAAAATTTTTCAAAAAATAAAACTTATTTATAGAGCTTAATCATTATTATTAAACATTTTTCACTTTTTTTGTTACTGTTAACATTCAATTTTATTAAACTTTTTCAATCATTCAAAAGCTAAAAGAAATTAGTTTGATTAGAAGTAAAGAAACCATGTTAATGTAGAACTAAAGTATTCTAATTTAAGGTTTTGAACGCCAAATATAACGCAAAACTTGATATTTTATAGATTTTTCATCAGTATTTGTTTACAACAGTATATTTAATAAATCAAAACTTATTTATTAGTAGTTAAGATCAGGTAAATAAGCTTAGTTTATAAAAGCATTTCCCAAACTAATTGACTAAATCGACCTAAATCTAATGTACTTTGGACTGAATATTTACAATATCTCTATATATTTACTGAAACTTTAAACTTAATGCTGAACAAAACTAGTGATCTATCGGATTAGGATCTTAGCAAACACCTCTTAAAAATTTTAAACATTAAAAAATATATATAACGCTAAGTTTTTGGATTCGACTTTTGTTTTTTATAACTTATATGTACATAAAACGCACAGTTGTCTCTAGTTACGCTTAACTAGAAGTAGTTAATTAATATTTTGAAAAAAATGTTTTTAATTTTAAATAAAATAAAATCAATATTGGCTAAGCTAAAAATAAGTTGAAAAAATTTAATAGGAAGGTCTTATACTTAAAAGTAGTGCCCTTTTAAAATGTTTTTTTAGTGCTGTTATTCTATAAAATCATATGAAATTTTAGATTTTAAAAATTGTTAAATAAAATTTCTATTTTAGTTTTATTTTTATTTTATCAGGTAAATTGATGCTTCACAGATTTTTATAAAATGTTTATGTCCTTTAGGGTGTACAATGTATACCATGGGTAGGAAAAATGTTACCGGCAGGACAAATGCAGTTCATAAGCAAATATTTTCGAACCGCTAGTTACTTTTTAACTAAGAAATAAACTTAAAAAGAAGAGGTTTTTTAAAGTGAAAAATAACAGTTAAATTATTAGTTTAATAATTAATCTTTGCTTATTTTATAATGTTATAGTTTAAAATAGTATTTTTTATATTGAGTACTATAATCACGGCCACAAAAAGATCTTTTTCCATACAGTGAGACCCGCAAGCGAATATTTCTAAAAAATCTTACCCGCGAATTAAAAAAGGCTTCCGACCTCTAATGTATACTGTGCATCAATTAAAATTGCATTTGAAATTAAAGTACTAAAACAAAGTGACAACAGAAATGGAGGGTTATCTGCTAATTCTAATGGTTGGGTTGTTGGTATAACATTTTTGTTGTAGCGCCGGTGAACACTTGCTTGGGGATTTGAGCTTAATAATGTTTCTACTTTTTTTTGGTTTTTATTGTTAAGTTTTACAGCTCGTAAGATTTCTCTAAATCGCGTGTCACCAAGTTTTTTTGGGTTTTGTTTAAAATATAGTTTATACTTCATTTATGGTTAATAAAAAATTAATTATCTTAAAGAAAATCAGAGTTACACACGTTGTAACACACTCGATTTTATCAAGACAACGTTTAAAAATTTTGGTAATTTTTGATACCCATAAAAAACACTTAATTACAAAACTTTAATTTTTTTTCAAAACAATGTAACATCTAGTCAATTATATTTATGTAAAGGTAATTTGTAAAATTTTTTTAGACCCTCAAGTTTGATTTAAGCGAAAACATAAATAGCTAAACACCAATATCTCTTATCCTTAAACTAAGTATAAACAACTAAGTTTATGACTGAAATTAACTTTTTCGATACTTTTTAATTCAGATAAACATGAATAAATTGCAATAAAAGAATAAAAATGAAAAAATAAGATTAATTAAGCATAGCTTTGTTAGTGCTTCTTAATTGCAATAAAATTTAAAATACCAATTAACATAACTTACTTGAAACTTAATTATTTCTTTTTAGTTTTACTTGCTTTGGTAACAATTTAACTCATATTCCAGCAACAGTTACGTTTTAATGAGAAAATACTCAAAAATGCAAGTTTGTAAATATGGATAAATTTTCTCAAATTGAGTTAACTCATTGCTTAAGTACAGTTCCTGTCCTGGACAAGACGTTAAAAGGCATCCAAATAGTGTACGACTCGATAACAGAAAGGTTTTTTCGTGCAGTTTCTATGACCAAATATTTCAAGCGCTTTTTTTTTCATTCAATAAAATATAATAATAGTAAGTACGAGATAGTCATTTATTGTTTACACTATGTGAAAAATTAAATGAAACAATTGTGTGAAAAATCATTCAAATATTTTTTTACATCTTAAATCATAGGAAGTGTATAAATTAACATTAAGCTTGTCACTTTTGCATATAAAACCAACTTTTTTTTCAATTCAAAGCTCTATGTAAATAAAGTTATAGTTTTTACTATTAACAGATACTTCGTTATATAAAACCGTTACATATAAACAAAGTAAGTACATATATATTTAGTTAATGTAAAAATGGATCATTTATAACAAATTTAACCGTCTAAATGGCTTAAAACAGAAGTTTTAAACGAATTTTTAGCATAAGTTTGCGGATGTTTATAACATGTAAACAGATTCTGTCAAAAAAGTGGTTATATATTTATAAAATTTATATTTCAGTATAAGAATTTAAATAAAAAAAAAAATATGTTTTTTGAATTATTTGAAAACGTTATAGTCCATTGGACGCAAATCTATCAGCATAGAGTTTAAATAATATAATTTTATCTTTTTCTTTGAATCTAGTCGTTGAAAAAATATACGTAGAAACTGTAATTTTAAACTTGTAGGAAACTAAGAATACAAAATTGTGTTATTAACTTGAAATTTTAGTTTTGCTCTTTCAATAAATACATCTTCTACTTATATTTGACCAAACTTTTTGTCGTTCAATAAGCAATAAAAATACTAAATCTTTTTAGAATATGGACTCATAAAAATAAAAGTATAGACTGGTTTTTAAAGTTTGTAAAGAAGTTGAAACTATTTCTTTTACTTAAATTTATTTTTTCTTTAAGTACACATATATCAAAGTAGAATGTTGAAACAAGTTTTAAACACAAAATAGATGTTGATACAACAATACAAATTTTAGTGTATATTTTCAGTCAAATTGTATTGTACGTTAAAGCTAGCTGCTATAAAACACTTTTAAACGATTTATATAAATCAAACCTTGAAGTTATGTGAAAGGTTTCATGACTTGCAGACAAGATTTAACGCCAATCAAAGTCCCTAGTATTAGGAAGAATACTACCATTATTTTTTATTTATTACTGAAGACAAAACTTTTTATTTTAATTTAGATGTTCCTGCTGTTCAGTTTATTAATAGTTATGACGGCGGAAAAAATCTCGGCTTTACTAAACTCTCGGATTATCAAAAACCTTACTACTAAGTTATAAGATCATAAAGTAAAAAAACAAGAGTTGACTGTTATCTCATATTGAAACTAACAATGTCAAAGAAAACATAGGGTTGTAATGATTTAGCTGCGTATATTTTCTTAACTAATACCAATGAGTTGAGTTATCACTTCAGTGCGAAAGTACTTAAACAAGTTTAGTTTTGAACAAGTTTTGGCTATTACTGCCTGATGAGTCCAAGCGAGGACGAAATCAGGTCGCAGAATGTGGTTGTTATTTTTTTTAAATAGAAACTTGATCAGTTAAAAGTGCATTCAAAAAATAGTTTTTTCAATAGGTAAAAATATATATACGTATATTTTAGAAGTAGATTTACTAAACTAAATCAATTTCACTCAGCCCACTTGAAAGGAATTTCAAATAATTTATTTCCAAGTGTAAAACTAAAAAAAACAGTGAGATTGTTCTATAAAGAACGTTATTATATATCCGGGTGTGTAGGCTGTGGTTAAAAGAAGCTACAGCCGTTGTGTATGAGTTGAAACAAAAGGGTTGCTTAATAAGACACGCAAATTTATATCGTTTTGCAGACATATAAAAAATCTTCTCTTAAAGTTCAATAATTTTCAAATTTTATAGTTATTATTTGTGTTTTTTAGTTGTTTACTTCGAACGAAATCGGAATTTTGCACTGATATGCGTCTTGTAAAAGGTTCATAATGATTTTGTTTACTAGTGTAATATACAATCGATTCATTCCGAAATCCAACAGCTGATGATTAAAGTAATAAGCTACATAAAACAATTGTACTGTTTTTTATTTATTTATTTCGAAATAAAGTATGTATATATATGTAATTAAAAACTAACTTTTTTTTGGGTCAGCTGTTTCTGCGTTATAAGCCTCTTCAACCAATTATTTTATTCAATGAAAAGCAAACTTGTAAATACAATACAATAATAAAATTACACAAAATTAGGTATCACGTAGTAGAAGAATAGTTAGTTGATTTCAGACAAAACTATTAACAGAGTTTTTAAATAAGTTGTATACAGCCAGTTTGTAATTCATTTTTTTGTTTAGAGATTTGATTTTTTAACGTTTAAAATTTCGACTTTTCCGCATTGCATAATTTAAATCCATTTTTTAAACTGTAAATACAGTTTTTCGTTCTTGTTATTATTTCCCAGTGAATTCTAAAATTAACTTTGTTATTTTTTAGTTTTTAAATGTACTGTGATAAAGTTGTCGCATTTCTATGTTTTTCATGCTTAAAGCTGTACTTGTACTGTACTTATATATGTACTAAAACATATCAAGTATCAAAACTTATTGGGCTGTCTTTTCACAAACTAATTAGAAAATATCAACTAAATGTAGTAACAAAATGCATTTAATAAAACTATTTGTCTTAATAATGCTTTTATACAACTAATCTCACTTAATAGTTTATTACAGAATACATCAATGCAAAAAAAATATAGGTTGAAAAATAGATCACAAAAAATAAACAACCTTTAAATAATTACCCTAACCAATCTTGATTAAGGTAAACGAAAAATTAATGATAGTTGTAAAACACTTGATGTAAAAATATGAAACTGATCAAAATATCAGACACTTATTGCTTTTTACTGATTACACATCATATGTATATTTTTGATTATGAGCTAAAAACAGGGTTGCCACTAATTTTAAAAATCCTGACACACCATAAACTATCCTGAGTCAGCTAGTGTTTATTAAAACACCATAAAAATATTTTTGCTTCTCCGCCACAATTTTTCTTAATCTTAAGGTCTGTATAGTTATACATAAACAAAAAAACTTATTTACTAAGAGCATGACAGTGAAAATATATGTGTTTAATTACAAAACGCTTGAAATATATATTTGTAAAAGCGTTAAAATTTTTAAGTGTATACTATAATATAAGATACTTCAGTAGAACTCTAAAATTCAAATAAATTCAGAAGGTTTTCTACAAAAACTTATGGGGAAACCTTTTTATGGTAAATTTTTGTGAAATACATACTAAAACTTGTATGTTTATTTTTTAAAAAGAGATATTTTGAATTCAAAATTAAAAAATCCCCTTTTCAAAATTTTGAAAGTTTTATAAACATCAGATTAAAAAAGTTTGAAAACAATTTAAAGATTTGTTGGTAGTAAAACATATTATTTTATAACAAAGCATTTTTAGCCATTTTAGCCTGTTTTTTAATACATTAAGCTCTTTAACTTTATTGCTTTAATCTCAAAAACTACAGTGAATTGAAAAATAGTAAAAAGGAACTTGTAGCTTAGTTATTAATGTAAAAGATAAGAACAAAATATACTTTAAAATTAATTTACTCCCTTCTATGCCCTTAAATTAATTTTCAACATTATAACCTTAATTATTTATGGAATTGCCATAAATCTCATCTTTAGCACTCAAATAAAAAATTAAAGTAGAGCTACCTGATATTATTGAGGTAAATACTATAAAATCTAACCGTAAAATATAAATCAACAATAAAAAAAAAAACGCTATTGATTAAACAGACTTAATCTCATTCAGATCTAAAAACCTAGCCTGAGTTTAAAACTCTTTAAACCAGCCTGACTTTCTTTAGAAATGTTCAAACTAGTCTAAGTTAGTGGCAACCCTGTCAATATAACAATTTTAAAGCAAATCTACATTTATTTACTTGATTATAACTAAAAGGTTTTTTGTTTAATTGACTTACAACATGTTGTAACTTTTTACAATGCTATGTAGTTTAATAAAATTTAAAATCATTAATATAGCAATTAGTATGAATTCACTACCTGTTTAAAAAATAGTTTTATAATTAATTTAACATTACAAATTTTTTTTACAAGCACCTTTCATTTAGCAGTGTCTGACAGTCTGGCTTTTGATCTGTTTAGATTGAGAAGCTATAAATACCCTTAATTCTTCAAGTTTAAATGAGTCATAATTATTATACTAAATTATGGATTTTGAATTTTAACTTTGATCTGGTATAAAAAAGCAGTTCATAATTTAAGTGTCACTTATGCACAAAAACTTCTACTACCTATCCCATTACCCTCAACAATTGATTTTAAGCTATTGTGAATAATCCAAATTAAAAAATACAAATGTATGCAGTACTGACAACTCGTGGAAAAATTACCAGAGCAATCCGTACAAGCTATCAAACCATTGCCGAGTTACATTAAAAACTCAAAGTTATTCGTCATTTTCCGAAACAACTAAATTAATTTCATCAGAACTTATGTTGTTTACAGGGTGAGTAAAAGTTACACTTTGTTCTGTCCCATCACTCGGTATATTTACGACGTTTTTGGGTTGCAGGCTTCTAATATCTGATGAAACGTGACTCGATGACATGATGTCGAACTTTATTTGTCCCAACGAAACTGCTACAGGTGACTTGTGTGAGTTGCTCACCATCTTTGTGGCACAGGAGTTGAAGCATTTGCAATCATCAGTGGAATTCTTAGCTGAATTTAGTAAGTTTGTGTGTAATATTAGCTAAAAAAAAAAAATTGTTTATTTGTTTGTAGAAAAAACAGTTCTTGATTAATAAAACAATTTGTTTGCTAAAGAAGACTAAACTGTTTAACATCAGAAATATATTTAATTCTTAAGGCATTATAACATTTTTATTATTCAGACCTGCTAAACAGTAAAATTATTAAAAAATTAACACTACACTTACTTTGTTGACAGCGTGGTGTTTTAGACTGATGTCTTATAAATTTCGTTGAATATGAATCAATTTCTTTATTTTTATTTTGGCAAATAGTTAGTTGCTCATTTGTAATGAGGATAGGAACTATTTTTTCTTCTAAATCTTGAAACCTATAAAAGTATAGTGTTTAAATATTAAAAAAAACTAAACACTGAAACTGTATATTTATTTTGACAAAACAAAGTATTAATGCATTTTCAATCATCAAGGTAATTAAGTAACAGTAAAATTGAGTCCAACATTTTTTTGAAAATATTATTTACCCTTGCTTGAGAGCTAAAGTTCTAAGGTATATAAGAAACTTTATATTAAGACATTATTTTAGTTTCAGGTATAAATTGTTTAGTAAAAGGTGTCAAATACAAAAACATGGGGAAAAATACTTATTGTATAATTTCTGAGAGTTAAAAAAAACACTAAAAACCTTCTTCTGCATCATTTACAAAACAATTTAACTCAACTTTCAGGAAAATTTCCTTGTTCTACAGGGAAAAATGTTATTCTAATGACTTAAAACAATGCGCATTTTATGACTATAAGTTAAGAAAAAAATACTCAAGAAAAATCATACAGTGCGGTTGTTTATCAGATCGAGAAAGTTTGAGAACAATTATTTAAAAAATATAAGATGTATATACTTTTAATGAAATAGTCTTTTTAGTTGGGTCCTTAAAAAGCCTATTGAAATACTTATTTAACGGTAAAATTATATTTTCCGACTTTGTACTACCCTTATATCTCAAAAACTAGTTCAAATTTAAAAAGCAGCTTATAAATAAGATAAAGCTCTCTAAACCTAGATCATCTTTTTAAAAAGTGCCTTACACCCCTATGGCCTTAATAAGTTTAGTGACCTACAGAACTGAATCATAGTATTAATCTGAAGTTTAATTACACTATTCCAATATTCAAAATAATAAGAATAGTAAAATAAAATAAAACTAAGAGATATTTAATAAAAGTATTTTCAACACAAATACGGTCAATACAAATAGGTAATAAATATTCAAAAATGTCTTATTTTAGTTTGTGCGTAAAGAATTTACATAAAAATTGCAGCAAAAAGTCAGTTCACAAGAGTTTGACACTGAAAGCAGAAAATTATTGAGACCCTAAGGGCATTTCGTTAATAAGTTGAATTAATCTTAAGCAACTTACTAATATTCAGTGAGCACATTTTAATCGTAACCAATGGTTATACTTTAACTTATTATCTACAGGGGTTACACATTAAAGTAACAAAATAACTCAAGCTTGTTGAATTTTTTGTGTTAAGTACATTGTAACATTATCAGATTTAAGATATATCAAACTTTAACAAATTTGAAATAAAAAAGTCTTTACAATAATATTTTTTCATAAAAAAAGCTAGTTTACCACCTTTAAAATCAATATACTTTATCTTATCAAAAAAAAACATTATGAAGCTTAAAAAATTTATTTTATAAACATTTTAGTTAACAATATTTCCAGTGTACCTTAATACCATCTATATGTTTTGAACTAAAAAAAATAAAAACTATTAATAGATTACTAAACATTTTTATAATTTAAACAACATGTGTAAAAAAATTAACTAACTTATTATCTCTATTTTCCATCAAAGATGATTTTACAATTTTCACATTTGGTTCACTTTTAATCTCATCAACTTCGTTAAACTCCGATTTTAGCACGGAATAAACACCTGTGTAGCTAATTTTCCCTTTAGGCTGATACTTTTGCAAATGAGAAGAAGATTGTCCAAATGATTTTGCATCGTTTTCTTGCAAAGTTGATGCTCTACAATTTGAAAGTTGTGAATCCACTAATTTCACTGTATGTTTGCGCTTTAAAACTTGCCGAATTTTGTAGTCTGAAAGCAAATTTTTGGAGTTAGAAGAAGTTAAATCTGTAGGTGCTACAGGTTGTAATAAGGAGGGATGTAAATATTTCTTACCGACGTTATTGCTGTAACTCTGGTTATGTGAGCTGTAAACAGAACCCGGAGTAGAAGCACAGTTAAGAAACAAACTATTTGCATTTTCGCAAACGTTCCAAGATCGATCTAAACGTTTCTGTTTAGAAACATCCGAGCTTATACTTTCTAACTTTAGTTTTTTTCTTTGGAATTGCTTGATACTTTTAGAAGAGCTCAAGCAAAGATTTCTCGGACGTTTTTGCGCAACATTAACAGGCAACAGCTTTTTCTGCAAGTTCATGCAATGACCAAAAGACCATTTGTTGTAGTCCTGATGCTGGGAAATAACCACGTTTTTAGACATATTTTCTTGAACAATCTTAGAAATTTCTTTGTTGCAGGAACTACCAGTTGAATTGTCGGACCATCGTACACCAGAAGAAGGTAGTTCGTTGATTTTATACGAAAAACTTTCAGTACTACCACGAAAGTATAAGTTATCTTCACTAACAACACTGCAGCAGTCAGTTGAGGATGTCGTTGAACTTTCACCTGAGGCTGTTGAAGTGGTGAAAATGGAGCTGCAAGATACATTCAAGCAAGCAGAAGATACAACATCGCATACAGAGTTTGGCGGCTCAGAAGCGAATTCAGAGGAAGACCACTGATCAGCTACGGTAGAGCTGGCCGAGGAAGACTCGTCACTAGCTGAAGAGTAAACCGAAGTAGTGAAAGCGTCTCTTTCGGTGAAACTGTTGGTCAAGTTGTGGTAGAAAGACTGCTGCGTGGGAGGCAGCGTAACGAACTCGCGGTGGTGCTTGGTCGGGTCGATTCTTATGAAGGCGTTCCACGAGATGCACTTCTTCTGCGCGTCGCTCATCCACGGCTCGACCCTGTCGTAGTTTCTGAACTGCAGCGAAGTGAGGTATATTTCCGATTGAAGCGCCAACCCGATGTTGTTTTCCAGGGGCGGGCGGACTTCGTTCCAAACCCTGAATCTATTTGAAAAAAATTGTAATGAAATATTATTGATGGCATCTGGAAGCGGTGATAGTTAAGTAGTGATAGATTTAATTAATGCCCTTAAAAGTTTTAAAACTAACACCTAGCAAAACTAGCAGTTGCCATAAAAACATTCAGCTCTTAACTATTAAAAAAGGTGAATAAACGTACTTGCAACAGTTGAAAGCTTTCCTTACAATAGGATTCTCCCAATTTTTTTTCGGTATAGATTCAGAAACACTTTCTAAAAGTTAAGAAAAAAATACTGATTATACAAGTATAAAAATAAAAAAACAAACTAATAAATGTCAAACAAATTTTTTGTAACAAACTTAAGTTGTACTAATCTAACGAGATTTCGGCAAATTAAAATAGTTATACAGTATTCATAACTATAACTAAAGTTAGGATTCGTTTAATTTTTATTTATAAAACTTCTCTGTGAAATTAAATAATGTATTTTTTTCCGCTATTAAAATATTTATAATTAGTTTTATTAGCATCATATAATTTTTAGAGTCACAACTCATCAAATCAAAAACCTAACCTGAGTCAGCATAAACTAACGTGAACTATTCTGAGGTTATAAGTTAAAAACATCATTATCTGCATTAAGTTATAACCTTACTATTTAAGGTTATACATACAATATTTTACATATATTTTTCAGCAGATAATTAGAGGGACGGGTCATATATGCATGAAGACACTTTTGCACGAGAGTAAAAAAATATACAAAATAAGAGAAAAAAAAAACTAGAAAATTTAAATAAACACAAATTTAAAAAGAAGGAAAAAGTTACCGTCCAAGGGTAAAGGTTAGGGGTAACAGTGATAGTAATAATAAAATAATAAGTAACTCAATAAAACATCAAAAAAAAAACAGAAAATAAAAATTACCGACCGAAAGTAAGGGTTAGGGGTAACAGTGATAGTAAAATTAAAAAATATTAATAATTAATAAAATATAAATTAATAAAAAAACAAAAAATAATTTCAACCCGTGCAAAAGTGTCTTCGTGCATATTTGACACCTACCCGATAGTTAGACAAGATTTTGTACTGCATAGATAAGTTTTACTTAACCTGGTTTTAAATATCGGGAACTAACTTTAGCTTTAATACTTAGTGACTGTAACTAGTCGTTACAATACTGTAGCTAATTTTGCAAAGTAACAACCTATCTTAACTAAAACTTTCAAAAACGTTTGTTTTATGTTAGTAGAACAAATTTTGCAATTATTTAGTTTTTTCTTTATTAGAATTTATTTCGTTATATTGTTTCATCAAAAACGACTTGTCAAAGTAATAAAAGCTGCAAAGCACAAACAAACAATAAAAATTTTGATCTATAATAATAAACAAAAATAG
Source organism: Thalia democratica (assembly GCF_965202585.1). NCBI lineage: Eukaryota > Metazoa > Chordata > Thaliacea > Salpida > Salpidae > Thalia > Thalia democratica. Next base: position 67,703,270 of record NC_139165.1, read on the forward strand.
TATACAATCCATTGTAGGAAAAATAATTCTATATAAGTACATATAGATATCATAACTGCATTTAATAACTTATTTATAATTTGTTTATTTAACACGTAATCCAAGTAAAATCATATTTAAAAAAAAAGTTATGCTTTAAATAGTTAAAACTGTTTAAACTTAAATTTATAAAAAAGTTGTTTACAAAATAAAAAGCCGGAAATATTGCGATAAAAATTGAAATCTTACTACAAAATACAGTTAATAATACAAACTATACAAAAAAACTACCAAAAACATATTAGTTTAGTGCAAAAATCTTTTTTAAAAACTAAATTTTAATATATTATTCTTTAAAAAACTATTATAATATATTTTGAATAAAAAATATTACTGAAACAAATTAGTCTCATGAAAGTATTTAAATAAGAAAAAAAACAAAAATTTATAAAAATGAATGATGACAACTAACCGCGTGTGACTCTGTTGTCCCAGTCGTTGCAAATATACGATGGATATTCATAATTCCTGTTAATTACAGCTGTTGTAAGTATTGTTAATGTTTTGAAATGAAAAGCTGCATACTAGGCATTTTAAAATGCATAGGATATATATAAAAAAAAACTATTAAATTTGAAAATTCCGGTAAAAACTGAGAAGAGTTATTAGAAAATTTCATAATAGTTGTTTATGAGACTATAATTAGTTTTAACTTGTACTATTTCATCAAAAAGTACCTTTATAAAAAAATTAAACCAACTTCTTTGAACAGTTAAGCAACAGAACTGCAGACTAACTTAGTACAAAAAAATGCCACAATGAGGCACAAAGTTATGGTTTATATTTATTTTATGACACAATTAAAACTTTTTATTAAGTCAAACGTGATAATTGATAACAAATAAAAAACTTGTTAATTTTCAATATAATATAAATTCCCGAGTACTTATAAGTTAACATAAAAAGAAACTGTTTAAAAATGTTTAAGAATTTTGACCTTACAAAATTTTGAAATTATCTAATCATTCCGATAATAATAGAAAGGTTTTTTATGTTTTTAAGATAGTTTAAACACTAAACTACAATAAAATTTATACACTAACGTGTTTAATTCATCGTAAGTGTTATAATTTGATCGGGCAGCAGTAGTTACTTCACTGATAAATCTTGCTGTGTATTTTCCTAAAATTGGTTCAATTTTACTCTGAAGTTCCCTTGTTTGCAGGCCGGGCCAGCCAAGCAGACAAGGTATCAAGGCTTGCGCTAAATCTCCAACTATGTGCCTGCAAAATTAAAAGTTCAAACAACAATTAGCTAAAAATTGATAAATTAAATTTAAAAAAAAAGTAGAACGAGTCCGGAATACATTAGGTTCAATTAGCTTTTGCTAAGTAGTAACTAATTACGGCGTTTCGCAATAACTGCTGAGCATTAAAAAAAGTAATTAGCAAAGCAAAAAGGTTATAAAAAACAAAGTTTAAAGACGTAACACGTTTAATTACTTTGTCTGCTTTAATTTTTATTGCGGCAACTAATTTTTTTTTATTAGGTTATAAACAGCACGCAGTATAAAGGTTAACAATTGGCGTATTTTTTTTTTCATCAAATAAAGCTTTCAAATAAAATAATAGCAGGCAATTAAAATAAAATCGAACGAAAAAAGCTATCAATTTCACTTAAAATAAGTATAATTCACCTTATCAGCGGATTTTTAAATGTCAGACATTAAAAACGTGCCTAAAACATTGTTTTGTGTATGCAATACGGTATTACACAACTTTTATTTTGAGTATGAGTATCTTACTGAGTGAAAAATATTTAAAATCGATAATTATCAAATTTACTTTTTAAGCATTTATCTAAAATAAGTTTGAATCTTTTAAGTTATATTTTAAAAAATTACTTACCTAAAATTTTAAGTTAAAAATAATTACGTGTGAACCTTATCTAGCTTTTTTGAAAGTAAGAGTTTAGGTTAATAAAGTTAAAACTCTAAACTGACTTGTGTTTGTAGCCATAAAGAACAAAAAGTTCTTTGCGAATAAATTTAAGAATTCGATAAACTTCATGAGGGCAAACTATAAAGTAAGAGTGGCTAACATCTTTTCTAGCCATTCCTTTCGACTGTTCAATCTGTAATTTTTCATAAATTGAACTCTAATATGTTTTCTACAAAAAACAAAAAAAAAAAACTTACAACTTATTAATATCAAAATTTTAAGTATTGCCATAGCTGATTTGTTTTATATTCGTAAAAAATAAGTTATAACAAAATACAAAACTCACAATGACGCAATGCTCATACAATATACGTTGCAATCTGAGTGTGTCCAAGGAAAGACCGGTCAAAACTGATGAGCTCATATTTTCATTTCCTGATGCCTTTTTGAGCTCCTCTGTTTCTCTTTTACTGTTTAAAGTTTATTTATTTTTAAATCTTAAGTATAGAAAGTCCTATGTATGCTTACAACATACTAAACCATGTGCACTGGGAAATTAAATAATGTTGAAACTTTTTAATATATTTGTTCAATACACATTTGTTACTTGAACTTAAAGCATTCAAACTCAAAATAAACCTAATGATTTTTTAAAAGTACAAGTTTGTACAGTTAGTACATAATTTAAGTTCAAAAAATGGTAAAATATTTGTTACTTGTAATGCACAAAGACTGAAAAAGCGGTCAAGTGGAATTTATTTTTTGGTGATTATTAAATTAAGCTAAATTTATATACAATTGTGTAGTTGTAACTCTTATTTCAAAGCTGGTTATGTTTATTCTCAGCTTAAGTTTTTTAAAAGAAATATAATTTTAAATTTAACCGGTTTGTGCTAGTCTTAAATATTAAAGTTACACAAAACTTTAATTAGTTTTTAATATATATAGCTTCGAAAAACACACAAAATGTCAGAAAAACTTATTTATTTATTCCTATTCTTTTTACCATTTTACTTCAATATATAGTAGTGTTTATTAAAAATTGCGATAAATTATTTTAAAACTTATTAATATTTAAAACAATTGCTATTAGGAAATCCCAAAATATAGTTGCAAAAACGCTAAAAAAATATTTCTAGCTTCCCAACTATATGTACTCTAGCCTGAGAAAACCCAGGTGAGGTTTCCTGGTGACATTTTAATGACCCTCGGTATACCCTCATATTACCGATAAGTCATTAAAAAAATATTTTTCTAATAGTTTATTTTAAAATGAACACTATATAAACAACAAGGTGTATAAAATTGGTCATATATACGCTTTTTAGGTATTTTTGTTCAGTTTGAGTAGCCATAAGTTTTGAAGTTAAATTTAAAAATATTTTGGGTGTATTCTCAACAAAAAAAAAAAAAGAATTTACCTCATTTAAACTTTTATAACCTATAAAAAACCTGAAGTAGGAAAAAAATCAAAAACATTTTTTAAAAAACGACATTTAGCTCTACTATACATTTTATTAGATTTTCTATCACTAAAATAGTCAATTTCAATTCACCAGCAGATTTTGTAAGGTAAAACATTAACTACTCAAACACACATCTATATTATAATTATAAATCCTTTTACAAACTAGAAATCAAGAACATAAAAATTAGTTATATCAAAAATGAAGATTAATTGCACTTGTTCCGTGGTAAAAAAATTACAAAAATTTGTATTTTAATAGATTTCAGAAAATGTATACAACTCAAAAAAAGAGAACAAACAGCTGTAGACGATCTTGTTCGAAGTGGGTGTTCCAGAACCTTGTATACCTTGCCTCTTTGTGCTCGTCGTTCTGAGGAACTTGAATCATGGAATGTTGTGTTTTCTTTATATTGTGATAAACAACTCGCACAACTTTTCTACAAGTCGGGCAGGAGCTCTGTGGAGAAATCAATTGTAAAATTTATGTGATTAAAACTTAATATGGAAACAGCATTCCATAAAAATATATAATCCAAAAACTCAGCGCTCGTAATATCAACCAAACTTGTAAAACGTAGTATTTGAAAATATATATTTAAATATTAAGGTATGTGAGAAATTATTGTTAATAAGTGTGAACAGCAAAGTATAAAATTTAGTGAACTTTTCCCTTTAATGAATTTAACATTTATAACAAGTTAAAGGAAAAGTATTTTTAAACTAAATTATGTCTACTAACTGTTATGAAAATGTTGTTAAAGTTAATAATTAAGTGAAGAAACAAGTTTCTAATACTTTATAAATACTACTTATTGATACCGACCTTTCTTTCACCGCTTAACCAACGTCTGATACAATGAAGACAAGTCCTATGAATGCAACAATCCATTACTGCAGCATCTCTTATGTTTAGTAAACATATGGAACACCTATTTTACATAAAAAAATACAACTATTTGAAACTAAGAACTAATAAACTGTATTAATTAGTTATTATTATAACACTTTTTTAGTTCTTAATATACTCTGAAATATTATAATCATTAAAAATATACTTATATTTGCAAAAAAGCTAAGTTTATAAGTAAAAACTAAGATATTTAAAAATTGTCTGTTTGAATTAAGTTTTGTAAGAGTTTACATACTTTACGAACGGTTTTAGGCTTTTATCTTATGAAACTGAAATTATTAAACCGTTAACGGTAATACTTTTAAAAAACTATTCGAGTAATACTGTTTTTTAAAATTAACTTTTATTATGGACAAAAATTGTAGCTTACACAGCTAAAATTTTTGGCTAAGTGACTAATCAACAATTTAAACAGTATTAATTTAGAGATAAATTAAACTTAGTTAATTTTGCATAAACTATTTTAAATAAAACAACTATTTCTAATATAAATTCTTTTTATTATTTATGGTTATTAAAAAAAAATATATATTTATATATCACTAAATTAAGTGACTAGTCATTTTAAAATTTAATTAATGTGTATCGTAGTAAATGTTTATAAAAGTTTGGATTCAGACTGTCAAATGAAATAAAAGTATTCTATCTCAATAAGTCGTATTTCATTGAAAAAGTTGTAATAAAACGAAAGCTTTGAAGTTATTGTTTAGTTTTATTTCATTTGATATCTGTTTTAAAGCTTTCAAAAGCATTTGCTTCATAAAACTAACAAAGTCAAAGCTGCATAGAATATTGGATATTATAAAATAATTTGTAAATTATCTAGAAAAGTTATTGAGAAAATACAAAACTTTCGAAAATGTTTACTGTAACAACATTTTAAAAGTAGAATTAAAATATTTTAAATTTTTTTTTAAATATTTACAAGGTGTTAGAAAAAATTGTTTAATAATTATACATTAGATAGAGAATAACAATTATTTATAAAAAATGCAAACCTAAAAAAATCATTAGTTTGAGATAGGTAATTGTTAAGTTTATAAATTAAATAGACTAACTCAGTAGTGTAACTTTTAACTTTAAAACTATTACAACCTTAACAACTAATACAACATATTTTTAATTACTTAAGTCGCTTTTCATTTGCCACGTCGTACAAAGATCTACCAGTCCAAGCTGGTAATTTAATCTGGTCTGACAAGCCACCTTCTAAAGTTGAATCGTCATACGCATGGGTTGGAACTTGCCACTCGGGAACTTTATCTCTGGTGAGTGTGATGTTGGGTGGAACCTTGGAGTTTGACACAGGTGGCTGGGCGTATATTGAAGTTGGAACTCTAACTCCAATACCACCTGGTGTAGTTACCTGTTTTATGAATGAGTAAATAGATAAAAATCTCACTCAAAAGTTATTTTCTTTGGAAATTTTTGTTAAATTTTAAACCTTTTTTTATGTTAAACTCAAAAACTTTAAATTATTTGACTTATAAATAAGTGAAAATTTTACGAACTATATTTGTAATATATTCATAATAAAACATTAAGGCTATTTTTATTTTTATATTTAAAATTTTTTGTTTTTTAGTGTTAGATTGCTGTAATTTACTGTTTATTGAACTATTTTTTGTGTCACTAAATGTTATAATTACAGGGTTGCCATACTGGTTTTTAACAAATTTTCTCCAGGTTTTCAAAATTTCTTCCAGGTTTTTGTAAGTACACGTTTTTGGGTCTATTTTTAATTCAAAATTGTTAAGGTAAAATACTTTGTTAAATGGTATAACAACATTGAAACTGTAAAGCTCCTTTAAATTTTTTTATAATAACAAAACAAATTTATCTATATGATAGATTTTTTGGATTAAATCAAAATATTACTACTTAACATGCAAAATTTGTTTAAAATTTCAGGTTTTTTAGTGATTTTCAATCAAAATTCCAGGTTTTTCTAGATTAAAAAAAAATTCTCTGATTCCAGGTTTTTCCAAGTTTTTTAGCTTAAATATTCAAGTTCCATGTTTTTCTAGGACTCCAGGTTTTGTACCAACCCTTTAGTTATCAAAAAGGTGAAATTCTCTCAATCTAACAAATCTAAGTATGTCTCTGTAGAGTTAGAATATCCATCTACCATATTTTTGTTTATGGTCTAACTATGCAATATAGTGTATGTATTTAAGAAATGTTATTTGAATACAAATGGTACTCAATAAATATTACTATATTTTTAATTTTACTAAACTATTTCAATAGAGAAATTTATAATAAATACTAACTAATTTGATTAAAATTCAATTTATTGGGCAAGATATATGTAAAAATGCTTATATCAGTCCAGGACACGGTCAACTTTTTTTGTTTGTGGTTTCTCTACGGCATCAATAATTATTAGAAAAAAATAAAAGTTAGTTTTGAAAAGTCTACAAACTTATTGCATACTACATAAGTTCAAAATGTTTTCAGATTTACAATCCGTCCTCAGTAAACTTTTATAAAACTCGAACTAGGTTTTAAATAAGGTAAATTAGGTTTAATAAAAGTTTACTAATGACAGATTGTAAATGTGAAAACGTTTTGAACTTATGTAATATGCAATAAATTTGTAGATTTTTCAAAACTATCTTTTTATTTTATCTAATAACTTAACTTATAAAAATAATAGCTTAAATCTAATTAAATAAACTGTAGTTATTATCAGCAAAAATAAATTGCAACATTACATTCAGTTTTTGCTGTTTTTTTAATACATTGCTGTATTTAACTACTTTATTCTATAAAATACCAATATTTTTTTATGTAAAAAACTTTAATTTAATTACAAATCATAGGGAGCTCTAACATATTTTTAAACTAACATTGGATTTTTAAAAAAGCTAAAAGTATTAATTATACTTTTAATTCTTACATAATATAAAACTTTAAACATGTTATGAGAAACAGTCAGTTTTGTATAAAGGTTCTAAAACGTACTTATGTATATTTCAACTATCAATTTTCTTAAAATTTTCAAAGTAATTATAATCTAAATAGTCCTCAAATTTTTATGATATATTATCATTGCATGATTGTAACCAAATACTATTTAATATATTTTTAATTAAATAAATAAAACAAGTTTTTTATATATAAAATTTATAAATAATAATATTTCTTTGAAAATATAATTCTTGTTTAAAATTGAAAAAAAACCCCAATAATTTTAAATAACTATTTAAAAAATAAAAATCAATTAAAGCAATTATAATTTAAACATTAATATAAATTTAAGTATTATAATTCAAACCTATTAATATAATTTAATAATTTTTTTTATTCTATTCCAAAATCAGTTCAAAATTTAAAAACAGTAAAAAGCAGCTGGAAGGTTGAAATTGACTAAACTAATTATTTGTAGCAAAAAGTTTCAATTATTTGTCATTAGCCCAAAAAAAAAGAACTTTAAAGTAAATAAAACAATATTTTTAATTTACAATTTATTGTATTAAAACTTAGATAGACATAACCAATTACCTAAAACACTTTAATTATAAAAAACAGGCAAAATCACTCTCGATATTTCAAAAAGTTTGAGTTATAAGTATTATTACAGTAACTTAATTGTGTCTCAACAAAAATTGTGGTTACATATAAAAGTGTATAGATATCAAGCTAACTTGAAGTTTATTTAAGTTTTCAAATAACTTTAGTTTAAAAATAAACTAACAGTACTTTTTTGATTAGCTCTCTATTTGTTTTAATTTTTTTTTTGTTTTATAAAACTGATAGACCTTAAAATAATATTTTGATCATTTTGAAAAAATAGTTAAATTTGAACATATACAGACATATTGTTTTCTAAAAATAAACTAATAATGTGTTTTTTAACTCTAACAACTAACATTCAAACTTTAAAATTGTTTTTCTAAAATCACTTATTAAAAAATTAATAAAAACTTTTATACCTGGACCATAAGTCTGTCATTGCCTTTCTTTTGACTGAACTGTTTTGAGGCATGTGATACTATAGCTTTAAGGGTATCACACAACTTTGCATCGTTGACATCAACATTTTTCTTTCCAGTTAGATACTTATCAACCATAGAATTGAATGGTTTGCTTCCTACTATCATTATTTTTTTCGATCCAAATAAGTTTCATTTAAACTTGAACCTAATAAAATGTTAATCTTTCATACTTTATCTGCTTACTTAATGTATAAATGGTATTTAATAGTAACAAACTATACAGTATCCTTCTTTTATTACACTGACATATGTTTATGTGTGTTAACGGACTTTTATAGGTTAATGGTAAAATCTATAAAAATCTATAGCAATTATTTTTAATTTTAATGAATACATGTATATACCTACGTTTGTCAGTGTAATAAAAGAAGGATACTGTATAATTTGTTATTATTATATTATATATTCCAGTGAACTTGTTTCACTAGGATCTTTTGTTAACAAATGCTTAAAATTTATATTTTGAATAGTTAAATGGTATTCATTAATTTTAATAAGACAACAAAACAATACTGTATTTTTTATGGTAAAAATAAGCTTTAAAAAAATTACCTTGAAAATAGTACCATGATAAAATCAAAAGTAAAAAACAGTATTTAACAATAATTTTATAACTTTAATAAAACTAAAAACAACTTAAAATAAAAAAATGCTGTATTAAAGTCAACCTTGTTTAAAAAAAAGTTTATCTAAACTTTTAGAGTCTTTTTTAGATAACAAAAACTTTTTTCTGCTTACAATATTCTAAGTAACTTCTGAGACATAGGAGATCAAAGTTGGTGAGTTAAATAGGTTTGCAAACTGAGGTTAAAAAAGGCTACTTTCTCATTCTACTATTTTCTAAAAAAAAATTCTTTAAACTTTCTATCAATTTTCTTTATTTTTTTAAGTGAGTCCATGAATAATATCAAAGCTTTCCCCTAAGGATTTTATAACTTAAAAAAACGTTTTCTGACTTTTTATGTTGATTATTATTTTTATGACAATTAAGAATTCCAATAAATTAAAGCATTTAAGTATTTAAGGCATGTTTGATAAAAATTTGAGCTGGTTGTAGAAAGGCAGTGAGAGGTTAGTTCTGAATTTTTTATTGTATTTTTATCAGATCAAATTAAAATAAAAACTTACTAACTTTTTATATCATCAATAGAACTTTAGCAAATTTTCATTGCTAAACTTTAATAAACAAAACTTTTGGTTTTCAACTAAAACTGTCCTGCCATCAGAATAATATACATTTCAGGTCTTTAGCTACAACAACAAAAATGTAGATAATTTTTTAGTAAAATTTTAGTTTTAAGAGAAATTGAGAATAAAAAAATTGCAGTTTATATTTTTGTATGTATTAAAAAACATATACAAAACTGATATTAGATTCATAAGTCAATATGGTTTTTTATCTTACAATGTTTAAATGTTACAGAATTGACATTAGGACAATTCTACTCAACAAAGCCAGTATATCTAAAAAGTAAATTTAATTTTAATTTGTATGAGAAATATCTTATATTTCACAGTTTAAGTGATATCATTGCAAACAAAAAAGTTTGCAATGAGTATCTTTTTCAAAAAATATTTTATATAATAAAGTGTAATTAGTTTTTGTAAAGAAAAACTGTAACTTATGTAAATATCTGCACTGCATGCTTTTTATTGCACATTACAATCATTTTTACAGGAATTTTTGGTTTCTGATATTCATTATTTGTTTGCTACGAGAGGTGCAAATATCAATAAAACTCTTTGTACCTATTTAAATATCTTTTATAAGGTATAAAGCGACAACTTAAAGAGGGGTATTGACATAGCTGTCCTACATTAAAAAAAAATGTCTAAAACAAGTTAGTTTTGTTTTTTAATTAAGGCCATAGGGGGGGTAGAAGCCATTTTTTGACCAAAAATAACATATAGACTTATATTATAGTAAATTTCATAATCTTTCAGATGCTTTTTTTAGTTTTTAAAAATATTAAGTAACTTTTTTTTTTTATGACTGGTTATATAAAGGGTTGTCTTTATAAAGGATATATAAAGGGTAACTTTAAAGCCGTTTTTCTCGAGTTTTTAAAAACGGGCTTTAAAATCTATCTACTCCTCCATTTTTCAAGCAATCTTCTTCAAATTTTCAGGAAATGTTCCTTACATTATGAGAAAAAAACGTTATTTGTGAATTTTAATAATTTAAAAAAATAAAAATTTTATGACAAAAAAAAAAAAAAAAGTGATTTTTTATCAAAAAAAATTTTTTTTTTCAAAAAAAAGGTATTTTTACTTTAAATTAATAAAGTCACAAATAACGTTTTTTTGTTATTGTATAAAGAATAGACTGTGAAAGTTTGAAGAAGATTGCTTAAAAAATGAAGGAGGAGATAGATTTTGAATGCATTAGTCTTTTTTCGCCGTTTTAGTTTTTCCTTCCCCATAAGGAACCTGTTATGCGGCCCGACTTTGGCCGGTCATATCTCAAAAACTAGTTCGAATTTTTTAAAACGGTAAAAAGCAACTTGAAGCTTAGTAAAAACTCTATAAAATAAGATCAACTTGTAAAAAACATGGCCTACCCCCCCCCCCCCTATGGCCTTAAACTTTTTATAAAACTTCGATTGAGATCATGACCATATTGCCAAAAATCAAAACCCTGAGGCATATATTGAACAGGTCTCAAGCAAGTTTATAAGTCTGAAACATGAAAGCAGAGCAAACTCTACAGCAGGGGTCGGCAGGTCAAAAGAGGAACGTTTTTTATGTGCTTTAAAAATATACTTAATGATAATATTTTAAATAAATAAAAATGATGCGATAGATTATCCTTTAAAGATAATACTAAAACTTAATTTTTGTTTTTTGAGAAAATTAAAATATTAAACTAGTTGAAAAAAAAACTTAATGTTGCCGGGCCCACGGGCCGCAGTTTGCTGACCCCTGCTCTACAGCATGGAATCAACAATAATTGAGAAAGAAAAGCCCAAGCTAAACAAACAAATGACACTAAGTGGAAAAGCAAAATTATATACAAGTTACTAATTAACATAATTTTACTTAAGTTTTGTTTGTTACATTCTAAAATTTGTTAATGTTTAAATCCTATATTTAAACACCATAAAGCTTTCTAAATTTTTTTTTAAACTGTCTACTTACTAAATATTCTTCAAATTCATTTATCCTTCGAAAATTAAACTTTATAGTGTAGTTTCAAAAACGCTTGTGAAATATAAATAAAATGGAAATGAGTAACCTTAATTTATGTATTCTGAGTTGCAAATGGTATATAAACCTTTTTTATTTATTTGCTTTATAATTTTGAATTAAAAAATTATATGTATATATATATATAATTGCGTAAAAAGAAGTATGTTAAAGAAGTATGTTTGCAGCCTTAGGCGCAAAAACATTGATTTTTAATTAACTTGGGAGGTGATAAAAAGAGCACAGCCAATAGCAGATGGTAACAACCCTGTTTGTAGGCTGTGCTTAAAAGAATCAACAGCCTTATGTATGCGTTAAAAAAGGAAGGTTGTTTAAATAAGAGGAGTGAATTCATATCGTCTTGTCGACATATGAAAAAGCTCCTCTTAAAATACAACAAATTTTGAAGTATTTTATAGTCAATTAACTGTTGTTTTAATTATGTTAAACTGTTGTTTTAATTAATATTTGAAGTATTTTAAAGTTAATTGATTAGTTAGATGGTAGATTGATTTTTGTACTGAATATTTGTAATGTACAATGTTCAATTCTTACATCATATTGTTTTGTTTTTTTGTAAACTTTTGCATCTTTGTTTACCAAAGTGCTTTTTATTTTAAATTTGAACTGGCTGAAGATTAAAGACAATCTTTTTTGTCTTTATGAAACATATGTTCCAGTATTTTTAAAATCTTCATTTCAATAAATTATATAAAAGCCCATCAAATGGGCTCAGTAGAAGGTGTTCAAGTTTGAATATTAACCTTATTTTATATATAATATATATATGTGTATATAAGATGTAACGTAATAAGGCGTTAGATCCTGGAGATCCTGATAAGCTAAGCTTATCGGAATGTATATCACAGATGTTCTTGTGCTAAAACTTTATTTCAACTAACGGCGTTTCACTGCTCTCAAATAAATTTAAGAACAGATCTACGGAGTCTATAAAATGTTAACACACATTAGAAAAAAAGCAGAAAAAAGCATGTATAAATTATGTATAGTGTTTATCTAGGTAGTAACTATAAATGGACTTTATGGTTTAAAAACAAAGTTTGGGATAAAAACATAAAATTATAAAATTGTCTACAAAAAAAACAAATTTAATAAAAGTAGGCACTAACCTCAAAAAGCTCTAAGAATAGACAGGTTTTAAAAATGAAAATTAAATTGAGTTGTGCAGAAATGTTACGTCATAATAATTTTAACAAGTTGTTCAATAATTTATACAGCTTAAAAACATGAAGTATTAAACTTGCAAGTATATGTAAGTTTTGTGAAATAAATTAGTACATAAATAGACAGAGTTATTTAAAGTAGAATCGTCGGTTATGGGGACAGATATTCGATAAATCTTGCCGCTTATTCAGAAGTAGGTCTTTATCTTCTGCTGCAATTACTGCTCTTTCTGTATTGCAAGTTGGGCAAATTCTACTTACTCCGTTGGATGCATGTTTTATCTTTGAAACAATACTCCACTCCATGTTTGGCCTTTTACCGTACCTGTGAAAAAAGCTCCAGACATAATCCGATAAACGCGTGCTTTGTTTTTTATTTATATTTTTAAAAGTATGTTTATGATTAGCGTATCTATCCTTGAAACTACCTGCTGTACTTCCGATATAAATTTTATCTGGGCCCTTACTTTCAACTTTAACTTTATAAATTACATTTTTAATTAAACAATTACCTTTTAATGGGCAGTTATCTTTGTTTAATTTACGGCAATTACATGTTTTAGGCATATTACTTAACTTATTACCATTAGGGTTAGTTGGTTTTGAATATTTATTTATAGTTTTATTGTTATGCATTTTGCTTATACTTTTAGCGCTATTATCACTTACTTGTTCTAAGTTTTCTTTTATCATTTTAGAAATACTTCTAGTTATACGTTGATTATTATAATCTACACTATTGTTAGTACTATTGATATGGATATTTTCATTATCATTAATATTAAAGTGATCATTATAGCTTATATCTTTAATGTTTAAAGTTTTAATATGTTTTACATTATTGTTACCATAATTAAATTTTTTACTATTAGGATTATCATTATTATTACTGTTATTAAAATTATTATTATTATTATTACTGTTATTATTAATTTGATTAGTATAATTAGAAATATTGTTCATATCTACGTTATTACCAACTTTATTACTAGAGTTATTATTTGTATTAGCTTTGATATGTCTATTTTTAAAATTTGAAATTACTGTTTTGTTGTGCGATTGTATTAAAGTTTTAACATTACTCATGCAACTATAAGAAATTTTAACTGTCTTTCTATTAGAAATTTTGTTATAAAAGTGGCTATCGGGGAAGTGTTTATCGACTAGCTTTAAAAATTCTTTACCTAAGTTTATATTAACTGAAGAGCAATATGGAGGATTATACCACATTATATGTCGGTTACGCGGTTTTTTGCGTTTTTTATCTACATCTAATTTTTCATACTTTAATTTACATTTAAAACCTCGATTTTTTAATTCATTTTCGTACGGTGCTTTTATTTCGTTAAATATCTTTTCATTCGAAGAGAGGGTACTTAGACGTTTTTGTGTCATTACCGGGAGGCATTTTTTTACATGGTAAGGGTGGTCAGAATTAATATTGATAAAGTTTAATAAAGAATTCGGTTTACGGTACGGACGGTAAGTATTATTAGATAAATTTAAAGTAACATCTAAAAAATTCGTTATTTGCGCTCCTATTTCTAAAGTTATTTTAAAACCGATATCAGACATCAATCTAAACGTTGACTTTTTAATTTTTTCGTAAACAAGAGGTTTTGAAAGATCAATAACACCGAGTCCATCATCTCTATACAACCCACAATTATCAAAAATACTTTTGAGTTTATCTAGGATGTATAAGCCTACAAGATCGCACACCTCCGCTCCATGAAAACTACCCATTGGTATATCAAAAAAACTATCGGTATCATTTTTCTTCCAAACATCATCACCCGAAAAAAGCAAAGAGTCGCACGAATGGAATATAATGTCTGTATCTGATTTATTAAAATTAGAAAATTGGGATGCATAATCTAGTGCGTTAATTAAGTGCGCTTTTGTAATAGACGGGTAAAATTCGACGATATCAAAGCTAATAAAACGCTTACTACTTTTATTGTTAATATTATTAAACCATTGTAATAGTTCACCAGTGTTTTTCCATTGGATTAGACTAGTGGCTGTTCTTACGTCTTTAATTATACTAGTTAAAATTTGTTTAGATATTTTACCAATATGCGTTTTACTTTTACTTATTAGTCTGCACTTGACTGTTGCAGGAAAATTATCTTTATGATCCTTTACTGTTATATATGCTTGCGATCTTTCTAACTTAGGTATACGTTTACCAGTAATATTATTTTCATTTAAAAGTTCTTGTGCACGGGAGTCTATCGTATCAGCCGGATTATTGGTACATTTTTTATAGTTTTTTGTGATATTATCTAAAAGTAACTTATCATAATTTTTTGGACTGATTATATACAAATTATTAGTTTTGTCTGCAAAAATAACAAGTTTATTAGACTTTTTTATAGAATTAATCTTGTTACGTAAATTATATTGAAAGTTATTAGTTTTACCGGGTTTAAGTTCAATTTTATTAATTAAATCAATTAATTCAGATTCAAAAGGTATTAATTTTACACAGATTGGTGCCGACTTTTTAGTCGGGAAAGGCAAAGATTTACTTATTGTACTTAATTTACTTGTGTTCAAATGAGCATCAGAATTATCGGTAACATGGTTTGTTTTTATACACAACTTTTGTTCGTAATAAAATGCACGCCATCTCATCTTTTGGATGAGGGCGTTTGTGTAATGAAACAATCTAACCTGATAAGTGTGCTTGTTCGCCAAAGGGATGTTTTTAAGGGAACCATCGAACTTCTTAAATTTATTTGAGAGCAGTGAAACGCCGTTAGTTGAAATAAAGTTTTAGCACAAGAACATCTGTGATATACATTCCGATAAGCTTAGCTTATCAGGATCTCCAGGATTTAACGCCTTATTACGTTACATCTTATAATTTTCCCTGGTACTTTTGTATTGGAGGATCTCTGAGGAATGCTGAATCCTAAGAAAAAAAGCATATTTGAAGTACTTGAGTTCGATGGTTCCCTTAAAAACATCCCTTTGGCGAACAAGCACACTTATCAGGTTAGATTGTTTCATTACACAAACGCCCTCATCCAAAAGATGAGATGGCGTGCATTTTATTACGAACAAAAGTTGTGTATAAAAACAAACCATGTTACCGATAATTCTGATGCTCATTTGAACACAAGTAAATTAAGTACAATAAGTAAATCTTTGCCTTTCCCGACTAAAAAGTCGGCACCAATCTGTGTAAAATTAATACCTTTTGAATCTGAATTAATTGATTTAATTAATAAAATTGAACTTAAACCCGGTAAAACTAATAACTTTCAATATAATTTACGTAACAAGATTAATTCTATAAAAAAGTCTAATAAACTTGTTATTTTTGCAGACAAAACTAATAATTTGTATAAAATCAGTCCAAAAAATTATGATAAGTTACTTTTAGATAATATCACAAAAAACTATAAAAAATGTACCAATAATCCGGCTGATACGATAGACTCCCGTGCACAAGAACTTTTAAATGAAAATAATATTACTGGTAAACGTATACCTAAGTTAGAAAGATCGCAAGCATATATAACAGTAAAGGATCATAAAGATAATTTTCCTGCAACAGTCAAGTGCAGACTAATAAGTAAAAGTAAAACGCATATTGGTAAAATATCTAAACAAATTTTAACTAGTATAATTAAAGACGTAAGAACAGCCACTAGTCTAATCCAATGGAAAAACACTGGTGAACTATTACAATGGTTTAATAATATTAACAATAAAAGTAGTAAGCGTTTTATTAGCTTTGATATCGTCGAATTTTACCCGTCTATTACAAAAGCGCACTTAATTAACGCACTAGATTATGCATCCCAATTTTCTAATTTTAATAAATCAGATACAGACATTATATTCCATTCGTGCGACTCTTTGCTTTTTTCGGGTGATGATGTATGGAAGAAAAATGATACCGATAGTTTTTTTGATATACCAATGGGTAGTTTTCATGGAGCGGAGGTGTGCGATCTTGTAGGCTTATACATCCTAGATAAACTCAAAAGTATTTTTGATAATTGTGGGTTGTATAGAGATGATGGACTCGGTGTTATTGATCTTTCAAAACCTCTTGTTTACGAAAAAATTAAAAAGTCAACGTTTAGATTGATGTCTGATATCGGTTTTAAAATAACTTTAGAAATAGGAGCGCAAATAACGAATTTTTTAGATGTTACTTTAAATTTATCTAATAATACTTACCGTCCGTACCGTAAACCGAATTCTTTATTAAACTTTATCAATATTAATTCTGACCACCCTTACCATGTAAAAAAATGCCTCCCGGTAATGACACAAAAACGTCTAAGTACCCTCTCTTCGAATGAAAAGATATTTAACGAAATAAAAGCACCGTACGAAAATGAATTAAAAAATCGAGGTTTTAAATGTAAATTAAAGTATGAAAAATTAGATGTAGATAAAAAACGCAAAAAACCGCGTAACCGACATATAATGTGGTATAATCCTCCATATTGCTCTTCAGTTAATATAAACTTAGGTAAAGAATTTTTAAAGCTAGTCGATAAACACTTCCCCGATAGCCACTTTTATAACAAAATTTCTAATAGAAAGACAGTTAAAATTTCTTATAGTTGCATGAGTAATGTTAAAACTTTAATACAATCGCACAACAAAACAGTAATTTCAAATTTTAAAAATAGACATATCAAAGCTAATACAAATAATAACTCTAGTAATAAAGTTGGTAATAACGTAGATATGAACAATATTTCTAATTATACTAATCAAATTAATAATAACAGTAATAATAATAATAATAATTTTAATAACAGTAATAATAATGATAATCCTAATAGTAAAAAATTTAATTATGGTAACAATAATGTAAAACATATTAAAACTTTAAACATTAAAGATATAAGCTATAATGATAACTTTAATATTAATGATAATGAAAATATCCATATCAATAGTACTAACAATAGTGTAGATTATAATAATCAACGTATAACTAGAAGTATTTCTAAAATGATAAAAGAAAACTTAGAACAAGTAAGTGATAATAGCGCTAAAAGTATAAGCAAAATGCATAACAATAAAACTATAAATAAATATTCAAAACCAACTAACCCTAATGGTAATAAGTTAAGTAATATGCCTAAAACATGTAATTGCCGTAAATTAAACAAAGATAACTGCCCATTAAAAGGTAATTGTTTAATTAAAAATGTAATTTATAAAGTTAAAGTTGAAAGTAAGGGCCCAGATAAAATTTATATCGGAAGTACAGCAGGTAGTTTCAAGGATAGATACGCTAATCATAAACATACTTTTAAAAATATAAATAAAAATCAAAGCACGCGTTTATCGGCTTATGTCTGGAATTTTTTCACAGGTACGGTAAAAGGCCAAACATGGAGTGGAGTATTGTTTCAAAGATAAAACATGCATCCAACGGAGTAAGTAGAATTTGCCCAACTTGCAATACAGAAAGAGCAGTAATTGCAGCAGAAGATAAAGACCTACTTCTGAATAAGCGGCAAGATTTATCGAATATCTGTCCCCATAACCGACGATTCTACTTTAAATAACTCTGTCTATTTATGTACTAATTTATTTCACAAAACTTACATATACTTGCAAGTTTAATACTTCATGTTTTTAAGCTGTATAAATTATTGAACAACTTGTTAAAATTATTATGACGTAACATTTCTGCACAACTCAATTTAATTTTCATTTTTAAAACCTGTCTATTCTTAGAGCTTTTTGAGGTTAGTGCCTACTTTTATTAAATTTGTTTTTTTTTGTAGACAATTTTATAATTTTATGCTTTTATCCCAAACTTTGTTTTTAAACCATAAAGTCCATTTATAGTTACTACCTAGATAAACACTATACATAATTTATACATGCTTTTTTCTGCTTTTTTTCTAATGTGTGTTAACATTTTATAGACTCCGTAGATCTGTTCTTAAATTTATTTGAGAGCAGTGAAACGCCGTTAGTTGAAATAAAGTTTTAGCACAAGAACATCTGTGATATATATGTATATATATAGAATAAAGTTATTCAACTTGATAAATTAAATCTTTCACACTGAACTCTTTGAGTTTTACATCTTGAAATAAACCTTTATATATATATATATATATATATTAGATTAAATGTTAAAAGCTTGATATAAAACTATTTCAAGTGCAGGAGCCTATCTATCGTGGGCCAGTAAAATCAGCAGAATCAGGCAAAATGATGAAAAAAAAAGGGATTTTTCTTAATCTAATTGGTAAACAGCAAAAAAACAAAAAAAGGATCATTTCTCAAATTTGGCTTTGTCAGAAATTATTTAAGAGGTACTGTCCAATTTTGATTAGAGAAACTCAGTTTGTGGGTCTTTTTTGATTTAAGTAAAGCATTCAATAGTGTAGATAGAAACATCTTACCAATGAAATTGGAACATTATGCTGCAAGAGGCAATATGCATTTACTAGTTACTTCTTATCTAAATGGAAGTAAACAGTTCATTAGCTTTGGAGGATATGATTCAACCTGTAAAAAAAATGAATATAGGGTACCGCAAGGCTCAGTGTTATGACTGTTATTATTCCTAATATGTATAGATGACCTACAGAAAAATACTAGTTTTAGCGTCCTTGACTTTGCAGATTATACAATGTTATACAATACATTAAAAAAAACACATACTTAAATGACAGTAAAAACTTTAATACAGAACAAAAAAGGTACCAGACTGGCTTGTGGTAAACAAATTTTAAGTAAATCTTAATAATACCAAGAGTATAATTTTACATCTAGTAAAAATAGTTTTCAGAAACTATAAATCTTGTTGTATAAAAAGGTAAAACAGTAATTAAAAATACAAATAGTGACAAATATTTGGGAATAATTATAGACAGAAACTGAAAGTAGAAAGAACACATAGAAACTTTAAAAATAAATTTATAAAACATACAGTATCGTATAAATCAAAACATTTATTTAATTAAAATCCATCATATTTCTATAACTTTCTGTTTATAAGCAATTTTAGATATGGCTCGTTGTGTTGGGGAAGAGACAATAAAAATGTATAAATGTGATCAAATCAATGTTCTCATAAACAGAGCACTTAGATGCACACATTATAAGAAATAAGATAATAGTGTAAGAAAATTAGAAGAAATTAATTAAACATTGAAAGCTTGTATCTATATAAATTAGATCTTTTTATGTTGAAATTTAACAATAATTTATTACTAGCTTACTTCAAAGATTACTTTAAAAGTGTAAAAAATACCCATAATTATTATATGAGGTCTTCAGAAACAAACGTTTTTCTGCCTAGATTTAACAACAAGAGTGGTCATAAGTCTTAACCTACCAAAATATTAAATTATAGACTGAGTTACCATTATGTTTGAAAATATAAGTTAATTTGGAAGGTTCCAGAATGAATTAAAACTAATTATTAATACTGATTACTAAGGCCATAAGTATAAGAGCATAAGATTATTGCTACTCGTTTTTTATTTTTGTTCAAGAAGTTAATACAATTTTTATTTTATGCTCAAAAGTTTTGGTTCAAAAGTTGATTTGTTTGGTTATAATAGCAGTGGTTCAGTCTAAATTGAAGCATCTATTTAGGCTGTTCTTTAAATTAGATTACTTATTAATTTTACTACTTTGAATTAACTTCTGAGTAACTACAAACTTTTTTTTTCTAGCATGCTCATGTAAAAATTAAGTTACAGATGTATTTATTTTAACAGAGAGTTTAGTATATAAGTTATAAGCTGAGATTACTAATTCAAGTAAACTTACTCTTCTTTTTTGAGGATTCCTAAACTTTTGTTTCTTTATGTTTGTAAATTTTGTTGTCTTTTTTATAGTTACACTGTTAGACTTAGAAAAGTATTTGAAATATAAAAAGTAAATTTTTAAATAGAAAGAAAGTTGTTGGTATTATAAATATTCATTGTTATTATATTTTCTTATTTAGTGCATAGTGTGTAAGTGTTACAGAATTATTTTTTAATATTTGTTTATATAAGTTAAGTTTTTGTTTATGGTTAAAATCACATATTTAAAGGTAATAAAAAAATAAATTAAATTGCTTATCATTCAAAAAGAAATTTCTTTAAGTGTTTCAATAAACCACATTATTAAATTATACAATGATTAGTTAACATATTAGCTTAAAATACCGATGAGTTTTAACGTAAAATTTTTTTATTCTATACCATTTTTACCTTCTTTAAAAAAATTGAAATTAATCTTTTAAGTGTTTTCATTTTTGCTAATAGGAATGTTTATTTCGAATTATAAAGTTAAGATAGAACATTTTTTTAAATTTCAAAAGTGTTTTCTACTTCTTCTATTTTAAAAATTTTTAGGCTTAGGAGACTTTGTATTAATTTTTATGTTATAAGACAAGTTTTTAAGTAAATTTAAAATAAAATTTTACTAAGTTAAACCATTACTCAGTTATTTTTTTTCTTTCATTTAATAGACTTTTTATTTTAAAAGCGTAAACTAAAAACAAAATAGGAACTGCTCAGTGCTCACTGACAATCCGCGATCAGTTCCAACCTGCACTGCACAATTCCAACCCGATCGAATCCGAGAACCGCTTACCGATTAAGGGTTAGGAGGGGTAACAGTGATAGTGAAAAATAAAAAATAATAATTGGTTGGGTGTGAACTGTACGCGGGTGAAAATTGTTATTGCTATTTTAACAAAGTTGTATAAAAGATAAAATATAGTTTATTTGGTATACATTGAATTCCCACTGCGATCACTTCCAACCTGCACCGTTCAATACAGCTTAAAAACTCTTACCGATCTTTGAGATCAACTTATTTTTGATAAATTATACGAAACAAAAGAAAGAAGAAGTTAAACTAAAAATAAATATGTTATATAATATCTAGTATAATTTCTTTTAAATAAAATTTTAATAGAGATTCTAATTTTGTTAATCACGATTAAAATACAAAAATAGAATACTATTAAAAATTTATTTGAAATTGAATCGTATGTAAAATTATAAAACGACTGAAATAATTTATTTGTAAATTTTTGTAAAAGTATATGCGTAAAGAAGTCACGTTATGCTTAACAGAACAAGCAACTTTTCATTAGTTTTGAATTTTTCTTCTAACTTGTTTTATGATAAAAAACAGTTTAGTTTTCTGAAAAGCATGACTTAAGTAGCTTGCTGCAAAAATATGTATTTAAGAAATAGTTTTACTCTTCTGCTTTTAATATAAAGTTAAAAATCGATAACCATTAGTATTTCAAATTGTAAATAGTTTTAAGTAAAACAAGTTTAAGAAAAGTTTTATCTCAGTAAGTTTTTTTTTTCTTATATACTAATATGACGAGAAAATTAACATTGAGTATTTTATTTGTTTTAAAAACTATGATAAAATTTATAGAATTTTTTTAAACTTTTATGCAAAAAAAAATGTTTGTACTATTATTTCTCGTTCTGTACAAAAAGTTATTCCTGTACTTAAATAAATATATCTTTCTTGGTTGAGTTTATTCACAAACTAATTACAAGAATGATAAAGTCTGTAATACAAAACATAACTAAAACTAGGTAAATACTTCTACAGTACTGATTTTTTATCTTTTCATTATAGTAGTATAAGCTGTATCAAACTACGAACAATCTACTATAAGATATAACTTTGTGCAATTTTTATGCAAAAACTAAATTTAAAAAAAATGTTAATTAAAACCATTAAAGAAAAACAAATATTATATATTAGCACTAATAATTACTTTCTAGTTCTGTAGTGAGGTATGAATCAAAACAAATAATAAGGTTACCTTAAAATTTAATCAACCGTAAGTGTTTCACGATTTTATTATAAACTATTTGCGTGCTGCTTTAAAAGTTCTGATTTAAAATCATTAATGTTGATTAATTTTTTGAGCAGCAAAAAAATAAAACACAACTCTTTTTTCTTTTCTTTTTTAGGACAGATTACAGAAAGTTCTAAATCTCATACAAATGAAATTTTCCCCGAGTATAATATCAAACAAAACGTTTACTTTTTTCAGTAGTTTACAAAGCATATCTAACAATAGTAATTTTTAAATAATGATTAAATGCTGATAAGTAGATAAACTTATCATATTATCTAACAATTTAGTTCCGGGATCGGTAGCTTTTATAAATCGCGGACCAATTTTTCTATAAATATGTGAGCAGGACTGTTAAAAAAGTTTTCGCGGGTCTAATTTATTTCAAAATACTTGTAGTAGTAAACCAAAAAACAATATTTTAAAATTAAAAAACAAGATTAATTGTATGCTTTAATAATTTTAATCGATTAAATTTAAAAACAAGAAGAAAACGTTACATTTTGTTAAAGATGTCACATATAAACAAAATTTTCAACTAAAATTAAGTAATTACACCAGAAAATCAAAATTTAGTTTTTATACTTTATGTATTTTTATTTGCTATATTTAAAACACTTAAATAATATGTAGAACGATTTGTTAACTACGAAGTTTGTAAATTGTAGTTAAACAAGGTATATTAATTTGAAATAATTTATCACAATATACTTAACCACAAAAGCAACCAAAAACAAAATTCGTATTGTTACGCTCTCTCTATTTATTTAAACTGAGGACAAAGTGAATAAGGTAGCAGAATGTAGCCAACCAGCAGAAAGCCACCGACACTTGCAACTTGTTATAACCTAATTAGTAATTTATTATTAATTATTACTGTTTTGTTTTTGAATTAACGTTTAATTAACAACCATTTGCGTTAACACTGATGCCAATGCTTGCAATAAAATGCATTATGAACCATATAAAATGGTGCATTAGCTCGATAATTTGCCACATCACTGATGATTGGACGGTAAGACCGAATACCTGGAGCACTAACCAGATTCTAAAATTTAATTATGATTTATAATTAATAAATATATTATTTTATTTATATATAATTATTTTATTTACGATCAGTATAAATTTTTGACCAAACTGACTTTGTCATAGCAACAAATGAAATATGTAATGTGTTTTAAAATAGCAATGGTAACTTTAGCTAGTACAAAAGTCTAATAAATAACTTAATTTAATCACGAGTGCTTCTATTGTAATGTCGTAAAAATCTTAAAAAATCTAAATCAGATAAAGTTTGTGTATTAGTAAGGTTAACATGTGTCACAAGTTTAGTAGGAAAAACTATAAACTATGAATTATTAGATATTGTTTTTCTATTTCAATAAACCTTTATTAACTTATAAACAGAGTATTGCATAGCTAATAAAAATAACTAATTTTGACTATTTACCGTATCATAAAGATCGTATATTAAATCAAACAACTACAATAACAACAAAACTACAACATATGGAAAAAACTTACATTGTGAACACCCATGCAAGCACCCCGACAAACATCAGGTATAAGTACCAACCTCCGCCTATGGGATTTGCTAGCAGCGCCCAGAACAACATGCCAAATATAAATTCC
The DNA here is from genome assembly GCF_965202585.1 of Thalia democratica. Lineage (NCBI taxonomy): Eukaryota > Metazoa > Chordata > Thaliacea > Salpida > Salpidae > Thalia > Thalia democratica. The sequence continues at coordinate 67,727,408 of NC_139165.1, forward strand.
CCCATGTAGAAAGCGCAAGACAGCGATTTGATTAAAGTTACGTTGAATGTGATCAGTGAACCCTGACGAGTCGTTGTTGATGTCAGTTTTCGTTCGCCTCCTGGTGTGACATTGCTGTCCATTTCTTATAATACGTTGATTAAGCTAAAAACAGCTTCTAAAAAAAAAACAGTAATATATTTTAAATTAATTTCCTAACATCTTTTAGATTTGGTCATTAAAAGCAAATAAAACAAAACAATACGTCATGTTTAGAAAAGTAATGAAATTTTAAAGGTAAGTTTGGGCTACATGTCTGAAAGTTATATTTTTTAAGATACATATATTTTTGAAAAGATTTTTTTCAAAACTAAGAAAGTAACACTCTAAATAAAAAATAATTTTACCCAGTACTTATTTTTTCTACAATGTGTTTTAGTCTTTCGTTAAAAGATTTTTTTTTAAACTTGATAATTTTTAATACTAACTGTATATGAATAAAAGTATTTTTTATAAACTATTTAATGTCTTTGTAATAAAACTCAAATTTATACGTGAACAAAAAAAACTTTGTCTGAAATTTCAAAACTGTTTTTTTATTTAATTTTTTTTAATGTCGGATAAACCAGATAAAGCGTAGCTAATATACTTTGATTAATTTTTATAAAATAAAATGATAACAACAATGCAAAAAAATGTTTTTAAGTAAAAGATAGAGTATAAACTTTAAACAACATTTACGCTGTTAAAATAAAATGCAACTTTAAATGTTATCGAGAGATTATTTTTATAATTTTTTTTTGTACTTTAATATTGTATTGAAAATAATAAAGACTACTGAATGTTTCGTTTCCAAAAGGAACAACTTTTTATTTTTTTATTCACATAACTTTTAAAATTTAATAGTTTTTAAACTATAATTTGCTAAAAATAGCTTTCTAAACACACATAAAAACGATACTTTTATGACTTCATCGTTAGTAGTTTTATTTAAAGTAGAAACTGTGTGTTAATTTTTATGAATTGAAATATTTTGTAAATTGTAATACACTGTAAGACTACCTTAAATGTGTGTACACAAAAAGTATTTTGCACAGATTTAGCGACAATAACTTTTAGCTTGTTAAAAGAATTTTTTATTAGAAAAAGCAATAAAGATACTCGTTATAAATAATTTATTTTTCAAATGCTTATAGTATTTCCTTGTGATAGTTGTGTTTGTTTTTTATTAATAAAACAAATAAGAAAATTCTAATCATGCATTCATAATCTTATCGATAAATGTAGCTTACTAACTTACAATCAAAGAAAACATCGGCAAAAGTCTACAGAGCCTAAGTCTGGACTTTCGTATGCCGTGAGACAAGCTCAAGTTAACATAAAGGTTTGATCACAACAATTCGATCATCAGACCACAAGCCTTCAGTATACTGAGACCTGGGTTTACTCGTCAGCCAGTCGCAACTAAAAAAAATGCAGTTTCAATCTACAAACGATTTACAATGTTTTACCATGAAGAAATGTTGCACGTGTATTGTTTATTTTTATGTAAGTTTTTACTGCAAATAAAACACTTACAACATAACAGGATTAAAATAATATTTTAAATGAAACATTAACATGCTTTTAAGATTTTTATAATGTTTTTAAAATTTTAATATCGTTTTGATTGATGGTTAAGTAGATACAAATCGTGTTTGTAATTTTTAAAAGCTGGTTAAAGTTAAATGAAAGGGAAATATTTTTTTTAATAAGTATTAATTATTTTTTGTTTTGGATAAGAATTATACTTAGAAAAACTTGATTTTTATTTTGTCTATATGTTATCAATACTGGCTACAATTTTTTCATTTTAATATTAAACAAATTCATTTATTTACAAATTTATTTCGATGGCATATTTTAGTTTTAATAACAATTAAATAAATAAATCATTCTGAAAAATAAACTTTATATTAGAATGTAAACATATACTTTTTTTTCTTTAAGTCATAATTTTTTTAAAGTTTTGAAAAATAAATCTGGATCAGCTTATTTTTAATAGCATAAGACTAGCTAGACACATGTCTAAAAACATAAAGCCATTGTTTACATTCCCATCATTTTTTTTAATGTTTGTATGACGTATATCTAGCGCTTATGACTGTTTTATTTTCTTTAACTTAGATCGCTTAGGGTCTATTTTTATCGAAATATGGAAAAAAAATCTGTTAAATTAAATTAAACTTCATTTTTATGGCTCTCTTTTGAAAAAAATATAAAATTTTAAATTTAAAATGCGATAGTAGAGCACTTACAGTGAGTTAATAGATTAAGAGCATAACTGTAAGTTTTTACCACAAAGCTTTTTTTTTTACTGTTTTGAAAAATGTACGTTATGAGCTGAAAAGTGCCTCACTGACCGCAAATTTTGGCGTTGAGGCCCGCATCTGGCCCGCAGTTTGTCGACCCCTGATTTAGTTATTTTAGATTTGGTATATATTTAACTATCAAAAAATTGATTAAACAACAATTCAAATTCTTAAACCATGTTTAAGGGGCCACATCTTAAAAAGTTGTATGTATTCAAAAAAATCTCTTGTAGGTCTTATAAACAAGATTTTTATTGTAAAAAGATTTTTTTTTAATATTAAAATATAACTTTCAAAATTACTAAAAAACACTAAAATTTGAAACCTATTTTAGCCATATCTTAAGAAACAATTAACGTTAAAAAAAAACAAGATGAAGCGGAATTTTTTACACCAAAGTTAGTTTTCAAAATCCTGCCGCTATTATTAAAAATGTATTCTTACTTGAAAAAAAAAGTTTACAATTTTAGTAATTTTTATTTCAAATAGTTAAAATAAAAAAACTGTTTCAGTGATATTAATTAATCTCAGATAGGCGGTCAAATCTTAAACTTCCATCGCACACTTTTATCTGGTATTAAATCTTACATCAAGTCAAGTATAAATAAAATACTCAAAAAAGTTACTATCTAGAAGAGAATTCTGATTGGATTTGATAGAAAACCTAAAATTTTCTAAAAATCAAAATATACTCTTTTATTTTTCAAAACATACAGGTATCAAATATGAAATTTTGAAACTCTGTAATTTAACTATTTCTGATCTATATATCGTTTTGTTATTAGTAAAATTATTAAACATAATATTATTCGCTCAAATGTATTTTTAGGGAACTAATATATTTAAAGATCTTCAGTTATCTTTAGTACGAAGGTTATATCGATAAAACAAGATGGTATGAATGTTTTTCGTTAAATTATTTTTATTATATCAGATATACAAATATTGTAATTATTAATTCATCGTTTCAAGTTCATTACTTATTTGGTTAACAATTAATTTTGGTTATTTGGCTAATAATTGTGTGTCTCAATGGTATAAAATATCAAATCCAAATTATTGTAAAACAACTTAAAAGAAGTAGTGATAATCGGAACTTCCATGATATCACTACTTCTTTTAAGTTGTTTTACAATAATTTGGATTTGATATTTAATAACATGGAAGACATTAAGAAAATTGAATTTAAATAATCGGAACTTTAGGAAAACCATATTAAATTGCGTAAAAAAACTAAAAAGTAGTTAAGTCATACCTATTAGTGATCATTAACGTAAATCCTTTACGCCTTAAAACTAATACAAGTCAATCTATATCCAATAAATACAGCAAATTTTTAAGAAAAAAATATTTCCGAGAGAAAATACTTTTTTATTTATTGCGATTTTGCAACGTTCAACTCAGAGAGCTTTCAATGCCGTCATTAGGCCACATACGTTATCAAGCCACAAATAGTATATTGTAAAACTTTTGTAAAAAACAAGATGGCACAGAAAATATAAAAAATAAAATTTGTTTGCAGATATACGAAAGTGTGCTGTAAAATAAAATAATCATAGTTTCTAAATACAACTATCTGTAGTTGGTTCTTAAAAACATACTAAAATTTTTTACACATGTAAAAAATTAGCAGTTGTTTATAACTTTTTAAAAAGTTTTCTAGAAGTGCACTGTAAGTTACTTGAGCATAAATCATGCTCATAATAGACTAAGAAAATACAGGTTAATATTTAAAACTTTTTTTTTTAATAATTTGAGTGTCTAAATATATAGATATCGTTTTAAGAACTAATACTTTATGTATTAAATCGCTTTTTTTCAGAGAAATAGAGAAAAAAACGCCATATAAAAATACTTTTCACTTTACTTAGTTTTCTGTGCTTAATAAAACAGTTTTAATGCACACTATGAAAACCACTGATTTGGATAATAAATATGAAACTTATTAAGGAATTCAGTTTTCTATTAAACAGTCAAACTATATAACGCATAAGTATTCAAAAGTTATTTGTAAGGTAGACAAGTGTAAGTAAAGGTGTAAATAATAGTGTCTTGTCCAGGACAAGGTATCCGTGGTGTGCGACTCGATAACCGAAAGGGTTTTTGTGCATTAGGTCCTAGGACCAAATATTTTAAGCGCTTTTTTTTTTGTTAAACAAACTATAATAATCGACGTAGCCTAGTAGAATTCTTCGAAAATAACTGTCCATAAGTAAATAACTCTTAAAGCTGTGATTTTAGTTTAAGTTTGGTAATTAAAAAAATAATATTTACTAGCTAAAATAAATTTAAGTATCAGAGGTGTTAAAGCAACAATTTAGTTTTGTAGTGTTTTAAACAAATGTTTGTTTAACTTTTTGCAATTCAGCGCGCTTCTTTTTCGTTGAAAAACGGTTTTAACTTGCATTCATGCAAATATAAAGCTTAATGAACCAGAAAAATGCAAAAAGTTTGTATTTATATTAGTTGCAAAACGTCATGTAAGGTAATTGTTCAATAAATTCCCACATTCTAATGCTTAATCTTAAATGTTTTACAGTTTTTAGTACACCATCAAATATAAGTAAAACTGGTATTATTTGTTATACGTAATGTAAGTTTATATTTAAATATACACAATTAATAAATTCTGCGTGATCTTTTTCCATAGAATGGTAGAAAGTTTGTTAATAATATTATTACAACTGGTATATATAACAACACTATATAGTAAGTTTTACAGTTTAAAATACCAAATAAGACTCAAAAAAAAATTGCATAAAACTGTTGTTTTAGCCAAATTTAAAAGCTATTAAAAGTTGATAGATTATTAAACCGCCTATTCAATTTTTTTTTTTTCAAATAAATTTTTACCCTATTATTGTGTAAAGATATGATTTCTGTATATAGATAATAACCTAAATACAGAAACCTAGACTTTTAGCAAACATTGTTGCTAAGTGATATTATTCTAATGAACATGAGAAAAATTATTTAAAATTAATCATGAAATTTTTATGCTAAAATTCAAAACTATATTTATAGAATTTTTTTTAAAGTCAATCTCAATGATTTTTGAAAATGTCAGACTCAATGAAAAAATATTCTGAAAATTTAAACTGTAACAATTCTAAAAACTCAAATGACTGCAATATTAATCGTAAAACTAATAAAAAATTAGAAAATGATCTCATAAAAATTAGGGACATAGAGAAGAAAGTTAATAAAATTAGCTTAAAAAACCTAAGCATTGTCCAAGATCACACCACCAAAGAAACTTCAACTGATGACAGCAGTAAAATTTTAGAGAGTACAAAACATGGAGATGAGCTTGTATGTGTTGAACAGAATTACTCAAATCGGTTGGAAAGTCTCCAGCTCAAGTTGAAAATGAACACTGATTTTCTATTGGACTTTTCAAAATATGACAATACAAAAAGCGTATCTTAAAAGTAAACGAAGTAGTTCTGAACTGAGCTGCTCGAATAAAAATACAAACTGTTGCTTAAATTTTTTTTATGCGTTTTAATTTAAACTAAAATAAATTTGGAGACAGATAACACAATTCTTATGCCACAAACTGTAATTTTTTAGCATAAATTGCAAAAGAATAGTAAAACACCAAGTGATTTTGAATATATAAAATACAAGAAACTAGCAAAGTTAAATCTTTAATAACATTTTACATACCAGGAGAAGAACTAGTTTCCTTAAATGTTGTACAATGAACTATTAAAACATAGGCAGGTCCAAACTAAAGTAAACTAAAAACGTTAGGTTGAATTCTTCTATATAAAACTTTAATTACTTTCCGTGTTTTTTAGAAACACTTTTAAATTCTAAACCCCTTTCTTAATTTTTAAGATCAAATACTTTGTTTAATGCAGTTGCACGAAAGCTAAAATACCTTGGTTCAGCAGACTACTGAAAAAAGAACCCTGTGTTGACAAGATTATTTTTTTTTTAGGTTCGAAATATTACTTTTGTAAAAATATTTTATTGTTACAAATTATATTAAAACTTATGAACAACTAATAATAAAGGATATCTAACAATTAAGGCCTCTAAAAAAACCATCTTTTTCAAATACTTTGTGCACTGCAAGAAAGTTGATTACTTCGGAAAACCGATGTTAAAAATAAAACTATTAATTTTATGTAAAAACAAAAGTTCCGTAATTTAAAAACAAACCATAAGTATCCGAGTAGAAAACAACTATGAAACTATTAGTAAAAAAGATAAAACAAACTATTAAGTTGTAAAGACACTAAGTTGTCTTTCATAGTTATGCCTTGATCACAAGACGAAATATTATCTATGTATAAAACATAAAAATATATTCTTATGTTATAAAAAACTATATAAAAATCCAAACAAACTAGTTTATACTTCGTGTTTTAAAAGAGCGATATTATGACACAATTTAAAGAGAAAGAACTTTCGACGAAAGACAAAGAGCGAAATAAAAAAAGTTAAAAACTTTGTTATGGTTTAGTTGAGCAAATCAAGTCAATAAAAAAAATGTTAGTCTTAATAACTGGTTAGTTATGGTTTTTATAATGTAATATATTTATCTAACTACTCTCTGATAAACTTAGCAGCCTTGAAGTAAAGCACCAAGCAAAGTTGAGTCGACAAAGTTTTAGTAACTTTAGTACAAATATAACATTTAGTGTAAACAGCTAAAAAAATTAAGCAATTAAAAAAACTTTTAAGTATGTACGTATAACTGGTTTGATTAACAATAACAAGTTATAATAAAAGAAAAGTGTTAGTTCAAAGATTAGTTCGTATCCACACAGTAAATTTTGATCATTAAGTTCAAACAAAGGGACTTGTTGTCAGGATTAAAACTATAATACAAGAAACGCCATGATTATAAAACTGAAGATTGATTTTAACAGCGATGTTTTGAATATTTGTTATATGAATCATAGTCGAATTGAAACAATAAAAGTAAAAAATATTTTTAAAACTCAGTTTGACAACGGGAACTTAAAATGGTTAATAAAAAAAAAACGCTTTTCAAAACTTTTTTTAAAATAAAATAATACGGCTTAACTATACTTTGTAACCGTACTTTTAAATATTTAGTTTTATGTATGTTTTCAATATACTTTAATAAAAATATTAAACTTTCCCTGGTCGCATTTCTATGTCAAGTAAGAATTGAACTATCTACTTTTGCTTCTTTCCTTTTTTCAAGAAACTCAACGGACGCTTCTTTTTCTTCTTTGCAGATGTCGCGGGCTCACTGTTGGCATTGTTTTCGTTTTTCGGCGGGTGAAAATTGCCGATGTCGGGGTTTTCATTGGCTGAAATGGCAGTTTGGAAGGATACGCGGGTGGTTTTGGTAGCAGGCTTGTTCTGCTTGCTTGCCTTCACTTGCGCTTTCTTCAGAGAATCTTCTGACACTTTGTCACTATCTTCTTTCGATGCGTTGTCACATGTTTCTGCAATACACATTAAATAAAGTATTTAGTTACCATGAAAATTTTGGTTAAGGAAAAAGATTGTTTTTTTTTAGTTTACTTTTAAACTGAAAATATATTTTCTTCTAGAATTAACAAGATTCAAATGTACATTTATAAGTCTCAATGTAAAAATATTATATAACTAAATATATATATATATATAACTCAAGGAAAGCATTTTTTAATTCAAAAAGACTTAGTAAAAGTTATTATAGACTTCATTAGATACTAATTAATATTTTTTACTAATACCTTAAAGAATAGTAGTTTTATTATTGTAAACAAGAATGAGTTATGTACTGTTTTAAAATATGGTAAAACTATTTCGCGTCGGAAACTACGAAAGTAACAGGTAATATCTTTAAAAGTCATGCTAAAACTTTTACCAAAACTTTTGAATTTTAATGTTCACTAGCTTTCATATGAAAAACTTTTATAGACTTAATAAAAATAAAAGTTTATTGACACAAACCTTGCTGAACTTCTTTACCATTTCCATTAACAAAAACTTCATCTCCATTTTTGTGTTCTTCAACTTCTTCTGTAATAATTCCATTTTGTTCCTTACAATTATCATCTCCGTTTACTTTTGAAGACTTAGCTGAGATTTTCAAGTTATAAAGGATTCAAATTTTATTAATCAACGTTAATGCTTTAGGTAAGCTATACAATAGACTAGCTTTAGATTTAAAATTAGCTATATTTCATTTAGAGTATATAAAATTATAACTAATCAGATCTAAAAATACTATATACTGCACATTTAGCAAAGACAAGATTGAAACGTTATCCCAACCAGGGGTTAACAGTTAGTGCAGGGGTTCCCAACCAGGGGTGCGAGGCAGCATTCCAGGGAGTGCGAGATGGCTTTTTATTTTTGTATGATAAATAAGGAGATTTTCACTCTCTGATAAAGTTTATAAAGTACAATTTGTTATAAAAAGAAGTTGGCGCTAATTTTCTGAATAAATTAATTTTTTTAATACGTCATGAGCAAGAGCGCTTTTCTAGAAGTAAATTCATTTTACTTATTTCATTTAATAGCTGTTAGTTTCGAATTAACATTTCAGTAAAGCTTTCTTGGAGTTTTACACCTGTGAATTTTAATCATCTGTTCTTTAAATATTTTATTTTCTAAACTGGCCATTAATTGTTTAAAACAGTTTATGAGCTAGCATCTATTTTAAGTGTAATACTTAGATAAAATTAGTATCTTCAGCAGGTTTTTTATTAGCTGTTAAGAACATGTTCTGTTAAGTCTATTACATTTATAATGTAATCTTTTATTAAGCTTAGTTGTGCAGAAAGTGATGCTTAAAGATTTAACATCAGTAAATTGTAAAGTTCACAGCATTTACTGTATGTTATACCATATAAAAAAAACTTGTTTTAGCTTTAGTGAAACCAATTTTTATAGATCAGCAAAAGTATTCAATGCATCAACGTTACTTCTATTCATTCCTTTTTTGAACATAAACCGTTTATTCATTCTTTTTTGAACTAAATTTACAAGTATTTTATTTTTGATCAACAAAAAACATCGGCGAAAGTCAGCAGAGCAGAAGCCTGGTCTTTCGTTTGCCGTGAGACAAGCCCAAGTTTAACAATAGGGTTGATCACGCCAATTCGATCATCAGACCACAAGTTTCGGTAGACTGAGACCGGTTTCGTCCTTATTAGGACTCATCAGTCAGTCACAGCCGAAAAACTTGTAGTCGTCAATCTACAAACGGTTTATCATGCTTTCACATGAATCAACCATTGGCTAGCAATGATCAGTGACGTCAGCATTGTCATTTGCCGTGCAACGTTTAAAACATTGTCCACTAAGCAAGACATCTGGCACGCTCGTTTTAGTACGATCAACAAAAAACATCGGCGAAAGTCAGCAGAGCAGAAGTCTGGACTTTCGTTTGCCGTGAGACAAGCTCAAGTTTCTAGTTAGTCACTGATCATTGCTAGCAAATGGTTGATTCATGTGAAAGCATGATAAACCGTTTGTAGATTGACGACTACAAGTTTTTCGGTTGTGACTGACTGATGAGTCCTAATAAGGACGAAACCGGTCTCAGTCTACCGAAACTTGTGGTCTGATGATCGAATTAGCGTGATCAACCCTATTATTTTATTTTTGTTAATATAGTACAATATCATAAAACTTAAAATACTAATTATTAATTAATGAAATCAATGATTTTAAAATAAAAATATTAATAAACATTTATAGCATATAGTGTTAGGGGTGTGAGATCAAATAAAGAGACTTTAGGGGTGCGGACATCAAAAAGGTTGGGAACCACTACGTTAGTGCAAATCAATGTCAATGTGCAATCAAACCTTTCTTCGCTATGTTGTCATTCAAAAATAAAATTATTCAATAAAAGATTGTGAATTATCTAAGGATGAAAACTCCTTTATTTGAGAGAAAGAAAACAACCAGGAAGCGGTCACAAGCACGAGTTGAAGTAGAACGCCATCATATTGTTTTTAGGTCGAGACAAAAACTTGGCAAAATACAAATGAACCACAAAATTTTCAAATTGTTAAAAATTTTGTACTCGTGCATGTCAGCCATAAAGAGCCATATAATGTCTCACAACCGAAAAATGTTAGAGGACAAGAAATAGAAATAAAAGCTATGCGACTGCAGAGATAAATGCATGGTGGATGGCAATTTTCACCTAAAGAGCGACAGTGGTAACATCGGAGAACAGTAAGCAATATATAGGGTCAGATTTATAGTTTAAAAGTAGCTACACACGGTATAAATGTTCCTTTAAAAACAGCAAATACAATTTAAAACTATTCTTTCAAAACATTTTTGGGACTTACAAAATAGAAATGAAGATTTTAATACTAACCAAAAAATTTTAACACGGAAAAAAACGAATTTAACTAAAACACGGCTTTGTACACTTTGTAATACAGATACAATTAAAAAATTACTTAGATAATAGTTTTTAGTAATCGCCAAAATTTTTATAAATTTACGTAACTTTGAACTTTAAAAAAATTTAGTGTGTTTACTTTTGAAATAATAAATCTAATGACGTAAGGATGCTTAAAAGTTTTAGCTTAATTTATGGTCACTTTGACTTATGATTTATGTCATTATCTATTTCAGTGCTTCTGAAATGGGGTTCCGCGAAGCCTTTCGAAATTTAAAAAAGAACATTTATTTAATTAAACATTTTATGTAAAATTAAAATTAGGGGTTCCGCGGAAAAGTTGAACTTTGGAAAAGGGTTCCGCCACTAGAAAAAGGTTCAGAAGCACTGATCTATTTAATAAATTTACTAATGAACAATCCTACTTGTTAGGATAAAGAAACAATTGTATCAAAAATATAAGATTTTTATAAATAACATATAAATTCATATTAAAAATTAAGTATGTTCTATTATAATCAAAACTAACATTTATAGTTTTACATTAAAAAAAAACTTACAAGTAGAATTAATAAGACTTTTCTTGTAACTTTCAATATCTTCCTTGCTAACTTTAGAAAATGGGTTCGGTGGGCCAGCCGCTTCAACAAGACTGTATTCGATTCCCTTTTCTATTATTCCCTTGCTAGCAGTTGTTATTTGGGATGACTAAAATAAAATTTTCAATGGTTACGAGTTTGATTTAAAACCACAAAAAAAAGTTACTATATATAAAATACATGTACAACTAAACACCCATTTGTTTAGTTCACTCAAGTCAAATTCAAAATTTTTAAATCAACGTTTTTTTCATAAATGAATAAACTAAACTTATAAGATCTTTGTTAAAGTATAAAACAAAATGTTTCTTTCGAATCTTGTGTTTTTAACAAGTAACATTACAGATATAAAGATCGGAATACAAACATACATTAAATTAGTGCAGAGTAAAATACTACACAAAAGTAAGTCTATCTTTACTTTAAAACAGAAACATAAAATAACTATTTTTAAAAAAGTGCCATTAAGTTAAGATTAAAGTTTTAATTCTTAGGTGTTTTGTTTAATATATAGAGCATCATTTATAGTACAACTTGAAATTATTTTTACTTCAAAAGTACGGAAAAAACTTTAAAAGGTTTATGTTAATGAAAATGTGAGGTAATGTATGTAATATTAAACTTTAGCCTAAAATGAGTAAATTATGTAATTTTTAAACAATCAATTTACTTCAGACAAGATAAAATTTTAACTTTTACATCCGCGTTAAGAAGTTAATTACTTATTTTAATTAAATACAAATCAGAACACTTTCACTTTTTACTATGCTGATAGATTATACCTTTTTCATTACAAAGTAAAAATCTTATAAAATCAATAAGTTTCGCCTACATTTTATCAGATTCTGTATGCTATCATCTTGAAATATAATTTGAGTATTTTATTTATAACAACTTAATTTGTTTATTTACAAGAAATTCGATTACAAAAAATGCATATACAACAACTGTAGTACTATTTAAACAATTTATAACATGTTTGATTTTAAACAGATAAAACTATAGATATCATTAAAAAAAAACTATGTTAGAATTTAAAATAGGTTAGAATACGGAAAAGTTGCAAAATAAAATTTATTTATTTACTTAATTTATCATATATAGTAATTACCTATTAAAATCATGTATAGCATTCCATCAGTTACAAAATGTACTTAAACTAACGTTTTGCTTGGGTGCAACAGATTGTAACAGCTGACTTTGTGGTCCTGAAGTATTTTTGGTTTTAACAGCTTGACCTCTAATCTGCATTGAAAAAGTTAAATTAATTTCATTAAAAAATTTAAAATGTAGCTTGTAGTTTTGTAACATGAAAATTTAAAACAGTTAAGAAACAATGTGTAATTTACAGCGAACACTTACACTATTTCTGGTTGCAGCAACTTCTCTCGGGTCGGTTCCGGTTGGCACGAACATGTTTGGTTTTGTTTTCATGGATTGACCACCCGCTGCTGTTGACGGACTGTTGGACCGCAACCACTAAACGCGACCACATGTTTAGCTTATAACATAAATCATAAAAAAACAATTGACAAAGGTTTAAATTGAGCTAAGATCGATAGCAAGCAGTTACAATTTTACAGATTGTTTTGTAAAAAATTATAAGTTGACGAGGCATAAATGTTTTATAACTTTTATGCTTGAAAACCAACTTTAGTTCTGGCAGTAGTTTTCGGGCTGTGATCGCCATTGACGGAAACGTTGGGGGAGTTTTCGTGAGTGTCGACTTTCGTGTACATGTTAGGAGAGTTCACCCACCTGCCTGAAGAGTCCACTTTACGCAAGTTTCCACATATTACTGTATTTGAGAAAACTATTACCAAAAAATTATACTTCAATTAAAAAGTGATCGAAACTTTATATAGTGAATAAAACTATTGTACCTTAACTTTTTCTAATACAAGTGTGTTGCCTTTTTTTTTGCAAAAATAAACGAATTAAAAACTATTTTGAAATATTTAATAGTAGAATTTTTTTACTAGCTTAATATGAGTAGTTTTTAAGATTTGAAAAAGTAAGAATTTAATCTGTCAGAAAAGAAACAAATTAATGCAAAGTAATAAAAACCAATAAAAACTTTTTTATGGGTTAAATTACCATAGATATCAAAAAAGGTAGATATCCACTATTTTAAATTATATAGAATGAAAACTATAAAGTTAACTACATAAAACAAAGTATTACTTATGCTTGAAAATAGTGCTTTTATAATCTGCAACAATTATAGACTTTGCTGTGGAATATGCATGTTTATGCTATTAAAGTATAACTTTACCTAAAAAAACTACAAACTTTCTATGGTATTCTTTTTCTAATAGTATATAAAACGAATAAAAAAGTTAAACCTATTATTTACATTGATTTTGATAATATTTTAAAAATTCAAAATAATTTTGTTATTTTAACTTTGAATAAAGTCACTAGTATTTTTAGTTTTATATTGTTGGTTGTAAACACAACTTTAAAATAATCTTAATAACTACATTGATAAGCAATTTTAATTTAAACTGAACGCGTCAAAAAAAAAAAAATAAAACTAAATAAACATTTTAAGTACAACAAAGTAAAAAAAGAATGATATAGGAATGAAATTTCTTGAAAACATCTAAATAGAGTTTATTTAAACTTGCTTTGAGGTTACGAACTTTAAATTTATTGTTATGAAGGTAAGTTTGGAAGTTTTCAACGTTTTTAAAAGTTATAGACTCATTAAAACAAATAATCCTTAATATTCAAATTATCAAAACTTGAGTACAGTCTGAAATGTCTAGTTTTAATTTTCTAGATAGCCTAATGAAACCTTTGTCCTAGTACCACTTTAATTTTGAAATAAAAGGGATTTTTATAATTTAAAATCTTTCATAATAGATAAGTACTATGGAAAGTAAATGCATGTTAGTAACAAAAAACTTATTTTACTTAAATTTTCTGCGCATACACATGTCTTTCTTTATTAACTAGTGAAACATTGCTAGTATTCACTATGTTGAGAGCAATAAATGTAAAAATAACAAAACAAAATCAAACTAATAGTTTATATATATATTTTTTAAATATCAAACAAAACGAAAACAAGTACTTTTATAAACATCTTTTCTTACTGGTGTCCTGAAAAAATCTTCAGCTTACTAAAAAATAAAATTCAACATTTTATCATACGTTTTTATTATAATCCTTTTTATATATAAATATGACTACATTGAGAAAAAAATATTTTTCATCTGGTTTTAAGCGTAAGTTTTTTAAGTGGTAATTATTTTAATTAGTATTTGATTTGTACGCACTTTTGAAGTTTAATTTATATACCTTTTCGGTAGATAACATTGTTATCGTAAAAAGTTTTAAATAAAATTTTTATATCAACATTTGTGTGAGTTTCGTTCAAAATATTTTAAACTACGTTTTATCATATCTGATTTCTATTAATTACAATATCTTAAGGTGTAAAAACATATAAAAAAAAATAGTTACATACTTTCGAGGTCTTCATTTGACAATTGGGAATTTCGAAGAGCGTTTTCTTTTCCTGAAATTTGTTGTTTGGATTTGGTCTTCAACATTTCTGGATTCTTGTAAGGGTAACCTGATCTATATCCCTAAAACGTTTGCAACTTTTTATTGAAATTAAAAAAAAACTATGCTTTTAGAAAAACCTATCTTTTGATAAAAATTAGGTGGCATTATTTTAAAACAAAATAAAAAGCAACATTAAATTCATAAAAACTAATTCACTAGAAACTAATTTTTAAAAGCCGATTCTAAGACTTTTTAGGCTTTTATTAAATCTATTAATCTGAACTATTTTAATTGCTTATTCAATTAAAACGAATGGTTAATCCTTAAACACAGATCTCTCCAAACAAATACAATAAATAAAAGTCTGTTGTGTTAACTTTAAACTTTATGAATAGTTTATTGATTATCATTGGAGTTTATTTTATGTTTCAAATGAAAACTTAACAAGGGAATTAAATAATCTTCTTGATACTATAAACAAGGGAACCAAAACTTGGTGTGTTTGAATTTAACAAACACACCAGCTATTAGTTTTTAAAAGGGAGCTAAAGCAAACTCTTTGTATTGGTTAAATTATAAAAAAAAAACTTATCTTGAAATGGTTATATTTACAGTTTACACTTACTAAAAATTAAAATTATATTTTCCTATTAATTATTTTTTTCCTTTTTTGGAAATAAATGTATTTTTTGGTTTATTTTAACTTAATAACTAAATTAAAAATTGTTAATAACTAAATTTAAAAAATATGAGTTGTATTTTCCATGACTACAATTGTGTAAAATTTTAGTAGTATCACCTACTTAAATTTATAAACTTTATTTCTATTTGTAAGTTTAGTATTAACAATAAATCTATTTCTTATAAACATCCTATAAAAACAAAGATTAGAATAATGTTTCAGGCTATTTTAAAAGAAGTATTGTTTTACTTTACAATTTACAATTATTAATTAGTTATAGGACTGTAAAAAAAAATATTAATAAAACTTGAGTAGATACAAAATATAAAATAGGTAACTTAAATGACAAGACTTGCTTTAAATATTATTTAAACAATTCAAACTGCCCTGGATAGATTTAGGGAGTGGCAACCTTTAATTAGCCTACTAATTTAAATTTTATAAGGTTGGCAACTCTTGAAAGAATATAATAACAATTTAATTTACAATAGACTAATCTTATAAGTATGAGTTTCGTGGTAGATAATTTTAAGTACATTTTTTTATTAGTAGTGCGTACCTATATATATACAATTACATATTGTTGTACAACTAATAAATGTACTACGGTCAGTATATACTTGAAACAGACTTGTTTTAGAAACATTTGCAAAAAAAATTAAAGCTTTTAACACACAAGGAGCTTCAAAAAATTGATGTTTTTTAACGCCTACAATTACAAGGGGCGTTTTTTATTTTCATGTTTGCTTTAACATTTGCATAATAATTAATGTGTGTTCGAAAAGATTCGGTTTAAAAACTTTTTAAATTTATTCTTTATTTTGTAAAAAGTGTTTAATAAAAAATAATTTTAGCTTTCATATATAGGCCAATGTCAATTTTTTTAATATTTATTTTGGACTTCCCCCTAAGACCTTAACACACATATTTTTTTTTAATTTTTAACCTTATTAAAATAAACAAAGATTAAGACGAAGAAAATTGATTGAAAATATAAAAAAAGTTCTAAAACAAAACTAAGTATGTGTTTATCTGATCGATAAAAAAATAAAATTTCATAGTTTTGCAGAAAAAAATAAGCTAGTTTGAGATTTAAAAAAATAGGTTTTCAAACTAGCATGAATAATCATAAACTTTCAATAAGTTTCAAACTACATGGTAGTTTTGAAAAACTTTAAAACTAGCCTGAGTAAACGGAAACCCTTTAATAGGTATAAGTCATGTATATTTTAGTTATTAATAAAAAAATTGTGATTGTAAGTATTTTAGTTCAGTTTTGTAACGTTTATATTTCATTTAATGTTTCTTTAAATTAGGATACATACATATATTTTATATAAGTATAAACATGGTGGAACAGAATAATCTCAAAACTTTTTTATGTCATTAATGACTTTTTTTTCAAAATGATCCTAAGTGCATACAAATTATAAACATAAAGAAATTAAAATCCTTATAACATAAAACCTATTCTTTGATAAGCCCTTCAATAGGATTTGATTAGTTGAGATCGTTGTTTTTAAAGTCTAATAGCTTTTAACATGGTATAAATTTTTAATTAAAATAATATTTTTATTGAAATCTATGGCTGTATATGACTATTTGATATTTTTCTTAAAGATTTTTAAATAATATTTTTTTTCTACTTCTATTTCGGTCTCTACTGCGTAGATCTTAGCATCAAGTACAATTTTCATTCATTATTTTTTTAATTTTGCAACATGTTTTTCATCCATAAAAGTATTTATTTGAAAAACTCCGTACCGTCTCAAAATAATTTTAAAACTGAGACTAATTAAACTGTACTATATTATTTTAGTTTTCAGAAGTTTTCACTAACCATGTTATCAAGCATTCTAACTATTGCTTCGAATTCAATTTCGCCTATTTTCCATCTAAGAGCACTTTGCGAAGCTTGTGTGCATTCTTCCGACTTTTGTTGTTTTTGTGCGTTTATTTGGTGTAACTTTTCTGATTTCAACACACACATAGCTCGGATCTGCAATATTTGTAAAAACAAAATTACGAAGTTTATAAGTATAAAAAAAAAGTTGGATTGTATTTTAGTGTCAAAAACATGTTCAGATTAAAAACATTTTATGATAAAACTATAACATTTTTATTATAAAAACTTATTGACCAGTATCTTCTTACACTTATGTTTTAAATTTCTTTTAATAATCACTTACTTGAGTAACACAAGCATGGACTGCATTATTTAACAAATAAAAAGCCTCTTCTACAGTTTCTCCACACGTGACCATTCCATTGTTACGCAACAACAAAACCTGAATTAAAGTTAAAAAAATTAAAAAAAACTTTAAGAAAACGAAACTTTAACCATAACTAAGCTTTAAGACTTTGAAATTTTGTAATGTCTCATATACGTTAGTGGTATTATCAATAAATTAGATTGTGTAGTACTTATTAACACAATGAACATTTTATAATTTATAAAGGTTGTTAATGTGTAATACTATTTGTTAAATTTATACTGTTAAGTATTATATCAAAATTAAATTCATTTTTTAACTTTGGATTGTACAAACTATAGCTGCATTCCAGCACTAACTTATAGATTGCATAAAGTTAAGAATTATAGATAATAGATCAGTAGTTATCATTATTTATTTTCTAAAAAATAATTGATGTGATGGTGTCAACCCTGATTGCTGACTAAATGTTGGTGTAAAAGAGCTTTTTTTGGTTACCTAAAAATAAAATAGCCAAATATATGAAGATTTTGGCAATTTTTAGCTAATCTACAAGTAGAAACTTTAAAATATTTTTCCCACGTAGCTACTACCACTGTGACATTTGAAATAGAAACAATATCACACATAACAAATGAAACACCTTTGTTAATACAACTAAACAGTCAGAAAAGATGTTTGTTTAACCAATAAATGATTTAGTATCATTTAAATTTTAGTTTTCATTTTTTATTGTGGCTACGTGAGAAATACAATTCAAAAGTTCTACATACATTTATACCAACACATGATGTAAATTATCAGAAAATAATTGAATATTACCACATCTAAAACCTAAAAAAAACGTTAGTTACGATGAAGGTTTCACTTACTTTTGTTGGAGTTTTGTGAGTAATCAGAACACAATTAAAAAATACTAGCTATCAAAGTAAAACTTAGATTGTATGTAAAAATACGTTTTATTTAAATCTGTGAATGGGAAAAAGAATAAATAACTTTCAATACTATTTTAGTTTAAAAATCTATTTGTGAAAAAATCATTTTGCAACAAAAAGTACAAAGTATATATTTGTTATCTGTATGACAAAAGTTTAAAATAAATACGAACTTTGAAAGGAAAAATTAAACTTGAATATAAAAGAATAAATTCGAGCAGCACTTGAGAATTGAAGCCTATCGTTATGCACTGATCAATAATAGTTTGCATTGATGAGAATGGCTCAAAAGCTGTCCCCAGTAATTGCCTAAATGTCACAATTTTCTCCTATTTTAAAAACTCAAATGTGCAAGCATTTAAAAGCTAAATTTTTAAAGTTTAGCTAGAGTGTTAACTAACAAGTCTTCTGAAAGTGACGTTCTTCACTTTAAATTTAATTAATCAAACAACAATCATTTAAAGTTATCAAAAAAAATTCATGTAAATTGAGTTTTTTTTTATTTGTAAAGCAATAAAGTAACAAACTTAAATAAAACTTATTAGCTCTATACATCAAAAAAATTACAATAAAATAGTTAGAAGTAAAAGCAGCTAGAATCAATTACAAATACAACAAAAGTCTAAAACTATTTATAAACTATATTAAATCCTTTATGGTTAAGGAAAAAAAACTATTGTTAAACAAAATAAAACCGCAAAACAATAAATTTAAAGCGAAATGAAGAAATCGTAGCAGAGTGAAGGGAGAATTAGTGAAAGGTTTCTATGGCTACTTCGTTTTTTCACGACTTAAGCGCAATCAATAATTTATGTAATTTATTTCTGCAGAAATGTAAGGCAAATAAATATATTAGAAATTTTACAGTGTTTGCTTATAGATATAACAAATTTTATTAACTACTTGGTGACTAACTACGTTCACACTTTGTTAACTTTTTTTTGTTATAATTTGTTAGAGATATTGAAGTACTTTAAGTTTAAAACCAGAATATAGGAGAATTATTTTCATTCATTTAAGTAATTGTACTACAAACTCTGAGTAAAACTTTGTGATAAACAAAAATAAAGTTTGTAAAACTTCCTGTATTATTAAAACTTCTCACATTCTAAACGTAATTAGATGTGAATAAACAACTTATTTACCTTTTCTAAAAACTTTGGTAAATAAAGTTTTGTATATCAACGTTTTATTAAGTCAAAATATTTATCACGATAAAAAATGATACTCATTGTGTTATTATTAATAACCTTGCTAGTAGGCCCCAAACTTTTTTGTAACGATTTTCTTTCTTTCTGTGAAGTCATATTGCCAGTGCATGAGTGTGATACCACATCACCCAGTAGCAAGGCTTCAGTACATAAATTCAGAATACCACTTTCAAGACAAGAAACCTAAAAATAAACATAACAATATCGCATTTAATTACACAAAATACTGTTCAGAAATTAGATTTGTTCCTTTTTTTTAATTATTTTTTTTTGTAAAAATAAGACTAACAGTTTAAAAAGAGTAGCCGACTTACCAATAAACCAAAATTACACTTATCTTTAAAAAAATTATAGTCAACTAATTATGATAATTAATAGTATTGGTTTTAAAAATTTGGAAAAATTTATATAATAACTATATAATATAAATATATAATTAAATTTATTAATATAAAAACTATATAATAAATAAAAGATATAAAATGAAAACTTTTACACATAACAATAAAAAAATTAACAACAATTTTATTAAAACACAATAAATCTACCGCTAGTACGTCAGGTGTTTTAACATGAACAATGCAGTGGATATCAGGTCTTGATTGGTAAATGGCAGAATACAATTGGAAGTGTGCTGGATTTGAGGTCAAGTTGGTTGCACCCTCTTGTATTAATTCGCCTTGCATGTTTACCTGCAAAAAACCGGAATTCAAAGTATGAATTTAAAAAGTTTTTGGAAAGTATGAAATATCAAACTTATTTACATTGGATATTACAAAATTTGATTAATTTGAAAGTAATTTAACTAAAAGTTATTGTAAAGTTGTACAACAAAGGACAATTTTATAAAAACTGTTTTCGATTTAAAGAGCAGCTTTAAATTTTGATTCATACAAATTAAACTTAAACAAAAAAAAATAGTTTTCAAGAATTAAATATAAACTAAACTCAAATAAAACTTTAAAACACCCATAGACACTTCTAGGAAAATTAATTATAAATTTTTTAAATACAATTATTTAAACATTTATAAATTTTATTTCAAAGTAAGAACTTTTAACGTTAAAGCTTTGACTAGTCTAAAAAAATAATTGTATAAAACATTATATCCTAAATATGAAAAAAGTAACATGTACTATAAATAGCAATTATGTAATTACAGTTGACAAATCAAATATACGCAAAAAATCTTGTTGACGGCCAGCTCGCCTTTGTTTGCATAATACAGTACAAGTGGCCGCTAGGTGGCGTTAAAAGTGATCAGCGGGTTTTTCAAATAAACCATTGTAATATTTCATTGTATTTTTCCCTATTTTTGTTATGCGTCAAACAGAGTTTAATAAGTTACTAATTGCGCAGAATGACTTTTTTGTGAAAAATTACAAAAACGCGGTTTTAGTGCAAATACTGACGCCAACTTAAACGGCTATCATAAAACAGTTTTATTATTGTAAATATGTATTTATAATGTTTTGATTGAGAAACAAAAATATAAATGCTTTATAACTAAACAAACTTTTATCAGCTTAGAAGCAGAAATTTCGTGATGTAGAAGTCCGTATGGACTGATGAGAAAATGTTCTTGTTCCTTGTTCAATCTCACCTGTTTTTGATTCAATATATATCTTTATTTTCATTTTACAAACAATTGCATTTTTAATATGTTGCCCGTGAATCGAAAAACTTTGACAAAATCGACTTTTATTTAATTTATTTTAATTTAATCTTATTTGTAATGATATATAAAAAGTATAATATAATCAGTTTAGAATACGAAAAAAATCTCACAATTTTCAAGTACTTATTTTTTAACTTTGACAACTTGTAAGCTATATACATTAAAGTTGTGCTTTTATTTAAACACAATTAAAAGAAACATTATTTATTTAATTGTTAATTCATTTATTATACAACAACTGACTTTCAGGTAGTAAAATAATTTCAAAACAAATATATATATATATAATAAAAGCATTTTTTTTGAAAACTTACACTGATATGGTCATGTAAATTATTATTCCACCCATGCAAATCGACAATTCTGTACAAAGTGGCTACTTTACACCGAAGTACTTTTTCCGTCTTAGAGTAAGTTGTGTCTCCAACATTGATGTCATTAATAGGTGAAACTCTTCCAACACCTTATATTTTGTTAAAACCATATAAATCAGGCATTTAAACTTGTTTTCAATAAAATGAGGTTACATTTGAATAACTAACCTGTTTGAACACATATAAATATATATTCCCAGTTTTTAACATTTAAACAACACGTTAAAGACTAAAAAAGGGCTCTTTGTAGGATAAAATTACTTTATTGATTTATGTTTAAGTCTATAACTTGTAAACGATTTTTCTTAGAAAATATTTTTTTTCCAGCAGGGTTGCCACTCTTTTAGTCAAAAAATCTTCCCTGAGTGACCAGAAACTTCCCTGAGATTTTTTTCAAATCCATAAAAATTTTGTTATTTATTAAAAAATTACAATGTTAATTCTAAGAATATTGAAGAACTAGTCACAAGATTAAAAAAATTCTAAATAAGCACTTAAAATAAATAAATTAACTTTTTTGAACAAAATATTGAAACTGGATTAACTAAATCTCATTCTAGATCTAGAAAAGTTTTTCTCTGAGATTTTTTTAAAAATCTTAAAACTTCCCTAAAATTTTAGAAAAAACCAAAACTGCCCTGAGTTAAAAAAAAAAAGAATCAAAATTCCCTGAGTTTCCCTGAGATTTTCTATAACTTGAAAATTCCCTGAATTCCCTGAGTGTGTGGCAACCCTGTTCAAGCTTAAAGTTTCTTGCATACTTCTGGATATTTATCATGTAATAAATTCTTCAAAAGTTCTTTTTGATTTAGTGTAGAAGATTTTATAAAAATTCATGACTTTATTATTCTGAAATTATAGTTAGAACGAACAAATTGCAGTATTTAAAATAAATAGTGGTGAAAGAAGTATTTTCACTTAAAAATAATCATAAAACGCCAATAAATGTATAAAACAGTCATGTTAGGCAAAGAAAATAAAATAACAAATCAATTTACTCGTCAAAAAAAAACCATTCTCATGAATTCTCAAACAAAAACTTAATTGATTTACTAAAGTATACTTAAACTCTTTTTTACAGAGAAATACTTTTCATTTGTTGATTTGAACATTTTATAATGATTTTAATCACTCTTCAGTAACTAATCAAAACTTTGTTTCCTAAATCAAATAATTTAGTTCTAATGAAAAAAGGTACTATAGAATATAGAAGACCATTAGATGGTAAGATCGCACAAACAGTCTTAAATATGTTTAAAAAAAACTAGGGTAAAAATTTTTTGGATACAATTTGATTTTTCAGCTATTAGAGACCAAAAATGTTTTGTTTGTTCTTTTTAAAAATAACTTGTTAAAACAAAATACAATGTTTTCTTTTGTTTTACTGACGTTGAATCGTTTTTATTGCTAATTATTAATTGGTATTATATCTTTGAATACTATTAATCTATAAAACATTATAACTATTTTATCGGTGATTTGATAAACTTGTCCAAAGAAATTATCAAAATACTAAATTTGTTGATATGTAGTTTTACAAAAGTAGAAACTAAAAGAAATTTTAAAAATTAATAAAAAATAAAATAAACTCAAACTGAATATAACTTAAATTCATGTAGATCAATTGTTTTTATTTTTTATTACTGTATTAATTTATAACTTTAAATTTTCGATACAAAATCAGCTTATAATAAAATCATAAATACATAAATAATTTGTAGAACTCACATCTAGTTAAAATTTTAAACAACAAAGACTGCGTTATAAAACAAAGGACAGAGGAACTAAATAACTTAAGTTTTTCATGTTAACCGTTTTGATAAAGTTTTCCTTTCGGAAAAAAATTAAAAAAATAAAACTTTAATTTAGGAGTCAAAAATTAAAAGAGCAAATATGAAACAAAAATTTTGCAGTGTAACAATCAAATTCTAAGTGCAAAGATAATCGATAAAACGCAAACGATACATGAAAGCTTGAAACAACAATTAATTTCAATCAATTTCGTGACAGAAAGTTTAAATTATGTATCTTTTAATTAATTAATCGTAATATCTAAATTCTGAAAACAAATATATCTATTCTGCACAAAATTAATACTATCTTGAAAACAAGAGTATTATGAAACAAAAAGTATGAGGAATCTTAGTCTAAACCACTATAAATTAGTCTATGTCATCCTTATTTTGTGAGTAAAGTTAAGAACCTAACAGCTTCAACACCACAAACTTGACAAAAGTTCAATGAGAGAAATTTAATCTATTAAAATAGGAAAAAAAATCTAAGAAGAATTTGAATAAGAGTAATAAAAAATTAAAACAAAAAACTTAAGTTTAACAATAAAAGTATCCAAACTAGTCTTGGTTTTGCAGAAAAAAAAAGATCTTCAAACTATATTAAAACAGACTAAGATGTTTAAATACATTTTCTTATATTTCTTATATTTTAAACTATCCTTAGTATTAGTAAATGGCAACCACAGATAAGCATTGTTATAAAGAGAATAACAATACTTTTTGTATTTCTTAGTTAGTTAGGTTTAAAAAACTCAAACTTTTAGTACTCTACTAGAAACATTATCCAACAAAAATTATTAAATGACAACAAATTAGGTATCAATATATATGTCTGAAGTGAATATATAAGTGACAAGCATTCATACAAGGTAACATCACTTATACATTAAAATGCTTAATAGATTTAACTTTTAATTTAGATTTTAAAAATGGTTGTATACACACATTTTGAATTTACAAAAACAAAACAATTTCATTAATTTAAGCTATCAGGTCAATTCAATGCAAGCTTGAGGTTTACCCGATCTATATAGGACCGAACTTAACCTAAAGTATAACACAAACTACAAAACTTTTCATGTTTTAATTTATCTGGAAAGTGAAAAGTTAACAATATAAAAACTATTTTAAATTTGTAAATAACTAACTAGCTTTTAGTCCTTGAATTCCTCTCATCTCACCATAAGCTTCTAAAACTGAAAAAATAATCTTCATTAAACTGTGAAAAAATGTTAAAAACATTTACAAATTAACATTATATTTTTATATAAGACCATCTGTTAGACATACATTTTAAAAGTATGCAAGTTTTAAGCAAAGCTAATTACTATTTTAGTAAGTAATTTTATTATTGCAACTAGAGAGTTCTTAACAGACAGGAGACTGACAATAAAAGGTTCTCAAAAGAGTTCATTTATGACCTAGCAGACTTCAAAATAAAGAATGCTGTAATATTGTTAAGGTGATAATACACAAAATAAAAACAATAAAATATTTATTATTAATATTAAACTAAAATGCAGTTTTAATCACTTTAAACTCTTTTTTTTTTTAGATTTGCTGACACAATAGGTTAAATAAAAACAATACTATAATTACACCATTAAAGTCTAAATACAGTGCTTATTCGCTTATCCGGACTTCACTTATCTGGACGCTCACTTATCCGGACAGTTTCAGCTAGAAGAAAGTTCAAAATTCTCGATTTAATTAATTTATATTAAACACTAACATTTCTGTATAATACAAATATTTAAGCTTTCATGCTGTAAGAAAATTTTAAATTGTTTCATAAATCCTACAATTTTGTTCTTTACTACAACGTAATAGTACTACTAAAGATTCTATCAAAACTATTTTATTTATCAGAAACCTTTGCATGTAAAGTAAGTCAGTTTGGAAATTTTTAAAGCAATGTTATTTAAAACATAACTTTTAGTTTTTTATTTAAACTTTCAAAGTATTTTTTATAGGTAATTAAATTCTGATTTTTTAGAAAATGAGTATATAACAGTTATTTTATGTTAGATTTTTAATTTAAACAACATTACAAAAGTTGTTAATTCATACACTTTTTGTTTAAGATGAGATGCATGACTATATATATTTTTTTCAAAGTTATATAGGTTTGACACACTTAACATACCAGATTTTAGAAATGGAAAAGAGTTCTAAAAAAAGAAAACGAGTTGCACTAACCATTAAAAAAAAAATAGAAGTTTGTAAAACGGTAAAAAACAATATGCCAAAGTTTTTTATAACCAAGCAGTTAAGTATAGGCAGGTCAACTTTGTACGACATTTTAAAAAATGAAGAAAAGTTTAATAAGTTTAAAGCAGAAAAGGAGGAGCTGGGATTAATTAAAGCCACAAAACCAAACAAAAACGTAGAGGGAGGCTGGTTTAAAAAGTTGGACAGCGCCCTTTATATCAGGTTTCGCCTGGAACGTCAGAAGGGTAGTCCAATAACTTGTCAAATATTCTTGGAAAATGCCTCTGAATTACACCGTTTAATTTAAACATTCATTCAAATTACAAATAAGTGAACATCCAAGGTCATTTTTAGCAAGCATTGTTCAAACTCATACCATTACAAGAAAAAATTGATTTTTTGTACTTATCCGGAACTTTGGTTATCTGGACATGTTTACAAAAAAATCTTTGCCAACGTGTCCGGATAAGTAAATAAGCACTGTACTACTAAAACTAAAAAAAAGATGAAAATGACTTTAGTAATTGGTATAAGCTAATATAGGCTTGTTTTAAGATACAACATGGTAATGTCAGTCATATAAAAGTACGTAGTACATATATAGAGATGTGATAATAATGCATATGTAAAACTTAACATAACTCACAATGCTTACCATAACTCACAATAAGACAGGACATATATTAAAACTGAATAAATACAATTTTACTCACCTAATTTTTTAAAGTATGAATTCTCAAAACCAGGACATGTCATAAAGAAGTTTGTATCTTTTGATCAAAACAAGTTTCTTTGTTGCAATAGTGCTATTGCGTATTTTCTAAGTTAAAAGTGCTGCAGAAGCTTTTTAATTTCTGAAACTGTTTGTGATTTCCTAATAACTTTTGTATTTCAAACTTTTTTTTAAATCTCAATCTATATTTTGTTAAATTAGTCCTATGTTAATTCTCATTTTCGATATTGCTATTGTATCCATGGACCTTTATGTTTTAAATTGTCACCAGTAGAGTCAAAGTGATACTTTATTTGATTCTAACAGATCTTACTTTATCGACATTGTTTGCAAACATTTCTTGCTTAAAGAGCAATATTTTTCTATTCGCAAAATGTACATCATTATCACATAATTGTTTTTGTAAATGTTGGACTGTGTTAGTACTATACTAGTATGCCAATTTATAGTGTAACAATAATTTTAATGCATCTGTTAGAAATATAGCTGTTGTTTCTATTAAAAACGTTCTGTAGTTTCTCGTCCTTTTTAAAGTGTTTGTCAATTATTTGAAGTTTTTTTTTTCAAAATGTTTGTTTTCACAATAAGGGGGGGTTTAAGAAAATAATATTTTGTTATTTATTTTTTTTTGGTATTTTCTTGGAATTTGTTTAAGCATTTTAAGTTATGTTTAAAATTGGATTTATTCAGTGTCTCTTGATATATAGACTTGGCATCAATGAAAGTAACATGTTTTAAGAGAGCTAAACTTTTCCTCCTCCAATTATTTATGTTAAGTTAATTTTAATTATTTTTGGATTGAAGATGTATTTATTAGTGTACTTAATACAAGAGTTTTCCTTTTGATATTGTGTATTATTAGCTAGATCTAATTTAACACCCAATATATTGAATTTAGTCATGTCAAGAAACATATTTATCTATTGAGTTAAAAAAAAACTTGACAGGAGGAGATTGAATTTTTTCTAAAGAAACACAACTACACTGTTTAACCGCAAAGTGGATTTTAAAATTGTAAATCTTATTCAAAAAGAAACCTACTTAACATAATTATTTTAAAGTCAAGTTCGGATATTGCTCTTTTTGACCTTTTTTTAATGCTCCTTAAGTATTTGTTATTATTATGACCAGCTCATCATCTCTATTTTATCCAACTTTTCTTATGTTATTTAGATGTTTTAAGCTATTTAAGATAAACCTTTTAAGTGCACAGCACAGTTCTCTTCCAAAGAATCATCTAATTATAGACATCAGAGCGGGATATTTGGTATTTTTTAACCAAAATATATCCTTGCTAAGGGTTTCACAGAAATACAATCAATAACTAGTTTCATTAGTTGGAAATGTTAGAAACATTAACAGCTTTCAAACTTAAAGAATATGAAAACACCACTAGCAAATAATAAATTTCGTTTCATCAAAATACATAATTTTTTTAGCTCAATTTTAGGAACTTATACTTTAAGATGTAAACTGTATTGGCTGGTATTTATTTTATTACACATTGCAACATATGTCTTGCCTTATTTTAATTTATGTTGAATTATCTATATAATAATCTAAAATCTATGTTAATGATTTGTTTAATTAATTTATGCTTATATTTCTAGCTATTTACATGTACTGTTCATGTACAATATATGCCTTACATTGTTTTATTATGTGTTAAAATATTTGGTATATAAAAGTTTAAAACTTTTGTTGAAATTTGTTTAGTATTAGTATATAAATAAAAAAAGTATTTTATAAATTTAAAAATTCTAAAAACACTTCATTTAAATGTTTTTGTTAAAGTTTTTTCTCTAAAAACTCATTAGGTTTAAACAATCGGAAGGAACTCTGACATCTGTTAACCTAATGGCGTTATAATGTATAAATCAAAGAATAGTGTGTATGGAACTGAAATTTATGGTTGTGAGTGCAGTTAAGCTTTAATTGTTTGGTGCGAAAAAATAATATTAGCTATTCTGACTACATTTGCGAAAACATTACTATTAATCTGTTTATTGTAATAAAAAAAAAATTAAGAAAATGGGCTAATAACTCTGTAAAAACTTTAGTGTGTTAATTTTTGAACACATTTCTAAATTTAGAATATAAATATCAAAAGTATATAAACTGCAGATATTTTGTGTAACTTTTTTAAAAGTAAAATAAAAAAAAGTTATACTTCAATTTAGTTTATTATATACAGCTCTAACAAATTAACAATTATTAAAAAAACCTTGAAAGTTTGATTGATGAAAAGGTGAAATAATTTTTGCAATATCTGAATCTATACTATTGCCATTCTTGCTTTTCGAATAAAGTACATCAGTAACAGCGTGTTCTAACTCTTCTTTAAAATACTGTTTAATAATAATTTGATAAACTATAAGAGAAAATGATTTATAAGCAAACAAATATATTTTCAATTGGAAGTTTAGATTAAAAGACTGTATAGTATTTGCCTAGCACACACTTTATAAAAAAACTATGGGTTTAATTAAATTATTTAACATGCTTTACACAAGAGACTCAAAGAAAAAACAAATGTAATAAATATTTTAATCACATAGTATATAAATTAAATATATAAAAATGTATAGTATTTATCAAGAAAACAAAAAAAAATAATGAAAAAATTTGAAAAAGTTTTACGCTTTACCATAATAACTTTCTTTAAAGTACTTGAAAATTTAATCATATAAGAGTAAACTTACTTAAAATCTTAAATAATTTAAGATCTTTAAATATTTAAAAAAATTGATCTGAATAAAGCAGCTTTTTAACTTAAATAACTTGAAAAAAAAAACATATCTTATAAATACTTGAAAAATATTTTTAATAAAATTAAAAACCACTAAAAAACATATATTTTAAAGTTTCTAATAACTACTTCTTAACCATAAAACTAGAAATATATAAAACTTACAGTTACAACATTGAAAAAAGCAAACTTACATTGTAATCAAATAATCAGGATAATTCAAAACTAATTCAATGATTAACTTTAAGACTGTTTGTTAAACAAACAAATTTAAAGAAGACTAAATGTCATAACATATGTAAATATATAGTACAAAATATATTCTTATGTATTGATAATTTTCTAAGGGTGATAAAAAATATAACAACAATACTCTTTTTGATGATGTACTATGTATTTATTTAGAAAAAAACTTTCAAATGTTGATGAAAAATCATAAAGTTAAGATTTTTTAATTACTAGATTGTCTCCACAAGTAAATAGATTACATTACTTCCCATTTTGTACTTACTAAATTCTAAAGCTCTACTGATGATAAATTATTTACAAAAACTGATTTTAGAACTTAAACTTATTTCGAAAAATACTTTAATACATAATATATTAATTATAAAGAGTATCTAATTAAAGACAAAATAAAAAAATATTATATCTTATATTGATTTATAAAATAATAAACTTCAAAATTTTTAGATCAGGGTTCCATAAACTTTTTTTTATAAGGCGTCCTTTAAAGATATGAAAAAATTATGACCCCTCAGACAAGATATCTCTAGAAACTACCCTGAAATACATGTAAGACCTTCATCATCAACTTCAGAATATCTAGTATAAGTTTCAAATTATGGCCTCATGGCCCTTTTTTGCAGCTTATGGCCCCTTAAATTACTGAAGTGGTCCTTAAGATGGCCATATAGCTTACTTTAGGAAACCCTGGTTTAGATTCTTTAGAAAATTACTTCTAATTTTTTTATATGTTTATTGGTAATATACATTTATTATATTATGTAAATTACTGTAAGCAAAAAGCATTTGAAAATAGTACTACTTTAATTCAACAAATCTAGACAATTTTATTTAACAGTTTATTTACTTTTTGTATTAATAAATTTAGAGTACTCAAAACTTTTACAAAAAAAAATTATAATTACGTTTTTAAGAAAACAGCTTTAATGTAGACTCGTTTATAAAATATGTAGATTGATTTATAAAATCAGTAAAGGAAGATGTTACTATGATTAAAACTGTTAACAGTTTTCTTATATAAGTTATTCTTTTGTTACAACTTTAAATTTATATGACATTTTTATCAGCTAATTTAATGGTTATACCATCTTAAATGTAGTAGATTTTAAATAAAAATTTTAATTTTTGCTAAACACCATTAAATTATCAAAGCAAATATAGGCAAGAGATAGCTTTCAAATCGTAGTTTAGTTAAAATTTAAGAAGTATAAATTTAATAAAGAGTTAAGAGATCAGATGTATGTTTTTTACTCACTTAGAAATAATCACTTTCAATATTTTTTATAAACTGCATAAAGTTGAGAAAATTTTTTTTCAGATGCTTTGAAATATAGCATTGTGTGTATATGTAATAAAGATGATCAGGAACAGCGGTTCTTAACCATTTTTTCATGTTTTACCCTTTTTTGGAAGTTTATTATCTAATTTATCCCTTTTTTGGAAGGTAATTACCAACTTTACTCCTAACATACAAAATAGTGTTTAATTTTGAGAAAATTTTTTTTTGAATTTTAAGCTTATTAAATATAAAAAACTATGAAATTTAACTTTAAAATAATGACAGGTAAATACTAATGTATAAATTGAAAAGACAACTAATAAACATTAATTTACATAAATTTTAACAAAGAAAATTTACCCGTAAAACAAGGGAATTTACCCCCAGGTTAAGAATTGCTGATCTAGAATGAACTAGATGAAGTGCAAAATTATAAGTTTCTTTTATTTTAGGAATGTCAAAAAATTTTAAACCATTAAAAATCTACTCTTAATTAATAGATATATATGTATTTTAAAACAAATACCTACTGGACTAGTTAGTAAGTTGGAAACTTTTTTCTTTTGTGACAGTATATTGACATCTTCATTGACTCCTTCTGACCTTTTAATTGGTTGACTTCCTAATTCTTGTACAATATCAATTTCATCGGGAGCACTCATACTTTCTTTATTTAAAATATTTAAAATTATTAGGCAAAGTGTTCTAAAATTATTTTAAAATTATTTAAAACTAAATAAATACACACAGTTGATAGAACTTAATTTCTTAGAATTTTTATTTACAATAATTTTTTTTTGCTACAAAAATTGATTTATTTTGTATTTATATTAGGATACTTATGTTATCAATTTTTTGAACTTTTTTTTATGGTGTAAAGGAGAACATAATTTGATTCAAATATATTTCAATGTGTTTCAATTCTTATAAAAATACTATTAGTAGTTTGTACTTGGAGGAAAAATAATTTATATTTCACAGCATTTTGTTTTACCTTAACTACATATAACTGAGTATAATTACATGTTTTATATTGTATGTAAACACTTTGTAAAACTACTTAAAATACACTCAAAAATGTAGTTTTAAGTTAAATTAATCTGTAAATTTTAAGCATTACTTAACTAATTTTGTTTACTTTGTTGTAAAACTGCATACATTAAATAAGTACATATTTTTTGAAATGAAAACAAAAACGACTTTAAGGAAAGTTTATTGAAACTTGAAAAGAAATGCATATGATCCAATTTTAATATTGAACTTTAATAACTTTATTCACAAAAAGATAGAATTTCTCATGTTTTATTTACTTGTATAATAACTATAATTTCAAAGTTTCTATTTCCAAACTCAGTGGTCAACACATATATAAAAATCAATTGTTAGCTTATAGTTGTGCATTTGCAGCATTTACCAACTTTTTAGCATTTTATTTTAAAAATATATCTACACTATGGTATAATGGCTTTTATTCTTAAAGGTTTGCAAGTTAAAAAACATAGTTAAAGTAAAATTTTCATTCGTAAATCATATGTTAACGACTTAGTGTTTTTAAAGATATTTTTTTTATCTGTTTGTATAAATTTGAAGTTATTTTTCATCTTAATATTTTATTTTTAATTTTTTTATTAAATAGAAAATAGTTCTTACTTAATTGTTATTAACTTAAAATGGTATTTTAATTTTTCGTACTGATTGAATTTAAATTGACCAATGTAACCAATCAGAAAAGTAAGACTGATGATTTTCGACCATTAAATAATAGTATAATAAACTAAAAATAAATAGAATAAATGAAATAGGTAGTCAGAAATTACTTATAGTAAAAAATTAAATTGATAGTTTTTTAATTACTTAAGAGCTGTAGTAAAACATAATTTTAAAAATTATTTGAAAATAATATTATAAAAAAACATAATTGGCTTATATTTTTCAACTACAAAAATGGATTACTGAAATTTGCTTTCAAATATTTACATATAAAATTTAGAAATTTTTTATTTACTTTATGTTTTAATTCATTAAAATACATAATGCTGAAAATCAGTTGTTTTTTCCTTGCAAATAAGTTAAAACTATTTAATTTCTTACCAAAGATAATAATTAGATTTTGTTGAAAGTTTTATAGTAAACTAAGCTTTGCTGTTTCGGCTTTACTTTTTAATTATTTTTGTTTATCTATTGTACGACAATAAAAAAGCGCTCAACTTATTTGGTCCTAGGACCTGATGCAGAAAAAAACCTTGTGGTTATCGAGTCGCACACAACTTGGAATTTGGTTGTCTTTAACGTCTAGTCCATGACATAACGATAAAACATATGTTATGTTCAATTGTTAATTAGCTTTGTTGGTTATCAGTGACGTCGCGTGGTATTTTCGTTAGGGGGGCATCAGATGTAAATCAAAGGTGCTTCTGATTGGCAAAAGTTTTAAGTTTTAAGTAAAATTTGTTTTAGATGATTTTTTAAAGGTTTAGGTATGGTAGGTTAGGGATAAAGGTATAGATTAAAGTTTTGGGTTAAGTGGTTTAGGTATAGGGTATAAACCAGAGTTTCCCAATTTTTTTTTTAAGCCCCTTTTGAGGGTATGTATTTTAAAGGTAAATAAAAAAAGCTATGGCCCCTTTACGGCTCATGGCCCCTAAATTTCTGTAATGACCCTAAGGGGGCAACTTGGCCGAGTTTGGGAAACCCTAGTATAGATGTTCTTAATATGATGCTGAATCATCACTTTACCTCATTTGCATAATGTTATGAATTAAAAAACTTTTAAAACCTTACAATTGCAACCGACCTCATCGAAACCGGGACACAATGCTTTCTGCGCGCCAGGTAAACTAAGCAAATTTAGCAGGGAAATTAAATGCTTAAAGGATAAAGCTGATACGTTCTACACTTATTTCTTTTCTCTTCATCTTTCTTTTTAGGAGGAACGCATGCTTCAATGTCCCTC
This sequence comes from Thalia democratica, assembly GCF_965202585.1. Taxonomy (NCBI): domain Eukaryota; kingdom Metazoa; phylum Chordata; class Thaliacea; order Salpida; family Salpidae; genus Thalia; species Thalia democratica. Next base: position 67,761,251 of record NC_139165.1, read on the forward strand.
TCCACGCAACGCCCCTGTTGGTTACATAACATATGTCCATGTTTTTTGTAAATTAATGTTTTTTATTTTACCTTTTGGCTTATAAAATATTTCAAAACGCTTTTGTATTTTTTTCTTTATTGTTGCAAAGCTTTAAATTTTGTTTAAAAATATCTAGTTCTGAGAAAGTTTCATTTTTAAGATAAAAACACACTTCCAAAAGTCACTCAATGGCGATACTGTAGGTAGGTGGTTTTGGTCTTCTTTATTAATAGGTAATTCTGTCCATAGCTTGATACCTTGATAAGCTAATTATTTCTGACTAGACTATATTTGCGATTAAATTAAGAAAAAAAAAAAAAATAGACGTTTGGAATCCTTTAAATACAGGCCTTTTGAATGCTTTGTACTATATTTAAACTTACTTAAAAATATTACTTAAAATTTACTGAGTAAATTGTTTTTAATTTAACTATGATTATATTTAGTATATTAATAATAATTAAACATTCTAGACTTTTTTGATATTTTTTATTTGCTAACATTTTCGATGTACTTATTTCTATGAATGCACCTAAGTGCTTTATTTATGAAAACGTTGACTTTATTAACTTTAGTTTTGATAGATCTGCCACAACCAACTGTGCCTTATATAATTTATGAAAAGTAAATAAAAAAATTAGTATAAAGATTTCTCATTTGAATAGTACCTTGTTTAATAAAAAAGACTAATTGCTGTTAATAATTTGTTTTTTACCGTTCAAATATGTAATGACTAGTTTTAATTACTATTTAATAATTCTTCCGAGTTCTTATATTTTTTTATCTTTTTTACAACTGTTTTACTTATTTAATTTTACACAATGTTTTCAGAGTATTGAACTAATTGATTAAAATTCAATTTTTTCAATTTTGCTTTCAAACAATTCTCGATTGCAACTACTCCATCATTAAACTTTTTAAAATTACCTTCAATTTTACTGATTTCAAAACTTGAAAACAATTTTTTTAACTTTATAACTAAATTTTTATTCGCTCTTATAATTCTGGCTATAAGCTATCTCGGACAAACTGTTTTGTTCAACTCAGATTGAAAGAAACATAAATAAGTTAACAGAAAAAGTATATCGTGCTGCTAAACCTAGAGTTATCTTTACATCAAGTTCTGTTTTTAGTCCTAAAGGTAAATACCTCAAATCTAACAAACATTAAAGTTGCATGGTTTACACGTTTGAATGCTGTTGCTTAAACATTTATTTTGTTCAAACCTCAGGCACCTTGAAACCGGAATTAAAGAGCTCATTTCAAAAAGAAGACAAACGTAAATAAAACACGTTAACAGTCAGCCAAAGACAATTAAGTATAGCAACTTTAAATGCAATAAATAGGTATTCAATATCAAAACAACTAATTAAAAATCCAATTTGTGGAAAAAGTTATAATGAAACAAAATTTAAAATATTAAGAAGTTGTAACAACATATTTGACCTGGTCAAAAATTAAGTCATATACAATCGTTTAAATAAACCAAAGTTATGTAAGCAAAAATATTTTGATTATTCATTATCCTTGGTTAGTAAATTAGTTTTTTCATGTTATATTTATTTATGTTTATTTAAAACTTTAATTACTCTTGTGTTTTGTGTTTTTCTTAACTAAATAATTTTTGATGCAATTGTAAGGCTATATAAGTTTAAAATGTTCTTTACTTAATTACAATTGTGTCACGCTAATGAAAGTTTGTTGAAATATATTTGTGTTTAGTAATAGACCTTGTTTGTTTTCAATCAAGTACAACAGCAGACTAGTGTTCAAAGTTTTTAAAGTCGATTTCAGTCTGACAATAATCAAACTATTTAACAAGCTGATTTCAACAAAGTTAAAAAAGTTATTAATATAAGTTAAAAAAAAATGAACTGTTATTGAATTTTCTGACAGATTGTTTGACTAAAATGTTTTGTCTGAAATGGCTTATAGTCAGAATCTATAAAAACAAATTTAAATTTCATTATAAAGTTGAAAAGTTGTTTTTAAAATCTGAAGTTAGTAAAATTTAAAAAAGTTCAATGATAAAGTAGTTGCAATTGAAAATAGTTTAAAAATCAAAATTGAAAGAACTAAAAGTTTGTATTTTTCAAAAATTCAATTTAACTTAATTAATATATACTTTTATTTTTAGTATAATTTAGTTACATATTTATGGGTTTGTTTCATAAATTTTTTCTACAGTTGACTTATCGTAATTTAGTTTGATAATAAATTAAATTAGTATGTTACAAAACTTGAAAATATTTTAAACCTAGGTTTTATATTTTCTGTTTATTAAAGTTATCTACTAGCACAGTGGGCTGTCAAGTGGCCATTGACTATTTTCGCGACTAAACAGCAAGATTTTTATCTAATTGTTTAGAGCGGGGTTTCGTCTTTTAAAAACTGAGTTTTTTTCTGTTCTGCTTAAAGTATACTAAAAGTTATGTAAGCTTAAATGTAGCCAAAGTTTGCTTTTTTTAAGTTTAAAAAAGCCTCAAAAAATGCTTAAATTTTTGTCAAAATTAAGGTCTACATCTTCTGTTAAAAACCACCTTAAAAGCTTTTAAACAAATACTTTTTTTTTAAGTTTTTTCATTTCTTTGGTTTAGTGTTAATTGAAAAAAGTCAAAATTCTTTGAATATTTAAATGTAAAAGTATATTATTTCTCATTTAAAAAATCTTCTATTCTCCCGAAAATTCATTGATGATTTTCTGGCAATTCAGGGTTAATTTTCTCAATTTACCACCTTAGAACCAACATATTTTTTTTTTAAATAATTTAGAAAAAATGACAAGAAATCTATATACAAATTTACAGACAAATCTATCATGTGGTATATAACTATTTTTTAAGGTTTTTACAAGCGATATTTCTATTAAAAGAATTGATATAATATCCTATCCCTGGTTTTTCACTAAAACAAAAAAGACCATTTTGTATGTTCTAGAAGGTTCTTAATGTGTATGGATTCACTTACTTTTGTTTACAGATCATTTAAGCTCCAAGAATGATGAGAACAGTTAGTATTGGTCAAAACATGGTAGCTTAGCATATGTTTTAGTTATTGAAATAGTTTTTTTTATACTATTTTAGCAAATTTAAGGTTTTGTAGTACTGTTATTGAAGTTATTATAGTAGTTTTTGTAAAAGTAGTGTTTTTATTTATGATACAAGATAACCAGAGTATTGCATCTGATTAAAACTAATATATTTTTTGTAGATTTATCACTATAACTTATTTAAACCTAGCAGTAATATGGATAGTTTAACTAACATTGAAATATACGAACTGTTCAAAAACCACAAACCACCATTTCAAACTAAGCCTAACTTTGACGCTGTTGCTGATGAAGTGATAAACAAGCTTGAACTTTCAAAATCTAGCAAATCTAAAGTTAAAGAAGATCTTGATAAGCTATTCAAAGAATACAAAACTATCCGAAAAAACAATAAAAAATTATAAAGCACAGATAGAAATATAGTCGAGAAAATAGTTATTGAAAAGTCTTCATATTCTAAAATTTGGGAAAAAAACTTCCCTTAGATGAAGCTTCTCTAAGAACGCAACGGAGACGCCTACATTCATTTACTAGCACAACAACTGAAATTTCCAGTGAAGAAGGCGTGACACCACCAAAAATGTATGATTTAGGATTGAAAAGTCAATATTTACATGACAAGGCTGCAGCTGGTGTTGGAAGAAAATTAATTCAGCAGGAAGCCAAAGTTAGCAATAAAGTTAGCATGTCAACAGCACTTGCCATGTTAATAGCTGGAAAAATGATTAAAATAATGTATATTGATATTAGGCTGCTTCTTAAAAACGATGGTCATGACATCCTTCCAGTTTATGATAAACTTAACGAATATAGAAAGGAAAAAAGACCACCACTTGAAAAACTGCAAGATCCATACAAAGGAATTAAAGTTTATTATAAAAAGGCTTTAGAAAAGTCTGCCTACCAGTTTTCAAAAACAATAAATCTATCAAAGCTAGAAAATTTAGAAGAAATACATTTAAAAGTTCATGATGGCTTGGATGGAAGTGGTGGTCATTCTATTTTCAAGCAAAAAAATAATGCTGACACTAGTAACATTATTATGTACATGTTCAGATTTGAAAATGCAACAACAAAAGATGGTAAAGTCATCTGGACTAACAAGAGGCATGGGTCAGCCTCTACTTGTCGTCCAGTTATGCTACTTCTTGGCAAAGAATGATATGACAACTGCGGGATTGTGAAAATTCTTTAAAAAGAAAGAAATTCACACAACTTTATCGTTACCTTGAACAAAAAACAAATGAATGTTTTTTTTTTGATACAGAAATGACAATGGTGGATGGTAAGCTACACAGTTTGCTCACTGGTCTAGGAGGTGCCTTCTGTTGCCTTTGCGGTTATAGCAAGGAACAATGTGATACGTTAGATTATGAATACTACAGATTATTTTAAAATAAACTGTATTTAGAGTATAGTTTCACCCGGCTTGATATTGAAAATTCATTCATATTTAAACTAAAATGGGAGTAACTGTAACTCTCTTGGGGTAGCCAATTATTATTTTCTTTTTTTTTTAAGTTTTTTTCTTTAAAGTTTCATTAGAAATTAAGATTTTAACTACTTTTTAAATAAAAACTAACATTATTCTTATTGTAACACTAAGTGTAAGATTAAATTATATTATAGTGCTTTTTATAACAGTTTTATGTCAATGGCCGCTTGATCCCCGTTTTCAGTCCACTGTGACTAGACCCTGCAGGATCCTGCCTTTTTTAATAAGACTCGGATTTAGCTGGATCTTAATTTTAAAAAGGATCTGTATCAAACTAATTGTGAAGAATAAAATAAATTTTATAAATAATGTTTTAAATTAAACTTTATGGTTTGACTGAAGTTGTTAGAAAATCATCAATCACGATCAAATTTACTAAACTAGATATTTTTTTAATAGTATACGAGTTATATTGTAAAGTTTTAAATTTATAGGTATTTTCTCGTTACTGTAAAAGTTAAAAAATTATTAAAGATTGTCCAAAAGTAAGGGTTCACCTTGTGCCTCATTTGCACATGATGTAGTTCGTTGCATCGGCAAAATCTAATTAGTTGGTTTATATTTTATAGTTTCCTAAAGTTCACTACAAACCAACATTTACTTTTGCTTTATTTTAGTATAAGAGTTATAGTTGTAAAACTTAAGTTTAATATTTTACTTAGTGGTATTAGAAATTTTTAAATAAGATAACTGTTTAATTACGCAGATTAATGGTTATTAAAAAATGTTATTATAAAATTTATTGATGGTAACATGTCAACTTTACAGCAGGCGTTTTTTTACCTTAAGATGTTTAATTAACATTTTAAAAGGTTTCTAAAAAGATTATCTCAAAACGTTAGGTTTTGAATTTTATCATCTAGCCATAGAAACAAATTTTATACAAACATTTTGAATTATATACGCTCTACTTTTTCCTCTTATATCATCTGCAAAATAAGAGAATATAACAGTTTTATAAACTAAAATTGATGTTACGGTAAAGACAGAGTACACTAGTCTTTATACACAAATAAAAAACTAATTAAAAGTTACAATGAATTCCAGTATATGAAATATTGATATCATATGGACAGTTTCTTAAATCAAAAATATTTTGATCTTTAGTTATGTAACGTTCTCAAGTCAGAATATTTTAGCGCTCCTTATACTTCTAACACAAGGTCCATTATTATTCAGATTTCTAAAAGTTTTACACTTCAATTTAATTCAAGTTCTAAAACTTAAGGAATGTATCGCCTTTTACAGGAAAGTAATGATTTCAATGAAAGAATACGCCATGTGAGTAATTTTCGTCAAAACTTGGGCAATATCTATTATTTTAGAAATCTAATATAAACTAAAGAGTGAATCAAAACAACAATAAGTATAAAAAAATTTTTAAATTTAACAGTAAAAAGTTTTAAGCTTTTACTCAAACTTCTAGTTAAAAGAAGTTACATGCAAAACGAATTTAATTTTCCTACTATTATCATTCAAAATTTTTGAAAAGTAATATGTTTACCAAGACCAAAAGAAACATTGACCTAAAATTTATAACAACATCAAGCATAATCTTGCAAAATCTCAGTAAAGAATTTTAAATCAAATTAATTTACTTACTTGCACGTTATAAGCAATAAGATAAACTTTTATTTATAGTATACGTAAAAAGTTTTTTTTTAGCTTGACTTGTTTATAAAAACGATTAACTGTTAATTTAGTCATTTTTTTATGTTTAAATCTGTTTTTACTAAATTTCTCTTGAGCAAATGGCCTTTGTAAGTAGCTTATAAGTAAGCATTTCGAAATTATTTGTAGAATTATTTCAACTTTTTGTGTAGCATAACAAATTTTAAAGCTAATTCAATGAGATTTTTTAACAAAAAAATCATTATTAATTAAATTCCCCATACAACTATTTTTTTTAAATAAAATTCATTATGTAAATTAACTTAACCTTGTATAGATATATTATTTACAGATTTTCTTAAAATTTAAAGATTTAGTTTAAAAAATGCTTACACAATGCTAATTATACAAAGTATTATCAAAACATAACTCGGAATATTATATTTATTTCGATTTTCAATGATAACAATTTACAGTGAGTATAATCTAAATAGCAGATGTACACTTATAGGCCTTAACCACCAACTTTCTTTGTAAAAAATTGATTAATTTAAATGAAACTCAATGTTTTGGCACAGTTTTAAAATAAATAAAAATGTAAAAACAAATAAAAAATTAGCGATTCAGCTGATAAGATCTTACTTCTGACACATCGTTTCCTGCTAAAATCTGCAAAAAGATGTTTATTCTATTATTTTTTTACTTCAATTGTTAAGCTTCGTAATAAATCTATACTTACGATAGAACGTAGCTTATGATAGAAAAACTAATCAAATGTTTTCGCAAGGACTTTTAACAGTGGTATTTTATACAAAATTCGTTCATTTTAAACTTTTTTCTATAAAACTGTCATCTAAAATGTTTTACTATACAATTTTATATATAAACAAGCTGTATACTTTTTTCATGTTTGGCGTAAACTTTAAGCACGTAGTTCGATTTTTTGTAGTCAATCTTCGTATTGGAAATTCATTTCTGATGTCATAAAAACAAATCTGTTCGAAAAGTCATTAAAATTTCAAAACAAAGTTGTGATTTTATTTGTAGGAGGACAATTAGGAACTATGACTTACATTCCTGTCATCTTCTGTGCAAGCTATGTAATTACCACAACTACTTATGACAACATCATATTTCATGTTTTTACAATGCTGCTGATATTTTCGAACACACCTGTTTAAAGTTTATCAAATATTTAACAAGTTTACAAAAAATCTTCAATGTTTATTACTAAATAATTATGTTTTTAGTACATAATTAATTGAAAAGAAAACCAGGTTAACTGTTATTTGAACGAAAAAAAAAAAAATTTAAACTAACTTGGGTTTGTGGGTAATAATAATATTTTTTTGTACCTAATAGAACCCTAAGCCTGTATATAACTAACTTAACCTTAATCTACAAATACTATGTACAAAGTTTGTCGTATTATTTTAAACACTTTAAGTTAGCAAAGTATCAAGACAATTAAAATCCAAATTGTTGAGTATGTTAGTAAGCACGTATACTTGCTACCTTTATACAATAACAAAACAACTTATAATCTTTCATTGAAACTAACGAGCACAAGTGCATACTTTAAAAAAACATTTTCTTAAAGAAATATAAATAGAACTAACTAACCGTTTTGCTCTGATATCCCAGAGTTTAATTCCGTCATTTTGTGAGGCAGATAAAAACACATTCGTTGAAATACTCGACATCATACAAGAACCCTGGTCAAAATAGCTTTTATTGTATTAGACTTTATAATTAAAATTTATATCTATTTTTATTTCGTCTAGGTTCTGCAACTTACGGCCCACGAGCTATTTTTAAACTGAAAGAAACTTGTTCAAAGTAAACTAAAATGAGTTTTTTTAATGAAAATTTTCTTAAAATATTCTCTTGAAGTGTTATTACACAGTCAGAGTCTAAGAATAAAACATCCAGATAATAATATAAAGTATAAGAAAAAAAGTTTGTAATAAGCTTGGAATTTTTTATTATAAGTATAAAACTGTTTTTTTTTATAAAATTTCTTTCTAAATCAGTCCAGAAGAAAATCAATTGGCTTTGTAAATAATTATTTAATTAAAAGATTCTTATTACAAAATTTCACCAAAGTTGTTTTGGCACGTTAAAAGTTTCTAAGAACTTTCTAGTTATTCTCATCTTCATTTAGATTATAACTAATTTAAAAACTTAAACAAGTTTATTTTTTTCTCAAAAGCATTATTAAACATTCAATGTGCAAAAATAACTTCGTCAATATTTCATATTAGAATATTTTGACTAATAAATTTGCTTATAAGTAAAACAGATAACTTCTCCACAATGCTAGACTAGTCATAACATCAACTATTAAACTACTCCTTTAGTTATTTATTCTGATGTTCAATAAAATGAAGTTAAAGTTAATTTATAAAACCGCACTAATCTAAAAGCTCTTATTTATAGTACTGTATTGAAAATAGATTATCTAGTTTATATAAAAACTATTAATAAAACAAAACGAGATCTTAAAAAAATGTTTCAAGTAAAAACTATTAAAAGTATATCAATACTTTAGTCACATCAAACTTCAGAATAAAAAAATAAAATTATGGAAATTAAAGCTAGCAATAAAAAAACTAACAGTAGAATGCCGAACAACATGGGGTTGTTTTACATGAACATCCTTGTAAGTTTGTACGACTTGCAACTTGTTCATGTCGAACAATTCTATTTGTTTGTTGGATCCGCCTCGAATAACTATGTCTGTTTTGGAACATTTTACAATCACTTTATTTTTTAGAAACAAACATCACAAAATTTTCTAAATGTTAAAAATATAATCTTATTCTAGGGTCGATTTTATTTTCCCTAATCTAATTCGCCCAAGTAAAATGTGGTGTTCAAAAATTTTAAATTTGTGTTATTATCGTAAAAAATATACTTTAATTTAAATGTTAGTGATAACAGGAGAATTTGAATAAAAATATTCTTTATTCAGTTATTCAAAACTTTAACAACAATATACTAATATTTTCTATTTAAAAATAAACACCTTAATATCTCTTAGTTCACGCTAAAGCTGTGCGAGTTTTTGATCACAATTGCAAGTATATTTTTGTAAAGTAGTTCAAATTTAAAGGAAAAAAATGCAGTATGTATTGGTAAACTTTATTAAAAAAAAAACAAAATACTTCTCCCAAAAACTATATAGTCGGTTATTATATTAAGTTTATTATCTATTTCAAATCATTTTTACTTACCTATAATAAAGTTAAGTAAAGGAGAACAAAAAAAAAGTCTTTGGAAATATTATTTTTTACCAAAAAGCCATACAAAATCAAATTTTTAAGAAAATAAAAATAGCGATTACTTTATCTTACTTTTTAACTTGCATTACTAGTTGAAAAATAAATTTAGCAAAATTAAATAAAAACCTTGATTATATCTCTTTTAATTTAATTATTACCTACCAGCAAAAACTCTATTTTTTTCAAAAGTACAATTTTGTCACGTGCTAGAATGAAATTTTTTTATCTTTTAAAATAAAACTCACATGAGCACACATTGTTGGCGGCAGTCATACATGTTATCTTTTGAGCTTCTTTCATTGGCCAATTTCCAACTAACTTGTACTTACCAGTGTTAAGGTACCTGTATCAACATTTTTCAAACGCATTTCAAACAGAAAGTTATGGATACTGGTAAAAAGTCCGTATAAAAAATCAGGAGTTCTTTGTTAGAAAAATAATATAAAACTTTATCATTATAGAACATGCATACTTAAAACTACAAATAAACTCTCACTTCTTATTATTCTTAAACGTATGCTAAATGACCTTAACCATTTACCATAGCAAAAAATACAGTATTTAGATATGGTAAGTTATTTTCTAAAGTTATATTATTAAGTCATGTATACTATTATTTAACCAATATTTATTTCGGCCATTATCAGCAAAGTTGAGATGTTAGTACCATCAACAAATAAATAATAAATTTCACCACACGACCAACAACAGCATCCATAACAACCTACGACCAGTTTCGTACTTACTAGGATCATCAGGCAGGAATAATAGCGAGAAACCGCTGTTGGGATCTTACCAAGCGGGTTTAAGTACAAAGTACTGAACGACCGTTTGTGAGTAAAGATGAAAAAAAAGTATCTCGTTTATTAACATAGTATTTTTTTATATGTATTAATCAATAACTTATTTATCATATTCATATACCTCAGAGTCTTAAAACATTTTTTTAACAAATATTAATAGATTATAAGTGGATTTAATATAAATGGATTGATTTTAGAAGAAGTGTTTGAAATAAGTTACGTTTGAGACCAAAACTAGAAAATAAGTTTTATAGAAGTGTCTGTAATCAAATCTTATTTTAATCATAATATAATAAATTTTATTATTCAAAAAACCTTTTAACGTCGTTTTTCGGACCTTCGTGTAGTTTATAGTTAAAAAGATATATTGAGTTAGATATTGAGGATAAAATGAAACTGTCAATGTAGTAGAACTGACTAGACAACAAGTCATCAGAAACCTGTTAAAACAAAGCTCAAAATACTAAAATAAAAATAGTGCATTATATAAATTTGTTTAGGTTTATTTTTGCTTTTAGTTACATTGTAATGATTAATTGTATACTATTTTTTTCTTTTAACAAATAAAAGAAAGCTTTACTATCAAAATATTTCTAGAACTAATTCAATCAGTTAAAAAAAAACTAGTTTGAACTTAATTAACAATTTTAACTTATGTACTAACTTTCTCGAAAGCTTTTATTTTCAGTCAAAATATAAAAATGCGAATGATGAGACTAATTACAAAAGCTATATAGCTAAGAAATAAACTATCTAATGAAATACAAACCAAACTATTTACTCACAAAGCTTTCATCTTTTATTTGGCATTATAAATGTAGTAAACAGCTGTTAAAAACAAAAACATAAACAAAAACATAAAGTTTAAAAACATAGAAATAACTATTAAACATACAAAAATAAATTAATCAAACTTTACTAATCTACACAAACAATTTTTTTTTACTATACAAACAAACATTTCAATTAATAATTATAATAATTTTAAGTACTATTTTCAAGAAAATCAAAAATCTAAATATATAAAAAGTAATAAAAGTACAAATATACATAGAATAATAAATTTATATACATGAAAAATAAATAAAATTCATCATCTTACTAAAATGTACTTATACTACTATACCCCTTTATAAACCACTGTATGGTGTTTTAGCTAAATTAATGCTTAATTTTTGTTTATTCATCCAAAAATATTCTCTATAGTCTAGATTCTTAAAACTTGGTTGTTCCAAAGATGCAACTTTGTATGCGTCATTAATATTAAGGCCCTCCAAATTTTTCTTATGATCAAAATAATATTGTCTGTATAATGATAATTCTCCTGAGATATCTTCTGGATTAAATTTTGATTTATTCCAATTAGCTCCATGGGTCTAATATAACATAATTACATATACTACTAAATTGTTTTTTGTTTGTCCTACGTAATTACTATCACAATTTGTGCATACTGCTGCATAGATACCAAAACTCTTAAAGTTCAGATTCGGTCCTTATTTTACTGTTTTACCTTGAATGATTAAAACTTCTTTAACTAACACCGTATTTTGTGTTGGCTCTGATTTCTACAAAATGCACATTTTTTACTAAAAATAGTCTTTGTTTTTTTTTTTTTTGGCAATTTGACTGTAACTGTTCAGAAAACGTCTTAAGTTTGCTAGTTTTATAAATAAAATTTTCCCTAATGGAAAAAGTTTTGATTCTTTTTTGAGGAATTTTAAGATCTTCTCGAACTGAGAAGACCAATAGATATTTTTATCATTAATTTTTTCATTATTTGGTATATTCTCAATTTCTTTTTGCTTTTGAATTTTCTCAAATTGATCCTCTGTTATTTTAAGGTTGAAATTGGCTGCAATACATTTAGTTTTAAGTTTTTTCAAACTTTCATAGTAATCTTCTTTTCTTTCATTTAATGTTTTCATCCTTTTTTCTTCTCCTGTTATTAATGCTTTAAAAATATTCAATGGATGAAATAATTTGCCATTTAAAAAAGTAGAATTTGTTGATGTAGCTTTAGTAAAATTTCTAGTAAAGAAATTTTATTTTTTATTTTCTTTAGTCAATATATGATCAACAATTAGGAAAGGTAATGTATTTATTCTATTCTCTGTTGGCATTATTGTTGATGCTAAATTTATATTGCGTTCTTTAAAAGTACTTTCGGAGGTTTTCAATTATTTCTGTTGACACTGTCTCATTCTCTGATATCACTATTTGTCATCAATAAAACGTCTTACTATGAGTGCTTTATTCAGTTTTGTCGCGTTTATCAATATACAGTGCAATGAGATGTTTGCTATAACAACAGAATTGTTATCCCCTGTGATAATTCCTTTCCTTTGTTTAAAATAATTTTCTTGGAAGACTATAAAATTATTACGTACAGCAACTTCTGACAAAATACTTAAGTATTTAATCATTGGTGTCTCGAAACCCTAGCACAAATACAAAGCTTCAACAAGAGCTTTGGTCGCTAGATCTATTGACAAAGATGGATACAGGTTTACGACATCAATTGTGCCAAAAATGCAATTCTTATCAACAAACGAAATTTTTCAAGTATCTAAATATTCTAAATAACTTTTAGAGTCTTTACAATATTAATTTATTCCAAACCTGCAATATCTCACACTAATTGGTTCCAATATTAAATTCAGCATAGCTGTAAATCTATTTAGTTATTTATTTCTAGCTGCGTATACTATCCTTGTTGTAATATCTTTGTTGGAAGTTTTTAAGTTATCTAGAGGTATCTTGTGAGTTTTCCATAATGGATATATATACCCGCAACTATTATTAGCAAAATATTTTGCTGATGGTCCAGAAACTTTTCTCAAAATACCAGTTTTTTTTTCATACAAGTTGTTAAGATAGCAAATTATCGTCTTTATAGTTCTTTTTCCCCATATCAATTAAGATTTGACCAATTTTTTCTTATATTCTGTCATATTTACTAATATTTCTTTCTCATTGTAAGGTAGTACCTCGTAATTTCTATTTAGAGATTCCGTAATTAATGAAATAGTCTTGGTAATTAATTATAACAATTTTATCGTCTTTGTCAGATTTTCCAATCACAATTTATCTGTTTTTTGTTTTGTCTCTAAATTTTCGTATGGCTTTTTAAAGTTTTTATTAAAATTGTTTTTAACTTATGCATATGCATTACCTGATGCCTTAGATTACAAAACTTGTTTGGATGTACGATTCAGTATTACTTGGTATTTAACTTCTATCTGGCCTTAAAAAATTGGGGACTTTTAGTTTGTTGTTTAAACAGCAATAAGATTGATTGATGTCATTTATACTATCATCTGTAATCATGAAAATATTTTTCCACTCTCTGTCCTTATGTGTCTTATTAGATTTTCTTTTTCTTTCTGAACAACTTTGCTTTCCCACTTAGCTGTGGGTATGGACTGGGCCCCAAGAGATAAAAGTTCTATATCATAGTTATTTAAAATTTTCATCTGATTTGTTGAGAACTATTTCATTTGTAGATTTATTTAATTATTTTTTTTTCTAACTAAATATCTCTGACGGTCGTTTTTATTTTTTATACTTTTCTTTTTGGGATAAAATTTTAATTCATTTAAAGTGTAAAGTCTTTTATCATCTTTTTGTTTCTTAAATAGCCAAGACATTTTTTTTGTAGCAAAGTTTTTTTTAAGGCATGCTTCCGTGACAAAACTTTTCTGTTTATTTGATAAATGGTTAACATAAAAAAAAAATACCAAAGCTACAGCAACAAACTCTACTTTTTTAAATGGCAAATAATTTTATCCATTGAATACTTTTGAAGCAATAATAACAGAAGAACAGAGAAAAGGATGAAAAGATGAAATGAAAGAAAAGAAGATTACTAAGAAAGTTTGAAAAAACTCAAAACAAAATGTATTGCATTCAATTTCAACCTAAAATTAACAGAAGAACAATTTGAGAAAATTCAGAAGCAAAACAAAAATTAGAAGATACAAAATATAGAAAAAGTTAATAATAAAAATATCTATTGATCTTCTCAGTTCAAGAAGATTCTAAAATTCCTAAAAAAAGAATCAAAACTTTTTCCATTAGGGAAAAATTTAATTTACAAAACCAGCAAATTTAAGACATTTTCTGAACAATCACAATCAAATTGCCAAACAAAAACAAAAAAAGTCTATTTTTAGTAAAAAATGTGCACTTTGTGGATATCAGGGTCAACATAAAATTATGGTGTTAGATAATGAATTTTTAACAATTCAAGGTAAAATAAATCTGAACTGTAAGAGTTTTGGTATTTACGCAGCAGTATGCACAAATTGTGATACTGCTGCGTAAAGACAGTTTTACGTAGGACACACAAAAAACAGTTTTAGTAATAGATAGACAGCTCATAGAGCTAATTGGAATAAATCAAAATCAAAATTTTATTAAAAGATATCTCAGGTGAATGTTCATTATACAGACACTATTATTTTAATAATGAGAACAATTTAGAGAGCCTTAACATAAATGACGCATACAAAGTTGCATTTTTGGAACAACTAAGTTTTAAGAATTTAGACCATAGAGAAAACTTTTGGATGAATAAACTAAAATCAAGCACTTAGCTAAAACACCATACAGTGGTTTATAGAGAGGTATAATAGTATAAGTACATGTTAGTAAGACGATGCATTTAGTTATTTTTCATATATATAAGTTTATTATTCTATGTACATTTGTACTTTTATTACTTTTTATAAGTTTAAATTTTTCATTTTCTTTGAAGTAAAATTTTAATTTATTATAATTATTAATTGAAGTGTTTGTTTAGTAAAAAAAATTGTTTGTTTAGATTAGTTAAGTTTAATTTATTTATTTTAGTATGTTTAATAGTTTTTTCTATGTTTTTAAACTTTGTGTTTTAATTATATCTCTTGTTTTTACAGCAGTTAACTAAATTTATAATGTCAAATAAAAGATGAAAGCTTTGTTAGTAAATAGTTGGTTTGTATTTCATTAGACAGTTTATTTCTGAGCTACATAGCTTTTCTGATTGAATAAAATTGTTTAACTGTCTGAAATAATAGATAACTGGTATTTGTTCTGACCCCGGATTTACGGCTTACTCGAACTTCCCCATTGATGAAACTAAACCATAAAAAAATAAATATTTACAAAACTAAAGCTCGTACTAATGAAAATACACTATTTAAAACATATAGTGATAGCGATTCAGCTACTTTAAATAATTTTTGATTTATAATTTACCTTAATCGATGTTTTGTTGGTTTTGATCAAATCTTTTACAGATATTTCAAGAGCAACTTCTTTGTTTTGCATTGGTGTCCAAATTTTAATCGAATTATCTTTAGAAGATGTTAAAAGTTGAACACTTTGATTTGACCAATGAACAGAGTTTATGCTTTTGTTGTGCCCTTAATTTTTCTAACGTTTTTGATCGTATAAATTATCAAGCTAATTTTAATTCTAGAAGTTAACATTTTAACTAAATAGTGAGTAAAATATATTTTAAATGTTAAAAACTTTATTTTTTATACAAACTTGTGCTTGCTTATATTCGATGCAAACAAAACTTACCTAATAAATTACGAAACTTATCGATGTTGTTACTTAAAGGTAGCTTTGTTACTTGTATAGTTGAGTTTGATAATCCACAAGCCACAATGTTATTTTTCTCTACAACAAATCTCAATATTAAATTAAAACTGTACATCAGTAAATCAAGTAAAAAATTCCATATAAAACAGCATTCAGCAGTTTAAGATAGCGAGAAAACTATATATCAACATTATCTATAACACTCTTAAAAAAAACCTACAACTCAAATTAAAAGGTTGTGAAAAGTTCTTATTTATTAAAATAATTGATAAAACTTTTAACTTACCACAAATATCAATGCAGCTTACAATACAATCTTTACTACTCATTGAGGCACAGCGATGTTCTGTAACTTCTCCTGTCGACCAATCAAAAGTCGAGTTGTTTGTAGAACTTGCTTCTAACAATTTTGTATTAATATTCTTCTTAGGTGGTGGATGTTTATTTTTAAAGTTAGTTTTTGGTTGAAACAGTTTCATGCTGTTAAAAAAATTAAAGTAAGGTAAAAATTTTATCAAGTTTATATACAAATATATTTGGAGTTAAAGTTAAATTTAAATGCAGCGTACGAACTTTTTTACCAACAAATTCAAAATCTTTATATATATATAATTGTTTTGGTGGTTTTATAACACTTTTATTAATCATAAATTTACTATAAATCTTAGTTGCCAAATTTTGAATTTAACAAATAGTACAACTAAAGTATACTTTATAATTCTTAAAAACAATAATGCTTTTAGCAGAAACTAAAAAAAATATTTTACGAAATTCAAAGTATCTTATTCTACAGAAAACTACACTACAATTCGAGTTATTTTTCTTTAGTATGGTTTTAAACTTATAAGGTTCGTACACTCTTTTTACCAAAAGAGCTATTTCAAAAATAAAACAAAACTGTAACTGGCTCATACATAATTATATTCACGATGAAACGTGAATGCAGACGTTGGTAGTTGGAAAGGGCATTTAAAATTTAATGAGTTGTCTTTCATGTGGATGAGAAATATACATAGTTATCGAGTTGAGTTTATCAATTAGATTGATGCAGAACATTTTATATATTTAAAGTACAAAGTTTAAACATTTTTAAATACTTCATCATTTTTATGGATAACTCTAATGTTTAAAAAAATATTATTTAAAACATTAGAATTTCAATTTTTGAGTTCTACATTTTAATGATGAAGTAGAATATTCTTTATAATTTAGATATTTCAGTTTAAATGAAAATTTTACACTCAAAAATATTGAAAACAATAGTACAAATAGCTTCAAATACCTTGGTAAAAGTTTTATTTACAACCAAAAAAGTTTTAAAAGTTTTTATTTTCCAAAATAAAATTTAATACACAATCTAATCGATTAAAAGACTATAAATGACAACAACATTTAAATTTTCTAATCTCTATACTATAATAACTCCCTCTTGGCAATATTTTGTTAGTTACAAAATTATTAACGAAGTTAAGCTTATTATAATGAAAAAGTATAAACAAACTGTGTGATAAGCCATTCAAAATATATTAATTCAATATAGTCTAAGTAAAACATGTTTTTACTTTTATTATGCTTATATTTCTAAACAATAAAAAACCGTATTTATTTTGTATCATATCATTAGTATTACAAACTTTTAACTGAATATAAAAAAAAAATTGTTTATTAAAGTCATTAAACGTCATCACAGTTTTTGTCAAGAAATTAAATAGGTTAAGGTAAACAACTATAGCAATAGTAACTAAAATTTAAATAACTAATAAAGAATAACTAAACAATTTTTTAATTATTTTTAAGTTTGAAAAGTTGCAGTTTATAACTACATAGAAAAAAGTATAAAAAGCTATAAGACACGTGTAGATAAATATTAAATACTTTAATATATTGTCAATTACTATTTCTAAACACTTAAACATAGTAAAACCTATCAATAGTTATTATAAGCTTTAATACATACACAAAATAATCTGACAAACTTACCATGGTGATGAATTGTAACCGGAGCTTTTCACTTTACTGTGGAACGTCAGTGGCTTGTGTGATTTTGTTTTACTTTTTTTGGGTTTAGTGCTTGTTTTGTTGATAGAAGACTTTAGTCGTAATGGAGAATTCGGCAGAATAGGCTCCCTAAAATTTTTAACGATATTAAAGGTTAGCTGTACTTAGATTGACAACATATAGCTTATTTTTATCAAATAAAACTTAAAATATACAAAAGTTATTCAACATTCATACTTTACATTTTTAAGTTTTATAATTTTTTTTTGTTTTAATTACCCAATAAATAAATTAAAAATATTTATATCATCAGGTTTATGAAAAGACTGAAATAACTTTATTGTTAAACATTATTTGCAGAAAAAAGATATTTTATTGCTTAACTTACATTTATAACTTATTGCTTTTATGTATTGGTGTTTTAGTATTAACTAATAGTAAGGATAAGATTTATGTATGCATACTTAGTCTAACAAATCAAAAGGAAACTTTTCAAACTTGCTTATCAATTAACTAAGAAAACTTTATCAAATTATTATAAAACTTTTTATTTAAACTGTTTAACTTGAAGTAAATGTTAAAAAAATTACCATGATATTATTGAAACTGAAGATTGATTTAAAGGATAGTTTTCACCATCTAAATATAGAGTGTACAAAACAAATTTGCGTTCAAAAAGAAAAGATACTAGACACGTCACCTGTAAAATGTAGTCAGTTTAAATTTAGGTTTTAGTCACATATAATTCAAAAGTTCTTTATATTACCAGAAGACTATTGAGGAACGTAGGTAATGAACTTAAACACGCTTAAAATCCACCCAGTCAAATTCGAGAACCGCTTACCGATCGAGGGTAAGGGTTTAGGGTTAACAGTGATAGTGAAAAAAAAATAAAAAAAATGCAAAAATTATATCAAATAAATTAATAAATAAAAAAAATAAAAATAAAAAAATGGGGTAGATTTTAAACGCGGGTGGATTTTGATAGTATACCAAAACATGAAAAATTAATATTAAAAAACAACAGTTTCCAGTTTTATAGAATTTCTAATGAACTTATTTACTTATTATTTATCTATTTGTGCTTTTTAATTAATTCATGAGTCATTTTTACCATCAATAATAAAGATTGTTTAGGAGTACTTTAGTTTATTCAGATAAATTAAAGTTTATATACTCATTTAAAATTAATTTAAGTATTTCAAATATATTAATTATAATTAATTTATTGGTATATGTAAAGAGTATTCTTTTAGCACAAAGGGTCTCGACAAAACTTATTTCGGTAACAATACTAATACTAAATTTATCTAAACAAAGCCAACGTCGTTACACCGAGCAGGAATCTTCAGGGCTGCAAAATAAAAAATAAGACGATGATTAACTTAATAAATAGTGCAAAACAATTAACACAATCAAATTTTAAAATTTAAAAAAAATCAATACGTCAATTTAACATTATTGTTAAAGTAAACAAAAAAGAATTAAATTAACAAAAAAAAAATTTTAATTATCAATCTTTATACTTACAATTATTGATATGTTTTATACAGTTTTAGATGTAGCTTATAACAACACAAATTAAAAATGGCATTTAACAATTATAAGTACGGTAAAAATTAACTAGCAAAAACAAAAATAACAGCTATTAATACGCTAAGTTTTAAAATAGAATTTTCGAAAGTACGGACAGGTGTAAAAAAGTTCTTGTCTTTTATCTAAATAACGTTATTTGTTAGCAAGTGCTATTTTAATTTTTCCAGGTTGCAGGTTTTACAGATCTTACCTACATTCTTAAATCTTATGCTTGATGTTCCATTTCAGTTTGTTGCATGTGTAGTTGTTTTTTAATTTCTAAATGTACTTGGAAAGTTCTGTTCCTTTGTATTTTGATCATGCATAAGATTGGAGAATTAAAGATTGTAGGTAAGATCTGTAAAACCTGCAACCTAGAAAAATTGAAATAGCACTTGCTGACAAAAAACGTTACCTAGTTAATTTTTACCGTACTTATAATTGTTAAATGCCATTTTTGATTTGTGTTGTTATAAGCTACATCTAAAACTGTATAAAACATATCAATAATTATAAGTATAAAGATTGCTATTTAAAAATTTTATTTTTTTAATTAAATTCTTTTTGGTTCACTTTAACAACAATGTTAAATTGACGTATTGATTTTTTTTAATTTTATAAATTTGATTATATTAATTGTTTTGCACTATTTAATAAGTTATCCATCATCTAAATTTATATTTTGCAGGCGTGAAGATCCCTGTTGGGTGAAACGACGTTGCATTTGTTTAAATAAACTTAATATTATAGTAATTAATTTTTTTAAGATACCTACAAGAAAACTATTATAAGTGTATAAAAGTCTTGCCTTGTTAGAAACTTCATTATCATTACAGAAAACAGCATCACCTACAACAGGTGGGCCAATTTCTACTTGTTCACTATCTGGTTGTGATTTGTAAGGAAAACATCTAACATCATTATTGTGGGCATCTATAGTGAACATTGCTTGCTCAGTTGCAATCAGTAATATTCTTCTCTGGTCAAAAATGCTGTACATGATAGTTTTCTTTAGTTTTTAATAATAAACCATTCTTGTTTAAGTATTTCAAGCTTATAAACCACCAAAACTTCTAATTTCTTAATTCTTCTATTTTTATAAACGTATTTTTCATAACTTTTCATAAAAAGTTAAGAAAAAAAAAAGTCAATGCCTATTATAGTAACGTCTAAAAACAACTAACTTTATACTAGGTGAATCTTCAGAGTTAAATGTGACATATGTAGCAGCTAAAACTTGCCCTTTTGTAATTGTGTTTATTGCTATAATAATATGTGTTTCAGCAAAAAACTAAACAAATTAAACTAATGTGTAACCACAATTGATTACGAAAATCTTGTTCATTTGATGGTTATATCAAATTAAACTTTTAAGAATATGATTTTTATATATTAGAAAATAGTTATTCAATAAAAAAGTATACAATATTTTAATAATATTTTAATTTTATCGATTTTTGAAAGTATAAAAAAAAGTTTACAAAAATTTTTCTCTAAAATAAAATGATTTTATTTGGATAAAAACAAACTTTAAGTTGTCAAACTTTATTAGGGTATTGAATTTCAATATTATAACAATATTTTATATAAAACTGCAAATCTGCTGGAAATAAACTAAATACCAAGTATAATAAACATATCTCGTTAGTTTTTTACCTTAAAAAAGTATCTAGTTAAACTTGATTAGATAAAAGAGTAAAAATTTTAAATTTGACGAACATTACTGCTTTCTATATAGTATTATATTTTATAAAATCAAACTTAAGTTTATTTCAGACTACAATATTTTTTAGCATAACTAATGTTTAATTTAAAAGATCAAATGTTATTGAAAAAATATTTTAAATAACTCTAAGTAGACTTACATTGAGTTTTATTTTTATGTTGAATCTTCATAAGAGAATGATCAACATCAATTTTGTAGTTTTCCACTAAATCCCCATTATCATAGTAAATAAATTCATGAACCTTCAAAAAGTAAAAGTTTTACATTAATTAAATTACAATACTATTTTTTAATATTTAAAAAACAACATATAAATTAACAGCTGTTTTTGGTGTGCACATACATAGTGTGCACAAAAGTTATTTTCTGTGCACAGAAAATTTAATAATGTGAACAATTTATTTATAATCTATGTTTATTAGTATTTTTCTACTGGAAAAAGATAATTATTATATAAATTAATAGTTCTTAGCACATGTATTAAATATTAAATAATTAAAAACATTTAAAAAAATATAATGTTTTTTATTAGTAAATTTTCCATGGTTTAGTGTGCTCAGAGTATATTTTACATATATTTAACTTGCGCAGCTATTTAAAAGATTGAGAACAACTTACATAAAAAGGATACATACATAAGAACTAACCATAGAAGTTGAAGTACCAATAGCAATGAATTCATTTGACTTGCAGACACTCATAAAATTAGCTCCTACAAAATTAAAAGCTTTAAATTACTTTTTCTGAAGATGTTTATGAAAAATATAAATAAACTAAAATTTAAAAACTAGGCAATAAAATGTAATAACATATTTTTTATACGCTTAACTACTTTCTAAAAGAAAAAATACTAATCAGATAGAACAAATTGGAAAACTATTAGCTTATAAACTTGTTAAAAACTATCATATATAAAAACTAATGATATGAAAAAAAAGCTAAAAGATGCCTAACTTCTATCCGTATTTTTCATTACAACTAGTGTTTTATTTTTGTAAACTAATTAACCACTTTAAAAAACCTTTAAGTAATGTAAAAAAAAATATTTTTTTTATAAATTTTATAACCGTTTTGTCAGGATAAAAGAAAATTACTTAATCTGTTCAAGACCTTTAAAGATTCAAAATATAATAATGTTGTTATGTGCATTATTTTAAACTCTAAAATTTCTGATACATTAAGAAAAAAATCATAATCTAAATATTTTGAATACTGTTCAGAGCAGTCAGCTATTGTTTTAAAATTGTGTAGCATCTAAAAATATCATTAAAATTTCAAAGAAAAAACTAGACAAATAATTAAAACCGGTAAAAAACTTTTAAGACTTATTAAAAAGTAACTTTATAGGTAAAATAAACTTTAACAACATAAGATAGCATCATTGGATCATTAATAATTAATTAAACATAAATACAAAAAAAAGTTTAAAAACAACTAACCAAGGTCACTGGTTGTAGACATATATTTGAATACTATAGATCCATTAGAACAAAGATCTCTAATAAATATGTTACCATTGTAACTAGTTGTTAGAAGCATTTTATCATTGATGAACTGCGTACATGACATACTAGTACTAGGTATATTTAAAACAATCTGCAAGAAAAACATCATTTAAAAAATGTTAAACCTAATGATAAACAAAATGTTATAAAAATATTAAACAAGCTTATCTGTAGTTAAGCATTTCAACATTACCACTACTAAAAAAAGAACTGGTTGAGATTTAAAAACAATACTTCTATGTCAATGAATAAAAATTTAATACGTTTGATACTTTCAAAATACGCTTATAAAACTTAAAATCATCAATAACAACAAAAAAAGAGTTTCAAATACATATAATTAAAGAATTGAAAACAAAATTATTTAGCTTAAATCATAAAATTTGGTGAAACTTGTACTTTGTAAACTATTTAGTAATGTCAATGTTATAAAGCAAAAAATAAATAAAAGCTAACAAAACATTATCAAAACGCTTTAAACTGTTTTGTTTTAAAAATGTAAATCCTTTTCAAAATTAGAACTACGGTATGTGATTTAAAGTCAACACTTACAGAACTTCCAAAAAGTTTTATAGCTTATCAATTTTCTATCATACAGTTATATTATTCTTATCATAATAGAGTTTAAAAAAATTGAAAACGTAAAGGTAAAGAAAGAAAAGCTATAAAATTTCATTATTTAAAAAATAATAACCTGGTTTTTAATGACTGATAGAATAATAAGTTTTTCTTGTAACGTTAAACATAAAAGCTCATTGTTTAGAGATGAAGTCATGTGATGAACAGACTCTCCAGATATTGAACAAACTACATGACCTCTGATATCTTCACCTTTAAGAAGTATATTATGTAAAAGTTTTTCTAGAACATCAATTAAATTTAGTATTACTTTTTTCTTTTTTTTTAATTGCTAAAAAAACATTTTTATCTTAACTTTTTTATAATTTTTGTAATAAATACTTTATCTTCTTTTAAATATTTTAATAAATAATATTAAAAAAGAGTTTTCAAAATTTGTAAAGTTTTATAAACATGTTACTAAAAACTTGAATAGAACTGAAGTAAGAGTAAGTTTGAAAACAAAAATTATATTTAAAGTATAAAAATGTGACTTATAAATAAACAATTTTTATCATAATAATACAACTTAAAGTTAAAAATAAGAGAACTGTTTTATAATGTGTACGTAAAAGTTAAACAAGTTAAAAAAAAAAGGTTTTAAATAAAACATTTAATAGCATTTTTTATGATAGCTTATAATAACGCTTTTTATAATACTATTTAGTAGCTAGTTAAAAGGGTTTCCACTGGTTTTTGAGAAATTTCTTTCAGGTTTTCTGAATTTCTTCAAGGTTTTTGAAGATACACGCTTTTGGGATTATTTTTAGATTAAAGTTAATTTTAAGGTTAAGTGGTAAGTAGTATAACAACATTGAAAAAATACCGTAAAGCTATTTTAAATATGTTTTATTGTGAAAAAAAAATCTGTATGATTGACTTTTTGTGTCAAACCAAAATTTTACTAACTAACATGTAAAAATTGTTTAATATTCAACGTTTTTCCAGGTTTTTTAGTAATTTTTGTTCCAATTTCCAGGTTTTTTTCTTAAGTTTCAGGTTTTTTTAGACTAAATTGTCAATTTCCAGGTTTTTTGAGGATTCCAGGTTTTGTGGCAACCCTGAATTAAGTATTAAGTATCAAGTATTTGGCCTGTATATATATACAAACAGTCAAAACATTTTAAGTTTATTAAAAAAACTTGGTGTATACAAATAGATAAAATGAAATTTAAGAGTAAACTGTACTAATTAAAAAAATTTAATAAAATCAATTAAGCTTTTGTTTAAATTACATTTTACTTACTGTTTAATTGGGCAACTGATACTTCTTCAATGTTCCAAACAATTAAATAGTCTGAAGCACAAGTGTATAAAAGTAATTCTTCTCTAGCTTCGTTATAAACAAATAATTGACATTTTACTTCTTGCCTATGACCTACTAGTTCTGTTTTCTGAAATTTGTTTTGTTATAGAAATACTTCATTTGAAATCTTTTTAATTATATTTTGTTTTAATTTGTTTTAAACAAACAATTAGTTTTATTAGCTAATATTTTTGATTTATGAAAATAACTAATTTCTAATAAGTAATATAAGTACTTACTCACTCCAATCTAAATAAGCATTTTGTAGTTAAAGTTAAAAATTATTAGTGAAAATTTCTATTAAACTCGATTATAAACTTAAAAAAAAATTTAAAAGTCTATTATTTTAAATAATCAATTTATTAGTTTTTGTTTAAATTAGTTTAGGTGTGAGATTTAAACTGAAAAGAAGAAAACAATAAAACCAGCTTACTTGAACATCTTTTCCATACAAAAATGTAACATTTTCTTGAGAAATGCAAAAATGGGTTTGGCACAATGATATTTTAAAATTACTTTTTGTGTTCAAAAGTTTTACCTCTTTTTCAATTGTTATTTCCATGTATTAGTTTAATTATATTATTGTTGTTTTTATACAATAATTTCTAAAAAAAATTACTTTTAGCATTTCAAATATACCATATGTTTAGCATGGTATCATAGAAACAGCATACTAACAAGAAATGTATTTTATGAGCAAGTAGAAACTAATCGTATAACATTGGATGTTAAAATATTTGTTTTGCTTACTTTTAGTTGTAAGATATAAAAATAATAATATTTCTTTTTTTTTTTTAAGAAAATAATAACTTGTATAAATTATTGTTTATTATGCACTTTCTACAATACAAAAGTTATAAACTTTAAAATACCATTATATTATGTTTCTAAAATATTATATTCTTATATCTTTTTGATAAGCAAACGGTTAATCTCTCCAAATCTTTAAATGATTGATAACTGCACTCAGCTCAGCAGTTAGCACTACTAAAAAATGAAGTAAGATATTTCCTGAGAAGTAAGTATTTATATATTTTAAATTAAATAAAACTTGAAGTGTGCTTTTTTTTTATTGCTAATTTTTTAACTATAGCCATTTTTTCTGAATCGTAAAAAAATGTTAAGAATATTAAATGAATAATTTGAATAGTCTTAAGAATTTAATTAGACCTAGATGATTTAATATTTATAAGTAAAAGTTATTTTCTTAGTAAAGAAAAGGAAGGTTTTTTTATAACAACTCTGTTGCAGTGCAGGTATAAAAAAAGAAGTTACATTTTAGTACTTATTAACAACTTTAAACGATAATTTAAATATAAAAAGTCCCACAAGTTGTCAGTGAAAAAGTCTTGCCTTGGATTTTAATCACGCTGATTAAAAATTAAACTTATTCATGAAGCGTTTGAAATTACTTTACCTTGAATCTTGATTGTTGGATTACAAGCTTGATAATAAAGTAAGTAAAAGTTTTACTTTTATTGCATTAAAAAGGGGTGGGTGATTTTATGCGTAAGTTTTTTTCTGTAAATTAACAAAAAAAGGGTAGCTTTTAAAATGTTTTGATACTTTTTAATGTATGTAGTGTAATATTCGTATACCAAATCAGTATTTTTATTTTTTGTTGCAAATAAATATATTTATAATTAATGTAAAATATAAAATTAAAACAACAGTTTAAAATTTACCTAAGTCACACTATTAAAAACACATAAGTAAACACATAAGTTGAAATCCATATATTTAGATAGCATTTTTAATTCAAATACTCATATTTTATAGTTATATTATTTACCTTACTTTAAAATTTTTAATAATAAAATGTATAAAAGTAAAAAAAATTTTTTGAATATCTAGTTTCTAAGTTAGTTTATGTATAACTATAACCGTTTAAGTGATTTTTACTAGTTTTTTTTTGTCTTTGTGTTGGCCATGGCTCATTGGTTTAGAAGTTGTAGCGTTCTAATCAAAGAGTTTTCAAAGCCGTCGTTATGGCTCTACCTTCGCCATTATTTTATTTATATTTAAATTATTTTAAAGAAAGCTCGAAGCGTTTAATAAAGTAATTGATTTCTAAAAGCTACTTTGAAACTTTAAAATAAACTTTAAAATGCCGATTGAATCATTTTCATTAAAAAGAGTCACACTTCAACTAAAAAGCTTTTAACAATGTAATTACTCTTAAGTATATAATGAAATTTGTTCATGTTTTTAGAGTACAAAAATAAAATATGTTGTTAATAAGTACTAATGTACTGTACTTAATTTAAATGTGTTTCAAAAGTAGTTAGTTCAATTTTTAAAATCTGACAACTTTGGCCTAAAAATTTTGCCAATCTTACTTGCTAAATTCTTATTGCTTTCAAAAAGTTATAAAAAACATATTAATGTAAGTTATTTAACCCACATTTTAAGAATTTTATTTCCAAGTGTGCAATTATGTACAAAATGTCTATAAGTCGAATTAAAAATGTTTATGTATCTATAATATGAATGTATGTAAAGTTAAAAAAAAACACCGTTTTTCAATCGATTTAAATAATCAAATCATCTTCAAAAACAATAAAGAATTTATTTAACTATTTATATAAAATTTACAAGTATTATGAAATTAGTATAGTGTTTACGAGTGAAGTATCTATACATTTACGTATTTTTTTATTTTCTAAACAAATTTATTTATACATGATTATAAAATCAGAAAATGATTGTCAGAAACATTTAAACAATCACAAATTATAATTACTATGTAAAACACAGACATATATATATAAACATATTTGTAATTTCACAGCGTACATAAAAAAATTCTAATTTAACATTGTTTAAACTTTTGTTAAACAAAAAGCACTACAAATAAGAAGCTAAATTCAATATTAACGCTGACCTTAAAACTTGTATAAAATAGCGATGCAGCAGCTGAATAAGCCTTAAATAAGAGGTTTGTAACAATTTAATTCAGTGGACTAGATAAGAAAAAGTTTAGTCCCTTACAGGCCATTTGATGTTTTTTAAGGTTAAAAACCTATATGAACATAATAAATTTAAGAAGGATGCTACAATTATCAAAACTAAAAGAAGCCTATAGTTTGCGTCGCTAAATGCTAGTAAATGGTTCTGTCCTCATTAAGAATCATCAGGAATATATAGTCACTATAAACCGCTGTTTAATTCAAACCAAGCAGATTAAATGCATTAGTATTAAATGTTTAATAATGAGTTTAAAACAAAGCCGAGCGAAAATTAGTGTAAAGTTTGTTGTTGGTGATCGAACAGTGCAGTCTAAAGCTTGTTATTTAATTGCAAAAACATCTTAGTTCTAGATGAGTTATTGCTACTAGTTAAAAGAAATGTTCTAAAAGAAGTAACTTCCAAAGTGTTCGAGTCTGAAATTAGAATCACGATAGACTTTTTTATTTAATTTTGATTAACGATTGTTGTATAGTAAACAGTAATAAGAATAAAGTTAATAAATTTATATACAATATCTCTTTCACTTAAATTCAACATTCATTTTAATAAAAGTTGTGTTAGTGAGTCAGGCGGATTGCTTTTATCTTCTTTTGCGTCATATAAGTACTTTAGTAGAAATCATAGGATTAATTCAAATTATCAGCTTGTTTCGGCATAAGAGATAAATATGTAACTAATTTCAAACATAAATAATTGTTTTGTTTTATACAATTCGTAAACAATTCGTTGATTAGTTCCTATTCACAAAAATTTCAATTAAAAAAATACAAACTCAAGTTTTGCTAAGAAATATTATTCAAAAATATATATTAAGCGTATATACACTTTGTTAATATACATCTATACTTAAACTTAAGGGTCATTAGATATATGTATAGAGTATAAAAGTCAGTCTAGTTGGACAAAATTAAAGTACTCGGAAACTAGTTTGAGTAAGAATATTAACAAAACTTTCAGTTACAAAAAGTTTATAGTGGGACTAAAGTTAAGATTATTAGTCCTATTTAAGGTAGTTGTAAACAAGTATTTGAATACTTATTCTTAGTTGGTTCAATGCTTCGACATTTATGTCAAATCATTACCTTTTTAAAATATAATTGTTAGTTATTTTATGTTTGTTTCACTATAAACCTTGAGTTTCGTTTTTTTTTTGATGCTGGTTGTAAACCTTAACGATATGCAGAGAAACACATTATTTATGAAAAAAATTGTCAAATGCTTCGATGCTCATCCAATTTTAAATTATCACTATATTTTAAATAGTTTAAAGGAATAAAAATGATAAAGTTTCTTGCTTTTGCAACAAATTTAATTTCGACTTCCGTTAAGGCATTCACACAACATTAAACTTTAGTTTAAAAAAAGCTAATTTTATAATTTCTACAATGAATTAGCTAAATTAGGATATTTATTCACTATATTTATTTGTGAACTGTGTAAAAACTTAACTTGTTGTGTCAACATTTTTATCATTAGTAATTTTTTTTGGTAGATATAGTTCACAAATCAAACGGAACCAAATGTAACTGCTATCAATTTTAAATAAGTTAACCGGGAATTTCAAATTAAAGTGTTTTCTTATTCACAAAAAGGTGATTTTTTTATTTATGATTTTTAAAACTTTAGTCAGATGAAATAAGTTAGAAATTCAATATTGATTATTCTTAAACTTACTTATTTCTTAAGATGAGGAATTAGATATAAAAAATGGTATGCAGAAAAGGTTTTCCTGTAAAATTTAGTTTATTGTTAGATTCTTATTGTTAACTTATTTAAATTATTAGTTGAAAATTCCAATTTTTCCGAGCTTTAAGATCCTCCGTTTGCATTACATCAGTAATTACCATCATGTTGTTATGACAAACATCATTGTAATTGAAGACTTTTTTAAACATTCAGTTTAAATTGAAGTAGTGGATTCTGAGTAGCTTTCATTGTTTACCAAGTCACTGTAGTTTTTTTTTTTTGGAAAATATTTTTAAAACTTATGTGAACAACTATTATCAAATTTTAAGAGCAGTATTTTTTAGTTAAAAAATATGTTTAACCAAACTTAAATTTATGTTTTGTTTTAATTTTTATACTTTATC
This sequence comes from Thalia democratica, assembly GCF_965202585.1. Lineage (NCBI taxonomy): Eukaryota > Metazoa > Chordata > Thaliacea > Salpida > Salpidae > Thalia > Thalia democratica. The sequence continues at coordinate 67,790,894 of NC_139165.1, forward strand.
ATTTTAAACTTCTACACCAAACTTCTCTCAAAACTTTAAAATTTTCAGCATAACAAAAGCTTTCTGATAAAGTATTATAAAAATGCAACAAAAAATAATTAAACGGTTATTTTTACCGAATATTTTTATTTCAACTCAAATAATTTTACGACAACAAACTTGTTTACAAGTTAAGAAGTAATTATAATTTTTATACTTTTATTAGTCAAATTACTTTAATTTAGGAAATACTAGGTTAAAAAAACATTTGAAGATAACGATACTTTTAAGCTTGAATACTTCTTATTCTAAATAAGTGACAGTTTTTAATAACATTTGAATTTGTTTAATGAACGTTTACTCTATTATTAGATGAGTAATAGACTCATTTGGTCATACTTATGACCGTCAATATAATAAATGTTTTTTAGATAAGAACGATCATTTGCCGTAATTTATCTATATTTTATCGTAATTCAAAAGATTGCTTTAACTAAGTTAGAATAGTCTGAAAACCCTTTATTTAATTCAGTGCTTCTGAAATGGGGTTCCGCGGAACCCTAGGGTTCCGCTACGCCTCTCAGGGGTTCCGCGAAGCCTTTCGAAATTTTAAAAAGAACATTTATTTAATTAAACATTTTATGTAAAATTAAAGTTAGGGGTTCCGCGGAAAAGTTGAACTTTGGAAAAGGGTTCCGTCACTAGAAAAAGGTTCAGAAGCACTGATTTAATTCATGAGACTAATCTAAATATTTTATTTTCAGTCTAAAATTTTAACTATTTGTTAATTCAATTTCTACTATTATCTTAAAGCTTTTACATATCTCTTAAACTATGAACCAAACTTTTTAGTTACAAAATGTGTCTTAATTTTATTTATATACCTTTCATTAATCGTTTCTTTATTAAGCCAAGGATGGCACATCACATCTCTCAATGTAGGCCTGATATCAACATCTTTCTCCAACATGGCACTGAGTAGCCAGTGAAGATCTAGATAGTTGTTTATAAAACAATTAAAAAACATTTTAATATATTTATATGTAATAATATTTATATGTAATAAACTTAAGAAAATGATTAACTTTAAGATGAATTTTCTAATTAAAACTTACATATTTTTAGTGCAACTTTACAATTATTTGGTGTTTTTTAATTTTTTAAACAATTTAATAACACAAATTTAAATGTTAGTTATAAAATAAACAATAGTATTGAATGAATTTCGTAAAAAATAAAAAAGCTCTGACGTGGAACAATAACATTTTACTTTATTTTCATTAAACTTGATTTACTAATAACTATTAAATACCATGAGAGATACTTCTTTTTACGGCGAACTCTTTATTGCAAATATCCTGGCAATTTTTAAAACAGTTTGCTCCGAATGTCATCGAATAAAGGAGTATGCCTAAATTCCACACGGTGCTCTTATCAGGGTAAAATAGATTTTGTTCGAACACTTCTGGAGGGGATTTATTTTTCGTACCTTTATTAACAAAAGTATTAGTTTTAGACATTATAAAACACAAAAAAACATACACGAAACTTTAAAAAAGTTTTAAGTGTAACTAGTAGCTTTTAATACTAAAGGTATATAAAAAATTTATAAGATATCAAAACTTTCTATTTAACTTTTTTTAAATGTATTTACTCCTTTATTATTATAAAATAAGCCTATATTTACTATTTTGAAGTTAAAACAATAATAGCTCGACAAATCTGAAGTAAGTGAAAGGTTAGTTCTTTTTTAAAAAACCTTCATCAGTTATAGAAGCATTTATTTTGAAAATTTATAATTAAATGTTTTTAACTATTATAAAATGGACATTCGCTTAACACTTAGAAGTCGAAATTAAAGTAGGTTTAAACAATTAATATTGCTATACATATACATTTTCCATTAATTTAAGATCTAAACCATAGGAAAGTATTAGCATAAATGATCGAAAAAAACTTTTTACAGTTGAAATGCAATCATGTTTTTTAACCTCTGAAGTCGCGATAAGGTTCATTTAAATCCAGTGAACCAGCACCGAAATCTATCATCTTTATGGTACCTGTTTCTAAATCTACCAGCAGATTTTCATCTTTGATGTCGCGATGAATCACTCCGTTGTCATGACAAAAAGAAACAGCATCCAGTACCTGAAAGTTATGTCATGTGATTCGAAAATCGTCTATACGTAGATTTCTTTAAGTGCTTAAAATTCTTATTATTCTTTTACAGCTAACGTGTAGTTTTTTACATTAAATGAAGACAATAAGAGCTGTCAGTTTTAAGTAACAATATAGAAAAAGTTGAATAATCAAATAAAAAGCTAAAAGATCACAATATAAATAAAATTCTAATAATCTTACGAACTTAAAATAAGACTTTCTCATGTTTCATTAAGTTTTTAATGTTTTTCTTACATTTTAAATATTTTTAGCTCCTAAAAAAGTCTCCCGACCAATTTTTGGATCAAAACAAAAAACAGGTGCATAATAACAAGGTTAAATAGATTTATACTTTGATTTTATTTACTTGGCGAAAGAACATTCTGGAAGTCTCCTCGTCAATATAATGATTTAAAGCTATATAGTCGAAAAGATCTTGGCAGACTCTCGGCCTATCTAAGACAAGAACCCAAGAGTCCGAAATTTCGAAATAGTCTAGTAGCTCGATTACGTTAGCGTTTGATCCCCCATTTCTCAATTTGAGCATCAACAATATTTCTAAGGGAAGCTCTTTGTTTCCATCAAAGGGTAACTCGCGGTTTAGCAACTTTTCTTCGGTCCTGTTTTTTTTACAGATTATCTAAACAATTGTTGTCAAAATAACTTTAATTTTTATTTTTTTGCAAATTTATCGCAAACTTGTAATATGTATAGAAGAAAAATAAAGAGTGAAGGAGTTTTTTTTTCTCAAAGCACTCTTTCTTCTCTTATTGACAAAGTTTACTAAAAGCTTTAGAATTTTGAAAAAAAAAACCTTTTAACAACAACACCAAAATAAAAGAAAACTGTAGCTTAATATCTAAAACTTTAATACTCAAATCTAGTTATGATTTACTGTTATTTAATACAAAGCTAACAGTTATTAACAGGATAAAAATCTGGAAAATAAAGTGTATTTTAGCAGACGAACTTTGTTTTTTAATTTCTAATATTATTTAGTCGTACCTTCCGGTGTACAGCGTTTTTCTTTTGGATATAATTTTGATGGCAACTGGGGCCCCGTCCCTCAGTCTGTACCCCTCTTTTACAACACCAAAGCCTCCCTCCCCTATAACTTCACCGATCTTGTACTTCCGCTCTAGCACAGTCATATTCTTATGAAACAAGTTGTCTGTTGAAGTTTTAAAATAAAAAATAAGTTTTTAACCATACGTTTGGACTAAAAATATTTTAATCCTTTACCTGATTCAGCTTTATTTTTGACTGTTTCATTGCTTTGATTAATTGCATTGCAACCGTTTTCATTCGGATTAAGAGAATCATCACCACCGTATTGCAACTGGATGGGCGAATTGACAGGATATGGGTCGTTTGTTTGCCCCAATTGATGCTGATTAACTATTGAAGTGCCCAAAGATAAATTGTATATATCTATTGGCACGTAAGGTCTGTTGATAAGTTGGTCTTCTTGAACGAACTGCGACGGCATGCTGATCTGCATTGTGTTCAAAGCAACGCTGTTCAGCGTGGTATTGAGAAGATGACTACGATTTTGGACGAAGTGGTTGGGCATTAGAGAGCTGGTGATCGAATCAATAGTACCATCGCTGGCTAAAACATGATCTTTGATCGGTGTTGATTTGCACTCGGGATTTTGTGGTGCCTCTTGCTTATTTTCTGAATCCGGCTCCCTGACTAATTTCTGGTTTAAAGAAGCAGATGTTGTGCTTTCAGATGTAGGACTTTCTGAATCTTTTGTTGGCACCGTTTTTTGTTTGAGTACTCGTGGAGCTTGTTGTTTGTGTTCCGTGACTAAAAATTGGGTTATAAAGTTTTCAAAGACTGGACTATCTGGAGATATTTTGAATTTTTTATTCTGCTCCAAATTGCTCTCGTTAGCGACGGGAGTAGTTTGGAAGCTTCCAGTTTGCTGCACTTCTGTTCCAAGCTGTTGCAAATAAACTTGTTTTTGCATATGTTCTAATGTTACTTCATTGGCATTTCTTTGCAAAATATCTTCAGTGTTTACTGTTTCCTGAGTAAGAGTAACATTACCATCTTGGACAAAATAGTTGTGCATTAAAGGGCTGCTGACCAAATCAATGGTTCCATTGCTGGCTAAAACATAATCTTTGTTCAGTTTTAAATTGTGCTTGAGATTTTGTGAAGCTGCTTGTTTGTGTTCCGTAAGTAATGATAGGTTCAAAGGTGAACATGGTTTTTCGGCAAAGGATGGGAAAGAAAGATTTTGCAGATATTCTATCAAAACTTGATTATCGCTTTGTAGCTCAGTATCTTCAGTGTTTAAGGTTTTCTGAATTGGAGGAACATAATCTACAGAAACAACTGACTCGCCGGCAATGCTCTCAATATCAGTCTGCTGATCATAAATCGTTTCGTTCACACAAGTTTCAACAGGTATAGCTTCGTTTGATTGATTGTGTATATCTATTGGCACGTTAGGTCTGTCAATTACCTGATCTGATGGAACAAATTGAGACTACATGCTGGTCTGCGTCGAGTTCATGGCAACACTGTTTAACGTGGTATTGTAAAAGTTCATCCCATCTTGGACGAAGTGGTTCGGCATTAGAGGGCTGCTGACTGAATTAATGGTACTATCGCTGGCTAAAACATGATCTTTGGTCAATTTTGATTTTTGTTCGAGATTTTGTGGAGCTTCTTGTTTGTGTTCCGTGAGTATTGATACGTTCAACGGTAAACATGGTGTTTCCACAAAAGATGGGAAAGAAAGATTTTGCAGATATTCTATCAAAACTTGATTATCGCTTTGTAGCATGGTATCTTCAGTGTTTATTGTTTTCTGAATTGGAGGAACATAACCTACAGAAACAACTGACTCACTGGCAATGCTCTCAATATCAGTCTGATGATCATACTTACTATTAGTTTCCATCTTAATTTCAGTTTCCATTATTGGTATACAAGTAGTAGAAACTTGATGAGCTAGTTCAGAAACATTTGACTGTTGCATCATGCTTTCTTTGTGGCGGATCTTGAACTCATGCTGTGGGTTAATTACAGATCCTTGAAATACCTGTTTGATTCTATTTTGAGTAGAGGCAATTGAGTGCTGTTGGTTAGCAACATTTTGACCAGCTTGAGGCGGGTAGTGCCTGTTATGCTGGCCTTGAACACTGGCTGCACTGTTACTGCTACTGATACTTGCCAAGCTGCTTGTGCTGGGAGAGCGACGCAAGTGAGTGCTGTTTTGAAGATTTTGTTATACACACAAATTGCTTTGACAAACTGTACTTAAGAAACATTTTTACAAGCTTTTTGTAGGCAATTAAAAAATTGAATGAAGTATTTTCAATTATAAAAAGCTCGTCTGTTTGCTTAAATAAACGATTTTAACTATTTTTTTAATATTTTACTAATGTTTATACTACAAAAGTGTCAGTATTTAGCAATTATTATATGTTGAAGCGAAATTAATAAGTGAACTTTTCGACCTTTCAAAATAAGTAAACTCGTTGTTCTTTTAAATATCTTTCTAAGCTGTTTATAAAATATTGTTACCTTGATTTTTTTGCAGTATTTTTATTTTCATTCGGGAACTGTGGAGGCTCGACTGGCATGGGATTTTGATATTTAATCATATCTACCTCTACTGCTGCTGAAAAAGTAAAAAAAGAAGTTGTATAAAACTTTTTATTGTTTAATTTTACTTTAAAAGATTAAGATTTAGAAAGGTTTAAGTGTGTATTCCAGTTTTTTTAATTTGTCATTGAGTTTAATATAGGAAGTAGTTGGTTTCTGTGAACCTTCTATGTGGTTGTGTATAATAAATTAAAACTGTTTGGTTTTTGTCTAAAAAATTTTGTTCTGTAAAATATTTTTTATAAAAACTTTATAATTTAAAAATTCAATACTTTTATACAAAAAATTTTTCTTAATCATTTTAAAATTGTAAAAAAAATATGTTAGAAAAACCATAATTAAAGCTTCAGTAAACAAATTGTTTTAACTATTTCCTTTGTTTTACTGTATGAATTCCTACTAAATCTTTACCCGTTTCCATCTAATTTTAGTTAATTTCAAAATGACTTGTTATATAAGCTTATCATTAAAATTTATGTTACTAGAAATATATTTTTTTAGATAGAAAATATTGGTAATATTAGTTTCAATGCAAACGGAATATTTTATAAAGTCAACCAATTTAATTACATCATGAGTTATTTCACCTGACCCTTGGTAACCAAAGTAAATAAAAAACTCATTTACCTTTCGAAATCTTATACCTTGGTATTTTTGTTCATGTAAAATTTACTACAGAAATGTTATAAGTTAGTATTTTTGTATTTAAATTGTTCATAAAAATTTAAAAAAAAAAAATCATTAAAAAACTATTCAAACAAAAATATTTTCAAAAACTAACCAAGTAAGGGCATAGAGCATTTTTGATCTGTAGCCATTAGTACGACATTTTCAACTGTAACAGTATCTAAGTCGAAACTGTTCTTCACCTGAAAATTAATCAATAGTTTTTTTTGTATATATTCAAGCTAAGTGTGATGTACATTATAAAACAGTAATGGTAAATTTTTACAGAATAATTTATAACATTTAAAACGTTTTATGTTGAGTTTCATAGAAATCAAAACTACTTACCTTATTTCTTACAAAAACTTTTCGTAAAACAAATGCAATTTTATAGTAAGTTGCACTTGATGTTCCTTTGAAAAGTTTCCAAGTTGATCTGATTATCATAACTGCACAGAAAGAAGACTTTTGAAGGGTGATTTGTGCAACCATACAAAATATCATAATTGCTGTTGTTATTATACCGAAAAACTCAGCTAGCAATCTGAAATTTTAATGTTTTTATTTTAAATGATGTGCAAAATTAAACTTTTGTTAGTAAGTATGTTCTTATATTAAAACATTTTTTTAGTAATAGTCGTACTTTGATTTTAGTCAACGAATTTTATTTTTGAAAGTATGTACTCAAAATTATTATTTTTTGTTCGAAACAAGCTTATTCGCTATAAATGCATCAATTTTTTTACCTGGAGGTCAAAATATATAAAGCTTGACTAGTTTCTTTGACAATACTGCACATTGAAATCGCTGATTTTTTTGACAATTTGTAGAATATACTTTCTACAAACGTCATCATTGCAAAAAGTGCTGCTTGCAATCTAAAATTTTTATATTTATGTTGTAAGTGTAATAAAAAATTGAAAAAAATGTATCAAGGTCAGTTCTTAACTCTTAGTTTAAGGTAGTACAAAAAATATCATCGATGTTATAAAAAGGTGTCAAGTAAAGGTAGAGACTATTTTACATAAATCAAAAACTTGAGCTTACATATTTTAATATAAAAACCATTTTAACATAAAATCTACAATATTATTCATCGAGCTAGGTATAGCAATCAAATATTTAATAATTGAGTTAACACATTTCTACAAAACTTGTTGTAAACGTATAAATTTAAATATTTAATTTTTCTTTTTTTTAAACATAATGAAAATATTACTTTTATAAACAATCAACAGTATAAACCTCAATGATACCACCAAAAAAGAAATAAGTATTAAGTAGTCTTCTTCATTTATAGCTTTGATCAACATGTAAATAATCATTAGCATTCCCTTCTTCGACTTTTGATGGGCAACTTTTTCAATAAGTTCTAATAAAGTGAGTTCTACTTTATCATTTGGTTCTTCTGGCGTTATTAGTTTCATTATATTAATATATGAAAACGTATGCGGTTGTTTTGGGGGTTGCTCTTCTAATTGGTTCTCTAAGTAGGTTCTGAGTGAATTTTCAACCTTTTTTGCAATTTTTTTGGCTGAAGAATAATTACCATGCTCTTTTGCCAGGTTTGAACTGAATATTCCTATCTTACAATAAGATTGAAAGCCTAAAAACGCTACAAACATGAACAAAATACTGTTCATTTTGCTCAGTGTACGATTTGAATGTGTTTAAAATATTATTTTTTTGAAAAAACATCGGCAAAAAAATACGTCATAAAAAATATTAAGACAATTTAAATCGTAAATTGCAGAAATATTGTTTACTTTACATTTTTTTGTTGAATTTTACATTTTACGATTCTTAGAAGTTAACTAATTTGTATTAATCTCCTTAAGTCTAAGATGAAAATTTTAATTGTTGCACTTAGAATCAAAAGTATACAATATAGTTTTACATTTCAATAGTTTTTATATTTATCAATTCAGGATTTCTACATACTTTTCAAGTCATAACCGAAATATAATTAACAAAAAATGGATTGCTAAAATCTAAACTATAAATAAATATTCTTATTTTGCATTGGTAGACTAAACTAAACTATAACTTATAGTTTAAGTTGCCCTTAACTTTGTTTGTTTTAAATGACTGTCATTTGAAATATTATATTTTTTATAAAATAAGTGCACTGTAAAACTTATGATATTTTAGTTCAGTAAAAAAAAATCATTGCTAAAAAACTACTTTTTTTAAATGTAGTTAGGTTTTTATTAGTTTATTTTTACTATGGTTTATAGTTGGTAGAATTGCAGCTAAATTTTAAACAAAGCAGTTTATTTTATAATGGTTTTTGCTATTCTAGGTTTACTTTGTACAATTCTATAAGTTTTTATTCAATCAATTATTCATCTAAATAGCACTATGACAAGAACTAAAATTTTCTTTGAACTAATTTTGATGTTTAGCTGTTTACTTTTTTGTTATTTAAAAAAAAAAAAGTTTTTTCTGTCCTGGAAATGACATAAAACTGTATCCTGGTTTATGACTTGATAACCGAAAAGTTTTTTTCGTACACCATGTCCTAGGACCAAATATTTTAGCGCTATTTATTGCGGTAAATTTCCTATTTTTACAAACCTGGTATGCAGTGTAGTATATTTTTTGAAATAACGCGCAACTTGGGAATTCGAACAAGTAAAAAACATGAACCCATTAATGTTCTGTAAAAAAATTTTTTGAAAATGCCTCGGGTATAATAGTCGACTATTTTTAGTTTTACAATGATACATTATATTTAACAACTTTTTGTATAAAAGTACCAAAGTTCATGTGTCACATACTTTTAAAATTCAAAAACTTAAATTATGTTTTAATCACCTTCTCATATACTTATGTTAATGTAACTGAAGTTTATAAAGGCTTAAAAGCTATTAAGAATTTCAAAATATATGTTTATAATATCGTGTACTGAAAATTACACTAAATAAAATTTAAACAACAACGACTTATCTATGAAATCTTTTTTGTATTTATAACATTGAAAAAAAAAAAACAATATTTGTTGATTTTCACTGTAGTTCACAACACTGGATTCAATAAACATCTTACTTAAGGTATTAATACTTTTTTCGTAAAGGCTTTAATTTCATAAGTTTTTCACGAGTAAAGTTATGTAAAAAGTACTTAACGAACCGGATATTTCTGCTTTTCGGGCAGTACGTTGCCAAATTTAGATTACTTTCTTTAAAAAAAAAGTAAACTAGGGGTGGACAATATAGGCCCTCGACGTATTTTTCAGCTTGAAAATATCTTGCAAAAAACGAAATTGTGCTTTTTCAGATTGAAAAATTTAAATTGAGCTCTTAATGTTGTTTTCAGTATAAATATGGGCAATTTCATGGCGATTTTACTTTTAAATCACGCAGCGAGCAAAATATTTTTTTGGCTAACCTAGCCTGCCGACTTAAAAAGTTGCCAACCCCTACACTTAATCCAGAGTACGTACAAATCTCTTTTTATCAAGACAGCTTAACATACGGTGTTGTTCTTATATGTCTATTTTAAAGTTGTTAGCAAACTTCGAAAATTCACCAACTGGATGGAGTTCATTTAATAACATGCTGCATCTACACTGCTCCGCACAAAAAAACCGCGAGCTGACACATAATACTAGACGAATCGGATACTACAGGTCGCTTTTGTAAAATTAATTAATTTAAAAGGTTCTTATTACAAATAAATTTTGGATTTAAACACCTTGGGCTTTCACATAAGATAAATAAAGTTTGTTTTTATAGCAGTTACATGTTTAACCTTTATTAACTGTTTATTTAACAGTTTGAGTTTTTTTGCTAAATGGTTTTCTTTTTGTCCGTTATTCAGTTATTTGAATATTTATACTTTTGCTAATTTTTGTAATTAGTTTTTTTTACTCAACAAAAAAAACAAAAACTGGATTTAACGAAGAAATGAAACCAAAGTCTGATGCTTACACAGTAGGATGCTTGTAAAAGATACGATTTTTATAAGATAAGAGTTTTCAGCTATTGTCTAATATTTAGAAAATGTCAAAAAAACACCTTTCGCAATACTTTATATTCTGATTCTTTAAAAAAATCACCTTAGGTCAGGGGCGTCGCGTGGGGTGTTGCACTGCCGCAACTGCACCACCTTGAAATTTTCTAAGAAAAAAAAAAGTATCTATAACGTTTTCGTTATTTTTTTGAACGAAATCTCTTTTAAAACTTCAATTTTGAAAACGACCATTTTGCCCACTTCACTGCCGCAAACTCTTAGCTGACTGCCGCAAATGAACTCAAAAAAGCAAAATTTCTTCAAGAATTACCGCAAAATCAATATCTTGCGGTAAGTAAGCTAAGTTGAAAATTCCCTAAAACAGGACTTGCTTAAGTATCATCTACAAGCTATTGTAAACATAAAATAAAAACAAAGCAAGCTACTGCAAAGGATTAAACTTGAGTTTATGTACCCACATATTTTTTTAAATTTAACAGATCAATTCTATTAAAAGATTTGTCATAAATTGCATATTTTGAAAAAAAAAGATAAAAACCCTAAATCACCAAAGTCTTAAAAATTTGATTTTTTATTTTAATCTGCATACATAAACTTAACTATAACTGATTATTGTTATCATAAAGTTAATAAAATAAATGATAAAATTCAAGTTCTGAAAAAAAGAATTAAGAAGTTTATTATAAACTTCTAGTTCACTCTTACAGAAAAATATTTTAGATTTATATAAAATAAAAAATAGTATTATTGAAACAATCACATATTTAAATAAAGTAAATAGCCTTAATTTAGAAACTTTGATTACTTAGAGTAGTTTAACATTTTAGGAAAATTTAGTCTACCTCTACTTTATATAACTTTTGGTTTAATTTTTTCATAAACAAAGCAAAAATTTTAGATAAAATTGTTGAAACATGGTTGCCTTGCCTCATAATCAGGATAACTTAGAAATGTTAAAAACTCAAGATGACCCAAGATAAATTAAAACAGACCAAATTAGAAAAATATTCAGGCTGACTAAAGCAGTTTTAATTTTTACTCTGAAAATAACAAGGTTATTTAAAATTAAAAAATAAGTGTTTTACCCCTATGGCCACATGAAAACTAACTAACCAAACTTTTACTTCTATAATGGTTACATATTTATAAATTATCTTTAAAATTCTTGAAAAGTTCAACAGCCTCACAACTAAACTTAAAAAAGTTGAGTTCCTGAGAAAAATACTGTCATCAAAATGAAAAACAAACAAATATTAAATAAAGAAAAGATACCCTTAAAAAACTATTGAATTTTAAACCTCCAACAAAAAACATTAAAATTAGAAAAAAAGTTAATAAAAATGTTAATGTTTGTAAAAAAAAAATGTGCAAATTAGTGAGGAGTAAGGGGGGAGGGTGTTTAGGCACTTTTTTACATCTTGTTCTTGTTTTAACTTTTTCAGAAAGCTAATAGTTACTCTTTAATAAACTTGAAAATTCCAATTAAACTTTTAGTTACAACCAGTCAAAGCCAGAGAGTACAATGGTTTATTATACAAGGAGCAATCCAAAACAGCAAAAAATACAATTTTACTGAAAACCTATATTCTCCATCATTTTTAAAACAATTTTTAATTTAACTTTTTCATCCTAATTTTTTTAAAACTTTATACTTTTGTTGAAGAGAAGTTTAATTTTTAAGTATCAATATATATTTTTATATATACAAAAAAAAACTTTTGTTATAACTTTTTTTTTCTTGGTGTTTTAAATATCTAATTTAGCAATTTTTTTTTGTTTTATAAAAGAAACATCTAAAGATTTTGAGGCCAACTTATAAAAAAAAGATATGATTTTAGTGATTTGATTTATTTGTTGTTTGAGTTTATATTATAAAAATAAGGATTCATTTGTACCTCTGACTGTGAATTACCATATCTCAAAAATTTTAAGAATTTTTTACATCGATATAAGATGACTTGTAGTTAAATTAAAACTGTATAAAGTAATTTCAGTAAAATAATTCTAAAGTAAATGTTAAGGGCATAAAGGGGGGGGGGGGGGGGTAAAACATTTTTTTAAACACTGTTTTAGTTTGTGCCTCCCATTATGAACCTTTTGTTGCCTTTGACTTTGACCGGCTATATCTTAAAACATATACTGAATTTTTAAAATCTGTAAAAAGCATCTTGTAGCTTAGTAAAAACTACATAAAATAAGATCAAATTGTTTCATTCCCCCTATGCCCTTAAAAGCAAAGCTTATCTTCAGGTGTAGCAAAAGTTCAGTTGTTTTCAAACTTGACAGTAAAAACATATTTTTATTAAAATAATTGATATTTTTTTAAATTCTGCACCACCTAAAAAAAATACCACGCGACGCCACTGCCTTAGGTAACTTTTATTTTCTTAATACAACCCCCAATGCAAACCCAACAAATGCAACCTAATTTTTAGCAGTAAATTGTTTGCCAAAAGTTTCACAAAAACACATTGTGCAGAGTTTAAGACAATATTAAGAAAGTTACTACAAGCACTTCTCGATTAAAAATACTGTAAATTTTAAATAAATATTACAATAAATTATAAAAATTACATAAAATCAAGAAGTTTCTTTAGAAACTAACATTAAATCGTCTTATACTCTGTGCATTAAGTTTTTGAAATAATTTCCGAATTTAAAACAATTTCCTGCTTTAAACTCTATTTTTGCATTTTTGGGTCCAATACAATTGCATAGGGTTTGTTTTCAAACAATTAAATTTGCATCCTATAAGATTTTTTTTCAAATCATCTAAAATCTTGCACAAGGTTTTTTGTAAAAGTTTCCAAAAAAAAAGCTGAAAACTCAAAGGTCATAATTTTATAAGAGCCCTAGTACATATGTGTATAATTACTTTTCTGCTTGCTTTTGTTAGAGTGGTGCAGTTTGTTTTGTCGAGAAAATATCTGATATAACCTAAACTTTTTAAAGAAAATAAAAATATTAACATAATTAAGTTTAAGTAAAAAATTAATTTAACATATGTCAGTAACAACCGTAAACTTTTAGAGCGTTTATTGAGTATAACAAAGCTGAATGCATAAATAAGTAAATAAACAAAAAAAAACTGTAGCCATATAAAATTAATGATTAGTTCAAGCTAAAAAATATTAAAAAAATGGTGAGAAAGTAATTATTTAAGAAATTATATTTCTAGTTTCAAGTTTCACTTAGATATTTTGTTTGGAATCAAATGTAATGTTTAAGAATAATGATAAAAGTTTCAGAAATATAACGACTGCTTACAATAAAATTTACACTTTTTGCAACAAACTGACGAAAACTAGAATGAACTCATAGTCAATAAAAATTTTTACAACATACCATTATTGTTCATTGAACGATAAAAAAAGCGCTCAAAAAGTTTGGTCCTAGGACCTGGTGTACAAAGGAACCTTTCGGTTATCGAGTCCTACACCACATGCTTATAAAATTTCTTACGAGCTATTACACATATTTTATTTTTATCATCTAAAAAGAATTATAACATATATTAAATACGATCTCCAAATCTGTAAATGATTGATAACTGCACTCAGCTCAGCAGTTAGCACTACTAAAAAATGAAGTAAGATATTTCCTGAGAAGTAAGTATTTATATATTATAAATTAAATAAAACTTAAAGTGTGCTTTTTTATTGCTAATTTTTTAACTATAGCCATTTTTTTCTGAATCGTAAAAAAAATGTTAAGAATATTAAATGAATAATTTGAATAGTCATAAAAATTTAATTAAACCTAGATGATTTAATATCCATTAGTATAAGTTATTTTCTTAGTAAAGAAAAGGAAGGTTTTTTTTACAACAACTCTGTTGCAGAGGAAAAAAAGAAGTTACACTTTAGTAATTATTAACAACTTTAAACGATAATTTAAATATAAAAATTCTCACAAGATGTCAGTAAAAAAGTCTTGCCTTGGATTTTAATCAGGCTGATTAAAAATTAAGCTTATTCATGTAGCGTTTGAAATTACTTTACCTTGATTGTTGGATTACAAGCTTGACAATAAAGTAAGTGAAAGTTTTACTTTTTTTTGCATTAAAAAGGGGTGGGTGATTTTATTCGTAAGTTTTTTCTGTAAATTAAAAAAAAAGTAGCTTTTAAAATGTTTTGATACTTTTTAATGTATGTAGTGTAATATTCGTATACCAATTCAGTATTTTTATTTTTTTTTGCAAATATATATATTTATAGTTAATGTAAAATATAAAATTAAAAAAAAAAAAAATTTACATAAGTCACACTATTAAAAACACATAAGTAAACACATAAGTGGAAACCCATATATTTAGGTAGCATTATTAATTCAAGTACTCATATTTTATAATTATTTTATTTACCCTACTTTAAAATTTTTAATAATAAAATGTATAAAAGCAAAAAAATGGTTTTTGATTATCTAGTTTCTAGGTTAGTTCATGTTTTAACTATAACCGTTTAATTAATTTGTACTAGTTTTTTGTTTTGTCTTTGTGTTGGCCATGGCTCATTTGTTTAGAAGTTGCAACTTTCTAATCAAAGAGTTTTCAAAGCCGTCGTTATGGCTCTACCTTTGCCATTATTTTATTTATATTTAAATTATTTTAAAGAAAGCTCGAAGCGTTTAATAAAGTAATTGATTTCTAAAAGCTACTTTGAAACTTTAAAATAAACTTTAAAATGCCTATTGAATCATTTTCATTAAAAAGAGTCACACATCAACTAAAAAGCTTTTAACAATGTAATTACTCTTAAGTATAAAATGAAATTTGTTCATGTTTTTAGAGTACAATAATAAAACATGTTGTTAATAAGTACTAATTTACTGTACTTAATTTAAATGTGTTTCAAAAGTATTGTTAGTTCAATTTTTAAAGTCTGACAACTTTTGCCTAAAATTTTTGCCAATCTTACTTGCTAAATTCTTATTGTTTTCAAAAAGTTATAAAAAACATATTAATGTAAGTTATTTAACCCACATTTTAAGAGTTTTATTTCCAAGTGTGCAATTATGTACAAAATGTCTATAAGTCGAGTTATTAATGTTTATGTAGCTATAATATGAATGTATGTAAAGTTAAAAAAAACACCGTTTTTCTATCGATTTAAATAATCAAATCATCTTCAAAAACAATAAAGAATTTATTTAACTATTTATATAAAATTTACAAGTATTATGAAATTAGTATAGTGTTTACGAGTGAAGTATCTATACATTTACGTATTTTTTTATATTTTAAACAAATTTATTTATACATGATTAAAAAATCAGAAAATGATTTTCAGAAACATTTAAACAATCACAAATTAAAATTACTTTATAAAACACAGACATATATATAAATATATTTGTAATTTCACAGCGTACATAAAAAAATTTTAATTTAACGTTGTTTAAACTTTTGTTAAACAAAAAGCACTACAAATAAGAAGCTAAGTTCAATTTTAACGCTGACATTAAACCTGTATAAAATAGCGGTGCAGCAGCCGAATAAGCCTTAAATAAGGGGTTTGTAGCAACTTAGTTCAGCGGACTAGATAAGAAAAAGTTTAGTCCCTTACAGGCCATTTGATGTTTTTTAAGGTTAAAAACCTATATGAACATAATAAATTTAAGAAGGATACTACAATTATCAAAACTAAAAGAAGCCTATAGTTTGCGTCGCTAAATGCTATTAAATGGTTCTGTCCTCATTAAGAATCATCAGGAATACATAGTCACTATAAACCGCTGTTTAAGTCGAACCAAGCAGATTTAATGCATTAGTATTAAATGTTTAATAATGAGTTTAAAACAAAGCCGAGCGAAAAATTAGTGTAAAGTTTGTTGTTGGTGATCGTACAGTGCAGTCTAAAGCTTGTTATTTAATTGCGAAAACATCTTAGTTCTAGATGAGTTATTGTTACTAGTTAAAACAAATGTTCTAAAAGAAGTAGCTTCCAAAGTGTTCGAGTCTGAAATTAGAATCACGATAGACTTTTTTATTTAATTTTGATTAACGATTGTTGTATAGTTGTTGTATAGTAAACAGTAATAAAAATAAAGTTAATAAATTTATATACAATATCTCTTTCACTTAAATTCAACATTCATTTTAATAAAAGTTGTGTTAGTGAGTCAGGCGGATTGCTTTTATCTTCTTTTGCGTCATATAAATACTTTAGTAGAAATCATAGGAGTATTTCGAATTATCAGCTTGTTTCGGCATAAGAGATAAATATGAAACTAATTTCAAACATAAATAATTGTTTTGTTTTATACAATTCGTAATATATTGATTAGTTCCTATTCACAAAAATTTCAATAAAAAAAAATACAAACTCAAGTTTTGCTAAGAAATATTATTCAAAAATATATATTAAGCGTATATACACTTTGTTAATAAACATCTATACTTAAACTTAAGGGTTATTAGATATATGTATAGAGTATAAAAGTCTCTAGCTGAACAAAATTAAAGTACTCGGAAACTAGTTTGAGTAAGAATATTAACAAAATTTTCAGTTACAAAAAGTTTATAGTGGGACTAAAGTTAAGATTATTAGTGCTTTTTTAGGTAGTTGTAAACAAGTATTTGAATACTTATTCTTAGTTGGTTCAATGCTTCGACATTTATGTTATATCATTACCTTTTTAGAATATAATTGTTAGTTATTTTATGTTTGTTTCACTATAAACCTTGAGTTTCGTTTTTTTTTTATACTGGTTGTAAACCTTAACGATATGCAGAGAAACACATTATTTATGAAAAAAATTGTCAAATGCTTCGATGCTCATCCAATTTTCACTATATTTTAAATAGTTTAAAGGAATAAAAATAATAAAGTTTCTTGCTTTTGCAAAAAATTTAATTTCGGCTTCCATTAAGGCATTCACACAAAGTTAAACTTTAGTTTAAAAAAAGTTAATTTTATAATTTCTACAATGAATTAGCTAAACTAGGATATTTATTCAATATATTTTTTTGTAAACTGTGTAAAAACTTAACTTGTTGTGTCAACATTTTTATCATTAGTAATTTTTTTTAGTAGATATTTGTTCATAAACTAAACGGAACCAAATGTAACTGCTACAATTTTAAATAAGTTTACCGGGAATTTCAAATTAAAAGTGTTTTCTTATTCACAAAAAGGTGATTTTTTTATTCATGAACTTTTAAAACTTTAGTTAGATGAAATAAGTTAGAAATTCAATATTGATTATTCTTAAACTTACTTATTTCTTTTGATAAGGAATTAGATATAAAAAATGGTATGCAGAAAAGGTTTTCCTGTAAAATTTAGTTTATTTTGAGATTCTTATTGTTAACTTATTTAAATTATTAGTTGAAAATTCCAATTTTTCCGAGCTTTAAGATCCTCCGTTTGCATTAGATCAGTAATTACCTTCATGTTGTAATGACAAACATCATTGGAAATTGAAGACTTTTTTAAACTTTCAGTTTAAATTGAAGAAGTGGCTTCTGAGTAGCTTTCATTGTTTACCAAGTCACTGTAAATTTTTTTTTGGAAAATATTTTTAAAACTGATTTAAACAACTATTATCACATTTTAAGAGCAGTATTTTTTAGTTAAAAAAATATGTTTAACCAAACTTAAATTTATGTTTTGTTTTAATTTGTATTCTTTATCATTTTAAACTTCTACACAAAACTTCTCTCAAAACTTTAAAATTTTTAGCATAACAAAAGCTTTCTGATAAAGTATTATAAAACTGCAACAAAAAATAATTAAACAGTTATTTTTACCGAATATTTTTATTTCAACTTAAATAATTTTACGACAACAAACTTGTTTACAAGTTAAGAAGTAATTATAATTTTTATACTTTTATTAGTCAAATTACTTTAATTTAGGAAATACTAGGTTAAAAAAACATTTGAAGATAACGATACTTTTAAGCTTGAATACTTCTTATTCTAAATAAGTGACAGTTTTTAATAACATTTGAATTTGTTTAATGAACGTTTACTCTATTATTAGATGAGTATTAGACTCATTTGGTCATACTTATGACCGTCAATATAATAAATGTTTTTTAGATAAGAACTATCATTTGTCGTATTTTATTTATATTTTATCGTAATTCAAAAGATTGCTTTAACTAAATTAAAATAGTCTGAAAACCCTTTATTTAATTCATGAGACTAATCTAAATATTTTATTTTCAGTCTAAAATTTTAACTATTTGTTAATTCAAGTTCAACTATTATCTTAAAGCTTTTATATATCTCTTAAACTATGAACCAAACTTTTTAGTTACAAAATGTGTCTTAATTTTATTTATATACCTTTCATTAATCGTTTCTTTATTAAGCCACGGATGGCACATCACATCTCTCAATGTAGGCCTGATATCAACATCTTTCTCCAACATAGCACTGAGTAGCCAGTGAAGATCTAGATAGTTGTTTATAAAACAATTAAAAAACATATTAACATATTTTATGTAATAATATTTATATGTAATAAACTTAAGAAAATGATTAACTTCAAGATGAATTTTCTAATTAAAACTTACATATTTTTAGTGCAACTTTACAACTATTTGGTGTTTTTAAAATTTTTTAAACAATTTAATAACACAAATTAAAATGTTAGTTGTAAAATAAACAATAGTATTGAATGAATTTCGTAAAAAATAAAAAAAGCACTGACGTGGAACAATAACATTTTACTTTATTTTTATTTAACTTGATTTACTAATAACTATTAAATACCATGAGAGATACTTCTTTTTACGGCGAACTCTTTATTGCAAATATCCTGGCAATTTGTAAAACAGTTAGCACCGAATGTCATCGAATAAAGGAGTATGCCTAGATTCCACACGGTGCTCTTATCAGGGTAAAAGAGATTTTGTTCGAACACTTCTGGAGGGGATTTATTTTTCGTACCTTTATTAACGAAAGTATTAGTTTTAGACATTATAAAACACATAAAAACATACACGGAACTTTAAAAAAGTATTCAGTGTAACCAGTAGCTTCTAATACTTAAAGAAGTAGAAAATTTAGTAAGATATCAAAAATTTCTATTTAACTTTTTTTAAATGTATTTACTCCTTTATTATTATTATAAAATAAGCCTATATTTACTATTTTGAAGTTAAAACAATAATAGCTCGACAAATTTGAAGTAAGTGAAAGGTTAGTTCTTATTAAAAAAACCTTCATCAGTTATAGAAGCATTTATTTTAAAAAGTTTTAATTAAATGTTTTTAACAATTATAAAATGGACATTTGCTTAATACTTAGAAGTCGAAATTAAAGAAGGTTTAAACAATTAATATTGCTATACATATACATTTTCCATTAATTTAAGATCTAAATCATAGGAAAAGTATTAGCATAAATGATCGAAAAAAAAAAATTTACAGTTGAAATGCAATCATATTTTTAAACCTCTGAAGTCGCGATAAGGTTCATTTAAATCCAGTGAACCAGCACCGAAATCTATCATCTTTATGGTACCTGTTTCTAAATCTACCAGCAGATTTTCATCTTTGATGTCGCGATGAATCACTCCGTTGTCATGACAAAAAGAAACAGCATCCAGTACCTGAAAGTTATGTCATGTGATTCGAAAATCGTCTATACGTAGATTTCTTTAAGTGCTTAAAATTCTTATTATTCTTTTACAGCTAAAGTATAGTTTTTCACATTAAATGAAGACAATAAGAGCTGTCAGTTTTAAGTAACAATATAGAAAAAGTTGAATAATCAAATAAAAAGCTAAAAGATCACAATATAAATAAAATACTAGTAATCTTACGAACTTAAAATAAGACTTTCTCATGTTTCATTAAGTTTTTAATGTTTTTCTTACTTTTTAAATATCTTTAGCTTCCAAAAAAGTCTCCCGACCAATTTTTGGATCAAAACAAAAAACAGGTGCATAGTAACAGGGTTAAATAATTTTATACTTTGATTTTATTTACTTGGCGAAAGAACATTCTGGAGGTCTCCTCGTCAATACAATGATTTAAAGCTATATAGTCGAAAAGATCTTGGCAGACTCTCGGCCTATCTAAGACAAGAAGCCAAGAGTCTGAAATCTCAAAATAGTCCAATAGCTCGATTACGTTAGCGTTTTTTCCCCCATTTCTCAATTTTAGCATCAACAATATTTCTAAGGGAAGCTCCTTGTTTCCATCAAAGGGTAACTCGCGGTTAAGCAACTTTTCTTCGGTCCTGTTTTTTTTACAGATTATCTAAACAATTGTTGTCAAAATAACTTTATTTTTTCTTTTTTTTGCAAATTTATCGCTAATTTGTAATATGTATAGAAAAAAAATAAAGAGTGAAGGAGTTTTTTTCTCAAAGCACTCTTTCTTCTCTTATTGACAAAGTTTACTAAAAGCTTTAGAATTTTGAAAAAAAAAACCTTTTAACAACAACACCAAAGTAAAAGAAAACTGTAGCTTAATATCTAAAACTTTAATACTCAAATCTAGTTATGATTTACTGTTATTTAATACAAAGCTAACAGTTATTAACAGGATAAAAATCTGGAAAATAAAGTGTATTTTAGCAGACGAACTTTGTTTTTTAATTTCTAATATTATTTAGTCGTACCTTCCGGTGTACAGCGTTTTTCTTTTGGATATAATTTTGATGGCAACTGGGGCCCCGTCCCTCAGTCTGTACCCCTCTTTTACAACACCAAAGCCTCCCTCCCCTATAACTTCACCGATCTTGTACTTCCGCTCTAGCACAGTCATATTCTTATGAAACAAGTTGTCTGTTGAAGTTTTAAAATGAAAAATAAGTTTTTAACCATACGTTTGGACTAAAAATATTTTAATCCTTTACCTGATTCAGCCTTATTTTTGACTGTTTCATTGCTTTGATTAATTGCATTGCTACCGTTTTCATTCGGATCATCACCACCGTATTGCAACTGGATGGGCGAATTGACAGGATATGGGTCGTTTGTTTGCCCCAATTGATGCTGATTAACTATTGAAGTGCCCAAAGATAAATTGTATATATCTATTGGCACGTAAGGTCTGTTGATAAGTTGGTCTTCTTGAACGAACTGCGACGGCATGCTGATCTGCATTGTGTTCAAAGCAACGCTGTTCAGCGTGGTATTGAGAAGATGACTACGATTTTGGACGAAGTGGTTGGGCATTAGAGAGCTGGTGATCGAATCAATAGTACCATCGCTGGCTAAAACATGATCTTTGATCGGTGTTGATTTGCACTCGGGATTTTGTGGTGCCTCTTGCTTCTTTTCTGAAGCCGGCTCCCTGACTAATTTCTGGTTTAAAGAAGCAGATGTTGTGCTTTCAGATGTAGGACTTTCTGAATCTTTTGTTGGCACCGTTTTTTGTTTGAGTACTCGTGGAGCTTGTTGTTTGTGTTCCGTGACTAAAAATTGGGTTATAAAGTTTTCAAAGACTGGACTATCTGGAGATATTTTGAATTTTTTATTCTGCTCCAAATTGCTCTCGTTAGCGACGGGAGTAGTTTGGAAGCTTCTAGTTCGCTGCACTTCTGTTCCAAGCTGTTGCAAAAAAACTTGTTTTTGCATATGTTCTAATGTTACTTCATTGGCATTTCTTTGCAAAATATCTTCAGTGTTTACTGTTTCCTGAGTAAGAGTAACATTACCATCTTGGACAAAATAGTTGTGCATTAAAGGGCTGCTGACCAAATCAATGGTTCCATCGCTGGCTAAAACATAATCTTTGTTCAGTTTTAAATTGTGCTTGGGATTTTGTGGAGTTTCTTGTTTGTGTTCCGTAAGTAATGATAGGTTCAAAGGTGAACATGGTGTTTCTGCAAAGGATGGGAAAGAAAGATTACGCAGATATTCTATCAAAACTTGATTATCGCTTTGTAGCTTGGTATCTTCAGTGTTTAAGGTTTTCTGAATTGGAGGAACATAATCTACAGAAACAACTGACTCGCCGGCAATGCTCTCAATATCAGTCTGCTGATCATAAATCGTTTCGTTCACAAAAGTTTCAATAGGTATAGCTTCGTTTGACTGATTGTGTATATCTATTGGCACGTTAGGTCTGTCAACTACCTGATCTGATGGAACAAATTGAGACTGCATGCTGGTCTGTGTCGAGTTCATGGCAACACTGTTTAACGTGGTATTGTAAAAGTTCATCCCATCTTGGACGAAGTGGTTCGGCATTAGAGGGTTGCTGACCGAATTAATGGTACTAACGCTGGCTAAAACAAGATCTTTGGTCAATTTTGATTTTTGTTCGAGATTTTGTGGAGCTTCTTGTTTGTGTTCCGTGAGTATTGATACGTTCAACGGTAAACATGGTGTTTCCACAAAAGATGGGAAAGAAAGATTTTGCAGATATTCTATCAAAACTTGATTATCGCTTTGTAGCATGGTATCTTCAGTGTTTATTGTTTTCTGAATTGGAGGAACATAACCTACAGAAACAACTGACTCACTGGCAATGCTCTCAATATCAGTATGATGATCATACTTACTATCAGTTTCCATCTTAATTTCAGTTTCCATTATTGGTATACAAGTAGTAGAAACTTGATGAGCTAGTTCAGAAACATTTGACTGTTGCATCATGCTTTCTTTGTGGCGGATCTTGAACTCATGCTGTGGGTTAATTACAGATCCTTGAAATACCTGTTTGATTCTATTTTGAGTAGAGGCAACTGAGTTCTGTTCGTTAGCATCATTTTGACCAGCTTGAGGCGGGTAGTTCCTGTTATACTGGCCTTGAACACTGGCTGCACTGTTACTGCTACTGATACTTGCCAAGCTGCTTGTGCTGGGAGAGCGACGCAAGTGAGTGCTGTTTTGAAGATTTTGTTATACACACAAATTGCTTTGACAAACTGTACTTAAGAAACATTTTTACAAGCTTTTTGTAGGCAATTAAAAAATTGAATGAAGTGTTTTCAATTATAAAAAGCTCGTCTGTTTGCTTAAATAAACGATTTTAATTATTTTTTTAATATTTTACTAATGTTTATACTACAAAAGTGTCAGTATGTTGAAGCGAAATTAATAAGTCAACTTTTCGACCTTTCAAAATAAGTAAACTCGTTGTTTTTTTAAATATCTTTCTAAGCTGTTTATAAAATATTGTTACCTTGATTTTTTTGCAGTATTTTTATTTTCATTCGGGAACTGTGGAGGCTCGACTGGCATGGGATTTTGATATTTAGCCATATCTACCTCTACTGCTGCTGAAAAAGTAAAAAAAGAAGTTGTATAAAACTTTTTATTGTTTAATTTTACTTTAAAAGATTAAGATTTAGAAAGGTTTAAGTGTGTATTCCAGTTTTTTTAATTTGTCATTGGGTTTAATATAGGAAGTAGTTGGTTTCTGTGAACCTTCTATGTGGTTGTGTATAATAAATTAAAACTGTTTGATTTTTGTCTAAAAAATTTTGTTCTGTAAAATATTTTTTATAAAAACTTTATGGTTTGAAAATTCAATACTTTTATATAAAATAAATTTTCTTAATCATTTTAAAATTGTAAAAAAAAATATGTTAGAAAAACCATAATTAAAGCTTCAGTAAACAAATTGCTTTAAGTATTTGCTTTGTTTTACAGTATGAGTTCCTACTAAATATTCCGTTTCCATCTAATTTTATCTAATTTCAAAATAACCTTTTAAATAAGCTTATCATTAAAATTTATGTTACTAGAAATATATTTTTTTAGATAGAAAACATTGGTAATATTAGTTTCAATGCAAACGGAATATTTTATAAAGTCAACCAATTTAATTACATCATGAGTTATTTCACCTGATCCTTGATAACCAAAGTAAATAAAAAACTCATTTACCTTTCGAAATCTTATACCTTGGTATTTTTGTTCATGTAAAATTTACTACAGAAATGTTATAAATTAGTATTTTTGTATTTAAATTGTTCATAAAAATTAAAAAAATATATATCATTAAAAAACTATTCAAACAAAAATATTTTCAAAAACTAACCAAGTAAGGGCATAGAGCATTTTTGATCTGTAGCCATTAGTACGACATTTTCAACTGTAACAGTATCTAAGTCGGAACTGTTCTTCGCCTGAAAATTAAACAATAGTTTTTTTTGTATATATTCAAGCTAAGTGTGATGTACATTATAAAACAGTAATGATAAATTTTTACAACATAATTTATAACATTTAAAATATTTTATGTTGAGTTTCATAGAAATCAAAACTACTTACCTTATTTTTTACAAAAACTTTTCGTAGAACAAATGCAATTTTATAGTAAGTTGCACTTGATGTTCCTTTGAAAAGTTTCCAAGTTGATCTGATTATCATAACTGCATAGAAAGAAGACTTTTGAAGGGTGATTTGTGCAACCATACAAAATATCATAATTGCTGTTGTTATTATACCGAAAAACTCAGCTAGCAATCTGAAATTTTAATGTTTTTATTTTAAATGATGTGCAAAATTAAACTTTTGTTAGTAAGTATGTTCTTATATTAAAACATTTTTTTAGTAATAGTCGTACTTTGATTTTAGTCAACGAATTTTATTTTTGAAAGTATGTACTCAAAATTATTATTTTTTTGTTCGAAACAAGCTTATTCGCTATAAATGCATCAATTTTTTTACCTGGAGGTCAAAATATATAAAGCTTGACTAGTTTCTTTGACAATACTGCACATTGAAATCGCTGATTTTTTTGACAATTTGTAGAATATACTTTCTACAAACGTCATCATTGCAAAAAGTGCTGCTTGCAATCTAAAATTTTTATATTTATGTTGTAAGTGTAATAAAAAATTGAAAAAAATGTATCATGGTCAGTTCTTAACTCTTAGTTTAAGGTAGTACAAAAAATATCATCGATGTTATAAAAAGGTGTCAAGTAGAAGTAGAGACTATTTTTCATAAATCAAAAACTTGAGCTTACATATTTTAATATAAAAACCATTTTAACATAAAATCTACAATATTATTCTTCGAGCTAGGTATAGTAATCAAATATTTAATAATTGAGTTAACATATTTCTACAAAATTTGTTGTAAACGTATAAATTTAAATATTTAATTTTTCTTCTTTTTTTAAACATAATGAAAATATTACTTTTATAAACAATCAACAGTATAAACCTCAATGATACCACCAAAAAAGAAATAAGTATTAAGTAGTCTTCTTCATTTATAGCTTTGATCAACATGTAAATAATCATTAGCATTCCCTTCTTCGACTTTTGATGGGCAACTTTTTCAATAAGTTCTAATAAAGTGAGTTCTACTTTATCATTTGGTTCTTCTGGCGTTATTAGTTTCATTATATTAATATATGAAAACGTATGCGGTTGTTTTGGGGGTTGCTCTTCTAATTGGTTCTCTAAGTAGGTTCTGAGTGAATTTTCAACCTTTTTTGCAATTTCTTTGGCTGACGTATAATTACCATGCTCTTTTGCCAGGTTTGAACTGAATATTCCTATCTTACAATAAAATTGAAAGCCTAAAAACGCTACAAACATGAACAAAATACTGTTCATTTTGCTCAGTGTACGATTTGAATGTGTTTAAATTATTTTTTTTTTCGAAAAAACATCGGCAAAAAAATACGTCATAAAAAATATTAAAACAATTTAAATCGTAAATTGCAGAAATATTGTTTACTTTACATTTTTTTTGTTGAATTTTACATTTTACGATTCTTAGAAGTTAACTAATTTGTATTAATCTCCTTAAATCTAAGTTGAAATTTTTAATTGTTGCACTTAGAATCAAAAGTATACAATATAGTTTTACATTTCAATAGTTTTTATATTTATCAATTCAGGATTTCTACATATTTTTCAAGTCATAACCGAAATATAATTAACAAAAAATGTGTGGATTGCTAAAATCTAAACTATAAATAAATATTCTTATTTTGCATTGGTAGACTAAATTAAACTATTACTTATAGTTTTAGTTGCCCTTAACTTTGTTTGTTTTAAATGACTATCATTTGAAATATTATATTTTTTATAAAATAAGTGCACTGTAAAACTTATGATATTTTAATCAAGTAAAAAAAAATCATTGCTAAAAAACTATTTTTTTTAAATGTAGTTAGGTTTTTATTAGTTTATTTTTACTATGGTTTATAGTTGGTAGAATTGCAGCTAAATTTTAAACAAAGCAGTTTATTTTATAATGGTTTTTGCTATTCTAGGTTTACTTTGTACAATTCTATAAGTTTTTATTCAATCAATTATTCATCTAAATAGCACTATGACAAGAACTAAAATTTTCTTTGAACTAATTTTGATGTTTAGCTGTTTACTTTTTTGTTATTTAAAAAAAAAGTTTTTTTCTGTCCTTGAAATGACATTAAACTGTATCCTGGTGTATGACTTGATAACCGAAAGGTTTTTTTCGTTCACCAGGTCCTAGGACCAAATATTTTAGCGCTATTTATTGTGGTAAATTTCCTATTTTTACAAACCTGGTATGCAGTGTAGTATATTTTTTGAAATAACGCGCAACTTGGGAATTCGAACAAGTAAAAAACATGAACCCATTAATGTTCTGTAAAAAAAAATTATTGAAAATACCTCGGGTATAATAGTCGACTATTTTTAGTTTTACATTGATACGTTATATTTAACAACTTTTTGTATAAAAGTACCAAAGTTCATGTGTCACATACTTTTAAAATTCAAAAACTTAAATTATGTTTTAATCACCTTCTCATATACTTATGTTAATGTAACTGAAGTTTATAAAGGCTTAAAAGCTATTAAGAATTTCAAAATATATGTTTATAATATCGTGTACTGAAAATTACACTAAATAAAATTTAAACAACAACGACTTATCTATGAAATCTTTTTTGTATTTATAACATTGAAAAAAAAAAAAACAATATTTGTTGATTTTCACTGTAGTTCACAACACTGGATTCAATAAACATCTTACTTAAGGTATTAATACTTTTTTCGTAAGACTTTAATTTCATAAGTTTTTCACGAGTAAAGTTATGTAAAAAGTACTTAACGAACCGGATATTTCTGCTTTTCGGGCAGTACGTTGCCAAATTTAGATTACTTTCTTTAAAAAAAAAGTAAACTAGGGGTGGACAATATAGGCCCTCGACGTATTTTTCAGCTTGAAAATATCTTGCAAAAAACGAAATTGTGCTTTTTCAGATTGAAAAATTTAAATTGAGCTCTTAATGTCGTTTTCAGTATAAATATGGGCAAATTCATGGCGATTTTACTTTTAAGTCACGCAGCCAGCAAAATATTTTTTTGGCTAACCTAGCCTGCCGACTTAAAAAGTTGCCAGCCCCTACACTTAATCCAGAGTACGTACAAATCTCTTTTTATCAAGACAGCTTAACATACGGTGTTGTTCTTATATGTCTATTCTAAAGTTGTTAGTAAACTTCGAAACTTTATCAACTGGATGGAGTTCATTTAATAACATGCTGCATCTACACTGCTCCGCACAAAAAAACCGCGAGCTGACACATAATACTAGACGAATCGGATACTACATGTCGCTTTTGTAAAAAAAAATATTTTAAAAGGTTCTTATTACAAAGAACTTTTTGATTTAAACATCTTGGGCTTTCACATAAGATAAATAAAGTTTGTTTTTACAGCAGTTACATGTTTAACCTTTATTAACTGTTTATTTAATAGTTTGAGTTTTTTTTGCTAAATGGTTTTCTTTTTGTCCGTTTTTCAGTTATTTAAATATTTATACTTTTGCTAATTTTTGTAATTAGTTTTTTTTTACTCAACAAAAAAAAACAAAAACTGGATTTAACGAAGAAATGAAACCAAAGTCTGATGCTTACACAGTAGGATGCTTGTAAAAGATACGATTTTTATAAGATAAGAGTTTTCAGCTATTGTCTAATATTTAGAAAATGTCACAAAAATACCTTTCGCAATACTTTATCTTATTTGATTCTTTAAAAAAATCACTCTAGGTAACTTTTATTTTCTTAATACAACCCCCAATGCAAACCCAACAAATGCATCCAAATTTTTAGCAGTAAATTGTTTGCCAAAAGTTTCACAAAAACACATTGTGCAGAGTTTAAGACAATATTAAGAAAGTTACTACAAGCACTTCTCGATTAAAAATACTGTAAATTTTAAATAAATATTACAATAAATTATAAAAATTACATAAAATCAAGAAGTTTCTTTAGAAACTAACATTAAATCGTCTTATACTCTGTGCATTAAGTTTTTGAAATAATTTCCGAATTTAAAACAATTTCCTGCTTTAAACTCTATTTTTGCATTTTTGGGTCCAATACAATTGCATAGGGTTTGTTTTCAAACAATTAAAATTTGCTTCCTATAAGATTTTTTTTCAAATCATCTAAAATCTTGCACAAGGTTTTTTGTGAAAGTTTCCAAAAAAAAAGCTGAAAACTCAAAGGTCATAATTTTATAAGAGCCCTAGTACATATGTTTATAATTACTTTTCTGCTTGTTTTTGTTAGAGTGGTGCAGTTTGTTTTGTCGAGAAAAAATCTGATATGGCCTAAACTTTTTAAAGCAAATAAAAATATTAACAAAATTAAGTTTAATTAAAAAATTAATTTAACATATGTCAGTAACAACCGTAAACTTTTAGAGCGTTTATTGAGTATAACAAAGCTAGGAAGCATAAATAAGTAAATAAACAAAAAAATAGAAAAAAACTGCAGTCATATAAAATTAATGATTAGTACCAGCTAAAAAATTTTTTTTTTAATGTTGAGAAAGTAATTATTTTAGAAATTATTTTTTTAGTTTCAAGTTTCACTTAGATATTTTTTTGGAATCAAATGTAATGTTTAAGAATAATGATAAAAGTTTCAGTAATATAACGACTGCTTACAATAAAATTTACACTTTTTGAAACAAACTGACGAAAACTAGAATGAATTCATAACCAATAAATTTTTTTACAACATACCAGTGGCGTCGCGTGGTATTTTTTTAGGTGGTGCAGAATTTAAAAAAATATCAATTATTTTAATAAAAATATGTTTTTACTGTCAAGTTTGAAAACAACTGAACTTTTGCTACACCTGAAGATAAGCTTTGCTTTTAAGGGCATAGGGGGAATGAAACAATTTGATCTTATTTTATGTAGTTTTTACTAAGCTACAAGATGCTTTTTACAGATTTTAAAAATTCAGTATATGTTTTAAGATATAGCCGGTCAAAGTCAAAGGCAACAAAAGGTTCATAATGGGAGGCACAAACTAAAACAGTGTTTAAAAAAATGTTTTACCCCCCCCCCCCCTTTATGCCCTTAACATTTACTTTAGAATTATTTTACTGAAATTACTTTATACAGTTTTAATTTAACTACAAGTCATCTTATATCGATGTAAAAAATTCTTAAAATTTTTGAGATATGGTAATTCACAGTCAGAGGTACAAATGAATCCTTATTTTTATAATATAAACTCAAACAACAAATAAATCAAATCACTAAAATCATATCTTTTTTTTATAAGTTGGCCTCAAAATCTTTAGATGTTTCTTTTATAAAACAAAAAAAAATTGCTAAATTAGATATTTAAAACACCAAGAAAAAAAAAGTTATAACAAAAGTTTTTTTTTGTATATATAAAAATATATATTGATACTTAAAAATTAAACTTCTCTTCAACAAAAGTATAAAGTTTTAAAAAAATTAGGATGAAAAAGTTAAATTAAAAATTGTTTTAAAAATGATGGAGAATATAGGTTTTCAGTAAAATTGTATTTTTTGCTGTTTTGGATTGCTCCTTGTATAATAAACCATTGTACTCTCTGGCTTTGACTGGTTGTAACTAAAAGTTTAATTGGAATTTTCAAGTTTATTAAAGAGTAACTATTAGCTTTCTGAAAAAGTTAAAACAAGAACAAGATGTAAAAAAGTGCCTAAACACCCTCCCCCCTTACTCCTCACTAATTTGCACATTTTTTTTTTACAAACATTAACATTTTTATTAACTTTTTTTCTAATTTTAATGTTTTTTGTTGGAGGTTTAAAATTCAATAGTTTTTTAAGGGTATCTTTTCTTTATTTAATATTTGTTTGTTTTTCATTTTGATGACAGTATTTTTCTCAGGAACTCAACTTTTTTAAGTTTAGTTGTGAGGCTGTTGAACTTTTCAAGAATTTTAAAGATAATTTATAAATATGTAACCATTATAGAAGTAAAAGTTTGGTTAGTTAGTTTTCATGTGGCCATAGGGGTAAAACACTTATTTTTTAATTTTAAATAACCTTGTTATTTTCAGAGTAAAAATTAAAACTGCTTTAGTCAGCCTGAATATTTTTCTAATTTGGTCTGTTTTAATTTATCTTGGGTCATCTTGAGTTTTTAACATTTCTAAGTTATCCTGATTATGAGGCAAGGCAACCATGTTTCAACAATTTTATCTAAAATTTTTGCTTTGTTTATGAAAAAATTAAACCAAAAGTTATATAAAGTAGAGGTAGACTAAATTTTCCTAAAATGTTAAACTACTCTAAGTAATCAAAGTTTCTAAATTAAGGCTATTTACTTTATTTAAATATGTGATTGTTTCAATAATACTATTTTTTATTTTATATAAATCTAAAATATTTTTCTGTAAGAGTGAACTAGAAGTTTATAATAAACTTCTTAATTCTTTTTTTCAGAACTTGAATTTTATTATTTATTT
Source organism: Thalia democratica (assembly GCF_965202585.1). Lineage (NCBI taxonomy): Eukaryota > Metazoa > Chordata > Thaliacea > Salpida > Salpidae > Thalia > Thalia democratica. The sequence continues at coordinate 67,821,927 of NC_139165.1, forward strand.
TATTAACTTTATGATAACAATAATCAGTTATAGTTAAGTTTATGTATGCAGATTAAAATAAAAAATCAAATTTTTAAGACTTTGGTGATTTAGGGTTTTTATCTTTTTTTTTCAAAATATGCAATTTATGACAAATCTTTTAATAGAATTGATCTGTTAAATTTAAAAAAATATGTGGGTACATAAACTCAAGTTTAATCCTTTGCAGTAGCTTGCTTTGTTTTTATTTTATGTTTACAATAGCTTGTAGATGATACTTAAGCAAGTCCTGTTTTAGGGAATTTTCAACTTAGCTTACTTACCGCAAGATATTGATTTTGCGGTAATTCTTGAAGAAATTTTGCTTTTTTGAGTTCATTTGCGGCAGTCAGCTAAGAGTTTGCGGCAGTGAAGTGGGCAAAATGGTCGTTTTCAAAATTGAAGTTTTAAAAAAGATTTCGTTCAAAAAAATAACGAAAACGTTATAGATACTTTTTTTTTCTTAGTGTATATAAGGGACGATATAAGTCGACAAAATAGTATCAACAAGTATATCAAACTGAATAGTATCAATAGTTGTTAACAGAAGTAGTTGATAAGGGTTAGCTGAAATATATCTTACTTGTTTGCTTAACAAAAAATTTTGAATGAATCGTGTCTCATGTTTTTTTATAACACCTGTAGTATTAAAAAGTTATTTCATTAGAAATACTATAAAATAAATTATACAGTTTCTGACACATTCAGACCACATTGAACAAAATAATTCATGTATTATAGTTGGTAAATAGTACAAGGTATAGAAAAAACAGCTTAGTTTTAGGATACAAATTTTATTTTGTTTCACTTTATAAAAAAAAACTGTTTTAAACAGCTGTAAATACTAAACGTTTTATTTTTTATTATAAGCAACTTTAAAATGTAGCTTTTCATGTATAAAAATTTCTGGCTTTGTATTAGAAAATATTTTATACTTTATTGTAAATTTTTTATGAGTTGTAGTCTTATGTAATGTAAATGTACTCTCTAACTTATGAATTATATTTTATTTTGATTAAATTTTCTATCGGTTTAAATTAAAATCAAGTTTTTAAGTAAATAAAGTTTAAAAAAGATTTAAGAAATTAACAAAGGCTAATTAACTTAATTGATTTTGTGCAGAAAAACATATTAAATGCTTCTATAAAAAACTAATCATTACAATGGGTTCATGCTAAACTAGAAAAAAACAGTAGAAATTATTAAAATATAGAAAACACAAACTATTAAAACAACTTTTTTTTGTATAAGTTTTTTTCAAGTCATTTTGAAAACTTGAGTTTGTGGCTTGTGTTTTTGTGACTATATTAAGGCTAGTTTTTAAATTTTCTATTTATCATTTTAGTTTAAATGCTTTATTTTGTTATATTTGTATATTTCACATAGAAAGGATTTTGCTTAAAATTTTATTTTTAATATATAATCTTAATTTACAGCATTTTTATTAATCTTTGCTACTTGCCAAAGTGTTTGTTAAAGGTGATAATCTTGATAAAACATGATAGAATACTTATTAAACATGAAAAAATACTAAATATTGTAAAGTTTTTTTATCTATTCATTAATTGGAAATAATTAGAAACTTTTATCAAAATTATTTTAGAAGGTTAACTGTATGTTAGCCGAAGGCATTTTGTAAAATTAGTTAAGAGTAAGAGTAAAAAGAGAGCTAAGAGTAAATTTAAAACTAATTTAGAATAAAATAAGCTTTATAAAAATCAAGTTTAGTTAAACAAGTATTGAAAGGTTTTAGGACGTTAATTACAAAGTTTGAAGAAAGATTGAAATGAAATTTTTTTGTATTATTTTTTATTAATAATTAAAAACACGTGATCAGTTTTTAGTGAACTGTTAAAATAACGACGTGAATTAAAAATAAAAATATTATTAAAGATATCATAGGAGTTTAAAAAAAGTTGTACTACGTCCAAATAATATTTAAAACAGAAATTAATATAATTGATTATTTATTTTCTTATATTAGCAATCAATTAGGTTTGTATTATGTTCAATAGATAGCACACTAAACTATGCAAAGTTTTCTTTTAAAGATTCTTTTATACTTATTTATTAAACAAGTGAAGCTACTTCAACTAAAAAAAACCTTTGGCCGCCCTTGCGGTACTATATGCAATAAATGTTATTTTCTACCAACTTAAAAATAAATTACTTTTATGTTATTAAAAATATAAGATGGCGTTACTGAAAAAAACTTAAAATTATTTTTTTTATGCGAAAAATATAGTTTAAACATACATAATATTATCTCTAACATTTTTATTTATATACTACTGTAGTTAGATTTTTATAACGTTTGAGATATTATTTGTAAAAAGTATATATAATCAGAAACTATATAGACATCATAATTTTAATATATTACTTCAATGCTGTTACTAACTATAAAATTTTTGAAATGTTTTTCTCATTAACGACTTTAGTCATTTTCAATTGTGTAGTTTTTATATTATTTTCCCTCTGCAGTTGTAGCTCAAGTTTCAATATAGTAGAAACAAATTTCCTTTTAAATTAGTTTATTGTTTGTTTATTTTGAAAGGCCTCAAAATATTGAAAATCAATTAAACTCTTTTTTAGTACTTAAACATGTATATAAAATGGTATAAGAAGTAAAAAACGTAGCTCATAAACGTTAATTCTTTTAGTAATGACTATGTTATAACATAATTTTTTATTAAGACTTAATTAGATGCCAGAACTTTGTACAAATAAAATTTTAGCAGAAATGCAACTAATTTAAAGCAACTTCATTGCCTTCTTATAAGTTAGTAAGATTTTGTTACGTGAAGATTTGAAAAATAAAACGTTGAAGAAATTTCACAACATTTTAAAAAGAGTCAATGTTCGTAGTGCTTCTACTTTTTACTAAATAGCCAGTTGTTTTGGTTTGTTGAACTTGCCAGACTAGCGTTATGCCACATTCAACGTTTTTTTGTAATGGTAAGTGAAAGCACTAGCTTTTTAGAGTTAGACTTGATCTGTACTGCAAAGATTATTTCTAGCCCTGAAATTCAAATTGATTCTGAGATGGAAGTATCGATTGCAATTTATAGATGGATAAGCAATGATTAAAAAAAAAATTAAACTTTTAAAGAGTCTTTTATTAAAAGTTCCTTTCTATTTACTATCAGACCATGCTTTAAACAATATTATGAACGGCAACTTACACTTCACTAAAGAATTTGCTGTGATTTACGAGATTTTGTACAAAACAAAAGAGGTGCCTACCAAAATGACTAAAGCATTTCTCATAGCAATAAGTATTTTAGTCATAGGATGTTTAGTGTACTAGTTTGCGGTGTCACCATCGATGCTGACAGATCAACTGACATTAAACTTGTGAGCGGTAGCAACTTTGACATTGTATAAGATCATACCAAAAGATCATTCGCAAACTACAAATCAAAATCAGTGTATTACAAAGGGGCAGTTTACGTGTTTGCAGATTTGAACTATAAAGATTATTTGTATGTAAAGAAATACTTTTTAGCCTCTGAGGCTTGGGAGAATGTAGGTGAAGTTCAAGAACATTTTTGCGTGTGTGTTCATGGGCGATATCTACTACATTGGAGAGCTCAGTTTTGTAAGCTAAAATACAACGAGAATGCCCGTGAAAGCCATGTTTTCTACAAGTTGATCGTATTTTAAAGAGTTTTTTCTAAGCTTGAAGATGCTTTTTATTGTTTTAAAAAATTCAAATTATTTTTTGAGATATTACTAGTCAAAGTCGGGCCGCATAATAGGTTCCCTATGGAAGGGGAAAACTAAAACAGCGAAAAAAGTTTATTTTATTTAAAATCTATCTCCTCCTACATTTTTCAAGCAATCTTCTTCAAAATTTCACAGTCTAATCTTTATACAATAAACAAAATCGTTACTTAATAATTTAAAAAATTTTAAACTCTTTTTTTTTTAATTTTTGTAATAAAATTTTTATTCTTTTACATTATTAAAATTCTTCAGTAACAATTCCTTTTAAAATAAGGAACATTTCCTTTAAATTTAAAGAAGATTGCTTGAAAAATGAAGGAGTAGATAGATTTTTAGTGAATTTTTAAATTTCCGAGAAAATTGACCCCGAAAAATTTGCGGTCTATACGTTTGTATCGTAAACTTTTTACAAAAAATAAAATATTTCGAAAGTTAAATGATATTTTTGAATTCTATAAAAACTGGCTTGTAGTTTGTATTTAAAGCTTTCATATAAAAGCCAAAACTAATTTTTATAAAAAAAAATGTCGGACCCCTTCCCCTTTGGCCTTATTGAGCTTATTAGTGTTAAAGTATTTGATGGATCAAAGTCAATAAATTATTGCTTACTTTTTAAAACTTACACAAAGAAAAAATTGCAAACATCAAAGAATCTTTTTCCTGTTGTGCATTTTAAATTCGATATGTTCACCGTTTTTATTACAAATGTAAATAAATATAAAGTAAAAACTTAATAAATAAGAACTAAATGTGTTAAAAAATTTTGAACAACACTCTTAAATCCTGCAAACTAAAAATCCAAAATCTATTATGTTAGATATCTATATTTTAAATTGTAAAGACTTTATGGTTTTGTTTGAAAATATTATTTTTGTTGATAAATGTATGCTTTTTATTATTTTATACATTTGTATTCTACAAAAATAAGTAAAAACATTTTAATACTTGAACCCTTTATATATTAAATTGTTTTGACTAAAACTATAGGAGCTTCCTAAAATTTAGAAGTAGATGATTTTTTTTTAATTTACTATTCGTTAATAAGTGATCTTATATCGCTTAGTTTTAATATTTATAAACACAACAAGTGATCTAAAATACTTTTTATTATGTGTAACAATTTATTTAAATACTATTAAACCCTATTACATATTTAACTGTAATTTTCATATACAACACAAGACTTCGTAATATATTGATAACTTTTAAAGATAACTTGCAAGACTTTTTTGTTAAAAAAAAACGTCGTTCTATATAAATCCGCAACATAATTTTTAAGTTTACTTTTATATACGAGTTTTGTATTATAAAAATAAACCAAAAAAAAACATTTGTAAATAAACATTTATTTGAATTTTAAGTGGTTATAAATATTAGCAAATGTTTCAAGTTATATTCATTTACTAATCTATTGTTTATTAGTTTTTTCTCATTCAACTGAGCACAGCATTAAAGCAATTTAGTGTTTACAAAAATAAACATATAGGAATATTTTTAGTTACAAAATATCAAAGAAAGTTTTCACAACACAAATGAGTATGTACTTTTGCTAGCATTACAAAAAAAATGTCATGGATTTCCTAAACTATTCAGTCATTTAAAGTTTTAATCTCAAAACATACTAAAAACTAATATTATATGATTTTGTATTGGAATTAATTATTATAGTTTTTTATACACAAAAAAGCTGTAAGAAAACGTTTATGTTGTTAATGCAATAAAGTAAAGGCAACAAGTTTTAGTCAGAAACAAAAACTAGTTTTGTGTGTCGTCAATACTATAGGACTATATCTATTTTAAGTTGTTTTTTAATTTCTGATGTAAAACTTTACTTTTGGACATATACAATAGCAGCTGGATTTTGAAACTTCCTTAATATAACGTATACAAAGTTATCATTACTTAACTTTATGGCAAAAAATGAGAAAAAAAAGTTAATTCATCTTAATTTTATAACCGTTATAACTATAAATGACAATTGGTTTACTATTACTAACAGCTTCATACTGATTAAATAATAGCTGAAAAAATATATTTCAATAATCAATGCATTGTAATCAGCATTTCAATAATATAAAAAGTTTTAACTCACGCTTACATTCATACAAAAAAAACTAAATAAAAATCATATAAATATTTGATGTTGACACTGTATATTTACAGTAAATTTAAGATAAGTTCACTTAGTGGTCGCTATTTACCTGATTAAGAATCTTATCTAAACTAATTCATATTCAGTAATAAAAAATTAGTAAATTATTTTAGAACTTTTCACTAATCTAAAGTTTAAAAATATTCACAAATACGGAAGAATTAAGGTTACTAAATATAGTATTCAAAACTTTTTTGTTTACTTTATTTTACTTATTTACAGACAAATTTAATTTTTTGAACTAAACACGAGTAGTTAATTTTTTTTTGTTACTGTTATAAATCTACCTAGTATTTATTGGTGGTTTCTAACAATAGTCTATTGATTCACGCAAAATTATTCAAAGTATTTGTAACTAACTTTGATGTTAAAAAGCCACCTTAAATATTTGTTAAGCAGTTATTATTAAGTTACTAAAGTTAACGTTTGAAGTTATACTAAAACATTTTTACTGATTATTACTATCAATACTTTTGACAAAAATATAATTTTTACAATAAGGAGCTCTTTACATATTCACTATAAAATTCAGAGAAAAAAATATTAAACTAAAATAATAAAAATTTAAGGCATAAATATTATGTTAATTGTTAGACCGACAAAGTTTTAAATAAAAACATACAGTTTAAATCATTACACCTAAAAGTATTCTTAGCCTTAATTGTAAATAGTTACAGACAAAAGTTAATTTAAGTATTAGTTTTCAATTATAAAGTTGTAATAAAAAGTAAAGGGTATTATGATACGCAAAATATATATATTACTATAAAAATCTGCTTGTTAAGGAAATTTTAACTTCACAATATCATTCGTACGAAGTTGTAAAATTTCAAAAAAGTTAAATACAATATAATATTTAAACTATAGCAAAAAATAGGAAGTAATATTTAAAATATAGTAATTTATAAAACTCAAAAAACATCTTTATTTGTTACTGATCTAATTTTATTGAAGGTACAGGCCATGTACTAAGTTCAGTTATTTTCCAATCATCATCCTTTCCTTTAGTAACTTCTCTTTCAAAAGCTACAGTGAATGCAACAAAGATTCGTTCACTACTTATTTTGGCCAACATAGGAGACCTACTAATGAAACCTAAAGGCATTTCGTCAAAATTATTAGGTAAATAGTCTTTCCATGCAGAACTCAACAGGTTGACTACTGCCTCCATTTTTATGTTTAAATGAGCTGGTATCTCTGCTTCACTATCTTCTTTATCAGGCATTCTCATTCGAATTTCAGGGTTTAAAAATGTTATGTCCTTAACCCTGGTATCTTCAACGGATTCCTTTTGGGTAGTGGTCAAAGAACCCCACTGCTTTATAATAGACTGTTTGCATTCGCTCAACATAACATTGTCTAGTGAGTCTAAGTCTTCTTCAACAAGCAGTGAGTTGACATGTGTCATTGCGTGTGGGCAAGCTGAAATGAACTCCTTCAGGTCAAACTCCTGCTTGAAATAGCCACGCACCATGAGGCCCCAAAGGAAGTTTTTAACTGACAAAAACGGGTTGGGCAAAAATACTGGGCGCATTTCCTGCTCATGGTTTTTGCTGTCAGTGCCAGTGCTTCTTGTTTGGTGGTGACAACCAAGCGTCATGTGTTTCACATATTTACTCGGTTGTAGTTGAAAAACTTTTTTTATCAAACTTTTATTCATTTTAAATAATAAAAAGCAATGTCTTGAAAACAAAATTTTATTAAAATAAGCAGAGAGAACATTTTATACTCACTAAATTTGAAAACATTTCCCAAAAAAAAAAAGAAAAATACCACTTGATAATACTAATGGTGGCAAAAATATTATAATTAGAACTACAAATTTCAAATAATTTTTAAAAACTTTTCTTATTGTCTAAATATATTAATATAAATTTTTAATACTTAAAACGGAAATTAAGCTATTATTATAACAGATTATAAATTATATTATAATTATAACAAATTATAACGGAACAAAAGCTCAACTTAATACTGTGTTATTAAATAATACGCAAAAAGTTGAAGAGATAACTATTAAAAAAAAAACAAATGTAATAAAAGAAAGTCTAAGTCTAATCGAGCTAACTACAAATCTTAAAACAACTGTTTCATTTTGTTTGTGAAACTTTGGACTTTATTTCTTTTATAACTGTTGCAATACATTCAGGATGAACACCTAGTTCACATAATTGCACGCAGGCAGTTAATGTTTTTGCATCAAGACCTGTATTCAGCAACTTGGAAAGTTCCATAAGAGTATCCAAAGCTTCTTTTGACTCATCATTAAAATGTTTTGATCCATTTAAACTCATTGTTTTACTTAGATAAAGTCTGAATATATATAACTTAAAATTATCATCAAGTGTAACAAACAAAAAAATTAACCAAACACAGTAAAATAGTTGTACAAAGTTAAAACAGGTTTGACACTCTTTCAGGAAAAACAGTCTTAGTTACTAAAAGTATCCAGAGTTAGCCTGAATTTGTTTAAAATCCTCAAAAACAACTTGTTGCACTTCTTGCGCAATTATCTTTAAGTCAGTGTCTGTAAATACTATATTAAAGGGTGCACAGAAAAACCTTTATCATAACCTGTTTTGCTTTTGACAATAACTAGAAAGCTGTATTATGCAATACAACTAACTATAAAGACAACTAAACTTTAAAAAAGTACTTTTTCTTAATAAAAAAAGTATAAATTATCTATTGCGCACAACATTTTTAACAAGAATACACTTAACAATTTTTTTTAAACCACTGATACTTGATATTTAGAAAAACTGTAAATAATACCTTTGTAATATCTAAGTAGAACTAACGGCAAGGCAAAAACTTTTATTTAATAGTAAAAACCAAGACTGTAAAATTAATAAAATGAATAAGTTCAACAAAGGTAAACTGAAAATATGTAAATAATAAAATATCAATCAATTTAAACTCATCCAAGATTTAACAGAAAACTATATGATTTTTTCCAAATAGCTAAAAACTAATTCTATTTTCTAAAAAAAAAAAAAGACTGAGATTTAAATAATAATTGCCTGGGTGTTAAAAATAAAAAGGTTTGCCAAAAAAAATTGAAAAATTATTCCAGGTTTTAAAAGAATCAAGTTTTCTTGTACAATTTTAGTATGAAATTAAACTGCCTTAAATAGTATCTAATTATTAAAAAGTATAGAAACTATAATGCTACTTTAAAAAAATTAAATAATTATTAAAATTTACAACACCACAAAAAATTTTTGTACATGATGAATATTTTGTATCTTATAAAAACTTAATTACTTTACATGTAAACATTGTTAAAAAATTACAGATTTTTTTGTGATTTTGGTTCAAAATTTCAGGTATTATTCAAAATTTCTTAAATTCTACGCTTTTCCAGGATTCCAGGTTTTTAGGCAACCCTGAATTTAGGATCTCTCAGCTTTTAAAAAAGTTTGATTAAGATATTTTCGGTCTTAGTAAGAATGTTGTACATGTGTTATTTAAACATAAAGATTTAAAAATTATTAACACAAATACATATAGAATGTCGTGTATAACAGGATTGCCAAATATTTTTGGAAAATTTTCTCCAGGTTTTCAAAAGGACACATTTTTAGGTCTAAATTTAGTTTAAAGTCATGTTTAAGGTACCAAACTGTGTTAAACAGTATACAAACATTGGAAAGCTACTCTAAGCTTTTTTTTAATTTGTTTTTAAATAAAATAAATTTTTGATGATGACAAAAAAATTTAATCTACTTGATAGATTTTTTGAGTCAAATTGAAATTTTACTACTTAACATGTTGAAATTGTTAAAAATTCCATGTTATTTTTTTTTTAATTTCTCAAATTCCAAGTTTTTCCAGGTTTAAATGCTTAAATTGTCAGATTTCAGGTTTTTCAAGGTTTTTTTGGCAACCCTAGTAAAAGTTAATTTAGGTATTAACATAAAACTAGTTCAAGTGAGTCTTAGTTTACAAGAAAGTATGAGCCAAAAATCAGAAACAGAAATTATATATTAGTATACCAAAACAATGATAAAACAACTCAATAAATTTTTTTTTTTGAAAAAAAAAGTCTAATGAGCAAGTTTGTATTTAGGAAAAATATCTAGCTTGAATATGTCGTATCATTGTAACAATTTACATTTTTTAGGATATAGGAAAATTTAAATTATTATTAAATCTATCTTCTTAAATTGTTGCATTTTTAAGAAATGTTAAAGTTTTACTTTCTTTTTTTAAATGGTCTTATTTTGAGTTTTTTAAGCTACTAGATACATTTTTAACAGCATAATTAACTTTATACAGGTTGTTTACATTAAAATACTTAAGAAATCAAAAGAACATTAATTTAAAAAAATTCCAAACCTTTTGACCAATCTTCTAGCCATAGGGGAAGGGGGTAATTTTTATGTGTTTCAAAGTTGATCTTATCTGTAAAGTTTTTTCTTAGCTACAAGGTTGCTAAAGGTCTTTGAAAATTAATTTTTTTTAGCCTATTTCTAGTAAAAAATTAGTTTAAGGGTAAAAACTTTTTTAAATGGTATAAAAATAATGAAAAGATACTGAAATGCTATTTTAAATGTATTTTTTAGTAAAAAAAAAATAACACAAAAATAAAATGTTTATGATAGATTTTTAGCATATACTATAAATTTCATTACTTTAAATGAAAAAATTGTTGAAAGTTTGAGGTTTTTAAAGAATTTTTGTTTGAATTTCCAGGTTTTTCCATGTATTTTTTTAATCTCAATTTATTAGGTTTTTCAGCAACCATGTAGCTACTACTAAAAATTGATCTTTTTTAAAGTTTTAAAGTTAGTTCATTACTAATTACAAAATAATACAAATAAATAAACTATGAAAACTTGAGTGAACAATAACAACTTTTCTGTTTTCTGTCTAAAACTTTCTTTTCATTTTAAAAAAATTCTGAGTTTTCAACTGTCATAAACTATTAAAAGTATATTTCCTGTAATTTTATGTCTTAAGCTTAAATTTTAAATAAGGAATAGATTCTTAGTGAAGTTTTTAATATCAAAGAAAATTTCTAATGGAAAAATTACAGCTAAGTTGCTGTAATTTGTTTTTTGTTCAAAAAATGTTTTTTAGTATTGATTATTAAAAAAAAAAACTATATTGAATTATGACTTACTTAAATTTCTTACAAGCTTTTAAATAAAACTTAATACTATCTATTTTTGTAGAAAAAAAACACTTTTACTCCTATGCAAGGTTGCAAATCTTTGAGTCATATAAACTGTCCTGTGTGACCAAACATTATCTTGAGTTTTTTCAAAAAAAAAATTCAAAATTTATAAAAATAAAGTTCTTCAACAAAACTGGTCGCAATATAACAAAATATTTAAACTAAATAAACTACCTCTCATTTAAATTTTATCTTGAGTCAACCTGAGTTTGAAAATAAAGTTTAAAATATTCTAAGTAATCCTGAACTGCCCTGAAATTTTCAAAAACTTTAAAATATTTCAAGTTGTACTGAAAGTGTGTACTGAAAAAGTGGCAACCCTGCTTATAACATTAAATTATTTGATTTTTTTGTAGTTTGTTTCAAATTTAAATTTATTTTTTGCACCCAGTAACTTATAACATGTAATTAAAAAAATAGGGCAAAAGGGGGATATCAGGTCATCATTAGTGAGTAAACAAACTTTTATTTTTATACATGCAGTAACTTCATCAAATAAGTCTCATGGTTTTCAAAAACAACTATCCTCTGATAAGAAGTCTCATGGTAATGTTTTTTTAAATTATTATCGACCTTTATTGGTAAGTTTATGCTTAAACTACATAAGATATGTTTTTTAGAACAACAAACTAATTAACTTTTAAGATATATTTATATATATATAAAGTCTATTTCAAGATGCAAAAACTTGCAGGACTAGAGTTTTGTGCTTATGCACTCCTCAGCTGCAAAGCTCAAAAAAAAAACACTGAAATGAAAGTTTATTGTTTATTAGTAAGTTGTTATTGCACAAGCCATTTTGCATGATTTTTGATAGTTTAAAAATTACCTCATAATCTAGTTATGCTCAACTTTAAACTTTCATAATATTTTCATAATACATTGGTTATTCACTTATCTGGACTTCACTTATCCGGACGCTCACTTATCCGGACAGTTTTGGTCAGAAAAAAATTCAAAAAAAGTTCAACAGTAAACACAAAAATTCTTTCAAAAAGTTTCACAACTTTTTAAATTCCATGAATTTTGTGCTGAAAAAAGTGGAAAAACTATAAAACAAACGTCTATTATTTCTTATTTTAGTAAAACTTCCAAAAAAAACTAGCTTGTTAGGAAAGATATGTTTCTGTTGAAAATCAACTTTAAACTTAGTCAAAGTTTCTTGTTTTCTTTCTGTCTGTTTTATTTTCTTTTTATTTAAGTTTTTTTTTTCGTTTAAAGAGATAGGTTTACTTTTTTTTTTTTGTTTTTAAAGATAAATTTAATTTATATTTTCTCTTAAACAAAAATTAATCTTCTTTTTAAATTAATAGTTAGGACATGTGGAATTGCAAATGATGAATTTTACTTGCTTGACCCTCAAAAAGCGTGTATAGTTGCAGAGGGTTTGTAAGTTTTTCTACCTTGGAAAAAATAAATTAATTAACCTTAAGTTTAGCTTTTATAACTAATCATTTAATTGTATGCTACACACAATTACTATGTATTTGTTTTTACCATAAAACTTTTTTTATGCATTGCATTATATGCAGCAGTTATATTATTATATGAAAAAATTGATATTTTGTACTTATCCAGATTTTTGGTTATCCTGACATGTTTACAGAAAAGTCTTACCCAACGTGTCCGGATAAGTGAATAAGCACTGTACTTTCAAATTGAAGCTTGAACAATCACCTTATTTTATGGGAAAAATATATAATTATTGGAAAAGAACAATTTTAAAAACACTGGTACATATGTTTCATAAAGCTAAATGCTTTAAACATCAGCCAGTTCAACTTGAAATAAAAAGCACTTTACTAAACATAGATGCAAAATTTAAACAAAAAAAAAACAAAAACAGTATGACGTAATATATATATATATATATAAATATATATAGTGTATTGATTTGAACAACATAAAAAGACGCTCAAAATACTTTGTCCAAAGACCTGATGTACAATACACCTTTTGGTTATCCAATCGCACATCAGTTTCAAGGTCTTGTCCAGGATACAGCCAGTTTTGTTAAAAATATTTGATACAAACTATTGAAGAGAAACTTTTCATGACTGAAGTTCTTAGATTTGTAAAAATATGATAAATTCTACTTTTAAATTTTTTAATTAATTTACTTTAAGTCTTCAAAACCATCCTTTTTTTCAAATTTCTTCTTCATTGAAGAAAAAAATATCTTAAACTTTATAATTATATTCAACATAACAGGAACTGGTGCATACTTAATGATTTACTCTGATAAATACTAAGAACATTAAGCATCAAGTTTTAGGTGTCTGTTTTATCTAATATACATAATATCATATGCTTACTATTCATAAATGACTTCTAGCTTACAGTGAAAATTATTATTTAAATGAAGGCACTTTAAGAAAATTTATTTTAAGGTTTTCAAAATTGTTTTACAATCCATAAAATCCTCCAGAAAACGTTTATAGTTGCACGAGGTAGAACGTAAGACTGATGTTTTTTATCATAAAAGAAAAATTAAAATAAGAGAATTTAGTTTGTTAAGTGAGCATGAAGGAATTAGCTTAAATAAATCGTTCAGTTTTAAGTTTTTTCGAATAAATTTAAAAAAAATGTTTCAAGTATTTGTTTAAAGTTCTACTTGCATATAATTAAGTGAATAAAGATGTCGGTTAGAACATGCAGAATAGTTTTATATTAAAATTTAGAAAATTTTAACACATAAGTTTTTTAAAGTAATTGAAGTATATGCTTTACTTTTTTATTTAAGAATATGTAAAATAAGTATTCTTAATCATTTTATACAGTTTATTCTAATTTTTAAACGAAGGAAATTATTAAATTATAATAATAAACTTCATTTTCTCTTAATAGTTTGAAAAAATGTTTTTTTTAATTTTAACTTTGATCAACAAAGTTTTTGATTATAAAATTTAACCAAAAAGTTATATTAGTTAATAATATGGTATTTCAAAATTTTTAACTGTTTTCAAAATCATTCTTTAGTTCATACAATAAAAATTTTGTTAGAAGAGCGCAACTTTGAAAAAAGTTAAGATAAACATTTTATTTTTACTTAAAAGGGGTTAGAAATAAACTTTGTTTTTAATTAACCTACAACTTATTAGATATTTTTATTATTTACTAAATTGCGCGAACAAAAACATTTATTTCTAAAAATATCGAAAAAGTTTAAAAAAAAAAACAATACTAAAACAATTAACCTTTCTTAAAAAATAACTGTACAAATTTAGTAATGCAACTCTTAAAAGAAAACTTATCTGGCATTTAGTTTTTCGCATCGCTTAAATTTAAAAAAGTAATTGAAATGACAAGTTATTGGTGTTCTGGACGAAACGTTAAAGTGTATTTAAGTGGTGCACGACTTAGTAACCAAACAATTTTTTGTACACCAGGTTCTAGAACCAATTATTTTGAGCGATTGTTTTGTTAAATAAGTATTTTTTATAAGATAACCAGAGTCAAAGTCTTCTAAAACAATTTTTCTTAGTGCAGTATGTTGAATTATTTCTTAAATTGTTATAGAATACTTTTATGAAAAAACTTATAGTAATAAAGTGTATGTTAGAAGTAATAATAATCTCAAAGAAATTAACCAAAAGATTTCATCCAACAATAATTTCTAAAGTAAAAAAAAAAATATATATAAATATGTTTTAGATAGTTAATTTCAATTTTTAGTAACAAAACTTACTAATCTGTCAAATAAACACACTACTACACTAAAAAATATTTTCTAAATATTTTAATTTTAATGTTTTTATTAAAATAAGTAGAAAAATAGTTGCAATATTAACAAGTCTATTCTTATGCTACAAGTTGAAAAGTAAAACTATTTTATAACACCAAGTAAGAGTAAGTGTCAAAAACAGATTTGATAAATAATCATCTTATGTACTTTAAAAAACTATAAAACGAATTTTTCATTTCTGCTACATGCTAAGTTGTAAACTCTTTGAAATTTTTGATAAAGTAAAAGATCTTGTAAAGTTCGTCAAAACTAATTTAACAAAAATATCGGCGAAAGTCTACAGAATCAAAGGCTGAAATTTCATATGCCTTGAGACAGGCTAAAGCTTACAAGGTTTGATTATACTAATTCGATCATCAATCCACATTCCACAAGCTTTCGGTAGACTGAGAACGGTTTCGTCCTGATTGAGACATATCAGTCAGTCACAACTGAAAAACTTGCAATCTTCTGTATACAAACGGTTTATATATGCAAGCATGAAGCAACAATTTACTGGAATTGATCAGTGACGTCAGCATTGTCTTATGCGGTGCAACGTTCAATACATTGTCCACTAGACAAGACATCTGGTACGCTCGTTTACGTTTACGCTAATGTTTTTGTTGATCGTATTCAAAACGAGCCTACCAGATGTATTGACTAGTGGACAGTTTTTTGGACGTTGCACAGTAAAAGACAAGTCTGAAGACACTGATCAATGCCAGCAAATGTCGTAACTAGGACGAAACCGGTTTCAGTCCACCGAAAGCTTGTGGTCTGATGTTTGAATTGGTATGATCAAACCTTGATAAGTAAGTTAATGTGAAGCTTAATTAGGGAGTTTCCCAGCTAAGAAAAGTTTTCATTGATACAAATTGATTCATTATATTGGGACCCAGTTTACTTCCTTTAACTAACTCTTTTCAATCTCTGCTTACATCATTACAAACTGTGAAAATTTTATTTAGAAAATATTTTTAAATGATACTAACATAAAAGAATTAAATTAATTACAACCATACTTGTTATTTCATAAATAATAATAATTAAATTAAACATTTAGTGATAGAAACAAATGGATCCTGATGCAAATGTAAGTAATGATGATGCAACCCTGCTTTCTAATGATGAGCTTGATAATGTATATACTCCTCCTTCAAGCACTCAGCTTGATGAGGAAAATATGATCCTGCAAAGTGCAGTTTTTATCGAAGATGCTTTGCAGTACAAAAGTATTCATCACAAAACTTCTGTGCAATCTCTAAAATTATACAGGTGGTATTTTTCTCGACCCGTCCAAGCTTGCATTCAAATATCTGTGGCCATGTTACTGTTAGTAGGTTTTTTTGAAACACCTTCAAGTTTGAGTTATACATCTGATCCTAGAAGAAACCCTCAAAGGTATATTAATAGTAATTTTCAAAGTACCATTTTTAGAAAACTTTATTTTATATTTTTAGCTACACTCATTTTACAACTTAAATTTTATTACATAGTTGATCAAGTTAATCTTTAATAAATAATTTTTTTAAATAGTAATATGTTGCTTTTAAAACAGATATGAGCTACCTTTTGGGTATATTGAAGGTATAGAAATTGTAGGTTTGTTGTTGTTACTTGCTTCAAATATTGTTCAAGCATTTTTGACAAACAATGCCCATACACCATATTTGTTATGGAACAAAAATCGTTGGTTATGCATTGGATTTTTGGTAATTTTTGCTTCTTTTGTGGATTTAACAGTCTCACTTGCTCTAGGACCATCATCACAATATGAGTAAGTTTTGTATATAAAAACAAGTGTATAAGTTGTAAAACACTTATGCTACAGCATATGTATAGGTATAATTGTGTTTTTATACTAATTAATACAAATAACAATTTGTTTTTCAAATTTTTATTCTAATTGCAGTTAATATATATATATATATATATATATCTATATATATATATATATATTATATATAGATGAATATAATTAAAACAAAAGTTTTATTGAATTTATTGCTTTACAAATGTTTCTCACTTATGCTATGGTCACAAGCAAATAAACTAATAAGCAACAATGGATAAAAACTTAATATAGTTTTAGCAGGAACTGGTCTAAATTGCACAAAAACAAAATTGCACAAATGCACAAAATTGCATAAAGCCAAATTTGCACTAGGGCACAAAATTTCAAGAAGACAATTTTGCACGAGTTACATTTTTGCACAAGAGTATAGAAGGGTTAGGGGTAACAGTGATAGTAAAACTAAAAATAGATAAACAACTTATAAAAATTTAAAAACAAAAAAAAAAAAAAAATATTAAAAAAGAAATCTAACCACCAAGGGTAAGGATTAGGGGTCACAGTGATGATAAAAAAAAATAAAATTACTAAAAAAAATAATTAGCCAGTACAAAAATGCCTCTGTGCAAAATTGTCTGCTCATGCAAAAGTGTCTTTGTCCAAAAGTATCTTTGAGAAATTTTGTGCACTTGTGAAATTTTGTCCCCTTGTGCAATTTCGTTCACTCGTGCAAACTTAACAGCTACCCAGTTTTAGCGGGTGGGTGTCACTTTTGCAGGAGCGTCACTTTAGCATGAGGGGACACTTTTGCACAAAAACAATTTTGCACAAGTTGAAAAAAAAAAAATTTTTTGTTAACTTTAATATTTTTTTTTACTTTAACCATTACCCCTTACCTTTGGTGGGTAATTTTTTTTGTATATTTTTATAAGTTTTTTTCCCTGTTTTTTTTGATAATTTTCATTAAGTAAATATTTTCTTCTATTACTGTTATCCCTTACCCTTCCTCAATCCGTAACTTTTTTGTATCCTTTTTTTATTAGTTTATTTATTTTTTGTCTAGTTTTTATTTTATTTTGTAATTTTTTTTTTAATTTTTTTATTTTTATTATCACTATTACCACTAACCAGGGTTGCCACACACTCAGGGAACTCAGGGAATTCAGAAACTCAGGGAATTTTCAAGTTATAGAAAATCTTAGGGATACTCAGGGAAACTCAGGGATTTTTGATTCTTTTTTTAAACTCAGGGAAACTCAGGGCAGTTTTGATTTTTTCTAAAAATTTCAGGGAAATTTTAAGATTTTTAAAAAAATCTCAGGGAATTTTTTTTTAGATCTAGAATGAGATTAAGTTAATCCAGTTTCAAAATTTTGTTCAAAACAGTCAATTTTATTTATTTTTAAGTGCTTATTAAGAAATTTTTAAGCTTTGCGGCTAGTTCTTCAATATTAATAGAATTAACATTGTAATTTTTTTATAAACAATAAAATTGTTAAGGATTTAAAAAAACTCAGGGAAGTTTAAGGTTACTCAGGGAAGTTTCTAGTCAATCAGGGAAGATTTTTGACCCAAAGAGTGGCAACCCTGACTGACCCTTACTCTTGGTCAATAAACTTTTTTTTTTTATTAATTATTTTTTTTTAGTGTCGTTTTTTTACTTTAATAATTTAATTTTCTTTTTCTTTTTTTTTACTCTCATGTAAAAATGACCCTTTGCACAAATGTGAACCGGTGTGTAAAAGTGACTCCTTGCGCAAAAGTGTCCCCTTGTGCTAAAGTGACGCTGTTGCAAAAGAGTTGCTGTGTAAATTTATCCACTTGTGCAAAAGTAACCCGTTCCCAGTTTTAGCATGGTATCTAGGGTAATTAAATAGTTGAGTGAATGTAAGTAATTTTAAGTAAAGTAAATTAACAAAAATTTAAGTAGTGTTAAGTAAAGTCAATTAATATCAACATAAAATACAACAACTACAAAAAAGCAATACTTAAATAACAAAATTTCAAAACCATTAATAAAAACAAAGGTAGGTAAAAACCTGGATCTAAACAATTAAGATTTCAGTTAAAATTTTGTGAAATGCTTACATTTTCCAACCAACTCCGATCTTAGATTTATAAGTTTTTGTTGTCTGCAAATATGATTTTAAGTCTCTTCAATTTGCAGAGAGTGCAAATTTTTCCTGGTCTATTTTGATTTGTAGAAAAAGTAATTTCCCATTTTATCATTTTTTCCAATCAATGTTATCATTTTTTATTTTGTGGATGAACTTACTTAATCCTGTACTTTCCTTTTGTATTGTTGTTCTAAAAGCTTGCGTATGTTCATAAAATCTTGCTTTGAATTGTCTTCCAGTTGATCCAATATAAATAATTTCCTTATTCTTATGCACAGCTGTTACTTTGTATAAGACTCCTTTGGTGAGACATTCCCTGTTAATCGGCTTTAGATCTACAATTACAAGTGGTCAGTTATTTTGTTTGAATTGAAGAGTTTTATGATTATGATTTGAGATTTCTTTCTCGAAGTTAGACAAACAGGAATAAGAAAACTTTATTGTATTTCACTGAATATGGTACCATAAAAACCTAATTTTAGAAAATATTTGAATATCAGGTTTAAAAGTTCTGTTCCTATATTTGTTTTAATACAACCAATGAAGAGGGGGTTGTAATACTTTTTTTTTCCTTAATTTTCTTCTTGTACTTCCCATAGGATTATCTTGAACATATGACAGCGATGTTTTAAAGACACTATTTTTGAAAGTCTTTTCATAGAAAACTTTTATTTATACAAAGATTTGTTTTGTTTTATATAAAGATGATGATATTTTTGGGATCATAGATGGAATTTTTTTTTTTTTTAGATATTGATGATTATAATTGAAATTCATATAGGTGTTCATGGCATTCTATTTTCTGTATAATAGATTTATTGTCTTTTCCAAGTCCTTAGTTATACCTAAAAAGCCACTCTTTGTGTACTCAATTCAGTTTTTAATTTTAGGTTATTCTTCTGAAATGATTTCGTTATAGATTTCCCCAAGAGGTTAATTGTTCTTGGTGATGTTTTTTTACCGTAACCGTAACTGATAAAGACCACAACTAGTTGTGTCTATTTTTTTATTATCAATTAGCTCATATAAAATAAATAATCCCACCAATTCACAAATTTCTGCTCCGTGGTAACTTCCCATCAGAACATCAAAAAGATCATGCGCAGAATTCTTTTTGATCCAACACTTGCTTTAAAAAAATGAAATGGTTTTACAGGAGTGAAGTATGATATCAGTTTGATATAACTATAGACTGTACTATCTTACTGTTATCTTAACTAAAGCAAAAGTAGTATGAGTTTCTAAGAGAAACTAAAACAAGATTAAATTTTAGAAAAATATTGATCAGAAGTTCTAACAAAATCAAACTTAAAAATGTTTAACAAAAACTCTAAAATGGAAAACTATGATAAAGAAAAATATACATAAATTATTTATGTAAAAATACCAATACAGTCTTAAATTTTATAGCTAAATACTTTCTGGCACAATAAAGTCCTTTCATAGGCGTAACCACAAGGCAAGTGTTCTCTTAAATAGACCATTAAAGTTTTAACACTCTCTTCTTACGTTTTACTTTTAATAAGTTCAGTAGTAGTAGCACTATTGGGATGATCAATGAAAGTTTTTTTAATTTCTAATAAATAATATTCCTTCAATGACATCAAATAAACAAAAGATGTGATTTGAATTCAGCTGACTACAATTAAAAATAATACAATAAATATAAGTGGTTGTAAACTGTAAACAAACAAATAAAAACTTAGAAAACCTTTGAAATAAAAACAAGAAAGAAAGGACTTGTACATAATTTTTTCTAAAATTTTATTGTCAAAATATAAAACAACTAATCTTAAAGTTAAACACAAACCATAGCCATATATATAAACAGTTTTAATTAAGCTTTTTAATATTTTTTTAAATAAAGTGATTTTTTATTAAAAAGCTAGCTTTCAGTTTAGATGTTTTTATAGTTTTGTATCAAATAAGAAGCACATATTTTTAAATGTATGGTGTATTTTTTAGTTTGACTTATACATTTTTACTCATATTACTTAAATTTTTGTCTGTGTACTATTTTTATACCAATAAATGATACTTTGCTGAATAAAACATCAAAACTAAAGCATACCAGTGTCTGTTTAGTTTCTTATTGGTTAACAATTAGTGTTTTTTGTATCAAATATAACAAAGTAAATATTTAGATTGTTTAAACTAAAGTAGTATTAAAAGAATATTCATTTAATATAGATTTTTTTAATTTTATTTAGACACCTATATTTTTATAAAGTTTCAACTTTTGTTAATTGAAAATAATCTTAAAAGTTGTTTTCAAGAAAGAAACTAAAATTTTTATCAAAGTAGTTTTTAAATTGAAATAAAAAAATATTAATAGTGTAATATATAGTATTATGTGAATAGTATACAAGTATTCTATATATACTTTTGCTACTTAAGAAATCAAAACTATGATAATTTAAAGCTCTATTTTTCAATTTTTATAGTTTTTGTTACAGTTCTATTCATATAAAGCACAACTAATTAATAATTTTAAGTATGAAACCTATAAAAGTTTCATAAAGTTTGGTAATTAAAAAAAAATATTACATTATATAGAGTTACCTTTAGAAGATTGTTACGTCCTTATTTTCTTGCACAAAATACAACTATGCTGAAGAAAACACTCAAGGCAATGTGGAACACAATGCCTGAAATTGTTTCAGTTCTCACTTTACTGGCTTTGCACTTGTACTTTTTTACTGTTTTTGGTATGCTGTTATTTCCAAAAGTAAGTTTTAGTTTTTGAGTTATAACATTCATTCATAAGTTATTTATTTTTACGTGTTGTGTAAATTTAAAAACTGTTCTTTTTTTGCACACATATGAGTAGTTTAATACTAAGTGGAATTATAATTGTATAATGAATTGTTTCAAAATTAAAACACAATGAAAAAGTTCAATTGTTTTTTTTATTAGCTTACCTACTTTCGGTATTCATTAAATTTAAATACACATTAATAAATCAATTAAAAACTCATTAACATTTTTATCTCCAAACTTATCAATTAAAATGTTAATTTAAACTTGAAAATAGCACTAGTAAGCGTAAATAGTGTGGTCAATCAAAAAACTTACAAAAAAAAATTAGTTATTAACATAAACTTAAAAATAATGTTTTAAACATACTGTCAATATTAAAATTCTAATAAGTAAAATTTGGTATCAAATTTTATTAGTTTGCCAACAGCATAACTTAAATAGATGAAAATATTTAGCATATAGATTTTTGTTGTATTTGTTTTAAGTTTAAGTGTTTAAACTATATCTGTAAATATATTTACATCAGTTTATAGTATAATAAGAGGGTTCTTTAACATGAAGCATAGTAAATAAAAAAAAATTAAAAAAAATATTAAAAAATCACGTGATATTTGACTTTAACTTAATAGTATCTTCTTTCCATGGAATCAAACTTCTGTACTAAAACATATAATATAAATTAGGCAGGTCAAATACAAAATGGAACGAGAGTTCCTGGTGGTGAGTTGAACACAACCGAGTCAATAAATTACTTCAGTGATCTTGGAACAGGTGCAATGTCGCTATTAGTTCTGCTCACAACAGCTAATAACCCGGATGTAATGATGCCTGCATACTCTGAACACAGGTCGGTTTGCAGTATAAGGATGAATCAAACCAACTTATAATTAAAATTATAATGCATTTATTTAATAGCGCATTAGAAATATTGAGTTTTTTCATTTTTTGACATTTTAAAATTGTTTTTACATTTTCACTAACCTGTACGACTTTGTGTAAAACAGCCAATAGAAGTCTAAATATATTATACTTCAAGTTCAAATAAGTTTATTTTTATGAAACGTCAGCAATTCAGCATAGTTGGCTCGTTTCTATGATAATTTTACATAGTTTTAGACCAATTTAGGCTTGTTTGAACTACTCTTTTTATTTTGTTGGGAATAATTTTCATTCCTTTAAATTTCTTTTTTATTGCTAATAAAGCTAAAAAACGTTGAATGTTAAAACTTTTGTATATCATAAAAAATTAACAATATTTGCTTCCAATCCAAATGTACTGTACACTTTTTAAAATGTTCAATAGGTGCATATTTTTTTCGGATTTGTTCTGTCACAAAGTTTTGTTTTAAACTATTTAGTAAACATTTCTTTTTTATTGCTAATAAAGCTAAAAAACGTTGAATGTTAAAACTTTTGTATATCATAAAAAATTAACAATATTTACTTCCAATCCAAATGTACTGTACACTTTTTAAAATGTTCAATAGGTGCATATTTTTTTCGGATTTGTTCTGTCACAAAGTTTTGTTTTAAACTATTTAGTAAACTATTTAGTAATAATTTATAAATGCTTTAGAATACATAGAGTATATGCCTTAGTTTTATAAAAATACAGGTATTTACAACCAAAATAAAATACAAGAAATTTTTGCAAAGAATTTTAACAAAAAACAACTATTATTAAAAAGTTTTCTTTAGTATGTAATTTATGACATTTTAAAATCTATATTCTATTGGCGAAAAAAATTTGGAAATCAGTCAGAGTTTTTCAAAGTGTTCACTAACTTAAACAATTTTATATAAAAGTATTTTTATTGGATATTTTTAAAAATCTTAATACCTTTAGTTAAATTTTTTTTTTTGTTAAGTACAAAATAGTCTGGTTTATATTGAAAATTACTTTTTATACGTAGACATTTTCATGCATAATAATGAATAGTTAATAATATAGTGCATAATGATTTTTAATCATTTATTTTTTATTTTGAAAAGGTTATATTCTTTGTACTTCATCGCCTTTTCATTGGTAGGAACTTACTTGATATTTAATTTACTCACTGCAATTATCTATAACCAATTTCAAGGTTATTTCAAAGACTCCATGCAGGTTTGTTTTTACTTTTATATTATCAAAGTTAGTTGTAGATTAGTTTTTAGTCTGTTAATATAATTATACTAGTACTCTTTATCTTTCTTAAATATTTACTATTTTGAATAAATCTACATAACTGTATTGATTTAGAACTATATTTTAGAGTTTAAGTCTACTATCTTTATATTACTTGTAACAACCGACGAGTGTTTAAATAGATCTAAAAAAATTTAAGTTTTAATTATAAATTTTTAAAACAGTCGAGTTATTCGCGACGATGTTTTGCAATAAGCGCAGCATTTTGCTCACTCTTACGTCATAAACGAACAAATCAGCAAGTGCTAAGTTTAGACCGCGGGGAAGGTGTAAGCACAAGTTCAAGGTCTAAGTAAGTTTGATTTTTACAAAAAATAAATCAAATAAGTATTATATGTTTTTTAATAATACGAGTTATTTGTAATTTTTCAGTTGAACTACTGTTTATAAATTAACATTTACAAATGAAAGTTATGCTAAAACTGTGTGTAATGAAAGACGTTTACAAAATTAAGATACCAATTATTTGTATTTAAGAAAACTTTTATCATATATCAGGTTTAATTGAGCAATGCTTTCAAAATTTAACTAATTTCCTTTTAAAATAAAATAAATAGTCACAAGACTAATTAATCAAACAAAAAATACGAGTAAACTTAAAAAACCTCAACAAAATATAATTTAAAAAAAAGGTTAATTAATCTTGTAAGTTTTTTTTTTTGAAGATAAATTAGTTATATTTTGAAAGCATTGCTCAATCAAACCTGTTATTGCAATTAATTGGTGAATGTACTAAAACAACTTTTCTTAAAACAATGCTGTTAACTTTTTAGCTGGACTATTTAGAATATTGAATTATTTTTAAGTTATAACCCAAAAAATTAATCTGTTGTTTAAGAAATTATCGTCTGAGTTTTTATCAGAAAATTTAAAGGAACAAGAAAAAATTAAAACTTAAAGTTATAGACTTTTGATACAAGTCATAAATATAGTTTAATGTGATTGCTTGAAAAAAATTCTATAAAACAGCAATATACCGAATAAAAGTTGTAGACTTTTAAAGATATAAAAATAGTTTATTGTAACTCCTATTTAAAACAGTAATGTACCGCTGTCATCCGTTGAAGAAATGGTGTCAACTGTAAATTTCACACATGAGCAAAAAAGCTACTTGAAAAACCAGATCAGCCAGCTCAGTGAAGCTGGTAATTTTAATGGTAGTTTTGATGAGGACCAGTTTTTTACCGTTTTCATAGACATGGATTGTCAAAAACCGCCTGAACTTGTATCTTTGTTGTATGGTACGCTGTAGTTACTATAAGTTTTATAAAAATAATTTGCGTCTAGTGTATACTTAAGTCATTTTTTGAATATCTATTTATAGTAAATAATAATGCAATTGGTGAAAGTGTAAAAATACATTTAGAACTTTAGTACTTCATTGGTTTTTTAAGCTAAGTATATGCGAAATAAAACATTGCTAATTCAGCGCTTTTTATTTCAGCACCTCAGTATCACAATAAAGTTTTGCGCTTTGTACAAAACATGACTAGAGAGAGATGGTTCGACGTGGTTGGTAACTTTGTTGTTCTTCTTAATGCTATTTTGCTGACTGTTGAAATTGGAATCCATTATCAAGAGGATTTCCACGAAGTTTTCAGTCGGTTAAACATAATCAACTATGTTTTTGTAGGTAAGGTTGCTTTTGAACTTATTTTTTATGTATTATAACATTTCTTCAATTTAAAATGTTATTAAATATACCTCCAGAAACATTTGCAGTTTAAATATTTATCATTTCAGTTTACTACGTGTTAGAGCAAACATTTAAATTGATAGCAAAAGGCAAGCAGTATTTTGTTGATTGGCAATGTTTGTATGAAGGTATCATTTCACTTGCCTTATTCGCTATTGAGTTGGCACAACTTGTAATGTACGGTTTCACTGTGTTAGTTAACATTTTCACTAGTCGTCAAATACATATGTAAAATAGTTTTGAATGTTTAAAATGTGTACAATTATTTTATTAGCTTAAAATTAACTGATGTCATCTGAAGTAACTAATGAAAATATGTTTGTTTAGTGGTAAAGTTTGAAGAACATAGTTGTTTGTATTGATAATCTGTGAGATGTAAAAAAAATATTTTATTTGTTTTATAATTAAATAAGTACTTTCTTTGCTAATTTGTTTTATTTTATAAACAAACGTGTATTACAGTATATATAGATATAAACATTTCTCAAAGTATGCACATAAACAGGGTTCGTGCGCGTCAGGCTAAGTCAGGCTAAATCAGTTTTTTTGAAAAAAGTTGAAAAACGTCAGGCTAAATCAGTTTTTATCTTTAAAAATTTGAGAATCTCAGTTTTTGTCAGTTCAAATGCATGAAATTTTTTTAATTAAGAATAAATTGAGATGTGAATTTATTTCTAAATAAAAATTTAGTTATTAAAGACAAAATCAGTCAGTATTTGTAAAAATAAGTGCTTAAAACCTTTTGTTGAATCTCTTAATTAATTTTAAGTTTCTTCATTATTTTGTTTTTAGTAGATTATATACGTCATAATTATAAAAATTCATAAAAAAGTACAGTTTAAACATTACAGTTTAGTTCAACAACTTAGTTGTGTGTCTGAATTTGTTTACATGAGCTTTGTTTTTCAGAGCTTAGTTGGTTAAACTGTTTTAATTTCTAATATAAAGGCTTTATACCAAATACTTTTTAGATTAATACTGTAAGCAGTTTGTTCATATATTTTATTTTCTGTTCATTCAAAGTTATTAGAGATATTCACAAGACTAAAACTTAGCTTAAAGATATAAGTTTCATAAGTAGTAGAATCATATTTTGCAAGTTAATGAGTTGATAGTAACTTTTATATTACTCTTTTTAAATGTTTCAGTTTATTATAACGCTTAGATAATTTTACTTAGCAAAATGAAGCTTATTTTAAAATTTAGTTTTTTTATTTAAAAAGTTCAAATTAAGTGATAAAAGCATGTATTTTAAAAACAGGTATATGATAAACTTATTGTTTTCAAAATTATGTTGTTAATGAAAAGATAAGTTTTAGAGTCCAGATCATGTGTTTAATACTTATCTTTATGTATTCGTTTAAAAGGATTCTTTGAAATAACTTATGTAATATCATGATTAGTTTAATTACTTATTTTAAAAAGGGCCATAGGGGGGGTAGGCCATGTTTTTTACAAGTTGATCTTATTTTATAGAGTTTTTACTAAGCTTCAAGTTGCTTTTTACCGTTTTTAAAAATTCGAATTAGTTTTTGAGATATGACCGGCCAAAGTCGGGCCGCATAACAGGTTCCTTATGGGGAAGGAAAAACTAAAATGGCGAAAAAAGACTAATGCATTCAAATCTATCTCCTCCTTCATTTTTTAAGCAATCTTCTTCAAACTTTCACAGTCTATTCTTTATACAATAACAAAAAAACGTTATTTGTGACTTTAAAAAATGTTAAGTAAAAATACCTTTTTTATGAAAAATAAATTTTTTTTTGATAAAAAATCACTTTTTTTTATATTTTTGTCATAAATTTTTTTTTTTTTTAATTTTTGAAATTCACAAATAACGTTTTTTTCTCATAATGTAAGGAACATTTCCTGAAAATTTGAAGAAGATTGCTTGAAAAATGAAGGAGAAGAAAGATTTTAAAGCCTGTTTTTAAAAACTCGAGAAAATCGGCTTTAAAGTTACCCTTTATATACACTTTATAAAGACAACCCTTTATATAACCGGTCATAAAAAAAAAGTTAATTAATATTTTTAAAATCTAAAAAAAGCATCTGAAAGATTATGAAATTTACTATAATATAAGTCTATATGTTATTTTTGGTCAAAAAATGGCTTCTACCCCCCCCTATGGCCTTAAGATGCTTTAATGATAACATAAAGTTTTTGAGAGATGTGTTTAATTACATTTTGTTTTTCTTTTACAGACTTAAACACATTTCTGTTTTAATAAAAGCTTCTGGTCCAGTCATGTAACTTATAATTGACGAATTCAAGTACTAATTGACACGAACCCTGTATATGGGTGATAATAGGTGGATGTAACTAAGACCCAAAATTTAATAAAATTGAATTCATTGAAGCAGAAATTACAATGACCAGTTAAAAATATTAAAGTTGCTGGGTAAGCAATTGATAGATGTTGAAAAATAATTCATTTATATTTTTATTTTCTTTAAAAGTAGTTTTGTGAATACTTTTATTGTGTTAATTTGCTAATTGAGACCCCCCCCCAATACCCAAAATACCTTCTAAAGGTGATTTTTTCTACTTTGAAAAAATGTCAGGCTAAATTGGTCTCTGTCAGGCTAAATGAAAAGGAATTTCGCGCACGAACCCTGCATAAAACTTAATTTTTTGTTTATAAAGTTTGATATTTATTAATCACAAGTTAACACTAGTAACTATTTTTTATTTAGTTAAATGTTCTATACATAGTTAAAACTTTTAATATTTAAGATTTTTTTTATTATTTTATATGAATTATTGAGTAAGTACATACTCAGGGTTACCAAAAAACCTGGAATCTTGGAAAAAACCTGGATTTTGACAGTATAGGCAAAATAAATCTGTAAAAAACCTTGAATTTAAAACTATTTTTACAGGTAAAGTAACGAAAACTCTATTAGATACAAAAAACATATTATATAGACAAAGTTATTTTTGTATCATTATTATTATTTATTAAAACACATTTAAAGTAGCATTAAGTATATTTTCAATGTTGTTATACTATTTAAAACAGTTTTTTACCTAGTTTAATTTTATACTTAAAAAAGAGCAAAAAACATGTTCATTAAAAATTCTGGAAGAAATTTGAAAATCTTGAAAAAATTTTCTAAAAACCTTTTGCAACCTTGTAAGTATTGAATATTTTTAATTACTTGTTTAAGCTAACATCTAATAATAACTTTTAACAAATGTTTACGCCCTGGACAAAACTTGAAATTACATTTATTTGTTCAACTACTGTATACTTGAGTGTTGGCTTTAAATTTCAATATCATAGCTGATGGTTGTGACAAAAAGTTGAGTGAAACATCTGTACGTTTTTTTAATTAATTTTATATTTTTAAATAAAATATTTTAATAAACTTTTAAGTGGTCTAAGTTAAAATTTGTTCATTTAATTATTTCTTTTTACATTTTATTTTAAGTTATTTAACTTGATAAATCAAATCTTTCACACTGAGCCCACCTTAAGGGGTTTATAAATAAAATGGTTTATTTCAAGATGTAAAACTTGAAGGACTCGAGTTTCGTACTTATGCACTCATCAGCTTCAAAACAAGTTCAAAATCTTTACTATATATATAATTAATAGTATGTAATAAATACCAGCCAGGCGACACCTGCAATATCTCTGTGGGACTGCGCCCGAATAGTGAACATGCTGGTGCTCTTGCGCCTCCTGCGGATCATTCCCAATTTCCGTCCGATGGCGCTAGTAACCAGTGTCCTTCTGGACATCATCAAGAGTCTGAAATCGTTCGCGGGAATCATCATAATAATCTACTACTTGTTCGCAGTTGTCGGCATGTGGTGCTTCAGAAACGCCATTCGTCCGCCGACCAACGCGAACGCAACCCTCGGTTTGTTATCACAAAAAATAATAGTTCATTGTTTGTAACTGTTTATAAAAGAAAATATATTTTAAGTAAAATAGAAAATAGTGAGTAAGCTTGTCTTACATTCAGTCAAAGTTGAGTATTTTTGTTTTTTACTTAAATATTAAAGCTGTTTTGTATGTAACACGAAGAGCCTACTTATATTTTTCGCTTCAAGAGGTTTGTTAAAAAACGTTGTAATTTTTATTTTATTTTCAATTGTGAGTTTGATTTTTAGTAGGTCCAAAATTTTTGATTTGTTAGATTCTGTAAAAGCAATAAATGTTTAAGGGCTTAGAACAGGTTTTCCAAAATTCATTTTCATAACCACCCAATTCGCAGTAGTTTAAAAAAATAGTCGCCCTCTTATCACCCCTTTGCTAATTAATAATCACCCATTTAAATTTTAACTTTCCTGCCAGCTACTGCTCCCAGATAGCAAAATCGCTCATTTTGGTAAACCATGGTTTAGTTAGACACATGCAAATGTGTACAAATACTCAAACAAAAGTTTTAACTTAAGCTCTTAAAGTACAAACGATCAGGTTCACAAGTGCCGGAAGACGTGGTGCAATACGAATGTGGGTCGTATGAACAGCTTGGATACTGGGCCAACAACTTTGATGATATGGCTGCTTCTCTGGTAAATTTTATACAGTACATATCATAACCAAATTCAGATATTTAAATAAAATTATTTTACTAGTATAACTATGTTTTACTATATTTATATTTTACATTTGATTTTAATAGTAATACTATACTATTTGAAAAAAATAGTACAATAATACTTTTTTAGATTATTTCTTTTAGTTAGTATGATTTCTACTTTTTAAGTGAAGATTCATAAATGTTGCCAGGTAACGCTGTGGGACATCATGGTGGTCAACAACTGGGGAGTGTTCCTGTTGGCATACAAGCGCGAGGTAGGAAGCGCCAGTCAGCTGTACTTCGTGGTGTGGTGGCTGCTGTGCGCTGTTGTGTGCATCAACCTGTTTGTGGCGCTCATCATCGACAACTTCATTGCGAAATGGGAAAAGTTGGTTCATATTTTGTGTTTTTGTGTTGGCCCATAGTATAATATAAAGAAGTTTTTCTAGTTGTATATTTTATTCAAATTCTAGCTATAAGTATGCTTTTTTTTGGTTAAAAACATTCAAGTATTGAGATCAAATCACATTTAATTCATAAGTAGTTCGCTAAAACTTTATCTTTTCTATTTGAAGTTTGATTCAAGAAGACTCTGCAGTCAGAAACACAGTTCAATCTTTGTTTTTGAAGCATCTGAAAAAACCGAGTGAAGCTCGAATAATGAAGGAACTGAGCAAGCATCCCGACTTGCTCCCTCATCTGCAAAACTTGAAAACTAGCAGCAGTTGCTGAAGACGTTAAAACTTTTTTAGAGGTAGAATGTAAATGGTTTTACATTAAAGTGCTAATAACAGACTTCAAGTTGTTTTTCACAAAGTTTAACACAGGAAAACTTCATCGGCTTTCAATAATTTATTACTACCCAAAATAAACAACGTCTATAAGAGAAGTTTATAATCTTGTAGACCTTTATAACGTTTAGTTATCATCAAAAAAGCATTTGAATACTAATTTTTTTATTTTTGAAGTTTTCTTTGTTTTATGTTAATTTTTTAATACCTTTGTGTTTGTTGCATTTATCATTGCAATTTTAAATGTTTTATTTTTTCAAATTACAAATCATATGTTTTAAGTTGACTAATACCCAAGTTGGCAATCATGATAACTTGTTTGAGAAAACTTTAAATTCATCCTTCATTATATAACTATTTTTGAACAAAAATTCAGTTTTAAAACGAAAAAGCTTTAATCGAACTTCGAAAATTGTAACATCAATTTTTTGTGCTGCTACTTTTTAGTTATAAATTATTTTGTGTGCTATCATAATTCAATATCGTTTTATCATTAGGTATTGTGCAAAAAAAAAAGAATAAACTTTTTAACTTAAAATGATTTATTGTTTTATGAGTATTCAAGGTAAAAGTTTAAGTTAAATTTTTATTTTAAACTTCATTGAATTTCTTATCACTAATAAGAAATAAAAAGTATTAATAAAAAAACAAGTTATTCTCAAAAAAATTTAAAGAAGGGTTTATCTTAACTCAGAAAGTTCTTAAATTTTTAACGTTTATTAATACCCTTGTCTCTTCAAACAATATTTAATTAATTGGAAACAAAAAAATAGTTATAAATCTCTAAAAAATAATAAAATTTAGGTAGGTACTTAAGTTTGTCAAACTTCTTTATTATATAAAATATTGTTTTAAAATAATTAATTTGTATAAGCAAATATTTTTGCTTTATTTTTTAGTTTTTTGTGGAATGACACTTACAAGCTTTTTACTTTTTTTTAACTATTAGTTAAGCATTCATACATTAAAGTTTTCTCATTGGTCTTTAGCTGTTTTTTGCTTATTTTCGCTATTTTTTATTAGCAAAATAATGATAAAATGACATTTTTTATTTTCAAATATGGTTATTGTGAATACCTATGATCAAAAATTATGCATATTAATTTTGAATGAAATATTTTTAGTGATTTTGCTTATTTTTAAGTTTTTCTAAGTAAAGTATTTTAAGTAGCTTTTAAAAACGCACTGGTATAAATGATTTTTTTGCATATTACAACAAATTTCTTTAAATTAAATAGTTTTAAGTAACAAAGCTATTTACTTTTGATTTGTGAGTATTTAATAAACTCAAAATAATATAGTTGTAATACAAGTTAAACTTAACTTTTTATTTTAAAGCATACCTTAACTAGTTTTTAAAAAAGTTTATTGAACGCAATAAAAATTAATGCTCAAAAGTTGGTTGTCTAAGAACCTGGTGTATAAGAAGACCTTTTGGTTATCGAGCTTTACACTAACTGTTTACTTTGTCTGTTTTGTGTTATAAAACAGAAAAAAAAATGTATCATTTAAGATTTGTATTTTTATAAAAGTAGAACATATAAGAAGGAGAATAACACATAAAAAAACACACTATACGAAAATTTACTCAAAATAACTAAACATAAAAAAGTGTATTTAAAAAGAAGAATATTTTTTTGTTTATAACTTAGGCCTGTTTACTTATTTGAAATTGTACATAACTCAAAACAAACATTATGTACCTATAGATCCATTCATAACCACATAAAAAACCAGCAAAGAAATACTATTGACGTTGTTTACTAGAATAATATTTTTATAAGAAGAAAAACTAGTTAAGATATTCATTACTTTTTAAACTTAATTTAGTTGAAAATATAGTAAATTAAAATTTTTAAAGCAACTATACCAAAGTATTTGTAAATGTACCTATACAAATTAAATTATTAAATGAGATTTTAGTTATAGTACAAATCAGCAGTTCTTAAAATTTTGTTTAATCTTTACCATTTTTGGAAATATATTACCAAATTTACCTACATATACAAAAAAGTTTTTAATTTTGAGGTAAAAAACTAGATTTTTGAACTTAGAGCTTAAAAAATCGTAAAGATTAAAAAGTTAAACTTGTAAATTAAAAAGACATTTAAGAGGCATCAATTTAAATAACTCGTAACAAAGAAAATTGACCCCCTAAAACAAAGAAATATGCCCCCAAGTTAAGAATCGCTGATCAAAACCTAATTAAAATGTAATATTATTTGCTAAAATCTAGACTGGATAGTTGTAACCAAAACCAATTTTTACACTTAGCAGGTTTTAATTTCTTTGGTGTAGTAATTATCGGTATAATCCTAAAACATATGAAACTAATATTCTCATATAAACTTTTTGTAATTTAACTATTTAACTGCTTTTTTAGTAAAAAAAGTTCAGATTGACCTTAAACATACTTAATTATCATTGTATAAACTTGGTTTTAAGTTAAAACTTCAATATTTGTTTTACAATTTAAACTTATTTTACTAACCTTGCACTAATGTGTATTAGTAATTGCTACTTATAAGATTTAAACAAGTAAAACCAAACTATCGAAACCCGTTTAAGTTTCAGATGAATTATTATTTTTTGTTTAAATTAAGACTTCTAAAAAACAAAAAGTCAATTACAATTAATTATTTATTGCCAACTACATTAAGTAAATTAAAAAAAAGAATAAAAAAACGGTTATTTTTTATCATACGTTTATTAATAATCCAACACCAGTAGTGTTTTTTTTACAAAAGACTTATTTCTATTATATATTAAATCAGAATTGTAGCTAATAAATAAAACCTTGAACAAAATAGAACAAAATCACATTTTGAAATTTTGTTTTGATCAATACATTTAATATTTGAATTAAATGTTATCTTTTTGGTTACTAGTCTAAATTGTTTTAACAAAAAAAAATATTGTGAAATTGAAACAAGTTATTTTAAATATAAAGTATTTCATTTTACTTCAATTTAGATTGCAATTACACAAAAGTTGTTTAAATAAAAATAAAAATTATACACCCTTATTTTACTTTAAAAAAACAAAGTTTTACCTTTGTTAACTTTTGTATAATAATTAAGCTTAACGTCGTATACTTAAGTATTTCTTTTTTGTAGGTGTTACTTTTTTGTTATTAAAAAAGCTAATGTAAAAATAAAGAGCTAGGAGTAATTTTGATTTTTTGGATATTTTGTAAGAAGATATTTAAGTTTAAATAAACTATATGTTTTAAATTTTATTAAAAACTAATAATACACTTTACTTAAATGTGAAATTTAAGTAAGTTTTAAAAACTACAATAAACTGCTTTAAAAACTGCTTATTTAATTTTTTAACGTTAAAGATGTAAAAAAATTAATAACGCTTACATTATAGTTCTAAAACTACAAAAGCTTATTTCGTATGCAGGTTTTTTTTAAATGTTCAAGTTTATTTCGAATTTACATCTATTGAAATAAATGGTCATTATATATAACAACAAAAGTATAACATAATTTTGTAACGTATTAAAAAACAACAAATAATTATGTTTTTGTTGGTTATTAAATAAATTTAAATATTAGTCTTTGACTCATATACATTACTAAAAACTATTTATTTTATCTCCTTTTTAAATAAGTACTAAAATATTAATTTAAGAAAATTTGATTTTGTTCGATCTACTTTAAACTTAAGAGTTTGAATTTAAAATATTGAAAAATTCGACATCCTTATATAGAATGGTCAGTTGGTTTGGATTCAAAACTCGGTTTTTTTCATTAAGCTGCTTTTATTTTTTCAAACAAACAAGTTTTTCTTCTGTTTTGATATTCAATTGATATAAATACAACAACTAAGGTAACCTATACTTCAAATGATAATATATATAGTATAAGTACAGTTCAAACTGAAATGTTATGAATAATGAGTATATCAAAAATAACATGTTATTAAAAAATTCTAAAGACCTGTTAAAATAATTTATTATGTAGTAAATAATATTTTTCTGGTAATATACTTGTTAGTTAATTTATAAAACTTTTCTTTTAAATTTTCTTTTACAAAGTTTGCATTACGTTAAGTTTACTGTCGTTTGTTGATTGAATAATTTCTATTATATAAGATGGTATGTATGGAAGGGGTAGCTGTCTAAATTGCGCGAGTGTACAAAGTTGCACGAGTTCACAAAATTGCACGAAAATACTTTTGCACGAGGGGAAAAAGTTTGACAATTATAAAATTGCATGAAGATACTTTTGCACGAAGGGTCAATTTTGCGCGAAGATACTTTTGCACGAGCAGACGATTTTGCACGAAGACAATTTTGCACGGGTTAGGTTTTTTTTTTATTAACTTTTTTTTTAATTTTTTTTTTTATTATTTATTATTTTTTTACTACCACTGTTACCCCTTAACCCTTACTCTCGGTTGGTAGCTTTTTTACTTTTTTAAAATTAATTTTATAGTTTTTTTTCAGTTTATTTTACATTTTATTTTTTCTTTACTTTTTTATTCACGTGCAAAAACGTAACTCGTGCAAAATCGACCCTTGGTGTAAAATTGTCTTCGTGAAATTTTTTTCCCTCGTGCAATTTTGTGCCCTCTTGAAATTTTGGCTTTGTGAAAATTTTGCTTCGTGCAATTTTGTGCACTCGCGCAATTTTGTTCTTGTGCAATTTTCCCTTCGTGTAATTTAGAAACCTCGTGCATTTTTGTCTTCGTTCAATTTAGACCCGTTCCTGTATGGATGGCATAGGGATGTTTAATTTTGTCTTAAAATGTAGATATATTTTTGGAATCTATATAGCTTAAAGTTTCGTTTAACAGTTATAGAAAATAAGTTGATAATATTTGGTTGTTTAGATATTTTTTTAAAATCATAAAGTATATATTAAAATATAAAGTTTGCAATAATTTTTTGTAGCAATTTGTTTAATAGAATAACTAATAAGCATAACAAAATGGTTAGTAGTTTTATATTTAGCTATACCTTTATTTTTATTTTAAGATCAAAATTAATTTTAGTTATAAAATATTTAACTGAAAAGCCTGTTTTTGTATTAAATTTGAACTAGTTATATAGTATTTATTAATTGTAACTCTTGTTGTCACAGACATCAGCAAAAAAGAAAATCTCAGTTTTTTCAGAATGAAACTCAAGTG
This sequence comes from Thalia democratica, assembly GCF_965202585.1. Taxonomy (NCBI): domain Eukaryota; kingdom Metazoa; phylum Chordata; class Thaliacea; order Salpida; family Salpidae; genus Thalia; species Thalia democratica. The sequence continues at coordinate 67,857,757 of NC_139165.1, forward strand.
AAAGGTGTTAATGATGACTGTTTTTTTCAATTTTAAAAATCTCTCACTAACTTATATGAGCTTTCAAAGTTTATTAAGTTTTGTGAATCAAATAAAATCCAAAAAACAATTACATCACTAAAAAGTTCTTCAAAACCTCTTGATTTTTTTACTTCTGTTGATAAACCCCTTCCGGAAAATTTTTCTGATTCTTTATTTGTGCCTTTTAACCCAGCTCTTGCACAATCGTCTCATAACTTATTATTTTTAATATTTTAGAAAAATAATCATCCTTGTTCAGATTATTTCATTTTAATTACTGTTTTGTTTTATTTTTTGCTTTATTGTCTAATATCTGATGTACTTATAAAGTTATATAAGTAATGAGTTTTCTATATTTTGTTACAATTGTAACACACTGACGAAAATTTGTTGAAATAATTTGTTTTGAAAGAAAAAAAAAGTTTGTTTTAAATTAAGAAACTGTAAATTATATGTTTACTATATTTATGCAAAGTCAATTATATTAAATGAATCTGATCAATTTCCGTATTAAAACTTTTTTTGTCACATATAAAAAAGTGGGTTATAATTAGGTTGTTATACGGTGTTTTTATCTTTGTTATAACTAAGAAAATGTTTTTTTTTTGTTAGTTTTAATACTAAAACTACTAATTTATAACTTTTGTCATTATTTTACTAAAAGAGTTCTTTTAAGGGTATTTTATTAAGTTTCCATATTGCTTCTGTTACTAAATATTATGTTACCAAAATGCTTATAAAAAGAGTTTTCTAGTTTTTATTTCAATTAAAAGACTAATACTTTGGAAACTATTAAATTACAATACTTTAATCCATTAAGACATCTGATTATAAAACTTTAGTTCAATTTACAGATTTAATTGTATTGAAACTTCACTTAAGATATTTTCACAGTTGTTTTTGTTTCTATTTTAGTTAAAAAGTCTCCTTAAAGTCAAAAGTTATATAAAAGTTTTTTTTTCAAGTTTTAGTCATTTTTATCATTCATGTGTGAATAGTTTACTAAATTATATAGTTTAATTTCTCAAAACCTCATTAAAAAGGTTGTAAAACTTTTTATAATCAAGTTTTAAAGTTTTAGTATATTAAAAATGTTTTTATCTGTTTTTTTTCATTTTAAACTCTACAAAAAAAAATACATATTGTAAATTTACTGTACGTAACATTTAAATTTTTAAACAGATCCTTTTTAACTATATAAAAGATACTTTACTTAAGAAATTATTTATTTTTTATAGATTTAGAGATGTTTATTCTTTGCTAGTTTTAAATCTGGTTCAAGTTTTATTCTAAAACTAACTCATCGCAATTACCGTTTTTTAAATGTTTAGATAAGTATAAAAAACAACTAAAGAATTAAGATAAAACATTATAAGAAGTATTACTTTTTGTTTTTTATTTTTAAAGTTATAATTTCTTAAACTTTTACTCATTAAACCAGGGTTTCCAAAAGTAGGCCAAGTGGCCCCTTAGGGGGCCATGACAGATACTCAGTGGGCCATGAGCAGCAAAGGGGCTAAAGGGGAAGGGGGGCATGTGCAGTAAAGGAGCCACAGGGGGGCCATGAGGTCATAACTAGAAACTTACTAGATGTTCTGTAATTGTTGATAAAAAAAAAAGGTCTTAAGTGCTTTTAATGGTAGTTTTTCAACTAATCATGTTGAAGGGGGCCATAGCTTTTTAAAATTTTTAAAGAGGGCCATTTGAAAAAAAGTTTGGGAAACCTTGCATTAAACCAAATATAATTCTTAATTTGTAATTTAATTTTATGTAAACCAATTTTTTAACATTTAGAGAGAAAACTAAAGAAATAACAGAAAATATATAATAAGTATAATTTTTGTTATTTCAATTGTTTTAGTATAGAGTAGTATCTAAATTTTGAATTTGTTTCACTGTAAACGTGAAAAAATTAAAAATGTTTTACATTTATTGTAATAGTTTTAGCTATACATAAGTTTAACTAAAATTTATTTGTTATAGTATATATGTGATACATGATAATTCAAACTCGTAAAGAAAGTATTTGAGAGACCATATCTTAAAATATGAACATATTTAAAAAAATAAAAAATAGGTGTGTAGGTTTTATCAATGTCTACAAGCCATTAAAAAAAATTTGTTTTGAGATATTGAAAATTTTCATATATAATATAACTTATTAAACTATATCTCAAAAAAAAAAAATTAATTTTGAAAAAAAAGGCTTATAGATATCAATAAGTAAATTAAATTTATATTTGTGGCAGTTAAAAAAATTAAGAAATGTCCTAATTAGAATAGTCGTTCACCCTATTTCTGTAATTAGGACCTGGTATTAAAGTTATAATGAATATTAAATTCAAAAACGCGAGTTTAAAGTTAGTTTGAAATGATCACAAAAAAAAAAACAGTATTGATTCCACCCAGTTTGATTACTGCCCCAATTGCAAGAATTATACATCTTCAAGTATTTATTGTTTTGAAAAGTTGTTCATAAATAAACAAATACATACATGTAAAAGTTCTACTACTGCTATTTTAAAAATTGGTTTATACTTTTAAGATTGTGAAAATTGAGTGCATAAATGTAGGTGTTCAGTTATTATTTTACTATATAACTATTGATTAAAAAAAAAACATGAGGATTAGTGCACCACAAGGTATAAATCAGAGTCTTCAAAGCCTCATTAAGATCCTATGCCATCAGGTCATACGCTATTGTAATATGATGAGAAAAAAGTCTTAAGATTGCTTTTGGTAATGAAATATGAAACAATAGATAAAGAACATTCAGTTCAAAAAAAATCATGCTATCTTCATCAGTAGTTTACATAGCAAATAAACAAAAAATGTTATATATTACTCAAAATAAAGTTAAAATTAAATAAAAAAATAATTAACTAAATGTTAACCAAACAAATAAATATTCACTTAAAATGATAAAATTAAAGTACACAGAAATTATGAAAAAATAGTAAACATTAATGTTGCAGTTACAAAAACAAAAGTACATACTTGTATAAAACAAATAAATAAACAGTACAGTTAATTCATTTTGCCTTCATAGTTTTAACTCTTAATAAAAATCAAACATTTTCAAGCTTAATCAAATCAGGAATTTTGCTTAAGTTTTTGGTGTTAAAAAAATTTCTAAACCTTAGTTTTTAAAATATTAGCAAAGTGGTTTGCAGTAGACTAACATCTAGTACTATAATTGGTTTGAATAGATAAATCTTTTGTTTATTACTAACTGAAACAAAGTATATTTCATACTTTTTATTATGTTTTATATTGAACTTTCTTCATTAATTTTTATATTATACCAATTAAACCAATCTTTATTTTTGCATTTAAATTGGATTATAACCAATACTTTGTTAGACTTAGGAATATTTTTCTCTCCATTAAATGATAGTACAGATTGTGTTAACATTGTCTAAACTTTGTAGCAAAATATAAGCTGCTAACAACATATCTGATGTTTTTACTCTAGAATGCTTTTTTTTGATAAATGTAATTAACATCTAGTTGTTACACATTTATCAGAAGCAGTTTATTTTTTAACTTAAATTTTTATAGATGAGATTCAATCAAGACGGCTATTTAGTCTGAAATCCTTAAATGAAAATAAAAGTTTAGGCAAAAATTATATGAACTAAGGAGTTTTATACAAAGTTAATTGAAAAAACCTAGAGTTTCAAAATGTTTTACCTTTAAATTTATGAAACTTTGATCATATGATAATTATATACAGAAAAATTTATGACTATTACAATACAATGTTTCACTCCTGTAGAAATCTATAAGAGATCTCCAGTTGTTATATAAATTTTAGGGTTTGTGCGCGTCAGGCTTAATCAGGCTAAGTCAGGCTAAATCAGTTTTTTTGAAAAAAGTTGAAAAACGTCAGGCTAAATCAGTTTTTTATTTAAAAGTTTGAGAATCTCAGTTTTTCTCAGTTCAAATGCTTGAAAATTTTTGATTAAAAAAATTGAGAAATCTTTTTAAGATCAAATTGAGATGTGAATTTATTTCTAAATAAAAATTTAGTTATTAAAGACAAAATCAGTCAGTATTTGTAAAAATAATGCTCAAGAAATTTTGTTGAATCTCTAAAATTTTTTTATGATTCTTTGTTATTTTATTTTGAGTAGATTATATGCGTCATAATTATGACAATTAATAAAAAAATACAGTTTAAACATTACAGTTTAGTTCAACAATTTAGCTGTTTGTTTGAATTTTTTTAAATCATCTATGTTTTTCAGAGCTTAGTTGGTTGAACTGTTTTAATTTCTAATTTAAAGGTTTTATACCAAATACTTTTTAGATTAAAACTCTTAGCAGTTTTTTCATATATTTTACTGGTTTTTTAAAGTAAATTAGAGATATTCACAACACTAAAACTTAGCTTTAAGATAGAAGTACTAAGTTTTGTGAGAGTACAAATTTTAAGTAGAATTCATTTTTCTTTACAAGAACAAAATATTAAAGGTTTTTTTTTAATTCAAGTGTAAGCTTTTCAAATCTGATACGACATTAACAATCACTGTATTTATTTAGAGTTTAGAATTTAAAATTATGTATCAATTTTAAGTATTAGTCAAAATACTATAATAAACATTTATAACTTATTTTAATACTCGTGTAAGCGTTCCATTTTAAATATTAATAAAACACGACAATGCACTTGGTTTTATTATAAATCTTCTGGTTATAATGTTTTTACTTAGTGCTTAATTAAATTTAACAAATGTGTTTAGTAATATATATTTAATTTTTACACTAGAAAAATAGATATAACAACAAAGATATAAAACTTTTTTTAAATTTCTTATATTAAGGGCATAGGGAGAGGGGGGTCAATCACCCTTTTAACAATTTAGTTTTATTTTGTTGAGTTGTAACTAAGCTATGAGTTGCTTTTTGCAGATTTTTAAAGCTCAAAATATTTTTGAGATAAAGCTGGTTGAAGTCGGAGACTACAATAGTACTTAAATCAAGACCCTCAATACCTAAAATAGCTTCTAAAGGGGATTTTTCTTACTTTGAAAAAATGTCAGGCTAAATTGGTCTCAGTCAGGCTAAATGAAAAAAATTTCACGCACGAACCCTGAAATTTTATTCAAGTGAAACCTTATAGATTTCTATAGGAGTGAAACACTGTATTTTTTAATAATTTGCAAAATAAAATCTAGCTAAAGTTAATTTTTTTTATTGTTCAATTAAGAGTCAATTACAACATCATAATTTAATTGATTTCAAAAAACTTTGAAGTAAGATTTCAGCATTTTTCAGTAACTTATGTCTTATATTTTAAAATAATTTTTGAAGCGTAAATAAAATTTTCTACTTAAAACAGAAAAGAAAACTTGTACTTTTAAAAATCTGAAAAAATAAAAAGGTCTGGAAGAAACTTCTTAAAACTAGTAGCCACTCAGTTTGATTGTTTTTTAGCTAAATCCTGTAGTCATCCATTTCTGTTTACAGTTTTTTTAATTGATTAGTTTCATTTCAAAACGATTCAGGAGAGCTTATCTTATGGGTTTAGAAAAAGAGTGTTTAAATTAAATTATTTGTTTTGTTTTATTTTAAAATAAAAAGTTATAAAGGGTTTTTATGATGTTTGAGTAGTACATCAAGAAAGGTTCATTAGTACTAGTTTTTTGAAGAAAACATTTACAGCTACTTTGTTAAACATTTTAATACATTGCAGCTTAAAAGAAAAATTAATTTAATTAGAATATTTTGTCATCAAGCACATAAGATACGCCATTTAGTTTTAACCTGAATTAAATTTTTAAACACATTTACCATTCCTGCATTTAGATACTGTAATTTAAATTAAAAAAAAATTATTAGAAGTTCATCAATTTTTTTTCCAATTCTACACTTGATTATGTTTTTAATCTTTTTCAAGTTAAACTTTCTTAAGTTAAAGTCACTTTAAACAAATTTAAGTAGGCATTGATTTTTTAATACTTAAGTTAAGTTAATTTTAAAGTATAGTTTCTGCTTGTTGTTGTTATAGTTTAAAAACTTTAAAGTATTTTTAATAGTTACATCAGCAACAAAATATATTAAGCTTAATTTACTAGTTTTTTATACTCCAGTTGTATATTTTTGTAAAGAAAAACTACGTTGTAGATTTGTTTATATAAACATTATGTGCAAACTTTCTGTTCAGCTAGGTGATTTGCAAGGCAGCTCAAAAAATTCTCATGCAATCTTTTCTAAATGGGCTAAAAAATACTTCTTTGAGTTCAACAAGGAAATTAAGTTTAAACTAAAACTAAGTGAAAAGCCTCCACTTGGGAGTGTTGTGCAAGCTACTCTGAAGTTTTATGACCCCAATTACAACAAAGTGTTGAAAAGATGTAGCACTCATTATGACCCAGGAACTACAGACGGTAACCATGTAGTTACCTTTTCCAAGGGCAAAGCTTCTGAAGGAATAGTCATTAAATATGTTCACAGTCCATCATATTCAGCACAAGCTTTTTTGCCTGACTATTTATGGGAAGAGTTTGACATAGTTGCCAAGTTTGAATGCAGATCAAGTTGTTTGACGAGAAATAAGGATCTCACACTTGTTTTCGAGTTGTTGAACAGTGTAGGAGACATCCTAGCGGAGGATAGGTTAAATTGCAACATCAGTGTTAACCCTAGACGTGACAAAACTTACCAGGAGAAAAAGAAACCGCAGAAGAGGTCATATTTTGATTCCATAACTAGCAACAACAGTCAGGCTTCCTCATCAGGTAATTCAATGAATGATAACATTGAAATGGTGCTCGAAGTTGATCCAGATTTCGATATGAATGTTTTGCATGCATTTCTTGCTGGCCTAAAGATGCAAAAGTAAGTATTTGATGACAAAAACCATATGGTGAAGTAATTTTTCTATGAATTTTTGTTTTCATTGATGAAATTTGACTTGATATTTTTAGCAAAAAAGTTAGAGTTTTTTTAGTTTAGTTTTACTGATTGTTTTTATTTTAAATGGGTAAACTATAAGTTTAAGTAATAATAATAGGAAATTTATAATCATCTAGTTTTTAATACATATTTCTTATGTTAAGTCTTGATAATCACTGCTTTTAATTTAACAATGAATGTTAATAAATGTTACTCAAGTTGCTATTTTCATAAGAGTTTTTTGTCTTTGCTATTACTAATATCTGTAAAATACCTTACTTCCTTACTTTTAAACTCCTTTATACTTAGTTTTATAAATTTGTAGTACATTATCACATTTCATAACATCAAAAGTTTAAAGTAAATTTAATTGCTCAAGAAGTTTTGTTACAGATTTTAATGAAGACTACACATAAGTATTTTTTAAGTAGTTAATTAAAATATATAAATGAAGTGCAATTAGAAGTAAAATTTCAACAATTAAAAATTAAAGTCTTTAAAAGTAATAAAAAGTAAACTTTTTTTTTCTATTCTAGCTAGGTAACTTATTTGCTAAACCGGTTCTAAAAAATCTTCATTATTCACAGTTCTTCTTTAAATAAATTTATACAAAAGAGTAGTGTGTTTTGTGTTCTTAATTCTTATAAAAAATAGATTGCTACTAAGAGTATATTGAGTACGTGCACAACAATAAAAAAATACAATCCTACCAGTCCAATAAATAATTTAGTTACAGTAATAATTGTTTCTATGTTCCTCTGTACAGAAAGTTATTTAAACAAATTCATAAGATAAGTTTACATATTTTTTTTGAGAGTTATACTAGAATTGGAGTGTAATCGTTTTATTGTCAAAAACTATGGAAACTAAAGCTTACAAGTTATATAGTGCCAGGCACTAATTGTAATTGATTTTAAACTATCAACTTTGTCTAAAATTTTACAAATTTTATATACATTTTTACTTAGATATTAACCAGCTAGTTTTAAAATATAACTTAAAGTAGCAATATTTTAATAATAATAACAATATAGCTTGAGTTCCATTTTATTTCTAAAAAGAACGCTTGTTTTATACTATGGGTCTATGTTTAAATTCTATTATTTTTCTTTTAAATCTTTCAATAGTGCTATTTGTAGTCGTTTTATATTTGCATACATTAATATGATGTTTTTTTTTATGTGTAAAAAAGTTGATAATATTTACAGGTTTTTGTGAAGACTTTTTCAAAAGTTAAAGGCAACTTAATCGCTGTACTATCAAAACATTACATTAACTTGTGTCTCGTTTTCAACCTATTATCATATCTAATTGATCTTATAAACTTGTCCTTATTATTTTTTTACGTATACTGTAGTTTTAAATGTTCTTTGTGAATTATTTTCTTTCTTAACTGAAAAAATAATTATTAAATTATCTACTAAGGTTGGTTTATTAAAATGAAATTATGTTAAAAGTTTTTATAATGTGTAAGAACCTATACAAAAAGCGTGTAGTACAATGCTTCCTCACTTATCCGGCCATGTTGGGCAAGCTTTTATTGTAATTTTGACCGGGTAACTACAAACATTGTATTTTTACTAATAAACTACCTCTTTTATATTATGCAATGAATACAAAAAACAAACACTAAACTCTCCTTACGTTTACTTTATTGTTAACAAAACAGACGAAGAATAAAAGAAACAAAACTTTGATTTAGTTTCAAAATAAATTACGCTTTGAAAAACTAACGTCGTAAACATTTTTTAAAGGGAAGTAATTTAACAATTTTATTATACTTAACAAGGTCGTAAATTTTATTTGACTCCGAAACGTGGTAGTTGATAAAGTATTTAACTTTCGCTAGTACAATTATTTAAATAAGCTGTTCACATTCTAGGAATTTGAGCAAAATTTTTTGTTTAAACAAATAGTTATAAACTCTACTTCCAAAACAATTATCTATTTTCAACTCGTTTAAACAATTTAAGCAAGATTTTTAATTATTAATAATATCTTTTCAAATAGAAGTCATTATCCTGGACATGAAATTAACTGTATTCTGGTGTATGATTCGATAACCGAAAGGTTTTTCCGTAAACCAGGTCCTTGGACCAAATTTTTGACACTTCCAGTGATCAAAACTATTTGTTTTTCTCATAAATTAGTTTCCATATCAATATTTTTCGACTACTGGAAAAATTTCCATTAAAATAGACTATGCTTATCAAAAGAAATAAAACATAATTACCAATACAAGATTAAGGTAAAGTTTCGAAAATAATTTACTTTCGTATAAGTTTTGAAATAATTATTTGTTAGTTTTTTTCGTAGTACATTTACCTAATAACTTCCAAGTATTTTCAAATTTAACTTTTGTTTTTAAAATACTTTGATAAAACTTGAAAAACTTTAATTATGCTATAGAATGGAAGTTCAATAATATAATTTTTTCTAAGTTTGATTTAACTAACAAAGTTAATTATGGAAATTTACAATTTATTACGCAAAATTTAGGATGGTATATAATTGGATATTAAACAAGTAAAAAGGAAACTAATCCGGAACTTATTAGATTTTAAGCAACGGTATATACTTTTTTGTTTAACTAAATACTATTTTAACTTCATTGTTTTTAAAATCAATTTATCTGCATTGCAAATTTTTGATAACTTTTTAAATTTTTTTAAAAATAATATATATAATACTTTTACTAATTACAGAAAGAAGATTATTGATTTATAAAAAAAAACATCAAACTTAAATAGTATGTTTAGATACCTAATTAAAATTAAGTCATGTAGTCTACCATTATTAATGAAAAATAAATTTAATGATAAAAAGGTGAACTAACAGAAGTTTCCTTAAATCGCAAAAAAATCTCTTTATAATTTTTACCATCATTACGTTTTTTTTTATGAAATTGTTGTTAAGATTAGACGCCTAGCCACGTTTTGTTGTTTGTTTACAAACCAAAAGTATAAAAATGCTATTTTAGCAACACCTTAATAGTACCCATAACTTTAATGACGTCACATCAAATTAAGGGCAGATTTTACCCACAAATTAGTACCCATAAAAAGACCGACCACGGTGTGCATAGAAAATTTAGTAAGATGAAAATTATTTCAAAAAATATTCTAGTTTTTTTTTTGTAATAAAAGTAGTCAACTATAATATAAGTTAAGAGTTCTAAACACGTTATTTATATACTAAGACACTAATACTTAACATTTTTTAAATTATAATTTGTAATTTTTTTATTTTACTGTGCACAGTTGCAAAATTTTAGAACAACATCTCTGACTAACGAGCAAAATTAAAAAAAACACTACTATAATTCAGTTTTTCAAAAATAAGTTATTATTAAATATATAATATCTAAAATAGAGAATATACTCTAAAGAAACTGTTGCAAAAAGTTCAAATTTTCAGGCAAATAATAAACAATTGTATATTTTTTTTTAATGTAGCAAAATTAAAACCAAAAAACAGCATACATAAAACTAGTTTTTCACTAATGAAAGATACAAGTAACTTCTCTTTATTAAAAACTCTTAAGTCTCGATATAGTTTTTAGTTAAATAATTGTTATCAAAGTGATTTTTTAATAAAAAAAACATTGGTTATACCCAGAAGCTCGTATTAAAAATACATTTGAACATTAAACATATGAACACATTAGACATTTTTATGCATATAAGTCTTCTTTTTTTTGTTTACAGAGAAAACATGACTATATTTCAACATTAAACCTATTTTAGATGACATAAATAAATTTGTTACCACCATGGATAAAGACAGTAATAGTATCTCCAAGACAAAATTTCAGATAGAGCAAGTCCTTTTTTTAAGAACTCAAGATTGCAATAAGAAGACACTTCACTAGATGCAAATCACAGTTTATCTGGTAATTTTATTAATGAAGTGTACACAAGTCAGGGAACGCAAACTGCGGAAAATGTTGTTGGCAAAGAAAAAAGTTTATGGCCCGTGATTTACTTTTTACTTAAAAATATATTTTTTTAAACCTTTTTTGGCTGTAAAAACGTACAGTAAGGCTTTTAATTTTGTTATTGTTAATTAATAATACTTTATTATTGCGTATTGTACCACGTTTTATTTAAAATAGTTTTTTTTTATTGGCTACTAAAATTGTTTTAAATGAATGCGGTCCGCAAGCGGAAAACTTTTTTCTATTCAGTGCGGCCTGCAAAAATAAAAATAAAAATTGGCACGTTATTTATAAAAATCTGTAATTAGAAAAGGTTTTGGAAGGAAAAATGTGTTTTTTAGAAATTAAAACTGCTCTTGGTAAGAGTTATTAAACGTTAGATTTAGCTTTTAATATTTGTTGAAATATTTTCTAAACCTTATCAACAACAAAAATTATCTGCCAGACCTCAAGTCAAACTACTATTACAGGCATTTTTTTTAAAGCATCTCTTTCAAAGTAACTTTCACTGTTTGTCAATTTTTTTAAAGGTTTATGTATTGATTTTTATACTATTTTTAGATACATAATTTATTTATAAAATGCTGATGCAAAATAAGCTTTTTTCTTCTAAAATATTAAAGCTATCATAAGTAAGTGTTTTTAAAATTGTTTAATTTATTATTATTTTTATCTAAGTTAAGTTTTTTTAGAAATGCAGAATCCTTTTTTTTGTTGTTTTTTTATTTTATGTTTACATTGAACATTTTATTAATTAGGGAAATACTTAAATAAAATGGATTTTAAATTTTTATTTCTTACTAAAAGAATGTTTAAGTAAAAAATATAAAAAACAAGTTTTCAATTTTTAAACAACGTTTTTAGATAAAACAAGCGTACTCAAGACGGGTTTTGCTTATTTACGGAAAGTGCTATTTAATAAGATTATTACTGTCATAAATATTTTTCATTTTAAGCTTTTAGTATACTCTACCACTCTCTACTGTATTAATGCTAAACTTAACACTAAACTTAACTACTAATTTTTAGCTTTATCAATAAAATTTAGGGGTATGCAAATTGTTAATTATTATTTTTTGTTTTTTGAATGACAAAAAAAGGACTAAAAATATTTGATCCTAGGACCTAGTGTACGAAAAAAATTTTAGGTTATTGAGTCATACATTACTTGAATACAGTTTAATGTATCATATATGACTTCAAACTAAAAATAAAAGAATTATGTTATGAATATTTCCTCATCTGGCAAGCTAAGTAAAAAAAAACGAACACTTAGTAAATCTTAAGTTTTTAAGAGGTATAAAATATCAGATAACATTTTAGCAGTAGTATATGTTGCTTATTGAAGCATAAAAAAAGCGCTCAAAATGTTTAGTCTAAGGATTTGGTGAACAAAGGAACAGGGGCGTGTTTTGACTGGTTTCCTGTTTCCTGTGAACCCCCTGAAAAAAAAAAGAAAAGAGAAAATAAGATTCTTAGAATATCATTAAAAACGTTGTTTACTGACTTTGTTTTGATTATTTGATAAATTTTGAATAATGAATGTTGAATTTATAACACTGAAAGATTAAAAAGTTGTCTAACAAAAAATGCTCGTTTTTGCCCAGCTGAATTAGATTTTAAATAAAATTTAATTTAAAATTGTGACGTCATATAGGTAAAAGTTTTAAAGTAGCATTTTTTTCTAGGAAACTTTTTACTAAGATGCTTTTAGTTCCCATTATAAATTTTTACTTAGAGTAAGTAACTTTTGATTAAGTATTGTTTTTGAACTAGTAAGTACAACTTTACTTAAAAATTGTCCATTATAATTACTAAAGTTTTATTTTACTTAGTTTATTGTATATAATAAATTTGTGTGAAGCTTTTGTGTTATGTTGTTATATAATAATGTTGTGTTTGTACTTAAGCACTTGTATTATTTGTTTATGTGTAAACAAACTGTGTTTAAACTCTGAAAAGTTCAATTCAGAGAGTTTTCAAAATCATCTTTAGACAACAACACCACCTGGCAACTTATTCTTTTATCATTTAATGGTATTTCAATATTTTTATTTAAGTTGTTTTATTTTTATATATCTGTTGGCCACAAAGTTGATTCTTGATTTTTTGAAATTTTAAACTCAAAGAGATTTCAAAACCATTATTAGAACCCCTGCACCATCAGGCAAACATTAAAAAAAAAAAGATATTTTGATTTAATTCTATGAGTCTAAACGATTTTTTAGTGTAACTTCAATTTTCATTGATAAAATTACTTGAAAAAAAAAATTTATATTATAAATAGATATATAAATGTAAATAGTTTAAAATTTAAAAGAAAAATTTGTAAGAACTCCATCTATACTAACATTTAAATCAAAGTTGAAATTTTCTTAAAATTTTATCTAAATGTTATTAACTTACAAATTTTATATATATTAATTCAAATCTGTTATTTAAAATAAAAATATTACAGACATAACTAACTTACTCTATTAAAAATTAACTTTTATAACAGAAAACAATATTATAAAATAATTGAAACTAGAATAATGTTTCATAAAGACATTTTATTTAATTGTATAAGTATAAACATTTTTTTAGTTAAATTTCAATTTATATAGATTAAATTACTTGAAAAAATATATTTTTATTATAAACAGATCTATAAATGTAAAGAGTTTAAAATTTAAAAGAAAAATTTAAAAGAAAAATTTCAATCTATACTAACATTTAATCCAAATTTGAAATTATCTTTATAAAAATTTATTGTAGTTTTATTTATTTTATAACATTGTTTCCTGATAAAAAGTTAATATTTTCCAGAATAAGTTAGTTATGTGTGTAATATTTTTGTTTTAAATAGCATTTAAGAATTTTTATATACAATTTGTAAGTTCATAAATTTTTTCTGGTTCTTTTAGTTTTAAATTATCTAAATTTAATACAGTATAATAAATAAAAAAATATTATATTTTTCTATTACTACTTATATGTTTTTTTTTAAGCAGAAAAAAAAATTTTAAACACAGAGTTTTTAGAGCTAAATATTGCGTACTTAACTTGCAGTGCATTCTAAAAAATGCGTACTTAAGCCGCAAATTAAGAACAAAAAAATTGTGAACCCCCTTTGAAAAAATTCTATACACGCCCATGCAAAGGAACCTTTCGGTTATCGAGTATTGTAAAGAACTTTAATGTTTAAAGAATATAAATGCGTTAAAGTATTTATGAATTAAACTTACGTTTATACTAAAAAAAGTTTTTAATAAATTAACCCTAAATGACTGAAAGTTCTAATGTAAAATTCAAAATAAAGTTGGAGTTTGAAAAAATATTTAACTAGTTATATCGATCTATAACAGTGGCGAGTGGCGACGTGTATTTTTGTTAGGTGATTAAGAAAGTTTACAGGGGTTAAAAAACTCCTGAATTGTATACTTTTTAAAACTAGTTTAATAAGATATAAATACTACAACTAAAACAAATCGTTTGTAAACAAAGTTTGTTGAAATATAATGAAATTAACAGTTTTATAACAGTAAAATACATTTTTTAACTTTTTTAGGTAGATCGTCTGCTTCAATGCTCGACCCCACGCGATGCTCCTGTTAAATAGTTTAAAAATTAAATGTAATATAAACTTAAACTTTTTTTAAAATTATGTCAACTATAATTTTTTTTTATAATTTCTACTTTCATACTGGCTTATTAAATAGAAACTAAAGTTAAATATTAACAAAACAAGATGCATGCTCTGTGTTTCACTCAGTAAAAAAATAAGTGTTAGAAAAATATAGGTGTCAACATAAATGTAAGAAAAAAAAAGCATGTTTGATCTCAGGAGTTAAAAAAAAAGAATAAAGTAAAAGTAGTTTGTCGTATGAAAAATAATTTTATATGTTACGAAAAAATCAGTCAGTTTATGAGTCATACTCCATGGATACAATTTAATGTCTTTAATTAGCTTTACAACTCACAATAACTAATTAGGCTAGAATTATTTATTCTTAGCAAAAGTTTATCATACTACTTAAATACCATTTATTACCATATTTAGTCAAACGCTTTATTTAGTTTTTTTTATCCTTTATTATTTGTTTATTTCTTTTTCTCATATCTGCGTTTTTATGAAGTTTAAAATTTTTAGTTTTTTAACTTATATTTTCAAATTTTATTTAAAAGCTCAAAATAGTGATAGTAAAAAATTAGTGTTTAGCTCGAAAACCGAAAATTTTTTCTATACATTAAGTCACTTGACCAAAATTTTTAGCGTTTATTTCTTTATCGTGTACAATAAATAAGTAATTGTGCTGAATATTTATAAAAAAATATCTGTTCATTATTTTTGCATAAAATTCGAGTTTAGACTATTTTTTTGCTTTACTAGATTTTTTTTTATGATATGCAGTTTTTTAATTTCTGAAAAAAAAAGTCCCATACAAAAATACGTTATTAAGAATTAAGTTAAAATTTGTTTTAAAGAAAAAAATTGTCTAAAATATTTTTATAGTAACTGTATTAAGAAGAAATCAACTTTGACTAAAGTATTTAAACGATAAATTCTCCTAAAAAGCAAAATGATTTTTCAGATAATCTGTTATTAATTGTAAACTACTCTTAAAAAATACCTTAAAAATTTGTACTCTAACTGAGTTTTTTTAATGTGTGGTGTATGAAGATTCTGATAAGTTTTATTATAAATTTGTATTTCACCTTGTTTTTAGTGTTTTGAAAATTAATCGGTTTATCAATTCAAAAACTTTCAAAGAATAGTTCTGTAGTTTAACTAAATTACAATTTGAAAAATATTTACAAGGTATAAATAATTTCTTTTAGATTTATTTTAAATATTGTGTTACAATTAAAAAAAGATCAAATCAAAAATTTAAAACAAAAAAAAGTATTCTATATGCAAAAAATAAACGTTGTTTTTGTTTTGAACTATAAACATATCAAAAAACATATAAAAAAAACTATATCTAGTTTCCTTATTGTCAATAATTAGCGTTAAGTAGATTAAGTTTTTAAATCGACTTCAAAGAATGTAATTTTTCAGTTCGTTTGTGAGTTTTGCATGTAAGATAATATTGAACATAACTGTTTATGGAAATACGTGTATCTTCTATATTCTAAAGTTTTTTATTATTACAAAATGTACTTTGTTAAAATAAAACTCATATGTGCTATTTCAATTTAAGTTATTGTCAGTTCTTTAAAGTTAACAAAGAATTAAGTAGAAACTAGTGGCTTAAACATATTTTCCACTAAAAAAATGTCACACACTTCTTTGTAAATAAATAATGTTTACACAACATTATCAACTGTTTAGTTAAGTTAATTTTTTCATAACAAACAAAGTTATGTTATTTTACAACAAAATATTTAAGAACAACAAAAACATAGTAAGAAAAATCAACAGTTCATTAAGTTATGCTAACAAATAAGAAGCAATTTTGTTAGCTAAACTTGACCTTAATTTAAAGAATAAGATATGGGCTAAAATAAATTTGCTTTCGTAATATAAGGTAACTGGCAGCTTGTATAATTCTCAAAGTCAACTCACTCTTAAAAGTTATCAAAAAAAAAGGAATAAACATAACGATCATATAAAAGTAGACATAATTAGCATGAAAACTGTATATAAAAAGTATCTTATGGCTCATAAACAAAACTAAAAAAAAAAGGAAAAAGCTCAAAATTTATTAAAACCTAAAGTATAATCAAAAACTGTTGAAAAATGTTACGAATAATTATAAATCTAAACTATTGTATACTTTTAATTGCAAGTGTGACAATTAGAGTTTTCAACATGGGTTCAATGGTATAATTCTGATAAAGTTTTATTAGAACAAGAATAATTTAACTGTAACCTAAGGTATCTTATAGAGTAAAAACTGTATAAATAAAGTATTTGTAAGTCAACGCTATTTAAAATTATTAAAGGTTCTATGTACTAAATAGTTATTCTTCGAAAGAATATGAAGTTTATTTGCACAATAATTCTCTTATGTACAGTTTTTAAAAGCTCTTCAGCTGGGCAACAAAACAAAGTTGAAATAGGATTTACTTGTGAAGAGGTTGAAGATATGAGAGAAAAATTCGCTGATAAATTTAGTTAGTATACTTAAACGTTTTTGCTTTAAACGTTTTTCGTTTATCTAAACAGTAATATTGGTAGATTTAAAATATATGGTTTTGTTATTTAACTTTTCGATTAACAAACAACAAAAAACCAGAATCCATGTAAATAAACTTTATGGTATGTAGTTACATTTTACTGTTAACTAATGGATAAAGTTTGGTAAAATAAGTGAAACAAGTAAAAAAAACATAAATTACAAAAGATAGAAAACTCTAAAAAAGTAGTTAGTAACGAGTTGATTTAAATAGAGAGCAAACTTAAGTTTGAGTGTTTTAAAAATGGATCTAATTTGTTTTTAGAATTCTACTTTTATAACGTTTACTATAACTTTTTTGAATGAAAAAAATCTTTTTAATTAAGCTTAGCGGTCTGTTTTTAAAAGACCCGATATTATTAAACTGGTATAATTCACAGTTACATACAAGTTCAAAGTAACAACAAATAGTGGAAATTATTGGGAATGTCGGGAACAGTGTTTTGATATGGGAGGGGATTTGTTGTACCATAACTTTGGTGAAGAGGGTTCTCAGTATCATGAGTTTGTTTTCTTATTAAAACTTAATAATTTTAAAGAAAACGACAAAGAGATAAAGACAGGGTAATGCATGGTTTAAACGTTTGAAAAAATATACAAATTACTATTTTTACATCTAAATTTGAAATTAACATACTATTTCTAAGTACAGTTTCTAAATTTAAAACAAAAAATTGGGGTAAAAAACATTGTAAGTCTCCTTTTAAAAGTTAGAAATTTTTTTTTTAATTGTACAAAGTTTTACAAGGTTAAGAACAATCGTTTACAAGATCTGTAAAAACACTAATAAAACATACAAAAGCAATAAGTTACTAAAAAAAACATTTTCGAATTTTTTTATAACAGCTATTTTAACAGTGAAGTTTCGAATCTTATCGCAAGAGAAAGTGGAAAGAACTTTTGGATAGGCGCAAATGATCTAGGCCGCCATAATAATTTCAGAATGCTTAACGGTACAAAGTTTGAAGTGAACAACAGATCACTTTACAGATGGGCAGACGGTAAGCCGGATAACTGCTACGGAGGAGAGGACTGTCTTCACATCTGGACCACTCGTGGTGGGTTGAACGATGCAGGCTGCACTGTTTACGCTAATGTCGGTGCCGATGGCAAATACATGCATGGTATCTGCGAGATCCCTCAGTTTGAGTGTCTTTAGAGATTTTTATATCGCAGTTGAAAATAAATTTTATAAGTATGTAAAACTTTTGTTTTGTTATCAAATTTAGTGTGTTAATTGTATTTTTACAGCAATAGAAAAATTTTAATATTCACATTAATCATGTAGTAAGTTTTGTAATTGTAATGTTGTTATTTTCTAATCATTTGGATTTAGTTGTGTTCTATAACGTTTTATATGCTACGTACATTAAAACTATATTTTGTATTTTCCTTAAGCATTTTAAAACAAAGCTCGATATACTTTTGTGCTGTTTTCCCACTATAAAATCATATTTAAAGTTATCCATGAAAAAAAAGCAAAACAAATAGTGTAGATTTTGTAACTTTTTAAAAGAAATCGAATCTAAACGTTTTTTAAGATTATTGTTTTAATAAGTTATTAAAAGTTAGTTTTTGCTTGCTATTATTTTACAGTTTAAATATATAAAGTATTACAATTAGTAGTTTAGTTTAGTGACAGGTACTAGTAGTATAAACTAAGCTTTTAAAATCTTTTTTTTCTAGAAATAAGAAGGAGATAAGATAAAAAGTCATTTGTTAAAGAAAGTTCAAAATTAAATAGTTTAAAAACGTTTTGTGGAAAAACTTATTTGTTTGTTCTATATAACAACTATCTTTTTCTATACAACCAAATTAGTTAGCACATAAAAATAAAACTAAATAAAAATAAAAAGGACTTTTTCGTTTACATAAAATGAGCTACGCCAAAATTTCGCCATCATAAAAGATGAATTTGCAGTAGACTAATTTTTAAGTTTTTAAAAAAAGCTTGCAAATAGTTTACTTACTAGTGTTATATGGTCAAGTCTTAAACTTTTAACTTATATAAATATACTTAATACATACTTAAGTTTCAATCTTATGGTTAATTAAATCTAGTCGTTACTAAAAGTAGTATTAAACATTTATCAAGTGTTTAATGCCTTAAAGTAATATAAATACTCCCCATATTAAAAGTATATGTTTTTAAGCATCACAAAGCGTAAAAAAGAACTATTACAATGTTTAAAATGTTAACAAAATAAACTACATTTTCTAATCTTTTTATTGCTAAAACTATGTGGGTGAATAAAGTTTCTTCTTAGTTGATGTACCAGGGGCGTGCCAAGACTTTTTCAGTTGGGTTGCACAACTTATTTGTTAAATAATAGAGTATTTTATGTAGTAGCTTTTATAACATACTTAAGCAAACTGTCTAAAATATAAAACTTTAAACATTATAAAAATTACAGTAAATAAGAAATCCAGTTCTTTAGTTTTTAGTAAAATAATATAAATATAAGCATGAGTCCTATTTTTATTTACAATTGGAAAAATTTACCTGACATTGTGAAGCCAACATGGATAACGAAATCTTCATACATATAAAACTAAAATCAAGTTACTATTCAAAATTAGTAGTTAACTTTTCTTAATAATAGAAAGTTGTTTTCAATTATATGTATATAAATTACTTAGTCAAACAGTTCCAGTTAAGATAATTTAGATAATATCAAATTTTAACCAAAAACAAATTACATTTTTGAAAACTAAGATGATACATAATTTTTTTTTTACAATTTGATGAAAAAAATAAACTTAAAAACTACAGTTTTTTTATTTTTGTAAAAACATTATGTGATTTAGTCAAAAGTTTCCAAAGTTAGAATGAAACTCTTTGAGTTGTAAAATTATTCAGAAATGTTTTTTACAACACTTTTTATTAGATGATTTTAAATGAAAAGTTTCTTTTTTCAAATTGTGCAAGTTTCTAAATTATAAAGTTTTTTTTGTAGGTTGTAAATTTCTTTATTCAAAAAACTACATAATTTTTGATTAATTATTTAAAAAATGTGAACTAAACTTTGCTTGATTTAAAAATTTAACATAAAGATATAAGTTATTGTAAAATGTTTTAAAAGAAAACTATATTCAACTGCATTTTAGTACGTTTATTCCAGACCCTTCCAGGGGTCCTATAGGAAATCAGTCAAAAACGCCCCTGTGATAAACATAAAAAACTATGAAAATTATTCAGAAAGCCCACACTGCAGGATACTGGTTTGGGGAAAAATTATAAAACTTATTTTTCTTACTTCCCTCCAGTACCGTAAGGCTGCTACCGGACTGAATATAAACTATACTCGCTATGAGTCCAGTAGACTTAGTTTGTGTCACAGCTGGTTGCTTAATAACTCGCTTAAAACTACTTTTAAACTAACATCAATACTACAACTGACTACTTATATTGCGACAAAGGTTCCATAATTTATTCCACTGTAGATAGACCTTACAACTCTAGTTTATGCCTTATAAAACAACTTAGGTTACTACTTAATTAGTTTGAAATGTAGCTAATAAAATTCTTTATTGTTTATTTAAGTCTATGAAAAACTTTACAAACACGAATTATTATTTAGTTAATGAATATGAAATTGATTTAAAAATCTATTGTAAATGTTTTTTTATTTGATTTAAAGCTAATAGACAGGTTGAAAAAATTATTTAGGAATTAACTAAGAAATTGTTTTAAACATATCTTGCGAATATTTTTTCTATTAAATTAGCATTTTATGTTGCTAATAATATACAATTTTTACGCTTGATATCAACTACAACTATTTAACACGGTAAGATAACCAGGGTTCTTTAAACTTCATACTAATTATTTAGTACCTATATGGTTGCTTGTTCAGTTAATGAATTTAATAACTAATAAGGCTAACAAAATAAAATTGAACCCAAAACAATCAAATAAAATACTCACTACAATATGTAAAATATATGTTTTCTAAGATGTGTTAGTGGTATAACAGAAGCGCCAAACTAAACTGAATGAATACTTTTTAGAATAAGAATTTTTTAACTTACTTACGGTGACAAAATTATTTTACTTATTAATTTAAAAGTTTGGCGCAATATCTTACATTCTCTTTATAGTAAATAATCTTCAGATTATAATTCAATAAATAAAAAAACTTAAAAAAAAACAATAGGATTATCAATTCGAAGATATTTACAGCCAGTCGATGGTCAAAATTAAAACCTTGTTTTTTCCATCTACAAATTTTAATAGACTTTTTTTCTCATATTTTATATAAGGTTTATTTATTCAACTATGCGTTACAAATTTACGGTTTTAAAACAACTTTTTTTATTTTGATGATCTTAATAAAATTTTAAAAGCTATTGTCTTAGTAGCAGTAGTGACGCATGGTATTTTTGTTAGGATTGCAAAAAATTTACGAGTATTCAAAAAAGACCTTAATTTGATATTCTATAAAACTAAATTAATAAGAAAAATATATTCAATTACAACATACCGTTTATAAACAAAAGTTTATCTAAAAATTAATAAATCTAATAGTTATATCAAAATATAATGAGTTTTTTAATGTTTTTTAGGTGGAGCACTACTCCAATGCTCCACCCCACGCCCTTGCTTAGTAGTAATGTTTTTGGCCATTGTTGAAAAGGCCGAGATGTTTTCATGCTATCGCAATTAGCGTTTAAATAAACCGCACGACCACTAAATGCCAGTAGACCTTTGACTTGGACTGATTGTTACTACTCATAACATTTTTTAATTTATCTTTTTTCAAATGTATTATGTTTCAACTAAGTATATGTCCTTTTTTAAGTATAATGCTAGAGAACTAAATGCAATTTAAGAACGTGTAATTTAATGAGAGTCTGAATGTAAAGTATTAAATTTAAAATGTTCACTTAAAGCTTTTAAGTCATGGTTTTAATGTTTAAATCTAATTTAGTGTTTTAATTTAGGTTTTAAGCTTAAAATTAAAGTTAACTTATCAGTCCTTTTTAGTAGTAACTCAACTAACTGGAAAAGTAACTTTACCTAATTTAGAATATATAACAAATTTTTGGAAATAAATCTATTAGCCGAAAAAGACTTCTTACTTTTTAAAGTTATAAATAACAAAAATAAAATTATATATTGCGTATATGAACACATAAACAATTAGCAACTTTTTGGAAATGAGGCACTGAATAGATTCTTTAAAATAGTTAAAACACAAAATAAAACTTCGTGTAAAAATATAAACCTAGATTTGTATAATGCACCTAGTTAAAATAATTGTTAGAAAAATATGTTAATACATTTCCGATTCCGGGCAGTCATCTGTCGAATGTCCAAACACTGAAAAAAAAAAGTTTATTTTGTGTCATAATAATTTATATTCTAAATAACTAAAATTTAAAAGTTAGATAAAATTCGATATAATAAAGACTTAATGTATTACTTAATTCAAGTTATACATACATATTTGTGTTTATTTTTGCAGTTTCTTTTGAAGTTATATTTTCATTTTTCTGTTTGCATAAAAACTTTGCAGTTTGCTTGATACAATAGTTTAGAAAGACATAAACTGCTCTTTGTCACACTAAATATTTTATCTTACTATCGTAATAAAATGTAATTTCATAGAAGTATGTATATTATAAACTAAAATAAACAACACGTTTGGTTCTGTAAGTTTTGGAACGGGTCAAAATTGCACAAAGACAAATTTGCACGAAGGGTCAATTTTGCACGCAGAGTCAATCTTGCACGAGTGACAGTTTTGCACGGAGGGTCATTTTTAAACGAGAGTAAAAAAAAACAGAAAAAAAAAAATTAAAAAAAACACATAAAATAAAAGATAAATTAATAAAAAAAACAAGGAGAAACAGTGATAGTAAAAATAAAACAAATGTAATAAAAATTACTGTTAGAAAAAAACAAGAAAAAATAATCTATCAAAAATATAAGAAAAAAAAGCTACCGACCGAGGGTAAGGGGTATTGTGATAATAAAAAAAAAAACTTATGTAAAAATAAAAATGAATTAGTAAAAAAATAAAACGAAAAATAAGTTAACGACCGAGGGTAAGGGTTTGTGGTAACAGAAATAGTAAAAAATAATAAATAAAAATGTCCGTTTGGAGGGCCTGGTAGCACCGGCGGAACAGGTACTGCCTCATTGCGACTCTAATAGTCGCAAGGCTCTGGCTAGTACCCTTTTCTTTACTACGTTTACTTATGCGTCTCTTATCATATCCAATAAAAAACATCAATTACAACAGTATGAATATTAATATAAAAATCAATATGAAAATAAAATTAATATCAATAACAAATATCAGTAATAATATACAAATACAGAAAACTTTAACTATCACTAAAATAATAATAAAAATCACTAATAAATTATAAACAACTATGAAATTGATAAATTTTGTTATTAAACAAATTAAAAATGTAAAGTTGCAAATAAGGAAAATCAACAGTAAGTGGAGAATATCAAATTTTCAAGAAAAATTCAAACAGTTTTTTCTCTGCAGTTTACACCAAGTTACTCTAGACATTAAAATATCTTTAAAAAACAACAAAACTTATTTTTTATTACGTCATATATTTTGAATTTAGCGTGCTTAGATTTATTAAGTATTTTGTACTTTTATGAATTTGAATTCTAATACAACGTTACAAAAAAATTAAATAAGAAATAAAAACTACTTAAAAAATTTCAACCCGTGCAAAATTGACCTTCCGTGAAAATGTGACCCTTCTTGCAGTTTTATCTTTGTGCAATTTTTTCTGCTCGTGCAATTTTGTATGCTCGTGCAAATTTGACACCTACCCGTTAAGTTAAGTTACAAACAGAAACTTAATCAAAAAGTAGAATGTAAAAAAATGTTTTTCTGGTTTTAAAAGGTTGTTTTCAGAGTTTCAAATAACTTTATAACATAACAACCCTGATTGATTATTTTGTTCTTTTCCCAACGTTTTAAAAAGTCAAATTGTTAAACTTATTTCTTACCTTTTCATAATGTGGATTCACTAACAAGTTATTTCCAGATAAATTTGTAAAGAATACCCCTTTAATATAGATTCAAAACTCCCTTTAACTCATAAGATGTTTAAAAAAACGAAAAGTTATACAAGCTAAATAATATATAATATAGAAAAAATAAATAAATAGGTTAAAAATGGTATCATTAAAGATCCACACTTGATTTAATATTTTCTCGGCAGAAAATAATGAAAAAAAAAGAAATACATAGAAAATACTTTTTTTTTTTGAAGAGTTAGTTGAGATGATTAGTTTTACAGCAAGATGTGCTAAACGACTTTCATGTATAATACTCTTAAAATATTTAGATACGAAAAAAAATGTTTTACAAAATTGAGGTTTGTACGTGTTGCTCATAAAGCCGGTAAAAAAAATTATTGCAAGTTTGGGTATTTTACTTTTTTATATTGTATAAAACAAGAAATTAAGCGATTTTTCTATAACTACTTACAAAAGGAAACCCTACACAACTTAAGAATATACATGAGTCTTGATACATAATCAATGGTAATTTCTATAGAGTAAGTAGAAATTAAAGTCGTTGTTTTTAATTTATCTTGACAATTTTAACAAAAAAATTCATTAATAAATCTAAGATCTAACTTGAATATAAAACGTTTTTTATGGCATTTTGACAGATAATTTGAAAGGTTAAAAAATATATTTTTTGTCAGCCTAAACCAAAAAAAATCTAATGAAAATGCTTTCAAAAATAATTCAAGCTCTATATAAGCTTATATAAGTAGTAAATATTTAGTAGACTAACTCCTCATATAAAATTTTAATTTCTTTGTGTTATTTAACTAACAATAATAATTAGTTAAGTTTATTGTAAGTAAAAGTTTCACTAAGAAATAGTTTTATTTCCCAAGACAGCTTTTTGAAACTTTGTAAATACTTAATTTTTCAACAGATCTTAATAGCTTTTTAAGTAGAAATCTATAGCAAATGTTAGCTGTGAAAAAGCATTTAAATTTTTGGCAACTCTTTCATAATTTCGAATTTCTTTATTAATTGAAATACTTAAAAAAGCTATTTTTCAAACTTGTATCATACAGCTTTTCTGGTAGGAAACTTTTACTTTAAATCAGGGTTTCCCAAAGTGGGCTTTTCATGATGAAAGCAAAAAAAAAGGTTTTAGGCGTATTTAAAGGTATTTTTAAAGAAATCTTGAGGAGAGCGGTATTGTTTTTTTTTTTTTTTAAACAAAGAGGTCTTAAATAAAATTGGGAAACCATGCTTAAAATTAAATAACAGCAAGTTTAAGAAGACTCTACCATCAAAAAGTAATGAACTCAACCAACCTTCGCATTCATCACAAAAAGGTCGTTCTTCGCCTCGAACAAAGTTGTTAGTGGCTTTGTGCAGCGACCTCTCGTGGTCGTTTTGATCTTGGAGGGGGCAGTCTTCAGTGTCGTGTGAGTCGAAGATCTCGCAAATGTCGCAGTAGAGACGAACTCTCGTCGCAAATTCTTCCCGTTCACGTTCGTCTAATGTGTTATTATTAATGAAATTAGTAGAAAACAAACATTTATTATTTGAATAACTTTTGTTAAATCTTTAACCAATAATTTCATTACTAAAAATGTAAAATCAAAAAAGAAGTGAGTATTTAAAACGCTTTTATTGCTTTTTTTCTAATTTAAAGTAAAATAATAATAAAAGTGCGGATTAACCATACTATTTATTAGCAAGTGTCGGTAACAAATAGAATATGTAAATCGCACTTTTAGTAATATTTCAAAAAGCTTTTTAATCAGTAAATTGAGCAACATTTCATAGTCAAGACATATAATTACAGAAGTTATAAAAAAAATCTAAACACTTATAAAATAACAAATCGGATAGTAGTTACTAATTGAAACTATTATTAAATTTACAAAAACTTACCGATACCAGGGTCATAATCACTGTCGCTACCAGGACCATCTACAAGCATTTTCTCCAGTTCTTCTATTCTGAGTTCGAGAGACTTTATTTTTAGTTGTTGGTTGACGATGACGTTGTTTAAGAAACTGGAGTCTCCTCCAAATCCATCACCGGTCGTTGCTGGTTGAAGTTTTAATTATCATTTTGAAGAAAGATCAGCAAAAATCAACTTGAAAGAATTAAGCGAGAATTGTAAAGTAAATGTTTATAATAAAACAGAATAAAGCTGTCTTTTATCATCCTTACGGAATTTTTTATTATTATAAACTACGGTAAAGCCAAACTAACTGCCGGCAACATCTGCAAACTCAAGTTTGGTTTCCAGAATTTTTATTTTATTCTTCAACTGCTCATTTTCATCGTGCGTTCGGTTGAAATTTTCCTTGTATGTTGCTGACAGCACTATCTCACTTTTTATGTCCTCGATCTGTAAAATGTGCTTGTCTTTAAAAATTACTAGTTTGTTAAATGTAAAAAATATAAACAAAATATTACTCACATAATTCCAACATATTTTAAAATAGACATTGCAATACATGATATGTATTTATACCTTTGAACTCGAGTTAAGAACTCCACTCGTTGTTTTTAAATAAACCATAAGTATACAAATAAGAAAGATGTGTAAATTATTACTTGATTTTCTAGTTTAGTAATTTCGGTATTTCTTTCTTCCACCATGTTGGTCGTTGAATCAACCGAATTCTGCAATCTCGTACGTTCTTCTTCATACTCTTTTTTGAAAAATTTTTCTCTGAAAAAGTTAAATATCAAAGATGTTTAGTAATAATTAAGAAATTTTTTATTTATTTATTTAACTACGTAAAAACGGCATTTGGAAGACGAAATTTTTTATCAAAATCTTGCTATGATCAACATAAAATTTTGTAAATACGAATAAAAACCTAATAATACTTTTATTTGCCTTGTTTTGATTTTTTTAATGATTCTATATATATATGTATAAATAAATATATATATACATATATGATATTTCAAACGTGTATTAATTCGAAATAAATGATTGAAAAAGTAAAAGTTGAGGTAAAACTACTTTTAAAACTTAAGAGGTTATATATGAACTTTCATTTAAATTATGAAAAAGGTTTACTACTTACAAAGTAGCAATTAATAAAAATATTATTTTGTAATGAAAATTAAGTCAGGTCAAGTCACTCAACATATTTATTATTTTGATAAGCTCTTTTTTAACTAACTAAGCAGGACTTATGAATAGTATTATTACTGTACTGTAGATAAAACACTTTTTTACTCATTAAGTTGATAAAACATGCAAAAAAGTCGTAGATAAATTATTTAGAAGAAGTTTAACAATGAAGATAGTTTCGACAATCATTAAAAAGTTAGTTTGAATTAAATTAAGTTGTTCTTTATATTTGTTTAAATAACTGAATTTTAAAAAGACCATTATAAAAAGAAGCTCAAATAGTTTTAAATTGAAAAAATATACAAACTTGCAACACAAAAACTTAAAATTAAAGAAACAACATAAATCATAAATTAAAACATAAATCATGCTGTAAATACAAACAACATGCACAAAATTGACAACCCATTAGCATATTTACCTTTCTTCGTTTTCTTCAGACCTGTATATTTTTTATTAAAACAAATATAAATTTATAACATAATAAATTACACATCGTTTGTGTAATAATACTCTACCTAAACATTGCTAATAAAACAACTAGCTTATTAAAAAAAAAAAACTAAATCGTTTTGGAATAGAAAATTAACCTTAATAAATAAAAAATACATATAAAGTAATTCAATTAAACTTTGGAATAAAATTAAATACAATTATATACATTTCAAAAAAAAAATATTTTATTGATAACAAAAATACAACATTACTGACTTACTTAACTATAATAAAAACTTATAATAATTTATCAACAATTGAGCTGGACTTGTTAACAGAAAAATTTTACTTTAATTTAGGATATTAACGAAGTTGATAACGTTTGTTTAGATTTAAATTCCTTTTAAGAACTATCATTTAGTCTCTTTATTTTATCAAATAAAGTAATGAAAAGCACTAATTATATTTATATAATATAGTATACAGCTCTGATTAACTCTCTACAAGCCTACTACCTAGTACATAATAAGAAATACAGTAGACTTACCTTTTTTCAAGTTTTGTTATTTTTGAATGAAGTTGTTCTTTGTTTGTAGTGAGCTAAAAAAAGGATATTAATACTTACAGAAAATCAATTCTACAGAGTATAATTCTTATAAAATACTATCACAAGACTTATTTGGCATATTAAAAAATATTCAAACATTTAGCGCAAGCATAATTTTTTTCTAATTGTTCAAAGACTTCATTTTAAGATATTTCAACAAATATAAAAATTTTACAGAACTCTACTCTATTGTAAACAAACTTAGTCAGTCAACATTTTCTATTAGAAAAAACTAAAATTTTATGTTCACCAAAACTTTTACAAGTTAATATATCCTAAAAGCAACAAACTCAAATACAAGCTCTTTCACTATTATATGTTTTGATTTTTGAAAACAAATAAAAAGATCTCAACTTCTAGAGGAGAAATAACATATTTTACCATTATTTTATTTTTATCTCAGATTGTTGATAACGGTAAACAAAAAATATTGTAAACTTTAAGTCCTGCTAATTTTATTGATTACTTAATTAATTTTGTAACATTACAACTTTTTTCTAAAAATGTAAACTATACTCAATTATTTACTACAGTTATCATTAAATGTGCATACTTTTTACAGCAAGAGAAAACTTGAAAAAAATAAAAATGTTCACAAAGTAGGCCTGTATATTATCCTATATTTGTTGAAACTTTATTCATTCAATAGTTCATAATAGGTTTAATTGCATTTTTTTTACGACCATCAAAATATATTTAAGGTTTCTAAATGATTTTTTTAGCAGCCAACTAAACAGACTTTTTTACACCACTAATTTAAAAAAAAAAAAAAAAAATTGATCTTAATAAACCGTTTTAATACCAAAAACATAACTTATGTGTTTACCAACTTCAGCTACAGTTACATGTTATTAATCAATTCATTGAACAACTTTCTGAATTCATTGGTCAAAACTTGTGTTAAAGTTAGATTTAAAAAAAAATTGATCTAACATTTATTTTATATGCAATTATAGGAGTGAAACATTGTTTTGTTAGTTATAAACTGTTAAAATAAATATTAGATAAAAATCTCCTATAAGATAATCAAATCGAGAACTTTTAATTGTGTAACTAAAACAAGTTACAATATTATTTAAAAAAATGAGTACAAATTAAAACTTACTAATTTGTAATTAAATAAAATGTTATTGTAAAACCTGTTTGTTAGTCTCTTGTAAAGCTTTATTTTGTCCTGTTAACTTTTTAACTTCAGCTTCTCGTGAAGAAACTTTCTTGTTTAACTCATCACAAGTCTGTAAAATTGACTATTTTTAAGTATAGTAATTGCTAACTATGTTTTAATAAATAAAAATAAATTGATATACAATTTTTTCAAGTATAACAGCTACTAGTTACATATAAACGTGGTTGGATAAAAAAGAGAGAGAGTCTTTTTTAATTATAGTAAATGATGAACTTAAATTTCATTAATTTATAATTATTCATGTTTGTATTTTATTTAAAAATAAATAGAACAATTTTCATATAAACAATTAAAGAATACGATGATATAGTTAGTTACATGATAGTTTAAATGCAGAATTTGTTTTTACAACTATATTGCTATAGTTAGAAAGAAACTAAACTAAAATGCATAGTCATAAAACTTTCTGTAGTTTATTTAGGTAGAAAAAAAATTTATCAAATAATTTCACAAACTTTGGTGGATTCCTCTGAAGATTTTTTAAGCTTGGTGATTGCTTCTTGAGACTTATTAAGTTTCTGTTTTATTTTAAAAAAACTATCATTATAAAACCTTTATTATAATTTACAACAGCCAGAAATTTATAATTGTAGTAAAATTTGTTAATATGTTTTTGTTTATACCTCTGTATAGTTTTTGACTTCTTTATTTAAACTTTGTACTTTTTTCGATAAATTTTCTTTTTCTTTTTGCTCTTTTTCTTGTAATGATTTCAAACTCCTGATAGATGCTTTGTGCTCTGAAGCCTATTTGATAAAAGTTGTTTTCATTTAAAAAGATATTACAATAATAAAAAATCTACAAATTACTTAATAATAAATAATATTACAATAATAAAAAATCTACAAATTACTTTTTGTGTAGCTTGCTCTTCACAACATTTAATTTCTTTGTTGTGTTTGTTTTTTAAAATTTCGGTTTCTTTTTGAAGGTTGGTTATTTTCTGTTAAATAATAGTTTACTTGAACTAATTTAAAAAATTATTTAAAAAAGCAGTAATGTTTAAAAAAATCTCGTTTAGAACTTAAAATGAGTTTATAAATATAATGTTTTACAGTTTTTAAATCTTCATTTTCTTCACTTGAGTTTTCGAGTCTCTTTTCTAATTCTTTCTTTTCTCTTTTTTCTTTTTCAAATTGCATATTCATATTTTTCATTTTCATTTCATATTCCGTTTTCTTAAATAAATTTATATAATTATATTTTTTCCATTTTTTTTAAATTAAATAAACTTAAAATTTAATAGTAAAAGACAAAAAATCCCAACTCAAACACTTTTGTTCTATCTTATTTGGTTATTTTTTGATATTACGTCGTTTTTAAAGTAACTTAAGCATCGAACCAGAATTAAACCTAATTTTACTTTATCAAAATTTTTACTTGAAATTACTTTTAAACATCAGTCCAAAGTAAACAAAAATAATAAAAAATTAAAAAGAATATTTGAATTTTCTTCAAGCCATAATTCTGAGATACTTTAAAAGATTAAACGAAGAAGTTTTTTATTTTCTAAACTGTAATAAACAAAACAAAAAAAAACACACATATATATATATAATAACTTTAAACAAAATAAGCGTAAGTAAATAAACATGTAACAACTTTGGAATTCATTTGATCCTGCAACATTTGCAGCTCGTGAGTGACACCTTGTGATTTCTTGCTCACTTGCTCGTGCTCCACAGACACTTGTGACAACTTCTCATTCAACTGCTGGTTCCTCGCTTGCATCTTCGTCTGACACTCCTCAAGGTTTTCCTTTTCGCCAGTCAAAGCATCATAACTGTTTTGAAGCTCTTTAATTTGGGTTTTCAATTTTTCTATTTGCGATTTAGAGTTTTTCTCAGACTCTTCGCGTGATTTGCTGTCTTGACATAACCTGTGAACGATTATTTTTTAATAAAAATAAAAAAGTATAATAACTTTTACATTTTTTACTTACTTTTCATTAATTTTGACAATGTTTTTGTCTTTAAGCTCGCTTTCTGTTTTCATATACTCAATACTAGCATTAGCAACTCCTAATTCTTTAGATAACTTTTGATTGGATTCTTTTTCTTTTTTGTTACTGTTTTCAAGGGCTGTATTTTTCAGTTTCAACTGACCTATTTCACTTTGTAAGTTAGTCATAGCTGACAAAGTTTCTTCAAACTTTTTACTTTGAGTAAAGTTTTCAGATTTGCTTTGTTTGAGTTGGTTTTCAATATCTTCTTTTTGCTTCCTGCAAGAATTTTATAATTAATTATTTTAGACATTAAGTTATTTTATGCTTGAGAAATAAACTTTTCAAAACTTGGTTAAACAAAAACTTTGGAAAATAAGAAAATTAAACTAACTCGATATTTTCTTTGTTTTTTGAAAGCTCAGCTAACTCCTTCTCTAACTTCTTTTTCAATCTATTCTCTTCTGCTAGAGACACTTTTGATGCTTCTAGAGCAACTGTGAGACCTTCATTTTCGTTTTTAATTTCAGAAAAATTTCTTTCAAGGCTGGACTTTTGTTTGTTCATACTGCCCAAGTTTGATTCGAGAGTCTCCTTCTGCTTTTTAGCTTCCTGCGTGACTTTTTCGAGGTCAGATTTGACTTGTTTAAGCTCGTCTTCCGTCGATTTCAAACTTGAACTTTTACTTTCAACGTCCGCCGTGAGCTTGTCAACTTGAGTCTTGTTGACGTCTCTGTCGGTTCTTGCTTGTCTCAGGTCAGCTGCCAGCTTGTTGACCTCAGCCGAGCCGGAAATTTGCAAGTCGTCTCTCTCTTTGACGACTGCCGCATATTTGGCTTCGACCTCAGCCTGCTTCGTTTCGAGCTCTGATTTTTCTTTTTTGTTGTCTTTCTTCAGTTTCTCGATCTCTTCCACAGACTTGCTGTGCTTTTCTTTGATTTCAGCAATTTGCTTGTTTTTCTTTTCACCATCCTCTTCAGAAATTTTTAAACTTTCTTTTAAAGAATCACGTACCTGTAATATATTTTAAACACTGTTTTTAAGATAAAAATTATTGAAAATAGAAACTAGCAATTAAAAAAATATTTATATATATTTTAGTACTAGTCTATTCACCAAACTTTAAAAAAATATAATTACCAAAAGTGTAATTAATTACTTAAAATAATTATTGTTTTAATTAGCATAAATTTGTTTAAAGTATGAAAAAACTATCAAAAACTCTTACATTAGTAATTTCTTTAAGCTGCTTTTCTTTCTTAGCAACTTGATCTGTAAGAGACTTTTCACTACCTTCAAGTTGCGAAATAACAATTTTATTTTCTTTTATTTCCTTCTCAAACTTTCCATTTAGCTGATTAATTTCGCATTCTTTACATTCTACTTGTTTCTTTAGTTCTTCCACAGACCTTAAAAGTATTCATTGTTTAGAATATAGTATTCAATTCGTTTAAAGCATATAAATTAAAAATTTACTTTTGACTTTTTGAGTAATTCTCTTCAAATTCAGTAATTTTCTGTTGTTTTTCTTTCAATTCACAATCTTTTTGTTTTATACGGTTTTCTGCTACTTGTATCTTCGCCTTAAAATCTTCACTTTTCTAAATTAACACAGAGTAATATTTGAAAAAAAAAGTTTTTGTTTAGCATTATAAAAAACAATATGGAACCTTTTTAAGTTCAGAGCTAAAATTATCAATTTTTTGATCTTTCTCCTTTAGAGTATTTGCATTTTCTTTGTTCATCTTTGTGATTTCACTAATTTGTTTTTTAATTTCTCCTTCTAAATTTTCAACAGTCCTGATAAGAAAAACGAAGAATTTTAGAAATTTTACAAAATGATAAGAACCAGTTGTAAAAAGTTATTTTTTTTATTTGTATTGTTTATCTAGAAACATTTTTCTGCAAAAATATAATTTTATAGACATATGCATATTTAATTTAGCAAATTTTAAACCACAACAAAATAAAAAGTTTTTGCAAAATATTTATATTAATTAATGAATAAATTTATTGTTCTAACCATATTTTGAAAACTTCTGTAGAAAGATTAATGTCAAAAAAAATGTAAAATGCTTTTTAAACTAGAAAGAAAACTAAGTTTCCTGAAAACTTAATAACTTTAAAAGCTTAAAAAAATAGATTTAAATTTTCAAATTTCCATGAACATTGACTAAGAAAAAATTGCAGTCCATGCATTTGCTTCAGAATTTTTTTACAAAAACGACTTTTTCTCAAAAGTTGATCCTATTTTTGTATCTAAAAAAACTGACTTATAGTTTATACTTTCAACTTTAATATAGAAGAAATTGTAATTTTATTAATAATTACGTTAACGCTTATACCCTTATTTAGTCTATAAAATATCAAGTAATAAAATTAAGATTTATAGTTTAGTCAATTAGATCTTTTAAAATATATTTTTCTTAATTTTTTTTTTTAATATTCACATGAAAATAAAAGGTAGTGGGATAACAACTTAAAAAAAGTTCTTATTTAAGTCTTCTATAAACTTAACTTGGATAAAGCTAAAATTCTAATTTTTTCAAACTCATTTCATCTACCAAAGTTAACACTTTAAACTGCTTTTTACGTTTAAGAGTGATCTGAAGTAAATAACGCAGATAATAAGGATATCTGTAGAATCAGAGAAAATCGAGCTTTAAATAGATTAGTTTACACCCTGTGACAACTTATAACATGGGAAATGTACTTCGACTGATTGTCTTACTTGCATGTTTTCAAAAACTTTTCTTCTGTTTCCTTGTTTTTATTTTGTTCTTCAGTAAGAAGTTCTGCCTTTTGTTTTAAATTCTCCTTCAACTCTTTTATTTGTTTAGAAAACTGCTCAGATTCCTAGGAAATATTTTATTAATTATTGAATTTTTTTTTATTAACCTTTTACTAGCCATAAAAACTTACTGTGTTTTTTAAAACATACTTAACTAAAAACATTTTCAATAACAAGTTACTCATTTATATGCAACAGTTTTTGGCAAATCATTAACAAAAAATATTTCTTTAGAAAAAAACATAAATTTATAACAACCAACTAACTTTTTTAATAAAGGCTTTGCACATATCTATTTCTCGAGTCTTTTCCTTCAGTTTTTGGTCATTTTCTTTTTTATTTTTTTCTAATTCGGCTTTTTGTTTTTCTAGACTAGTTTGTAGATCTTGAGAATTTCTAAAACAAATTTTGAATATTGACTCAAAATAATCTATACTTTATTGAAAAACAAAGAACTTAAGGTTTTTGCAATTTACTGTTAATAAGATAAGAACTCTTTCAAACTAACTTTTGACTGTTTGACAGTTCTGAAAGGACATTTTTTATTTTTGCTTCTTTTTTCGTTATTTCATCAGTTTTACCCAATAACTTTTCCTCTAAAACTTTAGTACTAGTAACGTGGTCATTGGAAGCCTAAACAAAATGAAAATTTAAAACTTTGATTAAAAAAGTAAAAATAGCATTAAATAGCATTTACTCACCAATTGTAAGTCACTTTTGCTTTTTAGAAGCTCTTTTTCTTTTTCTTCAAGTTGTTTTAATTTTTCTTCCTTTGCTTTTTCTAACTCAGTAGATTTAGCAGAAAGGTTTTCTTCTAATGACTTTCGAGTTCTAAACGTCAAATTACACGTATTTAATATATACATATACAAACTAGTAGAAATAAAATCTTGCTTTGTTATCTATTTTAATTAATTCTTTTGTTCATCTACGGCAGGGTTTCCCAAACTTTTTTGCAAATGGCCCCCTTTAAATAATTTGAAAAAGCAATGGTCCCCTTCAACAAGATTACTCATAAACTACGATACACATAAGACCTTTTTTTTGCTCTTCATCTGCAACTCAAGAATATCTAGTGTAAGTTTCTAAACTACCATAAAATACACATAAGACCTTTTTTTTAATTTGCTCTTCATCTGCAACTCAAGAATATCTAGTGTAAGTTTCAAGTTATGGCCTCATGCCCCCCCCCCTCTTCCCCCTTTGCTGCTCGTAGCCACCTGAGTATCTGTCATGGCCCCCTAGGGACCACTTGGCCCACTTTGGGAAACCCTGATCTACGGTGATATGTCAATATATTATGAGATAAAAATTACAAAAAATAAGCATCATCAGTATAATTATTGAAAACTAATTAAATAAAAAATAAACTTAATTGTTAAATGAGTTTTTTTTTAATCCTAATTTTACGAAAAAAAATAAAAAACAATTAAACTTATCAAAAATTATATCAGGTCAAGTGTTTAACATTTACCAATTTATCTTCATAAGTAAAACATAGCTTTAATTTATTAAAATATATAAACTTTTCGTTAGCAGCCAGGTTATTTTGAAGTATTTCAAATTTCTTTCCATCTTCAGCAATTTTTAACTCGTTTTCTTTTAAAGTATGTTGTAACTTTTCCATTTTGTTAGTAATGTCTGAGATTTTCTAAAATTACAATTTTGTTTTAGCTTTAATAAACAACAAACCTAACTATAAATTAATAATTATTTAAAAATTACATTAGAACTAATTATCAAAAACTCTTAACTTTCTTTTAGTAAAAAAACTTCATTATTGTTTTTAATTTATGTTTAATTCTTAGCTATGTAAAATAGTATTGGTAGTAATGACTTCTACTATAAATTTATTTAGTTATAAGTTTAAAGTAAAACATACAGTTTCAGTTATAAAAATATTTATTTATATAAGTCAAGGACACCAACATTTTCAAATTCATTATTTTTCTCTTCTATTTTAGCGTTTAGCTTATCAATTTGTTCGTTTTTGTTGTATATTGCCTTGTCCATGCTTGTATTTTTCGCTTTCACACTGCGGCATTCAGAGCTCAAATTTTCGTTTTCACCTCTCAGCTCATCCACCATATCTTGCAACTCACGTTTCTGATCGTGAAATTTGTCTCATAAGGTTTAGATGAAACCATAAAAAACATCGGAGAATAGAGTAAGAAATAATGAGTGAAACATATCAGATAGAACGAAAAGAAACAATGCAGAGATCAAATGAAGATCAATGAAAGAAAAAAAGTAGAAAGTCCAGAAAGACGTCAAGAAAGATCATAAATGGATTCAAGGATAAGGAAACAAAACAGTGTAAAAAAAAATTACAGTAACTAAAGCACAGGTAAATAATACTTTAAACTTTATCTTTTATACCTTATATTAAAAAAATTAAAATTATTTAAAAAAGTTACTAATTTCACAAAATTCAAAACCCTTGACTCCAGTGATATAAAAAAAACTTACTTATTTTTACTACCTTTGTATTACTAGTAAAAGTATTTGCTTACAAAAACTGTTTTTGAAATTCCAACTAAATTTAGACGATGTAAAAAATACAACTTTTTACATAAAAACAACTTTATAATGAAATAGTGCAAAAGTACTTTATTCCTGAGTTCTAAAAATATTTTTTAAAGTTTATGTATAACTTGAAAAGGCTAAATTGGCAATTAAAAGATATGAAAAACCTTTTTTTTTTAAATATAGGTGACCTTAGGTTAAACTTTACCTTCTCCTAAACTGCTGCCTTTAGAGTAGCTCTTCTAAATATTCAACATTATAACACTTAGGTTTAAAATCTTGCAACTAACTTTAGCACTTAATTTTACACAATAAGTTCAAAATCACACAAACCTGCTTATAAACAACTTCGAGGTCCGATTCTTTGCCGGCATTTTCACTCATATAATCATCGACCTCCTTTTCCTTATCCTGCAGCAACTTCTTGTACTGGCTAATCTTGTTCTCACTCTCACCTTTCAACTGTTCAATTTGCGCAGCCAACTCATCACGCGAACTTTCTGCTTCAGCAAGCATGTCTTTTGCCTCTTCCAGCAGCTGTTAATAATGTGCAATAAGTGTGAACATTTCAAAAGTACTAATTGCACAGTACTAAACATTTTTTAAACTTTATATTAAACCAAAAAAGAGTAAATTAAACTTGAATGGGTATAAGTGATTTCTATTAAAGTTTTTTAATACTTTAATTTTTAAACTCATAGATTTAAATACCTATAATTAATAATAGTTTAAAAAATTCAAATTTTTACACGTTACTTAAGACTGATAAATACTAATAAAAACACATTTTTAGTTTATAACCTGGCCAACTTGACTTTTCCCCCTTTTCAAATCATCGATTGAAACTTTGTGGTTCATCAATTCTTCTTCACTCTGCTTTATCTGTCTTTCACTGCTAGCTTGACTTACTTCTAAATTTTCAACCTTAACTTTCCAATCTTCATTAGCCTTTTGTTATTAAGATAAAGTATTTAAACATGTTTAAATCATGATAATCTAAATGTAATTCAAAAGCTAGAATGGCAACTAAAATAGGCAGTCATGATAATGAAAAACATACAACTAAATTTTGTTTTTAGAATACTTGACAACAGTAAAGAAAAATTATTTGTCACAAACTGAGAAATTTAGTGTGTGAGTGTTGCATAAAAATATTTATAAATAAAAATTTATCTTAATACAAATGAAAAATGAACGCATTATGTTTAACAAGTACATTTTGTAGAGTAACATATGCTTGAATATAAAGCAAAATCAGAATAGAATACAAACTTGAATAATTTTCAAATTTTCTTTCATGAGGTCACTTATTTCTTTCTTTTTAATTTCAATGTCATCTTCTGCTTGTTTAATTGAGTTTTCGTTTGTCGTTCGAAGAATTTCTAAATTTTCAATTTTTCTCATAAAATCATCGCAGTCCTGAATGTAAAAGTTTTTGATTATTTTCATCTCAATAACACGTTTAAAAACTTTTTAGTCCAAATTCGTATTTATTAATACTAATTTCACACAAATACTAAAAATACTCTAATATTGAATCGTGTTATAAAGGTATACTTACTGAAAAAAATTATTTTACTAAAGTCTTTGTGAGAAAACTGTAATAATTGAATTTATGTTATAAGCTAAAAAATGCAATTTTTTTTTTACTACATAACTTTACAGTCTGACAAAAAGCTCCAAGTTAACCGGTATCAAGAAGAACACTGTGACTAATATCCATACAGACCTAGTATAATCTAAAAATCGTAAACATTTGCTAGTTAAGCGGGAAAAGACTTTTATTCGATTTAAATATTTATAAAAATTTAATTTAAAAGTTTCCTAGCTGACAAAAAAAACCGCTGGTTTAGAGATCTTAGGAACAATCCAATATACAATAGATAAAACTAACATTAAACGATAATGAACGTTTAATATTTTCTTTAAATATAAGGTAAAATTTCAAATCAATGAGTATATAATGAGTATAAACAATTAATTTAATTTGACAAAATGTTTGAACAAAATTAGTTTAAGTGATATCTTTTTAAGCTAATTTGAACGCAAAAAAAAATGTTTTTAAGATAAAAATAAAACAGTAATATATTCATTTTTTCACTATGTTATTATTAATACAAGCTTCAGACGTTATTTTGGATTTAAGTATAAATAATGATGGTAGAGATTTGTATTTGTGAAAGTAAAAATGTAAAATATAATAAGTCTTTTGCGAGATCTTAATATCAGGGTTACTAAAGGTTTTCTGTAACTTTCTTCCAGGTTTTTAAATAACAAGTTTTGTGTTAAATTTCTAGTAAAAAATCAAACTTATAGTAAAAAAATATAAAAAGTTTATTAAAATATAAAAGGTACTGTGAAGCTACTTTGAATGTGTTGTTTTTAGAAAAAGTTAAAATGATACAATATTTTTTATTATATGATAAATTTTTTGTATCTAATCGAAATTTCGTAACTTAACATGTAAAAATAGTTTAAAATTCCAAATCTTTAGTGATTTTTATTCGAAGTTCTTAGTTTTTTTTTAAATCTTCTTAAGCCTAAATTGTCGAATTCCAATTTTTTCAGGATTCTAGGTTTTTTAGCAACCCTGTTAAATAGACCAAAATCTTTATTATAAAAACTTAAAATAACTTTGAATAGTGAAAAGAGTGTTTTTGAAAAATAAACTATCTTAATTTAAAAACTAAGTTGTGATGAGACATACTTTGATTAAAAATAATTTAAAAGTTGTTTTACAAACAATTTATAATCAAAAAAACATCGGCGAGAGTCTGCAGAGCAGAAACCTGGACTCTCGTATGCCGTGAGACAAT
This sequence comes from Thalia democratica, assembly GCF_965202585.1. NCBI lineage: Eukaryota > Metazoa > Chordata > Thaliacea > Salpida > Salpidae > Thalia > Thalia democratica. The sequence continues at coordinate 67,897,194 of NC_139165.1, forward strand.
CTCAAGTTTACAAAAGGGTTGATCATACCAATTCGATCATCAGACCACAAGCTTCGGTAGACTGAGACCAGTTTCGTCCTCATTAGGACTCATCAGTCAGTCACAACCGAAAACAACGAGAGTCCTAGTAAGGCCGAAACCGGTCTCAGTCTACCGAAGCTTGTGGTCTGATGATCGAATTGGTATGATCAACCCTTTTGTAAAGAATTTATAGTTATATCCAAACTTATGTAACTGTCAATGCTAAACTAGATAAGAATAGTATAAACTTTACAGAACAGTTTTGAAAACTCAACTGTACTGAAATTGTTTTAGAACATTATTTAAAAATATATGTATATAATTTGTATTAACAAAACAGGCAAAAAAACTTAACGACTTAGTTATTAAGAAATACCTTGATTTTAAACAAATTACATTTTCAATTTTTAAGAAAGTTACTAAATTATTTAAGAGATATGTACATAAAAATATAATGAAATTAGATAGTAACTATCAAAAAGTTTAGATTTAATGAGTTAAAATAACATACTTTGACGAAATACCGTCAAAAAAATTACACATTAAAGTAATTAAAAAACAAGTTTGAACTTACTATTCTAAAAGTTTTAGTATGTAGTGTTTTATTAAATAGTACTAGTATATATTTTTTAATCAACATTGCATTTATAGTATGTTTTTATTAATCTAATCTTGTACGTTTTACAAATTAAAAAATATTTTACAGCCGCCCAAAAATTAGAGAAAACGTGAGTGTATTGAATTTGTCGAAATCAACTAAGTAAGAAACAGTTAAAGTATTTCAATATCAATTTTGTGGAAAAAAGGTTTAACACTTTAAAATTAATAATCTATAAACTGACCTATCTTAATTTTTTTATGGTGGGTAACAATTAGCATTACGTGTTATGTTCATTGATTGTTATCCAGTAATAAAAAATGAGGTAAAAATAGTTTAATGCGCATCTAAACACTAAAAATTATATTAATTTCTTTTAAACGTAAATATGCTAATTTTTTCGATTCAGATTTTTTTATAATGCAAAAATGCCTATTTAACTTGTTTTGCGTATTTACACCTACTTATGATTTTTTATTCATTCTTTTATTTTAAACTATTCTTGTAGCTTTACTCATATATTTAAACTCATAAAATTAAGTCTTGTTTGTATTTGAAATGATTAAAACCAATTCGAGATGCTTACACCAGGTAAAGTTTAGAAGTAGAGTTAAAACTATTACACTATAAAGAAATTCTATTCCACTACTGAAGTAATTAATCTTAAACAAATTTCACACGTCCTTTTTTTACAAAATAGAATTATAACTGCATCTAAAAACATAAATCGTAAGAGTTGAAAAGAATTGTTAAATAGCTTTATACATCATGTAACTTAAGCTTAAACTTCACGTATTTAAAAAAACTATCAATAGCATATGTATTCAAAAAATTTTAATATAATTTAATTTTCTTTTTCAATAGTTAAATATAACTTTAAATTTCTATTTTACAAAAAAAAAGAGTATTTAAGCCTTTTAAAAACTTAACTAGATTATTTAGATTAGAACAAAAAGTTTAAGTTTTTGAAGTACTTTAGAGTTATTTGTACGTTGTTTTTTATACTTAGTAGACGGTAAAATAAGTTTTAGTCTAAGTTAGTCTAAAATGAATCTCCTAAGCATATTTTGTCCTCTTTAGGAATTCATAAGTTTAATGAAACAATTTTGGTCAACTTTGAAGGATAGATTCCATTTTGAAATTCCGATAAAAACAAACGAATATTAAAAAACTCAACAAATTCTTTTCGTTGGTAGAATTTTTGAAAACTCTCATATATTTCTAAAAAAATGTTACATAAAACCAATAAATGACTTAGTATTTAATCAATGCCCTATGAACCTAAAATCGATTTGGACAGTGGTTTGTGTAAACTAGTCATTTCACTAAAAGCTTAATTTTACTTAATAGCCGTTTATATATTTGGCTTAAAAAATCAAGTTAAATAGTAATTAAACAAAGATAAAAATGATAACTCAAACTTAAAAAATTATTTATAAATAAACAGTTATATTATTCAAGATAAGCTCCCACTAATCGTAAATTGAGGGAACCATCAAACTTTTACTTGCACGTAGTTTTAAACACCAGTCAATTCTACATACTTAAGTTGTAAAATTTTTAATTTAGTATTTTCAACTTTTAAAATTTTAAGTCAGGAAACGATTAGCCTTAAGTAATAACCAAGCTACTTTTTTTTTCACTTTAAAATCTTATCATTGAGTTAAAAACCATTAACAGACTAACATGATAAAGGGATTTATTATTTATTATAACATTAGTTATATAAAACATGTAAAACTGTAGACTAAACGTTTTTGCTAAAAAATTAATGGTTAACGATATTTTCATTATCATCTTATACTGTCTATTAAAAACGTATAGTTGATAAAAACTTAATAGAGTTAAGAATAAAGTTTTTAGAATTATTACTTTAACTGTGTTTTTCTTTATTAAACTCAACAGACTTAAAAACTTCAGCTAATGTCAAACTTTGGTACTTAAAACAAGCATTTTAGTTTTTCATTTTGCAAAAAAAAGTTCAATACATTTTTAATATCTTAGTTTTGACATTAAATTTTTGTAATTTAATGCAAGTCGGGATACAAAAAAAAAACATTTTTTTATAACGGCTTAGTTTTGTTTCAAATTCATAATTAATAAATAATTTATTTTTAAGCTAAATCGACTTTTAAAGTGGTGTATTAAAAATTTAACAAAAATCTTGTTTAAAGTTGGAAAATTTTTTCGGATAAAAATTTCAATGACTTTTTGGATTACAAGAAAACGCTGCATAAACTTACTTAAATTAGGAAATGTGAGATCTAAAATAAACGTTTAAAAAAAGAAGACATGACATGTTTGGCTTAAAATTTTTTAAATACTACTAGGGAAAATTTTCAATAGGAGACAAAACACGAGCAATAATAGACTTTTAAAAAGACCTGAAAATCTATTGAGAATACTTGACAGTTGTTTTTAATTTTGATTTTTACAGACCATGGTTGCCACTGATCAAGCTGAGAAAAATTTCCTGACTTTTCCTAACTTTTTACCAAAATTTTCCTGACTTTTCTAAATCAGTTTTACTTATATAAACTGTTCACTCAGTTTAATAAAATACTACCCAACTATTTAATATAAACTCCTTAAATTAAAAATCAATTAAAAAAGAATATCTTAAATAACTGTAAAACAAAGACATAAAAAAGTAAACTATATATATATTGTATAAAATATTTCCTCTTATCATTTAGTATAAAATTTGTAACAAATAAATATACTCTTATTTACTTTAGAAACTTCAGTTACTCTACAAAAAATACAAATAATAAGTCAACTTAATCTTGGCATATACCTCTCTTATCACTTAATTTATAAATTTAAAACAACTTTGAAAAAATTATAAAGAGGTTAAGTATACACATTAAATTGTTACATAAAATACTAAACGAACTGCTTAGTTATAAAGAACTCAATTATTTAAACAAAAAAAAATTTGATTCTAAAATTATGCTAGATAAACCTTTGTGTATATATCACAGTTTCACTATGGAAGTGTCCTTGCTACAGATCATCAATACTAAAAAGCTTACAAAATCTGCTTGTTCAAGTAGGGTACTTGTTCAATATGTTAATAGAAAATTTTTACAGTTTTATAAAGGATATTTTACTAATATATACTAGGTGAAGGCATTGGAAATAAAATTTAATATTTTGTAAATTTCTAGGAAAATTTTGGAATTTTTTTCTGACTTTAAACGACTTTTAATTAATTTTTACCATTTGAAGGCTTTGGAAAACAAGGAATTTTGTAAATTTAAAGTGACAAAATCTGACTTTTTCTTAAATTTCATCAAATTTCCTGACTTTTCCTGACTGTTTTTCAAAACCCCCCATTTTTTCCTAACTTTTCCTGACTTTTGTAATCTTTTTTAATTTTTCCTGACTTTTCCTGACCGAGTGGCAACCCTAACAGACTGTATTTAAAATTTGTAATTAAGTATAATGGCCAAGAGAACAATAAAGTATTTAACAAAAATTTCAGCTTCTTTTAAAAATTTCTCTTTTTAAATTTATATTACTAATCTTTTAAGTTCACAGAATTATTCACTTTGGTTAGTCTTCTCTTCTTTTAATGTATTAATCTTAAAAAATAATTTAACTTAATTTATTCAACTTTATTTCGTGAACTTTTTAAAATTCATAATTTAAAGAATTAAATATAAACTTTTTCAATTTACTTTTTTTAGTAAGTCCAAATAAAAGCATAACTTTCATTTGGAGTTCAGCTTACCGTTGGAATATATATTCAATATTTTTATATAAGATTATATATAAATAATAAATAACCAGGAGCTTTCAAATAAGTACCATTACTTTATTTAAATTTTTTGCAAAGTTTATTACGCTTATGCACTAACTAAGTAACGTTAAAAATAATTCTATTGGCTAAACGGAAACTAAGGTAAGTGATAATATGAAAATAAAAACAAAATTCTGTCTAAATTATGTTAAAACATATTTTTAAAATTGTTAACTGTTTTAAAACACAAAATAAAAACAAACACTTGATTGAATTTTTAAAACACAAATACAGCATAATTTGTAAATTGTCTATGATAAAAATGTATCAATCATAACTCAAAATAATAATTTGTAAAAATAAACAGTGCTATAATGTTCAATTTGAAATGCCTTATTCATAAAGCGTCTATGGCCAGATCTTTGGTGATAATAAATATTGCAGCATTTAGCCTAGCATTTAACTTAAAATATTGCAAAAATTAAACAAACAAAAATAACTTTGTCAATTAAAATTATTTTCTATTAAAATAGCAAAGTGCAAAAAGAACCTTTTTAACAAAAAAAGTGAGTGAATTATTTCTTAAATAAAAGTGTTTTAAATAATACCAGAAATTGCCAAAATAAAAATTATTTTTTTTTTTATCTTATAGATACTGAATTTAATACTTAACATATCGTTTGAATATGTGTCATACTTAAAAAAAAGAAATAGTATGTAAGAGTCATGCAAACGATTCTTCAGCGCGGCCGTTGAGCTCGTCCTCAGAATCAGAAATGGAAAAATCAGAGTCGAGGTTTATGTCGTTTAAAAGAGTTAAAAAATTTCGGTCCCCGCTGCCGTTGTTGTTGAAATTGTTTTGCCTGGGCAAACATTTTAACCCCTTGGTGGCGCTGACGAGTTGCTGCCACTCGGCATCGAGCGACCCCATCATTTTGCGCGTTGTGACGTGCTGAGCGCGCAAATGACGGTTTTCTTCTGTTAACTTGTTTATTTCATCCGCTTGTCGGCGCTGCTGATCCGAGTGCTTCTGTTGATCCGCGTGTTAAATATTTGAAGTGATACTTGTGATATTAACTGAGTAAACGGTTTTAATAAACTACAAACCTTTGGTACAATAACTTCATTTTTTAAATTTTAATCAAAAATACAATGCAATTTATTTTATAGTGAACGTAACAGTAATATTTTAATAAATTAAAAGTAAGTTTTGATTAAATATCAAAGTTTAAGAATTATATAATTTTTATATTGGTAATTAAACTAAGAAAATTAAAATACTTACTAAAAATTAAAAACTAAACGAGTAAAAAAAACATTCAACAACTATAACTTGTAGGCAAACTTCTAAATACTTTTCTAGAATTAACATTGATTCAAAACTACCAATTCTATTACAGAATTTTGAAATAATTTGTACTTGTTACTTAATTAAATATATTGTGCACTGAAATAAAAGTTGTGAACATTCACATGCTCAAAAAAGGTTTCAGATTATAAAAAACAACTTGCAGTGTTCTAACACTAATTAAACGTGAAAATTGGATAAATAATTTGGTACATTAAATATTGCGAAGTGCAAAAGTAATAAAAACAAAAAGTAAACATTTTTTCAATTAACATTATCAATTTATAATATTCTCCTATATGTAAAAAACAATTTAATATAATTATTGATGGCTCATAAACTGAATTTAACTTTTAGCTACTTTTTTTGGTATTTTTATAACAATAACCTCTGATTAAAAAAAGAATTTTTACATTAATAATTGAATAAATTAAAAAGTCTAGTTTAATATATTTATCTTAGAATTACAAATAACCAACATAAATTGTAAGAAATAAAACACCTAAACACAAAATAACAACACTATTCATATATGCACTTGGGTTTTCTATTCCTATCTAGCTAATTACGTTCTAGCTACCCTTTAAATTTACTTACCCCGAATAGCCAAAACAAGTAATAATGAAACGATAAAGTACTGCAAAATGTTTAAAAAGATTACAAGGGAAAAAAAGATAATTTAAATAAAACTTGGGTACATTTTAAAAGCTCCTGGTCATCGTTTAGTTTGAATAAAGGGTTTCTGAGAAAATAAGCAGAGTATCAAAGTGGTAAACTAGTTCAAAAACATGAACCTTTATCAACCGATATTTAAAAGTTCAAATATTAAAACTCTAATTATAAACTGCTTTTATCATTTACGTCTCTTTTTAAAATCTCAGACCCTCTTTATTCGTAAAACGTCAAAATATCTCACTTTTTTCTGGTCGTCCACGTGGCGGCTCAGCTGATCGCACCTCTTCAACGCCTCCTCGTGCTCAACTTGCAGTTCTTCGTGGTGACTCAGAGTTTTCTTAAACTCCTGATGTAACGTCAGAAGAAACATTTATAACAAACATTTATTTGAGACAAACAAAATTGATTTCTTAAAAAAAAATACAATTATCATCTATTTTTCAATAATTACAAAACCAAACAAATTTTTCAACTTTTCAAATTTTAGACCATCTAGTAAATCATGTTAAATCATTCACAATTAAATATTTTATTTTTTAAGATGTATTTTTACTGATTCAAATTATTAAAACTAATTAGTCTAAAGTTTGGCAAGCACAAACAACTTGTACATGTTTCTTACCAGTTGAATCTGATTTTTGAACTGGTCGTGTTCGCTTATTATCGCTTGTTTTTGACTTATTTCTTCACGCAAACTGCTTTCATTTTCACGCGACTCACTCCTGTAAATAACATTTCAAGTTTCTATAAAATATTTTTTATTACGATAATCAAGTCATTTTGTAGAACTAGAAAAAAAGAGGCTAAAAATGGATATCGTTTGAGGAATGTAAACAAATTTAGTAAACAAAATTTTATTCATGAATTGATCTTACAATTGTTTCACGAGTTCTTGGGTGTGCAGATCGCTCTCTTGTGACATCATGTGGAGAGCCTGCTGAGACTCCTGATGCTGCTTCGTCAGTGATAATATCTGCTCACTCAAGCGTGTCACCTTGTTAAATTATTTATTTACTCATATTTTTGAAGTGAAACTTATTTAAATTAATTGATCAAGTATACTTAACACGCATACTTGCTGGTCGAGTTGGTTTTTCTCATGCTCGTGGCTGCTTTTCAATTCGGCAATTTCTTCTTGTAGCTCACTCTCCCTTGATTGCAGTTTGGATTCCGACTACGTTTAAATTAAACTTTTAATGAATTTAATTTTTCTGAACAAATCTAAATATTTGCCACTTAGTAGTTTCAAAACTAAATGTTCTACAACTTACATTAGACTCAGACTGTCGAAGCTGTTTAGATAGCTTTTTCTCTACAGAAAGTCTCGCCTCAATTTCTTTTTGTTTTTCCTTTAATGTAAAAATTTTTTATTAAAAATTTTTACATAAATTAGTTATTTTGAAATGTTTATGGATTTTTGGTTTAGCTGTTTATCAGATAAAAGTTACCAAACTATAACATTAGTACAACATGATTTTTCTTTTAAGTTTAAAAGCTTTGTTTTAAAGAGTTACGTAATATAAATTAAAATGTAAAATAAGTCGGTGTAAATATTCTAATTTTGATTTAATAGTTTATGTATTCCAATTTAAAGTTAAGTTTTAAAAAATTTATAAGTAATCTTTAAAGATGGTTTTTTAGCAAGTACTAACTTTTTCAAGAAAAAAAAATATCAACCAATAAACCAATAATAATTACTTTATCTAGTTCTTCGTTTTTAGACTGTGTTGTTTTAAGTTCTTCTTTAACAGCACTAAGGCTTTCTTCAACACTTTTTAATTTAGCTTCGTACTCAGACAATTTTTTCTGAAGTTCTTGGCTCTTATTATAACCCTAAAAAATATTATTTTCTTTAATTTTTTCAAAATCAGGATAAATTAATATTAAATGCTAACTTCAGATTGTGATTCATTGCTCGATTTCAGTTTAGTTTCAAGTTCAGCCTTTACTATATTTTCTTGCTCTTTTTCCTACAAAAACGAAATTTAAATATTAAACTGTTTGATAATTTTTAATAAAAAATTATTAACTAACCTTTACTAAAAGTGCATTTTGTGATTTCAGTTGGTCAATTTCACTTTTAAGCTTGTTTTCGATCTCGTCTTTAACGAATGACACATTTTCGTTCTCCTATAAGATATAAAAAAGTCAAGTAGTTTTTGAAATAAAAACAGCATAACGATAGTAAAAAATCTGTTTTAAAATTATTTACTAGATAAAAGTTTATTAGCTTACTAAGTTGAGAAAAGGTAGTAATTTATTAGTCACTTAATTAATAATTAAATAAGTATTTATTGTTACACCTAAGTTTAAGTTTCTTAAATACAATTAAAAGTTAAAAAAAAAACTTTATTTCACACCTATCCAATAAAGATACAACAGTTTAAATTTGAAAATTTATTGTAAATCGATAAATTAGTTTTACGAACGTGTTTTAAAGTTTCGTGTTCTTTCTCTAAAACTTCGAGTTTTGATTTTACTTCGTTCAGTTCTCTTTGCTGTTCTTGTTTTATGTTTGTTTCTTCGCTTAATTTGCTTTCTAGATCCTTTATTTTCTGTTTGAAATTAAGTTCTGCTTAAATAAAACTCACATAAATAAAAATAATAAATAAGTAACATAAAACAAAAATGTGTACTGTTTAAAGTTGAAAATAAAAACTTTTAAGCGTATATTATAACAATAAGTGGCTGAAAACAAAAAAATTATGTACTTTCAATCACGACGAAAACATTCAAACGTAACAGAAATTAATAATTTGATTATGTTGAATAACGTGACACATAGCTTTAGTTTAAACTTATCGCAAATACACTTTTGTGTACAAATAAAACCAGTGACAACAAATGGTTTCAACTAAGTTATTTAAAGCAAAATAGATACAAAATTTATTTGATGCTGCTTTAACAAGTAACTGAATTCAAAATATATACATATATATATATACAATTACTTTTTTATCTTCAATGTTCGACTCTTCGAGCTTAATAGCTTCTGAGCAGGATTCAGTAGAGGACTGTGTAAATGAAATTTTGATAAAAGCTAATAAATAAAAAATTTATTAAACATAAACCATGCTTTAACATGAAGTTTGAAACACTCTTTTTAATTCTAATGTTAGTAAATTTTGCAGGTAAACAGCTTTAGACCAAAAATATGCAAAATATTTTTAGCGCACGATTGTATAAGCTAGTTTTAAGTTTAGTATAGTATGGCAATGCATAACAACACATTTTAAAAAAAACATCAGACATGTATTTGAAACAAATAAAACAATATGTGGGTAAATTAACTTACATCAGTTCTTTCGTTATTTTTGCCTTCTAATTCCTGTGTTCTTGACTTGAGAATGGAGTTTTCTGACTATTAGTTGATTTTGAAGCATTTTCAAACATGCATTTACAATATGGCAACAAAAAAATTGAACGTACAACAAACAAACATTGATAAAACAAATAATTTAAGCTTTAAATACACGCTTTTTAGCTACTAAATAATACTTGCAAATTAGTTTTTATTAGTAATTAAATAGAATGAAAAATAGATTAAAAATTTAAACTTAAGCTATAAAATCAGCCCTAGGCACGGTAAAAGCTGGATTGTTTAAAATTCTTAATTTCAAAACTAAAAAAAAACAAAAAAACAATTATCTCTGAAAATTATATTAATATATTAGAAATGCTGCAATACCTCAACTTCTTCTTTAATGATTGCACTTTCTTCCATTTGAAACTGCATGTCCTCAAGTTTATTTGATATTTCTTCAACTTTCTTTTGCTCTTCGTCTAATGAGCTTCTTAGCTGACAATTTTTTTTTTATTGTTAAGCTAAAATGTATATTTAAGTTTAAAATGAACAATCTTAATGACTCAGCTTAAAACTTATAAATAAAAATCTATTCCTTTCATCATCGTTTAATAATACAATTTAGACCAATTTTAAAAATTATAAAAAACTATACTTAACAATACTATGATATGTTGATTAGAAAAGGTAATTATATATATTTTTTTTAATACATACTTCCTAAACTAAGAGTATCTGAAATACTGTTTGTACTACCGGTTTTTACTAAGGTTGCAAAATTATGTAACTACTTACCAAGGAATGCTGTAGAAAAGTATAAACATAAATAATTAAAACTTGAAAGCTATGATATTCTATAAATATATACAACTTTGACTGTAAACATTATTTTTTTATTGTTAACAGTGATTTTTTTAAATTAACTAATTGCTTTTAGTAGCTTTCAAGACTTTTTTATCATTTTTAAATATTATTGTCTTCTAAAAGAAACAGAATACATTCAACTTCACTGTACAAAAAAAACGCAAAATACCCTTGAATTTTCGTTTTTCAGCGACTCGTAGTCCATCTTGGTGGTGGCCATCTGGTGATGGAGGTCCATCATCTCGCCTCGTTCGATGTCCCTCTCCTTCAAAAGCTGCTCGATGTGCTGCTGCTTCTCGTCCAGCACCTCGTGCATCGCCTCCACCCCCGTCTTCGCCGTCTTCTGCTTGTACCTCGACGACACCTCGCTCTTCATCTGGTTGTTTGTTGTATATTTAATTATCAAATTTACGAAACGAGTTGATACGACTGCAAACGCAAACATTTTTGCAAAACTATAAACTTTCTTTAAAGTACTTTTTTTGAAGACATTTTTATTGAGTTTGTTGTACTATCAGGTAGCTATGAAACATAAAAAAATAAAAAATGTATTTTTTTAAATTTGTTATTTGAAAATACTGAACCAATCTTGTTACAATACATTTGAAAAGCAATATTTTTTTTTATGATGTTAAAGAGAAACCAGAACAACAACTTGCCAATAAATATAAAGGTGTGACACTGAAGCTAAACATTTTTTTTTTGGAGAACAGTACAACCAAAAAAAAAGGATATAAATAAAACTTAAGGAAAAATTTATAATAATTCTTACATTCTTTCATGATGTTCATAAAAAATTGTAGTAGAGTTAGGAACTTCACTTTTATATATAACATATTGACAAAAAGAAACCTTAAAAAAGTTAAATGGTACATGATATCAAAAATGACAAAGCAAGTTTAAAACAGACTTGTTGGTAAAGCAAAACAAAATCTTCAAACATTGTGATACAACATACAAACAAAGTAGCAATGTTCACAGTAGTAGCAAACATTAAAAGAAGCACAGCAAAACGATAAATGACGAACAGAAGCTCATTTCAGACGCTGGCACTTACAACGGAGCTACCGAAGGCCACATTGCTGGCAGGCGAACTGAACTTATGGCGAAGGCAAGGCATAAATTCCATATGCGAGTATCTTTCAATACGGTCTAATTCAGCTTCTAATTTCAGTTGCTCTTCCTTTGTGCGGGAAGAAATTACATTTAATCTAAACAGTCGCTAGTATGCTTAGAAAGAAAGAAAATTTCTTAAAAAAAAAAAAGATCAAGTTAGAAGTAAATTATAAAAGAATGAAACAAAAAGTATAAGTCTTTTTTATATTTATGTTAGAAAGTTTTTTTAATACTAATGTAAATGTCCAACACTACAATTAACTTTATTTCAAACGTCTTAAAAAAATACTGTTTTAAGAATATACATTCATCTAGAATACTTTTTTCATAAAACAAACTTTTGTTGCGAATTTCCTGGTGCTGACGGACGAGGTTACTGAAGCAACTGACATCGCGTCATTCCTGTTCCTGTTGCGTGCTGCTGCTGCTGAAGGCCTCACAACTTGCTTGGCGCGTGTTCCGGTGACGGGTGGACCCAGCTTCGTGCACTTGCTCACCATTGCAAACAAGCCGTGTTGAGGCGCGCATTCAAAGTACCTTTCATATACACACTTGTTCATTTTGGTGTTTTTTAAGTTTTTAAACTCGTGAACACTTAAACTTTGTGGTCTTTTATAAAAAGTGTAAAAGTATAGTTTTATAATAATCTTAATTATAGCTATAAGTTTTTTTAGTATTTAGCTTAACAGGATTACCAACTTAATTCAAAAAGATGAAAATATTAAAATAACATTTTTACTTGCCTTTAGTTTATATTTTTTCTGAATTTTACATATTTTTGGTGATTATTTTAAAACTTACAAGTAAGGACTACAAGTAGACAAATTAAACACTTGACCTAAGTAGATGAAATTTTGAAAAATTTTGTTAAAAAAAAAGTTTTTCCTTCAACCACAAAATTATTAGTTTGTTAATTCAAAATAAATTTCTGTACTACTAGAAATTATTTTTTACAGTAGGAAGTTTTAAATAATTATATATCGTACTTTAATCAAAACTAACTTACTAGAACTGAAATTTCAAAAAATTATTGAATTTAACTTTTTTAATTTTGTTGTGATATGAAAATTATACATCTTTCTCTACAATTAATTTACTTGAACATTCAATATGTATATTCTCAATTTAAAAAGATCAAATTAGTTTTAAACTTTAACTTTTTTAAAACCAACTTTATACAAAATATTCAAAAAAAAATCATAGTTATTTTTTTATAGTCTTTTTCAAGTAAAAAATAAGTTTTCAACACACTATTCAATTGCTTATAAACATTACAGCCAGGCACATAGCTTGGTAAGTTTCTGCAAATCTACAGAAACGTAAACATTTGTGCGAAAAAACTCGCTTTTCTTTCAATTATTCAGCTTTTAAGACCTTGTTTCTTTAGCTTCAAGTAATCGTTTATACTTAGTTTTGCACTCATGATAAATAATTTTATTTTTACGGACTCTGTAGCACTTTTAGTGTCGTGGATATTGAACAAATTGAATACATCTAAATTGTATACAAATAGCTTGGTATAAAAATCTATTATCACATAGCAAACTATGTAAAAAAATCCATTTCGAGGCTGTAGATTTATTTGGTTTAAATGATGTGAAAAAAAAAACAAGTGTGAGAGAGGATCTTGTACTATTGAAATGTTTGTGGTGAGTCCAAAAAAACTTTACATTTTTTGAAATTTACATTTTTTTTGTCTTACAAAAGAGCAAATACAATACTAGATATATGAAAAGATATGAAGAATTAACTTTTGTTTTAAATCAAATTGACCATCTGAGTTGAATGTTTTAAGATTAAATCCCTGTGGTTGTCAAATATACAAAAATGAAAAACTTTTGAAACAGTGATAATATAATGATTTTCTAAAGTTTTATCAAGAAGATTGGAATCTATTAAATCAGAAAAAATAACACAATAAGACAAATAGCTTGCAACAAGAAGAAAAACTCAATAATATAAACATTTTTTTAAGAAAAATATAAACTTTTTTTTTTATTTTAGAACTTTATGTTTTAATTAAAACTTGTTTTAAAGATTTTATAAATGCTTACTAAGTTAAAGCTTTTATTTTTCAAGATTAATATGAACAAATTATAGTTTTTTTTTGTATTTTAGAACTTTATTTTTTAATTAAAACTGGTTTTAAAGATTTTATAAATGCTTACCTTAGTTAAAGTTTTTATTGCATTTTTTAGCAAAGATCTAAATTGTACATTGTAGCCACACACTCTAAGTATTCTGGATAACTCTAGGATATTTAGAGTTTTACATTGAAGTCAGGCTGACTCAGTATAGTTTTTTTTTTTTTATGAAAAACTAAGGACATTTTAGGTTTGTAATAATGTCATAACAGATGTTTTTCTAGATTTGAATGAGATTTTGCTAGCTAGTTTTAATAAATTTATATTTTATAACCAATTTTGTAAAAAAAACATTGATAAATTTGAACAGTTAGTCTTATTTCAAAAAATAAGAAGAAAAATTCAAAAATAAAATCCTGGAATTGGTGTTGGTCATAGGGTAGAGCTGTTGTTAATTCCTATTTTACTTGTATTGTTTTATTATTTGTTTACAAAAAGTTTGTTTTCTATGCATATTGTTTGATTATATAAAGAATTTTTCAAGTTTTTGGTTTTATTGCAAACTTTCAAAGATTTTTCATTATCTCTGTTTTTTTTATCTTTATATTAACAATTTTTAAGTATTTTACAAAACTACAAAAAATTAAGTTAGTACATTTGTATTTTCTAGTTAGCTTTACATTTTGAAAATTGTTTTGAGTTTTATTTGTATTACTACTGTAAACTTGGTACACTATGCGTGGATTTTAACAAATTTAGTTGTTTCACAGATTTTTTAAACTAAATTTAAAAGTTAAGTTTTCTAAAGTTGAAATTATGCAAATATCATTGGAAAGTAAAACTACCCACATGATACCATTGATACTCAAAGCTATTAACAAAGTCAATCAATCTTAAGTTCAGTTTGTTACAATAAGTTCCAGATAAGTACTTTAAGAAAAAGCTCTTTGAATGATGTTTTCAGACAACTATGTAAAATATAAAGTTTGTTTCAACTTGTTTTTAAATATTACTGTAAATTTTATTTTTATACAAGCATTGTTGTTTACAATATGAAGATTTTTGTATTTTATATTTTCTTTAAATGGATCAAGAATATAGATTGTATCTGTTGTTTTAAAAAAAGTTTATAAATTTTAGAGTGGTTTACTAAATTTAAAACATATATCAGTTTAATTTCTTTAATCTATGTTTGATAAATGATAAAAAGTTTTAAAATAAGTTTTATATAACTTTTTCAATCTAAGATTAAAAAGAATAAGTTAGTAATATTTTTTTTAACAAGTGTATAGTTGTATAATAAATTTATAACAAGTTAAAAAAAAAAAACTAATATATTTTATGTTTAAAAATCTATATGTTTGAATTTATTTATTTGTTCACATTGTATCTAAAAAGTATTAATGCTTAACATTCAAGGTTTGTTGTTATTTAACTTAGTTGTTTTATTTAACAAGTTTGTTTTGTAAAAAAAAACTTGATTCTTTTTTACAGCTTTTATTTAACAAACTTTTTTTTAATCAGAAAATGTTTTATTCTTTTTTTACAGCTTAAATCTTTATGCTACCTAATCTTTAAGCTAGTAATAACATTTACAAAGACGTGTACTCTTCCTTTCTTTATGAATTATTTTTGACAAAATAAAGTAATTGTACATCTGAATTTTATCTAATGTTGTGAACTTTTTATTTTATATCCTTTTTGTATTTTATTCAACTACTAAAATTTATAATTTTTATTTCAATAAAAGAAACAATTTTTGCAAATATTTTCTGAAGTGGGGAAAAGGTTTTCAAAGTTATATATTTTAGGCCTATCAGTAATACTATTAAAGTTAAATTCTTAATTAATATTTTTATTTTGAATGAAAGATTTTATAGGTTCATAAAAGTTTCAACACATAACGAATTATAGGGGGTCAAGAGCAGTTTTAGTTGCCTTGTATTTAGTTATTCATTATACTTTAACTTTAAATTTATTTTTAAACTTTTAACAAAACTGCACACTTTCATATAAAATTAAAGGTAGTTAAAACTAGTCTATTCCCTTTATGACGTCATCACACGTTATTCTTGATTTTTTTTGTGCAGATTCGTAACTTTTTTGAGCTAGCTACGTCCCTGATTACAGCTATTTAAAACCACATTAACTTATAGCAGAGTTGCCAAATGTTTTTGGTAAATTTCTTTCAAGTTTTTTGGTCCATTTTTAGTAACACTAAACTTAAGTTTAAAAAATTGTCTTCAATAAATTGATATCATTGAACAGATATTGTATAGCTACTCTAAATGTGTTTTTTATGAAAAAAATTAAAGATACAATATTTTTTAATTTTAATGATATATTTATTGTATCTTATAAAAGTCTCGTTACTTTAAACGTAAAAATAGTTTAGAATCTAGGCTTTTAAGTGATTTTTATTCAATTTTCAGTTTTTTTTTTTTAATTTCTCAAACTCAAGGTTTTTCGCACAAATTGTCAAATTCCAGGTTTTTGGCAACCCTGTTATAGGTTTTAAATTGTAATTAGTATAAAAAATAATATTATACAAAATTATAAATTTTTACCTCTGGCCGTTTACAGAACCATCATTTTTTCCAATAGCCTCATCCAACTCAATACCAACCCAAAATCCTTCTGCGAATTGAGTTTCACCAACAAATCTCACCGTACCTGATCAATATTACAACTTTTGTAAAAGATCAATGTTTTCAAAAACTTATATAAATAAAATAACATTTTTTTGATATTTTAAAAATAATTCGTTAAAATTTTAAAGTTACAATGACTAATCATAAATCAATCAAAACAATCTATAATTATATATACAAAATCACAAAATTTATAAGATGTTTTTATTTTTGTGTAAGCATAGTATAGAAAGCTTGTAAAACATACAAATACTAAATACAAACTTTTTATAACAAACTCTAACACTAATTTGTAAAAATAGGTAAAATTAATTCGAACTTTCAAATTATCTAAACAAAAGTTAATTAACATTTTACTAACCTATTTTTGATTTATCACCAACAGTGGCGACTCGATCTCCATGCTTGAGATCTTCTTTTTTCAACCCGCTGTTGATTACTGAGTAGCTCTTCCTACTGGGTGTGCCGTACTTCATACTTCTTATTGAACTTGCGGGTGAAGGTAACCTTGAATTAGAAGGCCTCCTCTTGGGTGCCTCTGAGAGGGATGCTAAGTTTTTGGCTGTGAGCTGCATCTTATCCGGTTGCTTAAATGTGCTTGCTGGAATTGTTATTTATCATTATTGTGTTAGCTAACTAATACCTTTTATAGTCATAGTTGTAAAATTATGGTGATAAACAATCAAAAATATTATGAAAACAAGACATATTTGAAATAATAAGGAGGGAGAAAAAAATTACTTGACAAAGATTTCCTAACAGAAGTCGCTTTTTCTCTCGCAAGTTTTGTAGGTCTCAAAAACAGTCCATGTAGAGCTTCACACTACAAAGATTACTATAATATTATAACATCAAGTACTTTGAACTTAAATTAGCAACAAAGCTTAACCTGAAAATAGCGAACACCCTGAACACTGCCATCGTGTTTACCTTCAGCTTTGTCAAGTTCTACACCGGCCCATATTCCCGTTTGAAATTGGGTTTCACCCAAGAAAACTATTTTTCCAGGTTTTGTTCCACTTACAACAATTCTATCCCCTACAAAGTTTACAAAAAACTATTATCACTCGATAAAGACAAAACGAAATATCAAATCATTTAAAACATTTAGCTTAAAAAATATTATATGTCAAGTAAACAAAAAATAACCATTGTAAATAGTCTTTCTTTTAATACTAGACAAAATACTTTTAAGCTAATATAATTATTTAGTATTGACATAGTTTTTTTTTCAAATTTTAAAATCAAGTATTGGACAATCTAAGACACATATACTTAATACTAACCTATTTTAAAGTCATTTTTGTGTAAACCATCACCATCAGATTTAGATGCTGTAGAAAAGATTAATTAAAAAGGTTTTTCAAAGTGCAAATATATCGATATTAAATACAAATGTATTCTAAAAACATATTTAACACTTAACAAATAGAAAGCAATTACCTGGCAATTTATTTACTTTACTTGGCACTTTAAGTCCAGAAGGCTTCATTTTTTGGCATTCAAATTTGTATAAGGCAACTGTAGTTACTTTTCGCTTAGCTTAAAATTCAATGTTGAGAATAACAATCAAATAAGCATGAAAACTAATTGATAAAACTTTTAATTACAATTAACCCTGTAAAGTTATTAAAAAATTTACTTCACGTCTAAACGTAGTAACATTGAAATAAATTATAATTATCATCAAATTTATAAGTTAATTGAAGTCTTCTGTTTTCGAATTTACATTTAAAAATGTTTATATCGAAGTACGATGTAATAAACAGTACAATCAATTCCACTACAATTTTATCAAAAAAATCACTGCGTAAAATTAAAAACAAAGTTCCTAAATTGTAAATAAATTCCTAATACACAACTAGTTATAGTACTCAAAAAGGCTCTGCATCCTCTGAATCAGTCCAGCGCTTGTTGATTTCATGATATTTGCCCTGCAGCTTTTTCCTAGCCTCCATGCTAAACATGTCCACATAATCTGCCGAATGAGGAAACTGTCCGTCAATTCCAAGCATGCTAGCGCGCTGGTAACCCTTGCCGAAATTGGCCATGTTAGGCTCAATGGCCTGGTTCTCCATTTCAATCAGTTCGGCCGGCTTGCCAGCAACCTTTTGCACGTGACGGAGCAACTCTATGTGGGACTTGCCGTGCGCATCAATGTGAAACTTTTGCCCGTCTGCCATAAAAAATGAAAAAAAGGGAGAAGGAAAAATGTTTTTGATGACAAGAATCTGAACGTCTGGGTTTTTGTACTGCAGCTGATTGAAATTCAGCTCAACAAATTTTCTGGTTGACTGATGTAACTTGTTCATTTCTTCTTTTTCCACTTCGTATTCACTGTTATTTAGTGATTATTTATTACTAGAAATATTTCCTACTAAAACTTTCAACACTAAATATTCATTTAAAAAGATTAACTAATTAACTAAAAAAAATTATTAGCAATATAGTAAAAAATTTTTACATTAACTAGGAAAAATACAGATTATGAAATTGAATATTAGTAAAAAAACTTACATTAACTAAATGATAAAACCAAAATAAAATAATAGTTATAACGATAATGATAATAATGATAATAGTAATAATAACAACAATAATTTTAATAATAATAATAATAATAATCTTAATGAGTTAAAAAATAAAAACTGACAATAAAACTTTAAATCATCATTGGAAATTAACTCTTTATAAAATTAAGTGACAAAAATTTAAATATAAAAGTAAATTTACTGAAGTATTGTATAGTTATAAATGGTGTATATTTATGAAAAAAAATAACAGAATAAAACAAAGATATACTAATTAGTACTAATACAAAACTATATAAATTTAAGAGAACTTCAACTGTCTTTGATTAATAAAAACCTTTCTTAACCTAGAAGTTTTTGTACTCTATAGAAATTAAAACACTGTTTATTAGGTTAAGACAATATCGTTTAATACTAAATAAACTTATGTTTTAACTTTTTTATTGTCTACTTTCGCCCAGCCTTTGAATTATATTAAAACGAACTAATTAGTTTTCTTACTATAAATTGTAAGTATTAATAAAACTATTTAAATACAATTAATTACAAAATAGTTACCTATAGTGAATAGTAACACATTTTATTGAGTCCCTAAGTTCAATTCCTTCTTTTAAATAGTTAGTAGTCATGGTTATTGGATATTTTACACCCATCAATCCTTTCATTGGTGCTCCTTCGGGTTTTTTGTTAGGAAACTGCGCTCTGAGTGGTCTTTTATTTAATGGATTTATATAAGAAGTTGACTTCACAAAGTTATGGTACTTTGGTCTTTTTAAACATAACCGTGTTAAGAACACCATACTGTGATTCTGATCTGTAATTTAAAATTAAAGTTTAATTTTAAACAACATTATTTTGTATTTTTTAAAAACTTTAAAAAGACACAAAACTAAACCAATACAAACATAAAATTAATTTTATTATAGTTTATATAATAAAAAACCACTTTTATTTACCTTTAAACTTACTTATAAACAAATTAACTTAATATTTTTTAATGAGGGAAAAAAGTATAAAAATACTTTGGATAGACCTTATTTATACACGATTTTTTTTTAATTTGCAGTAATAGTTATTTGAAATAAAACAATACAAAGCTTGATAAATAAATACCTCACTATAATGGCCTAACAATGTCAATAAACAATTAGTCCAGCTTTACAAAAAATATATATGATTTTCACAAGTATCTTAAGCAAATCAAAACATACTAAGTTAGTTTTTTTTTTTTAAACTAAACTTATATGAAATATTAAATATATACAATGTATACCAAATATCTTAGGTTTTTTATTTTACTCTATAAAAAACTAGTAATTTAAAATATTTAAATACAAATTAGATTAAAAAAGACAATCTCACTATGGTATCAAATAATTAAAAAAAAAAAAAATTATTAGTTCTTATAAACAGTCCTCAAAAAGTTATAAATAAAAAACATGTAATACACACAACAAAAGGATGTACTTAAATTAAAAATATGCATCTTATTACATAAATTAGCATATATTTATAATTAATATTGAATGGTAATAGTTTTTATCTAATTTAACTATATAATTTAAACATGTAAAAAATAATTTTACTATCAAATACTATTTCTCACTTTTATTATAATAAACTAATATTTTTTTTTAAAGTAACTAATCATTGTGAAGTTCGTTTGTGTCACCAGGACAATTACTAATTAAATCATCATAGTCATTAAAAGCAACTGCACACCAAACACAGTAAAAATATTTTTCACGTAAATAACTAGTTAAAGATATTAGCTTTTCCTCATCACTCAATTCTATTTCTCCATCATAGAACTCTTCTTTTTCCTCGTCTTCTCCCAATGGGTTCATTACAGCTTCCGGCCAATAATAGTCTAGCAAAGGTGCATCCCAATTTGCATTTGAATCTAATGTATGACATACTTTTTGGCTTTTATACAAGTCTCTAGCAAACGTTTTACTTTTAAACTGATTTCTCATTCTAAAGCGGAAATCTTCTTGTAAAATTTCACCAGCTTTTTGTCTTGCTTTCATTGCAGCTATTTGAGCTTTCATTTTGCGTTCTTTTCTTTCCTTTTCACGCGCTTCCTTACCCAAACCTCCTCTGTTTGATTTCAATTTTACTGATATTGGCTCTATTCTACCTGTGTTGTTTTTTCCTAAACCTTGGCCTTTTTTGTAACCCATTTTTGCCATTAATTTGAAACCAAGGTTGTCTGAAGATATTTGGGTTTTTAATCCTGTTTCTCTGGTGTCTTCCTGTAATTGTTTATAACTTTTTACTTTTTCAAGTTTTTCATCTTTTTTAACTTTTTTCAAATCAAAAGGTTTTTTGTCTTTAATGTTTAGTTTACGTTTACGCCAACTTTGAAAAGAACTTTTGGGCATTTTATCATCTTGAGGATTTATAAATGAGGCAGACATATAATCTTCTTCTTCGCTAGACATTTTTTAATCAATTTTATTTCTGAAGTATGTATACATTATTTGTCTAACTCAAAAATATAAATACAAGTTTTCACATTGAATAATAATAATAGATTGGAGTATATTTTAATTAACTTTTTCTTTAATTTCTAACACATTGCTTTAAGGCCATAGTTATCTAACTAATTTCAAAACATAAAATAAGCTACTTTTAAAACTCTAAAACTACAAGTGATTTTAAATAATTTTAAATTCTTATTTAACATAATCAACATGTTTAATTATATAAATTTTATCTATTTGTGTTATAAACACATAACTTTGTTTTTTTGCAATTTTACTCTCAGAAAGTTTTAATATCCATCATAAGGACCTTACACATTCAGTAACACAAATAAAACAAAATAAAGCTTAAAATAAGTTTTGTTATCTAACTAAAAAAGTTAAACTATCATGAAACATTAAAATTTGAATCTATTTTAAAGGGTTGCCAAACGTTTTTTTTTTTCTTCTTGCATGTTTTCTGATTTTTTTTTCCAGATTTTTGAAAAACAAGTTATTTGGTTCATTTATAATACAAAATTAAATTTAAGGAATAAATAAACTGTTTAAAATACTATAAAAAGATTTTAAAAGTACAGTAAAGCTAATTTAAATTTTTTTTAATGAAAAAAAAAATCTAAGGTAAAAAAATGGTTGTCCTTATGATAGATTTTTTGCATTAATCAAAATGTTGTTACTTTAAATGTAAAAATAGTTTAAAACTTCGGGTTTTTATCAAAATTTCTCAAATTTCAGGTTTTTTCAGACTTTTTTTAACCTAAATTTTTAAACTCCAGGTTATTTAAAGATTTCAAGTTTTTTTGACAACCCTAATTTTAATAGTATATCTAGCTAGCTTAAAAACATAATTTATATTAAAAATTAATTTGATATCCTTAACTGAATTTCAATAGTTACTTATAAGTAATAGTTACTTCCTTTAAAGCAATATAAAGTTCAGTTGCATTTAAAAAAAAATTGTTTTGTAGAATTTTATCTAAGCTAAGAAATTTTTTGTTACCAATTTATAAAATTTAGGGTAACTTTTGAGAAATATGGGATCATACTCAGTGAATTCATCAAGTTCCTTATGGAAAGCACAAACTAAAAAGGAAAAATAAAATATTTCACTAAAAACCTTTAATATTTTTCATTTTATGACTTTTTTTTTAATTTTTACAGGTTTTATGTTACTGATAATATTCTTTATAAATGTTTTGATTATTTAAAATTTTAATTTTCTACATTAAACAACTAAAACTTGTCATTTCTTGAGAATTTTTCTATGAAATTTTTAAGAAATTTGAGCTTTATAGGGTAAAAAAGAAAAACGCAAATATATTTCTAGTAGATTTTAAAATATCAAAGAATTTGACGAGAAAATATTGTATTTTGTGCAATTGTATCAAAACTTTTAATCATTGTATATCTCAAAAACTGTTTTAAATTAAAAAATAATTTTAAAAGATAAAATGTAATTTATTGGTACTTTAAACTTTTAAATCTTGAAGAATTTTAAATTTTTTTAAAAATTGCACTCATTACTGTAGTTTTACTTTTTAGAAACTAAGGACTTCTAAGTTTTAGAAAAACTTTAGGGGCTTTTGAATTTTTGCAGGTTGAAAAAATTACTTTATCAAAAAATTACTGAAATTACTTAAATTTTAAGCAAACTTTAAAATAAGGTTCTTTTTCAATTTCTACTTTCGATATAGCATATAATTTACTTAGATTAAATTGTTTCGGTTTGAAGAATATTGCTAAAAAACTGCAGAAGTAAGCTTTTAAAATATAGTTTTTTTTTTCAATTTTGCTGAGGTGACAGTATAACATTTAGTAGTTTCGTAGTTTAGTAGTAAGCATACAACAAAATAATTAAATAATTGACCAAGCACTAACGATCATCTGTCAGTTAGTATTTAAAAATTATTAATAAAAAATCTACATTTTTCAAAAGCACTTACAAATGGGCTCCAATACTGATTTGTTATAAATTAAGAAAAATATAAATAACTGAAATTAAAAAAGACATTAAAATAAGTAAGAGCTAAAGTTTTTCTTTCGTTTTAAACTTTGTAGTTATACTAAAGTGTAAAAAACTACCTTTTTTGATATGCAAACAACAGGGTTGCCACTTTTTGAAGGAAAAAAATTAGCCTGAAGTACATCAAGCTTTCCTGAGTCAACCTGATTTTATAAAATATTTAAAAGTTTTAAACGAAAGAAAACTGTAACTCTTACTTATTTTTATGTCTTTTTTAATTTCAATTATTTATATTTTCTTAATCTATATCAAAAATTTAGTAATACAATAAGTAATAAAGTAAGGGCATAGAAGGGGGAGGGGATGAATATTTTTATTTTACAACTTAATCAGAGTTTTAACTAGGCTATATGTTGCCTTTAATATTTTTTAGTATACAAACTATTTTTTGATATAAAGTTAGTTCAGAGATTACAATAAGTTCCTTATAAGAGGAGAAAACTAAAAAGGTAAATAAACAAAAAAATATTAAAGGTTTTATACAAAGTTCTGATATTATTATTATAATAAACTATAACTTACTGACAATCACATGAAATTTTACATTTCAATGTGTGAAACAGCTGTTTGAATTATAGTTTTTATATAATTAAATAAATAAACAGAAAAATATATTTTTGTATATACATATGTTTATTACATAGTGTCAATTTTTATTTTAAATTGACTAAAAGTTATTTGGTTTATAATTTATCATAGCTTAGTGTAGTTTATAAGTAGTTGAAAGACTTTAAGTTTAAAAAGTATTAGAAATTTTTATGAAATTTAAATAAAAGTGGAATTATTTAAATTTTATTACATTTTTAAGTCAGTATTTTGGTAGACAAAACACTTCAAAAAAATTCTACACCTGTTAAAAATTAAATCTAAATCAAGTCAGATAGAGCTGAAAAAGAAGGAAGATAAGGAATCTTGCAACCACATGCATTTGTCTGTGGAATTTTAAAAAAATTGTCCATTGGGAAGGTTAAATACTCAATTGTATACTTTGAATCAGAGGTTTACAAACCAATAAAATTAAATTTTTAAATATATGTTAACATTATATGTCTGGACAAGACGCTAAAAGGTATCCAAGTGGTGTACAACTAGATAACCAAAAGGTTTCTTTTTGCACCTGGTCCATGGACAAAATATTTCTAATGCTTTTTTGTTATTGTTCAATAAACAACATTAATACTGAATTATTTTTTTAATGATACTACGACTTATATTGTATTACTATATACTTTTTGCATTGTTGTACTGCAAGACCATTGACAACACTTCATATGAATTTCTTCATCTAGTGCTTATTAAGGCTAAAAGTTAGAAAAAAAACAAATTAGGTAATAAAAATTGATAAGTTACTAAAATAAAACTTAATAGTTTTAGTTCTGGTAGTATAAAGTAAAACTTTAAAAATAAAAATACATTAACAATAGTTAATTGAAAAAAGAAATTATAGTACTTAATAAAAGGTGTAGGGGTCCTAATAACAGCTTTTAAAACTGAGTTGAACATTGTAGTCCAGTATATTTTTCTTTAACTGATCACTTTTGTTTAAATTTAATGAAAAACAATAAAATTAGCTTAATTTTTTAATATAATTTAATTATAAGTGATAAATTTTAGCAAAATATAATAAGTACCATTTTTATAACTAACTACTGCCGATTCTGACCATATGTTACATCATGGAGTTTATGTTTACTGAACAACAAAAAAAAACTAAATATTTTTATTTAATGGTAGAAAAACATCAGTCTCATTTTTCCTTTTATGTCCAAGGACCAAGTGTACAAAAAATATTTCAGTTGTCAAGTACTAAACTACTTACATTTCTTGTCCAGGACAATTAAAGCAGATAATTCAAGCTATTCTCTTTAAGCTGAAAGCAGTTAAAATAAGTCTTTGGTACTAGTCCATTGACTAAGATGTCTTTCTCCACACACAAAGTACAATGATAATTATTTTTTCGAGTGTTTACCCCCTGGTTTCATTTTAAACATTATTATATTATAAATTAATCATAGAAACAATGTGTACAAACAAAAAAAAATAATTAATAAGAATGTGAATTACAACAAATTTAATTAAATTTTTAATTAAACTTGATGTAATTCACATTCTTATTAACTTTTTTTTTTCTTTTATCAATTTTTTATCTAGGAAATGGCCAAGGCAAATGATAGTGTAATATACTACATTTTGATTTGGGGCCAAATGGTAAAAGATATTAACATTATTTATAAAATAAACATTTAAGAGTTTAAATAACATGCAAACTAAGGGAAAAAGAAAATAAAATAAATAAAAAAATATTTATTTTTGGTTTTAATACCATATGATGAAAAAAACAAAAAAAAACCTTTATTTTTGGAGGGACCCCATGAAATAATTCCAAACCAAATTTTTTTTTTTTAATTAAAGACAAAGGTGCGTTCTCTAAAATAAAATAAAAAATGTTTAGATAGTTTTTAAGATAAGGAAAATAATTCACATTAAAGTTTTATGTTTTTTGAAAAATTAATAAATTTGCCTATAAAATTAACTTTATGCTAGTCCAATTTTTAATTATTTGTCATTTTTAGCATTATTATTTTACTACAGATCTACAATTTGAAAATCTGCTCTGCAGAGAAACTTAGTAAATTTTTTTCTCAAAAGTAATAAATTATTAATATTTATTTTCACATATAGAATATCATTAACCAAATTATGATAGTGACAAACTAGAATAATAATATATATTGAACTTTCATAGTAAGTGAGTATATATATTCTTTAGAGATGTATTCTTACACGATTTTCAACTTTATATTCATTATTTTCCGTATGATTCAAAAATAAACTTGATAATTTCAAATAATTTAATGGTTCGATATCTATTATTTATCGAATTATTTCCAAAACTTCACACCAAACTAATAAATACATTGTATTTATTATTAGACTTATTATGACAATAGTATCAAAAAAGCTATGTTTTTACAAAAAACTTTAAAACTAAAACTATAAACAGAATATTCAGAGACTTTATTTTTTATTTGAACTTAGGTAGTTTTATTTTTTTGCAAAAAACAATTAATTTTAAAATTTAATTCTGATCGCAATTTAGAATCTGTCTCTATTTTTCAATACTTTTCTCTGTACGACCTAGTTCAAATTTTTCTATTGTGGGACGACTTACACGTCTTGCTCAGTTAATTAATTTATTTTTTTGTTTTATAAAATAATTTCTCTTATTCTAATACTCTTAAAGTCAATTCAGTTTTATTCTGTTTAGAAATAGTACTATATTTAGATTTTTATTGTATAAACGAAAAGAATTGGTAAAAAAATTAAGCTATTTACAAGTGTTCAGTAATTTTTGCAGCAACTGTATAAGTTAGTATTTTTTTTTATATTATTCTATTAAAATAAGATTAACTTAAGCACTGACGAGGTCTTCGACCAAAACTTGGTTTGTAAAATAAATTCATTATTTCTCCTCCAGTAATTGAGGAGATCTCTTTATTTGTTTTCTTAAAACCACAAAATATAATTTTTTTTTTTTATTTAATTTTAGATTTTTGAAAGTATTTAAGATTTTTTGTCTCCTTTGTTATTTCTACTAAACAAGTAAATATTCTGTGAAATTCATCCGCACAATTAAAGTCTTACCTACTTTTAATTGTAATGCCTTTAAATAAACCGTAAGCAATGTAACTTATTTTCATTTACTTTACTTTTTAAGTATTGTCTGAATTTTTACTTGACATGTTTTTTTTTGACTTCACTATTTTGTTATAAAATTAATAAGTAATAGTTTGTTTGTAAAGTCATAACCCTTAATAATAAAACAATAAGAAGTTTTAGTAGGACTGAAATTTGTTGTCAAAAAATTCCAAATGTGTACATAATAATATAATAAAAATAATATAGTACATTTAATAAAAGTCGATAATAATTCAAAAAATTGTTAAGGTAAAAGTTATATAATTTTTGAGAATCGGAATTGCGTAGTAAGTTGTACTAGTTTTGTTCTAATTGCATTAAAGTTTTTATTTTTGCATTTCTGTTACCAAGTGCTAAGCTTACTTTTCGTTTGTTTTTAATAGAGTTAGGTTAAAATATAAATAAAAAGTTTAAGTAGAAGTTAAAAATCCAAGACTAAACTAAAATATTTAATTTACCAGCACAATAATTATTTTTTTTTTTTGGGAAGTAAAAACCACTCCAAAGTGGAATTATTATGATTAATATTAATTATGATTTAGGGATTATTTTTTATTTAATTTTTTATTGTACATTACTCAAATACGTTTTTTCACTTTGTTTCTTAGGCTTAAAATTAATCCTTTTCATTTACATTTATAAAATACATAAGTTTACATAAATACTTTTTTGCATTAACCTTTATCCACATCGTAACAAATGAGAAGCGAATAAAAAGCTATTTTGCTTCTGATCAAGACGCCTGCAAATGTTTTGTACTCTTGAGTGCCAAACATGAACCTTTCAGGTTGCTCTGTCCTAAAAAAGACATTTAAAGATATCCGTGCGACTCGATATCTGAAAGGTTCTACGTGCACCGGATCCTAAGACCAAACATTTAAAAAATTTTAACGTTCTTTTACGAAAACAAACTTGCCGCTACGAACGTTGAAAGCCTCGTAAGTCGCAACTGACATTCCCGTCATCACAGCCTCCGTTCGCAAACAAGCAATGTTCCATCGCAACCAAGCTGTGCTACGTTCTACCTTTGACCATAATAGAATCGCGGAATTAAGTATTGGTCTCGTGGTCGTAACTTTCAATTGCTCTTAAATTTACGCTTTCGTGGTTCGACCCGCCAGAAGCAACCACTTTATCGATAAACACGACGCAAGGCGAATGTGCCCTCCTGTCGCTCATTGAGGCTAAATTCTTCAACGTTTTGCTTTTCACGTCCAACTCTATGCAGCAGGGAAAACACTCTTCGTCCTCCATCCGCCGTCGATAAAAATCTTGTCCATGAATGCACACACGCCAAAATACTGTTGCTCGATGTTCATTTCAATCCTTTCTGCCATGCATCAGTTGAAAGTGACTTCTGAGATTCACTTATATTGGAGTCATATAGTGCATTAACCGATAACCGAAAGGTGTTTTCTTACACCAGGTCCTTGGACCAAACTACTTGAGCGTTTTTTTTTCTTTCAATAAACTGTTGTTGATAACTACTTCTTTTAATGGACTAATATCTCTCCTATTTGTTGAAAGAAGTGCTCTAACTATTTTAAAGTCTATTCCATTAATTTGATGAAACTTTAAGAACACCCTAGTTTTCGGTTGATACCCTGACAGACTATTATATCAAAACTATTTTGGTTTCAATACCTATTTGTGTAACAACTTTTTGAATTGTTTTGATCACATGCTTTTCTATTTTGTAAAAGTTTCCTAATCTGCTTACGGATCTGTCGTAAAAGTTGAATATAGAACATGTTCTAAGACATGATTTGAAAATAATGAAAAACGAATTTCCAACAAAAGTTTCTTTGCAGTTCAATTCTTTCTTTAATTTTGTAGCTTATCCATGAACTACCGGCGTTAAAATTTTCTAATTAGAATCTTATATTAATCTAAGAATGCCAAATATAAAAAAATAACCAAAACTTTCATTTTTGAAACCTTTTAAGTGTAGCTAAAGATATGCTATACATGTATTAAACTGTATACATATGTATATTGTATATGTATAGGTTAAAATGTAATGTTTACTATATACACTATGTTTGTTTTCTGTTTAATTTTAAGTTAATACTTCTTAAAACCTTCTAAATTTTATTAGTTAAGTAATAATTTTGAATGATACCTACCGTAGCTAACATGAGATACAGACTTCTTTTTATGCAATTTAGCATACGAAAATCATTAAAAAGTAAGAAAAATATATAACCATTACTAGCTTAAAAACTTCAACAAATAACTATTTCTTAGTTTATGTTGTTTGAAAATATTTTGTATAGCATTTTATAGCTTAATTATTCAGCTTAAATAAAAAAGGAAACTTTAATTAAGGTTTTTTGGATTATGCTAGAGCATATGAAAAAAGAGATTTTTTTCGATTTTTTATATTGTAAAACGTGTTAAAAAATAATTTTTTTTTGATTTTTAAACTTTGTGGTTTGTTTTTCTAATATTTTATAAAAACATGTTATTTTTTTGAATATTTCTCATCTTGGGGTTTTACTGTTTAAATTTTAATCAAAGTATTTTAACAATATAAATCGTTTAATATTCAAGAAAATCTTTTCTAAACTTTAAAAAAATTAAAATGTTTACATTTTCGTTATGTAACCAAAACTTAACAAATCTTAAATAGTATATTTAAGTACGTAAAAGGCAACATAATAACATATTACTTTGATAAGCTATAAAATTCTAAGACAATATATATGTAGTGAAAATTAAAATTGAATGACTACCGCAAAAAACTACAAGAAACAAAAAAAAAACCGCAAGTTATTGTCAAAAGCTTCAGACACAAAAAACATGAAATTGATATTATAAATTATAAATATTATATAATAAGGTGGTCAAGTGTTCAGCTGGAAATTCGATTTTTAAAACTTTGTGAATAGTACTGTCCAATGCTTTCAAGAAACAATTAACTTAGCAGTTACAGTAGTATGAAAATAGTTAAGAAGGATGTATATAATAAAAACTTTGTGTATATAAAAATTAAAAGATTTAAGTACTTTTTTAACTTTTAATAAATCAAAAAATCTTATGCTAAGTTGGTCAAAATATTGTGAAAGTTGTATTCATTATAGTTTTCATAACCTTTATAGAATACTTTTTTCGAAGTAATAAGCAAAAATAGCGTATCTTAAAATAGCATATTACATGAATAAACGAACTTGATAATTATTGGTAAACGAACAAATTTCATGTAAATAAGAAAACTTCGAAAAGTTTTCAAAATAAAACTTCTGTTTATACAATTTGTACTAAATTTATGAAAATATAAATATTAATTTTTAACTTGTGTTAGCTTTTGTGTCACTTAAACTCCAGGCTCAATCATTTTGCTGTTTTCTAAAAATGTATTTGATAGTTACTAAAAATCTAAAGTATTTGGACCGCTAATGTTGCTATAGATTTTTTACGGTTTACTTACAATTCACAAACGAGATCATTTCCCACCCGATCAAATCCAACCTGCACACAACTTCTACCTTCTTTTTCTCTTTCTACTTCTTTTTTTCTTTAATTTATTATTATTTTTCATATCAATTTTTACTATCACTGTATGTAAACCCTAACCCTAACCCTTGGTCAGTGAGTTAGCGGTTCTTGGGTTTGATCGGGTGGGAAATGATCGCGGGTGGAACGGGTAGCTTAAAAACAATGCAAATTATAAGCATACAAGTAGCAAGTCATTTTCGATGAGTCAGCAAAATTTTTTTTGAGTTATTTTAAATTTTAATCATCAAAACTTTGTATTTAGTTTTTTTTTTATAATTTGGTTAAGATGGCTTAGGGATACGGGTACAAATCTAAAAAAAAACTTTAGAATATTTTTGTTGACTCAGCAAATATGCAAACTATTTAATTCTTATATGCAAATATTTTCATGAACTTTAAGCTATCCGGTTGGAACTGAGCGGTTCCCAGTTTTTTGTAATACTTCTAGCTGGTAATCAACACATTGTAAATTTTCATAAATAACAAAAGACTGAAGAGATTTTTAACTATGAATTCAGAACAGGAAAAAGATACTGAAAAAATTAATTCGTATTTCGTAGGACTTTTAGTGAATACTTTTTAAGTACACGTCGGCTGCAAATCTAAGGCGCATCTGATTAGACCTGTTATGTAATAGTAGTAAAACACTACATAAACATAACAGGGAAATAACCGTTTAAGTAAGACATAATTTGTTTCAAATAAGTTTCACCTATTAAACATTTCATGACAATTATGCCATATTAAATTCAATTATATAGCTACCATGATTCTAACTACTTTTTTTCAAAAAAAGTCCTATAGAATGTTTATCATTGTAAAAAATAGGGTATGACTGATGTCTAAAAAGAAATCATATTTAGAACAAGTTGAAGTACATTTCAAGAATAAGTCCTTATTTATTTTTTCAAATTTTTTAGTTTTAAATTGTTAAAAGTAATAAAAGATAATAATACTTAGTGTAATAAAATACAATGAGCTACATACCTCCATATCCCCCTAGCTTACTGAAAGAACAACCTTAATCTTTATTAAGGGGGATTTAAAAAAGTTAAAAAAAAATAACTTAGGATTAAGCACTAGTAAATTGAAATAGAATTTTATCTTGGCTAAATTTGAATAATTTAAAGAAAGAATATTATTAAAAAAGTACAGAATCATACACAGTAATACAATTATATTATTAAGAAGTCCATACTATATCCATTCCAACCAATGGGGAATGATAATTGTCATTCATTTAAAACATAACTAAACATAAGTTTCAAATTCCCTGGACAATGTTGGTGGTCATTCTAAAGGTGCCGAACACAACTACAAGTCAAGTAGAAGAAGAGCATGTTCTTGCTTTGGTGGTACTGAGAAGAAGTGATGTGCCAATTGCCTGAAGTTTAAGTTTTCTGCTTTTTTGAAGTGATTTTTAAGGTTCAAATAATTAACTTTAACATGCTACCATCAACAACAGTATCCGAGACAACCTACAACCGGTTTTGTCCTTATTAGAACTCATCAGGCAAAATATAGTCGTGAGAAACTTCTGTTGATATCTAAATATTTTTTAAGTAAAAAATATTATATAATTAGGTGGTAATATATAAGGTAGTCAAGTGTTATTTTACTCTGCAATATAAATTTTAAAGAACTTACTTTTACATTAGTTAAGGGCATAGGAAATGTCCAACATTTTTTTGATAAAAATGATATTGGCTCTTGTATTAAAGCTTAAAGAACAAACTACAAGCCAGTTTTTATACAATTAAAAATTTGAGTTTAAATTTTAATTTGAGATATTGTAATCGACTTGTAAAAATCAAGGTGGACCCCCCTATGCCCTTAATATATATTTGCTTAGTTTCAATGACTTACTTAAATTTTATAAAGAGTATTTGTTAGTGTATTTGTTTAATTTTGTAAATTTAAATTTTTAAAGTGATGATTAAGAGATGAATTTTATTTTTCAGGTTTTATTAAACTTTAATGAAGTTAAAATGAGCTCAGATACTATAAGAACAAATCAAGAATGTAGATTTAATTATTTATACAGCTGTGAACTTGAAGAATTGGTCACTATTAAGGTGCAGTAGTTTGAAAAATATAGTATCTACCTAACTTAAAAAAAGATAATTTTTTATTTAAATTTGAATCTTTTAATTTTTAAACAAATTATTTTATGTATCTGTTGTACAGCACTATTTTGTAATTTTATTAATGAGTTTGTAAACTCTTGACTATAAGTTGTGACAAACAATTACATTTAAATTCTTTCAACTTTATAATTTTTGTCAATGTCATTCAAATTACAAACTGTTACTCTATTATTCAGTGTGAGCAAGATTTTGTACAATTTTGTTTAAGAAATAAGAACAGATTCATTTATAGATTTTTTTTTATATATTCTTGTACTTGAACTTACTTTTTTTTATCTATGAACTAAAGCTAAATCATTCAATTGTAGTGTATCAAGATAAATTTGGTTTCTCTAGTTAATTTTTATGGTTTATGAACAAAAAGCCTTTTTTTAGTAATATGGTAGTTAACAATTATTTAGATTGTAAAACAATCAACAATATTCTAAAACTACAATTGTTCAGGTTTGTTCATTAGAAGGAAAAATGCCTCAAAAATCATACAAAGAAATACTTAATGATCCTACACTTAATTATGACCTAGAAGAAGAAAAGAAAGAGAAAGATAGCTATTTGTATACAACTATTACAGTTAGTTTAGTTTATAATTTTAAAAGTATAATAAATTAAAAATAGAAAAAAAAACAGTATAACCAATTATGTTTTTTGTTCTTGAAATAAATAAAAAGTGTACAATGCTTTGTTACTCAGCATTTAATTTTTTACTACATTAAGTTTCATATTTAAACTGTGTAAATCTTTATTTTTAAAACAAAAAAATGTGTGCTTTAAAAACTTAGTAAGTATCCAAAACAGTTGTTCAGTGATGGTAAGCCTATTACACTTCCAGTTCAAACAAAAAACAAACATTTTTTGAGAACTGCAAATACAGACACTTTACATACTTGGAACGAATGGCTGATCTTACCTCTTAGGTACTGTGATTTACCAAGAAATGTTTTAGCTGTTATCACAGTTTGGAAGTGTCATGGGCCATGTACTGCAAAACCTGTTGGCGGAACCACTGTTCCGTTGTTTGGGAAATACTCTACATTCAAACAAGTTAGCTATATTAAATGTTTACTTAAAGTACTAATTTTAAGTTATATAAAATTTTGCTTAGATTTTTTAAATTTGGGAGTTGGATTAAGCCGTAGGGGGTTCACATTTTTTTACAAATTGATATTTTTTTAGAGTTTTATATTAGTTATTTGATACTTTCAAGAACCTAAAAAAATACAAATTATATACAAGATTAAAGTTGGTGAGATCAATAGGTTCCTTATTGATTAAAGACCCAAACTAAAAGGACAAAAAATATTATTTGAGTAAAATTCTTCTTCATTTTTTGAGTTTGATTTTTGATCTTACATTAAGTCTATTACTAGTATTTTAGCTATTATGTTAAAGAAAGTTTGTTAATAATTTTTTTTCTATTGTATGTAAGTTAATTTTCAATATTTATAAGATTTAACTTATGGAACTTGTTTTTAAATTATTTAGTAATGTTTACTGTAAATTTGAGGTTTGTAGCTCAAAAAACAAAAAAGTAGATAAACTATAAGTAATTTTTTTTATTTATCAAGAAAACTAACAATTAAATTGAAACTTTTAACAAAAATGAATACAAAAGTGTTGATTTGTTTATTATATAAAAACTGATTTATAGCTTATACAGCTGTCATATATAGTCAACATTAACTTTTATAAAATATTTTTGTCTCCTTATGAAAAACAACATTTTGCTTAGCCATGAACCTTACTATAGATTTTTAATTATTTGTAGGGAAGAAGAGATTTGGTTGTATGGCCAGAAAAGTGTGGTGATGGTTCTATTGCTACTAAAACTCCATTCAAACTCCCAAAACACTTAGCAGACCCAGAAATAACTAGACTAAACAAGTTAGTGAAAAAGCACAAAGAAGGTGTAATTGAAAAGGTTGACTGGCTTGATAGATTAGCTTTTGCGTAAGTTTACATTAATTTTTTTTTGAATATATTTAAAGTTATAATTTTGCTATTAAGAACAGAATAATTACAGTTTAAATTTATATATACGTTTTAGTAGACTAAAATTGATAAACATAATTATTTAGATCAGGAGTCTGAAAACTAAGGCTAGATTTAGTCAGCCAAGAAAAAAAAACTTCTTATAAAATAGTTATAGGTTAAAAGAAACTTCTGCAAAACTATCTAAATTGGGGCTTTTATTTATTAAATGTATCAAATACGCTCTTAATTTGACTTTTTAATTATTTAATTGAACTTTTTTAATTTTTTTTTACTTAAAACTAAGTTGATTTGCGAACCTTTTCTAACAAATACGTCCTAACATTGACTATTTCAAGTAATGTTTGTTAATTGCTAATAACAGGTTGCAGACTCCTGATTGAGACAATTCTTACAGTTATTGTGATTTTAAAAGTACTGTCTTTATTTATAAAACGTTTTTACATAGTTTTAATTTAGTTTATTGAATATACTGACAGTATTTTTTTTACATTTTAATAATGTAAATAATTTGTAATAATGATTTTTTAACCGCTAAATGCGGTTTAAAAGCTTATAAGTAGTTGAGAAACTAAAAAAAATATTAGATTAACTTTTTAAATTTAAATAAAAGTAAGATTATTTAACTTTTAGTACTTTTTAACTGAGTTCTTAAGTAGAAAAGACTTTAATTTTTTTTTAATTTGTTAAAAATCTTATCTAAACTAAGTCAGATAGAACTGAAAAAGAAGGAAGACAAGGAATCTCGCAACCACATGAATTTGTCTGTGGAATTTCAAAAAGTTGTCCATAGGGAGGTTGAATACTCAATTGTATATTTTGAACCAGAGGGTGAGAAGCCAATAATTTTGCCAGAAGTTTGTTTTGAATAGTTTTATTATAGTTTTCCTTACTATAGAATTCTCCTCACTACAGTATAAAATACAACATAATAATTTTTACATTTTTTATGACTGTTATGTCAATAAAATAAGTTTAAAGTTTAGGTTCAAATAATTTTTTGTTCTTCATGTTATTAAATTGATTAATATCACCGCAAATATTATTATATTTTAATAATTATTCTTTGATCAAAGTCTTTTAATTTATTTTTTCAAGTTTATAATGTTGTAATTGCATTTAATATTTTTGTGTTGTAAAGTTGATAAATTTTTCTAAATTAAACAGTCAAAGTTTTAATTTACTAGGTTTTTACTTATTGTTTTGCAATATAAGTTCATTAGGGCATAGGGAGCTTCAAGATAGTTTTTTAGTAAATTTTTAATTTTCTGAAAAATTGACAATGAGCAAACTGTGGTCCATTTGTTCGTATAGGAATTTTTTTACAAAAAACTCTCTATCTTAAAAACAAATTATAATTTTTATATTCTATAAAAACTGACTTATAATATGCTTCAACCTTTCATATAAAATCCAATGTTAATTTTAATTTAAAAAAGTGTAGGACTCCCCTATGCCGTTAACTAAAAAAATGTTTCTTTTTTAGCTTTCAAAAAGTAATGATCAGTTAAGAAAAGGACCTTGTCAATAAGTATATTTAGAAATGTTTTAGATTGTCAGAAGTAGAGGTGGTAGACTATTCTAGATTACCCAAAAAATCTTTTCTCGGCTAGACTCTTTTTTTTTTCTGCTCGCCGCGTGAATTTTAAAACATAATTGGTATGATACTCGTAAGAAACTGGTCATTTGATAAGCACTACCGTGTGCTGTAAATCAAATTAAGATCATAATTCAAAATGTTTGTTCAAAGTTAGCTCAGTTATACTTTTTGACAAGTTTTTGAAAAAAAAAAATATATATATATATAAATAAAGTGTAATTTACTAGAGATTCTGCAAAGCCGATTGCTGTTACCCACTTCTTGTCTAGTTAAAGCCTACCTAGACTAATTGCTTCTTACACTGTTATCTACATTTCATGTTTGAAGTTATCAGAATCATTTTTGAGTATAATTAACAGGAGTTACTTACACTAAAACAAGTTCCGGAGTTCGAGCTGGACATGCGCAATCTCGTTGAAGATAAGCACATCAAGCTGTCGAGGAGCGCAAAACTCGGCGCTGATTTGAAACCGAATGCGCACGTCAGGGACGAACTCAACAAAATGATCAATTACCCTCACACGAAAGTTTTGACCGCAGAAGAACAAGAAATGCTGTATAAGTACAGGTTCGATTTGTTTATTTAAAATGATTATTTAAAGTTTATTGGTTTTTTAGTTTGTATCTTAATTTAATAGATCTTGTTTTTTTTTTAATATAATTAGCTATCTTTTTGTATTACTAAATTTAATTTTGGTTTCAGATAAATTAAATTTAGTTTGTTTCTATAGGTCTAAAGAATAAAACTAAACATAGAAATTTGCAATGTTAATTTTATAATAGCATATTACATTCAACAGGTTCTACCTAACCAAGTACAACAAAGCGCTGGTGAAGTTTCTGCGAATAACCACTCTTGATACAGTTGAAGAGAGGCAAAACACGTACAAGATGATAGACATGTGGCAGCAGGTAGAAGTTGCAGACGCCTTGTATCTGTTATCATCTCGCTTCACTGATCAATACGGTATTTAGAGAATTAATATATACTGTTTTGAGTTTCATGTAATTTCAATTAACTTTTTTTTAAATTTGTTGTAGATAAGTTTAAATAAGAAATAAAAAGCAAGCGAATTGCATAAAAGTTTAAAATATTTTTTAGTTTATACTGTTATTTAATTGTAGTACTAAACAACTTGTACTTGAATAATTGAAAATTAGTATATGTATATACTGTTTTTTTCTTGTATTATTTAAAGATGTTGTTAAAATAATAGTACATCTAAAAGTTATATACATTCGTTTTATTAGTAATGTTAAACGTTTTATCACAGTTAGACGATATGCGGTGAAAATATTAGATAAAAGTTCAGATGATGAACTTGTGTTGTATTTACTCCAACTTGTACAAGCTCTTAAGTATGAAAGTCACTTGCAGGGTAGTTTTAGTAGTAAATTATGATTATATTTAACTTTTCGTTACTTTTATATTTACGTAGAATATTACATTTTTAAATTATTATACCAAACACTAGTAGTTTTCTGCTCTAAAGTCAAGCATAATTTGTTTATGTATAAACATGATTTTTTTTAAGTTAAGCGTAGAAAAATAGACTAGAAGCACATTTCTTGTTTAGATATAAAAGCATACTAAAAACTTATACAGATGCTAGTAAGGAAGAAAAGAGCATGGTAGATGATGAAGATACAAAGAAATTAACACAGAGTAAATCTATACAGAGTGATCCCCATCAAAGCGAAAAACAATTAGAAAAAACTACAAGCGCACTGTTAGTTTGAAATGCTTGTTTATGACAAAAATTTGAACGATATCTCTATAAAATCTAATGTAAGTGTAGTTTGATTAAAAAGTTCAATTTAGAAAAAAATCTAAATTGTTGTAAATTCTAGAAATCTATTGACCATTAATGATGAAACAAAAAGCGAGGATTTAGAATCATTCTTAATTCGAAGATCGGTTCAAAATTTAACTCTTGCAAATTATTTTTTTTGGTGTGTTTAATTTTTTAATTGTCTAAATTTCAAAATATAGTACGTACTTTACAAAATTACTTGTATCTAAATTTATAAAATAAAAATCTAAAAAATATATACAAAAACGTAAGTATTATTTGAACTTTTTTGTATAAATTCTCTATTAACAATTTTTTTTTAAATACTAATTAATAAAAATCTTAAATAAACAAAACGTTCTCATAAATTGTCTTCTAATTAAAAACTGATGAATTCATTAGTTAGCTAAAAAAAAGTAAATTTAAAAACTAGGTTAAAGTTAAATTATAAATAGCTAAGCAAGGGATTTTTATTTATTGAATATAATTTATATTTAAAAATGTAGTAAATACATAGTTGTTTTAAAGGTACATTTTGGTAGAAACAAAAGAAGGCAGTAAAAACTCAAGTGGCAAATTTGCAGAAATGTACAAAGGTATAATTAAAAACTTCAAGTTAAAGATGATAAATACCAACAAAGAATCTAAATACGCAAGGTTTATTTTTAAAATAATTTTGTTTATTTTCTATTATCTTTTAAATTAAAGTTGTTGTGATATTAGAATAAAAAAACATGTATTTAATAAAATCCGTTTATTAGTAACTATTTAAAATAATATTTTTCTTTCCAAACAGATCTAATTGTACAAATTTTTAGACTAAATTTAATGTGTACTTAAGTAAAACATTTTAAATAATAAATATTTCAGTATACAAAACTATAAAAGATGTGTTATATTTTCAGAAAGTTGTTGCATCGTCAGGAGAGGTTTGTTAGCAAGTTGTCAGCTCTCATAGTAAGTCTGCAAGAAGACACATCAAATAGACAGAAGAAAATAAGTAAACTTCGTAATTTATTAAAACCAGATGAGAATCACCATCTCAAAAAATCAGGTTAGTTGTTTTTTCATTAGTTTCGTGAAATAGTAAAGCTTGATTTTTTTATAAGAAGACTCTTTATTTTATTTAAAACATTTTAGGTACAATGGATCCTAATTTTGAAGATGAAACAGAACCTCCATTCCCATTTTCAAACTTTCAACCCATTCCTTTGCCTTTAGACCCAACTGTTGAGGTTTTTATTTTTAATATAACTAATTTAACTTTTTTTTTTTTAATGTGAACTTTCTTCAAAACATACAAAAAACAGTTTATCACTTTTCTTACGACATCAAGTTTATTTGTAAAACTAATTGAAATAAATTCAAACTAGGTATGTGGAATAGAGGCGGAAACAGCAACTTTGTTTAAATCTAATCTGATGCCGGCAAGACTGAATTTTTTTACGACTGAATCAAACAAAATGTATACTGTTATGTTCAAAGAAGGTGACGATTTAAGACAGGTATAACAAACAAAGCAATTATTGTGAAAATACACTTAATAAAACATATTAAGTACTTAAACCTGTTTTTTATAACAGTTTTTTTATATTTAATTTTAGGATCAGCTGGTTTTACAAATAATTCAGTTAATGGATAATTTACTGAAACAAGTCAACCTCGACTTAAAGTTGTCTCCTTACAAAGTCCTTGCTACAAGTGAAACAAGTGGGTTAGTGGTACTTTTTAAAGCGTTGGTGTAAACAAAAGTTTCTAAGTACTCCTCAAACGGTTATAATTGTTTTTCTCAAGTTCAAAAAATTTTTTTATCAAAATGTTGTTAAAGTTTGTTTAGTAATCTCATATTTATGGACCGTTTGCAACTTAATATCAATAGATTATTCATTTTGTTTTTTATATTTTATTACACAAAGCTTTTCAAAACCATACGAGTTTCATTCTCAAGTGATAATTTTAAATGAAAATTGAAAATTTTTTTGTTAAGTGAACAGCTTAAAAAATAACTTTAAATTATGCCGTACAAATAAATTCAAATAAATACAAAAATTAGAGATTTAGCAATTGAAACTAAAGGTATGTTTATTAAGGCCATTGGGGGGGTCTAACATTTTTTTTTACAAAAATTAACTTTGGCTTTTATATGAAAGCTTTAAGTACAAACTACAAGCCAGTTTTTATAGAATTCAAAAATATCATTTAACTTTTTAGGTATTTAGTTTTTTGTAAAAATTTTCCTATGTAAACGTATGGACCGCAAATTTTTCAGGGTCAATTTTCTCGGAAATTTTAAAATTCACTAAAAATCTATCTCCTCCTTCATTTTTCAAGCAATCTTCTTCAAGTTTTCAGGAAACGTTCCTTAAAATAAAAGGAAAAAAAAAACTTTAGAATTTTAGTAATTTAAAAAAATAAAATTTTTATCAAAAAAATTAAAAA
The DNA here is from genome assembly GCF_965202585.1 of Thalia democratica. Classification (NCBI taxonomy): domain Eukaryota; kingdom Metazoa; phylum Chordata; class Thaliacea; order Salpida; family Salpidae; genus Thalia; species Thalia democratica. The sequence continues at coordinate 67,937,805 of NC_139165.1, forward strand.
AAAAAGTGTTTTTTTTTTTCAAAAAAAAAAATATTTTTACATTTTTACAAAAATTTTTTTTTAATTCCAAAATAACGTTTTTTGTTATTGTATAAATATTAGACTGTGAAAATTTGAAGAAGATTGCTTGAAAAATGTAGAAGGAGATAAATTTTAAATAAAATAGTCTTTTTTCGCTGTTTTAGTTTTCCCTTCCTCTAGGGAACCTATTATGTGGCCCGACTTTGACTGGTCATATCTCAAAAAATAATTTTAATTTTTTAAAACAATAAAAAGCATCTTGAAGCTTAGAAAAAACTCTATAAATTAAGATCAACTTGTAAAAACATGGTTTACCCCCCTATGGCCTTAATAGATTCATTATAACTTATCACTTTTCATTGATAATCTATTAATAAACATACCTTTAGTTTTAATTGCTAAATCTCGAATTTTTGTATTTATTTGAATTTATTTGTACGGCATAATTTAAAGTTATTTTTTAAGCTGTTCACTTAACAAAAAAATTTTCAATTTTCATTTAAAATTTATCACTTGAAAATGAAACTCGTATGGTTTTGAAAAGCTTTGGGTAATAAAAAAAAAAGAATAATCTATTGATATTAAGTTGAAAATGGTATATAAATACGTTCAGAAACCTTCCTATAATAGTACTTAATCTCATATTTATTATTAAATTATATATATTACATTTAGATCTTTAAACTTCATTTTGTTTTATTTACTACTGAATATGTTTTTATTTTCGTTCATCTTTATAAAATAAAATTTATTCATTTTTAATTATTATTAAGTTTATGCATCTTTTAAATTTATTTGACTATGCATTTGTTTCCATAAAAAAACCTGTATTTTTATTAGTTATATAAATAAGTACGTTAGAAATTAATTTACATTAGTTTAATAAGAAGTTTTTTTTAACTCGATGAATTTTTATAGCTGTTATTTATTAAAAATTTAGTTTGTATTTCAAGGTTATGGAAGCCGGTTAATATTCCTATTTTACGAAACTGTTTTACAATGTATTAAAAAAAACTTAATCTTTTAGTACTTTGATTAAAGTAAATGTTATATGAAATAGTTATACAAAAAAGAAATTTAAAGCAATCATAGTTAATTTGGTAAAATCTTGATTCTGCTATAAGTATTATTTTTAAGTATTGAGCTTTTATTTAGTTATTTATTCAGTATGTATTATTTTTGTCTGCTTTACTCCATTAAGCATCTTTAACTTGCAGTATTTAAAATAATTGCAATTTCGAGGTTTTTGCAAATCGTCCAATCTCAATCGATAGCCGAAATTACAAGTAAGCATGAGAGCATCAAAAACTATCTGAAAAAACAACATCCAAGTTCTACTGATGATCAGGGCATCAAAAAAGAATGTATGAACAATTACATTAAGGTTCGCAAAAAAAAAACAAATAGATAAATCGATAAATATTGGTAAAGGCAGAAAAAAACTATCACAACTAGTATGAAACAATTTTGATTTGTTTAGCTTAAACCTGAAAAAAAATTATCATTCTATTTAAAATGCTTTTCGTTTGAATAATTATTTATTTTAAGCTAAGTATTTATTAGGTTAAAAAATAATCATTGTTATCCAAACGTAAGAAGAATAAGAATATTTTCTGCAATATCTTAAATTAAATAAAACTGTTTATATTTGAAAGTGAAATATTTCAGAGTGTAGCTGGTTACTGCGTGATAACCTACATACTTGGAATCGGTGACCGTCATCTCGACAACCTCATGCTGACCTCTGACGGAAAGTTGTTTCATGTTGACTTCGGTTTTATGCTTGGAAGAGACCCTAAACCTCTACCTCCGCCAGTGAAAATAACAAGAGATATGATTGAAACTATGGGAGGTTTAGTTTTTAAATGTTTTAACTTCATTATATATTATTATAATAGCTAAGTTATTGTATGTTAAATAACAAATGTGAATGTAATAAATGTTTTATAATGTAATGTTTGTAGGATTATATGAACTGTAAAATGAAATTTAAACAATTATAATTTATGATGTACTTGTTTTGTTTAAGACCTTTTAAAATTATATTTTGAAACTCTGTTGTGATAGTTTAGTGATAATCAATACAGGGGTAGATAGTAATGGTTACGGAGAATTTCGCAAGTACTGCTACGATGCCTTCCTCCATCTACGCCGACACGCCAACCTCATTCTTAATTTGTTCGATTTAATGGTTGATAGCGAAATACCTGATATTGCTGTTGAGAGCGATAAAACTGTCAAAAAAGTTTGTATAAATAAAGTTTTTTTATTTTCAATAAAAAAAAAGTTGAAGCTGTAGACAGGGTTACCAAAAAACCTGGAATCTTGGAAAAACCTAGAATTTGGAAATTTTGTCAATTCAGACAATAATAAACTTGAAATTTGAGAAAATTTAAAAATAAAGGAACTACTTAGAATTTCGAACTAAAGTCATTAAAAATTTAGAATTTTTTAATATTTTTACATGTTAAGTAAGAAATTTCGATAAAATACTAAAAACTTATCATTAGATTTTTTTATCAAAAACACATTTAAAGTAACTTTAAAGTATTTTTTCAATGATTTTATACTATTGTAAACAGATTTTTAACTTAAGCTTAGTTTTACACTAAAAATGGGCCAAAAAACCCTTGGCAACCCTGTGTAGATTATTTGTAAGTTGATTATCTTCCAAACTAAAAATTTAAGTTTAATTGTTAAATATTCGTAAGAATTTTCGTTTACGAATTGAATTATTTGTTGATGAGATACTGATATTACATATCATTTTGTTCTCGATTTGATGAACCAAGGTAATTTAAAAGCTAGATATAATACAATAAAATTAGATAAGTTTTCATAAATTGTTTAGTTTAGTTTTAATTTTATTTATTGAAACTAATGCTAATATTATTAAAAGTAATATGAAAATATTTATAATGATAAATAAAAAAATGACAGTTATAACAAATAATTACTTCTGTGTTGGCGAAGCTCTTTTATTGCTTTCACCAGTCAATCACAGCTGATTAATACAAAAACAACGAACAGGTGCAAGACAAGTTTTTGTTGGAGTTGTCGGATGAGCAGGCGGTGAACAAATTCCAGGAAATAATCGACAATTCATCGAAGGCAGTTTTCACCGTCGTCGTGGACGTGGCTCACAACATCGCTCAAAAGCTTAGAAAATAGTTTTTTTATAGAAACAAAAAGAGGTTGAAAAATATCAATTAAACAACTACTGATTAAGTTTGTAGACCTTTTAAGGTTATAGAGAGGGTATAAGATAAAGTTGTAGTTTCAAATATACTTTTTTGTTTATTTTTTACCTTATTCAATTTCAAATCAAATGTTGAAATGTTCTGATTACTTTTATTTTCAGTTTACATATAGCATAAACCGATTGTATTTTTGTTTACATTTACATTATAAATAATCATCATATTATTTGTTATTGTTTTTTAAGTATGTAACTTGTTTAATTGATTGTATATTTTAAAAAAATATCGCGTTTTATTGTTTAAGTTGTCACAGTGCAATAAAGTTTTCATTTTATAGTAAATGTTAGATTTTCTTATATAAAAAAATACATTTAATACCTCTGTAACATTTTTTAATATTTATAATTTTATTTTTTATGTATACAGCTTTCTACTAATTGTTAATTTTTTTGAGAAATATAATTTAATTATTTTATGTTTAATATTTTTTCAACAGTTAAACAAATTAACTATTTTTAGTCAACTAAACCAAACTTAATTAACTTTACTCAGTCTAAATACAACATAGCTTAAATTATAAGCTGTACTAATTGTCTTAGTTTCATTATTTAAAAATTAATACTTAAAATGGTAAAAAAAAACTATTAGCAGATTTCTCCTTTTAAATTAGAATTTTGTCTATTTATTTATTCTTGAAGTTTTAAACGTTTTTTTTTACCTTTACATAAGTTTTAAGAAGTGGTCGTAATTTAAAACTTGCACTAAATATCATGTAGTTTATGATAAGGAACAAAAAAAAAAGTCTTAGGCGTTTTTGCTGGTAGTTTTGAAATGTTTACAAGATATTATGAAAATGTAGGGGCTGTAAAAGGGGCTTCGAAGCCATAATTTGAAACAACTAGATATTCTGGAGTTGATGATGACGAGCAAAAAAAGGTCCTAGGCGTTTTTAACGGTAGTTTTTTGAGAAATGTTGTTAAAGGGTGGTGCCATAGTTTTTTTTTATTTTGTTAAAGGGGGTAGGTATTTTGAAAATAAGATTAGGAAACCCCGCTTTAAACTATTAATTTTGAAATTTAATTTTTTATCAAAAGTATTTTTAAATTTAATTAATCTTGATTACTCGCGTGTAAAATTAACCCTCCGTCAAAAATAGACCTTCGTGCAAAAGTGACTCTCCGTGCAAAACTGTCTTCCAGCTTATTTTACCGGTCCTATTTATAAAGCTTCTACTATATTTCCATATCATGCTTAAATCTCTAGCTAAAAAGTAATTGCTTTTTTTTTAACTATTACTGATATGCAACCCCTTGCCCTTAATCGGTAAATTGTTTTATTGTTTTTACTTTCGAGCAAAATTGACCGTTCGTGCAAAAGTGACTCTCTGTGCAAAGCTGTCTTCGTGCATATTTGACCCGTCCTGATTTATAAAGTTTCTAATTTATTTGTATATCATGCTTAAAACTCTAGTTTTAAGATAGATATTTGTTCATTGAACGACAAAAAAATGAGTGCTTAATGTATTTGGTCCTAGGACATGGTGCACGAAGAACCTTTTGGTTACCGAGTCGCACACTGTATGGATACCTTTTATATCTTGTCTAGGACAGACAAGATATTGTTCATATAATATACGTTTTTAGAACCTTTATAATATATTGTGCTAAAATCTAGCAATAGTGATTTACAAAAACAACCTCGTTAAAAAAAGTTTTTGAAAGCTCAACCTTGTTATATCTTATCGTATTATGAGTCAGTATTGTATACAAGATTAATAATTCAAGATTTTTATTTACAAAACTAGTTTTAACCCTTTAAGGGATCTTCAGTTACAACTTTAATCTGAAAAATAAAAGTTTAACAAAACATGGAAGATACTATAAAGCAAAACAAAAGAAGTAATTTAGAAATTGTAAACTTATATTAGTTAGAAAATTAATCAATAATTTGAATAAAATACTAAAACTGAATTTTATTAAAAAAACTGAATGTGAAACTGTTATATTTAAAAAAATCATTAGTGGCTCAAAAGTTAAGAAATAAAACAAGCTACTTACACAATATAATAAACAGAGAAACTTTTGAGTCATTAAATTGAAACTTACTTATAATGAATGTAAAACTTTTAATTCTAAAAAACATTATTAGCTTCAATTTTTAAATTTATTTATTCACAAAGGCAACAATGTTTCACCCCTAAGGGATCTATAAAAAAAAATAACTTTGTCTCTAAAACTTTAATTGTCGAGACCAGACATGGTAACAAGCGTCGCAAATTAAATATATCTATATAAAAAATCCCGACAGTAGGATTTTTAAATCTAAAATGTAAACAAACTTTTCGAAATAGTTATAATAGTTAGTTTATATTCTTAAGATAGGGTTTCTCATACTGAGGATATCAAAATTAATTTAAACTAAAACATGTCTAGTTTCATTATTTAAACCTTTGATTTATTTTGTAGCCTTAAATTAAAACTATATAGTTTTTTCTTTAGAACAATTTAGCCTATAATTTACAACTCTCATTTGTGGACAAAGCATGCACAAAACAAAACTTATTTTTTTATACTGTAAATAAGACATTAAAGTATTGCTCTCTAAAATTGTTGTTTCTAACTTTTTTAGTCAATAAAGATATTAAAACATTTAAGTCTATTGTACCTTAAAAAACTTATGTATTTAACTTTATAAAAAGTTTATACAAAAAAAAAAGTTGATTAGTAATAATGTTGAATAAAAGATTAAGTTACAAATGAAAATTATTTTATATTTAAAAGATTTTTACTCTGTTTTATTTTTTAAACTTTAAGCTAAAAATAATATAATAAAAACTTTTTTTTTTTTTTTTGAAAAAAAAAAGGTAGTATGTAAAAATATTATTATAAACTGTTTTAGTTTTACAATCAAGTTGTTAAAATTGTTTTTGTGCATTGTAATTTGAAATTTAAGTAAGTTTATATTTACAAAAGTAATAAAGATTAGCTTATAAAATTTTATCCAATGTAAAGTATAAAAGAAGAAAATTAGCTATATTTTGTTACTTTAGCTTTCTAGTTACTATAGCGATAAAAACAGCTGTAATTAGTGGTTTTCAAATTTTACCACGCCTGGTCGAGACCTGTTGTGCCCAAGGAATAATCCTTGCATATATTATTAGCTTAAAGGCAAAAAACTAAATAAAGTTAAAACTATAACATACAAAAGATTTAAGTTTTTAATTTTTACAAACTACTTATACCGAATAAGCTGTTAACTGGAAAAAAATCAAACTTTTAACTTCGTAAAAAACTTTTAACTCAGAAAAAAAAATAATGGCATAGAAATAAAAAACAATGTAAATAATTTAGATACTATAATAAAAAAAAGTTTTGAGCCTTAAACGTGAAAACTGTATGTACTATAATTACTAAATAAATTGAAAACTTTAACTTAGGTATTGAACATGAAAGAACTAGATTTAAAAACAAAATCAGCTTAAAGTGCAAAAATAAATTGAATTACTTACATATTACCATACACAAAGGGAATTAAATTTATAACTTGATAGGCTGCTAGCTGACTGAAATTAAATCGAACTAGTTGTAAAGTGCATTAATTTTATTTTAATAATATTGCTTCTATCATTATGACATAACTAATATATGGTTAGAACTAAGTTGTTGCTAGTTTTTAGTTTTTGTAATTTAAAGCTGGAGTTTTATTAAGTTATTTAAGTAAGACAAAAAAAAGTTTTTATTTATAAATGAAAATGAATTTAAGTAAATTAAATGACATGCAAAACTAGCTAGCAAGCGCTTAAGTCTTAAAGTGAAGTTTTTTAAGTGTGGACATTTAGCAAACAGTTCTGTCTTTTGTTTAAGTTGTTTCTTTTATTGGCTCTGGCTAGTTCTAGCTTTTCTAGACTGCAAGTGCTAATATTCTGTGGATTTTTCTTACCTCCTCGATGTGTTGAATGATATTCTATTTAATATCATACTTAATATTGTTGTTTTCTAAAAACCAGATGTGTTTAGCTAGTTCGGTGCTGTTTTCTTTGTAAGTGTTTAAACTGTGGTTATGGTTGTGCCAGCTGCTTTCAAATGTATTACCAGTGCTCCCAATGTATTCCTTTGTTTGATATTGCAGTGGCTTTGTAAATAACGTGTTTTATAAGACATTTGTTGTTCAAAGGACAGGAGTTTTTAGATCGGAAATTACAAGTTGGGGTGTTATTGATTTAGTTTTTTTTCTTTATTGTAAATGTTACTTTTTTTTTAATTTTTTTTTTGTATTATAACTTTGATATTATTCATACAGCTGTATGAAATCTTGCAATTTATAATTTTGTTGAGTACTTCATTATTTTTAAAATGTTTATCGATGAGTTAGAAGAATATTTTCCCTGAATTTGTTTCAACGAATAGGCAGAAGGGTTGGTTGAAGTAAATGATTTTTCTTGTTCGGTTTTCATTTATTTTTAGTTTGAGGGTTTTTACTTTCTGAGTATTTTAGCATGTGTTTAAAATTTGAAACATTTAAAGCACTTTGGTATGTGGGTACAGAGTTTTTAAATATTTATTCGCTTTTGAAGAGTCTGTTAATCCTATTTTCAATCATTTCTGGGAGTTTTTTTTAATAACTATTGGGTGGTTTGATTTTTTGTTGATATATATAACATTTGAGTTTTCCTTACGGTTATTATTGTATAGTAATTGTAATTAATAGATTGTAAAATAAGATTTTATGATATTTTTGTCGTCTGCCTGCTCTAACCCCAACAAACACTTTTGTTTTTTAACACTGCTCTTTTAAAATTTTAAAACAACTTTAAGTTAAATGTTTGAAGTTTTAGAATATTTAACTAATTTAATTTCTTTTTTATAAACCAATTTTAAACAATATAAAGAGTTAGTTTTAATCATTTAACTTGTTGTTAAGCTTATTTAAAGTGTAAACTAGGTACAATAAAATTAGAATTCAACTATTTGCTATGCATTTAATATATTTAAAGCGGTGTTAAATATATTCAAACGCACTATTCGTTTGTACATAACTTATTTAAAAAAAATTCTTCAATTAATTTTTATATCCATACTTAACCAAAATGTTGAAAAAAAAAGTTTATTTGGAATGACTTACATAAAAGCTAGAAATGTAAATTTATGATAGTTTATTTTATGATTATAATTATGTATTATAAAAAAAAGTTCTGAAAGTTTTGTATAAAACAAAAACCTTTAATTTAACTTTTTTTGCACACTTTGATAACTTTAAAACGTATATTCTGCAATTATTTTTGAAAAATTTCAGTTTCTTGCCCTATCTAAATGAATAGATTTTTCTAACGAACATCCAAAAACACCTTAGCATTTAAAAAGCTGATATATCTCCTAGAAAAGACGTTAAAAGGTATCCATGGTGTACGATTCGACTGAAAGGTTATTTGTGCGCAAGGTCATAGGAAAAAGTATTTTGAGCGTCATTTTTGTCGTTCAATAAACTATAATATAATATTTTTTTTGTATATGTGTATTATGCATCAAAAACATACCTTTCAATAATAGTTTAGTTTTTTATTATGACTATTTAAACTGCAATTGTATTAATGTTATAGTTGTTGTGTGATAGACTAACAAAATAAAACAGGAATGTCTAATTCGACAAAATCGCGTTAAACAAGTAGTCTCGTATAGGTTTTAAACTTTACTAAAGTTGATAGTAAAATATTTAACATTTTAAGTTTTTGAAACCTTTAGAAAAACAAAAATATACTTTTTGACTTAATCAAACTGTTTTATAGACTAGCGGTTACAAATTCTTAAAATGAAAAATTAAAATGTTAAGTTTTATTTTAGCTAATAAATAATTTTTATTGAAAAAACAAACTACTAAATAAAAAATATTAAATACGTTTTTTTTCTGCTAACGAGAAAAACACTTTTTGAAAAGTCTGTAAACATTTAATACTCTTTTTGTTATTTACTAGTGAAACAGCAAAAATTGTGAAATTCAAGGTTGACTAATAAGTTTCCAGAATTTGTGAAATTACTTTATGAAAGTTTTTGAACTATTAATTTTTTTTCGTTGTTCAAAGACAACCTTAATAACTTTATTTTAGGTTATAATTGGAACTTTTCTTATAAACTTTTTCAAAATAAAAAGCAACAGAACTTTAAAAATAGTAAAATTTTTTGAACAATTGTGACACTGTACTAGAGAGTTTTCCAAAAAATGTTTTTTAAAACTTGCTTTTTTGCTAAAAGTTTTTTTTAAAACAGGTCAGCTGCAGTTGCAAATTTTTCGAAATGTTTATAAGAGATGAAAATTCTTCTTTACCTGGGCTTCCCAAACTTTTTTCAAAAGGCCCCCTTTAAAGAAATTAAAAAAAACTATGACCCCTTCCAACAAGATTTCTCAAAAAATATCTAAAAATTTTTTTTTGTTCGTTATCATTAACCCCAGAACATCTAGAGTAAGTTTAAATTTTTGACGACCCCCTTGTGGCCTGCTCATGGCCCCCTAAATTTCTGTAATTGCCTAGTTTGTGAAAACCGGTTCTTTACTGAAGTTATATCGACAAGACTTTAAATTGTATCCAAGTGATGTACGACTGAATAACCGAAAGGTTTTAAGGTTTTTGCGTGCTCTAGGTCCTAGGACCAATTATTTTTTGCGCTTTCTGTGCTGTTTACTAAATGGTATAAAAATTTTTAAGAACCAACTTAGGGAACATTTTTTAATTTTTTCACTTCACATTTGACTGAAATTACAGAAGTGTAAAAGTAAACTATAATAATGATCTCGAATTGAAATTCATGTAAGTCCCATCCAGGTAAGTGAATTGCCCATCAAGGTAAGTGATTTGCTTACTCTACAGTTTATCTATTAAAAAATCTAGGTTAAAATTATTTTAAAGCAGAGCACATAGTATTTATACTACCTAAAATATAGCTGTTCTAGAATATATATTTTGTTTTCCAAAGATATATGGTGATCAAAGTGAAAATAAAAAACTGTAGTAATTTTAAACTTAAACTGTCATAAACTTATTTTTGTATATGAAAGAAAGAAGCATCAAGCTGTACAACATTTTCTTGTAGTTAATACTTTGAACTAACTTTAAAACAATAATGAAAAATAAAAAAATAAAAATCAAAAAACTTAAAAGTAGTTATAAATACATTAAAATAAAACTAATTAAGTTCAAAAATGGTTAGCACTCTTTTTTAAAGACTGACAATATTGACCATGGGCTCCACACATCTCCTCCCTTAGATTTTGACTTTTATGATAATTTTCATTCACATTTTTCTTGTTGTCCTTTTTTACAAGAGCAACCACAAAAAATGCAACAAATAACTCAAAGTTAAATAAAAGAGGAGAATTGGTAATGTCACTATAAATAAAGTATTTAGTATAATCATAATACCATAATAGCACCAGGTATTTTTAAATAGTGTTTATATATTTTTAGTATATGTGCTTTAGTAGGTAGGAAAAAATTTGATGTTATTAAGGATTTGCTTTAGTGATTTATTGATTTGTAAACAATTCAGTATAAATTAGTAAAATTTAGGATTAGTATCTGATTGAATTTGTTTAAATTCAGGGTTGCCAAAAAACCTGGAAACTTGAAATTTGACAATTTAGGCTAAAAAACCTGGAATTTGAGAAGTTATGAAAAAAAAAACCTCAAATTTTTAACAATTTTTACTTGTCATGTAGTAAAACTTAAATTTGATACAAAAAATCTATCATACAGATAAAATGTTTTTGTCATCATTAACTTTTTATATTAAAAAACTCATTTAAAGTAGCTTTACAGTACCTTTTCAATGTTTTTATACTATTTAACATAGTTTCTTACCTTAAACTTAACTTGAAACTAAAAATAAACTCAAAGATGTGTACTTTTAAAAACCTAGAGGAATTTTCAAAAACCTGGAGAAAATTTGCCAAATACATTTGTCAACCCTGTAAATTACAGAAAATAAAGCAATCCTACTACTTAACAGCTAAAATAAAATAAAACTTAACTAATACTCTGAAAAATTGAAATAAAATAATAGAAAAGTGTTTTAAGAAGTGATTAAAATAAACTTTATGTAAATATAAAACTAAAAAAAATATAACAAACAAAATTAAACAACCAGTATAACTAAAAAAATATGAAGTTTATACACTTAAATTCAGAATCTATAATTTCTGAAAAAGGTATAACACTTGAAATCTAGTACAACAAATAATGAAAATACACCTACTTGTTTAATCACACTTTCAATGAGGATGAAGCAAGATTACTATATTTTAGATACCAAAAAAAAAAAAAAACAACCTAGACCAATCTAGCTCTGCTTACACCCAGTTTTTAAGACAAACAGCAATCAGCCTAAAAAAGGAAAGTACAAACATTAATGACAAAGACATAAGTTCAACTAATGTTATGTAAAGATTAAGCTTGATATTTTTCTGATTGATTTTTAAGTAAATCATCTCTCAGTCCAAATTGAAATACTCCAAAATAGCTCTGATCTTTTAAGTTTCTGGGCAATTCTTTCCATAATTTTCAACCAATAGGGTTGCCACTTTACCTGGAAAAACCTGGAATTTTTAATAATTTAAACATTTTCAGTTTTAAATTTTAATTTGACAGAAAAAATCTATCATATACTTAAGATTTTTTGTCATTATCAAAAATTTTTTTATTAAAAAACACATTTAAAGTAACTTTACAGTATATTTTCAATATTTGTATACCATTTAACACAGTTTCTGAAATAGAAATTAACTTAAAACTAAAAATAGACCCAAAAATGTGTACCTTTAAAAACCTGGAAGAAATTTGGAAAACCTAAAAAAAAATTTCAATAAACGAGTGGCAACCCTGACCAAGATAGGTAAATGAATTAAGACCATAAAGACTATTTACTCTGGGAAAAATAGTTTTTTTTTCTAAAAATCTTGTTAGATGATTGTGTACAGGGTTACTAAAAAATTAGTCTGGAAAAATGTGGAATTTGACAATTTAGGCTAAAAAACCTGGAATTTGAGAAATTTGAAAAATAAAATGGAAAAACCTGGAATTTTGAACAACTTTAACATGTTAAGTAGTAAAACTTCAATTTGACTTGAAAAATCCATCATATAGACAAAAAATTTTCTTTTCTATTCTTTTATACTATTAAACACAATTTCTTAGCTTAAACTTAACTTCAAGCTAAAAATAGACCTAAAAATGTGTACTTATGTAAAACTTGGAGGAAATTTTTTAAACCTACAAGAAATTTGCCAAAAACATTTGGCAACCCTGTATGTATTTTATTAATATTTGTAAAATAAGGCTAAAATTAACAGGAAATATATCTCTTTTGAATTTGTGCTTAGAAATTCCTAAGTCATATTTGAACATATTTTCAATATCTAGTTTATGTGTCAACCACTGACATTCTATCTTGCACTTTTCAACTCTGAGAGTTTTTAAAGTTAATTTTTAGCATGTAACCCTAAATTATTAGGCAACACGTTTCATTCAAATATCAGCTCTGCCCCTGTTCCTATATATAACAAAAAAAGTTATAAATTTTTAAAAATCAAAATAAAAATAGCCCTAAACGTATATTTATTGATACTCTAATGTCAACACAAGAAAATTTTTTTTATAATTAAATCAGTTTTTAAAAAGTTTGTAAAACATCTTAATTTTTTTATCTACAAGAAAAACACAAGTTGTGAAATTTTAAGGTTAATTTCAGGGTTGTCAAACACTCAGAATACTCAGGACAACTAAAGATATTTGGAAGTTTTTAAAATCTCAGGATGCATCAGGACAGCTCAGGATACTTTGAATTTTTTAAGCTCAGGCTGACTCAGCATAGTTTTGTTTTTTATAAAAAACTCTGGATAGTTTAAAGATTTTTCAAAAATCTCATAACAGTTTTTTTATTTTTTTGAATGAGGTTTAGTTTATTTAGTTGCAAAGTTTTGTTATTAATAACCAATTTTGTTGAAAAACTTGATTTTTTATAATTTTCATGAGGTATTTTTTTTATAGAGTTTGAAAAAACTCATGATGACTCAGAACAGTTTAAGGTCGCTCAAGACTATTTCAGGATAGTTTTTTTGACTCATAAAGTGGCAACCCTTTAGTTTGTAAAATTACTGTGCTATAATAATAATCTCATGAAATTTCTAAATTCATAAATTTTATGATTGTTTCAATATTACAAAAGCAAACTTAATAGGTAAAATGTTTACCATATTATACAATAAAAAATCCTTTATGGAATGAAACTTTTCAGAAATTCACATGATTAAAATCTCACCAAAACTACAAAGTTAGTTTTTCAACTTGTTCTAAAGTTCATTAAAACCTTATATAATTTATATTATAAACCCTTATATACAAAAGTATACTTTTTTACAACTTTTAATTATTGTTAATTTGAAGTTTTAGATCTTGGTCTATTTTGATAGTTAGCTGGTGTACTGATGTCTTAATTGTTAAATTTAAATTATTTTCCAAGTTTACAAAGTATTTCGGAGTTTGTTTTAATAAAAATTTTGTTAAAGTAAAAAAAAAAAAAGTTAAGGTAACATTGATATTGACAATTCCAGCCAACTTATGAAAATTGTGTATGAAATGTCTTATGATTTCAAATAAACCTACAATAGTAAAAAGCTTATATTGACTTATACTAATCAATTTCTCTCAAAGTGTTTTTTTCCTTATACAGTATGATATGAGTTGTGTAAAACAATACTAAAAAATAGGATTTAATGTTGTTTTATCTTGAGAAAATTTGATATGATATATGTTAGCTTTATAATCCATACCTTACTTTATTGTAAATTATCTTTTATATGTCCTTAGTTCTTATACTTTATAGTTATTTTTACAAGTTAAAATTGTAGATAACTTATAGTTTAAGTTTTAATAGCAACTCATAGATATTAGAACTAAAATGCTTTTTACAATCTTTAAAGTAATATTTCTTTTTATGCTGCATGTTTCATCATTTTTATATATAAAATAGCTAGCTTTATTTTAAACCAAAAACTTGTTTAATCAATCTTAGTTTTTGAGTAATGTTTGTTTTGTACACATAAATAATATATTAAAGATAATTTTATTTTTAGAAATTTTTTAAGCACATATGATGTTAAGTAGAACAGTTGGATCATGTATGAAGTTAATGCAATCACCTTTCAACATTCAAGCTGCTTCAGTGTGGACAGATTTGAATAAAAGAAGGAAAATACCATTAAGTAAGCTGAAGTTTGACATGATTTCCTCAGCAAGCAAGCCAAAAGGGGGACCAAAACCTCCAGACTTTGAAACTGTTGCCTACAAGCACCAGCCTGAGAATTTGTCAATGTATTCATGGCAAAGAAGAGGGGACATGAACCGCAAAAGTATAACGCTGTGGCACACCAAGTGGATGCAGCAAAAGGATGCAAGAAGAAGGGCAGTGGCCACTTATTATGGGGACTTGAGATTAAGGCTTCAGTCATTGAGGTTTAATGGATTTTTGCCAAATGATTTAAAACAGGTTGCAGATGTTGAGCTTCACACATTACCAGTTGATTCAAATGAGAAGCTAGTGAAAAATGGTTGTGCCTTTACTGGAAGAAAACGCGGAAAGAAAGTAAGGTGGAGGGCCAGCAGATTTGTTTTCCGCCAAATGGCAGATCATGGGATGGCAGCAGGCACTACAAGAGCTGTTTGGGGTGTCAACAATGACACAAATAGACTAACTAGAATTTCTAATAAAAGAAATTACTAAACTTGATTTAGCTAATAGTCAATAGATAACTAGAATTTTGCACCCAATAGAATATTTCGTAAAAGTTTATAATTAAATATTTTTTAAGCTATTGTTCTAAAAATGTAAACATATATTTTTCTTTTCAGTACATTAGGAAACATTTTTAATAATATTATAATAATACTTGGTTAAAAAAACAATTCAAGTATTATTTAGATTTTTATTAACGCAGCAATGGCTAACGAGGTGGACTTATCACTAACACCATTGTATCAAAACATAATTGTTGCAGTAATTGCATTCATAGTTTTACTTGTGACAACATTTCTTCAAAAGTTTGGCATAATTTATCAATTATTTCACAAAGTAAGCAATGGTATAATTAGTATTTGAAAAGCTTAATTTGGATAACAGAAGTTAGTTCTAAACCTTTAAATGTTTGTATATAGTGAATCTTTTTTATTCAAGATAGTGTATACTTCTATTAAAATTTGGATAATGGTCGTTCAAGTATTATTTTAATTGTTATCATTTGAGTAAGTGTATTTACAGTTAATGGTTTAAGGGCATAGTGGGGGGGGGGGGGGGGGGGGTAAACACCCTTTTTTGGTTTTTGATCTTATTTTATATAGTTTTTACTAAGCTAGAAGATGCTTTTTACAGATTAAAAAAAATCAAAATAATTTTTGAGATATAGCCGGTCAAAGTCGGAGGCAACAATAGGTTCCTTATGGGAGGCGCAAACTAAAACGGTAAATAACTAGAAATCACTAAAAATCTATCTCCTCCTACGTTTTTTTGAGATAATTACCTCAAATTTTCAGGAAATGTTCCTTGCAATATTTAAAAAATTCTGTTGGAACAGAATTTAAAAAAATTAAAAAATAAAAATTTTATAACAAAAAAACAAAAAAATAAATGTTTTTTTTGTTTATTTTTTAATTTTTTTAAAATTCCTTCTGACAGAATTTTCTAAATATATCAAGGAACATGTCCTGAAAATTTGAGGTAGTTATCTCAAAAAACGTAGGAGGAGATAGATTTTTAGTGATTTCTAGTTATTTGCCGTTTTAGTTTGTGCCTCCCATAATAAACCTATTGCTGCCTCCGACTTTGACCGGCTATATCTGAAAAAATATTTTGAATTTTTTAAATCTGTAAAAAGCATTTTGTAGCTTAGTAAAAACTATATAAAATAAGATCAAAAACCAAAAAAGGGTGTTTACCCCCCTCCCCCCCTATGCCCTTTAATTTAAAGAGAGACTCCATGATCTTTAAATTTTTGATTTGATCATAGCTTATATAGTAAAGTTTAGTTTAAAACTTGATGTATTTTCTTTTTTATTTTTTATATAATTCAATTTGGTTCTTCTGTTGAAATAAAACTGCAAAATTCAATTTAAAAAAATTTGAGTTGAAGTGCTTCAAATTAGTATAATAATTTATACAATTGTACATGATAAACTAAGGAAGGTAAAATTGTTTTAATAAGTAGTTTTTGTTGCTTTAAATAGATTTCAATCTAATTTATGTTTTGCATAATTAATTATTTTTTAAATATTTTTTAATTGTTTTTTTATTACTGTTTGTTTAAGACACAAATGAATATAAATTCCTAACCTTTTTTAAGGTGGACACTAAGTCCAAGCATCACGGTGGAGAACTTGTAGCACAAGTGTTGAAGTCTCACAACGTCAAGTTTATTTTCACACTGTGTGGTGGTCATATATCGCCTATTTTAGTAGCCAGCAAAAAGGAAGGTGTGAAAATTGTTGATGTAAGACATGAAGCTACTGCTGTGTTTGCTGCCGATTCAGTAGCTAGACTATCTGGTTATTTATTTTAGTTGGAATTAAAAAAAGTAAATTATAAATTAGTTTACAATAAACATGTATTCATTACGTTTATATTTTAATAATTTTGAATTAATATTAGTAAAATGTATTAATTTTAGTTTATCATAATCAGCTTAGTAAGTGTTTAGTATCTTTACAAGCTTTTTTAATCAGTTCGTTTAACATTTGTTAATTTCCAAAGAAATATACGAAAATAACCATCTCAGACATAGATTATACTAAACTTCTGCGAGGCAGTTCTGATATATAAAAACAAAGTTTAAAGAAAATTTTGGTTAGTATCGCGATGATGGATTTTTAATAATTAAAAAATGATGAAAAAGAATCATAGTAAAAATAAAGAAAGTATATTAGAGCAGTTTTTTTTCTGAACAAAATTTAAAAATAAGATCAAATTAGATAGCAGCAAGATAGACTTCCTGGATGTATCACTTGATTTACAGAATGACTTTATCATCCCCACAGAAAATTCAATACAAAAGAAAATACATAAATATGAACTCCAACCATCCGCACAAACATCAAAAGAGAACTATCTAATATGATACAAGACAGATTATAGGCTTTGTCAAAAAACAAAGCCATGTTTAATAAATACAAGGAACTATATGAGAAGGCATTGAAAAGCAGTGGCTTCAATAATGTCCTAGTTAACAAAACAAAGTGATGATACGGCTGGTAGAAAAAGAAGAAAAAGTAAGTGATCTTTTACAACCCCCCTTTTAGCTCCACATTAAAGACCACCATAAGTAAAGAATTTCTAAAAATAGTAGACAAGCATTTCCCTAAAAACGGACCTTTCAATAAAATTCTCTTAAGTAACACAATTAAAATCAGTTGTTCATGTATGCCTAACATTGAGAAGAAATCTTCATGCCCAGTGGAAGGTAAATGCCTTTCTAAAAATTCATATACAAAGCTACTGTCACATATAATAATAAAAAACTGCATTATACTGAATCCACGGCAAGAAACTTCAAAACTAAATACAACAAAGACATGCATAGCTTCAGAAATAAAATTCTAAAAGAATCCACTTATTAAGCTCATTATTCAGGCCGTTAAGTTCAACGAAGATTTCTATATAACAAGAATAGTAATAATGCTCATTTCTGTATTTTAGAATTATTTAACTTTAGTTTTGAATTACCGTTGTATTTAGTTTTTTTGTAGCTAGTATTTTATTTCTTCAAGGCTATTCTTACTGTTTAAAATTTTAACCGTGGGTACATTTGATTGTTTAATATATTATTTTAGTTAAACTTTGTAATTTACAAAACCTGTTATTTCTGATAGATTTATTAGTTATGCTATTCATGAATCTAACATATTATTCTTTTTAAGGCAAGCTGTTTTGCAATGCCCTCTTCCTAAATTATTAAACTTAGTTTTATAGGTTGCAAACAATTAATTTTATTATATTTTTATCGGCTGAATTTAACTTTGTTTTTACTTTTATAAAAAAAAGTAGCGCTAATAGTTGTATGATTTTTTGGTATCAATAAATAAATTATTGATTTAAATTTCTGTCTACAAATCGATTTTGAAATTCCCTGTTTGTTGTAACTTTCAAAGGTTTATGTACTAATTTTTCAACTTATCTATACGAACAGGGAGCGTTGGAGTAGCTGCAGTAACTGCTGGCCCGGGACTGACAAACACTGTAACAGCAATAAAAAACGCTCAGATGGCTGAATCGCCAATACTTCTTCTGGGTGGCGCTGCAGCTAGCATTTTAAAAGGTAAATTAAAAGTTGTATTTTAGAAAAAAAAATAAAATGTCTAAAACTATACGTGCTTAATTATTTGTAATGTTTTTAAGTTATTTTTTAATCATCTAGTTCAATTAAACTTTGAATCAGTCTCTTAGTTTTTTTTCAAACTAAAGTTAAACCAAATAAAAAAAGTTTTATTTACTTGAGTTATAAAGTTCTCATTACCCTACATTTTACAACAACTAGGTAGGGGAGCATTGCAAGATATTGATCAAATGGCGTTGTTCAAGCCACTGTGTAAGTTCACCGCCACTGTTACCAGAATAAGAGACATTGTGCCTATTTTGAAACAAGCGTTGATGGAAGCACAATCCGGTACTCCGGGTAACTTTTTTAAAGACTATTTTTTTTAAGTTTTGTTAAAAAGTTTATTTAAAAAATTTTAATAGTTAGGCTTGATAATAATTAATAAATTTTTTTAAGACTTTACCACTGTTATCTTAATATTATGAGATTTTAGTTTCTCATTAAAAAATTGGGTGATAAATTTTACTATACTTTTTCTGAAAATGTCTGGTTATGTTAATGGGAGTGAATAATTTCAAGTATTTCTGTTAAGTTTGATGTCATCTTAATAATTAAATTCTTAAGTAAAACATTTTTTTCTGAAATTGTACCTTTAAATAGATAACAATATATTACTAAGTTAGTATTTTTTAGGTCCGGTATTTGTTGAGTTTCCCATAGATACATTGTACCCATACGAACTTGTACAAAGAGAAATAGGAGCCAGTGGAGGAAAAGGTATTTTTAAATATCTCACTATATTCATTGTTGAAAACTTTGGCTAAAAACTAAGATTTATTGGCTTTCTGTGAAAACTAAAGTAGTTTGTTTTAAAAATAGTACTGATTTCATACAGCGAAGAACATACAGCAGCACATAGTGAACTGGTACTTGAGCAATTATTTGTGCAACTTGTTTGCCGGAGCTTTTGAACACAGAGATTCAACTCCACTTCCAGTAAGAGTTCCTAAAGCCACTCAAGAACAGGTTTGTTGCTCTACTTTACAATTAAACTAATGAATTTGTTTTGGTGAAAGTTTTGTTTTTCTTTTGTATCATGTAACTTTTACTTCCTTAAGTGTTGCTAAGTCTGTCTTCAAATAAAGTAAATTAAACAATTTTTTTAAACAAAAACTAGCAAGTTGATTGAACTTATCTTATTGTTATATAAAATCTGACATGTATAGTTGTATGAACCAACAGTTTCTTTTTAACTATAAATTAAACTCTATTTATTTTATACTTTCGTTTAAAAGCAACTGATTTTGTACGCAAATACTTTATTGACTTACGGCGTTTCGCTAATCATAAAATATGAACGCTGGACAGATCTTTGGAGTCAAATTTTCAAAGTATGACGTAAATTAAAAAAATATTTGTGTTAGAAAAACTGTTGTCTTGATTTTTATATTAGCTCTGCTTATATAAATCTTCAAAACTTAACGCCTTGTTATGTTTTACTTGTTATGATTTACTTAACATCTTTTACTTTCGTGTTATTCAAATCAGTAAACAACTTTAAAAAATAACTTCAAAATTATACTAACGGTAAATAAAATAAATTGTTTTCAACTACATGTGCTTATTTTATTTGTAATATTTCTAATTGTGACTTTTTGTTCTATACCGTCTAATTTAACTGAATTTTACTAATTTCCCACTATTTTAATCTCACAATTCCAGGTAGACAGCTGTGTAGACATGCTTGTTAGAGCGAAACGACCGGTGTTTGTATTTGGAAGCCAGGCAGTATTGCCCCCCGTGCCTGCTGACAAGCTGCGTGAATGTGTTGAGCATATTGCCATTCCATGTTTCCTAGGTTATGTCTAGTAATAATTTTGCATACATTGTTATGGTGTAGAAGTTATAGAACATCTTTTTTATATACTGAAATGTTGGTTAAAGTAGTTTGTTAATAATCTGACTGAAGACCTGGCTTACATTTAGAGCATTAAAAGTTTTAAATACAAAATCTTATTATAAATAAAAAAATGATTCAATTTTTATGTTCAATGTCTTTTGAGAAATCGAGGTGTTCAGTTTTTTAATACTTTGAATAGGTGGTATGACTCGAGGTTTACTAGGAAGAAATAGTCCTCTTCACATAAGACATAATAGAAGAGCTGCACTAAAAGTTTGTATTAATATAGTCTTAATTGTTTATAAACTACCTTAAAAGTTTTGCAACTTAATATTATGTTTTAGCGAAAAATTCAAAATAAAAAATTTTAGTTTTTTACTTGACATTAAAACTCAGCTTTGTAAAAATTTAATTTTGATTAAAAAAAAAAAAACTGTAGTTTTTTAAGATATTTATTTTTAAGACTTTTGATACTCTAATTTATAAATGTTTCGGTCTTAAGTCTTCTTTTCAGTTGAAAAATCGTTTTAAACTTTTTTGTAAATGTCTAACACAACTTTTGAACTAATAAGTTTTACAATTATAAAGTTTTAATCAGTGTTTATTGTTGGTAGTTGTAACAAAGTATTTTTTAATGATTTTTTATTATTCTAGGAAGCTGATCTCATAATTCTTGCGGGAAATGTATGTGACTTCAGACTTGGATACGGAAAAGTATTGCCAAGAAAAGCTAAAATTATTAGCGTTAATAGAAACAAGGTATAGTTATACAAATATTAGTTAGTATTCATTATTAGTTTTAGTAATTAGTTCGTGAATTTACTAGATATTTAAAATTAGTAGTTGGAATATACTTTTAAACTTGGTATTTCTTATTAAACTTTTCATCTTAAACCGTAATATATACGCAATATATAAAATTAAACAAAATTAAATTTTAGACGCAGTTATACAAGAACAGCGATATGTTTTGGAAGCCAACGATGGCGGTTGAAGCTGATGTTGCCTCGTTCATCGTAGCTGTCAGTGAAAAATTGAAACTGAACACCGCCTATCAGCAGCCCATAAGCTGGCTCAATCAACTAAAACAAAGTAATAATTTAGTACAATCAAAAAAAAAAAAAAACTTAAATATTTTTGATAGTTTGTTTGTTTTTTGGTATAGAAACTTAAAAATTGTTTTAAAGGTGATACAGTAAAGGATGAGAAGAATGTTGAAATGTCAAAACAACCAACTAATGTGCACTTAAATCCATTAAAGGTGAATAAAAATTAATTACTTTTAATTATGTTTAGAAAAATGTACATTTAGATAAAGCTGATGTTTTTTTTTCGTAAAAATACCACTTTCAACTTGGATGTTTATATTTCTATCAACTTTGCCAGGTATTGTTCCAAGCAGAAGAAATTATGGATGCAGAGAAAACAATTCTAGTTGCTGATGGTGGAGATTTCGTCGGAAGTGCAGCTTACATACTACGTCCGAGGGGACCACTAAAGTTTGTAATTGTTGTTTGTTTTCAATATTTAGATTTTTTCTAATGTTTCTGTTAATGATGTTTAGTTATAAGTTTTTTTAATTGTAAACTTAAATAATATACCTTTTTTATAGAAATAATGTAAACTTGATAGTTAAAGTTAACAATAGTTTCATTAAAACAAAGATGGTTGGATCCTGGCGCGTTCGGCACACTAGGAGTGGGTGGGGGTTTCGCGTTAGGAGCTAAACTGTTGTTTCCAGATCACGACGTTTGGATTGTTTACGGGGACGGATCGCTCGGATACTCCGTTGCTGAATTCGACACTTTCACGAGGCACAAAGTTTGTTTTTTGTTGTTACTGTTCTTAGTGTAATATTTTTATTATTTGAAAGTTTGTTTTGTTCAGCTATCTCTCTGTGTATATTAAGTAGATCATTTTAAATTTAAGTTTGTTTAATTAGTTTTCAATAAAAAAAACTATAGTACTACAAATGAGTTCTATTATTCTTATATCAATAAAATTTATTTGAAACAAAATGTCACTATAAAGTTTGATGAATACCCGATAGTTTTTTAATTTTATAAACACTTGGTATTTATTATTTTTTTTGTGTTCAAAAGTATCCAGTTTTTTTTAAACATTTTTTAAAAGTACCATCAAGTAAAACGTATGTAAAAGTAATTCTATAACACGTATTAAATGATTTTTATTTTAAGTGAATACTATTTTTAATTATAAACTTAGTTACACAAATGTACAAATTTTTAAGTAACGTTTATAAATAAATAATCAATTTAGTTGAACTTTGTACTTATGTGTGCTTTATATTTGATAGCAATGTGTAAATTTGTTTGTTCGTTGATTAAATAAGTTCGTTTATAGTGCTATCGTAAATTACTTTTGGTAGTTTACAAAAGTTGTGGTTTATACTTTTGTTACATTTATATAGTACTAATAGTTTTTTTTCTATTAGATTAACATTCTAGTAAAATACTAATTTAAATAAAATTATTTAAACACAAATAATATATCTTTAGCTAAAGTTTTTAAATAACATGTTTTTTTTTTCATTTGAAACTATCATAGCTTTTAAATTCTCTTGACATTTTGTAGTATCTTGTTTTAACTTGGTTTAAAAAAGTTTTCAACCAAATAACTTTGATTGATATTGTATATTAAAAATAGTTAATTTTGATTGATAATTATAAAAACTTAATATTAAAAAAAAAATTCTAAGCTAAATAAAATCTGTAGTATTTTAGAAACTGTTCATTAAATATTAGTTAAAAAAAAAAATTTAAAAGTTATTTAGAAATTTTCTTGAATCTTTTTTTGATGTTTTAGTTATGTATCTATTTAATAAAATAAGCTTTGATAGTTAAAGGTTGGTAAGCGTGAGAATTTAATATTTCGAACTATGATATTTTTGTCGAATAAATAGGATTCATTATTTATGGTTTGTAATATTTAGTTTTGTAATTCAAACATTAAAATTAAAAAGTAAGTTTAAACAGGGTTGCCACTTTACCTGGAATCCTGGAAAAACCTGGAATTTGACTATTTAGGCAAAAAAAACATGGAAAAACCTGGAACTTTGAACAAAAAACCTGGAAAAACCTGGAATTTTAAAGAATTTTAACATGTTCAGTAGTAAAATTTCGGTTTGACTCAAAAAAATTATCATATTGATAAAAAAATTTGTCATCACCAAAAATTATTTTATTAAAAAATACATTTTAAGTAGCTTTACAGTATCTTTTCAATCTTTTTATACTATTGAACACAGTTTCTTACCTTAAATTTCACTTTACACTAAAAATAGATCCAAAAATGTATACTTTAAACCTTTAAATTTAAAAACCTGGAAGAAGTTTGAAAGACCTGGAAAAATTTTGAAAAAATGAGTGGCAACCCTGTATAAAACTTTATACTTAAATATTCATATTTCAAAATATTAATATGTATAAGGTTTCGGTTTAACTACAGATAATCAATCAAATTGTGAATACTATAAGCTGACCAGTTTTATAATGAACTATTTTTTTTATTTCATAAAACAAGTTTGTTCTACAAGTTTTAATTTAAAAGGAATTCAACTTATGTAAGTAACTAATATGTTTTAAATAACTTATGTTTATTTTTTTTTTTGAAAAATTATAACATGTAAATTCTGCTTTAAACTTGAATAAAATTTACTACATGTTTTTCATCATTAGATTGCAATCTTAAGTAATAAGTACAAAAATAATTGTATGTTATTTATCATGTCAATCGTAAATTTTCATTATAATACCAACAGTGTCCAGTCATCGCATTGGTGGGTAACGATGCAGCTTGGACACAGATCGCCAGGGAACAAGTCCCAATGTTCGGCAGTGCAGTAGGAACTGAACTCTCTTTTACTGGTAAGTTTTCATATGACTGTTTCCATAAGCTTTTATCGTTTAAACTAGGGGTGGGCAACGTTTTTAGATGGCAGGCCGGATGCGGAAAAATTTGGTATTAGCCTGGCCGGAGCAATCTAAATCCATTTAATTCACATAAATTACTCAATCATGATATTTTAAGTTAATGTATATTAAGTATTCAGAACTCTATATTTCTGGTAACCCTGTGCCGAATTAATACAATAATACTATAAATTTCATAAAAACTATCAAAGACTACTAGAGCGTAAAAAACACACAAGATTTATCAAGTTTACGGAGTTATTAGTTTTGGCAACCCTGGGCTGGAATATTACATTAACAGTATTTATTTTATTAGTTAACTAAAATAAGAATATCACACTATAGTTTTTTTTATTTCAATATATTAGTAATTATTACTTACATTCTTTTGCACATATGAAAGAAACAATACAATAAGTAATTTTGATATGAAATACAATTTTACTAGTAAAAAATAAAAAATATATAAGAAGTCGATGAAACACTTGTGGTTGATCGAATCGTTTAGTTGTTTAAATTAAAACTTGGTTGCATGTCAGGTGGAAAAATGTTAGTAAAGACCGTAGGTTAGGGTACTTCTAAAAAATGAGATTTTTGAGTTTCAGCTCTACAACTTTTATGTTCATGAAATGTCATAAAAATATGTTGTAGGAATTTAAAGGAGATTTGAAGAAACTTTAACGGAAGCATGACTCTATTTTCTGGAAACAACCCCAGTGTAAACTATATAGGGGACTTCAAAAATGCTCCTCTCGATTTTATAACTAAAAATTGTTTTTATATGTGGCAGTGATCAAAAAACACTTTGTGCAGAATTGAGACAATTTGAAGAAAGCTTCACAAAAACATTTTTGGTTTTCTTTATTTCTTAATCATTTTTGCTAGTTTTAAGTTTTTTCATGAAATTCCTCCGTGAAACTTTCTTCAAATCTTCTTAAGTTCCGCTCGGAACTGCCACATGTAAAACACTTGTAAGCTTAAAAATTCGAGGTGGAAGTTTTTAAGATCCCATACAGTTTACATTACACTGTTTTTGTTTTGTAGAACTGAAAACTCAAAAATTTAATTTTTTATAAACACCCTACTGCAGGTGTACTAAAAAGTCGATTAGGTTTGAAAGTAATTTATTCTCGTTGATGTTTAAGGTCGAAAACGTTTGTTTACAAATGTATGTCGATTCGAACAGAACAAGTAGCTTCATGGATATTATTTAAAATTAACAAATTTTAGTTAATCTTTATCTAAAACTTATACTGAAAGCAACAAAAATTGTATTTATGTACCTAAATTTTATATCACCTTATTAAAAACAGTTAGACCTATATAAAATATTACCAAGCTTAAAACTTGAACTATTCCACTTTGAAAATATCAAACAGTTGTGTTAAAACCTATGAAAACTATAACTAACTAAATACTGTTCTTTAAAATAATGTTTACAAACTATAAAGCCCCTCATTTTTGGTTTATCCTTGGCTATGAATGTCTTTGTCATGCCAAAATGATACTGATATGTAAAATCATTAGACTTAAAATATTTTGGTTGGAGCAATTTGAAAAAAGGGTATTACAGCGGAGTTGGATCAAAAGAAAATTTTAGAACAAAATGGTACTTTTGTTAGTACTCAGAAATAAAAAACGTTTTTAAACATGTTTCCGGGGTCAAAGTGTTACAGTATTGTTTTGTAAAATTTATGATGCAAGGTTTTATACAAATTTTGTAATATTGACCTTGGCGTGCTGGATTCCGTAGAAAACTTTGAAAATTTTTTTTAGGCCGGTTACTTTTACTCGCGCCCGCGGGCCGTAAGTAGCTCACTCCTAGTTTATATAGTTTTGTTAAATTACAACCACACAACGATTTCCATGCAGATTACGAGGTGGTTGCCAAGGGATACGGCGGTGATGGGGTGAAGTTGACGGAAGACGAAAAAGTGTTGGGAGCGTTGCAAGCCGCGTTGAAGACGACAAGAGAGGAGGGGAAGCCTTTCCTCATCAACACGCTCATCGGGAGCACCAAGTTCAGGGAAGGATCCATCTCTGTTTGATATTTACATGTATACTTGTTTTAAACTTAATTTTACGGTTTTTATTTTCTACAATCACTTTTTTCTCAACTTTCAATATATGTAGTATTTTTTCAATGATTATGAGTACATTTGAGGTTTTTAAAGTTATCGTTTTGAATTGAATATATGTATTTTTTAATTTTATAACCACTTTATTTCAGCTAATTTCCGTCGTTATAAAACTGAAACTTTTATCATTATTTTTAAGCATATCATTTATTTACAAATAAAAATTAATAATTCAAATTTTCAACTAAAACAAAAAATGTTAACATGTTAAATTTTTACCAACTTTTCAATATTTTGTAGCTTGAACTAATCATTAA
This sequence comes from Thalia democratica, assembly GCF_965202585.1. Lineage (NCBI taxonomy): Eukaryota > Metazoa > Chordata > Thaliacea > Salpida > Salpidae > Thalia > Thalia democratica. The sequence goes on from NC_139165.1 coordinate 67,964,598, forward strand.
TTTACTATGCTTGCAGTTATTTTTTTTGTTATTTCACTTATTTATACTTCCTGGCTTTATTATACTCAATAAACGCTCAAAGTGTTTACAGTTGTTACTGACATATTTTACATTATTTCTTTGGGAGCCTAGTTATAATGATTTTTTTAGTAAAAAAAAACTGAACTATACTAACAAAAATTAAGAAAGTAATTATACCCGTCTGTATTGGGTTTTGGTTTCACCTGTTCAAAGAAACTTTTTTTGTAAACATTGTAAAGAAATTAGCGAAAGTAACTGAATAAAGTTTTGAAAATAAAGCTGTTTCACAAAAATCAACAAACTAGTTTAATAAGCAATTATTTTAGACTAAAAAAATATAATGGATATGAAAAATTTGTTACTAACTTTCATATCTTCTGTGAAAGCTTCCAAGTAATTCTTTGTAGTCAAATGAATTTCTGTTCAAAAAGGAGCACGACAAGCAGAAATATTAGTTCAGCAGAGTATTTTGAACTTAATTTAACTTGTTCTAAGATCTAAGCTAATAAAATTAATGTTTTTATACCTAAAAATAATTTTTATTTAATTAATATTTCCAAGTATGAATTAGTTTAAATCTAGTGTTGAGAACTACAGTGAAAATTAACAAAATTGTAGATGTTTCTTTTTATTTTTAATACAGAAAAATTTTAGATAGGTGATTGTTTTGAGTTCTTATCAAGTTTTAGTAAACTATGTTAAAAAAGGGTAGGTGTCAAATATGCACGAAGAGACACTTTTGCACGGGTTGAAATTTATTTTAAATGTGTTTTATTTATTTTTTATTAACTAGTTTTTAATTTTTGCTATAATTGTTTTCCCTACCCTTGCTTAGTACTTTTTTTTTATTTTTCAACTTTCTAGTTATTTCAATTATCACTGTTACCCCTTACCCTTGGTCAAAGTTTTTTTACTTCTTTTTATTTTATTATATATTTTTTTTACTATCACTGTTACCCCAAGCGCTTACACTTGCTCAGTTTTTTATATATAGTTTTATTTTTTATCCTTTAATTTATTTTTTTTTCTCGCACAAAAATGTCCATTCGTGCAAAAGTATCTTCGTGTAAAAAGTCTTCGTGAATATTTGAACCTTCGTGCATATTTGACCCGTGCCTGTTGTAAACACATTTTTATAAGTTCTTGATAGCTTATAAGTTTTTATAACCTTCAGTTACATTAAAATCGTATACGGGTCTAAATTGCGCGAAGACAAAATTTCACGAGGTTAATTAATTGCACGTAGGGCTAAATCGCACGAGTGTACAAAATTGTACGAAGACTAGTTTGCACGCGGGCACAAAATTGCAAGAAGACTGTTTTGCACGGAAGCTCTATTTTGCACGAGTGACAGTTTTGCACGGATGGTTAATTTTGCATAAAAGAATACTTACTTAAAATAACTAAATAAAAAATATATTAAAACCTTTATATTTTATAATAAAAAGCATGTATTTGTGTAATTCATTTTAATTTAATTAGGATTAAATATTTTTTTTTTCTAATTTATTTAGCATTTTTTTATTGAAATTAAATTATTGTGTTTAAAAACTAATATAAATTAAAAGAGTTTTAATAAAAATAAAACTAGAATTTTATTTTATTAGAAATAACCCTTTTTAAAAAATCGACATGTATTGATGTAAACTTAATTAAAAACTAATTATAAAATTAAATTGTTTTATAATTTAGAGTTAAAGTTTTAATATTTATTCAAACTATCTTACATTTATTTATGTTTTAGTTTTTTAAATACACTTTTAATACATCCAAAAGGATAAATTTTTTTTAAATTGGTGTGGGATCAAGTTGTATTAGTTATAATAAAATACAACCAGTTGAACTTTAAATTATAAAACATTTTAAAGAAAATTAGACGTATTAAATAGAAAATAAAAGTAGTAGCTATTATAAAATTTTTGTGCTCATGCATTTTTTATATCATAAGTATCTTTGTTTTAAGAATTAAAATAAGGCAAATTGAACTCATGTTTTAATAATTTAGATTTTTAATAGCTTGTAAATCTTTAGTAGATACTAAATACAAAGTCTTAAAGTAAAAAAAATCTTTTTACTACAAATATTTAACGTGAATTTAAGATTTATAGTGTGAAAAATACTGAAATTTTGAGATCTTTTGATTGAAAATCTCGCAAGGTCTGGCAATTTCCTGTGATTTGTTTTTATATCTACAAAATCTAAGGATTCTAAAAATACAAACAAAATTTATATATCATTATTTTCTATTTGTCTAAATTTTATCTTAGTTGCATCACTATTTGCACGCGTTCTATTCTAACTAGCTCTTAAGTTTATCCTGCTCTGTCTAACTAGCTCTTAAGTTTATCCTGCTAACTTTAAAATCTTTATCTAACCCAGACTTGTGAAAAAGCACTGTCAGAAGCTATTTTCTTCTTACTTTTTTAGAAGAAAAAGGAGATACAAGCTTCTGACTATAATTAAACCAACAAATAATACATCAGCTACAATTAGTTAATTTTTATTAAAAAAATAATTATTAATATAAACAAAACTTTTTTTGGTAATTATATTTTAATAACAGTTAGAATCTAATTTTATAATCTAGCTTTTATTTTATTTATATAAAAATTTTTCGATTGATTTTTTGTTTAATTATTTAGTTTATTCATTTTGATTTTTATTATTATTATTTCTTTTAAATTTATTTAATTCATTTATTTTGAATGTTTTTATTAACTTTTATTTTGGACTTTTATTTAATGTATTTATTATTTAATTAATTAAATTTCAATTTTTATAAATCTTATTTGTTTTTTAATTTAAAAAAAAAGTTATTATTTAGTTATTTGATTTTTTTAATTCAGACTATTTTTCATTTTTTTGTTTTAATCTACTTAACGTTTAATTTATTACTTTTTACTTAAAAATAAGTATTTGTTTATTTTTATTTAGTTATATAATTTTATTATCATTTTTGTTATTAATTGATTTTTTATTTTTCATATAATTTTTTTTTGTAATATTTTGAGTTGTTATATTTTACTTAAAAAATATATATATTATTTTATTTAATTTTTTAATTCCCACCTTTTTATTTTTTGTTAATTGTTATATAATTTTTTTTCGTGCAAAAGAGTCTTCTCGTGCAATTTTGTCTCCTCGTGCAAAAATGTTTATGCGCAATTCTGACCCGTCCCTGGGCAGGAAACAAAACCCATGCAAAATTGACCCTTCGTGCAATTTTGTCTACGTGCAATTTTATCTTTGTGTAGTTTTGTGCTCTAGTGCAAATTAGTCTTCCGCAAAAGTATCTTCGTGAAATTTTGTGTTTTCGTGCAATTTTGTCCTCTCGTGCAGTTTTGTACGCTCGCGCAACTTAGACAGCTACCCTACGTATACATAAGATTCATTGCTAGCGTAGCCTGCTGGTTTGGTTGCTTCTCTGCGCGCGCCTGTTAGCTCGTGTCGCTAACTTTCTATCTTCACTTTATAGCTGGTATACTTCAATTTTCATGTAGCTGCTAGTTGTCCTGTTGCTTCGTTTGCTGGTTTCGCCCACTCGCCTGACCTGCGAGTCTGATCGCCTAAACATTTCGATTTTATCGCTTCTTTTTGATAATTTATTTACTATGACCAGTACGTTTTTCAATCGAAAACTACCTTTTTAATTCAAATGGTGCTGAATTTCATGCAGCTTTAGCATTAAGCTTATCAAAAAAAAATGTATAAAATATTTGTATATACTTAAAATACATCTGACGCGATTAAGAGCTTGAAGAAAGTTCCGAATATCAAAAAAAAAAACTTAAAAAAACGAATTTAGCAGGAAAATTAAGTACAGTCGGTTATATTTTGGCTGCATCTTCTTGCAACTTCATTACTACCTTACTTTCTGTTTTTTAAAACTAACATAAGAAACTTTATATCACTTTAAAGCAGGGTTTCCAAAAGTCATTTACTAAATTACCCCTTTTAGAAATTTGAAAAAAAATCGCCCCCATGATTTTATAAAGTATTTTTTCACTTGAGTACGAACTTTTGAGCCAAAAAAGTGGTTTTCGAAATGTAATTTAGTCTGGTACTTCTTATGCACGCAATTTTAGGCTGTGTTCAAAGTAATTTACAGGGCTTAAGAAAATAATTTATATTTATTTTTTTATAAGCCCAGTAAGGTGTTTTGAAATACTAAATTATTAAAAAGCGTTATGTAATCAGTAATTTATTCTGATTAAATATGAACTGTTTTGAAACTAATGAAACCTTTTGGTTAGTTGTGGGCAAATTTTTAGTCCGCAAGTCATATTTACTAAAAAAACTCTTTCTAAGGTCGACTTGTTAAATAAACGTACTTGCGAGCTGCATAACTTAAAAAACTAACATATGAAAAAATTTAACACTTGAGCAATAAAACGATTTAGTGTTATTGTTATCTAGGAAGTACTGTTGTGAACTGAAAACCAAACTGAAAGCGTATTTCAAAGTATTAAGTATCAAAAGATTAAATTTTATTTGTTTTGCACAAGTAGTTTTAAAGTTACTTAGCGTCTGAAACTTGACTGGATCTGGACCGTACGTTACCCATCTAACCGAAACCCGACATTATAATAATCTCTCATGTAACGAATTTCGGACATGTAGAGGTTAAAGCTAAATAACTAGTTTAAGTCGCACAACATACTTAATTATTTTATAAATAGTCATTTTCTAAAATTACTATACCAGAGATTAAAAAACTACAAAAGAAAGAACAGTTTATTTTACACAAAATGATATAAATATTAAAACATCAATGCTGATCTAGTTTGAGAAAATTTGACCGACTGGTTGATTATCTCACATAAAAAGTGGTTTCATCAATAGCTTCTGTTAATGCAGTAAAATTATTAATTTCAATGCTCAGAGATATTATAAGCAAATAAGTTGTAAAGTTAAAAAACTAAACTTAATCTTTTTAAACTATATGTTTCGTAGTAGAATACCATGAAATATTATTTGACTTGGAAAAACCTTTAAAAAACTAAACCTTAGTTCTAACAATATTTTTTTTTCTTCATTTAAATTCAAAAAAATAAAAATTAAAGGTTTTACAACTAATTTTGTGAATAGAAAGTAATCAATTAGAAAAACTTTTATTTAGGTTAAAATTTTGTTTTGTAACTGTAGCAGTCTTTTTGATGGCTTATTTAATTCTGTTTAAAAATAAATTCCAGCTATCAGCCTATAGTAATATTAAAGAGGAAAATAATCAAAAATTAAAACTTTGGGTTAAACTATTGAAATAAATAACAAACTATAATCGTCAAAATACTTTGAATTAAGATAAAACAAAAAAAGTTGTATTATTAGTTAAAAATTCTTTAATATATAGATTTTTTAACAATAATAAATCGAGTTAGAAAATAAATTTGATTTTAAGAATACTTGAAATAAAAATTTTAAGTCATTTCAGATATAGACCTCAAATCTATACTCTTTTAAAGCCAAAAATTTTATTTATACAGATTAAACAAGTTATAACGAATATCTATCAAATTAATATCTTTCAAACAAACATTTTGGTCGCTATGCTATAAAATCGTTTAGTGTAATGTAAAACGACAAATATAAACTACAAAATTAACCAAATTAAAACAAACTATTAATAACTTTAAAACATAAATAACTTAATAAATACAGTAGACTTCCGCTCGAGTTCGCACTTTGAACAAAATCAAAAAGTGCGAACTCAAAAAATCATTATCATCTTTTTTACTTAATGGCAAATTTCAATATGTTATAATGCAATAATGTTATGAATAAACATAAAATTCAATAAAAATATAGATCGATATAAGCTATTGTAAACATTTTTTTTTGTTTTATTAATACTTAGTTAGTAATAGACTTTATTTAAGTTAGATTTAAGAATATATAAGTTTGCACTTTTTGTTGGGTAAAAAGTGCGAACTCAAGAGGAAGCCTACCTTAATTGATATTCTTTAGGCATTAAGCAAACCTGTTATAAAACAAATAATTTAATAAAATTATTATTATAAAAAGATTACTTAAATATAATATAAACCAGGTTAAATAAGAAATGTTTTTTGTAATCAAATAAAATAAAAACTTTCATAAGATAATGTCTTCTACTGAAGTCTAATCTAGTGTGAAGAATCAGCTTCATGACTGCCTGCAAGTTTTTCTATATCTGGTTCTAATTCAGTAAAATAAAGCTTCAATTCACCTCCTTTACAAATATATATATTAGAGATTTGCTCAAGATGTCGATAACTGAACTGAAAGCTTTCTCAACAACATAGCTAGAAGGAAAAGCTATAAACAACAATTTAACTTCCTCCAAAATGATTGCATATTGTTGTCTTAGTTTTTGTTGAGTTCAAAAGCTTTCAATCCTCTTTGAAAAAATTTACTTTAAGTTCAAGGTCAGTATATAAGTCAGAGAAGGTTTCCTGTAAGTCAATGTTTACTTCAAAAAGATCTGCTTTGAAGGGATACATAATCCATCCGGGACGTTTATTTAAAAAACGTCAGTAAACCATTTATCAATATCATCTTTAAGCTGTTCCAGATGAAATGAAAATACTTCTACTTCACCTTCACTTGTTTGAAGTTTAAAGTTTTCCAAACTTGCAAACTGTGAAAACTGATTAATTTTGAAGTTTCTTTCATGCAGTTCAAGTTGGTTTCTGAAACTCGGTATCTTACTTTTGAATTTCACAAGGTTCAAGTTTTTACCTTGTTTAGATGTTTTGTTTAGATAGTTGAACTTACCATATAAGTCTGAAATGTAAGAAACGTCTATTTTTCATTCAACAAGATTGTCTGCCAATACTTTATCGTTTTCAGAAAAAAATCAATAACTGAATTAAAAACAGCCAAAAACTACTACTGTATGCATTATCAAGTTATCAAAAACCTCACCATTGTCCTTGCAGGGCTGTTTAAACAGACAACTTTGTAAAGCATGCCTTTTTATTTTGTTGACAGCTTTGATCACTAAGTTTAATGAGTCATTTAAACGGACGCTTAAATTGCTTGCTACTAAATGTTGGCGATGTATAACACAATGAATAGTAAATATATAAGGGTTCAACTCTTGAAAATATGTCATTAATCCACGATACTTTCCTATCATAGATGGAGCACTATCTATTGCAATTCCTATTAGATGTTTTGAAGGTTTTATTTACTTCAAAATAGTAATATTAAATATCAAATTATTTTCCAAAACTTTTTTGTTTAAGTTTCACCTCAGGGTCATATATTTGAGAGCAAGCTAAAATTTGTATAATAGCAAGATAGAAAGTAAAAATTCTATGACTGCCTAAAATGTAAAAATCGCCCCCTTACTAGTTATCGCCCTCTCTTTCGCCCTTTTACTATTTATCGCCCCCTTACTAAAATCGCCCCCAGGGGGGCGATATCGCCCACTTTGGGAAACCCTGCTTTGAAGCTTAATTCCTTAGATTTAAAATATAATTTGTTTATTTTAGTTGGAATGGTACAGCTGAAGCAGGTCTCCATTTAAAGCAGCGTCTTCAAAAGCTTAAACTCTTAAACTTAGTCTTAATATACTTTCTTTTTCTTTTGTTTTTATTTTCTTGAGGTTGAGCTACAGCTCCAGAGTTCCACTCTAGCGTCGCCCCTGTTGTAAACACATGTTTAAAAACTTTAAATAACATTTTCATGAACTTCAGTTACATTAACATAAGTATACGTGAAGGTAATATAATAGTAGTTTAAATTTTTGACTTTTGGAGTTATCTGATATATCAACTTTGCTTACCCTTTGTAGGTAACGGTTCTCGAATGTGATCTGGTGGGATTTGATTACGGGTTGGAAATGAGCGGTTTCCGGTATTTTATACCTAAAGTTTAAAAGAATGTATCAATGTAAACGTAAAACTAGTCTACTATAAGCAAGGTACTTTCAATAACTTCATTATTTGTGGGTTAAATTTTTACTTGTTGGAATTCTTAAGTTGCTCGTTATTTCGAAAATATATACTAAAATGCATACCAGGTTTAAGAAAAAAAAAAAAAAAAAGAGTTTTTATCACAAGTAAGAAGTATTTTTATTGTAAATATTAATAAAAAATAACTAAACATCTAAATTAGTTCATAGAAAGTTTATAGTTTCTGTCTTAGTGCTATTTAGCTTAATATTTAATTACAGCTTGTTGGTTGAACGATGAATTTTCAAGAACTGTACAGTAACATGTCACCTAGGTACGCAGTTTGAACACATCGCAAAAGTGCGTACCTAACCGGCAGTGCGTACCTAGGAACTTTTTGTCTTTATTTATATTACCTACAATAAGCCTAATACAAACAAATTAAAAACTACTAAAGTTTACAAATGACTATTAAAGCAAAATCATCCAAAACAAAACCTTTCAACGTAAAAACAAAACACTTTTGTTGAAAGTATATTAGAAATATTGAGTATTTATCTAATAAGTAGAAATATACTACTTAATGTTAGCTTTTATGCATATATTACTATATTCAAAGGACAAAGTTTTTAAATCAATCTTGTACTACTTCCTTGTATACTTTAAGTTTATATAATACATATAACAATTTACTAATATTAAATAAATAAAATTTTATGAAAACACTGATCATGCTTTTATTATGTTGTGTATAATCAAATACGCTAGTTTAGAGCTATAAAATTTTACTTTTGCTCACTTATTATTTTACAGTTTAAGTAGTTGTTTTGATTAAATCACCACAATAAAAGATAAAATGGTACAAACAACTTTTAAAGTATTTTGAAATGTAAGAAAATTTTTAAAAGAACTTGCGAGCAATAAAAAGTGTCTGCTAAACCTAAACGACAACCTAGTTAGACTAACAGATGTGCTTTCAAAAGCATCTAGTTCTAAATAAATATCAATTACAATATTCTTTATTTTCATTAACATCGCTTTTTTATACGCTTTGTACATTTATATTTCAATCATGGGTTATGTAAGTGTCAATTACAATGTTCTTACTTTTTTAATATCGCTTTTTTACTGGCTTTTTACATTTGTAGCAGTTATGGGTCATGTAAATGTCATTTGCACTGTTGATTGTTTTCTTTTATCTAAATTTTGTATGACTTTTTAAGTATTTTTTGTTCTTTTGTTTAAATCATTGGATACTCAAATTAAAATTAACTGTTCGTTATTTTCGTTGAATAAGTAAACTGTAATATGTTTGTTTTAAATATTGGATTATATATACAATTACTTATAACTTAAGTTCATAACTTATATCCTTGTTCCTCTAGTTTTAGTTTATTTAGAAGTTGAAATACTTTTTTAGTACAAGTTTAAAAAATGAATTTGAACTTTGCGCTTTTTAAATAAAAAATGCGTACCATACCGGTAGTTGGTACCTAGTAAATGCGTACCTAGATGGCACTTTACTGTATATAGTAAGCCTGGAAAAGCAAAATTTATTTCAAAATAAAGCTAAACCTTGATTAAAACTTAGCTACAACTTAAGTACACTATAAACTACATCACAAATAAACTAATAACTACTTTTAAAAAACTTATTAAGTCAGTAATGAGTTTTTTTTTATTTTATTAATAAACTTTACAATGCACTTGGTTTATATAAAATAGAAGATATTCAAAATGCTAGTTAGTTAAAACAAACGATAACTAAGTTATTAAAACTACTATTTTTGATTAAAAAAATTTTTGTGAGCATAAAAAGAAAACCACATTCTTATAATGTTTTAACAGTCAATTGATATGAAGCTAAAATTTTGGGAGTTTTAAAGTTTTAAACTTTAGGGCTACTAGAATTGAGTTATTGTTTAATCACCGATACAAAGCAAAAATAAATATTTCTAGATTATATTTAAATTAATTTATCGGTACACATATTTTTTGTTCATCATATAAAAGTCATTACTTTAAAAAATGTGCAGAGCCACTGAGTTGATAAACTTAAAAACTATTTAAATGTAAAATTATATTGCTTTTATTTTCATTTTAAGAGGAAATATAAAAATTTTCAACTTGTTCAAAAAGATAGATAGAAATAATTTATTACATAAATTGCATTACTTTTGTTTTGGTATTTAAGTTTCTCAGGTTGTCCTCCTGGTATGATTAAATTCAAGTTTTGTCGATTTTTTAGAAGTAATATTTTTTTTTAGTTTCAAAAAAATATAAAACTGTACAAAAAAAAGACTAAAAAGTACACTAATTTAATATTTAAAATAAATACGACTAAAACTGTATCAAATTTATTTATGACGTAATTTTCATTCCGATGTTTTTTCGAAAAAATAAAAACTTAAACATTAAAATCGTACACTGACAAACATGAACAGTATTTTGTTCATGTTCGTAGCGTTTTTAGGCTTTCACTATTGTAAGATAGGAATATTCAGTTCAGACTTAGCAAAAGAGCATGGTAATTATACATCAGCCAAAGAAATTGCAAAAAAGGTTGAAGGTTCTCTCAGAAGCTACTTAGAGAAACAACTCGAGGAAGAACCCCCAAAACACCAGCGCACGTTCTCATATATAAACATAATGAAACTGGTCAAACCACAAGCACCAAAAGAAAAAGTCGAAATCAAGTTGTTCGAACTTGCTGTAAAAGTTGCCCACCAAAAGTCTAAGAAGGGACTGCTAGTAATAATTCACATGTTGATCAAAGCAATAGTAACAGAAGACTACATCACACTAATCCCTTTTTTAATGGTAGTATTAAGGTATAGACTATTGATTGTTTATAAATTAGTTTGTTTATCATCTTTTAAAACAAAGTGAAATGAATGTTTTACTTTATCAAAACGTTTTTTTTAATTTGTCAACTCAGTTGCTCAATATTTGATTAATATTTCTCGCTTCATGAAAAATAATTTGATGATAAAATAAGATGTGAAAAAGATTTAAAAAATTAACTTCTGTAAGCTTAAGTTTTTGATTTATATAAAGTAGTCTCTACGTCTATTTGAAATATTTTTATCGATAAGAGTACTCTGTACTACCCAGAATTAAGAGTTAAGAACTGACCTTGATACAAAAAAAAACTATTACATTTACGAAATCAATATAAATATTTTAGATTGCAAGCAGCAGGTTTTTTAATGATGACAAAACTAGAAAGTCTTTTTTACAAAATATTAAAAAAGTCAGCGATGTTAATTTGCAGTATTGTCAAAGAAACTAGTCAAGCTTTCTTTATTTTGGCCTCAAGGTAAAAAAATTGATACATTTTTAGCGAATAAACTTGTTTTAATAGAACAAAGAATAATTTTGAGTACTTTTAAAAATAAGTTTCTTGAATAAAAACAAAGTAGAACTTATAGATTTCTAATTTTAGAACATACTTACAAAGAATAGTTTTATTTTGCACAGCATTTAAAATATAAGCATTAAAATTTCAGATTGCTAGCTGACTTTTTTGGCAAATTGTTATCAATAATTATGCTATTTTGTATGGTTGCGCAAATAACCATTCAAAAATCTTCTTTCTATGTACTTATGTTAACCAGATCAATTTGGAAAGTAATTAAAGGAACCTCCATTACATTTTGCAATAAAATTACATATGTTCAACGAAAGATTTTCGTTAGAAATAAGGTAAGTATGTAGTTTGGATTGTATTGAAACGCAACATGAAAAATAGTAAGTATTATAAATTTATGTTGAAACATTTATCTTTACTGTTTCAAAGTGTACATCACACTTAGCTTGAATATATACAAAAAAACAAATTAATTGTTCAAATTTCAGGCGAAGAACAGTTCCGATTTAGATACTGTTACTGTTGAAAATGTTGTACTTATTGCTAAAGATCAAAAATGCTCCATGCCCTCACTTGGTTAGTTTTTGAAAATAGTTTTGTTCGAAGAGTGTTTAAATGAATTTTTTAAATTTTAATGAACAGTTTGGATATAAAAATTTCAATTTATAACATTTCCTTAGTAAACTTTACATAAAGAAAAATACCTAGTTATAACAATACGAAAAGTAAGCAAACGTTTTTTATTTAGTTATCAAGGGTCATGTGAAATTAATCATGATGTAATTAAATCGGTTGACTTTATAAAATATTCCGTTTGCATTGAAACTAATATTGTCAATATTTTCTACCTTAATATAAAAATACTTTTTTAGTAAAGTTGTCCTAAATGATATGCACATATAAAAAGTTATTTGAAATTAAATAAAATAAGATGGAAATTCTTTAAGGACTTAGTAGTAATTCATACTGTAAAACAAAAAAAACAGTTAAAACATTATGTTCCTTGAATCTTCACTTGTGGTTTTCTAACTTTTTTTCTTACAATTTTTAAAATAACTAAACTAAAGATTTTTTACAAAAGTATTAACTTTTTTAATTATAAAAAATAATAAGCTCCAGAACTTAGTTTTTTTTAAATGAAAATCGAACAGTTTTATTTTGTAATACACAACCACATAGAAGGTTCACAGAAATCGGCTACTTCCTTTAATATACTCAAATGACAAATTAATTAAACTGGAATACACTTTTAAAACATTTTAAACCTTAATCTTCAAAGTAAAATTAAGCAACGAAAAGTTGTTTATACAATTTTTTTTATTATAGCAGCAGTAGAGGTAGATATGGCCAAATGTCTAAATTCGATACCAGTCGAGCACAAAATTATTGGTAAAGTCAATGCTCTATCTCAGAAAATGATTGAAAGCACGATGCAACAATCAGATGTTTCTCAACAATCTCATCATTCTGCTGCTAGTATTCCATTACAACTTCAAAGCCCTGTACTAGATAATCAGCACTGCAAAGTAGATACTAGCAATAAGGATTCAGAAAAACAGTTAAAAGCTATTATGTCACAGGACTGCGAATTGCCGACACTGAATTTAAAGGAAGCTGTATCTGTAGAAACTTCGATGATGGAAACTGATAGTAAACTTGATCACCAGACTGATATTGAGAGCATTGCCGGTGAGTCAGATATTTCTGTAGGTTATGTTCCTCCAAATCAGGAAACAATAAACACTGAAGATACTAAGCTACAAAGCGATAATCAAGTTTTGGTAGAACATCTGCGTAATCTTTCTTTCCCATCCTTTGCAGAAATACCATGTCTACCTTTGAACATATCATTACTCACGGAACTTGAGCAAGAAGCTCCACAAAATTCCAAGCACAATTCAAAACCGACCAAAGATCATGTTTTAGCCAGCGATAGTACCATTGATTCGGTCAGCAGCACTCTAATGCCGAACCACTTCGTCAAAGACGGGAGGCACTTTCTAAATACCACGCTTAACAGTGTTGCCATGAACACGACGCAGACCAGCATGCTGTCTCAATTTGTTCCATCAGATCAGGTAATTGACAGACCTAACGTGCCAATAAATATACACAATCAGTCAAACGAAGCTATACCTGTTGAAACTTGTGTGAACGAAACGATTTATGATCATCAGACTGATATTGAGAGCATTGCCGGCGAGTCAGTTGTTTCTGTAGGTTATGTTCCTCCAATTCAGAAAACTTTAAACACTGAAGATACTAAGCTACAAAGCGATAATCAAGTTTTGATAGAATATCTGCAAAATCTTTCTTTCCCATCCTTTGCAGAAACACCATGTTCACCTTTGAACCTATCATTACTTACGGAACACAAACAAGAAGCTCCACAAAATCTCGAACAAGTATCAAAATTGATCAAAGATCATGTTTTAGCCAGTGTTAGTACCATTAATTCGGTCAGCAACCCTCTAATGCCGAACCACTTCGTCCAAGATGGGATGAACTTTTACAATACCACGTTAAACAGTGTTGCCATAAACTCGACGCAGACCAGCATGCAGTCTCAATTTGTTCCATCAGATCAGGTAATTGACAAATCTAACGTGCCAATAGATATACACAATCAGTCAAACGAAGCTACATTTGTGAACGAAAATTCAAATGATCAGCAGACTGATATTGAGACCATTGCCGGTGAATCAGTTGTTCCGGTAGGTAATGTTACTCTTCCTTTGGAAACTATAAACACTGAAGATAATTTGCAAAAAAGTGCAAGCCAAGTTTTAGTAAAACAGAAGCAAAATCTAGTTACTTTGCAACAGCTTGGAACAGAAATGCAGCAAACTGCAAGACTTCAAGTTATTTCCGCCACTGACACGAGCGACTTGGAGCAAAATAGAAGATTCAAAGTATCTTCAGAAAGTACATCATTTGAAAACTTAGTAACTCAATTTTTGCTCACGGAACACAAACAACAAGCTCCACGAATACTTGAACAAAAATTTGAACACCACTCAACATTGGCTAAAAACGGTAACGATCCCGTTTTTACCCTTGATGGTACCACCAATTCGATCAGCAGCCCTCTTATGTTCGACAACACTGTCCAAGATGGGGGGAAATTTCTCAACAACACGCTGAACAGCGTTGCTTTGAACACAATGCAGATCAGCATGCCGTCGCAGTTCGTTCAAGAAGAACAATTTATCAACAGACCTTACGTGCCAATAGATATATACAATCTATCTCTGGGCACTTCAATAGTTAATCAGCATCAATTGGGGCAAACAAACGACCCGTATCCTCTCAATTCGCCCATACAGTTGCAATACGGTGATGATGGTTCTGTTAATCCAAATGAAAACTGTCGCAATGCAATTAATCAGAGCAATGAAAAAGAAATAAGTAAAACTGAATCAGGTAGGTTTCATTAAAAGTTATTTTGCGAAAATGTTTTTGATTCAAGTGTATGATTTAAAAGTTTTTACTTAAAAATGCTTTTGTTGAACTGTATTTTAAAAGTCAAGGTTATTATTTAGACACTTTTTTTAAGTTAATGCAGTTTTAAAATTTTTCATAAAAAGATTAGATTTTGACTATATGATGTTGTTTAATTTAGATTAAAAATACATACTCTAAGTTTCTGCCATTAATTTAGACAATGTTTTAATTTTTAATAAATAGTATAAAGTATGTTTTTTTTTTGATTTTTATAACTATACTGAAGTAAATTAAGCTTTTTTCATAAAACACTCCATGATTTTTAGTTTGGTATAAAAATTTTGAAATTTTAACAGACAACCTGTTTCACAACAACATGATTGTGTTGGAGAGGAAGTACAAGATCGGTGAAGTTATAGGGGAGGGAGGCTTTGGTGTTGTAAAAAAGGGGTACAGACTGATGGACGGGGCCCCAGTTGCCATCAAAATTATATCCAAAAGAAAACCGCTGTTCACCGGAAGGTACGACAAAATAATAGTAGAAATTAAGAAACTAAGTTCGTCTGCTAAAATGCACTTTATTTTCCAGATTTTTATTCTGTTAATAACTTTTAGCTTTGTATTCAATAACAGTAAATCATAACTAGATTTGTGTATTAAAGTTTTAGATATTAAGCTACAGTTTTCTTTTCTTTTGGTGTTGTTGTTAAAAGGTTTTTTTTTTCAAAATTCTAAAACTTTTAGTAAACTTTGTCAATTAGAGAAGAAAGAGTGATTTTGGGTAAAAAAATTTCCTTACTCGTTTTCGTTTTTAATTAAGTTTTGTATACATATTACAAGTTTGCAATCAAATTGCAAAAAAGAAATTAAAATACATAAGTCTTTTTGACAATAATAACTTAAAAAACACAGAACCGAAGAAAAATTGCTTAACCGCGAGTTACCTATTGATGGAAACAAGGAGCTTCCTTTAGAAATATTATTGATGCTCAAATTGAGAAATGGGGGAACAAACGCTAACGTAATCCAGCTATTAGATTATTTCGAAATTTCGGACTCTTGGGTTCTTGTCTTAGATAGGCCGAGAGTCTGCCAAGATCTTTTCGACTATATAGCTGTAAACAATTATATTGACGAGGAGACCTCCAGAATGTTCTTTCGCCAAGTAAATAAAATCAAATTATAAATTTAGTAAAGCCTGGTTTTATGCACCTGTCTTTTTTTTTGTTTTGATACAAAAATTAGTCGGTAGAATTTTTCGGAAGCTAAAACTTTTAGAAATGTAAGTAAAGTATTAAAAACTTAAGGAAAGATAAAGAGTTTTTTAAGAAAAGTAATATTACTGGATTTTTATTTTTATTATAATATTTAGTTTTTCCTTTATTCATTTCTTTTTTTCTAGAGGTTGTTACTTAAAACTGACAGTTATCACTATTTGATGTATCAAACTACACTTTAGAAGTGAAAAAAATCAAATCAAATAACACAACTTTCAGGTACTGGATGCTGTTTCTTTTTGTCATAACAATGGAGTGATTCATCGCGACATTAAGGATGAAAATCTGCTGGTAGATTTAGAAACAGGTACAATAAAGATGATAGATTTCGGTGCTGGTTCACTGGATTTAAATGAACCTTATCGCGACTTCAGAGGTTAAAAAATATTCTTGCGGTTTACGTAAAAAGTTCTTGTCGATCATTTATTCTAATAATTTTCCTATGATTTAGATATTATATTAATGGAAAAATGTATATGTATAACAATGTTAATTATTTAAACCTAACTTAATTTCGACTTCTAAGTATTAAGCAAATGTTTATTTTATCATAGTTAAAAATACTTATTTATCAGATTTCAAAATAAATGTTTCACTAATTCATGTAGTTTTTATTTAATATGAAATTAATTTTTCACTTACTTCAGGTTTGTCGAATTATTAACATTTTAGCTTAAAATAGTAAATACAAGCTTGTTTGTAGTTTTTTTTAAACAACAAAGGAGTAAATGCTTTCTTAAAAAATTAAGCAGAAAGTTTTAACACCTTATTGAGTTTTCTATATACCTAAAAGTAGTAGTAGCTACTGGTTACACTGAATACTTTTTTAAAGTTCCGTCTATGTTTCTATGCGTTTTATAATGTCTAAAACTAATACTTTTTTAATAAAGGTACGATAAATAAATCCCCTCCAGAAGTGTTTGAACAAAATCTATTTTACCCTGATAAGAGCACCGTATGGAATCTAGGTATACTCCTTTATTCGATGACATTCGGTGCTAACTGTTTTACAAATTGTCAGGATATTTGCAATAAAGAGTTTGTTGTAAAAAGAAGTATCTCTCATGGTATTTAATAGTTATTAGTAAATCAAGTTAAACAAAAATAAAGTAAAAACTAATTTTGCCACGACAGTGCTTTTTTTTATAATTTTTATGAAACTTCATTCAACACTGTCGTTAACTTTATACTTTACGTTTAGAGTTGTGTTACTAGATTCTTTAAAAAATAAAACAAACACCACATAAAGTAGTCTTTTAACCCTGAAATGAAATCAAACTATGTTCTTTGACAATTGTCAAACTGCACATTAAATGTTTAAGGTTTTAAAAAAGACTAATCTTAAAGGAAATAGTTTTTTTAAGTTTATAATTTGATTAATATTAATACATATGTATGTATATATTTCTAAATTATTTTATTAATAACTATCTAGATCTTCACTGGCTACTTAGTGCCATGTTGGAGAAAGATGTCGAAATCAGGCCAACATTGAGAGATATAATGTGCCATCCCTGGCTAGTTAAAAAAAGTAATTAGTAAAAGGTATGTCAAGTAAGATTTTTACATATTTTGAAAGTTGATTTATATTAATAAGTTCGGTTCATAGTTTAAGAAATATGTAAATTATTTCAGATAATACTTAAAAATGAAATTATAAATAGTCTAAGTTTTAATCTGTGAATAATAAAGTCATATAAATCTCTTAAAGTATATAAAGAGTTTTCAGACTACTTAAATTATTAAAGTAAATTTTCTAATTACGATAAAAAGAAAAATAAGCACTAGTTCTTATTTAAAAAAATATCATGTTTACGCCCATAAATATGATCAAATGAGTCTTTAAATCATCTAGTAATAAAATAAGTTTTCAATTTAATTTTTTTAAAACTGTCACTGATTTAGAATAAGAAGTATTCAAGCTTAATGGTATCGTTATCTTCAAGTGTTTGTTTTTAACCTAGTACTTCCTAGATTAAAGTAAATTTACTACAACAAGAATAAAAAATGTTACTACTGTTTTACATGTAAAGTTTATTGATAAATAATTATTTAAATTAAAAAGAAAATTCTTTTGTAAAAACATGTTCTATTTTTTGTTGCAGAGTTGTCATATTTTATTGAAAATATTTTTTTGTGCTGATATTTTTACTTTATTAAGAAAACTTTTGTTTAGAATTTTGTAATAATAAAAAAGAAAATTTTAATTAAACTTTATAGTTTTAACAGCTAAAATTGAAGTAAAAATTACAGTATCAAAGAAAACCATAATACCGTGTTTAGTTATATATTTTTCTAACTAAAACATACTGCTCTTAAAATGTCATACCAATTGTTGAAATCAATTTTTTAAATATTTTTTAAAAGAATGAAAAAAAGTTGCAGTGACTTGATAAACAATAAAAGCCACTCAGAAGCCACTCCTTCAATTGACACTAAAAGTAAAAAAAGTCTTCAATTTCTGAGGATATAGAAGTTCAAAAAATTTATCAAAGACCTACTCAAATTGGAATTTTCAGTTTATAATCTTAATCAGTTAACAATAAAAGTGTCACAATAAACAAAACTTTACAGAAAAAAAAACTTTTTTAAAAACCATTTGTTTAATGTAATTCCTTAACTGAACGAACAACTAAGTTTAATCATAGTCAATATTCAAATTAAATCTTAGTTCACCTAAGTGAAAATAATATTTAAAAAAATGTTTTCATCCTTTTATGAACAAAAAAAAAGTTATAATTTTAATTTTCAAGTTAGTTTATTTTAAAATTTTAGTAGTTACATTTGATTTAGTGTAGATTATAAACAAAGATCTACTGAAAAAAAAGTAACCACTAATATAAATTTTAACAAAACCAGTTAAGTTTTTATTGAGTTTACAAAAAATATATAGTAAATTACCATACTAATTAGCTAATTCAATGTATAAATCATAGAATTATCCTTTTTTAACTAAAATTTAATATTATATATATATCTTTAATTTTTAAAGTAAAATATTAAATTTGTTGCAAAAATAAGAATCTTTTTAGATATAGCAAATATTTTAAAAGGAAGTATGAGCATCAAATCATGTTACAATTTTATTTTCAAAAAAATACTGCATTTTTCTGCCTATCGTTAGGGTTTACAACTACCACAAAAAAAAACGAAACTTAAAGATTATAAAGAAACAAACATAAAGATATTAACAAAATGGCACTAAAAAATTAATATTAAAGCATAAATAATTAAGCTTAAGTATACTAAGAAACATTTTTTAATAACTTGTTTATATTTATATTAAAACGTACTAACTATCTAAACTTTAGTCGTACTAATAAAGGTTTCAATTATCTATCTTAATCATTTAGTAATTATAACGTTTATGATCAGTAAGTTTAAATATATGTGTTTACTAGCAGGGTAAATTTACTCTTTTTGAAAACTAAAAATAACATTAAACAGCAAAATTTAATTTTTATTAGTATTTTAGTTAAATTTTTGGTAAATAGGAACTTATTAATATGTTACGGGTTGTATAAAACTAAACTAATATTAATATTTGAGATTATTTTCATATTTATCTCTAATGCCGAAACAAGCTGATAATTTCAATTTATCCTAATCATTGCTATTGATATAATTTTATGACGCAAAAGAAGATAAAAGCAACCCTTTTTTGACTTAAAAATATAACTACTTCTTAAAATGATTGTTGAATTAAAGGTAGGGAAATATTGTTTATAAAATAATTAACATTACTGTTTACGTTACAACAATCCTTAATCCAAATGTTAAAAAAATCATGATTGTAATTTCAAACTAAAACACTTTAGAAGTTAATCCTATTAGAACATTTCTTTTAACTAGTAGCAATGTTTCATCTAGAACTAAGATGTTTCGCAGTCAAACAACAAGCTTTAGACTTCACTGTACGATCACCAACAACAAACTATACACTAATTTTCGACCTCGTTTTGTCTTTATTAAAACTCATAATTAAACAAATGCTTTAATACTAATGTATTTAATCTGTTGGGATGACTTAAACAGCGGTTCATTGTGACTATGTATTCTTGATAAATCATATTGAGAACAAAACCATATCGCAAAACTTTGCGACGTAAACTGTATCTTTTTTTAGTTTTAAACATTTTAGTATCTTTTTCAAGTTTATTATATTTCAAAAATTTTTAAGCCTCAACAAAAGAACTAGAAAAAGAAAGTATCAAATTAAATTATTTTTCTTTTTTAATAGTTGTATTTAAGTTAAAAAATCTACGTCAATATAATTTTACTTTGAAAATAGTATCATAAAAAGTTTATAATTTTTAGTACCTTAATATTTTACTTTAGTCCGGTACTAAGGTTGATAGTATTTGTCAATTTAAATTGTTTGTTTAAATTTAAAGGCTTTTAAAAACATTTGTATAAATAACTAATTAGAAAAAAATGGAAAACATAGGCTCTTCAAAAGTACAATAAAGAATATTTCAGAATGTGAATTGAAAATTCATCCCAAATATAACAATTGTATATCAATTTAAAAACTGTAAGTATTATAAATTTCTTTTTTCAGTAACTTAACTAAATACAACCAAAGTAATTTACAAATTACTTTTTTAACTTTCTTAAAGATTGAATCACAGGCAAGGTTAGGAATTCTTTACTAAGAAGCAAGCATTATCGACAAACATTACATTAATATTCAAAAAGTATTGAGTTTTTTTTTTTGAAATAAGCTTTGTCGTTTAAAATATACTATATAATAAAAAACTAGAAAGCATACAAATTACAATTAAAAGTCAGGTATTGTAATAAAAAAAGCACTAACTATCAAGTTTACTACTAGTTATCATATTATCTGTAAAATAAATCTTAGGGAACAGCCTAGTTTTATTCCAACCCGCGATCGATTCCCTCACACAATTCCAACCCGATCAAATCCGAGAACCGCTTACCGACTAACGCGATTAGGGGTAACAGTGATAGTAAAAAAAAAAAAGAAAAATATTAATAAAGAATAACAATGGGTTGAAATTGTAAGTATACCTAATTTTAAGTCTTATACTTATTTCTTTTTTTAACACCTGAAACATAGTTACAAAGTAATTAAATAGTTAGTTACTAAAATATTTATTTCTAAAATTATGTCCACTTAAGTTATTTGAAAAAAAAGTTGTGGTGAAAATAATTTTAAAATGATTTTATAAAATTGTTGAGATTAAACTAAAACAAAAATTTAGTTATTTTATACTTTGTTGCCTTTAATTTTTTTACATGATTTTCAAAGAAGAGCTAACTTCAAAAAAATCGGAAGAATTTGATGTTAATTCTTATCAAATATTTCAGTAAAAATGAGTTCAAGTTTACAAAGTGAGTTTGAGCTTAAAGGACACATATTAATTAATTTTGTCAAACAGCTAAAAAGTGAGTATTTCAGCATTTGAGTTATTCTAGTCATGAGATCAAACTTTAGAAATATAAGAACTTTTATTACATTGCAAATTTCAAATGCAGTTAGGAGAAAAAAAATTACTGCTGATTCTTTTGATTTTCAACAAAAAAAGAATTTTTATATAAAGTATAAGGCTTTTTCATACACCATTTCATCTTAAATATATGTACATGAGTTTTATTTTTTAATAGTTTTGAAACATATTTTTAAGTTAAGCTGTACTTTAGGAAGGTTCAAATTTATTTTCCAAAAGTTTCTATTTTTATTAGTGTAAGACTTTTCACTTTAACAGTAGGCTTTCAAAAAAAAAAAAGAGCCTGGAAAACTTGGTCTAAACTCCTTTATGTATGGTAACAAGTTTTGGTCTAGTGATCTAAAGAATTAGAAAATATTAAAGAACAAAAATATAAGAACTATTTATTTATACTATGAGTAGATTTATAGAGTGTTTTTGAATTTTTGTTTTATATTTTGCTGAATTTAGTATTTACCAGATTGTGTTGGGTCTTTTTTAGTTAAAAGAATAAATAAGTGTTTATTATATGTTATATATAAGTTGTCTTTTTACTTTAAAATGTGTCCTTAATATCACAAGACTTTATTAGTTTTAAATAAAAGAAGTTTTATTGCTAGAGTAAAGAGTTACATTTTATCAAATTTAGTGTTTAACAGCCATTAGCAAGTGGTTGGTATAATGTTTTATTACTATTAATTTAAAAAGAGTGCATACCATTTTTTAAACTTTAATATATTACTTGATTTTTTTTATGTTTATGGTTTGTTGTTTATTTCAATGTTATTTCAGAGCTAGCTAAAAATAGTGTTTACTAGCAAATGGTGTGCAGCTTATTTACTGTAAGGTCTTTCCCACCCAATTCATTGACCATAGTTGTAAGCGTTCACATTTGTCTTTTTTTTCTTCTTAGTTCAAAGGGTTGCCTGAATACTTGGAATTCTCAAATTTTGGCAATATAAAAAGAAGAAAAACTAGGTATTAAAAAAAAACCTGTAAAACCTGAAGTTTTAAACAAAAATCACCCTAAAACCTGAAATTTAAAACTATTTTTATGTGTTGTGTGATGGAATTTTGATTAGTCTATATATTGAAAAATCTATCACAAAGATATAATTTTTCTTTTATTTTTCAAAGTTTTATTTATTTAATAACACATATAAATTAGCTTTACAGTACCTTAACAATGTTGTTATACTACTTTAGACAATTTTTTACCTTGAGTATAATTTATACTAAAAATTGACTATAAAACTTGTTCTTAAAAAAAACCTTAAAGAATTAAAAAACCTGGAAAATACCTTTGGCAACCCTGTTAGTTGTATCTGCATATGTTTTATGTTGTTCTTAACTTTTTATTCAGTTAGTTTGCTGTTGGTTTGTATAAAGTGACAACAGCCAATCGTGAGTTTTCTTAAATGGCACTACTTACATAATTATATTGATAAACATCCTGGACAAGATGTTAAAAGGTGTGCGACTTGATAACCAAAAGGTTTTTTGTGCACCAGGTCATTGGACAAAGTATTTTTAGCGCTGTTTTTGTTGTTCAATAAACTGTACTAAAAACTATAATGCGCTTTTAGTTATAGGGTAAAAAAATGTTTAGGGATATGATGCAAAAAAGCCAAATATATTTTATTAATGCAGCTAAATGTCAGCTTGTGTTTTTGATTGCCTTAACTCTTCTTTTAATAAAAGTATGAAAAATAATTCTAAAACTATGTGTTATTAATTACTTTATAAAACTAACCACAAATTATTATTAAGTATTTTTCCTGTGACTTTGCTTTGATGATAAGAAGTTTTGTTGTGGATTTACTAGATATGCTTCTTTTTTTTAAAATCAAATTACATTGAAAATGGTTTAGAAAAAATCAAAATAACTTAAAGCAAACAATAACTGACTTTCTATATAACATTTTCACTGTGCAAAACTTTTACTAGGATAAAACTAAAATCAAATGGTCTATTGTTTATTATGACAAACAGTTGTTTTACAGTATTATTTTAACAATAAAAATTGATTATTTATGATGTCAGGTTGCACTTTTTATCAAACTTATTTTTGTAGGTAAAAGTAAAAACTAGTTAGTAATTAATAATTTGTATGTCACTTAGTTATATATATATATTTTGTTAAATAAGTAAAGAAACTATCAAATATAAAAAAGCAATACAAAAAAAGTTATTTATTATTATTATAATGTTTAAAAAAGTTAATAAATATCAAGTCATTTATAAGAACTATTCTTTAAAAGACCTAAACTTACTTTTTCTTTTGATAATAAAATGTACTGATATTATAGTTCCCAAACTTAAGTTCATATACATCATATTGTTATAAAACTGTTTAGGATGTACAACTTCTAGCCCGTTAAAGGAAGATTTTAATTTTCATTTGTATTTGTAGATTTAAAAGTCATTAATAAATTTAGACCATAGGTCAAGTCCACTTTTGATTTTCAGTACAATTAGTTATTGGACCTTACAAAGTCACTTGGTTAGGCACTTGATAATTTATCAGGGTTGCTACATGCTCTGGCTACTCAAGATAACAAATGAAATGCTAGTTTTGATTTTTTTCTAGGTATGAGGCTATTTTTTGACAAGTTTTTGCGTTTAAAGTTAAATATTGATTATGGTTTTGATATTTTTAAAAGTTATAACCTTATTTCTAACTGTTTTAAGTTTTACATGACACTTAAGCAAGTATAATTATTAATGAGCAAATTTTAGTTAGTTTTTCAAATTCATAATATGCTTTTATTAGTTGTTAAAAACTTATAAAACAAATTTTAGAAAGGGTCTATGGTCTAGGTGTAATTTAAATTTATTTATTTTAATGTATAAAAAGAATTTTAACATCAATAAAAAACTTAATTTAGTTTAGTTACATCTTTCAGTTACATCAATGGTCATATGTTTTGTATCATTATGAATTTATATATTTAACCAAATGAATTGCTATAATTGATGTTGAACTAAAGTTTTAATTTACTTTAAAAGTAGTTATTTTATTTTTTACGTTTTTGTGAGCAACAAGATTCAGTTAATCAAGAGATTGAGACAATTTTTTTTTTCTTGAAGAAAATTTATTTGCTGAAGAAGTTAAATAAGCTGAAGTCTTCTCTTGGTTGAACTCAAACAAGAAAAAGTACACACATCTTGCCAGGTTTGCAAGAAGGTATCTTTTGGCACTACCATCTTCTGTTTATTCTGAAAGGTTATATTCAGAAGCTGATAACTTGTACGAACAATAGCAAAATCGATTGCTTTCGAAAACTAGGGAGACACTTTTATTTCTTCATCACAACCTGAAAAAACAAGAATAGGTTTCTTTGTTGCTTAATGGTGTTGATATGAGTAAATTAACTTATTAATTTACTTACTTTTATATATGTAAACAGTTGCTAAAGAAACCATTGCTCATCTTATAGTTCGAACTTTTGTAAATAAAAGTATAATGTAAAGCTTATCATAAAGAAATAAATAAAGTTTGTTATTTCAAAGCTTAGTAACATTTAACTTTTTTTTTAGGTCATACAATGTACAAAATTCAAGTTTAGTCGTATAAGTAGCTTGAAATTTAACATTTAAACTGAGATTTAGTATAGGTAGATTATTTTTTTAGAAGGTTCTAAAATATTTAGACAATAACATTAAGTTTTTTTAAAGAAAATATTTAGATTAAACAATTTTTACTAATAAATGGTGTTATAATAATTTAATTTAATAATTTTTCTCTTTTGAAACTAAATAAAACTTAAAACATATAAGAACCGGATCCAGCCGGATCTTAAATAAATAAATCGGGATCTGGAAAATCACTACTTTTAACATAAGTAAATTTTAGCGTTAATAGAATCAAACAACTTTCTATATTAATATATTCATTCTTAACAGGTTAATTTTTATTTTACTTATTATTAAAAATAAAAATTAAATTTGTTGTGCATATTACAATCCACATTTTATTTCTTAGGTTTATAATACTTATTCTACAAGTTGAGTAATGTCTCAAAATTGGAGGCCTCCACCCATTAATACTACATATCCACCCAATTATCCGTACAACTATCCACCACAACATCATTATGCACAAGGTATGTACATGATCATGCGATCTTTAAGTACATGATACTTTTAGTATAACACTGAAACATATAAAAGAAGTTAAAACTAATTTGTTGTTACAATAAATAACTTATTTTAATTGCCATATAATATTGTATTATAAGCAGAAACTAGAGTCTAAAATAGTATTTAATTTTTTTTTACATTTCAATTGGATAAAAAATATTTTAAAGCTTTTCAGTTAAAAGCAAATGTACAAGATCAAGTTTAAATTTACAGTTTCATAATTTTTTGACTAATAACATCAATTGCACATAGAGTGAAGTTTACTGTAAAATAAATTAGTTTTAAAGTACATATTTTTATATTAACAAACTATAAGAAACAAAAATATTACAATTAAAGAAAAATACAGGGTTTCCACTTCCCTATAAATCCTTATAAGTTTGCAATATTTTGAAAAATCTTTATAAATCCCTAGAAAAATATGTTAAAATCCCTATAAGTTACTTTTTTTGCTTTGTGATTGAAATTTAAAAGCCAAAACAGCTGCACTGCAAAACATATTTTTTTAATCAAAGTCTTTGCAAACTTAGTACAAAACTGTGACTCAGTTGCACTACCTAGTGTATAATTTTTTAAAATTTTATATTAAATACAATTTATCTAAAGTTTGCTTATTTAAGTAAAATTAGAGTTCATAAATCCTTGAAATTTTGTGAATTACTTATTTAGACTGTTATAAACGGTTAATGACATATTTTACTTTATGTACCTTTAAACTACTTTCGTAACCTTTAAAGAATTTTTTTTTATAATTTCTCTATAAATATACTACATTTTATGGATTTCCCTATACATATTTTTGAAATTTTAGTGGCAACCCTGAAAATAGTTGAATTAAGAGAGCTTAAATTTTTTATAAGAAAAATGTAATATCTAAAAATGATAAACATAATTGATAATAAATATTTAACATTTATTTAGATTTAAAATTGTTATTTATAACTATAAAGTTAGCAGCATTTTTTGAAAACAGACCGGATTTACTTAAAAAGTTCTTATTTCCCACAATTTTGAAAGTTTTTACTTGATATAAAAGTTTTATGTAAGAGCAAATGTATGATGAAATAAGCATAAAATAAGCAACATAGTTTACTCAAAAACAAAAGCAAAAAAAAAACAGCACAATTATAAACTTTTGGTATACAAACTTAAACTTGCTTTTGTAATTTTTTGCACCACTGTTAAAAACAAGTTTGTTGGATTATAGTAATAGTAAAAGTAACAAGTTTTTCAAAATACTTGTTTTAGCATAGAGAAATCTTGTGAGTTTCAGTATTTTATAATTATATACTAAAAGTTTTGTTATAACTAAGTTTTATTTATTTGAAAGTTATTTTTTTTACATTTTCTTTTATAAAGTATTTTCACTTATCAAGTTGATTATTTAAAATAGTTTGTACCTAAAAAGTTGTAAAAAAAAAATTGTTTCAGCTCAATCTCATGTATACCAGCGATTTAATGGAAGCTGGCAACCTCCACCAGCAAACCAACATCCTGCTTATCAACAATGGAACTATACAACATACTACAACCAACAAACCTATCCCCAACATAATCCGTATGTGCAGCAGCCTGCTAATGGCATGAACCTGTACACAAGCTACAACAGCAACACTCAACAGCAGCTAAATACTGCAACCTCTAGTTCAGTTCAGAATGACCATAATGGTTCAGTACACAATTTTGAAGGAACATCAAATGTCCAATCAAAGAACATTATTGACATACCTCTTGATGACAAGATGCCTCAGTTGTCCAATCCAAATTTGACTGTGAGTCAGACAAAAAGAAACTCGTTAGAGACTCCGTCGCCTTACTCTGAGTTAGTTTTAAACTATATATTTGTTTTGTTATTTTAAGTTTTAACAGAATTGCCACTTATTCTTACTCAACTCAGAAAAAATCTTATTAATCATTTTCTCAAGTTTTTCCTAAACTCAGGCAAGCTTGATGTAATTAAAGCTAGTTTTTAATAACTCAGGCTGACTTTTGCATTCCTCTATTTTATTATATACCGTGTATATTGTACTGTATAAATATTTTAAATTTAGTTAAAATTTTTAGTAAGTTTGTGTAGTTTGTTTTTAAGCTGAAAAACTTATTGATAAATTAGTTGAATTTATTATGACGTAATATTTCTGCACCACTTAATTTGTGTTTCTTTTTAAAAAACTTGCCTATTCTTAGAGCTTTTTTAAGGTTAGTGGATGCCTTTATTAAATTTGTAGTATTTGTAGACAATTTTATATTTTTATTTTTTTATTATTTATAGACTTTGTTTTTAAACGATAAAGTTCGTTTATAGTTACAACTCTTATAAATATTATGCAATATTTATTTTAACAGTTTATTACTAACAAAACAATGTTTCACTCCTATTGCTTGCATATAGGAGATCCTCAGTTGTTGTAAACAAGCTGCAAAGATATGTATTTATATTTTTGTATGCAGGGTAACTGTACTGATAAATCTAGAAGAACTCAAAAAAATAATACAGAAAACACTGGATAAAAATTTCAAAACCATATAATTCATGAGAGTTTCATTTATTTATTGCTTAGTGACAGTCCATTTTGAATGATACATACAGCTTAACATACTAAATTTTTTTTTACTAAATAAATTATGTAACAGAAAAAATAAATATTTAATATTTTTTGAAATTAAAAAAAAAGAAAATAAAAATATTAAAGTGTATTATATTAATAATTACTTTTTAGAACACAAGAAACGAAAAGACGTTGTTCAGGATCTTCACAGCCCACAACAACGACTTCACCCAAATTTTCTTTCTCTATAAAGTTTGTAAAAATATAAGGAAACCTTTTAATTATCTAATAGACATTGTTTACAGTTATTATAAAAGTTTTTTGCTAAAATGAAATTTCAATTCTTAACAACTTTTCTATAAACACTAAAAATTTAACTTATGGAAGTATAATAAAAAAACATAATCTTATTTAAAGTAGAGTAAAATCAAGCCAACACTGGTTAATTTCAATTTAATTGTGTTTTTAACTATTTAAGGCAAGCTTAAATGAGTAATTTCAAAATTTTTATTAATAATAATTTAAATTATTAAAGTTTTGTATAATATATATTGTCTAAATAAAAAGTGTTTTGGTGATTTTTGTGCTAATAGTAAACAAAAATAAAATAATGAAACTACTAGAAAAAATAACTCCTGAAAGGTAGAACCATCAAAATAAGTTATAGTTTGAGTATTGAAATTTATCCTACGAAATTTTCTACAGACCTCCAAAAAAAGAATTGAAAAGGCGTTCTTCAGAGTGTATGCAACCAACTAAAACGACTTCTTCCTGTAAAAAGTTAGTTAAAATCAAGTTTGTATATTTTTGTCATTTAAAAAACCGTGTGGTGCTTTAACATATGTTATGAAGTTTTTAAACACATTTTAATCATATATTAATCTTTGATTTAAGCTGATGAGAAAAACAAATCTTTTTAAAATATATATGTTTATATTAATACAACACGACGTTTTACTGGTACAAATGTTTCACTGTTCTGTTAGACAGAACAGCTCTTTATTATTTTATACAAAAGTATCAAAAAACATAAATCAAAATAGAGATGAAGTTAAGCGAAAAACTTTAAGAATTGTTAAGTCACTAAATAAATCATTGAAAAATATAAGACACACTAAGTTTGCATAAAATTTATCAAAAATTAAGGCTAAAAAAATGTTCACAATTACTTATAAGTTCATTTCGTTTATTTAAAGCTATATTTGAGTTTAATTTTGAGATCTTGTTTTTTTCATGTTGCAGAGAGTGCAGCCATAATATGTTTATATATATAGCATTTAAAACTATTTCTTGTAATGAATTAAAAAGTCGAAATTAATGTCAAGGGAATATTTTAGTTGAAAGACTAAAACTTTTAAGGTTAAGAAGAATTTAATTATTGTAAAATAATTTTTTAGGTGAAATTGCCATTGAAAGTGAATTATATAAGATCTAATAATGTTATAAATAAACTTTTAGGCTACTTAAAGACAGTCTTACCTAATTAAAATATCGCTTATTTTTAGTAAAATATAGCATAAACTTAAAGATTTAGTTAAGTTGTGTTTTCAAATATTAACTTTTTAGACAAAACAAGGCAAAAAGATCCAAAGAAAGTAAAAAATCATCGAAATCTAAGGTCAGTAAATTTAGATTTCAGTTATCATTTTTACATGTTATTTATTGTAATACTTCTGCATAAGATTAACTAGTTGTTTAATTGTTTGTATTTTTTAAACTGAGAGTCATTTTAATTAAAATACTTATTAATAATTAATTGTACCTTATCATGATATAGAAAAGTTCTAGCTTTAAATTTTAAAACTGTTTTCTTTAGTGTGTTTAACTTTTTTATATTAATTGATCTAAAAATTTCCATTACAAAGTGATGGTTTTAAATTACTTAAAAAAGTTGTTTAGGACAAAAGGTAATGAATTTTGTTGTAGCCATGACCATATAAAAGAATTTAAAGATATCGTAAAAATATGTTTTTACAACAAAGTAATAACGTTTTCCTCAAAGTAGTTAAACAATCAGTCTATATATTCCATAGTTATGTTTTACTCTAATATTGTTTTCATATAAAACAAGTGCTCTGCTCAGTAAATCTATGACTAAAAGCAGTTTTCAAAAACCATAAAAAAAGTGTTTTTGTACTACTTTTTAATGGTTTTATGAGCTTTTTGGCAAGCACAAAATGTTTTTCTTAAAAATTTGAATTTTATGTAATATGTTCTATTTAGTTCTAAGTAAAGTTTTTGTTTAAGAAAAAACTAACTTTTGCAGATCACTTTTTTAAGGAGACATTAATTCCTATTTGAGTGTATGATAAATTTATTTGACAAATAGTTAATAGCAAATTATATTTTGTAGCATGTTGAACCACATAAAAAGTTCATTGAAAACTTTGTAATGTTTTACTGTGATGTTGTTTCTGTTACAAAAAAAGTCTTTATTTTATATTTTTTAATAAGAACTAATTAGATTAGAAAATAATTGTCGCTTGGCTTGTAAACATAAATACTAAAATATATCATTAATATTAAGCCAAAATACTAAATTTGTTTTTAAGTTGACTTTTAGTTTGCTTTGCACCAAAAGGCAGTAAGTAAATTTCTCAGTTAGATGTAAAAGAGGTAAGCTAAAACGTAGAGTTTAAATTTATGGTGCAATTAATATCCTTCAACACATTTTTTTAATTTTCTTAGAAATTGTGAACTTTGTTTCACGACGCTGCTGTTTGTAAATAAACACTTAAAAAGTTAACTGACAATAAAAAACTTATGACCAAATAAGCCGAAATGCTCGCAAATATTCACAATTCAGTTTATATTTTATAAATTCTAAGTTGAAATGTTTGAAAAGTTGAACGATGTAAAAGTTTACAAATCGTTTTTAAGAATTATAAGCTTTAAAAAAAGTAATTAATACATATATTGAGTTTTTGTTTTCAGTGACAACTATGCTAGATTTACTTAAACTTATTTATAAAAATTTAAAAAAAAAACAAAAAACTACCTTACATAATTTAATTTAATTAATATTATTATTCACTTAATTAATATTAATTACTAATAATTTACTTAATATTGAAAATATTTATTTTATAAACTTTTTTCGTTAAGACAGAAACAAAACTTGTTGTTAAACTTAAATTTTAGTTGTTATAAAAATATGTTATGTCTTAATTAAAAAAAACTGGCATAATTATTTTAGACATTGCTGATAGTTTTAAATGTAAAAACTTTTTTTGATAAGTTTAAATTAATTTTTAGAAGGAAAGTGCTGCTGCAGAAAAATTGCAAAAAGAAAGTAAGTTGACTCCCAGTTTTATAGCTTGTATTTTTAC
This sequence comes from Thalia democratica, assembly GCF_965202585.1. Classification (NCBI taxonomy): domain Eukaryota; kingdom Metazoa; phylum Chordata; class Thaliacea; order Salpida; family Salpidae; genus Thalia; species Thalia democratica. The sequence continues at coordinate 67,996,061 of NC_139165.1, forward strand.
TTTATTATTTAATTTGTTTTGTTTATTTAAGCTTTGAACGATTCTTTAATGTTATTACATAAGTTTCCATTGTCTTTTAAAATCTAACTAAACAAAACAATAATTAGTTGATTTTTGAACCTTGTTGGATATTATTTTTAATACTTAAATTCAAAATTGTTGAGTCCATTTACATGACTCTAACTTTAAAATATGTTTTTTATTTATTGCTAAAATTTAAGGAAAAATGTTAAGACAAAGTTTATAAAAAGTTGTTACAAACCTAGAATATTTATAGCTATAGTACTTATTGAGTTATGTAGGTAAAAATAATAAAACCGAATTTTTGTTTATTAATTTTTAGTTATTTCTTTTGTCATATTGTGTTTATATTTTAATTTTGTGACTAGTATATTTACTGTCAAATTCATTGCTCTTGTATAATATTTGAAATAGTGGAAAAGCTAATTATAAATTCAGGAAATTTGGTAAATTCAAAATTAAGGCCTTATAAGTACATTATAGTATCTTTATTAAGCAGGTTTCCAAATTAACATACTCTTTCTTCATACCTCGGTAATTGAATTTACAAATTTATACTCTTAAAACCATTTTGGTTAAAATCACTTATGATAATCTAATTAAGCATGTATAAAAAAGTTTACACAAATCAGTTTGACTGTTATCTTATGCTTATTTAATTATAGCCTGATTATTTCAAATTTGCACGGTTAAAGTTAAAGTAATAACAGCTAATTTTGTACATAACTACGCAGAGTTTTCATTAGAATAGAATTTTCTAATTGAAACTAATTAAAAAGTTTGTCACAAAGTTTTCTACTAATTTTTACTTATTATTACAGCTTTCATAAAGTTCAAAATTTTATTCAATTTGTTTAGTTTAATGAAGTATTTCTATTTAGAAACTTGAAACATCTTTTTTTACTTTACATATTATTTACACTTTTGGTGATAATTTTATTACTTGTACTTAATTTCCAAATACTTTTGTAACGTATTTAAAGTTTCCAATGTTTCATGTACATATGTTCATAAATTGTATATTGAGTTTAAAGTGTAACATTGATTACAACAGAAATTCTTATTTAAGCTTCATTTAATTGAATTCTGCAGCAGAAATAAATACAAGCTTAAATGCTCATTATATATAATTAGTAATAAAAATACATGACTATTACTGAAAAATAAATAAAATGAAAATGAAATAAAACATTTCCAAATTAATGAATATTTATATTGCTTTACTTGCTTAGTTTTTATATATAATAAACTTTTTACTTGTAATCAGTTAAGTTTGTCGTATAGTTTTTTAGTTTTACAAATTTCAAAAACTTTTTCTTTTATTAATGTTTTGTCATCTGTTCAAGTGACCTGGGTTTTTTAATGCGTAGATCCTGTTTTTGACAATAAACAACAAAATAAAAATAAACAACATACTAAGGTTTCCATAAAAAAATAGTATAAATTACTTTTAAACTTATGCATTAATGTTTTTTTAATAAATAACGACAAACATTAGGTCGTACTATATTGTAAAATTATTCTATTGCATTTTAGGTCTAAAACACTGAACAAAAAAAAAGATAGGCCAACATTTGTTAGAATTGAGGAGTTTTTAGTTTTAAAAAACTGTGGCAATTTTTATCAAAAAATATTTTTCTAAGCTTTCAAAAAATTAATTTTTATTTTGACTAGATCCATCAGCCTTTTATGAGGAACGGAGAAATTCTTTTTGGGCCACAAAAAAAAAAACTTAAACATAAATAAATGGATTTATCTAAGAGCAATAAGTAATTAAATAAACATAATTTAGGCTACAGATTGCTCACAAGCAAAAAATGTATGTTTGTAAATTTTTATTATAAAAAGCTTTAGTTTGCTTCCACTTCATTAGCTATTTTGATCTAAAAAACACGAAGTAGACCGCTGTTTGCCGTCCATGGTTAAAAATAGGATGTAACTCAAGTTGTTGTGTGATAAATATACTTATATCATTTTGAAAAATGTGTGAATATAATATTATCTTCTTGAATTTAAACAGTCCATGAATTGAATGCTCAACTTTTGAAAATGCAATCAAAAACAAAGGAACGAATACAAACGAAGAAAGAATTATATTTGATGCAAAAAGACAAAATTAGGAAGATAAATATAAAAATTAATGATGTAGACAATATGAGATTTTACATTGAAAAGCATGGATATGCAAAGTTTGTAGGTAAGAATAAGTTCAGCTAATATTTGTAAAACTATCTAAAACGTTTACTTTTTTTCATATGAGATAATTTAACTTTAATCTTTCTCTTTCATTTACTAGGAGTTGTTATAAATACCAAGATAAATTTAAGATATATAAAGGATTACGCTTTTGGCGTATATTAAAACTTTACTAATTAAGAAAATAAGTTTTTTTTTAGTTTAATGATAAACTTTATTTAATGTTCTTAAATATTTACTTAGGTTTAACATAATTTTTTTTTAAGTTTACAACTTTACAAAAGGTGAACTAAAAATATGTATTTAAAAACAGTTTTTAAACTGCTAAATTGTCATTAAGTATATTGTGTGAAAATAACTTATATATCACAGATAATTACATATATATGTATATTTGATTTATTTTGAGGGTGTTAATTAAAAACTTATGTGTGAAGATTTTTACACTCAAAAATAGGGTTTAACATTTTCTAATATATATTTTTATAGTTTTAAATGACCGTTTTATTTTGAACTAGTTTATATACTTAAGATCTTAGTAGTTGAACATATCATTACAATGTTTCTTTTTTAACACAGCAAAGTACACATTTCTAAGAGGCTTAACTGATAAAAGTTGTATTATTGATTGGATCGACAATGAAGAGTTGTCGCTCCAGATAGAATTGAGCAAAGCAGAAAGAAAATCTGAAAAAATAAAAGCTGATAAGCAACAATTAGAAGACATAATTCTTCATCATAACAAGCGAGTTCTATTTTACTTGTCTTTAATATATACTTTAAGAATGTTTCTCGAATAAAAAACAGTTTTGAATAATATAAGGTTAAATTATGTGTCTTTACTTTATTAAATTTTCCTTGATTTTAGATAATTTTAACTATTTTAAACACATGTTCATAGCTATAGTGTCTGATAGTTTGAATGCAATTCTAAGTTTTTATAACTCCTTTTCATTGTTGCCCACTGGACAGAAGTTAAAAAATCCTACTTTTAATATAAATCGCCCCTTTACTTGTTTATTTCTCATTTACTACTTTTCGCCCACTGATAGCCGAAACTGCTCCAAAAGGGACGTTATCGCTCACTATGGATAAAAAAATAGTTAAAAATATGATCTAGTTTGTCTTTACATACAGTTTTCCAGTAAAAATAGGTTATTTAAGAAAAGTATTTCAACGTAACATTGATTTCAAGAACAAAATATAACTATTTTTTAAAGAAGTAAATTTGTACTACTTAAGTAAAAAAAATATATTCTCAAGCTTGAACAAAGTTTTTTGTAGTTTTTTTTTATAAACATTAAATTAAAGTTTAAAGCTTTTTATTTTACTTATTAAATTCTCTTATCATTCTGTTTTTTTTTATCTTAGTTTTGTCTACTAATACACATCTAAAAGGAGTTTAAAATGTTTCCAGTTGCTTGATAATTGCTTGAACTAACTCTAGATTTTGCCTGGAAGTTAAGTAAATGTGTTTTGCACTATATAAGAAGTTGTTTATCCACAAAAGTAATCATTGCAATTTTACAACAGAGGGTCAACTCGTGTTGAAGTAATAAGCGATAGCGATGATGAAGTCGTACTTGTAGATAAGTTTGTTATTTTTCAGCTATATTTTGCATAATAAACAATTGAGTATGGATATTTTATCAAATTGGCTTTAAATTGTTTACAAATAGTTTTCAATAATATTTTTGTTTTAAAACTTTAACAGTTGTGTATGAGTTTGTTTGTTAATATTAATCATAGCTTTATGCGTTAATTTCTATAGTTCATCAAAGAACATAAAAGAAAGCTTCACTGAAAACAAGTCGAGTAAAAAATTGTCGGAAAACAAGTCGAGTAAAAAGTTGCCGGAAAGTAAGCCGCATAAAGAAAATGGTTACGAACCAAAATTGGTACTAAGGAAATGTTTTCATTTTGGAGATTGTGTGACTGGGTAAGTGTATTCAATTTTTTATGGCTAGTTTACCAAGATTCTAGTGCATAATAATATACATTTATATAAAGAAGTAATAAATTGTATGAAATTTAACAGAGAACCTCATACAATTAAGGAAGAATATGTAGATGAAGGTATGTATGCACAGTAAAGCAAAAATATAAACACTAATTTACTTTTTTTGCCTTTTTGAAATGGAACTAAGTGTCTTGTATTCGAGATTATGTACTTTAAGTTATTAAACAACAAGCTGTAATCATAGTCAGTGACTTTTATAACAAATAAAATTTTGTTTACAAAAATTCTATTTTTGTTAAATTGACTTCAATGTTGTTAAAGTTTGATTATTTTTTATGCAGTTTATACTAGTTTGTATAGTATTTAAATTTTAAGTTCTCTTCATATTTTTTTACTTCTTAAAAAATTTGTTATGAAGATGAGACCAAAACTTTAATCTAAGTTTTATTTAAAAGGCTATTTATAAACTATACTAAAAGTCTAAAACTATACAATTTTTTTTTGAATTAATTTTCACCGAAGAAGATAATAACAATTATTTTAAATAAGTTGTTTAGATTATTTTCAGATTTAATAGTGCTAATTTTTTTTTTCAAAGTACAAGTTTTTCTAGCAAGTTTTTGTTTTTAATCTTATACTTTATATTTATTACCTTTTGTATCCTATCTAAAATTTTACTTATTTAAATTTGTTTTCGCTGCCACTAAAGAAACTTTTAAGGCAGTTTTTTTTTAACATGTTGCTAAGTTTACTATTTCTTTGAGTAACTTTTATTTTTACTCATGCAAAAATTATTAAGTGATATATTCATTGGTACTTTTCTGATATTTGTTATTTTTAAATTGTTTTATTTTGATAGTATCAAACTTAAATTTGAAAATAAATCATGAAAGTCTACAATACATTTTTGTTCTAATTTAGATTTTGAATGATTGACTTAAATATAAATTTCAAGTTATTGTAAATTATGTTATATCAATGTTATGTCTAATTGTTAGTTTGTTTTTTTCTAAATTGTATTAACAACTCTGTTAATATCAGCATTTCTCAACCATGTATCCATAATCACCCTTGTTATGTCATTATTGCCCGCTTTCTAGTTAACTATCCATTTGTTTTTTTCACCCCCTAAATAGTTATTGTCCCTGGTAGTCAAAACCTTGTTTATTCAATCTAACGCAAGAAAAGTTACTTTTAATTTTAGTTGAGTTGTAATAAAATAGTGCATTTTATTTAAGACGGTAGTGAATACGTAACTAGACATCTTTTAAATTCATAAATATAAACAAGATTGTTAAAACAATAAACAAGTTTGTATTTGAGAAAATAAGAAGTATTATCTGCATTCTAAATATAGCATATTAACTTTTCAAAAATGTTCAGTGTTTTATAATCTCAGTGAAAGTGTTAATATGTAAACTGGGTTCGTTGTTTATATTCTAATTATCAAAGATACTTGGGAAATATATCACTTTATAACGTGTATGTTTTTACTGCAAAAATTGTGTTTACTTGTTGTTTGGTGGCAGTGTTTACAAACAGCTTTATCTAATCCGCGCTTGATATAGATTATTCAATCAAAAAATTACATGTAAACTATTAAGATTTAGTGATTTGCATTTAACAATTTAGAATGATCACTCAGACTACAAGCTCTCGTTTTACCTTACTAAAAGGTTAAATAGTTAGCTTAACAAGTTATAAAAAAAAGTTCTGTAGTTTGTTATAGCCATAAATAAAAGTTGCGTCGTCAGCAAGCAACTAAAATAATTTTTATTTATTTTCTTGCAGTCGAAACATTTGAAAGTACTTCAAGCAATAACAATAGTTTTAAGATAAAAGTTATTTGATTTTTTTTTGAAGTATAATAGTTTTTTGAATGTGTAGTAATTGATAAAGATAAAAAATTACAAATAATGATTGACATGTCAGAATAATGATTTGAGAATCTTGAACTTATGATATTATGAATGGTGTAATCAAAAATTTTATCAAACACTTAATTGAACTATCATATGAAATGTTCATTAGAAATTTATGGTTTTGAAAATTAAACTTAACTCGAACTAGTAAAGCTAGCTGTTATTATCGGTATAATCCTCTGCTGTTACAGTATCGTCTGATACTGTAATTGTCCTGAACAAGACGTAAAAAGGTATCCGTGGTGTGCGACTTGATAACCAAAAGGTTCTTCGTTCACCAGGTCCTAGGACCTAATATTTTGAGCGTCTTTTTTTTTTTGTTCAATAAACTATGATAACACATTGTGTTGGTCAGGAACTGTGTTAAGCTTAGGATTACTTTACGGGTATACCTATTACCTGACGTCTACTCGGATGGTTAGGCAAGCATAGCGTGCTTAGAAACTATCTTTGTAAGGCTAGAGGCCGTAAGCGTCTTAGTTTTTTTTACTAGTAGTACTTAGAGCTTAATAAAAGTTAATTATCTTATTAGTGACTAAACTAGGCATTAGTTATTTAAATTTAACTAGTGGTCTTAGGACATAATTCAATGTAACGTTGAATATAATTTTTAGTATGAGCTATCAAGTACTTTTTTAACTTTGTCTATTGGATTCTAATATTTAACATGATTTATTTCTCAATATAGACTAGAAAGTGAATCTTTTGTTTAGTCTTAGTGAGTTTAGCGTATAACTTACTATATAATCTTAATATAGAACAAAATACGGTAAACTAATACTAACAATATAAATATAGCTTAATTACATTCTATCGATAATATAAAAAATATAGATTCAGCAATAAAAATTTATTCTACAATTAATAATAAAGCGATAAAAATAACACTCACACACGTGCAAGTCAAAGCTCGCCGGTTTGTTTGCAGGGCAACTTTTATTAGCGTTTGTTTTCAGTTCTCAGCAACTATTAATGAAGTCAGAGCAAAGCCAGGACCTGAAGCGTGTAAAGCGTCTAAAAGTAAGCTTTGGTTGAACTATAACAGATGTTTCTACTCGAGAAGAAGTTGTAAAGGAAACAACGAAAGCTGGAAATAGATACAAACCAATATACACTTGCTTTAGTTTTTTGGCGGTTCTTACAGGGGTCAATTGACACACCGTAGAAGTGTAATGTTCAAAAAATCGGTTGTAAGTGATCATCGAAAGCCGAAAAGTGTGTTGAGATACACTTGCTTTTGTTTCTCAGCGGTTTACTGAAGTCAGTGGACTACAATATAAGTGCAATGCTGAAAAACAGTCGCCAAAAACAACGAAAGCTGAACGCATGCAATCGCTAAAATACAACCTAAGTGACGTTAACAACTAGACCAAAACACGTTCTGGTAAACGTTTCTCTGGGTCTCGTTTGTTACTAAGTCAAAAAATAAACTTTTCTAAAAAAAAGCAGTGTTGTTCACGAAGTAAAAAGTGCCTGCTAAAACAAAAGAGCGTTTGTTTTAGTTGTAACTATTCTTGCTAACAATGATAGTCAGCCCGAACGCTTGGCTCTCGCGGTGCTTAGCTTTAAATAGTTTCTCTACAATCACTAGTTATTCTTTTTTTAAGTATTTCGGAGATCAAGCTTACATCGCAATAATACATCAAGAACTTATTTAAATTTCATTTTTTTTGATAAAATAACAAATAAAACCAATTAACTTGTTTTATAACTGCCAAAATTGTAGGCTTTTTCTGCTTTTGTGTTTATTGTAGTACAATGTTTTGAAAATTGTGAGCTTATCGACTACTTTTGTCAATTTTTAACCATTCAATATAATCACACTGTAGAAAGCGATTGTTAAGTCGTAGTGGGTTTTAAAGCTCGAACTATTAAAAATGTTTTGTAGAGATTAAATAAAAAGATTTTCTGTTTTTAGTTCAGGGACGATCTTCAGCAAAAAAATAGTTTAGAAATCACACTTTAAAATGGCCATTTTGTATAAGTTCCCTGCTGCAAAAAGTTATATATTTACTACAAACTATTTTTGCACAAATTTAGGCAAGTTTTTCTACTTCTTATGACTATCTATTTTTATGTAAGTTTAAATCTGAACGCAAAAAATACATGTCTTTTTTTGATAGACTTTCTTCATTAGTTTACAAGTTTATGTATTTTAAGAACTGAACTTAAATGGTGTTTAATGTTATTAAACTAGGTCTTTATTAAAATGAACAAAAATAAACAGTTAAGTATGTTAACAAACAGATAAACACTTATTATTCTTTAAATCTTAATAGTATCCCGTTAGGAATGAACTTTAGGAATTTTTGTTATTTATGTCGTCAAATTTATTTATTTTCTTAGTTTTTAATTAAAAAAAACTAATATACTTTTTTAAACATAATATTTAGATATTATGGTCAATAGGTTTTGTACAACTTTATCGGAAGAAGATTGCAGTTATAAAAATTATTTTAACATTGTTTTTTAAGATAAGTTTAATTTTCTACTACTGTTATTAACGCTAAGCAACTTATGGATATTACAACTAGATATTAAAATTTATTGACTTTAAACAAATAGTTTCAACTTAAGTAATCCTGTTTTGTTTGGTGTAATGGTTGTTTAGATATACACTAAAAGTAAAGTATTTATATGACTTTACTTTAAAGATTTTTTATAATATAGTTGGTATAAAAAATTTTAGCAAATAAACTTTTATAACATTGTGTTTAAAAAAAAACCTGAACAACTTAAGTTTCCTGATTTTTAAAAACACATTGGTACTATACGTCAACTTAAAGTATTACTAAATACTTATTTGTTTTGCTTTAATACTGTAAATAACTATTTTAATTACTTTTAGGTTTTTGTGTACTAATTAAAACTAATAACGTATAAAGTTTCCTTTAAAAAAATTGGACTAAAAATTCCTTAACAGATATTTTAATTTAGATAATGAAATACAAACTAGATTTAAAAAGTATTCAACAAAATTATAGATTTAAATATTATTTAAGAATTTAGCCCAAGTAATGGAAAGAAATTTAAGATAAACATGATGCAACGTAAAATTTACAATATATCAAAATAAATTTCTTAGGTCTATGTTTTGTAATATTTCTTTGTTAATCAATTAGTATTGGTAAAATTATTATAATAAAATTCATTAGATACTAAACATTGCTTTAATTTTTAGATTAGTTCAATTTTAAATATAAAAGAAACTAAGTGATTTTTTTTATATGATTTTTTAGAAGCTTGTTTAAAATAAAAGCTCTTAAAAAGTAATTTTAAAGCTATAGACTTAAATTAAACTAAAATTATTAATTTTTTGTAAATATATTTTATTCTTATTCGCAATAATTGAATTAGTTTACTAGTTATTGAAATTGAACTTATTTGTTAAATTAATTTAAAGAAATTAACATAATATTTGTTTAATGACTATGCTACGACAAGTATTTAGGAAACTATTGAGATACAAAGTTAATGTACTTAAAAACTAAAATAAATGCATTTAATTAACAAATTTAACTAAAGCTTAAATATTTCGCATTTTTATTTCGAAATTTAAAAGTTTTACATGTATTTAATAATACCCAAAGGTTAAGTCTATAGGTTAAAGGGTTTTTAAATAAATAATTATAGTGGTTTTTTGATCTGGTTACTTTTAGGGATTTAAAGTTATGTAAATCAACTTGTGTTTGTGTTTTAAACGCTAAATACAAAAAACACCAAAGTTAACAAAAAATAAGTAAATAATTTAGCTCTAAAACTTATTTGAATACTTTTGACAAAGTCAAATTAATTTTTAATAAGTATCTTTTTTACAATATCATCGAAATATTTAAAAAATATATTAACTCGATTGTACCGTTTTTAGAATGTTGTCAATTGAAATAAGGCTGTAATGTTTATCTTTTATTTTTTATTTGCCTGTCCTGGACAAGACATTGAACTGTGTCCATATAGTATGGCTAAATAAGAGAAACGTTTTTTTGTACACCAGAGCCTTGGAACAAACTTTTGAGAGCTTTTTTTTTTGTAGTTCAATAAACAATAATACATAAGCTCAGTTTTAATTATAGAGTTTTTTTTTTCAATTATAGATTAAGCATTTGACGTGTTGCATACTATTGTTTTTATAATTTGTGTATGAAGTACAGACAAAATATTCATTAACTGCTTAAGGCGATACTTAAGTTAAAATTTAACTAAATTATTATCTGAATTATTTATAAATTTTAAAGGCGTTTATTTGGTCACCAATTATAACTAAAATTTTACAGTTTAAAATAAGAAAAGTACTGTAAAAATAGTATATTGAGAGCAAAGTTTTGACATAACTGTGTTCAATTTAATTTTAGTTCTTTATTTTTGATATTGTAGTTTACTTTAAAAAAAAAAAAAGTTCTCAACTTAAGTATCTTTAAGAAGACAAATGACCTTTTTTAACAGATTATTACAAACAATACAGTGTTTCACGTTTGATGGTTGTTATGAAAAAAAGTTAAAATTTTATATCCTAGAACAGTGCTTCTGAACCTTTTTCTAGTGGCGGAACCCTTTTCCAAAGTTCAATTTTTCCGCGGAACCCCTAATTTTGATTTTACATAAAATGTTTAATTAAAAAATTTTTATTTTTTTAATTTCGAAAGGCTTCGCGGAACCCTAGGGTTCCGCGGAACCCCATTTCAGAAGCACTGTCTTAGAAGTTTTATTTAACTATATTCAAAAGCTCTAATCATATAACTATCGTATGCTACGTAAATTGCACGTTTAGTAACTTTTGTGAGAGAATTATAACTTGATATCAATTAAGTGCATATTGATAGTTTTACAAGACTTTAAGATTAATTTATTTGATGTAACGGACTATATTTATTAAAAAAAGATGTATTTAAGACTTTTTGTCATAAAGACAAAATTTAAGATATAGATTTGTACTAAATGTTTAAATAATTAAAAAAAAATTAAGCTCAGTTAAATCTATTTTGAAACATTTACGACTAAACTAGAAATTCGTAATTGGATTTTAGTTAAGAAGTAACTCAAAATTTAAAAAAGTTCTTTTACTATCAAAGTATTTATAAGGTCCTAAATAATTTCTAATTTATTGATTTAAATTATTTCTTTGTAAACTGGTAATGATTTAGATCATTACTGAATGCGAATAGCAAAACATATATTTAATGGCAAAATGTTTATTGTGTAAAGATAACTGCTACGTAAACAAGCTCGTACGACAATTTTCACTCATAATTTGTTCAAATTGAGTAAAAATGCAAATGTATCCGGTTTACAATCTCTATGTGCGGTGGCAATCAGCTTATAACACCGTGTCAAAAAAAAGATAATCAATTCTCTTAAAAACCATAAATTACATAACCGAATTTAAGCTAAATTAGAATGTTACTTTTTTTAACCAACTTCTTTAAAAAATTAAGTTTAGTTGGTTTTATTAGTTCTAAATGAATTAAGCATGAAGTATTTTTACAATATAGATAATCAGAAAACTCGGTCTAGTTTAAATCGTAAAAGAAAAAAGCTCAGTTTTGTTTTGATATGATTTTTTGTATTAGTAATGTAAAAAAAGTTCAGTTAAAGAGAAACTAAAAGCTTTAAAAAAATATTTTACAAAAAGCTTTATGTTAATTGCTAATGAAAATGCTTTAGCTATGTTAAAAATTGCTGCTTTTGTAAAAATTGTTAGAAATTTTTTTTTAATACAGCGCTAAACTACGTTTTTTATTATATTTAATTCAAGAAAAAAAACTATTAAAATTTGAACATCTTTTAAATTATCTTAAATATAGAAATAAAACTTGTACACCTATGTTTTTTAAACATTTTTAAATAAAAAACATCATTCAGAGATCTTTTGAAAAATCAAACTAACTTAATTTGTACCAAAAGATTGCTGAAGTTATAAACTTTCTTTGTGATTGACTAAAGTAAAATAATTAAAATTTCGAAAATAGAACAAATTGTTTTAACTATAAGTAGCTGTTTTTAAATTTAATGCATATGTGCAATAAAAAAATATCACGATGGACGTTCTAGAATTTAGTTTAAAAATTTTTAAATGTAAAACCAATGATTTTATAATTTTAGATTTTTCTTCTAAAATAATTTCCTGGGTTTTGTAGTTGACCTTAAGATTAAGTTTTTATCATTACACATTAAATAAACATAACGTTTATCTGTTTGATAATCCTAAAAAGTTACTTTTGTTATGTTTTCAGAGTTTCTCCTTTAAGATGTGATCAATATATAAACATATTTATTTAGCCTTTCTTTGACTTTAAGCAGTACATCAAAGGTTTATAAAAACTGTCCAAGTCAAAATAATGAACTTACGTATAAATTCAAGTTTTTTTTTTTGAGTTTATTTAATGTCTAAATTTCAAAATAAAAATAACTTATATATAAAATTTTTTTTTGAACGTATATTAAAAATCATTGTTGACTGTTAGGCTTTAGTAAAGATAAAGCTTTCATAAGTTTTTTTGTTTTAAACTAGTGACATCCTAAATCTTATTTGTATTGTAAACTTATTTATAAGTAGCTTTAGAGTTTATTGATAACTTTTTAATATAACAGCATTCTTTTTTTTTTTCTAATGTTTAGCGGTATTATGGACTTTTTAGTAAGACCTGTAAGTAAAAAAAAATTAAAAACAATAATTGTAAGGTATTTTTGTTAAGTTTAAAGTTAGCATGACTTTACAAAACCTTCTATAAACAAAGCGATGATATTTTTGTCAATAGTTAAAGAAACTCAGTGAATACTAAACTGTTAATAAGTTTTTGGTTTTTTATTTACTTTACAGTAATTTAAATTTTATAGATTTTTCTTCTAAGGCAACAATGTTATATTAAACAATTAATTAAAGTTTGTAAACAGTAATTAGTTTAGTATGAATAAAAATACAATTTTAAGTTAAGAGCTTTAGATAACTATAAAACTTTGAACTGTAAAATAAAATGTAAGCGTAGCAAAATCGTATTTATTATGTTTACATTTTTTATGTTTTTCTTTTAATGAAGAAAATTTTAAAGCGTCATAAAACTTTATTAAAAACTATTTTATAGTTTACTTAAACTTTTACTTATTTTAACAGTTTTTTGTGCTTAACTTTAATAACACTGTTTTAAATTTAAATTCTTATCATCTTTTTGGTACTAAAACTTTGCTACTATAAATTGAAAACACTTTTAGCAAATGTAGCGCTTACTTAGTTGATAAAAAAAAAAGAATACTATATTTATATACCTTTGTTTAGCAATAAAGTTTAAAAAATATTAACAATGACAAGCGACAATCAGTCAGTGATGAAATCAAAAACTTCTAATACTCAAAACAACTCGTCAACTGATGTGAAAATGCAACGAGAATGCCCGATTGAGTGCGTACTGGTCAAAGATGACGGACAACAAGTACCCATAGAAGTTAACCTGAGTAACTTATTTAGTTGTAACTATGTATAAACCTTTGTTTAATGTTTAGAGTTAGTTTATTTTCTCATTTAAAAGTCTAAAAAGATATAGAGACGTCATTTTTGTTTAAACTGGTAAAACTCATGTCTATATGTAGAAATTTTAAAAATAGTATTTATATTAAAAAAGAAAAAGAATTAAATTTTATAATTTATCAACTTAATTAAAACTAAACAAGAAACCTTTGTAGTTTTTATTTTAGTTTCTTACATACTTAGTATTTTCTTTTTAAGTTTAAGATTTTGGTTACCATACCTACCTTTTCGTTTCAAGACAGTTAAGTATAAAAGTATTTAAGTTTTTTTATTCATTTAACTTGATGAAAAAGTATCTGTAATCAAATACTTTGTAAGTTAAATATTCTGCAAAAATAAAGATATCTTAATTATTTATCAAAACTTAAAATCATATATGTTCGTTTTTAAAGACTTAACTTCCTTAAACAAGCAAAAAAAGAGTACTTTATGCAACTAAGTAACTTCAATATACTTTTATAGCCAAGAACTGTGAACAAAGCAAAAAAACACTTTCTTCAATAGAAATTCAGAGAAAAGTGGGTTTTTTTTTCAGGTATAATTTAAAGAAAGTTACAACTTATTAAAAACTACAAAAAATTGTTTTACTTACAGCTTCAGGCAGAAACAAAACGAAATGAGCTTAGAGATCTCCTAGATGAGCACCAGAAGCTTGTAAATGACATTCAGCAGATGGAACTTGTTATGATCGCAACCGAACTTTCATCTTAAGATTTTCTAGTTTTTATTTATAAATGTCTTCTATAAAAAAAAGACTATTATAACAAGTCATCGTTTTAATCAATAGTATTGATACTTAAACTTTTTGTACATTTACAAGTTATTATTATTATTTTTTTAATTTTTCGTGTAAAATATGCTACAGTAAAACAATTTGAATTACTTAATAATGTAAAATATATTTAGAGTTATATACAAGCTTTAAAGCAGTTAGATAAAAATACATTTTTTATCTTTTATCTTTGTAAAAGTGGAGTTCATAATTGTGAAATTTGTTTTATTTATAAAATTAGTTTTAAGATTCATTGTTTTTTTTTGTACAACTTTTAGCTATTGTTGGAAAGTCAATTTTTTTTATTTACTGTACAAGTCTTATGTTTACTAAAAATAAATAACTGTTTATTCATTAATTTGCTAAATAAATCTTTGTGAAATATCTAGTTTTAAAGTTTAAAATGTTCTTCAAAAAACTTATTTTAGAGTACTATCCTACTTTTTGAGATATGTCTCCGTAAAACTTATAAAAAATCATTTAAAAAGTAAATTTAGTTAAATAAAATTACATTTAGCTTTTTCTTTTATTAAAAATGAAAACGAATTATACAAGTTTTGTTTTGTCGAAATAAAAACAATTTCGTTAAAACAAAATAAAACATTAACAAACTAATAAAAATTTTTAAGTTGCTGAGTTTGATCAATGCTACTAAATATAAACCAAACACGAGTTTGTTTTAAAGATATAATATATATTTTTTAAAATTACATAAAACTTTTATGTAGTCGATGTATTAAGAAAGTCTACTTTGTTGAAACTTATTGATAGTACAAAATTTGCTTTCTAAATCCGTAATGGTCATGTGTAAAAGTTTGAAGACTGCTGCTTTATCAATTAAGAAGTTGTTGTTGAACACTGAATAATATGTTATTGTTATAAAATGCTGACAAATTGATATATATAAGCTCAGGCTAATCTGATTAAAATTGTTCCTAGAATTAATTAAAATATTTTATATTACATGTTTTGTACTATAAAATCTCTTTTGATGTTTTAGTTATTATAACAATCAAATAAAATGGTTTTGTATGTTTTATACTTCTTATTTAAGTTAAAGTTTGAAATACCATAAAAAAAAATTTTTAGAACTTGAACCTTTCAAATTTCTTTTTTCAATTAATTTTTTATTATTTGATTGTATTTACTAATTAAATTACACTGTTTTGGTTTTAATAACTCACATGATGAAAAATACAGATTTTTAACCTAAATTATACAACAAACTTGCTCAATTTTTTAAATATTTCTCACTCTATAACAATAAGTTTCCTAACATCTAAGATTTACACTTTCATCTTAGTCACTAAAGATAAGTTAAGTTATAATTGAAATTAGAATTTTAGTTTTGTTTTGTTGTATATATATATATTTGTACTCTACAAAATTCAACAATTATTTTGTTTTTTTGTCTTGTTTAGGCAAAAAAAACCAATTAAATCAATTTTCCAATCAAGGTGAAAAAAAAACTTAAAAAGTTGGAATTTTAAACAAAAATCACTTTGACAATTGAAATAAAAAGTTCAATTTGACAAAAAAATTCTATCATATAATTAAAAGATTTTGTATTTTTTCAATGTTGTAGTACTATTATAGACATTTTTTTGACTTCAATTAAATTTTATACCAAAAATTGACCTAAAAACTTGTTTTTTAAAAATCTAGAAGAAATTTACAAAAAAACTTTGGCAACCCTGTATAATTACTTTATTCATATTAGTATATTAAACATTCATAATATTTGATACATCGTATGCCTTAAATTATAAAAACTTAGTTTTTGTACACTTCTTCAATAGAATGCAGTTTGAATAAACGTTTATAAATTTAAATGTACAGATGTTTACTAATAATTAATAACAGTACATAAAAAGTAAAAACATACTGAGTGAGGACATATAGGAGGACCCTAATTTTTTAACAAAAATTAATATTGGGTTTTGAATATAAAATTTAGTATGTAATATAAGAAAGTTTTTAAAGAATATAAAAATTTAAATTTTCATTTAAGCTATAGTCATTTTTGTAAAAAGTTTATTGTAGTAACCTATGAACCACAGTTTTTTATTGATAATTTTCTCTGTAACTTAAAATTTCATTTAAAACCATTTTTATTTTCATGAAAAGTTAGCAAAGTGCTTTGCTGGAATTGCCGTCCAAAGCAAATTCTTGATTTCCCTTGTGACGTCACAATAATTGGAGAATTGTTCAACTTTAATATAGGTCCTTGAAGAAGTAACTTAAGAGTTACGTAGATAAATTTTTATGAAACATAAGCAAGTAACTTTGCTAAAATTGCAATTTTTCTTTACACTTTCCACTGTAAGAAGTTTTATATATTTTTGAGTAAGATACTCCAATTTTTAGGAAATGTTTCTAGCAAAGTTGAAAAAAGTTTTGATTAAAATATAATAAATCTAAAAAATAAAGTTTTGATAACCATATGGACAAAAAATATACTTTTATGTTTTTAAAACAAAATTAAATTCAAAAACTCCTTTCAGAAATGTAAATTGAAAAACTACATACATATACTGATTTATCCCACTCACACGACTTTAAAACTTTTTGAAACAAAAACAAATGTTATAAATTGCTTCGAAATCAAAGTACTTGTATGTTGTAATTACACTTTTATAAAAAGTTGTAGATATATTAAAATTCCATTTAAAAAGTTCCTGACTTATTATAAATGATCTACGGGATCTGAGGATGTACTGTACAATGTACATCCATCCAGATTCTGATATAGAAAAAATATTCTAGTCTGATCCTAATTAAGACTTTTTAGGTTTGGATAGGTTTATTTAGAAAGAGAATTAACTCTTTTTTGTAGAATTAAAGTATGTATATAAAACAAAAAATTAACTGAAATACACGAGCTCTAAGTAAACCATAAAACCACAGATTTATTATATTATTTTACTGATAGTAATTGATCATATTGTAAAAAATTACAAAATTTTATAGTTATTTTTTCAATGCTAAAAAACTACAAAAGTGTTAAATAAATATAGCAAAGGTAAGTTTTAACATGTTCAAAAACTGTCTTTTTTATTCTTTGTAAATTTTAAAACTATTTAGTAACTGTTATTTTTTATTAAATTTAAATTTAGATAAAATGTTTTTTTGCAGATCTAAAAGTACTTTTTTACTTGTCTTGTAATATTAAGTAATTTTAAAAATAAATTATAATTTGTTTCTCTGTCTATAGAATTAAGTTAAAGTTTTTTCTATAAATATACTTACATTTTTATTTCAATAGCAACTAGATTTTTAGGTTTAGAAATAACTAATTGAACACAAAAAAATATCTCACAAATATAATAATGTAAGTTTAATTAACATGGTTAATAAAACTTGTGTAAAAAATATTTTGATCATAAAGTTCACACAAGTATACACACCACTCATTGGTTATTTTTTTGTGCTTTGTATAAATATAAAAAATTAACAGTATGAAACTTTAATTTCATAAGAATGGATTTATTTCTACCAAATGTAATATTTCCTTGGAATGAGTTGTATTCTAAAATTGACACAAGTGTCTGTCAAAACATTTCAGAAGGTATTTTGTCTTGTTTATATACTTTCTAAATAGTTTTATGAAGTTTTACTTTTTAACTATACCAAATACTAACTTCTTTTAATGTTGTCAATTTACTATTAATATTTTTGTTATAAAAACAAATTGTACAGTAATCTTCCTTTATTGTACCAACATATGTTTCTGTGTGTTAACGAATAAACACACTTCAACTGGGTTCTGTACAAAATAGTTACTGTAATGAAAGAATAGAAGCATAGAATAAAGTGGATGTATACATTTATCTTAATGGAAAACATGTATACATCCACTTTATTCTATGCTTCTATTCTTTCATTACAGTAATTATTTTTTACAGAACCCAGTTGAAGTGTGTTTATTCGTTAACACACAGATACATATGTTGGTACAATAAAGGAAGATTACTGTACAATTTGTTTTTATTTATATTTCAGTGAAGTTACTTCACTAGGATCTTTTATTAGCAAAGATTAAACCTATATTTTGAACAGTTATTTTTGTTATATTCATTTATTGCAATTATATTGGTTTACTGAAGAAATATAGCAGGTATTGTCTACTTCAAGTTTACAAAAATAAATTCATGTTGAAATTTTTAGCTGAAAACCCTACAGTAAAGTTTTATGAGTACAATAAATCAAAAAAGTTGCAGCAGTCTTTATAAGATTCTTCTTTTTATTTGTAAAACAAGTTGTTCTTAGAAATTTAATTTATAAGCAATGAAAATACTTTAAGTTGTTGATAAATGTTCTAAAAGACTACTTTTATTTCTAACGTTAAAGCCTAAAAGTTATTCATAATTTAGTTACTAATATAATGAATATTTAGAAGTTAGTCAAAGTCTAGAAATACACCTTGAATTTTAATTTTGTTTATTTAACTTTTAAGTTGCAAAATGCAGAGTTTCCACTTCCCTACAAATCCTTAGAAATTAGAGTATTCTGAAAAATCACTATAATTTACGTTTTTTTGGGTGATGATTGAAATTTGAAAGCCAAAACAGTGACACTGCGTAGTGAAAAACACATAAAAATAAGTTCTAATACTCTTTTAAACCTAAATCTTTGCAAGCTCACTAAAACGTGACTCCATGGCGCCACCTAGCAGATAAGTTATTCCTTATCTATATAAAATACAATTTATCTAAAGTTTGCTATCTTATATAAAATTAGAGCTCAAAAACACTTGAACTTTTGTAAATTTCTATTAAGACTGTGCCTATAAACGTTAATGACATAATTTACTTTATATACATTAAAAATATGTTCGTAATGTTAAAATTACTTTTTTTTTTTTTTTGATAATTTCCCTATAAATTTGCTATATTTTATAGATTTCCCTATAAATTATTTTTGAAAGCTTAGTGGGAGTCCTGAAAATGTACTACAAAAAATCTTTTGTGGTCTATCAACTGATTATTAAGTAAATGTCATAATACAATTTATTAAATAGATATAAGTAAATTAAACTTAGTATTTTTGTTTATTGTGTTGTAAGAAACTTCCTTTGTTTTATTTTTTAGATCAGAAAAAAATATAGGGGTAGCTGTCAAATTTGCATGAGCATACTAAATTGCACAAAGACACTTTGGCACAAAGGGATAAAATTGCACGCACAAAGGGTCACTTTTGCACAAGCAGACAAATTTGCACAGAGGCATTTTTGCTTATTTTTATTTTTTTTTAACCATTTTTAATTAATTTAAATTTTTTTTTTTAATCTATTTTTTGTTTTTTTTTACTATCACTGTTACCCCTGACCCTTACCCTTGGTCACTAATTTTTTTTTTTATAGTTTATATAATTTTTTTTTACTCTTGTGCAAAAATGTAACTTGTGCAAAATTGACCCTTGGTGCAAAATTGTCTTTGTGCAATTTTGTGCTTGTGCAATTTAGTCCCCTCGTGCAATTTTGATATGTTCCAAAATAGTTAAGTAAATTTTATAAAAATAAAGATTACATAACCTTGTTTCTAAAAATCTATCTGATTAGACATAGATAATTTAAATTAAAAATAATAATAATTTCAGGGTTGCCACACACTCAATGTACTCAGGATGTTTTGAAAATCCATAAAATCTCAGAATTACTTAGGATATTTTGATATTTTTTTTAACCTCAGGATGACTCAGGACGGTTTTGATTTTTAATAAAAATCTCAAGATGGTTTTCAGATTAAAAAAAAATTCTGATGGCAAATATTTTTCTAGATCTAGAAAGATATTTATTTGATTCAGTTTCAATATTTTGTTAATTTATATACTCTATTTTTTCAAGAACATTCTTTTTATTGATTTTAAAATGCTTCTTTAAATTTTTTTTAGACTTGCAGCTATCTCTTCGATAATCTTAAAAATAACATTGTAGTTTTTGTTTTAAATCTGAAACTAGTATTAATATTCAAAATTTACTAATTGAAGCATTTTTCATCATATCAATTGATTTAAATGTTGAATTTTTGAAAACTTTTTTCTCGTAAGCTTAGTGAACATCTAATGCAGAAGCATACACATTCAACCTTCTTTCTAATTATTAAGAAGAAAAATGAACATGAAAGATAAATAGTTTGAGCCAAAGGCAAAAAGTTTTTTTATAAGGATTCGAAAACAACTCAGGATGACTCATAGAGTGACAACCCTGTAATTTGTCTGATCTTAATAAATATAATTTTGTAAATATTAAAATATCTGATAAAAGTTTCAACTTTTCATGAATTTTTTTTATTTCAATAACAAATGTATTGTTGAACTGTCAAAAAGAAGCATTATATAATTTCAGTACCGTTTATTTAAGTTTAGGTATAAAGCCTCAATATTTAATAAAAAGCATAGCATTTTTGGTATTCTGTTGAAATTATAATCCCAATTAAACCTATTTAAAAAAACTACTCTATACTTACTTGTTGTTTTAATTATTATAAATAGTTTTCTTATTTGTTTTTTGTTTTGATTACATCAGATATTAATTGTTTTTGAACTTTTTGCAGATACCTATGCAACCAGTCAGAAAAGAAGTGCATCACAAAAAAAGGCTAAAAATAAAAACATTTTGCTTAAAAACATGCTTGATACCAAACCACATTCTACAAATTTATCAGACAAAACAAAAACTAAAACAAACGAAAAAAATCAAATTTTTAGCAAGGTTAATCCAACAAAAGAATATTTATATAAAAATCGTGTAAACCTAGAAAACAGGAACTCAGTTGGAAATAAAAAAGCTCAAAAGCAAACTAATTTTGAAAGTACTAGAAAATGTATGAGTAGAAATAGTTGTGTTAAATTTGAAAAAGAAAAAGTAGTAAAAAAGTCTTTAAATAAAAACAAAAGAACCTCTGACAGCATAGACGTAGTAAAATCAAAAGTTCCCAAAAAAGATTCAAACAGTCAAGATGCTTATCCTTTAGCTCATAGCACTAAGAACATTCATTCTTTTAAATTTAATAAAGTTGCAGAAAGTGCACTTGAATTGCCACAGCATCAGCTGAAAAACTTTTTAGACAGCCAAATGTACGCCAACAGCTTTCCGTTTAGAATTGAAATGAACCATTACGGGAATGCAGTTCGAGTCGGTTCGCACCCACTTGACAAAACAAAGTACAATCTGTCTAACTGCTATGATATCTATCACACACCCGTCAGCACACAGTTTAATGTTGCAGCAAAACCGGCGTTTGTGTACCAGAACTCGGCTAATTCTTCCAAAAGTGTTAGCAACTTTTGTCAAGTGCCTGCAAACTTTTCTCGTAATATCGTACGTAAAGGCTTTGACAATAAATAAAGTAAACAAGTTAAAACGTTTTTACAAGAATTGTTGTTTCTTGTTTTCTTTTAGAATTTATGGATTTTTTTTATATTTAGAAATAAAATTTACTCTACATACATTTAAAACTTTGTATATCATATTAAATCTGTTTATTAACACTTTTATAGTATAATATTATCATTACTTTTACTTGAGTTTTACTTGTTTTACTTCACTTTAAATACATGTAAAACATATATTTTAACTTTAAATTTATAAACTCTGTTAGTTTGTTGTATATACTAATTTTAGAAATAGAAATTATAAGTGAACTACTCTCTGTGTAACTACTGTAATATTTTTTATATCTTAAACTTTTAATTTAAGTTTTGTTAAAATGGTATATCTATTATCAAATTTATTATTTCAAAAAGTTAAATTAAGTTTGTCTGATTTGCTAGGTTATTAAAATGTTTATTTTTTTTAATGATTTACATATTTAGTATTAAGATGTAACGTTATGTAAGCTTATCACAAAACTATTATTTGCATTTTATACTGTAATAATTGTTAACAATACATATGCATTTATTAGTAACATAAATTAAGATGAATTTAATTAAAAAGTTATTTTTTTTACCTGTAGAGTTCTTAATGTTTAACAAGACGTTGATTCAACCCTTTTCTTTATTTCGTTTTTAGCTTTATTATTAAACTAAGATACTTTTATATACATTTGTATGTATATACCTTTCTATGGTTAAGCTATGAAGCCAATACAAGATTGCTTTTTGTCATCCAAGAATGTTGCTGTTGAGGAGAGTTCATCAATTTTTAATTTAGGTAGTGCAAGTTTGTATAATAATGCAGTGATTAGTTTTAAGCTTAGTAAGAACTTTTGAATTTATAAAAGCTTTTTACAAGTACAAGTTATACTTTTTGTAAAAGATATTCTTAAGTAACTAAAATATAAGTAAAACTAAGTTGTCAAATAAAAAGATGTTCTATTTCATATACTCTTCATTATATATTTCTTATATAGCTATTATAGCCTAAACAAAAACTAGCACTGAGTTAGCAAATATTTTGATAGCAATTAAGATAGTAAATTAGTTTTGAAGCATCATCAAAAAAAGAATATTTGGTAGTTTAAAACTGATTTCGTATTTATTGTTAGTATCTTATATGGTATAAAACGATTAGTTTTTGTTCAAAATATGTTAGTAGTAACATTTTCAGAGATAACTTTGAATATTTTTATGTTTCGAAATATGTGAGCAGCATTAAACTAGAGCAAAATTTATTTCTATAACTGTCAGCTTAATTTTAATTTGCATAGATCAGATTACTTTTTGAAATTTCATTTTATTTAAAAGTAACAGCTGTAATTAAAATGCTTCATAAAAATTGATTTAAAATTTAAGTTTTTTCGTAGCTGTGATTTAGATAAAACAGTCATGTGGTAAATTTTAGAAAACTAACTTGTAACAGACTCAATCGTTGATCGGGAGTTTTTGCAAGAAAACCAAACCAATAAAAAAGACAGTGAAGAGTTTAATTTTGAAATCGAACATTCTAGCCTGGAACGTGAATTGTTTCAAACACAACTTGTCGACCACAAGTTTGATTTCAAAAAAAACCAAACCTTTATTGAACAAAAAAATTCAAAAAACGTCCAAAGTTTTGAGTCTGATACCAAATTACAAACGTTTTCGCTCTCTCTGCCGATAAAAACAGTACAGTCGAGTAGTCAGTTTAAAAAAATATTTGTTAACCAATCCAACGACGTTGAAGCTTTACTATCTTCTAATTATACCAGCATAAAAACGGAAACTTGCATCATTCGAAGAACCACATTTAACGACTACTTTCGGTCGCCAGCCGCCAAAAACATTTTCCCGCACGACAAAATCAGCAAGTCTTCTGCGCACACTCCCAGCCCAATCAGAAAGGCTCACTTGAACTTTCAAGCCGCGGTTGAGAAGCAACAGAAGAAAATCATGTCTCAACTTCATACTCAAAGAAAGCCTAGGAGAGTAGTGAAGAAAGCAATTAAGAGACCCACAGAAGTCTATAAAAAGCAAATAAGCTTCAGAAATTTTTCCCAAGCGCTCAAGTATCAAAAGCTCATTCCTATTGGCTTCGGGTACAGAATGCCTACTTTTTTGTGTCCGATTTCCCCACAGGTTTACACAGTAGCTCCTTCAAACCGATTGGTAAGCAGCCCTAAGCCCAACTCTCGTCTTAGAGTTTCAGATATTAAGGACCTCACCAGTGAAATGAGTAATGTCGAACAAGATAAGTGTTTTTCTCCCATTGTTAATCACAAAAATCAAACTTCTCTTGAATGTGTTTCCGAAAAGTTGCTCAACAAAAACTGTCCTCAAATTTATCATGTGAATGACTTGAAGAAGAGTGCTGAAACTTTTTTAGGGGAAGATTCTTTTTTGGAAAAGACACTAATGGTAGAATCATCTAGCAATGATAGTTTTGATTCTCTTAACAACACTGACTATTTAAGTATAGATAACGTAAAAAGCACTGAAGTAATATCTTGCTACATTTGTGGAATGAGCTTTTGCGATATAAACTTGCACAACGCCCATATAAAAGATCACGACAAAGATATAGATGATTTGTGGTTATAATTTGCATGTTTTTATTCAGCTGATTAAGTTACTGAACAAGAATTTTCCATTATATATTTTAAACTTTTACAAGAGGTTTTCTTCAAACTTTTTTCTTCTATTTTTATACAAAGCAACTCTAGTGAAATTTCCCATAAAAACTGTTACATTTTGATCAGCATATCTAGCAATCTTAGCCAATCACATTTTGTTTGGTTTTTCTTGTTTCTTAACTTGCTTTACCTATTCGAATATATATTTACTAAATAGTTTATTTATCAAATAGATTTTATAAAAGATATATTTTTTCGTATTTTATATACTTCGTTTATTTTTCTGAGCTAATTTTATACAGAAATATAATTATTTATATCTTTTATACTTTATTATTTTTATGAGCTAATTTAAATGAGATTTATCAAAATTGTTATTTAGTTATTTAAACAAAGCGTTCGATTTTTTGTGTAAACACCGTTTTTTATATTTATTTTCGAGTTTTTTAACATCAATAAATTAGGTATACTGTTTATAAGTGTTGTTAATCATTCTAATTTTGAAAGTTTTTTTGTTAAACTTATAAAAGCATAATCCAGTGCTTAACACAAAGCTTACTTTCATAAAAATTGTTAAAATTCTGTAATTTTTTTTTAGATCTTAAAGTAGATATTAAAAATCAACGTTTTTAAACATTTTATAGGAAACCAGAAAAAGCTGGGTCGGTTATAAATTCATCAGAAATTAGAATTTATGAAGTATACTAATAGTCTTCATATAAAATTATTTTAACAAAATGTTACTAAATGATTATTTTTTTTTTCAACTATTATAACTAAATTGTTTGTATAACTACCAGCATAATATTTGAAATTTTAAGGTTTTGTGAGCTTGATGGTTTAAATTTGTTATATTCTTATTTTTCACGATTTTGAGTAAAAATTGTAATTAATAGGGGTAGTTGTCAAATTTGCACGAATATACTTTTGCACGAGCAGACAATTTTGCACGGAGACATTTTTGCACGAGTTGTATTTTATTTTATTTTTTTATTAGTTTTTTTTACTATCACTGTTACCCCTAACCCTTACCCTCGGTCAGTAACTTTGTTTTTGTTTTTTTATTAATTTATCTTTTAGTTTTTTTTTCCGTTTTTTTTTACTCTCGTGCAAAAATTTAACTCGTACAAAATTGACCCTTAATGCAAAATTGTCTTCGTGCGATTTTGTGCAATTTAGTAACCTCGTGCAATTTTGTCTTCGTGCAAACTTAACCCGTTCCCAATCAATAGTAACAAAATAAAGAACTAGTAGTTCTGTAGTAAAGTCTCAGGTAATAATAATCTTCTCTGTTAAAAGTAATTAAAGTTTAAATATTTTGAAATATTATATTCTCAGTTTTTATGCAACCTTAGTATTACTTTATCTTAATAGTTTTAGAAAATATCATACTTTAGTCAAGGCTATTTGTTATTTCTAAGTTTGTTCAATTTATGGATAGTTTTAGGTTAGTAAAAGTTAAGCAATTAAAAAAAAAAAAAACGATAAAGTCTGTTTTTACTTTATAAATGTCTTATAGGTTATTCAATTATGAGCTATGACCATTTATTTGTTTCAGTGATAATTTTAAACCAAAATATTTTAGTAGTACTACTAGTATTATATGAAGTAATAAACTACTGATAAAACTTTAGAGTCTACTACTTTGATAACATATGCTAATTTCAATTAAATATCAGTAAGCCAAACATTGATGAACAAAGTAGTTGTACTTAAAATGTACTAGTAGACTGTAGAGTTTTTTTTTACCTTTTAGAGTTTTACTCAATTTTGACTTTAAATAGCAAAGTTTTGTCGAAACAGATGTTTTTTAACTTCTGTAGTTTTCATTTTTATGTAATAAACTTGATATAATAAGTTATTAAAATAATTACTTTTAAACATTTGAGAAGTTGAGTCTATGATGAGCTGATTTGTGCTTTGAAGGTTTACAATGCTTTGTAAAATTTTATCTATCCAACTAGATTGTTTTGTCGGCTTGATAACATTGAATTTTTTTGAGATTTACAAAGATAAAGTGAGACAATTTAAAAGGTAGTTTATTGATTATTTTAACTAAAATAAAAACTCGACTATATTAAATCTTACATTGTTTTTAAAACAGTCTTCACTAAGATATGAAGTTGATTTCTACTGTAATAAAAAAAGGAAGTTTGTTTTTAGAAAAAGTATTTGTCTCAAAAAAATATTCTTTGTTTACTAGGACCTCATTTACAATTTTAATGTTATTAGATAATTGAAAATAATTTTGAAACCCTAAAACACCTTAAACTAAAGAATAAAAATACAACTAAAAATTGACTGACACAAAAATACTCTTAAGATATTTAACAGGATACTTTTTAGAATTTTGCAAAAGCATAAATAAAATTTTATGGCTTTACAAAAGGTGCTTTTATATAAATATTTCTAATATGTTCGCACCCCTACTCGTTGTAGCTTTAAAAATAACGTAGTAATATTGTTCCATAAATCTTGTAGCTATGAAATGGTTTTTAAAATGTGAACTTATAGCCAAGTAAAGTGTGTGAATTAATAATAAAATTTTACTAACCATGTTACTTTTAAGTTAAGATAATTCAAGCTTATATACTGAAATAAATATTTTTGAAACATTTTAGTGAGTTTCGATATTATCACCGAACAAAATTTGATTGTACACACAAATACTCAACAGTATTTATAATCAAGAAAGATGTTACCGTAAAAATTTTATTATGCCGATAAAGTTAAAAGGTTACCATTAAAAATAATGTAAATATTTGATTTAATCCTTCTGTTCTTTTATATAATTTCGCTCTTTTTATTAAGAAACAATTTCATTTAGTTACAAGACATCATAAAAGTGAACTAAAAGTTAAAATATTTGCATTTTGAAAAATAAAATTTTTTAAAAGTTTTTATTTGTACTTGCTAGTACTTTTTATTAATTGAGATTAATTTTTAATAGATCTTAGCCACATGCCATTTGAAACATTTATTCAGTCACTTTATTACATTTATAAAAAAAGTTATATTTCATATGCCTAGAATTTTACTCATTTACAGTATTTACGCAGCAAATGATGTTAATTTTTTTTAATGATGGTGTATACTTTATTTCTAGTTTTCTATTTGAATTATCACCTCCCTTAAATGTAGCTATAAAACAGCTATGATAGAATAAACCTTAGTCATTTAGCTTGATGCAAATAAATTAAAAACAAAGTAAACAAAAAAAAACTTTAGATAAAAATCTAATGATACCCTATTTCAAAAGACTTAATATAAGAAGTTTTAACTTTGGTTTTAAATTTTCAGAGTGTAAGTACTTTTTAAAGTGGCTTGTATAGAAATTCAATATTTTTTCAATTATAATTTATAAATAAATGATAGCTTACCACCAGATACCTGCCGACCCTTGATCTAAATGTTATTTATAACAAGAATTTTGATAACACTTAAACATATATTTAAAAAATTTATCAAAACGTAAATATATTTTTTAAACTCATAGACGAAAATACTAAAACTAGCTGTTATTAATAAAGGTTAGAGGAAAATAATTAGTAAAGGTTATTAGAATAATATTAGTTATTGTAAAGAACTTAATAACATTAATATCCAATTAATTGAAATTGAGCAAATAATACAACTCTATCAGGTTTTGTCATATAAAAACTGCTTGAAATATTTTACTCGTGATCAATATATAAATACAATGAAACAGATTCTTTTTAAATATATCCAAAATACAACTTAAATGTAAGTTTTTTTCTATCGTATATGTAGCATCCTTTAAATTTATTTAGATAGTGTTTTGGATTTTAACTTTTTAGCGTCTTTGTTTAAAAAACTACATGAAAATTCATCGTTTTTGAAGAAATGTCTTAAACAGAAGCTATTTTATTTGTCTAGCTGTCAAACTTGCAGGAGCGTACAAAATTGCACAAAGACACCAAATTGCACGAAGAAACTTAACTCGAGGGGACACTTTTGCACGAAGACACTTTTGCACGGAGACTTTTTTTTGCACGGATTGATATTTATTATTTTTATTTTTTTATTGTCATTATTGTTTTTTAACTTTGTTCTTTTTTTTAACTATCACTGTTACCCGTAACCCTTACCCTCAATCGGTAACTTTTTTTCTTTTTGTTTTTTTATTAATTATTTTAAGTTTTTATTTTCTATTTTTTTTTTCTGTTTTTGCTTACTCTCGTGCAAAAATGACCTTCCGTGCAAAATTGACCCTTGGTGCAAATATGTCTTCGTGCAATTTAGTAACCTCGTGAACTTTGTTTGCGTGCAATTTTGACCCGTTCCATTTTGTTTACCTATCAATATACGATTTCTTGAATAAGTTTTGCTTGCCTAATATGACTCTTTAAAGAAGTTCAAGTATTGTGTAGTAAGTAAGTTGTTTATTAATAACCTGATAATAACTTTTTGTTAGTTTATAGCTTTATCTTTAAAGTAAAAAATATTTCAATCCAGTTAGATTTAAATTTTAGCTGCGGGTTTATGCTTTGAACATCACAAAACTTGTTACTGAAAAGTTTGAATTAAATGGATGTGCATTGTTGTAATGAGCATAAAAAAGTTTTAATTGTTGTAAAAAGATAAACATTCAAAGCAGAACTTTTTAAATCGTATTTAAAAATATTGGTTAAAACTTATTAAAAAATCTATAAAAAATAAGATAGAGACATAAAAGAAGCTAAATTGGTTAACAAATTTCTTTAAAAAACATTTCAATAACTATGATAAGAAACTAAAAACAGTTAACTAACATTATTGTACTTTAATTGTCTGAATTATCTTAAACGGCTTGAAAACTCTAATATTAAATAACTTTAAACCATTACTTTAGATATTGGAGAAGAAACTAGTTTAGTATAAATCTGTGTTAACTAAAACAATAAATTTTATTTATACCTTTTCCTCTAAATATTTATTAAATTATCACACAATTATTGAAAAGCAAAAAGGTATAATAAAAAACTATGATAGTGAAATGTAGCAGTATAAAGAATAAAATTAACTGTGTAGAAATAGTGATACAAAGTTGTACATAGTTAAAAACGGCTAGCTGACTTGTTTAACGATATAAGTTAAGAAGAAGAAAAAAAATTAAAGTTTTTTTTACAATCTAACTTTTTAATGTGCTACTCTTTACTTTTATAATGTTCAGCTTTATTAGCATTTTATTAAAAAAATAGTAGTAAATTTACAAAATTTACGAACTGAGCTGTTTTTAAAGAAGTGTTTACTTTTGTATATCACTATAACTAGAAATCGTTAATGTAAATTGTAGTTTTTGAGTAAATAGAAATTTACGTCCGCTACTTAGTATTAAAAAACATGTAATTAAGTAAAATAGTTTTGTTTTCCGGCAGCAAATTGATAATAAAAAAACAAAAATAAATATTTTTTGTAAAATGTATAGAAAATAGATTTATTAAAAGTTCATAAAAATATTCTACAAAAAAAAACATTTACAACTATATATAACTTCTATCATTAAAAAATATTTAAGTCTAAGCATAGTTTTTACTTGATTCCATTTATATCTTTAAGAAAAGCTAGCTAAAATTTTGTAAATAAAATTTTACAAAACATTTGAAATATACAAACAAGACATAAATCATGGTTAAGATTAAACTGCAACATTAAAACCAAAAATAACTATTGACCGCACCTTATAAAACAGCCAGCACTACCTGTACATATGTAACAGCTCATTTATAACTTTTGTTGCTTGAACGATAATTTATGACCATGTTGTTTACAAAATTACCTACCGCTAGGTGAAAGAAAAAGCAATCAAAATAAAAAAAAAACGCCGTTAAGACTTTTTAGAACTCGTAGAATTTTCGTCACAAAAGTTTTGTTTTACCATCCAACTAAGGCATACCTATGCCTTCTACGCTCCTGCTGTGCTCTAGTCCTTCTGATTAGAAACAGTAAAACTCTTTGTACCTTCTTTTTAGTCAGCCTAAGTTTTTTCTTGAGATTTTGCTTCCTCTTGTAATACCCCGATGCTTCTCTCCACAAAATTTTCTTGACAGTGCGAGCAAGCTCTTCTGGAAGTTTTTCGATCATCTGGTGCCTTTCCTTGCCGATCTTGTATTTTGCGTCTGTCATGTGCTGAATGATGTCGCTCGCATCGCAAACGCAATTTCTGTTTTTGACAAAATACTTTAGCTTACAATTTTTATATTTTGATTAATTTATTTTATGGAAATATTTAAATCACAGTATAAGTACACTTTACTTTTTTTAACTTTATTTTTTTACTAGTAAAATTAATTTTAAATCAAAATTACTGAGAAATTCTTACTAAAAGTGATATCGTTTTTTTTTTTACCAAAGATTTGAATATCTAAATGATAAAAAAATATGTTATAGCTCGTAAGAAACTTTATAAGCATGTGGTGTACGACTCGATAACCATAAGATTCCTTTGTACACCAGGTCCTTAGACCAAACTTTTTGAGCGCTTTTTTTTCTCGTTCAATAAACAATATATTAAGAGAGCTGGAGTGTACAAATTTGCACGAGGGGACAATATTGCACGAAGATACTTTTGCACTAAAACACTTTTGCACGAGGGGATGAAATCAACAAGGGTAAAGTTTTACGAAGACACTTTTGCACGGGTTGAATTCTTTTTAAATCTTTTTATTAGTTTTAATTTTTTTTAAAATTTAGTTTTAATTTTTTTTTTAATTTTAGTTTTATTTTTATTTTACTATCACTGTTACTCTTAACCCTTACCCTCGGTCGGTAGCTTTTTTTTTCTTTTATTGCTTTATTTTTATTTTATGTATTTTTTTATCAAATAAAAACTAATATTATTTTTTACTATTATTGTTACCCCTAGCCCTTACCCTCGGTCAGTAACTTTTTTTTCTTTTTGTTTATTTATTAATTTAGCTTTTAGTTTTTTTTTGTTTATTTTAATTTTTTTTCTATTTTTTTCAATTTCTTTTTTTTGAGTTCCGCCGTGCAAAAATTGTAACTCGTGCAAAATTGACCCTCTGTGCAAAGTTGTCTTCGTGCAATTCCTCTCGTGCAATTTTGTGCCCTTCTACAAATTAGTCTTCGTGAAAAAGTATCTTTGTGCAATTTTGTGCACTCGTGAAATTTTTTCTTTGTGCAATTTAGACCTGTTCCCATATATATATATATATATATATAACATATATGTATATATAACATGTCCATTTTATCCTTAATGAACAGTTAACTAGCATTAAGTAAAATTATATAACTTTTGAATACAATATAATTATATATATTGTAGCATTGTATCACTTTCCATAAACTTGTTGCTAAAACAGCATTAAAATTCTTAAAACACTTTAATCAAAAATTTAAAAAGTGATTGTAAAAATATTGTTTATTTATCTGTATTTTATCATAATATAAAAATCAATTTGTAAGTTCATAATTTATTAAGAATTTTTTTGAACAGAAAAAAATATTTTAGTTTTTTTTTATGAATTAAAGTTATATTTTTAATAGCTTTTTATTTTAAACAATACTATTAGCTTACTAACATCTAAAAAAAGTGTACTATATTTTTATTTTTATAACTCTAGTTAAAGAACAAATTTTGTGGCAATAAAAATAGGTTTTGTGGATAAAGTTTTTCATCATACGATTTACGAAACTAAGTTACTAAAAGAAATTGCTTGTCGAAACTAACAATGAGTCTTGTTATTTTTAAAATACGTTTGTTGACTGATGAGTTTGTGAATAAAGTAAGATTTTATTAAAATAAAAAAACTAGTTTGAATCTAAGCTTTCGATGTGAATTTATATGTAAAAATATCTTTGAGGTTTCTATTGTAGCTCGCACAATTTTTATAACCTTATGATGGTTATTGAAGCTTAAAATCACAAGTGTATTGTTAAAATCACGTGAAAAGTTCTAAAAATTGACAGTTATCGAATTTTGAGTTACTATATAATACAAAATCATTTTCTTTTGTTCTCTTTTTAGCACACTTAAAAACAAACAAATAGTAAAACACTCTAAAAAAACACTTTTGCAAAATATTTACCGCTACGTCAAAACGCAAAGACAAGTGTCATGTATTAATTGTAACCTCATCATTTAATTTTGTATTTTATTCACAACTTATATCAATTATATTAATATTAACATTCAAATTTGTTGAAAATAACCTACACATTAAAAGTAACATTTAATATAACTAACATTAAGTGTAAAAAAATAAATTTAACTTTAGTTTAATTAATTAAACCACCATTATATTAAATACCCTGACTAAAATTAAACCCGTTAAGTTTTTTAGAATTAATATTGAAATGTTAACTATATAGATGTTTAAAAAAATTGTTACTACGCCCCTAACAACAGATATTTATGACTTATATATTTTTATAAGATATCAAAAGATTTGACTGCTAGTTAGGTAAAATAAATTTAAGTAACCTTTAGAAATATTTTACTTTTAATAGAGATAAATTTATAACAAGTTGCAAAATATCTTTTAACCGAAAGTACTAACTTTTTCATATGTTAAACCCTTTATTCTATGGTACAACCATGTTTTCTTGTTTTTTTAATTAAAAAAAAAATTCAACGAAAACAAATAAAAAAAGCTTAAGATTTGCAGTATTTTTATAGAGTAGTTTTTAATTTAAAAATATTGACAAAAAGCAAACTTGATAAATAAGTCTGATTAGTTTTAAAGCATATTATGTAAAACTAATAAAATTATTCTCTCTTCATTGTAATAGTATAAAAGCTTAAAAAACATTTAATGCCTAATTAACCTTTATAACTGTATAAAGTAAGTGTACTAGAATTAACAACACAAATTTCAGGCAAAGTTAAAAAAAATAAACTAAAAGCTTGTGATACTTTTGTTTTAAACAATTGACTTAAACAATTATTTTAAACTTTAAAAGTATAGCATTAAAGTATAAAATAGTTTTTACGCTTTTAAAAGTAGTTATCTAATTAAGTCGGAAAACTTATGTAAAATTGTTTATAATATAACCAGATAAGTTTTTATCCATAGCTCTTAAAATACATTTACAAAAGCAATTTTTATTTTATCCAATGTACCTTTAAGAAAAAAACAGTTTTACTATTATAAAATATAAAATATAAATTTTGAATAAAAGCTAACTCTTTAGTTTCAGGGTCGAAGCAAATTTTGCAGTCCTTCGTTACCTTCGAGTGTGTTTCGTTCACCAAGTCGTTGACAGCCTTCACCCGCCTGATTTTGTCCCAAAACCGAAAGGTTTCTCCGGTTATTACATTCTCCGAAGTTCTTTTTCTAAAATCATTACATTTTTTTGATTGTTTTATGCATTATTTAAATGCGAGGCCGATTAATTTTCATGTTCTGTTCTAGTTATAGTTAGTTTTAAAAATTCTGAATTAATTAATGTAGTTTTTAGTTTAATAATATTCCGATAAAAACAACGCATTAGTTGGTAGCCTCGGTATGTAAAAATTAATAGCATCGTATGTATTGTTTTTTTATTTTGAACAAGAAAACAAGCAAGGAGTGTGCTTAAGAGCTCTTGTGCTGCATGTTATTTATCTCAATAAAGTTGTCTGTGCAAGAAACTCATTTTACCACGAAATGGTGACCACCCTTGAACGGCAGAAGAGACATGCGTGAAATTTTCTGCCTTTTGTCTTCTTCCTACCGTAACGCTGGTATACCCATAAGTCTTTTTAACTTTTCACGAGGCAGGCTTGTCGGATGACATAATTTACAATTTTTTGACAACAACCAGGTATAATGATGACATCAATCACATTTACGTATATGCAATTCCAAAACTTTTCAATGCTGAAAATCGAAAAACAAAGTCAAGGTGCACCTAGTCGTTTTTATATTTTGGCTGCAGCTTAAAGTCACGTACCAAACAATGTTTCGCAATTAACTTTTTGCAAAACTTTGCAGAGTGCAACCTTTTAGTAAACATTATTTTATCATGACGAATGGCTTAAATGACTTATTCGAAATTGTAAGCTTCAAAAGCAATTAAATAATAGTCTCAATTTAAAAAGTTAATGTTTTTTTGCATAATTATTTCAATATAACTATATTGGTTGTTCTAAACGAGTTTGTTATTTATTTTATAACATATTACTAATCATCGTACTTTTTCTTTACTTTAAAACAAGCTAATTTACAACCATTTTGTTCAACGATTGTCAAAGCTGGTTTTGCTATATAAAAATGACTATTAAAAAGGTTGTGCTAACAATAAAACTTATTTATACAAGGTATTTTTCTTAGGTTAAAATTTTTTAAATTATTATTACTATCAAATAAAAACAAAAATAAAAGACAAAAATTAAGTACAATTTAATTACTGCAAAAATAGTTTTAAAAACTTAATAGTTTAGTCGAAGTTAAACAATTTTACACTTAACAAAAAGAATAATAAAAAAACAGATGCAACAACAGGACCATCGTTAAAATTTTTGTATACTACTTCGAAAGATAACACCATTAGATAAATATTTTATCAATCAAATGTTTCATTTAAGAAGTAGATAAGCAATTTGTCAAAATGTATCTATTTTTGTATAAAAAATAATCTTTATCTTAGATGTTCAACTTTTTTGTTGCAGAAGAAAACTTCATATTTTTTCAAAAATTTAAATTGAAGTTAAATACTGTTTGTTTAAAACATTTAAACATTAAATTAAAAATGAATTTTATCCTTTAATCAGAGTAATCTAAAAAATGTATTATGAAACTTTTTTATATAAAAACTAAAAACTTGAGACTGGTAATAATGTATATTTGATGTTGTTTTATTTGATATTAGCTTTATTTAAAGCTATAATCTATTTATTTATATTTACTAGTATAAGCTACACTTTGTATATATATGTATATATAATAAAAATACTTTTAATGTTTGGCTATCAAGCTATTTATTAAAAAACAGATGGTTAAACGTTTGACGAGCGTTATTTAAGTTTGCATTTTATTTTTTAATGACTACGAAATGATATATTAGTAATTAGTGTTAGTTATAAAGTATACAAAACAAATACAAGCTTACATAGAGTAATAGGTTTATAAATTGTTACTTATTAAAACATGATGTATGAAACAATGTATCATATTCGTAAATTTGATAAAGCTTAATTTCTACAGTTTTTAAATTCCAATAAAACTTGTATTTACAGATATTTTTTGGCATAAAATTATACTTGATAAGTTTATTTTGTAAATAGGTAAACACAAAATATGTTCTTCGTAACAAAAAAGCATTGTTATTACATGTTGACAAATAATTTCACAGATTACATATTATGACCCTAATCTGATGACTAAACAGTGCTTACCTCCTGACGTGAGTTTCACTCGAGTTTACCCTCGGAACAAGCACAACGAGTGTTGCTAAGAAGAAAGTGACAACAAAAACCGGTCTCATGAGTACCTCAGCTCAATACAATGCTTTATTAAATAATACAATCTGTAAATTTACAAACAATTATATTTGACAAGTGAGTAAATACACATCGAGCTACACATTAAAGCTACCGACTGAGCGCACACTACGGTATGCCCACTACTGCTGCTCAGCGCCCCTTTTTTTCTCACCTTTTTTGTTGCGCTTCCATTAGCGCTTTTTTTTTCAGAATCTAATTTTCTATCGCCGCTAGGCGGTTTTGTTACATCCTGAGCTTCCTTTTAGAGACACGTTTTAAAGTTTAATTTTTAAACATGAATAGGAAACAATTGTTTTTTAAAGCTATCTTTGTTTGATTAATTTAGCATCTGTTTCTTATCTATCTAAAAGGTTTGCACTTTACAATGGTGAAACTTTCTTTATTATTAACTCAAAAGCTTTTTCTAACTTCAAGTATAGAGCATGAGTATATATAAGAACGTACAAACTAAAAAACTTTGTTTTATAGGCAAACAAAGTTTTGTTAAACAATAAACATATAGTATTGTCTTTGTGAATAAACAATACCATTTAGACAAAACTACTGTGTTTTGTTTTATAAATAGAACAAAAAAGTTAAGTAAGTAAAACTCACTTATGTTTTATATACTATCCTGTGTCAGATAATAAGTAGATACTGGATTTTGCTTGATTTACTATACAATCTTTCAAATTTAGTTTACACAGCTAAATTTAAGTAAACTTAATAATATGATAATGATAACTTATTACAAATAGTTATCTAGATTTCAATTAGAACGATCATAAGAAATTAAAAACAGAGAGTAATTTTTTTTAATCACGAGAATTATTTGTCTACTATTACTAGGTTAGTAAGTAATCTAAATAAAACATGATTAAGTTATTGTGATTAAAACAAAAAAAAACTATTAAAATTAGTATAAGCACTTGTTGGTAAAAAATGTTAGTACGAAATTTGTTAATCAAACTTTTAAAGTTTGTTATTAAAAAAACTAATTTGTTATGCATAGTTTTTAAATAATCCAAACTCTTATAACAACAAATATAAATGTTTCTTAGCTATTAAACAAAATGAACAAAAGTTTTCATTGCTCTGTAAAATTTTACAAAACTTAAGATGAAAATAAAATGTTACTAATGAGTCTTATTTTTTTCTTCTTGATAGTATTGAAGTTAATTGCATATTGTATAACATGATTTAAAAAAAATCATATTTTATATTAATTCTTGTCTAATGCTTAAACTTTTTATAATTTCTGCATGTAAAAGTTATTTTTAATATTTGAAAACTTTAAAACACAGCCTAAAATTTTTAAACTAGTTTTCCTAAACTTTACTTTCGAAATAATAAGTACTTACTACTACAGTTAAGAAAATTGTGTTAATTGCATTTTAACAAAAAAAAAACTTAAGATACCTGTGAACTCCATTAAATGACCTATTTTAACCTGATTAACGTATGAGAATGTAGTAAATCACTCAAACGTAACGATTTTACCTTTTACTTTAATAGTTGAAAAACAGTGTGAGACTTTATCAATGGTAGCCTATGTGTACAACTTATTAATACATTAAGAGTAGTTTAAGTAATCATTTAAAAGGCTAATTCAGTAAGTATACTTTATAATTTCGTTTAAAGCATGTGTTGTAAATCTAGTCTAACCAATTATAGTATTTAATGTAGCAGTCTTTTATTATTTTTCCTGTCAATCAATCGATTTTGATGTAGACTGATAAGTTCAAAACAGCCTTAATCGGGTATTCTACAATCGGGTATTCTACATCTTTACTACATTTAATTTGCTTGCCTTCGGATATTCTAGTGTTTTTTATTTTCACCAGCAAAAAAAAATTAAGAACATATTTTAAATGACCTCTAATGATTTTATCTGCAATTAAACGTGAATGAGTAGTAATAATCTATAAATTTATATACTTTTAGCGTTTACTAATCGCTTATTGATTATAAAAATATTTGATAAAATAGCATTTATTCGAGATAAGCGTATTTGTCCCTAATCAATGTTCGTGCCATGAAGGTTGTATATTTTTAAAACTCAAAATTGCTATTTTAAAAGGTGGATAACATTATAAAAGTATTGTTGCACTTTATAAAGGTAATATTGTAAGTTATGGGTGAGATTTATTAAAAGGAAATTTGATAAAGTTTAAATTTCATAACTTTTATAAGATTAAGCGGTCGAATAGATTTGAATAACAATTTTATTAGATTTCAGAATAAATTTGGGTATCTATACTGCCTGAACTCTTATTAAAGTTTTATTTGCTCAAAGCTCTTTTGTAAGATTTTTTTAAGAAACTTTAAATTTCAGTGAAACAAAGATGAGGTTAAACTTTTACGGATACTTTGTTTCTTTAAGCTTTAATAACATGCTTCCGATTGAGGTTTATCGTACAAAGTTTTAAGCTTCAAAATGTAAATAAACATGTAGTTTGTTCTAGTACAGCTGAATAAGCTTTGCAATGTAATGCTTTATCAAGATTAAGTTAATTACATACTTTAAAATTAGCAACATTTTTGTTTACGTTTCACATACCAAAAATACTTTTATCAAACCACATCATTATAATAATTGGGTTTTGTAGTCAAACATACTTTATCAAATGAAAAAAAACAATGAAAAAGAGTCTGTAATTAAATCAATAAATACACCCTTAAAGTTTTAGATAAACAAAACTTTACATTCTTTAAGAATTTTTTTTTCAATTAAGCTCAGTTTTGAACTTTTTTAACCTATGAACCTAATTAGTTATCACGTAATAATATCATTTTAAAGTTATTTTCAAACATAATCTTTTATTTTGAAAACAATCAATAAGTTGCGCAACTTGTTAAAATTTTAACGTTGATCTAATATTGCTTATGTTAAACCTGTTAACTTATACTTTTCAACACATAAAATTTGATTTAAATCTAAAATGTCTATTGTAATAAAGTCTTTTTTGTGTATTCGTTTATTTTTTACGTTATTGTTGTTTGCTCAATAAGTAACTACAATAGGTTTGCAGACTTTCGGTATTGCACAGCGCATTATAATCAAAATAATAGTTTTCAATAACAACATAAAGTTCAATTTTTTATTGCAAAATCTGTGCAATACTTAAGTTTAACTAAAGTAACATATCTGTACGTTTAAGTATTAAAACTGTTTAAAACTTGAATTAATTAGTACGATTAGTTATTAAAACAAATTTTATATATTAATAGATGGTTTATCAAATTGAACAAATAATATTCTAATATATAATTTGAATATCAAACTTGTATTAAAGTAAAACTAAACTGTCATATATCTTCAAATTTGCGCAACTGTTTAAAAAAATTCTTTCAGTCAAAACTAGATTTTGGTTAGGCAAAGTTGGTATACTTACACTAATCTTTAAAATTTTAAAACTTAATCAGTATTTTTGCTATTTAAAGTATGATTTTTAAAGTTTTCCTATATGTTTATGCTTTGTTAAATACAAAAATATCTTTTTAATTTTGCGTGACGTTAAGTAGATCTTAAACAATACTTGTCTTGTTAATTGGTTGTGGTAAGTTTAGTTTGGCTAGTAAAGAAACAGAATAGAACAAAGCGTTAAAAAGCTTCAATCTTTCATTGTAAAAACTACCGTAAAATATTTAAACTTTTTGTTATAGCGTTAAATCTTTTTTTGAATAACAAAAAAATTTATGATAAAATCAAGTTTTTTCATATATACATGTTTAAATAAAGTAAATGATTTTTATTTTTGTATTTATGTAGCTCAAGACAAATTTAACTTTAAAACAATTAGTACAAATTTTAAATCAACTATATAAAACTATACAATTCCGCCGTTCTTTCTTTTATATTTGTATTCAGTATTTGTTAAGTTAAGTTAATAAATTGGTAAAAATAACTATATTTTACGGGTCTTTAGAATCGCACGAGATGTAATATTTGCACGAGTGTGTTTTATGGACTAAAAAATTAGTTTCAGAAATATACTTTGGTGCAGGGGTTAGGTTTATGAAATGGAAATTTAGTAAGTTATTTATAAATTTACTTAAAATTAGGAGTGAAAATATACCTATGCAAAAGTTTATAAGTCTATCACATACTCAAATTTTTACACATAAAGAAAAATTAATTAATTAAAAACAAGTACTACACAAAAAATAAATAGAATATTTATAAATTTCAACTATTGTACAAAAAATGCGGTTCTGTAAGTAATCTGTAAAAAACTGTTTCTATTGTGTTTACTTTGTAGTTATATTTATTTAAATACTTCATATAGTTTTTTATACTTTTTTAATTAATTTCTATCAAATATTTTTTTCTAAGCTGGTTTATTTACATATAAAAATATTTAATGTTTATAGAAGTTATTAGTTTTTCATAAACTTAAACAAATTATATGTATGATAAACGAATTTGCATACCTAAGTATGTAGTATATCTTAAAAGTTTAAAAAGTAGTACTGTTAGTGTAATTTATAAACGTAGAAACATGTTTAAAAAGAAATTATACTAAAAAATAAGTTTGATTATCTACAAGTAAAAAAGGTGCAGTGTACAATTTAAAATATTTATTAATTTTAAACAGTAAAAATGTAGCAAACTAAAAA
The DNA here is from genome assembly GCF_965202585.1 of Thalia democratica. NCBI lineage: Eukaryota > Metazoa > Chordata > Thaliacea > Salpida > Salpidae > Thalia > Thalia democratica. Next base: position 68,036,491 of record NC_139165.1, read on the forward strand.
GTTCCAAGCTTAATTAAATTTTTCTTATAAACTTTTGCATGCATAAAAAAGGTTTTGAACTTTCAGATGACATGTAATTTCTTTTTTTTTTACTTGAACTTTCCAAACTGATAAGTTTAGAATACCAAAAAGTACAAATAAAAAATAACTTGATGGCTAATATTTTTGAATTTTTGAAACCGTTTAGAAAATTAAGTATATATAAACTATCGACAATAATAAAAAAGTTAAAAAAGTTTCGTTTTTACGCTTCTAAGAAAAAATACAAATTAAGTTTGTAGAGCTAATTGATTTGAAAAGATTCTGACAAAAAATATATATTTACGTTGTATTTAATTTTAAAATATATTTTTTTTAGTTGTGTAGCTTTAAGAACGATGTAATAATTTAAGTTATTTAAAAAAATTATTACTACTCTGTTAAAAATAGATTATCACATCATATACATTTAAAGACAATTTTTTTATCTATAAACCACAAAGCAACACTGATTTTTTTATATAAGCATAGAGTGTACGTGTGAAAAAATTTATAGCTTATTAACTTTAAAAACTTATAGTTATAACTTTATCGATTTTAAAATAAACTTACCAACCAAAATTAAGCTATATTAGACTTATTTGTAAACTAACATACCTTTAAGATATATTTTTGTAGTTTTTAAAATTTAAAAGTTTTACTTATTAGCAAAACTTGATATTATTTGACTTGCTATCGCTGTTGTATCTGTTCTGTTCTCTTAAATAAAAATTTTTATTTATAAATTATCACTACTTAACATTTATCTAGTTTCGACTTTAAATAATATTAACTTTGATGTTAAATGAAAATAGTTTTAAGAGTTTTTGATTCAGTAATATTTTAACGTGCAATTTTAAGTTGTTGATTACAAGATAAAAATCAAAGTTTTATTTTTGTTTAAAAAAAAGCTCTGCTATCAAAAGCTGCTAGAATATGATAAACTTAAGAAAAAAAAAAAGTTTAAATATCTTTCATTAAAAGAAAGTATTTTAAAGCACTGTTAGGTTCAAAGTACACAAGTTTTAATACTTTCTTCACCAAGTCTTTTTCAGAGTAATAACTATTAGCGCAAAACTTAGTAATTACACAAAAAAAGTGAAATGGCCTAAAATTTAGTAATCGATTTAGATAATTCAAAACACTTTTTTTTTTGTTTTTTGACACAATATTATATAACATTTAAGTTGCAGATTAGTTATTTAGTAAAGGTTGTTAAAACTTGAAGAAAAAGTGATGGGAATTTTATAAAAGATAACTTAATGGATAGCTTCACAAACACCTTATTAAAAACTAAAAAAAGCTGTTTTTTCAACGGCTTGGTTTTGCGTTATACTCTAAGGCTGGTTGTATCAGACTTGTGTTTAGTATTTGTAAAAGAAGATACATTTGTTTTGTCTTTTCGATATTTTATTTACAGATTTCGAATCTTTGTATTCTATCTTACCAGTTTTTACTGAATCAAACTGTATAACGATTTATTAACCAGTTCTATGTTTTAAACACAATGAAGAGTGAAAAGTTTTAGAAGTAAAAGTTTTATTTTTCATTGAAAATAAGTTAATTAAAAAGTAATTTAATAGAAATTTAAAACCAAGTTTTATGTTGTCTAAAACAAATACGAAGAAAAGAATGTTAAGTCTTTTTTATTAATTTTATAAATCATAAAAATAAAGATATGTTTATTTTATGCAAAAGTAATTAGATTTGTTTTATAAAATATTAGCCTACTTTTTGCAACCTGTGTAATAATATTATTCTATTACATTATTATTAAGTCATTTAGATAATATTAACTAAAATTTAGCCTTATTTTTGTAATCTTTTTTTGCTGAATTCTTAAAAATTACTTTCTACAGCTGTTCTATTTAGCTTAACTAGTTTATTTTTATCTATTTTTTTCAAACATACTTAAAAACTATAAACAAAAAACTTTTGTTTTCAACTGTAATATAAATTGGTTATAAACTATTGTAAAAATGTGATCAATTTTTTTGTAAGAACAATTTATATTTAAATAGTAATATTTGTCTCAACTAGACTTGCTCTTTCTTACATAAATTTTAAAGTTTAGTAAGCATTTTTTATGTTTTACAGCAATACAAATACAAACATCTAAAAACTAATAAATTTATGTCTCTAAAATAGTTTTGTACTGTTTTTAGATTTAATTTTTGGCTATTTAGAAATTCTATGCCTTACATTTTTAAAACCTGAAAAAAACTCTAACACTAAAGTGAATTTAAAACTAAAAAAATAGTTAGAAAGAAAAAACAAATCAAAAACTCCTTAAAAATGTAAAAACTTGTTTTTGAACTAACTTGTATACACAGAAACAGTAAGCTGGTAAGAAGATAGCTTAAAAAATGTTTTACTTTTAAAAGCATAGTTTTATTAAACCTATTAAGCAGAATGTTAAAAGAAAATAATGAAAAACTGTCATACAACTTATGTTACGCAATTAATTGTAAGTGAAAATAAACAATATACATATATATTAGTTTAAACATAGGCTTTTAAGCTGCCAAAAACCTTGTAATATATTACAAAGATATAAATCATCTAATTATCTATAAACACATCATAAAAGTTAACAAAATAAACAGAAACATTTTTTTATCACGTACACACACTTTTTTTTGATAAAAGTTTTTATATATTACAGATGAACTAAAATGTAAAGAAAATGAAAAAAAACCTTTATTTTATTTTTAATATGAAACATTTAATGTTTATATTAACTCTTACACTTCTATTTCACTATATATTTTTGAGTTTCCTAGGTATTTGAATAAGATTTCATTATAAATTGATGATCTCTCTTTTTTTGAGTGAAACATTGTTTTGAAAATAAAATCATAGAATATTTGAAGTTATAGTTTTCTCCTTAGCAATAAGTTCATATCTTTCATTGCTATCTTTAAAGACAAAAGTTTTATAATACATAGGTAGCAGTGGCGTAGCGTGATATTTTAGTCAGGGTTGCGCAAATTTTTTTCTCAAAAAATCCCCTAAATTAAAACTTTTGTAATTAGCTTTAAAAAGATCTTTTTATAAGTAATATAATTGAAATAAATTCATTAAGTTAAATAAGTTCGAAGTAACTGTTTAAAAAAATACTTATATATTACAAAATTAAACAACTAAAAAAAAGTATAAATTTCATTAGAATTACTTATACTTGCAAATATGTTAACTTACTAAATGAAAATTGTTTTGACTACTTACAGTAAACTTTATATCTGTAAAAATGAATATATTCAATAGAACAAAAGCATTTTTTTTATTCACAAAAAAAATATCAATCTCTTTAATATACAATACAACAGTGATAACAACACCTCATTGCACATAATTTAAATAAAGTTACACATAAGTTAAAAAAGACCAACTTTATAACTGTTATTACAGTTTATTACAACTTTGTAAAATAGTTAAAAGTATACTTTTGAAATTTAATTCATCTGATTGTATTTGTTTAAAATAAAAATCACAAACAAAGCTTATTTCTCATAGGCCGACACGGTTTTTCTTGTATGTTTACAAAAATAAAAACTAGCAGTAGTCTTAACATTTATTGTAGCATAAAAAAAAACTTGTAAAATTGTTTAATTTTCCTTTAAGCGTAACGTATTTTTGTTAACTTTTTGTTGAAAAATCTGCCATAAGGTTATACTACAGCGGTGCACTACGTTAATTGCGTGCTTTTTGAGTATAAATTCTTTTGAAGTTAATGAAGTTATAAAAATTTTCCTTATGGAGTTTTTCATCAACATCGGTGCGCACTTTCGTTTGCGCACCGAATCAGTATACTAGGTAATTTTCCTAACTTGTCACTAATTGGTATTCAAAATTTCGTTTAACTTTTTGAATACTAGAGAAACATAGTTGAAAAAAGGTGAATTAATCAGAAAAAATAAACAATAAAGGATAAAGATATTATATTCTTATTTTTTTACTTCTTTTCTTTTTTTGGGTGGCACGCATGTGCCAGTGTTCCTCCCCACGCTACGCTTTTGATAGGTAGTGTTAACCTTAAAAGGTCGAAAAAAAATAATTCATATATTGCTAATGGTAAAGAAGCTGAACAATTTTTTAGTATTACAAATAAAACTTATTATTTATCTTAACTTCTACACTTTTTGAAAGTTATTACGATGGATCGAATTTTATTTTATATATCATTAGTTGTGCAATCACCAATAAGTAAGTGAAAGCACGTATAAATACATAACAATTGACAAGAAGAATGTTTTAATACTAAATCAATGTTTTGTCTATACATACTTTTATTAGAACTTTGAGTAATACTTTAGTTAAAACGTGAAAAAAAGTTTCAAGGGGTACAACATGTAGGGTAGAAGAGGGGTATACATATTTTTAATTCCTAAACATTACAACACTTTAAAAAAATTTCAACTTGTTATGCAAGACTACTCGTATCGTAAAACTTTAAAAGAAAAGGAGTAAATTTCATTAAACTGTTGAAACTGCAATAGCTTGTAAATCTTTTTATGTTTCTAAATATTTTAATTTTCTATGATTTTAGTTAAACCTATTGAAGCACCAAACGATGTTGTTGTCCTGGACAACACGTTAAAAGGTATCCAAGTGGTGCGCGACTCGACAACCGAAATATTTTGTCTAATTTAAAATTATACGGGTCTTTGGACCAAATATTTTGAGCGCTTTTTTCGTTCAATAAACATTAATATGTTGAATGAAGCAAACAAAAATCTTTAACAAAAAAAAAGTTCTAATTCAACCGAAAAAAATATATTTTGGCTAAAATATATATACTATAAAAATAAGAATATATCTTAGTAAAAAATTATGATTTATATAACATATCAACAAATAAGAACAAAACAAAGTAGAAGATGTACTTATGTACAACTTATCTTTTTTTGTGACAGTTTTATAACAAAATTAAAGTTATTTTTATAAAAAAAAAGTGTGTACACAAATACGTATTACTGCTTAATCATGTTACATAAAGCATAGCAATAAGTGTTACAGTGGTCTAATTAAAGCATTAAATTTTTCCACAAAACATTTTAAAATGATCATCAAAGAAACAAATTATTAATCAATCAAAATTGTTTCTAAATCAAACGATTACTCTATATTAGAAAACACATTTATACTTAATTAAACTATATATAGTAATGTAACCTTTTTTTTCTAGTTTTTTTAAATTAAAGTATAGTTCATACCAGGGGCGTCGCGTGGGGTGGCACACTGGAGCTGCAGTCCCACCTACTCAAAAAAAAAAAAAAAAAAATTTCCATTAGCTTTAGTTTTTCTGCTTTTTATCATTGTACTTAACGATAAATTTGTTAGTTTTCCAAGTTTTAAATTCGATCTTCAAATATTCGGTTAAATGTCGCTGCAACCTAAATCTGTGTCAGCTGAATTTCATACTAAATTTTATTTACTTTAAGTATTTTAAAACTTTCAGGTAAAGGTTTGATTTGTAGTATACAATTTTTGTTTACTGATATTTTCTACCGATATTTTTATTTTTTAAACGAAACTTATAAACTATTTCGAATTTATATTTAAGAAATTTAATTAAAAAAAATAAAAATAAAAAGTTCTATTTTTATATCATTTGGTTTTAGATTAAAAAAACTTTAAACTTTTGTAATAAAACTTATATTTAAGGCTTTTAAGTGTATCTTAAAATAACCTGTTTGTTTACAAACTGCTACTTATCTGTGACACTAATATTGTTTAAAAACACTAGCATAAGACTTAATCATATTGAACGATACAATAATATATATATTATACAGATGCTTAAACTATGTTAATCAAAACGTTAGATAATTTTAAACAAATTGTACCGTAAATAAATCTAACTGAATTGAATTTTTTTGAAAATTCTTTTAAAATCATAAAACTACATCAATAAAATCAACTAAAGCTCTCATTACAAAAATGAATTTTATGATCAAAACTTAAATGTAATATTGAATTTAGATGTTTTTTTAAACAGTTTGTTCTTTGGAATTACTTTTGTTTTAAAAACAGTAATGTTGAGCAAAAAAAAAATTCGCTATTAAGAATAAAAATAAAGATATCTATCATTTTTAGTAAGTAAGACTAGACACAAACGGTTTGACTATCTAACCTAAACTGATATAAAAACTTACCAACGTTTAATCTAGAAGTTACTTTACAACAAAGGCTATATTTTTTCGATAAAGTTTAAGAAAGTTTCAATTAGTCGTGGAAAAACTATTTTTAACACAAAATATTTAGTTTTATATCATCAAACCAAAACAATTTTAAAATTTTGTTTTGGTTTTGTTAATAGAACATTTTATATTGAAAAAAAAACTATTTGTTATGTAGACAAAATACATTTTTACAAATTTAAAAAATTTCAAAACAATTTTTTTTGTGTTTTCAATAAAACTCTAAAAAGTAAAATAATAAAATAAATAAATAATAAAGCTCTTAAGTGCACAACTACTGTTTGTTTTACTTTTATAGCATAACTGCTTTTGTAAATAAATCTAAAATCGATTTGCTATCTAAATTTATCTTTTTTAATAAGTTTTACAGCAACCTATACATTGAAAACTATTCTTTGTCATTGCATTCAGTATATAAATAAAGGTTTAAATTCTTATTCTACGTGTCATTTAAAGGTAAAAATTTTCAGAAGTTTTAAAAGGCTTTTTTAATTTAAAAAAATATATACACATATTCAATTCCAAAGACGTCACAGTTTATAGAATATCTAGTTAGATAATGGATTTCTTTTAAAAAACATTTAATACAGACAAACGATTCTTTAAAGTTTTTCAAAGAAATGGTTAGCATTCAAAATTATCAATACACTACAGCTTTTAAAATTGAAGTGGATTTGGTTAAAAGTGCCATAGATGACATATTATAAAAAGCTTTATGCGTTTTTAAAACTTTTTCTCTCAGTATTTAAAATTTTTTTTATAAATTAATCAACTTACAAAAATTTAAAAGTGCATTTTTCGTTTAAATAAAAATTTTTGCACTTATGTTTTACTAGAAAAGAGTTGAAAATATTCCTTAACAGTTTTTAATTATTTTTTATTTAAAAATATTCTTGATATCTAGTTTAATTTTGAAAAACAATCGCCTTTGTTTTTTTAAAAGAATTTGTTACCGTGCGTGTAATAATAAGTTGTGATTATTATTTATTGAACGACAAAAAACGCGCTCAAAATAATTTACTCCTAAGACCATGTGTACAAAAACCTTTCGGTTATCGATTCGTACACCATATTGATACCTCGTAACGTCTTGTCCAGGACTTGTTATATTCAAAGTAGTATTAAACAAAAATTATAAAAATTTCGTTGTTTATCTAAATTTATATAAAACATGATCGAAACTAACGACTTTTTTATTTTGATCAAAAATCAAAAATTCAGTATGTTATTAATAAATCTGACAATGTCTATGTAAAATTTATTAAGTTTTACAATGAAATAGTACTTGTTATGATCAACAAAATTAAGACCAATAAAAAAACTAAAGAAAAGCTAATTACCTAGCTTCCAACTTTGTTAAAACTTTCTAAAAAAAAAAACTAATTAATGTTTACTAATATTTAAAAAATATTTCAAAATACTGTAGTTACAGCTCTTAAATATATTATTTTTTCAGCTTTAAGTTTTTGAACAGTTTATTTCAAATATAGTCATTGTTTTTTAACATTCTTGAAAAAATTATTCAATGAGCATCGACAGTTTAGTCATAACTTTTAAGTTTTTCCATGGCTTTAATCTTAAAAATATAACCAGTTTTCTGTGTCGCTTTAATTTTACCTTATTGTTATTTTGCTTTATTATAAACGTTCTACAGCATGATTTATACAAAAAGTTTAGTAATTTAAATATTTTTAACAACATTCTCTAGATATACTATAAAAGATCTGTAAATTAAAATTTAAGCAAAAAACATAAACAAAGTTTGTAGAGTAAAGGTTTATAAATAATATTTTTTTGTTGTGAGATAAAATTCGCGAATATGTAGAAAAATTTAAAAGACTAATTAGTTGATTTAAATTTGTTACAATTAAATTCATGGTGTTTGAAACTAAAACTTGTAAAAACTAACTTCGAATCTTCTTTTTAAACGTGATAAGTTATATTTGTTAAAATTTAAAGTGATTAGTTTAGAAAAGGGTCAAAGTACAAAGTCTAGTTGATAATCGCCTAAGTTGTTGTATAAGAAGAAAACTTATCAGATAGTTGAAAAGTAGAACGTAATTTAAAACTTGTGGATTAAAATTGTCAGGGACAATCGCCACCATTGTTAATTCGGCTGAGAACTTTTAATGAACCCTGAGTCTTCCGTCAGTTCATCAAATAAATGTGAGCGTTGATGACGTAAGTTAAGCGTGCTGTGATCTGTTTCGTCGACACAGCAACCACCCAAGTGTTTTGTCTGGAAAAGACAATCAATTTTTGTAATGTGAAAAGTTATTAAAACTAAAATAAACTATTTTGGCTGATTATTTTGTCTTGTCTGTGATTTTGCCATCTGCGATTGACCGTTTTCTTGGTGGGTGGTAGATTATGTTTAATGACAAAAAATCTGAGGATTAATGTCATTATGCGGCTCGCTTAGACTTATAAGCACATTTGATGTAAGAATAAGTGCATAAATCCTTTTAGAACAAATTTGTAATAAATTTAGTGAGTTATACTAAAAGCATTTTTTTTCAATTTAAATTACTTAACGTTTCTGCAAAAAAAGTTTCAAGAGTTAGTTTAAGATTCAAGTAATATTAGTCGCAACAAAAATTTAAGTTGGTACTTAAACAAGTTTTGAATAACTGTAAAAAAAAATTTCCGTTTTAACCGACGCAGATTTTAGAACATGTTTTGTAATGAAAACATTTAAGAAGTATAAGTATTTCAGTACTATAATTTATTAGAAATCTAACTAAATATAACAGCCTTAAACTTATAATAATTAAAATTACTGAGTATATTGCCGAATTTCTATACGTAATTGCATACAATTTTTTAAAAAATTCTAAAAGGCAAGTAATTCATAATGGACATTATTTATAGTTTTGTTTTTTATTATTTAGTCTTTCTACTATTGTTATAGATTAGTTAGCAGCCTCTAATAATGAATATAAATTAATATTAAGCTGACGTACAACTTTCTAATTAATCTTAAGCTCAAAGCTCGGCAAAAACAGCTGGTTGACAAATTTCTTAGTTCAACATTTTTTTTAATATTTTTTTAAAAAACAACGAGTTCAAACTCAGAGCATACTAGACAGTACAAAAATAAATTGGGCTATCGTTCATTTACATAGTGTTTCTCAAAAAAATATTGATTAAATTTTGATAATTTTCACTCGGTTGAAATCGTGTGATAAGGGTGTTAGAAGGAAGTATTTTGCGATAAAACTATCGAGATAACGGCTAATTCACAACAAGAAAGGCAATAAAAATAGAGCGTCAAGAATTAATTGTGTTTGCAGGCAAACAAGCGGACTGCTTCGTTTCGTTTGAAGGCGTCACGACTTCAGTGATTTTTAATTGACCGCCAGGTAGGATTTGGCGCCTGGGCAATGTCAAATGTGATGCCATCTAAATCCGCTTGTCCAATATACTATCAACGTTGATTACTAATTCTCTTCCGCGAACTGAGATTACTTAATGAACGTTCTGAAAAATTAGATTTTAATTTTGATTTCAATTATTTGTCTGGTATAAAGCTTTATGTGTTTGTAATACTAACAAAATTCTTTCCGAGTTGATCAGAAAATAGCTACAACTAACCGTAGAAAAAAAAACTTATAAGCTGGCAGCTCATAATATTTACTACAATTAAATGCTTTTAAAAACATTGACTCTATAAATTTTAAATAAGATTTAATAAGCTTTTTTAAAATTTTTTATATGTCGTTTTGTTTGTATAATGATATATACTGTGTAATTTTTTAGTGTTGCTCTTTATGATACGAAGGTTTTCAAAGTTATTACTATAATTCATCATTATTTAGTTAAATTATTATCTTTAGATATCTAAACAAAAACTATAAACTCTTAGAAAGATAAATGTTACTAAAGTTAAGATGTAATGAATTTACTTTATTAATGCTAAACTTGTTTAAATTAATCAAAATATGTATCAAGTTTTAAAGTAGACTATTGTTTTGTGTATTAGTTTGATTATAATGATCTTTTTAAAAGCTAACTAACTATTTGTTTATTTATTTATTCATCTTAAGTAACTTAAGGTAGGAAAGTTTGAAACTTTTAAATTGCATTTATGAAATACTATTTGAATAAAACATTAAAAACAGAAAATGAATGCTCTATTATGATATTTGTTGCAAATACTTGGCATAAAACATAATTAAAATTTTAGTTTTTTTTGTGTGCTATCAATTTTTCAACTACTTGAATTGTAACCAAAAGAAGTTTATGAAATTTATTAATTTATTTAAAAAATTTTATACTAAAACAGTTTTAGTTAAAAACTTATTAATAAAGCTTTAAGTACACTTAGTCTAAGATTCTTAGAGTCAAGTAAGATTTTCTTATACGGTTTATATTCAAATACGTGTGTGTTCTTATCGCGTTTTAAGATCCGAGAAAAAGCTTTTAATGTCATTTTTGGACACGAACAATCAGCAAAAACCAACTTTTGAAACCGATCGTGCCGAAGCGATACTTTTTGTTTACAATTAAGCGGTGCACCGCACAGGGTAAGAATGAGTTCGACAAACATTTGCTTTGATGGCATTTTGGCTCTGGTAATCAAACATGGTTGCCGATAAAACATTGTTTGTTAAATATGTTCGCACGTTGATATTTGTCTTGCTTCTAGATAAGCGTTGTTTTTAAATTTTAAATTCGCTTCTCATGACCAACACAATCTAAAGTTCAATAATTGCAATCTGGCTTGACATTTACTTAGTTAGTTATATATCTCCCTAGAACTTTGAAGTTAACTTTAGTGTTTCTTAAACTTTTCCGGTTCAAGTTATATTAAATGTATCACAAGAGCTCAAGAGCAATAAAACAATAACAAAAAAGCTATTTAACTGTTATAAAAGAAAAGAAAACATTTTTGTACACTATAAAAGTATAGGAAAACGTGTAATTTGTTTTTAAAAGTATAAGTCAAAAAGAAGTTTACTAAACTGTTGATAAAATAACATATAAGTCTTAAAGTTAATTGTTACGCTTTTACTTTACAAACAAAACCCGGTGAACTAAACAGAATTTACAAGTTTTAACAAGCTTAACAAAAATATCAGTTCAAATGAAGATTATAAACACACAAACACTTAGTATTAAACGTATTTTCTATAACTAATTGCATCCATATCAATTTGTGTATACTTGGTCTGCTCTTGATAGTCTTGTGGTGCTAAGAACAAATTGTGAAATTTTGTCTAGCAAATAAATTTATTTACGTTTATACAACAAATTTATATACTTTGTTTTTAATGGTTATACAATACTTTGAAATGGAAAATAAAAGTAGTACGTTTTAGCAAAAAAAGCACATTGGGCAAACTATTTTGATAATAAAGTTGTAAATGGATTTAAGTTATGTTGTTTTTTAGTTTTAAATTTGTGAAAACTTATGAGCTTATTTAATAAAAACATAGAAAAAATTCAAGTCAACCATTATAATCAAGCCGAGCAAAGAGCTCGTGAAAGTTTGTTGTTTTTTTTTTGTAAAAACGAAAAGTAAATGAGAAAAGTATAGTAAGTATATAATATTAAAATAATTTTCAAATTTTCATATTTCAAACGTTATGTTTATTTTTGTATAAAATAAAAACAAAGTATTTATATTTTTGCATTTTGCACAATTAGCACGGTTTGAAAACAAAACAATCAACAAAAAAAGTTTTGTTTTTGTAAATAATACCAAGACGTAAATCCAGACAAGGGAAAATTACGTGACAATAGGTTCAAGAAGGTTTAATCCCACGTGAGTAGTACTTTTGGTAAAATATTCCGAATACGCACGCTTGTCCTTGACTTAATCCCAGCTTAAGTGTTTACATATAGAAGCTGTTTTCAGCAACAGTGAATATCTTTTTGAGATACTAAAAACACTCTTTGACATTGTTTTTTTAATTAATTTTTTGAAAAGATTAAGTAAAATCGAAGCCGTAATTTAAAAAATAACAGTACTTATTAATACATTTGTTAAAAATAAGTTGTTTGCAAAAACAACAGTTGCATGATGCTTGTAACACTTTATTTAAACTAGTTTCATGGAAAAAGTAACTGTAATAACATAAACAAATATTCGAAAGATGCTTATTCTACAAAATAGACACAATATTTGTTTAAACACATCTAGCTTGTATGACGTTTCTAATAATGTGAATCAAAAACTAACGCCAAATTTTGTAAAAATTCTACACTTAAAATTATTAAGTAAAAGAATTAAATTTAGCTTCAATATAACAGTATTTAAAAAAAATCTAAATTAAAATTGAAAATTACTAATGTTTTAATTCTTAAAGTGCACAACTATATTTTACAAAAAAACTATCTAATATTTTTGTCCACCGATTTTCTAACGATATTTTAAAGCTGTGCTATAATACCTAAAAGATATATATGTAGTAATTGTCATACACAATTTATGCTTTTTTGATTAGAATGACTGATTGTAATATTATCTTTTAAAGTGCTTATGGTATAAAACATTTTTTATACGAAATTTTTAAGTACTTTTAGTTATTTTTTGAAAAATTTAAATTTTTAAATTTTAAGTAAACTTTTTAAAGTTTGATTACTGCATTCGTTTTCATTTTAACCATTAGCTTTTTGTGAAATTCAACTCGTTTCTTTAATTACAAAATTATTATAAAAATTTTCACTTCAAAAATTTAGACTAATTTAATTTTTACACAGTAGGAAGCTTTTCAACTTTATATGAACTCTTACAAACATGAATCAAAATCATCTAGATTGTTAAAACTGGAAGTAAAGTTTAAATTTATAAATTAAATGCTTAGTATGTTTAAGTGTATATGTTTTCATGCTTGTTGGTTGAATCTAGAAATAATATATATTTTTTTAATTTTTACCTAACATTTTATTTTTTGTTGATAATTATCAATAAGTTAATAGTTAACAAATTCATCTAAAAAATACTATCTATTGTTAATGGTGTCAGGAGAAAATTTTTGGTTTTAATTTAAATTGCTTATTATTGTTTATTAAGCGACAAAAAACGTTCGAAAAGTTTGGTCCGACGACCTTGTGTACGGTAAAAAAACTTCTCGGTTACCGAGTCATACAGCATGGATACAGTTTAATGTCTTTTCTAGGAAATAGCTTGTCAAAAAAGTAAAAACAAACTACATTTATAACCTATTACTAAAAAAAGAACTGTACAAATAAAACTTATTAAATCAAATTGTGTTTTAAGTTGTTCAGACAATTTAAAAACATAAAAATATTTAATACTTTTTACTCTTTAGTTATATTAGTTGTTTAGTAAAAAAATATCAAAAGAAAACCATTTTTTAGAACATGATGTATAGAATACCAGTAAAACTGCTGTTACATTTAGTTGCACACTGAATTATGGAGAACAAAGTTACAGTTAGGAGAAAATGAGTCTGATGAAATATTTCTTAGACTATGTTCAGCTATATATATACTGGGTTCTGTCAGTGACATCATTCTAGACCACCTTGCCGCTGCTTACTTGTGGTTCAATTAGACATTTGTATTATTTGTTGTCTATTGTTAAGTTCTTTTTTAAACAATGCATTTTTCTTACATGCAGTTTTTTGATTTAAATTCTAAATAGTTAAATTTAATATTATTTTATAAATTTTATTTTGTTTGAATGTTTTAACTTAATTTATTCAAAACATTCTAAAGTAAAGTTTTAATACTATTATTGTTGTTTGCATGGTTCTATAGTACAACATGTTCATTCATCGTCATGCCTAGTTTTATATAGAGTAGCCTTAGTAAAATTTAGTATCAGTATTAGTTAAATTAATGTTCTTGTTTGTCTATGAGTTATAGTGTAGGTTTAAAATACACTATAACCATACTATTTATTCAGTAAAGTAATCTCCTTTTTATGTGGAATACAATGACAGTTTTTTCAATTATTAAATATAATAGCTTACGACAATTGCGTGTATAATTTTATAAAATACTTGTTTGAACTGTATTATTAATTTTTTTTAGTATATGTCGTAAGTCAAGTAAGTTAAAAAAAAAAATTCAAAATTGGTATTTCACAGTAAAACTTTGTCTTAAATGAAATTATAATGGAAAACGCAGTGAACAAAATAAAATAAAACTAAAAATTAAAAATTATAATTATATTACAATTAATCTGGAAAATTAAGCATGTAGTATTCATTTTTAAACCACATGTTTATATGTTTATTAAAATAACTATCAATATATTTAAGAAATGATAAATAACTTCAATTATCGGTTTTAATGTTTAAGAGTTAAAATAGTAGACATATACTAAAACTAATAAAGAAACAGGTGTTAAACACGGATTTGTATAAATCTTAATTCTAAGAATAACATAGGCCTAGAAAGGTGCTTGAGATTTATGGTTTTGTACAATTGTCAAACTTTAGTACTACGTTATATACTATTACACAAAAACCTCCTGCAAATTTTAATATCATAAAAGCTCTAAAAACGTAAAATTAATCCTTATTTTGTGTTTATTTAAAGGTATTAATGAAAGTTACTCTTAGGACTTAGTTTTAAAAATGAAAAAACTAAGTTAAAGTAAGTCTTTTTGCGCTTGTATTATAAAAACTACTTTTGAATAAGTCTAAAATATAAAATATTTTTCTTTAGGATTCTGATTAGGTCTGTATTCAAAATTTATTTTAAAGCTATATTATTTTTAAATAAATTTGTATAGATAGTTCGTTATGTTAGTATTTTAAACTAGTAACAACTAAAAAAAAACTATGATGTTTTCTAATTCAACATTTAATTTTGTAAGATTTCCATACAGAATGTCTTTATTTCAATTTATAAGGTTTTAAATAACATCAAAAGCCATTAAAAAAAAAGCAGCTTTTTCTTTATTTATAACTAGTTTTTGGTAGAGAGTACTAAAAGTATATGTATGTATCTGTTAATAAATGCTGTTTAATCAAAAGTCAAATTCATCTTAAACTCTCTTTGTTTTTTATAGATAAAAATAACTTTAATTTAACAAATTTCTAATAATTAATTTTTTTCTACCCTGGTTTTATAAAACATATATGTAATTTGACCATGGAAGTCTAAAAAAAATAATCCTTAAAGCTCATAAATGATTTGTTGAGATTTATTGTAGTTTAGTACAACAACTTTTTTTTAACCAGCATAAATAAAAGTTAAAACTATAAAAAAAACTTTGTTTTAGTTTTTTATTGAATTAAAATTTTTACAAACGAAATTTTTACATATTTTCGAAGATGGGGCATAAGTTGTTCTAAGATAACAACCATGCAGATAAGAACTGAGACTTTATAAGAACAGTAGCTTATTTTAATAATTTTTAATAATTAATTTAAAAAATCACTTAGAATGAAAAAATAGCGGCAACTATTAGTAAAAGTTGCAAATGATTTTAATGAAAAATTTCCAGAAGACTAAATATATACAGATTATAAGTACAAATTCTTAGTTAAAAACTAACAAAATGTCTAAAAGACAAACTTTTACTTTTATAATAATAAGTCACTAGTGATATTTATCTAACGTTAAGTTTTAGAGCGAAGTATCTTTTTATTAAACAAAGTGTACTGAAGAAGTCGGCGAACTTAGACCGCGAGTTTATTTTACTATTAATAGGATGCAAAAGGTAAAACTGCGGCTCGCGAGCATGTATATCTGGCCCGCTAAACCACAAAAATCAGAAGCTTGAATATTTGGAGTTTACAGTTAAAAGTAAAAAAAAACTTTAAGTTATAACTGTGATGGTACATATAAAACTTAATCTAAGTATTCTAGCTTATGGGACATTTAAATGTACACTAGATATTCTAGGGTTATTAAAGAAGAGTTAAAGAGGTCATGTTTAATTAAAAACCACAACTGTGGTCCACAAAGATTTTTTTTTTCGAAATTTGGCCCGCGACCACTAAATACTTGCGGACCCCTGGTGTAATGGTGTGTATTTTTTAGCAAAGATATCTTTAAACATCACTTTACAACTTTCAACCTGGTTAAAGCTATAGTTTTAATGAAGGCCTTGAAGTAAAAGAAAAACTTTTTTAAATGCTACAAGTGAGAAATTTTTTTGACAGATTAAAAGCTTAGCACATAATAGAATGAAGGATAAAAGTAAAAGTTTAAAAATGAAGAGTAAACTTAACCTTAAAATTAAATATCTAAAATGGTTTTAAGGGTTTAAGAAGTTTCTATTATGTTGAAAATCCATAAAATCTAAGAAGTTATTATAATTTGTACTCTCCGCATTACTTACTAAATTTATTTTCATAAACATATATAAGTAAATTTTAAAACTGTAATAATGGTACCCATATAAAAACATTTTCAACATAAATAAATTTATTACTTCGCAAACTTTCACACTTAATAACTTAAGGGTTGATCACGCGAAAGCTTCATGCGAAAGTATGATAAACCGTTTGTAGATTGAAGACTGCAAGTTTTTCGGTTGTGACTGACTGATGAGTCCTAATGGGGACGAAACCTGTCTTAGTCTACCGAAGCTTGTGGTCTGATGATCGAATTGGTCCTTTTGTATACTTGAGCTTGTCTCACAGCATACAAGAGGCTTCTGCTCTGCAGACTTTCGCCGATGATTTTGTTGGTTAGAAACTTATAAGTATTAATTTTTTAAATGCATGACCTAATAACTGACTATTGCTGTAAAATACTTTTACCTTAAAAAAGACAATTTTGATAAAATAAATAGAAAGTAATAATAAAATTCAACTAGCTAGTACAAATAAATATAAACATATTTTTAAACTACCATCAGAAACATTATGGGAAAATTGTTGAAACTGTTATAGATTTTTAACTTTATTTTAAAACTACTCTAACTTTATAGCTTGTATGTATAGACAAGTTAAATGCATTTGTAGAATTAAATTTACTTATTACAATAAACAAAACTAGTTATCTTATTATAAACTAACTTTTCTTGTAGGAACTAGTAACTTAAATTAGTCCTTTTTTTACCAACAAACAGCCATAATTATTACTTTTACGTGCTAAGTTTAGAACACTTCTAGATTTTAGTTTTTGTGTTTCTGATCTTAGATTTGCTAATTATTCTTCAGCTAATAAGAAATATTTCTTTAATCCTTTAATTTATTATTTGTTAGTAAAACTATGAGTTAGAATACTTTTGCAAGTTTTTCAAGTAAATATATCTTTTTTTTTTGTAATAGTTAGGTATTACGAAAAGATAACATTTAAATATATGGAATTAAATGATTATACAACTAAACTATGGTCTTATATCTATTTTGTTAATTTCAGAACATTATTTTGTTGTAATGTATCAAGTTGCATTCATTTATTTTGAAACCTATAACCTTTGTGCATTATTCTGGTTCAACATTTTACAAAATGTTATTATTATGTATATTTTTATTTTGTTTCTTCTTATGATGAAAATATTCATTCTTATTTAGATACAATAAATTCAGGTTTCGTTAAAATTTTTTGTCTTTTATTGATTGTGTAATTATTTGTGTTGACTAAAATAAAATTACTCAAATTACTGACTAAAGAGCTTATTTATGTGACTAATAATAAAAGCCCAAATTAACTATTCTTTCTATTACCATAATAATTGAAATACTTAACTTGCACTTTTATTTTTAGCCTTTTTAAGATTTGAAAAATTTTGCGCTCTCATTTTACAAGTTGTTGTTAAATTGTTTTTTTTTTTTTACTCTAATCTTATAAAACATACATTTAGTTGAACCAATTTAAGAAAACATCGCCGAAAACTTCAGAGCATAAGCCTGAACTTTCGTAATCGGTGAGACAAGCTCAAGTTAACATAACGGTTTGATCACACCTATTCGATCATCATTCGTACAGTGGGAACGTAGCTTCAGCGGTAGAACACAAGGTTTGCATGTTTGAGGCCCTGGGTTCGATACGGAAGGCTTGTGGTCTGATGGTCGAAATGGTGGGATCTAACCTTTATGTTAACTGATAATTGAACCATGGAGATTTAACAAAACTTATCCTTAAAAATCATTTAGCTAATAAATACTTAGTTGAAACTTATTGTAGCTTAGTACAACAACTTTATTTTTTGTTTAAACTATATTTATTTTGTACATTATTTCTAATACTAAATTTCTCAAAAAGTTAACGTTTTTTAGAATTTTTTTAGTTTCTATAAACAAAATACAAATGCTTGTTTAAGTAAAATAAGCTTGAGTTTTGTTGAAAAATTTTAATTAAAATAAATTTAAGTAAAAAGTTGTAATTTAGAATTTTATCTTTATCGAAGTTTGTAAATAAGTTAATCCTTATAACACCTATAATTTTTTTTTCTTGTATAAACTAATAAAAATTAGGCATATATCAAAATAAAAGTTGGATAACTTCAGCTAAATCCAGTTGCTTGCTAACTTTTATTTTGATATATGCCTAATTTTTATTAGTTTATACAAGAAAAAAACTTATAGTTCTTAAAATAAACAGGTTTATAAAAAGTTCTTAAAAATTCATTAAACAAATAAAGGTAAGCACAGTGTTTTATTTTAAGATTTTTGACATAAACATACAATTAGAAACAAAATGTTGGAAAAAAAAAAGTTTTCTACATTTATTGAAAATTCATTAATTCACGACAACTTCTTAAATTATTTTCTACATATAAAACTCTGATGACATTAAAAATAAAACTAAGAATAGCAGCTTGACAGCAAATAAATTAAAATGACTGTTTTGAACGGCTTTGTGGAACTTCTGTGTGAATTGACATTTGGGAAAAGCATCTCTGATATTCTGTTTGCCAGGCAGCACTTTTCGTTTTCTTCTAAAAAAGATTATTACAGTTGTTTCGGTAAATTTCAGAGCTTCTTAATAAACTTCACTTTAATCAAGTGATGTAAACAGATGATCACAATGACATAAATTGATGCAGCCAAATTATTAAGTAAGTCAAATAGTTAAAATTATGCCTAAAAGTATTTTCAAATGTCAAGTTCTTAATATGCACAAAAGCGAACTAACCGCACGGATCTCCTAATTAATAACAATATATTATCTGCAACTACAGTATTTAAAAACTGGGAATATACATTTCTTAAAAGTGGGTCAATAATATTAACTACACCTATGAATTAACACGATTCTACCGAATACTAAAACACTTAAATCAGGGACGCACAGATCAAGCTGAGAAAAATTTCCTGACTATTCCTGACTTTTTACTAAAACTTACCAGACTTTTTTAAATCAAACTCTTAATCCAAACTTGTTCTAATTTTCTAATTCATTAAGGTGCTTTAAGAGTTTTTTTCCATATATGGTCATTGTTGTCTCGCGCTAAATATTCACTGTTCAAAACAAATGAAACGACAAGTAAAATGCAGTAGATTCATTACAAGTTAATTACATAATATCATTTTAGTTTTTCAAATTTAAAAAATTTTGAAAAAATTATAAAGAGGTAAAGTATACACATAAAATTGTTACATAAAATACTAAACTTAGTTCTTTATTATAAAGATCTTAATTATTTACTTAAACAAAAAACACTTTGATTCTAAAATTCTGCAAGATAAACTTTTATGTATATATCATAGTTTTAATATGGAAGTGTCCTTGCCACAGATCATCAATACTAAAAAGCATACAAAAACTGCTTGTTCAAGTAAGGTAGTTGTTCATTAGGTTAGTAGAAAATTTTAGGAGTTTTATAAAGGATTTTTCATTAATTTATACCAGATAAAGGCATTGGAAAATAAGTAATTTTGTAAATTTGTAGGAAAATTTTGCAACTTTAGTCTGACAAAGAATTTTTAATTGATTTTCACCATTTAAGGCTTTCGAAAATAAGGAATTTGTAAATATCAACTGACAATTTCTGACGTTTTTTAAAATTTTGTCAAATTTCCTGACTTTTGTCTTTTTTTTTAATTTTTCCTGACCTTGTGGTAGCCCTGTTTAAATACAATTCAATTACTTCTCTGAGCTTAAGTTATCCATACTATATGTTCGTCCTTAAGCTGCAGTTCATAGGTTACGTTCAACAACCATATAATAAAAAGATGAAAAAGACGTTAATAATTTTTTTAATCCAACGAAAGTTTACTTGACTAATATGAAACCGTTGCATTATATATAACAAATCATATAAAGAAATATTGTCTAAACTTAATTTAAAGTTTCTAGAATATAGTAGAGGGGGATTTGGTTTAATAACTCTTTTTAAAGTTGTAAATGGTAAACATAAATTATTTTTGATTGATATTTTTGTTTTTCTCAATATGAATATGCATTAAGAAAAAAAAAGTAAATAATATGCTAAATTGATTTTAAAAATAGCCAGTCGTAGAACTACTTATTCATTAAACATGGAGATTTTGTAGAATAATTAGCACAGGTTCTAGTTTCACATTTTTTAAATACAGAGTTTAAACAAAATTTAAGACAATATTGTGCTGACTATTCTTAAATTTAAACTAACCAAAACTAGTTTAGATTAGACAGATTTAAAAACAGGTCTTAATTAGACGGAGGTAGTGTTATAACTAATAAATACTTAGAAAACAGAAAATAATGACTTTAGTACTACATTAGCCAATTAAAACAATTTGCTTACTTTTTTATGTGATAAATTTTTCGATGTTATAGAAGTTAAACTTTGTGACTTCTTCTTTTCTACTTTATTTTCATCGTGTGTCTGTATAAAAAAAATTCAGACTTATCATACAAAGAACTTATGCAAAATAAAAAATTATTTGGTATTTAAAAGTTAAGACCATCTTTCAGAAAACAAGTTGCTTGAAACACTTAAGCTTAGTAGAAAGGTTTGTTGTGGATTAAAACTAAGTTAAAAAGTTTATGCACTATTTATAACTTAAAAACTAAATATTACATTATAGTTTTGTTTTACATGCTACCTAAAGTATGACAAAAAAAAACTATTGGTATAAAAAAATTTACATTTTTGTTTTGTTAAGGGCATAGGCGGGGTCCGATATTATTTTACTAGAAATAACATTGATCTTATATGAAAGCTCAAAGTAAAAAACTACAATCAAGTTTTTATAGAATTAAAAAATCATATTTAGCTTTTGAGATATTGTAAATTGTATAAAAAGTTTCCTATACAAACGAATGTACCGCAAATTATTCGGGTCAATTTTCTCAGAAATTTTAAAAATCACTAAAAATCTATTTTCTCCTTCCTTTTTTGAGCTAGAGACCTCAAACTTTCAGGAAACGTTCCTTTTATATTTTAAAAGACTTTGATTGTATAATAAAGAAATAAAAATTACAGGTCCAAAAAGATTAACCAAAACAGTAGTTCAAAAAAATATATATAATAATTTCGGGTGATGAAGTATGGAAGAAAAATGATACCGATGGTTTTTTTGATATACCAATGGGTAGTTTTCATGGAGCGGAGGTATGCGATCTTGTAGGGTTATACATCCTAGATAAACTCACAAGTATTTTTGATAATTTTGGATTATATAGAGATGATGGACTCGGTGTCATTGATCTTTCAAAACCTCTTGTTTACGAAAAGATTAAAAAGTCAACGTTAGATTGATGTCTGATATCGGTTTTAAAATAACTTTAGAAGTAGGAGCGCAAATAACGAATTTTTTAGATGTTACTTTAAATTTATCTAATAATACTTACCGTCCGTACCGTAAACCGAATTCTTTGTTAAACTTTATTAATATTAATTCTGACCACTCTTATCATGTAAAAAAATGCCTCCCGGTAATGACACAAAAACGTTTAAGTACCCTCTCTTCGAATGAAAAGATATTTAACGAAATAAAAGCACCGTACGAAAATGAATTAAAAAATCGAGGTTTTAAATGTAAATTAAAGTATGAAAAATTAGATGTAGATAAAAAACGCAAAAAACCGCGTAACCGACATATAATGTGGTATAATCCTCCATATTGTTGTTCAGTTAATATAAACTTAGGTAAAGAATTTTTAAAGCTAGTCGATAAACACTTCCCCGATAGCCACTTTTATAACAAAATTTTTATTAGAAAGACAGTTAAAATTTCTTATAGTTGCATGAGTAATGTTAAAACTTTAATCCAATCGCACAACAAAACAGTAATTTCAAACTTTAAAAATAGACATACCAAAGCTAAAAGAAATAATAATTCTAGTAATAAAGTTAGTAATAACGTAGATACGTACAATATTTCTAATTATACTAATCATTTTAATAATAACAGTAACAATAAAAATAATAATATTAATAATAGTAATAATAACAGTAATAATAATGGTAATCCTAATAGTAAAAATTTTAATTATGGTAACCATAATGTAAAACATATTAAAACTTTAAACATTAAAGATATAAGCTGTAATGTTAACTTTAATATTAATGATAATGAAAATATCCATATCAATAGTACTAATAATAGTGTAGATTATAATAATCAACGTATAAATAGAAGTATTTCTAAAATGATAAAAGAAAACTTAGAACAAGTAAGTGATAATAGCGCTAAAAGTATAATTAAAATCCATAACAATAAAACTATAAATAAATATTCAAAACCAACTAACCCTAATAGTAATAAGTTAAGTAATATGCCTAAAACATGTAATTGCCGTAAAATAAATAAAGATAACTGCCCATTAAAAGGTAATTGTTTAATTAAAATGTAATTTATAAACTTAAAGTTGAAAGTAAGGGCCCAGATAAAATTTATATCGGAAGTACAGCAGGTAGTTTCAAGGATAGATATGCTAACCATAAACATACTTTAAAAAATCTAATAAAAAACAAAGCACGCGTTTATCAGATTATGTCTGGAGTCTTTTTCACATGTACGGTAAAAGGCCAAACATGGAGTGGAGTATTGTTTCAAAGATCAAACATGCATCCAACGGAGTAAGTAGAATTTGCCCAACTTGCAATACAGAAAGAGCAGTAATTGCAGCAGAGGTTAAAGACCTACTTCTGAATAAGCGGCAAGATTTATCGAATATTTGTCCCCACAATCGACGATTCTACTTTAAATAACTCTGTCTACTTATGTACTAATTTATTTCACAACACTCACATTACAATCACAAACACTTGCAAGCTTAATACTTTATGTTTTTAAGCTGTATAAATTATTGACCAATTTGTTAAATTTATTATGACGTAACATTTCTGCACAACTCAATTTAATTTTCATTTTAAAAACTTGACTATTCTTAGAGCTTTTTGAGGTTAGTGCCTACTTTTATTAAATTTGTATTTTTTGTAGGCAATTTTATAATTTTATGATTTTATCCCAAACTTTGTTTTTAAATCATAAAGTTCATTTATAGTTACTACCAACATAAACACTATACATAATTATACATGCTTCTTCTGCTTTTTTTCTAATGTGTGTTAATATTTTATAGACTCAGTATATCTGTTCTTAAATTTATTTGAGAGCAGTGAAACGCCGTTAGTTGAAATAAAGTTTCAACACAAGAACATCTGTGGTATATATTCCGATAAGCTTAGCTTATCAGGATCTCAAGGATTTAACGCCTTTTAACGTTACATCTTATAATAATTTTGCTAATTTAAACTTAATAATAAAAATATATTTGCTACAGAAACAGTTAAAATATAACAAATAAACACTATTGTGGTTTTTGAAATATGTTTAGTTCCAAAAATTTAACTTAATAGATATATTAAATACTAGTTTAACTATTTTGGTACTAATTGATTTTAAGCATTTGTTAAGAGCATAGATGGTCTTGTTTTTTACAAGTTATCTTACTTTGTTAAGGTTTATCGTAGCTACCAGACACTTTTTCATCTTAACTAAATTTTGAATGTACAAGGGATCAAAGTCAGTGTGTTCAATAAGTTTCCTATGAAAGTGCAAACTAAAGAAGTGAAAATAGTCTATTTCACTTAAGATATAAATCCTCTTCATTTTTAAATTTAAACTTTTGAAGTAAATCCGTTACTTATAACAGGGTTACCAAATGTTTTTGGCAACTTTTCTCCAGATTTTCAAAATTTCCTCCAGGTTTTTAAAAGTAGACACTTTTGGGTCTATTTTAAGTTTAAAGTTAAGTTTAAGGTAAGAAACTGTGTTAAATAGTATAAAAACAATGAAAAGATACTGTAAAGCTACCTTAAATGTGTTTTTCAATTAAAAAACTTTTGATGATGACAAAAGTGTTTTATCTATATGATATATTTTTTGAGTCAAACCTATTTTTACTACTTAAAATTATAAACTATTAAAAACTCCAGGTTTTTTTTACAAAATTTCTCAAATTCCAGGTTTTCCAGCCACCCCGTTATAATTAAACAATTGTCTTAATAGAAATTTACAAGTTTCAAAAAAATTGCTTTTCAATTAAATTTGCGTTTCAATACCCCACTGTTTTCTTAATTTTTTTATCTAAAATTTTTTATTTTTATATTTTCTGAAATTTAAACTTGTTGCTTCTTATAAACTACTTTAAGAAAATTTTGTAAAAATTTGAGGCTTCTAGCTAAAAATACAGAAAGATTTTTGGAGAACTATTAAAAAATGAGTCTGTATGTTTGTATATGAAACTTTTTACAAACATAATTTATAATCCGTCTGTCTAGTTAACATTTTAATAAGCCTTTTTAAAATTGGCTAATTTTTATATAAAACTGTTACGTTATTACCCACATTTATAAAAACTAGAATAAAATTTTTGTTAATTATCTATTTTAGATTAATAAGTTACTTAAAATAATAACTTAACTGCAAAACTTTTATTCGATATCTTCAATTGGAACGGGGCAAATTTGCACGAGGTTACTTAATTTCACGAGTGGACTAAATTGCACGAAGATACTTTTGCCCGAGGACAAATTTGCACAAGGGGAAAAAATTTCACCA
The DNA here is from genome assembly GCF_965202585.1 of Thalia democratica. Taxonomy (NCBI): domain Eukaryota; kingdom Metazoa; phylum Chordata; class Thaliacea; order Salpida; family Salpidae; genus Thalia; species Thalia democratica. The sequence goes on from NC_139165.1 coordinate 68,061,587, forward strand.
ACACAATTTTGCACCGAGGATCAACTTTGCACGAGTTACAATTTTGCACGGAGGGTCATTTTGGCACGAGAGTTAAAAAAACAGAAAAAATATATATATTTAAAAAAAACGGAAATAAAAACTAAAAGATAAATTAATAAAAAAACAAAAAAAAATTACTGACCGAGGATAAGGGTTAGGGGTAATAGTAATGGTAGAAATATAAAAATATTTAATAATAATTATTAACAAATAATGAAAAATAAAAATAAAATTAAATAAAAAGAAAAAAAGCTACCGACCAAGGGTAAGGGGTTAATGTGATAATAATAATTAAAAAAAATAAAATTAATAAAAAAAACTATAAAATAAATTAAAATAAAATTAACCTCGTGCAAAAATGTATCCATGCGAAATTGACCCTTTGTGCAAAAGTGTCTTTCGTGCAATTTTGTCTCCTCATGCAAAAGTGTTTTCGTGAAAAGTATCTTAGTGCAATTTTGTCCCCACGTGCAAATTTGACAGCTACCCATCTTCAATAGTTACATTTTTGAGAGTAAAAATATTAATAAAAAACAAATGTTATTATAGTGATTAACTTATGTATGTTTGTCATTTTTATTTTTTTAACCACTTAATAAGTTTTGAAAATCTACTTTGCGTAAAACTAATACAAATCATAACAAAATATTTTTATAAAGATTAGGGCTCGTATGACTAAAGGTTAGGACACTAGATATATAAAGTAAAATAAGTATGAAATGCTGAACACAAATTACGAAGTAAAATCTACAGTCTAAACAATGGCTACAGAATGCAATTTAAATTTCAAAATTTAAGTAAAAAGCTAAGATTAAGTTGTAAAATTAAGATAACATATGCGAATGTCACTCAATAAAGTCTCTTTTACTTATTTAGAATTGCTCTGAAATAAAAAATCAATTTTATTTATCTTAATAAAACATATTTGATTAGGAAAAAATCTTAACTACTTAAGAGCAGCAAAAAATTCTTTAATTAAGTTGTAAAAAGTATACAACTTAAAGGAAATGGTCCATGTCTATTTTAAACTCAAAAAAAATTGCAACTAAAAAAGGTCGATAGCTGTGGACTTAAATGAAACCATATTTTAAGAAACTTAAAGTTTTAAATATAAGATGGGTACAGCAATAATGAGATAATTTTCAAGAACATTGATAAAAAACAAAGTACTCGTTTGTCATATAGATCTGATTAAGCCGTATATTATTCATTAAAAATGTATAAATGAATAAAAGTTCTGAAAATGTGTTTTAAACACTTTCATTTTGAGTGTCTATTTTCAAACTTCTGATAAGCATTTGCCACATAAACCAAAGTTCATCTGTCTGAAACATTGAACTTACAATTTGGTTTTGGACCCCAATTCTGGAGCTGTATACAATGGAAACGGGTCAAAAGTGCGTAAAGACAAAATTGCACGAGGCTACTAAATTGCACGAAGATACTTTTGCACGAAGACTAGTTTGTACGCGGGCACAAAATAACATGAGGGGACAAAACTGCACGAAGATAATTTTGCACCAAGGGTCAATTTTGCACGAAAGGTCAATTTTGCACGAGTGACAGTTTTGCACGGAGGGTCAATTTTGCTGAAAATAATACTAACTTAAAATAACTAAATAGAAAGATAACAAATAATATATATTATATAAAAAAATAATAAGCATGTTTTAGTGTAATTCATGTTAATTTAATTAGGTTTAATTTAATTTATTTTTTTTTAATTTGTTTTGTTTTTTTAACAGAAATCAAATTAATGTGTTTAAAAACTAATACAAATTAAAATTTTATTTTAATAAAGATAAAACTAGAACTTTATTTTAATAAAAATAGCCCTTATTAATGAATAAACATGTATTGATGTAAAATTAAATTAAATTAAAGTTATACTAAACTTCAATATGAAATAAAACAAGATTGAAAATAATAATAATATTTACATTGGTAGGTGTTAAAATTGCACGAGGGGATACTTTTGCACAGAAAAAAAACGAGCATGCAAAACAGTGAGACAATTAGATAAATTTAGAAAGGAGAAAATCCGTCTGGTGAAATTTTCATTGTGCATTGTATAGAAAGTTCTGTCATGGCTGTGTAGTTCCATAATTGTACTTAAAATTGTTTTTGTTGTTTTATATTAAAGTTTTCAATTAGATAATTTAGTTTTATTTTAAGTGTTTATAAATTAAAGTTTAAGTTAAATATTTCTGCTTTTAATATTTCCTGCTCTTTTTTCTCTTTATCTAACCCATACTTGTGAAAAAGCACTGTCAGAAGCTATTTTCTTCTTATTTTTTTAGAAGTAAATGAGATAAAAGCTTTTGACTTAAATGAAACCAATAAAATATTACAACAGCTACAATTAGTAATTTTTTTTTTCTCAAAAACTAGTATATTAACTAGAATAAAAAAAAAATTATTGGTAAATATATTTGAATAAAGGTTAGAATCTAATTATTTAATCTAGTTTTTTATTTTTAATTATATAATTTTTTTTGATTGATTTTTTGTTTAGTTATTTAAATCTATATATTTAGACATTTTTTGTTATTATTATTTCTTTTAATTTATTTAATATTTAATTATCTAATTTATTTTTTATAACTTTTTATTAACTTTTATTTTGGAATTTATTTTTAACGTTATTTATTATTTAATTTGTTAGATTTTACAAATCTTATTTATTATTTTATTTTTTTAAATTTATTTATTTATTACTTACTTAATTTTTTTTAATTCTAACTTATTTTTTATTTTGTTTAAATTTATTTAACATTTAATTTATAAATATTTGCTTAAAAAGATGTTTTATTTATTTACTTATTATTATTTATTTATTTGATTTTTTAATTCTGCCAATTTATTTATTTTTTTATAATTTATTTATTATTTGATTTGTTATTTTTTACTTATTTTTTTTTTGATAATATATAATTTATTTTCGTGCAAATTTGTCTTTGTGCAAAAGAGTCTTCTCATGCAATTTTTTAATCTCGTGCAAAAATGTCTACGCGCAATTCAGACCTGTCCCTGGGCAGAAAATTGACCTTCCGTGCGAAAATGTCAGTCAAGCAAAAATTACTCTTCGTGCAAAAGTGTCTGCGTGCAAAATTGTCTGCTCGTGCAAAATTATACCCTCGTGCAAAAGTGAACCTTCGTTCAATTTTGTCTACGTGCAATTTTATCTTTGTGCAAGTTTGTACGCTCGCGCAATTTAGACAGCTACCCGTATACAATAGTAGTCAAAAGTATTAAATAAAATTAAAGTTGAGATATACAAAACATTAATAAACATAAAAACTATTTGTAACAGAAGTTATATTTTTTTTAAATTTTCTGTTAACTTTCAAGTTAAAAAACTTTGAAATTATGTGTCTTTGAAACGAATGTGTAACTAGAAGTTTATTATTAATCATAGTCTGATCTTTATTGATCGACAGAGGTTAAAACAGTTAGTAGTTGAAAACATAGTTTTGCATTCACTTATTAACCAAAAATAATTTAATAAGTTGTTTTTTTAAGAATAGTGCTGAAAAGCAGTTATTTTATACTAACTTTTTTCAATCTAAACTTGGTCATAAAAAAAACACGCAACAAACTTTAAAAGAATTAGAATTAAATGACTTTTTTTCACCAGTATATAAGTTCAAGTTTCCCCCGCCATAGTTAAAAAACGGTTTCTTTAACTTGCAGTCTCCTTTTGACCTGGATCTTGTATTGAGAAGACTTTTAGACTGTAACTTCAAGTCACCTAAGTATTTTTGAAACATTATTTAGTTTTTATCTAAGTAAAAATTAATTTTACACGCAACAATAAAAGCACATATCAATGTACTGTAAATAAATAATGAGGCTGGAATACCTTATCAAAGTAAACATTAGGTTAATCACATTTAACTTAAAATTATATATTTGAAAAAGTCTTTGATACAGACACATTGGACATTCAACTTTATACAGTATTAAACTACTTTGTTTCAAAGTTATTAAACACTTAATAAAACTGATAATTACTTAGTTAAAAAAAATTGCAAAAACTAGATTACGTAATTTTTTAAATTTGTAATAAACTCAAAATTTCATAACTATAATATTTTTTGCATAAGATGAAAAATAATTGTTTGTCATCCTTATGTTTTTAAAAGTGTTATTTTTAATTTACTACAAATATTTATTATAGACCAGTTTGACATTTTTAATTGAAAATAAGAAAAAACCTCATACTTTAACTATATATTTTAAATAAAGTAGCAAATCGAACAAAAAAAATTGAAAATATAAAGTTAAAATGTATGAGAAATGGTTGTATTGGGTCTTTATTTTAAAATCAAGATTAAATTCTTATTTATTTGATTAAATCATTCTAAAAACAAATTAGAAAGTCTTATGTCAAATATAATATCAGAATGTACAGTCTCAAAGACAGTTTGAGAGACAAAAAACTAGACTGATAGACTTATTACAAGATAGCTATTTAAATCAAAAGTGCTAGTCTGAATGACCAAAAATTTAAATAAAGCTAGCCTGTGAAAACTAAAAATAAGTATCAAGAATTAAAAAATTATCATATTTATTTTTAGTTGTGTCTAAATTCTAAAGAAATATCATAAAAAAAAACAAAAGGGCATAAAAACAAGTATTATAAAGAAAAAAGTTGAATTTAATGTCATAAAAACTAGTCAAAATAAAAAATATATCTAAATTAGCCTGAATTTTGCATAAAAAACTTTAAACAAGCCTTGGTCAGCCTGAATTATTAAAAAAATCAGACTGGTCTGAGTAAGTGGTATCCCTATTTTCATAAAAATTAATTTAACTAAATAACGTAATCAAAAATTAAATCTATATAATTTGTTTCAGAAAAGTACTAAAATTTTTTGTTGTAAATACCTTAATCAAATCTAACTAATCACTTTTTCTAAATACATACACTTTTTAACTTACATTAAATTTATTTCTAAACTAAAAACCAAACAATCACTATATGTTACAACAGGTGAAGAGTCAAATATATACAAAGGGTCATTTTTGCACAAATATACTTTTGTTAAAGGGTCATTTTTCAATGAGAGTAAAAAATTAAAAATTAAAATACCAACCAAGGGGAAGGGTTAGGGGTAACAATTATAGTAAAAATAAATAATAAACGGACCAAGGATAAGGGGTAACAGTGATTAAAAAAAATAATTAAAAAGTAATATAAAAACAATTTAAAAAATTTCAACCCATGCAAAAGTGAACCTTTGTGCAAAAGTGTCCCTTTGTGCATATATGAAACCTACCTGTTACAGCATGTATTTTATTTTTCAATTAACTAAAGCAAAACTATTGTTTATACCAAACACACTTTTAGATCTTCTATATAAATTTATATTCTTTATTTTTGTTCTTCCTCTCTCCGTATTAGTACTTTTGTCTTTCTTATGTGAAATAAATTTAACATCTTCTGGACAAAAGGAAGTGTTGCAATTTTTTTTAATCTGTATTGTCTTTATTTTAGTTGATTTTTTTGTTGTTGCTCCTTTTTTGTGATTATCAAAACACTTAACACATGATTGAGTGGCTTTATTTGTGTTGCTAATAGTATTTGTTTCTTTTTCAGCAGTTTTAAGCTGCTTTGTTTGACAATCTTCTTTTGAGGTTGAACTTTTTATAGAAGTTTGACTGATCTCATCTATTCTAAAATTATCATTTTTTATTAATTATATACACATTGAAAAATAAACAATTGAACTATCAATACCATTAAAATACCTTTGTTAAACTATAAAAGACCAAACTTTATTAATTTGATATACTTTTCAGGGGCAGGCAGCCTTTTATAAGTAAAAGAAAGAGAAAATTTGAACGCAGAACGCACTTAGTAGTTATTAAAAAAATAGTAAATAAGGCAATACAGTGCTTATTCACTTATCTGGACGCTCACTAATCCGGACAGTTTCAGTCAGAAGAAAATTCAAAAAACTTTCAATAGTAAACACAAAAGTTCATTCCAAAAATTTTATAACTTTTTAAATTCCATGAGTTTTCTGCTGAAAAACGTGGAAAAACTATAAAACAAACGTATACTATTTCTTATTTTAGTAAAACTTCCAATAAAAACTAGTTTTTTAGAGTGATATGTTTCTGTTAAAATGACTTTAAACTTAGTCAAAGTTTCCGGTTTTCTTTCTGTATGTTTATTTTAATTTAAAAAAAGTCCTTTGTTTCTTTTAAAAAGATAAGTTTACATTATCTTGTTTTTAAACATAAATTTAATTTATATTATCTCTTAAAAAAAAAAAAATTAATTTATAGTTATGGCAGGTGGAATTGCAAATGTTGAATTTTACTAGCTTGACCCTGGAAAAAAAATATATTTGCAGAGGGTAGTAAGTCTGATGTTTTTCTACCATAGAAAAAATAAATTAATTGACTTCAAGTTTAGCTTTTATTATTTATCATTTTATTATATAATACTCACAATTACTATGTATTTGTTTTTACCATAACACTTTTACTATGCATTGCATTATATGCAGCAGTTATATTATTATATGAAAAAAAATGATTTTTTGTAGTTGTACGGATTTTCAGTTATCCGGACATGTTTACAGAAAAATCTTGCCCAACGTGTCCGGATAAGTGAATAAGCACTGTATTAACAACTAAGAATCAAATTAAGGATCTAACTGAAGTTTTTACTGAGAAATATTCTTTTAATGATAATTACCTCATGGGCAGCAGTTTACTGACTCTGTTCTGTTATTTTACATCACCTTTTGAAACTACAGTAAAACTTAATATATTTGTTAATTACTACTATAAGTTCTTGTTAAAAATAGTATTTAGATAAATTGTGTTAAATTTTGACACACAACAGTACAAACTAAGATTTGTTTATGTATTTTTCAAAATCATTAATCTTTTTAAAACAGTTTGACAAAATTGTTGTACGATAACAGATACAACTACTATTAATACTTAAACAACTTATATTATTATCTATATAGAATTTTTATTCTAACTGAATGTGTAAAATTTAAATTCAGTTCTTTTAAAGTTATTTTGTATTAAAATTAAAAAAAAACTGTTACAAAAGCAGATAAAAATAAATTGGAAACTTTTCAAACCATACCGTTTGGTTAGTTTTGTAGGCTCATTGTCCTCATTATCATTATCAGAACTACAACTAGAGTCCCAACCAAAAGTGAACTGATTTGTAAAATTCAAATTCCTTTGTTTAGATCTAAAGGTAGCATTCTCTCTTCTAGTAGATGCAATAAAGTCTAGTTTTGGAGGAAGATATTCTAGATCATAACTGCTCTTAGCTTTTTTTACTTTAACTTTCATTGTTGCTTTTAATCTTAAGAGTTTCCTATTCAAAAAAATTATAAAATACTAACAGTTATTTAACAAAAATTAATTAAATTCTTATTTCTTACTACTACATTTTTACTATATTTCCTACGTAATGCATTGTATTTATTGCAAAGTATTTAAAATAGTATTAGCCTATAATTTAGTATTTGACAAGTAGCTTTTCTTTATAACTTCTTTTTTTGTAAAAATGTTTGACAGCTCTTGGCCTTGTTAAAGATTCTCTACTATTTAATACAAATATCAAACTTTCATGCTTGTTTACAATGATAAATATAGTTTATTTTTATATGATATTGCAGTCTTAGTTCTCAATTGAAAAATAGTATTTAACAACTTATCCAATTATAAGTAGACAAATTATCAACATTCTATTTGAATAAAACCTAAATTATAACTGAAGAGCCCTACAGGGCCAAAAATTGTTTTGTAATTATAATCAGTTTTGACAAAAACTCAATTATTTCTATATAAAAATCTAGCTTTTGATCTTTTCACGTTGTTTATATCTATAAATTGCTTTTGTACTTAAAAGCTTTTGTTTTTTTTTTTTGAAGATAAAATATTTAGTAATCAACTTTTGTGTATTTCAAATTTAGTGCTTTTTTATTAAACATATTGGCTTAATATATATATTGACACCATTTATTTTAGGTTTACTTTAGCAGCATTATAGTTAGACTTGTATGAGTAAATATTTTTCAAAAACTTAAAAAAATATTTTTTTAATTTTATCCCACTTGGTGGTTTTAAACCAGGGCTTTCCAAAGTGGGCGGTACCATCCCCTGGGGGCTATTTTAGTAAATTGGGGGGCTAAAGGGGGGGGGGGGGGCGAGTTTAAAGTTTTGATACTTACACTAGATATTCTTGAGTTGCAGATGAAGAGCAAAAAAAAAGGTCTTAGGTGTTTTAAATGGTAGTCTTGTTGGAGGGGGCAATAGCGTTTTTAATTTCTTCAAATGAGGCAATTTAAAAAAAAAGTTTTGGAAAACCTGTTTTAAAATTAACATAATTTATGGATGTTAACAAAAAATTAACACATATTTAGTAAAAATAATATGTGTAGAAATAAGTCTATCTTAACAAGGCAAAAATATATTTAGAATATATAAGCTTGAAAAATATTTAATCTAGTTGTGCCTAATTAATTTTAGTGGTAACTACAATATGGTTTTAGTTAAAAAAACACAGTTTGTGCCTTTAGTGTGTGAGAAGGTAAATTTATTTAGCTAGATAACGTATTGTTTACCAGTCAGTATTTAGTTTGATGTAAAAATAATATCTTAACTATTTTTGAACAATTAAGTGGGAAGTAAAATTATACTTATATAACTTGCTCACTTGAATTTTTCAAAACATTTAACTTGGTAGTGGGAGGACTAGATGTTTTAATTTCATTTTTTTCTTTTTAATAATTATTTATAAAAAGTTAGCATTAAATACTATAATTCTTTTTATACTAACTGACACGATTTAAGTTTTCACAATTTAAATTAGGATTGCTACTCATTGAGCAAAAAATAAAATTCAGCTTAAGTGATAAAAAGCTAGCCTAACTCAGTGTGCTGAGATTTATAATTTAAAATATAACTGTTCAAAAGGATATTTATATTAATATTGAACAAAACCTGAAAAGACTGTTAGTCAAGCTTAAATATCTAAAAATACCAAATAATAACAAAAATACCTAAAAACAAGACTAATTTTTAAGAATAAAATATTTGAACTTCAAAACAAGTAGCCTGAGACTATTAAAAAGTATCTAAAATTAGATTTTTTTTTATCTTCATACTATACTGAATCATCTTTGCAGCCGAGTGTTTTATAACACTGCAAAAAATACAAAAAGTACTAATTCACAAAAATTTATAATAAATTTCTCCAACTAGTTAAATGATTTTTTTTAATGTTTTGGCCATGGGTTTTGATCTTGCAATGTTCAAATCAGAGAGTTTTTAAACCATTACACTGTCAGGGCAAACTTTTTTTACAGCACTCACATAATTTATACAAAATGATATTATTTGAGATTTATAAACTTCATTGTATGACTAACAAGCTTGTTGTATATAATAAGATACTTTAAACATATATACTTTAAGATATATTTAAAGGCCAGTCAGATTTGCATAGTTGTCAAGTTAGCAAAAAAAAGCTTTTTTCATGTTAATTTAAGTTTTGATTATTAAAACTTTATTTTTTGATCAAATTTTAATATGTTTAGGTATAAGGGATAAAAGTATAAATAAAAATTCTGAAAAAAAAATTTCTAACTCAGCAAATATGCAAATCAGAATGACCTTTAAGTATATTTAAAAGTACATCTGTATATATATTATTAAAGCAGTGGCTTTTAACCTTTTTTTGATGTTTTACCCCTTTTTGGAATGTAATTACTAAATTTACTACCAATATACAAAACAGTTGTTTAACTTAAAGGAATAAAAAAACTAGATCTTTTTAAACTTTAAGCTTATAGAATATTACAAATTGTAAAATTTAAAGAGTTTATTTAAAAAATAAATTTATAAAAATTACATTTAAATATTAACTTATAAATTTAAAAAATAATAATAAACGTTAATTTACATAACTTGTAATAACAAAAATTTTACCCCTAAAACAAGGGATTTTACCTCCAGGGGTAAATTTATCTCTGATTAAGAATTGCTGCCTTAATGTATACTTTCCCTTTAAACTAGTTAACACTTATTTTTTGTAGAAATTAAATTTATTGGTAAAATTAGTGGACTTATATTCTTTAAATTCACTACAGTACAGCTGATAATTTGTTAACACTACAGTTTATTTTAAATTTTGCTGTGTGCATAATATGGTACTTTTTAAAATTGTTAACAAATAAAGGGTCTGCTGTGGTTGTAAAGTTTTGGAAATGCATTCATAACATTATGCAAATGAGGTAGACTAATTTTATACATAATGTTTATTGAACAATAAAAAAAGCACTAAAAAAGTTTAGTCTAAGGATTACTTTAAAGCAGGGTTTCCCAAACTCATTTACTAAATCGCCCCCTTTTCAGTAATTTGAAAAAAAAATCGCCCCCCACGATTTTACAAAGTAGTTTTTTTTTTTGAGTACAAACTTTTGAGCTAAAAAAAGTTGTGTTCAAAATGTAGTTTAGTCTGGTATTTCTTATGCACGCACTTTTGTGTTCAAAGTAGTTTACAGGGCTTGAGAAAACAATTTACAGTTATTTTCTTAGAAGCCCAGTAAAGTGTATTAAAATACTTAATTATTAAAAAGCCTTGTGTAATCTGTAATCAATCTTGTTTAAATATGAACTGTTTTGAAACTAATGAAACTTTTAGGTCAGTGGTGGACAACTTTTGTAGTCAGCAATTCATATTTACTAAAATATCTTTTCTAGTTTAAACTCGTTAAAAAAAGGTAATTGCGGGCTGCATGATTTAAAAAAATAACAAATAAGAAAATTAAAAAACTCGAGCAAAATTGTAATAAAATGATTTAGTATTATTGTGATCTAGAAAATACTATTGTGAACTGAAAACGAAATGAAAGCGTATTTCAAAATGTTAAGTATCAAAAAACTAAATTTTATTCATTTTGCACAAGTAGTTTTCAATTTACTTAGCGGGTCGAAATTCAACTGGATCTGCGACTGGATCTGAGCCTTACGTTACCCATCTGAAATTTTAACTGAAACCTGACATTATAATAATATCACATATAACAAATTTCGGACATTTAGAAGTTAATACTAAGTAACTTATTTAAGCCGCACAAAATACTTAAATTATTTTATAAATAGGCATATTTTAAAATAACTATACAAGAGATTAAAAAACTATAAAATAATGAACAGTTTATTTTACACATAATAAAATAAAAATTAAAAGATAATTTCTGATCTAGTTTGAGGAAGTTTGACCGACTGTTTGATTATCTCACATGAAAAGTGGTTTCATCAACAGCTTCAGTTAATGCAGTAAATTTATTAATTTCAATGCTAAGATATATTGTAAGCAAGTTAGTTATAAAGTTAAAAATTTAATTTTAAACTATTTGTTTCGTAGTACAACACTATGAAATAGTATTTGACTTGGAATAATCTTTAGGGAACTAAACCTTAATTTTGACAATTTTTTTTTATTATTTAAATTCAAAAAAAAATCCAATGTTTTACAGTTAATTCTGTGAACAGAAAGTAATCAATTAAAAAAAAAATTTTAAGTAGGTCAAAATTTTGTTTAGTAACTGTAGCAGTCTTTTTGATGGCTTATTTAATTCTGTTTAAATTTTTTTTTCTAGCTATTAGTCTCTAATAATTTAACAGAGGAAAATAGTGAAAAACTAAAAGCTAGTGTTGAAGTATTAAAATAAAGTAAGTATGTTCTAATTGCTAATATATGTGAATTAAGATAAAACAAAAAATAGTTGTATTAATAGTTTAAAACTCCTAATATTATAATAAATTTTTTAACAATTATAAATAAAGTTAGAAAATAAAATTGAGTTTAAGAAACTTTTAAATGAAAACGTAGAAGTCATTTCAAATAGAGACCTCAAATTTATACTCTTTTAAAACCAAAAAATTCTTTTTAGAAATAAAAACTTTAATGGTTACCAAAATTTTACAATCAGATAATAGTTATATAGTGATATAAGTTATATACAGATTAAACAAGTAATAACAAAAATCTGTCAAATAAAGGTCTTTCAAACAAATATTTTAATCACTATGCTATAAAAACTTTTAGTGTAATGTAAAACGACGAATATGAATACAAAATTAACAAGGTCAAAATAAAACTATTAACAATTTTAAAACATAAACCATTTAATAAATATAGTAGACTTCCGCTTTCATTAAAAAAAAGAAGATCTATACAAGCTATTAAATATTATATATAATTTTTTTTATAAATATTTAGTTAGTAATAGACTTTACTTAAGTTAAATTTAAGAAAATATAAATTTGCACTTTTTTTTTGGTAAAAAAGACGATCCCAAGAGGAAGTCTACCGTAATTAATATTTATTAGGCATTATGCAAACCTGTTGTAGAATAAATAACTTAATAAAGTTGTTATTTTAAAAAGACTACTTAAATAAAATACAAACCGGGCTAAATAAGAAATATTTCAAAAGATCAAATAAAATTACAAAACTTTCATAAAATAATGTCTGCTACTGAAGTCTAATATAATGTGAAGGATAAGGTTCATGACTGCTTGCAAGTTTTTCTAATCTGATTCTTAATCAGTAAAATAGAGCCTTAAGTCACCTCTTTTATAAATATCTAGATTAGATCTTTTGCTCAAGATGCTGATAACTGAACTGAAAGCTTTCTCAACAACATAGCTAGAAGGAAAAGCTATAAACAACAGTCTAAATTCCTCTCAAATGATTAAATACTTTTGCCTTATTTTTTGTTGAGCCCAAAAAGCTTTCATATCGTTCTTTGGAAAAATTTACTTTAAGTTCAAGGTCAGTTTGTAAGTCTGAGAAGGTTTCCTATAAGTCGTTTACTTCAAAAGTATCTGCCTCGAAGGGATCCATATTTTTATCTATATGATAGCTTATTTGTGTCAAATCTAAATTTTACTACTTATTATGTTAAAATTGTTAAAAATTCCAAATTTTTTCCTAGTTTTTTTTTGCTTAAATTGTCAAATTTCAGAATTTTCCAAGTTTCTAGGTAAATTGGAAACTCTGTATAGTTTTATTTCTTAGTCTAACTTAGTGACTTTTCAAAAAAAACTGGAAATATCATGAGGTGATAGTTAATAATAAATAACATAGATTTTTACAAACCATTTATGATCCCAAATAACATATAAGTCAGGTTATAAAATAGTGAGAGGGATTCCAATCGTCTATGATCTATGTAATTGTTAAATAAGGAAATATTTACTTGAAAGTAGGAGTCATAAGCACTTGATTTTTTTTTTGATACATAAACAAATAACTATAAATAACAACATTAATAAACAAATAACAACTTTCTACTAACTTTTTTGTTTAAGTTTCACCAATCACGTCAAATAATTAATAGCAAGCTAAAATTAGTAAAATAGCAATAAAAAAAGTAAAAATCTTATGACAGACCAAAATTTTAAAATCGCCCCCTTTTCGCCCCCTTACTAGTTATCGCCCACCCTTTCGCCCCCTAACTAATTATCGCCCCCCGAATTACTAAAATCGCCCCCAGGGGGGCGATATCGCCCACTTTGGGAAACCCTGCTTTAAAGTAATCATATGTCTTAAGGTGTACAAAAACTTTTAAGTTATCGAGTAATACACCACCTGCTTAAACAAATTCCTATACGCTAAAAAATTAAAATAAAATAAGATAAACTTTTAATCCTAAAATAAATAAAGCAATCAATAAAATGCACAAATAGAAATAAAAATTAAACGAAAATTCAATAAGTTATGTGTTTACTTTAAAAAGTTTTATTCATAATATACTAAATAACTTGTCTAATAAGATAAAAATGAAAATACAGCCTAAGCCTGAAACTCTAAAGAATAAATATAGAAGTAAAGAACATTTCTAGACTTAAAAAACTAACTGAAACTTAATTTGTCAAAAAAGATAAACAATACTAATAGCAGACATAAAAATATTTGAAAAATAGGTCACAACTTTTTATATAAGGTATAATTGTAAAAAGTTGAATTACTTTTACGTTGAACTTTATCAGTATTTTATACTAAAAGTTTTTCTTTTAAATGGTTGAAATACTTAAAAAAATAATATTTGAATGAAAAATAAATGTATATATTTTACAATTTTTTTTTTACAAAGAAGTGAATTTGACCATAAACTTAATCTAACTTTTATAAATAGTAATCTAGAAATATGTAGTGTAACATTTATACATTATGCACTAATGAGAAAAAAATTAAATAAACAAAAAACAAAATAAAGCATTAACAATGAATTTATGACAACAAAAAAATTTCTTCCTATAATTTTTTTTCTTCTGAATACTTTTCTAAGCCCAAAAATGTAAGTAGAAAGAAGAAAATAATATTTGCAAACATAAAAAATATTTTTTTTTTAGGTTACTTCAGAAAAAATAGATTAACTGATTATAAGTTAACTTGAGATAGTAATCTCGGCTTACCATTTATTTATGTACTTAACTCTCTGTTAAAAAGTATATTTATAACTTAATTTTTATATTATAATTGGCATGATCAACCCTTTTGTTAAATTTGAGCTTGTCTCACGGCAAACGAAAGTCCGGACTTGTTCTGCAGACTTTCGCCGATTTTGTTGATTAATTTTTATATCGGCATAGTAGAGAAATAAATATATTTAAAGAAGTTTGGAACATTTCTGAAGTTAGTTAAAAATAGTAATCTTAATAAATATTCTAAAGAATAGCCAGATATAAAATGCTGTAATTTAGACTTAACCACTATAACTGTAACCAAACAATTCAACTTTGTATAATTGATGTCAATTATTATTAACTCCCTAAACAAGTCTGGACTGGACAAGTCTTTACTAGTACTGGACAAGACGTTTAAAAGGTATTCAAGTGATGTGCGACTCGATAATCGAAAGGTTTTTTTGTGCACCAGGTCCCAGGACCAAATATTCTGAGCGCTTTTTTTGTCGTTTAATAAACAATAAACAAAAATAAATAAACAAGTAGCAATGATTACTTAGGATCTTGATAAAATCTATTTAATAAATAATTTTAATTTAATCCTGGAACTTTCCAAAATGACTTTGATTTTTTAAACATAGTGGTAGCTCAGTCCATAATTTACTACCTTGGTAAGCTAGCAACTTTTGACCACTTTTGTTGTTGAATCTAGGTAGGAAGTAATTTGTTTCGGAAGACCTCGTGTGATAATTATGGATATTTTTAACACTTATAAAGTAATCATTAAAGCTAGCTAGTAACAAACTATTATTAAATTAAAACATTAAGAAAACTAACTCATATAAATACAGACTTTTAACATCTTTTTGTTTTCCGCTTTTAATTCTCTTACACTATCATTATTTTTTTATAATTTAAGCATCTAAGTGCTATGTGTATGAGAACATTATTATCATTTATACATTTTCTGTTTATTCTTCCCCAGCACAACAAACCATATCTAACATTGCTCATAAACAATAAGTTAAAGATTAAATATAACGATTTTCATTTAAGAAATTTCTTGTTTTATACAATACACCCAATGTTTTTTGTAATTTGTTTTTATAGTTTCTATATGTTCTGATCAACTTAAACTTCTGTCTATAATTAATCCCAAATATTTAAAACTATTTGTTTTTTATAATTATTTAACCTATTTTTACATTAAGATCTATATTTTTTCAAAAACTGTTTTTTGATTGATGTAAAAGCATACTTCTGGTTTTATCAAGGTTTAGTTTGAGTTTGTTGACCATAAGCCTATTTAACACCTTACTAAAATCTGTGTTAAAAATTTACTGTCATTTAGGTATGTGTCTTTCGTGAGTGTTTAAAATAACATTGTATCATCTGCAAAGTGGAGGATAGTATTAAGACATGTACCATTCTGTAAGTCATTTATGAATATTAGGAATGCGGCTGCGGTTGTAAGGTTTTGGAAATGCGTTCATCCATAACATTATGCAAATGAGGTAAACTGGTAATAAAGCAGAATACTAAGAACATCTATACCCTTACCCCTAACCCAGCTTACCCAAAAAATTAAAAAATAAACCAAAAACAAGAAGTTTTATTACTTTAATCTTAAAATAAAAATATGTAAAAAATTAGCCAATCAGAAGTGACCTAAGAACTGCTGCCGACGTAAAAATAAGCATTTATGCAGAATTTGAAAAAGACCATACTCAAAACATTTAAATCATAATAATTTGACTAAAGATACTACTAAACTTTTATTAAAATACAAAACACATATTTAACTAATACAAATCTTATGTTTAATTGATCGTAGAAATTTTTAAGTTGTTTACAAATTATAATTAAGTTTATTGTTATCAATCTTAAAGTAATAAACAACTCTATAGTCCAAAATATAAAAATTTAGTATTAGTTAAAAGCTTTGCTTAATGGCTTGTATTTTAATAGTGTAGTCATTTGTTTTTCTTACTAGTTTAAAGTAAATTCTATAAAAATATAAACTATTTACGCTAACTTTCAAAAAATAAATTCTTATATATAAAATTGACAACAAAGCATATTATACAAAATTGTTATATTTTAAGTTGTGTATTTGTTTCTTAAATAATTTTTCAGATTAAACATTACTGTATTGATACAGAAGACTTGCAAAATACCTACTATAATATAAACAACTTTTAATAAAAAAGTTACTTTTTTAATAAGCACTTTTACATTCAAAAAATTTCAATACGAGCTGAAGTGTTTAATTTAGGGTAGAGTTTTACAAAGTGAGCCATACGTCCTCCTTTAGGGGCCATAAGATGCAATAAGGCCAAAGGGGAGTACTGAGTAGTAAAGGAGCCATAGGGGACATGAGGCCATAATTTGAAACTTACGCTAGCTTTCAGGATTTATAGATTTCAGGATTAATGATGAAAAGCAAAAAAAAGGTAGTAGGCGTATTTAAGGGTAGTTTTGAAACTTGTATTATACATTAGGGAAAATTTCAGAACATTTTGAGGGCAATAAGCTGTAAAAGGGGATACGAGACCATGAATTAAAACTTACACCAGATATTCTGGAGTTGGTGAACAAAGGCAAAAGAAAAGGTCTTAAACGTATTCAAGGGTAGTTTTTTTGAGAATTCTAGTCGGAGGAGGTAAAAATTTTATTTCTTTGAAGAGGGTCTTGTCAAAAAAATATTGGAAAACCCTATACTTAAAAACTTTATATACAGATGATTGTAATATTTTTCGTCTTGTTTTATACATTAAGCTAAAAGCTATAAATAACAAAAAAGACAACTTAATTGTATATACAAAGTTTCTTAAACACTTAGGTTTATTAAATAGGTATTTTTTTCATATTACCATTATTATATATTCACATAATTATTTTGGTTAAAAGTAAAAATAAAAGAAGTGTAAATAAGCAATAGTGTTAGGACAGAAATCTTGATTAGTTGTAAAAAAAAAAGGAAATATGTTGCGAATACATACTTTGTCTTTTTTTTTTCTGTAAAAAGCTGATTTAAATACTTTTAAAGTAAATTTAATTATTTTGTAGTACGAGCAATAAAAAAAATATAATTAATTTCTGTAAAAAATATTAGTAAAATTACTCATTGTGCACATAATTTTTTTGTCGTTTTCTAAGCGAAGCTTTATACTTTTTTTTAAACGTAAACTTTTTTAAAGCTCCTTTTTTATACATTTTAGTTTTTAAGTAATTAATAAAATTATAAGCTATGTTACTTCATTAACTCTATTCTCTATTATTAAAACTTGTTTTATAAGATTTATATTAATACCCTTATAAATTATCAAACTTTAAAATTCATCTTTTATCCTACAACTAGTAAACTATGAATCACTTTTATATTCTATTTTGAATTTTTCTTGGTGAAATAAAACAAAAAGTGTGTAATGTATACTAAACGAAAAACTTCAGAACTTCTTGAAACAATTTAAAACAGCTTTTAAAAGGGCGATAATTTATTTATATTTTTTTTAAATAACTTCACAACTCTTTAAAATTTATTTGCAAATAACTATGCACCAGATACACAATTAATATTAAACAAACTTACCATAAGTAAAATAAAATAAAAAGATGGATGTATTTCTGAACAAAAGAGTAATCATAACAATTTAAGTTAAAATATATATTTTCCCTTATATAGAAAAATTTAAAATTACTATAACATTCTCAGAAAACTTTTGATTGCTAGTTTATTAAAGGATAAAAAAAGCGCTCAAAATGTTTCGTCCTGGAACCAGACCAGGTTCACGAAAAATTCTTTCGGTTTTTGAGTCGTACATTATTTGGATATCTTTTAACGTCTTCTTTAAGACATAGTTAAAAAAGAACAAATATAGACATGTATATAAAAAAGATTGTCGATCTTTTTTTTTTAGAATACAGGTTATAATTTAAACTAAAATAATTATAAAATTAAACAACATAAAAAAATTAGTTAAACTTTATTTTTTACACACATTAAACAGTATAATATATAAAACAGTTTATTTAGAAGAAAAAATAAGCTGTAAAATGGTTTTTTCGTGCACCAGGTGCTAAAATTAAACATTTTGAGCGTTCAATAAACTATAATTAACACTTTTGTACCATTATAATTCAAAAGAAACAATTTTATGATAATTAACTTTCGCATTATATTAGCATGTTTAATAAAATGATTTAAATTAAATAAATGATTTAAAAAGTAAATACTTTAATAAGCACAAAAGTTTAAAAATATTTATTATAAGTAATAGTACATATTACAAGTTAATATAGTAATGTTAGTAAAAAAACTTCTTTTTTTAAATTATAAAGAACGTTCTTAGTAATTTTAAATGTTAACCTCCAATTGAATAAGCAATTTCTTTTTTTATACACAAATACTGCTAAAAAGTTTCTTTTCAAAAGACTATAGATAAGTTCATTGGTTTACGAACAATTCTAATTAAGTAAAGAATTTACGAGCATTTTTAATTCTACTTAATTTTTAAATAATTCTTTACAAAAAAAAATCAAACACGTTCTAATATTTTATGATACTAAAAAACCATTTAGTGATCAATAAACAAAAATTTGAACTATTTATTTCAGTTTATAGTTATAGTATAGTTTAGGGTTTTTTAAACTTTACGTTAAAGTTTACGTTAAAAGCATGTAAAAATTTTAAGTTATTTTTTTACTCAGGTTATTTTTTTCTGTTATTCAAAACTGAGATAGGTAAAAAAAAACGAATATTAGTTGTAATAACAATAAAATTTTGTTTTGTTTTTTTCATTTGCTTTGGGTCGCTGTGATTGCGTAAACAATAGCTTCGTTTTTTGTAGTTTGTGAGTTGCTTGAGCTTGATGTCCACGTAAATGGAATTATTCTCAGTCTCCAGTCTTTGAAAGAAACTATTAGCACAAAGTTATTTATCATTAAATTGGTAAGTAAAATTCCATAATAAGGTAGCTTAAAAATAATAGGGAACGTTACAGCAAGTAAAACAAACACAATATCCGTGAATATTAAGCAGCTTGTACAAACAGATAGTCGCACAACCATCGGCGTTAAGTTACGTTGTCCACTGCTCGCGACTTTCAAAGGGTTTCGTTTTTTGCTCCATTGCGAAATCACTGGGGCTAAGATGCAAATCAACAGTGCTGCTTGTAGTAAAGAAGAAAATCCAAAAGGTATAAGTGTTATTAAAAACATTTCGTTTTGAATAGTCCGGCAAACGCAATCCTTTTTTTCCTTTATGATCCAAAGAGGAGTAGTTACTAAACATAAAATAATTAAAAATATTATGTTCAGGTAAATAAGGTAGTTTTTAAGTCGCTGAAAGAAACTTTGACGACTTTCGCTGTTTCTATTCCGAGACATTATTCTATGACGTATGCCGTAAACTATGTGGTTTATAATTGTGGTCATGGATGTAAGTATAACCTGAGTTGAAATGTCTATTTGGCAAAACATATGTATTTCATTTGAAAAGGTCATCGTTCTGGGATAACAGCATAAAGAGTTTAAACTTGTAAGCGAACAACATACACAGGTTAATATGTTGCTTGATTTAAGCTTTCGTTTTGAATGTTTTCTGTAATAAACAATACTAGCTAGCTGTAAGTATAAGTTTATGAATACATTTGTTGAAAGAGTTAGTATGGATGAGAGATCGTCTTCAGGAGTTTCCATTAGATCAAAATGCTCGCAATATTTTTTTGTTTTGTTGTAGGAGGAACAATTATTCATTTTAATGTTCACTACTAAAACAAAAAAAATATTTTTTGGTAGTGATAAGTTGTTATTTATAAAAATGTTCATAATATAAGTTTAAATTATGTATACTTCACTTTTACCATTTAGCAGAAATACTTGTGTATATTTTAAATATAAGTAGTCTTAGCTCGCCAAACTCACAGCTTATATAATTTTTGCTTAGCTTTACTACTTTAGTTCTGACGAAATTCTTCTTTACTTCCTTCGAAATCATTTAAGTAGAAAAGAGTTTAAAAAAACTTAAAGTTGTATCTAAACTGTT
The DNA here is from genome assembly GCF_965202585.1 of Thalia democratica. Lineage (NCBI taxonomy): Eukaryota > Metazoa > Chordata > Thaliacea > Salpida > Salpidae > Thalia > Thalia democratica. The sequence goes on from NC_139165.1 coordinate 68,082,120, forward strand.
TACTGAAAACCAGGTACATTTTTTAAATCTAAAGCTTTTCTACATATTTTTTAAACAAAACTAAAACATTTACACAAAAATTTTTTTTTTCTTAATATTAATTGAAAACTTCCAGTCAAGTAGAAATGCTAATAACTTATTACAAAAATATGTATCAAAACATTTTTCATTTTCACCTAAAAGAAATATTTTCTTAATTTCTTATTTTAAATGTGTAAACTTTCTAGTATTTTTAAAATAAGAGTTTTTAATATGAGATTAGCATATATTTAAAGTAAGAACACTTTATGATTTTTTTTGCGTTGAAACTAACTGTCGTTTGAATTTTTGAGTACATTTTTAAATGTTTGAGTTATAAAACTGACAAACAATTTTTATATTATTTTGAAATAAAAGTTTAATGAAATGTTTTACTAATAAGTAACTTCAAACTAGATTGAGTTTTGCTTTTTTATAAGCTCTATAAAATACCTACATAACTTTCATTAAATTGAAAAAATAATAAAGAGTTCAATTATACATTACAATTTTTTTCGTATTAAAATATTGTAAAAAATAATCAAGTTTTAGTTCGTTGTTGCAACATTTTACTTATTTACCTTGATAACTAAAAATAACTTTTTTTAACTAGCAACTAGTTCAAAACAGAAACCTACTTAATCATTATAGTTAAACATAGAGTATGATTAACTTATCTTCGAAAAAAAAGTTTTGAAAACTTAAGAGAAAAATAAGAAAAAAAAATCAGTAAGCTAGTTATGTATACAACTGTTTTTATATAAATTTAAGTTAGTTTGACCGTTCTTTCTTAAATTTATAAATCTAATTTAAGATTCTAACTCTCAACATTCTAAGTAAATTATTACAATATTCTTTTATTCTAAGAATGTTTAAAATGTTGACTTCAGTATTATGTTAGGTCAAGCAGGCTTTACTACCCACTTAAACTAACAGATATATTGATAGAAATATAGCTTCTTTCTTTTTTATTTAAATGACTTCTATTTGGATTTAAAAGCAATTTTGGTATAAATAAAAAAAATTATTTCTTATGTGACGCACAAAAATTCTATTACGGTTTTTTTTTATTAAGTGAAAGAGAAAGCCTTAAAAAGGCAAAACATAAACATTTGACGATATAAATATTTATAACTAAACTTTTATAATAAACACTTAATTATAAATTTTTAATGGATTTTGTTTAATTATTGACTCGCAATTAGTTTGTACGTATGTAAACATAAGTATTAAGCTGTTTAGTTTTTAAAGTAAAACGATGGTAAATGAAAAATCTTAATTGTGTTGATAACAAAGTTTTAAATTATAAAACCTTTTAAATATGACTAAAACCTAGATAAGCAGATAAAAATATTTTAACTTGTAAGTATTTGTTTCTTGTAAAATCAGTAAGAGTTATAATTATTTTTAATGTCTTTTTAACCATAAGTACAAATAAACCTCTTGTCTCTTTTTTTAAACTTAAGATTTACTACAACAAAATTTTTTGAAACTATTTTTACAGGCACTTAATTAAAAGTGATTGTTTATACAACATATTTTAGAAAAAATATAATTTAAAAGTTTTTACTTTATAACATCTTGTTTAGTTTTATCAAACACAAATATAATTATAAAGCATTTAGAAAATAATTTTAAATAAAAAAGTACTTTTTTTAGCTAAAAATTTTTGTATTTTATTAAAACTTGCAGTCTTTTGTACTCGAATTTTCGACTTATTTAGTCATATGACATAAAATGAACTAAAGATAAACAGAATCTTAGTTTTTAGACAATTCAAAAAAAAATATGCAAGACCTAGCTGCTGTTTCAAAAAGCTCTTAGTACATTTTCATAGTAAAATTTTACAGAATAGAATTAAATAGCAATAGTACTACCTTAAAAACGCAAAATATAGCTGATATAGTTTTTGACATTGGTTAGTTGAAACAAAAAAAAAACTCATTTTATTCATACAAAGTTTACTCACTAGAAGCTATTATTATTTATCTAGAAGTGGAACCATTTTACCAAATATGTTTGTTTATTTATCTCTATAGGAAGAAACTAAACTATTAAAAGCCTTTATACTACTTGACAGGTAATTTTCAACCTAAAAACTAAATATTTTAGTACATACCTTTTATATTAATTAAATTGTTTGCTTACTGCATAGCTCAAACTTTAAAACTTAAGAGTTAGTTTGTTTAGGCATGCTATACAACTATAATAAGAATAGTTTAAATACTTGCTTATAATCGAAGCAAAACTTTTAAAGTATACTAAAATCTATATTTCATATGTTGTATGTACGCTGTTAAGGTACATATTGAACTAATTTTTTTTTATCGAAAAACATGGCTAAAACGTATCTAAGAAAGCTAAGTTTTGCTTAGCAAATTTAATTGTTTAACTACCACACTTAATAATTAATTTTTTGTAGTGCTATTATCAAAATTTTTGTCATTTATATTTAAGCTCGCTAGACCTTTTAAACCAGTTTTATATTTTGATAAAATTCTTCTTTATATACAATTTGCAACTTATAATTAATAGATTACTCATTTTATTTTATATTTTATTTTCACAAAGATTTTCAAAACTATACTAGTTTCATTTTCAAGTGATAGATGTTATCAGGGTTTCCCAAACTCATTTACTAAATCGCCCCCTTTTCAGAAATTTGAAAAAAACCGCCCCCAATGATTTTATAAAGTATTTTTTTCTACTTGAGTACGCACTTTTAAGCTAAAAAAGTTGTATTCTTGATATAACTTAGTCTGGAACTTCTTATGCACGCACTTTTGTGCTATGCTTAAAGTAATTTATAGGGCTTGAAAAAATAATTTACAGTTATATGAAACTAATGAAACCTTTAGGTTAGTTGTGGACAAGTTTTGTAGTCACCAAGTCAACTAAAAAGTCCTTTCTAGTGTCGACTTGTTAAAAAAATGTACTTGCGGGCTGCATAATTTGAAAAACTAACATATAAGAAAGTTAAAAAACTCGAGCAAATTTGTAATAAATTGATTTACTAATATTGTGATCTAGGAAGTACAATAGTGAACTGAATACCAAAATGTTAAATGTTTTATTTTAATTAAAAATAGTTAAAGGTTTTACAGTTAATTTTGTGAACAGAAAGAAATTTCGTGAAAATTTAGTTTTGTAACTGTAGCAGTCTTTTCGATGGCTTATTTAATTCTGTTCAAAAATGAATTTGTTTTCTAGCTATCGATCTATAACAATTTAACAGAAGAAAATAGTGAAAAATTAATAGCTTGGATTGAAATATTAAAAAAACAACATATTTTAATTGTCAAATTTTTTTGAATTTAGACAACAACATAGCTAAAAGGAAAAGCTATAAACAACAACTTAACTTCCTCCCAAATGATTGGATACTTTTGCCTTAGTTTTTGTTGAGTCCAAAAGCTTTCATAGCTTTTATATCGTTCTTTGGAAACATTTACTTTAAGCTCAAGGTCAGTTTGTAAGTCTGAGAAAGTTTCCTGTAAGTCAACGTCTACTTCAAAAAGATCTGCTTCGAAGGGATCCATAATCCACTTCGGTACGTTTAATTGAAAAACGTTAGTAAACAGTTTATTAATGTCACCTTTAAGCTGTTCCAGATGAGATGAAAATACTTCTACTTCACCTTCACTTATTTGAAGTTTTAAGTTTTCCAAACTTGCAATCTGTGAAAACTGATTATTTTGAAATATTTTCAATACAGTTCTAGTTGGTTTCTGAAACTGGTTGTTTTACTTTTGACTTTAACAAGATTCAAGTTTTTAGCTTGTTAAGTTTTGTTCAGATTGTTGATCTTACCATATAAGTCTGACATGTAAGCAATGTCTATTTTTTTCTTTAAACAAGATTGTCTGCCAATCCCAATACCTTATCCTTTTCAGAAAAAAAATCGGTAACTGAATTAAAAACAGCCAAAAACTTACTTAACAGTTTCCTTTTGATAACCATTTCACTTCTGTATGTATTATCAACATATCAAAAACCTCATTATTGTCATTGCACAGCTGTTTAAAAAGACGACTTTGTAAAGCATGCCCTTGTATTTTGTTGACAGCTTTTATCACAAAGTTGAATGAGTCATTTAGACGGACGCTCAATTTTTTTACAACTAAATGTCTGCGATGAATATCGCAATGAATAGTAAAAATACCAGGGTTTAACTCTTTTCATAATTTTATCACCATAGACGTTGTACCATAAACGGAGCACCATCTGTTGCAATTCCTATAAGAGGTTCTAAAAGTATTTTATATACTTTAAAATATTTTTTAATTTTTCAAACAAAAACCTTACTGTGCTATGCGTTTCCATTAGTTGGGAAAACGCTAGTTCTTCGTATGTTGTATCATCAACTATTAAACGCACCCAAACAAGAAAATTAAATTTAATTTCCGGCAAAGTTGACTCGTCAACCTGAATCGAAAAATATTATTGCACATCATTCGAACTAACTTTTGTTCAACACATTCTGACGTTTCATCTATACGTCTTTTCACAGTGTTTTTGCTTGAACGAATAGAACGAAAAACATTACTGGTGTTTTTATAATGATTGACTCTTTCCAGACCTGTTTTTAAGATAGGAATAAACGTTTTTTTCTCAAGTGGTGTGAGGCAGTCATTGTTTAGCAACTACGAGAGACAGATAATAAGAAGCTTATTGTCCATCAGCAATACTTTGTGTAGATTTCTTGAACATGCTTGTGATTTTACACTATTTTGTTTTCTCATCTCGACGTTTTCTGAAAAACTCTACATTCTTATCTACATGCTCAGAATAAAATCTATACTTTACATGAACAAAATGAACTTTTTTGGTTTTAGTTTTACCTCAAGGTCAAACATTTAATGGCAAGCTAAGATTATTAAAATAATAAGAAAGAAAGTAAAAATGTTATGACAGCCCAAAAATATAAAATCGCCCCCTTTCTAGTTATCGCCCCCCCCCCCCCCCTTTCGCCCCTCTACTAAAATTCGCCCCCCAACTTACTAAAATCGCCCCCAGGGGGGCGATATCGCCCACTTTGGGAAACCCTGTGTTAAATGAATTAGATTTTTTTTTGTTAGTAAACATTTTGAAAATAAGTTTGAATTATGACGTATGAATAAATTCAAATAAATACAAACTTTAGATATTTAGCAAGTAAAACTTAATTAATAAACTGTTAATAATTTGCTTTTCCATTTAATGCTTTTGCGTATTTAACTTAGGTCGCTCTTCCTTAATCAATATTGATTCCAGGCTGTAGAGTTCGATTTGTTTACTTCATTTCAAAACTTTAAAGTTTTGAACTATGTCAGATTTTTGACAGTGTGTGCAACTTAAAAGATGTTCAAATATTGCGCTGTAGTCTGTTCCGCTGTAGTCTGTTCCGCAGTAGTCTGTAATTCGTCGGAAGATTTGCCGGGATGCTTCTCCAATGTAGGAGATGCTCTGATCTGCTTCCTATGATAGTACTTCTTCTTTTTGTTTACAAGAATCAAAAAAAAATCTCGACTAAATGTAATAAAAAATAGTTACTTTTATACTTTCTGTTAGATTTTAAATTTAGTTTAAAGTTTTAATTTTACTTTCTTAACAACTCCTTAAAAACTACACTAGACTATAAAAAGACGGAAAAAGGACTCGTTTTGTACTTAAGTGTTTCTATTTCTTTTCTGATGATTTTTATTTTTAAAATCTTAAAAAAACTTTAAAAATAAATAACTTAACTGTCAGATTTAAATCTTGAAAAAAACTATTTGTATTAGAAAAATTAAATGTGACATATTTTTTAACATTACTTATTTATTTCTAAAGTCGAACTACGTTTTTAATACAAATCTTAATATAAAAAAATCACTATTGGTATTACTCTTCCTATTAGAATTTTAAAAAATATGTTATGGTAATACGAAATAATAAAACTAGTTAAGCTAGTAAAAATCTATGGAACAAGATAGCAATAGATCATAAAAAAAGTTTAATACTTTAATTGTTAAACTACTAGAAATAATATCAAAAAAAGCAGAAACATATTTCTTATATATAATGGTGGTCAAAATTCAACACATTCATGTTACTAAATAAAAAAATTGAGGATTAAAGTAGTAAATTTTCACTATAAGCTTTTAAACATTGATAGTCTGCGGTCGTTGTTGAAAAACTGAAACTTATATTTATATATTTTTTAGACAATTTAACAAATGATTCTTTGAAAAAACTACAAACTTCATTGCACATAAAAATTCAAAACGTTTTTGAGAGTTTTACTTTTTTTGTCAAAAAACAAAGAACCTATATCCTGCACATTGGGCTTGAAAAAAATCGTTATTTCTCAAATTTCTTAACTATTTTGCTGGTAGTATAAACAGTACAACTAGTGATGACTCTGTAATATTCATCTCTGACCTCTGACCCTAATTCTGTTGCTTCTTTAAAGCTAATCATATAAAAGTTAAACAAACATTGTCGTATTAAATATTTGATAACATTTAGCGTTTAAAAACAAAACTTTTACTTGATTTATTTTTGTCTTAAAATTTTTGTTTTATGAAGTTTATTGCAAAGAGAGTAAAACTCTTGAAAACGTTTTAAAACTTAATGTGCGATAAAAATTTGTATATTTTTTTAAAGAATCATTCGATTATTTATCTACCTGATGCCGTGAAAAAAATCACATAACATCGTTGACAATGTGTTAGATAGAATTAATTTTTTTTTTTATCAATAGTTATTCTTCGAACTTTGTTACTAACTATTATAAAACAGTTACAGGTACAACAAAAAAATATAACACTTTTTTTAGCTTCAGTTCGTTTTACGAAGATTACTTAAGAAGCAAGGCTCTTACGAAGTTTTACTTTGTATTGTTGTCATAAGTACAAAAAATTCTTATGAATAAGTTATCATTTTTTTATCTTATAATTTTCAACCTAACATTACGCTTATTATTTTAAAAATTGATTTATCGTTATTATTATTTAGTTTATTGAACGATAAAAAAACGCTCAAAATGTTTATTGCTCGGATATGGTGCACAAAAAACCTTTCGGTTATCGAGTCGTAGTTCACGGATAACTTTTAACGTCTTTCCAGGGCGTTAGATCGATTAGTTTTTGGATTTTTTGAAGACTTAAAGTTTAAACTTTGTAAACTGGAATAACCATCGTTATTTAATATGTCTTAAACTTATACTAAACTCTTAATAAGGCAATAGCTCTTATACTTTTAATATTTGCTACTAACTGATCTCTTAAGTAAAATTCACGTGCACAACAACTTTAACTTTAATGTTTATTTTTAGAAATCTACATAATACTAACGACAAACAGATTAAGCATTTTAAAGTTTGTTAAATACTTAATTATAAAATTTAGAATATTAAATAATGTATATATCAAGAGGAAATGTACTTTTATATCCGTTATAACTGTACAATATACAATTATAATTTTTTAAAGATTCTAAACGACCTAAAGTTAAAAAGGTACTTGGATTGATTTAGTACTATGAACAAACGAAATCGAACATAAAGTATAATTTAAACTTAATAAATAAGGTAATTTATAGTTATAAATTTAACAATAAGTAGTCAAAACGGTTTTTCAACGACGCGAAAATTATTACAGTAATTTTAAAGTCAGTATTAAAGAAAAGTTTTATTAGCATCTTTTTGTTTTCTTTTTAAATTGACTTCATAATATCAGTCGATTTAAAATTATTGTTAAGCTTGTTCGAAAACATTTGAGTTCTTATACGATAATATTTAGTTTTTCAAAACTTCTATTTTATCACCTGATAAAACAATAAAATAAGAGTTAAAAATTGAACTTTTTGTTAAAAGCAAGGACTGGTATTCATTTGTATACCAACAATTCAATGAATTATTAGGATAAAACTGTTTTTGATTTCTTAAATAAGCATTTCAAAACTTAACAAAACTAAATAGTACCCCTTGCACTTATAAAACAATTTTTTTCTTATCATTTCTAACCCGCGGTTATTTCTAACCCTATCACTTCTAACCAAATTATTTCTAAGCCGATTATTTCTAACCCGATCATTTTTAACTCGATCATATCTAATCCGATCATTTCTAACCCGATCATTTCTAACCCAATTATTTTAGTCTGTATTTTTTTCAAAAACAAACTTATCTTAACAAAGTTGTTCTTATATTAAAATATAGTTTACTCTGTCTTAACCAAAACTTAATGTTTATATAGTTTTTATTGAAATAATTTTTTAATAATCATTTCATTTCAACTTTCTATAATTTCAAACTAATTTCCTTATATTAAAGTTTTTCTTCATATCAATTTATTCAAATGTTTACTCAAATAGATGTTTTTTTGACTAAATAAGATTTACTAGTTTTAAATTCTTTTTAAATTCTGCTTTGTTGAATTCTCAAAGTAAGTTTTTATAACTATACTTAAGTTATATCTTCTTGTCATTTACGTAATTAAAATATATTTTTCATGCAAGTAAATTTTAAAGATTAAACTGCTACAAATGTAGTATTCAGACACAAAGATCTTCATTAAACAGTCTATAAGTTACGCTGTAAGTCTAGCCCAAGCGTTGTATAGTCGTTGATTAATCTATTACTATTTAATAGCGGGTAAGTTTCTACTTTAAGCTTAGAAACTTGCAAAAATTGTTTTACAACTTGCACAGACCTTTTTATATAATGGAATTTTAACAGTCATTAAGCTAACTTGAATACTTTTGTTTTATTTAGTAAAAAGTCATAACTTTTAGTTAGAACTACTTAAACAGACTTGTCTATTAACATAAAAACTCTAAAGGTTATCAAATCTCGTTTAGTTAATCTTTTGAAATTTTTTCAATTAAGTTCAAATAATATCGAAATTACTACTAAAATTAGTACTTAAGTTGATATATATACTTTATTAAAATTAAATTTACTTTACAAAAACAGTTTTCATGATCTTTTGCTCGTAATTATACTTAATTTAAGTATTTTTTTCTTTAATTATTATTTTTTAATGTTATTCCGCATCTGCTTACATTGTTTAAAATCTTTTTAATAAAGAAAAGTATATAAATATATGTAAACATACATTTAAATTTAGCTCTACTTAAAACAAAAAAAGTGAATCAAATGATAATATTTTTCTTGTATTATATAAGATAAGCTGAAAAATAAAACAAATAATAACGGGACGATATTTGATCATCTTCGCACTTGTTTAAATGTCATAGATTTTTTTTTAGGTTTAAGTAGAAATTTACTAATAAAAAAAATGCTAGATTCAATCGAATTTACATGTTTTTGCAGATTTTTAATCGACATAGCTGTTCTATAGGTTTTATTTAAAATGGTTATATCTTAGTTGTTATTTTTTAGTACATAAAACAAAAGTATTTAAGTTCGCCTAATGTTTGTTTTAATTCCATTATCTAAAAGGTTTGTGTAGTTTGTAAAACAATTTGTGCAAGTTTTTACGTTGAAAATTGAAACTAACTGACTATTAAGTAGTAACAGATTAGTCAACAACTATAAAAAAACGCTAGGGCTAGACTTACATCATAGCTTATAGATGTAATATGAAAATTTTGTGTCTGAATATCACATTTGTAAAGGTTTAATTAAAAAAAACTTTTACGTTTAACGTTGAAATTTTTCTAGCTACGTAAATGAAAAAAAGATCTAACTTAAATATAGTTGTGACATCATATAACAGCTTACTTTAAGAATCCTACGAAGTAGAATTTTAAAAAGCTTTTAAACCGTTTAGTAATTACGACAATCATTCTAAAATAAGGGGAAATATTAGTCTTTTTTTTGACTTAAAAATTTCAATTTACAGCAATTTATTTTTTCTTAAAGAATATTTTTAAAAGAATTTGATTGCTAAATGATACACTTAAAATTAACTATGTTTTTTTTTCGAGTTCCGGTATATTGGTTCAGTGCTAGTGCCCATAGAAAAAATGGAACATTTTGGTTTATTTTTGTTTTGCGTGTAATATCTCGAAATATAAATATAGTTTTTTACTATTTTTTGTCAATATTCATCAGTGAATTGACTTCAGTAGTCAGTTTTTTTTAACAAACTCAATATTTTTGGGATGTGGTTATTTATGTTAATTTTTTAGTTTTGGTTTGTTACTAGGGTCTTCTTACTTAGTCAAAAAATGTTTTTAAAGAAAATCTAAACTCACTGACAAATAAGTATATATTTGTTAAACACTAAAAAAAAAACGCTTTATTTTTTAATGCTACGCAAACTAAGAAACATTTATAGACCCTTTTGTGGTTTTCAGTTTGCGTAGCATATTTAAAATGAATTAAAATTGCAATTCTTTTTAATTTTTGACAAAAATATCTTTATTCGTAAGTGAATCTAGGTTGAAAAAATGTTTTGCAGGAAGACCTAAATTAAAGACGAAAACTGAAAAACACCAAATCAAAAATATCACCGTATCCAAATATCACAAAAACTAATAAGTTATATAAACAAAGACGCTGACTATTAAAGTTGATACACTGAAGAGTATTTGAAAACCTTAGCAAAAAAACATATGTATTTTTCGAGATATAACACTATTACTACACTACGCAGACTAAAAAAATTCAAAAAGTCCAACTTTTTCTAAGGGCTCTAACACTGATCGAATAAACCCGCAAATGAAAAAATCCTAACTTATTTAGCTGTATCATTTAGCTATAAAATTTTGTAAAAGCATACTTTTAGAACAGAGATAAGAATTTTGTATTGAGGTTTTTAAGTAAAGAAAAATGTCTCAAACTTCCTTTATTTTAGAGTGGTTTTTGTTTAGTAAATAACCAAAAAAAGTTTAATTTAAGCAACTTGGTATAAAAATAAAGTCAAAATAAGGAAATCTATATAAGCTATAACAAGATGAAATTAAATTAACATTAAATGTATATTAAGTAGAACTATATAAATACTAAGGTTTGTTTAAACAAAACAAACTTTAACTTCAATAAAAGAACAGTTTTATAGGTTTAGTTTAAAATAAATCCTAAATAAAATATTTATAAACAAACAAACTTTTGCTGATTGATCGATAGAAATGATCGGCTTAGATATTATCAGATTAGAAATGATCGGATTAGAAGTGACCGGGTAAGATCGGGTTTAATATGAATATGGTAGAAATGATAGGGTTAGATATGGTCGGGTTAAATATGATTGAGTTAGAACTTTAGAAGTGATCGGGTCAAAAGTGATCCGATAGTAATGATTAAGTTAAAAATGATTGGGTTAGATATTGGGTTAGAAATGATCGGGTTAGAAACGATCGCGGGATAGAAATGATAAGCTCCCAAAATAAATACACTTATTAAAAAAAAACGTATTATAATTAACAAATTGCATGCATTTAGATGAAATTTAGCTTAAAAGTTTTAAAGTAAAGTAATAACAAATAAATTTCTCTATAGGTAGCTTTGATTTTTTTTATTTAAACCGTCTAATATTTTTTACGTGATCATAACATAAGTAAAAAAAAACAACTATGTTTTTTTGAAACTAGACTATTAAGTACATTTTGCATAAATAAACTTTATATTTACTTTTGTAATTAAACTATAGTATTTCTTATACTTTTCTCACAACAACCTAATAATTAATAATAATAAATTAATAATAATAGCAGTAAATTGGTTAATTAAAAAGTTACAATTTAAGTCTATGTTTTATATCAACATTGTAACATAAAAATGGTTTTGCTAAATATTTAAAAAAATTTTAAAAACTTTAAATTAGCTGGGCGTTTTTGTGTAAAGTTTTTAGCTTAATACTTTAAAAAAGAAGATGAGAGAAAATTACTGCTGAATAGAAAGTTAGTTTAATAACGGCTATTGAACTGTTTTAGCACAAAAAAAAAACTATGATCTAAACAAGACTTAAAATATACAGAAAGCTTTTTTTCAAATAACTTTTTTTGTTTTGATTTAATTTAGTGAATGCAATATATATTTTTCTACAACTGAAAAAAAAAAATTAACTTTGGGTACCAAATTAGTAAGACTAAGTGCTTTCAAATAAAGCAAAAAACTTATGTTGTACAGTACTTATTCACTTATCCGGTAGCTTACTTATGCGGACAGCTTCAGTCGAGAAGAAAATTCAAAAAACTTTCAGTATCAAACGCAAATACTTTTGTGTGATACAAATATTTAAGCCTTCATGCTGTAAGAAAACTTAAAGTGATTTTATAAGTTTTACAATTATGTATATTATTATGTCGTAATGATACTATTAAAGCTTAAACAAAACTTTTGTTTAAAACTAGCTTAGTTATCAAAAACCTTTGTATGTAAAGTAAGTCAGTTTGAAATATTTTTTAACAACTTTATCTAAAATATGACTTAAATTTTTTAATTTAAATTTTAAAGCCTTTTAATAGTTGATTAAACTCTAAGTTTTTTTAGAACATAAGTGTATAACAGTTCTTTTATGTTTGATTTAAATTCAAAGTATGTTATAAAAGTTGTCAATTTGAACACTTTTTGTTCAAGATGAGGTGCATGACAATTTTTTTAATTTTTTATTCATTTATAAGTTGTATAAGTTTGACTCACTCAACATGCCAGATTTTATAGTAGACAAGACATCAAAAAGAAAACGAGTTACACTCACCATTAAAAATAAACCAGAAATTTGTAAAATGGTAAAAAAAACAATGTGCCTAAGTCTTTTATAAGGAAAAGTTTAAAATAGGTAGGTAGCTTATCTGTATGAGTCATACACTTTTGTCATATACTTAATGTCATACTGTATTGAGTGTATGACACTTTTCAAAATGTTATACAGTATGATATTTTGAAAAGTGAAGAAAAATTAAAAAAAGTTTAAAGCAGAATAAGAGGAGCTGAGCTTTTTCTATTTATCATGCTTTGCATAATATACAGCAGTTACATTCTTTTATGAAAAAATATGACTAATTGTTTCTATACGGAAAAATGTTTATCCGGACATGTTTACAGAAAAATCTTGCCCAACATGTCCGGATAAGTGAATAAGCACTGTATTTTATAATAGAGTAGCGGTTGGCAGCCTTTTATAAGTCACGGGTCAGTTTTCCTAGAAAAAAATGCTCGCAGACCGCATTGCATAAAATAAGTCTTTTCTGGGCCGCAGTTATTGCAAAAAGGTGTAATTAACATTTTAGTACTATTTTATACCAAAAATAAGCTAAAGTAAGCTCATATCAGTGAATTATTTAAAAAAGAATTTTACTGTAAGCTTTTAACAAAAAATTTTAATTCTGTTTTGTAAACATTTTTTTTTTGAAGTTTTGTTTGCCGGCCAATGTAAAACAGTAGTTTGAATTTTCTATGATTTAGCTTACTAGTTCAGTTATACATTAGGGACTTCTTAAACTAAAATCTTTAACAGTTACTTTAAAGAAGAAAACATAGTAATCTTACTAAGCAGGTCAATGCACCCAAAACCTAAACTTCCCTACTGTTCACAATATTGTATGTTTTTATAAAAAATTAACGTAATTTTTGATATATAAGCAATCATAGTTAGAGAGTTATTTAGGTTCTGATGGAAGAAGAAAAAGAACTGTTTCATTATTTTTTCCTCCTACTACAGTTTTTTATCAATCTTTATAGAAATTTCTCAGTCTAATCTTTGAAAGTTTAAAAAAAATCAGTCTGAAGAATATAAAAAATAATTTACTTAAGTTATTTTTAAATATAAATATATATATATTTCATTTAATAAATAAATAATTACCAACAGCTTATATATTAGTATTGGTGTTTGTCTTAATCTTTTTTTTTGGGCTGATTGCTGTTGGTCTTATAAACTGAGTGAAGGTAGAGCTAGATCGGTATAGGTTGGTTTTATTATTTTATTTATTATATATACTTTTTAAATTTGTTTCTTGTACATAAAATTTGATAGTATTGTTTTGTCCTCATTGACAGTGTGATTAAACGAGTAGATATATTTTTTTTCTTTTGTAAGTCTATTTTGTAGTTTTTTGTTTACTATATATTAATTGTCAATTTGTTCAGAAGATGGAGATTTTAAATTTAGAAGTAAAAACTTCATATTTTTTAGACATTCTGGTTATTTAATTTTATTTGTTAAAAATTACTTTTAGGTTTACAAACAGTTTATTTAACTCAATTAAATACTTTTATTATTACTTTATTTTTTTCAGAATATTTGTGAAGTTTTATTATTTTGTTTTTTAAATTTAGCTGTTTATTGTTAGAAGTGATTTTATTTAAAGTAGTTTAAACAAATTCTATCAATTATTAGTGCTAGATTTTATTGTTTAAAACTGAATTGTTTACAAATCTATAAAACAGACATTTTTTTTTTTGCTCGATTTTTATATACCTACAAACACATATACTAGAAATTTAAAGACACTTTTTTAGAATACATGGCGCTCTTTCAGTTTTATGACATTACTGAATATTTTATGTATACTGACATTACTAACTCTCCCCATTTATTCAATTTTGAGATATCTGTTGCATTTTTTGTGGTTGCTCTTGTAGAAAGGGCAACAAGAAAAATGTGAATGTACATGATCATAAAAATAGAAATCTAGGGGAGGAGACGGTGTGGAGCCCATGGTAGACTATGGTTTCCAAGGTCAATATTGGCAGTAATGGGTTAAAAAAGGGTGCTTACCATTTTTAAACTTAAAAAAAAAAAATTGTATATACAGTTACTTTCTAAGTTTTTGTTTTTATTTTTTCATTATGTTTTAAAGTTAGCTCAAAGAATTAGTTACAAGTAAATGGTGTGCAGCTCGATGACCGAAAGGTCTTTCTCCATACCAATCCATCGACCTTAGTCGTGAGCGTTCACATTTTTCTTTCTTTCTTTCTAATAATAACAAATTATACAGTATCCTTCTTTTATTACACTGACATATGTTTCTGTGTGTTAAACGAGTCAACACACTTCAACTGAGCTCTGTAAAAATAAAATCTGTAAGGAAAGAATAGAAGCTAAAGTAGGTAAATAAATGTGTCCATTAAGAATAAAAATAATTGCTACAGGTTTTTATAGGTTTGTAATACCTATTAAAAAACATAGCAATTATTTATTTTTTAATGGACTCTTGGACATACCTACTTTTGCTTCTTTTCTTACAGTACAGACAAATAAAAATACAACCCTTGGTAACAAACCTAAAATCTCAACAATAAAAACCACAAAGTTTAAGAAAACCATGAAGCTCAAATCCCTAAGCAATTGTTCACTACAATGGAAAAATTACACCAACAGTCCAACCATGCGGTCACTGTCACCAGAGTGATTTCACAATTAGTTCTTGTAAAAAACATTAAACTAGTATTATCATGAATACATTAACCTTTAATTACTATCTTAAAAACCATTAAACTACTATTTTACTGTAATATTACTTGTTATTTTTATGACTTTCTAAATATTGTAAGAACATTAAAAGTTGGAGGCCTATAGCTCAAAAGTTTAAAGGAGATATATTGTTTAGTGAATTTATAAGTTTTTTAGGTTTGTATTGGAAATATTTTACAAAAATTACTATGTTTCCTGATAATAACTGAAATGTGTTTATTATATAAAAACTAACTTATAGTCATACTAGGTGTTTTGTTTAAAGATCAATGTAAATTTTTGTAAAGGTTGACCTCCTTTGACCTTAATCATAATATGTTTTTTTAAGTTGTAGGTTTTTGAAGTTGTATTAAAAATAAAATTTTTTAGACTGTTTATAATAAATGTTTAGCATGCAACCATTTATCAATTTTTTTAACTCCTTATTAACAACAATAAGCAGGATCACAATCTATGTTGGAAACTCAAGCAGGCATCGTTACCAATTAATATCATAAAAATTTCTGTAGTAAAAAGTATCATAAATATATATATAAGAAACAGGGTTGCCACTCGGTCAGGAAAAGTCAGGAAATCAAGAAAAGTCAGGAAAAATTGAAAAAAATGACAAAAGTCAGGAAAAAATGGGGGGTTTTGAAAAAAAGTCAGGAAAAGTCAGGAAATTTGATAAAATTAAAAAAAAAAGTCAAATTTAAATTTAATTTTACAAAATTCCTTCTTTTCCAAAGCCTTCAAATGGTAAATATTAATTAAAAGTCCTTTAAAGTCAGAAAAAATTCCAACATTTTCCTAGAAATTTACAAAAATATTTAATTTTATTTCCAATGCCTTCATCTGGTATAAATTAGTAAAATATTCTTTATAAAACTGCAAAAATGTTCTATAAACATGTTAAACAGCTTTATTTAGTTTCAAGTGTTAGATTATGTATTTAAGAATAAGTTTAAGAGTTTGATTTAGATAAGTCAGGAAAATTTTGGTAAAAAGTCAGGAAAAAGTCAGGAAATTTTTCTCAGCTTGATCAGTGGCAACCATGAAGAAACAACAAAGGACCTAAATAAGAACCTAACAGAAATCCAACATTCACAGTTTTATGCTCAGAAACAAAAGGTTTAGAACAGTTGATTGGCTATTACATTTTAAATAGATTTTAAGAAAGTTAAACATTGAACATTTTATATTTTGTTCTTTAACTTTTGATGAAAGTTTTACATAATTTAAGTTATTAAATGCTTTTAATAAATCAAAAATATAGAAAAATATTGTCAATTATTACCACCAGAGTCAATTTCATCAACAAATTGATTTACAGCTAGTTTGCGTAGTGTTTTTCATAAATGTGTGGCCTGATGGCGTAGGGGTCCTAATGACGGCTTTGAAAACTCTCTGAGTTGACCATTTCAATATAAAAATCCATAACTGACACATATAAAAAACTATACTATGAGAAGTTGAATTTAAATAAGGTGATTATTTGTTCTTTTTTTAATTTTAACTTCGAAATAGATATTTAATTTTATTTTAAGTGTTTCACTTTATATATTACTTCTTAAAGTTTATATTAATAATTATATTATTGTGATGGTGGACAAAGTTTAATTTAATTTTTCCCAATCTTTTTTCCTGAAGATTTATATATTAGTAACAAAAGTACTTATAGGCACAATTTTAAAGTAACATACTAAGAGCTCTTAAAAAAATCTCAATGTTCATTGTTACAATATGATAAATCAGCTACTTTTAAATTTAATTTTTGATGAAAAAATAAAAAAAATTGTAGATCTGTATCATTAAGACCTAAACTTCTGATATTTCTTACCATATAGTTTATTTTGCAGTCTCTTTTATTTTACTTTTTTTATGGTTAGGTTTTTTTAGATTTTCAACAACAACTCTGTTTAAATCAATACAAAAATTAATTACAAGAAAATACATTAAGTTTATTTTTAAAAACTTGTTGCTGTTTTTGAACTTAATTTTAATTTTTTTATTGAGTAAACTTACAATTAATATTCTTATGTGTACACAGAAGAATTCAGAGTTTCAAATGTTAATTTATATGAAGTAGTATAATAAATCCATTTTATAAAAAAACTCTGTGCAGATATGATTTCTATTGTCATTAAGGGAAGTTTTAAGTTTAGTTTTAAATTTAGTTTTGACCAAAACTATTTTGTGAAAAATTTTAAGAAACTTTGTTTTATCTATTATACAGGGTTGCCACTTTACCTGGAAACCTGGAAAAACCTTTAAAAACCTGGAATTTGACAATTTAAGCATAAAAAACCTGGAAAAACCTGTAATTTGAGAAATTTTGAAAAAAAACTACTTGTAATTTCAAACAAAAATCACTAAAAAAACCTGGAATTTTAACAATTTTCACATATTTAGTAGTCAAATTTCAATTTGATTAAAAAAATTTATCATATAAATTGAAGATTTTTGTCATCATCAAAAATATTTTATATTAAAAAACATATTTAAAGTAGCTTAACAGTATCTTTTTAATGTTTTTATACTATTTATCAGAGTTTCTTACCTTTAACTCTAAAAAACTATAAATAGTCCCAAAAATGTATACTTTTAAAAACCTGGAAGAAATTTGGAAAACCTGGAAAATTTTTTTAAAAAACAAGTTGCAACCCTGATTATAAAAAACAATAATATTTGTTTAACATATGTTTTAGTGTTTTATATATTGACTTTTAAACAAATGTTATTGATTTTATACTCAAAATGATCAATTAGTTAGATGTTGTGTTTGTTATTAAACTATAATTTGAAATCTGGTATGAAACTTATAAGTATATTATTAATCACAGAATCAATGCTTTAATATTTCATAAAATGATTTCATCTTTATTTAAAAAACCCCTTTCAAGTTTGTCTAGACATGGGATTAAAACAGGTTAGATTTGATTATATTATATTAAATATTTAAATAATTACAAGTTTTTTGTTGACGTAAAGTTTTGTAATAAAACTGTGTAATGCTTTTTGTTATATTTTCTAAATAATTTTAATCTTTTATTTAATTGTTGATAAACTCAGGTTATATAGCTAGATTTTATTAAATAGGTACCACTAAGTAAAATTAAAGATGTATAAAGTAACCAAATATAAGTAAGAGTTGAATGAGTAACAATAGTCTAAAATTGTATAATTAAACATTTTATGTTAATAATTTTAAAATACTGTTTTTTAATTTGCTTTGCTTTAATCAATTTTAAAAAGCATATTAAGTTATTTTCTTGAGTTCAAGCACAAGTATGTATATAATACAACAGTTTTAATATGACATTTGAGCAAAAAAAATAAAATTTGAAATCTGAAGACTATGACACCTAAAGCTGTTTTGGTCTGAAGAATTTTCTAAGACCAAATTATGCTACAGACCTTTTAGTTGCTGTCTATGTCCTGTACACTTTGAATACTTAAGTGGTTTGTTAATTAAATCTATTAAAGTCTGATAAAACTTAAGTAATCTACAAAATTATATAAATTTTATAGGCATACCAAGAAATTCCACCTGATTACAATTTATAAAAAGATACAATACAAAAAAAATTACTAATAAACCATTAGGTTCCATTACATCAACACTTACTATGTGGCCTAGAAGCATACCCTAGTTTTTGATTAAAAAATATTTTGATCTTTTTAAGAACTCAATTTTTGACAATATACTTAGAATATCTTTTAAGTGCACAATAGGTTGTCCTGAGAATCTAAAGATACAAGATATCATGTAAATAAAAGAAAGGGCTTACATAAGTCTATTTTTGTGCTTTTGAAAAAAAAAAAAAATTTTAGTAATGAATTGCTTCATATGCTTGAGAGTCTCGGTAAACTATATATTTATAAGTATGATAAGCTTTCCTCAAGCTTATCATAACTTAAGTGCTATGCAAACAGGTACCTCTTTGAATTCTTTCTGAATATAGGGTAACTGTGAGTATGTATGGATATAAAAATGTAAACAAAAGGGCATTTAAAACTTATTAATATACATTAATCTGCACATTACTATCTTTTTTGGTTTTACTACGATTAGCAATGCTAATATGTTAGCATCTCTTTTAAAACTGCATCTTTTGTAATGAGATCTGCATAATTTTTGTCCACTTTCTGTTGAAATGTTTAAATACTATTTACTGAGATTTGTAATTATCTTGAAGATCTCTAGCAAATTCTAGTGCTTCATGAAGTTGTTATTCTTTTTTCTATAATTCAATTAATTATTGCAATGCAAGAAATAAAAGCTGAAAAGTTTAAAATGTTCCTCAAGGAAAGCGCAACTTGATTTGACTTAAAAAAGACTATTTTACTAAGTTTTTGAGTAATTGTTTTTGAACTTTCTCCATCTAATCTGGGAATATTTTAATAATTCTTTTGGTCAGATTTTTTAGTTTAAATACAAAACTAATTACAAATAATTAAATAGTTTAAGTCATTATAATTGGTTTAAAGCATACTATACATTAAGGGCATAGGGGGGGGGGGGGTAAACACCTTTTTTTGAAAATTGATCTTATTTTATATAGTTTTTACTAAGCTACAAAATGCTTTTTACAGATTAAAAAATTCAAAATAATTTTTGAGATATAGCCGGTTAAATTCAGAGGCAAAAATAGGTTCCTTATGGGAGGCACAAACAAAAACGGCAAAAATAGACTATTTCACTAAAAATCTATCTTCTCCTACGCTTTTTGAGATAACTACCTCAAACTTTCAGGAAATGTTCCTTGATATATTTAGAAAATAGTGTCAAAAATAAAAACAAATATATTTAAAAAATAAACAAAAAAAATTATTTTTTTTTGTTTTTTAGTTATAAAACTTTTATTTTTATTATTTTTTAAATTTTGTTCTGACAGAATTTTCTAAATATTGCATGGAACATTTCCTAAAAATTTGAGGTAGTTATCTCAAAAAACGTAGGAGGAAATATATTTTTAGTGATTTCTAGTTATTTGCAGTTTTAGTTTGCACCTCCCATAAGGGTCCTATTGTTGCCTCCGACTATATCTCAAAAGTTATCTAGAATTTTTCAAATCTGTAAGAAGCATCTTGTAGCTTAGTATTTAACTACATAAAATGAAATAAAATTTCATAAAAAGGTGTTGACCCCCTTATGCCCTTAAGCTTTCTAATTTTGGTCATTGTAAATTTGTTGTAAAAAGATGTTGGACTTAAGTTTTCTATCTATTTACAAAAACGCCTTCGCACTATAAGTTTTACACTTGATTTTTTTAGTATTATGTTATAGTAAATATAGACACAGGGTAAAATAAATATAATGCTAAAATGAATTTTTATGCTGTTTTCATTAATTTAATCTAGTTTATTAATTTAAAATGTTACAAACCTGTGAAAAAAATAAACAATAAATTTATTTTATACATAAATTAAACCATTTTTTTTAAATAGTTAAATAAATTACACAAAAACCACCTAATTAGGATTTGATATACATTATATATATATATTATTTTTTTTTAGCATGTAGAACTCTTCTTACTGAATCTTACACCAATTACCCTCTGCTGAAACATTGTACGGTTGATCATGAAAATACGAAGTCTGTCTTATTTAGATTTATGGATTTCGACCATTGTTTAGAAAGAGGTTATCCAGCAACATCTTTAATGATTGACAGAATGGTCAATGAAATTTCAACAAAAGAACACATGGAAGCTCTGCGCTACTACGTTTATAAGTAAGACTACAACCTGATTTTTATCTTAGCATTTTATCTTAATAGTTAAGAATTAAAAAAATGATTCTAGTTCCATAGGAAATTTTATATTATAATCAAGTTTTAAAATCAATCAAATTTGTTTAAGTATGAGTTGATTTTCTATAAAAGTTAAAGTTTTAAAACATTCATTTTTTTAACTAAAATGGCTATTTTTTAATTGATAGAAAAATTAAATTTTAGTTAAATATTTTCATTTAATGTGTTACTTAGAAAAATTAGGTTTTTTACATTCATTGGAAATAAAAAAAAAATCAGTTTTAATTAACAGCTTGTAGAAAATAAGCATAAATATAGTAACTATTTGTAAGCATATTTTTAACTTATACATATGAAGTAGTAAATGGTATAAATTTATTATTTTGGCCAAACTTGTATCACTTTTACTTTTATTGCAAATTGAAAATATTCATATGCTAAAATATATCATTTATGTTGCAGCTGCCAAGCAATTAAATTGCAACTAAATATAAGTTATTTTTGAGTAATTAAAATTTGCTCTTGAATACATAATTTTTAATAAAACTATTTTTAAGAGCGCATTTGACAAAAAAACTTATTGTTAGTTTAAAGTGCTTGTATTCAAAATAATTAGTTTTAAACTCTTTATAACAGCATAGTATTTTCTGTGTTAGCTAAATGATATGTATTTTCAGCTTTCGTCACTCTATCAATGGCTACTATCTAAGGCCTTGGACTATTCATAACATAGTTGAAAAATCAATGAAGTTAGATTCTAGTATAGTTCTAAATATGTTGAGTCATAGAGCCCCTTATGGAGTTTTTCCTAATGTTTATTCAATAAATTTACTTCTAAACAAATTAATAAAAGAGGAAAACACTAAAGGTAGTATTTGTTACATTTTTTTTACATAAAATTTTATCATTTAAAAACTTACTTAAATAGTTTTAATTATAATTTATTTTTCAAAGTTGTAAATTTTACTAGTAAACTTGTCTTTGTACAATATTTATGTTTTTTTTTGAGTTTTATTAATCTTACATTTATCTAAGTTTTGCTAAACCAAGTTTTATAGAAAAACCATAATTCAATAATATTAAATTTGTTAAAATTCCAATTTTATTATAAAATTAAACTTAATTCATTCTGATTAATATTTTAATAACTTTTTGAAGAAAAACTTTATTTATGTATTTTAAATTAAATATATAGCCTTGTTTATCAAAATTAGAAAGACATAAATTTTACAGATTCAATGGAAATAATAAATATATTTTACAAAATAATTATACGTTACGAATTTATTTTTAATAAGGTTTTATTGAATTAAAAAGTATAAAAACAACACAACGTTTATTTTTATAAGATTAATTTATAGTGTTTTTAACTGTGCATACTTATACAAAACAATTTTTTTTAAATCTCAAATAGATAAAGAAATTAAAAAGTTCATAAAACTATTATGTTAAAAAGATGCTTGATAACTCTTCAAAATACTTATTTAATTTTTTTTAAAGTTTGTTTTTAATTTATTTGTATAGTTTCGGCAAAAGTCTATATTAAGATAAAATAGTGTTATTAAAAGCATATTTATACTTATATCATTATTAGTTGATTTATATTATTAAACTTATATTGTTAAACTGTAAAAATGTCCTGATATTTTGATACTAAGGGCGTAGGGGGGGAGGGGGTTCAACATTTTTTTACAAAAAATAAAACTAGCTCTTATATGAAAGCTTTAAGTACAAACTACAAGCCAGTTTTTATAGAAATATAACAATATAAATGTTTTATATTTATATATTTAACTTTTGAAATATTGTAGTTTTTGTAAAAAGTTTCTGATACAAACGTATAGACCGCAAATTTTTTAAATTTAATTTTCTTGGAAATTAAAAAAAATCACTACAAATCTATCTTCTCCTATATTTTTTAAGCTATAGACTTCAAAATTTCAGGAAATGTTCCTTTTTTAGTTTAAAAGACTTTGAATGTTGCAACTTTAAAACTTAAAAAAAATAAAAGTTTTGGATAATAAAAAGTAGGCGCTTTTTTTTATATTTTTAATTTTATACTTCAAAATTAAGGAAATTCCTGCTTTAATCTATCATTTTAAATTTAGTAATAAACTTTCTGTGAAAATTTGAAGAAGATTAGTTAAGAAATGAAGGATAATATAGATTTATAATGAAATAGTCTTTTTTCGCGTTTTTGGTTATCGCCTTCCAAAAGAACCTACGGGGTCACCGAATTTGATCGCTTATATCCGAAAAATTACTTTGAATTATTTTAAGCGGTTAAAAATGTCTGGTAGCTCAGATAAAACTCTATAAAATAAGATCAACTTGTAAAAATCAAGGTGGACACCCCTATGCCCTTAATATAAATATATACAGTAGACTACCGCTTAAGTACGCACTTTTTTTGGTACGCACCTCGCCTTAAGTACGCACTTACCTAAAGAGACAAAAAAAATTCTAAATTTTTTTAAACTTAGATTTTTTCTAAAGACTTGTTCCATAGAGTCATTTTTTAGCGCTTTTCACCCATTTTGTATAAATTTCTAAATTTTTTTTTTTCAAAAACTTTCAGAATATCTGCAAAAGAAAGGTTAATTTTAATGTGACATAATACAAAACTAGTTAATCACAAAAACTAGTTACGATTTTTATAAAGTCAAAATATACATATAAAAAGAAGCAAGAACAACAAAAAAACTTAAGTTAAAAAAGAAATAATTAGCATCTTATCATTGTGCACTTATACTATAAATGTTTCTATGATATTAACTTTCTCACAA
Organism: Thalia democratica; assembly: GCF_965202585.1. Taxonomy (NCBI): domain Eukaryota; kingdom Metazoa; phylum Chordata; class Thaliacea; order Salpida; family Salpidae; genus Thalia; species Thalia democratica. The sequence continues at coordinate 68,106,011 of NC_139165.1, forward strand.
AAACAGTCCTGAAACGTTTTTCTTTCATATGAAATAAATCAAATACTTTTTACCTAATGGAAAATTATAATAAATGCATTAACTAAACTTAGCTTGTCTGGCATTATGTAGAAACTTTTTATAAGAAAATTAATCCTTTTAAAATCTATTAAAAAAACTTGCAGATTAGAATTACGTATCAAATGTTAATTAAAAAAAAAAGACTTGTTTATTTGGTTTAATTATTTGGTGGCTAGTTGTAGGAAAGAAAACAAACAACTAAATTTCATATCATACTATGTCGTCAAAAAGTACGCACTACCCGTGCTAAGTACGCACTTTTAGGTCGGGTTCAATTTGCGTGCTTAAGCGGTAGTCTACTGTACTGTTTTAATTTACTTTTTCGTAATATAATTGAACAATTTAGTTAAAAAAAGTGTGGATGAAATTATTCAGCAAATTATTTGTAAAAAACTCCTAACCGCTAGGTTAAATATAGAATTTTTTCAATATATATGTATATATTAACCAAACGAAAAGAAAAAGCAAAACTTATAAAAATTGATTATAAAAAGTTTTTTGAAAGACTTTAGAAAAATTTAAATCATTATAACATATAATTTAATGACTTTCAGTTAAAACCAAAGGAAAATGCTTTTGTACTAAAATTTTAAAAATAGCTATCTTTGAAAAGTAAAAGCTTAAGCTTCTAATTAGCAACAAACAAATAATTTTAATTACAATTTTTTATAAAGAGTGAATGTTTAAAGGATCTAATGAAAAAAAGTATTTTTTACTAATGTCTTTAAACAAATAAATTTTATATGTAGTTTTTAAACTCATAACTCCTACAGACTCCTTACTTGTGGCGTTTCATCTCTTTTTACTTGAAATGCTGGAAAACAAAGTTTCGCAAGTTTTAGTCATGCAGTGCATAAAGAAATACTGGAATGAAAATTGTACTGACGATTCGCGCATTCCAGTATTTGAGAATTTAGAGGAACAGAGAAATATAGCTGGAATTTTGTACACAATTGGTATGATCTGATTTTAATTAAAATTCGAATTGTTTACTAAATTTAGGTATTATTTTGTTCATCGTTTTTACCAAGTATAAAAATTATAAAACACATTTAAACAAAAAGTTAAGTCTCAAAATTTTAATAGTAATGTTACAGTTCATAAATCATTTATATGTTTTATAATCTTGTATACATGAATCATTTTGACTATATAAATCTTAAAAAAGACACATTTTACCATTATCAAATAATGACCATTAAAACAGGTTTACTATCAGTTATAACCCTGTCAATTCTAACCCGATTATTACTAACCCGATCATATCTAACCCGATCATTTCTAACCCGATCATATCTAACCCGATCATTTCTAACCCGATCAAATCTAACCCGATCATTTTTAACTCGATCATATCTAACCCGATCATTTCTAACCCGATCAAAAATGTTCTTGTTTTTTAGATTTATTTTGAAACTAGACTAATGTTAACAAAATTGTTCTTATATTAAAATATAATTTACTATGTATTAACAAAAATTTAATGTTTATATAGCTTTGATTAGTATAAGTTTTTAATTTCAAATAGTTTTCCTTATTTTGATTCTTTTTTCTTATCAACCTGCTTAAATCGATCTTTTTTTTCAGGTTAAATAAGATTTACTAAGTTGTTGTTTTTCTTTTAAATTGTTCTTTGTTGAATTCTTTAAGTAAGCTGTTTTAACTACACTAAAGTTATATATTCTTGTCATTTAGATAACTAGAATATTGTTTTACCACAAGTAAATTAAAAATAATAATTTTTAACAAATGTAATATTTATATACAAAGATTTTCATACTTCAGTCTATAAGCTTTGTTGTAAGTCTAGCCCAAGCGTTGTATATAGTTTTTGAGTAATCTTTTTCCAATTTATATTCTGTAAATCCCACTTAAAATTTAAAAACTTCCACAAATTGCAAAGACCTGTTTAGATAATGTAGTTAAGACAAACAATAAGCAATTTAGAACAATTTTGTTTTTTTAGTGATAAATAATTACGTTTAAATATAACCACTTAAAAAGATTTGTTATTAATGTAACATGTCCGAGGGTTAGCAAATCTCGTCTAGTTAATCTTCTTAAAAACTTTTACTTAAGTTTATATAATATCCAAAATATTTTAGTTACAACTTAAATTATTACTTAACTTAATATAATAAATTTATTAAAATTACATTTACTTTATTAAAAAAGATTAGTCGTACATAAAACAATTAAAGTAAATCAAATAATAATACTTTTCATATACTATATGAACTTAACTGAAAGTTTTAAAGAAGATTAACTAGACGAAATTTGATCATCCTTGTACTTGTGCATAAACAAGTCCGTTAAGAGTTATTGATCTTTCTTGCCCTAGATAGATCAGGGATCGGCAGCCTTATGTTACTCGCTGGCCAAGTGGAAAAATTGCTCGCGGGCCGCGCTATTTAGAAAAAAACCTTTGAGGGCCGCATTTATTTAAAAAAAATCTAGTAATCAGTAGAAAAATATTGTTTAAGATCATTAATACGACAAATTAAGCAATATTAAAGCATTAACTAAGAGTATTTATTGAATTAAGAGCCTAACTGTAAGTTTTTATTACAAAAATATAGTTTTTATTGTTTTGAAAATGTATTTTTTTTGGCTGAAAAGGAGCTCGAGGGCAGCAGATTTTGACTTTGAGGGCTGCAGTTTGCCGACTCTTGAGATAAATAAATATTTTATTAATTATCTGAATTAAAAATTTCAACACAAAACAGTTTCTTTGTTCAAAAAGTATATTTTTTACAGAACTTAATAGCAAAATGATACAGCTAAAAAAAATTACGCGTTTTTTCGACTTCGTTTTTATTGGGTCGGTAATGAGTCCATGGTAAATGTATTTTGGCTCTTTTTAGTCTGCGTAAAATATCTCAAAAAATACGGATAAATTTTAACTAATTTTCCTAGCAATAATTTTCAGTGAGCTGATTACAATAGTCGGTGTTTTTGATTTTATATAAAACTAATATTTATAGGGATGTTGGCAAGTTTTTGTTTTTTCAGCTTTTGTCTTCATTTAGGGTCTTCTTACTCAGTCAAAAAAACTTTGAAAATCTTATTTCCCTGAAGGATAACGATATTTTTGTTTAAATCTAAAAAAAAGCTAAAAAAAGACGTTTTTTAATGTTACGGAAACTAAAATAACATTTATAAACCCTTTTGTAGTTCATAGTTTTCATAGTTTAAATTTAGATAAAAATTGTTAAGCAAATAGACCCTGATTTCACCTTATTTTAGAATAATTGTCGTGTAGTAAATCTTATATGTTCAAAAGCAAAAGTTCGATTTAAGCAGACTTATAATAAGAAAAACGTCAAAATAAAGAAAAAGTTGTAAGTATAATAAGTTGAATAAAAATTTATATTAAAAGTATATTTAAAATAGAACAGTATAAACATATATAGTTTTGTTTAAGACAGAAAACTTAAATTTCAATAAAAGAACATTTATGTTAAGTTGTTTTAAAAATAAATTCTGATTAAAGAAATCTAAAAATGAAAATAAATTTATTGATTGAGTTAGAAACGATCGGGTTAGAAATGATCGGATTAGAATTGATCGGGGGTTAGAAATGATCGCCTCCCACTAAAACAATATACAGAGTTACATAAAACTTTTATTATAATTATAAAAGATATGTTTTCAATTATTTTTGTTTAGAATTTAATTAGTAAATGACTTATACTATATAAACCGTACTGTACTGTACATAAATTAATCTTTAGATATCCAAATCGAGGGTACGAAGAAAATTATCCGACTTAAGCTACAAATTTTTAATTATTATTTTTTTAGTCTTAGGTTGTTAGTTTTAATTAATAGATAAACTTTAGTCTTTTGGCTAGCTTTACTTAAGTACAACAAAGATGTTTTGCATTGCATTTTAGACACATATAGTGTGATAAAAATATTATTTTTGATATTTTTTAAAAACTTAGTCTTTTTTTAAAAACTTTTAAAAGTTTTATAAATATATTTAAAACTTAAACCCAACTCAGGGTTGCGAAAATACCTGGAATACTGGAAAAATCTTGAACTTGACAATTTAGGCTAGAAAACCTCGAAAAACCTAGAGTTTTACAGAGTTTTTACACTTTAAGTAATGAAACGTCGATTAGATACAACTAATTTATCACATAAAAATTATCATAAATTTTTTTATAAAGAAACACATTTAAAGTAGCTTTACAGTATCTTTTTTATGTTGTTATACTATTTAAGTCATTTTTTGACCTTAAATTTAATTTTATATGAAAATTTACCATAAACCTCTTTTTAAAAAAACTTTGAAGAAATTTAGAAAACCTAGAATTTTTTTTTCGAAACCCTTTAAAGGGCTGCCACACACTTAAGGAACTCAGGGAATTTTCAAATTAAAGAAAATCTCAGGGAAACTATAGAAAAGTTTTGATTTTTACTAAAATTTCAGGGAAGTTTTAAGATTTTTATTAAGTCTCAGGGAATTTTTTTTCTAGATCTAGAACGAGATTTAGTTAATCCAATTTCAAAATTTTGTTCAAAAAATTTAGTTTTATTAATTTTTAAGTGCTTTTTTACATTATTTTTTAGCCTCGCGGCTAGTTCTTCAAAATTTTAGATAAACATTGTAGTTTTTAATTTAAATTAAATATTAAAAAAAAAGTTATTAAGGATTTGAAAAAAACTCAGGAAGTTGAAGGTTACTCAGGGAAGTTTCTAGTCACTCAGAAAAATTTTTTTGACTCAAAGAGAGGCAACCCTACCTTTACCAACCCTTATTATAAACAATTATCAGTTTTTGTTGTTCGAAAACTAGTCTTAAGAATATTTGTGTTTGAAAAGTATTGTGTAAGTAAAACTAAAATTACCAAAAAAAGTAATATGCGAGAATTAAGATAGTCTTACTACCCATACCCTTGATTGGCAAAAAACAAAAACAACAAACAAATAAAAACTACAGTTGAATTAAAAAATTGATTTATTGTTGATATAACTTAATAGTTCATCAAATTAAAATGATGCCAAAAAGTTTTAAGTTTTGGTAAAAATTACTGTTGTCTTTGCGTATTTAACTTAATTTAAATATTTATAAATAAAAACTTCTGTTAGTACATCTTTACTTAGTAAAGTAGTCAGATAATAGAAGTAAGTTTGAAATATTAAAGTATTGTACATAATGTTTATTTAAGGTAAAAGTTTTGTAATTTAGTATTTATAAATTTTATATTCAGCGTTTAAATATATGATTTTAAAAACTTTCCGTATTATAAATTGCTATATTAAAATTAACTAAAATGATCACCAGTTAAATTGTTGTTTTGTAACTAAAAAATATTGATGGTATTAGTGCTCAAAACAAGCATTTTAAACCCATATTTTTGTTTTTCATTTTGTTTAAATACTTACATTGAACGTAAACGGTGTATTATTTAAAATGTTTGTTTATTATAAAATAACTTACATTTTTAATTTCAGGTACTTTAACGTCTGATACAAACTTGTCTGCAATTGGTTTAGCGATGTTGGGAAAAATAGAAAGAGAGAATGGAATATTGTCAGTCTTTCAACATACATGGGGTAAAATTTTGTTTATTAACTTAAAATATTTACTTGTAATGTTCTTAATGTCATGTTTAATCACACAGGATAACTTTTAAAAACTATTCATAACAATATGAATTATGGAAACTTATTTTAAAAATTCTTTATCTAAAAAAATACGCTTATATTTTTTACACTTCTTTTTAGTACTTACACTAATTTAAAGATAAATTAAATGTAAAATATCCTTTTATAAAATTTACAACTGTAAGTTATATAAAAAAATTAAAACAAAGTATGCCTTTAACTTTTGTTATATTAAGAATGATATCTTTTATCTATTTGTTTCAGATTTATTTTTTTTTTATAATTTTTCTAATATATGTAAAAAGTCAAGTTTTAGTTAATTTGCACTACTTTGTCTTATTTTCAGCTATACTGATAGTTTATATATATTAAATCTATAAATTTATAGTTTTACAAGTTTTATCCCAGTAGCTTGAAAAATCATGTGACGATAACTATATAAAAACTCTTAAGCATAAAATTAAAATACTTAAATCATAAATAGAGTAAAGTTGTAATTTGATATTTAGCTCCATTGCCTGATGAGGAAGGGTATTTAGAAAGAGCTGTTGATTGCATGTCATCTGCAACTAATGATGTTTCACAGCAGTGTGTTAGTCTTTGTTTACCTTTATATTAATATAACATGCACATTGGTATTTAATCGAATTGGTGTATTTATTTAATTGTAATACTGTAATATTTTTATAAAAACTTTTACAATTTTTTTTAGTGTTTTCTAAATGTTGCTCATTTTATTCGTTTTAAAATAGTTCTTTTTTTTTAAGCTAAAAATATACTGAATCAAATGTATCCTACGCTGTTATTAAATCATAGATGATATATATATATCTATATAAAAGTTTATTTAAAGATGCAAAACTCAAAGGACTCGAGTTTTGTGCCTATGCACTCATCAGCTTCAAAACAAGTTTAAAATAAAGCACAAAACAAAATCACAAATGAAAGTTAAAAAGTTTTTGCATAAATAGATTATGACGTAATTTTGAAACTATCAAAAATCATGCAAAACGGCTTGTGCAAAAATTAATTTACCAATCGACAATAAACTGGCAAAAATTCATAAAACTTCAGTGAGTAACTATATATTAGGACAGATAATTGAAAGAGATAAAGATAAAATTAAGATAAAAATTGAAATTTAGGTTATTTTAAGATGAAATTAAAATTTGTTAAACTTTAAAAGCGATTTTTTTATATGTCTACAAGACGATACAAACTCGCTTCTTTTATTTAGGCATCTCTTGTCTTTCAGTGCATATACAACGGCTGATGCTTCTTTGAGACACAGCCTACATATTGGGCTATTGCCGTCAGCTATAGGCTGTGCTCTTTTTATAACTTCCCAGGATATTTCAAAGTCAATGCCGCTGCGCTTTAAGCCACAAACATACTTCGAAAGTTCAGTGTCATTTCATATATGCCGCCTTTAAAAGATTTTTTATGATTGGCATACCTGAATCTAAACTGAGTCGAGCACAAGCCGACATAGAACCTCGTCTCAACGCCAGAGTTAACTGTGGCCTTGTAGACGATGTTCTCTGAACGGCAATTGCCCCCTTTTAAATTATATTTGCAGCTACCAGCGCAGCCACATTGACTTCGAATTCCTGAGTTTTGATTTAAATTTTTTTGGTTGTGTGCCTTAATGATATTCTCTAAATTTGCCGTACACGAATAACTTATTCGCATACTATGTTTGTTGAAAATTTTTGTTAGCGGATTTTGTGTATTGAAGTCCAAAAAATAATCAAATACACAAAAGAAAAAGAAATGTAATCTGGTACAACCCTCCTTTTAGCAATTCTGTAAAAACTAATATTGGAAGAAAATTTATAAATCTAGTCAAAAAACGCTTCAATAAACAAAACTCAGGAATTTGAAGTCAATGTGGCTGCGCTGGTAGCTGCAAATATAATTTAAAAGGAGGCAATTGCCGTTCAGAGAACATCGTCTACAAGGCCACAGTTAACTCTGGCGTTGAGACGAGGTTCTATGTCGGCTTGTGCTCGACTCAGTTTAGATTCAGGTATGCCAATCATAAAAAATCTTTTAAAGGCGGCATATATGAAAATGACACTGAACTTTCGAAGTATGTTTGTGGCTTAAAGCGCAGCGGCATTGACTTTGAAATATCCTGGGAAGTTATAAAAAGAGCACAGCCTATAGCTGACGGCAATAGCCCAATATGTAGGCTGTGTCTCAAAGAAGCATCAGCCGTTGTATATGCACTGAAAGACAAGAGATGCCTAAATAAAAGAAGCGAGTTTGTATCGTCTTGTAGACATATAAAAAAGTCGCTTTTAAAGTTTAACAAATTTTAATTTCATCTTAAAATAACCTAAATTTCAATTTGTATCTTAATTTTATCTTTATTTCTTTCAATTATCTGTCCTAATATATAGTTACTCACTGAAGTTTTATGAATTTTTGCCAGTTTATTGTCGATTGGTAAATTAATTTTTGCACAAGCCGTTTTGCATGATTTTTGATAGTTTCAAAATTACGTCATAATCTATTTATGCAAAAACTTTTTAACTTTCATTTGTGATTTTGTTTTGTGCTTTATTTTAAACTTGTTTTGAAGCTGATGAGTGCATAGGCACGAAACTCGAGTCCTTTGAGTTTTGCATATTTAAATAAACTTTTTTATTAATAAAGCCCTCAAGGTGGGCTCAGTGTGAAAAAATATATTTTTTTAAGTTAAATACAATAAATAAATATATATATATTGTATGCTTTATATCATTAGCTATAGTATTTTAGTTTTTGATACTGTTTTTTGTCATAAAGGATCATTTGATTTCTCATCCACTGATAAGCTTCTTAAAACATATAGTTTGATTCAATTTATCAATATTTTATAGAAAGTTACTTTTCAATAATAGTTAATAAAATTTTTTTGCAAATATATATATTTATATATTGTGGGTTGTAATTTTTAGTCTTTAAGTTATTTTCTTTGTTGTAGGTAAATTGTATAGATTTATTTATTAATATTAAATGCGAAAATAAAAGAAAAACATAATATGTTCCACATAAAGTTTTTTAGTTTTTTATAAGCTATCCTTTTGCATTGATAAATTAAGAGAATTATATTATTATTTGTTGGCTTTTCAAATGAAGTTTTAGACATAAAATAAATGTAATATAAAGTATGTTTATGATTTTATAAAGTAGCAAAGCTTTCAGTAAAATAAGTTATATAGCATAGTTTTAATCATATTGTAAAGCTTAGAGAAAAAAGTAAGACTTTTTAAAGACCAACAAATTTGACTTTTAGTTGTGAAAGGCTTAAGTTTTGTATGCTTTTTTATATCAAATATTTAGTAAATAATAATTTTTATTTAATTAGTAAATTTATAACAATTTATGCTAATTTTTTTTGAATATAGACTTAATATAAATTTTAGTTATATTCATTATTCATTATTATGTTAATAAGTATAATCCTTATTTTCTTATACAAATAAAATTTAGTATACCTTTTAAACAGTTAACAAACTACTTACTCTAACTTTATTACAAAAAAAACTATTTTTATGAATTATGTCGTTTTTACTTTTTTTTTTTCAAAAAGTAAACGTTATATTATTCCATAAGTAACTACTAGTTTTTGTTTGTAAAGCTGCTAACAAGTTTTAAAGTATATATTTGTATAAACTTTATTTGCAGTTAGATGTTGTTGAAAACTGCCTGACTGGCGATGAAGATTTGCAAACTAAATTTAAAGAGCAAGTTGAAAATTTGCAAGAAAAAAATCTCGTATCGGTAAGTTATTTTTATTCCAAATAAAAATACACTGAAAATTTTTTAGTTCTGTATTTCAAAAGTGAATTATATATAGTTTTTTTTTAATATTAAGTTTAAATTTTCAATAACCAACTTATAGCTCATTCGGTAACAATTATTATTATTATTACAAGTTTATTGTCCATCTGATGGACCTAGGCATCAAAACCCAGGCCACTTAAACAGAAAGACACATAACGAAACAAATAAAAATAAAAATAACACAAAAAGTTCATTATTTAAAACAAAAGTGAAAACATATTTCACTATGGTATATGTATAAATTTATATACTTACATAAAAAGCAAGTTTTTTAACCACAAGCTAAACTTATTAAACATTTTATTTATTTTAAAACATCTTATTAACGCTTTGATGAAAACGATCAATCATGAAAAATTTAAATGCATTGACTAACAAAAAAAACCTAAAGCCTCAAGCACATTAAAATAGAGTGGCCAGATAAATATTCATTTAACATATTAAAATTTATGTTTTTAAAAACATTGAAAGCTTATATAAAAACTTCGCTAGTCTACTTTTTCAGGATGATGAGAAATTGAGCATCAGCGGAACGGCGGACAGAATGCTAAGCCAGTTGCCCGAATACGAAGCTGATCACGTGACTAACGAGTTGGAGGTAACGGCTCGTGGGTGGGGGGATGAGAGGGAAGCTCTCCTCAACGCGGAGATGGAGCTGAGGCAGGAAGTGGAGAGGGAGCGGATGGAGCATCAGCGGAGAGTGGAGGTGGAAGAAGAAGCTCACCAGATGGCCGTCGTCGAACTCGGATTTTACGACTTGGAAAGAGTTTGTTACTTCTTCAAAAATTTTTTTTTTTTTCCTTTGAGTTTTCATAGTTTTGTTTAAACTACATTTTTTATACTTTTAAATTAAAAAAGCTTTAAAATATAGCAGTTACCCTAACGTTTTAATCATGTATGAGCTGTGAAATTTAGTAGTATGTTTTTGCTTTTATATTTTTCTACCCACTACTTCGAATTATATTTAATTGTAGATTTTTACAAATTTTCGCGTAAGTTTATATATTGTTACTTAAAAGTGTAATTATTTTAACAGAAAGAAAAGACAGTTGATGAAAGTGAACTAAAGCCGGAATTGCGAAGTAATTACGTCGATGGAAGCTTCAATGAACTGGATATTATTGAAAGAATGCGAGAAAATTTGCAAGTTGAAAAAAATCCAGTTATCAAGCTTGAAAATTTTTGAATTTAATTATTGATATAAAAATTTCGAAATTAACTTGCGTTTTCACATTAGTTTAAAATGTTGTCTATAGAGAATTGTATGGAAGTTTGCATGCATTTTAAACTTAGGATTATAATGTTAGAAAATTTGTCTTTTTTATTCGAATTAAGAATCTTTACTCTTTAAGAAAAGCTACTTTAGCTTGAGGTAAAATGACAAAATTTGATTTTATTTTTATATTTAGTTTTTCATCATTTTAAGTGAATTAAAAAAAACTTGGTTTTGTTTTCAATTATACTTTGTTATAAAGTGTGTTTCTAAAGCTAATTAGTTTAAAATATGCCTATGAGTGCTTACTACGTTTGTAGTTTGAAATAAAGTTTAGAATGAGTTTTAGTATTAAAATAATGTATTAACGCAATATTAGGCAAACTTTTGTATTAAAGCCAATAAAATTTGGTTTTGTTGTACTATAATACCTACTTAAGTACTGTATTATCATATACAGAAACATTTTCGTCTTTATTAAACTTTATACGTCATTTTTAAATTGACCGAGTTTTAATCTACAAAAAGATTTTTTTATACTTCAACTACAAGTAGTAGCTTTACACTAAAATTATAAGTTTCTGGTTTTTTCGTTATGTGATTCTTCAAAAAATAGCAGTGAAACCCGAATACCAGGTTTCTTAAAGCTTTTAGTACGGTAGAAAAGTTGTTCTTCAAAGTTTTTTAGTCTTACTAACGATAAGAAAAGACCGGACTTTGACACAAACAAGTTTGTTTTTTACTTTCAACAAACTAACAAAATCATTAAGCTGCCATTCTATGTGAATTTAAATTTTTTTAATTTTAAATGTCGCGACTCCTTTAGCAGTCTTTAGTTTAATATTAAAATTTTAAGCTAAAAAATAGTTTTATTATTTAGTTTAAAAAAATAAAAAATATTTTAAAGTTATCAAGTATAGATAAACAGATTAGGTGTCAAAAATGTATGAAGGGACACTTTTGCACGAAAGGTTACTTTTTTTTATCACTTTACCCTAATTAATAGTTTTATAGCTATTTTGTTTAGATATTTTTCATTTTATTTATTAATTTTTCTCTCGTGTGTAAAAGTGTCTTAGCGCAAGTGTGACCCTTTGTGCATATTTGACCCTTCGTGCATATTTGACCGGTTCCCAGATAAAAACGATCTGTGGAATTAAGAAAAGTATCGAAAACAACTTCATTAGAACAAAGGTGAGTGTCAATTGAATTAAACAATTGTACTATATTTGATTTTTTAGCTATATATAAAACTACAAATTTTAATTATTACTTTAAGTTTGTTATAATAAATGATAATGAATTGTTATTAAGAGCTTCGACATAAGCAAAAACTAAGTCTTCTTTACATGAATGAGTATCATATAAAAACGCTCTAAATAACTATAGTTTACTTATTTTTTTTATAAATAAATTTTATTTTGCCTTGATCACTATGAGTTTTGATAACCTTACTTAGACTAGATATACTTTATGTCGTTAATAACGAAGTATTAATATATCGTCAGTTGTGTTAAATCAGAACTATGTAATTACAACGGCTAATGCTTTATATCGGATTTAGTGTTGCAATATTACTATAATCGATTCACTAAAGCTATAAACAAGTACACTAGCTTTCCTTTTTCTTAATCGCTTCCTTGACAGAAAATAAAAAGATCCTTCTTCGTAGGTATTGCCCCTTAACTAGTTAGTTACCCATTTTCTTTTTTGGTACCTTATGATTTATTATCTCCTGATAGACAAAATAGCCCCAAGGCGTAATATTACCAATTTTAACACTAATTTGCATCAACAGAAACTAAGACAATTTGTCAGGTAAAGTCTGAAAGTATAAATAATCTTAAAATTATATCAAGATTTTTAACAAGGTAGGCTATTCTTATCACTCAATAACTCTAACAGTTTTCGGTTGTCAATAGTAAGACAAAGTTTTCAAATTAACAAATATTGTAAGGAAATGTTTTAGCAATAAGTTTTGTAAATCAAAATTACTATTATACATTAGCGAAATTAACAAGTCCTTGAACCTAGAGAAAAAATCGTATTTTAAGTAAAATTACCTTATAGTTTTTACCCCTTTCTTACCGACTAATGATATATTTTTTTGTTTGTTTTAGTAAACTTAAGTGTTAGTGTATATTTAAAATAAATAAGTTTTTTATATTTGTATTAATCAAAGTAAGGTTATGTTATTTTTCATTTAAGATCATTTATTTGAAAAAATACCTGAAGCACTTAGTTTTTAAACTTTTTTATATTCGTCCCTTTTTTCCGAGATGCAGTGCTTAACTTACGCGGAAACTAAATAAAACGTCAGCTAAATAAAATAATCAATTTTTACTTTTTTAAACTCAAGTATATAGTTTTATCAGATAATATTGCTCCCTTCTCGGCTATAAGTAGTATGTAAAAAGTGGGGCTACTTTATGTTAGCTAATAATTTTTAGCATGTGCTTTATAAATTTTAAGTTTTAATCAAATTTTTTAGAATAAAACTTATTAAATAACTTTAAGATAATCATTCAAATACTTTAGCTATTAGTTCAAAAAGTAAGTATAACTTTTTTGAATTATATTTTAAAGTTAATAGTTTTTCATACGTAAGGTAAGTTTTCCATTATATATGTATGCATCAAGTAGTTGGTTTTGAAGTTGTTTCTGAAGTTTTAAAACATATATCTCTTAAAAAGAAATTAAATTTAAAGATAGGCTAATTTTTTTATTGTTTTAATAAGTTCTTTCTATTAAAAAGTTTGTAAAGTTGTCTAATCCGATTTTGTTTTTTGCTAAACAACAATCAATATTTCATGCTAAGCAAGCAATTTAATATCTAAACTAAAGCACGTAAGAAGTATGACTTGTTTAAATAAATTACTTGTTAGAAAATTATAAATTTATTTGTCTTTTGTTTAATTTTGTTAAAAACTATATTATTGTAGTTATTTGAAACGATTATTTATAGATTTAACTAGATAAAACAGTTTACATTAGTTTATGTAATAAAAATATATTTTTAAAACAGCATTATCCTCAAAATTATGATAAAACTAGTTCGGAAATATTATATCTAAATATTTAGCTAAATTTATCAAGGCCACGGTTTTCAATTTTCGCGGATGATTTACTCAATGAGTTAAGAAAACCTTGGTTCATAAGAGTCTTAACAATTGTGCTATCTGTTTTTCTTTAATTTTACAACATATATTAGATTACACCTTTAGTTCTCTAACTATTTAACAATCTTCATTTTCTATTGATGATCTATAAGATAATTTCAATTATAAGAATATAGTTTTATTCTTTGAACAGCAAAATATTATTTTTTATGTGTCTACAAAATTATAAGCTAAGCATGTATTTATGAAAAATAAAAAGTTGTGAAAAAAAAAATCGAGAGTAAATTGTTTCTACAAGACATAAAAAAATAATGAAAATTGTTTTAGTAAATTAAAAAGTTTTCTAAGGCGAAGTGGTTTTTTTTATTTACTAGATTCAATTTCGAAATCCTTTGTTAAGAAAACTGTTTGTTTTAGTCTATAGCTAAAACTTGTACTATACTAACTTGATAGGAGTCAAAAACTATATTAGAAAGTATTATTCTCAGTATTTTTTTATCATATATTTTAAAAGTTCAACATTTAAAATTTGTAACAGATGATTTTCTTTTTAAGTTTTCAAAGAAAAATGTTATACGTTTTAAAAGAATTTTTATTTAAAAGTTAATATTATGATAAATTTATTGACAGTAATATATAAATAAAAACACATAAAATAAAAGTTACCTTAATTTATTAAATTTTATTTACTACTAATTTGTTTAGTCTAATTAAGATAAGTTTGATAGATAAAATTTACCATGTAAAAGGTAGCTAAAAACTGAAAATCGTATCTAATTAGAAATCTCCCATGTTAAAACTTATACTATTTTTTTTGCAAAGAGTATTAGTTAATTTATTTTAATCTATAAATGAAGACGATTAAACTGAATTAAATAAAAACACATTTATTTACCATGTTCCTAATACTAATTTAAGTAAAGTAAATGTTGAGATTAGTTACATCAATAATTCTATGGAATACTTTAGTCTTTAGTATAAGTTACAAGTTCATTCCGTGTAACAACATTTCTTTTTGGTTTGGATTGAACTCATCTTCATCAATGTTATTGATAATGGACTTGCACCGCCTGCAAATGGAATAGTTGGGATTACTTTCCGCTAGCTTTATATTTGACAGTTCTTTTGCACGCTTCTCAGCTTCTTTTACTCTCACTTTATGCATCTCCTTTTTCAAAATTTCAAGAATCGGACTATCTGCTACTTGGTTCACTTGTTCAGGCTGAAAAGGATCATCGCACGACTTCTTTTCCTTTTCTTTTTGTTTTACTTCCCACAACTCCTTGTTAAACGTCGTGATCTCGTCTGCCATTTTGGTTCCATACCTATCTATAACTTCGCCCCATTTTATAATTTCTGGATGGATTGAAACAAGCATTCTCTGAGCTCCTTGCTGCTGAGCGAGCTTTTTGTTTTTCACTTTTCCCCGAGCGCGATGCTCACCATAGCCCATCCTGTAAGATATCTTGTTGTGTTCTACTACCTCAAACTCGAAAAAGTATTCGTCTTCCGTGATACCCTTGTTTCTTTTAATGCACTCCTGTAAAAGCTTTTGCGGCTCGTACGATCCAAAGGACTCATAGTTTTGCCAAATACTGTCGTCAGCTATTGAAAGTTCTCTCTGGTAGCTATTTGATTCTGGAGCAAGAGCGTTTTGATACAGCACATTAAAACCAGGCAAGAGCATTTCTAAAGTTTTAAGTGAAGCTATGTTCTTACTTTCTTTTTTGCTGCTTGCCGATGCTGTAGCGTATTGTTTACTTTCTATGACGCAAGTAGAAGTAAAAGTGCTCTGGTTACCGTTGGCATCGAAATTGGACTCAAAAGTTGGCTTGCAGTGAAAAACAGTCTGGCAATACTCACTAATCATAGAAACTCCTGTTTTATCTGCTATGTTGAAATTTAAAAATTTCAAATAGCCGCCTTTTCTTGAGAATCTTTTAGAAACCTTGTTTTTTCCAAACTTCACCACAACTTCTATGATACTTTTATTTTGATGATGCTGTCTTACAATTTGTTTGATTTCATCGTCAGCAACAAAACCGATTCCGTGATCATCACACAGTTTTTTTTCTTGATTGCTGTAAATTTTTTTTTTGTTTTTCTTATTAGGTACTGAAACGTTTACTGTTTCAAACTCAAAGTTTTTTGAAAGGTAAGTATCAAGCCCATTGTTTTCAATAAACTGGGCTTCTTGCGTTGAGTCTCTTACTTTATTTTCAATGCCATTGTCATCTATTTTTGGTCTTTTCGATAGACAAGGGCTTTCAAAACTTTGCATTTTGTTAAAGGAAATTAATTCTTTTACACTGCACCTGTTTTTTAACATCAGCTCTTTTGTTTTTTTAGCTTCCATGCATGGCACACTTGCTAAAGGAAATTTATGACAGCCTAAAGCTCCCATTCTTACCTTGTCATACGAGTATGGGCGGGTCAAGGTAATAACAGAAGTCACATTGTTTATGTAAATAGGAACTCCAGATTGGTGGTAAACTTGTTTCCAGTCGTCTGGCAATGGCAAGTTTTGCCAAACTGTGTCGTAGGTAGATTGTTTGCGTTTGTACGTTTTCATTTCGTCATCGTGATTTTTTTCTGTTTAAATTTTTTTCGTTGTTATAGATAATGTTAGTTTAAAAATAATATAACAAAAAAGTTAAAGAAGTTAGTGATATATGAAATATTTTTTTACTTTGTAGATAAAAAACTTTTAAAAAAAACCTAGATATTTTGTCGTTCAATAACAAAACTGTATGTTGGTATTATTATTACGCTAACTTAACATTAACATTATTTAAAAAAATTTAATAATATAAGTATAGAAATTTAAAGTTTGATGAATAAGTAAAAGTTGGAAAAATTGTTAATTTGGAATAAATTTTAGCTTCAATAAAACTTTAGGCCTAAAAAAAAATTTTATAGGAAAATGTAGAACAACTGTTGCATAGTGAACTCATATAACTAAAAAAAAGGAAATAACAACTAAAATTTTACTTAAAAAATTATTGACTGAAATTCTTAATTTTATTAACTTAGAATACAAGATAAGTAATTCCAACTATAACTGAAATTATTCCAGTTGACGCGAGTTTATTAATAAGTATTTTAAATGATTTATAATGTCCTTGACAAGACATTAAAAAGTATCCGTGGTGTACGACTCGATAACCGAAAGGTTCTTCGTGCACCAGGTCCTAGAAACAAATATTTTAAGCGCATATTTTTTGTCGTTCAACAAACACTAAAAATTATGTGGACTAACACTCACATTAAAAGAAAGACCCTAAAAAGTCACACTCTTAAAAAACCCTAAACATAAAACTTTTTTTTTCGTGATTTGAAATAATATGTAAATCAATCCTATGTTTTGTTATTTTTGAGATAAAATTATGAGTTTATTCCACTTGTTAGAGCTTTTAAGACTATTAAACCTGCAACAATTTCAAAATTTTATTTAAAAATAAAACTTCAAATAATCTTCAGAAATGCGTTTATTATAAAACTAGGTTCGAACTTTATTCAAAAGAAAATGACGATAATTTTAAATTAAAGTGAAAATTTTAAAATGACTGTATGTTACGACAGTAAGTTATTTTTTGGTTAATATTATAAATCATTTTATTAAAAGACTTTGTGATTGATTTAGGCTTGGAAAATTATTGAAACTTGACAGTATTTTGGTAAAAAAAAGTAAAAAAAAGTACGAGGAAAAACTAAACAATATGTTAAGTTGATTTTTAAATGCAATGATTTTCAAGTTAAGACTAACAAATTAATAAACTATAACGTTTTATAATCAATTATTTTAACTAAAGGTCGATTAAAGTTTTACAATAAACGCATTTCTAAGGAGCGCTTGAAGTTTTATTATTAAAATATAAAACGATTTTATACTGGTGTATTTTTATTACATATAAATATAACTGGCTCTACTTTGTCAACAAAGTATTGAGAACTTTATACCAGATTTAATTAAAACAATTAAAAATAAATGCCATAAATCTATTTTTCAAGTAAAAGAAATTTTTGCTATACTTATGAACTTTGTTATAGACATGTTTTATGAAAATTAATTGATTTAGAAAATTCTAAAAAGGTGGTTTGTCATTATTTGACAAAACGTAACTATTACTTTTGCCTGTGGAATCTAAAACTTAATGAAAAATTTTACTTGTGTAGTAAGCAGTTAAAGTTTCGTGTGCACAAGAGTAAACTTACCGGAATCAGTTGGACTCATATTTTTTTGATCTTCTCCAGAGCTGAAACCTCGATATACAGGAGACAAAAAACTGTCTTCTGATGAGTTGTTTGAGTGGTTATTCATAAAATTGTTTAAAATAAAAAAAACTGTTGAAGTATAAAAAAATTGTTGCTGTTACTGTGCTTAATATGACTAAAATTTACTTTAAAAACTGATTTTATAAAGCTTAAGATAAAACTAAAATATTTTTTAACTTGTATGAAAAAAAAGCTAAAAACTTTTTACTAAAATACCAACCCTATTTTAAAAAATACTTTTTTATGTTAATATTTATTAATTGACATACGTTACTAGAATACTGTTAGTTTTTTACTTGATATTTTTTTAAGAATTAATGTACATAAATAGTGGTTTAAATGTACTAGTTATTCTTTTTAAAACATTAATAGGAATAAAAAAATACTTCAAAAATATTCTCATATTACTGTTCATTTTTTCATCAAAAATTATTAGTAAATGAAGAAAATACTAAAAACTATTTTGAGGTTCATATTTTAGAAAAAAAAATTTAACCATAGTTTTAATTTATAAAATCTGTTTAACTTCACCTACAGCTTTTGATAACATCTTTTATCGAAAAAAAACACTTTTTGAGATCCGAAAGTAGTTTCCTATTGATTAAAACAGGTTATTATTAGATAAAGCTAAATGTTTTTTGCTAACAACTCAGACTTAGACCAATTTTTCAACTACTGTAAGTCAGTATAGTTTAATTTTAAACGATAAATTTATAATTAAAAAAATGCCATTGTAATGTATTTTTTACGTCTTAATTATAATTAGTCCCATAATTTTTTTTTTGTAATAACAACCGTAGTCATAGTAATGCTATACTATTTTAACTATCCAATAACGATGTACTATTTTTTTTTATATTAGGAACAAAACTAAAATAAGATGTCTTTTATGGGTTAATAAACTTATTCAATAAGGTAAAAAACATATATTTTAAAATTATAATGATTTATTTTTAAATAAAAAATCTATATAAAAAAGCTATAAACAAAAAATTAAATACTGTAAATTTAATATCATTTGGTTAAAGAAATCTGCATTAATTTCATATGCTGCGTAATAAGTTTAACTTTTTTATAAAGCAATCTCAATCAATGAAACCAAAGCTCTCGATCGACGAGGCTTTTAGAAATTTAAGTATTTTTGCTAGAAAATGTATTTTATATGTAATCAAAAACTCCATGAAAAATTTAATGAATAAAAAGTTAAACCCTATATGTTTTTTAAATTTACAAGCCTGAACACAAAGTGCTATACAAACCTTTATCTAAAAAAAAAAAACACGACTTTAGTTTTAAGAAAAGAAAAAAAAATTTAAATCCATGAAAAAAAAGAAGTCTTAAAACTTTTTACCAATATAAGTAGTAGTTATAAATTTTATTAAGCAAACCTTAACTTTTAGCATAAACAACTGCTTCAATATTTTGTGTAATGTTAATGTTTTTTTATATATTTTTTAACTGCCAGTAGTTATAAATTGTACATGATAAAAATACTAAAATGATAGTAATAAAACATTACATCGTTGTATATTAATAAAAAATTTTTTTGTCCGACTTTAACAAGAATTCTTTTTTTTTTTATTACGTTTCTTTTACTAAAATAAGTTGGATATTTAGAGGGTTTCTTATAAAACTTCTCAACAAGGGGGTCTAGACGTTATTTAGTGGGTAGCACTTTTTTTGTTCAATAATAAAGTATTTTTTGTAGTAGCTTTTAATAAAACACTTACATAAATTGAATAAAGGTATAATTTTTTGGTATAACATTTGTTTATTCTATTTTTTGATTTTTTTTCCAAATGAAAGATTTGATGTTTTTTTTTTTACTTATTTCTTCAACTTATACAGACATTATGAAAACTAACTTAATCTTACTAACTTCAAAATAAGAATTGAGAATTAAAACTTGAAAAAATATTTTTAAACTAAATGTTAATTACTGGAAATTAAAAACATTACTATCATTAGTAGTACTGTCCTTATAATTTTTTACTTGAAATCAAATTTTAACTTCCGCTATATTTAAATAAATTTTGTTCAAAAAACAGTTTATTTTAAAGTAGTTTAATTTGTAAAAGTTGAAAGGCTACTTTAAAAAAGTAATTGTTTTAGTATTAAACTTCAGCGCTTAGATTAAGTGACAAAAAAGCTTAAGTATTTATTTATTATAGAATTTTTAGATAAAAATTTATATCGATACTACATTAATGTCGTGGTAGAGCAGTTGAAATGCCATAGTCAGTTTTTGTTGAACTGATGAAAACAAAAACTTGCAAAATTAAATAATAATATCTAATAGTATTGCGAAAATATTATAGTAAAATATTTGGGAGATTTGCTTTAATATAACCTATTTTTAAGTGACAGCTACTAATATATAAACAAACATCAAAACTATACAAAACGCTGAAACATCTGCTATACCAAAAGTTAAGTGTTGCTAAAGAAAATTTAAAACAATATAACTTTTAGAAAAAAAAAATTCAAAACTAGCCTTAAACTTTAAAAAAAAAAGAGCAAGAATAAAACATTGCAGCTAGTTTAAATGGGCAGTTGTTCTTAATCATCATAAGTCTTTTTTTAATAAACATTAGTCTTTGTTGTCTAACTTAGCCTATGTTGTTTTAGAAGCCAAAAAAATTCTTCAAAAACAAAAGGTAAACTATGAAGCTTTAAAACAAAAAACTGTAAAAAACTTTTAGATGAAATTTTACTTACACTCCTTAAGTAGATAAAATGCAAGCATGGATTTATTAAATAAATCAGATTTTACAAAAAAAAAACTTGACTAAGCAGACTAATACTTTTCTATAACTAATACGTTGTTAAGCCTACTGTATTAGAATGTTAATGATGTAACATTTAATTAACACTAAAATAACATATTTTTATTATATTGAGTTACCTAAACTGTAGTTGTTCTACTTAAAGTTTAAAAATGTAAGTGTTCACAAGTGTATCAGAAAGAAAGTTATTTTATCATTTAATGCTTTAATACAATAATAAGAACTTTCTTATTATATACTTAAACTAATTATAACTAGTTGTAGTTTAATTAACTAATTAAAACTTATTACAGCTAACTTAATTGAATTTAAGTTTCATTGATTGTTTCCAATTTCCTTCTCATTTCGAACCTTTTATGAAATTTGGTTAAATATGTTATAAAAAATTAGCAAACAAATTTAAAAACAACTTTATTTATTTTTGTTAAGTTAAAAGCAGATTTTTTTAACCTGATAGGAATTTCTTTTACTTTTAGTAATTATAATATAAAGAAAAACAACTAAAAAACGTTTTTTACTGTTGCTTGCATTTTGTAAAAATATAAGATACGGTTTGCTTACTCAAAATATTACCTTAACGACTCTAATTTTATTAACAAATCTCTTAATCAAATTAAATTTAAGTGTTAAATGAAATTTTTGTTTAAAAAACAATAGTGTTTACAACCGTAAGATTTTTTATAAAAACCAGAACTATTAGAACAATAATTTTTCTATTTTAACTAAACCCAGAGTACAGAAAAAAAGTTTGTATGTATTAATTTATAATATCATTCTAAAGTTATTGAGTGGCCATTTGCTGATTGACACCTAGCAACTATGCTACTGTTTACTAACAAACTAAAAAAATAAATCCTTTTGCGTTTTATTTGCAGTTATTAAACCAAGGGGTCGGCAAACTGCGGCTCGCAGGCCAAATGCGGCCCTCGAAGGATAAATCTGCGGCCCGCGAGCACGTTATTTTTGAAATGGAATGCGGCCCTCGAAAGAAAGTTTTAAGGCCCGCGAGCATATAAATGTGGCCTGCTGAGTAAAAAAATAATTTAAGAATTTTTTTTCTGTTATCTGGTTTAATTTGTTTAATCTCGTTTAAGCCCCTTTATAACATTTTAAAAGAATTATAACATTACTACTTTAGCTCAAAAATATGAAAAAGACATATTAGCATTCCATCAGGGTTTTTTCTCAGTTTTATAATAATTTTCTTCTTACAACAGCAAGTTATTATCTGAAAAAAACAGTTTTAAGAGTGTTTTGTTTTAGTAAATTACTTATATAATGCGTATTTACTAAATAAACAAAATACAATGGTTTTACATTTTGTACAAAACTAATGAACAGTAGTTAATTACGATGTCACTGATTTACAGTTTAGGTATTTTTATAAAGAATTTTATTCCTTAGTCTATTTTATAAATGTTTTTTTTTACTAAATGTCATATTTGAGAGGGCATAAAAACAGTTAAAACTACGTAGTAATAAGAAATAACGTTTTTTTTTGGTTTTGACACGCTTAAATTTTTATAAGTTTTCTGTGCACTTTAAATAAATTCCTATGCACAACAATGTACAAAGATGCTCATATTTTAAACCACTTTTTATTAAATAATTAAATTAGATTAAGTTTAGTTTATGCATAACTTGCTAAGATTGTTGTTTCTACATGTAACATCTAATTGTGTACAACAACCATATAAAAAAAAGAAAATTTTTTATTTGAAAAAAACTATTTTAATTTATGTCTGGTATATATTTTCCTTTTAAAAACAATTTTTTTTATTGGCAAAATAAGTTAATTTTTATGCGTTGCATATTGGTATACAGAGTTGCTGTTTTTCGGAAATAATTATTTAAAAAAAAATATTTGGGTATGGTAAACTTATTAAGTTTGTACACTTTTAATCAAAATAGTTCAAATTCAAGCAAATAAACAACTAAAAACTGCAAAGCACTCAGACTATGACTACTTAAAGACTACAAATCTCAGGCCAGTTTATCATTTTTTTAGTTTTGGATTAAGTTGCCTTTTGTATACTAAAATATCAGGCTAGTTTTGTGTCGCTCAAGCTGGCTTTTTTTGCTTTAAACAGTGGCAAATTAAACTAATTATGTATGTTTTGTTCGATCTACAGTGTTCCTTTTCATTATAATATATGTTAAATTTAAAATCTTGCAAGTGATATAATTTTAAGTATAATTTATTCAATTGTATACACATAGGTGTAAACAATCAGTGTTGCTAAAAAACTTGAAACCCGAAAAAGCTTGGAACTTGACAATTTATGTTTAAAAAGTCTAGAAAAACCTTGAATTTAAAAAATTTATACATGTAAAGTAGTGAATTTTCGTTTTGGCGCATAAAATCTACCATAAACATATTTTTTTATTAAAAAACACATCTAAAGTAGCTTAACAGTATCTTTAATAATTGTTATGTTATTTAAAACAATTATTTTACCTTTAGTTTTATTTTATACTGATAAAAGAAACAAAAAATTGTACTTTTAAAACCTTTATATTAGTGCATCGCACCTTTGCTTTTAAAATGTCTTTGCTTATTTTTGTGCTTTGCATTGAACTAAACCTAGAAAACTTTTCTAAAATGTCAAAGTTAGTAAAAACATCTCTAGTAGATTGCAGGTATTTTATTAGAATCTAGATATTATAAACAATTTTTGTTGTATCACTACTCTCATGTTAACAGATTGGTTAAAGTCCTAATTTGATATATGCGGCTTTATAGTTTTCAGACATTTCCTAAACACGATTTTTGTTTTCATTGAATAAATAAGTAAATATATTTTGCTACGCCAACACAAATTCTTTGAAAAAGCTTAAAATTTTAAAGAGTAACTTCCTTTTAGTAATTAATTTTGCTACGTTATAATTCGCGTAAAAAATTTAACTGATCAGTCTGTAGTTACTAAAAATAATCATGTGCTTTGTTGGAACTGACTTAAGCGATTTTTTATTTTGTTTCTCCGAAAACTCCTAACTAATGTTTTTTAATTCTTGTAGGTCGTCTTATATTTCACAATTACTCTTTTTGTTATATTATTTTTATGTAAAAATTAGATCTTTTTATTATTATATATTTTAATTGCAGATAAAGATTGCTAAACTTTTTCTACTTCATTAATGGCTTAATAACATTTATATTTTTGTTAGAAGTATTTAAGAAACTTAATTGTCCATTTAAGCCGACTTATAATGATGTATTTCTTTATTTTCTGAATATTTTTAAACAACGTTGCCAAACACACAGGCTAGTTTAAAAATTTTAAAAAACAAGACTATTTTAAACCTATTAAAGAATATTTTTATGTCTGTAGTGTAGCTCATTAGATGTTTTTTTTTTGTCATCTTAAATATTGTGTATTTTTTTATAATAATGATATTTTAGTTAGGTATTAAGCCTTGATTAACAGCAAATTTTTAACTTTTTTAACTTTATTAAATTTAAGCTGGTTTAATATAACTCAGACATATTTTGCTTTTAAAGTGGCAACCATGAAGAAAACTAATTAATTACTATTAATGTATCTTATTAAGTATTTGACCATTAATTATGTTAAAGAACTTGTTTTAGCTTATCTATAATACAAATAGGTATTAGTTTTATTTAATTAACTAACTACTAGTTTTTTTAAAAGTGAAAACACAAAAATTTTAGACGCAAAAAAATACTTTCAAATGTTGATATTTTTAAAATATGAAAAAGTGGTTCATAGTATAAAAAGTGTATAAAAATATCTTCCCAAAAATGTTTTTCCAGCTCGGTCATTATAGATAGTTAGGTTGTAAGTAAAATGAATAAAACATTAAGTTTAGCTTATTTAATGTTTATGAAAGCTAATATTTTATTAAAACTTAAGTATATTAGTCAATGTAAATTTATTCCAATAAATATTTATAATTTAAATTTGAACTATGTGTAGCTAAAAGTAATTTAAAAATAATAAAGTAAGTAAAAGTAAAAACTTTTTGTAAAGGGACTAAAACTAAAACCATAAAATTGCTCAAATGTTACTAAAACTGCAGCCCGCGAAAAATTTAAGAACTTGAAATTTGGCCCTCGAGTACCAACTGCCTGCCGACCCCTGTATTAAACAGTAACATCACACTTAATAACTAATTTAGCTTTAAATTTTTAAATAATTTAAATTAGGTTATGCAGGGCAGCATACTTATCAGGTATGGAAATTCACTAACTTTAGCTGCTTAACCAATGGTCTTTTATTTTTTACAAAAGCTTGTAGCTCAGTACTTAGCTCAGTACTTGGCTGGACCATTTAAACTTTATTCAATTATCAAAAATTACTTAATTATACAATTCACCTTAAAAGAATCTATTTTTTTGCTTTCCACCTTAAACCTCAGAAACATCTTAAGTAAGTTTCATAATTTTTTTTACTATCCGCACCCCGCAGATCATGCTCGCCTTTAT
The DNA here is from genome assembly GCF_965202585.1 of Thalia democratica. Lineage (NCBI taxonomy): Eukaryota > Metazoa > Chordata > Thaliacea > Salpida > Salpidae > Thalia > Thalia democratica. Next base: position 68,131,361 of record NC_139165.1, read on the forward strand.
TGGCAACCTAGGCCAGCACCCGATTTACATGCTCGCGGGCCGGATTCAAAATTACTTTGTAATAACTAGTGGCCGGTCATGTTTATCTGCGGGCTGTACGTTGACAACCTTACTTTAAAGTTATCATTAATTTTTTTTTAATAAGCATCTAGTTAAAGAAGTTGACAAAAATTTATAAAATATTTATTACTTTACTTATTAAGTATAATAAACCTAAAGTACAAAAGGCTTATACTATATTGATAAAATGCTATTTTTAGTTCTCTGGGTCATCTGTTAGTACTTATGCAACTATAAAAATTTTAATTTAAGATAGATATAGATAAGTAAATAAAAAATATTTATAGTTTTACTCCTTAATTATTTACGTTTTATCAATACCTTTTTAAGGTACATTATGTTATTTTTCTTTATGTTTGTTTTATCAAAAACTTTAAATTTCATTTTTAATGTGCTGTTTCCAAAAACCTTGACTATAGGCTTAAAAATGCAGTATTTTTCTTATGAAAATAAGATAATAAAATAAGATGTTTGATATTAATACTTATCTTTAAAAAATTTTAAATAGTTAAAACCAACAAAATCATAAAGTTTCTTGTTTTTGTCACAAATTTTATTTAGCTTTTTAGAATTTATGATATTTATACAACATTAAACTTAGTTTGAAATTCAATTATTTGCGATCTACATGCAATTATCTAGTTTGCTTTTTCAATATGGATTATGATTGTCTTATATTGACATATTTTTTTAGATCAGCATTTAGATATAGAAAATAATATGCAGAAGTTATTTCCTGTAAAACATAAATATTGTTCAGTTTGAGGGGTGGCTTCTGAGCAGCTTTCATTGAGTGAACTAAGGTCTATCATCAAGTCACTGTAAATTTTACTTGCCGTTTTGAAAATCTTTTGAAACTAATTTGAACATTTAATATTAATTTTTTTTAGCAGTATGTTGATGTTAAAAAAATATGTTTAAGCAAACACTCAATTGTGTTTTTTTTTTGATACTATAGTTTACTTTACTTTAAGTTTATAAAGTTATAAAACTATTTAGCATCAAATATTGAGTTCTATTTTCAACATTAATTTTTTGTAAGTACAATCTTCTAAACAAAACTTTTCAAAAATATGAAGACTATCAACATAAAAAATGCTTTTCAATGAAATATATTAACACTGCAACAAAAAATGTTTTTTCATACCAAAGAAAAAAGGATAGTAGTTATTTATTTTTTTACTTTAAGTAATTATACAACAACAAGCTTGCTTACAAATTAAAAAAAAATCCTTGTTTTAGTCTACTTACTTTAATTTATGAATTACTAGATTTAAAACAAACATTTGAAGATAACGATACACAAAGCTCAAATACTTTCAATTCTAAATCAGAGACAGTTTTTTAAAATTTAAATTAATTCAGTTGAAACTTATTCTTTTTATACATGAGTTATAGACTTACTAGACTATATTTATTAGCTTTAAAAATATTTTTTTTTAGATATTTCTCGTATATTTTTCTCTTTATCGTAATTTTAAAATTTACTTTAATTAATTTAAAGTACTCTAAAAATCCTTTATTTATTTCAAGAGCTTAACTTAATTTAATTATTCACAGTCTAAAACTTTTAATAAATTCAACTTCAAGTATAAATTTAAAGCATTTACATATTTCTTAAAATACGAATCAAACTTTTTAACTATGAAATATTAATCAAAATAATCTTTAGTTTTAATTATTATACCTTTTACTAATCGTTGTTTTAACTAGCCAGGGATGGCACATTATGATGTTAATAATCTACACGAAATCAAATGTAACTGCTATAATTTCAAAATAAAGTAACTTATAAATTAAAACTAAAACTGGTTTTTTTTGTTCATAAAATGATGAAAACATTTTTTCTTAATATTAAATTCAGTTAGATGAACTAAATTTAAATTTAAATATTGATTATTATTAAACTTAGATGTTCCTTCAGTTAAGATATTATGTAAAACAAATGGTTTTAAAAAAAGTTTTTTTCTGTAAATTTTGGTTTATTGTGACACGTTTATTGTTAACTAATCTAAATGATAAAATTAAAGTTTCAATTTGAATAGGCCTTTGACGAAATTTTTTTGTACTTCCATGTCCTCAAAAGTTGAAGACTTTTTTTTACTTTTAGTGTCAATTGAAGGAGTGGCTTCTGAGTGGCTTTTATTGTTTATCAAGTCACTGTAATTTTTTTATACTATTTTGAAAATTCGTTTTAAAACTGATTTAAACAATTATTATCACATTTTAAGAGCAGTATGTTTTAGTTAAAAAATATTTTCAACCGAACACGCTTTTATGGTTTTCTTTGATACTGTAATTTTTACTTCAATTTTAGCTGTTATAACTATATAGTTTTATTTTAAATTTTCTCTTTTATCATTACAAAATTCTAAACAAAACTTTCTTCAAAAATGTAAAAATTCTCAGCATAAAAAAAAGTTTTTCAATAAAATATAACAACTCTGCAACAAAAAAAAAAGAACATGTTTTTACCAAAGAATTTTCTTTTTAATTTAAATAATTATTCAACAACAAACTTTACATGTAAAGAAGTAGTAATATTTTTTGTTCTTGTTGTAGTAAACTTACTTTAATCTAGGAAATACTAGGTTAAAAACAAAAATTTGAAGATAAAGATACCTTAAGCTCAAAACTTCTAATTCTAAATCAGAGACAGTTTTTAAAAAGTTTAATTTGAAAATTTATTCTATTATTAGATGAGTTAAAGACTCATTTGATCATATTTATTGGCGTTAAAATTATTTTTTTCAAAATAAGAACTAGCGTTTATCTTTCTCTTTATCGTAATTAGAAAATTTACTTTAACTAGACTAAGTAGTCTGAAAACTCTTTATATACTTCAAGAGATTTATATAACTTTATGATTCACATATTAAAGCTTAAACTATTTATAAATTCATTTTCAAGTATTATCTGAAATAATTTACATATTTCTTAAACTATGAACCGAACTTATTAACTATAAATCAACTTTCAAAATATGTAATAATCTTACTTGACATACCTTTTACAAATTGCTTTTTTTAGTTAGCCAAGGATGGCACATTACATCTCTCAATGTGGGCCTGATTTCGACATCTTTCTCCAACATGGCACTAAGTAGCCAGTGAAGATCTAGATAGTAGTTTATAAAACAATTTTAAAACAATACATACATAAAATAATATTTAGTAAATTTAAAAATTCAGAAAACGATTTACGTTAAGATTTACTTATACATTTTAGTACAACTTTACAATTATCAAAGAACACAGTTTAGTTTCATAAACTAGGGTTAAAAGACTAGTTTAATCAGTGTCTGTTTCGTTTTTTAAAGAATCTAATGATACCATCTTAAATGTTAAGTACAAAACAAACGGTTATATTAAATGAAGTTTTGTAATAATTCAGAATAGACTGACAAGGCAAAATAAGTTTTCAATTTTTTGTAAATTAGTTTACTATTAATATTCAAATACCATTAGAAATTTGTCTCTTAACGACGAACTCCTTTTTACAAATCTCTTCGTCGTTGTTAAAACAGTTCCTACCAAATACCATCCCATATAAAAGAACGCCTAGCGTCCAGACGGTACTTTTGTCGGCGTAGAATAATTCTTGTTCGATCGCTTCTGGAGGGGATTTTGTTTTTGTACCTTTTTAATAGAGTATTAACTATAGGCACTTTAAAATAAACAAAAAACAAAAGCAGAACTTAAAAGTTATATGCATTATTATTTTTAGGTGTACAGTAAATTTAACGATTAATCAAAGCTATCTACTTGAATTTTAAACTAAGCAAATAGTTGGTTATTACATGAAAAAATATAAACAAGCCGAACTTTAAAATGATTAAGAAAACAATAAAAATTCGACAAATCTAAAGTCACAGTAAAGATAGTTTTTAATTTCAATTCCTGAAATAAAACTTAATTGATAAGGGAAAGCAGTTATTTAGAAAACTGATACTTAAAGGTTTTTAACTTTAAAAAAAAATTACACCATTTTTAATACCTTGATGTCAAAATTAAGTTAGGTTCAAACTATTATGAATTGTTTCAAAGGAAAAGTTAATAACATAGGTGATAAATAAAAAATTATCTAATAAAAAAAAATAAATTATTTTTCTAACCTCTGAAGTCGCGATAAGGTTCATTTAAATCCAGTGAACCAGCACCGAAATCTATCATCTTTATAGTACCTGTTTCTAAATCTACCAGCAGATTTTCATCTTTGATGTCGCGATGAATCACTCCGTTGTCATGACAAAAAGAAACAGCATCCAGTACCTGAAAATTTATTTGTTTTGTTCAGAAAATGTTTTTATACTTGTACAAAATTTCTCACTTTTTGTTTACTAAAAAGTTTAACTTAGAGCATAAAGCTTTAATGAAAAATTAGTGGACATTTTAAGTAATAATCTCTAAAAAAAATAAAAGATAAAAATAAAAATAAAAAACAAGTAATCTAAATTCAATTAAATAAAACGCTTTTTAATTTTTCTTTAACATTTTTATACTTAACTTACATTTTTCATTGTTTTAGCTTAAAAAAAGTATCTCCTGACCAATTTTTTTATTAAAACAAAAGCAGGTGCATAAAACCAGGCTTAAATAATTTTATATTTTGATTCTTATTACTTGGCGAAAGAACATTCTGGAGGTTTCCTCGTCAATATAGTTTTTAGAAACTATATAGTCGAAAAGATCTTGGCAGACTCTCGGCCTATCTAAGACAAGAACCCAAGAGTCCGAAATTTCGAAATAATCTAATAGCTCGATTACGTTAGCGTTTGTTCCCCCATTTCTCAATTTTAGCATCAACAATATTTCTAACGGAAGCTCCTTGTTTCCATCAAAGGGTAACTCGCGGTTAAGTAACTTTTCTTCGCTCCTTTTTTTTTTGGTTTAGATAAAAATATTATTGTCAAAATGACTTTACTTTTTTTATTTTAAAACTTTTAGTATAAGTATAAAATTTTAGAAGTGACAAAAACAAGTGAGAGAGTTAAAAATAAAACTCTTTCTTCTTAAATTATCGAAGTTTATTAAAATTTTTAAACTTATCAAAAACTTTTTTACATGTTTAATTTAAAAATAAATTAAGGACTTATTTTTTAAACTGTAATACACAAATATTTTTGTTGTTTAAACTTATTAAGTACAAAAACAACAATTATTCGTTATTATAATGATGCTCTTCTTTTTACAAAATTTTTTGAAAAAAGAAAATAAACAAGCGAGGACTAAAAAAGGTAAACTAATTTTAAGATTTCTACGAAACAAATACAAAGAACATTATATAAACAAGTTTAACTTTTTATCTAAAAAAAAAAAAGATGAAATTCATTTTTTAAATATAAAAAAAAGAAAAAACAAACAAAAAATTAAAAACAAAAAAAGCTATCAAAGATATAAAAACCGTAAAAAGATATATAGATCAGTTTTGGAAAAAAATATTTTAGAACAAGCTAAAACAACAATAATCAACAAATCTAATTATAATCTAAACAATAACCATAAAACTTTACTAATGCATGGTTTAAATTTTGCACCTACACCTAAATGGAATAACAATATCAAAGATAAAGAATGGCTTAGATTTATGAGACATATTAGATCTGTTGAATGGCAAAATGTTTTAAGTAAAGATAACCAAGAAATTGACTTAAACTATACTCACTTACCTGAAAAATTAAAAATGGAAAAATTTAATCGACCCATAAATGCTCTAATTGATGAAAAAATTAAAACTTATTGCAGTATAACTACAAATAAAATAAGAAACTTAGAAGTACAAGTTAAAGAACAATACATTAAAAGAAACAATTTAAATATTAAACTCAAAATAGCACTAACTGAATTAAATGAACAAGTAAGAAACAAAAATATAGTAATATGTAGATCAGATAAAGATGGTAAATTAGTAGTGCTGAACTTTAATGACTACAAAAAAATAATGGGTCGAGAGCTTGAAATGTTTAAAAAGTTAGACACACTAAATGAAAATAATATTAAAAAGCATTTTGAAAACATACGTGAAAAATTTAATGACTCGATTATAAATTTACATAAACTAAATTGCATAGATGATAAAATTTTAAAACATACAATCGGAATAAAACATAAAAATGGTATTTACTCAAAACTAAAAGGAACAATGGCCAAACACTTTCACTGTAACGAACCTGCATATGCTTACCCACTGTTTAAAACGCATAAATTAAATAACTCAGAAATTTTGAATACAAACATTTTTGAAATACCAACTCGACTAGTACAATCTGCAGGTAACATAACCACTTCAAGAGTTACGAGCTTTTTAGAAATGTTATTTAAACCAATAAGTATTAATTTTTGTAAATATGATGTAAATGAATACTGTAAAGACAGCAAAAGTTATTTAGAAGATTTAGATTTATGGAAAAAAAGTCTACCGCAAAATTGTTTGAATAAACAAAAAATATTTTTAGTCGCTGCAGATGTACAAGGCTTATACCCTAACATAAGTCGAGAATTAGTTAAAATTAGTTTGTCAAATGCAATTGAAAAGTGCACAAACTATTCAAAACAAGTAAATAAAACTTTAGTCGATCTTACAATGTTTTGTTTAGAAAATGTAGTAGTGCAAAACGGAACATCATTCTATTCGCAAGTAAACGGAATTGTTACCGGAGATAACAATTCTGTTTCAATTGCCAATATTGCGCTACATCATATAATATTACAAGTTAAAAAAACTTTAAAAACATCAATACTTTTGAAGCGCTATATCGATGACATTATCTTTTTTACCCAAGCAAAAACAACCACAGATAATATCAAAGACAAACTTAAATTTGTGTTTCAAAAGTATGATTTAAAACTTATTTTTAGAGAAATTTCTCACCAAAGTAAAAACAAAGAGTTGGAGTTTTTAGATGTCAATCACATCATAGATGAAGAAGAAAAAGGTGGGTTTTATGTAAGAAACTACATAAAGCCTACCGCTATCAATAGGGTTTACATCAATGGAAGATCTTATCATCCTCGCTCAATTTACAAATCTATTGTATTTAGCGAATCTATAAGATTAAGAAGATTGTGTGAACGGGATTGTGACTATTTAGAAGCTTTGAAACTATTAAAGGATAAGTGCATAAAATCATACTTTTGCGAGGGTTTAGTTGTAGAGATGCTGGAAAAAACAGAAAAATGGAAAGATCGGTTCAGACCACCATCAAAAAGAACGAAGGAAAGTAACAAAAACATAAGCATTTGGACGACAATCTTTCCAAACTTGCTTAAATTAACAGAAAGAGAAAAACAACTGAATCAAAACGTGATGATAACATACAAACGACCGCAGACTATTGCAACTTTACTAACTAACTACAAGAAATTAGCTCATGAAGTTAATAATGAAGAAGGAATTTCATCCCCTTGTGGTAAATGTTTGCTTTGCAAAGATACAATGGTAAAGAAAACAAGCTTAGTAAAGTTAAAAAACAGAAAAACGATAAAATTGAAAAAAAACTTAAATTGCAAAAATTTTGGGATATATGCGGCGAAATGTAGTGAATGCGAAGAGTTCTATGTCGGCCAGACAATCACGTCCTTTTCGCAAAGATGGTGCTCTCACAGACACATCTGGAAGAGTACAACCACAGATGATGTTAGTGATAGAGCAGCACTTAAAATACATTACGCCAAAAAACACAAAACATCAAAAAAAGATTTAAAAGAAGCTTTTTCAATTATCTTTGTAGACACCACTAAAAATTATTCAGACTTAGATTTTTTAGAAAGTAAATGGATCAATAAACTCGAAGCAACAATAAATATAAACAAAACTATATTACCACTTTACAGATAGTTGACTAGGTTACTATTATTTAACATGTTTTAATATTTATAAAGTTTTTTGATTATACATTTCTAAATAACTTAACAAGTTAAGGTTATACGCCTTACTACTTTTATAGACTTATTTATTATGATTATTTACTCTATTTATTTTTGATTTTTTAACTTCAACCAACAATAAGCTCGATTACTATTTTAATTACTATTTTTATTTTTTTATTTTGATTTTACATTCTAAAATATTATAAAACATTAAATCAAACACATCAAAGTTTAACAATTTAATTTCTTTTAGTTCTTTGTCTTTGATTTTATTTCATATTTATTTATTTATTTTATTTCAATTAGTTTTTGCGAGTTTAAACTAGAGATACTTATAAGATTTACTATTTGAAAAACTTTTGAAAGACAGACTTTTAAAACATAGTTTACCTTAAAACTTGATTTATAGTTACGTAATAATATCCTTTTTTGAACTTTTATATGCAAGAAGTTTTTGAATTAATCAGTTCTAATTGTCTACTGAAGAAGATTTTGAAAGTACTTTAGACAATATAACGTTTACTAATAAATTTGTAGATTTTTTTGTTAAATAAAAATAACTTTTTTATTTAAAACGATCGATAAAGGCAAAAAAATCACAAAGAACTTCACACAACCAAGGGAAGATTTGAGACACTTAAAACTAAAATATTCTTACTTTTTACAAAATAAAATTCTTAAAAATAAATAAATGTTTGCAGACGAACTTAAATCAACTAATATATATATACTATTATTTAATCGTACCTTCCGGTGAAGAGAGTTTTTCTTTTGCTGATAAACTTTAATGCGACTGGGGCCCCGTCCCTAAGTCTATACCCCTCTTTTACAACACCGAAGCCTCCCTCCCCAATAGTCTCTCCTACGTCGTATTTACTATTGAGCATCTTTATATTTTGGCGGAATGAATATTCTGTTGAAATATTAAAATGTAATAAAAAATTAAAAATCTTACAGTACTTTTACAGAAAAAGTTTAATTTACCATAATTTAGTAACAATAAATTGAAAAGACATATTTTATATATTTTTATTAATAAATAAAATACCATTTAGCTTATGTCGCAAAAAATTAAAACCAATATTTTCCATCTAAATTTCAAAACATCATATTGTCAATCTAATCTTTTTATAAAAAGTTATATAACTACCTTAACTTTTAAAAATATTTTCATGTAATTAGATATCTTTAAAAAAAAATTTCAATAAAAGCACTTTTTACATGTCATATAAATAAAATACTATACGCTTAAAAAAAAAATTTCCGCAAAATAACTTTTAATGAAACCTACCTGACTCAGTTTTACTTATTTCTTTTTCATTGCTTTGATTAATTGCATTGCAACCGTTTTCATTCGGATTAACAGAATCATCGCCACCGTAATGCAACTGGATGGGCGAATTGAGAGGATACGGGTCGTTTGTTTGCCCCAATTGATACTTATTAACTATTGAAGTGCCCAGAGATAGATTGTATATATCTATTGGCACGTAAGGTCTGTTTACGAATTGTTCAGCTTCAACGAACTGCGACGGCATGCTGTTCGGCGTGGTGTTGAGAAAGTGTTTCTCATCTTGGACAGTGTGGTCAAGCATCGGAGGGCTACTGACCGGGTCGGTTATGCCATCACAGATTAAAACTGGATCTTTACGACCTTCGGTGGGTACTGAGTGGTGCTCAAGTTTGTGTTTTTGCTTGTTATCTGAAACCTGCTCCATGAATAATGTTTGGTTCAAATAAGTTGTTGTTTTATCGAAAGATAAACTGGCTGCAGGGTTTTCTAATCTTCCGATCTGTTTACCGGGTTGTACAGCAGTCGTATCTGGTTCAGAAAAAAAATTCTGCTTCAAGTCGCTCGTGTTAGTGATGGGAATAACTTTAAACTTTCCAATTTGTTGCGCTTCTATTTCAGACTGTTGCGAAGGAAATTGACTTTTCATATTTTCTAATAATATTCGATTGGTAATTCTTTGTAAAGTGTGTTCAGTGTTTATTGTTTCCTGAGTAAGAGGAACATTATCTTCAGAAACAAATGACTCGCCGGCAATGCCCTCAATATCAGTCTGATGATCATAAATCGTTTCGTTTACAAAAGTTTCAACAGGTATAGCTTCGTTTGACTGATTGTGCATATCTATTGTCACGTTAGGTCTGTCAATTACCTGTTTTGATGGAAATAAATGAGACTGCATGCTGGTCTGCGTCGTGCTCAAGGCAACACTGTTAAGCGTGGTATTGTAAAAGTTCAACCCATCTTGGACGAAGTAGTTGTGCATTAAAGGGCTGCTGACCGAATCAATGGTACCATCGCTGGCTAAAACATAGTCTTTGTTCGGTTTTGAGTTGTGCTCAGGATTTTGTAGAGCTTCTTGCTTAAGTTCCGTAAGTAGTGATAGGTTCAAAGGTACACATGGTGTTTCCGCAAAAGATGGGAAAGAAAGATTTTGCAGATATTCTATTAAAACTTGATTATCGCTTTGTAGCTTAGTATCTTCAGTGTTTAAGGTTTTCTGAATTGGAGAAACATAACCTACAGAAACAACTGACTCACCGGCAATGCAATCAATATCAGTCTGATGATCATACTTACTATCAGTTACCATTTTAATTTCAGTTTCCATTATTGGTATACAAGTAGTAGAAACTTGATGAGCTAGTTCAGAAACATTTGACTGTTGCATGATGCTTTCAATTTGTTTTTGAGATGGAACACTGATGTTTTCAATAGTTTTGTGGCGGATCTTGAACTCATGCTCTGCGTTAATTAAAGATTCTTGAGATATCTTTCTGTTTCTACTTTGAGTAGAGGCAACTGATTGCTGCTGGTTGGCAACATTTTGACCAGTTTGAGACGGGTAGTGCCTGTTATACTGGCCTTGAACACTGGCTGCACTATTACTGCTACTGATACTTGCCAAGCTGCTTGTGCTAGGAGAGTTACGCAAAAGAGTGCTGTTTTAGAAATTGAGATTTTATTAAACACACAAATTGCTTTTATAAATTCTACTTAAGAAACATTTTCACGAGCTTTTTACTTTCTGTAGGCTTAAAAATATGGAGTAATTTGTTTAGTTCAGTTATAAAAAGCCTAATTTAAAACGTTTATGTAAAACAAACATTTTATAATCTTCTCATAATCTATTTAAACAAAAGGTTTTGTATAACCAGGTAGATTTAAAATTATAGCATTTTTATATTTTATTTATATTTTTAAATACTACGCTTTTGTTTGTCGACATCAAGCGTTAAAAAGAGTACAAATTTGTAGAAAACACTGTTAACAAATATATTTTTTTTTTCCTAAACAGTTTTATTCAACTACAGCTACTTAATTTACGACACAAAAATAATTAGTTTGTATTATTTTTTCAAACTAATTAAAACACACAAGTCTCTCAAATGGTTAATCAATCTCATATGATTAAATAAATTTCAGTTGAACCAAATTGAAATATACTAGATCGATTAATGTAGTAAATACTTTAATTTTATATAACAAAAAAAACATCATTTAGTATTTAATAATTATGTTTATAGTGCTTATTCATTTTGTTAACTTAGAAAAAAACGTCTAAACGGCTCATGAAATATTGTTACCTTGATTTTTGCTCAGCTTTTTCATTTTCCTCTAGGAACTGCGGAGGCTCGAATGGTATCGAGTTAACACATTTGACCATATCTACCTCTACTGTTGCTAAATCTAAAAGGTATGTATGAAAAACTTATGGCTTTATTTAGATGATAGTGTTTTAATTTTACTTTAACAGAATAAACTTTTAAATGTTATATACGTAAATTCCAGTTATTCAGGTTTTATTTAATTGTCAATTGAGTTTATTACAGGAAGCAACTGGTTTCTGTGGACCTACTACATAGTGACTTTTTTAGGATTGTAAATTAAAACTGTTCGAACTTCGTTTAAAAAAACATTTTAATTGGTAATTTTTTCTATAGGACTTTATATAAAGTGTTTTAGTTTTACATATACTCATATTGTTCATAAAAAACAAAAGCAAAAGTTTTTAAAACAACTCTTTGTAACAAAACTACTTTAAAAAAGCTAACCAAGTAAGGGCATAGAGCATTTTTGATCTGTATCCATCGGTACAACGTTTTCAATAGTAACAGTATCTGAATCGGAACTGGTCTTCGCCTGAAATTTGAAGAATTGAAACTTCTAAGTTTATTTTCAAGTTTAATGTGGTGTAAACTATTAAAGACTAATGATAATTTTTTCCGACACAATATAAATATTTTACAATGTTTTATATTGTGTTTCAATAAAATCGACATTACTTACCTTATTTCTTACAAAAACTTTTCGTAGAACAAATGCAATTTTATTGCAAGTTGTTTTGCAGATACCTTTAAAAAGTTTCCAAATTGATCTGATTATCATAATTACATAGAAAGAAGATTTTCGAATCATCAATTGTGCAAGTGTAAAAATTAGCATAATTGTTTTTACCATTATATCAAAGGACTCAGCTAGCAATCTGAAATATTGATACTTTAATTTTAAATGCTGTGCAAAAATATTGAAATATTTTTTATCATAAGTCATACTTTACTTTTAATCAAGAATTTTTTTTTTGATCATTTAGAGTAATTATTTTATTGATTGAAACATGCTTATTTGATGCACATTTTTTTACCTGGAAGCTAGTATTACCAAAGCTTGACTAGTTGTTGTGACAATACCGCAAATTGACATCGCCGATTTCTTTGTTAATGTATAACAAAGACTTTCTATGGTTGACAATATTGAATAAATTGCTGCTAGCAATCTAAAGTTTTTATATTCACTTTGTAAATGTAATAAAAAAAGTTAAAAGGTGTATTAAGGTTTAACTCTTAGTTTAAAGTAGCACAAAAAATATCATCGGTAAAAAGGTGTCAAGTAGAGGTAGAGACTATTTTATATAAATCAAAAACTTGAGCTTACAAAATTTAATATTTAAAACCATGCACATCAATTCGTTAATTTTATTCCTCGAGTTAGGTATAGTAATTCAATATTGAATAACAGAGTTATTATCTTTTTAAGAAACTTTTTGACATAGTAATATATTCATACCATTTTGTTTTTCAAAAAGATAGTTAACAAACTAGTTTTATAAACAATTAACAGTCTTTACCTAAATGCTACCATTAAAAAAGAGATAATCGTCATATAATCCTCTATTTTACAAATCTTCTTAAAAAAGTATAAACTTAAATATCTTTTTCTAAACATAATTAAAATGTTATTTTTATAAACAATCAACAGTATATACCTCAATGATACCACCAAAAAAGAGATAATTATTAAGTAGTCTTCTTCATTTACAGCTTTGATCAACATGTTAATAATCATTATCATTCCCTTCTTCGACTTTTGGTGGGCAACTTTTTCAATAAGTTCTAACAAAGTGAGTTCTACTTTATTATTTGGTTCTTCTGGCATTAATAATTTCATTATATTCATATATGAGAACGTATGCGGTTGTTTTGGGGGCTCCTCTTCTAATTGGTTCTCTAAGTAGGTTCTGAGAAAACCTTCAACCGTTTTTGTAATTTCATTGGCTGAAGTATAATTGCTTTGTTCTTTTGCTAGGTTTGAGCTGAATATTCCTATCTTATAATACGTATAAAAGCCTAAAAAGGCTACGAACATGAACAAAATACTGTTCATTTTGCTCAATGTACGATTTTAATGTCTTCAAGTTATTATTATTTTCGAAAATACATTGGCATGCAAAACACGTCATAATAAAATTTGCAACAGTTTAAATCGTAAATTGCAGAAATTGCTTTATTGTACTTTTTAGCCTTTTTTTTGTAAAATTTTATATTTTACCCTTCTTTGTAATAAATAAATTAACTTTTATTTATCTCCTTCAACCCAAGTTGACTATTTTGATTGTTGCACTTAAAATCAAAAGTATACAATATAATTTTAGAATTATATAGTTATTATGCTTGTCAATTCAGAAGTTCTACATATTTTTTAAGTAATGACCGAAATATGTTAAAAAAAAACTATGTGGTGCGCTAAACTAAATCAAATTTAAACTAGAAGTAAATATTCTCATTTTGCATCGGTAGATTAAACTATAACTTATAGTTTTAGTTATTTTAAATTTTGTAAAATTTAAAACTTTAAAGTTTACAAATTCTTAATTTTAACTCTATATTTATTGACTGATAATCAGAAATACTAGCTTATTTTTATCAGAAATAATAACTTTAATAACTTAGCTTTTTTTTGTAAGAACTAACTAGTAATTGAACTATCTTCTATTTATATAAACTAATTGCAATGTAAAATTTACTATATTAGAATCAAAGAAAAAACTCAATGCTGATCAACAATATTCTTTAAAAGTAGTCGTTAGCTTGTTTGTATTGTAGTTTATAGTGTAGTAAAAGAGCAGTTAAATTTTAAACTAGGTTTAGTTTTATTTTGAAATTATTTTTACTTTTCAAGGTTTGCTTTATACAATTCTTGAAAATGTAATGTCGAATAAACGAATTGTAATTAAATATTAAACTAAATGGCACTAAGACAAGTACTAAACATTTGTATGTATCAAGTTAGATGTTAAGCTATTTACTTTTTCATTGGTGTTTAGAATAAAGAAAACTTATTCTTTTTGATAAATTTCCTTTTTTTTTCAAACCTTGTATGCATTTTAGTCTACTTTTTCGAAATTACGAGCAACTTAGGAATTCGAACAAGTAAAAAAACACATGAACCCGTAAATGTTCTTTAATAGAATTTATTGAAAATACTTCGGGTATAGTCGACTATTTTTAATTTAACATTGATGCACTAAGATTAAAACTATGATTAAAAAACTTAGTGTATGAAAATACCAAAGTTCATGTATCACACACTTTTAAAATTTAAAAACTTAAATTATCTTTTAATCACCTTCTCATATACTTAAACTAATGTAACTAAAGTTTATTAAAAAGTAAAAGCTATTAAGAATTTTAAAATTTATATTTATAACGGGGGCGACGCTTGAGTGGAACGCTGGAGCTGTTGCTCCATCTCAAAAAAAAAAAACAATAAAAAAAAGAAAGAACAAGCTATAAAGCTACGCTAGCTATAAACAAAACAACAAGCGCAGTTTACAAAAAAAGAGCAAAAAAAATAACAAGATGAAGTGCACACAGCTGAAGACAAAAGTTTTAAGTTAGGGGAGTTTCTTTAATAAAATATTTTTTAAATTCTAAGAAAAATACTACGCGCCGCCACTGCTAACAACTTTCTTAATCATAGTAATTTTAACTATTTTTTAAGAACTAAAAGCTTATATTTAAAAACTATAGCATTTACAACCACAATAATTACATAAGCTCAAACCATAATTGCCAGAATGTTAATTTCGCTATTTAATTTAAAAGCAGAAGTTTAATAAACGTCTGTATGTTTTAACAAAAAATATCCTAAAGTAATTAAGTGGTCATGTTGATTTAAATCTAGCTACTATGGTTCAAACTATGGCAGCTGTGCTACTGTTTACTAACGATTTGTTAGATTTAATGCTTTTTTGCTTTTAATATGCAGTTTTGAAATAATTACATCACACTGTAAACCTAAATTTTACTTTAACTTTAATTTCAAGTTGACTTTATTTCTACACTTTATACCTTATAGTAGTAGTGTTGTTTATTTAACGAGAAAAAACGCTCAAAACATTTGGTCCTAAAACCTGGTGCACGAAGAACATTTCGGTTATTGACTCACACACCACAGATACCTTTTAAGCTCTTGTCCAGTAGAGGTGAAAAAATTTACAGTCGCTGGGCAAGAAGTAGAAAAGGTTAGTCCTTGGCAAGCCGGAGCATTTCAATTTCATTCAATCAACGAAAATTACACAATTATTCAATTCATTTTAACGGGCCTTAACTTATTATCATTTTTAAACTCAAAACATCTAGTGTAAGCTTCGAATTTCCCATAAATTTGACCTTTAACACTTTTTTTCTTGCTCTTCACTTCAAACATAAATATATCTAGAGTAAATTTCATATGCTTTCTTTTGCGGGTTGTGTTTTAACTCTTTTGGGTATTTGGTATACCGGGCCGAATTTAGATGCTCTCAGGCTAGAGTTTTACCTTTTGTGAGCCGGATTTTGCATAATTTTGTAAACATTGGTGGGCCGTACGTTGCCCACCTTTACTTTTAAGTGTCCACTTCAATTCATGTTTTCTTAAATAGTTGTTTTAGTTAACGCAGTAAAACAAAACTTAATGTGTTTTTTATTGTTCTGAAATATTTGAGCACTACATTAAGTATAATTAACCAAAATAGATAGATATAAGACTAATATTTTTTACTAATATAATGCTACTTAAAAAATATTCTACAAGTATATGAAACACTTATGCTTCATTTTCTCTTTTTTGTTTTAAACATAACTTTACTGGTGTTTTTCAATTTCTGCTATGTTTTGTGCAACTTTTTCCCATTTATTTTTATAACTTATGTTGTAATGTAGTCTCGTTCACACACATTTATTTGCAATACTAGTAGCGACTCGTGATTACGCTATATATAAATGTTGCACTTAACTACTTCAGAATTATAATTTTAAGTCCTAAAATTTACTACCATGTTATAACTACAAAAAGAAATTTAAAATTTATGATAATGTAAACATACTATTTGAGTGTTTAAGATAGATTACTCTGTACTAATATGATGTCATCACGGATCGCCACTGTTATATTAATAGTGTTATTGTGCAATTCTAACGTTATACTTGAAATCAGAGTAAAAACTTTAGTTAGGATTTTATAAATGAATAGTTAAACTATTGAGCCTTTATCTCACAAAAACAAAAATTTTCAATTTGTGTATAGGCTCTAAGCAGCCAAAGCAGAACATTAATTAAGTATTTTTTAAAGTTAACACTGTTTTCAATTATTTTTTTTTATAAATTTTTAACCATTTATTAAAAGAACTTATACTCTTCTATACAGTTTGATTGTCATAACTAACAAAACTTAATAAATTATGATTAAAATTTAAACAAGCACTTGGATGAGAAATAATTTTTTTAATGTAGATATCTGAATTAAACAGTAAAATATTAAATTACTCATAAATCAATACCTAACCAAGATATTTCCAATTCTACTAATATTTATTCAATTTAATCTATATCTAAACTAGTTCTAGTCACATATTTTTTCTTCCAAACGAAATAAATTTAAAGTAATATTTAACCTTTACAACAACATATGATTTTTCTGTAAAACAAAAAAAAAATAGCGGCTTTTGTTTTGGTTATTATAGATAAAAGACTACGAAAAGAAATTAAGTTCTTAAGAAATAATTTGAATGCAAATTAAACAAATGGAAAATAATTTACATTAGGAATAGCCGGACATACTAATATATTCCCCAGAAAACGTTTATCGTTGCAAGAGGTAGAGTTTGAGTCTGATGTTTACCATAGTTTATTGAACGATAAAAAAGACGCTCAAAGTATTTAGTCCATGGACCTGGCGCACGAAGAATCTTTCGAAGAATCATTTTAAGTTAAAAAAAAAAACTATATATTTTTTCGGTTTTCTAGAGAGTTCTTTATTTATGTCCTGTTTTATGGGATTTAAACACGGAACAGATAGTAAAAGAGTAGTTATAAAGTTTAACAGAAGTCAGAAAAAAATTATCATCACTGGTAGAAAAATGTAGAGTAATGGTTTTGTGTTTAACTGTTTTGTTATACATTAAGTTTAGATGTAATATGTGTTATTGTTTTGTTGTTGATAAATTTATAGATTTTTAGAAGTAGTTTAATCTTGTTAAAGAATAAATTTATACATGTATGTTTGCAACAACTGATTGTGAGTTCACACTGGTGGCAGTGATCACATGATTGGAATGTTGATGTGTTTTTTGTTGTAGCGCCGGCAGATACTTACGTTGGGATTTGAGCTTCATCGTTTTCCCACACTTTGTGGTTCATCATTTTCCCACACTTGTGGTTTTTGATGTTGAGATTTTTGCCTTGTGAGTGTTTGCTAAATGGCGTGTCACCAAGGGTTTTGTTTTTGAATAAAGGGTTAGGATTAGTTTTTGTTTTGGTTAGTTAATTTTTTTTTTAGTTTATTGACAGAATTAGTTATATTTTTAATTAAAAAGTAAATTTTTTCTTAAAGATAGGACAGATGGAATAAGATGAGCGCAAACTCACTCGTTTGACATTCAGAAAACGTTTATCGTTGCAGAGGGGAGAGTGAGTTCTTCTGATGTTTTTCTACCTTTAAAAAAAATATATATAATGGTATTAAACTTATATAAGTTACAGTTATAATGAATATAGATGCCATTAGAGTTGGACTAAGCGCTTTTTTGTGTTGTATGACTTGAAGTTTTTTAGCAGTTGTTTATTAGGTAATATTTTTGGCTGTGATTTGTTAAATTCAGATAAGTATTCAAACAAGCCTGTTTAAAGAAAAACACTTTAAAAATTTTGTAAGAATTGTAATTTTGATAATAAATACAATAAATTTCGTACAGTTCATCAATTTTTGTTCATCAAATTGTCATGCAGTTGTAAATTCTCTAGAGCAAGGTTTTCCAAAACTTTTTTCCAAAAGGAATAACCCTCTTTAAAGAAATTAAAAAAGCTATGGCCCCCTCCAACATGATTTCTCAAAAACTTACCATTAAAACGCCTAAGACTTTTTTGTTATGCTTTTCATCATCAACTTCAGAATATCTAGTGTAAGGTTAAAACTATGACCTAATGGCCCCCCTGTGACCCCTTTACCGCTCATGGCTCCAAAGGGGGCCACTTAGCCTATTTTGGGAAACCCTGCTCTAGAGTCAATTAAAGCAATAGTACTTAATGAATATCATTTTATCTAGAAACTTAGAAGTGTGTTCACAGTGTCAGGAGTGACCACACAATTGGATTGTTGATGTATTTTTATTGCAGCATTGGCAAATACTTGCTTGGTGATTTGAGCTTTACAATTTTCCCACACTTTGTAGTTTTTAGTGTTGAGAAAATTTAAACTTGTGATTGTTTGCTAAAATGGTGTGTCACCTAGGAATTTTTTTCAGTTAAATAGATAATTAATTATCTATTTATTTTAATTTTTGGTTAGTTTTATAAGTTTGTAGTATATATATATAAGTATATAGTTTGTTAGTTTATATTTATTTTAAAGGGGTTGGTAGAGTTCCAGGTGATGACAGCTTGATTGCTTGACCTCCAAAAACGTTTGGTTAATTACCTAGTATGATGTTGCACCAACATCAAAGGGGGAGGTAGAACTTTTTTTTTAAATTTTGTCTTAATTTTTTTATATACATTAATTAGATTAGCTACTTGTTACTTTTTACCACTTTAAAAAATTCAAAGTAACTTTTGAGATCTAAGCTATCAAAGTTATAGACTTCAATAGGTTCTTTATGGGATGCACAAACTAAAAGGGCAAAAATAGACTATTTCACTAAAATTCCATCTTCTCCTTTAGTTTTTGAGCAATTGTTTAAAAACTTTTTCAGAGTAATCTTTAATTCAATTCTAAACAACTTGTGGGAAAAAGATTTTTTAATTTTGGTCATAAATTTTTTTCAAAAATCCGCTCCACACTAGTTGTTTGTAATATTAAAACTACATTTCCTGAAAGTTTGAATTAAATTGCTTTTAAAATAAAGGAGGAAATATATTTTTATGATTTTTTCAAATTCAAAGAAAACTATCTTTAAAAATTATCAATTTTATACAGTTGTATAGGATATTTTTACAAAACTTGTTATATCTCAAAAGTTAATTGAAGTTTTTTTTCTGAAAAAACTATCTTATAGTATATACTCTTAAGCTTTTAAATAAGAAAAAAAAATGTTTAACCCCCTATGCCCTTAATTTGATCTAAATTGATTAGTAATTGTAAACTCAAATCATAAATGTTTTTTTAATTAGAAAAAAATTGTCAAGATATGAACTTATTTTTATTAAACTAAATTAAAAAAGTTTAGTTTTACAAAGTTTGTGCATATATAGAATAAAAAAATTATTTATATAATTACTATTGATGACTTGAATAGATAAAAGCATAATTTAACTTTAAGTAAATCAATTCAGTTATTATGATGTTACAAACAAAATTTAAGAACTGTCCTAAAGTAAGAAGATTACCAAGTATAGACTAGGGGCATAGGGGGATATAGACTTTTTTTTTAATAAAAATTAAAATACCTGTTTGCTACAAGTTGTTTAGAATTTATTAAAGATTACTCTGAAAAAGATTTAAAACAATTGCTCAAAAATTGAAGGAGGAGATAGATTTTTAATGAAATGGTCTATTTTTGCCCTTTTAGTTTGCAGCTCCCATAAAGAACCTATTGAATGTTATAAGTTTGATAGCTTATATCTCAAAAGCTACTTTAAATTTTAACAAGCTGTAAAAAGAAAAAAGTAGCTTATTTAATTATGAAAAAAATAAGACAAAATTTGAAAAAAAGTGTAACCCTCCTATGCCCTTCGTATCATTATACATACATAATCCACTACACAAAAATAGATTAAATTAAAAATACAAAAACTGTTATTGTCATGGTTATACAAAACAAAAATATTATTTTAGTAAGCTGATAAAATTTTGTATCTTCTATTTTAAAATTGTTTTTTCAAAAACTTACTTTTTTATTTTAATAGGTAGTATTAAACCAATTGTTTTAATCTTGAAAGTTCTGTAGATTTTTCAAGCACTTCATAATTTTATATTTTTTTAAAGTTTTGGCATAAGCTTTATATAATATAAGTAGAGCAAGGTTGCTGTTTTACCTTGAAAAACCTGTAATCTGAACAATTTTAATTGTAAAATAATGAAGTTTGTATGAGATAAAAGATAACAAATATATTCAATAAAAGTTTGTTCATTATTTAAAGTTTTATTAATTTGAAAACACATTTGAAATAGCAAAATTTTTTCAGTAATTTAATACTACCAAAGTACTTTTTACCTTAAATTTAATTTTCTACTAAAAGGGACAAGAAAAGTTACTTAGAAAAGCTGAAAGAAAAAGCCCTGGAAAAATTAAAACAAAAAACGCTTGCCAACTGTTCAAACTTTGACAATTCAAATTCTGACAATGTAAATTTTTAAGAAAATATTCAAGAGGCTATATCTGAAAAAATAATATACAGTAACCTCTTGCATCTTTATCCAATAATGACGTTAGGCACTCTTGTTTAGTTACGCATTTTAGAATTCTAAAATATTCAAAAAATTTTTTTTTTTGCACAAATTAGGTTTATTGTATATTTTATATTTAAATAGGTTTTTAAATGCCTTTTATACCTTTTGAAAATTTTCAATTCCTCAAGTTCTTATGGCCTAAAATTTCATTCCTACTCAAAATATCCATTAATTTATCTTTCATACAATGCAAGACAAGTTTATCCTTATGTTGGCAAAGGTCAAATTAAAAAAAGTTGTAGTAACATAAACAACTTTTTTTATTAAACATTTTCTCATATTCTATATATTTTGTTCAAAAGAAAAAAATCCGTTACAGCACCGAATGCATATTTTAGTAAAAGGCTATTGAAGCAAATTTTACTATAGAAACCACACCATTTCTTAATTGTAAACAAATGCTTAATTATAAATTGAATTTGCTGAGTAGAATAGAATATAAATATTTAGTACCAAATAAGTCACATATTAATAAAGATGAAATCTACTTATTATTAAAATTAGTAAAAAATTTTTACAAGTATAATTATTTTATATAAATTTAAATTTTATTTTATTTATGTAAAGTTTTATCTTTTGTTTTCATATTTATATTTAAAGTAAACAAACTGTTAAAAGTGGAAAAGTCCCCAGTCTGCTTTTAACTAAAAGAAATATCAAAAAACAGCCATTATAGTAAGTATATTTGATACCTCTTGTATCTTTACGATCTCTCATATCTTTACGCATTTTTTTCTGTGGACACAATGTGCGTAAATAAGCAAAAGGTTACTGTATATAAAAGAAAAATAACTGTTGTAATCTATTTATTTGCATACAATATGTTTTTTCTTTTTGCAAAGTTTTTAGTATTTTTTTAGATATGGCTGAAATAGATTTCAAAATATAGTAATTTTAAAAGTTCTCATTTTATTAATCCAGTGCTTATTCACTTATACGGACATGCCGGACAAAATTTTTCTGTAAACATGTCTGGATAAACAAAATTTGGGGTATTACAAAAAATCAATTTTTTAATATAATAATATGAATTTGAACAATGCTTGCTAAAAATGACTTAGAATGTTCACCTTAAATTAACAGTGTAATTCAGAGGCATTTTCTAAGAGTATTTGACCAGTTATTGGACTATCCTTCTCACATTTCTGACAAAACCAGATATAAAGGGCGCTGTCCAACTTTTTAAACCAGCCTCCCTTACTTTTTTGTTTGCTTTTGTGGCTTTGATTAACCCCAGCTCCTCCTTTTCTGCTTTAAACTTATTAAACTTTTCTTCATTTTTAAAATGTCGTACTAAGTTGACCTGCCTAGACTGAACTGCTTGATTATAAAAGACTTAGGCACATTGTTTTTTATCATTTTACAAACTTCTAGTTTGTTTTTAATGGTTAGTGCAACTCGTTTTCTTTTTTTAGAACTCTTGTCCATTTTTTAAACCTGGTATGTTAAGTGTGTTGAACTTATATAGTTTTAAAAAAGTATATATAGTCATTTATCTCATCTTAAACAAAACATATTTGAATTTACAACTTTTGTAATGCTTTTTGAATTTAAAATCTAACATAAAATAACTGTTATACACTTATTTTCTAAAAAAATAGGATTTGATTATCTATAAAAAAACTTTGAAAGTTTAAATAAAAAACTAAAAGTTATGTTTTAAATAACATTGCTTTAAAAATTTCCAAACTGACTTACTTTACACGCAAAGGTTTCGATAACTAAACTAGTTATGAACAAAAATAAAATCTTTAGTAGTATTATTACTTTGTAATAATGAACAAAATTGTAGGATTTAAAAAATCACTTAAAATTTTGTTGTATTATGAAAGCTTAAATATTTGTATAATACAAAAATGTTAGTGTTTAATATTTCTAAAAACAAGTTTCAGTTATATAAAAGAATTACTTATAATAAAAAATGACTGTTGAAAATTTACCTAAAATTCAAGATGTTGAAGATGAAAAGGATGGTCTACTTGGCAGAGTCTTTAGTGTTTCTGGCCCAGGTTAAATTGATCTTTTTTTAATAAATTATAGTTGTTTGTTTTTAAAATATGTAGAGTAAGTTAAAAGCTTAAAACAAAATATCTATTTAAACTATATTAAGATAAGAAAATCAATAGATTAATCTAGAAAAATACTATATGTACACTTATTTACCAATGTCGCATTTTAAAAACTAGAAATAAGTCATAACTAGAAATAAATCAATGTTTATATAATATATCATTTTTGATAGAAGTAAAGTAATATCATATACTTTTTAAATTCAAGTTTAGTTTAACTAATGCTTTCTTAAACAACTACTTTAAAGGTTTGTAGGCTAATTTAAAACTTTAATATTTTTACAGTTGTGGTTGCTGAAAAAATGTCTGGAGCAGCTATGTACGAACTTGTTAGGGTAGGACATTCAGAGCTTGTTGGTGAAATTATTAGGTTAGAAGGGGATCGTGCTACTATCCAAGTTTATGAAGAAACTTGTTAGTTTTTACATTAATAATTCCAAAAAATTCAATCGTTTTTTGCTTTAAAGGTTTTTAAGCTTTTAAAGTCATAAGGATAATCGTAAAAATTGTTCAAGTAATTGAGATTACTTATGATTTAAAATTTATTATGTATAATATTTAACATTTAAAATATTTTTTATTTGTGATTATTTATTGTTATATTACATAAAACAGCTGGAGTAACTGTTGGAGATCCTGTTTTAAGAACTGGAAACCCACTATCTGTTGAGCTTGGCCCTGGTATTTTAGGTAAGCTGGTTTAGTTTTCGATTTATAAAAAGTTAAACTCATTTAGTTATGCTTAAATTAGATTAAAAAAAGACTTTTATGCGAACAACAAAAATATAAAATAACATAATAAACCGATTTAATACGCAATTAGAATTGAGTGGATATTTTTGAAAAGTATATTTATTTAAAGTTGTTTTGTGCTATTTGTGCTATAGTAGTATTTTAATAAAATAACATTATTAGTTTAATTTAGTACAATTGTTATATCTGCCAAATATTTTACCCTCACTTCATTGCTTTAAGTTATTGCAACTGTTTATACGTTAAATACTTTAAAACCTGTAAATATACTGTGTATATAGTTTAACTTTTTTTTTCGAAATTTTGTTCTTACTCTTTATAAAAATTTATGTTTAATAATTTAGAGAGTATTTATGATGGTATTCAACGTCCATTAAAAGACATCCAACAATCTACTCAATCAATTTACATTCCTAGGGGTGTCAATACTCAAGCATTAAATAGAAGCAAAGTTTGGGACTTTAAACCAGTTTTAAAAGTAAGTAAATTAACTTGTGCTTTTGAAGCATTTAATTCAAACTGTTTTGTTTTATATTGATAACGTTTAATCTTAGGTTTAATATAAATTTACCTATTTTTTTAGCCTGTTTTTATATTACTATTATTAGTAAAATTATGATTAACTTTATAATAGTATTATACTAACTTACAACTTAGTTTAGGTTTTTAATTTAAATGTAGATATTAATAAAAAAGTACATTTTATTAATATATAAATTTATATATACATATCAAATTGCATATATTATAAAAAAAGAATACTACAAAGTTATTTTTAATAAAGTTTAAATGCTTAAAGATATAGTTTCACACAGAATTTTATTTAAAATATTCAATAATTTAGGCAAAAGTTATCTTGAAAAAACTTGCATTTTAATTTTAAAACAATATATCGAAAAACCTGGAGCTTTAAACAATTTATATATTTATAAAATACTGGAATTTCGATATATAAGAAATAACTATTATATATAAAAAATTATGTATAATTCTGGGTTCTTCTATTAAATTAACTTCTGCATTACATTATAATTTAAGTTATCTTATACTTTTGAAAGTATTTTTTACCTCATGTTTCACTTTCTTTCAAAAATAGAAAAAAAATTGTTGCATATGTTATTAAAAAATATGTTGAATTATGGTGCAACCATTCTATTTCTTCAAGTTTTATTGTCTTCTTTAAAGTCTGTTTGATCAGAACTCAATATTTTAAAAAATAAGTTTTTATATTATAATTGAAGTATTAGTTATGGCTTATTTTTTAGTTATGTTTTGTTTAAGTTTAGTTGTTTAGTGTCATAAATAAACTAAATTTAAAAGTTTTACATAAAGAAAAATCCCTTGTTGCCTAATCCAAACTATTATAAAAGCGCATCACTTTACCAAAAAAATACTACTAAAAATTTTATTTGTTTGACAAAAAGTTTTACAAAAGTGTGAAGAACATTCAAAAATTCAAGTTGAAAACTTAGTTAAAAACTGCGTGTTTTACGTAAATATTTAACGTTTATATCTTTATTAAACAAAGATAATAAGTTATTATTAAGCAAAACTTAGACTTTAAAGCATTTTGTAAAAATAAGAATATATGCTATATGAATTAGAATATTATTATGTGTTATTTGTATACATACGTAAAAAATGATTATCAAAAAGCATTAAAAAACAGTTAGATGATCTTATAACGGGAGGAGATGTGTATGCAAATGTACAGGAAAATACTTTAATAAACCACAAAATCATGCTTCCCCCTAAAGAAAAAGGAAGAATAACGTACATTGCCGAGCCTGGATCATACACTGTTGATGTAAGCTTAAACTTTGTCAAAATAAATTTGTAGTTTTACTTTTAACTACTAATACTAATTAAAAATCTTAAAATGTAATCAATTTCTATGGTTTAAATAAAAAAAAAGATCGTGATAAGCAATTGGTATGATAAAGTTTTAAATGCACTTTTTATATAAAAGTGTGAAAACAGGATGAAATATTAGAAGTAGAAGTGCATGGTGTGAAGAAGAGGTTCACCATGAACCAGGTGTGGCCGGTCAGACAACCGCGTCCATACGCTGAAAAGCTTCCTTCTAATCATCCACTTTTGACTGGTCAACGTGTACTGGATGCTCTTTTCCCGTTTGTTTATTTTTATTGTTATATTTAGAAGTTGTCATTACCAATATAAATGATTTATTCTATTGGCCTTATCATAGTAGGTACAATTGTAATTTTTCGTATGGTTTAGATTTTATAAAAATTGTATTATTAAAGCAAACCTTGTAAACTCACAGTATGCTGTTTTAACTAAACACTAAAAAAGAATTACTAATAAAAAGTAAAATAAATTTGTTTAAGTAAAGTCACTTTTGTTTACATTTTAAATTTTTTAGTACACAACTATATTGTAATCTTAGTAAGTGGAAACTAATAAAATACGTTTCGTCTATGATTTAAATTTAAGTATAGTTAAAAATAGTTGTTTTATTTTTTTCGTCAGACAAATTCAATTAAACATTTTTTATACTACCATCATCAAGTAGGTATCTAAAATTAAAATAAAGTATTTTTTCGTTTACTTATGTATTGTATTTCTTTTAGAGCTGTGCAAGGAGGTACAACAGCTATTCCAGGAGCTTTTGGATGTGGAAAAACTGTCATCTCTCAATCACTGTCCAAGTTTTCAAACAGTGACGTCATTATTTACGTAGGTTGCGGTGAGCGTGGTAACGAGATGTCTGAAGTACTAAGAGATTTCCCTGAGGTTGGTAGTTGAAATTTAATTTAAGGTATTCTTTTTAGTGTTTTAACAAAACTATATTTAAAAAATAAGTTTGTGATTGTTTTCTGGAAAATATTTTATAAAATAGTTGTTTTATTGTCAATTTTAACAAATTCACATATCTTGTTTTATTCTTTGTATAATTCGTTTCATTAGTGCACACTAGTAATTGTATTAATTAAAGAAATATTTATCAACAAGCAATAAGTTTGTATTTTATTAAAATTGTTTAAAACACGCTTTAATTTAAACATGTAATATTTAGTTGACAGTCAATGTTGGTGGACAAGAACACAACATTATGAAAAGAACAACCCTGGTTGCAAACACGTCTAACATGCCCGTCGCTGCCAGAGAAGCTTCTATATACACCGGTAAGTTAATTTGTTTCTAGTCAGCAAACTAAATGCTTACTTAACAATTTAAGCTTTCGTTAAATGCTGCACACTTCAATTTTATAGTTTTTATCAGATACCAGCATGCAACTATACTCAATTTCTCAATTTAACTCTTTTAATCACTCAACGTTCTTATTTAAAGTTCAGTATAAAATGTGCTATAACTTGTAGTCTGTTTTCTTCTGCAATGCGCCTTTAAAGTAAAATCAATTTTAAAATCATTTAATCTATGTAATTAAAACGGGGAATTAAATGTAGTTGTAATTTTACAGGAATAACTTTATCTGAATATTTCCGTGATATGGGTTACAACGTGTCTATGATGGCCGACTCCACATCTCGGTTATTTTAGTTTTGATTTATAAGTACTGTATTATTTATAAGTAATAAAACTATTTAAGTTTTGTTTAAAATCTAAGATAGTAATTAGACAATTGTTAAAAATTTAAAGACTTTTAAGAACTAAATGTTTTTTATGAAACTAGTATATTTTCCTGATAATCTAAATTTTAGTTTGTTACTAGTTTCACAATAAAAACTAATGCTATATCAGTACTGTTAAATCATATTTGTTAATACATTAATTTTTTTATAAACTTGTTATTTACGATTCTTTATATGTGTATTATACTTTTATTGTTTGTTGTCCTTCTTATTATTTATCTTCTGCTTATTTTAAAATAATTTTAAGTAAAGTTCTTATTTTAAGTAATTTTAAGTTATCTTTCGAAACAGCTGTTGTTAAACAAAATAAACTATAGCACTCTATTTGTATTATTAGCTCTTTACACTTGTAAATCGAGCACTCTTAAATAGTAATAGTCAAATTTACTAGTAAAGTTACTTTTAAAAATAAAAATAAAAATATTCAAATAATTAAAAAAGTTTGAAGCAATAAAAGTTTAAAAAGTTACATAATATAATGAACTATTTTTGTTTAAATTATGTAACGACTTTTCTAGATGGGCCGAGGCGTTGCGTGAAATTTCAGGACGTTTGGCGGAGATGCCTGCAGATTCAGGATACCCAGCGTACCTGGGTGCCAGATTGGCTTCCTTCTACGAGAGAGCTGGTAGAGTCAAGTGTCTTGGTGGT
Source organism: Thalia democratica (assembly GCF_965202585.1). Taxonomy (NCBI): domain Eukaryota; kingdom Metazoa; phylum Chordata; class Thaliacea; order Salpida; family Salpidae; genus Thalia; species Thalia democratica. The sequence goes on from NC_139165.1 coordinate 68,159,595, forward strand.
CCTTCCAGGCAGGGCAGCGTTTCTCTCGTTGGAGCGTTAGTATTTTTTGCACTAATTTAGTTATACTTAAAAAAAGTTAAATAAAAAACATTGGATTTGTTATCAATTTTTTATAAACATTTACTTCTAATTTTTTTTAATGTGATAGTTTTTTAAACTGAATTCTAAAAGCTTTTATTAATAACTTAAGATTTAAAAGCTTAATACTATGTTAGTTCTACTAATTTTTTAATGTATATGGTAGGAACCCTAACCAATACTAAACTTGAAAAAATCTTATCTGTCTCTATTCTGTACTTTATTTGTATGAGAATGTAAATTATCAGATAGTTATTTCAGTGTCTCCCCTCCCGGTGGAGATTTCTCTGATCCTGTAACTTCCGCCACACTCGGTATTGTGCAAGTTTTCTGGGGGTTGGATAAAAAACTCGCTCAAAGAAAGCATTTCCCATCCGTGAACTGGCTTCTTAGTTATTCCAAATACACTAAGTTTGTAATTTTTTTAATATTTATTATATAAACTCTAAACTAGGCTATTCAATTGAAATATTTTTATTAAAAATGTAATTCTATGTGTCAAGGCCATAGGGGGGGGGGGGGGGGGGGGGGGTAAACCATGTTTTTTACAAGTTGATGTTACTTTATAGAGTTTTTTCTAAGCTTCAATATGCTTTTTATCGTTTGAAAAATTCAAATTACTTTTTGAGATATGACCAGTCAAAGTCGGGCCGCATAATAGGTTCCTTATGGGAAGGGAAAACTAAAACAACGAAAAAAGACTATTTTATTTAAAATCTATCTCCTCCTACATTTTTCAAGCAATCTTCTTTAAACTTTCACAGTCTAATTTTTATACAATAACAAAAAAATGTTACTTTGGAATTAAAAAAAATTTTTGTAAAAATATATTTTTATTGAAAAAAAAAACACTTTTCTTTTTAAATTTTGGTAATAAAAATTTTATTTTTACAAATTATTAAAGTTTTAAAGTAACGTTTTTTTCTTTTATTATAAGGAATGTTTCCTGAAAATTTGAAGAAGATTGCTTGAAAAATGAAGGAGGAGATAGATTTTTAGTGAATTTTAAAATTTCCGAGAAAATTGACCCCGAAAAATTTGCGGTCTATAAGTTTATATTGGAAAATTTTTACAAAAAATTAAATATCTCAAAAGTTAAATGATATTTTTGAATTTTATAAAAACTGGCTTGTAGTTTGTACTTAAAGCTTTCATATAAAAGCCATTGTTATTTTTTGTAAAAAAATGTTGGACCCCCCTATGGCCTTAACAAAAGATTACAAATAGTTATATGTACATACTGTAGGTTTTGAATGTTATTAGTTGTTTATTAGTTTATTTAACACTGATAGAATATTCAATTTTCAATATTTACTATATAAAGTATATTTGTAGTTAGGTAAAAATATATGGAGTTCAATTGAAAAATGTTATTTTGATTTTTTTATTTCAAACTATGCTTTAAAAAACTTAAAAAATATTTATTAAAAAAGAGTAAATTTAACATTTATAGATACCAATATTTCTTCTACTAAATTTTAAACAACTAAAATACAATTTTTTTAGGATTTTTATCCTATTTATTTTTAAATAATCTTTTTAATCAACCATTGTCTTCTACATTTTCAAAAAAAAAACTTGTACTTTTTGTAAGTTAGTCTTATTTTAGCACTAATTAAATTTAAAACACTGTTTAAAACATTAAGATTTTTTATAGTTTTTTTATTTGCTTTGCAAAATTAGAAATATATTTTATTCATCTGCAATGCTCTTAAATTCGGTATGCTTTAAATTTTACGAACTATCTAAAATTCATATATCACTTAATTTTTTTAATTGTTTCAATTTTTGATCAAATACTTTTTTAACCAGATCGCTTGAAGAGTACTACGACATCAACTTTCCAGATTTCACTCAACTGAGAGCTCAGTGCTCAGAAATTCTCCAAAAAGAAGAAGAATTGTCTGAAATCGTGCAACTTGTTGGAAAGGTTGCGATTATTGATTGTTTCATCAGCACTAGTTTTTCTTTCGAACTGAATGCGCTGTTTGTATGTAACTTTTCAGTTACACCATAACACTGTTCCAATGCATTAAATTTAATTCTACTTTTTTTAATGACAAAACATTATTTGTTTATAAAAAAAAAAAAAAGTTTTTTTGTAGTTAATAACTAACTTTAGTTACAAATATTAATTTTTTAGTTTATTATTAGATAAAGTTTAATAATTTTATATTTGATTATCGTTCAACTGAGTTTAATTGTAAAATAAATAATTAATTAAATTGTAGTTAAGCGATTACAATATAGTTAACTTTTTTCATTTTAACTAATAACTCGTTAATAGAGTACTGGTATAGTTAAAAATTGTTTGCAACAAACGCAAATTTTTGAAATACAACTTAAAAGCTTGTTTATTTTTTATACTAAAATTTAATTTCGGTCATTAAACAGTCATTTAACGTTTTGTTATATTTTGTAATGCGAATTGCAACACAACGATGTTTATGAGCCATTCACAGTTTTGTTTGTAATGCCAATAAAATTGCATTGAAAACTTATGCTTGTAATTTATTTACAGAGCTCGTTGTCTGAACCGGACAAAATCACATTAGAAGTTGCAAAGATGATCAAAGATGACTTTTTACAGCAAAATGGTTTTTCAAACTACGACAGGTTTTTAAGATTTTAATGCGTTCATCTGAATTAAGTTATTTTATTTATTGCAGTACAACTAGAACAATCCAGTTGCTTTATTTGTAGAGAACTTTAAAAGTGAAGGTTTCTCTTTAAAAAACTTTTATTAAAAGTCATTTTAATTAACTTTGCTTTTGAATAATGTATCCAAACTTAAACGTATAGAGTAGTTTTGAAATTCAATTGTTTTGCAGTCTCTATTTGTGTCGAGACCGTTCGTTTTTAATAATTAATAGAAATGTGGTAAACCTATAAAGTAGTTTTATTAGTTTTTTATTAAGACATGGTTAACTGTAGTTTATATTAGAATTGCTTAGAAGTATTGTAAAATAATATTTATCATTCTACTGCATTTATTAACTTATTAATATTTTTGCATATAGCTTTCTTTTAGTTGAAGCCTTATACTTGATAATAAAAAAGTAAAGCGTAAGTTGTTGTAAGATAAAAATATTAAAAACGATTTGTTGTTTGATTAAGCTTTTATTATAACTATTAATGAGGTAAATACAAATATAATGTAAAAAAATAGTGATGACAAATTAAAACACAATTGTTAGCTATTTCATTCCATCAGCTGCGTTTTAAGCTATTTCTTTTTCTAATTATGATTTAAAACATTCAAACTTCTCCCATTCCAGGTACTGCCCGTTCTACAAGACGGTGGGCATCCTGAAGAACATGATCGGATTCCACGACCTGGCGAAGCAGGCGGTGGAGCAGTCGAGCGACAAGGAAACCAAGGTGACGTGGCAGGTGATCAAGGAGTGCCTGAGCAGGTCCATGACGGAGATCTCGCAGATGAAGTTCAAGGATCCGGTGCGGGACGGGGAGGAGGACATCAAGGCCAACCAGGAGCGCATATACGACGAGATGAGGACGGCGTTCAGCAACCTCGAAGATTAGGTTGTGAGTTATGTTTCAGTTCGATTTTTAAAAACAACTTTTGTCGTATTTTTTTTTCAATGCATTTAGATGCGCTGCAGTTTTAATACTAGAATGTATCCAAAAACCTTACCGTTTACAATAAGAAAAACAAGTTTTTGTTTTACTTAAGTTAAGCTTAGGTTTTGGTGTAAAAAGACTAAAGTAAATTTTAAAATGAGTCCAATACATATGTAGTCATAATTGTGTATTCATTTATTAAATAGAAAATTGAAACTGACACAAGTAAGTTAATTTAATGAATCAATTATGTTTCTAAAAATTTAAAAAATAAATAAGTTATAAGTTTTTCGAAATATATTGAATATCAAATTGTATCTTAATAAATATAAAACAAATTACAAAGGTTGTTTTATTTTAATTAAGCTCGAACAAAATACTTTTATTTCAAATTTAGAATAAGTGAGTAAATTGACTGTATATAAAGTTACAATAAATTGTTAACAGACCAATAGTTGTAAAAAATCTCTTAGTTGCTTTTTAACTGCATTCTAATTTTCGTTAGTTTGACATTGTAACTTTCAAGTAATTGAAAAATAACATATCAGCAATTTTTACTTTATACAGGCTCCATCAAGATATTAATCGCCTACACTTAAAAGCTTAACGTGAATCTACATAAGTTTTAAATTTTGTGCAATATTTTACTGCAATTTTACAACACCATCTTTACATAGTGATATATTAGTTTAAAAGTTAAAACTATAATAAAATTTCCATCTTAATTTATTCGTTTAATGTTTATATAAAACGTATTTGAAATTAATTATAAGTGCAGGTGCTCGTATTTGAAACAATGTTAATTTGTTAGTTAAACGTAAAGAAAACGTTTTTATTGAGAGGTTTTATTGTAATGTTTATTAAAGTATTTTTAATAGTGTTGTAAATTATTTACTTTTGATATCTATGAAACCTTTAGAGTGAAAGTACCTTATATTATTTATTTTTAATTTGTTATTTGATTTCTTTGCTGTAAAAAATGTGATTAGTAAAACTATGATCTACTAGACAAACTTAAAATTTAATATTAATCTATCTTTTTAAAAGTTTTACTGTATTCAAATTCTTGTTTTTATTATAGTTAAACATTAACATTTTAGATAGATTTAACCTCTGTTGTTTCATAATTGTACAAAAAGTATTAAACTTAAATTGTATTTGTTTATATTTGCAGAGATTTATAGTGTGTTGTTATTGAATTGAGTATTAAACTATACCTGTGTAAGTTATTGTGATTTCGTTAATTAATTGTTTTTATAATTTATTTCATTTCCTAATTGTATTGTATTCTATGATTATATTTTAACATCTAGTTGAAATATGCAGGAAAAATGCTTATTAAAATCTAATATAAAAAGTGAAATTAATAGAAAGTACTGTATGCCATACTCCTATATTAAATTTTTACTTTAGTATTTTTATTAGGTAAAAAAATAATGTGATGTTCTTGCTGTTTATAATTAGTAAAAAACTGTATAAGTTTAAAATTATTACAAGTGGTTTAAATCTAGCTCAATTTATGAAAGACTACAAAAACATTTATTATAAGCCACAAAAATAAATTGTATTTCAATTAAGAAAATCATTGAAACTATTAAAATTAAAAACAACTGTTTAAGTTTCTATAAATTATATACTTATTTAATTAAGTTTATAAAAAAGCTAATTGTGCAAAAAAAAAAACAATGTTAGATTTATTGAAAAAAAAAAATTAAAAAAAGTGTTACTTACCTATCAAGGCTTAGATTAGTGGTTAACATATTTTAAAACATTGTTTATAACTTTTTATATGTTTCAAAGTTTTACATAATATTATAAGTGTAGTAAATGAAAAGCTTTCAAAGTTTAAAACTTTGAGACTTAAAAGAAAGAAGTTAGTAGTTTATAATACAAAATTAATTACTCAGTAATAAAAATATTCGAGTTATTTTAAATTTTAATATATACTTGTCTGTAAGTTTTTTCATAACAAAGGAATAAATTAAACTAACTAGTATTTTTTAAATCAATAAAAGATTTAAAATTTTTGCAATCACAAAAAACTTTGATCACAAAAATAATTGAGTAGTTTTCAAACTTTAATTTTACTACTTTTTTTTGTAAATTTAATATTTTTTTTATAATTATTATTTTTTAAACAGTTATAATTTAAAGAATAGTAACCAATTTAGTACTTAGCAAAAACCGGATCTAACTTTAATATAAGAACTACAGACTAAACGTTTTTCTTATATACACATTGATATACTAAAATTAATACCTCATATCTAAGCAAAGCAGTAAAATGTGATTGAAAAATTGTCTATACCACACAAAGTTGTAAAGGTGATCGAAGATGACTTTTTGAAGCATAACATATTTTCAAATTACGAGACGTTTTTCTAAGAAGTATTAAAGTTTACTTATGAGTTTATTTTGATATAAAGTTGAATGATATAACGTGTGTAGCTTAAGCTGAATAAGAATATTTAATAATGATTTCACTTTAAATAAGTACACGTAAAACATTATGCATTTTAGCAAAAAAATTATTTTTGAAATGTCAGTCTTTGACTTTTTGATAATTTTCTATATGTACACCAAAAACATAAGTCTAACATTTGACTTGTGAATAGAATTAACTAATAGAAAGATATGTGTACTATACATACCTGTTTAGTAGTTCATTCTATATATACGCATTATGTAGTCTAAAACAAAATTTTCAAAAAAAAATTCAAAAGGCCCCTTCTAAAGAAATTAAATAAGCCATGACTACTTCCAACAAGGTTTCTCAAAAAACTACCATTAAAACCGCCTTAAACCTTTTTTTTTATGCTCTTCATCATCAACTCCAGAATATCTCGTGTAAGTTTTAAATTAAGGCCTTGTGGGATCCCCCTTTTACTGCTCGTAGACCCTAAATTTCTGTGATGGCCCCCAAGGGGGCTACTTGGCCCAGTTCGGGAAACCCTGGTCTAAAACTTCGGGTTAGTTCTCTTAGCGATATTGTAATACACTTAGATTAGTTTTTATTATCATTAAAATACTTTATTATTTATCAGTATAAATAAAGAAAAAAAACCTGTAAGATAGTTTTTTATAAAAAGAATAAATGTTCATTTTTAAACAAGTTTTAACTTAATTGACCAATGTGCTAGTTCAATGTTCTTACAACCATTTTACAGAATAATATTTTTGGCTGTTATACTCACAATGTTTAAGAGTCACTATCAAATCAAAACTATAAGCAAAATATTTATTTAAAACAGAAAAATTTATTCAATAATTTAACGTTAAAAAACATAAGGTTCAATAAAAAAAATGCAGAAGTACTTTATAAGTGGTTGAACATAAACAACTAAACATTTAAGTTTTTAACTTTTTAAAACTAGAGTGGTTTTAAAAAACTTCGTTTTCGAAAAATATTTTTAAGAAAAAAAACTTTTTTAGAATAATAGAGGTCTTTTAGTAGTCTAAAACTAAAAAAACGGTATACGAGTTCATTTCCTGAATTTTAGATTTATCATTAGCTTATTTCAACATCTCGATAGTTTTTAAACTTTTATGTATATATGTGTTTTTTGTTATAAAATAAATATTATAGAACATAGTTTTATTTATAAGATTCATTCTTTAAAATATTATAAAAATTAACTTATCTAGTTATAACTCCTAATATACATAAAAACAGCGTCTGTGAAGCAATATTTGTGCTCACTGAAGCAGATGTTTTGTTTGTTCTAAGAGTCCTGTTTGTCTATATCTTTATAATTAAAGTTCTATTTCATTATCTATAGTTAGTTATCTCGAAAAATTGTTAGTTGACTTTTAGTTCAAGTATCTGAGTGATAATTGCTCTTAAGAAGTTATTCATGACCAAAGTTGTTTCCCAAAAAAATAAATCTAAATTTGATATAGAACATACTTTACTTGTAAATTAACATTCTAAAACTTTAGCTTAATTTTTCTGTTGTAAGTTTAAAACTTAGCATACAAGAATACTAGAGATAATAAATAAGTTTGCTTTTTTTTAGTTATATACCTTTTATATACAAGTGTGTAACTTTTTAAAAAATTACTTTAAAAACAAAGTTAATTGTAAACCAGAAACACTTTGTTTTAGAACATTCTTATTCTATCATATTGTTATTAACTTTTTGAAAGGTTCTCATCTTTTTTGTTATAAAACATAAAAAAAAATTTACAAGAAATTTCATTTATGAGTGCAGCTTTTTTGCATGCTTTTACAGAAATTTCGAGCATATAATGCTTTTAAACTTACTTAGTAAATTTCAAAATTTAGCCTCAAAAATCCCAAAAATACCGAATTTATCTATTTGCTCAACTTTTTTTCAAGTGTTGATCTTTTTGTACTATCATTTAACACTTAACTTTAACACTTGCATTTTAAATAAATCTACAATGCCATTAAAAACTTTTATTAACATTATTTATATACATTAAATCTAGTCAGACGGTTTAGAGAATTTATAAAAGCAAGAATGCTGGGATTTTGTGGAATAGCTGTTTTTTCAATAAAATCAATAACGAATAATGAATAACGAACTTATAATGCATATATTGTATTTAACTTCAACTTTATACATTTGAATGTGAGACAAGACATTTTAGTCGGTCTGAAGATAATCTAAAATTTCCTCAAAACTGAATGTTTTATACAAAAAAGGATCTTAAAGCTGTATCTAAACAAAGGTCTTCGTATTCATTAAAAATAAACTAACTATTGTTCACATCATTAGTAAAATAATTTTTTATTAAAAAGAATGTTCTGTTTTTTTAAAATTGAAAAAGTTAAAGTGTCATACTTATTACAAATATATATTTTTTTTTGTTTCATAATATGTTAAAAAAACAAACATCAAAAAATATTTTAACTTAAAAAAGTATATTTTTATTACTTAGTTTTAGTAATTTGGTATAATCATTTTTTCTTTAAACTGCTTAGAGAACTTAATTTTATAAAACTGTTAGCTTACATACTGCATAAAATATACTTTTAATTTATTAAGTTTAACTATACCTTTAATTTATAAGATATCTACGATACATGTTTGATTTAACTACTTTTACATACTAAAGTATTATACATCTAAAAATGTAGTATTATATAACTGATAGACTAAGCTAGACGGCCCTTGGGTCGTCACCGCGTCCAGTACCGACCTTCATGGGTGCGACAAGCGTCGCGCTGAGTGAGTGTCAGATTACCTCGTCGAAAGGCGAGGTGCTGAATCATTTGCAAACGACTTAGTTGAAGATCGGGGTGTTGTGGTCGTTAGAGAAGTTTTCTGCTGCGATTCGTTGAGAGTAAGCCTTCGATTTGGTCGTCGGGTGCTGGAACGGTCCCGCTCCGAAAACAGGCCAATATTTCGGCGCCCTGCCAGGGCCGCGGAGATCAGACCCGTTCGCGTGTCGGTGGTGCCAGGGGGCCGAAAGGTAAGCCCGACCCCGGTCCAACGCGCCTCACAGTTCCGGACCACTCAAATCCGCTCGAGCGGTGTTCGCTTCCTGCGTTCTGTTTCTCAAAAAACATTAAAAAACCATTTGGATAAGACGAAAAATTTAAAACATAGCGCTTAATAGATTTCAAAAATGTTCAATACATTTTTTATAAAGCTACAAGTCAGTTGAATAAACAATCTTAAAAACAGTTAGTTTTAAAGTATAATATGTTGTACTTCTAAATTTAAACTTTTTGATAAAAAATGTTTTAGTTTAGTCCAACAAAACATTAAAAAGTCAAAGTTATTTTAAACTAAACTCTAAATTGTTAAAACCAGTTTTGCTTTTCTATGTTACTTGCAACTTTCTGACCTTTTGACCAAATTTATTAAGTCTTTTAATATTTGTAGAAAAATAAATAAATTTTCAGAAATAACTATAGAAATAAATTTTTCATGTACCTTAGGCATTTAGATTTTTAGTACAAATCAATTTTTAGTCGAGCTTAGAAAACCATTAGAAAAAAAGCTGTTTTACTGAGCATGACATTGTTTTATATTAAAAAACGATTGATTTTTAACATGTTAATAAAAGTTTAAATAATAAACTTAAGTAATAAATCTTATATAAAAAGTTCTTTATAGAAAATCAATATTATTTTTTCGTTTTTCTATCCCTTTCGTATCTTCTAGAAAAATTACCAAAGTTCAAAATTTCGGTCAAACCTCATAAAAATAATTATGCATTAAGGTAGTTTTTCTCTATTAAAACTTTTAAAAATATATTAACATTGAGTTTTGTTTACATAAATTGTCTAATTAACAAATAACTAAACTTAAAAGATAACTGTTAATAATTAAAATGCCTAGTTGTCTTCTAAGAAAAATATTTGAAAAATAGTATTAATCGAGTTTCAAAAATTACAAAAAATATATTGAATAGAACACTTTTTGTGCCTAACTAATATTATATAACAAAAGATTAGTATTCAATGTTTAAATGGGATGAAGAAATAGTTTGTATAAATTGAGATACAGCAGTCAAAATAGTAAAAAATAGAATTATTTGAAAACATGAAGATTAATTTTTTTGATTTATTTATAAAAATTATAATAATTAAATTTTTGTTCTAAGACACAATTTAAAAGGTAGATATACAAAAATAAAATTTTTATAACAATGGAGCATTTTTTTTTACTTAGATTAGAAAAAAGAAAGGTTATTAATTTTACTAAAAAAAAAGTTATTATAAGTTTTACCAAATTAAATCAAATTAAAGTTTAACATTTTTTATTGAAATTAAAGTGATTGTTGTACTGTTTGCTGTTTAATGCAGATTTGCTAAAAATAAAATAAAACGTTTGCATTTGTCGTGCGCACATCAAACAAAAATGGAGATTAAAAATTGTTTTTTATGTATTAGCAAATAAACAAAAGCCTTTTAAACTCATTGTTAACGCCTAAAATATAATCAGCCTATGATAGTGTCAAAGGTAATATTATTAAACGTTGTATACTACGATTGTATTTTTTTTAGAAAGTTTTATTATGCTAAGTACTACTAAGTTTTAATACTTTTATATGTACAGCAAAGTTTTTGTTTTTGTTCTTGAAAAAACCAAAATAGTTTACAAAAATATAATCATTATTTTATCTAACTAGTATAGTTGTTTTTGAATAAAGAATAAAATTGCTACAGCAAGATATTTAAACTAAATGATATAAAAAAGTTTTTAACATAAAACTTTACTTATTTTTAAATTGAAGCAATATCATAACGCTTTTTAAAAAACCATAAAGGCTTTCAATTTAAAAAAAAAATTAGAAATTAAAACAAATTTTAAAGATTTTAAGATTTATAACTCTAAATTTTTTCGTTTACTATGTATTACTTTAACCATTTTGAAAACTCTAGATAGTACAAAAACTTAAGAACATGAAAAAATTTTGTATTGTTGGTGATGAAAAACCTTTAGAAGAGTTCAATTCCCAAATACCAGAAGTACCTCCAAATGGTCTTATCGTTAAAGTTATTTAGTTGTTTTTATCGATTAATCTAACAAAAGTAAAATAAAATAAACCTTCATACAAACTAAAGTAAATTACTTTACAAGAAAAAGTTAAATACTAACTTAAGTGTTAACCATAGGAAGGTAATTAACTCATAAAATAAATATTACACATTAAAGGTTTAATTTTAGTTTAATAAAATACTCTGCTTGAATACAAGCATAAAAATACGTCATTTTCATCAGTTGATACATGGCAATAAAAAAAGATAAATTTAACTCATTTAGTAACAGTAGTAATCATCATATACAAATATTAATTACATACAAAGTCAATTACAAAAAACAAATCAAAATACTAAATATTAGAGTAGGAAACACAAACATATAAACACCAAAAAGAGCATTAAGTAAATTAAGCAACACTATCGTCAAATTATTTTCGCCTACAAAAGGTAGGTTTTCTAATTAAAATACATATAGCTTACATTTTTACTAATTCAAACACGTTATAACAAATTGTAATTATCTTAATCTCTCTAAACTGAAATTCTCAGCACAACTCTGGTTGTTCACCAAATGATTCGCAATTGCAGATCTTTTTATTGCATTCATAACTTTATTAGATTTATTTTCTTTTTCTCTTTTAGTTATATCCAAAAACTTATCTATGCAAGCAGGTATATGTATTTGTTAGCAAAAATAATTTGATTACAATGTTGCTTTATTTACTTAATGCTCTTTTTGATTTTTATATGTTTGTGTTTCCAGCTCTAATAATTAGTATTATCATTAGTTTTGTGTAATTGACTTTCTATGTAATTAATATTTGTTTGTGATGATTACTACTGTTACTATATAAGTTGAATTTATCTTTTGTTAATTGCTATGTATCCACTGATAAAAATAGCGTGAAATATATCTGGATTTTTGCACTGAATGTCTTTTTATATTGTTTAATTTTAGTTATTTTGACTTTAAATGTTTGTGTTGATAAAAATACGTCCTACTTAAAAAACTAGCTACCCAAAAATTTATTAAAGTATATAAGATTTAGTACTTTATTAGACGTTTCTCAAATATTAACTTAAGTTAAGATATAACAATAAAACACAATAGCGATAGACCAACTTTTAGTTCTCAACTGAGATGAAAAAACTTTTGTCATTTTCAAGCATAAAAATTAAAATAGGTTGTAAATATACTACTTCAATATTAACAGGTTCAGGCTCAAACTTTCTTTTAGTTACTTTCTTTTAGTTACTTTCTTTTAGAAATCTTTCAATTAAAGACAGTAAGAACTTTATAAAAAAATTATCGTTCTTCTTGAGTATAAAAACTTAAGAAATCTTTATAAAATAATTGTTTTTAGATCAAGCGTTCCGGTATATGTCACTCGGATTTAAATCAGTGGCACAACAAAATAAACACTGGTACTACCATGCGGAAATTCACAGATAATCCGAACTACAACTTTCCAATAACTCCAGGGCATGAAATTGCGGGTGTTGTCGAAACATTAGGGAGTAATACTAGTTAGTTTCATTAATTTCAAACTTTATATATATTTTTTCTATTAGGGTTTTAGTTATTTAGTTTAACAGGTAGATGAAAGTTAAAAAAAGTATATACAAACGTTTTTTATTACATTACTTGTTCTATTATATAATTTTATATTTTGTTAAAATTATTTAGCTGAGTTAGTTCTTTACTTTTTACGAATTAAAACTCAAAACAAAACCTTTTAAAATTAGTAACAAGTCGCTAAACTTATAATTTAGCTGATTGTGAGTTGAAAGTTGGTGACAATGTGGCTGTTTACCCATGGATTTCTTGTGAGAACTGCTTGTATTGCGACTATGACGAGCGTCCACTTTGCGACAAAAGGTACCATGGTCTTGGAATCGGGGCACCAGGGGGGTGAATTGATGCAAAACATTTTTAAAGCACAATTTAAAGAAAAAAAACTGACAAAATATGTTAATTAGATTGTTGCAGTTTGGGTGTATTTAATAAATGTACCTAGTTATATTATATGTTCAATTTTTCAAAAACTATTTCACTCTGCAATATAATAACAGAACTAAAACTGTTCATTTAATCAATGCTAAACTTCAGATATGCGACCCACGTGTCAGTCTGCCACACAAAGTTTGCAATAAAACTTCCGGAAAACATTTCCTTGGATGTAGCTTGCATGCTGCCCTGCTCCGGATTGACTACTTTCGCAGCTGTTAAAAAGTTGCAGCCGACTGTTGAGAAAAAAACTAAACAAAAGGGTATATCTTATTGCCCTATAATAACTTTTTAATGAGCAGTAAGGTAATTTGTAATCTTTTTCAGCTTAAAATAAATTTTTGTTACTAAATTTATCGATTAAAGCAAGAAAAAACGAAAATAAAAAAACATATGTAAAATGTCAAATGGTGAGCCATAAGTATATAATAGTTTTAAATGCTAAATTTAACGTAAGCGATAGTTGCTAACACAAAAAAATCATTAATATAAGATACTTTTAAAATCCTGCGTGCTTTACAGGATCGTGCTCAGTGTTAATAGTTGGAGCTGGTGGTCTTGGTTTGTGGTGCATTCAACTTGCCAAGCATATTTTCCCCGCTACCACCAAGATTGTAGCTGCTGATATATCTGTTAGATACTAAAAGTTTTATACTATGTAAACAATGCTTCTATACTTTTCGTTTATACTTACCTCGATTTTATATGATGTAACAATTTAAATTTAAAAAAAAACATAGGCAAATAGTTTAGAGCAAGCTAAGAGTCGAGGTTGCGATGACGTTGCGCTTCAAACACGCAGCATGAGTAAAGATGAAGTCATAAAGGACTTGAAGGGAAAAGCTTTGGACGGCGCATTTGACGGGGTGATCGACCTTGTGGGTAACACGATCACAACAGAAAGACATTTCGGTGTTACACATCGGGTTAGTATAAACACAAAGTTAGTTTCTAACCAGATATATTTTTATTACTTAAATAAAAGCATATTTTTTTCTAGGTATGTACTTTTTAAATACCAATTTATCTAACACCTAGTTCTACAACCTTGTAATCTAAATTTATATACTTAGTTCTTATTAAAAAGCTTGGTTCCAGCCAAAGGAACTATTATTTACAGAATTACTTGTATTCAACAAAACACCTTATAATAAAAACATTCACATATAATACTAATAGTCTTGTAAAGTAAAACATTAAAAAAAAACGTTTTAATTTGAAAAACCTCTTAAAATATAAAACAAACCAATATTTATAAAATAAGTTGATGTGTTCTAGCTACTATGACGAATAACTATACTTTTTTTTAATTTTAAATATACAATAGTTAACTCTTTAAAAGGACAATGTTAAATCAACGTTAAAAAAAAAAAGAGCAACAAGGCTTAGAATTTTTTTGTACTCTAAACTGATTAAAATTAACAGGGTGGTCATATTGTGATGGTAGGTTTGTATGGAGGAGCTGCATCCTTCCCAATTATTGACTTTGTTCATGGTCTTAGAACTGTACAAGGTTCATTAACCGGATCTTTGGAGCAGCTTAGAAACCTGATTGAACTTGCCTCAGTAAAGCTTGTTAGTTTGCATAAGTCAAAATATGTGGAAAAAGTTATTCTTTAAAAATTTCAAATATTTGCGTATTGTCAAAGTTAAGTACTAATAAGTTATAGTACTACTAAGCAGTTAGGTAAGTTTAAACTTTAATTTAATTTAATTTTGTCGTAATAAAACATTACCTTTAGCTATAACTGTCAAACAAGCAAAATTTATAGTAAGAAAAGTAGAGTTTTAAGTTCATTTGTTTGTGTATACTTTTATATACGAAACTATATCATGTTGTAAAAATATAGTTACTTTTTTTTTTTTTTACTAAAATTAATTCTAACAAACTTTATTAAAAATGTAGTTTAAAGCTAAGTGTTTCAAGAGTTTAAGCGTCTGCTTGAAATATTTAGAATAAAATTAAAATGTAGTCGTTAGATAAACTTTATTTATTTTCTTAAAAGACCTTTTAAATAGTTTGTTGTTGCTAAATTAGTATACAAGACTTTAAGATTTTTATTTTCTTTTAAATTAATAAATCATAACTAAAATATATTCTTAATATTTTTTCGTACAAAACATTTGTAACTTTAAAACAGCTAACTCCACCACCAATAACGACGATACCTTTAAAAAAGTGTTATGAAGCAATGTGCTCGTTAAGAGATGGAAAAATTGTTGGAAGATACGTACTAGAATGTTGAAATTGTGAACGATATATATGATATAAAAAATATTATGTTAATAAACACAATTAATTTTTGAAATTACATTATTTTTGAATAAACTATAATTATCAGTCAAAACAACTTTGATTTTTAAGATAAAATCAAAGTCAGCTTATATGCATAACTAGCTTGGAACAATTTAAAACGTACAGCTTTTTTACTTTAGACTTTTATTATAATATTTCTAGTAGTATATATTATTGTTTTTAATCGTTGTAAAATATCAAAACAATAAAAAGAATTTACAACATATACTATTAATTTTGCCTTGTGTTTACATTTACTCAAACTTTATTTAAAAATTGATATGAAAGAACGTACTACTACACATTCTATAAAAAGACTAAAGAAGGTCCAACTAAATTTATTTTACATTAAGTGACTATACTTTTGATGTAAAACTTAGCAAAATATTTAAAAAATTCCTTCATACGAAAGTGTTAAGTTAAAAAAATGATTAATATTTTAGTTTCAAACAAGTTTATACTTCACAGCTATTTAACCTTTTTTTTCCAGTATTTAAATTTTTAAATTAATTTAGTCTAAGTTTGTTAGTTTTAAACCTATAATACATTTTGTTGTTATTTCTATTTATATACATAGTTATTTAATTAAACCAACTTCTTTATAAATTAATATTTTTTCAAGCGCTGGTTTTGTATGTTCAACTGTCTAAGTTTTAGTCTAAAAATAGATAAAAACTAAAACAATTCATATACTTTTTATAAGCTATCTTTTTCAAAAGTTTTAGTTATTTCTGTATATTAAAACAGGAATAGTGTCAATTTAAGGAACAAAAGGTAAAATTTTGTAATGCATTTTATTCAATTACTAACCTAAGTAGTAACCTAGAGACTAGAAATATCAATCTTATTCTTCTAAAAAGAATAATCCTCTAATTGTATTTTGAAAATTAAAAGTTGAAAATTACCTCCTGGTAATGGAGTTTAACCACGATTATTTTAGTTTTAAAAAGCTGTTTAGGTTTTTTGTGCCATATTATTAATTCATAATAGTATTATATTGTCTGAATCTCAAGTCTACTTGGATAGTTAAAAAAAACAAGCAGCTTTATGATAAACTATACTTGTTTTACAAAGGAAAGTTTAAAACTTTAAAGACTTTTAATTTAATAAATTAGAAAAATTATACTCTTTAAGCCTTCTATATATATATATATATATATGCACTGAAATATGCACTGAAAGACAAGAGATGCCTAAATAAAAGAAGCGAGCTTGTATCGTCTTGTAGACATATAAAAAAACGCTTTTAAAGTTTAACAAGTTTTAATTTCATCTCAAAATAATCTAAATTTCAATTTGTACCTTAATTTTATCTTTATCTCTTTCAATTATCTGTCGTAATATATATTTACTCACTGAAGTTTTATGAATTTTTGCCAGTTTATTGTCGATTGGTAAATTAATTTTTGCACAAGCCGTTTTGCATGATTTTTGATAGTTTAAAAATTACGTCATAATCTATTTATGCTAAATTTTTTAACTTTCATTTGTGTGTTTTGTTTTGTGCTTTATTTTTAAACTTGTTTTGAAGCTGATGAGTGCATAGGCACGAAACTCGAGTCCTTTGAGTTTTACATGTTGAAATAAACTTTTATATATGTATATATATATATATATATAATAAAATAAGGTTGTTATTTAAACTTAAACACCTTTTACTGAGCCACACTTGAAGGGCTCTAAGATAGTTTATTAGAAAAATAAGATTTCAAAAAAGCTGGTACACGTGATTTTTAAAAAGTTAGATGATAGATCGATTTTTGTACTGAACTCTTGTAATGCACAATATTACGTCATAATTTTTTTGTTTTTTCGTATAACTTTTGCTTCTATATTTAGCAAAGTGCTTTTAATTTTAAATTTAGCTGGCTGAAGATTAAGGCGTCTAGTCTTATGAAGCACGTGTACCAGCATTTTTGAAATCTTTTTTTTCTAATAAATTATATATATATATATATATATATATATATACTTTGTAAACTGAAAAATTTTATTAAAAATATTTCTAAAGATCCAATTGTCCTTTATATCTGTTATCATTTATTTTTAAAAATAGAAGCATAAATATTTAAATTTTCAACATAAATCACATGTTTCAAATATCTATTTACTGTTTACGATATGAAATGCCATATTTTTATAGAATTTTAAATAAAACTATTTAGTCTTGCATTTCTAAGGTCTTAATCTAACCAAAAAAATTTTTGTCAAGAATGAAATTAAGTAGTAAGCAGCTCTTTATTAGTAAATGGCTTAATAGTGAATACTTTTTGCCGAGCAGCCTTTTTGAGTAACTTTAAACCATAGTTATCATATTTTGTTATTTTGCAAATTCAGTGATGTAACATCTATGCATTTCTACTCTTGTATCGCAACGCTTTAATGTAAACCATTACACTGGAAAAAATATAGTTTTTATAACCATAAAATTAAAGGAGACTTCATTTATTACGGCTATACTTCGGAAACACGTTTTATTTAGCCACAAACTTGTGACGAAAATGATGTATATGCTAAAGATACAAAAAATATCTTATGTAACGTTCTACGGGCAAATCTTATGTAAACAGTAAATATATTAAGACAACCAACGAAAACATAAGCAAAAGTTTACAGAGCCTAAGCCTGGACTTTTGTATGCCGTGAGACTATCTCAAGTTAAGATACGGTTTGATCAGACCAATTCGATCATCAGACCACAAGCCTTCGGTAGACTGAGACTTTTTTTTGTATTTAGATAGGACTTATTAGTTTGTCCTAACCTAAAAACCTGCAGTCATCACCCTACAAACGGTTTATATTGCTATCACAATAAGCAACCGTTTGCTGGTATTGATCAGTGACGTCAGCATTTTCTTTTGCCTTTAGGTTTTTTGGATATGACTGACTGACGAGTTCTAATAAGGACTAAACCGGTCTCAGTTTACCGAAGGCTTGTGATCTGTTAATCGAATTGGTATGATCAAACCTTATATATTAAGACAATAAAACACTTGATTTTTGTATCGGATATTATTTAAACTAATAAATAATTTTTACTTACTGGACCCGGCCTGCAGTCATAGTTTATCATACTTTGCGAACTGCGGCCCGAGAGCCTGCTTTTATTTTGAAATTGATGCGGCTTATGAAAGGTATAACCTGTGGCAACATGAAATGCAAATTTAGCTCGTGAAAGAAAATTCATAAAACTTACTCTTGCAATTCCGAGGTTTGAAATGATGAGTAAAAAAAGGCTCTAGTTAAAAAATATACTAAAACTAGATTTTTTGTGTCTGTCATGAAGACTAAAAACTGAAACTTCGACTGCGGTTTGCGAATATTTTTATTTTTTCAATTTGGACCGCGGCCATCAAATGCCTGCCGAGCCCTGTTCTAATGTAACGTAATTCTCATCATAAACTGGTACAAAAAACTATCTTTAATTACATTTAGAATGTATTTTTTTTTACTTAAAAGTGGTTTAAGTATTTTTGATTGATGCAAGGGTATACAATTTGTTTTGTAAATGAAATTATCAGTTAATGTTGATAAAGACTGCATGAGAAACAAAATAAGTCGTCTCAGTTTAAAAAGTATTAGTTTTAATAATACTTTTGAAAACAGTAGTATTGTAAAAATGGAACACATAAAGAAACTATACAGTTAGTTAGATTTTATTTTTTACTAGATTTAATAGTTTTAAAAGTAAAGTTTTGATACTCTTAAAATGTTTTTTTTTTAATTCTTAGAAAATTAAACTGTTATTAATTATAAAAAATATTTTTTACTATTATTACAAATTCTAAAAACTTTAGTTATGTTTACATGTTTAATAAAAATAAGATAAATGTCAAAATTAATAATAATCATTTATATTATTTTAGGGTTAGTTTGAAAAATTTCAACTAACATTTAAAGTATAAGCAATGATAAAGTTTTAAAAGGTAAAGTTTCAATAACATTTTATACAAGGATATTGGCTTTAAAGTGTTTTAAAGCAAACTATTTGCTTAAAGCATGTAATAAACTATTTTTCAATGTAAACATGATATGATAAATATTAGTTAATATTTAATAGAGTTACAGGTTTTTAATGTAAAAAACAGATTAGATATTAAATAAACTAAACTTTGACGTTAAATTTGTCTTAGTTTAAAACTAGAAACAAAATTATTACCTTTTTTTTAATTATCACTGTAATACTACTAAAAAGAAGGAAAATAAGACAATAAAAGCAGTTCTTTATTTAGGAAGTAGTTTAGGAACAGATTGGTTTCAAAAGATTTAAACTTTAAATATATAAACGTTTAAAATTAAAGGAAAACCTACAAAAAACTTAAAGTTTAGGTATTTTACACAATACTTAAACTTTTATACTTGTTTAACTACATTGTAACGAACACGCCTTCTACCTTTTGATGAGAACAAAACTACACTTTTGTCGTCTAGCAATAAGAACAAACCGCGTAAAGAATTTTTGTTTGCTCAAACTACATTGTCCTCTGCAAACCAACGCAACTAAAAGCACGTGACAGAAAAAGTTTGTAATCTTGAACGAAGAAATAATGGAATTTAAATTTAAATGACTTGTGTTAATAAGAAGTTTCACTTAAAGCAATTTGCTCAGTATACTTTGTTACTCTACAGAAATCAATGCTTGAAAAAGTTTTTTTTATATAAAAATCATTCTTTAGGCTTTAGATTTTAGATATTTTATAAAACTTTTTTTTGTTTTATATTTTTCGTTTTGACTACAAACATATTTCTTAAAATTTTTATTTAAGAAATGTTCTAGTTTTTTTAGCAGTATTTATAAGTATTGACTAGTTGAAATGTTTTTAAACATATGCTTTCAAAAGTTATTAATTACTTCTTGATATGTTAATATTTGATTTAGACAAAGAATTACTAATGCTTATAATATATATACATAGCTATTTGTTTTACTAACTTTGTTTGAAAGCAAAAGAAGTAAGAAAAAACGTAAACTAGCTATATTTTTTATTTTTGTAATGAAACTTCGTAGTTATGTTAAAGAAGCTTGATATTTTGTTTAACCTTGTACATAAAATTTTGTTTGTTCGAATGCAACACTTTTTTCCACAAAGCTCAAATATGTTTGATTTATACCCATACTATTTTATCTGCAAAAGCTTTATGTAAGCAAAACTTAATCGACCTAACTTATTAAGAAAACATTAAAAAAAAGTTTTAAAGGGAACTATAAAGTGCAATAAATAAAATATTGATTATAAATTTAAGACTTTGTAAGTTCCCAAAATAAAACAACTGTAAAGTAATTTTATTTTCTTAACAAACAGAACTTACAAGATCTAATACTTAAAAAGAAATGTTGGGCTTAGCCGTATTAGCAGCGGTTTTTTCAACAACCATGGCTGCCAGTGTTGACGTGGTACAACCACCCATCCTCATGGAGAACAACTACGGGTTCATTGAGAGCCCTGGTTTTCCTAACGGATACGACTCGGAACTCAACATGACGTGGGTCGTCGAAACACAACCTGGATTTGTCATAGAAATCGACTTCACTGATTTTTATCTCGAGGCATCTTACGACGAAGATTTGGGAGGAAAATGTGTTTACGACTATGTAACAGTTGGTTTTTATTTTTTTCTACACTGTTTTTTTTTTTTTTAAAGATACTTACTAATGTACTTTATGTTTAGTTTTTGTTCGCTTAATAGTAAGTAATTTGAAAAGTTATACCTGTTCAATATCAATGTCGGTATATTCTAACACATTACAGTAAAATCATTACACTTTGATTCAGAAAAAAATGTTTATTGTAAAAGTATTAACTAACTGAAAGAAAACAGTTTGTGAGTTGGGAGTATGATACACACTATAAACAAATAGATGTTAGAGTGCTAGAGGTTTATTTTAAAGACCTTTGTCGTTTTTAATACATATTAGTGATCTGTAGAATAATGCTAGTTTAATCGGGCTTAACTTCGGGAAAAACAAATAAAGACATAATATAAAAAAAAACACACAATAAAAAAAAAGATCAAGAAAACACTTGGTGTGTGGCTCGATGACATTGAAGTATTTTGATACATCATATCCTTTGGTTATATCTTTAGACCTTTGATTAATCAAGTTGTTAAATTGCCAAATTTTTAAAGTTAAACAACTTTAAAAGAAAGAGAAAAATGAAATCTTTCTAAAACTTTCACTAATAAAAGATTTCAGACGGAGATGAGGTGGAAAGACTTTGCGGTGTCAAAGGAGTTCATTCTTTTCTTGCGCCTTCAAGTAAGCCTTATGTAAGTGACACCAACAAAGTGGTCATCAACTTTGTATCGGACTACTCAAACGATGATCCAAAGTTATACGGCTTCCGACTTTACTACTCAAAAGTTGGTTAGTATAGCATTTTTTATTATCTTTAATAAAGCAGATACACTGACTATTATTTTATCTATTTTTGAATCATATGCTGCTTGTTTTGTATATAAATTTTGTTTAGATGCAATATTCTAAACAGTTTTAATTTAATTTTAAAATTTTTATCTGGGTTTTACACTAAGTTTTTTTTTGTTTTAGATGCAAACGAATGCAACTTGATGAAAGAAGGAGAGTTGTTTCCAGATTTGAACTGGGATGAGGCACTGTATTGTAACCAGCATTGTGTCAATTTTCCGGGCAGCTACCAGTGTGCATGCAAACCAGGGTTTGAACTTCATGAAGACAAGCACACTTGCAAAGGTTAAATTTTTTTAAACTAACTAATTTTGAAACTTTAAATCCATGCGGTTAACAATATAATGTTATTGTTTATAAGTTTTTTTAGTAATTAAACGTTAATTAAACGAACTATTGTAGTTATGTGTGAAGATGAAGTTTTGACCGGGCGAAACGGAACCATAACCTCTAATGGATACCCCAACAGGTACTCCAAATACGCAAACTGCAAGTGGACTATAGAGGTAAAGCTGTTTACGTTAAAAAATAGTATAAAAAATACTGAAAGTACTAAAATAAAATATCGAAATTAAGTGTTTAAGAAATTTTTTGTTTATAAATTTTAGGCAATGGAAGGTCACTCAATCGTTTTGCAATTTAACGAAGAGTTTTGGATGGAAGAGCACGATGAAGAAGATGATTGCCCGTATGATCGACTTACAGTAGGATTTTCTTCTTAAATAGTATAGATCAGTCTACAAAGTATTTTAGTCCAACTTTTTTGAAATTTTGTATAACTAACTTTTTATTATACTGTATTTTTTAATAAAAGCTTGTTTTCTTACAGATTGAGTACGTAAACATCGATGGTATTGACGTAAAGGACTACTACTGTGGAGACGAGGCGCCACTGTTGGGAGACTCAATGAGAACCAGGGCGAAAAAAGTCGATATAGTATTCACATCTGACCGCACACTAGAGGGCAAGGGCTTTAGCGTCACGTACTTTAACGAACGTAAGTCAGAGTATCGATAAATATAAGTTTCAATTTAAACCAAATAGAATTAATGCAGAGTATTTTTATTTTAAAGTTGAGTAGTTTTTGATTACAAAACTTACGTGAATTAATTAGTAAGAATGATAACCTAAAAAAGTTATTAAACCAAAGTTAACAATTACGCTTGACACTATTACGTTTCAATTGAGCTTTTTAATGGAAATAGTAGTCTTACTTCCATAGTTTTTATCAAAAAGAATTTAAACTTATGCCTAATATTTTTTAATCAGTTTTATTGAAGTAATAGCATTTGTACTAAAGTTATCAGTAAAATAAATGATAAGAAGTTTACAAATTTTTGTAAATAACAACTGGTTTAAATACATAAAAATATTACGTATATTGTTTTTTTTTTTTCAAAAAAAGCTATTTGAATTTTAATTTGAACTTTTCACAATGTTTATTAAACGTTATTTTAGGACTAAAAACTAAATAATTTTACAAGAGTTTAATTAAAAAATATTAAAATTAGTCTGTTTAAAACAAAGAAAATTAAGTTTATTTAAAATAAATTGTTAGTTTTATTATGTTTATATAAATATAGACTAATGTGAAACAGTAAGTTTAATACTTTAAAAATCAACACTTTTTAAACCATATAAATTACTTGTTTGTACCCTCATTAGTTCTTTATATTTTAAATATTTGTAAAACCTGTGAAATAAACATATACAACTTGGTATCATAAGAGCTGTAATACTATATCCTACAGTTTGAAAGTTGTATAAATGCTAAAATGGCAATTTTAGATATATAAATTAGTTTTTGTTCAGTACTTATTTTTTTAAACAGTTTTAATAACAATTTTTTTTTTCAGCTGATGACTACAATTATTACTAAAGAATGAAAAAAAAGCGAAGAAAGTAAAAAATGTTTTACTTTAATCTCTAATGACAAAACTTTATTGATAATTAAAAAAACCTATTTAACTTTATTAATAATTTTTTTTAATGCAAAATCCTAAAAACTATTCACCTTGTTATATATAGAAATTGAATGAAACACAATTTAATGCTCTAAATTTAGCTTTTCTAAACATATAGTACATTGTCTTTACACTGCATTTTTAACATAACAAAATAAACAGTAAAATAAATCAAAGTGGTTTGTTTTAACTTTAAGTTATTTAGTGTAAAATACCGTTAAATTTTTATCAATTTTAAATCAGATTTCGTACAATAATGTATTTAATACTGTTAACATTTTAAAGAATGCTTAACTACTTAATTTAGGTAAGCTTCATTTTTATTTAAACTTTTACTTTAAATTTTTGTAAATTTCATGACCCAATAGAGTGCTTTTACGATCTAGACTTTATAAATAAACACTTGTAAACTTTGTTTCTTACTCTTAGATTTTCATTCGTCTAGATTTTACGACTCAAGTCTAAAAAAGTGTAAGAACTAAACACAATATACATACTTAAAAATAATTAATAACGGGTCTGCTTTAAAATAAACTTTAATTTTAGTAGAAAGCTTCCCAAAGTTTTCGTTTATTTTTAATATCTATATTAGTTTAACCTAACAAACTCCTAAAGCAGGGGTCGGCAAACTGCGGCCCGCGGGCCATTTGCGGCCCTTGAAGGGTCAATCTGCGGCCCGCGAGCACGATTTTTTTTTGAATGGAATGCGGCCCGCGAAAGAAATTTCTGCGGCCCGTGAGCATGTAAATGTGGCCCGCTGAGCAAAAGTATATTCTAAGTTCAATATTTTATGAATGTTGTAGTTTATTAGAATTTTATTAGTTTCATCAAAGTTCTTGTATAACATTTTGATACTATTAAAAGGCTTAACTGCTTTGTGTTAAAAATGTAAAAAAGACAGATTAGCATTTGAGTTGTTTTTTTTCTCAGTTTTATAATAACTTTCTTCTTACAATAACAAGTTATAGTCTGAAAAAAACAGTTTTAAAAGTACTAAAAAGTTATTTATATAACACCTATTAAGTAAATGAATAAAATGCAAATGTTTTCCCTTGTGTACAAAAGTAATGGACAATAGTTAACAAAAATGTCATTTCTGTACAGTTTATATATTTTCCTTAGTATGTAACTTACACCAAGATATTTTATCACTTTATTTAAAAGTACACAAAATCATTAAAAGTAAGATAAAATTAGGTTTTAACATATTTAAAATGTTTTATAAGTTTTCTGTGCACTTTATTTTAATTCCTATGCACACCAATGTACAGAAATGGTCATTCTTAAAACAATTTTAGAACATTATTTAAGTTAGATTAAGTTCAATTTAAGCATAATTTTTGATCATAATTGTTTTTACATACAATATCTAAGAATGTACAGACACATTTAAATCAACAAATATGACATAAGTAAATTAGTTTTTGTTCAGTATAAATTTTAATTTTACAAACAAAATTTTTGACAATTTAAGTTAATTTCTTTGCATTTCATTGCACACTTATATATACAGGTGATCTTTTTTGGAAATACCTATTTAATACAAACTAGATTTAGGGGTGATAAATTTGTTTAGTCTGTGTCTTAATAACTAAAATTGTTTAAATTTAAGCAAATAAACAACTTAACATTGTTACACACTCAGACTAAGTCAGGCTAGTTTATAAACCTCTCGAATATCATGCAAGTATAGCCGTTTTTCAGTTTATGAATTAAACTATTTTTATTATTCTAAAATGTAACGATAGTTTTTCGATCAGCCAGGCAGGAATTTTTGCTTTGAAGAGTAACAAAGTAAACTTATGATGTATGTTTCGTTCATTTCACAGCTTTGGTTTTAATCATGATATATATTAAGTTTTAAGTCTTGCAGCTGCTATAACTGGAAATATAATTTTTATTATTGTTTACATATAAACGTGAACAATCATTGTTGCCAAAAAACTTTGAATTTTGAAAAAACTTGAAATTTGACAATTTAGGCTAAAAAATATGGAACTTGAGAATTTTTGAAAAATACTTTAAGATTTAAACAAATTTTACATGTAAATTAATGAAATTTTGACTTTACACAAAAGATCTATCATATAATACGTTTTTTGTTCTCAACAATTTTATTTATTAAAAAACACATTTAAAGTCGCCTAACAGTATCTTTTTAACTTGCTATACTGTTTCAGAAAGTTTTTATACTTTAAACTTAGTTTTATACTAAAAATAGACTAAAAAACTTGCACTTTTAAAAACATGGAATATATTTAGAAAACCTGGAAAAAGTTTTTTAAAAACCTTATGCAGCCCTGAAACTGTTTACATTCTTTCTAAGAGTTAAAAATAGCACAATTATTTTTGTTTGACATAACCTTTTTATAAGTTTTCTGTGTGTTTTTAATTTATTTCTACGCACATCAATGTACAGAGATGCTCATTTTTAAACCACATTTTTAAATAATACTTAAAAAATTAGTTGGTAAAAATATCTCAAATAAATATTTTCAGATGAGCAGCATTTGTTGTTGCTTTCATCTTAATAGATCGATTAAAGTCCCAATTTGATTTATTTGACTTTGAAATATCAGAAATTGCCTAAAAGCGACTTTTTGTTGTCACTGAAAAAATTAACACAAAACTTTTACTATCACCAAAACAAGTTCTTTAAAAATTTTTTTAAATCTAAATGGTGTCTCCTTTGAAGTATTTACTTTTGCTTCTTTATAACTTACCTTGACAAATTTTTCTGATAAGTTCGTAGTTACTGAAAATTATAGTATGCTTTGTTAAAAGTAACTTAAGCGATTTACTTTTTTTTTTCGTTTCTCGCAACAACTCTTAATTAACGTTTTGTGATTTTTATAAATCGTCTTATTTTTCTAATATACTCTTTTTTATAAGCAATGTTTTTATTGCAGATAAAGCAATAAATAATTGCTACAATTATCTTCTATATTTCGTGAGTTTTATTTAAAACAGGGCTGCAAAAGAAACAAACTAGTAGAAAAACTTACACTTGGTTAAACCTATTTAAGACATTTTAGAAAACTTAGGTGTACGTGTGAAATTTTTATTTCAAACACTTTGAATAAACCTTTGAATTCTCAGAATAGTTTTTATGGCTTTAGTGAAGTTTACTAATTGTAATTTTTACTTTTCGTTTTAAATATTTTGTACTTTTTTATGATTATACTTGAGTTAAGTATTTAAGCTTTTGTTTTTTCAAATCAAGTTTTTGGCTTTTTTAACTTTTAATAAACTCAGGCTGGTTTTATGTAATTCAGACATTTTTGCTTTAAAAGTGGGAACCATGTAAACGACTAATTAATTGTTAATAAGGTGTTTTATTAAAGTGTTCAAGCATTAGTTATGTTAAAAAATTCTTATATTTTTCTACGTAATATATAAGTATTAAATTTATTTAGTTAACTAGTTACTGAATTTTTTTTAAATGCAAATTATTTAAAACACAAAAAATATTTTCAACAGTTGAAATTTTAAAAATATGAAAAAGTGGTTGACAATATAAAAAATATATAAAAGTGACTTATAGATGGTTTTAAAGCTTGGTTTTTATAGATAGTTAGGTTGTAAGTAAAATAAAACATATATTAAGTTAACCTTATTAACTTTTAATGATAGTACATACATAGTTATCAAGTCTTGAGTATATTAGTTTATGAAAATTGTATTCCATTAATTATGTATAATTTAAACAGGTATTCTATATGTAGCTAAAAGTCTTAAAAAATAAAAAACTGAATAATTTTTTTTGTTACTATCACTAAAACTAAAACTGCGGCCCGCGAAGATTTTGGAAACTTGAAATTTGGCCCGCGAGCACCAACTGCCTGCCGACCTCTGTTCTAAAGCAACTATCAACTTTCTTTTAACTTTCTTATGAATTAAGTTTTGTGTTTATTATAGAAAAAAAACTAAAGCAATCAATTTTTTCAAACGTAATTTTAGCTTAAAATCAAGTTACTAAAAAAAAGTTACCACATAACAAGGTGTTATTCTTGAAAAGTTTAACTTAGTCTGTAGTCCTAAAGGGCCTGTGGTAGGAACTACCTTTATTTTGGGGAAGTCCCCTTTTTTGTGCTAAACGCTTAGGCGCGTTTAGCTCTTAAGGCTTTTACTGAATTTACCTTACTCATTAGGTTTAACTTAGTAATTATTAAGTATGTAATAAACTTAATATATATAATTTCTTTAATGAAGTGAGTTTATTCAAAACGTGATGTTAATGTGAGAACTAGGAAGTAGAAATGATAAAGCAGCTAATAAATCAGTTGAATAAAACTGCGAATATAAACACAATAAATAAACACAAAGTTCTACAAATAGAAATGTTCTTAAAGTGTTTAAAATCTTAAATACTTATATAGTTCTTACTAATAAAAGTACTAATAATACAGAGTCTTAATATATATCGTGCTTCATGCACAACGATGGCTAAACTAAGCACAATATAATACGATAACGCAAATAAACATCAAGATCTTATAAAATTAAAATAATAAAAAAGTTCTTATAATCAATTCATGTGCCTCTCGCACGGTCTTATGGCTTAACTGAGCGCATTACAATACAGTTATACAAATAAACATGAAGTTCTTATAAAATGACAATCATAACAAAGTTCTCAAATTCAATCAGTGTCTTAAGTTCTTATTATAATTAGTGTGCTTTTTGCACGATGTTATGGCTAACTGAGCCAAAAACAAAAATAAATAACAACATATTCGAGCTGCGCGTAGTGCGCGAGCTACAGGCTAATGAGCATTTTCTTATCGTTATCTTGAAATAAGTACACAATTTTGGCTGACTATAGCGCCAACTGGCGGAAAAGTATAAAACAACGAAATCGAGAATCGAGTTCGTTACAAGACCATGATTAATATTTCTAAATTAAATCTATGAACTATAAACTTTAACCAAAACTCTCTGTATCCAACTTTGTACTCTTTACCATTGAGTTTTACGTCCTTTATCTAACCTTTCTTCTAGAAATTATACTTTAATCACTTTAAGTTTATTTTTTCTCTGTTATATATATACAAACATATGTTACCCGTATTCAATTTAAATGTTATCCTTTGCAAAATAGATTTTTTCTGCACATCGTGCGAATCTAGATATAAAATATATAAAACAGTTGTCAATGTTAGAAAAAATTAGAAAAAATCTTTAAAGCGTATTACACAAAAAAAAGAATAATGAAAGTCAGTGCAGTTTTGCTGTTAGATCAGGTGTGTAGACTTTGCATAAAGAAAGAGTAAAGTTTTAAATAAGTCAAAAAATTATTAAATAAATAAAACATTTTTAAAATTATCTACAAAAAATTAGAATAATACTTAAACATTACTAAACCTAATAGTTATATGTATGTAACACTTTTGTAACTAAATCAGAAACTAATGGCACAAACTCTAAAAACACTAATAACCTGCTACCTTAACAACTCAAAGTAAATTACAAAAACTTTTCATTCTTAATACACCTACAGTATCATTTCCTAATTTCGATACTTTATTCACGTTTCCGTCATGGAAGTTTCCATTATTTAAGAGCTTCCCCCTGAATCACAATAATCCTGTTTCACTTCCAATGTAGGTTCGTTTGCCAACTCTACGTCTTTTCTCGCATTTTTCACGTTTGATTTGGAAAAAAGTGGCGAATCCTCGAAACAGAGAATGATAGAAATCGCGTTGATTATCAAACTGAAGTCGTACATTGCGGAGTTGAGCGATCGAGGTAAATCTTTCTGGAAGACCAGAATTACGAGGGCTATGTAAATGGTGTCCGACAACGAACTAGCCGCCATGCTTTTAGCTGCCCTGGAGAGAATTCGTTTCACGCGCAATTTGGTTGATTCGATATTAGGAGCGCAAGTTTTCTTCATCCGAAAGACAGGGTAAAGAAAGAGCAAAAAGATTATCTACTAAAAATGTTATATAAGTTTATTATGTTTCTTATTTATACTCAAAACAGTTTAAACTTAAAATTTATAATGATCTATTACTTCACTAAGTTTATTTTAGCAAACGGACTTTAAAACTTTTTTACAATAAATAATATATTTTACTTCTAAAACTATTTAATACTTCGTCTATTTAGACAGTAAAGAATTACAAACTCAATAATTTGATATTTTTGTAAAAACAGTACATAGACTAAAAATAAATGGTTATTATCTTAAACTTAATTCACCAAAAATAATAGTATATATTTGTCAAACAAAACACTAAAACATTTGTCTTCTAACTAAAGATTGTGTTTTTTAAAAGAATCGTTTAACTTTTTATAAACAACCATCATAAAGCACTTAAATTTCTGTTTAACAAACAAGCTGTACTTACTTCCATGGTAATTACTGTAATCAACGCTTGTTTAATTTTTTATGTTGTCATTAAGTTTTAGAACCCAATCTCGATAAAATAACCTTGTTAAATAAAAGCTTACTATTAAGTGATTTAACTCAGCTTCCTAATCTAAAAATTGAATGATGTTTTTTAAGTGTGAACTTTAGGAAGTTAAAGGATTTCTCATTAAGACTTTAACGAGTCTTTATTATTAATTTTTGATGTATATGTATTATTATGTGTTGTATAGCTTGTTTAACTTTTAGTTTTAGACTGGTTATAAAATTACTCTCACATTTTCATTGATAAAATTTTCAGTATAAAAACCTCTTTTTTACATATTATACTTACAACTAAACAAAAAGATTCAGTAGTATAAAGTCACTCTAATCAAAGTACTAATACCTTGACCCTTAGCTAAATATTAGTTTATCAAAAAAGTACTTTTCACAAACTCACTTGAGTAACGATCATGGCACCAGTAGTAACGTAATGCATAGTTTCCATAAAACTTTGATCTGGCTTTCTTGTACAACCGATTTCTGACGTCATAGTAAACGAGCTGGAATGGATGAAGAAGATTGCCATGCCGAAACTGGCAAACACCATAAGAACCATTGACAACAAACTAAATGTCCGCACAACGACGTTGTTGAGATTTTTCAGCAACGGTTGCTCGTATAAGATGTTTTGACGCAGCCAGAAAAACAAGTAGGCTGGTAATGCTGTCACAAAAGTATAAGTTACTTTAAATTAATCAAATAATGTATGTTTATGTTATATTTTTACCAACATTGACTTAAAAATTAATCTTTAAATTAAATGTTGTGTAATATTGTCTCATAAAAACAACATAATTTTGAAAAGTACAATGCATTGTCAAACTAGATTTATAGACTATTCCGTCATACTACTTTATTTTATCATATATACTTTTTCGTACCAAAATAAATATTAATATTTTGAGTAAGGCTTGGTGCATAAAGCATCAAGAACGTTTTAAATGTTGTATGTTTTATATGATATAAATGTTTAATAGATGGTATTTTGCATATAATCTTTTTCACGTATAAAAGTGACATTTGCCATTAACGAAAACCCACTTTAATTAGCAATAATTCAAAGTCCAAATTTTTGAGCCCCCAGCTAGTATCCCAAGCTCTTAATTTTAACACACATAACTTAGAGTCGATCTAAAAGTAAACAATGGGTTAAAATGTAAACGCTTATACCAAAGTAACAAACTATGTCAGAGAGTTACCTATGAACATATAAGAATTTCCCAAGTTTTTCAAGAAAAGTTTAAAAAAAATTGTTTAAGGTTAATAATGTAATGAAATTTAATATATTTTGAAAAAAAATGAAGTATAAAAGTAACTAAATAAGCTTTCACTATAGTAAAGTTCTAATTAAACTTAACAGCAACTACTTTCTGCAAAATTATAATTTTAGCTAAGTATACCATTAAATTGGTGTTTTAAAAATTATAAATTTTAGAACTTTTATCACTTAAGTTATGTGCAAGTTTGTCAAATTGAGTTTTAGTGTGTCATATATGTCGACTGTTTAAAAAAATGTATCAAATTAACATTTTAATCTTTAAAATCTTATAACTGCAAGCTTACCGGATAAATAGTAGAAAACTATAGATAGACTGTAGTACACTTTGCAGGCAAAATCTCCCACTTCGCCGACGGGGGCTACGAGACCAATTATGATGACGGCCTGGGTCAAAACGACCCTTCCCACAGTCATTACCGGTGTCACAATTGCCAGCGTCATCAGTACCTTCTTCCTGTCAGACCACTTCAACTGCCACTTGCCCTTTCTCCTGCCGTACTTGTAAAGTTTGTATATGCAGAAGATAAGTAATATGAGAGAGATGACGGTGGACACTTGAGCGAAAATCCATGAGTTTAGGCCGAGCCAAGAATGTCAGTTGGCGGTCACAGCTAAGTACGTAGAATTTGTTGGTGGTAATTGGTCCATTTTGTTTTTTATGTTCATTTTTATTGTGTATCTGGATACCAAACTAAACGTTATTTTAGTAAGAAGCAGTAGTTATTTATTATAACTAGTTTTTGGTTTACAGCATCGCAATAAAAGTTTACTTCATGTTCAAGTTTAATTTAAAACTACACATGATTTAGACTTTAGAATATGCTTTGACTTTGTGAATTATTGCAGAATTTTTAATAGATAACTGAAAATTGTACATTTTAGCACAAATAAGAAATGCTAAGTAGACTTCATTAATTTCATAGAATGGAAAACATAAACACGTGTAAATCAACACTTCTAGAATGAATAAGCTTTAAAATGAAAAAAGATCTATGGGAATTAAAAAACAACAGTTAAGCTTTGTTGTAATCAAATACCTAATTAGTATAGATTAAGTTTTACACTCTTTTTAAAATATAAGCTCGTTTTACATTGAAAAACTAATTCTATGTTTTTTTGATAACCTATACGATTTTTTTTTTGATAACAAAATATAAAGTATCTTATAAAATAAGTGATTGACAATATGATTATATTGTGGTTTTTTAGTGATATGAACTATAAAATTTCCCGTTGACGTAGGTAAGAACAAAAATTAATAAACTTTAAAAGAGCTTTCAAAACGTTAGTTTTTATAGTAAATTTTAAAACTAAAAAGTAAAAAAAAATACTGTGAGAAAAAAAGTTAAAAATTACAGAAAAATTTAATAGAATAAAACAAATTACTTTTTTTAAACTGAACTTTTGCCTAAATATAACTCAATCGAAAACTATTGAACTTAAAAAGTACTAAACATCAGAGCTCGTTAAGTGTTTTTTATAGTTAGATAAAACATTATTTTAGCTTTATTAATAATAACAGTTGTTAAACAACCCTTTAAAAAAAGTTGAAATAAAACTACAGTAAAGAAAATAAGTATAATGAAACCAATAATTGTTCCAGTTTTTTGTCCGTTTTTTGTTAAACTAGTATTTTTAGGTCTAGAATTTATTTAATTGATCATGCTACAGTTCACTATAATAAAAATTCATTCTTCTTATATATTTTTCATTCAGATTGCATGATAAATAAAGTAAATTTTATTTTGGTTTTAAAGCTTAGTTTTACAAGTTTTACTAAGATTAGGCACTTTATCTGCCCCATAGTGTATGTTAAAGTTTATGCATAAAAAATAGTAAAATACCTTAGAATTGTTTTATTGTATAACTTTTAAT
This sequence comes from Thalia democratica, assembly GCF_965202585.1. Taxonomy (NCBI): domain Eukaryota; kingdom Metazoa; phylum Chordata; class Thaliacea; order Salpida; family Salpidae; genus Thalia; species Thalia democratica. The sequence continues at coordinate 68,192,985 of NC_139165.1, forward strand.
TTTATTGTTTTAAATATGCGAAATTAAAAAATAAATGTATGTTTACCTTAGAAAATAGTTAAAAATAAAATTACTGCTGAGCTAAGATATGATACTAACTAAAACAATAATGTACGTTTTAAAACTTACTGTTATTTGTCAAACAAATATAACTACAACAGATTATCGCAGATAATATTTTAATATATTTTTAGTCAATAAATGGTTTATTTTTAAATGAATAAACTTTACTTTTCTAAGTAAACAAAACTTCATTGCTAATGAAAAAAAACTAAAAACGTTATTCATCTTCTAAATTAACTTTAAGCAATAAAGAAATAAAAAAATGGTTGAAAAGCTATAAACTTAAACACAAAAAGCTCTAATTAAAATTAAAAAATAGCGGTGAATAACAAAAAATCTATGCAGTATAAAGTTGTAAAGATGAAAAAACAAAATAATTGTTTTTATTGAAATTTTAAATACAAATACAACTTTTAAAAATGGAGAGCTTTTAAATGATCCAAAGCAGTAAAATAGTTTGGTATATTTTAACTTGTTTGTAAAAAAATGTCTAGTAAGTTTAATTTTAGTTTATTGCTTTTTAAAATTTTAGGTTCGTTTTTCAATAAATTTTTTTTTTTGCGTAAGTTTTTTATTTGTTTTTAATAAACTTAAATAATGATATAAAAGTTTAAAAAATGCATAATAGTAAAAACATTTATTATTTCAAGGTGTGATTTAAAATTTGAAAAATTTAACTGCAGTGTATAGAAAACTTGTTTTTAAAAAATATGTTCAATTTTAAGGAAATTAAAATGAATATTCTTTTTAGTAATTTACTGTTTAGTGAAAAACAAAAAAAGCGCTTAAAATATTTAGTTCTAGGACCTAGTGCACGAAAAATCTTTTGGTTATCAAGTCGCACACCACTTGGACAACCTTTCAACTTATTTTTCAGAACAGACCAATAAGCTTTAGACTTCACTATACGACCACCAACAACAAACTAGTAAAGGTAAATTTACATTAAAGATACATTCTGATCTCACACATATATCCTTTTACATTATTTGCATTAATCTTACTCTTCTAAGGCATTTTATGTCGTGGTCTGCAGCTATTTTCTGTATAACTTATATGCAAAAACTTGCCTGCCCTTTTTTTGTTCGGAATTCAAATTTGAACTTTTTATTTTCTGCTGGTAAGTTTCACATTCTTCTGTGGTTCATAAACAGTTATACTTTCTGATTCAGGTTAAAAAAAATAGCTCTCACTATCTGTATTAATACCTTTTTCTAAAATTTAAGCTTATAAAAACACCCTGAACAGTAAATAGATCAAACTATCGTTAAGCTTTTTAATAATTTTTATGATAAAAATATAATAAACTATAAAAAACTGGTTAAAACTTAAAAAAAAAGTATTGTAATTTTTAAAACTAACATGAAAAATTAAAAAAAACTTCAAGCCGTTCTTGTCTATAGATTCAAATCTTAAATGAAGTAAAAAAATAAACAGTAGGTAGAAATTAGTCTAAATATTATTTTCAAACAGTTTTTTATAAACAACAATAAATAGTTTTATATAAAACTTAACTAGTTATTTCAGAGTGAGCAGGGGCTACGTTTCTAGTAAATGGGTCAGATTTATCAAAAAATATTTCAAGAGCTCGGTAAAAGTTTTAGTAGGCCTCATTATAAAAAAAAAAGTCTTTAAAAGCAAAATACAACAAAATATTTATTGAATAAGAACTAGTGAGTAGTAAAAATCAAATCAAGAGGATATAAACATTATAGCCAACAAACTTTTTTTGTTTGTTTGTTTGAGACTAGTCGATAGTTATTCATGCAAAAATAATTTGCTGAACAAAAATTGGTAGATTTTTTTAAAATGTGTTCTTGTGTTTGTTAAAACAAGATCTGGACAAATAAACCACAAAAACTGTTGAAATACTAAGAGGAGTGAAGGAACTAAAATGTTATAATATTATTCATGACATTTTTGAATAATGAGATTGAGCATTCCACATCGCCTTATTAGAATCTAGTGGATTGTTTGGTACTGTCAATTTTTTTCTAAGTGTTGACTTATTGAAGACATTTTTTTCAAGATAATTGAATATAACTCCCAGAAAACGCTGCGTGCTTCGGACGTTGACTTCATAGAAAAGTTATACATTTTGTCAAACATAAAAAATGACATAAAAAATATACAATTTGAATTTGTTCTTAGTTTCCTTAAATAAATTCTTTGACTGTTTTTCTTTCTGCTTTGTAGTGTTTGCTTGTAATACGTACTTCGAAAACTTATAGTCCACCCTGTATACTTATGTACATATTTTTTAACAAATTTAAATTTTTAGCAAGTATATGTGCACAATACCTACTTTTTTATGTACACTGGAGAATACTTTTAGAATCACTTTATCAAAAAACACGTTTAATTGAAAAGAGTAAATTGTTCTATTGATTTAGTTGTTAAATTTTTTTAGAAAGAGTAAAAAAAATTATTACATTTAAGTCATCATAGCTAAGAAAATTTACACAAAATTTACTTATACATACTTTACTTTTAAATACTTTTAAACATTTTTTTCAAAACCTACTTTCGAAGTTAAATAAAGAAAAAAGTTTATTTCCGATTTTAATAAATAAATTATTTAGTTTACATTTGATACTAAAAATGAAATTGGAAGTTTTGTAAAATACACTATATTTTTCAAAGATTACATCAAAAATTTATAAATTTGAAAGAAACAAGATTTTAAGTAGCACAAGTTAACATTTCCTACATAGTTTACTTTTAGTTAATTAGCTTTTAGATTCTTAATCACAACTTATTAAGTAAACTTCAATTAATAATTAGCAATAAGATTAAGGAATATTTGAAATTGCAACGGAGTTATTTTTTAAAACTTAACTTTCTTAGAATTTTAACGAAAAATAAATTGAGTAAACTGTAAAAAAAATAACTTCATGATATAACTTCGATATTATGTAAAAAAGATCGCAGTTTTATTTTTATAACAGCATGGTTTGTGCTAACATTTATATTTTACTGCTTATTATTTTATATTTCTTATAACTAGCTTCTTATATATTAAAGTTAGCAGAAAGCTTTTTTACTGTAAAAATTTTCTAAATATATTTTGTTTAAAATTTTAACTACATACACTTATATTATACTAAATAACATTTACCTGTGTACTTGGGCTTTAAGATGATAAAAATAATATTTTTATTGATTTTATAACTTAAAGAACACTTTATAGATACTATTTGATAGCAGCTTTTAAGGGTATTTGGTAATTACTCTAGCTAGATTTAAATTAAAATTAGGTTTTGAAAGGTTTTCATGCTGGAAGAACATAACAACTTAACTAAAAAATATTTAAGCAATTAATTTGTATAACGTAATAATTGAGAAATATGTTCAAGTTTTAAGTTATAGAACAAAAAAATATAAACTACCAATAATGTTTTACAAAGTTTTAAAACTGTAGTACTATAAATTTCTGCCAATCTATAAAACTTTCATAAAATAAATAGAGCTTGTTTAGAATTTAAAAAAATTACAGCATTTACCGCTTCAATGTGTAAAACTAAAAGAAATGTAATTGATATAAATTTTAGCTTAGTTAAAGAGCAACAATCAAAGTTCTCAAGTTAAATCCAAGTGTATGAATACAAATCTATTTAATTTTTCATAAAATAGGAATTACTTAGTTAACGACTGAAATCCTCACTTATAATTTATTTCTCATTCAAATAGATTAAATAAGTAAAATTAATTGATAAATTTTACGTAATAGAGAGAAACAATAAGTATACGATATTTTACAAACCGGAGGTACTAAATATACAAAAGAGGATAGGCTCCTGAACTCGAATAAGAAATTCTTTGCCGAAAAAAGCTTTTATTTCTGTAAATTGTTTTTTTATATTACTTTTTTATTAACAGTTTGCATGTAATTTAGTTTAACTTTTTTTTTTGATAGTTTGAAATTATTTCTAAGAATACTACTACTGAATTTTTCCTTATTAAGTCATTGTATAACAAAAATCAAAATAAGTTTTTTTTTACGCCAGATACTTCCGATGCACTGTACTAATGTAAAACTTTACGTTTAAAATTTTAAATAACCATTTACGATAAGTCGTAAACAATAAACTTTGAACAAATATAACAATGAGGGCAATCCCTAGATGTTTATATGAACACTAGCACATAAATATTTCATTTACACAACTTTCGAATGTAAAATAGCTAATGCTGTGTGTGATTAAGGTGTGTTTGTTAGTTTTACTTCAATTTTTTTTTGTGACTTAGATGTGCTTTTTCACAACTTTACTTTGAAAAGGTGTATATGTTTCACGAGCTTACAACATACAACTAAGAAGTGATTATTTTTCAAAAACCAATGGTGTACTAACATATAATGAAACTAAAGAAGTTAAAAGAATACGAAGAAGAATTCGATGAACCGAGTGATGCCAACAAACCTGCATAGTAAGTTGTGGTGCTTTTATTTGACACTAAACTGCTAAATAAGATTAAAAGTAGAAGCTAAAATGGGATGAAGGTAGTCTTCCTCTTTTCATTTTAAAGACCGGAAAGGATTGAATTTTAGATAAACAAAAACAAAAAATGGTTAGAACCATCAAAAAAATCAGTCTCAGCCTTATACAAACGCTTTGAAGAGATCTTTTGTTTATTATAAAACAAACATTATCAATTCTGTAGAAAACAAAAAAATATACTAGCAACTAGAGAAAATTAAATACCGTAAATTAAGTATATTTAGCAAAATTTAAAATAAAACTAAAAACTACCATTTTATTAAAATACTGAATTTTATACTTTTAATTCAAATTTAATACCGAACACTTATATTTGAGATTAGTCAGTAAAGTTTGATTTTTTTTTTCAATTTGAGAAACTGAGAAAACGACATTTTAGAAAATTATTTTTGTTTACTGTAACTAAGAAAAACTAACTCTATAAACAACAAACAATTAAATAAATCCTCTAATATTGTACTTAATAATGAAAAAAAATTTGATGACATTTTGAATTTTTTTATAAAAACTATTCCTTAAAAACACTTTTTAAATTAATTTTTGCCTTAGTTTTTTTAATCCACCATTGTTCTGTATAGTCTAAATTAGTTTTTATAAGGCTTTCTAAAAACTGGACTGTGTATGCATTTTCAATCTGTTCTGGTATATTTTTTTTTGTGTATATACCAGAACAGATTGAAAACGCAAACACAGTAAACACTAAACATATTTAATTTTCTCTAGTTGCTAGTAAATTTTTTGTTTTCTACAGAATTGAAAATTTTTGTTTTTTGTTAAACGAAAGATCTCTTCAGAGCGTTTTTTTTGATGGTTATACTTATAACCATTTTATGTTTTTGTTTTAAGATTAAAAGTAAGTTAAATTTATTTGTATATATATGTGGTTTCAATGATAAAGCTTCAAACTGTTTTTTTATTCCTGATGAAGTAAAATAATTTAATTTTGTTTAGGTGTACAACAAATACGTTTTACATTTATTCCATCGAACAGGCTTTTAAACTAAATTCGAAAAGTGTTGACTTTTCAAGTAGCACAAGAAAAAAACGAGCAAAATATAAAACAATTTCATTAAACAAAAATAATGTCTCATTTAGGTAATAAAAAAAAGTGATTTGATATTAAGTTAATGTTTTTTTTTCTGTTTTCAAGACAAAGTTACATAGAAATGTAAAAAGTAAACAATTTAAAAAGTGGTAGCAAAACTAACTGAGTTAAATAAAATTAAAATTAAACAATGCGTATAAAAATAAAGGTTTTTAAACTTTATTGTGTTAAAAATTTTATTGTTAACGAGTTATAAATATTACCTAACTAGCTACATTTAACTCTTTGTAACAATACTTTTGACTTAAATATTCTCATTTAAACGAAAAAAAAAAAAATTGTAAATAAACTGAAAATATATTCAATTTTGGTTCATAAGACTCTGAAAAATTAGTTAAAAAAGAAAATATCAACATATAAAACATTTAATAACTTTACAAAACCTGCATTTAAAATAGCTAAAATATTAGTTAAGTTAGTTTAATTTTAAGTTTTATTAGTTTAACTAGAACAAATACGTAAAACCAAATACCTTGTTACCAATGATTTAATTTATAAAACACTTTTATAAAACACGTTTATTTTTTTCCGTTAAATACAAATGAAAATTTGTTTTAAACCTCACACGTAATTTCAACTTTTTTTTTTGGAAAAAATGAAGTTGTTTCGAAGCTAAGTTTTAGTCGATAATAACTTTTATGTAATCAACACTTATTACTTTACATAATTTTTAACAAGATACGTAATAAATTCTGTAGTGTAACCCAAAAAATTTTATTGAGGAAAAAAAAAAATTGTAACATAAATAAAATATCAGTTCTAATTTTTTTTTTCATTACATTTCATTAGTTTTACTTACTAATTATTTAGAGGAAAAAAACTTAGGTTAGACTAACAACCTAGTAAACTTTTATTTTTACAAGGAAATTATATAGTTAAGCTTTAGAAAAAATATATTACACTATTTTTCAACTTTTTTATTGACTAGATCAACTTTTATATTTTTTAATAGTTTTTAGTGAATCTTGTATTCTTAAAGACTTTTTTAGGCTTGGTGTGCTTATACACCGTAAGTATGTCAACAAAGTGTAGGCAAAAAGTTTTAGTTTAAAAAAATAAGATTGTGGTTTAGGCGTACTGAGAGTACGACTTTCAATAAGTGGCTAAATCAACAACAATAGCATTTTACTTGACGACGTAGTAAATGTAAGAAAATGAAAAATATTACGCTTGCTTCCAATTTCAATATTGTCAAAATAAATCTGCTTTTCCACACACGCTGGTCTCTCTGTTTACTTTTAACTTTGTAGACAACTGACTTTACCTTATCTATTTATTTTGGAGAAAACGAATGTTTTGTTTTGATTTTGTGCTTTTATTTATTTTCAGCTTAAGAATTTCTAAATGGTTATTTTACGTAGAGAGCTTAAAAGCTTTTTGCAGACTGTATAAAAGCAAGTGTATTACGTACGAAAACGATTAATATACTTATAAGAGGTTTTGGTATTATTTCTACGTTGTTTATAAGTGAGAAAGAGATCATTTCTTGTTAGAATACCTTTTTGTTTTGTTTTTTAAGAAACAAAATGCCTTCGTTAAGACCTTTTACTGCTCACAATTTAACAAGAGGAAATGAATCAAAATTTTCGAGACCATTGACTAGAATGTCGTCAAGAAACCAGTAAGATTTATTTTATAAAACAAGCTGTAATGAAAGTAATTTATTATAGATTATACTAAATAAGGATACACAAATTAAAGTTTTATCAACAATAAATTTTAAAGAATAATTTTTGTTTTATGGACGCAAAATACTTAAAAGCTTCTAAAACATGTGTGTAAAGCTTAGAATACGGTAACTAGATGATTTAGAAACAAGCTAGTGTAACTAGTTTTTTTACTACAAAAATACTTGATTATATTTTATGCTGTTATAAGAAAGCTTTTGTACAAATTTTAGCTCAAATTTTCGAACAAGACTTAGAAGCTCAACAACAAACAGAAATTCTAAAACGTCACACAATGTAAGCTCTTATTTCCTTTTTTACTACCATAATTATTTTTAGAATTAAATTTAAAAAAACTATTTTTATTTGTAATATATACTCATTACTCTCCTAAACCTATTAAGCTAAACTATATAATAATATATAAAACACAATTTTTTTAAACCTTCAAACTTAGCAAAATGTTTAGAAATTTTACTAAACCTCTCAGTGGCTTATAGAAATTATTTATTTGTTACTTATTTTAGAGATAATACTCAAACCTTTTAGTTTAAGTTTAGTAAAGTTGCTTCGGTTTTTTAGTAACTTTTTTTTATGAAATGCAAGCCTAATTTTTTTTAACAGACTATTTATTTAAAGTTATTAAAATATTTAAAAATTATTCAAACATTGAAATTAAACTTGAAGCATTTTATTCGTTTTATTTTACATTTACTGGTATTTTATAGTAAATTATTCTGGGGGTAAGTTTAAAAAACGTATAAAGTTAAAAATAATTAATTTTGCATTATGTTTTCACATCTTTGACACGTTTGAACTTATTTATGAAAACTTTCAACTGTTACTGTGCTTATTTTAAAATACTCGTGAAAACAACATAATAAACCAAAAGGAAGAACTGGAGCAAAATATGGACGGTGCATTTTTTGATGCGTTTAAAAAAGAAGAATTGAGGGAACTGATCGCTGAGTACAGTTCTAATTGGCTATTATCAAATGACTCTAGGTGATTTTTTATTTATTTACATAAAACAGATAAGTAGATTATTAGCCATTTAAAGTAAGTACTTAAAGGTTTATAAACTGAGAATAAAAACAATTACTTTCTGTGTTCTTACAGTTGAATCTGTTAGATATAGGTGTAAACCAAAATTTAGGTACAAGTATAAACATAAGTTTGATTTAAGAAAAACATACTAAAACTTGATGCAGTTCTGCAATATTTGCTCTTTTGTTAGTCATTATGTTTTACAAAGAAAGTAATGGTATAAAAGTACTGTAAAAGTAACATGTAACTTTAATTTTTTTTTAGTCATAATTTTTTTTTAATAAAGTTAACCGTTATAATTTTAAACTTTTCGTTCTATACTTTTTCGAAGTGTTTTTAGTTTCAAATAACATTATTTTTATTAATCTTTTAGTTTAGTTTTAACGTATGGGTTTAGTAAAAAATAGCAGTTGTAGTTTAAGTAAATTTTTAAGAACTTGTAAAAACTAACTTTCTATACAGTTATTCTAAAATGTTTTTGCTTTATCAGAAATCAAGGACCAATGCCGATAGGTTTAGTTTCGAATTTGAAACTAAGCCAACAACCGACAACTATGACCCTTTTGTTTCCAAAAGACCATTTGGCTTCTGATTTGGAGTACAGAGAAGTACACCAGGTAACTTTATATCAATTCTAAAGTTTCATATAATCAAATACGATTTTTTATTCTACTTTAAAGGTCATACGAGAGCTGACAATAGGAATTTTCGGTACAAATCAAATGCCATGCTTGTCTTTGGAGCCTAACTTTGATCTCTCGTCTACATGTCATTTTCCGATGGCTTACAAGGACACAAGAGTGGGTAAGTTAAAAATAAAAACAAGTCGTGTGTTTTGAATGCTAGATAAACAATTACTATTTTTAACGAGTTCTAGTACAATAGCACGTATAGACTTAGCTTTTAAAAAACTTTAAAATCACATTAAAAATAACATATCTTTTTCAAATCTTACACATATAAAGGTCAGCTGTTGGTTGAAGTTGACTACGCCATGAAATCAATTTGGCACGGTGTGAGAGTGAAAAAGCTGCAAAGAGAAAAGCTTCAGGAGAAATGGAGAACACTGTTGAATGTTAACACGTCCTCCGGAGAATATGATCAGGAGGGAAAAGATCCATTTAAAGAATTTACAAACGCTGGTTTGTTTGAATTTACCGCTGAAGCTTTGAATAAAAACTAAATAAGTTTTTCGATTTTAAGTTGCTTTATATTGGTGTTTTAGTTTTCAACTGGCAAAATAACAGGTCAGGAATTCGTTACAAAAGAAGCAATGTTGAAGGATATTTATAAAAAATTAAATGAAATTAACCCTAGCGAGAAAATAGCAGAAAAGGAAAGTCAGTTTTTCAATACTTATTCAGGTAAGTCTAAATTAGTGTTGTAATTTTATCAGTTTAAAAATATATATATAGACTAAATTTACAATTTTCTGTTTAAAAATAAATATCTTTTAAAATAGTCATTTAATTTTTATGAACTTTGATTTTTATAAAGTAAAAAGCAAATAAAGTATATCTTCAGTTCTAAAGTATATCTTCAATTGTTAAGAAACTAAACCTACAAACTTATAAAAATTATAGTTCACACCAATTTATTCTATTTTAGAGAAAATAGAACCTAAACTTTTTAATAATAAAATTAACATTTCCTATCCGTGTTACTTTTTTTTTTCTTAAAGTTTAAAAAAAATAGTTTCCAGTGCTTCAAATAGATAAATATTTTAAGATATGAGTATTTTTTAAGTATAAATTCAAAAAAAAGTGTTAAAAAGCTAGTAATATTTAAAATTTTTTACAAAATTAATAACTTACCTTTAAGTTAACTGTCAAGTATTTTTAATTTAGTGTAAACGTATTTTTTACTATTTTTTCATTAAATAAACACTTGTAAAAAAAAAATTGATTAAACTTTTTAATTTTTAATAGACCATGCTCGTGTTTTAATGAGTTTTCATGTTTCAAGAGTTAGATGCTCACCAATCGCCAATGTTATAATTTGCAATTGTGATTACGACATAACTTCCTCTTTGCTGCTTGCTGATGACGATTTTATATCTCCAATGGCTTTACAAAGAATGAATCGTCAGTTGAGGCGTCAGGTTAGAATTTAGATATAATATTATTTGTAAATTTCTATACATTTCGTTGCATTTTTTAAAGTCTATTTATGTTATATGTAAAGTAGTCTATAGTATATTTCTAAAACCAGTACTGAAAAAATTGAGTTTATAAAACTTAAAGTAAATTTTTGGACGTACTCTATATTATAAAACTTTTTTAATACTTTATTATTTATACAATTTGTCATGTATAAAAATTTTTTTGTTGCATAGGTAAAAATGATAAAAAAAGCCCTTCCAATTAATCCGATAACAAGAAAAAGCATAGAAATGCTTAAAATAATCAATGCAGTTTCTCTGGTACTAGTTGGGTTGAAAAAGCGTCTTATGAAGGTTCCTGACATTCATGACTTGTTAACTGAATTATCAGGTAACTTTTAAAAAAAACTTATGATATAGAGAAATAAGACTTAATTGAAAAACTTTTGTTGCATAAAAGTATATCTGGAACAGCGATTAAATAAGATTTATATATTTAAATAATGAGTACAACAAGTTATCTTCACACCTTTGGTTCCTTTGTACTATAAGGTTCCTTTGTACACCAGGTACTTAGACTAAACTTTTTGAGCGCTTTTTTTATCGTTCAATAAACAATGTTATGCCTTTAAAAATTTACAGTTGAAACAAGAAGAACAGAGTCTGAATTACCCCCATTTGCTATTGGTCCAAAAGATTTACATCCAAATCAAACTTTTACAATAAACGAGAATGGAGAACGAAACAAAATAGCCCATGTACATGGTGGCATACAGTTTGACTATGACACTACCGAAATTGAGGTGAAAATAATTAAGTAATTTTTATCTTTTCAACGTCTGTTTTTCTATTAAAATAACTGTTTTTATCGTATATTCTTATTTTTAAACTTCTTATTTTAACACGTTTAAATAAAAATATTATTATTATTGTATTTAACTTGTACTGTTAAGATAACATAATGCTGACTTTTAAAACTTTTTTTAATATTCATAAAATAAATCATACTTTGAATCATGTCATATTTTTTTTAATCATGTGTTTATTCACAGCTTTTTTAAACAAAGGTTTTACAAAAAAATAGAAGCAATGAAACTTAAAACAGTTATCTCTTAAATAGACCTTAATCGATGAAGATTTCTATATCGAAACAAAAAATAACGCTGCTGAATACATAGACAATATAAAAAGAAGAAGAGCAAAACAAGAATATGAATTACAAACAACTGTATTAGGTAAGATTATTTGCAAGATTTTCGAACAATTTTAGCCTTTTTAATAAAATAACTTATAAAATGGTTTAAACTAACTTTTATAAGCTAATAATTTGCTTCTTTTTTTTCTACTTAGTTGTTTGCATGCATTTGTTTATGTTCAAAACTAGTGCAAAATCAATAGAAATATTTATTTTGGAAAATATGTTTAAAAAATCTTGTTGAAAGATATCAACTAAGTTTTGGTTTGTTATTAACAAATTAGTTTATAATTAAAAGTTACAAGCATTTATGTTCATTTTTTAAGGCTTTTGAAACAAAAACTGTTTTACCAAAACTGATAAACTAATGATATAGTATAAACAGTATTTTGACAAATGATAATGTAAAAATTTACTAGTTGTGTTTTTTTAACACTCTACATAATTAGACGGTAAAGAGTACTACGTCGTTCATGTACCTTTGAGAGATTTTTATCCTGTGTCACCACCTCAGCCTACTTGGCTGCACTCAAAATACCAGAAAATAAACGAAATGCGCCTGAAAAAGCTTGCTATGAATGATCAGCAGATTGCTGAACTTTTTAAAAGTACATTCGGCATTAAAAAAGCACTAACAAACAAAGTAAATTTGTTTATTGTAAAGAGTTGCTTAGATTTTAATTTTTCTAAACGTTACCAAGTATAAGCATTTTGTTTGATAAATGAATAATCACCATAAAAAAATCAGTATTATAATAAAGTAAAACTAAAACTTTTTAATAAAAAAACTCAGTTTTAATACCTAAATTTATATTTTAAACGTTCAAGTTATACAACATTAAATGTTTGTTTTAAAACCAGATTTTTTTTTTTGAAGCTTAATTTTGTTTAACAAACTAAATTTTAAGAATCGTATTAAGTAAAATTTAAAGTAAGTAGAAACACTTAAAAACATTGTAGTGAACAATTTCATATAACTGTTTTTTTTTTAAATCTCAACAGAATGTTGAGACTGGTTTAAGAATGTGCGCCTGTAGAGGACTTGTAGCACCATTTATTGCCTTAATGAAGAAGATGCCTTCAACATCGCTCATGTCTCATGATATGATGGTTAGCATTAAAAGTTGAAAAATTATTATAATAGCTACTCTATTAAAAAAAACTGTTTAAACATTTTTAACAAAGTTATTAAACAATTAATGTGACGAAAAGAAACAAAAGTAAAGACAAACTTTTTTATAAATAAAAGAAATTTAAAAAATGGTTTAAGTTATATAAGTTATACCAAAAAATTATAAGATTAAATATATTTTTATAAGAATACCCAAATAACGTACTCAGTAATATAAAAAAAAGTTTTATAACTTAAGTTAGTTTTTGTTGTTGAGTATGCGATGGTTTAACACTTAGTTGTAATAACCTACTTAATAGACAATGCTTTTTTCAAGCAAAATCATGATAAAGTTAGTTTTAGTCTACTTTAACAGTGTGTTTTCATTTGCATCAATATCTTAATACTTCAGGAACACTTAAACAAACTATTTACGTGTGTAGATGTAGATTAAATCTATATTAGTTCAATTTTTAAACATGTGTTACAAATTGTTTTCTTTAGAATTTAAAGTGGTACATTGATTGCACCTTTATAACTTCAAAAAGAAAATACAATGATAATTTTGGTTAAAAAAATGACTTCAACTATACAAACTAAAAATACATAACATTTAGTTTTTCAATTGTGTAGCTAGATAATTAAGTAACATTTCTATAAAGGGAATGACAGTACTTCATGATGCATGTATTAACAATCGCACTTCTATACTAGCTTTGCTACTCAATCAAAGTCTGAAACTTAATATACGAAGGTCTGATGTCAACGATATACAAACAAGCTAGTTTGAATTGCTAATTGCACTACCTAAAAAAAAATCATTTAACAGTCTTGGCATTTAGGGTTATTTCGTAAAAATAAAATATCAAAACTTAATACATTTTTGTACACAAACCATACTTTGTTGATGATTTTAAAAACACTGTTTCAGACTGTAAATTTTTTAGGTGGTACCCCGTTGCACTACGCGTGCCGAACGGGCTCGTTAGAATGCGTCACAGCTTTAATGTCTCACTGCAAGTTTTCAATAAACATGAGTGACTCAAAGGGGCTTACTCCTATACACCGAGCAGCTCAAAATGATCAGATAGCAGTAGTTAGAAGTCTGTTGCGGAGAAAACCTGACCTACTCGAAATACCAGCACTTGAAGGGTTAGTGGAAGAAATTAAAATCTTTTTATAATGCTTAATCGTTTAAAAAATTATAAGCCGGTTTAATTATTATCAGAGACGGAGCAACACCTTTACTGTATGCTGCTTCTGGTGGTGCTTTGACGACTTTTAAATTTTTAATAAAATTGGGTGCCGATTTAAACAAAAGAGATGTCCATGGAGACAGCTTAATCAACAGAGCAGCAATAAACTTTAATGCCGAGTTGTTAAAATTCATTTTAAGTTTAGACGATCTTGACTCAGATAAAGTTTGGGAAACGTTAGTTGGTGAGTTACAATTCATGAAAGTGTATTATCATGAAATCTTTGTTTTGAGTTTTAAAAAGCAATTTAAATTGTTTTCAGCAGATAATTTAATGCTTTTTTTTTTAACTGTATTAAAAGGCACGTTTTAAAACTGTAATCCAAGTTTATTTTAAGAATTATACAAACTATTTTTAAACAAAAAACGTACTAATATCAACTCAAGTAATAACAAAGTTTAAAGTAGTAATTTTTAATGATAAGTTTTGTTTACAGTTTCGCTAGCTTGAATTGTAGCAAGCTCAAAAATTTTATTAAACTACATTTGTTATAAAGCCTAATTTTTTTATTAAACATAAGTTTTTTAGGAAAGTGAAAAGACGCCTTTAGCTCACAATTTTTACAATAATGCTTAACACTATTTTCCCTAAATAATCAAATTGGTTTTTAAGTAATGAAAACCGAAGAAATTATAAAGTATTATCTTAAGAAATAAAATTAAAAAAAAATATATATATACACTTCAGTTTCATGGCGTTGATACTACTAAATGCTAATATACCGTTTAAAGTAAGATATGCATGTGTAATTTATAAAAAAATGAGTAACAAAGTATATAAATTGAAAGCTGAAGAAAGTATTTTTTAATGATTTCATGATAAAATGGATGATATAAAAAATTCCAGTAAGTTTGACATAAAACATAGTAAAAACAGCTTATACCTAAAATGAGAAATATTTCTGTTCTAACAAGTTAAGTGTTAGATGAAAACCATATTGTTAAATTTTCTTAATTGTTGATGTTCGTTTCTTTTTTACTTGTTTTTTTTTTATTTAAAAAAGTTAATATTTTTTACCTTTTAAATTTAAATAATTTAGAGATGCTGAAGTCAAGGTCTGAAGCGAGGCAAGACGCATCACTGAGATGTCTTGAGATGATTTTACACGAAAACCCGGAATTTTGGAGACCTATTTATAATGCAGGTGCTGTGATTCCTGTTGTAAATCTTCTTAAAAGTAAAAAAAGAAGACCCAAGTCTGCAAAATTGACAGTTCATTGCATTAGTTAGTTTATAAAAATGTTTAAAAGACTCTTTTATGCAATTTTTAACATAATAAATATATTCTAAATTAGGAAACATTAATATGAAAACAAAGCGAATAAAAAAAGTACTGCAATTTTTTGTTTATATTGAATTATTTTACAAGTAATTAAAGTACTAGATTTGAAATGAAAGTAATTAAAAATCAGTTCAAGTTTATTTGGTCAAAAACTATTTTATTTTGTTAAAAAAGCTAAGAAATTAAAATATTAAGATATAAAATAAAACCAAGGTAGCTACTGTTTTGGATATTTTTTAATATTTAACAAATTATTAACTTAAAGAATAAAATCGGAAATTAATAACTTTAAATCTACATCAAAGTTATTGAATATTAGATAGTTAAAACTCTTATCTAAGTTCTTGGATATTATATTGTTCTTATCTAAATAATGTAAACAAATAGTATAAAAACACATGTTATAAACAAGCTAAGTAACAAAGTAAAAATAGATAAAATCAATTTTAGACGTTTTGTAGTTACTAATTGTTAAAGTACATAAAACATAATTATAAGATACTTAATTAGTTATAATTAAAGCTTTAGTTGTGTTGAAATATCTAATCTTCGAGAGTAAAGTTTTGCTATTTATTGACAAACATTAGTAAAAGTTTATGAAAAGTATTAAAAACTGTTTTCAAGAAGTTTTTATTTGTTTAAAAAACATGATGCAAAATAAATACTTGTATACATTAAAGCACCAATAATACAAATTTAAAGTAATGCTCATATTTAACAGACGAGGAAGAATTTCCATCACCAATAAGATCGATTGCTTGCTCTGTTTTGTGCTTGATATCAACTCATGAAGAAATAAAACATGCCATAGCAGCGGCTGGAGCTATTCCATGTATTTTTTTATCTAATTTTTCATATGAGTATAAAAAATTATATTGATTAAAAGTATTAAATTTTGTGTTTGTAAAAATCAAATAACTTTATTAGTGCTGGTCGAGATGCTTGAACCGATAAATAATAAAATAAAACCAACTTCGACCAACTCGGTTTATAACGAAAATTTTGATGAAAGAGCTGATATACAATCGAGGTCGTCTGTTGTTCTCTCGGATCTCGCAAGTAGAAAAGCAGATAAGATAGCTGAAAATGATGGCATTCAACCGCTAGTTGAACTATTACAAACAAATGTTGGTGCATATTTATAATCTAGAAAATTAAAAAGTGTCATTAACTTCTTCTTCTTTAGATTAAATGTCTTATAATGAAAAAAATAAGTTGGCTTTTTATTTCTGTTAACTAAAATAACAACATATGCACTAAAATAAAATATATAAACTTAACAGTTTTAGTACATGCAACAATTTTACGTAAAATTTTAGGTTGTTGATCTTTTGATTCACGTTGTAAACACTCTCGGATCATTATGCAGAGGTGATGCAACTGATAACAGGCACATACAAAGCCTTGTGGTGCAGCACAATGCAGCACCTTCGCTTGTTGAATTTCTCAATGCTCGTGATGACAAACTTCAATCAGCTACCTGTGAAACCATTGCTGATATTTGCAAAAATAATCAGCAAAACCAGGTAACATATTAAGCGTTTCGTTAAAAATAAAACCTTTATCAAGATAAGGTTTTATTGGAAATGTTTTTTTCTAAGTAAAATTAGATCCGTAAATCTTGCAGAACGAGTTTGTGAAAATGGGTGTTTTGAAACCGCTGGTAGCAATTTTAAAAGGGCATTGCATCGCATCTCAAATGAAAGCTGCACTAGCTGTAGGATGCATTTGTGAACACAACTTAGATGCTCAGCTACTTGCAGACAAGGAAAAAGCTCCGCAAGCACTTTGTAGACTATTTCAGGTAAGTAATTTTAAATAAAACCTGTTTCATACCAACACTGCATAAAACATTTTGAATTTTTTTTTTTTGTTTTTCTCTACTTTAACAACATATTTTTTGACAGACTTTACTTTATTTTGTGGTAATACTATGAATTAAACTTCTGTACAATTAATAAAAAAAGCAGCAATTTTTTATATTTTTACTCAGAATATGTTTTTCACTTTTCAATAATGTTTTACTGTATATCTACAGTTTGTCAGGATATATTAGATAAAATTCAAGATATCCAGACGAATAGTATATATATATATATAAAGAAACATTTTCGGTGAGTGAAAAATTTTTTAAAGTATAGAACACAATGATCTTACTTTATATAATTTTTATTAATGAAAGTCTCAATAATTTTATGCAAATGTTATAAAAATATTAAAAAAATTGAATTGTTTTTATATATATGTTTACATACTAATTTCATTTGCTTTGAAATAAAACATATAAACATATATAAACTTTAAAATTCCCGTTATGAAATACCTTATAGGTAAATTTTATATATATAAATTGTAAATTTATGGTTTAGAACTATATTTTTTTGAAACTTGATTTAAACAGTGACATCTTTGTAAGTAAAAGAACTCTATTTTATTTTTTTATAAAAATATTTTAAACTAGCAATAAAAGTACAAAAGTGGTTTATGAACTTTAAAAACCTATGTAGTTAACAATATAAAATTAAAGTCGCATTATAAGTTTGTTTTAAAAATCCTACCAAAAGTGTTGTAAAGCTTTGAAACTTTACAAAGTATCTTATGTTCTTTTTGTATTGTTTTTGTAAAAATTAAACTTGTACTACTGACGTATATATCATAAGCATAAATTTTGAAAATAATAAAACTTGAACAATCTTTAATCGAATAATAAAAGACCATTAAGCGAAAAGTTTATTTCTAAAGGTATCGGTATATTTAAAATGTTTAATTTCAACTCTTTATAACATCAATTGCTTATAAAAACTTAATTATAATCATGTATAGACTCTATTAAATTTGAATAATAAAAAACACAACGAAATGTATAACTATATAAACTAATTTTTTATAGATTTGGTCGGACTCGGTGCAAGAAAGAGGTGCGAGCGCACTCTGGTGTCTGGCGGGAGATCATCCGGCTCAACAGAGGAAAATATCCGAGCTGATCGGGAGCACTCAGATTGTTGAAATGCTCATCAGCAAGTCGAATATTCTGCAGCACATAGGTTAAATTTTGAAAGAGTTGGCGTGAAAAAATGCTTTTTAGATGTTTACTGGCACAATAGTTTTTTATACTCCCAATATTTTTCTTTTTTAACTTTTTGAAATAAAATAAATAAGGTCTTAAGCATTTCAATATACAAAATTTAATTGTTTAATGAGTTTTTTAAACTACTTTCATGTTAAGATATATTAGTAAACTAATTTTAAAACCAACAAACACTTAATAATATGCAAAGAGTAGCAGTTTTTTGAGCTCTAAACAGTTTAAAGTAAGGTATCTATACAAATTTCCCTTGCCTTTAGTACCTTCAAACCTTAAGAATTATCGACATTATAAGATATTTATCTTATTTTTTTTAGTGCAACTTTTACTTAGTTATAAAAAAGAACAAAATATACATAAAAGTTAAAAAAATTTATTCTTGTTGATGGCTAACTTTGTGTTAGAATGAGCTTTTAAAGTATCTGAAGGTTTTAATTTCTAACAGAATAAATGCACAGGTTGTCAAACTATAACTGCTTGGGCTAGAAACAGCATAAAAAGTCAAAAGCTTTTGGCAAAAAGCAACGTTATCAGTCCACTCATTCGTCTTTTACGCCTCGAAAGAACTACAAAAAGTGTCTTACGTGCAGTTATTTTAGCACTGAATTCACTTTGCATAGGTATGCAAAATATTTTTTATAATATGTAGAGTTATAATAATTTTTATTTCAATAATATAAAAAATATTTTTTGTTGTTGAAATAAAAACTATTAATAATCTACTTATTATAAAAACATAAATTATTAAGTGTATAAATGTTTATAAATGATAATCAGACGTATAAAACAAACTTGAGAAACAGTTTAAGTTTTTAAATAGAGATAGTCCTAGACAAGACGTTAAAAGGTATCCAAGCGGTATGCGACTCGATAACTGAAAGGTGTTTTTTGCACCAGGTCTTAGTACCAAATATTTTGAGCGCTTTATTTTTGTCGTTGAATAAACAATTTTATTAAATATGATTTCTTTAAAGTTAGTAAATAACATTATTCTTATTTTTTTACAATAGACTTTACCCTTATTACTTTTTAGAGTTGTAAAATGTTTTTTTTTTCTATAAACACCAAGCTATAGTTTTATTACCAATCAAAAACTCTCCCCAGGTGTCGCCCACATCAACTGTAATATAACACAAAAAGTAATCGCCACCGAAGGCGCCATCGAGCTCCTTCTGGCTCGCATTTGGCGCTCTGCTAATGACAAGCTAATGCAGGTAAAATCACTGTTTCTAACTTCCTTCGATTTTCCTACCCTTTTCCACTCTAGCTGTATAGATAAGCTAAAAAGTTTCTTTATAAATTATTGATTTGTTAGTGCGCGCAGTCACAGTTTGCATTACAAATAAAACCTCGTGGCGTTCTTTTTCGATTAAGAACTGTTGCTTACTTGTCCTTTAATTTTAAATTACGCTTTTTAAACTACCTGAATATTTAATGAACTCCGGTGGCTCCTTGCCTTTAAATCTATACGAGTGGATTTTAAACTATAAAAGGAGCAAATTTAAACAAATTTATAATATCATAAGTACTTATGACTGATACGAATAAAAAGTATAAGAAAATTTGTAAGTAAAACGCTTTAAATGTTTTATAATTTTAAGCATCCTATATTAAACTTAAACCTAATACAAACTACTTTGTTTAAATATTTTATGAATTTAGCATAGTGCTTACAAGGTTGAAAACTAAAAAAAAACAAGTAACTTATTAATCTCTTAATTGTATAAAACTACTTTTTTTGCAGAAAACTTTTAAACACATTTAAGACTTAAAAAATTGCATTAGATTTAATAAACTGATTATTTAAATTTGTTATGTACATAACTAAATGTAATGAGTGCATCAATTTATTAAATGTAGGTTGATCTGTACAACTGTTTGGCTTGTGTGGTAACTGGTTGTCGAGAAAATGAAAAGAGATTAAATGAAAACAACAAGTTCGATTTCGCTTCCATTCTCAAACTTGTTGACTCTTCTGATAAAGTGAATATTTTTTTTCAAATTTAAATAGCCATTTCCTTATAAAAACCAAATAAAAGTTAATTATAACATTTATTAAAACAAAAAATTGAATTGTATCAGCACTAAACGTCGTTATAGGCAGTAAAGTTTGGAGCACTAGAAGCATTAGCAATGTTCGCGTATAATCGAATTTCCCAGCAACAGCTCATAGCAACTGCAGGAGATATTGATTTAAATGACTTCATCGCACTCATGTCCTCGAGTAACCCCATGTTCAGAATCGGTTCTGCGTTTCAGGTTGGAGCAAACTTTTTAAACTTTAGCCGTATGCTTAATACTTAAGATCAGCATAAAGCTAACGGTGAGTTTTGTAATTCGTTCAGCCTGTATACTTGGGTTACAAAAAAAAACTTTGAAAACAAACTTTTTTTAATATTAAATTTATAAAGGACTGAATACATGTTTTATTTATGCTCTTTAAAGAATTTCTAAAGCAAATGTTAGTCAAATGTTAGAAATCAAATGCAAAAGTTCATGAAAATTTGCTTTCTTAAGCAAAAAAAAGTAAACTTTTTGACGTGCCTTTAAAAACAATTTAAATATTAGTTCTTTGTAAAGACATTTTTTTCATATAAAAGTTTATTTTTAAAACAACATAAAGTTTATTGTAGATAAAAAGTAATCACAGTAAGCCTAAAGCTATTTTTTAAAGTTGACTTCAAAAGCATAAACATGTAAATAAATAAGAACTTGTTTTTGTTTATACATTTCAACTTTATTAGTTTTTTTATATATCATGTAAACTATAGACTTTGTAAGCAAAACAAAAGAAATAAACAAAAGTATGGTATTAAGAAAATCATGTGAAAAACTAAGATTTATAAATTTTCTTAATGTTTATAAAGTTTATACCAAGAATGAAATATTTTTAAGTGGTTTAAAATATCAAAACATTTTTTTGAGTAGTTTAAATTATTAAAAAGTTATAAACTTACAGCTATAACTATTAATTTTACATTTTAAAGAGCACAATTATGCTTATTATTCATTTAAATTGAAACTAACTGTTAATTTTTACAACAACCATAAAATTCAAACAGATTATATATTTTTAAAAATGCTTAAAATTTTATAAATCTAATCAAGTTGAAAATGGTAATTTTTATAGTTGCTTCAATACTTAAAACCAAAAGTTTTAGTACAAAAGTTTACTCAAACTATTTGTATAAGTTTTTTTTGATACTTTGTTATTTTAGATATCGTAGAATAAGTAGTGGTTTAAAAACAAAAATATAATGTTTATAATTTATCTTAGCTCGTAGTACTAGCAAGACTAATAATTGGTTATGAAGTAGTTGAAGCTACTGCAAAAGGAATAATCACTCTTGTAGATTCCATTGATTGTGCTGCGGACAACTCGCACTACTATGACATCATAATGACCGCTGGTGAGTGAATATGCAAAAATGCCGAGTCAATTAATATGGGAGAATGAAGTTGTTGAGTGACATTTGTATGTCATTTAGACTTACAATCTATTGCCACTTAAGCGTTTTGTTTTTTAAGATAAGTTCGCTGACTTCGCATTTTATGATGTTACTAGCTAGTGTTATCGACGCGGTCTGTTTTGTTTATCAAGATAAAAAGAAGCCTATTGCAGTAAAACATACAACATAATTCATTGTTAAATTTCTAATAGTTTTTTATACGGTTTGAATATTATGTGTAAAAATTTATTTTTCGAAAAACCTACATTTGATATACTAAAATATTTTTTTTTTACTTCTTTTTGTTTTTGATTTAAGCTCAAACAAAAAAGTTATTCTTTAGCTTAACGAAACTTTCTCTTTAAATACTTTATTCGTTAGCTAACATTTTATCCTCATTTTCTCCAAATCACTTAAACTTTAAGTTTAAAGTTCAATTTTTCTCAGCCTCGTACCTAGCAAGCTTATGCCATACGCGGGCAGGTATTCCAGATGCTTTCGTAACCTCAGGAGCTGTCGACAAGCTGTTGTTGCACCTCAAATCGAGCCACGATGGAGTTCGAGAAGCTTGCGCTCAGGCGCTTGGTTTGTCATGCTTTGTTTACCGATTTGCAACAAACTAATATTTTAAAGTTCTCAACAAGCCATTGAAAACATTTTGTTAGTGTGTTTTGTACAATGAGTGTTATATATTCCCAGGCTACCTGACTTTCAACAGAACAGCAAGCAGTAGACTTATGTCAAAATGCCGGAGAATATACGGTTTGTACGATCTTGTAGTTAGAAACTTAGGTGAAGATGGACGGCTTTCAAAGGAATTTATTTCAGAGTTCAAAAGACAAAAGGCTGTTGGTATTCCTTTTTCGCCTAAAACTTCCTACAAGCGTGAGTTAATTTTCTAACGCATTTTTTATGTTCTTTTTATTTTTGTTTTTTAAGTTTTTAAAGTTCATTTTTAGTTAGAAACTATCAAGGTCAAGTTTCTTCATTAGTTTAGTGTGTTTTTTAATAAATTTGTTGTTATAGATTTTTTAGCCATTTGTATAATTATTATATTCTAGTAAAGATATCAATTCATATAAAGTATAAGTACTTTTAATAACTGCCTTTGTATATCATTTTTTAAACATACTTAGTGGTTTTTATAAAACTTGAAGCTTAACATTTTCAAAACGATAATTTTATTCAAGATCAGTTTTAATAAAATCTTAAAACAGGTTTTGAAAAGCAACGACCAAGAACTGTGCCGAGTAACTTTATGAAAAACAAAAAACAGTCGTAAGTTAAAAAAGATACATGAATAACTTAAGCTGTTTTAAACTAACTGTTACTTTAAACTTTATTTATTTTTTAATTTTAATTGAAATCAAGTTTAAATAGCAGTTTGGATGTTCATTTATTGTCTTTTGTTTAAATGTAATAAGAGAGATTTTTATAAAATTTATTTTTGCATATTAATAGATGCAGTTAACGGTTTAGAAAAAAGGACTATTTACTTGTCTTAATTAACACTTTTAAGAATTAAAAAAATACTATTAAAAACGCAATAAATCTTTAAAACGATGTCTTTAAAGATAAAATTTAGCTAGTAGAAAATGTTTCTCTATTTTAAAACGTGTGCAGTAAAATAACTTAATGTCATAGGTTGCATGGAAGGTCAAAGAAATCGAGGTATTTAAATTTGGAACTACCATAGATGCACAAAATAAATATTTTATTTGAATATTTTTTACTTTAATGTGTTTTTATATTTTTATAAGCATATTTCATTTTTAGTTTTATTCCTATTTAATTCTTTTAAACTAAAACTTAAATATACCAATATACACTGTGATTTTTTTATTAAATACTTGGTTGTTTATAATTTAATTTTTACAATATAAGATATAAATTATTTGTACCATTGTTTTTTAAAATTCTTATAATATGAGTTTGACTTAAAATACTAAACGTATTACGACATCATGTTAAAAAAATGTTTGAGCTTTGTATGTGTTTGTATTTCAAACCAGTTTCTAGATTAAATACTTTTTGTTTTAACGTTTCAATCATTTTAATAAACTGATGCTTGTTTAATTAAAGTCTTAATTTTTTTCTAATGAATTTATAAGATACTAGCAAAGCTCTGGTATTTTTAAAATAAACTTTTATTTCCTGTCATTTTAGGGGTGTTTAGTTAGTCAAGTCAGTATTTAAAGGTACGAAGGTATTGATCGATAAATCTATTGTCTTATACATAATTATTTAAATTTTCTAAAGTAAATTTTTAACTAATATTTAAAACATTACTAGTAATGTTAATAAGTTAGTTTTTTAAATAATTAAGAATATATTTTGAATTTTAGTTAGTGAAAAACAGCTTTTGATGTACTCAAACTTAAAAAGTTAGAAGCATAAATCAAATTCAACAGATTAAAAGATATTTTCTCCTCAAACTATTTTTATTATAGCTTTTCTTCTTAAACTTCAATAAAATCTTTTGCATTTGAAATTGCAAATCAGTTTTTAAATTTTTGTATAAATCTAACCATTTGATGGTTTTATTGCTTATCGTGAAAATAAATCGTAAACTATGCATACACTATTTTTTGTGAAAAAAAATAAAACTACTTGAAATTACTTCAAACTATCGAAATAGAGAGGTGTCTGTGGATATATTTTTTGCACTTATTCAAAACGGTTTTGAAAGTTTCACTGAAAACAAAACTTGCTCGCACGTACACGCCAGTTTAAAATGCAGCAAAAATAATGTCAACAAGCGTATGGAGTAGGTCGATACACGAAAAGCTCGAGGGAGCAAGTCGCAATGTTCACATTCACTGACAGAGTCATTGTCAGGAGGGAAAACTTTTTGCAAGAATATACATGTGAAGCATGCGACATGCCGATTTCGCGTTCATGTTAATTAGCACTGAAAATGAACACAAAGAGCGCATTGTTCTTGCTTAGCAGCGGTTCGAGTTATGTTTGTGTACAAGTGTCAAATCACACGCTTAATTATCCGTGATGAAAATAAAAGCTTCATCTCGGTGGCAAACACGTCCCGCTCTTTCAAGTTTTTGTTGTAACTGCCTTCATACCGAGTGCAAAGTTCGTACTGACTGAAAACGTCGTCGGGCCGTAAAATTAATTAACACCCACGAGTATTTTTATAATACCGAATTGTAGTATCTTTAGGTCGGTGCTAAAGCTGATAGTATAAAATCTAAATACAATTTTTTAACATAGTTCTTAAGCTTTTCGGTAAGAAAAAATGTATTAACTTTTTTTCTTTGTAAAGCAAACTAAACATTTTTAAATATTGTTGTCTAATTTAACAATATTCACCTACCTCTTAAGTTTTATTAAATCAAAACTTTTACTGTGCACACTTTATATTACGTTTATGTTATGTTAACCATGTATAGTATTGAAATCATTTTAATGATACATTTTTCTTATAACAGTATAACAAAAAACAAACAAACAAACAATAACTTTATTTTTTAAAACTTTATCAAAAACAAGTTTAAATTGCACACTAGTCAACTAGGACATTAAAAAAACATAAGTAAGTAAGTAAATTAGCAAAAAAACTGGAATTATAAAAAATAAAATTTCAAAACAACAATTCTAAAAATGCAAAAAAAAACATTAGCACTCAAAATTACAAAAAAATCAAAAATTCATTAGCAAGTTTTGGTAAAAATATTTTGTGACAGGAAAATTTGTACATATTTTTGTATCTATAGGATACATCAGAAATGAGTTAAACATTGAAATAACTTGGCTATGTAACTTTAGACTTTAAGAAAAAAAGCAGTTGTGTATTATATTTAAGCAAAACATCAGTTTTTAAATCAACAATATATTCTTTAGCTTAGTTATGTTCTTACAAAAATATTTTTGTCAAGAGCTAATTGAAAAAACTTTAATTAGTGTTAATTACTGTTATTTCGACCAATCAAATAGCTCCATCGTTTTCGTTTAAATCTTGTAATTTTCAAGCAGCGTGCAAAATCAAACATTAGTTGTCGAAATGCTGCCGTCTTTCTGTTTCGATTCTTGGTCTTTCTTTGAAGGCAGCTTTTCCTCGTCTTTTTGCGCGTTTTCCTTCATTTCGAGCGACTCGACATTTTTGCCATTCTTTTTGCTGCCGCTACTTTTCACTTTTGCAGCTGCAGCGGCTGCCGGAGCTCCATTGGAAGCAGCTGTTGTATCAGCTGACCCGTTTTTTCTTTTCGATTTCTTCAGCAGCACCTCCGGAGTGTTGAGCAGCACTTCATTGGCGTCCTTTTTTGCCGCCGCCAAAGTGGTCGCCGAAACGCTGACGGGTTGCAGGGAGATTTGAGTGGAGGACTTTGTTGTTTTTGACGTCTTCCCAGCATTCTTTGCCGCCTTTTCTGTTGTTTTAGCAGGTTTCTTTGCTCCTTTTTTCACTGCTTTTTTAGCTGGTTCCTTCGGTGCTTTGGTGACTTTTATCTTTATGCTTGACTTGTGAGGCGTTTCCTCGTTAAAAATAGAATCGCGTGAGTTCTGCTCGCTGATCATGCTCGTTCGTCTCTGGTACAAAACAAAACTGTTTTAATTGGAATATTAAAATTTAAAAAACCTTTAAATTTTAAACAACTTATAAAAAAAACCTAAAAACTTGTTTGTAATCAAATAACTTCTACTTAATAAAAGTCAACAAAGTTTTTTTGGTTAAACGTCTTTAAACTAAAAGTTTTAAGTTTAAATTGTCAATTTTACGGCTTATATGACTTTTAATTTTTTAGAAGCAACCTTGAAATAAAATAGTGTTTAAATTTTATAATTTTAAATATAAATTATTTTTAAAACACTTTTAATATTCTAGTAAAAGTAAATCATTTACTTAGTTTAAGAATCATATATATCAAAAGTAACAATACAATTAAATATTGTTTTTTATATAACTTAATGACGAAATTTTTCACAAATTACGCTTAAAAAACTTATTCTTTCATAAAGCTATTAAAAAGCTTTCTACTTGACTAAAATTTATAACAAAAAATACCACACTTAGTTGTTTTCGTATTTTTTTTAGACCTTGAATGAAGTAACTGATACTAATAAAAATATTGATACTTTAAACATTTAAGTTTAAAAACTTTATAAAAAACTTAGTTTAGTCACTGAATATATTTCTAGCTTTCATTATCAGTAGTAGCATAGTAAAATTTTATTTAAACTAGTTTTAAATGATGCAGAAGCTTTTTAATATAGTGTATGCAGAATTATTGTTTATTAGGTTTTCTAGCTTAACAAACACCAATGCTTTTTTTAAGAACTTTACATTCCGATTTAAACCAAGCCCATAAACATAAATAAATTTTTACTACACAGTTTGCTACATGATTTTTTGTTTATGATTCCTTTTTGAAAAGTCATTCAAAACCCCCAGGGATTGTTATCATTATTATTATTATTATTATTATTATTATTATTATTATTATTATTATTATTATTATTATTATTATTATTATTATTATTATTATTTTTATTTTTATTATTATTATTATTATTATTATTATTATTATTCAGTTTTTAAAACCAAACAAAACTTTATTACTCAACAATGTAAAAATCGTTTTTTACGATTAAATCTACTACTTACAGTGAGGGAGGATCTGCAAAATGAAGAGTGTTCAGGCGGATGTCGCTCCCTGTACACTTTAACTGCGTAGTAACCAGCAATGAACAGCAATCCAGATGAGCCGAGAGTGAATATGGACACCCATATTGCTAAGTAGTCGAGAAAAAGGCCCTTCGAAGGCCATCCGGCGTATAAACATGAAATTTTGAATCCTATTGTCTGTAATCGTTTTTAGCCGTATTTTTTCGCGTTGTTTGTTTTTGTATTTAGTCGTGTACAAAATTTCCAGTGTTTGTTTACTTTAATTGTATACCAAGTTTTAAATACAAAAAACCCATAATTAACTGAAAATCTCATATAACAAAAACAATGCTATTTTTTTTTGTTGCAAATATTTTTGTTGACACTAAATAGTCGTAAGTACTTTGGTAACATATACTTTTTAAATATTTTTTTAAGTATATCTTAAAATTACTAAGACACAAAACAAAACTTTAAAATGTTTATTTTATAATATATCAAAATTTTGGGAGTGTTTTTATTGAGAAAAAATTACGTAGCGATCTTAAGTTACTTACTAGAGTTTTGTTCTTGCTAAAATTTGAAACTTGCTGTTTTACCATGTCAACAAACTCGTTTTTTTCTATTATTCCATCCAGATCTAATAACAAGGTTTTAGTTAAACAGCAATAACTTTTCAGTTACTATTAAAGAAGTATTTTCAAACCCAAATGTTTTACTTGTATATGCATTTTTAATTACTTTATAAAATTTAAGACTATTAATCACAGAATTACTTTCCTAATAAAGCTATTTATAACTTTTTCATTTATAAGTTTTTTTAAAACAGAACTAAGAACTACCCAATAAAATAATATGTAAAGAAAATTACAGCTTAAAATAAACACAACTAATGAAATATAAATAAATTTGTACTTTTAGTTTTAGCGTTTATACAAATTGGTTTGTGCTAAAAATAAACATTTGTTTTGTTTATTTGTTATACAACTGAAATATTATTAAAATATTTTTAGTGTTGACTAGAGGATATATTCTATTTTAGTTATGTAATTCATTAAAATAGAATAAGCAATTAGTTGTTGAAAAAATGAACAAATAAAACATGTTGCTCTATAAACTGATTCATACGTAGTGCACTTCGAATTAAAAGATGCTAAAGCATAAATGATCTCATTTATTGAAAAATCAGTTGTTGTAAACAAAACATTATTTAGAGATTAATTTTGCTTTTTCTACGTTTTCTGATTTAAGAACGAATGGCATATATATTTCAATTTATTCATCCTTATGAGTCGTTTTTATAAAACTTATTGAAAAAGGAATAAGTATTAAATGTCACAGTATTTTTAGGTCTAAAGCGTTTAGGCTAAGTTTTAGCTTGCCAACTACTTATTTTGTATTTTCATCTTGTATTGTAAGTTTAAAAAGAAATCGTTGATGTAATAAAAATAGGAGTTACAATTTTACTTGTAACAAAGTTACCATAATGTTATATCAAACAACTTCTGTTACGCATTGGACCTCTTGTTTAGTTTGTAAGATAATTTTTGTTTATAAAAAGTATTAATATATCAAAAAATACATAAAAGTTGTTTAAAAGTCATCTCAAGTTCTAAGTGGTATATTTTAAAGTTGTCTAAAAGTTAACTAATCATAGAAAACCTACGTTCCATTACAACTAAGAAATGAAATGCTAAAATAAATCGATGATAAAAAGCGGATTGAAGATTTAAGGAAAGGGAAACGAACTAAGCAACACCGTAGCTTCAAGTATTGGATGACGTAGTTTTTGGTTATAGACATCGATTATACTGAAACTTCTATTCAAAATGACTTAAATAGTTTTATAATTATGTTTTTCTGCTTAATTCAAAGTAATAAAAGCTTTACAGTGATAATAATTTTGTATAAAGACATTATGCTTTTATTTGAAATTTACTTTGTAACTAATTGTTTATCGTTCTCTAAGTAGATTTTTTTTCGAAAAAATACTGCCTTGTAAAGTTTCTTTAATGATTTTGTTATTATAGAATTATAATTATTTTAAAAATAATAGTTTTAACTGTTTACTTTTAGTGATATTTATAATACAATACATTTCAATACATATGTACTAAAAAACAGCAGTCAGTAAGAACTAGAATGAATTATTTTACAGTTAGTTTTAAATTAAATAGATATAAACACGGAAGCTTGAAGCAAATAAAGTCTATTGTTTCTTTTTATGTTGTTACTTTAAAATAATAACTTAATGTTATATGCTTTGACTAATAGACAATTAGAATATTATTGAAGCGTTAACTTTTATTAAATGCCTACTTGTTTTAGGTGAATAGGCGTAGAATGTATACGAATAACTGTTGTCCGCATCTTCAGTTGGCGTTTTCAACGGTGGAATGCACTTTAATGATATATTTTGATCTTCCAGGTAGTTCTCTAAAGTAGTCATCCCATGTTCAATTGCCATCGATTCATTTGGTTGTGGCTAAAAATGACAACTTTTTTTTTAATAATAACTTTTAAGTGATATACAACAGTAGCTTTAATCAAGTATTTGTGCTAATTGTGAAATTAAAGGTTCAATAAACTTTTTTTTTAATTTTGTATATTTTTTGAACGGAATATTTTCATATAATATAACCTAATTTTGTATACTTACAAACAAAAGTCAGTACAAAAAAATGAAATAAACTAAATTAAATAGCTAAAATATCCATCAAAAAAGTTGTGAGTAAGCGTAAATTAATTGAGTCTTATTTTTTTAGTATAATTTTACCATATATTTTTTTTAATACTAGTTGAAGGAAACTATAACGAAGCTTTTCTATATTAATCTAATAATACAGCCCTGCGACGTTTTCATTGAGTAAACAGTAGCAACATTGTTACTTTTTAATTAACTGAGTACTTTTTAAATAGTTTTTGTTATAATTCAACAAATTTGTTTCATTCGAATCTTTTATTAGCAACTAATAATTTTTGAACGTTTATTACAAAATATAGTTTTCGAAAGTAAAGCATAAAGTCAGTATTATTTATTGAATGTATGTATTGTATTTTTAGAATGTTTAAAACAATAAATAATTTAATTATATAAAAAAAAAAAACTTAATTTAAATTTTTGATTTAGTTGCTAAGAAGAAAAATATGTACAAAATGGTTTATTTAATCTTTGAAGTTTTAGGACAACTAGAAAATTTAAAACTATTAATGTTAAAATGCCATATATTTTTATTTTGAAACATTTAAAAAACTTACTCAAGTTATAATCAAATAAAAACATAACTGAAAATTTTGTCTTCAGCTTGATTTTTACATAGATATATAGAATTAAGTTTAAAATACTACGTTAAGTACTTCAAATAATTCTAAGCTAAGAATTGTTAAGTAAGTAAACTTACATCAAAGCTCTGAAAAAACTTCTGCTATCTTTCTCACCCATGGACTTTTAACGTTGATTAAGAGTAACAATAAAACAAGTTTTAAACTAAAAATTAGAAAAAGTGTTTAATTTATTTTACTTTTATTGTAAGAAAAGAGTTTCACCTTAGAATATTACAGTTATTAATTACAGATCGAGATTTGGTTTATTGTTGTAGGTTGAACTTTGAAAACTTTTAATTTTTAAAAATAAAGATGTATCAAAATCATTCGGCAAAAATAAATTAACGATTCATTTTAAAAAAATAAGAGACAATAAGAGCTCATTTTTAACTTCAAAATCATCATACTGTAGTTAAATTTTATAAGTACTTTTTTAATATCTTCATCACACTTAATACGCATGTGATCTTGTTTTAAATGTACTGAATGTATTATAAAACATATTCTTAAACTTTTAAGCACAGAGCTATATGTAAATAGAAAAGGTTAGTATCAAACCATCAAACTTTTTTGAACTGATGAATATTGTTATGCTTGTAGCTCAGATAGTTTACTGTCAGTTTTTGCTTTTGCAAAGGAGCTAGAATTTAATGAAAACTTAAAACATTATAAATCTTAAATTATAAAAAATAAAATGCATGTTTCTTTTCGAAATATTTAATTTTGAGCTTAATCGTCTTCTACAATAAATATTATACTAATCTAGTCCTAGCCAATATAAAATATAGGCAAAACTTGTTTGGTTCTTTTAATATTAAATTTATTTAAATTTAGTAATAAGATATCGTATAGTACTCACGTATAAACTATGTGTCTTCCTTAAATTATATTATATTTATTAAAGTAGCTTTAAACACTTTGTCTATAAACTAATTTAAAAAAAAAATAAGAAAATGTTAAGTGTATTCTAAAATTATATCAAAATTTATTAAACAACTGTTAAAATTTATTATTTCATTTAACTTGGTTTTTCTTTTGAAATATTATAGAACGAAATACCACATACATACTTTAAAAATGATTAGTTTTAAGGTTTAAAATTAAAAAAAAAAAAAAATTTATTCAGTCTTTAATAATTCGGAACTTTAAGGTTTTTATTTTAATAAAACTTGTACTTTAAGATCTAACAAAAAAATCTTTGAAAAAGTCATTAATTAAAACTCATACACTTTTAAGCATTTAAGGAATTTAAAAAAGAATAAGCTTTCAAAAAAAAAATATTATTTTTATAAATTGTCGTATAGTTTTCACTATTTTTGGTTAAAACATAAAAGCTAAGCCAAAATAAAAATTATCTTTTTTTTTTTTATATAAAATAAAATTAGTATAAAAAAAAGAAGATTAACTACTTTTGCAATTAAACATGTACTAGTTATACTTTTGTTTTTGAATTAGCTATATAAGAAATTACTAGTTAACGCTTATAAAATTGCTATTAACAATAAAAACTTTTAAGTACTTAATTTGATAGATCACAAACTTTTTCGCTATTTTAAATATGTTAACAAAACCCTAAAACTAGCATATAAGTTTAAACGTTTTATTTAGTTGTATTCTACCTCAAACAACTAAAATGTTTTTATTATGTTAAAACGTTTTTTAATTTTTTATTAGTTTTCGACTAATAATATTTTTCTAACGTTTTATTGTAAGACCAGCTCATACATTTTTGAAAAAAAAGGCAAATCTTGGTCGAACGACTATAGACGAAAAGTTATTAAAATGACGTCACAAAGCAAAAATACCACAGCAAAGCGTCATATGTTCGCAGCAAGACTATAAACCTGTTTTTGCAATTTCTCCTTGGATATCTTAATACGTAAAATAAAATTATTTGGGTTTGATTAACAGGATTGCTAAAATTCCGAAACTCTACGTGTTTAGTTTTTGTACTCACGTTAACTTATTTATATAATTTACCTTTTTTAAATAAAATATTAAAACAAACATACAAACACAAAACTAAGCGATTATGCTTGAACAACTGTATCGGCTGTGTTCAGCAACTTTTTCAAAAGATACTAAATTTACATAAAAAATAATACGCGCATTTCTAACTGGGCGGGTGGTCTGCTATTGTGTTTGCCCAACTTCTGTTGCAACAATTTGAAGGAAAGCAGACGGCCACCGTTCGGTCAAATTAATTTATTTAAATGAAATTTTTACTGGAAAAATATTATTTTCTTCTTTTTGACATCTTGTATTGTAGTTAAGTGCTCGTATACTACAATAATATTTATGCAAACTAATGAATTTTTCTCAAGGGAAAATATGTGGTTGAATCATTTCAAAATATAAATTGATGAAGAAAATTTTTTAACAGTTGTTTTGTAAAAAAATTTAAGCTATAAACTTATAAATGTTATTATTATCTAACTGTTATCAAGCTTTTAAGGTTGCAATAATTTCACTATATCTAGGGTAATTTACATACAAGAAGGATTAAAAATTATTTTTTAAACTGACACAGAACAACCTAATTCACTTTGTTTGCTGCTTCCAGCAAAGATTGTTCTTGTTATCAGTAGAAGTGCGCAGGGAAATCTTATCTCTTTGGCTACTTACTTATGCTCTTGAATAGATGTACCGCTGTGTTTCATGTCATGTTATGTATACGCTTTTATTTACTTTTTTCTCTAACCTTGCTTTCCCGTGTATATGTAAGATTATGTTACTGAAATAAAAAACATTAAAAGCTCAAAAAATAAACTTTTATTTTTGAATTTATTCTTTTTAAACTAAAAAGGTGTAAATTTTTTTAGATATTCATTTAAAAAAGCCTCTTGATTTTTCCTAACTAAAAATCTTAAAATCTGCAACAAATAAAACACACAAACTTTATTTTTTTCATCAAAGCTGTCATCCACAGAAACGCAAACTGTGATGATATTTCGCCCTTCGTTTGTAGTTATGTCATCGTGCTTAATTATTTCGCTGCACCCTTTTATCTGTTTTAAAACGATTAAGTTTGGTATATTTTGTATTTAAAATTAATGTTTAAACTGCTAAATAGTTCAAGACAACTTAATATTGTTTGCACAAAATTACAATGTGTTTAAACTGCAAAGGTTAAATATTTTTAATACATCATGACTTTGTCTTAGTTGATTTTTATTTAAATGAAATATGTTTTGTAGCGACCTCAAATAAACTTTTGTCTAAAAAATTTAAACAAACTGTTCTTTCTACTAGACAATCTTTAAAATGATACTATATGTAAATTTACATGTTTACAAATACAAAAGTTTTATACAAAAGTAAAACTTTCTATTAAATTAAAAGCATGACTTATTGTCAAAGTGACGCATGAGTGAATTCAAAAACAGCTATTATTATCTTGTATTTCCCACGAATTGCATTCTATATAAAGTTTCTCCTTTTTAGGTAAAAATGTATGATTAATCGGCAAAAATGAACTTAACAATTACACTTCTGTTTTTTGGTTTTCAACGCAACTCATCATAAAGTGAGTAACTTTAACCTACAAAATTAATTTTTAATATGCTATGCTGCTTACGCAACACCAGAAAAAATTAAACTTTACACTAATTCACATTTTTAAAATAAGTTTCCACTTACAATAAAACTAAAATGCAATTTAAATAAAATACTGTCTTACTTAGTTTATACTGCTAATTACATAAAATCTAGTTTAACCAATCTATAAAAACAAAAACGAAACAAAATTTGAAATGTTGAAAGGACCAACATAAGTCTCTGACACCTTGTCAATCCACTGAAGCCATCCTAGTGGATCGTCAAGGTGCCAAAGACCTTACAAAGGCATGTGCCAAAGTCAAACAGTCATACTATACTAGAAGACAAAGCTTTGAAAAGACTCCTTTGACTGTCTTAAAAAATTCAAGTATTTTTTCAGATAAAACGACGGTTGCACCCAAAGTAAAACTTTGACACCAAGTCAATCCTCTTCATTTTCAAGAAATCGTGAAAGCAAGTAGATTGAAATAGTGCCAAAGCCTTCGCGAGGGCTCTGATTCTTTTTCATCGTTGGCTAAGTATTTTTTGTTTATACTTTGCTAAACAAAATACCGAGACGAAATTGAACTGCAGACATTACAGCCGTTCAAGCCAGTTTCCTCTCTTGTTTCACTGCAACGAGAAAAAAAGCAATGTGAAGCCGAACAACATGCACGCTCGCTTATATACGCCTGCCGCCCGTTTTCATCTCCAACTCCCAAAAACGCAAAATCTCAACGAGCAAAAAAGTGAGCGTGCTTTTTTTGCTGTTTATTACCGCCCATGCGCTATTTCTTCTATTGACTTTCCCCCTCATTTCGAAAGGCGCAGTCGCGCTCTTTCTTCGAAGCGACGGGCGACTTTGTTTTTGTTGAGAAATCGCCGAACACTTTATTAAAAACTCGCTGCCACTTCTAACAGCGTCTCTTTTTCAGCGAGAAGACGGCTATCAGCAAAGACAAGAAAGGGCATAAGGCTTTAAAAAAGGGAGGGTCACCACTCGTGCAGTGGTTGAGTGCCATTGAGGTCGCGCAGCAGATATCATCAATAATCACATTCAATTTTCATCAACGACTGTAAAAGACCTGCGAGGTTGATGAAAAGCGGTCGTTCAACGTCCATATTTCGCTTGTTCATACAAATTAAACGACTGTTGAAGTGACCACTTGTCCCTGACCGCAAAACAACCGTTTTCACTTGAAATTTTAATAATCGGATTTATGGCGAAATTACTAGTTTAAAAGGGCTTAAAAGTTTGATATATTAATAATAAATTCTGCAAAAATTAACTATTACCTTGTAAAAGTCTAAAAAGTAAAATGTTTTCAAATGCATTCTTTACTTTTATATTGGGGAGTATGTGTATATTAAATGATTTAATTTAACTTGTAAAGTTTTTCGATCAAAAAGATAGTAAAATTTTTAAAAGCTAAACAGTTTGTCCTTAACTCGACTACCAATAAAAAATGCTTATTTGCACTTTTCTCAAGCTAATTGAATGTCGTACTTGATGATTATGCAGTTATTAGAGGTCATTTGACTTTAGCATAACGATAAGTTTTAGAAGCAATAAGGCTGAGTTACTCTTGCAATTGCTTTTATGTTACTCAATAATATTTATCAGTGTACTTTAGAATGCTATGATGTCATACTATTTCAATCAATTTTTGAAAGAAAATTACTTGAATGGAAGTACAAATAAGTTAATTCTGTTACTGCACTTTTTATTAATATGTATTTTTTTTAGATATGTAACACACATTTACATTTAAAACATTATAATACACACATTTTAAACAACAAAACTTTTACAAACAAAAAGTAGCAAAAAATGAACAAAATTAATATTTTTGTTAGAGCAACTACTTAAATTTGTATATCAAGAGCTTTAACAAGAGTTATAAAACGAAGTTTGTTATAAATATTCAATTATACGATGCTTCGAAATTAGGCTTATTAAGTTTTATGCTATTCTATGCTATTAGACTTTAGAGTAAACTTATTTGGCGTTAAGTAGGCATAAATACAAAACAAATGATGTAATATCCAAAAAAAACTGTAAATATAGATTTTGGACTTTGTTTTAAAGTGTACAGTTCGACTTTTTTTTACAAGCTATTAAAAACTGAAACATAGAACATTTTATTTATTCTACTTCTCTGCTATGTCCTGTGACTCTATTGAAAAACGGCAGCAAAACATTCTTGACATGTGACTTGTTTTTTACAGCAGATACTGTGAGATGCACTTTTCATGAGTGAGGCAAAAGATGCCTTTTAATTATTTATATGTTCATCTCAAAAGGTAAGGGCTTACTAGGCTTTAATCGGAAACAGAAAGATTTAAGGTTTACTATTATTAAAAAAGAAGCTTTGGATTAAGTTAAATTAATGAAATAAAAATGTTGATATTATTACGGTATTGAATTCCCAAAGGTCAATTGCAATTGCAGTCACAAGATTCAAATACAGTTTTTTGCATCATACTATATGAATAAAACATCTAAAAATTAATTAATTTAGTTAATAAACAATTTAAATTTGTTACTTTGTTATTAACAAAAAAGTTTTTTTTATGAACAAAACTAAGTTATTATAATGAAACCCGGAAATTTTGATGTATTTATTGTTGGAAGCAAACATAAATTTTAGAAGCAAAATACAAACTTTCAACCTTGAAATTTTTTCTGTGCTTTTGCACGTTCTTAACAAGTTTTGAAAATACAGGATGTATAATATTTAATCATGGTAACTATTCAACAGTTTTCTTTGTAAATTTTATTAGATATATTTAAGAAGTTTTAAATTTTGAAGTTCGTAGACACTTAAGTAATAAAAAAACAGTGATTAAACTAAAACAACTTAAAAATAATCTTGTATGTTTTTCTTTTATTTATGATTAAATAAAAAGGATTTTTTTAGAAATAATACAAGTTTTTACAACTATCATACAAGACAAAAAATTGAAAATATTCTATTTAATCACATCCTAGTAAAGATAATATTATGTTCATCCAGATTAAATTTAAACTAAAATTAAAACTATATTTAAAACACACATAAAAATCACATTGAATTTAAGATGCATTAATGTACAACTTTCTATAAACTTTTTGTTTTTCCAACTTACACTCAATAAAATTTATGATTGAAGTATACTTTAATAAGTAAAATCTTTATCTTAAAAATTTTTTTTTTTTAATTGTTGTAGCCTAAAAAGTTTAAAAATGCTTGAAATGAATCTTATAAAATAATACACAAATAAAACTATATTTAAAATAACACATAAACTGTTTATAATCTGAGTCCTCAGAAGAGTATAGCATTGATTTATGGCGCAAAAAAGTCGAGGCCACATAGAACAGCATGATGGCCTATGTCGCATGGCAGAGAGCGTGTGCAGATGCTAGGTAGAAGCGAGGAGTCGCAAGCAAAGTTGTTTTTATCTAATTACGTGGGTCGCTGGGTCGGCGGCTGCAGAGGTGCAGCGGCGAGTTGTCAGCAAAAGCGTGACTTGCCCGAGCTTTATTGACAAAAAATCGATTTTCCATTCGATAGCCTCCACATTCGCTTTTTATTTTGAAGCGAAACGTTGCTTTGCACCGCTGCTTAAACTACATATGCTTTAGAATGGTGAAGTATTTGTTTTTAAGGAAAACACCAGTTTTTAACACCAATCGAAATTTGTTTGTTTGCGATAAGAAAAAAAAACTTTTATTTGCCTCTATCAAATAGCTCACAGTTTTAAGGCTAATTCTAAAGTTAGAAGAAAAACAGCTTTAAGTTTGTGTATATCTTAATAAGCTTTTGAACTTATATTTTTCATATAAGACCTAACGACAAAATAGCAAAGTACGTAGAAAAAACAGAAAAAATAAATAGATGATTTTGTTTAAAGTTGAACTTTGACTTTATAGAGATTATGGTAAACCTTGTAGAATAAAAGAAAACAATACATAGTACGAATAATTAAAAAACAGACCACCCACAGTTATAAAACTCATTAAAAATAAAAACAAAACACTTCCGTAGAATATTTTTGTCAGTAATAGGTCTAGTCGAAAACTACTAAAAAAAATATTTTAAATATATATTTATTTTAAAGCCATGTAACGTTCAAATATGTGCTGAATTAAAATATAAGTTTAAACACACATTAAACTTTTTATGAAGTAATTTAACAAAGTACATTTTATTTTAAAATAATATTCGTTTAAAACTTTACTTTTTAATCAGATAAACAATACTTTCTTTTTTAGGTTTTCACGTGTAACTAGATAAATAACTTGTTAATGATGACTAATCGTAACAAATTAAGAAAGTATTAAATTTTCAGAATTTGAATATAAATTTTAATGATTAATATGTTATTTAATCTAATTTTGTACTATATTTTATTGTACTTATACTTAATGCCCTAGACATACGTTTTAAAATATTAGTTCAGAGGATTTAACGTAAAAATTTTTGATTTAAATCAAACGTAGGATATTAAGTTTTGATTGATTTTTTTAAACTGTTTTTGTAAATTGTTAAATCTAGTGGTACATACAGTCTTATCGAAACTATATATAGTTATTTTAAGAGAGCAATTGTATGTCTAATGTATATGCTCTTTAGTAAAATTTTAGAGTAAAAAGATTTAAAATTCATCAAAATAGATATTTAAAAGTTTTTGTTTTTAAAAACTAAATTAAACGATTTTTAAAGTAAAAATTGAGTTTAAAAATTATTTTAAACTAAAAGATTATTATTATTTTAGAATAAATCAATGTCTATACTTAATTAAATTAAGATTTTAATTACTATCTTAATAGTTTTCTATGTTATTTGGTGTTTGCTTTTTAAAAATAAAAAAAGTTTAGCTTTTAACTTTAGAAAATCGATTGACAAAATCTGTATATTTTATACAAACAAGGCATTTTTGTAAAATACATAAACAATCTGATGATAAGTGTTGAGAAAAAGCTTTTTGTAGTTAAGATCTACTTAGTTTGATAAAAATTTTTGTTTAAAAATTTAAAAATTAGACTTAAAAAGAATAACTGTTTTAAGATTCTGTAAAAATTTAAAATGTAAGTTTAACGATAATAAAATACTATTTAAAAAAAATTACCTTTGTTCAAATCAAATACTGCTAATGTTTAAAAATTATCAATTGTTATTTTTTACCTACGCCTCCCCCAAAAATTTTTTATTCGTTTTGTCAACTTTGTGAAAACTTGGCTTCTAGGTCGTTTTAAAAGTTGACCTTGAAGCTTGTTTTCACTAAATGTATTATATAGGGTTGCAACAAAAAGTCCTTGAAAAACCTGGAATTTGAAAATTTGTGCTAAAACCTGGAATTTGAGTAATTTTGGAAAAAAAAACTTGAACTTTGGACAAAAATCAGTAGAAAACCTTGGAAAACCAGGAATATTAAACTAATTTTACATGTTAAGCAGTAAAACCTTGATTTGACACAAAAGTTCTATCATATAGATAAAAACAATTTTGTCATCATCAAAAATCTTTTTTTATCTTATTTAAAGTAGCTTTACAGTATCCTTTAAAAATTGAAATACTACTTAACACAATTTAACCTTAAACTTAACTTTAAACTAAAACTAGACCCGAAAACGGGTACTTTCAAAAACCTGGAGTAAGTTTTTCAACATCCAGTGGTAACGCTGATTATATGTTTTAGCAGTATTTTTAGAAAACTATATTTCCTTTAAGTATTATGCTAATTTTGAGACTGCTTGTTTTTGTTAACATTTTCAGCAGCTCTAGAAACTACACTTAACAAGATTAATTACACAATAAAAATTATTGATTTATTAAAGTATACAGGTAATCAATACTTAGAAAAACAAACTAATCGATTTAAATCTTCTGTCAACTCATTATTAAAATAAATCAACTGAAGACTAAAAATAAGTTTATTTGATTCTAAAAATATACTTCTTTTTTTTTTCTCTAAATCCAAAATAATACTATGAGCTATTTTTTTTTACATGTATAACTAATAAATGAAACCTTGTTTTATAAAAGCAAAACAAAATGTTTAACAAAAACTATAAGTCTTATTTATTTTTGATTTTATTTCAAACTTTTTTTTATACAACTGATAAAAATAAAATAAAATCGAATAAAAAGAAAAATCACTAATAATTCTTAACATCTACTACGTACGTTATATATATTAATCACAAAAAAAAAAATTGTTGTCTAACTAAATAATAAACTTTACAGTAGAAAATCATACAAATGATTTTTTTTTAAGTTTAAAAGCTGTATATCTTTAAGTCTGGTTTTCACTAAAAAGATTACGTTTACGCTATTTACAAAATGCAATTTATATTTTTTAGAAGTCCAATTTTTTTTTTTCGCAGCTTGATATTAAGCGGTTTCCATTTTATTTAGATACTGTTTTAATATTTCAGAATAAGTAATTAAAAAGTTTTCTAGATTCTTCATACGCTAAAAAAATTCATAAGGGTGAACCTACATCAAGTTTATTTAATCTTGAACACATAAAAATATGCTAAATTAATGAAGAAAAATTTTTTTGTCAAGTTTTAAATTATTAAACAATCT
Source organism: Thalia democratica (assembly GCF_965202585.1). NCBI lineage: Eukaryota > Metazoa > Chordata > Thaliacea > Salpida > Salpidae > Thalia > Thalia democratica. The sequence goes on from NC_139165.1 coordinate 68,233,901, forward strand.
ATTTGTAATTAAATTTAAAAAATGTACTTAACAAAAAAAAATTATTTAATCTTGAACACATAAAAATACTTTACAGTTTAAGCTATTAAATAATATTAATATATTAAATAAATTTATACAGTTTAGGCTATTAAGCTCGTCCCGGACAACACGTTAAAAGGTATCCTGTGGTGTGCGACTCAATAACCACAAGGTTTTTTTTTTGTGCACCAGATCCTAGGACCAAATAATTTGATCGTATTTTTGTAGTTCAATAAACAATATATAAAAATAGGCCATATTTTTCTTCTACATCATCGTCATTTATAATTTAGTCAATCAGAAACAGTTAAGTTTGAATTATTCTGTTAAAAAATATATTAAAAGCACACTACCCTAACCTAATGATTTAGATCAGAGGTCTGCAGCCTTTTATGAAAAAAGGTCGATTTCCTACAAAACACGCATTTAGAGCCAAACACTTTATAAAAGCCTTCGGCGGGCCGCGGTTATAAAAAACTTATTTTAGTAATCAACAATAAAATAATGTTTCAAAGAAACGGATATTTAATCATTACCAAAGCTCTAGTTATTGCAAATTATTGGTTTAAGTGCCATATGTTAATTTTTACCATAAAAACTTTTTAATTGTTATAAATAAATGTTTAAAGGTGACAAATACATTGCGGGTAGCAGATTTTTGCTTTTTTGGTCTAGATTGTTGACCCCTAAATTAGATGATGGTGTTTTTAGTATTTTAAAGCATAGAAGATTTTGTAAACTAAACAAATTTTCTCAACTTTTAAGAAATTTATTGATTATAACGATATATTTTTCTTATAATTAGATGAATCTTTTTTCAACCTTTTTTTTTCTTCTTCAAGGTCCTATACTAGAGTAAGTTTTTACTGTAGATAAGAATTACCTGACTAATGAATGTTCTTAAAAGTATTTGTTTTGACAAAGAATTTATTTGTAAAACCTAAGAAAAACAAATCAAATAAATAATTGTCAAACTTTAACAAACCTGTGTTAAGTTTGTAACAAATCTTTCAGTTGATCGAGTACCTAAAATGATATAAACTTTATTTTAAGGTTGATTACAAAACGTAACTGTTTTAATTATTTTACTTTTTTTGTGTTAATAACATCCTAAAATTAATATTTATATCAACAAAGTCTTATTATTATAAAGAAAACAGTTTTAATTAAACTATAACTCAATTTATGTAACGAAAAACATGTTTTTATTTCTTAAATAAATTTTTACATTATATTTTTTATAGAAACACACCATAAAGGATAGGCAAAGTTTAGTTTTTTTTTTTTGTTAAAAGCATCAAAAAAAGTTTTACTTAAAGTAAAATAATATGTTCATATACTAAATGACTGGTAAAATATTCTTAGACTAATTTATACAATTAATTAATAATTAATTAGTTTAATTTTCTATCTGTATAGTTAACTTAATAGAGCCAAGTTGAAAAAAACATTGATAAGCTATTTCAATGAAAATTTATTTTGTCGCCTAAAATTTTTTATTTCTTACTTTTAATATACTTGCCAAAAAATACTTACTTTGCTTTGAAACTTTCAGTTGTGTTAACTCTGAGTCTTGTTGTAGTTTTTTTGTTGCTGGCTTTGTAAATGACGTATTGAAAGCTTAAAGTAATTATAACTACATTACTTGACATAACTTTAAAAAACTTTAAAAATTTGTATTTAGATAATTTAATTGTTTGTACGTAAATTATTAAGTTTTTAAGTATCTTACAACTAAGTATTTTGACTTTTATCTGAAACAATACAAAACCGTTTAAATTAAAAACTTAAAATTTAGTTCGTATAAAAATTTTAAAATTTAAATATAACATTATTTATTTATAAATAAAAACTAAAATTTCCAAACACATATTTAGTAACTTTCAAATACTTTTGGACCGCTTAGACTTTAAATATTTTACTTATTAACTCTGTTTCTTAATAAGATATTTATTAACTAAAACTTAGTAAGCACACTTGAACTCTCTTTTGTTTTACATTTTTTACATTGAGATGTTAAAAAAGTAAAATTATTAAATTGTTTCAACCTTTTTATTTTCATAGAAATATTATAGATTTTTTAGTAAAATTCTTTCTTGAGCTATTATTTTTTGTTCATACAAGTATTAAAGCCAAGCCCCCTAATATTATCATTATAGTAGTTTGCTTCATTTTTTAAAGTTTCGATTAAGACTAATTAGGAAAAAAAAAAGATCTTAACTTAGAAATACTTCGATTAAAGGTTCAGGGTACAAAGTTTATATTTAACACTAGTAACAACTAATAAATATTTTTACACTAGAAAACAATAATTTATTTGTTATTAAACTTAGTATTTATTTCCTAAAAATGTTTTCTAACCTGTCAGAAGAACAGCTGCCATAAAGTAAGTCACATACATCCAGACTTAGTCTTATTATTTTAATCTGCATACATTTAAAACTTCAATATGTGAATGTGTCTTTTTTTTAAATTAACCCGTGCTTGTCCTAGACTATTATTTTTACTATATCAAAGCTTTTTGTTGCTAATTAAAAAAAATAACTAATAAGGAGCATCGACAGTAGAAACGAATTGACGTCAATACATTTGTTTAAATTTAAAAAAAGATTTTACTATTGCTACTTATATAAACTAAAAGTAAAAACAAGCAATTACATATTCTTATTAATGGAAATTGATCTTTTTTATATTTTTTTGTAACATATGTATTGACTTTTTAAAATCGTTGCGACTATTTAAATATATTATACATTTACTAAGAATACCCAAAAATTGTCAAAAGTAGTAAAGATTTTAATTTGATTATGTATTGTTGTGTAAAGTAGAACTTATGATAAATTTAAAAAAATTGTTGTATTATTTTCAATCATTACATAGTATATTCGGCAAAATTAATCCCTAAGTTAGTTTCCATTGTTTATTTTATAATCGATGATTTAACTACTGAGCTATATGTGTTTACAAAAATAAACGAAGTTTTAATAAGTAAACACGTACATTATCAAAACTTGTAATAACTAATAAATAGAGGAACTTTCTAAACTTAAGAACTGCTTGCCTTACTAATTAAAAAAACTTAAAAAGAATTGTAATTTTTTACTAAAAGATATTAACTCGTAAGTTAGCATAATTGCAAAGGGGTTCTCATTGTCATGGACACTGGAAATAAAAAACGGTTAAATTTAGCATATTTGCTTATAATTTTATTAGACTTAAACTTTAATATAGTGTACTTAACAGTTAATTCAACTTAAAAAATAAACAACTAGTAAAAGTTTAAAAGTGTTTATGTATAGATTGTAATATAGCTCTAAGTGTAAATGGAGCTAATAGTACTTTGTTAAAGATTAAAATAAAACTGCATTTTAAATTCACTTAAAGTCATGTTGTTAAGCTTTGTTATACTTTTGAACGAACTTAAGCAGGACTTTATCAAAACTTGTAATAACTAATAAATATATGACTTCTTAATTGTCCTAGATAAGACGTTAAAAGGTATACGTGGTGTGCGACCCAATAACCGAAAGGTTTTTTTGTGCACCAGGTTTTAGTAACAAAAACTTTGAGCGATTTTTTTTTATCGTTCAATAAACTCAATTGTGCAAATTTGCTTAAAAAACTAAAAGCTTTACTAAAAACCTACCTAGTACATAAAATATATTTTTAAAGTAAACTTGTTACAGAAGTTTAATTATAACAAATAATTTTTATATATAAAGAATAATAACAATTTCATCCATAACAATGTCTCTAATGTTGAGGAACAATCTAATTAGTAGCTGCCAAAGTTGTTTTCTACATCCTGGTTAAATGAAGTAAATGAAACTCTTGTACAACTTTTTTCATGAGTAAATTAATTGATTTGATTGTTTTTTTTTTCTTACGACATCGTGTTTGTATTAAATTTGCTACTATTTAATATAAAAGTAAGATTTTAAAATTAAAACAAGTTAAATATATATTAGCATGTATCAAGTTTTGTACAGTTTTTAAACAAAATCATTAACAAACTTAAAAATTTTGATTAATTGAATTTTGATAAAAATTTCTAGTTTAATAAAAATAAACTTACTTTTTAATTCCTGCTTAGTAGTTATTAAAATATTTATGTCTTTTTGACTCATAATTATAAAAAAAATTTATATAATATAACAGGTGTATTAATAAATTAACCTAAATAACTTTTTCCAAATTAGCTAACTTGGAAATAATAGGTTTAATAAGTCTATCTATTATAAAGAAAACTATATTTACATTTTTAACGAACAAGATTTTCTTAATAAATTATTGTTTAAGTTTTAGTATCTTGAATTAGGATTATTTCATTTTAAACTTTAATACTTCATTATTAGAAAAACCTTTTCTAAAAGTAAAAAGTATGAAAATTCTCATTTCTTTACAAAATTTAACATCAGGAACGATTGCCTTTTTAGTTTATTTAGATTGGAATAAAATAATAATTCACTTGATTCATTAATAATATGTTTTTCTATTTTACTTTTAAAAATTTAAAATTTTATTGTATTATAATCTTTATAAACTCCTTTTGAGATACATTATAGTATAAGCAAAATTTCAATGCTTTTTTTTAAATGTAAAATTAACAAAAATAATTCTTTTAAAGTATATTGACGCACTCATTGTGTTATTTTCAAAGTTTTTTTTGATGATTTAACTTCGTATCGATTTACTACACTCTTTTAGAAATATATGAGTTTTCTAAAAATGTTACTTATTTTTCAAACTAGTGAGAATTATATACTATATAAATTAATGATTTATTTAAATTGTTAAATTTACATTTAATACGTATTATAGTTGTTACAAAAAAAAGGACCATAGTAGTAATTATGATAAATAGTTTAAAATTTCTATTTTCTATTTTATAAAATTATTTACATTCTTAAGTTTAAGATAGTTTATATAAAGAATTTTCAATTAATTTTGTTTTATATTAAATTAAAAAGAGAATAAAACACAACGGCAAATTTAACATTTTACAACATTCAAAGGTAAAAACAACTATCAAAGACAGATGAGAAAACCAAAACTTATATTGCTTTTTAAAACTAAGCTTCAAAAAATTAATGTAGAGTTAGAATGAATTATAAGCTTTTAATTATGTTAAACCATTGTTTTTAGATAGTTTTAAGGATATAGAAACTATAAATTTTAAATGTTTAAATGATATTTTAATACTTTTGAACAGTTATTATATTCAACAGTATACCATAGATTAAAACGTTTATTAAAATCCTATTTAATGTTTTTAATATCAACTAAGAATACATGAACTATTTTTAATTAATTCAGTATTTATTTGAAAAATTATCCAAAATTGTATGATAGTTTTAATTAAAAGCAATTAGTTGTAGTCAATACAATATAAAAGTTATATACTTTTATTTATTAGTAACTTAGAAAAAAAAAATGGTAACAAACTAAGAACACATTTAACATATTAATTAATCTTTTTTCATAAATAAGTAAGTTTATAAATTAATTTTAAAGTAAAATAACTTTAAATTAAGTCAATTTATTTTTTTTTGTAAAAATTCCTTTTAAGTCAATAAAACGTTATAGTATCTACAACTAGTTTTCAAATTTTATATTTTACTAAACGAAATATTTGTTATAAAGTCGAGTTTTATGAAGTACGTTAATATATTCTTTAGTGTTGTATAAACAAATCGAGCTAATCATAATTTTACTATTGTTTATTAAAAATAAAAAAGCATTTAAAAATTAAGATAAGTTTATAAAGTTTTGTTTTCAAAAAGAAAGTAATTCAATGTTTTTTTACCTACTAAAAAATTAAACTGTATGTTACTACTTCGGACAACAACTAATTAAGAATAATAAAAAAACACTATAAAGCAGAAAAATTTATTAAACATTTAATTAAAGTATTTAAGAACTTTATGTTTTAAATAGACGTAGTTGTATGGTTATTATTTCTTATAGTATAAAACTTTTTGTAAATTAGGGTAATTTATAACTGCTATGAAAAATATTTTACATAAGAAAAATGAACAATTTTAGAAATTGTTAAACCCGGTATATTTTCTAATAATTTTTGTAAATTACATGTCATGGACAAGACTTTAAACTGAATCCAAATAGTGTACAACTTAATAATGTAAAATAAACACTAATAATATAGTGTTTTTATACCCCAGATCCTAGTACCAAGTATTAAGATCACTTTTTCTTTTTACTCAACAAATAATTAACAATAACTATAAAATTTAAATCTTATTTTTTTTAAACTAGCTTATAATTCTTTAAATAATTTATTTTTTGCCTTAAACAGTTTTTATTGAACTAAAATAATTTTATGTATAATAACTAAATATCGACAATTGTAAAAATCTTTCATCTTAATTTTTAAACCAGTGTTTCTCAAAGTGTCACGTCGCATGTTCATAGTAAGAACCAAATTTGTATTTGTTTCTATTAAATGGGCATCTGCGCACATTAAATTTTAAAAAACTTTGCTTTGTAACTATCTAACAAAAGCTAACTCACCTATGTTGATTTAAACATTAAGTTTATTATACATAAAATTAATATAGTATACATTATTAATTAATATAGTATACATACAAGCCAGGGGAGTGTTTTGAATGGTTTTCTGTTTCCTGTGCAACCCCTGAAAAAACTGGAATAAACGTAAAAATAAAGTAACCAAGTATAGTTTACTATATTTAAACGTTTAATATCAATTAAACTTAGTTAATATTTTTTAAGAACTACCTCAAAAATAAACTTAAAACTAATGAACTTGATGATTTGTTAAGATTTTTCATTCTGTTATACTGATACTTTCAAATCGTTAAATGTTAAAACATTTTTATGTACTTGAGAGCTCAACTAATTACTACCATTTATTAAACAAAAAAAGTTATGCAACCACACTGTTAAAAAATCTAGACACGCCCCTGATGCAAGCAAAATTAATCATAACAAACTGTTTAAGTTAAAAAAGCAAAACAAAGTTTAAATCTAAGTAATGATTTTTTTAAATAGAGAAAAGAACTGATAAGTTTGCTTTATATAATAAGGTTAATTAGTCTAGTCGAGCATTTTCGAAACTTAATTCTTTGTAATTTAGTAGGCAAATACTTATAATAAACCCCTTTTTTAGATTTGACTCTTTCACTAGTTTACTCATTTTCCCTTACTAGTTTTAGTTCTCTTTTTAATCCACTCAACCCAGAAGGCAATATCGCCTTCTTAAGGAAAACCTGGTATATTCTAGCAAAATCAAGAACTTGACAACTATTTTACTGTTACTATATTTTAAATGAAAACATGTAAGCAAACATCATTTTAAAATTTATAAAAGAATATACTTTTTTATAAATTAACCTGTATAACTTTTATAAGTTTATTTTACAACAAATCCAATATTTCGTTTTTTTTCTATACTTTGTTCTCAATAATCGCAATAATAAACAAAGTTTGTTCCGTTCTGGAATTTTCTTTAAATTCTTTTTTTTTAAGAAGAGTCTTTTTTAAATAAAAGTTATTTAGATCTAGCTGTCTTTAAATTTTACTTTTATGATTTAATTCATCAAGATAAGACGTCTCACGAAGCATTTAAATCCGCGCTAGTCTTGCTAAAATTCTAGCAGTTGTGATTTCATAACTTATAAGGTTTTAACAGCTGTTTGTTTATAAGGGGAATCCCCATTAAAAATCTGGTTTTTAAACTATTTATTTATTAACATAAATTAAATTTTGAAAGTATTAATAAAAGGTTAAACTAACTTTTGTTTAATTCATTTCAATAAGTTCCATATTCTAGCTGTAGTGATTATCAAATTTAAAATCAGATTTTAAAGGGTTTTTAAGAATGTTATATAACTTATGTCATGAGTAAATAAGTTTTTACAAAATGGCCCCTTAACCTTTAAAGTGGCCTGATAGGGGTCCTAATGATGGCTTTAAAGACTCTCTGATTTGAATTTTGTATAGTTAAAACCCAATGGTTCACACACAAATAGATCAACAAATTAAAAATTTAATATAATTTGTAAATTATTCTATTTATATATTATATTTTTTGATGCTAGAATAACATCAGTCTTCCTCTTTACAACATTAAACATTTTTTGAAGTTCAAGCAAACATCAACATCACATTAATTTTATCTTTCAATTGCATCTTTTTTTTTTTTAAATTAACGGTTCATTTTTGTTGTGGTTACATTTATCTTAATGCTTGTATCTGTGCATCAAAACTTAAGCTAATCAGTGCAGCAGTGCATTCCTTAGACACTAAATTAAGAGAGCACAACAAGAGGCCTCCCACACTCACATTGTCAGCAATTTCAGGCCTCTTGTTAGTAGCTAGACAAAGTTTATTGGCTAAACCTCTTGGTCTATATACAATATAAATACTTAAAATTTCAATAGCACTTTTAACAGGGTTTGCTAAAAACCTTAAGTCCTTGAATTTGAGAAATATTGAAAAAAAAACTCTAACTTTGAACAAAAATCACTAAAAAACCTGAAACATTAAACAAAATTACTAAAAAACATTGAGTAATCTGGAATTTAAAACAACTTATATATGTTAAGTAGAAAAATTTTGATGTGACACAAAAGTTCTATTGTATAGATAAAGTTGTAATTACCTTGGATGATGTTGAACCAATATCAAACTGAAAATATATTGTATTTGATGTCTTTTTTAACCATATTTCTAGCCAAAAATTTATACTTTAAAAATATATAAATAAAATTTAACTTATTTTTCATAAACTAATAAAACTTAAATATTTAATTGCTTTTATTTGACAATATATAGCAATTATATCAATACAATAGTTTATATCGATTAGATATTGTAAAATTAAGTCGATTAAGTATTTTAGTTTATTATGCATAAATTTAATTCTTACTATGTATATTTATATCTTGCTTAAAACAAAGCATCTTTTTAGATTAAACATATTAGGCTTAAAACATTGACTTTTAGCCTATATTTATGGTTGAAGAAGACATCGATTATAATATATTTTCAGTTTGATATTGGTGCAACACCATTCTAGGTAATTACCAAAAATTTTTTGTCATGATCATAAAATTTTATTATTATAAATCAATTTTAAAGAAGCTTCAAGATAGCTCTTCAATGTTGTTCTATTATTTAACACAGTTTTTTACCTTTAACCTAATTTTAAACTGAAGATAGACCATAAAAAAATTAATTTTAATATATTAAATTTTGGATTTTATTTTTTAAACCTGGATAAAAATTGCCAATGACATCTGGCAACCTTGTTTTAAGGTAAGAGTTGTATTTAGATATTAGTTTTTGTTCGTTAATAAAGTTTATAGCTTGGAAATTTTAAATTAAAAAATTCTTAGCTGCTTTTGGTTGTGTTGATGACAATTTCTTCTTGAAAAAAAAGTACTTAGCTTCTAACTTCTAATTTATGTCAGGGATGTTGCACACTCATGATTATACAGAATAGTTTGATAATTTAGGAAAACTGAGACTAGTTGAAAGTTTTTTTTAAAAACTGAGTCTAATTAGGCTAATCTGTTTTTTTTCATCTATATTGAATATTTTTGCAAACTACTCTTTGACCATTTTTTTTTACCTAAAATCTTCTTATCCTACAAATAATGTATTATATAAGTCATTTTATTGTTATTTTGGTATTCATTTTAAATTAAAGCTTAATAAACAACTTAATTTTTTATTTTGCTCATACACTTTTTTTCAGCTTTCTTACTAACTTAGGCCAACTCAGACTAGTTTTAAGTCACTGAGGCTGGCTTTATTTACAAAGCAAGCAAAGTCAGTTATTTTATTATTTTATCTTTAAAATGTTATCTTCAATAGTATAGATACGAGTTTTATAAATATATGTGCAGTAGCTTTACAAAAATTAAAAAAGTCAGCACAATTTGGAAACTGCTAAACTAATGCCAAGAGCTCAAATATAACAATTTTAAACTTTTAAAAGATTTTAACACTAGTAAAATTTAAAAAAAATAAGACGGTAAAAACAATTTATCTATCAGAACCAGTTTAGCATGTTTTTTCTTTTTGAGCTTTTTGTTTTTAGAAACAGCAAACAGAATAATATTGCATTTATATGGGTTGCAACACCCTTAACACTAATCATGATCATTTTATTTTTTTTTAAACTTAGTCCTACTCAAGCTAGTTTGACTTTTTAGAAAATATCAAGATAAATTAGTCTAGTTTTAGAATTAAAAAACTCAGACTATTTTTTTACATTTTAAATTAGTTTAATTTGATTAAGTTATTTACCTCTTTGATTTCTTATAGCTTACTTAGATACACGTTTTGTATTAAGCTTTATAATTTAAATACTATTAATTTTTAAATGTATATAGTCTTATTTAAAAAGTTTTCTAAATTTTTTGGTCGCAACAATATTGCACCTGACATACTATTTATTTTTTGTTTAACTTACAGTATTGAGTTTTATTATAAGACAAATTTTCTTCTTTGTGACTATGCCTACTAAAGTATAACAAATGTTTAACACAGTCTTTATTTGTATATTTACAGTCCTTAAGTTAGAAATTTAAAAACAAAGTGGTTGCCAAAAATTCTTGAATCCTGGAAAAGCCTGGAGTTTGACAATTTAGGCGAAAACAACTAAAAAAACCTGGAATTTACGAAATTTTGAAAAAAAAATTGGAAATTTGAACATAAGTCACTAAAAAACCTGGAAAACATGGAATTTTAAACAATTTTTTTTTATATCTGTAATAATAGATTTTTTTATTAAAAAAGATAGTTTTATTACTTAATCAAAAAGTTTGAAAACAGTATTTCAACAAAGCTTTGTCAAAAAATGTTTATTGACAATTAAAAAGTTTTTAGTATTGAAGATTACAAGTAAAAATGATGATCAACTAAATATTATTTTATATAGCCTTGAATTTTTATTAACTAAGCTGTGATAGCTTTAAAAAAACATTAGTATTATTAGTGATTTACAAACTATAGTCAAGGTTGCCACTTTACCTGTAAACCTGGAAAAACCTCGAATTAGACAATTTAGGCAAAAAATAACCTTGAAAAACCTGGAATTTTGAACAAAAATCACTAAAAAACCTGGAATTTTAAACAGTTTTTACATGCTTTGACACAAAAAAATCTACCATATAGATAAAAAAAATTTGTCATTATCAACAATTTTTTTCTTAAAAAAACATATTTAAAGTAGCTTTACAGTATCTTTTCAATGTTTTTATGCTACTTAACACAGTTTTTTACCTTAAACTTAATTTTTAACTAGAAATAGACCCAAGGGAGTACTTTCAAAAACCTGGGAGAAATTTCTCAAAAACCAATGGCAACCCTGTATAGTCTTCTAAGTAACTAAAGTGATTCAAAGGGAGCATTATTATGCAACAGTTGTTCACCACAAAACAGCAAAATTGCCATACTTGAAATTTCTCAAATCTAACAATTTTAGCAGTAGTATTTTTTTAAGTTCTCAAAGTGAAAAACTAGTAATAATCATATAACAAAAAATGTTACATGAGTTAAAAACTTTTCTGAAATGTTTTCTCTACGATTCTGGCCAAGATTACTTTAAATAATTGTGCAAGTGCAAAGAGGTTGATGGTTGTGTGGTAAAGTTCATTGTGTGTTGTCTATAAATTTTATATATAATTTTTAAGTAGTAAGAATATAAAGAAAATCAAAATATTTGTTCAGAATTTTTAACAAACTAAAATAAAAACTCTTATTTTATTTATATTTTTACCTACGACTGGTTTCGTCCTACTAATTGTAGGTTGTTTGGATACTGTTGTTGATGGTTGTGTGGTAAAGTTGATTATTTGTTATTGATGGCGCAAAGCATCTCAACTTTTTTGATGATTGCCATAAGTACTGGTTAAAATTGTTAAAGAAACAAAAAATACCTTGATTATACCCAAATTAAATGCAGCAAAGTCAATTTGCTTACGCTTATCTAACCATCAAACAATTTATCATTCTAAATAGATGATTTGCTATATTTTCACTTCTTCATTTCTAACCCTTTTTCTAACAGTAGATTTCTTACATTTTAAGTTATAACAGATTTTTTAATTTCATTAATTTATAGTTTTGTACCATTCTAAATTAAATTTTTGAACTCACAAGTCTCTTAGAAATGTAGTAATGGTTAAATTATTTAAATGAAGACTTTGTATTATACCTTTGATTTTGCAATTATTTTTGATAGCAGATAAAAACAAAGAACAGTACTTATTACAATTTTGTCACCCTGTTAAATACCATTATGCCTTTAATTCATTTTATTGAAATTTTAACTGTTAGATTTAAAATTAAACCTACAATTACACTATTTTTGCTATATGGTATTTTATTTTTTTACTACTTTTACTGAAAACAATGCAATTATCATAATTTGTCATAACGATTTTGCAATAACCAAGTAAAGTACGGTTGCCAAAAAACCTGGCATTTAAAGCAGTTTTTACACAAAAAATAATTAAGTTTTGACTTGGAACAAAATATGTATCATATAAATTTTTTTTTTTTTGTTCAAAAAAAGAAGTTTAAAAAAATATAATTCAAGAAAATTATAGTTAATAAAATACCTACATAACTTTAAAATTGTCAAAAACAACTATGCTATGTATTAAAATAAAATGGTAGAAAAATAACATTTAATTAATAATGATTTTCAAAACCACCATTGGATAAATAATTTTTTGACAGTACAATGATTTTGTAGATTGAATTACCTCAGGAAGTAGTTTTTTGTTAGAAGTTAGAGCATTTTCTTTTAATACTTGAAATGTTTAATTCAGATAGACAGGGTTGCCACAAAAATTGGAATCCTGGAAAAACCTGAAGTTTGGAAAAATTTTTTAAAACTGGAAAAACCTTGAATTTTAAACCATTTTTACATGTTAAGTAGTAAAATTTTGATTTGACGCAAAAAAATTCTATCATATAGATAAAAAAGAATTTTCATCATCAATATTTTTTTAAACACATTTAAAGTAGCTTTACAGTATTTTTTCAATGTTGTTATACTTTCTTAAAAGTTTTTAAACTTAAACTTTATTTTATATGAATCAAAAAAAATTTTCTTTCAAAATTTTGGAAGAAATTCAGAAAACCTGGATAACCTTTAAAAACATTTTTTAAGAACATAGTTATTTTAAATATTAGGTTTAACTTTTTTTTTAGTTTTCTTAAACAGTATACAACATTAGAAAAAATAGATAAAACCTTTTAAAAGTATTAAAGTGTTGATTTAAATAAAAAGATAAATTTAGACAAGTAAAATTTCAATGTATAAACTATACAAACATGAATTTATAAAAAGTATATTTAGTTTAATCCTTAGTATATTCTTACTTACAGTTTAATAAAACTATTATAATTTATGGTAGTAAAAAGTCTAATTTCTGTGACCTCAAATGGTCTGCGGTCATTTAAACAAACTTTGAAAACATTTAGAGGTACAAGAAATGTAGAAGGTATGTTTTAAAAATAGTTTGATGTTTTTTGTTTTAGTTTAAATTCAGCTAAACTTTAAACTTAAATTTTAGTACATCATTTGAAGCTTCTAAAAAGTATTCAAATACTATAATTTTTACTTCTTTAAATTACTTTAAAGTTTTTACTTTTTCTAATAATAGTAACAAGTTTTACGTAGATTTTTGACAATTATTAAAATTCATTACAGTTACATATAAAAAATGTATATATGGTAAATAATTTTCAGAATTTTTATTTTCTACTTTGTATGAAGGTTTATTACTTGAACTATTTCAATTAAAGTATTTTTATTACAATCTTAAATTTTACAATAACATATACAGTTTTATTTCTTACAAAATCAACAAAAGTACTGCTATCTGTTTTGTTCATACTACTATTTAAAAGTATAAATTTCCTACAGCCACTAAGAATGGGCTTCAATTACCCAAACAAACAAGTTTTGCTAAATTTGTTAATCAACAGTCATTGGAAAACATTAATCTGTTAAAACCAGTCTTTCATTCTTTTAGGAACTCTGTACCTCGTAAGTTTCTAATTTATATACAATTAATGTCTAACAAATAGATTTTTTTGGTTAAAATTAGTTATCACCTAACAAAATTTATTTTCCTTTCGTTCAATTTTTAGTATTTACAGGGTTGCCACTTTACCTGGAAACCTGGAAAAACCTGGAGTTTGACAATTTAAGCAAAAAAAACTGGAAAAGCCTGGAATTTGAGAAAATTTGAAAAAAAACCTGGAATTTTAACAATTTTCACATTTCAGTAGTAAAATTTCGATTTGACTCAAAAAATTTATCATATATACAAAAACAAAATTTATTATCATCAAATTTTTTTTTATATTAAAAAATAAATTTAAAGTAGCTTCAAAGTATCTTTTTAATGTTTTATATTATTTAACACAGTTTCTTACCTTAAACTTAACTTCAAACTATAAATAGACCCAAAAATGTGTACTTTCAAAAACCTGGAACAAATTTGGAAAACCTGGAAAAAAGTTGGAAAAAACGAGTGGCAACTCTGTATTTAAAAATATTCTAATATATCAAACTATTTTAGATTTTATAACAGTTAGTTGTTTAGTTTTTGTTTAAAAAAAACTTTCTCTAGAGGTAAATCTTATTTACTTTACTATACATGTTTTGAAAGTTTTATATATATAATACAATCCACAGTTTTTTATACGAAGTGTTTTTACCAAAGTTATTAGTTTTGTTTAAAAAACAATAGTTACTAAAATTTAGTTGAAAAACAGCATTGTTATTTATTATGATTAAAAAGATTGTTAACTACCTAAACTTCAAACAAAATATAAGTATTTAATTGGCCATCTGAAATATTTTAAAATATATACCATTATTGTTTAGAAATTGAAAAAAATATATTAAATTTCAGATTTTGGTACTAAAGTTAAGTAATTTTTTGAGCATGTTTTTATATATATCCACAAAATTTAAGTTAAAATGTATGTCTCTCCGCAAACATCTATTTTCTACCTTAATATAGAATGTTTAAGTATTTTTGATTCATGTGTTTATAAATTTATTACTTGCTGTATAGTATACATACTAATATTAGAATTGGATTGAAAGATACTTAAAAATTTTCTTTCAATAACATTTGCATCCTTTTCTCAACACTTTATGAACAATTTTACACTACCAGTTTTTTTATATACATTCAGGGTTGCAACACACTCAGAAAACTCAGGATATTTAAAAGTTTTTGAAAATCTCAGGATGACTCAGGAGAGCTCAAAATAACTCAGGTTGTTTTTTTTTTCTGGCTGACTCAGGATAATTTTGTCTTTTGATATTTTTTTATAAATCTCAGGACAGTTTTTAATTGAGACTTATTTGCAATATTTTGTTATTTTATAACCAATATTGTTGGATAGTTACATTTAAATTTATATACTATTTGCAACTTGATATATAGAGATTACTCAGTTTTATATTTTATTTCACAAATATTTTCAAAACTTTTTGAGTTTTATTCTTAAGTGGTAAATGTTAAATGAATTAAGAAAAACTTGAGTAATGAAACAGTTTAAAAAATCAGTTTAAATTGTTGGTATATTATCAAAATCCACCCACATTCAAAATCCATCCAAATTTTATTTATTAATTTGTTTTTATAGTTTTTGCTTTTTTTTTTTATTCTTGATTTATTTTTCACTATCACTGTTACCATAACCCTTACCCTCGATTACTAAGCGGTTCTAGAATTTGACTGGTTGGTTTTTGAACGTGTCCTAAATTATCGCGTATTGATAAATTCAAATAAATACAAACTTTAGAGTTTAGCAAGTAAAACTAAAGTAAAGATATGTTAATTAATAAATTACTAATAATTTTTCTTATCCATTTAATGCTAAGCTTTAGAGTTTAGCAAGTAAAACTTAGGTAAATATATGTTAAATATTAACAATTTAGTGATTAACATATCTTTATTTAAGTTTTACTTGCTAAATAAACTCTAAAGTTTGTATTTATTCAAATTTATTCATACATGATGGTTTAAAATTATTTTTTATACTGTTTTACTAACCAAAATGTTTTGAAATTCATTTAACATTTACCACTTGCGAATGAAACTCAAATAGTTTTTAAAGATGTTTTTGAAATCAAACATAAAATAAAAATTTAAATTGAAAAACTTATTTAAAGTAACTTTACTGTATCTTTTCAATTTTTTTATACTACTTAACACAGTTTATAAAATTAAACTTAGCTTTAAACTAAAAATAGACCCAAAACGTGTACTTTGAAAAACCTGGAAGAAATTTCTTAAAAACATTAGGCAACCATGTATAAAGTATACATTAAAATCTATTTTTTAGTATATTTTTTAAACAAGCTACAAAGTTTAACCAAATAAATAAAATTTATAAAACTGGCTAACACTGGCCAACTTAAGCTAATTTTAATAATTTAAGCTTAATTAAATAACTCAGGCTAGTTTGTTATTTTTCTATAACTTGATCTAGTATGTTAAACCTAAATGAGGTTGAGCTACCTTAGTTTTAAGTACTGTGTTTCAATTAACTTATGTTTTATCAATTTGTTCTTGTAAATTTTCTGTAACTTGATATAAAATATAATTTTTATGTGTACTAAACGTTAGATTTATAATGGTATAAACAGGTTTAATTTAAAAAGCTAGAAATAAATTTCATTTAAAAAGTTCAATTTAGATTAAAGTGATAAAAGCATACGCTTATTCTGTCGTACTGTGTAATATTTTTTAAATATTTCTAGGCATATAAAAGCTTAAGGTAGAGTTAGTTTAACTAGAGACGTTTTTTTCAAAATAACTCTGGCTGACCCAGGTACGTTTTTAGTAACTCAGGTTAGATGTTTTGCCTCAAAAACTACAGTACGTGTTTCATACAGTATATTAATTTAATGATTTTTTAAAAAGTATTTTTTCTCAAAACTATTAATATTACGAGTTTTGCCTCAAAAACTACGAAACGTGTTTCATACAGTATATTAATTTAATGATTTTTTAAAAAGTATTTTTTCTCATAAACTATTACTTTTACGAGTCTTTTTTAAAGTAGTTAAGACGATAGAAAATAATCATTAAGGCTTTATATATAATAAATCAGAATAACTTATTCCCAGAAGGTCTGAAATAACTTAATTTTGAAATAAATGTATATCTGTGTTTTCTTTTTGAATTTTCTAAAAATTGTTTGTTTTGCATTATAAACTTCAAAATATTCTTTAAATTAAAGAGTATAAAAGTTAAGAGCTAATTTTAATTTTATAGTTGAAATATAAAAAAGCAAGAGCATTTGCTTAATTAGATAGATTTTTTGTTACGTTTTTCATCATAATTTTTTTTTAAGATTAGGATTGTTTAAATGTGAAAAAAAAATTAGTCTAAAATTAAGTACAATTTAAAAAACTGTTTCTAAATTATTTCAATGTTTTTTCAATGATAACTTAACTTTAAATTAAACTTTAAAAATTTCTTTAAATAGTATTTTAAACCCATTATTATTAATATTTTTCGAATGAAATATTGTTTCTAATGTTTTTAAACAATGAAAGTATCAGACAGCGAACCAGAGTCTAGAATACCATTTATTAGCAAAATACTATATTTATTTTTACATTTCTTTTATTTTCAGAGTTCATCCAATTTTGTTTAATACATATTCATATTCTAATACATATTCAATGAAATTTATAAAAAAAATTATAGTCTATTCAATTAGTTGAAAACATTTATTTATATGTTTATAAATAATTACAAAACCAACTTGTTTAGAATTGTTACGTTTGTATAAAACAATAAAAAGTTGATTTGCTAAGCTCAAAAATCCTTAAAAAGTATTAATTCAATAAAGTTTGCCGTTTTAAATTTAGTTCTGTAATCAATTTCTAAAATCTGTTCAGCTTTATAAAAGGGTTGCCACAAAACCTGGAAACCTGGAAGACAATTTAGGTTAAAAAACTGGAATAACTAGGAATTTGAGAAATTTTGAAAAAAAACTTAGAATTTTAAACAATTCTTGCATGATAAGTAGTAAAATTTCGATTTGACACAAAAAATCTATCATATATATAAAAGTTATTTTTCATCATCAAAACTTTGTTGATTAGAAATATTTTAATAAAAAACATTTAAAGTAGCTTTATAGTATCTTTTCAATGTTGATATACTATTTAACACAATTTTTAGAAAGTCTGCCAAAAACCAGTGGCAACCCAGTTATAATATTTGGTCATTATAAGTTAACTGCTTTTTTAAACTGGTTTTATATAACGTAGGAAATGCTTTAAGGATTATGCAAAATATGCGGTCTTCAAACGGAATTTCCAGGTCAAATTTCTTTTTTAATGACTATATGGCAAGAAGAGCTAGATTTGGCACTTACTTGTTTTCGTTTGGAGGCTTGGTGATGCTCCAAGACGAGCTTTATGAAGAAAGAAACACTCATAATGCGAACGTTGACTCACTCACTAGTTTCTGCCATTCTTTAAAGGTGACTTTTTCTATTTTCAATTAGTTTTTTACGTCTTACTTGTAACAGAGATTCAGTAGTATCTTTTTGTTAGGATCAATTTGATAATAGCTTTTCTGATGAATTTGCTGATAATGGTCAACAGATAAGCAGTTTTCATCAATTTTCTATTGGAAACTTGTTGTCTAAAAAAGAAAATTCTTCAATTTACGATTTTGTACCAAAAGAAGAAAGTCTAGTAAGTTTTGAAAAACTAACTCGATATTTTTGAAAGACTAAAAACATACTATTTTTGACTGCAGTTTAGTTTATTTTATGTTTAACTAATTTTTTATAAAGGTACACGAAACTTTAGAAGAATCTTTTGATTTTGACTCTAAAAGTTTTGAGATACTACCTGCTGAAAGTTCACAAGAGAACAACGTTGTCAGTGAGGAACCTGAATATGTGGTTGAAGTAGTGGAACATTATATTAATCTTCCCACACTTCCTTTATCCAATAAAGCTTGCATAGATGCGCAACTCATGTGTCAAAGCTGCACAGATGAACCAAGTGTACTGAAAATGTATGTTGATTTAGTTTTAATTAACTTTTAAGCGAAATTCTTTAAAAATCATCACAAGTTTACATAAGCAGTTTTATTTGTACTATTGAAAAAGTTATGTTTTATAAAGTTATACTATTAAAGCAATTTTAAAACCAAGCTCACTTAATTTTACTTACATAAATAATTGAAACTAGTCTTTTTTGATAAAAAATAGTCGCAGCTTTAATATATCATTGATAGTTAAGCAATTTATGTGTATACATTTATTATATAGTAATACATGTTTTTTATTAGCAAAACATTGAACCAAATGCTTACCTATCACACATTGTTAAGTTTATTTTAAGTTTTTATAGCTATCTTGGTGGAGTTTTCAGTTTTTCTTCCAGATTTTATTTACTTAGAATGTGATATTTTAGAATATTTCAAAGAACTTTGAAAAAATTTATGAAAATGTTAAAGTACAGGTGTAAAAGTTTAGTATTATTTAAACTATTAGCATAACCTGTTTGTATATTGTATTTAATAAATGTAGTGTGTTTGTATATTCGTAACTATTTATTTACTAACAAACTTTTATTGTACAATTATTTTACACGAAAACCAAAAATTTAACATTAATTTTCGTTATATTTTCTTAGCTTAAGACAAAGAGTCAATAGTCACCCGAACATCAAAATGATAGACAGCTTTTACTTCAGTCAAAATGACCAAAAGAAAAACAATCTTATAGCTACTATGAGGAAGAAATCTAAATTTGTTTTCAATTTTGGTCAAATGGATGACAGATCTAACTTGAATCTTATATATCAAAAGTATTTTTTCAATTTAATGAAAATTTAATACTTAATAATTTGGCGTTATTATAAGCTCTCCTCTATAAATATAACTTTCATTTAGTTATATTTTAGATATAAATATATATATAAAGTTTTAAGGAGCTTTTGTCGAAAAATATATGTTTATGTTATATAAATTTTACTCAAATTTTTAATAGTTTTCTTGAAATTATAAACCAAGTTTAGACCTTAAAAGCATTAACATAGTTAAACATAATTTATATTTAAGTACAAAGCATACTCATCACTAGATATTACTTGTATATAAAAGTTATTTTTTTGCTGTAAATATTTTTAGTTTATGATAGATAAATTATTTTGATTAATTTCCAATGAAGAAAACAATTTTATTTTTAATTAGATGATAGTAGTACTTAAGATATGTTTGATTCGTTTAATTCTGATTATAATGTATTTTTAGATAAAACATTTTGACTAATGCAATTAATACCAGTTACATTACTGTACGTTAATAAGCAGCCTTTGTAGGTAATCAAAAACCCTAATACTAAATTATAGACCCTAAAATATAGGAATGAACAAACTCTTGATGACTTTTTGAACAAGTATAAGTTGGACATTGACACAATAATTATTATCACTGCTCAAATGTTGGAAGCTGTTTCATTTCTGCAATCAAATTTTACAGTGCATAGAAGTATATCACCTCATTCTGTGTACATCGATGCTTCAAAAGGTTTTAAACAATTGTGTTTTTTATTATACAATAACTGTAGAAAACTTTTAGTAAAATGTTGAAGTTTTGTAATTTAGCTTAAGTAATTTTATTTTTGTTCAGAAACTCCTCGCATACTCTTAGGCGATTTCTTACAAGCGTTTAAAGTTAACTGTTCAAACGAAATGAAAGTTCCGTTCAGTTCAATGCAGATAGACACAAGAAACAACTTTCATTTATGGCAAGCCCCTGAGGTTACTGTTAATTTTTTATGTTAATTCTAGTTTAGAAAATGTATACAGTTTTAAAGTATGTTTATATCAATTAATTTATTTTGGTTAAATATTTTTAGTTCCAAAAACTAAAATCGTAACTTTTTTAGGTGTTCTCTGCCAAAGCTGGAAACAAAAAGTATGTGAATTATCAAAACTCAGATACATGGTCCGTTGGAATGATTGCGCTTCAAATGTTTCAATCAAACATAAAAAGTAGTAACTTATTTAAAAATCATATTTTCATTTAGTCAACTAATTTAACTTGCAGAGGAATGGAGAGATCTTGATGCTTCTGAGAAGTTTTTCAAGCGTTTCATAGTGTACCTTCTTGACACGAATCCTGTAAAAGTCAGTTACTTTAAAATAAGTTAATGTTAAAGTTTAAATGTGGACTTGATTCTGAGAAATAAACTAAATTATTTTGTCAAAGTTAGCAAATTTTTGTACTTCAGAGGATGGATGCGAGTTTGGCAGCAGACATTTTGCACCTGTACCTGTTTGCCACCTCATCGCGTACGACCAATCAAACCGACGACATCGACTCGATCAACAAGTGGCTGACCAATCACGTCGCAGATTTCGTCATGCGCAGAAACAGGGCTGACAGCGATCAGGTCTTCAGCGAGATGTGCAGCAACTTTTTCCAGCGACTCGACTACAAACGTCTTGTGCACGCGTACGACTTGTTTGAAGATTTTTGTGTTGATTTGTAATAGTTAAAATGTTTGGGAGATGTAAAGTTTTTAAATGATAGTTTAGTTTATAATAAAACTGACAACAATGAGTATTCATTGTTTATTTTTTGGTGTTGGGAATTCAATACTTTTTTGAAAGCATTTAAAGACAAAAATTTCTAAATTTTGTACTTTGAAAGAGAAAAATAATTTATTTAAATTTTTATATTTCATAGTTTATTGTCTGGATCAGGTTCTCTCCACTAACTTTTGGTTTCTGATAAAAACTTTCTTTAGATGTGAAGTTTAAGACTTGGAAGTTCTTTTAAAGCAATAAAAGCTCTAAACTGCTATTATAATTTTGAGTTGTTTATTTTTTATTTTTAGATAGATTTTGACTAAAAATAAGCTGAGTAAGATTTATTTTTAAAGTTTACCATTGTTTTTGTAAACATTGTTGCTAAGCTTCACTCTTTTTAAGTCTTTTGCATAAACTGCTTTACAGTCGTCTTTTCAACAGCTTATGTAATCTAATATAAAATTTATTGTTCCAGAGCAATGTAACTAAATTGTTTTTATGGACTTAAAGTTTTAAACTACATGTTTTCAAGTGTATATGTTTAAAACAAATACCGTACTACTTATAAGTTTAAAGCTAATATATGTCTAATTAAGTTAGTGTTTTTAGACTTTTATTGAAAATTTATGACCTATCTATCAGTAATAATCTCAATTTTTTTTTTTAAATAGATAAGTTAAACGCTGAGTATTTAGCTTATAGATATCTTACACTACACAAGAAATATAAAAACAAAAACAGATTTGGAACAAAAGCAAATGTTTAATAGCAATCTTAATCAATAGCAAACATGTATATTTTGCAACTTGCATTGCGCAATATAAATATAATAATTTCTGTTTTAGCTACACTCATAAAGAAATAGTATTCAACTTTAAATGCCCAATTTTTGTTGGATTTAATTTCTACATAGGTCGAACATTTAAACATGGTTACAGTAAATCAAGATTTACTACAAAATACAACGATTTTTAAAGTGGAATAAGTACTGTAAAAGGTAATGGTAATAATGTTTTACATATTTGTTATAAGGAAGAAAGAATAACTAAATTTAATGAGTTATTTATCTTATATGTTAGATAAAATTAACATAGTTACATACCGGATCTTTATTATAAGTTAAGCTCATAATAAAACTAACGACAGTGGGTATTAATTGCTTATTTTTTGGTACTGGAATATAATACTTTTTTGAGAGCATTTAAAGACAAAAATTTCTAAATTTTGTACTTTGAAAGAGTAAAACATTTTACTTAAGTTGTTCCAGGCGGTGACATGATCTTGTTTTCAAATCCGGATCCAGCTAGTTTTAAAACATACATGTCGAAAATAGTTTTTCTATCCGACTATCACTTACAAGATATATAGAAAACTTTTCTAGTCAATTGGCCAAATTTAGCAGAAATATCTTTTGAAGGCTAGACATGTTCAATAAATGAGACGTGTTAGTTTCAAAACTGTACAATAACTTTTTTTAATCGCAACTTAGTGAAAAATATAATATTTTTATATGCTTCTTTGTACGGAAAAGTAATTTTCAGTATATTTAAAAGTAAATAGTTTCTTACAAAAAGCTCCTTGTTAATTGTTACGCACAAGTTTTTTTTAAGCTAGAAAGTAATTGTTTTTTGATATTTACACGATACAAAAATAATTTGAAAAAATATTTAGTTTAAAACTATTTATAAACGAGATAAAACCATTAAAATTTTAAAACAAGCAAAAGAAAACTTCATGACGGTTATAATGGACTTGATAAAACGATTTACGAATAAAAGCACACAGAAAATATTGTTTTGTTTAAACTCATTAAAAAAAGTAAATGTTAACGCTTTAAATTTAGTTTTATAGTTCAATTTTTTGTTTGTACCATGAATGAAATATAAGTTCTTAAAATCTGATAGGCATCATTTTTTCTTTTTTTTAATTTTTATAACTTCACTAAACAGATAAAATGCTTTATTTTAAAACTAATGACATGTTTTTAAGGAAATCGAAATTAAGAAGGAAAACTAAATTAACTTTTTTTGTAAATGTTTTGACAAACTTATAAATCGAGCCTTATAGTAGAAGAAAAATATAAATTTTGTAAGCAAAAGTACTCAACAACTTAGCTTTTTTTTATTTTATCGTTTAAGTATTATAGTTTTCTATAAACTAACTATTTATTTAAAACACAAATGCATGCAAAAAAGTATTTATGATTAGCTAACTGGTATACTGTAGAATTATTGCTAAATAAGTAAATATCTTAAAAATTATAACTTACAAATCATCGATGCACGTCTGTTCAAGTTCGGACAACTCAAATTGCAAAAATTCAATTTATTTATTAGAAAAACTAAGAAGTTATAACTAAAAAGTAGTGTATATTTAAAAAAAAAGCAATTAATACGTGTATAGGTCTCATTAATATCTACAAGGTAGTTTTTTTCCAACATTTTTCTGCAATTTATGACTAAAATAAGTTTTGATACGTATTAATTTTTAGTAATTTTGAAATATCTTCAAAAATATTTAAAACTTTGCATAAAATAAAAATTTCTTATAGATATTTAAAAGACCTACAAACATTTTGTTAAAATATATATTACTATTTGAGGTATTGATTCTTAAATATTTTTTTAGAATTTGAGTTGTCGAAATTTGAATTGTGACTTGAACCAAATTTCAATAACTATTAGCCTACATTAAACTAGACATCATTAAGTATAACCGGTCTACACTTTCACAGTGATGTACAACCCTAGTGCAGTGGTTTTTGCGGGAATTAAAATCTGAGCACACAAAACTAGAAAAAGAAATTCTGTGATCCCCAATTTCAAAATTTCCCAAAAATGCAGTAGCTTTTTTCAAAAACTAATCGTAGTATCTATTATAAGTTTTGAAACACCCCTCAAATACCCCTAAAGTATTTTTTTGCTCTTAATCGTAAACTTGAGAACCTCTAGAACAGTTTTCAAATTTTTGACAGAATATCTAGTTTAAGTTTTAAAACTTTCCTAAAATGTGCCTAAGACCATTTTTTCTCTACGTTAGAAACTCCATAAGAGCTAGTAAATAAACTCAAGAGTTCTCGTATTAGTTTTGAATATTCTAAATCTTTTTAACTTGCCTACAGTATTTTTTTCAATGAACAATTTTTGGAAAATTTGAGGTCTCTAGCTTAAAAAACCTAAAACTTTAAATTTTGAAATATTGGCTAACATAAAGTTTGTAAGATTTTTTTTCTTTTCTATGGCATTTAGTCATTTTCGAATTTATTTTAAATTGTAATGTTAAAATACTGTTCAAACACAGGATTTTTTTTTTTATTTAGTGAATATCTATAATGATTTGGTTTGTTATAGCTCAGTGCAATACTAGTCTAAAAAACACCAAAAGTTTTTTGTGGCGTCGTTTTTTATAAAAAATATAAGTCTAAGGTAGACCAATTATATTAAATGATTAACTGTAAATTTAATTCTTATCAAAAACAATTTACTTTGGAGTCTAAATATCTTAACTATAACTCCTTATTGAAATTTTCTTTTCAGTTTATACCAAATTAGTAACTTAGCTTTTATTTTAAGATAATATTTTGTTTTTATTTGAATTGAGTAGTTTTTGCTCACTGTTTGAACAATTCATTTTCCGTTATTTGAAAAAAGTTTATTCTGAATTTTAATTTATTTTTGGCCCTAAAGGGCTTTTAAAGTGAGACCTAGTTTGTCGAATAAACTTTTGAAAAATAAATATATATAGCTGTGCTTCTGAAATGGGGTTCCGCGGAACCCAAGGGTTCCGCAAAACCTTTCGAAATTGAAAAAAGAACATTTATTTAATCAAACATTTCATGTAAAATTAAAATTAGGGGTTCCGCGGAAAAGTTGAACTTTGGAAAAGGGTTCCGCCACTAGAAAAAGGTTCAGAAGCACTGGTATATAGTCTTTTAAAGATATTAGATAAAATTATAATTAGAGTATTACAAATAAGCTAAACAAATTAGCTTTGCAATCTACTTAAAAACATAAATTATTGAAAAACTAATTTAATTTTCAAAGTATATTTTTAAACGATTAGTTATATAAAAAAATTATTTTTTTTAAAGTAATAACAAATGTTGAACAGTTTCTTAAAACCAACAAATTAAATGATAATACTTGGGTTTATAGACTTAATTTTATGTTGCATTTACAAAAGTGAGATTTTAAGTTAAATTTTTTCTAACATATGTTAACAGAAGTCCACCATCTAGTATCTCACGTCAACAAAACGTCGCTGGTGGCCCAACTGTGCCACGTTCACTCCGACCAAGTACCCCTTCTTGTCTCGATTACGGCCTCGGAGGCCGAAACAAACCAGTCCTGCGCCAGGGCTCGTTTTCTCCAAGTTCACGTCCATATTCCAGGGATCCACGCCGAACGAAAGGTCCACATCGACGTTCAAGGGGCCGCCGGCTCCAAGGTCCCTGATAATGGCTTTTTTCCATCTCAGGTAGTTGTGAAAATGACGTTGTCCCGGAACTAAAATATTCCCAGTGAAAAAGTCCCAGCTGGCAAACTGGCACCGTCGCAGTTGATGCAAGCCTTTCGGCGCCAAATCCACTTTCTGAACGAACTTGCCGAATTGGAACGTGGCGTTCATGCGGCAGAGGGCGACGTCGTGGTGAGCGACTATTTCAACGCAATCTCGCCTCTGTCGGTAAAAATTTCCCGCCACGCCAAGGTCCACTTCTCCCGCCAAAACTGCGCCGTTCCGCTCAAAACACGAAGCAGCCGACAGAACCCATTCATCGCTTACAATAGTCCCCGAGCATTTAAACTGGCGGTTCGTACCATAAACGGCGGCTTGGTACGGGAACTGGCCCATCGCGGCGTCCCTGCCGTCCAGTAGCACGTCGTTGGTGCCTACTTGCTCGGCGATCCAGCTGTCGTGGAAGGCGATCCTGGTGTGGTAGGCTGGGCTGAGACCGTGGCCGCCGCCAACACCCCAATGTACGGACCGCATCAAGGCGTACACGGACTTGTGCTGGTGCTGGTTGTAGGGCCTAGATTGAGGGTGGCACGACAGAGGACCGCCGGAATCGCCCGACATGGGGGAAGGGGCGATCCTTTGCTCAGTCATATCCATCGTTTCGTCGTAAGTTCCGGTGTCAGCATCGATGGGCCAAATCATTTGCTGCGTGAACTCGCCTTCGGTGCAGATTTCTCTGCTGACCGCAGGCACGTTGTCCATCCATGGATATAAATTAGGGCACTCTATAATATTGTTTCTCGCAGACTTCAGCACGGGCGAACTGTCGCCATTCATTATTTCTTCCAAAGTCGAACGTCCGAACCCGGTCACATCACACTCCCAACCCAGCCTGCTCATGCTTCTATGGTTGCCCAGAACCGCCCTGGCAATTTCGAAGTTGTCGATTCGTATCTGTTCGCTGGTGCGAAGAAGCGCGAGGTCCCAGTTGCTCTCCCCTTCACCACCATTCTCACTGTCACGATAATGCTCATGATAGTAATCGCTTTCATAATCTCCGATTATAAATTGTATGACCTCCAAACTTTGCTTACTATCGTGTCCGTCTCGCTGCAGAGCGCCCAAGTAAACAGTCGCGTTCTGTCTCCGTGTCAGAACCGTCCTGCTCCACCCGTCTTCTTCTTCTTCTTCGTCTTCTTCTTCGTCTTCTTCTTCGACGGTTATCTCTTTGAGCTGCTTGACACAGTGCGCGACCGTTAGCACGAAGCGGCTGGTGATGACGACGCCGCCGCACCCGGACTCTGACACGTCTATTCCGTCGTCGCTTTTGTATCTGGTCGCCACTCTGGCCATGTACGGGAACTCTTCCTTGCTGTCAACTTGCCGCCCCATTCTCACCTGGCAGGTTGCCGTGCAAGCGAGCAAGCAGAAGCAGAGCGCGACTTTTGTTATGTCGAACGCCATTTGCTTGAAGATGTTTTTTGAAATGTTTTTTGTTAAGTTGTTTTGATAAGTTGCTGCGAAAACGCTGAAGTCTACGTAATAATAAAGTTTGGCGAGTTTCTTTAAATAAAATTTGGATAAATTTATCTTTGGCTTGTATTTATATATTTATAAAACATTTTAACTGTTTTAAATCAAAATTACTTTTTACTTAAAGTAGCAAACTCAACTTTAAGCTGCTATTATGACCTGCAATTCGTTTCCTTGGCCTTAGAATATGCTACTGTATGTTACCACTAGGCCACGTATAAGCACAAAGAGAGAGTGTTGTTGCGAGTATAAACTCAAACATTATATAATAACTACCTTATTCTTTTGTTAAATACTTAAAGTAAATTACTCAGGTACAAGTAAATAAACAAACGAACCATAACTTATTTTGTTTTAACTTCACCTGTTTAAAAACATGACGGAAAATTTTAAGATCTTTTACAGACACATGCTTCTATTATAAGTTTAATAAAACTTTTGTGTGTATAAAGCAGTTTTATGCATTTAATTTTGTAAAGTTTGATAAGACTTTGAAAATATTGTTGCTATTACTTAAAAATTAAAAAAATTCATCAGCTTTGAAAAATGTTAGAAGTTAAGTAATTTAATGTATTACTGAATAAAACTCAATAAATGTTATTTGCTATCTTTTTTTTTCTTTCAAAAGTATATTTCTTATCGTTTTTAATCAAAATATTTTTGACAATGAAGTTAAAAAACTACAAAGTTTGTTTTAAACTACCAAACTTATACTTTACTAGAAACTACTATAAATATTTAAGTACAGAAGCTAAAACAAATGTATGAGATTTATTAGCATACTTTTACTGTGTTTTTTATTGACAATAGTTTGATTATTTTTATTAAATTGTTTACAATATTTTTAAACTTTGTAACCTCCAGTAAGAATTTAGTAACGTTACTTAAATATATATTCTAGTTTTGAAATAAAAAACTTTAAAGTTCGAGATTGAGCTTATGAATTCTATTAGTGGTCTAAGCTTTATTGATTGAATAACAGATTTTAACAAAATTATCAACAATCTACAGTCAAAAAATCAGAAATAAGAAACATTACTTTAAGCTAATTAGTTTAATTCGGGTTTAAAATTCGAAACAGTGTAATTTATTTATGTTAGTTACTAAAGTTATGTAACTATAGGAATTGATTATACTGAAGGTTGGTACAACAGGTGTAAAAAAAATGTTTACGTCAGTGGTCATCACAGGATGCATTCATCATGCATAGACACCACTAGAAACACGTATGGTATAATTTAATGAAGCTTTTAAACACGTTACTATTGTTTTTTCAGACACAACGTTAAAAGCTATTTTTGACTTTACTAGGATAGTAAGTCAATGATAGGGCTATGGGATGAAAAGAAAAAAAGATTCACTATAAAAGTGACCAGTATATCACAAAGTCTTTAAGAAAATCAACTTTAAATCCAAGTAACATACTGTTAAATACTCCTTTTAATACTGGATACTTTTAAAAATTGCTAAACGTATTGAAAAGCTCTAAAAACTATGACAATATTGAGTTCACAACTCTAACAGAAAGACGAAACTATTTTAATGTGCTTGCGTCTATAATCATAAAACTTTTCGAAACTCAGTTTAGTAAAAAATCAAGGATACAACCAACGACTTGTTTGAGTTTACTTTTATGCTTACTAAAAATAGTTGCGTGTTTACTTTATTAATTTTTTATTTATAGAGCTAACTAAGTTTTATTTTATGGATAATTTTTAAACAATACAGTAATGTTTGTTCCCTCTAGATCAGTGCTTCTGAAATGGGGTTCCGCGGAACCCTAGGGTTCCGCGAAGCCTTTCGAAATTTAAAAAAGAAATTTGAAAGAAAAAAAAAACATAAATCATAAAACTTCAAAAAAAATGGAACACATAAAATGGAAAACATATATAATTATAGCATTCATTGATCTGCTTAGTGTGTATCTAGCGGTAGGACTTTTAATGGGTATTTATTATTAGTAGGTGTCCTGGTTGCGCAAATTTTTAAAAATTTTTGAAATTCTTCTTTTAGTGAAGTCATGAAAATACTGGTATTGTCACTTTAACAAACAATGTAGGAGCAATCAAAACAAATTCTAAATGTTTACACAATAAAACTAAATAAAAAATATTTATCAGAAACTTATTTCTGGTATATTATATTGTTTCAAATAATGTAAAAATGCTTAGAAAAATGTCTATTAGCTTAACTTAAAACTTAATATGTATAAAAGCTTATTTTTTACTTAAAAAATGCTACTATAATTTTAAAAACATCTGGCCAGGCCTATAAAATTTTAACAGAAATTGAATTTGAAATAGTTTTTTTAGACTTACATGATTAAAAATGATACTCTAATTTTTAAAAGTTGTGGCCAGGTCTTTAAAATTTTAACAGAAATTGAGTTTGAAATATTTTTTTTATAAATTACATGATAAAAATGTTTAAATGTCTATGTGTTAGCCAAGTTTTAAAATTTGTTATTTAAGTATTAAATGCTTTTTCTCTCAGCGTCGATTAAAACTGTTAATTTTATAGAGAAAAGTGACACAAAGGCCAGATGTTTCAAAGACCTTTGTGAAAGTTTAGATGCTGACCATCTGCGCCTTCTTTATCACAACAAAGTTCGCTGGCCGTCAAAGGGGCGGACACTGGTTCGTCTCGTTGAATTAAAGAAGCAGGTGTTCACCTTTCTTAAAGATGAAGGCTTAGAATTAGTGAAGTTCTTTGAAGATGATGTTTTTTGGCCTGGCTAGCTTATCTCACCGATGTTTTCGAAGAATTGAACGCTTTGAACTTAAGCATGCAAGGGAAGCAAAATTCCATTTTTGTCATGAAAGACATGATTGAGACGTTTAAAAATAGAATTAACAGTTGGAAGAAAAAGGTTAGCAATGTAATTTTGCGATGCTTCACCGGTTCGATGAGGCCCATGAAAAATGCATAGAATTCAAATTCTCTGAAGAAATATACAACCACCTTGATGTTTTGTCTATAAAGTTTCAACATTATTTTCCTGAAGATTTTCGCATCAGAAATTTATGGATTTTGAATCCTTTTATGTGTGATATTGCTTCAGAAGAAGTGAATCTTCCTACTAATACCAAAAACGAATTGCTGCAACTATCTGAAGATAGCAATTGAAAATTGAGTTTCAAAGGGAAGGAGCTTTTAGATTTTTGGATATGTGCAATTTCAGAGTACCCCGTCTTAGCAAAGCGTGCAGTAAAATTTCATTTACCATTCACCACCACTTATTTTTGCGAGTCCGGCTTTTCGCATGTAACAAACATTAAAACGAAGCAAAGGAACTGTATGCTGACTCCAACCTTATCTGCCTGTCTCCGTCTCAGTCTATCCAAAATCCAGCCGCGCATTGACATGCTTGTTGCTAAGAAACAAGTTCATGTTTCGCACTAAATGTGTTTTATTTATGTTTCGTTGGGCATCTAACCCGTTTATTACAGCAATCTGTGAATTCGATTAGGTTCATGTTCATTTCGTTATTGTTTGTAGCTCTCATTTTGTTTTTATTATGCAAGGAAAGATTTTTATGACGTTTAATTAATCATGTTTGTTTTCGTTTATTTATTATAGAATCATAAAATACCTGTTGCCTCTGGCGCACTTTGAGTTTGACTCGACTTAACACTATTACAATTGGTATGATTTCTAACAATGATATAGTTTTGCTAAAAAATTCGTTTTTTACTGAAATTCTTTTGTTTTTTTTGCAGGAAATATTATATTAAAAATTTTATGTAAAATTAAATTAGGGGTTCCGCGGAAAAGTTGAACTTTGTTGAAAGCTCTAGATCAGTGCTTCTGAACCTTTTTTTAGTGGCGGAACCCTTTTCCAAAGTTGTTTTTAAAATTATAGTAGCATTTTTTAAGTAAAAAGTAAGCTTTTATACATATTAAGTTTTAAGTTAAGCTAATTGACATTTTTTAAGCTTTTTTACATTATTTGAAACAATATAATATACCAGAAATAAGTTTCTGATAAATATTTTTTATTTAGTTTTATTGTGTAAACATTTAGAATTTGTTTTGATTGCTCCTACATTGTTTGTTAAAGTGACAATACCAGTATTTTCATGACTTCACTAAAAGAAGAATTTCAAAAATTTTTTTAAATTTGCGCAACCAGGACACCTACTAATAATGAATACCCATTAAAAGTTCTACCGCTAGATACACACTAAGCAGATCAATGAATGCTACAATTATATATGTTTTCCATTTTATTTGTTCCATTTTTTTTGAAGTTTTATGATTTATGTTTTTTTTTCTTTCAAATTTCTTTTTTAAATTTCGAACGGTTTCGCGGAACCTCTGAGAGGCGTCGCGGAACCCCATTTCAGAAGCACTGCTCTAGATAATGATTTAATTTCAATAATTTAAAGTTTTTAAAGAAAAATACCTAATATCAATATAAATAGTTTTAAGGTAAGAATCTTAGATAAACTTGATGCTTTTAACTTTAAATTTTGCTCTTTATAGATATGAGTAAATTAATTAGCATATACCAAAAAATCGTAGCTTTTTAATACTCAATATAAGCATTTTTAAATGTGTATCTACCTTTTTCTTTATCAACAATCAATATTTTGATTTTAAATTCAGATATAGCATATCGTTGATGATGCTAAAAAATATTAAAAACAAATTTCGATTGTTGTTTAACATTTTTTTTTTACAATTTTAAAAATATTTTCATAATAACTGAATTTTATCAAACTTATGTTTTATTAGTAGTGGTCATGTTTTGTATAGTGTTATATTAATTTTTTCAAAAAGTAATAGATATTCTTTTTCATAAAAACTTTTTAATTTTTATTTTAAATTTAAATGTTTTAGATAAAGCTAAAAGACGAAAACTGTTATTAGTTAATACACACATAGTAATACAAAATGGTGATGAACATTTTTACAAGTTAGTTTTCGACAACACAAGCTTTACTTTACATGACTAAAAACGCTTAGTAGCATTACCATCAAACTAAAAAAGTAATAAAACTTAAAAAGCGCAGCTATTATTTTTAATTATTAACTAAGACCAAGATGCAATGAAGAGAAAGTTATGATTCTGCTAAGTTGCCATCAAAACTTTGAGAAAAAGCAAAGTAAATAAGCTGCGAGAGCGGCGCTGCCTTTTTTCAAGCGAAACATTCTACGATTACAGTTTCATTCTTGGCACAAGCTTGCGTCGCATTACTGCGATGGCTTTGTTAATTAAACTTAACAATTTTTGTCAGTAGTTAATGTTGTGACAAGTACAGTAACATTAGCTGAGCTAGTAGTATTTCGTTACGACAATGAGCAAGACACTGACGAAACTAGCATTTAGCTTTTGATTCTACATGGTTTATTTAAAAGTACAAGCGATATAAGCAAAAACGGTAAAATAAGCTCTTATAAAAATTACTGATTAAATTTTAAATGTATAATCTAGGAAAGTTTAATTTAAAACTTGTTTTTTTAATATTTGTAGAATATCTTAAGTTTAAATATTAAAGATTTAGAAGTGATATCAAAAGTATTAATACAGGTATATTAAGTTTATAACATGAGAAAAATTGCAATTTTTTTTTTGTTTAGCTGTAGTTTTTTATAGCGCTTCTATTCTTAAAAAGTTACTTAAAAGTTATAAAAAAATGATTTGTAACTAGCCATCTTAATTATATTGTTATGAACAACTGAATTACGGTGATCTATTTATTTATAACTTAATTTTGCTTGCTGGTAATTTACACTATTTCCACAAAATAATCTTCAAGTCACAATATTTTAGGTGGTCAACTTAGTTTTTTACTATAGATTGAAATTCACAATATTACAAAAACTCTTAAACTTTTTTTAGCTAAGCACCAGTTTGTAAGGTTTTTATTTTTTTGTAAACAGAAAGTATAGTCATTTTCATTTTGTCAACAACATTAATAAACAGTTTAACTCGTATAAAAAAGAATATTGCTTAAGGTTTTTACATAATATCTTGGCGATTGCATAACGTTAATTTAATATAATATATGTATATATATATTTATATATATATATTACTTTTAACTATTCTTACTTATACTTTGAAATTTTCATGTAAAATCAAAAGCTATAAATTTATATGTCTAATTTTAAAACAGTTTATATACGTCAAATTAAATAAAAAGACTTTATATCAAAACACAAATGCTCAACTAAGTTAAATTTGTTTAATAAGCATACCTTGTACTATTTATATAAAAAAAGGTTTATAATTATAAAAAATTATTTGTGTTTGTTTTTAGTTGCGTTTAAAATCAATCTTTAATAAAAATACTTTATTAATCTTATAGTTTTTAGTTTTTTTTTATGCTGATGAAGCTTTAGAAATTTCTACACATTTATGATTTTTTTATAGTACAGTGTGTATCTATCTAGTCGTTAATATTATTTGTTAAATTCTGTGAAATTATCAAAATTAAATTTTAATGACCTAACTCGCCAGTTTAAAAAAAAAGCTTTTCTTAGAATTTTACTGCTACGCAAACTTTGTGACGCAGCGCAGAATATTAAGTATTCGATCAATACTGAGCAAGCAGAGCGTTGATGTAGAAATCAATTCAAACCTTTTTTTTTTTGCTTTCGTCAAAGTTTTTATTTTCCAGAAAATTTTAGTGCAATTTGTTGTAACTTGTGTAGCATGACCAAAGAAGACCACCAACTTTTAAATGGATCTGACAAAATGGAACTGTTAAAAGCTGCGCAAAACTTGCCGTTGAAGCCAGATTTAAAAAATGATCTCTCTTCAAAGTTCAGCAGCTGTTGCAAATCTACCAGCCTCCGAGCAGCCGAACTTTGTTCTGATTGTGGACCTAAAAGTCGCAGAAGCTCGAGTCCGGATATAAAACCCGGCATGATTGAGGTCACTCCGAGCAGATCTGAGGTTTCAACTATTCCTATGACGGAACAGGAACACGATATTAAAGCAACGAAAGTTAAAATTGAGTGTCAAGGACAGATTAATAAAAATCAAAATGTTCAGTCGAAGGATGGGTTTTCAAAGCTGAGACTGTTTGTACTTTTACTATCTTTGTTACAGCTTGTACAGGTTATGGGAAGCGGGTAAGATTCTAAGAATACTTTGTTTTATTTTCTTATTTTCAAGATCAATTTCATAAGATGTTTTTAAAACTAATAATATTAGCCTAGAATTTAAAACAACATTGAAAAAAATAACCTTAATTTTTTTTGTAAGTCTTCTGTCTATAAAGTTCAAATAGTTACCCTTTAATATAAAAACAAGCTAAACTGTAAATAAAATTTGAAAAATAGAAAATTTAAAAAAGTTAACACTTTTACAGTTACGGAAAAAGTTCTTTGACTTCAATAGAAAGAAGGTATGAGCTGAACTCATTCCAGATTGGAATTTTACAAAGTTGTTTTCACGTTGGGAATTTAGCACTTATACTATTTGTTAGCTATTACGGATCTAAGTGGCATAGGTTACTTTTTCTTTTATCATAATTTACAAAAACAAAGTTAGCGTAAATGCTGTCTTTTTAATTTTAAAAAATTTTATCAAAAAAGTTTCCCTCCTTTTACTTGAATAACTTTTACACTTTAAAAAGTATTTGTTTTGTACCTGGTCTGAAAATTTCAAAACGGTCGTTTTTTTTTAAGTTTAATTAATCCAACAGGCCACGGGCAATAGCCATAGGTGCAATAATGATGTCGATTGCTAGCTTTCTGTCCGCCACACCACACTTTCTCAGCGAGCCTTACGAACCGATTCCGATACCAAGCTCTCTGAAAACAAATACGGAAAACAAAACAACAGCCGAGTTCGTGCCGCAGCTCTGCACTGAGCAACATAATGCAAATAACATTACAGAAACTTCAGCTTTGATAAACTACGCAAAAAAAGAAAACACCGATTCTTGGCTTTACATTTTAATTGCTGTTGGCAGCATAATAAAAGGGATGGGCCACACTCCGCTCCATCCACTGGGTGTCGCTTTCATAGACGACTTCGCTTCGCCCGAAAACTCTGCAATGTACATAAGTTAGTGGTGACATAAACAATGTTGTAGCTCGAAGCTTTTTTTACAATAAGAAGTCTAATATATTGTTACAGCTTACAAACTTGAAAATTTAGTTACAAAACTTTTTCTACAATTCTAATCATTAAACGTTCAAGTTGATAAAATATATTCAGATTTAAATATGCTTTTTTGATATTTTAGTTTTCAGATAATTTCTTTTAATGAATTATTTACAATAAACTCAATGCAGTCTTTCAATTATCAGTAACTTTTTTAAACTTTCAACAGGCATCTTATCAGCCTTACCACTTTTCGGTCCCGCGATAGGGTTCATTATTGGTTCATTTACAACTAAAATGTGGGTAGATGTGACGAGATTGCAGTACGCCAAGCAGCTTGCCATCAAGCCTTCCGATACTAATTGGGTGGGTGCTTGGTGGATTGGTTACCTGGCTTCTGGAGTGCTTTTACTTGTTATGAGCATACCACTTTTTTTTATTCCAAGGTATCTATTAAAACAGATTTTTTTTTAATTTTTTTCTGAGGTTTGAGTACATTTACACGGTTAACATTTTAAACTTTACTATATATTTGGTAAAGCTCTGTGAAAATAAGAATTATTATTACAGGGTTTATAAGAATAACAGAGAATTACTATTTATTAAGCATTGATTTTCTGCAACTTATATTTGTTTTTAGGTCAGTAAATAAAGAAGAAGAAAAACCTCCGAAAAGAAGAAAAAACTACAACGGATGCTACCTAAAGTGTCTGGAATGCCTGACCATCGTGCACTCGGAAGACGAAGAAGAAAACCCCGGTTTGGAAGATCTCAAAGTTCCGGACGAAGGTGAAATGTACACGAGCAGAACGGACCACTGCCAGGAACTGGACGACCTTCACACTGAACTGATGTTCACAAATAAGCTGTTGCACGGAAACAACAACATCGACGGCAAAAATCGCATATCTGCCACGAAGTCGTGGTGCAACAATTCCAACGGCAACACGCCGCTGCTCAACGTGCAGAATAAAAGCTTGAACGTGGTGAAAAGCGTTTCGACGCCTGTAATAACCAGAACACCGACCGTTCAGAGAAGAACTAAACAGCAAAGGGCTAAAGATGCGAACAGAAACAAACGTCTCAGCGTGCGCAGTTACTATAGCATTGATACGGCCATGGATAAATCAACGTTGAACCTTGAAGGTTAGAAAATTTTAATTCAAAAACTACTATGTTCTAAGAAATATAAAAAACATTATACTGTAAATATAAATCGTGTTTTTTTTTCTAAAAAACACATGTTAGCTAATAAATTTAGTCTGTTTTGAGAAAAAGCTATGATTGACAACTAAACAAGTAACTTTTGTAATTAAAGACTTTTAATGATACATTTTAAGTTCGATAATTAGTTTGGCAAGTGAAATGTTATGCAACTTATGACAGCATAAAAACGAACTAGCACGTCACTCAAGCCTACTTAAACAGCGTGTTTACAAAATAACACTTTTCTTGTTTGGCGCAGAAGGCTTTCTTGAAACGTTACGCAAGGTACTGAAGGACCCGGTTTTTATGTGCATAACACTCGGTTTCGTCTGCCTGACAAGTTTTCTTGGAGCGTGTTTCACTTACATTTCAAAATACATGGAAACCCAGTTTGGATTATCAGCGTCTTATGCAAACTTGCTGAACGGTAAGTTTAAAAGTAACTGTTTTGTACAACTGTTTTAAATCGCCTATTTGTTTTTTAGTACTCTATGATCAAAAAGTATGCATTTAAAAAGTTAATTTAAATATTAACGTTTTTAATGAACATTATTCTACTTAAAATCGAAATTTATTATGAAGTTTAAAGAAGTAAAAATAAGCTGTCTTTATTATTTTCATAGTATTGTGTAGTTACATTTATTTCTTGATTACGTTTATTTTACATTACTTTTTTGGTGTTATGTTTACTTTTTAAGCATAAAATGTGAGTCAAATTTATTCTTCCAAAATATTTTCTCTTATGACAGTCATAAAATGTTTTACTTTTTAATGAGCAGTCTGATAATTTCAAAGAAAGTCATAGGTTATTAAATTCATAAATTATATGAGGTTTAGATTTGTTTTCGTGACTTAACAAACAAAGAAGCGGTTACGTAAGTACTTAATGTTTACCTTCTGACTAAACACTCAACAAGATATTTCTTTTTTATGCCAAAAGTCACACGGTAAAGATTTAAAGTTTGCAAAAAGCTATAGCACTTATGGTTTCGAAACAAAAAATAATGAATACATAGTTCAGTAAAATCATAACAACAGCTTTGTTTGCATTTCAGATCTACAATACTACACCACAAATGTGCTGTTGTGTTTTAATTTCATAGTTTGAATATAGTGCTTTGACTAAAACACATTCGTAGAACATGTGACTGAATAGCGTGAAAGTTTGATTAGGTTGCATTTTTAATTCTCATTTAAAACTTTCCCTACACTTAACTAGGTGAAAATGAGCGTAATTAAAAGCTTTGTTTTCGTCGTAGGTTAATTTTTTCTAGCTAAGTATTAACTCGTTAAAGTTTTTGTATGGGTGGCCTGTTTTTGAAAAAAAAACCTTATCTTGTTAATGTCTTACAGCACTTAAACTTATCACTCTTTTAAAGAGTAAACAAGAGATAACAAATTTCTACAAGTCATGTTTTATTTAACTCCAAAGCTGATTAGTAAAAACGAAAATGTGATAAACAGGCAAACTGCAACATTTTTGTTATGTATTTTACGTATTAGATAAATTTACGTATTAGATAAATTTACGTCTTTTAAAACTAAACTTTATCATTTTGAATTAAATTATAAGTTGATATTTTTTTTAATATGTCACAGTTCAACAACTTAACGATTACAGTAACCTCTCGCTTATTTACGCACATTGTGTCCACAGAAAAAGTGCGTAAAGATATGAGAGATCGTAAAGATAAGAGAGGCACCAAATATATTTATTATAATGGCTGTTTTTTGATAACGCTTCTAGTAAAAAGCGTACTGGAGACTTTTAAACTTATAACAATTTGTTTATGTTGTTTATATATATAAAAACAAAAGATAAAACTTTACATGTATTAAAAAACGAATTAAAGTTTATATAAAATAATAATACTTGTAGAAAAATTTTACTAATTTTAATAATAAGCAGTTTTTTTTCTTTTTATTTATTTATAGTGACTTATTTGACACTTAACATTTAAATTGTATTCTAGTTAGAAAACTCAATTTATAATTAAGCATTTGCTTAGAATTAAGAAATGATGTGGTGTCTATATTTAAATTTGTTTTTATAGCCTTTTACAAAAATATGCATTTGGTGCTGTAATAGATTTCTTCTTTTAAACAAAAATATATAAGTATAAGAAAAATTTAGGAGTAACTGGTGCTGGTGAGCATTACAAAGAATTGAAGGCAACGTGCGAATAATTTCAACGCTTGCTGTTTTACAGAAGATAAACTTAAACTAAGAAAAAGCGTCAAATGAAAATTAGTGATATTTTTACTAAAAAAACAATTGAGATTTGTGTTAAGTGTAAGCTCTATATTTGTTAAGTATCACTGCTACTTTTTGCTAGGAAGTATTAATAGATTTGTTTTTTAGATGTTTATTCATATATAGGGCAAAAGTGCTGTATTATTTATTTGTGTTTTAAAATTTCATTATACTTTCATTATTTAACACAGTCATATTTCTTTTAGAATTTTAACTTAATCTCTTATTGTTAACAAAATTGCTAATATACTAATATCTATTTGTTTTTCAATTAGTCAAGGAACATAAGTTTACAAAGTCTAAATATATAAAGAGGTGACCTAGCATTAAAAAACATAATTTTAATTAAAAATATACAATAAACCTAATTTGTGCAATAAAAAGAAATAAAAATTTTTAAGTTTTAGAATTCTAAAATGCGTAACTAAACGAGAGTGCGTAACGTCACGAGTACGTAAAGATCCGAGAGGTTACTGTATTAGTGTGGTAAAGTTTTAGTATTTGTTTGAAATCTGTAATGTTTAATAGGTTAACATATGATTTTTCAGTTAGTAGTTAAATTAGTATAAAACTAAAGTTTTAATAAACAATTCAAGTTATACTTATATTTTTAACTTCGGATTATTTTATTTATCATTTGTTGATGTTTTATCTTTTTAAATCTTAAGTTTCTTTAATTGAACAAATATTTTCTTTTAAAAATTAAACCACTGTTTAGAATTTTATTTGAAACAAGTAAAACTGTAGTTTTTCATATGTTGAATATATTATTCAACTTTACCACACAAAATAAACAGATAAAGCTAATTGCTTGCCTCATCAAAAATCACTAAACTAACTTAAAACTTCCAATGCGGATTTAAAACTTTAAGTTAGCTCTCTACTTTTGTTCACTCATCAAAACCCATTAGCGTTTTCAAAGAAATACTGACTGGTTTTGAGTTGCTAAAACTATTTATTATCTAACGCTTCATTTTAAACACAACAGGCTCAGTAAACTTACCAATGGCAGTCGTTGGCAACATAGTAGGTGGCTGGATGGTCCGAAGAGGAAATTTGAACGTGAAGAAAACATTGTACATTGTTCTGTTCGGAATTTTGATCACCTTAGCTGTTTCTGTCACTCTTTTCTTCTTTGTAGGCAACCGTTCAGTCCAAGCAATAAGCTTGGAAGACGAAGAAACCTCTAACAGGTAGTTTGTTTTTAGAAATTACCTACTAAACATCTATAATACTAAATAAAGTAGAGTTTTTTTTTATAATAAAAATAATTTTGTTTAACTCAACAAAGTTTGGTGTAAAGTGATTACAAATATAGAAGACTTTTGAAAAAATTTTATAGAGTTATTTCTGGTTTCATCCCAAATACTATTTTACAAAAGCAATGACAACATACTTACTATAAACTACAAATAGAACAGATTCTTGCTCGGCAAACTGCGGCTGCGAAGAGAACTTTCGCATGCCTGTTTGCGACGTCATCACCAACGTGACGTATGCATCGCCGTGTGCTGCCGGATGCAAAAGAAAAAAAATGAGAGCCGATAATTACGTAAGTCTGCCTATCTATCGAAATATCAGTGACAAAATTCAATGCGCTTTTGCTTTTGATGTAGTTTTTAAGCAGAGATATAAAAGCTAAAAA
Source organism: Thalia democratica (assembly GCF_965202585.1). Lineage (NCBI taxonomy): Eukaryota > Metazoa > Chordata > Thaliacea > Salpida > Salpidae > Thalia > Thalia democratica. Next base: position 68,274,678 of record NC_139165.1, read on the forward strand.
TAGTCGTTTCTTAAAGCTAAGTTTTTGTAAACTTTTCAGTTTTTCTCTAAACTTTTAGCAAGAGTTTTTAACCTAGAAAGTTTCTTTCTAAAGCGAAGTTATGTATTATTCATCCATTTTCGTAAAACTTACGGTCTTCTTATATAGTTAGCCAATTTAAGCTAAGGTCGCTATCAAATAAACTTTTTTTCTCTTATAAATGATTAAAAAAGTTCGTTTCGTGCATAACGTTTTTAACAACTACAGTAGAAAAGTTATTTCTTTTTGCACAACCATTTATTTTATCAGTTTTACATATCTTTACTTGCAATTTTGAATAAGCTTATTAACAACTATTTTTATTTTATACTTAGTCGTTTCACATATTTAATAAGGTATATCAAAATAAGGCTTGTAATATATTTAACATTTTATCAATAAACAAACTTACTATGCATAAAACCTTTACAATACAACATCAACTTAAATAAGCACAATACAAAACAAACACTTTACAAATTTACTATTATAAAAATAAATAATAAATTTCTATTGAATAAATCAATATTTTGTCTTGTCAGGTTTTTACTGACTGTTCGTGTCTTTTGCGAAGAAACTCATCAAACAATCAAAATGAACTTGAATCTGAAAAAACAGTGTTTGCCGGAGCTTGTTTCGATAAAAATGATAGTTTTACAGCCATGCTGTTTTACTTTATTATTTTCATGGGTCTGGCAAGCATGTTTTCTGGACTTTCAGCAACTCCTTCTACTATGGCAATTTTAAGACATGTCAGAAACTACCAAGAGGTATTTTAGTTTATTTTTTAAGTAGTTATTACATTGATAGTTTAAAACGTTGTGCATAGAAGAATATTGTAAAGAAAATAAGTATCTATAAATACTTTTATTAAAAATATACTGTTTTTTTTAGTTTTACATTTTTTTGAATATTCACATCTAATTTACCCATTTAGAACAATCGTTCTATGTTTTCATTCAATTTATTCAAGTGCAACGTCGATTAAGCATATTTTTATTCTATTTCTTGATAAAAAAGTATACTAGAGTAAAACAAATAGTTGATCCGTATTGATTTTTTTTACTTCGACTTATCTCAACTAAATTAAATTTGGTCAAAATTAAAAGCTTATCACTTTTTATTTTATGTGTACGTAAGTATTATTTGTAGTTCTTTAAGCTGTTGGATAAAAATGCTTAAGCTATATGTACTTCTTATGTTATCTCAACTTTACTTTAATAAAACATTTAATATTTTACTCAAGGAATCTACTGAAATTCTAGATGATAAAAACAAAGTTAACTCGTATAAGGTAAAGTTTACTTTTGTTATTTTAGTTTTTACATTTTTAATTTACATTATGTCACATTTTTTTATTAATGCTTAGTGAAAGTGAATAACTTTTAGTGCTTGAGGTTTTGAACCCGAATAAATCTTGAATTTGCTAAAATTAAACATAAACTAAACACTTGTGTTATGAATTAGGATGTTATTTTAAGGATAGCAAAACACTTTGGTAGGAGAACTAGTCTCTTGTAATAATTAAACAACTTTAAAACTTGAGTTTCATACAACCTTTAAACGATTTCTTTGAAACTTTTGTTAGTCTGTAGATTTTTTATGTTTTCTAAATAGGATTAAGAAATATTAATTAAAATCAAAAAACAGATATAAATTTTATTGACTTTCTAAATATTTGTTATATGTATAACAAAATTCACAATTTTTTTTTTTCAATGAATTAAAAATGTACTGTTTAAAAACAATTTTTTAGTCCTGGACATGACGTAAAACTGTTCTATTGTATGAGTCGATAACCAAAAGGTTTTTTCGTGCACCAGGTCCTTGGACCAAACTTTTTGAGCGTTTTTTTTTTTCGTTCAATAAACAAAGATTTACGTTTTTCTTACTCCTTTATAATTTTTTTTTGAAAAACTTAAAATATATCAAATACATGAGAAACTAATGTTTAAAGTTATATACAACATATCTCTATTGTCGTTACTCAAAAATGACCCAAAAAAATAAATTAAATACAGTCACTTTCAATCGGAATAGTTACATTGTTTTCCCGAATTTTCGCTTGGATACCTTCACCCATTTACGTTGGCTATGCAATAGACATGTCTTGCAAAGAGTGGAAAATAAGTAAATCATCTTCATTGATAAGTGAAGCTCATCATTGCGAGGTTAAACATTTTTTTCGTAAATCATTGTAATATCTGTTAGTAACATTTTTTTGTTTTAGTTATTAGATATATTCAATTTTTTGTTTTATTCATTACCGAATAGTTTTTGTTCTTTAATGGAATTGTATTATAAAATTTTTATTACACACTTTTAATGGTCCTTAACTAATCGTTTAAAACTTGATTAATAAGTCGACAAGTTAAACTTTAAGTAGCTTAATACTTATGTATATATTTTTTTTTTGATCTGATAAAGTAAGAATTACATGTCTTTAATTAATTAATACATGACTGCAAAGTATTGTAATTAAAATTACCGAGTTAGTCGTTAAAAACTTAATATAATATCATAGTATAAATTAAAATTACAAATTTAATTATCCAAATGTTTTGAATGTATTAGTTAAAGTATAATTTATGTATCAAAAAATATACTTGTTTACTAGATATTCAAAATATCAGTTATTATGTTTTTAAGGAATTTTATCGTCGTAAGTTTAATTAAACGTAGATATATTGCAAATATCTACATTCGTCTAAAACTTACCTTTCTTATTCGTAAGGTTTTTCTTATAAATTTTTAAAAATTAATTTTTTATTTATTCTTAAATCTGAGAAACTTGTACTTTTAAAAAGTAAAAATGTAAGAATAAATCTTGTAGACTCTAATGATTGCACTTATAAAAAATCTATCTATTGTACTTTGAAGTTTAGTAATTATTTTACTATACTGCGCAGTTTCGTAATTGTGTAATTCAATCTTTAAATTCAATCTTAAAAATAACTCCTTAAAAGGCGTATTACTCAATTGAACTCTTCTATTAAAGGTTAAATTATAATGACAGTCAACAAATAAAAACTACACGGGTGCTTACCTTTAATGCGCCTTTATTTGACATGTATTAAGGTAAATTTCCCTAAAATTCATAATTAAATTGAAATACAGCAGTTGTATTATCTTATAATAAGTTACAAACACGTGTTAGAAATAAGAAATAATTAAGAAATACAAAAGTTGTTGTTAAATTGTGTGATTAAAAAAAATAACTTTTCAAATAAATTTTTTAAAACTATCTAGTATACTGTGTTTAAATCTTATTGGAAACTGATACTTCCTTAACATTTTCAACTGTTGAAATCAGACAAATAAACACATTAAAAGTTATTACATTATTTATTATACTCATGATTTTCCCTTTAAAAACATTAGTTGTGGTAAACCTTTACTTAATTAAAATCGTAGCCAGTTGCGTCAGTTCGGAAATAACGCTATAATTGATCGGAAAATTTTATTAAGTAGAAATACCAATTGCTTGTGACTGAAGTAATGCTGATGATTTCTAAAGCCTGCGACAACGTAAGCTAGAACCAATCATTACAAACTACAAACAAATTATATAGCTACTTTTTATTCTGGGCTATTTACAACTATAAGCATAAATTGTGATTTAAAAGTTAGGTACAAAAAAATAAAATTTACCTAAGTACAATAATTTACTAAAAAAAATAAAAATAAATAGCTGTACTTATAGTTTTTTTAGTAAATAGCTTTTAAAGTCTTTTGTTTATTTACTTAAAGTTAAGAACGAAAAAAAAAATTAAGGAATGTTTTTGCAGTAAATAAGATACTTTTTAGTTAATATTAGTTGCTAAGCTTGTACACATTTGAAAACTTTAATAAACTGTATACTGTTTATTTTTTCTTTTTATAAAAACTAAACAAATATCTAAAAGCATATTCAAATAAGACATATTTAACTTATTTGTGTATTCTTTTAGTATTTATCATTTAAAAGGTATAATTTAAAAGCTTTTTGTAAGAACTAAACTTAAAATTTAGTTACTAAATGAATATATCTTTTTGACATTTTGGACATACAAAATGTTCTCAAAAAGCGGTTTTTGCTTGTTTAGCAATGTCATCAAAAAATGTACCTCTTAAGCTTTTTTAACACTGAACAAAAAATAAGCTTCATTAAATTAGTAACATTAATATGGAATATATTTTACGTTAAAATGATAAAAAATAAATTTAAAATATAAGGTCTAGACTTTTACTCATAAAGTTTTTGTGTTTGTTTGTTTTTAGTTTTATTTGAAATCATTCAAAAGGCAGTTCATGATGTTTTCTTAAATTTGTCTTATTAGTAAATTTATAAACTTTTTAAACTAATACTACTTAGCTCTGGCTTGTTTCAAATAATAGCTAAAATAAAGTTTATACAATTTGTATTAAATGCATTAAAGCAGGGATTCCTTAACTGGGCCAAGTGGCCTCCTTGGGCCATTACAGAAATTTAGGGGGCCATAAGAAGCAAAGGAGCCAAAGGGGGACATGGGAGTATAGGGCCACAGGAAGGCCATGAGGTCATAAATTGAAACTTATACTAGATATTCTTTACTCGATGATTAAAAGCAAAAATAAGGTTTTAGGCATTTTTAGTGGTAGTTTTTTAGAAAATCTTATTGGTGGGGACCAAAGCTTTTTTGATTTTATTTTAAACGGGGCCTTTTGAAAAACAGTTTGGGAAACCCTGCTTTAAAGTATAGTGTTGTTTGATATAAGTACTAAAAAGACCTTTTTTTGATCGTATAGATATACTATTTTTCTTTGAGGAATGACAAAATAGACTTTAACTTAGCTTAAAAAATAATCTTATAATATTTAAAACATTAAACTGAAACTTCAAGCTTTTTCAATTGAACACATTAAATTTAAAACTCAGTCGTCTTATTGAACACATATATTCAAAAACATCATTTTATAAAATTGGTTGTTTTATTTCTTTAAATCTACTTAATCAAGAGGGTTTCCTGTATCAATACTTTTTGTATTCAAAAACTTACCTATATGATCAAAGACATACACTTTAGTTTTGGAAAAACTAAATTATATCAAAATATAGAAACAAATTATACTATTGTTTTTCTTACTTTAAAACTTAATAATTTTTGAAAAGTTTTAATAATTAGGCAGGAGTTAGGAAAAAAATGTAAAAATGTTTTAACTGTTAAGAACTTTTAAAAACTTGTTTGATATAAATACAACTATAATGAATTAGTTCATAAACTAAAAAAAAATAAATTATTTATTCATTTTGATTCAAATTCTTTTTTATTTTTACAGAAGTACGACAAAAACGGATTAAGACGAGCTTTTTTTGGTTGCACAGTTCTTCAGCTTGTTTTTGGCTGCTTTTTCTACACTTTAGCAATTTTTTCAGTGACAAATAAAAAAAAAACAATAGAAGAAAGTTGAAGAAAAGCGAGTTTTAAGAACCATAAAATAAAAATTCGACGAATCTAAACTTATTACTTATTTTATTGGATTTTTACTTTTTTTTTCATTGCGCTGGTCGCAAAGTATTTAAATAATTAAAAGCGTAATATAAATGCTTTTTGTTTTAATTTTCGTTTTATTTAAATAAGACTTTTGTGAGTTCATTATAGTTTTAAGAATGCGCAAATTAGTTATTATAGTTTACTTGACATTACTGCTAGCAACTTACTTAAATAAGGTTAAACTTTTCGACTTTCATTTAAATATTTTGATTTTTCAACACTTTTTTGTCAATGATTATTTACAAGTTATAAACAAAACTATCAATAAGCGTTCAAAACAAAAATGATTTTATAATAAACGTTTCAATTTTTTTTGTTTAGGTAACAAAAACACAGTTATTTTAATACTTATTAACTTCAAATTTTTACTACAATTAGTTTTCATACTTAATGCCAATGAAACAGCTTTTATTTTAAATTCGTTTTACTATTTACCTAAATTCTAAATTAAATTTAAAAAAAAAATTAGACATTTTCTAACGTTTGAATCTTTTGTATTAACGCTACTTATTTTCTTGAAAATTGATTTCATTATCCATTGTAATTTTTAATTGCAACAAAATCAGATTTTTTTTATTTTTCAGCTTTCTTTAATTAATATTATTAAATTTTTACATGCTTACATAAAATTTTATTTTAAACACCATTAATGGAAGCTTTTTAATACACTAAATTTATTGGTGTTTGCGGAAGCAGTCTTACTTTTTTTTTTTTAACAAGTTATTCTAAGCACAAAATAAATTTATTTTTTTATTTTTTGTTGTTGATGTTGCTTATTTATATTTGCTTATGAAATAATCATTTTTTATCTGTTTTTTTTTACAATTAAACGTTTCTATTACAAACATCTATCTTCTACATACATGACTTTTTTTTAATCTATAAGCTAGTTTGAATTATAACTTTTTAATATGTTTTATGAAAGCTAATTTTAGTTTACTTAACTTTCCTTTTATAAAAATTCCTATTGCTATTTCTAATTTTTCATAATTTTCCAAAAAAATGAATACGAAACTTTTACTTTCGTATAGTACTACTGTATTGTGTATTACTTAAAAAACATTCACAGTATAAATCTATTATTTTTTGTTTACTGTTTTAGTAAAAGTATAAAAAAGATTACACACAATAAAAAAAAAATAGTGAAGTGAATGAATTGTTGTAAGTTTTTAACTCGTCCTTTTTTTTTATTATTTACTTCAACTGTTACTTTCTCAGTCATAAACGTTAAAATAATTTTAATTATTAATACATAGTTTTACCTGTAGCCTTGAACTTGATAGTTTTAGTAAATACTTTAACTGACTGATAAATTTTATATCTCTATTAATTAAAAGCTTCGCTTTTAGTTGTTTGCTAAAAGTATTAAATCTCAAAATAAAATGAAATCGTGGTTACGTGTATTAATTAAAAATTCATTTTATTTTGTTTCTGTATTTGTAAGAGACTAAAGAATATGATAAATTACTAAAAACACTAACTAAGAATGATTAAAATGTAACAACGAATAGAAATTTTGTTATTGTACCTTTTGTGACTTACTTTGGTTTTAATTAAAAAATTATCAATTAGCATCAAAAGAGTCAAATAAAGTGCAAAAATTAACATTAAACAAGCCCAAATTGGCCTTAAATTAAAAATTTAATTGTTATAGCTACTTTGTTTGAGGTACTTTCAATTGAACTTGTTTGATGGTGGTTTTTGTTCAAAGTGGTTTTATTTTGAATACCTCCAGTTGTTTTTAAGTTATATAAGTCAATTAAAGGTAAAAATTTTGGAAACAACTATTTGCTCGTGAAACTTGGTAGCTCCGTTCGTTTTCGTCTTTTAAAACTAAACTTTTTAACTTTTAATAAGAGTTAGTTATTTATGTTAGTTAGTTATTAATTATTAGAGTATGTTATTTTACTTGAGAACAAACATGTAATTATAAAACAAACTTAAAGTAAACCAAGTTAAACTGTTTACTTTATACTATTAAACGATACTTCTATCAAAATACTTCTTTTTAACTTCATAAACAAGTTTGTCTTTAAAAGTTTTATCGTTTACATATAAAAAAATTTATAACTGAAAATAAAATTTTGTAAAATTTTACTCATTTTTTCTAATTAGTCTTTTTTTTAATTCAAACCTACTTAACAAGTTAATAAAATATAAGTATGTGAGTAGAATCCTCTTATGAAACTATATATATATTTATTTATCAAGTAACAGTCTTATACAGCCATTTCGTATATGAGCCATATCTACTATAAAATATCTCATATACGAAACGGCTGTATAAGACTGTTGTTTGTTATATAATTAAATAGATATTTAGATCCAATTTTACTTTTCGAGCACTATTGATCAAATTTTTTTTGTTAAATTAATAGTATATATATAAAATGTAGAAACAAAAGATTTATAAACATTCTATAAAAATGGAAGCACGAGAAATCTAGAACCTAGTTCTTAAAAGATTTAGTTTTTACTTTAACAATTTACTTCTTCGAAAAGCTGCTAAAAAGCCATTGTATAACGGTCAATTTTTTATGCTTAAAAATCTTTTTTGGCTACTAGTTTTATGTTTTTAAATGTAAAGCTTTTCGTACAAATACATTATTTTTGTGTGAACTTTTGTGCATAATAGTATATAATTTATAAATCAAAGAACGCTCTTTTGAAAACTTTTTGATAAAACAAAAGAAGCAGACATGTCTGAATAAGCTAAAAAATTAAGCATATAACTTCAAAAACTCGTTTTTTTTCGAAATTAAGGCCAATATTTAAAACTAAAACTCTAAAAAATACTTGTATAGAATCACTTAACTTTATTCTTTAGCTTAAGATGTCTTTACAAGTTTATTTTTTCACTTACGCTTAAATTCATTCAGCCTTCCCACAGGTGATGTGTGTATCCGAAGCTATAAAAAATTAAAGCGCAAATTGCGGAAATTTAAGACAGCAAACGCGGCTTGTATGTCATCAACGACTGCATAATTCTGTTAAAGTTCAATCAACTTAACAAGCCATGAAACTCAGCCAAAAGAGCATTATCCAAGGTACTGTAGACTTCAGCGGTGTTCTTTCATACAGCGGCTTGTCAATTACTCACAGCATGCTTTCCGATTAAAAAATTAAACAAGCCGCTTGTAAACATAAAAGAAGGAGATAGCTTGTAGATCCATTTAAAATGGAAAATAATTAGCGGTTTCAATGATGTGTTTGTAAAATTCCAGCCTTCCAATTTATCAACTGCATGTATCTGTAAGCACTGCACTTAAATATAATTAAGTTGTATGTTCCATTTATCTACTATAAAGACGAAGATATTGCTTAACAATTTATAAAAATTTAAATTTTATACGAAAACAACAATTTGTAAGTGAAATAACTTCTTTATTTTCAATATCTTTTCAACTATTTTACATCAAGCTAATAATTGTTTTAACTAGAATTATAACTTATTAAGCTACTGACCATTTACTAAACAGATTAAAATGTGTGCCTAAATTGCTAAAAGAGGACAATTTAAATTTTAAAAGTTTTTAGAAACAGCTTGCTTAATTTGAGCAATGTTGTTTTAATTACATTTTCTAAAATAACGTAATAACAACAGCTTTTAAAACTTTAAAAAGGCTGTTTTTTTCGATCAAAATACAGAAAATTTTAGACTTCAAAACAAAAGATAGTATAAGTTAAAACATGGTAAGATCTTAGTAATAATTTTATAAGCATACAATGCAAAACTGAAACATAAAAGCAAAATATTTTAAAGATATCTAGGAATTAGTTAAATTTTGTTTATAAATAAACTAACAAAATAAAATAAAATATTTTTTTTTTCCTAAATGTTTAAAGTTATTCTAACTTTTATTGTGGTAGTAACAAAACAAAAATTGGTTAAACTGTGAATAATAACGAAGTAAAACAAAACATGATATTATATTATTTTCTTTAACTTTTCTTTTCTCAAGGTATAAATACTATTTTATATCTAAACTTAATAAAATAATTAAAAAAATCCTTTTATTAAAACAAAATATAACTGTATTTTTCTAAAATTTAAAAAAATATTTTCACTTATGACGAAAATAGCTATTTTTTCTAAAATTATCAAAACATTTTTTAATTATATCTATTCAATATTAGTAATTGCTTATCTATCTTTTCTAGCTAAAGAATTTTGTTTGTACACTTCGTACCCTGTTTGTACCTTCGTACACTAGCTTTAAATTAGCATTAGTTTAATATTCAGAATCTGTTTATTAACTGATTAATAAATTAAACTTTTTAACAAAAATAAATATTTTTTGAATAAAAGATTCTTAAATATATACAATATACATATAGCTTTCGTATAAATATATAGTTTTCGTAAACGGGTTTAATTTTCTATCAATAACTCAAGTATGTTTGTTTCTTTTTGTCCAGTTTTTTTGTAAGAATTTAAATTCACTGAATTTGTTATTGTAGGTACAGAAATTCAATTGTATAAGTTATTCAATACGTAATGTTAGAAAAAAAAAGCAATATATTTAGGTTTTTTATTATAATCAACACAAAGTACTTATTAAACAAAATCGCGTCTTTTATTTAACGGTAGTTTATAATCTTGTCCTGGACATGACTTTAAACTGTATCCTGGTGTATGACTCGATAACCGAAAGGTTTTTTCGTACACCAGGTCCTTAGACCAAATATTTGAGCGCTTTTATTTTCGTTCAATAAAAAATAATATTAATACAAGTATAAACAAAATAGAATTTGTACTAACGATTGGCTTTTAATTTGACTAAGTACTATAATAGTTCCACCAAAATGAAGTAGACGTAAGGAATTTTGAGACTATTAATTTGTACAACTTAATTAATTTAAAGATTAGTTTTATATTACCATTCGATAAAAATATTTGTACATAAAAAAACTAAAAACTAACTAGTTTTAGCTACAAAAGTAGTGCTTATTTCATACTAATACTTTTTACAATTTAAACCAAGTTATTTTAGTTTTTATTATAAATAAATTTGACACACTTATCAAAATTTTGTATTTAAGTTAACATTGCATTCTATGTTCTTAAACTTAGAATAAATAATGTTGATGAGTTTTATTTTCAATCGTTATATAATAAAATAACCAACAAAAATAAAACAATCAGTTGTTTATAACAGACTAAGACACAAACGAAGCAAAAAAACAAATAATGAGGTTTATTTTAACTTAACTTCGTTTACTTTAACTTTATAAAACATACAAAACAGAAAGGGCCGAGATTTTTGTAAAAATAAACTTTTGAATGTTGCAAGAAATCGAAATACTTTACCAAAAAAAAATATTTTTTCAATTTGTAAATTATAACAATAATTTTTACAGCAGGAGGTTTTATCCAAAGCTGACTACTAGTATATCTAATATCTTCTCAATTGGTTATACTTAGGTTCTGTACCTTTTTCAAAAACCCCAAACACGCCTTATGTACTACTACTGACAAACACAACTGCATTTCACTTTTAGTTTTATTAGAGTTGTCTTTTTCTCATTAAAAGCATCAGAATTAATAATACTTTCAATAAAACTTTATTTAAAAAATGTGCTATTTCTAACATAAACATTAGGAAGACTACTTTAGTTAGAAACAAACCTCTGCTGAACAAAACTTTATGTAGGTTTTGCCCGTCCAGTATGCTTTCAACTACGTTAACAGTTACCTATCGTTTAGAAAAATAATAACCATAAAAAATTATCAATTAAATTTGGAGTTTTAATGCAATTCATTTTATATGAACCACTTACAGCTACTAAAAATTCCTTTTTTGTGATACAATCGGAACAAAAAATTTCTTTATTATTCATACGAGAAAAGTCATCATTGAAAGATTTTTTCAACTGCTTTTAAAAAAAATATTGTCTTTTCACAAAACAACTCTACTTTAGATAGTCCTCTTGTTTTTCCATATGTATCTTTTTGAAACCGTTTACTTATTTAAGAGCTAGAGCTGTATATAGCATTACATTAAAAGGCTTTAGCAAAGATTACAAAAAGCTTTAATTATGTTGTTTTACATAACTAATATCTGCCATTTTACTTCTTCTGCTGTAAAATTTTATATTAATAACCTTAATAAAGTATTGATATCTTTAGCTGATCACTAACTTTAAAACTAGCTGGAAAATTTTCAAAGTCACTTTTAAAAGATTCATGCCATATATAAGTGAATAACTAGAACTCACCGTAGGTCTAATTTACATAAACATAACCGAGTACTTAGAAAACGTACTTATTTTTTTTTAGTTTTAACGTTGTTGTTAAATCTCTAAACTAATTGTTAAAAAGTCTACTGAGATACTTAAATTTTATCTTTACCAATCAAATTAAGAAGTTTGTTTCTGATTGCACACTTTATCAAGTATTTTTTCATTATATTAAAATACTTTAAGTTTTTTTCCTGATGTAATTTAAGTATGTTATAAAACATTGATATATAAGCTGGTACATATTTACTCTAGTGTTATTGATTATTACATAAGTATAACTTCATTAAAAGTTAAAACAATCAAACTGATCAACACAGTAAATAAACTGTTTTTGTTGAAATATTTTAAAGTTTTTTCATTAAGAAAAGGCAATCTTTTAAGACAAACGTTTGTCAAAATTAACTGTGCACACTTTAATAAACACCACTGTAGATAAGCATTTGTTTTTTGTTTTGATAAGTCGGATGTAGTTTATAAGTAAACATTTTTGAATAAAGCTTTGTCACATAAAAGCTTATTAAATTAATTATATTTTCTAATCTGTTTTTTTGTAAATACATATTAAAGTTTCATTAACAAAACATCATTTTTTATTATTTTTATTGAACTTCCTGCAAACAATTGATAATTAAAAAACTTATAAATAAATTTGATAAAAAAACGGCAATAATTAGGCATCGTTCTGAACAACAAACATATTTTAATGTTTGAAATTAAATATTTTTTACATGAAAATATTAAACTTTTATTATTGAAAACGATTGCTAATATTGTCATTGAGTGTCAATTACTTCATCAGACTAAAAACAAAATTGTTTTGCCTAGTTTTTGCAGACATAATATTTTAAATTTTAACGGTTTTTTACTTTTATTATTGTAAAAAAAATGATAAATTTTTGCTGTCACTTGTTTTAATAGTGTAGTCAGATTCAATGGCCTCGATCTAAGAGTTAATTTAGATTTAGAAAATTATGTCTACAGTAACCTCTCGCTTATTTACGCACATTATGTCCACAGAAAAAACGCGTAAAGGTACGAGAGATCGTAAAGATACGAGAGGTACCAAATATACTTACTATAATGGCTGTTTTTTGATATTACTTCCAGTTAAAAGCAGACTGGGAATTTTCCCACTTTTAAAAATCTTTTTGCTTTATTTATAAATATGAAAACAAATATAAAACTATAAATTTATTTAAAAAGGATTTAAACTTATATAAAATAATAATGCTTGTAGAAAAATATATGATATGTTTACTAAAAAACTTATTTGTGTTAAGTGTAAGCTCTATATTTATTAAGTATCACTGCTACTTTTTGCTAGGAAGTTTCATTAGATTTCTTTTTTAAGTGTTTATTCTCGTGATATGATCTAGAAGATATGGAACAAGAGTGCTGTATTATTTTTTTGTGTTTTAAACTCTCATTAATACTTTAGTTATTTAACACAGTCATATTTCTTTAAGAACCTTAATTTAATCTCTTATTGCTAACAAAATTTCTGATATACTGAGGTATAACTAAATGTTTATCAATTAGTCAAGGAACATAAGTTTACAAAGCCTAAAGATATAGAGAGGTGAGTTAGCATTTAAAAACATGTTTTAAATTAAAAATATACAATAAACCTAATTTGTGAAATATTAAAAAATATTTTTTGAATTTTTTAGAATTCTAAAATGCGTAACTAAACGAGAGTGCGTAACGTCACGAGTGCGTAAAGATCCGAGAGGTTACTGTAATCTATTTTCTTAAGGAATATATACATTATATATATATACATATCTGTTATGTGGATTTCAGTTACTCAAGATAAAGTTTTTGTTATTTTATGATCAAAATCAAGTTCATAGAGTGTATAAACGAACTTTTTAATTTTTTATCTTAATGTTATATTTACCAAAAAAATAGTTAAGAATGTACATAATTTTAAAGTCAAACTAATTTTTGTAAAATGAATTTATATAAAGTTATGCTAACATTCAAGTACTGCGGTGACTTCTTCAAAGAATTTTATATGAAACATTGGATATTTTAACTAGTTTATCAAAAAAACATGCGAAAATGTCAGAGTATTAGTGTAAATATAAATTTCCAACTAAATTACTCCAAATCATTAAAAAGTTACTATGAAAATTTGAAAACAAATATTTCAAAAAAAAAACGTAAGTAACACTCAATTATAATTTGATAACATATAGTTTTAATAAAACACTTTTAAATTTATAACAAGTTATATTTTATTCAAAAATGTTAGAATACACTTTTTTTCGTTTTTTAAAAGTCTTTTTTAACAAAATATTTATAAAAGGTATATCTTATGAGAAATATTAACATTTAATAAAAAAATAGAAAAAAATAACTACTTAATAATCTTAACATAAGATAAGATTTTTACCAGTTTTTATGACAACAAGTATTTATAAAATTCTTAAAAGTAACATGTTTAATATATCTTTTAAAATGTGTGTCTGAACCAATACTTCCCAACTTAGAGGGCAATATGGGAAACCCAGGTACAAATCATGATAACTTAAGGTAAATTTTATAAATTTAAACAAAGTTTTTACTAATTATATTATTTTTTTTATAAAAACATAATTAATCAAATTTAATAAACAGTTTTTCGAAAATTGATTTCACACATTTTAATATTTCAAGTTAGTTCAACATCTAAATCAGGGTTTGCCAAACTTTTATTTTCAAAAATTTTCTTTTTAAGTAATTTCAAAAGCTATGGCCCCTTCCAATAAGATATCTCAAAAAACTACCATTAAAAATGCCTAAGATCTTCTTTTTTCTTTTCATCATCACCTCCAAAATATCTATTGTAAGTTTAAAATTAAGACCTCATGGCTCCCCTATGACTCCTTTTACTGCTCATGCCCCCTATGCTGCTTATGGTCCCTTAATTTCTGTCATGGCCTTTAAGGGTAAACTTTAGGAAACACTTAGGGAAACCCTGATCTAATTAGACGCTAAAAAGAATGTGTATAGCAATAATAATTTAGTCTATTTCTAGCGTTGAATTCTTTATATTTTAATTGCTGTGTTATACAAAATACAAAAACCTATTTGAAAACCATAAAACAACGTTAATATATAATTTTCCTCAGAAGTTATAAAAATTACAGTTGAACTAAAATATCATAGTTGTGATAAACGAAACTCGTATTAAACTACTTTACGTAAACAACATGTATTAAGTTTAGTAATAAAAAAAGAAATTCAGAAGCGTTATAAAGCTTATTAAAATTTATTCTAAGATGTTTTGTATTTAAAATTTACCTTTTATATCTTATTATTTCAAAAGAAAAACATTATTTGCTTACTTAATATTTACTGCAATATATTCTAACTTATACATCATTGTAAGTGAAAATATTTTAGTAAAAAAAAAGAAAAATAGTTCAATTAATACTTTTCTTATAGGTATATTTTGTAATATTCAAATTTAGCACAACAATAACACTACATTAGTCTTTATGGACTAAAACGTAATTCAGAATTTTAACAAAACAACACTTTGCGTTATACATTTTACAAAAATAAAACAGTATAGTATTCATAGCTTCAGATAGCTAAAACTTAGTAAATCCAGTACAGAATTAAAAATATATATGAAATTGTAATAAAAGGAAATAGATCTAATTGATTTTATGTGACAAAACTATGTAAAAATAGTACTTTTAGCTATAAACATAGCATCAACTTCAGACATGGCCTAGATAAAAATAATTTCATTTTTGAGTAAGCACAGTGTTTATTATACAGTGTTATTTTAGTATACAGTGGTGACTTTAAAAAAAAATTGATTCTTAATCTGAGTAAATGATCTGCATATTTCTACTTAGTTCATTAAAATAAATAAAAATTTTAGTAAAATATATAACAAAGAAAATATATGACTACTTAATATGCCAAAAAAAAAATTTTTTCAATGAATTATGCCAATATGTCAAAAAATTCTAATATAATGCTTTTGAAATTATATTTGCAAAATACAAAAAAATACTTTGCAATAGTGATAACCTATATTATTAAAGTAAGTATAGCAGTAAAAAAGCAATGAAATTAAGTCGATTTTCGCTAATTAAATGCAATACCATACAAATTATGACCTGAAGAGTTAAAGCAATTGTACGAACATAAAAAAACTTTTTGAGGTATGACTTGAACAGAACAAACTTTTATTTTCAATTCACTGACTTTGATAAATCTAACACACTCGAGCCAAGTGTATATAAATGGATGTTGACATACCTCACATTTGATTGAAGAACTGAGCTGTTCAATTATATCAGGATAGTTTTTAATTTTTAAACGTACTTCAGAATTAATTTTTTTGAGTTCTTTCATGATGAAACGGGCGCTTATTTCTTTTAGAGAAAAGACTTCATGTTCTTCACTTGACTTTACAGGCTGTTCTTCGAGTAGAGGATTGTGTTCGCAATAAAGCTCATTTAAGAACATTGATGTGATTGCTGTAGGTAGTATTTGTACGCAGTTACATCCAATATCAAGTACTTCAAGATGTTTTAAATTTGCTATAGACTCTGGTAACACAACTACGTTGTTGTGGGGTAGTAATAGTTTTCTTAAAAGAATAAGATTGCCAATATTATTTGGTAAAACTTCTAAACTGTTGTTGTCTAACAAAAGTTCTTTCAATTTTTTTAACTCAAATAACTCCTCAGGAAGAACTTCTAACTTGTTGAAACTTAATACTAAGACTTCTAAAGATTTAAGTAAAGTAATTTGTTTTGGAATAATATTTAAAAAACAATTTCTTAAATTTAGTGTAGTGAGTTCTCTTAAATTTTTTGAGCACAAACCGCTTATATCTGCAAGAGGGTTTGAATACAAAAAAATTCTTTGCAAAGTTGAAATTTTAGAAATAACATTAGGTACAGCTTCAAACTTATTGTTTCCAAGATTTAAGCATCTTAAGTTGTTCAACAGCTGTATAGTAGTTGGTAAACTTGAAAGCTTATTGTTCCTTGCATCTAAAGAAGATAAACTTTGAAGAACACCTATTGAATCTGGGATGGCATCTAATTTCTTTCCAGCTAGTTTGAGATTTTTTGTTTTACCATGAAGCAAACGAACAAAATTAGTTTCTTTTCGTGACATCAAAACGCCTAAAAACGTGTGAAAAATTAAGTTAATCTCATATCTAAAAAAAAAATTAAGCTAGTTTATAGGGATGTAGTTATATTTTATAGTTTATTGAAAGACAAAAAGACGCTCAAAATATTTGGTCCTAAGACCAGGTGTACAAAAAAACATTTAGGTTATATTGAGTCGCACACCACTTGGATAACTTTTAACGTCTTGATCATGACACTTAGTTTCTTTTTTAATAAAATTATAGAGACTGTATTCCAGTTTTAGTCGGTTTTTTATCAAAACTATCATCTTTAAACTATTTTACAAAAGTTTATCTTTGGAATAAATAGTTAGTATATAATTAATGCTACAACATATTGAACAATAACATAAATAAAGTGATCACTAAAAATAATTTTTCTAATGTTTTCTAAAGAAAGCAGTAATAAATAAGCATAAGCTAGGAAAGTTTCTATGAAATAGTACAAAACACAAAAGCAATAAAAATAACTTTTGTTCAAAAATAATCAAATACTATGTTCTAATCTTAGTTGCTATAATCACCCAAGCATAGAGCCAGATAGTAATTGTTATGCTAGTTTTACACTCCTTTTATCTAAACTTGACTCAGGCATAAAAACCTAGGCCACTTAAACAGAAGACATCAAAAGAAAGTTAATACTTTATTACAAATGGACATTTAAATGTGCAACTAATAAATAAAATAAAAAGTTAATTAAACATAGTTTTTCTTGCATTTAAACAAAAAGATACCTCAATGCAGAAAAAGAGCATAAAATTTTAAAGTGTTTTAGTATTGAAAGTAAGATTGCAAAAAATTATATACTCATTAAAAACAGTTACTAGATTAACTAGTAAAAATAAATTATAGTAAAAAAAATCAAGACAATTTAGAAGCTTCAATTAAAAAAGAAATAAACCTATACAAAATTGATAAAATTATTAGATATTTTTTTATAGAAAGCATATTCAAAATATGGTTTTGAAAAGTAAGTAAACATCTGCAGAAGTTAGTAAGGATAAATATTTAATTTACTTTATTATAATACTTTTTAGATATTTTTTGAATTTTACCAAAAAATATTCGATCTAAACTAAACTTTTAAAGTTTAAAAAGAAAATTTTCTACCTTCTAACACAAAACTACTTCTTGAGGTAATTGTTCCTACAAAATCAATGTTCTGTGGAAAAAATTATTTTGCAAATTTCCATTTTAAAAATCATGTTTGCAAGTTATTTTTCTATTGATTGTTATAACAAACAAGTTATTTTTGGAAACTTTAGAGTTATGAGTAAGTCATTGTATTGTATCTCATTAACTATAATTATCTTCACCGTTACTATCATTATCTAAGTAATTTGAAAATAAATTAACTTAAAACATAAATAAAAAGTGATTTTTTATGAACAATTTTTTATTATTTTGAAATGTAAATATAAATTTACATTAAAATGAGTAGTGCAAATAAGGATGAGAGCCTATTGAATTTCCTATTGAGCAATAAAATACAATAAGCCTCAGATTAATTCCAAAATATTTTACTGAGCATGTGGTCTCAAGTACAAATATTCAGTAACCTACACACTGAGAACTTTAAAGCTAAAAGACTTTGTTATACACATGCCCTGCCTGTTAGGTTTAAGGATGGTAAAACCAGGTTTATGTTATCATTACAGCCAAGCACAACAACCACTTTTCCAGTTTATAAATTTATTAAAGTGTTACAAAAACAACACTACTGCTAATTTGACCAACAGTTGACCAGGGGATTAGTCAAAAGACATAACAGGCATACATAAGAAAATTCTTGTATTACAACTTGATATTTGAGAAAATGCACTTAAAAGAGCAGCATGGAAAACTAAAATGTTTTAAAGCAAATACACTGACCAATCTCTTCCTACAAAGACTGAATTCTTGTTGCACACAAAAAAAAATACCAAAGAGCAACTTTTCAAATATGAGATTTGCAGCAAATTGTTTGCAAAGAAGTCAATGAAAGACCACAAGAAAAGGCACACCAGAGAAAGACATTCGAACCATTTTAGGCATTGCAGTTTGTAAACAAGGTATCAAGTCAAAGCATCAATGAGACTTTGAACATATCAGAGATAATGAAGTTGCCTTGGATAAAAAGGATCAAATGATGAATCATGGCAAAAAATTAAAGGTTTAATTTGCCGATGGTGAGAGAAAAATCCTTATAAATGAGAAAATATAAAAGGTATGAATCATCTAGCTGCAAACCTGAGTTGGCAGGCATTAGGTGGTGGTATATTAAACTTTGAAAACAAAAATATTCACAAGGAGCAGTTTAGTTTTAAACCTTCATAATAAACCAGAAATATTTAGTGTAAGTTTTGAATTTCTTGTGAATTGTACCTAAGATCTTTTTTAGTGGTCTTTATTTCAAATCTAAAAATATCTAATGTAAGTTTCAAAATTTACTTTTATTAAAATAAATTTGCATGTTTCTTGGCTGCAAGTTTTATCTTTAATGGGCCATATCTCATTAAAACAAAAGCTTGTGGGCTGCTTAAGGCAATTGCATTTTCCACACTACAGAGTCTGCAAATACTTAAGACAGCAGAATTCACTACTTGTCCTTGATTATCAAAATATAAAGCATAAAAATCTGACATACCAGGATTGACACTCTTTTACCCTTAAGAGCATGTACGAAAGAGTGTAGAGATTTTTTACTTTTCAGATAAGAAAGATGATATACTGATCAAGGTTTTAAATGCATCTAATTGCTCATCCAGTGCAGAACACTTGGTCAATAATTCAACTTGTGCAAACAGTTATAATCTAAATAGATTTAAAATTATCAAAGCTTGTAGTAATGTTTTCAATTTGATTAAATTAAAAGCCATTTGTATTTTATTAAGGAAACCTGTTTTATGTAAGCAAAAAGATTTTTGACTATGCTGTTTCTTTATTTTTGTAATACTTTATAAGTGTTATTGTCATTATATTGATAAATAGTTTTACTGTAGATTAATTAAAATGTAAGTAAACTTAAATGATTTAAATTGTTACTAAATGCTTTTGTCTCTTATTATTCTCTTGATTACTTTATCACTAATTGATTACTTGGTTACTATATAAGTTTTTAAAATCTTATCTCTTGTTAGCTTTGTACTCTACAGATGAGAATTGCTCGAAATATATCTATTTTTATTGAAATTGTGTGTCTTGTATACCTTATTGTATAATTGTATACTGGTCACTTGTGTTCCAAAATTCAATTTTTTTAAAAACCCTGTATTGTTTGAATAAGAAAACTAGCAAATGTAAATATGTTGTGGTCAACATTACATCCTCTTAAAGTATTATGCATCAGCTTACAAACTAAACTTATCATTGAATTTTATCAAACCAGTTTTTATTTGAAACATATGTTGCTGGAGTCTACCAGGTACACAAAAAATATACCTTATTATTCTTTTATGCATTTAAACCACTAGTTTGAAAAAAAATTTCAGCACCTGCCCACTAACGAATTGTTTCTAAAATTCAAAACTAGGTTCTATCAGTTTCAACTTTGGTGCAAAATGAAATCTACAATATTTAGTTTGTCTAAAATGTATTTAAGTTAGCATCAAACTACCCAGGCAACTTAATGTAATTAATTTGTACTTTTACATTTTGAACAGTTTTTTTAGCTAGAATTATAATGTTTATTGAACGAAAAACAAAAAGCGCTTAAATATTTGGCCCAAGGATTTGGTGTTAAAAGTCATTTCCAGGACAAGAAAAAAAAATACGAAAAAAATCAAAAATTTTTAAATCAACAATGATCCAAGACTCCAAGAGTAAACCTAAGTTTGTACAGTTTAAAAAATTAAATGTTTAAATTTTTTTTTTCTTCTTTTTCTATCTTAGATGATTAATTAACTAAAACTTTTTTCAGCTTTTATGAAATCTTTTCATTTTAAAGTTTTTAAAACAAATTTAAAAAAAAAGTATTTCTTAGGATTTTCGATAACTCGTACTTGGCAGAACATGAGTTTTTGATGGTGAATCACATCTAATACCATAGTTCAAAACTACTTTTAAAACCTTTAAATAAACCTAGCATAATTTATTACTACGAGTTTTTTGGCAGTTAAATAAATAATATTTTACATAATTCTACTATAAAGAAATGCTTTGTAAATTAAAATATTTAAGGTAAGGTAAAAACAGTTTATTTTAAGAAAACGTTTAAGCATAACTCTACTTTATTATCTCACATCACACTCTTATCTTAAAAAAAATTAAGCAAAAATTTATTTTTAGCAAAATTATTAAAATTTAAGCAATAAAAAGCTCTGAATTGAATTTTCTCTGTCTTAGTTACTCTACCACTTGTTTTTTTGTCAATTTTTTGGCGATTTATTTCTTTATAATTATTTTACAGTAACTTGTTTTTTTGTTACTGATATCAAATAAAATAAAAACTTTTAAAAGCTTAAGTAAAAAAGTACAAAACAAAACAAAAATTATAAAAACATCAATCTGTTGCAAATCTACGCATGTTGAGCCCGAATTATGAAAAAAGTAAACGGTAGGTGAGATGCGTAGTTATAGTCAGCTTAAAAATTTGTCATTAATATATTGTAAAAAAGCTCAGTAGTGGTCAATTAATGGATAATAAATTTAGTTAATATTGTTGAAATGAACAAACACTTTAAAATATAATAAACTTTTTGATAAAATAATTTTTAATTTTTTGTTATTTACTTAAGTTGTTTATTTCAACAATATTAACTAAATTTTTTATAAATTTATTGACCACTACTGAGCCTTTTGATTGACCACTTTTTAGTTCATTAATAAAACTATTTTTGTTTATAGTTTTGTTAGTTCATTGCTTTAGACTTAAAATTTTGACATTGAATTTTTTTTTAAGTTAAAGTAAATAGTTACATGTTATACACAAGCAATAAGGACAAGACATTAAACTGTATCCAAGAGGTGTACGATCGATAACCGAAATGTTTTTTCGTACATCACGTACTTAGATTAAACTTTTTGAGCGCTTTTTTTTTTGTTTAATAAACGATATAGATAGAAACACATAATAAATAAAAAATTTCTGAAATTTAAATAACTGTAACAATATTTAAACTGTTTGAAAGTGAAGAGATGACTTTACAAATGTAGTTTTTTGATGAAACTTTATTTAAGTATTTTTTTTTATTAGCTATACTTCAGTTTTTTAATTTAATAGATAGCTAAAAATTGTTACTCGAATATAGTATTCACTAAAAAAAAAATTATTGTTTTTACTTAGTAAATTTTAAATATTATATAAACTAGTGGTTTCAAACTTTTTTGAAAAGCTATACTCTGTAAATTATATGACTATATCATAAATAAAAAAAAAAAAAAAAAAAAAAAAACTCATTCTGGCAAGAATGATATGGTCAAGGATGTTATTAGATGCAAAGCTATGTGACAGGTTACTATAGTAATTGTTCTATTTTATTTATTTTTTATTTATGATATAGTCATATAATTTACAGAGTATAGCTTTTCAAAAAAGTTTGAAACCACTAGTTTACATAATATTTAAAATTTACTAAGTAAAAACAATAATTTTTTTTTTAGTGAATACTATATTCGAGTAACAATTTTTAGCTATCTATTAAATTAAAAACTGAAGTATAGCTAATAAAAAAAAATACTTAAATAAAGTTTCATTAAAAAACTAAACCTATTTAAACTTCATACTTTACGGCGCTAGCTAAGAAGAAAATGCAAAAAAAGTTAAAAAAAAAACTCTTTCTGGCAAGAATGATATGGTCAAGGATGTTATTAGATGCAAAGCTATGTGACAGGTTACTATAGTAATTGTTCTAACTTTTTTGCATTTTCTTCTTAGCTAGCGCCGTAAAGTATGAAGTTTAAATAGGTTTAATTTTTTTAAGCTATAACACTTTTCATATTTTACTTTATTTAAAAACTGTTGTTAAAGAGTTATCAATAATTTAAGACGTGTAAAAAATATTAATTTTAATACCTATATTAAAGCAATTTTCTTTTCGGACAAACCAAAGCCATACAATTTACAAGAATTCAAGGTTGGTTCAACATTTTTTGTTTATATTAGATATTACCTGATTTAAAGTGTTAAACAGCGTTAACTATAATTTGAACGTTAAATAATATAATGCCTATGTTCATTACAATAAGTTTTGCAAATATTTTTGCTCAAAACTAACAGTTTTGATAGTAAATTAAAACTAACTAGAACTGTATCACAATATACGACATATAGGTATGTTACAAGTTGAAACCTGCCAAAGTTTTCACAGATTCCGTATACCTACAGATTTTAGAGCTTAGAATTAACATGCAAATTACTATGTATCTATTGTTTATAAAAAAAAAGTTCTTTAATTATACTTTAACGTTTTTTACAGGTTGAGTACACAAAGTACTATTAAGTATTAGAAATACTAAGTTTTATATATAAATAAACATATACTATTTAACCATAATACTTTTAATTTAAAGTATACTTTTTTTTTAATGGGAACACTTTATCTGGACAGCACATGTTGCTTTAAATAAACTAAATCTTTGAGCTAGTTGTTCGTGGCATCATGATCAAGAAGAGAAGCAAACAAATACGAGCTATCTAGATAGTTATCAACAATGCTTACAATTAGTTGTCAGACTGCGCTAGCTTGAACATGTCACGACAAATGAAAGACAGAAGAGTCTCAAAATGAATTTTTAGTATATAGCTTTGAAAATAGTTTAATCTGTTATTTAATTATGTTAACGATTAACTTTTATGAACTTCAATTTATTTATTATAATAAAAAGAAATACAAAATATTGTTACAAAGTGTTATATAATGTTCTTGCTCACCCTTAGTTAATAAGTATTTCAAACAATTTCGTTCTTAAATTTTACAAATTCAGACTGGGCAATATAAGATTGAAACCATTTTCAGAAGTTTTTCTACAGAAAATATTTAAGTCTTAACTTGTTTGTGCTAACAGTTGTTGGAACGAACTTTACCGGCTTTTAGTTATATGTATAGACAACTAGGTTGTTAAATTAAAAAACACCGAGTGATATTTTTTTTGTAAATATGTATAAAAAATAACCACTTTTTTGCTTGCATAAAAGCTTTTAATGAGGGATTTTTAAGATGTAACGTAAACATAATTAAATTCTCTAGCATAATAAATGTTTAAAATTGTGTTAAAAATTTAACAAAGTAAAATATTGACTAACTTAAGTATTTTTTTATAATGTTAAATGAAATATCTTGAAGTCTTATTTGATTAATTTCATTTTATAAAATTATTTCATAAAATAACTACTATTTACTTAATAGTTTTCAAATGTACTTTACAACGAAGAATTGATTTTTGTTTATTTTAAATAGCTTTGTTTTTACTTATCTATGCGAATAAACAAAGTTTTTAAAAAAAATTTAAAGTGTCTATTGAAACTTGTTTATACTGAAAGCATAACTATATTTTTTTATGTACTTCAATACTCAATTTAATAAGCAATAAGATAAGCTTTACCTAACTTTAGTTTTATAATCTGTACGGTTTTGTGCATACTTAAAAAACATGTAATCTTTTACAAAACCATTTTTGTTAACAGAATAAGTTTTGTTAGTTTATTTATGAAATTGTACACTTTGTTTACAACTGTACTACCAGCAAAGAACGATTTATTATATTATAGGTTAATTTTAAAAGCTTTTTATTGTAAACAACAGGTAAAATTTTTATTTAATAAAAACATGCTTCTCTTACAACAGTATGATAGCATAGTTAGTTTAATACTATCTAGTTTACTTATTGAATAACAAAAACACAATAAAAAGATAACAGATTTTATTTTTTTTAAACAATTATGATTTAGAAGCCAAGCTCCAAGACTGAACTATGCAATATCATAAAAAATTTAAAAATAAACTGATTTAGTTTTAACTTGTTCCATCTGTGAGCTTTAAATTTAACCTAGAATACTTTATTAGAACAAAAGTAGGAAAAATATTGTTTCTAATTAATTAAAAAATAGGTTTTTGATTTTAGATCAGATTATAATAATTATATTAATGATTCCTCAGCTTTACAGTTGTTTCATAAATATTACTCGATTTGATATTTTTTACCTTGAGTTTTACGTTTTCAGTCTAGATGTAATATGGTTTTGACTAATATTGTTTGAGATGTTTAACTATATGCACATTTTTGGGTATACTCACAATTCTCAACCTTTTTTTTTCTTCTTTATTTGTTTTACTTTATTTTTATTTTATACTATTACTGTTAAACCTAACCCTTACCCTTGGTCGACAAACGGTTTTCGAATTTGATGGGATGGGAATTGTGCGCGGGTTAGAACTGAGCGTGTCCCACATTTTTGATCTTTAACTTCTTTGAAAGGAATTATTAGTTTTTCAAAATAGATGAAGTTCAGTTTTTATCTATTGATGCATGAAGCACATATATCTACTGAAAAACGCATAAAAAAGTTTTATCTTTGACATTTTTAGCTTTAAGTAGCTATATAAAAATCTTTCAGAAAAACTTCTTTTACTAAAAAAAAAAAAAAATTCTGCATATATTTTCTTTTTGCTTGTTACATCATGAAGTATCTGTAAGTCTTAAAATGCAAGAAAAATACGTTTCAAAACTATTTAAATTTAGTTTTTTGAACTAAACTAGAATTTTTTTATTTGTTGAAATAGAACTTACTTTTTGTAATAAATTTATTTTAGCCTTATTTTTACACAATAAAAAATTCTAATATTTAAAAGTGTTTTCTGACAAACCAAAATACTTTTACGTTTTTTTTCTTACGGTTTTTAACTATTTGGTATTTTAAATATTTTATTTTTGTATATTTTATGTTTATTTAATTTTTGTTCATCAAATAAGATTATTAATGATTAACGTCGATTTTAAAGATTTGGTGAAATGTCTATGAGAACATATGTTAAAAACATAGTTGTACTTATGCAAAGTTAATTATTTTGTTTCATATTAACTAATGAAGTTGTGTAAAACAAGTTTATTCGAGTTTTAAATTGAACAAGATATCTAAAACTAACTTTTTTGCTCCAAGTTACAAAATGTATATAATAATTTCTAATTTTTTAAAAACTATAATACTCTACTTTTTTATTTATACTAAAATTGTATATATATAATAAATATTTCAAGTATTAATGATAACAATATACGATATTCTAAACTAAAAAGTAGTTGTTTTAACAACATAATTTTTCAATTTAGTTTTCAATATACTAAAAAATGTAAAACCTTGTTTATTGTACTTTCAATGGAAAAGAGGGTTAAATGGAGCGTGAAATATAAAAACAACTTTCTTTATGTTTATAAAATTTAAAGCATGAGTGCTTTTCAAAATGCTATTTTAGTTATTCGCCTCTGGCAATGTGATTTACATTGTTGATAAAAAAAAGTCTTTCTCTCGCTATCTAAACTTTTTTTACAATCAGCTGTAAAAGGGTGTAACTCAGTTTAGAGAACCGTGTTCATCAGATGGTTTACTTTTTTGATTTTTTAAATATTTAATGTTTTTTAGTGGTTAAATTATATTAAAAAAGGTACTTTTTATTATTTTAACTAAAATATAAAACTATAGGTTACTGTAGATACTAAGTTTAGCTTTGATAATAATCATTATTATCAAAGGAATTTCTTTAAGTTCAATTTAAAATATATATATTCATAAACCTTTAACATTATGGCTGCCATCAAAAGTATGGGGTCTGCGGCCGCATTGAGCCTTGGAGTTTTGTCTGTAATTTTTTTGGTTGTTGCCATGGCTACTAACGCTTGGGTCAACGGTTAGTTTATTACTTTTCAAAGTACTTTCAATTGAGTTCTCAAACTTGTTCTAAACAAAGTTGAGTTATAGATACGATTTTTTAAATTTTCATCCATAAATGTAAGTAAACTTTCTATACTAATTTTGAATAACATGAAATAATTTATGACCATTGTTATAAACTTTTCTTGCTTCAATTCTAGTTTTTTTCTATCAAAACTTATACGTGTTAAAAATACTTCAAAAAAATAATAAAACGGTTTAATTGATCATAAAGTAACATAAAAGATTTTAAACGTTAATAGAAATAAGTACTTAACTATTTATAATACAGAAGTTATGTTTTTAAATGTATGTATGATACATAAATAACACTTTTAAAATACATCTTAATAGTAAAACTTTTAAACTTTTTTAGCTTTTGTAAAAGGCTAAAATAGATTTTTTAAATAAAAGATTTAAATTGAAATAGACTTCTCTGTTTTAATTTAGGGCAACTAATACTACTGTTTTTTCAAGTTAAAATACATACTAATACTAATATATGTCTAATTATTTTAAATTTAATATAAGTATCAAAAAATTAGTTTATCAAGTATATTTTAAGACATAAAATAAAATAAATCTGTTATTAAGTTTTACGATTTTCATATAAACAAGCTTCAAGAAAAATCTTAATTAATGATTAAGCTTAAACTGTGTAATCTATCAGAACGTAGACTTATAATTTTTAATACAGGCTTACTTTTATAAATATCTTCATAACTAGGTTTGAAAAGTTTACGATATATAGTACATCATGGGTTTATAACGCATCTCATTATAATTTAACTGAAAATAAAAAATAAACAAGAGATTTTTGAGAATAATTAAAAAACGCAAACATTTAAAACTTTTGAAAATATAGCAGATGAAAAGATATAATAATGAAAATATAGTGTTAAAAACTCCTTGTTGAAAAATTAAATTAGAGCTGTAATATATACTTACTAAATTTTTTAAATCAGAGGATAAGGATTCATCTTCTGGATTGTGGAAAAAATGTAATGACGTAGAATGTGAAAATGTTTTAATAGGAAAGTCTATTAAATACACTCACTATGGTTAGTAAAAATTTTAAAATAAAAATCTGTTTAAACTTTTTTAATTACAAAAAAAACAATTAGTTGTTTTAGTAGATAAGAAAAAAGTGTTACTTTTCATACAAAACTTTTATTATTTGAGTTAGAATAGTTTACTAATGTCAATGTTTTTACCACTTATACAAAATTTAACCAGTAGTTCATTAAAGACCTTAAATAATTTGTTTTACAAGAAATGGTTCGTGGTTTTGGTGTTTGTGGAGCCGCCATGGGAGTCTTAGCTGTTGCTCTTGGTATCATAGCAATTTTGAAAAAATCAGATGCCATCAGTCCAGGAGTTATTGCTACTTCATACTTCGTTGAAGGTTACTGTAACAATTCTTCTTTTTTTTTTAATTTTTTGCAGAATTTCACAAACTGTGATAATGAAATCATTTTTTTTCTTAGTATAGTGATTGTATTTAATTAATCAATAAAAATTTAAGACTCTATCATCTGTCTTATACAAAATTATACAAACGATAGATAGTTAAACTTTAATAACTTTTAAAGGTACTTGTGTGTAAAAATGATTGTACCTTCGTGATTTTTACTTTAAACTTTACAAAATTTATTTAAACTAAAAAATATTTGCAGCTTTTTTCGTCGTTACCGCAGTAGCTCTGTTCACATCTCTGAGAATGAAAAACCAAGCTGAAGATGAAAACTTTGGTTATTCTTTTGTACTCGGATGGATTGCCGCTCCCTGCAGTGTGTTCGCTGCTTCAATCATGTACTTTGTAGATTGGAAAGCTTAAAAAACACTAAATTAAAAACATATAAATATAAAAAGTGAAGAAGCCAATTTTGTTTTGTAAAACATACTTCTATCAACTTAAGTTTGGTTTATTACTTGAGTTTATGAATATTTAAAATATATTTGTTTGCTAAAAACTTTAAAACTGCTTCAATTCTGCATTAAAAGAACATTTACATTGAAAATTTTCAAAGTAAGTAAACGAAAGAACTTGTATAAAATGTTTAATAATAACACAGCTAAGTACTAAGCGTTAAATTTACATAAACAGAATGAAGAAATAAAAAACCTTGATTTTTATTTTTAGAATTTAATATTTCCAAAGTAGTTTTTTTTCTTATATATCCAAACGTTAAACAATATGTTATCTAATTTTTACTTTCTATTACCGTAGTATATAGTGTACAAAATATTTCTGTATCTAATTTTTTTACACAAGTATTTCTGTAATTAATCTTTTCGCCACTACTTTACTACTTTTACTTCAGGCTATATAAAGTTTTTACACGACTTAAAACAAAAGAAAATGTGTAGTTTTAAATATTAATACCGTATTGATGTTTTTAATAACCAGTATCTTAATATCGTGTGCTAATAAATACATTAAAGCGGATTTTTACATTTACAATTTTAAATTTAGCAGTAGTTTTACGTTTAGTTCTACTTAAACTTACTTTTGTTTCAAAATTTATAACTAATTTTTATATTAAATTTTGAACAACATTTTTATCTGTACAAGATAAAATAAAATATAACTTAAGGTATACAAATTTCATTGTTGAAAAAAAAAACTTCAAACTTGGTATCGCTATAATGATTTCCAAAAATAGAAACCTTATTTGAACGCTAACTGGTTATCTATATAGTATTTGTATTATTTTTTGTAATTTAATTTACTACCTTTAGCTTTTTAGTACATAAACAATTATTTTGTAGTACATTACAGTTACACTTACAATCTTGATTTTTACTTAAACTAAATACTAATTAATTTAATTCTGAAGTGTAAAAATCACATCAAGAATTTAGTGGTGTAACCTAATAGGAATATTAGTTAACAATTAAACAAACGTAAACGCACTTATATATCTAAATGTTTGACAAAATAATGTACTATTTTATCTAAGAATTATTGCCTCAAATTATTTTATAAAAGTTCACTAAAAACAATTACTATTGAGTAAAGTACCACTTAATGATAAACGATCTAAACAAAATATCTGATTCCAGATAAATCGCCTTTTACTAAGTATTTTAAATAAAGCAGGCAGTATTAGTAAACTAAATATGACTTTGAATAAACTTGTTGTTATATGTTCAGTATGAATTGTTAAATTAAAACAAAACATTTAAATAGCTACAAAGAAATATATTTTTTCATTCAACGTGCAAACCTAATAGTACAAACTTTGTAAAGCGAAGTATTATCTCAATTAGTATTAAAACAACGTCTAAGTAAAATAATTGTAAGGATTGTTTTATAATAAGGTAATCATGATTATTTTTTTATCTCACTATTATCTTAAGCTAAATTCTTTCATGCATTAAAATATTGTATATAGTTATTGGCGTGTGCATACGCAGTTAAAATAATCATACTAATAAATTTTTCAAATAAAATTGTAAATACAGCTTCTATAGATATTTTAGGTACATATCAATGTAGAAGAGATTCTAATACTATATTATGTTTCAGAATACTAATAATTCATATAAGAAAGATTTGTTAAGTTAGGGCAGAAGTAACAAAGCAAAATTTAATGAAGTCAACGTTCTCAAAAACAAAACACTTAAGATGCGTTCATTATAAAAAATACATCAAAAGTATAAAAAGCTTAAATTAACAAAAATAAATTAAATGTTGATTTTTTTTTAAATATCGAGCTGGGTGTTTTCATGTTTAAATTAAAAAGTAAATTTATATCACTAACTTCAAGTGTTTTTTTAAAAGTAAAACAAAGTACATTTAACAAGGTCCTTAAAAACAAACTTTTTTTTACTAATAACTAATAATAAATATGGTCATAAATCACTAGCTTATTCACGTAGTAAGCTATGGGCATAGCTAACTATTAATTTTTAAAATCAGTCTTGTAAAGCTCCTGGTTGAACTGAAGGTAATTTTTTTAAAAGATCAATTAGTTAAACAAAATTTACATATATGAACGGAGATGATTTTTTATAGGCCTAAGGACAATTACGGATAGTAATTTTATATCTGAGTTTGTTCATTACAACCGTACTAATTAGGTTCTAATGGCATTGGTTCAGACTTCAGACTATACCAGGGTTCCCCATGGTGATCCATATGGCCCCCTTTGAGGCTATCTAAACAAGTCAGGAGGCGATAAGCTATAAAGGGGGGACCGTGACTAGCGAAGGGCCATAAAGGCTTAGATAATTTCACAAAAAATTTAAAACTTAAATTAGATAATCTCGGGTTTGTAACGAGTTTAAGCGATCTTTTTTTAGTTTTCCGAAAAAGAGCGTTTAGGAAAAGTATTTGTGGAAACCCTGTAATCGCCTTAAAAAAAAACTTTATTCTAGGTAAAGTGTATAGAAAGCTTTTGTTTGTCTATTTAAGTAAGTCGAAGGCAGCAACTAGTAGCTACTTTAGCAATTTTTCTATCATATGTAGTTAACTCAAGTTTAATTGATTACTACTTACTAAAAAAGTATTAAAAAACATTTAATTTTACTAATGTCATTCTTAGTACAGAAACCATTACGTATTTTATGTGTCTTTAGTGTCAGAATAACGTTGTCTATTTTATTTTAAGTCAGAATAAAGTTTTTATGAATATTTTACTATTTTTATTATTCTATTCTTGTTTGGAAAACTATTTACAATTGTAACTTTGGTGTACGACTTGATAACTGAAAGGCTCTTTCGTACGCCAGGTCATTAGACCAAACTTTTTAAGCCCTTTTTCTATATTTCAATAAATACTACTGTAAAGTTTTATAATTTTAAGAAGATACAACTTTTTTATCTTTAAAAGTTCATATACTTAAAAAATTAAAATTTTATCCTTTGCTTTTAAACAAAACAGTTTTTATATTATTAACATTTTATTTTTAGAAAGGTTTTGTTTACTAATTTAGTGTTATTTTATTTTTTACTCTTGTTAAGTTATTAATGAGTTGAATAGTTATTGAAAAAAACTAAAATTGAAAGTATTTCAGACTTTTTTTGTTGTTACTTCTTATAAAAACTTTAATAAACGTTGTCTATACCTTTAATAATTTATTTTTCACACCATAAATTAAATTATAATTTATCGATAATAATTTGCAGTTTTAAAAGTTACAATTTAAAACAAAGTAGTTAAGTAATTGTTTTTTTTTTAATAAATTGATAATCGTGTTTTTTAACATTGATTTTCATTTTCGATTAGTTTTTAGTTAGAAATGTTTTACTCATGTTAGTTTATTAGTTAATTAATTGACGCATTTATTTTTTGTTTGCAAATCTTTATTGTGAGTTTTTCTTTCTTTATAATTTAAGTTTTGAATGTTTTGTTTAGTTCATTGTAGTAAGCATGTGTTGTACGACTCGATGACCAAGAGGTCTTTTTGTACACCTGGTCCTTAGACCAATATTAAAAATTAACTTTCAATTTTACAACATGCAATATATTTTTACAGGGTAGCTGTCTAAATTGCGCAAGCGTACAAAATTGCACGAGTTCTTAAAATTGCACGAAGACACTTTTGCACGAGCAGACAATTTTGCATGGGAAAAAGTTTTTATTTTTATTTATATTCTGTTATTTCTTTTTTTTTTACTTTAGTTTTTTTTACTTACCATCACTGTTAACCCTAACCCTCGGTCCGTAAGTTTTTTTTTTTTTTAAACTTTCCAATTTGTTTATATTTTTCTACTATCACTGTTACCCCTAACCCTCGGTTGGTAGCTTTTTTTTTACTTTAACTTCTATTAGCTATTTTTTTATTTTTACTATCACTACTTCCTCTAACCCTTACCCTCGGTCAGTAGCTTTTTTTTTTACTATAATTTTTATTAGCTTTTTTTTTTTAATTATCACTATTTCCCCTAACCCTTACCCTCGGTCAGTATTTTTTTTTTTTAATTTTTTAGATATTTTTTCTGTTAAATTTTTATTTTTTCTTTATTTTTTTACTCACGTGCAAAAATGTAACTCGTGCAAAGTTTACCCTTTGTGCAAATTTGGCTTCGTGCAATTTAGTCGCCTCGTGCAATTTAGTAACCTCGTGCATTTTTGTCTTCGTGCAATTTAGACCCGTTCCCATTTTTACAGGCTATACTTGTTCATAGCAAAGTAAATTAAAGTTATTTACAGCTAAGAAAAACTTTAAATAAAACCATTTGAAATTACTCTTTTAAAACTAAGAGATAGGTGTTTCATATTTCAACTACCAATTTTAATGAATTTTACTAGCAAAGTTTTTTTTACTTTAAAACTGTGTAAAAAAGTTTTCTAAAGTTTTTACTTTTATGTTATTTAGAAGAATTTATTTTGTACATACTCAAATACTTTTTTGACTGATAACGTAAAACAAGAACAGCTCTACAGAGTCTGTGAAAGTATTTGCATATAAAAAAATTTGTTTTAATTTTCCAATGGGCTTTGCTGTTTAGAACTCTTGAGTTGAACGCCTTATGATGTTATACATTATATTATCTTTATGATTTTTATGTTGAAGGGTTTTAAACATATAATAACTAGTTGTTTAAAATTAAGACTTAAAATAATTGGGAAAGATTAGCCATTTACAAAATGTTTAAAAATTTTGTAATTGTACGGTAGTTACCAAGGAATTTTTTCAAGCAAACTAAAAAAAAGTTGTACATTGTTAATTCATAACCGAATATTAATTCATAACTAATAATTAAAAGTTTTAAAAATTTTAATAATAAAATTAAAATAATATTTCAAACATATTTATACTTACCCTAGAAGTAATATAGTAATTATATAAGTAAATGAATTTATGTTAATTATATACAAAAAAAAGTTTAAGCGGTAATCTTTTTATGTTGAAGTTTTCTATTGATTCGTTTTAAATAAAAGATATCTAGATTTTTATAATTTTTCATTGAAAAAAGGCATTTTTTTAACAATAGCAATTTAAATAGCAATGCTTGTTTAAAAATTTATGACACAATTATTCCTTAAAAAAAACATGTTCGAAGTATAGCACTTCATGTAGCAACTCAAAAAGCTAAAACTTTTTTTATAAAATGTAGATTTTAAAAATAAGTTTTAGCTTTTTTCAGACAAAAAATATTTTATTACAGTCTCGGTATAAAGGGCCACATAATCACTTCAAGTGAATCAACTTTTAATTGAATTTGTTAACAACTTCCTGGTTCTAACAGAATGAAAATTAAATTTATCACTTAACTGAAGTTAATTTACACTCATATTTAAAAACTTTGAATATTAAGTACAACAATATAATACATTTTAAAGCAAAAACAAAATAAACGTAATATCAGAGAAGCATAGTATTTTTTATTACACTGACAGTTAAAGCTGAATTTAAATTTGTTTGAGAATCAAAAAAATTATTACAACAATAACAACAACAACAACAAAAATATAGTAAAATAAAAGCTAATTCTTAAAAAAATTATGTTAAATATTCATATTTCAGAAGTTAGACTACAAAATAATTAAACGTAAAAAATTAATTAAATCTAACAATAGATTGAAACTTTTACAAATACTTATGATTACTTTTAGTAATTAAACCTCTCAATAAATGTAAGAATAAGATTGAAAATGAATTAATTTAACAAAAGTCATAAAAGTTAATACATAATGAAACTTGTATTTGAAGTAATTAAATAAGTTATATTTACTTGTATATACTGAACATTGAATATTTACAACATTTTGTAGAAAACAAATTTGATGAAAAAATTTAACATAATTTATTCAACATTTATTTAGTCAAACAAACATTTTACAAAATTATTAAATTAAACAAAATATCATAACCTATAAAAAATATATAAACATCTCAAAGGTTTTATTTTTAAGCATAATTCTAAATACACTTTGTTCACCTTTATAACTTAATAATTTTCACAAAATTATTGAGATGAGCTTTAAACATGAAAATAGTTTTTTAAGTAGATTTTTCACAAAATCATATCAACAAACACTTTATAACAGATCATATTACGATTTTGTGCTTTGTCACTTAAATCTACTAACAAACAAAAGTTTAACGCTTGAGCAAAAGTACTCAAATTTAACAAAGTTTAGGAGCTAATAGAAATGCTTTAACTTTAGTATAAATTATACTTAGTAATTTTAGTTATTTATAATGTTTTGATACTAAACTCTCTTTTCATGATTAAAATGTGCGATAAAAAAAAGATTTTGAAATTTTTAGGAAATAAACAAACTTATCAAAATAACAAATCTACAAAGTTGTTAATACTAAAAAGCAATTTTTGTACAGGAAACATAGTTAAAAATTTGATAAACTAAAATTACAAACCACATAATTAAATCATTTAATATAATATATTTTTAATAGTTTTTAAAAAACTTTGTTTCCCTTAAGACAAACTCTAGAGAAAGTTAAAAGTTGGATTTTTCTTAATTCAAAAATAAAATCACATTGAGAGTTTGAAGGTTGTAATAAACTAGCATAACTTTATTTAACAAAGTGTCTAACTTTTAAATTTAAGAAAAAAAAGTTAATTAACAAAAGTTAATACATAATTGATTTTTTTTTTAATTACTTTAACCTTTGAGGGCATCTAAATTGGGAAGCTGTAATTTCATGGTAGCACAAACCCATTTTGCCATGTCAATTTGAGTAACTGAGACGTTTTTGGCAAAGTCCAAGGTGATAAGCTCTTTGAGTGTTGCACGGTCTTTTGTTTTTTTCTCCAAGCACCTTTCAACGAAATAGCAAAATTCACTGCTGAAATGCTTTTGTGGTAGCTTTGGTGATTCCTGTTAGTAAAGTGTGTATTTTTTTCCGTAAAATAAATTCTGGTTTTTGTAATTGTTAGAGATGAAATAAAGGTGTACAGTAACCTCTCGGATCTTTATGCACTCATGACGTTACGCACTCTCGTTTAGTTACGCATTTCAGAATTCTATAAAATTCAGAAAATAAAAATTTTAATTTTTTTTAATATAGCACAAACTAGGTTTAATGTATATTATAAAATTAAAATATGTTTTTGAATGCTAACACACCTCTCTATATCTTTAGACTTTGTAAATTTATGTTCCTTGACTAATTGATAAACATTTAGTTATACCTCAGTATATCAGAAATTTTGTAAACAATAAGAAAATCGAAATTCTGAAATAAACATGACTGTTTTTAATAATGAAAGTAATAATGAAATAATTAGAGTTTAAAACACAAAGAAATAATACAGCAGTCTTGCATTATATATTAATAAACACCATTTTATAATTGTAAAGAAATGCTTGATTATAAATTGAATTTGCTAAGTAGAATAGAATATAAATGTCACATATAAATAAAGATAATTTCTACTTATTATTAAATTAGTAAAATTATTTCTACTCGTATTATTATTTTATAGAAATTCAAATCCTTTTTTCAATATATGTATAGTTTTATCTGTTGTTTTCATATTTATAAATAATGTAAACAAATTGTTAAAAGTGGGAAAGTGCCCAGTCTGCTTTTAACTAGAAGCAATATTAAAGAACAGCCATTTTAGTGAATATATTTGGTACCTCTCGTTTCTTTACGATCTCACATATCTTGACGCACTTTTTCTGTGGACACAATGTGCGTAAATAAGCGAGAGGTTACTGTACTTGGTATTTTCAAAGTTAGTTATATGGATTTATTTGGAATAATAATTTAATGTTTTTAAATAAATCTAAGATTATTGTTAAAATGCAAAAATTACCAATATTAAATAGCTGTTCAAAATAAATAATAAATAATTTTTTCGTTAAAAGTGTGAAATTAAATTCATTAAATAAATAAATAAATAAATAGATTATTAAAATGCAAAAAAAAATTAGAGAATTAAGATATGAAATTAATTTAGTGTTTGTTCAAAGACTAGTATTTTAAATTTATGAATGCTACGGAATTTATAATTTTCATACATCAACTTTTTCAACTACCTTTTATATTTCCCTCCCTAAATAAATAATTTTTTAAAAACATTGGTCCATCACATTAGGAAATTGTACTATAATTCAAAGTTTTTACAAAAATTAAAAAAAAAACACTATAATTGTTATTTAAAATAAGTTATCATTAGTAATTTTAATATTTATTACCAAAATCTAGTAAACTTAAATATTAAGGAAGAAACAAACTGAAAATTTATTAATCAATTTGAAGACCACATAAGGTATTTCAAGTATCTTTATATATTTTTAGCATCAACTATAGTTATAGTTTTGAATAAAAATGGTTAAAATAATTTAGTATTGTAATAAAAATTTAACCAAAAGAAATTAAATAAAACTAATTAAAGTTTAATTATCAGGGTTGCCACTTGTTTTTTTTTAAAATTATTCTATGTTTTTAAAAGTACACATTTTTGGGTCTATTTTTAGTTTAAAGTGAAGTTTAAGGTAAGAAACTGTGTAAAATAGTATAAAAACATTGAAAAGATACTGTAAAGCTACTTTAAATATTCTTTTTAATAAAAAAATTTGATGATGACAAAAAAATTTTTATTTATATGCTATATTTTTTGAGTCATATTGAAATTTTACAACTGAACTTGTGAAAATTGTTAAAATTCCAGGTTTTTCCAGGTTTTTTTTTGCCTTAATTGTCAAATTCCAGGTTTTTCAAGGTTTTTCCAGGTAAAGTGGCAACCCTGTAACTATGGAAATCTTTTTTATATACTGGCATTTTTTTGATATATATTTTTAGACTAAAACTTAAAGACATTTAATAATATTGTGATAATCTGATTATAATGTCTTAATAGTTTAAACTAGTGGTCTATTGGATCTAATTGCCGGATCCAACCATAGCTTGCCAAGGTCTAGATCCAACCAGGTTTTAAAATTTCTTTTATTTCGTCTTGATCTCAATTTAAAAATAAGGTCCTATCTGCTTCAGGTCTGATCTCAATTTAGATTTAATATTCAGATCTGGCTGGGCTAAATTTAAATATTAGTTTGGTCAGATCTAGTTGGATCCCGACCTGGCAAGCTATACCCAGATCTAGCTGGATCTGGAAATTGGTACCAGTAGACTATGAGTTAAGACCAGGAATTCCGAAAATAGACCAAATGGTCCCCTTGGTGACCATTACACAATTTCAGGGGGCCATAATCAGCAAAGGAGCCAAAGAGAGGGCCATGAGGTCATAATTTGAAACTTACACTAGATATTCTTAAGTTGATGATGAAGAGCAAAAAAAGATCTTAGGTGTTTTTAATCATAGTTTTTTGGGAAAATCTTGTCGGAGGGGACATAGCTTTTTTTTTTTAAAGGGGGCAATTAAAAAAAACAAATTGGGAAATCCTGGCTTAGACCTTACAACAAGTATACTGAAATTCATTGATGAGATTTAAATATTTGAATCTTATTATTTTATCTATTTATTTACATTCTCTATGGTTAAGTTATTCTCACCTCTTTAACTATAAATTCCAATAACTCAAAAATTGCAAGGGATTTAATTTGAAGACTAGCTATTGCGCGATTGTTTTCCATTAAAAGCTCAATCTGTTGAGATGTTAGAGGAATAGGATACCTTCCAATTGCCATTTCGACTAAAGAAAGTCCAAGAGACCATAGATCTGAAAGAACTGAATAATTGTTACCTTCTAAACGCTCTGGGGCCATGTATGATCTAGTACCCACAAATGAATTAGCTTGTGAATCAATAAGCTGTCCACTTACACCAAAGTCACAGAGTTTAATATCCCCTGAAGAGTTAACAAGAATATTAGATGGTTTTACATCTCTATGGATAATTCTATGTTTCTCACGCAGGTACTGTAACCCAATTAAAACTGATTTTGTTACAATACTCAAAATTTTTTCAGGAATACGATGAGCATTTTTCATAACTAGATCTAATGAGCCGGCATCCATATGTTCCATACATATGTTAATATCACCATCACTAAAATAAGTTCCATAATAACCAACAATGTATGGACTAGAGCAGTCATGCAAAACTTCAAGCTCACGCTTTATTTGACTAAAAATTGCTGGTTTTACCTCAACATGAATTAGTTTTTGCGCCATAATAGTATTTGAAGGTTTGTGGCGAACCAGATAAACAATACCAAAATTTCCAGCACCAAGTTCACCTTCTCTAACAAAATCTTTTTTGTCAGCATTTTCCATAAGACCTATTTTTTGTTTCTGCTTAATAAAACAGTCAAGCCTTTGTCTTTGCTCATCATCAATAGTAACATTGTTCATCATCTGCTCAATTGGAGCTGGCTTACCAGCACCTGGTAAAACCATCCCGGCTGGCTTCATGCGAGGCATTGTGTTTGTTTAAATATATAAACTCTGAGTTTTGCTATTAGTTTTTAGCAAAAAAAAAACTTATCAAAATAAACACACTAAATTTTGAAATATAGCAAAAATTTTGTGGTTGTTAAACAAAAAGTCACACTTTAAAAGGAGAAAAGTTTTTATTTATTTCTTGTAAAATTACATCAAATTATTTTAGAAGTTTGTACTTAAACATATTGGCTAATAAAAGAAAAACTTTTAAAAGAGTTGTAATGTTTTTTTTTCCCAGGTTTATGAATTTCTTCCAGGTTTCTACAAGTTCAAGTTTTTTTATCCGTTTATAGTCTATAATTAAATTTAAGGTAAAAAACTGTTTTAAATTATATATAATTTTTTAAAGTAAACTTTAATACTACTTCAAAAGTGTTTATAATAAATAAATTTTAATGATACAAAAAAAAGTTGTATACAATAGATTTTTTGTATCAAAAAACAAAATTTTGTCACTTTAATTTTTGAAAACTGTTTAAAATTTCAGGTTTTTTAGTGATTTTTTTCAAAAATTCAGGTATAATCAGGTTTTTATCAAAATATTTCAAATAAAGAGTTCTCAAGGTTTCTATATTTTTTGACTATCCTATTTTATTTACAGGTTGAACTCTCAGGTATACAAACAAGCTTAAGAATACAACTAAGTAATTTAAAGATTTGTTTGTACACTAAAATGTACTTCTAATGTAGCTTTAAGGATATAAAATAAGCCTATCTTAATTTACTTAACTTTGTAAACCAATTTTGATCTGATTGTGAATAAAACTATACAATAAATTTTGCCATTGTTTTTTACTATATCAATTGTACATTTTTTGTTGCAGATTTTAAAGTAAAACTTATTGATTACGCCTGTTAAACTTTTACATATCCTTATATATATAGGAATTTTAAACAAAAGGCTATAAACTTTTTATCAGAGTGTAGTGAGAGAGCAAGAGTAATTTTGAATAGTTAAATTGTTGTTACATCATAAATAATGTACTGATTGACTTTTAATTTAGACACTGTAAAATAAAGGTTTTTAATGGTAAGTATAAGAATTTTTTAAACTAAATAAATAGCAATAGTCATTTTGTCACTGGACAAAATCAGATAAACCATTTTAACACAAACAATTCTTTATTAAAACATTTCAAAATTTGAAGACATATCAATAAACTTACAGTTATGAACACCTTGTTATTTTTCTAACTAATGTAATTGAAACTTTACAGCCATCTGAATTTTACCTTTAAAAAACACCTATATTTGCCTTTTAATAGTATAGGCCATTAACCAAAGCACTCAAACACAAATAATTCTTAATAAAAACAGTTCAAATTTTGCAGACATGTTTTTAAATGTACAGTTATTAAACTTTTTTTTCATTGTACTAACTAACGTTTTAAAAACTACAAGACAGTCTGAACTTTACCTTAAAAAAAACACCTTTATCTGTTCAGTTTGATTGTGTCCTGTAAAAATACCAACTATGTTTTCAATAACTTTGGAAATAATTTTTAGCTAAAAACTTTTTTTTACTCATAATTGTCATAATTACTGAGTGGAGCAACTTCAAAAATTTGAATAGATAAGGGAAAAATTTAGATAGAAAGAAAAAAATTCATTAAGGTTTAGTTGTGAATAGAACTCTACTCCAATCACAAGTACAAACAAGAATCACCATACATTTTATAACATTTTTTTAGCAGTTTTAATCAAAACAACAAAAAAACTTGAGATCAATGAAAAATCAACATTATTATTAATCAATTGTTTTTTTTAAAGTGTTATTATTTAAATAAACTCAATACAAAATTATTTTCAAAGGAAAAAAAAATTATGTGCACTCTTTTTTATACCCATTTCTGCCAACATTGACTATGGAAACCAACATCCTTCCCTTAGATTTCAATTTTTACTGTCATGTACGTTCACATTTTTCTTGTTGCTCTTTTTACAAAAACAACCACGAAACATGCAATACATAGTTCCATAATAACATAAAAAGGGAGAAGTGGTAAACATGCTTTGAAAATAAATAAAGCAATTATATCATATCAATACAATAATTTATATTGATTACAATATTGTAAAAAAAATTGATTAAATATTTTAGTTTTTAACATCTAAATTTAATTCTTACTATGTATTATATAGCTTGTTTAAAACAAAGTATCTTTTTAGATTAAACATATTATGCTTAAAATAATAATTTTTTGCCTAAAGTAATGTTCAAAAAAGAAATGGTTTACAATATAATTTCAGTTTGATAAAAATGGTGCGACATCATTCTAGGTAATTACCAATTTCTGAACTAGTTAAAGATGAAAAGAGACAAAACCAGCTTTTAAAACAAGAAACCACGTTTAATCCTTTACACTTAGTGTTATTTTTTTGTCAACTAAATAGTCAACGGCTGCCTAAATTCATTTCGGTTATATGAACGAATAAGACACACAATTTTCATTTCTAGCCTATTGTTGGGTGTTAAGAAAGCTTTAACTGCTTTACTGAGCACAAAAAAACAGCTTTAGAATAGATCATTTTCCTATAAACTAAGATATTCAACAATTAATAAAAGTTTAAAAAAGAATAAGGAAGCATTTAACATTATTAAGCAATTAAATTTCTATACTCAATGATTTGCATTAATTTAGTTAAAAGAAACTTTTCATTATAAAGAATATAGTTTAATGAACAAGAAAAAAAAGCACTCAAAATAGTTGGTCTTAGGACTTGGTCCACAAAGAACCTTTTGGTTATCGAGTCGCACACCACGGATTAAGGTCTTTTCCAGGACCTTTATAACTTTAAAATAATTAAGAAAAGTAGTAGTATAATCATCAACATTTGTAGATTGCACAAGTTTTTAAGAAAACTGTTCAAAAACTGTAAGCACTCATTATTTTTATTTAAGTTTTCTGTTGCGTTACTTTTATTAGATTTTAATTAATAACTAAATAAATTTTCAAGGATACAATAAATGTTAGTAAGAGTACTTTAGAGAATAATGTATACTTTTACAGTATTATTTAATTTCTAACTTTAAAGTCATTTTATTTAAGTAAAAATTATTTTTTCTTTATAATTTTCAAAAATGAATTCAAAGTAACTATAAAATACCTTTTAATTTATAAAAACACAACCTACTTATTTCGGGTTACATGACAATTCAAATTCGGACAACTCAAGTTCCGACAACTCAAATTATTAAAAAATACTTAAAAGACTATATCTCAATAAGTAATACAATTTTTTTTTTAATAAAAAATGCATATGTAGAAATTACTAATATTTACAAACCACTTTTTCTCTTTTTTGCAAAATCTTAACTATTTTTTAACGAGCATAAAGTTAATTTTATAGGCAAATTTATAAATTTTTCAAAAAACATAAAACTTTAATGTCAATTATTTTCCTTATCTTAAAAGCTACCTAAAAAACTTTTTTTTTATTTTACAGAACGCACCTTTGTCTTTAATTTAAAAAAAAATAGGTTTGGGGTTTGAATTATTTCATGGGGTCCCTCCAAAAATATTTTTTTTTATTATGGTATTACAACCAAAAATAAATATTTTTATATTTTGTTTTTCATTTTAATATTTGTTTCAATATTAAAAAAATAAAAAATTAAATAAAAAAATATTTATTTTTGGTTCTATTACCATAATAATAATAATAAAAAAAACCTTTATTTTTGAAGGGACCCCATGAAATAAAGTTGTTTTAAACTTTAATTATTTTAGTTTAATTATATTTGTTGTAATTCACATCCTTATTATTTTTTTTTTTCCTTTTATCATTTTTTTATCTAGGAAATGGCCAAGGCTAATGATAGTGTAATATACATCATTTTGCTTTAAGGCCAAATCGTAAAAGATATTAACATTATTTATAAAATAAACATCTAGGAGTTTAAATAACATGCAAACTAAGGGAAAAAAAAAAAATAAAATAAAAAATATTTATTTTTGGTTGTAATACCATAATAATGAAAAAAAAAAAAACCTTTATTTTTGGAGGGACCCCATGAAATAATTCAAACCCCAAACCAAATTTTTTTTTTAATTAAAGACAAAGGTGCGTTCTCTAAAATAAAAATAAAAATTTTTTGATAGCTTTTAAGATAAGGATAATAATTGACATTAAAGTTTTATGTTTTTTGAAAAATTTATAAATTTATCTATAAAATCAACTTTATGGTCGTTATTTTTTAAGATATTTTTCTATTACTAAAAATAAGTATGTTTTTTACTTTATTTAAGCCATATCTTAAAAAATATTTAATGTTTTCTAAAAAGAAAAAATGGCTTGTAGATATTTATATGACCTACATATGTATTTTTTATATTTACAAAAATACATTACTTTTTTATTTGTGGTCCTTTCAATTCTTTTTAAAGAATTTGAGTTGTCGGAATTTGAATTGTCCGAATTTGAATAATCGTATACCCTTATTTTGAACGCTAAAACTTCTCAAAATAAACTTTTATATTCTTAATCTCACCAATTTGTGAATGCTAGAATTATGAATTATATCAAATAAATTAATCTATATTTCATTTTATATATATACTATAACTTAATGAAAAAGTAAGTTACAAAAAAAGTGTTATTATTAATATAAAGACAATTGTTGCTTTTTTACTATTTAAATAAGTAGGCAATTCCTAGTAGTTTACAAACTTACAAAAACTTTCTTACAACTTAAGCTTTTAGTATAGCTGTTAAATAAACTTTTAATAATAAAATGTTTTAGGCGATTTTCTAAAGTTAACTTACCGTACAGCTAGCTTTACAAAAGTAGTAAAAATTAAACGAAAAGTTAGAAAACAGCATAAATTAGTTTTGTCATAAAATAAATGACAAGAACTTCAATTTCAGTTCAAAATTTGTGTAAGTAACCGTCAGTTTACAGTTTATTAGTATAAGCCTTATAAAAAGTGAGCAGTAGATATTTTATAAATGTGAAAGAAAACCAATAAGTATAAAAATTGCAGGATTTCTTCATTGTTTTGTTTTAATTAAACTTAAAAAACAAAATAATTATTTAGAAAAGTTTCATTTAGTAAAAAAACTGAAAGTAAGTTTGATAAAATTTTCGTTCTCATTAAATAGTATTTTTAAAACAAACCATTAATATAACAACTTACAAAATCTCTGTTTTTTACAAACTAAATGCATTTAAAACTTTTATTTAACTTCTTGTAAAACTTTAATGTCAGCAAAATATTTTCAAAAACTAACTGCAATATGTTGGCTTGATTAGGTTATAAAGTCAGAAGACTAGCTACTAACAGTGAGTTACTAATTTTTTTTTCGTTTGTTTAAAATAATTTTGCTAGTAGT
The DNA here is from genome assembly GCF_965202585.1 of Thalia democratica. Classification (NCBI taxonomy): domain Eukaryota; kingdom Metazoa; phylum Chordata; class Thaliacea; order Salpida; family Salpidae; genus Thalia; species Thalia democratica. The sequence continues at coordinate 68,319,112 of NC_139165.1, forward strand.
TTAGAGAAGTAAAAACTAATTTAAACTTTTATTAACTAAAAACACTTTATTTTTAAATCTCAGAGCTTAAGTCGTATAACAAGTTATATATATGATGTGAAAAATTAATTAGCCATTTGTTTTAATTTGAGTCCTAAATAATTACCTACTAAGAAGGATTTACAGAAAATTTAGTTTAAATACATTCTTTTTATGTTTATTTGTACTTTGTCGTAACAAAAAGCCCTTAAGTTTACTATATCTGTTCTTATTTTTCATTATTATTTTCATTCAACATATTTATTAAACTAAAAAGTTATTTGAATAAGGTTTTTAAATTTTGCTTGCTTTAATTAAATCAGGGGCTACTCTAGGCTTTTTTCGAGGGGTAGCACAGACTTCACTTCAATTTTTTCTCATTAGAAAATTAACAACTTGTAATAAAACATTTTAAAAAATCAAGTGAGTATTTACTGCTTTATTAATACTTGCTTCAAGTAATTAGTGATTTATTGAAATATGTATATTTTTCATTACTAATTAAGTTTTTGATTACAATTATTTTGGTTCCAAATTTATATTAATATAGTCAAATAAAAACTGCAGTTTTAATTGTTAACGATTTATAAAGTTTGGTAATTTTATATTTTAACTTTTCTTTAAACTTTGAAGTTTAAGTTCTTTTAGAGTTATTATTTTTTTTAATAAAACTACTGTTTGTAAAGTTTAAGTGTTTATTTTAAATACTAATAGTTGAAATTTCACTTTCTTAAAACTTAAAATAATAGCAGTATAAATTAGTATGATAATATTATTAAAAAATATAACAAAAATAATTTTTAGTCAGACGAAATATTAAATTAAACTATAAAACGTCTTTCTAAAAATGTCATGGTGACTTATTTGAAATGAAACGGTCAACAAAACTTTTAATTTGAATAAAAATAAAATACCAAAAACAAAGCATCATCCTAAAAAGAGTTTGGTAAACTTTCTGAATATAACCCAATTTTTGAATTTTATATTTAAAAATAAACTATGTGACAACTCAATATATTATTTCGTAGTTATTATTTCGTAGTTAAAAATCAGTAGTACTTATATTAAATATATAACATCGCGCAATATCATCTATTGATTACATAGCAGTAAAAGATGTGGTTTTATAAACTTACTTAGCCACAATAAACTACTCAATAAAAGTTAATAAAAAAATAAATAATAAAAAATAATTATAAACAAGAACAAACAACCTATTTACAATCTGTAAAATTACATTTAGGTTACAATATAAACCTAAAAAAATCAAACTACATTACAAATTATGAACAAAAATTTACGGGAGTACAGAAACAAAGCAATCAAAGTATTTATCTTTACAAAAAATACATTAAAAAAAAACTGCGGCTTCTAGTTTAGTTAAATTTTTTTTTTTCAAATTCAAACTATTTGAAATACGTTTTAGACGTAGTTATTTTTACATACCCGGATATTTACAAATTTTATGTTGTAAAATAGCTTTGTGGCTTAAACATTTTTGCAGAATGGTTTTTTAAATGTATTTTTCCCTAACTTTTACTATACTTATTTGTTTACTTAATTATTCTATTTTTGTTTTCCTATTTAATGTTTGTACATATGTTCTTTGCTTTTCTTTTAAATTATTAATTGCCTATTAACTATAACATCTACTAACGATTACATTGTGACTAGATAAAGTATAGACATTAAAAAAAATACTTATTGCTGTATAATTGACTGATGAGTGGCTCAAAAATGTTTAACAGACTCTGTTATCTACTAAACAATTTATAAACTAAAGCAAGTTTGTCGTACAGAAACATTTTCTTTATTATTAGTTAGGAAATTTCAACATGGTTAAAACACAAATAACATGGGCATGACGCTAAACATTTTTTAGGTGAAATTGTATTGTCTAGTTTATAATTAAAGCATTATATCAAGTTATTACATGCACATTGCACTAGCATTTTATTGAGTTCTAGCTGTTCGCATTTCATTTTGTTCTGATCAACTTTGATTTGATAATGAACACTTTAAAAGTCCGTAAGAATCTATTAGTCTATGTAAAGTATCTGAATCAAAAGCATTTTTAATAATTAATCTAAACCTTATTTTTAAACCTTTTTTCTTTTGAGGCTTTGCATAGGATCCAGAAAATAAGTCTAAAATCTTCACTAAATTAAATATGTTTAAAGTTTAAAACATAAACAATTTGCTTATAACTATAACAAACATAAATCCTTTCAAATGTCAACAACGCTCTTACCTTATTACAAATAAGGGGCGTTTCTAGACTTTTTTCTAAGGGAGCTCACAAATTTTTTTTGGTCTTAATTTGCCGCTTAAGTACGCATTTCTTAGGTATGCACTGCCAGTTAAGTACGCAATATTTAGCCGAAAAACTCAGTGTTTAAAATGCTTTTTCTGCTTAGAAATAAAAAATAAACACATAAGTAGTAATATAAAAAAATTATATTTTTTTATTTATCATACTGTATTTAGATTAGATAAATTAAAACTAAAAGAACCAGAAAAAAAGTTATGAACTTACAAATTTTGATTTAAATGTTAGTATAGATGGAGTTCTTACAATTTTTTCTTTTAAATTTTAAACTCTTTACATTTATATATTCGTTTATAGTAAAAATATTTTTTTCAAGTAATTTAATCTGTAAAAATTTAAATTTCACTAAAAAAATGCTTAGACTTATACAACTAAATTAAAAATCTTTTACTTATAATTAAATGTTTGCCTGATGGTGAAGGGATTCTAATAATGGTTTTGAAACCTCTCTGATTTGAAAATTTCAAAAAATCAAGAATTAACTTTGTGGCCAACAGATAAACAAAAATAAAATAACTTAAATAAAAATTCCATTAAATGATAAAAGAATAAATTGTCAGCTGGTGTACTGGTCTAAAGATGATTTTGAAAACTCTTTGAATTAAACTTTTCAAGGTTTGAAAGCTTCAAATAATATTATTATATACAATCAATTAAGTAAAATAAAACTTTATTTATTATATTGGACATTTTTTAAGTAAAATTGTACTTACTATTTGAAAAACAATACTTAATCAAAAGTTTTTTACACTAAGTAACAATTTATAATGGGAACTAAGAGCATCTTAGTAAAAAGTTTCCGAGAAAAAAAAAAAGCAAAGAAAATAAAACTTTTACCTATTATGACGTCTTTATTAAATTTTTATTCAAAATCTATCTCAGCTGGGCGAAAACGAGTATTTTTTGTTACGGAAGTTATAATCTTTTAGTGTAAAAAATTCAACATTCATTATTCAAAGTTTATTTAATAACTAAAACAAAGTCTATAAACGGGTGCACGACTATTCAAATTAGGACAACTAAAAATGTAATGTATATTTGTCAGAAATAAAAAATCATATGTAGGTCCTATTAATATCTATAAGTCATTTTTTTCTTTTGCAAAACATTAAATGTTTTTTGAGATATGGCTTAAATAAAAAAAAATATATAGTTATTTTTAGTAATTTTAAAAAATCTTAAAAAGTATTTATTATTTGCAAAAAATAAAAAGTGGCTTGTAGGTTTTAATAAGATCTACATATGCACTTTTATTTTTTTCAAAATTTTATTACTTTTTGAGATATAGTTTTTTAAATATTTTTTCAAGAATTTGAACTGTCGGAATTTGAGTTGTCATGTAACCCTATAAACAACGTTTTTAGTGATATTTTAAGAATCTTTTTTTCTTTTTTCTTTTCTTTTTTTTCAGGGGCTTCACAGGAAACAGGAAACCAGTCAAAACACGCCCCTGTTACAAATAAAGTTTCAAATATGTTTTAAAAACACTGTGTTTTTTTGTCGTATCTTACTATCTTAATAATCACTAGTAACTATTTATTGTTTTTTTTTAAAGCAGTTTATATAAAAAACATTCATTGTATACTTTTCTTATTTTAATACTTTACCGCATTCTATTTTAAGAAACTTTTAAAAATTTTTAAAGCTCTTAATAAACAGCTGCTTTCATCACAGTTTGTTAAACTATGAAAAATAACGGCACATAACAAGTTGCTTTTAAGTGTTTAAAATAAATACCCGAATAACTAAATCTAAAATAATAACCTAACTAAAATTTTAAGCATTAATACCCTATATTTATTTTACATTACTAATATTAATGGTAAATATTAAAAATTAAAGGAATAAAAATGATTGCATTTGACTTGAAAGTAGTTTAGTGATCAAAAAAAAGCCATAAAAGTTAAACTTTGTTCTCATGGGATGTTTTCAGGCGCACTAAACTTCATTCAATCATTTAAGCATTCAAATTTTAGGAAACTTTTCACTCTTAAAGCATCTTATTCTTTAAGGTTCCATCAACTTTAAGTAAAAAAAAATATAAGTAGTTGTTTTTATGTCTACTGATTTAGAATTTAAAAAAAGTTTTTATCTTTGATAGTTATTTCAAACCTTCATCACTTCCCAAAAAGATATTTGAAATCTTAGCAATTTATAAACAAAATGAAAAAAGTAAGAAATTTTTTAATAGTTTTTTTAGTGTAGTAAAAATCTTTTATGATATGTCAAAAAATGAAACATTTTCAATGTGTGCGTCAATTTAATCCCTTTTTATAATTACCATTTAACAAAAATTGTCCTGGACAAGACTTAAAAGGTATCCAAATGGTGCACAACTCAATAACCAAAGGGTATTTTTGTGCACCAGATCTTTGGGTGCTTTTTTATACGCTCAATAAACATTAATATAAATAAAAAGAAAATTAACACTTGTAAACTATTCATATTTTTTTAAGGGCATAGAGGGGGGGGGGGGTAAACACCCTTTTTTGGTTTTTGATCTTATTTTATAAAGTTTTTACTAAGCTAAAAAATGCTTTTTACCGATTTAAAAAATTCAGAATAGTTTTTGAGATATAGCCGGTCAAAGTTGGAGCCAACAATAGGTTCCTTATGGGAGGCGCAAACTAAAACGGCAAAAATAGACTATTTCACTAAAAATATATCTTCTCCTATGTTTTTTGAGATAACCACCTCAAACTTTTAGGAAATGTTCCTTGATATATTTAGAAAATTCTGTCGGAAGGAATTAAAAAAAAAAAAAGAATATTAAAAAAAAAACAAAAAAAAAATATTTTTTTTTTTTATTATAAATTTTTTATTTTTAAAAAACTCTGTTCCAACAGAATATTTCTAATTACTGCAAGGAACATTTCCTGAAAATTTGAGGTAGTTATGTCAAAAAACGTAGGAGGAGATAGATTTTTAGTGATTTCTAGTTATTTGCCGTTTTAGTTTGTGCCTCCCATAAGGATCCTATTGTTGCCCCTGACTTTGACCGGCTATATCTCAAAAATTATTTTGAATTTTTTAAATCTGTAAAAAGCATCTTGTAGCTTAGTAAAAACTATATAAAAAAAGATCAAAAACCAAAAAAGGGTGTTTACCCCCCTATGCCCTTGAGGGTTAAAAGGCATCAGACACAAAGAACTGTTTATATCAAAAAAAAAAATTCTAATTACAGTATCAAAATAGTAGATATGTTTAAGTTTTTCAGTATATCAAAAAATAAAATTATTTTTAAAGTATTTAAAGTTGTATCTAAGGGAGTAAAATATTAAATATCAATGGTAAAAGACTATTTTATTTTAGAAAATGTTTTAATCATAATCTATTAAAATATAAGTTGGGTAATTAACACTTAAAGTTTAATATTTAAACCATAAAATCACACAGCAATTATCAATAAGCTAGGTAGATATAGATATGTTGTGAATAAATTAAAAATATGTTTTTAAAGTTTTTGAAGTAGTTTTGTATCAATTATTAAGTCCCAAAATGTTTAACTTATGTGCTAAAATTTTAGATTAGTTTTAAAATACAAGCATTAGAAAATTATTACAACTAGGAAAGTAAATAGCATAGGGAATGGAGAATACAGCAGGTGGTAAGTACAGAAGAAAACACAACAGGAGCAAACCATATGAAAGAAAGCAAAAAGTTAGTGCTTAAATATGTTTTAAATGAATTACCTTTAGTAATTAAGCTAAAAAAATATTAAGAACAACTGGTTTTTGTAGTTCTATCAAACTAAGTGTCAATTAATATATTAACTTTTTGTTTTTCTAGATTTCTAGATTTTTGTTGCAGTGAATGTTTTATTTATTTTTCTATATATGTCAGCCATTGATTTTGATCTTAAAATGTTCAACTCTGAGCGTTTTCAAATCTGTTATATAGGAAATCCTTTAAGTGAAACATAAACTATTTTAAACTTTTATAACTTTAATATAATAAAAAAAGTCAATAAACAAGTGAACTGTTTAAATTTTTTCAAAAAAAGCCTATTTCCAAACATTTTTCAGCTTAATATTTTATTTTTGATATTAAGTTGTTTGGTATTTTAAAAATATAATATAAAGTACAACTATTAATGCTTAACATTGAAATAAACTAAGTTTTTTTTCACTCTACTCAGCTATTTTTACAAAAACTTGTCCACTAACTTAATCAAGTAGATTTTATAAAATAAAAATGATTAATCAAAAGTACTCTGTACTATAACAACCAAAATATGATATAGATTGAAATATTTAACACTATTTAGCCTTTTAAAAATTATCTTTATTTTCACAGCCTAATTTAGTCACAAGAATAGCAACTTCTGTCAAGAGTTGGTTTTGGAGTTCAAATGCAGAAGTAGAAAAAGTTAGTACAATTGATGCTGGAACTACTAGTAATCAGAATGGAGACAGTGCATCAGTTGATACAGTATATGAGGTTAGTTTTAGTATATGTATAAATTAAAGTTCTAAGAATTTGTTTTTTTAATGTTAATGATTTTAAACCTTTTTTTCTACTCAAGGGTGTTTAATTAAAAAGATCTAATTTCTAGTTTATGAAAAATTTAAACTTAAAGTTCAACAATTTTTATACTTTAATAATTTACTAAGTTATATCTAATAGTATAAGTATTTTAGTTTTCTACATAAATTCATGAACAAAAAAAGTTTTTTATTACGCACTTGAATTTATAGCTTTAGAATTTAGTTAATGCTGGTTTGAACTAGTTTTGAGAATAACAGGGTTGCCCAAAAAACCTGGAATCCTGAAAAAACCTGAGTTTAGAGAATTTAAAAAAAACCTCTAATTTCAAATAAAAAAGACATGGAAAACCCTGGAATTAAAAATAACTTCTATGTGTAAGAGTTATGGAATTTTTGTTAAATAAAAAATAAGATTAAAATAAAAAAATAATCTTATAAGTAAAAGAAAATTTTGTATCATAAATTTAAAAAAAAAACACATCAAGTATCTTTACAGTATCTTTTCAATGTTGCTTTACTATTTAAGATAGTTTTTTACCTTAAATACAATTTTAAAATAAATAAGACCATAAAAATTGACATTTAAAAACCTGGAAAAATTCAGAAAATCTTGAGAAAATTTATAAAATTCATTTGGCAACCCTGAAAGAATATTTCTAAAACTTTTATGAACTAACATGAAGGGATATAGTCTTCAGTTTTTAAAATATTATTAGTTAACATATTTTTTTACTAGGATGCTGTGCAAGTTCAAAAAATAGAAAATAAAAAAGATGAACTTAGTAAAATAGTCATTAGCACTGAAGAAAACATTAAAAGTAAGTATTTGTTTTATTTGTAACATTCTTTTTTGTTTTAGTACTATTTGTATCTGTTTCATGATTTTTTTTCTAAAGTTTTTCAAGTAAATATTTTATAACATCATGCATCAAAATATCATTTAAGATTATCTAGGTTTCTACTTAATTGTATGATAATCTTTTGAAAAAATAAATACTTAAATCTAGTAAAAAAAATTGAAAATTTTATATAGTCTTTGACTGACAAATTAAAAAAAATTAAGTAAATAGTTATATAATTTAACAAGAAAAAAAGGTTAGTTTATATTACAAAGATTATATAAGCTGTTTAACTTTTTAGTTATTGAAAATTAATTTAGAAAATAGCAAAGAATAAAATTATGTAATTTTAAATGAATAAAATAAGGTTATGTTTTAACTTTTCAGTCATTAGCAACTGTATTTTTGGATAAAAATGATAAAACTCTTTTGCAGTCATTGTAGCTTATAGTTACAAGGTTGCCAAAAATCCTTAAACCTGAAAAAACCTGGAGTTTGACATGTTAGGCTAAAAAACCTAGAAAACCTGGAATTAGAGAAAAAAATAACCTGAAATTTTAAACAATTTTAACATGTTATGTAATAAATTTCGATTTGACACAAAAATCTATCATTTAGATTAAAATTCTTTGTCATCATCAAAAGTTTTTTATTAAAAAACACTTTAAAAGTTACTCAACAGTATCTTTTCAATATTTAAATTAAGTTAACACAGTTTCTTACCTTAAACTTATCTTTAAACTAAAAATAGACCAAAAAAAGTACTTTTAAAAACCTAGAGAAAATTTGCCAAAAATATTTAGCAACCCTTTAGTTAATAATAAATAACTTTTTTAAGTTAATGAATGTGAATTAATTAATTATTCTGTTGAAACTGTTGAATATTTTATAGTAATTTTGAATGATATAAAAAGTAATATTTGTACATAATAATCATCTATAACTTGCTTTTGTCTGATAAAAAAGCAAACATTTTTTAAATAGAAAAAACAAAGGCAGTGCCAAAATTTTCATTGTCTCATGTTGAAAAGCCTCAAACAGACAAGGCAACTCCATCAAATGTTGAGCAAAATTCGCTGGTGAAACAATTGTGGAAAAACAAAGAAGTTGATTACTCACAGAGACCCAGTTTTAAAAAGCTTTATTCGCCCCAATTTGATCCTATGTCTGCAGCATTAAGTAGAAGTTCAATGAATGTTAGCACTTTATATCGTACAAATAATTATAGTACGTTTTAATTATTTAGAAATACAATAGTACTTCAAATCATGACTACTTATATATAATTTTATTATAGGATAACAAGAGTTTTTCTTACAAAATAAAAGTTAAAGGAAATATTTAAATGTACAATTTTGAATAACATACAGTGTAGTAGTTTTTTATAATGTAAAATTAAGTAACCAAATATTAAGTTACATTCTATATAGCTTTTTATTAATAAAACAATGTTCAAGTTTTTTTTAACTATTAAAATTATTAATTTATATTTTGTCTGAGTAATTACAAGCTTTATATTGATAGTAATTTCTTGAAAAGTGGTTTTAAATATTTTAGTTTCTTATTAACTCAAGTTTCTGAAAAAGTTTTTAGTAAAAATGCTTTAAAAAATATCCATTTATTAATGTCGTTAAATGGAAGTCTTTGAAAATCAAAGTAAATAGTAGATACATTTTAATTTAAGCGACAACAAACTTAAAATTATTTTTGAATTTTAGTTTAATAGTTTGCTTTAAGTTTTAGTAAAAATTTTTTTTCGACTCTTTATTTAAAATGTATAAACGATTTAATTACAATTGATATTAAAATGATATCTTTAAATATACTTATCTGAAAGTCTGTTGTTGGAATTGATACTAGACTTTTAATTTTGAATTTTTGTTTTAGTATCTTAAAATCTTATTTTAGTCTTATTTTAACAAGTTTTATTGAAAATATTTATGTATATGTGGTTAACACAGTTATTAGAGTAAATAATATTATTTTATAATTTATTTAATGCCCTTTATTTTGTTACTTTTATTCAAGTTTCTTGATAAATAAATTTGCATTTCGTTATTTTACAACTGATGAATTATTTTTAAAACTTAGTAGTTATTAATGATTTTAATGTTATAATTCGAAATGTATAAATGATGTTGTTATTATAAGTTAACCAAGCTTGTTGTTTGTTTTGCTTTTTTTCTCGACAGATAATTTCCTAAGTCAGTTTAATATTCATTAAATATAATATTAGTATTTAAGTTATTTCAACCGTAAAAAAAAGTTAATTGTTGAAAATAAAATTGATTCAGGGTTCACTACGCTCCCCAAGCAGAGTTAACTCTTCAATCACTCAGGAGAGTAACAACAGTTTGTACTATCCTGGAGCAACCAGATACATGGGCGCTAACTCATCGATGAACAATCTTTTTGATACATCATTTAACACCTCTAGCAGATATGCTGTATGTTTTTAATTTATGATATTTTCAATTAAGTGATTGTTTTTCTACTATTTATATGAGTATACAAAACAATCCTATTTTTTTGTGTTTAGAAGTTGCCAAGGGTACAGAAGGTTGTGGTTACTCCCAGCAAAAAGAGGAAGGTTTCGTTTGCTGAGTCTCATGAAACAACAACGACAACACCATTAAGCTCTACTGCCACTAAAATTTTGGAAGCTATGAGACAAATTACCACACCAATAAATGTGAATATTTTTTAGATTGTAACTGATAGATAATATTTTTTGTAGTTGATTATTTTTAATTTTTTTAACAATATTAAGGGATAATTCGTGGAGGTAGAGTGTTAAATTGAATGTCTAATTAAATTGTAATTTCAAAACTTTTATTTTATTTAATAGTTTTTAATACAGTTTTCAGGGTTCTCACACACTCAGGGAACTCAGGGAAACTTAGGGAAACTCTGGAAGACTCAGGGAAACTCACGGCAGTTTTGGTTTAAAAAAGAAAATCAGGGAAATTTTAAATTTTTTTAAAAATCTCAGGGAAAATTTGTTCAAGCTCTAGAATGAGATTTAGTTAATCAAGTATCAATATTTTGTTCAAAAAAGTTAATTTTATTTGTTTTTAAGTGCTTATTTAGAAAATTTTTAGCCTTGCGGCTAGTTCTTCAATATTCTTAGAATTTACATTGTAATTTTTTTATAAATAATACAATCTTTAAGGATTTGAAAAAACTCGGGAAACTCAGGGAAGTTTAAGGTTACTCAGGGAACTTTTGGTCACTCAGGGAAGATTTTTTGACCCAAAGAGTGGCAACCCTGAGTTTTACTCCAGTTCTGTCCTTAAAAATAATAATTGTATTGTTTTCTTTTGTTATCTAATATTTATTTCTAACTGTTTTGTAAATCAAACTTTTAAAGCAAATATATGAATTTATCTAGCCTTACTTACTATAATATTAAATAGAAAAGCAATATATTTGTTTATTGTGTTACTTTAAAAAAATCTGTTAAACAAAAAATCATGAAGCTATGTGTTAAAATAGTAAACAAATCTTAAATAATACATTTTAATAAAGTTAATGGGTACTATGTTTTTAATGACTGTAGCAGGGTTGCTACACACTTAAATATTCAAGATAATTTAGCATGTGAATTTATTCTTTCAATAATTTATTTTACAAACTAAGTTTCGGTCAAAGACCTCGTCAGTGCTTAAATAAATCTAAAAAGATATGTGACAGTCTTGGAAAATAGCATTTAAAAAATTAAATTAAAATAAAAACAAATTTATACTCAAAATATTTACTTAAAAAACTAAAAAAGTTAATTTTTAATATTAAGATTGAGTTTAAGGTAAAGTTTAAATTTTAATTAATTTTTAAAATTAATATAAAAACAATAATAATAATAATAAAAGCTGTATGTAGCTTTATTTTTTCTTCTAGTCAATTTTCAAAGTAAACATTGCTTAAATAAAAATGTAGTTAATGGTAATAAGTGAGCTTAAGTTAAGATGCATTTTAATCAAGCTAATTATTATTGTGATTTGACTATTGAAAACTTAAGTAATTTTGTGCTTGTAATAATTACAAAAATTTGAAATTTTGCTTGAATGATTTAAATAAAAAAGAAACTTTTAGTTTTAAGAAAATGATAGCTACACAAGAATTTATTTAAAGCATGCATAATTTAGCATATTTTGAATTTAAAAAAGTCTCTGAATATATCAGGATAATTCAGGATTAATTTTTTAAACTTAATCGACTCAGGATAGTTTTTTTTTGTAAAAAAATCAGGGTAGTTTTAATGACTCAAAGAGTGGCGACCCTGCTATTATCAATAATTATCTGAATTAAATATGTTGTTATTTCAGGATGTCAAACGTATACCTATCTCAGACAGAAAATCTACGCCTTATGCAGTAAGTTTTGATTTTTTGATAAAACAGAAAAAACAAAACGTACTTGTTTTTAATTGATTTAACATTAGACAAAATGTACATACTACAAACATCATTACAAGACTATCGTTATCAGTTTTTAGTTAAATTTTGCAACTAGATAAAAAAAAAAATAGTATCTTTTAAAATAATTTTATTTTTAACTAGGCTTTTATATATATTGAGAAGGAAAAGTTTTAAAATTTGTATGTTTCTTAAATTAGATATAAGTTAAATAACAATTTGTTGTACAGAATAGAAGTATAAGAAAACGTCATTTGCCTAACCATTCAATTGTAAGAGCTAAACAGGTAATTTTACTAGCTTAATATGTAGTGTTTTTTTAATGCTGCAATAAACTTAGTTTCAATAAAATTTATGCATACGTTTATCTTTTTATCTTGTCTGATATTAATTCTATCATATTTTAGTTATCAATTAAAGTATATAGTTTGGTTTATTACATATTCCACTATTTCAGAGCAAACCACCAGTGAGAAGCAGTCCCATGGCTCCCACTCCCGCCAAAACAGTTCATATTCCCCAACCCATGAATAACTCGATTTCTTCAATGTATGGGACTTTTTTATTTGAGCTTTAAATAACAATTCAAAATTAGTTTAATCCAAAATTTTATTATTTAAGCGCTTATGTTCATTTTTAACTTATACAATTTTAATAATATTATAAACTTAAAAATACTAAACAGGCCACCAATTACGTCAAAGTCTCCTCCTGGAGGTGGAAAAATAAAAAGTGCGCATCATAGAAGTCACGCATCTACTGTAAAATCAACTCCTGTCACTACAAATAAGGTAGCTTTTATATTATTTTATTAAAATTTATCACCTTATGTTGTTTATGACAAAAGGAAACTACCACAACAAGACAGTAAAAATTCAATCTTGTAATAAAAATAAAAATTGACAGTTTGAAGACTTACCGAAAAAAGTAGAGGGTTTGCCAGCAATGGATTTCAAACTTGTGCACTCTACACCAGCTGTGAAACCAAGCAGCTCAAAAAATATTGAGAAAATTATTGAGAGTCCAGCAACCAGTCCCGTTAAGGTACATTATAAAGTTCATTAAAATAAATGTTAAAAGTTAAACGTTGTACTTAAAAAAAACTTTATTCTAAAATACTATTTATAATCATTTATTTTCATTGTTCTTATACTGTAAGATTCGTTTTTTGATGATAGTGTACTTTATATTTCTATTTTACTCTTTTTATTATAGTTTTTAAAATTAAAACTGTGATGCTTAATTCAATAGTACCCATAAATTATAGGTTTTTGATTGGCCTATTGTAAACTACATTCTCAGTCAGACAAAAAGCTATAAGTTATGGCAACTATGCGTGATGCAAACAAAAAATACTGGTGTTATTATTGAAAATTTTCATTGTTAAGAATTTAATATGCCTTTTGAATAACAAACTAAATTATTAATAACAAATCTTTTTTTCTACATTTTTTTATACTTCACTAAAAACTTCAGAGCTAAACAGTTTTAATTTAAAACATTGACATTGTTCAACTTTTGTAAAATACATTCATAATTTTAGAACTTTGAAGATATATTCTACTTATTTAGTTATTATAATTTTACTTTTTTAGTTTAAAAGTAGAATGTTCCGGTTTAATGTAATAACTTTCAATACAACTTTGATACACTTTAAAATTTAAAAGTGAACCCTGTATTTATAATATTCAAAATAGTGTACTTAATTTTGTTTTTACTCTTTAGAAATATTATGCTTATAAATAAAAAAAAATTAAAAACACGTTTTATACGTTTCCCGTGTGTAAAAGTTGTGTTAGTTTATCTATACTATATTTTAGTAAATACTACACAGCTGACTATGTGACTCATTAGCTTTCAACTTGACTTTATTAAAACAGTCAGCTGACTTTATTAAAACAGTCAGCTGTCCAATGAAAATATAGTATTTTGTTTTATTTTTTATAGATTAAGGGCATAGGAGGTGGTCAAAATTTTTTTTACAAAAAATAAAATAGGCTTTTATATAAAAGCTTAAAGTTTAAACTATAAGCCAGTTTATATATAATAAAAAAGAATTAATTAGTTTTTGAGATATAGACGTTTTTGTTAAAAGTTTCCAATACAAATGTATGGAGCGCAAAATTTTCAGGGTCAGTTTTCTCGGAAATTAAAATTCTCACTAAAAATTTATCTTCTCTTTCATTTTTCAAGCTAGAGACCTCAAATTTCCAGAAAACTTTCCTTTTATAATTTAAACAACTTTTAATGTTACAATTTTAAAGATATTAAAAAACCTTATTTATGTGATAAAAAACAAAAAAGTTCTTTTTATAATAAAATTTTTATTTTTCCAAATTAAAAAAAAATCTGCCTTAAATAGATTTAAATACTAGTAATAGACTTACTGTAAAAAGTTGAAGAAAATTACTTAATAAGTGAGGAGAAAATAGATTTTTAGTAAAATAGTCTTTTTTTCACGCTTTTGGTTTGCGCCTTTTATTAGGAACCTATTGAGGTCACCGAATTTGATCGCTTATACCTCAAAATATACTTTGAAATTTGTTAAGTAGTAAAAAAAGTCTGATTGCTCAGATTAAACTCTACCAACAAAATAAGATCAACTTGTAAAAATCTTTGTGGACCCCCTATGCGCTTAAAGATAACTTATTTTTAATACTACGTATTTTTAATTAAGAAAGTATTCTGTAGCATATAACAATTTCAACATAAGTTTCAAGTTTATAATTGTATTTGGTTATTAATATAGTTGAGTTTAGAAATTAAAGTATTATATTAGTTTAATTACTATTAAAGCTTTGTAATTTTCATTTAAAACAAGAAAAAAAAAAATTCACCGGATGTTTGTACAATTTATGACTTAAAAGTGTTTCTATTGTGCAAGATTCGAAAAACTAGTGTTGATTTTAAAACTATAATCAATAAAAAAATTTAAAAAATAGTTTTTAAACTGCAACAAATATTCTTTTTAAAACTTAAAAAACAAATCTTCAATATCTTTAAATTTCCTCACAAAAATTTTAATAAAAATAATAATTTAAACAGAACGACGATAAAAAAACGACGATAGCGTTCAGTTTTGCATCTCCTGCTGTCACTACTAAAAGTCTTGTAAAAGATGAAGACAACACCAAATCAACTAAAGTAAGTGAGCGTACAGAGTTAACGTTTATATTTATTGTTGTTATAAATTAGTTTGTGCAAACTCTATTAAGTGTAACTTCACTTTGTATTTTAGTGTTTGATTAAAAAAATACTTAAATGTATTTGATTGAGTTTGAGTTTATTTGAATTGTTTGCTGTCTGTTTTTCTTAGTCAAACAATTAAAAGTAACTAGTTTATGTTTTATAATTACAAAACTAAATCATACATATTAATAGCACAATTTAAGGGCACATGGGTTTAAAACACTTTGTTTTCAAATTTAGTAATATTTTTTACATAGTTAGATAAGTTACTTATTACTTTTTACCGCTTAAAAAATTCAAAGTAACTTATGAGATATAAGCGATCAAAATTAGAGTGAGTGTTCAATAGATTTTTTAAGGGAGGCGGAAACTAAAAGGGCAAAAAAGACTATTTTACAAAAAGTGGATCTCATCCTTCAGTTTTAGAGCAATTATTTTAGAACTTTCTAAGAGTAGTCTTTGATAAATAAATTTTAAACAACTTCTAAAAAACAGATTAAAAAAAAAAAATTGTAAAGTATTAACAAATTTTATTTTCGTCATAAACTTTTATATATATATTTTTTTTCAATAGTTCAGCTTCCTACAAGTAGTTTGTAGTATTGAAAAGTACCTTTACTAAAAGTTTGAATTAAATTGCTCTAAAAATGAAGGAGAAGATAGATTTTTAGTAAATTTTTCAAAATTCCGAGGAAATTGGTCTTGAAAATTTTTGCTTCCATATGGTTGTATTGGATTTTTTTTACCAAACTTGTTATATCTCAAAAGTTAATTATTATTTTTTATTCTAGAAAAAGTGTCATATAGTATATACTCTTAAGCTTTAAAAAAAGAGCCAAATTAAAAATATGTTGTACTCCGCTGTGTCCTTAAAATGTTATTAAATTAACAAAATTCTTCAATAAGATGTATAAGATGATCAAAAAATTTATCAGATTACCTTTTTTAAGGCTATATGTTAAATTTTTATAATTTACAGTTGGAATTTACATTTTCGGATCCAACTAAACCTATGGATACTGAAACTAAAGAACCAGGTAACTTTGTATTCTATTTAATTTAATTTTTTTTCCCTAACTTGTAAGTAATTAATTTAAAGTTTAAGTCTGATTAAAAATTATATAAAAACTTTTATGTTCCTTTAACTTTAATTAGCTTATCTTAACATCATAATTGCTAAACTGTCGTTAAAATCTGGAAGTATTTGGTATTTTTTAAACGCTCTATAAATCTTTTATAAATTTAAATTGTTTAGGCGTTTTTTAATAAAATTGTTAAGTTGAAAAAAAAATTAAATTATTTTCCTTGAGACCAAATACACATGATGTTTAGATAATACTTTTTTAGTTAAGTTGTGAAGCTGGAGTTATTACTAAGTGTTAAAATTTTTAGCTTTGCGAAAAAAGGGAGCTGTTTGTTTTGTGTTAAATATTTTTAATTAAATTAATGTAATAGTTAAAACATGGTCTAACTATTTGTTTTCTGACATTATGTACATTTTTTTCATATATTTTTATTGGTTTAGGAAATAGTTTTGAGGCTTGAGTTATCTACTTCATAACAATTTTCAGATTCAAAGTTTTAAATAATCAACTTAATAAATTAAAAAATAACTTTTTATGAAAATTACTAAATAAAATAAAGGCAAAAAATATGTTGGAAAAAACATATAAAAGAATCTTAAACTTTTTGAGCTAGAAAACCATACTTCATTTTGTAAGTTAGAATATTGTAAATATTTTGAACAGAAACAGAAAAGCCAACGAAACTCAAAAGGTCCTCATTTGGCCTGCCATCGTCAGTAAGTGAGGTAGAAAGTAGTCCAGTTGAAGCAAAAAAGGCAAAACCAGTGAGTTATTATTTTCATATAATTCGAGTTATGGTTTTAATGGACATACAAACTTAGTAGTTTTTCTTAACAGAATTTATTGAAATTTTAATCAATTTTTTAAAACTAGATTCTTTCGTCAAGGTTGTAAAAAATTTGGGCTTTGTAGTTAATTTATAAACATATAGCATTGTATTATTTATATTTTGCAAATATTGTAAGAGTTTTGTTTATGAAACTAATATGTTTTTGTTATCTTATAAAGTTGAGTTTTCTCAAAGAAGTTAATACTAGTTTGAAAATTACTTTTGTAATTGTATTGTTGTATTATTTAAACTTCAAATACCAACCTAAGTCATTTAACGACAATGATCTTATAATTAAACATTGTTTGACATTAAAATTAATTCTTTCAAACAATATAAATAAGACTCAATTTTCCAGAACAAAATATATTTCATGCTTCTTTCGTCAGTTGTATACTAAGCGATAAAAATAAAGTTTTAAATCTAACTTATATAGTGGAAATGCAATCAACGTAATTAATAACAATAAAGCAAAGAGTAATTAACAATACATAAGTACTTCTAATTACAATGCAACTAAAAAATAATAAAACAGGGCAACAACTTATAAAATAATTTAAGAAAACAACGAAACATTATAATCAAAATCTTTATGTTTACACAACTTAGGTTTTCTTAACAAAATACAAATAGCCTCAAGTTTAATTAAATCCGAAATGTGAAAACAATTTTAAATCTTTTTAAATTATAATTACTAGCACAATCAAGGTTATTTACTAAGTGTTCAGAAATAGCAGATCTTTTTGAAGCATTTATTACTCTAATAGATTTAGTTTTCTCATTACTCTTACAAAATTCATCAATACTTTTTGGAATATGTTCTTTTATTCTTTTGCCAAATTGTCTTGAGGTCATCCCGACATAACTAGCTTCACAGAAGCAGTTAAACTGGTAAACTACCATACTTTGTTTAAATTCTGCTATCGGATCTTTTCCTCCAGGTCTCAACATTGGTTTCGATATAAAAATAACAATCGGCTTGGCCGAATGATACGTCCTACTTACTAATTTACAAATCTCTCTTTCTAAAACTCCTGAGTTCTTTTTGACATAAGGCGTCTTATTAATTACGTTGTTTGCATTTCCACTATATAAGTTAGATTTAAAACTTTATTTTTATTGCTTAGTATACAACTGACGAAAGAAGCATGAAATATATTTTGTTCTGAAAAATTGAGTCTTATTTATATTGTTTGAAAGAATGATCTTATAAAACTTAAAAAAACTAAAACTAAACTTTTAAACAAAATTAAAAAAAAAAAAATTTAAATAATTGAGCTGAAACATTGAGTTTCAGATTTAGAAACAAAAATATTTAAACATTTAAAACATGCGTTCGTTAAAAAAAAATTATTTGAAAAAAAAAATTAGGTGGCAGCTGCAAGTAAACCGAAAGCAGCAGCCAAATGGAGCTGTCCAATTTGCATGGTGTCAAACGACGTGTCCGCTCTCAGCTGCGTTTGCTGCAGTGAACCGCAACCGGGTTGCAAGCCTACACCCAAGCAAGACAAAAAGCTTCCTGAATCAGCGTTTTCGTTTGGTGCGCCTGCCGGAGGAGGTATAACATTTGGAGCTCCTAAAACTGGTTTGTTATCTGATAATATGTGTTTTTTTATAGTTTGAGTTTTACACATTTTTTCTATAATGTATTTTCTGCAAATAATATACAATATACACAACATATGCGTTGTAAATTAATTATCACAAAGTTCTAAAAATTTGAATGGGATTAATTTTAAAATAAATTAGATGAACACTATATAAAATTGCTTGAAGTAAAATGTTATATATTTTGAATCAAACTTTAAACAGAAAAAACATAGAATTACTCAAATAATATCCTAATAACTTCAATTTGACCACTATTTACCTCATTTGCTTACAATAAAAAGTAAAAAGTTGTATATCTTTTACATTAAATTATTTTTATGAGCAATAACTACTAAAAATATTAAAACATTAAGTTCTCAGCTCATAATTATTTTTTTATTCTAAGTTTTTTTTTTTTTATTCAAAGTACTTCATTGCACCTTTTCCACCTTTATTAAGCATATTTTAAATGTAACGCATAACTTTAAAAACGGATAAACTTAAAGTCGTTTAGTACATTACAGGGTTCGTGCGCGTCAGGCTAAATCAGGCTAAGTCAGGCTAAATCAGCTTTTCTGAAAAAAGTTGAAAAACGTCAGGCTAAATCAGTTTTTTATTTAAAAATTTGAGAAACTCAGTTTTTCTCAGTTCAAATGCTTGAAAATTTTTGATAGAAAAAATTGAAAAATCTTTTTAAGATCAAATTGAGATGTGAATTTATTTCTAAAAAAATATTTAGTGAGTAAAGACAAAATCAGTAAGTTTTTGTAAAAATAAATGTTTTGAGTAGATTATATACGTCACAATTATGAAAATTCATTAAAAAATACAGTTTAAACATTACAGTTTAGTTCAACTACTTAGCTGTTTGTTTAAATTTGTTTACATCAGCTATGTTTCTCAGAGCTTAGTTGGTTGAACTGTTTTAATTTCTAGTTTAAAGGCTTTTTACCAAATAGTTTTTAGATTAAATTTCTTAGTAGTTTATTCATATATTTTACTGTTTGTTTAAAGTTGTTAGAGATATTCACAAAAATTAAAGGTAATTTTTATTTAAGTGTAAGCTTTTTTTAATCTGGTATGACATCAACAATCACTGTATTTATTTATAGTTTAGGATTCATAATTATGTATCAATTTTAAGTATTAGTCAAAATACTTTAATAAACATTTTTTACTTATTTTAATACTAATGTAAGCGTTTCATTTTAAATAAAACACAACAATGCACGTTGTTTATTATAATTCTTCTACTTATAATGTGTTTACTTGGTGCTTAATTAAATTGAACAATTGTGTTTAGTAATATTAAGTTTTTACACTAGTAATATATTACATATAACAATTATTTTAAAAGTTATCACTGAATTTGTTATGTTAAGGACATAAGGGGGTAAATCACCTTTTT
The DNA here is from genome assembly GCF_965202585.1 of Thalia democratica. NCBI lineage: Eukaryota > Metazoa > Chordata > Thaliacea > Salpida > Salpidae > Thalia > Thalia democratica. Next base: position 68,339,301 of record NC_139165.1, read on the forward strand.
CACAATTTAGTCTTATTTTATTGAGTTGTAACTAAGCTATGAGTTGATTTTTGCAGATTTTTATAGCTAAAAATATTTTTGAGATAAAGCTGGTTGAAGTCATTAACTATAATAGTACTAATCAAGACCCCCCAATACCTAAATTGACTTCTAAAGGGGATTTTCCTTACTTTGAAATTTTCAGGCTAAATTGCTCTCAGTCAGGCTAATGAAAAATATTTCGCGCACGAACCCTGACATTAGTAATCACAAAGTAAAATCAGAGTAGTTTCAAGATGTTTTATTTACTTAGTTTTAATTTGTGGTAAGACGAATTCACAATTAATCTTTTATAAAGTTTCAATTTTGTTATTACATATAATGATGTACAACTTAATAATAAAATAAGCATAAATTAGCTTTTTAATTTCATTTAGTAGTAAAATATCTAAGTTATTTAACACATATATTATTGCTTATAGTATACTTATTAAAATAGCTAAAAAAAGTCATTAGTTTTCTGAAGATTTACATTTTTGTTTTTAAAATCAATTAATGTAAAGTATTTAAAAACTTGATACTGTAAAAAAGATAATATTTAAATGTAAAATAGACTAAGACTGTCTCAGTAAAGGGGTTTTTATGGGTAATAGGGAATAAAAAGGATATAGAAACATAAAGATTAGTATAAAGACAGATTAAACTTATATTTTATTTACAAGCTAGAAACACACAGATAAATGATCTATACAGAACTAATACAAGACTACTAACAATAATGAACACAAATATACAGTGGGTAACTAATAAGCACATACTTAAATCTTAAGAACAAACGGACTTATAAAAAAACGTTCCGAAGTATTCAAATTGTGAAGCTTACAACGCACCATCTAACTGCCGAATGCCAATGCTTTCAAAACGTAGTCTATTTTATATCGAAAGCAAAGATATTTTTTTAATTCATACGTATATAGTTATCTATTATTTTAACAATAACATATATCCGTTAGCAAAACTTTAACGCATTGTTTTTATAACCATCTAAAATAAACCGCGCTTTTCTATTACATATTTCCACTATTAAAATTGGTTTTTCTTTTTCTTTTAGATTAAAAAAATAGATTCGATTATTCGCTACAAGACTAACAAGTAGACTTGAACAAGCAAATCAATACTTTGTTTATGTAATACATACAAAATTATCTGTTATTTTTCAAAAAGGCTATAATCATGCATTTCTTAATTAGTATATTTGACAGCAAAATAGTTTTTTAATTTTTAGAATCTCCATAAATTTTATCTAAAAAAAGCTATAATTTTCATTTTAAGACAATAATTTTAATTTAAAATTGTATTATGGTAATTATGATTATTTAATATAAGCATATTAGTTTAAGTATAGCTATAAAATTAGTCAAATTTAATATCATATTATCACAAATTTGTTCAATACATACTAAATATGCACAGAGAATTTTAGTTTAAAACATTAAATACTTTTTATAAATTTATTGCCTATTATATTTGAATATTATGTTTTAAAATTTAAGTTTAATCTTTTAACCGTGTAAAACGCAATGTATTAATTATTTAAAAGCCAACCTTTTAGTGTTTTAAGTTTAAAAAATTCATTAATTTTACAAGCTAAAATAAATTATATTATAAATGCTTAATTTATACTTGCTAATTTAATTGAAAACATGAAGATCTAGAAAAGTTTAACTTATGAGTTAGTTTACTTATATAGTATTATAAACTTTCAAATGGCAGTTTTAAACGAAAGAAAAAGTGTTGTTTAAACATAGATAATTTATTAAAAAAAAAAAAAAAATATTTGTGTCTCATAAGTTTAATGCAGCGAATTATAAATGTTAGTAAGCTTTTTGTTTATGTTTGTGTACTTTTCAAGATACAGCCAGTAAGGCCGCAGATGGTATTGGATTTGGGTTTGGTGGTACTGGAAAAGTAACATTTGGACAAAATAAGACTGGTTGGTTATGTTTGTACTAGGAATATTTCTTTATGAAATGAAGTAAGTAAATCCGTTTTGATTTAGATTATGCCGTTATAGTATGATATAACTGTTTAAAAGTACGAAATTTTTTTTTGTAGACTTTGGTTCTTTCATAAAAATTCATATTTAATTTCAGTTTATATTTTGAAAACAGCTTGACATAAAAAAAAATATTTTGTTTAGCTGCATCTGCATCGACTAGCGAAAAATCTGCATTCAATACAGGTGGTGAGATCAGTTTTGGTACCAACAAACCAATAAAAACGACACCAAAAGTCATACTTCCGCCAAAACCAAGTGTTCAAATGTTTGTTACTTAATTTAGCCTACTGTTTATATTAAAATATTAGTTATATGTCTTGCATGTAAATATTATTTTACATAATTTGTACACATTACAATAAATATCATTTTTATCATACTAGATACTTTTTTGTAAACTTATTTTTAAAGTAAATTACTGGTACTACTTGAGAAACAATAAGTTTTTAAGGTGAAATTTTAATTTAAAAAATAAATTAATAAATGGTATTAAGATTGTTCAACACCAGTTATTCAGCTATTAAGTTTTTTACTAAATCTTTGTTTCACTTCAATGAGATAAAAAAATTCTAAGTTTATGATTTTTGTAGTTTTTAAGTCCTTATAGTTTATTTAGAACCCTACTAATTACACGTTTTGTAAATATTAAAAGAGCGAAATCTGGTAAAAAATGGGAATGTGAAACTTGTTTACTACAAAATGCAGTTGAAGAGAATAAATGCGTTGCTTGTGGGGATCCGAATCCAGGTACATGATATTTTTTTTACGGTATACATTTACAGTTTAAAATTGACACCAAGCTTTTTATTAATAACAAAGGCCAACTTATGGTAAAAATAAAATTAACTGAATTCTAGATTATTTTAAAACTATATCTGTTATATTCTTATATTTTCATTTATGGTTTTAATTGATTGTGATTTGCTAAGACAACATGAATTCACAAAAGAATTGAATTTATTTATATAACTTTGTATAATGTAACAGTCTCTCTTTTTGCTCCTTAATCAATTTCAAAGTGTTTTTGTGCTATATAAAGAGACAGAGTTACCATTTTAGCTAACTAATTTTCAAAACTTTCATTAGAATTTATACTTTATAACACCTGAGACTTTCTTTTCAAGCTGCCTTCTCAGTAAATAAAAAAAATAAATTTATGTTACCACTTGTTAAAACAATTAAGTACTTTTATCTTAATTATTCACAAGAGTTGTTTTAACGTAAATTATATATTTTCTATTACAAAAAAGTGACTCTATTTTAGGAGTTTGGTTCATAATTTTTTACTACTTATGTTTTTTAAAATTTTACTCCTTTGAAAAGTTTTATAAATTTTTTACTGAAAATTGGAAGTCATTAGCTCCAAAAACAAACAATTTTTTTTTTGGGTTTTTAAGAAAATTAACACACAAAAGTTGACTATTAGTTTTTGTATGATCAAATTTACAAAACTGACTCTGGAAATTAAATGATATTGTGTTCTCTGATGATTTATTTAAACTTTTTTGTTTGGCCTTAGTTTATGAGTCAATGTTATTTTTTATAAAAAAAATGCTTTTGTCATTTTCAGCCTTTTTGTAGTTTAAATAAACTAAGACTGTTAACATTTAAGGTCCTAATAATTAATTCAAACACATTTTTCTGCTTATGGAAATGTTTGAAAGTTTTAAAGAATTCCTTAGAAAAAGGGGATATTTAAAATAGTAGAAAAATATTATATATTTAGATTTTTTGAAAACCAATAGAAAGATCTCAACTTCTAGAGGAGAAATTTAATAAATAGTAGAAAAGTTATTAAACTTTTACAAAAAAACTTTAAATAAAATGAGGTAAACAATTTGTTTGCTATTAAATTTACACTAGGTTTTGATGTGTAGTCAGTTTTGTATAAAGTAGCCTATACAAACGTAAGGAGAGTAAATTTTTTATTTTAACTTTATTGGGAGATTTTATCAGGGTTGCCACAAAGTCAGGAAAGTCAGAAAAACGAAAAATAATTACAAAAGTCAGGAAAAATTGGGGTTTTCAAGAAAAAAAAGGCAGGAAAAGTTGGAAGTTTAGTATATACATTCTCTTAATAAGAAAGTTTATCATTATTCATAAAAACTGCCTATTGCTAATGTTATTATATAAAAAACACTCTTTTGCAATTAATTTTTTTTTTCAGGGTTTAATTGATTTTTTTGAAACGAGTTATAATTTCTTAATCTTATTTATTTTTTAAATCTTTGGTTATGTATTTCTGAACCAGTTTCATTTAGAATTAGATTGAGAAAAGTCAGGAATTTTTTTCAGCTCGATCCGTGACAATCCTGTTTTATTTTCCGGGAGATAATATATTATGAGTTTGAAGAACTTTTAAAACTTAGATTTAAGAAATCATACTAATACTTTTCAAACAAAATCCCCAAAAAAGTTGTCATTTAAAAAATTAAGTAAATCATATAAATAAATGTTGGAATAATAACAATAAACTGAATATTTGAAAAAAGAATATTTAATTTAAAAGAGAAGATAGATAATTGTAGAAATATTTTTATTTTAATTTTACTAAAAGAGGTTAAACCTCTTTAGTCAGTGGGTCTAGTTTACCAGAAAAACTCTTTGCGGACCGCGTAACTTTTGAAATTTAAACTTTACAGTAGAAAATCATTTTAAAACTAAAAGGGTGGTTAAGTTAAACATTACTGTGTATTGTAAATAAAGTTTGGAGTAAATTTCAGAAAAGTTGTTGTAAAAAAGATAAATTTAAATTGTTCTGCGGAATTTTAAACACATCCGTGGGTCAGAGGTTTTTTGCTTGCTAACCTCTACTCTATAATAAGTCTCAATAAATTTAATCATAAATATTTTGAGCGGTAATTTTATAAGGTCGAAAGTTTATACGGTAGCTAAGATAAAAGGTTATGAAATGAGATTAACTTAATTAAAACTACCCTAATGAGGTACTCCTATGAATTCACTGCATATTTCTAGCAGACATAGAAACCCGTTTAAATAAAATTTAATATACCATGAAGTTGTTTTGATTTAAGGCGGGGTTTGAATTTCATAAAATATTTCTTAATTGTCAAAAAAGTAAACACAGAGTCATTATGGTTTATTATAAGCTTCTAGTATATGTAAAACTGCTTTATTTAATAGAACTTGTACAGATATTGCTAAAAGATAAATTTATAACAATTGAAATGTGTACAAATTATTATAAAATGATATATGCATGCTGGATATATATCTTAATTTAAATATAAACAGTAGACTAAGAAGTTAAAACTTGTGAACACTTGCTTGAAATATTGATTAATTTTTTGGCTTTATTTCTGACTCAATTTTACTGTATACCTTATGATCTATACTACATAATATTTAAAGATTTATTAATGTTACGAATTAATATTTTTTACACATACTTGCTAATTTTTGATTAAATAGTACATACAATAAATCATACAAATGTTTAAGGTTCAGACACGTGTATCAGTATCTATTAGTTAAAAAATGTATACTTGGTGGTCACTTAAACTACCAACTCAAGATATTTTTAATTTTTTCTAGGTTAAAAAAGTTCTTAAATTTCAATTTTTTTATAGCTTTTATAACTTTAATCTTTTTTCTCCAAAGTTTATTTACAATTTGATTTTCATACTGTTTTATCTCTAATGCTAAAGTATATAATTGTTTTTCAAACTTTATGAAGTCTGGCTGAATCAAGCTAATAAGTAGTAACTATTTTTTTTGCTATTTAGAAGGTTGCAACCGTTTCTTTGTTTATACTTAAAATAAAATATTTTTTCAATATTTATAAAACAATGTTTGTTGCAAATTTAGAATAAGCAAACAGTTTGTTTATTCTAAAATAACTGTAGTTTTTTGACAGCTAACCAATAATGAAAGTAATAAAAATTAAAATTTTAGATCTGGTTCCTGATCCTAACAAAAAGCAAGCTGAGTTCAAGTACGGAGCCGCAGCTGAGGACCTGAAAAAAACCTTTTCCACCCCTGCACCCGTCAAGCCTGCTGATTGCAGCTCGTTGACTACCAAGCCCCTTGAATCAGAAGCTACGAAAGAAAAACCTTCATTCAGCTTCGCTTCTCCTTCAACCGAAGAAAAGAAAGTTGCCGACTCCAAACCTCTCACGACAAATAAAGAAAGCGAACAAAAAGCAGCTACGCTTCCTACCTTGAATTTTGGTGGGCCGAAAGCTGCAGAAACAAAAACTGTTCCGACTTTTGGTTTTGGAAAGAAATCAGAGGATAAATCTCTGCCTAAAACCAGTTTTGCGACTCCTAAATCAGCTGATGAAAATAAGCAGGAACCAAGTAAACCTGTATTGAGTTTTGGCGCACCAAAAGAAAAGACTTCTACAGAACTCCCTAAATTTGGAGGGTTTGTCGCAAAAACAGAAGATAAAAGTAAGTTTACTTAACACTTTAAAAAAAAAAATCCACTTCATGTAAAACTTTTATAATTAATTTGTATTATATTTCAAAAGCAGCGACGGAGCTTAAAACTTCAGGCTTTTCATTTGGTGCCAGCGCAGCCAAACCGACCGAAACTTCAAGTAATGTTTTTTCTTTAATTAAAGTGTTAACAAAAAACTAAGTTTGGCTTAGCCTTACCACTTGATTTTTTTTCTTAGTTTAAAAAACAAAGTTGTGAATCGTAAACAGCAACCACACACTAAATATTTTTTATGCTACTCTGACAATAGAATAGGTGATTTTTTAGTAAAATAAAAGATACCATTCGCAGAACATAATGAAATTTAAAAATATCAAAATCAATTATTTTTTTGCGTTTCTTTATAGCAATGTGATAAAATACAATGATAGTTAAAATTATAATTAACAGGCAGCAAAGCACCTGGTTTTACTTTCGGAAAACCAGCCGAAAGTTCTAATACTGAAAATAAAACATCAGGTTTGTTTTTATGTTCATAATGTTTGTAAACTAAACTTGCTTTTAGTTTTGATCGCTTTGAAGCTGTAACTGTACAGTAATTACATAGCATAAAAACAAATTAAATTACGAAATGTTTGAATCAGAAATTAAAAGTATTTGTATTTTGATAAGTTAAGTCTTCAAAAAAATCTATTTGAATTAAGAACTAAGCGTATGAATTTCATTTATTTAATTAATATAAAAGTTTTATTTTGTTAAAGAGAAGTTAAAAAATTTAATTCATTATAAAACTATTATTTGATAATTAATGTATTTTCAAAAGTACCTTTTTGTGTTACCTTAATACTTTCTTTCAAATATTGCAAACCTTATTTTATATTTACCAGTTAAGAATTTGATACAAGTGGTTATAAATTTTAAGTTTTTAATAATGATTAAAACAATCATTTAAAAACAGTCAAATAGAGTTATTTTTTCAATGAAGATATTTGAAAGTGTTGCTTTTAAGTTATTTCAAATAAAAAATTGTAGTAGTTAGTTTTTTAAAAAGTTTTTAGACTATTATTGAATAGTTAACGACATTTTGATTTAATTATTGAATCATTTGAATATCATTTATCTCTTATGATCAGTTTCAAACGGATACAAATATACGTTTTCCTATCAAAAAATCATATCTGTTATGTAATTTTATTTCAAGTCATCCTTAAGTTTTACTACATTTAGATAGTGAAATCAGTTTCTAATAAAAATATTATTTAAAACTTTTCAAAATTGTTTAATTAAAAAATTTATAAACAGCAACTGCTTTTTCTTTTGGAAAACCTGCGGAGACTGCAAAAACTGAAACGAAAGAAGTGACAGGTTTTAAAAGTTAAATAGTATATTAATTTGTTTGATACTGAAGGAATTTGATGTAACAATTCACTCTAAATTTTTATTAAAAATCAAGACACACATTTTTTTAGTGCATAAATCAATATTTGTATTTTACAAGTTCGAAGTTTTAGTTTTTTAAGAAACGAATATTTTACAGACGACAAACCAAAATCTTTGTTCAGTTTTGGAAACAAACCAACTGAAACTTCAACCACTGAGAATAAAACAGAGTCTTCAGGTTAATTTTTGAAATAATTTTTTCTTGTGATAACTTAATATTTTAAATTTACATTCTGTAAACGAGGCTTGCTAATAAATTTTTATATAAAATAAAGCTTAAGTATGTGCAATAATTAGAATGTAAATAAAGAGAGTCAGATTTCGTTAAAACTAAATGCAGTCGGGGTTGTCAAACACTCACGATCACTAAGGACAGTTTGACAAATTTAAGATTTTTAAAATATCAGCCTAGTATTTTTTCTATATATTGAGTGATATTTATATTCTATTTATTTAGTTCTTCAAGTTTCAATATATTGTAACCAGTTTCGTTTAAAAACATTATTTTTATTGATGTTGAAAAGTTAATTAAAAAAAAAATTCTATATTTTTTTATACGATTTAAAAAATCAGAATGACTCAAGACAGTTAAGATTACTCAAGATAGTTTTTGACTCATAGAGTGGCAACCCTGTGTAGTTAAATATACTGACGAAAAATATTATAAATTATTTTCGATTTTAGTAAAACTAGTTTTTTTAAATAATAAAGTATCAATATTTGTTTGTAAATCCTATTAATTTACAAATTAGTTTTTTTGTAATAAGGTAATAATAAGTATTTTTTTAATAATGTGTTGTTCTGCAAACAGGAGACAAACCAAAATCTTTGTTCAGTTTTGGAAACAAACCAACTGAAACTTCCACCACTGAGAATAAAACTGAGTCTTCAGGTTAATTTTTTACATATGTAATTTTACTAATTCTTTAGACACTTCTTGTAACTAACTTAGAAAGTAGCATTTACATTAAAAAAACTAAGCTTTGAGTAAAACGTGAAAAACTACAATATAAGAAAAATATATTAAAACCTAATATTAATTTCAAGCTAATCGTTTGTCAATAAAGATCCTAGCGAAGCATTATGCAATTTTTTGTTACTTTAAAACTTATATATACTTACTAAGAATATTATAGTAAACGGTATTAACCATCAAAGGTAAGAATAAATTTTATACTCGTTCTGATTTTGCTGTATACTTATAACTAGTTTAAGTTTTAGGTTGTGTATTTAATATATTTTTATTTAAATGTCATGTGTAGTATTTGAAAGATATATTTAAAATTTATTTATCTTGTTTATAACAAGATTAAAATAGTCTTGTATTGTATGCAACAGCTGTGAATAAGTTTTAAACTATTTGTGTACAGGTGATAAAGCACCATCTATGTTCAATTTCGGTAAGCAGCAAGCTGACAATAAAACAGAGTCCTCAGGTTTAATTTTTGAGCTGAATATTACATTTTTTATTGAGCTTTTCTTGGAATTTTAATTATTAGTTACTATTAGAAGTAGCCGCTAAAATAAAAAACTTATAGTTTATAAAAGGTATGGCAGTTAAACTAAATTTCAAGTTAAACAATGTAGAAATAACAATAATAATTATATAAATTAAAAGTACAAGTAATTAATTTAAGTTCTAGGTAGAAAACAAATGATTCAATGTAGACATATATTTTGTCTATTAACAGGGTTGCCACAAAAGCTGGAATCCTGGAGAAACCTGAAGTTTGATAAAGTTTGAAAAAACCTGGAATTTCAAACAAAAATCACTTAAAAACCTGGAATTTTAAACATTTTTTACATGTTAAGTAGTGAAATTTTAATTTGACACAAAAAATTGTCGTATAGTAAAAACTTTTTGTTATCATCAAAATTTTTTTATTAAAAAACACCATAAAAGTAGTTTTTTAATGGTGAAAAACCATTAACCACAGTTTTTAAATTTCACTTAAATTTAAACTAAAAGTACACCAAAAAACTTGTACCTTTAAAAACCTGGAAGAAATTTCTCAATAATCAGTGGCAACCTTGTATGAAGCTCAAATTTAAGTTAATTACTCATAGTTTTTTTTAAAACTCAAGTTGATTAAATTTTTCTTTTGTTTAACTAAATTCAGTTTTTAATATCCTCATAAATGTGTGTAATCATTTTAGTTACTATTTTTAAAGTTTGTTTGTTTTATAACAGTGGCGTTCAGTTTTGATTACGTTTCCCCTAGAAGCTGCAACTGCTTTAGTTTTTATGAGATTTTTAAAAAACTGATTGTAATATGATCAAATTGATATGCATTTGTTTTTATAAGCTTAAGTCAGTGGTTCTCAGCTCAAGTTGTTTAATTCGGTTTAAATGGAAGTGTTAAGTAAATTTAATACATACATGCTTTAAAATTACGATTGTTATATAAAACTTACTGTTATTTTATTACAAAACACTGTTGCAACTAGTGATGTACCGGACCCACAATTTTGGGTCCGGCCGGACCCGGTTCCGGACTTTTTTTTCAAACTAGAATCCGGCCGGAACCGGATCCGGACTTTTTTTTCAAATTAGAATCCGGCCGGAACCGGACCCGGACTTTTTTTTCAAATTAGAGTCCGGCCGGAACCGGATCCGGACTTTTTTTTCAAATTAGAATCCGGCCGGATCCGGATATCAGACAAAAATGGCAATATCCGGCCGGACCCGGATAGTGAGTCCGGTACATAACTAGAATAAACTAACCTGAGTCAGAATGAGGTTTTTAAAAACTGAAAAAAAAAGAACTTTAATCTAATAATAAGTAGAACAGCTAGCCACAAAGTTTACAAATTTAGGTGTTATTTACAATTAAAAATCTGAAATCAAGTTCTTGAACAAAATACACTAGAAAATTACAAAATATTGAAAACTGGATCAGCTCAAACTCATTCAAAATCTAAAAGAAAACTAGCCTGAGTTTTTATAAAAAACTAAACTAGCCTGAGGCAGTCCAAGATTTTCTAAAATTCCCAAAAATTTTGAAACTAGCAGGTTGCCACTGTTTAAGTCAATAAAACTAGCTAGAGTGAGTATAAACAAGCCTGAGTCAGAATGAGGTTTTTAAAAACTGAAAAATTACTTTAATCTAACAATCAGTAGAACAGCTAGCAAAGGTTGACAATTTGGTAGTAAAGTTGTGGACTGATTGTGGTACACTTAACTTATTAGTACTACCCATCATAATTAAATCATACCTTATTTAATTAATATCTAACAAATACTTAATTCTAACTGAGACTACTTTCTATAATCAGACACGACAGTTTTGAGTGATGAATCTTTTATATAAAACACAACAAGAAATACTAGCATATACAAAATTATTAATTACTTTGGTAACACTTTAAAAACTAGAAGCTATTTAAATCTATATCAAAGACATAAAATAAAAAACTAAAAATTAAATAAAAATTTTAGTAAGCAAGAAACTGTAAAATTTTTAATAAACTATTAAACTATAAACCTGGCTTAAATATTTAAACAATTAAACACCTGTTGAAATATTCACTTTTAAGACAAAACACTACTTACAATAAGCATTCACAAAAACGTTCAAGATATTTTTTTGCTTCAAGCTACACACCAAACTAACTAACTGCTTACATATAAACTGCCTGTCATGTTCTGATGTTTTGTTGCATAAGTATTTAGTTTGAAACATTTCGTCATATGATTCTCATTAGCTCGTACATTCAACAGTACTAACTCTAAATATTCTCTGAGCTCAACTTTAAACAATAAATAATGCAAGTATTCGTTCAAAAGTTTTCAATTTTACAACATATGTAAAGAGTTGCATTTCATGAAATGCTTATTTATAGTTTAAATGTAAACAAATGTAAATTAGTCACGTGTACAAAATGAGCCAATCACGGTAGGTATTTAATTTTAACTGACGAAAATGACTCTTATTAATTTTCACAGGGTTTGTTTTTGAAAAAATACTTTTCAGTATGCTCTTTTTTACTAACTAGATCCGGTTCCGGCCGGATCTCTGTTAGGATCCGGCCGGACCCGGATCCGGACTTTTATTTCAAATTAGAATCCGGCCGGAACCGGACCTGGACTTTTTTTTCAAATTAGAATCCGGCCGGAACCGGATCCGGACTTTTTTTTCAAATTAGAGTCCGGCCGGATCCGGATATCAGACAAAAATGGCAATATCCGGCCGGACCCGGACCCGGATAGTGAGTCCGGTACATCACTAGTTGCAACTAACTACAAATCTTGAAATTTTTGTTTTTAGAGGTAGTGAAACTTTTGCAGATGCACTTACACACGACTGAATTGATGTACAATGTTTTGTTGTTTGTAGATTTATAAATGAAAAGTAATTCTGGTAGAGCATTTTAAACTTCACTTTAAAATTAAGTTTTATTTTATAGTTGACAAAGACATTTAAATTTCAAATGTATTTTTAGCTTTTGATCTAATTCATGAATTTCATAATTTGCTAAAATATTTCAAGTTGAAGTTAATTAAAAAAAAATATATAAACAACATTTTAAGTTGATTATTTTTTACAGTTGCAAAAACACCTGGGTTTAGTTTTGGAAAACCAGCTGAAACCGTAAAAACCGACAATAAACCAGCAACAGGTAAAAACTTGTTTAATGATGAATTTTAAACTAATAAGTTTATTAAATTTCAGTTTTTTACTAATTATTTAGTAGTATAAACATCTACATTTAACTTTCAGCTTCTTAATTTTTATTGATAATTACAAATACTTTTAACAGTTTTTTTGAAAACTGTTAAAAGTAAACACTGCAGTGAAAGCAATTTATATAAGTAACTAAAAATCTTTTAAGTAAATAATACAAGTACACACATCCATTCTGAATAAACTATTTTTTGTCAGGATTTATGTTTGGGCAAAATTCTACACCATCTACTACACAAGCAACAGGTTTGATTTAAAACCTTATATAAATAAGATAAAACTCTAACATGTTAAATAGAAAAACAAGTAAAGTGTTCTTTCACTTAATTATTCAACTTAACTCCAACAATAATTGAGCAAGCATATTTGAGATATATCAATAAATTTCTGTCTTATTAGTTGTTGAAAAAATACTTATAATTTTGTAAATAGCAAGTAATTTTAAAAATAAAATTACAAAGAGTTAAAAGACTAATAACAAACAAATAATGTGAAAACAAAATATATAAATATTACAATAGCTGTTTAGCTTCAACACATTGTAACTTACGTACTTTTACCAGCTCAACCAGCTTTTGGTCTTTCAACCGAGAAGAAATCTTTATTCGGCAAAAACGAAAGCGCTTCAGCAACTTCCACCATGAACTCGTCTTTCTCGTTCGGAAGCCAACCTAAAGCAGAACAACCGAAAAAAACCGAGACGCTCGGCGGCTTCAACTTCGGGGGAGCTGCCAGCACGGAACCGGCAAAGTCATCCGCCACCTTTTCATTCGGATCCAAACCAGCAGCGTCTCAAGCTCCCGCCGCCGCCGCTTCCACCGGTTTCGGAGGAAGCTCGTCCGGCTTTTCGTTCGGAAGCAAACCGGCTGAAGCCAGCAAGCCCGCTTTTGGAGGGTTCGGAGCGAAGAAGGCGAGTGAGGGTGCAGGGTTCGGAACGGGCGGCGCGAAACCCGCCGTCACCTCGTCAACGCCTTCCATATTCGGAACCAGCTCGACCTTTGCTCAACCCAAGCCGGCTGAGAGTAAGAGCATTTTCGGCGGTGCGTCCACCAACCAGACTTCCGGATCGATGTTCGGACAACAACAAAACAAACCTGCAGAAAAGCCAGGTTTTAGTTTCGGAAAACCAGCTGAAAGTGAAAACAAGTCCTTTTCTTTCGGTTCGAATGCTGCAAATAACAGTGGCTTCTCTTCTGGGTTCGGTCAGAACAGCACTCCTCAAAAGTCCATGTTTGGCGATAACAAGCCAGCTTCTCAAGGATCAATGTTCGGATCTCAAAATGCCAACAGCGGAGGTCTTTTTGGTGCCAAAAAGGAAACTACCGGTTCCAGCATGTTCGGTGCGAAACCAGCTCAGCCGGCATCAACTGGATTTTCTTTCAACTCGCCAGCAACAACTAACAATGCATTCAATGCAAAGCCAAGTTCTGGATTTAATTTTACTGCAAGCAAGCCTAAAGAATCTGGTTAGTTAGCAGTTAGGTGAATATTTATTAAAATTGTGTTTTTATACTCGCTTTAAATTCCGATATGTACTCAAAGTGTTTAAACGTTTAATCTCGTTTTGTTCTATTTTTTTTTGTTTAGATTTTTTTATCCATAGTTTGTTTTTCATATACTTAGCTTTATTTTTAACTAACATAGTAAAACTGTATCCAAAATGCGAAGCAAAAGGTAAATATACCATTCAAACATCTATTAGACTAAATTAAATAGTTCAGCCTAAACAGCAAAGCTAATTACTATATATAAGTTTTACATTTAAGATCTAAAAAAATAAAATACACAAGTTAAACATCAAAGAATTAATACAAATATACAACATAAATCTCGAATTGAATAAATAATAAATTCTTCATTCAAGGTTTCCAGTTCGGCAGCAACCAGCAAGAAAGCAAACCTGCCGCATCGTCCGGCTTCAACTTTGGAAGCAACAATTCAACTGGATTCGGCGGCAAGCCTGCTGCCACCACTGGGTTCGCATTCGGTCAGAATCAACAGCAATCTCAATCGTCATTCAGCTTTAAGTTTGTTGTGTTCCATAATTCAGTTGTAAATGCCATAAGAATTTTTCTTTTAATTTATTAATTTAAAAAAAAATGCAAAATATAAAGTGTTGAACATTTACTTTCAATACAAAGATCAAGATCAAACCGTAAGTAACCGAATATTTAAATGTCTATTTATGAGCTAATATCCTAACAATAAAACATTTTAGTTCTGCTACACCTGACGCGAATGCAGCTGGTGGTGGAATGTTCAATGTTGGCGGTTCGAACCAGCACGGTGGAAACAGACCTGTCAGGAAGGCGATCAGAAGGAACAAGCGATAATTACTGCGTACGTCCGTATTTTAAAATAGATCAATTTATAATTATTTTCCCACGAATAGTAATGTTATAGAGTTATTGAATGAAAAAGTTAAATTATTAAGTTAAGTTTGACCAAACCGTTTTAAAATTCAAAAGATTGTGTTTTGTTTTAGCCTTTAAAATAAGTAAGTGAAATGGGTGTATAAGTTTATGAATTTGCTTACCTTATTAATGTCACTTAAATTGATGGTTTATTTTCGCGTTTATTTATTAAATTTATCAAAATATAGTTGTTGTCTGATGTTGTATTAAATTTAAATGTAAAATTTTCGAGTGACTTAAAAGCTAATGTAATAAAAATTCACTAATAATTGATGTACAAAATTTAAAAGATAAGAATAGTATCAAGTATAATTTTTTTGAAGAATTTTTAAATTTTTAACTTACGTTGTTGTAAATTATAGATTTACTACTTAAAACTTATTAAAAACGTTATTTGATCTAGGTTTAAATTATTTAACTTAATTACACCATTAATGAAAGTATTCACTGCTTCTAAAATTTATTTTAAGCTAAAAGTAGTTTTTACGTAACAACTTAAAAAGTTGAAAATTTGGTCAATTTTAATATGTTTTATAGATTTAATTTTTCTCGTTAATTCTATATCTAAATATTAATTTTGTATTAAAAATAAGTTGTTCAATTATTAAATAGTATAATATAAAAAAAAACTGCGCTCAAATAGTTTGTAGATGAGAAATAAAATCATAATGTTTATTTGAACTACTCAAAAAAACGTTTTATAATTGTAGTATTTAAAAGTACTGTTTTCCACATCATTTCTCTTGTTTTGCTTGAAATTCTCATAGATTGTGCATCAAAATAATGATCAAGTGGATTTTCCTACTTACCTACAAGGGTAATATTTTGAAAAGAGAACTAAAGACAGTAGTTTAAAACCTGTGAGTTGGAAAATTTTATTTTAATTAAGAGATGGATACTGTAAGCTGTATTAGTGGTGTTTGCTGAAATGTTGTGGATATAAACCTTTTTTGGAACTCGTTTAAAAAAACCACATCATTAATTAACGTTTGCTATATTAGACGAACAGTTAACGAAAATTGTTTTGGATCATATTAAGCGATCTGATATCAAACTGAAATACAGATGTTCGGTACATATTATTAATGCTGAGATTTAAAGTGTGAAAGAACTAATATGGTAAATAACATCAGTTAAACTCTATCCTTTGCAACGATAAACGTTTTATGGGTAAAAACGAGTTACATCTTATGTAATGTGTGAGAAAGAACTTGTGAGCTAACAAACTGAGCTTTTTTTGTTTACTGTAATAATAGCTCAATTATATTTACTATTTTGATATATACTACTATATCTAACAAAAAATAAACTATATTTTTAATGGACAAAACAAAGTTTATTCTGTTTTTTAAGTAAACAGTCCAGTAGTATTAATAGTTGGAACTTTTTGTTTTACTATTTTAAATTTATCTTAAAGTGAATTTAGCATAAAACAAAACTAGAAAATAAAGCTATCTAAAATAAGAACTAAGGTAGTAAAAAACAACTAGACTACAATCAAGTATTTAATTCTTAAAGTTGTTTTAGGTTTTAAAGTTTTTTACTGATTATGAAAGCTGCTGTTTTGTTAATATTCAAAACAAGTTTAAAGTTTGTAAAATGTAACTAAGCTTACATCGCAGAAGTCTCAAATGATTATTAAAGTTATAACTATTTAGTTTTTTGTAATACAATTAAATAAAGCTAATATAGTTAGAACTTTTCAAGATAACTTATATTTATTAAGCAATAAACCATGGTAAAACAAAAAAAAAATAATACAATTATGAAACTTCTTTTAAATTAAATAAGTCATTAGTTCTGGTTAATAAAATACAAATACATAAAGACAGAGTATTACACTTATATGGAATAAATTTTGAAATTGATATACTTAACTTTTTTCAGAAAAAAATATCTTCTATTGTTAACTTATCAAAGACTAAATTTTTACGTACTAATCGTTTTTATTTTAACACATATGTTGATTTGATACGTTAAAAGTAGTTATCTATATCGACAGGACCTTACCTTTATTGTTAAGATTGAGATAAATTAAAAAATAAATGTGAGACCTTGCTATCCTTGACTTTAGTTAAGGATCTGGTTCCTCCCGGAATTAGTTTGTTGGGAAAACACGAGTCAGGATGTTTTTCTGTAGAAGTGAAACATCTAAAAGGTTAAAATGATATCACTAAACTTCTAACAAAATGTCCCTGATTACACCAAAGCTCTAACCTAGAGGTAGATACCCAGTCCTAAACAAACACTTATCTTTAAAGCTATCTTTTACATTTACCAACACAACTATATTTTCTATATGGTAAAAAAATTGTTTTTAATTTGATTCTTAGTAAATATTAGTGTTTATAGTATTAGTACTTGGCAAGAGGTTAAATTGTATCCAAGTAAAGTATGATAGTTAGTGATAAAACTCAATATAAAAGAGTTTTTCTGCATTTTATATAATTTTTATTAGTTTTATAGAATTAAATTATCTTTCTGATATTATATTCTTAAATATAATAAATTATGACCTTTGTTATTATTATTGTTGTAAAGACACTTTCCATTTTATGAAACCGCGCAGGTTTTTTTATGATAAAAAACTAGCTCTATATACAGAATTTATTTGCACCCAGCTTAACAAAATAGTATTTATTTTTAAATAGATTTATAAAGTCTCAGATATAACTGCTTTAAAAACTTTAAGTAGTTAAATAATTAATCAAATTACTGTAAAAAACTTAAATATGATAGCTAGTTTAGTGTAACAGTTTGCTGTTTTCTTACGTATTTTATCTTGATATAATGTAATTTGTAGGTAAATAACTACAGTTATAAACAATTTAAAACAAGCCAATAAGCCTAAGTTTTTGTTCTAAGAAATATGCATTTTACAACCAAAATACTATATATAATTTATTTTTCATGGTAAGTTATGTTGTGATTCTTTCTTTTAACATGTTTTGTGTTCTTTTTACTTTAAATATTACAAAATGTTAATGCTAAAAATTGCTACTTTTTACTTGTTTTTTAATACAAAAAAATCCTGTGCTCGACAAGACGTTAAAAGTTAGCCGTGGTGTGCGACTCAATAACCTAAAGGTTCTTCGTACACCAAACTATTTAAGCGCTTTTTTGTCGTCCAATAAGCTGTAATAATAAAATCGATTACCAAAAATATTTTTTATGCATTATTTTTCTTTGGGTGCCTATTTTTGGCATACAATAAACTATTAATATTATTACAAACTTTTTCTACAAATTTTATTTCTAAGAGCTATTACCATTATTTGAGCATAAGTTTTTTACGACGATCTGCTAAAACATGTTCTTAAATATACCCGCAAAAAAGTTTTTTATTCAAACCTGTTACCTATGTAATGCTTTCGTCAATAGTGCTGTTTATATAAACCACTCTAATAAAACCGTCAAGTAAAAAAAATTCGAAAGTTTTAATACTTTTATAAAAAATTATTGACCTGAGTTGCAAAGTTTTTAAAACATTTATAAATCTTTTCTCTTTGCTATATAAACTACAAAATGTTTAACAAAATATCTATAAATATCTTTAAACTTGCAGTACATTTGCTTAGGTTTTCCTAGTTGGGTCGATCAAAGTACTTTGCCTGATAATTTGATTCATAGCCGTTTTAATTTTTTCGGTCATGAGATAATTATAATTATCTTTATTATTTTGGAAAAAAATTCTAAATAATTTAATTTTCATACACTCTGTTAAATGTTCTTTAACAAATTAGAATATCTAGAACCAGCCTGGACTTTAGTAAAAAAATTGTAATATGGTAGATCACTGGTAAAATTATTAATCCATAATTATTAAAGTTTCATTTATGACTCTTTCTTTATATCATAGTTTACAAAAGAACAAAACTATATAAATAAAAATAAAATTTTATACCTTTTCTTCAAAACAAAACTATAAAAAAAAGACTAAGAATTATTAGCTTAATTCTTTTAATTAATTTTTTGATAAATATATAGGAAAAAAAAAGTTCATTAAATAAAATCTTAGTAAATAAAAAATAGTGTATATGATATTTTGAAATAAAACGGATAAGTTAAACAAAATATTCAACTGAAATTAAATATTATTGAAAAATAATTAAAACAGTTATTATAATTAACTAATATCATAAATTTGTTTAGCCCAATATTATGGCGTATCTTAAATATAATACTTGACCGACAAGTCAAAAAAACTTCTTTCCTGTGTATTAAAATGAAAATATTACTAAACATAGTTTGTAAGGACACACTACTTGATCATACATGAAAAATATTTCTAAAGTGATTATTTATACACTTTAAATGCAAAAAATTGCTTACTTCTACTTAAATGTGAAACCAGTGAGAATCAATTTTTTTTCAATTTAATTTATGTTTTAAATTAAAACGTTTTATTAAAAATGCACATGGTTACTTTTAGCTTGTTACTATTTACAAAAGTAGGTTTCTTTGTGACTTAACAGAATAATTACTAACATAAGTTGTTTACCATAAGCTTTATAAAATTACTCTAGATTTTGAAGCTTTATTGATTTTTTAAATACATTTTTACTAATAGTTTTTTTTCGAAATAAATAATTGTTTTGAAGAAAGTTATTTATACCAAATAAAATGTTTGTTTTTTACACAGCTCTAATTTGTTAAAAATATAGAACTTAATAAGTTAAACAATATATGGTTTTATAAAATTGAAACTATTTAAACATTTTTAGCAGAAAATAAAGTAATATTTTTATTAATAAAATATAATTAACAAAGTTTTGACATAGTCTTCAAAAAATTTGTTGTTGTTTAAAACTTACATTTTTCAGACACATATGCATTGAATTAAAAATACTTAAAATGTTATAAAAAATATATTAAACGACTAGTTTTAGTTTTCACTTAGTTATACATATCAAAAGTGTTGTTACAAAAAGTATAAAAGCAATACAAAATAAAAAGATTATAAAATTTTATACTTAATATAGAAAAATTCAACCTACTTATAATCGTTAAGTATAGTTGTCATTATACTAGTGAGGTTTTATACGCCTAAAGCAAGTCTTGATTTCAACTTCATATGGGAATGCTTAAACTATATTACAAATCTTTCACTGTTGCAAAATTATAGTTTTTACTGAATTTCTGGTTTATCCAGCTTTGTTTCAAACGTAAATAATAAATTGTTTAAGTTTTAAAGAAACTTGTTTTGCTATCATTACTTCTAATAAAAACACTTACATCAAGAAACACAACTAATTAATTTTAGCTTGAATTAAATTATTCTATTTTCTTTATTGATACGCATGGTATAAACACCTTAAGTTTCCTATAGTTTATAAAAACTATAAAAAAAACATTTATTTTTAAATAATACTACAGTGTTAGTTATGAAAATAAAAAAATCATATACTTTTTTTTAAATTTAGATAAAATATATTAGTAAACAATGTTACAAAAATTAACGACATAATCCATACCTACTCAAAATAATTTTACAAGTACTTTAATTTTTTGGAAAAGAAGTGTTTAAATGTCCGTAGTTTTCAAAAATTAGATAGCTCTTTTCCGATGTTTGAATACAATTAAAGTTTTTACGTTTCATATGTAATTGGTTGTTCTTAAGTTTAAACATTGTAATTTTTTTTAGTTGATGAAAATTTGGAAAATAATTACGGTTTTTTAGCGGTTTTAGCTTAGATACAGGTTAAAAAAAATTTCTTAAAATTACAAACGAAATAACTGATTATTGACATTGAAAAAGTCTTTAAATTGATTATTGATTATTTAAATATTATAGTTTTTTCAAATACAGTTAAAAACACAGTTTTAGCATTTATTTTAAAAAGAAATATGATTAGTTAAAGTAATTCCTAGAAAAAAAAATTAAGATGTTGTTTCAAAAATGTTAAAAAAAGCTAATGTTATCAGTCAGTGTAAAACAAAATCATAAACAAAAATTTATTAAAAGAATAAAAGGCTTAACTTCTGAGCGTGGTTTTATATAATAAACAACTTAGCTATAAAGTATTTTTACTGAAAGACATTCATTGTTTTGATAATCTTCTTTTTTATTCTAAAGCAACGTCTACATAAAAAGAAGTATCATACTATTTTTTTTTAACCAATAAGTAAAATTTTGTATAATCCACTTATAATACCCTTTTTATAAATCGTACTAACAACAGCTTAAAAAAAAGATGTCAATCTTCTTATTTAATGTTTAGCAAAAAAGCTTTAAAACTTAAAAAAAAAGTTAATTAATAGATAAGATGTGTTGATCATATTCAAATCGGAGACTGTTTTTTACATGATTATACATTTTAAAATTTAAACAAACTAAGACATTAAAGAACTTTAACATATATTATCAATTCACTTAAAAGATTACTAGTTATAAAGCATCTAATTTACGAATAAAACTGAGAAAATTTAACGTCTTATAGATTCTATTTTTGTAAAATCTTTAACTGTTTTATACTAACTAATGATACATAAGTGCCAAACTAAGATACAGCAGCATAAAAAGTATCAATAAAGTCTAAAAACTTTTCACATGATTTTATAAAAGTAAAAAAGCACTTGACTAAGACAATTACTGTTCAGTTTTAAATGTATCTGACAAAATTTAAGCAAAAAAAAAGTTAGACTGCATTAAGACGTACAAAACTGCATTCATTAAAAGAGTTTTTTTTTTAATGTTTAATTATTATTATAATAATTATCAATTATTTTATTACTGTTGTTAGTAGTTGAGAAAAATTACTAACACACATAACTAAAATGAAACTGAGTTATCAATATAAAAAACATGTTTTTTAAAACACAGTGTTTAAAATGATAAAATACAAAATTGAATATTAAACAATATTATATAGTTCTCATGAAAAAAAGAAAGTAGTTACGTTTTAACTTTATAGTCACACTAATATTTTAAATATAAAAGCCATCACAATGTAAACATACAAGCAAGTGTAAAACATGAAACAAATTGAACGCAGTTGAACAAAGATAAGAGCATTTTTTGTTATTACTAGCTTAAAAAAGTGTTTTAAAATTGTATCAATATATTAATTTGATAAAAATAGACATTTACTTGAAAGTAAATTGTTTTAGCTTAGTTCTTTTTAGCTTTTTTCTTGCTAATACCCTTGATTTTACCCTTGACTTTTTGTTTCTATTTTTATAAATAAGTCTGTTAATAGTCTCATCTTGTTTTAAAAGCTGTATAGGTGTAATTAAATTTCTTCTTAAACTAACATTGTATGTCCAGGAAGACGACAATGCACTGAAAATTTAAAAATGATAAGTGATGGATTATAGCTTACATAAATGATCTAGACTTTAAATTTACTAAGGCTTGTACTCTATAATCTAAAAAAATATCGCAGTAAATATATATATGTTTCATACCGTTTTTTTTAATATTGAAAACTTAAATGTAAATTGAATCAAAACTATACACTTTATACTACTATAAAACTAGATACGTTCATTGTTGTTACCACTTTTATTGTAATTCTACTATTTTAGACTTTTACAATTTTAATAAATTACTTTTAATCACAAAATTATTGAAACACTTCAAATTTAGTTTTTTACTTGAAACAAAATATATGTTCGAATACAAGCCTTTTACCATTATTTTTCAAGTATTACCATTAAAATCTAAGACTTTAAGAGTTTTCAGCTTAGAAAAAACAACTTAACTAAAAGATTAATCAAAATAGTTACCCAAGAAATATTTGCGAATGAGAACAAATTTCCATTTCAACACTTGACAAAATATCATTTAAATCAGACCACAACCAGTTATACTCACTAAAGCTTTGTTTCCAATGTTTTTTTACTGCATCGCTTGTATATACTGTATATCCCTTCGAACGAAAAAAGAAGAAGTTATTAATTGATTTTTTGAATGTTTTTCTATTTGAAACAATAAATACGAAAACAAATATTAAAGTAAAAATGAGATCACTAAGCTCTATAACAGTTAAGATAATTCTTTATCCTTTAGCTTTGACAAAGAATACTTTATCAACTTACTGAAATTTTTTACTAAAATTCCTTTACATTTTAAGATAATACTTCATTATAAAAAACTACATACCATATCGTTTAACAAAATTGTCACATTGTTAATATAATCGAGCTGCGTTGGTGGAGTTGCAATATAAATATTTTTGCTGGAAGACTGTGAAACCAAACTTGAAATATTGCTGTATTTCTTGTTAATCACTTCTGCAAGCTCAATAGGACTCAAATTTAGCAAAACTTCGCACAAACTTATACGGGCTTCTGAACCCCATTTTACAGGCCCTGTGCATCTGTTAAAATTAAAACTTATTGTAATTTATAAATAACAAGATACTTTTATTAAATTTTTTAGTATCGAAGTACGTCTGTTAGTTTTTAAAATGACTTTTTGAAACTGATTTATTAAATTAAACTGAATGTTTAAGAAATCGTTTCTTAGTTAAGTTTTTGAAATGGATATAGATACAGATCACGAAAAAGTATTTACACTTTTGAAAATTTTAATTCTTTTAAAATACTTTATATGTGTATGGTGACTGTTTTAAAAATTAATATATAATATTAGTTATTATTTAAACTAATAATTTAACTATATTTTTAATTTATTTTTTAAACTCCTCAGTTTTCGTTTTAAACACGGTTAAATACCTAATTTATATTGAGAAAAAATAATTGTAATTGTTCAAAAATTTAGTTTTAATGATAGTAAATGATGGTTAAGTAGTTAAACTGTACTTAATCAGAATACAGTGTTTTAAGCAATATAAATTTATTCATATTTTGGGGTGTTTGAAAAAAATCATTATAGCAAAAAACTTTTAATTTTAAAACAAATGTGTTTACTCATAAATACTAATTATTTATCGATGATTGTTTTATTACATTGCTAAAATAGTTCTTAATATCAACCATTTTATATTTAGAGATATTTATTATTGCTTGAAAAAGCTAAATCTTATTCAAACATTGTATTTTAATCGTTAATAATAAATAATCTTTAAATTGTATGTTGCAACTTGATTTTACTTAATCCTTTGAAATAATGTGTGAAAAAAGTATAAACATTTGCCTTTAAAACTTTATCATAAATTTACTATCTTAAGCAAAACTTTCGTTAAGTTTTTGGTCATTAAAGTTAAATTAAGTTTGTATGTTGTACAAATGATCAACCAACAACTTAATTAAAACTTTAACTAACCAGTTACAGCTAATATTTAATACCTAGTTAGCACTTTTAGTAATTTATTAAATAATACCCTATGATTGTTTATTTATAGACACAATTTCAGTTTAAAAAACCAGATTATAACTACTCAAACTTTTATAATTGAAGCTTTAACTTCAATTTTAAACTTGAACAATAATGCTTTTTATTCATATTGGTTGTTAGAAACAGTTGTTGCTTTAATCAGTCTGTAAAGTTTTCGTTAGACTTACATAAATGTATTTTTGATAGTTTACTAAACAATTGTTCTTACCACAAATCTTAACCGCACGACTATCGTTTTTAGACACGCTGTTTTTAATGTGATTAAAAAACTGCAACAAAAATTAAATTACTAACCTTTTACCCCAATCATCGTAGTCAAACCTCCAGTGAATTGCAACTTGAAAAATTTTATTCATTTTCATTTTGATAAAATCTAAAGCCAGTTCTGTTACATGATTTGGTGGTATTGTATATTTTAAAACTTCTGCATACAGTTGTGTGTCGGTCATACTATCTATTTTCGTAATATCTGAAAAATGAAAAAAGTCTATATTTAAGATTTAATACCAATAGGACTTATATTTCGTATACAATAAATAGTTATTTATTGTATTGACTAGTATTGTGTATATATATTGGGTTAAAATATTTTAATAAGAAGAGTATATAAAATTATTAAAAATAAAGCAAAAATAATAATTTTATTTGTATTAACTAGAAATATAACTATTATAATTTGAATTATTAAAAAAAAAGTAAATTTAATACTGGTATTTATAATAACTAGAAAACAGTACACGTTTTAAAACATATAGTTGATATTTTTTTAATATTAACCTTTTTTCTGTATCAAATCTTGTTTAAGGATAACATCATCAATTTGAAGTGTTTTATATGGCCATGGAATAATAGCACAGGCTTTCTAAAAGTTGTTTTTGTTAATAATTTTTATTAATACTTAAAAATTCCAAGTTGTAATAACAAGTAACCTTGTTATACCTAAGTATGAAGTAAAATAAACGCATTTATTTTTTTTAAGCTGTACAAAATACCTTTATTTCATTAAAACTTTTTTTTAAATGTTTTCAGGCTTTTAGTGACCAGGATTTTAAATTACTGTATTACTATTAAAAATTTAAATAAGATTTAAGTTGATTTATTTTAGTGTTTACCAAAAAAAGTTTTTATCATATAAAACTTAACATTTAAAATTTTGATTAAAAAATTTAATTATAATATCTGTGTTATTTTATAATGTAATTCAAATAACTATATAAAAACAAACAATATAAATGCAAAACTAACACTTGAATTATAAAAAGCATTTAACTCTCTTTTTGACGATTGAACTTGAAAAAGTTTGTTCTTTGTAAGTTCAATTGGAGAATTATTTTTCGGAAATTCTATACTCTGTTGATAAATAATTATGATTTCAAATTATCATGATGTAAACATGTTTTTACTAAAACAAATTTATAAAAAAATACAATACATTATAAACAAGTATATATAACAACTTATTTGTTATTTTGATCAAAAATAATTTTTAAAATATTTAACTTCTAGACTTTCTTTAGCTTACTTAAAACTATATCTGTTAAAGTTTTAACTATAGCTTATCTAAAATTAATTACTTTTCATTGAAAACTTACCTAAATAAATTTTAACAAAATGTTTAATTTTTGATAAAGACAAGAATTTTTGCACACTTCATTTTTAAGACATACTCATTGAGCTAACCTTAAACGAATCTATTTTCGGAAATTTTGCAGCATTTTGGTCAATATTTTCTGATTTTGAAAACTTAAGTTGGAAAACGTTGTTTATTCTTGAGTATAAACGATCGGTCATTGCTTGAGTTCTAAACACCGCTTCGATAGTGGAATGACACTTTTGCTTGAAATAATCAAACTCGACTATCGGAATAAATTCATAGAGAGTTTTCAAGTTGATACGATGTCTTGGATTGATAGAGTATTCATGGCTGTAAAAATTTTATACTTTATAATTTGATTCATGACGAAACATTAAAAGTCGCATGTTTCGTCAAAAAACAAAGCATAATCTACTTATTATTAAATCAATTTAAATATTTGAACACAATATTGAACAAAACTTACGTGTCAGTTCGATGTTTTCTAAAAAAGGGCAATACTAACGTACGGTTCAACCTAATAGCAATGTAAATCGACTCCCTTAATCCCATTAATTGGTTGTTAGGTCCATTGCTTAAAAGAGGAAACAAAAACTTCTTTTTGTTTAAGTTTATTTTTGGTTCAATATTTTTTATTGAGATTAACGGTAGTTCTTTAGCAACCCCTGTATACACTTTAAAACTTTTTCTTTTAGCAGACAATCTAGAATCTTTTGAGCTTTTATAACTGTCAGTTTTTACTAGCTTTTTGTTACTTGTTATTGGAGTTGTTTCAGTAGAAACGCTTTGGCTTTTCGTAAAAACTTTGCTTTTTGAGGTTACTTTATCAACTGATTTTGTACTGCTTGAGTCTTTTTGTGTGAAACTTTCCTTGAACAAACTATTCTGCATTATTATTAATTTATCTTCGTTGTTTAATAAATTTATAACAGGAAAATCACTTTCACGGTTATATTTGAAATAGTACTCTCTGAACTTGTTTCTAGCTTCGACCAGTCGACTTTTTTCTAAATACTTGTTTGTCGAAATAAGGCAAAGCATAGCTGCAATTCCCATTATTATTGTTATTTTTAAAAAGGTATTTGAGTTTATTGACATTTTTTGATTCGAATTATATAAGTAACTGCATGGTTTAAATTAATTAGTCTTGTTTTTTTTTTTGAATTAAAGTTGATAAAAAAAAACAACGACAGAGAATAGGTTTTCTTTTTTTTAATGTGTTACGAAAACAAAGTACAATTAGATCGAGTAGATCAACTGACAATTGTACTTTGATAAAAAGTATTTAAAACTATAAAATAAACTATATTGACTTTATAACTCAACAACTGAAACAATTTAGCCTGTTACGTAAAAAGCTAAAGTTCAAAACGTTTTAAACTATATGTATTAAAAATGGCTTTAGTCTTTAAGAGTACTTAATACATTTTAATAAAATACCTTGTAGTTTTAATATAGCCATAACTAAAGATTTTGTTTTGAATACTGTTTTAACTTTGTCATGCAAAGTCATTAAATGTTACATACACAGTTATGTGAGACGTAATTACTTTTTGACATTCATCGTATGGCTTATTTAAGTTGTCAAAAACTGCCTTACATCTATAAAAATGTTAACTAATTACAAAGTTCCTCGACTTTTTAAGTATGACCAATAAATATTTTATAAACTATTTAGTTTTTTAGAACTTTATAAAACAAAAAATTGTTGCTACGATTTTATGTCTAAAAAACTAAATTAAAAGATTATTATATAAAAAAAAATCTGGTAATAAAACACAATTAACTAGTTAATAAATATAGACTTATAATTTTGAATACTTGTAAACTTTAGCTAAAGTTTTAATATTTTCAATTTAAAAAAATTTGAAAATTTTAAATAAAAATCTAAACTCTAAAACGTTTCTTTAATGTTTTTAGTCAGGTTGTCTCAGACGTTTCTATAGCAAACACAAACTTCTAAAACCACCTAACAGTGAACTTCAACAAACATATGTGCAGTTAATCTCTTGAAAAAAGTTAAAAAAAAATCTGTATCAATATAAACGCACGCGAGCAGCGATGATAACTGACTGTTAATCCGCTTATAAAAAGAAAAATGAAGAGATACGAACACAATAACAATACTTTGAAATATTTATTTTATTTATGCTGCAAATTCGTGCAAGGCAAGACGAACACATTAGCTTGTTTTAAGTCTACATCTCATTAGCCTCGGGCGGACTTTATTCATGAATTTGACTTTGTACCTATTACAAGTTTTGCGACATCCGTTCAAAGAGATTTATGATAAACTTTTAAAATTTCCAAAAAGTGCTATTAGATAGTTTTGTGAAAAACTTAATTGATGCTAAAACTTAAGTGAACATTTTACTTCATTTTAAACTATTGAAACGTAAATATTTATCAGAAAGTAAACACTTTAAAGTATTTAAACTATAAAGTTTTGAGTCGATATTATTGAAACAGATTAAGACTCTTAAGAGCACGTTTCTCTAAACTTTTGTTTACGATATTATGGTTAAAATATTGTATATAAGACTAAATTGCGTAACTTTTCTATTTTCTTTAAGCAAAAACTTATGTTGTATCATATTTGTCGTTTAGTTCTTCATGAAATATTTTAATTTTGTTGACGCTTACAATTATCCAAAAAAAAATGTTACAATTTACTTTTTCAACTAAAAATGATAGGGGTGCACGACTATTCAAATTCGGACAATTCAAATTCCGACAATTCAAATTCTTAAAAAAAAATTGGAATAGCCACAAATAAAAAAGTTATGTATATTTGTCAAAAATAAAAAATACTTATGTAGATCTTATTAATATCTACAAACCATTTTTTTCTTTTTTCAAATAATTAAATAGTTTTTGAGATATGGTTTAAATAAAATAAAAAACATAGTTATTTTTAGTAATTTTAAAATAACTTGAATAATATTTAATTTTTTTCAAAAAAAAAAAAAGTAGTTTGTAGATATTAATAAGATCTACATATGTTTTTTTTGCTTTTTGCAACTATACATTACTTTTTTATTTGTGACTGTTTTATTTTTTTTTTAAGAATTTGAATTGTCGGAATTTGAATTGTCCGAATTTGAATAGTCATGTAACCAAATGATAGTTATATGTAAAAAAGGTTTTACTACTTTATTTTAAAGTATAGTGCTGAACAACATTAATAGTTTTATTTCAAACAAGATAAAATAGCGTATATGTATATGTTTTAATTAAATTTTAAATAATTACTATTAAAAAGTTGTTTTTTAAAAACACCAGAAATATTTAATTAAAAAAAAAATTTACTAAAGCACTTTTAAAAAAATGCTTAGTATCAATTCTTGTGTGTTTGACTTTAAAATGTTAAGATGTTGCTTCGCAATTTTTTTAAATAGATTTGTTTTATAAACTATTATGGCAGTTTAAATTTTTGATAATAATTAGTCAACAGATAAAGTTAACATTAGTTTATTTAACTGTTTGTATTAAATATAAGAAATTGTTTGTACTTGGGGTCGTTTGAACATAACAACATTTATTAAGTAAACTAACTAGTATTTCTAATTTTTGTTTATAAACCGTCAACTTGTTATGAACTTATCTTTTACCTTTTAATGTTGTCTACTTGGAAAGCTAAATATGAAAAACAAAAGAAAAACAATTTAAAAAAAAACTTAACTTTAAATTGTTACTTTACTTATAAGTTTATTTTATTATTTGTATAACGAGAAAAATATAAACTAAAACATTAAGTTTAACTTTTTTTAAAGAGTAATGAGGTTACTACAAACTGCTAGCTTAGTTATTGTAATCAAATTAGATATGTACTAAAATAAAGCATTGATTTTAGTTTGAATAAATAAAAAAAACTACTCTTCGACTGAAATCAGCCGGATAAGCGAGAACTGGATAAGTAAGGAAGCATTGTATTAATTTACGTCATCTTTAGCAAAACTCAAAAAAAATCTAAATTAACACTCAGCAACTGTGTACATAAATTTCAGTGACAGTAATTTTATCTTTAGCTTTTATAAACAATTTTTTGTCACGTTTAATTCTCTCTGTAACTTTAAAATGTACACTAAAACTTCCGAAAAAATGTCTTTATTATACAATTAATAAAGCCCAAAAACTCGTTTTTCAAAAAAGTAAACACTTTTTTTAAACAAATACTACTTGTACTTTAAAACTTTTTACTATTTTTAAATTTAAATGTACTTTTAGATCTAGTTTTATAACTTTGTGACGTTAAGTTTAGGTATTATTATAAACGATAGCACAGTACTTAAATATATCGAATATCAAAATATTATGTACTTTTTATTTTAACTTCTTTTCGGTTTTATACAGACTATAAAGGTAGAACTTATGATTTTATTGAAGTTTATTAGATTTTATATATTTTTTACACACAATACTTTATTAAATTAAAGTGCGTTAAATTACTCAAAAAAGAGCATCTTCAAAAGGTTTATTGTAAACAAAATCGTAGAAAATTTATTTGTAATGTTAAAATGCTTGTGGTTTCTAGTTCGCAAAAAATGAAGATAAAGACGTTTGTAACAAAAAATTGGTACTCTGTAGTCTATAACCTTAATGTAGGATAATAATACTATTGTTAGTAGTTTTTTTGGTAGATATTCTTATTACAGCATAATATTTTAATCAAAATCTTTGATACAATAATTTTTGTTCAGCGCACTTTAACAAATTAACTTATAAATATTGTCTTTGTTTACATTTAACTTGATGGAAATTCTAAAAAAAAAAATAAGAATAACCTGCAAACAAAAACTAAACTTTAATAAAAAAATAATAGTTCTTATTTAATGTTGACAAACTATCTATAACTTTACTAATTGTTATGTTTTAACCTTGATAACTCACTAAAAATATTCAATCTAGCATGAGTTTTCCGGAAATCTAAACAAAAAAATTATTTAGAAGATGTTAACATTTCGAACAATTAGCAAACCGGATACCCAAAAAATAAATATTAATACATTAAATTCTACAAAAATAAACAAGTACAAAAAATTTTGTTAAGATTAACAAAAAAATGTCAGGTAAAAAAAAATTGCCCAATAAAATTGCAAACTTAGATATACCAAACATAATAATTAAATTTAAAATCACTTATTATCAACAAACCGTTTATTATTATTTTAGTGGCTTTGTGTTTAAAAACATAGAGAAATTTAGAAATTGGTTATACAATGAAGTTAATATAATAAAATTCAGTCAATGTAGTAAAATTTAGGAAAAGTTTAAATTTTTAGCAAATATTTCACAAGTTTCTCACTAGTATAAAACTCATAGTTTTTTACCACTGACTTACTAAAATAACTAAAAATTAGCTTATAACTTTAACTTACGGAAACCCTAGTTTACATAAAAGCAATATAAAACTTTAGTTAATTTTTTTTATTAGCTAAAGTAGTTTTATTATAAACAGACATAAAAGCAATAATATGTTAGGAATGCTTTTTTTAGCTTAGTATTAAAAAATTAAATTTTATAAAGAAGTTTTAGTAATGAAAATAAATTTATAACAGCTATATGACGTTGTAATTTAATTTGAATTTCATTCTATTTGAATATTTTTGTTAATTGAAAAAAAAAGCGCTCAAAATACAGGGGTCGGCAGGTCAAAAAAAGAACAACTTTTGCGTGCTTTTAAAAACTTATTTTTTACTATTTTTTTTCAACAAAAAAAAGGTGACAGATTATTTTTTAAAGATCACTCTAAAGTCTTTAATTTTATTTTAAAACAAAGTTATATCAAAATAAGCCGACCCCTGTGACCTAGAACCTGGTGCACGAATAAAATTTGATTAACAACTTAAGGTCTACTATATATCACAATAGGAGTGAAACATTGTGTATTTATTAATAACGTATTTAATAAAGTCTTACAGTTATATGAAACTAACTAAATATATTCTTTTTACTTATTTAATATGCTTTTTAACAGTACTTTAAATTTATTTATAAAATTCATTGGTATTGCTTAATAATTTATTTTAAGAATTAGTAGTGCTTTATACTTGTTTTTGTGGTAAAGTTTTTGTTACACGTCATACGCTCTACTTTAATAACGTACTAGAAATGTTTTAAAAGTAGTTTAAAAGAAATTCTTTTTAAATTTGACTATCAGGATCATGATCCCTTCGCATAAAAATATGGTCATAGACCCTGATGTACAAAAAGTCTAGTGATTTACCAGATCCACTAATTAGGATCCAGCCGGATCCTAATTAATAAACTTAAGGTCCGATCGGACCCGGATCTTTTCTAATTAAGATCTGGCCTGATTCGGATCCAAATACTTAAAGTTTTATGTAGTGCCAATAGTGAACAAACATATAAAAATTAATTATTTTAATAAAGCTAGATTCGTACAAATTTTTAAATCATATATTTTGTTGAAAAAGAAACACAATATTATTGTTAAACTGTTTTACTTTTTAGACTAAGAAAAAAATAAATGTCGTACGAAAAAGACAAAAAAATTTATCTATACGAATTCTCACTTTATATTTTAAAATACGATTTCAAGCTACTTGTACGATTGAACTTGAATTTCGTATCTTGTATTATGAAAAATAAAAGCAAATAAAATATTAAAATAATTTAAAAACAATAAACTTTAAATGTTTTTTAATGATAAGATTAAATTAAACTTTTATATATAAAACTTTGAATTAAGAGAAAAATATTAACTTTTTAAGCAACTGTTTAGATAAATAAAACTAATTAACTTAGTAAATAATTTTTACTCAAATTTACGATACTAATCTATAAAGAAATGTATTCTAAATTTTTAAACTTGTAATGAAGAAATAAAATTTTTCTTTGCTCTTTAGAAGCAATCGTTTTTGCTTTTGCTCGTACAAGTTACCAACTTTAGATAATAAACTTTAAGAATAAACAGAAAATAGAGGTGTCGAAAGATACTTACTTTCAAGCCTGACGGGTATCTTTTCTTCTTTGACTTCCATCAAGCTAAGACTTTAGCATCTTTAATTTAGTTGAAAGTAATTTTTTTTCAGCAAAAAAAAAACTTAACATCTGTTTCAACCTCTTGATCAACTGAATCTTGTTACTCGCTTTCGGAGTGTTTGTATTTGTTTTTGTTTCAAACGTGCAGTAGAACGACAAAAATATTTCGTGAAAATCATATGTAGATAGTTGAGTTTTTCAAAATTTCAAAGCAAAAGCACAATAACCTAAGTATAAAACTGAAAGAAGCTGATGTTGGAAATGAAAGTCTTTCCAATAAGCTGGATCCTGAACCGGATCTTAGATCCGGTAGATCACTAAAAAATACTTGACAGTAATCGAGCTACGCACATTTTATTTACTTTAGCTATTTTGAGCTATGTAATAAAATTGCTTAACATAAATAACTTCAACTCTATTTAACAACAAAGTAAACAAACATACAATTGAAAAAGAAACAAAACAGAATATGAAACTTAACTCAGAATAATTAACATTAAAAAAGTAGCATTTTAACTGTATAATGTATTAAGTTTTGTATAAGATAATAATAAAAAATAACTAAAGATACCATGAATTTTAAACTTAAAATGTTGAAATGAAGGTAGTCTGCCTCTTTTAATCTTTTCGTAATGTTTTGTAAAAGACTGAGAAAGTTTTTTTTAAGTGGTTCCTAACCGTTTTTTATTTTTATGTAGATAAAACTTAAACTTTAACAGCAATTTAAGTTAACTATTTAACTACTTAGCTTATCTGAAAACTACTACATAACGGACTTAATATATTATACAGTTAAAGTATTATTTTTTAACCACTCAAACTTAAATAAAGAAACTTTCACTAGTAAACGAAATATAGTCTAAATCAGTTGTCTTCACGGGGTGTGAACTTTATTTTGAATTTTAGGAGAGGTTAAGGGTGCACGAATCTATTTTAAAACTTTCAGGCAATTTTTTAAAACTTACACTAGTTAATTCGGAGTTTTGGATAAAGAGCAAATAATAATAAAGAAAGCTTTAGGCATATTTGAGCGGAGTTTTGAAACTTACACTAAATATTTCTGAAAATTTTTGAAACTTACATTAGATTTGTGGTTTTTACAGTGTGCACCCATGCAGACTAGTGTACACGAAAACGGAGTTTTAAGGTGCCCCATAATCGTCAAAAGAATCACAAAATCTACTTTAAAATTTACACTAAATATTCTGGAGTTTATGATGAAGAGCAAAAAAAAGTATCAGGTATATTTGAGAAGTGTTTTGAAACTTACACAAGATATCTGGGTAAATTTAAAAAATGTTAACTAAAATGTTAGGAGTTTCGAGCTCCGGGTGCACAGAAATGTTTTATTCTAATTTAGGGTGTACAAATTCCAATACCGTGAAGACCACTGGTCTAATATATAACAGTAATTTCTGGAACTAGATTAGACAAAAGTGTCATAAGATCCCAGTCAACAAACTCTCTAAGAACTGTCTAACTAGAAAAATAAACTATCACTATATTTTTGAGACGTATGACCACTATAACAGAATTTAACCATTTATAATTTATTTATCTAACTCTTACTTCAAAAAAATACCTTTCAGAACCTTTCAAAGTTGCGTTGGTCTTTTAAATTATTTAAAATTTTAGTCTACAGTTGGGTAGGTGTCACTTTTGCACGAAGGGAAACTTTTGCACAAGGTGACTCTTTTGCACGAGTATCACTTTTGCACGAGGGGACACTTTTGCACGGCGTCACTTTTGCACGCAGGGTCACTTTTGCACGAGTGGACAATTTTGCACGGCGAATATTTTGCACAAGAGTCACTTTAGCACGAGGGACACTTTTGCACGGCGTCGCTTTTGCATGGAGGGCCATTTTTGCACAGGTTGAAAAAACCTTAATTTTTTTTATTAACTTTTTTTTTTTTGCTTTCACTACTACCCCTAACCCAGAGATCGGCTGCCTTTTTCGCGGGCCAATTTTCTTAGAAAAATTGCTCGCGGGTAGCTTTATTTAGAAAAAACTTTCGAGGGCCGTATTTATTTAAATAAAGTTCTAGTAATCAGTAGAAAAATATTATTTTAGTTCAAAAATGTGATAAATTAAGCAATGGCAGAGCACTAGTAAAGAATATTTATTGAGTTAAGAGCCTAACTGTAAGTTTTGATTACAAAATCTTTAATTTTTATTGAAAAGTTTTTTTTTGTCCAAAAAGGAGCTCGCAGGCGGCAGATTTTGACTTTGAGGATCGTAGTTTGCCGACCCCTGCCCTAACCCTTACACTCGGTCGGTAAACTTATTATTTTACTTTTTTAAGTTTTTTTATTTTTATTTTTTTGTTTTTCTGTGTTTTTTGATTAATAATTTTTGTTAGGTATGTATATTTTTTTCTATCACTGTTACCCCTAACCCTTAACCTCGGTTGTTAACTTTTTTTTTCCTACTTGTTTTTTTATTAGTTTTTTGTTCAAATTTTTTCTATTTTATTTTTTCTTTTTACTTTTACTGTTACCACTAATCCTTACACTCGGTCAGTAAATTTTTA
This sequence comes from Thalia democratica, assembly GCF_965202585.1. Classification (NCBI taxonomy): domain Eukaryota; kingdom Metazoa; phylum Chordata; class Thaliacea; order Salpida; family Salpidae; genus Thalia; species Thalia democratica. The sequence continues at coordinate 68,374,714 of NC_139165.1, forward strand.
CTTTTTTTTATTAATTATTTTATATATATATATATTTATATATTGATTTTACAATTTTTTTTTCTTTTATATGTTTTTTACTCTCGTGCAAAAATGACCCACCGTGCAAAAGTAACGCCGTGCAAAAGTGACCCGTTCTCAATATTATTTATAGAATATTTTTAAGTTTACTTATACTTGAAGATAGTATTTTTAGTTATTGTTAAAAGTTTAATTTAGTTTATACTTTATATATAGATGCACCTGGCTTAAATTTAAGCAAGTTTCTAAAACTTAATAGTATTTGTAGGTTTTAGGTCTTTTACATTTTATTCATAACTTTTATAATCAATATATATAACTGCTTTATTAAAAAATACATTGAATTATTTTATTTTAGATATATTCGTTACACCAAACAAACCGTATATATTAGGACTAACTAAAACGAGATTTAAAGCTTATATGCATATATTTCTTCTATAGGAAGTACCTTGGTTTCATCAAATATAATTTTTTTTGATAATTCAGACTCAATTTTTCTACATGTTCAATCCAAAAAAAATCACTAGCGGTTGTTACATCCAAATAATTATAAAAAAATATATTTATTTTTATATTTATTTTTTCCCAGTTACGTTTGAATCAATGAGAATGATCTAGTTTTATTATTGTTTTTCTATTAAGCCTGTTTACAATAAATCAGTCTGAAATATTTAAGTCCTATATCGGTTGAACTTACCTGTAGGTACGTGTTTTGTTCTAGTTTTGTGTATAACAATGTTTAATCTGCGAAAAAAATAATTTTGTTCTGCAAATCAGTAGTATGTAGTTAAATCAATAAAAGCTTTAAAACTTAACCTTGTGTCACTACAAAATTAATATTTTTATAGATTGAATCATATTCCCCGAAATGCATCAACTTGTTCTTTTCAATGAGATATGATTTCAACTATAAGTACTTTTTTTTTTTATACCATAAAGTTCAAATTTGTTTAGGAAAATTTCTCTCTTCATTATCAGCTTTACTTAGATCTAGTAAGAATGCAAATACCATATGGCTCTTATAAAATGTAGACAAATCTTTTTCAACAAACTCAGACAAAGCTAAGGTTTTAGAGTTACACTATTTGAAACTAAAAAGAGATTTGTTTAATTAAAATGCTATATTTTGTTTAAAAAAAACTATGCAAACGGTTGTATATAACTATAGCAAATATTTCATCTAAACTAGATAAATTTAAAACGGCCTAAAATTTTCAGATAATGCTTTTGATACTGGCTTGAATATGGGTACTACTTTTCCCAATTTCAAAGTAAATCGGTACTTACCTTCATTATATGCCTAATGAACTAGATCACCAATCACTGGAGGTACGAGAATATTGATTAAAGAAATCTTCATAGAATGCTACCCTCACATTTTCCTTTGTACAAATATAACTTTCAAATAACGTTATTTAATAAAAATTATTTTATATCCAACCAGAAATAACTGCTGCTATATTTTTCACATCACTATTGTTGAGTAATACGTTTTTTTATAAATTTAAGGTTTTTTATATATTAAAAAATGAGTATGAAGTTTATTCACTTTATCATTTGAAAAATCAACCATGTCCAGCCTCGTATTGGAATTAATTGTCTATATTTTGTTTATTACTTATATAACATATTAATAAAACTTAAATTTTTCTTAACAATCAAAAGTTTTTATACTTTTAAAGTTACAACTTGTTTGATAAAAAATGAAATTTTTAAACAGAAAAATTTAAGTTTAAGTTGTAAATATTCTTTGTTGTACAATGTACATATTTCAGCTTTTTGCAAATTGATTATTAACATCATGAAATAAAGAAAATCAATCAAAACTATCATATAACTAGCATACCTTATATTGTTTTAATAATATTGATTATTACAATTTGAAAAAAGTTTTAGATGTGACGGATGACTTTTTGTTTTCAATGTAAGTGTTAGAGTTTTAGTAAATACTATCTATTTTTAAAACTTTGTAGGCAAAATATCTGCAAAACTTCAGTATTTTTCAAATTTAAACAAGTTCACAGTTTAAAAACGTACATGTTAAGGCGGACAAAATAAAATCATTATGCTTTGTTTCAAAATTATGGAACGTAAGTTTATTCTATTCTGTTAAAGTTAGAAACAGTAATTCAGTTTTATAACTTTTTTAGCTAAATTATTAATAAACTTTTAAAAAGATTTTTGAAGTTTATTTAAAAAAATATACGATACTAAACCTAAAGAATAAAGACAAAAAAGTTGTATATTGTTTATTGAACGATAAAAAAAGCGCTCAAAAAGTTTGGTCTAAGGACCTGGTGTACGAAAAAAACCTTTCGGTTATCGAGTCGTACACTACCTGTTAATACAATTTCTTACGAGCTTTTACAAATAATTTTTTACCTTCTAATTATTTGAATCTTTAGTACTAAAACAATCAATTACGCGAAATGAAAGAAAAGAAAACTAAACGAAAACTAACTGAACTTTGTGTTTAAAAATGTACTTAAAAACTTGTCTAATAACACAAAAACTAAAAAAGTAAATATAACTTTAAAATAACTTATAAAAGGAGATAAAAAATACTAATAGCAAACATGTGAATACTTATATGATAGGTTACAACTTCTTTAAAGAAGGTAAAATTGTAACACGCTGAAATATTTTTACGTTCAATTTTATCAGTATTTTGTGCTAAAAGTGTAATTTATATTTTTTTACTTATAATTTTACTTGAACATTAAAATAAATTTCATATTTAGAAGATAAAAAAAATACAGTATAAATTTTTCAATACTTTTAAAGAAGTGAATTTTACCATAACTGAACTTAGCTTTTATAAATAAAAATATAAAGATAAGTACTGTAACATTTACGCACTTAATGAAAAAAAACCAACATTAATAAATAAAAATAATTAAAACAACAAATTTCCTCATACTTTATAATATACTTTTTTATATTTCAAATACTTGTCTAAGTCTAAAATTGTATTGATAGAAAGCAAACAGTGTTTGCAAACATAAAAAAGAAGATTTTTTTAAAGTTTTCGCAGAAAAAGAGATTGTTTAGCACAAGTTTACTTGAAACAGTTATCTCAGCTTATCATTTAAATACTTAATTTTATGTTAAAGAGTATGCAGCTATAACTAATTTTGGCATGCTAAAAAAACAGAAAAAGTTTGTAAGTATTCTGAACTTAATTCAAAGTGATAATCTTAAAAAATAGTCTAAAGAATAACCAGATAGAAAATGATCCAATCTAGACTAAGTCACTGTTGTTGTAAAAAAGCAAATCAGCTTTTGAAAAAAAAATAAATAAAAATTATTTATAGGTATTAAATGACAAATATTATTAACTCCTTAAACAAAAGTAAATAGACGAGTAGCAATGATCAATAATGACCTTGATAATAACTATTAAAATATAACTTTTAAGTTCATTCTGGAACTTTCAAAAATGACTTATATTTTTAAAACATTATGGTAGCTTAGTGAATAATTTCCTACCTTGGTAGGATAGCGATTTATGACCTATCTTACTGTTAAATCTAAGTAGGAAAAAAATTGTTTCTTAAGACCACGTTTAATATTTATGGACATCTTTACACTTTTATAGTAATTATTAAAGTTAGCTGGTAACAAATTATTATTAAACTTAAACATAAACGGACCTAATTCATATAGATACAGACTTTAAACATATAATATTTTTTTGAGTTTTTAATTTTTAAACACTATCATCATATTTCTTATAATGTATGCATCTAAGTGCTCTGTACATGAGAACATTGATATCACTTTTACATTTTTTATTTGCTTTTCCCCAGCACAACAAGCCATATCTAACATTGCTCATAAGCAAAGAACTAAAGATCAAGTATAATACTTTTTCATTTAAGAAGTGTATGATTTTCTATAATACACCAAATGTTTTTTTTGTAGTTTTGTTTTTATTGTTTCTATGTGTTCTGACCATTTTAAATTTCTGTCTCAAATTGTTCGCAAATATTTATTGCTATTTGTCTTTGTTATAACTGTTTTACCTATTTTTAAATAAAAATCTATATTTTTCCAAAAACTAATTTTTGATTGATGTAAAATCATGCCTTTGGTTTTATTTAGGTTTAGTTAGAGTTTGTTTACCATAAGCCAATCTGATATCTTTTTTAGTTCTGTATTAAAACTTTTAATATTATTTAAGTATGTGTTTTTTGTGAATGTAATGTATAGCATTGTGTCATCTGCAAAGTTTAGGACGCTAAGACTAGTATTATTCTGTAAGTCATTTTTATGTATTAGGTATACCAACTTTTGAGCTAAAACTTTAATGCTTAACCAAAAGTTATATAACCAATTTTTTCAAAGCTTATATTTAAAAATACTTTTAATATTAATTACGTTTTGTTTCGAATTTTTTTTTTAATATTTTGTTGTATAAAAAACAATTGTTTGTAGTATTTGTCTTAAGTTTTTAAAAGTACTGTCGCAAATACATTTATATAAAAATGTAACAAGCAGTTTACAAAAAGTTGAAAATGATTGTAAAAAAATAGGAAAGGGTTACAAATGCTATTTTCTTTTTAATGATTATTTCCTACAAAGATAAAAATTATTGTTAAGCTGTGAAGAAAAAAAACTATTTTAAGTATAAATTTCCAAATTATTTTATTTTAAGATAAAAAACTTTACATTGCGTTTATTAGCTTTAAATCTACAAATCAAGATATGTTTAAAAAAAACTATCCATAATTAAAACGTTTTAAATGTGTAGCAGTAAAAGTTTATTTGAAAGTACTTACTTCTTAACATTTTAGCGTAAAATTAACAGTGACATGAATTTGCCCCAAGGAGGTTTTCACCAACCATTATAATCAAACTTATTTTTTAGCAGATTTTAAGATTTACAGTCGCAAGTAATTACACTTTCAGGTTTTTAGTTTCGGTTTGGTTTTAAGTTTTTTTTAATCTAGACTTAATTAAGTAAAAGTAGATTTTGCATGATCCAGATTGTTTTGTATGAGTGTTTTCTTTTCTTTGTAACTCAAAAAATACTTAGTGTATTGAAAAACTTTGAACAACATATTTTCAAGTTTTGTTGTTATTTTAACCTACATAGTACAGATTAAAAGTTCTTAGAACTATGGATACATCTTAAAACTGTTTTTAGAACTAAGTTCATACTAAAATAAATAGCATAAATTATATTTTTACACATTCTTGTATATTATTAATACTTATTTACTTAACAGTTGTTAGGAAAACAGTCAAACATGACAATACAATTTGATGATCATTTAGTTACTTAGAAAAGTTGATGTTTTTTTATAGTTTCATTTATTAAAGATTATAGTTTTTAAATTTTGATACTTTGAATATATGCAAATTTAAAAATGAAGTATTATTGTAATCAAAGTTAAATAATATTTTTTATTAGAGATTTCAGAACAATATTCCAATTAATACGTACTTAATAAAAATAATACTAGTTACAATATTTTTTAATATAATTGTTACAAGCTTTATTACAGTACTAAACTGAACAGTAACAAAATAATATAACAAATGAAGATATTTACATTGTCATTAAAAAAACGTGTACGTTACGAAATCAAATTTTTATTGTTTTTATTTCTATTTAACTAATTATAAACTATCAAATTAAGAAAGGGAATGTTTAATAAATGTTAATGATTTTACGTTTAATCGCAGTCTTTATGAAACACGAACAAAATGTTTGATAAAGTGAACACAAAACACCAAAACCGGTTGTTCTGTATAAAATAAGTAGGTTAAAACATAAAACTAGTTTTTCTACTAAACCTCTGTTGACAACAAACTAGTTTTGATAGTACTTTTAACACTTTGTTTTATACTTGCTTAAATTTAAACAAAACAGTTATTTCAATTCTACTCACAACTAATATTAGTTTTACTTCGTCTTTGTATATATTTTTATGCTGTTTTATACAAACTTTAATTTTACGTTAAACAATAAACAGCTAAAAAATAACAAATTTGTTAAAACTTTTAACTAGATAAGTAAAATAAAACTTCTACTTAATGTTTAGTAATTTAGAACGCATGTTTAAAGAAAAAAGTATTTTTTTACCGTATTAACATGAAAAATTTAGGTTTAAAACTAGTTTGATCAGGAATAAAAGCCCCAAAAAAACAACAAAAGTATTTCAATTTTCAAAATTGGTGTTTGAAATTTTTTTTTATATAAAGCTACTTTTGTAAGCTTATTTTTTATTCACACATGTTTTAACTCATATCTGTTTTCAAGCTCGACTGTAATTTTTTTAAACTATCTAATTAGCTCGATATTCATAATATGACTCGATAAGTAGTTTTTTATAAAGTTATAAGAAATAATGAAACATTGCTAAGTTTAAAAATTTAGACAATAAATTATTACTATTCACTTAAATATAATATATTTAATCCTTAGTACATAAAAAAGCATATGAAAGACCACAAAAACTTTAAAAATCTACCACACAATGATAAAAAATTGGAAGATAGATTTTGACTTTTTTATGCAGTGTTAAAGTTAGAATAGATAATAAGCACACTGTGAAAACCATCCACTATGGTGAAACTATGACAACAAAAGATAAGTTGTGTATAAAGAAAATTTTGAAATTAAAAAATCATCAGCTGTAGAAATGACGGAATATGTGCTTTGATTTGAAACCAATGTGGTGAAACATACTTAATCATAAACAATTTATATATAAGTGATGTCGACAGCAAAAGTTTGGAGAAAATGAACTAAAATTAAAAATCTAATTTTAAGATTATCACTACTTCGAAGAAAAAAAGAGTTTTGCAAGAACAATCCTTTTTTTCCCAAAAGTTATTTAGAGAATATTTTTGTAAAAATAAATCATAAAAACGTAGACACAAAATGTTTTATAGAGTGTACTTAAAATGCTGCTCACATTAAAAGCTTAAAAATTATGTTGACAAATTAGAGTTTAATACTTAGGTTAGAAAACTATGATAAATTTTAAAGACTTTTTAAGTTTAATAAAAATGTCTTAAATTGTTCGAGTACTGTTATTGTAACAAACGCTAACAACAGATATAGTATACCTTGAGTTAAAGTTGAAAACTGCTTTAGTTAAAATTAGTTTTTATAACAAAACACACGAAACTTAGTGTTAAAACTTTAAACAACACTTTAAAGTAAAATAACTTACTGTATTAAACTTCTTTTATTAATTTATAATAATGCTTTATTTAGTCGTAGGTACATCTCAAAAATTTAACTAAAAGTTCAAATATATAAAATGCTACCTAGATATAATATTATTTTTTGCCTTAAAAAGTTTTACTCCTTATAAAGTTTTTAGAAATATAAGTTTCTTATTTTTTAGTTTTGTTTATCCTAAAAAAAGAATATTTTTTACAGATATATTTTTGATATGTTTAAAAATCTTCGAGTTGTAATTCCATTTTTAGCTTTAATTATAGTTCTTAATCTTGTCTTAAACGTAAATTTGAACTATAACTACCGTTTAAAAGACTTAAGCATACTTCGCCGCAAAAATGAAGAACTTAAAAGCATCAATTCATATAAAGAAAAAAACTTTTTGATAAATAAAAGGATAGATCTAAAAGAAGTTATACCTGAAAAAAATGAAGAAATAAAAAAAGTTATCACACATAAACAACAAGACTTTTCAATAAATAAAGGGACTGATCTAAAAGAAACTTTACCTGAAAAACAAAATGTATTCGAAACAAGTTATAAAACAGTTAAAAGTTATACTGCACCAAATGTTGTTGTTAATAACAGTCAAATAATACATTTTCCAAACAAAGTAATCAAAAACAAAAGTACAAAAATAAATTTACGTCGGTCAAAATACTTACTGCCTATTTTATTTGGTGGACCCAACAACCAGCTAATTGGTCTTCGAGAGTCTGTATATATCGCTATACAGTTGAACCGTACTTTAGTTTTACCTTTGTTTAGAAAACATCGAACTGACAACAGGTATGTAGTTATATTAATTACTAGAAACTTATTTATAGAGTTTCAAACAGCTTTTAGTTTAAGTTATTAAATTAAGCAAAAACCTAGGCTAATTTTTTTGAACCAATTGTACTAAGGTTCTTTATTTTTTTTTTAAACTATAATTTTTCACAGTTCTGTCTTTATTGATGCAAGACATCGTATAAACCTAAACATGCTCTACAACTTTATTCCAGTAATTTCATTGTCTGATTACAAAAAAAGATGTCACTCAAAGATAGATGTGATTTTTAGAACTCGTCAAATGACAAACATATCGTATGACAACTTTCACAGAAGCTATGGTCTAAAACTACCTGATGATGAAAAATTTTATCAACAGAACTTGAACGGCTCTGAAATCTACCCTGTTAAGGTTTTTTAAAAATATCTAAAATGTTTCAAGTCCATTAACTTTAATTTTATAAATTGTAATCTTAAAATTAAGTCTAAACTAAGTTAAAATAAAAAGGCGTGTAAGCATTTTCTTAGTTTGAAAAAAAGTTAAAACGTTTTAAAATTACTATTTTTTTAATAGTTTTTCAGATAAAGTCTATAACATTTAAGAAAATTTTAATGGTTACTAGTAATCGAATTGCTTAAATTTTTCATATTAGTTTTAAAATATTTTTTATTTGGTTGTTTCTTAAAGTTTTTCTTTATGTCTAATATACGATTTTTTTTAGTATGGTTGTCATTAAATTAATATTTTTTAAGTTGTGAAAATATATAGAAAAAAAAAATTTTTAGAAAAAAAGGTGTTATACTGTTTTTTATTTTATATTACTATAACTATTTTTCATTATTAACAATATGTATTTCATACTATTAACAGTGTAAACAAACTATTTACAACACTGATCACTTTATCATCACTTCCTAATATTAATAATTTCTGATATAAAAGCTAGAAGTATACTTTTTTTTAAATAGTACATTAAAAACCACCAAGTTTAATTTGAAAGTGATAAATAAATAATAAGCTTTCTACAACGGTTTAAAGTATTGAAAAAAATTAAAAAAAATAGTAATTAACCTATTATTTAATTTTTTTAAGAGCATAAAATTTCCGAGAAAGAAATATTTAGCTAGAAATAAAATGTATAAACTGAATTCATCAAAAGAAGATATTAGACAATATTATAACTCAAGCGTTAGTTTTGTTCTGCATCTCAATACTTTGTAAATATATTTAAAAAAAATAAGTTGTATGAGTCTGTAAAACATGAAAGTAAAAAAAAATTGCCACAAAAAGTTAGTTATCTAGTAGATTCAATTAGCAAAATCAGTTGAACTTTTCTTTTTATAAATTACTTATAAACTTTAACAAAAACAAACTAAATTCGTTGTTTTCAATTAAATTCTTCGTTTTTGTATATTTTTTTTACACTTAGAATTTGAAACATTATTGTAATAGAGAGCTTGCGGCATGCTTCTTTGGCCATTTCGAATTATAGAGGGATTTGAACAGGTCTATCCTAAAAAACCATCGCCTAAAAAATTTAGTAAGTCATCTTTTTAATTAGTTTGTTTTTAAAATTAGAATAAATATTTTTTAGTCATTCTACTTTAATTTATTATACAACATTATGCTATAGCTTTTTTTTAAACTTAGTATTTTGAAAACTCGATAATAACAAATCTAAAAATTTTAGAAAAATTACTTTTATAGTTATATTGTTTAATTTTGAAATAGTTTAACATTTCTTGTTTATATTGTTTTTTTATGTAAACTTTTTTAAATAGGCCTGAAAAAGTTAAATGACACTGAGTTGTACTCAGAAGTTATAAGAAACACACCAATACCAAGCCACATAACTCAGCTAGCTTTAGACTTTATTAAAATAAAAATGAATGGATCTATAAGTTTTTCAGTACACTGGAGATTTGATTATAACGATTGGGGAAAAAAGTAAGAGACTCGGATAAATATCGACTATTGCATTTCGAATTAAATATTGTTAAAGATTAATTATTTGAATTAAATAAGTTTTATAATTAATCACTTAGTTGTCAATGTTTTTATTTTGGTTTAATATTCATTTTGTAGTTTTCATCAAAACATTGAAAAAAAATTAAAATCGTTCACTGTGCAGTTGTTCATTAACCAAGTAACTCTAAAATATTAGAAAATTGAAACTATCTAGTCCTTTTTAAAGTTTATTACTTTTAAACTAAAAGTCTTAAACATTACCCGTTAAATCTTTGAATAAATTAAAAAATAATAGTAAAATTTCTTATAAAATGCATTAACTATTATTTTCTAAATTTGTTGATTGAAATAATAAAGTTATTCGCTTGATTATTTAGCTACAATTTTGTATTAAATGCAGCTTTTTTTCAGTTATATTTTTTAGACTTGATTTTTTTAAATGTTGTAAGTTATCAATATTGAGTTTCGGTTAAAGTAAAAACTGTTTAAGCTTTTAAAATATTAAATGTCTTTTTATAAGTTTCAAGTTGTATAATTTCTGAAAACTTAATAATAACACAACTTTAAAATGTATATTAGAAAAAGTTAAATAAAATGTTAAAAGAAATAACCTTTGTTTGTAAGTAAAAATAAAGTAGGTATTTAGATTTTTTGTTTATAAAACAGATCTTTTAAACAGGTGCACAGGTCCTGTGAAGTGGGGCCCTAAAGCTAGGTTGGAAATGTGTGAAAGAATGTTGAATCTTACTCCTGCTAAGCTTGCAGATATTATTAACAAAAAAATAGAAAAAACATTTTCTTCTAATTTGAGTAATACACGTAGAACCATATACATTGCCACACCACCTTCTCAGCTCGATTACATAAATAAAGTATCACAACTACTAAGTGCAAAGGTTAATTTTTTGAATAATTTTATCTAAACCACGTTATTAAAAGTATCTTTTTAGTTATAAAAAGCTTGATTTGAAATTCTTAGATAGTTTTTTGGCAAGTGCAAAATTTTCCCGATAAATAGACCAAGTTCAAAGTCTTTCCAGTCTAAAAACTCTCGTAAAAATTTTCTCTTAACCTAGAAACCGCTAAATACTGCGTAAGAGCTCTCAACAATTTTTTAATATTAATTGTTTAATGTGTTTGTCTCAACTTTAAAAATTGTTTATTATTTTTCTAGAATAAAAGTTTAGAAAATATTCTGTAGCTATAATAAACTAACGAACGTATCTTAACTTTAATTTATTTTAACTTAGAAAACTTAATATTATATTTACTACAGATGTTTACTACAAAACTTTATTCCGACTAACGGCGTTTCACTGCTCTCAAATAAATTTAAGAACAGATCTACGGAGTCTTTAAAATATTTTTACACATTAGAAAAAAAAAGCATGTATAGTTATGTATAATGTTTATGTGAGTAGTAACTATAAACGAACTTTATGGTTTAAAAACAAAGTTTGGAATAAAAACATAAAAATATAAAATTTTCTATAAAAATTACAAATTTAATAAAAGCACACACTAACCTCAAAAAAACTATTCACATAAACATTATACATAACTATACATGCTTTTTTTCTAAAGTGTGTTAATATTTTAAAGACTCCGTTGATCTGTTCTTAAATTTATTTGAGAGCAGTGAAAAACCGTTAGTCGGAATAAAGTTTTGACACAAAAACATCTGTGGTGTATATTCCGATAAGCTTAGCTTATCAGGATCTCCAGGATTTAACGCCTTTTAACGTTACATCTTATTATATTTATTACCTTTTTATCAGTAAATACTAGTTTCAAGTTTCTTCATCAAGTTTTTTTCTCAAGAAGCACTATTTACTAAAGTTATTTAACTTAACGAAAATTTATAATTAAGCACTATTAATAATATTATATATTTTTTAGATTGTACCTAATATTTTCGAGCGACTAAGTTTTAATTTGTTAATTAAAAAAAAACTGGTCATTGTACTCTTTATAAACTTAAACTTCTATAACATATTTCACTAAAATTTCTTGTTTTCTTATTTAAACTTTCGAGCATTTTGTTTTTATTTTGTTTAGTTCTTACATATACTAGGTAAAAAACTTTAACATTTAAGTATAATAAGTAGTATTGTTGATATAAAACCCTTCTACTGAATAATTAAATAAATAATATTTTCGAACATTAAAAAACAGTGTTATGATCAAAACTTTTTAAATCTTTGTAGTGGTTCAAGTTTAAGACATATTAAAAAGCTTCGAAAACTTATTAATAAGTTTTAAAAGTGTAAAACTATTAAGATTAGATTATCATGGTGTTAATCTACCTTGCAGCAAGATAAAAAACTTAATTTACTTAGTGATACAGTTAAAGTAATTTGACAGTAAAACTTGTACTTAAACAACTACTTTTAAGTTAAGAAAAATTAAACAATCTTTAATAGTATATATACATTTAAGTTTAGCTTAAAAATTAAGTAATATTTTCTTCCCATAAAAATGTTTTAGGGTTACTTGGTTTATACTGGTGATCAAATAAAAGATTACTGGATGAAGTCTTTCAAAAAGTATAAATGGTTGTGGACAGATGTTATGGATATTTTGTCAAATGTAGAAATGGAGATTTGTGCCCGTTCTAAAGTCTTTTTGAGGTATTTTCTATTTATCGTTAATAATAGTGTTTATAAATTTTTTTGAAGTTTGTGATGCTGTTAAAAAGTAAAAAATATCAAAACACAACTCAGATCTAATAAAAACAATTTAACAGAAACTTTTATTAAAATTAACTAACTATTAGTTAATACTATATTGTTTTTTAAAGTTAAGGGATTTAAACATTTTTAGCAAACTTACCTTTAAAATTTAGCTTAATAATTTAGCAAATCAAATACTTGTTAGCAAAATTTTTATGTTTTTATGATATTTTTTAAACTGTCCATTAGCATTTTAACTTAAGAGTTTTAAGATTTTCTACAGCAGTGACAAAATTATGTAAGTTTAAACTAAGTTCAAACTTAGCAAACAAAATAAAAAACATTAATACTGTTCATTAATTGACTAGATTGTTCCTTACTAAAAAAAGAATAATAAATGATGTAACTTTGTGACGAATTTAATTATAATTAACATGGTCTCCTTATTTTTAAAGAATTACTACGAAAATAAATCAAAATTATTTTTTTTAGACTTTAAATATTATTGTCATATAAAATCGTTAGCTATATAAAGCAAGCATATAAAAAGTATTTACATGTATATAGTTAATAAGACTTTAAATTTAAATAACTTTTGAAAACTTTGCTTAATTTTCAGCTCGTTAACATCTTCATGGTCGGATATCGTTCAGCTCAGAAGAAGAGCAAAACATGTAAAGTATTTAAAATCCGACGAAGCCATGGAACTAATTGTTAAAAAAGTATTAGAAACCGAAAGTTTCAAAAAAGATACTCACTAAATTAAACTTTGTGTATCATTTAATCAATATTTAAAAAATAATAATTCAATTTAAAATCCATTGACTTCGAGTATTTCTACTCCTTATTTATGATTTTTTATTTTTCAATCATTTTCTATTATAAAACTACCTCAACCGAAAATATTTTTTATCATGTTTAGCCAATATTTTTATTTAGTTTTAGGAAAATTATTTATATCTGCAAACTTTATAAAACGAAAGTTTGTAAAACAATAATTGATTATTGTAATAATATAAGAAATTATGTCTAACGATTGTTAAAATAAAATGTAGTATTTTGCTTATTTGTATTATTTTTAATTAAAGTATTTTTTAAAGATCTTTAAAAAAAGCTTAAGACGTTGACAGTGTTTTTATGGTACTTATTTAATATTCAAAATCTAGTAATTTGTTTTATTAGCAACACTTTGTACAAGCATAACTTTTGTAGTTACTTTCATTTTGAAAAAAAAACATAAGCATGAAAACATGAATTAAACAAATGAACTTATTTTCGAGATAAAAAAGGTCAACAAACTAATTATTTTGCTGAATTCAAACTTAGCATGAAAAAGCTGTTTTTTATCATGTTTCTAAAATAAACTAAAAGTACGTAATCAATTTATTTAACATGAACTCTTGATTTTTTGATTTTTTAACCATAAAACTGTGCAGGTAAATTTAAACAGTAGTATTTAAAGTTTTCATATTTTTAGGAGTGTTTTTGTATTGTTCTATTGTAACTATTTTTTTATAACCTATAACAAGGTTAATAGAATATTTTGTTTAACTACAATTTTCGTAGACTAAAAACTAATAACTTGCAGTTTATTGTAATAACATACAGAAAATTTTCTTACTAACCTTCAACTTCTAATGTTCTATTAGTTGAAAGAATACACCTGTTATAATCTTTTAAAGGTCGTAATAATAGAAAAAACATATCTATAAATACCTATAAAACATATAGTGCCATAAAACACGTTGGTGTTTTAAAGATAACCAACTTTAAATGTAGGACTTTAAATAAAAATGCAACTTTTTGTATTTCTCAAAAGAATGTAGTACGTTACATTCTTTGATTTGAAATATAAAATAAATTTAAAAAGATAGTAAAAAAATCAACTAGCAAATTTTTTTATCAATTCTTTAAAGTAAAACTATAAATACTTATGAAACTTTAATAAATTGTTTAACATGATTTGTGTTTATGTTTTACTTAAACATTTTTTTTTCTCAGAGTAAAAGTGACTAAAACATGCTTTATAAAAAGTAATTTATATAACTTTCAAATGCAGTAACCTCTCGGATCTTTACGCACTTATGACGTTACGCACTCTCGTTTTGTTACGCATTTTAGAACTCTAAAAAATTCAAAAAATATTTTTTTCTTTTTTTTAATATTGCAAAAATTAGGTTTATTGTAAAATTTTAATTTAAAATATGTTTCAAATGCTTGCTCACCTCTCTATATCTTTAGACTTTGTAAACTTATATTCTTGACTAATTGATAAAGTTTACCGATTTTTTTTTGATAAGCAGCTAGTTATTCGTCATTATAACAGAAACTTTGTTAACAATAAGAGATTAAATTAAAATTCTGGAAGAAATATGAATGTGTTAAATAACAAAAGTATAATGAAATAATAAGAGTTTAAAACACAAATAAATAATACAGCACTCTTGCCTTATATATGAACAAACATTTAAAAAATAAATCTAATGAAACTTCCTAGCAAAAAGTAGCAGTGATACTTAATAAATATAGAGCTTACAATTAACACAAATCTCAATTGTTTTTTAGTAAACATATCACTAATTTTCATTTGACGTTTTTTTTTAGTTTATGTTCTTCTTCTGTAACACTTGCTTTGCACAGCAAGCGTTGAAATTTTTCGGACTTTGCCTTTAATTCTTCGTAATGCACCAGTTACAGCTTTGGAAGCCACGGAAGCAATATCAATAAACAGCCATTATAGTAAGTATATTTGGTACCTCTCGTATCTTTACGATAACTCATATATCTACGCATTTTTTTCTGTGGACACAATGTGCGTAAATAAGCGAGAAGTTACTGTAATTATTTAGAAATCACTCTATAAGGATATTTAATAACAAAAAGTTCAAAGATGAAATGTATTGAACATTTCTGAAAATATAAAGCATTTAAAAAGGGGCGAAATAAGTGTTCACTATTTCAATTAAAAATCTAAAAAAATGATTTCTAAAAT
This sequence comes from Thalia democratica, assembly GCF_965202585.1. NCBI lineage: Eukaryota > Metazoa > Chordata > Thaliacea > Salpida > Salpidae > Thalia > Thalia democratica. Next base: position 68,390,340 of record NC_139165.1, read on the forward strand.
CTAATAATCAGTTTTTGTCAACCAAAAAAGTTGATTGAGTAATTATATTTATGTACGACTTTAAATATTATTTTGTTTTTTGTAACTTTTTTAATAACTTAAGAAAATTTTACTTTAGAAAACATAAATCAACATAACTTCATAGTAAATTTAAATTTTACTGTTTGGATTTAAAAATTTAGTTGTCAAAAAAAAATTGTCATGGTATTAGTAAAAATATGTGCTTACAGGTTTAGTTGACTATTATAAACTATTTTCTAGCAATATACAAAAAAAGAAACATTTTTTGAAATTATTAAGTAAATACTAACTTAAACTTTATGTTTATATTATTTTTAAAACATTATTTTAAGAAAAAATATTATCAATGTTTTTAATAAACTTTATTTTGTCAACAATTTTTTGTGTAAATAGAAAACTAGTTTATTATAAAATCCTACTATAAAAGAGAATTTACAACGTCTACTTTTTAAACAAGCTCGTTATTTGACAGTACAACGTATCCAGGGATTTATAAATGTATCCGAATCTTTAGCTACGTTAATAAAACTGCCTTCTCATGTAAACAAGTGTATGTTTTTGTAAGAAAGATCAACTTTTACTGTGTCTTTAAAAAGTGAGTGAAAAAAAAAACGAATGCAAACTATACAAATAATCGACTTTATTAAATAAAATAACTACAATATTGTTTAAAAGTCTACTTTAAAAGTACTAAAAATTTGTAAACTGCTAAACAGCAGTTTATCAAATTAAAAAATAGGTATATATTAACAGAACAATGCACAACACAACAATTCACAACATTAAATTAAGAAGTACGGACAAAAAAACAATTTATTGTACATAAGTTTTTTGTAATATTGTAACTTGTTTTAAATTAAACAATTTAAAGTTCTCGACTAAAATGTCTTTAATAAGATTTTTATCTAACATTTATTTTAACAGTTTATTACTAAGAAACATAATTTTGTTAGTAATAAACAGTTAAATAAAAATAATGAACACTTTTTTTGTGTGAAGCTAGATATAAGTTAGTTTCTTTAATATATTTTTACAATATATTTTCTTAAACTGTTATTTTATTAAACTATAAACCTTTAATTTAAATATGATATTCAAATTATCTGCAATTAATATTTAACATATTTAAGTTATAAGTTACTAAAAATTAAAGTAAATTACCAAATTTATACGAAGTAACAATAATCTTTTAAGATTTGAACTAAGTCATACGTGTCATAATTTCATAACAATTTAGTCATATTCAAAAAACAGTAGAACAGAAAAAAAAAGTATCATAATAAAAACATTTAATTTGTAAACACACTAGTGTAAAAACTAATTAAATTTTTTTTTTTTGTTTTTATTATATCTTCTTATTCCTTCTAGTTTTAACACAACATTTTGCGGATGAGAAAGAGACATATTCGGTTATCAGAAAGCTTATTTATCTCCACAATGCCAATACCAAAGCTTCTCGGGTCGCACTTCCAAGTGTTTTCGTAAAATTTTTACCCACGTTATATTTGCAAACAACCTATTTGCCGTCGAAAGATCTTTAAAATTACCTCAACACTCATTATCTAAACATGACCAAATAAGCGAACCATGTACTGGCTGATGAAATGCTGTACGTAGTTTTACGTCTTGGAATATTTCGTTGGTAATGACTTCTTGTAGTATAGTTCTTATATTAGGACGGAAGCATCGTGGGTGGAAGATATTTATCTCTTCCATCATTGTAAGGGTCAACGCATTGCTTTTGTAAAGCAAAAAATAGAAATGACAAACAACCGAACTCGCGCAAAAGTTAGCTTGGAGTCATACCAAATGTTGCAGATATTCATGTGAAATTGTGTAAAGGTCTACTTATTTTTTTTTTATGAAATTTTTCAGCCAAAATGTGATAAAATTAAAACACTATTAAATTACCCGTCTTATTTAGTTGCAATGTTCCTTGCCTAAGTATATTAATTTCATAAATGCTGATAACTAAACTGAACTCCTTTTGGCTGTTTGAGACTTTTCCATCAGTCTCTTTCGCATCTTAGAGCTCTATTCGTACAGTTCAAAAGCTTGCAAACAAAGAGTATTAAAAAACCAGTGTTTTTACTTATAAAGCTCAAGAGAGAACTTTTTAAATAATTTTTGACTATGAAAAACATAAGTTTAAGCGTTTGCTAATAAAGATCCTTAAGAAACAAGTTTACTGGAATGTTTAATAATAACAAACTTAAACATTATTCATTCTTTATTTAACTAACACATGTTTCTGTGTGTTAACGGCTTAACACACTTCAACAGAGCTCTGTAAAAAATATATACAAAATTTAGATTTTTTTTAAAGACCATACTTTGATTTTAAGAAGTTTTTATAAAGAATTAACATCAAGAAATATCAACATCTATGTAAATGCAATTGTATTTGCCTAAAGCTAAATTAAATACATTTTCAACTTGGTTAATATATTAGATCTTTAAAGTTTTATATCTTTTGTACTTTTTTCAAGTATATGAGATTTTTTTAGAATCCGTTATTCTATACTCTTTAAAAAGTTTGAAAAATCAAATTGTGACAGTTAATACTCTTATAAAAAAATTTAATAGCCCATATCTAAAAATGTAATTTAAAAAAAAAAAAATGTTCATGTAGGTCAAATTTTAAAAATTAAGATATTTAAAAAACTTAGATAACATAAGAAACTAAAAAATTACTATACTTTATTAGTTGAAAAGACAAAAACTCAGAATTATCAAATTTTTAATTGTCGGAACTAAAATTGTCATGCAACCCTCTACTAAGTTTTATAGAATATTTACTAAAATGTACAGAATATTTTTTGATTTTTATAAAGTTACACCTTATAAAATTTTATCAACAAAAACATCCGCGAAAGTCTGCCGAGCAGAAGCCTGGACTTTTGTAGGCCGTGAGACAAGCTCAAGTTACTCTTGTGTGTCAAGTGACTTGAGCTTGTCTCTTGTGTGTTAAATGACTTGAGCTTGTCTCTTGTGTTTTTAGTGACTTGGGCTTGTCTCACGGTATCTGAAAGTCCAGACTTCTGCTCTGCAGACTTTCGCTGGTGTTTTTGTTGATCGTATTTAATACGAGCGTACCAGATTTCTTGCCTAGTAGACAATGTATTAAACGTTGCACGCCAAAAGACAATGCTGACGTCACTTATCAACACCAGCAACTGGTTGTTTCATCTGAAAAAAAAAATAAACTGTTTGTAGATTAACTACTGCAATTTTATTAGTTGTAACTGATTAATAAGTCCTAATAGAGACAAAACCGGTATCAGTCTACGGAAGGCTTGTGGTCTGGTGATCGAACTGGTATGATCAGCACTTTTATATTATTCTATTTATATATTTTTTAAACATAGTCTATTAACTCAACTTGATTTAAAATTTTAGATAAATTACCTGTATTTTTGACTATTTTTTGTTTATAAAGCTAAGTTTTTACTGATAATAATACTTTAACTATCACTAATGCTTCTCAAATTTCTTCAAAGCTTTAGCAAAGTAAACTACAAAATAAAAACATTTGAGCACACTAGATAGTCTAGTACAAAATAGAACCAAAAACTTTTTGATAAAAAAAAGCTCATGATCTTAAATGAACGAAAACATAATCCTGTTATGATTAATGCTTATGCACAATCCTAATTATTTTACATAAACATATTAGTTTTTTGAAAAAACTGTTAACTCTAAAATAAACTTGAACAGACTGTATTTAATAACTTGATATTAGTTACTATTCGATATGTAAAAAGTAAGTTTTGTATCAAATCTGTAAGATGCGAACTTTTTCTTGGTTACATGGTGCTTACCTTATCGATATCCCTACTGTATTATAGAAATTTTCAAATACTTGTACGGATAAATTCTACTTTTTAAAAACAAAAACCTTTATTTTAATTTCTTTTCAAAAACAACTGAATCTTTTTTGGAAAATCAGAACTTTTTTAACATGTGTACAAATTTCTACAGTTTGTCAATATTAATTTAATTTTAGTAAAGCCACTAAAATCAAATGCTTATTTATATAAAAATTCACAACCTAATTATTTACTCAAAAGCCATATTTTCCAACTTATTTTTGGAACTTAAGAATTTTTCGAGTGTTTAAAATGACATTTTGATAATATTTCAAAAAAAAAATCTGACGCATAGAAACTTAGTATTAAAAATTAGGTAAATAAGTTTATGTTCTAAGCTAGGGTTCGGCAGGAATTTATTCATTGCGGGACAAACTTATAAATAAAAAACTCAGCAGGCCACAGTCATAGTTTTAATAACAACCTCACCTTTTTTCTGTAAATTGTACCTTAGCTGTTTTTTTTGGGTAGCTGTCTAAATTGCGCGAGCGTACAAAATTGCAAGAGGGGACAAAATTGCACGAAAACACAAAATTGCACGAAGACACTTTTGCACGAAGACTAATTTGCACGAGAGCATAAAATTGCACAAAGATAAAAATGCACGTAGACAAAATTGCACGAGGGTTCACTTTTGCACGAGGGTATATTTTTGCACGAGCAGACAATTTTCAACGTAGACATTTTTGCACGAAGACAATTTTGCACCAAAAAAGTTTATATAATATTTGAAAAAAAAATCAGAATTAAAAAAATTTATAACTAAATAATAAATAGAAAAAATTAAAATTTAAAATTAAGGAAAAAATTTTAAAACAAAAAATAACAAATCAATAAAAAATAAGAATAAATAGATAAATATAAATGAAAAAAATATCAAATAAAATAATTAATAACAAAAATAATAATTAAAAACAAAAGTTTTAAATTATTAAATAATATATTAAATGTCAAATAGATTAAAACAAATAATAAAAAAAGTCAGAATTTAAGAAAAAAATAATTAGAAAATTAAGAAACTAATAAAAATAAAATTAAAAATAATTTATAGAAATTAAAAGTTAATAAGTTTAACAATAAATACATTAAATAAAAGTCCAAAATAAAAGTTAATAAAATTAATAAGAAGAGTAAAAATAAACAAAATAAATAATTTAAAAAATTTAAATGAAATAAGGATAAATAAAAAAGTCAAAATGAATAAATTAAATAGTTAAACAAAAAATCAATCAAAAAAAAATTATATAAATAAAAATAGAAAACTAGATAATAAAATTAGATTCTAATCCTTATCAAATATAATTACCAAAAAAAAGTTTTGTTTATATTAATAAATATTTTTTTGCTAAAAACTGAAATTAACTAGTTGTAGCTGTTGTATTATTTGTTTGTTTTATTTTAGTCAAACGCTTGTATATTCTTATTCTTCTCTAGTAGTAAGAAGAAAATATCTTCTGACAGTGCTTTTCCGCAAGTCTGGGATAAAGAGAAAAAACAGAGCAGGAGTAACTTAAGAGCTAATTAGAGTAAAACGCGTGCAAATAGTGATGCAACTAAAATAAAGTTTAGACAATTAGAAAATAATGATGTATAAATAATGTTTATAGTATTAGAATCCTTAGATTTTGTAGATATAAAAATAAATCTCAGAAAATTGGCAGACCTTGCTAGATTTTTAATCAAAAGATCTCAAAATTCCAGTATTTTTCACCATATAGAGCCTAAATCTTAAATTTACGTTAAATATTTATCGTAGAAAGAATTGTTTTTTTTTTTACTTTAAGACCTTTGTATTTAGTATCTACTAAACATTTACGAGCTATAAAAAATTGAAATAAATTAAAAAATGAGTTCAATATGCCTCAATTTAATTCTTAAAACAAAGATATCTATAATATAAAAAATTAACCTTGAACTTAAAATTATATATAAACTTTAAACTATAAACACTTAAAAGAATACTAAAATATCTAATTAAAAACTTTTATTTAAAACAAAAAGAAACAATTTTAAGTATAATTTATGAAAGTACACAGCCATAACAGAACTTTCTGTATAATGCACAACAAAAATTTCATCAGACGGATTTTCTCCTTTCTAAATTTATCTAATTGTCTCACTAGTTTGCATGCTTGTTTTTTTCTGTGCAAAAGTATCTTCGTGCAATTTTGTCCCCTCGTGCAATTTTGTACGCTCGTGCAATTCTAACACCTACCCATGTAATTATTATATATTTATTATTTTTTAATCTTGTTTTGTTTTATATTGAAATTTAGTATAATTTTAATTTAATTTAAGTTTACATCAATACATATTTATTCATTAATAAGGTTTATTTTTATGAAAATAAAATTATAGTTTTATTTTTATTAAAAACGTTTTTAATTTATATTATTTTTTAAACATAATAAATTAAATTTAATTAAAAAAAGCTAAATACATTTTAGAAAATAAATAAATAAAGTTGATATAGACCTAATTAAATTAAAATTTATTACACTAATACATGGTTATTTTTTTTTTATAAAATATAAAGATTTTAATATATTTTTTACTTAGTTACTTTTAGTTAGTATTCTTTTGTGCAAAACTGTCTGTCGTGCAAAATTGACCTTCCGTGCAAAAATGTAACTCGTGCAAAATTGAGCTTCCGTGCAAAACAGTCTTCGTGCAATTTTGTTCCCTCGTGCAATTTTGTGTCTGCGTTTAAACTAGTCTTCGTGCAATTTTGTACACTTGTGCAATTTTGTTCTCGTGCAATTTAGTCCCCACGTGCAATTTAGTAACCTCGTGCAATTTTGTCTTCGCGCAATTTAGACCCGTTCCCGTTTTTTTTACACTTTATTTCAAACCCTAGGTATCTATTGTAAGCTTCAAAAATTTACATGCTTTTGGACCGCGGTTTGCCGATCCCTGCTATAATCTAATAGTCTTTAACCTCTTAGATAACTGTGCACCGTAAACTACTGGAAAAAAGATTCCAATAAAAAAACTTATTCTTATAAATAAACGCTTTTTTTGTGTTTTAATGTTATTAATATTTAAACAACAAATTAAGAAATTATAATTTATGTGCTAAATATAATAACTTCTGATCACATCGTGAATACGAGTATTGTAAACAATAAGTGTTATTTCAAATAACATATTTGAACTACTTTAGTCATAACTTTCCCTGTTTGATTGAAGTTTAAAAACATTTTCTTAGTTTAATTTTCATTAAACTTACTCTTCCTAGATTTTTGCTTCTGTAGTATTTTTTGAATAGTGACGTTTTTTTTTTAAGAACAGACTGCGACCCTAAAGACTGATTGTAGCTCAAACTGAGTCATTTGTAAACTCCGTAAGGCTTTTAAAAAGTAATACTATTTTTTATTTAAATTTTGTTTAAACTTTAGTTGCTGCTTGTTTTTGTAGTTCTAAGACACTAAAAAAAGTTAACGTATATTACAGTATAAAAGGAAAAAACGCCACGAGAGATAGACATTTTTCGTTTTTTTTAAGCAGATGTTTATAGCAGGGTTTTGCACTTCTAGCAGTTTAGAAACTTTTTAAATGAGTTAACCTTTCGTTGTAGTAAATTTTATTTTGCTAAAGCCACTAGATTGCCTTTGGCAACTTGTACCGCATGTTGAAGTGTAATAATTTAATTGGAAACATTTACATATTGTCATTTTAATATAAAACACAACCTAGTCTCGATTTTTAAATAATTTCTGGCTTCAACCGTGGCATCTTAAATCGTTTTAAGTGATTGTCTCCTTGAACTTGGCTTCAGAACGAGTTATCAGAAACGAAAGTAGTTCAGATACATCTAGTTCATACACGCTCTTCTAAGCGACCTAAAATCTCTGAACTGTATTAAGTGTGAGTGTCATTTTCTTATCGCTTCTTTTTTTACATTGTAAAATTAACGTTGAGTGATTCTAGCCGTTAACTTTTTACTGTTTCCAAATTAGCTTAGTGAAATAAAACGAAATATCCTTAATATGTATAAAGTAGATTAGACTATAGCAAGCTTTTTGTAGGTTAAGCCTTATCAATAAAAACATAGCTTACCACTATCGGTAAATATATGACACCAACTATGAGTACTAGTAGCATGAAACACAACCTATTACAAGTAGCATATATTGGTTGGTTACCAAGCATGCAACGCGTGCACAAACAGCTGAAAAGACTTAAGGTGCTAGTAAACGTACTCGAGCAAATAATCCTTAGTTAACTAAAACATCTGACCAACACAATGTTATACCCCGAATCATAATGCTTTATCAGACGACCTAGTTGGGTTAGCAAAGGATTATAAGGGATGTCTGCTTCTTCAGACTTACTTATGAATACATTTTGTACTTGAAACAAGGCTAGTTTATTAAGCAATAACTTAACAGGGATTTCCTCTAAAAGTTGTTAGTGTGTATGTGGTTCATTAGTTAAATTTTTAATATGTAAAATTTGTAAATACAACGGCTAAACTTTAACAAAACCCTTGTCAACGTTGGCATTTAGTAACAAGCACTATTATTACCACAACCGATTTTTTACAAATGATCGGTGATTAGCTTTGAAACAAAATTAATCTAATTCTTCTAAACCTTCTTTTATTTAAAAAATACTTATTCATTAACAATATCTGATTTTCAAAACAAGTTTGCAGAAAAGTCAAAATTCTAACTTTATCTAAATTTCAAAAATAAGTTACAATAATGTAGAAGAAAACTATAAGTTGTTCAACTGAAGGTAATATTTGAGAAGGAAATAGCGTGTTGGAGTCTATCAACAGTTAAGTGAAAGTTTAACACAGACTTCTAGTATATTTTTTAAACAGAACATTTAAAACTTTACACTTCCATGTAAACGATCTTACTCATGTTAGAATTTCTTAAAGTAGCTCAAAAATTATAAAAGTAAGTTGATATTGTCAACCTCAGCTATAAGCTTACCAAAACTATACAATAATAATAATATTTAATTTTGATGTAGTATTGTACTACTAACCAATTTTCATACTGGAGAGCAGTTAGACTTAACTAAGAAATATTAACCAAGCTAAATTAAAAAAATATATATTATAACAGGTTCTAAAATTTTTTTAATTGCGTTAGAATATTTTTAAAAACAGAGTTGTATATTTGAAAAGAAATATATTTCTATTTGAAAACAATTTTATTAAACAGCTTTAAAAACAATTTTAGATAACTTTCAAGCTTTACTTAAAAAAAATGGTTATTATCTTTATAGCATACATAAATATAAGCACACTAAACACGAAATGCTAGATGTAAAGTTTATTGATCTTAATAATATGTACAACAAAACGTAAAAAAAAGGTGGTGAATGTTCAAACAGGAGTCAGAATATTATTACCAATTTAATCAAAACTAAGAGTATAACTTCATTAAAGTTTTTTTTTTTGTTACTTAACAAAGTAATTCAAAAGTGCATGAAGTTTATTCAAGCACCCGTTTAAGTATAGCACCTTTCAGATATTTAGTAAGGTTGTAAAATGAAGATAGAACTTTAAAAACGTTAATAAGTAGAAGAATAAGGTTTTTTTATATGGGCCTTATAAACAGCATAGCCCGCAGCGTTATTTGGTCCTTTTGTTGTGTATTTTCTAGAGTTTGTTTACTTAAATCAAACTATCTATTTTGTTTTTGAAATACTTGGGTACAATAAAAAGCACTCTTTTTATAAATGATAAAAGGCACTTAAACAGATTCACATGTACTACCAAAAACCGTTTTTGTGTTTGTAACATGATTTTTATGACTTTTCCAAAAGAAAATTGACACTAGCCAAATTTATTTCTAATTTGATGTGAAATATTAATCCATTATCTTCGACGTCATAACTTTTGTTTTTAAATGCTACACGTGGCGACTTATAAAACAGAAAACCAAAATATTTAAAACTGAAAAACAAAATTATAAAGAAATAAAACATGATACAAAACGAAACAACGTGCCTTACTGCACGCGCAGACTCTCTCTTATCGTTGGAGCGCGACACCTCCCTAGTTGATCACTCGGAACCTCTGCTCTTGCCTTTGATTTTCGCCGAACTGGTAAACGTGCACGTAGTGGGGATTTTTGACGCAGGATGCGGTCACCTCGTGGATTTCGTAGTTGATGTTGCGCAGTATCGACTGGACCTTCTTGTCCAGCAAGTCGCTTTTGAGCTTGAGGAAGCATTGGTGTAATTTTTTCTGCGTAACATTTTGCTAGAGTTCGACAGTTGCTTACAATAAACTTAAATCAACGGAATTGCGACTAAACGAGTTTTAATTTTTTGCAACAAGCTTAATTATTAATAACAAGTATAATGTTTAATTGTTTTGTGCCTATTAGATTACTTTACAATAACTTTTAATGTTGAAATAAAAAAATTAAAAAAACTTTTTTAGCTAAAGTATTAGAAGTTTTAGAAATTAAAAAATGAGTAATGAACTTATTTGTAATAGCTTAATATTTGAGTTTTTCTTATAATAACATTTTCTCATTCTTATGGTTATTATTATTTTTTTTTATTATATTAACTTATTCGTATATGATATAACCATAGATAATTAAATTTAAAAATGTAAAATTATTAGTATATTTTAAGACTACTGAAGAAATGTATATTAAGGTTGACTTATCTTATACAGTAGATATAAGTATATTATTTGTTTTTTAGATACCAGGCACTATTAAAATACAGTATATCAACAGTGTAAAAGTTTTTGATTAAAAATTGTTTTACTAACTCAGTAAGCACTAACTTATTTGTTTCTTAGTTTTAAAGTGTCCATAAGTACACGTTTTTGAATAACAAAAAAAAACATTAATATTTTCTTCACTTTTTCATTAATTTGAGATTTTTGTTATAAATACTAGCAAATGAGTTGAGTTAAAATTATGTGTACTAATCATCTGAACACAAACCTCGTCAATAGTAGTTGTCTGAAACATTTTGGCAATAACTTCCCTTCCAAAGTTAAAACACGGAGCTTGGGTCAACGTCTGCACGGCACAGCAAATACTTGTGAATGTCAGCAATGATGGCTCGTAATGCATGAACTCTTCGGTATCTGAAAATAGATTAAATACAACAATTGTTATAACGATTTGATTACGGCTTTTTGGAATTTAAACTAATTTAAAATTCTTTGTTTAAAAGGTTTAAGTAATACTTGGATATGCTGATTTTAAAAGTTAATATTTTTAATTCGATAAACCACTAGACTAAGTTCAAAATACATTCATTGTACAGTCAAAATAAAATGCTACATTAACATTTTTCTCTGATGCCTTTTACATGGTTGCCACTGATCAAGCTGAGAAAAATTTTCTGACTTTTTCCTGACTTTTTACCAAAACTTTCCTGACTTTTCTAAATCAAACTCTTAAATTAAACTGATTCTAAAATACATAATCTAACATTTGAAACTATATAAAGCTTTCAATCTAATTAAAATACAGGTTAAAAACAACAGTTTTTTGCTGAGTTCCATCATCAAACTTCCAGTACATCACTTAAACCATCTGTGTATGATAGATGTTTGTAATAAACCGCTCTATCAGCAAAATACTTGTATTATTACCTTATAAACACAGCTTGTCTGAAAAAAGACACAATTTTTAGCATTTCCTAGCATAAATGTATCTAGATAAACAAACGACATATAAGGAAATTTTACAATTAAAACTTTAAATCAATAAGGAACTTTCACAACTTAAACCTTAAAACAATAACGAACTTTTACAGTTAAAACATTAAAACAATAAAGAACTTAATCAAATACTGTTTTTTTAAATGATGTACTAAAATTTTAATTCTCCGTTTTTTTATTAGCACTTCAACCTCTTCATCTATTAAAGGTTATATAGTAATGGTTTCCTTCATCTGAACTGCATACCGCTTCATTTTATTGGCAGTTATAATCATTTGCCTCATTTTATTTAAATCGCTCTCATCTGCTGCCCCTACACTTGTTAAAGAGAATCTTTTCTCTAAATCAAGCCACAACTTGTGGGCTTCATTTCTTTTCTTTTGGCACTCATTTATTTTTACTTTCATTTATAAAATATTTCCTTTTATCATTTAGTATAAAATTTGTAACAAATAAGTATACTCTTATTTACTTTAAAAACTTAAGTTACTCTACAAAAAATACAAATAATAAGTAAACTTAATCTTGGCATAAACCTCTCTTATAACTTATTTTATAAATTTTAACAACTTTGAAAAAATTATAAAGAGGTAAAGTATACACATTAACTTAATACATAAAATACTAAACTAACTGCTTTGTTATAAAGAACTCAATTATTTACTTAAACAAAAAACACTTTGATTCTAAAATTATGCTAGATAAACTTTTGTGTATATATCACAGTTTCACTATGAAAGTGTCCTTGCTACAGATCATCAATACTAAAAAGCTTACAAAATCTGCTTGTTCAAATAGGGTATTTGTTCAATATGTTAATAGAAAATTTTTGCAGTTTTGTAAAGGATATTTTACTAATTTATACCAGATGAAGAAATAGGAAATAAAATTAAATACTTTTGTAAATTTATAGGAAAATTTTGGAATTTTTTTCTGACTTTAAAAGACTTTTAATTATTTTTTACCATTTGAAGGCTTTGGAAAACAAGGAATTTTGTAAATTTAAACTAACAAAATCTGACTTTTTTTTAATATTATCAAATTTTCTGATTTTTCCTGACTTTTTTTCAAAACCCCCCATTTTTTCCTGACTTTGGTCATTTTTCAAAATTTTTCCTGATTTCCTGACCGAGTGGCAACCCTGCTTTTAGTAAAACTTAATTTTTCGTACGCTAACCTTTTTTAATTTACTGATAGTGTAGATTTATAATGATGAATATTATTTGCAACTTTTCTGATATTCTATTGCTGTTAGTCTTAAAACGTATTTTTAAGGCATAACGACTTGTTTTCAGAAGATTTTTTTTTAACTGAGGTCTAAAATATAAACCTTGATAATAATATCAAAAACATGATGCAATAAACATTTTAAAAATTAACTTATAGCGTAGTATGTACATTTCTCTAGGGAAACCTTAAGAATTTTTACAATTAACTAAAAGCCTAGGGAACGGTCTAAATTAATTTGGAATTTATCAAATACAAAATAACTTTAATTTAAAACTTATCATGACTACTAATAATTTACTATTTTAAGAAGTAATATATCTTAGAATAATGTTTTATTTTAAAAGACTTGCAAATTAATTACTGCTGTATTTTAATTAAATAATATAGTAAAAAAAACATTAGTTTTAAATGCATAACAATTATCTAAAAACTACTAACACAAGTAAGACGCGTTGATGTAAACAAACACCAGTTGCCTGACGTTGTCGACAAAAGTTTTGGGATCGTGCAAGTAGTGATTGGACAGATCGAGCAGTTTGTAGAGGAACGGATCGACGAAATCAACGGGGGTGACCGAGTGCACGTCATAATCCAGCGACACCACAACCGTCCTTTCCGCGGACTGTAAATTATATTTGTATGTTGTGAAAACAAAATATCACGAAACTCGCTGTCATTAGATGCATATATGTATTGAATCATCAGTGAAAACGGTATAATTTAAAGTTTAATAAAATTTTACGATTCATTTTCCTTTTGCTTCATTACAACTCTCAACTTCTTTGTAATTTTTCATTTAAGTTTTATTAAAAAATAAAAAAGTTATTAGTTTATTCATCTTTTAGCATACTACAAAAAAATAAAATTAATACAAGTATTATAAAACCATTTTTCTTTTAGAAAATAAAACAATCATCTTATTTTATGACAACCTTTTTTAACGATATCAGCTCTACTAAACTCTAAACAATATATATAGAATTTTTATTGTATCTAAAGAATTTGTTTTTAGGTTTTAAAAACTATGTATTCACTTAAAATTTTGAGTTATATTTTAAGGTATAAAACAAGTTTAAATTTAAAATAGTTTATTTCAAAGCTTAGTTTATTTAAACTATAAAAGTTTTTATATTATTTAGATTACTTGCCTTTACTTTTTAACAAACGTTTACAGAGCTTTATAATAAAATAAATCGAACAACTGCCTAAAAAAATGCTATAAAATAAAATTTAATATTAAATTCAATTTACACAAACACTACTAATATTATCTTAACAGCAATCTAGAACACCAGTGAATGTTTTATAAAACAAATTGAATTTGTTTCTACGGACAGCTAGCAGTAATTTACTTACGAAATATCATTACCGCAGTACTAAATATAATTGAAAATACCTAAAAATGCTTTTTAGTGAGCTTACTAATTTGCAAATAAATTTATTGACCCAAACTAAATCATATTTTTTGTTTTTAACCAGTTTGCTAATCATTTTAAAGATATAACGTGGCCTTCTTAGTTCAATAACTTTTACTTAAATAAAGATGTTACCACTTTATATTTTGATTGATAACTTTGTTAATTAAGATAAACATGTTTTCAAGACTGATATCTTAATTTTAAAATCATCAAAACAGTCTTTTTTCATTGTAACACAGGGATAAAGATAAACAAAATACATAAAAGCAATATTTTTTAAAACTAGCATTGTTTTTTTTTTTCTTTCAAATTGAGATTTATTTCGGATTTAATCTAAAATATTCAAAATAACTTTTAATATAATTTAAAATATATTTTTTATGGCATGTACAGTATCAAAAAGTGGTAGTAAAAAATTGTTTAGTAAATAGTGCCAGTTTGTAAAATTGCAGTAGTAAAAAACTACAAAAATACCAAACAAAAACAAGTGAGAAAATAACTAATGAGCAAAACACTTTAGTTAACACCACATAATTTCACACACTCATAACAAGAATCCGCTTCTCTTTGAAAAACTATTTTGACGTCAACAGGCAAAAATGCCCGCCCACTCGAGTTTCATTCATATAAATTGCTGCGCGTTCACAAATTCAAAAATGCTACCTACTGTTTCAACAATGATACACAATGAGCCAGTCTCATTTGTTACACAACGCAAGTTTAAACAAGCACTTGCTGCGTTGTTGAGTGCTTTGAACATTTCTACCCTGTGTCACTCGATTTTTGTTCAAAAACATTAACTTTAATTTATACTTTTTCCTTCAAATAAGCTTTTAGCTAACTATTCTGAATGCATTAATTTTAGATAATTGAATAGCTAACTTTTATTTAAGTTATTTGGTTTTTAAATAGAAGTTAGTTTATCAAAATTAACATCAAAATAGACTTGTAAATAAAAAAAAAACAGTATTTAAAGCAAATTTAATTCTTTACAAACATAAAATATATAAAATATTTTTTCTTTACATTCCTATGTAAGCTATGCATTTGTATTAGAATATCTTCAGCAGCTTAAGCATTAAAATACTTTAATACTGTAAATGCTAAACCTTTTCTTAGAAACTTAAATCACCAAAACTTTTTAAATATATTTGTAATCGACTTACAAAAAAGTTAGTTTAAATAACTACATACCGATATGTTTTACCATGATTAATCTTTTTTAACGCTTTACATCATTGTGAAAAAAGCAATTTATATTGCTGACTTTATTTAAACTACAACAATAACAAAATGTTTTCAATAAGTGCTGAAATAAAACTTACAATTACAACTGAATGAAGATAAGAATGGGCAGCATAAGAAACCAATATTTCAGCTTGCATTGGGCAGGTGTCTTTTGCCTGTTACAAAAGTAATCATTTTACGCTGATTCATAACGTTTATCGAAATTGATGTATACCTTTGAAGCAATCAAAATACACACGGCTCCGTACAACTGCAAACATTCGACTTTAACCTTGTAGCGGCACATGAATCTATCCAGCAAACTCATTGCCAATGGAAATACATCAGGTTCACATTTTTCAGCTGTGCATACCTGTTTTAAAAAATTTTTGATGTAAACTTTTGAATTCTTATATAAAAGTTTTTAATTCTAATTATTCGTTAAATAAATGAATAAAATTTTGTAATTTTTATAAGTGCTACTATTTAATAAAAAACATAGTCAAAGTTAGAACAAAAAAGTCAAAACAGTTTTTTTGAATTAGAAATAATAAATTAAGGTTGCCACCATATTAAAACTAAATCAGCTAAACTTTAATGATATCTCCTTTTTTATTAATTTAACATAACTTTATAAAAATAGTTTGGGAACTTAATGCTACTTACAAATGATGCTTTAATTTTATTATTAGCAAATGTTAATAACTACAAAATATATTTTTATTTTTTTATTATCAAAGAGAATCTACGGCTCCATTTTACTGACACAACCTCAGCAGTTGCATTAAAGTTTCAAACACAGATTAAGGTTTTTACAAAAAATATGATAAAGTCTTAAAGTATATAACTTTTTAACAAGCACAACAGGAAGTAAAAGTAAGTTTTCACTTTAAAAAATAAACCTTAATCTAAAGAAAAAAAACTAACATTTTTACAAACTTATAAATATATAATAATATATAACTTAATTAAATGCACTTAGAAAACTTTTAAAAAACTAAATAAGACTATAATGACTTTAAAAAAAGCAGTAGGAAAATAATTATAGTATGGGAGTTTCTTTATATAGTCACCAAGAACTATTTATAACAAAAATAATTTACATTGTATACAATAATTACAAAAAAATGCAACATCTCATTAACTTAGTTTAGTTTTCGTATTTACTCAACTTCATTTTATAAAAACAGTAAGAGCTTTCTTAAACTACTTAATTAGTTGATGATTAGTTTTTACACTAGCATTTTTTAGTTTCATTTTTCAAATGCCTAATGAAGCAACTTTGCAAGAACTTCTTATTGTAAACCAACTATTTTTTCTTGAAAATTTTTATTTTTCACTATGTTTTAGATTTTAGCACCAGAAATCAATTAATTTAAATTATTAAAAGAATGGAAAAAAACTTTTTTTAACTTCTTGATATTTTCTCATATTAAAATAACTGATTTGTTATATTTTACTTTTTAAGCCTCCATATAAAAGCCAATGCTGATTTTTGAAAAAAAAAAGCCTAACTTTTAAATCGTTAATAAAGAAATAAAACTTAAACTACTTTGTATGCTAATAAAAGTACTTTTAGATCTATACTGTGCAAACTTCAAAAACATACAACCATAAAATAAACATTTTTTTAAAATTAAAAGGCCAGTTACTAGTTAATATAATGTGCTAAATATAAAATAGAAGTAACTAACATCTAGCATCCAGTTAGAAAGGATGTCTCTCATATGTGGCTTAACTTCTGGTTGGGTTCCATTATTTAAATAATTTTCTTTAATTACATAGAACTTTTCCAGGTCTATTAAGTTTTTCAAAAGACGCTCATCCTGTAGTGTTGACTCGTCTAATGGTGCTTTCAAATCTCGTTTTGTAACTACTTGCTCATGACACACTAAATCGCTCATTTCAATTTAAAGAATCTATTATGTTGAATGTCCAAAATAAACTGACAAGCTAGTTCAAATTGGCTAAAGTTTTGTTTTATACAAATTAAAATTCAAATTCAATACCACTTTTTTTCTTTAAATTGTAATTGAATTAAAAACTTATTTTATTTAAGAAGTAATTTAAATTATTTAAAAATATTAAATAAAATCATATAACTTATTTAACATTATTAAAATATAATACTTAAAAACATCAAAAGCTTATTTTATTGAAACACAGTACATGTAAAAAGCCTATTAGTTAATTTTATGGTATAATTTTAATTTCTGCTTTTGAATTAGAAAAAATATATAAAACATATATTTGCTTCTTTGAAAAAAAATTACCTTAGTTATTAAGTAAACTATTATTATTTAAGTATTTTGAAACCTATAAATAAATAAAATGGTGTTCATTATTACTGAAAAAATTATACAAAAAATTATCAAGCTGTCTTTTTAAATAATAAGTTTACTATTTTCTTTACTGATATATTTTTTAAAGCATTTAAATTTATAACTATGTCTCATATTGCTTTTCAACTTAACACTAATGGTACGATTTTAATAAAAAATCACAAACTAGCCCGAGTGAGTGTCAACCCTACTTTAAGGTAATGTTAAAAGAATGTTTCAATAATATCAACATCATTCCAAAACAATTATGACAAACACAATGTAATTTAATTATTTATAATATATTTGTTTTAATCTTATGTAATATAACTAATGTATTATACCATATGTAAAAACTTTAAGATGGGATAAATAAATTGTTAAGGTAAATTTTTTAAGTCAAGTTAGTTTTTACTTCTTATAAAACTTCAATCGTTTGTTTAATGTAAAAAACCTGAATTGTCATAAAAAGACTATTAGAGGCAAAAATAAAAAATTAACAATTTAAGAAACTATTCTTTAAAAACTATAATTACATTATAATATACAATTCTAACTGAAAACTATATTAGTAGAACTTGTAAAATGTTATATAGAAAGAAATTCATAAACAGCAAGTACAAAAATAAACATATGATTTTTTTGAAACAATAAAGCATTAGGATTTTTTGTTGTACAAAAGAAACAAAACAGAAGATGAATGTTTATAATTTACAAAATAAGAAAACTTTCTAGATAATATTAATTTCATTTTTTCTATAGAGGGATATTCTTTATGTTTCGATAGATAGATTGATAAAAATTTCTTTAACGGTTTGTAGTTTAAAGTTACGAAGTACCTACTGTTTAATTGGTCATGCTTTGTGACTTTTGAACTTATTTTGCTTTTATCACGTATAAGAAACCCTTCACAAACGTTCCAAAACAGTACACAACACAGTGCACATGTAAATACTTTGTTTTCCTTTGGATGTTTAAAATTTGACATTAGTTGTTGTTTACATTCTGATATTGCCAGTTTTATTTCAGATGTTTCAAATAATTCATACCCACAAAACTCTGTGAAATTACTATTTTTGATAAGTTCATTAATTACTGATTTAAACTTTTCAAGTGACATATGATAAAGCTTTTGCAACATGATTGAAACTTTAGCTTTATCAACCAAAGTCTCTAAGTTGATACTTTTAGTGTAAATCCTTTTATAAAGACCTATTCTTCTTTTTACCAATGTATGCCATAAGCTTTGAAACTTTAACCCATCAGCCTTTTCCCACTGACTACTGGATACATAATTTATGTCACAGCGGTCTGTTTTAATAATTCCACTAAGAACAATAAAATTTCCAAGCTCAACATTTAAATGTTGTTGATGTCTACGAACGAGGTCAGGTTTTAATTCAGCAGTAACCTGGTTAATTGCATCTAAATCCACAGTATTTTGAAGAAAACACTTGATTTCAGCAGTACCATCATCAATACAACACTCAATAGAATCATGTCTGTGTTGAAGTTTAACAACAAACCCAAATATTTTCACTTTTGAGATATATCTTGTCATTAGTTGATATATATTATTATTTACTTTTGAAGCAGATAAAAGATCTTTTATATAAATTAAGACCTGACTATAGCACAAAGGATCCAATGTACTTTTGAGTATACTTTTATCTATTTCATCCATAAACTTTTATAACTTAAAACATTAATGCAGTTAACAACTTAAGGTGTTTTTATTATTCATACTATTAATGACATGTAATAAAATTTAGTTACTTTTTAGTAATATGGAATCTAAAAAGCAAAAATTAAAAACTAGTCCCTTATTATTTAAAAGTTATTGCCATTATGATTATGAAAGCTCATATACATACTATCATTCAAAACCATTATTTTTACTGAATTTAATTTTTATTAAGTCAACATAATTTTTAAAATGTTATTCTGTAAATTTTAATTTTTTTTATTTTTCTTATGATGTCATAATTACTGCATGCTTTGACTTATAACTTAAATAAGGTAACATAATTGGCTTTGATAGTATGAATATACAAACTTTCATAATTTTTTTACTGTACAATAAGCTTTTGGTATTCAACCAGAACTTTTGTCCTCTTAAAAGAGGTGTGTGTCAAGAGTGCTTGTTAATGCTGCTGTTTAAGTATGATTTTGTAAAGATTTTTTGAATATAATTAGTTATTATCAAACAGTTTTGATAGGAATTGTGTATGATATTAATTTCTTTAGAAGAAATAATAATGATAGGAAAAAAAATTATTTCATACTATTTAGTATATAATCATATTTTAAATAATAACTGTGTCCCCCTTTGGGATTCATTTTTTAAGCTACAAACTTTAGGCTACTTTATTAAGAATGGTTTATTGTTTTTTTTAAATTTCCTAAAGGTTTTTGAAAATTTTCCCATGCTGTTCAAGTATAAGGTTTTTATTCTCTTTTATTTAAAATAAAATTTAAGGTTAAAAAATTTTAAATAGTATAAAATAACTAAAAATATTTTGCTTTAAATTTGTTTTATAATAAAACTATGAATAAGAAATTTTTTGCTGCATTTATTTAGTATAATATCTACTTAATAAACTGACTGCGGATATATTCCGTTTGTCAGAATAGAAAAACTATTGTTTCAGAAAATAATGTGGTGTTGTATTACATAAACTCTTATTGTATATAGTTGTTATTTCTTATTCAATATAAAGCTCATTATTTTATATAAAAATTGTTAAAAAGCTCTATGTTTTTAATGCTTTTTTTTTCAACAAGTATTAAATTCCAGGTATACACAGGTAAATGTTTTTTCTATTAAAACTTAATTAAGAACAGAATACAAATTAGAATTAAGATAAAATAATCTGATTATATATAGCATCTAACTAAATGCGTGCTAAGTATAAACTGTTTATAAAACAGGGTTGCCACTCTTAGAGCAAAAAAGTCAGTGTAAGTGACCAAAAACTATTCTGAGTCAGCCTGAGTTTGTAAAAAAAAAGAAGAAAATATGTATAAAAATCAATTAACTGTTTTACTATTAGCCAAATTTGAGTACATGGAAGAAAACACATTAAGAAAAACTAATTTTAAAGTTAAACACTAACCAGGGATTTCAAAAACAAAGGAAAAAAAGCTTGAGTTTGAAAAAAAAAAGTCTAACAAGCCTGAGCTTTTCAAATAACCTGAAAAAGTTTCATACTAACCTTTGTTGGCCAGAGTTTCTCTCAAATATCATAAGATAGAAAATATTTTTGCATAAACAAACATATTAGTAAGTGTTATCTTGAGTACTAAGTTGAGGAAAACCTGACATAAAGTATTGTTACTATTAAAAGTCAAATGGTATTAGCTCAAGATGGCCACTGATTTTTTGAAATTATTTAGTTTGAAAAAAAAAAGTTCTTCACAACATGCAGGGTTCGTGCGCAAAATATTTTTCATTTAGCCTGACTGAGACAAATTTAGCCTGACAATTTCAAAGTAAGGAAAATCCCCTTTAGAAGTCATTTTAGGTATTGGGGGGTCTTGATTAGTACTATTATAGTTAATGACTTCAACCAGCTTTATATCAAAAATATTTTGAGCTATAAAAATCTGCAAAAATCAACTCATAGCTTAGTT
This sequence comes from Thalia democratica, assembly GCF_965202585.1. Taxonomy (NCBI): domain Eukaryota; kingdom Metazoa; phylum Chordata; class Thaliacea; order Salpida; family Salpidae; genus Thalia; species Thalia democratica. The sequence continues at coordinate 68,411,713 of NC_139165.1, forward strand.
ACAACTCAATAAAATAAGACTAAATTGTGAAAAAGGTGATTTACCCCCCTATGCCCTTAGCATAACAAATTCAGTGATAAGTTTTAAAATAATTGTTATATGTAATATATTACTAGTGTAAAAACTTAATATTACTAAACACAATTGTTCAATTTAATTAAGCACAAAGTAAACACATTATAAGTAGAAGATTTATAATAAACAACGTGCATTGTTGTGTTTTATTTAAGGCCATAGGGGGGTAGGCCATGTTTTTTACAAGTTGATCTTATTTTATAGAGTTTTTACTAAGCTTCAAGTTGCTTATTACCGTTTTTAAAAATTCGAATTAGTTTTTGAGATATGACCGGCCAAAGTCGGGCCGCATAACAGGTTCCTTATGGGGAAGGAAAAACTAAAACGGCGAAAAAAGACTAATGCATTCAAAATCTATCTTCTCCTTCATTTTTTAAGCACTTCTTCAAACTTTTACAGTCTATTCTTTATACAATAACAAAAAAACGTTATTTGTGACTTTAAAAAATTTTAAGTAAAAATACCTTTTTTTTGAAAAAAATTTTGATAAAAAATCACTTTTTTTTTTTTTTTTGTCATAAAATTTTTATTTTTTTAAATTATTAAAATTCACAAATAACGTTTTTTTCTCATAATTTAAGGAACATATCCTGAAAATTTGAAGAAGATTGCTTGAAAAATGAAGGAGAAGATAGATTTTAAAGCCCGTTTTTAAAAACTCGAGAAAAACGGCTTTAAAGTTACCCTTTATATACCCTTTATAAAGACAACCCTTTATATAACCGGTCATAAAAAAAGTTACTTAATATTTTTAAAATCTAAAAAAAGCATCTGAAAGATTATGAAATTTACTATAATATAAGTCTATATGTTATTTTTGGTCAAAAATGGCTTCTACCCCCCCTATGTCCTTAAAATGAAACGCTTACATTAGTATTAAAATAAGTAAAAAATGTTTATTAAAGTATTTTGACTAATACTTAAAATTGATACATAATTATGAATCCTAAACTATAAATAAATACAGTGATTGTTGATGTCATGTCAGATTTAAAAAAGCTAACACTTAAATAAAAATAACCTTTAATTTTTGTGCATATCTCTAATAACTTGAAACAAACAGTAAAATATATGAATAAACTACTAAGAAATTTAATCTAAAAACTATTTGGTAAAAAGCCTTTAAACTAGAAATGAAAACAGTTTAACCAACTAAGCTCTGAGAAACATAGCTGATGTAAACAAATTCAAACAAACAGCTAAGTAGTTGAACTAAACTGTAATGTTTAAACTGTATTTTTTTTTTAATTTTCATAATTGTGACTTATATAATCTAATCAAAACATTTATTTTTACAAAAACTTACTGATTTTGTCTTTACTCACTAAAGATTTTTTTAGAAATAAATTCACATCTCAATTTGATCTTAAAAAGATTTTTCAATTTTTTCTATCAAAAATTTTCAAGCATTTGAACTGAGAAAAACTGAGTTTCTCAAATTTTTAAATAACAAACTGATTTAGCCTGACGTTTTTCAACTTTTTTCAGAAAAACTGATTTAGCCTGACTTAGCCTGATTTAGCCTGACGCGCACGAACCCTGAGCATGTCAAAACTAAAAATCTGCAGCATGCAATTTTTCATATAAAAACATACTTTTGAAACATTGTGGGTAAAAACTTACAATTAGGTATTTAATTTATTTAAATAAAGATTTTTTAAATCATTTATTTTTTATATTTAATTCAGTTGACAGGAAATTTTTTAAAGAAGAGTTGCTCTGTTCTTTTATAACATTTTTTAATCTTAAAAATTGTTATAAATTGAAATAGAATGCCTGCAGACGAATACAGCTAAGTTTCTGAGTAAAAAAACGTAATTTATAATTTTTAAGTTATTTACTTACAAAGTATCAAAAACTTATTTTAATTGATGTTCGATTTTAAGTTTATAAATAGAATTTAAACTTTTTTAAACATTTAATTGTTGTTTTATATTTATATTTCCTTATTATATCTTTAAAACAGTAAGAATTTGACCTTTCTTCTGATAATTTTAAAAGTGTTAATGTTAGCAGTTACAATCTCATTAGAAATTAAAATGACATCATGTTCTTATGTACACTAATCTTAACAGGTTTATAAAGTGTATTTATTTAGCCCTGGTAACAAAAATAAACATCATAACAAAAAAAAAATTGTGTGGACCTTTTATACTTTATTACCAAAAGTTTTATATTGTGGGCAGGTGAAATTACACATGATGTTTCTTATTTGCTTGACCTTCAAAAAATGTTTGTTGTTGTAAAGCAGGGGTAGGCAGGTTGAAAAGAAACAACTTAAATGTGCTTAAAAAACAAATTTTTTACTAATCTTATTAAACAAAAAAAGATAAATTATCTTTTAAGTTTAAGTTTTTTTTGAGAAGAACAATATATTAAACTAATTGAAACAAAAATGTTTAATTTTTCTAGCAGGACACAGTTTGCAAACCCTCATTGTAGAGGAGGCAACAGTTAGACTAAGTCTTTCTATCAGGTTAGAAAAAAAATTATACTGATTTAGTTTATTAACTGTCCTGGACATGACTTTAAACTGTATCCTGGTGTATGACTCTATAACCGAAAGGCTTTTTTGTACACCAGGTCCTTGGACCAAATATTTGAGTGTTTTTTTTTTGTTCAATACACTCTTAAAACTTATATAGGACCCAACGTTATTTTTTTAACACACTTACTCTTGAACAATGTTAAAAGATTTTGATTTCAACAAAACATAATCAGAACCAAAATAGATTAGTATCATTAAGATTATTTATTGAACAAATATGATAATTGCACTAGAATTCAAGTGGTTTATTTGTATACACAATGTAGTTTGGGTTAAGAAGCTTAAAGAGAAACAAATTCTTCAACATGGGCTTAAATTTCCTGTACTACTGTGATTGAAAAGCTATAATTGATTATTTTTTGTATATGTGTTAACCACTGGGTGTTGATCATGAAATACTCAACTCAGTGAGTTTTAAATCTATCATTAGGACCCCTACTGCTTTAGGCAAAATTTTAAATATAATTAAAAACAAAATAAAAGAGTATCATAAAGATATAACATTAAAAAAGTGTCTGCAATATTTTAGTTGTTAATATAAAAAAAAATATTGAAAGTCTAATGGAAATAGCATATATTTTGAGAAACTATTTAAAGGCTAAATGTAAATGGCTGTAAATTTAACACTACTAAAGTTAGAGCCAAAATAAAATATTATCATTAAGATTAAACATTGAGAAACATGCCTGCAAATTTATGAAAAGAAATATTTGAAATTTAAGTCAAATAGTTTACACTTTACATGTACAAAAATTGGAGCCTAAAAATCAGATCCCAAAGAGACATCAATCATGAAAGACCAACTTATGAAAAACTTCATTAATTAATGACAAAAAAGTCTACAAAATTATGAAAATTTGAAACTTGACAAATTATTATGAATAATATGTTATATTGGCAAACATTATGTGACTTTATATTGTTTAATAATAGAAAAATAGAGGACTAGAATAAAAAAGCACCAATTTTTGCTTGTTTAGTGTGATTACAGCTTTTTTCGTTTTATCCATTCAAAATATTTTATTGAGATTAATTGAAGAGAGTCTTTCATTTTGAACATAACCATTTTAAAAATTTTCGTCCGAGTACGAATTTAAAAAATACTTTGTAGTTCTGGACAAGACGTTAAACTGTATCCAAGTGGTGTACTACTCGAAAACCGAGAGGTTTATCGTAGTTCCAGGTTCTATAACTAACTATTTTCAGTGCTTTTTTTTATTTTGCTTCAATAAACATTATTATTACTATTAATTATTTAAATACTATTTTCACCTACTCTACGACGAGATTTTATTCTAATAAAAATAGGCAAACCATAATTTAAAAATAAATTTAACCTAAAATTAAAAATTGTTGCATAAAGTTATATTTAATTTCAAGGACTAGTATACTTAAAAGTCAGTCTGACGACGTCTGAGCTAAAAAATAGCTGAAAAAAACTGAGTCAGCAACAAAAAAAATATTTTGTATGTTATTTTAAATTTAAGTTATTTAAACTTTTATTTTAAGTTAATTTTTAGTATGTTTTAGTAAGGCAGGTTAAGATTAAGGGTATAAATAGAATTATGAAAACCTTTTAAAAACTTTGCTGACTTAGCTTTTTTATAAGCTCAGACTGATCTTTAAGGATTATGTTTAATTTCGAGAAACAGAATATTTCTATTATATTTTACTATGAGTTCAAATTCAATATTCAATGTTTTATAAATTTTAACTTTACTTTTGATATAAAGAAAATATAAAATGCTTGTTTGGTTATAACTGAAACTAAACTATGACAAAAATAAAACAGACTTGTTAATAAAGTAAAGCCTACAAAAAACAATAATATTTTAAAGTCTTTAAAAAATGTGATAGCACTTGTAATATTTATTAGAATATTATACTCTGTACAATACTATAAGAAATTTTTTTTATAAAAGTATGCCTTTAAAACCTACCATAATATTTTTTATTAAGTTTTACGTAAAACTCAATCAAGCTTTAGAACATAGAGATGGATGGAAAAATTGCACTAGTAAGTGGGAGATCTAAAACTAAATGGCCATGTTGCTTCACACAGATCATCGTCATGAACGTCCTGGTGGAGATAGCACTGTGATTCAAACTCATCGTTACACACCTAGAGAAGAATTAAAACGACTTGCGAAGATTTCTAACATTGTTGTTGCAGCTGCTGGTATACCTGGTTTAATTACAGCAGATATGGTTAAACCAGGTAGCTGCATTATTGATGTAGGTATTAACAGAGTTCCAAATGGAAAAGGTGGTTTTAAACTAGTTGTAGACGTAGATTACGATGAGGTTAAAAAAGTTGCTGGTCATATAACCCCTGTTCCAGGCGGAGTTGGTCCAATGACCGTTGCTATGTTAATAAAAAACATTATTGTTGCTGCAAAGAAAGTATTGAATATTAAATGATTTGCTTGAATATAAATTTAGCTAAAATTTAAATAATTAATCTGTTTCGTTTTAAGTTTAAAATAGTTTAATGTTCACTGTAAAACTATAACAAAATTGATGTACATTACAAATAACTTAAGTTATTTTTATAGTGATTAATTGTTTCATAATATTTTAATTATTTATTATCTGGATACCTTAAGTTATTTCATATACAAAATTAAACGTTCTTCTTACTGTTTTTAAGTCTAAAAAAGTGGTAGCTATGTTTATGCCTAAAGTTTTGAACTTTACAGAAATACAAGTATTTTTTCTAGTTTGCTAAATACCCTTGCTTTCCGTATATATTTTTTTAAGCTAATATTTTTGGTAAATTTTTTTTAAGTAGTAAAAATTGATTAATCAAATTTTTTTTAATTATAATTCACAAGGCTGTAAAATTTTTATTCAAGCTTAATTTTTTTTTATCGCTCAGTAACAAGTTTTTTTTTAAATATATAAAAATATCAAACTACATTTTTAGATATAAGTCAATTCATGATCGATTGTTCTATAGGTTTTTTGGTAGCAAACTAAAGAATCGAAAAAAAAAATTATCAACACAATAAATGACTAGTTATCAAAAAACATTTGCTTTTCTATATTTTCTCAACTTTAAACACAACTTAACTCTAAAATCAAACCTATACATAAAGTTTTAAGAAAAACATATAAGATATTTTTTCTGTAAAACTTGAAATAATCATACTTTGATTGGGATTAACTTTTATTATGTATAAAATTTATTCAAAAAAAAAAAGTTCAATCACTTCTTCTATATAAAAAATATCCAAAACATTTTGGATTAAACTTCATATTTAGCAACCATAAACAATTTTTTTTTTGAGTTTGGTAGTTCTTTTTTTTTGTACGTGATAACGTTGTAAAAATAAATCTACAATTATTATTAATACTATACAATTGATTTTTAAGTAATTAAAAACTTACACTCTACAAATATTTATCATAGTTTTTTCATATCTAATGAGCAGCAAAATTTTGTCGGTCTTTAAAGTTTTGTAAACAATAGTTAGTTTAAAAATAGTGCATGAATTTGCGTCGCACATGAAAAAAAGATAGTTTAAATTTATACTTTATGTTATAGAGTATAAATTTTATTCAGTTTCTCTTACTAAAGTGAAGCAACTGAAAAATAAATCAAAAATTTGATGTTTACCATAGTTGTTGGCATAACTTTTAATTAGTGAACAACATTCACCAGAAAAAGTCTTTCGCTGGCCAGACATGTTAAAAAAAGTTTTCATGTGCTGTGTAGTTTTTTTAATTGTAGTATAGCAATAATTTTTTATATTTAAATCAAGTCTGAAATTTAATTGTTTTTTTAACAAGCACTACTGTTTTTTCTATAATAAAGCATTTGTAAACATTTAAAGTAAAAAATTGAGCTTTTTTTTTAGTAATGTTGATAAAAACTACAAAATTCTTAATTATACTTGTTTTAGTTAAAGTTTTTGTTGTTTAAATTACTGATTAAAAAACATAACATTTAATATTTTGAACTTGTTTGTTTTTGATAAACTAATTATGTTATTTTAAGTATTATCCATTCAAAACATTACAATAGTGATATTTTTATTTGTTCCTTATGTTTAGAATTTTAACTATTATACATTGTGATATCTTTAGTAAAAAGATATATTTAGTTTAACTGAAATTTAATTAATAAAAGTAAAAATGTTATTATGATAAAACTTAATGATTTTATTTTTAGCAGTAGTAAAGTATCGTTAGAAGATAAAGTAATATCATTTTTTAGATAGGTACTAATTTTTATATTGTCACTGTAATTTAAAAATTTTACTGGTCAGTAATATATTAGTCAAGTAGTTTTAATAATCAAATATCAGTTTTTAATGAGCAACGAAAATCAAAAATTAAGAAAGTTTTAAAAATTAAAAAGAAAAAAGTAGTTACAAAAAGATTGCAGGAAACTGCTTTAAGATTACTGAATTTTCAAACAGTGTATTTGAATAACATGTTACTTATACTAAGTTTTTTTCTTCGAGTGGATAAGTGTGTTTCAACATTAATAGCATAATACTAGATATTTTAAAGTAAAATTTCAGTATTATGTATAGAAATAGTACAATATTTTCGGTTATTTAAATTTCTACCATTAAAAATTTAAAAGTCATTTGCAAACTAGTGCAGGGTTTTCTTCTGAAATTAGTCAATAATTAAAAATCGATTATTATATCAGACCATTAAAATGTAACCCTTTATCCAAGTAGTGTACGACTCGAAAACGGATAAGATTTTTCGTACACTAGGTCTTTAGACCAACTATTTTGAGAGCTTATATATCCTTCAATAAACAGTAATATCTTAATGAATTTATTTTTTGAAACTATTTACATCTTTTCAAAATTTACTCTAAGCATTTTTATGTTAACACTTTTTATCAAATGAATATCACATTTAAAAAATATTAAAAAAATCCCAAGGCGTATATAAAGTTTGTTGTTCAAAACAGTTTCATTAAACAGTTTAAATTTTTCAATTTTGTTATTTTTTTAGCACAGGCAGGAACCCAATTTAGAGCCACTGTAGTAACTTAACAAATTTGTTCTGTTAAAATATAAAGACTCTCATCAGTTAGAATTAATCTAAAAACTTTAAGTAGCTTCTTAAAAAAAAATTGTACTACTAATCGAATTAAGATAAAAATAAATTATTTCAACAAATAAAAAGACAATTTAGTTTTTAGGACTTTTTTTTCATAGTTGTAAGTATTTTTATTTGATTCCTTTAAACTTAATAAGTTTCTTAGCTCGGAAAGCTAGATATATTTGAAATTGTATCATACCCATATTTTATCATAAAGTACGATGAACCAAAACTGTCATCGAAGTTTAGGGAATAAATGTGTTAAACCAAATTTAACAATAAAAGTTTATAAAACTACGCTTGAAATGATATCCGACTTTTTTTAAAATACGATCTTTACCTTTAAAATAAATGTTTTGTAGTAGTAAATAAGTCGTAAACATACTAAAAATTATAAGAACAAAGGCTTTTAAGAAACTTTAAATGATTAAGTAAAAAAGTGAAAAGAATAAAATGATTAGATATGTAATGTAAAAAAGTTGTAAAAAAAAGAGCCTTAGATTAGAAAAACCATACGTGCTAAAGTATATTTGATTTTTTTTACTTGTCCCAATGTAATTTATGTTGGTAAAAAAAATGTTAATTAGGTTTTTTAAGTTTTTTTTCATTATCTAGAATCTAGATTACTTTTTGAACCAATAATTGTAGCAATGCGTTTTTTTTCTTTTATTTGATGTTCTCATTATTTTAATTATTACAATAAAGCATGTGAATTAAACTGTTAAATTGTGTAAATACATGTTATGTTAGTCTACACTACACTCTAAAAAGCAGCAATAGCAAAGTAAATACATAAGTTTGAAAATATTTAAGGATATTAAAATACTTAGAAAAAAGATAGAAATATTGGGGTTAATACCAACTGTATAGCACTGGATAAACACTACACAAAAAGTCCTTTTTTATATATTTATTTAAAAGCAAACTTTATTTTGAAAGCTTTTATGGCTTTATAAAAAAATAGTATTATTTTCTAAAACTTCAAACTTAACGTTTGTATTTAAAATCATCACAAAAAAAAAACTTTAACGATATTATGAAAGTAGAATAGTAATACTTTAATTACGCTATTAGTCTTCCATCTTATATATAGTTTTGAAAACAAAAAAACAATTGTTTCTAAATTATACTGGATTTTGTAACGTTGTAACAAAAAACTACGTTATGTACTTTACCCTCAGCAAACGTAAGCTTCGCTGGCTCGGTCAAGTTTTAAGGATGGGTGAAGAGCGAACTTCAAAGTATTTGTTGCATAGTGAGATGGTAGTTTGAAAGCGCAAGCGAGGTCGTCCAACATTAAGTTTTAAGTGCGTATGCAAGTGCGACCTAAAATTCTTGAATTTCAAAACTGATGAGTTAAAGCTGCTAACAAATTACCACAAAAATGACAATCTTTTGTACAAAAAAAAGTTGAATGAAAGGAAAAAACAATAACTGAAACTAAAAACGAAGAATTAAGAATCAAGGAGAACTTAAAGTTATTAAATAATTATTCTTTTTACTATTCGTTGCATCACTGTGTTTATTATTGTTTTTGTTGATGTATATTCTGTAACTCACTTGCTTGACCTTCAGAAAACGTTTATCATTGCAGAGGGGAGAGTGAGTTCTGAAGTTTTTCTACCTTAATTTTTTTTTCTTTTCATGATACGCATAGCTGATTTCGGCTGATAGAGAGCCTATTACGTTTAAGAACAAACTAGATAAGAATAAACCTCTATCATGGAATCCGGAAGTCTCTGTTTAATGAAGTAAAGGGTCAGAATTTAAAAAAATACGAACAGTTGTTGTATATGGAGAAAAACGAAATTTAGTTTTATTTTTAACAACTAAACTGTGATAAAAAATCATGTGAACAGTAAGATGGCTAACAAAAATTAAGTAAACGAACTGTTAGTAATATTTTATGAAAGTAATTTTATTATCTGACTTATTTTGATAAAAGTATTAACTATAACAATCGTAAAAAAGTCTTTGCAAATCAGGTGAAATTTAGTTTTAAGAAGTATTCGTTAATAAAAAATACTATTAATTTTTTCATAAAAAAAAAAAGAAGAACATTTTTGCAAATTAAGTTTAGAGCAAAGTTTTATATTTATACTTTGTGGGTAGATTTAACTTTACAACTTAATATTTGGTTAGTTGTTGTACTGTGTTTGTCGACTCCTACTGTAGGATTTGAATAATCGAACATTTGTAAAGTAGTTGTCAACAAAACTTAGTTTTTACAAAAAACTTTGCTTAAAAATTATTTAGTTCGTTCATACTTTAGGTTCTTAAAGCTAATTATTTGAGTTTGTGTTTGATAAACTTGTTTTTATTTTTTAAGTACTTTTTGTACAAAAATATTAGAACAGATGCTAATTTAAAAGTTATGTATAAGCCTTATACTATAAGGTATAACTTTGAGAAAAACTTTCGTTTTAACTCGAAAATAAAACAAAAATTAAGAGTATAATTAGGAATTTTTATTTTTTAAATATTTAAATTTAGTAAGTTCTATTCTAAACGCTATATCAAATCTTCATTACAGGACTTTATAAAGTCATTTAAGTAATAAAACTTGGTAATCTATAGAAAATTTGTTAACTTAGCTTTTAACTATATGTGTCGGTTTAGAAGTATACTGAAAAGCTGTTTACTAACCAAGTAGGCACTGCTTGAAAATATTTTTTAATTTTATGTTTTTATCTTAAGGTTATACTGTTTTAGAGATAACATTAGAATTTAAAATCAATTTACATATTTAAGACTGTCCTTTGAAAACTTACATAACATTACTCTAAATCAGGGTTTCTTAAACTTTTTTCATAAGGCTCCTTTATAAGAAATGAAAAAAGCTATGGCCCCCTCCGACAAAACTTATCAAAAACTTTAACTACCCTAAAATACGTATGAGACCTTTTTTGCTCTTCATCATTTCAAATTATGGCCTTGTGTCTTCCCTTTTTACAGCTTATGACCATTAAATTTTCCATAATATCTAGTAAAAGTTTTAAAACTATCCTTAAATACGCCTAAGACCTTTTTGTTTTGATTTCCATCATCAACTCCTGAATGAAGTTATGGCTCCTTTCAGGGGCGTGTTTTGACTGGTTTCCTGTGAACCGCATAAAAAAAAAGAAAAATGAAAAAAAAAAATTAGAATATCATTAAAAACGTTGTTTATTGACTTTGTTTCGGTTATTTGATAAACTTTAAATAATCAATGTTGAATTTATAATACTGAAAGATAAAAACGTTTCCTTAACAAAAAATGCTCTTTTTTGCCCAGCTGAAACAGATTTTAAATAAATTTTCAATTGTGACGTCATAATGGGTAAAAGTTTTAAAGTAGCATTTTCTTTCTAGGAAACTTTTTACTGCGATGCTCTTAGTTCCCACTAAAAATTGTTAATTAGTGTAAATAATTTTTAATACAGTATTGTTTTTGAACTAGTAAGTACAATTTTACTTAAAAAATGTCCAATATAATTGCTAAAATTTTATTTTACTTATTTGGTTGTATATGATAATGTTGTGTGAAGCTTTTGTAATTTAAATTTTTTGTTTATGTGTCAACCAACTGAGTTTAAACCTTGAAAAGTTCAATTTGTAGAGTTTTCAAAATTATCTTTAGACCTGCCAATTTATTCTTTTATCATTTATTGCTATTTTAATATTTTTTATTTAAGTTGTTTTGTTTTTGTATATGTGTTAACCACAAATTTTGTTCTTGATTTTTTGAAAATTTTAACTCAGAGAGATTTCAAAATCATTATTAGAATACCTGCACCGTAAGGCAAACATTTAATTATAGTTTAAAGATTTTTTAATTTAGTTGTAAAAGTCTAAATATTTTTTGGTAATTACCTAGGATGATGTCGCACCAATATCAAGCTGGAATTATATTGTGTTTAATATCTTTTTGAACCATGATTTAGGCTTAAAATCAATACTTTAAGCCTTGTATAATTGATCTAAAATTATACTTCGTTTTAAACAAGCTATATAAATACATTTTTAGAATTAAATTCATTTGTTATAAACTAAAATACTTAATTGATTTTATTTTACAGTATAGTAATGTATATAAATTATGTATCATTTGTTTTGAAATAAAAAAAGAGTTAAATATTTAAGTTTTATTGATTTATAATAAATAACTTTTATTTATGTTTTTATAAAATATAAGTTTTAAGCCTATAATTATAGTTAAATTTGATATAAATTCAGCTTGATATTGGTGCGACATCATCCTAGATAATTAACCTTTTTTTTAGTAAAATTTAAATATTTATAGTTTAAATTACTTAAAGTTTTTTTTTATTATAAATATACTTTTTCCAGCTCTTTTAGTTTTAATTTATCTAAATTTAGTCCAGTATTATAAATAGAAATATTTAATATTTTCCCATCACTACTTATATGTTTTTTCTTGTTTCTAAGCAGAAAAAAGCATTTTAAACAAACACTTTTTCGGCTAAATATTGCGTACTTAACTGGCAGTGCATACCTAAGAAATGCGTACTTAAGCGGGAAATTAAGAACTAAAAAAATTGTGAACCCCCTTTGAAAAAAGTCTAGACACGCCCCTGGCCCCTTTACTACTAACGATAATAAACTTTTATCGTTTATCAAAATCCCCTTTGAAGCTTATGGCTACCAATAGAGCTATTTTTTAGCTCTAATAGGCTGCCTTTTTTGAGAAACCCTGCTCTAAATAAATTATTTAAACAAAAACAAAGAATGTAAATTTCTTCTTAATCATTACATAAAAATTTACAAAAAGCAATTTTAGTTCTGTTTATTGCGATATCTCCTCGTGAGCTGAATCTAAAACACTAGTTTTAATTTTAAAGAGATAATAGCATGGTTGCCACTGATCAAGCTGAGAAAAATTTCCTGACTTTTTACCAAAATTTTCCTGACTTTTCTAAATCAAACTTTTAAATTAAACTTATTCTAAAACACATAATCTAACACTTGAAACTATATAAAGCTTTCAATCTAATTTTGCTGCAGGTTAAAAACAACATCAATTTTTTGCTGAATTCTATCATCAAACTTCCAGTACATTACTTAAACCATCTGTGTTTGATTGGTGTTTGTAATAAACAGCTCTATCATCAAAATACCTGTATTATTACCTTATAGACACAGCTTATCTGAAAAAAGACATAATTTTTTAGCATTTCCTAGCATAAATGTATCTAGATAAACAATCGACATATAAGGAATTTTTACAATAAAACCTTGAATTAATAACGAACTTTCACAACTAAAATCAAATTTTTACAGTTGAAACCTTAAAACAATAAATAACACAATTTTTTAGAATTTCCTAGCATAAATGTATCTAAATAAACGAAACGACATATAAGGAACTTTTACAATTAAAACCTTAAATCAATAAAGAACTTAATCAAACATTTCTTTTTTTAATGTATGTACTAAAATTTATTTCCTCCGTTTTTTTATTAGCTTTTTAACCTCTTCATCTAATGAAGATATGGTTTCCTTCATTTGAACTGCATTTCGCTTCATTTTCTTGGTAGTTAAAATCATTTGCCACATTTTATTTAAATAGCTCTCATCTGCTGTCCCTACACTTGTTGAAGAGAATCTTTTCTCTAAATCAAGCCACAACTTGCGGGCTTAATTTCTTTTCTTTTGGCACTCATTTACTTTTATTTATAAAATATTTCCTCTTATCATTTAGTATAAAGTTTGTAACAAATAAATATACTCTTATTTACTTAAAAAACTTAAGTTACTCTACAAAAAATACAAATAATAATAAATAAGTAAACTTAATCTTGGCATATACCTCTCTTATAACTTATTTTGTAATTTTAACAACTTTGAAAAAATTATAAAAAGGTTAAGTGTACACACTTAAAATAAACCTATAAAAATAACACCTATAAAAAGGTTAAGTGTTGGTTACTTGTTACATGAAATACTAAACTAACTGCTTAGTTATAAAAAACTCAATTATATACTTAAACAAAAAACGCTTTGATTCTAAAATTATGCTAGATAAACTTTTGTGTATATATCACAGTTTCACTATGGAAGTGTTCTGCTACAGATCATCAATACTAAAAAGCTTACAAAATCTGCATGTTCAAGTAGGGAACTTGAACAATATGTTAATAGAAAATTTTTGCAGTTTTGTAAAGGGTATTCTACTATTTTATAGCAGATGAAGGCATTTGAAATAAAATTAAATATTTTTGTAAATTTCTAGGAAAATTTTGGAATTTTTTTTTGACTTTAAAGGACTTTTAATTAATTTTTACCATTTTAAGGCTTTGGAAAACAAGGTATTTTGTAAATTAAAACTGACAAATCTGACTTTTTCTTAAATTTTATCAAATTTCCTGACTTTTTTTCAAAACCCCCCATTTTTTCCTGACTTTTGTCATTTTTTTAAATTTTTCCTGACCGAGTGGCAACCCTGCTTAAATCAATAAGGAACTTTCACAACTCAAACCTTAAAACAATAACGAATTTTTACAGTTAAAACAATAAAGAACTTAATCAAATACTGTTTTTTTAAATGTATGTACTAAAATTTATTTTCTCCGTTTTTTTATTAGCACTTCAACATCTTCATCCAATGAAGATATAGTTTCCTTCATCTAGTCTGCATTCCGCTTCAGTATAAACATTAACTTGTCACATAAAATACTAAACTAACTGCTTAGTTATAAATAACTCAATTATTTACTTCAACAAAAAACACTTTGATTCTAAAATTATGCAAGATAAACTTTTGTGTTTATATCGCAGTTTCACTATGGAACTGTCCTTGCTACAGATCATCAATACTAAAAAGCTTACAAAATCTGCTTGTTTAAGTAGGGTACTTGTTCATTATGTTAATAGAAAATTTTAGCAGTTTTATAAAGGATATTTAATTAATTTATACCAAATGAAGAAGGCATTGGAAATAAAATTAAATATTTTTGTAAATTTATAGGAAAATTTTTTCTGACTTTAATAGACTTTTAATTAATTTTTACCATTTGAAGGCTTTGGAAAACATGGAATTTCTTAAATTTAAACTGACAAAGTCTGACTTTTTTTTAAATTTATAAAATTTCCTGACTTTTTTTCAAAACCCCCCATTTTTTCCTGACTTTTGTAATTTTCTTTAATTTTTCCTGACTTTTCCTGACCGAGTGGCAACCCTGTAATAGCTACTTGATGTTAAATATTTTTTGTTTCATACGAAGATCAGAACATTTCACAATTGGAACTCTTATGAAAATTTTATTTATCTATCTTCTAAACAAATTGAAAACATGTACGAGAAGTAAAATTGTTTTATTAAGAAAATAATAAAATACAATTAAAAAAGAATATTCAATATTGTTGGAACTTGCATAGTCAGTATATGAAAAATTGTTCATCACCTTTGCCAAAGTAATACTTTTTTGCTAATAACATTATATTGAAAAACTTGTTATTTTAAATGGCAAATCTTTATTTTTGTAAAAGCTTTTTTGTAGGACTAATATATTTTATTTGATAAAGAACTTTATTGTAACTCAGCATCTCCTTGATTCACTGACTTATACTTTTATGAATAAATTCATGATTTAATAACTTTTTTATTTATGTACTTCCAAATTTAAAAAATTATTTTTACTTGTGAATTAAAATAAAAGTATTAAATTACTAGTTTATATAAAATCCAAGTAAAGAGTTTAACTGGACAACTTATTCATATTAAACATATATTTAAGTTTTCATTAACTGTGGTTCTTAAAAACTTTACAGTAAACTGTAAAAGATTTAATCAAATGCTCATAAAATATTACAATCATTCTTTTATTTTCAGAAATTTTAAAGTTAATGTGTTTCTGCCTACAACTAAGGGTATTAGTTTAAGGAAAAAAAAATTGTTGAATAGTATAAAAACATTGAAAAGATACTATGAAGCTATTTTAAATGTTTTTTTTTTAATTTTTAAATGATGACAGAAAATTTTTCTCTATATGATAGACTTTTGGTGTTAAATCAAAATTTCACTACTTACATATAAAATCATTTAAAAGCTACCCTGCATCTAGGTGTTTTTGGTATAAAAACTTATTGTTCTAAAACTCTAATCTAATTGGTTAGTTAGTGGTTCTCAAAATGTATATAGAAATTATATTTATTAACAGAAAAATT
Source organism: Thalia democratica (assembly GCF_965202585.1). NCBI lineage: Eukaryota > Metazoa > Chordata > Thaliacea > Salpida > Salpidae > Thalia > Thalia democratica. The sequence continues at coordinate 68,427,572 of NC_139165.1, forward strand.
AATAAAAATTCAATTTATCTAGTACATTTTCTTTCTTGTCTTGTTTAAAAAAAATCAACAGTTTACAACTTCTTTTATACTAACAGTTTTTTGAATCTGTAGAAGTTTAGTTTTGTATCAAAAAGTTTACAGTAGAAAAACTCGTATGCTATACTTAAATTAACTGCTAAAAATTTGGAATCACTGAATAGGACTTACCACCTTTTTTCATAGTTTAGTAAAAAAACTGTATGCAATTGAAAACAAAATAGTGCATTCATTAATTCAGAAAATAAAATAATTATTTTGGAAAAAAGGTATTCAATAAAGAAATGTATAAAACTTAGATACCTGAAAAGTAAATTCAGTAAATAAGGCAGTTTAAGCTGCTATTAAGCTGGGTAAAAACTGAACAGAATATTTAACTACAAACTTACACAAAAAGATGAAAAAAAACAGATTGGTATTATGTGGAAAACTAGAACTATATTAAAAGATAGCAACAACCTACTATTTAATGAAAAAAACAGCAACCGTGTATTTTATAAGCATGATAACCAGTTTGTTAAGGCTTAACAATCCAGTTTCACATAAACATATCATCATCGAACCCACCTCCAGGAAATCTTCCTCCTCTCCCTGATCGATCTCTAGGTTGGAACGGATCATCAAAGTCCATCATACCGCCACCTCTTCCCGGCCTGAACCTTCCCTGCCCAGGCGGTCCAAACGGGTCGAACCTGGGTCTCATTCCGGGACGTCCTGGGGGACCCATCGGGTTGCTTCCTCCAAATGGACCACCATAAGGGAAGCTGGGACGCAAGTCGTACTCACCACCAATAATGCCTGGGAAGCTCGGTTGGTTTGGAATTATTTGCATGGGATCTATCATACCTGGCATGGGTACAGGTCTATTTGGGATTGAAGTTGGTTCTTCTCGGAGGCGAGACTCTTGCTCTTTCTGCCTGTTGTAATGAAACTTATACTTTTCTTGCCAGTTGACAGATTTGTTTGTACATGTGTCATCTTTAAAATCACGTGCATAAACCTTTTTCCAGAAATAGTTATCTTTTAGCACATTGTTCAGCCTAATACACGTGTCTGAAGCATTTGTAATGTCTTTGACGTCAAGATACAAAAATATCTTCTGTAACAAGTGTGGTAACACAGATAAGAGTCCTGATAGCGGAGGCAACCCTAGATACTTTCTCATTTCATTTGCAGCTTGGTAAGCAAAGTTTTCTGCGAATTTACTTGTGAATCTCTTCAAGCTTTTGAAGAGATTTGTGTTTTCTCTTGGTTTTTTGTTAAAACCATCTACTAACATTGCATCATTATATTTCAACTGCATATTAAAGTTTTTAATTGGACTGTCAGCATCAACACTATAAAAGTACGCATTAATTGAGACAAAAGGTCCCATTGGACTACAATACATCTTCATTTTTAAACCACTACATCCACTGTGAGTGTAGCAAATTAAAATTTGATTTGATTCTACGCTTATTTCGTTTTCATTCATATATCCACAGTCTAACATAATGCTGTGGAGCAGCATACTGAACACGTGGAATTGGCTGCTGATATCATCCCTTTCGAGTAAGGCTTCAAGAATTGAGGGTAATTCTTGTCCATGTTTGTAATCCCAAACAGAACTTGATGGATTTGATGAGCTTGACTCTTTATTTAATGACATATTACTTAACTAAATAATTGTATGTGAAATAAAACACCTAATAAATTTAAAAGACTCACAAAGCATGCAAAAAAATTATAAAAATTCAGCAGTTCACGCACACATTTATTCGAATTTGTTTTATTGATTATTAGAATAAGTATGATACAAATTTGTCAAAATAGTAATTATAAAAATTACTTGAACATACTTTAAAGTAAAGTTATAGCTTAACTTATAAAAAATAAATAAGCTTAAAGTATAAAATTTTAATACATATTACTTTATTATAATGATGTTAGAATACTTATCATTTGTAGGTTTTGGTAAATAAATCTTTTTTTATTTGAAAATATATTACATAAAAACCATTTCGATTTAAACTTGGTGGTAGTATTATTAAAATAAAACTTTGGTGTATTAGATTTATACGCATAACTTTAGAATTAAAGATATTTAATTTAACAACACTCTGTAGTAGTAAAAAAAATTAAAATCCTGAATCAAAACTAAAAACTTATTTTGTTTAACCCCTTTTGTTTGATTAAAAAATTAAGAAATATGAACTAACTTACTTACAAACTAAGAAATGACTATAAACTTATTTACAAACACAACATTATCTTTAAAATAACTGTAACTCGAAATCAAAAGTCAGTTTGTTTTGTTGCTTTTGACAATGAAAAATTCAATTTTGTTATAAATGTACATGAACTATCATGAATTAATATGATGAAAAATTATCAAAAAATTATACCAGTGAAAATTGTATTATAAAATCACTTTTAGATCACAGTAATTAATTTATGATGTATCAGACATTTATGAAGCATTTTCTAAACAAGCAAAGTGCAAGCTAAAGTATTACGTGACGAAAACTAATTAAGCACCTAAAACTTGTACAATATGAACTATAGGTTAAAAAATTTATTATTCATAACACCTAATTAGTGAACTGTTAACATCTTGGTGAATCTTAGAAAAACAACAGTTGACTAAAAATATTTACTATAAAATAAAGTTGCATATAACTGCAGAAATTCTATTCGGAAGCAAGGGCTTTTGGCAAACTAATGAAAGTACTAAAGTTATTACAACTAAAATTTCTAGTTGAAAAATATGAGACCAAACTTTTACTTGATATTACTAAATATTGACAAAAATAATACTTAAGGTTGTATTCTAAGTATATCAAATTAAATGTGGTATTCATAAATTTGTAATTGCTTTCAAGTTAATATTTATAAACATTTTATAATACAGTATAAGTGAGATATAAGTTAATCAGCTAGTATTTTATTGCTTTCTTTGCAGCAACAATGGTGTTTTTCATTAACATAGCAACGGTCATTGGACCAACTCCGCCTGGAACAGGAGTAATATGACCAGCAACTTTTTTAACTTCATTGAAATCTACGTCACCAACTAGTTTAAAACCACCTTCTCCATTTGGAACTCTGTTAATACCTACATCAATAATGCAGCTACCTGGTTTAACCATATCTGCTGTAATTAAGCCAGGTATACCAGCAGCTGCCACAACAATATCAGAAATTTTTGCAAGTCGCTTTAACTCTTCTCTAGGTGTGTAACGATGAGTTTGAATTACAGTGCTATCTCCACCAGGACGTTCATGACGATGATCTGTGTGAAGCAACATGGCCATTGGCATTCCAACATTTTTAGATCTCCCACAAACTAGTGCAGTTTTTCCATGTGTCTCAATGTTATAACGCTTGAGTAGTTCCCACACTCCAGAAGGTGTGGCAGGTAACATGCTAGTCTGATCTAAACACATCCTGCCAACATTTGAAATGTGAAAGCCATCAACATCTTTCATTGGTGAAATGTAGTTACAAACAGTTCTTTCATCAATATGGTCAGGAACTGGTAGTTGAACTAAAAGTCCATCAACTTCTTCGTTTTCATTTAAACTATCTAGTACTTTTAATAGCTGAGCTTGTGTAATATCACTTTCTTTAGTTATAACAGTACTAGTTATTCCGACTCTTTTACAAGCTAGCATCTTGTTTTTCACATAAGTAGCACTTGCAGGATCATCTCCTACTAACACTACAGACAAATGTGGCTGCCTGTTACCAGCTTGCACCCATTCATTAATTTCTTGCTTAACTTCCTTTTTGATGAGTTTAGAAATTTCCTTTCCATCAATGATTGTTGCTCCATTGCTTGCTATTGATGCTTCTGCACCATAAGATCGATTTTGAATACTTTTCCAGAAAGTCCTTCCTACAGAAGTTGGAACAACACGAGTGCAAGCTTGGTGAAAACAAAACATTAAGTTTTTAAAATAAACCTAAAATTTTAGTTTTTTTTATAAACTCACTTACTATACTTTAAACGTTTTGAAAGATATGAGATTTACTACAATTTGTGAAATCTATTTCTACTTCACTAAAAGATAAAAAAAAATAACTTGGAAAATATTTGTTCTTGGTTATATAGTTTTCTTTTTTATATTATGTTATTTAAATCAACCTCAATCAAGTCCAATAAATGTAATATTCCAAATATTTAAAATATAAATAATTATTTAAATATAACCAATTAAAAATGTTTTTAAATATTCATGTAAGCTAGCATAGAATTATATAGGTTAGGGTCTATAACTTCAGAATTAAAAAGTAAAACTGAAAATATAAATAAAATCATAATAGCAGTATATTAAATAATATACATGATGCAAATAGATTTTTTATTGTTTGAAGTTATAACTGTTTATTTATTTTATAACTTATTTCTAAATTTTAAAAAATGCAAACATTTACAGCTTTGCTATCTTTGAGTCAAAAAAACTGTTTTAAGTTTTTTTTTCAATTTGTTAATTTTTTTTTTACTCTGGCGCAAACTACTTATACCTTATGTTCATTCTTCTTCATAGTAATAAAAAGGAAAGTTGTATGCAGGGTTGCCACTCTTTGAGCCAAAAAATCTTCCCTGAGTGACCTTAAATTTCCCTGAGTAACCTTAAATTTCCCTGAGTATTTTTTAAATCTTAAAAAAAAAATTTCTCTTCTAACACAAATTATTAATACCTCATTCTCATTTTTCTTCTTTAATGATAAAAGGAAGGTTGTATGTGTATGCTTCTGCATTAAATTTATGAAAAAAACTGTTTTCAAAAACTCAATCTTAAAAGGTTTAAACCAATTAAAAATTAAAAACTAAATTTTTGCACAACTTTGTGTAAACTTTTTAGTTAACTTTCTACATAAAAGAATAAAGTTTAATTTGTTTGACATTTTAATTGACAAATTTAATTATACTATAATAATAATTTCACATGAAGAACTCACTTAAATGCATACATAATAACTTCATTATGACTTGTATGTCTTTCCTAGCAACTGTTCTGAATGCAGTAAATAAAACTTAAAAGCTTAACATTATTGTAAAAAAACCTGCAAAAAGAAAGTTTAAAGAAATAGCTAAAGAAATATCTCATATCAAAGTACAACTTAATACCTAACAACTGATACAAAATAATCTAAAATTAAAATTTTTTTTATGTCTTTTAGATGTTCATACACAATCTATTTTAAATAACTGAAAACATAATTTTGATTTTAAAACAATTTCACATTACCTAATAAAAAAATCTTAATACTGTTTTTTTAAGTATGCAATTTCTAAATCAATAGTTTTAATTTTATTTTCAAGTTTATTTGCGTTGTCCTTAGCAGCTATTCCTCTTGCTAATAATTCTTTCATTGCTTCTAAATCAGACTGTTTGTTGGCATCTGCAGTATATTTGTCATAGTCTTCATTCAAACATTTGAGTTGCTTTGTAAGTTTACTTTTTTGTTCTCCTAACTTGCTCAAAGCATCACCTTTATTTGGAACATTTTTAGAAAAGCGCTGTTACTCAAGATATGCCAAATATTGGGCCCTAGAAGATTTTACAAACTTTAACAATTCAGAACTTAGTTCAACTGTGCTTGGTTCTAGACTGTTTGCATATAGATGATCTTTGATCATTCTTCGGGACCTTATTGTCATCTCCCCCATATTAGTTGATATTACTTCCTTATTTAAGCTAAAGCCCCGTTCAACACTTGCCTGGCCATTGTGAAGCACAAAAACAGCCTCAAGGACTCTTGTTAAATCTTTATACTTGCTTGGGATATCGAGTGTGTCAAAATAAAAGGTGTCTAAACTGTGACTTTCTTCTAGAAAATTTTCAAAAAGTATTTGAGTGTTAGATGAACTTAACAAATCAATGTATTTTTAATGCTGTCATCACCCTCTTTTGCTTTTAGTATCTTCATGCTGACAAGTTGTTGGACCAACCTTGTAAAGTTTCTGACACAACGGTCTTTACCCATTCCAATTAGACATGCCGGATTTAAAACAGCAGCCCTTCTTAAAAAGTTCAAACAAGTAGTTGTAAACAAATAACAAACAACTTTATCATTTAAAAAATAAAAACTAATAGTACAACATAGTGTTTTTTAAACTACATAAGTAACTAAAAATAAAAAGTTTATCAGAACTTTTCAATGAATAGTTAACAACAACTTTCATTTCTATAAACTGTTTGATTTTACTTAAGTAAATATAAATTTAAAACTTTAAAAAAAACTACAATGTTAAACTAAGAATATTGAAGAACTAGCCGCAAGGCTAAAAAAATTCTAAATAACCACTTAAATAATAAAAATTACTACTTTTGAATAAAATATAGAAACTGGATTAACTAAACCTCATTCTAGATCTAGAAAAAAATTTCCCTGAGATTTTCAAAAACTTCCCTGAAATTTAGAGAAAAAATCGAAACTTCCCTGAGTTTCCCTGAGTTAAAAGAAAAATGCCAAAATTCCCTGAGTTTCCCTGAGATTTTCTACAGTTTGAAAATTCCCTGAGATTCCCTGAGTTCCCTGAGTGTGTGGCAACCCTGTGTATGTGTATGCTTCTGCATTAGATGTTTACTAAACTGGTGAGAAATACTGTTTTCAAAGACTCAACTTTAAAAGTTAAAAGTAATTAAGATTAAAACAAAATTTGTGGATAATTTTATGTAACCAAGCTAGTTAACTTAATATGCAATGGAAAATAGTTTAAACTTATGAAAATTTAATTAACTTACTTTATTCTTACCACACTATATACTCACTTCCATATTAATTAACTCAAATCATGATAATTACTAATTTAAAACAAAAACTACAATGTTATTTCTAAAAGTAGTGAAGAACTAGCTGCAAGGCTAAAAAATTTTTAAATAAGCGTTTAAAAATCAATAAAATTCATATTCTTGACCAAAATTGGTTATACAAAATACTGAAACTGGATAAACTTAAGGGCATAGGGGTGGTAAATTACTTTTTTCACAATTTGATCTTATTTTATAAAGTTTTAACTAAGCTACAAGTTGCTTTTTACAGATTTTAAAAGTTCAAAATAATTTCTGAGATATAGCAGGTCAAAGTTTGAGACAAGAATAGATTTCTTATGGGAGCAAACTAAAGCCACAAAAACGACTATTCCACAAAAAATCGATCTTCTCCTAAGTTTTTTGAGATAAATGCTTCAAACTTTTAGGAAATGTTCCTTGCAAAATTTATAAAATTCTGTCAGAAGAATTCTTTCTGGTGTACATACCATTTATCAAAATTCAGTAGATTTAAAATATATATGCAATACCACTGCAAAATTACTTCTTGTAGTGAATTATTTAAAATAAATTATAACTATATTTAAAACTACGTTGTTTAAAGTTTCTGAAACACTAGACCAACACTTTGGACCCAAATACCTAAAGCAATGTAGGCTAAGTCTTGTCTTAGGTCTTTTAGTTACAAAATTTAATTTCTTTGAAAAACTTTATTGTCCAACTAAACAGAAATTTAAAATAATAATCTTAATATCAAAGAAAACATATTATTGAACAACAAAAAAACCAACAAAGAGTTTTGGTCCAAGGACCTGGTGTACTAAAAAACCTTTTGCTTATCGTGTCATACACCACTGATACAGTTTAATGTCTTGTCCAGGACTATTAAGCTCCAAATCAAACCCTGTTCAAGTAACAATTTACAAATTTGCAACCTGTAGACATCATTTAATTTTAGTGGATAAGTTTTTTTTTTTCAACAGGGGTTTGTTAAGGTTAGGGCAGGCATACAACATACTTATCTCATTTTAATTTTTATAATATACTATATAATCAAAAAGAGACTTTTTAGGTAACAACAAAAAAAATGGGTAATTTCTTAGGATGATTTCGCACCAGTATCAAAGCAAAAATATTTTACACTTTCTAATTTTACATTCTGATAGGATATGAAAAGATATGATAAGTATAAAATTGGAATATAGGGAACACGATTACTCAAATTTGGACAACAAACTTTTGTTAAATAGTTTTAATCAGTAGTTTTTTTTTTCATTATCACTGTTACCCTTAACCCTTACTCCTGAATAGTAGCTTTTTTTTTTAATTAATTTATTTTTTAATTTTCTTTTTTATAATATTTTTTATTAGTTTATTATTTTACTATCACTGCTACCCCTAATCCTTATTTTGATCGGTAGTTTGTTTTAATTTTTAATTAATTTACCTTACAGTTTTATTTTTTAAATTCATTTCTATTAGTTATTTTATCTTTACTATCACTGTTACCCCTAACCCTTGATCGGTAGCTTTTTTTAATCAAAAATTCATTTTATTTACCTTAAGGTCTCAATGATTAAGGTATAGTTTAGATTTAGAGCTTTTCAGCTCTATACTTGTCTAATCAGAATGTAAAGTTACAAAGTGTTAAATACTTTGGCTTTGATATTGGTGCGAAATCATCCTAGGAAATTACCAAAAAATGTTTAATAAGCCTAAAAAAAAAAAAAATAAACTGGCTTAGTTTATTGAACAAAAAAATGATGCTCAAAATATTTTGTCCAGAAAGAGTTTTGAGTGCATCACTACTAATTTAACTTGTCAACTATATTGATAGACATGCATGAGTGTGCTGCAACCTTGTTTGTAGACCACCTATTACATTAAGGGTTGGCAGGCATTTAACTGCAGTTGGCAAAATTTTGAAAAAAAACTGTGGGCCACGATTGTAGTTTTTACTTTTGTTGCTTAACTTGGCAAAATTGTAGCCTATCATATATTTTGTCACAACTTTAGGAATTACTACAAAATTACTTCATACAAACTAAAGTTGTTTGACTCATAGTTGCTTACAAAACTAGACTACAGAGGACATGTTTTACAATAATTTAAAACTTTATATTTACCTAATTTGTTAGATGTTACTGAGCAGTGAGCAGGGCAATAAAAGCAAGTATATAATGGTATACTCACAATTCACACCCGATGAAATCCAACCCAAAACTTTTACTTAACATATCAAATTAATTATAACTTTGTTTTTTATTATGACTATAATCCCTTATTGTTACTGTTGGTCGGAATTTTTCTCATTATTTTTTTATATTTATCCTAATATACATTTCTTTATTATCTTATATTTGTTTTAATTTGTTACTTTAAATTGATCGGGTGGAAACTGATTTGGGTTAGAATTTATCGGGTGTAAATTGTGCGCAGGTTCAAACTGGTCCCGTATGAAAAAAATTGCTGCTTTTTATTTTTAAGAAACAGTAAAATTGCAAAAAAAACTAATTCATTTAACTTTAACTAATGAAACTGAGCGATAATTTACAAAATTATTATTCATTAATTTTTCTTAATAGTTTCAAATTTTAGTAATCATAATTTGATAAAGTGCGCAGGTAGATCATATTTGCCATACCAGCGTAAATTGATTAAACTTAGTCTAGCATTATATCTCCTTATCTAGTTTAAAACATTTGGCTTAAAAAGTTCTGAAGCAATTTCAACTTTAAAATATTTAGTTTCATTCATTTGTTAAAAATTTGTTAAATTATGAGAGCTATCAAGTATCAATGCTTTAAAATGACCATGAATAAATATTTTTAACAGTTAAATTTCAGCAAATTTAATTTCTTGCAAGTCTGGAATAGATGAGTTTCTTAACTAAAGATTTTTGAATGTATTGTTGACTAAGTTATGTACAAGATTATATTTTAACACCCGTAATTTAAAAAGTAACCGCTCGCGAATCTACGCTATAGCTATCAACAAAGGTATCAAAACTGTTGCTTTATTATAAAAATTTATAAAATCTCCTGTATAGTTATTTGTCTTAACAAAAAATATTGCTCAATTTACTGAAAAGCTTATTAAAATAAAGATGTGCAAATCAAATATTTTATTTTCAACCAGGTTTCGGTGACAAAAAATCGCGACCTCTTCAAGTAAAATAAAATAGAAAAATATTTAAAATCTCATGTGAAAATAAATCAAAATGAGACTTGAACCTAAACTATTATTTAAAAAACAGATGTTAATAAATTTAGGCGTAAGATCCTAGTTTTTGAAAACAATCATAGCATAAAACTATTGTAGTTTATTAAAATTCATTGTCTAATAATTTTTATATGACTTTCCAGAGCGGTAATAAAAGTTTATGATTTATCAAATGCTAGTGCACATTAACTTGTATAAAAAGCTCAATTTTTAATTGGTAGTTTATTGTAAGTCTCTTGGTTTTTGATCGTAACTGGTAAAAAAATCTGAATTATTTGAAAACATAAAGTTTGAAAAGTCGTTGCATAAATTTTAATTAAAAAAATTGATGGGAATACAAGGAAATTGTTACTCTGTGGAAAAATCAAACAAATACCTAAAGCAGGGGTCGGCAAACTGCGGCCCTTTAAATCAAAATCTGCGGCCCGCGAGCTCCTTTTCTGCAAAAAATATACATTTCAAATACGATAAAAATTCTATTTTTGTAATAAAAACTTACATTTAGGCTCTTAATTCAAAAGATACTTTTTATTTATCGTCTAATATTACTTAAATTGTTATATTTCTAATCTTAATAATATTTTTTTACTGATTACTAGAATTTTTCTTAGATAAATGAGGCCCTCACAGGTTTTTTTTCTAAATAGTGCGGCCCGCGAGCAAGTTTTTCTAAGAAAATTGGCCCGCGAGTCACATAAGGCTGCCGACCCCTGACCTAAAGCATTGAACACAAATTTTAGAAACTTTATATTAAAGCATATTCCCGCATATTCCTAACTCAAAATTTATACTTAAATGATTTGTTAATTAGTTGTTTTTTGTTTCACTATGTTTATAATATGATGAAGTCAATATCTCTAATATAAAAACTTGGACTACTGGAAAATTATGCAGTTTAAAAGTTTAAGTTAATAGCTTATTGGAAACCAAGGAAATTGTAGCTTTTTGGAAAAGTCAGATACAAAACTGGTATACTTAACACCAACCTTTTAAAAAACTAGAATTTTGGATTATATTCAAGCAGATTTCAGCACAATTTTTAGCTAAAAGTTTTCTTTAAAGTTTTACTTTTTATTTGTTTATTTTTATTGTTTGTCTTTTTTATATTTAGTTCGTTTTTTAATTTTATTATTATTGTGTGATGGTGCTATTTTAACTATTCAGGTTCATCAACTAATACATTACTGTGAATAATATTTAAACTTATCTGAAAATTGTAATCATGATTAAAAGTTGTTGCTGTTTTATTTATCAATAATAAGACGCTGAAAAATGTGCAAAATCTGCTTAATTATATAAACATATGTATATGTGTTTTTAATAACAGTAAAAAATTAAAATTAATCATTTATGTAGCCGATTAACAACAACTTAATCATAAATAAGCATTATGTGAATATTTTTTCAAACAGATAGTTATTTTCATTTTGTATATAAATAAACTTTTCAATTTTTCAATGCCTTATACAAAGTTTTAAGAAAGTTATCAACAAAATTTCATCAAAAAATATACATAATAAACAACTCTAAGATTATTCAAGTAAGAAGAGTAGTACAGACATATTTTTGTCTCGTAAAATAGCATTTTATGAACAAGCAATACAATTATATTAGTAGAAAAAATCATGCTAAAGAGCGTACAATAATAATCTTTATACAATCTAATTTCTGAGTTCTAAAACATTAGAAGTTTGCTGCGTAGAAACTTGTTTTCAACATTTAGATAAAGTAATTAAAAACTAACAACTAGACTAAATTCGTTTGTAGTTCATGAGAAGTCAATTAAATTATTATTTTACTTATACTATAACTTTAGATAGAAGTTGTAGCAACTTAGTGTAAAGTTTCCTCTTTTAAAAATGCTATTATTCTTTCCTTATTTATAATATTATAATGATAAAACTACAATTTAAAACTGATTACGGTTGCTCTCTAGGTTTTTAACTCTTGTTAAAAATACTTTTTACTAATGTTTTTATTGTAGAGTTCAACATTTATAAGCCTATGAAAAAATTTAAATCTATAATTACAAGTAAAGTTTCAGTATACAAATCAAAAAGATACTAAGAGAGGCTCTAATCTTTTTAAAATTGATTGGAAAATTATATTTTTGTTTATTATATAGCAATCAATGAATTAAATAGTATTAGAGGAAGAATATGCTGCAAGCTTGCAGAAGTCTGCTAGTAAAAATCCAAGTTAACAATTTACTATTTTAGTATAGATAAATAAAAGAACAATGCTTGAGAAATATATTTCACTATCAATAAAAAAGCTTTAAAAACGTTTGAAGCTCAGTTTTTTCTCAAAAATCAGCATCATACATTTATTTACTTATACTATCATTTTCACTTGAATAACTTATGTAAGTAAAGAAGGGTTTCTTTTTAAAGTATCTATTATTTAAAATTTTAATCTAGTAATAACTGAATTCAACGTGTTTTATTTTCATTACTTACGGCTACTTCTAATCATAACCTAATGTTTACATTCTAGAAATTTACGTACTAAAAGGTAGTTAATAGAACCAGTAAATCTGAAGTAATGAGTCAAGTTTCTGATTGAAAACTTTATGAGTAAACAATTTAATTTTTTTTTCATGGTAGCACAGACTCAAGGAAACCAGTCTAGTGCCGCCCAAGTCTTACAATATGTAGTAATTTATATTTTACTTTAAAGTATTTTTTTTAATTAAGAATTTACATAATTTAAAAATAGTTTAATATAAAAAATACAGTTTAAATGCAGTACATGTTTAGATAAACTGTTTGTAGCAAAAACTGATATTTCTGTCACTCAATGTGGTTACATGTAAAAATAAATGTCCGAGTTGTAAAAATGAAATAACTAACATTGTAAAAAACAATACATCTCGATGTTTTGATGAACTAAGTTACAGTTGTTGTTCAAGTGATACAAAAGAGTAAAAAAAAAATTTTGACAGGTAAATAGAACAAATAATAGTAATACTAAATGTACTTAAATGCATGACAAAAAAAAACACAAGTCTGAAAGAAACTAACAAAATTTATCAAGACAATCTTAAAAGTTTTAAAGTTTTTTTAACTGTTTCGAAAAAGAAATTAAAGACTTGCAACAAAAAAGCAAAGTATTGAAGCTTTAGAAAAATACATTGCTAGGTGTTTCAAAAAAATGTGTTGATAAAAAAAATAGCAACGTATCGAACATATAAACATAAACAATGGAAATCACAAAAAGAACTATTTTTGTAATCAGATTTGTTCTAGCAGCAAAAAAAAGTTTAAAAACAAAGGCTTGTTTAGTTAAAAAAACTTATGTCAAAGTTTCTAACTTTTGTTTCAGTTTTAAAATGTATTTTAAAACATTTAGTCAGTGATTACTGTAAAAAATAATCTAATAACTGTTGTTTTTAGCAATTTGTGCTTTATAATCTTTAAAATAAAATAATATTAGTTAATTTTAAGCTACTCGTTTTTTATCAATGTTTGCAGACTTAGATTAAAGTGAAGAAAATGAAACCAATGAAAATACCAATAACCAACCCTTTTTTGATGACAAAATGTATTTAAATTCACGGAAGATGTAATCTTTCAAGAGTATTTCAAAAGAAGTTGAAAAAACAGCTTGAAGGCATAATTGGTTACGAAAATAAAATGGTTAAATTATTAGAGGAAAATATTAGTAAGTTTGAGAATGAGATTTTAAGAGAACAAATAAAATTTTAAGATTGATCTGAAAAAATATAGCTTCACTAGAAAACACTCAACAGTACAAAAGAAAACTTTTAAATATTGCAGAAAAAAAAAATTCAGCTGAGTTAAAACATAGTAAAGTTTTTATAAAAAGTAGTAGAGTTGATCTGTGTGAAGAAATACTAAGAAAAAAAAGTTGACAAAATAAGACAACTAAAGTAAACTGTTTCCCAAAAGAAAGGTTTGTTTACAGTAAATACTTTCTATTTGGACAACGTAAAATTTTTAAAGATTTAAAAAAAGTTTTTGAATGCTGTAAAATATAAGTTCATTAAATATAAACAGCGACAGTTTTTTTCCTAAAATACATTTAAAAAAGAGGAACAAGCTTGAATAACTTGAATTATGTAATAACTCACAAATTGTTCAAAAATGGTTTAAATATTTTACTAAACAAAAAATTGTAATTAAATTAATTAGTAACATAAAACTTAAAATAAACAGAAAAAGAATTACAAAAAACTGATTATGAAAACAGTATAGTAATAATCTGTGGATCTCATACCTCTCGAACTCAGACCTATTATATACAATCTTAGAGAGGATTAAGACCTCTCGAGTTCAGTAAAGCTATTAATATACTCAATTTAAGAACAAGTAATTATGATTTACATTAATATGCATTTAAATTATTTAACAGCTTGTCATCATTCTACTGCTATTTGAGGTAATACTTTTATAATTGGAGGTTTTAGAAACGGTATAATGTTAGCTGATACTGAGGTAATACGACATAGTAAAAAATGTCCACATTTAACAATTCCTCCAATGCATAACCGAGAAGGTGGTTTGGAATGTGCTCATTTGCCAACTGTATTTTCGTGGCCGGAAGTTATTATGAGAAAGAAGAAAGCTCGAAAATGTCAAGTTTATAGCGCTGAGTCTTTTAAATCGACTGAAGTTGCAAGCATGAATACGAAAAGACCTACTATAACATTGATACTTTCAATATAAATAAGGGGCATCGGTAGTGTTTAAAATTATAAATTTGTGGATACAATAGAAGAATACAACTTAGTGAAATTAAATCGACTACTATTGACACAAAACTACTTTAAAAACTATTCGGCCACATAGCTGTAGTTCACAACAAAAAAATTTTTGTTACCAGTCGTGTTTCTTAGAAAAAGAATTAGATCTGATTGAATTTTGCTCAAGTGAAAAAAGTTAATTTACTTTTTAAACTCCCATGATCCAAGCCGTTCTTGTTTTGGTTGCTGTATACTTAATGGCAAGATATATATAATACGAGGATAATTGAAAAAATATCAAATAACCGACTTCCTAGAAGTTTATAATATTTAGAATGATGTTTAGTCAATTTTAATGTTCAGTATGTTCTACTTTACCTACTCGACTAAATCATTTTGGTTTAAAATGACCATGAGTAAATATTTTTAACAGTCAAATTTCAGCAAATTTAATTTCTTACAAGTCTGGAATAGATGAGTTTCTTAACTAAATATTTTTAAATGTATTGTTGACTAAGTTATGTACAATATTATATTTTAACACCCGTATTTAAAAAAGTAACCGCTCGCGAATCTACGAAATAGCTAACAACAAAGATATTAAAACTGTTGCTTTATTATAAAAAATATTAAATCTCCTATATAGTTATTTGTCTTTACTAAAAAATATTGCTTAATTTACTGATATGTAAAGAGCTTATTAAAATAAAGAGGTGCAAATTAAATATTTTATTTTCAACCAGGTTTCAGTGACAAAAAATTGCGACCTCTTCAAGTAAAATAAAATGGAATTCTATATAAAATTTCCTGTAAAAATAATTTAAAATGAGACTTGAACCTAAACTATTATTTAAATAACAGATGTTAATGTTTTTAGGCTTTAACGTAATTTTTTAGAATAGAAACTTAAAGCAAAACTTTTGATAAAATTTTAAAATTTTCTAAAACTAAATTTGTAACTAATGAATTATAAGTTGCTAGTCTTTAAAACAATCATAGTATAAAACTATTACAGTTTATAAAAATTATAATTTATCAAATGCTAGTGCACATTAACTTAGACAAAAAGCTCAATTTTTAAATGGTAGTTAATTGTAAGTCTCTTGGTTTTTGATCTTAGCTGGCAAAAATCTGGATTATTTGAAAACATAAAGTTTGAAAAGTCGTTGCAACAATTTTAATTAAAAAAAATGATGGTAATACAAGGAAGTTGTTACTTTGTGGAAAAATCAAACAAATGCCTATAGCATTGAACACAAATTTTAGAATTTTTGTATTTAAGCATATTCCCGCATATTACTGACTCAAAATTTATGTATATATTTCCCGTATATTACTAACTTAATGTTTTGTTAATTAGTTGTTTTTTGTTTCACTATGTTTATAATATGATGAAGTCATTATCTCTAATATAAAAACTTGGACTACTGGAAAATTATGCAGTTTAAAAGTTTAAGTTAATAGCTTATTGGAAACCAAGGAAATTGTAGCTTTTTGGAAAAGTCAGATACAAAACTGGTATACTTAACACCAACCTTTTAAAAAACTAGAATTTTAGATTATATTCAAGCAGATTTCAGCACAATTTTTAGCTAAAAGTTTTCTTTAAAGTTTTACTTTTTATTTGTTTATTTTTATTGTTTGTCTTTTTTATATTTAGTTCGTTTTTTAATTTTATTATTATTGTGTGATGGTGCTATTTTAACTATTCAGGTTCATCAACTAATACATTACTGTGAATAATATTTAAACTTATCTGAAAATTGTAATCATGATTAAAAGTTGTTGCTGTTTTGTTTATCAATAATAAGACGCTGAAAAATGTGCAAAATCTGCTTAATTATATAAACATATGTATATGTGTTTTTAATAACAGTAAATAATTAAAATTAATCGTTTATGTAGCCGTTTAACAACAATTTTAACCATAAATAAGTATTATGTGAATATTTTTTCAAACAGATAGTAATTTTCATTTTGTATATAAATAAACTTTTCAATTATTCAATGTCTTATATAAAGTTTTAAGAAAGTTATCAACAAAATTTCATCAAAAAATATACATAATAAACAACTCTAAGATTATTTAAGTAAGAAGGGTAGCACAGACATATTTTTGTCTTGTAAAATAGCATTTTATGAACAAGTATTACAATTATATTAGTAGAAAAAATCATGCTAAAGAGCATGCGATAATAATTTTTATACAACCTGATTTCTAAGTTCTAAAACATTAAAAGTTTGCTGCGTAGAAACTTGTTTTCAACATTTAGATATAGTAATTAAAAACTAACAACTAGACTAAATTCAGTTTGTAGTTTATCAGAAGTCAATTAAATTATTATTTTACTTATACTATAACTTTAGATAGAAGTTGTAGCAACTTAGTGTAAAGTTTCCTCTTTTGAATATGCTATTATTCTTTCCTTATTTATAATATCATAATAATGAAATTACAATTTAAAACTGATTACGGTTGCTCTCTAGGTTTCTAACTCTTGTTAAAAATACTTTTTACTAATGTTTTTATTGTAGAGTTCAACATTAATAAGCTTATGAAAAAATTTAAATCTATAATTACAAGTAAAGTTTCAGTATACAAATCAAAAAGATACTAAGAGAGGCTCTAATCTTTTTAATGTTGATTGGAAAATTTTATTTTCGTTTATTATATAGCAATAAATGAATTAAATAGTATTAGAGGAGAAATATGCTGTAAGCTTGCAGAAGTCTGCTAGTAAAAACCCAAGTTAACAATTTACTATTTTAGTATAGATAAATAAAAGAACAATGCTTGAGAAATATATTTAACTATCAATAACAAAGCTTTGAAAACGTTTGAAGCTCAGTTTTTTCTCAAAAATCAGCATCATACATTTATTTACTTATATTATCATTTTCACTTGAATAACTTATGTAAGTAAAGAAGGGTTTCTTCTTAAAGTATCTGTTATTTAAAATTTTAATCTAGTAATAACTGAATTCAACGTGTTTAATTTTTATTACTTACTGCTACTTCTAATCATAACCTAATGCTTACATTCTAGAAATTTAACGTACTAAAAGGTAGTTAATAGAACCAGTAAATATAAAGTAATGAGTCAAGTTTCTGATTGAAAACTTTATGAGTAAACAATTTAATTTTTTTTTCATGGTAGCACAGACTCAAGGAAGCCAGTCTAGTGCCGCCCAAGTCTTACAATATTTAGTAATATGTAGTAATTTATACTTTATTTTAAAGCATTTTTTAAATTAAGAATTTACATAATTTAAAAATAGTTTAATATAAAAAATACAGTTTAAATGCAGTACATGTTTAGATAAACTGTTTGTAGCAAAAACTGATATTTCTGTCACTCAATGTGGTCACATGTAACAATAAATGTCCGAGCTGTAAAATTGAAATAACTAACATTGTAAATTACAATACATCCCGATGTTTTGATGAACTAAGTTACAGTTGTTGTTCAAGTGATACAGAAGAGTAAAAAACAAAATTTGACAGTGAAATAGAACAAATAATATTAATACTAAATGTACTTAAGAAGCATGACAAAAAAAAACACAAGTCTGAAAGAAACTAACAAAATTTATCAAGACAATCTTAAAAGTTTTAAAGTTTTTTTAACTGTTTCGAAAAAGAAATTAAAGACTTGCAACAAAAAAGCAAAGTATTGAAGCTTTAGAAAAATACATTGCTAGATGTTTCAAAAAAAATGTGTTGATAAAAAAATAGCAACGTATCGAACATATAAACATAAACAATGGAAATCACAAAAAGAACTATTCTTGTAGTGAGATTTTTTCTAGCAGCAAAAGAAAATTTTAAAAACAAAGACTTGTTTAGTTAAAAAAACTTATGTCAAAGTTTCTAACTTTTGTTTCAGTTTTAAAATGTATTTTAAAACATTTAGTCAGTGATTATGTAAAAAATAGTCTAATAACTGTTGTTTTTAGCAATTTGTGCTTTATAATCTTTAAAATAAAATAATATTAGTTAATTTTAAGCTACTCGTTTTTTATCAATGTTTGCAGACTTAGATTAAAGTGAAGAAAATGAAACCAATGAAAATACCAATAACCAACCCTTTTTTGATGACAAAATGTATTTAAATTCACGGAAGATGTAATCTTTCAAGAGTATTTCAAAAGAAGTTGAAAAAACAGCTTGAAGGCATAATTGGTTACGAAAATAAAATGGTTAAATTATTAGAGGAAAATATTAGTAAGTTTGAGAATGAGATTTTAAGAGAACAAATAAAATTTTAAGATTGATCTGAAAAAATATAGCTTCACTAGAAAACGCTCAACAGTATACAAATATTACAAAAGAAAACTTTTCAGAAAAAAAAAATCAGCTGAGTTAAAACATAGTAAAGTTTTTATAAAAAGTAGTAGAGTTGATCTGTGTGAAGAAATACTAAGAAAAAAAAGTTGACAAAAGAAGACAACTAAAGTAAAACTGTTTGCCAAAGAAAGGTTTATTTACAGTAAAAACTTTCTATTTGGACAACGTAAAATTTTTAAAGATTTAAAAAAAGTTTTTGAATGCTGTAAAATATAAGTTCACTAAATATAAACAGCGACAGCTGTTTTCCTAAAATACATTTAAAAAAGAGGAACAATTTTAATTATTTTGAATTATGTAATAACTCACAAATTGTTTAAAAATGATTTAAATATTTTACTAAACAAAAAATTGTAATAAAATTAATTAGTAACATAAAATTTAAAATAAACAGAAAAAGAATTACAAAATACTGATTATGAAAACAGTATAGTAATAATCTGTGGATCTCATACCTCTCGAACTCAGACCTATTATATACAATCTCAGAGAGGATTAAGACCTCTTGAGATCAGTAAAGCTATTAATACTCAATTTAAGAACAAGTAATTATGATTTACATTAATATGCATTTAAATTATTTAACAGCTTGTCATCATTCTACTGCTATTTGAGGTAATACTTTTATAATTGGAGGTTTTAGAAACGGTATAATGTTAGCTGATACTGAGGTAATACGACATAGTAAAAAATGTCCACATTTAACAATTCCTCCAATGCATAACCGAGAAGGTGGTTTGGAATGTGCTCATTTGCCAACTGTATTTTCGTGGCCGGAAGTTATTATGAGAAAGAAGAAAGCTCGCAAAATGTCAAGTTTATAGCGCTGAGTCTTTTAAATCGACTGAAGTTGCAAGCATGAATACGAAAAGACCTACTATAACATTGATACTTTCAATATAAATAAGGGGCATCGGTAGTGTTTCAAATTATAAATTTGTGGATACAATAGAAGAATACAACTTAGTGAAAATAAATCGACTACTATTGACACAAAAACTACTTTAAAAACTATTCGGCCACATAACTGTAGTTCACAACAAAAAAATCTTTGTTACCAGTCGTGTTTCTTAGAAAAAGAATTAGATCTGATTGAATTTTGCTCAAGTGAAAAAAGTTAATTTACTTTTTAAACTCCCATGATCCAAGCCGTTCTTGTTTTGGTTGCTGTATACTTAATGGCAAGATATATATAATACGAGGATAATTGAAAAAATATCAAATAACCGACTTCCTAGAAGTTTATAATATTTAGAATGATGTTTAGTCAATTTTAATGTTCAGTATGTTCTAGTTTACCTACTCGACTAAATCATTTTGGATGTTCAAGTTACTATAGTACTCTTATGTACTTTAAAATGTATGTTTTAAAAGCAGTTTTTAAGCTGACTAAATAAATATGTTAATTCTTAAGCTGACTGAATATTTCTTCAGGTTATAATTTTTATATTGATATTTCTAAAACTTTTAACTAATTATTTAGAAGCTATTAGGTTAATTATAAAATCATTAATAAGTGTTTGCTTATTTTTTCTGAATATGTATTTTCTAACTCCTAGAATAAAAGAATTATCAAACAAAAAACAGCTGTTTATGTTATTTAATTTTAGATATTTTCAACCAAAGGCAGGCAGTTGGTGCTCGCAGGCCAAATTTTAAGTTTCCAAAATCTTCGCGGGCCGCAGTTTTAGTGACATTTGAATAATCTTTTGGTTTGAGTTTTAGTCACACCAGAGATAATTTACTTTTATTCACTCTATCACTTTAAATGACTTTTAGCTACACATAGAATGCCTATTTAAGTTATAAAAATCTATTGGAATAAAATTTACATCGTTTAAATATTTAAGTCTTAATGAAATGTATACTTTCTTAAACACTTGATAAATTAAACTTATAGTTTTGTAATTTTACTTACAACCTAATTCTCTATAAAAACCGAGCTTGAAAAACATTTATGGGTCAATTTTATACATTTTTTATGTTATGAAACACATTTTCATATTTTCAAAAACATTAATTTTTGAAAACAACTTTTTTGTCTTAAATAATTTGCAATCTTTAGAAAATCAAGTAATTAGTTAACTAAATAAAACTAATACCTCTTTGTATTGTAGATAAGCTAAACTATTATTATTGTTTATTGAACGATAAAAAAGAAGCGCTCAAAAAGTTTGGTTTAAGGACCTGGTGTACAATGAAACCTTTCGGTTATTAAGTCGTACACCGAGTCGTAAATCAAGTTTTTTAACATAAAATGCTCGAATACTTTAATAAAATGATTTATTAGTAATTAATTAGTCTTTTACATGGTTGCCACTTTAAAAGAAAAAAATTATAAGTTTAATCAAACTAGCCTAAGTCTTTTAAAAGTTAAAAAATCTAAAAACTTTCTGTTAATAAAGCTTAAATACCTTACTAAAATATCATCATTATAAAAAAGTACAATATGAAGGAAGAAAAAATAAAATGCAATTAGTAATCTACACTACACTTAAAAACTATTCTGAGAAATCCAAGATTTATTCAAAGTGTTTGAAATAAAAGTTTCACACACAACTGAGTTTTTTAAAAATGTCTTAAACAGCTTTAACCTACTCTTTAAAATTTTTGAACTAGCCTGTTTGTTTAGTAACCCTGTTTAAAATACCGTTCACAAAATAAATAAATATCAAAGTTTATTAACACTGAATTAATTATATACCTAAAAAAATTGTTACAAGTCAGCTTGAAAAGACAAATAAGTTAAAAAAAAAAATATATGCAAAAATACATTAAGCCATTGATGAAGTAGAAAAACTTATTTTTATTGAGCATTATTAGCAAGTCTTTATCTGCAATAAAAATATTGCATTTAAAAAGAGTAAATATAAAATATATGACGAGCTATAAAAATGTCAGCTTCAACAAAGCATTTGATTATCTTCAGTGACTACAGACTGATCAAAAAAAATTTTAAGATAGTAATTTTAAAGTAACAAAAGTAATTAATAAAAAAATATTCCGTTTAGAATTGAAAAATTACTAAAATAGTTTGTGTTGGCGGTAGTAAAATACTTTTGTTTATTTTTTTAATGATAACAAGAAGTTGTGTTTATGAAATGTCTGAAGGTTATAAAGCCGCAAAAATCAAATTAGGACTTTAATCAGTCCTTTGAGATGAGAGCACTGATACAACAGATATTGCTCATCTGAGAATTTCTATTAGAAATGTTTTTACTAATTTCAACATTTTAGAAGAATTTCTAGGGTTAGTTCCAATACAAATCACAACAATAGGTAAATATATTTTAAAAGCAAAGATACAATGCACCAATGTAAAGTTTTTGAAAGCACTATTTTTTGCTTCTATTTTTAGTACAAAATTAAGTTAAAAATAAAATAAATGTCTTAAATAGTATAGCAAAATTTAAAAGTAACTGTTAAGCTACTTTAAATGTGTTTATAAAAAAATACTTATATGGTAGCTTTTTGTGTCAAATCAAAATTTCATTACTTTTACATGTAAAAAATGTTTTAAATTCCATATTTTTTTTATATAATTCTTAAATCAAGGTTTTTTCAGATTTTTTAAGCATATATCGTCAAATTCCAAGCTTTTCAGGGATTCAAGTTTTTTGGCAACACTATTTTTTGACACTTATATGTACACAATTAACATAAATAATGTTTTAAATTGTATCAGCTGCAAGAATGATTAGAATCAAAAATATATTGTAATTTTAACCAACACTGAACAAAACATACATCATAAATATAATTTACTACTCTTTGAAGCAAATAAGCCTGCCTGAGTGACTTTAAACTAATCTGATATTTTAGTATACAAAGAGCAATTTAAGCTAAAAATTGAAAAATTACTAAATTGTCCTGAGATTTGAAGTCTTCAAATAGTAATAGTCTGAGTGTGTGGCAATTTTTAGTAGCTTATTTAATTGAATTTGAACTATTTCGATTAACAATGTACAAACTTGATAAGTTTACCATCCCTTAATCTAGTTTGTATTGAGTAAGTAGTCACAAAAAACAGCAACTGTGTATATTAGTATGCAACGCATAAAAATTAACTTCTTTTGCAAAAAAAAAACATTGTTTAAAAAATAAAAAAGTATACCTAACAAAAACTATTTTGATTCATATTTTATATACTGTTTTAAATGTGTCTGCACACACTTAGATATTACATGTAAAAGAATGATATTAGAAAACTATCTATAAACTAAACGGAAGTGTTAAATAAAAAGTGATTTAAAATATAAGCATCTTTGTATATTGGTGTGCTTAGGAATTAATTTAAAAAGAAAACTTCTAAAAAATCAAATGTGTCAAAAACAAAATAACGTAAACCTTATTTCTTATTATTGTGTTATTTTAAATATTTTTGTGCTTACTAAAA
Organism: Thalia democratica; assembly: GCF_965202585.1. Lineage (NCBI taxonomy): Eukaryota > Metazoa > Chordata > Thaliacea > Salpida > Salpidae > Thalia > Thalia democratica. The sequence goes on from NC_139165.1 coordinate 68,451,031, forward strand.
TATAACATTTAGTAATAAAACATTTGTAAAAGAAACTTAGGTATAAAAAACATCAAAAAAAAACTAAACTGTGAAGAAATGACACTTTAGTTAATTACTGTGCATTACTTTTGTACAAAACGGACAACATTTTGAATTTAGTTTATTTACTAATTAGGTATTATATAACTAACTAAATTCAAGCACTTTTTTTTTTCATATAATAACTTGCTGTTGTAATAAGAAAGTTTTTAAGAATTTGAGAAAAAACCTTGGTGGAATGCTTATCTGTCTTTTTCACATTTATAAGCTGAAGCAGTAAAGTCTTTAAATTGTTTTAAATGTATACAGAGACTTACAACGAAATTAATCAAATTAACTTAAAATATGTCAATGCTCAGCGGGCCACATTTACATGCTCGCGGGCCGCATTCCAATTAAATAAAAAAAATGCTCGCGGGCCGCAGTTTGCCGACCCCTGATATAAAAGCTCAGTTTCCAATATAGCTCAATTACTGCTTGTTAATTAAAACCTTAGTCAGTTTGTTAGTTATCACTTTTTCATTATTTGGTATGTGACTCTTATAGTCGTTTCAAAATTTAATATTGAAAAGCTTGAAACAGTTTTATTACTAAACTAAAAAATCTCATTCATGAGCATTATCAATTGAACTTTGTAACACAACAAATCACTGCGCTAGCTAAGCTTTTCATATTAAAAGTTGACTGGCATGTTATTTAAGTAAAATAAAACAGTGATTCAGTCAAATTAAAAATAATACAAATAATTCTTAAATAAAAAAACTTATCAAAAAAAAGTTGATTTTTATACTGAAATAAAACGTATATTATACTTAACAGGAAGACTTATTTTTTAAAGATCAACAAAATTAAAACATTTCAAGTAAGTGAAAAAAAAAAATTAATAGTATAGAAAACAATATTTTACTTGTTTTTGACAACTATTTTGGATGACGATTGTAAGCATGAAAAAGTCGCATTTTATTTAAAATATAGTAACGTTTATTAGTAGAAGCTTAGTATAATTAAAATTAGTTTTAAATTTTAGTAAATTTCTATTTATTGTTCTTAGATTTTTCTGTTAATACTCGTAAATTTCTATTGAATGATTTTTTGTTTAACCATTTAAAAATTAAATTGCATAGTTTAATTTAAGTGTTTAAGTTAACTTATAAGTATTAAAAACTTTGTTACCAGTAAGAGACAATTTGTAGTTTGAAAAAGCTAAAAGTTTTAGATTCAATTTAAAGTACTTAACGACTGTTTATAATTAATAATAATATCTAACAAAATAAACAAAAAACCAAATTATATACTTACTTAAATCTTAATGTTTAGAGCGCTTTTATTAGATTTGTTTGTCAATGAAATTTACTTGTAAAAGCTTCCAAACTGGGATTATGTTCTAATGTCAATATACTTTTGCTTGTTTACCTTTTGAATATAACCAAGTAACTTTTCCAAAAAAAAAGATCTAGTCGCAAGTTGTGTTTTGCTATATATATTTGTTTGATAGTTTATCTTTATCTTAATTAACTTTTACTTTCAAATAATAGACTATAGCTTATAACAGTTGATGAATTTTAATTTCAACACCTATAAAAGAAACATAACTAAAAAAACTAAATAGTTAGTAGCTTTAACTATTTTGTTCAAACTAGCCAGAATAAAAAAAAACTCAGCAGTTGTACATGTAGATCTATAAAGCTGTCAAAATTGTCCATTGAAACAATTTTGGTAATATTTTAATCAATATATGCACTTTTATAATTATTGATAAAACATAACTTTAAATAAAATTACATTTAAATTGAAAATATTCAATTTTTTAAATCAGAGTATCAAAAGTTTCAAACTAGGTTACTGTCACAACTTATTATGTAATGAACAAAATACTTTCTTAAAAATTAAAAAATAATGTTTCAAAGCTTCATGTTCTATTTTGAAGAAACTAAACATTTATTAACTAATTATACAATACATACAAAAAATATTTCGAAATAGATGATAAACATATTTCCTAAAAAAGTATATTATGAAAATTATTGTTTTGGATGTATCAAGCCCTTCAGAATATCAAACGAATTACCATCAGGATGGAGACTTATGACGTCACATTCAGTTTTAACTTGCAAAAATCCACTTTCATCAATACCTATGATCTTACCAGTCATTTTACTGTCATCTTTATGTCTTCTGTACTCTATGACTCGATCTCTGTTAGTTTGAAACTATAACTTTTGTAGTAAGGAGTAAATTAAATAAAAATTTATTAATATAATATAAATATAAAAAAAATATTTTTTGATATAATATTCTTCTTTAAATATTCAAGCGAATTTTTTTATTTAAAAGCGAAAATAAGTTTACTTAAAAAAATTTAAATTTAATCTCTGATATCCAAAAACTTTCTAGATTAGTTGATGAATATAGTTAAAAAAACGTAATTAAACCTTAAAAGTTATTAACAAAAAAATTAACTAAATTTTAATCACGCTTAAACAATTAAACAGACTAAACACGTTATAAATAAGTGACTTTTAATTAACACAAGTAGATCTACTTATTTAAAAAACATGGGACTATTTTTATACATATATATTTTCTTTTACTGGGTTAAAAACTTTGACTATCACACAACTTTTCTCATATGAAACAACACATAAATTGGTCTATTAAGGGTTGCCAAATGTTTTTGGCAAATTTTCTTCCAGGTTTTTAAAATTACACATTATAGGGTCTTTTTTACTTTAAAATTGAGTTTAAGGTAAAAAAAAAGTGTTAAATAGTATAAGAACATTGGAAATATATATTTAAGTTTCTTTAATCGTGCTTTTTGTTAAAAAATAAATTGATGATGGTAAAATTTTTGTATCTATACGATATATTTTTGTGTCAAATCAAAATTTTACTACTTAATATTTAAAAGTTGCTTAAAATCCAGGTTTTTTAGTGACTTTTGTTTAAAATTCCAGGTTCTTTAGTGATTTATGTACAAAATTCCAGGTTCTTTACTGACTTATGTACAAAATTCCAGGTTTTTTTTTAAATTTATCAAATTCCAGATACTTCCACGATTCCAGGTTTTTTGGCAACCCTGTCTATTAAATATAAAAATTTTATATTTTTAATAAAGTGCTTGAAAACTAACTGATGAATCCAATATTTATAATACAGATGAAAAAACTCTTCGGAATTACCATTTTGATAATCAGTGACTAATCGTTCGAATTGTGTTAGTATTCGAGCAATCACCTGTTCACAGGACAGAACCACATCTAATAAGTAGTTATCTGTCACAAGGTTTTATTTCAGTTAAGAATATTAACTTCGACTAGTTAACTAAATTCAGGTAGCTTGAATTTTTTTTATCTCATATAGCTTTGTAAATTTATTAAACAAACAATAATTATATTAATTAAAACACATCCTTTCGCAAACTTACTAATAACTACAATACTTTTAGAAAAAAAAACATATGTCTGCCTTTTAAAACACCATAATTAGAACTTAAAAACTTTTAGTGCATTGTAAAAATACAAAACAGAAAAATTAGGTAGCAGAAGACTAAAAACTCTACGGGAACAAACCATATTGTTTCAAAACTAGGTTGAATAAAAAATTGAAACATACTTCTTAAAATTGTGTTGATTGAAACTAAAGGCTCGTCATTGCTTACATTTATACCACAACCTGAAAAAAAAACTAATTAAATACATAAAAAAACTTAATTCAAAATATATCCTTTTTTTGTTTTTAAAAAACAGATTAAAGAATAAAAAAAAACTAAACAAACCGATCTTGAAGGTAAAGCAATTTCGAGCAAAAGATGATTGCACAAGTATTCCGCCCAACTTAATTAGTTCTTCACCAAAGTAAATATCATTTGGCCATTTTAAACGAATGTTAACATCCTATAAAATATGAGAAAAATTTAAAAGAATACAAACTTTTAAGTCTCATATTATGACTTAAAAAGAGAAAAACATTTTACAACTCTTTATTCTAATAAGTTTATATGAAAATTTGGCTGTTTTTTCAAAGCAATATTAATCAATTGTATTTGAAAAAATTAAACTAATATTTTTTAGCATCTAACTTTTTTTTAGTAGTCATAAAAAACAAGTATAAATTTTTATTGTAAATCAATTATCATGGAACTAAAAACTGAATACCACCTTCAAGCCATCAATGGTCCGGATGGCATGCACAACTGCAACAGACATGATGTGTTGCACAAGTGAAGGCTTGCCGCCGAGTTCAGATTGAAGTGGCATCTTCATTGTGAGTGTGAACATGGCGCATCCTACCGGACTCAACCACTTGTTTCCACCTCTGCCTGGTGAACATTATAAATCAGATTAAGCATTAAGTTTTCTGTTAATTTATTCTAATAGTGACAAATAAAATAAAAAATATATAAATAACAAAAAAAATTAAAAATTAACTCCATTCTCGCTAAATTTTTTATACAGTTATGTATCTAAAGATCAAAGTAAGTTAAAATAAATTACAAATTAGACTGTTTTTTTTACATTTAGGACCTAGGACATAAAATTAATTTAAACAAATTATGATGATCGGAAAACCATACAACTGAAATTAAAACAGTTTTAATAACTAGATTTTAAATAAAACATAATAAAAAGAATTAAAAAAACAGACTTCATTTATTTTCAAACTACAAAAGTAACTATTTTTAATAAATTTATTATGAATAAAACTAAATGGTACTTAAAAAAATAAAAAAAGCTTAAGAATATTTAAGGATCGCAGTAATTTGAAGTTTGTTCAATTATTCTATTGCCTGTGAATTCTAAAAAAAATTAAGATAAAAAATAAACCTAGATTTAATGTATTCACTCAATATATAAAAATAATAAAATAAATTATTTATTTAAGCACTAAATATTTTAGAATGACTTATTTTAACTTTATAAAACAATAAATCTTTTGTGTTTAACTTTTTTTATCTTAACATTATATTATTTTTAAAAATAATACAATTACATTTAGATTTAAGGCATATCTAGGAGTTTAAAAACCATTTTTGGTTTATTGAATATAAATACGAAGAATAATAATTTACTGTTTAGTATTAGTGTTTTGAAAACTTATATCTTACAACTAATAATTCTTTACTTCTTATGTAAGATACAGTGTTAATATGAACTAAAAAGTATAGGTTAAAACAAAAAGTGTTATAAAAAATTGTATTTCTAATACTGTTTTCTTGATCGTATTAATTTGTTTTAAACTCAATAGTTAAAACAAAAGTGCCAAAGTATGAAAGTGCAAAACTGATAAAATAAAAACATGGATTCAATATTTTCTAAAAATATACAGTTTAAAAAAAAATACATATTTGATAACTAAAAAAGAGAAATAAATTAAAACTTAGTTAAACCTTTTCCTTTATTTTGTTGATTAGCAATTACAACAGCGGTAAACGTTTCTGGAAACCAAAAGTCTACACTGAAAAAAAATATTAAACGCTAATTTTTTATTAATAAATAATAAAACTAAAAAAAATAAGTTACACATCTTTTATATAAAATGATATGCCCTTATTAAAAAAGAAGAAGCTATTTTAGTAAGAGTATATACAATTAAATGGACCATTCCATACAATGGAAAATTAACTTAACTGTGTAGGCTAGTAAAATGATAAAGCGTGTTAATTTCATTGAAAAATTAAACAAACATAATTTAGTTTTAAACAAGAAAAGAAAAATTAGGATAAACCTAGAACGTCATAGAACTCAACAAAAAAGGTATACCATTAAAACTATGGTTTTACTAAAGTTGGCTAATTTTAATGACTATTTTAATATTGCTATAGAAACATGGCAGCCAATGATTTTATGAAAATTTTATCAAGATTTTCTGATTTCTTCCACATTTCTAAGTAAAGTTTTCCTGTTCTTCCTTAGAAAAAAAATTATTTATAAAAAAAGGTGCTTTCAACAGTTTAAAACTACTGAAAAAACACCGTGTCCAAATTTTAAATGTTCTTGTCTTACAAATGCAACTTTTTTAATTTTTTTCAATCAACTCTTCAAAGTCCTTGTCATATGACTGTCTAAAAGCCAAAATACTGATATAACATTTGTAGTTTTAATACTTCATTAAAATTTTAGTTTGGTTATGTTTTTTGAAGGAAAAAAACTCAGTTTTTTTTCTAAAATACTGAGCTAACTGACTTAATATCATAATTCGACATTAACAATAATAAAAATAAATATGGTTACATGATAATTAAAATTCTGGCAGTTCAAATTCTTATAAGAATATTGTTTGAATAGGCAGATTTCAAAAGAATAATTGAAATTAAAAAAAATATTCGAAGGTATAATTAATGCGATTATGATGGTAAATAAAATCATATAAAGTTTATAACTACTAAAAAAATCTATAACTCAGTAAGTTAAAAAAATTGTTTAGTCATATAACAAAAATAGTTTAAGTTAAAAAATAAAAATTTTCCAGAAGGTCTAATTAATAAGACAATGATGGTAATAATAAAACTATTAAAAGAGATAATTAACTATAACGCTCAATATCTAAAATTTGGAATGTAGGAGTTAAAATTGTCATATATATTGATTACAATTTTTAAATCAAGAAACAAGTGATACAGTTTAAAAACTAATTTAACAAATATCATTTATTACAGAAGACTATGACTTTTGTAAGAGCTGCTACTCTTCAGTGTACTAAATAGGGGTAGGTGTCAAATATGCACGAAGGGACATTTTTGCACGGCTTTAACTATGCACGAGGGGTCACTTTTGCACGGATTGAAACTTTTTATTTTAACAATTTATTTTTTTTATTAATTTCAATATTTTGTTTATTTTATTTTTACTATCACTGTTGCCCTTAACCCTTGATCGATAACTTTTTTCTTTTTCATTTTATTATGATTTTTTCTGACTAATATTATTAGCTAGCTTTTAATTTTTTCTTTTACTATCACTGTTAGCCCTAACCCTTACCCTCGGTCGGTAACTTTTTTAAAAATATTAATTTGTCTCGTTTTTTTCAATTTTTTTTATTTACTGTTTATTTTTTTTAAACCTTAAGCGAAAATGACCCTTCGTGCATATTTGACCGTTCCTATTAAATAGACAGTTTTATCTGAGGGTAACAACAACTTTTGTTTAATTTTATATATATTGTTCTATTGAATACAAAATAAAAGCTTAACATAATAAAAATATGAAAAAAAGCTCAAAATAAGTTTAGTCAATATACATGGTGTAAAGAAAAACCTTTAGTCTTGGTTTAAATCAGTTAAATAAAATATAACAACAAGTAAAATATATGACCCAACTAAAAGTAGTTAAGTAAAGAAAAAAAATTATAAATCTGTAAAAGATATTAACTACGGCACTTTAACTTAAGTGTTAAGTGGTTATTTGTGTTCTAATTCTGCTAATTGACTAGATTGAATAAAATAAAACACTTTCTTACTATCCTGCATAATTATTTACAGTATGGTAAACAAGAGAAGTTTAATAACAGACTTATGTAAGTATACTTATAAATAAATTAAATGGTTGCAGGGGCGTAGCGTGGGGAGGGACGCTGGCGCATGCGTGCCACCCAAAAAAAAAAAAGAAGTAAAAAAAATATAATATCTTTATTCTTTATTTTTTCTGATTTATTTGCCGTTTTTCAACTAACTTTTTCTAGTATTTGAAAAGTAAAACGAAATTTCAATACTAATTAGTGACAAGTTAGGGAAATTACCCAGTATACTGATTCGGTGGGTGATTTCAAATGTGCACCAATGTTGATGCAAAACTCCATAAGGAAAAATTTTATAACTTCATTAACTTCATAAGAATTTACACTCAAACAGTACGCAACCAGTTAGTGCACCGCAGTAGTATAACCTTATGAGAGAATTTTCTACAAGGACAAATGCTAACATTTTGTTAGCAAACCATAAAGCTAAACCTGTTTTATAGTGATAATAATTCAAGAATAAACAAATAGTAGCAAAAATAGCAATTAATAACTGCTAATAAAATAAAAATAAATTGATAATAAGAACAAAAAATATTAACAACATAATTTAAAAGATAAATAACAAAAAAAATAAAATAAAACAAATAATAAATAAACAGTTCATACTGTGAATGCAGTTTTAATCTCACTGTACAAAAATTATTCTTTAAATTACCCTAAACTTAAAGTTTTTATTAAAAGTAGTTTCTTTTTTTATTAAGATAACAAACAAATCAAACTTTGCTATTCTATCAGCCATAAAGTTAGAAAATTAATCAATTTTTGTAGCAAGTTATTTTAAAATTTATTCAGTCACATCATGAATAATATTATAGTAACTTGTAAAACAGATTTTTTACAATCAATATGTAGTCTTAAAGACTTATTTGATTAATTTTAAATTTATTTAATTTTAAATCAAGTTTAAATGGTATTTTAAAAAAAAATCTTTCTACCCACTGTTTGTAGTATTTAAAAAATGCTATTTCCTAAAGATCATAGAAAAACTGATCTCAAGATAAATGAAAAGCTATATTTCTTGTGAATTTTTCAAAGCATTGAAAAGGTTGACCTTCAAAAATTTATTTTTTAAACTTTTTGTTTTGTATCAGAAACATTTAGTAAAATCTTTCCACACACTCAGGATAACTCAAGATTCTATGAAGTTTTGGAAAACTTTAGTATGACTCAGTTAAAACCAGGATAACTTTTTTAATTTTTTATAAAATTAAGTATTTTTAAGCTCAGGCTGACTAAGGATATATTTGTTTTTTTTGTTAACTCAGGGTAGATTAAGTGGTTTTAAAAGCTTTTTTTAACAGCCTAGTTTCTATTAGTTTAAAAACAACAAAAAATATCTTTAAAATAATTTAAAATGCCTATGATGACACATGATATTTTTAAACTAACTCAGGATAGTTATTTTGACTCAAAGAGTGGCAAGGCAATCCTGATAGCTTCAAAGTTGGTTGTTTTTTGAAAATTTGTTTTATAAAACTAAATAAAAAGTAAAAATCTGTTTTCATTAATTTTTAGATTATTAATTAAAAAAAATATGCAAAGTAGTATTGTATGGAATGTTGCAAGTCTAAAAATATGTCAGATAGGAAAATTATCTGAAGCTCAAAAACTTGAATTGAAAAATAGCAGACCAACACCAGATATTGCTATTACTCAAGACTGCAGTTCAAGTGGTATAAAATTTTAATTTTTGTTTATGTTTCAGATCTTCTTCATTTGTTAAGATATATTTTTACAGTTTTATATTGTAATATAGCCAAAAATGTAGAAGTTAAAACAAAAAAAAAACTAGCTCTTTAGATTCAAAACTTTTAATTTTAATACTGAAATTTTAACATTTTTATATAAAAGATAGAGATAGTATATTGAAAGCTGCAACAAACTAAAAGTATGAGTTATTTTAAGTTTAATACAATTCTTTTTTGCTGATATAAAATAGATATTAAACATTATTTAGAAATTGCACAGAGAAAAATGTTTTGATGTATTAATTGTTGTACTTAGTTGACTATTTATTTGTAGTTTAAGGCCATAGGGGGGGTAAGCCATGTTTTTTAGTAGTTGATCTTATTTGAAATATTTTTTTAAGCTTTAAGATGCTTTTTATTGTTTTAAAAAATTCGAATTATTTTTTGAGATATGACCAGTCAAAGTCGGGCTGCATAATAAGTTACCTATTGGAAGGAAAAACTAAAACAGCGAAAAAAGGCTAGTTTGTTTAAAATCTATCTACTAATACTTTTTTCAAGCAATCTTCTTCAAACTTTAACAGTTTAATCTTTATACAATAACAAAAAAACATTACTTGTGAATTTAAAAATTTGTAGTAATTTTTTGATTTTTGAAAAAAAACGACTGTATTTTTAAATTTTTTATATAAAATTTTTATTTATTTTAATTATCTAAATTAATAAGTACATTTTTTTCTTTTAATGTAAGGAACATTTTCTAAAATTTGAAGAAGATTGCTTGAAAAATGAAGGAGATAGATTTTTAGTAATTTCTTAAATTTCCGAGAAAATTGACCCCGAAAAAATTGCGGCCCAAAAGTTTTAATTTAAGGGATTTTTTGAGAAAAAAATTTGCGCACCCCCTGACCAAAATACCACGCTACGCCACTGAATGGTTGTACTATTTTTTCAGTAAATCAACAAAAAAAACTAACTTATCAAATACAGTCATAGTTGATTCAACAACACCAAAGTGAACAGCAAACTGTCCATAATTCCTAGTCGATAAATTAGTATTAAAAGTATTCCAGTTGAAAAAAGGATATTTCAGCTTAGGATCATATACTTCAAGATGGGTGAAATTATTCGTCTTATTTTCATGTATATTTTGTTGACATGAACCTATTAAAAAACTTCAAGTTTGAAAAAAATACTAAAATAGAACTTAATTGTATGAAGCAATTCTTTTTTTGTTTCTAATATTAATAAATTTTTTAAAGGAATTTAAACTTTAAGTAAGCTCTATCATTTTTTGGTACAAAAAAGACACAAATTTTAGAATCACATAGTTAAATAAATAATATATGATTCATAAAACAGTTCAAAGAGGGTACTAAAAAAATCAAACTTAAAATATAAAATGAAAGTTTGTGCTGAACAGATAATTATTTAAACTTATATATAGCATAAATTATGTCTTTGAAAAAGCTCTACTAATTTATCTATGAGTGATATTAATTATAAAATTGTAAATACTATATATCACTTTTTTAGATAACAAATATTACTATGTTTTAAAACAATGAAATATACTTTAAAATGTTTTTTTCAATTTTTTAAAATTATAAGAGATTATATTTATAATGAAAATTAGTCCAACTTTTACTTTTGTACTACACTTAAATGAAAATACCTAATCAAGTTCAATTTAAGTAATATAAAATAAAAACACAACTTCTTAGCAATGCAGTAAAAAAAATATTCCAGTGACAACAGATATAAAAAGTTCACTACCTTAGTAAACATACGTTTTGTAACTTTTTAATAAATAATTAAAAATATATATATCAAACAATTTTCAGTAGGCATATAAGGTGTAACATACTGTTGATTTCACTCGGACTGAAAATTATTTCTCTTTTTCCCTTCTTTTTTATACTGAAAAGTAGTATATTACTTTAAAAAGTTTAACTTATAACTATGAACGTAATTTAAATACACAATGTAGTTATTTAAATTGAATACACAAAGCAGTATGTTGACTTTGTTTAACAATATTTTGCAATAACTAATGTGAATATACTTTACTAACCTTGTTTTAAACACTTCTAGTAAATGGTTAGAGGTAGAATTAACTATCCCTTTGTTAAAAAAGTCTTGATTTTTTTGTGCATAATTTTTTTCATTACATTCCAGTCCTATGCTTCTCAACAATATTTTCAAGGCGTAGTTGTAATCATTGTTAAAAGTACCATCAGCTTCAAGTAATGGAAGCTTTAATGTCAAATATAATTTAGCATCATTAACTATAAATTTAAAAAAATTAAAGCTTATTTATATTTTTTACCCAAAAGGATTACGCTTTTGAGAAATTTTTTAATCAATTTTGTAAAACTGATATGTAAAAATTAAATTATATTTATTTATAAAAACAACTTTGATTTTTTAATTATAATGCACTTATTTTTTTTTTCAACTTAGCTTGAGTCAAATACAAAAGCACACTTTATACTTAAAGACCATGACATTAATGTGATTAAAAAATCTTATCGATCAGTGTACTTTTGTATTTCAATAAATTTAATAACTTATTTATCATAAAATTTAACGTAAACAACACATATTAAACAACTACCAAGCTTGCAGAAATACATCCATTTGAATGTTCAAGAGTCATTTTTGAAGCTAAATAGAAAGAATTTTCTCCTTGAACAAAGTTAAAGAAAGCCCCTTTGTGGTCCATAAAAGTTTTCATATAAACTATTTTTTCAGATTTTATGTCAAAACAATTGTCTTCAGCTGTGTGTACACGACACCCATTAGAATTGAAAGCATATCCATCATTTAAAATTGGCTGGAAGAATGCAAGTGTCAGCTTGTTGTTGTCAAAGACAAGCACTTTACCACCTTTCTGCAAATAAGAGCTTATCAATGAAAAAGCTTCTCTCACTTTTGAAGAAGTTTCACAGTTTAAGTTTTTACACCACAGTATCACAGCTTTGACAGAGTCTTGCCAAGGAGAGTTGATAAACTCGTCTAAACTATCTATTATTTTCAGATCGTATGCGTTAGGCGATAAAGAATCTAGCAAACGGGCTTCAGCAAGCTTAATAGCAGGTTCTTTTTGGTTATGTGATAACAACAACACATTTGGAAGTTTTAAAACTTCTTTTGAAATTTTTTTACTGTTACCTAGCATACTAAAATAACCTAAGTGCATGTTCCTAATTCGTTTTCTGAAAACAATATTATTCATGTTTTAAAAAAACTTTGAGCAGGTGATTGATTGAATTAGAGTTATTTATTTTGTGAGAGTTTTTTATTTGCAATTAACAAAATACTTTTTTGCTTTAGTTTGCAGTCAGTTAGTGCTGCCTCCTTACTTGAAAGAAAACAAATACTACTTCCTGGTTGTTGGACATAAACAGCACGATTTGGCTTGACAGACTCTAATTCTCCTTGGATAACTTTTTGTAAATGAAGTTCTGGACTAATGTAATTTTCCATATTAGAACAAAAACTAAAAATACATTCTGAAAACAAACATAATAAAAATTAGATATACTTATACTAGAATATGCTACATTGAATTTTTTTTCTTACTTTGAAAAACTTGAAAACATTAAATACTGCAATAAACAAGTTAATCCTAATACATCACATACTCATCATTTTGGTTCTCACTATCCCAGATAGCAATCAAATGAAATTTAAATAAATAATACTATACACATTAAAATTGTATTCTATAATGATAAAAATTTGTAACCTAACTTTAAATAATTTGTTGGCAAAAGTAAACAATTAAAATATTTAAAAAACTGTTTTCTTTCGAATGATATTAGTTAATATAAAATATTTAAATTTATGTATACTTTTAAAATAATTGTTAGTGTACTTACTAATTTTCATATGTGTAGACTATTTTGTTATTTTAAAAAGTTCTTTTAAAAAATTAAAACATTTGATTGTAGTGGACACTTTGATGAGGATGTACTTACTTTATGATTTTATTATAAAAAATACTTACTATGAAATTATCTAATACCCAATTAATAAAAAAAATATTATACCTTAACAGTTTTTTTTTCATTTATATAAATACTATGAAACTTAGTTTAGTTGTACTTTAAATAACTTTCAGCAAAGATTTTAATACTATAATTGAAAAACTTTAACTAATAGTAATAAAGAAAAAAAGATACTAAAGTAATTATTAATTTTCACTATTTTGTGAGAAAATATTAACTAAACAAAGTAGATCTATAAAATAGCTTTATTAATATATTAAAATTTCACAATAATTAATGTTTATCGTTAAACATTTCTTTGTAATACTTTAAAAGATATTACCTAAAAATACAAAACTTTAGTAAACATATTTAACTATTTTTTACCTATAAATGTTATGCCTTTCAGCTATTAATCAAATGAAAGCAAAGTAAGAAGTATTTTTTTACTGTCACACTTTTAACTTTAATTCATATTTATAAACTAGAAATTAAAGTAAAGCTTTAAAAAGAAAATTTAAGAGAAGATGAATATGTATTTATTTATTTACATAAATTTTAATACCTACCAAGATTTCCTAATTATAAAAATTGTTTAAATATTGTTAATGAAATAGTTTTCTTTCAAAAAACCACAAGCAACATCAATCTCAGCTTTTTTCCCAACAATCTTTTCAGTAAATATTTTTTCGTTTTTTTTTAAATACTCCAATTTTTGATCTATGTACTTTAAAGCTTCAGGGTAAGTGTAGTCTACATAATAACCCAGACCTATCAGCATGCATATTGTCTTTGTTTCTGGTACATTTGCTTGAACGTAAAATCCACAACCCAAATCTACTTTTGTTTTAATAATGTCCTGATTACTAGCATCCAGCTGGCATATTGTCTGTTTAAGCTTCTCATACTCAGATATTTCCTCATAAATCCTTTCTCTATTTTGCAGTAGAAATTTCAAATCTGGTTTCATCTTCTCATTAATAAAAGCTTCAAACTGTTTTGCTTTTTCGTTTATGTTCAATGCCATTTTGGATTTTACACTTATCTGAAATATAAAAAAGATAGTTTTTTGTTAGTACTTTATTAAGCTATCTAAAAATTTATACTGATTTAAAACCTAAATTTATGAGTTGAATGAAAAAACATTATTATAGTTATGTTTTTCTTATAATTTTTCTTTAAATTATTAAAAATTGAAAACTATTGTTATTTACTAACTAGAAACACTCTTCTTTGGTTTTTGATCTTATCTTATATAGTTTTTACTAAGCTACAAGATGCTTTTTACAAATTAAAAAAAATCAAAATAATTTTTGAGATATAGCCAGTCAAAGTCAGAGGCAACAATAGGATCCTTATGGGAGGTGCAAACTAAAATGGCAAATAACTAGATATCACTAAAATTCTATCTCCTATGTTTTTTGAGATAACTATCTTAAAGTTTCAGGAAATGTTCCTTCCAATAATTAAAAAGTTCTGTGAAAACAGAATTTGAAAAAATTAAAAATTAAAAAATTTATAACAAAAAAACAATAATTTAAAACAAAAAAAAACATCCCCCCATGCCCTTAACTTTAACTATTAAAATTAAAAACCTAGTAAGTTAATCTATATATTTCAGAAAAATACTGCACCCAGTAACGAATGTAAAGACAATGATACTATTTTCAAAAGTAAATGGAATGCAACTTCTATATTTTCATATTTTCTATAAATTTAAAATATTTAAAAGTTCATCTACAGCAGAGTTTCCTAATGTCAGCAATATTGCCCCTTTTGAACAATTTTAAAATCTTAGTGGGTAATACAAAAAAAAAATAGAAAAAGAGGAAATCTTTAAGTTACTGGCCAGTTTTATTTTGCATTTATGTTATCTAAATCGGAACTAAAAAAGTAAATTTTGCTTATTTACAAAACTGCACACGAACCCTGTATATTTTTTATTTAAAATATCATACCAATTTGAGTTTTCTGAATTTAAACTGTCATGCGACCTTTACAGACATTTACCTTTGTAACACTCTACTTTCAGAGTGCTAGATCAGAGAGTGCAAAACTACTAAAACTAAATACTTATTTGGAAAGAAATCCCAGTTTAATAACCTATTCAACATAAAACAAACTAATTCTCAAACTTAATTTCCATTTCAGAAAATTTTACACATTAGTTAACAGTAAAATTAAGATACTGAGCTTAAATTAAAATACTTTATATATTTTTCAAAAAACAAATATTATTTGTGCTGACAAATTCTGATATTTTATTAATATTGCCCTAACTTTAGTAAAAATAAAGCTACTCAATTGTTTATTTATTGATAAAGAGATCACAAATTAAATAACCTACTTGATAAATTGATTTTCAAATTTCTTTGAACATTAAAAAAAAATTCATTTATTTGAACTGACATTTTGCAAACATTAGAAAAAACTGATTTAGCCTTAGACATTCAAACCTTGTTGATTGCTTCTTTTTTTTTTGATTTAAAAATATCTAAAATACATATTAATCCAAAATTTAAAGTCTCTAGCTTGAATAATAACCGATCAGACTCAATACTTTGTATTCAAAAAAAGTAAAACTCAGAGAAATGTGGTTTTTAATGTTGAGATTTGAACATGTATGTGTTTGCCAAATGGTAAGCCAAAAGGTTTTTATCATTAAAAGTTGTAAAATTTTCTCTTTATTTATTTTTTATTAATTAAATGTTAACCACTAAAAAAGTGAAGTGAAATTATACGTGATGAAACCTTCTTGCTTAAGTTTTGCATACACTTTGTTATTGAAGATAGAAGAGTATACAATGATGATGTACCTTTTAAACTAAAAAACAATAAATAAAATTAATCCAGTTTTTTCTATAAAGTTGAAATTGTTCATAGAAATCCTGTGTAGTGTAGTTGTAAATATAATTCTGCTATTTGTAATCGAGTTGGGTTTTTTTCAATGAAAAAACTTGGTAGAAGTTTCAGAGAGATATAAATGTATTATTCAAAAAAAGTTTTACTAAACTTTGTGTAAAAAACAATAAATTTTAAAACCACAAAGTTCTCTAAATTATAGAAAAACGACTTAACTAAGAAAACAAACTTGTATTTATCTAATGTAGTTTAGGCAAAAATTTTTATCAAAAATTTATGATTAAATTTTTTTTGTACATGTGTCAACCATGTGATGTTTACTGTTTTCTATATTTTTTTTGCAGAAATTAAGTTTTTTTTCTTACTTGTTTAAATTATATTTTAAATTGACTATAAAAGATTTAAAAGTTTAATTTGTTAAAAAACTTTTTAACTTTTACTAATGTTATTACACTAAAATAGTTGTGTAACGATCTTTATCAAGAATTTAAAATAGTTTTTAAAAGTTAATGTGTTTATTATAGTAATAATTTAGTGTGCTTTGACAACAGCTCTGGTGGAAGTGATCACATAGTTGGATTTTTCTGTGATTCTTGGTTGTTAATAGTAAATTTAAAAACTTGAAAACTTGCTTGGGGATTTGAGCTTTATAATTTCCTCACACTTTGTGGTTTTTACTGTTTAGTTTTTAGCCTTTTTAGTATTCTCAGGGTTGCCAATATTTGTGTAAAACAACTGTCCTGAGTGACCTTAATCGGTCCTGAGATTTTCAAATCCTTAAAATATATTTTAACTTTATTAAATCTTAATAACTTCCTTCATTTTCATGTAAGTAGTTTATATTATGATTTGTTATTTTATTTTGTATTTTTGCTTTAATTTATTTAATTTTGACTAAATAATTACATATATTATATGTTTTTATAACAGTTGGATTTAACATTAAGTATTTTATCTATTATTAACCATCAACTTATAAAAATCTATAGCAACTATTTTATACTTTTACTGTTTTAATGGACACATGTATATAAGTACTTAAGCTTCTATTCTTTCCTTACAGTACTTGTTTTTTTACAGAGCTCAGTTGAAGTGTGTTGACTCGTTTATTTAACACACAGAAACATATGTCAGTGTAATAAAAGAAGGATACTGTATAGTTTTTTATTATTATATATTCCAGTGAACTTGTTTTGCTTGAATCTTTTGTTAACAAACGCTTAAATTTATATTTTGAATAGTTATTCAAAATATCCAGAGTTAACCTGATTTATTTTGACATTTTCTAAAACTTTAAAATATCTTGAGTAATCCTATGAGCTAATATACTTGATGTATTTAACTTTTAGTCAACCAAAAAAAAACTATCTTGTAAACAAAAAAAAAACTTAAGTGGCATCAGGAAGGTAATACTACAAATGATGTAATACACTAACTTCTGCCCAGAAAAAATTTATCATTGAAAAGGGTAAAACTAGTGATGTACCGGACTCACTATCCGGGTCCGGGTCCGGCCGGATATTGCCATTTTTGTCTGATATCCGGATCCGGCCGGATTCTAATTTGAAAAAAAATTCCCATCCGGTTCCGGCCGGATTCTAGTTTGAAAAAAAAGTCCGGGTCCGGCCGGATCCTAACAAAGATCCGGCCGGACCCGGATCTAGTTAGTAAAAAAGAGCATACTGAAAAGTATTTTCTAAAAACAAACCCTGTGTAAATTAATAAGAGTCATTTTCGTCAGTTAAAATTAAACACCTACCGTGATTGGCTCATTTTGTACACGTGACTAATTTACATTTGTTTACATTTAAACTATGAAATAAACATTTCAGAAAAGCAACTCTTTACATATGTTGTAAAATTGAAAACTTTGGAATGAATACTTGCATTATTTATTTTTTAAAGTTGAGCTCAGAGAATATTTAGAGTTAATACGGTTGAATGTACGAGCCAATGAGAATCATATAACGAAATGTTTCAAACTAAATACTGATGCAACAAAACATCAGAACATGATAGATCGTTTATATGTAAGCAGTTACTTAGTTTTGTGTGCAGCTGAAGCAACAAAATACCTTGAACTTTTTTGTGAATGCTTATTGTAAGAAGTGTTTTGTTTTAAAAGTGAATATTTCAACAGTTGTTTAATTGTTTAAATATTTAAGCCAGGTTTATAGTTTAATAGTTTGTTAAAAATTTTACAGTATTTTGTTTACTTAAAGTTTTATTTAATTTTTAGTTTATTGTTTAAAGTCTTTTGATATGTATTTAAAAAGCTTCCAGTTTTTAAAGTGTTACCAAAGTAATTAATAATTTTGTATATGCTAGTATTTCTTGTTGTGTTTTATATAAAAGATTCATCACTTAAAGCTGTCGTGTCTGATTATAGAAAATAGTCTCAGTTAGAATTTAGTATTTGTTAGATATTAATTAAATAAGGTAGGATTTAATTATGATGGGCAGTACTAATAAGTTAAGTGTACCACAATCAGTCCATAACTTTACTACCAAATCGTCAACCTTTGCTAGCTGTTCTACTGATTATTAGATTAAAGTAATTTTTTCAGTTTTTAAAAACTCATTCTGACTCATGCTTGTTTATACTCACTCTAGCTAGTTTTATTGACTTATACAGTGGCAACCCTGCTAGTTTGAAAATTTTTGGGAATTTTAGAAAATCTTGGACTGTCTCAGGCTAGTTTAGTTTTTTATAAAAACTCAGGCTAGCTTTCTTTTAGATTTTGAATGAGTTTGAGCTGATCCAGTTTTTAATATTTTGTAATTTTCTAGTATATTTTGTTCAAGAACTTGATTTCAGATTTTTAATTGTAAATAACACTTAAATTTGTAAACCTTGTGGCTAGCTGTTCTACTTATTATTAGATTAAAGCTCTTTTTTTCAGTTTTTAAAAACCTCATTCTGATTCAGGCTAGTTTATACTAGTGATGTACCGGACTCACTATCCGGGTCCGGCCGGATATTGCCATTTTTGTCTGATATCCGGATCCGGCCGGATTCTAATTTGAAAAAATAGTCCGGATCCGGTTCCGGCCGGATTCTAATTTGATAAAAAAGTCCGGATCCGGTTCCGGCCGGATTCTAATTTGAAAAAAAGTCCGGATCCGGGTCCGGCCGGACCTAAAATTGTGAGTCCGGTACATCACTAGGTAAAACCTGAGACTGATTTTTATTTACCATCAAAAAACACCACTGGTTCTTAATGGTTTCATTTAGGCACATAGAAAAACTTGGCTTATATTTATTTACTTCACTATAAAAAGTACAACAAAAGTGTAAGTAGTTTGAAAATGACAAAAAAAGTACTAAATGTTAAAAGCTTATTCAAATACAAGTGGGAATCTTTTATGTTTAAATTTATAAATAATTTTACCAGTAAATTTTAAGTGTTACTAAAGTATATAGTCATTCAACAAGGTCCTCAAAAATAAAATTTTTCTTACCTAGATTTAAATACAGTAATGGTCATAAATCACTAGCTTATCAAGGTAGTAAGCTTTGGACAGACCTACCTATTAATTTATAAGACCATAGCCAACTTGGAATGTTTCAGGTTGAACTGAAGGAAAATTTATTACATGATCAAATAATTAAATAGAGTTTACATAAGACAGGGTTCCCACTAAAAATTTGAAAAAAAATTGTAGGGAAATCCATAAATATAGCAAATTTATATAAAATTATAAAAGAAAAAGAATTTTTAACGTTACAAACATATTTTCTAGGGACATAAAGTAAAATATGTCATTAACAGTTTATAAGGACAGTATTAATAAAAAATTTACATGAGTTTGAGGGTTTTTGAGCTTTAATTTTAATTTAATAAGCAAACTTTAGATATATTATATACTTAACATAAAAAAGAAAAAAAAAGAAATTCCACTAGGTGATGGCACGGAGTTACAGTTTTGTACTGAGATAGCAAAGTTTTGAACCATAAATAATAATGAAATTTTTTTATGTGTTTTTTACCACCTGGTGTTGCTGTTTTGGCTATCAAAATTCAATTACTAAGCAATGTAACGTGATTTCTACGGATTTTCAAATATTTTTAAATTTTTTCTAAGGATCTTTCAGAATATTGCAAATTTCTAGGGATTTATAGGAAATTATAGGGATTTATAGGGAAGTGGTAATCTGATAAGATGAACATAACTTTTTTGACAATATTTATAAGGAGTAGATTAGTATTTATTTTTCATCTGAGTAAGTGTTTATGTTTTTTTGAGTATAATGGGTTTCAATAGCCTTGATCCAGTCTAGTTTGCAGAAACTTGTAAATTTTTTTTTAGTTTGTTAGTGTATTAGTAAACAATTTCATTAAATAGTCTACATTTTATCTGTGTAAATAAACTTATTAATCTCTTTATATGTTTTGTCAAAAAAAAAAAGAATATTTAATTCTTAAGCTGAAATTACTGATAAAATTTTAAATTGGTAACAGGTTGACTTATTTTATGATTATTATTGCATTTTAGTTTTTTTACAAAGAAAATTAGTTTAATATTTCAAGTGTTTTTTGTGCTTGTTTACATTGTTAGTTTGGTTTGGTTTAACTTTTAGAGGCTGATATTTATTCAAATTTGTAAAACTTATAGTTTTAATTAAAAGTGTATACTTACCAATCTTTTTCTTTTATTTAATATTTTTATATACTACAGCTTTATTTCGTTTTTTATTTTCAAAATGTTATAGCTTCATTCAGGGTATTACTTATTTCAAAAGAAATAAAAATAAGTTGATAGTAGAATTTAAGTTTAAAAAAAAACTTTTTAAAACTTGAAATATTTTATTTTATTTTTTTTTCAATCATAGAAAATTTTTAAAAGGTTAAATTATTTTCTAAAGTTATTGATAAATTTTAATTTAAAAAAACATTTCAGATTAAAAAAATTACCTTTAAACATATAATTCAAGATATATTTTATGTTTGTTTAATGTTAGATAGTTACACTTTTTTTTTTAATATTTTTGTTTAGGAAAATATTTAATGTTTTAAAGTTTAATATTCTCATTTTTCATAAATTATTTTATCTTATTTTTTAGCTCATTATAGTTTTGATTAAAGTTGGATATAGGACTTAATGACAAAGAGGTCTTTTTGTGTAAAGAAAAAAAGAAAAATGTGAACTCTAACAACTAAGGTCAATGGATTGGTGTGGAGAAAGACATTTTGGTCACTGAGCTGCACACCATTTGCTTGTAACTAATAATTTGAGCTAACTTTAAAACAATAAATTTGTTTAAAACTTGTGTACCCAGGTCTTTGGTCGAAAGAATTTTTGAGCATTTTTTTTTTGTTCAATAAACATATATTATTTAAAACATTTTATTACTGAAATACTTCTTTATTTTATAATTCGAACTTTTATCATAATGTTTAAAAATGTATAATAATTTTTTTTACACATATTTTCTCCAGTATATGTTTAAGTTTTTAGGATAATTTCCTTACTAATTTGATTGCACACTTTTTTGAAGCAAAATACAATAAAATTACCTTTTTCGATAATAAAAACTTTGTGTATGAAGGTAGAGAATGCAGTAGCAAGCTTCAGCAGGTTGGCTACAATAATGCTGTTGCAATAATCTCATAATTATAATATTTTATTTTAGCGTTTCGCAACACATTTACTTAAGCTTGAAATTTTAAGAAAAAAATAAATAAGCGTTTAACTACTTGTTTTGATTCTTAATCTGAGGAGAATTTTTAAGTTATGTTATGGCAATGGCAAAACAAACACAGGCCCTAAAGTACACTAAAATAGCTTGTATAAAACTAAGCTTATTACTAAAATTATTTAGCAGCCGTCACTTTGTCAGTTTAATTGAATAAGTAAAATTAGTTAGTAAAAGATAACATAATAATCAAAATTACTTATTTTCACTCACGAAAGTTTTAAAATCTTGCATGTTAGTTTCTATAATTAACAAAATAGCTTATTTTTAGTTATTTTTACAAATTTTTTTAAGTAAAAATAACATAACATAAAAGACGTAACGTAAATCTTCTATTAGACTAGTAGGAGCAAGATAATTACTTTTAAAAAAATTAGATAACTACAACATTTAGGTATAACTGTTTTAGAAAAAAAAACTTAGTTGTAATTTTCAATTATTGTTTATTGACTTTCTTAATAAGATTTTGCACGGAAGGTTATTTTTGCACGAGAGTAACAAAAACATAAATAAATAATAAGAATAAAAAAAGAACAGAAAAAAAGATATATTAATGAAAAACAAAAAATAAATTACTGACCAAGGGTAAGGGTTAGGGGTAACAATGATCGTAAAAATAAAAAACAACTAATTAAAAAAAAAAGTATAAACAAAAACAAATTAATAAAAAAAAGCTACTGATTGAGGTTAAGGGTTGGGGGTAACAGTGACAGTAAAAAAAAAGATAAAAATAAAAAAACTAATAATAAAAAATATATATGTACTAAAATTCAAAAAAAAAAAAAATTGATAAAAAAATTCAAAAAAAAAAAATCAACTCATGCAAAAACGTCTCCGTGCAAAATTGTCTGCTGGTGAAAAAGTGTTTTCGTTCGCCAAAGTGTTTTCGTGCATATTTATCTTCGTGCATTTTTTTACGCACGTACAAATTTGACGGGTAGCTGTCAAATTTGCACGCGGGGACAAAATACAAAATTGAACAAATTAACTTTTGCACGAAGACACTTTTGCACGAGGGGATAAAATTGCACAAAAATAAAATTGCACTGAGACATTTTTGCACGAGTTAATTTTTTTTTTAATTATTATTTTATTTTTTTATTCATTTTATTTATTTATTTTTTAAATAATTTGTTTACTTTTTTTTTACTATCACTGTTACCCCTAACCCTTACCCTCGGTTGGTAAAATACTATTTTTAAAAGTTTTTTTCATTAAGTTTTAATTATTATTTTTTTTACTCTTACTGTTACTTTTTACCCTTACCCTCGGTCGGTAGCTTATTCTTTTAATCGATTGTTTAATTTTAATTTTTTTTTAATATTAATTTCTATTAATTATTTTTTTTACTATCACTGCTACCCCTAACCCTTACCCTCAGTCAGTAATTTTTTATTTATTTTTAAAATTATCTTTATTATTTTTTCTGTTTTTTTTCAGTATATTTTACTCCCGTGCAAAAATATAATTTGTGCAAATTTGGTTCTGTGCAATTTTGTGAACTCGAGCAGTTTTGTTCTCGTGCAATTTAGTAACATCGTGCAATTTAGATCCGTTCCCAAATTTGACCGCTACCCATACAAAATTGTTGTTTTACAATAAACCTTCGTTTGAACTGTTGTAGTTAATTATTTTTTTCAACATACAGTTCTAGCATAAATATTTATTTAACTATATAAACAAAAGACGTTTAAAAAAAATTGTTTGAATGTTTATTTTTTTAAAGTTGTTTTTACTTTCAAAGTTATTAAGGTTAACTACTTTAAAATATTTTAAAAGTAAATGTTAATTTATTACTAAGAAAACCTAACAGTTAAGAAAACAAAATTTTAATGTGCCTGTTTGGTAACTGTTGATAAGAATTTAAATAATCAATTTGCTTTAAAGCATTAGTTTTGAGGGCAAAGTTTTCAAAATAGTAACATTAAAGAATTCTTATTAATGTTCAGAAAAAGTTTTCTTTCAAAACGGGTTCAAAGAATTATATCTAAAATAAAACAGTTTTCTATAAAATAATGATAATGTATATCTAAAAGTTCTAGTTCTTTTTTACAAAAGTAGCTAAAAGTTTAAAAAAAACTACATACCAAAACTAATCTTGAATTAAAAGCAAATTTAAGTATTAAGGTACGATACTTCGTAACATCTATATTTTACTTGAAACTCAAACTGTTTTAAATTTAAATTTTGACCATACCTTTATGATCATCAGATCAAAAAATCTTCATGGGGATTAAATATATATTCGAGTGCAACCGATGAAACTTAAGATATTTGATTTACAGTAAGACTACTCTTATTATCATTAAACTGTTTTTAGAGTGATTGAAGTTTAAGAAATAAACGAAATTCTCATAGGGAATAAATGTACACAATTTAGCGTTGATATTTTTCATCACTTTGTTTAATAAACAATTAGTATTTATTTATACTTTTATATAGACAACGTATTAAACGTTGCACATCGAATTCATCAAACTCTGCGTCACAAATTTATTTGCAAACAGTCGTTTATTGCAACAAGTGAAGGGTTTTACCAACAAACCAAACTTAGGTTTGTGTCTACTAGTAGGTTTTGGTCTGATAATCTAAGTCCTATGGCCAAAACTTCACGTAAAAAATTGTGTTTTGTTTGCAGCAAATCAACGTTTAATTTTCTTAGAACTTCGTACTTTACGCTTTTAACCATTTTAATTAGTTTAATTTAGATTTATTTGATTAGGTTTACTCTTTTATTAGATTTTATTAAAATCTACAATAAAGCAAATCTTAGGTTTTTCTCGGAAAAAATATTATGACATCATATTTTCATATAGGTATAAAAAGGTATTACACTATGTATATACAAAAATTAATGTTATTATTTTTCAGCTCAAATATGTGGTTGACTAAGATTTATTAGCATTTTTTGATGAATTTAGAAGTATTAAACCCAGAATCTTGTACTTAAAAATCCATTAAAAAGTAGTTTGAACTGTTTTAATCAAATTTAAAATATAATTAAACCAACCTAACATATCATCTTGCTAAGTATAAAACCAAAGTTTAAACAAAAAATAACATTGTGGTTTATATACTAAGGAAAAATACATTAAATGTTTCTTATTAAAGTTTAAGAAAAGCTTACATTTTTTAAATTATTTAATTTTTAGCAAAAGTTTACTAAACTCAGTTTGATTTCTATTTTTAAATGGTAACTTATGATACACAGAAGTTTATAGAACAGCTTCTTTTTAAAGTTTATTTTATAGTTCAAATATAAAAAGTAATAAAATACTAGTAATAGAAATGGATTACAAGTACTACAAGGATTAGTCTAAGTTTGTTTTAGTTTTGACTTATACAAATAAGTTTACGATGTGAATATAGAAGATTGTAAAATTTATAAATAATGAACATTTAAAAGAGGGGTCGGCCAACTGCGACTCTTGGACAAAGTGTGGCCCATCAACCAAAAACTTTTGGCTTACGACGCACTTTTTAGTTATAAAACAACTAACACAGCAGAACTAAGTTCAACAATATTTATAACAGAAGCTTAAAAGTATGCATTTTTTTGCTTTTGAAATTATTCATATTTTATATTTTTTTCTTTATACAATTGCTTTTGCTTTTATATTTTGAATTTATACTGTATTACTTACAAAATGCTGTGGACAACAAAACACTTTTAGTTTTTGAATTAGGCGATGATTTTTTTCATTTAATTTATAAAAAGATGCCGACCTCTAATATATAATATTAATTTTTTTTTAATTTAACAAAAAAATTTATAAAACTTTAAGTGACCTTTGTCTTACAAAAATGTCTTATGAACAAAAAAAAATCATAATTGTATCATTCAAAGTTTTACGTTTTTGCCAAAAATTTATTTTTTAAATTAATGTTAGTAGTCAAATTAAGTTATATAATAAATGTGTTTTTAAAGGTTAGTTAAAAAAGTTTTATTTTGGTTTTTGTTTAGTTGTAAAACTTTTTCGATATAATAATTGGCTGTGTAACTTCACCTGCCGTATATTTTTGCTTTTTAAAGACTTGTTGAGTAAAATATTAAATTAAAAAACATCATATTTTATATAATATATACTCAAGATATTTAAATTTTATTTTCCCTAAGAGTTTTTGTAATAAAACGTTTTATCTGTTTAATACTGGTTAAAAATATAATATAAAGTATTCATTTTGTAATGTTTAACAAAAACAATTATTTTGATTGCATACTTTATTGAAACTGCACAAACAATGAATGACATATAAACCTACAGAAAATCAGTTAAAACTTTGAACCTGCTATGATTCTTTGTACATTTATCGCATATCTTCGCAATATTTTTTTAGACCTTAACAACTTCGTTTCAGTTTTTATGTGGTACTTGATACTGTGTGCTAGAAACAGTACATTTTGCAAAAAAAAATTTTTTTTTAACTACGCGTTTTAAAGTCGGTTTATTTTATTTCTAAACGCGAAGATACTGGCCAGGTGACTGTAATTTAAACTTGAAACAAAACAAACTTGTTGTTATAAAT
This sequence comes from Thalia democratica, assembly GCF_965202585.1. Classification (NCBI taxonomy): domain Eukaryota; kingdom Metazoa; phylum Chordata; class Thaliacea; order Salpida; family Salpidae; genus Thalia; species Thalia democratica. The sequence goes on from NC_139165.1 coordinate 68,477,334, forward strand.
TACTACTTCTACTAATTTTTATATAAAACTTTGAGCAATATATTAACTTGTAATCTTGAAGTAGGCAGCTGTAAAAATAGATTTGTTTTTATAATAAATCTGTTTGGTAATAGATTTTTTTTACTAGTTTTTAAAATTAGACATTAATTCAAAATACAGTTAAAACTTTTTCTTTAAACACCTATATATATATATATATATATATATATATATATATATATATTTTTATTTTTTTATACTAGTTTTAGTTTTTGAACCGAATATAAAATATTAAAAGAAAATAAACTATAATTGAAATAAATACTAATTTGTTGTTTTGTTTAATACAATTTGTATGTTATGTAGGTATTTTTAAGAATTTTTAGAATTGAAAAAAACTTTATGCAAATAATATGATGGTAATATCTTAATATTCTTGCAAATTTATTTTGTCGTGAATAACACTTTTAATTCGTCAGTAGAAAAACTAGTCTTTTAAAGTCTGTATTTAAAATAGATTTTGATAATAGCTGGATTTTCGTAGTCTGTACACCGTATGCAACTAATTTTTATTTTATATATATATATTTTTTAGTTTGTACTCAATTGTAACATTTAACTTTTATACTATTTTAAGCGTCAATAATTTCTATCTTTGCATCGTCAACTAAAATGAATTTTAACTGGTCAATTATAAACTTTAAAGCTTATGAATATCCATATAATAGAGTATGAAAACTTACTTCAGAGTTTAACTGACTATATAATCAAAACTTTAATGTAAACTATTGAAATAGTAAGTATTTTGCTAAAATATAGTTAAAATTTTTCGAAACTTATAATAAAATATTTAAGTTTATTGTTCAATTGCAAATGTGTTTATGTCTTAGGTCTAAGTTATTTTTCATATACTTGCCTTAAGGACGCTTATTTTACAAATAGAAAGTAACACTTGTAAATTTATAAACCTAGAATCTTTCTTTTTTAGATTCATTTTATCTTTTTATTAATAGAATTTTCCTATGCTAAAAGGACACTAAAATTTAAAGCGAAATTTTACTGTATAATATTGTTAGCTTTTATGGGAATTGAAATAATGAAATTTATTTACTTTGCCATTAGTCGTGCACCGTAGCGTAAAAAGTAAGCTCATTATGCACACTTACAAATTTGTCATGGATAAAGTTAAAAAAAAACATAGGCAAAAATATTTAGTCATAATCGTGTAAGTGCAACAAACAAACTTAAAAATTACAAAAGCAAATATTTAAACGGGTAATTTTTTACTGTTCCAATTGATTTAGCTTAATACAAAACAAATATCCTTTTTTGAATGCAAATTAGATTAACCACAGTTTTAAGGGTAGTCTGTTATTTTAAAAAGAATGTTTCAAAAGTTTTTTTTCTAATTGGATAATAACGCTAAAAACTAATAAAATATAAACAACTAATAAAAATTTAAAGTTAATCGTTTACTAATAAACATCCTAGCAAACAAGTTCACTGGAATATATAATGACAAATTTAAACAGTACTCTTTTTTTTTTTTAAATAACACACGTTTCTGTTTGTTAACAAGGTAACACACTTCAATGGAGTTATGTAAAAAATAAACACTGTAAGGAAAGAATAAAAGCTAAAGCAGGTGTATCTAGTATATGTATGTATTTTACTTTATCATAATTTAGACTTAAGAATTACAAATATTATATACTTTTGTAAGTGTCGGGTTTAAAACTATATATTGTATCTATTATTAACCATTAATCTACAAAAGTCTATGGTATTTATTCTTACTTTTAATAAACACAAACATATATATTTATATATATATATATATCTACTTAGCTTCTATTCTTTGCTTACAGTATTTATTTTTTTACAGAGCTCCGTTGAATTGTGTTAATTTGTTAAAATAAATAAAGAGTACTTTTTAAATTTGTTATTATTAAAATTCAAATAGCAACCGGAATACAAGAAACAAAAAAACAATCACTTTATTTATATAATTAAAAAAAAATTCACTTATAAAAATGTTTTATAAAATTTGTTGTTTCAAAAAAGTTTATATCAAGTTATACGGTAGCTTTTCTATCTTAATAAACTACATAGCATATTTATTTTTATAGCTTACATAAAGCTTTTTATGTAGCTAAAAAAGATAAACATAATCTAGTTTCAAATAATAAAAAAAGTATTTCAAAGAAAAAAAAGGCTATACGTAAATTTAAAGTACTCAATGTTTAACTAATAAAATATATAACAATAATAGTACTAAAGCTTGTAAGTCAGCAAAAAACAAAAAAATCAGTTTAAGTATATTTTCTCATAAGTATAACATTTTACTTAAAATCGATGAAGTAATAGTTTGGGAGTGAACTATTTAATTACATTGTTGACATTAATTTAGTAAACACATACCGGTTTTTGATAGTTGTTTCTATGGTAATTTATAGTTGATAATATTCGTTCTTGCTTTATCTTTAACTTAATCATTAATTTACAAAACGTAAATTAGTCAAGCTACGTTGGGTTCAGCGATATTTTTTAGTTTAGTCAATTTTTTAAGTTTAGTTATTTTTTAGTTCAGTAATTTTTTCTCCATGATCTATCTAAATTATATTCAAAAATAATCAAATATACATTTTAAGATATAATCAGTAGTTCAACAACTACTTATATGATTACAATTGCATGCAAAATGTTCTGTTTTATCTATATTTCGAGTATTTTGGTTCAAAATGATCAATCAAAAAAATCTAGAAAATAGTATTTCTATTTTTGAACTGCTGAAGATATTAACGTAATACAGAAACTTTTGAAAGCTTATAGCTTTTTATAAAATTTTACAAGTTGTAGACCAAAAAAGGTATACTATCAAATCAACACTTCCCTGTATAGTTATTTTTTTACAAATTTAGCTATTAGTTTATTTTTTTATTTTAAATTAATTTTATTCAGTATACTTCAAATTTTAAGATAAATTTAAGTTAACAAATTTAGTACATAATGATAAACACTAACTTTATTTTTGTGATTTTGTGCAAACTACTCCTAAAATGATGAAAGCTATCTATAATAGTCTTAAATTTAGATATGAAACGGTGTCTAGAGTTTATCTAATTGTCCCTTATTCGATAAAAAAACCAACATGTTTACTTTAACGATAGTTTTAAATAAGTGTTAAAAAAGCTTTATTCATACAGTTTTCATTCCTAAATTAATAGTTTAAGATTTAGCTCTATGTATGCTTATTTTATTTAAAACAGACTTTTTAAGTGAAACGATAGTTATATTAGCATTTATTCAAATAAAACCGGTTTCAACTGTTTATTTAATACTTATAGTCTTTTTTCAATATTTAAAAATAAAATAAAATGTTTTTTTATTGTTTACCAACTAGTTTATACGGAGACTTGTGATTAAACAAACAGATTAAAGTTTATTATCTTTGAAGCTAACTTTAAAAATATTTTAATCTGTTTTTATTTTGGCGGTCACATAGTACTTCAGTTAAATGTTATCTTAAAACTTTTAACCTTAAACTTAACTTAGTCTAGCAGAATATTATTGACAACTAAAAGTACTTGACAGCGAAAGTGATAACCTTTAATTAGTTTTAAAAATATTTTTATTGAAGTACTTATATATGTTTTAAAATTCGCATGTCTGAAGTTTTTTTAAGTGTCTAAAAAGTTAGATTAGTGTTTTAGGCTGCTATTAACCATGTTTCTACTTCAAAGATATGAAGAAAAAAATAGTTTATATTGTAAAAAGACCTACCTTAAACTGAAATTTAGCATATTTTCTAAAAGCTAGCTTTTTGTGTATTAAAAATAGCTTGAGCTTAAATTTTTTTGAATTCATTGTGTTTAAAAATTAATATCTAATAAAAAATAAAGTATTTTTTTACAATTTTGAAAGTCTTATCGAAAGTACGGATTTTATCTTTTTTCGATATTTTCAACTTATTCTTCGTGGGAAAATCTTGACTTGCCTATTTCTACAACAAAAAATTGCAAATTGCTCATTCGTCAACACCCTTATGCAGTCGCTTTAACACCAATAAAACACAATTGAGCAAGCATTGCTAATCTCAATACCATGACACGACACTTATACGCGCACAAGGCTCATCAAGGGCTGCTCGCAAACACATAGTCCAGATATTTCTTTCAACTGCTTCCGACTTGAGTTAAAAAATACAAACAAGTTTTCAAGTGCTACCAGATAAAACCGACCGAGCTGGCTGATTAGTCTAATCCCGCTGTGCGCTGTAAAACCTAAACGCGCTAGCTTGTTGTTGTGCTAGATAACGGCAAATTAATCAAAATCTGACAGCCGTATCCAGATAAACTTCATAACTCTTTCTAGTCGCATGTTTGCTAATCCAACCCGCTGATACGCATGTCTAAGCGTCGGCCCCTGCTTGTTTTCGTCTTCTGAGTACGGGTAAATACCTGGTTCTTTAATTCTCGAAAATTTAAATAAAAGCTATAATTAAACATTTTACAAAGTAAAGTCAACGCGGTTAGTTCTTCTAGCAAAGCCTTTTTTTTTGTCAGAGAGGTTTGTGCAAAAAGTAGTTATTTGTGTTTGTTTTCGATGTATAAGCCTATCTAGTCTTAATTTTATGCATACTTTTAAATTTGTTGAGATGTTTCTTACAAAAAAAACTTAATAAGAAGATTTAGATGGCCTTTGACTTCTACACCTGTTGATAAAGGTTAAAGTTACTGTTTTAAAAGATTAGCCAGTTTTTATTTTTCCGATAAAACAAATGGTTTGTGAGATTTAAACTGTTGATATAAAACGTGATGTAAGGCCATTACTTAAAATGAAATTATTATTTTGGGCTATAAATGTTTTCAAAAAGATTTCGGTTCTCTCCATTAAGCAGGACTGCAGTCTCTTGTTACACACATTTATGTAGTTATCGCCGCAATTTGTGTCATTACGACGCGAAATAAGGCTTTAACTTTTATGTCATTATTGGTAGTTTTTCAATGTTTTTACTTCCGTAAAAAATAAGTCGTGGTCATTTACAGGTGACTAATGACAAAACTAAAAGACGAAAGTTCAGTAATTTTGCAATTAGTTTGGGTCTTCTATAGAAAAATGTTATCAAACTTACTACAAAGGTAACTTATGAGTTTCCAAATTTCACTTAGATGTCCTTTTGAAAGATTTCAGTACAAAACTCAAATAGACTTAAAAGTAGTTTGAGTTTAATCCTAATCACTTGATAAAAATTAAAGTTAGTCTGTTTATTGTTTTAGTACTGATAACTTAAGGTCAAGTAAGTATAAATTTTCTAGTTTCGACTAAGCAAAGAGTGTCTACACGTTTTTTACAGTTTTTCTTTTGGAAAATAGAAAATAAAAAACGCTAGACAGTATTTTTGATTAAAACCAGAACTAATTTTGTAAAAAATGATTGATAGGTTTCAAAGCAAATAAAAATGTAACCGAACTAATCAATACTAAAGTTAAAAACTAGCCTGTTTAAGTTTACTTTTACTGACCCTTGTTGCTATTTTAAATCTGTCATAAAACTCTCCCTATAAACACTGAAATGTAATTATAATTTGAAAGTTTAAGTTGAATACAGGCCAAGCGTAAATCAATAAAATATTATGTATACTGAGAATACCGCAGCGTGTTAGTTTATAGTACAAAAACTTTAAATCCATCAACTTCACAAGCAGTTCGAGTTTTGCATCAATATCAGTAATCGAACCCTCCAAAATGAAGTGAGATAAATTACTTTTTTGTAATTGTTAACATTTGCTTGTGTTAATAAACATGCGGTTTATTTACTAGCAAGAAACGTAATGTTTGTTTACATTGTTGAAATTGAGAATTTCGCTCGCTTACCCTACAGCTTCTATTGTTTACTGGTAACACCCTCGGAGTTTATATTAAATCTAAGCAAGAAACAATTTATTTTTATTACTTTTCTAGTGATTAATTAAAATGCGTAAGAAAAGGTTTTAATCGAAATAGTTTAGCTTATTTAGAATTGAAACTTTGTGCAATATAAAAACTTGTATTGACATTAAAACATAGCTGAAAACAGTTTTTGTTTATTTATATTGGAGTAAAATAGAAATAGAAGAAAGTTTGTTATTTCTGTAAATTTTAGAAAAATACTTTTGTTCTATTTAATCTTTAATTTAGTTTTGGTCATAAATAAAAATATAAAATTTCTACTTTTCCAATAGCTTTTAAGTAATAATAATAAAGTTTTAACAGGTAACATTTTTGTTTTCCAGGTTTTAAATTACTGTTTACTTAGAACCCAAAGCAAGTATTAAAAAATAAACTTATAAACTAGAACTATACTTAAATGTTTGTTTACTAAAAAAAAACATTAGTTTTAGGAAAAAAAATTGTAAATAGGTTAGAATGAGGTAATAAAATCGGATTTAGAACTTAGGTTAATAAAAATAAAGGATGAAAACTGACTTCAAAAATAATTGTATTTAGTCAAAAGCATTTAATCAGTTTTCAGACAGTTATTTAACTGTACTAAAAGTAAGCTTAATATTATCTACAAAGTTTTAGTTTAAAACAACTAATAAATTTTATTTTAAGTTTTGTACTTAGTTACGATAACATAATCTAAGCATACTGAAAAAAAAAACAATTAAAGCTTAAAATTAAATTCAAAATTATTATATAAATCAATAAAAAATTGTAATTAAATAACCAAAGGTTGTTAACTCGTTATTGCACTAATATAATTTTTTGTATTTAATTTCTAACATTAAAAAAAATCTTTTGAAGAACAAGCTATAAAAAGTTCTATTATTTGAAATTTATACTAATTTCTAAGCTTAAGCTTATATTAAACTATTATTTATGCTAAATTGTCAGTGTTTTCACATATAAAAGTATAAAAAATTTGATTTAAACTAAAACAATAATTTACTTAATGTTTTATTTTAATTTATCGTTTAAAAACCTAAAGTTTTGTTTAAGTAAATGTATCCTTTTCCGTATGTTACTTATAATAAACAAAATCATTAATTTGTAACTTAAGTCAAAAGAAAACTAAATTATTTTACTTTACATTGAAAATAAGCTGTTAACCAATAATATTTAGTTATTTCAAAAACTTAAAACTAGATCAGAAAAACTTCAGAACTTACTTATGTTTCGATATTGCGTAATTTATAAAGCTAAATGTAGTTTAGAGAAAATTTTTGTTTTGTAAATCAAGTTGTTTTTTTTTTTTTTGTGAATAATTAATACTCTTATTGTGCAAAAACTCTATATTTGGTTTCGTTGTGCTAAAAAAATAAGAGTATAATGAACATGAATTTGTGATACAAAACAACACAAATTTATCTAGTTAAACAATAGAATTCAACATACTAAGAAGGAAAGTTATCTAGTTCCTTGTGGTTTTAAATATATTCTAATAATACTTTTGGTTGTAAAAAAAGCAGTATAGTTGTTATTAAAAGTTATAATTACAAACATTAAAAAAAAGTGAGTTTAATTTATAGTTTAAGGTTGATAAGTAAGTTCTCTATTTTCTGTGAGAAGTAAAAATACAAATTAAAATCAAAGAACAGAGCATTTTAAAATTCACTTAAAGCCTTTTTGTCACTAAAATGTGGTATTTCAGTAATTTTTCGAAGCAAAGTTGTACATATACAAATATATTTGTAGCAACAAGTTTGAGAAGCATTTTAAAGCTCAGTAAAAAGGGTGGTAATCGGAGAGAAATAGAAAAAACGCATGGAAAGGTATCTAGCTTTTCTGTTATTAGTTACAGAATGTTAACATGGTGTTCAATACAGTATTTCTAGTTGGCACCGTTATAAGATTTTAACAAGTTGATAGGTTTTTAGTTAGTAATGAGTCTATTAAAAGTCTTAATTAAAGTAAGAGTACTGCAAAAAAACTTTTTTTTCTATATATACTTAAAAAATAACACATGCTTATGACGGATCAGTTTAAAGGTATGTGTTTATACGAGACATACTAAGTTAAGTTAGTAAATCTGTATTCCGTTTTAATTTAAAAATTTTAAGTTACTAGTTCATGTTGATGTTAAAATAAAGATAAGTTGACGGAAAAGATGAGCAGTTTAATTAATTTTTTCACTAAATTAGATAAAATCGTTAGACTTGTTACCTATCGATCAAAAGTTTTGTGATGATTAGCAAATAAGATTTAACATGTTACTTATTTACTGGTATTATTTTGAGTAAACTAATTTTTTTACTTGTAAATAATTTAAACATAAAAGTTGTAGTAACGAGAAATTTATTTAAAATCTAAATGACATCCATCAATGTTGAAACATAAATGCAACATTTTAACCTTGCGTAGTTAATTAGTATTTCGTCTTTGTAATTATCTTTACCAACCATCTCAGCTTACAATACTTAAAATGAAATTAAAGTACTTGTTTCTACTCGTAGCTGTAACTGCTTCAAATCATTCCGGAAAAGCAGATGAAAACGTAAGAGATGTAAGTTTATTTTTTGTTATTTAAAAGTTGTTTAATGTTTTTAAATTCTTACTGATAGAATAAAAATAAAAATCTACCTTTGATGGTTAGCGAGTTTTTTTAACTGTCCGTTGCCTTTTAGTTTTATTGATTCGTACATAGTTTAACGAGCAAAAGTATAAACGCAAAATAATGTTCTAGCGTACTAACACATAGCTTAGCCTAAGTAGGTAGTTGAAAGCAAGGTGTTGAGTAAATGATCTTTTGCAAACAACATTGGCTGTCTAAGCAAATAAAACAAGACGGTACTCGGGTTGCTTAGAATGTTCTTTCTCATTAGGCACAAGAGTTATTGATTAGACTTGCTATGCCTTTGTCGTAGTCTTAAATTTAGGCTAGATTTTCGCGTGAGAAAATTTAAAGTTGTTTTTTACACTGTTTGCTTAAACTTTAGAGTATTAGTCATAGCTACATTTTTGATGCTTAACAAAAAAATTTAAATGTAACTTTACTTATAATTTACGAACGTAGAAAACTTTGTACGAATAGAAATAATGTTCAATTAAACTATTAAAATGTACAACAAAATATTGAAAAACTATTGTTTGTTGTGTTTACACTTGGTAAAGGATGTTGTTGAGTCATGTATGTTTTAAAAAATGATATATTTAGTTTCTTACACTAGAAGCTTTTTCTTGACTTCATAAAACTATATTTCTTTGAATTGAAACTTATAGTATGAGTCACTAAAAGTCTTTTAAATAAAGTATAGATAATATCGTTTTGTCACGGTCGATGAAATAAGTTAACATTCTTTCTAGAATCTTGAATGTATGAACTCCGAAAAACATCAACAGAAAAGAGATTTATGTGGAGTTTGTAATGGTGACAATTCAACATGCATAAACATAATAGGTTACATTTAGTTTAAATAAAATAATGGCAATAATTTATAAAAGAATACTACTGCATAAACTTAAAACTAACATCTTACTTAAAAAAAGTTTTCAGATGACAAGTAAAAGCAATTTTGTTTTATTATTTTAACAAATCGCTAAGTTGTTTAGGGTGGTTTAAAACATACAAAAGACTAAAACTTAAGCATGTTTATATTAAACACCTTAACGTATTAAAAACTAGATCTACATCAATTAACAGCAATCAACAGGTATATAATTGTAAAATGATTGAAAATTGAAAATTACATCCGGACTTAATAGCATTTTAACTAACAAAATTGTTTTGTAAGCATTATGGGGTAAACATGGTTTTTTCTTTCTTTTATTCATGAGAGTACTACTTTTTAATACTTTCTAATAAAAACTGTTAATAACCTCAGTGTTTATAAACATGAATGCGAAAGTTTGATAAGCTTATTTCCTTATCTTTCGTCAGATTTAGTTTCAGTTGCATACTTAATCTTAGCTTTGTTGTTATGAGTCAATCGGCACTGTTTGCAGTTTAGTCGAATTGGATTAAACTTAAAATTACAAAATATAGACTAAGTCTAAGGGTTTTCATTCAAAGCTGTTATTACTGTTGTAAAATATAATACTTAGGTTATTTCAATTAAAAGTATTCTCCAAGTAAACATTTATTATATTATGACATTCCTAATATCTAGAATTTTAAGCTTAAAAAATCTAGCCATATTTTAATACTTGTAGCTAACCGTTGTTTTTTTGAACTTTCAGCTACGATTTTGCTTCACAATTTTAAGCGACTTAAAATATCTTTAATAATTTATTATAAGTGTTTCAGTGTAAAAAATTTGGAGTTTCGAAAAATCAACTCATAAAATGTTTGTACTGTTTTGAAACACTTATTATTAATAGAATATATGACTATAAAATAATAATGTGCATCTTATATAAATCGGATTTTAATATGATCAATTGTTTTCGGGATTCAGAGTGCGCATAAAGTTTTTAATCTAAAAATTTTACCAAACATTAAGGATTGAAGTAATTATAATCATTTAAAAGCTGGTTATTCCAGAAAATGTTGAATTAACTGTATAACTTTGTAAACATAAAAAAGGCAGAGTTAAAAGTAAACTTATTTTAGTAATTGCGAATAACACTTAAACCTTAACGTATGATTAGGTACAATAAAACTGTCATTATAGTTGTCTTTTTTGAATAGTTTTGAGAAAACAACTTAAACTTTTGAAGCTTGTATTTAGTGTAATTTTAAACTATCAAAAATTAAATTTGCTATTTTTTTAACTATAAGCTTAGGCTTTGTAAAGTGAGCAATTTAGTAAAATAGCGGTGGACCTCTTATTTATTTTCTGCCTCGTTAAATTTGTTTGCTTTAAAAGTAAGTAAAAATCTGAATTCATTGCATTCTAACTTATTTAAGCATAGTGTTTTGGCTTGAAAAAACTCATCATACAATGAAGCTCTTAGTAAATTAAATCATATATCGTTTGATTTACAAATATATAATTAAATTAAAGTATCAAGGTCATATGTACTGTGGTTTTAAGTTATTAGGTATTTCCAATTTATTTTAAAACAACTGTACTTTAATTTTTTTTAATAAGAAGATAAAAACTTTGATAATAAAATACAAAAGAAGCAGTTGAATTAAGTGCAAATGTTGTTTTTAGAACGTTACAGAAAGCAATATGATGACATTGGATACCATGAAATAGTCACAATACCTGTTGGAACAAGAAGTATAAAGATATATGAGATGGAAGCAAGCCAAAACTATCTAGGTAATGATACAAACTAAGTTTTATTTTCTTTATCATGAACTTCATAAAATTATCACTATTTAAACTTAACTTATTAGATAAATAGTTAAACAAGTAAAACTAATAAATGTTATTACCAGCTTCAAAAAATTAAGTAAACAAAGTCTGGTAACCTGCTGAAATTTATCTGAAAATATAATGTAAGATTATACAATAATTGGTAATAATGCTTTGAAATTGTTCAAAAAGTGTGATCAAAAGCGATAGTTTAATAAAAGAAGCCTTTTGAAAATTTTGTCAATTTTATGACTAGTTTATAAACTCAAGTAGGATTATCTTATCGAATTTTTTCAACACCTGTACACTACAAATACTTACCGTCTCTAATTTCAAAATGATAAACTAAAGCTACGAATAATAAATTTTGACACAGTACTTTCATTATAATGAAACTGTTTAGTTTCTTTCAGGATTCAAATGAGTTCAAATGAAGTGAGCTTAATTTAAAGTTTTTTCAATTGACATATTAAGTAGTATACTTAGCTTTGAGATAGAATACGTTCTCTGGAAAACAACTTGATCTTTTTATATACATGAAAGCTTCACTGTATCAATATATTAAATCCTAAAATTAGTTTACTCTTTAAAAAACTATTTTATCTTTTAACTAAAACCTAAACTGATAGAATTTTAAATCTTTCTACATTAGTTACTTACAGTTTAAAAAACATGTGATTTACAATTTGAGATAAATAATGTAGTTCTTATCAAACACAATCATTTTAAATAAATTTTCAATATGATCTTCGAGTACAAATATTTAAATATGCCGTAAAATACTAACTAATATAAATAAAAAGCTAAATACTTTAAATAGCTCGCAATGAAAAATACTAAGCTATATATGTAATAAACTTCATAATATCTAAACAGCAATTAAGTCGTTAGAAGGAATTTACTACTTCAATGGAAATCTGAGGCAGGGTTTACCTGATCCTTCAGATACTTATGACATCAGCGGAGTTCCTTTTAAATATGTAAGACCTTTTCAAAGCGAACAAGGGGAAGTAATAACCAGTGATGGACCTACTACAATTACACTTCAACTTGTGGTAAGTCAGTGTAGTATATAAATGAGATTCATTTCTAAATCAAATCACACTTTTATATGAAAATTGACCCATAAACATTTTAATCAAAAAACTTTTGGTAGCTGTTATCCACAGAGTCTAGTTCTAATTAACAGAAAAAAAAGTTTGAATATCTGAGACTTTTAGATGGGAGATTCTATAAAGTATAAAACATATAACTATTGATATTATATAACAAATTTTTACACTATTGATCAGTTTTATTGAAAAACTGTCAATAAAAATTAGAAAAAAATTTAAATGTCAGTTAATAGATAGCAACAAGAATAAAGTTCATGAGACCGTTCATCTTAATGACTTTTCAATTACCAGCGAATAACTAGGTTAAACCTATCTCTGTATGATTAATAAAAAGAGAATACAGCAGTAAAGGTACAGCAGTGAGAAAGACAAATGGCCTTGATTAAAAAACACAGGGTGATGTATGTACCAATTACCGATGGCCATTAATTCAACTTGGTACGTTTGTTCACGGTTGAAAAGGAAGCCTATCTCTCAAAATTGTGTTTTAATGATTTATTGACACCTGTGTTATTTTGGTCAGTACTGAAAAACTGATCAGTTGCATAAAAATTAAAACACACATAAGGTTTTGTTACTTTCAAGAAGTATTAATTTTCAAAGAAAACTATATTGAAAACTCATTATTAGCAGCTTTACGATAAATAAAAAACTTTCATGACATTTACAATTGATTAGATGTATATTTAACTTTATAAATTCATTTAAATTGTAAAATGCAGTTAAACATTTGACTTCATATGAAAGTGTTAAAAGCGACCGTTACTGACAAGTTTATTTACACACTTTTTTTACAATGTTTGCAGTGAAAAAGCAAAAGTAACTCTTAGCATTTTAATAAACAATTAAAACTCTAAACGTGGATTTCGATATTGCTGTCTGCAGCTAAGTTGTTTTGTCTGCTTTCATGGCAAACATTTGTCTTTTGTGAAGCTGTGAGATATTGATCATTTCAATATCACGTTTATTGATATAAATCAGCACGTTATGTTGATATCAATCAACATCGGGAAAACGTCTCGTTTGCTTATTAAAATTTCACAACATTACAGAGAACAAAACTTGCATTGAATTTGTTACAAACTTTAATGCTAACTTTTCAAAAATGATTGATCAACAAATTATGTTGATAATACGTTACAAGGTTGTTGAAGACATTAAAAAATACTTTTTCGCAAGTAAAAACTTTTATGAACTTTTGACATGTCTCTGTTTCAATCGTTTTTCAACTAATCTTTTTATTGAACTTTAATATGTCCTGCCGTGCCTTATTGATAAACTCGATATGTTTTTTTGTAGATATTCAAATTTCATTCGCAGTAAAGCTTTGAACGTACTTTTATTTTTGAAGTTAAGCAATGTAATTCGACTAAAAATAAGGTTTAGCAAAGAAATGAATAATTTGCTGACAAGAATCAATAACAACCTTTTATAGTTAAAATAGGAATTCTATAAATACAACTGTCTCAGCTCAAGTATTAATACTTCATGTAAACCGAGTCTTAATTTTTAGTTTCACTGTAAATGGTTTTAAACTAGGTTAAATTTGAGTGTAGTTAAGCCTAACTAATCTAATAAATTAAAATTTTATAAAATTATTGAAAGCTTGGTATAAACTTTAAGAACGTTCACTGAATATTTTTGTATAAAAAAAGTTGTAAGCTTGATTATTTTTCTGATGAAAATATAGTCTTTAGTGAAAAGAGAGTTTTTTTTTTACTAATAAAACACAAACTTAAATTTTTCTTCAATGTGTTCTATAATTATTAGTTGGAAATGTAAAAAACTATTATGAAAGGTATTTATCTAAGTACATAAAATTATCCACAATCTGTTTAAAATATCTAAATGATAAAAAAGTGTATTTAAGACTAAATTATATGTTTTTACAATCTGCCCAAGACTTAAAAAAGTTTTACCGAAAAGTTTCATAGTTTTTTAAGTTTTTAAGTTTTCCAACAGACGTATAATAAGCTTAAACAATTGAAGTTCGTCTTGTTCATCTTGGTCATCTTTTACATAAAAAACTAAACTTTCATAGATCTATCACCAAGAAAAAAACCCGGGCATTCATTACGACTACGTTGTGCCGAAAAGACAAAACGCCGAAAAAGCGATCGTTGAACCGTTGACAATCGATTTTTCAGACGAACCGTATGTTTTCGAACAGTACGACGATGACGATCAGAGCGATCTGAATTTAAGTAAAAACCTGCAGCAGTTTAACAGCAAACTGTTGGTGAGAAAAGTAGACGGGAGCTTGGAAAATGTTAATCAATACCGAATGCAAAACGACGAGCCTTTCTTGGTCAGCAACGAGCAACTTCGTGAAACTGAACCGAAAGTTGCATGGATTAACACGGGTTACGGAAAGTGCTCTAAAAGTTGCGCTGCTGGTAAGTTTTATTAAACTTTGTAAATTACTTTGAAAACGTAAAGAAAGAAAAATTTTGGCGTATCATTTAAAAAAGCTTTGGCTCTTTTTCCTTTTCAAGTACTGTAGAGTAGAGTGATTCAAATGTTATAAAAACTCTGTCGTTTCATTTTAATATTTAAAAAAAGTAGTGAAGCTCACAACAGATGTTTATTCAATGCTCAAATTTCACACTTGTCTTTTTATAACAGGTATTCAAGTGACTACCGTTAAATGTGTTGACGTTACTTCTAATGACGTCATTGATGATACACACTGCAAGCGCTTGTACAAACCGAAATCGCGCGCGAAGGCTTGTAACAGAAAAGCTTGCCCACCAAGGTAAAATATTACTCTAATGATTTTAACAACTATAACTTTAATAACTTATACTTATTCAACTTTACTACAAAAAGATGTTGTATAACAAAAAATTGTAAACTACAATCCTCTTATATATTTATAAACTTAACAGACAAGTAGTTTAAGATATTAATAAAACCTTTCGTTTTAAATAAAGTTTTTTTTTATTATGATGAGCTCAACGCAATTCCGGTGTTGGATTAGATTCGTAAACAAACAGCTCAAAAGTTGTGTATGAGAACATCCTTAGAGCTAAAAATAAACTTTGTGTGAATTTAGCAAGCATACGTAACAAAACAAACTTGTTCAAACGGATTAAAAACAAACACACAATAACACTACTTCATTGTTTAGATCCTTGTTGAAAAAAAAACTATAATATTTTTGAAACATTTAAATCTTTATGTTGTTGCTGTAACCTTTTAAAATAACAACATTGAAGAGTAATTTGATTCGGAAACTTAATATCTTGTAAAATATGTTTTTAAAAGTTATTATAAACAAAAGCTTATAAGTTTCATCGTTAACTATGTTTTTTTTCAGTATTTAGGGTTTTAGTATTGTATTTTAGTATTTCATAAGAATAATATTAAAATTAGCTGGATTAAGTTTATATTTCAATTTTGTTAAAGTTAAGTTTCAAAATAATTTCTTTAGTATCTGAAACGAAAACAAGAATGCTTACTATTTTATAAACAGTTCCTGTCTTATGAAAAAAAAAAAGACAACAATTATTTGTTGGACACATTCTTATGTACTAAAAGCTTTTTAAAAATCTACGAACGCTTATTTAAAGAAAGTTAGTTTTAGTTACAGTGGGCCAGTTTAAATTCAAGTTATGTATTAGTAAATTTTAATGTATTTTTGAACAAATTCATCCAAGTCATACAAATTTTTTAGTTTTTTTTTAAATGTTGATGTAAAATAAAAAGGAAACTACTTAAAAAGTATAAATTACTTTTATATACACTGCTTCTTTTAAGCTTTTTTTTCTTAAAAAAAAAGTTTATGATTGATTACAAAAAAACTATTTAATAAATTGTTATACACAATAGCACCTGAATTTTTACTGTAATTTCTTACCGTTTAAGTATTTTCTGTATTCTTAACTAGAAAAAGTACAGACATAGAACATAACAATTAAAAGTTTACCTGTTTTAATATTACATTTTTTTTACATTAGTATTATTGCGGAGTAAAGTATCAGTCAACCAAATCTAAAAAAATTGTTTTTTCAATCACCTAAGTATAATAAAATACTTTTATTTTAATATTATTTTTTTATAGTAGCTTATAAACTGTTATAATCTGTAACTTTTGTAAACTTGCAGTTATTCGGCTGGGTCTTGGTCACCATGCAGTAAATCATGCGGAGTCGGTAGTAGGACTAGAAGTGTGACCTGCAAGCAAGAATTTCCAGGCAACTTCATTACAACAGTTTCACACAGAAAATGCAAAAATGCTGACAGACCCGAGACACATGAAAAGTGTCAGGTGCAAGCTTGTGCCAAATGGGACTATACTAGTGGATGGTCACAAGTTGGTTTAAAATTTTTGCTTTGCTTTTTTTCATACTTTTAAAAATTGATGACATTTTAACTTATTTCTTTTGATACATAAAAAATTAAAATATATTAAATTTACTACTACTTTAAACAGTTCTAAGCATCTTTTAGTAGAACTAAACTTAAAAAAAAACTTTGTTAAATCAAGTGAGTAAAGCTTTCAATATTTTGACCAATCAACAGTGTTCGTCTAAATGCGGACTTGGCAAGCAGCATCGCTTGATAAAATGCAAATTAGACAACGGATTAGAAGTATCTGAGGATCAGTGCGATGCCAACAAAAAACCTGCTCTCGTTCACAGGAGTTGCATGAACAGCGCCTGCGTTACCAAGTGGTTCACGTCTGATTGGCAAAAAGTAAGTCGAAAAGTATGAAAACTGTTATTTCTTGCAGTTATTACCAAATTATTGGTTTAGCTGTTTCAATTTTACTAGTTAGGATTTGCCTTGTCTTTTTCAACTTATTGGACGCCGCTAACCGAAGTTGATTGAGCTTCGGAACCGAAGTAGATGCTGTATGTGCGGTCTACCGTTCGATCAGCTGTTCAAATTAATTAGACGAATGTTGCGTGAAAACTTTGGGTTTAATACACCTAGATTGTTTGTTAGCAAAAAACCACCGGAAAACGTTTACCAGCCTTTGCTTATTAGCTTATCAACTTTTTAAACTGCACTTGTTTATTTTATACAATGATTTGGTTATCAGAGGGGAAAGTTGAGAACTTTTTGCACTTAATCAATTTTTAAACGGCATAACATTACACTTTAATACAATTAAAAGTAAATTGCATCCGTTTAGTAAACAGGCTATCCTTTTACATTGATGACCTTTTGTTTATTTTATTAACTTTTTTATAGGAAAGGCGTGTTTCTTTTTTAAGAAGCACAAAAATAGAAAATAGTTTAACAAAAACCTTTTAAATTAGAAATACAATTGAAATTTTTTATTTTGTTTATTCTTGTTAAACTAATTTATTTAACCATTGAATTTATCTTTTCAGTTTCCCCATTTAAGAATGCTTTTACGTAGTTTACTGTTTTATTTAGTTAAGATATGCTGCTCTTGTATATTAAGCAAAAAGCCTACAACTGATTTTAATTGAGAGACAAAAAGCGAAAATTTGCTTAAAAAGGCGTAACAAGTTAATCCTTTAGCTCAAAACATAAACAATAGGCATTTTTTACGTCGGTTGTTTACTCAAGAGATTAGAAAGCAAAACATAAATACTTTTGCATTAAACTCAACTTATTATTTCAGTGCACAAAGCTGGACTGCAATAGTGATGGATTCCAACATCGAAATGTTTTTTGTGTAAACACAGCCGATAAAAGCAACGGTTGTCGAAAAAATTTTAAGCCATATTCTACGCGAAATTGTACTTCTGACTATGACACCACTTCGAGGACATGTGAGGTCAAATACGAATGGTTTTCGTCTCAGTGGTCATCAGTTAGTGAAACTGTGTACATTTTTTTGATTAGCATTAAATTAAGCTTACCGCTTCATGAATTTTTGCTATAAAATGCAAAGTTTAATAATTTTTTTTTTTAGTTTTCCACATTGAATTTAGTTTTAAATATCTTTTGCTTGATGCTAATATTTAAAGGATGTAACTTAAGATTAAGTAATGTAATATTTTAGTTAGTTTGAATGTTTTAAAACAATTGTTTTTTGTTTGAAACAGTATATTTACATTTTTTTACTTATGTATAATATTTAATTTCTATTTCATATATATGTTTTTAGACAATATTTTCAAGTAAAATACGTGAAACTATCTTAATTTATTATTAACTTCAAGTGCTCAGCCGATTGTGGAAGAGGGTTTCAGAAACGGATGGTTGTATGTATAAAAGTTTTCAAAAACGGTACATCAGAAGTAGTTCCAGAATCTGACGATTATAATGATTATGACGAAATAATTTCTAAATGTGATATTTTAAGCAAACCATCATCATTGCAGCGGTGTAATGTAAAAAGTTGCGGTTCAAAGTGGCACTACACACCTTGGTCTGAAGTAAGTTATCTAACACTTGTTTAGAATTTTAAATACTCTATTTTTATAATTCGTTTATTCTAAATCATAACTTTTTTTTTAAGTGCTCAAAGTCTTGCGGAGAAGGTAGAAAATCTCGTATTGTTGAGTGTTTAGATGACAAAGGAAAAATAAGTAAAAATTGCGAAGAAAGCTTGAAGCCTATAAACTATGAAAAATGCAATATGGGAACATGTGAACCTTCTATACTAGGTATTTTGCCAGTTTAATGTAACAAAAACTAGTTGTTAAACGTAGTTAACTTCAATTCTTAGTAATAACGTTTGAGTTTTCTTAGTGCAACAAGCAGTGATACTTTTCACAGATGCAAGCTGCGTTGATCAAGAAGCAAAGAGGTGCAAGAAAATTATGAGATCGCGATTTTGTAGTTACCCAGTGTTTTACAAGAAACGCTGCTGCAGGACTTGTAAAGCCTACAGAAACAAGATGAATAAATACAGAAGAAAGCCGAAAAGAAAACAGCACAGGCTCAAAGTGAAAAATGCAATTTGATCAACTGATCACTCATTCTGACTGGACTGCTATATTATAACGAGTAGAGTTGACAAATAGATGGTTTTAGAAGGAAATAGCAACTACTACAGGCTTCAAGTTTCTTAAAATTTCTAAAATATTCACTTTTTTTTTGGTTATGTACATTCAAAAAATATAAATTGTACATGTTTATTTTTTACCTTTTAAATCAACAGCATTCGATTTAGTCTAAACTGGAAATACTTTGATATTTTGATATTTGATGTTTAGGTAATATAACACCAATCATATGTTTAAATTTTATTTTTTATATAAGAATGATTGATTACAATTTATATTTAAATAAAAACATTTGACAAATGTTGTTTTTTACCAAAATTTTTTCGAAACTTAACACATTTCTCCAAAAAATAAATTGTTGGTATATTTTTACGAAGTAAACATTCTTATGCGTTTTATTTCAATAAAACGTTGGAAATATTTTTTTATTTAATATAGAAGTTTTTTAAAATACTGTTGCAGAAAAACTTAAAATTAGTTTAAGCTTTAAAAAAAAAATTTAACAAAAGCTTTGTTTGTTTAGCAGTTGAAAAATTTTTAACTTAAAACTTAAGTTCGATAAATAAATATGGTTTGTACTCAAACGTAGTAGTTCTTAAAAAAATATATGCGTTTAACAACAATATACTATTATTATTTCGAAATAAAAAACAAATAGTATTACAAACCACACTTTCTAATTAAAACAAATCATCCAAATAAACAACAACAACAACAACAACGTAATACATTAATCATTCTTAAAAAAACAACTTTTCTTTTGATCATTTGTTACTATTGTTAGCTTATAAAGAATTTATTTATTTTTACTTTGAACAATGTCTACTTCTTAAAAATTCTTTTAAGTTCTAAAAATTTTAAGGTCAAAACAAAATCTAATTTTCTTTTAAACAACTTTGTTTTAATTTTAGACCTAAATAACATTAACTGTTTACACTCTAAACTGTTTAAAGATAATCAGTTTTACAAAACCATTTTTTAGTTTTAAGAATAATCTAAAGAGAAAGTCTATCGTTATATTTACAATAAAAACTTTATAAACTAAGATTTAGTTTTATGTATATTTAAAATTAGCTAACTATTTTATGAACTAAAGCAAAAATATAATTAAAAAAATAGTTATAGGAAAAACATAAACATTCGAAATAAAATGAAGTCTGCTGATATATTGTATATAAACTTTAAATGGTAAATTTTTGTTTTTGATATGAAGCTCAGTAAGTTTTATAAGCTTCGTTATTTATTTTTAAAATCTTAAGAGATTAGTTTGTTAATTATTTTCCTTTCCTAACTGAAAAATTAGTTTTGTAATTTAAAGTTCTCTACTTTTTTTTCTACTTCAAAAATAAAGCAGTTTTTAAGGAATCTAGAATTTTTCTAATATTTAGTAGAAACTATTTTTAGTTAAACTGAATTAAGGAGTATCATTTATACAGACAAAAAGTTTGTTACTAAGATATAATAGTTTTGAGAGGATGTTGTAATATGTAAAAAAAATAATATGTTATATCAACATACTTTTAAGATATATAAAAGTAGAAAATAGAAAGTATTTATCAACTATTTCAGGTAAAATAGAAGAAACTAGAGTCATAGCATAAATTTTGATTAAAAAAATAAAAAATAAAACACTATCAATAATATCACAAGAAATTAGGTCAAACACGAAGTTATATCTTAGTTAGAACAAAAGAGCAAAACCATACTTCTGTTAAACAGTTTTATGTTATTACTTTTTTTAAAGGTTGAGATCATCATATAAATCATTTCATATACACCATTACATTCGGTCTTTATAATAATAATGTTCATTATTTTTGCAGAAATACTAATGCTGTAAATTGGCAGTAAGTACCTAAAAGTTTTTATAGTGACTTACATTCGATCTGCGCAGCTGGCAAAAAAAAATCCTTAAGCAAATAAGCACAACGTGATTGTATCCAGTAAAGAGTCACACACCGCAGTTTAATTTAATTCAGTTGGAGGATATTTAATTAGCTTAACGTCGGAAATTTGCAATTTTTCGTCATCTTTTCCAGACTATTAAAAACTTATTTTTAGAAAAGTGTTAGCTTAGTCCATTTTGTTTAAAACAGTCAGTACTAGTTATCGTTAAGTGAAATAAACTATTACCAACTTGAAGAGTTTTAAACAATTAAATCAATTTTTTATTTATATAACTAAAATACTTGTTATAAACACATTACAAATCATTAAAATAATTA
The DNA here is from genome assembly GCF_965202585.1 of Thalia democratica. Classification (NCBI taxonomy): domain Eukaryota; kingdom Metazoa; phylum Chordata; class Thaliacea; order Salpida; family Salpidae; genus Thalia; species Thalia democratica. The sequence continues at coordinate 68,498,812 of NC_139165.1, forward strand.
AAACATGACTTAGTTACGTAATATGAGTAGACAGTTTTGATGACATAGCATAAGTTACCATCAGTCAACGCTTCAAATTAAAAATTTAATATTATTTGATACTAAATTTCGTATGGTCGTCTATCAACGTTATAATTAAAACCACAGAGATGAAATAGTTTTAGTGCAGACAGTTTTTTAGCTAACAATTGCTTTGAAGATTTTTATTGTCAAGGTAGTAAACGCTAATTAAATAGTCAATTAGTAGTTAAAATACAAAACAGTTGCGAGTATATATTTTAGATACAGTTGCACGTATATATTTCCCAGAAAATAAAGTAACGGTTTTTGTTTCGATATTAAACAAAACCTTTTTTTTTTGTTTTATAATGTGATTGTGGCCATTGGTTTTGCTAAATTATGCCTAGAAAATTTTTAAGATGGTTAAAAATTTTAATTATTTCAAAAAATTCGTAAAAAATTTTAAAAGTATAATAGTTTTTTTAGATATAGATTTGATCTGTGTTTATGTTTTTACATATTTTTATGTCTAGTAAGCTAATTATCGAACAAACCTAAATTAAAATACTTTTTTAGGTTTTGTTTGATTTAGTTATCAAAACGTTTTTCATAATCTATACATTATATAAAAAAATTAAGTTAATTTTTAATGTTAATATACAGTTGTTCCTAAAAAATATTATAAATAGCTTTGATAGTAGTGTATAGTTGATTAAAAAAAGTTATTAAAATATTTAAAGAAAATACGTATTAAAATGACTATTACAAATTATTGTACAAAAAATTAGCTCGTTTAAATGATAAAAACTTACCAATCAATAGTTTTAAAACGACGAATACATGAACAAATATTGTTTTTATACGTAAACCTTATCAACATAAATCGATATAATGGAAAGATATTATCGAACTGATAATAAACTAATTTTTTGTTTTTCTTCTTGTATAAAACTCACTTAAACAAGCTGGATAAGAAAAAGTAGCAAATACAGCGTCGCTACTTGAGCCATGTAAAGCAAGATCATTAAACACAATTGACCACTGTGTTTATGTGTTTGGATAATCAATTGTAAAAAGTACATTTGAGTTTAATTTTAAAGAAGTAATTTTTCACATAAACAATGACTATGATAGCATTCCATGTTGTCAAGTGCAAAAATTTTTAAGAACGGACAAAAAGACTTTCGCTTTTCAAAGATTCAATTACTACTTGAGTTTTAATGACTCTCTTAACATTAAGTTGATGAAGGGTCAAGAGAGAAGGCTTAAAGGAACATTACAAAAATATTTCTATGCGATTTTTATTGATTACCAGCTATTTCTTTGAAATTAACTTTTAAAGTTTACTTCTTTTAATATAAACTTTAAATTTTTTTCCCATATTCAATTAGTTCGTTATACTCAGAGTAACTTTTAGTATTTGTCATTGAAAACTTAATGGAATGTTTTAAAGAAAATAGTACATATGTATAAATATTTAACTTTTAATTTCGGACAAAAAGAAAAAAAAAAAAGTTTTTTCATCCATTTAAGAAATTAATTTAATTTCCAATTCTATTCATTTTTGTTTATGCCTAAGTTCTATTATAGATAAGTTTTTATAAACTGATTAATGCTTACTTTTGTATACAAACGTTTACATTTCGAACAAAAACATATTTTAAAACCTTTTATTCATACTTACGTGACTTTGTTTCAACAGTCAACATTAAAATTGAATTCTTTATAGAAAGTTTACACATGTAAAATCGTTTAATTTTGATAATAATCAGCCAAATCAAACAGTACTAACTAAATATATTTGTGTGTCTTTAAGTAAACATGTGAAAAAAGGTTTTAGATTAAATTTTTAGATTTGTCACGTATTTTATAAATAAATTAGTTTTATAAAAACTGCTAGCTTTTCTACAAAAAACAATGTTAAATGAGGCATTGAAAACAGTTCTAAAAGTTTAGCATTACGTACTACTTTTCCTTTGCTTGAAGATATATATAGAGCTAAAAATTAAATTACAGATAAGTTTTTGTTTTTCACTCGTTCGATTCATGTTTAATCATGGTTAAAGCTGGATAATTTATTTTTCTTATCTTACCGAATCCAGTGAAAGTCAATTATTGATTGTTCTTCATTCTCTCTAAGCTTTACGTAACAGAGTAATAGAAAGATTACATCAATCAAAACTGTAAGTCTATTTAAATTATCAAAACAAACAAACGTTCAATGCCAGAGTAAAATATTAATAAATCAAATCATGTTTTATTCAAGTAGTTTATTTTTTTAAGTTTGCAAACTAGATCGCTTGATAGCTGTCTCAACATTTTATTGTTGTAATTAAATTAATTTTGATTGGTTTACGTTATCTAATAATCTAATTTTTACTAATGCTAAAAACCATTTTTTTTATGAAGACATAATTTTATTATGTTTTTTTTATATACAAGAATCAGTGTTTTTGTAAGGCTAAAAAGTATTATAGTTATGATTAGTACAAAACCAATCACGTGTACTTTGCAAAAATGTAATAAATTTATGACAGTTTACGTTGTGATAAGTCATTTTATGCAACATTTTATAAGATAAGTTATTTTATAAGATAAGTTATTTCATAAGAAAACTACTTTTATTCAGTAAGAGTCAAAAATTTTATATATACAATATTGCAACAACTATTAAGTACAAGGTAAAACAAATCAGCCTAGTTGATTGAAATATTCGAAACAAGCGCAAGAGAAAGCCAAAAAAAACCGTTAAAAATAAAAACCAAGTTTCAAAGAGCTTAAAACTAACTTCCAACGAACTTTATGGACACTTTTTCAATGAAAACACTCCAATGACCTGGTGCTTTGTCACATTTAAATGATTGATCGAGAAAATAAACAGTCGATAATCACACATCAAAAGGTCGTTGCGTCCGTTTATTCAAAAATTTATTCAACAGAAACTTTGTAAACAAACATTTAAAGCCAAGTAAAAACAATAACATGATACGTAAATAACCAAAAAAGTCTGCCATTTGAGCCAACAACAACATTTTTTCTGCCAATGCTTTTGAAACAAAATGGTTGGAAATGGTCTCTTAGCTGATTAATTTTCTTTTGATGCTCTGTCCAAAATACCCTGACTTTTATCTTGTGAGAATATTTCTGTTTAAGTTTTGTGCAAACAAGAGTCAAGTTGTTGTTATTAATTTTGTAAAGAAAATCCAAACCATAAACTTATCATAATGCATTGTTATATATTTTAGTATTTTTTTTACTTCTAGTTAAAGAAGTATTAATAATTTTTTATAAATTTTACCAACTTATTTTTTTTTAAAGTCTATAGTTTTTAACGAATATGTAGATTGTAGGTCATGATATTTTAATTCCACTTTACAATTTAGTTCTCTCTTGTGTGTTATTAACATTAAGTAAAGGGAAAATCTTTTTGAAAAGTAACATAAAAATCTTAAACTAATTACATAAACACTTGTTCGAATTAATGTAATTTTGATTAGTTTATCTTAGTTTTAAAACTTTTAAAAACTAATTTTAATGTTGCAAAATTCTAAAAAAAATAGTTAAATATCAAAAATTTTAGGATTAGTTATAAATTTTAACCAGTTGACATTTACTTATTTCAGTTTATTTTAAGCTATTTAACTTACTTTGATTATTAAGTTTTAAAATAATAAAAAATAGTTTTTATTATCTTTGAAATTTAAACAAAAAAAAATTATCAAAAAAATAGTGATTTTTTAAATCTTCAGTGTTTAACTCAAAACAACAGTAAAGTCTGTACACACAAAAACTTTTTCGATGCAAACTAATTTACTCAACCTAACAGCACTGCATTTCAACAATATTTTTGACTTAAAACTTTATTGTATTTGAAAATTTTATTATGTTAAGAATTTTAAATAATGTTTACAATTAAAAGGCTTTTAATCTGTACAAAAGTTATGCACTGCTTTACTACCCACTTCAAAAGGCATTTTTTAACAAACTTTTTTTTTAATCCCTTAATAAGTTGTTAACATGTCTTCACATAAACCTTTTATAAACTAAAAGTTTATAAAACTTATATTTTGTTTTGCTATGCACCTCATGTGATAATATAAAACCATAATTTAAAATTAACCGTTAAAAGTGTAAATCTGTATTTTTACTTTAGAAAAATCGAAAAGATATCTTAAAGTATTTTATTCCAAAGAACAAAAATTCAAAATAGTTAGTATTATTTTGTATAATTTCAAATATATTTAAAAAAATGAATTTATAAAGTAAATCATAACTGATTTGCGCTTAAAATTTTTAAGATACCAAGCTTAAGTATAAAACCATGATAAATTAAATTTAAACTGAGTTACAGTTTTAATAAAACATAAATTGAGTAAATTTCTAATATTTAGTTTAAATGTAGTAGTATCTTTATGTAGTTCAAGAGCTTTTTTATTTTTATGTAATTTTGTGTTTTTATGTACACATCTTATAAAACAATGATATATATGCGGTGTAAAAACCTATTAATTTTTCAACGAATAAGGAACATTTTTGACTTATTTTCTGTTTGTTTTGTAAGTTAGCTGTTTATGTTCATTCTTCTTACGATTAATAGATTTGAAATACGTGTCTCGTTACGACTTCATGTAATTTACTAAGTTTTGATTCATTTATTTTTAAATGACTTATGCTTGGCTGCTTATAATAAGCTAATTGTTTACAAATTTGTGCTAGAACTTATCTTAAAAATGTTTTTGTTAAGAAGTACACAAAAACTTTCTAGTTTTGTTTTCCAATAAATTTTTTTGTCTAGTCTATGATTTGTTTTAAAAAAGTTAAACAAAGTCAATTTAAACGTTTAAAATAACCGTAACTTTTTTTTTTCTTTTTTAAAAACTAGTTTGTTAACTACTTTGGTTATAGTAAAAAAAATACTTTAGAAAAGTTAAATGCTTCATATTTTAAAATTTATAATTACAGCTTTAAGCATTTTTATTGCTTAGGAAATAATATTAATAAAACTATACATTTTGAAAACCCCTCTTACACTCTTATTAAGCACAAATATAAATAAAGTAGATTATCGAACTACGATCAACAGTATTTTTTTGTTTTATACTCTATATATTTGTGTTTGCATTTTTTCAAAAGAAGTATTTACTTAGTGAACAAAGTAGGTTCTAAAGAAAAGCTGTAAGCTTAAACAAACCTTTTACGATAGACTAAAGAAAGATTGATTTAATTTAGTGATCAAATTTTTATTTGGTAGTTACAATTTAATGTATATAATAGAATTTTTATTAAAAATATATTCATGTTTAGTTTTAAAAGTTTACCTATAACATTACGTATTTATATTACGATAAATTTAATCTCATACTTTTTCTTATAAAAGTTAGAGAATGTTATACTGTTGTGTTTAACTAAAACAGTGCTTTTTAACTATATCATCTTTTATATACTTAAAAAAGTTCGAATGTTAAAGCGATGATTATGATTTTTAAAACATTATATTATGCATAAATTAAAAAAAAAAATCTGTTTTGACGCCTGTTTAACTTTTGATAGTTTAAAACAAAAATATAGTTTACTCAAAGTTAACAAGGTTATTTTTACTCATTTAAAAAATGTATTGCTTTTATTAGATAGACACAATTATATTATTTTTTTAAACTTCCTGGACAAGACATTAAAAGGTATCCAAGTGGTTTTCAATCTATAACTGAAAATTTTCGTTCAATAAACAATATAAGTATATTAAATACATATATACTGAACGATAGAAAAAACGCTCAATAGGTTTGGATCTGGTGTGCAAAAAGTATTTTCGGTAATCGAATCGTACACCACATAATTTTACAGTTTATTACGAGAAAATAAAAGTAATTTTTTTATAATGAAAATTTTCAAACTTAAAGAAATAAAAAAATAAAAAATTAAAGAAAAGAATAGAAAACGAAATTAACTAAGGGATGTGTTTACTTAAAAAAGTTCTATTCATAATGTACTCAAAAACTTGTCTAATAAGTAAGAACAAAATAAAGAGAAGTCTAAGCCTAAAATTTAAAAATTAAAACATAATTAGAGACAATTTTAGAACTAAAAATATAAGTTTAACGTAATTAATAAAACGAGATAAACAATACCAATTGATAACATGATAATATTTGAAACTACTTAACAAATTCTTTAACAAAGGTAAAATTGTAATAAGTAAAAATATTATTAGTATTTTATGCTATAAATTTAACTATTTTTATTTATTTAATAACTTGATTGAAACAGTTAAAGAAGTTTATATTTAAATAAATAGAAAATATAATGAAGTTTTATAACTTTTTAAAAGAGTAAATTTAACAATAAACTTTACTTAACTTTTATAAATTAAAATATAAAAATAAGTACTGTAACTAGTAGTTGATTTTTTTTAAGTTTTAAATCTTTTTTTTTCTTATTTATAAAGTTTAATAGATACACCTATTACTTAAGAACTGACTTTTAGTCAAACTTTAAACATAAATTTCTAGTTTAATATTTTTGTTAAAAAGAAAATGATTATGTTAAATATTTCAAGTTTTATTACAACTTAAACGATATGATGTTATTATAAGTTGAGTGATAAAACAGCACTTAAAATTCTTAAGATATGATATCTTTTTCAATAGTTCACACAAAAGTTAGAATTATATTGCTTTTACACAACAAAAAAAAAGATTTTTTTTTAAAGAAATATAAAAGGTGTACTAATACACAGAACTTTTTATAACGATATTAGTTTAGTTTAACATACAAAATAAATACCTAGTAAATTTATTTATTGTTCTATAACTGTACACTACAATACTTTTAACGCTACAAAAATCAACTTTTGAATGTTAAACAAATAGTTAAATTTATATTTATTGTAATTACTTAAAACTTTCCACGTTTTTTCCACTATAAACATAATTCATTGTAGTAAATAGTCGTTTTAGTTAGCCTTTAAAGACAACTTTGTAAAAAATTTTTGAAACTATAGATATCTTTTAAAAAGTAGTACTTCAAAAATTACAAACATTTATAATAATGACGAATTATTTAAAAAAAAAAATCATATGACAAAATTTTGATAAATTGTCTGATCATCTTCAGTCTACAAAATATATAAACTTAAAAAGGTTTACTCAAATAAGTGTCTTTGTTTGACTTAGATTAAACCTGTTGGTCGTATTTTTTAAACAAAATATTTTCGTTCTTAAAAACTTTTACTATTTGTTATTTATTTTTATCATATAGTAATAATTTAAATTTAATTTAAAATATTTTAACTTGTGTAAGAATTGTAAAACTTGCTTAGAATATAATACAAAAACTGATTTTTTGATAAGCTTTTTTTAATTTCCAATCGTCGTATTACAATACTGTTAAAATAAAATAAAAACACCCAACACAAAACAAACAAAGCTTTTTTTTCATTCATGCATTCTAAACTTCTTCTGTTTTATTTTTGTTAAAATACAGCCTGTAATTTGTTTTTAAGCCAAGTAAATCCTATATATACTGACTAATGAATAAAATGTATTCAAGTAAAACATAAATAAACGTCAGACGTTGCTTTGATTGTAAAAGATAAAAGACATTGCTTATGCTTATTGAAAAACTCTGTACATGTCTTGGTAAATAAACTATATTACTAGTTGATTTTTATTTACACTATATATAATAGTTTTTGAATAATTTTAAGTTTTTTGGTGCTTCTTTTGGTTATGTTAAATTTTAAAAAAAACACACACCTGGATTTGATATAGTTTAAATACTTTTTTTTTATGGATCTTTTAATCTTTTATAAATTGGAACTTGATAAAAGTTACATTAAACAAGTGTTACAGCTAAAAATTAACAGCTTAAAATTCAGTATATATATACATTATTATGTTATTAGCCAAGTTTTGTTTATGAAACTATTCGTTTAGGAATTTTTTTATAAAAATCAAGAGAAATTCATATTCTTATATAAAATATTACTAACTAGGTGAGAAATTATGCTACAACTTAAGCGTCCAGACATAGACTACGTTTTATAGTTTTATAGTCAACAGTTACTTTTTTATCTAATGAGTTGAGATATCAGATTTTATTTTCGTCGTTAAACAAACACTTGTTATTAGTTCAAAATTTATTTTTTTAAATGAGGAGTTTTAAACAACAATCACGTTTTCTTAAAAACTTATTTGTTTACAGCTATAAACCTTCAAAATGTAAACACACTTTGGCATCTAAAGTGATAAACTAATGTCAAGGTGGATTAAATAAGAGTCTTGATTTTTTATTGATAACCAGCTGATACAACGTGAGACTAAAATAAATTTGTTGAACGTGATATCCCACCATAAGAACAATTAATCAAGGTGAATCATGTGAAACAGCAAACAAAGGAAGACTAAACAGCGGAAGCCTGGTAAACGAGTGCTGTATACCAATACAAGACCATGAGAATATTAATATTGCACAGTGATTTATCAAATGAAAATATGAATTTAGGATTAACAGTTTGAAGCTTTAGTTACTAAATGACTTAATTTTTTGTGTTTTAAGAACTGTAATAGACGGTGTTTGTTTGAAGTTAACATATTTTTAAATTGTTTGCATGTTGAAGCTGAAAGCAACCATAATTATTTTAGATAACAAGGTAGTATGCTTATTTTTTTTTAGTTTGTTTGTATTAAGATTTTGTAAGTTAATATCAGTTAAACAAAACTCAAAAAACTCTAAACACTTATGTATAAAAACTTTAAAACTTTAAAACTTTAAGCTTTTTTTTATAATAAATAGTAATAGAACACTTTTTAAAATTTTTAAGTCTACATATCAATAAAGCATTTATAACCACTATAAAAACAAAAAAAAACTTTTGATAGATTTTGTTACACTTTCACAATTAAGTTACTAAACAGGATGCAACATACGCCTATTTACTAATTTTGTACTGCTTTAGTTTTAAACATGCCCCATGTCTTTTAATGCAAAATAGAATATGTTTAACTTTATAGTGCATATATAATCGTCACAATATCTATGTACTTATAAAGTGTGAAAAGCTTAAAATGTCAAGCCAAAATTTTTTGAATTTATAAGAAACAAAGTTCCAGTAACTTTTTAAGTTTATAAGTTCAGTGTAAAATAAACATATTTTTAAGACTACTCAAAAACTAATAATTTGTAATACTAGACGTTAAAGTGTGATAAAAAGTCAAAAAGTCTGTACAGTGTAAGTAAAGTATAGTATAGTTCAAAATACCTCCTACCTTTATGCATTTTTGTAAGTTACATTGTTGAGTTAAATTATAAAACAAAATATTGAAATTATCTCAAACATTTTAATCATACATTAAAAAAAGCATGAAACTTCTGCAATTGTTATTTCGTAAAACGTTATTTTGTACAGATTTAAGATCAAAAGCTATAAATGAACGGAATTTTTATAATTAAAGTCCTACTTTTGGAGCTTGTATCGTAAACTGCATATATTTTTATTAATTTTTATTAGGGCTAATTAAAACTAAATATATGTGAAGTTTTAAAATTCATAAAGTTTAGATTTAAATTTTATAGATACTGATTGAGATACTATAGTAAACATAACTAGTCAAAAGACTAATATTAAAAGTAGTTGTTTGAATTTATTTTAAGTAATTTTGTTGCATTTTGTTGTAATAGTAGTTAATAAAAAGCCATAAAATAAACTACTAATAAGATCTTTGTTGAAACTGCTTTACTAGGGTCTAACTATTTTCACGTTTTGTATCACAAAAAGATGCATAACATTAGTAAAGATTTGTGAAACAATTATAATATTGCAGGGTTTACTTTTTGTATTACAGGGTTTACTAAATATAAAATTTAAAAATTAAATTTAAAAACCTATAAAATCAAATGATATGTTCATTATCTATTATATTTTTTAATTTTTTCAAATTGTTACAAAAAAGGTGTTTAAAGTATTTCAAATATTTAAAAAGAATTTGTTAGAAACAAGAAAAGTTTCGACATTTAAATTCACTGTTGGTTTAACTACATAAACATAATTATTGTACGTTACAGTAGAACTCATAAGTTATAGTACCTTAAGCTGAAAAGTTTTCAATTGAATAAAAAATCATTAAGCCAATATTTTGAGAAGTTATTTTTGTTTTTAAGATAATCTTTGAAAGAATATCATAATTTTGAGTAAACACTTTTTTAAAGAATTTTCTTTATATATTTTACGCGTTACAAAACTTGAAAAAAATATAAAAAACATATTATTTTCCAGTTATTTCCTACCATTTTAAGACTTTTCTTTTATTTAGCTATAGAAAAACTTTTCATAGTAAAACTCAATATCATTTGATTTAAAAACTTTAGTCATTGTTTTTAGTTGATTAGCTTCTTAGTTATTACTTGTAACTTAAACTCTTTAACTAAACATCCTACAGCAAACACCATAATAAAAAACCAAAGTAGTTCAAACCTTTTAAATTACTGTCTTACACAATTGCGTAAAATCGTTTTAGTGTGGCTATATTTATATGTTTAACTATTAAAAACAAAAAAATTGCACATTAACAACGTTAAAAAGTTCTAGTTTTATGTGTTTTTTTACAAAATCATTTAACTGCAATGCTTTACCATTTAGAATAATTTCTTTTTTTTTCACCGTTAAATAACTAAAAATATTATTTAATCCATAATATTTTAGAAAATAGTTTTTTTTTAGCCTTTTTAAATAGTACTAGTTTGATAAATAACAAAAGTTAATAACTTTTAAGAGACAACTGTTTAAATAGTTGTGATTAATAAGTAATTTAGAAATCTTAAACTTATCATCAAAACTATTTTTCATACAAAAAACCATTATTGGTTTGGTGTCCGAAAAGATCTTTTTATACACCACATCCTTGAACCATACATTTGATCTCTTTTTTTTTCGGGTTCAAAAAAGTAACATTAGCGTTAATCTATGAATCTGTACAAACTTCAAATTATCTATATGGTTATCTTAGTTATAGTTTAAAAAAATCTATGTACTTAAAATAGTTTATTTAAGATTTGAAAGTGAACAAAATTTTTGTTAATTTTTATAATTGTTTTTCAAAAAGGATTAGAAATTAATTTTTGATAGTTTTTAATTGATATAAAATAGTACATTAAGCAGAAAAATGTCATATTTTAGAATTTTTTTAAATTTTTACAGGTAGTTTTTAAAACCTTTTTTTTTTACAAAATAAAGATTTTAAAAAGGTTGAAATTTATTGCACTAACTTGATTTATAACAAAACTTATCGAACATCATATGAAAACTTTATAGTTTTACTAATGTTATATCAAATTAAACCATACAGTTTTTTACGAGTTCGTTGTTACCATGTTCGACGTAAAAAATCCACTACTGACCACTTTAATTTTTACAACAAGAATATTAAGTTTAAACTGACATGTTCATGAAAGTTTCTGTCTGTATAAAAAATAGATCATGTGTGGTCTTTTAAAAGCTATTTAGGTAATATTATTAAACTCTTAGCTATTTCACATATTTCTTTGAAGTAAAAGTCATAGCAAAATAATTGAAAGATTTAATCTATGCTTTTATAATGTAAACAATCAACATAAACAAATATAAAGATTCTTGTAGGTTTGTTAGTGATAAAATAGTTGATCCAAATCATTGCTTAAAGTATGACTAAACTCGATTACTTTATTGTAAACAAAATATAAATTTACAAAGTACAAATTAACATTTCACGTTTATTAATTTAAGATATTCGAATTCTTATATGAAACTATCAGCTTCGACATCGTGAGCTTAAGAGAGATAATGTGACTAAGGTAATATGACTAAGAGTGCTCACTAAATTACATCAAGTTCAACTATGCATGTGGTCATGCCCGGCTTCTTTGAAGCTTGTTTATCTGTGATATCAGTAAATAATTACTATGAGTTGTAATGCCCACCTATAAACTACCAAAAGTAATACAGTTAGAGAGTATTTAGAAAGTTAATAAAAGCTATAAATTTGCAATAAAAAAATCACATTTGAGGTTTCTACTAGATTTTTTGTCTACCAGTATACTTATATTGACTTATCTAAACAACATTCAAAATAAAATTATATTAGATGTAAATGGTACTTTACATTACCGGAAAATTATGAGCTGATTTTGTACGTTGCCTTTCTTTATAAATTCTGTTAATTTTAAGTAACGTAAACAATCAACATAACATTTTTTATTTATCTATATATCAAATCTCTTATATAACCCAGGAATAACTTTAAGTCTTATAAGAATAATAAAAATTAAGTCGACATTAAACCAAACTAAAACTTACTTTTTTCAAAAGCACAAAAGTAGCTTTAAACTATCAAAACTGTGTAGACAAGTTTAAAAACTTTTAAGCTAATCATTTGTACGATTGAACGGCTTAAAGTATCATACTTAAGCTAAAAAGGATTTAAATTTATCCTTCAATACTAACATTGATACATGTTAAAGGTTAATCCAATTTAATTTATTTTCCGAATATCATGACAATTTTTATAAACAAGTTTACTGTATGTAAAAATGCCTTAAAACTTAATAAAACTTGAGTCGCTTCCGTTCCCTAACAAGCACTATAACAACATAATTCTAATTATTTTCCTGTTTTAGGTATGTTATTATATTTTTTTATAGCTTGTTTTATATTTTACATTTTTAAATATTAAATTTGTTTATAATCTAAAATGAGTTGATGTTGTTTTTAATGTACATTTTACAATGTACTTTTTATATAACATTTTAAATGTGGATAGTACAAAAATAAGTCGATTAATCTTTTTCGAACCTTTGAAAGCAAAAACAATATAAAAAATTAATGACATAAGTTAGTTTATTTTAATCTTTTATATTTTATTATGTTTACGAAAAAAAATATAAATTTAAACAACACACGTACTAATTTTAAAGATTTCTTTGTTTTTATACTGAATAACCTTGTAAACTGGTATACTTTAGAATAAACAACAAAATTTCAGTTACGTACAAAAACTATTGGTTTTTTCTATTTTCTATTTAAAATGCACAATAGTGTAAGTATTTTAAGTAGTTACATAAAACATTTTGAAGTTAGTGTTGTTAACATCTTAAACTGTTTAGTTTTGTTATTGTGAATTTTGAACAAGTAATTACAAAATTATATAGCTAAATACATTTTTGTTGTAGCTCTCAAGTTAATAAAATTTAGTAGTTAAAAAAATTTTATTATAATAAATAATAATGTAAATGAAATTTTATTTCAAACTATTTCTTCTAAAAACCTTATTGTTTCACTTAAAATTAATTTAATCCATTTATGTTAAAAGTTAAGTTTAAAATATCAAGTTTAAAATATGTTAAATATCAAATAAATAGTGATCTAATGTACAATTAGATACACAAAATGACGAATTAAACTAACTGAGTTGGTATTCAAAACAAAAGTACAGGTTTAAAATATACTTAGTTAATTTGATAAACCTGCTTGTTTGTAAGTCTCATCAACACGGTTATAAAAAAAAAACCGCAATATTTTTTAAAGTTTGAAAATTTTTGCTTAACAGATGAAAAACATATCTTAAAGTTGATATACCTTTAATTAAAAGAAACATATTTACACATTAAGGATTTATTTTTATATCATAAATTACAGTTTCAGTGAGAAAATGATTTTTATACATGTTAGTTAATGTTGGCATTTAATGTTAGAAATTAAACAATGTTTTATTTTATAACAAAATCTCATTGTTCAAAAAAGCTTGATCTCTAAAGTATTATGAACATAGCTTTATATTTTTGTTAAACAAACTAATGTTCTAAAACTAACTTCGTTATTTTATTTTTCTTAAACTGTATTCATTTTAATTTTTATTTCTTCTAGGTCGTTTAAATTTTTTAAATTTATTAAAAATTATAATGAAGCATAATAGCTTTAAAATGTAGTAGGTAGTACGCAAATTTTAAACATGATTTTATTTTTGAACTTTCTGCACGTTTGATTAAAATAGGAAATATCTACAAATTTCGAGTTTATCACAAGAGTAGACGAGATATAAAAAAATTTTAAGTTATCTTTAAACTAATTATTTTTTGATATTTTCATTATGTAACTATATAAGATAAATAAAAGTTCAACATGAATTGCTCAAGGAAATTATATTTGTAAACTTTAGTTTAGTTTATTGAACAAACGAAAAAAACGAAAAATTGCTCAAAAATTTTTGGTTTAAGGACCTGGGTACACAAAAAGACCTCTCGGTCATCAAGTTTCATACCCAACTTTAATCAAAACTAAAATAAGCTAAAGCATAAAAAAAAACTTAACAATTAAAATTAAACTCTAAAACGTAAAAACCTGTGAAAAATGAGACTATAAAACTTTACAACAATCAATATTTTCCTTTAAAAAATATCCAAAAAAATTAAAAAATGTTATATAATAATACATAACATTAAACATATATATTGAACTCTACGTTAGAAGGTAAAGTTTTAATCTGAAATGTTTTTTAATTTAAAATTTGTCAACAATTTTAGTAAATAGTTTAACCTTTTATACTTTTTATATAATTAAAAAAATAATAATAAGACAATAAACTCTAAGTTTTTAAAAACGTATGTTTAAGAATTTGGATTCTACCATGAATTTATTTTAACTTACCAAAAAATAAGTGATAATAAAATAATGCTATAACTATTAAAAATACAAAATCAAAATAAAGCTGCAATATGAATAAAAGAAAATATAACAAAATAAAGCTGTATTTAAAAAAGTAGTTTAAACTAAATAAAAATAATAAAATAATATACCCTTTTAATTAAAACTATCATATTTTACAAGTTTAAATAAATATCTAAATATAAGAGTTTAACCAAACCAAAATAATACTGTTAAAAACAAAAAAAAAACTTAAAATAGTAAGTAAATTTTATTAGTTAAAAATAAAACAAAATACAATAATAATTATAAAAAAAAGTCAGCCTAACACTAACTTCAAATATTTTCAGTAATTTCAGCTTATGATTTAATTATATAACTTTTCAGTATTTTTTATTTATTAAACATAACTGTATATAATTAACATGGTACTGACTCGGAAACTTTGCTTTATACGGGTCTTTGCCGTAATTTTTCGATCCTGGACATAATTATAAAGTTTTAGAGCACAAGTAACAGTTTATAATAACGTTTACGATTTACAACCTAAATAAGCTTAAACTAGTGTAAATATTTTTAAGTTTTTATAAAAAATGCATGTATAGTTTTAAGGTAGAAAACTACATAAACATTTTGTGTTTGCTTTTTTTCTTTTAGAAGTGTTTTTGTTAATTAAGTTTTGTGCACATGCAAATTATTTTTTTAAGATTAAGATATAGATTTATTTTTAATTTTTAAACAAAACTTTAGATGATGGAAACTGTGTTCGTTTATTATTATCATACAGACTAGTTGAATTACGTATTTTTGTTTTTGTAAATCATCTTTTACTCTAATTATATAATACTTAACAACATTAAACTAAAATGTTTTCAAAAATTAGCTTTGTGGTAAATAATAAGGAACTTTAATATTTTATAACTTTAGTTGCCTTATTCATTTGTAGTAAAACAGTCTTAGACGGTTTGAAAAAAAAAATTAAGATTCGTTTTTTTTTTATACTGTTTAATGCAATAAATTTTGTGTTATTCTCAGTTTAGGTAACATTGGCTTGATTTATTTTATTTTGTAGCACATTTTTTGTATTATTTTGTAAAAATATTTTAAAAATTGAATTTAAAACTTTTCAATATGTTTTTACTTATTTATAATGAGTTCAGACTCCTGCAGCAATAAGTTAAAGTGAGGATTGAATTAGTTTTAGTATGTATAAGACTCTTAAAGTAAGCTAATAAAACTGTCATATCTAGTTTAAAAATACACTAGCACTAAGGTTAAATTATTCAAGTTCAAATGTAGAGAAGATGATTGAATCTGTAAACGAACACCATTTATTAAGTAAGTATAAACTTTTCTCTTACCTATTCACTAGTTAACAATGTTAGGGTTATAGCAGTCAGAAATACGGGCTGTGCTAGCTTGTAAATGTTCATGTTTTAACATTTTCTCCTTGTATAAAAAAACCGCCAAAGAATGCTTTTATATATATAATAACTACAGAAAACTATTTTAGTTGTAAAAACGACTACCATTTTACATTTTTTAATATCAATTGATAGCAGATCAGTTGTATTTATGCTTTATTTTAATAACATTTTAAATTTCAGTATAAACTATTTGTTTTTGTTTGTTTATACATTTTTTAAATATGTTTTACTTTCTTTAGTTAAAAATTTATAATGTACGTAAAGTTTGTCCTACTGGAACAGTTTACGACATACTTAACGACAGTCTAGTATACCTAATTGTGTTTTTCTTTTGAATTGATGTTAATTTAGTTTATATAAACTTGATAATAACTTAATTTATGTTCTCAAATTAAATAAATAGCTACTGTTATTTATCGTCTTGTTTTAAGTCATAGTTAAAACTCAGTATACTTTTAATAGACAATTTTAGAATTAATAAGTACTTTTATGAACAAAAAACCCTGCATATTTAGGAAATAATAATGTATAGCTTGGTTATCTAATATTGAAAATACAATATTACATTTTAAACTGTGTAAATTAAATATTTAAGCCAATTTAAATGCCTAAATCCGACCCTGCTGGTAGAGAAAATTTAATCAAAACCGTCAATGTTGGCAAGTTTTATTAATGTTCTGTAAAAATATTATAAGCTAGGCCGCTCATTAAAAAAATTTTAGGATAAGTACGTACAAATTGCACATCAAGAAAATACATACTGGAAACTTGTTGAAAGTTTCTGAATACAAAGAGTATAAAATATAACAGTTTACTTTTAATATACTTTGTGCAAAAGTATTTTTGTGTGTTATGCAGCCAAAAGAACTGCTTTATATAATAGATGCAAATTTTCACACAGTAACATGGTTAATCTTTTGCGTAGTTAAACTTATCTAAGATGTAAAGAAGATTTTCAAATCAAAACATATTCACGTAATTCTGAAGTTACCCAAACCCGGCTTAGAAGCTTATTATATGTTAGTGATATACAAGTATAAATGTAATCTTAGGCTATAGATGTTGTCTACGGTTATATTGATAACAAATTTTTATTCAATTTTATGATTTAAAAACTGCTACTTTTACTTATTCATTAGACTGCCAAATTAGTTACAAAAGACAGCTAGTCTACTTTATAGAATTAGTAATACATACTATACCAAGTTGTACAAATTAAATTAAGTCTTAAATTTAATAGAAATGTCTTATTTTTTTTTGTTCTAATATAATTTTAAATTTATAAACACTAGTAACTATAATAAAAACATTTGCATATACCTGAAGATATTTATGCATTTATTTGATACTTTTGTATAGTGACGAACTTCGATCTTTTTAATATTAAAAATAAAGCATTTTACTTAAATCTTTGAAAATAAAATAATAAAAAAACAAAACCAACTAGCAAAAATCAACGATAATTTTTTATAGTCTATTTTTACATCTTTACATTTTTTATTTTTTGTTATTAGTCTATATATACACCAGTTACAAACTATCTAAGGGCACAAACGTTTAAAAATTCTAATAATTTAATGATTAAGTATTTCTTACCGTGTTACTTCTGATTGCTAGTTGTCTAAAATTTTAGCTTAGAAGGGGCAAAGTTAGAAGGGGCCCTATGGCAGAATCAGCCAGGAATCTACGAAGTATTACTTAGACTTAAAACAACTTGCGTGGAACAAATAAAGTTAAGGTTTTCTGTAACAAAAGTTTTGAAATTTTCTCTTAACTCTATTTTTTCATACGCGGTTATTTTATGATTGTTTCACCACATCGTTAGTGAAGTTTTTCAATTTTTTTAATTTTTATTTATTACTTGGCTGGCGACTTTAATTTGGTAAATCTGGCCCGGTGACTAAAAAATAACTAAAAAGTGACTAAAATTTAGCTAAAGTTAAAAAAGCTTTTAATTTAAAAGTTATTGATTTTTAATAGTTTAGAAAGTCAAAGTAGTTGTATGATTTAATTTTAGTTTCTGTAAAATTATAATTTTTAGTTAGATTATTTAACTGTTTCTTTTATAAAATGAACGAAAAACACAAGTTTTTCTATTATTTTACACTTTTATATCAAAAGTAAATCAGAAAGGGTGATAGCAATTAAAATTTAAAGGTTTAATACTTTTTAAATAAGACCTAAAACAAATAAAGTAGTGTGAAACCTTATTAAATTTTCTGGGCAACAAATAGTTCTTTTTTTAAAATGTCTTTAAATAAAATCTTATTAAAAAGTCATTTTAATAAAACTTACCCGAAAAAAAATTATTTTAAAATTTCAATTATCGACTCAGTAAATTAAAATTTAATTTCGTGTATTCTCATCAATAATGCTAATTAGTTTGTTTTTATTATAAAATACAATTTTCTAAATTTCTACTTGATTTCACTCATTCAAATATATCAAAACTTAAACGTAGTACAAATACTCCCGTTCCAAACAACTTCTACTTAAACCTTAGATTAGGGGTGGGCAACGTAAATATTTGACGGGCCGGATCCAGAAAAATATAGTCCTCAGCGGGCCGGATCATTTCAAGTTAGTGATCTTTTGGATTCAGCTGGATCCTTTTTTTAGATCCGGATCCCATTTTAAACATATTATCCGGATCCGCCTAAATACTAATTTTAGACAAAGATCTAGATCCGAATGGAAACTAATTTCAAAAAGTTTCGAATCCGGTTAGATGCTTATTGATCGGGTATTTTAGAATTTTGAATCAATATATTAATTACCAAGGTTGTCAAGTATGAAATTTTATGTTAAATTTAGTTAAGTATTCATAATTCTATATATATTATAACGCTGGACAGAATTAATACTAGTTAGTCCTAAAAAAATTATAATTTAGTTACTAAAAGTAACTCGAGCCTAATATTTCAAGCTAAAACATAAAAAAAATTGCTAACTATTCGAAATGAAGTAATTTTGGAAATCCTTATCTGGAGTTCATATTGATAATTTTTGTTCAAAAATTATTAAACAATACAATATTAAACTACTATTATTTAATTTAATTAAGCTAAAGAAGATTCAATACATTTTTTGCATGTATAAAAGAAAAAAAAACAAAAATAATTCTGATATAATAAACAGTTTTACCATAAAAGCAAAAAAAAATAAATAAAAGATCTCGATGAAACACTTAAGGTTGATCATGTATTAGAGTTGTTTAAATCTAGTTGCATGACAGTTTTGGAAAATCTGCAAGTGCACTGAAATACCGATTAGGTTTGAAGTTAGCTTATCCTTGTTAATGCTTGTGGTCGGAAATGTTTGTTTTCAAATGTATGAAGTATCGAACAACACAACTAGTTCCATGGTCATCTTTAGAAGTTGACAAACTTTGGCTCGATCAATTTTACATAAAATAAATCTTAAAATCTTATAAAAGCAACAAAAATTATATGTTTGGTTTCAAATTTTCTTATTAACTTATTTAAAAAGCAGTTAAGCCTAGATAAAAAAATATTTTGGCTTGAAATTTTAACACGTTCACTTTCAAAATATCAAATAGTTATAATTAACCTACGAAATTTAACTAAGTTATGTACTTTAAAAATATTATTATCAAACAGTGAACCTAAAATACTTTAATAAGAGTACTAACATAAAATAACGAAATATTGAAACAAAAAATAAATTAATATGTATTTTTAGCATAAAAAATATTTTAGTTTAATAGACTTTTAAATTAAGATTAATTTCGCAATGATAAAACTGTCACATTATACTTTAAATGTTAAGTTTAAAGAATTTAGCAAGAATAATTACACTAAAAAGAAGTCGATGAGACATTTATGGATCATAAAAGTTTTTAACAAGTTGTTTAAAATCTGGAAGTTTATTTGTAGTAGATATTCTCAGTATTAACTGCAAATTGGTATCAGTAAGATTTGAACGCAGCTTACTTTTGTTTATAAACATGGTTAAGAATATTTGTTTGCAAAAATATGTAGACCAAAATATAACAAATAACTTCATTCTCATCTTTTTTAAATTAACAAATTTTGACTTGTTAAGTAAGTCATAAATCTGTCAATTTTTCAGTTTTGAACTTTTCTTTTTGTGTACTGCCACATTGAAGTTTAACAGTTCTAACAATATTACTAAGTACATTTTCGGTGTCAAACGTCGACGGTGATGAAATAATGTCAAATTATTCACTTAATTGTTAAAAGTCTGCAAAACGACGACCAAACTTATTATCAAGTGAAACTATTGTCATCAAATGGTCATCTTTAAACTTAACCATATATTTAATAAAAAAGTCCTTAATGAAAAAACAATAGCAGAAAAAGTTCAAATTGTAGTCTAAACTTAAAACATTTGACAAAAAATTAAACTTGAGCAGTTTGACTTAAAAAAGTTGTCGATGTTTAAAGGATATTTTTTTTACTATTTTAAACATTTAAAAAACAACTCAATACTTATCTGGAAAAGACAGCAATTTTTTACACGTCTATTTTTTGTGAAAACATTATGGTAGGTATGATCATCAAAGTTACTTCAGCAAACAATTGCTTTTGTATAATTTGAGAAAGGATTACTTCAACTGACTTGAAACAGAACAAGATACTATAACAAAGTAGTGTTTTATCACCATAAAATAATAAGCCATTTTAACAAACGTTTTCAGGGTCAAAGTCTTACAGTTTTGTTTAATGAAACAGTTCAAAAAACGTTTTGTACAAGTTTTGTGGTAATTAAATTGGCTGGCCGGATTTTATATAAATTTTGAAAATGCTTAGCGGGCCGGATCATCTACTTGCGGGCCGGATCAATGTTGTCCGCGGGCCGGATTCCATTTAAAATTAAAAAAGGTTTGGGGGCCGGTCATTTTCACTCTGCGGGCCGGATCCGGCCCGCGGGCCGTACGTTGCCCACCCCTACCTTAGATAAACGAATAATTGTTTTCTATTCCCTTACTTAAAGTTTGTCAAGAATAGTTAACAAAAAATATTAAATATAATTTTATTAGAATTCATTTAAAATTTTTTATTTAAAATGTTATTCAAGGTTTGACTGTTTTCTAAGTTCCCAAAATTTCTCTTAATGTCATTTAAGTTGTAAAGTTTTAAATATACTAATTAATGATTGACATTAATTTATCGCTTAAGTTTATATACATTCCGAGTATTTTCTATACTTTTGGTAGACAGTTTACAACTAAGACGTTTGAAATAAGTAAACAAGTACCACAAAATATGTAAAACACTCGTTTTTCGTAAAAGAAAGTTTATCGTTGCAAGAGGTAGAGTTTGAAACTGATGTTTTTTTACCATCAAAAACAAGAACGTTACCATGTTACTAACTATTTGTAAAAAATTATTTAGAGAAATTTTTATACTACTTAAATTTTATCTGTTTTAAATAAATGTTATTGGTTCATTAAATATTTTAAGCAGTTTTAATACTTAAGTAATTAATTCGATTTATTCTTTTAACTTTGTCTATTTACTAACTCTTTTTGTATTTCTTTATCTATTAATTACAAAAAAAACGTAATTAAAATTATTATATTATGAGCACATTGTATAGTTCTTCTTTTATACACTAATAGACAAAGCACTCATCAAAACAATTAGTTATTGATATACAATTAGTATTCTACTGTGAAATAGTTTTTTCTAAGACTTAAGCTGTGACAATTACTATCTTCTGACCTTAAAAACTTTCTTACGAGAAAGAAAAGTTAAAGTAAAAAGAAAATAAGTTTATTTATATTTCATTTTGTTACACAAACTTAATAAAAAGTTTTTTTTAAGAACACTTAAAAAAGTTAAATTAAGTATATCAAGTATTTAACTAAAATAGAGAGTTCTATTCACTGTATATGCAGTATTATACTCTAAGGTTTACATACTGAAGTCAAAAAAATCCCATTTATGACTTTTTAAAAAGGCATTATTTGTTTTGGTTTTTATTGCTAAGCACTATACTGTTATATGTATATAAAAGTAGTTAGATTGTTTTTTATTGATATACCAATGTTATCAAGCTAAAATATTAAATAATAATAAGTAATAAAAAGTTTAAACAGTACTCTTTCTTTATTACACTAACACATGTTTCTGTGTGTTCAACAAAGCTCTGTAAAAAAAAATACAAATATATAATTTTTTCTTCGTGCAATTTAGACCTGTTACCGGTATATATACATAAAATGTGTGTGCTTATTTGAAACAAAAACAAATACAATAGATTGTTGTAAATTAATGGTTAATAATATATACAACAATACTTATCTTTAATAAACACATATAAATATACCGGTAACAGGTCTAAATTGCACGAAGACGAAATTGCACGAGGTTACTAATTTGCACTAGGGGACTAAATTGCACGAGGGTACAAAATTGCACGAAGAAGATTTTGCACCAGGGGCCAATTTTGCACGAGTTACATTTTTGCACGAGAGTAAAAAAATACAGAAAAAATAACAACAAAAAATAAATTTAAAAAAAATTAAAAATAATTTAATAAAAAAAAAAGTTACTGACCGTGGGTAAGGGTTAGGGGTAACAGTAATATTGAAAATAAAAAAATAATTAATAACATATAAAATGAAAAAAAAAATAAAAATTAGAACTTAACCCGTGCAAAATTCTCTGCTCGTGCAAAAGTGACCCTTCGTGCAAAATTATCTTTGTGCAATTTTTGTTCCCTCGTGCAATTTAGACAGCTACCCATATATATCTACTTTAGCCTCTATTCTTTCCTTACAGTATTTATTTTTTACAGAGCTCCGTTGAAGTGTGTTAACTTGTAAAAAAACATGTGTTAGTGTAATTATGAAAGAATGTTTAATTGGGTAGGTGTCAAATTTGAACGAGCTGACAAAATTGCAAGAGGGGACTAAATTGCACGAAGACTTTTTTGCACGAAGACACTTTTGCACGGATTGAATTTTTTTTTTTTTTTACTTTCTTATTATTTTTAAACATTATTTTTCTTTAGTTTGTTTTAGTTTTTACATTTATTTTTTTATACTGTCACTGTTACCCCTAACCCTTACCCTCGGTCGGTAACTTATTTTTCTTTTCTTTTTTATTATTTTTTTTTTTCTTTATTAATTTTTACTATCACTGTTACCCGTAACCCTTACCCTCGGTCAGTAGCTTTTTTTTTTTGTTTTAATTAGTTTACTTTTATTTATTCATTTTTCTTGTTTATTTTAATACTAATTTTTATTAGTTGTTTTTTTATTTATTTTTTACTATCACTATTATTCCTAACCCTTACCCTCGGTCAGTATTTTTTTTTCTTGTTAACTTTTATTTTAGTTTTGTTTTTCTATTTCATTTTTATATATTTTTTTATTCTGTTTTTTTTTACGCTCGTGCAAAATTTTAACTCGTGAAAAATTGACTCTTAGTGCGAAATTGTCTTCGTGCAATTTTTCCCCTCGTGCAAAAGTATCTTCGGGCAACTTAGTCCCCTCGTGCAATTTCGTCTTCGTGTAATTTTGACCCGTTCCCGTTTAATTCGTTATATATTCCAGTGAACTTTTTTCGCTAGGAGCTTTATTAAAAAACGATTAAATTTATATTTTGAGTAGTATTATTAAGTATTCGTATAAAAAACACAATAATAAAGAAGCAACACATTATTTCTGCTTAAAAAATACCATGTTTTTTAGAGCTGAATATATTTTTTATAAAAGTGTAGAATATATTAAAAGGTCTTTTCTCAACAAAAACATAAAGTTAAAGTTTCAGTCTTTAAAAAACTAAATTTCAATTCTAAAAACTACAAACCTATATTCTACTTTACTTTAAATTGAATATAGGATTACAATGTTATATATATGATTAAATATATGATTAAGTATACTATGTATAGTGTTAGAAATTTTAAAAGTTTAGTTTAATTCTTTATGCTTTATCATACTCTTTTATTCATTTAAAGTGTAAAATATATTTTTAAGTTCTTTGTGGCTGTTTTATAAATTATTTTTGTAACATTAGTGCCTTTTTGGAGAACCACTTTTATAGTTTATAACATATAGTTATTTTTACCGTTGATAAATTAAAATTAATTAAACTTTTACTGACCAACTTTCTTAAGTAAAATGTTTTATTAGTTGTTTTTATTTATAAAAACTTTTTTAAATGTTAATAAAGTATAGTACAGTGTAACTTTTTTTAATCTTTTGCAACTACTATAGTGTGATTGTTAGAGATATAATGTTTTGAGTAGTAATATTTTAACGTCTTACTTTCAAATACTTTTTTATAGTTTTAAGATGGTCAGTATAAATGTCACAAAATGTGTTTACAAAAAACTTATTACAAAAGCATTATAGTGTGCTCATTTTAATTTTACAGTTGTAAATTGTTAAATTTGTAAGATTTAATAACACGTAGATAAATAATTTTAACTATAAAACTCAAAAAGTAAGTTAAAAGCATGAAAAATTGAAAAAAAAGTTAAATACATAAATTAAGTTTAATACTTTAATTTATGTGCATCAATTAATTAATCTGTAAAGAGGTTTAATATAATATTTCTATTATTGTATATTTAACTACTGTGTGAAAGTTTTCGAATAATATACATTTTATTTGAATTCAAGTAAATTAAAGTATTTAGATCGACATGACATACTTAAAGTTCTGATAAAATAGTGATATCTAAAAATAATCTGATACAAAAGTAAAAAATTGCATTAAGTATAAATTGTTATCCTTAACGTTATATCTACTTGACAATATACAAAAATATAGTTTTAATGTTTTGTATGGCGTTAACATTTCACTTTTATTTTTTTATTAAGCTTAAAAATTTAAACAGACTATTTTATAGCTATATTTGTTATATAATGTGTTTTACTTAAATGTTTTTTTTACAGAGAACATTATTATCTTACTGTTTTTTAGTAAACAATTCAATTTAACTTTCTGTTTTTTTGTTTGTTTTACAAGTACAAAAATAAACTTTTATTAAATTCACTTTTAATGGTTTTTGGTAGCATTTTAGTTTAATAAATCTAAGATAAAAGAACTGCATTAAGTAAGTCAGTTTTATAAAACTATGTCTACTCGATTAAACTTTTTAATCAATTTGTTTATAAAGAAACAGATCTACGTATCTTTGTAAAGTAAAACTATCGTAATGAATTATTTTAACCAAAGGTTTTGAACAGACAAAAACAAGCAATTTTTTCTTAAAGTTTGCAAAAAGTATGTGTATCACTCTACACAAAAGCTTTGAACAAAAAAAAATTCAATAAATTGCATGTTATATCTGATTCATTTTAATATTCAATACTTAAGAGTTATTTTACTAAAAAAAAGTTTAATTAAATTTAAGATTTTTTGTTAGTATGTGCACAGCTTCTAAAAATTATTGTTAAAAAAGTTGCACTTAAGTATAAAGGTTAATACAGCACTACTCACTAAAGTTCTAAAGAGCACAATATTAAGTAGCACTTCAGTAATAGTTGGAATTTAAGAAACTATTACTATAGAAGACAACTAAGTATGTATTTGTAAATAACAAAGCTGGTTGGAAGCTTATAACCTTGACGTTTAAAATTCTCAAAAAAAAATTAAAGTAAAAATTTCAGGCGTAAATTAAACAACAGAAAAACACATGATGTTATAAACTGATTTATAAGCTTTCACTGCGTTTAATAAGCTATGATATAACTAACTATTATGGATTTAAGAAAAATCATAAGTTAAGTGCCATATACTTTTTTTTAAACTTTGCATTCATTTTAAACAACGATCTACTTTTTAACCACATTTATGCAAGTCTTAGATATTTGTAGTCAAGTCAACTCTGAAGACGTATTTGTTCGTAGTTTAAAACTTACAGTAGCGCTGAGTATAGTTTGATTTGTTTTAAGCAATGAAGCAACGAAGCTTTTAAAGAGGAGAGTTATGATTTAAAATCAAGTTAACTCGCTATCAAAGGTGATAAACTACAAGATCGGCATAGAAAATATTATAAACTTAAATAAACAAAACTAAGATAATTAGGTTCAAAATAAGAATTAGAACAAGACTAATAAAAACAAAGTTCACGATACAAAATTTAACACTAATGCAAAAGACTTACTTTCAAATCAAAAACTTTATTTGTAATTTTTTAATTGTGAGTATGTTACCAAACCAAATTGATAAAATCTAATAAAATTTACTCTATAAATTAATGAATTAATCAATAAACTTTTTAATAGCAACTTTTTGTACCAAAAAAGGTATTTGAACCACCTATAACAGATCTAAGTTCAAAATATAAAACAAAAAAAATCTTTTTATACATACTTAACTGTATATTAATACATTTTCAGATGCAGTAGCGTCAAAAATTAAAAGAAAACTCAAATTTGTTAACTACAATTTTTAAAAGACCTAAATTTTATAACATTTTTTTACACTAGGCTAAATATTTTTTAGCAGCATAAAACCTTTATAATGAGATATTTATTCAAAATAGAAAAGTTTTAAGTTTTAAAGAATTATATAAACTATACAAATTTCAAAACAAGGTTTTAGAAGAAAAAATTATTAAGTAAATTTTTCCGATAACATATGGAACGAAAAATATTCAAATGTAATTTGCAGTAATCTTTCTCTTGAATACGAAATTATAACACAGCCCAAAGTTGCGTGCTTAATAGGGAGTGAGTACTTAAAAAGTATTAATTCTAATGGAGTTTTACCTTTGAACGTAAATATTTTTGCCAAAAATGCGTACTCAACAGTAGTATTACTGTATTCTTTATTAAAAAATACTCTGAATAAGAAGAACTATAACCAACATTTCAAAATGTGTAAACGTTTCATATCGCCGAGATTTAAACAAAACGAAAACCATTTTACTAAAAATAATAAACGAAAAACTAAATTAATGTTAATTTAACAACACTAATTGTTACATTAAGTTAAAACAAAATAAACACACCCTATTTTAATTTATAATTTTTAGAAATTAATTAAAACATTAGTAAACATATATTTTAATAAATTTAAAGTTTTTTTCAGATAATCAAACTTTAAAAGAGTGTTGTTGTTATAAATAAAAAAATAAGAAACATAGTTTATTAAGTGAAAATAAAAACTTATTGTCCACCCTAAAAGTTTCATAAGTGAAACAAAAGTCAGTCTAAAACCAGTGTATAAAGTTTTATAATAAATAAATAAAAAACTTGTTTAAGAAGTATTTCTTTTAACAATACTTTACTCGCTTAACCAATGGCATAACTGATAAATTAATTTTGAATTAAATTCTGATAACTAGTATCAACATACAAAAATACATAAAGGCTTAACTTAAAAAATATGTTTAAATAGATAACAAATCTAATATGTACTAAAAACACATGACAAACAAAAGTTAAAGCTGTGTGTTGAACAAAAATAGAAATTAATGTCTTAAAATTAAACTGATAGGTTGTATTTCTATAACTTAAAAACTTAAATTTATATTTAGCAAATATCCTTCAATTTTTATAGAAACTTTGTAAAGTTAGTTAATTTAGAACAAGTTAACAAAAGTTAAAACTAAATTTTAATGTAGTCTACAACTTTATTTGTTTAATTTTTTTTCAATTTTATTTCATTTTCTATTCATCATAAAACAACTCAGTTTGTAACAAGTTTACCCTATTATTAAATTACATTTAAGTTTTAGCCATTTTCGTCATTGGGCGGTTAATGCTTTCATTGTTTTAGAGTTGTTGTTAATGCATTTGAAATTGATAATTTGCATTTAGAATTTGCATTTTGAGAAGTTATTCATTTTTGTGTTGTATTTCAAAAAATATTAAACTGTCTTAAAAATTATAAACTAGTTGTTTAGAATTTATAAAGTTTTACACTTAATATAAAATTGTAAAGTAAAGTTTCTAGACTATTTATCTATGTTATATTTCCTGGTATTTAGTATCAAAATTATTGAATATGGATCAGGGAAATTTAGGTCAGGCCCCCAGCACAAAACGCTCTAAGCTTTTGGCTGTAAAAAAAGTAAAAATAAAATTAAGAGTAGTTTTAACTCCCTGTCTAAAAGTAGCTTCTCCATATAGGCCAGGGTTACAAGTTTACATAAATAATACATAATTTTTTACAGATACTAATAAAATCAGTAAATGATACTGATTTTAATTCTGTTATGAAATCATTGTATCACTTTTACTTTAAAAAATAAGCATTGTACTTAGTGAGTACTTTTAAAATGATTGTTTTAAGGGAAGTTATAGGTAAATAAGTAAAACATTTTGTCATATACGAAACGTATGTTTTTAATGAAACATAACAAGTACTTAACTAAGATTAAATATTATACATATTTAATTGTAAACTATGAAAAGCAAGAATACTTATTATGAAAGATGCTTATAATCAAGCTAAGTTTAAAAAAAATTAATTAAATAGTTAGAGTTTTAATTCATTTGTTTTAATATTTTTTAATGTTTGAAATTTTTGAAAACATTTTATTTATTTTATACATTATATTTTTTAGATAGTTTTTTATTACTTTATAGAATACTGTCTATCTATAAATCTGCAGTAATTTAAAATTTTACAGAGATTTAATTAGATTATAACTCTACTTACATCAATTTTGTACTGATAAAGCTAGTTTGTGTCGATAAAGCCATCAATATGTTTATTGTCGACAAGATAAGGTGATAACGTTTTTGAGAACTTTTAGCTAATGCACACCGTTTACCATCTTCTAAGGTAGTACTTAAGCTCATAGAAAATTAATTTACTTGACAAAAAAAGTCATAAAGTTTATAACCGTTATTTTTTTCGTGAAAATTCGCATGTTTATTTATACTATATCTAAAGGGTTATACTTAGAAGATAACAATACTTTTTAAGGTTATCAAAACTTAAAATTTTGCTCACAAAATTTTTTGAAAGCAAGAAATGTTCTTTACTAGTTATTTATAAATTCTTTTTAACTTCTTTTCTTAAATAAGTTTAATTTGTATTAACTGTTGCTGGTTTTTAATAAACTTAACTGTATAAAAAGTAAGTATGCGCTATTGGAAAACTAAAAAAAACATAAATGAAGAATACATTTGAGGACCATTAACACCAATATTAGTGAAAAGCATATTCAGATCAATACTAAGTGTATTGAAGTTTCTTTATTATAAAGTAAATTTTACAGCATAGTTTTTCAATAAAGTTCTAACTTTTTATTATATTAAAGGCATAACACGTAATGACTAAAGAACATTATTTAAATGGTTTAAAATTATATAAATTTAAATTTGTTACTGAAACTAAAATGAATTAAAAGCTTTTGAAAAAGTAGTTGTTTAATAAAAACTATATAAGTTACTTTGTTACTTAATTAAGAAATCAAAGTTTAATTATAGTAAAAAAGATTGATTGATAACATGAGTTTATACGTGGTGTACGACTAGAAAACCGAAATATTCCTTCGTACACCAGGTCCTAGGACCAAACTTTTTAAGCGCTTATTTGTATCATTCAATAAACAGTATTAAACATGAAGTTATTTTAAAATACTTAACAATTTTTTGAAATTTAACTTAAACAAGAAAAAAAAGTATTTTACTTAATTAACAAATTTAAAGCTTAAAAGAGTTGCTGAAATTAACATTTTGCGAAATGAACTGATTTTTTTTTTGCAAAATATGCATATGCTGTGCAAAAAATTGTTAGTATTTTTTTAAAAACCGACAAACTTATTTTATACACTAACTGTTAGCAATTATAAAGCTAAACATTGTATTAGAAATTAATACTTTATAGTTAGTGTTTAATAAGATAATTTTAGCTAGACAACACAGAGTAATATAGTTTGTAATTAAAAAAAAACAAAAACGTTATCTAACTTATGTAACATTTTGAGTATCTGAAGCTGATATTTCAGATGTTTATAAACAACTTATTTAAATTTATATACACTAAACAGTGTTTAAAATGTCCTCATATTAAGCTAAAAATTTCTAAAAACTAGTCAAACTACTTTAACAAAAGGTGCTTACAATTTTAGGGTTATACAGGTAATTTTAGTGTTACAGAACTACTAAGTAGCTTCATAAAATATTTGATTTACTTGTCAAGTTATTAAAAAATATGATTTTTTATAATATTTTTGTTTATGGTATTTGAAAACTATTTTAAGTAGCTGCGAACAAAACTGTGTAAAACACCGCAAAAAAGTAATTGCAACTTAAAAGTAGATTTCGAGCTAGGCTGTTTTTTTAGTAAACTATAGACAAAACAAAAACATTATTTTTTAACACTTAAATTAAAGCTGTTTATCGCAAGGTCGTTTGATTTCTTAGGAAGGAGTTCGATAAGATGTGTTGAAAGATATTTAATTTTAAATTATTGTGAAACGTACTGAAGTTTTTTCAAACTTGATTAAAAACATAATAAACTTTTTTATGTGTTTATTTTTAATAAAGCTTTTTTCCAATACAAGCTGGTAACAAAAAACACTATAATTTTTCTTAGCGTTTAAAATATTCGCAAGTTAAAACAGTTTATGCAGACTTATATCGAAACAAAATATAATAGTTTTAATTAATCTTTTATCTTTTACTTAACTTCAAACCATTAAAAAAAGTCTTTAAGTTTTGATACTAACTTTATTAACGCTTATTATAAATTTTTATATATAAGTGTTACGTTTTATTAAACTGCGACCATTCTTATTTTTATAAAAAACTATTTACCTTAGTTTTAAGCTTAAAAGTTTCTATAAGGTAAAACAATATTTTACTAAAAAGTTAGTTTTTAACCACTTTTTTTGCAAAAAGATGTGCATCAAATATATTTTAATTTGTACACTATAATATAATTTGTTAAAACAATTAAAATTTTTTAAAAGCAGTAAAAGCACATCTAAGTAGTAAATGTTAAAAGTAAAATTAAAACTCTGATTTTAAATTTATAATCAAGAAGCATTATACTCAAAAATTAGTTGATTTGAGTCAAATGTAAAAATATTAAAGAATAACCGAAATGTATTTTTTTGAAATCTGAAAGACAAAAGCTTCTCGATATATATATATATAAATTGCTAGTTTTTGCAGTAAATTTTATTAACATATTCTTATGTATAGTAAATTTAATAATAATACAAACAATAAGCTCAAACTTTAAGCGTATCAAAAAAAAATTGATTAGTTTATCTATTTTTGAAGTTGCTTTGTTTTTTTATAGTAATATAAGCAATTAAAATAGCTAGTACTTTCACTTTAAAAAGAATTACTACTTAGTCTACAATTGTAATTTTACTTGAAACTTATTTTTTACAGTCTACAGTAAAAACATTAAAATTTAAAACTTTTGTAAAATAAATCGTATTATGTAGAATTGTTTTTTTTTAATTTTTACAAAACGAAAAACAACATTGAAAAAACAAATTTTTTATATATAAGTCAGTTTATCTTAAAATTTACAATTTTTTTATTGAAAATTTGAAGAATGTTCAAGGGCAGTAAAAAGTTTTTAAACGTAACCTTAGCAAGTTAAAATACTTTTAATAACTTATTATTGACAAGTACTACTCTGAATTAGCTATGCTGAATAGAAACTTTAGTAGCTTTTTGCAAAATTTGAAAAAGCAGTCTTTTTAAAAGAGGTCAATTTTCTTAAGTATAAAACATTAAAAGAGTTTCAAAATCTCTAAAACCATATATGTTACTTATTTAAAAACATTAATACTAGTATTAACCTTTAAAAACTAAGTTTGAAGTGAAGCTATAAAAATTTATAATTTAAAAAGATATATAATCTATAAAACTATGATCAATACAGCAAAGTCGAAGTAACTAACTTTTCTTTAGTTTAGTAATTATTCAACAACAAAATACCATTTCTCGTCTTTTTAAATCTATAACAATAATATCAATAAACAGGACTAAAGTAACAAAATTCTAAAAAAACAAAAAGTCAAAACTTAAAATTTTTTAAATAAAACATTCAGTCGTGTTTAAACTACAAAGCAATTATTTTTACAATTTTTAGTAAACATACTAAAATTCACGAATAACACACATTACATACGTGAAAACTTTCTAGGGTGTATAAAACTTTGAAGCTAGATATTTTTCTGCTGCTATGTACTTTACATTATATATTTCATCTTTTTGTTGACCTTCTTTGTTGCGATCGCTTACTGAGTCTTTTCAGTTTGTATTTTCTAACTTTTGCCTGACTGCACGTCTTGCAACATCGTTCTTGGTAATAAACAGGATAAGAACAAAACCTTGATTTGAGAATGAGGTTACATTTTTTAGCCGTATCAACGCAGGATGAGTCTAGAAAATAAATGTTTTATTATTTAACTTTTGTTTTATGTTTTTTCAATGACGATTTAATTTCTTTACAAAAATTTTTGTAATTGGATCAATCAAACCGATTTTTATTTTAAGTGTATAAAAATATCAAGAGTAATAAATTGAAAATTATTTATTTTGTAACCTTATAAAAACAAATAAAAATCACAAAAGAAACAGTATTTAACAAAAACTATTACATACTTAAATTTGTGTACTGCCTTTTGCTCTTGTGTATAGTTTTTTTAAAATCATTTAGATGCAGGTTATAAAAAAATTTTATACTATCCTATTTACAACTAGTGTCTTTTAAACATTTCAATGAAATGTCAAAAAGAAAAATTTATGTATTCAAAAAAGACTGTTTTAAGGCATTGATTAGAAATATAAATATAAGACAGTTTTTAATGATAATCAGGTTTTTTAAAAGCACTTCAAACTAGATTACTTATAAGTGTTTTTTCCTTATTTTGTTTTTCTCTCAACAATCAATATCAATAAATTATTAAACCTGTTTGTTTCAACTTTCAAAGCAAAGTTTTAGTTTTTGAAGGCTCTTAAAACTTTAAAATGTTGTTATTAAAAAATTGTAAAAAAAGATACAAAACAAAACTTAATGCAATAACAGTTAAAATTCTATTTGTACACTAAGAATCTTTAACTTAGTTAGCTCTACCAAACAATAATTCGTTTGTTCCTTAAACGTACATAATAATTTACAATGTTGAAACTTTTATTGTTTATGAAAGTTACCTCGGATATTTACCTCGGAGTCTAAAGGGTCTAATTCGTTATATTCTTAAAATAGTTATTATTATGTTTTGATCGTTTTTTAACTTTTTAAAGGTTTTTTTTAGAACAGCATAGAAATACCTATCTAATTTTAAGTCTAAATCTAAGTAATTTTGTAATAAATTGGACGTACTAAAGTTAGTAACTACAACTACAACTCGAAAGTGTTAATTAAACTTTATGTGGATTAATATTTAAGTGGATGGTTAGTTGGGTAAACAATAAGCAATAATTAATTAAAGTTATTAGTTAGTGCATTAAACAAATAGTTGTAAATCAATGTAAAAACATTTTTTTTTAATAACTAAATTCAACATTGCAAGAAGCTAAAACACTCTCACAATAAATATAAAATACAATATAAAGAACTAAGTTACTTAAATCTTTTTAATCTTCATGAAAATATAGTGTCTGCATTTTGGACTTTTTGCAATAGCATTTTACCAATATACATGTTATGTGTTTTTTAATCACAAATGTTTCAGCTTACGAGTTCCAGCCATATGTCATAACAAACTTATATATATTTAGCAAGTTTAATTGGTCTTAACTTACTTGACACTAGTTCACAAGAAGAAACAGTACATGCTTGCTGCGTTGCAGGTTTCAATCTGTCTTCACATTTTTCACTTATTCTTCCTTCATTGTCTAAGCATTGAACTAACCGGAAATGTCTTCCTTCGCCACAAGACTTTGAACACTAAAATGTGTTCAATATTTCAACTAAGATTCAAAAACTAGCAAACTTTGCTAAAAAGGTGAAAATGAATATATAATAACACAATTTCATTTGTACAATTTTTTACACAAAGGAATAAACTAAAAATTTTTAAAGTTTAATGATCGGATGCAATAGACAAGCTAAGTTATAAGTTTACCTTTGCTGTAAGAAAAAAACTTTGATATTTTAATGGCTATACAAAATAAACAACACCTTTTTAGTTTTGTAACGAATTAATTATTTAAAACAAAGAGTTAATATTTTTGGTGGCTGAATAAAACTAAAATGAAAAAAACACTTTTCTTGTAAAGTACTCATTCATAAAAACTTTTATTTATATTTAGTTTTTATTCTATAGCTGTATATAGACTTTCTTTTAATCTGTTAGTTTCTATTTAGTAACTTTAATACGCTAAATTTAATTTCTAGATTATAAATATAATTGTATCATTACTTTACAATAAAATATTTAAAAAAAATTTAAACAAAACTTTTTGAGTATTATGCAGCTTTTTAATAACTAGTAGATGTTTTTTCCATTCAAAAACACCTTTAAAATGCACTTTACTTACTGTTGACCACTTAGTGAAGTGCCATTTAGCGTCGCAATTAGCTATATGACAGTTTTGGCTAGTAGTGGGTTTGCTATCAAGATTACATCTGTCTTGTGTTACAAGCTCTACAGTTCCGTTCGCAAACACCTTCATACAAGAAACAATTCTCTGCTGATAACCTTTTCCGCAATCGACCGAACACTGTTATGGTTAATTTAAGAAAGGTTAATCTGTTCTTATGAATTGTAGAAAAAATTGCAAATTTTACACTTAATTTAAAAAATTTAGGAGTATACACATCAAAGTAAAATTAAAAACTAACAATAAGATTAATAACACTTTTTACTTACGTTAAACGGAAGGTAACTATTAAAAGGTTTAAAACGCTTTGTTGACTTTGTAAGAAACATGTAATTTAGGTGCTTAAATACAAGTAAATTACACCTTTATTAGAAATCTTAACGATAAAATAAACCACAATTAAATTTCGTAGATATTTTAATTCACCTTTGACCACTGAGACGAAAACCATTCGTACTTGACCTCACATGTCCTCGAAGTTACGTCATAGTCAGCAGTACAGTTGCGTGTTGAGCCAGGCTTGTAGTTTTTGCGACAACCACTGACTCTATTGGCTGTGTTTACACAAAATACGTTGCGTTTTTGGAAACCAACTTCGTTGCAGTCCATTTTAGTGCACTATTTTTTAATTTTGTGTTATATAGTTATTTGTCTTAACTATAAAAGATTGCTCAATTTACTTAAATGTAAAGAGCTTATTTAAATAGAGAATTTATTCACTGAATATATATATACATATATATTTATAATATTAAAAAACAACTAATTTTCGAATCGTTTACTTAGTTTAAATGTTTAGCACATATCTTCAGAACAAAATAAAGTACAAAGCAAAATTTTTAAAGAACCAAACAAAAAACACATTGTGACGTTTCAAATAAAATTAAATAATTTTAGTTAGCCTTTTCTAAAAACAATTTATGTAAAATGTGCTGAAATTTTATAACACCAAAATAAATAGAGAATATATTCACTAAATACATATATAACTCTTTTTTTCTAATTATTTGACTTTTTTTGCGTATTTACCATAAAAACTATATCTAAAAAAACATCAACTTAATGGATATCGTTTAAAACCTCTAGTATAAGATTAAATGTAGATCTACTAAAACGAAAAAAAGTGTTTAACATGAGTTAAGCATTATATTTCTACAAGTCTTAGTACTTACGTAATTATTATTGTTATTTTTGTAGACAAGTTTACAAAAAAATTATAAAAAAATATGCTGTATATTTGATAATTGATTTCAGAAAAAAAATAGTTTAAGCTAAACTAAAAATATACGATATCGATTATGCGAAATTTTGTTATAAAACTTAAAACCTCTTTAGACTTTAGTCAAAAACTCTTTTTTAACCGCTTAAAACAATAAGTAATAAACGAAGTAGTTTTTTGATAGTAAGATGAAATATAAAAGTACTAGGTTTTTCAATTTAATTAATGTTAAACTAACTAAATTAAAGTAGACCGTTTTTATTTAAGGCTTAAACTTTTTTAATTTCTTTATTATTTTTTCTGTGTTAAACAAACGGAATAAAAATGTAACAGAGTAAAATGTTTTAGTGGTATATTGTTACTACTAAGTATATGATAAGAAAATAATTACTATTTAGCTGCTGAAATACAGTTTTGAAAACAGCATTAGTAAAAAGATAGTAAATTTTTTTTTTTAGAAAAAATAGATCAATAACTTTTTTTTTCAAATATAAACTAAGCTGTTTGATTAACTTAAAACAGGGCATAGTATTTTTTCAACCATTTTATATTACAATTTTCCTATATTTTAGTTTTCATTAAATATTTATACGTTTAGATTAGGTTAAATAAATTCGCATAAGTATTTTTTTTAAGTTATAAGACATTACAAGACTTAATATTAAACCAGAAATGAGTAATTCATTTTCAAATTTGTTAACATACAGCTAGTATTTATATAGAGTAATGTCTTAATAGTTTCGCAGTGAGTATAGTTTTTAAAGAAAACTATGCACAACTTTTCAAAAAATATTCATATAAACAAAGCGATTTTCTTATATACTTTATAAAACGAACTTTTGTGAAAAACGGTTTTAGTTGACTCAGTTGTTTTAGTTTACCCGCTTCCTCAAAGCAAGAGTGGCGTTTTACAACATAAACAAATGAGCATAGGACCTCACACTTCAGCATAAATATTTGAAGTTTAGCTTTTAATCAGTTTAACTAGACAAGTTAAACCTTGCGCTGACGTTTTCTCATGTTTAGGTACAAACAAAACCCTTTCAACAAAGCTACACACTAAAGCTCCCGCGATTACCATTATGAATTCAAAGTGCAACCGTTGTTAAGACTGCTATTGAAGCTACGTGTCACACGTGAAATTTGTTCTAGTAAAAGTTAAGTAAACGTTTTTTCACAAAGTTTACCTTGTCCCACTCAGCAGTGAACCATCTTGTCATGCATGGGCCAGCGTGGCAAGTTCTAATAGTCTGGGGGCGGCGAGATAAAGGACAAAATTTTTCTGGTAATTGCGTTCCATCGCCAGCGACACACGCCACATTCTTGTATTGCTTTCCTGATCCACAAGCAACTGAACACTGCAAATTTAAGTTTGGTTGATAAAAAGACTGCATGTTAGCTTGTAATGTTTTATTTATACATATTTTTATTAAAGTGTAAGGGAATTAAAGTTTTTCTGACTAAAGTTATCAAATCAGATATAAAATTGTTAACTTTCTTTTTACTTGAATTTTGATTACTAAGTAATTTATGTGCAAGTTTTGTTTTTACAAACCTGAGACCATTCAGTTATAAACTTCCATTTGGCACAAGCTTGCACCTGACACTTTTCATGTGTCTCGGGTCTGTTAACATTTTTGCATTTCCTGTGAGAAACTGTTGTAATGAAGTTGCCTGGAAATTCTTGCTTGCAGGTCACACTTCTAGTCCTACTACCGACTCCGCATGATTTACTACATGGTGACCAAGACCCAGCCGAATAACTGTAAGTTTTCAAAAATGATTCATATAATCATTGTTTTTTTAGAACTTTATAAGTTATACTTGGTACATTTATTAAAACAGCTAATAGTTTTTTTTATAAGTTTAAAAAAACTATATAACTACTTTTGTTAGTACTATTTTGAAAATATGCAGTTTGTTCTGGCGAACTTAAACTTATTACGTTTTTAATATCCGACATGTAGTTAAAACTTTTTTCAGTTTAATTTGTTAGAAAAATGTTTTGCTATAAAATAACTGATGGAAAAATATTTCTGTTTTGGAAAGATGTTTATGAGTAAAGTTTTTTTAAACTTCAATAAAACAAAGCTAAATTGATTTTTTTACGTAAAACAAAAAACGTTACTTAATGTTGTAAACACATCCTTTATAAAAAATTTTAACGTAGTTTTTATCATTAAAAAACTAGTTTAATAATCTGATAACTTTGTTGCAATGAAAATTTTACGATTTTATTTAATTTTGTCTATATTAGTAAATCTATGCATTTTAAATTTAAAAACTAGTATTCTACCAGAACGAAAAATCTTTATGCCAAAACAAAAGTTGTTATATTTAAGTATGTAATCAGACAGTATATGCATTTGCAGTAAAAGATTAACAGATACAAGGGATATAAGTTTTATTCAATTGAACTTGAGCCAGTAAAGTTTTCTTTCGTACTTGATCTTTGCTTTATAATTGTTAAAATTTCAATTAATAAGTATCACGTAAGCTAAAAAACCAAGTTAAATACTTCCTTTGATATTTATCTACGTCTAAACTCATTAGTTTAATGAACAAATTGGATATATGTTTTAGTAGGATACCAGTTTTTGGTAAACAAATACTTTTATTAGATATTAAAAATACTTTTGTTTTGTTTACATTTTAAAACAAAAACTTAAATTTTCTTTTGGTGTTAGCTTTAGATAGGATTTTTTGTAAATAAAATAACACTAGTATTAAACTAATATTTTTCAAAGATTGCATTTTATCAAAAATGCTAATTTTATGAACTCAAATAACTCACTAAGGTCCGCATGCTTTTCTGTTACAAACCTTGAGACGGGGTTTTTGTCTGTACAAACGTTTACAAAACCTATCAGCAACAATTTCTCGAGTTTTATTAAGCACGCATTTAACTGTAGATACTTGTACACCTGCAAAAGTTGTACTAAGGTTTTTATACTTTTAGCGTTTATAACTTTGTTTCAAGATAACTAAAATATTTTAAGAACATTACTTGTTAAGTTTTTTTTTCTTATAAAACATAAGTTTATGCTTTTTCAAAGATTTTGTATGTTCCGGTACTTATATTTAATTTTAAAAAATTTTATATAAGAATTGCTAAAATTAAATAAGTTATATTGGGTTTAAAAAAACATAAAAAAAAACAAAAATTCAGAAACTAAACCTGCAGCACAGCTTTTTGAACACTCTCCATATCCCATGTCTTTCCATTTGACAGCGACTCTGTCATTTGTTACAACACTTTCTACACTTTCTGAATTTCTTCTGTCTTTAAACTGTTCTTCATTCGCCTTTTCAGTTGGGTACACATCTATTTGGGACGTGACTCCATCGTGGTTTATAGTAAGTACATCGTTATGAAACGGCTGAATGTTTATTGGTAAAGGTTCAGCATTGTCATTTGTGAGTTCTATGACACCGGGTGCTTTAGGTTTCAAAATAGGTTTTCTGGTTTCCTTTTTAGGCTTAACAAATCTATAGTGAATTCCCGGATTTTTCGTCTGATGGTATATCTGAATAAAAAACGGTTAATTAATATTGTAAATTGTTCAAAAAAGACTTTTATTTTCTTATAAACTTTTCAAAAACACTTATAATGATTATTGTACAAAAATTTGAAAATTAATTGAGCTTACTTTTTTAAGTATGTTAAGTAAAAGTTTATTTTTTATATTTACCATGTGCTTAAACATAATTATAGTTAAAGTAGCTTACGGTATTGAAAAACTACATTAAAACTGACAAAAAAAAGTAATTTAAAGAACGATTTTTCAAACACTTGGTAACCACTGAAAAATATTTTAACTTTTTGAAATTCATATATTTTTTATTGAAAAATATGTACCAGTTTTTAATTAGAGTTAAAAATATAAACTTAATACTTTGATAGTTTTTTTTTTAACACTGGTTTATTTAACTGATGTTAAGCTTTCTTAACTATTTTTATTTTTTAAGTTCTATGCAAAGAACATACGAAATTTAAATCTATGATATTAATAAACTTATAAATATCCGATTAATTCTGCTTAATACAAAAATAAGTGCGTACTGTGGTGTTTTTAACAATGCGAAAAAAAATACTTAGGTGTTTAATTATTGAAGGTAAACAAATCGATATTAACCATGCTTCTTAAACAACTTTTTCTAAACAAGCTATCAATACACAAATGACTCTGCATTTTTCAAAACTTTATTTTTTAACTTTATCATTAAAAAAAGTAAGTAAACTAAAGCTTAAAATTTATTTTTGATTAAACGCTTAACATGTGTTTCATAAGTTAATTTATTTTCGAGGCCTTCGTTTTTAAGCTTAATAATCCATTTTTTCAAAAGGGTAAACAAATTTTGATGAGAATGTTTTAATTAATCGTCTAAGATTTTATCTTAAATTAAACATCATAAAACTCAGGTTTGAGCACGAATCGTAAATCATATGCAAACTTAAAAATAATATTAGGTTTTAATTAACTTTTAAATGGAACTTTAAGTATATCTGACAACTAATAGTAATTTTTATATTAGTTAAAGGTTTACTCGTTAATAGCTGCTTTTGTGTCTCGTAACTTTTTTTCAAACAATGTAGTTTTCAATCATTCATTGTTATTGTTAATAAACTAGTCATAAAACTTATTTTTATTGTTTCTTTTGAAAACTTGATTACCTTTTTAACCTAATGTTTACAAAATGTCTGTAAAAAGACTTTTTTTCATTTAGCTTAAGTCAAAAAAGTACTTAGAAGTTTACCACAAGTTGAAGTGGAACTGTAGTAGGTCCATCACTGGTTATTACTTCCCCTTGTTCGCTTTGAAAAGGTCTTACATATTTAAAAGGAACTCCGCTGATGTCATAAGTATCTGAAGGATCAGGTAAACCCTGCCGCAGATTTCCATTGAAGTAGTAAATTCCTTCTAACGACTTTAATGCTACAAATAATATTTATTTTCACATACATTAGAAGTAGTATTATAAAACTTAGTAAAACAAAATAAAACAGATTGGTTAACTGCATATTTACAATATCTTTATAAAACAAAAACTGACGAAACACACGAAAATAAAGTTGAATATCAAGCCTTACACCACTTAATAGAATTTGTATTTTTTTCAACATCTCTATACAAAACACTTATGAAACAATTTTGTAAAAGATGAACCAGAGCTTAAACTAATAAACCCTTGATTAATTAATACTTTTATCACCAGACTTTAACTACTTTTTGAATTCTAAAAGTAAAAGTTATTTTCATATAAAGGTTTAAAAGCAAACATTAATTAAATGATACGCTTAGAAAAACTAGTCTTTAATAGTAAGCAAGGCTCTCTCAATTTTAAACGTGATTTTAAAACTTGAACTAATTACAGTTTAAAATTACATCTGTGCACTTAACAATTAAAGCGATGGAAACCATGACTTCTTTATTACACAAAATTTCCAAGTTTATGTCTCGCACTTGAAAAACTTTCAATCAATTTAAATTCACATCTCACGCAGCATGATTTCGGGGGAAAGTCAGTGAGTGGCCACTTAAAAGCAAAAGGATAAAGCCGCACCGCCAACTATAACCAGATTAAGTCAAAGCCAAGAGCTTTGTTTTTGTCTGTTGTTGATGTTACGTGTAACAAAGGCCAAGTTGGGTTGCTTCTTAGAGCATTTTGTGTGCACGAAATTACATAGCTTCAAAGAGTATTAAAAACAACAAGCGACTGAAAGTTGTTTAATATGCTTAATAAAACAGGTGTCGCAAAAGATTGTGGTTACATATAGACACTTTGAAATGGTGTATTAGACTGTAGCTGGCATGTTACTATACCACAACGTTTATAACTAGTTTTTTTAACTAACTAGATTAACAATAATAGAGTTTATAAAAAGCTCAATCAACTCGTTTTAATTAAAGATTTTTTTTTACTTAAAGCTCACCCAAATAGTTTTGACTAGTAGAAAGTTCATAAATTTTTATATTTCTTGTTCCACTTGGTATAGTCACTATATCATGGTAGCCAATATCATCATACTGCTTTCTGTATCTTTCTAAAAAGTTATAAAAGTAGTAAAGATTTCAAATCAACAAGTGAAAAAAATCTAGCAAAAACATAAAGTATTTGTTTGACAAACTAAAAAATACTTTTTGTCAAAAAATTCAAATATATATATATATATATATATATATATATATACATATGGTTTATTTAACTATTAAAAAAATCACTTAGAATATTTAGTCTTAGGACCTGGTGCACGAAAAAACCTTTCGGTTATCGAGTCGCACACCTTCGATACCTTTTAACGTCTTGTCCAGATAAATAGTATACAATTTTATATTCAAGCCGTAAAATAAAGCCTTAAAAAATGACTTAAATATTTTTTTTGTTTCAAAAGTGTGATTTGATTTAAAGAAACGTTTAAAAAGTATTAAGTATCTTTTTTTAAGTTTCTATTTCTAAATACAAACAATTTTCTAAATTATGTACAAATCTAAGGGCCAAGTTTAATATAATTATATAAAATTGTTTAACGTTTTCTGTTTTTAAATGTTCAATTAAACTGCACTTTAAACAAACAACTTTGTTCTATATTCTTTTATAGTTTACATGACCCACTGTGAACTTTAAAAGACTTTCATTAACGAACATGTCAACGGATCGTTATCAAACATCTTCTGTGGTTTATAACGTTCACAAACAATTGAAAAAGATCAGATTGTAAATAATCAAAATAATAAAAAATTGAACTCAAGTTTGATTTTTCAAAAGATAAAAGGACCGAGTAATTGACTCCTAATTATCCGTGTAAACAGTGCTGAAAAGTGTTTTTATGTAAACCTGGCTAAAAGCTAAATTGTTAACAAGGAATATTTGTTTTTAAAAGTTTAAAAAAATATACAGCACGTATCTTTCAAAACAACTATTTAAAACATTGAAAACATTTTTGCACTCGTTATGTTCTAAAATTTCCTAATTTTATTCATTTATAGAACTAATGAAAAAAAACTAAATATAAACCTTCAATTAGCTGGCAACTTGAGTTGTTTCCTCCACAAATTCCACAAGAGTCCACAACTCTTTGGGATCCTGCAATGAGGTCACATCCAACTGTCTGCAATTATTACAATATTTTATTTTCTAAACTTTTTTTTTGCTTACTTACCAATTTTATCTTAAA
Organism: Thalia democratica; assembly: GCF_965202585.1. Classification (NCBI taxonomy): domain Eukaryota; kingdom Metazoa; phylum Chordata; class Thaliacea; order Salpida; family Salpidae; genus Thalia; species Thalia democratica. Next base: position 68,541,784 of record NC_139165.1, read on the forward strand.
GTTTACAAAGCATACACAAAATTTAGATTAAAAAGGTTTACATTTTAGTTGATCATGTCTCTTTTATGTCGAGCTTGTATAAACAACCTTGTGGTATTTCTCTTTAGCGTTGTGAATAAGTCAGCGAACACATTTTAAATTGGTTATCAATGCTTAAGAGCACAGACGGTAATGTTGTTTAAAGCAATTTATCATTGTTCAGAAATACGCCCAGTGTGTGTCGCACACTGAATTTGTTTCAATAATTTTTTAAACCACACAAACTCGATTCAACTTATCATGTGTAAGGTGCTGCTTATGGAAATGAGATTAATGCTGACCAAATGTTTTAGGTTTTATGAATTTTATTGGCTAAAAATTTTACTTTAGCATAAAATTGGATAAAGTAAATTAATACTTCTTTGTAACAAACAAAAGCTTTTCGTTTTAAACTGTTTTGCTTCAAGTCTAGTAGTTCTATACTTTTAAACGTGAAAAACATAACTAAAAACTAAAAATTGTTCTTTGACCAATTAGCTTGATTTTTTAAAACTATCACTCTTTATTTTTTGCATTTTTGAATTGTCTAAAGATCATTTTAAGTCGTTATGCTAAAACTAAGCAGTTTACTTTAGCTTTTTTCGATTTAATGTTTTTTAAAGAAATATCAAACATAGTTAGAAAAAAATACATGTCAAAATTGTTTTTTGATATTAAAAAATCAATCGTTAGTCTTATATATTTTCAAACATTTTTTTTGTTTAAAAATGTTCTTAAAGTATTCTAAATGATACTTTAATAAGTTAGGCAATCTGTATTAAACTTTTACCTTTGATAGTAAACAAGTTATTTAGAAACTTTGTTCGAAAACCTTTAAAAGTGCAAAAAATAAACTTATTGCTAAAAAAACTTATTTTCTTAATATGTTAAATGTTGTTTTCACATAAATATATCTTTTACAAAGTATACTATCAAATATTATTGCAAATCATAAAGTGTTTATTTTATGAAAAACATTTTATTACTTGTATCATATCAAATGCTCTAAAACAATAGTGAGGATAGATATCAGCTTTCAGCATCTATGTACGACCATTGTGCATTAATTAAAGCTTCTATTTACTCATTTCACTTTAGTTTAAATTACACCGGCCGCCATGCCTCACCATAAAACCGTCACGTAAAAAACACTGCTTGGAGAATTGTTGTATTTGTAAAATTTCTTAATGCAGTCTTTCCCTTAGCTCTAGTCTAGCGTTTAATTCAATGTGGTGTGTCATTTCACTTGTAAAAATAAAAATATGTTTCTAATGAAATGCATTATGCGCAGCTTTTATTTTAAATTCAAATTATAAGCCAGCGCCTAGCACGAAACATGTTTCGTCTATTGAATAATGTATACGCGCATAATTGTGACGCAAAACAGTGAAGAAAAATTTGGAGCACGAGGAAAGCTGAAATTAAATATTAAAATTTTCATGTTAGTTAAAAATATTAACTTGTTTCGCCTGATTATGTACATGGTATGATCTAAGAAAATAGCCATCTCAGTTGATAAGAGAAAAAAACTGTGAGCTGTTATCGCAATATGTAGTTCATATCTGTCTCAAGTGTAAGTACATTTTAAAAACATCTCACCTTTTTATGTTTCCTTTTTGCTTTTACTGTTATACTGAGTTGAAAGAAAAATATTGTGAGTGCATATATAAGTACTTTCATGTTAAAATAAATGCAAAGAATTTTACCAATTAAGTATTATTTTTCTGCGGAACAAACAGTATAAATTTAATTGAAACAGACACTATTTAATTAAAGTATGAAATAATATTTAAGTTTAACATAGTTTAGATATTCTATAAAAACAATTTTTAATGTCGTTAATGGTTCAATATAAGTTGAATCCAGTTATAAGTAACAGTGCTTAATCTTGTATACTGGCGTTCAAAGTCTTTCATGTCAGCTTATTGTCGGTCTATATATTTATTTTTCAGAACAAACTAGCATATGATGGTTTGACAAAGTATTTAGATCATTATGCTAAAATTATGATGTAGATTGCAGGTATAATTTAATAATCTAATTTTACGCAGATTTTTGTGCAAGCGATAAGTAAATAAGTACGATCAAAAATTTACCAGAAAAATTTGTTTAATCATAAAAAATACACAAACAACAAAGGTTTATAGAAAAATATGTTTTCAAATAATTTATTATTCAAATTCCGCTAATAACATTAAACAAATTCTACATTTTTCGATATTTATTTACAAAAGTGTTTTATATCTAAATTTTAAGTTTCTGATATACCAAAATTAAATATATTATAAAATTTTTTTCATCAATGATTTTTAATACAAACAAGAAAGATCTTTCGCAATTTTAGTAATTAGATTTTTTTTTTAAATAAGTTTTAATGATAGTTTTTTTTTGTTTAAAACTTTAACATGTAATTTAAATAACTTCAAACTAAAGTTTGCGTTTTTATATATTAATATTTTAGCATAATTACTGTAAGGAATTTAACTTATGTCAAAATATATCTAAAACCTAGTTGATTAATTTATTTATATATATTCGTGTGACGCAAAAAGAAATTTCTAGACTATTTTAAGTTATTTTAATTATTTCAATTGTTAACTTCAAAAAATTTTTTTATGGTTTTCTTTATTAAATAAGGTTTTAAAATATTTCAATCTTTGAAGTTTTAAATTTTTTCCTAAACTTTGCTAAACTTACAGTCTGTAAAAGTTCCTCTTTTATTCATGTATAGAAAATCTTTCCGGGTGTATTAATCTAAGCTTTGTACAGAACTTGTTAACTAAAACAAACGTAATACGTGTGATCACTAATAGAAAGTTAAAAACACATACATAATAATATCAACCTGAGGTGAAATACAGTCGAAACAAAATTAAACTTAATACAAATATTTAAGAGAACTTCAACGAACACACTAATAAATCTGCGGTACAAAAACGAAGTATCCTTACAAGAAGTCTTAAGCTAAAGCTAACGTGATCAATGTTATATATTAAAGCGACATTGCGACTAAACTGGACTACATTTGTCGCCTCGGCAGCGTATGAACACTTTTTTCAGTCAGCTCTCTCTCAAACCTGTTTTGCTATCGCAAGTAAAACCGCTAAGTACACCGTGACTTGGGTCGCGCAACTATCAGCCGTCGAAACGTTGTTTGAACAGCGGTAGTTGACCTTCCATCTTTCATTCTGAATCTCAAATCATATGCTGTTAGACATAAGTAGTTCGGCACTTTAAAATTTAAATAACTTTTTCTTTCATTTTTAATGTAAAACTTTCAAAGTTTCAAAAGTCTGCGTTAAACTGTTTCAAAAAAATGTATGTACAACCATTACAAAAATTAAAAGCAAGTATTTGAATAATAAACTTTTCTATTCAAGGATTTAATTTCAGCTAGTCTGTTTTTTGTTATCTAGTAAACTGAAACTAATGCAAATTATCCTTAATCGATAACAAATATAAAACTCTGTCTAAAAATAAAAGTTTAAAATTTACAACTTCATCGTCTGAAATATTTTTACTGCCAGGCTCAAAGTTTTATAAGACTGTAATTTAAACTAACACAAGAAAGAATAATTAGTTCTATGAACAGCAGTAAAATACTGTAATTTAGTCCGTTTTAAACAACTAAATCATTCTTAAACCACTTCAAATCAGTTCTTGATGCATCAAAAAAAAAACTTGTCACACTAAACATTTATAAATAGAGTAACAAAGCTATGAAAACTTTCAGAAAAAACATCTAAAATATTACGTTGAAAAAAAAAGTCTTCTACCGTTAGATAACACAATAAAAAGCAAAAAAAAAAACTTTTAAAACAATTCATTGTCAAAAGATCCAATCGTCTTAACTTAGTTGTGCAGTCAACAGTGTAGTGAAAAAATAAAGCATGTTTTGGACGCACCTTAAAACCAAGTTTTAATTGAGAAAAAGTTAATGTATACCGCTAAAGAAAATTGAACAACTACATAATTTTTTGTTTCTTTTTTGACTGACCGCCATAAACTAAAAACAGCTATATTGATCCACCTTCTAAAAGGGAAACTTATCTAAAACCCCTGATATGTTTTTAAATTGATTTTGTACTAACTATAAAGTTACATTCTTTAAAACAAAATACAAGTTATTTCCATATTTTTTTTATTTGGACAATTGTAAACAAAATGTAAAAATTAGTTTGTAAAAATTTGACAATCTGGTTAAATGGTTTATTCATACTAATAAACTAATAGCAAACAGTATATAAGTTTGACTATGTAAACAGTTCAAGAAACTAAACTTTTGTTTGTAAAAAATGTGGTAAAATGTGGTAAAGAATTTTTTTTTTAAAGAGTATCTTTAAGTTATTTAAACAAAAACAGTTTACTAGTAATGAATTGTTTTTAATTTTTTTCTTAGATCAATTTTGTTAGTATTTTCAGTAACGAAAGATTTTTTTTCCTAATCTAAGCATATCTACAAAAACAGGCTGTATGTGTATCATAAATGTTAAAAAAAAAATTCACAATTACACCTAGTTCTAAATTTAAAGTAAACACAAGTACTTAAATTTTGTATACAAATTGCATAGTGTATGTTAATTTGCTATTATGCTTTAAACTATTTATATGTTCACTACACGATATTAATCGCCTAAAAGTACTTAGTTTAAAAAAACTTTAAACTATGAAAAAGCTTTCAAAATTTAAACAGAGTAGTAAAATCTTAAAAAAGAAATAAAATTTGTCAGAATCTTTCCTTCTTGATTTTCGCTTAGACTTTTTTTTCATATTTCTTGTTTTACATGTAATAAAGTTTTTTTGAATGACTTTTACATAAAACACCCACCCGTCTTTGGTTCGAAAGATTTAGTAAAAACTATTAGAATATTTAAACTGAATAATCAAAAACAACATAATAAAGATTATTTTTAAGATAATAAGACTTAATTTGTTTATAAACAACATTATATTCAACATGATAATTTATGAAAAATTTGATCAACCAAAGTTAAATAAAAGCAATGATAGTAAAAGCGATAATATAGTATAAAATGTGCTTACTAAACTAAAAGTGATTTAATAAAGTATATAAAAAATCAGTAAATTAAGAAAATTAAAATATCTGATTTATTATTATCAATAGGATAAGTACAGATTGCTTTTCTATAAAAATAATTATAATTATCAGCAAAAGCTAATACTATTAAAAATAAACCTTAATTTACTATCACAGTAGTCCAAGAACCATTAACAAAAAAGTAGTTTAGTTACGACAAAATATAAAAGTAATTAAAATCACGTCTCATCATGAAAGCAAAATGTATCAAGTAAGTAATAACTGTTTTTTTTTTTTGTTAATCAACTTCATTAAGTTATAATGAAGTGAAAAAGTTTAAAGATCAACCTACTTCTAACATTGCTAACAAACTTGTCACTGTTTTTAAGTATCTTTATTGGTGTTTAGTTCACTAAACTTTTGTACATGCGTTGCTTAAAACACCTTTTCGCAGTAAAAGAAATTGCTAAATCTCAAGTTAGTTTTTGTTTATTAAACAGATTAATGTATTAATTTTTTACATCAATTAAGTATTTAGATGTAAATTTTGTTAAATTGGTTAAAACGTAAAAACATTTAACTACTTTTAGAACTCATTTATAGTTTTAAATTTGTGACATCACCATCATTCAATGACTTAATGTTTATTAAAAAATTGAATGTTTTGTAAGTAGAATAAGATGAGTCTTAATTTTAAATTAGTTTCATTTTAAGAAACCCATACAACAAACATTATAAAACCAACTGAAAATCAATTAAATGTGCTAAGGTGGTATAAAAAAACTAAGAATGTTTCTATTTACAAAATATCAAATTAAAAGTTAAATAAAAGTTTTACACTTAAATTAATTAAAAAACCCCTGAATTTTTTAGTTGTCCATACCGTTAGAAACTTGTATTAAACAGCTTTAATCCTTTTCTAAACGCTTTGTATATTTTTTATCTGTTTCTCAATACAACATTAAGTTTAGTATAAGGTACAATAAATAAAAATTAAAAGACTTTTTTAAAGTAATAAGTTTACTAACTTATAGCATTAGTGTTACAACACGGGTTTTTTATTTATTGTTAGGACATACTAATTCTAAGTCTAACAGAAACAATTTTATTAGATATTTTTGGTGTTTATATGCTTATTTGAACTTATTGTAATACTGTACTTTATTCTTAACTATATCAGTGTTACCACAACTATTTCTTTATTAACGTATTAATAAATAAAAATACTAAGCATTTGTTAATAGAAAGTTTTGTAATAGTGTTTTAGCTTTTTTATGTAGCATATGTAACTAGTTTTTAATAAGATAATATGAAACTAAATTATTTAAAGTTTTTTGAGAATACTTTCAATCTCTGCAACAATTAAGTTATAAAACATGTTAAGTATTTTATGAACTTTTTGATATATACTTCAAATTAGCATTAAATTTTTACTATGTTTACTTTAACGTATTCAAAAATTTATGCTACTAATTTAGTTTATCGTTTACAAAACAAATAAAACACTTTAAAGCTAAGTACTAAACAAATACAATTAAAATTTCTGTTAAAGTTTAAACTTAAAATAAATTTAAAAACTGTTTGTTTTTCTAATAATATATATTAAAATTATTTACTTACAACTTATAATATCGTATAAATACATAGTTTTTTAGTAGTTAGCAAACATGCAATCTTTACTAAAATGTTTTAATGGGTAAGTAAATACTGATTGTTTAAGTACCTTATTATAATTATAAAGCACATATAGTTATAAAACTCTTTTATAGATATGGAGAAATTAAATAAATTAGGTTTAAATATATAAATTTGCAAAAATATATACTTCCTTTCAAACACTCCTTTAAGTTTGTTTTGTAACTAATGCATTTTTTGCTTTGTAAGAAAGTTTACATAAGGATTATAGTTTCATTGAAAAAGTAAGGTTTAAACTAACAGATTTTGAATATGTTTATTTATTTACATAAGTTACAATTAAATTTTTGAAAAAGTATTATTATTACGAAACATTCAAATATAATTTAATTCTTATAAAGAATACATATAACAAAGCTACCAGTAAAATTTTAGACTCAAAATTTATAAGTACTTGTGATGAGTTATTTTAGTTTTTTTACAGCCTTGTACACATAAATAATTATTTATAAATAAATTTATATAAAAAGTATGTACAGTTTTTTTTTAGTGGTTTGAAATGATCAAGTCAAACTTAAACTAACAAAAAAAAAACAGAGAACTAAACTTTTCTTTAAACCAAAGCTAATTCTTATAAGTTTTTTTGTAGTCATTTGTTTTTGTAACTTTTAATTTAAAACCTATACTGATTTATTTTCAGAAGTAATTTTATAACTTTTATAGCATAATATTACTTAAATTCATCTTTTAAAGTAATTGTTTTTTTATTAAACCGTAATTTACAATTTAACTATTTCAAAATTATCTATAAAAAAAAATTTTGTGATTAGTTTAAATAAGTAAATTAACTTTTTTATTGTATTTGAAGTATTTTTAAAGTTTTATTATGCACTAATAATCCCTATAAAACTAAAATTTGTTTTTACTTCAAAACTAATTTAATCTATTAGGTGTTAATTAGCGATAGATAAAAGTATTAACCACTCTATATGCAGTAAAAGATAAATGATGTAAGTAACATTTTTTACTACATGATTAATCAAAAAATGTTTAAAACTAGATTTTTATATCTTATATTTAAAATAAACGGTATGACTTTGGTAATATCGCAAAGTTATTGCATCGTCGAACTTTTATTTTTTGTCTAAACCTTGTTTTTTTTTTTTTGATTAGCGCTTTGTTTATATTTTACAACTAGTTTTTATAACTAAGACAAACCAAGCAATGACCCTGAATGCAAACAGCTTTGTTGTTTGGAGTAAATCTATCAGTAATATGACACTCAGTTCCATCCGCTACTGTTTCTTTTGCCTGAAAAAACACTGCTTGTCCGACAGCTTTGCAGGTCAGCCTACACGGTAGACCACCTGCATTTTATTGGTTTGGTTTATTTTGAAGATACAATTTAAATAAAACATATTTGGTTTTAAATTTAAGTTTTTATTTATTTTTTCAGAAAACAACGTTTTTAAAAAGGCTAGTTTTAGCATAAAGTAGTTAAAGCAACAACTAATTTTATCAATAAATTAAGTAAAACTTCAAATCAAACATATTTTTTTTTTTACAATTCCTATATTTAAATAACTGCCAACAAAAACTACTTTTAAAATTTGATACAAAAAATATTATTTTTAAGGTAGACAACTATAAACATTTTTGTTGATGTCTACAACATTTTTCAACAAATTATGTAATAATAAGTTACCTTTGTCCCACGGCTTCCAGCTGTATTGTGTTTGTTGTTGCAAATAAAGTTGCTGGTTGCTTAAAGAATTGCATAATGAAGCACGACTGTTGTTACTACCATCAGCGCAATTCTGTTACCGTTAGGTGGAGTCGTGAGTAATCGATGACAACGATAATTCATTCGACGCGGATGAAAGTTATATTTTTTTCAAACTTTATTATTATTTATTACGTTACTGTTGTCTACTGAATTTCAATTTTGTTCTAAATGATAAATTATTTGTTTGTTTACAAATAATGTGAAAAATTTAACATTTTTTTAAAACAAACAACATTTTGTTTTTATGAATTTTTTTGTGGTCGAAAGTAAAAATTGAACAAGCTTTTAAAAACATCTTCAAGAAACCTGAATGTTGCATATTCTAAACTTTTTGCTTGCTCCTTTGCATGATGGAGGTAGTGGGCGGTAGTTTCTGTTAGGATTTTTTTACTTTTTATTAAAAATATTTTATATATGTTATACTATTTTATACTATTACATTTTTAATATTTTATACTGTTACAGATAGTTTAGAAATAAATTTTATTAAAGTTTTAAGTATTTGAAAACAATTAAGATAATAGTTGTACTTTATTTATACTTTTAATTCTTTTACCACTACCAAATTTCTTTATTAGGGTTTCAACTACCACTACTATTCCGTTACATTGGTTAATTCACCATTTAATTCAAACCAACTGACTGCAAGTGATGCGAGTACTGGTTGCTTCCTCTCGCGTTCAGTCTCCTCCTGTAGTAAGGAGTGTATGCGCACCTCCTCGTGCGAACCTGAACCCCAACACCGCAGCTCCTGCTGCATCCGCTCCACGGACCCCAGCTGTGCCAACCTCCTCCAAAAGGTACCGCTCTCAGCTGGTGGTAACTTGGTTTATTTCTTTTCGGAAATCCCTAAAAATTTAGTTTTTACTCTAAATAGTGCTAAAAGTTATGTTATTACTGTCAAACTGTATATTCAGTACTTTACGATAGATTTTCCGAGCTTTTTAAACTTTTTAAAAAGTAGTTTAATTTAAAATTACCTGCAGTATACTAGAATCTTGATACAAGCTTCTAGAAGGAATTTCTTGTCCGTTAATTAAAACATAAGAATACAAAATTAGTGGTAAAAATATGATTGTTGAAACTGATCCCATGGCTAATTTTATTTTCTAAAATGTATCTAAACGTATAAAAACGAATTACTTTTAGCTATAGATATCCTTAATAGAAACCTTTTTATACTTTAAACTATTTAAAACTCTCTTAAAGTTGGTAATAAATATTTTTTTTACAAAATTTAATTTTTTTAATGCTATTGTTCTTATTATTGTATGCATCTAACTGAAAAAAAATTAATGAGAAAATATTTTTATACTACTACAGATAGTTTAGAAATAAATCTTATTAAAGTTTTAAGTATTTAAAAACAATTAAGCTAAATATAAGCTATATAATGTATAAAGAAATACTACTTTAAGTATAAACTAAACTTATACTTTATACAATATTTTGATCTATGAAAAACTATTACTTTTTATTTAAGACAAACAATAACTAAAAAATTTATAGAAATAAAATCATATTTATTAATTGTTTAAATTTACACTTGATATCTATTGGCAAAATGGAGTATATTTGTGACAAATATGAAACATTAATTTTTGAAATAAATAAAAATTGCAGTAAAAAACAGTTCTATTTTAAAACTATATTAATAGTAAAACTCAATAAAGTTCAAAATTTTAGTAATACTAAAGTTATTTTTTCTTCACTAAATTTTAACTATTGACTTTTAGGTACCCTAACATTTTTTTAGACATGACAAAAACTCAAAGATTTATTTAACAATCATTAAATTAGTTCTCTATAAAAAAACTGAACTATAATTTTTGCTAAAAAACATTATAACTCTAGCTACAAATAAGCAAATGTTAAGACGACGAAAGCAGTTTACTAAAACTTTTATAACAAATGTCGTGAAAGAAAAAAGCAGAAGCTAACGAAAGGTAAAGAGAAAATTTTGAATATCTTGCTTTACACACTTCAATAAAGTGACGAATAGCTAAATTTTTCATACAATTTCTAATTTATACTTACCTCAATTTTAATAAATTTGTCTTTAATCTGTCTCTTTTTATAATTAATCAAACCTTCAAAAAACTATTATCTTAATATATTTTTTTTATGTTTTTAAAATTTGTATAATAATATTTGTTGTAAGTTATTACAATTATTAGTGTTTCTGAAATATATCATGAAGAATTTTTTAAATTTATTTTACTCAAGAAAAGTGTTTTTTTAATCAATATCTAATCATTATGGTAAAAATAACTTCTGTACATTTCTATATACATACAAAATATATAACAGTTCTTGCATATACTGGTAAAGTGCTATTCAATTACCTTCCAAGTGCCTTTAATCAATACAAAATTAAAGCAAAAGAAATGTATACAGAGATTTTGTTACATTAATTAACTTAAAATTAGTTTTAAATGTTTTTATCAATACATTTTATTAATTAATTTGTAGCTTGATGTCTACAATACATGTACATCTTTAGATATATTTAATAAATTATTTTATAAACTGACATTGTATTTAAAAGTTAGCCAAGTACTGTCTAAAAAGATGAAACTTTACCTCATAAGAACTCAAATAACTTTCGAAATGCTTGAGAATATTCCTCATTTCAATAACTCATAAAAACTAAACAAACTGCATATATTACTTATAAATCAAAGCCGCATTTGATCAATTACTATGACAAAATGTCAACAGACATAAAAGAATGTTCTTTTGAGATTCAAGTCTAACCTCCTTCTTTAATTTTACTCTTAATAAACACAGTAAAGAATTTATTTTCACACTCAATTCCTACGCAGGTGTGTTGATTTCACGTTTCGTCAAAATTCTTTTTGTTATGTTTTCACGGGATACTTTCACATACTGAAACACATTCTAACCTTTAAAACTTACATCCAACATTGAAAGGTTTATTGCTGTTACCAAGAAATATTAAAATCATTAAAAGTTCCATCTGACCTCAGTAAATAAATATCCAAAGCACACAAAAATTTTTTGTTTACAATATGATCTTTTTTCAATTATATGCGGTTTACAAGCCGAATTTCTTGTGTAATGATATATGGCTTCCAACTTTGTTTGCTACTCATATAGCAAACAAAAGAGTCTAAAGTATTTTTAAGCAAATAAAATACGTCATTCATACGGCTGCTCTGTGTCTTAAAAACTATTAAATAGTAGCTTAAGCAATTTTTAATTTCTTTGTTAGGGAAAGTTTTAAAAATGTGAAAAGTCATGTACTGTAACTCTTTTTAAAGTTTTTTCCTGATGAGAAAATTTCTTTATTTTGAATGTAAAGTTTGTTTGTAAGCATTTTACATTAAATTTTAAGAATTTCAAGTGCAAGTAATTTTTTAAGTATAATCTTATCTCTAATGTCAATACAAAGCGAACGTTAAAGTTAAAAACCTCTGTTTAATGTGTATTTTGTTAAGTGAGCACTACAAAAAGCATGAAAAATAACCACATTTTAGGAATGCTTTAAAAATTTGCTCACGTAGTAAAAACAGTTTTGCAAAATTAAATATTTCTCTTTTGTTCAATACATCAAAGCATGTAACGGTTGTTAAGTTAACAACTAAAAGTTTTGTATTTTTTTTCACGATACTTTATGTATTTTTCTTCAAAAACTTTTTTTTTCAAAGAGTTTATACTAAGCTCAAACTTATTTCAAAATTAATAATTCTTTTACTTAGCTTTTTTTGCAAAACATTTTCTAGTCAACTGAAAATAAATAAAAAAGCAGATTAATATTTTAATCAACAAAAAGCTGCAATAAAAAAACAAACACTTGTTTATGTTTCACGCAACACCACAATAAGATGCTACAATGTTAAAAAATGAAAAACATCCTAATGTATTCAAATATAGCTAAACGCAAGTCATACGCGCGCGCTATATTAAAAATACGACTGTTTGTTCAATACACGCACCACGCAAACTGTTGTAAGGTGCCTTTACTGTCCCGCCCTGGGTCAACAAAGTCCCATGTATGGAAAAGTTCGCTGGTATTACATCACGCATTATAGATCATTTCTTACTACTTGTATTTATGTGATACTTTTATTTAATTGGCAATTTCGTAAAATTTTTGATTATGAGTCCTTTTTTAATTCTGTGTCAAACAGTAAGTTGCATCATTAGCTTTTAAGCTCAATATAAACACTAGTCAGGGGTTAAAAAGTCAACATTCTGATAAAAATATTCGAATGTTTGCTTAGCTTGTGTAATTATTACGGTATTCAAAAAATGTTTGTATTGTATTTTAAGAGATTTACTTTGTTAGCTATTTTAATTTTACAACACAAACTAGTTTGTAATTAGTTTTTTTTAACTTTGTTTATACATATTTTATTTAATTATAATTTTAAATGTGTTTTAGTATCTTAAGTAGTTTTCAACAAACTAAAACTAAATATATTATGTACGTTTTTAAATCTAACAACAATTAAAAGATATTTATATATTTGTGGCAAATTAAAGAGCCTGTTAACTATAGTTTTAGACTACATAGTTTAACTAGTCTTAAATGCAAAAAAAATGGTAAAATATTTTATTTTTTGTAATCATCTTATTTAAGTAATTCAAAACAAAACTATTCACAAAGTATCTTAAAATTTAAAATTGCATTTAAGTATTGTGAATTTTATCTTAAAAATTATTGTACTTAAATTAAGAAACTTTTTAAGTAAAAAAATGAGTATTATACAAGTTAAACTTTATTAAATGTATAAAATACGATTTTAATAGTTTTATACAGTTATTGTAACATTAAAAACATTAAATTTCTAAAACGGTGAATAAAGATCTACGTAAAATATATTCTAAAATAATTCAGCAATTAGTCCTCAAGATTTTCTAACAGTCTAACTAAAAACTAGTACAAATTTTTACTGATACATCTTTAGTTTTTTTACTACTTATCTTTACACTCAGCTAACACAGGCATAACAAAAAAATGCTTAAACATTTATCATTATATCTAACAATCTTATAATGTTGTATTGTTTATGTTTCAAGTCGACCGATTGAAGCAAAACTAATATACAGCTGCAACTACAAAAACTTAATTTGCATAAAATAGTATTTCAAACATTAAGTTGAATTTCACTAAACAAAACTGATCTTTATACTAACCATGCTGCTCCTACTTTTTAAATGCTATGATTTTATAAAATTCAAAGTTTAATTGACCAACAATGTTTTTATGTTTATCAACATTGCGTTGTTGACATTGTAAGATAACAACTAAAGAATTTCTAATAAAATATCGATAAGTTAAACAATTGAATACTGTGTGTTGAGCTTGTGTGTTTAGTTGATCAAAAGTCAAAACTATATACAAACTGATTAGGAGCTGTACAAAGAACTCATTCAAAACTAACCGTTAGTTCTTCCGTACAAATTAAATGTTTATTATATTTTCTGCCGTTAGTTTATAAATTAATGTTTTCTAGTTGTTTTCATGTAAACATTATATGTCTAGATACAAGGCAAATAAAGCAAGTACAACACAAATGTGTGTTTACTTTTAACTCTGAGTTGTATTCAATTAAGCTCTTAATAAACTAAGTTTTTTTTTGTAGTATTATTTGAAAGCCAACATCTTTGTTTTTTGGTAACTAATTAATTGTTAAACTTAAAACTCTCAGATGTGAAAATAGTTTTATTTAAAAAATTATGATATTATATTTCAAATATTTTTAGGACGAAAATAACTATAAAAACTTTATATTAACTTCATAAATATATTTGTTTACAATTGTACATTTTAAAATTAAAATATTCATCATTAACTTAAAGATTTGTATTGAAATACAATAACAAAAAGTTTAACTTTTAAATATAAGCTAAAAAGTTATTGTTTTTGGTTTATGTTGTTTTTTATTTATTTAGTCTACTGATAAGGTTACACAACATTAACAAAAGTATTAATTAAAAATAACTTCCTCCTCAAAATTCAACCTTTTTAATTATCTTGGATATCTATTGATTATTATATTTTAATATTTTATTGTTTTTTAACAAGAGTTAGTCTATTTGTTCTACAACTATAAAAGTATTAAAAAAATACGATTTAATTCGTATTTCAAACACCAACTACTGGATCTATTAGTTTTTTAAAATTCAGTTTAGTACAATTAAGTTTTTTCCCTTAATTGTTTGATTTAAAAACTTATATTTAGTGTTTATAAATATAAGTAGTACAGGTTGTAAATCACAAAACTAACAATTTCAAAATAAGTTAGCATTGATGTATTAAACTCTTTCAAACTTCAACTTTTTATATCAATGTTTTTTTGGATAGTTTAAAATAATTTTCTATAAAAAAGACAACATGGTGTTTTTTAGTTTAGAAGTCACCTGTTTAAATAAACTATTTAAAATAATGGTTTTCAGTGTTCTTAAAACTATAGCTTAACACAAACTTAAAATACTTATTAATGAGGTATAATTGTGCTAGTTATTTTTATTATACATTAGTGTAACTAGGCTTATTTGTAATTTAATTGAATAAATTACTATGTTATACATCTTTTATAAAACACCTTAGATTACATACTACTTATATTTCCATAACTTATTATACTATTAATATTGTAATTTGTTTTAAATCTTACTTAATTTTACTTAAGTTTAGCATCATTAAGTTTTTTAACCATAAGTTCAATACTTTGTTTTTCATTTTGTTTTATTTGATATTTTTACATAACTTCCATTTAAAAACTTTTTTCAGATTTGTTTATAACAACTTATGATCTCCTATATGCCAATAGAAGTGAAACATTGTTTAGTTTATAATAAAGTGTAAAAATAGATAACTGATAAACTTATTATACTCTTAATAGAAAACACGTGTAGTTATAAAAAAAAATAAAATTAACTTTTGAATAACAAAATTTTCAATAAATATTTTACTTATCGAAAAAAAAAGACAAAACTCAATTAAACTAACCAATATCAACATTCTAAAGATATAAATATGGTTTTAGTCATAAAAGTTATGGCTAAGTAGAGAAGAGTAAAATAAGTTTTGTATAAATAGGTATGTATTTATATTTTAATATTAACAAAATATTTTTATCATTTTCATTTACTACATGTATTTTCTATAGTAGTATAATAAGTTTAGAAAGTCTTGTTTAACTTTTTAAAGTTTTGTTATAAGTTTGTGAACATTGAGTGAATAGTATATTTTATCAACCTCAAAAACTACTTGATATTTATTATTTTATTGGTAGTCTTATTAAACTAAGTTTTTACTTAAATGCAAGCTAAATTTTCCAAAAAAAAAAACAGTTTATAACTAATTGATTTTAGAACTTATTTTTTTAGTATTGTTTTCTTAATTAACTTTAAAACTAAAGTTAGACATTCAGTTATCTTAGTTGTAAAAAGTTAAAAACTAAATTTATTTTGCAAACATATAAACGAACAAACTTAAAATATGCACGAAAATTCAATACAATGTAAATAAATGAAAACAGTGACAAAGCAAATATTATTGACCTTTAAACAAACACGTTGATAGCTAAAAAGAATAGTACTGAAGAAACTTGCTTTTTTGTCTAAATTATTTTTTATTCCAAAGCTTAAATAATTTTAGTTGTCTGTACACTGTAGTAGTTAATTTTTGATAGTCCAATTCAAAATAACATAGACTTCGTTTTTTTTTTTGAATAAATTGCAAGTGTATATCTATTAAATAGTTTTTAATTAGTTCATATAGTACACTTTATTTTATTTTTGATTCACATAACTCAATAAGTTTGGTGGGTTTTAAAATATATATAACATAAGCATCAGAATTGTGCAGGTAAATTTTGTTACACAATTCGTCTAATTTTCTTAATATGTTTAGTACATAACTAAAAACTTCGTATTTCGATTATCTTTTTTTACCACACAGCTCTTGAAGTTTAACCCGTGATCAAAAATTTATAAAACTAATATATAAAGGTTGAAAATGAAAATTTTAGGTTGAATTTATAAAAATACTAAGCTAAGGAGTTAGGATACAAGGTCTAAAGTAAAAGTTTATACTTACGAGTTATAAGCTAAGTTTTATGGTTAAAGGGTAGGGTAAAAATTTAGAACTTAACAGTTACGCCTAAAGGTTAAGTTTATTGATTAATAGGTATAATATAAGGTAAGGATGCAAAATTGATAACTCGCACAAACATGTTATCCAAGCAAAAGTTAAAACCAATGCACACCTGAATTCAGCGCATAAAATTAAATATATAGTTAGTTTGATTTATTATTTTAGAAGTATGCAATTACTAAAACATGTATGCAGTTTAATCATAGTATCTGAAACTTTTATTTTAAAAGTTTTGAATTAGAACTACTACTAGAACTAGAAAAACCAGTCTAAAACCATTTATAGAAATATTTTTAAGGTATCAGTGGAGTATGAATCAATAAATTAAAGATTTTATTATTCCTTGGACTAAACTTTTTAGCGCTAAGTTTTATCGTTCAATAAAAATTACTGGTATATTTAAAAAGAAAACTTGTCAAAATTTGATAATACACACACCTTTATAACAGATTTATGTTGAATAAGCTAGTAAGAAAGTAAAAGTTTAAAAAATATACATACTACTTTCTTAAGAAGTTACAAATTTCAAATACTAACCAAATAGAAAAAATACTATTAAGCCGATTGTAAGGTACAAACTTTAAATGCAAATTTTTTTAGCATTGTTTCGAATACAAATTGTTTGATTATTTAAGGTTTTTATAACTTCGCATACTGTTTTCTTTTTTTAACTGTTTTAAGTCTTTTAACGTGTTATTAAGCAAACAAATAGTTTGACGATTTCAAATATTTATAATATCTAAAAAGTAAAACGTTAAGTTTAAGATATTTAACCATTATCATGTTCTATTAATTTCGAAAAATTAAATAACCAACAAGCTGTTTAATATTCATTAATAATTATGCTGTTTAAGTTCCATCACAAAATATTAAGATATAATCACTAAAAAACTAGTTGAAAAAATTATAGAAAAATATATTTCAAAGTGTTAAATTTATATAGTTAGAAGAATAAAAAAGATGTTAAGAGTTGAGTTAAGACAATTGAACTTTTTTTTAAGTTTTCTTATACTGTTAATCATATTTATTTAAGCATTTTTTTGTAAAGTGCTTTTTATAAGAATAGTTACCTAAAAAAGCTGTGTAAATAAATGTATGTCAAAGCTTATAGAATAAAAAAACTGTCTTTAAAAAATAATATATATAGGTTAACTCTTGATTTCTTTGCTTTCTTAACCTCACTACTTTTTTTTTAGTTTTTAGTCGGTTTTTATTTTTAAATTAATATTTTTTGTAAAAAATTTAGATTGCATACAATTCCTGGTACATTTTTTAATTTAAATAGTATACAGTTGTTTAACAAATATTTTTTAATCTAACTTATCGATTTTTTCTCGCTTGGTAAAAGTTTTTACATAATTAATGAAACAATCAACACTAAACAGGAGATTGCGTTTCTTCAAGTTACAAAAAACTAATATACAAACAGATCTTTTGGAGTCATCAATCTTCTTCAATTCTAGCGGTTCTTAATTTACAAGTAACACAAGAAGGTCAAAGTTAAAAAAAGATACAATTATTAAATTTGAAAAACTTAATTTATATCAGGTATGCTTGAAAGTACGGGAAAAGCTTTTATATTAAATGTTAAAATTACACCAAAATACGAACTAGACTATTAATCCTTAAACTTTTACCTATTAAAAATAGCATAAAAAGGATCAAATATATAAACAGAAATATAAAAAAAGCACGCAATGCTGTTTAAAAGTCTAAAATATAGGTTTATCTAAAAAAAATTGGAAACAAAATTAGGTTTCAAATTAAGCAAACTAAAATATTCAAAGATATTTTATTATTTTAGTACAATTTTTGTATTGTATTTTTAAAAAAGTTACCAATGTGTTTTTTCAATTTAATGTCTTCTCTTTTCAAATAATAGTTCTTGGAGAAATACGTTTGAAACAATCAGGTTGTAGGTAGATTTAGTTTAATAGTTTGAGAAATATAGAATTCTATCATTTATTTCAGAAAATTCTACAGTAAGTTTAACATTTTGAAATGCTGTTGAGAACTTTTTTGGATTGATATTTTTATAGGTCTAACGCATACCTATAGTGGGTCTTCTAATAAGCTGTAAGTTTTGTAATATCTTCTTTCAGGCATATTCACGACTATGTAAACTTATATTTACATACTTACATATATAATATGTATATGAACAATACTTTACAAATTTAGTTCGAGCTACTGTTTAGTTTAGTTAATACATTTCTCAGAAAGTAATGTTATAAAGAGACAAATACTCTGACTACAAAAATAAGATGGAATAAAATAGCTTAGAAAATAGCATCCTCATTATAGCATAGCAACTGTAAAGTATTATATGAAAAAAATTATAATTAACTAAACTAAATTCTAAATAAGCAATAATAAGATTTTTTAAAGTGTGACATGAGTAAGCTTTAGCTTCATTCGACCACAATTCGGATTTTTTTGAAATATTATTAAAGATATATTGATACAAACAATTAACATATTAAAAAATAGTACAAAAAACACATTGTATTTTTCAGATTTTTTATTTCTATTTTATTTGTATTTTAAAATCTTTTAAAGCTATAAAAATTGGTAAAGCGTCAAATATGCACAAAGGGACACTTTTGCACGAAGACACTTTAGACACGACTTATTTACTGGTTATTAATCATTGTTATTTCTTTCAATGATTAGTAACCAATAAATATTTAGAATTAGTACTTCCTTCATTTTCATGTAAGTAGTTTATATTATGAGTTGTTATTTTATTTTGTG
Organism: Thalia democratica; assembly: GCF_965202585.1. NCBI lineage: Eukaryota > Metazoa > Chordata > Thaliacea > Salpida > Salpidae > Thalia > Thalia democratica. The sequence continues at coordinate 68,561,146 of NC_139165.1, forward strand.
TTTTTGCTTTAATTTATTTAATTTTGACTTAATAATTGCATGTATTATATATTTTATAACAGTCGGATTTAACATTAAGTATTTTATCTATTATTAACCATTAACCTATAAAAATCTATAGCAATTATTTTTATTTTTAATGGACACATGTATATACCTATTCTAGCTTCTATTCTTTCCTTACAGTAATTATTTTTTACAGAGCTCCGTTGAAGTGTGTTAATCCGTTAAACAGAAACATGTGTTAGTGTTATAAAAGAAGGATACTGTATAATTTGTTATTATTAAATAAAAATATATTAATAAAGTAAAACAAGAAAAGAAATAACTAAAAAATAAATTAATTTAAAAAACACTAAAAAAAAGTTACCTACCGAGGGTAAGGGTTAGGGGTAACAGTGATAGGAAAAATAAAACAAATAAGAAATTAAAATTAATAAAAAAATACAACAAATTTTAAAAAGTTTCAACCCGTGCGAAAGTGATTCTTCGTGCAAAAGTGTCTTTGTGCAAAAGTGACCCTTCGTGCCAAAAGTGTCCTTTCGTGCATATTTGACACCTACCCATAAATATTAGGCTTATTTTAAAACAGAATTCTAAAAATTTTTAAATAAGTATATAGTTTGTAGTTGTATACAGTCGCACACCTAAAGTTTAAAAACTAAGTAACTTTAAATTAAACCTGCTGAAACCGTAAAAAAAGGGTTTTCCGCTTAACATAAAATTATTTTCAAAAGTGTTGAGTCCGTTAGAGACACTTAAAAAATACTAAACTTAATCAATAAAGGTGTAGTATAAACAACATAAATATTCTTTCAAACGAAACGGTAATCCAAAACTAAAGCATCATAACTTTTAGACGCGTTTAATTTAAGAAAAAACAATATGATAAATACATTTCAAAGTTAGTCAAAGTAAAAAAAAAAAAAATTGAGAAAATTAAATGTAGTATAGAATATATTTTTTTGTTCCTGATATTTAGTATATCATTACTTAAAGATTAAGCTAATATTAATCAGTACATACCCTTCCTGATAAAAATTTTATGACATTTTTAGGAATATAAATTACAAAATTTTTTGTTTTATTTTTTCTATGGAAAAAAGTGTTTTTCTAATTAATGATACAGTGAACACTTTTAAATTTACACTATAACTTATCAATGTTAAATGAAATATTAATACATTACTTGGTTTTCGATAACTTTTGAACAACTTGCTTTGCAACAAATGAAATTTTATTTGATGAAAACTTGTTTTTTTAAAAAGAATAAAAATCACTAATTTCATTTTTTCCAACATTTTTTGTTTTAAGGAGAATTCTCTATACTTATTTTTTTCCTTTTAGAATTTCACTACCTGTCATTGATAAGTCTTTTTTAAACAAACTTTAGCAAAACTATGTCATTACTACTATCTATTACTTGGTGTTAAAATTATATTGCAAAACTCATATAAAATTATAGATTATGCAGTAAATTAAAAAACACAACTTGGAGGTCAATGAACATCAGCAGACTATCGTAATATAATTTAACAATTTAAGATAATACTTGATGAGAAGAATCAATAACAATGATATTTATATAGTAGTAGTTTCGGTAACTTTTTTTTCTTTTTTGTTTTGAAATCATTTTAAAGACTTTAAGAGACATGTTGATAAATCTTATCAATTTAAATTGTTCTTGTGTTAGTTAGTAAAATTCAAACTTGTAAAATTAAACTTTTATACTTATTTAGTCTTAACTAATTCAACAACCCGCTTTATACTAAATAGTAAACTAATGCTTAAAAATAATTTTAATTATTAGAACTAATGCAAAATATTAGTTACATCAGCAAGCAGAAATATGTTAATTAGATATAGTAGCAAAAAACACTAAAGTTACTACTACCATTTCTTTTTTCTACCATGTAAGAACAAAGAAATAAACGCTTTAAAGTTTACTTATAAAAATATAGGCCGTATAAAACTTCATCAACGATTAAAATGTTCAGCTTACACTTAATACAAATATGTTCCTTCAAAAACGTTTAAAGCGATTCAGATATGTTATACTGTTACACATACTAGTGATTTTCAACCGTTCGAAAAGCTGTGCATAGTAAATAGAAACTTAATTTTATGCACACTAGACTATAAAAATGTTTTTTTATAATATTTTTTAATACTTTAAGAGTCCTAACATGTAAATAATTTGTTAAAAGTTTTTAAATTATTATAAAATAAAATTATACTTTTATTGTAGAAAAAATAAAACAAACTTCATTTATAAAAAAAAAATTATCTTACTATGTTTTCTGTACACAGTTAAATAAGTTTCTATGCACAGGTGTACACCGTAGATCCTATTAACCTGGTTGATTAATCAACATCATAGCATACCAAAGTAAACTAATTCGACGGACATAATTTGTCATTTGCTTTAAGCTTATCATGAAAGAAACATCAATAAGAATATAAGCATTTTCGTTTGAATACAATTTATTCCAAATACCATTTATAACATGTTAGAAGTTTTTTTAACTAAACGTTCATATAATAAAGTGGTCTAGTGATAATAAAACAAAAATTTCTCAACTATTACAAAAGTTTCTAAACTATTTCTTAGACTAGCCCTAAAAATATTTTTCAGATTGAACTTTTTGTTAAACTAATGATTTGTTATCTTAAGTTTTTTTAAATTTTGCACCCTTAGGACAATTTAGAACAATAATAGACAACAAAAGGATGTAGGTAAGGTATTTGTTCTAGAGTAGAAAGAAACAAACAGCTATTATATGGTTAGATAAATTAAAGTAGTCACTAAAAATTAATATATTCTATATAAAGTAACCTCTTTGTTGGAAAATAATACAAAGTACAATTTTCTTTTAAACATCTAATAAAACTATGGAACATTATGATTTTAAAATAGGTAATTACAAAAACTGTATAGTATAAAAATTAATAGTTTAAAACTATTTAAATCAACTTAATTATTCAGAAAAAAATTATATATTAGTTTTCTTAAAAAGCTATTTTTCTGATAAAAGTTAGTTCTAAGTACTTAAATAATGATATACATTAATTTTTATTTACTTTTAAGTTTTTCTAAACTTTAAATAAATATTACGGTAGAATTTTAAAAAAGGTAAATTTTTTCGTGTTTGTTTTTGCTGAGGTCTTTTGACTTAAAGATGGTAAAAATATAAACGTTATTAATTGCTATTTTTATTTAGTTAGTTTTTAATTAATAAAAACCATTCAAAATTTTGACGTTTCAAATAATGTTTTTGTAAGTGTTTTTAAACTAAAAAAGGATTAATTATGGGTAAATTACTGACCATATACAGTACATATATAACCCTTTTTACTACAAAAGTTCCCAATTCCAATTAAATTGTGCTATTAAATTTAGTTTTTCATACAGAAATCGTTATATTGAAGTCTGTATTTCAATGTGCGTTTAACATTTGACAAATCACGACTGTAGTTATTTATAAGCTATAACCTTATTTGTTAGTTGTTTCTTTAAATACTAGCAGCATTCTATAACATATAAATAATTTCACAAAAAAGCAATCAAATATTATTAAATAGATGTTTATAAAATCATTTAGTTTCAAAAATTTTTTTGGTATTTGAAAGTAATCATGAAGTCATAAAAAAAGTTTCATTTTATTATTTTAATATGTATTAATTTAAAGCAGAGGTCGGCAAACTGCGGCTCGCGGACATGCTATGTTGGCCCACAAAAGAAAATTTTTGAAACTTACACTAGGTATTCTAAAGTTTTAAGTGAAAACAAAAAAAATGTCTAACGTAAAATAATCTACAAAATATCTGAAAAAAAATTGTAATATTTTGGAGTAGTAAAAAGTACAAATGCGGCCACAATTTTTGTTTTCGAAACTTGGCCCGCGACCACCAAATACCTGCCGGCCCCTGTCCTACGTTAAAAAATTTGAAAATATTTAGTATATTTTGTTACTCGGGATAGAATACAAAGTAATATCACAAAATAAATTACTATACATTTTATACTAACAAAATAAAAATCAAATTATGTAGAAATACCACAACCTACTAAAAGTCGCGTATATTGAAAAAAAAATATTTTGAGCATTGAAAACATGTTGTAATTTTTTTCTTTCCTATAATTTAAATTAAAAATCTCTGAAACATGAAATAGTGCTACACTGCAACAATATCAAGCATATTTACGAAAATAAGTTAAAACTTAGGCAACCAAGTTCAAACATTTAACCGTATTTTATCAACAAAAACATCGGCGAAAGTCTGCAGAGCAGAGGTCTGGACTTTCGTATGCCGTGAGACAAGCTCAAGTTAACAAAAGAGTTGATCATACCAATTCGATCATAAGACTACAAGCTTCGATAGACTGAAACCGGTTTTTTATTTTCGTCCTTATTAGGTCTCAGTCTACTGAAGCTTGTGGTCTGGTGATCGAATTGGTATGATCAACGCTTTTGTTAAACCGTATTTCAATGACAAGTGTGGAGCTGCTAAATTAATCTATCTTTTTATGTGCTTTTAGTTTCATTTTATATCTTCAGTACATTTAAAAGTTTATATAGACACTCAAAATACGTTTTAATGGTACATAATTTTCAAATTCAAGGTAGACCTCAACTATTTAAAGTAATAAATCCAGGATAACAGTTTATTTAATTTTTCTTTCGATAACATACTTTACGAGTATAAATTCATCTTATAAAAGTTTTTTTAATTCTTTATAAGAAAGAAGTTACGTTGCTGCTAACAGGCACAGTTATATAGTTTTCCATTTAAGTATTTTCTATTTCTTCAATTTTTTCCTTAGAATGAGTTTTCTGTTTGCGCAACATAAACTTATATTAAAAGCATTAGATTATTTATAACATAAAAGTTCTAATGCATTTTAGCACTAATTTTTTTCACCAAGTTTAGATTTTGTTAAATCAAAACTTCTTCAGCAGCTAAAAAACATTATCTTAGAAGCAAAAATTACGAAAAAAAGTAAAATAAAACAGCATATAAAGTTAAACAAAAGAGAGTGAGCATATATAAAATATATCTAGACTATAAGTTAATACTTATTTGTAGAGATCTACCGGATCCAAGATCCAGATCCGCCCATCCGGCCGCATCTGAATCCGGCCGGATCCTAATTTTTTTTTAATCCGGAGTTGGATGCGGTCAAATCCTAAAATTGAAAAAGGTCCCGATCCGGTTAGTTTGGAAAGACTTTGTTTTCCGAGATCAGCTTCTTTCAGTTTTATATACCTAGACTGTTGTGTTTTTGATATTTAATATATACAAAGTTAGTCAAACAAAACAGACTAATTAAAGTTTAGTTAGTTTAATAACTTGTTGTAAACATACAGGTAAATACATCCTTTAGAGTAAAAATAGTCAAAAAAAGGCCCGTCAAACTGCTGGCCACTTTAATCATGCTTTTACAGCGTGCAAGAAACTAATAAAAATCCAGATCACTTTAGGTTCAACAGTGTTAATGCAAAAAGCCTTGCTACTTGTGCAAGATGTTGAAACAAGGTGGAACTCAACCTACCCTATGCTTAAAAGACTATAAAAATTAAAAACAAGTGTCTAGAACTACGTGGCTAACAACAAATTTAAACCCGAAAATTTCTTACAGCTGATGAATGGAAACTTGTTGGCCTCCTTTAGGAACTGCACGAACCTTTTTACACAGTAACGCAGCAGTGTAGTAAAAACAACGTTACTGCAGTTAAGTGTAATCCCGCATGCAGCAGTACTAAAAAAGATTTTTAACAATAAAGCTAATAGTCCACCTCGTGAAAGTAGTTCTACAACTTTGGCAACCATAGCAAAAAAACATAGAAGAGGCTTTCAAAAGAAGTACTAATAACAGCACACGAATAAACCTTCATGATAACGACTTTTTTTTACTGACAACAGCTATTGATCCACGGTATAGACTTTTTCTGCACTTTAAAATCTTTTTTTGAATTTAAGATTCAGCCGGAACCGGATCCCAAATAGTGGATCCGGTAGGTCTTTACTTTTTTGTATCATAAAAACAAATTTTCACAGTACTCTTTTTATGTTGAACTATCATATATTCCTGTGTGTTAAGAAGTTTACCCATTTCAACGGAGCTATAAATTCAGTTATTATATACTCCTGCGAACTTGTTCGCTAGGATCTTTAACAAACAATTAGATCGAAATTTTTAATATTTACTTATTTATCGCGACTTAAAATCAAACATGAAAAAAGTATTTATAGTTCAATCAAAAACATCTATGTCTAAAAATACAACTTAATACTAAGTTTTTAAATTTTTGACTAGCATAGTTTGCATCTGTATGATGCAAACTATGATCTTAGTATAAACTTAAGAAAAAACTTATCTAATTGTTTTAAAAAAAAATCTAACTCAATGCTTAAAAGTAACATTTTGAAATAACAAAACCATCGTCAAAACACTCCAATAGCAAGGAGATTTAGAAATTTCGCAGGAAAGTGCTTAGCATAATTTTTATGTTAGCCCCAAGCATAGAGTCAAACATTACTTGTTATGATTATTACAGATCTTGGCATTATTAAAATTTTGCACCCTTGGTGCTTATGTAACCCTTGAGGAATGTCTTAAGGGATTACTTATAGTAGAATAAAATACAGAGCTAAAGCTCCTTAAAGTTTTATTGTTGTTTTTCTTAAAGGCCAAACGCTTAGAGCGTTTGGTGCTTGGGGCAAGATCTACGTTTTTCTGCTCCATGGTTATAAAAATGTTTAATAAAGTAAATATTAAATACAAGAAAATAATATTAGATATTTTATTTTTATTAGTTAAATCTAAGTGAGAAATCATAACAACAAGTTTTACAGTTACACATAGTTTAATCTTTCTAATTTAAGTTATTAACACCAATAAGAAACAACAATTTATAAACAATATGTACAAAATTAGTTTAAAAACAGCTTACAATAGCAACAACTCAGTAATATAAAATATTAACCGCCAACACACGACAAAAATGGCTAAAAGTAAAATTACAATTTAATAAAAAAAAGTGCGAATTTGTCACACTTATTAATAACACATAGCTTACTTTTTACAAAGTTGGTATGTTTCTTAAATGCTGTAATATATTTTAAAAAGAATGGTTTTTAGAATACTAAGTTTGAACTTTTTCAGCTAAATTATTATACAAAATTAAAAAGATGTACATACGCTGTTTAATTTCGAAAATTTGTAAAATTCTTACTAAGCTACGTCCTTGGTTTTGACATTGCTAACATTAAGAATTGGTTTTTTTTTTTTAATATGTCGTGTCAAAGTATCAATAAATAAATAACTTATTAGATACAAACCTTTTTTTGAGGTTATACTTTGTTTAATGGCGATTTTAACAAAAAATATCATTTGTACCCTTTATTTAGAACAATATTTCAAATTCAGGAAAATATTTAAAGTATGATGTACAAATTTATAATTACTATAAAAAATATCGGAACTTACCTCGAGCGCGATTTCATTTTTTAGATATTTTCCCGCCATTTAAAAAGGCTGCTGAGTGCTGACCCACATATTAGTTTGTTTATAAGTATAAAAAATTCAATTAATGCCTGAAAAACAAATAATTATCAATTAAGTGTTTTATTATGTTAGAGCCAGCTATTAAGGAGAAAGGTCTGAACAGATCTTGAAGAACTATTGATGCATACTGAGTATTCAAAATTAAAGCTAATATGTTTTAAATGCAGTAGATCTTTATTAGCAATTTTTTTGATTGATCATCTGCTTGGGAAAAAAAACTAATTCACTTATTATTATGTAAATAGTATTATTATTTAAAATTTATGTACAGAGAAACTCTAATTCTTTAGCCGCTTTGTTTGAATTTGATACTGTAAATGCTGTTTACTGTTCAATGATACCATAAGCCAATATGTTTAAAACTAGCTCGAAAGCAAATATTTTTGCTGAGAAATATCATAATTAAAGTTTGATATGTAACACAGATAAAGTAGAACAATATTATTGACACCGTTTTAATTCACATGGCAGCTATTTAAAAAGTATTTATAGAAATTAATGATATGTATAATATTTAAAGTGTAAATTAAGTTTTTTAAAAAAAATACTTTACTTACTGCACATATTTTCACCGAGTTTGAAACTATTTATTTCCATAAAACATTTTATATTCAATTTTAAAAAAGGTCTAAACATAACTAAACTTAAATAATCTTAATAGTTTAATTCTGAATTTTTAATGCTAATTTTTACCTTTTTTTAATAAACACAGTCCCTGAAACCATAGATGCAAAATAAATTTGTTTAGTACGAAATATAATAACGTATAACAGTTATGTATCAGAAATTATACAAATAAACTTTTAGTCTTAAGTATATTCAACAGTTTCAGATTTAACTGAAGGTTGTGTTAATCATGAGTGAAAGTGATAAGGAAAAGTCCAACACTTCAAGCAATTCAAATCGTATCAGCAAAACTTCTGGTGAAGTGTGCCATAGTTCAAAAGAAAAGGAGAAACAAGCAAGTGACCTGGGAGGTTCTTATGATAATAAATCGCTAAAAGGAATGCAGGAAAGCGAACCCCAGCCAAATGATCACGGTTTGAGTAAAAATGAAAACAGCGCACACGAGGCTGGAAACAATGAAACTGATGAAGCAGGTGATTGTGACAATGAAAATACTTCATTTTATCGCAATGGATGCGTACCAGGTGAAAGACTGCGTTTGTACGAAAGAATTTGGAGGGCAATGAGATTATTTATAGACGAAACGAGACAACAAGATAAAGATTTAGATCTGAAAACCACCAGGTTCATGGTAAGTTTTTTTATAGTATTCACCGTTTACAACTATAGATTTTAAGTATTTCTATTATACATTTTTAAAAGTATACAATACTTACAGCTGACCTACCCTGAGAGGAGCTACGATACTGAATTTCACACAATGCCGGAGTGGCATGGTCAGTTCATGCGAGTTGTTATGCATGGCCGCGGTGATCAAAGGCATAGGGTGGTCTTCCATTTCGTGTACTTCGACGGTAACAGAGGCGACGCAGTGAACTGCTTCACAAGTTTTACCAGGCTTTGTGCATTGAGGCAAGCCCATTTTAGTGCCAATAGTTTCCAATTTTTTGATACTGTCAAACAAGGTAAGCAAAGTTTTACAATGTAGAAACTAGCAATTATGAAAAGTGAAGAATCTATTTTAAGTTGTTTTATTTTAAGTAATAAAGCAGTGGGTGCTTAAACTTTTTTTTATTTAAACCACTTATTTACATATACTTAACATCAAAAGAGTTTTAAAAACTTCAGAATAAAGTTAAAAAAGCTTCAGAATAAAGAGAACTCAAAAGTTTTAAATGCAGGAAAAAAAAAAGTAAATTATCGTTATTTTTTATTTAGTGATTAATAAAATATTTGATTTATAACTACATATACAATACGTATAAAAGTTTTATAATTTTTCATTATATTAACTTTGTAAACTTTAAGATTACGATCAAAGAAATGGAGTGTGGACAAATGCAGATAATATGCACAAGAATCCTGTTAGATTCTTTGATGACGATGCTGAAAAACACTTAGTCCAATTAAATGAAAATGATTGACTGTTTTTTTTTTGTCTTGGATGAACGCCATGTTAACAGCTGCGTTTTCTTTAAACAATACTAACTTATGTTGTTGGAATTTGTTGTAATTGAATTTGTTTTGTTACCAATTTTCTTTATTGTGTTAAGTTATACTGGCATGTTTAGTTAATCTTTATTTTATGTGATTTTTTTTGTTTCAATCTTCTGCTTACTTTTGTTTTATATGTGCATTAATAAAATTTTGACTGTACAATTTGTTTTTATAACTAATAATTATTTATTCAAAAAATCCTTTATTGTAGTTTGTATATTAAGATTTACAAATACGCTTCAAATAAAATTTTGGATGAATAATAATGAAAAAGTTTAACATAATTTATTGCAACCGTGAGTAACTTATCATTTTCTTACAATAAATAATTTATAACTGTATAGTGGTCTCTACATATCGGGTTGGAGAATGACCGGACCTTTAATGTTACTAAAACTTAATTAGAATATGGCTCTTGAAAAGTAAAACTGCGGCTGAAGAGTGTAATCTGACCCGCTTACACTGGGACTAAATTTTTAAATTACACTAGATATTCTACGGTTCAGAGCCATGAAGAGTAAAGAAAATTTACAATATACGGGAGCTTAAAAACAATATAACCAAATAGATGACCTTCCAGAAGCATTGTTTATAAGAAATAACACATTTTTAAAAATTAATAAAATTAAGTACTTAATAATATTTTATTTTATTTTGTAAGTTCTACCAGTTTATAAAGTATTCAGTTTAAAGTAAGTCTATTGACCGAAGTTTATTGATTAAAGAATAAGTTTTTGATGCACACAAAGTTTTAGGCTTTTTTCGTGTTAAAAACTTGATCCTTTTTTATTTATAGAATTTTATATAATTTTTATATCAATTTGTGAAGTTAAATTAATCTTCAACTTTATTTAATAAATATTTATTTACCTTTTAACTAAAGTTTTATTTTCTTAATGAAGATGTTTTTATACACTTTTAGTAAACAAAATAACTTGATAAACTTCATAAACTTTGTTAAAAAACAGCAAAGTTACTAAAACTAAGATCGATTTGTTTTATAACTTTATTTATAAGCTTTTTTGCAAGTTGTACATCTTTGTTTACACCAGTAAAACGCAAACTTAAATTCTACAAAAGGATTTATAAAATTCATATTTAAATTAAAATAAACTGATCGTGCAATTTTAATTAGACATCTATTAAATTTTTTTAAGTTTAAAACATTTTTATGTGTAAGAAGTTGAACTTACCCTGTATTTTTATAAATGCTTCTATTATATTTTAGGTTTAAATATTTTTCGACTTACACATATGAAATGTTTATTTAGAATTTGTTTAGAAGTCTTATAGATATTAATAAAATCATTAACAAACATGAACAATTGAAAAAGAATACGGATCCGGCCGGATCCTACTTTAAAATATTAACCGGAACCGGCTGAATCCTAATGTTATGGGTTTATTAGGTCACTGAATATGCTTAATTGTTTTAGTTTTTCTGCAAAACATGGTTAAAGATATATTTGAGGGTTTTGAAAACTATACTATACTTTCTCGAGTTCATAATGAAGAGCAATAAAAAAGATCTGAGGCGTATTTAAGGGTAGTTTTGAAAGATACATTAGATATTACGAGATTATCTGTAAATTTACACTAGACCAGGGTTTCTCAAAATAGGTAAAGTGGCTCACTTAGGGGCCATCACAGAAATTTAGGGGGCCATAAGCAGCCAAGGGGCCAAATTGAAAATTGGCTTCTTTACTGCTTATGAAAGCTTTAGAAATTTAGGGGGCCACAAGGCCAAAGTTTGAAACTAACACTAAATATTCTGGAGTTGATGATAAAGAGCACAAAAAAAAAGCTCCTTAATGGTAGTTTTTAGAGAAATCGTGTTGGAGAATGGCATAGCTTTTTTAAGTTCTTTAAAGAAGGCTATTTAGAAAGTTTGGAAATCCTTGCACTGGACATTAAAGAGTATATATGAATTTATGAAACATACACTATATATTCTGCAGTTCACGATAAAGAGCAAAAAAATGTATTATGCATATATTAGGGCAGTTTTGAAAATTACCCTTGATATAATGGGAAAGTTGTTGAAAGTTACACTAGATATTACGAGAAAATATGAAAAATACACTAGATATTCTCGAACTTATGATAAAGAGCAAAAATAAAGGTTTTAAGCGTACTTTAGGGTAGTTTTGAACTTACATTAGATATTACGGGAAATTTTAGAGATATTTAGGATCTGGCCGGATCCAAGTTCTAAATTAGATTCAGATCCGGATTCGGCCAGACACTAGTTTAAAATAAGACCCGGATTCGGATCTAGCCAGAAATATTTTATTTTGGATCCGGTAGATCAAAACTTTTTAAAGTCTAATTAGGAAGAAGTATAAAAAGAACCTAGAGTTTTATAAAGCTTATTATACGATTGTTCGTGTTCCATAAAAAAATAAATAAAAATATGAATTTTTAAGTTAGATTAAAGCAGAAGTCAGCAAACTACGGCAAATGTAAACAAAATTTTAAGTTAAAAACACGCGAAAAACAACTTAGATTAAAAGTATACCTTTGAATTAATTGTTAGTGAGCTCTGGTGCTATAAACTAAGTAAATCTTTCTTTCAAAATAAATGTTCAGAATTTTTTTAGTTTCCCGTAAAACTTTATAAAAATATAAATTCTTGAAAAATACTTCATCTACTTTATATGGTCCATTAATTATAAAACACTAAAGTTCGTTGGTCTGAAATTTTTTAAAGATAGCTGAAATTAAACTAGCTTATTAAAAAGACATATAGTATTGCTAACCGAATACAATAAACAAGCGAACCCTAATAAATCTTGAGCTTTGCATTGTTTGATTAACATGAAGATTACAAATTTTTTTTAGTATTTGTTGTTTTTTATGAGGAAAAATTTTAAAGACAATCTTATTTAGAATATCATTAAATTGCAAAAATTCACATAAAGCAAAAGTAAAAGATTTGAACCGTGAGATGTAAAACAACTTGAGATAATTTTTTATAGTAAATTATAAACAAAATTCAAGATATTTTTTGCAAATTATTAAGTCAATTTTTATACTAGAGGCATTGTTTATATAATATGAGTTTTTGCAAATTAAGTTGTCGTAATTTACATTACGGTAATCGTAATGCGTCTAGGTTTCATAAGCTAAATGCAAAAAATATTTTATTTTAGATTAGTTAGACTTAAGGAAGCTTTATCCAAACGGCTTTTCTTGAAGGCAAATTTAAATTTAGTCGTGAAGTTGTGATCTAATGAAGTTTATGGTCAAAAAATTCACTTACCAGTCAGATCCTGTTTAACAAGTTCAAGGTGTACAGCGATCATATTTTACGATTAATTTTTACGTAGTTAAAATATATTAGGGATTTTTGTAATATTAGTAATTGGGGTTGATGCCAAATATGCACAAAGGGATACTTTTGCATGAAAACAGTTTTGCACGGCGTCACTTTTGCAAGGGTTTAAAGCTTTTTTTTTAGTTTACTATTACTGTTACCCGTAACCCTTACCCTTGATAGGTTTTTTCTCATCTTCTTATTTTTACTTATCAGCTTATTTGTCTTTTTTCTCATTTTTTTTTTAATTTTCTTTTTACTGTTACCCCTAACCCTTACCCTTGGTCGGTATTTGTTTTTATTAGTTTCTTTTTTTTAATTATATATACTTTTTTATTCTCGTGTAAAAGTGTCTTCGTCCATATTATTTCCCGTCCCCAAGTAATTGAGCGTTTAAAAATGGTATTATATTTTATAAATCTAACATAGCACACAAACTAGTATGATTTAAAACTTTAAGTAACGAGTTGCTAATATGTACAAGTTACCTTATAAATTAAAACTGAAACCCAAGGGAAGTTAAAGAAATATTAAAAAGATTGTAAAATTTCTTAAAATTAAAATTTTGAAGCAATAAAATTTTGCAACTAAATGAGCACATCAACAAGCTAATTATCACAATTTAAATATATGGGAATATATGTAATGTTATGTTCATTAAACGACAAAAAAAAGACGCTCAAAATATTCGGTCCTAGGACCTATTGCACAATAAATATTTTCGGTTATCGAATCGCACACCACTTGGATACCTTTTAACGTCTTGTCCAGGACTTGTTCAGGACTATATTATTATTTACTCAAACATTTAATGTTTTCGAAAATTGTTTTAAAAAAAATCTCTTAATTAAAAATTATTGTTAGTTAAAAATAATTTTGTATATACAGGATTGGCAAAAAACCTGAAATCCTGAAGAACCTTTAATTTAAGAAATTTATAATAAAAACGGGAAAATCTAGAGTTTAAAAAAAAATCACTAAAAACCTGGAAAAACCTGGAGTTTTACGTTATTTTTTAATGTAAAGTAACGAAATTTCGGTAATACACGAAAAATCTCTAACAAAGATTTTTTTGTATTAATATTTTTTGTTAGAAAACACATTTAAAGTAAGTGTACATTACTTTAAAATGACTTTTTTTTATATTTAAGACATTTTTTTTTAGTATAACTTCATACCATAAATCCACCAAAAAAAAATTATTTAAAAACCTTGAAGAAATTAAGAAAACCTGAAAGAATTTTACAAAAGACCTTTTGCAACCCTGTATATAGATATCAAATTACACTTATTTTAGGAAGTCGTGTAACTTAAAAAATGAATATTTACTTTTACATTAATAAATATTCAAAAGTTATTAGCTTTTATTTTTGACAACATGTACACGACTAATTTTTGTTAAGTTATTAATTTTGTAAAAACAAACAACGCTGTGAAATCAAACTTTAAATAAGCATTCATATCTTTATAGTTTTTTTTTTATAAAACTAGCATTGTATTTAATTATTCTGAAGTTTTTCTAAATCAAGACACGGCAAAAAATATATAACAAATAAATATAAAGACTTCTTGAGGTAGTTGGTTTGAACAAATTGTTCCTGTTTTAAATTATTCGTCTTTTTTTTTGTTCTTTCAGTGGTTTTTACACAAATTAAAACAATGTAAACTTAAATTTAAAAAAAAAATAAGAAGTTTAGAAAAAGATATGAACTCTGGTTTATAAAGGCAGTGTTTCTCAACGGGTGCACACGTTCGTTTTTGAGCAGTAAGAATGTTCAATAAATACATGGTTTTAATGTTTTGTAAGTGCAATTTAAAAAATTGGATAGTAAGGTGATCTTAAAATATAGATTTTAAAGAATTAACATACAGTATTTTTTAAACGTTAAATGAAACAAAGTGTTAAAATTTCGAAGATTTTTATAAGTCTAGGCTTTTCTATTAGCATGATATGCATTTTATTACTTACAAGTGCAATATAGAAACAAAACATGTCAATAAAATAACTAAAAAGAAAATCCTAGCTTTTACGATCATTAAATCTTTAGTGTACTTAGTTCATTCAAATAATAATGTATGCATTTTATTTCTAAACTTTACTTTCCATCATAACAGGATAATTTAAATAAGATATGTTACTAATAAAGAAAAATAGTTTATTAAAAACATTAAACAAAAAAATTATAACTTTATAAGATAAACTTTATGTCAAAAACAAACAAAATCAATCTTGAAAAATTTTTAGATGAACTGTAAAACAATTTTAGCGTATAAAAAACTAGAAAACTGGCAGTATGATAGCTAACATTCAACTTATTATCGTAAGAAATTATTTATAACTTGTTTAAATGCTTTATTTTTAATATGTTTAATATTTTTGAAGTTATTTTCAGGAATAAAATAACTACAAGTCTTTAAACTGCAAAAAATAACTAGTAAAATTTAAATTTACAAAAAGTTATTTTAGTTAATGTTTTTATGTTTTCTTAGTAAAGTTTTTTTTTTAACATACGCTAAAAAATGTAGTATGTTATTTTTATACAATCTTAGTCTGGATACTTTAATAAAAAGCTTAAGTGTAAAACTAAAGATTTTACATAAAAAACTGTCTTTGAATAAATACTGTACTGAAGAAATGTTGTAATTTAGCTTCAGAAATTGTCTAAAGAAAACAGTATGTACTATGTTACGTAACTTTTTGAAAATACTTATATTATGTAACAAAATATAAACTATAGTTAAATTTGTTTTATAAATTTTAGTTTTGATTCTAAACATTCTAAAAAAACTAAGCAATTTTAAAACAGTGTTTGCGAGTTTTACTGCACACTCTTAAATTCGTAAAAAAAAATAAAAAAATGTTTAAAATCAAAGTAAAACTGTACTAGTAGTATCATATCAAATGATATGAAAATTCTAATCATTTTAGAAACTAAAAACTAGCTATAAATGCGTCTTTAATTGGGTTAGGTATGATTTATTAATCTTTTAAGTTAGCATGTGGTTGTGAACTTTAACTATATACTATTGTCTACTAGATTATAAGTTAACTACCTGTAATTTGAAGCTTAGCTACTATAAGTTGCTGTGCTGGAACGTTTGCCAATACTCCATAAAACCAACTTTCAATCTTTAGAGATTGACGTTTCAAGCTGAAAAGACAATAGTTTTTTTTCTAACTGTAAAAGTTAATTATCAAAATTGTTTGCAAATCTGAATGCGGTCGTCTGTTCAAAGCAAAATTTACTTCTTCTCTTTTTCGCCTTTTTTTTACCCTTTTAAAATGTATATATTTTTACTTATACAGAACAATATATCACTTTTACAAACTTTTTATATTAATGTAAACTGAGAAAAAAATTATAAACTAAAGTTGTTGAATGTTGTATCGTAGAACAAAACGAGTTTTTTAATCCAGATTTAGTTTTGTAGCCAAACACGCAGAGAAAGTAAATTGTGTATAATAATGTTTGGTTTTTTGTTTAAAAAATTTTTTTTTAGTGTTTTTACTTTTTTTTCTTTAAAAACTACCTGTATATTAAGTAAGCATATTTTGAAACATTCATTAATTAATCATTTCACGAAAACCAATGCAATGTTTCATTTTCAGTTAACAGTACTGCTTGTTTCATATCAAGAAAAATATCTTAACTATAAAATCAATCGAAGTAGGAATACTTATATTTTAAGCTTGGTTTCTCTTTGGAACACATTCAGCTTTTAAAAAACCAAAAAAAACATTATCTTAGACCGAATGCACACCGCTAAACCTAAAAATACAGTTTACAGAAAGTAAATAGGTTTATTTTTTAAGCAAAAGTTTTTTTGTTTCGTATATGCGTTTTCATTTTGTTTTTTAGTTTTAATTAACTTTTTTTTTCCTTTTTTGTTTTTAAAACAAATAAGATTTGAGGCATAAGTAGAATAAAATTTAATTTTTTTTAATGATAAAAGGTTTTTTCATCAAGCTTAGTTATAAAAATCAGGTGAAGTATACTTAACCTATGATCAAACTTTTTTTTTTCAATTTTTAAACTTTAATTTATTTAATCTTGCTTTTTCATCTGACAATAAGATCGAACATTCAATTACAGCTACTAGACACTTTAAGGTTTTTATACCTTAAAAAATATTTTTTGTAAAGTGACTATTAGGCTTTAGTTAATAATGTTAATTATAATAATAAGTTATGAAAATCAGGTGAAGTATACTTAACCTATGATCAAACTTTTTTTTTAACTTTTAAACTTTAATTTATTTAATCTTGCTTTTTCATCTGACAATAAGATCGAACATTCAATTACAGCTACTGAACACTTTAAGGTTTTTATACCTTAAAAAATATTTTTTGTAAAGTGACTATTAGGCTTTAGTTAATAATGTCACATATAACGCATAAAAGGTGTATGTTGATCTTTGTTCGCTATATTGAACTTTAAAGGTGTTGCACAAAACACAATAAGCTACCGTGTTTACTTCAGAACCTCAAATATCAAATGACAGTTTAGCTAGAATACTGCATTTAAAGTTCAGATGTACATTACTCAAAACAAAGGTTTTATACCGACAAAATGTTTTTGAAAGTGTCATTTTCTATTGTAATTTTTTGTTAAATGCTATTGTATGTATTAAAAGCTAAGACATGTTATAGTCAAAGATTTAGTTTAACAAGAACTAGTTATAAATAATAGAATAGATTAATCTGTTTAATAGCTGCAATTATAGAATTTTAAGAAAAACTTTAGAGTCGAAACATATGTCAAGTTGTTAAATAAGCAATATACTGCTCGCTGTAAATATACAACTATTTATTTTATTTTATTGAAATATAAGTTTAGTCTACCTTTAAACAAAATATTTACGTGTATTCGTAGTAAGCAACCACTATTTGTATATAAGTAAAGTTTATGTCAAAAGAAATACTTGTATAGTAACGATAGCGATTTGTTTTGGGTAATAAAATATTCAAAAATAAATATGTACGGCAGGGTATGTATGTTGTTTTGATTAATAATTCACATGAGCATTAAGTTAAAGTCAACTGCACCTCATATGGATTTTGAAGTCAAAGATAACTTTTTTTAAGATATTGTCTTTTTTTAACAAACATTTGAGTTTTTTTTTTCATATATTTTTATTACCAGCTCTAAATAGTTTATCTAGTCTGTATATAGTATTTTATTCTAACAAACTACTAGTTTTATTTTTGTCTATCTAAAAAACTGCTAATTTACTGTAAAGTATCATTTGAATTTTTAGTGCTTATGGTTGTTTGTGAACAGTTTCAAGTTCTATAAGTTGATCAAGTTCATTATTAATTAAAAAATATAAAGGTTTGTTTTAACTGTTTAGATGTCAATAAGTTAAACATCTTGAATTAATAATTTTTTAATCCAAAAATTTTTAACAAAAGAATTTCAATAAAATTGATGCATTTGAGCGAAAAATGCTTTGAAGGTATTAAATTTTTTATTCTTGCACCATTCAAAAAATGCAAAAATATAATTTAATGAAAACGCACACAAAGCTTTAATCGGATGCTTGCATAAATTAGACAAAGTTGTCAGAAAAAGATATTTGAAACGTAGTAAAGCCTCACAAGCAGACATGAGCTATGTGATTCTGTACAAAAGTCACATGATATATTAGTTTAACCAATGAAATCAAAGCACAACTCGAAACGATTAAAAACGCTCTGCATGGGAGCTCAAAATGAATTTTGTGAGTTCGATATATTTGCAAATTACAGTTTTACTTTTTACAAAGTCTTACTACAGTATTTTTTTCTGTCCCTTTTTTGTGCGTGTTAAATACTTTTAATGTATTAAAAATTTTAAGTATTTTAAGCTTTAAAATTTTTTAAAATTATTTAGCTTTGATCAGATGCATAGAGCAATAACTATTAAAAATTTATACAAAAATTTTTGTTGATATTGCCTAAAGAGTACTTTATATAAACTTGTTTAATGTAGAGTTAGCTAAAAATTATAAAACTACAATAAGTATCCATACTATAAGATGCCAAAATTATGTTTTAAACTAGTTTTATTTCCAGTGTAAATAAAAAAGTTTTTTTAATGGTTAAAGTCATTAGAATGTCATTAAAGGTTTTTAAATGTCTAAACAAAGGTTAAAGCAGTTAAAAAGTAAGCATCATAACAACAATTTTGGAATTTCAGTTATTTACATGTATGCTGAACTTTATTATTCTAACAATTTTAACTATTTCAAAAAAGCAAAGTTGCTTTTTCTTTTAGCTTACTAAAATGTTTTATTTTTTCAGTTGACTAAACAATGAACGTAAAAATCATTCAAGTTTGAGAAAACTTTTAGAATTTTTTTCTTTTTCCTTACTTAAATACAAAATAAACAAAACCTGTTTACGTCTCGTAAAATGTTTTTAAGATGACTGTAGACTTAAACTAAAATACTATTTTGATTTTAGATAACTGCAAACAGACAATATTTTAAAACACGTTTAGGTCATTATTAGATTTTAAATTAACTAAAGTAAAAATTAAAATAAAACTATACAAAGAAAATTTAACTGGTTGTAAAAATGAATACGAGGTGTTTGTTTATTTAGTGTTTGTTTTTTTTTTCTGTGTTTTTTATATGCAAGTTTAAGTCAGCAAATTGTTCTTAAATCCTAGTGCATAAATTTTATCGATTTAGTTACAAAAATTTAACACTTTGTTAAATGTATTTTGGAACGTTAATATAGTCTATATTTGAGTTCTATCAACAATTTTAAATTTGAGATAAACATCATTGAAACTAAAAAATAGTTTGAGGCTTGATAATACAAGAATTGTCAGACTTAATAAGTATGAGACGAGATATGTATTTGATATATAAACCAATTCTTTAAAGTTTTTTTTGAGAATTAACTTAACTTTGTTTTTTATGATAAAATAATGAAAACACTTAGTTCTAAAATAAAAATATTACTAGATATATTTTACGTATCAAGTAATTTAAAAAACTTTGTTAATCAATGTTTGTAGTTTGTTAGTTTTTTATTATCATTTTTTTTTTAAGATTATTGTATATTAGAAACAAGACTGTTTACATTATCATATTTAAGTTAACTTAATTACAACAGGTAAAAACTAAGCTTTTATGTGATTAAAACCTTTAAAAAAGCTAATGAATTTAATCGATCAAATAAAGCTAGTAAATTAATAAATGAACTCCAAAATTTTTAACATATGCCTTGTTTCATTTGTTTTCTTTTTTATTTATTGCTTTTTTAGTCTTACTTTTTTATAAAACTTTTTTATCAGTTAAATCGGATAATATTCTTATTATATAAAATCTTTATTTAAACTTTAAAGAAATGTATGTATATCAACAAATGAAAAAAGTTAATGTCTTTCTTAGATAATTGGTTCAAAAACAATTTTGTAATTTGAAAATTTTAAATTTATGATCATTATGTTTAAATTTAATAAAAATTGGTATGGTTTGTTAGGTATAACAAATTACTAAGTAAACTTTTTATCTTAATTTTATCAAACCTTTTAGTTGATCTATTTACAATTAGGTTAAAAAACTACAATTTAAATATTATATACTGTCGTTATTATCTACTTTAAATTCATAATATACAAAACATTAAGTTTTATCGGCTGACTTAAGTTTCTTAATTTCTGTAAGTCATTTCTATAAAGCTTGATCGACTAAACTTGTTTAATCTACTATACAACCTTAATTTAACTTACTTTATAAATTGTTTTTTTGTATTACCTAACTTACATAACTTTTAAATATGCTTAATGTAGGGAAATTATACATATAAGTTTTATTTTGCACATGTAAGTAAAATCGTAAGTGTTTCACCAAAAAATATTAAGTACATGATGCTATTTAAATATTAATGTATAAAAATTATAAAAAATAGATTTTGAAAACAAAAAAATCATTCTAGTTCGTTTTTTAGTTTATAATTACTATAATTACTACCTAGTCAAAATTACTTTTTAAAATTTCTGTTGCTTTTGAGAAACTTATTACAGTCTTAAAGAAAATAAGCGAACGTGCAGCTCCAGCATATTTTTTAGGTAAAGTCAAGCAAAGCTGTTAATTACTTTTTGTTTAAGAACTCTTGTTTTTAGAGAAAGGAAGCGTTAATTCCTCGAATGAGGGCATTCTGTTTCTTGAAAGTTCGTCAGAGCGAGATTTTTTCTTGTTTAAAGACTAATCTAGCATAATTAAAATATTAATCATAAACTTTTTCTTTTCAGATGTGGCTTGAAAATTTTTCGGCAGTTAAAAACTTGCTAAAATCTTTGGAACTAGCAAAAACTTGTTTTAAAGGGTGTTTACTATAAAAGGATGAATTTTGTTATTATATAAACTTACTTAAAGTTTTTTTGAGTAAAGTTAAGTTATGCATATATATAGGCTTCTATTTCAAATATAAATATAAAGTTAAGTTTACGATTGAAAGCTTAATATAAAAAACTAAAACTGATTTCTTAAATTATAGCTTATTTTTGCTTAATATTAATTTTCTGGCAAATTTTAAGATTACTTCAAGAATTTTTGTATTACTTGAAATATATAGAAATTTTAGTATGAAATATATAAAATAAGCTAGACACACAGCTATGCTATAAATAATAAGCTATACCATATGGTTTTCAAACTAAGTTAATTGTGACTATTTGTATATAGAAATTTAGTATGAATGATATAAAATAAGCTAGATACAAAGCTATGTTACACATTATAAGCTATACCATATGGTTTTTAAACTAAGTTAATTGTGACTATTTGTTTATTGCTATTTTTAAAAAATGTTAAACATAGTAAAAATTACCCTTTTCGATTTAATTACTTTTTTTTTTCTCTTATTAATAGGAAATTAAATATATATATATAATACCAAAAAGCTTATACAACTGTTTTTCTTAACTTTTTCCTTTTCTTTACAAAATTTTAAAGTTATAAAGTATTAAAGTAAACAAATAAATAATTTTTCTAATGATAAAAATAAAGTTGTTATATAAGAAAAAATTAAGATTATTGTAGCTATCAAAAATTTATTCTTCTTAAAATAAAATTAAAAATTACTCTTTATGTAATATTTTTCTTCTTCCCAAAAAACTATAAGCTATAAATAAGTGACATTTACAGCATTTTAAATTCAGGCTACAATTACAATTTCTCCCTTAATAAAATCGTTGTATTGCTGAAATTGCTAAAATTGTGTGCAGATTAAATTTATGCGGTTATGCGATTTTTCCATGTGTGAAAGGCAATTTGAAGGAGCGATAGCCACTCAGAACTGCCGCGACGAAATCTATCGTTGTTTTACTTCAAGCAAAAATCGATGCGCTCCGAACTAACAAAAGCAGACACACACACACACTTATACAAAAAAAGGCATGATATAAAACAATGGAACAGTGCGAATTTAAGCCACACACCACTACTTTTTAGAGCGTGATCTTTGAAGATTCGGTCGCGTGCATGACAGATAAGAAAGGGCAGCTAGCATTGTTGTAGTTGCTACTAAGAATTCAACTTCCTTCCAATTAAAAAACTGATAATTTATTTATATTGTTTTTAATGTAAAGTTAAATTTAAGTTTTTTAAATAGAAACTTTATGTTATCGTAAAATTCAAAAAAGAAACTATTCTAAACAAGTTTATTTCTCTCTTTTACTTAAGTATATCTGCCTTATTAAATTTTCATCAGTTTCATATAGATAATGAAATTTTATAAGAAAATTGAAAAGTTTTAACTACTTAGTTTTTTATTTCTTAGTTTCAGAGTACCTTTTAAACAGATATATAAAGAAAAGCTTTTTAAAATGACACCATTAAACTATTCAACTCATTCAAACAACCTATCCTCGAACTACACTTCAAACTCAACAAACTACCTAAAGGCCGAAAACTTGACGCAGGAAGTTTTTCCTGGAAACCTGGTCAACGATGACACGTCGCACAACAAAAACCACCACAACAAAGGCACCAACACTCACAGTCACGTGTTGGACAGCACAGTGAGCATCCAAATTATCGGGATGAAAGACGATCCGACGGACGGTAAGGAACTGAACGAGCTCGGGATAGAGGAAACCATCATTTACTTTTTACTCTTTCTGCTTTTGGTGTTTCTATTCATGCAGATGGCCAGGTGCATCCGCACAACGCTCGACCCGTACCACACGTTTGCCAGGGCGGCCTGGTTTGACACTCTGACAAAAGTCAGGACGGATGCTTTCGTTTGAAGTTTTGAAGAAATATTTTAATGTTGAAAAATATCAAATATTCAAAACGGTTTGTACAGTCAGCCGCCAAAATAAAACTAAATACTTTATTCCTGTTTTTAGAAATGTTAGTACATTTTTCATAAAACTGAATATAATATGAATTTTGAGTACTAAGTAACAATTAGATTTTCAAACTTAGAATTCTGCTTAGTAGTTGAAACTTTTTACTAGTATTTTTAAAATTTTTGTAAGTAAACTTTAAAAATAAGTGATGGACATAAACTATAATTATTTTTTTTAGAATTTATATGTACTAAAAATGATTGTAGCTCTATTCTTTTTTTCAGTATAAGGCTTTCGAAAGAAGTAAAAGTAAAAAAATTTATAAACTCTTATTTTTTGCTACTAACTATTAATTTTTTAAAGCAAATGATTTTTTCAAACTACTTTTGTTAAATACAGCAAAACAAATTCTAATTTTTCATTTAAGAGATTTTCTATAAAAAATTAAAATACATGATATTTTCAATCTTCAACTTTAAACTTGTTTTTTGTCGTAAAGATTTTTTCGTGCTACATTCACACAAAACTTTCTGATGAAATTAGCTAACTAACCGTTATTAAATTAACTTTTTTTTTTTAATCACTGCATTTACTTAAATGGAACTATTTTTTTTGTAAAACAACAATAAACCACTTAATATAAGTGAATAAAAGATTATATAACTATCTAAATTTTTGATAAGGTTATAAAAGCATTTTTACTTTATTGCTAATTTATCTAAAAATTTTTTGTTAACACTAGTCACTGTTTGAATAATAACTTTAATAAATGTATTCTGAATGTAAATAAAAACTTCAGATGTTTCGTAACGTTTATAAATCAAAATTCAGACTCAGTATTAATAATATATTAGTTTATTTATAAATGCATCAGCATAGCTTTCAATATGTTTAAAACACACTTTTTTATTGTATAGACTCGTTTAAATCTTTAAAGTATATTAAATATTTAATCTAAAAATATATGTTTGTTTCTTCTGACTATACCTATTCTAAATATATTAAATATTACCAACTTTTTTCGTTGTTAAATTAAGAGATTTTTTTAACAATACAAAACTAAGTACATTTCTTTCAAAAAACTTTATTTTTGTTAACAAAGTTTTACAAGCTTTGTTTTGGAAAGTCTGGAAAGTTTCATTTTATCTTTTCATGAGTTTCTTTTTCGTCAGAGTCATTTTATTTATATTATTCTTTACAGTAGAAAATTTATATTAAGTATAGTATTTAACTTAACAAATTTTTGTACCTTTTATTACCATCCTATTCATTAAATTTTCACGCATTAATAAATTACAATTTAATAAAAGTAACTTTTTTTAGGTGTAGTTTTTATTTTAAGTAATATATTACTTTTAATGTTTTTCTCTAATTATAGTACTTTTGTTAATTACTTTTTTAAGTGCAAAAACTTAAAACTTTTGTAGATTTTGTAATTTTTTTATTGCAGTTTGTTTGTTTTTGAATAAAAAATAAACATTAAGAGTGTTTTAAAAATAATAAAAGGTTTGAGTATTTAAAACAAGTATTTTCTTTTTAATCGACTAGATTTTTAGACACAAAAAAGGAAGTAAGTAAAGTTTACCTCCTCTATTTAAAATTTTTATAAATTGGTAAGTTTTTACTTTGCATTTTTTAATGAATAATAATATTTTTAGTAAAATCGGCATTGTTATATATCATAAAAGAAATCTAATAAAAGTTTCTAAACCTGTATTTTTTTAGCGTTTTTTTTTAAGCTAAAACTGCCTTATGCAATTTATTATTATAGATATTGTTCACTTTGACAAAAACAAAAATTTTAGTTCGTTCTTGAATTGATCCATAAATGTACTTAAAAAAAGTTTCAGTTTTATAACATAATAAAACAGATAACTATAATTATTTTTTATGAAAAACGTGTTTACAATTTCATTTCATAAACAATTTACTGTAAATATTTGTGTTTAATCTGCGAGTTAAGTTAGTTTTTAAGATTTTTTTTGCACTAGTTTATTTAAAGTTAATATTAAAACCATGACAAATACAAAAATAATAATTTAATTTATATATATTCTAAAAACGTTATTCTTTGAAAACTTAAGTTTTGTTCGTTATTTCTTTCTCTATATTTGTTGTATTTTACCTAGTTTTTACATTTAATTATATAAACTATCTAAATAAGCAACAACCAATAAGGTTTTACTTTATAGAAATTTTATTTATGGACAACTTAAAGAGGTACAAAACAAATACATTTTAATAACTTTTACTTTTTTAAACATTGTATTATTTTCTTATCAAATTTGTCAATATAAGTCTAAATAAATTTAATTATATTTGAGTTTAAAATTATCGATGGACACTCTTAATACAGCGTTAAGACACTAATGTCTACTCTAAATGTAAAAAAAAAAAACTTAAAAATGTATTTTATTATTTTTTATTAATTGCAGTTAATAATTAGAAGAAAAATTAAATATTATTTAACTGAAACTAATTGAAAAATTAAACTATAGACTGACTACTTTTTACGTATAATAAGTTGAAGTGCTTGTTTATCACTATGTCCCTTATAAGTGTTTTTTTAACCAAAATTCAGAGAATTAAAATTATAATAAACAAAAAACACAAGCACTAGAAACTGCAACTAAATATACTTTAAAATTATTTAATTGCAAAAGAATATACTTCTGATTAGTTTTTCAACATCTGTTTTTAATTCGATCTTATGAAGTTGATGTAGCTTTATTTATGAAAACCCTAAGTTTTGAAAATGGGTAACTACTACCAAGTTTATACTTTTGTTAGTAAACAATTACAAACATAATAGTTCAAAACGTTGTATATAACTGAAAAAAGATATACTTGTTTCAAAACATATTGAAAAACAAGGGCATATCTAGATTTTTTCAGTGGGGTTGCACTTTTTTTCTTCTCCAATACTAGAACACTTTCTTTAGTATCTTTTAATAACATACTTTAGAAAATTACATAACTGTCTACTACATAACTGTTTGAAAAATTTCTCAGGTACATAAAAGTGTTTAAAACTTGAACAGTTTGAAAACACCAGTAAAACAGAACTCAAAATCTTAATAAAAAAACCATTTGTTAGATTTTAATAAAGTAACTAAACCTGTGTCCTGTTGGAATTGACAATATGAAAATTTTGCCTTACATTGTGAAGCTATTATGTATAACGAAATCTTTTATACATAAAAAATTAAAAACAAAGTAGTAATCAAAATTACTAATTTACTTGCCTTAATAATCGAAAAGCGTATCCAATGGTATGTAAATAAATTACCTAGTCAAACAGTTCCAGTTAAAATAATTTTGATAAAAATCAAATTTAATTCAAAAACAACCTATATTTTGTAAACAAACTAATAGCAGACGTTAACAATTGTTATACAACATGATGAAAAATAGTAAATTATAAAGCTACGGTTTTTCTAAAGTTTGAAAATAAAAACAATATGCGATTTTGTCAAAAGTTTCCAAGTTAAAAAATAAATCATTGGAGTTGTAAAATTTTTCAAAAATATTTTTTTAAACACTTTTGATTGGCTAATTTTGAAAAGAAAGGTTTCCCTTTTCAAATGTCATCCATTCATAATTATAAACTTTTGTATAGTACATATTTTTTTTACAAAAAAGTTTATAAACCTACTTGATTTTTGTAGTAGTTCTTAATAAAATATAAACTATAAAAACAAACATAAAACAAATATACAGAGCTTTAAGTTAAATATTTTAAGATTAAACCATATTCAATCGCTTATTTATTACGTTTATTCCAGTTTTTTTTTTAGGGGTCGCCCAGGAAACACTAAAACCAGCCAAAACACGCCCATGTTGACTACACAATATACTTTTTTTGAATTTTTTTCACTCTACATCAAACTTTCAAAATACCAACTAAAAGCTTTTAGAAATACAGCATTGAAATTTCTATTATATAAAAAACAACTAGCCAAGTGCTACAATGTTTATTTCGCAATAGTTGAATTTTTAGGTTTAGGTATTTATCTACTGTTTTAAAAATTTGGTAGTTCAAATTTGGTAGCAAATTTTCTTTTTGTTTTAAGCGCACAGTTTTGAAAAGTTACAATTTTATCTACTTTAACAAATTAAAACAGATTAATGTGATTTACTTTCTAAATTTAAACTGACTTCTGTTTACTAATTAAATACCACTTTTTTTTAAACTTAAAGGTTAAAACAAAAAAGGACTAGCTAAAATTATTGATAAGATTTAAATCTAAAAATATTTTACCTAATGGTTATTATTTTTTATTTAAAATAAAAATATACATTTTAAGCATCTTCTATTTATTTTAAATTTTTTATATCGATAAAGTTTATGTATAATATATATTTCATTATTATTACGTTTTTATAAGCTTTATTTGCTTATTTTCAAAATAATACTATCATGTTTGTATAAATTTAAACTAATTAGTGTGTTTGTGTTTATAATTACGACAGAATTTTATTTATCATTTATATTATTATTTTTCAGTTATGTAGAAAATAATAAAAATGATTAATTAGGTCATTGTCTAAAAATAGTAATAAAATATAAAGTTTAAAGTATAATAGCTCACTTTTTCTACTTTTTAGAAACTCATATACATTTTAAGGGTCCGAATGAAATGTTAAGGTGTATACGCTAATGTTTGCTGAGTCTGCAAAATAAAATTAAAGCTTTTCAATTGTTTTTTTTTTAACTTATACCTTTATCCCATCCCACCTCACCCAAACATATTAAAAACTAATCAAAAAAAAGTTTTTAATAACTAAAGATAATAAGATCATAAAAAAAAACTTTTCTATTTTGCTGACTCAGTAAATATTAGGTGAAACACCTCAACATTTGAACAAGACTTACATTTTATGTATCTTTTATGTATTTAATATTATTTATTTAGATACAAGTTTATTTTTTGATCGAGATGTATATTACAGTCGTAAAAACTAATAGTTTAAAAGTAAGTACATTTTTTCCTGTAAGCAAATAATTTTTAACAGTTAGACTTAGAATATTTTCTATTTATTAGAAATTGTAAGAATCTAATTTAGCTCATTTTATATTGAAAGGCAAGTCTTTTACTAATAAAATACTTAGTTTTTATTAAATTTATTACTAAACTAAATTCCTTAAATTGTTTAGATTCTTGATTGTATTTTTTAGATACCTAGAGTTTAAATTTCAAATAGTTAGTTTTGTTTATAGATCAAAATATACTAAAAAAATATATGTAAAGTTTATGTCTAGATGACTGTTGATATAATTTACCCTCGAGTTTTCGAAAAAAAATCAAAAATTTTCAGTTTTCAGAAAACTTATTTTACTTTTGAGTAAAAACTGAGTAAATTTTTGTATAATGCTTAACTTAAAAAAAGTAAACATTGGCCACACTTTACTTTAAGTAAGTCTTAAAATGCTTAGAGCAAAATAAAACTAGTTTAAGAAAAAAACTTTTTTTTAGTCCACTTATGCATGACACTTGGTTTTATTTTGTAACCAACGGAATATTGAATGTCTGCTTATCAGCCCAATGTGCAATCATGTTTAAACAAATCCCAAAGGTTAAAACACGCTTTACAAGACTCAACCGTAAAAGCTGCCCAGCAGTATACAAAAAATAAAAAGCAGCTAAAACTTTGGTTAATCCCACCTAATCTAGATCTATAAAAACAAACTTTGGCAAATATTCTTAAAAGTAGTCTACAATAATTTTGAGAAAAATAAAGACACTCGATAAAAACTTTAACAAAAACAATATAAAATTAACCTACAGTAATTTGTCAAGTATTATAATAATTATATTAAAACTATAACAAAATTCGATAAATAAAAATATAATATAGATAAGTCATATAATTGTAAAAAAAAATAAAACGAAAATTCGTCCTGAAAGTAGAAAACTGTACATCAGAAAACGTTATTTACTCAGCAAAAATTAATAAAGAAACTAAAAAAAATCATATTAAATATACAACAAGTTAAAAAAATACTGTTAGTTCGTATAATTCTAATCAGGCCAGTTTACTAAAATTTCAGTCTGATTTGCATATTTGCTGAGTCCAAAAAAAAAAGTTCATGTTATTTATAACTTTAACTATTTAATATTTTGTGATTACTTTTAAATATATTTGGGAAAGGTCAAAGGTAGGTTTGGAATAAATTAAAAAAAAAAAAAGTAAAAACCTTTTAAAAATTTGCCGAATCAGCAAATGTGGAAATCAGACTGACCTTTAGTTTACTTTCCCATGAAATATCTTTGTAGGTCGGTCTGTCTAATACCTACAATTATTTTTTCGTTTTTGGTAAAAATTTTTATTTGTAAACATTTCTTTATATTACTAAAAAATAGTATACTTTAAAGCTTATTTTAGCCATATCTTCAGAAATATTTCAAAGTTTTCAAAGAAATTAAACTTTTAGGTATCCATTAGATTAGGGGTGGGCAACGTACGGCCCATGGGCCGGTTCCGGCCCGCAGAGTGAAAATGACCGGCCAGCAAGTGAAGTGAACGTCCCGTCAAGGTCAACATTACAAAACTTCTAAAAACTTTGTATCAATTTTTTATAGAATAAAACGTAAAAGTTATACTTTAAAAACATGATTAATTTGTTTTTTAATATATGTATAGTATCAAATTTGTCTTAATATTTTGTTTTTTTTAGACTGAGTTGGAATGTTCTTTCGTCAAATTACCCTAGGCAAACTTTTTTATCTTGAATCTAATATTTTTGTATCTTCCTCTGTCAATCTACCATGTCAAGGGCATTAATAAACAATAGACGAGTCAAAAACGATATTTTCTCCCGAATAAATAATGAGTTGTTTATATTGTTATTATAAAAAGTTTTTTTTTCCTTACAAGTAATTGACAACTATTTTAGTCAAACTGCTCAATTTTACATTTTAAAAAAGTTTAGAAAAAGTTTTAAGGTGCGTTTGGGACCTAAAGTCGCGAATTCTACAGCTTTTTAAAATGAAAGAAAAGTATAAAGGTTTTACTCAAATTTCCAATAAGTATCGGTTCTTAGATTTTGCATTCATGGTAAATTTGTTTAGGCATATGAATGAAGTGAATACAAAACTAATGGGGAAGGGTACTTTCGTTCATGAAATGTACTCTGTTGTTGAGGCATAAAGATTAAAGTTCAAACTATTTTCTCCCCATCTCAGTAAAAACAACTTGACGCATTTTGCAACACTTACAAATACAGAACAATCATTAATATCAACGAAAAGTACATTAATATCATAACTTCAGCTAATAATGAGTCTGGTGTGACAATGAACTCCAGTAAAACTGAAAAATCCTATATAAGTTCAAAACTGAAAAATCAAAAAAAACTTATGATACACTTAACGAGTTAAAGTTTGTCTCGAGTAATTTTAGTAATTAAATTATCGCATTTTTAAACTTAATATTATTTCTGCCCAGGGTTATAACAAATATAAAAATCTTAATATTATTGTTTATTAAACGAAAAAAAAAAGAGCTTAAAAAGTTTGGTACCTGGTGTATGAAAATTCTTTCGGTTAGTGAGTCATACACCAAAGTTACTCGAGCATGATATTTCATGTTTAAACAATTTTACATTTGTTCAGTGTTCAGATTTTTTTTCTTGAATTATAGCAAATCTAATCAGAAGCAAATATAAAACATTTATTTAATTCTTTTTTTTATAAAAAACAAAATTCAAGCATATGTAAGAACAATTACTTACGTACTTTTTAAGTGTTTTATCATTGTTTAAAAAAAAAGCTCACTTAGACCAGGTAATAATCTAAAAAGTAAAAAGAAACTAATTTTGTATTTTTAATTAGCTTATTTTTAGTAGTAAATTGAGTAATATTTTTTTATTAACAAAATAAAACTTTTTATTAATTTTTTAAAAGAAAAAAATACGTTGAAAAAATGTTTATTTTAATACTTAATAGGTTTTTTTGAAGTGCATAATTTTTAACTGAATACTGTTGTTGAAGCTGAATATTTGTCCTGGACATGGCTTTAAAATGTATCCTGGTGTATGACTCGATAACCGAAAGGTTTTTCGTACACCAGGTCCTTGAACCAAATATTTGAGCGTTTTTTTCGTTTAATAAACAATACTGGACCTGTATTTTCAGCTACTAAAGTAAAACAGTATTTTTAAAAATAAGCCAATTTGCTAAAAAAAACTAAATTTACATCCGGGTCTTATGAATGACTTGATATCTACAGTTCTATTGACAAACTTTTCCAGCTAAGATTGCAATTTGAAGTTCTGGAGAATGAATTAAGGTGTTGTTATTAGATATTTAAAGAATGTTAAGGTATTAAACGAATTAAATATGAGTAGAATTAAATCCTTCTACAACAAAACTTAGTAATTATTCAAATGATTTTGTATTTTATTTCAATACCTTATTTGTAGTTTAAAATAAGGTTACTTAAATGTGAGTTTATAAATAAAATATTAGCTTAATAAAGTTTAAATCCAGCACTATAAAATAGCACATCCAGCACTGTTTTAATTTTTAATGTCTTAAATTAATCTAATTCATGTCTTCTTCCTAGCCCCTTTTAAATCTTGTCATTTTAAAGCAGTTTCCTATGTGATCAACAATTTAAAGTTGTTTTTGTTTAAATTCACTGATCATGTAATTTTAACTTTTCTTGTTCATGACAATGACTGCCAAGAAACTTATAATTTAAATGACTTACTTAAATAAAAAAGTTTAAAAGTCATCTTTCAAAACAATGGGTTAAATTTAGTTCATCAAGTATTGCACTATTATTTCAACTTGAAAATTTATATTATAATAAAATTAAATGATTATAGCCCTTGCTATTTTCAAAATAGTAGTAATTTAAAAGATTTGGGTTAACATAGGATAATAAATGTTA
The DNA here is from genome assembly GCF_965202585.1 of Thalia democratica. Classification (NCBI taxonomy): domain Eukaryota; kingdom Metazoa; phylum Chordata; class Thaliacea; order Salpida; family Salpidae; genus Thalia; species Thalia democratica. Next base: position 68,593,343 of record NC_139165.1, read on the forward strand.
GAAAAAGAAGCTATAAAGCCAATCTTTTTTCTTATTGTACTATTGAGTTAAATATCTATAAATTAATGTAAAAATTTTGATCAATAACAGGGTTGTGAAAAAATCTGGAATCCTGGAAAAACCTAGAGTTTTTCAATTTAGACCAAAAAAAACTTTGGAATTTGAAAAGTTTTGAAAAAAAAAAGGAATTTCAAAAATAAAACACTGAAATACCTATAAATTTTGAGTAATTTTACATGCATAACTAAGTAGTTTAGATAAGTTACAAAAAACCTATTGTATAGATTTTTTTTGTCTAATGATTATTTATTTAAACACATTTAAAGTTGCTTAATAGTATCTTTTTAATGTTGTTATGCTACTTAAAATAGTTTTTTACTTAAATTTTATATTTAGAATGTAGTCATAAAATTGTTCTGTTAAAAACCTGAAAAAATTCTGAAAACCTGATAAAAATTCTCAAAATAGCATATACAGTCTAATAAAGAGTAAAATTATATTTCTTTACAAGGTCAGTTGAAATCAAAACACACTCTAGCTAGTCTAAATTAAAAAGAAACTCAGGCTACTCTAGACAACTCATGCTAAATGGGTATGTCTTCCTGATCTCAGACTATTTTTTATGACTGAAATGTCAGTTTTTATCTGAATTTTTTTCAAGATATATAGTACTATAGTTGGTATTTTTAAGTATTAAACAGTGTTGCCACATTACTTGGAAAAACCTGGAATTTTATAATTCAGGCAAAAAAAACTTTGAATTTTAAGGTTTTTCACATGTTCAATTGTAAAATTTTGATTTAAATCAAAAATTTATGAAAAAATTTATCACCATCAAAAAATTTTTATTTTAAAAATTTTATTAAAAGTAGTTTAACAGTTTCTTTTCAATGTTTTTATTTCATTTAACTCAGTTTCTTACCTAAAACTTAACTTTTAGCTGTAAATATACCCAAAAATGGGTATTTTTAAAAACCTGGAAAAAAATTGAAAAAAAGAGTGGGAACCTTGATCAAATCTTAACATATTTTTAGTTTTTCTTTCATACTTATTTTCTCTTGCTGATTCTTGTGACTCAGAATAGTTTATGGTCACTTAGGCTAGCTTTTTTGCTTCAGAGAGTGGTAATCATTTTATTGCTTAAGAACTATCATTTGAATTATAAGTAAAACTAAATATGAAAACACTGTATAATTTTCCTTATAATATTATAAATAGAAAATTCATTTTGTACAACTGAAATTTTAAGTGTGGTATTTTTTATAAATTGTTTAAAACCAACTGATAAAGTTTTTAATTGTTTTATATCATCTGAATACTACAAAAAAGATTACTACTCTAAATTTTTACCAGAAGTTTTAATAAGAAATTAAAGTAATGACATCTGATTACACAATGGGTAAATCTCGCAGGCGATATGAAAGCTCAAATTCTGATGTGGAAACAAAGAGCAAGCGAAGGAAGTATGATAATTCGCATTATGAAGCAGATTATTATAGGTTAATAAAGTTTCTAGTGTTATTAGTTTCTTAAAAAATGCTGAAATAATTTATTAATAATTACCACATTTTACTTTTCCTGTTTTTATTTTTAAACTGATAACAAAGTTATAAACAGTTTTTCAAAAAATCAAGTTTTTTAAAGATAAAGATAATATTTAAATTAAGGGCATAATGGAGTAATTCACCCTATTCACAATTTAGTCTGATTTTATTGAAATTTAATTAAGCTACAAGTTGCTTTTTACTGTTTTTAAAACTCAAAATTATTTTTGAGGTATAACCAGTCTAAATCAGAGACTACAATAGGTTTCTTATGGAAGACACAAACCAAGGCGGCAATTAATTAGAAATCACAATGATCTATCTCCTCTTACGTTTTTTAAGATAGTTACCCCAAACTATCAGGAAATTCCCCGTGCAATATTAAAAATTTTCTATTGGAATTTTTTTTTAAAAACCAATAAATTAAAACTTGATAAAAAAGTAAAAAAAAAACTTTTTTTTAATCTTAATATTTTTTAAATTTGTTCTGACAGAATTTTCTAAAGATTGTAAGGAAAATTAAGTTTGAGTTAATTATATTTAAAAAATGTAGGAGGAAATAGATATTTAGTGAAATAGTCTTTTTTTACCTTTTAGTTTGCGCCTCCCATAAGGGACCTATTGTAATCTCCGATTTTGAGCTTCATTTTGAAGAGATTTAAGGTATCTTGCAACTAAATGTTCTAAAGTTCCAGGAATGACCATGAAAAATATTAAGACCTTGTTTCAAATAGTATCATTCAGGGTTGAAAAAATCTTTTAATTTACTTAAAAAACAAGTTATCAGAAGTTTTAAGTATTTAAAGATTCTAGGGTAAACCTGCCACTATTTATACAGTTTCTTTTAGAATGTTTATTCTTAAAAGTTAATATATATGAAGTTATTTGTTTTCTTAATAGAAGTTTTAATTAATATTAGCAATTGCAGTCAAATCTTTCCAAATTAAAAAAAAAAAAGATTTATTGATGCACAAAATTATTCTTAGTATATTTCAAAATACTAATAAGTATTAAGGTATCAAAGCAAGTTTAGAATTTGGCTAATATGAATGCATTTTGTTCTCTCAGCTCAAAAAGCAGCAAAAGGTCTCACAAGCATTCAAGAAATGGTAGTTATTATAAAAGAAAGGAATCTAAAAGAAGTCGTCATTCTAAATATGATAGAGATTCTTATAAAGAAGAGCGTAGGAGAAGAAGAAAGAAGTATAGGTCTAGTACAAACAGATCATCCGTGAGTTAACATTTTTATAATTTTTAAATTTTGTAGTAATACTAAAGTAAGTTTTTATATAAGTATATTTTGAATATCTGTGCTAGTATATAAAGATTAAAATTTTTTGTAAATATATTTTAATGTTAAATTACCAGTAGTACAGTGGTTCAAAAACTGTAGGGCAGACAAAATGATTTTTTAATTCAAATGATCCTTTTACAGTTTTAATCTATGATAGTTTTTTAAATATTAAGAAGCTTAAACCTAATATCTCTTTTCTTGTCCAATTTAATTAAAAAATAAAGGGGTTTTTAATAAAACAGTTAACAAACCACTACTGCAGATTTATTCTAAAAAATCAGTTAAATGTTAAATGACTACATTTAAGTTTTAATGGAGATTAAACAACTGTTTTTTTTTTCTTAAAATGTTGAAGTTCTAAACTTGTCCTAATGCTTTAACTTATCATTTTGCTTTCAAAAAAAAAAAACTAAATAGTGTATTAGCTTAATTTTTTGTACAAAATTGTCATCAATTTAGTTTTAATTAAATGGAATTTATAAAAAATGTCATGTTACAAGTAATTGTGTTATTATAATATAAGATTTTTTTATAAACAAAAAATATACTGTGGTTTTTTCTATCCACATATTTCATCGTTGCGTTTGAATGGTGTCAATGAAATGATGCACTCGTTGTTAATCGCTGACTTCTTTAAATTCTCCCAATTTGAATTATTTTCTGTTGAAATGAAATCAGGAAAACAATAAAAACGGAGTCAAAAAGATAAAAGATGATGAAGAAGGGCATTTAATTTATGAAATTGGCGACATTCTGCAAAATAGATGTAAAATACTCTTAAAGTTTTAGATCTAAGTATTTTACTTCCCTTTCTACAGCTTTTTTATCAAATTAAAACATCTTAAACTTAAATAGCAACTTATGAACTAAGAGTTAGCAGTTTTAGCCTGCAAAATTATTTTTATTACAACAAGTTTTTGTTTTCAATAATTTTTTTATCCTTATATTAAAAAAGCTTAAGTTTAAAGTAAAGGATTTTATAAAGTTTTCATGAATATAATAAACTCTTAAATTTAAAGATATTTCACCAATATTGCAGATAGAATAAAATCAACCCTTGGAGAAGGAACCTTTGGAAAAGTCCTTCGATGCAAAGATCTTGACACGTTGGTTTTTAAAATATTTTTGATATGAATTAATTACATTTATATCATATTTTAATTAAATATATATTTTAGAAATGAAACAGTAGCTGTCAAAGTAATTAAGAATATAGAAAAGTATAGAGATGCTGCTGATCTTGAAATCAATGTACTAAAAACGATTGCAGAAAAAGATCCAAATCAAAAATAGTCAGTAATAAGTTATTAAAAAATTTGGGCTTTAGTAAAGCAAAATGTATTTTGGTTCAATAGCTATCAATAATTATTTTAAAATTTTTACAGTCAATGTGTCCAAATGCTGAACCATTTTAATCTTCAAGGTCACATGTGTATTGTTTTTCAACTACTTGGACAGAGTACTTTTGATTTTCAGGTAATATTTTAATCAACATATGCAGCTTAATTACTATTTTATCTAACTGTTTTATTTTAATAAATTTCAGAAGGACAACAATTACATTCCATATCGGTTTGAACAAGTGAAAGATATGGCTTACCAACTTATTTGGAGTGTCAAATGTGAGTTAAATTAATGTGTTATTATTTTTACCCATAAAACTAAAATTTAAAGTAGAATTCAGATAAAGATAGGTAAAATTGTGATAGAATTTTTATAAATATTGGATCTAAAAAATCTAACTTTTTTGGTAGTTAGTACTTAATCATGCTTACAAAATGGATATTAGCCGGCGGGGGTAGTTGTTCTTTATTAGTAGAAGTAATTATTAACTTAAGCCTGATTAATTAAGGATAAATATGATTTCATCAACAGTTTTACATGACAATCATTTAACGCATACTGATCTAAAACCGGAAAATATACTCATTAACGACTCATCATATGACGTGGAGTATAGTTCATATTATGAGAGAAATGAAAGAGTATTAAATAAGTCTGACTTGACTGTCATTGACTTCGGCTCTGCAACTTTTGATGAAGAACACCATAGCACTATTGTATCCACAAGACATTACAGAGCTCCTGAAGTTATTTTGGGTATGATAATTATTTGATTCCCCCTTTTATTGAAAAATAAGCACTTGTAATGTGTTGTGGCCATTAACATTAGTTACTAGTAGTAAATTCGATTTAACAGAGCTAGGCTGGAACCAGTCATGTGACGTTTGGTCTATTGGCTGTATTATTTTTGAGTTTTACAAGGGGCAGACAATGTTCCAAACGCACGAGAACCGTGAACATTTAGCAATGATGGAAAGAATTTTAGGTCCCATACCCACACATATGGCTAGAGATTCCAGAAAGAGAAAGTATTTTTATCATGACCGCCTAGACTGGGATAAACATTCCCGTGCAGGCAAATATGTCAGAGATAATTGTAAACCTCTGATGGTAAGAAATAATTTTTAATCCAAAGTTCATTACTCAAGTAAAACTAACTTTATCTTCATCCTATCTCATATTTTATATTTTTTACATTATTTATATTAAAAATTTAATAAAACTTTTATTGTAAATGTAAAAAAAAACTAGTTAATGTTGGATTCTTTTATCACTGATAAGTTAATTCACTTTCTAATACACCTCGGTTAAATAAACATCAATTTTATACTTAAATGACTTTTAATACTTTTCAGCCTTATTTTTTAAACTTAATGCTATGATTGTATTTTCAACAGCAATACATCCGCAAAAAAGGAAGCCGCGAGCACGCAGACCTCCTTGAACTGATTTCCAAGATGCTCGAGTACGATCCTGATCGAAGAATAACTTTGGCGGAAGCGCTCCACCACCCCGTGTTCAACGGCTACAGGCCAAGAAGTCACCCGTCGAAGAACGGCCGCAACAAAAGTCGAGACGGTAGCCGAGGCAGCGCTAAAAGTTCGAGACACTCTTCAGCGAACAGTAGAAGATGATTGACTGTTATAGTACGATGTTGCACATAAAAACAGTCTTACGGTAAAAAAGTTGCACGCGCGGTTTTAGATTTGGGTGTTTTGTTTGTGAGTAGTGCTCTGACTCAATGGAGTAATATTTTATACAAAATATAGTTGAAGTATAGAACGTTTATCAAGTTGTTTTTAATAGTCGTTCTTTAATTAAATTGTATAAGTTAACTTTTATTGCATAAGTTTCTTTTTATTATATTTGATCTGATTTCGTTTGTAGTATTATTGCTTTTACTTGCTAATTGACTTTGAATATAACTATATTTATTTTAATAAATAAAACGTCCAAAACCCATAAGTTGATGAGTTATAAAGATTATTTAACATATTACATTATTATATTTGTGGGTTAGATTACCTTAATAAAACTACATATATGTATTTAGTATATAATACAAAATATTTTGAACAAATATGTATGTTAAAAAAATATTCTGTAGAACTATTGATATTTATTAAGGCCATAGGGGGGGGTAGACCATGTTTTTTACAAGTTGATCTTATTTTATAGAGTTTTTACTAAGCTTCAAGTTGCTTTTTACCGTTTTTAAAAATTCGAATTAGTTTTTGAGATATGACCGGCCAAAGTCGGGCCGCATAACAGGTTCCTTATGGGGAAGGAAAACTAAAACGGCGAAAAAAGACTAATGCATTCAAAATCTATCTCCTCCTTCATTTTTTAAGCAATCTTCTTCAAACTTTCACAGTCTATTCTTTATACAATAACAAAAAAACGTTATTTGTGACTTTAAAAAATTTCAAGTAAAAATACCTTTTTTTTGTAATTTTATGACAAAAATTAAAAAAAAAAGTGAATTTTCATCAAAAAAATTTTTTTTTTACAAAAAAAAGGTATTTTTACTTGAAATTTCTTAAAGTCACAAATAACGTTTTTTTGTTATTGTATAAAGAATAGACTGTGAAAGTTTGAAGAAGATTGCTTAAAAAATGAAGGAGGAGATAGATTTTGAATGCATTAGTCTTTTTTCGCCGTTTTAGTTTTCCTTCCCCATAAGGAACCTGTTATGCAGCCCGACTTTGGCCGGTCATATCTCAAAAACTAATTCGAATTTTTAAAAACGGTAAAAAGCATCTTGAAGCTTAGTAAAAACTCTATAAAATAAGATCAACTTGTAAAAAACATGGTCTACCCCCCCTATGGCCTTAATCCTTAATTTTTTAAAAGTTTGAACTCTTGATTCCAAAACTGAAATGGAATAAGAGTAAAAAAAAAAAGATTGTAGTTATCAAGTATGATAACGAAAAAAAAGGCGTAAAATCCAGAGAAATTAAATAAAAGCAATTGTTTCAAGTATTTCAATCTTATATTTTAATTAAAACCAATACCTAGAAGTTGTAGATGCTATCATTTAAAATTTATCGTTTTATAATTAAATAAGACGCTAAAAATGCATGTTATTACAACGTTGAGTACAACTATTTTTCGTCCTAGCTAATTTAATAATTCGATTTAATTTAAGAGACTTGAATATTGAGAGAAAGTATAAATATGTAAATACTTTCATGTGAAACTACCTACAATTTGTACAACTTATAAACTAATTAAACTTACGTAACCTAAAATTTAAACTGATAAATTAATTCTCAAACCCTGTGGTATAAAGATTATTGGCAAATTCGTACATAATTAAATGCAGTTTATGAAACAGTTTCTAATTACAATTGATATACTTTAGTATTTAAATACCCGTATAATTTTAACTTCGCATTGATAATTTCTTAAATAAAAGAAATATCAGATAATCTTGATTTCAGTAATTATCAAGGATGAAAAAGCCTAGAATTTTAAACAGTTTTTAGGAGTATTGGATAATCTATAACAAACAATGTTATTTTTTTCTATCATTTTCAAATTAAGAATAAATATCTTTTCATACCTCAGAAAATCAAAACAGTTTTTAACCTTTTTTATTGTAACTCTTTGGTAAAAAAAAACCTCGAGTTTGAAAAAAACCAACAGTGAACTACTAAAATCATCAACAATTTTTACTAGTATGTGATAACATTTCGATTTTACACGAACATCCATAGATGGAAAATATTTCTAAACAAAAACACGTTTAAAGTAGCTTTACAGTATGTTTTCGATATGGTTGTACTATTTACCACAGTTTTTTATTTTATACTAAGATAGACCCAAAAATTTGGATTTACGTTAAACTAAGAGTTCGGATCCGGTCTGCAGAGTGAAAATGAACGATTCTCCAATAAAAACTAAAAAAAAAAAAAAACGTAATCTGACCCGCAAGCATTCAATATGGCCTGTTAGTAGTGATCTACCGGATCCGCTGTTTTGGATCCTAAATGTTTTAAGTTCTACGTATTTTAAAAAGAGAACAAACTTATAAAACTTAACTATTATAAAACCATTTATAATTATAAGTTTTGGTTTTAAGAAAACAAATAGAGAGATCTCAACTACTGGAGGAAAAATAGTTTGTAAAATAAATTTTTGAAAGAATAAATTCATAATACCATTTATAAGTAAAAATGATTTAATGCAAACATTTTAATGAAAAAGTACACTGTTGATGTCTAAATATTTTATTTGAACACTAGAAAAAAAAAATTATTTAAAAAAAAATATTTATACGGTATCTTAGCTTAAATTTTGAGCTACTTATACGACTAAATTTGAATACTATACCTTGTATGAGGTGAAAATAAAGAAATTAAATGCTACAATGCTTTGAAAATTAACGAACATTACTTTTTTCTATGATAGACTTTACATTATACTTTTATTTTTAAAAGTTCGGACTATAAGATGAACAATAACTTCTTTAGCAACTGTTTACACATACAAAAGTAAGTAATTAAGTAAATAAAATTTACTAATATTAACGCCATGAAGATACAACCTATTCTTGTTTTTTTAAGTTGTGATGAAGAAATAAAAGCTTTTCGCCGGTTTTTGGAAGCAATCGATTTCGCTTTTGTTTGTGCAATTTACTAGCTTCTGAAAATAAGAAATCAGAATAAACAGATGATGGTAGTGCTGAGGGGTACCTTCTTGCAAAACTGGCAAAATGTGTGATTTTTTTCCTGTTTGAATTATACCAAAACATGACTTTAGCTTTTTTAACATCTTCAGCAGATAAATTTCTTTTAGAAAAAATCAACTAAACACCTGTCTCAATCTCTTTATCAACTGTATATTGTTGCTCACTTTCGTGAGTGTTTGCATTTCCTTCCGATTTAAATGTCGAGTAGAACGACAAAAATTTTAAGGAACATTATTTTTAGGTAGTTGATTTATAGGTTTATTAGCCGGTACTAGAATAATTTAACCACTTTGACAAATCTCAAGACAACTATGAATTTTTTGCTTTTGATTTCAGTAGCCTTACAACCTTCTGTTTGAGACTAGCAGAGAAAAAACCAAGTCGATACCATGGATTGCTGTTGTGAGTAAAAACAAGTCGTTATCATAAAGGTTTATTCGTGTGCTGCTATTAGTATTATAAAACCTTCTTTCGAAAGCCTCTTCTATTTTTTTCTGCCAAGATTGCTAAGATTGTACAACTTTGATCTAGTGGACTACTAGCTTTAAAGTTAAACTTTTTTTAATACTGCTGCACGCGGGATTACACTTGACTTCAATGCGTTGTTTTTACTACACTGCTGCGTTACTGTGTAAAAAGGTTCGAGCAGACCATTAAGAAGGCTAACAAATTTCAGTTTATCAGCTATAAGAATATTTTTGGGTTTAATGTTGTTTGCCACGTAGTTCTGGACACTTGTTTTTAACTTTTTTAGTCTTTTCAGCACAGGGTAGGTTGAGTTTTATATTGTTTCAACATCTTGCACAAGTAACAAGGCTTTTTGCATTGACACTGATGAACCTAAAGTGACCTCGATTTTTTAGTTTCTCGCACGCTGTAGAAGAATGATTAAAGTGGCCAACAGTTTGACGGGCCTTGGCTATTAACACACTTATGTAATTTTCTGAAAACAGTGAATCTTTAATTATCAGTTGAAGCGTGTGAATGAAACAGGGTGCTGGAGAGGGTTCTAACAACAACATACCAGCCTTCATGTTAAATCCATTGTCGTGCAAAATAACACGAATTCGATTCATATTAAAATTTTAATTTTCAAGCATATCCTTTATGTTTTCACTAATATTAAAGCAAGTGTGAGAACCTTCTGTTTCCTTACAGTGGAAAGCTCGGTGTTTGTACTTAAAGTTTTTATTTAACCAATGCGCTGTTAAAGAAAGATATGATGTCTTTGTCTTCAAATTTTTCGTTATGTCATTTGTAAATTACAATAGGAAGCTTCTGATAACTCAGTTTGTTTTTAAAACTTTCTAAACTAACTGGATTTGGATCCGGCCAAATTTCAGCTAGAATCCGGATATCTTTTTTAATTTTAGGATCAGACCGAATCCGGATCTTTTTTTTAAATTAGGATCTGGCCGGATCCGGATCCAAGACAAAAATGACCGGATTCAGCTGGATCCGGTAGATCACTACCGGTTAAACTAATTTTTTAAACCTACTTTATGTATTTACGGAGTTAATATGAAAAGGTAAAAAGAATGGTCTTTGGTACAATTTCAGGAGACTTAAACTTAGACTAAATATAGAAAAAATTACCGCATAATTTTTATTTTGTCAGAGTTGAAGAATAATTAAGTAATTTTCTACGTTTAAATGAAATTGAAATGCTCTGGTCCGCCAAAGTTTAGTTTTAACCACATCTGGCTTGCCGACGAAAAACATTACCCACTCCTAGTTTACAATACTACACCAATGAGTTTCAGTGCTACGCACTTAAAAATGAGTAATGAAGATCTCCTTAATCATATATTTGGTATTCTCACGCTTTTTACCTATACGTTATAGACAACCTAACCTACTACTAGATATATTAAATAATGTCGAGAAAGTCCTAAAGTCTAGAGGTAAAAGAAACAAAAAATGCATATGATTACGTGCGTAGAACTGAAACTCAGTAGTGTTTTAGCGATAGCATACGAATTTTAGAAACAATCTTTTTAAAACAGAAATTCATTTTTATAATTTTAAAGCGTATGAATATTTTGTAAAAATAAATTTATTTGATAAGCTTTCTCAAACACTGCTCACTGTTTTTCACGACAAAATTACTTTAATTCTCTCGAATAAATAAATTTGTCGTGAAAAACAGGGAGCAGTGTTTGAGAAAGCTTATCAAATAAATTTCTAGCTATTTATTCGAGAGAATTAAAGTAATTTTTTTGCGTTTGTATAGGCGGTTGTTTTAAAAATAATGTTACTTTTTCAATATCTTTGGTTTATACGGTTTTTGCTGAGGTTTATTCAATTTAATACTTTCCGTTCGTACGTGAAGTTTGAAAACGCTTTTCTCTCAAAACAAGCGGCGCGAAAATAACTTCGACTCCGCGACGAAGAAATCAAAACTATCGAAGCTTCAACACGTTTTCGAGCAAGGTTCAAAAGGATATTTCTATCGAGAACTGTAAGTATTACGAATTATTTGTGTAGTTGTGTGGCGCTCTCACCTATTGTAGTTTAGAAATATTATTACACTTGATTCACAATTAAAGATTGTCTATATTAATTAAACCAGGAACTTATATTAAAAAAAACTATATTAAACACCTAATCACGGTGCGCGTAACAAGGAAACAAAAACGAAGAAACTTTCCGTCCAACAAATAATAACGCGAGCCATCAGTAAGGACAAAGACGTCAGACAGGAACAGATGGATACCAACGCAGGTAATAGTGTAATATTCTGAGTAAACCTCAATTACAATTATATCATTTTATTCATATACTGAATATTTGTTAAAGGACAATTCGTTTCTAGCTATAGTTTTAAAGTGGTATTTTTTTTTAATTTAGTTGATATTTTTAACCTAGAACTGTATATGCTTCTATAATCTAAATTTTTTTAAGTTTGGAGTTTTATTGCCGAACACCATATTTTTAAAATTTGTGTAGTAAAAATTATTGGTAAATTCAAATCTTAACTATTATCTTAATTAATTTTTTTGGATATATTACAAACAAAAAAAAGTTTAGTGTTAGCAGTTTAAAAAAAAAAAAAGTTGTTGATCTAATGCAGGGGTCGTGCAGCCTATTGTTAGAAAAGTTCAATACTTACTAAAATTTCTTTGCAGACAAGAGCTTAAAAAATTACAATTAATAGTAAGGAAATAAATAAAAGCAAAATGTAAAAAAACAAGAAGCAGTTTACTCACAAGAAAAATACCATATTTGTAAACTTATAAAAGAGTTAGAACTTAGTTACCTACATTAGTTGTTTTTGACTAAAGACTACGTCACGAGTCAGACATCTTTGCTTTATGGACCACAGTTTGACCATTGGTCTATTATATGCAAACAATTATAAACTATGCAAGTTTTTATAAATATAAATTGTTATAATTTATGTTATAAAATGAACAATAAAAGTTCTCAATTTTTATTGATATACGGTGAACAATTATTGAGGTATTATTAATATATTCTAAATATGAAGTTATGTTTTGCCATGTAAGGCTCTCAAGTTAAAACTCTTGTTCTCTAAAATATTTATATATATACTCGAGTAGTTTTTGTTTCAACAATGTAAAAGAATTAGCTGAGTTAATTTCTTGGTTTAAACATTCTAGTGGATTTTTTACGGCTTTACCTATTTTAGTTAACTGAATAAATCGAAAGTTCTCATATACTGCTTTAAGTTTTTTTATTGACTTAATAGACAACAACTCTGTTTCATTTAACATAGTTCGTACTTGTAAAAAACGTTGTAAATCTAAAAGCGTATGGTATCGTAATTTTTTGAAAGACAAGAATGATCTCTTTAAAATTATATTCGTTCTTAAACCTTAAATTTAGATCTAATGAGCCAAAAAAAATAAATCTAGTAGAAAATAGTTGTTATATTGTTTTTTTTTTTTGCAGAAAGGCATAAAGTTCAACTGTCATTTTTTTATATAAGTAATAAAAAAACACACATTACTACACTAATCTATAATCTTACAACTATGAAAATTATACAATAATATACAATTCTTACTATGCATTCAGTATATCATTACTAAAGCAGATAAATTTTTGTTTTTAGTGAAATGCGATACGCCAACCGAATTTAAACTGAAGGGTTAATAAATAAACAAAATTAGTTCAAGCATGAAGTAGTTGCTCAGACAATTGTTTTAACTCATCGTTGTAATTTAGATTCAATATAAACAACCTTAAATAAAGTTTGGAAAAATTCTTAACATAAACAATTAATAAATAATCTACTTGTATGATCATTTTAAATACATTTAAAATAGTTATCATTAGAGATGTACAACAGAACAGAGTAAAATTAAAATAAATTTGTTACATAATGTAAAAGCTATTTATTTTCCTCTGATCCGTTGTACAATTATGTTCAGAAGTTTTGAAATTTGCGAGGATTTATGTTTGTATTATCAAAGTTTTTTAAGTAAAAAAAAAAAAAAAATTATTACTCAATTAAAAGAACAATAATACAAGTAATTAAGAAAATAGTTTTAGTTAATAAATATTTTGTTTGTTACACGACTAACAAGGATAACTTGCAATGTAAGTCAAAAATCTTTACTTTTTTATAGGCTTCTATTTTAAAACTTTTAAGGTTGTATAAAACTTTTAGTCCGTTAGTTTTAGGTAATTTCTACTACATTGGAGGCAAAAAATATTTTCTGGTAACATCTATGATTAAAAACTGTATACTTAATTGTTTAAATCGTGTATGTAGTACTGGTATAAGCTATAAAATAAAACCATTCCAAGTTCACAGAAAGTCATTAACAGGGAGAAAAGTTATTTAAAATAAGAGTTAAATAATTTATACAAGTTATTTAGATTCTAGATTTACCTTAAATTTTTATGCCAAAACTTGCTTAATGTGTAAAATATTAGCTTCTTTAATAACTTTTAAAAAATGTTTTCAACAGATTTAAGCCTTAGATATTACAGATGACTAAACAAATATTTCGCTTAAACAAGTTCCAAAATACTAAAGTTTAACTTGAGTTTTGCATACAGATTAAAACTTATGTGAACTAAAAGAAAGCAGGCCCGCGCCACTTGAAATTTAACTTGACCGGTATGGCATACTTTTAAAGACTAAGTGTGAACAAGGATAGATTATAATTTTTTCAAAGTAAACCTTGTGTCTAGTAAGTTAGGATAAACAGTGGCTTAAAAAAAAACTATAAGTTAAATAAGCTCTAAAACCAGTAGGCAACCAAAAAATTATTTATATATTGGATTTTTATAGCTTATAACTAAATTTATAAACTAACATTAATAACGTTACCTTTGTGATAAACGAAATACAATCAAAATAAGTAGTTTTTAGAAAACATTAGAAACCAACGTAATTAAACAAGATTATAATAACAAACTATCGACTGTAAATTTTTTTCTTAAATAGTTAGTATTTAAAATGTTTTTAAATGCAAATATAAAACTATAAAATGTGGTTTTTGTTATTTTTTTATGTATTACGTTTACAATATATTTTTTTTAATATATAAGTTTTATATTAAAATTGTTCAAACTCTATGGTTTTGATATTTTTTAGTGTCCTTAGCTCCCTTTTGTTCTTTTAAATCAGAGTTTCCCAAACTTTTTTTCAACTAGCCCCTTTTAAACAAATTGAAAAGGCTATTTTCACTTCAAAAAAGACTACTCAAATAACTACCATTTATAAAAACCTAAGACCTTTTTTTTGCTCTTCATCTGCAACTCGAGAATATCTAGTGTAAGTTTCAAAATTTTATGACTGCCCATAGTTTTAAAATCCCCCCTTTCCCCAATTTACTAGTTATTGCCCCCGATTTACTAAAATCACCTACAGGGGGCGATACTGCCCTCTTTATAAAACCCTGCTTTAAATCAAACAAATTACAATATTAAATTTTTCACAATATTTATGGCATAAAGTTTCATTTCGACTCAATAAATCTCTTACATACAGCTAAAGAAGAAAAAAACTTAGTATAAAAATATAATAATAAATAAAAGATCCGCTATCAGTCGGGATCGGCTATGCGTAGTTGTGCATAGAGAATAAAAAAGCACAGTGATGCAATAGATAAAAACACAAATGAATAAAGTGCATTCTAATTCTCCTTTATTTCTTAAATTTTCTAATGTATTCTTTTTCCTTTTTTTTCAGTCTTTTGTGTGCAGTAGATCTCCGTTTGGCGCGGTCATTAGCAAGCAATTCTCACTCATCAGTTCTTAAATTCAAGATTTTTAGGTCGCGCTTGCATACGTCCTTAAAACGTATTTTTGGACGACCTCAGTTGCGTTTACCAACGACCAACTCGCCATATAACAGAGACTTTAGGATTTGCTCAGCACCCATTCTCAGAACATGACCGAGCCAGCGCTGACTGAAGGTAAAGTACATGGTGGTAAGATTAGTACGTCTCAAAACTTGCTCGTTGGTTAATTTTTGTTGCCATGCAATTCTAAGGATGCGACGAAGGCATCGTAGGTGAAAGGTATTGATTTTCTTCTCCTGCACGCTAGACAACGTCCATGTTTCATCACCGTAAAACAGAGTACTGCATACACAGGAACGATAAACGTTAGCCTTTGTAGGAACGCTTAACTTTCGGTTATGTTTATAGAATACAAAAAAATTGTTTTTATTAAAAAAACTTTTCACATAAATGTACAGCTATAATAAAAAACTGATTTTGTAATCAAAAAAAGTTGGAAAAGTTCCCAAACTGTATTTAATCATATGCATTAAAAAAAAAGGTCAACGTAGTAGGTACATTTGCTACCTTTCTTTTAGCTACGAACTTTTGAAACGGACACAATGTGCGTAGATTTGCGAGAACTGAGTGTAATGCAATATATTTTTGTATAGTTAAAATATTATTGTGAATTAATAAAACTTTTGGTAGGTATATTGGTAGCTTATACTGTATACTAGAGAAAAAAAAAATAAATTTCAGGAGCAACTAAGTTATATATCATAACTTAGTTATTACTGATAGTTATTTTGAGTTTAGACAGAACTTTTATTTGGAAAAGTTACAAGTTGCTTAGCCTACTATATTACTAGTAGTCCTTTTAATAGTTTAGTTTTCGAGATTTTTTTTTAGAAACATTTTAGTTAGTAGAGTTAAAACATGTTTTAATTTCGTTAACATGATTTGGACATTTTTGTTGTTAATATTTAAAAAAATTGTAATCTAGTATTTTACAAAATATTTATTTCTGTATCAAACAGATTATCATTTTAATCTCTTTTTTCATAATATAATAAAACTAATTTTTATGTTTTTACATAACTCTAATTATATCAAAAAGATCAGTTTTCGTCATCACATTATAAAACGAAGAAAATGTAAATAAAATTCACGAGACTTCTTAAATATCATGATGTCTGACTTTTATAAATGTCTGATACTATTTTAGTCGTAGACACTTAAACCTTAAAAACTAAAAAGATAAACTTAATGATTTGTGGATTGTGAAAATGTGGAACAAACTTCCAAATGAACTAGTATCGTGCAAAAATCTTAAACATTTTCGATTAAACTTAAAAAGATTTGATTTAAATAAAATATTTACCAGTAAAATTTATAAGTGATTAGTTTTGTTCATCTCTTTAGCCATTGATTTGGTGTGTGGTATGTAGTTTATTGGTAGTTTAATCTGTAAGCTACACCTTCCCCTTATAGATTTTAGGTACTTTTCAACTTTGATTTTTTGGAAGGGCTGTTGTTAATGTGCTTTAGATTTTGAAACTATTGGATATTCAGTTGATTCCTAAGCTAGATTTGTGAACTGTTGCTGCCAAATTTTTGAAGTGATTTTTGACTGAATTTGCCGTCATAACGAGTGGCAAGTAGTAGCTAAGATGAATGTTCTTCAAGATGAAGACAGCTTCTGAAGATTTGACAGAAATGCTTGTTACAGGGATTTGTTGCTTTGGAACGTATAATTGGAGATTGGTGACTTTGGATTTGTTGAATATTTTGTTGTGAAAGTTTTAATTTATTTAGTTTTTGCCTTGTATAAGTTTTATTTTTATGTTTATTTAATCACTGTAATTTGTTTTTTCTTTATGTTAGTGTCTTTCAGTTTAAGCGGCTTAGGTTTTAATGCCTAGGTCCTTCGTTGGACAATAAACTTAATAATAATAATTCAAGTGTTCTTTAAAATAACTAATAAGAAACCCTATAACTGAATATATAGATAAATTAAGCATTTTTTAACAATTATCATGAACAGTAAACAAAATACTTAAATTAATAACTGTTCGAAAAACTTAATTGCAGCTTATTCTTATAATATATATTTAACTATTATGTATTATTTAAACAAAGGAACATAATTAAAATTAATTATATATTAAAATATTATTCAATGCAAGCTTATGAAGTAACTTTATTTATTATTGAAACAAACGAAAATAAAAGAACTTAAAAGAATAGATTTCCAAAAGAAATAAGTATCAATTATAAAAAAGAATTACGAATTCTACTTCAAAGTCATGATGAATAAAAAACATGATTAATATTTCAAATTTTTTTTGAAATATAAAAATGAAAGAATTTATTTCAATCACTTTTCCTATAACTCATGAAATTGTTGTATTTTCATGCAATTGTACGGCTCCAAATCTTTCGTAATTTCGAACGATTCTTCTGACCATTTCTCCTCGTCCACATGATAAGAAACCACTTTTGGATAACAGGCTGTATGGAACACAAAAATTTTCCTTCCCATCAAAAAAGAACAGCTTGTGTTAAATTCCAGCCAAACAAAATCTGGTGGCAGCTTCAAAGCGGTGAATCTCTTGCAAACAGAGTCATAAACCTCGCAAGTAAGGGTGTTCCCTCCGGTTGCGAATAATCTGTTGCCTACTGCAAATAACTGGTGATTGTACCTCGAATGAACCATGCTTGGCATATACGACCAAGTACCAGTCACGTGATCGTAAGCCTCAATTGTGTTTGTTCCTTTGCTCGGACCGAAACCTTCTAATTCTGCTGTTCCGCCAGACACGACGATTCTGCCTTCAAAAACTACTGAGTCGGCGTTTATTCTTATTTGGTTCATGTTTGCAATTCGTCTCCACTTCTTAGTTTTTACATTAAATTCACAACAATACTTAGTGCCATTATATTGGTCATCGTTAAAAAATCCACCCATTATAAATATGCTATCCATGAAAGTGCACACACAATAACCTGTAATTTTACGGTCACAAAATTTGTCCAATGTTAATGTTTCCCAAATTCTGGAAATTGGTGAAAATTTCATAAATGAAGATATTTTACAACCATCGTTTACTGGACGAGAAAACAAAAGGTAAACTTCACCTTTCAAACAAAAAGCATCATAAATATTTTCTTTAGTTTGAAGAAGTACTCTATAGTTTTGAAGGTTTTCTGCACTAGTTTGGTACACACGTTTGTTTGCTTCACCGGATGCTTCGTTATCAGCAAAAAACAACAAATCAAACTTGCTGCTGTTACAATACCTATTTCTGTAAAACTTGATGGGTTTGTTTTTATAGAATTCGTCTTTGTTTTTGAGAATTTCCTGCATGATCATAAGACACTGTTTGTGTTCGTGAAAAGAAGAAGCGCTTCGTAAACCTGGACGTTTATCAAAAAGACTCTCTATAACATGATCGGATAGCAATGGGAAGCGTACTTGTAAAAACAGGCTTTCAGCAATGTTTCCATTAAAAATTTTGCGCCTAAGCCAAGCGTCTGCAGCCTTAAATATTTCCACTTCCGAAGAAATGTTTAACTTTGAGCTCGATAAAATTTTATTTATAATTCTAAAATCCAGCTCCAGGAAATTTTTGGTTTCAGCAACGATTGCGAAACAACGCTGGATGTAGTCTGAAGTCATATTGGCAAGATCAGGTAGGTGAAACACACTTGAAAGTTGGTGGAAGGTTGCAACATTTTGAGGTTTTACATTGCCAATGGTAAACGTGTTTATTTGGATTTCTTTTTCTTTGCATAGTAGTAATTTGTTTGATTTAATAACTCGAATTAATTCGATGTATTCTGAAGGAACGTCGCCTAAAATAGTTTAGTTTCAAAAGTCTATTTATATAATTCTTCATACTCTTTAAGTATACATATTGTAAGAAAATTATTTCAAATAAAATAACACATACAGTCTATGTTATAAATGTGCAAATCCATTACATAATATAAAACCATAAGTATTTTTAAATTTATAAAAATTAAAGTAACCAAGTTAAAAATATTTGGTAGTAAAGATCCAATTAGTAGTAGTAATAATATTATATTTTTCAAGTTTATTATAAACAAAACAATGTTTCACACTTATATTATTATATATAAGTTATTATCAGTTGCTTAAATATTCAGAAAAAAGTTATAGAACAAATAAATTGAAGATATATTTAAAAAATAATAAGCAAAACAGAATGAAAAAACTAAAGTATTGAAATAGTAAAATAGAATTTCTAATAACTTTACATAAAAAATATAGATTTCAAAAATAAGTCTGTTTAAATCAAATAACTTTCAAAAGTCACAGCATAACATTATTTTTGGTGGGCATTAACGTTTATCAATGTGCACAGCACAGTAATATGTATATAAGCTATTTTAATCATTGAAGATCTCTTAAATAAAAACTATTTGGGTCGAAATTGATATTAATGATTTTAATCTTTAATTCTTAATAATTTTTGTTAAGTTTTAAAACAATTTAAATTACTATATACCATTAATTAAACAAGAAAAACTGTAGTTAAAATAAAATTAATACATTAATAAGAACTTATTAAGTAAAGAATTATTTTTAATCCTTGCTGTTGTACAGAGTTTTAATTATTTTTATAAACACTGCTAGATATAATTAAGTCTTTATTGCACCAAGGTTAAAACATTTGTTTATTTTTTTAATTTACCGATGTTATATGATAAAAATAATTCTTGGTGTTTTTGAATACATTAAGTTACTTAATATAAAAAATATATCAACCTATAAAAGATAAAAAAAACAGAAACTAACTTTGTTTTTGAAAACGATTGTTATCAGTTGAATAATTTTTGTCCATTAATTTTGATGCATTTACTTTGCTCAAATTTAAAAACATGTCACTTTTCGTGATTTTCTTATTGTCTACCAAGTTTTGATACAAAGTTGAAAGCTTTCTTTTTACGCCACCTGACAGGTTTTTTGTATTTAAGACATTGTTGTCTTTTGACATCCTTTATGTTCTTTAATAACTAATAAGACTAAAAAAATGAAAGTTATCAATTTCTTGAAAGTATAAGTAAACAAAGAAAAACTCTCAAGTTATAACTTTAGTTAAAATTTTCTTAAAACAATGTGAAAAATAAAAACAAGCTTTAATTTTAAATTTGTACTTACATTAAAAGTAGATTGTATTAGCTATGTGGATTTAAAATTATTAAGATGTATGAAAACTGACAGTTTTAATCCAACAGTATAAAACAAACAAAAAAATATTTTACAGTTATACAAATATAATTAAGTTTATAATTATATTTTGAACATTTTTTTTTGCATTTTAAAAACTTCAAATTATTTATATACCATTTGCAACTTAATATCAAAAGATTATTCATTTTGTTTTATATTTTATTACACAAAGCTTTTCAAAACTAAACGAGTTTCATTGTCAAGTGATAAATTTTAAACGAAATTTGAAAAATTTTTTGGTAAGTGATTAGCTTTAAAAAATAACTTTAAATTATGACGTATGATTAAATTCAAAATTTAGAGATTTAGCAAGTAAAAATAAAGATATGTTTAAAAATAGATTGTAAATAATTTTGTTTTTCCATTTAATGGTATTTGCGTATTTAAATAAGGTAGCTCTTCCTCAATCAATAAACTACTCTTATTTCACAAAAGTTTATGTAGGTACTTGTTCAATAAGATTTCAAATACAAATAGCATCCATATTTCAAAAGCACAACACTAATATTAAACCGGCCTACACCAGCAAAAAAGTTTCTGACTCCTTTAGCAACAAAAGTAAATGCTCGGAAGTATTTGACGCAAATGTTATTTATAAATACA
Source organism: Thalia democratica (assembly GCF_965202585.1). Classification (NCBI taxonomy): domain Eukaryota; kingdom Metazoa; phylum Chordata; class Thaliacea; order Salpida; family Salpidae; genus Thalia; species Thalia democratica. The sequence continues at coordinate 68,614,281 of NC_139165.1, forward strand.
CTTGCTCTGCAGATCAGAGCATCTCTTACATTGGAGAAACATCACGGCAAATATTCCAACGAATTACAGACCACTGCGGAACAGATAAAAACAGCGCAATATTTGAACATCTTTTTATTTGCACACTCTGTCAAAACTCTGACATAGTTCAAAATTTTAAAGTTTTGAAACGATGTAAGCAAAGCAAACTCTACAGCCTGGAATCAATATTGATTGAGGAAGAGCGACCTTATTTAAATACGCAAATACCATTAAATGGAATAACAAAATTATTAACATTCTATTAATAAAAATATCTTTAGTTTGTGTAATAAAATATAAAACAAAATGAATAATCTATTGATATTAAGTTGCAAATGGTATATAAATACGTTCAAAAACCTTCTTATAATAGTATTTAAATTATTTATTTTTACATATCAGAATAACTATTTAATTGTATTTATAACTTTAATTCTAAAAAAATCAAACTAATAAAATAATAAAAAAACAAAAACTCTGGTAATAGCTATAAAAATAAACTTTTCAAGTCATAATGAAAAACAAAAAATGTTTAAATTTAAAGGTTGTCTTTAAAACTAAGGCTTTATCGAAAAAAAGCTTTGAAACAAACTTTTTGCTTGCATATCATTAAAAATAATAATTTTCTTATTTTGGTAAATGTAGACTAGTATTTAATTTAATTCAAATTTATTCTAAATTTACAAAACTAAATGAACTATCAAAAGTTATTAAAACGAGAATCTTTAAAAGTACTTAAGTTAAAAATAAAACATAAACTTTCATATATATTTGTACTCAAGTATTTACTTTTCATTATGGACAAAAGATTTATATTTAAAATGTTTTACTATTTTATCTAGTAATTTTATTGAGTAAATATATCTAATTATAATGAAATATACGAACTTTCCATAAATCTAAAACTTGTATAATTTACTAAAAATAAATTATCTAAAAAATTTAAATGCATAAAATATTAAATATTTTATTTTAAGGCTGCCAGTGGAGAAAAAAGCTAGCCCTTAATTACATCAAGTTATCCTGAGTCAGCCTGAGCTTATGATAAAATTGAATGTGGATGATTAATATCATCAAAAACTTTAAAAAAAAGCTAACCAAGCTAAAATATCTAACTACACCATGTAATAACAAAACACAAATAAACACACAATTAAAAAAAAGATTTAAGTAAAATAATAAGTCTTAAATTTAGTCGTAACATCCAAACTTTTCAGATTTTTTCAAAATGTTCAAGCGAGCTTGTGCGAATGGCAATCCAGTGTTATAAATTAATAATGTTTTTTATCAATTCTTATTATAGTTCTATTAAACCTACTTATGGCTTGAAAATATTTCAAACTTTTAAAATAAAACTTGAGACTTAAAAAAACTGAAACTTGGGACTTAAAGTTAAGTGAAAGTTATATGAATTTACTAGTAGCTTATAACTACTGCTTTGAATATAAAGTAATAAGAAAGTTGAAGCTTTTGACTACTTTACAATTTAGTTTTAGAATATGTAGGCATATTATAACAAAAAATAACTTATTAAATTATAAAAGGATTTAAAATATTTATGATAAAAAACTACACAAAAAGTTTAAAAACTATGAAAAATGAAAAACTTTACTTGGTTACTTTTAATATAAACGGTATTTTTACAACTTAATTGTTGTTAATGAATTATAAAAAAAAAATTATGACAGTCAGAGAATCATTACACAATTAAGTAGTAGTTATGTTTAATTGAAAAATCTTGAATTAGTTAAACAAGTATATAAAAGTAAGGTTTTTAACAATCACTATCATTATAACAAAAATAAATTATTTTGCTGCTCACATAGAATCTACAAAAATTGTTTAGGAAATTTTTATGGTTTGTAATTAAATATACACATTACTTATCAAATCTTTGAAAATTGAGACAAAAATATATGTTATTTCACATACTTGTTTTATAATAATTAGTTTTAAAAAGTACTGTTGTTATTAAAACAATTAAAGTTAAGCAAAGGTTGAGAAAAAAAAAAAGAACCAGTTTTAGTAGAGTCTATTTGAGCATCATTAAAACACTGAATTAAAAAAAAAAGCTTAACTTTATAAAAAAACAAGTTTTGATTTTATATACACTTTGCTGTGAATTATTTTTATGTTATGAAGTATCATTACTTTAAAAGAGACAGCCATAGAAAAAAAAACTAAACAATTTTTATAAGTCAACTATTAAATTTGACGATTTTGATTACATTGTAAATTTAATAAGGCATATAACAGGGTAAAAACTTCTTGAGGCAACAAACCTAGCCTAGGTGATAAAAAACCAGCATGAGTTACATCAATCTACGTTGAGTTTATTAAAATAAAAAATATTAACAATATGAGAAAAAAACTAAAGTTAATACTGTTGATTAAGCTTGAATATACAAAATACCTAAATAACAAGACTTAACTAATACAATAAATCAATACTTAAAAAAAAGATTTCAAGTAAAAAAAAAGCCTAAGATTTATGAAAATTGTCAAAACTAATCTGAGTTTTGTGAAAAAGTTCAAACAAGCCTAATCAGTCTTAGTTTATATTAAAAATTCAAACTAGCAGAGTTAAGCTTGGTAGTCTGAATGTATAGCAACCCTGTAAAAAGACTAAAAAATTGAACAACGAGGACTTCAGTGTGCACAAAATATATTTTAGTGTGCAATATTTTATAGTAAAAAAATATTTTAAATAGATGACTAATCAGTCTGTTTTTATTTTTCAACCATTTAAAAAATGTTTACCAGTTTTAATATGTTATTAAATATAAAGACAAAAAAACCATAAAAAAGTTTTCTTTATTCAAAATAAAATTGAAATTAAATTGTTTACTATGTACAAAATTTTCCTCATTGACTTAAACATTTGAGGATTAAAGCATTTAGCTTTATAAAACATATGTAATGTTAATTTTAAAGTTTACATTTTGCAATAAATTACAGCCCTTTTGGTGGACTCAGAGAAACTTGACTCAGTTAATTTAAGTATATTTTGTTTTATATATACTACTATTGTTAAAATTAAGTTATTTAACTTAATAATTTAAATTTTTCACACTGAGCCCACCTTGAGGGCTTTATTATTAAAAAGGTTTATTTAAAGATGCAAAACTCAAAGGACTCGAGTTTTGTGACTATTCACTCATCAGCTTCAAAACAAGTTTAAAATAAAGCACAAAACAAAATCACTAATGAAAGTTTAAATTTTTTTGCATAAATAGATTATGACATAATTTTGAAACTATCAAAAATCATGCAAAACGGCTTGTGCAAAAATTAATTTACCAATCGACAATAAACTAGCAAAAATTCATATAACTTCAGTGATTAACTATATATTAGGACAGGTAATTGAAAGAGATAAAGATAAAATTAAGATGCAAATTGAAATTTAGGTTATTTTAAGATGAAATTAAAACTTGTTAAACTTTAAAAGCTACTTTTTTATATGTCTACAAGACGATACAAACTCGCTTCTTTTGTTTAGGCATCTCTTGTCTTTCAGTGCATACACAACGGCTGATGCTTCTTTGAGACACAGCCTACATATTGGGCTATTGCTGTCGGCTATAGGCTGTGCTCTTTTTATAACTTCCCAGGATATTTCGAAGTCAATGCCGCTGCGCTTTAAGCCACAAACATACTTCGAAAGTTCAGTGTGCTTTATTCTAAATGAATCTAAACTGAGTCGAGCACAAGCCGACATAGAACCTCGTCTCAACGCCAGAGTTAACTGTGGCCTTGTAGACAATGTTCTCTGAACGGCAATTACCACCTTTCTAATTATATTTACAGCTACCAGCACAGCCACATTGACTTTGAATTTCTGAGTTTTGATTTAAAATTTTTTGGTTGTGTGCCTTAATGATATTCTCTAAATTTGCCGTACACGAATAATTTATTCAACTTATTTGCATATTATGTTTGTTGAAAATTTTTGTTAGCGGATTTTGTTTATTGAAGTATTTTTTGACTAGATTTATAATTTTTTTTCCAATATTAGTTTTACAGAATTACTAAAAGGAGGGTTGTACCAGATTACATTTCTTTTTCTTTTGTGTTTTTGCTTATTAGGTTGTTGCTCAGGTTTTTCAAATTTAAGTTTGTTGTCGTATCCGCATTTTTTCATTATTTTTTCATATTCATCTTTAGTCTTTAGAAATTTTTTTTCTTTGCTTGATCGTTTATTTAGGCGTTGATTTATTATGTTAGGAATTTGTTTAATAATGTTTTTAGGGTGGCTTGATTGTTTGTTGACGTACATAATTTTAGCATTTTGTTTCCTGTAAGGCATAAAAGAGATATCATTCAAGTTGAGCTTCACATCTAGAAAGTCAGTTATCATTAGTGGAGATTCAAAACACAGTGACTCTTAACCACATAGATTTAAAGAAGGCATGAGTTTGTTTTTTAGCTTCTCAACTTTAAAGCCAGAAGAGTTGGGCAATACAGCTAGACCATCGTCTCTGTATAACCCAACTCTATTTAAACCAAAGATACCTTTTAACCCGTCTATCAAGAAAAGTCCAACAAGTTCGCATAGTTCTGCGCCCATGTAAGATCCCTGTGCTACGTCAAAAAGTGAGTTGGTGGTATTTACTCCCTTTTTACGCCACAGAGCTCCTTGTTTGCAGAGTACCGATTTGCAGGCATTTCTTATCAGACTGAAGTCCTGGCAGGTACGCTAATGTAATTATAAGCAAAGTTCTGTGATTTATTCACCAACTCTTCACTAATAGAAGGATAATAATCGACCACATCGAACTTGAAAAAGCTGTACTTCTGTTCCTCCAATTCAATAAACCAACTTAAGACTTGGTCTGTGTTGGTCCACTGCATAAGTTTTGATTTCAGACTCACAGCTTTGTTGATGCGGTTGATTTTGACCTTACATATACATCCTACATCAGATTTAGTGGGGTTAATCAATCTACATTTAGGGTGTTTTAAAAAATTCTCTTTGTGGTCTTTAACTGTTTTATATGCACTTTTTAATGGTAGTTTTTTTATTCTGTCGTGTATTTTAAGTGTTTTTGTTAAATTTTTAGCTTCTAAGTTTTAAAAAAGTCGCTTAAGTTAAAGTTTAACAAGTTTTAATTTCATCTTAAAATAACCTAAATTTTAATTTGAATCTTAATTTTATCTTTATCTCTTTCAATTATCTATCCTAATATATAGTTACTCACTGAAGTTATATGAATTTTTGCTACTTTATTGTTGATTGGTAAATTAATTTTTGCACAAGCCGTTTTGCATGATTTTTGATAGTTTCAAAATTATGTCATAATCTATTTATTCAAAAAATGTTAAACTTTCATTAGTGATTTTGTTTTGTGCTTTATTTTAAACTTGTTTTGAAGCTGATGAGTGAATAGTCACAAAACTCGAGTCCTTTGAGTTTTGCTTCTTTAAATATACCTTTACTACTATTGTTATGTATATTGTGCAATGTTGGATAGAGGCATCAAAACCTGGGCCACTTGAACAGGACACATAAAAATAAAATAAACTTATACTCAACTACTAAATTAAGACAAATAAAAAGTTAAACATAAACAAAAAAGTTAAACAAAATTTATATTAATTCAGGCTGATAAATATATATTTATATAGAGAGGTGTTCCACAGATTCGACTTATAAATAACTATAGATTCCAATCTAGTAATAACTGATTTTTGGATGTAGAGCTAAACCTTTGCAATAACACTTATACACCACACAGAAAACCAAATTTCCAAGCATCATGTGTCAATGTCAAATCAAACCACCCTTGATATGTTGTCAACCAAGTACCTGAATCCATCAACAAAAGGTTGACAACTATATCTAAGAATGAGAGCTCCTTTAACAGAGCAAAACAGCACTACCAGGAACAGGGTTCGTGCGCGAAATTTTTTTAATTTAGCCTGACTGAGACCAACTTAGCCTGACATTTTTTCAAAGTAAGGAAAATCCCTTTTAGAAGTCATTTTAGGTATTGTGGGGTCTTGATTAGTACTATTGTAGTCTCCGACTTCAACCAGCTTTATCTCAAAACTATTTTGAGCTCTAAAAATCTGCAAAAAGCAACTCATAGCTCAGTTACAACTCAATAAAATAAGACTAAATTGTGAAAAAGGTGACTGACCCCCCTCCCCTATGCTCTTAACATAACAAATTCAGTGATAAGTTTTAACATACGTGTTATATCTTATCTATTACTAGTGTAAAAATTTTATATATATTACTTAACACAATTTTTCAATTTAATTAAGCACTAAGTAAAAACATTATAAACAGAAGGTTTATAATAAAACAACGTGCATTGTCGTGTTTTATTAAAATTTAAAATGAAATGATTACAAGAATATTAAAATAAGTAAAAAATTATTTATTATAGTATTTTGGCTAGTACTTAAAATTGATACATAATTATAAATCCTAAACTCTAAATAAATATAGTGATTGTTGATGTCATATCAGATTTAAAAAGCTTACACTTTAATTAAAAAAAAACCTTAAATGTTTTGTTCTTGTATAGAAAAATGAATTGTACCTAAAATTTGTACTTCAACAAAATTTGTACTTATATCTTAAAGCTAAGTTTTAGTGTTGTGAATATCTCCAATAACTTTAAACAAATAGTAAAATATATGAATAAACTGCTAAGAGTTTTAATCTTAAATATATTTGGTATAAATCCTTTAAATTAGAAATTAAAACAGTTCAACCAACTAAGCTCTGAAAAACATAGCCGATGTAAACAAATTCAAACAAACAGCTAAGTTGTTAAACTAAACTGTAATGTTTAAACTGTATTTTTTTTATGAATTTTCATAATTATGACGTATATAATCTACTCAAAACAAAGTATTGAATGTTCTTAATAAATTTTCAGAGATTCAACAAAAGGTTTTAAGCATTTATTTTTACAAATACTGACTGATTTTGAATTTAATAACTAACTCTTTATTTAAAAATAAATTCACATCTCAATTTGATCTTAAAAAGAATTCTCAATTTTTTTTAATCAAAAATTTTCAAGCATTTGAACTGAGAAAAACTGAGATTCTTAAGTTTTCAAATAAAAAAACTGATTTAGCCTGACATTTTCCAACTTTTTTCAAAAAAACTGATTTAGCCTGACGCGCACAAACCCCCCTGCAGGAAGCGTTAGTTAAAGGAGGCCACAATCACAATTTGAAATATAACCAATAAAAAGACCAAAAGGAAAATGTCCTGTATTTCATGCCACCATTTTGTTTGTAGGTAGAGACAGAAATCGGTAAACGGTTCCTGAAAATTGTTAGCCAAAACTTTGGTTCAATGTACCATAAAGTTTTCAATGGAAAACTGTTGAAAATATTGTACTCTGCATGCCAAACATGAAGAGCCAGATACAGTAACCTCTCGCTTATTTACCACATTGTGTCCACAGAAAAATTGCGTAAAGATACAAGGAGATCGTAAAGATACAAGAGGTACAAAATATACTTACTATAATGGCTGTTTTTTGATATTGCTTCTAGTTGAAAGCAGACTTAGGACTATCTCAATTTTTAAATATTTGTTTAATTTGTTTATAAATATGAAAACAAAAGATAAAACTATACATATATTGAAAATAAGGATTTAAATTTATATAAAATAATAATACTTTTAGAAAAATTTTACTAATTTAAAAAAAAGTAGATTTTATCTTTAATTTTATGTGATTTATTTGATACTTAACATTTATAGACTAATCTACTTAGTAAGTTCAATTTATAATTAAGCATTTGTGTTAAGTGTAAACTCTATATTTTTTAAGTATCACTGTTACTTTTTGCTAGGAAGTTTCATTAGATTTCTTTTTTAGATGTTTATTCATTTATAGGGCAAGAGTGCTGTATCATTTCTTTGTGTTTTAAACTCTCATTATTTCTTATTACTTTCATTATTTAACACAGTCATACTTCTTTTAGAACTTTTATTTGATCTCTTACTGTTAACAAAATTTATTATATACTGAGGTATGACTAAATGTTTATCAATTAGTCAAGGAACATAAGTTTACAAAGTCTAAAGATATAGTGAAGTGAGTTTGGATTTAAAAACATATTTTACATTAAAAATATAAAATAAACCTAATTTGTGCAATAATAAAAAATACTAAAATTTTTTTTTGAATATTTTAGAATTCTAAAATGCGTAACAAAAAGAGGTTACTGTAAAGTCTCATAATCCCAAAATGTTAGAGATAAGGCAGAGGAACAAAAGCAATGCAACTGCAGAGATAAATGCATGGTGGATGGCAATTTTTTATTAAGGAATGTTATCTATAGAGCGATAGTGATGACATCAGATATAAGTAAGTGTTATGTTGGCTCATCAGGTTTATCTTTAAATGTAGGTACACAGGCATAATTTTTTTTAACAACAGTAAATGCAGACTAAAAACTACACTTTCAAAATATACCTGGGATTTGAAGGATAGAAATAAAGATTTTAGCATTATCTGGGAAATTTTAGCATGAACAAAAAACAAACTCAATTTAAAACATGGCTGCACTATGGAAAAACACAAGATCTCAAAATTAGAATCAAATCTAGTTTTAAATAAACAAATGAACTTTTTAGTAATTGTAAAAATTTTTTAAGCTTTAATAATTTTAAGCATTTGTGCAAACTTAGTGTGTCTTGTTTAATGATTTATTTAGTGACGTAACAATCGTTTAAGTTTTTGCTTAATTTCATTTACACTTTGACTTATGTTTTAAGATATTATTACAATAAACAATTTGAAGACCCGTTCTGTTTTACAGAACAGTGAAACAAATGTATTTGAAATCTTAGTGTTTTATTAATATATATACATATATAAATTTATCAGCCTGAATAATTATACACATTTATCATTATTTTTAAACCACTGCAGTAGGACTTTACATATATGCTTTCATAAATAGTGTTCACAAAAAGAATTCCAAAACAACTTTGTGGTATAATGCAGAGCTGGACACAGAAAAGTTTCATTAAATAATCAACACTGTAAAACTTAAAAAAATAAGAACATAAGTTAACTACAGGGTTGCCATAAGCTTTATGATTTTTAAAATTGCTTTTGAATGTTCAAGTATTAAATCAAAACTTAGGTAAAAAAACCATTTAAACATTAATAAAGTATTGAACATACTACTACTATAAAACTCCAAATACTGGGTTGCCTGTCTATGAGTCAAAAAAACTGTCTTGAGTGACCAAAAACTGTCCTGAGTCATTCCGAGTTTTTTCAAACTCTTTTTTTTACTTTTTAAAATTAATAAAAGTCTAGTTTTATAATAAAAATTGTAATAAAATAACAAATTACTGCAACCAAATCTCATTTAAAATCAACAAAAAACTGCATAGAGATTTTTTAAAAATCTTAAAACTATACTGAGTAAAAAAAATTCAAAACATCCTGAGTGTCTGGCGACCCTGTAAATAATCCAAAACATATTTTTTTGTATATAACAATAACTTCTTTATTTTAAATGTTTAGCTAGTTGAAAATTCAAAAATTTTAATGATTTAAGTTAAAAATTAGGTTTTTTTTTTGCTGAAATTATCAAATTTAAATTATTTTTAAACTCAAGGTTTTATGGTAACCTTGTAAATATAAAGTATTAAAATATAACTGAATAAACCACAGTTCATTTAAAACTAGCCTAAATTTTTCAAAATATCTCAAAATTAGCTGGAGTTTTTCATAAAAAAAACACTTAACTAGTCTGAGTTAGCCAGATATTAAAAATATATATAAAACTAACCTAAGTAGGCTAAGTGTGGGACAAGCCTGACATAAATATATTTTGGATAATTTTCAATTATCAATATAAGTGTTTCAAAAATGGTGTAAAAAAATTATTTAACCAAAACATGTTATTGATTCTACCATAGCAGAAAAATTTTATTAAAATAGAACTTTTAACAGATTAGTTATCTTCCTCAAGACTGTTTAAATTATAACTATCTGATACTTTTTAATAAGTTTTAGCAATTATTTATTTAAAGAGACAGCTAAGCCATGATATTAGTAATTCCTGTTCAATTTTAAAAAAAGTCTAAAAGTCTGTTCTCAGATACTTTTTGTGTTATGCAATGCAAAGTTTCTAAAATGTTAGGTAATTTCTTATCTAGATGAGCTCATTCTAATATAAACATAACAAGTTTCAAATTCAAAAACTAACAATTTTTATTATGGTCTAGTTCGAGAATTTGATGCCTACTTTGTATATTGAAATGCAACTTATTAAAACTATCAAATTAAAGAATTTTTTTTTTGATCAATGTAAAAGATTAACTTTATTATTTGAGTAAATTTAGTAATTGAATTAATTACTTATATCATTCTTGCCACCCACGGTTTCGCTTTTGTAAATTGAACTACTGGTTTACAGGTTATATTTTATTAAACTATAACTATTAAAATTAAATATTTGATTGAAAAATACGTTACACATAATATGTAAATATAACTATAAGGAAGCATAAAAATGTTAAGGAAATAATTAGTTTAGTTTGAGTTATGTTTACTGTTGATAGTATTTTAATTTTCAAATCATGCTTACAAAACACAATCTAATTAAAAAATGTCGAAATCATGTTACTTTTAATTATACAAAACACGTATAAAACAGTAAAGAACTGGCTGAAACTAAATTTATTGAAACTTAAAAATGGGTATTTCAAAAATTTGTCCAAGGATTTGGTGTACAAAAAAACCTTTCGATTATCAAGTAATATACCAATACCAGCATCAAGATACAATTTAATGTATTGTCCAGGACTAAACCGCGTTTGATTGTACTAGCCTGAAAAACTACTATTCCATGCACTAGTAGTTTAAAATTTACACTAAAATAATAATTTTTCTACTGTTGTAAAAATTGTTTTTTATCTTTTTAACAACTAATATGACTTCAGCACGTCCTGGACAAGATGTTAAAAGGTATCTGTGGTGTGAAACTCGATAACCGCAAGGTTTTTTCGTGCATCACGGTCCTAGAGCTAAATATTTTGTTTGCTTTTTTTGTTGTTCAATAAACAATAAACTAACGAAAATAAAAACTCTAACTTTATTTCATCAGACATGCCTACACATTATACTAAAAGTAATTTGCTAGTAAGGGAAACCACCATAAAAGAATATTTATTACTAGCTTTGTAAAGCAGCAATTTTTATGTAATAATTGCATTAGTTACTTTGTAAGAATTTTGTATACCAACTTTTATTTAAATAAAAAAAAGATAATTTTTAATTATACTTATGAAAAACTTTACAATTAAATTAAACTATACACTATTTTTAGATTTTAATACAGACTCATAAAATATACATATACTTATAACAAATTTTTTACAGTCATAAGTTTATTTTATTTTTTTTTTCATAAAATGTTGTTTTGTAATCTTCGTTCGAAAAAGTATAACAATCTCATTCTTAAATTATCAATGTCTACTTGGTCAAATAACTTACAAACTATTTTTTTGGTGATTACAATGTATTTAAAGGTGAAAAAAAGTTAATTAATTTATTTATTTTTACTTCTAATGGCTTAAAACAACTTTTATAGTTATAAGTTAAAAATCACTAGTACACACTTTTTCTACAACAATAGTAGGTTGAAAAATTAATAAACCCATATTTAAAAAGTAAAGTAAATAATTGACACATTATTTTGAAAATATTTACAAGAGTTAAATCTTAGCATTTTAAATTACCAAATTTTTGAAAATTTCAGTATTACAATATCCTTATAAACATTTATAATGGTAACAGTTAAGTTGTTAATATAAACTTATACTATTTTTGAATGTATTTGCAAGCACTTTTGGACTTACAACTTAAAACTTGTAACTCCTACTAACACACTATATAACATAGAAATTAAAAATTTTTAAATAAAAAATTTTGTATGAAAACTTTTCTAATATTTTTTAAGTGAAAAAGCTTGTAAGGTCATGTCAGTATCATCTAAAGAAGTTAACACAGAGTGTAGAAAATACAAAATATTCATAGTGTAAATTTGAAAATGGATAAAAAACTGCTGAATAAGAAATAAAAAAATATATTAAAATTAGGATTTAAATTTTTGGTTTGATCTACTGGACTAGCCAGATCTTGAATTCTAGTCAATTGGTAACAATAGTGTTCAAAATTTTTTACTTTGAAAAAAATACATCACCTATAGACAACTTTTGCATGAATGACAATTTTGAAAAAAAAAATCCACCAAGGGTAAGAGGGTTAGGGGTAACAGTGATAGTAAAAAAAAAGATATAAATAAAAGAAAAAAAAGAAAAAAATTATAATAAATATTAATAAAGATAAAATTACTGATTAAGGATAAGGGTTAGGGGTAACAGTGATAATAAACATAATAAAAGAAAAAATAAATAAAAAACTAAAGTAAATTGTTAACAAAAATAAAAAAACGACTAAGGGTTAGGGGTAACAGTGATAGTAAAAAAAAGGAAACCATCCTAGAACACCATTTGTCTACGATTATAAACATTGAGTCAATTGGACTCTACAGAGATGATGGACTTGCCGTTATCAATCAAACAAATAAGAGTAATATTTGCAAAATAAAAAACAAAATTACAAAAAAACTAGCAGACATAGGATTCGACATTACAATTAGTGCAGGTGAAACCTCCACCAACTTCTTAGACATACATTTAAACCTCCTAACTGATGATTATTGCCCATATGTAAAGCCAAACGCAAAGACCATCTATATTGACAAAGATTCTAACCATCCTAGAACAATTAAGAAAAATATACCAAAAATGATCGAAAACAGAATTTCAAAACTAACAAAAAGCAAAGAATCATTTGATAACGCGAAACAAATCTACCAAAACGCTTTAAGCAAAAGCAACTTCCATCATAAGCTCGAATATAATCCAACAATTAATAACAACAAAGCAAAAAACAGAAAAAGAAAATGTATATTTTACAACCCACCTTTCTGTGAATCAGTGAAAACCAAATTCGGAAACCTCTTTTTAAAACTGCTTGACAAGCACTTCCCACAATCAACAGAATTACACAAAATCTTCAATAGAAGTTCCACCAAGATATCATACTGTTGTTCCCCAAACATTAAAGCACTAATAAGTGGACATAATAAGAAACTGCTAGAAAAACCACAAATAGAACCGAAGCTATGCAACTGCAGAAACAGAGAGCAATGTCCAGTAATGAATAAATGTAAATTAGAAAATGTAATATACGAAGCAATCGTCTCATCTGAGAAAAATAAGAGAATGTCATATATTGGATCCACCCGAAGAGCATTCAAAAACAGATTGTACGAACATAGAGTATCATTTCCAAAACCCAACAAGAAGAAACCCGCCAACTGTACACAACTCGCCAACTACATGTGGAAATTATATGAAAAAGGCGAGAAACCCACTATTGAATGGAAAATTCTCCGACAGACAAAAAGCAGATTTAAACCAAACTTCATGTGCTCGATATGTAACCTTGAAAGACTGTTTATAGCAAATGCTAACCAGAGAAAAATCCTTAATAAAAGAAATGAACTAGTCACGCAATGCCCTCATTACCCTAAGGAATACTTTTAGTTTATTTTTTATCGCATTAACTTAGTTCATTTAGTTTATTCCATTCTATTTAATTAATTATATTGTTACATTGTATTTATGTTTGTATTGTGTAAAGATTTTGTTTTAAAGTTACAACATTCCCGTAAAAAGACCATTTCTGTTTTCTAAAAATCCCCTACAAATCTTAGTATTTACATTTTTTCAAAATCCTAATATATTAAATGCTTAGTAAATAAATTTTCAAAATATATAAAACCTATAGTTAATAAATTATTTAAACTAAACTTACCTATATTTCATTTTAATTTAACTTAACTTTAAAATTTAACTTTTGTAAACCACATATTATTTAAAACTCATATTTCAAATGTAAATATTATTTTCATTTATGTGTGTATTTTTATTTTCCAATTCATCGCCCTGTATACTTTTGTTTTCAGCTTTTTTTAGCGTCTGATGAACTGCTCTGCAGGGAAACGGCGTAACGCAATAAAAGTTTAACAATAAGTTTATATAAAAAAAGGAAAGAAATTAAATTAAAAATAACTTCAAGTCATTCAAAAATGTCTTCAAGAAAAGGTGACCCTTTGTGAAAAAGTGCCTTCATTCAAAAGTTAAGCATATCCTTATAACAAAGTTGACTGAACTAAAAATAATTAAACCAAAAATTTTTACCAATTTCAATTTATAGCTACTGCATAAAAGGTAATAAATTAGATTTACTAGATCCCCTTTATTTTTAAAGATGATTATCTAATAGGAATTAAAGTTTGCTAAAAAGATCCGAATCCTTTAGATTATTAGTTTTTTATAACTCTTGAGTTTAGAAATTTTTATGATTTATAGGAGCAACTATATTTTTTAACTAGTTTTCAAGGCTATATATAGAAAATTACATTCTATTTCTCATTTTTATATACATTTTCTGGTAAATTATTATTGCTTAATTTTTCTTAATTTTTAAGTTTCAAACAAACTTCAGAAATAGAATTTGATAATAATTAGTTGATTAAAAAAAAGTTATGTTGTAATTGAAGTTTTTATTATTTTCTTAGTCTTTTTATAAAGCAAAATAAAACATGACAAACAACCCTGGAATTTCTCTTGACTTGGAATGGGTAAATAAAGTTGAGGTAAGAAGTTTTTGTAAGATAAAAATCATTAATTTATAACTAGTTTATAGATTTAACTAAAGGATTCTTTTATTTAAATAAATATATTTATAAAATAGTCTATTTTTTGTTTTTAAACATAAAGTTATGTAGCTTTTCTTGTAGAAATAATTACTATTTTTCACTCTTGGTAACATTCATAATCATCAGTTTTATTGGGAGTCAGCAGACATTTGGTTTTGAGAAATAAAATAATTTTGGGCTGCAGTTGTATTTTTAGTCTTTACTCTTCAAAAAATACCCAAAAAGCTTAATATAAATTTCGATTTTTTGTAAATTTGACCTAAAACCTTTTTTATGCTCTTAAAACCTTAGTATATTTAAAGTAAATTTCAATGATTTTTTATTGCAAAAAATACCCAAAGGTATAGTATAAATTTTAATTTTATTGAAATTTGACCTAAAACCTTTTTTATGCTCTTAAAACATTAGTATATTTAAAGTAAATTTCAATGATTTTCTATTGCATGACAAGGACCACAGGTTGTACTTTTTATGAGCAGTATCCCATTTAAAATAAAGTCATGCTCAAGGACTGCACTTTTACCCTTGATGGGCCAAAGTTTGCCTACCCATGAATTATATAAATAGTAGTATCTAGCAAGATATTAATGTACATATTTAAGAGTTTCAGCATTGAATTAAAAAAAAATAAAATAAAATAATAGTTTGTATATCCACAGAGGGTGTTTTTTAACTTAAGAAAAAAGTCTTGCAGTTGACTACTTAGTTCACAGCTCAATTTAAGTTTTGCTGCTATTAAAAGTTTGTTTTTTTGTACTATTTTGTTTAGGAGTAACATGTTTTAAATTCGAATCGCACTTTATGTACATATCACTTATTGATTGGTTTTGACAATAATAGTTTTTATTAAAAAAAGTTACTAGTTTTTATAACATATTCTTTTGATCAGTTTTTATATGTATCTGAGATGGAAGTTTTTTTTTAATTGAAGTTTGATTATGGTATTTTAATATGACTTCTTTATTTAGGTTGTTAGTTTAGTTTAATTATTAATATTTTTAGTCTATTTTAACAATAATTTTTACAAGACTTAAGACTTTTGCTGTTTATGCCATTTCTTTTGTTTAAAACAATTTCTGCAATTTTTTTAGGTATTTTATGAATATTTTTTTTACTTTGTTAACAAGTTGTAAAACTACTAAGCATCTTATCTCAAGTTAAGATTTGTTATTTAATTTCAAATTTTAGCATTTATTCATTTTCACCAAATTAATTTGTTTTTATTTCATATATGTGAAACTTTTATTATGCTTGATACTAAGTAAAAACCGGGCCAAAGTCTTAACATTGTATTTAAGCTAAAACCTTATAATTTTATAATTAAAAATAAATCTAGCACTAGGATGCATCACACAACCACCAACAACTGATATTGATGGTCATGCAGTCTAGTGGTAAGTTTATGATAATTATCTCAGGTTTGGCTAATGATAGCCGAAAAAGTTAGGGCTAAAGTAATTAACTGCACAGTAGTGTTGTTCAGAGTTTTTGTCGCTGCTTTGTTTTTTTAAAACTTGATCAATATAATCTTTTCTGATTAAAGAATCAGTATACATCATGAACAAGTTAACTTCCCTATATTGCTTAATATTAAGCATACTCGTGTCATGTGATACAAAATTATTTTAATAGTAATTTCAGGTCAACCTAGCTGCAGTGAATAGAAGAGCATCGAGTTTGAATGCCCGCAGAACAGTTAAGAAGGCGCATCAGGCAGCATGGCTGCTTCGTGCTGTTACCTGCATCGACCTCACTACTCTTGCTGGTGATGACTCAACTTCCAACGTACAGAGATTGTGCTTCAAAGCTAACCACCCGATAAGAAAAGACCTAATTGATGGTACGTTCTTTTGATATTATCTTGATCGTTTACAGCAACATATTTTCACAATATAGAAATTTTTTAATTTAAACTAACTCTAAAATATTTTTACTTAAAGTATTTTTATTTGATGTTGATAGTTTTATATAGTAATATTTAGAATACTTTTTATATTTATACTACCGCGCTCATATTTAGTAAAAATAGATTGCTTTTTTTTTTTGGATTGTTGTTGGTGAAACTTTAACATATTGTGTAAAACATTTAGAACAAAATATTTTAGAGTTTTATTAGTAACGTGTTTTAGTTTTGTTTTGATTTATCTTAAAACTAAAAGGACAAAAAATTTCACATTGGAAAGTTTTTAGTGTGCTGAATATTAAATTTTATGATCAATGTTAAAAACCTAGTTTGTTTTCTCATGATTATAAAACCTAATTAAACTTTTTTACATTGTGACCACTAAACCTGGAATTCTGGAAAAATCTGGAATTTGATGTTTTATGCTAAAAAAAACGTAAAAAGCTATAATTTGAGAAATTTTGAAAAAAAAACTGGAATTTAAACAATTTTTACATGTTAAATAAGAAAATTTCGATTTGATACAAAAAATCTATCATATAGTTTTTGTCATCATCAAACTTTTTTTAATAAAAAACACATTTAAAGTAGCTTTACAGTATCTTTTCGATGTTGTTATACTATTAAACACAGTTTTTTTAACCTTAAACTTAGTTTTAACCCAAAAACGTTTACTTTCAAAAACATAAAAGAAATTTCTAAAAAATCAGTGGTTATCCTGATTTAAGTGTAACTGTACAAGTAATAAACTTTTGAGATTTAAAACTTACTAACAGCCATGGGTGTTGCTGATTTGAACATCAAAGTGGGGGCGGTTTGTGTCTACCCAGCCATGGTGCCTACCGCGCTCAAGTGGCTCAAGTGTGCCGGCTCACAGGGAGAAATTCCCGTCGCTTCAGTGGCAACCGGTTTTCCTGCCGGGCTGACATTTCTCGAAACCCGAGTGAGGGAAATCGAGATGGCGGTGGAAAGGGGTGCCACTGAAATTGATATTGTCATCAACAGGTTGAATTTTTTTCTTTTAGTATCTGATCTTTTGTTTAAAAAATGTGTAGCATAAACAAAGTTTTACTAAAAATGATTTTATGAATAACCAGGAGGCTGGTTCTTTGTGGTGAGTGGAAGGAATTGTATGATGAAATCAGCGCAATGAAGAAGGCGTGCGGTGCAGCCCACATGAAGACCATCCTCGGTGTTGGAGAACTCGGAACGCTTCAGAACGTTTACAAGGCGTCGCTTGTCGCTATGATGGCCGGCAGCGACTTCATTAAAACTTCGACTGGCAAAGAAGCCGTCAATGCCACCTTGCAGGTTGAAAAATATAATTTTTGTTAAGTTTTTACTGTGCCTATTTGGATGTATCAATAAATGGTTTTTATTAAAGACTGGAGGCTGTTTACTTATACATTGTTTATATTATACTGTCATTTGAATCAATTAAATGCATTCTAAAATATTTAGTTCAAACTATTTATATAATTTTTTAACTTTAATGATCTTAAAGTTTTTTTTCTATATATTATTCACTCAAAAACTTATCAAAACGTATAAACTTCAAAAAATAACACATAGATCTGATCACTCACAAAATATTATATGAGATTTATTTTAAAAAAGCCTATTTAAATAACTCTTTAGGATTTTCTAAGTATTAATAAACACTAAATAAAAATTGTTAGCCTTCCGGGAGATTAACAATAAATTTCATATTGCATTATTTATGTATCATAATGATTAATACATAATGTTGTTTTAATACTTAAAGTTTTTTTGTATAATATCATTTATATATAGAGCAACTTCGAAAAGTTTTATTATTATTTTTTTTTAAAGTATTTTAATATTATAGATTGGACTTGTAATGTGTAGAGCTATTCGGGAATATTTTGAAAGAACTTCATACGTCGTTGGTTTCAAACCTGCTGGAGGTAGTTTGATTGTTTTTTAATGTTTTGGTAATTTGTAAAAAATATTCCTCTAATGGTTTTAGTTGTCCAAATGTGTAAATTAAAACAATAACTTCATACATACGACACGTTCATTCAGAAAAATTAAATATGTTCAATACTTTACACCCTATCAAATAATGGTTTAAAAAAATGTCAACTCTACTAATTTTTTATAACAAAATAATCATCATAAAATGAACAATTAGAGTTATTATTTAGTTTAGTATTTACCTTTCAATTTATCCTAAGTTACTGTTTCTGTAAATAGTATAAAGCACAAAAAAAGACGTAATTTATGGTATTAAATTTTTTGAGTTAATTTTTTACTAGGCATCAGGTCAGCCAAACAAGCATGTCAATGGTTAGCTCTCATAAAAGAAGAGCTTGGTGATGATTGGTTGAACTCATCTCGGTTCCGCATCGGTGCTTCTTCGTTGCTATTGGATATTGAAAGGCAGTTATACCACCACGTGTACGGAAAATACGCTGCTAGTCACCAGCTAGCTATGGCTTAATATTATTTATAAAAAAAAGTTATTATTATTTTATGCAATAACTCAATAATCAAGTACTTGTACATTTCAATAATTTTTGATCTGTTATATTATGATACTAGTTTTAAAAAATTTCAGTAAATAAATTTAAACTTCAAGAAATACAACTTTTGACAACTTATTTTTAGTGTATAACACCATTTCTGTTTTAACTTATGTTTAGAGTTTTATTATATCATTTTTTTAATAAATGCTTTTTTAGCATATATTGTAGTGTTTGTTTTTTTATTTTAAATTATTGTGTAAGCTTTTTTATGTTTTTCACTTATCTAATACGGTATTTACATGTTCAATATTATAATGAAGCAATATAATTTTAATAACTACTAGAAATAATTGGGAATAGAACAATCAAGTTCTTCCAACTTAGATAGATTAATTATTACTGATTTAAAAACAACGTTTATTCGTTTTGTGTTTTTTTTTTTTTGTTTTTGTACATTGTTAAAATCATGAGATAGTTTTTAATTCTATCATCCTTTTGACGTGAATGCCTTTTTTTTTTTTTCTTAAGTACTACTTTGGTTTATTTGAATGCTGGTGGTAACCAAATAGTTTTAGTTAACTATAAATTTTTAATTAAAATAGAAAAGTATGGAAAGTTTATGGATCTTAATGAAGTGCAGGATTGTCAAAAAAAACTAGAATCCTAAGAAAACCTGGAAAGTGACAATTTAAGCAAAAAAAAAAAACAGATATTTGAGAAATTTTGAAATATCTGGAATTTCGAACCAAAATAAATAGAAAAACTTGGAAATATAAACTATTTTTACATTTAAATTAATTAAGTTGCAATTAGGTTTGAAAATTCTATCACAAAGATAATTTGTTTTGTATCAATTATTCATAAAAAACAAATTTAAAGTAGCTTTACAGTATCGTTTTAATGTTACTACACTATATGTTTTCACATAATTTTTACTTAAGCTTAATTTTATGCAAAAATGGACCTAGAAACTTGTTTTTTAAAAACTAGATGATATTAAGAAAACCTAGGAGAAACTGACAAGAAATTCTTGGTAACCCTGTAAGTGTATTGTATGTCTATGTTAAATTTATTTTTAATGTATTGGTGTATATGTGTTAAACACAAGTAAGTAAGTTTTCTAAGAAGTTGTACAATAGTTTATCTCAATACAGTATAAAAACTTTATTACGAATTGAAAAAAACCGTCTGATTAAACTTTTGTTAAATTATCATTTTGCAGAGCTACCAGTATAAAGTCTGTTTAGCTACTAAATAAACAAACAGGCGTTATTAAGTAAACTTTGTTTCAAAACTGTTTATTTAACTCGATAAGTTATTCATGTCCACTTCAGTTTTTTTTTAAGTTTTTATCTTAATTAAATTTAACTAAAGCTTTATAACATGATCTCAATAAGTTTTTAAAATTTTACACTAGGTGGACAACCATTTTCGTCTAGAAGTTCTCCAACATTCCAGACTCTAGATAACAAAATAGTTATTTTTGAAATATACATTCTTCATAAAAATAACAAAGTAGTTTTTTATATATTAAGTTTATTCACGAACAGAGACTTCAAAATGTCAATTTTATATAAATAACCAACCTCGATATCAACAGGATAATATGATATATCATAACTTTGCAAAAATAATAAAGTTTTTATTAAAGTTAATAATTTTAAATTTTGTTTCAATTATATAGGTTTTAACCCAACTTACCACTGAAAGAATCTATAAAAAAGTTTTAATAGATATATTGAAGTTTTATTTCCAAAGTTTTAATTTTATTGGTTAATTACACTTTAATTGTTATTGTAAAAGGCTATATATTTCGTATGCACTGTGAAATTATATAGAATTGTATAAAGGATAACTAGATATAGTTTTAAGTTGAAATTGTAAAAAATAATTAAAAAAAAAAAATTTTTTACATCGTTAGTTATTGGAAAGTAAATAGTTGGAAAAAACATAAAACTAACTTTATTTAAATAAGAAACTTACAGAAAATATTATTAAGTATTTCAAGCAGAGAGCTATTAACATTATTTTTCAATATTTATAAGAAATCTAGTTGTTTGTCCCACAGTTTAATATTTAAATTATATAAATAAAACATATAATGTTACATTTATTCGTTAAAAACAAGAAAAATATTTAACAAAATAGAAAGTGTGATTAATTGTTAAAAACTAGTCGATAAAAATATTCAAAGTACTACCTAAATAAACAGAACTCATAAAACTGTTTTAATCATATGCATGACTTTTTTTAGTCTGGTAAATATTCAAACAAGAAAATGCAATTAACTTACTTATAATATGAAGGTCAGTATTTTATTTAGTAAAAATAAAATGTATATTAATATGTTTATCAAACTTTGAAAAAAACTAAGTAATTTTCTTAATTAATATGCAGAAAGTAAATTTAAAAACGTTATGTTGAAATAACTAAAACGTTATTAGTCTAAAAAGTAAAGTACCTTATAATAACATAGATCTGTTAAAAAACTATGAGCCTACTATTCACAGACTCACAAATAATAATTATTTGAAAACAATTATTATGATTATTAAAAACTTTGTATAAAATCTAAACTATTATTACATTTATTTTTAAAATAATTATCTAAGAGTTGTAAAACAAATACCTTCGAGCAATATTTTTATTTAATTTATTATGTTGTAAATGATACTGTTTTATACATTTATATAGTCATGTACATAAATAATATTAACAAGTAAAGTGCAAAAATATCAAGACTTAAGAACCACAAAGTATAAAAAATCTTTATAAATTAATAAAATTCTATCCTAAAAACAAATTCATTTACAAGTTTATCAGGATAAGTGGATTTAGATTTAAATTTGTTATTAAAGCATAGCTTTATTTAATTTAAGCTTATTTTAATCTGGCATTTGTAAAGTTTATAGTTTTAGTTTTTTCGTAGTCAAAGTTCAAGTCATACAAAAGTATAAAGCATCTTAAATATTAATTTAAATGAAATTTAGTTTCTTAAATATTCGTGTTGATCAAATGAGCATAGAACATAATCTCACAACAATTTGACAATGTCGGAGACATTCAGCTGTGAATGGTTTAGCTGTGTCAGTTTTTTCAACTTTATCCATTAACGGTCGCTTCAGTACTTTGTACTTAAGCCCGCTTGGTAAATCTCAATCGAAGTTTCTCGCGACTATGCCTGCCTAATGAAGGACGAAACCGGTCGTAGGATGTCTCGGAATCTCGGATGCTATTGTTCTTGATCGTGTGGTGAAGTTCAATATCTGTTAAGTATTCGTGCTTAACCAACATTAAACCTATTTTTTAAGACTCCAAGTTTATATAAATAGTAAAGTGTCAAAAGTCAGAACAGTAATTATTTGTTTTTATAATTCATTTTCATAGCATTTTAAACAAACAACTTATAAACAAGAATTTTACTGCAGATTATATTACTCCGAGTTTATAAAAAATAAAATATAGCCTTTATGTGGCAATAACCGTATCGCCCAAAAGTACTCAAACATGAAATTTTAAATATTTAGATAAGTTTATTTTGGATTTAGAGTTTAATTTTCCTGACAACCCCGCTGTAAAGTAATAAAAATGTTGTGTTTTTTTAGGAATATCATTTGAAGTTCGTTATAAAAAATATGAATTAATATAAACTTATATTTAGTAAAATGTTTTTCTAAAAATTTTTTACTAGTAATTATAAATTAGTTTTTAATTTAACAAAATCTGAGTTTTTTAGTAAAAAAAACACTTAATTTTAAGAAGTTAAAAAATATTAAAACATTATTCAAGACTACATCAATAAAATAAAATAATTTATTTA
The DNA here is from genome assembly GCF_965202585.1 of Thalia democratica. Classification (NCBI taxonomy): domain Eukaryota; kingdom Metazoa; phylum Chordata; class Thaliacea; order Salpida; family Salpidae; genus Thalia; species Thalia democratica. Next base: position 68,637,307 of record NC_139165.1, read on the forward strand.
ACTGTACTAAAAAGAAAAGTTAAAGACTATTGCCATCATTAAAATTGAAGTAATACCGTTTCGGCGATGAGCCTATCTCTTCTTATTAGTTTAACAAGGTCGCTATACATAACTTTACCTTCTGAAGCATATTTCTAGAGGTTCAAATTTGCGTTAAGTTTTTTAAGAACAGATTTATGAAAAATTAAAAATAGGAAGCAAAGCAATCACAACCGCTAAGTTTTAAAAACTATGTTTTTGGCAAACTATAGGAATCCTGCCTTAGAGACAGAATGATACAGGTAAAGTTAATTGTACTGGTTTAACCTAAATTGCTTTTTTGGTACCAATGTAGTTTGTATTCGTAAATTTCGTTTAGTTAAACTAACGTTTAACTTAAGCAACATTTTTATAACTGGAATGAAAGAAGAATAAAATTATTTGCTTAAACCTGGAGTTTTATAGCTCATAAGTTTTAAGAATTTTATTTTTGGTTAAAAATGTATATCAATTATTTTTTTGCGAACTATCTATATAATTAAAAAAAAAAAGGTGCTCAATCTAGTCACACACCATGGATACAGTTTAATGTCTTGCATAAGACAAATTGAATAGGTTTAGTGCTATTAATCCAAAAAACTTTCTTTCAAAGCTTTTTTTACGTCAGGTCGCTTGATGTTTATTTTTGATGATTTTTTTTCGTGTTTACTAAATAGTGTTGTGTACAATTTACATTTACTTTACAGTGCTTTTACATTTACTTTACTTAAACAATTATGCTTTGCTAAAAAATGAAAATGCGGGTTAAATTTTACTTAGTGAACACTAAAATGTTTTGTTTCTATACAAGCTAATTATCATTTTGTAGTTTATACTTTAATATTTAACTGTATGGTGAGGTGCTTGACCTTTGTTTTTATATCTAGTCAAAAATAAAAAGCGTTTGTTATTAAAGACCCTAGCGAAACAAGTTCACTGAAATATATAATATAACAAATTTAAAAAGTACTCTTTCTTTATTACACTAACACATGTTTCTTTGTGTTAACGATTTAACTTACTCTAATGGAGCTATGAAGTTCAAGAAATACTAGGCATCAAAACCTGAATCACTTGAACAGGACACACAAGAAGAAAAATAAAATAAACTTATATTTATTAATTTAGGATAAAAAATAAATAAAAACAAAAAATTAAACAAAGCTAAATTTATAAAGAACTAATTTAAACATATTTGTTTATATAAAAGGCAAAAACTTAGTACGTATAAAAAAGAAATAGTAAATGCACATCCATAAGAAAGTACAACCAAGTAGATGACCTTCCAGAAGCATTATTTACAAGACATAACACGTTTGTAAAAAGTTAATAAAAGTAAATTAAGAATCTGTTAGGGGAGAGGCGTAGGTAAAAAAGAATATTTAATATTATGAAAAGAAAAATGAAAGATCTGTGTTTAATTTATTTGAAATAATTGTTATAAAAACTAAATTTATCTTTTTTATTTGTTTTTAGTGGAAAGTTATTTAATTTTACAATATTCATAATATTCAAATTAAATCTTTTAAGCTGTAAGCGAAAATTTACAAGAAATTTTTAAATACATTAGATTTATGTGGGCAATATGATAAAGTATTATGTGTATCAATTCTATATTTAGAGTTATTTAATTCTTGAATTTATGAATTGTTGGGCTAGTAACTTGATATTAAAATGTTAAAATATATATGTGGCACTTAAATAACAGATCAAGTTCCAAAAACTAGAATTTTCATGATAGTTTCTGGGGACCATATCTAAGAAGTACATACTTTGAAAAAATTGTGGTATTAGAAAATCTTTTATTTATAGATAATGCAACTACAAGTAATCTAATAGGTTATGTTGTTTAATCTGCTTATATTCCTAACCGGGAGCCAACCATCAAAGGTTGGGAAAAATGTCAGTTTAAATTGTAGTTTGTCAGTCTAACTTTGCAAGTTTTTTGTACAAATTCTAAATTAAACTATTTATGGTAATGTTTTTTTTTGACATTATATTTAGTAGATCAATTGTTATAAATTAAGATACTAAAGTTTAAGAAATAGTTATTTGTGTTGTAAAATTTATCTAAAATTATAGTAAAAAAAGTTTTAAAAAACACACTCAAAAGTTAGGATTAGCAATATACAATTAACTGCCTGGATCTTCCAACCAATAGAAATATCTAACCTTTTTTTTTTTTTTTTTGGGTTAAAAATAATTTGTGAAAATCAAATAAAACTAATTTTTTGATAAGATATAGGTAGAAATATGTTTCTAACACAGTTTTTAGTACACAATAGTGATTATATAATGATGTTTCTAATAAAATTTTGCTATTTTAGAGTTTTATAATTTTTAAATATTACTAAATTTCAAAGCCCACTAAAACTTTTTTTATTAAAGCTGGCCTAGACTAAAAAAATTTCCCACCCCTACTAAACAAGGTTGCCACAAATTCAGGATAACTCAGAATAGTTTAAAATTTTAGGAAAGCTCTGGATACTTAAAAGTTTTTTGAGATTTTTTGTAAAAAACTTAAGATTGTTTTTAAAATCAGGCTATTTATAGTTGATTCAGTTTCAACTATTTTTATATTATACTGTTAACTTGTGTTCTTTTATTTCATATTAAATTATTTTACAGTTTTAAATATAATTGTTAAGTAGAAGTTTAATTCCCTATGACCAGCGCTACTTAGATATCACAAAGATACTTTTTATAGTCTTTTGTAAACAAAAAGTGTAACAGCGTACATTTTAGTTGTTTTTACAATAAAATATAAATCTATTTAAGCAAAAAACAGTGGTACTTAACATCTTAAAAGTTTTGTGGACAGTTAATTACTGATAAAAGTTTTGTTTTTATTATAACTTTTTTTTTAGTTAGTTTTGGTCTAGCTGTTTTTATAGTTGCATGAAATAATAAAATTTTATAATAGCTATTTAAAAGTAGATCAAGACTGATTTTGTATATAACTAAACATAGTATTTTATCCAAAAATTTATTTGTGATTACTAAAATATTCAAAATGCACAGTGGTTTTAAGATAACTAAGCCAAATGTAAAATTATAAAAACAATATTTCAAAATAAGCTTTGTACTCACTCAAACTATTTTTTGGGCACTCTGCCTAGTTTGTTACCTCAAATAGTAGAAAACCTGGTTAAATCTCTTTAAAAACTTCTTATGCAGCTGATACCTTATGGAATTCTGTAAGGTGTAGTAATTAAGCTTGTAATTAAGTATTTTGAAATAGAATTTCGAAAACAAAATTTTTGAGATGTAACTTACAAAGATGTCAAAGACTCATAATAAAATTTATAAAAAAAAACTAAAGCTCCTTAAAAAGTACTTGGATATATATTATTTAAATCGATTCAAAACATTAGAAATTTATTAATTTTGAATGTATTTGTGTGCTGAAGGATATCCATTAAAAATAATAGTTATAAAGTATAACTAAATTGTTTTTGGTGGCCACTAAGTTTTTGATAAATAATAAAAAACTTTTATCACTTTTTGTAGGTAGTTGTAATATGATCAATAACAGCATACAAACTTAATACATTAAATATGTTTATACCAGCTAGATAATACAATGTATGCTTGATGCACACTATAATACTTATAGTTTTTATTTTTATAACTAATAAGAAACAAATTTGGTTAGTTTATGCCTAAAAATCTTTGAATCAAGTAGGTAATTTAAATTATTTTTTTAATTGTTGCAGCAGTTATTTTTAAGTTAAATTTAAAAACGTTATGTCAGGTTGGGATGAATACTGTTCAAGATGTGCTAGTCAGAACCACGACATTAAATACCTTGCTGTATTTGGAGCAGCTCCATTTGCACCATGGGGCTGTTTTACTAAAAATGTTTCTGTAGACCCTTCCTGCGTTGCCAATATAATTAACTTGTTGAACCAGGATGAAACCTTGCTACATAAGAATGGAATTATGTTACAAGAAGGAGATGTAAAAAAGTATTTGTATGTTAAGTCACTTCCATTTGATAGTGGTAGTTGTGTAGTTGCAAGACTTAAAAACTCTAGTGACAAAGAACATTTGTTAATGTTTCAGAATCAAAAAAATGTTTTAGTTTGTATCATTGGTGAAAGTATGACCTCATATGAAGGAGCTGAATATTTAAACAGAATTGCAATTACTTTGTAACTTTATTGTTTAAGTATTGTTCTCTAGCCTTTTAACTTTTGCTTGGTTTCATATTTTTGTAGTTAGCTAGTTTATCTTTAAGTTATCTTTGATTTATGATTTGTAAATTTATTTTGTTCAGAAATTTTTATTCCACTAGTTAGAAACAAAGCACATACTGTCACTAACTTTCTTTATTGTCATTACCTATAGGATAGTGAAGAACTTGTAACCTATAGATCTTAAGTTTCTAGCATGAAAGTTGTAAAAAAGTTACTTGTTCACAAATTAAAATAACTTGTAAAGGATTAAATTAAAATATTGTTATTTAAAGTCTAAACAGAAAAAAATATGTTTAGAAGTACATTACAGGTGTAATCATTTTGGTAAAACTGCATATTTACACTTATTATTTTTTATAATTGCTACAAGGTTTTTTTTAATTCTGAGTATATTAGCAAAAAAAAATGTCAAATGCTATACCTAGCCAAAACAAGATTTCGTTCACAAGGGAAGCAATGGGTGACACCATGAATGCCAGCAATCTCATCAGGAGAACTAAGACCAAGTCGACTCTCAGAGTGAGAAAGAGCAGAACTGTCATGAAGACAATTGGCTTCACCACATTTGTATGGGTTAAAATATTTTGCATCAGAGTCAAGCAGAGAGCCGAAGTGAGGAAAATGATGTACTATAAGCAAAGGAAGGCATCATCTCGAAAGCCTGTAACAGCTGCTAAAAACACAGGACAACCATTCGAGCCTACTGTTGAACCAACTTTCAGATTGCAACCTAGAGTTGAACCAAAAATGGGTGCTTGTAAGAAAATCATTGACAATTATTTGAATACAATTTTTCAAGGTAGTTTTAATTTTACTCCTTTATGAAATTAGATATAGAGTACAATTTTTTTAACTCTATAAAGTTTTTAGTAAAAGCTAACTAATTTAATAACTGTAAAGTTTAATAGTTTTATTTTGTCACACTATTTAAACTTAAATTAGTATTAAAAACATGAACATTTTTATTAGAATAAATCTTATAAATAAATTATATACATGTTTTGTTATACATGTTTTACAAAATTATAGTATACATTTTAAGCTAGAGTGTGCTGCTAATTTAAAACATAATCAAAAATTAAATCTGAGTTAAAAAGTTTTTTATCAGAAAATCTTTTGACTATACAATGTTTTGAAAGTCTTTTAACTTTAAGTTTTTTATCGAGTATCAAATACTAGAATAAGAATTATATATCTTGAAACATTAAACATCATCTGATTATTCTGCACTCATTAGTATGATTTAGGTTGTATTTCTTGTTAACCTAGATTTACTGAAAAATCGACAAAAAAGTACACCTGTCTAGTTGATCTGTATAAATTTTTTTTCTAAAATAAAAGTATATCAGCTTGTTGAGTATCCTCATTGAGTTAATATTGTTAAAAGATTTTACAATTAAAGTAAATAAAAATTTAGACAGCCAAATTTTTTCAGGAGTATTTTGGAAAATAAAGTAGTACTTAATTAAACATTTTATATCAATTTTTTATAAATGTTTTAAAATATCTTCAAAAGCTGTTTGCATTTACAGAAGCTTAAATTTCTTAAATACTGTGTTCGTTTAAAGTACTAGTATTTTAATTAGGTAAAATATTATCTTTCATCCATAAATTTTGGTTTAGTTTTTATCCTTCATTGGTTATTCTATGAAACAACAAAACAATTTTTCAAAAATTTTGAAAACAAATGTGATATAATACTTATCAGGCAATTTTGTTGAAGTTCTTTTCTCAAACTATCGGTACATATATTTAGTATTGCTACAGTTTCGTAGATTTTTTTCAAAAAAGATGAGCTCTTTAAATTTAGCGATTGTAAAATTTAGCTTTTTTTGCATTTGGTTCGTCAAGACGACTAGACTCTTAAAGATCTAAGAGTAAAAAACAAATTTACAATCTTAAGATTTGAAAAATATTATACTATGGTAACTATGCTGTAAAGATAGATAAATGTTATAGTTTAATCTTGAGTACAAATGTAGAAGCATCTATAATTACGATCATCATATTATTTTATTTCAGATAAAAAATAATTTTTTTCAAAAATCTGATATTTTAAGCTATTAATATTTGTTTTATCTGTGCATCTAAAAAAAAAATGTATTATATTTGCACATGTTTTTATTTTTTTAAAGAATTACTGGTTTTAGCCTTGTATCAAATTTTTAACTTTTTGTTTAAAACTGTTGCAAACTTACAAATTAAAATTTACACTTTACTAATCTTACATACTTATTTGGAAAGCTTTATACAGTCAGTTTATGTATTTATTAAGTTGGCATATTTAATGCTTAGCTTAAAATAAAGTTTTTAATTAAAAGTTAGTGATCTTTCTTAAACAACATAATTGGTTAATATTTTTAACTTTTAGTTTTTGTGTATTGAAGTGAAAATCGATTAATGATGTAAATAAAAGCTAGTTTAAATAGTAAAAATTTGAAGGGTATGTTGTAAGACAAGTTTAAAGTATAATTTATTTCAATACTTAGATGAAGTTTAAAATCTATTATAAAACCTTAGTAAGTGTTTAACCATATTTTATTAAAATAAATTAAGAAGTTTTTATAACTGCCAATAAAATAGTATAAAACCATATTAGAAATACTTTGTTGTTCAAACTTTGTTTGGTCACGATGAAATATTTTAATTATTATGAACTTTTTATTAAAGACATTTTGTGTGTAGATCTGGAGTAGTTGTATATTTTCTATTGTATATAAAGAAATATTCACTATTTTAGTTGGCATTATGTGAAGAATTTTGAAAGTTGTTGAAGTTTGTTCGTTTGAAAACTGTAGTTAGTTTTTTACATATAAAATTATCCTGTGTTCATTAAGTTTGATTAATTATTACACTTTGTTATTGTATGACATATTTACAACTTATTTTGTACTAAATACTTATAATTTTATTTTAAAAGTAGTATTAAATTCAGCATAAATAAATATTTTAATTTTGCTACTTTATATAAATACTGCACAATTTTTTTTTTGACATATCAAATATGTCCTTACTTTAAAAATATTTCTAAAGCTGTTAAACTTTAGAATTTAAATTTTTTTAATAGTTATTATTTGCTGTAAAACTGAAACCAATTTTTTCATTAAAGTTTATTGTTGTGCTTGTTTTTATATAAGTTGCGTTCTTTTTAGAGGACAGCATATAAATTGTGATGAAAAATCAATAAAATATATATAAGGTATAAGTACGACATGCATAATTTATTTTGAACATTAAAAATTTGTATTCTTCTGATCGTTAAAATTGTTGATTTTTTGTCATTTAATTGTACCTTACACATTTTAACCCATATTTTTTTAATTCTATGCTTTCAGTTTACATTTAAACTAAGTACGATCTCAAAAAATAATAACGTTTGAGAGTATACCAACTAATAATTTTAAATGTCGAAACATGGTTTGCCTAGTTCAATATAATGAAACAAGGGTGAATAATAGCAAGTTGCCGAGTTCTATTGTTTTTAAAAAAATCAATAAAGATACTAGCAAGAAATCTTAAAAACAACTTACACAAATGAAAAATGTTACAAAATTTAAAATAAAAATTTTAGATAAAGAATATGACTCTAAAAGGCCATGGGTTCAACGTAGAATGAGCATTATTATTGCTGAGGATCTTAGAGATGAGATCAGAGCTCATTTCCTTGTACCTGAAAGATACAGAATCGTTATTTGGGCTTTAGTTGGCCAGAAAAATCGGCAAGGTTTTTGTTTTACAAGTAGTAATCGTCTAGTATTGTTATTCTCGAGTTAAAATTTGTTACTTAATTCGGCTGAGATTTAACTTTGTTTTGATGTAGTTTTATGTTATTTGTTTTAAAAATAATAATTATAATGTACTAACATCAATACACGAGTACTGTAGTTTTTATTATATTTTACTTATTTTATCATAATATTTTTTTTTTTACTTTAGTTATGCTTAAAGTTGTAAACTACAGTTTTAGATTATCTTATTACAAATTATAGATATAATTTATAACAAATTTTTAGGTATGCAAGTCGTCAGTAGGTCGCTTTCTGACACACAAACTGATAGATTTGTCGAGTGCAAATTTGAAAATAAAAGCCTGGTCGTTATTGTCACTTTGTACTGTTTTTACTACGAATAGTTCCATTTTAATTCAAACCTTTCACTGTGAATCTCTAAATCATTCACTGTATAGTTGTAAACCATTTGTTCTCTGACTCTTTCATCTTTTTAAAATCACAGATTATTCTTATAGCTAACTAAAATTTGATCACTTTTGAAAAACACAACATATAAAGACTCTTTTTACTTCAAAAAACTGAGTACAAATTTTGCTTTGTGTAATATTTTCTTATACGAGTTAACTTTATTCTAATACTATTACAGTAATTGTGAATTAATAAAATTCCAGAGAATTTTCTGCTCACTAATGATGACTGACTTATGTTTATTTGTTTTATAGTAAACTGCCACCTAGGTACGCACTTCCTATATACGAACTGCCGGTATGTTACGCACTTATAGCTGAAATACGCTGTGTTCAATCCAAACTGCTAATTTGAAAAGTTGTAATACATAAGTATTAGATATAAAATAAGTTAAAACTAAAGAAACTAAAAAATTAGCTATCATGTTACAAATTGTATATCAAATCCAACAAATAAAATATTTGTTTAACGAAAATGACGAATAGTTTAATTTAAATTTGCATACCCCATGATTTAAACATAGAAAAAAAACTTTAAAAGTCATACAAAATTTTGATAAACGGAAATAATGAAGAGTGCAATTAACATTTACATACCCAATGATTGAAACACAAATGTATAATGCCAATAAAAAAGCGATATTAATGATAAAAAAACCATTAAGTTTACATTTATTTAAAACTGGATGATTTTGAAAACATGTTAGTATAGGTTGTCGTTTGGGTTTAGCAGACACGTTTTGTCGTCGGTAGCTCTTTTCAAATACTTTAGATGGTTTTAAAAACTGATTTTATCATTTTAAGCTTTACTGATGTGTTTTCTACCAAGACAACCAGTTATAATGCAAAAATTGCTAAATAAAGTATACTAAGCAGGAGTAAAATTTTATAAGTCTAAACTAGTGTTTTTGAATAAACACAATGTAATAAAGAACGATTAACATTTTACAAATCTTTATTAATCTAAAACTATTAATTAATTGTATGTACTAAACAAATTTTAAAGGTACAAGGAAATAATACAAGATAGATTAAAAAACTTCGTGGGTTGAATATAAAAAGATACAAGACTTCTAATATAATTTCAGCATATATCTTTATGGTGAAAGTTTTTGCTTTGGGGGATTTTGCTTAAGTACTCATTTATAAACGTTAGTAGCTTTTAACATGTTTGTAATAGGTAACTAAGAAAAAAAGTTCCAAGGTACTCACTTTTGCGCTGGGCGTACTTTGGTGACAAGTTAAGGGTAGAGGGGGTAAATAACCTTTTTCACAATTTAGTCTTATTTTATTGAGTTTTAACTAAGCTACAACTTGCTTTTTATTAGTGATGTACCGGACTCACTATCCGGGTCCGGCCGGATATTGCCGTTTTTGTCTGATATCCGGCCGGATCTTGATATGAAAAAAAGTCTGGATCCGGTTCCGGCCGGATTCTAATTTGAAAAAAAAAAGTCCGGATCCGGCCGAATCCTAACTGAGATCCGGCCGATTCGGATCTAGTTGGTAAAAAAGAGCATACAGAAAAGTATTTTTTTTTAAACAAACCCTTTGTAAATTAAAAAGAGTCATTTTCGTCAGTTAAAATTAGACACCTACCGTGATTGGCTCATTTTGAACACGTGACTAATTTACATTTGTTTACATTTAAACTATGAAATAAACATTTCAGAAAAGCAACTCTTTACCTATGTTGTAAAATTAAAAACTTTACTACCAAATCGTTAGGCTAGTTTTAAGATTTTTTGAAAAATTCAGGCTAGTTTTCTTTTAGATTTTGAATGAGTTTAAGCTGATCCAGTTTTCAATGTTTTGTAATTTTCTAGTTAATTTTGTTCAAGAACTTGATTTTAGATTGGTAATACTATAGGGGGGTCCTCCTTGATTTTTACAAGTTGATCTTATTTAATAGATTTTAATTTTAGATACCAGATTTTTTTTTTGTGATGTACTTCATCTTTCTATCAATTTTCCTTATACTAAATTTAAAGTTATTCATAGTTTTTTTTAGCTTTTATAGAAATGAAATTTTGAAACTACAAATGTAAGCTCTACTTTTTAAGTGAAAACTAGTTATGTACCGGACTTACTATCCGGTTCCGGCCGGATTCTAATTTGAAAAAAAAAGTCCAGATCCGGTTCCGGCCAAATCCTAATTTGAAAAAAAAGTCCGGATCCGGCCGGATCCTAATTTGAAAAAAAAAGTCCGGATCCGGCCGGACCCAAAATTGTGGGTCCAGTACATCACTACTTTTTATAGATCTCTAAAACTTAAAATAAATTTTGAGTTATAGCTGGTCGAAGTTAAAGACTACAATAGGTTCCTTATGGGAGACGCAAACTAAAACAGCGAATAACTAGAAATCACTAAAAATCTATCTTCTCCTACGTTTTTTTAGATAACTACCTAGAAGATAGATTTTTATTGAAATTGTCTTTTTTTGTCGTTTTAGTTTGTTGCCTCCGACTTTCAAATGCTACTTTATTTAAGTTGCAAGTCATACTGTTGTTTATAACAGTTTGCTTTTACTTTGTAAATTTTTTCATTTTATTGGATACGTTTTTGTGAATAATTAATTTTAAAGACAAAAAGATTCATTGAAATGTTTTAAACCAAACTTTTTTATTAGATACAACTAAAAAAATAACTGCTTTACAAATATGAATATTAGCGCATTTATATTCAGATTTTCACACTTAATTCAGTTTGTACTAGTTTAGTGATCTACAGGATACAACTATCCAGAAAATTCTTTTTTAGATCCTGATTCAGCCGGATCCACAACTCAAAAAATTATCCAGACACGACTGATCCTAATTTTAAAACATCGGGATCCAAATGTTACGGATACGATAGATCACTAAAGGCTGATTAGAAAAAAAGTAATACACATATTTAAGGGAAAGTTTTGAAACCTACACTAGATACTCTGGAGCTAGAAGTAAACAGCAAAAAAAAGGTCTTAGGTGTATTTGAAAGTTATCTTGAAATTACACAAATAGGTTAATAGGGTACTAATTTCAAAATAAAATCAGAATCGGCCGGATCCTGACTTTAAAATAATACTTGAATCCGGCCGAATATTAGTTTTATGGATCCGGTAGATCACTGTATTGATTAAATGTTAGATTTTATAAAAACAACATTTACTAAAGATAATTAATTATTTGTCTTTCAACTAAAAATCAAGTTAAGTTATTCCGTAAACTTTAAGAATCTAGTTCAAAACACGTTTTAAGAGTTATGATTATAACAGCTTTAAATTCTAAAAATAACCATTGCAAATAATTTAAGAACAATTTTACAAAATTTTAGTACAGTCAAGTAGATTATTTAAAAAATATATTACTTTAAGATTGGAGTCAATAATCAATATAAATTTTGTTAATTCATTCCTAAAAAAAAGATGAAAAATCCAATTTAAATTATCACAACTCATCGATATGATTTTAAATACTTTAAATTGTGAATCGTTTTTGGTCAAAATAAGGCAGATATAAATTACTTACATAGATCTTCGATTATTATAAGTAGAATAAATATAAGTGTTTGTGTTGAAACATTTTACAGCATGTTGTGAATAGTTTTTGATTTACATTTTATAAGTCAGTACTAAGGAGTTTTTATAAGTATGCTGGAGGCAGCCATAAATACTTATACAAGCTAACTACAAGTTTTTTTAAATTTATCAACTAAAATAATACAAACAAAATTCTATGAAATTTTATTATTCATTATGCCAGACTTACTTTACAAGGACAAAGAGCTTACAAAAATAAGTTTCAAACAAACTGATTAAAAAACTTCTATTAACCATTTTTAACCTATCCTCAACAGTTCAAACATGTTGTAACTTTATTGGCCTTAACAAATTTGATCTAATTGAGCGTTAACTAAAAAAAAATAAAATAAAAGTTTGTATCATCATAATCGGGTTTTTCACTCACCGAGGCAAAAAAAAACTTAAGCAACATTACTAAAAGAATTACTTATCCTTTGCTGCGAGAAAGCAATTTACTTTTATGTTGTCTTTACATTTAGCTATTTAATATATTTAAAGAATTACTAAGATCATTATTATAAGTATACACTTTTACACTCTATATCCACGCAAAACTATAAAACATATTCAATAAAGGCGTAACATATTTAAAATACAAATTGCTAAAGACTTAAAAAGTGTAAAAATATGAATGGGAGTGGACATATCTATTTTTTATATTTATACAACATTATTTAGATTTATAATATATAAAAACAATATTCTTTTTTATTTAGATATTTTCACTAGCTTAAACTTAAATCTTTTTATTAAAACACTTTTTATTGCAAGGTAAACTTTAATTTAGATTATATTTCAGCACTCTAATAAACAACAATATAAGGCTGGGAGCAAATCTGAAAATTTTACCTAATAATTGAAACCAAAAATAATAATTACAAATAAATAAAAACTTTATCTAAAATCCTAATTAAAAACCAACACAATTCCATTTAAGTTCTAACAAAATCTAGCCTGAGTTTCTTAAAAACTCCTGTATAATAGAGCAATTTAACTTTATTCCTGTAAACGATCTTAAAGTTAAAACAAATTTTAAGATATAGCTAAAAAAATCAAATTAGAGGTTTTAAATTCAAGTATGAAAGGTTCTTCATGCACCGGAGTTTACGGCCAAAAATTTTGAGCGTATTTTTTGTCGTCCAAGAAACTATAATATAAGAACTAAATATTATATGAACTGTTGAAAAAAGAGCAGGTATGAATTCATAAACACATTTATTCGAAAAAAATTATTATCAATATTCACCTTAATGGTTTTATTTTAAAGAAAAGTTGCACAGAACAAGCATGTTATTGTCTACTTAAAAATATTTCCTAACAAAGCTTTATATAAAAATGTTTAACTTGAACTTCTAAAACTCAACTAGTATGTTTGAGCACAACTTTGTTTTATGTAAAATTAGCCAACTAAAAAGCCAATAAAATATTAATAATATGTTTAGCTAATAAAAGTTTAACTTTTACACGCTGAATCAATGAATTCCCCATCCTTCAGCAAAACCTTCGCATAACAATTGGCAACATCCTGCCGCTGAGAGAGGACTTCTGCTCAGTTGAACTGTCTTCTCAGCATATGATGTGTCAACCTGTAATTTAGATTTTGTTTTTATATTGCACTTGATACATATTCGAAAAAATTTACACTGTTACTATAAGTATAAAAGAAAGATATTTAATTCATTTATTTAAACATGTTTAAAATAATAAGTATACTGCTGAAATATAAATAAAGTTTGTAATACAAGAAAGTCTTTTTAACTTAAGTTTTGAAGTGAATTTAATACAAAAAAAGTAATCATAAAAGCGAACTTAACAAAAACTCGACTGCATTCAAATAGAACTAACGTCGCCATGAGCTATGGCGCCAATGATGACAGCAACGGGGTTGTTGTCTTTTCTCACAAGATCTTCTGCGTGCACCAAATTTTGTGGTTTATCCTCGTATTCTGCCCCAATTATTTGGGTTCCTGGGGGCAAGTGGTCGGTTATTGGACCCTTTATTATCTACAAAAAAAATCAAAATATATAAACACTACCAACTTACTATCAGTAATTACCTATTGCGTTGGTAACAAGTTTTATTTTAATAAATAGTATACAGCAGTAATTGAGTTTCATCTTTAAATAGTTTTAAATTAAATATAGCAGTAACTTTTAGTAATAGCCTACTTTTTACACCAATTTAACGAATCATTTTTATATCTAATAACTTTTCTAACCTAATAAGACTTTTTATTAAATTTGAAAAGATAAAACAGTTAGAAAAGGTAGCAAAACATAAATTTTAGTTGCTTAAAGATTTCGAACTTTCATTTAAGAACTACTAGAATCGACCTTTTAAGAGTAAACGTTTAGTAAATAAAAATAAGCTGAAAAATTACTACTTTAGTTTTTTTGCTCGTTTGCATGATACTCATTTGATTAAAAACTACTAGCATCTATTATTCTAAAGCAGGGTTTTCAAAAGTAAACCACAAGCTGCAACGGGGGGCTGAAGAGTGGAAGGGTTATAATTTGATACTTACACTAGATAATATGGAAAAGATGATGAAAAGAAAAAGTTTTAAGCATATTTAAAGGTAGTTTTGAAAGATATACCAGATATTTCTGAGGTGTTGATGAAGGGCAAAAAAAAAAGGTCTTTAGCGTTTTTAGGACTAGTTTTTTTCAAAATAATATTCGAGGGGTCCATAGCTTTTTTTATTTCTTCTAAGGAGGCCTTATGAAAAAAGGGTTGAGAGACCTTAGCAGGGTTCGTGCGCGAATTTTTTTTCATTTAGCCTGACTGAGACCAATTTAGCCTGACATTTTTTCAAAGTATAGAAAATCCCCTTTAAAAGTCATTTTAGGTATTGGGGGGTCTTAATTAGTACTATTGTAGTCTCCGACTTCAACCAGCTTTATCTCAAAAATATTTTGAGCTTTAAAAATCTGCAAAAAGCAACCCATAGCTTAGTTACAACTCAATAAAATAAGACTAAATTGTGAAAAAGGTGATTTACCCCCCTGTGCCCTTAACATAACAAATTCTGTGATAAGTTTTAAAATAAGTATTATATCTAATATATTTCTAGTGTAAAAATTTAATGAATATTACTAAACACAATTGTTTAATTTAATTGAGCACTAAGTAAAAATATTATAACCTAAAGATTTATATTAAAATGAAGTGCATTGTGGTGTTTTATTAAAATTTAAAATGAAATGCTTACACGACTATTAAAATTCAAACAAACAGCTAAGTTGTTGAACTTAACTGTAATGTTTAAACTGTTCTTTTTCAATGAAATTTTATAATTATGACTTACATAATCTACTTAAAACAAATAATGAAGTTCCTTAAATTTTTTTTAGAGATTCAACAAAAGGTTTTAAGCATTTATTTTTACAAATACTGACTGAGTTTGTCTTTAATAATAAAATCTTTATTTAGAAATAAATTCACATCTCAATTTGATCTTAAAAAGAATTCTCAATTTTCTTTTACCAAAAATATTCAAGCATTTGAACTGAGAAAAACTGAGATTCTCAAATTTTTAAATAAAAAAACTGATTTAGCCTGACGTTTTTTAACTTTTTTCAAAAAAACTGATTTAGCCTGACGCGCACGAACCTTGCCTTAGTCTACAGCCATATATAAACTATCATATAAAAATTAAAGACATAAAAATTTTTTGTGCTTCTTACATTCTTCAAATACAACATGCACTAACTAACTAATTATACTATAGTTTTAAGGATTTTTATTTAAATTAATAAAAGTATTGTTATTTGAGTTGAGTTATATCTCTTTATAAAAATTGACTTAAATAACGTTGTTTAAAAAATAAACTTAAAGAAACTTTAAACATTCAAAAATATAAATTAGTCTAAGTAACAATTGTTTTTTTAATTGATATGAGCTTTAGTTGATCAACTTTAGCTATACCACAATATAAGTTATTAAATTTTTATATTAAACTTAAGTTTTTCTATCTTAAAATATTTTTTTATGGCTAATCTATAAAAATTATAGGCAAGTTGAATACTACAACAGCTTTCTATTAGAGTTGCCACTATTTTAGTCAAAAAAATCTTTCCTGAGTGACCTTAAACTGTCCTGATATTTTTCAAAACCTAATAAAAGGATATTTTTTACTTTAAAACATTAAAAAAATCAAAATATTAAACAAAATTCTTAATAAAATAACAAAATGGTTGTAATATTAAAACAATGTCTACTAAATATCATTCAAAATCTAGAAAAAAACAGGCCTGAGTTTTTCAGAAATCTAAAAACTATCCTGAGCTTTTTATAAAAAAGTACAAATATCCTGAGTTTGCCTGATATTTTCAAAAACTCTAAAATATTCTAAGTTATTCTGAATAAGCATCAACCAGACAATTTAAAATTCAAAGTTTATTACTTAACACTGTGTTTCATGCGTTTAGGCAATGATCACATCTAACAAACTTAGTTACCCTGAATATTCTGAGTGTGTCGCAACCCTACCATATTTAGTAATTATAGCAGGGTTAATACTCTTTAAGGCAGAAAAACTGAACTTAGCCTTAAACTGTCCTCAGTCATCCTGAGCTTTTTTCAAATTGAAAAAAAAAAACTTTTCAAAATCAATAAAAACCAAGCTTTTTAACAAAACTTTTTTTAAAATAATAAAATATTTAAAATTAAATCAACTAAATGTCATCCAAAAATGGCCTGAGTTTTTCAGAAATTTAAAAACTATATTGAGATTTTTAAAAACCAAGCTATCCTGAGTCAGCCTTTATAAAACTAATTCAAAATATCCTGATATTTTTAAGAATTTCAAAACATTTTGTGTGTCTGGCAAAACCCTGTTTTTTTTTAAGTTACACAGCAACCCTTTTAATACTTTTAACTTTCTTTTGACGTGCTATGGTTATTTATGATTAAAATTGCGCTCAACGGCTTAAAATTAAAAAATATTTAAACTAAAACATGAGTAAATTCAGTTTAAAACTACTTAATTTTTTTAATGGCTAAGTTCAAATATGTTATATTTTTATTTTCAAAATATGCTGTTCAAACAAGTGTCAAAATATAATACAAAAAAACATGAAAAAAAATTCATAACAAACACACTTAAATAGAATTTTTATAGAAATTAAAGTTTAAAATAATTATAACCTCCACAAGTTTATCACCAAACTTTTTATCTTCAGTTCTCACTTTAAGCTTGTGTAAAAGAAAGACAAACAGTTTGCAGAAATCATCAAATTTTCGAGGTATGTTTGTGTGAGGACTGATTTTAATGCAAATGTTCTTGTGTGTCCTTATGTACACCTTTATATATTATAAAAGTTTTAGGAAATATTAAATACATTGAAATAGAATAAACTATGAGACTTAAAGTAATCTACAAAATATATAGTATTTTAAGTAAAACATTGTAAGTTTTTCACCAACAACACAATATTTTATACATTATATATAGATTGTTATCAGGGTTGCCACTCGTTTTTTTAAATTTTTTTCCAGGTTTTCCAAATTTCTTCCAGGTTTTTGAAAGTACATATTTTTGGGTCTGTTTTTAGTTTTAAGTTAATTTCTTTTTAAGAAACTGTGTTAATTAGTATAAAAATATTAAAAAGATACTGTGAAGTTACTTTAAATGTGTTTTTTAATAAAAAATTTTTTGATGATGACAAAAAATCTTAATTATGTGAGAGATTTTTTGTATCAAATCAAAATTTTACAACAAAAAATAACGGTTTTCAAATTTTAATCACCTAGCAAGAAAACGCAATTTATAGGGATTTCTAGAGATTTTCATATATTTTTTAATTTTTTCCAGGGATTTTTCAGAATATTGCAAATTTTAGGAAATTGAAGGGATTTATAGGGAAGTGGGAACCCTGCTTATAGTAAAAAGATAATTAACATTTTTATAAAAGCATAAAACAAACATTAAGTTACCTGTAACAGATTAGCCCAATTAAGAGGACTGGAAAATAGAGTAATAAGACATTTGTAAACAATGTCAGGTCTTATTACGCGCTTATCTAACCCATGCTTAGCTATTATGTGTCCATGTTGATCGCAATTCAAGAGCTCATGACCTTTCTTTACCTGTTTTATATAATAAATATTTTAAGTCACACACAAAAAAAAGTATACTGTTATTTTAAGTATTTATAAGTGTATATGCAAAACTTTTACTTAAACCGACTTTTTAGATTAGCCAAAAAATGTAAATATAAAATGCAGAACTCTGCAACTAAATTTCTATACATGTCATGGTTTTTTTAATGAGCATAAAAAAATAATTATCAAAGCTGCATTTGAAAGAAATATAAAATATTCATTTATACTTTCATTAGTAAATTATTAATGAAGTTAATCAAAGTATATAAACTAACAAAAACTATACAAAGTAAAAACACAATTGCTTATACTGAGGAAGAAAAAAAGATTTTTGCAATTATCTTGTGCACTCTTATTGTGACTATTAAACAACCTAGTTAATCTAAAAACATATGAAGCAACTTTGTACAATTTAAGATATAACTAATATTTTATTAGTAGCCAAGGTAAATAAAAGCTATCAAAATAAATTTTGATTTATAGTCCCTTAGGGTTCAACTTTTTATCACTTTATAAAGTAAAAAATCAAGGCTAATGTCCTCAAAACTTTGAAAAATTCATTATAAGTCTATTTCCTCTTTTATTTTCAAAGCAATTAACTTCAAATATTTAGGAAATGTTCTTTTTAATAGTACAAATAACTTGCAAGTAGCAGATTTTCGAAAAAAAATATATATTAAATTAATAACTTTTTTTTTCAATTTTTTTTTTGTTTGTTAAAAAAAAGTTGTATACTAAAATTATATAAATTTGTAAAAGATAACTCTGACAAAGTTTTAAAAAAATGCTACAAAACTGAAAGAGGAGATAATTTTATTTTAATTGTTTTGTTTATTTAGTTTGTGCCTCCCATAAAAAATCCATAGAACCCTCTAACTTTGATCAATTTCTCAAAACTTATTCTAATATTCACCAAGCAGTAAAAAGTGTTTGGTAGCTTGATCAATTACAATCACTTTTTGCGAATCTGCACACATTGTTTCAACAGAAGTGTGTAACTAAGCAAGAGAACATAGCTAAACAAGAGGTAGAAAATAACCTATTTATTAGCTGCTTTCTTATTAACAGTTTATTAAATACATTTTAGAGACTTTTTTCTTATTGGGCTAACAAAAAATTTCTAAATTAAGGGCATAGGGGGGGTCCACCTTGATTTTTACAAGTTGGTCTTATTTTATTGAATTTTATCTGAGCTATCAGACATTTTTAACAGCTTGAAAAAATTCAAAAAAAATTTCGAGATATGAGCAATCAAAGTTGATGACATCAATAGGTTCCTTATGGAAGGCGCAAACAAAAAACGCAAAAAAGACCATTTCACTAAAAATCTATCTCCTCCTTCATTTTTCAACCAATCTTCTTTAATTTTTCACAGAAAGTGTATTATTAAATTTTAAAAAGATTGAATGCAGGAATTTTTGAAACTTTGAAAAATAAAATTTCTATAAAAAAAAACCACCTATTTTTTTTGTTTTTTTGTCTAAAATTTTAATTTTTCAATATTTTTAAAATTCCAAAATTCAAAGTATTTTAAACTATAAAAGGAACGTTTCTTGGAAGTTTGAGGTCTCTAGCTCAAAAAATGAAAGAGGAGGTAGATTTTTAGTGATTTTTTAAATTTCCAAGAAAATTGACATAGAAAAATTTGCGGTCCATACGTTTGTATTGGAAAATTTTTATAAAAATTACAATATTTCAATAGTTAAATAAGATTTTTTAATTCTATAAAAACTGGCTTCTAAATTGTATTATAAGATCATATGTTATTTTAAGTGAAAAAAATGTTGGATCCCCCCCCCCCCCCCCTATGCCTTTAAAACTGTACATATATGTGAAAATTTTTTTATTAAAAATTGTATATGTTATAGAAAGTATTTTTTCTACTTTGTTCATTGCTCACCTAAGATTGAAATTTTTTTGCATGGTATTAGAGATAAAAATTTATTTTTCACATAATTAGACAAGTTTAAAATAAGGTGGCCAAGGAACAAATTAGCTAAAAACAAGATATTTATTGAGTTGAAATGAAATTTTATTTCAAAAATATTGTGAGGAATTGTTCATTGTAACTTGTTTGATTTAAAGGTATAAAGGGGCAGCTAAGACAACTAAAATATAAAAAGCAAAGCTTTAGAGTTCAACAGGTTACTTGTGGAAAGCACAAACTTAAAATGCAAAAATATCAATTTTATTAAAATGTATCTCTTTCTATGTTTTTCAAAATATATACTTTCAACTTGCTTTAAATATATAAAAAACTAAATGTATTGTTAACTAAAAACATACAATTAATGTACAATGTTTTAAAAAATTTAAAGTTTTTTTGTATTTTTGAGAGTTCTAAAATGCTAACCTAAAGAGAGTGCGTAACCAAACAAGTGCTAGATTTGCTAGAGATGACTTTTTGTAAAACATAAGACTAAGATTCAAAAAAGTGTTATACCCCACAAATCTTTGAGGCTAAAAGACCATCTTTAGTGACTAGCTTAAGTTAAATTAAACTTGCTTGAGGTATTAAGAAAATTAAAAAAGGTATATGCTAAAAACTGAAAGACATCCTATTTAACAATTTTAAATATGTAAATAAAAAACAATAACAAGAGATTATTATCTAAAATAGGAAAAATTAAATTAAGGAAAAATAAAACAAACTAATAAAAACTAGCCTGAGATATAAGAAAAACTTATAATTTAGTCTGAATTTTGAAACTTAAACCATTCTAAATGTGTGGCAACTCTGTTAAAGTATAAATTATGACTTTTAATTTTGAGCTAAGACTTAATATAATTTGTTTCTTTATAAAAATACAAATCATTTAAACTAATCATACAGTTTACTTTTTAGGGAAAAATAAAATAGAATTGAATACAACAAACATTCTTAGTTCAAGGTTATTATTATTCATTGAGTTGCTTTTAGATGAAATCTTATAACTACCCTGTTCGAATGGCAAATCTAAAACAGTAACAGTTGTCAAAACTTTAGGGCAAAAAAAGGCCCTACTTGTTTAACATATTTAGATCAATCAAAGTTGCTTAATGTTCCCTACTTGTTTGTAAAAGAGTTGTCACTTTTTTAGGCAAAAACGTCAGCATAAGTGACCAAAAACTAACTTAAGTTTTATCAAACTAGACTAGTCAACCTGATTTTGTGAGAAAAACAAACAATAAATAAAATAATAATCTAAAAATAATTACGACAAAAAAGACATATTTTGAAGAAAAAGCATAATGCAATAAAAACTAGCATGATATTTCTATAAATTAAACCAAACTATCTTAATAAGAAAAAATCCAAAGAAGCCTGAGTCATCTTATATTTTTTTTATAATCTGAAAAAGTGTAAAATTATCTTGAAATATTTTTACATATAAAATTAGCCTGAGTGTATGGCAACCCTAATAGTAGCCAAATTAAGTTTTTTGAAAATATACTTAGTTTATTCCACATCATAATAACAGTTTCTGTAGTTTTATAATAAAAAAACATATGCTACGAATTAATAAAGTGTGCATTGTAGAGTAGATTATTTTTAACTGTTTCTTTGAAGTAATGACATTTTAATACAATTTTAAATTAGCATACATTTCAAATACTAATTTAAGTTTAACTATCTGTTGGTTTAAATAGATTTAAACAAATTATCTATGACTTACTAAAACTAAGCTATAATGTATGTGTTTAATAGGGTTCACATACTAATATAAATTTATAATGAACAGATTTTTCTTTTTTGATCAATTGTGTACAGAAACTAAAATTTTGAGTACCATTACATCTAACAAAATAAAACAAAGTTTAAAGGAACTTGAAAACTAAAAAAAAAATTAAAGAAAACCTCATGAATTAGAATATTAGCCAATTCATATTAAACTTAGTACTACTGGAACATGTCAAAAGAATTCAAAGATTTAGTGATAAACTAATAATTTCTTCTTAAATTAAATTTATAAGAAATTCTTACCGCTACTGTTTCTAAGTGTGCTCCATCTAGTATCACAATTAGTTTTTTGCTAACTTCTTTTAATTTACTTCTTTTAATATAATGGTCATCAACAGGAAAATAATCTTCTTCTACATCACTGTCACTATCATATTTTCTTTTAGTCATTTTTTTATTTAATTAAACAAAATTATAACTCTACAAAACTACTTAAGTTATAAAAATTATAAAAGAAGAAAAAAGTAAATTTAAATTTATTACTTTTAGTAGCTAGCTTTTTGTTGACTTTATTTATTTTGAAACTACAATAGTTTAAATTAGTATTACAAACAGCCTGATTTTAATTTTGTAGAATATGTGGCTTTTTTCATTAGCAGTGTTACCACTCTTAAAGTCAAAAAACTATCCTTGATGTCCTTTAACTGTATTGAGTCATCTTAAGCTTTTAAATTTAAATCCAAAAAATTTATCAAAAGTAAATTTACTTTTTAAAATAAATAAAAATCTAGTTTTTAAACAAAATTAGTAATATAATATCCAAATACTAAAACTAAAAGAACGGAATCTCATTCAAGATATACAAAAAACTTGACTGAGATTTTCAAAAAATTTTAAAACTTTCTTGAGTTAAAAAAAACACCAATCCTTCCTGAGTCATCTTGAGATTATAAAAAGGTCATACTAGCCTGCGTTTCCTGAGACTTTCAAAAATTTCAAATTTTTCTGAATTATTCTGAGTGTAAAGGGAACCCTGCATTCAACATGCCTTATTCAAGTTATAAAATAAGGTAACATTAGCATAAGAAAATATTTGTTAGTAATTTAAATTTCAAAGTATAAAAGTTTAAAGAAAAATCTAATTCATAAATTAGGATAGAATACATATATAAATTTAATAAAACATTTAATGCTTAATTTAAATTCATATTTATGCAAATAGTAGATGAAAATATTCAAGTTATTAAATAAAAAAAGCACACAAAAACTTGGTCCAAGGACATGGTTTACAAAAAAACCTTTTAGTTATCTAATCATACACCAGGGATATAGTTTAATGTCATGTCCAGGACAAAGTTAATAAAAATGTATGATGAAAATTTTGTGAATTAAAAAAATCTATAATACATACTGATTTTTTTTGTCCATTGCAGAAAACTATTTCAAAATGTTCAAAGAATGTTTAGGAGTTCATCATTTAAGCTTAAGTTATTTTTCATAACAGTAAAGGTTTAGTCCAGTGTTTTAGAAAAGAGTCTGTTTTCTAGATAATTATTAAGCAGTTTTAGATTTTTGTATTTCAATATTTTAACTCAATTTGTAACAGCTAAAAGTGGGTTCACTTTGATAGTACTTAGTGATTAAAAATAATAGCTTTGATGATGTTTGCTAAACAGCAAAACACCAAGGGTTTTTAGTTAAATAAAATTATTTTTTAAGACAATGAAGTGCTCATATAAGGGCAGGTAAAATTGGGAATGGGTCACAATTGCACAAAGACAAAATTGTACAAGAACAAAATCGCACAAAGATACTTTTACAAAAAGGGTCAATTTTGCATGAGTTACATTTTTTCACAAGATTTAAAAAAAGGGGGTAATTCACTTTTTCACAATTTGATCTTATTTTATTGAGTTTTAACTAAGCTAAATGTTGCTTTTTACAGATTTTTAAACTCAAAGTAGTTTTTGGCTTATTGCAGGTGAAAGTTGGAGACTACAATAGGTTTCTTATGAAAGGCGCAAACTAAAACAGCAAAAAGAACAATTTCACCAAAATCTATTTCCTCCTACCTTTTTTGAGATAACTACTTCAAACTTTTAGGAAATGTTCCTTGCAATATTTAAAAAATTCTCTGGAACAGAATTGAAAATAAGTAAAATTTTATAATAAATATAAACAATAAAATCTTTTTTTTAATAAAACTTTAGTTTTTTAATTATTTAAATACTGAAAGGAACAATTCCTGAAAGTTTGAGTTATTTATCTCAAAAATTGTAGGAGAAGATAGATTTTTAGTGAAATTGTCTTTTTTTGCCTGCGCCTTTCATAAAGAACCTATTGTTGCCTCTGACTTTGACCTGCTATATATCAAAATTATTTTGAGTTTTCAAAATCAGTAAAAAGCATCTTGTAGATTAGTTAAAACTCTATAAAATAAGATCAAATTGTGAAAAAAAGTGATTTACCCCCCAATGCCCTAAATTTTGTTAGATAACTTGAATATAAGTGGTTTGTGGGTCCTAATTAGTCAAACTCTGGTTAGCATTAGCAAAAACTAAAGTAAAAATCTGTGTGGCTGAATATCTAAGGTTGCTTCTGATTAGCTAATATTTTATTTTTTATGGTAGAAAAACATAACTTTATATATTTGGATAAGGTGGGTTAAGAATATAGATTAGATGTTCTTAATCTGCTGTATTATCACTTTACTTCATTAATATAATGTTATGTATGAGAACATTTCTAAAAACTTGTAACTGCAGCTGAGCAAAAATAAAATAGTAGAAAAATGAGTTTTTATGCATTAATGAGCACAATTTACAAAAATTCAATGTTCACAACATAGATAAAACTTTGTAACATACAGTCGGTTTGAAAAGATAAACAACTTTTAAGTGAGTTGAAAGTTAAACTAAAAGCAATACAATGTTTAATAGAACTTCTTTTTTCAAAGTGGTTAGTTTTTCTGCTTAGGGTACTTAAGAAGTTTTTAAATTTAAATGCAGCCATTTTTGATTAATTTTCTAATCCCAATTTCCCAAAATATTTCTGAATTTTACATCAACATTAAAGGTTACAGCATAAAAACAGCTGAAATACTTATAAATATGCGTAAAACGCCTCTTCAGCCAAAAGTTTTTATCAACAAAAGGCAAACATATAAGTGCAGTACAAAATTGTCCAATTTTTATATTACGTAGTAATAGAATACATAGTACATTTTAAACAACACTTAACAACACTATCAACATAGTTTTTCAAGAAAAAAAAAACCACTAATACAAACAGCCAGTTTGTAATTCATACCTTTTGTTTAAAGATTCTGATTATTTAACGTTTAGACTTTCTAGCTTTTCCGCGTTCCACAATTTATATCCATTTTTAAACTGTATTTGTTTTTCATTCTTGTTAACAATACCCAATAAATTTTGTGCTTAATTTTATTCTTTTTGAGTTTCCATATGTACTGCGATAATGTTGTAGCGTTGCAAATTGCAATTCCTTTCAATACTTAAAGCTGTACGTTTGTTTTGTGTAGCGATATTTGAACAATAGTCCAGTAGAACCCGCACAAATCTTGGTGTGATTTTAAATTTTTACAGTCGCTATACAAATAAAACTTTCAGTTAGAGATTTTCCATTAACAGGAAATTCTTGATTTCTGCAGTCAAACATACGCTTCTTTTTCTCTTAAGTTGTTTTATATTTGACATACAGGAGTAGGATACTTTTAGTGTCCTCCTGTTGAAAACTTTGCTGTATGGAATGGATGGTCTTGAATAGAGTTTTTATCCACAATTTCTAGGAAACGTTTCCTTCCCAACCCGCGATGCTACGTTTTTGCATAATGGACTATGGAGCATTATAATTATAAATAATTTTTAAATTAAAATATTCACAATAATTATTTAAAAGACTTTCAATTGGGCTTTTTGAAAGGTGATTTAGTATATCTAATCATATTATTTTCTATGTTATAAATATGTTTCAACATATATTTAAATACATTTTAAATATTTAATGTCATAGTCACTTGTTTGTAGTTTTTAGTTGTTTGTTTAGAAGGAAGTTCATTTTTTGCACTTAATTTTGTTTTTACAAAAAAATATAATTACGACACCTTGTTTTTTTTTTTTTTTGTGTAACTTTTGTATTAATGTTAATCACAGTGCAATTTAATTCGAACTTTAACAGTTTAGGATTAGATCATTTAGGTTTATAAAACGTATGTACTGTTTTTTATTTAATTCAACATTTTGCAATAAACTATAAATATATATTTATACCAGTGGCGTAGCGTGGTATTTTGGTCAGGGGGTACGCAAATTTTTTTCTCAAAAATCTCCCGAATTAAAACTTTTGTAATAAGCTATAAAAATATCTTTTTATAAGTAATGCAATTGAATTAAATTCATTAAGTAAAATAAGTTCGAAGTAACTGTTTTAAAAAATACTTATGTATTACAAAATTAAACAATTTAAAAAAAGTATAAATTTCATTAGAGTTACTTACTAAGCACAAATGTAAACTTACTAATAAAAATTGTTATTACTACTTACAGTAAACTTTATATCTTTAAAAATTAATATATTCAATAAAACGATTGTATCTGTTTTATTTACGAAAAAAATATCAATCTTTTTAATTTACAATACAACAGTGATAACAACACCTCATTGCACATAATCTAAATAAAGTTACACAGAAGTAAAAATAGACCAACTTTATAACTGTTATTACAATTTATTACAACTTTGTAAAATAGTTAAAAGTATACTTTTCAAATTTTATTCATCTGATTGTATGTGCTTAAAATAAAAACCACAAACAAAGTTTATTTCTCATTGGCCGACACGCTTTTTCTTGTATGTTTAGAAAAATAAAGATCAGAAAACTAGCAGTAGCCTTAACATTTATTGTAGCATAAAAAAAAACTTGTAAAAATGTTTAGTTTTCCTATAAGCGTGACGTATTTTTGTTAACTTTTTGTTGAAAAATCTGCCATAAGGTTATACTACAGCGGTGCACTACGTTAATTGCGTGCTTTTTGAATATAAATTCTTATGAAGTTAATGAAGTTATAAAATTTTTCCTTATGGAGTTTTTCATCAACATCGGTGCGCACTTTCGCTTGCGCACTGAATCAGTATATTGGGTAATTTCCTTAACTTGTCACTAATTGGTATTTAACATTTCGTTTAACTTTTCGAATACTAGATAAACAGAGTTGAAAAAAAAGCAAATTAAGCAGAAAAAATAAACAATAAAGGATATAGATATTACATTCTTTATTTTCTACTTCTTTTCTTTTTTTGGGTGGCACGCATGCGCCAGTGTCCCTCCCCACGCTACGCCCCTGATTTATACATATTATACTTTATTGAACAACAAAAAAAAGCGCTCAAATTATTTGGTCCTAAGACCTGGTGCACGAAAAAACCTTTCGGTTATCGTGTCGCAAACCACGGATACCTTTTAACGTTTTGTCCAGAACAAAATATATTTATTTTTTTGTTTTACCAGTTAATATTTTATAGAATGTTTCCTATAAAAAAAATATCATTGTTATTATATTAAATATATTTTTATATTGATATGTTTTTTAACTCAGGGGTGTTATTAGGGAAATTTAGGTAATACTGAGAATAAAAAAACTAAAATATGTTGAAAAACCTCAATTTTTTTTCAAGCTTAGTACACATAAAAGACAAGCTACAATAAAGTCTCAGAGATTAGAATCCAAGGGATAAAGGTTTTTTATAGGTTTTCGAAAGAAATGTTTTGAAGAAATTAAACATTTTAATTAAAGTAAAGTTAAATTTAGAGTTTTTAAACGACTCGTTTTTTTTTTAATACATAAAATACACAAAAAATTTCTAAAAAATATTTCACTCTTGACAAAAATTTCAAAGAACTTTAATTAGTTGTTGAACTGAAAAATAGAAAAATGTTTTTAATATTTACATAAATTCTGAAATACTTTAAGAAAAAATATTGTTTTGAAATTAAGAAATCTAGCTTTATCTACTTATGTATAACATTTGTGCATACAATTTATTTTACTGTGCACAAAAATGTTTTACGGTGAATTTATTGTAATGTTTAATGTTTGTTTTGTCAATTTTGATAAAAATAAACTTTTATTACATGAGTTAACAGCTCATAAAATTTTATTTATACAACAAGACACACTCAAATCGAATATAATCCTGGACAAGACGTTAAAAAGTCCTAGACAAGACGTTAAAAGGTATCAAAATGTTGTAAGACTCGATAAGCGAAAGGTTTTTTCGTGCACCAGGTCCTAGGACTAAACATTTTGAGCGCTTTTTTTGTCGTTTAATAAACTATAATTATATAAAAGTATTTTTTTTAAATAAAAATAAAAATATAAAAACTTTTTTAGCCTACTGTGCACAGTATTTATTTCATAGTAGTTTGCTTTTTACAGTTTTTGAACAAGTTGAAAATCGCTTACATAAGCTATGCTGTAAAAATTATTATTTTGTAAGCAAGCATGGTTTAATTGAAAATGTTAAGCTGCTTAACCAGGACTGGCAAGTTGTGGCCCGCAGTACAAATGCGAGCTGCCAAGCAAGATTTTGGATTCACTTTTTAGTAAGGCAACGTACATTTAAATTAAAAGCTACTGATGCAGTAGATGCACGTTTCACCTATCTTATAATAAAAAAAAATTAAATTTGATTCTTTTTTTCTTGACTTTATGTTTTTTTTCAATACAAATTTGTTAATATTTAATTTTTTTTACTCAATCAATTTAATTTAAAGGATATTTGACCAGAGAAGGACATTTTGCTTATAAAATAAACAATTGTTTTAGTATATCTGACCCATTTCTCAGAAGGCTTTCAGTTCCTGTTCTAAAAATACATATTTAAAAAAGTTTAGATGTTGCTTTCAGCTGTTTATGTTTTTGAAACAAATAAAATTTATTTCTATATAATAATATTGTGCTACTGAAATTAAACAACTAATTATGACAATGTTGCTTTGGTTTTTTGTCATCTTTTGTGAAATAGATAAATTAAAAAAATCATTTAAGTAATAGTATATATGAAAAAATAATATAGAGTATTAACTTAACTTCTATTTGTTAATTTAGAGAAATCCAGGTCTAATAAATATAGCCTGATTAGGTTAGATAGGGAATAGGTCAAATATGCACCAAGAGACACTTTTGCACGAAGACATTTTAAAAAGAAAAAAAAAATAGTTGTTCTAAGTTTAGGCAACTATTTAGCTTACATTGCTGTTAACCAGATACAGGAAATATAAAACTTAATTAAATTTATTGTAGATGAAAAATATATAGAATATTCGATAGAAAAGCTTATAAAATTTACGTTTTAAAGAAAAAGCTTACAAACTTTGTTTAATTAGAAAATAGGTGTATACTTCTACAATGACTATATGTCTATTTTTTCAACTATTAAGTGAAAGCTACTTTAAACTAAAGTTTTAATAAAACAATGAATAAAATAGATAAATAAAAACAAGTTAGCAATTATTTTGATATCATAAAAGCTGTTAATTTGAAAATGATAACGGTAAATAAAGGTTAAATTTGTTGTAAAAAGATATTACAGAAACAAGTTTTAAAAACTTTTTTGACGTTTAACAATTTGTTTATATTGTATTTAAAATACGTGGCGTACAACTCGATAACTGAAAGGTTCCTTTGTACACCAGGTCCTTAGACCAATTTTTTTGAGCGCTTTTTTATCGTTCTATAAACAATAATAATAATAAAACAAATGAGATGATTAGAAATATTTGTAAAATATATTTAGATAACAAACATGGTAGTAAAAAAATATTTTAATCTAAATCTAATATAAATTGTAAAACAAACTTTTTTTAAAACAATTTTGCAAAATACTTAACAGTTAAAATTATTATTAGACCAGCTATTACAAAAAAATAGGTTCAAATCTTAAAAAAGCTCAAATATAATAAATATACAAATATTTTTTTTTAGAAATAAAAATAAAGGGGTTGTTTTTATATAACTCAGAACATAATTTTAAAATACAAACTTTTTGGCGACTAGTTAGCAACAAACAAAGTTATGTTTACTTAACTTAATGAGAAATATATAGTGACATCTGCTTTTTTCTCGTCAACTACAGAATAGCGTAACAAATTTAGTTTCTTCAGCCTAGCTTATGTCAACGTAAGATGAAAAAACTTTTATACTTAACTGTAGTTTTTAGTTTATTTTTTGATGTGTTTGCTGCAAATGCAGGTGATAGAAGATATGATTGGTCAATTCCAACTTTTGAGATTGCTTTTGACTTGCCGGCTGGGAAAATAGACTGTTTCTATGAGCATATCGAAGAAGGAGGAAAATTCAGATTTACTTTTCGCGTTAGTTAAGCTCGTATTCAAGCCTAAGTAGGCTTTTGAAAGTTTTAAAAGCTTAAGTATTTTGATAACTTGATGTTTTTAAATGTAACTATAATGATTAAACTTAGTATAAGTTTGCTACCATTTGTTCATATGGTAATTTTGTTAACAAAACATTAAAATTTAATAAAATTGTTAACAACATTTATTATTTTCGTAAAACGAAATTATGATTATTTCTTCGTAGTTAGATATGTGTTTTACTAAAAGAAGTTGATTAAAGGCAGGTTAAAACCACAAAGTCAAAGCTCATAAACATATTTAAATTGGTTCAAAGGTTGCTTTAAATTAATAAATTTTGTAGATTATAGATTTTGCTATTATGAAATAAAGTTTAGTTTTAAATTTTTACAACATTTGGCTTTACACTACTAATGACATTACGAAAAACTAAGTTTTGACCTTATAATAGTAAGGAAATGTATATTAAAAAAATATAAAATTACGTTTGAACATTTAATATTTTTTTTTACAAGTATAGACACAACCACAAAAGCAACTTTTCAAAATCAGGTTATGAACCCAGCCACACCTTTCAGAGCAAACGTGATATCAGTTTGGGTGAGAGACCCTAAAAATGCACTCATTATAAGATTTCCTAAAATGAGACAGTCAAACATGCCAGCTATTACTGCTGAACGTGAAGGTATTTTATATACAAAAAAGTTTTTACTTTCTCATAGATAATTAATGAAAGTGTATAAAATAAGAAGAGTTTACTTGTGTGTTGTTAAATTTACACTCATACGTATTATATATCATTAACTTTAAATAGTCTCTTTTGTATAGGTTTAATAACTAGCAAATATTATGGCTAGGCAGTTTAAGCATATAAATAGCCAGCAAAAAACTCAAGAAGTCGTATGCGTTTACTTTTTCTTTTTTTTCAAAGAAAAACTGATAATGTATTGGTTTTATCAAGGATATACAAACTTATGAAACAAAAACATTTTTTATACATATCATATGATTTTTATTTATTTTAGTATCGTATAATCATAAGTTTTCCAACAGGTTGGTACACTTTTTGTTTTGATAACACTGCAAACCATTTTGGAAATATAAAAGTTGAAACATTTCTCGCTGTGATGAATCCTGAGGACCCATTTAAGGAACACCGTGAGCTGGAAGCAGAAAAGCAATCGAACAAAACACAAGAGGCATATGGTGGAATGACGGTTAAAAATAAATAAGAAATATTTTAACTAAGTTTGAATTATGATTTTAAAATTAGTTAAATCTAAGTATAATTTTTAAAATACTTTTTAGAATTATGTTATAGTACAAAGCAAGTTTATCATTTGCATATAGAAATATAATAGATAAAGTACAATTATTTGTTTTTAAATATGGAACGTATGTTTTTTAAATGTGCAAATAAATCTTACCACATTATAACAAAGTTTCAATTTTTAGGATCAAGTAACGAATTTGCACTTTACAACGGCTAGACTGCTTCAACAACTGCACATGAAAAGAAGGTTGGAAAATGCTGACCACATAGATTTGTTGTACTACCAGCATTGCGTTAGCAGGTTAAAAAATTTTTAAGACATTTTAAAAAGAACTTGACTGTATTTACAATATATACTAACTAGATTGATTTTTAGTTTTTGATATAGGTTACATAATGTTATGAAACAAGAACATAGAAACTGATATAGTTTAACTCATGTGATAAAAAAAGATCTTAAAACTTAAACACTTTATTATAATCATCTTTATTCAAGTAAAAACGTTTTTGTACAATTAATTACAATTTAAGAATAGTCTAGGTGGATTCTTTAAAAAAATTGATATTTTAATCAAAAAAATTGGATATTTATATTTAGTTAGATAAAAACATTCAATTAATTTCGTTAATGTTTATTAGTTATTTTAATTAACAGATATTCATTCATAACGTGTTGCTTGATGCTAATGACAGCCTACTTTTACACGTGGTCAATTAAAAAGATGTTTCAAAATAGTACAAAAGCAGGAATGTTTTCAACGGCGTAATAACAATTATAGCTTAAAATGATAACTATTTTTCTATACTAGAGTTTTGGTTAAAAGACGTAATTTCTTAATTTATGTTTGAAAAATTTATACTTTTCTTTTAGTTGTTGTACATAACGAAAAAGATTCTACACTTGTTATTGATATTTTACTTCAATGATGATTAATGTGTACCATGTTTATGTAGTTTATATCAAAATAAATTATTTTTAGATTTCTGTAATGTATTACTGAGTGTAAAAATATAATTTATTAACAAATTTTATTAAATTAAAAGATTCTAGACATTTATTAAGTACTAATTCTGTCAATTAATCGTAGTTTAAAATATTTACCAAGAACTTTGTTAAAACGCAATTTAATGAGTAGTACTTATACAAATCAAAGTAAAAAAAAAACTAAAACATTATTTAAAGGTCAACTTTGGTTTTATGTTATATACAATTATCAATATATACTTCTAAAAAGTACCTTAAAGTGATAAAGAGTCAAAACCTAATAGCTAGCTAAGAAATATTTAGATAAGTAGAAAAATTCAACAAAATTTCGATAAACTAAAGTAAATGAACAAAAAAAATAGAAAATAAACACATTAATTACAAACATAGCTTTCTGAGCTACATGGATTAAGTAAGTTGAACGAATATTATAAAACACTAGTGATTCACATTAATCAAATGTTTTAAACTAACATTTGTAAAAAAGATTAAACAAGCAATATTTTTTTTTTTTTTTTGATAATATGTATGATAATTTTTGTATTCTAATTGAACTAAACAAGTATATTAAAATTATAAACATGGAAAACGTTTACATATAAAAGTAAAACAGATTTTAAAACTTTAAAACCTAATTATTTATTATTGTCTATAATAGACTCTTATCTATGCTTGTGTTTCTTTCTACGTTCATCTTAAAACAACAGTATCTTAGGAAGTAATTAGTTGGCCAGTATTTATTTTAAATAAAATTATCTAGGACTAGTCTGAAAAACTTCAATAGTAGCTAAAGTGTAAATAAATTTTTGAAAGGTTGTAATTAAAAACTATGTATTCAACAAAGTTAAGTTGAGTTTTTAAATTTTTCATAATTGTTTGCTCCATGCTCTTTGCTATGCCTTAT
Organism: Thalia democratica; assembly: GCF_965202585.1. Taxonomy (NCBI): domain Eukaryota; kingdom Metazoa; phylum Chordata; class Thaliacea; order Salpida; family Salpidae; genus Thalia; species Thalia democratica. The sequence continues at coordinate 68,670,606 of NC_139165.1, forward strand.
TCCGTACGTGAAGTAAATACATAGACCTGAAAATAAAATAATTTTAAGAGAGTAGCAAATATATAGGTATTAACTTAAGGTTTTGGGTGGTAATAGTTTTTGTTATCTTTAATGTTTTTAATACTGTAAAGAATATAAAACTGTTTTATTATAGATAACAAAAATTGTTAACACCTAAAACCTATATTAATACAAAATATACTATACTAGAAATTCTAATCTAAAATAAGATAATTAGAAAACGTGATAGCGATTTTAATAATGTCTTCAATTTTTATTTTGTTGAATTTCTAAAAAAATAATAAGTCGAAAGTTACATTAACGAATTATTGAAATACTTTAAATAATTTGAATCAATATTACTCTTACACTTTATAAAAAGTAAGTATAACTTTTGAAAAGTATTTATGTTAGAATATCAAGTCTTTATTTAACTCACCTAATACCATCCAGCCAGCATAGACAAATGTTTTTATATCAAACAATGACACCATCATGTGCAAGTTGATGAAAACACTAATAAACGGCAAAACTGGCACCAAAGGACACTGTAGTTTTATCAAAGTTTGTTAACATAAAGTAAGAATATTTAGATTATTTTAGCTAAGAAAGAAAATTAAAAAATAGTTTTTATTGAAAGAACGTGATTTACAAGTTTTAAATTGATCTATAAGAGTACTTTGAAAAACTTAGCTTTTTAATATATTTAACAAAAATTAAAAATTTGTTGCTTTAAGGGTAGTAAAGAAAAAAGTAAGTATAAAGTATTAACGTGTTATAAATTTGTATACACATTTTTACAAGTTATCGGTTTTGATTATCATTTTTTTAAATATTTTACTTGAACAGGTCTTAATTAAAACATAAAAGATTGTTTTATTAATTTGTGTTACTAAAAAACCTTAAACTTCGATGGTGAGTCAACTTGTGGGTGGATTGCAATGTACAAAATATTCGAGATAATAATGGCTGTAAAGACTGCAATTAAAGCGTAAATTGCTACAGAAGTATTTTTGCTGACGGCGAAGTTCAAAGTCAAAGACAATACTACCATCGTAAAGGCTGCAATGCAAAATATATTTTTCTTTTTATTTTAAAAACTAAAACTTTGTTAAACTTACTCGTAATCAGGATACATTTTGTTACACGGTTGCAAGTTGATTTGTTTACACTGTTGATATTCAGTTTTATTCTTAACTTTGTAATCAGATTATTTTCTTTAAAATTGCTGTCATTCCCTAGTTTTAAAAATAGAGTTTAAAATTATTTTCCAGATTTTAATTAGGTTTTTATAAAATAATATATATTCATACTATATATTTACACTTTTTTTTTTATCACAGAAGTTTATCACAAAAAGTTATGTTTAAACTATGTTATGTAGATAAGGACTAATAGTATTAAATTTTACAAACAGTCAAATATAGTAAGTTAAAAAATCGGTTATTTTTGACCAAATATAAACTACCTAACAATGAGCAGTAAAAAGGTTACAGTTTTTTTTTTTAATTACCAAGTGAATACAATTTTTATAAATTTTTGTGATATTTGTTTATGATAAGTATGTATTTGAAATAATACCTTCTGATGAAGAACTAATTGGTGTATAGCGGTATTTGATAAGAGAAGCAGAAACAATTGTAAAAGTCATGAGAGACGCGGTTGACATCAAGCTTATTAAACTGTCCAAGTCCATTAGAATCCCAAAAAACACTGTTTTAAATATAACTTTGCATGTCTTTGCTTTAGAAACTATTACTTTTAACTAAAATATTTTATTAGTACTTTGTTGTCGGTTAAACATGTTTAAAATCATATGAGTTTATAAATTTTAAATTATTAGTAAAATAAACAAATACACCGAATCATTTGACTACATAACTAACATCCGACAACAGCAGTTAGCATGAAAGCTCGAATTGGTGTGCCTGATTTGTTTTGTTTGCTAAAATACCTGAATATTAAGCCATTATCTGCAAGTGATAAAACTATGAACGGCATTCCAATAGCAGCACTGAAGAAACTGTTTAAATAAAAGAATACTGTTTTTTAACAATAACTTAAACCAAAAATTTTTAAGTATTTATTTTTTAATTATTAATTTTAGTTTAAGATTTAAAAAAAAAATTATTAAAAATTATTAATTCAATTTTCAAATACTATACTTTTGATATTTTCTAACCTCGCAAACAATGCTGCTAAAGATCCAATAGTAACAGTATAGTAGACCCAACCACCGAAACCAACACTTAAAAGTGCTTCAGGGATAGGTGCTTCGATATCAAGAAGAAAGTAAGGACGCATTAACGTTAAAATTGCAGACACCATTGAATAGAAAATAAAGCACAAAATTAAAGTTGCAAGTATGGAAAATGGTACAGTTTGGGCTGGATTTTTTGCCCTGTGACCTAGGTAAATTATGGTTGCGTTAGAATTATAATTATAACTAATTTACTTATTATGTTAAACAATTAGTGTACATAAAGTGTAAATTAAAACAACTCAACAACTTTTACTTACCTACACAAGCAATGATGTCGAAGCCAATAAACGCAAAAAAACACTTAGCAGCTCCTTGAATCATCATAGCAACACCAAACGGAATAAATCCACCATCTCCATTACTACTTTGCATGTTTATAGATGGAGAAAGTTCTTCTACCTCAGTCTCATTTAAATTCCAGTTGTGTATATCAGCTATAACAATACAAATATAGTTTTTTAATGAAAATTAAATAAGTAGTTGATTATTCAACAAATTTAAGTTTAATTAAGTGTAAGTTATAACTATATTAAAACGAATAAAAATTGAAAAATGTTTATATATTATTATTAAATTTACAAAAAAGCTTAGCTTTCGTACTTATTTGTTTTTTGAAATTTTGAATAAAAGTTGATAATATATTAATTATAGATAAAGTAAGAAACAGAAAAAATTAAAATAAAATACTTAATTTTACCTTTTGAAATTCCGAGACCACAACAAAACAAGATGACTATAATGTTTACGATTGTAAGTACTTTCATCATTGTCGAGTTTTTCTTTAATCCCATAAGGCATAAAACTGTTTAATTACATTTTAAAATAACTTATTACAAAAAAATATCTTATTAAACTCCAATCATTTTTCTCTAAAATTAAAATTAAATATTTCAGCCTAACCTATTGTTGAAGTAGCTATGATTGAACCAGATAAGATATCAGCGTACTGTGCAAAAACATAATTTGGATCATACGAACCTTGGTACAAGCTGAAATACTGCTTCATAGCTCTTATATACTCGCCTCTAGTTAAAGAGTCTATATTAGCTGTAAGAGCTTTAGCCATACTTGACATACCTTAAAATTTTATTGTTTCTAATAAAAATAATTTTTAAAATTTTATTAAGATTCGTAAACAATTGTTTAAATTTGTAAAACGCACTTTATGTTTTTTTTAAACAAACAATCGAAAACATATAATTTTTATATTTTTCGATAAATAAATTTTGTCATAAATTTAACTAAATATAAAGTGTACTAAACACTAAAACTTACTTAACATTTTTTGTTTTTGAAATTTCTACTTTTGCATGTTTATTAAACAGAAAAAGATGTATTAAAATGATTATATGTTATATGTAACTTCAAAAAAAAAACTAATCAAAGTATTTAGATTAATTTTTCTTCGTATGCATACTGTACTATACTTTACTCTCTTTATTTGGTCTGGTTAAAAAAACAAATTTTATATATGTAATTTGTAAAGTGTACGATTATATGTAAAATTTTAAAATATATATACACTGTAACAATTTTCTTACAAAAACTTATAAGACTTTCCAACAGAAAATTAAAAAATATAAATTAAAAAGAATTGTTATGTATCTCATAAAAAAAATAAGATAAAGGATAATTAAGCGTATTTAAAAAAAACTTGTTTAACCTGATATATATTCAATAACTTGGTTCCATCCAAGTATAAATGCAATCAATTCACCATAAGTTACATACGCGTACACATAAGCAGCTCCTGCTTTTGGAATCAAGTTAGCAAACTCAGCATAGCACAGACCTATATTAATAAATGAAGTTTATTTTAAATTAACATTTAACTTCTGTAAACAGTTTGTTAGACTAGTTCATACGAAACATTTTAATCAACTAAAAGTCTTAAAATTTACAAAAAAAAATTACTTGAAAAGCTTAAACTATTTTTTTAATATAAGTTGTTTTTATGGAATGTCTCAGTCATGTTTAGTTTCGGGTTTCTAACATTTATGTTTTATATTTAGTGTTAATAAAGATTTGTTTTTAAAAGGTTGCTTTTAAAATAAGTTACCCTTCTATAATAAACTTCAAAAGGTCAGAAGAATATAACTAACCTTATTATAGTTTAAAACAAGTTAAAAACTTACCAGCAATTAGTGAACAAGTTGCAGCAATTAAAAAAGACAGAATAATTGATGGTCCAGACAAAGTTGCTGCTACAGAGCCAGATAAAATATAAGCTCCTGCTCCTAAAGTACCGCCAACACCTATTTTTTTGTATCTTTAAGTTTAAAATTTCATTAAAATAATTACTTATATATTGTTAATTGAACGACAAAATAATGCATTGAAAGTAATTGGTCGTAGGACCTGGTGTATGAAAAAATATTTCAGCTATCGAGTCGTACACTACTTGGATACAATTTAATGTTTTGACATATAGATACTTAAATAACGTTAAAAATCAAAACAACTAATAAAGGTTAAAAAGCTAAAAGAAAAACGACAAGTAAGAGATATTTTAAGTTTAATTACATGTAATTATTGAAAAAAAGCTTCTGATTTAAAAACTAAGGAACTAAACTAATACTACATTAATAAATCAAGTTTTATATAAACTAGCCCATTGAAACAAGAGATAGTGTCGACAGCTTATCAGTTTTTTCTATTTTATCATCCTTGAAATCTATTGCTTTTAATCTAAACAGATTGTTCATAAATGTAGACGTCATAAATGCGTTTGATTTATATTTTATAAAGTAGTTCTATATGCTGTTTATCGAATAGAGTGTAAATAGTGCATAATTTTTACTCTTAAACATTCTCACTTTTCTTCATTTAACTTAATAATGTTAATATATTCAAGAGTATTTTGTAATTAATAAAAACAAAATGTATTTTTTTATAAAGCTTTAAGGCAGGAGTCGGCAAACTGCGGCCTGCGGGCCAAATGCGGCCCTCAAGGTACTTTATAGAAAATAAAACTCCTTTAAAACATTAAAAATAAAAGGATTTGTAATAAAAACTTAGAATTAGCCTCTTAGTTCGATAAATACTCTTTACTAGTGCTTTATTATTGCTTATTTTATCATTTTTGTGCTTTAAAACAGTATAGTTTTAGTAATTATTACAATTGTTTCAAAATAAGTGCGGCCCTCGAAGACTTTTTTCTAAATAGTGCGGCCCGCGAGCAATTTTTTCTATGAAAATTGGCCCGCGAGTTACTAAAGGCTGCCGGCGGACCCTTGCTTTAGAAGAAACTATAGAAGAACACAACAAGCAAAGATAAACTTTACTATATAGCTTTAAAGTTGAAGACTGTAAAAGTTTAAAAAGCTTTACCATTTTTTAATTCGTTTATTTAGTTAGTAAATATGAATTGTAAATCAAAATAATATTTCTAGTAACTTTGAATAATATTTTAACTGAGTCTATGATTTTTTCTTAAGTATTAACCTTAAAACTAATGTTCTAAAGAAATGTATTTAAACTGTTCGAAAATTTTAATAAAGAAAGTAAGTTAATATTGTACTGCTTTAAGTTTAAATTTAATTTTAGTTTTAAATAATATTTAAGCTTTAAACAAATAATATTTTTTTTTTTGAAGTTGATAGTATTTATTTTATATTTTTCTTGTTAATGACATCTTAATCTAATCTCATTCGTCCTTTTACGTCATTAGGTCTAAAAAACATATTATCGTGGTTTTATATAAAAATACTTTTGTCAAATAATTTAACTTGTAAAAAAATATACTAAACTGTAACTAAATTTGAAAAAAATACTACCAAGCAATTATTTAGTATTACAAAAACTCGACAATTAACCTTTTAAATTATACTTTTGTACAAGGTTTTCTGTTTATCTTTTTGATAACTTATAAAAAATAGTTTAAGACTTTTGTTTTTTTGGTTCTTATGTTTGAGAGTAAGTTAAACAACCTTTTATTTATTTAAAATTTTTATCTAAACTCTAAACTCAACACAAAAATTTAGCGCTTTTTTATGTTGTTATTTATCGAAATTTAATTTTTTAAATAGTGTATCATGCAAAATATTCGTCTTTAAAAAAATAGTATACTAAATAATTTGATAGTTTGAATTAAAAGCATACGACTTAATTCTAAAACTTAACAGTTTTTTAAAGTATAAGCTTTTTAATAATTCTTTTCAGCGACACATATATTGTAATAAGATCATAAACTTCATTTTACTAAAGGATGTAAAAATTATTTAAGTATAACAAAACTAAATAAAATAATGACTATAATTTTTATTTTTAGTTTAATTATTTAGATGTTCAAAGTAAAAATTTAAAGTATAACCAATGCAGTTGTTTCACATAATCAGTAAGTTGTATAAACTCAGAAATTTGTTTGTAGGTTAAAACTAATTGTTAATATAGTAACAAAAAAAATTTTGGATAATAAATTAATCATTCACAGTGCATCAAAAAACTTTAGAAGTTATATAGAACTAATAATCTTAAAAGCAATAATTTTCTTTTTTATATTTAAGCCTTAAAGTTTAACACATTTTATTTTTTTTTAGTTAAGGTTTTAAACACAGAGATATGCATTATAGCAAATAAAATGGTAACCAGCAAAACTGTAGCTTAATCTTTAACAAAACTTTACTTTTTACCGTCTTATTATAATTGATTTTATGAATAACTTAAAATATTGTCTTCTATTCAAACAATAACAAAATAAAAAAAGAACTTGAGAAGCTTGCAATATCAATTTTTTTTTTAAAGTATTATAGATAAAAAAAAATATTCTAATAAAAAAACGTATTAACAGCTAAATTACTTGGTTAAAGTTCTTAGAAAAGCTCTTTTCAGTATAATTAAGTTCTCAAAAAAACAAGACTGTTTTAACTAAATCACTAAGAAAAAAAGAAAAAAAAAAGTATAATACAAGATAGGACTGACCTTTCGTAAATACCTTAGTTTGCAGAATTCTAACAATTTTGCAACTGTAGTTAAGTCGTTTCTTTTCGATGTCATGCATACGTAAAAAAATATTTTTTTTATAATCTTTACAGCTTTGTATATTTAATTGTTATTTTAAAATTACTAAAAAAAATTTCATTTTTCAATTTTACTGTTTTAATCATTTCTTTAGAAACATAGAAAATATCTTGGAATATTGTAATTTATAACTCTTTTAAGCTATTTGTAAACTCTATCTTACTACATTAACTTATAGTTCAATTTTAAAAAACTTAAAATTAGTTGATAATCAAATATATACAAACAAGAATAAGAATTATTAAGTTTGTACCTAGTTAATCAAATTAATTGAATGGTTTATATATTGATTAATAAAAAATATTCGTTTGTCGTAACACTTAAGTAACAAATAACTGCATCTTATAAAACTTTAACAAAATAAGTATTACTAAACTTTAAGTTAACTTAGTAAAAAAAGATAAAGTTATGTATTAATTTAACTCAATATATTCTTAAACTTACTTTGTAATAAACCAAACAACTAATAGTTTCAAAAGGTTTAAATGTTTAGATTAGAAAAAATATTTTTTAGATCGTAATATATTTAAAAGCATATGGTGTACGATTAATTAACCAAAAGCTTTTTTCATACACAAAGTCCTTAGATCAAACGTTTTGGGCGCTTTTTTGTCGCTCAATAAACTATATGTCTAGTGTTTTAATAAAAGAAGGTTAAACTTTTTTTATATTTTATGTTTCAGTATTTTCAAGTATTTTAAAAACACAGATAAAATAGATGAATAAACCGTCTTAACAGAATTCTATAAATAAAAGTTTGCAGTTTACAATTTAAGTGAATCAAACTTTTATTTAGAAATTGTATTACGCTATACTGATTCAGCTTTTGAAAAAAGAAAAAAAAAAGCTATTATATGCTTCTTTGTTGTGTGTACTAAGTAATATATAAGTTTGAATTTTTTAAATTGAATTTTCAATTTAGTTCATTTGTATATCATATTGTGTTTAACTTTGTGTTTTCATTTAAATTATGTTTATATATATATATATATATATATATGTAATTTATTTTAAAGTTTTGAATATAAGTTTATTTTCTTTTTCTCTTTTTGTGTGTCCTGTTTAAGTGGCTCAGGTTTTGATGCCTGAGTCCAACATTGCACAATAAACAACATAATAATAATAATAATAATATAGAAATTGAAAAATTGTAGTACTGCTTAAATTAAATAAACTGAACTAATGTAAGATTTATGAGTTAAAAAAAAAGACAAATGAAAACAATGTTCACAACCTTACGGTTGTAAATTAAATTTAAAGAACGATAAAATTTCTTTTATTATGTGTACTCTTCTTCTGATATCTGTAAATGAAATATCATATCCAGCACTAGCTATTTTTATAAAAAAATAAGTGCATGTTTGTCTGTTTTGAATTTAAATGTGTTTCTTCTTATGTTTTTAGTAATAAATTTGTTTATAAATATATTTAAGTTATACCTTTCTTAGATATACTTAAGTTTTTTTATTTTCGAAAACAAGAAAATTTCCTAAAAAACTATAGATTATTTAGCTTCAAAGTATGCTTGGCTTGACAAAACATTATAAAACTAAGTTTTGTTTTGTTTTGGATGATTTATTATAACCATAAATATAGTATATTAATTTAAAATAAAAGTTATTACTAAAAAAATGACTAAATTTTAAATTTAGCATTTTTTATTGTATCAAATCAGGTCATCAGCTTACTTCCGATCAATAAATTTCTTAGTAATTCTTAGTAAATATTAACAACTATGATTTTATTAGTTTTTAGACAATTATAGATTTAAAATTATATTTATTTTTGTAAACATCTATTTAGCTAATATTTAAAAATTCTAAGCTCTGTGGTACTGATATTTCTACCATACAATTAGTTTTAGTAGTATGTATTATAAACATTTTTTATTAAGTTTACTTAAAACATGGACTAAAACCATTACTTATAGTTTAGGTAAACCCCCGAAGCCGCTAAAAGGCGAAAACAAAACATGTCTTAGCTTTCTAAATAAAAAAAATAAAAAAAAGCATTACTATATATCTTTATTGAATTTTAAAATAGTTGTATAATAATGAAAACAAAGTTTAGAGATAACAAACATAATTTGATTAATTGTAAACACTTGATTTACTTTATATTGTCATAGAAATCAGTTAAAAAACAGTTTATTTTAGTTCTTGAAAAGTTATAACCTTAAGTTTCTCATTCAAAAACAACGTGGACATCACAGTTCTATTATGGTTTAAAAACTGTAAATTCTTAACATCACAGATAGCATACAAAACATTATAATTGCATACATTTTTTAAACTAAGTAAAGTGTTGCTTGATTTATGTATTGGGCCTAATGATAGAGTGGTGCTGCTGACTAAATGATTTGAAATCAGTTGTCTGGATGCAAAAAAGAGTTGTGAGATATCTTTGTTATGTACTTGCTGTAACTCCAACAAACTCCTTATTTATACAGACTGGTATACTGATATCAAATATATGTTTTTAAGTTCATTAAAATGTTATTAGTCATCATAAAAATAGGTCAACAAAGTGTAAATATAACATTTAATAACTAAGCATTTTAATTTTTTCATAGTATTACTTACTATGTAGTTCTGCCTGAACTACTTTAATACATTTAAATTAGTTTTGAACATATATTTGCATTTTAATTCTATTTATAGACGTTAAAAGGTATCCAAGTGGTGTGCAACTTGATAACCAAAAGGTTTTTTTGTGCACTAAGTCTTAGGACCAAGCATTTTGAGTGCTTTTATTTGTCGTTCAATAAACAATATTAAATTTAGTTTTAAATTTTTATTTTAAAAATTCAAATTTGTTTCTAAAATTAGTTAACTAATGTAAAGCCAGGGCTGATAGATTAGACATAAACTCTAAAATTCAGTAAAATTTTAATGTTTTAGATGCTCTCAGTAATACAAAGCATTGTAAAGCCATATGTTTTTTATACATACTATTTACATTATACAAACTAAAAAAACTCTCCTTACAGAGATAATAATATTTTTAGTTATTAAAGTCTGCAATTGCTGTCTATAACTTGAGTTATTGTGAAGTACAAAGCCCTTTGTTGTATATTAAGATTAAATAACTTATAGTAAATGTAATAATACTTCATTCATGTTGTTTTGTCTATATTGAAATTTATTTATATTTTACTTTAGTCCTAAGTTTTTAATTACAAAACTAAGTGTTTATTTTATGTCATATTACTATAGTTATATATATTTCATTGTTGTTATTTTGTATAAACTATTTCTGTCATTAAAAGTAAAACAGTTTGATTTAATTTATAGGTTTAAATAGTACATTTTACTCATATAAATTTTATCACAACTTTTTTTATATGATTCATACTCTAGGATGAAGATCATTCTACTAGTTGTAAACTTAGTGCTTTTGAGAAAAAGCATTACTTAGTAAAGCAAATGGTGCTTATGAATTTAACTTACTACTAAAGCAATTCATGTAAAAATGTTGGCAGAAACATACTGTGAAAGTATATAATGACTAAAAAATATTTCATTATAAGAAATTATTAAAATAAGGTATTAGTTAGATTTATTGGTTTAAAAGTAGGAATTACTCTTTTTTGCAAAAGCATATTTTGAATTAAGTTTTTGTAAACAAAAATGATTGTTTCTAGGTTTATTGATAGTAATGTTTTTTTGGTAGATCGTAATATGTTTATTAATTTTTATTTATTTATTGTAGTAGATAAAAATAAAATAGAGTTTTTTAACAAACATAAGTAATTTAAATTGTTAATTCTATTGATATTTAATATTTGTTTTTTTTTTGATATTATCTAATCTATGATTTACTTTAAGTTTATTGTGAGTTTTTTTTTATTGACCCTTTTGAATATTTACTTTAGGACAAAAGAGTTATTAACAGTATGTTTTTGTACAATCATAGTAGCTTTGTCTCTTTATAGTATTTTAGTCACTTTTTTAAAGATTTATTTCAAATTTTTAGCTGATTCTTTTAGTTGTTTTAACTCAGAACTAGCTCTGAATAGTTTGTGTTGTTTTTATTATAAAATAACTAATGAAAAAATGTTTATGTATTGTATATTATACTCTTAAACTTTAACTATATTAAAGCCATTGGGGAGTAAAGCATTTTTTTATTTTTAAGATTTCAAACTTAGCTATCAGTTGCTTTTTACGGTTTTATAAGTTTTTAATTAGGTTTTGAGATATGAAGGAACAAAGTTGAAGAGCTCAATAGGTACCTTATGGAAGGATAAAGGTAAAAAGACAAAAAAAAGAAAATTTTGTTAAAAATTCTTCTACTATTTTCAAGCAATCATTCTAAAACTTAATCAGTTAAATTTTTCACTTATAACAAACAATTTTAATGTAGGAGTTTTTATAATTTTTGAGTAAAAATATGTTTTTTCTTAGCAAAAATAGAAAATAAGATTAAATTATTTTTTTGTAATAAAATTCTTGAAATTAATTGTTAGAAGAATCCTTACAAAATTATTTTTTTTATTATTGCAAGAGATATTTCCTAAAAATTTGAAATTAATTAAATATGAAGGAGAAAATAGATTTTTGTAGAGTATTCATAATTTTGAGAAAATATGCAATGAAAAAGTTGTCCTCCATACCTTTGTATTGGATTTTTTTTGCAACTGACTAAATCTCAAAAGTTAATTATTATTTTTAAATTCTCTTACAAATACTTTATAGTAATGAATTAATATTTATTAATTAATAGTATACAATTTTAGCTTTCATAATAGGGCCAATGTAAATTTTGTTCAAAAAATACACCCCCCTCTTATGGCCTTAATATGTAAGTTTTATTAAAACTAGATTATAAACTAATGTAAAGATGTAAGTTTTATAAGCCATAATACTTATTTAATACATCAACATATATTTCTAACTTATTTAGATCAACCAGCTTAATAAAACTTATACTATATTTTCTAGCACTATAAATAAAAGTACTAATTCTAATTTAAAGTAATGGAAGCAATTTTTTTTTATGGAAAACCAAGAAAAAATAGGTATTAATAGTTTAATATAAATTTTCTTTTATGAATATAAAAGCTAATTAAAGTTTGAGTCCACAATTAAACAACTTTTAATCTGTGTTCGTTTTAACTACTAATGCTTTTGATATTTCTATCAAGCTTTTTATTCTAGTTAATGAAAATGTTTCAAATAACTTCAATGTTTTATTTCATTCATAAATTTTTATTTACTTAAAATGCATCAATTTGATTAAGTAAAAAATATATTAGCTTTTTTAAGTTCAAAGTAATAAATGTTAAGTAGTTATCTTTTTTGTTTATTGTCAAAATATATAAATTTGTATAGTGGCCTAGAATATAAATTTAAATTATTTAAATTTTCATTGCTTAAAATTATTTTACATCAGTTTCCAACTATTGTTAATAAATATTTTAATTAAATTGGTGTTTTTTTTGTTACTAGTTTTTTTGTTCTGTATTATTTTTATCGAGTGCTTCAAAAAGTATTATTTATATTTTAAGATAATGGATATAAGTGACATTGAAGACAAGCAAACAGTTCAAAAAGTTTGTTCAACTCTTATAAATGAAATAAAAGATATTAGAAGGTATAGTTTTGGAACACTTCTAAAAAATTCGTGTAGTTCTTTGTTGATTGTAAATGGTTAGTTTAAGACAAACTTATTTAAAACTATAGAAAAAACTTCCATGATGAACATGAAGCAAAAAAGGAACTATCACAATTCTTCATGAATCAAGATGTTTCCAAGATGATTAACTTTTTAGAAAAAAATGTCTTAAAAGCTGTTAGTTAAATTTTCCACAATTTATTTTCACAAGTTCAAAATAAAAATACATTTAACTTAAAAAAAAAAGGTTTAAATAACTTAAAAAAAAAGAACAAAACTATTTAATTTTATACAAAATTAGTTGCTACAAGCCAGGAAAAATGTTCAAGTTTTAAATCTCAAACAGAACTGTTATTATATCGATTAAGAAAAGAACTATGAAGGTTACTATTAGCATTAATTTAAAAAGCATATAATTTTTAAATTAGTTTTACCTAAAATAAAAACAGTTTTTAATACAATTTACTTAAATTTGACTGTTAAAATTTTGTTTTGTTTTCATGACCAGAATGAAATCAAGCTTTTTTTATATGTATGTTATAAGTTAGTATAGCAAAAATAAAGATATTTAAAAACCCTAATTAAAACAATGTTATAAAATTAGTAAGCACAAATATTCATTAAAACAACAAGTTACTTTAAAAGTCTCATTGTAACTTTCATATAATTATTTTAATTATTGCTTTCACTCCAAAGCTATCAATGCAGGTATAGAATTAGTTTATAGTTGTTATTTGTATATGAAATTATAATGTCTTACATAATTTATTTGATTTTTGTAGCTACCTCATTAATTTAGTTTTCTAGATTTGAGGTTTGCTTTCGAAGTAGATAACTTCGATTTGTATATATTGGTATAACATATTTTATTATTGTATTTACAAAGTTGTTACTTAAGTTTACTTATATTTTTGAAGTAAAAAATGTATTCTTTTTGTTTAATGTATATGTTTGAAAATTTTAAGTTTTTTTATTGGAGTTTATTTGCATTCCTTAAAATAAACTTTATTTATTTACAAATAAAATAGTTTGAAAAAATAATCTAGTAGCTTTTATTTATTATTATTATTCTTGTTTTGCCTTATCATATTTAGTACTGGTATTCATGAGATTTTTTACCTTTACTTTTCTCACGGTACAGTGTACACTAAAGATGTAAGTTGAAGTTATTTTTTGGAATGTCAAGCAGAAACAAAATTGTTTATATAAAAAAAATATAACATTTGTATAAAAGTAAAGTAAAGTTGATTATTATTATTTTCTTTTAATAAATAGTTTCATATATATAAAAGCAGTTCAACAAAAAATTTATTGACAATTTCTTAACTTTAGCTATTGTAAATTTTTGCATGTTTGCAGCACTTCAAAGACTTCTAAATAGTTTTTTATAGTTAAAGTTAATAATGATTTTTTTGAATTAAACAAAGACTGCAAGCTGTAAAATGAGAAAGCTCATAAAAAAACTTCTCTAAGACAAGTAAATATGATTTAGATCAATTAAAAGTTTTTTAGATTAAAATATAATATGATTTTGTAATTTGAATGTAAAATTGTTTTGTATATGGTCAGTTTTTCCAAAAGAAAGCAATTAATTTCAATTAAAGAGTATTCGTAAAAATATTAATGTGTTATTAAACTAGAAAAAAACTATTTGTAAAAATCTAAGTAAATAAAATTTAATAAATATACATCTGATATGCAAACTAACAGTTTTTATTATTAAGTTATATAAAAATTTGTATTGACTATAAAATATTGCTCAATCTACTGAGTAAAGAGCTTGTTAAGATAATAGTAATAATAAATGTGATATTTTATTTTTGACTTGTTTTGATGAGAAAAAAATCTGACCTTGTCAAACCAGTCATAAATAAAATATTTGAATTAGCACATTTTAGATTATTAAGTTTTAAAATATCAAATATTTCTACATTAAATAACCATCATTTAGTTTTCAACAAATATAAATTATATAAATGAATACGTCGGTTTATCTTTCAGTTGTCGTTACATTCTTTATAATTTTAGAATAAAGGAGACTTCTTACCAGACATATGCTTCCTTGGAATACAAGCACTGCTTTACTATCCTACAAATTGCATAAGTACGTAGAATATTTATAATTAAGTGATATGCTATACAGTTAAACATAAGCCTAAAAATTTCTAATCAAAAATTAGATTTTATTTATTATTAAACAAATGTTTAGTTAAAAATAGTTTAATTTAAGTCTGGTCAAAGAAAATATTTATAATAAAAGTAAATGTTGAAAAAGTAAATGACTTCAATATTATTTTACAATAAGAAGTTAGAACAAAAGATATAACATTCTATGTTTATCAAGTGTTTTGTTTTAGTTATAGACAAATGAATTGACATTAATAAAGTTTATTTAATTTTTATTATTAATATTTTTAGTTTTAATATTTGTAGTATTGACCATTAATTGCTACTTTAGTTTAGAAGCTACTAATCAACACAAATATTAATACTTTAATACATACTACTTAAATTAAAAGTTAATTTTAGTAACAAAATGACAACGCTAAAGCAGTTTTAGAAATACACGTCTTAAAACGTCCTTACTAGTCATAAACTTGATTTTAAAGTTTTTATATATTAATATTTAATTTGTCTCATTATTTATTGTTAGAGCAAGCTCTTGTTGAACAAGCCAGTGCTTCAAGTATTTGTATAAATCCAATTTTTTTTGTAACTTGATTCTTTTTCTATTATTTATTTGTAAACCTACAAAACGGAACGGGTAATTTTTTTACAAGCGTCACTTTTGCACAAAGGGTCACTTTTGCACAAGCGTCACCTTTGCACAGAGGGTAACTTGTGCACAGCATCAGTTTTTCACGGCAACATTTTTGCACAATGACATTTTCTACGGCAGCATTTTTATTCGGCAATACTTTTGCACAACGTCACATTATTACAGCAATATTTTTTCACAGACTTTTTTGCACAGAACATCACTTTTGCATATATCTAGCTAAGTACCAAATCTGTAACAAAAAAAAAAAAAAAATTAAAATTTACGTAATTTACGATTTGCAGTACATTGATATATTGTTCGAGGTAAAATTTCTTAATAAAAACTTTACGTTAAAATTCCATTAAAAAATCATCACATTTTCTTCTAAAATAATTAGCGTTTAAAAGTGAATTTTATTTAAGTCGATTAAAATAAAATTTTGTAATTAATTTATTTGACTTTTTATTTCAGAAATTAAATATTAGTAGCGTGCAAAAGTGAAGCTCCGGTCAAAGTTGACAGATTGTTTAAAATTTTTGCAGTGCATAAATATTTCTGTGAAAATATAACGCGGTGCAAAAGTGGCGCTTTGCAAAAATGTCGCCATGCAAATGTAACGTCGTGCAATAAGTGAAGCCGTGCAAAAGTTTCGAAGTGCAAAAATGTTGCGGTGCATAAGTAACCCTGCGTACAAAAGTGTCCCCTTGTGCAAAAGTGATACCCACCTCTACAAAGCAGTACTAATTTCAATTTAATCACAACCAAAGTTCTCTTATATTCTAAAAATATTTTATCATTTTTGTAGGATTTAAGCAACATCTAAATTATCAAAGTTTTAATCTATAAAATATACAAAAAATGTTCCTGCAGACCGCAGTTTGTATGCAAATAAGTTATATAATTTTTTTTTATTTTGTTATATAAAAATTTTATTTTTACATAACAAACAAAAACATTTTATGATTTTTTGCTCATAATACTGTCTTAAAGTTATTTTAATTGTAGAATAAAATAAAAAATATTTTTTTATGTTGTACGGTTCTTTCATAATTTTTGAGATTTAATGAATAAAATTGCCACTGATGTTTATGAAGTTTAAGAAAATTAATTAAAAATTAAAAAAAAAAGATCAAAAGTACATTTAAAATTAATATGTGTCAAAGTGTAGTTAAACAACCGAACTCAATTGTTAAGTTATGTAAATTCTAGCTTAAATAAATAACTAATGTTTAATTTGCATATATACTAATATTTGTTTTTATTCTAATTACATATGTTTTTGCATAACTTTCTTTTGATAATCAACCCTTATTCGTGCTTGATTAGCATTTTCAATGTTTACAAAGAAAAAAGTAGTTTTAGTTTAAACTGTTTTTAACGGTCATTTAATATTGTCTATATAAAGTAAAATAATATATTTACACAATTATGTAACTTATTAAAGTTAAATCTATGTATTTACGTACTATTTTATATTAAGTTAGTTTTAAATTACTATTTAATAAGCTATTTTCAGACTTTTTTTTTAAATTGTTTTGAATATTTTTTATTTCATTTGTTTTTCTAAATATTTGTTGTCAAAAAAAAACATTAGCAATGTATTGAAAAATATACAGACTAAATTTTATATTGACAAAACTTAAATAATAAAATGTTTATCTTATTAAAATAAATTATTACAAAATTTTTTTTTTATCAGTTAATTTTAATTTCGATTATTTTTAGTATGATATCTGTTTTTTTATCTTATTTTATCTTAGAAAGTAAATTTTCACGTCTTAAGTACTATTTAGTCTTTGGAAGAAAATTAAAAAAAAAGTTTTATTAGCTACGGTTACATTTCTAAAATGTTCGAATTTTTGCTATAAAAACTTCACAAAAAGTTATCTGTTTTAGATGAATTGAACAATATATACACTTGCCAATACTTAAGACATAACGAAAAGTCTTTTTTAACAACAAATAAAGCTCTTTTCAATCTATAAATTCTTTTCAATAATTTGTGTGTATCCAAAGCTAATATAATTTGAAATAACTTTATTTTGTAATCATTTATTTTATCCGCTATACTGCGCTGTAAATTGTATTAAAGTTGAGTTTGTAAATAAGTGAATACAACACAAATAAAAAGAAAAAAAAAAGTGAAATTAAAGACAGAGTTATATCATCTAGATTTTAAACAATAATTACTTTTTTGTTTTACGCTGATAGATAAAATTTATCAAAAAATGTTGCTATATTTTTTAATGAGTAAAACTCAAAACAGTTGTATTTTTTAATTCGAAAGTATATATTTTGCTTGTCAAATTAATCGAGGTATATAAATATGTCAACTGTTTTTAGGTAATTAATGCTTTTAAAGTCTTTATAATTTACTATTAGCTTTATCAGAGTACATTCAATTTAACATAAATATTACTTTTTATTGAAAATACGTATGAATTAGTAAAACTAACTTTGAGCTAAAAAAAATTTGTACACATTTTCTAATTTTGTTTGCTTAAAAATCAGGATTTCTGAACCTAAAACTTAAAAAAAAATCAAACTTATATTATATTTTTATAATTTAGTTATAACTTACTATTGTTTACTCAAGTTTAGCTACCGGAAGCCGATAGAGCTACCCACTCTAACTTAAATTCAAAGCATTTATTAAAAGTTAATCAAATAAAATCAATGATGAGTCATCGATGTCGATTTGCGATCAGTTTATTGTAAAATATAGTGTTTAAGCGCATGCACTACTGTTGGCAGAGGAAGTGACCTCACCATCACCATTCGCACTTTGTTTTTTGTTTTATTTTCGTGGTGTTTTGTTAGAGTCTTGAGTAGTCGTTTTACAAGGTTGTTTTTACTATATATTTCGAGCAGAAAACTGTGTATTTTCTACTGATGATTATTTGAACGAAGTGTCAAAAGAGAAGGCAATGTCGACAGATTATTTGAAAAACTACTGTGAATTTTGTTACTTGAAAAATTGTTAGTAGTTAAAACTTACTTTTCATTTTAATAAAAAGTTTTTATGTGAAAAAAAAATATAAAAGTTTCTAACAAGTGGTGTATATTTATTTTGGCTTAGTTTTTTTAAACAAAACTACTTATAGATTCCAGAATAAACAAAAGCAATAGAAAAAAAGATAGGGAAAAAAGAATAAAGATACTTCAAGTAAGATCAATAGAAAATGATAAATCTTCATCTTCAGATTGCACTGATGAAAATAGTCCACAACATATAGTTAGTCATTTTCGAATACTTTAAACTGGTTATAAATTAACAAATGCGTTGTCTTATTTCACTCTATAAATAAAAAATATTTCTTCGTCGCTTACTGTTTAAAGAATTTACATTTAGTTATTTGCAATATTACAGGTAGTTGTTTTTAGTTTATTTTAAACTTTTGTATTTGAAATAAATATTTATAACATATAACTAATACTATATAAATTGAATATTTAAAAATAATGTGTAATTCAAAAGTACATAACTAGTGACACCATAATCTACTAACATGAAAATATAATTTATTATTTTTTAGCACAAATTTCGAATGCTGAAAGCAAGTAAAGAAACTTCAACCAACGTGTCACCCGAATCAAGCTTGTTTTACAAACAAAAAATTGATGAGAGTCTGACTAAGCTGAATACGAACTTCTCCAAGTTCAAAAGTCCTTGCGAGCTGGCGCAAGTCTTGCTGAAAATGTTGCTGACGTCGTTCAGTGAGGAAGTCATGCAGCAGTCGACAGCTTCGTTGAGTTATTCTCCGATGGCCCTTGCAGTTCAGCTGGTCACTGCAATTACAGTTATCCGACAGTCTTCAGGTTTTGTATGTTTAAATGTTTGTTTAATTAATGTTTTAACAATAGAAATGATTTAGCAATTAACAAAAATAAACACAAGTACTTTTTATAAAACGTATATTCATAACAGAAAATAGCGTTGAAGATGAAATAAATGAAGAAGTGACTAACGACGAGCTGATGAGCGGGATCAGCCACAAGGAAACCAGATGGTCGCGACAGTCAGTCACTCACCTCAGAAGGTTGATACTCAGAACAGTGATCGAACTGTGCAAAGCAGCTGTAAACAACAAAAATTTCAAAGTCAGTTTGTTAGTGAAGGTTTTAAGTCAGAGATAACCGTATTATGATCAAAAAATTAATAGTTACATAAAATTAAAAACATTTTATGATTTAAGAACAAGTTAATAAAATAATAACAGCAAATAGAATGGAAAGAAGTAGTCACTTCATTGATAAGCCTATCTTCTGGAATGCTGGTCAAATCAAATGAAACGAAAGAACATGACACATTGCAAAGCGTAGATCAAGCTAGCGATCTTTCGACTAGTTTGCTGTTTGCAAGCGAAACGATGGGAAGCATCCTCCTTTTTCTAACTTCCACTTTCAGCAAAAACTTTCGAACTTTCTACGAAATGGAAACGGCCATCAAGCTGCTGCATGAGTTCGACTGGTGCGGCGGCTACCGCGTCTTCACCGACCTGATGGTGCGTCTGAGTGGTCAGTACGAAACCTCCGAAGTTTTTTCCAAGTTGCTCCAGTCCTACTTCAACTTGCTGTCTTCAGTAGTCAACTGCAAAGCGGTCGTCATGCACGCCACCAAGTGTTCGAGGCGCAACCACCGCTCGTGCGGCCCCGCCGTAACCGCCCTCGTCCCCGTGCATTGCGACATAATGGGCAGTGACGTAAGCGTGACGTCACAAAAGGACAGGGAGACATGCGTGACCGCCGTGGCAATTCGTTTTTTGATAAGCCTTCTGATTAAGGTCAGCCCGAGCAGCACAGTGGTCGACCAGGTCGTGGTGACTTTGGACAAAGTTTGCTTGTGCAATTGCCAGCCCACATGCGACTGGCTGGTGCCGTTGCTGTGCTTTCTGCCCAGATGGAGCAAACCGAATCAGACAAAAGTGCTTTCGTTCGTTACAAAATTGATTGTTTATCATTTCTGTGAAGTTTCATCTGCTAGGCCAAAGTAAGCATTGTTTATATTTTTTTTTTTGTAGTTTAAAAGTTTATTAAACCCCTATTTTTTGAAAACAGGAATAAGACGTTACTAATTAGTAATTTCCCAAGTCAGTGGATTGATGTTATGCTTAATTACAAGAAAAACGCAGGAAAAAATGAGACAAAGTTTGTTATATATGTTATAAGTTGTCTTTTTTAATGAACAATATTCATTAAAACTGAAATTAAATTTTCTTTTAAATTGCAGGTTTTCTACAGATAATACAACTAAAGTTCTTTTCGAAATGAGTGAATTTTTTGAACTTTACAACAAAAGTGATACTTATCTTTCTCTCTCGTTGTGCAGAATTTTGCTCTTGTCTGAAAACAACAAGCTCACTGCCCTGGTGTTGCAGTGTCTAAGTCACTCGATACCACATTGCAATATACAAGCAAGTGTAAGTATTCTTGTTAACGTGCTCTTGCCAATTATAAAGTCTTTTGAGGGTCAAAACAAAACCACTGATTTTACATACAATAAAGATATTTTAGTGAGCTGCTTGAAACTAGTAAACTTATCGTTCAAGTTTGATCAAAAAGATGCTTTAAAGCGTCTCTTCGTTTCTAATATTGGTATGCGGTACTTGAATACTTTTTTGTTTTCAGACAAGTGCAGTCTAAGTTTTGATAGTTTTGATTTACAAATGTGTTTACTTTCTCTCGACCTTATGTCCCTTTTGCTGTCTAGAAATTTAAAGTTTGAAAAGAAAGTTTCATTTAACGTTTTGAAGCCTTTTTCGTCACCACCACTCGGTCCCCGATCGAACGTGAGCTCGTTTTCTTCGAACGCAAGTAAAAAACCTTTGAGCGCTCAAAGCAGCGTAGACTCACAGTTTTCAACGGGAGCAATTTCCTTTTTCCGGGGGTTCTCGTTTTCTTGGTCGAATGAAAAGCAAGTAGATGAAAGCAGCTGCAATTCTGAGGAAAGTGAAGAATCTTCGGCTAACACTTCTCAGTTTTCAGTTTTCAGCAAGCAGAAAAAGTATGTTGACGAGTGCGCCTGTTTTGAAAAAGAAGCGAAAAAATTTATTCAAGCGTCTTTATCGATGAATTTCAACGAAATGAATGACGACGCTGCAGGAAACAGGTCGTCTACATTTGAAAAAATAAAAGGCGGGGCTTGGGCTGCTAAAATTTCTCGTTTCACCTTCAAAACTGACAGTGAAGAATCAGCGAATGAGGAGCTCGCAAAAAGTCAGAGACCAAGATTGAGCACACCGGATGTCTTTGTCAAAAGTGAAAAATTTTTTTTCAGAACGTCTTCGTTACAGGAGACAAACCGTCAGGAAAAAAGAATCGAATCTTTTAACTTGCCTCGCAGTGAAAATGCAGAAGACTGGCTTAAAATTGTGCATCGTTGGACTGCTATAAGCTCCGCCGTATGCAGCTCAGAGCTGGTTGCAAAGATCTTCGTTGAGTATAAAGGCCTTGTTTTAATTTTGAAGCTAATCGGAAGTTTACTTAAAAAAATAACAACAATTAACAGAGATGATAAAAAGTTGCCAGCAGTATTTGATTCAATGTTGAAGCTGCTTTCAATATGTTTACAAATTTCTTCACATCTCTCAAAAAAATTAAACAAGGTAAGGTTTTAGTTTAGTATATTAAAGAGCTGCAGCTACAAGGTATACAATAGTTGTAAATACTTTTTGTTAATTATATTTAAAAAGCAGTTAAAAACTAAATGAAGTGATAAGCTGTTTAGGAGGAGGAGAATTATTAAATTTTTGTCCATATTTTAATAATAGGCAATAATCTCATACGACGACATATCATCGGTGGTGAAGCCAGCCATGCGAGGAAAGCTCAAGATAAACTCGAACGAGATCGTCATTAAAAAGCTCTTTGACACGTTTCTCGCATCGTGCGTCAAATCCGATAACTCGGAAAAAGTTGAGAAGGACACCGCAAGCAAGCACAAAATTTTGGAAGAGCTGCAGGCCGTAATAAAGTCACAGTGTCAAAAACAAGGTGTTGCGAGCGTATCCGTTGGGGAAGACTCATTTGGTGGATACGAAGGAGACTCCGATTCACTTGATGACGACGATGACGTCATTGAAGAAGGTAACAAAAATGTTTTCATTTGTTTAACTTAATTAACATTTTTCAATGAAAAGTTACTTAGAAAATTTAAGTGTAAGTGTTGCTAAACTTTTAGATAGACCTTTTTTTTTTGAAAATTGAGCACTTAAACTTTATGAAGCTCACTTTTCATCTGGTTCAAAGGCATGTGATGATGCGTCTGAAAAAAGTGATGAGGGAAGCAATTCACGTGAATTGTTGTATCCTCGTTTGTTAACACTTGTTGTTGACTTACTCGGTGTTTCGCAAAATAGTTAGTTGATGTCATTTACGTTATAAATATATTTAAAGTAAAAGAGTTAACAAATAAAAAAAATGTTTTATTTCTCCATTTTAACACATTAAATTTTAAAAAAAGATATTTTATTATGGAAAAACGTTAAAATTAAAAACTCCTTTTTATACATTAGTATATCGTCATAAACTTTATTTAAAATGCTTTAATAATGATTAAATTGATATTGTATATCTGTAAGCTTTTATAGAATAAATGTAAAATTGCCTTGAATTAAACTACATATAATTTCGGCGAACAGAATTTACTAAAAAAGAAAAGGCTTTCAAAGAAAACTCAAAACTACGGTCTGAACTTATAGTAAAGTTGCTTAATTTTATTTCAAAACTCATCAAAAATGAAGCTAACATCAACATGTTATGCACTGAAGTTGATTTTTCATTGACTTGTTTTACAGAGCTGCAGGATATAATAAGTATGAAGTCAAACATATGGATAAGTAAAGGTGATATATATTTTTCTAATGTCTTAACATAGACTTGTATAAAAGTGTAAAGTTATTTTAGCTATATTTTGTCACATTACAAACATGTACAAAAACTTCTATATATCTTTCGGAATTGTATGTTTAAAAGATAAACGTAACAGATTTTTAAACATATTTTTTATTGTTTTAAGAAATATTTTGTGTATTTTTCTTACTGTGCATCCTTATTTTTACATTTAAACACAAAGGAAAGTTTTTATGTGACCATACATTCGATTAAGTTATATATGAAAAAAAAGTTAAAGAGATTTTTTTAGTTAAAATTTAAAATTTCGGATCGTAATCAACTGATTTTATTTTAGAGAAAACAAATAAAAGAAATTTTGATGTATGTTTCAATAAGTTTCAGTGCAAATTAAAAACATGTTTTAAGTATTAAATATACAACAAGTTATTTAATTAACTAAAATTATCAAAAAAAGTGCTGTTTACCTGTTTTAAATATAAGTATTAGATAAAAATTGGTTACTCTACTTTAATGTAAATTAAAAAGATACTAAGCTCATTATTATTTGTGCAATTCAAAATGTTTTACATTCTCAGGGTTCGTAATAATTTATGTTGCTTATAGTAAATTTCATCAAAAATTATTAAAAGAAAATACTTTATTTAAACCCTTAAAAAACTCTAGCTGTTTTAGTTAATACTGTAAATTTATATTTTGTAGGAACGCGTGATATGTTGTTATCATTATGTATGGCATGCAACAAAAAGTTCATGACTTCAAAACACTTAAGAGCAGTTTTGTCACTTTTCAATGAAAATGAATCAAACATTGTTAGTGTGCTATCTAAATTGCTAACTTTACTACCGAATAGAATAGTAAAACGTACAGCTTAGTCATTTTTATAAATATAAGAGCTTTGATATCTTGGAGTTACTTTATTTTGCTTGTTCATGGTTTTTGTGTTTATTTTTTTTCAATAGTAATAAACATTGTTAGTAAAATTTGGTAGAACAAAGTTTTTTATTAAGATAAGCTTGTTTACTTTTACTTTAAAATAATTTATAAAATTTATGGTTTTTACAAAATGTTTTAATACTTTACTTTTAATTATAAATTTATTATCAAAAATACTTTGATTTGACTTAAATGGTATATATTTATAAAGGAGTTTTTAACAAGAACTTTTGTTAAAAATATGTAAAGTACGAATTTATTTAAAAGTGTAATGTTTACTTGAAGTTAATGTATAAAGTAAAACACTGTGAAAGTCATAAATATATTCTTTCTGTGATTGCATGCACAAAAGTTACATAGTTACAAGTTATATTACTTAAAGTATTTTTAGACTTTACAATCTAACAAGGATTTTCGGATTAAAAGTTTATTATGTACTATAAAACATGATTGAAAAATTACTTAAATATAATGAACAATTAGAATAAGTAAAATAAATTTTGTAAAATTCTCTAAAAGTTTTATACAAAAACATCAATTTAGTGTAAACTCTCTAATATTAAGAAATAAAATTTATTTGTTTATCTTATGTTTTCTGCCTAAAACATTTGTACAATTTATTACGTATTTTTCAAATCAATTAATTCAACTTTTGCTAGTTAGTTATATTAGTAGTTTCATTATTTTTGATATATTTCTATCTACTATCTACAGTTTTGATTACTGATAGCATATACCATATTCTAAAACTACTACAGTTGGAACTTGTAAACTACATAGACGAGCTTGCAAGTAGCGATGAGTTCGGACCGAATAGTTGCCTTCATTTTTCCACTAAACCTGATCAAGATTGTGAAAATATGAATGAAGTAAAAACTGTTGAAAACAGTTCTAGTGTTTGGAATAGTTCTATACTTCGTTTAAACTTAGGTACTATAAGCCTTGCTAATGTTGTTACACAAACAGTTTTT
This sequence comes from Thalia democratica, assembly GCF_965202585.1. Taxonomy (NCBI): domain Eukaryota; kingdom Metazoa; phylum Chordata; class Thaliacea; order Salpida; family Salpidae; genus Thalia; species Thalia democratica. Next base: position 68,696,023 of record NC_139165.1, read on the forward strand.
GATATCCAAATCAAAAAAATGTGTATTTTTTAACGATAAACTTTAACTATAAAACAAATAAATACTTTTGATTCTACGTTAACTTTCGAACAGAAAATCGAATTGGTTGGCCAATTAATAACTCCAATGGTGTCACATTTTCTTTCTGGATTAGACTTTCGTCGACCAGAACGCAAGGCTTTGGTTAGTAACTTGAACATTTTTCTAAATGTTAAAGTAAGTTAAAAATTTAACTGTTAAAGCACATTAATTTTAAAACTTTGCAGAATTTCGCTATTTGGGAGAACCGAGAAAAAAGTTGCATCTAGTTTCGATTGGGAACAAAGAGAGCTCGCTTCAAGTGTGGTTAGAAAACACTACGTTTGTTTTTAGGTTTGTTATATTTTTAAAATTTTGTTTGGATATATTCTTAAAATTTTATTTTTCTCGGATATGTATTTAAGTTTTAAGTAAGATGACAAAACTATTTTTACATTGTGAACACTAAAAATGTTTTAAGTTTTGTGTAAATTAAGAAGGGGGGGGGTAAATCAATTTTTCCTAGAGTTAATCTTATTTTTTACTTTAAAAACCAAGTTACTAGTTGTTTTATACCATTATAAAAAAATTAAAGTAACTTATGAGATATGAGTAATCAAGTTCAGAGTGTTCAATAGGTTCTTTATGGGAGGACCAAACTTAAAAGAAGAAATAGACTATTCACTCAAAATATTTATTCTCCTTTAGTTTTCGAGAAATTGTTATAAAATTTTTTAAGTCTAATCTTTGAAAACATTTCAACAACCTATCGAAAACATATTTTAAATATTTTCTTTATTGAATTTTTTTTTTTAGTTTCGGTTATAAATATTTATTTTACTTTCGCCTTCTACAAGATGTTTGTAATATTAAAAAGATAATAGTTAAAAATTTTATGTGAATTGCGTTAAAAGTGAAGGAGGAAATACATTTTAGTGAACTTTTCAAAAATCTGCGAAAATCTGCCATGAAAGTTTTTATTAAATACGGTTGTATAGCATTTTTTTCCACGAAATTGGTTAAATCTCAAAAGTTAATAAACTTTTTGTTGTTTTACAAAAAGATCCTCATAGTAAGAACTCTAAGTTATGAAATAAAAGCCAATGTTAATTTTTGGAAAAAAATATCTTGGACACCCATGCCCTTATAACTAATTTTAATATTGCATAACTCAAACAATACATTTTGAAACATTTAGATATAAAACAACTATTTTTTTTAATTTTTTATTTTCCAAAAAATAAACCAACTCAATACTTGAAAATCATACAATATTTCTTGTTAAATCAGATAAAGTCGTGATTAATTAAAGATTAATTCCGAACATGAAATAATTTTAACAAATTTTAACAGAATCTGTATAGATCATGAAAAGCAGTCAGCCCATAGTTACAAGTTGCTGGCACAAGCTAGAACTGGCAGCTTGTTACGTGACAATGAGTGGCAACACGTCGTAGTATCTTACAGCCAAACTAAAATGCCTGACAAAGTTTGTTAAGTCAAATTCAACACTATTGAATTTAATATTGACATGTTAAAATTGTAATACAGTGTTGTATTAATTGAGTTTGTATTACTCTTCGTTTGTAGTTTGACTTAAATAAATTTAAAATCTTACTGTTTAAACCAAAAAAAAAGTGTCCCTAATATAATTTCAGTCATTAGTCGGTAAAGTTCATTTAGTGATCAATTGTTTATTGGAAAACGATGTTGTGCTGAAGTTCGACTCGCTTCCTGGGAACAGTAAATCTAGCGGTTTATGGCGTCATAATTCTAATCTTGAATCTAATACTACACTGTTTGTTGCTCACAAAAACAACCAAAATGAGTAAGTTTGTTTTATACTTATTTAAAAAAAATTAGTAAATTTTTAGTAATTTTTTATAAAAAAATTCAAAACCATTTTAATAAATAAAGTATGAAATTGTTAGTATAGTTTGCAAAATTAGCTTTCTTATAAAGTGCTAATAAAATTATAGAATTAAGCTTCTTTAATTTTATAATTTATACCGGTTATGCATATAAATCTTGATGTAAAAAATATTACGAACTTTGAAAATAGTTTAGAAGATGTGGATATACCAAGCATTAACGAAGCTTTAATGGGAAACTTGCTTGTGTTTTCACAACCTAATCTGAACTTGAGATCTTTGTATTGTCTGCTACGACTTGGACCTAAACTTAACTGCATGCTAGAATGTCTTGCGGACTCAACTACGGTTAAAATTTTGTTATTTAGTACGAATTTCACATTATTAAAAAAATTATACTGCCGTATATGTCATGTATGAGTTTTATTTATAAAAAAATAGTAATAGAAGGTAAGAACGATAAGACAAAACCTTAATATATGTATATGAAAAATTTATTACTAAGTAGTACTTCTATCCAACAATTAAACCAAAGCTAATTTTTTGTAGAACAATCCAAACAAAGACTACCGAATCAAGTTTCGACGTGATTGGTCATCGTCTTTCCTTCCAGCAACCTCATTGGACAGTTGCATATTGCCTTTAAACGGGGGATTTTCCCCTCCCCCTTTCCTCTTTCAACTGCTCAACCAATCAAATTCACCCGATGTTTTTTTCGACGAAGTTGTTGGAGCCGATTTTACAACGGACATGAAGCTTTTGCAGGTTGCTACTTAACAGTATTAATAATGTTATACAATTATCTAACATTTACTAGTTGATGAAGTTTAATGTTTTTTTTTTGTTTTTTTACTTTTTTTTTCGGTGTTGTTGTAAACTATAAAAAATAAACTATAGCTGAACTAATACTTTAAGTATTTTATTTGCAGAGACTTTAAATAAAAAAGAGTTAAAAGTGAATGTAATAATGTATGTATTTTTCAGTTTTTTAATAAATAAGTGACAAAATATTATTAACAGTTAATGTTTTTACTTTCTTAGATACACAACCACTAAGACTGTTCATGCTAGATTTAAAAAAGTAGTAAAACTAAGAAAATATCAAAATATATTTTTAGATTTTGTGAAAACCCAGGCTAGACTAATTACGATAACTAAAAATATACTTATATAGAGTTAAATCTCGTATGTACATACAGTTATAATTTTTTGTTATTTAGTTCAGTCAAAACGTGTAAAATTAACTTTACACTCAAGCCATGGTTAACTTAGGAGGTTTTATTTAAAACAAAAATTAATACTCGTAAAGAGACGTGGCAAGCTATAAATATTTACAAACTTTCAAAAAAAAAAGGTTTAGTGTAAGAGCTAAGATAAGGGTTTACAATTAGAGTACATATAAGAAAATAGAACAAAAACTTTACAATAAAATAAAAACTTCTACGAATTAATACAATTACTTTATTTTCTTTTTATTTTTGACGTCAATCTACTGAATTTATCATCTTGAAAATTTTGTCATGAAATCACTCAGTAAAACGTTTTCAAATTTTCAGAAGCAAATCTGTAGTAACTATAAAAATTGCAGATTCATTTTATTGTTTTTCTGCACTCCAATCAGAAGTGTATTATTTGGTCTGACATAAATCTTCGAGAAAAAGAAGTTTATATTTTTCTGTAAAAAAATTTAAGTGTAGAAATCTTCACTGTTTGGATTGTTTATTTGTCTTTAGTTCAAAAATTGAAAATTCTTTTAATAACCTTGCAATTTAAAATATCAAGTTGACTAATAGTTGACTAATAGTTGACTTGTATTTGAACTATTAGATAAACGTTATTTTTTTATAACTTCAATTTTTTTAATGCTGTATACTTAATTTTTATATTTTTTGATCAAATACACTAATTAAATCCAAACACAAATTCTGATAACTACTTGTTTTAGACACGTTGTTTTCAATTTGAAATGTACGTATTCGGCTAGTAATTTCTGCTTGGCAGACTAGAACTTGCCCCCGTTGGCCGTAGTTTCCCGACCTCTTTTTAAAGTTTAATTTATCGAGTATTTCAAATAACGGTCTAGCTAGTCAATAAGTTCAAAAGATAGTATCGCTTTGATTGAATACGTATTTTTGTTAAAGGAGTCGCTAGTTTTGACATACAGTCCTAGTGAAAACGATTTTTACTACTTATACGGAGTACCTGCTTCAAGTAGCAAAAGAAGAATGTTGTTTCGTAGAAGCTACGACATTCATTCCTCTGATTTCGACAGCCTCACGCAGAGTGGTTCCAAACACCAGACTGTGTTCACGTCCAAGCCGAAGACCGTAGAATTTTTTACATTCAACAGGTAATTCTATTACGTGTTTGCATTACCAGAAAGTACTAAAAGCAAACTTGTTTTTGAGTAACAAAGTTATATGGTTATTATGTAGATTAAAATTATCACTTAAACCGATTCATGACAGGTCTTTGAATCAGGCGGGCGGAATACAGGTTCTTGTTATGCTGTATGCGAAAGTGGTCGAGATAACTTCGTCCAGATCCAACAAATCACCGTCCGACCACTTGGAAAGCGTCCAATCGAAACCGCTTCAGACTCTCTTGTTGCTCAGGTCACGTGACACCAAGCGTCGCAACGAGTTTTACGAGGAAAACATTGCTCCACTGCTGCATAAAGTTTGTTGTTTCGAATATTTCAAGTTGAATTTTTGCTGAAAATGTATAGGTAGAAAGAATATAGAAATATATAAAAATTTTATGCTTTTTTATGTTTTTTTTGGATTTAAAAGAAGTAAATTAGACTTAATTTTTTTTTAAATGAAAAGTTATAGTTAAATCAACTTTGTTTTGACTAAAAATATGTATAATTTAAAACAATGTTTTATGTTTTTGAAATTATAAAACTTTTAATCATCTTTTTATTAGGTTATGACCAGGTCTGATTGCATTGTTGGGTTTCAAACTTTGCAGCTGTTATTGAACAACATGTGTTCTGATGAAGTCGTAACATCCAGCTATTTTGAAGATGTCGTTATCTATGAAGTAATTATTATGATTTTTAATAGCTTAAAATATTTTAAAAAGTAACTAAAATTACAGATTAATAAGAACAATGCTGCTGTTATTCACGACGTCATTTTGCTCGAAAGTTTTATACTAGATTGGAGAATTTGGCACAAGTCTAAAAACTTATCAGGTTAATTACTCTATGCATAATTAAAAATGTTTTAATAAAAAATAAATAACATTATACATTTTTTCAATCCTGTTTATTTTTACTTTTAGTTTAACTCAACAATAAAGTTAGGCTTAAATTATTAAATCTAAATTTGTTTTTAGTTTAATTTAAATTTTTCCTTTTAAATTATAAAAGCCTTTTTAAGACTTTTGTCGTTAACGAGCTTTTTGAAAATATTATTTGACCAAAAGTAAATACACTAAGAACATTATAAACTCTTACAGCTAATTAATAAATTTTAATATAAAAGGTGTTGAAGACTTTACAGTGTGGGCTCTACTGTTAGAAGGTCTTATTAATCTTACAAATGATTACCATCCTTATCAGACATTTAACATTAAAACACTGATCAGTTGCAATGCTGTTGAAAGAATATTAAACGGTTTAAACTTTGAACTGATTTTTATAAGCTTTACGAAATATACTATTTGTAATGTAAATAGCTAAGAATTAACGTAAAATACCTTTTGTAATTTTTAATTAGTGTAATTACTAATACAACGTTCTTAACTAACGTGTTAGGTAGATTAAAGTTATGATCATGATTTCAAATTTTTGTTTAATTAAGTTTCAACTTCAACCTATTTAACTTGTAAAGTTTTAAAATTATGTTAGTATATACTATTTATATACAGTTTGTTATTTTTTTAATACTTTTAGGAAATTTTAATTATATCAAGTGGATGTATAAGCTAAAATAATTGTTAATTGTTAATTTTTACTTTTGTATTTAAATAGTTATATTTAAAGGTATTCAAGATATCATTGAAGAAAGAAAGCATTTTACTATTACTTTGGTGGAGTGTGTTATTCAACTGCTGAGAAATTTGTTAAACTCTCTTCATTTTTGCACTATTTTGAGTTCAGTTTCTGACTTTTTGATTGCTATAAATTGCCCTGAAGGTTAGTTTTTATATATTAAATGTATTTTTTTAACAGAGTCTAAATGTACTAATTTAAACTATTATTATTGTTATTTCGAATACATGAAAAAAGAGTTTATTAAGATTAAAAATGTTAAAAATTAATGTTCAAATTTTAAAACTAGTATCTATTACTAAATATACAAACACATGGTTTATTTTGCTTGAAACTGTTTTTTAAACTACTTAAGTTATTAAAGTTATCATATAAAGTTTTTATAAAACCAAAAAAAAAAGTTAGTTATAAATATTTTAATAATATTTAAAACAACAAACTTAAACTAACTAAACAGATACTTTTGTGTGCCATTCCAGAGAAAATTTTTACTTCAGCTTGAAAAAAGCTTCGGTAAAAAAATTGAAGACACTCACTTCCAAAACTTCATTGCAAAAGAGTTAGTCTATCTTAACTACAGTATAACTTATCATATTGGTTAGCTTTAAAAATGTATACCTTTGATTTTTTAAGTTATACTAGGCAAAAAACAACTTTCCAGTTTAATAGAGTTTACTTAATATTTTTCTAATGTAAAACAGAACAGCTAGAAATGTATGAGGATAATCAAACACAAATTGTCACAGCAATATCTTCTTCTGAAGAAAACATAGACAAAAATAAAAGTGACTTTTTTTTAAATGCTGGTTATATCACTAAAGTTTTTTTTTTGTTAGTATGTACTAACATTTATTAGTTTAAATAGTTTCTACACTGTTTGTAAAATTTTTTTTTAATAAATCTTTATAACTCAGATGAAATTCTTACTTTAAATTTGCAAACCAGATAAGTCACCGGTCGATTGTGATGACAAGAGTCTGATTGTTTGTGGGGAAGATTTGCAGCAGCCAACATTCACCGATATACTCGTTTCTAGTGCGAAAAAAACTACTCAAGAACAAAATGAAGAAGAGCAACCATCTGAATCTGAAGCTGTAAAAGAACACCCTCTCTACCAAGTAATATATACTTTTTTTCAAAAAGTTTTTACTTTTGTCAGAAAGTTTAAACACCATTTTTTTCAATAATATGAAAGCATTTATTGAGTTTAATATGTTCAAAAAAAAAACTATTTAGTTCATACAGTTTATTTATTCAGTACATGAGGGAGAGCAACATGTGTTTGCTGGCTAGCGAGTTGATAAACCTGCTGAGCTTCGCCTTCGATTCAACAACCGACCACGTGTCATTCAACAAGCTGATAGGTGGCGCTCTTAACGACGAACTGTTGCTCGTTCTCTGCCATCATTTCGATCCTCAAGTTCGCGCTTCGACTGTCGCACTGCTGCATATCTACCTTGTTAGGTAAATCAAATTCAAAATAAAGTAGTATGTACTGTTTTAAAAGTACGGTTAAGTTGTGAACTGTATGTTTTTAGATTTTAACGGTTATATACTCGACATTATTACACTACTTTTATAATTTGTAAAAATAGTAAAGTGTTATGAGTTTCTTCAAAATTCTACATGCTATGAGACCTTTTTAGATATAAATTTAGTTTTTCTAGTTCTAAACAAATCAAGTTTATAACTTTATAAATTTGAATTTTAAAGCATGCCTTTTTTGTTTTCCATATTGAATGGTATGTTAAAATGAATAAATTTATTTAGTATATAGTTCTTTGAATAATTTTAAACATAAAGTTTGGTATAGAAAAATTTAAAAGTATGTTTTTTGCTTAAATTTATCACAAGTTTCTTTAAGTATGTTATGTATGAAAGACTAAAATAATAAAATATAAAAATTAGATGCACCCAAGAGCAACAAAATCACTTTTTGATGAAGAAAGGTTTCCACCTTGTGGCGAACCAGTTGCATCAGAGACTCACCACTAGAAGCGTCATTGAGTCTTGCTTCTTTATGCTAACTGGGCGCTACATTTCTTTCGACAAGCCGTTCAGTATTGAGCTGGAAACTTCTTCTATTGAAAACTCCAACCAAAATACGCTGCATAGCAACGGAGCTGTCTTGTTGCTGGCTATTCTGGAAAAGACTGTTTCGTGTAAAAACGAGTTTGACTTAGAGCTTTGCACTAATCTACTCAACCAACTGGTAATGATTAAATAAAGATGGATAAAACAAAAACATATCTGTAAATTACCTTATGTTTTTATTATATTTCTTAGGTTAACTTCTGCTTTTAGTTTTGTTTTGTCATGAACAAAATAAATATGTATCGTATTGTAAAAGTATCCCAAATGCATCATTTTTCAAGCTTTTGTTTTAGATCGAAGTATTTCAAAACGTCGGTCCCATTGCAGATGTTATGCTTGATAATGGACTTACCATTGCTCTTTGCAAGATGATTAATGTTGTTGGTAGTATTAGCAATGTTGATGAGCAATCTAAACAGGTACGTGACTGAGAAGGCATCATAGTTCATGATAGAAGTTTTAAGTTGTCTATAATTAAGTAAAAACGATTTTTTACTTATTAAAAATTTGTCAACATTTAACTTAAAAGCTACATTTTTATATAAACTTTTTATGATAGTCCTTAAAAAATACTTTGAAGTTAATCTAGTATAGTGCTTTAGTTCTTAATTAAAAACATTACTATATGTAAATATAAACACACAGTAAACAATTTAATTCATCTTATATAATATAAGTAAAATAACAGGAACTGTTCCTGTTGATTGAACAAATACTAACCACAGTTTCAAAAAAATCCTGCTCTATTTCAGGATCAGCGCATTTTCAAGTTTGAAATTTTTGTTTAATATGTTATAGGAAAGTTACTCATTAATATCAGTAATTTATTTTCTCTTTAGATGATAAGTTTCAGAAAAAAACTATAAAGATAAGCTTTGCTTTAAGTGATTTTTTATTATAGATTTTTATGTAAAATGTTAGTTTTTTTTTACAAAATAGGTGTTTGAAGATTTGATCGTGCTGTTATGTTCTTACGAGCATGAATTCATACTAGGTGAAGAAAGCAAATTTAGAAGTTCCAGTGTTATTAGGAAAATAACTGAAAATCTGTTCTATAATGTTAGCCAATAAGTATAAGCAAATTGTTAAATTATTTTTGTTTTTTATACTTATGTGTTTATTAACAGTTAAAGTTTGTATGAAAAAAAGTTAGAATCTTGTAACGGAAATTATAATTATGTTAAACTCAAAACTAAGGTTTTCGACGACATGGCTTTTAGTGGAGGTTCTACTCAGAAAGCTACAACAATATCAAAGTGAGATATCAATTGTTTTATATAAATTCATACTAAAAATTCTTTATTTAATTCACATTTTCTAGTAAGTTTAAAAGTATAACAACAACTTGTATTAGTTATGCTTTATTAATGGTGTAAGATTGTATTTGAAATCTAAAAATCTTTTGTACATTAATTATTATAAACACATCAAAATTTAAAGAGTTTAAGTCTATACATAAAACTAGTTTAAATCATAGTTTTCATGTCTGTACAGATAAAAATTAAGAGGTTCGTTTTTGTTAATAAATTCATGCCCTAAAGTCATTACTATTAGTAGTTTTATCTTCAAATAACTTGTTTAAATCATATTAACTAACTAAAAAAATATTTCCTTTCTTATAAACTATAAAGAGCTGTAAAGCTTTATTTAAAAAGAAAAAGAAACTGTTTTATTTCTTAACATTTATATATTATTTAAAGCCGTAGTATAATTTCAAGAAAAGTTTTTTAATTTTAATGTATAATATTAACATTTTTAAACATGACAGCATAAATGAATTATCACCAAATGTTTTCAGCGAAAGAAGTTCAGAGACAACATCTGCTTTACCAGAGTTAGTTTAATATACAAAAATTACTTACGTGTTCAATATTAGTCTCAAGCTAATTTTTAGGTTTAAAGCCAAAAAATTGGATCACAGAAGAAATTCGAGCTTAGGATCTTTGGATTTGTTCAAAAACAATACAAAGACGCGGCGTTCCACTTCCAAGTTGTTGAAGTCAAGAAGAACTCCTTCTTTTGATTTTTCATCGTGAGTTGAAATTTTTTGAATAATTTGTTTGACCAAAACACATATGGGATTAATTTTTGATTTTCGAAACCTTTTAAGTTTAGTTTAAACTTTTTTGTAGCATTTAGCTATTTATTTGTTTAGAATTTTGTTTTCAATATTCAGATAAAAACAAGGCTTATTAAGTTACTTCATTTTAAGCTCTAATTAATTACTAAGTTTTATGATTATGTTATGGTGTACAACAATTCGTCTTATTCTTTACAAAATTTTCAAACCAGGCTGTCTAGAAATCGCTCACAAGGTGGCACCGTCAAGTTTTCAAGGTCTTCGTATCGTGGTAACCAGCGACGCAAAATCAATGAAGCAGAAAGTGCATCACGTGTTCAACACCTACTAAAAATGGCTGTAGACAGGATTTTGTATTATCAGCACGCTGAATTTCAGAACACTGCAAAGTTATTTTTATTAATATCATTTTGAAGTACAAATTTTACTGCTTTTTATATAATTTTTTTTTATATATAATAACAAAATTCTTATTCCATTAAAGACTCAAAATAGATATATCAAAAAATCACTATGTTTGTTTTTATCAATTACAGCTGCACAAACTAAATTAAATTCAAGTACTGGTGAGGTTTTTTGCAAAAACTTTTAGTAAAATAATAAACTCCATTTTATTTTGTTATGCTACTTTTAAAACACACATTAAATCATCAGATCTCACAGTGATAACAGTAAGAAGTCAGAAGTTGGTGACAAAAAATGGTCAGTTTCATAGTTTGTTCCATAATGCATGTTGTAATTTATTCTAACCAATTTTAAAATGTTTCTCTTTCTGATATAATAGTTTTTTAAGTATTTCAATTATTTTAGTCAAACTTTTACATGCTCTAGTGAGTTTAGTCATGTGATATTCAACATGATGATCGATTGGCTGACCACTGCCACCAGTCACGTTGTTGGCGGGAAACTACGTAAAGCAATGACGTCGTCTCTGTCTATGAGCAGCATGACGTCACAAACAAATGCGTGGGAAAGAACTTTGAAAATAGCGAAGAGTGGTATTGCCAAGCAAGTTAGTCTGTTGAAAATCAAAATCTTTGTATAATAAAGAAAAGTGAATTTATTAATTTTTTATCAACTTAACTATTGAGTTTGTTTCATAACAATATAACAGTATAACAAATAAGAAAGTTATTATAAATATGTAGAAAACTTAGAACACAAAAGCTATTATTATTATCTACTAAAGTAGCAGTGGATTTTAAAGTTTATTGTTTGTAAAAGTAAATATTAAATTTTTATCAAAAAACTGTATATTAACGAACTTATTAAGGATAGTTTAATAGTTAAAGCTTTACTATTAAAATACATAAATACAAATAACTGTTCAAAATATAGTTTTAATTGTTTGCTAACAAAAGATCCTAGTAAAGTAACTTCACTGGAATATAAATAAAAACAAATATATACATAGCATATATACAGTAAAAAAATTATATATTATAATTTTAAATTTTTGTCGTTTGGTTATGAAAACTTATTTATCACTGAAAAACTTAAATTAAGATATTTAATAAAGTTTCGTAACAGTTTATTAAAACAGTTGTAACAGCATTGTTATACAACATACAGTTTGGCTAAAAGATCAAATTTGTGGTTTAATTAAATGACATATCTTAGTATTGAAAAAAGTTAATTGTGTACATTTTCATGTATAGTATATTTGGGTGTTAGTAGTTTTTAATATGAGGTAGTTCATTATGAAAAGTTCTAAAACTGCTTAATATTTTTAATGCATCTAAAAACTTTTAATAATCGTATCGCTTTTATTCGAAAACAAAAACTAAATACTTTACTTGCACACTTTTTTTTCATTTAAAATGAATAATATAACTTTTACTTGATTTTGATACAATTATATACATTTTTGTTATTCTTCACGATAAATAACCGTTTAATTTTGTAATTTTTAATAAATTTTTTTTTTGAATTAAACAACTTTGTTCTTGGTTTCAATTACGGCATGATAAATTTTTTCATTAAGTTTTTAACAAATTTGATAAAATATCTTTTTCTCGCCGCTGTATTAATAAAAATGTAGATTATAAAGTAATATAACATCCATTCAACTTAAAAATTATAATGAGGTTAGCTATATTATATCCTCCCATTTAAACCGCTAACATAATTGTAAAACTTAGTTAAGTAACTTAACTATTTTAAAGTTTTTGTGTACCAAATTTTTAAGTAAAATTAAGTAGCAGAACAGCTGTTTCTTCTTAAAAGATACAGTACTTACTTGTTCCTGTTTTTTTTCTAATGTTTTTAGTTGATACACTAACTTTTATTTAACTAAATTGTTAAATTTGCAATTTAAAAAAAACTATACGAAGTTTCTTGCAGTTAAAACTAAAGTTTTTATTTATTTTGTTGCAGTTTTATATGATGCGAACAAGTTGTATTTGATGTAAAGTTATTTTAGTAAACATTAACAACAATCACAAAGTTTCAGCACTTATATCAATAATAATAATTAAGTAAATTGCGATTAATAGTGAACGTATGTTTTTTGATACGAATAAAGTAAAAAAAAACCTAAAAAAGCTTGGTTACTAAATGTATAGTTTATTTAAAATTACTTATTCAACCTGTAGGTGGCGCGAATGCTTACCTTCTTCCTGTCGCCGACACGGGAATTCCCCGATCGCCTCTTTCCCTTCCTCCTCCTCAAACTCGACAACTTCGACTCGCTGCTCGCCTCCGCCCTCTCCCACCACTCGCTTGCGACATCGTGCGGTGAAAAGATGGCCACCCACCTCCACGAGCTCCTCCACTGCCACAAGGCGTCGCTGTCGAGCGAGCAGCGCGCCGGTTTCAAACGGATGAGCAAACTGGTGAACAAGCTTGGCCACCGCACCAGCGCCCACTTGCGGATGATGCTGGTCAACAACGACGACGGTTTCGATGCCAGTTACGATTTCAACGTGAGTTAATATTTTAATTCTGATCAAATTTTTTTTTTGTTTTATATGAAAATATAGATTTTAAGTTTCTGTTTTGTGTGGAAAATTTTTGTTTTTGAGAGATTGGTAAAAAGGTTTTAAATTACCGGAATGTTAGGTTATAATTCAAATTATATTCAGTGCTGGTTTTTACAAAGTTAGTTTTAAAGGTTTTTTTTTTCTTAAAAGAGAGCAGTTGTTACTGAATATATGTTAAAACAATAACATACTTTATTTATTTATCGAGATTTGTTTCTGAAAAATTTATTAGAATGAAAAAAAAAAATAAGTGTGACTACTTTAAGCAAATCATCTTCATGAAACTTTCAAAAAAATGTTTTACTACGTTTCAAGTTATTTTCCTTATTTTCAGTACAAATACGAGCTTGAAACTAATTCTGATGCCATCGCATGGATGAAAGATATGCGTCAACAATACCAACTCATATGGAGCAAGACTCGGTTGCTAGGCGAACAGGTTAGCAACAGCGCAATGCACGCCACTAGAGACGCTGCGGCGCAACAAAACGCGCAACGAAAGTCGGCCCATCTGAGAATGAAGGAACACATCAGCAATGATCTCTGTGTGAGGTTGGTTTCTTATTACTTTTTATCTACAACTGCTTTCGAAAAAGTTTGTATTTATATTTACACATATACCTAAGAACTTTTGCAACCTTCTATAATAGAGCGCTCAATTTAATTGAAGTAAAAAACTAAGTTTGCACTTTTCCTTTAAGTTACGTATAAATATAGTACAGTATTTAAATGTAAATAAAAACTAGTAATAAAAGTTTAGAGTTTCCGTTGAAAACAACAACAATTTTAATATGATTTTTATTTTCAATCTTTAACAATGCAAGTTATTGATTTTTTAATGTACAGAAAACGTTGGATTTGTTTACTTGAGCAACTTGCACATGAGAGAGCGATTTGGTACAATGCAGATCAATACCCACAATGTTGGCAACTCGACTCTACTGAGGGTCCTTGCAGGTATCCATGATTTTTGTTTGCTAAGTAAGAATACTGAAACAGATTTTTAAGATGCAAGTAAAAAAGCCAACGTTATGATATTTTTATCAGGTTTTATCATGCTATTTCCAGGTAAACCTACCACCATACCAGTAGTAATGTTTGGCTAAAACTACAGTGATTTTGTGAATCAAAGAACTGTTAAACGTGTTTTTGGTTATAGATCGAATTTAGTTAGACTTTTATAAATTAATATATTTGGGTTGTACTAACTAATTTAAGACAAACATTTTACAGAACAGGTTTGCTTTATATAAAAAATATTATACTTCAAAAAAATCAACAAAGCTTTCATTTTACACCCAATATTATTGCTTGAAGTACTTTCAAATACTTCGTCAGTAAGCAAGCTGGTTATAACTTATGTTGTAAACAACTTGTTCTAATGTTTTTATTCAAGTGATAAGTACAAGGTAGTTAGTGGAAAATAAAAGCTTTGTTGATTTTTTCAAATATAGTAATTTCAAATATTTAGTAATTCAGATAAAGACAAACAAAAAAATTGTAAGGCGGAATTGACATACCTAAAAGACGATTTAAGAAACTTAAATATTATAATATTGTTACAAAACAGGTCTGTTAGGGTAGTTTTCTGGTATAAAACTAAAAGGTTTGATAAAGTCTATACGTTAGTGTTTTTTGCAGTCATCTAACGTATTTTTTATCTTAGTTTAATAATCAAGGGAGTTTAAAGTGTTAGTACAACAACTATATTTTATGATAACAATGTTCGGGTCGGTTTTAGAATTTTTACACTGAGCAATGTTTTTTACTTTTTTTAAACATTCTAAGCTTTTTAAGTAAAAATAAAACTATTATTTCTGAACTTAAAAAAATACTATTTGTACATAGTACTTATTTGATATTATAAGAACTAAACATAGTTAAAAACCATTTCTCGAGAAGTATGTTTTGAAAAAAAAAACCCTTAATGCTTAAGGTCCAAGTCTTGTAACGTTTTAATAGCTGTATAGAATAGATCAAGTGTAAAGCTTTAACTATATGAATGTTTTGTAAAGTTGTCTATAAAACGTATGTAAAAGAGTTTTACTGTATGAATTAGATTCATTGTCAATATTGTTATTTAAAAAAAAAAGAAACTTATTTTGGTTTAATTAGACATTTTGTCCTCAATTTCCTTTATGCTTGGTGAAATTACGTTTCTCATCTTTTTTATTCAATTATATTTACAAACGTAATTGTCTCATAATTATTAAAACGTTTCATAATTTACAATATCACTAGGGAGCGGAGAAGGTTGCAGCGTTGCAACCAGGACATAGACGACAGGTTCATGATGGTCTCATCGCCCACCCCAAACCACCCATCGCCCGGCAAGAAGAAGGGGGTCAGTTTCAAGCGAGCCACGCCCCGTTTCAAGCAGCCCCTTGCCTATATATTTTCCGAGTCGTTAGCGCACTCTAGCGAGAGCATCCGCAACCGTCTGCATGGCAACGAGCGCATCAGAAGCGTGTACGCGTGCACCAACGTCACTTCCGCTTGTGAGACGAGGGGCGAGCTGTTGCTAGGCGACGACCACTCCCACTTTGTCGGCGACCAGCCCATCTTGGACCCGTCGCTGACACAGACGATTTTCGGGGAGCGCGAGGTGCACTCGCTGTCATGGCGCCATTGTGACGTAACAGAAGTGTGTCTGCGGTGGTGGCAGCTTCGAGACACGGCATTGGAAGTTTTTCTTGTCAACGGCAGAACTTACTTGCTGGCTTTCAGTTCAACTGAAGTTAGTTTTTTTTTTATAAAGTTTATGTCTCGTAGAATAGTTTTAAATTGCTGTAATTCTAAATCTCCGAAAACTCTCCAAATAGTACTCCATATTTCATTATCTTGTTATATCAAAACAGATTCCCGCATACTTGTAAGTGTGTTATTTTCTATTATATATTCGATTTTTTTTTAAACTCATTTAATTTTTATACGTATATGTTTACTAAAAAACGATCAATTTATTTTGATTGAAGATATTTTATCAACCAAATTGATGATAAAATCTAACGTTGTTTTATTGTTTAACGGGTTTTTAATACGACTAGAACTGAAATCATTTGTTTTTTCTTTGTAATTTCCTTGAATAAAAACTTTTTTCCTGAAATTGTATTAATTAATTTATTGTATTTGAAGATATATAAACACATCTAGATCCTAGTTCTAATATATTAAAGTGTTATATAATTAGGTCTTTTGAATTAATTATTATTAAAAAAATTAATACCGAAATGAAACCAATTTCAATTAGAGCGCGGAAATCTTTTATACTAAATCAAATTATCTAATAGTGTTTTACAAAAACTAAACTTTCAAATCAGGACCGGGACGATGTGGTGAGCGAGCTGAAGAAATTGAACTTGTGCAACGTGGCAGCAGGCGATGAAGTACAAGCGCTCACGAAGCAGTGGTGCAGCGGAAAGATCGGCAACTTCCACTACCTCACCATGCTCAACAAGGCTGCTGGCAGGAGTTTCAACGATCTCATGCAGTATCCCGTCGCTCCCTTCATTCTTTCCGACTACACCAGTCAAATCATAGATCTTGAAAACCCTTCCATCTACAGGTTTCTTACGGTTATCTTTACTTAAAGTCTTTTTTAAACATTTTTAAGATTAATATTTTATTTATTGATGTTAAATTTTTCTGTTCTATTTAAGATGTTGTTTAGTTGAAATCTAATATTTTTAAATTGTTGAAAACATTAAGTGTATATGTTCTTAAAGTAATTCTAAAACTAAATCCAGTTATAATCAACGCCTATTAAACTGGTGGGTGAACTAAATTTTAGCTCTCACAACTAAATTTCAATCATATTAATGATGAAAATTCCAAACGAAGTAAAGTTTATTTTTGCCATTTGAGTTGGAAATTAAAGTTTAAATATTATTAAAAAAATAGAGTTTTGGCCAAACCGATCTCAGTTCAGCACCCGGGCAGAGAGAAGCACTTCAAGGACAGATACAAGTTCCTTTCCGACGACTACAACAATTGCGACCCTGACGAGAAGCAACTCCGCACTCCTCCCTTCCACTACGGATCCCACTACTCCAACTCCGGCACCGTCCTCCATTTCCTAGTGAGGCTCCTTCCCTTCACGCAGTCTTTCCTCGAGTACCAGGACTCGCAGTTTGATATTCCCGACAGGACCTTTCACTCGATGGAAACCACTTACCGGTACGAATCGTGTTATTGATGTTATTTGAAAGATATGCATATACAAATGAATTTCTTAAGTAAAAAATTAGTAGTTTTAGTTTGACTAGATTAGTTCTCGCCTTTATTGAGTGTTTGAAAGCTATGAAATCTTGATATTTTTTGAAGGAAACATTTTTGTTTAGTTGTTATAAATATGATGAAAGCCATAAACATTAAAGGTTATCTTCTTACGCATCAACGACGGATGTGAAGGAGCTCATCCCCGAATTCTTCTTCATGCCGGAGTTCCTGTGCAATTTGGAAGGGTTCGACTTTGGGCATCGTCAGAACGGTGTGAGAGTTCATCACGTGACATTGCCGCTCTGGTGCAGGGAAGATCCAAGATTGTTTGTTCTTATACACCGACAGGTTTATTTGATTAAAAGTTTACTTGAAATAAACCATTAAGTGTACGTTAACAGGTTACTCAGTTGTTTTTAGAAACTACTGATTAAATTAACCTAAGCTTTACTGATTATTTTTTTATTAATTTTTATTGTTAAATAATTCGGTAATTTTTTTTTAAATCAATTTATCTACCAACAGGCTCTTGAAAGCGACCATGTAACGGCCAACCTGCACAAGTGGATCGACCTGGTCTTTGGCTACAAACAGACCGGACAGCCGGCCTTGGACGCCGTCAACGTTTTTCACCCGGCAACTTACTTTGGGATGAACCCCGCCACCGTCGAGGACCCCCTCAAGCGGCAGGCTCTGGAAACCATGGTGAAGACTTACGGCCAGACGCCCAAGATGCTGTTTACTCAGCCGCATCCGGCCAGAACGGTCACGTCACCCGCCCCTTCCGGAGATCTGACGTCACTGTTGAACACTCTCAGGGGAGCCCCGGACGCTAAAACCGCAAAGAAAGCAACTCTTCGCCCAATATCGAGCGTGAAAGGTTTGAAATGGGGCAGCTACGTTGGCTCCGTAGCGCCAGAAGTGGGCGAACCCTCGATATTTCTGCACAAGACGGTCGCGTCCAGCGTCGGGTCGCTCACCCCGCTGCTCACCAACGACGTTTGCGCCCTCGCCCCGGACATGCACCTCCTGGTGGCTTACGCCCGCACCAAAGTGAAAGGGGGCCGGGTTGAAGTGACCAAGGACATAACTTGGTCCGCCCTTCTCACTTTCGACAAGCCTGACGGGTTTTTGGCTGTTTATTTTAAGATTAGAATTTATTTAAAAGCTGTTTTATTCGATATTTAAATATTTCTCTATGCTAACGGCACCATTTTACTTTTCGTTCCTTCGTAGGATCATCCGGTTGAAACTGAAGCACAATTCTCCCGGGATAAACTTGATGCGGTTGAGTGGAGATGACGATCACGTGACGTGTTGCGGGACGACGAGCGACTGCGGAACGATCATCCTCGGAACGAAGTGCGGCAGAATGCAGGTTCATCGCTGCAATGTCATGAGCAGCAAGGTAGCATGAATCATCATTTGTAATATAACTTTCTTAAAAAAGCTGTTTTAGTTGTAATATTTTGCTTAAACTGATAAGTTTAATCATTTTTAAAGATAAAACAGGTTTATGAAAGCATAAAATACTTCATAAATTATGTTTAAAGTTTTACAAGAACATTTTTAGCAGAAATTTTAACAAAAATATATTCCAGTATGTTAGTTTTTATTCTTCAATTTAGTGTTCACTATTAATATAATGTAGTAAAAATATGTACTATTTCTTATCTAATATTAAAAAATGTTGCAAACAAAAATTTATATTGCTTATATCGACTTGCTAGTTACTAGAATTAGACCCTAAAGTTACGTAAAAATTTAATAGATATGTAATATTTAAAAATATTGAATTTAAAACCTCATTTGTAAATTATTCAAAAGAGTTCAAATATTTTGTTACTGTTGTTTTGAAAATAATGTTATGATAACTTGTAATTAAATGAATGTAATTTTTAATCAGAAATGCGACTTGGAAATTCTTCCACCTACTTCATTGTACTGTCACTCCGCGCAAGTGACCAGCATCGCCGTTTGCGACACCTTCCGCTTCTTCGTGTCCGCCTCCCAGGACGGCACGGCAGCCATCTGGGACGTTGACACCCTTGCGTACGTCAGGTCGCTGACGGGTCACGCCAGCGGGGTGTCCTCGTTGGCGGTCAGCAAAACGTCCGGGGACATTTGCACTGTTTGCGACGCTGGTCAGTAATTTTGTAGCAAATGTTTTCAAAAAAAAAAAGATTCATAAATAAAAAAATAGTGATTTGTGAAAAATAAATCTGACGTTTTTAGGTTCTTCTGGGCACCATATTAGGTTGTGGACGATAAACGGCAGCCTGGTTGCGGCTCAGGACTGCAGGGTGGCAATTAGGTGCGTCACTTTCAGCAACATGGACGAAGGGACGTCCATCAACGTGGTGGCGGGCGGTCTCGAAAATGGCACGGTCAGGTTGTGGTCCACGTGGGACTTGTCCGTGGTCAGGGACATCACAACTAACAGTGTCCGTCAACCAATTGTGTGGTCAGTTTGAAATTTTTAGTCAAGTTTTGTAGAGTGAATGCAAATGTGACCATTAAGTTATAAGTTTATAAATGGATATTTTTACTTTTAGAGTTTTTTTCTAGTTTATAATACATTAAAAAATTAACAATTTATTGCATTAAGTTACTTTAAAAAACTCGGCTTTCTAAAAAAATAATAACTTAAGAATTTTTTTTAAATCACATAATTTAAAATAATAGTAATTAATTACAAATTTATTTTTAGTCTGTCATTCACTAACAACGGCATGGTCATGTATGCAGCCACGCAGAATGGATTTTTGCTGGGTTGGTGCCGGCAGGACAAGGAGAAAGAAAAACAACCCCTCCTCATCACTTTCCTTGAAACCAACAAAAACTCCTGAATTGTGATTTAAGCTCAATCGGCTCGCTAGCTGTCAAGTTTTGTAAAGACTGTTTCTCAAGTGCAATAAAACTCCTACTTGCCTTTGCTTTATTTTGATGCCTTATAAAAATTACAATAAACATTGATGCAATTCTTTAACTTGTCAGTTTTTATTATTTTTTACTTGACTTGGTGATTTTGTTTTTAATGTTACAACATTTTTGATTTACTGCATTACAAAAAACTAACTTAGTTTCTCAAATTGTAATAAAAAGCCCTTGTTTTGCACATTCTATGGATTTAAAAAGTTAAATACACTTAGATTTAAATTATTTTACAAAGCTTTTATTAAGGTTTTTAACTGATTATATTAGTGTAGTTTTCTCTTTCACTACATTTTATTCTTTTTTAAAATATAATCATGATCTTTTTTTACTTCCTATTAAACAGAAATTTAAATGTATTATTTATTCTTTATAAGCCTGGTTTTTTATTCTTTTAGTTTTAATTTCTGGTGAACTTTTTTATTACACATTGCTGTATAACATTTTTACTCATAAGTATTAGAAAATTGCTTAGTTTAGTTATTTTGTTTTTTATTTTTTTCTAATTCTATAAACTGTTTTAGATTTTAACGCCTGAAGATTATTTAAAAAATTTAAATATTTTACATGAAAAAAATAAACTTTTATATTATGCTTCGAAGTTTGAATTTTTACATATATTCAGGGTTGCCACAAAGTTAGAACAGACAGTAAAATCAAAAAAGTCAGGAAAAACGAAAAAAATGACAAAAGTCGGGAAAAGTGGGGGGTTTTGAAAAAGTCAGAAAATTTGATATTATCATGCTCGTAATAAGAAATTTTATCATCATTAAATCGTGTGCATTTTGCTATTGTTTTTTTTTTTTTTGATTTTTCAATTTATCTTTTTTCAGGGCCTAATTGAATTTTTGGAATAATTTAAAACCTTTAAGTCTTTGGTTATATATTTTTCCACCGATTTTATTTAAAATTTGATTAAAAAAAAATTTTTTTTTTAGCTTGATCTGTGGCAACCTTGTACAAAGCACTAGAAATGTTAATAAAATAGAACATATATATATATATATATATTTACGTTTAAAACTTTTCTACAAGACTGAGATCGAGCTTACACGTAATTGTTATAATGAAATGTTTAGTTTACTATCAAATACGTTTTTGACATCATACACTGTCTAAGTTTTTTGAACAAGTTATAAAATCGTTCAAAGATTTCGTTCAGTAGCTAATCTATAAAACCTTAGACAAAAATAAATAAAAAAATCAGTATCAAAAGTTTAAAGAAAAGCTAAAGTTTCTAATTCACATTGATTTTAGTTTTATTTCACACCACAACTTTTAACTGTAAAATAATTTGATTCTAAAATAACAATAAGCTTAATAATATACTTTAAACCTATTTTATAATGGTTAAAATTATATCGAAGTTTCTCAGTTAGTTGTTTTACTTAAGTTACTAATTTATATTTGCATAATTTATAAATATTAAAGCTCATTCAAAGTTCTAGTATTTATCTAAAGTGGTAAAAAAATTAAGATAATGAATACCGTGCAATTTACATGACCAATTGCTGTTTCTATCAGTTTGAATTTTTAATAAATCTATTTTTCATAAAAATTGTCCAAAGTAGTTTTGCGTTACAATATTTTTATGAAATAAAATGTAGTTTAAAATGAGGACTGTAAAAAATTGTATTTACCGTAAAAGGAATCCTCTCTGCCAATTTGTACAGTATACAGTCACCCTTTGCATAGCTATGAGGCAATGGCCCTACCGTATAGCACAGAGGTCGGCAAATGCTCGAAGTGTAAATCTGCGGCCCGCGAGCATGTTAACTTGACCCGCTAGCAAAACTATATTTTAAATTAACTTTTTCGAAAAATAAAAACAGTATTTTTATTAGTTTTTTTTAAGTTCCTAGATATAGTTTAAAAACCATTTATTATTTTCACTACTTAAGCTTAAAGATGTGAAAAAAGACACATATAGAGTTTCTAGCAGCTTTGCTTTAAAGTTTAGATTTTCCTTTTAAGCAACAACATCTTGGAGTGTATACAAAAGCTTATGTACTTGGATTGGAAAATTTCTTAGATTCAGTAAGTTGACAATGCAATAAGTAATTTTATTTAGTATAAAGCAGGGTTTCCCAAAGTGGGCGATATCGCCCCCCTGGGGGCGATTTTAGTAATTTGGGGGGCGATAATTAGTAAGGGGGCGAAAGGGTGGGCGATAACTAGTAAGGGGGCGAAAAGGGGGCGATTTTAAAATTTTTGGCTGTCATGAGATTTTTACTTTTTTTCTTGCTATTTTACTAATTTTAGCTTGCTCTAAATTGTATGACCCTGAGGTAAAACTTAAACAAAAAAGTTTATTTTATTTATGAAAAAAAAAAGAAAAAAAATCAAGTAATTATGACTCCTACTTTCAAGTAAATACTATATTTTCATTCATATATTTCCTTGTTTAACAATTACATATATCATAGATGATTAAAATTCCTCTAACTATTTTATAACCTGAGACATATGTTATTTGGGACCATAAATGGTTTGTAAAAATCTATGTTATCTTTTATTAACTATCACCTCATGATATTTCCAGTTGTTTTTCGAAAAGTCACCAAGTTAGACTAAGAAATAAAACTATACAGGGTTGCCAGTTTACCTAGAAGCCTTGAAAAACCTGGAACTTGACAAGTTCGGCAAAAAAAAACCTGGAAAAAATCTGGAATTTTTAACGATTTTAACATATTAAGTAGTAAATTTAGATCTGACACAAAAAAAGCTATCATATAGATAAAAATATGGATCCCTTCGAGGCAGATACTTTTGAAATAAACGACATACAGGAAACCTTCTCAGACTTACAAACTGACCTTAAACTTCAAGTAAATTCTTCCAAACAACGATATGAAAGCTTTTGGACTCAACAAAAACTAAGGCAAAAGTATACAATCATTTAAAAGGAATTTAGATTGTTGTTTATAGTTTTTCCTTCTAGCTATGTTGTTGAAAAAGCTTTCAGTTCAGTTATCAACATCTTGAGCAAAAGATCTAATCTAGATATTTATAAAGGAGGTGACTTAAGGCTCTATTTTACTGATTAAGAATCAGATTAGAAAACTTTGCAAGCAGTCACGAACCTCATCCTTCACATTATATTAGACTTCAGTAGCAGACATTATTTTATGAAAGTTTTTTAATTTTATTTGATCTTTTGAAAACGTCTTATTTAACCTGGTTTGTATTGTATTTAAGTAGTTATTTTTATAATAACAACTTTATTAAGCTATTTATTCTACAACAGGTTTGCATTATGCCTAATAAATATTAATTACGGTGGACTTCCTCTTGAGTTCGCACTTTTTACCCAAATAAAAAAAACAAATTTATATTTTCTTATGTATAACTAAAGTAAAGTCTATTACTAACCAAATATTAACAAAACAAAGTGTATATAGTATTTGTTAGCTTATATAGATCTGTTTTACTTTAATGAAAGTTTGTTTTATGTTTTAGTGGATTTCATGTTTATTCATAACATTATTGCATATAACATATTGAAATTTGTCATTTTGTAAAAAAAAATATGGTAATAATTCTTTTAGTTTGCACTTTTTAGTTTTTTTTCAAAGTGCGAACTTCAGCGGAAGTCTACTATGTTTATTAAATGGTTTATGTTTTAAATTTGTTAACAGTTTTATTTTGACCTGGTTAATGTTGTAGTTTATATTCGTCGTTTTACATTTCATTCTATAAGTTTTTATAGCATAGTGATAAAATTAAAATATTTGTTTGAAAAACCTTTATTTGACAGGTTTTTGTTATTACTTGTTTAATCTTTATATAACTTATTTAACTATATACCTATTATCTGATTGTAAATTTTGATAACTATTAATGTTTTAAAATCTAATATGAATTTTTTGGTTTTAAAAGAATATAAATTTGAGGTCTCTATTTTAAATGACTTCTACTCTTTCATTTAAAAGTTTCTTAAACTCAATTTTATTTTCTAACTTGATTTATTATTGTTGAAAAATGATTATGATATAAGGAGTTTTAGACTATTAATACAACTGTTTTTGGTTTTTTCTTAATTCAATAATATTAGCAATTAGAATATACTTAGTTTATTTTAATACTTCAACACTAGCTTTTAGTTTTTCACTATTTTCCTCTGTTAAATTATTATGGGCTAATAGCTAGAAAAAAAAAATTTAAACAGAATTAAATAAGCCATCAAAAAGACTGCTACAGTTACAAAACAAAATTTTATCCTAGTTAAAAGTTTTTTTTAAATTGATTACTTTCTGTTCACAGAATTAAGTGTACAACATTGGATTTTTTTTTGAATTTAAATAAAGAAAAAAAATTGTTAGAATTAAGGTTTAGTTCCCTAAAGATTATTCCAAGTCAAGTACTATTTCATGGTATTCTACTACGAAACAAATATTTTAAAAAGTTTAAAATTAAATTTTTAATTTTTACAACTAACTTGCTTACAATATATCTTAGTATTGAAATTAATAATTTTACTGCATTAACTGAAGCTGTTGATGAAACCACTTTTCATGTGAGAAAATAAACCAGTCGGTCAAACTTCCTCAAACTATATCAGAATTAATTTTTAATTTTTATTTTATTATGTGTATGATAAACTGTTCATTTTTTTAGTTTTTTTAATCTCTGGTATAGTTATTTTAGAATATGCCTATTTATAGAATAATTTAAGTATTTTGTGCGGCTTAAATAAGTTACTCAGTATTAACTTCTAAATGTCCGAAATTTGTTATACGAGATATTATTATAATTTCAGGTTTCAGTTAAGGTTTCAGATAGGTAACGTAAGGCTCATATCCAGTCGCAGATCCAGTCGAATTTCGACCCGCTAAGTAAACTGAAAACTACTTGTGCATAATAAATAAAATTTAGTTTTTTGATACTTTATATTTTGAAATACGCTTTCATTTCGTTTTCAGTTCACAATAATATTTCCTAGATCACAATAATAGTACATGAGTTTATTACAATTTTGCTCGAGTTTTTTAATTTTCTTATTTTTTATTTTTTTTAAATCATGCAGCCCGCAATTACATTTTTTTAACGAGTTGAAACTAGAAAAGATTTTTTAGTAAATATGAATAGCTGACTACAAAAATTGTCCACCACTGACCTAAAAGTTTCATTAGTTTCAAAACAGTTCATATTTAAACAGGATTGATTACAGATAACACAAGGCTTTTTAATCATTAAGTATTTTAAAACACTTTACTGGGCTTCTAAGAAAATAACTGTAAATTATTTTCTCAAGCCCTGTAAACTACTTTGAACACAAAAGTGCGTGCATAAGAAGTACCAGACTAAATTTCATTTCGAACACAACTTTTTTAGCTCAAAAGTTTGTACTCAAAAGAAAAACTACTTTGTAAAATCAGGAGGGGGGCGATTTTTTTCAAATTACTGAAAAGGGGGCGATTTAGTAAATGAGTTTGGGAAACCCTGGTATAAAGGTTTTTATGTGTACAAACATTACAGTGTTTTACTAACATGTCAATTCTTTATAGTTTAGGTCTTTGCTTTGACATGTGATAATAAAAGTATTTCTTTTATAATTATTTAATCACTATATTGAAATTTGCAAAGAAACATTTAAAAGAAATTAATAACTATTTACTAAAACTAAAACAATTTATTTAATTTGTATATTATTTTGTTAAAATGACTAAGTTTTTCAATCTTGGTTTTTTTACATTTTTTTATCTTATAAAAACACTGACTGGTTTGATGTAAATGATTGTAATTTTTTTGTTTCAAAAAGTTGCAACCAAGAAAATTTTAAATCGATTATTTAAGTATTTAAGGGTTCTAAAAGAAAAACTTGCGCTGTTTAAAATGAAATTGATAGTATAAGATTTGTTTATATTTTAGTTAACTTAACAAAATAACTGAAACTTTAAATTTGTGCTGTGCCATGTATTGAATGTATAAATATTATTTTCACCAACTTAAAATAAAATATTAACTAAATAAATAGAAGTTGATTATATAAAAAGTGTTTAAAGTGATCCACATCTGTTTTTTTGAGCTTATTTTTTTACAGATGTCAGTGAGAGTTGCTTGTAAATGACTACGTGAAATGGCTATCTACAAAATGCAAAAGACTGGAAGAAAGAGAAAAAAATCAACTTTTTATGAAACCGAACTAGAAAAGGAAATGGATATCATATTTTACTAATTGTTTATTGCATCACTGTGTTTGTAGTTTGTTGATCTTTTATTGTTGTGTACCGTATAAACTTTTTTCAAACACAAAACGTCAGATAGATTGCTTATTCCATTGTTAATGAGTTAGGTGGTAATAAAAAGAACAAAAATGTTATTTTATCTAAATAAATTTATAAATAATAATAAAAATAATATGAACACATAAGTATTATAAAAAATATTAATTTTAGAATCTAAAATATAAATACATTTAAAATAGGCTAGACCAGACCCCATAAGTAGCTAAGTGTAACTAAAACCGATTGAAATAAAAACTAACTAAAACTAAAACTGCGGCCCGCGGAAAATTTTGAAACTTGAAATACGGCCCGCGAGAACCAATTGCCTGCCGACCCATGGTATAGCATAACACATTTATAAAAATATTGGGTTTAAAGCACTTACGAAGAAAATTTTATGAACTCATATAAAAACTAAATAACTAAACCATTTTTTCCTTTTTTTCATACTACTATTTCACTAAATTTTGCCAGGATATAAATTTTATAGTATCAGTTACTATAGATTTTGATAACTATAAATATAGTTAAAAATTAACTAAAACAGTTTTATCTTAACTATAAATTTATTTAAACTAAAGATTTTCGTAGTCAAACCTGCAATAACTTATGGTGTACAGTAGGGTTGGTTAGACTCCCGAAATCTTAGACGTCCGATAGTTGATTAGCAAAAAAACAGGCTTTTGTAGTAAACAAAAAAAACAATGGATGCCAGAAAATAACTTTTCCTAACAACAATTTTTATCATAAATGAAGTATTACCGTCATATTGAAAAGTTACCATTTGAAAATGTCAACTTGCTTTGAGGATGGCTAATTTCAAATGATATTGCAAATAGTTCTTCCTTACTTACTAGATCGTAAGTTTTAGTTTAGTCAATGAGACAGTATAGGACGACCTGTTCTGCAACAAAAAAAGCTATAACTTTAAGCATACTCAAGTAAAGTCTAAAACATTACAGTAGAATTTTGTTCAAAAAAGCTTATTGTCTTTTAGTTAGTTCACTGCTGACACGTAGCTTGGTACATTGCTGCAAAGAAATGAAGAAAAACTCTGTTTTCTTAATTTTAGTGTGCATTTATACTTAACTAAGCACTGCAATTTTTTTCTAAATAGGTTTACACACTCTTAAGCACTTTTATTGTATAACGTGTAAACGAGTAAGACTAATCTAAAATTTATTGATGTAAAGTATATATGCATCTTATAAGCTTAAGAAAATAAATAAAATCTTTAAAAAAATTTACAAGATCTAACGAATTTATTAAATGGGAGAATAAAAAGTATAAAAAATTACAAAATGAGAAAATTTGTTTTACTATTGACAAATCTAAATATTGGCTAGACGATTTGAAAATTAAATTTGGCGTTTACTAGATGCCTTGAAACTTTAAAATGAAAAATTAGGGTACAACACATTAATTGTCAATTATGAAATTTCACTTATTTTCTGACTGTACAAGATGTTTTGAAAATAAAATTCATTTAAAGAAAACTTTATTTGTCTAAAATTTTTATAACTTATTTACAAAAAAAATATTTAAAAAACTTTACTTAAGCTTATAATTTCTTTCTTAAAATAATTTAAAGACGTTTCATTAAACGTTTTCAATTTTATTTTTTTGTCTCTCCTTTTTAATGTGTTATAGAAATAACTTTAATTGTGTAAATACTTTTAGAAAAACCAGTTTCTATTCTTTTTTAAAAATAATTTTTTAGTTAGTTTAGTTTTTCATGTAGCAAAAGTACTAGAAAAAAAAACTTTACAAGACAATATCTACTTTTCGTGTTTTTTACTATGTAATGCTTGATAAAAATACAATAATTGTACCTTTTTAAAGCCTTATTTTCTAAAAATCTCTTAAGTTTTTATCTAAATGTCATAAGTTTTAAAAAATTATTAATTACGTTGAACTTTAGTACTGCATACTTCTATAATTTTCTAATAAATCAAAATTTATCGTTTTGTCTGAAAAAAGCAGAAATTTTACCGAATATTCAAGAAACGTTTAGAGTTTTATCTAAACTGTTTTATTTAAACCAAACTTACTTATTTTGAAAATAAAGTTATAAGTTTTTCTTACTAACTTAAATTTAAAATCTCAATTGGTTTACAGTACATAAGTGTCAAAACGTGAGAAGTCATAGGAGTGGAAAGCAACATAAATTGTACACAGTTGTCTTTCATATATTTTTTTCAAGTATAAACATAACTGCATACTAAAAAAAAAATAAAATAATATTAGAGGTAATTTAAATTGTAATTTTACCCTTATGACGCCATCACGGGTCGTCCCTGATGCTTTTTTGCAGCTTTGTAAATTTTTGAGCTTGCTACGTCCTTGGTCCACTCCACTGTATTACTAGTCTTCAATAAATGTTTACAAAGGGAATAAAACTTTTAAAGTTTATTAAAAAATTATTTCCTTCAGTCTTTAAAAATTGTAATATTTTGTTTAGATAAACTTAAAGTTTTTTTACAAATGACTAATTTTCACCATACCGGTCATTCTTAAATTTCTCAAAAGCTGTGAAAAGTAGGACGCTAAAATATGTTAGGAGATTTTTTATGAATTGTTGTATAGTACAATTGTTTCGTTTTTGCAACAGCTACTACTTTGTTCACTCGTATTTATTTTTTATTAAAATATAGTCTTTCGTTGGTGGAGTAATTAATTTATTGTATTCGTTTACAAGCAAAAACTAGGTATTTAATTTAAATTTGTACATATTGGCGTTTAATGATCACTAATCAAAATTAATATTCATATAACAAATTGTAAAATTATTTGAATACTAATAGCTTAACTTAAAATCAACAATCGAAGTTCTCAACTTTAATGCAAGAGAAACAAATCAAATTTCTATTGCTATTATTTAAGTATAATAATAATGTATATAACGTGAAAAAAATAGTACGAGCAGTTTTTTTATTGCTATTACAGTTTAAATTTATTTTGCAGATCAACTTATTTCGCTTCTATTGCGACTGTAAAGTAAATTGTTTCTTTAACGAATACAAACCATACTTGTAAAAAGTCTTTTTAACTAAAGGTTTACTGTTTACAAACTATTAATCATGCATATACATTTTTGAAAGTTTCTAAATTAGAATTGAAGTGTTGAGCTTTTGCTATCTCTTGCAATCAACTTGCTAAACATTTTATAAATGAAACTTCAACTTTGCTACAAGTTAGACTAAGTTGTTTAACTGATCGTTATCATATATTATGGTTTTCTTGAGAAATTTATAAGGAAACTTTTTTAAGAGTACAACAATTTTTATTGTATAATATGTCAGATTCAATATTTATTTCTTTAAAGTACACAATTCTATGTTAGATTAAAATTAGTTTTCAACTTTTGTAACTGTTTGTTTTTTAATTGATAACTTGATTTTAAAAGGCTAAGTCCGGTTTTAATTAGTTAGCAATGAAAAAAATAAGCAAGTTAGTTAAATACTCAAAAAAACTTTTGATCAAAGAGTCAATTTTTAAAGTATTTTGAATAGCTGTATATTCATAACCGTAAGTAACTAAGTATTAATTTAAATAAACAAAGCAAAACTAAGTTAAAACACAATTGAAATATAAATCATAAAGTTGATTGTTATAGTTTTTGTTTTTTAAACCTTCAAAAAAGAATTCTTTATTTTAGTTTGTTGGCTAATTAATGTTCAGTGGACCAGATATTGCAGCTTCCTTGAAGGAAGGGAACTTGTGTTCTAAGTTTCTCAATAATTCTACTGAACTAAAGCCTTCTTGCGATTCAAACAATTCCACTATTCTTAAAGCCAACAAGTTGCTACCAACTTTGCCCATAGATCCTTTTTTCCAAGTTCAAAAAATACAAAGCTGTTTAGATAAATTTGATTATGAAGATGTTGGAAAATTTGGAAATGTGAAAGAACTACCTGCCTGTTCACCCAAAAACTTGGTTGGAAAACGAACGAAAAGAAACCGAACAATTGCTAGGAAAATTGTCAATGTCAGTAACTATCAGTTGAAGAAAGATGAAGATTTTGGAATCACAAACTTTGTAACGAAAGTATTACCTACAGATGAAAATATTTGTTCAGCAACTAAGAACATGGCAAAGACCAAATTATTAGAGGATGAAGTAGATGATACTGCTCAAAAGTTGTGTACTAAAAAGAATGGAGCTGAAGTTGTGCAAAAGTATATTGATTTGACCAAACTTGATGATGGTGAAGAAAGCAGAGCTACTGAAACTTACCAAACAAGAAATAAATTGCAACTTGGTACACATAGTGCAGAAAAAGAATTTCAAGTTGTTAAAAGTTTAAAACAAAATACTAAACATGCTTGCGATAACAAAAATGAACTTAAAACTAATGAAAATCCTTGTGTTGATAACAATGTTAGTTCTCAATCAAAAATTGACTCCTGTATACGTCAAACAGCTAGAAAATCTGTTGAACCGTCACTATATGATAAATCGTTAATTAATCTTGAAAAAAATATGTCAAACACACAATCAGATAAACTTCCTGCCGAACAAAACCAGATTGAGAAAAAATGTGATATGATGTTAAACAAAAGATTTATTAGAATGAACTTCACTGCTGAGCCCCAAATTTATTCGAAGTTTAATATAATAAGTAAAAATGAGTGCATAAAAGGTGATAGTAAAAGTCCTGTAAGGGAAATTGTTGATATAGAAGAAAAGTTGCTATCTCCTAGATATCCTTCTGTAAGAGATAAAAAATTAAAATACAGTTTTAAAAACGAAAAAATAACTGCACCTGATTGGTACGAACAACTAAATCGTGTCCAGGTAATTGAAAAAAACAATGTCGAAAACAACAGGTTGATGAAAGTGATGGTTAATGTTGATGAGTGTTCTAATGACAGTTATATCAAAAGCTCGTTAATCAAAAAGTATGGAGTTGAAGTAGGTTTACAAAAGTTTAACAGTATGAAAAAGTGTGTCGCTTACAAAGTAAGTGGTACTAAATCAATTGAAGAAAATCTAGAAACAAATTCGTATTATGCTGAACTTGAAGGCTTAGGCGAGAAAATTGCAAAAAATTCTTACTCAAAGAAAGTAGACAAAAAAGTAGTACTCCCGAAAATTTTTGCAAAATTAAGCCAACAAGAAAGCGAAACACATAAAAAAGATAATGAACCAACCAAGAATCTTAGTTGTAAAAAGCCATATGTTGGTACAAGTTATGTTGAAAAAGAAATACAAGTTATTAAAACTGCAGAAAAGAAAACAAAGTATGATAATGGTAATGAAAAACAGACTAAAACTGTTATGAAGCCTTATGATGATAATTACAGTGCTGACAAAATTTATGCAAATGAAAAGTCAAAAGGAGGTTTCAAATTCGAGCGTCAAACAGCTAGAAAACGGTTTGTTAAAATGAATTTTGCTGCTGAGCCAGAAATCTATTCAAAATTTAACATCATAAGTACAAACGAGTGCGTAGAAGGTTTCAAAAGTCCTGCAAGGAAAACTGTTGTTGCTGAAGAAAAAATGAAACTAAATAAAAACAGTATGAAAAAATATGTTGCTGACAGAAAAACTCTCACTAATACAAATGAAGAAATACCTGAAATTGTTAAGTTTCATACTAAACTATCGAGAGAGAAATTGACTGATTTTAACGAAAAAGTTAAACAATTGTCAAAGAAAAAGAAAGTAATCAAAAAAGATTTTTTATTCCCGAATTTTTTTGCAAAATCAAGCAAACAAGAAAGCGGAAGTTTTAATGAAAATCTCCAAACTAAAAATGTTTTTAAAGAAAAATTCAATGATACATATTCTGTTGGAAAACAAATACCAAGTTTTAAAACTGCAGAAAAGAATTCCAAGTTTAATGTTGGTAATGAAACTCAACCAGAAATTGTTGAGGTATCCTATGTCGAGACTAACAGTGCTGACAAAGTTGATGTAGCTGTAAAGTCAAAACGAGATTACAAATTTGAACGCGAAACAGCCATAAATACTGTAAAACAGTCAAAAAGTAACAAATTGCTTTTTGATCGTGGAACAGTTATGCCAAATGCAAAGTCAGATAAAAATTCAGCTACTCAAAACTGTGACCCGATCAAAAAACCTGTTAGAATGAAATTTACAACAGATCCTCATATTTATTCAAAGTTCAATGTTAAAAGTATAACTGATTGCACAAAAGGTGATTATATAAATTGTCAGACTGCAAAAAAAAATATTAATACACAAGAAAAATCGCAACCAAGTAGAAACTGTGTTATCATAGATAATAATTCAAACTCCAATTCTAAGAAAAAAGTCACAACTGTAACTAGTTGCTGCGAATATCTCAATCGTGATACCAAGTTTGATAAGAACAAGTTGGAAACTAACAAAACGAAAAAAGTTGATAACTTAGATGATTTTTCTGCTGATAATTATATAAAGAGTTTGTGTTTCAAAACGTATGGAATTGTAAAAGGTTTGGAAAAATTTGATATTTTGACTAAACTAGATACTTCAAAAGAAAGTGGAACTGCTGAAGATGATCTAGTAAGAAATTTCCGTAATAAAAAGGAATATGATGATACACATGATAATGGAAAAGAGTTACAAGTTCTTAAAACTGCAGAACAAAAATCAAAATCTTATTTTAATGGCGGAAAGCAGCCAAACATTTTGAAGAAATTAAGTGATGAGACTACCAATGATAACAATATTGTGAATGAAAAAAAGTTAAAATCTTTAAATAAATTTGTAACAAATGAAAAATCAAAAGCAAATTTCGATTTTAAGCGTCAAACAGCCAGAAAAACAATATTTTCGAACTGTGACAAAAAACCTGCTAGAATGAATTCTGAAACAGAGTCTCAAATTGATTCAAAATTTAATACCAAAAGTACAAACGAGTGGTTAGAAGGTGATGGTGAAAATGCCCAGACTGCAAAACAAACTGTTACTCCAGAACATTTGCTACCTCCAAGATACCCAGGTCAAAATGAAAGTTCAAACTACGATGTCGAGAAAAAAGTCAAAGCTGCACCAAGCTCGTTCAAAAATCAAAACAGTTCAACAACATTTCATAAAAACGAGGTAAAAACCAACAGTATGACAAAGGTGATGGGTAATGTTGGTGACTGTCCTAGTGATAATTACCTCAAGAATTTATGTATCAAAAAGTATGGGGATGAAGTAGGTTTGCAAAAGTATATCCGTATGACAAAACGTGCTACTGACAAGACAAATGAAACTATTACCAATCCTAATGGACTAAACGAGGAATTGACTGATTTAAGCGGCAAAGGTGTGAATTTATCTGATAAAAAGAAAGTTGACGAAATGGATTTAGTCCCAAAAACTTACGTAAAGTCAAACAAACTATTAATCCTTGAAGAAATACATGCAGATTCAGCAAATATGCTTAATACTGATGAAATGAAGAAAAACTAATCCAGTGCTGAAAATGATCAAGTTTTGGGAACTGCAAATGCTTTGCTTAATAACTACAGCTCATTTCTAACTAATCATGATGATGGTGAGAAAATCCTGAGTTAAACTCTAGAATTTACTTTAAAGAAAAAGAAATTGTTCCTTTGTTGTTAACCAAAGTTTGTGTTATTTTTTGACAAGTTTTTTGTTACGGTTTTGCTAATTAACTAATTTTTGTTGTTTTACGATCCGTTTTAATAAAAACCCACACACCTAAACCAAAGTTGTATATTTTTAATAAGTATCCTTACTGAATAACTTTTTTATAAATACATTTTAGTAGAATAAACGGAACTTTATTAATAAGCATTTATTAGATAAAATGCTCAAGCTTGTAAATAATATTTAGTTCCAATGTGCTTGGATTAAGGATGTTTTAATTCTTATTACAAAAAAACTATTTATGTGTAGATTCTATGATAGCAATCTACAATTTAAACAGTCCTTAAAAAGTCATGCCAAGTAGCGCCGGTTTTTTTTTATCGAATTCATTGTAAATAAGAAATTATGACACAATTTAACCAAAGTAGTTAAATAAATAAATTATTCTTAGTTTTACTAAGTAAACTAAGTAAAATACCTTCTTTTTCTTACTTACTTATTCTACATCCAACAATAAATTCCGCGAAATTGTTTAAACATATCAAATAAGTTCACGGTTAAAAATCATAAAACATAATAGAGGAAAAAATGCTAAAAATAATAAAAACTAAAACACCTAAGTTTGTATAGGTTAATTAAATCTATAGTTTCATAGATACTTTTTTAAAGTTTATGTATGAATGAAATTTAAAGATTTTTAAAGTTTTATAAATATGTGTTTAACTTCTGTAATTTAACTATTCGGAATTACATCAAAAAGCTTTTAAACTGTTTTATTTCAAAACACATACATAATGTGTAATTGTAATTTTTCGAAACATTTTTCAAACCAAATTTTTTCCGGTGCATAACTTATATAAAAAATATTTGTTTGATGTAACTTTAAACATTAAAACACTGAAATTGGTGGGTGTCAGAATGACACAGCGACAAAATGACACGGTGCGTCACTTTGGCACGGTGCGTCACTTTGACACGGAGGGTCACTTTGGCACGGCGACAAAATGACACGGTGCGTCACTTTGGCACAGCGACAAAATGACACGGTGCGTCACTTTGGCACGGTGCGTCACTTTGGCACAGAGGGTCACTTTGGCACGGCGACAAAATGACACGGTGCGTCACTTTGGCACAGCGATAAGATGACACGGTGCTTCACCTTGGCACGATGCGTCACTTTGGCACGGAGGGTCTCTTTGGCAAAGCGACAAAACGACACGTTTTTCGATAACGTTTGAGTTTAGTTTATAAAACAAGTTTTCCTCTTTGTTTACATCTACTACTTTAT
The DNA here is from genome assembly GCF_965202585.1 of Thalia democratica. NCBI lineage: Eukaryota > Metazoa > Chordata > Thaliacea > Salpida > Salpidae > Thalia > Thalia democratica. The sequence goes on from NC_139165.1 coordinate 68,731,286, forward strand.
TGTTTTGATGTGCTGAATGATTGATCTAAAATGTAGATTGTATTTTTCAAATTAGAATGTTTCTGAAGTTTAAAAAATATGTTTATATGAGTTTTTATCTTTCTATTCGTAAAATGGCAAGTCATTTTCTAATTTTTTTTACTCGTTTCAAGTTCTAGTACAAAACTGTTTTTAAGTTTTTTCATTCGAAAGAAATCAAAAATAAATTCCCTTTAATTTTGGCAGTAGTATTTTGTTAAAAAAGTTGCTGCTTTTGCATCTTTGTGAACGTTGTTTGTTACAAATAATTATTTGTCGTTTCTTAAGCACAGCTTTTAAGCACACCTTACACCTTGCTACTGCTTTAAAATGAGTATGTTGTTTATAAGTACGACGATGGACCATAGAAGGTATAAACATTACGTGTTTCACTTTATTTTATGAAGTCACAATCTAAAATTCCTGCGGTCTTTGTTTTTAAAGTTAATCAACGTGATTGTTGCTGATTCTACAAAACCGGTTAGAAGACAGGAAACCAAAAAGTTTCCTAGAAAAATAAGATCGTTGCCCAACCAATGAAGATTGAAGTTTCACAACAAATCGTTCCCTCCCTTATTAACCATCGTGTCATTTTGTCGCTGTGCTAAAGTGACCCTCCGGGCCAAAGTGACGGACCGTGTCATTTTGTCGCTGTGCTAAAGTGACCCTCCGGGCCAAAGTGACGGACCGTGTCGTTTTGTCGCTGTGCCAAAGTGACCCTCCGTGCCAAAGTGACGCACTGTGTCGTTTTGTCGCTGTGCCAAAGTGACCCTCCGTGCCAAAGTGACGCACTGTGTCGTTTTGTCGCTGTGCCAAAGTGACCCTCTATGCCAAAGTGACGCACCGTGTCGTTTTGTCGCTGTGCCAAAGTGACCCTCTGTGCCAAAGTGACGCACCGTGTGATTTTGTCGCTGTGCCAAAGTGACCCTCTGTGCCAAAGTGACGCACCGTGTCATTTTGTCGCCGTGCCAAAGTGACGCACCGTGCCAGAGTGACTAACCGTGTCATTTTGTCGCTGTGCCAAATAGACGCACCGTGTTGTTTTGTCGCCGTGCCAAAGTGACCCTCTGTGCCAAAGTGACGCACCGTGCCAAGGTGACGCACCGTGTCATTTTGTCGCTGTGCCAAAGTGACGCACCGTGTCTATTTGACGACCGTGTCATTTTGTCGCTGTGTCATTCTGACCCGCTCCCTTAAAGTGAACCATAAAGGTTTTTTCTGTAGATAAATTACAAAACTTAAAAAAATTCGACAATCAATAAATTTATAAGCATTTGAAGAAAACAAGGGTTTTAAAACTATCAGCAATTATATTTACTAAAAATCTTTTCTAGTTTCAAATCGGTAAAAAAATGTAATTGCGGGCTGCATAATTTAATAAAATAACATATAAGAAAATCAAAAAACTCGAGCAAAGTTGTAATAAAATAATTCAGTATTATTGTGATCTAGGAAATACTATTGTGAACTGAAAACCAAATTGAAAGTGTATTATAAAAGATTAAGTATCAAAAAACAAAATTTTGTTTATTTTGCACAAGTAGTTTTCAAGTTATTTAGCGATTCGAAATTTGAATGGATCTTACAGGGTTGCCACTCTTTGAGCCAAAAAATCTTCCCTGAGTGACCAAAAATTTCCCTGAGTAACCTTAAATTATCCTGAGTTTCCCTGAGTATTTTTCAAATCTTAAAAAAAAAAATTTCTCTTCTAACACAAATTATTAATACCTCATTCTCATTTTTCTTCTTTTATAATAAAAGGAAGGTTGTATGTGTATGCTTCTGCATTAAATTTATGAAAAAAAACTGTTTTCAAAAACTCAATCTTAAAAGGTTTAAACCAATTAAAAATTAAAAACTAAATTTTTGCACAACTTTGTGTAAACTTGTTAGTTAACTTTCTACATAAAAGAATGAAGTTTAATTTGTTTGACATTTTAATTGACAAAATTTAATTATACTATAATAATAATTTCTAATAAATGCCATTGGTGTATCATCACCACACCACTTACATTTAAACTTCTCTTTGTCTACATCCTCAAGTAACCAATCTTTGAAGTCTTCATGGTTAAGCCAACTTTTTTTAAACAAGGTTTTAAACTGTACTTTACTCATAATACTTAAAAAAGCTTTTAAATTAAATCTGCAAAAAAGTTGTAAAGTATATTAAAACTAGTGATGTACCGGACACACAATTTTGGGTCCGGCCGGACCCGGATCCGGACTTTTTTTTCAAGTTAGAATCCGGCCGGAACCGGACCCGGACTTTTTTTTCAAATTAGAATCCGGCCGGAACCGGACCCGGACTTTTTTTCCAAATTAGAATCCGGCCGGAACCGGACCCGGACTTTTTTTTCAAATTAGAATCCGGCCGGATCCGGATATCAGACAAAAATGGCAATATCCGGCCGGACCCGTATAGTGAGTCCGGTACATCACTAGTATAAACTAGCCTGAGTCAGAATGAGGTTTTTAAAAACTAAAAAAAAAGGAACTTTAATCTAATAATAAGTAGAACAGCTAGCCACAAGGTTTACAAATTTAGGTTTTATTTACAATTAAAAATCTGAAATCAAATTCTTGAACCAAATACACTAGAAAATTACTAAATATTGAAAACTGGATCAGCTCAAACTCATTCAAAATTTAAAAGAAAACTAGCCTGAGCTTTTATAAAAAATTAAACTAGCCTGAGGCAGTCCAAGATTTTCTAACATTCCCAAAATTTTTCAAACTAGCAGGGTTGCCACTGTTTAAGTTAATAAAACTAGCTAGAGTGAGTATAAACAAGATCGAGTCAGAATGAGGTTTTTAAAAACTGAAAAAACTACTTTAATTTAATAATCAGTAGAACAGCTAGCAAAGGTTGACAATTTGGTAGTAAAGTTGTGGACTGATTGTGGTACACTTAACTTATTAGTACTACCCATCGTAATTAAATCCTACCTTATTTAATTAATATCTAACAAATACTAAATTCAAACTGAGACTACTTTCTATAATCAGACACGACAGTTTTGAGTGATAAATCTTTTATATAAAACACAACAAGAAATACTAGCATATACAAAATTATTAATTACTTTGGTAACACTTTAAAAACTGGAAGCTATTTAAATCTATATCAAAAGACTTAAACAATAAACTAAAAATTAAATAAAACTTTTAGTAAACAAGAAACTGTAAAATTTTAAATAAACTATTAAACTATAAACCTGGCTTAAATAAAAAAAAAATAAACACCAGTTGAAATATTCACTTATCACAAAATTTCACAAAAAAGTTCAAGATATTTTGTTGCTTCAAGCTGCACACCAAACTAACTAACTGCTTACATATAAACTGCCTGTCATGTTCTGATGTTTTGTTGCATCAGTATTTAGTTTGAAACATTTTGTCATATGATTCTCATTGGCGCGTACATTCAACCGTATTAACTCTAAATATTCTCTGAGCTCAACTTTAAACAATAAATAATGGCAAGTATTCATTCCAAAGTTTTCAATTTTACAACATATGTAAAGAGTTGCATTTCTGAAAGTTTTATTTCATAGTTTAAATGTAAACAAATGTAAATTAGTCACGTGTACAAAATGAGCCAATCACGGTAGGTGTTTAATTTTAACTGACGAAAATGACTTTTTATAATTTACACAGGATTTGTTTTTGAAAAAATACTTTTCAGTATGCTCTTTTTTACTAACTAGATCCGGGTCCGGCCGGATCTTTGTTAGGATCCGGCCGGACCCGGATCCGGACTTTTTTTTTCAAATTAGAATCCGGCCGGAACCGGATCCGGACTTTTTTTTCAAATTAGAGTCCGGCCGGATCCGGATACCAGACAAAAATGGCAATATCCGGCCGGACCCGGACCCGGATAGTGAGTCCGGTACATCACTAATTTAAAACATTCACACTAAAAAATTAATTACCATTACTGCTACTACTTTTGAAATTATTATTTATAAACAAAAATTTAACCTCTATTTTTTTAACAAAAGTAATACAACACTAGTCTGTATTCATTTTATTTTTTTTACTGAAAACAAGTAGTTGTAAACAAATAACAAATAACTTTATTATTTAAAAAATAAGAACTAATAGTACAACATAGTGTTTTTTAAACTACATATGTAACTAAAAACAAAAAGTTTATTAGAACTTTTCAATGAATAGTTAACAACAACTTTCATTTCTCTAAACTGTTTGATTTTACTTAAGTAAATATAAATTTAAAACTTAAAAAAAAACTACAGTGTTAATACTAAGAATATTGAAGAACTAGCCGCAAGGCTAAAAAAATTCTAAATAACCACTTAAATAATAAAAATTACTACTTTTGAACAAAATATTGAAACTGGATTAACTAAACCTCATTCTAGATCTAGAAAAAAATTTCCCTGAGATTTTCAAAAACTTCCCTGAAATTTAGAGAAAAAATCAAAACTTCCCTGAGTTTCCCTGAGTTAAAAGAAAAATGCCAAAATTCCCTGAGTTTCCCTGAGACTCCCTGAGTTTCACTGAGATTTTCTACAGTTTGAAAATTCCCTGAGTTCCCTGAGTGTGTGGCAACCCTGATCTTAACCGTACTTTATCCATCTGAAATCTTAACTGAAACCTGACATTTTACTAATCTCTCATTTAATGAATTTCGGACATTAAGAATTTAAAACTAAGTAACTTAATTAAGCTTTTAGTTATAAGTCTATAATAATTTACTAGAAGTAGTGAAAAACCAAAAGCTAGTGTTGAACTGCTAAAATAAACAACACATTCTAATTGCTAATATATTAAAAATTAAGATAAAAAAGAACAGTTGTATTAATATTTTAAAAATCCTTAATATATAGATTATTTAACAGTAATAAAACAAGTTAGAAAATAAAATTGAGTTTAAGAATCTTTTAAATGAAAAACTTGAAGTCATTTCAAATAGAGAATTCAAATCTATACTCTTTTAAAACCAAAAAAAAATTTTGAAATAAAATTCTTAATGGTTATTAAGATTTTTTTATTTATACAGATTAAACAAGTAACAAAAATCTGTCAAATAAATATTTTTTAAACAAATATTTTAATCACTATGCTATAAAAACTTTTTATGTAATGTAAAACGACAAATATAAACTACAAAATTAACCAGATCAAAATAAAACTATTTACAGATTTAAAACATAAAGCATTTAATAAATACAGCAGACTTCCGCTTGAAATCGCACTTTGAACAAAATCAAAAGTGCAAACTCTAAAATTATTACCATTTATTTTTACACAATGATAAATTTAAATATAATATATGCAATAACGTTATGAATAAACATGAAATCAACTAAAACAAAAAACAAACATTCATTAAAAAAAATAGATCTATATAAGATATTAAATATTATGTATTTTTTGTTTTATTAATACTAAGTTAGTAATAGACTTTATATAAGTTAAATTGAAGAAAATATAAATTTGCATTTTTTTTTTTGGGTAAAAAGTGCGAACTCAAGAGGAAATCTATCGTAATTAGTACTTATTAGGCTTTATGCAAACCTGTTGTAGAATAAATAACTTTATAATTTTTTTATTATAAAAAGACTACTTAAACACAACACAAACCAGGTTAAATAAGAAGTATTTTAAAAGATCAAATAAAATAAAAAACTTTCATAAAATAATGTCTGCTACTGAAGTCTAATATAATGTTAAGGATAAGGTTCATGACTGCTTGCAAGTTTTTCTAATCTGATTCTTAATCAGTAAAATAAAGCCTCCTTTACAAATATCTAGATTAGATTTTTGCTCAAGATGTTGATAATGAATTGAAGTTTTTTTCAACAACATAGCTAGAAGGAAAAACTATAAACAACAATCTAAATTCCTCTCAAATGATTGGACACTTTTGGCTTATTTTTTGTTAAGTCCAAAAGCTTTCATATCGTTCTTTGGAAAAATTTACTTTAAGTTAAAGGTCTCCTGGTTTCCTGTAAGTCGTTTACTTCAAAAAGATCTGCCTCGGAGGGATCCATATTTTTATCTATATGATAGCTTTTTTGTGTCAAATCAAAATTTTACTATAAAATAAATTGAAATTGTTAAAAATTCCAGATTTTTCAGGTTTTATTTTGCCTAAATTGTCAAATTCCAGGTTTTTCCAGGTTTCTAGGTAAATTGACAACCCTGTATAGTTTAATTTCTTAGTCTAACTTAGTGACTTTTCAATAAACAAATCGAAATATCATGAGGTGATAGTTGATAATAGATAACAAAGATTTTTACAAACCATTTTGATCCAAAATAACATATATGTCAGGTTATAAAGTGGTGTGAGGGATTCCGATCGTCTATGATCTATGTATTGTCAAATTAGAAAACATATAAATGAAAATATGTAATTTAGTTGAAAGTAGGAGTCATAAGTACTTGATTTTTTTCTCTATATTTTACATAAAGAAAATTAATTTTTTTGTTTAAGTTTTATCTCCGGGTCAAATATTTATAGCAAGAAAAAAAGTAAAAATTTTATGACAGCCCAAAATTTTAAAATCGCCCCCTTACTAGTTATCGCCCACCCTTTCGCCCAATTACTTATTATCGCCCCCCAACTTACTAAAATCGCCCCCAGGGGTGCGATATCGCCCACTTTAGGAAACCCTGGTCTAAGTTAAAACGATTTTAATTTGTAACTTTTTTATTTTTTTATTATAGCTTTAAGTAGGTACTAAAAAAATAAGAACTACAAAATCGTTTTGGCGCTAAAGAAAGTTTTGTATTTTTTTTTTAGTGAGCTAGATCGCATTTTCCCGGAACTTATAACAAATATAAGAATCCATATAAAGGTTGTGCATTTGAGTTATTCAACTATAAATAATACTAACACAAGATACACAACATACAAACCTTTTACTTTTTTGAACAAGTAATATAAAGCTATTTTTAGTGTCAAAAACCTAGTAAAATAAGCTTTATTTTTATGAGTTACTAATGAATTTTCTAGTGAAAATGTTTTATATTTGCCACAAATTTCACATAAATCAATGAACAAAAGAAATAAATACCTTTTTTTTGTTTACTAAAATTCTTTCATTAATAAAATATCTTTTTGGTGTTTAAAAAAATAATTGCGTAAGATTTAGAAACTTAAATTATTTGGTCTACTTTGATGAAATTATAATTAACTTTTTGAACTTATTTTTCAATCTTTGCATATATATTTCTAAATATATACCAGAATATCCAGTGCAAAAACATTGGATTAAAGATTAACAATTAAGAGCTTTTTTTTAGAAACTTATACAGTTTTAAGTTTATAATCTTTTAAATTGTAGAGTTTTTTTAAAGCAATTTTTCCAAAACGAGTATGCTGTATTTGTGATACGTCTTAGATTTTTATAATTCTGCGAAGAATACAAGTATCATATAAACGTTTTTTAATTTACAGTTTTTTGAACTAAACTCTTTTACTAATTTTGTTCTATAGACGTTAAAGTTGTTTTATTGGTATAAAAAACATCTGTAAAATAGTTAGTTGCTCCTTTTAAAGAAACTATTTTTAAGCTATAACACTACATTGACTAAAAATAAAAATGTTAAGACAGTAAAAACAATATGATTACTTTTAAACAGTCTAAGCTAACATTTGTTTTTCAGACATTCTTTTGATAAAATTTGAATACTTTCTTTAAAAAAGATCTTTGAACATGCTTTTAAAGTTTAGAGTGGTTTATTGTCGATATATAATCATTCTTTTTTTAAACTTTTTTTAATAGACAAATTACTTATTTAAAGTAAACTGGGAACAAAATTTTTGAAATAAACTAATCAAAAATTGCAATATATTTTATTGAAAATTAAGGTAGTATTTTTGTTTTAAATTTAAAAAAGTGTTATAGAACAGGAATTATTTTTTATTAAAGTTGACCTCATATTTATAAAAAGTAGAGGTATTTATTTTATTTTAATACATTTTTGTCAATTATTTACTTATACTTTTTTAATTACTAAAAAAATTTCAAAGTAAACAAATCATAACACCATCATGTCTTTTTCTGAAGAGATCGATGTTTAGCAAAAGAATTAAGATGAAAAAATTTTAAATCATGATTCTTCTGCATTCATTAGATCCAACTGAAAAATAAAGTAAACGCTTTACAAAACTATTGTTTAAGAAAAATATATATGGTAAGCTAACTTTATTAATAAACCTTATAATTATTAGATAAAACGTGTTTTTTGTTATATTATACATGTACAAGAAACTTTGAAATAGAAGATTAACATTTTTTCCGTTCAAAAGTTGTCTTGATACTAACTAAATATAGATTAAATTATAAGACAAAAATATTATAATCTGTTTTTAATCTAGTATTAGTTTCTGCTACTGAAATTATTTTCAAAAGTTACTTCTTCTTTAGAGTCCTATCAAATGAACTAGCATAGAACAACTCGTTTATTATTAAAATATAATATACTCATAGCAATAAAACTGTCTTAATCAACCATGAGAAGTACACTTCATTAAAAAGTGTATCTGTTTTTTTTTTCAGTTTAAACCCAATGTAAAATATAACATTTTATTTTCAATTAGAGCTATTCAATGTTTAAATAACACAAGACCAAAATTTAAAAACTAATATACCTTGGCTCTTTTTTTTTTTTTAACTATGTAAAATGTCAGTTAAAGTCGTACAACTTAATCATTACCCGTAATAATTACACCTAAACCCAGAACTTTGTTATATAAAATTCGATATATAAACTAATTTTTACTAACTTTTCAAAAGATTAACATACCTTAAAATTAAATGGTGACATAACAAATATTCTATAATAAAAAAAATATGTTTAATATAAAAAAACATGTTAACCAACTATTTTGCTAATAAACACCTAGTTTATTTTGAAGATTTTCTTGACTCAAGATATCAAGTTACCTAATTACCAGTAATTTAAATGTGGTATATATTTTTTAATCAAAAAATTTTGCCATATGTTTACGGAGTCAGATGTGAGAATTTAAATGTGAAGAATCAATTTACATCTTACGTTCACGTCTTTACAGTTTTTTGATAATGTAAAAACTTTATTTCTGGTAAAACAATTACTTAGTAAAACTAAGAATAAAATTTTTCTAAAACCGGTTAAAAAATTGTATACACTAGCATACATTAACATATTGACAGAAAAAGATATAACTAAATAAAGAATACACTAATTTATTTCACCTGACTAATGTTTTAGGAAAAACACGTAAATAAAATTCCAAAATAATATTTTTTACCTTATGGTGGTTATCAGAACAGCAGGATAATAGTTTTTAAACTAAAATGATTTATAATAAATAAGAATAATTGACCGCACGGCGGTAAATTTATAGGAAAAAATAAAATGTAGATTTGAACTCGCCGATTTATTTTTTAAATATTATTAGTCTATTCTATGTTGTTTGTTTGTATACAGGTGTACAATTAAATTTGTAAATATTTATAATTTTCAAAGTGAAAGCTACAACTGGGTTTGATGCAAGTAACAAAACTAAGTATCTTATAGTCTAGTTAAAACAAAACATACATTTTGAAATTAAAATTTATTATGATTTTAAATAGAAACCGTTGCACTAATAACAACAAAAACGTATATTGATAATAAATAAATTGTAGATAAAACATAATAATTATGTATTTCGTTGTAAGAACTTGATTTCAATTTTTTACAGTCTTTGCAATATTGCTCAAATGTATAGATTACATCTAATTTAAACAAAAATCAAGCTTTTATGCTTGACAATATCTGTACCAGCACAAATATATATCGATAAAATAAACTGTACTAAAAATATTTCAAAAAGTACTAATTAGACACAATTTTATAAGAGCAAAATTTTTAACTTTTGATAAATTATTTAAAAAAAATATGTTTAAGTTTACGCTTGAAAATTCAAACTAAATGACAATTTTGTAACTTAAAACATATAAAAAATAACGTGAGCAATAAAACAGTAAAAAATTATTTACTTTCACCAGTAAAATATACAACAACAGACATGATATTCAAAATGTATAATAATTGGAAAAATATACAGCGAAAACAAAGCAAAAGCGTCTAGATTATTTAAGGATAAAAAAAATAAAAATAAGTTTTAAACTCATAAATGTTAATGAACGTCGCCGCGGTAAAAAAAAATTGTAAAATTAGTGATTTTTTAAATAACGAGGGCAGAATGTTTTATTATTTATTTATTAAATGAAAAGTTCTTTGGTTCGCTGCTTTTGAGCCTCCTCATTCGACTTGCGGGATTTTCTCCTTCCTCCGCTGTTGGAGGAGTTTGCGGAGGAATTGCTGCTCTGCCGTCTGGCTACTTGGGCGGGCGTCGGCGAAGGTTCCCATGCTTCGGAGGGAAACTGGAAGGAGTTGGGCCGTGAGGATGTCGGAGGTTGTGGAGTGGTGAGGGGGGAAGGGGAGTTGTTGTGTGACGTCATAAGGGTCAGCTGGTGAGGTTCGCTCGACTGCCTTCGGTGGTGAAAGTTAGGTGCACTCCGGAGCATGGCAGACGCGATTGATGGATCTTTTGAAATAAAGGCAATTAGAAATAAATATCTACAGAAAACTACAAACTATACAAAATTATTTGTTTTGAAGCATTACAAAAGTAGAAATTTTATCTTTTGATGCAGGAACTAAAACAAGTTAAAGTTTTTTTAATTTTAATATAAAAGCAACAAATAAACTGACGATTAACAGCTTTTAGTAGTTTTAGCTTATTAAATAGTCATTCTCTTTGATTCTCTTGAAATAAAAAAATTATTGAGTGTATTTATATGTCAAGCAGTTTCAAAAAAACATAAAAATATTGTTTATTTGTTGAATGCGTCTACTTCATTATGAGTTTCATTATGAAAAATTTCAAAAAATATATTAAGTCATGCTATGAAAATGTTTAAAATTTTTATTCTCAACATAAAAAAAAAGTAATTACAATTGACATTCTTAAACTAATTATTGTACTTGTCTTAACAGCTTTTAACTATTAACAGTTATATTATCAACTGTGTATAAAGAAGTTAGTATTATATCTACATCCAAAATTAATTAAAGTTTTGATAATTTGTCCTTTAGAACTAAAACAATGTCGTCAAAAATCACTAAGTCATTCTAAAACGTGCTTTTAAATACTAACTAAAAATGTTTCTAAGCAAAAACAAACACAAAGCGTTATGTTAGGTAGGTGGTAGTTTTTCAAGGTGCTATATGCAACACGCATGCCAACAGTGCGTCCTTCGGACCATCATTGTGACGTCACACAAACAACTAGCAAACAACATCTACAAGTCAGAGCGGCATTCAAACGTTGAGAAATAATAAGAGGTGTCTGGACACAATTTGCCTCCTACCTAACTTACTTTGCACTTTTGTTTGTTTTTGAGGATTTCGACACGGGGCACTACACATTACGCATTTGCGGTTTCTTACTGGAGGACGAGGAGGGGCCGGAGTTTGCAGAGGATGCGGAGGAAGAAGAGTGGCTGATGTTGGACTTTGACGCCTTGGAGTGTTTCATCTTGCCGCCCTTGTCCTTCGAAGTCAGCCCGCCCAGTTTGGTAGCCAGCCCCGTCGGCAATATCTGCTTCTGGGAGAGTTGCAGCTGAAAAATAGTCGGTAAGTTTGAAATGATGACAATAATTCTTAAAACATAACAACAAACTTCATTGGATCAGTCGAAGTTATTTTCTTAAACTACCCAACAAAACAATTTTAAAGTACTTAAAAATTTATCCAATTCAAACAGGTGTATTATGAAGCTGTTGCACTAACTCGGTTCTGAGCGAAACTCTGGTTGAGAGCGCTGCCTCTGATGTGCGATGGAAGTTCTGATGATGCGGGCTTCACCGTGACAGGAGCGTCCACAGCTGAAAGGTTGGTCGGTGAATTTGCCCTCACTTTAACATCGTGCACGCTCAAGTTGGATGGGTACATTACTGAAGTTCTGAAAAAACTGAGGCTGTTAAATTTCGTGAAACATTAAGTTTTCAAAAGTTTAAAGCCTGAAGAAAATTTGGTTAAGAAGTTTTTTACTTACACGTTCAAAAGTTTTTTTTTTTCATCTGCGGAAATTTCAAACTTTAGAAATATAGTTATACCTAAAAAACTTTCTATTATGCAAAAACTCACCGCACGGTGGTGTTTTGCTGGAGGAAGTGGTTGTTGTTCTTGTTTGAGGAGAGCGAGGAGCTTGAAGAGGAGGTCTCCATCTTGCTCGCCTGCTTCCTCGCACGCTCCAGATGCCGCTGCACCTCCGCCTTCATCTCCATGATATCCCGCTTCTCCTGCTCATGCTTCTCCCGCTCCCGCTGCATATTGCCCTCCACCTCCGTCATCTTCGCGTCCCGCTCCTTCAACTTGTTCAGCTCCTTCTCCTTGAACCGGTCGAAGGAGTCTTCCTGCGACTTCAACCTCTGCTCTCCCTTTCTCAGCTCCATCAGCTGCTGCTCGTTCTTCACCTGGTTCCGCTTCAATTCCGACTCTTCCAGGTGATCCCGCAATCCCGGCTTCGCCTTCCTGCTGGCCGACTTCTGCTGCTCGATCATCGACAGCAGCCTGAATTTTTATTACATTTATTGTTTTAAATATACTAATAAAATCATATAACCTATTTGTAGGCTTCATACTAGACTTTTGCAAATTTACTAAAATTAACACATTTTAAAAGGTTTATAAAAAGACAAACTTTGCGTGATAAGTGTCCTGCTGTTGAGCAACAGCAGAAAACTGATGGCACATGTGCGAGATATCTCTGAACCAACCCAGTATAGTACCTTCTTGCATGTCGTTGCTTGGTGTGGTCTACAAAAATATCAAATATATTATGTTAAGTTCAATAACCTTAAGCTTGGAACTTTTTATTAACTAACAGTAGAATTTAAAATTATCAGTATCACAATCAATTGTTTTATCTTATTCAATACAAACAACAACCATTATAGAACATAAAGTTAAAAAAACGCTGTTTAATAAAAACAATAACTTACTTCATTTCCCCATGCTTGCTTTGGCACAACAGAATTATCAACAACTTCTTTTGGCGTCATACCATTGTTTGAAGCTTCTATGTTTGATGCGACTTTGGATGCTAACAAAAAGTATTCATATTAGCAATACTACTAACGGAATAACCATAAATTTTTGTAAAATAATATTTCACAATTTTATTACAACAATCTTATATGATTACCAACCATATTGAGCTATTTTAGCGAGCATTACGGATGTAGGAGGGAACGCGGGTGATGTTTCGCCTTCTTTAGTAGTCATCATGGGATACAAGCTACCGCCTGTTGAATGTGAACTAGTTGTACATAAACAATTCAAATAACATTTCATATCAATTAAAATTTATTCTGTTTACTTAATCAGTAGAAGCGACTGACTATTATTATACTTTTAAGAGATATGGTATAAAAATATATCCTTTAAGCTGATTTATAGTAATTTTAGGAGCAAAAGTTCTGAAATTTTTATTTTTTTCATTGCTTGTTCTATCAACAAAATAGGGTGCACGACAATTCAAATTCGGACAATTCAAATTCCGAGAATTCAAATTCTTAAAAAAAAATTCATAAGGCCACTCATCAAAAAGTTATGTATATTCAAATAAAATTAAAAAATACGTATTTAGGTCTTATAAATTATTATTAATTAATACCTACAAGCCTTTTTTATTTTTTGAAAAATTTTTAATTTACTTTTGGATATGGCTGAAATAAGTTTAAAATACAACTATTTTAAGTTATTTTTAATTATCTTTAATAAAGTATAAAATTTAAAAAAAAAGGCTTTTAGATAATAATGAGACTTATATACGTATTTTTTTTATTTTTTATCTGTATATATCACTTTTTTAGATATGGTCTCTTATATATTTTATTAAGAATTTGAATCGTCGGAATTTGAATTGTCATGTAACCAAAAAAAAATAGTTTGAAACTAACCATTTTCTGAAACACCTTCATGATTGTCTTCAGAACTCAGGGGCGGAATTTTCAAATTTTCTCGGTGCTTTTCGAAAATTTTCATTTTTTCTTCCATGTGCCGCACTATTTCTTCGTCCTTCGACGTGAGTTCGGTGAACAGGTCGTTCCACTTGACTGATTTCTGCCTGTGAGCCTCGTGATTGGCCGATTCGTCATGAGACTCGTCCTCGCTTTGCGGCAAATCTGCAGACAATTAGTTCTCGTTATATGTTGCTCCGTCCGTTGCGATTTAGTTCCAGGAACAATTTACACATAAGTCAAGTATAATTAAACGTTAAATCAGTTCGATGATCGTGTGTTGCAACTTTTGGTGAAATCAAAATACTAATTAGCTGCGTTGTACGTTTTGACAGGACTAGGAACTTTTATGTTATAGAAAAAAAAAGTTGTTAAGCAAAACCACATATAGACAAGGAGATAATATGAAAACTTTATTTTTAGAAACCAATTAAAAATCTCGTGTATAGGTAAGCTAACAAATAAATTTGATAAAGTCGCAACAACTGGAAAGTGTAGGTTCAACAAACTATTTTAACTAAAAGCTAGACGACAACTATGTGATACTAAAGTTTTGTCGACTGTATCCAATTGTACATGGTATGCTGCTTATAGTAACAACTATAGGCACCGCAAATACTTAGCCTAAAATGCAATAACAATGTAAATTTGAAAAGTTGTTTTGAATGCACAGTGTAAATTGATTTAATTTTTTTAAATAGAAAATGTAACAAAACAACTGTAACAAATTTGCAGCAAAAAACAAACTAAAAAAGATTTTTTTTCAAATAAATCAACGTTTTAAACTTTAAAAAATAACAAAATTGTTATTGTAAAAATTACGAAAATAAGGCGAAAAGAAATTAAGTAATTTATTTGTTTTTGGCCAACAAAAATTTACATTGTGGGCTCACAAAAATTATCAGAATTCCTGAGAATGTTACAAAACAATCAAACAAGATTTTATTCGAGTCTGTCACGTCACAGTGAATTAACAAGCTTAACACCTGCCTTTGCGCTTTGTTGTTAGTTTTCCCTAATTTTGTTTATTTTTTCTGATGAGATGGTCTCGCCAAGGCGTCGGAAATTTTTTGGATTGTCTAAATTCCAAAGTTATGTAATACACCAACTTAAATAAAGTACAGGTGAAAACTTTTCACGGTGCATTGTTTAAGTAGAGTAATGTTTTGATTAAATTAACTTTTTAGATGCTTAAGCCAATTTTACACATAAATGTAATTTATTAAGCGAAGGAATTAATTAAACAAGTATATTTTTAAAATGATACTCGAACTTTTTGTAACCTGAAAAGACCATATACTTAATAATATACACTACAAACTAATAAGAAAATAAAAATAAATGAATAAAAGGAAAATCAATAAAATACTTTTGTCAACAAATCACATTTACCGTTGTAAGAAAACGTGTTTCAAGTGCTTTCAAGCCAAAACAAGTTACAAAACGCTTTGAACTATCGCAAAAGCAAAATTTCTCACCATCCTCGGGAACGTTTCCGATTGAGTGGCGCACCGTCTTGCATATTTTGTTGAGCGTTGATTGGCTGCTGCAGTGGAGCTGGACCATCTGTGAGTGGGTGACGTTGATGAGAATGAGGCCGAACTTGTCGTATGCCATGTCGCGCAATATCATCTTCTTCAGTCCCACCACCGAGTGCTGTGTTGATTTATTAGTTTTTTTTTTTTTGATTTTACTAAAACTATCGAATAAAAATAAAACTGTTTTGACCTTTACCAAATAGCTGCATGACATGTTTACAAAAATGACCAAACAGTTTTATTTTTATTCAATAACTTTTCTTAATTTTATTATATTAGATATAACAAACAAAAAATACATAAATGTTAGGCTAAAATTAACTACCAAAAAATTGAACATAAAAACATCAATTTGAAATAAATTATTAATTTAACGATAATATTTATTTCTTTATAAAGTACAAACTTGACATTTAAACTTCAAATATTTATTAATTTTTATGTCATTGCGAGCTATTTATAACTCTATCAAACACAAATTATGTTGGAAGAATCGAAAAGCAAGTTTATGTAGGAAACAAGAAAAAAACAAAATTGGAAACTTTCCAAAAATGCAGTATGGCAAATCGAACATTGTTTGGAAAACTAAAAAGCCAATTACCGGCTAGTTTGTAATCGAGCACTCTATAAAAGGTGGGTTTTCTTTTTTTTCATAATTAGTTTTTTCTGCTCGCACGTAATGAAAAAATAGGAAGGTGCTGCAGTCGTTAAAATGACATAATTTATTTGTTAGGTGATAAAAGTGCAAGTCGTAAACATTTCACTCACGTTGGGAACGAACTGAAATTTTCCGTTGTTTTCCTGCAGAAGCACTATGCAGTCGGAGAGAACCATCATTTGTATGTCAGCTGTGTAAATTTTGCGTGAAATATATAAATGTTTGTTAACTTATAAAAGTGTTTTTTATGTGTGAAAAATCACGTGTCCAAACTATATTACACAACAATAAAAGTTATTTTAAAAAATAACTATAATTTAAAATAATTCATTTCAGTAATTCGAAAACCATGTACCGTAGATTGTGTTAATGAAATTTATAAAATTTACTTTTTTTTTGTATTTTAATAGTATTTAAATAACATCACTTATCTAAATTTACAGTTGTTTTAAGTTAAAATGAAACCTAATATACGTTTATGAACATACAAAACTTTGTTTCCAAACCTTTTTTCTCTCTATCTTTTACCAACTGGACTTCCCCAGGGTCAGTTAACAAAATCAACTTTCGTTTTCGACGGATGAAATCTCTTTTATCAAACTTGCGATCTGTCATGTGAAATATATTAAATTAAAAAAATTGCAAGTTTTGTTTTATCAATTAATATGGGAATTACCAAAAAACTAAATAATTACATAAATACATAACCTCAAACTTAAACTTGAGAAAAATCTTAGTAGTAATCAAGTGGATGTTTTTTGCAAGTTGCTTAAATAACTAAAAATAAAATTAAATGAAAAATAATAAACAAAAAACACAAAGAAACATTTTTTTACAAAAACTATTTTTACACTCTACTTAAAAAAATTTTTTCGTTCTTTTTTAAAGATATAGGTATACACATGATTGTAACATAATTTCAAACTAAATATAAATTTTTTTTTTTGTAATATCTTACACACTGTAGAACACATGTCTATTCTGCTTAAATGCAACTAAAATAAACAAACAATTGCATAAAGTTTTAGCTTGTTTGATCAAACAAGTTGATCTCTCTAACTTTAATGTTATTTTAATAATCAATTAACAAAAAATCAAATTAGAGAGTACGTTTACAACAGTGCTGTTTTAAAAGAAAATTCACCTTTGAAGGTGGTGGTGCACCTGTGGTCCGTCTTCTCGTGCACATCGATCAGCTTGACGTAGTTCTCCCTGTCATTCACCTGATCGTCAACATCGATGGCTAGTTGCTTGCACAGCGTCAGCGCTTTCTCCAGCTCTTTGTAGTCCTCCGCGTGGTCTGCAAAAAATCAACACTCAACTCAAAATGACCATGCAACGATTACATATTAGAAACATGTTGGAGTTATTTTAATTGATGACTAAACTTTTTTATGAACATAGCTTTAGAAATTGCTTAAAAAATTATGCACTGATAATTAATTATATTCAAAATGTTCTTACAACTAACTGTTTGATAGTAATCAAATTAGAAAATTATCTTGCAGAATTATAAGTAGTATCTAAATTTAATTTCATTACTTTTAAAAATTCATTAGACCTCCTTTAAGTGATATTTTTATTTAGAAATTCTTTATTAAAAGACATATAATTTAAAAACATTTATTAGGTAATCCCTTATCATTAAGTTATTTTTAAGAAATTTATTAACATACACGTTTTAGCTTCTTGCTAAACATATCGTAGACGTAAAAAACATACGTGTAGGTATTGACCATTACCAAAAAAAACTTTTTAGTTTCATTTTTATCTCAAAGTTGTGTTTGTTTAAATTTAGACCAATGCTATTTTTATTTTTCTAAAAATTTTCAGACCCCCTACCAGTGGAAGCTGAGAAAAACACATTTTTAAGCTGTAACACAAAAGGGTGACATGAAAACCAACGTAAAAACTGATACAAGTTCAACGTGAAAATTTCACTAGAAACACAAAACGCCACTAAAGCACAAAGTTTTCACTTGTAAACGTGACACCAATGTCAACTACACATGTACAAATTTGACTAAACCTTGTGTATAATTATGCGATTTCCAGTAAATGGCAAATCAAATTTAAATTTAAATCGAAATTGGTGCAAAAACCTCGATAAAAACTTTAATTATTTTTAAATTGACAGTGATAATTACTTATACATCAGTGTTAAACAGGCTTATGACGGGATATCCTTATATTAAACTAATGGGAAAACAGTTTAAGTTTTTGTGTTGCATAATAACAATTAATCTTGTCATGTTTTTAAATTTTTTTTTTATCGTACCATAAATATTTCTAGCTAAAAACTTTTTACAGCTTTTAAAATGTAGCAACTGCAATCAAGTCAGTAAACATAGTTATTTATTAGCATGTTTAAGTAAAGTATATAAAACATAACTATTTTTTATACTTGAAAAATTTTCAAATCTTGAATATATTGTAGATACTGAAGTGAGAAAAAATATACCAATACTATCTGAACAAAACTAATGTGAGTTTCAAAAACAAACCATTTTCCACAGTTGCCTTGATTATGGAGTTAACCAGAATCGGATACTTGGTGATTCTTTGAGTGATCAGCAAGTAGCACTCTGGCATGCGCTTTCTTTTTGCTCTTGGGTCTATCATCGATTTCTGAGCATTTTAATGATATAAAGTGATTATTTTACACCTAAGTGAAATTATATATAAACCTTTAAACATAAAGAAGCTCCGAAAATCAAACTTAAACAAGGCCGATAATTTTAAAACATAATGGTTGACGGTGCGATAAATTTAATTTACCAAATTAGTTTATCAACATTAGTTAATGCGTTTATCTTGATTAATTGTATATGACTTTTGCATGATATGCTTTGAGGAGCTTAAAAAGGTGTGTTATTTATTTAGTATGGTACATATGTTGTGCAAACATTATTGTGCGAAAAATATCTACAAAACTTCGTAAGCCAAACAAATCATATAAAAATTACTTATGGTCTAAATGAAACCTTTGAACTAACAAACTTCAGGTTCATAAATGTACATATGAAATATCAAGGAAATCACAAACTTTGACAAAGTTGGCAAACTTCTTGTCGTTTTTCAACAGTTCGCGGTAAGTGTTGTTTATCTCGGTGTTTTTGGAGCAGAAAGCTCCTAAATGATTCTTCATTTCTTCCCCGGAAGATCCGCTCCAATGTTCCACCAGAAGGTCGCCTATCTTCTCCACCATCTGAAAAAAAAAAGATTGTTACGCTATGTATGACGTTATAAACCCTTTAGTCTTGTAAAATGTTGATTTTTTTTTGACCAAACAGTTATTCAAGTTTTGATTTAAAAACAATAACATAATATTTTTAGATTTATTAACTATAAACAAAAGTTATCATTTTTTTGTTTTGTAAATTTTTTCTGTCCTTTTTCTTAGTAAAAAAGTAAGAGTAATAAAATTAAAAAGTAAAGACTTTTATTTTATAAATTAGATAAAACATTTATTTTTGTTACTCAAAACTAAATTCGATATTTTGCTTAATAAAAGTTTTAAAACATATATATGTTATTCTATGTTAACTTTGTAGTAAATCTGCAGTAGAAATAAAGCACTAGAGACAAAATATTTACGTGAAGTGCACTCATCCATTAGAAATCAATAAAACTTATTTTAAAAGCATGAATGTTTGAAGTATTGGTTTGCATTTTTTTTAATAAACCAACATTTTAGGTTCATAAATTTATTTTTCATATTAACCCGTTAACTGAAGCAATATAAAAACAACTTATAAGACCAAAAGCCATTTCTAATTATTAAGCTACGTAAGCTTTTTAGATAGCTTTAATCTAAGATTAAACTTTATTTACGAAACAAAATAAACATCTTAATTACTAAACAAAATTCTTTCTAAGTAAACAAACATTAAAACAAAAATATTTAACGAACTCGGAATAACACCTTTGAGTACTAATTACCAGAAAATAAATCAACAATTTAAATTTTGATAAGTGTACAATCAAAACTATAGTATAAAATTTTTGATGAACACTTTATGGCATGTTGGAATTGGTCTAGACAATACCAACGAGTACAACTACAAACATGATCCAAAATAGCTAAAAATAGATAAAATATAAATAGGTACAACACAAAATTTATATTCAAGTAAAACTTTCTAAATCTTATTTTAATAAGTTTTTCTAATTAGTTACATTAAAATTTAGTGTAAAAATTTAATTAGTTTGAACATTATGTGAAATATCAGTAAATTATTTAATAAAAACATTTTTAGTGGTCTTTTATCTATGAAATAATGTAATAATTCCAAATTTATAATATAAAACATAATTATTTCATTGTATTTTCTTAACAAATTATAACTTCAACACTAACGATATTTTCCTTCTGGCGTTCGTCGAGGGTCTTGACGAAAGCTTTGACGAACTTCTTGTGCTGGTTGATGTTGGGGAACATGTTGTCGATGAGGTGCTGCATCTGCAGCTCGTCGCGCATACCTCTCGCGTACACCTTCTCCAACACCAGCAAGGTGCGAAGGTAGTTGCGCTCCGTTTGTATGAACTCTGTGTATGTGAAAACTTTAGTTGATCTTTATATGGGTGTTACTGGTAAAACTGAGTCGTTATTATTCTTGAAAAATAACTGATTTGTTTTAAAGAAAAAATAATGTTTGCTTGGGTTTAGCCTTTGAGGATAGTTAAAAAATAGTTGAGCATGGCATGTATAACGATTACGTATTGTAAGTTACACTAACTTTAACCATAATACAATTCAATACTTTGATAGAAACTTTTAAAAATTGATGAATAAACAGAACAGTTTAAAGTTTTAGAACCAATAAGGTTTTAATTAAAACTTTAAGAACTTTAAAAATAATCTGTTTGAGTTTTATTGAGTATGGCTGTAACAACCAACTGTAAAAAATTTCTAAGTGATTTAGATGAAAAATAATTTACTGGAAGAAATACTAACTCAAAGGTTTACATACTCGACATTTGATCGAGTTAATTTTACCATGTACTTGAGCATCGAAATCAGACAGTTTTGATTTTAATTTTACTTCAGAGTACCATTTTCGTTTTTTTTCAATCTTCATTAAATTTCAAAACAAATTCTTCATTAAGTTGACAACAACTGAGACGGCCACATTATTAGTTTCACAAGTGTCACTACTGCACTGCTTGCACATATGCAGCGGCATTACAAAAAATCAAAATTCAAATGCGCAGTTGTAAAAATAGTTGGAGCGTTAATAAATTACTTGCTTCATCGTCGCTTTGAGAAGAAGCGCTACTACCAAAAAGGCACACAGTGAGCAATTTTATTGTATAAATAAATTTAGACTTGTCAGAAGGGCATATTTATTTAAAGTGAACAAGAAAAAGATTAATATCATCAGCATACATGGCTGTTTGGTCAAAACATACAAAAATCGATCGCACTCTCTTGGTTGCAATTAATAAATATTTTTGTTCTACATTTAAGGAACACAACATGATATTTGTTTTTTACATCTAAATTTCATAGTTTCTACAATATTTTAAATAAAAAACATGGTTTTTCTAAAAATATTTGAGTTTTTGTTAGCTTGACAAAAAATAACTTTTTGGTTTAAGAAAAATAAACATGTTTTATACAAACCATAAATTGATCCTTGTCTTTTTATTTCTTTTTTGGACATCTTCTTAACAATTTTCTTGTCAACGGCATCCACCCATTGTTCTGGTCGATTTGATTCGTTCAGCAAATCGTTCTCATATTCAGCATCTGATCCTACAAAATTTAAATCATAATTTACTCTGTAAACTACTTACTGAACTAAAAAGTTCAAATGTTAAAAAGTTTCTTTTAAAAAATTAATAGTTATAACTCAAGTTCCTAAAAACCCAGTATTGATTTTAAATCTATTTTTAAAATTATCAAAACAGTAAACTGACTTATGAGTCATTTACTTGAGGTTTAAAAAAAAAACAAAAAGCTTTGTAAGATTAAACAAACACCACAACTTAATTTACCTTCAGATATATCGCTGTTGCTTTCAGGTTTTTCTCTGTGTCTAAAACAATATATGTTATTAAAGTTGTCTTTTAATTATAAGGTTTTAGTTAAACAAATTTAATGAATTACTTTTTTTAAACAAACTGTTAAAAACATTTCAAAACAAAAATTACTAATACAAACATATATTTTAAATAAGTTTAAATCAACCTGTTAAACAGAGGATTTTCTAGCAGCGTGTTAGTTCTGAAAGCTTGTGATCCATAGACGCTCTAAGAAGTTAGTTATAATGTTAATTAATGCTGGTTTTTATTTTCTAGTTGAACAATACAAACACTTACGGAATGTGGACGTTGACTTCCATGCGACTGGTTTGAATTATTTCCCACTAAAATATATTTAAATACTAATTAACTTAAATTTTTAAGTAGTCAAACTATTTACTGGTCTATGGTTAACTAATTTTAAAAAGCTGTAAAACAAAAACTATAACTACATTTTGTTTTGTTAAAACAAATTATTCAAACGTAATTATTTACCTACTAATCTGTTACACTTGTACCAAATGCAGAATTTTACTTGTGTTTTCATAAAAATAAAAGCGTTGTCTAGCAATTTCATTTTTAGAGCACAAAACTATTAAAAAACAACTCGACTACATATATGTCTACTGACAATTTAAAATAGTATTCTTTTTTTATTTCAATCTAAATACGAACTTATTCATAGTTTTTAACTATGTAAATGTTTCCAAAATTTACCAGGATAGTGTTGTGTCGGTTTACTTGAGCCAACCGTCATACTTTTGGGGCGATTATCAGCAGTGACATTGTTGTTTTGTGGACTCTCATGAGCTGTTGTTGCTGACCTCTGTAAAACAAAACATAAAAAATTTCAGCTTAAAATCAAAGTCCCAGTTTTCATTAAGTTCTTTTAACACAGTGGGCAAAAAAAAAAAGTTTAAAAAAATTGCTCAAATTTTTATGATTATAAAATTCTTATTTTTACAACTTAGTTGATCTTTTTTAGTTTCAAAATAATCTTTTTTTAAATATACAATAAATCAAGGCAAAGCTAGGAATTTTTTAACAACCATTGCAAGTGTTTTATAAATACAAAAAATAAAGTACTTTTAAAGATTCTATTTGTTTTAGTTTTAGAAGCTGTTTTAGAAAACAGTATGAAGTTCTAAAAATATTATGCACTAAGTTTTATCCTTAAGAAATATTAATAATTAAAAATACTTTTACTAACTTTATAGAAAATTTTTTTTTTAATAATCTTAAAAAATAATAGAATTATTTATATGAACCGTTATCACAACAAATATGATAACAAACCTTAGCTACAAATACTGTTAATTTAATCTTTTCAAACCAAACTTATATTTATTATGATAATATAAATAAACTTTGAAAATAAATTTTAATTGTTAAACAAAATTAAAACATAAAAACTAAAACAAGGAGCATACAATACACTTTTATCAAATTCTATAGCAAAATATCCTAAAACTCTACACAACTAGCTATTCTAAAAAGTTTAATAACAAAAGGTCTACAAAACAAAATAAATAAATCATACTTGGGGTCAAGCTTTTAAAATCTTACTTTAACTTTTGCACGTCGCTTAGAATATTGTTTCATCTAAGACATCTCAAAATAAACTTGACTTAAAAAAAGCTACTTAAATGTTGTCCCTCAAAAAGCCCAGTAACCGAGTTTAAATAATAAAATAAAGATATATTACAATTTGTTGTTTAAAAACAATACTTTTTCTTTTAAAATACAAAAAATGTATAAAAAGCAAAACCTAGTTCCTTAAGCTTTAGCAAACATAAGATTTAATAATTCTTTTGTAAGCTGACTTACTAATCGAACGTTAAAACGTTAGTATGAATAATAGTACCCTAAAAACGTTTAGCATGATTTTTTTTAGACACAGTAAATTGCGCTTTACTAAACGGTAGAAAAAGTGTTAATGTGACGTAATAATCACTGCATGACGAAATTCCGTGACGTACTAGTTATTGGTGGTTTTGTGTAACTAAATAAAACAGTTTTACAGTTAAACTAATGCTAGTTTACTTTGTAATTTCTCGCTAAGTATACCAATTGTTACAAGACATTTTAAAACTGAGTTTTTAAAAAAATTGTGTTTTCATTTTTCTCTAATCAATATTTTATACTGGTTAAAACAATAATACATTTTTTTGTTAGGCAAAAAACTCACTACCGTTTTTAACACTTAGACTGGTGCAAACATAATGTTTGTTGTGATTACATGTGCCTCATCTTAACAGACACTGACGTATGCTAACACAATGAAATGCAGCTGATTTTTACTTTCCTAATTCCAAAAATTCACACACATTTTTGGTTATATTAGGAAAATTGCATAAACTTCTGAATTGATTAACGACATAGCGAGTAGGCACAAAAGCAAACACGCAATCAACAAAATATGCGCGGAGTTTCGCGTCGGTTTGCACACAGTTACGGGTTGTTAGTCGATTCGAGCGTTTGACAAACATTTAAGTGTAACAAAGCAGAAACACAAACATGTGACAGCGGGGCACACTTTCCAAAATAAATATTTATGATAAAGAAGACTTTAGATGATGACGCGTTTGCTGTCAGCATTTTTGCAAAATACAAAGCTAAAATATAAAAATGCATCTCCTTTTTTGTTCAGTTGAATTTAGCTTAGCCTTTAAGATGTATTAGTTGTAAATATGTGATCAAAAACTCAATATCTTGCAATTTTTAAAACATTCAAAACATAAACTATTAATAATACTACTATTGTTTTCAAAAAAAAGACAATTTTCGCAACCGTTATATTTTTCTTTCATTTACTTTAGTAAAAAAACTATACAATATTATACCGAACAGCTAACTCAATTGTAGAGTATTGCAAAGGGATTAAAATTGAAAATAACAACAAGCCGCAGTGTTGCTTTAAATTATTTATACCGAAAACAAACAGCAACAAGGCCTAGCCGCAATGAAAACAATAAAACTGCAAATAACTTGGTGCTAACTTATAAAAAACCACCCTGTGTATATTTCAATAGTTTATCAACTAATGCATTGAAGCGTACGTTTTGTTGAAAGTTTTACAACTACTTAATTTAACATAAACGACACCTAATTCAAAACTAATAGCTGTGGCTGTCGTCTTTCTCGCCGTAAAAACTCGTCGTCGCTGTAAAAAACTGCTCAATTGGATTAAAACAAACTGGTGAATACGTGAAAAAGCTTTCAGAGTGTCTCCGCGTCGCCGCGCTGACGAATGCGTTGCAACAGATAGCTTTTTGTTTGTTTACCTGCTGCTGGAGATGCTTGAATCGCCGGTGCCTTTCGCCGAGGGGCAGCGGCGAAAACGAGTAGCAGCGCCTGATGAACTTGCTCGGCTGGTGATGGGTATTCCCCTTATCAGCAATTTTCTCGTGGATGGTAGACAGCGAGTTGGCGGACAGCGAGTTGCTGCGGCTGCCGTGGAACTTGGACTTCTTACTGGCTCGTTTCAGGCTCTGAAGCGGCGCCGGCTCGGCTCCCAGTATTCTCATCGCCTTGCCGTTCGCCTTGAGTCTGGCGAAGTCGTCCATGTCTTGGCTGCCTTTCATGCTCGACTGCTTTTGCGAGCGATAAAAACAAAACTCCGTCAACAAAGCGATGCAGGTGCATTCGAAGCAAAACAAAACTCATCAACTCATAACTTTAACACGATGAAACAAAAACTATCTGAGCGAAACACGCTTATCTGCCAGTAATCAAACGAACATATGCGTATTGCGCTCAAGCGCACCAACACGCAACTTTTTTCAGCAGAGATTAAAAAAAACTGCTTTCAAACATGAAACGTGATTGTAGTGAGAGCTGCAAACCGGAAGCGAAAAGCCAAGTTGGAAATAGGCAAAAAGCATACAGAGTGGTGAGCAGCACGTGTTTAAAAAAATTAATGTACATATATCTCTAAAGCGCTCGCTGTATTCAAATCTGCCAAGCTTTCTGAAACTTTCTCTAAACAAACACAAGCTTGTCCTGATAGCAACTTTGTTAAAAGAGCTCTAATTGGAAACAATGACGAGGCATTAGCGCTTTGCGCCGTTGATGAAAAAGTTGCTGGTTCACTTAAACATCCGAGCAATTTTTTAATTAGCGTTTAAGGGTTTTTTTTTAAGTACGTATAAATGACTTAGTGCTAGTAAAGTGTTGAACATTAAAGACAATTTTGACTTGTTGCGTCTGTAAGTAATGCCTCTTAAAAGTTATTTTCTCACAACCAGGTGTGTAGTTACTAAAAACAACAATTTATTCACACTAACCACTTCCTTCAGCTTCTTGTGAGAGTTCGCGCTTTCTTCATTGTTAGCTATTTTCCCCGCATCGTCTACAAATAAACAATTAATTATTACCAAAATTTTTGTATTTCAAAGGTTAAAGTATTAAAAGGGGAAGTACAAATTTTTACTGCCGAAATTTTAATATTTTATACCCATTAAACATGTAACATATGCTACATAGGGCATACTACCATTATATTAAGGTTTATGATGATTTATTAACTTGAACTGTAATAGAAATTTACACATAACCATTGAGGCATAAACTATTTAAATATAAATTATTTCTAATGTTAACACAATTTTAAACTTTAAAACATACAGTATTTCTCCAAAATAAAAAAAACAGTTTTAAGTTTTAAAACGATCACACCGAACCACGCAATCACGATTTGCTCTGAAACGCAAAGGAAAATAACGAAACAGATGTTAATTTCGTCCGCTTACATGGCGCAGTTGTGTACCGAGCATGGCGAACAAGAGTGCACAAACCAGCGCACTTTCGAGTGCTACAGACAGATAAAAGGCAACGAACGAGAAAAATTCATCCGATGAAAACTTCTCCATCATCGCTGGCAATTCGGTACCGAGTTCTCAACAAAAGCAACCGCAATGTGATTTGAAGTGAGGAAAGTGAAGTGGTGAATGGCAGTCGGCTAACACTCGTACGTGATAGTAAGCTTGCACGAAAACGCGGCTGGAAATCGGCTCAGAGTGCGAGGATTATGTGCTAAGTTTTTAGTGGGCAGCACGTCCGATTATTACTTGTTAAAAGGTTAGTTTAATGCCAATATAAATAAAGTTATCTATATTAGTGCCTATATAAAATTACAAATTTTGATTGACATCTTATTTTTTTCTGTTTTACTTAAAGTATTTTAAAACTATAACATTTTTTAAGTAATCCATCTATAACGTTAGTTCTAAAACCGCCCCAAACTTTATCTTAACAGTTTCGATCTATAAACGCCGTCATCACTTACGATTCTGCTTGTGCTTTCTGGGCAGGGTCATGGCATTTCTGCCGTCCCAGACGTCGAACTCGTAATTGTTATCATTTTTAACGGGCGATCCCGCGGGCGCCACTTTGGAATCCTGCTTGTCTACGGACGACTTGCGCATCCACTTCTTCCTGTACATCGTCGACTTCCGCTTGCTCTGCTCGAACATGCCTGGCGGCGGCGGCTGCATCAGCCCGTTTATCCTCCTCGTCTTCGTCCTCTGCACCTCTTTGCTTTCCTCGCTCTTCGGCGAGCTCGACAGCGTGTTGATGCTTGAAGTGGATTTGGTTGGTGTCAGCGGCGAGTAGTGGCTTCCCGGGATCTCAGCGATCTCCTTGATCTCTTCGAAGACGTCGCGGCTGGAGGAGGAGTCGGAAGACCGGTCGCTCATGGACGAGGTGCGCTTGCAGCTCTCGCTGGATGAAGACGCCGGCTCGAAGGCGTCCTGGCTGAAGATCTTTTCAAAAGTGTCCTTTTGCAGCCGCGACCTGGACGGGAAGGTGCGCTTCGGCGTGTAATTCCTAACGCCCGGCGAGTCGCTGGGCGTGGACAAAGCGTTCTTCTGCTTCCCCTGGCGCTGCCTGGCCCACGCCCAACTGGACATCTTGGACTTGCTGCCCACCGCATTTCTCCTCGCCGTGGTCGAGGTGGTGTTTTTCATTTCGGGGGAGGGGATAGGAGTAAGGTTTCTGGGAAGGGTCTTGGACTCGTACTTGTCCGGAGGGCACTGCACCATTGAGTCCATGGACGATTTTCTCCTGTTGAACATGTGGAAGAGGGTGGCAGTGAAGTGGCCACCACTGGATTGCTTCTTCTGCTTCTGCTCGTCGGCCGACATGCGCCTCGATATCGAGTTGTGATTGGTCGGAATTTCGTGCATTTTAGCTGACCATTGGCTGGTATTTATGCAAGTAGTATTAGTAATACAAACTGAAATGGGTTCGTTTTATTCAGGATCGTTAGAAATTAATGCATAAATAAAACAAGAGTAGAATTATTTTCTTTAACTACTTGTAAATATAACTTACTTTAAAAATACTTTTCAAGTTTTTTATACTGTAAATAAATATAACAGTCAACAAAAATTGACATTAAAATTAACTAACCCCATGAAAAATATGGTTTCGTTTTAAATTAACACTAATTTGTATATAAAGATAAGAAAATATCCATTAAAGCGTAATAAATCTAATCTGTATTGATCACAAACATACTTATTAACCGCTAATGAAAAAAAACGATTTAAAAAAATAATGTTTTATAAAAATGTAGTTTATTCATAAGCTGTTTTAAAATATATATAATACACTAAGAAATTTACGCTTAAAACAATTTTCAAATCTATATAATAGTTCTAAGTTTCTATACAAATATAAAATTTTAAATTTTTTTATTTACTACAGCTGCTAAGCTAAACACAAACAACTTGAGCTTCGTTAGGCACTTAGCTTTTACAAACAAAAATATATCTTTGTGTTATCGCTAACTCAATATAAACTTGAAAACTTGAGAGAAAACATGAAAAGCAAACATTATTCTAACGTAAAGCACACAAAACTGGCTGAAGCATCATAAATTAAAACGAACACCAAAAAATACATTCTAACTTTTAACAAAAAACATTCAGACTGAATCTATTCAAATTTGAAATTTTCCAATCGAGTCACGACATGGACATTTAACGCCATTAACTTGCGAAAGCCACAACACAATTAGCTAACAACTTTGAAATGCATCAAATAAAAGTTGATTTTATTGCTTCCGTAGTGCAACTGTCACCTCAGCTAATCAGCTGTGCGGTCAATTTCAAACTAATTTTATGTAACTAAAAATAGTTCAAGCACTTGGCTCGATTACTTAAACCAGTGAACTTTTTGTTTTTAAATCTTTAAACTGGTTTACTTTTAAGTTTCATTAATTTTGAGTTGAATATGCATTTGATAATTAAAGTACAACTGAATAAAACTATATTAAAAAATTAATCCTTTAATTTGTCTAAAACGAAAGCATGGAATAAATCAATAATGTTTAGAACTAAAATTTTAAGTGACTTACATAAAAAAGAAAAAAGCCATAACAAAAGCGTAAAAAGGTAAACAAATACTTTGAGACAATTTAGAGCCAGACAACTATCATATCTGCCATGATCTTTTTTTCGTTTACGGTTTTTTCAGCAAACATTTGCAGAGTGACAAAATAAGCGGAACTTATATCACTATTTACGATCTAGGGCACATAAAGGTGACTGTGAGCACAAAATCATTAACTTATTGTGTAACAAATAAAAGCAGTGCGCTTTCTCAGAAATCTCTTAAAGAGATTCGCTCGAAGATTATGAAGTTTGGAGAGAGACTTAAACATTAATGCTAAATAAAGTATGTTAAACAGTAAAATATTATTTCAGTGTTCAGTTATCAAAGTTCATGTCGCTTCGTAGCTTAAAAAAAGTTCACTTTAATCAGAAATCAATTTTTCAATGTAAGCAGTTGTAACTTTACCAAAACGAAAACAAACTTCAAAAGAGGCTATCACGCAGCGTTGCAATGCGAATAACATTAACAGTTTTTAACAAAAACGCTACAGGGCCCATTAAAAAGACATAGCACAATCAGCTGCGGCCAGTAGAGGTAAGGCGAGGTTGCCTTACAAATGTGTAAACGGTGTTCAACATGGAACTTCTTCCACACAGAAGGCAGAATGCCGAATGGCAAGTTGGCCAATTTACTTGATCATTATCACACCACACTGATGATGTTACGTAAAACATTGAAATTATCCGCTGCAAACAAAAAGTGTGACTTAATTGCTCGCAAGAAGCTGCAACAATTTTTCTTCAAAGTCGCGTGCATGTTAAACTGCAATTTGATGACTTTTTAGGCATCTAAGCATGTTGTAAAAATTTAATTCGAAAACTCCAGTCAAATTAATATTTTGAAACTTTGAGGCAGGTGCTAAGGCTATAAATTGATTTATCAAAGTAAAAAGACAGTTAATAATCGCTAAAATAAATTTAAGCGGGCTTAAAGACCTTTTGAGATATTTTCTTCAAAAGTACAAGCTGCTTAAAACCACTAAAACTCAATAAGATCACAATTTTTCGTTTTATTTTATACTTTTAAATCATAAATGCACTATTAATATAAAATTCTTTATACAGACTTCATTTGCCATTTCACTTGTCCTTTCGTTCTGAATAAATCGCGTTTTGAAAACAATTAATATTTTTTTGTTTTAAAAAAAATTGTATAATTTAATTAATAACTTTAATAAATTCAACTTTTAAAATATAACATTTTTTTTATTTTACCCAAGAAAACTTAAAACGTTTGACTCTAACAGTACGTTCTGCATTATATGTTTTTTTATGATTATGTTTGCAATATTTTTTTAAATATCTGCGAAGCTACTTTAATTTACAAACATTTATTGTACACTATCGTTAAGTAATTGTGCTAAAAAACTTGCCAATCATTAAAAATTATATACTTGTTAAATATTTTTAGAACTTAAATTTGCAAGTTTACTCGAATGGAAAAACATGTTAAACTATTACTTTTAGAAGAAAATATTCAAATAACCAAATAAGACTAGCTTTATAAATATTTAACATTGAGTAGAAAGTAGTTTTTTTGCGATAAGTTTAGATGCTTTTCTTTAAAAAATTATTAGCCTAAAACTAAAACAAACTTAACTAACTCATTGTTAAAGTTTTTCTCAAATACACATTTTAATCAAAAATATACAGCTCAAAAAATTCTAATGTAATTTTACATCAAAACTTTAAAACTAAAATCATAGTTACGATCAACTATAACTTTTTTAAAGTCATAACAATGCCTATAATTTACTCGATTTATCAAACTCGACTTTCTGACGCTTTTGAAACAAAAAATAAACGCAAGCAAAAAAAAAACATGCATTTCCAATGACTTTCTTATTTGCAAGCATATACAATTTTACATACACACGTACATAAACACGCAATGCATATAGAATTCCCCGTACAAACCCACTCACACACCAGCTAGCATGCCGAATGATGACACTATCGTAGTTTTTTTCTGTGATAAAGAGAAACAGAAAAAAAAGAGGAAAAAATATCACTCGGCATAGAATAAAAACTCGTCAAAGGCTGAGAACCTATCAGACGGTGTGATGAGATAAATCTCGTAGATTTTCACCTCTCAAAACTTGAATTTGACAAAGTTTCACCTCAAAATAGTTACAGCGGATTATTTTTTAATCAAAACAATTTTTTTCTATTGTCTACTTATTTGATTTTCATGTGAAATAAAAATTTTATCTTCCAAGTACTTTACTACTCAAAGCAAATGTAATTCTGTAAAACCTAGCTTTCGCTGTGTAGCTATTTCGTACTTAAGAAAATAAAATCATAAAGAACTATACATAAAACTCATGAGTTAAAACTATAGTATTACAAAGTTAAACTTTTTTTTTAGCAAGCTATCTCGCTTTAAAAAACTAATAAACAGACTGCATTAAAATTCCACCCAGATTGAAATCAACCCTAATCACCTTAAAATATTTAGTCTAAGTTATTCAAGTATATTAGGTAAAAAATTACATAACACAATTTACTTGATATTTTTAAACACTAGTAAATTATAATTGTGTAATTTTTTAACAGTGAATAAAAGTAATAAAACAAAAGTAAACAATAAAAATTCCTTTCTAACTGACAATTTATAGATAATAAAAGTATGTAAATATTTGAGTAATTACAGCATAAAACTAAACAGAAATAAACAGAAACAAGTAAAAACTATAAATACCACATTACAAGTAAAGCTAAGTATGTGGCTTATTTAAACTTTTCAGTCATAATAGAAACTAAATTAGTATTTTTGATGACAAACTGTACAAAAAAATTACGTACGCTTTTAATAGCTAGTAACGAATTGTAATAAGTAGTAGTTTAAAAATTAAGGTTAATTGTCGAAAAACTGAGAGTAGAACATTTTCACAACTATAAATAGCATAAAAAACTTGTATTTCATAAGAGAGCTTTTTTTTTGTTTTCACAAAGTACTAAACTATTTCATAAATGTTAACACAATGACACTCAACTCGGATTAAAGTTCAATGAAAAAACCAAAAATCACAAATTTGTTTATAATTTCAACTTCATGGAATTAAAAATTTCAGACTTTTTAATACAAAGAAAAAAGACGGGATATTTAGCAAATCTTTTACTTTTGTTATGTTCATTTCTAATCATTAAAAAAATGAAAAGTCCAGGATTACAGATAAACTATCGGAGATAATTCTTTAAATAAACGCTTATCTGTATCAGCAACCAGAAAATTGCTTCCATAACAAAACAGATCAGCACAATTAATTAAATGCAGTGACAGGTTGGAATTTGCCAGCAAATAATAAATCAAATTGGAAAAAAACAGCACACACAAGATTTTTTTAATCAAACTTTAAAAGTTTACAAATTGGCTCGTCGCTCAGCGCTAGCATTTGGTTTTGATTGCGTGCTATGCTGTGAAGATTTATCACTCGTCGTAAATATTGACAAATTGGAATACATATAAATACCGAGCAGGCTGTAGTCGCTTTAAAAAATGCGTTGAAGGATGGATAAATGTTTTGCTTTAGCAATATTCTAAGTGTGATCGAAAATTGCCATTGCGTAATTCTGTGATGCACTAGGAGGTGATTCTATGAAAACTTTGCAAATTTGTAAATGAATTCGACTGCTATAATCAAATTAATACGCTTTTCTTATCCATCATACCATTTTATCCTGGTTTAAACTTATTCGGTTACTTTAATGCAAAGTTCATGGAAACTCAATTGGTAGAGGAAATATATATTAAAACTGATAAATCTAAAATAAATGTACTCTATTGCTGTATCAGTACATGTATACCCAAAAATAAATAAAAAATATATAAAGTTTAATAAAAAAAAAAACATTCACAACTATAATTTTTAAATTTAAAAACTAATTAACTTAAGTTTGTAATACTTTTTTTTTTAAATTGTTACAATAGTTTTACAGTAAGTGCCTTATTAAAAAGAAAACGTATCACAGATTAATTAAATTTGCACACGCTCGAAACAAAACTGTTCTTCTAAGTGGCAGAAGTGGGAGAAATTGTCAGCACATTGCGCGAAACTAAACTAGAACAACCAAGTTTCAAACCATGAATAATGAATACAAAGTAGCGGGAGCGATTAACAGCTGTAGCGTAGATGTAGTAGTTTTAACTGGGACTGCCACATATGTTGTGTAACTCGGAATTAACACTTTGTAATAAAACGTTTTGCTTGGTATTTTCATACACGCTATAAGATTGATGGTACTTCATACACGAAACAGTAGAACGAATTAAAACTAGATACATTGAAGAATATAGCTGCTTTAAAAAAAGGTTATTTAATCTGAAAAAAGTTAGGTAACTCTATGCTATGCCATAATAGTTATTATTATATTCTGTTTGGCATAGTTTGGTAAGCTTTTTTTATGTACAAATGTTGAGTAACCCTAATACTAGAACTCTACCACTAATTATTAAGATTTGGCAAGAAACTAAAAACTATTTGAATTTCATAATATGATTTAAAAAACTTATTAGACCTATCCAATTACACTTGTTTATAAGTAAAATGAATTAAAGATGAAATAAAATACTAGTTGTAAAAAAAAAAATTATATTATAAGAATAAATATTTTTCATCGAATAAAAAATTAATTTTTTGTAACAATAACAAGAAAAAAAAATAAAACTGCTGTTAGCAATAAAGTATATATATATTTATTTATTATTTTCCTTAAAATAAGAATTAAGTGATATATCATAGCTGTTGTTTGATTAAGCAATGAATTATACGGAGCTTTAAGCCTTTTAATATAAAATATTAATACAATCTTGACATTTTTTGTAATCAAATAGCAAAGAGAAGCAAAATATTTACATAAATTTTAGCGTTTATTAAAATCAAAGCTTTTAGATAACTTAAAATTTATATCTGTAAAATATTTTCCCCTAAGTGTTTATGTTTTTAATTCAAAATGGAAATGTCAAAACAATGTTTAGTAAAGATATTTTTTATTTTTTTATTAGCTAGAATGTTTTGGTTTAAAAATCATAACAAGACTTAATTTCTTGGCTAAAAAATTTCACTAGTACCTTTAAACATATTTAACCATTATTATGTTTAATTTAATAAATACTATGATAATATTATTTGAATCAATTCGGACTATTTGAAAACTTTCAAAAAATAATAGTAATTAATATATCTACTATTGTTTTTTAAATAATATTGAAATAACAAACGTTGTGGCTCAACAAACGGCTGCTGAGTCTTCTTGTTTTTCTTGGGTCGTCGCAAATGCGCGAAGAAGCTGGTCTTTCTGGTGACGAAGTTCTTCGCAGCCTCGCTCACTTCAGTCACCACCAGTGTTGATTTGCTGATGGGCTTCTGCGCTGGTCTGCAAAAATACTTCAGCTACAAGAAAATATAATATTTTGAATTGTGTACTTAAAAATAAATAAAAAACTAAATCTCACAACTAAGTTTGGAATATGACAAACCAAAAAATATAAGAACTTCAATGTATTTAAATTAACTCAAAATTTTATTATATCAAAATAGTATTAAATCAAAATTTTATTAGATTTTGGCAAGTGTAATATTAGAAACTAGTAATAGTATAATTTATAATATTTCTTTAAAGGATAAATACATGGAAACTCAAAAGTATTCTAATAAGCCGCTCAGCCAAGTTTCAAGTTAAAAACCTCATAAATGTTTCTAAGACGTAGCATGTTTTTTTTGTCAATAACTACAAAACAAACAAAAATACTTAAAACATATTTAATTTTTTAATGGACAAAGTCAATTTGACCTTAGGTATGACTTAATAAACATTGTTTTTATTTTATAAAAAAAAGACAGAAATTTTATACGTTGACTCTTTACAACATTCAACTTGATATGAAACTATTAATATTCATTAAAACAGATTTAAAGCTTTTAGGGGCTCAAGAAAGTTTCAAAAGTTTTAGTGGTTTATGTTATACGTTATTTTAGATTTTTTTTTAACTTTTTTAATATAATAAAAATGTTTTAAGGTTTAAATCTTAGAACTTTTTGTTTTAAGTAAAGAGAAAAGTAAAGTTACTACTAAAGACCTAAAGTATAATTTTCCGATTTTCACTAAGCGTTTTAAACATAAAGCTATTTATAAAAAAAGCTATGAGAAAAAAAAATAATAAAAATATTTGTTTTTAATGGATTACTATTTGACATTCAATTAAATTTTATTTATCGTAATTTTATTGCGCTGACTGTAACTTTTAAGCTATATAAAAAGTTTCAAAAAATTAAAATACATATATAAAAGTATTTAAATTTTTTAAAGTGATATATCTTAACAAAATATTGGACTTATAAAAAGCTATTTCTATTTTTTTTTTAAACGGCTTGAATTTAATAGTTAGTTATATTTTTTAATTATACATTTAAAAAAATAAACAGTGTTTGGTTCTAAAGCTAGTAATTTAACTTATTACAGAAAATCTATTCGTAGTCAGTAAAACTTATTTAATAATGATTGTGCAAATTCATTAACTCTACATTAATTTTAAAAACTAACAAAAAATTAAGACTTTTAAAATCATAATAACAAAACAAAAACCAAACAACTTATAGCATTAGAAATCAGCTAATAAGTTTTTTAATATAACAAACATTACATAGGCTAGTAACTGAATAAAATGTTTTACGAAATTATGAAAAAATATAAATAAACTATTAACTTATTAAGTAAAAAAATTGGTACATACTTATTTAAATCATAAAAAGTTTACTTATGTGTTAGGTATTAAAATTTGCTTATAATTAAATAACATTTAATAATAAATACAACATTAAACTACGGTTTTTTTTTATGTGTATAAAAAAAATGATTACATTTCTATAATTAAGTAAAGTTTGAAAAATTGTAATACTTTTAGCATCATCTTAATTGGAACATTAAATGTTTTAGGAAAAACAGCAAAGACTTCACGAGCTCTAATCAAATACAGACCATTTACTACACCTAGTGTACATTATACGCAAAACAACGGCCCGCAAGGGCATGCTGAAGAGTTTACAGAAACAAATGCCGCATATACCGAAGCCACTGTAGCGTGACGAAAAGCAGACGACATCAACTTGAATGAATCTAAAGTGCAGAAGCGCTTTTTGTGTATTCCGTTGTCGGTAGAGAGCACACTTTTGTTTTCAAACTGTCCGCAGCCATTCAATTGTCCATGCAAATCCCATTTGATCGTAATGGTTTTGTGCGTTTAACATTTGAACAAAACTAAATGTAACATCAATTTTTTTTTAAACTGGCAAACAAAACACAGCATAGGTGTAATGAAAGTTACTGTACAAATATAGTTAAACTTAATGTTTATAATAACTTTTTAGTATCTTTGGTCAAGTGCAATACAAAAGTTTTACGGAAAAATTGATAATTTTTATTAACTGTTTTGATACTGGAGTCTTTTAAAAGCATGTTCAGTACAATCATAAAGTTATAGAGCAAGTTTTTACAACAATAAAACATACTTTAATTTAAATTAAGTTTAACTATTAGACTTTTAGGCTATTTTGGGCTCAGAAGTTAACATTTGAAAACTGTTTTGTATTTTTGACTTATTGCAATAACTTTACAACTTATATTAGTTTTTAAACAGAAATAAACAATTTAAAACTTTAGTCTGAACAATAACAATAATATCTGACAAAAATAAATTAAGTTGTAAAAACTCACTATTTTCTTGATTGTATATTCAAAACTAGTAACTTTTTTTTTGATAAAAATTACCGATAAAAAATATCAAAACCATAACAATAACATTGATAAAAAATTATGATAGACCTGTTTATATGTTTTAAATTATAAACCTACTATTGTTTAAAGGCAAATCATAAAATTTTAGGAGAACTATTTGTCCATAAAACTTTTTTTTTTTGATTAAAAACAAAATGGATAATGAAACGGCGGGCTTGATTGGAAATGGCAAAAATGAAACACGCAAAACGAACAATGAAATAAACCATGGCCACAACAACAAGCTTACGTTTGTTCCAGAATCGAGTGGTGCTTAACGGTTTATTCGCCAGTTGATTCAATATTGCTTGAAACATTTCAGCTTAGTCCGCGAAATAATAAAAAAGTTCAAATAAAAAATTGTGTTATAATACACCTTGATGCAACTAGGCACCAAACTTGCTCCTGTTTCACGGGTCGTAACCACATCAAAGCAAAATTTTAACTTTTTTAAATATTTATTCAAAGGATTTTTTAAACCCAGCTTGTTATAAAATATATAAGGTGTATCTAAACTTATTTCTATAAAAGTTTAAAAAAAGTATTTTTTTTACTCACTTTTAATTCAAAAATTGTCATGAAATGAACTAATAACATCAACAAAACATTATTATGTACACTGATTTTTAAAACCTAATAGGGCATAAAATTAATAAAAATATCTTAATAATGAGAATTGCAATAAAAAATATAACTAAGAAATATCATAAACTTATATTTGCTATTATTCAAATAGTACAATAGCAGTTTTACCTAATACAAACAATATTTAAAAACACAATAGTATCTTTCTAGCTATTGAATTTTTTAATTAAGCTTATAATTTATGTTTTGTATTAACTTTATGTACGTTTACTTTTTAAAAAATAGATAATTTAATCGATAAATAATTTTGACTTATTATTTCTTTACCTCAAGGATAATGTAAAATCATTTATTTTACTAGTATATTTATTTTAAAGCATCTATAATGTTTTTTTTTTTTAATATAATAAATGTTGACACTTAAGCAATTTAAAAATAACTCACTTGATATTCTTTGGAACTTGAATTTGACCATTAAACGTAAATCTTCTTTCTGTAAAAATAACTTTTGTCATCTTCAAAAACAATAAAAGAAACAAAAAAAATTATAATTTTTTTTCTTTTATTTGCACTATTGATTACGCAAATTACTGAGGCAATTATAAACTGTAAACAAATAGAGCAGAATAAAATTCAATTAGAAGAATTTTCTTAAATCAAAGAGTTTTTTTTAATACTTTGAAAATACTCTATCTAAAATATCTCTAGAAATAGCACTTTTTACAACTTTTTTGCTTAGCATTTTACAAATACTTTTCTTTTTAACAATCAAATATATTCTTGAACCTAATTACAATTTATTTTTGACTTTTTCTAAAGATAGAGTAGACTTACTTTTTACAAAAGTATTTTTTAATTGTCATGTTTAAAAGATTACCAGATTTTTAGTTACAAAAAGTATGTTGAAATTTTAATACATTTTACCAATTAATTTTATTTTCCTGTTCTTCTTTTTGTATTAATTCAGTATATAGTTTAACCTTTTTTATTACTTTATACAAACATCAAGTCTCATGTGAGTTATATGATTTTATAATAAAAAACTATAACGTTTCAAAAATGAGAAAAATCATTCCTATCACAATTAATAATATAACGTATAATTTTACTATTTAACAGTTTTACTATTAACCTCATGGGTATAACAATTTAAGACTGAAAAGTATAAGATTTTTAACATTTTAAAACATCTAATTTAATTTTGAACGTTGAAACAAAACACTCATAGTAAACTATAATCGTGCATCAATCTAATCAAATTAATAAAAAAATTGCTACGAAATCTAGCTGAATTTCAATCAACTGACTAAATCGGAAAAACTTAAATTAAAACTACCTTCTTTGTTGTAATCATCTTGGTGCTGCTCAATAACGGGATAGCTCATTCCCCTGGTTCTCATAGAAACCGGTTGCTTATCAACATGCTTCAATTACAAGGTGACATTACAAATTAATAATTACATAAAGAGTGTCATCT
The DNA here is from genome assembly GCF_965202585.1 of Thalia democratica. NCBI lineage: Eukaryota > Metazoa > Chordata > Thaliacea > Salpida > Salpidae > Thalia > Thalia democratica. The sequence goes on from NC_139165.1 coordinate 68,770,795, forward strand.
TTATACCAATTATAAACTTTTTTAAATGTAAAGTTTAATATACCGACTTAAAAAAAATTTAGTATTTAACTAAATTAAATAAAAACATTTTATCAAGTAATATTTATAAATTTATATAAATAAGATAATAAACCAAAACCAAAAGCAAACAAAAAATGAGTGAAAAATATAACTTACATGCAATGCAGAATCTGTAAAATTAAAAGATTGTAAGTAAACCGACAAATAAAAATTATAATTCATGCAAATCTATATGTATTTTCAAACTTATATTCTACAAAATTTATGACTTTAAAATGAATCAATCTAAAATACTTTTAGTCATTTTTTCATTATTTTTGACTTAAACATAAATTTATATCTTATATATCAATCATTACAAGTATTATTAAGTATCTTTGTAGTTAAATACCAAATGAAAAACAAAATATGTCAAGTTGTGTAAAACTAAAACAGTCTTTAAGTAATCAAGTACTATTTTTAAAAAAAAGTGAATTTGGTATATGATTTGTTTAAAAAAAATTAAAATTTACAATAACTACTTACAAAAACTTCAATAATTTTCACAGCTAACTAATAAGAAATACTTACCATCTTCAGCACTGACACTACTGTTAATTGACGGTGCTGGTAAACTTATTTGTTCAAGTGAAGTAGATATGTTTGCGTTCAGCTGAATAAAATATATTTTTTATTAGTTTTCTATATTTTTCAATTTAATTTTAATTTTAAACTTACCTCATCTTGGACCTTTCTTTCGGTGGCCAAACTTTCATAATTGAATCTACAATTAAGACTACTGTTATAATATAACTTGAGAAAATCATCACAACATTAGGTAAGTAGCATTTCTCATACTTGTAAAACAATTTCTAATTATAATTAAGTAATGTAATCAAACTTTTAAAAAACATAGTTTATCACACTTTAATCATTCATTATCAAATTTTTAACCCTGTGACTCCTCTTACACCAATTTTAAATCGTAATAAACTCTTGACATTTTCTTCTACTAAAGTTAAAAAACTTATCGAAACCGTTACCAAAAAGACCAACGTAGATAAAGTGTTTAATGAAAATTTTTTGTGAAGAAATTAAACTTATTTTTTCTCTAGGATTAAGCAGGCTGCACGTGACTGCTTTTGTGGTATACTGTGGGAGAAACTCAGTGAAAATAGTTTTCTATTTTTGGCTTAGTTTCAAACGCTAACCGTAGAACAAAACATGCTATAAGCTTTGATTGTTTAAAAAAATACATATTTTTACTATCTAAGAACCCTGTTAGCAAATGTGGTTTGATATTTAAACCAAATGATTGATACTTCACTCAAATAACTGCAAACTACTAACTGGTGATTTCTGTTATCGTCCTCGTTCAAATTTTCGCTCGAATGCCAACTGTGAGGCCGGGTCGGCGACGCGTCTTTGTGGTCACGCTGTAACAAAATATAGTTTCAATGAGAGTTTTTAAAAGTTCCTTTTTGAAAAGCACTGATCTCAAACCTAAATAGTTAATTGTATCAAAATACTTTATATGATTTTTTAAGTAAAAAAGTAAAAGTATTAAAAGTATATATTTGATGTAAAAATATACTAGTAAAGAAAATAATTTAAAGTAGTACTTTAGGTAGGTCAAACTCTACTCGAGTCTAAAAGACTTTTTTTTCTTTAAATTTATATGTTTAAAAGTTTTACATGCAAATGTTATAAGTTATACAGTTAGTATATAGTATATTAAAGATTAAAGTAAATATTTTTTTGAGTATTAAAAGTAGCATGTTAATCAAATACTTTTAAATTTTCATTGTACCATGAACTTCATCTTTTGTTAGTTTTGATTGATGTCTTTATTCATTACGCATATAAATTTAAAAACAAGAAGCAATTTCTTTAAAGTTGAGTAGTTAAGTTAATTTTAAGCAGAAAAGAATGAATCCACCTTTTACTTTTAAACTACCATTCATTAACACAATTTAAGTAAGTGAATTGTTAACAAAAAATTATATAAGTTATCTTTTCATCAAAGTTAACTGCATACTCAATTATAGTCAAAAATTTAGATATAATTTTATTAAAAATAAATAAATACTTGATTAATTACAGTATTCTAACCAACTTTTTAAATATTAATAAAATCACCAGTAAAAAGATATTAATTATAAATTTTAAATCTTTTTGATGCAGTAGGTTATCTAGCATGCCGTATTATACTATTTATTTCATGCTAACACACGTACCTCTATAGAAAATAAACCGTAACTACATCCGTATTTACGATTATTCTGCATATTAAATATTCCCATTTTCACTTTAATTCATTATCATTAACTCAAGTAATTACTTTTAATTAAGGTTTATTAAGTAGCAAACTATATGAAGTAAAAAATTATGCAACTTAAAATAAATGATTTCGAAGTATAAGCATTGTTTGAAATTCGTTAACTTCATTTAAAAGTTAAATGTTACAGTAGAAAAACAACATCAAATAACACTGATTAATTTTGTCTTAAATAAAAACATTTTTTTATTTAGCTAAAATTCACTAAAAGTCTAACTAATTTTCAATTTTTAAGTAAACTTAAACCAAATTTAAAAAATTGTACACTTTTAAAGTTATAAAACTAAGTTTATAAAAAGAGCATAAAATTATAAATTATACAACATAAAAACTACATAGGTAAAAGATCTACTAAATTAATTTACCTGACTATTTACTGACAAATGATCATTTGTTTCTAACGGCGCCCTAATAGGAACGATTTTGGGTTTTTGTGGGAAAACTTTATCTTGCTCATTTGACACGGCTAAAATCAATAGAAGAATTAAAACACTAAAATCAAATACTCACATTGAAAAATCTTACTTGGCATTTGGTCGTTCAAGTCAGGACAAGACAAACTGAATCTTTTGTTCACGTCACAGTCTTCATTTAACTGAGAAACAATAATATAACATACTAAATCACAATTTAAAATATCGTAAAAATAATTAAAATCAAAGGTGTAGATTAAAACCACTACAAAATTACAAATAAGTAATCTAATACAACTTTTCATCAAAAATTTGTTCTTATAAAGCTTATAAAATGTTGATTGGTATTATTCAACCAGTGTATGCTCAGCCACAATACCATGTTCAAGTTTTGATGGTCCTTTATACCGGTTGTAAAAACAAAACTGAAAAGAATTTCGCTGCGCAAATTAAAATATTCCCCACCTTAAGCAAACTATAGTTTCAAACAAAATGAAATCCTCATTATAAGTGTAAACTTTAAACCAATGTAGTAATAAAACTTTTATTTTACCTTTCATTTATACTTGTTTTATTTTTATTAAACTAGTTTTTAATTTCGAAGAATAAAACAAACCTAATACTTGTTTTCAATTTAAAATAGTACATAATTACATTTAAAATATCAAAGTATAAAGTATTACAGTAAAATCTATAAAAAAAACTACCTAATAATCAAATTATCCAATATTACATTTTTTTAATTAAATTGGCTTAAAAAACAAACTACTTACTTTTTCTTGTGGCAACATTTGATTATTTTTTTCAGCATCTGAAATCAAAATATTATAACCACTCATGTAACAAAAAAAAATAAATTATACTAATATCAAATCAAAAAATGAAAAGTGTGTAAACTCAAAAACCAAATACTTTAATCTAATAGATAACTTCACAGTTTAAATACAAAAATTACAAATTTCAAGAAAAATCTAACTTATATAGCTTTCACTTTGGTTGTAAAAAAACGAAGGTTCGTGGATTCGAATGTCGTGCATGACGTCATCAGTGACGTTGTCGGGCGACATGTGTTCCCTCAAATCTCCCGTGACGTCATCTAAACGAAAGGCGGGAGTTTTCGAAGTTTTGCTCAACTCTAGCACCAGGTCCTCTGTTTAAATAGAACTTATTTTCAAAATTCAACAAATTATAAGTAGACTAATATCCGTTACCTTGTTACAAGTGGTAAGTTTTAGTCGTAATTTGCAAAATTACCTTAATATATTTAGTAAAACTCGTCAACAACGTAATAGAACAACTAAATTCAGAATTTTAATAGTAAAAAGTGTTATTTTCTAAAATAAAATAGTTTTTTAACTAAACTGATAAAATATTTCAAATCAAAATAAGACAACATTACCTGGGGAAATTGGCAAGACACTTGATGCGAATTTTTTAACACTAATGGTCGAATTAGAATACTCATCGAATCTGATCTTCGAGCCTTTGTACAACCAGTTGGCCTCATAAGTAACATCAGCAACAGGCTCCGGTGGACTACAAATACATAAGCTATGATCACAGAAACAAATTAATATTTATTGTTCAAGTACTAATGCTTTAAAAAGCACAACTCGCTAAAAAAGGAAGATTAAGTAGAAATGCTTTATATATATGTATAATTTATTGAAATGACGATTTTAAAAATGCTAGAACATATGTTTCATAAAGACAAAAAAGATTGTCTCTAATATCAGTAGAAGGTGTTCAAGTTTGAATATTAACCTTATTTTATATATATATATATATAATAAAAAGGTTTATTTAAAGATGCAAAACTCAAAGGACTCGAGTTTTGCATCTTTAAATAAACCTTTTTATTAATAAAGCCCTCAAGGTGGGCTCAGTGTGAAAAATTTAATTTATTAAGTTAAATAACTTAATTCTAATTATATATATATATATTTTATTGAAATGGCGATTTTAAAAATGCTGGAACATATGTTTCATAAAGACAAAGAAGATTGTCTCTAATCTTCAGCCAGTTCAAATTTAAAATAAAAAGCACTTTGGTAAACAAAGATGCAAAAGTTTACAAAAAAACAAAAACAATATGACGGGAGAATTGAACATTGTACATTACAAATATTCAGTACAAAAATCGATCTACCGTCACTAAAATCGCCATTTCAATAAATTATTTAAAAGCCCTTTAAGTGGGCTCAGTAGAAGATGTTTAAGTTTGAACATTAACCTTATTATATATATATATATATATATACTACACAGTTAACAAAACTTTTTAATTTAAATGTACAATAGGTTTGTTTCTTAGAAAACAATTTAAGATCTCTAAATCAAAGATAGATAAAAAATACATCTTTTTTAATTGCTATTGACATTTATATATTTATTGCACTGATGAGCTCTTTGAGCGAAACTGTTTGCTGAGGAAATTTTTAGCGGAAAAAAAAAATTAATTTATATGTATAAAATATATTTAATTTTTTAATTTTTCAGACTTTAATAGATTAGCCTTTCGTATATATAACGTATATGATGGTTACGAAAGCTCTCAAACAATATAATTTTAAAAATCATTGCACATACTTGAAACTATTATTATTAACATCTATTGTCTAGATCAGTGGTGTTCACGGGTACACCCATGCACACTAGTTGGTACGAAATTTATTGGGTGCACTAAACTCACGTAGGGGTGCACGAAAAAAAGGTCTTAGGCAGACTTAAAGGAGTTTTGAAACTTACATTAGATATTACGATTAGTTTTTTAAATAGTTACTACGCTTTAGATAATTTTTGAGCTTGGGGTGCACAGAATCGTTTTATTCGAGTTTAGTGTGCACAGATTTTAATTACCGTGAGGACCACTGGTCTATATCAATTGTTTAAAAGAAAACAAACGTGGAAAGAATGTATGCAAGGTCGTCGAATTTACTAGTTTTGGCAAGGGCGCTGGGAATTTGGTTATTGACATTTGTCTTTCTTAAACACTCCTCAGCTCCGTTCTTTTGTAGCAATAAAAGAGCGAACTCAACTAAACCAAGCCTTGCAGCAAAATGCAATATTGTTTCACGTTTGAAGTGCCCTATTTAAAAATGTGACTGTTAATATGACTTACAAACAGTTAAAACTGACATTTTTAATAATTGTTTTGAAGTAATGTTGTTGTTTTTTTTCAATTATAAAAATAGCAGTAAGTACAAGTTTTAAATCAACTTGATAGAATAAATATCGCTTATAAAATACAACCTTCTAAAATGTTCTGGAGACAAATATATTTATTACAAAAGTATATAGATATATATAAATACCTAGAATTAAAAGTGTTTCTTTTGAATAAGTCACAAATGAAAGTACAAATTTATGACTAAATTAAACTTTTTTTTTAATTTAACTTTAAATAAAGAAAGTTCTTTATTCAAGTTATTACTCTTTTTGAGGAAAAAAAGCTAGTCTTAGTGACCAAAAAAAAGCTATCCTGAGTTCTGACAAGCTAATCTGAATCTATGAATTTTACTTTTTACTGAGCCAAAAAACGAAAAAAAAAGTTAATCAACATACCTGAAATGAAGAAGCAGTATAATTTCAAGAAAAAAATTAAGCCCAAAAAAACAGCAAGAGATAAAGGTAAAGTATCTCAACAAGCCTGATTTTGCAAAAACAATCAAACAAGCAAAGTCACCCTGAGTTTTTCAAAAAAGTTTAAACTGATCTAAGTTGGCCTAAAACTTTTCTTTAGTTACAGCTAGCCTGGTTTATCTTGAGTAGCTAGAGTGTGTGACAACCCTGTTTATTGTCAACTAGTATGATCATTACATTTTTCAGTAATAAATTAGAAAAAAAATTAAATCAACATACAAATAAGAGTTTAACCAAGTAACACTTTAAACAATTTTGAAGTGTTTAGTAGTTAAAAAAAAATTTCTATGAGATCATACTTTAATATGCTATAACGTTTAAGTAAATTAAAGAAATATAAAGGTATTGAGTTGCAATTTTAGAACCACTATTAGTTCGTTTATTATTATTATTATTATTTTATTATTATTATGTTAACCATATTACCAAACAAAGTAAAAAAACTCATTTATTTAACACTATTACATAGTTATTAAAGAGGTATTTGGGCATATTTTCGTTAAGTATTATTCTCAGTACAACATCTAGAGGCAATGAACAACATTTAAATCAAAAATAAAAACGTTTGGTAACTTAGAGAAAATTTTATGCAAACTAAACTTACTTTCATTATGAGAGAGTTCTAAAAAGGTTTGAAGCAAAATATTAAATACCATATTCAGGGTTGCCACTCTTTGAGTCAAAAAATCTGTCTTGAGTGACATAAACTGTCCTCAGTCATCCTGAGTTTTTTTTTCAAATACTTAAAAAAAAAATTCACTTTTCAAAATTAAAAAGGTCTAATTGTTCAACAAAATTGATTATAAAATAACAAAATATTAAAACTAATTCAACTAAATCTTTTTTAAATGTAGAAAAAATCTATTTTGAAATCTTTAAAAAAATTTTAAATTATCTTGAATATTTTATAAAAAAAACACAAAACTATCCTGAGTCTGCCTGAGTTTTTTTTTTTAATATCCTGAGTATTATGGGTGTGTGGCAACCCTGCATATCTATTTGACAAAAATTGTTTTATTATTCAACATTACTTATTAATTTATGAACTTATTGCATTTATATGTTTATTATTTCTTCAACATATATAAGACAAAGATAGCTCAAATAATTAATTAAACAAATTTAAGAACACTTGTAGTTGTATGATGATTTTAATAACAGAACAGTTTTTCTTTTTAAACAACTAACTATTTTCAGGTAGACCAAGTAAATGCCAGTCATCAGGAAGAATCAAATGCTTAAAAGCTCTTGTCAATCGATTATCGAGAGTTTCAAAGTGTTCGTTTTCGAGAGAGTAGCCTTCATCTCTTATAAGGTCCCAATCTTCAAGACTTTCTATAGTATGAACACTGAAATAAAAAAAAGAAATTAATTTTTACTCTAAATGACATAGATGTCATGAACATAATGTAGTTCAAAACTGTAGGTTTTTTCTAAAAAAAACTAATATCGAATTTCTTTTAAAACAAGTATGTCTCATAAAATGTATACTTAATTTAAACAGTTATAAACCTTAGTTTAATATAAATCGAACTTTATCAATATTGTTACAGCTGATTTACTTTATTTTTACAGATTACAGTTTCTAATTATTATTAGATTAATCAGAGTGATAGCAGCATAGACTTTACTATCTATTAATTTGGTAAAACTTACTAGACATTTTTTTGTGTACTTTTGGTTATAATTGTTACAATTAGGTTCAAGAAAATAAATACAAATATTTTACTTTAAAAAATTCTGTTATAAAATTACTCTAAGACCTCTAGAGAACTTTTATTGCAATTATACTAAATTCTGCAATAAATTTAATTTTTAAATTATACAATGAACTCAAATTATTGAAGAATTTAATTATAACTAAAGATATCTAACAGCAGAGTGAAACATTGTTTTTTAACAGAACTCTTAGAAATGATATATCTGAAGAAATTGTTTTTCAAAAAGTTATACAAAATTAAAATTTGTTTGCAAATTTATTGTAAAATAATGCTTTTTATGTGAGTGCAGTCGAAAGTTTTTCAAACTAAAATCTTCATGTATAAAATTATAAACAGAAATAAGAGAACTAGAATTTTAAAACTAATATTTTAAGTAAGTTTTAAGGAACTTACATCTGCCTTATTTAAGTTGTGTGGTTTTACAGAGCATTCTATGAAATAACAAAAATAAGCTTTAACTAGTTATTATTTCTAAATTAGTACAGAATAAGCCAACGACCTTAACAACCAAACATTTTTACACAAATAAAAGTTTATATAAATTTTAGAAAACTGTAGCAGAATATTATTACAACTATTCTTTTAATTATCATACTAGATTACAAGAGATATAGACCAATTCAATAACCATTTTTATTGCAGAAAAAAATTTAGCCAAAGCCAGAAAATTGAAAACTAATGAGATAAATTGTAAGTGAAGTTAACAACTGAAGTATACATTTTTTGATAATTTTGTGCATCTCCAAAATGTTTATTAAAAAAAACTTTGAGTGAAAAATATAAATATTTTTGATTTGAAAACAAAACTTATTTAATACTGTTTATGAAACAGTATCTTTTATTATTGTTCATTTTCAATACTATTAAAAAGCATTTTTAATGTACGACTATTTTGGAAAACCAACTCAAGTTAAATACTAAGTTGTTTAATAGTCTAGTTGCAAGCACATAACAAATAATATATAAAAAATTAGTATACATTATTATACGTTAAACAACAACAAACTTTAGAATATTATTCAGTATAAAACTCTACATAATCTTATAAATTTCAAAAATTATATGTAAGAATACTTAGATTAAGACATGCTTTGATATGTGTTTACCTTTCAATGCTTTTAAAATACAAAGGTTATTAAAGCAGTAAATTGAAAACATAAATTTAAAATAAACAATTAAAACTTTTAACATAGTGTAAATTAAAAGAAATACATTTATTTCTCATATTACAAAAAAAAAAATAGAAAAAGAAATTCAGTCAAAAATAACAAAGCTTATTTGGTTTAAAACCAAATGTAAACTAAGTTTTTTTTTAACTTTTGAATACTAGTTGAACTTAACAATCTATCTTCAGAAACACAATATTAAGATTAAGTACAAAATTAAGATTAAGCATAAAATTAAAATTAAGCACAAATCTCTTTAAAATAATAATATCTGAAGTTCTAATTTACTATGTACAACAACTTAAGAACTCTTAATTTTTTATTAAAAAAAAGGTGTATAATACTGTATATTCTTACTAATTGAGCACTAAATACATAGTTTAACTACGAATAACCAATTAAATAAAAAACATTAAATATTATAAAAACCAATATTTGTACTTTCTGTAAAAACTGAACCATTTATAACTTGTTTATCTATAAAATATTATTTTTTTAATAATGCTATACACAGATTTTTCACGACTGTAAACCAAATCAATACTTATTATAGCTTTTATTAAACAGGTTTACTAACTTCTAATTTTTTTTTTCAGTTAAATTAAATTTTCTATAGTGTCAGACAAATACTTAATTAACAAGCTATATACATTAGTTTTATAGGGAACAAATAAAGTAAATTACCTATCAGCCAAGTAACGTGCTAGAAAACAAGTCGGGTCCAAAAAATATGTAAAAACTTCTGTTGCCATCAGCTTGACTTCATTGTTACCAAACAAAACATACACGTTAAACTCAATTTGTTCAGGGGGTTCATGATCTGATAAAAATAAGTTATAACAAAAAATGTATACAACTGCATTATTACTGTTCTACAAAGTATGTTTATAAATAATTAGTATAAAATTTAATCAATTTAAATTTATTTATACCTAGAACATTTTTATTTTCAGAAGAAGTTTTTTATTTAAAAAAAACACCAAACTAATGTAACCAATAAAAAATAAATAAATTGTGTTACAATGGTGTTAAAATTATTAAAATTATTTTTTTAATAAGTTAAGTTTTTTAAGACAGATAAAATTAATACATTAACAAAACTGATACATAAAATTTTACTAAGTTTTTAAGATGTGTTTAATGTTTTTGTAAAATTCAAATCTTGTTGTGCAATACAAGCTAATGTTTTTAAAATTAAAACATGTCAAGTAAAAAATATTTACTTGGTATATTTGCTTGAAAACAATTCATTTCATTAGAGATAGCAGCTTCAGTAATGTGCTGTACTTTTGATCCTTTAAATTGAAAGAATGCTCTTATATTATTCGGAATGACAAAATCATCATGAAAAAATGACATGATAAGACCACCACCCTGCAAAACAAAACTTTTTATGAACTACTGTACAAGAATAAGAACGGACCATATAAACAAATCTGAACAAGCTAAATACTTTTTTTGTTGCTTTTTTTATGTTGTATAAAACATGCTTGAAAATTGACTTATCTTTATTGTTTAAACAATTAAAAAAAATTAAATTAACTTACATAAACTGGTGCTGCTTTGGGAACAACTTCCATGATTTTTAACATTATAAGTACATTAAATAAGTTAGTTGTAACCTATAAAATAATTAAAATGTTTTATAAGAAACACAAAAACTATAAATAAAAACGTAAACTTATAAAAAAAAAAACATATTCATTATTTACAAAAAAAACCTTACACAGAAAGTAAAATGACTCAAATGTTAAAAACTCAAAAAAGTTACTAGTGATTATTGCGACACAGAAAAATTATTCTGTAAACAAAATCAATCTAATAAACAAATAATCATGAGTTAAACCAAGAACAAACTGCTGCCAGCAGGCCAAACTCATAATTTTGTTTAAACTAATATAATTTAATTTAAATCAAAACTTTTCAGTGTTAATTTAAAAAGATAATCTGTTATTATACTTATTTTTTGTTTAAAAAATATGTTTTTTTTAAGAACATAAAAATTGTTCACTTTTCAACCTGCTAACCCCTGAGTTTTAAACATTTTCTCTTTCTTCAGGTATATAGTTGAATAAAGATATTTAACTTATCTTAAGCTTTTATTGGTAATGCTATTGGCATTTTCTCCTTTATTATAGCATATTTTGAATATAAACTCAGGCTACACTCAAACTACACTCTTAAGTTTTTGCTGCTTTGCTCTTAGCTTTAAGCCATGGGCTTTTAGCTTGTGCTGCGTTGCAGTTGTGAATGGTTTTGATCTTGTTTAAGCAAATTTAGTTCGATTTTATATTGCTTTATGAGTTTAGTTTAAACAAACATTTAGCTTTCAGCTTCTTTAATTCATGTATTTTAGTCTTTAAAAAGAATTGATAACTTGATTTATTGGTTTTATGTTGTACAGTAATTTTTCATCTTTTAGTTTTGCAATTTTGTTGTAAATACATTTGATCACCACAGACTCAAATTACATTTAACAGTAGTATAAGTTATTTATTTATTAAACCTTTAGTAAATAGTAAGTAAGTCATCTTAGTCTATTTATCAACTAAAGTTGAATCGTTATTTTGGAAACATCTCTTATACAAGTTAAAGCGCACGTTGTGTTATAAACCAGGCCCCTAACATTGTATAAGTAAAACACTCCTGGTTAGCGATATATTTACCACAATTTAACAATAGTGAAATTTAAACTTTTTATATTAACTTCAAATTTTACATTTTATTACTTACACTTGAATACATATAGCTATTTGAATCAGTTTTTAGTGAAGAACTATTAAAAGGTCAAACATTAGCTAAAATATCAAGCTGAAAAATTTGCAAAAACATGCTAAAACTTTGTTACACATAATTTTTAATTTTGTATAAAAGTTAACAATCAGGTTTAAAATTTACCATTAAACCACAACTTAGCTACACAGTATCAGTTGTACCATTGTAGGAAGGTTTTTCTAACTTTTAATACACCATTTGCAACAGAAAATCACTGAACTGAGATTAATCATTTTATTTTATTTACATTTGCTCTGCAGAACAAAGCATCTTCTGAATGAGGATGACATTGAGAAAGGTTTTCAAATTTTTAAAGGGTGTAAGAAGAATGAACTTTACAGTCTGGACTTGATATTAATCTAGGAATAATGGCCGAAAATTAAAACTCAAGTAATAGTTTATTGAACTACAAAAAAAATCACTCATACTTTTTTTCCTAGTGTACAAAAAAACTTTTTGGTTATTGAGTTGTACACCATTTGTATACATTTAACTTCTTTATTAGAAATGGACATCTTAATAATAATATCAAATAGCAATCACAATAAAATTGTAACACCTAATGGTAACACAAAACTGTTAACAATTTACTAACATATTTTTAATGAAGTTTTATGTACTACATGTTAAAAACATATCTGTTTAGTGTTTAAATCTTATATTTATGCATCATAATACTTTAATCTTACTTTTTAAAATGTTTACTCAGTAAATAATTTTAAATATATTTTGTAAGTTGATAAAGAATTTTTTTTTTGAAAACATTTGTAAAAGAAAAAATCAAAAAGATCAAAAGCTCAAAGAAAATAGGTAAATTTATAAATTTCATGTGGCAAAAATAGCAAATATATAATAACATTATTAACTGTTTTTGAATACTAAAATATATATAAAATTAAATATCTTTTCTGAAAATTTTAGATATTTTTATATTTAGAAGAGTAGAGGGGATTTTTGTATACATAAAAACTCTGTAATAACTCAATGTTAAAAGAAATAAAATAAAAAGAAATACAAATAAACCAACTCCAATTTGTTTAAAATCCTTTAATTTCAGCTTTGTACAAGAAAGAAAGAAAGAAAAAAAAATGTGAACGCTCACAACTATGGTCAATGGATAGGTGTGGACCTTTCAGTCATCAAGCCTCACACCATACATTTTAAAACATTTTTTGAGCAGTTTTAATTAAAAACAAAAAAAGAAACTTAAGATCAATGAAAAACCAATATTATTATTAATTAATTGTTCTTTTTTTTAAGTATTATCATTTAAATTAACTCAAAACAAAATTATTTTGAAAATAGAAAAATTGGTGTCCACTCTTTTTAATACCAGTTTCTGCCAATACTGACTATGGAAACCATGGGCACCACACCGTCTCCTCCCCTTAGATTTCAATTTTTACAATCATGTAAGTTCACATTTTTCTTGATGCTCTTTTTACAATAACAACCACAAAAAATGCAATATAAAGTTCCATAATAACATAAAAAGGGAGAAGTGGTAAAAATGCTGTGAAAAATAAAAATATTTATTTCATCTTATCTGATCTTTAAATATATAAATAAGAATAAACATTAGTATAAAACAAAAAACTGTATATCATATTATATTTTATTAATATCTGTAAACTTTCTGTGTATGTGCTTAAATTTATTTAGAAAAAAAAAATACTTAGTATTTTTAATATATGTTATAACTCAATTATAATTGCTAATTCTCAAACTATAATTGTTATAAAAACTTAAGCCAATGTAAATATCTATGTAAGAAGAAATCATACTTTTTAATGTACAAATAGATTTTGAAGAAAACTTAACAATTATCTAATAAACTTAACATAAAAACAAGTTAAAAAGTAACACTTAACTTATATAGTAAACTTGATAATGGATCAAGTAAAAAAAAATTATATTAGTCAAAATAAATCACAATAAAAAAAATAATAAATATGCTATCAAATAACACTGTACATGCTTAAGAACTTTTATTACTTGTATAGTGTACTAATCAGCTGTATTTTTTTTCTAAATAATGATATTAATAATCTAACAAGTAAAAAAAATAAATTAACAAGAAGTTAGCAGTATGAAAGTATAAGTATATAAGCGTAAAACATAATTTTTTAAAGCAATTTTCTTGCAAACTTTCAAGTACTTTATATTTATTTTTAAGATCTAAAAATTTACTTATGGCTTCTTCAGAGTCTAAACTTGTGGTAGGATGTATTTTTGACGATTTAAAGATTTTTAGTAATTATAAAAACACTTAAAAAAAAAGCAACTCATACAACTGATTTGCGTAGGCTAATCGAATGAAATTTGGTTTTTGCAATTTTCTTGCAAACTTTCAAGTACTTTATATTTATTTTTAAGGTCTAAAAATTTACTTATGGCTTCTTCAGAGTCTAAACTTGTGGTAGGATGTATTTTTGACGATTTAAAGATTTTTAGTAATTATAAAAACACTTAAAAAAAAAACAACTCATACAACTGATTTGCGTAGGCTAATCGAATGAAATTTGGTTTTTGCAATTTTCTTGCAAACTTTCAAGTACTTTATATTTATTTTTAAGATCTAAAAATTGTTTATATAAAAAAAGTGTTTTTATAATTACTAAAAATCTTTAAACCGTCAAAAATACATCTTACCACAAGTTTAGACTCTGAAGAAGCCATAAGTAAATTTTTAGATCTTAAAAATAAGTATAAAGTACTTGAAAGTTTGCAAGAAAATTGCAAAAACCAAATTTCATTCGATTAGCCTACGCAAATCAGTTGTATGAGTTGTTTTTTTTTTAAGTGTTTTTATAATTACTAAAAATCTTTAAATCGTCAAAAATACATCCTACCACAAGTTTAGACTCTGAAGAAGCCATAAGTAAATTTTTAGATCTTAAAAATAAATATAAAGTACTTGAAAGTTTGCAAGAAAATTGCAAAAACCAAATTTCATTCGATTAGCCTACGCAAATCAGTTGTATGAGTTGTTTTTTTTTTTTTAAGTGTTTTTATAATTACTAAAAATCTTTAAATCGTCAAAAATACATCCTA
Source organism: Thalia democratica (assembly GCF_965202585.1). NCBI lineage: Eukaryota > Metazoa > Chordata > Thaliacea > Salpida > Salpidae > Thalia > Thalia democratica. Next base: position 68,785,904 of record NC_139165.1, read on the forward strand.
CCACAAGTTTAGACTTTGAAGAAGCCATAAGTAAATTTTTAGATCTTAAAAATAAATATAAAGTACTTGAAAGTTTGCAAGAAAATTGCAAAAACCAAAATTCATTCGATTAGCCTACGCAAATCAGTTGTATGAGTTGTTTTTTTTTTTTAAGTGTTTTTATAATTACTAAAAATCTTTAAATCGTCAAAAATACATCCTACCACAAGTTTAGACTCTGAAGAAGCCATAAGTAAATTTTTAGATCTTAAAAATAAATATAAAGTACTTGAAAGTTTGCAAGAAAATTGCAAAAGCCAAAATTCATTCGATTAGCCTACGCAAATCAGTTGTATGAGTTGTTTTTTTTTTTTAAGTGTTTTTATAATTACTAAAAATCTTAAAACCGTCAAAAATACATCCTACCACAAGTTTAGACTCTGAAGAAGCCATAAGTAATTTTTTAGATCTTAAAAATAAGTATAAAGTACTTGAAAGTTTGCAAGAAAATTGCAAAAACCAAATTTCATTCGATTAGCCTACGCAAATCAGTTGTATGAGTTGTTTTTTTTTTTTAAGTGTTTTTATAATTACTAAAAATCTTTAAATCGTCAAAAATACATCCTACCACAAGTTTAGACTCTGAAGAAGCCATAAGTAAATTTTTAGATCTTAAAAATAAATATAAAGTACTTGAAAGTTTGCAAGAAAATTGCAAAAACCAAAATTCATTCGATTAGCCTACACAAATCAGTTGTATGAGTTGTTTTTTTTTTAAGTGTTTTTATAATTACTAAAAATCTTTAAATCGTCAAAAATACATCCTACCACAAGTTTAGACTCTGAAGAAGCCATAAGTAAATTTTTAGATATTAAAAATAAATATAAAGTACTTGAAAGTTTGCAAGAAAATTGCAAAAACCAAATTTCATTCGATTAGCCTACGCAAATCAGTTGTATGAGTTGTTTTTTTTTTTAAGTGTTTTTATAATTACTAAAAATCTTTAAATCGTCAAAAATACATCCTACCACAAGTTTAGACTCTGAAGAAGCCATAAGTAAATTTTTAGATCTTAAAAATAAATATAAAGTACTTGAAAGTTTGCAAGAAAATTGCTTTAAAAAATTATGTTTTAAGCTTATATACTTATACTTTCATACTGCTAACTTCTTGTTAATAAAAAATAAAATTATTAAAGATAGTTAAATATAATATTGTACCTGTCTAAAAAAAAATATATTCATATAACTTATGAATTGATGTAAGAATTAAGTTAAGTAAAATAAAAACTAAAAAACCTATCTTTAGCCACATAGTCAATGGAGACAAAACAGTAACACCAAATCCTAAATTAAAAAAACCAAAACCAAGCCATCTCTGCCCACACCCAGTCAAACCACCATCAATCAGCCCAAAACTAGATTAAAAGTATACCAATACCAAAAATTTATCTTAGTTGTTAAAAAAAATGTTACAACAGAGGCATTCAATGAAGTTTAAAAAAAAGTTGCGTAACAAAATTTTAAATTACATTTTTTTTTTTTTTTTTTTATGGTAAAAAAACTTCAGTCTCAAACTCTACCCCTTGCAACAATAAACGTTTTCTGGGGAAATTTTTTTAGTAAGAGCAATATAAAAATCAAACCAACATATTTATTAAAATCAGCATTAATAGATATAAAAAACTCAAATATTAGCAATAACAACGATCATGAACTTATTCTTAAAACAAAAACTTTTGTAAATTATTTTACAAAACCAACTTAAATTTACAAAAAAAAAATGTATTTGTGTACATACTATGAACATACTTCATTAAAAAGATAAGCAAAAATAAAAAAATTAATGAACTAAGAGTTTATTTACAATATAATATATTTTCCATTCAATAAAACAAAGTTTTGTTGTAGAAAATTCTACATCCTAACTTTCTACTGATTAAGCATAATTTAAACATTACTTTTTGTATAATAAGTTTTTTATTTTAAAATAGCATTTTAACAAAATCTGTGTCCAACCAAAACAAAATATAAAGATTAACTATTCGTTAATATAATTGTTTTTTATAGTAGCGCTAACAATGTAAACAAATATATCAAACTTTTATCATAAAATATAAAATCATAAAGCTTACGAAACTACAAATATCAAGACATGTATTCATTAATGAAAATATAGAAAAATTATTAAATAATATAACTTTAGTATACAAAAAAGTAGAACTATGGAAAACATCTTTTTAACCATGAATTAAATGTATTTAGTGATGTCGTCTCTCTGACTTAAACGGTGACAGATCAAAACCCAGTAAATTAATTTTGACAGTCGGCCTTTTTTTCAGGTAGAAATAAAATAAAACATCAAACACTAAACAATCTTTAAAACTACAGTTTGAAACAATTGCAATATTTATTTATCGATAACCAAAAACTTTTTTAGTACACCAGGTTTTTTTGTAAAAAAAAACAATTATTTTGAGCGGTTTTTATGATATTTAGTAAACAATACTTATATCGATGATTTGTCCTTCAGAAAAAACCTAAAATTTATTGCTAAATTAAAGTCAATTAGTTTTTAGTAACTAAATTTTAAATAATATGTCCTGGACATGACTTTAAAAGGTACCCTAGTAGTGTGCGACTAGATAACCGAAAGGCTTTTCGTGCACCTGATCCTAGGAAATAGGACCAAGTACTTTGAGCACTCTTTTATTTGTCGTTAAATAAACAATATATAAGTTAGCAGCTATCTAACTTTAGACTTAACTCAGATACTGTTTGAATTGTTTTGTATAAAGTTGTGTATTATTATAATTTTCAATATTTTTATTTCGTTATAACTGATTTTTATCTATAGTTTAACCTTGAAAGTGACATATTGCTTTTTTATATATTGATTTACTCATATTTTTTAATTATGAAATCTATGATTTATTTGGCTATCTTTATTTTTAAGTTTTAGTTTTCATAACTTTGATTAAACTTAAATATTTTAATTATTAATTATATTTACTTTATTTTATTTATTTTTTAATAACAACCATAAAGTTTTATTATTTTGCTTTAGCAAAGTTGTGTAAAAAAGTAGTAAAGTGGTTTAAATAAGTTAAAAATATAAAATGTATGTAAAAACATTGTAAGTATACTAAAAAAATAATTAAAAAGCATTTGCTATCACTCAAATGTATAAAAAAATTTAGCTTGTACAAGACTATCTCTTTTGTCTCAATAATCATATTTAAAACTGGATTTTGAAAATTTTAATGCTAGGTTAAGATCAAAAATACTAAATGGGCTATATTTATTTACGTTTAAGATTTATTTTAAAGTGGCTTAAATTTAAAATTAAGCAACAAAAATCTATATTTACGGTTTTCGTTTTGTCCTTTGGTGTTATCTTTATTTTTTCTTTTGTATTAGTAGTTAAATTAAACTATTTCTTTTTATTTTCTGTTTGCTTTTTACATATCACAAATTCAAAAAAAAAACTGTCAAAATATAAGCTTTAAATGAACTAGATTTTAAAATGAAATTAACACTACACTTTTATGATGGAATAAGAATATACATTTAAAAAACATATATGGTATGTTTTTATATCAAAATAAAAATTTTATGTAAGTTTCGAAAAAAAAAAGGAAATTATACACAAAGTAAATAATTTTTATTGTTTGTTAATGAGAAATAAATTACTTTCTAGTTTAAAAAATTAAAAGTTTTTTAATTATTACTATACAATATAGAGTAATATCATGGAAATTTAATTTCAAAATATTCTATTAGTAAAACAAACGTCTTTTTTTTTTGTTACAGCGTGTTACAAGTTCATTCTATATTTGTCATAAAAATATTGATATCAACTTCCATCAAACATGATAAAAATCATTGTAAACTATTATCAAAATATATTTTATAATCATTAGTTGGAACTAATTAGGTACTGAGTTAGGACTATTTTGAAAATAAGCTGTAATGTATTATTTTTTTTTTCTTTTAATCAGTTGAAGCTAGTAGAGCTAATAGATACAGCTTAGCAGGATTGCTAAAGAGTTAAGACGATTTTTCATTAAAAGAGTTAAATAATATGATGTGTTTAGCTATATAAAAGTACTACTTTAAATTTTTCCACTAATTTGATACTTTTTACACCTTTTCCTAAATTAAAACAAAATAATAGAATTAGGTGTAAACATATAAAATGTTCATTGACATAGTTACACATTCAATTTGTATCTGTTGTTTTTTAAAAGTTTGAAACAATTTTTTTTCAGTTTAAGTGTAGGATAGAAGTTTAACAGATGTATTTTGTGGGTAGGTGTCAAATATGCACGAATGGAAACTTTTGCACAAAGGGACATTTTTTTGCATAAAGACACTTTTGCACGGATTGAATTTTTTTTCTTTTTTTTTACATTTCTAACAATTTTGTTTTTATTTTCACTGTTAACCCTAACCATAACCCTCGGTCGGTGACAATTTCTTTTTTTAATTATAGTTATTTTTATTTTTTTTTTTTTTACTATCTTGCAAAAATTACCCTTTTTGCAAAAGTGATCCTTGGTGTGAAAGTGTATTCGTGCAAAATTGACCCGTTGTGCAAAAGTGATATTTCGTGCAAAAGTTTCTTCACGCAAAATTGTCTTTCGTTAACGTATTTTGTAGATTACATAAGTTTTTTAATATTAGTTTATTGAACGACAAAAAATACGTTCAAAATATTTGGTTCTAGGACCTGATATACGAAGAACCTTTGGGTTATCGAGTCGTACATCACGTATACCTTTTAATGTCTTGTCCAGAACTAATAAAAAAAAACTCAGACTGATTCAAGTATGTTTGCGGCGATATTTAATTCTACAAAAAAGTACCATTATGAAAACTGGTTCGGAAAATCCTTGGTCAAATACTATATTAAGTTACAAATTAATTAAACTTTATATTAAAATACTAAAGTTCTAACTTAATCTTTAATTTTTTGTCAAATTTTTCCATATTATAGATTTTTAATAGCGGTTATTACTTTACACTAGGCTATAATCTTTATAAATTCTTAATTAACACTTTTAATTACAAATGTTTTTTTCTCTTATAGAGTGTTATAAATATTAATCAACACTAATTTACACAAAAATACGATAATAAATTACATATCTAAAAAAGTATTAAAAAAAAATCTTAGTCCTCAAAGATTATAACTAAATGGATTTTTGCTTTCTTATCTGTTTTTATATGTCTTTTATAAGTTGTATACCATTGAAAAATACTTTTCTTAAATATTTTTTCGCTAAGTGTTGATTTACAGCTAAACTGTTCAATATACTATATTTTTTTTGTAACTTAATAATAGTTTTTTCTTACATAATTGATTTGTATTTTTAACTTTTAATAGAAGGTAGTTAGCAACTTTCCAACATTTTATTATTTATTGCATGTCATAAAAAAGCGCTAAAAATCTTGTTCCCCTGACTTGGTGTAAGAAAAAACCTTTCGGTTATCGATTCATACGACACGGATATAAATTAATGATAAGTAGGACAGCAGGCTTCTATCAGTTATACTAAGCAGATGATTTTTGGTACACATTTCAGAACAATATTAAAGTAAATTTTAGAAAAATTTGTATTATAATTTTAAAAATTTACTATATATAATTTTTTTAAACAATGCACATCAGGCTTTGTAAAAAGCAATGTTACAACTACTCAATTGTGAAATTATTTACATAAAACAAACAAAAGTTTATACACTTCAATGCTCAATTTGCATGCCAACTATTAACATTTTCAATAACCAAAGCTAGATTTTCTAGCTGATAAGAAAACTTAGTTGAATATTTTCCTGGGCAAGACGTTAAGCTGTATCAATACTGTGGTGTTTGACTCGACAGCCAAGTATTTTTTTCGTATTCAAGTCCTTAAGCCAAAAATATTTGGGCGCTTTTTTGATTGTTTAATCAACATTATTATCAGCCTTTAGTCAATAAATTGTACTTTGGCGTGTATACAAAATACTGATGCCTTATCCAATAAATTTAGACTATCTTTAGTTTTTTTGGTAAATTAGTATATTTTTTTGTTTTAGAAACTGTAATTTCTGATATTAGTAGCTACATTTCTACAGCATCATTTACATTGCTGATGTTGGACACTTATGCAAAATTTTATTTTCCCTTATGTGTCCAAATTTTAATAATTTAAAGAAATTAATATTTTTCACTTGATATTATATTTTTCCTTTAAAAAACAACAAATAAATATAATAAAACTAATTCCCAAAAAAACTATTTTTCACAAACAAAATAAGTGTTAATTTATAATGAGTGTGCTTCTGATTTCTTGATTGAACTCGAAATAACTTGTTAGCTAACGGAAAATGAGAGAATTAAATGAGAGATCGCGTGATCTACAAGTCCAAAGTCCATCGAAAGTTTTAGAAAGAGAACCTAAAAACTATAAATACGCATAATCAGAGCGTGAATTAGGTCATTTACCTCGAAACAAGCACGAAACGACACTCTGCTGCCCGCAAATTTGAGCGTTAGCAGCCATCTTTGAAAAGCTAGCTGATCTCCGGGAAAACCTTCTCTTGGCGCTCTGAACATAAGTTGCCATCTTGGAAAAGCTAGATGACCTTCGGGGAAACCTTCTTATTCAACAACGCCGACGGGGCGAACAACTCGATTTGAGTTGTTAACGTGCCATACTCATAAGCCTACGCATACTGTAGCAGAAAAAATCTTTGGATAAATTTGAACATTTTGAACTCCACGCATAAGCCCAAGCATTCGGTGGCATAACTTGTTGCTTTTATATTTAATTTACTTTATTTCATTATTGTATCTTTTTATCTTGCGCGCTCTACATCCGGTGTCAACGAGGAAGTATCAGTACTACGTTCTGAACCAGTAAACTGTACGAGCAACCATTTGTTACAGTACAACTAGAATTGTGAACTACAAGAAGCCTTCTCAAGTAGTAAGCCTTTCTTATTGTTTTTTCATTTTATTGTATAATAAAGCATAAAGATATTTGTTAGTCTATATTTATATATATTAGACTCTCTCACACTCGGTCGCAGACCGAGATAGCAACTAAATATAAAGGTGGCCCCGAAGCTACTGCTCATCCGACTCCAGTTGAAACTACCTAACCTGTTACAGAGGCGGTTTCACGTAAAGTTAGAGACCCCAGTAATTCGGGGTACATCTCTGATATTTCTATTTAAGAATCAGGGTGCATTTAGATTTTTATTTGAAAAGTGTTTTAGATTTCAATGACGTTACTTATATTTAATAACTAAGCTCCTTAGTTTAAAATGATTTTTTACATACAACATAATTATAACAATAACGTATTTGAAGGAATTTATGCTTTTCAATTAATATTTTTGACTTATGTTCTTAGTATAAACTAAACTCTTTAAAAATACAGGTAATATTTTTTTAGAGCGAAAACGGATACAAAAACATTTTAAAGTAAGTTGTAGTGATGCAGCATTGATCAAGCTATTTCTTTTCTATACAATATTACGTTTATTTATTTCATTTAAAGGGCTTATGAATATCAAATACATATCTCTTTTTTTTGTTAAAAGTTAAAAAACAATTTAAATCATTTAGTAAACAAAAAATAAAACTTAAAATTGTGGAGATTTAGTGCTTGAATGTGTTAATTAATGGTTTGTTTATTATAAAGTATAAAAATTCGATGTTTTCTTTCCTTGAATTATGAAAAATTATTGCTGTACGTTTCAATGAAATATAACTTTTTTTAAAAATCAAATGTTTTAGCATACATTTATATTTTTTTCATAAACTTAGATATTATATGCTAAACTACTCAATTCTAACGATATATTTTATAAACGTTTGCCAAGTCATTTCAGAATACAAAATGGTTAGAAATGGCAATAAAGAGCTACTCGATTGTAGTGAATCTAGTAAAAAAACTGAAATTAACGATTTTTCTATAAAAAACAAATATTGACGTCAATGATGATGGATCGTCGACAAAACTGAAAAGTTATAACAAACAATGTTAGTATTTATTTTCCAACGAAGTTTTATACTAAATAAAACTTTTATTCAAACTTTAATTTTACTTTTATTATGAGAGTCTGAATGTCAAATTCTTCAATTTTTTAATAAAATATTTTGCTATTGAAAATGTAGTTGTAATTTTAAATAGAGCATATAATTAACTTTATTATGTTAATATAATTTAATGCTTCAAACTAATCTACAGCTGTTGTATTTTGTATTACTTCTATAGAAAATGCTGTATGTAACAATATTTTTTATAAACACTTTTAAATTTTGTAATTTTACTTATCGTACTTTATTGCTAAAATTTTTATTAAAGTTTACACTAATTAATTTAATCAAACAGCATAATGTTATTTTTGGCATTGCTAATTATATCGTAAAAAAATTGATTCAAAGAAATTAATTAAGTACTTGAACAACACAATTGCAAAAAAAAAAATATTTAGAAAAAATAATACTTTGAGTTTTCGGCTGTTTAAAAGAACTATTAAAAGTATTAAATATTACAGTTATATGAACAGAAATATAAAGATATCTCGAACTAGATTTTTTTAATTAATCAAAAAAAAATCAATGTTTACAAATATATTTGATTATTTTTTCAATTGAAAACGGTTCAGTTTTGAAACACAAACCAATCGTGTCTACAATTTTTTTTTACACAATTGTAAACCTTCTGTTAGTTTAACAATAAATTAAAAAACGTTTGCAAACTTAATTAACTTATAGCAAATAGATAAAAATTAACATGATTTGATATTCTTCCTTATGAGACAAAAAGATAGACGGAAAGCACTTTATCTAAACACTAAAAAAAGAACTTTGATGAAAACTAATTTGGATACAAAATTCTGCGAAACCATCTAAGGGACAACTAGTTTTCAAATCGTTGCCACACTTTATAAAGCTTTTACAATGTTTAATTTGCTACTTCTGTCTAAAATGCAAATGTGCTGCAAAGAAAGTTAGTTTACGAAGTTCACCGATTCGAAAAACTTTTTAGAGTTAGGTTTTTATTCCGTTACTAAACTACTTTCAAGCAGCGGACTAGACCTCACTTTGGAACTTAAAGTTTCCTACGATGCAAACGACTGGTTGGCCCACAACACAAAAGAACGCATTCAGTTTGCAAAAGTCTTTTGCTGACGATTTGTCTTCCTTTTCTGTCTGACCAGGCTTTGAAAATATTTTAAGTGAGACTTTGCGTTTGTATAAATACAGTGAGTATCTTTCGGCTGTAAAGATTTTTTAGGAAACTAAGAAGGTATCTTGTTTCAACAATTCTCATATTTTCTACACATACATACATACATAAAAAAGCTATTTCGATCGACAACAAAACTTTGATTTTAGATCAAGATACGAAAGCTATTTTAATTTATGATGTAGTGAGCAACGACTGGTCAAGAAAAAACTGCAATGCAACAAAACACTATCCATGGTTTTCTTCAACTTTTGCTAAAATAAAGTTCTGATTCGGAAAAAAAACTAATTTGTTTTTATTTTTAGTTTTATTAACTATTTGTAAACTTTGCAGTAGAACTTTTTAATAAATTAAAAGTGTTCTGATATCTCATTATACTTTATATCTATTTTTTGAAAATACTCGTTAAAACAAATTTAAGTTCGTTTTTTAATTGAAAACTTATTTAAATTTATTTTTTTTACTTTATAGTGGCTTCAGACTTTTTTAATATTTTGTACTAAATATTTTTTTACTAGTACTTTGAGTTAATAACATCACTTGAACTATCGAAGTAGAAGATCAGGTTATAAACTCAGCCAAGATTACCAATATTCTAATGTTGCTATGCCGTATGAGCACTGAATAAATGTTTGTTTGTTTTAATAAAAGATGTAATTTTTGAGTTTTTTTTCAAATAAACGTGAATCTAATTAACAAACTTTTACTTAAGCCTTGGTTTTGTTAAAATTTAGTGGTCAGTGACTGACCTCAGTCGTAAGTCGAGGAAACTTGTAGTCGTACGTCTACGAATAGTCTTCGTAACTTACTTTTGTATGTAGAGCACAGTTGCTATTTCGGCCTGAACTTAATGGCTAAATTAAATTTGTTTTTAAAGCATAGACCTTATAAATGAAGCTTCTAAAATATAGCAATATCTAATTTTATACTTTTTAAGACTTTTTCATTAATACATTCTAGACGCATGATAATTTTTTGTAAAAAGTCATAGCAATTATAACTTCCAAATTTACAAAATCTCAAATTATGGCAACTCTACAGTGTAGAGATGATGGTTACGAGCATAACTTTGTCATCGAATTCCAAATTTAGAAATGAGAATTTTTTTTGAGTTTTTTTTTTTTGAGTTTTATTTTTGCACTTATTTTTGGCATGCGCTAAGTTAGCTGCCAAAAGTAGTATTATAACTACTGTGAAAAAACAAACTTGAAATTTTTCTTCTGTTTTAAACCCAAATATTTATATAAGCATATTACAAAAAAAAAAAGTACTTAATTTACGTTTAGAAAGATTTTTTATTTAAGTAAACATACCTTACAAACAACAAAAGAAAAAACTCAAAGCCTTTACTTTTAATACTGTTATAAATTTTTTATTTTTTTTATTTTAGAGGTTTAAAATGTTAAATTGAATAATAGTATTAGAGGAAATTAAGTATTTTATTAACTACCAGGTTTCTATGGTAAAATAAAATACGACCAAGTCAAGTATAATAAAACAGTCAAATTGATTTGCAACACCGGATTTATCTTTTTAAATATTAATTTGAATCATACGTTTAGTATTGAACGTTTTTAATAAAATCTAATCTAATTATTTAAAAAGCTTTCTGTTACTTCAATTTATACTGCAATTTTAAAGTAAAGAAAAAAAAGTTCAGCCTTTCTTAAACTGTTAGTTTTCATGACTGTTATATATCTTTTTAGATTTTTTATTCAAGCACTGACGAAGTCTTTGACCGAAACATAATAAAGTCTTAAAAAAATAAATATATTATTTCTCCTCTAGTAGTTGAGATCTCTTTATTTGTTTTATAAAAATCAAAACATATAATAAAAATTTCTCTGTTAGATTAAGAATAAGAAAGTTATGCTATCATGAAGTTGTACATAAAATACAGCCAAATGTATACATGACCATTGGAATATAAATAAAAACAAATTATACAGTAATTTTCCTTTATTCTACCAACATATGTTTCTGTGTGTTAACGGATCAACACACTTCAACTGGGTTCTGTAAAAAAATAATTACTGTAATGAGAGAATAGAAGCATAGAATAAAGTAGGTGTGTACATGTTTTCATTAAAATAAGATATTTTCTACAGATAATAGTTATTAATAGGTAAAATACTAGTAGAAATATAGAACGATGGACCTGAAAAACTTTTAGAAATGAGTTTATACCAGGCTTGGTTAAAAGTAGATTTCCACACTTAATAAATAGCTTTAGATTTCCATTACTTTTTTTTGTGTAGCTTTTTTAGAGTTAAGAAACTTGCAAATAATTTGCAAAAACCTGCAAATCATATTTGCTGAGTCAACAAAAAAAGCTCTTTTCCATTTACTTTTAATTAATTTAATTATTTCCTGATTATTTTTTTGGGTAAGGTGGGTTAGGTTAGGAATAAAGGTATAGAAAAGTTAAAGCTTTAAATAACTTTGCTGACCCAGAAAATATGCAAATGAATTGCTTGTTTATGCAAACTATTTGCAAGTTTCTTAAGCTACTTAAAAAAAAAGTAGTGGAAATCTGAAGTTACCCACATTTAAGTGAAACACAACTATATTCAAAAATATTATTTTTTCTAACTTGATTAATTAATGGTATTTAGACTATAAAGTTTTTGGATATTTTGCAATTATTTTTGTTTTTTAAGTATTACCTAAAGTTCTATAATACTTAAATTTGATAAATTTATTTAAGCCAATTATTTATTTATGCAACTTTCTTAAGTTTTATGTATCATAATAATAAACTATTATTGAATTTTTTTACAATATCTTAGACATTACATATTACATCTTAAAAATGTGAAGAAATTTAGTTTTAAAATAAATAAGTCTAATTTAAAAGTTTTTACATAAAAATCTTATACTTTTTAAAATCGAAAAAAAATATTAAGATTTTATGTTGTATCTAAATTGAATTCTAAAAATGCTTACCTTTTCAAGTTTTTTTACTTGAGTCATTTTTAGCCATGTACAGTGTAATTTTAGTAAAAATTAAAGCCATTTTTGTCTTAAGGATTACCCTACGTTGAAAAGTTTAAGAAGCTTCGAGCATAAAGTTATTGTTATAAGAAAATTTATTAATTTTTCAAAAAACATAAAACTTTAATGTCAATTATTTTCCTTATCTTAAAAGCTATCTAAAATTTTTTTTTTTTTTTTAGAGAACGCACCTTTGCCTTTAATTAAAAAAAAAAATTATTTAATTTGGGGTTGGAATTATTTCATGGGGTCCCTCCAAAAATAAAGGTTTTTTTTCGTTTTTTTTTATCAAATGGTATTAGAACCAAAAATAAATATTTTTTTTTTATTTTTTTTTTTGATTTCCCTTAGTTTGCATGTTATAAAAACTCGTAAATAGTTATTTTATAAATAATGTTAATATCTTTTACGATTTGGCCCAAAATCAAAATGTAGTATATTACACTATCATTTGCCTTGGCCATTTCCTAGATAAAAAATTGATAAAAGGAAAAAAAAAGTTAATAAGAATGTGAATTACATCAAACTAAATTAAAATAAAATAATTTAATTAAATTTGTTGTATATTCACATTCTTATTAACTTTTTTTTTCTTTTTATCAATTTTTTATCTAGGAAATGGCCAAGGCAAATGATAGTGTAATATACATCATTTTGATTTTGGGCCAAATCGTAAAAGATATTAACATTATTTATAAAATAACTATTTACGAGTTTTTATAACATGCAAACTAAGGGAAATCAAAAAAAAAATTAAAAAAAAATATTTATTTTTGGTTCTAATACCATTTGATGAAAAAAAACGAAAAAAAACCTTTATTTTTGGAGGGACCCCATGAAATAATTCCAACCCAAAATTAAATAATTTTTTTTTTAAATTAAAGGCAAAGGTGCGTTCTCTAAAATAAAAAAAAAAAATTTAGATAGCTTTTAAGATAAGGAAAATAATTGACATTAAAGTTTTATGTTTTTTGAAAAATTAATAAATTTTCCTATAACAATAACTTTATGCTCGTTTCAAAGACTTTGGGTAGCTTGAAAAACCTGCAATTTTTGAGGAGCATAAAGTTAATTTTATAGGCAAACTTATAAATTTTTCAAAAAACATAAAACTTTAATGTCAATTTTTTTTCTTATCTTAAAAGCTATCTAAAACAATTTTTTTTATCTTAGAGAACGCACCTTTGTCTTTAATTTAAGAAAAAAAAAAGTTTGGTTTGGGGTTTGAATTATTTCATGGGGTCCCTCAAAAAATAAAGGTTTTTTTTTTGTTTTTTCTATTAAAATTGCTTTATAACCAAAAATAATTTTTTTTTTAAACTATTTTTTTTGATTTCCCTTAGTTTGCATGTTATTTAAACTCTTAAATAGTTATTTTATAAATAATGTTAATATCTTTTACGATTTGGCCCCAAAACAAAATGATGTATATTACACTATCATTTGCCTTGGCCATTTTCCTAGATAAAAAATTGATAAAAGGAAAAAAACAATTAATAAGAATGTGAATTACAACAAATGTAATTAAATTATTATAGTTTAATTAAATTTGTTGTAATTTACATTCTTATTAATTGTTTTTTTCCTTTTATCAATTTTTTATCTAGGAAATGGCCAAGGCAAATGATAGTGTAATATACATCATTTTGTTTTGGGGCCAAATCGTAAAAGATATTAACATTATTTATAAAATAACTATTTAAGAGTTTAAATAACATGCAAACTAAGGGAAATGAAAAAAAAAAATTAAAAAAAAAAATATTTTTGGTTATAAAGCAATTTTAATAGAAAAAACAAAAAAAAACCTTTGTTTTTGGAGGGACCCCATGAAATAATTCAAACCCCAAACCAAATTTTTTTTTTCTTAAATTAAAGACAAAGGTGCGTTCTCTAAGATAAAAAAATTTTTTTTTAGATATCTTTTAAGATAAGGAAAATAATTGACATTAAAGTTTTATGTTTTATGAAAAATTTATAAATTTGCCTATAAAATTAACTTTATGCTCGTCAATTTTTGAGTCAGCAAATATAGATAAAGCATTTTATTATATTTTTTAAATTTATACCCTTATTCCTTTCTCACCTTACCCAAGCATATAGAAAATAATCAAAAAATAAAGCTAATGTAGTGGAATACCAGTTTCACTGCTGTTTCATTTCGTTGAATATCAAATAATATAAAATCAGCCAACTAGAAAGCAAGTTGATCTGATGCAAGCTATATTTTTAAGAGGTAGATATATAAACTAGCCACATAGAGTGTGATTGCAGTGATATTCTATTAAAACCTTCCAGATTTAGTTCTAGAATTGGACTTAATTATTATTTATACTGTTTATTGTAAAGTTGTTATTTAAATAACGTTTATCACTTATATAGTTTATTTTTTGATTTGAATTTGAAGCAGTTAATTATCAATTTAATTATACACTTTTAAAGTATATTCTTGTTAGATTTAATTTTTGTGTAAAAGTTTTGACCACATTAAGAGTATTTTCTAAAGTATGATGTTCTTTTTATATGATATAACCAACAATATCATGTCTAGTTTCATTTAGTAGCCTCTAGTACAGGGGTGTCTTGCCAAATAGGTGTACTATTTCTGCAAAAACGGACCTGTTTTTTATGGCTCACTGAGTATAAAAAAGACTAAAAAATACTAACTTTCAAAGTTCAACAAAAAATAATCAAAGACAATATGTAAGCTAACAAGTAAATTAAGCAACACAAAAAAGAAAGTCAATAATAAAAGATCGTTAAATTTCAAACTTACAAAGGTATATTAGCCAATAATTAAATAAGGAACTAATTTGAAATTAACTATTTTTAAGTTTTGTCCAAAATTATAACATGATTTTTTTTATTTTTTCACTATAATTACAGTTTATTGCTAGTTTTTCGTTATATTTAATGTACTAAAAATGTATATATTCTTTAGCGTTGTTTTATTTCTAGAAGAAAATACATTGAATCATGAAAAAAAGAATTATATTCATCCTTTTTACCTAACATTAACAATGTAATTGACACTTTAATTTTTCTCATTAAAAACTAAAACAATTTATGACTAATACACTAATAACTTATTTATAGTATTAATAATTCGTAGATATTTTTTTTTTAATACTTTCTTGAATAACTAAAAATATATTAGTTTTGTAAAAAATTTATTATTTTTAACTGTATAACAAATTTTTGTCAATAAGATTTAACTTTTAAATAATCGTGCGAAATAAAGCTCATAATAAAACAAATAAACTTTTAATTTAATTTGAACTATGACTAAAAAATTTTATAAGACTACACACTTTATTATAAAAAATTAAATAATGAAACTTTTATACATAACAGTATTTCATTTAATAAATTGTTAAAGTATCTAAAAAGGCTAAATACATATGATCTGAGTAGACTTTTCTAGTTTTTGTTAAAATTGTGTTTTATTGACAGGTTATTGATATTATTAGAATCCGTATCTAAACTATGATTTTGAAAACTTAATCAATTAAAGCTAAAAACAAACTATCATTTAATAAAACCGAATTTAAATCCTGAATCGATTTCCTTCAACTCATATCTTTTATTAATTGTTTCTATTCAATTAATAAGACTGTCGAAATGTATTTACAACTCATTAAAGTTTTTGAGAACAGTAATATCATTAAACACGCAATGCTTACAATAAAATACTATACATGAGTTAGTTTTGATAAATGCAATCTAACAATGAACTTTAACATTATATTCTACTTTATTAAATCAACCAAATTGCATTAAACAAAACTTATTTAGTAACTGTATATTATTTTTTTTACATAAAATTAGATTATTAACCAAAAAGAGTAATAATACTTACGGTGTTTTTACAGAATAAATTATAAATTTAAGCTGAGTGGAAAGAAAAACTCTTTAAGTTTATGATTAATAAGTAAATGTAAAAATAAATAATTGAAACTAAGAATGGAGTAATTTATTTGTACTCAAAACTTATAAACAGATATAGAGCTTGTAAGTGGCAGATTTTAACTTTTTGTAAGTTTAAGTTATAATATTAACTTTATATTTCTTCATGACACCTTAAGTCAAAGAAATTAATACTTATATAAGGTTCGTGAAATTTATTGCTAGTTGTATTGTTTGTTTCTCGTATTATTTTTATGGTGTATCACAATTTTTTTTTGTTTACTAATCAGTTTTAATAATGTACATATATTGTAGTGTTGCAAAGAACTATTTACTGTTTTGTAAGTTATAAATTATTAAATCAATAGTTGTGTATGCAATAACTAATTTTTGGTTAATAGTAAAATATGTGAAATATATAAACCCTGAATCGTTGCATTTAGTCAGACTTGATAGCCGAAAGGCTAAAGTCGTCAGACTAATAATTGCAAAACTACAAACCCGAGTGCAAAGCCTCCCAAGGGAACATTTTTATTTGAAGTTATAAAGGACTATTATTTAATTAAAAAAAATTAGTTATTTATAATCATAAGAATATAAATTAAAAAGCATTAATTGTTAATTAATTTTTTTTAGATTGAAAGTAAACTTATTTTGTATTTATCAAAATACTTTTTTTATCTTTATATTATATGGTCATATTATTTTACAGGTTTATTAAATATTAATTTAAATATATTTATAGGTCATCTTAAATAAAACCAAAACAATTTATAACTTTCAAATATATTAGAAAAATTTTGAGGCATATAATACTTGTATTTCTGTAATAGATTTATATTTGTGGTTCTAAATTGAACAAAAATAGTTCTCAACTTTTTTAAATATAAGGAGACAAATATACAAGATTAATTATTCAAGATTTTTATTTGCAAAACTAAGTTTAACTTTTTAAGGGACCTTTAGTTACAATTTAAATTTGAAAAATAAGAGTTAAACAGAACATGGAAGATACTATAAAGCAAAACAAATTTGAAGTTCTAAATTGAACAAAAATAGTTCTCAACTTATTTAAAAATAATAAGATAAAATATACCAGATTAATTGCTCAAGAGTTTTTTTGTTAGAAAATTTTTATTTTTTAACTTTTTAGAATTTTGTTCTATCAAAATTTTCTAAATATTTAAAGGAACATTTCCTGAAAGGTGGTTTACCCCCTCCCCCCTTAAAGTTTTTAAATAAGCTCTTATAACACAGGACAATTGATTATAAATTGTACAAAATAATTAAATAAATTTTATTATTATGCAATCATTAAAGTGAAATATACTTCAAACTACAATGAAACTAGTATCAACAAAAAAAGTAAATGCTACTTTTAATGGCATAGGGGGTAAGAGTTGGTGTGCCTTATTTTTTCAAGTTGATCTTTGACTTAGCTAGCAGTTGCTTTTCACATTTTTTAAAATTCTTAATTCCCTTTTGATATTAAGGTATGTACAAAGAAAAACAGTCCAATAGGTTCTATATAGGGTAGGACCATACAAAAAAATTCAAAAACTTTTTTTTTAATCTTTTTTGTCCTCCAGAATTTAAAATTTTCTGAGTTCAATGTGAACTTAATACTAATCTTTTCTCTGGTAAAATTTGCTTATTATTTTAAGTAAAAAATACTTTTTCTCAAAAGAAATAAGCAACTTCTTTCTACTTTTGGATACAAAATATTGTTGGTTGTGTGTTTGTAACTGTATGACCGTTGAAAATTTTTTTGATTTATTTAAAAAACTATTTACAACAAATCAAATAGTTACAACCACAATACAATGGAAACTTAAAAAGTTAGGAAAAACATCAAGAGTTAAGGGCTTAGCAAGGTAAAGGTTATTTTTTTTACAAATGTACAGACATAAGAGGATAGACTTTGAAACTGATTATTAATATAATTTTGTAGGGTTGTTTTAATGTTGTATTAATTTTGAAGATATAGTATTTTTTGTAAAAAGTTTCCTGTACAAACATATGAACTGCAATTATTTCACTGTCAATCTAAATTAATAAAATATCTACATTTTCCTTTATTTTTAAGCTTTTGACTTCAATTTTTTACAAGAAGTTGCTTGAATTATAAGAAAATATACTATTGTATTTATAAAAAAAACTTATTGCAAATAAAAATTTATCTTTATTAACATAAGTGCACTTTGGTTTAAAATTTACAAAAGTGTTAATATTATATGTAAATATTCTGCAAAATTGCAAACAAACTTTTGTGTAAACTAAAAGTTCCCCAAAAAAACTAAACTATCTAGTGTACTAAGCAACTGTTCTTAAAATAACTCTTTTTGTAAACAACTTCACAGTATTAACACACATGTTTTACAGTCAAAGGGGGTCCTATCCTGTTTTTGACTAAATCCTTTTTTGTTTTATCTTAGCTAGCTGACATATTTTTTTCAATATTTATACATTTGTCACTTTGCCTGTTTTCAAGTTTTTTATCTGAAAATTTGAGGTATTAATAAACTGATAACCATATAGTTTAAATTGTATATATTTTTTTTTCTGAAATAATACATATCATATTATTTTGTATTTAATTCAAATTTCATAAAACTAAAAACAAATATTTTGAACTTCCATGTTTTATATGGTTTTAATAAAAAATTGAAGGTTTTTTGACTGAATTTTAAATTTATGATTTGAAATTTAAATTCCATATTTTCTTGTTTCTAAGTTTTCAGGTAAAATGACCATTTTTTTTTTAATTGGAAAAATCTAATTTATTTTCTTCATTTTTCATATCAAATTTTAAGTTGGTTTACAACTTAGCTTGCTTTGGTTGTTCTTAGTGCAATTCTAAAACATTGTTATTTCATGCTCAGTAAGCCATAAAAAACATGTCTGTTTTTGCAGAAATAGTACACCTATTTGGCAAGACACCCCTAGTACAGGGTTGCCAAAAAACCTTAAAACCTGGAAAAATCTGGAATTTTAAACAATTTTAACATGTCAAGTAGTAAAATGTTGATGAGACTCAAAAATTTATCATATAGATAAATTTTTTTTGTCATTGTCAAAAATTATTTTATAAAAAAATACATTTAAAGTAGCTTTTGAGTATCTTTCTAATGTTTTTATACTATTTAACACAGTTTCTAACCATAAACTTAACTTTATACTAAAAATAGACCCAAAATGTGTACTTTTAAAAACCTGGAGGAAATTTTAAAAACCTTTAGAAAATTTTCCAAAAACAACTATTCAGTTATAAATGAAGTTTGAATTTAATTATAGTTATTTGTTAGGTGTGTTATATATTATTTATATACAATTTAGGTAAAAAATAACTTAGAATTTGATAAATGCAGAAAAAACTAGAGTTTTGTACAAAAATCAACAAATAAACCTGGAATTAAAAAAAAAATTTACATGCAAAGTAATGAAATTTTCATTGGATATGAAAAAATCTCATCATATACAAATAAATATAATTAAAATATTTTTTTTTATTATTAAAAAACAAATTAAGTAGTTTTACAGTATCTTTTCAATCTTGTTATACTATTTATAACAGCATTTTACACTAAATTTAATTTTTACTACAAGGGGAACAAAAAACTTGTTGTTTGTCAAACCTAAAAGAAAATTAGAAAACTAGGACATAAAAAAAAAACCTTGCCAACCCTGTTTATATATAATATATAACCTTAGAACTGTCCAGGACACAGGCAACATTGTTTTGTGATTCTCTTACTTGCATCAAATATATAAGTAATCGAATGATTCTATTTTGAAAAAATGTCATTCAATTTATTTAACACTTAATAGTTCTTTACTAAAAAAACTTTTATTTAAAACTTTATATTGGAATTTTTTTTTTAATTTTATTGAAATTTATTTTAATTACAATACTACCAATATTTATATTTACAAACTACTGCCAGTCTACAAATTATTTATACACAGTTTGATTTAATACATCTTTATATATTTTTTTTTCCTTGATTTTAATGTACTTGTAAAAATGTTTTTTGGTTTTGAAAGTTTAAAGATAATGATAGTTATGATCTTGGAAGTGTTCTAAACGTTTAGTGTGCAATAAAGTTTGTAGGTCTTTGAATATTAGAATCATTTGATTATTTATTTACAAATATATAGAAAAAGTTGTACTTTCAAAAAACTAGAAGAAATTCAGTTAAAATAGAGTTTTTAAAAAACCTTTGGCAGCACTTGTCTTAACAAACCTAAATTAGAGATAATTTTTTTGTAAATTTTAAATAGTTTTAAACACTATGTTTTAAAACTATAAAAACGTGTTTACTCAAATAAATAATATTTAATGTTTATAACTAAACTAAAATAAAACTAAAAATAAAGTTCAAAAGTTTTACGACAATAAATGTCTTGTTATATGTTTTAATTTAAAAAAACAATAAACAGAGATTTCTTCTTCTAGAGGTGAATTAATATAGTTTATTCTTTCAAAACTTTAATAAGTAAACTTTAAGTTTACTAATTAAAGTTTTGAAAGAATAAACTATATGTAATTATCTTGTTATGGAAACTTAGTAAAATAATTGATTATAAGTTAAAAAAGTTTGTCTAAATAATAAACCATCAAATATTCTTTTCAAAAAGTGAGGTTATAAAAATTTGAAAAAAGTTATTAAATTTGAAAAAAGTAGTAAAACAAAAACTGAAATTTTTGTAACATATATATTCTTAATGAAATAATTGTTTTTTATGTTTTGTTTGCAGTCTTCTTACATTATCTGTTTATCATACATCTATTTTAATTTCTCTTATATAGAATAAAGTTTTTATTTTTATTATTTAATTTTCTGAAGTTTTAAATCTTTAAATAAATCTGGAAGCTTAAAATAATACTTATATGAAAATGTTTTAAGAAAATTGAGAGACTAGCAAGCAAACTAAGTTTTATTTATCTTAAATATTTTAGACTATAATTAAGTAGTAGTAGTAGTAGTAGTAAGAACTGAGTAAAATACTCTAAAATATTTTCTTTATTAATTAAAAGTTTACAGAAAGTTAAACTCTTTATTAAGCATACAAACAACTAATTTATTTTCATTATTTTTTTTGCCAGTTGGTTACAAATTCTAAACAAGTGAAACTTGATACTGGAAGAATTTATTATCAGGGGTCATGCTTGTCAAGCCAAAGAAGACTAAATTAGTTGTTTTGAAAATATTGGAAAACTTTCAGTTTTTGTCATTTCAAATACTTTAAAAAGTTGGAATTATAATTAGAAGATTTAAAAGCAGTTTTTTGTCATTTATTGCCAGTTATATCATTTTATCTTATAAAATATCTTTAATTATTATTTTTATTTTATGTTACATTTCTTTCTTTATAAAAGTTTGATTTTGTAGCTTGTTTTTGACTAAAATTAAGGCAATATTGCCAAATTGTTAGAATTTGTCGTTACAAGTGCTTGAAAATTTTTGAAATTCTGAAAGAAATTTAGAATAAGTTTGTTTTTTGAACTTGTGAATTTCTTTCTAATTAAGCATAATATTTATGTAGCCAAGGTTCTGTGAACTAAAACTCTGTTAGTAGAATGTTAAAATAACTGTAGCAGTTACATGTAAATTTTCTATTTATTTGATCCACATATCTAGAGATAAATCAAATTATTATGATATTTCTAGAGGTCATAAAATAATTTGAAAAAGAAAATTGCAAAGTGTGCTAAAAATCCTACTAATAACAACTAAGTTGATAGGATATGTACTTTTATCTCAAATTATCCCATTGGGTTATGAACAACAAAGGTTAAGAAAATGTCAGTCTAACCTAAGGCTGTTCAGTCTAAAATAGCAACATTTTAAATATAAACTCTGTCTAAAAAAGTTGAAATAGTACTACCTTGAAAAACATTATCACAAAAACTTCAAGAAACACCTCATTCATTGCTAAAATAACATTAAGTAAATATCATATATAAGCAGAGTGCTGCTTATGCATATATGTCTAAAATGAAGCTTCAGACTTCCTTTGAAGAAAATTAATGAACAGTATAATATGCACACATAAAACACAATATCCACATACTCAGTGTACTCAGGATACTTTGAAATTTATGAAAATCTGAGAATGACTCCTGACAACTCGGAATATAATGACTATTTAAACTCAGAATATTTTAACTTTTTTATAAAAACTCAAGATAGTTTTAAGATTGAAAAATCTATGAGGCCAGGTTTTTATTAGATAGATCTTCAATGAGATTCAGTTGCTCCAGTTTCAATATTTTGTTGTTTATTTAAACATCAATTGTAAAAGCATATATATGCTACTTTTATTATTATTAAAAAAAAACTGAAAATGAGGTATAAGTAGTTTGCACCAGAGGTTAAAAACTTGAAAAAAAACTTAGAATAATTTAAGGTCACTCAGGATAATTTTTATGACTCAAAGAGTTGCAACCCTGATAAAACTAAGGATATAAAAAACTAATTTTAGTTCCTCTTTTTAAAATCACTAATACTACTAGAGCTTAAAGTGTTAATTTTACGTTAGCAGGGTTATCACACACTGTTGAGAGGATACTCAGACTAGTTTAAAATTGTATATATTTTTGTTGGTGGGCCATAAATTATCTAACTAAAACCCTTACTTAAGTTACCCAAACAGTAGGCTTAGAAAACTAGATTAAGTATGTAAATTCAAACTTAAATTATTAAAACAAGAGTAAAAACAAGAAAAAAATAAATAGTCTTCTTTGTACAAAGTGAAGCACTTAAAAGTACTGCATACCATTTAATTTATTATGCTAACATTCTTAAAATATTATTGTTTAATTAGTTTAAAGCAACTTAAAGTCTACAGAGCTACTATTATTAAGATTAACCACCATGTTTTTAAAGTTATTTTACCTAGTTTAAATCATACTGAGTAAAATCTAACAATCAAAGACAGAGATACCACACATACAGTCTAAATTTAAGTTTTAGAAAAACTTGGGCTGTATGAAGCAATTTTCAATCTTTTTGTTAAACTTGAGCTGACTCAGGCTTGTTTTTTGCAAAATTTAGGCTAGTATGAACATTTTTCTAAATCTCATGCTACACTTTTGATGTATTTTTTTTACAAGTTTTGTGTTTTCTTCCAACCATTAAGTCTTTTGTTATTAGTAGGATTTTTTGATGTTTCAGTTTTATTTACAGTGGTTTTATCAGTTTTTGGCTTATTGATAATTATATTTTTCCAACTTACTAAACTTAGGCCAGTTTTTACTACCTTAAGCTGACTTTTTATAGACAGTTTGTGTTATGGTGTCTTTAATGAGTATAATAATCTTAGTTTCAAGTAATAAATTTAAATTTTAAGAAAAGTTTGAAATGCCACTACAGTAATGTCATAGTCAATAGATAGTTTTTGCTTGATATGATTATTTAATGATGATTTAAAAAAGATAAATTGAGAGTGTGAGAAAATATTGATCATCAAAGGGAAAACACCTTGCTTTCAACACTGATAGTCTTAACTAGTCTTAGAGGTTAAAACGGTTCATTTGTAAAGTTACTGATTTTAACCTTTTAAATAAACACTAGCAATACCTAAAGCAAGGGTTTGCAGCCTTTTATAAGTCAGGGGACAATTTTTCTAGAAAAACTTGCTTGTGGGCTTATATGAAAACAGACAAAAATTTTAGAACAAAATTTCTTGATTAAATATTTTGCCTATTTTATTAATTTATTTGAGTCTTAAATACATTTTGATATTTTATGTACTTTTTTGATATAAAAATTCTTTAAAAACTTCTTAATTAGTTTTGCCTATAGTAAAAGACAAAAAAATACTGTTAAATAAAAACTGTCAGTGTATATCAAGTTTTTCAAAATTTATATAACTTTTAAAAATTATTTTTTATTTTAAATAGAGATATTGCTGACAAAACTAAAATGTTATTTTTTAATTGTTTATTTTACTGTTTAGCCTGTAATACAGTTCAGTACTAATTACTGTATAACTACTACAGTAGGTAAATTAAATATTTAAGTTTTGATGTTGGTACTTTAAAACTAACTAAAGTAAAAGTTTAAATAAAAACTCTGTCTTTTTTTCATTAAATAAATTTTAGTCACAAGTTAGTGCTTTCCAAAGGTCACTTAAATTTTGAGTAGTTTTTGTGTATAAGAAGTTTGCATTTGTCTATTTGAGCTATTTAAATAAGTCAAAGCTATTTGATATTTTTATTGTAAAATTTCGGAGTTCTTTTTGCAGTTGCTACCTTTTTTAGAGTAATACCTGTGCACCTCAAATTGAGAGCTTAAAATTGTTCTTAAAAAACATGCAAACAATGTATCACAATTAGTATTTAAGTTTTTAAAGTAGGTAAATTTTCAGTTTAAACTTAAAAAGTTGTAGAATAATTTGAATTTTTACAGTTTGATCAAAAATTTTAATATTATGTATAGTTGCAATGATCATTGTAATTATCATTTTAGGTTTAATCTTTAAAGTATAATTTGGTTAATAAAAAGTATTTATAGTTTTATAAATATAAAAGTGCTTCAAATAAAAAAGAAATGAATCTTTTATGGTTAAAAGTAATTTATTTCTTAACATAATGTTAATGTTTATATATATTGTATACATATAGTTAAAAGCTATATTTTTATTCTAGTTAACATATAAATAGATAGTTAACTGCAAATGTTTAACTTCAAATTTTTTTTATAGAAAACAAATAATTTTCAACAACATATATAAAAAGATATAAGTAATGGCTGATGTACAAATACCAAAGCTTAGTGATGTAAGTTCAGAGTGTGAAAGTGATCAAAGCTCAGAAGATGAAGTTGAAGAACAAAATATGACAATGGAATCTGAAACTAAAAAAAGACTGATAGTAGTTCTTGATCAAGCAACATTAGAAACTATAAGAGTAAGTTACTGGCTGATTACATTATAAGAATACAGTATAAGAATATTTAATACTTTCATAAAAACAAAAACCTTTACATGCATAGTATATTTAGAAAATTTATTCTTATAATTTCAATCAAGTCAAAAATATTTATAGTGGCTTCTCGTTTAGTATTGTTAATACTTTTTGAAGCATAGTAGTTAGTTTAATTGAAAATTTAATTTAACTTTATTTTGTATTTTTTACAACTTTATAAATAATAATTAATATTTTAAATGCTTACAACTTTTTTGAGTAGAATATAATGATTTTTGCATATGAAAATTTCTTACTATGTTTCTCAGATAAATGACTCTTAACAAATTAATGATACTCAAGGTATTGTTAATTTGATTAGTTTATTTTAAAGATAAAATTACAAATATTAAATAAAGAATTCAAGTTTTTTTGCAGCATTAATGTTACATTATTCAAAGTTTGTTCCTTAAAATTTTTATTGATTAGGAATAAGTTGTTTATGTTTGCCAATCAATGAATATCTTCAGGTTTTTTTGAATAAGGTTATGTATTTATCCTTGTTTTTTAGAAAAAATAGTGTACTTTTGTATGTATTTTAATATTTTAAATATTGCTTACTAGAAAATAACTAGCTTTTTTACAATGAATCAGAAATAAGACTATTTTAAGATTATAAACAAACTAGTTTAAGTTTAATTCGAGTTTTTATAAAACAAAATAATTAACAAATATTAATTTTAGTACTAAGTTTGAAAGGAAAGTAGTTAAAAATAAGTTGTAACATTCATTTAGCTGACACTAGTTGTTAAAAAAAGTTTTAATTGAAAGTTGTAAGTTAAGGTAGAAATTGGCTTACCATTAGTTATACATGCTATTTTTATGAAGTAAAAAGTTTTAGTTTTGAATTTAATAGTTCATCATATGTTTACTAAAAATACTAGATTTTATAGCTTTTTTATATTAGAATTTATTCTAATGTCTTGCCATTAAAACTTTATTTTAAAATGTTATTGTTATTATTTCTTGTGTTGGATTTTTTCTAACTAATGCATATTAAAATTTTTATAGTTAAATTTTACCATCTGATTAATTGTATTTTTGATCAGGAATACAACAAACTATGGCTAGTTTTTTTTTTCTTCTGAGAAACTCAGTTTAGTTTAAAGGCTAGAATTATGTTAGGACTTAAGTAGACTAAGTTGATTCAGTTGTTGAATATTTTGCTATATTTCAGACAACTTATGTCAGGGTTGCAAAAAACTCTGGAATTAAGGAAAAAAAACTGGAAAATCTGGAATTTGAGAAATTAAGAAAAAAATCTAGAGTTTTGACCAAAATCATTAAAAAACCTGCAATAAACAATTTTTATGTGTAAAATGACAAAGTTTTTATTAGGTACAAAAAATCTATCTTATAGAACCATTTTTTTAGTATCATATATAGTTTATTTACATTTAAACAGATTTAAAATAGCATTACAGTATCTTTTCATTATTTTAAACCATCATTTAAGACCTTAATTTAACGTGACTAAAAGTGAACAATAAAACTTGTACTTTCATAAACCAGGAAAAAAGTTAGAAATATTAGAAAAAATTTCAAAAGTCTCTTGAAACCCTGTTATGTTATACCATTTTATTTTCATGAACGTGTTGATTTTGATTATTAGCCAAAACCTTTTGCCTTAGGCTAGGCTTTTTGCATAAGTTATTACTTAATAGTTATGATGCTGAAATAAACAGTTTAAAGCACTTCAAGAATTTAAAATTAGATTTAATGTCAATAAAACATGTATAAAACTAAATATAAAAACATATTATATAGAATAAATATAAAAATATATGTAAAAAATCAATTTTGAAATGATTTAAAATTGTAAGTATTTATAGTCTTAAGCAAAGAAAATTTTGCACTGGAATAAACTGATCAATAAAGCAGTAGAATCAATTTTTATTAAAACTCAGGCTAGTTTTTGTCTCAAAGAGTAGTAATCTTTTTTTAAGTGCACTTTACTCAAAAAAATGTTTAAACATTTAATTTGATATGTTCAGTATAATGCGACAGGAAATATAAAAACTCTTAGTACTTATAATTTGTAAAGTTCATGAAAAAATCAATTAATAAAGTTTTCTACTTGTTACAATGTGGATTCTTAAACCATATTTTAAAGACACTACTTATAAATTTAAGCTCAACTTTATAAATAGTATTGTACTAAATAGGGTTTCTCTCAATCATACTGTTTATATTTTTTAAACATTTTTCAAAAATATCAGTCAAAGCTAGTTAATAAGTTTCAAAGTGGTTTTGAAAAACTAAGGCTAGTTTGATTTTGTTTTAAAATTCAGGATATTTTTTTAATTAAGTTTCTTATTTATGAATGTTTTAAATTTAAAGATTTATAATTTATTATAATTTGGCGCTTTAATAATGGTAATTTTTTTACTTTTTGATTACTACTACTAACTTCATTAGTTTTTGTTTAATTTAGCCGTAACTAAAGCTAATTCAAATTATTTTGTTAGTTACAAAGGCAAGTCTTTGCCTCAAAAACAAGCAATGCAAATAACTAAATAAAACTTTTTCCTTAATAACTTAAAAAAACACTTTTTATTTAAACTTTTTATTACCATTTTTAATATATTGATTACATTTTTTAGGTGATGAAAAAAAATGAACTCTTGGATTGTAATAAACATGAAAGCTATTTGAGAAAGAACAATAGAAGCCCGGAAAGTGCAAGACCTGACATAACACACAATTCGTTACTCAAGTTGATGGACAGCCCACTGAATAGACATACACTTTTACAGGTCTCTAATTTTGATTTTACTGTTAATAATAATAGCATGCGTATGATAAGCTTTGAAAAAGCTAAACGTGTTTAACCAAAAAAGTATTGATTTTTTTCCCCCATAGAAGCAGTATATATTAGGGTCTATGGTAATATAAGAATAGTTTTTGCTCTTTTAAGTAAATAGAAGAAAAAAAAGAAATTAGTTATAAAACTTAATACTTAACATACCAAAATAGCAAATAAAAGTTTTATTCACAGCTAATAAAAGTTGAAAATATTTAAGAATGTTTTAAATATTTTGTTTAAGTAAACTTAAGCATCATATTTTACAGCATTTAGTAATAAAATTTATATTCATTATACTTATAATTCAACTTATCCAGTTATTTTCTTCTTTAATATTTTTTATGGTTAATATTTTTTTCTATACAACGTTTAAAATTTTGTTTTTAGGTATACATAGAAACAGATAAGCTAAAATCAGAAAACCAAGTGATAGAAATAAACCCAAAAACAAGACTGCCTCGTACATATGAAAGATTTTGTGGTGTGTTTTCACAGTTGATAAAAGGTGGCAGAGTAAAAGATAAAAATTCAGAAGAAGCCTTGTTAAAGGTTTTACAAAAAACTTTTACTTTTTAAGTAACCATAGTTGCTAAATAGATTTTATTTTTCAAAAAATAGTTTATCTTAACCTTACGTTATCACCTTATATTACTTACATTTTAAATATTTTTGTTGTAAAGTTCATAAAATCTTAAGCATTTATCACAAATTATTGTTTGTTTAGCTGAATAATTTATTAAAATCTATTTTTAAGTCTTCGTCATAATGATAATGTGCTTCAAAATTTAAAACTTTTAACTTAAAATTAAGTGAAAAGGTGCTATAAAAGTAATTACTTTTACAATAGTATTTAAATTATTGAATAGTTTTGACAAAGCACATTTATCACAATAACAAAATTTATCACTAAGAAGAAAATATGTTCTTTCTTTATGTAATTATGGTTTATTTTCTCAAAAATAATGATTATAGAAGTAGTTTCCACACCATGTAGTTTGTTTTTTCATTACTTCAAATTTTGCCGATGCTATTTGTGCTAGTTAAAAAAAAATTAGGCATTTTTGATGAGAATAAATTTATGATTAATAATAAAATAACTAGTAGTTATTTCAGCTGTCTTATCAAATTAGAAATGTTTTTACGCTATCACCATTGATTAGTAATCACTATACTGCACCGCAATCTGATACAGCAGATCATCGTAAATAAGTCTGCCTGTCATTAGGACTAACCCAGGTCGCAAATAGTTACTTGAACTGTTTTTAATGATCGTGCTTTGCAGTGTAGTACTTATTCAAAAACACAATGATAAAAAATAATATTTTGACACACAGTTGTAATATTTACAATTTCTACGTATTTATTATCTTGTTGCAGTTTTTTATTACTATATTTAAGTAGATATTGTAGTTTGGACATAAAAACACTTTTTTGTTATTTCAAAAAAAAAAAGTAATTTTGCATTGGCTAACCTTTTTCTATGTAGACTAACATAACATGTTTTCGTTAAAGTTAACATTTTTTACTAAAAATTAATAATTGTTTTTTAGTTAAGGGGAATATTTAGAAATTAATATTCATTCTACTTCCTAGTAAATAGCATTTTATAGTTTTAAGGATATAAGTTAAAGCTTTTTGTAAGTTTTGCTTAAATATTTGCCAGTGTTGAACTATGATTTGTATATCAACTTAATGGGAGATCTTTATGTTAGTTTTGTAAATTAAGGTTTTTTCATTCATTTTCAATTATCAAAGTTTCTTTAAGTGTGTCCATTTGTGTTTTTTTAGCCTACACGTATGAAATAGTCTAAAGATTTAATTAAAAAAAAACACTAAAATCAAGAATTATTCTAAAGGATCAACTATGCTCAACTCTGTTTTATCTATTAATTGCAAAGTTTGTAGTTAATAAAATATACTAGTCAACCTATGAATAAGTATATTACAATAGTTTTGGGTATACAAAAATATTATTAAAACATTCATAAATATGATGCAAGTAAAAATTTTACTTTTAGATTGTCAAAGGTAATGTACGTGAGCACTTGCCAGAAGGAACGCGGATAGTAAGAGTGGATACCAGTGCTGATAAAGTTGTGAAAGTGCAAGATCTGGTAAGAGACGATGACACCCCTGTTGCTGTGTTTATCAAAGCCAGTGTGTGCGATAAGAAAGTAAGGATGGTTGTTGTGATAGTAGCTTGTTGACTTGTTTAATTAATAAAGTTAATTTTGATTCTACTTATAATAAAATTATTTAGTTGTTAAGTATATTTACATTTAATTAGTATACTAATAAAAGTCGAAGTCATTGAAGTTTTAGAACAACAAATAATTAAAATAGTTCAGTAAATACGTTTTAGCAGATTCTTAAAAAAATGCTTTTATATTTTTACGTTTTGACTATTTAAGTTATAACAATAAAAATCATAGTTTTGCTGTAAAAAATTCTGTCTTAACTTTCAATGCCTAAAACATATTTTTCTACAAGTAAATACTCTTTTGTATACGAATATTAGTCTATAGTCAAAACTGATTAAAAGTATTTGTAGGCAAATAAAAGTATAAATTGACCAAAAATCTTCCGTCGTTATAAATCATAATTACGGAGTGTTTCCCCTTAACTGTAGTCACACAATAAACAAATACAAAAATATAAAACCTTTCTGCTTTTTACAAACATAAATTTAGTACTTTTTCGTACTTATATTTTCGTGTTTTTAATTATTTTGTTAAGTAATTAATTTCAAAGTTATATAATGATTAGTAAATTTCAGGCTGACAACTCATTTGTGGATGATGTAGTATCAATCAGTAATTACCCAATATCAGTCGATTTCACTTGTGGTATGCTTTGCAACGCATTTGCTAGGAAGTGGGGAATTCATTAGCTATTAAATGAATAAACTAGTATAATTAATTTGTATAGACAGTTTCTAGGTTAATAAATAATACAATTTGAAAAGAATGCTCTTTAATAATATTTAAAAAAATTTTATGAATACATCGTATTATTTTAGTTTACAAGTAGGTAATTTATTCTTAGAACTTATTTTGTTGATTTTATAAAGTTTTACTTAAATAACGTGCTAGTTTTATGATGTTTTAAAAGTTTTATCAAATATATTTAAAATAGTTATAAAAAGTGTTTTTAATGTTAGCATAAAAGTCTTGATGTAAACATGTTTTCAACTAAATGTGGTTTTTATTTAAACTTGATTTCAAAAGCTAATTTTTAGTAATTCTTAAAAACTTAAATAAATTAGGTTAAGCCATTGAAATATATTGATTAATACGTGAATAAAATTAAAATCGTAAATTAACGTTGTTTATAAATAGCAGTAGCTCTTAAACTTGTCTATTTGCATTATAATTAATCTAAAGTAAAACTATACATCAATATAATGATAATAACACTTATAAAGTATAACGAAAATAAATAAATAGTATAATCAAAATCTTTTTACTTACTTAAAATAGGTTTCCTTAATAAAATAGAAATTTAATCAAATCGAAAACATTACTACAAGTTTTAAATCTATTTAGATTATAACTGTTTGCACATGTTGTTTTATTAACACAATGTTCTGCAATGGATGAACGTTTAGATGCATTTAAAACCTTGGCCGGTATACTATCTTTGTTTTCTGAAAAGCAAAAATTCTCTACACCATTTCAGACATGTTCTTTTATCCTTTTCCTTAGAGGTCTTATTGTCAATCCGATATAGCTTACTCTACAAAACGCCGAATTGGTAAACTACCATACTTTATATTTAAGTTTGATATTGGATCTTTACCACCTGGTATTTATAGTGGTTTTGATGTGAAGAAAACCCTAGGGTTTGCTGCATAATAATTATTTCTTGTCAATTGATTAATTTTCTTTTTTAACATTTCAGAGCTATTGATGAATGGAGTTTTAAAGTATCTAAATATTTTTCAGGTCTTTATTCTATTTAAAGTTTTCAAATGTAAATAAATTTTTTTGTTAACAAGCTGTTGTGGATACCCGGTTTTGTTTAATAGTAACTTGATCTGTTTAATTTCACTTAGTAGCAACTCTGGAGAACAAATTTTATGTGCACGATGACACAGGGTTCTGATTAGATTAACTTTTTTCTTTAAACTACAGTTGGATTGAAAATTCAAATAACAACCTGTAAAGGTTTTCTTTCTATACACCGATGTTAAAAATATATTTTCTTCTCGTACATCTAAAAAAGCAAGTTCATTTATGTTTTGTTTTTCAATTGAGAAACTGATAGAGTCATAAAAATTATTCAAAAAACTGAAAATTTATCCATAAATTTCTCGCTTTTGACCAACACAAAACAATCATCAACATACCTGAATCACAATAGTTTATTTTTGAAAGCAGCATTAATTTTCAACTTCATATAATCTATAAATGTTAGCCAATGTTGGTCCCAAGGGAGATCTCATGGCTATCCCGTCTTATTGAGAATAAATTAAAGAATTATTCTCTTAACGCCAGAGTTGCAAGTTTCAAAGACTTTAAAAAATTCATTGGAAGTTTACTAATCTTATACAATGTATCAATACAAATGGTTGCCTAAAAACCCTGAATCCTGGAAAAACCTGGAGCTTGAGAAGTTTAAAAAAAAACCGGAACTTTGAACAAAAATCGCTAAAAAACCTTGAATTTTAAACAACTTTTAAATGTTAAGTAATTAAATCTCGATTTGACACAAAAAATCTATCGAATAGATAAAACAATTTGTCATCATCAACATTTTTTTACTAAACACAACTTTAAAGAAGCTTTAAGATATCTGTCGTTATACTATTTAACACAGTTTTTTTTACCTGAAACTTTTAAAAATAAAAATCTGAAAAAAATTTTGAAAACCTTGAGAAAAATTGCCAAAAACATTTAGCAACTCTGCAAAAATTTCAATGACCTCTTCCAGAGGTACATTAGTAAAAATACTTAACGTCAAACGACGAAGTAAATGTATTATTTGCTTCCATATCTCTAATTTCATCAACGAACGTAAATGAATCTTTCAAACAATATGCTAAAAAGTGCTTCAAAACTAGTGATGTACCGGACTCACTATCCGGGTCCGGCCGGATATTGCCATTTTTGTCTGATATCCGGATCCGGCCGGATTCTAATTTGAAAAAAAAGTCCGGGTCCGGTTCCGGCCGGATTCTAATTTGAAAAAAAAGTCCGGATCCGGGTCCGGCCGGATCCTAACAGAGATCCGGCCGGACCCGGATCTAGTTAGTAAAAAGGAGCATACTAAAAAGTATTTTTTCAAAAACAAATTCTGTGAAAATTAATAAGAGTCATAATCGTCAGTTAAAATTAAACACCTACTATGATTGGTTCATTTTGTACACGTGACTAATTTACATTTGTTTACATTTAAACTATAAATAAACATTTCATGAAATGCAACTCTTTACATATGTTGTAAAATTGAAAACTTTGGAATGAATACTTGCCATTATTTATTGTTTAAAGTTGAGCTCAGAGAATATTTAGAGTTAATACGGTTGAATGTACGAGCCAATGAGAATCATATGACGAAATATTTCAAACTAAATACTGATGCAACAAAACATCAGAACATGACAGGCAGTTTATATGTAAGCAGTTAGTTAGTTTGGTGTGTAGCTTGAAGCAACAAAAAATCTTGAACGTTTTTGTGAATGCTTATTGTAAGTAGTGTTTTGTCTTAAAAGTGAATATTTCAACAGGTGTTTAATTGTTTAAATATTTAAGCCAGGTTAATAGTTTATTAAAAATTTTACAGTTTCTTGTTTACTAAAAGTTTTATTTAATTTTTAGTTTTTGTTTTAAGTCTTTTGATATAGATTTAAATAGCTTCCAGTTTTTAAAGTGTTACCAAAGTAATTAATAATTTTGTATATGCTAGTATTTCTTGTTGTGTTTTATATAAAAGATTCATCACTCAAAACTGTCGTGTCTGATTATAGAAAGTAGTCTCAGTTAGAATTTAGTATTTGTAAGATATTAATTAAATAAGGTAGGATCTAATTATGATGGGTAGTACTAATAAGTTAAGTGTACCACAATCAGTCCACAACTTTACTACCAAATTGTCAACCTTTGCTAGCTGTTCTACTGATTATTAGATTAAAGTATTTTTTTCAGTTTTTAAAAACCTCATTCTGACTCAGGCTTGTTTAAACTCACTCTAGCTAGTTTTATTAACTTAAACAGTGGCAACCCTGCTAGTTTGAAAATTTTTGGGAATTTTAGAAAATCTTTGACTGCCTCAGGCTAGTTTAGTTTTTTATAAAAACTCAGGCTAGTTTTCTTTTAGATTTTGAATGAGTTTGAGCTGATCCAGTTTTCAATATTTTGTAATTTTCTAGTGTATTTTGTTCAAGAACTTGATTTCAGATTTTTAATTGTAAATAACACCTAAATTTGTAAACCTTGAGGCTAGCTGTTCTACTTATTATTAGATTAAAGTTTTTTTTTTTCAATTTTAAAAACCTCATTCTGACTCAGGCTAGTTTATTCTAGTGATGTACCGGACTCACTATCCGGGTCCGGCCGGATATTGCCATTTTTGTCTGAAATCCGGATCCGGCCGGATTCTAATTTGAAAAAAAGTCCGGATCCGGTTCCGGCCGGACTCTTATTTGAAAAAAAAGTCCGGGTCCGGTTCCGGCCGGATTCTAGTTTGAAAAAAAAGTCCGGATCCGGGTCCGGTACATCACTATTCAAAACTGGCCCAAGACTCAAGTTTAAAAACTTCGCTATTTTTTGCTGCGCTGAGTTTACAATAGATAACTTGGACTTCAGAGGAATGTTTTCTTCATGATTTTTTGGTAACTCCTACAAACATGGGGTAACTGACCCAACCGGTTTAAATTGAAAACAAATTCACTAACTTCATTCTTGGTTAATAAATGTTTTGGAAACTTAATAATCTAACTTTAAACTTTATCAATATTGTCTATTTTTTTGCCGAGCCTAAAAGTTAAAATTTTGATGAATAACTACTAACAACAACATCCATTTTTTCCACATACTAAGATTTGTTGATTGACACACACCCAATTCCCTTGTCCGCTTTATAAATTATTAGATTATTGTCGTTTTAACTATTTTACTATATTTCTTATTTCAGAGAAATTCAAACAATTACTTATTTCAGGTTTTATTTACTATAATTACGTGCCAAGGATGACAAATTAACTTTCGTAGCAGTTTCTTCGTCAAAAAATCTAGATTTCAACATACACAGTTGTTTGTAAAAGCACTCAAATCTTGAAAACAAATCTTTATGAAAACAAATCTTTATCCACATGTTTTGGATGCAAAATATTAGTGCCAAGACTTAATACATAGCTCTCATGTTGCGTCAACAGTCGTTCAGAATAATAAAAAATATTATATCTAGCTAAAATACCAAAATTTTGCAATATCAATGTTAAATTTATAATTATTGTCCTTCATAATTTTACTTTTTTGTTGAGTTACAACTTTTTTCACATAAATAACAAATTTTTCAAAATCTTCTGGAAACATAACTGTCTTTATTTACTTGAGTAATTTGAAATTGCAGATTCAAGGTATTTATAGTTTATCTATTTTCAGAATTTCAGATTTCAAAAATATTTTTTTTACTTTACTAGATACCTTTAGTTTAGAGTTATTTATTCTAAACACAATACACTTTGGAATGACCATTTTGATACTACACTGTTTTAAAACCTTTAAGTGCATTTTTATTTTAATGCTTTTACTTTGAGTGAACATCAGCTTACTACAAAACTTGATAACTATATTTGTCATACTTCTTTTTCAAATATTGGAACGTAAGTGACCAGTATTTATGCTATAAGATATATAAGATAGACACACAAATTCAATAAAATTAAATATATTTCGAGTATTTTTCATCAGTAGAGTACAAAACTAACAAAAGATAAGATTTTACAAAATTATATAGTAATCAAGTAATTATAAAACAATCAAAATGTTAATAAAAGACTAAAGCAATTAGTAACAATTAAAATCATTTAAGTTTACTTACATTTTAATTAATCGACATTAAAACTGTAGAAGTATTTACCTAGTTTTAGTTATGTTTTGTATTACAGACTTTATCATTCTTGTAATTAGTTTGTGAATAAACTTAACCATAAAAGGTATATTTATTTAAAAACTATACATCAATATAATGACAATAACACTTATTAAGTATTACGAAAACAAAGAAATAGTATAATCAAAATCTTTTTGCTTACATAAAACAGGTTTCCCAAATAAAATACAAACAGCTTCTAGTTAAATCAAATCGAAAACATTACTACAAGTTTTAATAATTTGAGGTCTATTTAGATTATAACTGTTTGCATATGTTAAATTATTTAACAAATGTTCTGCTATGGATGAACGTTTAGATGCATTTAAATAAACTAAGAATTGTAGTTTGTACAGAAGTAAAATAGTATGTGCTAGCTAAATTTTTGAATGCATTATTAAATAAATTTATTTTTTTAGTTTTAGACCTATAAATCAATTTAACTGATTTTTAAATGAATAATATACCTATATAATAGAAAAATTAAATGTTTTTTAAAGTTAGCGACCAAGGGTTAGGGGTAACAGTGATAGTATAAAATAATTTAAGAATAAGCAAAAAAATATCAATAAGAAAAAAACGATTAAGGGTTAGGGGTAACAGTTATAGTAAAAAACAAAAAATTAATAAATAAATAAAAAAGTTACCGACTAAGAATAGGTTAACTGAGATAGAAAGAAAAAAATAAACCAACCCGTGCAAAATTTTTTTTTTTAAATAGTTGACCTTTTTTTTCCTGAATTTTAATTTTTTCCTGAATTCCTGATTTTTTCCTGAATATTAGACCCCATATTTAATACATTTATAATATTTACAAGTTAAACTGACCTTATTACATATAGAAAATTAAAAAATAAATATTTTAGAGTAGTTTTTAATAGAAACATTTAAAATTGTACTTTATTTTTATATCCAAAACTTATTCTAAGTTAGTTTATTCACTAAGTTTTTTTTTAGTTTACTGTTGGAAAATTATAAAAATCAAGACTAATTTATTGTTTTGGTTTGACTACTTACATCGAGACTACTTGGTTGGACTACCTTCACAGGTTTAAAGCACTTTATTACTTAGTGTTTGGTAGTTTAAAAATTTAAAGTTATAAGTATTTTAGCTTAACTTAAACTAGCAAATTGTTAAAAGTATTAAACTTTATAACAAAAAATGGGACTTATAAGTTAATTAGTTAAAGCCATTCTCTCAAAATCAATAATTGCAGTCATATGTTGTTAACCTATACTTTTCTAAGATTAAATAAAAATACTAAATTAGTACTGTTTTATATTATGTGTCTAACAATAATGATAAATATTTATTACCAAAATCTATAAGACATTATTTTTTTTTTTACTCGACCACTACAACTGTAAGTGGTTTTCTACTATGTCATTATTTTCAAAAAGAAATTGTATCATTTTTTTTAAAATTAGATATTTTTAAGATATGCTTTAAAAATTCTAAAACTTTACAAGTCTGTTTGCTTAATAAAGATTATTGTGAACATTAAAGGAAATTGTTTAATTTGAAAATAAATGTTTAATTTATAATTAATTAATTTTATTCTGAATACAATGTATAATTTTACAAAATACTTCTATATTAAAAACTGTAGATCAGGGGTCGGCAGCCTTTTTAAGTCGCAGGCCGCACTCTTTAGAAAAAATTTACCGCTGGCTGCAGTTGTTTTAAGTTATTATAGTAAATAACATGAAAACACTGTTTTAAACCAAAGTTGTGACAAAATAAGTAATAAAAGAGTATTAGTTAAGAGTAGTCATTGTATTAAAAGCCTAATTGTAATATATACTACAAAAAAAGTTTTAATACTTTAAAAAGTTATATTTCTAGCTAAAAAGTACCCTTAAAGCAGACTCTGTTTAGAAAAACTTGAAAAAAAAAGACTTAATTTAGGTGTACTTTAAGTCCTAGCAACACTTTTTAATAATTTTATTAGGATATTCTCTTAAGGTGATGTGACAGAAGACAAAAAAAACATCATTTTTGTATAAAGATTTAGTACTAAATTTATAAGTTTCAATAAGCAAACACTTATTAGTTATATATAAAAGTGTTTAAATATGTTGTACTTGTTTTACTTTTTCTATATGTAACATAGCATTGCGTAGCACAAATTAAACTAACATTTATTGCAGTCAGTTATTTTTTGTTGTTGGTATAGAAGTTATAAAAGTGTTTAAGTAAAACATATAGACAAATTTTCAATTTTGTTTTTATCAGCATATGTTTATCTTAATTAGTACAATGGAAACATATTGGTTGATTCATAAAAAACTTTACTTCCTTCTTCTTATCATAACACTTCATTATTTATTTGTGTTTTCTATGTATTTTTTTTTTTAATTTTTAGTTAATTTTATTGTTTTTCAAATAAGTCAATCTTTGAACACAATTTTTAATGTTTTTAAAAAGGGATTTACAACTTTTTTAGACATTGGGCTAAATGTGGCAGCATTTTGTACATAAAAGGTTAGATTCGGTCGACATAGATTTTAGCTGGTCGTAACACATTTATAAAACTAAATAATAAAGATAAATATGTCTACAGAAAAAGCTATACAAACAGGTTCCAATAGAAAACAACGTAAAATCTAAAACAAAAACTTTAGTTACAATTAGTTAGACATATAGTGTTTAATGCATTAGGCAAGGTTAACAAACAATGTCTCTGTAAAAGACTAGATAAAAAATTATGTATTTCAAGAGTTTTTTTTCAGACTATCATTTATAAAATTGAAAAATTAAATATTTCTAGAGATATAAACCAAAAATATTTAAATAAAGTGTATAAATTGTGAAAAAAAATACAAAGACTTAAATAATACTTAAACTATGACTACGATTGCAAATTATCGATATTATTTAAGGTAAAAGCTTATGAAATATTTGTATTATAAAGTATTATACAAATAAATAAAGTCAAAAATAAAACACCGAACAAGGGTAAGGGGTAACAGTAAAAAAAATAAATAAATGAAAAATAAAAAGCCACAGACCAAGGTTTAGGGGTAGCAATGATAGCTAAAAAAAAATTAAGAAAAACTAAAAAGTTACCGACCAAGGGTAACAGTTAAAGTAAAGAAAAAAAACTTATAAAAAAAGTTCAACCCTAGCAAAAGTGTCCCTTCGTGTAATAGTGTCTTCGTGCATAAGTGATCCTTAGTGCAAAAATGAGCCTTCGTGCAAAAGCGTAATCGTACAAAAGTGTCTCTTCGTGCATTTTTGACACCTACCCGGGTAAAGGAAAAGGGTATAAACACAAAATAAAGAAATTATGACTGAGCTTTTTTTATAGCTCAGACTGACCTTTAAATATGCTTCTCTTTAAAATGCAATCTTTAAGAAACTTATAAAAGCAATTGTTAAATTCCTTGGTCGTACTTATTTAAGTTACCGAAAAAAAGTTATTATCCCTTCAACTTTTATATTAATATACAGCTGTTATACTCGTGCCTTTTTCGTAAAGAATTTTCAAATCAATTCTAAAGATCGTTTTTATTGTATTTTTAGAGAACCTAAAGTTTTTTAGTCTGGTTTTAGTCATTATTTTATATAATCTTTTAATTTGACAAAAAATTAATCAGAAAAATATTATCAACCTAATTATCAGACTAAAGTAAAAAATTAAGAGTACTAAAAATTATAATTTTTTATGATCTTATTTTTAAAATTAAATCATACACATAAATTTTTCTGTATTCTATCTATGTAAATTTCTGTATTCGATCTGATGCTATATACAAGTTTATATAACAACATTAAACACAACTTTCTGATTTTAGTTTAGACCAGTTTACATAATAAGTATATGTACTTATTCTGCTTATTTTATTCTCATTTATCACTTTATAATCTAAATTTTAAACAATTTACAGTGTTTAATGTGCGTTTTGTGTATGCTTTAATGTTGTCAGATACTTTTTAGTTGTTGTATATTTTACATTATCTATTTTTAACCGTTTTTTGTTTACTTAGTTTTACACTATTCGAATTTGACTAATCCATAATTAATGTAACTATGCTTTAAATAATTTTTTTTATACGGGCAGTGATGACTGTTTAAGACAGACTCAAGGAAAAAGCTATTAATTTGTATATTTATAAACGATATTGATAATTAACACAAATACTATTGTTGATACTTTTTGATTTGAACTTTTTTACAATTCTACAAGCTATTAAGTTAACAACTTTCGCATTTAGTAATTTACTTGATGGGTCAATGTTTCTTACGGCATTTAGTTATAAACGTATTTTACTAAAAAAATAATATTGAAAAAATATTACAGTTGCCATTGAATAAAACGATTAACAATAGAATTTAACTTTAAATTTTATATAAAAATACATATGAAAATATATTATTAAACAAAAATACATTACTATTAGGACTAAAACATTTTTTAAAAACAAAACAGAACTTAAATCAAATAAAACAAACATAAAAACTTTAGTAAGTAGAGTTTCATAATCATTTCAATGTATATTATTACTAGTTAGGAACCATTGCTTTTGAAGACACTTTGATTACCTATAAACTGTCTATGATAAACAAAATAACTAATCAACGACTTAACTTCGACAAAGTATCTAAAAAAATCTTATCAATTAGTAAATAAAAAAGTAATATTATATTAAACATAAGTCAGTTTAAGGTTTTAGACAACTTAATTCTAATATAGCATAAGACCAAAATTTTCAATGATAAAATGTTTCTTTTTCTCATATATTATAAATACATTTTAAAATATTTCAAACAAAAAGTTATACTAATGTAAAAATAATATCACTACAAATACCCGATCGTATAGTTCAATTTAATTTTTTTATTTGATATCATTATTAAAACTAAAATAATTTATTTTATTTTCTGATTAGAATTTCCTAATTTTACAAACTCGATTTAATTTTCACAAAATGCTAAAAGTTTTTCTGTGATTAACTTTCTGGTTTTCTCATCTTGACTGTGGAAAGTAATTTTTGTTTCGTCTTCCGCACTTTTCAACGAAAACAAATTCTAAATAAAACATTGGTTAAGAGAGGTTTACTGATTGACTGAAGAAGAAAAAATCAAACTTACCGTTTTTATTGTTTTATTTTCTCTGTCTAACTCTGGTTGCCCAAAACATTTATCCTAAGTTAAGTTTATCATTACTACATAGCAAATACATACAAAAATTAACTATTGTTTTAACAAAAATACTACTTACTAATATCTGATATACTAATATTAATTTCAAAAGCATGTTATGTTCACAACAATGTAACTATTTTGGTAGTTTCTTAACCGTAGTAATATTTCATAGAACGGTTTAATTATAAAGTTAGTTATTGTATTGATATAAAAATAAATATCCTAAAAATATATTATTCTATTTAATCTGTAAAAAATGAAACAAAAACTTACTTTTTTTAAACTTTTGAAAAGACTATCTAGCTCTATCTTTCCACAGCAAAGTAGCTTATTCAAACTAATTTGCACAATTTTTGAAGATTTTTCCTGAAAATTTAAGTAGGTTGAAAAATTAACAATGTTTAGTGTATATGTAATACTTTTGTTTGATTAGCCTTAAACCTAAAAAATTAGTGAAAAGATATATAGAACGAAAAATATACAAATTAGCTCTACAAATTATAAAACACGTTTAATAAATCTGCGTAAAAACTTAACAAGATAGTTTTTTAACCTGTAGAACTTTATAAAAATTTAACTTATATCTTTATGAACTTAACTTGTTTTCTACTATTTTGTTTTGTTTTAATGGCATAAATTATTTTAATGGGTTAAAGAGATGTATATAAACGAGTTTTAAACAGATAAAAATGTTTTATCTATATAACTTATTAAGTAAAAATAAATGCTTAAACTTATAAACAACTTGTTTAACTTAAATATTAAAAATGGTGCTTCTTTAAATAATGTGATGTTTTCTTTTGAACTTTATAAGACTAAATTTGGACTAGTATTATCTTAAAATTGAAATTAATAAGGAATAAACTAATAAACATATAAAATTAACCAGTCCGAAAAAAAAGAATCATTTGAAAACAAAAATATATATAGAGCAAATTATTGACTGCTAAGTGTAATGTACAAAGTTTCTGTAGATATTAATAATATTTAATTTTTATATAATAAATCATTATAATTCCACAATTATTTAATTTAGACTTAAAATATAACGTAATAAAAATGTCAAAAATTTGCAAATAAGCATTCTTTAAAGTAAATTTTACAATTGAAAACTAACAGGTACAGACAAGGTATGCTTATTGTCCATTGTGGTTATTTGAGCGG
The DNA here is from genome assembly GCF_965202585.1 of Thalia democratica. Lineage (NCBI taxonomy): Eukaryota > Metazoa > Chordata > Thaliacea > Salpida > Salpidae > Thalia > Thalia democratica. The sequence goes on from NC_139165.1 coordinate 68,828,213, forward strand.
TCATGGAAGAAAGATAAGCTCCTGATGAAGTCATTTTCGGTACCAAAGATGATGCTAACTAAATTTTTATAAATACTAATAAAAATATGAAAAATACGCATTTTAAGAAAATTACAGACAAGATTTATATAAAATTCTCAAACCAGTCTAGGACACAGTCAATTTATTACTTGTTATTTTTTTCCCTGCACCATAGTTACAAAAATCAAACGATGGTTTAAAAAATCTACAAGTTTAATGCATACTAGTTTAGTTCAAAGCGCTTTCAGACAACAGTCCGTCTTCAGTGAACTTATGATAAACTCTATCATAAGTTTATCATAAGTTCACTGAATACTTAATAAAACTTACACAAAAAATTTAGCTTTCAAAACGCTTTAAAAGCAATAATTTTTTTTTATGTCTTAAAATAAAATAATTCCAAAGATATTTAACATAAAAATTTTGCATAAAAACACAAAACTTCAGAAAAAAGTAACTAAATATGTCCACACCTCGGGTTGCAGGAATACTTTTTCGTGGGATCGGTTCAAGTTCACCTTGACGACGGAGTTGGGGTGAACTGCATGGGCGTGCGGAGTGTTGATCCTCCAGTCGGTCCTATGCTGCCTGTCCGTTGGGGCGTGGAGGTAGTTGGCGGGCGCGAACACCCGTTTCGGGACCAGCTTGTCCAGCATGATGGTGGACGTCTTGGCGTCCAGCCTTTTGTCCATGGGCAGGTTGTAGACGCGGGCCAGGACGGGGTGGAAGGGCGCCAGTGCTTCCGTGTGGGAAAAATTAGGATCTGAATTTTATGGTATGTATTTTTTCTAAACTGATAATGACAGTAATATAATTTTTACATTTATACTTATAGTGTGAAAGCTAAAAAAAAAACAACTATTATCTTTAGTTTACATATAATTTATGAACATGCTAAAATATAACGAAATGCTTTAACTTAGTTAAAAACTATAATTTACTTAAGAACTATCTAAAACTGTAATTTATATATGAAAGTATAAACTTATACATGATTTTTATAATTTACTATATGCTAAAATTTTAAACTTAAAACATGTGAAACATTTTATATACATAATTCAAAGATAATCTTTATAATCAAAAAAAGTAACTACAAAAGACCAATTTACACAAGTCATTTAAAGAAAAGATTTAAAAAAAAACTTAACCTTTCACTTAAAAGATTACTTAAAAAAATAGAAATTAAGAATTAGAAATACAGAAATTAAACTTAATTTTTGACCCTTATATCAGGGTTTCTTAAAGTTTGCGAAGTCCCCCTTTGGAGCCGATTTAGGCTATCAGGGGGCAATAACTAGAAAGAAGGCAAACATTAATTATTTAGATAAAATTCAAATATCTAATAAAAGGGTCAATTTATTTTTAAACTTACACGAAACAGGCAATCATGAAAATGAGTTTGGGTAATCCTGGTTTACTTTAATGTCTAGGTATACTATGCTATAAAATTAAGCTGTACAAGTAAACACTGGTTAAGACACAGAAAAAAAAACAGCATAACTGATAATCGCTATTATGAGTTAAATCTTAGACGAATAAAAGGCTGTTTAAATTTTAAAACAGTTGTAAAGTAGTACCTTTTTTATGTAACTTATGCTTTGCTCCTATTTGTTATAAAAGTATAATCAACAAAAACATTGGTGTAAGTCAACAAAGCCGAGGCCTGGACTTTCGTATGCCGTGAGACAAGCTCAAGTTAACATAAAGTTCGAATTGGTATGATCAAACCTTATGTTAACTTGAACTTGTCTCACGGCATACAAAAGTCCAGGCCTCGGTTCTGTAGATCGAATTGATATGATCAAACCTTATTTAAAAAGTATAGAAAACTATATACAAATTTAATAAAAAAAAATATTTCTTAGTTCTAGTTTTAATGTATTTAAAATTAGTATAAAGGTTGAAAAAAGCTTTTGCAGCTAAGTTCGTTTGACTAAAAAAAAATACATAAAACATATATATTTAAGGTGATTTACATTAAAACAAAGCACAATTAATTTGAGTACAGTTTTAAATACAAAGCATATACTTTCTACTTCTCTACATAAAATTATCTATCCTTTTATAATAATTTTTTTTAATCAAGTGTGATGTTGTAAGTTATAATGCAAATTAACATTGCTTATGATTTTAACATTTTGTTAGTAATTCAATAAAATCTTTTGAAAAAGGTGACTGACCAATAAACGTGATTGCGTTATTGGTGTTTTTACCCCACATATTCATGAAGTGAACTGCATCTCCCATTCTCAGTGAAGGATGACTCGCAAATACGAGACAAGGTTGTTTGAAGTCTTCTGTTTTACCATCTTATTAAAAATGTTAAGATGTTATACGGTTAAAACTATTTTGTCAATGAATTTTTAAAGACATAAATAAAACTTTTGTTATGTAAGAACTCAACATAAAAAAATTGCAATACATTGCGTACAGTATAAATTAAACAGTATTATTGAAAGAATAAAAACTAAATACTTTTTTTTTAAATCTAAGCAAAAGTAGGTAAGCAAGTTTAGCATAAATTATATTATGTCATTTCTAACAATTTAACCAAAATATTCAAAATCAAAAAATATCACTGCCCTTACTTTAGAGTTGCTCTGTTATTTACAACAAAACAAAACTACAATATATATGAAATTAAGATTAGTTCAAAATTAATTAGATTGACCAATTTATATATTTCATTTAATAAGAACTATTTTCGAATTACATGAAAAACTATTTTAACTTTCTACTGAAATTAATAAGACTGACGTTACTAGCATTAATGTTATCTTCTAATATTCAAATTGGTGGATAAAACTACTAAACACCAAACATTAAATTCATACCAAAACATTTCAATAAACTTTTAAGTTCTACTCAACTACTGTGTAAATTAAAAAAAAATTTAACTCAATTATTGATCACTGGCGTGAATAGTAAATAGCAAAGTAAAATGGCGCATTGAACGCATATTGCATAAAATTTCAAAACTTATACCAAGTATTTAAAATAAATACTTAGTTTAAGGTTTATTGAACAATCATATGATCTTAATGCTTCAAAAGTACAAACTAAATAAGTTCAAAAATTTAAAAAACTTCTATTAAGTGCAAAAGCTAAAAACTGTTTACAATTTAAAATGTTTGCAGGGTTGTCAAAGGTTTTTTGTAAATTTCTTCGAGGTTGTCGGAATTTCCTCCAGATTAAAAAAAAACGAGTTTTTTTGTTAATTTTAGTATAAAATTAAATTTAAGTTAAAAAAATGTCTTAAATAGTATTACAACATTGAAAAGATACTGTAAAGATATTTAAGTGTGTTTTTTAATGAAAGAGATTTTAAATGATACAAAAATACAATCTTTATGATAAATTTTTGTAGTTAATCAAATTTCGTAACTTTACATTTAAAAAAAGTTTTAAATTCAAGGTTTTTTAAAGATTTTTGTCCGAAATTCTTGGTTTATTAAATTAAGGTTGTTTTTTTTCGAAATTTCTAAAATTCCATGTATTTCCAGGATTACAGGTTTATTGGGAACCCTGTATATATAGATAAACATTATAAAAAACTGAAACACGATTTATACATAATTCTTGTAACGTAAAACTCACCTTTTCCAATGGTGATCTCTGTAAAAAATAACACCTTAGTATTTAAATCATATAAAGTAATACCTTAAACTTATGCCATTAACTTATTTTTGTAATTTACTGATAAAATGTGTTTAGTTCGCTTGTTAGATTTTCTGAATTTTTTAATAAAAGAAGTTATACATTTATGTGATCAATACAAAAATTGCTTAAAATAAAAATAGCGAATACTGACATTTTTCAAAGTAAAAAAGACTTTGTTATACCTTCAAAGTGGCTGTATTGACACTTTTGTATAGGTTCTATTTATTTCATCTTTTAAGTAAAACTACGATATTAAAAAAATTAAAACTTTTTTTACTAATATTATTGTATCTTATCTAAAGTTGATATTAGGCTACATAAGGTATTTGTTCAACTAAAACCTTTCTTGAGAAAAAAAAATTCACTTGTCTACGTTAAGTTAATAAACAACAGTATACTATTAAAAGCTACAACAGTAAAAAAATCTAACACACAATGTTACTTTTGTAAAATAGTACCATTGAATTTTTTACCCGGATAAAAAAAATACTAACCTTTAACACTAGCCTTAACTTTAAGTTTACCCAATTCAACAAGTTCATTGTGATGAAACGGCGGTTGAGGCTGGTATGCGTGATTGTGCCTTTCGGCTTGAAGCCTGAAAGAATATTTTGTTAACTTAATAAAATAACCACCTATAATTTCAGAAAACTACCATTCCGCATATATTTGCGAGAAAGAGAGGCATCCTTTGGCGGTGGGCGAAATGAAGTAGATGGTAAAGTCCCTGTTGCTATCAATGACGCTCGACTCACTCAAGCGTGTAATGAGGTCGAGGACGACACCACACGGCTGCGTTGGCACCAACATGTTTCCTCCCCTGTCCATCGTCACTTCTGTAATAATTGAAAACACAATTAAGTTTTGTCTACTAAGCAATAAAACTGGTAATAATAAAAAAATTAAATAATTATATACCAAAACTGTATTTTGAAAAAAAAAGTTACAGACATCTACTGTATAAATAAATGAAGTAACAACTCACTCAAACTGTCGATGAAGGCGTTAATGTTGTGATGCACATCGGTGCCATGGGCTTGCGTCATGCCAGCAAACAGTAACGCGTCGGCATTGCACAGTGGCTTCTCATCGATGAACTGTGGGTGGCTGATGAACTTTGAACTCGACGACATGTATGCTATCTGTTGGCAGAAAATATTGGTCTAAATTTTCGGTGCTAGTTTTAGTAGATGATTTTAGTTTTGTGACTACCTTTCTACAACCTTATAGCAATAAAAGTTAGAGGAATTCTTAAAAAACTAGAACAAAAATTTAAAACTATTGAAAAGAAAAAACTTGTTGTCCTGAAACAAAAGTACATTTACTCACATAATTTTTGAATCAGTATAAATTATATTACTTAACAAAATCATGAAATAGTTTAAATACTTGAATAGTTTGTTGGTAGTAGGATTTTTTTACCGGACAATGATTTAGAAGTTTTACATTAGTAAGTATCTATAATGATCTTTGACTACATAGCAGTCTTTTTCTTTTCCAGAAAACTATTTCTATTTTTTCTTTATTGCATAATTCGAAAAACTATTTTTATTACATTGATTTTTAAAGTTTTATATGATCTTTTACTTTAGTTATAAATACCTTACTATCAGCTTACATACAAGGTGGCCACTGGTTTTAAGAAATTTCTTCCAGGTTTTCTGAATTTCTTCCAGGTTTTTAAAAGTACATGTCTTTTGGTCTATTTTTAGTTTAAAGTTAAGTTTAAGGTAAAAACTGTGTTAAATAGTATAACAATTTTAAAATGATACTGTAAACAGCTACTTTAAATGTAAAAAAAATTGATGATGTCAAAAAGTTTTATCTATATGATAAATTTTTTGTGTCAAATCAAAATTTTACTATTTAGCATGTAAAAGTTATTTAATATTCCAGGTTTTTTTGGTCTAAATTGTCAAATTCCAGGTTTTTCCAGGATTTCAGGTAAGGTAGCTACCCTGTGTATAGTACATTTAGTTTATCAAGCGCATAACTAATATTCTATATACCTAGATTTTATTCCAATAGCCTTATAGTACACTTTTAATGCTTTGTTTAGAATAGAATTTTTTGTAAAAGCAAAAAATAAAAATAGCATTAGATATTATTTGTGTTTATTTACTTGTGATGTTTGCGAAGGCATGAAAAAAATTGTAAAGTAATATGTTTTTTATAAAACTTTATAAAATTTTTGATTTAATTGTAGATATTTTTAGTAAAGTTTACTATTTTTTTTCACCTTAAGCAGAATCTTCTTTTATCAACAGGCTAATATTTAATTGTACATGTATTAGGTGTGGAGATGTCAGCACATGCTTCAGTAACAATATAGTATTCAAAATAATTTATGGTTAAAACTTGTCGTAAACACAAAAAAAATGCTATAATTTTTTTATTTCACCTTTTCAAAATCTGATTGTATGGTCCAATTGCAACTACCAATTGAATAACCCGATGGATGTGCTGTGATTCTCAGAGCTCCAAATATTTCCTGATTAATATTTTGTTTTAACGATTAAAATTGTAGGTAAATTTACAAACTACATTACATTTTCTAATGCTTAGTTTTTGTAATGGAATATTCACATTTTAAAACAACTAGAAAAAACTTTAAACAGAAAATTGTATAAAAAAACTTGTTGAATCGAATAGGTTGTAAAAACAGAAACATTTGATTTTTTATTGAAATAAAACTAAATATATGTACAACTATCAGCTAGCTTGAAATTTTTTTAAATAAAATACTCTTAGAAAACAACAAATTTATAAAATTATGAAAAATAGTGTTATTAAACAAAATATAACTCTAATGAGTAGAAAAATACTAAATTTATTTTAGTGTTACAATCTAGTATACGTTTACAAACTTAACTGACATAAACTTCATTATAAGTTATTGACTTAATCTTTTGTACACTTTTGTAAATATCCTCTTTACTGTAAATGCTTCTCCACGAAGGAAAATTGTTTTCCCATTTTTGCAGACAGTCAGGTAGTGTTCTAAGGTTTAAACAATGTATCATAAAACTAAGATTATTTATAATTTTTTGTTAATTCTTTTTGTTTTTCCTTACTTATACCTACAGGGTTGCCACTTGTTTTTCAAAAATTTTTGTAGGTTTTCAAAATTTCTTCCAGGTTTTTAAAAGTACACATTTTGGGTCTATTTTTGGTTTAAAGTTAAGTCTAAGGTAAGAAACTGTGTTATATAGTATAAAAACATTGAAAAGATAACATAAAGCTAGTTTAAATATGTTTTTTAATAAAAAAATTTTTAATGATGACAAAATTTTTTTATTTATATGATAGATTTTTTGGGTCAAATTGAAATTTTACTACTGAACATGTGAAAACTGTTAAAATTCCAGGTTTTTTTCAAAATTTCTCAAATTCCAGTTTTTTCCAGGTTATTTTTGCCTAAATTGTCGAATTCCAGGTTTTTCAAGGTTTTTCCAGGTAAAGTGGCAACCCTGTACCTATAAATAACAAAAACTTACAAAACCGTAGAAATGTATCATATTTTCAAAAAAAAAAAAAGGGAAGTCTTTTTACAAAAGTATTCTGTAAATATTAATGGCTATGTAGTATTAAATATTTTCTAATACAAATTATTAAAATATAAGTAGTTTTTCGAAAAAAAGTATCATAAAACATACCTATAAAAAGAATTAATAAATTGTAGTGGTAAACTTTAGAAATAATAATTTGTTATCTGAGTGATGAAAACAAATATCTATTATGTAAATATTCATAAACGTAGTTTTATAGAAAATCTTGTTGAACTTTTGCTTAAAATTACACCAACATTCCCACCGGTTTAGCTCTAATAAAAACCACCTGCAATCAATACAAAACTTGTGGTGGAAAAGTGAGTAATGTGAGCTAGTGGTTTTTTAAAATTAACCTTTTTGTTAGAAAGGTTAATTTTTTAAAAGAATGGTTTGGTTTTACAGGTAGCTGCTGTTTCAGCTTAAACTTTAAAAAAACATTACGCTGACTTGAAATAAATTTCAGTGGTTCGAGATTTTTTAGATATGGAGCAGAACTTAAACAACATATTGTATAACAAATAGAAAAAAGTTTAAAATTGATTATGTACTGTACATAAACAGAAATATTAAACATAATCAATGACCGGTCAAATATAAGATCTAGTATAAAAATAATTCTAAAAGTTCAAAAATTGTTATGATTCAGTCACAGAAAATTTAAACTACTTCAAATGAAAAGAAAATGAAACATCATTAAGTACAATTAACAAAACCATAAACTTGGAAAAAAAAACATTTCAATAAACGCAACCCATTAGGTAAAAAAAATACACAAACAATATGATAATAACCTATTCATGTGCAGTTCTTAGATATAAGAACTGCAAAAAATCTTCAAAATGCAACATAATAAAAATTATATTGATCTTTCAAAGTATGCTTGTAGTTCGAAGCTTAAATACATTGATATATAAATCGCTTGGGAGAAGATGTGAAGGAACCCATGTAAAGACAATGGTAACAATCCGGCGTACATACTGTAAATAAAAGAAACTACTGCTGTTAATTTTGCGTTATAAGACAAAAACTGTTTTAAAAATAATAATGATCTCGTGCTAAACTTTATACATATGAAAAATATTAGCAAACTTAATTTAGCTTTAAAGTCAACTCAATAACTTTCTAACAATAACAGAAATATTTTAAAACTTTGTAGTTTTGACTTGTTGTTTTAAGATTTGTATTAGTATGTCTTGTACTTATTTAAAACTTTATGAAATTACATTGTCATGCTTTTTTGTAGTTTGTTAAGCTTTGCAGTGTGCCTTGTTTTTATTTTTAACTATCAACTACCAAGAAGCTGACAAGTTCTTAAAATTAAGTGTAGTTGCTATTGTCTACGTTTAAAAAATAAACTTTTAATTAAGCCCACCAAAGTGGGCTCAGTTACAAAATAAAATTTGCAATAGTTGTATAAACATAAATATTTATTCCTTCGATTATATTTTGATTTATACTGCTGTAAAAATAAATTATACCACCAAAGTAAATTCAGCAACAAAAATAATTATTTGGTTTTATTAAAAATAGTTTTATATATAAACAAGTTTTGAATGAGAAAAGTAAACAATTACCTGTTATATAATACTTTCTTTTAACAAAACACTACTTTTCTTTATGAAAAGAATTAAATTAAACTAATTAACATATGATTTTGATTAAATTTTGATTAAATTTTGATTAAATTATGTATGTTAATTTATAGTTTGTTTTACAACTAGTTGTTCTAATTAATTAAATATGAGCATTAAAATATAAAAAATTGGCTGATTATCCAGTATCATTTTACTAGTAATAATAGTTTTCTTATAAGTAAATCTGCTTGACTCTGATTGAAATACAGATTTGTCTTTAGCTGTTTTAGAAAACATTTGTAATTCAAATATGCTATTTGAAATTAGTAAAAACCTGTACATGTTTAATAACTTGTGTAAACACAATTATTGGAAGAAATTACGTACTTCAATTGTATTTAACAAATCGATTTTAGTTTTTTCTTTATCTTGTTTCAATTAATAGTTTCTTTTATAGTTTTATTATATTCAAAACTTTTTTCAACCTAATGTTTAAAAGTATTTTAGTTTTAAAAAACTATGGAGGAAATGAAATAATTTCCCTTAAATAATTTTCAATTTTACTGTATACTTTTAAAGTACTTTGGTAAAAATTCATCATTGTTTTTAAAAGGTGATCACGTTGCAATAGACAAGATTTTTTACACAATTAGTGCATAGTATTCTAAAAAATTAAAAATGAGCAATTCATCTATATTTTAAAACTCTAATCAAAACTGGCCAAAATTCTTATGTTTAATTTCTTTAATTGTATACATTTTAAATACTATTGGAAAGCTTTGACTTAAAGTATCATTTATAAGCTTTCACTAGAATTTAAAGTTTAATTTAAAAAAAAGCTCTATTGTTAATAGTTTTTATTATTATTAAATTTTAGTACATCTCTTTTCAATAATATATAATATCGATTACTGCCTATTTAATCATTTTAAAAAAGTATTACTTTAAATGTAGTGATTATAAAAAACTAAAACAATCAATACTATACAAATTACTATAAACAAAAAACATATTAAATTTCGAGTAACTTTTTATTTGATGGATGCTTCCACATAGAAGACTGCACATCTTTGGGATACTTTTTGCAGTTTTCCACCAAATCTTCCATCAAAAGTCTAGAAAACATCAAAAATTTTATATAAATTTTTAATATATATTTAATATAAAACATTATAAGAATTTTTTTCTTAAATATAAAAATAGAGCTAACCTTCCAAACTCTTTTGTTGGATCAGTTGCAAAAACTTGTCCTTTAAATCCAGAATGCTGTTATAAAAAGATATATTAGTCATTAGAATAACAAAAACATAACTAAAAAAGTAAAATCATATTTAGTAGATAATGGCCTTAATAGCCACCTATAAAAAATATACAAAATATTTCTTTCTTATTAATCTTTTTTATAACTTGATTCACGAGATAGAAAGTAAAAAAAATATATTATACTTTAAACAAACTGGAAACCTAAATTATTTCTTTTAATACATGTTGGAGTTTTATGTAACCTTGAAGTCACTTGTTTATTTAGAATCTTTTACTACAAATAAAATTTATTTACTCATATTTTCTTCGGATAAATACTTAAATTATTTCTTTTAATTAAATCAAACCTCAGTTATGTATGGAAGGGCATCAATGCTTTCAAAATTCGAAACCAAAATTATATCAACTCTAGAAAAATTGATAAAATCCATCTAAATTTTTTTTTTAGGCTTTATCATTAATTTACTGTATATTTTTTATAAACATTTACTAAATTCATTTTCAACTTACTTCAGGTGGGTTAAACTCTGGATTACTGTCTACAAAAGAGCGTTTGAGGATTTTCTTTATTTCCTGTATAAAAGTTATATAATAAAGAATCTTAAGTATTCTAAACTAAATATTATAAACTCATAAGTAAACTTACAAAATTACATAATCCAAGTGTTTCTTCTTTACCAGGAATATAATCACCAACTAAGGAGTTTAGTCTATAAAAAAATATGAAAAAAGTAACAAAATTCAATTACAATTGAAATAAACTTAAGTACTAACTTTTTATCTGTTGTTAGAGGAAGGTAGTTATAAACTGGTGAATAGTCAAGACAGCAGTCAAGCATGATTGTGCAAGTTTTAAACTTAATGACAAAGCATTTAGTTTGTTCACTTGCTGACAAATTTAACTGAAATATAAAATTATTATTTTTGTTTTTCAAATCTAAGTAAAGACTTTTAAATATTGATTTTAAAACAAGTTCTAAAACTAAAAACAATTGATAACTTACAAGTTTCATATTGTCCTTTATTTTTTCAAGAAGGCAGTCAAATTATAAATGATGTTTTTATCAAACCTTTTTTGATAAAGGATCTGAAAAATTTTAAGTTTTATAAATATCTTACTTGCACAAAACAGAACTGCACGGCTAACAACAACAATACATGTGACATGGTTTATTATTTTATACAAGGTTTAAAACATTAAGTCAGAATTTCGTTTTGTTTTTAAGAAATAAAATATAAACGTTTAAAAGATAATAACTCTACTCTAAAAATTCAAACATAAAAAAAAACTAGAAAAGCTACAAATTACTTTCTGACTATATCACTTGAAACAAAGTGATGTAAAAAATCGAAAACTTTTTGAAAACTTAAAAAAAAACCTAGTTTGTATTAGCAAACGTTATTTTAAACATCAAAGCTTTGTTTTAAATGAATTTCCTCAATAGAAACTGAGTAAAGAAAACAATATTTTCTAAATTATTTTAGTTGAAGTAGTTTTACTTTAACTCTTACAATTTTTTTTTCTTCTGAATTTTGTTTTACTTTGTTTTAAAGTTATTTCAATTTTATAGTTGTTTCGAATTCACATATTTATTCAGTTTAGAAACAGGACTGTCACTCTTTGAGTCAAAAAACTGTCTTGAGTGACCTTAAACTGTTCTGAGTCATCCTAAGTTATTTCAAATGTTTGGTTTTATCTTTTAAATATTAATAAAGATTAAGCTCGTCAACAAAACTTGTTTCAATATAACAAAATATTGAAACTAAATCAACTAAATTTTATTCAAAATCTAGATTAAAAATATGTCTTGAGATTATTGATAAAATCTAAAAATACCCTGTGTTTTTCATAAAAACACAAAACTATGAGTTTTAATATAAAATTGGAGATATCCTGATATTTATAAAAAGTTTAAAATATTATGAGTTATCATGGGTATGTGGCAAACCTGTAGATATAAGCAAGCAAGAAGTTATCAAAGATTCAAATAATGAATTTATGAAAAATAAGATACCATTTTTATACCAAGTGTGTTTGTGTATTTGGTTTGTAATCCATATTAAAATCAGTTTTAATTTCAAAAATGATTTTACATCATGTCTTACTATTAACCAAAAATAACTATTATTCAAACAGGTTCGTTAGGGTACTTATAAAACCAGTGACCTTTGAGTTTACAGCTCAAAAAGTTCATTTATGTGCTAAACATCCCAAATACAACCAGTAAAAGATTTAAGATGATTTGAAGAAATTTTCATGCTAGCAAATATTGATTTTTTTAAAACAATCAAAATGTAAAAAAATGCGACATTAGAGTTTTCAGCTTGATTTATTTTTCACATGTGGCAATTGTCACAAAAAAAATATTGTGCACAATTTATGACTATTTAAAGAAACTTTTATGAAGGAACTTCTTGATTTTAGGTAATTTTTATCTTTTTTTCTAAGTTTTCTTCAACTTCCTGCTATTTTAAACTTTTGTAACAAGTAAACTAAATAAACAAAACTAATCAAAAAATGTTCTTATAGAGTAGAAAAATTATAAATATTTAGTTTTATTTAATTATTAGTAATTAAAACTTTAAAGTAATATTTATCTTGTTGATTCTTGAGTAAAACATATCTTAGTCCAGATTAAAATACTCAAAGATAGTCCTGCTTTTTCTAGTTCATGAGAATTGCTTTTATATATCATAACCAAGACAAGATAAGAATTTAAGACCACATTGGCTATAAACTCTGGGAATATAATAAGTTTCAGAAGATCTTGTTAAATGAACTGTAATTATATTAAAACAGCAATACAAGGCTAGAATTTAACCAGTAGTATATCTTTTTTGAACTTAAGCAAAAAAAACTCCTTAGTCATATATGTTTAACATCTAATATTTTCTCTGCTATTTTTATACTTTGTTTTGTTTTTTGGTACATGAGTTGACCACTGGGTTTCAATCTTGCAACGTCCAACTCAAAGAGTCTTAAAAACAGTTATTAGGACACCTATGCCATCAGCCACACTTTATGCTAAAACTTTTAACCTAACTTTTTTTTAAGCACCTTATTACTCTATTCTTAAAGATATAGTTTTACAATTAAAATGTACAAATCAAATTAGTTTTACCTCTACAAGCTCTATCCCAAATCAGCAAACCATACTTTTTTAAACATTAGTCTAACTCATTTCCTTTTTTTATGGTAGAAAAACAGACTTCCTCTTCCCTCTACAACAGGGGTCAGCAAAGTGTAATGCTAAATGCGGCCCTCAAAGTCAAAATCTGCGCCCTGCAAGCTCCTTTTCATTCAGTAGTATACACTTTAAAAACAATAAAAGTAAAAATTTTGTAGTAAAAACTTACAATTAGGCTCTTTATAAGTGCTCTAATAGTGCTATATTTATTATATTTTATCTTGAATAATATTTTTCTACTGATTACTAGAACTTTTTTTAAAGTGCGGCCGCAAGCAATTTTTTCTAGGAAAATTGGCCCGCGAGTTACATAAGGCTGCCAACCCCTGCTGTACAACAATAAACATAAATGGTAATAAAATAAAACTAATAAGAATGCTCATGAAAATTTATGTATTGGAAAGTTTTTAATTTCTGTATTAAAACGTTTTGAAAAGCAGTTCAGTAATTGGAATACTTTTATCATTTAATCAATTCAAATTTTATAAATTGTTAATTTCTCTTGTGATTGTGTACATAACTCCAATTTAAATATTTATTCTGTTTTTTGTCATGTTAATAAAATTTTAAAATTGTATTTTTCTAACTTGGGTATTACCAGAACATAGAATAGTATATACAAAAAAAAAATTTCTTTTAATCTTGAAATGTTTTTAAGTTTATCTGGAAATGTCATTAAGTTTAAAAAAATTAAGTTTACCAATTGATTCCTTCATTTCGCTTTTTAGAATAAAAGTGTATCACAAAATGTTTATCTATACTACAGTTTTGTCTAAAAAACTCCAAACTAATTTTTTTCTAAAAAGATTTAAAATTTTTATAAAATAAGTTAAAGTGAAACAAGAAATAATTGAAAAAAATGTTAAATAAAGTTATAAACAGTATCTCCTCCAATAACTTCAGTTAAAATTTTTTGACCTAGTAAAAAATCTTACTTTTTTGCAAACTTTTAACAATTTTTAACTTTATTACCCTATCGTAATTTAAAAAAAGTATTTATTTCAGTCGTCATCAACAAAGCTGAGATGTTTATGCCATCGATAAAAAACAATAAACTTCACCGCACGATCAACAACAACAGCATCAGAGACAACCTACGACCGGTTTCGTCCTTTTTAGGACTCATCAGGCAGGCTTAGTCGCGAGAAACCGCTGTTGTGAACTTAAGCAAGCGGGCATAAGTGCAAATGCACTGAATTGAGAATGCTCCGAAAATTGGGGCAGCCAAATTGTTCACTGCCCAACATCTAAGACATTGTCAGCTTGACACATTATTTTTTATTGAAGTTCATTGTTTATTATATATAATAAAATAAGATAGACATATTTTTACTCTAGTTTTGATATTTGATTTATTTTAACGTTTTACAAACTAAACACGAAAAAAGTAGTGCTATATACTATATATTTTATAAGTTTATATGTTGTTTAAAAAACTTTAACAAAACATATTGGTAAAGGTAAAAACAGTTATCTTATTTATTGTTTTTTTTTGTAATTTACCAAATATTTTTTAGTTTTTTTCTAAACTGTAAACACTCAGTATTTAGTGAACTATAAGAATAAAAAATTAAAAACATAACAATAATACTAAAAAAAATTAATGAAAACTTTATAACAAAAGACTTAAGCGTTCTGCTTCAACATAACCCAATTTTAAATTGCTATATAACCAAGATCAATTAATGTTTGCTTCACGTAAATGTATTTTCTACAAGCAACTAAGTGTATTTAAACCTTTCAAATAAACATTGAGTATTTTTGATGTAAAATTTAATTTTCTGCTAAAACTGCAATAAATATTAAAACTAAATATAATTATTAAAATTTTTAAAACATAACAATGCTACCTGTTCAAAAATCTCTTTTCATTTAAATTTTTTTCAATTACATTAATATTTAGCTTTAAGCAGTCTAGTTCAGGGTTGTTTTTGACTAATTAGTTATTATTCTATATACTTTAATTTTTAGTTTTATGATTTACAATGTGCCGTAACTCAAAATAAGTAAAAGCTTTGAGTTGAAATATTCGTTTACAATAAGTAGCTAGGAAGTCAAGAATCAAACAAATTCATTCTATTAACAAAAATATACCAACTACTACGTCATAAAATTTGCCTCAAACTGAAGTTATACCAGTTGGCATCTGACCATTTGAAGGTTACTTGCTTAAAATTAACTTTAGTATTATTTAATGAAAAAATCAACCATGAATAAAGCTTACAAAATATTACTCTAGCTAATGCTATTTGTTACAATTTTTCTTAATTTTTGTTATCGTTTGTTAATCCTTAATAACAAACTTTTATAATTTTGATTTTAATAATTTAAAAATAAATTGAAGCTAGAGTTTAAAAAATTTATAGGACATATACTTGGTAAATCTCAAAAAATTGTATTCAAAGAAAGTTGGCTATATAGATGCATTTTTTGCTTTAAGTCTGACTTAATTTTAATACTTCACCTAAAAAGAATTGTTAACATAATATTTCTACACTAAGCAGTTAAAATTCTAGTAAACGGCATTAGTTTACTTTTAATTTAAACGTAGTTAAAAGCAAACGACTTGTTTATAAAGTGATAAATGTAGACGATAATATAAAGTTATATAATGAGTACTGATTTTAATTTGATTATTGTCAGTATATAAAGTAATAAATATTTTTAGTTTATGAATACACAATTACTTTATATATAAGTATTGTGCTTTTTTAAATCTATCTAATAACTTATTACTCAATAAATTAGTCTTTTAGCAAACAATGGGACAACGAAATTGACCCGCAAAGCAAAAGTGTGTGATTCAGATGTAATGTTTAGTTAAAAACTAATGAAATCCTGGATCCCGCTGAGTACGGCCTTTTTTTTGTAAAGATCCGAGTTCGGGCGAATCCTACTTGAAAATCAAGATGTGGAACCGGATCGAAATCTTATAAAATATTTTTTTTTTTGAAAACGAGACTTTGTTTTCAAAAATAAAAAAATAAAACAAATTTATATCAAAAAGTTGCAACTAAGACATCAGTATAACAGATATACCACAGTCTTAGAACTTATAAAATTGTAATGGAAGCAACCCTAAACATGTTGTTTATTAAAATTTCTACAGAACGGAGGACGGCAAAGTGCGGCACACTAGGTATTCTGAGATTTACAATGAAGAGTAAAAAAAAGTGTCTTCGGTATAATAAAGAAAGGATGCTAAACTTAAACTTATAGAATTTGTAAAAAGAGTTTAATAAAAAAGGTCACACTTTAACAAAATCAACAGAGAATAACTTTATTTAATTCAAAAATTTAACTTGCCAACACGAAGTACCAGCCGACCCCTTTAAGAAAACAAATAAATAAGAACGACAGCTTAATTTCACATTTGAGTTTAGAATTATTAGTACCACAATTGGCCATATTTAAATTCAAAAAATAGATCAGAAACGGGCTGGATCACTAATTTGTAGAAGCAGTAGATCTTTAATATTAACATGATTACATAAAAATAAGTTTTGATGATAAATTTAATTTTTAAAATTAGATTTGTTATTTGTAGATACTTTATCAGTGCTTATTTATTACATTTTTTGTTTATAGTAGTATTTTTGAATCGATTACCACAACTAAATTAATTAGACGCACACTGACTTTTAAATATTATAACTAATACCTACAATATTTATTGATTTTTTAAGGCCGTAAATAATAAAGTATACATACGATTAATTTTTTAATTAAACATAATTTTAAAGACTATTAATTTGTATCAAAAAAACTGAATTAAAGCCAAGAGACTTATGTCAACGTAGTTAACATTTCTTAAAGTTTTTTTTCTTATTTCTTATCGTTAGATATAGGCGGAAAAATGTAAAATATTTCTATATATTAAAAAAAAAAATTATTTCATCATAATAAATTTCATATTTTCCAAACTATTTTGTTTTAATATAAAGTTTGAATAAAAATTTAATTTGTTTAATATATCTGAAAAAGAAAATGAAGAAATAATACGAAATAGTTTATGCGTGCCATAGTTCAGGGCTTTAGAACTTTTTTAATATTAATCCTTGTTTAACTTTTTTTAGAATTTGTTTACTGGTTTTAAGTTAACAAGTGATTAATTAATAAATAACAATTAAATATGAAAACATAAAGTGAATTTTTACAGGCTTTTATATTTAAAAGTTTAATATAAGCATTGTTTTTTATACCCACCGTTATAATTTTTTGAAAGCATGTAGATTTTATAGATAAATATTTTCTAAATCTTAAGGTTATAAATTTATGTTTTTCTATTAAAACGTATTTCTAAACACATGCAAGACGTCAAGTCATGATGATCAAAATTTAAAATTGTTTTATGAGCGCAGGTCCAACATTTACAACAGCGCATTTATATTGTGCTAGGCTAGCTGTTGCTTAATTTAAAAGAAAGTTACCTTAATTAAGGTCGTGTATATTGAGCAATAAAAAACATTTATTTGAAGTTTTATTAAGTAAGATGTAAGCACAATTTCCAAAAAATATCTGTATAGACCAAAATATATTAAATATTGTTAGAACTGCTGTAGTTGTATGGTTTCGGAATTTTTTAAATTCATAACATTATGCAAATGAGGTAAAGCAATAATACAGCAGTATATTAAAAACATTTATAATCTATACCCTTATCCCTAATTCACCTTACTCAAAGTTTTAAATATTTACCCTCAACCCTAATTCACCTTAATCAAATATATAAAAAATAAATTAAAATTGAAAGTTTTACTATTCAAAATTAAAAACATATATATATTAGTCAATTAGAAGTACCTTAGATCTGCAGCTGACGAAATGTTGTTTTAATCAAACGTAAGCGAAAAAATAAAATTGAAAAAAAAATGTAGAAATTTAGTGTTAAATTGTTAGTGAAAATTAATATTGTTTAATATCCTATATAATATACTAAGGTAAATTAATTTTTTTCTTTATCAAAGTTTTGTTAAAAAATAAAACTTAACTTTATTGTTTTAGGATTTTATAACAAAATCACCACATAGAATTTTAAGTTAAAACAAGCAAATCTTTATTAAGTTTTCAGAACTTTTTTTGAATGCTAGAAACTCTGCTATACTTTATAGATTTTTTTAGGCTGTATATCCAAAATTCATTAAAAGTTACTCGAGCATGATAACTTAAGTTTAAACAAACTTTAATTTTTTGTTTAGTCTTCTAAACTCTTTGTTTCTAAAGTTGTTGCAAAGTTTATTTATTTAAAACTACACAAATTCAAAATTTTTCAAAAGAAAGTGAAACGATAAAAAAAACATGTTGTTAAAGAAAAACTGAAAGTGTTTTGAAAATCAGAGTTTTTTTTTCCAATAAAAATACTTTTTCTTTAAAATATTGTCGCTGAATAATAATATATAGTTTATATAATAATGTATATAAGTTTATTCATTAATATTTACGCCTCTTGTGTCTAAGTTTAAAGCTAATTAAAAAATTGAATTTTGTACAGTTGATCACAAGAATAAAAAATATCTTCACATTGGCTTTATTAAAAACCTAAGCACTCTCATTCATAACTTCTTATGTGAATTTTTAAAATAAAAACAAATAAACAGTTTAAAAACTCATTGTGGACTTTATAAATTACTATATTTATTTATATATATTTATATTTTATCAATTTATCCTTAAACTACAATTTAAAAAAACTTTACCTAAATAATAAGGTAAATCACAGTGATCACATGATTGGATTGTTGATGTGTTTTTTGTTGTAGCAATGGTGGATACTTATTTGGGGATTTGAGCTTCATGATTTTCCCACACTTTGTAGTTTTTGGTGTTGAAATTTTAACCTTGTGAAATGTCACCATGACTTTTTTTCAATAAAGGGATACAATTAGGTAGCATTTGAAATATTTAAAAGTTTTAAGTCTGCCTAAAATGGTTTGTTTAGTTAACAAAAGTACTAAAATTTGGGTTTTACACACGAATTGTTTTACAAAATTTGTTTTATAAACTTTGCAAATATATATACTTTGTATTGTGCACATATACAAATCTCAGGATGACTCAGGAGGACAGTTTTAAATGTTCATAAAAATTTAAGTACAGTTCAAGATAAAGAAAAAATGAGGATTTTTTTTTTAGAATGAGATTTAATTGATTTAAGTTCAATACTTTATTGTTTTAGATAATCAATTTTGTTCAAGAACATGACTTTTATTGATTTGAATTTTTTTAGCCTTGCAACTATTTCTCCTTTGCAACTATTGCAAGCCTTGTTTTTGTTTTAAATCTGTAAATAATATTTATTATGGTTTAGTTTGAGTTTATATCAAACTATTTAATTATAATTGAAGTTATTAAATATTTTAAGTGAGTGTTTTTTTGTAGTAATATTAAAGTTATTCATCTAAATGTCAAAAAAGTTCAGACTATTTCTATTATGTATAAAATTAACTAACATAATTACATAAAATTATCCACAAATTTGTTTTTTAATCTCAAAAGGTTAGAAATTTTGATTTTGAATCTGAAGAATACACGTATAACCTTTCTTTTAATCATTAAGAAGAAAAATTAACATGAGGTAAAAGTAGTTTGCGCTAGACGCAAAAATATTTTAAAGGATTTAAAGAAAAATCAGTGTAACTCAGGGAAGTTTCAGGTCACTCAAGGCAGTTTTTGGTCACTCAGGACAGTTTTTTAATTCCAAGAGTGGCTACCCTCTCTAGTAAACAAGAAAACATTTTACTTTTAAGAACTTTAAAGTAAATCTGTAAACCTTGAAAAATTTCTAAAAAACCAGTGGCCTCCTTTAAAGACTCATATGAAAGATAAATTTCTACTGAAGTATAAAAAGTTGAGAATGTTGATTAGTAAACAATTATTTTTCTTATAAGAAAAAACTGGACTAAAAAGAAGAGTCTTTGTAGATGTAATTAAATCAGCAGTATATAAACTCTAAATAAGTTTTGATGACTTAGGTAAACTATTTTTTGCCTTATTTTTTTTTTTATAATTTAATGGTTAAAAAAATTATCCTATGAAATTATCACATGAAAAAAGTTTAATTAATTTCATGTGATAATTGATAACAAAACTAATAATTTTGTACTAGTTCTTCTACCTCCTTGTAAAAAATAGAAAGTATCTAATAAAAAACTACACTACATTAAGTATAGTTTATTCTAGCTTTTATTATAGCCATTTTATCTTTATTTTTTTATGCGGATATTTGTAAATAAAGGTGTATATGTAAACATTTGAAATTATTTTCACTCTTTAATAATTTACATACTCTAGTGGGCAAAAAAAAAAATTAAGTTAGAAATTGTTTAAAATATTTATAGAAATATAATTTTCTGTCTAAATTTAATTATTTATTTGGCACTAGATATAGTGTATCTAAAAGTAGCATTCAATAAATCTTACATAATAAATAATTTGTTGCTTTCAAAAGTAACAGAATGTTATTTATCTTCAGGTTACTTCTTTTCAAATGAATTTTTTTAATTTAAAATAAAAGCATTTTAAATTGTATTTAAAGCTACTTATACTGTCAACTTTAATTTAATATTAATTCAACTTACATTTTAACTGATTTTTAGATTGGTATGGTTTTAAAGTTTCTACACTTTACAGTTTGGCATTATTTCAACAAAAGAAGATAATTTCTAAGTTTTTTTAAAATATAAATGACTCATCAAATTACCCTAGAAGGTTTTCAAGTAAGTTTTAACTTTAAGAACTTAATTTAAAAACTAAATAAAATTATAAGTTTGATATATAAACATTAACAAAACAATGCTATAAAAAGCATTATACAATAAATGTTGTATATTGTATACAGCTTAAAATATTTTAGATAATCTTGTTAATACTTAAATAGGTTTAGGTTTTATGTGTGTAAAATTGTTAAATTATGCCTTTAGAAAGTTAGTTTATTTAGTGAATTATAAGATTTATGTGAATTTATTTTCAATTATTGCTGTTAAATAATTTTTCTGATACTTCAAGATTACTATATATTTTGTAAACTACACTTATGTAACCAAATTTTAGATGAAATTTGCACTTTTTATTTATTTACTAACTTCCTTATAAAAATAAAAAATATTTCAATCAAAAGTTATTTTCTTTAGCTTTATTTGTTATAATTGTTATTTCCAACAATATTAAATTTTACAGTAATAACTACAATTTTAACAGTATTTTGATATGGGTTGTTTAACTTACTTTGAATTTCAATGATAATTAGTAATGAAATACATTATTTTGCTAAAAGTGATAATTAATAGTAATTAACTTATTGTAGTATGTGACTTCTAAAGATGCTGCAAATAAAGTTTTAGAAGAGTATCAAATTATGACACAACTAAGATTTAACAAGTTGTATTCAAGACATAGTCAAAATTTGGACAGTTAGTGTTACTTTATATTATATTTGTTATCATTTGTGATTTATAAGTTTAACCTTATTTAGATAATTACTTTTTTTCTAAACCTAATTAAAAATTTAATAAAAACGTAAAGCTTGAAGTTTTGGTTCTTTTTCAATTGTTTATACACTTAAACATTATACTTTACCAGTGGATGTAAAAATGCAAAAGTCCAAAATAAGATGGGATAAAGTTAGTGGTTACATGTACACATACTTGGGAAAGACAGTTTATGAATGTGAGCATGGAAAAAACCGTGACAAAGTAAAAAATGATAAGAGAAGTCTTCTAAGAGAAGTAATTTTAATTTTGAAGTTTGTAAAATTAGTAGTTTTTTTTTATACTGTGTGTATAAGAAAAAATCGATGTATACGTAAAATGTAATACATTTAATTATCTATAAAAATACTTAAGTAGATGAGATATTTTTAAATGACTCTTGTGTTAAACCGATAAAAACTAGTCAAAAAATTTGGTTTTTATGTGACAATTTTACTGTAGACTAAAAAATAAGTATAATATTTATTATAAAGTTAAGTAAATTTAATACATGAATACCTGAATAGTTATTTTATTTTGTTAAGTTTAAAAAAAATTTTTACACCACGTCTATAAATAAACAAACTGAAATAAAACTGTTTTTACAACCTCTATCAAAAATATTTTTTTGTATAAAGTTTTAGCTTTTTCTAGTACAGTTTAGATAAGTGTACTTCATTAGGATAATTAAAACAAGTGTATTGTATATCTAATATATAAAAGTGTCTTTGTTAAGCTGATTATTACAAAACCATCATATTTAAATACAGTATTTTTTGAAAATAATTGTATAATCATAATTTTTTTATTTATTAGTTAACACTTCAATTAAGAGTTTAATTCTATCCAAGTTACATAGACTTTGAAATGACTCACTTTCACATGAATTTTCAAATATAAGTTTTTTCAGTGTTTGATAAATTTATAAAGTAAAAATATAATTACAGTATAAATAGTTTAAGCAATATTTTGTAAGATTTACATTTTTTGTCTCTTTGAACCTCACTAGTCATTTGAAGCTAAAAAGTTAAAACAAAGTTGAATAAGTTGTTATTAAAAAGTGCTAAGTCATAGTAAGTTTTCTTATAACATATTTTATTTCAGAGCAAAAGAAAGAAGCCCAGCTACTCGGGTACTTCAAAAAAAGTTGATTGCAAAGCAAGCATACAAAAAATTGAAGTTGTCATGTTCACACAGTATCAGGTTAAAAATTCCAGATTATAGTTTTATTTATTTATTGTAAAACACATTTAAGTTAAACGGTATTCAGGTAGTTTCAGCCTTTTTTCAAATTACAATTGGACAGCTTTTGATATTTTGACTAATAAAAATTATTTAAAAAAACTAATGAAAAAGCTGTCTCAATTCTTTTAAACAAAAACACTTAGCAAGAGATCTTTCAGATATTAAACAATATATCAGTTCTGCTTATTCGAATAAATAAAACATGTTGAAAGTAACATAACAGTATCTTTTCAGTATATAAAACTATAAGAAAGTTTTATACAAATTTAATTTTATACTAAAAAAGGACAAAAAAACTTGTACATTCATAAACGTGAAACAAATTCAGAGAACTTATTAATTTTTTTTCAAAAAACCTATGGCAATCATGAAAGTTACTAAAATATTAGATGAACAAGTTCCAGAAAATAATTATTCCTAAAGGACTATGTTTGTATTTCAGCTGTTATGAAACAAGCTTTTTGTAAGATTTTTTGACAAACTAGATTTATAAAATAGTTTGTTAACTGAAAAGCAATAAACGTAAAACATAAAAGTATAAATTTATGTATATTTTTTTTTATATCTTAAAGTTTTTACTGCCAGCTTATGACTAAAATTGAATAAACACAGTGTAATGGCGAGGATAAAAGAGTATTCAACACGAACAGTAAGGAAATCAGGACTCATTTGAAGACTTACCAGACTGATATGGACAAGTACAACAGCCTATTAAAAGAGTACCGCTGCTATTTCAAATTTCCCCAACCACATGACCACATTAACCATCATCTGGAAACGGTTTTGTTTTAAGTTTTTGCTTATTTGTCAGTTTTTTAAAATTTATTATATTACTTGACTAAAATGTTAGCTTTGGTTTAAGATTTCAAAAAGGTGTTGATTTAGTTGATCTAGCTTTTAATGTTGTTTTAAATATTTTTTCACAGAAGTTGGATTATTTTGCCATTAAGCCAGAATCTGTGATCAAAGTCATATATGAAATGTTAGAAACCAAAAAGATCTCAATAAACACCTTGATCAGATGTTTGAATTCTTATAGCAATATTCCAATTACTTGTGAACATTTTATGTATGTACAGTTTTCAACCATTTTTTTTTGCACAAGACAGTTCTTACATTTTTGTATATAACGTAACTATGTATTGTTTTTTATGTAAACAAGCTCATTATTAAGATTAAAAAATTTACCAAGGTTAGAATTAAACAAAGTTACCAACTGTTGTGCATACAATGCATACTAGTTTCTTTAAGTCCATAGTTTTTGACTAGTAACTAAATTTAATTAAAGGATATCTATTAAAAATTAATTTAGTATTTTTAGGTTTTCAAACTAAAAGTACATTTTATGAACAGTTTGCTTACTTTTAAATTTCGATTTTATTTGATAAATTTCGTTCCATTGGCAACTATAAAAGATTTTAAGTTTCTATAGTTTTCTAAGTATACAAACAAACGTTATTTTACTTATTTAAGTAGAACTTTCTTATTTTTTAATTGTTACCAAATATTATTATAATACAAAGAAATGGAGTAACAAAAAACAGTTTCTCAAGATAACGCTTTTACTTTGAAGAACTTTTGCTAAGAATTCAAAATTAACCAACTTAATTTTAGTAGTTGACCTAGAAGTCAATCTAAATTTTAATTCAATTTTTTTATGAAATAACTAATAGCATAGAGGAAAATAATTTTATTATAAAACACTTGGCATTTTTGATCTTATGTTTTAATATTTTTTTTGTTCAAACAGGGATGGAGGTTTCGATGTGAGCAAGGCAAGTTTCGAGCTGATAATAGACCTTATACATCCGCACTATGGAGAGGCTTACGAGCTGAGCCGAGACATCGACGACGTTATCAGTTTAAGAAATCAGATAAAAAAAGGTTTCAGGTTCAACGTGCGCCAAAGTTTGGATAGCCCAATTACTTGTGTTGTGAGTTATTTGCTCTATTGACTATTTAAAGTTATTTAACTGTTTTTATGCTTAAATAAGTAAAACAATAGTTTATAAATGTAAAAAAAAATTATGTGCTTTATAAAAAAAGGTAAATGAATAAATCTTTGATAAATTATTTGTTGATATTTGATTGATTAACTTAAAAAATCCACGAAAGTTTTTCAAGATTAATTATATAGATCAAAAAAACATCAGCGAAAGTCTAAAGAGATTAAGCCTGGACTTTCTTATGCCATGAGACAAGCTAAAAGTTAACAGAAAGGTTTGATCATACCAATCTACCATTGTCCCTATAAAAAGTCATTAACCGTTGGTAGATTGCAGGTTTTTTGGTTGCAGCTGACTTTTAGTTTCAATAAGAACAAAACCCGGGTCTCAGTTTACTGAAGGCTTGTGGTCTGATGGTTGAAGTGGTATGATCAAACCTCTATGTATAATTATTTAGAAGACAATTTCGTTTTAATCGAAAATTTAAAATCTTAGTTTAGTTGAGCTTTAAACTCGAGTCAATCTAAAATACATAAAAACTTAACCATATTTCACAAAAACTTCTCAGCTAATAAAGTGTCATAAAAGTTCATTCTAACGTTATCATTCGCACAGGTAAACTTTGGAATGCCGATAGAGAAGTGCCCCATCGACGACAGCAACTACTACCTCGAGTACCCGCACTGCTCGTCCGAGGAGTGCTCGTTCTTCACCGCGTGCACGCCGTGCAAGCACATGATCGCGGTGCTGATCAGCATCGTCGAGAAGGACAGGGGGGACGCGCACGTGATGAATAGGCTGGTAGAGCTGTACAGGGAAGCGTTCCCGCCGTGGTACATTCAGCTGCTGGTGATCTGCTCTCCCCACGCCGACAAGCACCAGGTGGTGGTGGAGAACCGCGACAAAAACAACAAGGTGGTTTTCTTGTGAACATTTTGCTCTTTTCTGTATTTAATTATTTAGTTTAAGGTTAAGTTTTGATGGTAAATGTGTATTTTTTTAGAACTGTAAAGTTTTGATTTAGTTTTCAAATTCTCGTATTGTAAAAACTGTCGAAAACTGTTGAATTTACTGTAAAATTAAATTAATTTTATTCTATAAAATCTTCAGATACTCCAGATAAAGTCGATGTACGACGAAATACTCAATAGCTTCAGCAGTCAAAGCCACCAGATGACGGAAGAAGAACTGTGCGACTTGGACATGGGCATCAGCAAGGCGAATAACGTGCTGTCGGCTGCGCACGAAGTCCAAAATCTCGTGCAGAATCAGTACGTGCTCACCCAAGAGAACACTTACTCCATACCCGAGATCACTTCTTACGAAATGCTGGGTAAAACGGTGATCCACCGCCACTACATCGACGAGTACATCAGCGAAATGTCGCTGTTGGAGATCAAAACTCTGGAAAACGACTTGAAAGAGAGCGAGCTCGAGATATTGCGAATGAAGAGCCCTGATTTTCAGCCCGGTTTCATGAGCGACTGCGTGTTCAACTGCTTTCTGAAGTGCTACTGCGAGTGTAACGCGTTTGTTTCGAGCGGTTACGCCCACACCTTGCTCGTGCAGAACATACTGAGCGACGTTTGCGGTGAAGAAAACAGAGAGCGCTTGAGAGCAATATTCGAAAAGGAGCTTGAAAACAAGCAGGTCGTGTTCATTCCGATGAAGTTCGAGAACCAGCCGCTCGTCTTAGTCGTGGCGGAAATGGAAAAGAAGCGCTCGCTCGTTTTCAACCCGCTCCGGCTCTTCGACCAGGACCGGCTGAACTACATCCAGGAGCTCCTCGCGATCATCCACGTCGGCTTTTCCGACTTCGAAATAGTCCAGCCAAAAAGAAAAAAGCACCCCAGCAGCGAGCTGCCGCACGGAGCGAGCATCGAAGACCTTCACAAGAGGAACTTTTCCAGCCTCATGCTCTGCCACTACGTGTTCAGCTTCATATACACGGGCTACGACTTCGTCAACGAGGACGTGGACTTCAACGTGGTGCGGGAGAAGGTGTACAACGTCATGGCGCAGGGATGCTTCGAGCAGCCGACCGTCCACACCGCGCAGTGCCGCATCTGCGACGAGGTGGTGCAAGTCGGCCAGGAAAGTGTCAACTGCGAGCGGTGCAACCAATCGTACCACCACAACTGCCTCAACCAGCTGCCGGAACCGGTAATCGTGGACGACCAGAACGGTTTCGTCTGCCCCAAGTTCGTCATCCACTACGAAAATCCTCAATTGATGGACGGGGATTTTCTCGACGTCCAGGGACAGTTTGATTTCGGCGAATCTGGCGGAGTGATGATGGCGGATGTGAATGAAACTTTCGATTTTCAGCAGCTTGGTAAGGACGACCAAATAATATCTTACCCGCCGGTCGAATAGTTTATTTTTTATTTTTTAGTTTATTTTTCTCATCAATCATGAACTTTTTATCCGTTAGAAAATTTGTATGTGTTTTCGTTAGTTTATTTTATTTTTTCAAATGCTATTGATTTTTTAAAGCTGTTTGAAACTAAAAGTGCACTTCATAATTTTTGATTAATAGTTGTTTGTTTAGTAGTTTTAAACTAAATAAAAAAAGATGCAATTTTCCATAATGTCTGATTTCAAATTAATTCAATAATAGCTAAACTTTTTTTTTCTCTTTTTAAATTTAAACCATAAGTTTTAAAACAATCTCAGATTAAGATTTCAACTACAATTGCAAAAGGAACTCACTTTAAACTTTAATTTTTGAAGTTAAACTGATGAATTACGAATCATATAATGCATAAAATAAAATAATGTTGGGAAGTTAGTATCACTATAAACAATTTCGTTGTGAATGGATTCCAAATTTATCTCTACAAAGTTTTTCACCAAAGCCAGCAAACTATATAAGGAAAAGATTCGATTTGCTTACTAAGCCATAATAGTTAATTTACGTCAGTAGTGTCGGCTAAAATTAATTATTTAAATAAAAAGCGAACAATGTATAATTTAAGACGTTGGTTGAAAAACAAAACTTTATTATTTTAAAGGTTTATTCGAATAGAAGCTCATAATATACTTGTATCATACATCATCCTTTTATTTATGATATGTTATATATGATTAATTTATAAAAAAAAATACGATTTTTGCAGATAATTTTTTTGAGTCTATTTGATAAAACTTAAGATTAAAAATAATTCAGTCAAATGATTTTAACACAACAGTAAGTGTGTTTAGGTCTGGTTTTATTTTAAAGTTATGTTTATTAATAAACCAAATCACAAATAAAATCTAGATGAGCAAACAAATAGTTCTTTTAACGTTATAAGTTAATTTTGATTAAACTTAGTGAACTTGGAAAAAATGTAAACCAAATTCAGTCTCACCAAAAAATAGTTCATGTTAGTTTTTTATAAAAGTTATCTAGGAAATCTTATCATAAAGAACTTCTTTTTTTAACTAAAGTATGAAACCATTTACTAGATATCTTTCAGAAAACAGTTTATTTGACTTAATTAAGTTTGATAGAGTTTTAAATATGCATAAGAATAGTTTTGTGAATTATTTTTTATTGTAACAATCCATTAACTGCTTAAGATTTAAATTTTAAAATTAAAAAAATATCAGTCCTTCAGGTACATACTACTAAAAATTTAATAGAAATACAACGCAATATTTGTAATTTATTACTTTAGTGTACAATAAGAAGTATTTTAAAATCTCAAACAACATACAAGTAATTATTTAATACATAACTAAAATGCTTATAAATAACTCTCACATAAACCAAAAACGTTACCCTTATTTTATCTTTATTTTAAATTTTGTTACAATTCACCAAACAAAAACTTCAATTTAAAGCTCTAACATTTTAGAAGTCCCTAAATAAACCTATATAATACGTTCGGCTAAGTTAATTTTATGAAATTATTAGTTGTAGAAAAAGCTATTTAAACACTGAATGCCAAGCGGGACTCATTTACAACTATAAGTGTAACAATCTACCTTAAGTACAGTAATCTGCTACTAAAGTTTGAATTTTTAGGTACGCAATTGTTAGCCGATGTGTTTAAAGTACTTCCATTTTTGTACTCAAAAATCAAATCTAAAAGTAGTAATACATAAGTAATATATTCATAAATTAAATGAAAACTAAAAGAGCCAGAAAAAGTAATAAAATTACTAAATGCGTACCAAATTCAATATTTAAACCAAACATATTACAGTTTTTTTATTTAAGGACAATAACGAACAGCAAAATTTAAATTTACTAACCCTGTATGATTTTAACATAGGAATAATTAATATCTAAAAGATCATACAAAATTTATATAAATTAAAATAATAATCGGTGCAATTTACATTAACATTTAACCCAAGATTAAAACGTAAATGCAAACAGTATATAAATAACTATGTTAAAGTTTATTTATAATATAAAAAAGCGACTAGTTTTCGAATCGTTTACTTAGTTTCAATGCTTTGTGCATATCTATGTTAAAGTTTAGATCAATAAGTTAATGAACAGTCTAATGTTATTCACTTACATAACCCATGTATTGCAATAAAAATAAATAGTCCTAGTACTTACTTCATGACTAAAACATAAATGTAAAAAGTGTAACAAAAACGATATTGATAAAAATTAGTATGTTTTAAGCTTAATATAGATAATTAAAGATCAAAATTTCTTATACACGTACTTTTGCACTGTATTTGAAATGGATATCTAAACGGCAGGTTACTGTGTATAAAAATCTCTATTTGAATAAAGTTCATTTTATATATTAGCTCTTTATAAATCTATTTAAAATAGTTTTAATAGTAGTACTTTATATTTAAAATACTCTTTGTTCATCGACTTTAAATAAAACATTGTTACATTTAGTAATTAAAATAGTTACTTTTTTTTTGAATTAGTATTTTTTGTTATGAAGTATATAATTGTCATTTTATTTTGTTTTCCGTTGAAAAGACTTTTATACTTTAAATTATTGCTAATTAAAGTTTTTATATATTTAAGTCAGATTACCTGCGTTTAACTTGTTTTATAAAAAAAAACAAATTGAATCGTAATATGTAAACTTATAGATATTACAATGAAGTCTTTGGGAAATAAAAATTTTTTAGTTAAAAGCTTTTTTTAATTAAAATTGAATTTAAAAGAGTCTCAGATCTTTTAAATTACGTTTTCATTTACAAGTTGTATTTTCAAACTAGTTTTAATCAAACTTGTGGTCTACTTTATTTAGCTCTGCGGTTCTTATCCTTTTTTCAATACTTTATCCTTTTATTAACAGTAATTACCAAATCTAAACAAATAGCTTCACTTACATTTAATGTGACGGCTGTCCTTGTTTTTTGACAACGAGCAGATCAATGTCTAGGGACGTAGTAGATAATGCACAACGAATATCTGATTAAACGTCAATTTGGTTTTGTGCTTTAGGTTTGATGGTAAGCAATGAAGAGAAGCCGCATTCGCGAAAGTAGGTTAAAAAAAATTGATTCAAAATACTCAGAGCTTGAATAGTTATGGCTTATTGAACGACAATTACAACGCTCAAATTATTCGGTCCTATGACCTGGTGCACGTAGAACCTTTCAGTTATCGAGTCGCACACCACTGATACCTTTTATCGTCTTGTTCAGGACCTAATAATAAAAAATTCTAATGCCTAGTCGTGACTAGCAGCGTTCCATTTTAATCTAAAACGCCTCAACGTTGCAAAAAATAAGTTTATTATCTCCATAAATTCTTTTTGCATGACTTCAGGAACCTCCTCTAAGATACATAGAAAAACCTAGCTTAATAAATCTATAATTTAAAAAACAAAATTAATTACATCACACTGATACACTTAGTTTAGTATAATCCGCTACATAGTATAAATATACTCAACTCTATCTAAAAAAAATTGTTAAGTTTTTGAAGAAAATAAGAAATTTTGATATGTTTGAACTGCAAGTTTAATATTTCCTATTACTGCCTTATTTTTACTTAAATAATAGTTAATTATGGCTGCAAAAACCAATCCAATTATAATTTTTACTCTGAAAACTTTTCAAATATTTATTTGTGCAGGAATTTGATTAGGAGAAAGTTTACCACTTAAAACAATGGAACTTACCCCAGCGGTAAATTCACCTCAGGTTAATAATTGCTGATTTAGTTAATACCATTTTTGGAATAAAAGTTTTGTAATCCAGAAAGTAAAAACTATTTTTTTAGTAATTTGCATTTTTGTTAAAGAAAACGTCAAAAATACTTAGGTTGTATGTTTAATGAATTAAAGTTTATAAACTTACTAGAATTATAAACTAAAAAGTGTGTATTTAGAAAAATATGAAACATTTTTTCATCATTATACTTAAGAAGTCTTTCTATTCATTTTAAAAAAGTTAGCTTCAAATAGAAGTTGCACATAATACTTTAATTGAATTTTATTATATAACTGATAGTTTCCATTAACTACATAATTAAAATAAAAAACATTATATTAACTCTATTTCTTTCAATTAAAAAAGATTAACTTAAAAGTGGTACAAATTAAGTCATAAAATGATATTTTTTTTCCTTTACTTTAAATTGTAATTAAAACAGTAATAAATTTAAATTTTTTCTAGAAAAAGTTAACAATTAATAAAAATTAAAAAAAAAACATTTTCTAATAATTTAAATGCATTGTATGTAATTCAAATAAAGATACTGAACTTTATATATAGAAAATAAAATCTTTTATAAAATATTAAATGCAGTTTTTTTCGTAGCAAAAATATTTTTATAGCCTCTAAAAATTCATTCTCATCATTTATATATTAAACTGGTACTAAAGATTTTTTTTTGTAAAAGGCTATCTAATCTAAAAAAGAATTATGTACTAATATGTCTACAGCTTCTAAAAATTATAACTGTGTATTTTTTATGTACGTTATGAAACTATGTTCTTAAAAATATTATACAACAATCTTTATAAACGAAGTTAGTAGACAAGAAAAAGTTTACAAAAAGCAAAGAAACAAGTATACGTAATGTAAGATTCGATAACCGAAATGTTTTTTCGTACACTAGTTCTTAAAATAAATTTTTCGAGCACTTTTTTGTTAAACAAACAATTTATTTGTATTCCTAAAAAGTTGTTCGTTACGAATACATCAGATACGGAGTATTATTATTTGTCAATAATTTAGTTTTTTGAAACCAATTCAAAAGCTGCTTTTTTTTAAATTTCGAATTAATATAGCCCTTTTATCAAAATATTTAAATAAAATCATCATATTGTTAAAATCAAGGGTTGCTTGTGTTTGTCTATGAAATCTGCTCCTTTTAAATTGCTGATAATCTTTTAGAAAAATAATTAATGTTTAAAAAATACTTTAAAGAGTTACTAAACATATTAATCATTTTAAAATAAATGAGAAAAAAATTTTATGGTCAAGATCTGAGTTTACATTTCATTATGAGCTGTATATAAAACATTTCTCTAAAAATATGTTTCCGCGGCAATAAAAAACTTTCAGTAGGTTGTACATAAGTATTTATAAAAGCTATATTTTAGTACTATTTTTATATGAAAAAAAAAATCCTATTAAAAAGTAAAGCTTACTCAGAGTAAATCTGATCTTATAAACATTTATAAAAGTAAACCTCTCTCTATTTATTAGAAACTGAAATTAATTAAAGTGTTTTAAACTTTTAATTTTTTTTTGCTCAAAATATTTAAAATGAATAAAGCTTATTATTACGCATATGGTACATAATATCCGTTAATGAATAATTTATCTTGCCAACTTCGAAAAAACTATATTTGATATATAATTGTCCGAATTAGAATCAAACACTCTAATCTTGTCTCTTTACCTA
The DNA here is from genome assembly GCF_965202585.1 of Thalia democratica. Classification (NCBI taxonomy): domain Eukaryota; kingdom Metazoa; phylum Chordata; class Thaliacea; order Salpida; family Salpidae; genus Thalia; species Thalia democratica. Next base: position 68,860,960 of record NC_139165.1, read on the forward strand.
AAAGTTGTATCAATAAAATAGAGTATAATCAAAAAAAAAATTACAGTAAAATAAGGAAGCAATTAGCATATTTGACTTATCTTACATTTAAAGACTTTAAGGGTTAATCTAAAATATTAATACAAGAGATGTTAATACTCGGTTTATTAACTCTTTTTTAATAAAAAATTGTGTTTCTGAAATCAATTTGTTACTATTTGTTAAAATTTTTATAGATAGCTACCTAGTTATCAAAGACAACATAAACATTACTGGCAAATATTTTTACTGAAATGTAATATACTTTTTTTAATGAGTTTATGGAGTAACCTGTTTAAATGTTTCATTCCTTTTGTATACTAACTATGTTTAAAATCAAAACTTTATAATGCTAACTTTGGTTTATCAAATATAAAGTAAACAATTAGTCGTAGTTATATAAAAATTACATTTTAACCAAATTAATCTATTTGATTTATTTCAAATTTTTAACTCTTACAGTTAAAAAATTATTTCCAACTTTATTCTTAATAGCTAGATTTGAAAAATGTATTAAAAAAACGTTCAATAAACATATATACTAAAATTTTGCAGAGATAAGTAAAAACGTTTCAATATTTTAAATTACATACTTATTTTGAACATTTCATAATATAAACAAGCGTAAAAAAATATTACTAATTCAGACTATAGCTAATAAAACAAGTAAAAAGTAGTTAAAGCTATCTTTAAACACCGCAAAATAATTAAAAATCAAAACTAATGTTTACATAAAACCTGCATTTAAATAAAATTGAACAAATTAAATATGAAATTACATAGTTTTAATTGTTTTCAAAATATCACCTGAAACTTATCATACTATAAGATAAAGTCATTTAATTATAAACAATATATAATGAAAAAACTATATTTAATTTGTCAAATATTTCATTTTATTTTTAAAGAAGTTAGTAAATAATTAACAAAAAAATTTCAAAATATCACAATAGACCTATAAAAAATAGAAATAACACAAATCTGTTACTTTGTTAGAAATTTTATAGAGTTTAAAGTACTAAAGTTTTATATAGTATAAACTTTGAACACAGTATCAAAAATTATTTCAGCTTTTTTCGAAAAAAAACTGCAGAAAAATAAATCAAGTATTTAAGCTAAACTTTACAGTTTACTCTAACATAATTTTCAAACGTATTAACTTTAAACTTATTATCTAATCTTTAGTTTTATAAATTAGGTCAATAATTATACTAGAAAACTTTAAAGTGATCATATCGAACTTAGAGAGAAATATTTTAAATAACTTTTCAAACTTCTTTCTCACTATTTTCAGAAAAATAAGAATTTATTTTTTCGTATGCAGAGAATAACACATTGAAAATTGGATGAATAGGAGGCTGTAAAATATTTGTTATATCTAAAAATTGTTATAAAGACTTATATATTAAAAGTTAAAATTTATATACATGTGTTTATTACATTATTTAAAATATTTTATTTTACATCTTAAAAATTTAGTGAATCTGAGAAAGATTAAAGTAATTAAAAATTGAGTTTAAATAAATAGGACTACAGACTAAAAAACAAAACTTATACAAAAAAAACTTGATTGTATTTTAGCTGGTGAAGCAAAGAATCATTAATTATGAGAAAAAAAAGATGCTATAAAACCATAACATTTTGTTGTGAATAAAATTAATACTCTACCTTACTTAATACTATGAAATGTATGATTATTGTCCAACTAAAAAACGTTCAACTAAATCTTTTTATAATATGAACATCTTATGTTATAAAATTCTTATTAGTATTTTTTGAGCATAAAAAATGAATTCCAAACAATTTTGTACATCAAAAACGGAAATAAGATAACAATAAACAATCAATTCATTTTTAAACTTTGAAAAGATTATAGAGTATTTAATAGTAAAATTACTTCTAATTATTTCAAAATATATTTTGCCAGTTAAATTGAACTAAGCGTACAATAATTTCTTATTAAAAGAAAACTCTATTTTATAGTTGACACGTTTAAAATATAATGATTAAAAAAACTTACTAGTTGTGAATTAGAGTCGGCAATACTTGTAATGCTTCCATTTGGCGAGTGCTGAGACGAAGTTAAACCGCTCAAACAATAGCAAGTGTGGTAATAATCCGGTCTCCTGTACATTAAACCATTTGTAAACTATCCTACTTATACGCTGTGTTTTATGGTTTAATAGTAATACTAAGGTAGCCTGTATAAAAACTTTAAGTATATTTAAGGCGTTTCAGGGTTGCCACATAAAAAATTTTGTAAATTTAACCTGACTTTTCAAGACTTTGACTGATTTAGCCTGACTTTTACCTTTCTCTTAGGTACGCGTTTTAAGTACGCACTTTCAGTTAATTACGCATTCTGACTACGCATATTTTGAAAAGACGTATTCGAGAATATATATTCTGACAAGTACGCACTTCTTATTCAGTACACACTTGTGAACCAAAATAAAAACTTTCTGTCAGGTTTCTTATTGATTTAGACTAGTTATTCTTAGCTACAAAATTTCTACTGAGTAGCTGCTGTATTCAGAATGTATACTTCAGCGAAAGATAGCTGTAGTAATAAGTTATTGGAATGTAAAAATAAATAATATAAACTTAATTATAAAAAAAATTGCACTGCACTCGGTATACTTTTATCTCACTGCTTACCTCTTTGCAAATAATCTCTAAGTGTCACAAATGTGTAGTAAACTGCTGGCGAAGAATTTTTAGTTAAAATACTCAAACTAAATCATAGTTAATTCTGCTAAACGAAAAGTGGTATTAAAATTAAACATTTGTCATTAACTTCGTTAAAACTTAAAAAACACTTATATCACGATGTATACTAAAAAAATAGCCATGATTATACATAAAATATTTAAATGAACCTTACAAAATCAAACGAAAATAAAGAAAACAACATACGTAATGAAATAGCAACTATAATTAATAAACATGCGTAAGTGTTTCTGTTCTGTTATAAGAAAGTCCTGTTATATAAAATATTACCTTTTAATACTTACTATGAAATCTTTTTAGTAAAAATTATTACCACAAATCTACTCTTACTAATTGTACAAACTTAAGTAATTCCAAAAAAAATCAAGAACTAAATTTAATTGCATATATGTTGTATAAAATACTATTTAGTACCATTTAATATAAAGAAAGTTAATTAAAAACCAACTAGAAAATAACTTCCTATGACAATATTTCTATATATCAGACAAATTAAGTAACTATAAAAAAATAAATACAAAAGTAAAAGTTAAGAATCTGTTATATAAAATATTTCCTCTTATCATTAAATATAAAACCTTTGATTTTGAAAATTTGTAACAAAGAAATATGCCCTTATTTATTTTAAAACTTAAGTAATTCTACAAAATATTACTTATAAGTAAATTAACCATGTTCTGTTATATAAGTTTAATACTTTCTCATATAATTTAAAATAAAACCTTTAAATTAAAAAATAAATATATACTTTTCTAGTCCTACTTACTTTAAAAGCTTAATAATAATTAAAATAAAAGTAAACCATACATCTGTTTTATAAAATACTTTTTCCTATAATTTGTTATGAAATCTTTAAAATACAAAATAATTAACATAATATGTTTTTACTTATTTTTAATATTTAAATAACTCTAAAAAATTATACAAAGAGATAAACCATACACATAAACTTGTTACACAAAATACTAAACTAAGTGCTTAATTATAAAGATCTTAATAACTTACTTAAACAAAAAAGTTGATTCTAAAGTTTTGCAAAATAGACTTTTGTGTATAAATCAAAGTTTCACTATGGAAGTGTCCTTGCCACAGATCATCAATACAAAAAAGATTACATACAACAACTACTTGTTCAAATAGGGTAATAGTTCAACATGTTTCTAGGAAAATTTTGCAATTTTAGTTTGACTTTATAAAGGATTTTTTAATTTAATTTTACCACTTGAAGGCTTTGGAACTTAATGGTTTTGTAAGTAAATTTCTAGGAATATTTTGCAATTTTAGTCTGACTTTAAAGGATTTTGGTTAATTTTTAATCATTTTGACTTTGAAAATTAAGGAATTTTGTAAATTAGAACTGACAAAATCTGACATTTAGCCCTGAAAAAACTGTCTTTTTGCCATTAAAAAACTGACTTAGCCTGACTTTTTCCAAATTTCCAAAAAAACTTACTTAGCCTGACCCGTGGCAACCCTGCGTTAAAAAAATACTGTAACTAAATAAATATACATATATTAAAGTAGTAATAAACTTTATATAACATATAAATCTTTAAGCTTTATGTAAACTACTTTTTTTGTATTAGATACTATAAAATAAACTTAAAAGAAATTTTTTTTTCAAACATACTTTAAATATTTTTTTGTATTTCATTAAAGTTAATCTAAATCAAGAAACTTTACAGTTGCTTATAAAATATAAATATATAAAACTTAAAACTAACTTTTTTATAATTTAATTCAGTTGAGAACAACTGTGATATTGTTAAAATTTCAACAACAGACGTAAAACAAATATAATAACTTGCATAAACTAAATGGCTGTTTTGAACATTTATTCTAATTACTTTAGCTGGATTATTTTTCTTAATGTAAATATACAACATTTAGTACTTAAAGTTACAAAGACAACGGAAGACTTTAAAACTTGGACACAAAAATCAAATTGTAATACTTTATACTCAAAACAGCATTTACAGAAAAATTAAATTCATCATTAAAGACATGCCTGAAATAAAATATTCATCTGTTTTTAAGCAGTTTTAAATTAAACTAACTTTCCGGGTTTGTCTAGCAGTCCACCAACAGGGTTTTGACAGCAAATTAGTATGTAATGTTGCAAAGCTCTTTCATCGTACAAATACCCATCCTAAAATTTTTGTATAAAGAGACATATACGATAAAATATGTCTAAAACTTTATTTAGAATATTAAGTAGAGTTAAGGTTCAAATACGCACTCTTTTGGATTTAAACTTTCGCTTTGACTTTATCATTTTTATTTCAAATTAATTAAAAAAACAATTTTGGTTTATAGATTTTTTTTATAAACTAAAAGTAATTTATAATTAGTAGTGAAATTATTTAATTAAAAAAGAAAAACTTTTAAAGTTCTGTAGATCTTTAAAAGTACTATAAAAACAGAGCTTTATAAGAAGAATGTCATGATAAATTACGCTATTTATCACAAAACTACAGCAAAAGTATGCAAAACTTTTAAAAGTATTGTTGATTAGTTATAATCATCCTGAAATTCTTTGCATAAAACATTTATTTATAAAATAAAGCTTAATTAAAATCAGTCAAAAGCGTTTTTTTATACAAAAAAAAAAAACTAGCTTACCTGGTAGTATAGCTTAATAAAATTTGAAAGCACAATACACTAGGGGGGTGTACATTAACTATTTAATGAAACGGAACTATTACTTTTAAAACAAACAAACAAGTATTTCTATTAAAATAACTTAAATAAATTAGTCTTTTAAACAATTAAAAAAACTTATTAAACTTAAATTGATATAAGAAAACATACAGAAAGTGAGAAAAATAGTATTAAATAAAATTAACCAAAGTTAATAGAGCTTTTTTGTTATTTTCGTTTAATTTTCCTACTACGCAGTGTAGTAAGGGAAAAATTCCACCCTGCCAAAATGAGTAGCAACCATCAACTAGTTTGTTGGTGCGTCCCTGAAAGTTCTACATTATTAGCATTTTGATTTAACTAAAAATTTTACAAATTCAGGAGTGTTTTAAAATTGATTTAAATAAAGTTATTAATTACATAAACATCTAATTATAAATGAGCTTTACTACACCACCCACATATTGCTTTAAAAAGAAACGCATTGAAACCTGAAAGCCGCCTTCCAACTTCATCTGCCTGTTGACAGCCCACCTGACGAGCGAATTGACGTTGATTGCTTGGTACTGATCGAGCATGAGCAGGCAGGCGAACCCGCAAAACGTGTATCCTCCGTGCGCCTCTGAACCAGGGGCTCCCCCTATACCTCCTTCGTAGGTTTGACAACTGTAGTTATTGAAATTTGACATAAGCTTTTTATTTTAGATATGTTACTTGGTTTTTTTTAGCAAGTAAAATAAAAGCTTTGTCTAAAAAGTAAGTTGCATATATGACAGAACTTAATTATCAAAAAATGTTTTAAATATGAGTAATTAAAATATTGAATAGCTTAATAACTAAAAGAACAATTTATGTAGATATAATAAAAAAGGTTGAAATAAAGGTTGAAAAATTTTAAAGCAATAAAGATTAAATTTAAAAGCTTTTTTTTTATTTTATTCAATAACTTAAGATTTACTTTGATGAATGTAGTTTAATGTAAAATTATCTATATAATGCTAAAATATGATTACATGTTTCTATTCTTTGTTTAATATGAAATAATTGTAATAGGCTGATATTAAAAATTAAAGGTATTTTGTTTTAACGAAAAAAAACGTCCGTGAAGAATAACAGTTAAACAAATTAAAAACGAGCAAGTTTTTAGAAATTCTTAGTTTTAATTCTCACCTTGCAACCCATTCTGGAGTTTTTTCAAAGGCATCTTTAACTTGAGGAAAAATACAAGTCAATTTAGCCACTACAGCGGCGCAGTAGCAGCTTCTAGTGTCAGCCTCACCACCCTTGTGCATGCTGAAACTACCATCTTCATTTGATCGCCTCATCAGGAAACCAACTAGCTTCTTTCTAAGTAAAAAAGATGTTTTCTTAAACAATCTTATTAAACATTTACAACGAATAGTGTCTTAAAATGTTTTTGTGTACAAATATTAAATTTATATCTCTGTCTATTAAGGGCATAGGGGGGGGGGTAAACACCCTTTTTTGGTTTTTGATCTTATTTTATATAGTTTTTACTAAGCTACAAGATGCTTTCTACAGATTTAAAAAAATCAAAATAGTTTTTGAGATATAGCCAGTCAAAGTCGAAGCCGACAATAGGATCCTTATGGGAGGCGCAAACTAAAACAGCAAAAATAGACTATTTCACTAAAAATCTATCTTCTCCTACGTTTTTTGAGATAACTACCTCAAACTTTCAGGAAATGTTCCTTGATATATTTAGAAAATTCTGTCGGAAGGAATTTTAAAAAAAATAAAAAATAAAAAAATTATATAAAAAATAAACAAAAAAAACAGTTTTTTTTTTGTTTTTTTGTTATAAAATTTTTATTTTTTAATTTTTTTAAATTCTGTTCCGACAGAATTTTCTAAATACAGCAAGGAACATATCCTGAAAGTTTGAGGTAGTTATCTCAAAAAACGTAGGAGAAAATAGATTTTTAGTGATTTCTAGTTATTTGACGTTTTAGTTTGCGCCACCCATAAGGTTCCTATTGTTGCCTCCAACTTTGACCGGCTATATCTCAAAAACCATTTTGAATTTTTTAAATCTGTAAAAAGCATCTTGTAGCTTAGTAAAAACTATATAAAATAAGATCAAAAACCAAAAAAGGGTGTTTACCCCCCCTATGCCCTTAATAATATTTGAATGTAAAACTTTTATTCTATTAGCTTAATAATTTTTTCTTTATAGCAAAACAACCTAAGGTCTACTTAAATAACAATCTATTTTCAAGTTTTTTAAGAAGCAAATAAAAAACAAAATAGAAATAAAAAACTGGTTGACACTTGAGATCTTGCATATGAAACACTTTATTCATCAAATATTTTATAATGAAATAACAAACAAACCTGTCAATCAAGTCGTATGCCTCTTGGCATTCCAGCTCACAAATAGCAAGCACTGCTGCGTAGGTAGTTGCAAGATGAGGCAATTGAAGATATCCTCCACCGAACCCACCATCCTTGTGTTGACATGACGACAATGTGTTACAAACTCTGTAAGTTGAAAATTTTTGTAAAATTTTGACCTTTAGTTATGTATTATATTATAAAACTTTTTAAAATTAGGTATGTTTTTCTGCTGGTCCACAACAGACTGGTTAAAAAAAAACTATTTTAAGAACTTTATTATTATAAACATAAAGTATTATTAAACTAAACAACAAAAAAAAAACTTGTTTTAGTTTACATCACCAATAAACCTTATTTTTATAGAACACTAAAACATATCAACACAGTTAACTACTAGGACAAAAATGAAAACAGACTTTTTTTTCAGAGATTTGTCTAAATCTTTTCCTAGTAGCTTTAATGAATGAATTATCCAATAACATATCCAAGGTCCGCTCGCATCTAGGCACTAAATAAAAATTAGATATACTGAAAGATAAATATTGAATAAAACATAAACAAACTATAAAGAATTTGAACGTAAAAACATATAAAATTCAAACAATAAGAAATTAGTTACCTATATGTTTATATTGATATAACTTAGAAAATAAATTAAAGGTTTACATCTCAATCATGTGCTTCAAAAGTTTTAGTAAAAGTCTTGACGAACTAAAAAAAGGGTTTAGGTTGTTGGTTTTGGAAGTTTACATTTATTACAAAAAGTATACAGTTTAATATTTTATTTCTCTTGAAGAGGTTGCAATTTTTTTGCCACCGAAACCGGTTGTGGTAAAATATTTAATTTGCACAACTTTATTTATAAAATTATACATAAAACTTTTATTTAAAATTAAAATGCTATCTCAAATGGTTAAAAAAAATTTTAGTTTAGACAATTTAAGCATTCTAACAAAATTATCATTATAATAGTTAAGTTAAATAGAATAAATTTAACTATTAAATTATGTAGTTCAATGATATATAACAGTTCACATTTTTTTAACTGTATGTAGTAAAATCCAAACTACCTGAAAATTTTTAGAAAGCCCTGGCAAGGCAGACTCTAAAAAATCAATGTGATCCTCATGAAATAGCGATAATCTATCTAGCAAAAAACTTAGTGTTGCAATAAAGTAAATTATGTTCTTACTTTACACTTAATAAAAACAACTACATTCTCAAAATAAAAAAGAAATAAACACATTAAACATAATTTAAATTTAGTTTCTTAAATTTTTGATAAAAATACATATCAACGTCTGAATTTAAAACATTGTTAAAAATCTTTACTTTAACTTGAAACTAATGTATTGTAATATTTTTTTTTGTTTTTTTATGCATATTTAAAAAATAAATTCCTAGGTTATAGTAACACTATCTATAAGTTTTAATCTATTTATTTATAATAATTTGAAAGCTTTACATAGATAGCAAAGCTCACTTATGCTTCAGTAAGTATTTTTTTTTAGTTTTTAAATTTTGAATAAAACTACTTATGATAAAAATAAAATTTTAGCAGTAATAAACATCTAGATGTTACAACTATTTATTTAAGAAAAACCTACACTGTAGTTAATTCTCCATTTTCTTCATAGTCAACATACTTATCCAAAACACATTTTTCAACTTCTACCTAAATAAATTAAATATAGTTGTATTTTAAACTATGAATATTTTAGACATGTTTTGTTACAAATTTATTGTTTTATCAAGAAACTAGAAATATAAATAATTTTAGTAAGTCGATGAATTTTTAAATTGAAAATATAATTACGTATAATAAATAGTGTTTTCGAAACAAAACATAAAACTAAAATAAAATATTTTTTAAATTCTTAAATTTCTCAAAAACACCTTTTATAAATCGAAAATTGCAACTAAATAGTAGAATTAGTAAATAAAACCTTAATGTGGGATTAAATCAATATAAATTAAATACAAATATATAGCTTAATTTACAAAATTCTATTGCAGCTGTAGTTTTTAAATTATTAAAAAACTGTAGTTTCAAAAAATAAAACAACTTAGTACAAGCTTTATTTAAAGTAGTATAGTTTACAGTAAATTTTACTAGTTAAGATAATAGATTTGGAAATAAGATACTTTACTTATGCATGTCTATAGGTAGTAAAATTTTTGAAAATAAACATTGCTCTGTTTGAAATCAAATCAAAGCAATGTAGCTAGGTTGGCTGTTCAGTTCAGATTTAAAAATGTATAAATAAAAAAAGTTACTAGGTTAGTTGAACAAAACTACATAAAATATATTACAGAGAAAAATTATACATAAATTACATGATATTTTTTACTAGCCTTTAGTAAACAGTAAGTCTTCATATTAATTGTTTTATAATATAGTATCGAATACACAACATAAATTTTGAAATATACAGTTTATTATTAATTTAAAAAGTAATCAAGTTCATAAATTTCACTTAATACTAAACTAATTTCAAAAATCTAAAAAGAACTTTCTTTTAACACAAAATGACAACTGATGTTTTACTTCTTTTTTGAGATTTACTGATTTGTTTCCTAGTTTTTTAAAGTATATATTTTTTTCCATTTCTGTATAATATAAATTTAAGTATAGAAATGTTGTTAACAGTTTTAAATAGAATTTACTTAAAATGTCTATTATAATAAATAAAACTTTGAAAAAAATTGCATCAATAAATTATTTTTTAGCTAATTTTCTTTATTATACATAAAAAAGTTATTAAAAATTCCAAAATTTTTAAAGGATCAAACCTCAGTATTCCATTTGCCGAAGTTTTTAAATTCCAGTTAAAATGGCCACTTTGTAAACAGCAATTAAACTTTTCAAGTTTATTTCTTAACTTTAAAAAACAATATATCTTAAAAATTGTAAAACAAATATCAAATTTAAGTTCATTTTAAGATATTTTACTAAAGTTTATTATTAAAGGACATTAAACATGGTGGTTACTGTTTTTTTTTTTGACTATTTCTGTCAGGTTTTCTGATTTCATTCCAGTTTCTATTGAAGTAAAAGTTTTTCTGTCCTTATTTAATAGGAAAATAAACTTAACAAAATAGGTATTTTTCATGGGAACGGGTCTAAATTGCGCAAAGACAAAATTGCACGAGGTTACAAAATTGCACAAGTGTACCAAATTGCACAAAGATACTTTTGCACGAAGACTAGTTTGCACGCAGGCACAAAATTGCACGAGGGGACAAAATTGCACGAAGACTAACTTGCACGGAAGCTCAATTTTCCACGAGTTACAATTTTGCACGGAAGGTCAATTTTGTACGACAGACAGTTTTGCACTGAGGGTCAATTTTGCACAAATAGTAATAACTTAAAATAACTAAATAAAAAATATATAAAATCCTTTATATTTTATAAAAAAAAAAAAAAAGCATGTATTAGTGTAGTTAATTTTTAGTTATTTAGGTTTATATTAGTTTTATTCACTTTTTAATTTATTTAGCTTTTTTTAAATTGAAACTAAATTATTGTGTTTAAAAACTTAGAAAAAAATTAAAAAGTTTTAAATAAAAATAAAAATAGGGTTTTATATTAATAAAAATATCCCTTATTAAAGAATAAACATGTATTGATGTAAACTTAAACTATATTAAAATTATATAAACTTTAATATAAAATAAAACAAAATAAAAAAATAAAATAAAAAAAATAATATTTACATGGGTAGGTGTTAAAATTGCACGAGCGTACAAAATTGCATGAAGATACTTTTGCACAGCATGCAAAACAGTGAATCAATTGAATAAATTTAGAAAGGAGAAAATCCGTCTGATGAAATTTTTATTGTGCATTGTGTAGAAAATTCTGTTACGGCTGTGTACTTCCATAAATTATACTTAAAATTGTTTATTATTTTTTTTTTAAACCTTTTAAACATAATTTATCTATCATTATTTTCTATTTGTCTAAACTTTATCTTAGTTGCTATTATTTGCACGCGTTTTGCTCTAATTATATCTTAAGTTTCTCCTGCTCTGTTTTTTCTCTTTTTCTAACCCAGACTTGCGCAAAAGCACTGGCAGAAGCAATTTTCTTCTTACTTTTTTAGAAGAAAAAGGAGATACAAGCTTTTGACTAGAATAAGACAAACAAAATAATACAACAGCTAGAATTACTTAATTTATATTTTTAACAAAAAAAAATTATTAGTATAAACAAAACTCTTTTTGGTAGTAATATTTTAATAACGGTTAAAATCTAATTTTATAATCTAGTTTTATTTTTATTTAAAAAATTTTTTTTTGATTGATTTTTGTTTATTATTTAATTTGTTAATTTTGAATTTTTTAATTATTCATTTCATTTATTTTAACTTTTTTTAATAATTTTATTAACTTTTGTTTTGGACTTTTATTTTATGTATTTATTATTAAATTTATTAATTTTTATCAATCTTTTTTATTTTTTGATTTTTTCAAAATTTATTTACTATTTAGTTATTTGATTTTTTAAATTCTGACTTCTTTACTATTTACTTTAATCTATTTAACATTTAATATTTATTTTTTTCTGAGAAATAACTTTTTTTAACTCAAAAATATCATTTTTTTATTTTTCTAGTTACTAATTTTTTTTTTATTAATTTATTTTTATTTATTAAATATTTATTTATTTATTTTATTTTTAATTGTTTTTTTTAAATTTTTACTTAATATTTTTGTCTACGCGCAATTTTGACCCGTCTCTGGGTAGGAAACAAAACTCGTGCAAAATTGACCCTCTACGCTAAATTTTCACTCGTGCAAAAATGACTCTTTGTGCATAAGTGTCTGCAAGCATCATTGTCTGCTTGTGCAAAAATGTACCCTCGTGCAAAAGTGTCTTCGTGCAAAAGTGAACCTTTGTGCAATTTTGTCTACGTGCAATTTTATCTTTGTGCAATTTTGTGCTCTTGTGCAAATCAGTCTTCGTGCAAAAGTATCTTCGTGCAATTTTGTGTTTTTGTGCAATTTTGTCCCATTGTGCAATTTTGTACGCTCGCGCAATTTAGACAGTTACCCATTTTTCATAGCTTAAACTCACTGATAAGTTTACTGTATATATGTTTAAAAATGTGTTTAATTTAATTTAAATCAAACTTAGAAGTCTTTGTCATAAGATTTTTTCACAACCAAAGCACTGATAGTATTAATTTAACAACTAGTCAAAATTAATAGTATCTGCTTGTATTTTATCAGTTAGGTACTCACTAGATGCCTTTTAAAACATATTTTAATTTATTTGTATAAATAAAAATCAAATTCTCCGACTGTAGGTGGTCTATCTTCTAAGACTATATAACTATATCAAGCATATAAGTAACTGCTAATATAATTATAGTAATGTGTCAACGAAATTTAAAAAAGTTTTTAGAAAATTACCAATCAATAACTATTTGGCTACAGTTCAGTAAGAAAAATTTGTAACTTAAAAGCATAAATTGGTAAAGCATGTTTTAACATGTTGATCTTATTTTAAAGATCTTCAAATTAGCTAATAGTTGCTTTTTACTATTTCTAATTAAAAAATAGTTTTTGAGATATGAGCCAGAAAAATCTGAGAGTTCTATAATATTCTTATGGAGTGGAAGTAAAAAACAACAAAAAAGACTATTTCATTAAAAACATATCTTCTCCTAGGGGTAGGGAGTACAGCACGTTTTTTGGTCATATTGTAATATTCATTCAAGTCCATATATTTTGGATGTGTTTTTGCTTCATTAAGAAGAATCTGAAAAGAAAAAAAAAAGTATGCTTGCGGCCCAAAAAACTAATTTTAACCCCAAAAATCACATACTTTTTAATTTTTTGACTTAAACAGTAGTTAAATCACTTACACATGTCCTAGACTTATAATTTATGTCTTAAATGAAAGCTTATACTTATTGACATATATTCAAAGACATATTAACTGCTTGTGGTGTACTATGACGTCATAATCACCCTAAATATGCAAAATTTGTCTATAAAATGTAGGGAGTACAGCAACTTTTTTTGGTCATATTGTAAAATTCAAATAAGTAAATATAATTTGGATGTGTTTATGCTTTGTTAAAAATAATCTTAAAAAAAAACTATAAATTTACAAAAAAAAAAGGTGCTGCCCAAAAAACTGATTTCAACCTCAAAAATCACATATTTTTCAATTTTTAAGCAGCAATTTGTTTTTTTGCAAAATTTTAATTTTTTTTAAGATTCTTTTTAACTAAGCAAAAACACATCCAAACCATATTTACTTATTTGAATTTTAAAATACGACCAAAAAAATTTGCTGTACTCCCTACCCCTACATTTTACAGAAATTTTTTTTAAATTTAAGGTGATTATGATGTCATAATACATCAAAAGCAGTTAATATGTCTTTAAATATATGTCAATAAGTATGAGCTTTCGTTTAAGACATAAATTATAAGTCTAGGACATCTTTAAGTGATTTCATTACTTTTTAAGTCAAAAAATAAAAAGTGTGTAATTTTTAGGGTTAAAATTAGTTTTTTAGGCTTCAAGCTTTTTTTTTGAATTATTTTGTTTCAGATTTTTCTTAATGAAGCAAAAACACATCAAAATCTAATGGACTCATAAGTCCAGCAAACATCACCCAAGTACTCCCTACCCCTACTTCTCCTACAGTGTTTAAGCAAATTTTCTCAAACTTTCCAAGTTGAATTTTAATAATTTAATAATGAACAATCATATTGTAGGAATTTGTAAGAATTATAATAATTTGTTTTTTTCTTTTATTTGGTCATAAGATTTTAATTCTAATTTTTCCAAATTTTTCACAATTGGATTTTTTCTTTAAAAATATTTTGTAAAAGCTAATAAAATGAAGAAGAGATAGATTTTGAGTGAACTTTTTAAAATTCCAAGTAAATTGGCCTTAGCAACCTTTGATTCCATACAGCTGTATCAGATTTTTTACAAAACTGGTTATATCTCAAAAGTTAATTGTATTTTTTTTGTTATATAAATAGTATCTTATAATATATACTCTAAGCATTCACATAAAAGCCAATGTAAATTTTTGTAATAAATATTTTTAACACCCCTATGCTTTAAAACATATAAGAATAATAAAACTATTTTAATGTTGTGATTTGATAAATACCGTTTTGACTCAATAAAATTAGGATTTTGTTTTCAAAAGGTCTTTTATAATATGTATACAAATATTCATATGTATATAATCCATAGCTTTGCCAAAAATAGTGTTCTTAATTAAGAAGTGCACTATAACTGTCATTTAAAAGAGTATAGTCTAGAAATAGTTAACTAAAAAAATATTATTCTCTAAAAGTAAAGTGTTTAGTTTTCTATAAATATTATAAGACATAAATAACTTATTGCTTCACAATACTCTTATTCAAAATGTTTACTTGAATTATAAAAATAATTATGATAAGTTATAAAAAAGCTCACTTGGTCATATGATGATTCAGTGGGATTTTTTTCAATATTTGTCAGTAGCTTGCTCACATCACCATTTTTAAGCCAATCCATTATCAAAACTTAAAAAAAATTTTTAATTACATTTTTCAGTTGCCTAAATTAATTTAAAATACAATTTAGAGTTATCCCCTAAGCTGTTACTTTAATTTATAAGATAAAACTATGTGAGCTAAACTTTTTAGTTTTAGTTTAGACTAGAATATAGCCCACAATGTGCGCCCGGCCCACCATCATTTTACACGATAAATAAGCAAGTTTATATTTAAAATTAAAACTCAAGCATAAAATAATAAATTGAGCAGACTTTAAAAAAATATTTAAAGTTATTATATACATTTTTAATAAATAAGTAGTTATCATTATAGTATACAAACTTATCTAAAACAAGACAAAATATTTTGTTGTTTAAAAACATAAAAGAGAATTTTTGGTGAAAAAAAATTAATAATTCCGAAAAGTATACTTAAAGATCAGTCTAAGCAGAAAAAAACATGAAACAAATGCTGAGTAAGAATATTTTTTTAAAGCTTTCTTTTTGAATTTTTTACTTTAACTCTTATCCTAAACCCATCAAACCCAAAAATATTGAAAATCAAACAAAAAATAAATTTTGAACAATTAAAATTAAAAAAAATAAAAAAGGTTCTCTTTTTTGTTGCTGACTCAGTTTTTTGAGCTTAGTTTGAACTTTAAGTACACTAGCCAAAAATTTTCGTTAGTCTAATACTTCGCAATAATTTTTTATTAAAAACTACTATGTAAAAAATGGGTAGGTGTCTAAATTGCGCGAGCGTACAAAATTGCACGAGGGGACAAAATTGCACGAAGATAAAATTGCACGAAGACAAAATTGCACGAAGGCTCACTTTTGCACGAAGACACTTTTGCACGAGGGTATATTTTTGCACGAGCAGACAATTTTGCACGCAGACACTTTTGCACGAAGGGTCATTTTTGCACGAGTGACAATATAGCACGGAGGGTCAATTTTGCACGGGTTTTGTTTCCTTGCCAGGGACGGGTCAAAATTGCGCGTAGACATTTTTGCACGAAGGGACAAAATTGCACGAGAAGACTATTTTGCACGAATTTTTTTTATAATATTTAAAAAAAAAGAAAAATCAGAATTAAAAAAATTATAACAAAATAATAAAAATACGAAATAAAATTATATAAAATTCAAAGAAATTAAAATCTGAATTATAAAATCTATAAGCTAAATAACGAAAAATAAAAAAATCAGAATTAAAAAATTTAAAACTTAATAATAAAAAATACGAAACAAAATTATAAAATATTCAAAAAAATAAAAAAATCTAAATTATTAAATTTAATAACTAAATAACAAAAAAAAAATAAAAAATAACAAATCAATAAAAAATATGAATAAATAAATATTAAATAAAAAATAAAAAAATCAAAAAATGAAAAAAATAAGTAAATAAAAAATACATATATAGTAAGTAAAACAAAAATATTTTTATGTATAAAAAAATTAAATGTTAATTAGATTTCAATAAATAATAAAAAAGTCAGAATATAAAAATCAATTAACTAAATAATAAATATTTTTTTTTTTAAATCAACAAATAATTAAGATTTATAAAAAATTAAAAATTAATTAATTAAACAATAAATACATTAAATAAAAGTCCAAAACAAAAATTGATAAAATTAATAAAAAAAGTCTCAATAAATGAAATAAATAACTAAAAAAATTTAAAAGAAATAATAATAATTGTAAAATTCAAAATGAACAATTTAAACAATAAACAAAAATCAATCAAAAAAATTATATAAATAAAAATATAAACTAGATTATAAAATTAGACTCTAACCATCATCAAAATATAATTAACAAAAAGTGTTTTGTTTATATTATTTTTTTTTTGTTAAAAATAGAAATTAACTAATTGTAGCTGTTGTATTATTTTGTTTGTTTCATTTTAGTCAAAAGCTTATATCTCCTTTTTCTTCTAAAAAAGTAAGAAGAAAATTGCTTCTGCCGGTGCTTTTTCGCTAGTCTGGGTTAGATAAAGAGAAAATACAGAGCAGGAGAAACTTAAGAGCTAATTAGAGTAAAACGCGTGCAAATAGTAATGCAACTAAGATAAAGTTTAGACAAATAGAAAATCATGATATATAAATTAGGTTTAAAACTTTTATATAACACAAAAAAAAAACAATTTTAAGTATAATTTATGGAAGTACAAGGCCGTAACAGAACTTTCTGTACAATGCACAATAAAAATTTCATAAGACGGGTTTTCTCCTTTCTAAATTTAATTAATTGTTTTACTATTTCGCATGCTTTTTTTTTTGTTCAAAAGTATCTTCGTGCAATTTTGTCCCCTCGTGCAATTTTGTACGCTCGCGCAATTTTAACACCTACCCGTGTAAAATTTTATTTATCTATTTTTTTTAATCTTGAATTATTTCATATTTAAGTTTAGTATAATTATAATATAATTTAAGTTTACATCAATACATGCCTATTTTCAATTAAGGATTATTTTAAGTATAATAAAATTCTAGTTATATTTTTATTAAAAAATTTTTTTTAACTTATATTAGTTTTTAAACACATTAATTTCATTTTAATTAAAAAAAGGCTATATATCAAAAAAAAAATTAAATAATATTAATTCACACCTAATTAAATTAAAATGAAGTACACTAGCACATGCTTATTATTATTTTTTTATAAAACATAAAGGTTTTAACATATTTTTTATTTAGTTATTTTAAGCTGATATTTTTTGTGCAAAATTGACCCTCCGTGCAAAACTGTCTGTCGTGCAAAATTGACATTCCGTGCAAAATTGTAACTCGTGCAAAATTGACCTTCCGTGCAAAATAGTCTTCGTGCAATTTTGTCCCCTCGTGCAATTTTGTGCCTGCGTGCAAACTAGTCTTCGTGCAAAAGTATCTTTGTGCAATTTAGTACACCCGTGCAATTTTGTTCTCGTGCAATTTAGTCCCCGCGTGCAATTTAGTAACCTCGTGCACTTTTGTCTTCGCGCAATTTAGACCCGTTCCCGTAAAAAATTACCATCGCCTTAAATACAAAACATGTAAGTTTTAGATATAAATTAGGCTATCGATTTTTGCGATTTTTAAATAACTGTGTATTTTATTTCAAGCAAAGTTATTAAGTAAGTTAAGTTTTAATAGAAAAAAAGGGTAAAGTAATGAATAAGGTAATCTATCTCAATAGATTGATGTAAATTTTAAATTGAACTATATGAGTATGAAATTTTACAAAAAAATTTAACAAATTTGAGTTTATTTTTTTTTGCAAATTTTAAAATAAATTTATAAACGTATACATGTTAGGTGCAAACTTTGTTGTTTTATTCCTTATTTTTTAATATAAATTTATAAGTTTTATTAAACAACTATTATATTTTTTTTATACTTAAAGCTAACAAATTGTAAAAGATGAAATAGTAAAGTTTATTATTATAGTAAACAAATTAACTATGATGTAAGCATAAAATAAACCGTGACTAAGTAAGTGGGTGCAAAACAAAGTTGTAAGTATACTAATGAAGCTACTTTATCTAAACTTTTAACACTTCATAAAAGCTTGTTTGATTTGATTTAAAATATCATTGGTGAGTAATGTGTGGCCGCTTGCTTATTAAATTCTGGCAGGTATGATGTTAAAGTTCAGAAAATAAAAAAAAAAGCTCTAAAAATATGCTGTCAATGTTTTTTTTGTTTATAAAATTATGTAGTTTACTCCATGCATTCTAAAGATGTACCAGTGCTCGAATAATAACAAAAAACTGCATGCAGTTACAATAGCCTTGTATTAAAACCTTAATTAATGTTAGATTAGAGCAGGGGTCGGCCGCCTTTTGTAACTTGCGGGGCAATTTTCTTTGATAAAATCGCTCGCGGGCCGCACTATATAGAAAAAGTCTTCAAGGGCCGCATTTATTTTTAAATAGTTAAAGTATTCCGTATAAAAATACTGTTTTAAATAGAAAATATGATAAAATAAGCAATAATAAAATACTAGAAAAGAGTATTTATTTAAATAAAAGTTTAACTCTAAGTTTTTATTACAACTTTATATATATTCTTTGTTTTCAAAAACTACAATTTTAGCTAAAAAGTACCTCGCAGGCCACAGGTTTTGGCTTCGAGGGCCGTATTTGGCCTGTGGGCCGCAGTTTGTCGATCCCTGGATTAGAGCATACTTGTTAAAGAATAGTTTGATGTTTGAAGCTGTTTTCTAATTTTATCTTCGGTAATTACAACAGTCTTAAAATATTAGATAAGTTAATTCACACAATAGTTTATTACTTATATTCCATAGTTCAAAAAAGAAGAAATAGTTAGAACTGCTAAAAAAGATTTAATTGATTTGAAATTGTTTCTTTTAGACCTTTAAAGTCACGCATAAACTTTTAGTTTATTTTAAACTTGATTTAACATGAAAAAACTAAAATTTGTATTTAATTTATTTATAATTATAGTTAAAAACAATATAAAATAGGCTAATACATTAAGTAATGTTTGAAACTAATATGTATACAGTATACACAGTATTTATTAACAAGTTTAATTAGTATAAAACAGTATAAAAAATTCATGATATACACAAAGTTTTTTTAACACAATAAAAAATCAACGCGAAGGTATTTTGGTCTTAAGACCTGGTGTATAGAAAGGCCTCTCAGTCATTTAGCTAAACACTAAGATAAGTTTAACACTTTTGTGTAAATAAAACATTTGAATGAACTGTTTTTTTTCAACTAAGACTTAAAACACAGCAAAATGATGTGCTTTATTTTAGTATTTTATTTATATTTAGTTTTTTAATATACATCTGTTACAATGCTTCTGAAATATGCATAGAAATCATTTCACAGTAATATTTTATGAACTAGGATATTTTTTTTTTATAGATTGATAAATACTTAAGTTTATTTTTGAAATATTTTTTTAGTAGGTTTGAACAAGTACCAATAAAGTTTGTAGTAAAAGATACAAAATAACTTAATAAAATAAATTTTTGTAAAAATAGTGTATACTTAGTTTCTTAGTGCGCATAAAACTTAAAAAGAAAGTTTAACCAGCAGTTTCTAGTGCACACTAAACAACTTTAATATAGTTTAAAACTTTTGGTTTAGAATACAGTAACTAATACTACTACAAAAGTACTATTAATTTTCTAGTTGAAGTTTTGTTTCTAAAGCCAATTACTTTTTAATTTTTATACAACAAATAGTTCTTAAAATTTTGCTATATGTTCTTTCACAATATTTTATTTTAATTCAAATTAATAATTAGTTCTTAAACTTTGGTATCTTTTTAGTTGTTTGTATTTTTTTTTGATAAAGAACCTTTAGTTTTATATATTAGAAAATACATAAAAAAATTAACTCATCAAAAGAAGTTTTAGTTATAAAGAATAATGACAACTCTGTTCAATTTTATTAAATTTTATTACAAAAAATGTGTAACTTTTACATAAGTTACTAAAAATCTTTTTTATACTTAACAAAACAGTTTAAGACATCATTGTCTGTTTGTTTTACAAACTGTTGATAGTTTCGTGCATAGTTTTATTTGCGATCAGCACTTCTCTTCTTCCTGGAAGAGGATCGAGATGAACCTCCACGGTGGTTGGACGGTGAAGGATATCTATTGTATGATGGATACTGAAAAAAGTACTGTGATTAGATTTTGAAACACAATGGAACCTGGCTTGATTAAAAAATTTAGAGCCCTATATTTAGAAAAAAATATAAATAAAAAGTTTTTTTAAATAAAACAAGGCAAAACAGTACGGTAAAAAATAACTTGTTGATGAGGATAATATCCACCTTGTGCTTGATGTTGTTGTTGATACTAAAAATGTTTGTTTAAGTATATAAAAAGAATACTCAATATTAAAAAAATTTTACACTATATTTATACCTTTTTAGCAATTTTTAAACAGAAATGTTAATGTAATGACACCTCTAATTGTCAAACAGATGATAATTAATAGTATTGATTTATAAAAAAAAAACTTACGCCATATCCGTTTCCATATGGGTTGTAATACTGTAAAAATAAATATTTTAATATGTATATATATCAAGTATAAGATTATATTTAGGTAAAGGTTTACAATAATAGTTTTAAAATTTTTGTAACCTGTTTTTAATAAACCTTAAACGAACTAAAAAAAATTATTGGTTAGAATTTATAGTTCAGTTATTTTTATTTCAAGCACGAAAAAATATATTGAGTTTGAACAAATACACAAAATTATAAACATTTTGTTGTTGAGTTTGTAGCTGATGAAGGTGGATGTTAATTGCATTGTTGTTGTTCACGTTCGAAGATTGCTGCTGTTGTTGTGCTTGTCCTGTTTGTTGTTTATTGTTAAAATTAATATTTTTTTTAAAGTTTAGCATTCAAAAAATAAATTAGTACTGACAACTATTGCACTTTGTGAGGTTTGTTATACTAAAACGTATTTTAAAAACAGCAACTGATTCGTTTTAAATGCTTAAAGTTGGTAAAAAGTTTGCGTTCTCGTGTTTTTATCTAAATTTACGTTTAACATAAGAAGCTATAGAAAGATGATGTTTTAGGTTTTAAAATCTGATTATAAACAAACTAAAAAGTAAAGCTGCATGAAAACTTGTTTAATAATTTAAATTGTGATTTTTTTTAAAACAGCTACAAGTTTATGAAAATAAAACTAAAACATTTTTTACTTACCACTACGTTTTTGTACTTCGGCCTTAGCTTTGTTTCCTTCTGCATAAACATCAGTCCATTTTTTAAGTACCTGGTATAAAGTTGTTTTAAAAATAAAAATTGTGAATTTTTACTGTTTAAGTACTGTTTCAGATTAACTTAACTTTACAATTTTTACAACTAAAAAATGTTAATAAAACTAATCAAGTTCAAGTTGAGATTGATGTACATCCAATCACCATTTAATTAAAGGTGTTTTACATAAAATTAACAACATGGTTTATGTTTAAAGTACCTTGATTAACTGCTTTTCTTGCCATTTCTTTACAAGTTGAGCACTTTCCGCCTGATCAAAAAGCGAAACTGCTAAAAATACTAAAGCTATAGCTGTTATTGTTTTCATGTTAACGACTAAAACTTTATCAAATATGTCCGTTTCTTTTTATACCCATTCGTTTAAGGGTTGAGCATTGTATTCTTCGTTGTTTACCTTTTAATTTTATTCGCCCGAAAAATAAATTGTGTTTCTATAGATTTATAAACGCTTCTTTTGTTAAGTAACAAAGCACAAATGTTCTAACTTGTGAACAACCCATTTGGTAAATAGTTTGTTCTATTCAAAAAACAATCTAGCTGAATAAAGTACAGGGTTTTTTCTGTTTAAGTCAAATACTACAGTTTTTTGTGTGAAATCTAAGTAGCTTAAGTTAATTTACTTAAGATTAAGAACTTTCTTTACTTAAAAAAAATTCTGACCCCGAAAAACATATTTATGTTATTGTATTTTGTTCTTAAACTTAGTTAAAACGAATAAAATCTAATTATTTAAAAAGTAAAAAAAAATTACTTTAATATAATATATTGTTTGTTGAACGATAAAAAAAGGCGCTCAAAAGTTTGGTCTAAGGACTTGGTGTACAAAGGAACCTTTTGGTTATCGAGTCGTATACCACAATTATATACAATGTGTAAGTACAAGTTTTAAGAAACACTGGAATATATAATCATTACTAACAAAACTAGTTAATTTACGCTAACTATACTGCAAAACAGATTATATAAAAAAATTAACTTTTTTAAAATTATTTATACAAAAGCAAACAAGCGCTTAACGCTTGTTTTAAGTTGCAAAATAACGGTTAGTTTTAGGTAAATAGATAAACTGAGTTTTTATGAAAAAATCTAACATTAAATAAAAGATACATCAAACTTAAATTAAAACACATAGCGTTAAAACTAGCTGTAAGCCTGTAACTTAAAACGTGCAAAATAATCGTTTAATTTTTAAATTAATTAAAGTATTCAGAAAATTTACTTATACAATCAGCAAAATTACTTAAAAGTATAATTATTTTAAAATTGCATATAAATCTTTGTATAACAAAATAAGCAGTACATGTATAATTCTGTTACAAAAAGCAGTTAACAAAATATGTTGTACCAAGAACTTCTCGCTTTGCATAAACTCCACTAAATCAGACTGTGATAGTTCAGATATATGTTTAATTAAGTACTTTGATTCAAACTTGTTTGAAAAGTTTTATATAATTTTTCAATTAAGTAAATCTCTATTATTAACATGAATATTTGACAAAAAACTTAAAATAATAATATATTGTTTATTGAACGACAAATGAAAGCTCTCAAAATTTTTGGTCCTAAGAAATAGTGCACAAAAAAAAAATTCGGTTATCGAGTCGCACACCACTTGGTTACCTTTTAACGTCTTGTCCAGGACCATGTTATTGGCTATGTAATAACACTTTTTAGTGTATATTTTTGTTTAGTTATAAAAAGAATAAATAATAAAAGGATTTGTAAAATCTAAATAAATAAAAACTGACAATTTGTTAAGTGTTACTATAAAATTTTCTAGTTGTTATTCAATAGCTTTACAATAAAAAAAAAACTTTTAAAATATAAGTTTAATATTTTCAGAAATTTAGTACACTTTATTTTAAGCATAAATTTATATTAATGTTTAAAAAAAACTATTGTCAGTTATTCAACTTATGTGTGGAGTATTTTTTATTTTTTGTTTTGTAACTGATAAAGTTAAATTCAATAGTTTGACAAACATACTGTGCATAAAAACATTTGTCCTATAATGCTTTTAAGAGCAAACTATACTTTCTGTAATACGCTTACTAAACGGGAAAACTCAGTTTTTATAGTAGAAAAATGGCTTTAGGCTATTTAAAGCTAATACTAGTACAGTTTAAATTCATAACAGTTGTTGCATACTGAATAAAAAATGCACCAATGAATAACAAGAAGAAAGTTTTTGCGGAGCTCAGAGTATATTTATTGTTATTTTTTGTATCGTTTGCAATATACTTAAATGCACTAGATGGGCCTTTCCTTCACGATGACATAAAAGCTATTGTGGAAAATAAAGATGCTTTAGTAGGTACTTTTATTGATTAAAAATTTAATTTTTTTAACTTTTAGAAAAGATAGTCTTTAATTAACTTATTATGTTGTTTTTGTTCTGTATGAAAAACAAAGGAAATATGGATTAAAAATAGTTTCTCTTGATTTAAAGCCGAGCTAACACCAAAGAACAAAATGTATATGCATCAGTTTTTTATTATAATAAATAAATATTTTTATTTTTACTACAATAAAATAAGCAATACATAGTTAGGTTCAAAGTTTGGCATATAAACTTAGTTAAAATAGTTCTTTAAAATTAGCTGTGATGTATTCCAACTCAGTTTAACGTTTGTTTTAAAGTTTTTTTAGTATTATTTTATATATATTTAAAAGTTTATAACTTTACAAAATTTACCAGGGTCAAAATAGCTTACAAGATTTATGGAGGAATGACTACTGGGGAGAGAAATTAACGAGTCAAAAAAGTCATAAGTCATATCGACCACTCACAATACTGTCCTTTAGGTATAAAAGATAAAAACTGTATTTTAAATAAGCAACTCAATATTCTTATAAAACTTTGTAGGCTTTCAAACTACTTATGGGGTTTAAGTAGTTTTTTCTTCCGTCTAGAAAACGTAATGCTTAACTGCTTAGTAACATTGCTGTTTGTTCACATTTGCAAGAATAGTATTTTTACAAGCGAGTCATACAGAAAACACGGTCCGCTGATTGCTGGCCTGATTTTTGCTTTACATCCTGTGCATGTTGAAGCTGTTAGTTTTTATCAATAGTAATTTTTAAAAAATCTTTAATATACAGTTGTTAAATAAAAAATAAGTATAAGACGTTTAGTTTTAGGCATTTACTAATTTTGTTAATGGGTCTAAAAAGAAATATTTATAGTGCAAAATAATTTTGATTAAAATTTTTCAAAATTTAGTCATTGTAGAAACCGTACAAAGTGAATACATTTTTAGATATATACCTTTACTTATAGTTAAGTTTTAAACTGTAAAAAATTAAATTTTTTTATCATAAAGTTATATAAGCTTATCCTATTTTTTAAACTATAGTCTAAAACATATAAAAATTATTAAAAACTGTGTTTATGTTTTTAATTACAAACAAGAATACTATTTAATATAAACCGTATAAATATACATTGTTGAAAAACAAACAGCAACTAACATGCATTGCAGGTAGTTGGTGTCGTAGGACGAGCCGAGCTTTTGTCGACATTATGCATATTGATTTCAATTGTGATTAGAAAAAATAAGGTTCTGTATCAGTTTGAAAGTTTAACCCAAAATTTGACAACTAATAGGAAAGAACTAATAAACAAAGACTCTTTTGAAAGTAGTTTTTAATGTAATTTTTAATATTTAAATGAACAATTGTTGTTATTGCAAATAAATAACAGATAAGTTTATTAGAAAACGGAAACATTTGAAAATGGTAGAAGAAAATAACGAGACGAATAATTTTTCTGATGGAACAACATTAAAAGGTTGTACTATCACAAAGAGAAATAAGCACGAATTCAATTTAAGATCTATTTTATTTATATCAGTAACAGGCTGTGCCGTAATCTTTAAGGAAACAGGTATTTATAAGAAAATCATGAGAAGTATTAAACAAGTTCACAAAACTGTTTATTTGTTTTTATTTTGAAGGTATTGTTGTCATTCCTATTCACATAGCTTTAGACTTTCTTGACCTAGTTGAAGTTACAAACAATAAAAATGCCAAAAAAGATCGTAAATATTTGAAAGAGTTTGCTGTAAAATTTTTAAAGAAAGTACTTTTAGTAAGTTTTATGAACTTTTTTAAATATATACTAATATGTACAATATTACTGAGAAACTAACAATTTTTTTCAGGCTGTAGCAATGATTGTTTCAAGACTGTACGTAATGAACTTTCAGACACCAACGTTTCGAGAAGTGGATAACCCTGCTGCTTTTTCTAAAAATAAGCTAACTAGGTATGTCTTTGTACACAATTTGTTAGTTACTAATTAACTAGCACTAATAGCATTTAAGAAATAAATATATCTATACTAAAGATAACATATGTTTGTAAAGATACTTAGGATAAAGATCTACAACTTTGCACCAAGAAATAGTTTTTGAATTTATCATTTCATCTCACTCTAGCTTAATTAACTTAAATCTAGTTAACTTAAAAGTTATCATTTTTTAAGTTGATGTTAAACTTTTCTTAAATAATAGTTTATTTTATAGTTTTCTGATTCTTAATAGTATTTTGTAAATATAATAAAATTTATCCTTAGACAAGGATAAATTAAAACATTTATTTGTACGACGCTGAGCATCGGATAAAAATAAAAAGTAAACCTTACTAATTGTTATGCAAGTTTTATGTACTTTAATTAATAGAGATATGTATTATTGCTAAGCAATCAAAAGTCTGGTATAAAATAGTTAACTTAATGGATTTTCAATAAAGAAAAATTGCAATCTAATAAAAATACCAGACTTCTGTATAACTTAACTAAAACTAGCTAACGTGTTTAACTTTAACTTCTTTGTTTAAACTAGATTTTCACAATTTTTTTGAAATAAATCTAAATTATTTGCTTCGATTAAAGGTTTCTTTATTCCTAGATCAATATTTTTATCTAGTATTTCATAACAGAATACTTACTTTTGCTGCGTTACCATGGATGAATTTGTGGGTATTGATTTGGCCATATTTCTTATGCTACGATTGGGCGTATGGTACTGTACCAGTAATCACATCTTTTACAGATATTAGAAACTTAATTTCAATAATGTTTTACCTAGTTTTGGTAACATTAGTTGCTTTTATAATTAACGGAATACATAATCAGGTAGTATATCCTTTTAATTAGTTGTAAGTAGAAAAATTAAATAAACTTTATTCCAGTCAATTTGGCTTCGACCAGTTTTTATTGGAGCAGTTATATCGACTTCATCCTATCTAACATTTTCAAATATTCTGTTTCAAGTAGGCTTTGTAATTGCTGAGAGAGTTCTTTACATTCCAAGTATTGGATTTGTGATTTTGATATCAGGGATGTGTTGCATAGGTAGTTTTTGTTTGATCTTACAAGTTTTTGTTACACTTTTTACATATTAACAAACTAATCCTAATTTCTATAGCAGAAAACTTGTTAAGCTTCTGTAAGTAAATTTTAAATAGTAAAGTTATAAGCAAAATTATAAAACTCTTATTTATACTAATACTTTGTGCCCCATAAAAACTAATTTATACTTTGTAAAGTTTTAGACAAATATCCGAGAAATCAAGTTTGTAAACGAGTTTTGATATTGTACTTGGCGTTCTTAGGAACACGAACATTTATAAGAAACCTGGACTGGTCAAGTAAACTTGATTTTCATAAGTAAGTATAAAATATCAAATTTATTGACAAAAAACAAAGAAAGATTAAGGCTAATAAAATTATAAATTGTCATTACTTTTATGAAAATTAGATCGGGTGTAACTTGGAACCCAAATAATGCTAAGTGCCAGTACAATTACGCTAACACATTGTTTTCGATGAAAAAATATGATGAGGCTAAACATCACTACGAAAAAAGTATTTCAATTTACCCGAAAGTAGGAGCATTGTACAATCTTGCATATTTGCTACAATCAACCCAAAGTCAAGTTAGCTTTTAATGTTATTCAAACTTTATTAATACTCAATTTAATTCAAAACTTTATATATTTTATTTTTCATATGTATTTAAATATTATGAGCTTAAAATGTTTTTCAAATGTAGGGAATAAATAAACAGTTTATGTTTTTTATTTTAACTTGTGTTTGAAAAATGTATGTTTAAGGACTAGATGTACGACCCGCCAAGCAAGAATATCTTGTTTGTGATGCTTTTTTAGGTTAAAAACATCTAGTGCAAAACTAATTTAGTTGGGGTTAAAAAATATATTGTTTTTTTAATATTACTTATTATAAATAGTAGTATTTATTTTTTAACAATTTCATAACAAATTTGACTTTAAAGCACTTTTTTAAGTTTTATTGTACGTTTTATTTGAGAGTTTTTCAAATTATATGGCCCGAAAAGGCTTTTTTAACTAGTCTGGTTCACAAAAAACGTTTAGAGGTAAATCTAAAAAAGAATAAAGTGTAATGATATGATAAAATATACTAGTACTAGGTAACTGTAAATTAACAATTTATCGATTAATTAACACGCAAAAAATAGTAATTTAAGATTTTTCTAAAGAAAAAATATTTGTAATTAAAGTCAGATATTTTAAATAGAAGACAAAAGTTAATATAGTTGTAGAGATTCTGAACGTGAAAAAATTCTAAAAACTGATTTTGCTGATTTAGATGAAGTAAACAATTTTATCTATTATGCGTTCTCGTTATTTTTTGGTAAAAAAGAATAAAACTTTTTACTGAAACTTTTTTAATTGAAACCTTATTCAAGTTAAAAATTTTATAGAATCTTAAGGAACTAAACTTTTTTTTAACTATTCTAGTAATGTCAAAGTTAATATATGATTAAGGTTTGAAAAAAAAAACATATACTCACAATCTTTACCTTATGTTTTGTATCATATAGAAATAGAAATCAAAGTCTACTAAGCAGCAAAGCCAAGTTTTGAAGCAAAATTTCAAAAAATTAAGTTTTAACAAATTTTGAGTTAAATTTTAAAATATTTTTTTCATTATACAGAAAGTACAAATACTAAACATTCTAGTGTGCTAATACCTAAAGTAAAATTTAATGTATTTTTTAAACAGAAAGTTGACACAATTAGCTTCTTCAATTTCATTCATCATCAGTTTTTGTATGTTATCTAAGTCAACTTATGTTGTCCATAATTTTCAAAGAACAATAAACTTTGATATAATGATTTTAAAAATATTTGGAAAACTGTTCGCTTTTAGTTTTCAACATAAGGCATAACATACTCTTTAAAACACTACGTTTGATTTGGATACATGACTATAATTTTTAGGAATTACTAAAGCTAAAATAGTTTTTATTTTCTTAATATTTTATTTGTTTATTTGTAGTCATTGATATAGTTAACGAAACTTTAATAACAACTTTATTTTTCCTTATATCATTTGGCTTTTTTAAGAATTAGTTTTAACAATAATCGATAAAGACAATGTTAGAATCTGTATATAATACTTCTAGTACCTACGTACTTCTAAAGCTATTTAGTCCTGTTACATAGCTAAAAAAAGGTTTTACTTGTGTATTTTAAAATCTGTTTACTTTTAAAACAGTATACTTAGAAACTTAGCTCACACTAAAAAAAACATTAAAGTATATTTAAACATATATAGTTTTATTTTATACCTACTCATAGAATGAAGGCAGAAACAAAAAAATTAAAATTGAAAGCTTGTACCAAAAAGCAATAAAGCTTGAACCGTTAGAAGGAAAATCTTATTATGGTCTCACACAATTTTATTTGTTAGTTTTTCGAAATAGTGTTAAGATTTTATTTTGCAATTATTACGTCTCATTAAAAAAAAACTTTTCTAGAAACAACAAGAAGTTTACTGAAGCCGGTGAAATTATTATAAAATCCGTAAAACTAGTTTCGTATGTAAAACATAAAATACTTCTGGAGTTTTTTAACTATTTGTACAAAAACAAACAATACAAGACGATGAAAACTTGTTATAAAAATATATTCGAACGCTTTTGTACTCCTTCTGTCAAAAATGCTGATGAGTATTTTTCTAATTGCCATGAACAGTATATAGACTATCTAATTGGTTACGAAAAAGTACTTTTTCAACAAGGTGTTAAGTAGCTTATAATAAAAATAAATTTTAAATGGCGATTTTCAAATGAGCCATTACAGTTTTTAAAACTTTTTAAAAAGTTTTTAAAACCATAGGTTTATAACTATCACTAAGTTTAATTTCAAATTACTTTATTTAAAAGTGTCAATAAACATATTAGAAAAATACCTACAAACACTTATCAAATAAAAATTTAGCTATTGTTTTTGTCGTTTGATAAACAGTATACTGTAAAGAGCTACCATAATTAAAAGCAACATCTTTAGTTACTTTATAATTGTGTATTTTTAAAGAAAGTTTACAAAAATTTGACTGAAGTTTTGTTTAAATAAAATGTTTATATACTGTACTTTTTTTTATAAAGGCATGCATACAAAAGCAAACTTAATAAGTATAAAAATAAAACAATTAAATACGAGCTCATCAGAAGAAAGTTTGATAAAAATTGCATTTTATCATTTAAACTCCAAAGAGTATGAAAAAGCAAGCTCACTAACCGAAAGGTAAAATGTTTAAATTTTGAATTTAAAATTTTTAATCGTTTTTAATTTTTTTTTTGAAAACAGAGTTCTACTAAATAACACGTTATATTTCGACCAAGCTTGGAAAATAGCGCACAGTCTGTTTATTTCTGGAGCAAAACTTGAGTCTAGGAAAGTTTATAAATTACTTATGAAAATCGATGAAGAAAACATGACTATTTTTTCGCAATACGTGAGCAATTAGTACAAACTATACTATTGCCTTAACTTTTTAAAATCTAATATTTTTTCCACGATTAGACTGTACTACATTTAATTCAGTTAAAATATGAAGAGCTGTTTTTATATGCAAATCCTAAGTTTATTAGTTCTAAAACAATTTGATAAATAAAAAACATCATCAATAACCTAATATATATATTTATTAGTATTAACTAAAATGAAATAATTTATCTTCTACAGGCTGCAGTCTTATACGACACAGGGAAAGTTATTGAGGCTGAAAAACTTTTAAATAAAAAAGTCCAAGAGGACAAACATTGTGAGCTTATGATACTCAGAAAACAGCTGTCAATTTTGTACACAAAGAATTTCGAATTTGAAAAAGTAATTTTGTCGCTAAAGAATATGTATATATGGTAAACTATATTTTACAAACATCTTTAACATTTTTACTTTATTTGTAGTTACTACTTTTTCAAAACATTTTATATACAAAACTAACTATGTTCAATAATTTCTGTTTAAGTTTTTTTTTACTCTATATTCACTACTGACGAGTAAGCTGCAGGTAGGGAGTAGGGACCCTTTACAACAAACCACAAGTCATTATTTGTCTTTTCAAATATTTTTACTGTAGCTTTAAAAATCTTCTTACTTTTTCTAAAAAATATGTATTAACAGCTTATTGATATCATGTAAACTGAGTTTTTAATTAGATTAAAGTATTCTTTTGCAAACTATGCAACACAAACATTTAAATTAATTTATTTTACTGACAACTCTTTTTAATGATTATTAACCAATAGTTTTACCTTACTGACAATGTTTCATTGTCAAAGCAACCAGCCTAAGGACAATTAAATTAAAATTATACTAGTCTGAAGTATAAATATAAGATAAATGGTATTTAGTAAAAAGTCTATACTTCAGTATTCAGTACTTCCTTTTATATAATTTTGATTTTATGTAATTTCTAAACATTTTTAGATAACTAAGTATTCAGAAAGGTCAATGCAAACAACGTCTCTTAAGATAAAATTATGTGAAAGTTGTAGGTTTTGATAATCATGTAACTTTTTTATACTTATTTTAATATTAAAAAAATAAAATGGCAACTATCATTTTTATCGTTAAGATCTTTTATAGTAATAATTTTTTTTCAATCGAAAAAAGTATATATAAAGAGTATATATTAAAACAAATACCTTAAAAGAAAACTAATAATTTTTAAAATAAACTTTAGGCAAAAGAAGTCTGGATGTTTTGTTTAAACGGAATTTTGAAAACTAATATAGTTAAAGAGTCTCTAGAAAATATTCTTAAAATATTTTTAAAGAAAGCTCAATATTTCGAATCTCTTCATGACTTTGAATCAATAAATGACTGTATTGAAGAAGCTTCTCTGGTAGTTTTTAATTATTTTTATTTTGTTTCGTTTACTTTAAATCAACTATTTTTTAAGATTTATGATGAAACGATGAGAAATTACGAATTTAGTTCTTCAAAACTTTTAAGCTTAATAAGAGTACTGAACGAGGTTAAAAAAACTTACCTGAAGTTTGATAAAAACACATCTGATGAAAAAACTTGAAAGTTTTTGAATAACTCGAGATTTGAGAAATGCATTTAAATTTAGAAAAATAAAATTGTAGACAAATAAAACTTGTAGTGTTTACAGATTAAAAAGTAACAATGTCATATTTGACTGAAATTAAGGTTTAATTTAATATAAAACTAAAAACTATTAGATATTTCTAATAAGCTTTATCAAAGTATAGCTAATAAGTATTATTATTTATAAAATTATTTATTAATAATTTATAATTATAACAAGTTTAAAGAAAAAAAAACAGTACTACAGTTTGTGGCTTAACAGACTATATAAAAAATGAAAATACTTTTAGAGTAAAAAATAACTTTTATATTTTTCAAGGTTGAATAAAGGAGTTATTTTTTTTGATAATAATTAGATTTTAATTTTGCTAATACTATAATTTTATTCAAAACTATCAAATTTTGTGACTAAGCAATTTTTAGCTTTAAAAATCTTTTTTAATTGGCTGTTAACCAATAAAGTTAAACTTCTCAGTACTACACTAGTTCTGATTCAAATATTAAAAAACATGCCCAATTTTAAATGGTTATCAGTGATTTAATGTCACTATCGTTGTGATCATTAAACTTTTTTCATAACTTGAATAGATTTATATAGTATTAAATAATCGATTCAATTTTCGTTTTCACTCAAAATTTCTTACTAATTATTAATTTTTATTAAAGTATTTAATTGTTGAGGGTATATTTTATATTAATTAACGTACTTATTAGAAAACAGATATATTTTTTAACTCTTTAGAAAACTTTACTGTTTACTTAAACTCAAGTTATTTTAACTCTTAGAAATTTATTATTGTCAAGTTTTTTTTCTCTACTTCTCTGTAAAATATTCGTAAGCTGTCATGAAAATAAAAAGTAGCTTTTACTTTTATTATTAGATTTTTTTTTAATAAGCATTATAAGTTTTGTAACATAAAAAAATCCATTATTTTCTTATACTTAGAAAACAAAAATTAAAAATAAAAGTATGCAAAAATATTTTATAAATATTTATTTTACTATTATAAATTTATTTTCTTCTGTAACATTATTTTTCTGTTTTTGTCATTTAAGACAATTTTTTTTTCAAAAGCAATAATGAGCAGATATGATTACAGTTCAACTTATTTACAAAAAATTTAATTTTTGGTAAGTTTTATGATTATGACTATATATTACTATTTAAACCGAGTTTTAAACTAAGTTATACCAATGGTTAATATTAAAAGCAATAAGCTATTCTTGCTTTTATTAATTTTTATATTTTATTGAAAGTCAATTAATTTATTGGATCTTTTAAAACAATTACATTTAATTGTGTAAATAGAGTTTAAAATATTTGATTTATTCTAAAGATATTGCGAAAAAAAATTATCAACAAAATAAATACTTCAAGTTAAATTTCAAGCTGTGTCGTCTATTTTCTAAAACATATTTATTTACGTCAAGGTTTAAATACTTTTTGCTTTAAAAAATAAGTACAACTTTTAACTATTGCTTCATTCATAAAACACATGAAAAGGGCAGTATATCGTGCAAGATAAAAATGGCATTAACACAAAATTAAAAAATCGAAGCCAAAAATTATTCTTCTACTTAAACTAGCTTGTAGCAAAATTAATTTTTCTCATTACAAGCTGATTCTGTTGTTGAGACTTGAGAGTTCTCGTCATCAGCTATAGATTTCGGAATGCATTCTTCGCTTTCATCACTTGTTTTTGCTTCACTGGCAGTGTTAGGCCTTTCCAGAGAACCTTTCTCACAATCAAACTCAAGTTTCAAGCTGCTCAAGAAACTCGCGATCTTAGCATCCCCACTCGACCTCTTCTCCCCGCACGCCGTCTTCGCCTGGCTCCTGATGACCTCCAGCATCTTCAGCTGCTTCTCGTTGACGCCCACTTGCGGCAGCGAGTGCGATCGGGAAGAGTAGCGTCCCTGGATGCGCAAGAGCCTGCGCTCCAAGTTGGCCTTCTCGGCGTCGATCCGCCTCGTTCCCCGCTGCTCGTGCCGCCTCATCTGCCGCTCGATGTCCTCGATGGAGGCCAGCCCCTTGCTGATGTCGTTGTCGGTTTTGACGGCACGGACGCGGTCGCGCATCAGCGAGGAGTCGAAGCCGGTGAGGCGGCGGATGCGGGTGCGGGAAGAGAGGGCGGAGGTGAGGCGCGGATCGTCGAGCGACACCGTGTGGTCGGTGAGGAAGATGTCCTCCGCCACCGGATGCTTCCCGCTGTTGTTATTATTTGTTATTAATTTGTTGTTACATAAAATATTTCACACTTTTAAGAAAACAAAGTCAGTTTATTTTTTGTAGACTACTTTTGAAGGCTGACTATGAAGTTGTTTTTATTGATTTTATACTTTTTAAGTAACTAAAAAACATTTATAGAATCTAAATTTTTAGATAATAAGAGCTATAGAAAAATAAAAATAGTGAAATATGAAAAAAGTCGGTAGTAGTGTTTTTATGTAACTAATGTACACAGGTTCTCTAAAAACTAAAAAGAAAAATAATTTATATTATGGTAAGTCAGTAATAATATTTATTAAAACAGCTACCTAAAGTTTGCTTAGTATAATATTGTTAATAAAAAATTAGCTTAAGTATATTGAGCATGTTGAATAATTTTTCCAACACTCCTATATACTTTGATCTTTTTTGTTCAAAAAATAACAAAAAAACTTTTGTGTTATGAAAATAAAGTTTAAAACTTTAAAAAACATTGTGTATGCAAATGTTGTAACAAACACACACAACTTTTGTCTTGAATCGATGGTGATTTCATAAGTTTTTTTTGTCATAAGCTACAATAAAAACTCGCTAGTTGGTTGTATATTAATAAGAAATAAACTTTGAAATAACTCTGTTCAAGAACAATGTTGGATGACAAGCATAAAAGCCATTTTATTGATAAGGCTCACCGAAATTTTTGTTTAATGTTAGGCAAAGCAATTACTTAAGTTTTGTGTACTGAAGCTATTCAAATTCATGTCAAAGCATTTGCTCTCCTTGTTATTTAAAGCGGAGACAAACAAGGCTATGTTTAAAAAAAATTCTTTAAACTTTTCTTCTTTAGTCTTTAGTCCAGGGTTTCCCAAAGTGGGCGATATCGCCCCCCTGGGGGCGATTTTAGTATTTTGGGGGGCGATAATTAGTAAGGGGGCGAAAGGGTGGGCGATAACTAGTAAGGGGGCGAAAAGGGGGCGATTTTAAAATTTTGGGTTGTCATAAGATTTTACTTTTTTGCTTGCTATTTTACTATTTTTAGCTTGCTATTAATTATTTGACCCTGAGGTAAAACTTAAACAAAAAAGTTTATTTTATTTATGAAAAAAATAGAAAAAAAATCTAGTGCTTATGACTCCTACTTTCAAGTAAATACTATATTTTCATTTATATATTTCCATATTTAACAATTACATATATCATAGACGATTGGAATCCCTCTCACTATTTTATCACCTGACAAATATGTTATTTGGGGTTATAAATGGTTTGTAAAAATCTATGTTATTTATTACTATCTATCACCTCATGATATTTCCAGTTGCTTTTTGAAAAGTCACTAAGTTAGACTAAGAAATAAAACTATACAGGGTTGCCAATTTACCTAGAAACCTGGAAAAACCTAGAATTTGACAATTTAAGCAAAAAAAAACCTGGAAAAAAATGTGGAATTTTTAACAATTTTAACATACTAAGTAGTAAAATTTAGATTTGACACAAAAAAGCTATCATATAGATAAAAGTATGGATCCCTTGAGGCAAATACTTTTGAAGTAAACGACTTACAGGAAACCTTCTCAGACTTACAAACTGACCTTGAACTTAAAGTAAATTCTTCCAAAGAACGATATGAAAGCTTTTGGAATCAACAAAAACTAAGGCAAAAGTATTCAATCATTTTAGAGGAATTTAGATTGTTGTTTATAGCTTTTCCTTCTAGCTATGTTGTTTAGAAAGCTTTCAGTTCAGTTATCAACATCTTGAGCAAAAGGTCTAATCTAGATATTTATAAAGGAGGTGACTTAAGGCTCTATTTTACTAATTAAGAATCAGATTAGAAAAACTTGCAAGCAGTCATATTCCTCATCCTCCACATTATATTAGACTTCAGTAGCAGAAATTATTTTATGAAAGTTTTTTAATTTTATTTGATCTTTTGAAGTATTTCTTATTTCACCTGGTTTGTATTGTATTTAAGTAGTTTTTTTATAATAACAACTTTATTAAGCTATTAATTCTACAACAGGTTTGCATAATGCCTAATAAATATTATTTACGGTAGAATTCCTCTTGAGTTCGCACTTTTTACCCAAAAAAAAGTGCAAATTTATATTTTATTAAATTTAACTAAAGTAAAGTCTATTACTAACTAAATATTAATAAAACAAAATATATATAATATTTAATAGCTTATATAGATCTTTTTTTTATGAAAGTTTGTTTTATGTTTTAATGGATTTCATGTTTATTCATAACATCATTGCATATAACATACTGAAATTTGTCATTTTGTAAAAAAAAATATGGTAATAATTTTTTGATTTTGCACTTTTGATTTTTTTCAAAGTGCGAACTCAAGCGGAAGTCTACTATATTTATTAAATGGTTTATGTTTTAAAGATTTTAATAGTTTTATTTTGACCTGGTTAATTTTGTAGTTGATATTCGTTGTTTTACATTACACTAAAAGTTTTTATAGCATAGTGATTGATTTATTTGTTTGAAAGACCTTTATTTGACAGGTTTTTGTTATCACTAGTTCAATCTGTATACAACTTATATCACTATAAAACTAATATCTGATTGTAATATTTTGACAACCATTAAAGTTTTTATTTCTAATAAGATTTTTTTGGTTTTAAAAGAGTACAAATTTGAGGTTTCTATTTGAAATGACTTCTACTTTTTCATTTAAAAGTTTCTTAAACACAATTTTTTTTTTCTAACTTGATTTATTATTGTTCAAATGTTTATTATAATATAAGGAGTTTTAAACTATTAAAACAACTGTTTTTTGTTTTATCTTAATTCAATATATATTAGCAATTAGAATATACTTAGTTTATTTTAATACTTAAACACTAGCTTTTAGTTTTTCACTATTTTCCTCTGTTAAATTATTGTAGGCTAATAGCTAGAAAAAAAAAACTTTTTAAACAGAATTAAATAAGCCATCAAAAAGACTGCTACAATTACAAAACAAAATTTAAACCTAGTTAAAAGTTTTTTTTAATTGATTACTTTCTGTTCACAGAATTAACTGTAAAACATTGGATTTTTTTTTTTGAATTTAAATAAAGAAAAAAATTGTTAGAATTAAGGTTCAGTTCCCTAAAGATTATTCCAAGTCAAATGCTATTTCATGGTATTCTACTACGAAACAAATAGTTTAAAAAGTTAAAAATTATTTATAATAAAACAACTAACTTGCTTACAATATATCTTAGCATTGAAATTAGTAAATTTACTGCATTAACTGAAGCTGTTGATGAAACCACTTTTCATGTGAGATAATCAACCAGTCGGTCAAACTTCCTTTAACTAGATCAGAAATAATGTTTTAATATTTATTTCATTTAGTGTAAAATAAACTGTTAATTCTTTTATAGTTTTTTAATCTCTGGTATAGATATTTAAAAAAAGCCTATTTATAAAGTAATTTAAGTATTTTGTGCGGCTTAAATAAGTTACTTAGTATTAACTTCTAAATGTCCGAAATTTGTTATATGAGATATTATTAAAATGTCAGGTTTAAGTTAAGATTTCAGGTGGGTAACGTACGGCTCAGATCCAGTCGCAGATCCAGTCGAATTTCGACCCGCTAAGTAAATTGAAAACTACTTGTGCAAAATAAATAAAATTTAGTTTTTTGATATTTAATATTTTGATATACGCTTTCATTTCGTTTTCAGTTCACAAATGTATTTCCTAGATCACAATAATACTAAATCATTTTATTACAATTTTGCTTGAGTTTTTCAACTTTCTTATTTGTAATTTTTCTAAATCATGCAGCCCGCAATTACATTTTCTAACGAGTTGAAAATAGAAAATATTTTTTAGTAAATATGAATTGCTGACTACAAAAGTTGTCCACCACTGACCTAAAAGTTTCAATAGTTTCAAAACAGATCATATTTAAATAGGATTGATTACAGATTACTCAAGGCTTTTTAATAATTAAGTATTTTAATACACTTTACTGGGCTTCTAAGAAAATAACTGTAAAATATTTTCTCAAGCCCTGTAAACTACTTTGAAGACAAAAGTGCGTGCATAAGAAGTACAAGACTAAATTACATTTCGAACACAACTTTTTTTAGCTCAAAAGTTTGTACTCAAAAGAAAAACTACTTTGTAAAATCGTGGGGGCGATTTTTTTTCAAGTTACTAAAAAGGGGGCGATTTAGTAAATGAGTTTGGGAAACCCTACTTTAGTCATACAATAAAATAATTTGTAATAACTGTAATTAATTAAATTCTATAGTTTTAATTCAAAAAAAAAACTATGTTGTAATTTTTAACTGTTAATCAATAAAATTTTTGATTTTAGAAGACCTTGTAAGCAAATTTTCTAGATTATTTGAAAGGATTCATATAAAGTGTATTAGCTGATTTCAATATTTTGATACCGAAAAAAAGCTCAAAGTTACAATATCTGTGAAGTTTTTTTATACATGACATAGAGTTTTATTATTAAGATTTCAAAAACTTTGAAACAAAATAACTTTGCTAAAATAATATACATCTTTAGACTACTTAGAATTACCTAAACCGCTTTGTAATATCCTTTTTTTTATTACTATCAGACTCTTTGCTTGAAGATAAACTAGAGGATGCAGGACTCTGTCGTCTATGTATTGCTGCCATTTTACTTAGACTAAATTAAAAAAAAAACACCTTTTAGAGAAAAGTTGATAGTTTTAAACAAGTTTAAAAGGTAGATTATAATGCGATTAAAATGAAAAACTTAGCACAGTTGCTATTTATTATGCATAATCCTATAAACTAGATACTATAATCTATCAGAGAATGTGTTATATAAACAAACAATACTAAAGGTTAATAATTAAATAGCTAGAAAAAAAAACACTTCATTATATTCAATTATAAGCCTTTAAGTGAATTTTATAAAATACGATGATATAAATTCAGGTCTGAGTTATTCCTTTGTATTTTGAACTAAAAAATTAAATTGTTTAAGTTTTAGCAAGTTGCACTTAGTACTATAACTTTAAGATGTTTTTGATAACAATTTTCAAATTTTAGAAATTATAATCTTGTACATAATAATCTTAAATTGTTAAAAAAAAAACTAAATTCTAGACCTGTTATGCTATATAAAAATATCTGCTTAAATTTGGTTTTTATTTATAGTTAGATACAAACTACTTTAATGGTAGATTGAACTAAATTAAACCAAGTAAAATAGTTGTTATCTTTGTTTTGTTAATATAAAATCCAAAAATCTTTAGAGTCTGTTGTTTATTAAAATATGTAGTACATTACAAAAAAAAAGCAAGTTAAAAAGTTCAAAAAATATTAATGAGTTTTTAATAAAATTAAACTATTCCCCAAACATCAAACGTTAAAGTTTAAAAGGCAAGTTTCCTTCTGTTAAGTTTAAAAAATTTACTCAATGTAAATATACAAGTGCTTGAACATGCAGAACTGAATTTTTGAGTATTAGCTTAATAGAACTGGAATAATTTTTGTTGGGCTCTCTAATCTCATTCAAATTTCTTACTGAAATATGCTCTATTTTAAAAAGTTGTCAAAAAGACAAACTGTATATTTGTAAAAAAGTCAAAACTCAAATTGATTTTATTTTTAATAACTCAATGAATAAGTATGTCTAACGTGAGTAAAAATAAATGATTATATACTTTTGTGACAATAATAAAACTTTTATTAGGTAATTTTTTTTATATTAACACTTAGGGCTTTTAAGTGGATTGTAAAATCTACTTACTACTTTAATCATAATTAAGTTTTTTATTTGTATCTGTTCGATTTTTTAATATAAGAATGTCGCACCAAAATTCAAACCGCTTGTGTTAATGGTTAAAACAAATATCCTTTACATTCTGTCAGCAAAAAGGAATAGGGTGTAAATTCCATTCCAAAAATGAAAAATAAGGAAGTGTAATGAATCTACTATTTTTTACTTGTTGTTTCTTTGTTTTAAATGGCAAGTATTTGAACTCAGTCAACCAGAAATTCCTGTCGAAATAACACATCGATTGCATGGAGTTGACTGGAAGTGTAATCATGCGTAACATTCATATATAAACCAGCTGCAGTGAGTTTTGGGATAGTCGAGTCAAAATCTTCCAGCAGACAGTTCTAATGTCAATTTGTAGCTCAAGTATTTGAACTTTTCATTTGTTCATTGTTAAGTTATAGCAATTTTTTTTTAATAATTTTATATCTTTTTGATTAGAAGTAGTTAATTCTTGTTTTAGTTTATACATAGTTTTTTTTCTTAAATTTAGTTTTTGTATAAGGTTTTGATTCCATTTAAAGAAGTTTCTAAATTATTTAACTGTTTATACCATCATTTTGTGTTTGTATTAAAATATAACCTGCTGTGCATAGTTTATATAAATTAGCCTTATTCAGTACTAGTTAAGACTAAAATTAGTTATTTTTAAAAGTGTGCTGTGTGGATACAATCTTTTATACAACCATAAAAATTTCTAAAATTAATAAATATCAGAAAGAGTTATGTACTAACTAAGTCTCCAAATAACCTACCGAGCAGGGTTTTTCAAAATGGGCCATAAGATGCTAAGGGGCCATCAGATGCTCTTTTCAGTTTGTTGGCAATCAGTAAAAATTACTTAAGCTTTTTGCAATAGTAAGTTTACTATTTGGTTTTTGGCCCTGGTTTTAGATGAAAATGTACTTTTCACAAGTAAATTATAAAAACAATCTTTATGCTTAGGTCAGATATTTCTATGTAAAGTTTGAGTTTTTGCTAAGTATAATTAAACTCAACTTATACATTGGTCAAATTAGTTTTGTAAAAAAAATATTCCAATTAAAGTTTGACATATAAATTAAAAAATTGCTTAAAAAAAGTTAACCATCTTAGTTTTTAAATTTTAAACAGTCCGACTTTCTTATCTTTTTTGAATCATCATGTCAACCAGGTAGTCTTGTAATAAAGTGCATTTCCCATAATATACCATGTTTTTATATCTTTATATTTCATGTACTACCAAAGTTGACAATTGAATAGTAAGCTCTTAGAATTTTGAATAACCTAACATAATAATTAAATTTTCAAAACAAAACAATGTTAACTGTTTTTTTGAATGAAGATTTATACTAAAAATTATTGTGCTAAGCTATGTTTTTATAATTGCATACTATCATATTACCAAATGATTTATTTTGATTTCATTATTATTCAATAAAATCTTTACTTTAAAATAAACTAAGCAATAAATTTAAATAACTCAAAAAATTTTTCTTTTTTTAAACAAATCATATGGTATAATTAATACTTTATGTGTACTGTAATTTGGTTTACACTTTAAGGGTCGCCACCTACACAAAACACTCACGATTAATCAGGATTTTTTAAATATTTTGAAAATCTCAGGATAGTTCAGGGTGTATTTTTAACTCAAGCTAATTCAGGATAGTTTTTTTTTGTTAAGAACTCAGGATAGTTTTAAGACTTTTTAAAATCTCATAATAAATTTTGAATAAGATTTCGTTTTAATTTTTTTTATAACATTTTGCAAAAAGAACTTTATTTTTATTAATTTTAAAAAAATTAAAAATAACCTTATTGAAGGATTTCAAATAACACAGGATGACTCAAGATAGTTTAAGGTCACACAGGACAGTTTTTATTTGATTGAAAAAAAAGAGAGAGGACCCTAGGTTTACTTTTTTTTTCCATTTTAGCTATTACTGTTCTTTAATAAACTCAACCCGAATCAGACTATCTTGATTCAACTTTAAATGGATACCCTTTAATAATCTTTCTTTTGGAAAAAATGGTGTGGCTTCAGATTTCCACTACTTTTTTGAATTGCTTAAAATTATGCAAATAGTTTGCATATTTGCAGAGTCAGCATTTTTTCTCTCGTTTTTTTTTTTAAGTTTTAATTATAATAAATAAATTCTTAGTTTTTTTTATGTTTGGGTAAGGTGGGTTAAGGGTATAAATATAAAAAAAAAATCAAAAACAACTTAAAATTATTTTGCTGACTAAGCAAATATGCAAATTAGTTTCAAGTGGAAATATGAAGCTATCCAAAAAAAATGTATGTAAATCACTTATGTTAGCTCGTTTTGATCTTACCAGGTTTTATACAGTTTAATTTTACGTTTAGTATACTATAACTTTTCGCTATTGTATTTTAAAATGTAGAATTACTTTAAACTCTTCCTAATTTCAGATGACATATATTAAATTTTTTTTCAATAAAAAATCTCTTTTAAAATTGTTAAAAACCTGTGGTCATTTTGTTTTCAGTTATAAAATTTTAAATATTGTTTGAGATATGGTCGAAATATATTTTTTAAATTATAGTACTTTTCAAAATATTAAATAATAAATATTTTTCACTGTTTTTTACTGTTACAGTAATATCAATTACATATACCCTACATCTACATTTTTAATTTTTTTCCAACGTGTATTAATTTTTGAAATATAGCCTATTCGGTTTTTTTAATTTGAGTAGTCATACTCATGTAACCTGATTTTAGTCAATACTTTTAAATACTTCAATAAATTTAGAATTCTTACTAAAATATCTTCTGTAAATTATTAACATTCTAACCGGTGTTTTGTTGATAATAAAGAACTATAAACAATATTTAATCAACACAATTAAACTTTTCGAAGACTGCTGAAATAATTAAAGAAGGGTTGCAAAAAATCAGGAAAAACATGAAATGTTTAATTTTGAAAATAAAAATTAATAACCTGGAATTGTAAACGAAAGTAGTAGGAAAATATTAAAAGAATCTGTTTTTTTTTTAATCTTAAATATACAAACTAATAGTTCGTATTTATTAATTTATGTTGTAATAAAAATTGCCTTTTATTAAATGTATGAAAAAAAAATTATATTTTTAATAGACTTTACATATTTTAAATTTTATTGTGAAAACTTGAGTTTTTAAACAAAATTTATAGCCAAATTTTATTTTTCAAAAATAGCTTTGATTTTATAGATATAAAGTGTAAGTAAGTTACAAATCTAGTTTTTAAGTCTTAATTTTAAAAGTCTTTTAGCATTACTTTTT
This sequence comes from Thalia democratica, assembly GCF_965202585.1. Classification (NCBI taxonomy): domain Eukaryota; kingdom Metazoa; phylum Chordata; class Thaliacea; order Salpida; family Salpidae; genus Thalia; species Thalia democratica. The sequence continues at coordinate 68,904,647 of NC_139165.1, forward strand.
CAGATTTTGGACGTTTTTTTTTCAAACTATGATTAAGCCATTTTTTATCACCAATGATAATTTTTATGTTGTTTAATGTATGGCAACCCCGACTTAGAACTGTTTTCCTGCTTAAGTTATCTCATATTTATATTTAAAACAGCTAGATTTATAAACGAAGTACAAAAATAAATAAGTTTATAAACTAAGTACAAAATTAAGAGTTTTTAGTATCCAATCTAGCAACATCAACCAGTCTGTAGCATCATATCTAGCTAATCCAGCTATCAGTTTCCTAATCAGCAGTTTGCCTGTCCGGATAAAAAATGTGTTATCTAAATTTATTATTTAACTTTGTTTTATTTTCGTTCAACAAACTAATGGTTTCATAGTACTAAACAAGACTTTAAACTGTATCCAAGTAAGTAGCGTACAACTCGATAACCAAAAGGCTTTTTCGTCAACTAGGTCCTTGGACAAAATCTTTTTGAGCGTTTTATTTTTTGTCGTTCCGTAAACTATTACATTTTTTGCAACTTGAATGTTTCAACTGTTAAAAACGTTATGAAAGTATTATTATTTTATGTTTCTACATAACTAATTTAAGGTTTGATGCAAATTTATTAGTTTGTTATAACTGACATATACAAATTAAATTATTAAAATGTAGTTATCTAAGTATAAGATTGCCTTTAATTTTATTAACATTTCTATTATCATGCAAAAATTTATTAAGTTAAGCCATATATAATAGTAAAAAAGTATTTAAGAACTTCTAGAAATTTACAAGTCTATTTAAGAATATTCTCTCACATACTTTTAGTAACAGTAGCGTGACGCTGTATACATTAGTGTGCACCAGTTCGCATTTATATGCTTAAAAGATTGTGCAGAGTTCTTTTTTAGGTTTTCTTAGATTTTGAAAAATTTTATTGGAGGGAGCCATTGCCTTTTAATTTTCTTCGAAGGTTGTCATTATAAAAATAAGTTTGGGATACCCTGGTACAGAGGAACCCTAGTTTAAATAATTATTATTATTCAAGACTTTGTTTGTTGTAATTTAATTGTAACTATATATTGATTTTTAGGTTTAGGTTTGTATGTAAAAACAACACAAAGGATCATTATGCTAACGAAAAATACTAAGAGTAAATCTATCCAAATAAAAGAAAAAAATGAAAAATTTGATGAAAATTCACTTAAGTTTCATGAAGAACACATAAATTTTGTAAAGTTTTGCAAGAAAACATCATTTGAACGCAAATTTACTGGCATTTCACAATCTTTGGATGATTTTATGATTTCAAGTAAAATATTTCAGTTTCCTCGTTTTATTAAATATTTATCGTAGTTGAGCTTTGTGCTATTTGTTGTTGATTAAACTGGTTTCGAATAGTTCAAAACTTGTTTATAGTTGAGTTTTCTAGTTTAATACAAACAGTTTTAATATATAAAAATATAGTTTTAACTGTTGCCAGGACTTTAAAAAATTAATAAAGTTTATATAATTTTGTATATTAATAAGATTTATACAACACTGAAGATCCCTTATTAATTATTATTCGAGTAAAACCTTGTACTGTTTTTTTATAACCTGATAAATTACAATGTCATTATAGTAGTAATAATGATAATAAAGGTGCTAACTAACTAATTTATTAGCTAAAAATAAAATAGTTAGTTAACACTACAATCTTTTTAAAATAAGGTAAAATTTGAGTTATTTTTAATAATTCAAAAATTTTAAACACAAAAATTTAATTGTTCCTTGTTTTTAAGATATACTTTTAAAAGATTTTGATAGCATTATGATAGAGCAAAAAAAAAGAATTTTTTTTTTTTGAATTTGGGTCGATGCTAAAACCCATAGAAAAAGTGGGACACTATAGCTTTGTTTTAGTCTTCGAAGCGTATCTCAAAGTATACATAAATTTTTTTCTAAATATTCTTTTCTAGTGAATTAACTTAATTGGTCAGTGTTTTTGTTTTTTTATATAAACTTAATATTTTTTGAAATAAAGACCATTTTGTTTTTTTAAGATTTGGTTTTTATAATTGGTCTTCTTGCTTTCTTAAGAAAAGCTTAATTCACTGACTAATAAATATATTTTTGTTAAACATAAGAAAATGTTTATTTTATTTAAATATGCTACGAGACTTAAGAAACCACAAAATGTCTATAAATTGTCGTTTAATTCATTGGTCTTGAACCTTTTCAAAAACTGTGCATTTGGGGGAAAGTAAATTCTGTACATTTAGACCAGGGTTTCCCAAACTCATTTACTAAATCGCCCCCTTTTCAGTAACTTAAAAAAAAATCGCCCCCACGATTTTACAAAGTAGTTTTTCTTTTGAGTACAAACTTTTGAGCTAAAAAAAGTTGTGTTCGAAATGTAATTTAGTCTTGTACTTCTTATGCACGCACTTTTGTGTTCAAAGTAGTTTACAGGGCTTGAGAAAACAATTTACAGTTATTTTCTTAGAAGCCCAGTAAAGTGTATTAAAATACTTGATTATTAAAAACCTTGAGTAATCTGTAATCAATCCTGTTTAAATATGAACTGTTTTGAAACTATTGAAACTTTTAGGTCAGTGGTGGACAACTTTTGTAGTCAGCAATTCATATTTACTAAAAAATATTTTCTATTTTCAACTCGTTAGAAAATGTAATTGCGGGTTGCATGATTTAGAAAAATTACAAATAAGAAAATTAAAAAACTCGAGCAAAATTGTAATAAAATGATTTAGTATTATTGTGATCTAGGAAATACTTTTGTGAACTGAAAACGAAATGAAAGCGTATATCAAAATATTAAATATCAAAAAACTAAATTTTATTTATTTTGCACAAGTAGTTTTCAATTTACTTAGCGGGTCGAAATTCGACTGGATCTGCGACTGGATCTGAGCCGTACGTTACCCACCTGAAATTTTAACTTAAACCTGACATTTTAATAATATCTCATATAACAAATTTCGGACATTTAGAAGTTAATACTAACTACTAAGTAACTTATTTAAGCCGCACAAAATACTTAAATTACTTTATAAATAGGCTTTTTTTTAAATATCTATACCAGAGATTAAAAAACTATAAAAGAATTAACAGTTTATTTTACACTAAATGAAATAAATATTAAAACACTATTTCTGATCTGGTTAAAGGAAGTTTGACCGACTGGTTGATTATCTCACATGAAAAGTGGTTTCATCAACAGCTTCAGTTAATGCAGTAAATTTACTAATTTCAATGCTAAGATATATTGTAAGCAAGTTAGTTGTTTTATTATAAATAATTTTAACTTTTTAAACTATTTGTTTCGTAGTAGAATACCATGAAATAGAATTTGACTTGGAATAATCTTTAGGGAACTAAACCTTAATTCTAACAATTTTTTTTTATTTAAATTCAAAAAATAAATCCAATGTTTTACAGTTAATTCTGTGAACAGAAAGTAATCAATTAAAAAAAACTTTTAACTAGGTTTAAATTTTGTTTTGTAATTGTAGCAGTCTTTTTGATGGCTTATTTAATTCTGTTTAAAAAGTTTTTTTTTTCTAGCTATTAGCCTACAATAATTTAACAGAGGAAAATAGTGAAAAACTAAAAGCTAGTGTTGAAGTATTAAAATAAACTAAGTATATTCTAATTGCTAATATATATTGAATTAAGATAAAACAAAAAACAGTTGTATTAATAGTTTAAAACTCCTTATATTATAATATACTTTTGAACTATAATAAATCAAGTTAGAAAATAAAATTGTGTTTAAGAAATTTTTAAAAGAAAAAGTAGAAGTCATTTCAAATAGAAACCTCAAATTTATACTCTTTTAAAACCAAAAAAATCTTTTTAGAAATAAAAACTTTAATGGTTGTCAAAATATTACAATCAGATAATAGTTTTATAGTGATATAAGTTGTATACATATTAAACTAGTAATAACAAAAACCTGTCAAATAAAGGTCTTTCAAACAAATAAATTAATCACTATGCTATAAAAACTTTTAGTGTAATGTAAAACAACGAATATCAACTACAAAATTAACCAGGTCAAAATAAAATTATTAAAATCTTTAAAACATAAACCATTTAATAAATATAGTAGACTTCCGCTTGAGTTCGCACTTTAAAAAAAATCAAAAAGTGCAAACTCAAAAAATTATTACCATATTTTTTTTTACAAAATGACAAATTTCAATATGTTATATGCAATGATGTTATGAATAAACATAAAATCCACTAAAACATAAAACAAACTTTCATAAAAAAAAAAGATCTATATAAGCTATTAAATATTATATATATTTTGTTTTATTAATATTTAGTTAGTAATAGACTTTACTTTAGTTAAATTTAATAAAATATAAATTTGCATTTTTTTTTGGGTAAAAAGTGCGAACTCAAGAGGAAGTCTACCGTAAATAATATTTATTAGGCATTATGCAAACCTGTTGTAGAATTAATAGCTTAATAAAGTTGCTATTATAAAAAAACTACTTAAATACAATATAAACCAGGTGAAATAAGAAGTACTTCAAAAGATCAAATAAAATTAAAAAACTTTCATAAAATAATGTCTGCTACTGAAGTCTAATATAATGTGGAGGATGAGGAATATGACTGCTTGCAAGTTTTTCTAATCTGATTCTTAATTAGTAAAATAGAGCCTTAAGTCACCTCCTTTATAAATATCTAGATTAGACCTTTTGCTCAATATGTTGAAAGCTTTCTCAACAACATAGCTAGAAGGAAAAGCTATAAACAACAATCTAAATTCCTCTAAAATGATTTGATACTTTTGCCTTAGTTTTTGTTGAGTCGAAAAGCTTTCATATCGTTCTTTGGAAGAATTTACTTTAAGTTCAAGGTCAGTTTGTAAGTCTGAGAAGGTTTCCTGTAAGTCGTTTACTTCAAAAGTATTTGCCTCGAAGAGATCCATACTTTTATCTATATGATAGCTTTTTTGTGTCAAATCTAAATTTTACTACTTATTATGTTAAAATTGTTAAAAATTCCAGATTTTTTCCAAGTTTTTTTTGCTTAAATTGTCAAATTCTAGGTTTTCCCAGGTTTCTAGATAAATTGGCAACCCTGTATAGGTTTATTTCTTAGTCTAACTTAGTGACTTTTCAAAAAGCAACTGGAAATATCATGAGGTGATAGATAGTAATGAATAACATAGATTTTTACAAACCATTTATAACCCCAAACAACATAAATGTCAGGTTATAAAATAGTGACAGGGATTCCAATCGTCTATGATATATTTAATTGTTAAATATCGAAATATATAAATGAAAATATAGTATTTACTTAAAAGTAGGAGTCATAAGCACCTAATTATTTTTCTTTTTTTTCATAAATAAAATAAACTTTTTGTTTAAGTTTTACCTCAGGGTCAAATAATTAATAGCAAGCTAAAAATAGTAAATAAGTAAAAAAAAAGTAAAAATCTTATGACAACCCAAAATTTTAAAATCGCCCCCTTTTCGCCCCCTTACTAGTTATCGCCCACCCTTTCGCCCCCTTACTAATTATCGCCCCCCAAAATACTAAAATCGCCCCCAGGGGGGCGATATCGCCCACTTTGGGAAACCATGATTTAGACTATATAAAATATTTAACAAAAATTTGTTACTGTTTTTAGAATATACAGTACTGTTTTTCGAGTGCCTTAGTATAAAAAAAACGGTTTAAAAACTGTCAGTTTGTGTTGAAATTGTCTTTTTCTCATAGAAATAGACAAAACAAGCGTCATCTAAGGTTTTTTTTACTTTACTAAGTTTTCTGTGCACAGTAAAAAGAAAATTTATGCACACTAGTGTGAAAAATTGCACACTTTGACGACCACTGGTTTAACTAAAACTTATTTTATTACTTAAATAAGATTTTCACTCAGTAAATTGAGTAGTATATTACATTAAGCATAAATAGTTACACAAGCTTTTATAATGAATAAATAAAATTTTGCAGCTAAGTTACCCGAAGGACTAGAGGAGATTTTACCAATACTCAAAACAAGCAAGATTTTTTTCAATGAAAGACTAACAACGAATTATTGCACCTACATACAAGACACTGTGTCTGTAAAAAACAATTTACTTTATTACAAGTTAGCTGAAATCTTCAATTTGCCTAATGATGTTCGATTACAAATCATGGCTTGTACGGAACGATGGTTCACCACAGTTTGCGAAACCACCAACTTCCGTGAGTTGGATTTTGCGCTCACCATAAAGATTCTGTCTTCTTCCAAACTGCACATCACTTCAGAACTCCAAGTGTTCAATGCCGCAGACTACTGGACCAACTACAAAACTGAACAAAGAACCAAGTTTGCCAAAAATCTCTTGCTAGCAACGCGGCTTCCGTTGTTGTCGGAACCCGCTTTGAATTTTCTTGTGAATGGTGAATCTTCTATTTGCAAAGTTGATGAGTGCAAGCTTTTAGTAAGCAATATTTTGATTAAAAACAAAGAAAGTTTAGACAAACTGCCAAAGAAAAGTTTCAAAACGAGGTACTGCGATCAAAACTCGTTTGACATTTTCGCCTACAGCGGACGATGTCAAGGTTCTGTGGAATTGACGCAAGTGGATGGTAAAGACTTGAAAAAAATTCAACATTCACCGGTGAGCGGGTTAGTATTGGAAACCGAACACGTTGCTGCAGGAGTTTGTTTGAAAGGCGAAGTTTACGCTTTCGTGAACAAGGGTACAATGGCGAGGAAACAAAAACGAAGGTCAAAAAATATTCGCGAGCTTGCAATGCTTGGCAGAGCGTGACGGAAATCGGTTATCGCTACAGTTTCTGCGCTTGCGTTCTGATCGACAAGGTGTACGTGGTCGGCGGCTTGAACAGCTCCTGCAACGTTCACCGTTCCTGCATCGAGTACGACGCCGTAAACGACCGGGTGACGGAGATCGCGAAGATGGCGGCAACAAGGGTCTGGGCGGCCAGCGCCGTTTTTGAAGGAAAAGTGGCGGTTTCCGGCGGCGAGGTTCAAGGCTCGAGCGGCGACTCGTTTATTCGCACAAACACCTGCGAGGTCTACGACCACGTGGCCAACGAGTGGTCCCGCATGCCAAGCATGGTGCACCCGAAATCCGACCACGGTCTGGTTGCCGTGAAGAGCAAGCTGTTCGCGATCGTACCCGCTTACAAGTCTTGTGAAGTTTTCGACAAAATTTTAAACAAGTTTGCCGTCATCAAACCTGCGTCGGAGAGGTTTTACACCGGTACTTCCCCGATCAGGGTCGCGGCCGCTTCGGTGGGAAGCAAGATAGTTGTTTTCGGAAGACAAGGTTGTTTCAAGGGAGTGGTGTTTTTTTACGATGTAGAAAAGGACGAATGGTGCAGGCAGCCGCGCGATTCCTACCCTGGAGAGTTTTGTTTCTGCTTGAAAATGCCGCAAACGCAGTTTTGACGGGATGTTTAGCATGACGTATAAGCTGTCACGTGCAAATGTAATTTGTTACGTTTGCAAAATACTAGAACTTAGTTGTTTGTAGCTGTTTCAAATATTAATGCTTAATTGTATTCTTTCTACTTACTGCGTTGTTGTTGTATTGTTTGTTGTGCTATGCTGGACTCAGCCACCAAAACCTGAGCCACTTAAACAGAACCCACAAAAAAATAAAAAACGAAACAAAATAATTTCATGTTGAACAATTTAAGATAGAAAAATCTAGTAAACGAAAGCATAGATCAATTAAAATTGAATCTATAAAGAAATATATTAAAATTTTTAAACTAGCTTGTTTAAAATAAATAGTGATAACTTAGTACATGGGACAAAGAAACTTTTAATTTTATAGTAAATGCGTTTAAAAAAATTTTACTACAAAAATGAATGACTTTCTCAGAAGCATTGTTTAAAAGACATAACTTATTTGTTAAAAAATATTTAAAGTAAAATAAAGGTCTGTTAGGGGGAGGCGTAGGGAAATAAAAACGGCTAATATTATAAATGAAAACAGAATCAGTCATTGGTTGAATGTTTTATAGTTTTTATATATAACTTTACATTATTCTTAAAAGTAAGTGAACTTTACTAATATTTATAGTGTTTTAATTGAATATCATAAGTGTTAAGCGAAAATATTCGTCCTTCCCTCACGATACCACGTCCTGTGTTACCTTGTTCCACATAGTCTTCGCTCTGTAAAAAAATTTTCAACACAAAACCAAACTTGCAAAAAAAAGATATTTTTACAGTTAAATACATACTTATACAATAAAAAGATTATTAACCTTTTTTATTCATGTTTTACTCCTTTTTGGAAAGTAACTGACAAAATTGCCCTAATGTACAAAACAGTATTTAATTTTATTGAAAAAGACCATTTTTTTTGAATTAATAGCTTACCAAGTATAGAAAATCAAAAAACTCAAAAAAACTATCAAATTTTGAAAAAAAAAAAAAGGTTTATTATTTAATAACACAATTAAAAACATTAATTTACATAATTTGCAAAAAAAAAACCCAGGGGTTCGCTTGTTGAAAAGATTGCTCAATTAACTGTTATTGCATTGTTATTAATTTTATTTGATAGTTATAAAACATATTAATAAACAAATCCTCAAATAAGTGACTTCAGGTACTGGTTGGTCGCTTCTTGGACTGGAGACGTCCTGATTGTTCAACTTCTCGGTGGATTGCCGCTGATTGGTCGTGTTGGTCATTCAGCAACGAACTTATGTCTTTTAAATTACATCGTTTAATGTCAGATATCAGGTGGTACTAAATATTCTCATTTTCATGAGCTTATAAAAACAAATTGAAGTTTTTGAATTATTTACTTTATGTAAAATATCATAATAGTTTTGTTTTGTATGTTGTTAGGTTTCTGATAATGCTGCTACAGCCTTATTTAAATTTTTATTTTTGAGTGTTAGCTCACTTATCTTAATTTTGTAAACAGTTTTGATTAGAAATAAATGCATATCAACATCTTTGCAAATAGATCTTGAATTAATCAAATTCTAATTAAAATTTTGAAACAGCAAGCTTAGCTATTTTTACAATATATTTAATCATAAATTTGATTTAAAACTGTCATCCTCCCCCTATGACTTGAGGACAACTGAAAATTTAAAAACACCCACCTAAATTTGAAAAAAATCATTTTTAATGCTGCTGTTAACCAATAGAGCTAAACTTCTTAGTACTACACTAGTTCTGATTCAAATATTAAAAATATGCACATTTTTAAATGGTTATCAGTGATTTAATGTGACTATCGTTGTGATCATTAAATTTTTTTCATAACTTGAATAAAATTTATATAGTATTAGATAATCGATTCAATTTTCTTTTACACTCAACATTTCTTACTAATTATTAATTTTTATTAAAGTATTTAATTGTTGAGGGTATATTTTATATTAATTAACGTACTTATTAAAAAACAGATATATTTTTTAACTCTTTAGAAAATTTTACTGCTTACTTAAACTCAAGTTATTTTAACTCTTAGAAAATTTATTATTGTCAAGAACTTTTTCTCTACTCCTCTGTAAAATATTCGTAAGCTCTCATGAAAATAAAAAGTAGCTTTAACTTTTATTATTAGATTTTTTTTTAATAAGCATTATAAGTTTTGTAACATAAAAAAATCCATTATTTTCTTCTACTTAGCAAACAAAAATAAAAATGAAAAGTATGCAAAAATATTTTTATAAATATTTATTTCACTAAAATAAATATATTTTTTTCTGTAACATTATTTTTCTGTTTTTGTCATTTAAGACAATTTTTTTTTCAAAAGTAATAATGGGCAGATATGATTACAGTTCAACTTGTTTACAAAAAAATTAATTTTTGGTAAGTTTTATGATTATGACTATATATTACTATTTAAACCGAGTTTTAAACTAAGTTATACAAATGGTTAATGTTAAAAGCAATAAGCTGTTCTTGTTTTTATAAATTTTTATATTTTATTAAAAGTCAATTTATTTATTGGATCTTTTAAAACAATTACATTTAATTGTGTAATTAGAGTTTAAAATATTTGATTTATTCTACAGATATTGCGAAAAAAAATTATCAACAAAATAAATACTTCAAGTTAAATTAGCTGTGTAAAATAAGCTGTGTCGCCTATTTACTAAAACATATTTATTTACGTCAAGGTTTAAATACTTTTTGCTTTAAAAAATAAGTACAACTTTTAACTATTGCTTCATTCATAAAACACATGAAAAGGGCAGTATATCGTGCAAGATAAAAATGGCATTAACACAAAATTAAAAAATCGAAGCCAAAAATTATTCTTCTACTTAAACTAGCTTGTAGCAAAATTAATTTTTCTCATTACAAGCTGATTCTGTTGTTGAGAGTTCTCGTCATCAGCTATAGATTTCGGAATGCATTCTTCGCTTTCATCACTTGTTTTTGCTTCACTGGCAGTGTTAGGCCTTTCCAGAGAACCTTTCTCACAATCAAACTCAAGTTTCAAGCTGCTCAAGAAACTCGCGATCTTAGCATCCCCACTCGACCTCTTCTCCCCGCACGCCGTCTTCGCCTGGCTCCTGATGACCTCCAGCATCTTCAGCTGCTTCTCGTTGACGCCCACTTGCGGCAGCGAGTGCGATCGGGAAGAGTAGCGTCCCTGGATGCGCAAGAGCCTGCGCTCCAAGTTGGCCTTCTCGGCGTCGATCCGCCTCGTTCCCCGCTGCTCGTGCCGCCTCATCTGCCGCTCGATGTCCTCGATGGAGGCCAGCCCCTTGCTGATGTCGTTGTCGGTTTTGACGGCACGGACGCGGTCGCGCATCAGCGAGGAGTCGAAGCCGGTGAGGCGACGGATGCGGGTGCGGGAAGAGAGGGCGGAGGTGAGGCGCGGGTCGTCGAGCGACACCGTGTGGTCGGTGAGGAAGATGTCCTCAGCCACCGGATGCTTCCCGCTGTTGTTATTGTTTGTTATTAATTTGTTGTTACATAAAATATTTTACACTTTTAAGAAAACAAAGTAAGTTTATTTTTTGTAGACTACTTTTGAAGGCTGACTATGAAGTTGTTTTCATTGACTTTATACTTTTTAATAACTAATGTACACAGGTTCTCTAAAAACTAAAAAGAAAAATAATTTATATTACGGTAAGTCAGTAATAATATTTATTAAAACAGCTACCTAAAGTTTGCTTAGTATAACTTTGTTAATAAAAAATTAGCTTAAGTATATTGAGCATGTTGAATAATTTTCCAACACTCCTATATACTTTGATCTTTTTTGTTCAAAAAATAACAAAAAAATTTTTGTGTTGTGAAAATAAAGTTTAAAACTTTAAAAAACATTATGTATGCAAATGTTGTAACAAACACACACAACTTTTGTCTTGAATCGATGGTGATTTCATAAGTTTTTTTTGTCATAAGCTACAATAAAAACTCGCTAGTTGGTTGTATATTAATAAAAAATAAACTTTGAAATAACTCTGTTCAAGAACAATGTTGGATGACAAGCATAAAAGCCATTTTATTGATAAGGCTCACCGAAATTTTTGTTTAATGTTAGGCAAAGCAATTACTTAAGTTTTGTGTACTGAAGCTATTCAAATTCATGTCAAAGCATTTGCTCTCCTTGTTATTTAAAGCGGAGACAAACAAGGCTATGTTTAAAAAAAATTCTTTAAACTTTTCTTCTTTAGTCTTTAGTCATACAATAAAATAATTTCTAATAACTGTAATTAATTAAATTCTATAGTTTTAATTCAAAAAAAAAAATATGTTGTAATTTTTAACTGTTAATCAATAAAATTTTTGATTTTAGAAGACCTTGTAAGCAAATTTTCTAGATTATTTGAAAGGATTCATATAAAGTGTATTAGCTGATTTCAATATTTTGATACCGAAAAAAAGCTCAAAGTTACAATATCTGTGAAGTTTTTTATACATGACATAGAGTTTTATTATTAAGATTTCAAAAACTTTGAAACAAAATAACTTTGCTAAAATAATATACATCTTTAGACTACTTAGAATTACCTAAACCGCTTTGTAATATCCTTTTTTTTATTACTATCAGACTCTTTGCTTGAAGATAAACTAGAGGATGCAGGACTCTGTCGTCTATGTATTGCTGCCATTTTACTTAGACTAAATTAAAAAAAAAACACCTTTTAGAGAAAAGTTGATAGTTTTAAACAAGTTTAAAAGGTAGATTATAATGCGATTAAAATGAAAAACTTAGCACAGTTGCTATTTATTATGCATAATCCTATAAACTAGATACTATAATCTATCAGAGAATGTGTTATATAAACAAACAATACTAAAGGTTAATAATTAAATAGCTAGAAAAAAAAACACTTCATTATATTCAATTATAAGCCTTTAAGTGAATTTTATAAAATACGATGATATAAATTCAGGTCTGAGTTATTCCTTTGTATTTTGAACTAAAAAATTAAATTGTTTAAGTTTTAGCAAGTTGCACTTAGTACTATAACTTTAAGATGTTTTTGATAACAATTTTCAAATTTTAGAAATTATAATCTTGTACATAATAATCTTAAATTGTTAAAAAAAAAACTAAATTCTAGACCTGTTATGCTATATAAAAATATCTGCTTAAATTTGGTTTTTATTTATAGTTAGATACAAACTACTTTAATGGTAGATTGAACTAAATTAAACCAAGTAAAATAGTTGTTATCTTTGTTTTGTTAATATAAAATCCAAAAATCTTTAGAGTCTGTTGTTTATTAAAATATGTAGTACATTACAAAAAAAAAGCAAGTTAAAAAGTTCAAAAAATATTAATGAGTTTTTAATAAAATTAAACTATTCCCCAAACATCAAACGTTAAAGTTTAAAAGGCAAGTTTCCTTCTGTTAAGTTTAAAAAATTTACTCAATGTAAATATACAAGTGCTTGAACATGCAGAACTGAATTTTTGAGTATTAGCTTAATAGAACTGGAATAATTTTTGTTGGGCTCTCTAATCTCATTCAAATTTCTTACTGAAATATGCTCTATTTTAAAAAGTTGTCAAAAAGACAAACTGTATATTTGTAAAAAAGTCAAAACTCAAATTGATTTTATTTTTAATAACTCAATGAATAAGTATGTCTAACGTGAGTAAAAATAAATGATTATATACTTTTGTGACAATAATAAAACTTTTATTAGGTAATTTTTTTTATATTAACCCTTAGGGCTTTTAAGTGGATTGTAAAATCTACTTACTACTTTAATCATAATTAAGTTTTTTATTTGTATCTGTTCGATTTTTTAATATAAGAATGTCGCACCAAAATTCAAACCGCTTGTGTTAATGGTTAAAACAAATATCCTTTACATTCTGTTAGCAAAAAGGAATAGGGTGTAAATTCCATTCCAAAAATGAAAAAAAAGGAAGTGTAATGAATCTACTATTTTTTACTTGTTGTTTCTTTGTTTTAAATGGCAAGTATTTGAACTCAGTCAACCAGAAATTCCTGTCGAAATAACACATCGATTGCATGGAGTTGACTGGAAGTGTAATCATGCGTAACATTCATATATAAACCAGCTGCAGTGAGTTTTGGGATAGTCGAGTCAAAATCTTCCAGCAGACAGTTCTAATGTCAATTTGTAGCTCAAGTATTTGAACTTTTCATTTGTTCATTGTTAAGTTATAGCAATTTTTTTTTAATAATTTTATATCTTTTTATTAGAAGTAGTTAATTCTTGTTTTAGTTTATACATAATTTTTTTCTTAAATTTAGTTTTTGTATAAGGTTTTGATTCCATTTAAAGAAGTTTCTAAATTATTTAACTGTTTATACCATCATTTTGTGTTTGTATTAAAATATAACCTGCTGTGCATAGTTTATATAAATTAGCCTTATTCAGTACTAGTTAAGACTAAAATTAGTTATTTTTAAAAGTGTGCTGTGTGGATACAATCTTTTATACAACCATAAAAATTTCTAAAATTAATAAATATCAGAAAGAGTTATGTACTAACTAAGTCTCCAAATAACCTACCGAGCAGGGTTTTTCAAAATGGGCCATAAGATGCTAAGGGGCCATCAGATGCTGTTTTCAGTTTGTTGGCAATCAGTAAAAATTACTTAAGCTTTTTGCAATAGTAAGTTTACTATTTGGTTTTTGGCCCTGGTTTTAGATGAAAATGTACTTTTCACAAGTAAATTATAAAAACAATCTTTATGCTTAGGTCAGATATTTCTATGTAAAGTTTGAGTTTTTGCTAAGTATAATTAAACTCAACTTATACATTGGTCAAATTAGTTTTGTAAAAAAAATATTCCAATTAAAGTTAGACATATAAATTAAAAAATTGCTTAAAAAAAGTTAACCATCTTAGTTTTTAAATTTTAAACAGTCCGACTTTCTTATCTTTTTTGAATCATCATGTCAACCAGGTAGTCTTGTAATAAAGTGCATTTCCCATAATATACCATGTTTTTATATCTTTATATTTCATGTACTACCAAAGTTGACAATTGAATAGTAAGCTCTTAGAATTTTGAATAACCTAACATAATAATTAAATTTTCAAAACAAAACAATGTTAACTGTTCTTTTGAATGAAGATTTATACTAAAAATTATTGTGCTAAGCTATGTTTTTATAATTGCATACTATCATATTACCAAATGATTTATTTTGATTTCATTATTATTCAATAAAATCTTTACTTTAAAATAAACTAAGCAATAAATTTAAATAACTCAAAAAATTTTTCTTTTTTTAAACAAATCATATGGTATAATTAATACTTTATGTGTACTGTAATTTGGTTTACACTTTAAGGGTCGCCACCTACACAAAACACTCACGATTAATCAGGATTTTTTAAATATTTTGAAAATCTCAGGATAGTTCAGGGTGTATTTTTAACTCAAGCTAATTCAGGATAGTTTTTTTTTGTTAAGAACTCAGGATAGTTTTAAGACTTTTTAAAATCTCATAATAAATTTTGAATAAGATTTCGTTTTAATTTTTTTTATAACATTTTGCAAAAAGAACTTTATTTTTATTAATTTTAAAAAAATTAAAAATAACCTTATTGAAGGATTTCAAATAACACAGGATGACTCAAGATAGTTTAAGGTCACACAGGACAGTTTTTATTTGATTGAAAAAAAAGAGAGAGGACCCTAGGTTTACTTTTTTTTTCCATTTTAGCTATTACTGTTCTTTAATAAACTCAACCCGAATCAGACTATCTTGATTCAACTTTAAATGGATACCCTTTAATAATCTTTCTTTTGGAAAAAATGGTGTGGCTTCAGATTTCCACTACTTTTTTGAATTGCTTAAAATTATGCAAATAGTTTGCATATTTGCAGAGTCAGCATTTTTTCTCTCGTTTTTTTTTTAAGTTTTAATTATAATAAATAAATTCTTAGTTTTTTTTATGTTTGGGTAAGGTGGGTTAAGGGTATAAATATAAAAAAAAATCAAAAACAACTTAAAATTATTTTGCTGACTAAGCAAATATGCAAATTAGTTTCAAGTGGAAATATGAAGCTATCAAAAAAAATGTATGTAAATCAATTATGTTAGCTCGTTTTGATCTTACCAGGTTTTATACAGTTTAATTTTACGTTTAGTATACTATAACTTTTCGCTATTGTATTTTAAAATGTAGAATTACTTTAAACTCTTCCTAATTTCAGATGACATATATTAAATTTTTTTTCAATAAAAAATCTCTTTTAAAATTGTTAAAAACCTGTGGTCATTTTGTTTTCAGTTATAAAATTTTAAATATTGTTTGAGATATGGTCGAAATATATTTTTTAAATTATAGTACTTTTCAAAATATTATATAGTAAATATTTTTCACTGTTTTTTACTGTTACAGTAATATCAATTACATATACCCTACATCTACATTTTTAATTTTTTTCCAATGTGTATTAATTTTTGAAATATAGCCTATTCGGTTTTTTTAATTTGAGTAGTCATACTCATGTAACCTGATTTTAGTCAATACTTTTAAATACTTCAATAAATTTAGAATTCTTACTAAAATATCTTCTGTAAATTATTAATATTCTAACCGGTGTTTTGTTGATAATAAAGAACTATAAACAATATTTAATCAACACAATTAAACTTTTCGAAGACTGCTGAAATAATTAAAGAAGGGTTGCAAAAAATCAGGAAAAACATGAAATGTTTAATTTTGAAAATAAGAATTAATAACCTGGAATTGTAAACGAAAGTAGTAGGAAAATATTAAAAGAATCTGTTTTTTTTTTTAATCTTAAATATACAAACTAATAGTTCGTATTTATTAATTTATGTTGTAATAAAAATTGCCTTTTATTAAATGTATGAAAAAAAAATTATATTTTTAATAGACTTTACATATTTTAAATTTTATTGTGAAAACTTGAGTTTTTAAACAAAATTTATAGCCAAATTTTATTTTTCAAAAATAGCTTTGATTTTATAGATATAAAGTGTAAGTAAGTTACAAATCTAGTTTTTAAGTCTTAATTTTAAAAGTCTTTTAGCATTACTTTTTCAGATTTTGGACGTTTTTTTTTCAAACTATGATTAAGCCATTTTTTATCACCAATGATAATTTTTATGTTGTTTAATGTATGGCAACCCCGACTTAGAACTGTTTTCCTGCTTAAGTTATCTCATATTTATATTTAAAACAGCTAGATTTATAAACGAAGTACAAAAATAAATAAGTTTATAAACTAAGTACAAAATTAAGAGTTTTTAGTATCCAATCTAGCAACATCAACCAGTCTGTAGCATCATATCTAGCTAATCCAGCTATCAATTTCCTAATCAGCAGTTTGCCTGTCCGGATAAAAAATGTGTTATCTAAATTTATTATTTAACTTTGTTTTATTTTCGTTCAACAAACTAATGGTTTCATAGTACTAAACAAGACTTTAAACTGTATCCAAGTAAGTAGCGTACAACTCGATAACCAAAAGGCTTTTTCGTCAACTAGGTCCTTGGACAAAATCTTTTTGAGCATTTTATTTTTTGTCGTTCCGTAAACTATTACATTTTTTGCAACTTGAATGTTTCAACTGTTAAAAACGTTATGAAAGTATTATTATTTTATGTTTCTACATAACTAATTTAAGGTTTGATGCAAATTTATTAGTTTGTTATAACTGACATATACAAATTAAATTATTAAAATGTAGTTATCTAAGTATAAGATTGCCTTTAATTTTATTAACATTTCTATTATCATGCAAAAATTTATTAAGTTAAGCCATATATAATAGTAAAAAAGTATTTAAGAACTTCTAGAAATTTACAAGTCTATTTAAGAATATTCTCTTAATACTTTTAGTAACAGTAGCGTGACGCTGTATACATTAGTGTGCACAAGTTCGCATTTATATGCTTAAAAGATTGTGCAGAGTTCTTTTTTAGGTTTTCTTAGATTTTGAAAAATTTTATTGGAGGGAGCCATTGCCTTTCAAATTTCTTCGAAGGGGGTCATTATATAAAATAAATTTGGGATACCCTGGTACAGAGGAACCCTAGTTTAAATTATTATTATTATTCAAGACTTTGTTTGTTGTAATTTAATTTTAACTATATATTGATTTTTAGGTATAGGTTTGTATGTAAAAACAACACAAAGGATCATAATGCTAACGAAAAATACTAAGAGTAAATCTATCCAAATAAAAGAAAAAAATGAAAAATTTGATGAAAATTCACTTAAGTTTCATGAAGAACACATAAATTTTGTAAAGTTTTGCAAGAAAACATCATTTGAACGCAAATTTACTGGCATTTCACAATCTTTGGATGATTTTATGATTTCAAGTAAAATTTTTCAGTTTCCTCGTTTTATTAAATATTTATCGTAGTTGAGCTTTGTGTTTTTTGTTGTTGATTAAACTGGTTTCGAATAGTTCAAAACTTGTTTATAGTTGAGTTTTCTAGTTGAATACAAACAGTTTTAATATATAAAAATATAGTTTTAACTGTTGCCAGGACTTTAAAAAATTAATAAAGTTTATATAATTTTGTATTTTAATAAGATTTCTACAACACTGAAGATCCCTTATTAATTATTATTCGAGTAAAACCTTGTACTGTTTTTTTATAACCTGATAAATTACAATGTCATTATAGTAGTAATAATGATAATAAAAGTGCCAACTAACTAATTTATTAGCTAAAAATAAAATAGTTAGTTAACACTACAATCTTTTTAAAATAAGGTAAAATTTAAGTTATTTTTAATAACTCAAACATTTTAAACACAAAAATTTAATTGTTCCTTGTTTTTAAGATATACTTTAAAAAGATTTTGATAGCATTATGATAGAGCAAAAAAAAAGAATTTTTTTTTTTTGAATTTGGGTCGATGCTAAAGCCCATAGAAAAAGTGGGACACTATAGCTTTGTTTTAGTCTTCGAAGCGTATCTCAAAGTATACATAAATTTTTTTCTAAATATTCTTTTCTAGTGAATTAACTTAATTGGTCAGTGTTTTTGTTTTTTTATATAAACTTAATATTTTTTGAAATAAAGACCATTTTGTTTTTTCAGATTTGGTTTTTATAATTGGTCTTCTTGCTTTCTTAAGAAAAGCTTAATTCACTGACTAATAAATATAGTTTTGTTAAACATAAGAAAATGTTTATTTTATTTAAATATGCTACGAGACTTAAGAAACCACAAAATGTCTATAAATTGTCGTTTAATTCATTGGTCTTGAACCTTTTCAAAAACTGTGCATTTGGGGGAAAGTAAATTCTGTACATTTAGACTATATAAAATATTTAACAAAAATTTGTTACTGTTTTTAGAATATACAGTACTGTTTTTCGAGTGCCTTAGTATAAAAAAAAAACGGTTTAAAAACTGTCAGTTTGTGTTGAAATTGTCTTTTTCTCATAGAAATAGACAAAACAAGCGTCATCTAAGGTTTTTTTTTACTTTACTAAGTTTTCTGTGCACAGTAAAAAAAAATTTATGCACACTAGTGTGAAAAATTGCACACTTTGACGACCACTGGTTTAACTAACACTTATTTTAATACTTAAATAAGCTTTTCACTCAGTAAATTGAGTAGTATATTACATTTAGCATAAATAGTTACACAAGCTTTTATAATGAATAAATAAAATTTTGCAGCTAAGTTACCCGAAGGACTAGAGGAGATTTTACCAATACTCAAAACAAGCAAGATTTTTTTCAATGAAAGACTAACAACGAATTATTGCACCTACATACAAGACACTGTGTCTGTAAAAAACAATTTACTTTATTACAAGTTAGCTGAAATCTTCAACTTGCCTAATGATGTTCGATTACAAATCATGGCTTGTACGGAACGATGGTTCACCACAGTTTGCGAAACCACCAACTTCCGTGAGTTGGATTTTGCGCTCACCATAAAGATTCTGTCTTCTTCCAAACTGCACATCACTTCAGAACTCCAAGTGTTCAATGCCGCAGACTACTGGACCAACTACAAAACTGAAGAAAGAACCAAGTTTGCCAAAAATCTCTTGCTAGCAACGCGGCTTCCGTTGTTGTCGGAACCGGCTTTGAATTTTCTCGTGAATGGTGAATCTTCTATTTGCAAAGTTGATGAGTGCAAGCTTTTAGTAAGCAATATTTTGATTAAAAACAAAGAAAATTTAGACAAACTGCCAAAGAAAAGTTTCAAAACGAGGTACTGCGATCAAAACTCGTTTGACATTTTCGCCTACAGCGGACGATGTCAAGGTTCTGTGGAATTGACGCAAGTGGATGGTAAAGACTTGAAAAAAATTCAACATTCACCGGTGAGCGGGTTAGTATTGGAAACCGAACACGTTGCTGCAGGAGTTTGTTTGAAAGGCGAAGTTTACGCTTTCGTGAACAAGGGTACAATGGGCGAGGAAACAAAAACGAAGGTCAAAAAATATTCGCGAGCTTGCAATGCTTGGCAGAGCGTGACGGAAATCGGTTATCGCTACAGTTTCTGCGCTTGCGTTCTGATCGACAAGGTGTACGTGGTCGGCGGCTTGAACAGCTCCTGCAACGTTCACCGTTCCTGCATCGAGTACGACGCCGTAAACGACCGGGTGACGGAGATCGCAAAGATGGCGGCAACAAGGGTCTGGGCGGCCAGCGCCGTTTTTGAAGGAAAAGTGGCGGTTTCCGGCGGCGAGGTTCAAGGCTCGAGCGGCGACTCGTTTATTCGCACAAACACCTGCGAGGTCTACGACCACGTGGCCAACGAGTGGTCCCGCATGCCGAGCATGGTGCACCCGAAATCCGACCACGGTCTGGTTGCCGTGAAGAGCAAGCTGTTCGCGATCGTACCCGCTTACAAGTCTTGTGAAGTTTTCGACAAAATTTTAAACAAGTTCGCCGTCATCAAACCTGCGTCGGAGAGGTTTTACACCGGTACTTCCCCGATCAGGGTCGCGGCCGCTTCGGTGGGAAGCAAGATAGTTGTTTTCGGAAGACAAGGTTGTTTCAAGGGAGTGGTGTTTTTTTACGATGTAGAAAAGGACGAATGGTGCAGGCAGCCGCGCGATTCCTACCCTGGAGAGTTTTGTTTCTGCTTGAAAATGCCGCAAACGCAGTTTTGACGCGCGGGATGTTTAGCATGACGTATAAGCTGTCACGTGCAAATGTAATTTGTTACGTTTGCAAAATACTAGAACTTAGTTGTTTGTAGCTGTTTCAAATATTAATGCTTAATTGTATTCTTTCTACTTACTGCGTTGTTGTTGTATTGTTTGTTGTGCTATGCTGGACTCAGCCACCAAAACCTGAGCCACTTAAACAGAACCCACAAAAAAATAAAAAACGAAACAAAATAATTTCATGTTGAACAATTTAAGATAGAAAAATCTAGTAAACAAAAGCATAAATCAAACAAAATTGAATCTATAAAGAAATATATCAAAATTTTTAAACTAGCTTGTTTAAAATAAATAGTGATAACTTAGTACATGGGACAAAGAAACTTTTAATTTTATAGTAAATGCGTTTAAAAAAATTTTACTACAAAAATGAATGACTTTCTCAGAAGCATTGTTTAAAAGACATAACTTATTTGTTAAAAAATATTTAAAGTAAAATAAAGGTCTGTTAGGGGGAGGCGTAGGGAAATAAAAACGGCTAATATTATAAATGAAAACAGAATCAGTCATTGGTTGAATGTTTTATAGTTTTTATATATAACTTTACATTATTCTTAAAAGTAAGTGAACTTTACTAATATTTATAGTGTTTTAATTGAATATCATAAGTGTTAAGCGAAAATATTCGTCCTTCCCTCACGATACCACGTCCTGTGTTACCTTGTTCCACATAGTCTTCGCTCTGTAAAAAAATTTTCAACACAAAACCAAACTTGCAAAAAAAAGATATTTTTACAGTTAAATACATACTTATACAATAAAAAGATTATTAACCTTTTTTATTCATGTTTTACTCCTTTTTGGAAAGTAACTGACAAAATTGCCCTAATGTACAAAACAGTGTTTAATTTTATTGAAAAAGACCAGTTTTTTTTGAATTAAAAGCTTACCAAATATAGAAAATCAAAAACTCAAAAAAAATATCAAATTTTGAAAAAAATAAAGGTTTATTATTTAATAATACAATTAAAAACATTAATTTACATAATTTGCAATAAAGAAACCCAGGGGTTCGCTTATTTAAAAGATTGCTCAATTAACTGTTATTGCATTGTTATTAATTTTATTTGATAGTTATGAAACATATTAATAAACAAATCCTCAGATAAGTGACTTCAGGTACTGGTTGGTCGCTTCTTGGACTGGAGACGTCCTGATTGTTCAACTTCTCGGTGGATTGCCGCTGATTGGTCGTGTTGGTCATTCAGCAACGAACTTATGTCTTTTAAATTACATCGTTTAATGTCAGATATCAGGTGGTACTAAATATTCTCATTTTCATGAGCTTATAAAAACAAATTGAAGTTTTTGAATTATTTACTTTATGTAAAATATCATAGTAGTTTTGTTTTGTATGTTGTTAGGTTTCTGATAATGCTGCTACAGCCTTATTTAAATTTTTATTTTTGAGTGTTAGCTCACTTATCTTAATTTTATAAACAGTTTTGATTATAAATAAATGCATACCAACATCTTTGCAAATAGATCTAAAATTAATCAAATTCTAATTAAAATTTTGAAACAGCAAGCTTAGCTATTTTTACAATATATTTAATCATAAAGTTGATTTAAAACTGTCATCCTCCCCCTATGACTTGAGGACAACTGAAAATTTAAAAACACCCACCTAAATTTGAAAAAAATCTTTTTTAATGCTGATGTTAACCAATAGAGCTAAACTTCTTAGTACTACACTAGTTCTGATTCAAATGTTAAAAAATATGCACATTTTTAAATGGTTATCAGTGATTTAACGTGACTATCGTTGTGATCATTAAATTTTTTTCATAACTTGAATAAAATTTATATAGTATTAGATAATCGATTCAATTTTCTTTTACACTTAACATTTCTTACTAATTATTAATTTTTATTAAAGTATTTAATTGTTGAGGGTATATTTTATATTAATTAACGTACTTATTAAAAAACAGATATATTTTTTAACTCTTTAGAAAATTTTACTGCTTACTTAAACTCAAGTTATTTTAACTCTTAGAAAATTTATTATTGTCAAGAACTTTTTCTCTACTCCTCTGTAAAATATTCGTAAGCTCTCATGAAAATAAAAAGTAGCTTTAACTTTTATTATTAGATTTTTTTTTAATAAGCATTATAAGTTTTGTAACATAAAAAAATCCATTATTTTCTTCTACTTTGCTAACAAAAATTAAAAATAAAAGTATGCAAAAATATTTTTATAAATATTTATTTCACTATTATAAATATATTTTCTTCTGTAACATTATTTTTCTGTTTTTGTCATTTAAGACAATTTTTTTTTCAAAAGTAATAATGGGCAGATATGATTACAGTTCAACTTCTTTACAAAAAAATTAATTTTTGGTAAGTTTTATGATTATGACTATATATTGCTATTTAAACCGAGTTTTAAACTAAGTTATACCAATGGTTAATGTTAACAGCAATAAACTATTCTTGTTTTTATAATTCTTTATATTTTATTAAAAGTCAATTAATTTATTCGATCTTTTAAAGCAATTACATTTAATAGTGTAATTAGAGTTTAAAATATTTGATTTATTCTACAGATATTGCGAAAAAAAATTATCAACAAAATAAATACTTTAAGTTAAATTAGCTGTGTAAAATAAGCTGTGTCGTCTATTTTCTAAAACATATTTATTTACGTCAAGGTTTAAATACTTTTTGCTTTAAAAAATAAGTACAACTTTTAACTAATGCTTCATTCATAAAAAAACATGAAAAGGGCAGTATATCGTGCAAGATAAAAATGGTATTAACACAAAATTAAAAAATCGAAGCCAAAAAGTCTCCTTCTACTTAAACTAGCTTGTAGCAAAATTAATTTTTCTCATTACAAGCTGATTCTGTTGTTGAGAGTTCTCGTCATCAGCTATAGATTTCGGAATGCATTCTTCGCTTTCATCACTTGTTTTTGCTTCACTGGCAGTGTTAGGCCTTTCTAGAGAACCTTTCTCACAATCAAACTCAAGTTTCAAGCTGCTCAAGAAACTCGCGATTTTAGCATCCCCACTCGACCTCTTCTCCCCGCACGCCGTCTTCGCCTGGCTCCTGATGACCTCCAGCATCTTCAGCTGCTTCTCGTTGACGCCCACTTGCGGCAGCGAGTGCGATCGGGAAGAGTAGCGTCCCTGGATGCGCAAGAGCCTGCGCTCCAAGTTGGCCTTCTCGGCGTCGATCCGCCTCGTTCCCCGCTGCTCGTGCCGCCTCATCTGCCGTTCGATGTCCTCGATGGAGGCCAGCCCCTTGCTGATGTCGTTGTCGGTTTT
Source organism: Thalia democratica (assembly GCF_965202585.1). Classification (NCBI taxonomy): domain Eukaryota; kingdom Metazoa; phylum Chordata; class Thaliacea; order Salpida; family Salpidae; genus Thalia; species Thalia democratica. The sequence goes on from NC_139165.1 coordinate 68,928,506, forward strand.
GACGGCACGGACGCGGTCGCGCATCAGCGAGGAGTCGAAGCCGGTAAGGCGACGGATGCGGGTGCGGGAAGAGAGGGCGGAGGTGAGGCGCGGGTCGTCGAGCGACACCGTGTGGTCGGTGAGGAAGATGTCCTCAGCCACCGGATGCTTCCCGCTGTTGTTATTGTTTGTTATTAATTTGTTGTTACATAAATTACTTCACACTTTTAAGAAAACTAAGTAAGTTTATTTTTTGTAGAGTACTTTTGAAGGCTGACTATGAAGTTGTTTTTATTGATTTTTTACTTTTTAAGTAACTAAAAAAATATTTATATAATCTAAGTTTTTAGATATTTAGAGTTTTAGAAAAATAAAACTAGTGAAAAATTAAAAAAGTCGGTAGTAGTGTTTTTATGTAACTAATGTACACAGGTTCTATAAAAACTAAAAGAAAAATTAATTTATATGACGGTAAGTTAGTAGTAATACTTATTAAAACAGCTACCTGAAGTTTGTTTAGTAAAACTTTGTTAATAAAAAAATAGCTTAAGTAATTGAGCATGTTGAACAATTTTTCCAAAACTCCTATATATTTTTGATCTTTTTTGTTCAAAAATTTACAAAAAAAACTTTTAGTGTTATGAAAATAAAGTTTATAACTTGAGAAAAACATTGTGTATGCAAATGTTGTAACAAACACACACAACTTTTGTCTTGAATCGATGGTGATTTTATAAGTTTTTTTGTCATAAGCTACAATAAAAACTCGCTAATAAAGAATATATTATATTTAATTGGTATATACTAACAAGAAATATTGAAATATCTCTGTTCAAGAACAGGGTTGGATGACAAAGCATAAAAGTTATTTTATTGATAAGGCTCGCCGAAATTTTGTTTAATGTTAGGCAAAGCAATTACTTAAGTTTTGTATACTGAAGCTATTCAAATTAATGTCAAAGCGTTTGCTCTCTTTGTTATTTAAAGCGGAGACTAACAAGGCTATGTTTAAAAAAAAATCTTTAAACTTTTCTTCTTTAGTCTTTAGTCATACATTAAAATACTTTGTAATAACTGTAATTAATTAAATTCTATAGTTTTAACTTAAAAAAAACTATGTTAAATTTTTAACTGTTAATCAATAAAGTTGTAGACTTTATAAGATATTGTAAGCAAATTTTCTAGAACATTTGAAGGTATTCATATGAAGTGTATTAGCTGATTTCAATATTATAATACAAAAGTAAAAGTTCAAAGTAACAATATCTGTGAAGTTTTTTATGCATGACATAGAATTTAAATATTAAGATTTAAAAGATTTTGAAACAAAATAACTTTGCTAAAATAATATACATCTTTAGACTACTTAGAATCACCTGAACCGCTTTGTAATGTCCTTTTTTTCATTACGATCAGACTCTTTGCTTGAAGATGAACTAGAGGATGCAGGACTCTGTCGTCTATGTTTTGCTGACATATTACTTAGATTAAATTAAAAAAAAAACCTATTGGAGAAAAATTGATAAATTTTAAACAAGTTTAAAATGTAGATTAGAAAATTAATGACAACTAAAATGAAAAATATAGCGTAGCTGCTTTTTATTATGCATAATCGTATAAACTAGATACTATAATCTATCATTAGTGTACATTCAGAGAAAATTTTTAACTTTAAAAGAATCAAATAAACCTATTTTAGTTGGAATAAGAAATTTATTTATAAAATTAATAATTTTGTCCGTATCAAGACTAGTCAAATTTACTTTGCGTGTATAAACTTGTGTACAAATACATATATAAATAAAGAAAACAAAAAGTTCAAATAAAACAACTTGTACTAGTTATTTGCTTATCAAAAGTAAATATTTAGAAAATATTTTTTGTTATGTAAACTAAAGGTTTTGTTTTGTGTTACCGAGGAAACTAAAAAAAATTATTTAGGTTAAAAAATTAAATGGGTAAATTTTATGAGTAAAATAAAAAAACAAAAGTTATTTATAGTTACTTTAGACTTAATCTGATCGAAATTTAAACTGAGCAAAGTAAAACTTAACACATTACTAACAAAGTTTTACTTTTAGATATTTATTTACATTTAGTTGAAACATAAAAAAAGCTAAAAATTAATAACTAAAACTAATTAAAATACTACGAAACTTTCTTAAGGGTTTTAAAACAAACTTTGAAATAGTAAAACTAATAAAGTATAATAAAAAATCTCTAAAATATAACATTTTCTCAAAATCCTCAATAGTTTTCTTTTTTATTTCAAGCTAAATTTTGAATTTTATGTAATAAACAAAAAATATTAGGTATTAGTCTAGAATACTTAAATTTTGCTTGAAGTTCATATTATCGAGTTAAGCTGTCTATCAAAACTTTCTCTAAATACTTTGCTAATTCCTTGTATAAACACACTGCACCCTTAAAATAAAGAAAAAGCAAAGTATGACGTAAAAGAGTATTTTATTTTTATTTTCTTTTGTTCTTTATACATTATGATGACACTTGTATTTTTTCGGCTTTTGTTCGGTAATTGTTTAAGTTTCTAAAAAAATACACTTACTTAACAGCCGAAAATCGAATACACTTATTTTTAATTTATTATGCTTATTTAAATTTAGAAGGATCATATCTCATATGTATACAATTCTTGAACTAAAAAAAAATTATAATATGAAAAAAGTTGTGAATTTTAATAAAGTAATTTACTATCATTTATTTGATTTGAAAATGAATCACGTAATACAAAAGTTGATCAGTAACATTTTCAATGAATAAAAATTATATTTATAGTTCCCTTAATTTCGATTTTTTTTCTCGCTTATAATTGCTTGAGCATAATATTTAAGACATTCTGATTTTTTCCACTGTTCTTATAAGCTATGCTTATATGTCTAGAGCTCATAATAAGACTAAGTTGTTATGAATAAATTTTGTTAATTTTATATATACATTAAGAACAAAATTCTCTTTAAAACAGTCTTAACATCATTATAAAAGTCTCGCTCTAATCGTGCTTTGATGAAGAAAAAAAGTCTTGACATACCTTATTTAATTTTGGACGTAAATGTAAACAACTGGCAAAAATAATTTCATAACAACAATGACTTTAAGCTTTTCTACCACCCGGGTTTTTTATAGAATAAAAACTTTGTGCTGCTCTTGAACTTTAAAATTCTCATTGACAAAACGTAGAAGTTAACGACCATGTTCTATTGTGCGCAAATAGTCTAAACAAACAACTTAAACATTTACAATTGCTTCTTTTCAACAGAATGCGGTTGCTTCAAAGATTTTGTTTCTGATAAACGAAATTATAAAAACTGAACAATTTATAATTCACATGTTAAATAGAATTTATATGACCTGAAAAAACTTAATATGATAGAACAAAGCATTTGTTGTTAAACTATTGTTTTTATCGAAAAGTTTTATAAAAAACGTTCATAAATTTTACTATTTGTTTTGAAATAATATTCTAAAAGTATTTAAGCATGTTAATATTACTACATAAGAAACACATAAGGTAAAGTTAAAACTTGAATATACAGCTACCACAACGTTATAAAACACAAAATATTGGTAACAATATATATAAAAGTATACTTTTAAACATGTGTTAAAAATAAAACTAACAGTCGAGTAGCTACTTGATAAATCAATTGTTAATCCTCTATGGTTTACTGAAGTGCATTTAAGTCATTTGAGTACTTTCATTAGATTAATTAGTCTAAATCGTAAATATTGTTTAATAACAGTTTAAGTGGTTTACTAATTAATAATCATAACTTCATTCATAAATATTATTTTTAAATGAACCTTATTAAGTTTAAATAACTTAAAAAGTTAGAAGAGGTTTTCTAAGTTTCCTGGTAAAAACAAATCTCTAAGATTTTTTACAAAATAGTTGCTTATAATATTTAGAAAATTACATCAGTTTCATAGTTAAGTAATTTAAAAGCTACAGAAACATTTAAACTAGTTTTATGTTTTCATTGAAACAAATAGTAGTTATGACAATGTTATAGAAGCTTTTTACATTTCTATACAATGGAAAAACCATTTTAAGATTTCTATAGATATTTTTAGCTTAATATTTAGTTAAAGAGCTCTTATAAAAACAAACGAAACGTATATACAATAATACTTAAAACTAATTTATACTATTAATAGTTTATACTTTACTATAATTTTTACTAAATTAGATTCTTATGTTGTAAAAACTTAAGCAATACATTTAAAAGCCATGTTGACAAGCAAATAATTTTTTTTAGTTTATGTTTCTAAAATATTTTGATTTTATTATAGACTGTTGTTTAGTTATATAAATACCCTTATTTTCCGATAAAACGGTAGATGATTCAGTATAATATAAAAAATGTATTTTTAGTGCTATTTAAGGATTTTTAGTTTACAGTTTATAACCTAGTTTACTTCATATATAAGTATATTTTTAGAAAAAAACTCTTGAATACATTTAGCTATTTTAATGTTAATTTAAATAAGATTTTAGATTCAAAATAAAGTAAAAATTCATAGATGCTATGAAACTACTCAACCACATCATAAAATTGTCAACCGTTTTTTATTGTTTAAGCGTTTTCAAAACCAAACTAAAAAAATATATTTTAATCTAAGTTAAGTCTTAGTATAAAATAAAACAATTTTTTTACTAATACTTCTTAAATTTTGCTTTAATATGGTTTGTTTTTTTAATAAACTGTTTAGTTGTGTTAAGTTATGCTTTAAATATATTTTTATTAAATATCTAAATCAAAATGTTTAACTTGTTAGGAAAAAAAAAAAGAAAATTTACTATTAAAGTACTAAAAATATTAAAGCTATCTTCAAGATAGTATCGCTATTAAACGTTCTTAAAAAAAGACTTTAGATAAAAAATGTAAACTAGTATAGTATTTAATGGATAAATAATGTAACAATTTACTTGACTTAGTATTATATATAGAATAATACTGAAAAGGTAAAAAATCGTTCATTGCTGCAAATAATTTTACTTATATATTGTAAAAGTAGTAATAAAAACTTATAGCTGAAACTCTGAAATGTTTTGTATTGAAACTAAAATAATATTAAAAATTTTACCAAGCATACATTGATATAATTTATTTTTATTTTGAATGAACACTTTTAAAATATTACAACCAACAGTTTAAAACGTTTTTATTTAAAATTCAATTTTCTAAGAAGTATATATTTAATAATTTCAATCCTTTATAAAACTAAAGATTAACGATTCACTACTGATTTGTTTAATATAAAAATTATAACAGTTTTATATTTGTAATAAAAAACTCAAGTTTCGTGTTTTTTTAGTCTCAAATACGGTTTACTCTTTTAAATTTTTCATATTTTAGCTTCAGAACTTTAAAAAATTTAAATTTTTTTGTTTCATATAAGTATGAATCTTTTTTATAATTGATTAGATTATTTACTTTAAAAGTATCTTAAAACAACGTTGTATGACAAAAGTTTTAAATTAAACCAGATATTAAAAAAAAATCTATAACGAAACTATCATAACTAAAGTGCAACACACGGAGCTATGAGTTGAAAACACTAAAACTTTATTTAATACTTTTAATATTTTTCAAACAACAGTTTCCTTTTAGTTAGTGAAACAGAACTTCATTCAAAGGAGTTAAAAAAGTTACAGTTTTAAGTATTTTTAATTTTTAAATTATTCTAATTTTTTAAAGCGGAAAAAAGAATTAAAGTAAAAAGACTGTCCTGGACATGACGTTAAACTGATCTGGTGTGCGACTTGATAACCGAAAGGTTTTTTCGTGCACCAGGTCCTTGGACCAAAGTTTTTGAGCGTATTTTGTTGTCGTTCAATAAAATATATATATATATAAATATAATGTGGATTTCAGACTTACCAACGATGTTAAAATTGCTTACAGTTGTTTTAGATTTGAAACAGAATATAAATTTAGTGTGTATAGTAATTATTACAATTTAATTCAATGGTTGTATATTTTAAAATGTTTAAGACAAAAGTTTTAAAATAAAAATCTTAAATATTTGTATACATGTTCATTTGTTAAGTTCAAATTAGCACTACCAGCTAGCAAAATATTGAGTCTATAAAACTTACCAGTAGTACAATATATCAGTAACAACTGTCGGAAAACAGTTTTTAACATAAATATTTTTTAAATTATTTGCGCTGAACTGTTATTTAAAACCTATCAGGTAAAAAGTAAAACATAATTTAAAACTACAATAGATTACAATAAATCTCATGAAAGTTTTCTTTAGTTTTGCACGGGTAGTTTTTTAACTCAGGTAATCGGAAGTCAAACTCATAAAAATGGGTGTCACTTTTGCACGAGCGTCACTTTTGCATGAAGGGTCACTTTTGCACGAGGGGAAACTTTTGCACGGCGACTCTTTTGCACAAGCGTCACTTTAGCACTAGGGGACACTTTTACACGCAGGGTCACTTTTGCACGAGGAGACACTTTTGCACTGTCGTCACTTTTGCACGCCGGGTCATTTTTGTACGGCGTCATTTTTTCACGAGGAGACACTTTTGCACGGCGATATTTTTTCACGATGACAATTAGTTACGACAGCATTGTTGCACAATGTCCTATTTTTACAGTGAAATTTTTCACAGCGACGTTTTTGCACGATGACTTTTTCGCACGGAACATCAACTTTGCATCATAGTAAAAAGTTTTTTTAGCTAGCACCAAATCTGTAACATAAAAAGAAACTGAAAACTAATATTTTATAACATACTTATATTAAAGGCAAAAATTGAAAGATTTAAAATCTTAAACAGTAAAAGTTATTGTTAGAAACAAACTAACAAAAAGATAAAATAATAAAATTATTTTAAAAGATTCATACCTGGTACAAAAAATTTAATTTTTTTAAAAAATAGGATAAAAAAATACTATAAGTGTAAATAAATTGTTTTAGTTTATTTTGAATTTTAATATATTAGTCAACAACTATGCCTTTTTATATATTTTACTATACGGTTACAAGTTTATTGTCCATATGATGGACCAAGGCATCAAAACTTAGACCACTTAAACTAAAAGACACATAAAAAATAAGATTAACACAAATAGTTTATTTATTAAAACAAAGATAAAAATATAACTTGATATAAAATTTATAGGTAAACATAAAAAGCAAAATTTTAACCACAAAATAACATTTATTTACGCTTTGATGTAGAACGATCAAGATCAAATATTTAAATGCATTGACTAACAACAAAAATAAAAACCTAACGCTCCAAGGACATTAGCAATAGACTGGCCAGATGAATAATCATTAAATAGATTGAAAAATGTCTCATTACCAATAGAGTAAAAGTACTGATAATAAAATTGAACTAAAAACTAAGCTAATTATTTAAATTAAATCAACGGTTGATAAAAGTTACTTATTAATTTTACTAACACAAATATAATTCAGATAAAACTATTTTAACTTTAATTGCAATTTTTTAAAATACTTGCAAGAAACTAATTCAATTGAAAGTTTGTTCCATATTTCAACTGACCGATAAAAAAAGAATTCTGCCAAGCCTCATTATTGAAATATTGCAGCGGTCGAAGACTAATATGGTATATTTTCTTTGAACATAAGTTCAAACTTCCAAATGTTACTCTCTCAATAGCTTATCATGATCATGCAACATTATAGTAATGAAATAATCCAAGATTAAATCATGAAAAATGCGCTATTTTATTGCTCTTTTTATTCTCACGCTAAATTAAAAAAGTAACTAAAAATAAACATTAAATTAAATCTGAAACACCTTTACACTTCAAAAATTAACTAAATTTTTTTTCTAAATTTAATAATTGTTAAGAATTAAAATAAAACTCAAGTAGTTATTTAACAACTATATAATGCTAATTTAATATCAAGAGAATATAAGTAGAAAATAATACTCAAGATTCGTGTTTGAAAGCCTCACTAAACTAAGTTTATCTTTCTGTTTAAAAATTAACGAGATTCAGATTGTTTTTATACTAAGTATTCAAAATTGTTTTTATATAAAATTATAAAATGTGTATTCTTCTAGTTTATTTAAATTAAGATTATAAATATAAATTAATGAATTGTGGTACGTTATCATATTGTTCTACGTAAAACTTCAAATAAAAACTTTTATTTCAGAACTTTATTTAAGCACTGACGAGGTCTTTGACCGAAACTTAGTTTGTAAAACAAATTCTTAAAAGAATAAATTAATAAAAACTTTACATTAAAATTTTATTAAAAAACTAAAGAATTTTATTCTTTCACAACAACTTGCGTTTAAAAGCAAATATTATTTAAGTTCAGGGGCGTAGCGTGGGGAGGGACACTAGAGCATGCGTGCCACCCAAAAAAAAGTAAAAAAAAAGAATGTAATATCTATATCTTTCCACGAAAACCATACAGAAAAATAAGTAAATGTAATTTTAAAAACTTATCCCATCTAGATTAATTGATGATTTTTAAACTTTTCTATTTGTAATACTCATTAGTTTAATTTCCCTACGCCTCCCCCCTAACAGACTGTTAATTTACTTTTATTAATTTTGTACAAATGTGTTTGTATGTACTAAGTTGTCGCTTTTTGTATACCAATCAAAAAATTTAAAACTTATTAATGAGTTTTTTATAATTTTAACTTTATTTAGGTTTGTTTATGCATATTTTTTGTTGAATATAAACGTATTTTCTTTTCTTTTTCTCATTGTGTGTCCTGTTTAAGTGGCTCAGATTTTGATGCCTGAGTCCAACATTGCACAATAAACAATATAATAATAAAAATAAAAAATCATAAATTTATTAAATAACTAAGATATAAAGTTTTTGTAGAAATGTTTATCTTTATTAAAGTATTTAAATATAGTTTTTTGTTTCAATAGTTTATGTTTTGTTGTGGAAATATTATTCTAAAATCTTCTAGCATAGCTTTTCAAATCATACCACTAAAAATATCCCTAACTTTCTATTGTTATAATTTATTATAAATTTTTAATGAATAAATAACAGATGTTATATTCTTTTATTTAAACTATATATACATAGTAACTTTTAAAGTAAAGTTTCCTAGACCTGTCCTCAAACCATTCATTATTTTTTGTTAAAGTTGGTTCTGAGAGTATGTTAAAAAAAAAAAATAAAATGTCATTGTTACATTAAATCAATGTAAAAAAAACTTTTTCTTATTTAAAAAAGCCTTCTTCTGGTCTATACTAAGTATTATAAATGCTGTTTAGACTTTAGATAAGATACTAGTAACATGTCGTTTTATGACTATTAATGAAGAGTTAATTTTTCTGTTTAAAATAAATTTCATTTCAATATTTATAAAACGGATTTATTTTTGCTAAAAAAAATTGTACACATTTTAAATTAAAGAGCAGATAATTTTACAACTACACTTCTATTTATTATATATTACACAAACATACAACACAAACAAACGTGTGTTCACTATATTCTTTATATTCAATCAAAAGACGCTTAAACAACTTTGAGTAACCAATTTATGTTAAGCTTTTGAAAATTGAAAATTTTACATACCTTTATCAATCAAGCTAATAATTTTACCGGAATATTCAAACTATTAATTATCTTTTATGGCTTTATTTAAAATTATATTTTTTGTAATTTCTGATTTTTGAACAGTTTTTTAGTTCTTTAAAAACAAATATTTTAAAAATAACTAAAAACTATATTGAAAAAGTGAATATTCAATCGATAACAGTTTAATACATAACATTTTCATTATTATTATTTTGATTTGGTTAACCACTGCGCTTAAGCATTAGTAAAAAATGAAAATAAGGTATTTTGTTAAACTATATAATAAGCTTAGTTTCTTTCTTTAAATGTAAAAATGTATATAAAGATAATAATCTGATAGAAAAAATACAGAAGGTATAATCTCTTTGTTACTTTAAAAAAATCTTTGCTGAGTAACATTTTAAGTTTACGTAAACTTATAACATTGTATACATTATGTTTTTGTTGATTGATTAAAAAAATTAAAAAAATAAATTTACTAATGACTAGAAATTATATTTTATTTAATAAAGATTTCAAAAAATTAATTTACATAGCCTAACTTTTATATTAAATTAAACCATACTTTAAAAACAAAAGTTAAGTTAACTTTTATTAGTTAGTTTTTCAACTTACATATCAATTTGATCACATACAAATAATAATCGTTATTTTTAATTTAATTTACCTAATTTTGCGAATATGTAAAATATTTTTATACAGATAAAACGGTAATATCAATGCTTTTTGTGTTAATGTAATTTGATCATATTAAAAAATGAATAAAAAAATAAACCAAGTTCAAGAAAGCGTATATTAGTTAATTTTTAGCTGGGTGTTTTGACAGTTATCTTTTTAAAACAAGGTTTTAAAGATATTCAAGAACAATAATATCTTTAGAGTATGAAATAATTAATTATTATCTTAGTTTTACTAGGAAAATTCTTGTATAACAACTAAAAATGTTTTAAAGGTTTAAAACAATGATCTTAAAGTAATGGATTAATAAAACTTAGTTTATAAAACTTAATTTAAGAAAATATACTTGCTTTATCGCGTTAATTGCCGAGTTTTAACCTGTGACAAGGTCTACAGTTACCAAAAGCTTTAAAACATAACTTAAACGCATTTTAAAAGTTTTTTTTAAATGTAAAAGTGTCAAAAAGTAATTAAAATACCTAGATATTTATATCTTTGATACCTTAAATTATTTTTAAGAATATAAACCTACAACTGAAAATTTAATTAAGTTTAAATGAACATAAAAAGTTTTATAAGCTTTATTCAAAAATTAAGATAAATGTTTTAAATCAAAGAAAAAACAAGTATAAAATTGGGTAAAAATTTTTAAACTAAAGCTAAGAAAAGATTTTAAACACATCAAAAATGTCGAACTAAATACTTTTTAAATTTCATTAAAGCTTAATTTGTTAAAATTTATTTTCCAAACAAAGTTTTGCTACAAGAGCTCATAAGTACAGATAAATTCGAAAGTACACAAAAGTTGATAACTGAAAGATAATAATATATAATATATTTTGATAATTTTGTTTATCTGTAGTTTGCTTTTTTGAACAATACAAATATTTTCTAACACATTTATTTATTATTAAAGAATAAGCTATAAAAACGAAAAATATGTTTTAAAACTAAGACAACTAAAAAATATAAAATATTTACATTTTGTTGAAAACTATAAAAAGTTGAGTATTATATTTATACAAACTAAAACAGTGAAAGTTAACAGTAGTGAATCTATGTAATAACTAATAACAGTAATTACTGAAATAAAAACACATTTCTTCAAAACCTACAAGTTTATCAATTATTTTTTTGACTGTTTGTCTAAACAACTAAGGTTTTGTTACATATTTTTATCATGTTTTCTTTAAAATAAAAACAAAGTTAAGTTTTTGATCTTATTTATATATCTATCAGAATAGTTTATAGAATTTATATTTAAGCAGTAAAACTGCAATAAACTGTTTTCTTTAGTAAATAAATTTAAGAAATTTAACTTACGTAAAATGTCACTAAAAACAAAACTTTCCATTTAATTTTTAATAAATTCTTTCGTTAGAAAATCTATTATTATTAAAGTTTATATTTATTTATTATTAAGATATATTATTATCAAGTTATTAATATAAGTTATTAAGAAAGTATGATGAGTCCTTTTTTTTGTAAAAAAACACTAATAACAAGTATGTAATAATTTTCACTTTTAATATAAGGAAAAGAGAAACTAAATTCTAGCCAATACACATGCAAATTTACTTCGAGTTTATTTTTATGAAGTTATAAAGAATTGAAGCTAAAGCATTTTTTAATGCGTAGTATTATAAATTTTTGTTTTTGTATGGTTTTTGCACGGAAACCTACTACTATAGAGCATTTAATTACTTTGTTAATCATTTTTAATTAAATTATTATTAAATAGAAGTTTTTGTTTGAATGACAAAAACAAAGAGCTATCTAACAAAAAAAAAACAGAAGTATTGAAATTTACAACGAATTATTACAGCAAATGAAATTAAACACTTTATTGTACGTTAGTTTTAGCTTCTAACAAAAAAATAGTCAAAAAATTGTTGTTTTTTTTTGAAAAGTACCATTTTAAATACTTTTATTTTTATTTTTAAACGATTAAAAGACTAAAGCAATTAAAAAATTAAATGGTGCATAAGTATAAAGTTGAAGGCATATTGTTTAGAGTATATCCCTAAATTTTAAATACTTCTTATTATATGTTTATAAAAATAATTTGAGTTATTTATTTGATTTACGTGTTTTAGTTTCGGTTACAAGTTCTGATCAAAAAAAGTCATTTTTAAAGAAAAGTGTCAACAGAATGGTTATAGGGAGCAAATACAATTTGACAAATTGGAGGAAAAAGTTAGCTCCAGAATGTTCTCATTATGATGACGAGGTTTGTTACGTAATAATACAATTTATATTTATATAAATACAATTTATATAATACAATTTATATTTATATTTATAATTTATACAATTTTTAAACAAAACAATAACTAAGGTATATCAAAAAAGTTACCAACTGTTTTACCAAGTTTAGCATCATATTACCTGTTAGCTGCAAATTTTAGACGCTTCTGATTGGCTAAAATTTTACTTATGTTTGTTTAAAGTTTTACTTATTAAACTTTTTTGTTTGTATGTTTAGGTAAGGTCGGTTAGGGTTAAGGGTATAGATTAAAAGTTTTAGATAAAATATCTTAAAGATGGCGGTTTGAATGTTGTTTATGTACTGTTAAATTATTACTTATCTCATTTGCATAATATTTTGATTGAAAAAGTTATCAAAACCTTACTACCGCAGCCGACCTTTATACCTCTTTTACCAAAACTAGGTGAAATCTAAACTTATTTAGGTCTATCAATCATCACTGACTAAGACTCATTTTTTCTTATCTATATAGAACAAAACATTTAAGCATAATTGAAACAAACTAATCAAGTAACTACTTATCTAATATTTCAACATGCTTATTAGATACAGTATCAATGATGAGAGTTATTATTAAAAATATGTCAGTACAATGTCTTTCAATTAAAAAACTGCAAAAATTGAACACTTGTTTGTTTTACATATGCTAAATTTGTAATAATTATTAAGTATCCTTAATAAATTTTGTGCTGAAAACCTAATTTTGAAAACACTTTATAAACGTTAAATTAATTCGAAAGATAAAAAGCTATTTAATTTTGGTTTGAATATAACTGTTTTTTTAATAAGTTTTCAATATTTTTTTGATAAAAACAAAATCTCTTTTCAAACTTTTTAATACACTTTTAAAGTTAGTAATAAGTGGTCATACATGAAATGTATATCAGTAACTTTTTATGCAGTTATAATAGTTATTATGATTTTAAATCTACAAAAAATTTTTCTTTCAAGCTGTTTTTAAAACTTAATAAGAGTCCACGATTACGATTTTTGTTATTAAACTGTTTTCTACTTTGTAATTGTACACCGATTTGTCTTTTTTAAAATTGTTTTCCTTTTATTCAATAAGAACTAAATAGTTTTTTTATCATAAATTTTTTATAAAATTTCTTATTATATGTTTTGGTTTTAAGAAAACAAATAGAAAGATGAATTTTCTTATTTTAACTTCAAGCGACATAATTTTTTTTCTATATATTTCTAGGGTATCGATAATTTATATGTAAAACTTAGATTTACTATAAACTTTTTAGACACCTGTACACATCTTATAAATTTTGTCTAAAATAAATTTATAATTGAAAGTCTTAAACTCTTAGTATAGATAAAAGATAAAAACAAAATTGAAAATATCCTTTATAGTTTATTTATAATTTATATAGTTTTTCTTTAAACTTTTATTTTTATAAGTTATATTATTAAACGTAAGTTGTAGTTTAAGCGATAAAAGGTTACGTTAATTGAACTAACAAACTTTTTAAACACTTTATAAGTAGAATAATAAGTATCACATTCTTTTTTATAGAATGCAAAAATGTTTTTTTTTTTCAATATACAACGATTGATTAAAAAATACTTTGTTGTTTTTATAAACTATAACTTATGAGGTTTTTTTTTATTTTTTCAGTTATTTTTTATATACTAGTCATGTTCGTAGTACTGCTTATAGTTTTTTTTTTCTTTTTTAACAGTTTAGCTATTTTTTAACTAAAAGTAATATAAAAGTTTCAAATTTTTGCAAGATTAAATATAGAGCTAATTGCATTAAACAAGAGAACAAAGTAAAAAAAAAATGAAGCAAAACCTCAAAACTTGATTTTTTTGTTCGCTCCTAAATGAGTTTACATTTCACCATTTAAAAAGACATACAAAGAAATAAAAGAAATGTACAAGTTGTTGTTTAGACGACGATGAACAAGCCCAATCGTTGTTGACTCATTAATTTTTTATCACCACTCATCCTCTTTTAAAGCAGACCAGTGAAATATTTATTATATCTCTTTATATGTGCTATTCTTTTTTTCCACTTAAATTAGTTTCCAGTAAAAATTGAGATTTAGACGACAGCACTTGGTTGTGCTTCGTGTACAAAGAATCAATGTGAAAGTTAGAAGTTTTGAACGAAACGCTTCATGTGCTTTGTTCGATTTGTTTTAGGTTTTATTAAATAAAAACTAATTTCTTTATTGTAGAAAGACCGTATTTTTTTGAAATAACTTTTCAAGTTTTTGTTTAGTGTTACACGCAACGTTAGTAAAGAGTTATTTTTTTAAGCATTTTATTTTCACTTTTTTTCAAAATTTTTTTTGTAATAAACGAAGAAATAGAAAACACTTATTACTTTTTTGTCCAGTTTTATTACATGAAAAATAAGTCCGATCGTTTTTAATTCGATTTGTTAGGCGTCAATCCGGCTCGGATGTCTTTCTTTCTTAACTTATTTCATTTTCATTTTCGAAGTAATAACAATAAGCAATTTAACTGCGCATAAGAAATACAAATTAAACAAAAGTTTTGTACTGTTTCTGCTTATTAAAAATAATTTAAATAAAAAATTCACAGAAAAACCAAAAAAAAATCTTATCATAAGCTGAGTAGTCTTTAAAAAAATTGTTTTGAAGGAAAATAAAATTTTAGTGAATTATGGTCTAAAATATTTAAAAAAACACCTAAATATAAACATTAAGAGATAAAAGCAAAACAAATGAGTTTACTAAACTTTTTAGGTAGTTAACGAAGGATTTTTTGTAATTAAACATTTACTTGTAGGATATGATCAACTTATTTTTACTTTTTTGGTTTTTACTACATTCATGTAGTCAGTACATTACTTTGTAGTTAATATTATAAACTTTAAAATTATTATATTTTTTTAATTAGTAATTTTAGACATGAATAAGCTTATTACTCAGGGTCTTAGTTTAACAATTTTATTCGACCATATTTAAATTTAGCTGACGAAAAAAGTCAGTTTATGAAAAAAATAATTTTTGGGCAAAAGTATAATTACAAAATGTATGTTTTATTAATAGTTTATCAAATTTTAGTTTTATTAGTTTGCAACAACTTATTAAGTACTTTTTGTTGCTTAAATATATTTTTTCAAGTATGTTAGGTTTAGTTTATGTTATTTACAGTGCCATAAACATCGTATAAACTTTTTTTTGCCTAAATAAACGATTACCACAGATTGTGTTGTCAAGAAAAGCTTAAAATATGAATATTTACTGGTGTTAGAAAAAAAAGCTCTATTTAATATCTGTTCTATCTCATTAATGGTTGCAAAGTTTTCATTTAGCATATGCCTTGCTTTGCTACGCACTGAAATTACAGTAAGCCTGCTGTGAAAGTTTGCATTTGTTTTTTAATTAGAGAAAGCAGCTATTTGTCGTCAAGTGAATCAAGAGCTTCATGCAATCGATAAATGGATAAAAGATGCGCATCAAAAATTTTGATGAAATTTAAGCTGTCTTTTCTCACCCCGTTAAAGCGATCAAACTTCACAAAGCAGGCACATTAAGAAAATGAAGTTTTAAATGTAGTACAACAACTTCGTTGATTAGTGATTATTAGATATCAAGTAAATTTTTTTACAATGTGATTATAAGTTAAACCTAATAATAACAATGTTTATTGATTGTAAGTATTATGTGACTAGATTTTCAAATAAAGTGGTTTCTGATTTTTAACTATGAATCTTAGAGCTTTTGTCATTTAACACTTTATTCTAATAAAACTAGTTTTACAAGGTGTTACAGTTTAATTTTTTTTTAACAAAGAAGAAAAAATTTGAGCAAAAAACAATTGTTTTAGATTGTATTTAAAAATAATAAAAGATACCAGCTATTTATATTTACCAACTTAGAGTTTTGTAACGAGAAACTTCTTTTTAGAATTAGAAAAAAAAAGACTAACTTTTAAAAGTTTTTTTATAGTCATTTATTTCAACATTAATTAAAAAGAAAAACTGAGAAAAACACTTAAAAACTTTTATGAAAGGAAATAGCTACCTAAATTGTGTATGCAGATTTTTATATAAAACATTTGAATATATTGATTTCTGAGTGGCATGGAATAGATACATACTTCTTTAAGCTCTAGATAAGCTGTTTACTTGCAAATATGATATAATATTTTTGTAGTGTAGAAAAAATATGGCTTATTTGAAATCAAAGCAGTTATAAGAGTGTGTATTAATCTATTTTATAAAGAGAGTAAATAAGTTCTCATGGTTTTATTCTAGTTTTATGTATTGTTTGTGTTACACAGTAAAACTAGAAAAAAAAAGTATTTCTGTAATTAAATAGACTGTAAACAAAATTGCAAGTCAAAAATATAGAAAACTAACTTTTAATTATATTTTAACCATTTTCAAAATAAGGTCAGTATTAGTTTTTATTTTAAGTTTGCAACATGTTTCAATTTTGTAAGAGTTCCTAGGTTTATAATTTTTGTAGGATAAGATAATAAATTCTAGTACAGCTTATCTATCCTACTACTAATTATCTTAAAATGATAAAATTGCTTTTGCGCAAAAAATAGTTTTTTAAATTACTTTTTAATGAAAATAATTAATGTTATTTTAGTAAGATTTTTTTTGTAATAGACGACTATTAATATTTTTTTCAGACTTAATAATATACATTTACAAGACATTTTCATTGAATAATTGTTTGATAAGACTTTAAGCGTTAGAAAAAGTATAAACAATGTTTTTCGTTCAAATTCTGTATAAAAAGCTAGTTGCTAATTTGAAGTAAATTCAAGGATACTCTTTTACTTAATTTTTTTATGGTCACTTCATTTTTTTCCAAAAATTTCAGTCTAGAAAGAAACTATTTTTACTGAAGAACTGTTTTGTAGTTTTAAGACTTAAAAAGATGTATTAGATATGAAACTATTTAACCAAAAAATTTTTTAGTGTAGATAAGACGAGTTAATTGTTGTGTTATCGTTAACTTTAAGTAACTACTAAACAATAATTTAGATATTTGTAATAAACAGTACATTATGCAATAAAAACATTTACAAAATTTAAAACATATTTCCAAAAGCAATTAAATTAAAGCTAAAAAAAGCAATGATTAGAGGTAGAAAATTTAATAGAGCTGTCAGTAGTAGTCCTAAGAAAAAGAAAAATGTTCGAAACATTTCGTCAAAGATCTCAGATTCAATTTTACGGAAGGTAAACTGTATTTTATAAAAGTATCTATAAAAACTATAAAAACAACTTAATAAAAAATGTTAAACTTTATTCAGATTTACCTTTTTCTTGTAAGTAGAGCCATACTTCAAAATATTATTGTTTTGGTTCTTTAATAATTAATACTGTTTAGTTTTTAAGCGTTAGATTGATTTATCATAAATAAATGTATAATAGTTGGAGTTTTTTAAACTAAGTATTTTAAATAAGTACAAAATCAATAAATATTTTGTCTGAAGGAAGCTGAGAAGTATTCTTTAATCATCAACAGAATTAAATCTACTTTTGTCTGCTCTAAATTAAAAAATATTTTATACTAACATTTTTGTAATTCTGATTAGGACAAAGCAAACAAATAAATTTAAGTTAAGTTATGTTTAAAAGTATAACTTTAAAAATAAAGCTTTAAAGAGAGTATGAATATAATTTTTAGACATAGTGTTTAGATAAATTAACTTTGTAGTAACTAAGTATCGTTTTAGAAATCATTAAAGTTTTTAATGTACACTGATTGTCAGTAATGATGTAGTAAATCTTTATGTTGGCGATTATTTCATTTGGTTAATTAAGTAGTCTAAATATACATATTTAACATAAAATACCTTTAAAAAAAACTTAAATTTTAATAAAAATGTAACACCTTCATAATTTAAAAGCTGTTGTATCTAATACAAAAAGCTAAAACTGTGTTTTATATTTCGTTGTTTTAAGTCATATAATTGAAGATTTTTAACCTGTGTTACACATATAAGAAATGAAAACAGCTTTAATTCTTTATTTCACTTAGCAATGAGCTTTTATTTGCTAACTTTCTAAAGTCAATGTAAAACAATAAACGATTTTTTTTAAGTAGCAAATTTATTAGAAGGTACGTTTTTTAATTTATAATATTTTTTAAGATTATTTTATTTTAATGCTAGCTTTTTTGAACTAAAAAGTATGTTAACTATAACGAATTTTATAATTTATGGATTAATAGTTAAATTAAATTGTTAAAAAAAAGTTTTTTGTTTATAAAACTAAAATTCGATGCATTTACAGTTAAAAGTGTTTATATTTTTATAGTTTTGTTAAATCTTTTTTTACTAAAAATATATGAAAAACTTTAAATGTAACAATGTTTAAACAATAAAGTAAATGTATTTAGTTTTCTAATATTTTAAACAGTATAAAAACTTAGCAATAACACAACATTTCAATAAATTTAAAACGATAGTAAGTAATTATATTCTCAAATATTTTTGTAGCCGCGACCAATGGCTCGTTTTAAAGAGCAGAGGAGATTAACGATAGGTACAAAAACAACTGAACCAGTGAGAGTCCCAATAAATGACCCCGACCCGTTTTACAAAGATAAAAACGTTTCTTCTTACTTATATAGTAAAATATGTTAAATAACTATGATAAATAAACTAAAAAAATTATTCTCTATAATCTGGGTTTTTTGAAACTTGAACTTTTTTTTTTTTGATAATACTGAAGTTAAATTTTTATATATTAATTTTTTTTTTACAAAATACTAACGTTTGCTTTTAAAAAGTTAAGGAATTAACTTGAAAATATAGTTAAAGATGCATATAATACTTTTTATCAAAATATTTGTGTTTTTTATGTGGCTAACTATTATTTTTAGGTTAAAATTTCTACACATTTTAATTTTAATAAAAAAAATTATAACACCATAATCAATTCTTTTAGAAAAAGCTTTGAAAAAACACTTTCTTTGTGGTCAATTAGAGATTAGAACTAGTTTAATAAAAAAAATTAAAATGCAATATTTTAATGATGTAATTAAGTTAAAAATTTTCTTTTGTTACAATTAACGATCTAAATTAGAAGAACAACTTATCAACATATCTAACAACGAAAATAGTCATATTAAAACACATTTTTTTAAATTTTGTTGTAACTTTTCTACAAATTTTGTTGTAACTTACACATTGATTAAATAGAACTTTTTTTCACAGACATTTATAGTCCTTAATCAGAATAGATTCATTTTCCGCTTCAATTCAAAAAATTCCTTGTTTTTCCTGGGCAAGAATAGCAAAATAAGACTTGCTTTTATACGAATTCTAATAAACAAATGGTTTAATGCCGTCGTCATTGCTACAATACTTATAAACTGTCTTATTATGATAGTTAATGGAAATAACGAACCAGAATGGAGTGATTATATCGAGTAAGTGTAAAATTAAAGAATTGCCTTTTAACAACTTGGTGTTCATAAGTTGAACTTAAATATAGTATTCTACTCTATGTTTGTTTTTATTTTGCATTATAACTAACTAAAATAATACGAACAACAGCTTTCATTTTCAAGTGACTAGTTTTTAAAGCATCTTTCATACATTTTATAAACTAAGATTTACGACAATAATAGCTGTAATCAAATTTAAAAGATTAGATAATACAATTTTAATTAATGTTTAACTAATACTTATTATTCCAAATATTAGGTTAAAAATTAAATATTCTTTAAAGTGAAAATAAAGCTTTTAGTAATTTAAAGTCTTTATTGTAACAAGTTTACACACTTTTATTGTAAAAACGCATTACTAACTTCATACTTTCAATCTACAAAAAAAAAAAGAATTCTATTTGTTTTTTTACTAAAACAGAAACATATTTACGGCAATATACACGTTTGAGTCAGTAGTAAAGATAGTCGGAAGAGGGTTTATTTTGCACCGGTTTAGTTACTTAAGAGATCCGTGGAACTGGCTTGATTTTATTGTTATCTTAGCTGCGTAAGTTTTTTTCTTACTTTTAAAAACAAAATAATAACACTTTATCCACAAAAAACATTGAATAAACATTCAAATAAATGCTTATTTATTTAAACTATTTGTTTACTTATTATCGTTTTTAAAAGTTTATACTGAAAAAACAAAATAAAACAATTACAGATACACAGTAATTATCTTAGCACAAATAACTGATAACCCGCCTTCAGGACTGACTTTTCTCAGAGCTGTTCGTGTTCTTCGGGTGTTTAAAACTGTGTCTGTGATACCAGGTATGATGTAATAAAAATAAGAAGTATTATAGACTTTTAGATGTTTATTTAAAAAATTATACTGTTAGAATAAACAAATTTTTACATACTTTTATGAGTTCGAAAATATTCTCTACCTAAATTATACTAACTAAAAGCAATTATATTAATGCAATCAAGTTTATAAACATTTTTTTCAAGTTTTTAATAGTTTATTTCTATCTAACAAGAAAGGTTTAAAAATAAAAAGTTTTTTTGTTCAATAATAAACGCTGTTCGAACTATTACATAGCTACAGTTCATTCCCTTAAACTAATTTTTTTTAGTTATAGTTTAAATCTAATAAGGACAATGTAAAACAATTATTGTTAGATTACCTAACAAGTTTTATAATATTTTTTTGCTAGAATGCTACACAATTTTTTATAAGTCTCTTGTTTTAAACAATCAGAATTTAATTGTACAAAGTTGAAATACGAAAACTTTTAAACCATGTTACACCAACCCCCCAACGAATTGAAACAAAATTAGAAATACTTAGAATGAAAATAAAACAAAATATATTATTCATGTATCACAAAAAAAAGAACGAATATACAAAATAAATCGAGTGTGGAGAAAATATTTTTTTATATATCAGTTTTTCTTTGTAGTTCTACCGGATTGTTATCCTAGCTTTACAATTTTAAACAGCAAGTAACCTTTTGAAATTTCGTATGTTATCAAAAATAATTGTGTAACTTCAATTATCCGAAACCGTTTTAAACTTTTTTTAAAGCTGTTGTTTAACAAAATTTACAAAAATAAAAAACTTATATACTTTAGAACTTGTTGGTTTACTAACTAAGTTTTTAAACCTGTTTGGTCAAATTGGAAACCTGTTATATTAACCTAAATCTTTTAATAATGCTGTTTAATTGCACCTTAGAGATAATATTTTTTGTGATAGGCTAAAAAAAAAATATAATTATGTTAAATAATTCTAAGAATTATATCTTAATATTTCTATAGAGTCTTATTGTTTCTTATTTTTGTCATTGAACGAGTTCTACTCATAGGGAAATTAACTTTCATTTGGAGGTATTTTTCTCTCTAATATACTAAATATTGTTTGCGTTATACTTGTGATACATAATAGAATTTTACATAAAATTAGAGGATAAAATTAATCTTACTTTTAGCTATTATATTTTAAAGAAAGTTTAGACCTTTTTTATAAAGAGTTTTGTAAGGATAAAAGAACGCACACTGTAGATGACATGACACCAGTTGTTTTTTAATATTTTCTATAGTAGTTTTTATTACTTGAGTTAGTACATTAAGAAGAAAAAAAAAACTTTTTTATTTACACAGGTTTACGGATGATCGTGTCTGCATTAGTTGCTTCTACAAAAGCTCTTAAAGACGCAACACTACTCAGCTTGTTAGGTTTTTCAATTTTTTCTTTAATAGGAAATCAATTGTTTAGTGGAATACTCCAGGGTAAATGTGTAATAAATCCTCCATGGGAGTATAATTTAACTACGAACAATTCTTGTCTACGAGACCTTTTCAAAGATCTTCGAACAAATTTCAGCTCACAAACTTTTGGATTAGAAGTTCAAAATAAGTAAGATGTATTGCTTTCTACTTAACTTCTACAAAACCTATTTTTCGATTATTTTATTCTTTTTCTACAGTAATTGTACTAAAGGTTTTGAAATCTTTATATTAATTATTATGAAATATTTTTTTCTGTTTGAAATACCTTGGTTAAATATATTACTTAAATGTTGTTTGTATCGTTGTTATATTAGTTAAAATTTGATGAAAAATTATTGCTTTATTTACTTCAAACTAATGATAAAATTTAACATCAAGACTTATTAATGCTATATATAAAAGGAGACTACCAATGAAACCTCTTCTAGTATTACTATTCGTTATCTTGTAGAGATTGAAAACTTTTAATACAAGTTTTTGCATTTGTGAGCTTCTTAAAAATGACAGAAGTAGAAGAGCAAGTTTTCGTACAAACTTGTCGAAACAAACAATAACAAAAATACTTGGCTTCTCTATTTTTCTAACAATTACAACTACAATATTTTTATGTTATGTTAAAATACTGCATAATAAGTGTGTACTTAGAGGAGGTTAAAGTTAGTAAATAATAGCATCGTCAAAACAGTTTATAAATGTTTTCAAATTTTTAGTACAAAGTTATAAAAACTTAAATAAAGTCTAACACTAAAAGCTTTTATTGAAAATAAAAATAAAAATACAAATTTGACAACAGAGTATAAATTAGTGATAAGTTCAAAATACTTTTAATAAATTTTGAAAGCTTGTTACAGACATTGAATTTAAATTAAACTTGTGTTTATCTTTGATGTATCATTTAATATTTATTTCATTTAATATTAGTTATGAAGAATATTTTTTTATAAACAAACCAAAACTAAATTTAAAATATCAAATACTTACATACTAACCAAATTCAGCATGTGTTTAGTTTTACTTTAATTTTTCTCATTTTATATTTACTGTTACACTTTTTTTTTAAACTATTTTACGTTTAAATCAGCAGCATGACTTTATTTCCGCAATATTCTTCAACTTTAAAAAATTTGCATAAGCGTTTTTATAGTAAAAAAAAATGTTTTGTTTCTCCTTAGGTTGCATTTAAAGCGCCTATCTTCTCTGCTGGGCAAAAGTTTACTGATTGTATCGTGATCAATAATTGGCGACGTTCGCTCTATGTCGTCTTTTGTTTGTTAGAATGATTATATTTTCATTCTGATATTAATTTCTAAATTAGTATGTGTTTCGAGACTAAAAAAATATTACTAGTTTACCATAAATATTTTAATACAGCAATTAGAATATCATTAAAGTTATAAATTCTGGTTTGGAACTAGGAAGAGTTAAAAAACATAGTTTTTGTAACCACAAAACAAAGCTTTTCAATGTAAAATCATTATTATCTTAATTTAAAATTTATTAACGGAAGACACGTAACTTAAAAATATATAATGAAAATATAAACTTTTCTAAAGCGTAATGTCTATGTAGTAATCTTTAAGTTATCTTTACTAAAGACCAAGTTTTTGGATATTAACAGTTATTATTACATTTCAAAAAACTTGTTAAAAAGTCTAAACTTTATTTATTTTGCGCAAGATGTTTTTAAGCTAAATAATACGTTGCGGACCAGGATTTTTGTTTGGTGGAGCAGATTCGATCTGTCTGCCGAACGTTACCTACCCCTATATTAACCTTTTAGTAATATCAAAATTTCAACTTAGATACGTTTGATTTTGCAAACCTCTTAACGTGTTTTAATTTTTTGTGTCAAACATACCCTGTTAATTTTTAAGCTAATGAAGTTAATATGTAAGAGTTCTTATAAACACTACGACAAAACCTTACTAGAATTCTTTATGAACAAAGTTGTACACTGCTAATGATCTATACCAAGTTTTTATTAAATAATGTTAGATAAATTGAACAGTTTAACTAAAGAAATATTCACAACCCAATCTCCAAAGGTAAATTGTTTGTATAGCCAATGGTACGGAAGTGAAAAGTTTAGAATCTACCAACATGTTGAAGAAGAAATAAAAGGTCATATAAAAGTGAAATTAATCAAACTGTTAGTAACTCTAAAAAGTAACTATTAAATCTACTCCTTACCGTTTTTAAATCAAATTGAATACACTAAGTTCTGTTTTTAAACAAGCTTAAGTTATTTAGAAAAAAACAATGATTATGCTCTAAAAACATAATTAGCATTAAGGATATTATAAAAATGTAAAGGTGTAGTTGAAATTAAAGAATAACTTAATATTTTGACTTTAAAGTTATATTTAAAATATACAGGCTAAAATAAAAGTGTTTTTTTTTTCTTATATTTTAAGTAAAACGTTAAAATAACAAAATAACTAGTTTATCAATGTCACGCAATTTTCTATAATAAAAATCTGATAAGCAATTATTGTAAATATTATTCTTGGAAAACAAAAATGCTTTGTGTAAACTCATAACATTTAGCATTGTTTCTAAAACAATGATTTTAACGCCAGTTCGTTTCTAGGATTGTTGATGACAAAAACTTATCCAAAACAACAAACTCTTCGGTCTCAGATAACCTTATTAGGTCTTTGGTTTATAAGCGCTGGGAAGAATTTAAAGAAGCATCTAAACATACAAAAAAACCATGGACATTTAGGAACATAAAAAAAGTTAAAATTACTAATGATAGCCTCAATTTAAATTACACCTGGTGGACAAATAATGAAGATCATTTTGTTTTTGACCAGCAGCTTGGAAGTTTCCATTTGTGCGGAAACGAATCAACAGCACTGTTAGTAAAACTTATATTTATTTAATAAGATAGTTTCTGAATACTTTAAATTTAGTTGAATACATTTAGTTTATAAAGTTTTTTTGTCGTAATCTTAAAGTATAAACTGATTATAGCTTTAATTATTTTAACTTGATTAAATTTTTTCAATTTAAAAATAGCTTAAAAACAATTATTTTACAATGATTTTCCAGTTTTTAGTTTTTTAATATTATTTAAAAAATACAACAAATTCTTTTTTAACGGTTAAAAACATTTGACATTAAAGTATTATTCATGTTTAGTTTTGTAGTCTTGTGTTATTAAGCCTATGCAGTGATACTAAACGACAAAACTTTTGTCATGATTTTATTTTTGTAACAACTTTCAACTGTTGTTTCAATTAAGATAAGTACGGTTATAATTGTATTATTTATTTAACACTTTGCCTTTAAATTTAAAGCGTGAGCTCTTAATGTTGTGCTAACAATGAAGTTAGCTAATTTTCATTCTAGTTCATTTTAAATTGTCTTTTTCGTAAAAGCATATCTATCAAAAAAGTTTAATTTAATTTATTTTTTATTTTTTATTTATTTCATAACGTAATAAGATTTTAACCTGCATGTACTTTTACTTAAACCTTAAAAGTTTTCAGTTAATAAATTTTGATATACCGCTACGTAGCTCACATGTTTTAGTACTTAAGTGTATTTTCAAACGATGCAAGACTTTAAACGAAATAAACTAAAATATAGCAACGCATTTTAAAGCTTTGATAGAAACTTTTCAGACAGTGTCCAAAACATGCAAAGTGCCTAAAAAGAGGAATTAACCCGAATTTCGGGTACACAAGTTTTGACAATTTTTATTTTTCCTTTCTTTCTGTGTTTCGTCTTTCAATGCAAGATAACTGGGAAGAACTATTTCTCCAAGTTTTGCAATGTGGAGGTTAGGTTCAAATAAAAAGCAAAAAAGTTAAAAATAAAACTTATATAAAGGGGTCTAACTATTTGTAAACAATTAAAAACGATATTGGTTACCTTAAATTGAAATGTAACAAAATTTAAATCCAACACTTAGCTTTATATGCAAACTAAACTAAGCTTTAAGACACTTAAAGTACGCAATACAGTTTTATGACCAATGTCTCAAACAAATGTTACTTTGCAGGGAAATATTCATTTGTTTTTTTCTTTGCCATGATTTTCCTAGGTTCTTACTATTTGGTTAACCTAATTCTTGCCGTTGTCGCTTCTTCATACGAAGAGCAACGAAAAAACGTTGAAACTGCACTAGAAGACGAAAAACGAGCTTTACTCCAGGAAAATGTTAGCTTTACAAGATTTTGTTTGATATAAATTGAATGAAATGAAGTTTGAATTAAATGAATTTAAACACCTCATGTAACAGCTGTAAATTCGTCTTTAGTTTGAATTAATAATAACACAGACAAAAAGTGAGTTTACTTTATTAAATTAAATAAGTATTTAGTTTTTATAAAATTTAAAGTTACATTTTTTAATATAAGCTACGTATAACCTTTAAATTAACCTCACACAAGTACGTTTTACCCTCGACCAGAAATAAAGAAAATCAAATAGCATTACAACTGCTGTTGTACGTAACAGAACACTTAGCCGAGCCTTTAAGCATGCGCCAGCTCACTTGTGCTTGTTACAAAAGTGTATCTTGTGAATAATGCATCGGGCTCGGTTACCGATGTTTTAGCGATCGTTAAACATTTATACCTTTTGTTCAAAAGAGTGAGTGTTGATTTTTTTCGCAGGAAATTTTGAAGAACCGAAGGCACGGCAGACAGTTGAGCGACCTGGGAAAAATGAGCATAAAGCGGTCTCGCGTGAGAAGTTACCCCACTTGCCTCACTTCGTTCGTTGACGTTTGCTTCAAGTTTGTTCGAATTCATATTTTTATGAAAAATGCAGAAAAAATGCGCACTGCACTTTTGTGTAGGGTGTAAATAAGGGTTGAACTTGAAAAAATATTTTGCTATTTTTACAGTGTTATTGGAATAGTGAATTTTTATTAAAATTTTAAATTTTTACAATAGAAAAGAAAAGCTATATGCTCGTTTCAGATAATTGTTTTTGTTTGAACCACAAGTATATGGTACCGACAGTGTTTTAATTTTAGCTAATTGGTTTGTTTTTAAAAGCATATTCAAAATGTAAAAAGGTTAAAACTTATTAGTTAGTACTAGTTAAGGTGTTTTGATTAAGTTAATATGGTTTTATAAACAGTTTAAATTACTAATGAGTTTGATTAAATTCTATAATCGAAAAACTCCAAAAAACTAAATACTCTACACATAAAAAGTAAAATAAGTGAATAAATCAGAGTATTTTATTAAAAATTACCACTTTTTAATTAGTTATATAAAACTGAAGTCAGTTGTTTATAAGTAGATATAACTATAAAGTAATCGTATTATGTTTATAAACTACTTAATTAAGCGAGAAAATTAAACATAAATTAAGCATATTAGTTTGTTTTTTCCATAAAAGTTATGAAAAGCATAGACACATTATCATTAGTTTAAAAATATAGTTTATTAATCAAAAAAGGGCAATAATAACTTAAAAGTTTTCAACTGTTAAAAAGAAAATTAAATTATTATAAAAATGATGAACCAACATTCTTTGATGTTTTGGTGTGCAAACGGATGAAACTATACTTTGGAATATAAAATCATCTTACTTTAAAAATTTTTAAGTTAATTAAATTACACGTAATAACTTTTTTTTTAACTAAAACTTATAAATAGTATGTTTATTTATTTATTTTAATATACACGTAACATTTGGAATATTCTAAATAGTGTCAAAAGAAAAACGTCTGTTTTTACTTAAAATATCAAGAAATTATTTATTTTTGTTTCATAGACTATTTGCAACTAAATTAAACCAACACCTTTTTAACTGAGTCAAGGCAACCTAATTATTTTTGTGCTACTGGAATGTTACTTTTTTTCCAAAGTGATGTTTTTACATGTTGAAAACCACTTGTCAACAGATGGGAATGCTGCGTTGGAGATAACTCGATATGCAGGGCGAGGGAAAGAATGCGAGATTTTTTTCTCGGTTCGAAAGCTGAAATGATCACAGTGGTGTTGGTGGTTCTCAACACTTTTTGTATGGCGATGGAGCAGGAGCCGAAAACAGAGCGACTTAACAATTTTCTCATAAACTCAAACTATGTTAATAAAATTGTTAAATGTTTTGGTTTTAAGAAAACAAATAGAGAGATCTCAACTACTGGAGGAGAAATAATGAATTTATTCTTTCAATAATTTATTTTACAAACTAAGTTTCGGTCAAAGACCTCGTCAGTGCTTGAATAAATCTTGTTAAAATATAATTTGAATAAAATTTATTAAAACACTGACGAGGTCTTTGACCGAAACTTAGTTTGTAAAATAAATTCTTGAAAGAATAAATTCATTAATAGAACTATCATAAGTTCAAAACATTAAATTACTTTGTTTTAAACAGTTTGTAATTAATTCTTAGATACTTAAGAAAACAATAATTTCTGAAGTAAAGGACATTGATGATTAAGTTTTTTCAAAATGAGTTTTTTGTATTTCAAAGAAAATAAATATTTCCAAACACTTTCATACTATTTTACACTGTTTTATACTTATTCATAAAATCTTCGGTTATAAAAATAACATTAAAAATATTTATACAGGTATTTACTTCTTTGTTTGCGTGTGAAATGGTTTTCAAAATGATCGCTTTGTCTTTTAAAGAATATTTTTCATCAACTTGGAATATATTTGACTTTGTTGTTGTAACACTAAGTTTGCTGGAAATCGCTCTTGAAGATCATTTACCAAGTGGACTGTCTGTACTACGAACATTCCGCCTTATTAGGCTTGTAAGTTGTCCATAAAATTTAAACAAATATACTCAATTCGTCTTTTATTCTTATGATATTTTTTTATAAACTGAATGTTGAAAAATATTAAAACTAAACTTTAGGATTTATTTTTTTTCAAAGTTTTATAGTTTTACGAGCTAAAGTTAATTATTTTCTGTATGCAATGACACGAACACTACATTGAGCTAAGTTTTGAGTGTGTTTACTAGACTTAATACCTTCAAAATCACTATAATATCTTTAGAGTATTATAGCGATAAAAGTCAAAAAAAAAAAAGACAATAAACTTAAATACAAAGGTACGCATACTAAAGCTGGCAAAATCGTGGCCTACTTTAAGTAAGCTGATGCAAATGATAGCTGATTCATTGAGCAAAGTGGGATACCTGACTTTAGTGCTGTTGATTGTTCTTGTGATTTTTGCAATGGCTGGCATGCAAACGGTTGGGAAAGAATTTTACATCGAAGACAAAGATACAGTAAGCTTTGAAAATTTTGATTTATTTCTAGATATAATTTATTACCCATTTATTGGTTAATAATTTTTGTTAAAACTTTTTCAAGTCAACCATTTAAACTAATATTTATTTGAAGTTGGTTTTTGATATAGTTTTAGACAAATGTGTTTAAACAGAAATGTTAGAATTTCAGCTCATAAGTTCTTGTTTAAACAAATTTGTCTAAAATTTTTCACAATTGTCACATTTTGGCGCCAAATTTAATTAAAAGAAAAATATAAAAACGACCCATTTCTTAACAAATCAGAAAACTTTATTTTTTACGTTTACAACTAAGTAAGCACATGATTTCTTAATAGTGACACTTGTGGTCTTTATTCAAGGAAGTTTAATTTTCTTTAATAAAAAAAAGGAATTAGTTATTCACGTATTTATAAATATTTAATATTTTGATTAAATGTTTTATCAAATAACTTTGTTAGGGTTATATTTTTTGTATTGTAATTACCCTAAAGGTGGTAAAGTTTAACTTTAGCTTTTATATTTTATTAATGTTTTATATAGTTTTTGTATGCACAAACGTATGTAGAAAATATAGAAAAGCAAGATTTGTTAGTAAATAAAGTTTTAAAAATGATAGTTAGGATATTTGTTCAATTTTTAAGTTATAAAAAATATAGTGTGACTAGAATCACGAGTTTTTTAAGTTTTACTATTCAAAGTTGATATCTTAAACTTACATCACATAAGTCTACAACTAGTTTTATAGTACTATTCTTCATATGATAAAACTTCTGTACAATTGCAAAACATTGCTTCATAATTAAAACTTAGACAATAAGACTTAAATAATCAAACTTTTATAGTATATTAATCAAACAAACCTAATTATGTTTTAATTTTTTACAATTCAATGTTTTAGTTTATAAAAATTACAACATAAAAGTAGCTTTTAGCATAATATTTCTTATTTGATAATTAATATTTTAAACAAGTAATTAATGTTAAAACAAAATACTAATCATTTTAGTAAAAAGTATATCTTTCACAACTACAGTTTATTACTTTTTAACAATAAAAACAAAACTTACAAACAAAAAGAAAATTTATATATAAAGTATAAAGCTTAAAGATAATAATATTACTAAAAAGTCATGTAGTTTAGTAGATGTAAATTTTCTAGTAATCTAATCTATACATGTATCCGTGGTTGAAGTTTAAGTACTTTATATCTGCAGTTTGTTAATAAATATATAACTTTAAATTTGTATAAACAATATGAAATTCAAAAACACAAAGTGAAAATGTAAAAACAATATAAGATATGCTACGCTTTATATAATTGGTAAAGTTTTATGCTGAACGACGTCGGCAATCAATAATATGCAAAGTTTTCCGGTTTAAACATTCCAATACAAAATTTTGACATAAAAACTTGATTTCAGCAGCGAAATCTTTCCTTCGTGTATCATAGTTTCATAGCCTTAAACAAAAAATACAATAATTTTGCGAGAAGACTTTAGTCTTCTACAAGTTTTTTTAATTTTCATCAGACGATTAGTAAAAATTTGCTTTTCTTAGTTGTGTAGAATAAGGGATTAGTAATTTTTTAGCGTTCTAGTTTGTACTTACAAGCGCCTTTTGAAAAATAGGGTGATTCGAATTTGTTAAAGAAAAAATTCTGATAATTACAACAGTTGTATTTGCACGGAAACGTATTATTTAAGCATTTAGAACATGTAATGCTGCAATAAGGTTAAAACTATAGTTTTATATAAATATTTTTTAATGCATTTAAACAGCTTACATGTTTAGAATTTATTTACTTAGCAATCATCTTGTTTATTAACTAATTAAAGTAAGCTTTTAAAAATTTATGTTTAATAAGCTGCATAGGTTAAAGTTTGCAAATAAAACAATTAAAGCTAAATAGCAACAAATTAAACATATTTCAAAAATCTTTATAATCAATACAATGTAAGATGAACTGATTTTAAATCTACCAAAGTTCATTTTATATCTTTAATGCGTAACTTAAGTTAGCAATTTTCGACCTTACAGTGTATATAAACAATTTTTATGGCTAAGGATGAAAAAAAAAGTATGTGTACATATTTTACCAGCATTAAAGACCCAAAGACTAATACTTTGAATATTATATTTAAGTTATAAATCGAATTAAAACAATTTATTAAATTCTTCATTTGCAACCAGGGTATGCAAACTATGTAAACAACATGAAAAATTCCATTTTGCAATCCTGTAACTCCTTGAAAATGTCGACAAAAAACAAAGCACCTTGTAATGTTTTATTCATACATCATTTAAAACTTTCACAGGGGCTGCCTCTGCGATGGCATATGCACGACTTCGCTCACGCATTCAAAATGGTGTTCAGGATTCAGTGCGGAGAGTGGATACAAAACATGTGGAGGTGCATGGAAAGTGTGGAGAAGGAGGGAAGATCCGAACTGGTGCCGGTGTGCATATTCATATTCCTCGGTGTCGTTTTTGTCGGAAATTTAGTGGTAAGTGGTAAAGTTGCTTGGTGTCAAAGAGAAATTACAAAAACATAACTTATATGTTTTATTATTTGAAAAACGTCATAGATAAATAATATTGCTTTTGTTCATAAAATGCATTTATTAAGAAATTAAACATTTTAAAATTCTAAAAAAGGCTATATTTTTATGAAATACTATTTTTTAGGTCCTCAACTTGTTCTTGGCTTTGTTGCTTAACTCTTTCAACGGTGACGCGTTGAACGGCGGTGGAAGCAAAAAGGGTGGCGCTCGAATAATAATAAAATCAATTAGAAAAGTGGGGAGAAAGGCACTGAACAACATATCGATATCTTCCAGTCGCAAAGAAGTAAGTCTTGTATACAGAAATGCGTATTATATAACTGAAACTGAAATTGGTTCTGGTGGATACAAAGATTACTTTTATCACAAATGTTATATAACTTTTTACGCTTAAATAGAATACTTTTTAAGACTTCTGTATACATACGATTTGTTTTGTAAGTAAAGTTATATACGACTTTAATTTTTTTTTATATACTTAAGTATTTCTAGTATACTTAATTAAAGATTTTTATAAGTTATTTTATACCAGTTTTAGTAATAGTTTTTTTTATTGTAAAAACAGGTTAATAGTGTATCGATAGGTATTGCAGATCCCAAAAAATAATTAAAGTGAGGAATAATAAAATAGATTTTAATAAAAAAATAAAAAAATTGATTTACCAATTATGAAAGTAAATACATTGTCAAATTGATCTTCGGTATTAAGTAAACTGTGACATATATATTTTTTAATTTATAGCTGTAGAACTGTATTTTAGTTTATCTTTTAAAATTTTTCAGAATAATAAAATTAAGCCGATCATAAAAGAAATAAAGGTTAAAGATGACGAAGAAAGTAGCATAAAACAACAAGATAAAAAGAAAAAATTACTTAATGGCAATAATGAAGTAAGATTATTTTGCAAAAAATATTCTCATTTGTTACAATAACGCTACTAACTTTTAAACATTACAAGTTAAACTAAGTTTTCATAAACTTAAGTTACTCTTTAAATTGCATTAAGTTTTTGTATTTTTAAAGTTTTTATTTTCCTTCAACTACATGATGTGTTCAAAAAAATCACTGTTTGTTTATTTGTATAAAGTTGAGCCACAGTAAAAAGAAAAAAACTTTTAATACCACTATGTTTTTGGCGATTACAACAAAAATGCTTAAAACTTTACAAAATGTTTGTATAAAGGTTTATCTTTATAAAGTCATAGCAAACGGTACATAAAAACGGTTTATAAATCAACTTAACTGTCTTCTTTTTATTTTTTTTCAAATGAGTAGTTAAATGATAGCTGTAATTGCTGGTAATAATTAAAGTTGAAAATGTTTTAGATTATGTTTGTTATGATTTCTTATTAAAAGTTAAAAAATATTTTGAGTGACTTTTATGCACTTTAATAAGGTTTTTTACTTTATAAGATATGTTTCAATTTCTTAGTATTTATTACCAGTTTTATAATTTATAGTTTCCAAACAAAAGTAGTTAGTTTAATTTTTCAAGTATTTATTCAATTTAAATGCACAGTTTTCAACTGTTGCAATTTATATTTTAATACTTTTTTTATTATTAAAAGTTAACTTGCCTTAATTTCTATTTTTCGGTGATTTATTTAGCTTGTACTGTTTTACTCATGGAAATTTGTTATTAAACTAACAATTTCATTTACTTAAGCTTTTTTTTCACAATGTTGTTCCTCCTTTCCCTGAAGGTTAACTTTTTAGTGTTAAAGTTAAAGTTTTTTCTACTTTTATAGTAATTTCAAACATGTGGTTTATAATTTCAATGACTGGGAGCTCTTTTGTACACCAGATCCTTAGATTTATTTTAGACATTACCTAAAAAGAACAACTAAAGTGAGGTATAATACAATGCTTTAAAATAAAATAACAAAGGTGGTTCATGAGAACTTCAGCAACAATAGCGGTGATACATCGATAACGTTTTCACCGCAAGACACAGATTTTCACCAGATACGTCAGAAGAACACTCTCCTAAGGACTCTAAGAGAGGAAGAGGTGAGCGGTGAAGATTCGAAAAAAGTAACATTTTAAGCTGATTGTATGAATAAAATACAAGAGGGGAAATTTCAGTTTTTTTTTTAACTATTTTAAAGAGATATACGTTGCAAATTTGAAGCTTATTAGACGCCGTTTCGATTTTTCATCAGTTATTATCATTAACAAAACTGTGCAAAATAACTAAAAATTAGTGTTAAACAACTTAATATTTAAGAAAAAATGATTAATAAGATATAAAAACAGTTATATATTAAAAATTTCAAACTATAGTAAAATTACAGGTTACATAAATATTTATACATGGTAAAAAAACAGTATATATATACAACTAATCAAAAATTCTTTATGACTTATATAATTCTTAAGAGTTTTTGATTAGTTGTATATATATATAATTTTTATCATGTATAAATATTTATATAACTTGTAATTTTACTGTAGTTTATAATTTTTAATATTTATACTCTTACGTTTATACGTTTATATACTCTTATTACTTAATTTTCTTAAACATTTTGTAGCTTTAAACTAATTTTTAGTTATTTTGCACAGTTTTGTTATTGATAATTACTGATGAAAAGTCGAAACGGCGTCTAATTAACTATAA
The DNA here is from genome assembly GCF_965202585.1 of Thalia democratica. Taxonomy (NCBI): domain Eukaryota; kingdom Metazoa; phylum Chordata; class Thaliacea; order Salpida; family Salpidae; genus Thalia; species Thalia democratica. Next base: position 68,963,094 of record NC_139165.1, read on the forward strand.
ATTTGCAATGTGTGTCTCGTTAAAATGATTATGTAAGTGTTTAAAAAATATTTTTATGATTTTAGTCTCGTAAGTTTTTTAAAATAGTAGTAATTTTGTTGCTTTTCAAAAAAAAAAACTTGTACTAGTTACCGTACAAAGTTTAAAGAGTAAGGTTTAAACTAATTTTCGATATAATCAATCGGTCTAAAAAGGAGTTAGATCAAACATAGACTAAAATAAATAAAAAGTATATATATTGCTTTGCTATATTGAACGATATTTTTAAGAAGAAAATTTATAACTGATCATGCAAAATTACATGATAAAAATTTTAGACTTAGAATTTACATTTATACGAATGATTAATAAAAAATTAATTAGAAGAAATATCATTACTGCACTTCAACCAAATTTTTAAGATACTTGAAAAAATACAAAAGTGTTTTGCGAAAATAGTTTTCTTATTCATTCACAACAGTTAAACTTACATAGCCAAATCAAAAAAAAAATTATTAATTAAAGATTAACAACATAATTCTGATACAGAATTATAGATAAAAAGTAATTTTGCTATATTTTTAATGTAATTTATAAATATTTACAAACTTAATCTAAAATAAAATTAAATTTCTTACATGTTCCAGCTTAAGTTTTTCGGAAACAACGCGAATGAAAATATATATTCAAACGGAAATGGAAAAAGTATGGATAAAGTGAGTGTGACACCACCAAACGGAATGGTTAAAGTAAACAAATTGTGCTCTTGGAAAGAAGTTATATACAAAGCTTTGTGTTCCTGTTCATACGAAAGCGTTAAAAAGCGCTGTAGAAACTTTCAACTAAGAATGGAAAGAATTGTCAATCACAAAGCTTTTGAAACATTTATCATTTTAATGGTGTTTTTAAGTAGCGTAGCACTAGTAAGTATTAAAAAGTTTTTTTTATATTAATGTATAAAACTTAAACCCATCTGTATTAAATAAAAGTTTCGTGCTACAAATGTTCTTTTAAAATTAGACTTCTTTTATGAGGTTTATTTTTCCTAATGTTTGTAAGGTGATTGTAAAACAGTATTAAAGTTTTTCAGCTTAAATTTTTTTCTTTTCTTAACAATTAATCTTAGTAAATAAAGACATTTTTCTTGATTACTAAAATAAATTTTGATTTGTCGATTTTTAAACATTTTCAAGTAGAAAAATTCATTTATATATTCATTTACCAGATTTATTTTTAATTTATAATGCATAGTAGACTGTTTCTATAAAACTTTTTACATTATATCTGATTTTGTTAGTTTGGTTATTTTAAGTAAACTTAACTCTTTAGGCATTTGATGACGTGACAATAAATAACCCAGAGAAAAGAGGTTTAAAAATGTTTCTTGATGTGTCTGACAAAGTATTTACTGCAATTTTTGTAGTTGAAATGCTTATGAAATGGGTTGGAATGGGTTTAAAAAAGTATTTCACAAATGGATGGTGCCTTTTAGATTTTGTTATAGTAGTGGTAATTTAAAACATTTTTTATTTCATTTGTATTTAAAAATACTTTAAAAATAAATCTTTATAAAGTGTTGTATACTGAGTTTGTGTTGAAATATGAAAAATTAATATAAGCAAACAATAAAAAAAATCTAGTAACTGAAATTACTTTTGTTTTATTAATTTGTTATGATATGTTATTCTTTAAACTAAAAAAAAACTATTACTTTTAAATGATAATTTTATAGGTATCAGTAGTTTCAGTTGGTTACGAAATATCAGCTTGGATAAATAATAGCGCTGTAAACCAAAATTTATCCTCACTCAAAGTTTTAAGAAGTTTAAGAGCCTTTCGTCCTCTTCGTGCAATGTCCCGATTCGAAGGAATAAAGGTTCGATCTGTTTAGAATATTATTAGCATTAGAAACTTAATTATACTACCCGTATATTGGAATGACTAAACAAATAATCAGTATCTGATGATTTAAAAGTGAATTTTTCGTAACAATATATTTGATAAGTGGTTTATTTATATATTTATATATTTATATATTTAAGATTACAAAACGATAAGAAAACAACAAAACTTGACTTTAACACTGATACTTTTAAACTAAAATAACAAAATACTACAAAGGTTGTAACAGACGCGTTGTTTCGATCTATTCCTGCAATTACAAATGTCTTCATAATATGCTTGATATTTTGGCTAATTTTTGCAATCATGGGAGTAAATCTTTTTGCTGGAAAGATGTTTAGTTGCAAGTACAAAGAGACTGGCGAAAAAGTTTGGCATCCAAAAGATTGGGAAAGGTATCTTTTATATTACTAAGTTTAAGCTATTTTTTTGAATATAAATTGAAACACGATATTCAACTGTATTATACTTTGAAATAATAAAACATAAAAGTACTTACAAAAATAGTTACTTTATTATTTTTTTTCTGTTTTAAGGTACAACTTAACTGCTAAGTATCAAGTAAACCCGATACCTGTTTTTAATGAAAGCGACTGTGAAAGATTAGCAAACTTTACTAATGGTTCTGTTCACTGGACTAACTTGGAAGTTAACTTTGACAATGTGCCCATCGCCTATGTAGCTCTTTTACAGGTTTAACTTTTGGTGTGTTGTAAATGGCTTGGAAATATTTCTAAACTAAGAAATTTTAAAGTTTAAACAACAATTAATTATCTTATTATTTCACAAAGTGTTTAAGTAAGAAATTTATAAATAAAAACAGGAATAATACATTTTATCTTATTGAAACTATCTTATCAGTTGATTATCAATTTTTTAAAGCAGAGAGATAGTGAATTTGCGTTCAGAGTTTTTTTTTTCTATGTAACCTAATTTTTTATTCATAAGTAAAGCATACTTCATACTTAAAAAAAGCTTCTGAAGAATAACAAATTTAGTAGACAAAGATAGCTTAAAACCTTATTATACCTACAATAAGTTCAACAGTAACAAAAACAAACATTTTCAAACAAAATTAATCATCAGGTAGCGACGTTCAAAGGATGGATGAAGATCATGTACGGAGCTGTAGATGCCAATGAAAACGTTGGACTACAACCGATCCATGACAACTCCATCGCCTCCTACTACTTCTTCGTGGCTTTCATTATTTTCGGGGCTTTCTTCACGCTCAACCTGTTCATTTCAGTAGTGATTGACAATTTCAATCAGCAGAAAAAGCGACTCGGAGTCAAAGGCGACAACTTGTTTTTGACTGAGGTATGCTGTTTTTATCATTCCTAATTACTTACAACTATACATCATAAAAAAAAAAACAAGCTTTTGATGGTGTAAGCTTTTAAACATATTTAATTGTCTATACATTACAAATAGGTAAAGATGTAACGATAAAACGTACTTTTAAGTTGAATTTTTTATTAAATCGTTACAAATGTTTGATTACATGTTTTTAAACTTTTTTAGTATATTAAACTTTCTAACTACTAACCAAAATTATCCACAACAGTCGCAAAAAAAAGTACATAGTACCATGAAAAAGTTAATATCAAAACTTCCCAAAAACTTGATAAGCAAGCCGAAATCTCGTTGGAGAAGCAAGCTGTACGAATTTACTACCAGCGACAAGTTCGAAATAAATATCATAATACTCACTCTTCTCAACCTAGTGCTTATGGCAATTGATCACGACACCATTGGTGCTAGTCAGTTTCAAATCTAAATAGATTTAAAATTTTAAAAATCGTTATAATTAAAACTTGTATAAGACTCTGTATCTTATAAAACTAGCATATTTTAGGTATGAAGTATGGTAAAGTATAGATAAACATATTTCAAAATACTTAAAACTGTTAACTCAACTTACAGACTTTTATGCCTCTCTACAGTGGATAAACTTCGTTTTCGTAATCCTTTTCGTAATTGAAGTGATTCTTCGACTGGTTGCAATGGGAAAGTCGTTTTTTTCAGTGCCTTGGAACATTTTTGATTTCATTGTTATATTTGTATCAGCAGTCAGTGAGTATATCATAAAATTACTTTTAATTAACAGAATTTAAAATGTCGGAACTTAAACATTCGAAATTTGAACTGTCGTGCACAAATATCAACTCCAAAAAGTATACATTACGTTTTATAAAAAATTTAAAAGATAAATAACATTATCAACAACATTTTACAATAAAAACTAAAAAAAAATTACAAATTTATAGAAAGAAATACATACATAGTTAAGGAACAACTTAATATTTTCAAAACAATACCAAAAGCGTGACTTACAATTTTACCAACCCGACAGTAAAATACTACACTTGTCTTAAATTAATTTACCCAGTTTAAAAAAGTTTGCCTTCTCAGCATAAATAAATGTTTGAGACAAAAAATTGCAGGTTACAGACTCAAAAAGACTAATCAAAAAAGTTGCAATTATAACCCATAAAACAAAACTTGGCAAAATGTTTTTATTTGGTAATTAAACATGCGCAAACTCAACGAAAGTTGAAGAACAAAAGTTTTTTAAATGTTCTAGTCGGTAAATTTTAGGCAGCTGGAGTCCGTAAAGTGGTATCTTAATACCAAATAAATGGTACTTAAAATGTAAATTTAAGAGTTTTTACAGTTGTATTAAAACAAACTCAAACAGTTAGTTATAAATAGTATCGAGTTTTTACAAAGTCTTTAATATTAGTTTAATTTAAATATGTTATTCTTAACTTATAACTTAAAAAAGTATATATACGACTTGTAATTTTCTTTGAACAGCCAACATTGTTTCTATTGTTGTTGCTCTGTCTGGAAACGAGAAAATGGGAGTGCCTGGGACAACGTCACCATGGTTACCCATGCTCAGAATGATTAGAGTCGTCAGAACTCTCAGGATTGCCAGGATTCTGAGTGGAATCCGAACGTTGCTGTTTGCACTCATGCTATCGGTGCCAGCTCTTTTTAACGTTGGGTCGTTGTTGATTCTGATCATATATATTTATGCTATACTTGGAATGAGTCAGTTTAATCATATCGAGAAAAAAGCAGCGATTACGGAGACGCTAAACTTTGAAACGTTTCCGAATGCGTTTTTGTTGCTCTTTCAAGTTGGTGACACGGTTTTTTAAATTATTTCAACGCATTTTTTTTAAATAAATTAAAGTAGTCTTTGTATAGCAGTAGTTATAAAATAAAAAAATACTATTGCATTAGTCTAAAGAATTTTAAACTGCCTCAATTTATTATGATTATTTATTATTCAATTAGTTTAATATATATGTCTGCTTTAGTTTAATAAATGTATGAATTTTAGTAAGAAAAATTAAAAATTACCTTCAGACTTCAACTTCAGCGGGTTGGGATGGGTTTATGGAGCCAACTTTGTATGTAGATGGTCATCATGATTGCAAAGTTGGTGATGAAAATGGTGTTGGGAGAACTTGCAATAATTCATCGTGGTTCGGGTATTTCTATTTTATAAGGTTAGCATATAATGCTTTGATTAAAAAAGTACAAGTTATTTTCAATAGTAATATTTGAAAAGCAAAAACTGGTTTAAAATATTTTTAAAAGTCTTTTTTTTATAACAGCTTCAAATTTTTTTTAAACTTAATTAATATATGCTTTACATTTTTATTACGATTATACGTTTTTGAGTTTAATCAAATGTTTTAGCTTCTAATTTATATAATTAAAATCTTAAATGTAATAAAAAGTCGATAAACTTTGTTAAATTCATATTTAGTAGCTTTAAAATTTATTTTTAAAATCCTTATTTTAAGAAAAGAATTAAGTTTCTAAAATAAGTAGCAATAATTAAAATAGCTAGTTAAAAAAACTTTACTACAGTGCTAAATTATTTTTATTTAAACAGCTTCTTCTGAAAAAAAAAACTTTTCAACACTTTGTATAAAAGAAGGGCTTAGTTTTTGCTGACTATAAAAACAAATATGCATTAAATTTGTGTTAATTAAAAAAAAACATTTATTTTAAAGTAAAATAATTCTAACCACTTTCTAGTAAATAGTTTAGTGTTAGTTCGTTAATTAAACTTTTTTTTTCCAAGTTTGTTGTTAGTGCTTTCAGCACATTTGGTAATTAAGTAAATCTTACCAAACTAATTTCGTAGAGTATTCCTTATAAAACAATTATTTCGTTTTTCTTAATTGGTAACATAGAAAATAATTAACATTCACACAGTAGCACATAATAATATATATAGAACTAAATCCAATAATTTTAACAAACAAAAAACAGCTACGTTTTAGTGACTTTTGTCATTGTAACGAACATGTACATTGCAATTATACTAGAAAATTTCGACATAGCAACCAAGGACAACGAGGAAGGACTGACTGCGGATGATTTCGAACATTTCTTCGATTTGTGGCAGAGACATGATGATAATGGTGACGGTAAAGTGAGTGGAACTTTTAAGTGAAGTATTAAAAAAAGTATAAAGTAAATAAGTTGTACATTCACTTAAAAAAATCATACGTTTAAAAGATGTTAAAAACTTTAAAAAACTTTTAAGGGTACAAAAAAAACTAAAGTCAAGTAAAACGTGTAGTATGCTATTTAAATTACATATAAAATATTAACAAATCAAAATAAAGCTTTTTTTATTTTTTTTAACTATTACAACTTTTACAGCTAACAAATGTACACAAAAATTAACATAAAAATGAATAAACTAGGTTTAAAAATGCTCTTACCAATAATTGAAAATAAAAAATATAGATATGCATCTGTCATTTGAGCAATTTCTTTCACAATTTAGATGTACCATTTACAATTCAGAAACCTAATTTAGCAGCTATTTCAAATATGAGAATTCCGGTAGACGAGAATTACCAAGTTCACTTGCTAGACGTTGCTTCTTCACTAATGAAATCAATACTTGGTAAGATTTTACTAATTAATTATGAAATTTTTATTAATTTTTAATTTTACTGAAAATTTAAATTTTACTTTGTACATATTTGAAGTTTATTAATAAACAAAAATTAATTGATTTAGCACTGAAACCTCGTAACATATATCAATAAAAAAAAATATCTTCAATTCTTTTTAGGCACAGAAGGTTTTACATCAGAAATAGAGGACGAACTGAAAAATTACTTTGAAGTTTTGGCAAAGAACATAATGAAAAAAGACACCGGAAAAAGAATATCATGTACAAGGGAGATAAGTTACAAGAACACGGAGTCTCTCAATTTCGAGGCTGGTCTGCTCGAAGACACCGTGTTTCCCTGCAAGACACACGGTGAGTGCAAGTCGAGACCGGCTGTCGTGAAACCACCAACTTTACCCTGGCAGTCGAACGCCGAAGGTCCGAAGGTGGCAAACGACAAAAAACCGCTGAGAAGGACGAAAACAGAAGCGAACGCGACCTCCAAAATGCTCGGAAAAGCAACTGTTGGTGGGAAGTGGTTTTCCTCAAAGCAATTGCCCAGTTTTATAAGTCCCCAGATTAAGCCCAAATCAAAAGAGAACAAAGAACTGGGAATGGTCGGCAAACAGTTGACTGTAATTGGTATGAACGCTACCAACGTCGAAAATGGCAACAGCGATTTTGAACTTAAGAAGCTCGAAAAAGCTGCTGTTACTGAGTTGGATAAAACACTTTTACATCTGAAGGCTTTTAATGAGAATGGGTTTAATAACACAAAATCAAAAGCTAGTGTTGTTTTACCGCCGAAAACCAAAAACAAAAAATCTAGCACCTTGAAAAAGAAAAACAATCATACTAAAAAAAAAGTGACAATTAAAAAAGACGTTTTTAGCACGCATACTTTAAATAATTTTTCAAAAAGACACAGTAGCTAGTAGTTACAGTTTCTTTTTTTATAATTATGGTTTTTTATAAGAATGAAATTGTGGAAGTTTGCCTTATACTATCTTTTTGCAAAACTTTTAATGTTTTAAAAATTAATAGATAATTAATATAATTTTAGAAGTTATTAAAAAAAAGATTATGTTAATAAAGAAACTTATTAATGAAAATTTACGCTTGTATGTATAGATACTTAAAATTGAAATAGTCTTTGTTATACAGATTTAAAATAAACATTATTTTCTATACTTTTATTATGATGTAAATATCAAACAACTGTTTAATTAAAAATCATCAAAATTATATTTTTTTATAAAATAACTTGTTTTTAAATGTCTCAAACCATTGAAGCAAGTTTCAGATATATAACTAGTGTAGCTTGATAAAAATAAAACATGTTTTTTAATGATGCTTTGATAAAATTCTAATGTATTGTTCCCGTTTTGATTTTTTAAAATTTAAGTCAAATAATTTTGATGTTTACAAAAATTTTTATTAAAAGGTTTTAATTTGAAGCGTTTCAAATTCAAAAAAAAGTATTTAAAGTTTTTAAAGATTGTCTTTTTAATTTTTTTTATTAACTTCTAAAGGCTAGCTTTTTTTTTAAATTCTATCACCACTTATTCCTAACCTTTTTGTGCTTTGATGCTTTTACGCCTTTAGTTTTTTTTTAATAGATTGTTTTTAATAAAAAAAAACAATAACAAAATATTTATTTCAGTAAGTAAGTTTGCTAAGTTGTACCTTGTTTTTAGTTTTAATTTATATACTCCTATAATTACATAAAACGATATTATTGAGGAAAACGGGAAAGAATAATCAAATTTACTAAAGCATTAAATATAAATTTAAAGATCTTAAGAAATGTATAAAAAATTAAATCTGTAACGTCTTTTAAACCCAAACAAAAAAAAGTTCTGTTGTTTGCAACTAATTACTTAAATTAATTTTACTATGTTAAACGTTAAATCTGTCAAAAAATTTTTTTATAAAATTCTTGAGAACTTCGGTACATTAAGTTGTAAAAAAATATTTTAAGTAAAATTCATTGTTTACACTACTAAAAGAATACCTAAGACAAACAAAAAATTTTTATTTAATTGTAGTTTTTTTCAATATATCATTTTTAAATTATTAAAATCTCTGATTTAAAGAAATAAAATAAGTTTATACAGTATTAAAAGCCTTCCAAGCATGCTTTTTAAATTCGACTCTGTAGAGCTTTTTATATTTTATGAGCAGTGTAATGTCGTCATTAAATATAGTATTTACGTAGAAAAACAGTTGTTTTAATTTTCCGACGTAATCTTTTTGTTTGGATTTATAATATTTACACTTTATTACGTTATTTCTTATGAAATTTTATTAAAAAAATTAGAAAGGGAAAACTTTAAATATAATCATAAAGTAAAAACTTCAATTCAGAAATCTAATATACTTTAGACGTTTTAAATATTTTCATATAACTTTTTACATGTTTAAATAGGTTTCTAAAGAAAAATTGTTAAAGATCTAAGGGTCTGTAGAGTTTTAGTTGGAAGTAAATATTACTTTATACAAAGTAGCTTTTTAAAATTAAAAAAATAATTATCACCCATTTACAAAAAAAGTCTGTTTTAAAAAGTTCTGTTTGAAAAGAATGATAAAAATACTCATCACGTAGTAAATATTCTATAGAGTCTTATTGTCTTAAGTAATTCAGTTGTATTATTGTTACTAGCGTAGTATAAACTTTTTACACTTTAATACAATTTCTTTTTAAATAATACGAAATAATAACAATACAAAAAATATTATAACTAAGGATAAGCTATATTTTTTTTTTATTTTAAGACAAATGTAATCAAAAGATAGATAACGATTATGGTGTACAGACAGATTATTTTGAATAAGCAAGTAAATTATGTAAAAGACTCATTTAAATCTTAAATCGTATCTTGTGAATTGAAATCAAACTTATGCTATGTTTACAATAGTTAAAGTGTTTCAAAGAAAAATTAAGGTTGTCGAACTTACTATTTGACTAGTTTAAATTGTAGCAAAACTTTGTTTTGTTGACTGAATAGTTTACAAAAACTCAGACTTGAAAAAAATTAAGCAATTAGGATTGAAGTTATAAGTTTATTTAAAATATTTCCTTATTTCAACTTAGGAGTCTAACTTTATTTTACTAAGATCAACGAAAACAAGTTAAAATAAACAAAGGTTTTAAGCTTTAACATGAGAAATATATTAGATAAATAACGCTTTAGATTGGTTAAAAAATGTTAGTTTTTTGGTTCTAGATAACCTAAATCAATAATATTTTTCTATATTTAAAGCAAAATCATTTTGATTTATGGTAATTATTGGTTGTCGAAGTTTATAAATTTTTATGTTAGCCTGAGCATTTGTATACTACAGATTTAGTTTTAACTAAAACAGTTACTAGTACAACTACATGCATTAAACGTTTTTTAAGACAACAAAATGTATTTAGGTAAATTTGATAATTTTCATAGATGTTTTAATTTAAACAGCAGTTTGTAAAAATCTTTTTTTTTTCAAGATAACGTGGTTTCTCTATGTTAAACTAATAACATATGCTGCAAATTTTCGTTGTGCGTTCCAACGAACTTGTTCCGTTTGAAGTTTTATTAGCAATCATTGTTAGCAATTAATAAATTTTGAACATTCGTTTCAACTATTGGGGTTTTTTTAGATATTATTTTTGGTATATACTATTTGTAATAGAAATTGTCTAAAGTGTTTTAAAATGTGGTTGGTTTTTTAATTAAATAGTATTTTAATTAGGAATAGGTATTCATTTTAAGTAGTGATGTACCGGACTCACTATCCGGGTCCGGCCGGATATTGCCACTTTTGTCTGATATCCGGATCCGGCCGGATTCTAATTTGAAAAAAAAGTCCGGATCCGGTTCCGGCCGGACTCTAATTTGAAAAAAAAGTCCGGATCCGGTTCCGGCCGGATTCTAATTGGAAAAAAAAGTCCGGATCCGGGTCCGGCCGGATCCTAACAGAGATCCGGCCGGACCCGGATCTTGTTAGTATAAAAGAGCATACTGAAAAGTATTTTTTCAAAAACAAACCCTGTGTAAATTAATAAGAGTCATTTTTGTCAGTTAAAATTAAACACCTACCGTGATTGGCTCATTTTGTACACGTGACTAATTTACATTTGTATACATTTAAACTATGAAATAAACATTTCAGAAATGCAACTCTTTATATATGTTGTGAAATTGAAAACTTTGGAATGAATACTTGCATTATTTGTTGTTTAAATTTGAGCTCAGAGAATATTTAGAGTAAATACGGTTGAATGTACGAGCTAATGAGAATCATATGACGAAATGTTTCAAACTATATACTGATGCAACAAAACATCAGAACTTGACAGGCAGATTATATGTAAGCAGTTAGTTAGTTTGGTTTGCAGCTTGAAGCAACAAAATATCTTGAACTTTTTTGTGAATGCTTATTGTAAGTAGTGTTTTGTTTTAAAAGTGAATATTTCAACTGGTGTTTAATTGTATAAATATTTAAGCCAGGTTTATAGTTTAATAGTTAATTAAAAATTTTACAGTTTCTTGTTTACTAAAAGTTTTATTTAATTTTTAGTTTATTGTTTTAAGTCTTTTGATATAGATTTAAATAGCTTCCAGTTTTTAAAGTGTTACCAAATTAATTAATAGTTTTGTATATGCTAGTATTTCTTGTTGTGTTTTATATAAAAGATTCATCACTCAAAACTGTCGTGTCTGATTATAGAAAATAGTCTCAGTTAGAATTTAGAATTTTTTAGATATTAAATAAATAAGGTAGGATTTAGTTATGATGGGTAGTACTAATAAGTTAAGTGTACCACAATCAGTCCACAACTTTACTACCAAATTGTCAACCTTTGCTAGCTGTTCTACTGATTATTAGGTTAAAGTATTTTTTTCAGTTTTTAAAAACCTCATTCTGACTCAGGCTGGTTTATACTCACTCTAGCTAGTTTTGTTGACTTAAACAGTGGCAACACTGCTAGTTTGAAAATTTTTGGGAATTTTAGAAAATCTTGGACTGCCTAAGGCTAGTTTAGTCTTTTATAAAACTCAGGCTAGTTTTCTTTTAGATTTTGAATGAGCTTGAGCTGATCCAGTTTTCAATATTTTGTAATTTTCTAGTGTATTTTGTTCGAGAACTTGATTTCAGATTTTTAATTGTAAATAACACCTAAATTTGTAAACCTTGTGGCTAGCTGTTCTACTTATTATTAGATTAAAGTTCTTTTTTTTTCAGTTTTTAAAAACCTCATTCTGACTCAGGCTAGTTTATAGTCAAGTGATGTACCCGGACTCACTATCCGGGTCCGGGTCCGGCCGGATATTGCCATTTTTGTCTGATATCCGGATCCGGCCGGATTCTAATTTGAAAAAAAAGTCCGGGTCCGGTTCCGGCCGGATTCTAATTTGAAAAAAAAGTCCGGATCCGGTTCCGGCCGGATTCTAGTTTGAAAAAAAAGTCCGGATCCGGTTCCGGCCGGATTCTAATTTGAAAAAAAAGTCCGGATCCGGGTCCGGCCGGACCCGAAATTGTGGGTCCGGTACATCACTAATTTTAAGTTACTTGCTTGAAAAAACTACTTTATTAAAACACGAAATACAACCATTTATAGTAAAAAATATATAAATGAACAAAGTTGGTATCTGTAACAATATATTTTGGATAAAAATTTATACACAGGAAAAAACTTTTTGTAAAATAAATATTAAAATTTTTAAAGCTATTTTGTTTTATTATTAATTCGAAATAGAACTTAGGAGTTTATATACTTTTAACAACTATAAAGTAAGTTTTTTGTTTATTAAAAATCTTTTTTTGAGCTAGAAATATCAACAGACTTTGATATAAGACCTAAAAGTAAACAAACGCCTACATTTAATAATCTTTAAAATCAACGCATGAATTTTAATTAAAATATTTTACTTTGTTCATTAAAAGTACTTAAATCTTTGTTTTAGCTACTATACTCATAAAAAAAAACATTATTAATTTATTTAAACTTATAATTCAGAACTGTAGTTGTTTGTAAATATTTTCTAAACTAAAATATTAAGCTGTTACTTATTTATGTAGCTTTATAACTAAATAATAAGTTATAACAATGAAGAGACAACATTGTTGTTTTCTATCTGTTATACTTCTACTAGCAGTTTGTACTGGAGGTTATAAGTTTCCAGACTTTGGGTTAGTTTTTCTTTCAGACGTTATATATTTTTTTTTTTTTTTGTATTTAACTAAAGAGTAATATGTTATAAAAACAAATTTAAATACTTAATAAGGTCAGGTTGAAAACAGCTAGCTAAAAAGTTAATATGATATACGACTTTTTTATAAATAAATCAATACAATGATAAAAGTTTTACTTTTGCTTTATTTTTATTTTTTAGTTTCAAATTAATCAATTTTAAGTTTTATGTTTATTAAACTATAACGAATTTATGAAATAAGTTTAAGGCTTTAAGTTTTAACTTTTTAAAATAAAGTTATTCTAAAAACTATAAGCACTTGTTTTGATAAAAATTTAAATATTAATACTATATCTTGATAAAGTATAAATATATAGTTTGTTACAGATAGTAAAAAAAAACATTTTTTTTTAAGTATAGCATTCAGTTGCAGTAGTTTAAAGATTTTAATATGATAACTATCTATATTAAAAATAGCATTGAAATACAGAACCCTAACTATAACTGAATTCTTACCGTAGTTATATATGTTAAAATGTATAAAGAAATTTAAAAAAACATTTACTAAATAAAAGTATTTTTAATCACTTAAGTTTACTTGATATTGTTTAAAAAATTCTTCCTTTGAACATCAGTTGTCTTTTCTTGAGTAGACAATTCAAACGTACTACAACTAAGCCATCGATTAGCCTTCTTTTATTCAGAGTAAATACTGAATTAACCATTTACAGCTGCATTCAAGAATAACTTTTTCTTTTTCACGCTTTATACTTAAAGTTTTATGTAAATTTCGGTTCAAGTTTTTTTTTACTATTAACGAATTAAGACGAATTTAGTTACCTACGTTTTGTATAAAAAACTACATTTTTTAGTTTAAGATTTTTATAACTCAACTTTGAATTTGTAGATTTCTTTAGTTTAGATTATAGCCTAAATTTTAAAGTTGTAGTTGCATATAAATTAACTTTTTTAAGTCAAGTTTTGAAACTAAAGATCATATTTCAGCTTAAAAAACTAAAATCTGATCATTAATTTTTCTGTAGAATTTAAGATTTTCCATTTGAGTTTTAAATGCATAATTCTTACTTCAATTAAAGGTTATAGATTGTATTCATAAAAATTAAACAATAAATCCTAAACAGATTTTACTATTAAAGAATAAGATTGTTATTAACTTAGCTTAGATTTATATATAATACCTACTTTTAGATAAATTAGTTCAGTATATAGTTTAAGTGTGTTTTTTTTCTTTTGTGTCTATTCACAAAGTTTATCTCATTACAGTATAATGTCTATGTGTAGGTATATATATATATTAACAGTTGTATAAATTTAAAAGCTGAAAATAAGTTTTAAAGAATTCAGAAAATAAGACTTTAATTTTATATTTTACGAATTTTTTAAGCTATAATCAATTAACATGCCTAAATTTATTACACTTTGCAAAAAAATTTTATACCATGCAAATAATATATATTTTATTATTTTAAGTTAATCTAGGTTAATAATATAATATGTTTTCTTTTAAATTTTATGCGTATTTATTTTTTTGCTTTTTTAAAATTAGTTTTTATATAGTTCAAAATGTTTAACTAAATAAGTGGTGTCTAGTCCGATGACCGAAATATCATTTACACATTCAGGCCCTTTGACACATTTAGGCCTTTTTAAGTTTTAATTTCTTTATCGTGTACAACAAACAAATTAAAGGGAATACTAGCAACATAATACAAATTTTTCTTCAAAATTAGTTTTAAATTAAGCTTCCTTAAATCTAATCTAGATGTTTTAACTCTTGTTTTTTAATTAGTTCGTTAAAACATTATTCATTACAATCTAAAAGAAAAAAATTCCGAAACAATTTTTAGTTTCTGGTTTTAAAAGTTGTAAGTTAAGCTAACAAAATGTATAAAACAGTAATATTACAATTAAAGAATGAACTTTTCAGCGATTATGGTTTGGATAAAGAAAACTACAACAATGATTTTAATGAATGGGATGCAACAAACTATGACAAGTATGTTGATTAGTTACTTTTTTCCTGAGAAGTTTTGTTTACAGATTGAGTAGTAGTAACATGAAAGTTATATGAAAGTAACATGCTTAATAGTTCTACTTTGTTTATAAAAATACTTTAAAGTTTCACAGCTGTATATTATAAAGTTACATTTGTTTACAATTTTCACAACTTTTTAATAAATGACGAGTTTAACTTAAAAGTTCCAAAAATTTTATTTTAAAATCGATTTTAATATACAATACTTTTAGGACTTCATTACAATTTTTCTAAAGAAATTCAGTAGTCTTACTAACTTACCATACTGTTGTTTATAAAGATTTCATTTGACTTAGTCATTATTGGTTGGTAGAATTTAACAGATTATTTTCACAAAACTTAATGCAGAAGTATCAAAAACAATTGTAATATATAATTAAACTTTTAAAAGTAAAATTTGAGTTTTATTAATTATACTTTATTTAATCTTTTTCTTTAATATTTAAACGTTTTACATCTGTTGAAGTCAATATTCTTAGAAGCAAACGTTATCCAGCTTTGTTTTAGGTACCTGAACATATTTAAAAACAACTGGTTTTAATCACCATAAAAAGTAAGTTTTTAAACTTAAAATTAATTAAAAGTTAGATCTAAGTTAACTAAACAGAAAACTGAGAGACAAGAAAACTCTGCATGAAATTGAATCGGAGTTGTATGGGTATGATACATGTTGTTTACAGAATTTATCAAACTGTTTTTCATGTTTTCAACATTACAACTGTGCAAATAGTGTTCTTAAATATTTTTAATTCTTTTAATTATAACAATTGCTTTAATTGAAAAAATACCAGCAGTATAAAAATATTTGTTTTAATATTTTTACAGAAAAGAAGAACAGCCGGAGCCTGAGCCTAAAATGGGAAAAGCTGAAAAAGTTGAACAAATTAAGGAAAAACTAGTTAAGAAAGCGCACATGAAGGCTTTTAAATCTAAAAAAGAAACTGCACAAGGAAGGAGTATGAGCCACGGAAGAAGTATTTCAGTAGCTAAAAATACGAAGAAAGCAAGCTCTAAAAAGACTCAATCTAAACATCAATCAACAAAAAAAAGTTCAAAAACACCAGTCGCTAAAAAAAGTTCAAACCATAAAAAGCCCTCTACAAAACCGTCTGTGAAAAAACAACAAAAAGGAAAAGTTGTGATAAAAACAGTTTCTATCAAGGTGACTGGCTCTAAAAAATCAAAGAAACTGAAAACCAAAAAGAAGAGTAAAACCCCAAAGATTAAATCGAAAACAAAAAAGTCTTCTCATAAAAAGTACTTTTTAAATTGATACAAGCTTAGCGTCAGTATAACTTTGTTTTAAACACGATTTTTGTTAAATGTTTAAATGTTTTTGTTTAAATTAAACTAAGAAATGTATTATAATTTGTTCTACTTACAATTTTTGTTAAGAATATTTACAGATTTAGTTGACAATACAAAATAAAAAGTTTAAGATAAAAACTCTTTCGAAACTATTTTCAGTACGAATAGTTCTGCAACATAAATATATAACTAATTTTTTGATTTTAAGTTTTACTTTTTAAAGTAGTTACTTCTAGCTACAGTTAGTAGAGTTTTATTATAATTTAATGTTATGTTTTTAAAAATGTGAATTATTTTCTAGAGTAAATGAAAAACATCAAAAGAAAAAAGCGTCTGGGAAAGTAAACGTAGGAGATATAGGGTTAATATATCAAATATTATACGCATTTTAAAAACTTCTAAATAATTTTCCTCTTTTAATGAATTTGTTATACTTTTCATCTTATGCTAGTAAAAACATTTTTGTTATTTTAGATTTTTTTTTTCGAATTTTTAAAAGTTCTTGTTATTTTCAAGTTTTCCTTGTTTTAATCCATGTATTACAAGTGTTATAAACAAATTAATTCAAAGGTATTGTTGTATTGATATAAATGTCAAATTAAAAAAACAAAGCAGAAAAAACAAATTATACCTAAACTTTGTTTCTTTAGAGATTATACAATAGTGTTTAATTAGAAATACATATTTTTGCTTTGAGAAACAACAAAAGTCATTTATATTATTCTTTTCTGATAAAGTCTGTCAGTTGTATTTATAAAAAAATTATTGTTTGAGATTTTAGTAATGTTTTATAATTTCTTCTACAGATTAGTTGGACTTCAAGTTTTAATGGCCTTGTTTGTGATTCTGGCATCAGTTGTTATAGTTCTTAATTCACTTGCCTTGTGGACTCTTTTCATTGATTCAAGTGCAGACAAACTAAAATTTAATGTTTTAAAAAGCTGGCTTGCTATTCTTGATTTTATGAGTGGTTAGAAAAAGTTTATACCTGTATTTTGTACTTTTTTACTGATTGCTAACTATTCCAATAATCTTTTTTTAAATTCTGTATGTTAAAGTGTTAGTTTACAAATATTTGTATTAAAATTTGAAAAAAAAGTATATATACTTACCTATCCAAAAACAATCTGAGCAATTAAAAAAAACAATTTTTGATTATTTTAAAGCTTTTTCATTATAAATTTTGTCATTTATATAATCGGCTCAACCTTTAGTCGATAAAATTAATTAAAACATCTATTAAGTTTAGTTAAACTAAAATTAGAAAAGTACTTTGAAAATTCAATGTACTTTTATGTAAACGAAAACATTTGTGTATTGTGTTGTTTAAAATGAATTATCTTTCGAACTAAAATTTAAATGTTCAAATTACCATTAAATTTACTACTACAAATCGCTTTCCTAAATTTTATGCTTAATGAATTTTTCAGGTGTATATGTGTTCGCTGTAATTGTGCCGAACGTGTTTTGGACCATCGACAACCATTTCAAGTCTGAGGATCTCAGCCAACTGAGTCAGCCTCATTCCGTCAGCTCCAACGCTCTCGGTGCAATTTTTTTGTTTCTGTTCGTTGCATCGTTGTACCTGACGTCATACTTGGCTTTGTGGAGGTACAGCTCGTTGAGAAACAGACATTACGTAGAAAACATGACGGTGAACAGAATGAGGTTCAATATTTCGATCTGCGTCATCCTCGCCCTCGTCGTGTCAACATTTCCCCGTTTGTTGTTTTTTTTTTAAATTGTTTATTGTAATTTATATTTTAAAGTATTTTTGATTAAGTTTTTAAATAAAGTTTAGGTAAACTTTTACTTAATCTCTTTGTTTAAGCCATGGTTTAAGCAGTGATTATAGACAAAAACCCTCAACTGTCTATTTACATGACACCTTTAAAAGATGTTTAGTAAAGCGAACAAAGGATGAATTAAGTTTGATAATAAACATTTATTTATGTATATTTCAATTTCAGTTTGGTTTCCAAAGCACTTTGCGTTCGATTACCAGCATAACATATTTGTATTTTGGTTCGAGGCACTCGGAAAATCAACTTTCCACTTTAGTGTGTCTGTTTGTCTTCTCCTGTCGATTGTTCTACCGATGCTAGCCATTGTGAGTTTGTTTATAAACTGTATCATTACGTACCAGATATTCATTGAATAATTTAATAATCATTAGTATAGTTTTGTTTTTGTGTTACTATAATAACATTTAATAAGGTAGTGACACGTGTTATTTTTTCATTACTAATTGCATAGATACTATAGAAATCTTTAAAAATACCAATGTTACAACATCATTTTCAAAAAGTTAAAGTCTTATTTTCATAGTTTCGGTAGATTTCTAAGTCAATTATTTTTCATGTTTTCTAATGTTTAGTAACTACTAAACTCAAAAAAAAGCTAATTACTTGTTACTTTTAAGTTTTAATTTAATGATCTTTCATTAAGTTTTAATGTTTAATGTTTTTTTAACTTTTGTTTTATTTCAACATCACTTAGCTAGTAAGAATTACAAGTCTTCTATGTAAATAGTTTTCGTCCAAAGAAATATAGCTTTACTTTAACATAGCAACAATTTTTCTTTTAAATACATCGTTTTACTGTTTAATAAAAATACTTGACAGTTTGATAAACAATGTTGTCAATATTTTTAGAAAAAATAGCATGTTATAAGTTTAAAATTGCTGCATATTTATAACTGAGGTAATTTTATTTTATTCGTTAAAGTGGTCCTTACAAAGCTTTGAATTTTTGTTTTGTATGTTTGCTAGACAGTTTTGATGTTCATCTGTTATAGTTTTCAATTTCGTAATTAAGAACTCTATGCCAACGAGTCACATTTTTGTTCAATTAAAAAAGTTCTCATTAGTGTTTAAACTTTAATTATATTAATCTGTTTAAGAAAAACACCTTAACTTTTTAAAGGATAGAGCATGACTATGTTTTTACAGTATTAACTCTTATTGTAATAAAAAATTTCTAGACTTTTAATTTTTTTAATCAAAAAACTAACTAATATACCTATACAGTATTAAGTTTAGCTTTAGTTGTTTTATAGTGTTAAATGTAAGTATATTTAAAGTTATTAATTGTTACTGTTAATGAACATAATTCTTTATTCAAAAACACAAGTTAAAATTAAACTCTACCACTAATAGATTTATTTCATAGTAAGGCAATTATGAAATGGTAGTTTTTCGGATAAACTTCAGAATAATAATTTTCAAAAAAAAAGTCTTTATCCTTTATAGATTTTCATAACAATAATAACATGGATTCTAACAAAGAAGAATACTGATGCGAACATAGGAGATGTTGAGTATATAGATGAAGAAGTATCTCTAACAAAAGCAACATCTTTTATGGGAATTGGATTCGTACTTTTAGTATGTTAGTAACGTTATATTTATTAGTTTTATAACTTAATTAAAAAAAATAGTGATAAAAAAATTTTCGTATTCTAACTAAACTATTAAATTATACCGTGGCATGTTTGCTTAGTTTTAAGATTTAACTTTTATAACAAGTCATAAACTAATTCATAGTGTTAATACTTTTAATAAATTATATTACTTTTTGTTTTTAAACTTTTGATATACAAGTTGTTTCTAGATATATAAGAAAAAACTTCTTTTAAATTGTTAACGTTGTTAAAAACTTTATTTTATTACAACTTATTGGAAAAACACTTTTAAAATTATGGTTCTTAGTTTCTTCTTAACATTTAGACGTATTTTGCGGCTTTTTTACATTTTAACTTCAGCAACTAGATATTTCCAATTAGATTCATCGTTACCATTCTACTTTAGTAAAATATTTAAAACTAAAACAAGTTAACGAACAAATTTTAATAGTTTAAACTGTATAATAATCTTTACTAAAACTATAAACATTTTTGTTTAGTTCCGTTTCTTCTGGTTTCTTACTTATATGTGGGCAAGATTATTTCATATGAAAAGACTTACGTTGCACACATTGTTCTATTTTTTGTTTTCTGCTGCAGAAGGTTTGCCAATTAAATAATTTTCCAACAAACTACGTTATGAACTTCTAAAAACTTACAACTATTATTTTACCTATATTTTAACATTTGAAAATACTGTTATTCAATTTAAATATGCAGTTTGCTCAATGTTGGAGTGTACACTGTGACAAGTGTGCAAGATGGAGGCTCGTTATCAAAGACTTTTGGACATGAAACATCATCAAACCATAAATTTATGGGATCAAGATCTGATGAAGAAGAACCGATGCTGCAAGAAAGCGATAACTAAGTGTTTAATGGATAAACATACACAGATAAAAAAATAGTGGCTAACAATATTGTTGCAAAAATAACGTTTAGATTTTAATTTGTAATAAATCCTAATGTTTATTGTTAGCATAAATTATAAATTATTATTGTTTTATAAATCAATCTTTAAGAAATGATCAATTATCCAGCGTTAACTTTGCTGTAAAAAAAAAGTAGTAAACACAGTTTGTCAGAATTTTTAGTTTTATTGACAGTTTGGTACAGGTTTGAACGAAAAACATCTAAACCTAAGTTAAAAATTTTCTAAACTTTTATTTCTATTGAACAAAAACTTCAGCAACATAATAACGTTCTGTGTAGTAGAAAACTATAAATTTAGATTTGTACTACAACGCTTCTTCGTATTACTGGTTCAATAACATGATATGCTCAGAAAGGAGCACCCCGAAGCTAAAAGCACACTCTGGTCCAGCAGAAAAAGGTTCGACGACACTCCTACACATCTTCGTAATTATTGCTTTTATTGCTACTGTAACTACTGTCTTCGAGTCATGGATACCAGGTACTTAAAATGTTATCAAAGATGAAACTTTAGTATTTAAGTCATGTGAATACACAACCACCACTGATCACACTTTAGACAGAGCAGTTTATTCTTATCCTTTGTACCAATCCTTAGGTCAAAAAATGTAGCACATATAGAAAACTAATAAAAAATAGCATATAGTCTTAGTTTTAGCCTAAAATATCCATAAAACATTATTATGACTATAAAACAATATACAGATGTGACAACAGTTATTTATTTGTTATACAAAAAACTCTAAAACTTACTCCTTAACCTCTTGTAACTTTAAAGTATATGTAACTACTGTAGTAGAATATTATTCTTGTTAAACTTTTTAATTTATAATTCATCTAATTTTATCTACGTAATAGTGCGAAAAGATATACTTTGTTAATATTTCTCAAAGTGTTCTTAGAAGCATTTCATCTTATAAACTTGTCAAAAGCTGTTTTACATTAATTCGTTAAAAGTTCTAGTGTATTTTGTAGGATAAATTAAGAAAAAAAAATTAGTAATTTTGGATAAAAATGGTCTATTTAATTACCTAGAGCGCAATGATTAAGTGTGCAAAGCTTAAAAAAGTTCGAATTTTTGTAATATACTAGTTAAAAAAGTCTTTTATGCGTAAGCATTTATTTTACTTTGTTTTTTGATTATAATTTTTATATATTTCATACTCAGTTTATTTTGTGTTTTATTAGTAAAAGCAATGCTAAGTTTGTAAAACTGCTCACAAGTTGTTAGTACTTTTTTGAAAGTTCGGATTTATTAGACTAAGTCTTTTGCGCAGGCAAACAAATTTTCGTAAGTTTACATCTAAAATTTAAATTAAATAAAATAGTCATTAAATTTGCGTTATAGCTTATTTAAAATACTTTTCAATCTTACTTAAAAGAACATTTACGTTGTTTCGATAAGTTGTTTTAACTAAAAGATAAGTCGCTGGCGGAGGTTTATGCTTAACGGGCCCAAAATACTTAGTTTGCCATTCCCTTACTTTGTTTAAATTTATAACATATTATATTCAATTTTTTAAATAATAACTAACACTAACACTAACACCTTACTGACACTTACTGCATGCACTTTAAGAGTCCTTTTTATTATATTGTTCTTTAAACTTAAAAAAAAGCTAGTTTAGTCTAGAAGTTGAAAACAAACTAAGTTATATTTAGTTATATACTTATATACGTACATTTTTAAAAATCAATCCGAATTTTTATAAATCTAAAACAAAATAATTTAATGTATACATTCATTATACTAAATGTTTTAATGGATTCTTATTAACTTAAATTTGTTATAAAGAGAGCTAAGTTTCAACACTAAAATAGCTACGAACTTTGATTTATGTTAAAAAACAGTAATCCAAGGAAGGGTGTTTGTACTTTTATTTAGTTGATTCAGCAGTTGTAAACTTTAATTGCGCAAAGTCCATAAAACGAAGTGCCGCAGTCTTCGTCGTTAAGGCCCCCATTGTCGCCGATTGTGACGCAATCTTCATCAAAAAAGTCGTTGGGCTCGCCGCTGTTCCACTCGTAAAGGTCAGGGTTGACATATCTTGGATCGTACCAAGAGCCGTCATTCAATCGAAACTGCCCCTCCATGCCACGGTCCTGGAGACCCACCCAAAGTTTTTGGTTCAGTTGGTCTACTAGATAACGGATTTCACTGTGTTGAAATGTAAAAACATTTTAAGAGTAAAAATAAATAAGCTCAAAATAAATGGTATGGTACAAAATGAAAAATATTCGGATAAACGTTTATTAAAAAAGTTATTTTAAGTTTTTAAAAGTTTATTAAAATGTTAACATATTTAAGAAATTTATATTTATTATAAAAACTAAAAACGTGTGGTATTGAGCTCCTTCACTTCCCAAGTTTTTACTTATCAGCTGGCCACCCATGTCAGCACACTGAGCTTGTGCGTTGTCCCAATTTCCTTTGTTTGTTGTCATCCTGAACTCATATCTCACTGTAAAAAATACATTTTACTTGTAAAGCGTATTTTTTAAGTGTTTATGTAGTCCTAGGTCTGTGTTAGGGGCTACCTTTAATTGGGGGAAGTCTCCTTTTTTGTGCTAAACGCTTTGAGCGTTTAGCTCTTAAGGCTTTTACTGAATTTACCTTACTCATTAGGTTTAACTTAGTAATTGTTAAGTATGTAATAAACTTAATATAAATAATTTCTTTAACGAAGTGAGTTTATTGAAAAGTGATTTTAAATGTGAAAACTAGAAAATAGAAATGATAAAGCAGCTAATATATCAATAGAATAAAACTGCGAGTATAAACACAACAAGTAAACACCAAATTCTACAAATTAAAACGTTCTTAAAGTGTCTGAATGTCACAATCTTAAATACAAAAATAGGTCTTACTAATAATATTACTAATAATACAGAGTCTTAATATATGTCGCGCTTCATGCACAACGACGGCTAAACTGAGCACAAAACAATACAACAATACAAATAAGTATAAAGATCTTATAAAATAAAAATCATAATTTAGTTTTCAAATTCAATTAGTGTCTTAAGGTCTTGAATTTTGTGTGCCTTCCGCACGGTCTTCTGGCTGAACTGAGCGCAATTACAAACATTGTTAAAGTTTTAATGTGTGATGATTTTATAAACAATCGTCTAACGCCCCCTGGCGGTCATTTAAAAACAAAAAAATATACAATTGTTACATTTATATGTTTGACTAGTTTACTAAATAAAATATTCTAATTTGATGGACGAAAAAAAAATAGTTATACCAGCTTTGTACTTATTATGTGTTTGTTTAATAAAACTATATAATCTAAAGACATTATAAACACATTTCTAATTTTTCTTTTGGTTTAGTATTTTAAAGTTGGAGCAAGAAAGGGTATTTAAAATTTTCTAAGTTTTAATCGTTTCTGTAAATTAAAAAAAAAAATATGGTTTAATGTCGCAATAGAAGATAAGTACAAAATTTAGACAAGTATTTAAGTTCTATGCATGTATCAATTTTAAAATGTACATGAACTTTTTGAGATATTGTTTTAATAAGATTTTAATTTGTACTATTATATGAAAGTTTTGTAAGTGTTTATAGTTAGAATAAATAAATTTAGAATCCTCATTTTCTTTTTTTTTACAAACATTTTCGAAGTTGTACTAAATTTATTTATCAAGTAATAAATCATTTTCAAAATTATCTAGTAAGTAGATAGTTTAAAAAGTTAATTAAAAGTTTTATGATAAATTAATATACTTTAGTTACAGACCACTGTGGAACAGACAAAAACTATGCAATATACAACCGCCTATTTAGTTGCACACACTATAAAAGCTATAACATAGTTCAAAAGATTAAATTTTTTAAACGATGTAAGCCAGGTTTTCGAATTTTTTTTGTACTACCCCCTTTGAAGAAGCTTTAAAAAGTAATGCCCCGTCTAACATCATTTCTCAAAAACCTACTGTGCGCAATATATTTTCTCGTAAAAAATACCCTTAATTACGCCTAAAACCTTTTTTTTATTTCAATGTCTCCAGAATATCAAGTATAAGTTTCAAACTGTGGTCTTGTGGTATCCTTACCGCCCCTTTGCGAGTCATGGTCCATTACTTTCTAAAATGACCCCCAAGGGTACCATATGATCCACCTTGAGAAATCCTGATGAAAACAGAGCAAACTCTACAGTCTGTGATCAACATTCATAATTGAAGAAAGGCTTAAGTTGAACACGCAAAAAACATTAAATGGAAAGCTAAATTATAGACAATTTACTAACTAAAAACAAACTAGGTCTTTTACTAAACATAAATATATTTCAACAATTTTCATTAGTGTGTTACAATTGTTACAAAATAAAGAATATTTTAAACTTGTATAGCCCTATAATTTCATCAGAAATTTATTAATCAAGCAAAACACAAAGCAAAAAAGGTAATTAAAATTTTAAATAAACAAAATAAACATAATATAAAAGCACTGATTGACTAAACAAGGATAACGAATAATCAAATTCTCTCTGCTTACATAACTTTGGTTTATTTAAATGAATGAAAAAAGAAATGAAAATGAAAAATGAAATGAGAATGAATGAAAAATTATTTTAATTAAAACCTTATTTCACAGAGCTAAGAAAACATGTTCTCCAGACGTTTTTGAGATCGAGCTTTATGTTATAAAAGAATTGCTAATAAATAAAGGGTATCCTAATCCTTTAATTGATAGAGTTTTTAAAACTGAAATCAATAGATTAAATTACATAAAGTCTTACGGTCCTGAGAAGTTTCCAGTTCTTTTAATTTTGCCTTATGCAGGTGAAAAATCGACTCAGATTGAAAGAAACATAAAGAAGTTAAAGAAAAAAGTATATCGTGCTGCTAAACTTAGAGTTATTTTTACATCAATTTCTGTTTTGATTCCTAAAGGTAAAACCTTATATCTAACAAACATAAAAGTTGCGTGGTTTACACGTTTGAATGCTGTTGTTTAAACAGTTATATTGGTCAAGCTATAGGCACCTTGAAACCAGAATTAAAGAGCACATTCCAAAAAGTGTAATTGATCATATTAGCAATCAGCCAAAGACTATTAGTATAGCAACTTCAAATGCAATGAAAATATTTTCAAAATCAGAACCTTTTTTTGGAAAAAAATACAATGAAATGAAATTTAGAAAATTTAGAAGTTGTAACAATATTTATGACCTGATCAAAATAGAAGCCATATACAATCAATTAAATAAATCAAAGTTATGTAAGCAGAGAGAATTTGATTATTTATTATCCTTGTCTAGTTAATTTGTGATCTTATATTATGTTTAATTATGTTTATTTAGAGTTTTAATTACTTTTTTTTTGTTTTTTTTTTGCTTGATTAACTAATTTCTGATGCAATTATAGGGCTATATAAGTTATTTTTTTTTGTAACAATTGTAACACACTGATGAAAATTGTTGGAATATGTTTGTGTTTAGTAAAAGACCTTGTTCGTTTTTAATCAAGTACAATAGCAGACTAATGTTTAAAACTTACTAATTAACATATCTTTTACTCAAGTTTTGTTTGCTCCATGTTAAAATTCATATTTTTTAAAATCACATATACATATGTCATAATACTTTGAAAATACATTTTAAACTGTCTACTTATAAGATAATTTTCAAATTATTTATCACTTAATAAAAAAATTTAGTATAGTTTCTAAAACGTTTGTGAAAATAAAACAAAAAACAAAATGAGTAATCTAAACTTTTATAATCTATTGCAACAATTTTTTTTCTACAAAGATTTATTTACAAAGTTTTTGGTAATAAAAAACAAATGAAACTTCCATATGAAGATTGCAAAGCTTGTTCGTCTTTTTCATAACTGTCACATTGATACTCATAAGAATTAATATTCATACACGCACCATGATGTACAAAATAAATAATAAAAATCAAATGTAGTTTCATTGCTCAATTTAAAAATCTAATTTTTAATTTACTATAATTTTTTCTTAATAGAATATTCTTAAAAAATTCAAACTTAAACTAAAATAAAATAGCATAAAGTAAAAAGCTGTTTTCAAGCTCAAGTTCGATTAATTGAGAACGTTTTACACTTTGATATTAAAAAAAATCATTTAAACGAAAACTACATAAAACAATCTAAATTAAAAGATAAATACTTACGTTAAAATTTTGAAACTTTTAAATGCAAAAGAGGTTTTAAAATTGTTAATTACTAACAAGTGTTCAAAAACTTTTTTTTAAAGCATCTTTATGCTTTATCTGCCTGAAAGCGCACAATATTACAACAGTAAACTTTTTTATAAATGTATTATTTATACAAACGCAATATGTTAGCTTTCACACAAAAATTGAGCAAAAACATACATGAATATTTTTTTACGTTGTTTATTGAAGGAAGCAAACAAAGTGTTTACTAAAATAAAATATAACAGCATGAAAGTCATAGGATATAATAATTTTATAGCATTTTTTCAATAATAGATTAGTTTTATATTTAAAAAAATATTCTTAGTATACAAACATTTTCAAAATGAACTATGTATAATTATGTGTTACTAGTAAAATTTTTTTTTTTTTGTTTTATCAAGTTCAAAAAATATTCTTGTAATAGATTATGAATCAGAAATTTATCTAAAAATATGACCATTTAGAAAAAAAAGACTTACAAAAGATTTTGTAATCTTGATATAAATTTTCTTACATTTTTAGTTTGTTTGTGAAAAAATGAATACTTACTAGAAATAATTTTTATTAGTTTTAATTCATAAGTCATGTTTTTCCAAAATTTAAATTATTTAAATTTTTGACTTAAACAAAAAAACTTCAAAACTAATTTTTAACATTAACAATCCACCCTTTTCGTTCAATTATAACTTATAAGCAATGTGTTTTTAACTCTTTTTGATTCAAAAAAGAGTATTTTTATTATATTTTCTACTAAATGAGAAATTTAATAAATAATATAGCAAGACTATTTAGGGCAAGTAACGTACGGACCGCGAGCCTAATTCGGCCTGAAATACTTTTTAGCTTAAAAAAAAAGTTGTTAAAAATGTTTAGAACTGCGGAACTTGTATTAAGTATTTTGAATTTAAAATCTGTTTGTTATTTAATGCACTGTTCAGTAGTGTTTAAAAACTGATCTGTTAATTACGATTTTGCTTATAAAACAGTTTATTAATTATAGTACAATAGTATTTTAAATTTTTGCATCCACCAAAAATTTTCTACTATGTCTTGAATGCCGATTAGAAGAGTTTCCAAACCCTAGTATAGATTATACAGCACATACAGAAACATGGTTAGGACAGCCTTTCAAACAGTGAAAAACTATTTTGAC
The DNA here is from genome assembly GCF_965202585.1 of Thalia democratica. NCBI lineage: Eukaryota > Metazoa > Chordata > Thaliacea > Salpida > Salpidae > Thalia > Thalia democratica. The sequence goes on from NC_139165.1 coordinate 68,991,116, forward strand.
ACAGCATTTAGTTTAAATGGAATGTTTAATTCTGAATAAAAATTTAAACCAAGTTGACAATTTTTATTACTTACAATTTATTAAAATATTTTTCATAACTATTTTACAGCACCAAAGGTTGTTAATATAAGTTATGTGAACTTAATTTCGAAACAGTTTTAAATTTTATGTTTAATACGGTCAAAATTTTGTGTAAAACTTTGAGCTCAAAATTTTTCATGAAAATTCAAAAGTTTTAGTAGAAGATTATGTGAAAAGTTGCTATAGTAGGGGTCGGCAAACTGGTATGTATACTATCAAAATCTACCCGCGTTCAAATTTTTTTTTCTTTTTATTAATTTATTTTATGTATTTTTTGCATTTCTAAAATTAATTTCTTATTTGTTTTTCACTATCACTTTTACCCCTAACCCTTACCCTCAATCGGTAAGCAGTTCTCGAATTTGACTGGGTGGACTTTGATCGGCAAACTGTAGCCCACGAGCCAAACTTGGCCATCCAAGCAATCAAGTTTAAGCTATTTTACAATAAAAGTTTATAATTAAGCTGTTTTATTTTTGCTTGTGCGTACCTATGCTATCTACTTTTTGTAAACATTTGCTCTTCTATTTTAGTTCTTTACTTAAAAAAGATTTAAACTATAACTCACGGAAATTTTTATTCTATTTTGATAAAGCCTGCAAAAAACTTTTTTTGTAGTAAAAACGGTTCGTTCTATCATAAAAAAACTGTTTCTGAGCTAAAACATTCTTTTTAATAATTAAAACAAATTCTTAACAAATAAAGTTTAGTTGGTTTTTGATTATTTACTATTATAATTTAGTTTGTTCCTTATCTTAACATGCTGCTTAAAATTATATCCCAATAACTTTGGCTGTCTTATATTTCGAGATACAAAGTTCAAAATACAAAATTACGCGACAGGTTTTTGAACATTTGTTTTGAAAGAACCATTTTTGGTTTATTATAAAAGCTTTGAAAGCATCGCAAAAAAAAAAACAATTGTTATCAAAAGTGTCATACTACGTAATTAAAATGCTTAAAAAAGTTTTTAAGTCTACTTTTTTACCTTTAATTATCTAAGATGTAATGTTTTTAAGCTAATAAGTGTTTATACCTTAATAAATGAGGTTGATAAAGTTATAACATTTTTTTTCAAAATAATGAGCTACAAAAAAATAACTAATAGACTTTTGTAAGATCAAGTAAGTTTTACATATTTTGTGTATTAATATGCCCTAAAACTGTATAGATTCATGACGTCAATAAAATTTTATGTTTTCATAACTAAGTTTTAGTTTTTTACCCTAATCTTAACTAAGTTACAAGATTTTCTGTAACTTAAAAATTTAATTTCAATTTAACAAGAACAAAACTTCAGCTATATTTTTGTATAATTAAGTCTGTAAAAAGCTATTAAAAAAAATTGAATTAAATATTAATTTTAAACATAAATCATCTTAAGGAAACACTATCGAAAACTAAGTAAACTAATAATTTTTCAACTTTTTTGTAGGCACAAAAAAACATTTCTATCCTTACTTTTCAAAGCACAAAGTAAAACATAAAAATAGAATATTTAGTTAAAAAGTAGTAAATGTTATTTAAATGTTTTTGTATATCTATTTGAAATTTAATTTGAAATAAAAGTCAAACTGTTATCATTAGTTTACAACTTTTTTATTTTTTAGCAATGTTTTTAGACCAGATACAGGTATAATGAGCGTTATAATTTTAAGTGATTTTATGACCACATTTCGTACAATTGCTTTTAATTATACAAAACATTTTCTTCAAAATTTTGTTTTAAAAAGTGTTGTGGTATTTGAGTTTGTTCAAATAAGAAATATATGTTTTCAAAGAGTAAGTTTAAAATAACTTTCTGATTTATCCCTTTTTGATAATTATTCTAAAACAACCATGGAAAATAATCTTTATACCATTGTTTTGGTTTGATAACTTTGTTTTTTTATAAAACAGATAAAAATTCTATAATTCTTTTAAAAACTATAACATTGACTCTGTTTACAAAGTAATACAAATATAAAGTTTTGCTTTTGCTAAGATATTTCAATAAGTAAACTTAATCATAATTTCTTGATTATTTTGGTGTTATTTCTCAAGCTATCGCAGAAACAATGTCATTTTTTGATTTTAATCTATTAAAATACATGAAGTCTTGAGCTTATCCCAATTCAAATAATTAAATTAAGTTATTAACCAATTTTTTTTTCACTTTTAATATATCTAGTTTGATTTTGCTCCATATTGTTGTAAAGTTTGTTTTTAAAACACAACTTTTGGTTAACTATTTAGAGGTTAAACTTTCTACTAAACTAAAATATCAAGCTCTTTTTAAATGTAACGAAAACTCATTAAACAAAAACAACATTTTGTTTATAAAATATTTTCATTCTCTTTTTTTTTATTAATCAGCACTTGTAAGTTCTAATAGCGCAAAGTCCATGAAACGCTGTATTACAGTCTTCATCTTGAAGATGACGTTGACCAAGTTTTTTGTCACTGATTGAAACGCAGTCTTCATCATACAAGTCGTTTGGCTCGCCGTTTTTCCATTCATAAAGATTATTTTCATTGTAATTCGGGTCGTACTTAGTACCGTCATTCAACCTGAACTGACCTTCCATACCACGGTCGTTGAGACCCACCCACATTCTTTTGTCCAACTGGTCTATTTGATCACGTAGGCTTCTGTGATGAAATTTAAAACTTTTACAACAAAAAAAAATAACCGTCACTGTAACTAAAAAAAGCATCTTATAGAAAAAAATTTCATAATGCCTTTTAGTTTTGTAACTTTTTATAAAACTTTAGAAAAGTTGTAAAAGCTAAACATCTCAAACTTATGGTACTGACGCCCTTCGTTACCCAAGTTGTGACTTATTAGCTCACCACCCATGTCACCACACTGAGCTTGTACGTATTCCCAAGTTCCTTGGTTTGATGTCACTCTAAACTCATATTTCACTATAAAATATACTATTTATTAATACACTTTTACAATTTTTACCATAACTTTAATTTGCATAAGGCACTGTTGAGTAAAACTAAACTAAGATAGTTATGCTAGGTTATGATTTTTACAACTAATACATTGTATTACTTATTGAAGGACAAAAAAAGCGATCAAAAAAATGTCTAAAGACCTGGTGTACGAAAAAACAAATCGGTAACCTTAGTTAGTTCATTAGTCTAAAAATATTGTAAAACATAATTTTGAAGTATGTTAGTGAAAAAAGTTTTAACTTTATGTTTTAGAACTCATTTTACCTTTAAAAACTTTAAAAAGTATAAGATAAACAAAACCTTTTAAGAAAAGTTTAGTAGAAGCTGTCACTATACCACTAGCTTAAAATAGCTCGATTTTTTTTTTGTGAAAAATAACTTTGTTATAATTTAAAATTAAATGTTTCAAGTGTTCTTATACAAGGTTTTTACATTTTTTTTGCAATAAAAACAAAGCAGACCTCCATATGAAGATTGTAAAGCTTGTTCGTCTTTTTCGTAGCTCTCACATTGGTACTCAAAAGTATCAGTTTTCATACATACACCATGATGTACAAAACAAATAATAAAAATCAAGTGTAGTTTCATTTTTTAGATTATAATGTACTTCTTTGTAAGTCTATCTGATAAGTATATTATTTACTTAGTACTAAACAATGTTTGAAATTTATAAAATCAGAACTACTACAAAATAATCTGAACCTTACAAAAATTATAAAGCTTAACTGCGATAAGTAAAGACTACACTCCGTTTTAATTTTTCTTACAATATATCCTTTATTATCTATAAAAGTATTAAAAAATATAAAAAAACAGCTTTATCAAAATAAAAGCTATAATATTTGTAAATAAATGCAAAAATGTCTACATTAGCTCTTAGAATAAAGTTGTTGCAAAAACTGTTACTACAAAAGAAGCAATCTGTAATTGTTTTTATATACGTTTCAACAAATTAAAAATGTATAAAACTTTTAGATCATATCTATCTCAAGTTACACATCACATTACAACAGTAACCTTTTGTATAGAGCTATTATTTATACAAACGCAATATGCTAGTTTTCCCACATAATTTAATCACAAACAGAAGCACACAACTATTTGTTTTAAACTGTTTGAAATAAAAATGAACTGTATTTATTTTTTAAAAGTTTAAAAAGGTTTAGAAAGTTGACGGAAACATCGGAAAAATTTTTAAGAGCCTAAGCCTAGACTTTTGTATACCGTAACACCCAGACTGTGTAATTTAAGGTTTGATCATACTAACTTGACCACCAGACCACAAGCCCTCGGTGGACTGAGCTTGTCTGACTCATTCTACCGAAGGATTTTGGTATGATGATCGATTTGGTATGCTCAAACCTTTTGTTAATAAAATTATGAAGACTTTACGTATTATATTTTTAATTTTATATTATATTTTCGAAAATAAAAGCAATTGAAAATTTACATATATCTAGCATATAAAAAATACAAATTATAAAACTTCTTTTTGTTTTAGTTAGATTTTAAATAACTATTTAACCAATTTTTCAAACTTATAGTTTAAAAACTTTCTTCTAAAATATACAGCTTTGATAAATAAATATCTATTGAAGTTGTCGGCTTTCTTTACAAAACTTAGTAAACACTTAGTTAGGTTTTATGAAACTAAGATAAAATATTCTGACATTCTAATATTCTTTATTGATTCTATTCACAGGTTGAGTTTTCTACTTAAAGCAAAATAATAAATTGAAGTTTTATATTTTAATTGGTAAAGAAAGTATCCAATATTTTCATCTGACTTCTAATAGAAAACTGAAGTAGACCTTCTCTTTTATTTAAATAAAAGCTAAGTTTTTTTTTTCATCGTTAGTATTAAAATAGCATACTTTTTTTATTGATAGCTTTATTCTAATTAGATATATAAATTTATAAAATATATAAACATGGCAAAGTATTAACAGTAAAAAAAACGTTAATAACACGCTTATTAATGTTTAACAAATCGTATTCAATTAATAGTACACTACAAAAGTGATTTTTATCTGAAACATCTACCTCAAAGTAGTTTATTTTTCAAATTAAACTGTTTTTTATTAAATTAAAATAATTTAAACAACCTAAAAAGCACTTATATAACAGAAGTAAACTTAGTTGTATGAATTTAAAATTGATGAAAATTTAAATAAGAATTAAGTTTTAATTAACTTAGAATGAAAGTATCTAGAGTTTGTTTTGATTAATAATCAAATAACATTTTAATATTTTCTGTTTTAAATTATTGTAATTTTTTAATAGATAAGTATTTAAAATAAACAACTTTGTATTAGACAATAAATTTTTTTTTTTTTAATTTGTTTTTTTTTTTGTGAACTTAACTTTTACTATGTTTCAACAAAAAAAAAATTAAGTTTTGTAAAAATCTAACTGCGAAAAATTTGTTTTGATAAATCTAGTTTTGTTTTTTATATATATAATGCTAGTTGCTTTCTCTTACAAACAATAAACTTCAATCATTTTTAAAACTTATTTAATTGCTATATTTCAGAACTGTTTGGTTGTATTAGCAATCGAAATCTATATAGACTCATATATAACCCTTTCTTAATGTATAATATACCGCAATACATTGCTTAAGAATTTAAAACGTACTTTGTTACATAATAAACTATATTATTAAAATCTTAGCTCTAGTGTTTTAATACAGAAATGAGACATCTCATTTTGGTATATATTTTACTAAAACAACTTTTTTGCTTTTACAAACACCATATATAATATCACTATCATTAAGTTACTATGATAGCTTACACATAAACAAATGTTGTACCTTTTTTTGAAATCCAGTTTTTCTATTCTTAAAAAAAGAGGTCTCAGTAAAAATAAGTTACTTGTCGGGCCGTATACTACTGATCTTTAATCTAAGATAAACTATTTTTTGAAACCCAGAAATGTTTATTCTTTTGTAATTTAACTTAATAAAACTAGTTAAAACTTTAACCATTTGGTGAGATAAAAAAAAACTTCAAGTTAAATAAATTATATTAAACCGCCCAAAGATCTATTTATGATGAGACGTGGTTTTGTTTTTTAACGTCCCAAGAATGTACGCGTTGCAAAACAAATGTATATGACTCTGAACAAAAATAAGAAAAGTATTTAAGAGCAGTAAGTTTTACTATGGTGTTTTAATACTTTTAAACCGAATATAGAAATGATAAAAAATAATTAAGTTCTGTAATCGTTCTTTTACAATCCTTGACTTAAAAAAACTTTTGTCATTATTAACTCTAGAAACTTTATACTACTGCCTCTTATCTTTAATTTTATTACTATCATTACGTTTTTAAAATTAAAATCTAAAACTCTATTTTTTGAAAAAAAATACGTACTTATGAGACATGGGTACTACCGTTGTACGCATTGCGTAGTTACGCTGCAGTTTACTGTAGTAAATTTACAAATTAGATAAATTTAGTTTTTAAGTTTTTTTGAAACGTAAAAATAGAATTATTTTTTGTTTTAACATTTAGTAAAGTATAAACTATTGTCTTGCCTTGTAAATGTTATGAATAAGCAAATCAAAGCAAAACTCCTAGTAGTTGTTAATAATAAGATCTCGAGTTTTGACAAAAACGAACTTACCTTCTGATTTTTTGTTTAACAAGTAATTTTAACACTTTTTTCTGTTATAGTTAAATAAAAACAAATTGAATTTTATATTATTGGCTTAAGTTTTTTAATAATGCTAATACTTACCATAAAAAACGTTACCATGTGCTTCGGATTTATGATAGAAAACATATTTTATCTAAACATGACAAAAGGATTTTATAAATAACTGAGTGTGTAGTTTTTTTTATAACTCTTATTTTGTTATTATTTTGAACTTACGGCTATGTATTTGAAACATAAACTAATACTAGAACTTTAAAATGCTTAATTAAAGAAAAAATTGTCTCTAAAGGAAAAGTATGAATCATATTGTATCTTTTTCTTTCATTTACCATGTATTACTTTTTTCTTCAGGATGAAATGTCATTTTCTTACACTAGTTAACGACTATTAATAGTATAGTTTAATGAAATTTTATTGAAGTAAAATTCAATTTTATTATAAGTATCTAGTTAATTTAAAAACAAGTAATAAAAAGTTGTTAATATCTTATATATCATGTAATATTTGTTGGGTATAACATTATCAAAAACATGTTGTTCTTATTTTAGTTTTTGAAATATTATGTTGGTTTAATGACTGTGTTCTTAAAATAAAACAATGCTATAAATTATAACTACTATTCAAAAATATAAATTAAATCTATATTAAATTCATTATAAAGTGATTAAAGCATAAAAGTTTCAAAGCTTATGACAGTAATAGTTTACTGTACAAAGTTTAGTAAGTTATTTATAGGCTTGTTTAATGAGAATAAAACAAAGAAAAAATATATACGTCAATGAAAATTTAAAAATTGTTAATAACAACAACACAGTAATTAAAAACAAAGTGAAACTGATTGTAAACCAAAGTTAAAAAAAAAGGCTTTTTAACAAACAGTAGTTTGATGATACAACAAACAGTTTATAAGTAAGATAAACCAAAAATTAGTTATAGTATATAATTATTAATAATTTTTAATAATTTTTAGTTTTTACAAATAAAACAAAAACTAATCAGTGTTTAAAAGTTTAATATGCTAGTATAGACTCATGAGTTAAGTAACATTAGTCATAATTACCAAGCAAAAATAACAATAAAGAGTCTTCATTTGTTGAGTTTATAAGTAAACACGAGAGCTTCATAATTAAATGACACATTGTAAGAGTTCGAACAATAGACCTAGTTTGCTTTAATGACAATTTGATGGTGATTTTATAATAATATTTTCTCAAGAGTACTTAAAAGATAATTGTCAATTTTTCTTTTTTTGCGCAGTTCGTTTTTTCGTTTGTAGACTCCGATAGTTGTATTTCAGGAATTTAAAGTGGTGTGCTTATTATTAGCAGGAAATTTAATTATGCTTTTATAAAGTTGATTTTTTTAAGTAATCATATCCTGTCATACTTCTATCAAAGCAATGAGTTTAGAAATAAACGTCAGTCTGTTTTTTAAAACTTAATTAATTTTTAGTTTTTTTTTAGTTTTACATTTAGTTATAGTTTTCAGTTTTGATTTTTTATGTTGTGTATAAGGTTTTAACACAATATAAAGCTACTTGATCGCTTAAAATTTGTACAAAAACTAGCATAAGTGTTTATAATCAAAAAAATAATAAAAATAAAAGAAAGCATACAATTAAAGAATACACTTTGGTATAAAAACTTGAATTAAAAGTACAACTGTTACAACCAATAAATCATAAACACTTTTACGCGTTATTTTTTTGATTTAGTTCAACTCTTTGTTAAACTTTAAAACTTGTTTAATATATACTACTTTTTTTGTATTGATTACTATACAAACATGAGTATTTTTAAGAAAACAACTAATAGACCTAATGAGCTGAACTTTTTAATGTATATAGTATTTTTGCATTTAAAAATTTTAACAAAAATTTATTTTTAAAACAATGGTAGTTTTGCTTTTAGGTTATTTTCGTTATTTAGACGTTTTTCGCTTATTTTTATTACCTATTATTGACTATATCGTGTTATTTTTTAACTTTATTTGAAAAACTTGTTTTTAAAATAATCATTATCTGTATTTAATTTCAAAATAAAAAACTTGCAAAGTAAAACCATAATCAACATAAAACTAGGTTTACTATAAGAGAAATATTTAATTATAAATTTAGTTTAAAAAAAATAAACTATAAATCTCGTCAACCGCTTTTGTTAGTTGAAGTATGCAAGTAAGATTTTCCCATGAAGCTTGATGGTAAGTAATCTATCAAATGTTGCCAGCTCTTAGATTGCACTGTTAGCACCTGTTCAATTAAACAGAGCTTTATATATATTCAATATCGTGATTAATACGGCCGATGGTTACATTAAAATATTAGTTTTATTTTAATGATGAGCTCTAGGTTTATTGTAAAACTAACTATTTTGGTTTTTTAAATATTTAATAGTATCATTTTCTTTATTTTTAACTATTTTAATGTTAAGCTTTTGTTTATTTTTTTGTTTCTAATCTGTCATGATGATAATTAAAAAAAAAAAAAAAGTTTAAAGAAAGTTACAGTAGTTTTTAAAAGCAAAACAAATTGATTTTATTTGTATAAGAAAAAAATCTTTAAAAGTTAACAAAATTAGTTTTTTCTATTTGAACTTTAACTTTTAGACTAATGCTAAAACACAAATAAAAAACACCTTTTTTTCTGAGCAAAAACTTTTAGAATGAGTCGATAACCCTTATAAAAGATGGTCGTTTCTTTTCAGAAAATGACATCAACGAAATCGGATCAAGTTTGAACGGTTTCACAATTGTGAACCTATTAGTTGCGCTCGACTGGTTTTATCGGCAGTAGCGTTGCCCGAAGCAATGTTTAGGAGCATGCATCTCGTATATAGGTGGTCTGCCTTCGTCAAAACAAAGTTGAAACCGGCGGCAAAAAGTATCGCAGCTTAAAACAACAAGATCTTGACTGACAGTAGCTTATCAAAGTTTCGTGTAAGATGCTGTTCACGATTTGTTTAAGTTGGACGCTGTGAGTGTGGTAATTGTTGTTTCAGATAACTTGATTATGCTGATTACGTTACTTTTAGTTTTATGTAAACCAGTCTGTTTTAGACTTCAGCTTTTTTTACCCAAAGGCGATTTACAGCCTGAAATTGAATTTATAAACAAAACCGGCGAACTTTTACTCACGACTTTACTAATTTTTTGTGTTCATAATAGATTTTAGTTAAAGTTTGTAAAACAACTGAATTAGTCATTAGAGCTCGCTAAAATCACTTTATTAAGAACATGACTGAATTTTTCAAGTATGTTTTCGTATACTACAAAAGCCTTATATATAGAAACGTCACGTGCCGTACGTTTGTTATAACAAGTAGTTTTGAAACTAGAAAAAACGTTTACAAAAACAAGTTTCAAGTTCAATTTTTTACAGTTTTTTTTTATGAAAAAAAACTTTGTTTCATATTTATGTTTGACATGACAGACAAGCTTGTTGAAGTGTGAACGAATTGTTAATTAAGTTGAGACTGAATTGAAATGCACTTTGCATCCTTTCCACTTGGGAGATCGCAATCGTTCAAATAATTCAATTAAGTTCTCAGCAAATGAAGCTAGCGCGATTCTCCCCATTCAACACACAAATTCTCAACGTTTACTCAAATTGTTTATTTAAATTTACTGTGTTTATGCTCGGACTGTCGACCCCTTTCGATGCCCTCTTGTTTTTATACTCTTTTTTTAATTTTTAGTAAAAACAAGACGGATCTTCCGAAAAAGTCGTTAGTATGTTTACACGATTTTTACACTGTGTAAACAGTTTTATTAAAGCTTTATACAGAAGAGCAGTTGATTTTTTTATATTGAAAGATTATTTAACACTAGCATTATATAGCTGTTGTTTTTTTTATTTCAGTTGGATTTTACAAAGATTTTTCTTTGAATTAAACTTTTTGTGATCTCGAAATAAAAGTGTGATTAAAACGTATTTTTAATGCTAAATTAGATCCTTTCGGATTATAGAAATCGTTTTGTAAAAAAAATCGAAATAAAAAGTACAGAGTCTAGCCATAGTGAAAAATAATAAATTATTAAATGAATTTCAAAGAAATATTGCACCATTTTCAATTCTTATTTTAGCATTTAATTCTAAAGTAAATTAGACTAAAATAATGCGATTTATGCGAATAATAAGAATCTAGGTAAAAGTTTTAAATAATTTAATGTTAATTAACTTTTAAGCTTAGAATTTTAGAAGTTTAAAGAAATTTTAAGCTCAAACGTTATAATTTTTTTATTGTAAAAATGTTTTAAGTCGAGTATTATAAAATATATATATATATAATACTGACTCTTTAATAAAAAAATCTTTAATAAAAAGTAAAGCTTGCTAGCAATTTAGATTATCGAAAGTATTTGAAAATTTAGTATTTTACAAAAAAAAATATAAAAGACTATTTTTAACTAAAAATTTGTAGTTTAAGGTACTTTGTTAACTAAAAAAATATATCTTTAAAAAAAATAAATTTACACCTTTTGTAATTATCTGATTTTTTCAAAACTTTTAAAACTTTAATCAAGTGATATTAAATTTTTTATTTTCTTATAAGTTAAAGTAAGTTTATTTATTGTCTACTAGTTTAAATTTTCCTAATTAGTCTTTATGTGTTTTCTAAATCATTTAAAGTTAAAAAATCAACTGTAGGTCTTGTTGTTTTGAACATATTTTGTATGAAACTCTTAACACTTAAGTATTAAAACTCTTCTCAAGTTTCTCAAGTTTGTTAAATATACGTGTAATAGATACAAACTTGAAGGTTGAAAAAAATAGTTTTTTTATCAAGCTATTCGCAGTGTTTCCTTCTTAATATTAAGTTTTTATAAATATTAAACAACCGAATTTTTAAATTTCATATATTTGTAACATGTATAGTTTTAGAACAAAGTAATACCGATATTAGCATAAACACAAGTCTTCGATTATAAAAAAGAAACAGTTTTAAAAGGTAACACGTAAGAAATATTTTTTGAGAAATATACTTTTTAGTTAGCTTTTAATAAATTATTCGTTAAGTGCGTAAAGCAGTTTAATTTTTTATAATTTTTTATGTTAGACTCAAGTTTATAAAGTTTATTTTTCATAGTTTACAATGTTGATTAAAGTTTACTTTTAGTATTTATAACTTATCTACAAATAATGTTAAATTTAAAAAAAATTGATCAGGACTAGTTAAACTATTACCGATGTCAACCTGAGTGGTAAATCAACATTAAATAAATTTTAAAGTATATTTTAGCAACATTAAGACGAAAAAGTAAACACATTAAACTGATAAAACGTTGACAATAGTACAAAACGGACGGACGCCTAACACAAGCACACATAATAAAGCTGTCACATCACACAGTTCAAACACACTTAATAATTCATTAAAAAGAAACTTTCTTTCTCAATCCAAAGCAAGCATTAATATTAGCACAATTAATTAGCCGAGTGAGAATTATAAAAAAAGGATTTGCTCCTACCATACGGCGTAACAATGAACAATTTTTTTTTCGATTGTTTTATGAAAACACATTCAAAGTGGGGTTAAAAGTTCAAATAAGGATTACGGTGTAGAATGGCCTTTAGTTTAAATTGCTGTCATCAGCCTCAATCAATCAAAACCAGTCTTTTCATAATTTTTTGTACGAATTACACAATAAACATAAGATACACTGTTTTCGTAGATAAAAACAAAGCTTAGCCAACAATAAACTACAACTATAATCTTTTGTTTAGCACAGTGCTTCGAGCAAAACTTTAGATAAACATTTAATGAAAAAAAAAGTTTTTTAAATGTTATATACATTATTAACAGTTTCCACAACCAAGTCAAATGACTTTTTGAATAGTATTTAAGTAAAGCTTTTAAGTGATGGGATGCGCATATGTATTCATTCAATTACAGTAATTTGTGGTAATTGTACAACAAACGTTATTCGTTATTTGTGTAATGTATATTTTTTTTACAAAGTATAACTTTAAGACTGATATGAATCATCAAAACTTGTTTCAGTCTCATAAAATTTATCTTAGTAGATTGTTAAAGTTCTTTATTTGTAGCTCTTTAAATACAAGTTTCATTTAAGTAATTTGAATTTTTGACTAAACTATTTTACGTTTATTTATATTGATTTAAGTAAGCTAATTTTTATCACTTTAAAATCATTTCAAAGATATGTTTCAACAAGCTTTGAATTACAACATTCCTATCTAAACTATCTCTGGTTAGCTGTAAAAACTACCAAAATTATCACGGAAGCTTGCGACGAAATTTTAAATTTATACTGGTTTACGCGTAAGCATAACAATCTCGAGAGGCTAACGACAGATGATTGTTTGCTTTAAAATGTGTCAAAGTGCCGTTTTAATAAGTGTCACATACTCCAAACAAACCATTCGTCGATAAACAATAATCGATCGCGTTGAGATAATCTTTCGTTGAATTCAAAAGACACAAAAAAATTGCTTGTAAAAGAAAATAGAGCCGACGCTTGGCAACAGTGAAATTGTGAACGGTCACGCACTGTTGCACGCAACAGAGCTGCATTGGAGTCCGAGTTTCGTAGCAATTCGTTTCGCATTCAGTTCATTTACATGTTTGAGCGAGAAGCAGTGTAATGCAACATTAGCAACGGACGGTCTCTTCAGCGCCAACATGTGGTCAAAACGCCGTTCTTTTGCCTTTACCTTCGGCACAGCGAGCAGCAAGTACGAGAGAGGCAGCTTTTAGTTGGTTTATGTTTTTTTTCATGGCAAAGAAATAATAGGCGATGCTGAAAAAAGCAAAATAAAAATAAAGTGCTGGCTTTCGCAGGTCTTGCAGAAGTTAAATAATTACAGCAAACAGTTGAATTTAGTGCTTGAAAGTTCAAAGCATCACGAACAAGCTGCTTGCCAGACTGTTCTCATGTTTCTTGTTTAACAAGTTTTTTATGAAGTGTGTTTATCAGTTTGCTGCATCAGTACCGATATTATTTTGTGTTTCGTTAATGAAAGTTAACTTGTTTTTAAAGTTAGTAACTACAAATAAACATGTTATATATGGGAGTTTGTTGATAGTAGTTTACTTCAAATTTATATTACAGTTAGTTTTTTTCATAATGTTTTTTTAATGTATATATATGCTATTAAAATTTATTCTCAGACATTTAAAGTATACTGCATAACATAGAATGCTATTTTAATTGATATAGCTTTAATTGCTTTAGACTAGGAAGTATTTTTGATTTCTACACTTATTAATTACAATTTACTATTTCAGGTTTACTTAAATACTGTTTTAAAAATAGTTTGCACACAGTATGAATAGAGCTTCAACAGGTAAATGTTTTGGTGGTCTTATACAAATTAATGTATAATATACTCAACAGAGTTTATTTTAAATGAAATTTCTTATTTGAAAATTAAATCTATATAAAATTATACAAAATAATAACTTATTGCTTACAAGTAAGTTTTGTAATCTATAACTTATTGTAAAAAAAAGTTTGTTTATTTAATATACATTCCAGACGCGATGCACATTGTTAGCGACATAGCGGTGGAGCGACTGCCAAGACATGAATCATTGCAAAGTGAGTTTGTTGTGGTTTACATTGCGTTGTTCTCGTTGGTATTGTGTCTCAACTTTCCCGCGATATTTCAATGCGATAACAAGACATACGCTGGGTTTTGGCGGCAAGATTACACACGGTAGTCGGTTGCCTTTTCTACACAATATATGTATAGTGACTCATCTTAAACACGTCGTGCCTTTCCACTTGAGACTTCACTAAAAAAAAAAACTGCCAGTTTTTGTCCATGTGCAGTCTGTGCGCTGAAAAGTAATTGATGTGGAGTGCCATTGACAAAACAGAAGCCCCCCGCGCCGCCGGCCTTGCTTTAATGAGAAAATCTTTGTTTTTTTTTTTCGTTTTTTGAGTTTAAACATATGCCCGAAAACCATTGTAGTTTTATTTCAACGTACAGATAGTGACATCATTTTGAAACGAGCGATCGAAACAGCTGTTGCGCGACAAAACAGTACGTGTGAAAATGAATGTCACTTCAAAAATGGTCTCGTGAAAATAAGTGAAGCCGAAACGAGCCGCAACAAAAATATCAACTGCGAAAGTGAGAGTTGTTTCTAGTTTTAATTACATTTAATTTTTTTTTAGAGAAATTGTTTTTTGATTAAATGTTTTTAAATTCGTATTTCTAAATAGTTTACTATTACTTAGATGAAGACAGTTTTAATGACAACGACTCTGGGTTCGACTCGAAACGGTCTTCTGCTTCTGAGCAGGAAATTAACGAAAACGAAAAGAAAGAAAGTCCAGAAAACATCACATCTGATAATTTAGTAAATGATAATTTAAACGAATCCTCTGCTTTCGAAAGCCCCGAGTATAAAAACGAAGAAAATGAAAAATGCAAATACTCAAGTCAAGATATTGCCGTGAGTTTTGTTTGCTTTTGGATTACATTGCTTTAACATAACACTGCTTTTAAGTACTTGATTTTTCATTTTTAAGATAGCCTATCTATTTCTATTAAACTTTAAGACAATTTAAATTCATAGAATTTTGACATTAAAGTTGTTTAGTTCTTACCTATTTCCCCTGCTTCATTATAAACCTAAATCTTACTTGAATATTAGCTTGTTATAATCAAAATAAACATATTATTTGGAATATTTTAGTTCGTTATTATATTATTTATAAAGATTGTAAACACAAAACCAAAAAAAACTCGTGATCGTTATTGTTTAGGAGTTTGTGGCTAAAACTTTATTGCCATTAATAAACTTTATGGTGCTATCAATAAAATCTGCGCTAATTTTCTCAAAAATACATTTTGTACCGCAAGACAATAATGCACGCGGTATAAAAAAATTTATTAATCTCGGTAACACGTTTATTGTAATAAAAAAAAGTATTTTTATAAGAAACAGCTATGTTGTTTGTTAATAATTATTTTTATTTCAGGCGATACTACACACCAGAAAGCGAATTCAATCAACGAGCGACGATCTGCTCCGGCAGCTCGACTCCAGAATAAACTCCGCTCCATCCAACAATGAGACAGCAGCCAATCAGGATAAGCCGAGATCGCGCCTCTCCAAGCTCCACAAGAGGTACACTTCCTACGGCACCATCGGCAGAAAGAGCGCATCGAAGCTTCCCCCACCCGCCTCCCCGAGCACGGTTGTCAAGGACGACGCTGCGACCCGTTTCTCGTTCGAAAGCTGCAGCAACAATTTTTCACCCGGTTTCAGGTGTGTTTGAATGACAAGCTTAAGTTTACTTTGTTTTAATTTAGTTTATCTTAGTTTTTGTAGTAAACTAAAATTTGAAGTGTATTTAAATTTTTGAGCCGAACTTAAAAATTATAAAACAGAACCGATTTTTTAAAGTTAATTAATTTTAAAATAGCTAAAAATAATAGCTGTAAAAATATATTTAACAACTAAAAATAACTAACTGCTTTTTTAATATCGTCTATAATTGCTCTTAGCTTCAATACAGTCGGAAGAAGGCGTTCATCGAAGCCACGAAGCAAGCTGACAATTTCACACTCCTTTTACACTGCCCAGGAAGCAGAACAAGACTCGGAAACAGGCAGGAAAATTTGGAATATTGAAGAGGGTGATGAAGATGTAATTAGAAAGGAAGAAATGCTCGCTCAAATGGTAAGCTGCTGGTTTTTGTTTGTCGACCAGTGAACACTTTAGAATGAAATAATAGATATGGTAATTAAGGTAAAGTTTAAATCTCAATAAAATTATACGTTTTAAAAAATAAGTTGGTAGCAATGATAACATAACTGTTTTTTGTGTACTTTGGATATTTAAAAAAAAAGTATCAAAACAATATTATTGTGCGTTTATAAAACATTGTATAAGTTCAATTTACTTTTTAAGATATAAACTACTTATATTTTAATCAAGTACAATTTTTTTAACAAATACCTACTTTTTTAACATTTATCTCTGCAAAACTGCTGTAAAAGACTTATTGAACGGTTTAAGACGTATAAATTAAACTTTTTCAAAGTTATTTTTCAGATATTGTTAAAAAAGTTTGTATCTAAATATAAAAATTACACTTTTTCAATCATAGAACTAAAAATTGAAATTAAGCTTTTAGGGGTATTACTGAAACAAATACAAAACTAATATTTTTTGTTAATCTTAGCATTTTATATTATTATATGTAAAGTTAAGGCGTATATGTTTATTCCATAAATTTGAAATTTACAAACTTGTTAGGTCGACAAACCACCAAGACTTAGCAAAAAGTTTAAGTCTTTCAGGAATATGGTTAGGAAAAATCCTGATAAAAACAAAGAAGCTTCCTCTTCAAAATCATCTACTCCAATAACTCCGAATGGAAGAAAAATTCCTCAGCATTTCATAGAAGAAATAAAAGGTTACGAGCTAAACAATCCTCTCAGAGATGAATACAACCATCCTCAATACAACATTGAAAATAAGGTATTTAAACTGAAATATATTACAATAGAAATATCACACTTTATAAGAAAAATATGCATTGTTATTTTTTAAGTTTTTAATATTTGTTAAGTGTTGTAAAAAATGTTCACTTGTTTAGTTTCTTATTTAAGTACTTTTTTCCAAAAGTTTTTTATAAGTTTAAGACTTGTTTTGTTCATTTAAAAAGTACTATATTATTTTAGCTTTAAATTTGTTTAAAAGTAAAATCTAATAAATAACTTAAAATCAACAAGTTTAAAACATAACAAATAATTTTGAGTGCTATTTTTACTATTTCAGCTTTTAATTTTAGTCTTTTATCATCGGTTTATTATAAGTGTATGTTTTTATTGCTTGTTCATAAAATGTGAACATAAATATTAAAAAATTACCAGGCTTTAAAAAATGTTTTTATTGTTTTCTAAGAACAACTTTATAGAACTTTGTATAAGAACTAAGTAATTTTAGTTTTTTTTTAAGTTTTTTTAAATTGAAACAAGACTTTATTTTCAGGTTTTTAACAGCATTTGTAAGAACGCTTCTCAAAATAGCGGTGAAAATAAATTTGTTAAAGATAAAAGCTCCTCAAAAAAGAAAGGATTTAAAAAAGCTATATTATCGTTTTTTAGTAGCAAAAAGAAACGCTAATTAAAATTCAGCTAGTAAATAGTTATGAAAGCAGCTTCCAGAATTTATGAACACAAGTTTTTGATATCATACTATTACATGAAACTTATTGAAATTAATTTTTTTGTTAGTCAAGTCATTTTACACTTATATATAAGGTTAAACTTTTTAGTTTCAACCAAAGTTTTTTTGTTGCTGCCGTCTTACGCTTAATAGTTTTCTGTAAACTCAGTATACTTATATTTATAGGTAATTATTTTAATTTCTGTTGTTTATTGTTTATCAAAATATTTAAATACAATTTTAGTTTTCAATTTCTTATACAAACTTATAAATTTTTTTTTTGTAAAGTGTTTCTTTTTGTATATTTTTTTGTGTCGTATGTAATATTGAATAAACAGTTTTGTGTAACTAATTGTATTTGATTACTTAAAGTTTGGAATATATTCTTATGTTTTTGTGTCTGGCTTTCTCAACTCGAATGATGCTATTTAAAAGTATACAAGGTAATTTGTGAAGTTTTAAGAAAGTTTGTACCACATTTTAAGCAAATATTTAATTTAATTTGTCAATAATTATTTTTTTAACAGCTGTGTTATTTTATATAAAGACTTAACCTTTTTTATAATAAAATATATGAATATACTGAAAGAAATTTAACTTTAAAATTTTTAGCTATAAATTATAACTTAATTTATCGTAGGATTAGTATGTGATCTGCTATTGAAAATACTTAAATGTTAATTATCTTATTTTTGCTAAACATTACAAAAGCAGATATTTTAAAAGTTTTTTTTGTTGAAAATTTGAGAAAATTTAGTAAATGTTAAGTTCGAAATGGTTTAGAAAAATCAACAAAGGGCATTTATACAAGCAAGTACTTATCTAAATTTTAAGATTTTGTTTTGGTTGCTTGTTACCGTGTACTAAAGTACTTAAAACACACTTGAACAAAAACAATTATAATTTAAACTATTTTTTTAGTTTAACTAAATAGTAAACTTTGATTAAACATCTAGAACCTGAATCTTTAGACGTTATTTGAAAGTATATATATTTTTTAGTTATATTTATATATGCTTTTGAATCAAACATATAGGTTTAGTTTTAACTATAAAAGTGTCTAACTATTTATTGTTTTAGTTTAACTGTATTCATTTTTTGTTTATGTCTATCAATATTTTCATATTTTTTATTATAAAAAAGAATAAGTCTTTATATAAACAGTTTTATGAAAAGTTAACTAAAGATTATACTAAAATGTTATATTTTTAATATAAACATCGTTAAAAACAGTTTTTATTCGAGCACAAATCTTAATATTTAAAAAAAATCTTAGCATTAATAGTTTTTACAATAAAATAGTACAGTCCTTGGTTAATCAAATGATACTTGAAGTAATTTTAGTTTTATTTTTATTTTTATGATATAATTATTTATTTAAATCGTTATTAGGTTAAATGTATAATAAGTTAAGGTATTGTCAAGTTTTAGTTCCAATTGTATCGACATTAGAGATTTAATTATCTAGTTGTTAAAAAAAAAACATTGTCTAATAAAATGTAATTTTGTAATAAAAATATGTCTAAATTCAAAAGCTAAGATACAAGTTTTATAAGCTAACTAAAAGCACTTAATGATAAAGTTTTACCATTTAATGCAACTACCTTCAAATTTAAGTGAAATATTTTCAACTATATGCTTTCTAATCAAAATTTCTCGATTCTGTCGAAAAACTTTGGAAACTTATGAGAAATTAAAAATAAAATATTTTTATTACGAGGCTGTGTCACTATTTTATAAAAATTACATTGTTTACTTTAACAGAGGTTGAAAGAGTTCAGAACACAATGTTGTTTAAATATTTTAAACCGTCAAACAAACCCCTTTAAGTAAATTAATACGAAGGTTATGAGTTTATACGTCCTAATGTTACTGTTTAAATTAATTGCTAAGTTTAATTAACAAACTGAAACTTAGTACACGCTTAGTCATTTTGTTACTAATAATCCGTTATTAAAAATTCTTGAAACAGAAAAACTTATACATCAATGCTTTTAATTAGACAATCACAAAAAGTGTTTGTGTTTTACAGTAAACTTTTCCTCAGGTTTTGTTTGAAGTTTATCATAAGATAAAAAACAATATTCACAAAGTTGCAGAGAAATATTAAATAAACCAACAACAGGTGTTTTTAACAATTCTTCTTAGTTGTTATTTTATGTCCATGTGACCTACAACATGTTTTTCAATAGTTAAAAAGGTCAAACAAGTACGACCGATGTTATAGAAAAATTTAAATATAATTAAAAGTCTTTTGTCCACAAATATACATGAAATATAAAGTAGTTATCAATACTAAAAAATATATGTATAATGCTTTACAGTTTAATAGTATAATATCCGAAAACGAGTATTAAACAATTACAGTACACTTAATTAAAATGAAAAACGTTACTAGTAAACTTTATTATCTCTGACAGTTTGTATTTTATATAAGTATTTCTAAAAATTTATAGATTATTTCGCAATAAGTTTTGACTTGTGTCAAATATTTTTAACTATAAAGAAAAGTGATTCTCGTCTAAAAAAAGTTTTAGTTTAAAAGGTTATTTTTCTAAATTATAAAATCGGTACAGACTTTTAAACTTCTGAAGTGTTGCTTTAAAATTCAAATATTAAATTATTCGATTAAAAACTATAAGAAGTTTATAGTAAATGTTTTAAATAACCTTATATATCAAAAATAACATTAAAGCTTTAAACAACTTCATTAAATACCATAGTTCATACAAAAATTAATAACTTTATACATACTTATATTAATTTTATTAAGTTGATTATTTACGAAAAAAGATCGTTTTTACAAGTGCACTGCACATAATAACCTTAAATATTTAATTATTTTTGTTTTCTCTTAGCTCAGTTGAATGGAGAAATTTTCAAGTTTATTAATATTTCATAAAACTTCTTTTATTACGTATATACTGTCTGCTTTTATTGTTATGTCATGATAGTATACTTAACGTGAACACTTCAACTTTAACTTGAACTTATTATTGTTTGAAAAATCGCGATTAACATGCGTTAAATTAAATTAAGCCACTCAAAATTTTAAAAGTAATTTAGTTTTATAAACAAAAGTTTAATTAGCTTTTTTTTTACTTCTATTCTAATCAAAAAAAATTAGCGATTAATTGCTTAATAAATTACATATAGCTTGTATATGTTTGTTAAATTCTGATTATTTTAGACAATAGAAGCCTAACAGCGATTTGATTTTAAAAACAATACTTTGTAACTAACTAGTTTTCATACTTCAACAATAAAGTTTTGAGTTAGTAATATTTTATTCAAGTATTAATCAGTAAAGGAACTTATTTCAAATATTCAATAATTTTGAGGAAGATTTTTGATTATTAAACTAAAAAAAGAATAGATGCGTGTATAAATAAAGTTTGGTCGTTATATTTTTGGAAAAATATAAACAAATTATCTGAAAAGCCCGTGCTTTATAACAAATTTTCCTGAGGAAACAATTAAGGCAAATGAATTCGTACTATTAAAAAACTTTCCTAATATTATCAACAATATACTTAACATACTAGGTCATCTAGAAAAACTATTATTTATCTTGTATGTTTTAAGACTTTATAAAACTAATCGATTATTCATATAATTTAAATAGTTTTTCTTTCTTTTTTGGTTGAATTATAGCGTTATAAGCAAATTAAGTATTTTTTAAATGAGCTTTTAAGCTTTTATAGTAATTTAATTTTGTAAATTTTGTAGAAAAAACACAAAGCGTTTTTTTTTATGTTGTTAGAATAAAAAACGTTTTTATTGAATTTATTTTACTTTATTCTACATCTTTTTTTAAATCAAAAAGGTAGGACTGCTGCCAACTAGTATGAATAATTAGCTGCTTTTGATAATTTCAAATAAAATATGTAAAGTTTCAAAAACATAACTAGAATTTAGATAAAAATTTTGCAATATAATCATAATTATTTTTATTATTCTGAATTCATAAACAAATTAAAATTTACATATAGAAAACGATATAAATTTTAATTTTTGGTACAGTCATTGGTGATGATTGAAATATTTACCTGAATTGTCACATACATTTTAACATTTATAAACAATAAGAAGTATATAGTTGAAAAATTATACTTTATGTTGTTAACTAAATTGTCCGTTATATTGTAGCAAAAATATGTCAAAAGAGGTAGAGTAAGACTTCAAAGTTATCTTTTAAAGCAGTTAAAAACATATGGTTAGTATTTCGAGTTTAATTATAATTTTTTAATGTACTGAAACTTGAAAATATATTGCGTTTGATAAGTCAATAAGTAGGTTAGAATTTTTTTGAAAACTTTTTTGTTTGAAAAACTTTTAACGAGATCAAAACTGTTTAAAATTTTGTTTAAAAAGTTAGTCGTAATAAACACTTTAGTAAAGTTAAGCAACTGATGTAATAAACATATTAAGAAAAATAACAATAAATTTTAAACTATATTTGTGCAAATAAATTACTTTGGTGCCCATCAAGTGTATAAATTTTTGTTTCTTGTGTATAACGATTGAAAAGTTTTCAAACTTAAGGTCTTAATTAAGTCTTAAAAAGAAGTTACTTATATTTTATGCAGATTTTCTTTCAAAGTTGTAGTAGAATCGCTATTTTTACAAAAGAACATTTGAGTTATTGTATAAAGTTTTGAAATTTAAATATGTATAAAATTTACCTGAAAACAGCAAGCTAAAGTTATTAATAATACAGCAAGGTTATTATTTTTATTATCTTTTGGATTAAAACAAAACATAAGCACATTTGTTAAAAATGATTATTTCCAATTGTAAGTGATTGAAAACACAAGAAACAGCAAACATTCGATTTCATGGTCTAAACAACTTCTTCACTAAAAATTAATCTACTTTACTTGGCTTTTTCTTAGCAGGGAGATTTTACTGTTTAACCATTTTCACCGACGTCATTCATTAAAGAAATATTGCGCTGTTGATCCTTGACTCTGGGCCATATGTTGCCATTGTGATTTCATAAAGGCGAATTATACTCCCCAGCGTGTGGTACGGTTTTAACAGATAAACCGATTTTGTTTTGTACCGCTAAAGTGTTGCTTTTTTGACTTAGAACACTATTTTAGCAGCAGATTTCATGCTCTGTAATAACATTTTACAAAAAGTTTAATTTTTTTTTTATATATATTGTTTTTATATTGAAGTATAAAAGTATAGTTATGTTTGAAACTATACAGTGACGTTCAATTTTTTAAAGGAACGACAAAAGTTAAAATTTTCATGTAAATATTTAAAAAAATACTTTTTCAATAACTTTTTTTTTAAGTTTTAAAACTTTATGATATGAAGCTATATAATATTCTGCTCTAATATCACTAAACGCAAAAACACATATTTATACCCATTTGTATTTTCATAACCGGACTATTTTACGTGTTTAGAAATAAAATAGAAACTTATTACTTTTTAAACATAGTAAACGTTAAACTAATTTCCTAATGGTCATACAATTTTATAACTTTTTTCATCTACAAAGTGTTAAAAACACTAACTTAACCATTAATTTCATAAGTATTAAGATATCTGAAGAGCTAAAGTCGAAGTTATTAGACATCAAATGTAGGTAATTAAAGCATAAGATCTATTTTTCATACCATGCTAAATCTAATAAAGTGAAACATTTTTGTTAACAGATTGTGATCTTAAAAACCTCTATAACTATAATATGAAAAAACATTATAAAAATGTTTACTATTACCGATGTCTACCTGTAAATTGTATAAATGTATTGCTTTAGATTGGGAATTAATTTTAAACTTATTTATTTATTTTAGAAGTTATTTAGTTATTATTAAAAACAATACTTAATTATTAGCACATAAGATCCGATTGTTTTACTTGTAAACTTTATAAGAAAAAGTTCAAAGTAAACTAGGTTCAAATCAAGTTTGCTTTAACTAACGAGTTAAGTAGTCTGGCAATTAGAAAAATAACTCAACTGTAGCTTTACACTGACTAAAACTAATTAAAAAGATTAACAAAGTCTATAACACACTCACAACGGTATGGTAAACTAAATGCATTGTTTCTAAAATTTTGGCAATATTTTATTACTGTAAGTATAGAAAATATGTAAAGTAAATAAAAAAACAAACGTTTTTGATTAAGTCATATTGAACTGAAATTGCTTTTTTTCATTATTTCTTAATTTTCACAGTTTTTACAAACTTTTAGAATGTCAAGTGTTTAAATAACCAAGTAGAAAACGCTTAGACTTTACATTTACAAACTTTAGTTTTATTTATATTTATTAACAATTATTTGTAACATGTTAGTTAAAATAAGGTAATTACATATACTTTTTTTTTATAATTTATTTGGTTACTTATTTAATGATTATTTGTTTGTTAAATACTTGTTTCTTTTCGTAAAATTTTATGTATGTCCACTTCATAAAATTGACAATGCTTTAAATTGTTTATTTAGAAAAATACTTTTCGAAATACTAAACACATCGTTTTTATTTATATACAATTTTTGATTTACTAAAATATTTTTAACTTGAAACTTTTGCTATTTATAAACCATAAAAAACTAATTAAACAGTAAATGAAGCAGTAAACTTTACAAGTATGAGTTTGAGATAAAAAACAAAAACAAAAAATAAACTGACTTGTACTCTTACGAAGTGTAGGAAAAAAGGTAGTCAAATATCGAAAAACATGTATTAAATACTAATTTAACTACCAGCTTTATCAACTTATATTTAAAAACTTAGTTAGACATATCTAAAGTTAATATCTTATTTGAGTAGTATTTAATTAAAACACGTGTACTCATAGTAAATTAAGTCAATTTTTACTTAATTTCGTACAACTCATTAGTCTAATTTAATTTAATTTGAAGGTATATCTCACAAATATCGAAGTATAAGTTTAGGCATTTTTATATTTTTTCAGCTATTCTAACTAAATCATTAACTTTAATTAAATAAGGATTAAGCTGTTTTAATTGCATTAGTTTGTTAAAGTCAGCACGCAGTTTTCTCTTCAACGTTTTGTATTAGTTTAAAATTAAAACAATTGTTTTAGTTATTTTAAGTAACAAATTGTATTAATATCTTTTTATAATAGCAAGTTTTGATCATCAGGCCACAACCTTTCGGTACACTTTTACCTAAGTTTTCTTTTTATGGAAACTCATTAGTCAGTAGTAACTGAAAAATACTTAATTGTAGCTTAACAAATGCAAGTTTATTCGGCTGCAACTGACTGATGATTTTCTTTAAGTAAAAAACTTAGGTATAAGTCTACCCAAAGTTTGTGATCTGATAATCCTAGTTGAATAAAAAAACTTGTTGTTAATTTGAGATTGTGTCACCGCAAAGAAAGTCCACGTTTTGAATTTAAAGGTTTTCGCTGAAGGTTTATTGTGTTTAAAGTTGTAAAATTCAGTAGTTTAAGGTATACGTGTTTTAATTCGTTAAAAAACTACATTTGATTTAGTACCGGTTTCATCAGTAAATGATGTAAAAACTGATCTTAAATATATTCACGATAAAAACTCTTATAAACTTTTGGTTACACAACATAATTGTTACTAATCCATTTTTTGTACTTACGAATAAAAACAAAATTGTTAACATTTTTAAATATATGACAACAGTAAACAATTTATAAAATATGAAGGTAAACTTATACAAGTATTTTCTTATTAACCGACAATAATTTAATGCAGTTTGTACCAGTGTTGAATACATTTTGACTACGTTGAAAAATTACCTTATCATAAAAAAACAATCAATTCACAGTTTTAGCATACAATATACTCCTACCTACGTACTTAACTTTAAAAGACAGTTTATCTTAACTGGATAGTAGAATTATTGTTTACGTTTTTTATTTAATGACTTCGACAGTTCTCACGCTTTATTTAAAAAAAAACAGAAGTATATTTGAGTTAACCTAAAAACGCGTTTTTATATTTTTAGATTGGAGTTTTAATAAAAAGTTTTTTAAGTTGTAGGCTAGTTTTTAAAAACTATAATTGATTTTAAAAATAAATGAATATTACCCTAGTTTGATTTTAATAAACTGACATATTTAAGAAATTACAGATTAAAAGCGAAAAACTCTACAACAAAAAGAGAAAGTAGTATCGTGTTCGAACAGTACTCTAAAACATTATTTGACTTTTTAAATTATAATTTTAAATTATATTTGTTTCAACACAACAGGTAATATTTTCCATGTAACTCCTGGATTAAACAAAGTGTTGTCATCGAATATACAACTTGTTTTAACCTTCTTCGTATTAAGTTGCTAATGACCGGAACAGTATTTCAATTATTAGTAAACTAATTTACAAATAAAAATGTTGACGACTATAGTTATATTTTGCAAAATTGTTGTTAATTAGTTTTAGCTAAAACAAATAAGTTCATGATTTACATATTTAAAACGCTATTTTATTAAAAAATATTTTAAGTTTTTAGCTTATTTTTAATAACCTTTATGTTATTTAGAAAAACTTTATGTGAACGTTTCAATAATTTATCATTAATTTTTTCATAATTAAAATCATCAAACACATGTTTTTAGAAAAAGAAATAAAATCTTAAAGAATCGTGTAGTTATTTTACACTTCAATACTTTAATAACTTTTTTATTTTACACTGCTCAAAAAGTAATATTTTAGACATTAAATATTTTTTTACAGAACTATTTTACGAGTATAAGATTATGGTATCAGTGATTTTTTTCTTACATTGTTAAAACTGTTTATTATAATAATATTTTACTACTGATAGCTTCTACAAGTAAATAGTTAAATTTGTTACGAAAAAGTGCTAAAAAGTTTTGCTAACTATAATAATACTACTTGGTGACCTCCTTTAGAAATATTTTACTATATAACAAGTGTATCAGCCTTTTATTATTTTTGTATCAAATATAGTTTTTAAAAAAAGTTAAAACGTTTAAACGATTAACTTTGTAGCTTTACAGCCGTAACATGTTTCAATCTAGTAACTAGTTTTTTTTTATATTGTATATATACTTATTATTCACTATTACACCTCTACAACAAACGTTTAAAGTAATGTATCCTAGAAAATAACAAATTTTTGTTAGGGTACAAGAATAAAAAAAGATATAAATCAAAATTTTATGGACTGATTAAATTGCTGTTTCATGTAAAATATTAGTTATTTTTAAAGTTTATTTGATTACAACATTTAACAAAACAAATCATATCAATTGGTTTCTATAAATACTACTGCATACGTTTTTGACGATTTTATCTTTGTGAAAACTTTATTCAGTGATTTAAATATCTTACTTTTAATGAGTAACTTTTAAAAAGTAAACTTTAAACTAAAACATAACTACCATTATTGTTACTGATTAAAGAAGTTTTAGTTAACCTTCACTCTTAAACTAAACTATGGTTATCTTCATCTAATAGATACTTTAAGACTCTTTAATATTTATAATTTATAAAATTGTTTGTTCTTAACTATTTTGAACTAAATAGTTGTCTAGTTAAAAAGACTCAACAAAACACATTTTTATCAAAAGAATTAAAAAGAAATTTGAAGAAATATAATGAATGTGTTGATATTAATCTTAATCAATGGTAGCGATTATTGCAATACATTTAGCTTACTAAGTTTCGAGCAAAACATTATTATATTTACTCAAATAAGCTTATATTTTTTGAAACAGTTTTAGAAAAAGTTTATAGATAAATCTCATACATTTAGCTAAACAAGGATGTTGTTGTTAGAATTTGCAATAAAACATTGTGTTTGTTTGAAAAAAATTTAAATCAAAAAAACACAATTACTCCGTTTTACATGAAACTGTAAAGAAAATATCAATCAAAATCCACAACATAATACACCTATGTATACAATCACATGTATAAAATACACTGGAAACTACAATGGAGAAACATTATAAACTGCGGTTAAGGTTCAGTTCAACTTTCCAATTTGTTTTTCTTCCCTCTCTATTTATAGAATAAGGAAGCCATTGACTTTTTGTAATCTTATTCGCACTTATTCAAGTCAATTTAGCCTCTCAAAATGTACAATTTTAGAATTTATAGAATATAAACTTCATTGATCAGCTGTTAAAGAAATAAGCAGCACAAAGAATAAATACTCAAATCAGAATTTCTAATATTATTTTTTGTAATAAAGAGCTTTAATTTTTTAGGCTTTTATTAGTTTTATTGTTAAGTTAAAGGTTTTGATGGTCTCAGTTACGTTTACGTTTTGTTCTAGATTGTATTTAGTTGTAGATAGTTATTATAAATTTAAATTTTTAGAAATAAACCATCAAAAACAAATTAAAAGATATAAAAATATTGCTTTCAATCTCGTTAAGTTGATTGGATTTAAAAACATTAATTGTTTGTAAAGCAGTTAGTCAGTTTTAAAATTATTTGTATTAAGTTTTATCCATAATATATTTTGCACTGCGTACTTTTAATAAAATATTAAGTTATGCTTTCTATACTAAACTTAATTTTTACTTAAAAACTATGATTTGCTATTTTTTTCAATAATTCGAAACTAAAAAACTTCGTATTTATTCAAAAAAATTAATAGAAATTAGCTTATAACTTACAAACTTTATTTTTGGTTCTTTATTTAAATTTTTAAGTTTTGAGCTTTAAGTATGACCTTGAAAAGTTTTAAACTAAATAAATAAGTAATAAAAAGGAACACCAAGTGCGTTAAATTTTGAGAAAATTACCCTTTGCATTGTACAATTGGAATGTTAAAAATGTGTTGTTTATAAATGTTGTTTTTACACAGACATTTGTTTGATTTTCGTATTAAGTTTTACGTTACGACTTAATCTTTTTAACTCCTTGAAAATCCGTTGTGATAACAATGAATCAAAATAAAGGTATGTTAACTCGTTGCTTATAAATACTTTTCGGAACTTTTTTATAATAGTTAAATATACTCAAAAAAACAGATATTTAGTTCTTTTGTGGTGCATTGCAACTTTTATTGAGAAAGAATCTTTTTTAAGAAATATACAATTTAACTTACTAAACGCAAACAAAAAATTTTTTTAAATATTTTTTACGTGAAACGTTTGAAGCTTATTTCTAACACACGAAAAATTTACAGATGAAAGTTTTGAAAGTTTCTGTTTCGCTCAACGATCCAGTTTCAAGCAGACTTTTGTGTCAGAAGATAATATTCTAAAAAAAGCAAGTGAAGAGGATGTTTCTTATAAAGGGCACGAATACTCATTCGATAAGAAGAATGAGTACACAAGTGACCAAATGGCTGTAAGTATCTTTATTGAAGAAAATAAAAGTTTACTGCGCATTAATACACGCACTTACTGTAGTTTTTAATATGTTAACATGTTTTCATAATTTTATATCTGATGTACAGTACTCACATACTATTTCAATGTTTTATATTAAGTTTTCAAAAGCTTTCATAGCTAAAAATTAAGTTTTTTTTTTGTTTTTAAATAAAAAATTTTAACTTCGAACTTACATATAAAGAAAATAAAATATTTGTCATTTGTTGTCTTAAACATTTTTTTACTTAATATTTCTTCAAATTATTGAATATTTTTCAACTTAACGTTTTTCATAAGTGATGTTTTTAACATCACTAAGTAAAATTAACTTTGAAAAATAAATTAATATCTATTTTTTTAAGATTTAATAAATATATTACTAAAGTACTTTTGGTAACATGCTTAAAATCGTATCAGCCTTTAACCTAATACAGGGGTCGACAGCCTTTTATAAGTCACGGGCTAAATTTTCTAAACAAAATTGCTCGCGGGCCGCACTGTTAAAATAAAGTCTTCCGCGGGCCGCAGTTATTTCAAAATATTTGTAGTAAACAAAATTAAGTTCTTTTTTTTTAGAAATATGATACAGTAAGCTATAGTATAGCACTAGTTATAAGTAAATATTAAGTTAATAGCTTAATTTTAAGCTTCTACCACAAAAACTTTTTGTTTTTAATATGGTATGTTGTATTAAAAAGTATCTCGCGAGCCGCAGATTTTGGCTTTGAGAGCCGCATTTAGCCCGCGGGCCGCAATGTGCCGATCCCTGATCTAATAGTTGAATCTTACAACTTTCCAACATGCTTAAATCAATTAAATATCTTATACTTAAATTTTTAAATACTTTTAAAAAGCTTTAATTAAAAAAAAACAATATTTCGTGTTTGAATCAAAGAGACTGCTACACACTCATGACCGAATCAGAAGCAAGACTTTCTCCAGAAACGACTCACTGCTTCTTGAACAACTGCACAAACGAATCAAAAACCCTGAAGAACAACCTGCCAGAAAACATATCAACGATGGCAAACATACGTCAAAAATACAGAAGCGCTACACGCTGCACGGCACATTTGGACGCAAAAGCTCGTCTAAGCTGCCGAAGTCGGTAGGGAGCAAGGATTATGCAAAGAGCAATCAATATCTGTCCGATCTCCATTGCGGTAGTAGCTCGACCTTACATGACCCGTCTTTTTGCAACGGAAATATTCAGAACAAGCAGACTTCGTCGTTGGGAAACTTAAACAGAATATTTAGGATGAGCAAAGATGCTAATAATGAAGAAAATAACAAAATAGTAAGCACACATTTGCTGATTGAAGTTTTTTTTAAGTATACATTTTTTGTTTGTTTAAGCAGTAGCATGACTATTGAAAAACATCAAATAATCGATTTAAAGTTATATAAATATTGTTATAAGTAGCAAGTTTCTTGAAAGTTGTTTGCTACAAAAAACAATAATAAGCTAACAAAAAACTGTAATTTTGTTTAATGATTTTATATGTTAAGTTATCGTTTTTAGAAAAAGCAAAATTCAAACAAAATTACTAGGTAAGTTTAAATTTGGATAGTAAAAACATAATTTCGAAAACAAAAGTAACTATATCTATATTTACTAAGTTTAAATTGTACTTTTTAACTATTACGATACCTACAAAGACTTGAAACCTGACAGAAATTTTTTCTCACGGTTTATTGAAAAATTACTTGCTGACATAACAAAAAGCTGTTCTTATTCGAAACCGGCATGCATTTGAGCAAAAGCATCTGCTTAATAGAAGATTAAAACTAGTAGAATTTTTTTTAATAATTCTAATGTTAACATCTAGCTTAAATAATTAAATGCGGGTACTTTAGGTCTACGACTAACGTTTTTTAATATGAATCTTTTGGCATTTTACTAAACTTATTGTAAGAACTAAATAAATACTAATAGAACTAAATAAATAAATGAAAATGCTTCATTCAATTCATGAAAAATAGTAGATATCAAAAAATAAGTAGAAATAAAGCCTTTTAACTTTGTCACTTAAACTAAGGATTGATTAAAGAAAAAAATCAAAACCAACAAGCTAAAAAAGTCTTTCTTAGCAAAGTTTTGTTAAATAAAATGCTTTATTAAAGACATAGCTTAGTTTTTTAGTTCATGTATTTTCATTTAATAAACATTTTGTAACAAACTTTCACGTCATGAAGCTACTTTTGAAATTAAAAAAGTATACAAGCTATTGGAGAATTATGAACAAACTTTCTTTAGAAAAATTTGTTAAAATAAATTTCATAAATAACGCAAAACTGTACTTGTTTTTGAATTACGTTTCTTATCATAGTATTAACTATAACTAAATAAAAGATATAAAATTTCCTATCTCTAAATTACCTTACTATCATTTAAAAATCTTTAAGTATCAAGTTTTGTTTCAAAATGTTAAACCTTTTTTGTTCACAATGTAGTTAATGTATTGTATACCATATAGAAAAAGACAGTTTTTTGTTAAAAATTAAAATTTTAAAATAGTTTATCAGCCGTCTAGTACGTGAAAACTTTTTTTTTCTTAGAACACAGTTTCCAATATTTTTTTTTTGTTAAAACAGTTTTAAGTTATTTCAACAAACATAAAATTTATTAATTTTATTAACTTTGTCTGTTTAAATTGAACTTTTATTATTTTAACTAAAATAACTATCTGTACGTTTCTTAATCTTACCTTACTCAACACATTTGGTTAATTAATTGTTTTGCAACATACTTAGTTATAAACAAAGCAAATAAATAAGTTATGTATGTTTTATATTTACAAAAAACAATTAAATTTTATATGAAACAAAGTCTCTAAAACGTTAAAATTTGAGCTGTAAAACAAAAATACTTAAAAAAAGTTTTTCTTTAGATAGTTGCATGAACCTACTTTAAATGTTATTCATTAATTGTTGTCTTCTTTACCAGCAGCTAATAGAATTAATATTTACGATTAAATGTTGTTTTAATGTAGAACTTTACTGAAGTCTAACATACATGGTTACTGTTTTTACATAGAAAACAATACTTGGCTTTTTTTTCAGAATACCATCACTGACCGGGACAATAACAGCTGGAAAACTTTCAAAAAATTGACTAAAAGAACTTCAAAAAAAGAAATTAGAAAGAATGATATAGCATATGACATTATGAACAAAAAATATTTGCATAAAAATGGTTCCGCAACTTTTGGAAAAGGAAGTAAAATTTCGAAGATTTATCTAGAAAATATAGAAAATCATAACAACAGTTGTAATAACTCAACTCAAAATTCAATTGAAAAATCACTTTCAAGAACAAGCATTACCAAAAGTATAAAAAAACCAAGTATACGAAAGTCGTTATTAAACTTTTTTAGAAAGAAAAAGTAACGTTTAGAACTTAATAAAACATGATATAAATAATTAGATAGATTTTTGATTTCAGTCACAATAATTTACCCTTCTCATAAACTACTAACTAAGATAGATACTGTTTAGTTTATTGTATAATGTTTTATAAATGGTAATGAGAATAACTTTGAAAGTTTCAAAAGTACGTTTTATCAAATAACACATCTAAAACTATACTTAAAACTTTGTTATTTTTAGGAGTTTTAATGGTAATTCAAAAATTTAAAAAAAATCAATATTTATTTTCAAGATGTGTTTAGACTTTTAAATAGATTTGGATATTTGCTTAACATTACTTATTCTAAATTTACTAACAGTTATTTATTCTTATATGAATTTCATTTGCTCAATCATTTTTATACGTTGAATAACAACTTAAGAACTTAAACTTTGTTTTAATTTTTTTAATCGTTTTTTGAAGTTAGAAAAAGTATATATTGTGTTTATGTAATTGTTTTTCAAATAATCATAGGTTCTTGTACTTATTCAAGTTTGAGTTCTCTTTAGTTTTGAAGTTTTTAAGATCAAAACTTTGCAATAACTTTGTCTAGCATATTTCAAATTACTTTTAATTATATTTTACTTGTTTTAAAGTTTTTATTGTTAATCATCGTTAATGTTGGTTTGTGAATTTAATAAAAAAAATGTAACTTAAAAGTTTTAGTGGTATTTTGTTGTATTCCTATAGCAATTAACTTGCAAAGAAACATACCTTATAATCGAATGTGCTTTAAAAGTTTGAAAAATATTGGTTTATATGATTCAATTAGAAGTAGAGTTTTTCTATTTCCAAAACATTTTTTTTTAGATAGCGCTTAGATCTTTTATTTATTGGATTTTATTTTTTTTATTAAACATTACTAATATGAAACTTATACAAAACTCGGTCTTTGAGTTTTAAGCAGAAAGCTTTTTGTATGAGGTAATTATTACAAAAACATCTTGTGCAAAGTTTAAGTTGAATTTTAAAATAACTCTTATCGTAGAACTTTTTGATTTTATGAAAACAACCCCAATGCAAACTGTATGGGATCAAAAAAAGTACGACCTTAGAGTTTCTAGCTGAAATATTTGTTATGGCAATTATCACATGGAACGTATAACGATTTGAAAAAGTTTAACGGTGGAACTTCTTAAACTTAGAAATAACGAAAAATAATAAAAAACTACTGCAAATTAAAAAAAGCGTCCGTAAAACTTTCTTCAAATCGTCTTAAATTCCGCACAATGTGTTATTGTGATTAGTGCCACACTTAAAAAGAATTTTCAGCTAAAAACTCTAAACTCCCATTTTTTGGGTCCTTTAAAGTTTGAATTAGGGTTGTTTTCAGAAAAATAAGAAGTGAAGCTATAAAAGTTTTTTTTTTTATCAGCTTGAATTTTGAACAAGGTGGTTTTGTGATAGTTGCCACATATAAGAAAAAGTAGCTGAAAACTCAAAGATTGCATTTTATATAAGCACCTAGAACAGTTATCAAGGAATTTTCAAATCATGATATTTCAAATAATTACTTCTTCGTATATGAATATATGTATTGCGTTTCTTTACGTGCTAAAAACTAGCAACAATGGTCAGAAAATTATTAAACAGTTAAAAGTAACTGCACCACCATGAAAAGTTGTTTATCAGTAATATATAGGGATTTAATTTTTAGAGACTTTAAAACAAATGATGTTGTTTCAGATAAATAAGTTTTGAACATCTACAATCAAAATTAGATATAACTTTTAAAAAACAGGATTTTGATTCAAATATACATAAATGAAGTTGGGACACGTTCAAAATCCACCCGCGTTCAAATTCGAGAACCGCTTAACGATCGAGGGTAAGGGTTAGAGGTAACAGTGATAGTTAAAAATAAATAAAAGATAAATAAATAAAAATGCAAAAAATATATAAAATTAACTAATAAATAATTAAAGTATTTAAAAAAATGGGTGGATTTTGAACGCGGGTGGATTTTGATTGTATACCATAAAGTTTTGTTAATTAAACAACAAAAATGCGCTCAAGGTAATTGGTCTTAGAACCGGGTGTACTAAAAAACTTTTTGGCTATCGAATCGTACACAACTTTGATACAGTTTAACGTTTTGTCCATGACAACATTTAAAACGTTACTTCAAATGAATGTTTTATGAAAATATTTATCAAAAATACATAAGCCTGGGTAGTAGTTTTATTTTAAAAGTAATAAAAGTTCATAAACTATTCAAAATTTGTAAATAGTCTTTTGCAGCTATAAAACATATCTTAAAACGATCAAGACAAAAACTATAGTTTACAAGAAAATAAGTAAAACTATAAAGTTTTGTGCCTTTAACTTTAAAATTTTTGTGATATAGCTACAAATAAAGTAGAAGTTTACGTATTTACCAAACAGTAAAAACAATATTTTATAACTTTATAAAGCGAAATTTTAAAGCTTAAAGCTGCCCTTGTACTTTGTAAAATAAAGTTTGTAACATTAAATCTAGAGATAATAATTATTTTTCAACTTAAAAACCAATACTACTTAAATTAAATCTAGCATTTTTTTTCAACCAACATTAATTGTCTTAATTAATACTAAAAGTTGTGCTTTAGATTTTATTTTCTTATACTAGTTTTTCTGTTAAATGTTTACTGATACTTTTGTAAAATAGTATAAAAACCTTAAAAGCTTCATAAAACAAAAAATAAGATATACTTTATTTTAATGCAATAAAAAATAACTTTTTAAAATATCTTTTTTTTTTCCAAGTTACAGCAAATTAGTTAAAGAACGATCGTTATTAAACAACGAAAGTTTAAACCTTTAAGTAAGAATAGTATGATTTTAAATGGAAGTATCATATTTTAATTACGTTAAACCTAAAGACACTAAATACTTTACATGTATAACTGTCTAACTATATTTTCATAAAAAATTACTTTTCTAATAAAAAAAATTCTTATGTACGCAGTTATATATGTATGCTAGTTAAGCTAATTGTAGCAGGTAATAATGCCTAAAAATAAGTTAATGATATGTTGAAAAATACATTTTGTCAAAGATTGCTAAAGTTGGTGCTCAATTTTTAATTAAAATATTTTAAGTTCATTTAATTTTTGCACCATTAACTAAAAGTGTGGCTTTAATTTAAATTTTCTTTCACTAGATTAAAGTTATCAATCAAATTGATCTTATAAAGAATACAGCAGCTTAATCTAGTAACTTTTCTTATCAAGTTTCACTTTTATTTAGATTTGCCAAGTTTTGATACTTTAAGTATTTTCAATTAACAACTTTTATTTATAGGAATAAACGATAACAAATTATCATTGGATGAACTGAATAGAGAGAAAATATCACTTTTAATTATCTAATTTTTTAGCATGTATGTCTGTTTAGATGAGTGTAATGAGTTCAAAGATTCCAAATTTACTTATAATCTATGCGTCTACTGAACATTTCTTTAAGATTCAATTAAATGTACCTTGCTTGGTTTAAAATATGAATCTGTCACAACTTTTATTTAGAAACTTACGGTACATATCAGTGGCGTTGCGTGGTATTTTTCTTAGGTGGTGCAGAAAAAAAAATTGCCGAGTTGCCCGTGCTCAAGTTGCCTCTGCTTGATTTTCCCTTGCTCGAGTTGCCTATTTTCGAGTTGCCTCTGCTCGAGTCGCCAGCGCTCAAGTCACCTCTGCTTTGTTTTCATTTTTTGTTTACAATAGCTTGTGAAATGATACTTAAGCCTGTACTGTATTAGGGAATTTTCAACTTAGCTTACTTACCGCAAGATATTGATTTACGAACGTTAACTTAGCTCGATTAGCTTCTTTTTTTTTAATTTCCAAACTTTTGATCTAATTATTTTCTTTACCTTTAAAGCTAAATAAGATTCTTTTTATTTTGTGAACGCTCCTTTGCCTTTAATTTTAAAAAAAATCCATTGAATTGGGGTTTGACTTTTTGAGTGAGGCCTTGAGAAAAAAAATTTTTTTTAGATATTTTTACTCCAACGAATGTATTAGCCAGAAAATATATTTTTATCTTTTTAATATTCTTACTTTGCTGTGTTTTCAAGGGTTGTGGTTTTTTTTTTCAATTTCTAATATTTCAATAATATATACAAATATGCCCGATTGTAAACAGTTTAGATTAAAAAAAGCTTAAACCTTTTAAATTTTTTTAATCAAGTGTATTAAAAAAGTTTTAAATATTTTTTTTCTCTAAAAATTTAGCTTGTTCTGCTAACTTATCAACCTATACTAAACCCTCTATACCTCCAAGTGTATTTACCGTTAGGTATTACACTCAGTCTTATGTGAATATTTACTATTTTTTGATCTTTCCTATATAAGTAGTTGATACTCTTCGTGATTTGTTTGGTACAATTCTTTTCTTTATGTTACATACATTTTTGTCGAAGTGCTTTTTACTAATTATTGAATCTATATTTCAGATTTAAAGTCAATAATCACATTTAAAAAATAACAGTAACAACTTATTTTTCTAAAAGTTTAGCTTTGTTCGTCGAAGAATTTTCGTTTTTTTCAACCTGATTAAAATTACAATTAACAAAAAGAGTAAAAAAATAAATCTGCTCTAGCTTGTGCCCCAGCTTTTGCAGGCTGGTAAAATTAGACTTATAATTAGATGCCGCTTGTTTTATTCTAAGACTGTAACACGATCATGATTAGTGTATGATAATTGGACAACTTTAAACGAAAGTTAACAACTACTGGCTAGTTAATTTACAACAAAAGTTGCATAAAAATTTAAGTTCTAAGTGATAATTTAATATATAGTTATTTGCCTTAACTAAAAGACATTGGACAATTTGTGATAATTTATTAAAAATTACTACTTTTGTTTCTTACAACGCAAAAAAAAAAATTAATAATAGTAAATTGCTTATCTGCTACCACGCTGCAGGCCACAAGGAAGCACAAATTTCCAATCTAGTGAAATATTTAAACAAACTACACGTCATTAACTGCCGTTACGTACGCTAAATATGGTATTTAAACAAAAATTTGGTGGTTTTGCAACCGTCGTAAAAACTTTCAAACAATGTTTATAGATACTTTATTTCAAATGTTTCAACAAAATTTTACTTATAAACCAGGGACAATTCGCGGTTTAAAAATAATGAATTTATTGTTTTGTTTATTATTTTTGTAGTAGTATCCCTAACGGTCTTCCAGTGGTCTTAACCAGTGTATATATATTATTTTTCTCCTGTTAACCTTAGGAACTTAAATAAATTTATCTTTAATACTTAACTTATTTTTGTCAATTAGTACATCTTCACTACGGACATTTCTTTATTACCGAGTTTATTGTATTTTATCAATTTACAATTTTGTAGGGGCATTTGTTTTCTCGGAGGGCCTTGTAACACCGGCGGAACTAGTACTGCCTCAGAGTCACTTGCAACTCTAATAGTCGCAAGACATCGGCTAGTACCCTTTTCAATGCAACGCTTGCTGACTCGTCTCTCACTAAACTTAGAACTTGGACTTAAGTGGTATTTAAGAGAATATCGAAATGTGTGAATATTGGTTTGTACAGTGTGTCCCAACTTGACTTAAATTCTAATTTAAATAACACTCAGTTAACTCACCTAATAATCTAACTATTGCTAATTGTCAGAATGTGAATGAATATCATTATAATTTAACCAACTATTCTAAATAATATTTAAAAGAATAAATAAGTACTATACACTTATAACC
Organism: Thalia democratica; assembly: GCF_965202585.1. Classification (NCBI taxonomy): domain Eukaryota; kingdom Metazoa; phylum Chordata; class Thaliacea; order Salpida; family Salpidae; genus Thalia; species Thalia democratica. Next base: position 69,029,388 of record NC_139165.1, read on the forward strand.
TAACTACCACTAAAAACATTACTAAGTATAATAGTCACAAGAATAAAAAAATACAGTACACTTATAATTTAACTAAAGAATTATACAAACAACTACAAAGTCACTAATTTTTATTCTTAAATAAATAATACAAAGTTGTGTAAATTTAACACAAAACTAAAAAAAAATATTCAAATGTAAAGAAAAAGCAATAAATACTTACAGTTGCTTTAGAATTAACAGAGTGTCACCTTAGTACACCAACCATGTCTTCAAAAACCAAAACACTAATTCATTATGACGTAATTCATTGTATACTTCAAAAGGACGCACCTAGTGTTTTTAACTAATTTGTCCTTTTATAAAAAATGGTCTAATCAACGTTACACATTAATTAAGAAAGTCTATCCGATGATTCTTTGAAAAAAACTTATAAGTTTTTATCGCACTTTCAAGTTCAAAACGTATTCAAGAGTTTTACTCTCTTTGTCTATAAGCTTAAAACATAAAAGACTAACTTCATAAATATTCGTCAGACTCTAATTCCAAAAAGCGTTTTACACAAACTTTATTTTTACTAACGTTGTTGTTTTATACATAACAGGTAAAAACTTCGCTTTTCAATAAAACGATATAAACCTGCACTGCTATCTTATGAGTTTTGAAGTATTTCGAATTTGTTCTTTTTTAATATTTTTAACCGTTTGAATTTTCCTTTACTCATTTTTGTCAACTTACAACACATTTCAATACATTTTCACTGTGGACACATTCTTCAACTTTTGTGTCTTAAAAAGTTTTAATTATGTTTAACTTGACTTTCTACAAATTTTTAATTTCATTTTTTATTTAACTTATGAAACTAAAGGCTGTTGACAAGTCAACTTCCAAATGTTGATTAAGAAGAGATTAAGGATCGACTCTAATTTAGTGACCTTTTGCTCTTGATACGAGCACTCTTTCTAAGTGAAATTACTTTATTCGGCAGATACTCTGGGTTTGGGCTAACCAAACTTTTGGTATAATTGTAGCTGAACATATGTAAAAAATAACATCAAATACCTTTCGTTTTTAATAAATAAATTTTTAAGTATACCATACACTTATCAACTACTATTGTATACAAATGAGCTAAATATTATAATAATAACACTTATTATAGCTTAATAATAGATACGTCATGATATGTTTAAACTTAGTATTTGAAATGAACACTGTTCAGCTAAGAAGTAAACAAGACTTTTTAAGCATAACTAAGTAAGTAAAAACATTGAAATTAAAAAGGGATTTTAATAGACCTAAGTAAAACACATTACGTCCTTTGGTTAAAATTGTGAATTTTTTATAATTTTGTGAGCTTTTCAGAAAGTTTAACAAATTATCTCCAATTGCCGACTAATAGTACTCTATTCAATTGAATACATATTAATTTACTTTAGGTTCCAATAATGGTTTGCCTGTTGCGTACAGTTTGGGAACTTATTATTACCGATTTTAGGAAAAGAAGCTTTGTGCTTATAGTATCTTGATTTAAATTTTCCTTTTGTTGATCCTATAAATTGTTTATAATCGGTTTCAGAAGTATAAACTTTTACTTACTAGATTACGTTAGATAAAAACTGTGTATCAACAGCCCAAAATGGTCTGCTATGTCTTATTTAATAATTTAGACTGAGGTTATACTTGACCCTAAACTTGCATATAATTTATAAACTTGGTAAGAGTACAGTATTTTATTACCGTTATTTGTACATAAAGTAAAATAAAAACTAATTAAAAACGAAACAGCACTATATAATATGCACAATTTTCTGTTTATTTTGTCTTAAATTATAATAACTATTAATACTTTCAATAAAATTTAAGGGCCTTTCATAAGCTTTATTTCTTTCCTAATGTATTCTTTCACTACGTTGCTACCTTTAATGTATAAGGACTATTCAGTAGATCTTTTTCTTACCACTTTATGTGACCCTTGGTACAATTTTCCCTAGTTTTTTTATTGTTGTGTATTTACCGTCGAAGAGGCTTGGCTAATAATTAGATGGTACATTTTTCGTTTTTTTGAACTCGCGGCTAACAACAGCCATGAAACTTACAAACACCGCAGTTTCAAATAGGGATTGTCTGATAAAATTTTAATTCTAACTTATCATGCTTTGTTCTGACTCTTAGCCTGATTTTCTTGTTTCTAATTTAGAGTCTCGAGACTTGTACTAATTTAGATTTCAAGTATTTTTATGTAAACTTACCCATTAAACTATTTCTTGTGGATCCTCTCTTTCGCATCGAAAGCAATTTTTTCTCTTCTTTAGACAGATCATTCTTTGGTTCTACGTAAAACAAGCTGTTTTAAGTAATTACTGAAACTAAGTTTTTGAAATAAATTAAACCTAATAAATCAAAGGCAAACTAAACAATTACATACCTCCTTTTTCAGCAATTCTTAATTTGAATGTTGTATTACCATTTTCTATAAGAAAACAGTTTATAGCATACTTGAAAAATATGATTATTAACAAAGGCTAATTACTTGCATAGGTTTTCTTCTGTATGATAGTTGTACTACTTACTTTTATACTCTTCATTTATTCCAAGATTAAATAAATCTTTTTTAATTTCAACAGTTTTAACTTTTCTCTCAAGGTCACCGTTATTGTCTTCACAATTTCCACCGTCATAAAAACTTTTTATTAGTCGTCGTTTGTTTTTAAGTTTTAGCAAGATGATAAAGTTTATTGCTTTAGTTTAATTACCTAACAACTTAAAAAAAAAACACTGACGCTTTTTAGTTTTCTTTGTCATCTTTAAAAACTGATAATATTATTGTCGTGTAAGCAAGACTCACATTTTAAGACCTCTAACTTTCTTTTAACATTTTTATTAAGAACTTAAATTCGTCACTATCTACTATCTAATAAATACTTTTTTATTTTATAATTGGGTTTGCAAATTTTATATATAGTGTAGTTTTTGTATTTTAACAATAAATTCAACCGTATAATGTGGTAAAACAACATACTTTAACAAATGTTTAACCTTTGAGTAGGTTGATTATTAAAAACTACCTTATTACATATAAATCTAGACTTTTCCTGGTTGAACGCGTTATTTGAAACTGTGATTGTTCTTCCTTGGTATTCAATACCTACTATTATAATAATTTCTACAATACCTACAATCTAATAATAATTTGTGTAACTCTTCTGCTATTTAAAATAGTGTTGTAATCAATTACTTTTCCGTCAAAATGTGACATTTCAGTGACAATTTAAGCTATTCGAAGTTTCTTTTGATTAGGAAAAATACTGTGTTTCAAAACCATGAACAACGGTTCAACGATTGAGTTCGTTGATCTGTTTTTAATATTGTTGTACTTTAAAATATTGACCACAACAGACTAGTTCCCATGTAGTAGTCAATTATGTAATCAATAAATTCAGAAAATTAAAGTTTTTAAATATCATCGGCGTAAAGTTCTTTTTTTACGTTTTTAAATTCTCGATGAAAATATTTTTAAACACACTTTGAAAGTTTCTGTCTAACAAATAAAAACCCGAGTTATTTATATAATCCGTTTTCTTGCTCGTCGTTTAAAAAAACCGTCGAAAATTGTAACTATTTTTCTTTCAAAATCACCGTTATTATCTTTATTATTTCCAGCCAATAAACGAACTTTTGTTAATTTCTCATCGTCTGTTTTTTAAATTTTATTTGATTGTAGAATTTACTGTCATAATTTAATTACCTAGAACATTAAAAGCTTTCATAAAAACACTGACGAAAACTTGGTAATTATCTTTGTCATCTTAAAAAACTGATAATATTTCAAACAAGTTAGCAAAACTCACACTTACCTTAAGGAGTTCGATTAAAATCGTCTCCGTCTTCTAATTCCACATATAAAACTTGTTTTTTGTTGTATTGATTTAGTAGTTTTTGTAATTTAAACGTATAATGTTTTTAAACAAAATACTTTAACAGGTGTTTAACCTTTTGCTAGATCTATTCTCAAAAATAACTTTATTACATTTAGATCTTAAATTTGTTTTCTGGAATTAATGCTTTGAACGCGTTATTTGAAACTGTGATTGATAGTACCACTATTTTCTAATGCGCTTACTAGATCCACTACAAAAAAATCTAAAACTAACAACTAAGAAAAAAAGCACACATAACTTATGCTTAAGCATAACATTAAGTATACTAAAAAAAGTCTAACCTTTTCATTTAGATGCATTGGACTTTAAGATTCATTGAAGTTTTGAGCGGTGACTAAAGTTACACAATATTTATTAAACTAAACAAATAAACTTTTTTTTTGGTCCTGAATTTTATTTGTCGTCAAGATCAATGGTACTTTTTGACATTTTGTCAATTCTTCTTTTATGTATACTTTTATTCATCAGTAAGAAATGAAATAAAGTATCAAATTTGTAAATAAAATAATAACTTTTTCCAATTCTTTTTTTTCTTATTTGAACTATGCAAGTTTTACATAAATTCATAGCACTTGAGCCAGAAATCTCTCGAGTTATGTAAATTTATGTAAAACATGCATAAGTCATAAAGTATAAAAAATAGAATAATTAGTATCTCATTAATATAAATCTTAGTTTAATAAGAATATTGAAAATAAAAATTATTTGAAAAATATTATATATTTGCAGTAAAGCCATGATAAATTTGAATATTTTTGAAAATTTTGTTTGGGACATCTTAAAAAATAAATTAAAGGAAAAATTATTTTCATCATTAAAAAACTTAGTTTAATAAGTAAGTTAAAAAAAAAGTTTATTTTTTATTTTTGGAGAAAAGCTAAAATAAGCAAAAAAAAAGTTTTATTTTGAAGGGGCCCCACTACTAAATTCAAACCCCAATCCAATGGATTTTTTTAAACTAAAGGCAAAGGAGCGTTCTCTAGAGAAAAAATCTAAGTTAGCTTTAAAGATAAGAAAAATAATTGGATCTAAAGTTTGGACATTTTTTATACTGCAAAAAAAAAACTATTCGAGCTAAAGTAAAACCCTCTTTATAAAACTATTATCTGGTATGTATGGTTACATGACTATTCAAATTCGGAAAATTCAAATTCCGAACATTCTAATTCTTAAAATAATCTGTAAAAGACTATATCTCAAAAAGTTATATAAATTTTAAAAAAATAGATGTGTAGACCTTATTTAAATCTACAAGCCACTTTTTTTTTTTGCAAAGTCTTAAATATTTTTTAAGATATTGCAAAATTACTAAAAATAACTTTGTTTTTACTTTATTTAAGCCATATATCAAAAAATATTCAATGTTTTGCAAAAAAAAAAATTGTTTGTAGATATTATTAGGACCTTCATATGTAATTTTTATATTTGACTAATATACATTATATTTTAGTTGTGGCAATTTGAATTTTTTTTAAGAATTTGAGTTGTAGTGCACCCGTTATGTATTGTGTAATAAATATATTTTCATCTTAAATAACTAAATTATACTTTTTACTTAAGGAAAAACTTCTTATGTATCTACAGGAATCTATGTGTAATATATAAAAAATAATTAATAACTTTTGTATATTGTGTTACATAAATGAAATTTTCTTTTTTTAATTGTAAGGTATTATAAATGTTTAATAAAAACGACATTATTTTTTTTTAACAAAGGTAGTCATATTAAAAGTATTTCCAAATTCTAAAGATTAATATAAAGTAATTTACACTTTGTATAATAAATAGTAAATTATTTTGTGTAAACATTTTAGTAAAATTTATAATAACTGGTACTAGTTGAATTTTTTTTTAATTACTTAGCTTAAGTAATAAAAACTACTAAACTGAAAATTAATTTGTACTAATTATAAATGTTGTAAGTGTTTATATAACTTTATTTTCAAATTAGTTTAATTAATTAAACAGAATATGTATTTATTCAAAAGTTAATATTAAAAATGTAGATTTAAAACATCAATTACTAAGTACTATTGTATATAAAAAACAGTTTTAAAGAAAATAGAAAAAAAGTTACTTTTTTATTAAAGTTAAAGTTAGTTAAAAATTTTAACGTCTTTTTGAATAGGATATAAACATAATAACTTTTAAGCACAAAATCGAATATGATTGAGGTAGTTTATGAAGTGAAGCCTCCCTAAAAGCAACTGACGTTACTTAACTCCACAAACAGTTTTAACATGTTAGTTGAGATAAAAAAAATATTCTCATAAAAATATATAAAAAGCTAAACATTGTTGCTTTTTGCGTAAAATTATTAAAGTTAAACTTATGTTATAAATAGGTTACACATTTAAATACTTAGATATTTACATGTATACAAAACCCAGTGTATAAATAAAAGTAAATGTCAATTTAATGAAGAATTTTAAAAATATTAGTTAAGCTTTTTATGTACTTTTTTTTATAATAAAAAGTTTTATCAATTTTATTAAATTTTTCAGATATAAGAAACTTATCAAATAAGTTTTTTTTTTCAAAAAGCATTTAGTTACTTTTTCTGTTCCTAAGTTATAATAATACTAAAACTAAGACAAGATGTTTTTCAGTACTACAAAGTCATATATGTTTTGGTACATAAACTTTTGTTTTCAAGGATGTATTAAACACAGTTAAAAACATTTATTTGTAATTTAAAGTATTAAAAAACATTTACTACTTGAAGAAAAACTATAACTTACTAAAAATTTTGTCAACTAAATTATGTTATTTTTTAAAAACAAATAACAACTTCCATATACAATTTTTTAGTACATGAATAATCAATTTTGAATATAAAGTCAAAAAGTATGAAAAATACAATTCTTTGGCCTACAAACAAACACCTACATACTTTTTCACACCTCCAATTTTGTGTGCAATTATTTATTATGTTTTAGGTATTTCAAAGTATAAGTGCTTCGAGAAGAATCGCTATGATAGCTTTTTGTTTTGTATAAGCAAGATAAAAAGTAAAACCTAAACTTTTGAAACACAATAAGCACTAGACTGCATCGCCCAACCATTAGTAACATTATGTGACACTGTTATTTTATAATGGTAAAGCATATAAGTTGAAAATTAACGAAATATTTTTACTAGTAAACACAAAAAAAGAAAAAAAAAAAAAATTGTCATTTTTTGTTTACTGCAAGTATATTTTTAATAGTATAATATTTTGTTTTGAATAAGAACAATGGTTGTTTTTACTTTAAGAAAAAAAGCTAATTGTGTGTGAACTAATAGGAAACATTTTTAAATGCAATAAAAAAACTAAGCTTAGTAAAGCAAAGAGTTTTGTTTCTTGTGTAAGCTCATAATTAGATAAAGACGAATCTTATACAACTTGTTACACAGTGACAGTGGAAAAATTACATAAATTTTGTGCAATATTATATAACTTTTATGCAAAGGAGAGCATACTAAAGATTAGACTCAATCTTTTGTATTAAATAAGACAAATTTTACATGTTAATGCTAATAATACCTTTTTTTATATAATATCATCTTACTTAGTAATTTTAGAATTATTTGCAAATAAAATATTTCTCTTTACATTTAATCAAAAAATAAAAAATAAACAACGTTTTTCACTTATAAGTTAAAACAGTTTAATTTGCTTGTAGTTTTTATTAAATAAGCTTACTCTTTTAATATTAAATTAAATAGTTTCGTTTAGTTTCTCCTTAATAATTAACTTTACTTTAAAAGCAAAAAATTAATTAAAATTTTTGTTTACATACTAATTCGTGAGAAGTTATGTGCAAATAGTATTCTCAAATTATTTAAAACTAATTTTTTGCTTTAAATTTTCAAAGTGATGTCATAAAACTGTATAATATAGTACATGTATTTTTAGGTAATTAATTATGATTTTAAATCTATCATTTTTTTTTGCATACAGCATTAGAATCAAGTTTTTAGCGTGAAAAGGTTAAATAGTTAGTTTGTGACATAAGTAGTTACTAACAAAAAAATAAGTAAAAGATTTATTTTAATTTGTTAACTTGGAAGTGTTTAGTAATATTTTTATTTTTGTTGAAGTAAAAATTTTATTTTTAATTGTGTTTACTTAACCGTAAATTAACAAAACACTGAGTGTCATTAATTTTCTAAGTGTTTGAAAAGGGGACTAGAATTCAATGACAGTTAAAAATAACATAGAAAAAATATATCTATAACTATTATTTAAGGTCTGATTCTATTTTTCTTAATATTTTATAGGTCAAATTAAATAGTTCTTATTCCTATCTACTTAACCTCTCCAGAAATTAAAAACATATTGAGTCATCATTTTTAACATAGGTAGGAGTAGGATATAAATGTTAAACATAAAATTAAAATCAGTTACCAATGTACATAGTGTTTAAGAGAAATATGAATGATCGGAATTAAAACAATTAACGTTCCTTTTACAAAATTAATATTAATTGTCCTGGACAAGACATTAAAAAGTATCTCTGGTATGCGATTCGATAACCGAAAGGTTTTTTCGTGCACCAGGTCTTAGGACCAAATACTTTGAGCGTCTTTTTGTCCTTCAACAGACTATATAATATATATATATACCTAGTCGAGATATAATGAACTAAACGTAAAATACATATTTGTTTGTTTAAAATAAATACGTTAGCTTTAAAGGCAAGGGAAAAATAAATGTTAAAGTTTTGAGTTTTTTAAACGATGCCACAAATAACTTTTGGGGCTGAGTTAAAACCCTTTATGTTTACCTAAACACAACTTAACTTAACAATTAAGTTAATGTAAAAACTTAACTTACTTACTTAACAACTTAACTTTACATATTTTAACACATTTATACTAAAGTCCATTTTAGACTACAGCTTAAAATTGCAATATATATACATCATTTACCTACGAGCATAAAGTTAATTTTATAGGCAAATTTATTATTTTTTCAAAAAACATAAAACTTTAATGTCAATTATTTTCCTTATCTTAAAAGCTATCTAAAAATTTTTTTTTATTTTAGAGAACGCACCTTTGTCTTTAATTTAAAAAAATATATATTTGGTTTGGGGCTGGAATTATTTCATGGGGTCCCTCCAAAAATAAAGGTTTTTTTTTTGTTTTTTTTCATGAAAAGGTATTAAAACCAAAAATAAATATTTTTTTTTTATATTTTATTTTCTTTTTCCCTTAGTTTGCATGTTATTTAAATTCTTAGTTGTTTATTTTATAAATAATATCCAATTTAATTTAAATAAAATAATTTAATTAGATTTGTTGTAATTCACATTCTTATTAATTATTTTTTTCCTTTTATCAATTTTTTATCTAGGAAATGGCCAAAGCAAATGATAGTGTAGTATACATCATTTTGATTTGGGGCCAAATCGTAAAAAATATTAACATTATTTATAAAATAAACATTTAAGAGTTTAAATAACATGCAAACTAAGGGAAAAAGAAAAAAAAATATATAAAAAAAATATTTATTTTTGGTTTTAATACCTTTTCATGAAAAAAAACAAAAAAAAACCTTTATTTTTGGAGGGACCCCATGAAATAATTCCAGCCCCAAACCAAATATATATTTTTTTAAATTAAAGACAAAGGTGCGTTCTCTAAAATAAAAACAATCTTTTTTATATTGCTTTTAAGATAAGGAAAATAATTAACATTAAAGTTATATGTTTTTTGAAAAATTTATAAATTTTCCTATAAAATTAACTTTATGCTCATCATTTACCTGTAGTAGTTAAAGGATAAATCTTTTGTAGTAAGAATATCTGGTATTTCATAGTTAATTATTGAATGCTCAAAAAAATTGGCCCAAGGACAATTTGTACAAAAAAACCTTTTGCTTATCGAGTCATAAACCATGATTACTGTTTAATGTCTTGTTCCTGGACTAATTTTTACAGAAAAAAAACATACATAATTTTTTTTTGTGGCAGAAGTATTTTTTCAAGGTTTTATATTCTTAACTAAAGAGATGTCAAAGTAAAGAAAAACAGTGATTAGACTTTATAAATTAAGCAAACTGATGATTTATTTGTGTTAAGAAATAATTTTTTTTTAAATAAACCACATATGAAATGGACCTCTTTATAAAGGATAGTTGACCATAAAGTTCGGGTGAAGTCACACAAAGTATGGAGATGAAAATTTGTACACTTACTAATGACAACCTAGGTCTTTCCATTAAAATTTTTTAAGGCAATCCATTGAGTAATTATGACGTCACACCAAAATTGCGTTTAAAGCAGAATGAAGTTTGTGTGACAAAGTTACTGGATGTATGAAAATGAAAATTTGTATTATTCAGAACTATCCTTTATTTATCCTATAACTATCCCTTGATTAGATGTGCATCACATATGAATGCCGTTTAAAGTATTATAATTGTTTCATTATGGACAAAAAGGAGTTTCTCAATTTTATTTTATTAAGTTTTAACTAAGCTAAAAGTTGCTTTTTATAAATTTAAAAAACTAAAAATTATTTTTGAGATATAGCCGGTCAAAGTCGGAGGCAACACTTGGTTCCTTATGGGAGGCGCAAACTAAAACTGCAAAAAAAGCTATTTCATTAAAAATATATCTTCTACTACATTTTTTGAGATAATTTAAATACATTTAAATGAAATTATTTAAACATAACTTGTTTTTACACAGTGTCTGGATTTTAAAGAAAATATATAAACATTTTTTTGGAGTAACTGAAAAAAAAGCTGATAAGTCAATTGCTAGATTTTTTACAGATTAAAACCATATATTGTTTTTTTGTTAAACTAAACCATGTTAGTTAAAATTTAACTTTAAAGAAAATAAATATGTGCTTTTTTATGTCTAGCTAACATCACTTGGTCTCATCTGATAACAATTTATTGTTTCATTCTATAAAAAAAAAAAACAATTTAGGTTTTAACTTTACAATGTTGATAAGTGTTCAAAGTTAATAAATATCAGCGTGTAGACATTTTTTGAGACACTTACATTTATTTTTGATACACCCTGTATAAATAATACACAGTGCAATGTGCATGTATTAAAGCTTTAAAATATATGATTAAACATATTATTTGTTTCTAAAATGTTTATTTAGTATATAATTATATGATTTTATTGACACATTAAAATATAGATAAATTAAGAGTTCATTATGGGGTTATCAAGTTTTTGTCTTGGTGACTCTAATTTGCTTGTACACATATTTGTACTTCTTTTTGGAGCTGGAGCCTGGGTTGCAGTAAACGGAATATGGGTGGAACTACCTGTCATGGTGCCAGTTTTGCCAGAAAGTTGGAATCTTGCATCTTACTTGACAATCATTACCCAAGCTGGTAATTTAGGACCTATCATTGTAACCTTGATGCAGGTAAATTTTATGTTGTATAAATTTGTTAAAATCATTTAATTATTCTAGTAAAAAATACTTAATAAAAAATATTTTTAAGTGAACACTTCCAATGTTTCATATGTAAAATTAGCAAAAAAAATTGCCATAAATAGAATTTTTTTTTAGTTAAAAGATTGTAAATTTGTAAAAATAAGGTGTTATAAAACTATTAGCTGTTAATCAAAAATGACTTCAAATTTACTGACAGTTGTTTGCTGCTGCAACCCTTAGTCTACACTTAAAAGCAAGAAAAATGTATTTGTGTTGTAGCAAATAAATAGTATTATTAAATGATAATAAATTGTTTTAATTTTGGTTTGTATTTTAAAAATGAATTAATTGATAATAGTTAGATTTTTTAAGTTCTAGATGTGTACTATCTTAAAATAAGATCCTTTTAGAAAAAATTAGACAAGGTCTGAGATTAAAATTTTATATAGGTTTTGTTAATTTGTTTATTTATATTTGATACTATTATGAAACTTAGTAAGTTTTTAAGTAATTCACAGAAAAATTTTTAAAGACTTTACCTGTTATTTAAAGAACATAATTAAAAAAAATCCTACAAACAATCCTTCTCTTTTTAAGCTTTAAATGTTTTTGGAATAGTTTCAGAAACAATTGTATATATTTAGAGATGATATACCCCCAATATTCATAAACAGTATTTGAAATTGGTAAAATTTACAACTAAGTAGTATTTACAAGTAGTAAATTAGGTAGCTTTTTATACTTTTTCAATTTCTATTAAAACGTAATGTAAATCCTTGATGTACTATCTGTAATTGCCAATACAAGGAGTCAGTACTATAGCTATAAATCAACAAATCATATCATTTAATTTTATTTGTGAAGCTAATTGTTTCAAAACATTATTTGTCCATAATTAATTATTGTAGTAGACTTATAGTAGCAATACTGTAATATGCATATTTAACAAATAGCTTAACTAATAGATCTAATTGTGTTAAATGTAATTTTAGAAGTAATATAATTGTAATTGTTTAGATTTTTTGTCGAAGAAGACTAAATGAAAGAAGGTGGATTTATTTCATTTTGTTATTGGGCTCATGTGCATGTTTTTGCTTAATTTTTGTTTGGGACCGTACTGTCATGTTTGGTTCATCAAATCACAGTCTACCATTATTCATATTATGGTTAGTTTGTTTTTAAAATTATTATCTCAAATCTAATTTGTAAGATAACTTTTCTTAACAAATAGTTTCTTTTTTAAATTTGATTAACAATAAACATACAACAGCAATAATATTTTGATATAATTTAATTTAAGGGTATACTTCTTATCTGCCTTTAAAGTTTATACACTCTATCAACTAAAGCTAGTTTTTATGGTATTATATTTTATAAGAAATTATTTAGAAGAAATCAGGGAAATAAGTATATATGAGTTTAGTTTTGAAGCCTTTTAAAAATTCATTAAGATTAAAAGTTTTAACATTTTACATTAATGAAACAATAAAATAACATTATTAAAAGGATTTTAATTTTCATACTTAAAAAATCCTTGTGGCTTATATTTTGCAAGTGTTCCACCTTATCTATATTAGTTTTAAGTAAATCCTATAATGTAAGGTTAAAAAATAACGAAAAATCTCACTTAATACTTATTAAATGTTCAAATACTTTTTGATTGTCAGTAATACTTGACTATTATTCATAAGTTTAAATTTTAGATTACATTCAAATAAATTATTACTATAATTATGAAAATAAAAATCAATTTTGAATAATTAACAAAACTCCTATGATTTTAAACAAATATGTAATTTTTAAAAATAAGAAGTTTTGTTGTTTATGGATATTGTATGCAAAATTCAAATACTAAAGTAATTATTTTAAGTAACAGAAGCACAACAGTCCTCAAGTAATTACATTGAAGACTGCAAATGAAAATGACTAGCCTTTATTTTCAATTGTTTTTTTATTTTATACTAATATTTAGCTTTTTTATTTTACTGTAATAATTCCAATAAGAAGCTTACCTTTTGGTGTTAAAGCTAATGATATAAAATAAGAAAAAAAATTGAACTTAATAAAATTATATTGTTTTATACAGGTTTTTTATTTCTTTTGTTGACTGTACATCTTCAGTAACATTTCTACCATTCATGAAAATGTTTCCCAGTTTGTTTTTGACAACTTACTTTATTGGAGAAGGTCTAAGTGGTTTTATTCCCTCTGTGTTTGCTCTTATTCAAGGTGCCTCGGATACAAATTGTAAAAATGTTTCATATTTTGACAGTGCAACCAATTTAACAACATGGTCTATACAGGCTGTTCCACTTGATCCTAGGTTTTCAGTTTCTATATTTTTTGGCTTGGTTTTTTTGATGATGGTAATTTGCTCATCTGCGTTTTTGATTCTTAACCATTCCAAGTTGTGCAAAGCTTTGCATATAATCAGAGAAAAGGATGATTTTGACGTTTATGAATCTGTTGAACTACAAAACACAGGAGAGTCTAAGCAGCTTGACTGTTGCGGTACTGAAATTAAGACTCAGGGTTTGAGTTCAAGAGCAGGCCTGCTAGAACCTGTAAAGTCTCTCAGCCACAAGGAGTACATTTACTATTTAGTTATTATTTTCATAGTTAACGCCCTATCTAATGGTGTTTTGCCTTCATTGTCAACTTATTCTTCCCTTCCATATGGTGAAACTCCGTACCACTTAGCACAAGCGCTTGGAAACATGGCTAACCCTACTGCATGTATCATTGCTCTGCTGGCTCCAATTTCTTCTGCAGTTGCAATTGGAGTATGTTTTCTTGCAAGTCTCGGTTAGTTTTTTGTAATAAATTGTTTTGAAACTGAAACCGTGTTTATCAGGTTAAATTAAAATATAAGTGAGGAGTTATTAGAATGTGTTGTGTGTACTTATTTTAATGATTTTTTAACGAGTTAAACAAATTAAGTGTAATTCATGGTAAAAAAATAATTTAAATCAAACTATACTTTACTATTATTTTTAAAGGATGAAAGAAGATAGCTTACAACTTAAGTTTTCCTTGATTTTTATTATTTTAAACTTGTTAAAACTGTAAAATTGGCAGTAAAATTTTATTGTTTACGAAAAATTAAAGCAATTTATTATTTTAAACCTAATATCATTTTGATATATCTATGTCATTTTTGAACTGAGACACTTTACATAATTTTAACAATATTATTTTTTCTATTTTCTTGAAATCTTCTTTAACATAATAGCTGATATACAATGTATAATAGAGCTCTTCTAAAATTCATAGTGGTTTATATATTTATTAATAATTTATTTTATTAGATAAATACTGAGACATTTAGGACTCCTGAGTTATTTGTATTTTAGTACCTAAAAGTGTAAGATATTTTAATAAATATGGTTACCATAAATCCAAATGTTTATGAGTAGCCAAGACACCGATTTTTTGTAACCAAACTAACATTATTATAAGCAAAAATTTATTTGCAGGTTTTAGTGCATTTTTGTTGCTGTTGGCAATTCAGAGTCCATGTCCATTGTTTGTAAACGAACCTCATGGTGCTATTTTAATGGTAAGTAAAGTAACTTGTTAAAATTTTATAACAATATATTTTAAATTATAAAGTTTTATATAATTTTACTTTAAATGAGTAGAACATAACCAGTTTTCAAAAGTCTAGTACAAAGCTTAATTGTGGAATTCAGTATAGATAGTGTTAAAAACTCTCTACTTTTTTATTTTAATAGCTTAAAACATTTATAGTTATAAAAGTATTTAACCTTGGTGAAAAACAGAAAGACGAAACTTTGGTTTGTTTTTATTTTTCAAGATAATTTTTTTTTAATTTAGAAATTTAATTTGTTTTTAAAAGAAGTATATTGTTATTTGTTGAGACTTGTATCTAGAACACTCATTTTAATAATAGAATTTACTTAAAAAATTACCTCTTTTTGTTTAATAATAAAAAAACTGAATATACATTATTATTTTTTGTGTTTAGTTAAATAAAATTAAACGACGGTTTCCCAATATGGGTGATTTCAATAAGTCGGGGAAAATAACTTGTAAAGGGGCGATTTTGAATTTTTTGAAAATAGGAGAAGTTAGTAAAGCAGCTAATTACACTAGATATTCTGACGTTTGGGAAATTCGAAGCTTACACTAAATGTTTTGGGGTTTGAAATGAAGAGCAAATATAAAGTGCAGCTTTGAGCTTGGGTACCAGTTTAACGTGTAATTTTTTTCCAGTTTAGAGTGTACAGATTTCAATCACCTATAAAACTACTATACTAGATAATCTGTGGTTTTGATGGAAGAGTAAAGAAAATGAGGACGATAACTAGTAAAGCAGCACAAATAATTTATTGTAGATATTTTAGGGTTTGAAAAAAGGTCTATACATTTCATGGGAAATTCAAAACTTACAGTAGATATTCTTGGGTTTGTAATAAATAAGGGAATCATTTTCTAACTTTCTGAAAAAGGAGCGGTTACGAAAAAGAGTTTAGGAAATCCTGGTAAAATCTAATAACTTTTTTTTTCTACAACTTAAACTTAGCTTAAATTTTCATACTTTTAACCAAATGACTGTTTAAAAAGATTTGTATCATTTGTTTTTATTAGTTTCTTAGATTATATAGAAAAAGTTATAATATAAATGCTTTTAGAAATATATAAGCATAGTAGATAAATAAAATTGTGTTATATTTTAATCTAATAAAGTATAAAACAGATTTGACTTTGTTCAAATCGCCCACCAATGGAATGCCCTATAGCAAATTTTTAAGACCGGTTTTTGTTTAAGGCAATAAATTTTATTAAAAAAAAAACAGTTTAATAATTTCTAACTAAAGTTTGTTCACTCTTTTTGTTTTCCCTTTTCATACTTAAAAAACAAAGTAAATGATACAAAAGATATTTAAAAAGAAAGTTTTTTATAAATAACAAAAAAGCGAAAGTTACTCAAAATAAGTTTTTTGTGATAATTGTTTTACTATTTTTCTTGGAAAAAGCAACATTACCATTAGTCTATAAAAATTCTTATGATAGATAACATATAGAATTTTTTTAAATGCAAAGTTATTTAAGGGACATCTTAGATTAACGAATTTTAAGTTGTAAACATTATAATCACTGTAATAATCATTTATAAATACCATTACCTTTTTTAAGTATTAACAGCTACAGTTTTAGATTCTATAATATATTAAACTAAATGTATTAATAGTACTTATGCTAAAATTATAAGTTTTATAAAGTTATGTGCTTAAAAAAAAATATTACTTAAAAAATAGATGGCTCAAATAATTTTGATGTGTCATTATTATTATCATAAATTTTACAAATGAATTTGAGTGTTTAAAAATTTTTAACATTTTTAATAAACATCATTTTCCAAAATATTAATCCAAAATTTAATGTTTTTATTTAGATAGTTTTTGTATTATTTACTTTTTGGGTTAACTTGTATAAATACATTGCTTTAAGTTTTTTTGGTTTTTAATCAAACAAACAATTTTTGTTCTCTTTTCTGGAGTTGTGTTTATTTCAAAATTAAACAGCATTGATCATTTTCAAAACATTATAAAAACATATGAGTTTAACTAACACAACTATTAGACATAAGAAGCAGTAAAAATTAGTTTACTAGAAATGTTGCAATGCATTACTGCATTGTCATGTTTTTAATGAGCATTATACAACGTACTGCCCCTATATAAACAATCAGTGTCTATAGTAGTCATACTCATATATATAGTTTTTATAAGAACTAATGTTGTTTTATGAAAAATGGTTAGAGTTACAAATAATCGACTTAACACTTTTTATCATGTTTTCATATTTAAATAAACCGTAGGCAGCAGCTGTTTATGATAACTTATCTTTGCTTCAACTACTTTTGTCACGTTTTAAAAAGTTTATATTCCTCATTTTGTTTTAAATTAACAGTGTGCGTTTACTTTTTATATGACATTGCACTTTTGCATGTATACTTCTTTCTGTAAACATTAAAATTAATTTAAAATCCGCAACGTTATTGTTATCGAATATAAAGTGCAAATATTTAAACATTTATTCTATTGAACCAAAACAATGATAATTGTTCGTTACTTGACTGCTTTCCAATTTTTTATGTAACACTTCAGAATATGAATAACAACTTTCTAGCTAATTACTACTTCTTATATAAGAAACAAAATCAAATGAATTCCTTGGCATTAAACGAGTTGACATTACTTCAGTCTCACGCAGATTGATAAATTATTATCTTATGTGTTGCAATAATTTACATTCAGGTACATTGTAAATTGCACTCTCTTACTTTACGTTTAGGAACTACAATTGTTTTAGAAAGTATTTAAACATAGTATATACAGTTGTGAATTACGTAATTTACAAAAAGTTTTTTTTTTCCTAACTTAAATAATCTAAAAAAAGTAAACACAGTTCATAAGCTTTAATTTGATAACAATAAAGTTAAAAAATTTACAAAAAAAAAACAAAAATAACAGCCTGTTTTTTAATTATACCAGGTCGCCGGGCAGATACTGTGGGTGGGAATGGCCTCGTATGTGAAAGTGTGCGTGGCTCAAGTCTTCCGCGAAAGGGGCCACAAACACTCCCTGCTCTGGTACGGGGCAGTGGTCCAACTGGGCAGCATGACCGGGGCGTTCAGTTTGTTTCCAATCGTGCAGGATGGAACGTTCAAAAGTGGAAACTCATGTGCCAACAACTGCGCATAATCGGTTTGTTTTCTTCCGGGTGAGTTGCTCTCTTTCTAAAAGCTATGCACAGAAGCGAACTGTTTTCATGCGGATATTTAAAAGTATCTGTAGAAATTTTCTGACTGGAAAAGTAATCAAAAAATATGTTTTATAAAGATTTTCAGTACAATTTCTTAAAAAAATGTTTTAGTAGAATGCTGCTTTTGTTTTTTAGTAATCACATAATGGAATAAATTTAATAAAAATGTTTTTTGATAAAATATATAAAACTAATTTTAACACTTTAGTATTTTTTGAATTGATTATATATTTAAGTTTTCTTTTCATTTTCTCTAAATCGTATTAATTTGTAGTCTTTTTATCATTTAGTGTATTTTTAAATTCATGTTTTTTGTACTTTAATAATATAATTAAAAAATTATAAAAAACTTTAGTTCAATGAATCAAAAAAGAATTCTAATCATAATCTTTGTTTTTGAAATATAAATAATCTATGTCTTAAAGTTTCCATTGCCTAACATTAAAAGTCTAACAAATATCAATTGATCGATAAATAAAAAAATCACTTTTTTAATCAACTTTATAGCGATAAAAAACCTATGTGAAACAAGTATTAAGCTTTTAAACTGTTTAATTTAGATAGTAAGATTTATGTTTTATATGTTTTTATACTTCATTTCAGGGTACAAGTGTTTAATACGAAAAACAACACATTTATACATAAGTTTAAAAACGTATTGCTATTTCAACCTTAGATCACTTTCTAATATTTTCAATTATAAGTCTTATTAAGTTTCTTTCTGCAACGGTATGTGGTTTACAATTTTTTACAAATTGAATGTTCATTTATAGAATTTTAAACTTTTAGATTTTTTTATATCTGTGTTTACAAGTTTATCTTTTGTCTTTTTTTACGTAGAAAAGTGCTGAAAGTGATCGTGTTGTTGTTAATTTTGAAGTGTCAAATTGTTGAAATTAAATTGAAAAAAAAATGTTAGTCCTTAAACAAAAATATATATATATATATAATAGGCTTCATTTATTTTTACTAAATCATGATACGATGTAAAACTTCACTACTCATAAAGATGCGTTTTTACTACTATTTAAAATCTCAATTGATCAATATAACATTTTTTTTTAATACTTTATAATTTTCTTTAAATTTGGTTGTAATGAAATGTTTAGAACTCAACAAATTATTTAACTTTAGAAAACATATGTAAAATCTAACTGAGAAATTAATGTACCATTACAAAGTGTATCGCACACCAAATGTCTGCGCACAGTATTTATAATTTAATATCTGATAGGTTTTTACACATGCTTTTATATTAGCCACCTATATTAAAACTAAATTTTTATCAACTTATGTTACTAAACACTTATTATAGGAATAAATTTTTATGATATTTTCGTATGTTACAAAATGAAAAGCAGTTGGTACATTGACCAGATCTATTTTCTAAGAACTAAATAACACTATTTCACTAAATGTAGTGAGATTACTTCCTTATGTAAAGTACTTAGCACCTTTTATGCAACAACAAACCTTTTTAAAACCTATTCATGCAAAAATAAGGAACTCATGATCAAGACTTTAGAAAGTTTGGTATGTAGCTAATCAACAGGTATCAACGTCTAAACTGGAATTATAATTTAAAGATTGACCAATCACTTATTAGGATATTTAGCGGTTTCAAATTTTTATGCAACAACAAATTACATAACAATTCAAGTATCCATTCATGCAAACATAAAAATTGAAACCCATGACCAGTTTGTAAGAATTATAAAACGGTTTAGTAAATGTAAAGGAAGTTAAAATATATATTTATGTAAGGTTTAGGAAAACTTATTAAGAAGCTAATCAATCAAGTTATAATTCACATTTAAGTTTTATTTTGAAATATTTTGAAGACCTTTTTAATAAAAATTTTGTATAGTAGGTAAAAAAATCACAAGTCTTATTAAATGTTGTCAGTATATAATCACTTTTCAAAATTTAACTAATAACTTTTTGTAAAGGAAGTTAAATGGTCTATGTTAAGGAAGAATGAATTAAGTTTTTAGATTGCATTCAATTATATTTTGAATAATCAAGTAAACATTAAACCAATAAGTTAAATATAGAACTTACTACAAAGATACATATTGATTAAATTCTCGTTACTAGACTACTATTATTGTAAATCAAAATTATATACTTGATGATTGTACTCAATATATAGTATTGGTTTTTAAGAATACCTGAAATTACATTTAAAATATTTTAATATTAATTTAGTCATACTTGATGAATACAAAACAACTTTTCATTTTAAACTATTTTTTATGGAAAAATCACTATTTAAACAAATATTGAATTATAAAGTATAACATTAAGTCTAAAAAGCAGTTCAACTTATAAGAAAAGTTTTGATGTTGAAAAACAAAAGATAGAAGACTGTAGTTTCTGTAAAATTAAAGTTTTAACCTGTGAAATTTTTGGTAAATGCTGCAAATCTTAATTTCTCTAATCCTCGAAATTAGCTGCTATTAGAAACGAGTGTTTCATGTGTTATTAACTATAATCCCTTACGTTGATGACTATAAAAAAACGATAATTAGTTTAGAAAGTTGTATGCTTAGAAAAAGTATCTTAATATATATTTTTTTAGTTTTTGAAACATTTATTTAAAAACAACTTTAGGTGACGCAAAACATCAATTTTTTATAATATTTTAACATTACAGCTTTAATAGCTAAACTGTGTTTAAGAAGTGTTTAGCAACAGGATGAAATCGTAGAAAAAGAAGAGTTAAAGAATAAAATAAGTTATGTAACTAAATTGCTACTAGCTCAAAGTCCAACATAAACTTAATCATAAATTATTTTTAGTAATCTTTGAAAAAATTAATATTGTAATTAAGTTTGGTTTAGTTTTTTTCTATACTTATGTGCTTGTTCATTCAACTGGTTCAGTTTAAGTAAAAATAAATATAACTGTAGCATTCAAAAACGCTCAAACTACTTTTTTTATGAATTACTCTAATGTGCCTTACTGTGGTTAGAAATTCAACTGTCTAATTTTGCATTGAATGAATTATCAAAATCTCATTCTTCTTTACTAAGTTAGAAATTTAAAAACATAGTCAATTTAAACGATCAACAAAGTTGTGCTTTCATTAATCTAGCTTACAATTAAAGTGGTACTAATTGATAAACTACAGTGGTGTTTAAAAGTTAGTTATCATTGTAAACTATAATAATTAAATATCACTATGATCTAAAGCACAACGTATAAAAGTATAAATACAATAGTGCATGTGATTAAGTATTATTGTTTAGTAAGTATAAAAATTTGATTTTTCTTAACATTTTAATAGCTGTAAAAAGTTTTCATAAACTATACTGTTTTAAAAGGGTCTTTGAATTAAAGCTGGTTTTATTGTATTTGGAATCTTTTTAAACACAAGTTTTGTAAATGGTTTTTTAAAATATAAATGAGTTTTATATTTAAAAATGTAATATCTACATGTAAGAATTGAAGTATATTCTCGCTTTTTTGTAAACTATCATTTACAAATAATAAAAGTTATTTAGACAATATTTTTTAAAACTAGACTAGTGTATTCTTAAAATGTAGCTTACTTGATTTAATTTTTATCTACGGATATTCAGTATAACTCCTCGGTATAACTTGTTTCTTGATTAATAAGAAGTTTGTATTAGCTTTATCAATAATTAGATTTTTAGCTTTTATTTTCATGACTAAACTTTTACGCAAAGAAAACAAATAAAAATAAAGCAAATAAAATCATTTGAGTTCGTTATCGTCCAAACATATTATTTGATATTTTCATGTTGATTAAAATAATTTCTTATCACTTATAAAACTTAATTACATTCTTTTCAAAATTTTTAACTAAATTATAGAAAAATAAAATTGTTATATGTATATAAAGTCTGAAAACTAAGGATAGCTAAAACTTTATATTTCTTAAATATTTTTTTTGAAAATGTCCAAATAAAAAAAAACAGTTAAAAGTTTATGTATTAACAACTAAAAACTTTATTTTTTAATTAATTTTAAAGAGTTTTACTTTTGTAAATTACAAGTAGCACATATGTTTTAAAATGCATTTAACTTTAAACATTGGTATACACCACTTTTTTCATATTTTTACAAATAAAAGAAAGTGTTTGAAAACTTTAAATAAATTAATTAATACATCAAATCAGTGATTTTTATAGATATATATAATATTTGTTATAAAATAAGCGAAAGTATCAGTATTTTTAAGAGCACTGTTCTTTTTATATTTTTATCATTTTGTAATGTTTTTAAGCAAATGGCAATTGGTTTTTATAAATTTTAACTATAATTTTTGTATTAAATAAAAGTCACTTTTTATTGTGTTAAAAGATTTTGTAAACAATTAGCGAAATTTAAAATAGTTTTCGTATTTCTGTAGATCATTTGGCTTAACTACATTTGATTCATAATTAAATGACTTAACTTAAACATATTTTTTTCTTGTAGTTTTTTGAATTTTTTTAATTTTTAAGCCGAATTGTTAAAAAGAATGAATAAATTAAAATGGTATCTGTACACTTTTGTGCTTTTTTTTTTCTTTAGCTAAAGGAAATTTGAAATGAATATTTTAATGAAAGTTATTTCTGGTTTTTATTTAATTTTCAAAAAATATGTATAGTATATAAACATACAAACATTTCTTTTAAAATGTAGACATTAAGTTTTTTAGTATTCTTTTACCAGCTAAAGCAATGTTAATTACTTTTTTTCTACTCAAATTATGTAAAGGTAGAAGTTTTTATGTGTCCGAAAAATTAACCATTTGACTTTATAATTTTGTAGTCACAACCTGCTTAAAATTTTACTGTAAGTTTCTTGTTGTATAGCTGCTTATATTTTTGAAACTATGATTTACAATAAGTTGCTTAGTACTTTGAAAGCATTCATTTTCGTGTAGTATTTTATACCTAAGTCTTGTTTATTATATAAAGGTTCAAAGACCAAATATTCTGTGCCTTCTTTTTTCTATAGTTCAATATTATTGGAAAAGTTTTAATACAAACAATGTATTTAATTATTTCCGTGTTTATAAATAAGTGAAAATAGGCGTTGATAATAAAATTCTATTCAATTAATTTTCATATTTGAAATTTGTCTGATATTACATAATAGTAGGAGGATAAACAAAAGTTTTATAATTTTGAACGTCAATTTAAGTACTTATTAATCTAATTTTATTAGAATTATATAACAGTTTGTAAAATTAAAACTGCAGTGCAACAACTTTTGTATTTAACTTTGTTATAATAAATAGCTGTTTTGTTTAGTTTTATATCTAGTTGGTACAAATTAAAATATTTACAACAGTTTTAAAGTTTTACTAGAATTTTATATCTTTGGAAAATAAACCTCTATTTTCTCAACCAAAATATTAAAACCTAAAAGACGTATGTTTTTTATAATCAGATATTTATATAAATTAAAAAATATCAAGGAGGCATCTTTTACGAAGATAGTAATATTTGTTATTTTTAACTACTTTTAATTAAAATATTTTTCTGTAATGATGAAGATAAATGGTTTATTTGTATGTAGAACTTTATTATCTTATATACTTTTTTAACTTTAATAGCTTGATATCTTTATTGCAACTGTTAATCAAAAAAAGAAAATAATCAACTTTAAGCACTTAAGTTTTTGCTTAGAAAAACCTATGACATAAAAAATTGTACTTATGTGAAAAAAACTTTAACTGTTTTTATGTTATTAAAGTAACTTTATTTTCACTTAACTTTCTTCCATGTTAAATTTAAGTCAAAAAAAGTGTTTGATTGAGTTACAAATAAAGAATGTTTTTTAGATTTACTTTTGTTGCTTAACTGTTAATAACACTAGTAAAGATGGTTGAAAGCGAGTGCAGCTCAAATCAAAACAAAAGTAAGACTATAATAAAACTTATTTTTAAGAATTTTATTATAAGTCTGTTCATAATTTAACGTTTATAAATTTATAAAGTAACTAACCGTAGATGTTTTTTAGTTTAAACAAAATAAAAAACTTAGAAAAAATATAAACATTGTTTGTAGCTTAAAGCGTGCTCTTATTTGGGCCTGTTCTATTTCAGTTGCCTAACTTATATGATTATAACACACTCAGCGTAAATTAAGGCAGAAAATGATGAATTTATGATCACATATGTGATAAATTTTAGTTTTTTTTTTTGACTTATATTAGTAAATCTTATTTTAGAAATAAGCTCAATGAAATACAAATATAAAAATTTTATATTTCAAAACTTTTATTTTAGTTGCGGATTCATCATTTCTCATTCAACCATTTTCTTCTAATGGCCGGCCATCAATGGTAGCCAGAAACAATCATGGTTTGTTTTTTAATTATTTCTTCTAAAAAGAGCTAACTTTACAATATTGATACTCCAAAGACTAATTAACATAATGCAAAAAAAAAACTTAATTACGTAAAAAGAGCCTAACTGACCTAAAAGAGCTAATTGCCTACTGAAGAAGAATTTTAAAGTACTTTAGGCAATATAACGAATATTTATAAATTTGTAGATTTTTTTGTTAAAATAAAAAAAACTTTTTTATTTAAAACGATTTTGATAAAGACAAAAAAAATCATGAAGAACAACACACAACCAAGGGAATATTTGAGATACTTAAAACTATAATATTCTTACGTAAAAAGAAACATTATTACGCAAATACTTAACATTTAGTCAATCGTAGTTATTGTTACAGCACAAGTTTAAAGAAGACTAATTATATTTGTTTGAATTTGAAGCAATTGAAACAGAAAACTATAATGATAGTATATAAATTTGGTCTTAGCATCCAATTAGGTCTAAAATTAGCATCCAAGTTTCAGAACTGTTTTATAACTTTTTATCAAATTTTCGATTTTATCTCTGTCATAGTTGCTAATTTTATAAGTATTTATTTTATATTTATTTAAAATATAAAATATTCTAAAATTAATAATTCCTTCTATCTTACAATTTAGCAAATTATTAGTTAGAACTTTGTTTATTTTTTATCAGAAAACATAAGTTTAGACAACAAAAGAATGAAATCAAAAGCCGGTGGAAAACTTAGAAGTTCTTTTAGTAAGTATTATACTGTTTGAATAATACATTAGATACTCTCTATAAAACTTTTTAAAAAACAAAACTTTTTATAATTATTCCCTTTATAAAGTACTCTATTTGTAAAGTTTTATACTTAAAACTACATACAATCGACCATGGTGTAAAAAATGTTTTTACAGTAGACCTCGTTGTCATTTTCATTTTTTATTTGTTATATTTAATGTATACAAACTTGCATTACGCTAAAAACTCAAAAACAAAGTTTTATCAACTTGAACTTGTTTTATCAACTGGTAAGTTTTATTTTAAGCTAAAAACAAACTGAACTTACATGAAACAGCAAAGCACTGCAGAGTGTGTGGGGACGTGGCTGGTGGCCTCCACTACGGCGTGCTGACGTGTGAGGGCTGCAAGGGCTTCTTCAAGCGCAACATTGTTTCAAGGGCGGTGTTCGAGTGCAAGTTCACCGGCAACTGCCCGATGTCACGCGCCACCAGGAACAAGTGTCGCTACTGCAGGATGAAGGGGTGTCTCAACGTCGGCATGGCCGTTGCCGGTTTGTATGGTTAATGAAAAGTCTTGCTGAGTTTGCGAGTTTAGCAACATATTTAAGTACTCTGCTTAGATGCTGCTTTTAGTAATTTTTCATTTTTATATTTATCGGTTTGTTCGAAAATTGATAAATAACGAGAATCAAAATGAACAGTTCTAACTCTTTTAACACTTTTCAAGGGCTTTCAATATTGAACACTTAATAAGACAAATAATAAAAACTATGATAAGTAATTTAAGTATAAATACTCAAATGTTGCTGGTTCTTCAGTAACTAATTTTCTTTTTTAAACAGCAATAAGAAGAGACGGTATGCCAGGAGGAAAGTCAAAACCTCATCCTCCGGTTAGTTAGCAATACTTACTTTTTAATTAAAAACCTACAAAAAAACTAAACTATTTTTAATAAAACTACTTTTGTCAATCTAAAATTTTACTGTGTAGTTTGAACCAAAAAGTATTATAACTAAGCGAAGTTATAACAGTAAAAATTAAAAAAATAAAAAATTTTGAACGTAACAAAATCATCAAGGAAACACCGGAAAATATTGCAAAAATTCTGAACGGAGAGTACTGGAATGAACACAACAGATTGTTTCCAGAACCACAAGCTCCACAGCGAGTTCAGATCTCTCAGCATCCAAGCTTCATTCATTCACCACAGCAAATCCAACTGCAGAACTCAGGAAACAATGGAAGCGTCGCACCGTACTCCAACTCTCATCCAGCAAGTGCGATGTCTCCTTACGCTAATGTAGCACAACAGCAAAATGTGAGCGTTTTGATTGAAAGCATAAACCAGATGAATCTTTTACGCACTACTGCACAGCGCATGTATCCTAACAACTTAACTTTACAAACTGCATATATTTTTTTGAAATTAAGAAATAACTTTGGACCAGTTGCTAATAGTTTTTATGGAAACTCCCAATTCTTCAATGCTCGTATAGCTGACTGCAACCAGTGAAAATTCTGTTATCAAAGTTTTGTTTTGTGATCTCAAGTGTTACATTTTACTTTTTTGTTAACTCCAAAAACTTGCAGTACAAGTTTAAAAGAGTTTAAATATTTCGAAAATTAGTTTTCTACAGGCATAGAATATGATTACGTTAAGAAAACACAATAAGTTTTTAATACTTAAAAAACCAGGAAATAAAATATGTTACTTGGAGAACTTGATTAAATTGAAATATCTAATAAAAATAAACATTAAAAGCGTTAATAATGTTAAATTGTAGTTAAAGAATATTTAAAACGTATGCTTGCTTTGTAAGAACAAGTAATGCTCCTCTGCATATACTTTTGCTTTAAGGTGAGATAGAAACAAAAATAAACTTTTAAATCAAACATTTAACTGATTTAATAGTTTAAAAGCTAACTTTAAAGATTTATTTCATATGTTTTGAACATTTGAACAAAAAAAGTCTATTTAGAGAAAACACTAAACTAAAAGAATTTTATTTTTACTTAAAAGATAAATTGATATAAGTTAACAACTAGTTTATAAATGTAACAGCAACTCATTCATTTTTGCAGTTACCTGTTTAGCAACTATGTTATTCTTAAACATAGAGTATTATGTAAGATTATTAATATAGATTTTTGTTTGTAAACATAAGTAGTAAACATAAATAAAATAATAACTTGAACACAATAAACAAAAATATTTCTATAAGTTACATCAAATATAAAAGAGTAATAAACAAAATTATAACAATATATACATTTTTAGAAATAATCAAATAAGTTACTTTTTATTTTGAAATTTAATACGAATATAAAATAGTAAGAAGCGTAAAAATCAATTATAATACTACAACTTTAGAGTGTCCGCTTGTAATGCTACTGCATTGCCAGAATTTTTTTATTTATCATATACTTCAACACTACTCATTTTCATAGACAAAACTTTTTCAAATAGCTGCGACCTGACACGTTTTGTTAAACCTAATTAAATAACCTACCGGAAGATACTTAGCTATTTAGATAAAAATATATTTAAAGAAGTATAGATAATTAAATAAGTAAGAAGCTTACAAAAACTTTGTCAATAGTTTTTTGTTTTGTTAGAAATATATTCTGTAAAGTTTATTATACCAGTCTTTTTAATATACAAACAGTTTGCTAAGAAAAGTTTTTTTTTTATATTACTAAGTAACAAAATTGAAAAGTACTTTTTTGAAACTTAATAAGGTTTTTTATTTTTTTAGCAGCTACTATAATATAATCAGCTCATATGTTTATATTGTTTATGTTTTATGAATATTAAATTCTAATTTAATGTTTATAACCAGTTTTATAACTTTTAAAACTATTTTACAATAAACAATTAGATATTTAGACTATGAACTCAAACAAAAAAAAAAGAGAGATTTTAATTTAATTTTGCTCTTAGTTGAACTAATCGTTGCGGAAACATACTTTGTATTGTACTTTGAAATTTGAAACATTACTTTACTGCTAGTTGCTTAATGATCATTTTTCATACTGGTAAAGAAAATTTAAACGTTTTTGTTAATTACGGTTATATACTATTTCCAAGAAAATCATAAAAAAAGTGTTTTTGTGTTTAATAAATCATTGTATATTACGTTTAAAGCACCTAATCCCTTAAATTATCTCATTAAACCGCAGTTTTAATTTGGTAAAATTAATGTGTATATTCACTAGGCGAATAAAATAATTCAGGTGTGAATAATAAGCTCCACAAAATAAGCATGTAATTGAATTAGAATAAAAAAATAATTTAGATGATTGAAAGAAGAATATTTTTAGCATTAATAAATAAGTATATAGCAGAGTTGTAAATAAGAAATACTAGCACTGTAAATACAATGATAAATGAAAATGAAAATTGCAAATGTTTATTTACACAACAAAAATCGAAATCGTAAGGCTAAATGAAAAAAAAAAGCAAAGTTAGAAAAACAGGTAATGACAAAAACTGAAAAACCCGATGACTGATACGACAGGCAATAAAAGTAAAGTCACAAGTTATTAAACGGAAAACAAAACAAAAATAAGGAATAAATCGTGATTATATTAGGGAAAAAACGCATTAACTTCGCCTCCCCAGCTGTTGACCTTTGTTAAGTTGCTATTACAAGCGCTTAGTGTCTCACCCACCGCTGCTGAGTTGCGATTGTTGGAAGTTTGTGAATGAAAACAGGCTCTTTGTTATCTTGATCACCGCTCTTGAGTGTTTTTACGCATTGTTAAAAATGTTGCAGTGTGAATTGTTACAGCGGTGTTCCAATTTTTTTTCCGTTTGTTTTTAACCTGTTAGGTGTACGAAAACAAATACTATTTTTTCTTGCACTTTTGGTTGCGACAAGTTTATAAGTTGGTGGTTTTCAAATTGTGTGACTGCTCAAACATTGGCTTGTGTATTTGTGACACTCTGCAAACACTCGAAGAAAACGTGATAAAACTTATGATTTCAACATTACGCATAGGAAGTTGCATATATAAACTTTATAGTTTTTTAAACTTTATAGTTTCCTAAAACTTTTACAACTCTTTTATCTATAATATTCAAATGCAATTTACATGCAGAATATAAGATTTATTTAGATGGCTTAGGTTTTACTTAAATTTATAATCTGCTTTTTTAATTTAGAGAAAAGCAGATTTACCTTATTACCTAATTATTATTGAAAATATTTTTTATAACTTTATATATTGCATAACACCCACTTGTTGAAATATTTTGGTTTCAACTTCACATGTAAAAGAAAGTAATGAAGGTTAAAAATAGAATTTTTACCTAATTAGAATTTTAAAAATTTGCTTTACTTTAGAAAAACATTTTCCTGACAAAAACACTAAAAAAAATATTTAGTCTTCATGACAACAAAAGTATAAACTTAAAACTAATTAAAACAAAAAAATTGATAGATTTAATCTTAATATAACTTAAATATTAGGGACTTTAAACCTACTTAAGTTTTTCATAACAGTTTAAAAATGAAGACAGAGATTATTTTTTGTTTTCGTTACTTGTTTTGCTACTATTTTGTAAGTATTCACAAACTCAATTTATAAATACTTTTGACACTTTTCCAGACTTTTCCTTACGCTAAAGATCATTACATGTATTGTAAATAAAGGTTTGCACATCAAGAGACTAGACCAAAGCATGTGTTGTGCCAAATATTTCTATAAGTTTCTTAAATTTGTATTTGTAAAGCTAAGACAGCTATGTGTATAACCTTAAACAAAAAAGTCTGCATAAGCAGCAAACTTGCTAAAACTTTTATTATGGTTTCTATTCCATGCTAATTTAAAACACAAAAAGTCACTTGAAGCTTGCGTTTAAGAATTTTAGAAACCAAACCAAACATTTCAAGTGACTTTTCATACTGAGCTCAACACAAGATCAAGTTATGTTTGAAATGTTTTTACTGATAACACTTTACTTTCTGAAAAAGCCATAGGTAGATGCTTTTTCTGCTACTATAAAGTAAAATAAAATTCTTATAAAACTTACTTTTGTTAATGTTTGTATATAGAACTTTTTACAGACTTTTTAACTTATGAAAATAGTTAAAGTGTTTTCTAATTCAAAAATAACAACAAATGGATACAAGTTGTTTAAAAATGTGCTCTTTTTTAAGTATTTTAGTATTTTGTAAAATATCTTTTTTTATCAAATTATCTGTAAAATTTTTATTTTATTTCTTACTTGCTAAAGTTTGTTTTTTCTAATGGTCTAATGAAACTAAAACTAATAACTGGTTATGCTACGAAACGTGCAAGTTAACTTTTTAACACTGTATACACCTGTGAGTTTGAAAATGAAGTTGTAAAAATTGTTAGAACTGCTTTTTTTTTATGCTTTAGTTAGTTATGTTTATACAGCTTTAAAACTAGTTTTTTAGCTATTGCTTCACGAAATTCCTTTTAGGTGAACAAAATGTTTTTTTTTCGAAGTTGAAAGTTTTAAGAAAATTTTATGTTATAATATTTTTCTATTTATACTGATATTTAAAATTAATAGATTAGTATAAGAATAAAACTCAATCAAAATAAAGTATTTTTCAAATTCGAAATAAAGTTTTTTTATTTGAAAAAATTAAAAACGAAGCAGATATTTTTGAGCAGTAACTTTTTTTCTATTTATGTTAAAGTGATGAAAAATTCAAAAAGTTGAAGTATAACTTGAGAACTTTTCAACTCTTTCATCGAATGTTGTTCGACTTCCTGAACAGGCTGGTGTAACGCGAGAGGTGTTATTTATTTAAAAAAAAAACAGTTTTATCTTGAGTTTAGACAGAAACTGTACAATTAAACTAAAATTTTTTTTTTCTAATGATTTCTTTAGCTTTGGTCTATTGCAAAGTTGCAAGTAGTACATTCTTTTTTTTAGCAGAAAAATAATTTTTGTTGTACTATAACTAGAAAATAACTTTTTTATAAACCTTTAGTGTTTAGATTTCTCTTCTTTTTTTTTTAAAGAAAACGATTTCATAAAAATTTTATTTATAAATTTTCAAATTTTTGCAAGACCTATGTTTTATTTTTATTTAGGCGGAGAAGAAAGTTACGTAAATATAAAGCTACTTTGAAGATTAGGTTTACCAAAACATTCTAAGTATGCTTAAAAATTAAAAAAATTACTTTAATTGATCAATTCTTTATGGTTCTGTTACAAACAGAATTGCAGTAGTGAAAGTAACTTAATAAAAAAAAATCGTCAGATTTGTAAGGATAAAGTTGAAAAGATAAATGTTAAATTTTTTAGTTAAAAAATACAAAGACAGAATTATAATAAAAACTTAATATTTAAAAAAAAAAGTATAGCTAAATTAAGCCGTATAATAGATATGTAATATCTGATAGGTTGGCGCCTTAACAAAGTGCTTTGTTTTTATTATTATAAAGAAGTGAAAATATCAATGAGCTTTGTTTTTAAAAATAAAGTTTTGTTTTTTAAACTTACGTTGTTTGAAATACGTAAACACTTAAAAAAATAGATATATTCGAAAACAAAACTTGAAAAGTTTATCAAAGTTTTAGCAAATTTTTAGAGAATTTTTTTATAAATATAGGTACAATTTAAAAATGTTCAAAAATAAGTCTATTACAGCAAAGCATTAAAGTTTTAGTTTACTAATCTAGGATTTGTAAAACATTAAATATAATCTGTACCATTACGAAAAGATTAAATTTTTAATATATACATGCAACAAATGTAATGGTTTTAGTTGGTTTTAACAATATAATTGGGAATGATTTAATTTTTCTAACCAATATAAAAAACTGAAAAAAACAATTTAAGCAAAGTCTTCATTGAAGCAAAAGCAAAAAAAATTTATATTAAATATTTAGTTGTTATCTTTTGCATGACTTATGTTATAACTTTTAAAACACTTATTTAATTTTCATTCATAACCTTTATTAAAAAATGATTCTTGCTATTATATATATTTTTGTTTATTTTTAAAATATGAGCAGCTTATACCAATAGATAAAACTACCGGTGTTTAACAATTTAATTTATTTGAAAATCATACTTAAATTCAAAACATGCTATTTGAATAATGAATATGAAATAAGTTTAACTTGTATAACAATGTAGTAGCACACCCAACAGATTGTATTCGGAACCTTTGCGAGTTACACTTCATATTATTACAAAAGACAAGCTTATGCCAACCTAATTCTTTAATTTACCATTCAATTTTTTTTTTTTTTAATAAATAGTATTAATATGATAATGCAGCTGTTTATATATAAACATATGTTATGTAGTTTTATTGTGTCTCAACTATCTGTACGTCACAGAAAATTTATGAAATTCAAGCACTTTTGTGCATAAAGTATCATACTATATCAGGTACAAAACGTGTAACTTAGAAATTGTTCTTTTTATATCTCGATTGTATTCAAGTTAATCATGATTAAGACAAAATTACAAAAACATGGCTTTTACTAATTAGTTTCTTCTTAACTAATTTAAACGATTCTCAAAAACGTCGTACGAATATAGAAATGTACTATCATGGTTTTTTAAATACTATCTTTTTTTTATGAAAAGAGAACTAGAAAATTTGAACTATGTATAAAGTGTTACGTTTTACACTTTTTAGTCTTTGAGTTGTTACAGATTTTTTGTCACATTTCAGTTTAGTAAAGCATTGGTTATTTTTAGTTTAAAAAAGCTATGTTATTTATACGATTCAAAAAGTATAAGTGCTGAAAATGAACGAATTGAAAATATTACGATGTGCTTTTATCTGATAGATTTTTACTACGTATTATTTGTTGTTAGATATTACACATAGTAAGCCTATAACACTAAAATAATCAAATAATAATTTTCAAAAATATTTATATCAGTTTTTTAATAAACTGTTAACAAAAGCAAACGATTGAAAAGTTTTAAACACATTTAATGAATACAAAAGTAACGGAAACAAAAAAAGACGTATAAAACGTTTATATTACAGAAATTTGTATCCTAATTTTTTTAATAAAACAGTGTAGTATTACTTAAGTAAATAAATAATGAAACTAAAGTTAACTTTTTAAAACTTGTTTATATATGATATTAACAATATTTTCGTATACAACGTCTAACTATCCCACTATGCATTATGGGTTTCTATTACAGCTTTTATAAAATGACATATATAAAGGTCGTTAAATGTTACGAACATTTTGAATTAGGCAACATCATTAGTGAAGGTTTACAAACCTATGATATTATAAAATAATTAGTTATTGTCACTTTATTGATTACCGTTATCGATCGCTTTACCGTAATGTTAGTTTCAGCTAAAAATAAAGTTATCAAGGTACCATGATTTTTTATAACAGTTTTGAGTGTTACAGTAAAAACGCTAGAAAAATAGTTTGTTGTTTTGATTACAATAAGTTCTAATAAATTGTTTAATGTTTCAACAGAAGTGATCGAGCAAAATAACTAAGTTTTAATAATTTTTTTGCTATATGGAAGTTGAGCAAGTAGCAAAATGTGTGTTTCAGAATATAATGATAGTCTTTCAGGGAATACTTTAAAAGTTCAGAGACTATTCTAGTGTCATGTATTTACACAAATCTACAACTACAAAAAAATCATATTAAAAACGTGTTATTATTTCTTACTCTTATTATGGTTTGAAAAAGGATTTTAATTTTCAAGAATAAGATAAAGACAACAAAGTTGCCAAATACTTATGTACCTTAACATTTTTAATAGTTTACTTATCTAGGCTTCTTTTTATTTCTACACACCCTTATTTCATTAAGAATCAGATTATGGTAATTGAAAATTCAAAAAAAAATTGAAACTTTACTTACTTGCTTTATTATTTTACCTCTAAATGAAAACAATGGTTTTGAAAAACATTTTCAAATAAATCCCAGTTTACTTTTTGTAACGTGAAATTTACAGCTAGTATTTTGTGATACACTTTTATATACTAACAATAAATGTTTTATATGTTAAACTTTAAAGCATTTTTTTACCATTTTGATTTTTAATTTTGTAAACATAGTTATAAATCAAAAAACTTTTTAGAGCGTTTAATTTTAAATTACTAACTGAAAAAAGTTATAGAAAGTTTAAAATGCAACGGAAAAGTATTAAAATTATTTACATTAGAACTCTGTACCACTGTTTAAAAACTTTAAAACTTTGAATTAATATGGCTGTAAACATATATTTTTAAATCGCTTGCTAAAAAGCCCAGTAAAACCAAACTTTGTACATGCTTGACTTTATTTCTCCTTTTTGATTTAAAACAGCATAAAACTAGAAACAAATTTAGTTTTATTATCAATTTTCACAACACAGTATGTTTAATTGATAGACTTGTTGTAACGACTTTTTGATTTAAAGTTAAGCTGGTTAACAAACCTAATTAATTGTTTTTTTTAATAGAAAAACTTCAGCTTTAAAGTTTTATTAAGTTACTCCTTTAGAAAGTATTTAGAATTAGATCGTATGCTTTATGTTTGTTGAAAATTTTATTGAACAAACTTTAGAATAAAAGATAATTTAGCTTTGAAAACAGGCCGAGTTCTCAAATTACAGATTTTAATAGCATAAATTAAAGTTGTTAAACTCTGCGCGTGTAGCTATTTGTTAACAAGAGAAGCGCAAAATCTAAAAACTAAAATGAACTCATTAAACGTTTTTTTTTATAGTTAATAATCTATTTAAACTTTATATAGAAAAGGCTGCTGAAAGGAAAAGCCATTGAAATTTCATAATTTAAGACTGTTTTTTAGTCAATCTTGCTTTTATATCTTTTTTATTTTAATAAAATCTAGTTTGAAAAATTTGAACTAAACTTATAATCTGTTTATTTTTGTAGAAATTATATAATGTTTTTATATAACTAGGGATTTTCTTATACAACTAGCAGCCCTGTATTACGTGCATAGTACAACTAACTTTAAGTAGGTACAACAACAATTGACTTTCTTAAATATCACAGCATGAGAATTTAAAGTTTATAACACATAGTTCAAAACTTAAGCTTAAACAAAGGCAATTTTAAAGAAGGTTTTTTATGTGTTTTTTTTTACAAAAAGACACGGTTTGTAGTAGTAAACTGTTCATCTTTTAAAAGTTGTTCATGAAGACTATTTTATCATTAGTCTTGTTATACTGCCAGCCAAGCATAAAAAACGTAAGCACAAATAAAGTTGTTTATTTTTTATTGTAAACAAGCTTACTACATTTCGTTAACATGTGATGTTGTTAGTACTTCAATTTTTAATCTCGAAAAAGGATATAGTATTTTTAAAGATATAAAGTTTTCTCGAGAAGACTTAGATAAATAACACTCTAAAATGTTTTTTTATTAGTTTAACTAGTTTAGCATGACAAGTATTGCTCTCAATATAAAAATACCTAACAATGTACTGTTTTAAAACTGTTTGATCTAAAACAGATAATAGATAAAAACAATAAACTTGCTCACATGAAGTTTAAACAAAGCAAAACTCGATGGTTGAACTTACTTTTTACAAATGCACTGCTATTCGTCGAAATAAGTCTAAGCAAAAGTAAGAAAATGCAACAAATTCTTTTTGTGGGGTTTTTTAAGTTTTGTTATAGAAATTTACTAAATTTATTAAAGTTTTTATTTTTTTAAGTCTGACAATAGTTCATTTAGACTCAATATTATAAATCCAACTGTACAAGTTAGTACTTAAAACTTACAAGAGGTAAGTCTTACAAATGAGCTTCAACTTATTAAGTGTTTAAGACAATTTGAAAAGTATTTAGGTGTACAGGTGCTCTTAAAAAATACAAAAAACACAAAGTCTTTTATAAAAATTTTACACAAAAATAAAACCGAAATTTACACCATAAAAGTTGAGTTAGAAATGACAGCAATCATTTTTACACAGGACTTGATTGTACGGTTACTGGTCACAAGTGCATAAGAGATGAGTACAGTAAAGATAAATGTCTTGGAATTAGCACGTTCTACAGCAAATACGACGATTACTGTTCAGGTTACTATATAGAAGATTTTACTTCATTCTAACAGGGTTGTCTCTTTTAAGCAAGCATGTTTTAATTTTAGTTGGTGCAATTTGAACTTGTTTTACAAACATATTTTAATGATATTCTTTACTTTGTCAGCTTTTTTTTGTACATACCTTAAGCGCGTTATTCTGAAGAATATTCGTACAGAATTTTCATAATTTTATTCATGTTTAGCAGTAACAAAAAAAAGTTTATAGTTGGTCTATCGTATTGATGACTGTAAAAACACTTCACTATAATAAAAAATAGTATGCAGTTATTTTAAAAGCTTTAAAGCAACCTTTGAACAGTAGTTTAAAAGACAAAATGAAGGCAAACTAGCAAATAAACAATCAAACAATACATAATTATTTATCTTAATTTTAAAGACTTCTTCGAGGCCCCGGAAGTTGGACCAAGCTGGATACCGAATCTTCCATGCAGGCCTGAGGACGGGTACTACAGATGCAGCACGACACAAGAAGACAACTGTGTTCGCAGGAGCCACGTAAACGACGTTTGGAAGCCGAATCAATCTTGTAAAAAGAGTAAACCCTTTTTGAAAGAAGAAATGTTCGAATGCACAGATGATGAAATACGATGCGGAACTCATACGTTGGTTTTAATGTTTTAGCATACTTCATAAAAAAAAATGAAGTTGGTTTAATTAATGTTTTTAGACTTTTAGAATAATTAAGTGTTATAGTTCTAATTCTGCAATTTTTCAATCAAGTTTTATAATTTTAATAATAAATTGTTGTCAGTATAACATATTTAAAATAAATTAGAACTTCTTTCTAAGTTTTTCCAAAAAATATCAAACTAAAGTATTTCGGAATAAAAGACAAATAAATGCGAAGTATTTATTTTGTAAACTATGACAAAATGTAGTTGTTTTATTAAACCTTTCTTTTTTCTTTTAAACTTGATTAATGTATGGCACGGAACGTAGAGTTTATAAAATTTAAACATTAAAATGAAAATATACCATAAGTATAAAGCTTTGATGTTCATAATAAAATTCAAGAGCTTTTGAACATCAATCATGCCGTTTAAATGCATTGTTTTTAATTTTTCAACATTGAATTAGTCTCTTTTGTTACAGTAGTTTTGCATTTATAAGTTTGATTGCAATAATTTTTTATTATCAAACTATTTTGTTACAAAAATATGTACCTGTAAAATCTAAGTAAATAAAATAATACATATAACCTTATTATAACTACAATATTTTTTGAACTAAGATTTAAAAACTTCTTTGCTTCTACTAAAATGTAATAAATTTTTGTTATTCTGCCAATTTTTCAGCATGTTTTACGATTGCAGACATTTATGTACAAACAAAAATTTCAATAATTTAAAAGGGTGTATAAGTTTAAGTCTACAACACAAACATTTAACTTAAAACTTTCTTTCTTGATAACCAAAACCTTGTAATAGTCAAACCAAACTAAGTAAAACATAAAACATTATTTTATCACTAACACAGTTTTTTTTACCAAAACGTTTTTTCACCCTTATATTAGCTGATTGTAATTCTATTCAACTTTAAACTAATATTTAAAATCACACTAATTCTTAAAATAGTTTTTTTTAATTCAACAACGAAAACCAAAACATTATTGACAGGAGGTGTGTGAAGCGGTATGAAGTGAACACTCAGTTCGGGTGCACTTTGTTGCAACCTCGTGTCACCTACCTCAGATGTCACCCTGAGGATGAATTTGAATGTCGATTGTCGAAACGGTGCATTCCTCGAAGCTGGGTCAAAGATGGATCGGTTGATTGCTCCTTCAACAAGGTACTTTTAGTTTAAAATAGAAAGTTTCAAGCATTAATAAGTAGAAGCATGTAGAAATTAGTTAAAAAGATATTAATAGTATAAAAAATAGTACATCCGAAGCTTTCTTTAAAAATTAAAAGTCAACTCAAGAAACTAAAAAAGTTTGTTTAATTTTATTCTACAAACATTTTAACATAGATTATTTTATATTCAGTTGTGAACAAAATTAGTTATTTATAGTTTTTAAATTTCCGTTGAAAGTCTTGTATAAATTCGCTATACTTATGTTAGCATGGTTTTGTAATACCTAATGTGATTTAAACACATAAAACAACTTCTTTCACAAGAATAATCAATAAATTGTTGTTTTTAAGTAGAACGACGTGATTTTGTTTACTTATTACAAGTTTAACAAACAAAATTTTAATAAAATTATTATTGAATCATAAGGTAAGTACTGTAAATATAAGCTTTTTTGTATATTTTTAGTTTTCTTCAAGCACAATGTTCAAATTTATCATAAGCTTAATAAAAAAAAAAAATTCATTAAAATATGCCACAATAGTTGATTAAGTATTTTGTGTTATAGTTATTACAAA
Organism: Thalia democratica; assembly: GCF_965202585.1. NCBI lineage: Eukaryota > Metazoa > Chordata > Thaliacea > Salpida > Salpidae > Thalia > Thalia democratica. The sequence continues at coordinate 69,067,965 of NC_139165.1, forward strand.
CCGCAGCTTTGTTAAATTATGTAGGTTTTAAAAAATACCGTGTTATCAAAAGATTATTTACGTTTAAAACAATTTTTTTAGTATCATGTTACTTTTAAAGTTTAATTTTTTTCATAAAAAATATATATTTATAATGTTTTTTTTTTGTTAGATTAACTTTAAACTGTTTCTATAAGAAATATAAACATTAAGTATTATAACTTTTTCTAATTTATCATTACAAAAATATAAATTAAACATGGTACTTCAACTTTACAGATAACAAAATTTTAATATTTTTTTTTTAATTTAACCATAGCTCATTGCAACTTACTTAACATTTAATAGTTAATATAAAATAACGTTTAAGCACATATGGAGTTACAATTACATTACAAGTAGTATGCAATTTTGAAATCGCTTTTGATTTTTTGTTTGCATTCCAGACTAGTTTTTTATTTTTAATCACTATGTAGACAGTATTTATCTAAAATGAGTTATTGATTCTTTCTTGTTGATAAATTTTTTTGTTTTATAGTACTCAACTGTAGTTAAAGTGTATTAGAATAGTATATAACAAACAAACTGTAGAAAACATTGTTTTTATTCACTGAAATAGCTAAATTTTAAACTTGTAAAAACAGTTTGAGTTGTAATTTTAAGCTAAAATATAGAAGTTTAAACTTACAAACTATTTGAAATAATTTTTAGAATTTACCTTAAAAATCATTAAACTAAAGTACGATAAATATTAACAAAAGGTTTATTTAATGTCAAAACCAAAATTGAACAATAAATAAAACAAGTTTTTTATAGTTAAAGAACCTTAAAAAAATAATAAATTGGTTTATTGAACAAAAACGAAAAACTGCTCAAAAGTTTTTTGGTTCAAGGACCTGGATACGCAAAATCCTCTCGGTCATCGAGTTGCATACCCAACAAACAAATAATAGTTCTTTTGTAGTTCAATATACTTATCAGAATACTTTTTTGGACAAACTTTTTTTAAAAATGTACTGTTTTAAATTCATAAACTAGAATTAATTTTTTCACAACTACCTTTAAACAAATGAAGCAATTGCCATGAACAGTTTCTACAAAATATTTTTTACATAAAATACTCTTATAAGTAGTTTTTAAACGCAACAGATGGGTATAGTTGACGACAGCGACGAAGCATCCCCACTTCCTCACTGCATCCCTTCTAAAGAGTTCAGGTGCCGGTCGAGCGGCAGGTGCATCCTCAGGGAGCTAGTGATGAACGGAAGAATGGACTGCAATGATGCGAGCGACGAGAACGGGACAATAGCATGCGACCCGAGCACCGAGTTCAGGTGCCAGACGAGCGGGAGGTGCGTTCCGAGGTACCGGGTCAACGACAACTACGACGACTGCAAGGACGCCAGCGACGAAAAAGTCAACAACTTCGCGTGCCACGAAGCAAACGAGTTTGCTTGCGACGTGACGGCCAACGCAATCGCAAAGAGATGCATCCCGAGGGGCTGGTTCCGCAACAAGATCAGGAACTGTCCCCTGACCGGGAACGACGAAGCAACGGATCCGGTGGAAGTTCCGAGGTGCACGAAAGATGAGTTCCGCTGCAAGGACAACAAGCGGTGCATCGACCGCAAATACTTGTGCGACGGAGTGCAAAACTGCGACGACTGTAGCGACGAGGTAGAGGCGTGCGGAGAATCACCTAAAAGATTTCGCTGCCGCGGCTCCGACAAGTGCATTCCTTGGAGCAACACGTGCGACGGGACGCAACACTGCGCGGACGGTAGCGACGAAATTACCGGGTACGGGTTCGGCTTCAAGTGCGACGTTTCGGGCCGCCGCTGCCTCATACCGCAGTTTCAGCTGCAAAGCGACGAAACCGACCTGCCCTCTTGCGACTACCACTCGGATGCGTGCTACGAAAGTGGCACCTGTGTTACCTGCCTCGACGGGAAGACGACGATATCGCGTGACCAGCTGTGCGACGGCTGGATCGACTGTCCCGATTTGTCCGACGAATGTGTCTGCTCGTTTTCGGCAGCGAAGCCTTTGTGCGACGAGGTTTTTGGTAAAAATTTAGAGTACAGTCAGGTTTGTGATAGAAAAAAGGAGGGTGATTTCGACGAGGATTTTTGCATGGACGAAAAATCTGCGCTTCAAAACTTCACTGACGGCTCTTACGACCATAAATGCCATCATGGAGGCTTGGAAAATCAAATGGATTTTCATTACACGCCTACATGGGCGAAAAAATGCGACGGTGTTTACGAATGTTTGATGCCTTATGATGAATGTGATGACAGTTGTAACAAAAACACCAGTTCTTGTCCACTATTTGCAACCGAAAAAAAAGATGTGTTTAAGTGCACAAACCTCAAAGGTTATTCCGAATTCCCAATCACCAGAGCCCATCAGTGCGATGGAGTTGTGAACTGCAAAGACGGTCTTGATGAATTACTATCAACCTGCTTAGAAGCAAGAGCTAAATGTAAATCCGATTGCAATCAAGAGAGGTTTGAATGCAACGCCGGCACAACAAAAGACATTTATACAAGCGTTCTTACGAACATAACGAGTGTTCCCAAAACAAAAACATGCGACCTGGTCGTCGATTGCATTATGGACCAAAAAGATGAAATGGGTTGTTCCAACTCTTCGCATTTTTATTGCACGGGAGGCAAACCGCTGTTCATCGAAAAGAGCAAGATGCGCGACGGAACGATCGACTGCGAGGACAGGAGCGATGAGTGCCCACCGCCTGAGTTTTGGGTCAACAACCCCTTCAGCGACTATAAGGAACTTTTCAAGAACATTTTTATGCGAGTGTGCGTCTGGTTTTCCGCGATTTTTTCAATCGTCGCCAACTTGAACGTTATAATTTTCAGCGCGCGCAAGCTGCAAGAGATCAGGCAAAAAAACTCGGTTGGTTTTTGCAACCGACTTCTAATCTTTAATCTGGCGCTAGCCGATTTCGTTATGGGAATTTCGCTGCTCATACTGGCTTGCAAGTCAGTTCAGATGTCTGGGGAATACTGCGTGTTCGATTTAATTTGGAGAACTTCGGGGTGGTGCAATTTAGTCGGTACTCTGACCATCGTTTCAACACAGGCCAGCGTTAATATACTGCTCGTTCTGACTACGCTTCGCTTGTATGTCACTTTGCGACCTATGACCTCAGCACACATTATACGTCACAGATTATGCAACATTATGGCGAGTCTGTCGTGGACAGTGGCAATATTTTTTGCTATTTACCCGCTGTTGGGTGACCACTTCAAGCAAACGATGTTAATAAAAACTTCCCCGTTTTTCAACTCTACCGAAATAACTTTGCAGCAACTGAACTCTTACATAAATCGAACTGAGCTCATCGCAAACAAAACTTTAAATCTAGTCGTGCATGAAAGCACATCTTCTGACGTCCGGTCGGTAGTTCAACTCGGCTTCTTCGGCTTCTACAGCAACAGCAGCGTCTGCTTCCCCAACCTGTACACGCACCCGGGCAGCCCTCACTTCACCTACTCGCTCTTCATCGTCGTCTTCAACTTCTGCGCGATCCTCTTCATCGCGGCCGCTTACATCACCATATACCGCAGCTCGTCACTCATCGTCGTCAACCCGAGGCGCAGCAGCAAGTCAGCGAACGACGACAGCCAGCCGGACGAGAGAAAGACGCTACGGCGCCGCATCACCGTCGTCATAGCGACCAACACGATGTGCCTTCTGCCCGTCTGCCTCATGGCCTTCGTCAGCTTCAGCGGCAAAGTCCTGCCCTCGGAAGCCTACAGCATCTCGTCGGTGCTGCTCCTGCCCGTCAACTCGCTGGTCAACCCAATCGTCTACTCGACCATGCACCGCAGGGTCTACAACGCGGTGGCGGAAATGTGGAGGAAGCGCAAGGAGCGCGGGGGGCCGAGGGGCAGCTGCGGGTATTTCCCCGCCAACGGGCACCGCAGGAGCCGCTTTATCAGTGACGTGACAGAGCAAATCGAGCTGAACTCGGGATGAGCGTTGAATTTTAGCATCGTGTATTTAACTGTCATTGTATTCTGAAAAAGTTTAAAATACTGTTTTATAAACCTTAATTAATAGTTATTAAAAAAATAATCGAATTGCAATATGTGAGTAAACTAAATTGAACTTATAACCGTTTTAACACTTTTAGAATAAAAATATTTTGAAAATCAATTTTGAAATAAAACAAAATTTAAAAAAAAAAAAAGCATTTAGTTGTTGTGACATAAATGTAAAAAGCATGAAAATGTATGTGTGTAAATATAGAAAGTAGGTAAAAGTACAACGACTTTAATTAAAGCTATGATTATAGTAATTATCATACATTAAACGTTATACTAACTTTTATAAGCTTAAAGAAACAGATGTTCAAAGAATTTATCTTTTTGATGAAACCAAAGGCATATAAAAATACTCAAAGTTTAAAAACAATAAATGAACTGCAATAAATGTTGTCGCACTGTAAAAATTTAATCGTTCTTTTTAGTGTTGTTACTTCAATCATTTGTTTAATTTGACTAATTTTTGTTATTTAGGAAAAGTACACAAATATTTATTTTTTTCTTTAAGTTATGTTTTCGTTTTTAACCAGATATCTTTTATGTCTTGTAACTTACTTAAAATATAAATTTAAGTTTTTTTACTTTTTCAAAAAAAATTTGTTTTTGTTTTCATGTTGTTGCTGCTATATTAATAAAAACAAAGTTCTAAGTTGTTTTATTGTACATAAAACATTTATAAAACTACTTTTAGAGGCTTTTTTCTGCACTTTTATTCTTTTGTTATAGTTTTTTTGTAATATTATTTTTATCTACTTATACGATTATGTGACTAAAGTTTTCCTTTGTAAGATAGGAAACATTCAGTTGTTGTACCATTCCATAATTTTATAAACTGTTACTTTTTTTTTGTTTTAGTAATGTTTCAAAGGTTTTATCTTTTAAGTAAATGCACTCGATTTCATTCGTAAAAAACGTTCAGAATTTTATAGCAACTAACTTTTTTATTTCACTTAACTGAGTTTTGCTTTACACATTTAGCACTTGAACAGGATACTTTTCATAATTATGTTTTTTTATTAGTAATAAAGAAACATAAGTTCTTTACTGAAATAATTTTCATTTGTTTTTTAAACGTTAATATAGTACTTTTACTTTTTTATATTAGGATTTTAACATTATTTTCAGGGTAAAATTATTTTTTTTTTTAATTGAATTTTTTTATTTCTAATATTTGATAACTTAAAACTTAAGTAAGCAATAAGTTCTTTTTTAACCTGTTGTAACAAGTCGTACAAAACTATGATGTATATTTTTTTGTACAATAAACTTTCGTATTGAACATAGTTATAAGTAAATTTGTTTTTATGAAAAATTGATTTAAAAGCAATTTTATCAATTTAACACATTGACCAAAAATAAGTTAAAACAAGTATCTAGAAAAAAGTTAGATAAACTTTGACACTAGCTAGCTAGTTGATCTATTTATAGGTGACAAACGGCACATTGCACCGGCTCGTTAAATCAAGTTAAGATGACAAATTGAACTTCTCTGGCTAGATTTTAAAGTGTGCTTGCAACAGAGCTTAAGTTTTAATGGCGGGAAAAAGAGTTGTAATCGTGAGTGGCATGTTTACATTGGCTCACCTGGTATTTGCTTGTACGAGAAAGTACAGTTATTAATAAAGTTTAAAGTGGAATAGTTGATGCTATAAAAATTTTAATTTTTTAAATTTTATACTTAAATCCTTCTATATTACTAAACTACTAACGTTAAAAAAATAATTTATTTTAGGCTGCGTTTTGTTTTATTTTTTTTCTATAAATAAAAACTGTCAAAAATTTTTGGTTTAATAGTAAGTGTACATACAGAAAACTTATTGACTGACACACTACAAACTCTATGATATTTTATTATTTAAAAATATTAAAATAAAGTACAGTAATTTAAAATAAACATTAAAGTTTAAACCTCTAGTTTAAATCATATTAAAGTAAGCTCAGTTAAGTTAAGCTATAAATAATTTAAATGGTATTATTTTTTAAATGCTAAAAATCTAGTGAATTAATCAATAATCTTGTAAGAATGTTTTACAAAGGTTAAATTATAAAAGACCTGTTTTATCTGCCTACATACCTTTTTTGACTTTGAAAATATAATTTACTGAACAATTTTAAATGCTTTAAGTGTACTATAGTATTAATATTGACCTGTCTGAAACATTTTATAACATCTTAAAAGTGTATATAAGTTAAATCATTTATACTAGTTTAAAAGAATAACAACTTCAATTTTTTATGGTTAAGTATTAAATGTGTCCTCTTTTATTTTTGTAGTTTCTACTATATGCTTGCATTAATTTTTTTTTTATTTTTTTTTTATCTTTGCTGTAAACACGTTTTTATAGATAAAGGGGTTTTTAACTCTCTTATCAACGCAATGATATATTTCCTTATCTGTAAGTTCTTCTCTGAAGCCAATTATCAATTTTTTTTTACGTTTTAAAACTTCACTGTTGTATATCTTTAAAGTTTCTACAAAAACAACTAACAATTTATTATAATACTTTAAATATATGTATAGCGTTTTTATTAAACACAAAAAAATGCATATTATAACAGCAAGAACTACTAAAATATAGCCAGACATATTTTACAGAATTTTCTGGTTTTAAAACTATAAAATAACAGCAAAAATGTTGATTTTAATCAGTGATCAATTAAAGTTTATACGGCTTAATTAATTTAAAATTTGTAAATAATTAAATGCATTAAATTTTTTGATATCATTTAATATAGTACATTAAAAATTTAGTAGAAAATTTTAAAAATAAAGTAAATCAGACAACAGCCTAACTATAAACTTTTCAGATAGTTTAATAGTTGTTGACGAAAAAAGTTCATATTAATTATTATTAAAGCAGCAATTTAACGTTAATTAGTTTTAATTTAAACTTTCAACAAAAACATTTATTTGTAAGGTAGAATTTTATTTTTTATTACTTATTTGTTTAATAAAAATTATTTTTAAGATAATTGTTTTAATTGTAATCAAATTTAAATCATAATAACTTTAACAACTTTAAACATATTTATGTAAGAAACACGTCTAGGCACTAATATTTAAATTGTTGGTATTTTTTTGATCAACAAATGTTTAAAGTATAATGTATTTTTTGGCAATATTTATAACAAAAGCTGTAAATCTTTTTATTGTTTTTTATATATTCTAATTGTCAATAAACAATATCAATTACACGTGACTAACAAATATATTTGTTTGAAAGATGTGTAGATACAAATAATAAGGTTTTTTAGAAGGCTTTAGCTAGATGTAAAGCCTTTTTTAATATGTAAGTTTTACGAAAACTTACATCTATTATTGAAATGAAATAACTTATTTTACTTGCGGCCAAGAAGTTTGTTTATACTTTACAAACATAAAATAATTAAGTTTTAGGTACAGCTTAGTTTTAAAATTTGCTAAAGAATGTACTTATGCTTTTTCATTTAAAGGTAGTTAAGTTTAAATTTGTATTACGAGTTACTATTCTAATGAAAAATTTCTGTTTTTTTTTTCACATATATTTTGAGAAAAAATTAGTTTTCTTTGATTTATATAATATAAGTTTTTTAAAACGATCAACACTCATAATGCTATTTTTAAAGCACTTGCTTTAAAAATCTTTTTATCCTAATACTTAAACATTTAATTTATTTTTATCTATATTATTTTAAAAGTAAGGTTGTTAAATGGATTTTGGGAAAAAAAGCAGTCGTTTTACTTTTTAGTAAACTTAATATTCGTTTAATTTGGAAAATTATAGATGTAATATTATGTAATTTTCCTTAATATTTTAATTTAATTAAGAATCAATTAAACTTAGTCGAAGTTAGTTATAATAAATCAGAAAAAATAAAAAAATTATAATTTTTATTGGTTATATGTATTTTTTTACTATTAGAAAATTTTTAATTCTTTTCTCAAAATTTGCATATATTAAGTATTGTGAAGTTTTTAAATGTTAAATAATATTATATATATTTCAAAGCATAAATAAGTAAAATTAATCTACTAACTAAAAAAGAATTAAAAGTTTTGTTTTTCTAACTTTTAGTTAGTCAATTGATATTTTTTTCATTTTGTTAATAAAAAAAGAACCTTTAATTAAATTAAATTTTAGCCAACTGACAAGCATTCGACAAATTGAAAATGATAAAAAGTATAACCACGTCGATTACAAATAAAATTCAAATTAGTAACAGTTGTTAGATTATCAAATAAATTTTAACGACAACTGAGAAACAGCTTTTGAAATTAAAAAACTGTTTTAGTAAAAATATTTATTGCAAAGAACAGAATGAGCTATTAATTGAGTTTAAAATTATCTTAATCATTTTTTTAAATATAAACCCTTATAAACTGTATTCCATTACATTTACAACAATCTGTATTTTAAAACAATTACTAAAAGATTTTTTTAATAAAAATAGATAAATTAAAACTATTTATTGCTGAAGTTTTCATACTAAAACAACAAAAATTAAAAAACTATTGAAATTAGAGTCATTACCAATTTAATAAATGTGACTAAATCTGGTTCCAAATAGTAAAACTATGATTAAAAGTTTGTGTTATAATATAACGTTATTTTGACAGAAGTATTGATTCTGGACGAAGACCATACTTTATAAAGCTTCACATATATTTAAAAATACTATAGGTGTATGTATGTATAAGTTTATGAATATAAAATTTAAACTCTTATAATTTTTTACATCAAGCAACTATTTAGATTTTAATTAAAAATAAATCAAGTTTATCATAAACAAATAAAAACAAAACAAATTATGTTTTACGTTCTTAGCTGTTTATTTTTATCTTTGCATTTTTAAATAACACTTTAATTTTAGTACAACACTATGTAGTTTTTAAAATATATCTTCATTAATTAACTATTTTTAATCATAGAAAACAATTAAACAGTCTTTGCATAAGTTAATAATACAATTTTAATACAATTTTTCTATTTAAACAACATAAAAATAATAAACTTTCTAGATACTTTTTTTAATATATTTGTAATCTTTTACATAAATTTTGACTCTTTATGCTAAAGTATGTTGTAATTAAACTTATATTTCATCTTTCCAAATATCATTCATAACTCAGTGAAAATTATGTGTTTGTCCTTTAACACATATAAACTATAATTTAGTCTAACAATTTTTACCTATTAAGTAAAAACAATTAAAATTACGAATTCACAACGTTTTTAAATCTTTCGAGCCGAAGATTTCAAGGTCATAGGCGGTCAAAGAATTTTTTTTCATAAAAAAACCGTTTCTTTACCTTTTTATTGTATATTTTTATTAAACTAATTAGTTATCGTTCAAAACAGTGAATTTTATCACTGAAAATAAATTGAAAAAACTAATAAATGTTTTTTGTTTACTTAGGAAATAGTAAAATTCTACAAACTCGAGTAAAAATGTTTAATTTATTTGCTTGATTATAATAAATTTACTTATAATATAAAATCAAACTTCAATTAAACAAGTTTATTTAAGAATATTTTGTTTATGTACTTTTTGTTTATATACTTTTTGTTTATATTAAAGCATACTAAACTCTTATTATAAAAATTGAAATAACTAAAAGTTAGTAGAAACTTGTTCTTTTTTTGTCAATTTATGTCAAAAATGACATTTATATTGGGTTAAACGACATTTATTTAGTTAGAATCGTTAAATTGCTTAAATATCGGTACTAGATCAACTAAGACAAATCCGACAGATTTAGAACATCTTTTATAGAACATTAAAAAAAGTTTTAAGCTTAGTCAAAGATAAGGAATAAATAACTCTACATTTGAAACAATTTAAATAAGCTTTAAAATGTTTTTCTTCTAGCAAAGTTGAAGAAAAACACTTTGTTTAGAGTTTTACTTTTTAAATCACAGGTCAAATTTAAGTTAAATTGAACTTGTTTTGAACAAAGTTAAAACCATAATTTTAAGAAATTAGCAAAAGCGATCAAGATCATGATTTTATTTACTTTGCACTTGATTAAAAAACAAAAATAGTTTTAAGTTTCTTTATTTGTTCAAAGTCGTTTTGTTAGAATTAATGGTTTTAAGATTTATTTGAGTATATCTTAAGTTTTTTTCATTCATTTTATTTGTATTATAAACTAAAGATTTTAAGCACATTTGGTTAAGTAAAAACTTATTATTGAAGTATTTTAATTCTTTTTTAGTTAAATTTAAATACCTTATAAATTTATTTAAATCTAACTAAATCGTTCATTAAATGAAGTTTTAAATGAAATTTACTGAGATACCCTTTATACCGATATAAAATAGTCTCGGCATAAAATCTGAAGTTATTTTAAGATAAAATAATAAAAAAAGAAAAAACTACAAACTAAAATTTTAATATCCTACAAATTTGTTTAAAATTACGTTATAAAGCGTAGACAAACACTTCTAATAATAATTCACTTTTAACAGTAAGTCACAGGTTTAAACTGTGTTCAGTTATGTATATTTATTTATGGCTGAGTTCACAGTCTTAACTTCAAAATAATATTTTCTAAAAATCTTTTTATACACATACATTAACATATTTTTATTATTTTTCCTTAATTAACTTATCAAAGGCGAAAAGAAATTAAAAATATTTTTTTAAATATTTTACTTTTACCATATAAATTACTAAAACCATCAGCAGCTTTTAATTACACAACGGTTAGTTAAAGATGATTTCGTAAAATAAGCTGAATTACTGGTAGCTTAGGAAGTATTCAAATTAAAGTTTGAAATAAGTTTTTCTTAACTATAAACTTTTAAGTAATTTAGTTTACACGAAAAATACACTTTTGCACTTCTAGTTGTTATTTTGATTATTATATTACACATATATTTGATTAACAGTGTTTTAATAAGCTTCCAAATCTAAAATAGTTTAGTGAATTTAAAATTGCTCAGTAATTACTAAACTACATTGAGAGGTGAAAAAGTAGAATTGTTGTTGGTGTTTATTTAATTGATACAAGCTTTAAAACAACTTAAATATTCAATTTTTAACATAAGATTGTATTTTAAATTAAATAGCAACTTTTTACAGCATAAGTAGTAAGTCTTAGCGAGATAAGAGACAGAAATTAAAAATGAAATAGTTTAGTTAGCCAACCGTAAAATTAATTAAAAAAGCGATTATTTTAGAAAACTATGCCATGTATGGCTATGTACAAATAATTTTTTTGAATACTTCTTTCTAAACTGAAATTTATTATACTTTAAAGTTATTGTACGATGTAGTAGAAAATGTATATTTTGTATAAATGATGTTTAGAAATTCTTTTAAAAGTGTTAAGTGTAGGTCAGGAGTCGGCAAACCGCAGTCCAAATCTGGTCCGACGAGTAGAATTTTGTGGCCCGCGACGTATTTCTTAGCTTGGTAGAAATTTTAAAACTTTATAATCTATGTTTTTAAATGTGCTCTTAATTTTATCGTAAGTAAACAGTAGAGCTGATTAAAATATAATATAACCAGTAATTTATTTTTCAAATCTTTTCAAGAATATATTTAAAAACAAAGTATGGGTTTATATGCTATAAATATACTATATGCTATAAATATACTGCTGTATTATTGTTTTACCTCATTTGCATAACGTTATAAACTATTAAAATTTTCAAGCTTTACAACTACAGCCGACTCGAAAACAAAAACTTTATTAATTTTTTTTCATAGCATAACCGATAAACAAGCAATGACTTTAGTATTAACTTAGACTATCTAAATGGCTTAAGTCCATAGGCTCTTAAAAAACTTGCTTGTTATAAAATCCGACTATTGAAAAGCAAAAGCTCATTGTAGCTTGCCTATTATTTTAGCCTGTTAAGATAAAAATAATCGTTCATAGATACTTTTTTTAACATTTAAATAAAAAAGGAAATTTAAGTGAAAAAATCGAAAAAAGATATAGTTTAAATAAGGAGAAAGTAAAATAAAAAAATCAAAAGTTACTTCGTATTAAAAAACTATTAATTGTTTAATTATTAGTATCTTTAATAAAAAATTAACGTCTTTCAACTTCTTTTACTTTCTGAAAAATGACACTTTCTATGAATTTTTTAAACTACCATTAGTTTAAAATTGTGTAGTTAACTAAAATAAACATTTTTTAACGAGAAAATATTTTTGTATGACCCAGAAATATTATTTATTGTTGATGTGCAGCTTTAAGAAGAAGACTTAGTTTTCTCATGAGTATTTAAGTTGAATATGTACTTAAAAATTGTTTACTTAAAAATTTTTTGTGACTTGTAATTTACAATGCTTTCAAAAATTATACAAGCTACAATTATTAGTAAAAACCTATGAAACAATAATTTATAAAAAGTATTAAAACTGAAGTTTATTTTTTTTGTAATTCAAACGCATTTAAGACTCACAAGTATTAAAAATATCTTTATATTAATGAAATTAGTAAGCGTTGGTATTTAACATTATAGCAACTTATTTTTATCACAATTTTTGGAAATTATATAAAAAACTTTTAGAATACACAATAAATAAAGAGGCACCAAAACGTTTTTAGTGCAGACATGTACAACAAAACAAAATTTAAAAAAAAAGATAATGGCTAGTAATAATAATTTGGTATGATGCACTTATAGATCTTAATTTTAAAACGTAAATCTAATAAACTGATACAAATTTTGAACAAAAAGTTACACAATGTTTGTTTTCAATGATATGTAGTGTATAATACTTCTTATTAGTTCTTGAACTTATGTATTATTATATCTATACTGTATATTTGTAGTTTTCCACACTACCTAAAACTTTTGTTTTTCTACGCATGGGTCGGAAAACTACCGCCAGCGGGCTAGATCCGGCTCGCCAAGCGTAAACCTTAGGCCTTCAACGTATTCTTTACCTTTACAACAACTTGTGCAAAACAAAAAAAACTGATATTTGTTTTGATAAATGTTTATAATTGTATTATTAAGTGATTTTTGGCCAGCAATGGAGCTTATTCATTTATCCTTTTAGTACAACTTAATTTTTATATCCTTTTTTTAATTTTAGAACGAAGTTTTTTTTTTTTTTTGTTAAAAAGACCCGAGAAGATATTTTTTTAAAGAAGTTTTGTAGTAAATTTAGTACTTTACTTATAAAAGTCGGATGACACCTGTTGTTATATGACTACATGACTGTTGTTGGATGACCCCTGTTGGTACTTCTATATTGTTTCATAAAGATTCTGTTTAAATTACACGATGGTTTACTAGTATTATTTCCATTACATAACCATTTAAGCTGTTAGATAAAATTTTGCTACCAAAAAACAATATCTGATCTTTCATCACATTTTTAAAACAAGATAGTAAGTGAAAATTATGTTTGTATGATAAATTATTTTAGATGTATGTTATGTAATATATTTGATTGTTTTGATTAATCTGACAAACAAGACTTATAATACTTATAAATGATAGTAATAAATTTGTACGTATTTTTCTGGCCCAAAAAAAAGTTTTAACAACTTTATCATAGTGAAGGTTGATTATTATTTAATCCATATATAGGTTTTAATTTAAATGTTCAAAGTTTGTATTAATTGGCAGAAACTATTTTCAAAAGTTTGTGATAATTTGTTAAAATAACTTTGGGGCTCGTTTTGAAAAATGATTGATAATGCAAAAATTATTTCACTTAGAGACTTTTTATGTGAATTGTAGTGAAGCGTTTTATTCAATTTGTCACAACAAAACATCGTGAAATGAAAACTCGTTTTTAATTTCTATATCTCAAAAAAAATTGTGCTAGCTGTTTAAACTCTAAAATGAAACCTTACTATCTTTATCGGTCAGTAATATAATTTACCATATTTCAATACCCGACAAACAGATTCTGTGAGATCTAACTTAGTTTAACTTTAAATTCCAGCTTCTCTATAAAATTTTCTCAAAGATCCGCTTTAGCTATCTCGTTAATTTGAAGTTATTAGTTATATTAAAGCTAAAATGTGTATCAGTGTTCTAATATTTTTCAACCTAGCAAAAAAAAATATGATATTCCATTCACAGTTTTAGCAATACAATTGATTTATACAATTTAAAAAACGAAACAATGCTAAAGAGTTTGTTTACATCTAAAGACGACAAAGACGTTAATATTGCAGAGTCAAATGTTCTGGTTTTATCCACTACTTCAAACAAATATTAAGTAAATACTTGAAATGAAAAGTATAAGTAACTTTAGCTTTCTTTTGCTGCTTAGAGTTTATTATTGATAAAATATGTCGTAAAGGAGTTCCAATCTCGTGAATTTTTGATATACTGTATAACATTAAACCAAATTAACTAAAAAGTCTGAGTGTCGTAAAAAATATTTTCTTATTCACTTTTTCAGACGAGTTTTTGAATTTAAACTATCTAGCAGTAAATTATTTATTTATGTTTTGGGAAAACAAATAAAATAACTTATGCTCCGTAAAAGAACGATATTTTAAATTAATTAACCTATTTACAGTCGTATCAGTCTTTAATCTGAATTTTTGAAATGGCTTTGTTGTTATTTCGTTATCAAGTATATGTAGATATGAAATCGGTAAAAGAGCATTTTACTTATCCTTAAGCCTAATTAACTAAATAAAAGACTTTATTATTGAGTACTTAACACTTTCTTTATCTTAAATTATTTTTTATTTTAATGATATATTTCAAATTTCAAATTTTTCATATAATTTAATTTATAAATCATAGCAACCAACCACTTTGGGTAAGTCAACTTATTTAAGCATTGTGAGAGGAAATATTTTAGAAATTTTATTAATGTTACCACAAGAATGAACCAGTTAGCTTTATAATTATACTTCTGACTTAAAATAACATTTTTAATAAAAAAACACAAGGTTGATATATTTGTAAACTGAATAGGATAAAAAAAATTCCTTCAACTTTTTGTTTTCGTATAATACATTTATTTTTGTTAATATATGACATAAGTTGTAGGACGGAAATTTAAATTTTTTAAACAAAACTTAAAATGAATGTACGAAAATGATTATTAAAATTCATAAAGGAAAATCTAAAAATTACTTTAATTACTGTTGGAAAACGACCTTCTATCAACAAACTCTTCATAAATAATCTAAAAAGTGCTAAAAAAATAATCTTCATAAAAAGTGCTGAAAAATAAAAGGTTCTACATTAATAATGATACATAAATGTCGAAGCATGAGTTATTCTATTGTAATGAACGTAATCACAATGATATTAAAATGCCTGAATTATGTAAACAAAACGAGTTTAGTTAGAAAATAACTATGTACCAGCTAACTTATAAACTCTTGCCCTTTAAAACATAATCATTATTAACTCGAAATTGTGTAACTCTTGCTTTTTAGCTAATGATTTACCTCCTGAATCAGCAAAATTTTTAAGATATGTTTGATTTAATCTCTATCGTTTTTCTTTTTTATAAAAAAGTTTATAAAAAAATCAAACTATCAAAAATTTAACAAAATTCTATAATAAGTTTTAAAATTTTATGCTTAGTTTGTTGTTTAATGCTATTGATTTATAATTATTTCTTAATTGATAAATACTTAAGGATAGTTGTTCATATTAATTTTCAGTTTCTTTAATTTCAAAGAAAATTTTTCATTATCAAGTATTATAATAAATTAATTTAAATTTTAAGAAAATCAAACTAGGTATTACCTTACCAAATATATACACTTCAAAATGATTGACATAACTTTGTTTAAAATATGAAATATACCAACAAACTCCTCTTATTCTAATAACTACACTTCGAACAATTAACTCATAAAACCTGATTTTTTAATTTAAATTATACTAATTTATAATATTCTGAAGTTAAAATAGTACGCGTTTTTAGATGTAGATTTTTTTTTAATACTGAAAATTAAAAACTTTTTTTGTAACTTACAAAGTGTTATTAAAGCGCTTTTTATCAGGTATATTCAAAAAAAATACGTTAAAAACTTAAAAAAATATAAATTGTGTGGCAAAACTTTTACAATTTATTTTTTTCATATTTTAGGATATAAAAAGCAGAATACTTATAATTGTGATTAAAGTACAGATTGTAAATACAAAATAAAGATGTACCTTAAAAAAATAATTTACAAGAGTGTAAAGCGTTAATTTGTAAGCTAAAAACGTTGTTAGCCATTTAATGTACTTTTAACCTTTATATGAGTCTGTTACAGTTTTTTAAAATCATATACAAAATTTGAAAAATAAACAATGTAAGATGCTGTCAAACAGGGTCTTATAATACTTAATAACATTATTACTAAGTAAATTTTAATCAATAACTTTGTCAAATTTGTTTATCTAAGAAGCATAATAAACCATAAGCAATACTTGTTTGTCTATCAAGTTTATTCTAACGTGGTTCCCAACTTGATGACCAAGAGTTTACACCCAAGTCCTTAGACCAAACTTATTTTTTTGAACTTTCGTTTATTTTTTTGATTTTATTGAATAAACTTATTATCAAACTTATATTTATTCATTAAGTTCAATTTCACAGACAATTGGATTTTTTTAAAATCTGGTTTATAAAAATGGTATTGGGTCAGAGAAACACATCACTTTAGCACAGAGTAACACTTTAGCACGGAATGACACATTAGCACAGAGTAGCATTTTAGTACAGATTTTTTTGCAAATTTTTTTTTATGCTTAAATAACATTTGTACTATTATGTTTAAAAATCTAAAAACGAACTATGCAACATGCTAACTAACAGTTAAAAAGCTTTAAACGAGCCACAAGTTAAAACTTTAATTAAAACTAAAGCATAAGTAAATTTACAAACTTTATTTTATTTTTATTACGATATAATTTTAAATTGAAACATTTTAATACTTTTACTTTAAAGTTTTCGACATCAAACTACTTTTATAAAGGTACCAATAAATACAAGCTCTAGAATTCTTGAAACTTTTTAAAAGTCTAAAATTGATTTTAATAAGGTTAAACTTAAAGCGTAAATTGTAAATAAAAGGCGAGATTTATAAAAATTAAAAACTTACTTATTTTATTTTTAAAATACATATAGCTTTGAACACCATAATAGATAAAAATTTTAAGTCCTTTTTATTTCTACATGCACGCATCTCGCAACTTTTTTATGCTTATCTATGTGTTATAAAAATTATATATAGACTATTATAATGGTAAATAAACTTAATTCAACAAATTTTCTACTCATTTAGCTTTTTTATTAATTCATTGTTCTAAAACTTTAATTAAAAGTTGTCGTAGTATAAACTTTATTTATAGTTTTTTTAAGACGATACTTTAAAAAGTATTACAACTAATTTTCACAATTATTTGTTTGTTAACTTAATAATTATCAAGCAATTAAACATTATTTAAATAAGTATTTTAAAAGGTTTAGAACTATTTCTCGCAAAAATGTCATTCCGTGCTAAATAAACGCCGTGCCAAAGTGTCACTCCGTGCTAAAGTGACACTCCGTGCTAAAATGTCACTCTGTGCTAAAGTGTCACTCCGTATTAAAGTGTCACTCCTTGATAAAGTGACGCTGTGCTTTACGGACAACCAAAAAAAACAGCCCTAAAAAGCTTTTATAAATTTCATTTTGTAAAAATTCTATTTAAAATTTGAATTTATAAAATATGAATAAATTACGAAGTTGAATAATATTTTTTGATGTAATCTGTTTACGAAGTACATAAAATAATACTTTACACAGAATTTTCGTTGTTTTTATAAAGATATATAAAATAAACTCTTAATAAAAGTCATACTGAAGTTAAACTTTTTTTTATTTTATTAGATTTTATTGTTAATAATATTTTTTTCTTATTATTAGATAAACGATTCAGTATCGTTCTGCAGTTGTAGTACTACCAGTGCTCGTCAGTTGAAATAAATACTGCAAAAGTTTATTGTAAGTGACAAGCACTAGTATTAATACAACTAATAAACTTAAAATCACTGAACCGTTTATCTGAAGCTCTTTAAAGTTTTTTTAAGTAGTGCAAAGTTATATTAGCTTATCTTAAAGTGATTTTTAATATGCTTATAAATAGGGATTTAAATATTGCGAAAACTAAAAGGATTACAAGTCCTAGCCGAATCAAAAATTATATATATTACTTTTTAAGGAATTACACTAAACCAGGGGCGTGTTTTGACTGGTTTCCTGTTTCCTGTGAACCCCCTGAAAAAAATGAAAAAAAGATTCTTAGAATATCTCTAAGAACGTTGTTTATTAAGTTTGTTTTGATTATTTAATAACCTTTGAATAATGAATGTTGAATTTATAACACAGAAAGATTATAAGTTTCTGTAACAAAAAATGCTCGTTTTTGCCCAGCTGAAATAGATTTAAAATAAAATTTTAATAGTGACGTGATAATAGATAAAAGTTTTAAAGTCGATTTTTTTTTCTGGGAAACTTTTTTGGATGATTTATTATCAAGATTTTACATTCTGTTTTAAAGGTATTTTTAGATTTTTTAAAGTTCAAAAGTTTTTATTTACCTTAGAAAATTTTGTTTCAGCTGTGATTTTTATTAATTCTCTTCCAAACAAAATATGAAAATTAATGATAATGCTCGTAAAAATTATGTTCTCAGTTGTTTTATTTAGGTGACTTGCAATTTTATTTTCGACAACTTCTAAAAGTTTTTTATTGAGTTTTGTACTATACAACAGATTTATTAAGTTTTTTTTTCAAAGTTTAAACCAATGGTTATAATATGCTAAGATTACCTGCAAGTTTTGGTCTTTAATTACCTATATTAGTCATAATACAATGTTCGTTATTTTCATTAATTTAATAAACTGTATGTAATATATTTGTTTTAAATAACGGATTTGAATTTTGATATAAAATTTGTAAGTTCATAACTTTTTCTGGTTCTTTTAGTTTTAATTTATCTAAGTTTAATAAAGTGTAATAAATAAAAAAATATAATATTTTTCTATTAATACTTAAATGTTTTTTTTTAATTTCTAAGCAGAAAAAAGAATTTTAAACACAGAGTTTTTCGGCTAAATATTGCGTACTTAACTGGCAGTGCATACCTAAGAAATGTGTACTTAAGCGGCAAATTATTAACAAAAAAATTGTGATCCCCCTTTGAAAAATGTTTAGACACGCCCTTGCACTAAACTAACTTTAAGTAGTTGTAGCTAGTACTTAGTACATATATGAAAATTAACTTCAGTGTTTTCAAATTATTATAGTAAGTCTTAAAAAAAGAAATTATGTTGTATAGGTTGCTGTATAAAATTGCTTTCAAATAGTTTTACAGTGTACTTAGTAGTCGACTAAAACTTGTTTTTTTTAGATTTGATCAAGCATAAAGACAATTCTTATTGTATTAAAAACATCTTATTAGGTTCAAGATAGTTTCTTGTTTGTATGTGTTAGTAATCTAGTGTGACAAATGGCGTTTTAGAATTAGTTTTGTAAAAAATGTTGAACTTTTACTGCTCTTCTGTTCTAATTTAAAAAAAAGTTAAATATAAGTTAGCATTTTCCCACGATAGAAAGCTATAAGTTTTATGAAAAATATTTGAAAATAAAAAACATACTTATGTTAAGTTGTAAGTGGTACTTATATACAACAAAATTTCTCCGACAATAGAATTAATTAACAAAATTTAACTTTTTAACTCTATTGAAACCTTTTAAATTTTAGAATATTACTTTTTGTCAGTTTATGAAGCTCATCATCTATTTAAACTGCATGTCAGCAATAAATAGTATTTTTGGGTCATACGAAAATATATTCTCGTTAAAATATATTTTTTCTTTAATTAACTTACACAATTTTAAACTTGGCGATTTAAAAAATTCATAGGAAGTCATTTTTCAGACAGTAAAATAAATAAGTTTAAGACCGTTAGATTTTTATTAAAGATACTAATACTAAACAAATAATAGTTTTTTTAATACGAAGTTATAAATTATTCGTTATTCTACTTTCTCCTTATTTTAGCTATCTCTTTTTACGATTTCTTCACTCAAATCTCCTTTTTTATTTAAATGTTTAAAAAACATCTATGAACGATTCTATCTATCTTAACAGGCTAAAAAAAATAAGCAAGCTACAATTAACTTTTGTTTTTCAATAGTCGGATTTAACAAACAAACAATAAAGTGCCTATGGACTTAAGCCATTTAATTAGTCTAAGTTAATACTAGAGGTATAGCTTGTATATCCGTTATATTATGAAAAAAGTAGTTAAGTTTTTATTTTCGGGTCGACTGCAGTTGTAATGATTTGGATTTTTTTTAGTTTATAACATTATGAAAATTAGGTGATATATTAATACAGTAGTATATATAAAACATCCAAACCCATTTCCTTGACCATTTTTAACCGAATTTTTTTATTTTTAACTATAATCCTAACCCATTACTTAAATATATAAAAAATCTCAAAAATAATTTTACAATTATATCAAATTTTTTAATATAAATGTATTAAACTAGTAAAATATTAGCCGATCAGAAGCGTCGTAAATTTGCAGCAGTCAATTTATTTCAGTTTAACAATATTTTTGTTTATTTAAACAGATTGAGTAAAATCTGCTTGGTTCTTTAAAAAAAACTTTAAACTATTTAAATAAAGCTGAGGTAGTCAAACTTCAGCGCTCAAGGCAAAAACTTACGGCTAAGTTTGTACTTTTTAGCTAGAAAACATACTCTTTTAAAACAATAAAAGGTTCTTGTACCAAAATTTTGCGATTAGGCTCTCAACTTAATTATTTTTTATTACTAATGCTTTTTTATTGCTTTTTTATCTAAAGTTTTTACTATATATATTACTTTTTTATTGGCTACTACAAGTATTTTATTCTAATACGGCCGCCGAGCAACTTTTTTTTTGAAAAATGCCCCTTTACAATAGACTGCCTTTGCTGAACTCTGATATAAGCAAACTACTTTTAAACTCATCTTTTACATGTCACTGTCACCTTCCTCTTGATTTCGCACATTTTACCTAAAAATTGTTGTGTTCAAGGGCAAGCTTGTAGTTTTCAATTTTAACAAAAAAAAAACTTTTTTTATAACTGAGTTATAAACAAACACATTTCCATCTAACTTTTCTCATTATTTTATGAAACTAAACAAAAAACAAAATATTTTTTTTTTGAATACTATTATAACTTATAAGTGTAGTAAAATCCAGAAAAAAATAAAAGTGCAGGTAACATCTTAAATCTTATGATAAAATATAAAATACTAATTGTTTAGATTTGAGACTTAACGGTTTTTTTTATATATAACTTATAACTTAAACATATTTTAAAGGTAAAATGAAAGAATGTTAACTTTATGTTTTAAAGGATTTTATATTTAAATTTTAATTGGCTTTTAACATATTGAAATTAGCCATTTTGTAAAAAAATAGTTTTTACCACGGTTTTTTGAGTTCGCTTCGCACTTCCCGTTGAGTTTGCACTTTTGTGTTTTGTTCTAAGTACGGACTCAAGAAGAAGGTGAGGTGGGTGAATGTAAACTTTTTATAGTTCAAAAACTTTTATTTAGTAAACAAATCTATGTTGATGACCTCTATGTTAGTTTAAATTCGTTTTGACATTTAGTTCTATTAAAGTCAGACTTGATTAAAAAACTAAACAAATGTCATGGTAACAAGTAACTTAATAGTCTCTGTTTATGGTGTTATAGTTAAAACAGAATCATATTTGATAACGTTAGTACAATTATTATTTCTTTGTTAACTTACTTATAGTTTACATAAAGAATGTGATAAAAAAACATCGAAAATTAACTTGCTGCTAAATATTAGTCAAAGATTAGTCATTCATAACTTGAAAGGCTCTTGTGCGTAGGTGTTTTAGTAGTAACATGACTAGTGAATATTTTTAACCATAAAATTTTGAAAGAATGAGAAAATAAGCACTGCAAAAGTTTCATTTATATTATATTTCGAAAAAAATATCCCTGCTGGTTTATCTTGTGTAACTTATATACATTTTAGGAGAAAGTTTATATAAAAATTGTTTGTTTTGAAAATTAGGATTATTTATAAAATTTTTTAGCTCTCCATTGCTTTGAATGAAATTGCTAAATACTGACTATAGTGTAGTAAAATTTAGTTAAGTATAGAGATTTTGAATATTTATCTAAAAATTATTCCTTCTTGAAGAGTCAAATGTAAATAATCTATTTAATGGTCTTAGTTTGGATGATAATACTTTACTGGTTTAGATACTTTTTGTTTAACTTTTACTGACTGAAAATTGTAGAAGTTTTTTTTTTTAAGGTAGAAAGTTTGTAAAATCATAGTTCAATGGTTCTCACAATGTGAACATGTGCCCAGTATAGAATTTTTTTTTTGTTCACATAAAGTTTGAAAAGATAGAAAACATTTTTAAATAAAGGTTTTTTTTTTAAATATCTGATACAACTAACTGTTTAGAATCAAAAATTTTCAAGGCCAATTTTATCTGAATTTTGAAAAATTTACTTAAAATCTATCTCCTCCTTCATTTTTAGAGCAATATAATTAAAACTTTCAGGAATTGTACTTTTAAATATTTCAAACAGCTTGTAGGAAGCCGATAAAAAAAAAAGACTAAGTTTGAAAAAAAAAATAAACTAAATTAAAAAAAAAAATATTTTTTAACTAAATTTTAAAATTCTGTTTCATACCAGTTGTTTAAAATTTATTAAAGATGAAAAAGTTTGAAAACAATTTCTCAAAAACTGAAGGAGGAGATAGATTTTTAGCATAATAGTCTATTTTTTGCCCTTTTAGTTTGGGCAACCCATAAAGAACCAATTAAAGGCTCTAACTTTGATTGCTTATATCTCAAAAGTTGCTTTGAATTTTAACAACCCATGGTAGAAAGTAACAAGTAGCTTATCTAATTATGTAAATAATAAGACTAAATCTAAAAAAGTGTTTAACCTCACTATGCCCTTATATATCCTTATTTGAAAATTTAACCTATCTTAAATTTGTCACAGTTTAATGGTTATCAATTTATACATTCAGGAATTTTGAAACAAAGTTGTTTTTTCAATTAAATAGAGTTAAGATAAGAAATTTTTAGTGTCTTTTAAATCCAAAATAAAAGTATTTCATAGCTCAAAAAATTTAAGAAATAAAAATTTATGATGAAAAAACAAAAAAAAAACTGTTTTGTTGTTTATTTTTTTATAGAATTTTAATTTTTTTTTGTTCCAACAGAATTTTCTAAATATTGTAAGGAACATTACCTGAAAATTTGAGGTAATTATCTTAAAAAAGGTAGGAGAAGAATAATTTTTACAGGGTTTGTGCGCGTCAGGCTAAATCAGGCTAAGTCAGGCTAAATCAGTTTTTTTAAAAAAAGTTGAAAAACGTCAGGCTAAATCAGTTTTTTATTTAAAAATTTGAGAATATCAGTTTTTCTCAGTTCAAGTGCTTGAAAATCTTTGATTAAAAAAAATTGAGAAATCTTTTTAAGATCAAATGAGATGTGAATTTATTTCTAAATTAAGATTTTGTTATTAAAGACAAAATCAGTTAGTATTTGTAAAAATAAACGCTTAAAACCGTTTGTTGAATCTCTAAAAAATTTTTAGAATCTTCATTATTTAAATTTTGAGTAGATTAAATACGTCATAATTATGAAAATTTATTAAACAAATACAGATTAAACATACAATTTAGTTCAACAACTTAGCTGTTTGTTTGAATTTTAATACTCCTGTAAGTGTTTCATTTTGAATTTTTTTAAAACATAACATTTCACGTCGTTTTATTGTAAATCTTCTGGTTATAATGTTTTTACTTAGTGATTAATTAAATTAAACAATTGTATTTAGTAATGTATATTAACTTTTTACACTAGTAATAGATTATATATAACACTCATTTTAAAACTTATTACTGAATTTGTTATGTTAAGAGCATAGGGAGGGGTCAATCACCTTTTTCACAATTTAGTCTTATTTTATTGAGTTATAACTAAGCTATGAGTTGCTTTTTGCAGATTTTTAAAGCTCAAATATTTTTGAGATAAAGCTTATTGAAGTCGGAGACTATAATAGTACTAATTAAGACCCCCCAATACCTAAGATTACTTCTAAAGGGGATTTTCCTTACTTTGAAAAAATGTCAGGCTAAATTGGTCTCAGTCAGGCTAAATGAAAAAAATTTTGCGCACGAACACTGTTTTTAATGAAACAGTCTTTTTATGCTGATAGTTAGCGCCCCCCATAAGGAACCTATTTTTGACTTTGACTGCTATGTCTCAAAAATTATTTTGAACTCTTTTAAAATCTTTACAAAGCAACTTGTAGCTTAGTTAAAACTCTATAAGATAAAATCAAATTGTGAAAAAAGTGTTTTACTTCCCTATGCCCTTAACTCCTAAAACAAAGTCATATAGTGGGTCTTACTTAATTTTTAAAGAGTTGGTAATATTTAAAAAAGAATTCTGAGCTATCAATTATTTTTATCAGCTTAATAAAGTAATTTTTGAGATTTAAAGTATCATAATTAGTGGGTTCAACAGTTTATGTTTAAAAATGGCAAACTAAAATATCAAAAAAGTCTAGTTAGTTGCAAATTTGTTTTTGTCTACAGTTTTTAATAATTCTTCTTGTTCAAGTTATCACAATAAGATTTTTATTTATTACTTTTTTACTTACTTTTAAATATTTGTAAGTTTTTTTATTTTGAAATATAAACACTTTTTTTAAATAACTGTCTCTAAACTTTTATTTTTACTAAAACAAAGTTGCCAAATACAACTTAACTTAAGATAGTTTGATTAATTCTAAAACTTAATTTAGTATTATATATAATTATAAGACATATTTTTTATATATACTATTTTGGGAACGGGTCAATTGCATAAAGACAATTTTGCACAAGTGATAGTTTTGCACAAAGACACTTTTGCACAGTTTATAAAAATAATTACTAACCTAAAATAAATAAAATAATAAATTTAAATAATAAAATGTATATATATTTAAAAAAATTATAATAATACCAAGTGAGGGTTAGGGATAACAGTGACAATAAAAATAAAAAAACAAATAAAACAAAAAAATAATAAGAAACAATAAGTTACAGACCAAGAGAAGGGTTAGGGGGGAATAACAGTGATAGTAAAAAAAAATCACAAGTAAAAAGAATTCAAACCATGCAAAATGACCCTTTGTTCAAAAGTGTCTTTGTGCAAAATTGTCTGCAGGTGCAAAAGTGTGCCCTTGTGTAAAAGTGACCTTTTGTGCAATTATGTCCCCTAGTGCAAAAGTGTCTTTGTACAATTTTATCCCCTTAGCAAAAGTTTATTTGCAATTTTGTCACGTAGCCATTATTATCTTCTCATATTTAAATGCTTAGAGTATAAATCAACAACTTACAACCTGAAGGCCGGATCAGGCCAAAGATTGAAAATAACTGGCCCACCAATGATTTTGAAATTTTAGTGGAATTTTACCCACAAAAGGTAAAACAATAAATTGGGGCTCACAAGCATGCAAATCTGGCCAGCTAAAGGAAATTTTGAAACTTACACTCAATATTTATAAATTTGAAACAAAAAGCAAAAACAAAAAATGTGTTAGGTACAATTTACAGGAAATTTGAAGTTTAAACTTAATATAGTAAAAAAAAGGTCATATAGAATTAGTATTTTGTCAAAATGAATCAGATAATTTAAAAATTTTCCTAAATTTATTGATATTAAAATGCTCCTATCTACCAACGAATAAGTTATTTAACATCTGTCCCTCACCAACTAAAATTGTTGCCCACCCGGAGTATCTACTAGATACTTTTTATAAAACAATAAAATTTCAATTTACTTTTTAGATATAACCAGATTTGTAAAAAAACAATACAACAGTATGAAATCAAAAATTTTCAAGGCTAATTTTTTGTTAATTTAAAAAAATCACCAAAAATGTATTTTCTTCATTTTTAAAGCAATTTAGTTCAAATTTTTAGAAAGTGTTCTTTTCAATATTACAAAAACCTGTTAGAAGTGGTTTTAAAAAAATAGAACTAATTAAAAAAATATTATTTTGTAAAATTTTTTGTTTATTTAATAAATAAAAATTTGTTTTGTACAATTTCTCAAATGTTTATCAATGATTATTTTAAGAAAGTTTTAAAACAATTGCTCAAAAACTGAATGAGCAGATAGATTTTTAGTGATATAGTCTACTTTTGCCTTTTTAGATTGTGCCTCCCCACCTATTGAACTCTTTAACTTTGATCGCTTATATCTCAAAATTTACTTTGAATTTTAACTGTAAAAAGTAACTTAAAGCTTAATTAGTTGTGTAAAGAATAAGACTAATTTTACAAAAAAGTGTTTTATTCCCCTATACTCTTAAATAAATCAAAGTCCTCTACTCATTTTTGTTTTAAATTAACATTAACTTAAATTAACGAGGTTATTCACTTTTAAATGAGTTATCAACAGAAGTACCCCATCCCTATAATGTTTTTTTTTCTTGCTCATACTTTCTTGAACCCTTTAAATATTATTAAAATAAGACTTTATTTGTATACAAAAAACTACATTTTAAAGTTTATTTTAAGTATTATTTTACAAATAAAAATTATCAATTATCTTCTTTTATAACAATACATACTGTTTAGTCAGTTAAATATTATTTCAATTTTTTCAGAACTTTGAATGTTTTTAAATCTTTTTAACTGTTGTTCAACCAGCCAAAATTACGTCGTTTAAGTGTGAAAAGTCCGGCTCTCACAACGTTTCTCAGGTTATTTTTGTTTGTTGTTATTTTAAAATTTGGTTTAGTTTTAATTTTTGTTTCTAAGTTACATTGACAATACTTTAACATAAATCATTGAATTACTTTGTAGAAATTTAAGATAATAACTTTCTTTTTTTTAATCATTGTTAGAGCATCACATAACAACAGTTCGGTCAGCTTATTTTATCATATTTGATTAAGTTTTAATTTACTAAAAGTAGTTATACTTTTTTTTAGAAGTTATAAAAGTAGTTATTCCAATACTAAAGTACTTAAATTGTTTTATGAATGATTTTCGTAGTTTGTAATTTTCTTTAGTTAAAATAAGGTTCAGATTTTTTTCAAATAACAAAATGACTATGTAAGATTTTTTATACTACCTTAAGTATAGTTTTACTAAGCTTATAACTGTTTTATAAATTAAGTTTATGTTATCTTTTATAAAATAAGTACTATAATATAGGTTTTGATAAAACATCTCAGATTAAGCATTTATAGCTTTAGAAGTTTTTATAAGTAGGCGGTTTTAAAAATGCCACAACAGCAAAAATTAAAAAATAAAGGTAAATTAAATTTGAGATGATTAATTAAATAGTATTACTTAAATAATAAAAAATGTTATCTACAGTCATAATTATGTTTTAACCTCAAAAAAAATTGTATATTAAAACATAAACTATGTCTTTTTTATTCTAGTTAATCATCACAAGCAAATACATTTCGAAACAAGAAGGGCTCTGTCTGTACAGAGAGCAGCTTGATTTTAATTTTGAAGTTCCTTGGGATCCTAGCTAGTATTTCCAGTAATCCGTGTCAATAACCTTTGAGGTAAATATAAACCTTTTTTTTGAACTATTTCATAAACACTAAAATTTTTGTTTATGTAAGTACTAACATATAGTTGTTATATATTTTGGAAATAAAACTTATATTATTATAGTTTTTGTTCAGATCTAAACTTATGTATGATATTAAAATGTTTTTAAATAAGAAATAAAAAACTAAACATAATGAAAAAAAGAATAAAATATTAAAAATTTACATAACACATTAATACTTTAAAAAAAATTTATAAATAAAGTAAAATTATACATATCTTCAGCTTGCAGTATATATTACACCGACACTCTTTTATACTCAAACAAAATGAAAATAAACACACCTGAAAATATGATGTGCAACAACAATGTTGAAGTTGTATCCGATATTAGTTTCAATGAAATTATTCAAGCTAAACTACAATCATCTGATTTCAGAAAAGTAATTTTGTTTGTACAGCTGTAGAAAAATATATAATTTTGGGTATAAGTAATTTAAATTTGTAAACCAATCTCAGGCTCTTGACGATAATTTTTACATATGTGATCTTGGGAAAATAATGATTAAACATAAAGAGTGGTTGCAAGAATTCCCTAAAATTTTGCCTCATTATACTGTTAGATGCAATCCAGACAAGATGCTGCTTCTATGCCTCATTTCGATGGGTGTTAGCTTCAATTGCCATAACAAAGTCAGTTAAAGTGTTCTAGTTTTCATGGGAGTGTTTTTGATATCCGACTTGGTTTTTTGGAATTAAAATTTATTATTAAAGGAGCATAAATAACCAATAAAATGTTATTGTTTAAAGTTATTATAAGATAAAACATTACTAGTATATAAACATATTTTGTTTAAATTATTGTTTAATTAAATTTCTGTTTCTGTAGTTTTTTAACTTATTTTTATTTAGAACGAGCTAAAACTTTTGCTTGAGCTTGGAGCAGACCCTGATAAAATATTTTTTGCCAATCCGTGCAAGCAAACATCGCATGTCAAGTTTGCAGCTCAATACAACGTTAAAACTGTTGAATTTGATAGCCTTTATGAGCTGGAAAAACTTAAAAAGTATCATCCATACGCTGAGTAAGTTTTGTTGAAAAATCCAAGTTATGTTTACTTAAAATAAAAATTGACAATTTTTAATCATAAGAAAAATGATCGTCTGTTTAAAATTTGTAACTAAAGTTTGACTAGGATTTTAGGTGGACCCTAAGTATGCTTGGTATATAAAAAGTTTCCTTAACTGTAAATTAGTTGCAAACCTACTTAAAATGGTTAAATATTAACCAAGAAAAATATTTATATCAACTGAGTTTTCAGCTTAATATATTTCTTAATTATAGGTCTAAGTTTTCAATTTTATACTAGATTATAAAACACAAAATAAAACATTATCATTTATAATAAATCATTTCTTATTATTTGTTTTTTGTAGCCTTATTATTTAAAAATTGTAGTTTAAAATAATTCCAAAAACTTAGCTGTGTTCTTTAAGAATTACATTTTTTCCAAACTTACAACTTCACTACTTATGAAATTTAACGCTCCTTAAATTTTGATATAATCATACTACTTACATATTATTTTTTTTGTGTTAAAATAAAAAATGTTATTTTTGATGTTTTTATTTAAGTACTAATTGTAATATGATCAATACTTAGTTACGAAATATCAAGCTCTTTTGCGCAATGTTAGTTTGTATTTGTTTAATAAAACTATCTTGTGTTTTAGTGAGAAATTTAAGTGCCTTTTAATAGGAAATTGTAAGGTTTATTATGAGCAATTTTTTCCAAACTTTCCTATGATGTTTTTTGTCTTATAAAATATTTTTAATGCTTTAGAGATTATTACAAAGTAATTTTTTACAACTTAAGTTTCTGGATAAGTTGGATTAATTTAATGTTTTTAAATTTACTTTTTAAATTTCATAACAAGGTTAAAAAAACATTATTTAATAAGTTTTTTAAAGGTAAATGTTATGTTTTTAATAGGTATTACGTTATTTTTTTACTTTAAAATAGTTATCTAACTATCTGTAATTAAAATTGTTTCAAAATTTAAATTTTTGGCTTGTTATGTGCTTGTAATAGTGGTCTTTTTTTAAGTCAAAAATTATATAAAACTGCAAAGATTGGATTTGCATTGTAAATGTGTAAAACAAATTGTAAGTAGTTTTAAAATTTATTGTTATTGACTTAGATATAAATAACTTAAAATTAAAAGTCATTTTTTGCTAGTTTCTAATAATATTTACAGCTAGCAATTAAATAAATGACAACATTTTTCATTGATAAAAATGAAATGACAACTCGTACAAATAACAACAGCCTCGTGTTGCGCATATCGCTCGATGAAAGTACCAGCGACTCAGATGAAGAAATGACAATCAAGTTTGGAGCTTCCATGGCCGAAGCGGAACAACTGTTGGTGGCTGCAAAGGAAATGCATCTCAACGTAGTTGGCATAAGGTATTCAATTGTGTTACGTTGAAATAAAATTAAGTTTGTAACTACAAGTTTTGAATAAGTGTATCTGTTATTACAGCTCTTTTATAGTTTAACTAAAATTACAGCCAATTTGTAAAAGCTGAGCTAGTTTTTGATTTTTTCCAGCTTTGAAGTGGATAGTGACGTCATAGATGTACTAGATGCGTACAAGCAAGCTTTGGAATGCAGTAAATTTCTGATTGAGTTTAGTAAAACCAAACTTGGTGCTGACATTCCAATGATGTGCGTTAATGGAGAAACTTACACTAAGGTTGGTTTGTAGCAAGTAAGGATAAACTATTTTTATCATCCTAGAAATATTCTCAATAGATGTATTTGGTTGTCAAAACTGTCTTAAGATATGCATTTTTAGTCTTTTATTAACATTAATAGCAATCGTGTAGTCATAATTATATTTTTGTGAAGTTATGTCACTTACTACGCACCTTTGACGTATCATTGAAAGTAATGAAACAACAAAATTTTGTAATTAAGCAAGTAATAGTTTTTTTTTACTTAACTACTAATAACTACAACAATTTCGATTGAGAAGTTTTTAACATATAAGTATAGAATATTTACTTTTGTAAATAAGGTATAAAATAATAATTTTTAAAAGGACATAATAATTTAAAACTATATAAAAATAAAGTTTGATGACATCATAACTAAAAAAAAAGAAAGTACATTTTTTAACAGAGAAGACAACTTTGTCATTTTAGTTAGCATTTTCAATAAATAGCCTATTACCATTTAACTTTGTTTCTATATAACTTAAAATTAGTTCCAATGCTATTAAGCTTTCGAACAAAAAAAAACACAAAACTTCTTAATTAAAAAGTGGACACTTTATGACTTTAGTTTCGGCCATTAAAGTGTGGTTACAAACATTGTTTTACTTCAGTTTAAAATTAAGTCATTTTGAAACCTTGATGTTAGCTTTAGTTTAGTCACAAAGCTAAATTATTCACTTAAATTAAGTATTTTATTTAAAGTAGTGAAAATATGTAAAAATTAATTCATTTTAAATTAAGGTGTTTTAAACACAATTACGTTTATATGAACAATTTAGTAGTCATATTCACTTGAATAGCAGCTATTAAGTTTTGGTTTAAACATTTTCAAAATCTGGTAAAGGGTTGATGTATTATAAGTTATGTTTACACATTCTTAAGCGATTGTGATAGAGTTTCACATATTTAAACTGATAAGCTAAATATCCAAATAGTTTATTAGTATTCTTTTTTTAAATGAATTTAAAAAAAGTTGTGTAAGTAAAATTTAAAAATAATTCTACAGTTATTGTATTTTATTATTAACAATTGGATGTATTATATTTTTATTGAAAAGTGATTTGGGTGATGCATGTAGATATTTGAAGGTAAAATAGAACAATAACTAAATGTCGTATAAGCTAACAAATTTTTGTTATAATTCTTAAACCTGTATAAAGCGAACAATTTTAAATCGTATTAAGATTTGAATTTTTAATAATTTACGCATTTTAAGAAATAAAAACAGTTTCTTTATATTATAAAAAATTTGAAAAGAAAACCAGAAATAAATTTATTATAGTTTTATACAATTTAACTAAATTAAATTATTTTGAAATAGAATACAATTTTTATACCAGCTAAATAACAAACTATTTCAGTACAAATAAAAGAAAATATACGAGTGAAAAAGTTTACCAGATTATTTTGCTCTTTTAAGGTGTTAACTTAAATTTTATTTACAGTTTTTAAATCACTAAAGAGAATTAAACAAGTAATAAATAATTTTTATGAAAACTTTTTATTTTTTTTTTAATCTATTGGAATACAAATTCTAACTATAAACCATTTTAATATTGAAAAATGACGGCAAGTTTACAAAATTCAGTAGTCTTTAATTGCTATGTTTAGTAAATCAGACATTGTTTTTCGTTCAAAGAAGTTTATGTACTACTTCTAAAAAATCTTAGTACTAAACGGCATTGATTTATTAATTTTTAAATTCTGCTTCTATTAGCAAAATGTAAAATGAATAAAAGTTTCATAATAAAAAACTGCTGTTTTTAAATTATAAGAATTTTTTTTTTTATTGGAACTGCACACAAATCTAGGTTGCAAATCAACTAAATGACTTCATTGACGCATGTTTCCCTTCCCGTGATTACCCGGACTTGAAACTAATTGGAGGCGTGGGAAGTTTCTACGCGAAATCAGCATTTACTGCAGTGACAAACGTCGTTGGGAAAAAGCAGGTCGCTGCGTCTGACTTTGACGCTTACGAAAGTCAAAGTAAGTTGCTTTTTCAGCCTTGTAGAATACAATAACTTATACTTGTGAATATATTATGTTTTGAAGCTTATGTAACTATTAGTTTTACCTATAACCATCAACTATATATACAGTTTATATTATTCAAAATACTTTAAAATCAATTATTATTATTCAGTATTAATTGCTTTTAGGAATAAAAATTCTGAAGATGTACGAAAAGATAATGTATTGAGAAAATTATCTTTATTCTTAAATATATGGGAGTTGATATTTACTGACATGTTTATCTTGAAATTAGTACTGCTAAAGGATATGCTGCTAAATTTATCTAACTAATTTAAAATAACTATTTCTGTTAAAAGTTGTTAAACTATTTTTAAACTTTTAATTGTTTTTGCTATAAAATTGTTGTTTTTCACACCTTTTGATATTTTGAAATATTTGAATGACTATTATTATAATTTTATTGACTTACTAACTTTAGGTTTTAATGTTTACAACAATGTTTTGTGACTGTAAATAATGAGATAATTATAAAATAAAGTATGTTGCAGCAAAGCTAGTATACTTTTAACAATTATTTTACTTCTAAGACTAATTCAAAAACTGACTTTGAGTTTGTAAACTTAATTCATATACAGTTAAGATAAAACAAAAAAAGTTACGTTTTGGATATAACTATTTTAATCATTTGTACTTTTAAATATTATTTTTATTTTTAAACGTTATTGAATTCATAATGATGGTTATAAAACTTTTTAAAAGTTATGTGTGGTGTTATAAATTGTTTTTTAGTTGTATACTTTTTTTGACTATTATAGCTCCAATTATTTGAAAGTAATATTACATTATGATTTGTTTAATTTCGAAAAAAAAGAATACATACAACAATACAACTTAAAATATATGTTTTTGTCACTAGAAACTTTTGATAAGAACGGGATTGGATTCAGTTATTACATAAATGATGGGGTGTACGGCAGCTTTAACATCGTCTTGAACAGCAGAGATGCTCCATTTTTCAGCCCATGTCTGCTCAATAAGGTATAATACTTTATATTACTGATTGGATTATTTTTTACTTTAATAGTACTAGTTTAGATGTTATTTTAACAGTTAACCTAATAATATAGTTTTTATGCCAAATTACTTATTAAAATTTTCAATGTCAATTATTGGAAGGTTATCTTTTGCAAAACCCCAACTAAGCTACTGTCATTAAATTAAATATTAGCTTAAACGTTTGTCATTACCTTCTTTGAAAGCCTTTATTTATATTGATTACAAATGTAAGCTGGTAAAGTATTCAGATACTAATTAGTGTGTTTAACTTATGTTAACCTTTGTTAACTTCTTATAACTTATTTTAAAAGTTCTTATTATTAAAGTGTACATTTACAATGTAAAACTAATTACTAAAGTTAATAAAGCAGTAAAGAAAATAAATAACCATGTTATTTTTATTTTTTTAATGCGTTCATATTGATAATCTTAATATGGAAGCATGTGATTTATTGATTAAATTCAAGTGCGTTAAAAAATAATTGAAAGATATAAAAGGATTAGAATAAACGCAATTCGACTATTTTTTTAAATTTATTGTGAAGAAACAAAAACTTCAAAAACTATAATTAAAATGTTTCAGAAGTCTTTAGCATAAACTAAGTTTAGATTACGCCATACTTTGTTACTTCGTTGCTGTTATTAATAAAAACTATATTGACATTTGTGTAGGTTGATTAAAACAAAAGTTAGTTTCCAAAAGGTGCCGAGACATTTCTTATGTCATCGATGACAAGCTTTTGTTTGTTTTTCAAACCCCCTTGACGTTTCTCGCGGCTACGATCTGTTTACTAAATCAAAGTAAGATGTTGCGTCACTACGTTATATTCAGCTTTGACGTGCAAAATCTTATGAATTATTTATAGGAAGCTTTAAAGTTGGCTCAGATAGGAAACTAGACGACTGATATGTTGTTTTGTATTTTGCGTCTAGGGTTTATTGAATTTGGTTTTTGTTTTGTCTTATAAAATTTCCTCCGACTACTATTAGTTTAGAACAAATGTGCTGTCACATAAATTTCTAATTAGAATTAATTGCTTACTTGAGTAATAATTTTTTCAAGTTTAAAAAAAAAGTCTTTGTTCTTTCTAAAACTTGTTTCTTTTATGTTTAGAATCAAAGTTCTAAACGTTTATATAAAAAATTTTCGTTCGTCTTTGTTTTACAAACAGCATTTAATTTAATAGTTTTTTATCAAAAACAGTCATTTTTCAAATGTTAAGAAACATTTTATAACTTAAATTATAAAATTTATTTTTTCATTCAAGTTAAGTGAGTAGTTTTTATATTTTTCGAACACATACTGTTTTTAAGTGTTAAAACAAATAAAATATAACAGGTAATCAAAGAAACTAGTCCATTGTACCCGACCACTATTTGGGGACCAACTTGTGATGCTTTAGACAAACTTTTAGATTTGGTTTATTTGCCTGAACTTGAAGTCGGTGACTGGATAATGTGGAAAAGTAAGTTATGTTATTAATGAGTAAAAATCAGTAAAATAACTTTTGTTTGTTTGTTTTTTGATATTACTTTAGCTCAAATGTTTGTAAAGTTTAGTTTATAATTAAAAATATATCTTTAAAATAAAAATGTTTAATTTGAATCAAGTGTTAAAATTCAGATAGTTAAGAGCCAATGTAAAGGGTAATATTTTTAAAAACTATATGTAATATATGTAATTAATCTTAAATGGTATTTAACAAGCACTAAAAAGTGATCACCACTCAAGTTAATACTCAATACTATTTGTAAATAATCACTATTATAGATATTGGAGCTTACACCATGGCCCTCCGAACAAACTTCAATAGTTTCAAATCTGACTGCGTTCACTATTTTATTCGTGAAAGTGTGTGGTAAGTAATTTAGATTGTTACGTCATACACTATTATCTTTCCAACTGGAAGAATGGTCTGCAAAATGTTTTATATGACGACTTTAACGCTGTGCATTTGACTTTGAGGTCTATTATTAAAATAAATTACTTAAAACTCTACGTAGAGCACGAGTTTATCTTGCACGATTTTTAGTTTTATAAATACTTATAAGTAGCTTTATATAGTCATTGTTTAAAGATTTATGTATTGACATACTCAATCAATTCTTAAACATAGATAGTTCAAAACAAAGCTTAAAAAATTTATGTATGTAAAGTATTTGCTTTTTTCAGGGAAGAATTGCAATACTTGTTAGTTGAAAACGAAAAAAAGAGGTCAATTTTCTCTGAAAACATCAAAACACCTGAGTTAATGTTTAAAAAGGTATTTATTTTTATACTGACCAAAAAAACTTTTGTTGAATAGTAAGTAAGAAAGTAAAATAAATATAAAATTTTATCTTTTAAAGTAAGTTTTTTTTAATTAGTAACAAGTATTAAACTTCATGTTACTGTATGTTCAGTTCATGTAATACATTTAAATAATTACAACTTTCCTTTTGTAAATCCTAATCAATTCTTTACACTTTTCCTTACGCAACTTTATTAACTTTTATCTCAATTTTTTGTTGTTTGACCTTAGCTAGCGTAACTTTAATCCTGTGAATTTATTTCAAAGCATTTGTTTTGGTACGTCATATCCTGTAGTTTTACCTCGTGGAATATTTTAAATTAGTATGTAGTTAGTAATATTAGTATGATTTAAACCCAAGTATTTTTTAGTCACCTAGTTTAAAACCAATAAGGTTAAGAAACTTTATAAATAATAATACAATTATAACATCTTTTGAAATTTTATTAAGTTTGTGACTTTTAAGGTTAATTAGCTAGTTAATTTTAAAAGTTATAATATATAAGCAACACAAAACTAATGCAAATAATTTTATGTATAAAGTGATAATGTTAACTTTTTATAGACCATAACATTAATGCAGCTTAATTATTTAGAACTTGTTGTTATCAAAAAAGACATTAGTTTATTTTTACAAAATACCAGAAAGATTGGTGAAATTATTACTTTAACATAAAATAATGCATATTGTTACAGTGTTTCATCATAAATATATTAACCACCGTACTAATTACAAACAGAATTTGAAAGGAGCTAATATGAAAACTTCCAATGTGATTGTTGCGCAAAGCGACATTGAAAACTTCTGTGTCGTGTAGTCAAGTACCAATCTAAACCTAATGATGACACTTAAACTAACGACTAGCGTTAACTTTTGTTTGAGTATTTAAGAGTGTCGTGGTTTTCTTTCTTTTGTTCGTGTTTTTTTTTTCGAATGTAGTTACCATTTTTGTACGCTATTTTATTTAGAGCCTTAATACTAAACTATTCTTCAAACTCAAATTATTGTAAGATGAAAAAAAAAACTAGATGTTTTGTTTATAGCTTAAAGTTGTTTTCAGTCCTACATTATAGCTTTGGCAAGTTCTGGTTAGAGGTTATTGGCACGCTAGACATTACTGTTCGTAATTAGTTTGCGTTTTTTTACAAAGGTTGTTTCTAGATGTACATATATTCTTTCGTTTTCTTAAGTTTGGCCTTTTATTTATGGTTGAATAAAGCTTATTTTTAGTTGTGGACAAATGTTGTGTTTTATAAACTTGATTAGCTTAATTTTTGTTACGTAATACAGTATTTTACTTGAATAAATTCCGGTGTTTTGTAATCAAACAGTTGTTCTGTAAGTAGGGTTCATACCTGTTAGGCTAAATCAGTTTTTCGGAAAAATGTCAATTTTTGTCATTTCAAATGCTTGTGTAATAAAATAAACAAGTTTTTTAAAACATTTCTCTTTAAAAAAAATCGTTTTTTTTTAATATATATTAATATGTGAATTTCTTTTTTAATAAGCATTTTGGTTTTTGTAACAATATTTTAAGTAAAAATACTTAAAAGTGTTTTAAGAATTAAGAAAAACTTTTGTTTCGAAAAGATATTATTAACTTTCTTACAAGTGTTGTACTTTTCAATTGACGCTTTTAAGGACTTTTTGTTAAATCATCAAATGAATTTATCAGTATAATATATGAAAGTAAAATGTAAATATGCCTGTAGAGATTGCACAACGATTCAAGTTCCAAAACTAATAATTTATTGGAAGTTTCCAGGGTGTATATCTATTTAATAATCTTTATCTGAAAATATTAAAAATGGATTAAAAAGTTTAGTATAAGTAGGCTAAGAAGTTACGATTAATCTAATAGGTTATATTGTTATAAGCTGAACTGGGCGCCGAACAACAAAGGTAGGGAAAACATAAGTCTCAAATTACAAAATTTTGTGTACGAACCCTGTGTAAGGTGTATCTAAACTTAATACATAAATATGTTTAGTTTGTTTTTTAGCTTATCTTTATCAAATACATTTATTTGAAGGTTTTAATAAGGCAGAAGAAATTTAAATAAAAAGAGTATACCAACATGATTACGTCAGCTAAAAAGGGTGTTATAAGTCTAAAATAGTTATCGATTTTTTTTGGACAAATAGTCAGTTATTAGGAGAGTTACTATTTTACGACATGTGATTAAATTGATGAAGCTGTCATTTGGCTTTAATACCTGTGTATGTAACTAAAAGTATAAATTTAAGCTTACATCCTAAACTTTTAATTCCTAGTGTTATTCTAAAGTTAATTTATTTACATATATTTTACTATTTTATCTCATTCAAAAATTAACTAGTACAGTCATCTTTCGCGAATCCACAACAAATGTGCGTAAATAAACGAAAAGTAGCTAATGTACCTACAGTTTTTCTGTTTTCTTATAATGCATATAATTAAATACATTTTGAGGACTTTCCTACTATTTTTGTTAACATAAATAGTTTTCAAGTTGTGCATATATGTAAAAAGATTTTCCAAAAATAAATATCTGTATACAAACTATTTTTTCCTAATTTCTTCCTTGCCCCTCTAAGTTTAAACTTTTTTTACATGGTTTAAAAGAAAGGTCTTTATCTAGTTCCATGCGAGATAATTTTAATCTTAGGCGGGCAAGGATTAAATTTGCTAAGTAAAGTTAAGTTTAGATGAAACTTTATGCCATAAATATTGTGAAGAATTAAATAGGAAACATCGGAAACTTGACTATTTAGGCAAAAAAAAAGGTTAAACCTGGAATTTGAAAATTTTCAAAGAAAAACTCAAAATTTAAAATAATTTATTTCACAATTTATATACAAAAATGTATATATATATATATTGTAAACTCATTACATCCAATAAATTTACAATATTTAATAACTTTTTTTAAACAAGAAAGCGTTACCAAACAAGTGCGTAATTCGCGCGAAGTGACGGTGGTATCAAACAGTTTTATAAATTTTGCTACATAAGTCTTTAGCTTTGTTTTTTTGCTATTTAAAATCTACCGAGTTTATTAAAACCTTTTATTAAAACTTTTTGTACGTTATAAAAATATTTCACATAGTAGTTAAGACTGTTGTAATAAAAAATATTAGTGAGGTTTTAGCTTTACTTATTAAAAAATAACTAATTGTTTATTAAATAAACATATTTGTTCAAAAAAATAGATTAATACGGTTTTTGATGAATTTATTTAGTAAGAACATCATAAAGTAGTATGCTTAATTTATACTAGTTTAAACATGTTTTCAAGCTTTCAACTGAACCCGTGCGTTAAGTAATTTTGAAAATATGTCAGAAACTTAGTAATTTTAATTTGTTTTGCAGCGAGTTGAACACCCTTTGATAGTACATTGTTGTTTATACTTTTTCACAAAAATGCAATAAAAATTACATCATTTAATGTTAGAAAAACCTGTATATTTGAGTAAAGAACTACAACTAAAAACTTGATTAACATGAATAATCATGATATTTAATAACAATTAATTAGTAGAGTCCAATCACTAGGGTTATTTTATTGGAAGAGTACATTTTATCTAGATATCCAGATAACTTTTTTTGTTTGAAGTAGTTTTTATTAGATTTTATGAAACAAAATACGTAATTCAAGTTGTAAAACGCAAATTTTAACATAATTATGTTTTTATGTAGGTGTGTTCTGTACATTGAAAATGTTTTTTGCGGTTTCTTAAACAAAAATTCTGTTTTTGGTTTTA
Source organism: Thalia democratica (assembly GCF_965202585.1). Classification (NCBI taxonomy): domain Eukaryota; kingdom Metazoa; phylum Chordata; class Thaliacea; order Salpida; family Salpidae; genus Thalia; species Thalia democratica. Next base: position 69,107,414 of record NC_139165.1, read on the forward strand.
TATAGATACTGAAATAAAACTTTAGAAAATAACTAGGTTTTAGTGAACGGTCTTAATATAAAAATAAAAGAATATATAGAAGTTGTAAATATATTCAGAAGAGCGTAAAGAAAAAGCATGTAACTTATATTCTTTTTTTATATAACCTTGCATTGTTTCTTGAAATACCCATACATAAAACAACATAATATTACATTTAAACTTAATACAATGTTTCAATACACTTAAAACAATTAATTTGTTTATTGAAAGAAAAAAAGCGCTTAAAAATTTGGTCCAAGGACCTGGTGTACGAAAAATTACAATGTTACAATGTTTCTACCTAATAACTTTTTTGTTAGAAATTTTTTAATTATTAAGAAATTATCCAAATACACATTTTAGGAGATTACTTTTTAAATTAAGCAAAGTTATTCAAAAATTTTTGATATAAAGCAACAAATTAGTTAAAATTACTTTAAGTCTGTTTAACAAACTAAATAGTTTATAACAGATAATGGGTTATTTTCTTTCTATCTTAAATTTTTTTTTTTTTCTATTGTGAAATTTTTATAGAATTTTTTTAATTTTTTCTAAATCTATTATAAACAAAACTTTAAAAATATGGTTTATTGCAACTAGTTGTATTTGAAATTATTCTAAATTCTTAAAAAAAAGAAACAAAGCATTTTAAGAAACTTAGTTTATACTTTGAATGAGCTAATCTTTGGCTTATGTAGTAATTCTAAAAATTAAAGAAAAATTAGTTAGTCTTGACTATACTAAAACATTTTATGTTTATCTTATGCTAACAGATACACACTTAGTTTTTTGTTATGCTCAGTAAAACTACACAAGATGTTTTACAGTTGTTTTTGCCAAATAAACGTTAATTATAATTTAATACTGATGCTTTTTTTACGTCAAAAAGTATTATATGATTTTACTACATTTCTGTCCCATTTTATAAAATACAAAAAAACTAAATAAGATTCACAATACAGGTCAGTGTAGCAGCCATCAGTTTAAAGTTGGTTCATCTCCATCGAGCTTACTGATGTCAGTATTAGTTTTTAGCATCGTTTTTGTCTTTTTTTGGTATATACCAAGTAGCCGAGTTTTCTAATTTTCACTGAACTTGGCTAACAATTTTTCTGTGAAATCCTATGAAGTTTATCTATTGCTAAATAATTTTTTAATATAAACGCTTTTCTTTTTTCAACATATAAACAGTAAGACTTCTGATATGATTACGTAATCTTAATAAATGAGTACTGTTTATACTGATTAACAACACTTAGTAATTTATATTAAAAAAAAAAACTATTTTCAAAAAAGTATAATTTAGATAATCGAAATACTACAAAAAATGAGGTTTTTAAAGCTGTTGAAAACATAAGTATCATGTATTGAAACAATAATATGTTTAATAATAAATACAAGTTAAATTTTTTTTAACCATTAATTAGTGACCCAGGTCCCAAGATTCTAGTCATACTCTTAAATAAAAGTTCATGATAATTATAAGCACTGTGTATATATTTTTTTTTTCAACATTAAAACAGTATAGTAGTTTTTATTTAAAAATTAGGTGTTAGTTTCTAATTAACACAAAGCTAACAATTTTATAACCAAGGTAATACTCACAAAAAAATAAATACTTTTCTACGTTATTAATTTAATTCTAATTATTTTTTAAAGATATCATATTAGTAAAGACTTTTCAATGACATTAAAAGTACAAAAAACAACAGTTTTGTATATAAAATTATCCCTAAAAAAATATTAACTTCATGCATCGATATTCGATACACCCTAAATTGAAGAAATATTTATAGTTTTCTTTTTATAAGTATCACATTTTTCAATGAAATAAAAGTAGCTAAAAATAAATTTGTTTTTAAATTGGTATTTAAAACTAAATTTTAGGCTTAATACAGTAAATAGATTGTGTTGTAGCGATTTATTTATATGTAAAAACTTGTTTGTTATTATAAGCAAATATTTTTCAGACAAATCTTTTTATAAGTTTTTTAAATGGTTTTGTTCAAAGGTTACTAGAAATAATTATATTTAATTTCTAATGTATAGAGCTATAAATAGTAGTAGTTTATAGATATATAAAAAGAAATAATAAGACAAAAAAAAAAACAGTATATAAAGCAAAAAATAAAAATTAACTATTAAGAAAAGATCAAACTTTTAAAAATTTTTTGTGTAATTTACTTAGATATACAAATTAGTTATAACTTATAAACTCTACGATACAATGCTGCTTTTAGTTAAATAAAATGTAAGTTTTCCTAAGGATAAAAATCTTTAATGGTGTAATTGTAGATAAATATAATAAAGTCTTTTAATTGATCGCTTTAAAAAATAAGGATTTTTATGTTGTAGTTGTGTGTTATATATTATTTTAATTAAATATTGTAGGTAGTTAAATCTTCCTTTTTAAATTTTTTTGTAAAGAATTATTAGTTTTTTGCTACTTCAAACAAGTCGTTTAATAAATGTAATTATTTAGTTCAAAATGTAAAAAAATTCTTGGCAAAAAGAAATATTTCTAAATATTTATAAAAGTGAATAAAACAATACTACTACATAAGTATGTTTCTTAAAATAAAATAAAACTTCTAAAATTTTTAGCATTAAAAAATATTAATTTAGTTTCAAGTTCAAATAAAGCCATTATTCTGTATATAACAGCTAAACTAGTTTCTAGCTGTTAAAAAAGCATTAAACTAAGATATTTAAAAAATATAAAAATGTAGTTATTGTAATTTATACAATAAAAATGTTTAAAAGTTTTTAGGTCTTTTTCTGATGTTTTATGTAATTTTGAAAGTGCCTAATGACTTTAGTTTGACATAAACATAAATAATTATTGAAGATATAACTAAATTGTATTAGTTTATTTCAAAAATTCTAGGGTAAATATATTTAAGATGGTTTATTTAAAGTTTACTAAAAAATATTTTGAAAAATGTGTAACAAAGTATTAATTTATGAAATCTGCAAAGTCTCTATTAAGTTATTTATAAAATTCTGATCTTGATTATAGTTATTTGTACATGATTTTGAATTATTATTAGTGTTAAAGTAGAATATCTTATTATACCTGTGTAAAGTCCACTTTCTAAATAGTGTGGTCATTAAACATACTTAGCAAGAATAAAAACAATTTTTTTTATTAATAAAGTTACAGTTTTTAAGTAAGTTATTTCTACATTTTAATTTAACAACTAAATGTGTAACATCACTGACTTTACAGAAAAGATGTAGATATGAGCATTTAAAATATAAATTTCAAAAATGGAGCTTGAACTAGATATTGTTGACTACATACAAGTAAGTAGTTTTATAATCTGAAACTTAATTTTAATTTTTTAAATGTTTTACTTGATAAAGTTAGAACCATAACTTGACTTATAAAAAACCAACAGCTTTTACAGTAATTTTCTTTTTTCAACATAAATATGTTTCTCTGTGTTAAACAACTTACACAGCTCCACAGAGTTCTTTACTAATATGTACTGCAAAAAAGAATAGAATATAAAGAAGATAAGTATATTATTTAATAATTACTAATTATATTTTAGTACATACAAATATTTAACTTCTTTATCTGCTATACTTTTTCAAAATACTTATTTTTACAGAACTTTTTGGCCTTATGCTTTAATTATGTCTTGTTTATTGTTTTTACAAGTTTTAAGTTGCATCAATAGTTTAGTTCAATAGATACAATAAAATTTATCCCAGAAAGCGTTTATTGTTGCAATTGCAAAGGTTAAGTTTTAGACTAAGTGTTTATATTTTGTTTTTGCACAATTTAAATCTACAAGTTAATCTTATTTTACTGTTGTTGAAAACATTTTACTAGTTTTAGTTGTATGTTAAACTTGTACAATTTTAAAAACCTAAGACTACACTACTTAAAGTTTTCATATATAAACTTACAAAATAACTGTATTAATTTTGTTATATGTAAAAGTAGTAAAATTTAGAATTTTCTGCATATTTAGGTCAATGATTAAGCTCTTGTTGAAAACACTTTTTAAATACATTAACATAGATTTGTTTTATATGAAGGATTTTTATTAAATTAAAACTTATAAATTTAAATTATTATCTTGAATAATTAGGTTTTGAGCTTTATTTTAAGATTAGGTACAATTTTACTTACAAGTAGGTCTATACAATTTTGAGTATTTATATATTAAGGGCATAGGGGGGGGAGTAAAACACTTTTTCACAATTTGATCTTTTTTTATATAGTTTTTACTAAGCTACAAGATGCTTGTTACAAATTTAAAAAATTCAAAATAATTTTAAAGATATAGCCTGTCAAAGTTGGAGGCCACAATAGGTTTTATATGGGAGGCACAAACTAAAGCGGCAAAAATAGACTATTTTACTAAAAATCTATCTTCTCCTACGTTTTTTGAGATAACTACTTCAACATTTCAGGAAGTGTTCCTTGATATATTTAGAAAATTCTGTCGGAAAGAATTGATAAAAAATCAAAAAATAGAATTTTTATATAAAAAATAAATTATTTCTTTTTGTTATAATATTTCTATTTTTTAATTTCTAAAAATTTATTACAACGGAATTTTCTAAATATTGCAAGGAACATTTCCTGAAAATTTGAGGTAGTTATCTCAAAAAACGTAGGAGAAGGTAAGTTTTTAATGATTTCTAGTTATTTGCTGTTTGAGTTTGCGCCTCCCATAAGGAACCTATTGTTGCCTTCAACTTTGACTGGCTAAATCTCAAAAAGTATTTTGAATTTTTAAAATCTGTATAAAGCATCTTGTAGCTTAGTAAAAACTATATAAAAAAGGATCAAATTGTAAAAAAAGTGTTCACCCCCTATACCCTTTATTTTAAAACATGTTTATATAAATTTATCCAACAATGAGTTACAAAGCTAACACTGTTTCACCTAAACATGGCCGATCAAAGATTACCTGGACAAGACGCTAAAAGGTATCCAAGTGGTGTGCGACTTAATAACCAAAAGGTTTTTTTGTGCACCAGGTCTTATGACCAAACTTTTTCAGTTTTTTTATTTGTTGTTCTATAAAAAATAAATTTACTTATAAGTGACATTTAATAAAACAAAATTCACAAATATAAATATAGCAAAAGCAAAAATATAATCAACAATTAATCATAAAATGAAATAGTAATCAGTAATTATTTAATCAAATAATGACTGTATTTACTACAACTATAAATTAATGCTAAATTTAAATTTATAATTATCAGAGTTAAAAGAAATTAACTAAACTTAAATTTAAACTTAACAACACAGAATAGAAATACTTAATAAAAGACCAATCAATGTAATTATTAATAAGTACTTATTAAGAAATTATAACTTAGAATAATGAAAAAATACATTAATAAAAGCACAACAATACATAAGTAATTGATAGATAGAAATAAAAAGACCTAAAGTGAGTACAAATCGCGGTCAGTTCTTTTGTGATATTTAGTCTATCTGTTATTTTCTGATTTAATTCTAATAGTACAGAATAGGTTTATAAAGAATAATACAAACAAGTTTGATGTATCTATGGGTAGTTATATAGGAAAAGAAATCTGTGACTCAAAAGATAGAATGATTTCATTTGGTTTATACCGTGATGATGGTCTAGCAGTTTTAAACAATCCATATATTAAAATGAAATAATAACAAAAAGAATTGCGAATATCTTCAAAAACCATGGATTTAGATTAGCATAAATTCCTTATCAATAATAAATTAAATAAATTTTCCAGCAATAAGAAGATATATAAAAATATTAAAAAATATTATAATGATGCATTGTTTTCAAGTGTCTATGACAAAGTTAAAGGTTACAGTGAAACAAACTTAACTTTTACTCAAAAGATCAACAGATCAAGAAAAAAAAAACAGTATTTTGCAGTTTTGTCAAAATGAATATCAGAAAGAAGTTTTTTGAACTTGTTTGCTTGCATTTTCCTAAAAATAATAAGCTGCATAAAGTTTTCAATAGGAATAGGATTAAAACTTCATATAGTTGTATTATATGAATTATTTTATTTATTCTTACAATAAAAAAGTCCTGAAAGATACAAGCAAAACAGACAAAGTGTGTAACTGTAGAACTAGATCTAATTGCCCATTTAATGGTTAATGCATTCTAAGCGGTTTTTAAAAAGCCTCATTAAGAAATAAGGAATAAATTGGATTATTGAGAGTTGAATTTAAATCTAAATGGCAACAATATAAACATAGCATTAAAAAGAAATTTTAACTCTGTCCAAATTTTCCATATTAAACAGTATTAAGTTCTCTGAAGTTAAATGGCAAGTTCTACATAAAATTAACAGCTCGATACTAAGGAAAGCAGATAAATTTTCTACAATTAATGTTCAAAAAATGGCTATTTTCGAAGCAGATACAGTAAAATAATTTATTATCGGAACGTAACTCACTGCCATATGTCCTCACTTTAGGTCTTTTTATTTTTAAATATAAATTATTTTTTTATTGCTGTGCTTTGATTTTCGTATTTTTTTATTAATCTAAGTTTTTATTTGTTATTAAGTGTTTCTATTATGTACTGTTAAGGCCATAGGGGGGGGGGGGTAGACCATGTTTTTTACAAGTTGATCTTATTTTATAGAGTTTTTACTAAGCTTCAAGATGCTTTTTACCGTTTTTAAAAATTCGAATTAGTTTTTGAGATATGACCGGCCAAAGTCGGGCCGCATAACAGGTTCCTTATGGGGAAGGAAAACTAAAACGGCGAAAAAAGACTAATGCATTCAAAATCTATCTTCTCCTTCATTTTTTAAGCAATCTTCTTCAAACTTTCACAGTCTATTCTTTATACAATAACAAAAAAACGTTATTTGTGACTTTAAAAAATTTCAAGTAAAAATACCTTTTTTTTGTAAAAAAAATTTTTTTTTGATGAAAATTCACTTTTTTTTTTAATTTTTGTCATAAAATTACAAAAAAAAAGGTATTTTTACTTGAAATTTTTTAAAGTCACAAATAACGTTTTTTTGTTATTGTATAAAGAATAGACTGTGAAAGTTTGAAGAAGATTGCTTAAAAAATGAAGGAGGAGATAGATTTTGAATGCATTAGTCTTTTTTCGCCGTTTTAGTTTTCCTTCCCCATAAGGAACCTGTTATGCGGCCCGACTTTGGCCGGTCATATCTCAAAAACTAATTCGAATTTTTAAAAACGGTAAAAAGCATCTTGAAGCTTAGTAAAAACTCTATAAAATAAGATCAACTTGTAAAAAACATGGTCTACCCCCCCTATGGCCTTAAGTTTAAATTCTTTATTTGATTTAACTTTGTTCCCTCTGATTATTGATAAGTTTAATTATGATATTAGATATATTATTGTAGAAATTATAATCTTTAATTTATTAGACAATTACTGATTACTATCTTAATTTTTGATTGTCAATTTGCTATATATTTGTATAATATTGCTATATATTTGTGCTTTAATATTTTACTTATTGTCAAAACTCAATGAGCCTTGTTTAGGTGAAGCAGTGTTAGCTTAGTTACATATTATTGAATAAATTTATACAAATTAAGATTTCTTATATCTATAAAATAGATTAAGCACTATAGTTCATACAGTTTTCATACTTTTAAAAAACTGTTCTTTTTTTTTAAATTTTATTACCAAAAAGTATGTGTTTGAAACAAAATATAACTTCATTCAATTGAATGCATGATTAATTCTTCTTAATAGGTTGGAATAACTGCAAAAGATTGTATGAAAATAATTCCATATGTTGATAAAAACAAAAAAGTTTCTCAAAAAATTGTTGTTGGTGATCAAAAAGGAACATTGCAATGTTTTGGTATTAAGAAAAATGAAGTAAATGTTAGTACAAAGTTTAAATTTTTATTACATTCTAAAAACTTTATTAATATATTTTTTATTGGATTTTTTTTTGTTTGCAAAAAAGGCATTAGATACAAAACATAATAATTCCTAATAAGCTTATCATAAGTTTAGTTTAATTTTATACTGTCTATCGACTTTATAGTACTTTGTTAAACAATAAAACAATTAAATCAAATAGTTTTTATAATACCTAAAATTATATGTGATCCTTAGCTAGTGATAGTGTTGCCATACACTCGCAACAACTCCGGATATTTTGAAGTTTTTTTTTATAATCTCAGGATACTTTGAACTTGTTTTTTAAACTCCGGCTGACTCAGGAAAATTTTTTTTTTTTAACTCAGGACAATTTTAATTTTACTGAAAATCTCAGACCAGTTTATTTTGCATGAGATTTAGTCTCAATATTTTATTATTTAATAATCAATTTTGTTCAACAACTTCATTTTGAAAAATTAATTATTTTCTAAGAGTTCGAAAAAAACTCAGGATGACTCAGGACAGTTTGTGGTCACTCAAGACAGTTTTTTTGACTCAAAAAGTGGCAATTTTATATTTATAGTGAAGATGTTAAGTCCAATTCATAAATAGGTTTAATATATCAAAAACTTATATCAAATAGATATTTAGTTACAACCAAGTAACAAATAAATATGCTAACTTAAAATAAGATTTTACAGATTATTGAAAAACTTAAATTTTTCAACATTAAAGTTTGTTACACTTGAATATAATTCTATTTTATTTGCTTTGCAGATGTAAATTATATTTTTTCAGTACAAACTTAAATTATTGTATGTAACAACATGAAGTATTATGTCATAATTAATAAAGAACTATTTGGGGTTTCCACTTGCTAAGGTAATTTTGAAAATATCATAATGAATCAAAACAACTCAGAATAGTTTGAATTTTTTTTAAATTCAGGATAGTTTGGTTGATTTATAAAAAAACACAGGATAGTTTTGATTTCTTAAATTTCAGGCCAGTTTTTTTCTAGACCTTGAATGAGTTTAGGCGATCCAGTTTCAATAATATGTTATTTATAACCAACTCTGTTCAAAAAACTAGGTTTTTATTTATTTTAAAACGATAAGTAGGTATTAGTATTTACCCTTCAAAAAAAAGTTTCTGTTTTAAATCTGAAATTAGTATTTACCATGATTTAAATTTGTGTATGCTAAAAAAACAGATTAAAAACAAAGAATTTTAACTACCTAGTTATTTTAAGTTGTCCACGTACTTTAAAAAAAACTCAATTGATTTAATCTACAAAACTTGAATATTTAAAATTGGTGTTTCTCATAAGTTAAGTAAACATTTAATGTAGAAGCATATATATACAGCTTTCCTTTTTATTTTTTAGAAGACAAAAAGTAATGGGTATAAGTAGTTTGCGTCGGAGGCCCAAAAGTTATTTTTTTATGGATCAAAAACTCATTATGACTCAGGTAGTTTAAAGTCACTCATGATAGTTTTTGATAGACTTAAAGAATGGCAACCCTGACTATTGTGTATGAAATATATGTTTTAAATTTTTTAAGCACACGAACCTAAAAAAAAAAAACTTTTTTCTGATATACATATGAGACTATAACATTCAACAATATTTATAAGTATTTAGTAATTTTTCTTATTCATAATTTAAGTTTGTGCCAAGACAAAAAAATAAATTATTTTACTTCGTTATAGTTTCAATTTGACTCACATTGCTCCATGATCTTAAATGTGATAAGTTACTGATAAGATATTATAAAGTTTAAAAACAAAATGTTTACATAATTAAAATCCTTATTTTGTTGTAATTAAAATAATTAGTAAATAAATGTTGAGGTTTAATATTTTAAAAGCAATGTTTAAATAATTACATTTTAAACTATAGTTTTTTAGTAAAACTTTTTATTAAGCATATTTATAAAGGTATTTTTTCTTAGCTATTCTATTTGTTATTTTCTTGTCACTTATTACATATTTGAAATGTATTTTACTAGTTAGAGATTTTTCTTTCTAGTTCTGCTTTTCATTAAGTGGTTCTTGTTTTGTAGACAATTTTCAAAACACTTCCCGGGTCCCCAATCAACAAGATAGTTCTTGGTGGAGCGCTCGGCACTGCTCAAGATAAAGTGTTCGTTGCCAGCAACTCTGAAGTCCGAGGTTATTCAAAGAAAGGCAAAAAGTTTTTAGACTTCAACACAAATCTCACTGAGTCAATTACGAACTTGTTAGTTGACTGAAATAAACAATAAAGTAATTGTAAACTTTTACTCCATGTATTAATTGTTCATTGTATCTTATTTTTCTTTTGTTTTTTTTATTGTTTGCCTTTTGAAAGTTAAGTGTATTTTCAAATTGTAGTAACTACATAGCAAAACCAAATAATATTTTTTCACAAAAACACTTCAGTTTAATAAACATTATTCCGAAAAATTCCTAGAATTACTTGAAAAGAAATTACTTTTTTTTGCAAGTGATTAAAGTTTTTGTGATAATATAACATATATTATGTTTTTGCTTTATAAATTTTATTTTTTTAGAGTTATAGTTTAAAAAAGTATATTTTTAAAACTGTAGCAAATCTAGTATTATTACACAGTATTTTTATTTAGATTTGTTTTAGTTTATATTTTATATCATGTAAAGGAAATAAAAAGTTTAACGTAAAGTATTTAATATGTTTTGAATGGTAACTTTTTACTCAGTAGATAGTTTCTTTAGAGTCTTACTATTTTTAGAATATTGTTTAAAAACGTTTTTTGTTTATAGGCTAAAGCATGCTTAGTCTTAAGTAAGTTGCTATTTAATATCATTTTATTTGTTTTAAAGTTTGAAGAAAAAAGTATATTTTAGAAATCTATCATATTTTATCCACTACTATTTGTTAAGTATTTTTTTTTTTGAAACATTATTTTAAATGCTTTAGATTTACAAGATAAAAATAAATAACAGTTAGCAAAGTTTTATTTATAAATTTACTGATTTAAATACTTTTTAGTGTACTCTTCGACTATATTGGTATTTAGATATAAAAAACTCAAATGTTTCCAATTTTTAAAGTTTCTATAAAATAAATTATGCGTTTTAAAAACTATCTAAGATTTCTCTTATAATGTCTTAATTATTATATTGCACTCAAGTACAACTCCTGCACGTAGTTTGATACTGTCTATAGCATATAGTTTTCATTATATGCTATAAACGATATAAAATAGACAACAAGACTGAAACATAAAGCTCTATTCTATTAAAGTAAACTTAATAACTCTGATGATAAAAGTACAGTAATAAGTAAGTTAAAAGTTAATGCATATTAAAAGTAAGTTAAAAAAGAGTATGAATAGTAGCTTAAAGACTACCTATCAGACAAAATATTTTGATAATTTCCCTTGAAATTTCTCTATTTTCTACTGATTTCCCTTCAAATTTTTAGAGGTTCGTTAGTGGAACCCTGAATTAAGCTTCAATTAAATAAAATCCTTATTGTAATTTTAGACACGTGAACGGTAGCGACTTGCTCGCAGGAGGCTTGTATTTGTACAACCACTTCTCAGACTGCGTGGACCAAGGTTACTATTTCTCACCAGACAAGATAAACGATCTGATTTGCGTGCCTTCTAGCAGAAACCAAGACGAACAACTGGTCGTTGTGCTCGCTTGCAATGACAGCGTACTGCGCTTGCTAATTGTGTGTTTAAAGTTTTAAACATTTAAATATTTTATTTAGTTATAAAAGTTTAAAAAAAGCTTCTAAACCGAAATCAAGTTAGATAGTTATTAGTAAACAAACTTATACTTAATTAATGATGGTTGTTGTTAACTATTTAAACTATTTAAATTATAAAAACTTTTATACTAAGTAGTTGTAATTTTCGATCAACCAATTTTTATTAAACTGAAGTTTTTATTATAAATATTGTGTTCATTCAAAATATTTTTAGTCTTTTATTAATCAGTGTTGAAGTACTTTCCACTTTTGTTTAAATGTAGAGGTTTTTCTAGTCTGATAATTAAATGTTTACTTAAAATTTCTATTTTATTTATTATAACTAAAAGTAATAAATACCTCACTAGTTTTAAAAGCTTTTATTTAAACGATTTATTTATCTACAGTTGTTCATTGATGATTTATGTTTAACCTTCCGTATGAATTTTAATTTTATTACGGTATTTAAATCTTTAAAGAAAGTTTTAATTACAAACTTTTTAGGGGTGTCAAGTAGTAAAAGAAATTCCAGTTTCGAATGTACCAATAAAAGTAATAGAATTTGATGACCCTTCTCCTTCGAAAAGTTACATAAATCTCGTATGTGGGTTTGAAGACGGAACCATCTCTCACATTAATATATCGTCAGAGTTAGTAAACAAACTTTTTAATTTGAAATATCACTTATTGTTTGTCTTAGCCAAAGAAACATTTTTTTGTTAACCAACTGTTTTTTTTTGGCTAAACCAAAAAATGCTTAGTTAGATTTGTTGCCCTTGTGAGTACTATATTATCATTTAGATAAAGTTGATGGAATGTAACAACAGTTTTCTTGAAATTAGTATATAGTTATTTATTTTTTTTGGAAAGCTTATAAAAAAATCAGAAACATAAGTTTTACCACATTGCATCAACATTTTTATTTTATATAACTTCAAAAATTTATTATCTTAGTCCACTAGAAAAAAGTTATTCCTGTGTTATACACAAACAAAAAATTTGTTACCATGAAAAGGAAATTAGTTTATTATTAAAAGTCTAGAATCATGTTTTCCAAGTTAACAACAAAATAAAAAGTTCTGAACTAAGACCTTGAACTTCTTCATGTAAATTATTTGTAATTATCAATACGTTGTTCCAGCACTTACGAAGCCAATTCCAAATGGTTGCTTAGCAACGAGGACGGAAGGTTGGGAGGGGTGTCGTGCATGTGCGTGTACGATTTGTGTGGGGACGGGGCCGGGGACTTGTTGGTGGGCCGGGAGGACGGTCACGTCCAATTGTACAGCTATCACGAGATGGACGAACCCCTGATGCGGTACAAACATGTAAGTGTGTTGAAATGTATTTAATTATGTTTGCAAACATAAAAGTATTTTACTTTTTTTTTACTATTAAATTTTTGTTTTCATATTTGAAGGCAATATGACTAGTATAAAACATAAATTTTTGTTTAAACTTATTTTTTGTAGTTTTTGATAGGTTACATTACTATTTATAGTTTAAATTTAATTAAATTTTGAAACTTTCATAATACTTTTTTATAAAAGTCTTTTAAAAAGATGCTTTCATAGTAAAAAGTTTCTGATTAAAACAAAAATTCAGTGTTTCAACGAGAGCATAACTTCAATATGCGGAGGTTGTGTTGGTTCGGCACACGCCAGGCAAATTGTTGTTTCAACATACAGTGGCTGGATAACTGCCATGACAACGGAGCAAGTCAAAAAGAGTGGCAACCAACAACCTTCCCAACGCGCCACATCACAAAACTCTGAGCTTCAGACGAAAGTTGATGTGCTAAAGTTAGATGCTGTAAACTTTTATAGTATATAGCCTTTGCAATAAATGTTTAAAAAAATATTAAGTTTGTAAAACAAGTTTCCTTTTGTATGGTGACTTAAATAGATGTATTAATTGTATTAAATTAATTAATTATTATTTTTACACAGCTAATTAACTTTAAAATAATAAACTGAATAGCTTGAATTTTGTATTTTGTCATTTAAAAAAAACAAAGTTTCTAACTTTAATCAGAAACGAGGTGGAAACGCTGCAAGTAAAAGTTGAAGAGCAACGCAAAAGATACGCTCAGCTGCTGCAGCAGCGGGGCGGAGATGACGTGAGCATGACGTCAGCGAACTGCATGGAGGTGAAGGAGAGGTTCGTGTTGTCGCCCGATGACGCGAGCTACCACCTCAGCATAGAAACTCCCACCCCGATCGAGCATATCGTGTTGCAAGTTCGTCATGTTCAGTGGCTACTTAGTTTTTAGATTTGTTAATATTGGGTATTTTCTGATACAGAGCAATGTGCCAATAGACGTTTTGGACGGTGACAAAACTACAGCCGTGGTGAGTCACACCAAAAACATAAGCAAGCAAGATGACAATTTTCTGCTTGCAACTTACAGGTGTCAGGCAAATACCACCAGATTCGACGTTTGTTTTCGTTTTTTTTGAATCATTATTCTATAATTTTTTAAATTTTGGCTTTAATTTAGTTTAAAACAGATTAGTGTTAATACCATTAATAATAGCATATATACTTAAAAATGTTTATTGTTAAGTTAATGTAGATATACCTAAACTATCAATATCTTATTTAGGTATTCAGAGTTAATCTTATTTACTTAATTTTAAACTCATATTAGATATAAAGAATTTAAAAAAAAAAAACTGTATAAAGTATTTATTATTGATATTTTAAATGAAGCATAGTCTTTTTAACATAAAATTATACTGTTTGATTTTAAAACTTTTTTAGGAAAAATTTTTTCTTAAATACCTGTATTAAGTAAAAAGATGTGTTACTAACTACCTGATTAAGTTCGCTATACTCAATAATTTATTTATACAAAAAAGTTGACGTTTAAATTGTCACGAAAGGTAAGAATTCGATCGATAGAAGGTCATCAAGGTGCGGTCAGGGCTTACATTGTTCCCAGGCTCAACCCCAAGTCGTGCGTGATGAAAGTTTACCCGATCAAGCCGCTGTCCTTGCACCAGCGCATACACGAGTTCGACGAGAAAAGGTGAATAATTAATGATAAAGCAACACTTTATATTTAAGTATAATTTAAAATAGGCCGACAAGCTCCTTGAGTCTGAGCGGAAACTTCAGTTTGGCTGAAATTCACTCGTTTCTGCACTCCACGCTCCCGAACGTTGCCGAGAGGCCTCCCACCGAAGACAAGGCTGTTCTGATGTACCAAAGCGTCTTCCTCAACACACAACTCAAATGCACGTACCAGTATGTTGTTTTCTAAATTTTAACAACTTCTAAATGTTAGTATCTTCATCATTTTACTTACTGGCAACTAAGATAAAATAAACTCAAACTTAACTTCTAATTCAGAACGTATAGTCCGGGGGCCAGATCCAGCCCGCGACGTATGTTTTGGTCAAAAACGACTTATGCAAAAATATAAGGTTGTGCCTTTTCATAACACTTAGATTGGAATAATCTTAATCGACTTTTAGTGTTAAGTAGCATTGCTGCCATAATTCTAAGTTTCTGTAAATCTAGCGATTTTAATTGTTATAGTTTTTGAACTTAGGTTGTCAAGTGTCTAGTCTTGGCAAACTAAGGTCAACAAATCAGTAGTATTAAGCATCTAGTTATAATGCAGCTAAATTTATATCAGCTCTAGAAAAAATTAAGGAGAGCAAACCAGTTGAAATTAAATTAGTTTACAAATATGCACAGTAGTGCTTATAAAATATTTTACATCTACTAGAATTTTTTTATAATATATTTTTCTAATTTTAATTGTATAATACTTGAAAGTTTCATTAACCACTAAAACTATTTTGCACAAATTCGGTCCGCAAAAGACTTATTTGTTATATCTGGCTTGTGGACTAAAAAATTTTTACCCCTATTTATAATTGTGTTTTCAATTAGTATATTATTTTAGAAATAAATGTTAAAACATACTTAATATAATTATACTATAGTCGAACAGAAAAAAGGAGCTAGAAAATAAAAATGCACAACCTTAGCTTTTACTTAAATATTTTTAATTCAAGTTAAGAATTTTTATATGCAGCCTCTTATTTTTTCCAAAGTTGCTGTGGTACATGAATTCAAATTCTACTGTTGTAAAATAGAAAAAAAAGGACATTAAACATAAAAATGCACATCTTTATTTTCAATTTGAATTAGAAAATCTTCATATACAATATTTTTTTTTTGCCAAAGTACATGAAAAATGAAATAAATACTATTGTAAAATAGAAAAAAAAAGATGAAGTGAACAGTTCAGGTTTGTATTTAAGTTTAGTAGTCTTTATATACAGCCTCTTTTATTTTTGCTAACCAACACGCTAAATAGGAAAGGCGAAGTTGAGTTTCAATCAGACAACATTTCGACGATCTCCATCGTCAAAGAAGTGATGAGTCGTGAGGCGACGAGGAAGAAGATCGCGTTGAAGATCCGCTACAATTTGAACGACGAATCCGTCATCTCGGCTCTCCATCTCATCCATCCCAAGCTCAACAGGCAGCTGGAATTGGCGAAAAAAATGCAGCTTCTATCTGCTCTTCAGGTTTCGATTGTAAATCTGATTTTTCTTATATATTTAGATAAAAACAACCCTATTACACAATTTAGTATATGTTTCTAGCGGGAACGGGTGAAATATGCACGAAGAGTCAAATACGCACAAAGAGACACTTTTGCACGTAGAAACTTTTTCACGGAGGGTCATTTTTGCACGAGAGTTAAAAAAAAAATAATAAATAAAAATAAAAGTAAAAAAAAAACAAGAATTTTACACGTATTTGAAAGGCATTAAAATAAATTCAAATTATTTAAACACTTTTTACCCATAATCTAATAGTTAAAATTTAAGACTTCTACTGTAAAATCAAACTAACTTTTTTGTTTTTCTTTTAAAATAATAAAGTTTAAATCATCTTAATTAGCTTTTAAAACAATAACATCAATAAACATTAATTTAATTTTTCAAGTATTTAGTTTTTTATTTTTGAAATAAGTTTACTTCAACCATTAGATTCCTTAGCAAATATTATATTTTTATTTTTCAGAAAATTTCAGAACAAACTTTTCTAATTCCAAAAAGTTATATGTTTGTTATTATTTAGGTATAAAATGATTAGAATAATGTAGTATCACTAATGTATTTTTTGAAGATAACAAGCAGCACTTTGATAAACAAGAATATATTTTATTTACACAAAAAATATAGCAAAAATCGGTAGCCTTTTATAAGGAAAATACGAAAGTTAATGAAAAAGTCCTTACGAGCTACAACATATTTAAAGAGTTTTAAGTTAAAATTAAAATATATTTATATAAAACTAATTAATTTAGTAAATAAGAATAAAAGGGGCAGAATATTTTGTTCATAAAAAAGAAAATACCTGTGATTTATTATTAAAAAGCTTAAACTTGCTTTTTCTTTATTACTTGTTACTGTAATTTAATAAATATCTTAATTCAAAGCTGTTGTTACCTTAAAGTTTATGTTCAAATGAAAATAACAAATAATAAAGCATGTAATTAATAACAAAGGTATAAATTAAACGAGAACATTTATCTAAAGTTTCAATCAATTATTAAAGTTTCTTATTTTAAATAGTTTTAAGTACATTTAAAAAGTACTTATTGTACTATTTCAAATACATAGTTTATTTAAAAATTTTGATTGTTGTTAATAACTAACATTCTCAATTTTTAAATATTTTAAAGTATTATAATTAATTATGCATATTTAAACAATATTTTGTTTTATAATACTTTTATATTTTATGCTTAATTGATACCCTATTAATAGAAAAAAGTTTAAAATAAAAATAATAAGCTTTGCCCAAAGTTATTTAGATTTTTCCAAGCGCTAAACTTTAACTAAAGAAAATAACTTCCGTTATTGATAAACAAACTATTTCTATCAAGCCAATTTAACTATTATCAATACTATGAAATAGTTCAGATATATTTCAAATTTAGAAAGTTGGTACAACTCTATACACAGGGTTGCTACTTTACCTGGAAACCTGGAAAAACCTGCAGTTTGACAATTTAGGCAAAAATAACCTGGAAAAACCTGGAATTTGAGAAATTTTGAAAAAAACCTGAAACTTTTAACAATTTTAACATTTTGAGTTGTAAAATTTCTTTTTGACATCCTCAAAAAATTTTTCTATTAAAAAACACAACTAAAGTAACTTTCAGTATCTTTTCAATGTTTTTATACTTTTTAACTTAGTTTCTTACATTAAAATAAACTTAAAACTAAATGTAGACCCAAAAATGTGTAATGTTAAAAACCTGGAAGAAATTTGGAAAACTTGAAAAAAAAATTGGAAAAAACGAGTGGCAAGCCTGTATACAGAAGATCAATATATTTTATAAAATAAAAAGTTCAAACTACACTTAAATGTAAATCAAACAAAAACTTCAGACTTTAAATGTTTGTATTAAACAATGCATTGCATCTTATAATTTACTTATCAGCACAATTTTTTTTTATCTTTTTTAAATATCAGGAATATTCAACATTCATATCACTAATTTAAAACAAGAAATAAAAAAAACATTAAATGGGACAGCTACTATATCTACTATATTCTCCAGAGTAGTGATCTACCTAATCTATCTATCCGTTTTCGGATCCGGCCGGATAATGCCTTTTTTGGTCCGGATCCGGGCTAGTATTAGTTTGAAAAAAATATCCGGGTCCAGCCGGATCTTAATTTAAAAAAAATATTCGGATCTGGTAGATCACTACAAAATACCTACTTAAAGTATTTTATTTAAGGGCATATGGTGTTTCACATTATTTTTTACAAGCTGATCTTATATTGTACAGTTTTATCTTAGCTACTATAAATTTTAAACCGCTTAACAAAATTCGAAGAATTACATATAAGCATTCAAAGTCTTAATAGGCTCTTAATGGAAGGCACAAGTTTAAACGAATAAAAAAGACTTGTTCATTGAAAAAATATTTTCTCTTTCATTTTTATTCACTATTTTTTTTTTAATTTTTAAAGGAACTAACATTTATTTTTTTAAATTTAAGTTATAATAAAATTCTAAAAAAGTCCCTTTTTGTTTTGTTTTTAATCTAAAACTTTCATTTTTATTTAGATTTAGTATTAAAACAATTGGGTTTTTTAAATATATAAAGAGTGTTTCTTGAAAATTTGAGGCCTATAGCTTAAAAAATGAAGGAGAAACTAGAATTTTACATTTTAATTAAATTTCAAATTTCCTACAATATTGACAATAAAAAAATCGCGGTCCATACGTTCCCATCTGAAACGTTTTACAAAAACCTCTTCATCTCCAAAGTTAAATTAACTACTTTTATTCTTTAAAAGCTCACTTATAACTTATACTTGAAGCTTTCATATAAAAACCAATGTTTAATTTTGTAAAAAAATATTCTCACCCCCTATGCCTTTAATTGAAATTTAACTTCAAGTGTATAAGAGAGGGAAATTTTTTGTTTTTCTAACAGGAGTTGCAAACAAACGAAGGAAATACAGATTTTTTAGCTTCTGAGTATCAAGACATACTGAAAAACTGTGATGAAATAAAAAAAGATTTTGAAAAGCAACCTGCACACTTGGAACGGTTGTACGGTAAGTCTGTGTTTTTTTTTTCTTTTTGTAATGAAACATTACCCTCATTCGTCAAAGTTTCTACCTGTCAATGTTGTTTTATTTGTTTATGATTTGAAGTATTTTTAATTAAATCAAAAAAAAAAAAACAATACTTATGTTTAATATAGCTTTTTAAATCTACCTATACTATAAACTATTACTGAATTTTATTCTATTGTCTGTTACATTATCGTTATACTGCAAATTTTTGTTGTCTGTAAAATTTTTGATACAGGGTTGCCACACACCCAAGCTAAATTGAAATTTTTTTAAATTTAGGGCAAATCAAGTTAATTTAACCCTTTTTTAGATTTTTTGAACAACTCAGACTAGTTTTATTTGTTTTTATTATATAATTTTAGTTTAATTAAGTTATTAGGTAAACATTTTCATCTGCTTTACTTAATATTTTTGTTTACTTGTTGAGTTTAAGGTATATGGTGATAATATAAACAGTTTGAATTTAAAAAATAAACTACTAATTGATTTTAAGCTTTTTATATTCTAGTTGAAGTTATTTTCCTTAATGTACGTAAATACTTGTTTTTAAATAATTCTTTAATCAACTGCTTGAGTTGTTCAAAACATTTTTTTAAATTTAGTATACATATGAATACAAAAACTAAACATGGTTGCTTCCAATTCTGCTTATACAATTCTAAAAAACTTTAATTATTTAAATTTTGGTAATTTCTACGCTTTTATTGAGATAGTTTTGTAGACATGTAGAATGTGCAAGTATACATTTACAGTTAGAATATTTGTTATTTTAATAAATTATGGTTATGTTTAAGCCTTTGGTAAAAGTAGATTGCGGAATTTTAAAAATGTTTTAGTTATTGCAAGTTAGACTTTGTTTGCTTTTGTTGTAAGCTTTTTCTTAAAAACTGTGTTTATTTGTTATTTAAAGTTACAGTTTATCGTTTTTTTTTGGTAATTATTCAAATAGTTAAGTTGTTCATTAAATTATTTAATTTAAGTTAAAAATCGTTTTTACTTAAATATTTTAAAGTTAACGGTACTTTAAATAGTTTTTTATTGTCTTTGAATACCGATAGCAAGCTAAAAACATTAAGTTATACTAAACTATTATTTTCAGGCTAGTCTAATAGTTAGTTTAATCAAGTACATAACTTAAGCGAATTTAAGGATTTAAGCAAACAATGTTTTAGGATGTTTTAATTGCACTGATCAATTATCTAAACATGTCAAAGTTCTATGTTTTGTTTCTGATGCCCTTATAATTAATTTACTCTAAACTTTGCAGGAATGCTTACAGACTTGTATATTGACAATTTCAAGTTCAAAGGAGTCAACGCGAAGCACAAAGCGCCCCAGCTCCTCCAGCAACTCGATAATTATTCCCTCGATGACTTGGTTCACTTCTTCCAGCAACCTGTACAATGAACATGTGTGAAAAATAAGTTGTATGTTGAATTTAAATGTGATTTGAAGTCTATAAAATGATAATATAAAAAATTTCAACTAGCAATTCTTCAATCATGACTCGAAAATTACTAAGTTCATATAAACTAACTAGCTGTTTTTTAATTTTATATAAACTGTCATTAAGAGTTCCAATGAGACAAGTTTTATATTTAATAAATGTTTTATTTTTGAAACTTCAATTTTAAGATTAGTTTTTTCTGTTATATTTATTCAAAGGTTAACTTATAAGCGAATCTTTCAACTTGTAAAAATTTACAAAATAAACTTTACTGAATATTGCAGTGTACTGAATCGCCTGTTACAAACAACTTGTTGATTATAGCCATGTTTTAGTTAGCTAAGGAGTTAAAATATTGTTTTATATTAAGTCTGTTCAAGGTGAGGTTGCTTAACACAATTGATAATTGATTATATTATGATTTTTTATCCTTATAATCCTATATGGGATTTAGAGACAACTAATTTTAAATATAGCATAGTTTTTATTTCAAATTCTTAGTTGCTCTATAAAATAAAAATAATAAAAACTAAATGTAAGAATCTCGCTATAATGTTAATGCACAGTCAGTATACGATTTATACATCTGTAATTTTTTAGAACTGGAGTCGGTTTCTTATGATGTTGTTTTCTTATTTAGTTTAAAAAAAATTGTTTAAGTAGACAATGAGCTGACAATAAACAGTGTATTCCTCAAAATTCGTGTCATTAAAAAAAAACAATTAAAACATACTATCAATCTTAAGATCATGTAAATGGTTTGCAAGGTGATGAGTTTTGTTGTCTTTTGATATAATTAAACTGACTCCCTTTAAAATTTACTAGCTTCTATAAATTAAGAAAAGAGGAGTTTTCGACGCACTGTGTAGACCAGAAGTCAGCAAACTGTGGCACGCGAATATTTTATAATTTGAAATTTGACACGCAACCACCAAATGCCTGCCAACTTATGTTATAGATAATAATTTTTTTTTTTAAATGAATCAACACTTTGTTACCATTTTTCCCTTTCTTATGAAAAATCATATAAGTTCTATATATCACCATTCAATGTTTGACTACAATGTTTTGTGTCATTGTGCATACTGAGGTAGTAAATACCCGCTTGTCTTTAAGTTATTTTCAAACCATTAAAGTCACTAAAAGAAAACTTGGAGAAATAAAAACACATGACATAGAATGAGCACACAAAGTACAGTTAAGCAAGTTTATAGAAGATAAAAGTTAAAACTTATATTAACCAACTGTTTTGATGTCATAAACATTTTTTAACCAAGTAAATTTTGTTTTCATACAAAAGTAATGACTAAAACCTTATTAATTACTTAATTTGTACTAAACTAAAGTTTTCGAAAAAAAGTTAATACAAGAATTTCATATAGTCCTTAACAAGTAAACCACTACTCTTAGAAAATAAGAAAATTGTTTTATAATTTAGTTTGTTCAATATGAGGTTGATTAACACAACTTTAACCATTTAATTTTTTGTTAATTCACAAAAGTCTACTCTCTGTCGCCCATTTATCGTATCAAAGATAAATATTTGGTTCAAACGAAAGTAAAACACATCAAACTTGAATATCCTGGGGTGCTCGTTAATACTCTTTCTTTGTAGAATTCTTTTGGCGCTTTTAGCGAAACAAACCTGTTGAACGTTAAAAAAATCTTATTAAAAACTTCAAAGATTTATTTAAAAAACCTGCCATAAATATTCATCATAACGACAATTTTGTGATTCTTCCTTTACGTCGGACATATTTGACCGTGACAGACTTCCGCAAACCAGAAATTTTTCCTCACTGTGCAGGTCCCACTACTTCTTGCTTCACTTTGCCACTTTTCTCCATTTGTTATTTTTAAAACTCAACGCATGAGTCAAGATTACCGAAAACGGGTCCAACGTACCCTTCAACAACGGACACACTTTATGCATGAATGCAACAAAGTCTACGGTAACTAGGCATACTTGCCATAACCTCCCACACATTGGTAGCAGCTGAGTTCTTTCTTTTTTTTGTGATCTCTACTAGCAAATATTTCAAACTTGCTTTGGTTGCAGTATAGATTGGTAGTCTTAGATTTGCTTAAGCTGTTTGTTTGTTTATAATTAATTTAACAAGACTAGAGAAATCATCACTTGCGGTAAAACTGCGGCTTATCAAAAACACAATTAAAAGCAGATATTGATAGCTAAGCGATCTTTCATAAATTGACTGCTTTCGTTTTTGAGATGTTTATCAATTTTGTGATTTGATTCAATGATCTTTACTGTTGTCTATCTTCATCACGAAATCGATCATTAATTCATCACTATAAAGTATTTTTGCTACAAGGTTAGCGTCAAGTTCAAAAAGTTTATGGAGTCAGCGAATGTTGAGAAAAAGCGTTAAAGAAATCTGATCAACAGCTTGAATGAACTGGAAAGCTTGAAAAGGCGAGAATGAAAATGACCAGTGTAACATTTTAATACCAGTTGTATTTCCTATGTACTTGTATATATTTCTTTATTTTGTAACTTCTTTCTACGAAAGTGTGCTCGTTTCTAATGGAAACACTAATTTCTCCTATTCATTAGGTTACAGTATTCCTAAAGTTGTTTACATTATTTTCATGAAATTTAATACAAGTATTTTACTTGATACTGCCTAGATCAAGGAACGATAAATTTTAGTAATTAATAATTCTGAACAAAATTTAATTTCAACTTAAAATAACTTTTGGCGATTTATTAAAAAGCAACTATGCCGCGTAGTAAAAATTAAAGCTAAACTTTTTTAATTAAAGCTTATATTAGTTTTAACTTAACTATTGTTAAATATAGTTTAAAAAACAATAATTAGTCTAACATTAAATTTTATGTATTATCGATTAACCATACCAATTTTGAAGAGTGTAATATGAAACATTAGAAGGTTTATTATTCTTAAAAAAAAAAACTTTGTAAATCTTTTATCTAAGGTTTAAAGCGGGGAACGGCTGACAATTGGTTCTTCCGGGCCAAATTTCAAGTTTCAAAATTTTCCGCGGGCCGCAGTTTTAGTTTTAGTCAGTTTTTATTTTTAATAGGGTTTAGTCACATTTAGCTACTTATAGGGGTGTGGCCAGGCTTATTTAAAATGCATTTTTATTTTAGTGTCTAAAATTAATATTTAATATAATACTTATCTCCTAATATTATTTCTATCATCATTATAAATTCATTTAAATAAAATAAATGTTTTGTTCTTTTCATTATCACCTAACTCTTAAACAATGAAATAAGCAATCTATCAGACGTTTTGTGTTTGAAAAAAACTTACACGATACACAACAATAAAAGATCAACTACAAACACAGTGACGCAATAAAATAATTAATAAAATTTGATATCCTTTTCTAGTTCGGTTTCATAAAGTGTTGTTTTTTTTTCTCTTTCTTCCAGTCTTTTGAATTTTGTAGATGGCCATTTCACGTTGTCATTTACAAGCAACTCTCACTGACATCTGTAAAAACTATGCTCAAAAAACAGATGTGGATCACTTTATACACTTTTTATATAATCAAGTTCTATTTATTTAGATAACATTTTATTTTAAGTTTTTATATATCTTTATATGATCAACAAAAAACATCGGCGAAAGTCAGCAGAGCAGAAGCCTTTCGGTATAAACTTGTGGTCTGATGATCGAATTTGCGTGATCAACTCTATTGTTAAACTTGAGCTTGTCTCACGGCAAACGAAAGTCCAGGCTTCTGCTCTGCTGACTTTCGCCGATGTTTTTTGTTGAAGACTAATGAGTCCTAATAAGGACGAAACCGGTCTCAGTCTACCGAAACTTGTGGTCTGATGATCGAATTGGCTTGATCAACCCTATATCTTTATATGAAAGTAATCTTTATATATTCAATACATTGCACAGAACATATTTAAAGTTTTAGTTATTTTGTTAAGTTAACTAAAATATAAATAAAACTTATTTTATTTTAAACAGCGCAAGGGATTTATTTAGAACCTTTAAATACTTTAATAATCTATTTAAAGTTTTCTTGGTTGCAACTTTTTGAAACAAAAAAGTTACAATCATTTACATCAAACCAGTCAGTGTTTTTAAAAGATAAAAAAAATTTAAGAAGCCAAGATTGAAAATTTTTGCCATTTAAACAAAACAATTTACAAACTAAAAAAATATTTTAATTTTAGTTAATAGTTTTTTATTTCTTTTAAATGTTTCTTTACAAATTTCAATATAGTTATAAAAAAATTATAAAAGAAACATTTTTATAATCACATGTCAAAGCAAAGACCTAAATTATAAAGAATTGACATGTTAGTCAAACATTGTAATGTTTGTACACATAAAAACCTTTACACTAAATAAAATTACTTATTGCATTGTCAACTTACTGAATCTAAGAAACTTTCCAATTCAAGTACGTAAGCTTTTGTATACAGTCCAAGATTTTGTTGTTTGAAAGGAAAAGCAAAATCTAAACTCTAAAGAAAAACTGCTAGAACTAGTATTTGTCTTTTTTCACATATTTAAGCTTAAACAGTAAAGATAATAAATGGTTTTTTAAATAATATCCAGAAACTTAAAACAAAACTAATAAAAACACTTTCTTTTTTATTTCAAAAAGTCAATTTAAGATATAGTTTTGTTTAGCGGGCAAAATTTACATGCTTGCAGGCCGCAGCTTTTTTTTTGCGGGCCACAAATTTACACTTCGAGGGCTGCAGTTGGCCCGCGGGCCGCAGTTTGCCGACCCCTGGACTAAAACTTCAACAATTTTGTTCAAATAGCAGCCAAGTACATTGTCAATGCATCCATCTATTGCTGAGGAGAGTATCTGTTAAGCAAATGAAAATTATACTTTGTAAAGTTTTTATATCATAAACACATCATTAATATTTTATACATATCAAGCATAAAAGACAAATTTAAATTCAAATTATTTTAAACTCTTCATCCAAACTTATATATTTTTAAAACGTTGTAAAGAAGTTCAAATAGTTTCAACTAATCACTATTTGATATTTATTTAAGTTACAACCAAACATGTGCACGACTGAAAAAATTCGGACGATTCAAATACTTAAACAAAATTATATCAAAAATAATAAATATTTGAAAATATAAAAAGCGTATGTAGATCTCATTAATATCTACAAGCCATTTTTTCCTTTCTACAAAACTTTCAATATTTTTTTGAAATGATTTCAACAAACTTTTAAATATAATTATTTTCAGTAGTTTTAAAAAAATTCAAATAAAAATTATAAATTTTACAAAAGTAAAAAATGACTAGTAGATATTGATAAGACCTACTACATATGTATTAACTTTTAAGATATATATTACTTTTGAAGATACAGTCTGTTAATTTTTTTTAAAGAATTCGGATTGTCATGGAACCCAATCAAACAAGTTTAAATAAAGAAGGCCCTTTTTTGTAAAAACAAACTTTTGTAATAGTTTAACGATTGTGGTATACCTTATATATATAAAAATATTGTGTTTATTAACCTTAAACACATAGGTAGATAGACAAAAAAACAAAAATAGACCATTAAAGCAGCAGGTGAGGCGACATTCGAACGAACAGTTTGAAGCAGAATTTTACAAAATGTTTCTGGCTCAACAAATGATACAATTAAACGAGCTGATTTTGTAGTGTGAAAATCATTTTACTGTATAAACTTCATAGAAAAACTTGCTTACAATGATAAATGAAAATTTTAAGGCTTAAATCAAAATATTTTTTTTTAGTTTCAAAGAGTAAAACAGATTATATCAGTATTTTGCTTGAGGCCATTGGGAATCTTTTTAGAATTTTTTAAGTTCAAGTTTAAGAAAAATATATGTACCATTTTTTTAGTTAGAATTGTTTAGTATGGATTTAAAACTTACTTTGTATATATATTTTCTTTCTTTATATTTCTGTATTTTAATATTTTTTCAATGGTATATTGGAAGTTTTCAAGAAACCAAAAGCTAAAACTTTGGGTTAAAAACTTTTTTATAAAATTCCTGCAAGTAAAAAAGTAGTCAAAAGTAAACTAAGTTTGAAAAAGAAATTTGTAAAAGTTTGTAGAAGATTGTTACAAAAAACAAGGGGAAGATATACTTAAAGTAAATAGTCTTTTTTCGACCATTTTAGTTCGGGCTTTCTATAATAAACCTATCGAACTTGCTAACTTTTAATGCTTATGTCAAAAGTTTATTTAAATTTAGTTAAGTGGTAAAAAGTGTCCGATAACTGTGATAGAATTCTACAAAGTAAATCAACTTGTAAAAAATTAAGTCAATCTTCCTATGACCTTAATCATCAGACAGCAAACTGCGGTCTACGGCATACCTAAAAGCTAAAAAAATAATTATTACAACAATTGTTATAAAAATTTTCGTAAAAACCTAACAATACAGTTCTTAATCTAGTTATTATCCTTAAACATTTATTATTGCTTCTTTTATCATATTTTTGATAAAGAAGAACAGTTTTAAATTGATAAATACAACCGTTTTGAATTAATTTGGGCCCATGAAAGACTTTTTTCTATACAGCGAGGCCTACAAACAACTATTTATAGAAAAACTGATCCGCGACTTATAAAAGGCTGCTGCCTCCTAATGATATATAAAAAATCTGTAAGCTGCAAACCTAGGGCGCTTCTGATTGGTTAATGTTTTACTTATTAAAAAATCAATTAAATCCTTAAACTTGTAACTAAGCATTTAAAGTATCTAGTGAGTTTCTTTATGACGTTTTGACCAAACTGATATTCAAAACATATTTTGAAACAAAAAACATAAAAACAAACTGTAACAAGTGTTTTTATACTTTGATTGCATTCCAATTACTAAAATCAATATGCCAAGTGGTCAAAAGACTTCGGATTTTCTTGATCAAATCATGAAACGAATGGACGAGACAATTGGGTCGATCGGCGCATCTAAACAAGTTCCTAAAGTCGAAGAACTTCCTAAGGAGGGACCTGAAGATCGTGAAAAGCTTGTTCTAAGGTTCTATCGATTCGAGGCGCCAATTGTCAACTGCACGAACAAAGAAGAGCTGCTGGAACATTTTGAGAAAAGGTGCGAGTGGAAGGTTATGCTCCCTTCAGCTTTTCAAAACAATGAGCCCAAGGAAAACATCAAAAGTGAAAAAGTCAGGTCTGATGAGATAATGTTTACTCTGGACGAAGTTTTAAAGCCGTGGTCGAAGGCGAGCATGGAGAAGATGCGAATGATGAAGGAAAGAGAGCAGGCAGAGGTGACGCGACTGTGCAGGCCGGATTAAGAATGCGACCCGGAAATCAAGACAACGCAGAGCAGGTTCCTTTCAGACGCGGAACTTTTCAAGCCGTGCGCGAGCACCACGCAAAAGAAACGGGTCTCAAAGTACTCAAAACTCGAGGAAGGAGGGAACAAGAAAGCTGTGCTAAAAGAAGATGTTTCTTCAAAAAATCCGATTGTTGCGAAGCGTAACATTTGCGGTTTCAACAGGAGCAAAAAGAGTCTTCGGGAGTTTGTCGCCAGCAAGAGTGGGTTTAAAAAGTTCAACACCAACAGAAGCAAAGCTTGCAACAATTTGAAAGCTCCTTCTAAAGTGAAAAGACAGCTGGCTTACAAAAACTCTCAGTTACAATACAGCAAACAAAGTTCCGAGCAAGAAGACCGGGAAAGGGCTTACAAAAAATGTCGTTTGTCATACAGCACAATCTGAACAAGCAGATGACGAAATATAAGAGCGATCAAAACCCATTCAAGCCTGATTTCACTTGCCGGACGAAAACGAGGCCAAGCTGTTTCAACCCACGAAAATGTGAATGGTTAGAAAAAAGAGCTGATAAAAAGCGTGCTATTGAAAATAAGTTCAATTCCCAGGCAAATGTGAAACAAACTTCTACAAAACCGATCGATGCAAAATACGAGAAGAGCTTGAAAAGGTTTATGGACAACACTAAAGCAAATTTGGTCAAATACCAGAAATCCTCGACAAAATTGATCGGTTATGTTCCTCTGACCAGTTCTCGCAGGCGAAAGTTTAAGTCTAAGATCTCGTTCAGAAATAACAAGTTATTTAAAGCACGTTGTTAATTTTTAAGTTGTTATTAAAGTTAAAATAATTTTTACTTATTCAAAATTGAATTTCAATAAGAGCAAAGTAAAAGTATTTTAGTTAGATAAGTTGATTGTTTTATTTCAGTTTTTTTTTGTTAATCTACTTCAGACATTCTACCTATTTTTTTTGTATAAAGTCATAAAAAACTTTATGCTAAATTATAAGCAGTTATTGCAAGTAGTTTTTGAGTTAATAAATTTGTACAAAACATAAGTTATTGATTTAAAATTTTAGTGTCAGGTTTAAATAATTTACTTCATTGCTTTTTTTCACGTTTAATTTATTTCTAATTAACATTTTCAAATGTTAGTGTCAGATTTTAAAATTCCAGGTTTTTAAATAATATTTTTTAATGTTAGTGTCAGGTTTAAACACCAGGTTTTTTAAGTACTAATAATTTTTAATGTTACTGTCAGGTTTAATATACTAGGTTTTTTTAAGGAAATACTTTTGAATATTAGTTTCAGGTTATTTTTTAAAATTCAGGAAAATCAGGTAAAGTCAGGTGGTGAGGTTTACAGCTTTGAAACACCATTAAGGTATTTTAAAGCTGTGAAAAGTGCACACTTAATAACAACTGAAGATAAAAAAGTATACATCAATTAACTTTAATAATTTTCAATTGTTATTATTTCCTTCACGTGGTCCTCGCTGTAAGTAGAGTGTTAGAAACATTAATTAAAAACATAAATAGTTAATGTTTTTGAACTTGTTTTCAACACTTGAAACTAAAGTGCACAGTTATTTGTTTTACATTCTCAAGTACTAACTTTAAATTAAAATTACTTAAAATATGATTTAAATTAGAAAAAAGATACCAATTTTTAATACAATGAAGTTTTATCATTTTTAAATTTGGTCAACTGTAGCTAAGGTTATGAGTTTTGGCCATTAAGGGGTCAATTTTTTTCACAAAAAAAAAACGATGGTTATTAAACAAAATAATTTTAAAGCATATAGATTAAACAACTAATTTTAAAGAATAGATAATTAGTCGGTATAATCTGTAATAGGTGTCTTTTATTAAACGTACACTTTTTCATATTTAAATATTTGCAATGGTATGTAATGTATAAAAAACTGTCTTGAATATTTCGTTAAACTAAATTTAATTTAGTTTAAACACATGCTTAATACTTTTCACAACTAACATGTATTTAACTTATTAAAGTTATTTCTATTTTGTTTTAAAACTTGTTCTTGATTTAAAACTTGCTAAAAATTATTGAAACCGTAATTGAATTTATTGGTTTATTTAAATTACTGTTGGTTCCTTAAGATAACTTTAACTATTTACTTAGGACTAAATTAAAGTACTACTATTTTTTCTTTGACTATCTATAACCAATAAGCTAAAATAATTTAAAAAATGGTTCAATATTAGTGATCTACCGAATCTAAGATTCGGAATCGGATTCGGCCGAATCCTAATTTCAAAATAAGACTCGAGTTCGGATATTCGATCCGATATTCGGACTCGGTAGACCACTTTAAATTTTTTAAATTTTATTCAATTGTTTGTCAAAAGTTAAATGAAATGTAAAACTAATAAATGATTTGACCCTTGAGTTTATAAAACAGTGCTTTTTCACACTTATAAAAGCCTTCTCAATTTTGATTTAGAATTTTGCACACAGTATAAAAACAATATTTTTAATAAATAATTAAATAATTTTCGTTAGACTCTCAAATAAAATTAAGTACATAGTTAAGGCGTTTAATCTCAGCTTTTCAGATAACCGCTCTTACTTATTCAGCATATGTTTAGTTTTTTATGTATGCTCGTGAACCTATTTCGGTTCAAATAACAAATGCAATTTCTCTTAGGAGAATATAAAAAATAAATATACTTGTAGGTAATTTGTTTCATTTTAGTAAGCTTTTCCTCAGGACACCTTAGTTTAGTTAAGTTTTATCTGCATAGCTCATGGCTTACCAGGATTTTTTCTAAACATCTCCATTAAGGTTATCTTGAAAACTTATGACATATATTTTGTGGATAAACTCATGGATTTTTTAGTAGAGAGATCTAGTTTACAAAGAACATGTAATTATTTTAAGTATATTTTGTTTGGTTGATATGGGTTTCAGTCTCCATTTAGATGTTATAGATTATTTATTTAATTGTGTCATAAAAAAATTGTCACAATGATTGTAGGACTTATATATTTTATTTTACGTCTTTCATAGTTTAAAAAAAAGTTATCATGATACTATGTCTATTTTGGAGAGCCCGTTAGTTTAAATAAAAAATCTCAGTTATAACAAGGTTGTTTTTTTTGAGATTTTTCATACAAAGGTCAATTAGTTATACCAAGAAAAAAAAAATTAAATATGTAACTTTAAAGCGGATGCTTGCATACTTTTAGCTATATACCTTTATGTTAACTTTTTTTAACATATTTAATTGATAATTGTAATTAATGACTTATATGTTATATATTTTTTATTGAACAATAAAAATAAGCGCTCAAAAAGTTTGGTCTAAGGATTTGGTGTACAAAGAAACCTTTTGGTTATCGAGTCGTACACCACACAACTTCAAACATTTTAATATTTTATTTTCAAAACAATGTACTAAAGATAAAAAAATGTTAATAATAGAATCTTAATTAATTTTTTAATAAACTTTTTTTTTTTTGAGTTTCAATTATTTTGAGTGAAAGATTGTTATGAAAACACAATCTTAAGTAATTGAAGTTATGTCATTCTCTTTAGCAATAAGTGGAAACCTTTAATTGTTATTTATATTCAAATCATATATTTCTTTAAGCGCGCATTAGTTAAATGAAAATTTTGAGTGCAAACATCGTGTTTGGCATTGCCGTGAAATGGAGGATGATCACACTGGACAAAAAATTTGTAAACATTCAGGATATACTTAGTAATTGGATCATGTTCACATTTTTTGCGAGACAATGCAAGAAACATTACAAAGCACAAACAAAACAAAAAGCCTTGCTTCTTGTTCAAGATGCGGATACAAGGTGGAACTCAAAATATTGTATGATAGAGAGACTAAAAAAGCTTTAATCAGGTGACCGGTACTATGTGGCTAATTATAAAAACGATCAATATTCGATTGTTACAGCTAAAGAATGGCAACTTTTTGATCACATTATTCTACTGCTCGAACCTTTTTTATAACACAGGAGTGTAGTAAAAACAATGCATTGCTCTTAAGCGCAATCCCGCATGCAAGATCACTAACGAAATTTGTTAACACTAATAAAAATTCAAAAGAAATATTAAATGTTTTTAAAAATTTAGCCAAAATATAGAAAGGCTTGCGAAAGAAGGTTCTACACTAGGGACTGGCAACGTTTTTAATCGGATCGGACGCGGATAATGTTAGTCTTTGGCAGGCCGGAGCATTTCAAATTAGTGATTTACCAGATCCAGTATCCGGGTAATGCCTTTTTAAATCCAGATTCGGCTGGATCCTAACTTAAAAATAATATTCGGACGTTATTGGATACTAATTTTAAATCCAGATTCGGATACGGTCGGATTCTAACTTAAATAAAAGTTTCGGATTTGGCCAGAATCTAATTTTATAGAAACGGTTGATCACTTTTCTGATCCTACTAATTCCCAAAAAATGTTCAAACGTGGCAACATAAGATGTAGATTGAGACATATCAGATGTTTATGTAATATCTACAAATAGAATTGACATGGTAAATGACAAACATTGGTATGTAAAATATCAGATTAAAAAAAAACAATTTGCTTTTAGTAATTTGACAAAAATATATTCCAACTAAATTAAAACAGCACAAAATATTAGAACAAAATGTTTTTTATTAGTAGACATTATTTAAAAAAGCCATTTTCAAACATGTTTTATGTCAGAGTCTTACAGTTGTGCTTTGTAAAAATATGATACAAAGTTTTATTAAACCTTTGTAATATTGAACCTTGCGGGCCGGACACTTTTATCTCGGGCCAGATTCCATTGTAATTCAGAAAACGGTCGGGGCCGGTAATTTTAACTTCGTGGGCCTTACATTGCCCATCCCTATTCTATATCAATAAGAACAATTTAAACATGAATGACGACAAATTACTACTAGTCACAACAGCTGTTGATCAACGATACTGACTTTTCCTTCTTACCTAAAAAATAATGTTAAAGAGCACCTGAAATTTAATGTAAAAAGAATATTTCTTTCGAGGCTGATCAAAAAGGTGATTCTTCTATATTGCCACCTGAGAAAATTAAAACCACAAGCCTCTGTAAATTGTGATCCGAAGAAGTTTAAAACATACTATACTTAGTTTAAATTTATATTTGAGTTTCCAAATTGAACTAAATAGTTCTCAATTATTTGAAAATAAGTAGACAAATATACGACATTATAGTTTATTTATTCACTTTAAGCTGATTGTGTATTTAAATCTAGTACTTTTATGATTAATACCTAAGTTGAAGTTTTCAATTTATTTAGAAATTCTAGTACATACACTTTTCATTTTCACTTTTTTCATTTCACTTTAGACTCAAAGTTTCTAACTAACATAAGTTACAATTTCTAATTTACTTGTTTTTTTTTTGCATTATAGTATTTTTCATGTTTTGTTTAACTTTTATTTTTCAGATTTAAATTCTAACTGAAATGCTTTAAAGTAGAGGTCGGCAAGCAGTTGGTGCTCGCAGGCTAAGTTTTAAGTTTCCAACATCTTTGCGGGCCGCAGTTGTTTTAGTTTTAGTGACATACATTTAAATAATCTTTCGGTTGTTTTAGTCACACTATAAAAAGTTTTACTTTTATTTAGTTTATTTTGTTAAATAACTTTTAGCTGCACATAGAATGCAGATTTAAATTATATATATTTATTGGAATAAAATTTACATTGACTAATAAACTTATGTCTTAATAAACTATGCTCTATCTTAGAGACTAAATAAGTTTAACTTAATATTCTTATTATATTACTTTTAACCTAACTCTCTATAAAAACCTATAGAACTCGCCAACTTTTAATGCTTATCTTAAAAGTTTATTTAAATTTTTTTAAGCGGTAAAAAGTGTCCGATAACTGTGATAGAATTCTACAAAGTAAAATCAACTTGTAAAAAATAAGCTCAATCTCCCTATGACCTTAATCATCTGACAGCAAACTGCGGCCTACGGCATACTTAAAAGCTAAAAAATACTTATTACAACAATTGTTATAAAAGTTTTCGTACAGAACTAACAATGCAGCTCTTAATCTAGTTGTTATTCTTTTTTCTATACTATTACTTCTTTTATTATATTTTTGATTAAGAAGAACAGTTTTGAATTGACTAATAGAATCATTTTGAATTAATTTGGGCCCATTAAAGACTTTTTTCTATACAGCGCGGCCTGCAAACAACTTTTTATAGAAAAACTGGCCCGCGACTTATAAAAGGCTGCTGCCTCCTGAAGTATATATAAAAAATCTGTAAGCTGCAAACCTAGGGCGCTTCTGATTGGTTAATGTTTTACTTATTGAAAAGTCAATTAAGTCCTTAAACTTGTAACTAAGCATTTAAAGTATCTAGTGAGTATCTTTATGACGTTTTCACCAAACTGATATTCAAAACATATTTTGAAACAAAAAACATAAAAACAAACTGTAACAAGTGTTTTTATACTTTGATTGCATTCCAATTACTAAAATCAATATGCCAAGTGGTCAAAAGACTTCGGATTTTCTTGATCAAATCATGAAACGAATGGACGAGACAATTGGGTCGATCGGCGCATCTAAACAAGTTCCTAAAGTCGAAGAACTTCCTAAGGAGGGACCTGAAGATCGTGAAAGGCTTGTTCTAAGGTTCTATCGATTCGAGGCCCCAATTGTCAACTGCGCGAACAAAGAAGAGCTGCTGGAACATTTTGAGAAAAGGTGCGAGTGGAAGGTTATGCTCCCTTCAGCTCTTCAAAACAATGAGCCCAAGGAAAACATCAAAAGTGAAAAAGTCAGGTCTGATGAGATAATGTTTACTCTGGACGAAGTTTTAAAGCCGTGGTCGAAGGCGAGCATGGAGAAGATGCGAATGATGAAGGAAAGAGAGCAGGCAGAGGTGACGCGACTGTGCAGGCCGGATTAAGAATGCGACCCGGAAATCAAGACAACGCAGAGCAGGTTCCTTTCAGACGCGGAACTTTTCAAGCCGTGCGCGAGCACCACGCAAAAGAAACGGGTCTCAAAGTACTCAAAACTCGAGGAAGGAGGGAACAAGAAAGCTGTGCTAAAAGAAGATGTTTCTTCAAAAAATCCGATTGTTGCGAAGCGTAACATTTTCGGTTTCAACAGGAGCAAAAAGAGTCTTCGGGAGTTTGTCGCCAGCAAGAGTGGGTTTAAAAAGTTCAACACCAACAGAAGCAAAGCTTGCAACAATTTGAAAGCTCCTTCTAAAGTGAAAAGACAGCTGGCTTACAAAAACTCTCAGTTACAATACAGCAAACAAAGTTCCGAGCAAGAAGACCGGGAAAGGGCTTACAAAAAATGTCGTTTGTCATACAGCACAATCTGAACAAGCAAATGACGAAATATAAGAGCGACCAAAACCCATGCAAGCCTGATTTCACTTGCCGGACTAAAACGAGGCCAAGCTGTTTCAACCCACGAAAACGAAAATGTGAATGGTTAGAAGAAAGAACTGATAAAAAGCGTGCTATTGAAAATAAGTTCAATTCCCAGGCAAATGTGAAACAAACTTCTACAAAACCGATCGATGCAAAATATGAGAAGAGTTTGAAAAGTTTTATGGACAACACTAAAGCAAATTTGGTTAAATACCAGAAATCCTCTACAAAATTGATTGGATTTGTTCCTCTGACCAGTTCTCGCAGGCGAAAGTTTAAGTCTAAGATCTTGTTCAGAAAAAACAAGTTAGTTAAAGAACGTTGTAAATTTTAAAGTTGTTATTAAAATTGAAATAATTTTTACTTATTCAAAATTGAATTTCAGTAAGAGTAAAGTATAAGTATTTTATTCAGATAAGTTGTTTGTTTAATTTATTTTTTAGTTAATCTTATTCAGAAATACTACCCTTTTTTTTTTGTAAAAAAAACTTTGTTCCTAAAAAAAAACTATATGTTAAATGATAAACAGTTGTTGCAAGTAGTTTTTGAGTTGAAAAATTTTTAGAAAATATTAGTTTTTGATTTAAAATGTTAGTGTCAGGTTTAAATAATTTACTTCATTGCTTTTTTTCACGTTTAATTTATTTCTAATTAACATTTTCAAATGTTAGTGTCAGATTTTAAAATTCCAGGTTTTTAAATAATATTTTTTAATGTTAGTGTCAGGTTTAATACACTAGGTTTTTTAAGGAAATACTTTTAAAAATTAGTTTCAGGTTACTTTTTAAAAGTCAGGTAAACTCAGGTAAAGTCAGGTGGTGAGGTTTACAGCTTTAAAATACCATTAAGGTATTTTAAAGCTGTGAAAAGTGCACACTTAATAACAACTGAAGATAAAAAAGTATGCATCAACTAACTTTAATAATTTTCAATTGATATTATTTCCTTCACGTGGTCCTCGCTGTAAGTAGAGTGTTACAAATATTAATTAAAAACATAAATGGTTAATGTTTTTGAACTTGTTTTTAACACTTGAAACTAAAGTGCACAGTTATTTGTTTTACATTCTCAAGTACTAACTTTAAATTAAAACTACTTAAAATATGATTTAAATTAGAAAAAAGATACCTATTTTTAATAAAATGAAGTTTTATCATTTTTAAATTTGGTCAACTGTAGCTAAGTTTATGAGTTTTGGCCATTTAGGGGTCTTTTTTTTTTCACAAAAAAAACGATGGTTACTAAACAAAATGATTTTAAAGCATATAGATTAAACAACTAATTTTTAAGAATAATTAATTAGTTTGTATAATCTGTAATAGGTGTCTTTTATTAAACGTACACTTTTTCATAATTAAATATTTGCAATGGTATGTAATGCAGGGGCGTGTTTAGATTGGTTTCCTGTTTCAAAAAAAAATTTAAAAATTTTACTAAAATTGTTGTTTATTGACTTTGTTCTGGTTATTTGTTTTGGATTAGACTAAATTAAAGTTTTCGAAAAAACGTTAATACAAGAATTTCATATAGTCGTTAACAACTCCAAAATGATATTTGCAAATTAAAAAATGAATACACTGAGAAAAGCTTGAGTCTAGAACAGGGGTCGGCAAACTGCGGCCCGCGGGCCAATTGCGGCCCTCGAAGGGTAAATCTGCGGCCCGCGAGCACGTTTTTTTTTTTGAATGGAATGCGGCCCGCGAAATAAATATTTGTGGCCCGCGAGCATGGTAATGTGGCCCGCTAAGCAATAATATGTTTTAAGTTAAATTTTTACTGGTAATTTAGTTTTGTTTTATTTCGTTTTAAGTTCATGTATAACATTTTTAAATAATAAAAAGACTTTACTGTATTAGTTTAAAAATGTGAAAAAAACAGATTAGCTTTGTAACAGGGTATTTTGTCATTTTCATAATAGCTTTCTTCTTACAACAGCAAGTAATTATTTGAAATAAGAGTGTAAAGAATGCTTATATTTAGTAAGTCAGTTATATAATAGCTACTTGGTAAATAAACCAAATGCAAATGTTTTTCATTTTGCACAAAAGTATGCACAATAATTAAATAAAATAGCATTTCTTTTCTTTACCGTTTAGATATTCATTTTAAATATATTTTATACCTAAGTTTCTTTTATAGATGTACTATTACTGAATATTATGTTTAAGTGTACACAAATACATTAAATATAACATAATAATAAGAAATAAGGCTTATTTGATTTTGGTTTTAACTAGTGATGTACCGGACTCACTATCCGGGTCCTGGTCCGGCCGGATATTGCCATTTTTGTCTGATATCCGGATCCGGCCGGATTCTAATTTGAAAAAAAAGTCCGGATCCGGTTCCGGCCGGACTCTAATTTGAAAAAAAAGTCCGGATCCGGTTCCGGCCGGATTCTAATTTGAAAAAAAAGTCCGGATCCGGGTCCGGCCGGATCCTAACAGAGATCCGGCCGGACCCGGATCTAATTAGTAAAAAAGAGCATACTGAAAAGTATTTTTTCAAAAACAAACCCTGTGAAAATTAATAAGAGTCATTTTCGTCAGTTAAAATTAAACACCTACCGTGATTGGCTCATTTTGTACACGTGACTAATTTACATTTGTTTACATTTAAACTATAAATAAGCATTTCATGAAATGCAACTCTTTACATATGTTGTAAAATTGAAAACTTTGGAATGAATACTTGCATTATTTATTGTTTAAAGTTGAGCTCAGAGAATATTTAGAGTTAACACGGTTGAATGTACGAGCCAATGAGAATCATATGACGAAATGTTTCAAACTAAGTACTGATGCAACAAAACATCAGAACATGACAGGCAGTTTATATGTAAGCAGTTAGTTAGTTTGGTGTGTAGCTTGAAGCAACAAAATATCTTGAACGTTTTTGTGAATGCTTATTGTAAGTAGTGTTTCGTCTTAAAAGTGAATATTTCAACAGGTGTTTAATTGTTTAAATATTTAAGCCACGTTTATAGCTTAATAGTTGATTAAAAATTTTACAGTTTCTTGTTTACTAAAAGTTTTATTTAGTTTTTTGTTTTAAGTCTTTTGATATAGATTTAAATAGCTTCCAGTTTTTTAAGTGTTACCAAAGTAATTAATAATTTTGTATATGCTAGTATTTCTTGTTGTGTTTTATATAAAAGATTCATCACTCAAAACTGTTGTGTCTGATTATAGAAAGTAGTCTCAGTTAGAATATAGTATTTGTTAGATATTAATCAAATAAGGTAGGATTTAATTATGATGGGTAGTACTAATAAGTTAAGTGTACCACAATCAGTCCACAACTTTACTACCAAATTGTCAACTTTTGCTAGCTGTTCTACTGATTATTAGATTAAAATAATTTTTCAGTTTTTAAAAACCTCATTCTGACTCAGGCTTGTTTATACTCACTATAGCTAGTTTTATTGACTTAAACAGTGGCAACCCTGCTAGTTTGAAAATTTTTGGGAATTTTAGAAAATCTTGGACTGTCTCAGGCTAGTTTAGTTTTTTATAAAAACTCAGGCTAGTTTTCTTTTAGATTTTGAATGAGTTTGAGCTGATCCAGTTTTCAATATTTTGTAATTTTCTAGTGTATTTTTTCAAGAACTTGATTTAAGATTTTTAATTGTAAATAGTACCTAAATTTGTAAACCTTGTGGCTAGCTGTTCTACTTATTATTAGATTAAAGTTCTTTTTTTTCAGTTTTTAAAAACCTCATTCTGACTCAGGCTAGTTTATACTAGTGATGTACCGGACTCACTATCCGGGTCCGGCCGGATATTGCCATTTTTGTCTGATATCCGGATCCGGCCGGATTCTAATTTGAAAAAAAAGTCCAGATCCGGTTCCGGCCGGACTCTAATTTGAAAAAAAAGTCCGGGTCCGGTTCCGGCCGGATTCTAATTTGAAAAAAAAGTCCGGATCCGGTTCCGGCCGGATTCTAGTTTGAAAAAAAAGTCCGGATCCGGGTCCGGCCGGACCCGAAATTGTGGGTCCGGTACATCACTAGTTTTAACACGTTTCGATTTTTTAGTAGTTGTTTTCACTTAAAATTAATTCCAATGCACACAAGTGTACAAAGATGCTCATATTTTAAACCACTTTTTATTTACTGCTTTAAGTTAGATTAAGTTTAGTTTATGCATAAATGTCTAACATTATTGTATCTAAATGTAATTTCTAAGTGTGTTCAGAAACATTTAAAACAATATATATGACATAAATTAAAATATTTTTGTTATGTACATATTTTTATTTTCAAAAGATGTTTTTAGGCAAATGAAGTTAATTGTTATGCATTGCATACTAATATAAACAATTGCTGTTTTTTGAAACTATCAATTTATTACAAGCGAGATTCAAGGATGGTAAATTTATTAAGTTTGTACATTGTGAATCAAATAAGTTCAAAATTAATTTTATAAATAACTAAACATTGCTACAAACTCAGACTATGACCATTTGAAGACTTTAAATCTCAGGCCAATTTAGTCTTTTTTTCAGTTATTTACTTGAATTGCTTTTTGTATACGAAAATATCAGGCTAGTTTTTTGTCACTAAGGCTGGCTTTTTTTCTTTAAAGAGTGGCAAATTAAATTTATGATGGATGTTTTGTTCAATACACAGTGTTGGTTTGAATTATAATATATGTTAAATTTTAAATCTTGCAGCTGAAACAATTTGAAATACTGTTTATACTACTGTATATAAGTGTGAATAATCAGTGTTGCCAAAAAACTTGAGTCCCGGTAAATCTTGGAATCTGAAAATTTATACTTAAATAATCTGAAAAAAGTTTGAATTTGAGAATTTTTGAAAAACCTGGAATTTCAAACAATTTTTACATGTAAAGTAATGAATTTTGATTTGAAACAAAAATTTACCATATAAATATTTTTATTAAAAACCACATTTAAAGTAGCTTAAGAGCATCTTTTCAAAATTGATACTATGTTTAAAAGATTTTTTTTACCTTTAGTTTAATTTTATACTGAAAACAGAAGAAAAAAATTGTACTTTCACAAACTTTATATTGGTGCATTGCACCTTTGCTTTAAAAAATCTATTTACTTATTGCTGTGCTTTGCATTGGAACTAAACCTAGAAATTTTTCTAAAATTTCAAAATTAGTAAAAACAACTCAAATTAAAATTCTCATATAACAATATATGTTTTATCAGCGCTCTCATCTTAACAAATTGATTTAAGTCCTAATTTGATTTATGCTGCTTTATAATCTTCAGGCATTTCTTAAATACGACTTTTGTTGTCAGTAAAGAAATAAACAAAAATATTATACTACCGTCAACATAAATTCTTTTTTTTCGTTTCTTGCAATAACTCCTAAATAACGTTTTTCAATACTTATAGCTCGTCTTATATTTCACATTTACTCTTTTCAAATGCAAGATTTTTATTGCAGATAAAGAATTGCTATAGATCTTAATAAAAAGTTAGTTATTCTTCTTCATTAAAGGTTTAATAAGCTTTTATACTTTTGTTTAAAGTGTTTAATAAACCGTAATTGTCCATTGAAACTGACTTGTAACACTTTTATTTGATTTATATTTAATTCACTGTTAATAAACTTCGTTATTTCTTTATTTTGTGAACTTTCTTTTAAACAAGCTTGCCAAACAAGTAGGCTAGTTTAAAAGTTTGAAGAATACAGACTAGGTTAAACTTGTTTAAGACATTTTTTGAAGACTCAGGTGTGTGTAAAACTTTTATTTTAAACACTTTGAATTTTCAGAATAGTTTTTACAACCGTAATGTAGTTTACTAAATGCATTTTTCTTTCTTGTCTTCTTACATATTGTGTACTTTTTTATAATGATGATATTTCAATTAGGTATTTAAGCTTGATTAACACTAAGTTTTATGCTTTTTCAACTTTTAATTAACTTGGCTGGTTTGATAAAACTTAGACATTTTGCTGTTAAAGTGGCAACCATGTAAAATACTAATTAATTACTAATAAGGTATTTTATTAAAGTATTTGAGAGTTAATCATGTTAAAAAATTGTTTTATATTTTTACATACCAAATAGGTATTAGATTTATATTGTTAATTAACTACTGAATTTTTTAAAGAGTGTAAACTATTTTAGATACAATTTTTTTTTTTAATAAATATTTTTAGAAACATGAAAAAAGGGTTAATAGTACAAACAAGGCATAAAAGTGACCTCTAAAATGTTTTTAAGCTCGAATTTTTATACAGAGTTAGGTTATAAGTAGTGATGTACCGGACTCACTATCCGGGTCCGGGTCCGGCCGGATATTGCCATTCTTGTCTGATATCCGGATCCGGCCGGATTCTAATTTGAAAAAAAAGTCCGGATCCGGTTCCGGCCGGATTCTAATTTGAAAAAAAAGTCCGTGTCCGGTACCGGCTGGATTCTAATTTGAAAAAAAAAGTCCGGGTCCGGCCGGATCTAATTAGTAAAAAAGAGCATACTGAAAAGTATTTTTTCATAAACAAACCCTGTGTAAATTAATAAGAGTCATTTTCGTCAGTTAAAATTAAGCACCTACCGTGATTGGCTCATTTTGTACACGTGACTAATTTACATTTGTTTACATTTAAACTATGAAATAAAAATTTCATGAAATGCAACTCTTTACATATGTTGTAAAATTGAAAACTTTTGAATGAATACTTGCACTATTTATTGTTTAAAATTGAGCTCAGAAAATATTTAGAGTTAATACGGTTGAATGTACGAGCCAATGAGAATCATATGACGAAATTTTCAAACTAAATACTGATGTAACAAAACATCAGAACATGACAGGCAGTTTATATGTAAGCAGTTAGTTAGTTTGGTGTGTAGCAATGTAGCTTGAAGCAACAAAATATCTTGAACGTTTTTATGCATGCTTATTGTAAGTAAAGTTTTGTTTTAAAAGTGAATATTTCAACAGTTGTTTAATTGTTTAAATATAAAAGCCAGGTTTATAGTTTAAAAGTTTATTAAAAATTTTACAGTTTCTTGTTTACTAAAAGTTTTATTTAATTTTTAGTTTTTTGTTTTAAGTCTTTTGATATAGATTTAAACAGCTTCCAGTTTTTAAAGTGTTACCAAAGTAATTAATAATTTTTTGTATGCTAGTATTTCTTGTTGTGTTTTATATAAAAGATTCACAACTCAAAACTGTAGTGTCTGATTATAGAAAGTAGTCTCAGTTAGAATTTAGTATTTGTTAGATATTAATTAAATAAGGTAGGATTTAATTATGATGGGTAGTACTAATAAGTTAAGTGTACCACAATCAGTCCACAACTTTACTACCAAATTGTCAACCTTTGCTAGCTGTTCTACTGATTATTAGATTAAAGTAATTTTTTCACTTTTTAAAAACCTCATTCTGACTCAGGCTTGTTTATACTCACTCTAGCTAGTTTTATTGACTTAAACAGTGGCAACCCTGCTAGTTTGAAAATTTTTGGGAATTTTAGAAAACCTTGGACTGCCTCAGGCTAGTTTAGTTTTTTATAAAAACTCAGGCTAGTTTTCTTTTAGATTTTGAATGAGTTTGAGCTGATCCAGTTTTCAATATTTTGTAATTTTCTAGTGCATTTTGTTCAAGAACTTGATTTCAGATTTTTAATTGTAAATAACACCTAAATTTGTAAACCTTGTGGCTAGCTGTTCTACTTATTATTAGATTAAAATTTTATTATTTTCAGTTTTTAAAAACCTCATTCTGACTCAGGCTAGTTTATACTAGTGATGTACCGGACTCACTATCCGGGTCCGGCCGGATATTGCCATTTTTGTCTGATATCCGGATCCGGCCGGATTCTAATTTGAAAAAAAAGTCCGGATCCGGTTCCGGCCGGACTCTAATTTGAAAAAAAAGTCCGGATCCGGTTCCGGCCGGATTCTAATTTGAAAAAAAAGTCCGGATCCGGGTCCGGTACATCACTAGTTATAAGTAAAATTACAAAATATTAGGTTTAACCTATTAGTCTTTAAGAAAGTACATAGTTTATTAAGACTTAAGTACATTAGTCAATGTAAATTTTATTCTATAAAGTATTTATAATTTAAATAGACATTCTCTGTATATCTAAAATTAATTTTAAATATCAAAGTGAAAAAAATTAAAACTTTCTCTAGTAAGACTAAAAGCAAAATATTATTCAAATGTCACTAAAACTAAAACTGCGGCCCGCGAAGACTTTGAAAACTTGAAATTTGGCCCGCGAGCACCAACTGCCTGCCGACCCCTGGTCTAGAACAAAGGTTGGTTGAGTTGAAAAATGATGATTGCACATGTGAAAAAAGTCT
The DNA here is from genome assembly GCF_965202585.1 of Thalia democratica. Lineage (NCBI taxonomy): Eukaryota > Metazoa > Chordata > Thaliacea > Salpida > Salpidae > Thalia > Thalia democratica. The sequence continues at coordinate 69,151,057 of NC_139165.1, forward strand.
TAGCCTTGACAAAAATTATACTGTAATCGAACAAAAAATTAGTGATCTACAGACATCATTCCTACAGTTTAAACAAGAATTTTCTACAAAATTTGATAAGTTCCAAACAAAGTTTCTGACCTACGCTGATACAGTTCGATTGAACAAACCAGCTGAGTTTTTCACAGATATAAGTACAAAATTGAGTTTGGTTACCAAAAAAATTGAAGCTCAAAGTGATGAAAAATTAAAAGAAAAAAAGGCACTCAATGTAATTGTATTCAATATTCCAGAATCAGAAAATCCTAGTAGCTCACTTGAAAATTCAAAAAAAGATTTAAATACTATTCAAGAAAATTTGGAAGTACATAAAATTATCAAATCTGAATTCAACTCATTGTACAGAATTGGAAAAATTATCAAGAATAAATGCAGACCAATTATAATTAAGCTCAACAGTTTGGAAGCTAAGCAGAGACTTTTAAAGTTGAGAAATTTAAAAGTTATTAGGAAAGGAAAAGAAAACGCAATATATATTAATCCTGATAGAACGGCTTCAGAGCTATTGGCTTTTAAAAAATTGCGAGAAGAGTTAAAAATAAAACAAAAACTAGCTGATGATAAAAATCTGAGAGTACAATATGTAATAAGAAACAACAGAATAGTTGAGAAAATACAGCAGCCCTTTTGTTACACCACCCTGGAACTCTGGGGTTAGTGTTAGTTGTAACAACTTTGTTAAAAACTTTAATATATTTAGTCAATCTGTTAATTCTGATGGTAATTGTAGTGATTTTCTTCTTAATAATAGTACTGTTAGTTCTTTAAAAAATAGGTGTAGAGAAGCCTTAAACACAAATTTTCTCAATAGGTCAAAGTCTAGTAAAAATTTTATAATAAAAGTTTCCTATACAAATATTAGATCTATCTTAAACAAAATAAGTTTTGTTGAGTTTCATATGTGCACAAACAACATAGACTTATTTTTCTTTACTGAAACATGGTTAAATCCTAACATTATCAATTCTTTTTTTTTGTCCATCTGGTTATAACGTTATTCGCAATGATAGATTGAGCAGGGGGGGAGGCGTTGCTGTTTTTGTTAAAAATTATTTAAAAGTTATTGAAGTTAAAAGTGAATTTATTGCTTTTGACGGTTTTGAATTTATATGCTTTGATTTAATTCTCAACGGATTAAAGTTAAGATTTCTATGTATTTATATTCCTCCAAATCTTACTAAATCTATAAAAATTATATCAAACATGATTGACCTTATTAAACATTTCACACCAAAAATTTTTTCTTTCTATATTATTGGTGACTTTAAATTTCCCAATATTGATTGGAGTATTCCGAGCTCAACTTTCAATGAATGTAATAAAAATTTTATTAAGTTTTGTTCAGAAAACTGTTTATTCAAATTATTGATTCACCTACACATAAAGACGGTGGTATTCTCGATTTAGTGCTTTGTAATTGCATGGGGTTGGATAGAATTAAATTTCATTCAGTAGATTCACCTTTAACTAATACTAATAACCATTCCCTTATATCTTTTGGCATTAGTGTTAAAAAGAGCATGAAATCAGCTACTGTGACACTTTACCCAGATTTTTCCAGAGCGGATTTTAAGTGTATTAACTAATATTTGTCAAGTATAGATTGGAAATTTATTTATAATAAATCAGAGAATTTACAGGAGATTTATGATAAATTTGTTAACATTATTAATCTTACAATCAAAAAATTTGTACCCTTGAAGAAAAAAAATAGAAAACGTAAGATATATCCTTCTAATTTAAAAAAGCTACTAAAAGAAAAGCAAAAACTATACAAAAAATGCAAGTTAGATCAGCAGATTACTGAAAAATACAAGCTAGTTTCAAAGGCATACGAAAAAGCTGTAAAAAATTTCGACATACAACATGAAAAAAGCTTCTGTGAAAATACTAATTCAATAAATTTTTATTCTTTTGTAAAATCAAAGCTAAATCTATCACCTTCCTTTCCTCTTTTACTTGATGAAAATAACTTACCTTTAATTTCTGACTTTGATAAAGCCTCTTATTTTAACAAATCATTCCAAAAAGTATTTAGTAAAGATTATGAAGATGAACATTTTATACTTATTGATAAGAGTTGTCCTGAAATGCAGGATTTTTTTATTAGTAATAATGAAATAATTGAATATGTAAATCATTTAAAAGATAAAATACTCAGAACAGCAGAAATTTTCCCTTGTAATTTTTAAAACGAACTATTTGCTCTCTCATTTTTCCAATCTCGTTTATTTTAAATTGCTCTTTAGCTATATCTTTCACACCAAGGCAATGGAAAATATCTTATATTATACCAATATTCAAAAAGGGGAAAGAAAAATAATCCATTAAACTATAGACCAATTTCACTAACTAGTAGCTTTTGCAGATCTTTTGAACATATAATTTCATTAAAAATACTTAATCATCTTTTCTTAAATAATCTTATTTCTCCGAAACAATTTGGTTTTCTTCCTAAACGAACTTCATGTATTCAATTATTGGATTGCCTTCATTCATGGTTAGTATCTTTTCTTACCAATAAATCTATCAATGTAATTTATACAGACATTCAGAAAGCGTTTGACTCTGTCTCTCATTTTAAGTTAATTAAAACTTTATCTCAATACAAAATTGATAGAAATCTAGTTGAATGGTTCAAAGAATTTCTTCAGGAAAGAACACAAAGAGTAGTTATCGGTAACACGTTCTCAGAATCCTTACCAATTTTTAGTGCAGTTCCGCAAGGAGGGGTTATAGGCCCACTGTTATTTATAATTTATATAAATGATATAGCCTTAGAGGTTGATTCTAATAGCAACATTAAGCTTTTTGCAGACGACACAAAAATATTTAGCCAATCTAACTTAGTTTTACAAAAATCTACCATTGGTTAAAAGAAAGGAGATTAAACCTAAATCCCAGCAAATGTCGTGTTTTAAATATTCGCAAAAGTACACCTATTCCAACGTTTGATTTTAAAATAAACAATGCAATCTTACCTAAAACTGAAGTATTTAAAGACCTTGGAATTTTTATTTTAGATAATTTAAAATGGAACCATCACATTAATTATATTTACCGTACTGCATCAATTTTATCTTTTCAAGTTCTAAAAAGCTTTATATCTACGGATTTGGTAATTCTTAAAAAACTGTACCTAGTTTACATCCGTCCTAAGATGGAATACAACACACCTTTATGGTCTCCATATTCTATAAAAGACATCAACCAACTAGAATCTAATCAAAGAAAATTTACGAGATTAATCTTTAATCGGTGCAACATTTCATATACGTCTTACATAGACAGACTAACAAAGCTTAACATAAAAACTTTAGAGTACAGAAGACTTGAATTTGATCTCATTACTTTTTTTAAACTGATTAACAATGAAACTACTATTGATTCTCAAACTTTCTTTAAACCTTATGAAAATAATTACTCACTCAGAGGTAATAATAGAAAATATACATGCAAATATCATTTCAACTATGTTGGTTGGCACAAATCTTTTTTCTATAGTTCAGTAAAATGTGGAACAAACTTCCAAATGAACTAGTATCGTGCAAAAATCTTAAACATTTTCGATTAAACTTAAAAAAATTTGATTTAAATAAAATATATACCAGTAAAATTTATAAGTGATTAGTTTTGTTCATCTCTTTAACCATTGATTTGGTGTGTGGTATGTAGTTTATTGATAGTTTAATCTGTAAGCTACACCTTCCCCTTATAGATTTTAGGTACTTTTCAACTTTGATTTTTTGGAAGGGCTATTGTTAATGTGCTTTGGGCTTTAGATTTTGAAATTATTCGATACTCATTTGATTCCTAAGCTAGATTTGTGAACTGTTGCTGCCACATTTTTGAAGTGATTTTTGACTGAATTTGCCGTGGTGAAACTTTAAAACATAACGCGTGGCAAATAGTAGCTGAGATCAATGTTCTGCAAGATGAAGACAGGTTCTGAAGAATTTTGACAGGAGATGCTTGTTACAGGGATTTGTTGCTTTGGAACGTATAATTGGAGATTGGTGACTTTGGAATCGTTGAATATTTGGTTGTGAAAGTTTTAATTTATTCAGTTTGTGCCTTGTATAAGTTTTATGTTTATGTTTATTTAATCACTGTAATTTGTTTTTTTTCTTTTTATGTTAGTGTCTTTCAGTTTAAGTGACTTAGGTTTTAATGCCTAGGTCCTTCGTTGGACAATAAACTTAATAATAATAATAATAATAATAATAATAATAATAATAATAATAATAATAATAATAATAATAATAATAATAATAATAATAATAATAATAATAATAATAATAATAATAATAATAATAATAATAATAATAATAATAATAATAATAATAATAATAATAATAATAATAATAATAACAATAACAATAACAATAACAATAACAATAACAATAACAATAACAATAACAATAATAATAATAATAATAATAATAATAATAATAATAATAATAATAATAATAATAATAATAATTATAATAATAATAATAATAATAATAATAATAATAATAATAACAATAATAATAACAATAATAATAACAATAATAATAACAATAATAATAATAATAATAATAACAATAATAATAACAATAATAATAACAATAGTAATAACAATAATAATAACAATAGTAATAACAATAGTAATAACAATAGTAATAACAATAGTAATAACAATAGTAATAACAATAGTAATAACAATAGTAATAACAATAGTAATAACAATAGTAATAACAATAGTAATAACAATAGTAATAACAATAGTAATAACAATAGTAATAACAATAGTAATAACAATAGTAATAACAATAGTAATAACAATAGTAATAACAATAGTAATAACAATAGTAATAACAATAGTAATAACAATAATAATAACAATAGTAATAACAATAGTAATAACAATAGTAATAACAATAGTAATAACAATAGTAATAACAATAGTAATAACAATAATAATAACAATAGTAATAACAATAGTAATAACAATAGTAATAACAATAGTAATAACAATAGTAATAACAATAGTAATAACAATAGTAATAACAATAGTAATAACAATAGTAATAACAATAGTAATAACAATAGTAATAACAATAGTAATAACAATAGTAATAACAATAGTAATAACAATAGTAATAACAATAGTAATAACAATAGTAATAACAATAGTAATAACAATAGTAATAACAATAGTAATAACAACAGTAATAACAACAGTAATAACAACAGTAATAACAATAGTAATAACAATAGTAATAACAATAGTAATAACAATAGTAATAACAATAGTAATAACAATAGTAATAACAATAGTAATAACAATAGTAATAACAATAGTAATAACAATAGTAATAACAATAGTAATAACAATAGTAATAACAATAGTAATAACAATAGTAATAACAATAATAATAACAATAATAATAACAATAATAATAACAATAATAATAACAATAATAATAACAATAATAATAATAATAATAATAATAATAATAATAATAATAATAATAATAATAATAATAATAATAATAATAATAATAATAATAATAATAATAATAACAATAACAATAATAATAATAACAATAATAATAATAATAACAATAATAATAATAATAACAATAATAATAACAATAATAATAACAATAATAATAATAATAATAAAGTAAACCACTACTGTTAAAAAAATAAGAAAATTGTTTTATACTTTAGTTTGTTCAAGATGATGTTTCTTAACTAGTGATGTACCGGACCCACAATTTTGGGTCCGGCCGGACCCGGATCCGGACTTTTTTTTCAAACTAGAATCCGGCCGGAACCGGACCCGGACTTTTTTTTCAAATTAGAATCCGGCCGGAACCGGACCCGGACTTTTTTTTCAAATTAGAGTCCGGCCGGAACCGGATCCGGACTTTTTTTTCAAATTAGAATCCGGCCGGATCCGGATATCAGACAAAAATGGCAATATCCGGCCGGACCCGGATAGTGAGTCCGGTACATCACTAGAATAAACTAACCTGAGTCAGAATGAGGTTTTTAAAAACTGAAAAAAAAGAACTTTAATCTAATAATAAGTAGAACAGCTAGCCACAAAGTTTACAAATTTAGGTGTTATTTACAATTAAAAATCTGAAATCAAGTTCTTGAACAAAATACACTAGAAAATTACAAAATATTGAAAACTGGATCAGCTCAAACTCATTCAAAATCTAAAAGAAAACTAGCCTGAGTTTTTATAAAAAACTAAACTAGCCTGAGGCAGTCCAAGATTTTCTAAAATTCCCAAAAATTTTGAAACTAGCAGGTTGCCACTGTTTAAGTCAATAAAACTAGCTAGAGTGAGTATAAACAAGCCTGAGTCAGAATGAGGTTTTTAAAAACTGAAAAATTACTTTAATCTAACAATCAGTAGAACAGCTAGCAAAGGTTGACAATTTGGTAGTAAAGTTGTGGACTGATTGTGGTACACTTAACTTATTAGTACTACCCATCATAATTAAATCATACCTTATTTAATTAATATCTAACAAATACTAAATTCTAACTGAGACTACTTTCTATAATCAGACACGACAGTTTTGAGTGATGAATCTTTTATATAAAACACAACAAGAAATACTAGCATATACAAAATTATTAATTACTTTGGTAACACTTTAAAAACTAGAAGCTATTTAAATCTATATCAAAAGAAATAAAATAAAAAACTAAAAATTAAATAAAAATTTTAGTAAGCAAGAAACTGTAAAATTTTTAATAAACTATTAAACTATAAACCTGGCTTAAATATTTAAACAATTAAACACCTGTTGAAATATTCACTTTTAAGACAAAACACTACTTACAATAAGCATTCACAAAAACGTTCAAGATATTTTGTTGCTTCAAGCTACACACCAAACTAACTAACTGCTTACATATAAACTGCCTGTCATGTTCTGATGTTTTGTTGCATAAGTATTTAGTTTGAAACATTTCGTCATATGATTCTCATTAGCTCGTACATTCAACAGTACTAACTCTAAATATTCTCTGAGCTCAACTTTAAACAATAAATAATGCAAGTATTCATTCAAAAGTTTTCAATTTTACAACATATGTAAAGAGTTGCATTTCATGAAATGCTTATTTATAGTTTAAATGTAAACAAATGTAAATTAGTCACGTGTACAAAATGAGCCAATCACGGTAGGTGTTTAATTTTAACTGACGAAAATGACTCTTATTAATTTTCACAGGGTTTGTTTTTGAAAAAATACTTTTCAGTATGCTCTTTTTTACTAACTAGATCCGGTTCCGGCCGGATCTCTGTTAGGATCCGGCCGGACCCGGATCCGGACTTTTTTTTCAAATTAGAATCCGGCCGGAACCGGATCCGGACTTTTTTTTCAAATTAGAGTCCGGCCGGATCCGGATATCAGACAAAAATGGCAATATCCGGCCGGACCCGGACCCGGATAGTGAGTCCGGTACATCACTATTCTTAACACAACTTTAACCATTTAGTTTTTTGTCAATTCACAAAAGTCTACTCTCTGTCGCCCATCGTATCAAAGATAAATATTTGGTTCAAACGACAGTAAAACACATCAAACTTGAATGTCCTCGGGTGCTCGTCAATACTGTCTTTTTGTAAAATTTTCTCGGCGAAACAAACCTGTTGCACGTTGAATTAAAAACTTCAAGCTTAATTGAAAAATTCTGCCGTAAATATTTATCATAACGACAATTTTGTGATTCTTCCTTTACGTCGGACATATTTGACCGTGACAGACTTTCGCAAACCAGAAATTTTTCCTCACTGTGCAGGTCCCACTACTTATTGCTTCACTTCGCCACTTTTCTCCATTTGTTATCTTTAAAACTCAACGCATGAGTCAAGATCACCGAAAACGGGTCCAACGTACCCTTCAACAACGCACACACTTTATGCATAAATGCACCCGCGCAACAAGGTCTACGGTAACTAGGCATACTTGCCATAACTTCCCACACTTTGGTAGCAGCTGAGTTCTTTCTTTTTTTGTAATCTCTGCTAGCAAATATTTCAAACTTGCTTTAGTTGCAGTATAGATTGGTAGTCTTAGATTTGCTTAACCTGTTTGTTTGTTTATAATTAATTTAACAAGACTAGTGAAATCATCACTTGCGGTAAAACTGCGGCTTATCAAAAACACAATTAAAAGCAGATACTGATAACTAGGCGATCTTTCATAAATTGACTGCTTTCGTTTTTGAGATGTTTATCAACTTTGTGATTTAATTCAATGTTCTTTATTGTTGTCTATCTTCATCACGAAATCGATCATTAATTCATTACCAGAAAATATTTTTGCTAAAAGGTTAACGTCTAGTTCAAAAAGTTTATGGAGTCAGCGAATGTTGAGAAAAAGCGTTGAAGAAAACTGATCAACAGCTTGAATGAACTGGAAAGCTTGAAAAAGCGAGAATGAAAATGACCAGTGTAACATTTTAATATCAGTTGTATCTCCTATGTAATTGTATATATTTTTTAATTTTTAACTTCTATCTATGAAAGTATGCTCTTTTCTAATGCAAATACTAATTTCTCCTATTCATTAGGTTACAGTATTCCTAAAGTTGTTTACATTATTTATATGAAATTTAATACAAGTATTTTTACTTGATACTGCGTAGCAGAGTAACTAAAATGTAAGTAATTAATAATTCTGAACAAAATTTATTTTTTAACTTCAAATAATTTTTGGCGATCTATTAAAAGGCAACAATGCCGCATAGTAAAAATTAAAGCTAAACTTTTTCATTAAAGCTTATATTAGTTCTAACTTAATTATTGTTAAATATAGTTTAAAAAACAATGATTATTCTAATAATAAATTTTATGTTTATTCAATTAACCAGACCAATTTTGAAAAGTATAATATGAAACATTAGAAGGTTTATTATTCTTAAAAAATTAGCTTTTTTATACTTTTATCTAAGTTTAAAGCAGGGAACGGCTGACAATTGGTTCTCCGGGCTAAATTCCAAGTTTCAAAATTTTCCGCGGGCCGCAGTTTAGTTTAAGTTAGTTTTTTACTTTTAATCGGGTTTAGTCACATTTAGCTACTTATAGGGGTGTGGCCTGGCCTATTTAAAATGCATTTTTGTTTTAGAGTCTAAAGTTAATATTTAATATAATACTTTTCTCCTAATATTATTTCTATCATTATTTATAAATTCATTTAAATAAAATAACTGTTTTGTTCTTTTCATTATCACCTAACTCTTTAACAATGAAATAAGCAATCTATCAGACGTTTTGTGTTTGAAAAAAACTTACACGATACACAACAATAAAAGATCAACTACAAACACAGTGACGCAATAAAACAATTAATAAAATTTGATATCCTTTTCTAGTTCGGTTTCATAAAATGTTGTTTTTTAGTTTTTCTTCCAGTCTTTTGAATTTTGTAGATAGCCATTTCACGTAGTCATTTACAAGCAACTCTCACTGACATCTGTAAAAAACTAAGCTCCAAAAACAGATGTGGATCACTTTAAACACTTTTTATATAATTAAGTTCTATTTATTTAGATAACATTTTATTTTAAGTTGTTATATATCTTTATATGAAAATAATCTTTATATATTCAATACATTGCACAGAACATATTTAAAGTTTTAGTTATTTTGTTAAGTTAACTAAAATATAAATAAAACTTATTTTATTTTAAACAGCGCAAGGTTTTATTTAGAACCTTTAAATACTTTAATAATCTAATTAAAGTTTTCTTGGTTGCAACTTTTTCAAACAAAAATGTTACAATCATTTACATCAAACCAGTCAGTGTTTTTAAAAGATAAAAAAATCTAAAAAAGCCAAGATTGAAAATTTTTGCCATTTAAACAAAATAATTTAAAAACTGAAAAAATATTTTAATTTTAGTTAATAGTTTTTTATTTCTTTTAAATGTTTCTTTACAAATTTCAATATAGTTATAAAAAAATTATAAAAGAAACATTTTTATAATCACATGTCAAAGCAAAGACCTAAATTATAAAGAATTGACATGTTAGTAAAACACTGTAATGTTTGTACACATAAAAACCTTTATACTAAATAAAATTACTTATTGCATTGTCAACTTACTGAATCTAAGAAACTTTCCAATTCAAGTACGTAAGCTTTTGTATACAGTCCAAGATTTTGTTGTTTGAAAGGAAAAGCAAAATCTAAACTCTAAAGAAAAACTGCTAGAACTAGTATCTGTCTTTTTTCACATATTTAAGCTTAAACAGTAAAGATAATAAATGGTTTTTTAAATAATATCCAGAAACTTAAAACAAAACTAATAAAAATACTGTTTTTCTTTTATTTCAAAAAGTCAATTTAAAATATAGTTTTGTTTAGCGGGCAAAATTTACATGCTCGCAGGCCGCAGCTTTTTTTTTGCGGGCCACAAATTTACACTTCGAGGGCTGCAGTTGGCCCGCGGGCCGCAGTTTGCCGACCTCTGGACTAAAACTTCAACAGTTTTGTTCAAATAGCAGCCAAGTACATTGTCACTGCATCCATCTATTGCTGAGGAGAGTATCTGTAAAGCAAATGAAAATTATACTTTGTAAAGTTTTTATATCATAAACACATCATTAATATTTTATACATATCAAGCATAAAAGACATATTTAAATTAAAATTATTTTAAACTCTTCATCCAAACTTATATATTTTTAAAACGTTGTAAAGAAGTTCAAATAGTTTCAACTAATCACTACTTTATATTTATTTAAGTTACAACCAAACATGTGCACGACTGAAAAAATTCGGATGATTCAAATACTTTTACAAAATTATATCAAAAATAATAAATATTTGAAAAAATAAAAAGCGTATGTAGATCTCATTAATATCTACAAGCCATTTTTTCCTTTCTACAAAACTTTCAATATATTTTTTGAAATGATTTAAACAAACTTTTAAATATAATTTTTTTCAGTAGTTTTAAAAAAATTCAAATAAAAATTAAAAACTTTACAAAAGTAAAAAATGACTAGTAGATATTGATAAGACCTACTACATATGTATTAACTTTTAAAATATATATTACTTTTGAAGATATAGTCTGTTAAATTTTTTTAAAGAATTTGGATTGTCATTGAACCCAATCAAACAAGTTTAAAAAAAGAAAGCCCCTTTTTTGTAAAAAAAAAAACTTTTGTAATAGTTTTACGATTGTGGTATACCTTATATATATAAAAATATTGTGTTTATTAACCTTAAACACATAGGTAGATAGACAAAAAAACAAAAATAGACCATTAAAGCAGCAGGTGAGGCGACATTCGAACGAACAGTTTGAAGCAGAATTTTACAAAATGTTTCTGGCTCAACAAATGATACAATTAAACGAGCTGATTTTGTAGTGTGAAAATTATTTTACTGTATAAACTTCATAGAAAAACTCGCTTACAATAATAAATGAAAATTTTAAGGCTTAAATCAAAATATTTTTTTTTAGTTTCAAAAAGTAAAACTGATTATATCAGTATTTTGCTTGAGGCCATTGGGAATCTTTTTAGAATTTTTTAAGTTCAAGTTTAAAAAAAATATATGTACCATTTTTTTAGTTAGAATTTTTTGTATAAATTTAAAACTTACTTTAAATATATATTTTCTTTCTTTTTATTTCTGTATTTTAATATTTTTTAATAGTATATTGAAAGATTTAAAAAAACTAAAACTTTGGGTTAAAAACTTCTATATAAAAATTCCTGCAAGTAGAAAAGTAGTCAAAAGTAAACTAAGTTTGAAAGATAAATTTGTAAAAGTTTGTAGAAGATTTTAAAAAAAAACAAGGAATTTTGGAATTTGGAAGATATACTGGAAGTAATTTTTTTTTCACCCAATTTAATATTGGGGCTTTCTATAATAAACCTATAGAACTCGCCAACTTTTAAATGCTTATCTTAAAAGTTTATTTAAATTTAGTTAAGCGGTAAAAAGTATCCGACAACTGTGATAGAATTCTACAAAGTGAAATCAACTTGTAAAAAATAAAGTCAATTTCCCCATGACCTTAATCATCAGACAGTAAACTGCGGTCTACGGCATACCTAAAAGCTAAAAATATTTATTACAACAATTGTTATAAAAATTTTCGTACAAACCTAACAATTCAGTTCTTAATCTAGTTATTATCCTTAAACATTTATTATTGCTTCTTTTATCATGTTTTTGATAAAGAAGAACAGTTTTAAATTGATAAATACAACCGTTTTGAATTAATTTGGGCCCATGAAAGACTTTTTTCTATACAGCGAGGCCTGCAGACAACTATTTATAGAAAAACTGATCCGCGACTTATAAAAGGCTGCTGCCTCCTGATGATATAAAAAAAACCTGTAAGCTGCAAACCTAGGGCGCTTCTGATTGGTTAATGTTTTACTTATCGAAAAATCGATTAAGTCCTTAAACTTGTAACTAAGCATTTAATTTATCTAGTGAGTTTGATTATGACGTTTTCACCAAACTGATATTCAAAACATATTTTAATACGAAAAACATATAAACAAACTGTAACAAGTGTTTTTATACTTTGATTGCATTCCAAATATTAAAATCAATATGCCAAGTGGTCAAAAGACTTCGGATTTTCTTGATCAAATCATGAAACGAATGGACGAGACAATTGGGTCGATCGGCGCATCTAAACAAGTTCATAAAGTGGAAAAACTTCCTAAGGAGGGACCTGAAGATCGTGAAAAGCTTGTTCTAAGGTTCTATCGATTCGAGGCCCCAATTGTCAACTGCGCGAACAAAGAAGAGCTGCTGGAACATTTTGAGAAAAGGTGCGAGTGGAAGGTTATGCTCCCTTCAGCTCTTCAAAACGATGAAGCTAAGGAAAACATCAAAAGTGAAAAAGTCAAGTCTGATGAGATTATGTTTACTCTGGACGAAGTTTTAAAGCCGTGGTCGAAGGCGAGCATGGAGAAGATGCGAATGATGAAAGAAAGAGAGCAGGCAGAGGTGACGCGACTGTGCAGGCCGGATTACGAGTGCGACCCGGAAATCAAGACAACGCAGAGCAGGTTCCTTTCAGACGCGGGACTTTTCAAGCCGTGCGCGAGCACCACGCAAAAGAAACGGGTCTCAAAGTACTCAAAACTCGAGGAAGGAGGGAACAAGAAAGCTGTGCTAAAAGAAGATGTTTCTTCAAAAAATCCGATTGTTGCGAAGCGTAACATTTGCGGTTTCAACAGGAGAAAAAAGAGTCTTCGGGAGTTTGTCGCCAGCAAGAGTGGGTTTAAAATGTTCAACACCAACAGAAGCAAAGCTTGCAACAATTTGAAAGCTCCTTCTACAGTGAAAAGACAGCTTGCTTACAAAAACTCTCAGTTGCAATCCAGCAAACAATGTTCCGAGCAGGAACACCAGGAAAGGGCTTACAAAAAACGTCGTTTTCTCATAGAACAGCACAATCTGAACAAGCAGATGACAAAGTGTAAGAGCGATCAAAACCCATTCAAGCCTGATTTCACTTGCCGGACGAAAACGAGGCCAAGCTGTTTCAACCCACGAAAACGAAAATGTGAATGGTTAGAAGAAAGAGCTAATAAAAAGCGTGCTATTGAAAATAAGTTCGATTCCCAGGCAAATGTGAAACAAACTTCTACAAAACCGATCGATGCAAAATACGAGAAGAGCTTGAAAAGGTTTATGGACAACACTAAAGCAAATTTGGTCAAATACCAGAAATCCTCGACAAAATTGATCGGTTATGTTCCTCTGACCAGTTCTCGCAGACGAAAGTTTAAGTCTAAGATCTCGTTCAGAAATAACAAGTTAGTTTAAGCACGATGTTAATTTTGAAGTCGTTATTAAAGTTGAAATAATTTTTTCTTATTCAAATTTGAATTTCAATAAGGTAAAGTATAAGTATTTTAGTTATATAAGTTGATTGTTTTAATTCAGTTTTTTTTGTTAATTTACTTCAGACATTCTACCCATTTTTTTGTTTAAAAAACTTTGTTCCTAAAAAAAAATTTTTATGCTAAATGATAAGCAGTTGTTGCAAGTAGTTTTTGAGTTGATAAATTTTTTAAAAAATATAAGTTATTGATTTAAAATGCTAGTGTCAGGTTTTAAAAAATTACTTTATTGCTTTTTTTCACGTTTAATTTATTTCTAATTAACATTTTCAAATGTTAGTGTCAGATTTTAAAATTCCAGGTTTTTAAATAATATTTTTTAATGTTAGTGTCAGGTTTAAATACCAGGTTTTTTAAGTAGTAATAATTTTTAATGTAACTGTCAGGTTTAATATACTAGGATTTTTAAGGAAACAATTTTTAAAATTAGTTTCAGGTTATTTTTTTAAAGTCAGGTAAACTCAGGTAAAGTCAGGTGGTGAGGTTTACAGCTTTGAAATACCATTAAGGTATTTTAAAGCTGTGAAAAGTGCACACTTAATAACAACTGAAGATAAAAAAGTATACATCAACTAACTTCAATAATTTTCAATTGTTATTATTTCCTTCACGTGGTCCTCGCTGTAAGTACAGTGTTAGAAACATTAATTAAAAACATAAATAGTTAATGTTTTTGAACTTGTTTTTAACACTTGAAACCAAAGTGCACAGTTATTTGTTTTACATTCTCAAGTACTAACTTTAAATTAAAACTTCTTAAATTATGATTTAAATTAGAAAAAACATACCAATTTTTAATAAAATGAAGTTTTATCATTTTTAAATTTGGTCAACTGTAGCTAAGGTTATGAGTTTTGGCCATTTAGGGTTTTTTTTTTCACAAAAAAAAAGCGATGGTCACTAAACACAATAATTTTAAAGCATATAGATTAATCAACTATTTTTTAAGAATAACTAATTAGTTTGTATAACCTGTAATAGGTGTATTTTATTAAACGTACACTTTTTCATATTTAAATATTTGCAATGGTATGTAATGCAAGGGCGTTTTTTTAATTGGTTTCCTGTTTCAAAAAATATTTTAAAAATATCACTAAAAACGTTGTTTATTGACTTTGTTTTGGTTAATTATTTTGGTTTATACTAAACTTTTCGAAAAAACGTTAATACAAGAATTTCATATAGTCCTTAACAAGTAAACCACAACTGTTAGAATATAAGAAAATTGTTTTATAATTTAGTTCGTTCAAGATGAGGTTGATTAACACAACTTTAACCATTTAATTTTTGTTAATTCACAAAATTCTACTCTCTGTCGCCCATTTATCGTATCAAAGATAAATATTTGGTTCAAACGAAAGTAAAACACATCAAACTTGAATATCCTCGGGTGCTCGTCAATACTCTTTCCTTGTAAAATTCTTTTAGCGAAACAAGCCTGTTGGACATTGAATTAAAAACTTCAAAGCTTGATTTGAAAATCCTGCCATAAATATTCATCATCTCGACAATTTTGTGATTCTTCCTTTACGTCGGACATATTTGACCGTGACAGACTTCCGCAAACCAGAAATTTTTCCTCACTCTGCAGGTCGCACTACTTATTGCTTCACTTTGCCACTTTTCTCCATTTGTTATCTTTAAAACTCAACGCATGAGTCAAGATCACCGAAAACGGGTCCAACGTACCCTTCAACAACGCACACACTTTATGCATGAATGCAACAAAGTCTACGGTAACTAGGCATGCTTGCCATAACTTCCCACAATAGCAGCTGAGTTCTTTCTTTTTTGTGATCTCTGCTAGCAAATATTTCAAACATACTTTGGTTGCAGTATAGATTGGTAGTCAAAGATTTGCTTAAGTTGTTTGTTTGTTTATAATAAATTTAACAAGACTAGTGAAATCATCACTTGCAGTAAAACTGCAGCTTATCAAAAACACAATTAAAAGCAGATACTGATAGCTAAGCGAACTTTCATAAATTGACTGCTTTCGTTTTTGAGATGTTTATCAATTTTGTGATTTGATTCAATGATCTTTACTATTGTCAATCTTCATCACGAAATCGATCATTAATTCATTACCAGAAAATATTTTTGCTAAAAGGTTAACGTCAAGTTCAAAAAGTTTATGGAGTCAGCGAATGTTGAGAAAAAGCGTTGAAGAAAACTAATCAGCAGCTTGAATGAACTGAAAAGCTTGAAAAGGCGAGAATGAAAATGACCAGTGTAACATTTTAATACCAGTTGTATTTCCTATGTACTTGTATATATTTATTTATTTTTTAACTTCTTTCTATGAAAGTATGCTCGTTTCTAATGCAAACACTAATTTCGCCTAGTCATTAGTTTACAGTATTCCTAAAGTTGTTTACATTATTTTCATGAAATTTAATACAAGTATTTCACTTGATACTGCGTAGATCAAGGAACGATAAATTTTAGTAATTAATAATTCTGAACAAAATTTAATTTCAACTTAAAATAACTTTTGGCGATTTATTAAAAGGCAACTATGCCGCGTAATAAAAATTAAAGCTAAACTTTTTTCATTAAAGCTTATATTAGTTTTAACTTAACTATTGTTAAATATAGTTAAAAAACAATAATTAGTCTAATATTAAATTTTATGTATTATCGATTAACCATACCAATTTTGAAGAGTATAATATGAAACATTAGAAGGTTTATTATTCTTAAAAAATTTATCTTTTTTAATCTTTTATCTGAGGTTTAAAGCAGGGAACGGCTGACAATTGGTTCTCCGGGCCAAATTTCAAGTTTCAAAGTTTTCCGCGGGCCGCAGTTTTAGTTTTAGTCAGTTTTTATTTTTAATAGGGATTAGTCACATTTAGCTACTTATAGGGGTGTAGCCTGGTTTATTTAAAATGCATTTTTATTTTAGTGTCTAGAATTAATATTTAATATAATACTTATCTCCTAATATTATTTCTATCATTATTATAAATTCATTTAAATAAAATAAATGTTTTGTTCTTTTCATTATCTCATTACCTAACTCTTAAACAATGAAATAAGCAATCTATCAGACGTTTTGTGTTTGAAAAAAACTTACACGATACACAACAATAAAAGATCAACTACAAACACAGTGACGCAATAAAACAATTAATAAAATTTGATATCCTTTTCTAGTTCGGTTTCATAAAGTGTCGTTTTTTTTCTCTTCATTCCAGTCTTTTGAATTTTGTAGATGGCCATTTCACGTTGTCATTTACAAGCAACTCTCACTGACATCTGTAAAAACTATGCTCAAAAAACAGATGTGGATCACTTTAAACAATTTTTATATAATCAAGTTCTATTTATTTAGATAACATTTTATTTTAAGTTGTTATATATCTTTATATGATTAACAAAAAACATCGGCGAAAGTCAGCAGAGCAGAAGCCTTTCGGTAGAAACTTGTGGTCTGATGATCGAATTTGCGTGATCAACCCTATTGTTAAACTTGAGCTTGTCTCACGGCAAACGAAAGTCCAGGCTTCTGCTCTGCTGACTTTCGCCGATGTTTTTTGTTGAAGACTGATGAGTCCTAATAAGGACGAAACCGGTCTCAGTCTACCGAAACTTGTGGTCTGATGATCGAATTGGCGTGATCAACCCTATATCTTTATATGAAAATAATCTTTATATATTCAATACATTGCACAGAACATATTTAAAGTTTTAGTTAATTTGTTAAGTTAACTAAAATATAAATAAAACTTATTTTATTTTAAACAGCGCAAGGAATTTATTTAGAACCTTTAAATACTTTAATAATCTATTTAAAGTTTTCTTGGTTGCAACTTTTTGAAACAAAAAAGTTACAATCATTTACATCAAACCAGTCAGTGTTTTTAAAAGATAAAAAAATGTAAAAAAGCCAAGATTGAAAATTTTTGCCATTTAAACAAAATAATTTACAAACTGAAAAAATATTTTAATTTTAGTAAATAGTTTTTTATTTCTTTTAAATTTTTCTTCACAAATTTCAATATAGTGATAAAATAATTATAAAAGAAACATTTTTGAAACATGTCAAAGCAAAGACCTAAATTATAAAGAATTGACATGTTAGTCAAACACTGTAATGTTTGTACACATAAAAACCTTTATACTAAATAAAATAACTTATTGCATTGTCAACTTACTGAATCTAAGAAACTTTTCAATTCAAGTACGTAAGCTTTTGTATACAGTCCAAGATTTTGTTGTTTGAAAGGAAAAGCAAAATCTAAACTCTAAAGAAAAACTGCTAGAACTAGTATCTGTCTTTTTTCACATATTTAAGCCTAAACAGTAAAGATAATAAATGGTTTTTTAAATAATATCCAGAAACTTAAAACAAAACTAATAAAAACACTGTTTTTTTTATTTCAAAAAGTCAATTTAAAATATAGTTTTGTTTAGCGGGCAAAATTTACATGCTTGCAGGCCGCAGCTTTTTTTTTTTGCGGGCCACAAATTTACACTTCGAGGGCTGCAGTTGGCCCGCGGGCCGCAGTTTGCCGACCCCTGGACTAAAACTTCAAAAATTTTGTTCAAATAGCAGCCAAGTACATTGTCACTACATCCATCTATTGCTGAGGAGAGTATCTGTTAAGCAAATGAAAATTATACTTTGTAAAGTTTTTATATCATAAACACATCATTAATATTTTATACATATCAAGCATAAAAGACATATTTAAATTAAAATTATTTTAAACTCTTCATCCAAACTTATATATTTTTAAAACGTTTTTAAGAAGTTCAAATAGTTTCAACTAATCACTATTTGATATTTATTTAAGTTACAACCAAACATGTGCACGACTGAAAAAATTCGGACGATTCAAATACTTAAACAAAATTATATCAAAAATAATAAATATTTGAAAATATAAAAAGCGTATGTAGATCTCATTAATATCTACAAGCCATATTTTCCTTTCTACAAAACTTTCAATATTTATTTGAAATGATTTCAACAAACTTTTAAATATAATTATATTCAGTAGTTTAAAAAAAATTCAAATAATAATTAAAAACTTTACAAAAGTAAAAAATGACTAGTAGATATTGATAAGACCTACTACATATGTATTAACTTTTAAAAAATATATTGATTTTGAAGATATAGTCTGTCAAACATTTTTTAAAGAATTTGGATTGTCATGCAACCCAATCAAATAAGTTTAAATAAAGAAAGCCATTTTTTGTAAAAAAAACTTTTGTAATAGTTCAACGATTGTTGTATACTTTATATCTATATAACTATTGTTTTTATTAACCTTAAACATAAAGATAGACAAAAAAAAACAAAAATTAATTATTAAAGTAGCAGGTGAGGCGACATTCGAACGAACAGTTTGAAGCATAATTTTACAAAATGTTTCTGGCTCAACAAATGATACAATCAAGCGAGCTGATTTTGTAGTGTGAAAATTATTTTACTGCATAAACTTCATAGAAAAAACTCGCTTACAATAATAAAAGAAAAATTTAAGGCTTAAATCAAAATGTTTTTTTTTTAGTTTCAAAAAGTAAAACTAATTATATCAGTATTTTGCTTGAGGCCATGGGAAATCTTTTTAGAATTTTTTAATTTCAAGTTTAAAAAGAATATATCTATCAATTTTATAGTTAGAATTTGTTAGTATGAATTTAAAACTTACTTTAAATATATATTTTCTTTCTTTATATTTCTGTATTTTAATAGTTTATTGAAAGATTTAAAAAGAACTAAAACTTTAGGTTAAAAACTTCTTTATAAAAATTCCTGCAAGTAAAAAAGTAGTCAAAAGTAAACTAAGTTTGAAAGAGAAATTTGTAAAAGTTTGTAGAAGATTGTTAAAAAAAACAAGGGGAACATATACTTGAAGTAATTTTTTTTTTCACCCAATTTAATTCGGGCTTTCTATAATAAACCTATAGAACTTGCCAACTTTTAATGAATATCTCAAAAGTTTATTTAAATTTAGTTAAGTGGTAAAAAGTGTCCGATAACTGTGATAGAATAATACAAAGTAAAATCAACTTGTAAGAAATAAAGTCAATTTCCCCATGACCTTAATCATCAGACAGCAAACTGCGGCCTACGGCATACCTAAAAGCTAAAAAAATAATTATTACAACAATTGTTATAAAAATTTTCGTAAAAACCTAACAATACAGTTCTTAATCTAGTTATTATCCTTAAACATTTATTACTGCTTCTTTTATCATGTTTTTGATAAAGAAGAACAGTTTTAAATTGGTATATACAACCGTTTTGAATTAATTTGGGCCCATGAAAGACTTTTTTCTATACAGCGAGGCCTGCAAACAACTTTTTATAGAAAAACTGATCCGCGACTTATAAAAGGCTGCTGCCTCCTGATGATATATAAAAAATCTGTAAGCTGCAAACCTAGGGCGCTTCTGATTGGTTAATGTTTTACTTATTTAAAAATCGATTAAATCCTTAAACTTGTAACTAAGCATTTAATTTATCTAGTGAGTTTGATTATGACGTTTTCACCAAACTGATATTCAAAACATATTTTAATACGAAAAACATAAAAACAAACTGTAACAAGTGTTTTTATACTTTGATTGCATTCCAATTATTAAAATCAATATGCCAAGTGGTCAAAAGACTTCGGATTTTCTTGATCAAATCATGAAACGAATGGACGAGACAATTGGGTCGATCGGCGCATCTAAACAAGTTCCTAAAGTCGAAGAACTTCCTCAGGAGGGACCTGAAGATCGTGAAAAGCTTGTTCTAAGGTTCTATCGATTCGAGGCCCCAATTGTCAACTGCGCGAACAAAGAAGAGCTGCTGGAACATTTTGAGAAAAGGTGCGAGTGGAAGGTTATGCTCCCTTCAGCTCTTCAAAACGATGAAGCTAAGGAAAACATCAAAAGTGAAAAAGTCAAGTCTGATGAGATTATGTTTACTCTAGACGAAGTTTTAAAGCCGTGGTCGAAGGCGAGCATGGAGAAGATGCGAATGATGAAGGAAAGAGAGCAGGCAGAGGTGACGCGACTGTGCTGGCCGGATTACGAGTGCGACCCGGAAATCAAGACAACGCAGAGCAGGTTTCTTTCAGACGCGGAACTTTTCAAGCCGTGCGCGAGCACCACGCAAAAGAAACGGGTCTCAAAGTACTCAAAACTCGAGGAAGGAGGGAACAAGAAAGCTGTGCTAAAAGAAGATGTTTCTTCAAAAAATCCGATTGTTGCGAAGCGTAACATTTGCGGTTTCAACAGGAGAAAAAAGAGTCTTCGGGAGTTTGTCGCCAGCAAGAGTGGGTTTAAAAAGTTCAACACCAACAGAAGCAAAGCTTGCAACAATTTGAAAGCTCCTTCTACAGTGAAAAGACAGCTTGCTTACAAAAACTCTCAGTTGCAATCCAGCAAACAATGTTCCGAGCAGGAAGACCGGGAAAGGGCTTACAAAAAATGTCGTTTTGCCATAGAACAGCACAATCTGAACAATCAGATGACAAAGTGTAAGAGCGATCAAAACCCATTCAAGCCTGATTTCACTTGCCGGACGAAAACGAGGCCAAGCTGTTTCAACCCGCGAAAACGAAAATGTGAATGGTTAGAAGAAAGAGCTGATAAAAAGCGTGCTATTGAAAATAAGTTCAATTCCCAGGCAAATGAGAAACAAACTTCTACAAAACCGATCGATGCAAAATACGAGAAGAGCTTGAAAAGGTTTATGGACAACACTAAAGCAAATTTGGTCAAATACCAGAAATCCTCGACAAAATTGATCGGATTTGTTCCTCTGACCAGTTCTCGCAGGCGAAAGTTTAAGTCTAAGATCTCGTTCAAAAATAACAAGTTAGTTAAAGCACGTTGTTAATTTTTAAGTTTTAATCAAAGTTGAAGTAGTTTTTACTTATTCAAAATTTAATTTTTCAAAGATTTAGTTATAAGTATTTTAGTTAGATAAATTGATTGTTTTAATTCTGTTTTTTTTTTGTTAATTTTCTTCAGACATTCTACCCATTTTTTTTGTTTAAAAAACTTTGTTCCTAAAAAAAAATTTTATGCTAAATGATAAGCAGTTGTTGCAAGTAGTTTTTGAGTTGGCAAATTTTTAGAAAATACAAGTGATTGATTTAAAATGTTAGTGTCAGGTTTAAAAAAATTACTCTTTTGCATTTTTTCACGTTTAATTTATTTCAAGTTAACATTTTTAAATGTTATTGTTAGGTTTTAAAATTCCAGGTTTTTAAATAATATTTTTCAATGTTAGTGTCAGGTTTAATATACTAGGTTTTTTTAAGGAAATACTTTTGAATATTAGTTTCAGGTTATTTTTTTAAAGTCAGGTAAACTCAGGTAAAGTCAGGTGGTGAGGTTTACAGCTTTGAAATACCATTAAGGTATTTTAAAGCTGTGAAAAGTGCACACTTAATAACAACTGAAGATAAAAAAGTATACATCAATTAACTTTAATAATTTTCAATTGTTATTATTTCCTTCACGTGGTCCTCGCTGTAAGTAGAGTGTTAGAAACATTAATTAAAAACATAAATGGTTAATGTTTTTTAACTTGTTTTTAACACTTGAAACTAAAGTGCACAGTTATTTGTTTTACATTCTGAAGTACTAACTTTAAATTAAAACTTCTTAAATATGATTTAAATTAGAACAAAGATACCAATTTTTAATGAAATGAAGTTTTATCATTTTTAAATTTGGTCAACTGTAGCTAAGGTTATGAGTTTTGGCCATTTAGGGGTCAATTTTTTTCACAAAAAAAAAACGATGGTTAATAAACAAAATAATTTTAAAGCATATAGATTAAACAACTAATTTTAAAGAATAACTAATTAGTTTGTATAATCTGTAATAGGTGTCTTTTATTAAACTTACACTTTTTCATATTTAAATATTTACAATGGTATGTAATGTATAAAAAACTGTCTTGAATATTTCGTTGAACTAAATTTAGTTTATTTTAAACACATGCTCATACTTTTCACAACTAACGTATATTTAACTTATTAAAGTTATTTTTATTTAGTTTTTAAACTTATTCTTGATTTAAAACTTGCTAAAAGTTATTGAAACCGTAATTGGTTTTATTGCTTAATTTAAATTACTGTTGGTTCCTTATAACTTTAGCTATTTACTTAGGACTAAATTAAAGTACTACTATTTTTTCTTTGACTATCTATAACCAATAAGCTAAAATAATTTAAAAAATGGTTCAGTATTAGTGATCTACCAAATCCAAGATTCGGACTCGGATTCGGCCGAATCCTAATTTCAAAATAAGATTCGAGTTCGGATATTCGATTCGATATTCGGACTCGGTAGACCACTTTAAAATTTTTTAATTTTATTCAACTGTTTGTTAAATGAAATGTAAAACTAATTAATGATTTGACGCTTGAGTTTATAAAACAGTGCTTTTTCACACTTATAAAAGCCTTTGATTTAGAGTTTTGCACACAGTATAGAAACAATGATAAATTATTTATGTTAGACTCTCAAATAAAATTAAGTACATAGTTAAGGCGTTTAATCTCAGCTTTTCAGATAACCGCTCTTACTTATTCTGCATATGTTTAGTTTTTAATGTATGCTCGTGAACCTATTTCGGTTCAAATAACAAATGCAATTTCTCTTACGAGAATATAAAAAATAAGTATACTTGTAGGTAATTTGTTTCATTTTAGTAAGCTTTTCCTCAGGTCACCTTAGTTCAGTTAAGTTTTAACTGCATATTTCATGTCTTACCAGAATTTTTTTCTAAACATCTCCAATAAGGTTATCTTGAAAACTTATGACATATATTTGTGGATAAATTCATAGATGTTTTAGTAGAGAGGTCTAGTTTACGAAGAACATGTAATTATTTAAGTATCTTTTGTTTGGTTGATACGGATCTCAGTATCCATTTAGATGTTATAAATTATTAAATTAATTGTATCATAAAAGACTTAAAACAAGGATTGTAGAACTTATATATTTTATTTTACGTCTTTCATAATTAAAAAAAAAAGTTATCATGTTATTTTGTCTATTTTGGAGAGCCTGTTAGTTTAAATAAAAAATCTCAGTTATAACAAGGTTGTTTTTTTTTTGAGGTTTTTCATATAAAGGTCAATTAGTTATAACAAGAAAAAACTTTAAATATGTATCATTAAAACAGATGCTTGCATACTTTTAGCTATATACCTTTATGTTAATATTTTTTTAACATATTTAATTTATAATTCTAATTGATGACTTATATGTTATATATTGTTTATTGAACAATAAAAATAAGCGTTCAAAACGTTTGGTCTAAGGACCTGGTGTACAAAGGAACCTTTCGGTTATCGAGTCGTACACCACATAACTTCAAACACTTTAATGTTTTACTTTAAAAACAATGTACTAAAGATAAAAAATGTTAATAACAAAATCTTAACCAATTTTTTAATTATTTTTTTTTTTTTTGAATTTCAATTTTTTGGAGTGAAAGATTTTTAGAAATCAAAATCTTAAAATAATTGAAGTTATATCATTCTCTTTAGCAATAAGTGGAAATCTTTAACTGTTATTTATGTTCAAATCATATATTTCTTTAAGCGCGCATTGGTTAAATGAAAATGTTGAGTGCAAACATCGTGTTTGGCATTGCCGTGAAATGGAGGATGAGCACACTCGATAAAACATTTGTAAACTTTTAGGATATGCTTAGTAATTGGAATATAGTAATTGGATCATGTTCACATTTTTTAGCACAAACAAAACAAAAAGCCTTGCTTCTTGTTCAAGATGTAGATACAAGGTGGAACTCAACATATTTTATGCTAGAGAGACTAAAAAAGCTTTAATCAGGTTACTGGTACTATGTGGCTAACTATAAAAACGATTAAGATTCGATTGTTACAGCTAAAGAATGGCAACTGGTTGATCACATTATTCTACTGCTGGAACCTTTTTTTTTATAACAAAGGAGTGTAGAAAAACAATGCATTGCTCTTTAGCGTAATCCCGCATGCAAGATCACTGACGAAATCAGTTAACACTAATAAAAATTCAAAAAAACTATTAAATATTTGTAAAAATTTAGCCAAAAATATAGAAGAGGCTTGCGAAAGAAGGTTCTTTACTAGGGACTGCCAACACTTTAAATCGTTTTTTTTATTCACACATGACACTTTCTATTCTCCGACATTTCAAATATTCACTTAACCCTCCGACTATAATATAATTCTTCACATCTTTGTGTTTTAAGTTTCAAATTTAATTGGAATCTTGTATTCAAATCACAGATAAACCGTGCTTTTTAACTATTACGCCCAATAGAGCTAGAGGTTTTTTGCTGCAGGTTTATCTTTAGCATATGACCACCTTGTTGTTTTAGGTTTTACATTTTAACTTTCATATATAACACAGTTTAATTATTAAATATTTAAAACATCCTGTATGGGATCTTTAATTTAAACACCCGACTGCTCCTTTATATACAACAATCAATAATTTTAATAACTATTATATACAATATATTTGTAGTTGAAGTCATTGTGATTTTATGTATGTCGCTGTTACTTAATTATCGGTCAGTGCTTTGTAAGCTTAATAACAAGTTTTTTTTTTTTTTGGCGCTTTGCTTTCTTTAATTTTTACATTTTTACTAAATCTGCTTCCTAATTGTATCTAACTTTGATTTTGTTATAATTTTAGCTTTAATCATTACAAACATTTAATATATAAAACACACGTTATATCAAGAGTGACTTTATTTCCTGTGACTTTTATTGTCTTTACCATTGTTAGATTTTATTAATTCACTAATTAATGGTTGTTGTTTCATTTTTATTCAAAATAGAATACATACTACTTTTCATATTAAAGCGCTTTACTGCTTTCCCAAACATAAAGACTAAATTAACTAACTTAACAATACAAATTAAACAGCTGTGTTAGTGTTCATATATATTGTGACGTATTTTTTAGATGTATTTTGTTCAATCATTGGCAACGGTAAAATAAATTTGAATTAGTTATTCTTTCCGTTATAGTAAGTGGTTTGTTTATATTATGATTTGTTGTTTTGTTGTGTATTTTAGCTTACTTTACTTAATCTAGACTTAACAATAACAAAAATTATATAGTTTTATAACAGTCGGATTTAACATAAAGTATTTTACCTATTATTAACTATTAATATGTAAAAATTATTTTATTTTAACTTTAATGAAAACACGTATAGAACTACTTTATTCTATGCTTCTATTCTTTCATTACAGTAATTATTTTTTTACAGCCAGTTAAAGTGTGTGATATGTTAACACACAGAAACATATGTTGGTACATACAATAAAGGAAGATTACTGTATAATTTGTTTTTATTCATATTCCAGTGAACTTGTTTCACTAGGATCTTTTGTTAGCAAACGATTAAATCTATATTTTGAACAGTTTGGTCACTTTTATACATTTTTTGTATTATGAACCACTTTTTCAGATTTAAAAAGTATTAATTTTTGAAAACCATTTTGGCGTTTTAAATAGTTTGAACTCTTTGGAAAACTCAGTAATTAGTTTAATAAATAAAATTGATACCTATTTGTATTGAAAAAATAATAATTAAAAATTTTTTAACATGTATAATGCTATTATACTTTAATAAAATACCTTATTTGTACTTAATTACTCTCTTACATGGTTGCGACTTTAAACGCAAAAATGTCTGACTTATATCAAACCAGCCTAAGTTTATTAAAAGTTTAAAAACTTTAACTAAATGCTTAAATACGTCACTAAAATATCATCATTATATAAGAAGACATAATATTTAAAACTAGTAAAAAATACAATTAATAAACTACACTACAGTAATAAAGCCTATTCTGAAAGCTCGAAGATTTATTCAAAGAGATGATTTTCATATTTAACAAAAAAAAATGTTATAAGTCAGCTTGATAGGACAATTAACTTCTAAATATAATTATAACGAAAGTCGAATTATTTAATATCCATTAATGAAGTAGAAAAGCTTATTTTTTTATTTAGCATTATATATATTATTTATCTGCAACAATTAGGAACAATTCAAAGTTTTTGCACACAAAATGTAACAAAAAATGTCATGAAACGTAACAAGCGCTAAGCAGTAAAGTTTCAAAATGGAAGATGTTGCCTCTTTTGAGCGATCTTAGCAATTCAAAAGGCAACACATAGTAAAAAGTCGACTTTGTCATCTTAATAATTCTCTGACTTAAAGCTTTGTAATATTTTCTAAGCATTTTGTTATAGACTTTGTGTAGCTTTTTTTTAAACTAAAGACTTTTTGTTTCAACAAAAAAATTGAATTAATTTGCGTTAGTGAAAACTTTTTAAATATTAACAGTATTTGATTAAAAGATACTTTCTCTGCTACTTGGCATTTATCAACCTATTGTAATTGAAAATATTTTCTAAAAAATCATATTATCCTAATATTTTCGGCATAAATTTGTTTAAAAGTCTTGCTAATACATTTGTAGATGTTTTTAGTTGTTACAACTGTTTTAAGTGAGTTTACTTTAAGATAACTTTCTATTCTTCTAAGATCGCCAGTCATTTTGGTTATTCGTGCTGGCTTAACTGCCTGATTTTTTTTTGATAGATTGCAAAAAGATAATTTTTCATACTTAACTAACTGTATATATAATTTCAAGTCTGCTTATTTTCTAAATCTATAAAGCTTTTATTTTGTTTTTTTATAGTGCCCTAAGCAATACTATTACATTTTTCAAGCAATATTACTACTAAAATTTATAACTAGATTGTGTAGAGTCAAAGTTACATTTGAAAAAATCATTTGGTTAGGGGCGGTTTTGTAATTTTTAGCCGAATCAGTGGGCTATTTAGTTAACGAGTTTAGTAAACCCTGCTACAGACTATCCACTAACGAACCTAGATTATTTAAAAATGATTCAAATAATAACTAACTAAAAGATTAAAAATTACTTCAATTGTTCGGACTTGCTACAGAACTTTAAAAAACATTAAAAATTAAACTTCTAACTTGAAACCAAGATTCGCACTTTTTATAAACTCAATAACTCTTCAAAATCAAAAGTTTAATTTGAAACTAATCTAAGAAGTATTGTTGTTTACCGAAAATGAATTGAGAGCAAACTTATGGGTTACATGACAATTTAAATTATAAAAAAAAAATTAAAGGTCCACCCTAAACTTAAAAATTATTATACATTTGAAAAAAAATAAGTATGTTGGTCTTATTAAAATCTACAAGTAATTTTTTCTTTTTGTAAAATATTAAGTATTTTTAAAGATACTAAAAACATAATAAAAATAAGTATACTTTAAAATTTATTTAAGCCACATCAAAAAAATATTTAAAATTTTATTAAAAGAAAAATGAATTTGTAGATATTAATAAGACCTGCATATATATTTTTTTTTCAAATATATACTACTTTTTAAGTCGTGACCCTTTAATTTTTGTTTTAGAGTTTGAATTGTCGTGCACCCAAACTTGTGAGTATTTTATAAAACAAAGCATATTTCATGATTGAAGTTTAATTAATATGTTGAAGACCAAAAAGCTTTTGTTTGGCGGGCAAGTTGTCAAGCCCTTGTTCAATACCGTGGTTAAGCAACGTATTAGGATTAAAAGGCCAATTTTTTTAGAAAAACTTACCTGTTAGCCACAATTCAAAGTATTTTCAAATATCTTTAAAAATGGGTGCTCGACAATTCAAATTCTTAAAAAAATAATCAAAAGGCCACAACTCAAAAAGTAATGTGTATTTGAATAAAATAAGTACGTATTTAGGTATTATTAATGGGAACGGGTCTAAATTGCACGAAAAAAAAATTTCACGAAGCCAAATTTGCACGAGGGAAAATTGCTCAAAGACGATTTTTCACGAGTTATATTTTTGCACGATAGTGAAAAAAACAAAAAATAAATTAATTAAATAAAAAACAGAAAAAAAATACACTAAAAGATAATTTAATAAAAAAAAAGTTACTAACCGAAAGTAAGGGCTAGGGGTAACAGTGATAGTAAAAATAAGTAATAAAAATTATTATAAAAATATTAATTAAAAAAAAGAAAAGAAGCTACCGGCCGAGGTTAAGGGGTAACAGTAAAAGAAATGAAAATTAACAAAAAAATAAAAACTCAACTTATGCAAAAATGTCTCCGTGCAAGATTGTCTGCTCGTGCAAATTTGACAGCTACCCATTATTAGTACCTACAAGACAATTTCTTTTTCAAAAAAAATTAAATATATTTTTGGACATGGCTAAGACAAGTTTTAAAATACAACTGTTTTAATAAACTTTAAATATCTTAGAAAATATTAAAAATTTCGCAAAAATAAAAAATGGCTATTAGATAGTAATGAGACTTATATACGTACTTTTCCCTGTATATATTACTTTTTGAGATATGGTCTCTTATATATTTTATCAAGAATTTGAGTTGTCGGAATTCGAATTATCATGCAACCTATAAAAATTTACTACTAAAAACAAAATATGTAATATAAAGCATTAGAACTAACTTATTATTAAATGCTTAATTGTAACATTTTCTTTAATTGCTTTTATTAGTGAACTACAGCTGAAAAGAAATTTGGGGTAGCAGATTTTTGCTTTTGGAGTTTAATACCAATTGTACAAATGTGCCGCGAACCAGTGTGCTTACTATACCAAAGCGGACTTGAAATTCAGTTGACCATAACTTTTTCTTATTCTAGTTAATAATTATAATAAACTATAGGCTATAACTAAATTATAACTTTACTGTAATTAAGATAACTATTTTGGGAGTTCAAATTATTTTGAATAGGCAGGATATTGAAACAAATATAATAAATAAAAAAAGACTTGAATCCGGCTGGTTCTGAATTTCATAAAACTTTTGGGTCCAGTTTCCTATTTAAGATTTTTTTTTTTAACGAATTAAGTAAAAATTATTAACTAGAAAAGATAATAACTAGAAGGATATTTAGGCTAGTATTTTAAGATCGCTTTTAAAATAAAAGAAAAGTATAAATGAGTTGAAAACACTTTTTTTATAACTTGAACTACAAATATTTACATAAAATTTGTTATTATATAAAAAAAAATACTAATAACACAACATAGTAGCTGCTTACAGTTTTTTATTATGTATAAATTTTTAGTTTAATCAAATAAAATAAGATTTTTTTTTGTTTTTGTTTAATTTCAAGTCGTTTTACTTAAAATTTATTGTGTTGAATTTTTTTTACATATATTGTTATTTATATTGTCTTTTATTTTGATAACTTTTCGTTTAGTATTTTTTAAATTTTTATATTATAAATAGTTTAATAGAAACTATTCAAATAATAATTAAATGTTTATAGTGTATGCAAAATAATTGAAAGTAAAGTGGCCGTTCATGAAAGTAGTTTAATAAATTTACCTTGTTGTAACCTCTACTTCAGTTTTTTCTACAAAATTTATATTTTCAAATTTATAGCCTTCTCAGTTACTGTATAAAATAATAGGTTGACAGAAATATTTAAAAACCTCACTTTTAACTTTTATAAAAAAATTAACTTACTTTTGCTAAAGCTTACACAGACCTTATATACGTATAGTATGTAATTGTAAAAAATAAATATGGTTCATAAACAAAAATAGTTTTTATTTAAAAAAAAAAATATTTTCTATATTTAAATTATTTGTGAATCTAGCAACTTATACTATCAAAATTACAAAAGAAAATTTAAGCATAGAAGTTTTAGAAACAATAGTATTCATGAACCTTAAAGTTTTTTTTACTAGCTACAAGTTTATTTATCAACAAATATAATTAACGCAATTTAAAACATTTAAGGAAATGAACTCTGAAAAAATTAATAAAAAGTTTTTAATCACGTCGGAGATCAAACTTTTCAGATTTTACACCATCCTTTTTGATAACATACACATAAACACTGTCACCAGTAGTGATATCTCTTTCAGCCGCAGAGATAAAACAATCTATGCAAATTCTTCTAGCTCTTTCTTCGGTCAGAGGAGGTAGTTCACTCTGCATATTTTTTCCTCCAATTTGGTTATCTAGCAGAGGTTGAATGAGCTCATTGGCTGCTCCTCCAGCTCTATATTTTTCTCTTTCATAAGATCCAACTGGGTCATAAGAATAAACACATCCTTTTCCATCTTGATCAAGTCCAGCAACAATGTTATACACATAATACGGGAAGAACCTCCTGTAGTAAAGCATTTTAGATAGCATGGAAGCCACTGCTGGGGTTGAAGGATAATCCCCATGATCGTGCTGGTATGTTTCAACTTTGTTCATAGCATGCTTTTTGAATGTCAAGATGTCTCCTTCGAATCCCGCCATAGCAACAACTGTAGACGGGGTGAGCTGAATGGTTTTTGGATGATCTCTGCTAAAGATTGTAAATCCCAAGCTCAAACGCGAGTCAGCTGCAATCACTGAAAAGTCATCTCCTGCAATTGCCATTATGCTGCCACCATTCATTGCATACGGGTTGAAGCGATGTTGTTTCTCCCCACAATGCACAATATCATGGTTGTATTTGTATGCCATGTTTTAAGGTAAGCTATAATTTTACCAACCTGTTAGAAGAAATATAAATTATTTTAAACTTAACAACCAAAATAAGGAAAATGTAGAAATAAAGGTGCAAAAGTTTATTAATTATTGGAGTTACAGTTGATGAAAAAAAGTAAGTATGCAATGTTTTATTCTTACTTTAGAATATTTTACAGAATCAAGGGCATAGGGTAGGGCACTTTTTTAAAATGTTGATTTTGTTTTAGAGAAATTTTACTTAGCTAATAGATGATTTTTACCGTTTTGTAAAATTCAAACTAGTTTATGAGATTAGAGGGTACTAAGTCAGAAAGCTCAATAGGCTCCTTATGGAAGGTCCAAAGTAAAAAGACAAACAAAATTATTTCATTAAAAATCTATCTTCTCCTACAACTTTGAAACAAACTCTCTGAAACTTCAGTTTTATTTTAACTAAATAATCAACTTCAATAATCTAAGAAATTTCTTTTTTGAATAGTTTTTTTTAATAATTTGGTTATAATTTTGGTGATATTAGTCTTAGATTTATTTTTTTATTCTTACAATAGATTTTTTTTCTTTTTATGCAAGGAAAATTTCCTGAAAACTTGAGGTTATTCACCAAAAAATGTAGAAAAAACATAATTCTTAAACTTATAAAAAAACTGAGAAAATTGGTAATTATTTTAATCTTCAATACGTTTGTATCAGAAACTTTTTACACAACCAACAATATCTCATAAGTTTTTTTTTTTTTTTCTGCAAAAAGTATCTTATAATTTATACTTAAATCGTTAATGCAATATATAATGTTATTTATGTAAAAAAAAATGTTGGACCCACGTATGCCCTTAAAAAGTGTTAATATTTGTAAAAGATATTAAGGCTTAATATTTTAACCATCTAATACTTTATAGAAAATGTGCCTTGTATTTTTTTAAATATTTTTTGCTTGTTTTCAATAAACTTAAGTGTGTTGAATAAAAACATTTTTAACTATTTTAATTTTTGGTTAAGCCTAGCCAAAAAATCTCTTCATTGCAAAATTAATTTTAAAAACATTTTAACACCTGTAACTTTATATATACTAAAAGGTTTTACAAAAATTCAGTTTAAATAGTTTAAAATATTCAGAGTAAGTTAGCCTGAGTCAGTCTAAACTTAATAAAAAAATTATAAAACCTTTTGTTTCTGGCGTCATTTATGTTTATTTAAATGTTTCTATACAGTTAAATTCAATTTTCAGTTACTAAGAAAATAAGTGTCAATCTAAACATGCATGTTTTGAAAATTATATACAATAAAATAAACATTAAAAAACTGGAAAGTCTATGTAAAGAACTTCTTTCCAACTTCTAAATATTGCAAGGAACATTTCCTGAAAGTTAAAAACGTAGAAGATAGGTTTTTAGTTAAATAGTCGTTTTTTGCTGTTTTAGTTTGTGCAGTCATAAGGTACCTATTGTTGCCTCCGACTTTGACCTGCAATATCTCAAAAAATATTTAGAATTTTTAAAATCTGTAAAAAGCTTAGTTAAAACTCTATAAAATAAGATTAAATTGTGAAAAAAGTGATTTACCCCCATTATGTCCTTAAGTAATCATTTTAAACATAATACTAAACTAGGGTTGCCATTTTTTCAGTTATAAAAACTGTCCTGAGTAATTCTAAGTTTTACAAATTTTTAAATAAATCAAAAACGTTTTAAAATCAATAAAAGCCTAATTGTTTAACAAAATTAGTGATAAAAAACTAAAATATTGACACTAAGTCAACTAAAATTTACTCAAAATATATGAAAAAACAGGCCTAAGATTTTCAAAACTTGAAAATTACGAGTTTTTTAAAAACAACTAAACTGAACTTAGCAAGCATGAGTTAAATAAAAATAAACTAGCCTTAACTACCCTAAAAAATTCAAAAAGTCTTAACCATCTTGAGTGTGTGGAAACTCTGCTAAAATAAACGCAAAGGCTTAGTGTGGAAAATTTTACATGATAGTTGGAATCTACAATGTAAGCACAAAAAACAGTAGTTACAAAAATATTTATAATAATAAAACAATGAAAAAATTATCTAAATTTCAGTAAAATTCTTGTAAAACTGGTCTGCAAATTAATTTTCAAACAAAACACCTGTAAACTAGCCTAAGCCTAATTCATACTAATTAAAGGCATAGAGGGGGAAAATATTTTTGTAGAAAATAACTTAAAATAAATAATAATAAGATACAATAACTTTATAACAATAAATTCAGTTTAAACATTAAGTACATTATCATTATAAATCATAATTTGGGCAGTGTAAAAATAACTAAATTTTATACTAAAGCATAATTGCTGCAAGGCAGCAATTTTTGCAAAATGATTGAAATCAACATTTTAAAACTACTAGAAGTTTAGTGGTTGAGCTCACAAAGCAAACACAAACAACAGAATAAACTTAATTTAATTCAAGTTATAATAAAAAACAGGTTTCAGTTTTGTAAAAAAATCAAACTTGCGTAAGTTTCTCAAAATAGTCTCAAACAGCCTAATTTTGTATCAGCCCAGTAAATGTACTCATTAATTTTTTTAAACCAGGCATAACACTTCAAGTAATAAATATAAAAACAAAAGTAATATTATTTCTTAAATAAAAATACTTATACTAGAATATAAATGGTAGAAAATGTTTAATTAAGAAACCAAACAGCATTTAGTTTTGCACACAATTAATTACAGAACCACAATATATTTTTTGAGGTTTATACTGAGCAGTAATAAAATAATTCAATTAACTTTAATGGTAATTGCTTGTTTAAAAAATTACAAATTATTTTTATGTATCTAAATAATATTACTTTTGTTTTATTAAAAATAAACTATCTCCTCATTGCTTTTTGAGAAAAAAACCTAAAACTTTTAGGACTTCTTTGCAGTATTTAGAAAACTTGTCACAAAAAAATTTTAATTGTTTTTTATTTTAACAAAAACCATTTTTTTGGCTTATTGGTCATATTTTTTTTAACTTCTTATAACCATGTTATTAAATATTTTCTTAAGATTGAACAATTCCTGAAATTTTGAGTTAGTTATATCAAAAATGTAGATAATAGATTTTCATTGGTTTTTATTTATTTACTGTTTTAGTTTTCTCCTCCCATAGATCACTTTGTTAAATGATAGTATTGTAGTATTTTCATAAGCATAAAAATAATGTTTACTACAAAATAATTTTTGTCAAAGTAGTTTAAATATGAGCCTTAAAGTCATTTGGAATCTAACAAAAAACTAGTTAGAATTTTGAAATATTTAAACTAGCCTGAGTCAGCCTAAATTTTTAGAACTAGTTAAAAGAAGTAATTTGAGTAGCTTGAGTGTGTGGCTCTATTAGGACTTTAATTGTTTTGCTATTAAACTCATATAAGTATTTTTCACTACAACATCAACAGACTTTATTTTTCTAAATGACAAGATGACTAAAAACTGGTCTATTATTACACAATAAGGTAAAATTAAAGGAAATCCATTAAAGTGAAACCCTGTCAAAATAGTAGACAATTTATTTTCATTTTATCATTATCCTTTACACAATTTTAAAATACACTTATCCTTAAGTCTAATTAAAAAGAGTACATGAAGCTGTAACACAGCAAAACTGATTCTAACAAGTGATTTGTCCCTTAACTATTGCTGAGTTGAAAAAATTAATTAAAAATAAAGACCTAAGGGTGGTACAGGTACTTATTTTACATGTAGATCTTATTTTGAAGACCTTTTATATAGTTGCCACTGGTTTTTGAGAAATTCCTTCCAGCTTTTTAGGCCTATTGTCTGTTTAAAGTTAAGTTTAAGGTTTGAACTGTGGTAAGCAGTATAATAACATTAAAAAGATACTGTAAAGCTAATTTAAACAAGATTTTGTACAAAAAAAAATTTGATGACAAATCTATTTTATCTATATGATAGATTTCTCGTGTTGAATATATATTTTACTAGTTAACATGTAAAAATTGTTTAGAATTCCAGGTTTTTTAGTCTAAATTTTCAAATACCAAGTTTTCCATGATTCTAGGCTTGTGGTAACCTTGCTCTAACTTTGATTTTTACATGGTTTTGTAAAGTTCCAACTAATTTTTAAGATATTAGGGAACAAATTTGGAGATTTCAATAGGTTTCTTATGAAAGGACCAAGGTAAAAAGGCAAAAAACACTATTTAATTAAAATTATATCTACTCCTACAGTTGTTATGCATTGCTCTTAAATTTTCTGTTTAACTTAATAAAAAACAATTCTATTGTAGGAATTTTTTTTTTCAAAATTAAAGGATGATTTTTTTCAATAAAATAAACAGGAGTTTTTATTTTGGCCATATACTTTTTTTTAAATTACAATTAAGACTTTACAAAGAAAATTTCCTAGCAATTTTAATCTGAATGATTTAAGAATAAAGAATATTTTTAATAATTAACATGCAGTTAAAATTTTTCCGTCTATACTTTTGTATTGTTAACTTTTTAAAACATTTTATAGTATTTAATTTTAGCCTTTATATAAAACCAATGTTAAATTTAGTATAAAAATTTATGGAACCATCCTTTGTCTTGAAACTTTTATGTAGTAGTCCTAAAATTTAGGTCCAAGCTTTATTCCTCTCTCAGAATTTACTATCAGTATTGTTTTTTTTTTGATTTAATGATAAAGTTACTTAACAATCTGGTTTGCACAAATAATTAATCTACTATGCACAGATTATCCAGAGTAAGACAGCACTGACTAAAAGTACTGTTTATGTCATCTTTTATTCTTTTTGATAGTATTAGTTTAGTTAATATCATAGTTTTAGTAAATTAATAAAAAACCACTATCAAAAACTTTGATTTTTAACAATTTTATAATTGCAGCATTCAAAGTCTTATAAACTATAAAAATTAATTCCTGAATGTTTGAGGTCTCTAGCTCACAAAATGAATTCAAAAGTAGACTTTAAGTGAATTATTAAATTTCCAAGAAAATTGATGATGAAAAAATTGCGGTCTATACAAAACTTATTACAAAAACATCTTACAAATCTTCAAAAACTAATTAAATTTTTACAACTATTAAAATATAACATTGATTGTTTGCTAATAGAGGTCCTGGCAAAACAAGTTCACTGGAACATATAAACATGTGTTAGATTGATAAAGAAAGAGTACTGTTCAGATTTATTATTAATAAAAATTATATTCCGTAGAAACTGGCTAGTAGTCTAAGTATAAATGTTTTATTAAAAAAAAAATTCAACCCCTTAAGCCCTTATATATATTCAATTCTAGGACTGTAAATGAAATTCTTATAAACTTATAACCTTAATATTACTGTACTTTCATACAAAATGGATAAACTTTATCAGAAACATATATGTATGTTTTTAAAATTGATTCAGGACTAAGAAAAAAAATAATCCAGAGAAATTATATTTTTTATGATATTTCAAGATTTATCCATAAAAACCTACTTTTGTTTAATCACAACTAATCCAGGGAGTTCTATGTGAAACCTGGAAAGCTCAAGCTCTAAATCATACAAATGAGAAAATAAATAATCATAAACAGAAAAAAAATATTTAAAACAATATTTAGAGCTGATGCAGGAATTAGCCTAACTATAACTAAATACAGGTTTTACCTTGTAATTGTAAATAAATGTTTTATTTAATAAACCCAGTGTAAATCTAAACCCTGCTGAGTGTGTAACAACCCTGCTAAAAGACTTAATTTTAAGTGGAGTGGGTCATGAGTAAAAGCATAAGTTTATTAAAATAAGTCTTTTTAAGTCTTACTTTACTAAAAGAACATAAAAGGAAAAGAAGTTATAAATACATTTTTGTTATTTGTATAGCTGTAACAATGTATCTTTTTATTTTAAAAGCAATTTTTATGTTTTTTTATGGTAAAAAACAGTCATAGTTCAATAAAAATTGAATCAAACTGAAATATACTCATTAACAGGGTAGCCACTGGTTTTATTCAAAACTTGTTTAATGTTTTCTAAGAATTATTTGGGAATAAGTTTACTTGTTCTTTTACAGTAGAAAATTAAACTTCAGAAGTAGCTTAAATGGTTCTGTGATGCTATTCTAATTTTGCTTTATAATAAATAAAAATCTGAACTTAATAGAAATTCTTCATTAGATTTTTTAATTCTTTTTTATTCTATTTAACTTTCATAATTCTATATACATAGATTGTTTTAACTCAAGCTTTTTCATTGATTTTTTTCAAAATTATAGGTTATTTCAAAAAGTATCAAAATACATATTTTTTAGTAAAATTTAGTTACATTTTCTGTATAAAAAGATTTTATTAGCAAAAAAGCCTAAGCTTTATGACTTTAAGGATAAGCAAAAGCCTTAGTATAACAAGACTTTTTTTATTTAAATTTTATATAACTATTAACTTAAGAAGATAATTTAAATCATTTAATTTTTGTACTCGTTTTTACAGCAAATTTGCATTCAGTAGTTTTTGAAGCTTTACAAATTTCTGATAACAGATTAAACTATCTCAAAAAAGTGTTTACAAAACAAATGGTATAACTCTAAGACCAAAAAGTTTTACTTCAACCAACCTATTGTCATAGTTTTTTTTTTATGTATATTTGTCAACCACTAAGTTTTAATCTTGCAACTTCAACTCAGAGAGTTGCATTTTATTTGAAAATAGCCACATTTTTAGGTATTAAAGTAAGTATATATTCTACTTTATTGATTATAATATAATTTACAGTCCAAATGCTTTAAGATAGTTACAAAGATTGTTTATTAATTGATCAAAGAACAAGGAACACAATTGAATTATAATTTTAGGTATACTTTTAAATATATAAATTGGGCCTTAGTTTAGTGACAATGCAGTTTCAAATTTTGTGTTTTCTCAAATTTGAAACTTTTACTTATGCATTGTTTATATACAAACTAAGTTTCATCAGGGACAATTAAAGCTAAAATTGAAAAAACGTAAAATTTTATTGTATTTTTTTATAACCTT
The DNA here is from genome assembly GCF_965202585.1 of Thalia democratica. Taxonomy (NCBI): domain Eukaryota; kingdom Metazoa; phylum Chordata; class Thaliacea; order Salpida; family Salpidae; genus Thalia; species Thalia democratica. The sequence goes on from NC_139165.1 coordinate 69,189,540, forward strand.
TTTATGCACCATTTGCAACTAAGTATGTATAAGTTACTAATTTTTCTCTTTTATTACACAAAAGGTATCAAAACTGCACTGAGTTTAATTTTAAATAACAAATTGTTTTGAAAATACTTGGTTAGTAAACTATTGTTTATTAAACTATAAAAAAGCGCTCAAAATATTTTGTCCTAGGACCTGGTGCACGAAAAAAGGTTATCGAGTTGTACAAATGGATAGCTTTTAATGTTTTGTGCAGGACAAGTTTTAAACAGTTTTAAAACAAGTTTAAATTATGATATATAAATATATTAAATACAAATTTTAGAGTTAAGCAAGTGAAACTTAAGTAAAAATATGTTTGTTACAAATTGTTTATAGTTTAGTTTTTCATTTACTGTTACTTGCGTATTTAACTTGGATCGTTTTTCTTCAATCAATATTGATTCCAAGCTGTAGAATATTTAAATTCTCAATCGCTCAATTTAAATCGTTTCAAAACTTTAAAGTTTTGTACTACTTCAGAGTTTTGACAGGGTGTGAAGCTAAATTGATTTTCGAGTGTTAAACTGTTTTTATCTGTTACACATCGATCAACAATTCGTCGAAAGACTTGTCCTGATGTCTCTCCAATATAGGAGGGACTCTGATCTACAAATTAGGTGTATCTATACCTGATATTAGCTTCGAATATTTCCGATCCGAACATATACTTTTGTTGCCGAAGTAGTAACAAACTTTTGCCGGTGTAGGCCGGTATAATAGCAAAGTTATGTCTTTGAAATATGGATGCTATTCGTTTTTAAAATCGCAATGAACAATTACTGTCGTAAATTGTTGTGAATAAGATAATTTTTCGAAATCTGTCTTCTTTTCAATTTCCGTGTCAGTCTTCAAGTTTTGTTGGTATGTTGAGTTGTCGGTTTCATGAGTTTAAAGAAGTTTATTGATTTTTAGCTTTACAAGATTTTTTGGGTACTAATTCTTAAGTAATAAGTTTTTTGTTTATGTTAGTTTTTCTTTAAAAGCTTTAAAATCTGCGCATATTAGATCAAAGCTTTTTAAACCATGTTTCCAAGATCTTGGAAAAAAAAATAGTGTATTGCATTAATATTCAAGTGTCTGTTCGTTTTCTGTAAATATTTGTGTGTAGTTTGGTTGATACTTTACTCCAATGTCCAGATACGGTAGTTTTACGTCAACGGATTTTTCCGGAATTAATTCTAAGTTTGGGAGTAGAACTGTAGAGTATTCATTTCATGATAAAAGTTGGTTGAATCAGGGTTGTTTAATGTGACTACAAATATATCATCTACATATCTAATTTAGAATATGCATTTTGTTTCAAAATTTGTTTGTAATCGTTTTTTTTTTCTACAAACCAGTTTATTAGGATTCGGGCTAATGGGCTACCCATTGCAACACCGTCTATTTGTTTTCAGACTTTTTCACTAAAGACAAAAACACTTTTAGAGCACACCTGTAAAATTTTCCGTAACATACTTTATGAATTTTTTTATTTTTAATCAAAGTTATACTTGTGTCATATCTTCGATTACTTTTTTAGTGAAACGTATATAGGCTTTTAATGTCTAAACTAGCAAAAGCGATTAAATAATTTTTCTTTAGTTTAGTTATTTTGTTTTCAAATTCACTTGATAATGAAATACTATTTTTGACATAAACGAAAATTTTTAATGGTTTTTTTAACCATTAAGCTAGTTTTACTCTGGAAAGTTGATAGGTTATAATACTATTCTTGTTTTAGAGTTTTCTTCGTGCGTTTTTACAACACCACTTAACTTTTCAAACTACGTGGATAGATGTTGTAATAAACTTTTAGCCTTACTATTTTTTAAAATACTTTTTTCTGCAATAATAAACTACTTTGTTTTCTTGTATAATATTTATGATAACATCTCTAATTCATTTTTAACTTAAGTTACCATTTTATTGCAACCAACAACTCTTTTTCCATTTAACAACTTTATCGAGCAATGCTTTTAAAATTTAACTAATTTCCTTTTCAAAACAAAACAAATACTCACAAGACTATTTAATCAAACAAAATACAAGTAAACTTTAAAATCAATCAAGAAAAAACTAAACATATTAATAATTAAAGCTAAAAAAGATGATTTGGACAAAATAGACTATTTAAAAACAAAAATATTGTAAAGAACTACAGACCAAAGAAACAAAAAGAATAAGTAGTATTCTTTTAAGAAACGATTATCCAAGTATTGTAATTTTTTTTATTAAATTAAAACGTTGAACAACGAATTTGAACTAAAATAAAAAAAAATAATTAAATTAAATAAGTAAATTTTGACCAATATTTTTTTAATTTCATAATTTTTTTATTAAATAAAAATACTATTCGAAATTGTAATCTTTTTTGATTGTTACTTTCAAGTACTTAGATTAAACTATCAATACAAAAAAAGATTCAACTAAGGAGAAAAAATTTAAGTTACTTTAAAAATTTTGATAGGCTTTAAAAATTTTTAACATGTTTAATACGTTTATGTTTTAATATAACTGAGTAAAAGTTTGAAGACGGGCTTCCATAACATACTTCATATTTTTATTTTCTATAATTTTTTATCTATTACTTTAAAGAACTACAAGTATTTATTTTTTGATCAATAGTTGTACGTTAGTAATGCTTAATTATCTAATTTTCTTTTTCAAAGTAATTTTAATGCTGCATTTCGTAACTAAGTAATTAAAAAATTTATACAAAGTAGTTTTCTTGTGTTCTGACATATTCTTAACTGTTTTTTTACACCCCTTGTCGATTCCTTTATACATAGTAATTTGAGATTTTTGACTAAACTAGTGTTTATACTGAGTATATTGCATGTTCTAAACTTTATAATTAACATTATATAATTTTATTATGAAACTTATACGATTGGATATTTTATTAGATAGCAAGTTATGAAATTTAAATAATTTTAATTAACCTAAAATATCCAATCAAACAGTATGTGTTTATGTTTTAAGTAATTGTAGAAACTATTGACTTATAGTTTACATTGTCGGATTATAAGTTTTGCTTAAGTGAAGTTTTTGTGATAAAGACGTATTCAGACTCAAGAGAGTGTTTAAAGTAGCTGTCGGTGTATTTTAAACTTTTATAAAATGTATGTGTTGTTTTAAATTTAATAAGTTATATGTTATCTAAACAACTCTAGAAAAATTCAATTAAAAAAAAAACTAACTAGTTTTAGTGTGCCGAATTTTTTATTGTTTATTCACAAGTTAAGCGCGACTTAAAAGTATTAAAAACATTTTTAGAAAGCTAAAATACAAATTATATATTGGTCGATGTTTTTATTGTTTGTATTAAATATTTTAAAATTCAAGTTAAGCTATTTTAGGTCAGTTTAGCATTTTATACTAAATTGTAAGACTTTTCTTTCTTAAAAATTTAAAGTAATTAAAAACTTGTTTTAAAGTTGTCCGTGTCATTTTCTATAAAACTAGAATCACTGTACAGATAATGATTGACTATTTTTTAGGTAAACAAACTAAATTGAAGTCATCTAAGGAAAAATTGTTAACATTCAAACAAAACCAAACAAGTGTTTACATGATAATATTATCTCAAAGGTTTCAAAAGAATAAAAAAAAGTACAATTTTACTTAGAGATATCTAGTAAAAACTTGTCTTTTTGTTGAATTTAATACAAATATAAGTGTCCATATGATTGGTAAACTGTTGCCAAAATTTTGCTTGTCAAGCAAAAACTCTAGCCCGTGGTTTATTTATATTTAAATAACAATAAATTTAAATAAAGTGAATTTAAACTTTTTTTCTACTAAAATTTTGCAAATTTGCTTCACAGTAAACGTGCTGCGGCGCTGACTGTTTTCTGCTCAACTAATTACATATTTGATGTCTTATATACTTTTTTGAAGTTAAACTTTTCAAAAACAATGTCGCCCGCGAATATACTTTTAGTTTTAATATAACTCGTTCCATATAAAGAAGTGTAGAGTGCTAATTGATGACAGAGCTTAAGTTTTAGTTGTTGTTAAAATTATAAGCATAAAAGGTTCTACACCTTTATGATAAGTTTATCTGCTAGTAGTTTTATGGACAACTTCTTTTTGTTACCTGCCTTTATTTTTTGATTAAGCAGGCATTTTAAAGTTTATTTAGGAAACTAAAAAAGTGTTTCTCATCCTAGTAAGTTATTTATACATATTTGAACTTTCATGTATTGTAGTTGCAAAGAAACAATTTCATAAAACTGTTTGCAAACATGTAGAATTTTTTATCAAATATCATTAAGGGTTTTATTGACTTTTGTTATGAAAATTGACATTTAAACAAAAAATCTTAGTGAAACACTCATATTTAAATGTTTTAAAATGTTAAAAATATTAATATTTATTAACCTTAAAATTCTATTATTTGTTTACTGCACAGTTTGTTTGCTACAGTAATTTTTATTAGTTTACGTGTTTTCTACATTAACAATCTTGGTAAATCATTCTTTTCGATGAAGTTACTTTAATTTTTAAGTTTAAAGTATCCATAGTTTTATTACTATCTTATATACTTGAAAAAGTTTTAGGTTTTTTTTTTCATTTGTGTTTGAAATAAATTAATATCTATATTAGCTTTGTTAAATTTTTAAGATTTTTATTTTATTTTACTGTTTTAGAGAAGAAGCTTTTCTTGTCAATTAATTGTTGTCTTTTCTAATTACAATTTACAACATATTATTGATACTTGAATCTTATCATTTTTCTACCTACAAACTTTCAATTATAGCTAAAAATTATATAAACTTAACCTAACTATCGCATGATTTAATCAGTCGTTATACTTATTTTAATTTTAAAATGTATATAATTTTACAAACTAGTTAAAATACGTGTAAAATTTTTAATGCTAAAATTTTAACTGAGCTTTGAAATACGTTTGCTTAGTTATTAACAGCTAAACTACTTTTCATTAAAAAATCATAAACTTGTTTTTATTATTAAAGATCAATGTTTATACATTTATATATAAAAAAACAATAATTATCAAATATTTTCATAATACAATTATACAATGATTATAACTATTTTTCATACAAACAACAAAATTAATTTTTTTCATAACTTATTTTATCATACCATACTAGAGCGGGGTATTCAATAACAAGTGTTTCTGTCTACATGCAGGATAAAGCCGCCTATAAAAGGAAAGGTTCCCATGTAATACAACAAAGTTTTAGTGTTTTTGGCATCAGCTTTTCTTGAACAATAACGCTACAGCTACGTACTAAACTACGTGCAATCAGCGCGGCAAATGGGACATTGGAAGTACGCCTTTAAACTTACGTCTTCTGGGATCGCAAACATTTTCACTGTGCAGTTTCTACAGCAGTGGTGATTGCAGGGCAGACGGCAAACTTGTTGGTTTGTTTCGTGATCTTCCAAGCAAACTGCGCACGACTTTTCCTCTTCGAAGCCTTCAATTGACCCTGAAAAATCGAAAGAAATCTGCTCTATGTGCAAAGTAGACACTCTGCCGAAATGATAGCCTTTAAATCTTGTACAAATGTACTGACTTAACTCTTTGTAGTTCGAGAATTTTGTATCAAGATCGTCTCTGTCTACTAAGAAATGGTTTTCTAAAAAAAGTTGAATGTCTTTCTTATTAATAGTTGGTTTTCCTAGTATAGCTTTCAAAGTCTCAATAACTTTTTCATCTACCCATTTAATGCAATAAGATAATTTTAAATCTTTTTTATGTTTGTCAAGTACAGAATTAAGTCTAAGAAAATCAGATTTATTAAAACTTTGTTCAAACTCATCTCAATTAGAAACAGCAATTGTGTCTAAAATAGTATATTCATCATTTGAAAGTAGACAAATTTTTATAAACCTTAAAAAATGCCTGTGTCTAAGTATAAAATTCATCAATTCGTTTTTAACTACAGCAAATTTTCTTTCATCTCTTTCAGAGTCCTTTGAGAGTTTCTCGGCAGTTTTCCGAAGAAACGAAATGTACATGTGTAGAACTTCTTCAAATTCATCTTTGATTAGTTGAATCATTTTTTCTTGTTTGTTAGGTAGATAACACGATATTTTGTTTCCCATTGTTATATTAGTTACTGTTCAAACACTATTTGTTATGAAAATTTATTTAAAAAAAATTAACTTTGTAAGATAGTGCAGCTTAAGAAATACTGTTAATTTTAGCATAATAATTAATTTGCTCATATCAAAATTGTAATGAAAATTGTAAAAATCTAATTTGATTTGAAACCAAAAAACTTTAAAATTCATTTCTATTTAAGAAATATAATGTAAGTTTGTATTTCACTTTAAGTTATAAGTCTGAACTACTTCATTCTAAAATACAGTTATAAAAATACGCAAAACAGTACATTAACATTAATTGAGTTACTATTATCTAAAATAGACGAGAATTAGTGGTAAGCAATAATTTAAAGGTCTTTATTCAATCATAACAAAGTTCTTCCCGACTTTTGCACTTCTTTAGGTAGCATTGAAAAAGTTTATTTTGCAGTTAGAACTCAACATGTTGGAAGAATCGTTGTTTTAATTACTATAGTAATACTTTTAATTGATTGAAATTTTATTGTATTACAAAAAAAAAAGATATTTTGTTTCTACAAATTGCTTATTCTTTAACTCCAAAAAAAAGTTAAACTTAGTTATGCAACATATTATCTTTTTAAGATTTACGTTTTAGTAACTTAAATTAAATGGTACGATACAACTTTTTTTAATAAACCACTTTAATAAAACTTAACCATAATATTACATTTAATTACACCAATTCAATATTAATACACAGATTTACTCTTTTTTCTAATCATTTCTCAAAGCCTTTTACTTCTCCTTAATTTGTTTACAGAGTAATAACTGGCCAATATTTTGAATCTTTTTGTTTGTGTTTTGGTAATAATGTAAATAAAACGCGTTTTTGTTTTTTTATTTTTTTAAAGAAATGGTACAAACAATAATCAAGTACAGTAAATAAACAGCAATAAAAAAAGTTATAATTCCTACATTTCAATAAAATATTTTCATAATACAACTCTCCTCAACAAAAAAGTTTAGTAAAAATAAAAAAAATAATGTAATTACACGTAAATTATTCTGTTCATAACAACTAAGTTTTCTAATTTTGTACGGCTTAGATCTCAAAAATTTATAATGATTAATACAAAGTAGACTGAACTACTTAAAATTAGCGTAAGCTACAAAAAGTTACTCAAATTTACTGATAAACCTTAGGTTAACAAAAAAAGCATTTAGCTTGAATTGTCAGAATATTTTGTTTTTCTTTAGACTAACTAAAATCTATAATTGTATAAGCTTTTAAATAAATTAGTTACTAGTATTAGTTTGTTCATGCAAAAATAAACTACAAGATGTTTAAAAAATTTTTTTTTTTACCAGTGCATAACTGTATTTGAACTTAAAACAAACTTTTTTCAAAGCTTGATTCTTTTTTCTTAATCTCAACAAAAAGTTGAACATTAGTAAACAATCAACCTATTGTTTATTGAACAACAAAAGAGCGCATAAAAATAATTGGTCATGGGATCTAGTGTAAAAACAAACCTTTAGATACTAATAATGTTTTTTTTTTAAGTTATATTTAGCAAATATTTGTTAGCACTTGGTTAAAACCATTCAATGTACCTAAAAATTCTACATATGCAAAGTATGACATAATACTTTTTTAATCTCTCTAGAAAATTGACCGTGTTAAAAACAGTGTTTATACCTTATACAAAAATAATACTTAATAATATTTTTTTGTTTTATTTAGCTCACAAAAGTTTTAGTAGTATTACGATAAAAGTTATTCTAACCCCAGTTATTGAAAAAACTTGTGCAAACTATACCGTTAAGTAAATTAATTAAAAACAGTACTTTTGATGTTACTCTGTTTATTTTTTCACTTTATTTTTAAAACAGACTAGTGAAAAACTGTTTGAAACAGCTTTAAAAGTAACAATAGATGAATACATTTAGTAAAACTTGATAAAGTGTGTATTTATTTTCTAAATTATTAACTTATTAAATTTATGGGTAAAGGAACTTAATTTAGTACTACTGTGCACTTTTTTAGGAAAGGCTAATCAAAAGCAAATAAGCAACTCTAAATAAATTATCTGGACAAGACGTTAAAAGGTATCCGTGGTGAGCGACCCGATAACCGAAAGGTTTTTTCGTGCACGAGGTCCTAGAACCAAATATTTTGAGAGTATTTTTTTTCGTTCAATAAACTATACAAACTATATATATCTAAAACTAGCAAAAGTAAACACAAACCTACCCTTATTTAGGGGTTATTTCTTTAAAAAAGTGATTGTTTCCTTAAACTAAAATATTTTTACATTTAAAAGATTATAGCTATCAAAAATTAAAAACTAAGTAATTGAAAAAGTTGAATCCTGTATGGTTAGAAAAATTTTTAGTAAGTTCACTAAACTAAGGTTATCTGGACAAGACGTTAAAAGGTATCCGTGGTGAGCGACCCGATAACCGAAAGGTTTTTTCGTGCACGAGGTCCTAGAACCAAATATTTTGAGAGTATTTTTTTTCGTTCAATAAACTATACAAACTATATATATCTAAAACTAGCAAAAGTAAACACAAACCTACCCTTATTTAGGGGTTATTTCTTTAAAAAAGTGATTGTTTCCTTAAACTAAAATATTTTTACATTTAAAAGATTATAGCTATCAAAAATTAAAAACTAAGTAATTGAAAAAGTTGAATCCTGTATGGTTAGAAAAATTTTTAGTAAGTTCACTAAACTAAGGTTATCTGGACAAGACGTTAAAAGGTATCCGTGGTGAGCGACCCGATAACCGAAAGGTTTTTTCGTGCACGAGGTCCTAGAACCAAATATTTTGAGAGTATTTTTTTTCGTTCAATAAACTATACAAACTATATATATCTAAAACTAGCAAAAGTAAACACAAACCTACCCTTATTTAGGGGTTATTTCTTTAAAAAAGTGATTGTTTCCTTAAACTAAAATATTTTTACATTTAAAAGATTATAGCTATCAAAAATTAAAAACTAAGTAATTGAAAAAGTTGAATCCTGTATGGTTAGAAAAAGTTTTAGTAAGTTCACTAAACTAAGGTTTTCAAATTTTGCCTAAATATTTTATCTAGCTTCATTTTTTTCAAAGATTTTAATTAGAAAAATCTTTTTTATCTACATCTGTAGAGTTGACAGTTTTAAATCTTTTTTAAGTAAACTTTAGTTTATAAGAGATACCTTTTACTGTTTTAGCACATTTTATTTTTAAACATAGGAAATTCTGTAACTATTCTACAGATTATAAAGTAAATCAAGTAGAGGTTTAAACTAAATAGAAAATTTTATCGAAATATCATCTTTTTTTACTAATATTTAAATCAATTTTAAACTAATTATTTTCAAAAAATCTCATTTAAACTTGATAACTTTATAAATGCATTATTAGAAATGTTTTTAAGTTAGCCATTTCAGTTGGATTTTTTTAATTATTCCCACTAAAAAATAGTTACACTTGAAGAAAAGTTGATTTAATAATTATTTTCTTTTTAAAGTTTATCTATTTATTAAACTAAAAAAAAACTTCCAAACTTTTCTAACTAATAATTACTTTTTGAATTTATATAAAATTATATCTTTTATTGAACGAATAAAAAAAAGACGCTCAAAATATTTGGTCCTAGAACCTGGTGCACGAAGAACCTTTCGGTTATCGAGTCGTACATAACTTTTAACGTCTTTTTCAGAACAGTTTTACGTACTTTGAGTGTAACTTAAACTTAAAAAGCTAAAATTTATTCTTAATCAGTTTTAATACAAAGTTATCTTATTTATAAATTAACTACAACTATTTTTAGTCTCCGGTAAATTCTAACTAAAAAATTGGTTGTATACACAACCTGGACCACTCATTTTTACCAATAGAACTACTATTTTAACATGAAAATTTATTGTGGAACATTTGTAATTTGTAATACTACCATATCAGGTCCAGGTTTTCTAAACTCGATATCGAAATTACAGAGCTTTTTTTCTAATTTAAGTGTATAGCCTAAGTTGCTTTTATGAATTTGAGGGCCTGAATAAATTTTCGCATCAAACATACTTTGTGTGGTGTTATTTTATATGGATAAAAAAAGTTTTTTAAAGCAGAGTTTCCATTCTTAATCCATTTAATTAACAAAAACTCTCGAGCATTAAGGTTTAAGTTTAGCAACCAATTAAAAATTTAATAAATATTTAGTGTATAAAATTCTTTATTGTTTTAAATCTTGTTTCAAAGTGAGTTATTAAGTGAGTTATTTTCTTTTCTTTCTTGAATGTAAAAAGATAAGATTAAATTAATTTTCAAAACATTTCTAATTTAATATAGTTTATTCTCTATTTTAATTAATTGTCATACAACAGATGTAACGTAAAAAAAACGTTACAAAATAGCATATAAATATCAGCATTTAAATTCAAATGGTGTAAGTCGGAATACTAATTTTTAATCTAATAAATTAAAGTTCTAAACTCTTTTTTTTGTTTATTTTGCCTAACTATTTGATATAAGATCTCAAAATACAGACGTTTAATATATTCAAGAGTTGACTCAAAACCATAGTCGATAGGTTACGGCCAATGAAAGGCATAACCTGCAGCCCGCGAGCAACCTGCAGCCTACAAGCATGCAAATAAGGCCCGCGAGTAAAAATTTAAATTTACACTATATTTTCTGATATTTGAAAAGGTTAGCAAAAAATAATTATATATGTTAGGTAAAACTTACAGGAAATTTATAGTTTAAGTTTATTATTTTCTACTGAAATTATGAATGCAGTAATCAAATATTTTTATCTCGAAATTTAGCCCGTAACCACCAACAGCCTGCCGACCTGTATAAGCAAAACAGTTGTTCAAACTGAAGAGTTTATATTGTGTTGAAGTAGAAAGATGTATTTACTTAAGCAATTTTTATAAGCAAACAGTATTTTAAAATGCAAAAGTATTACAAATATAACAAAATATAAACTTTTATTTTCTAACACGTATCAGTAATAACTTTCTTTTTATTGAAAACAAAAAAAGCGCACAAAAAACTTAGAAAATACGGGTAGCTGTCAAATTTGCTCGAGCGTACAAAACTGTACGAGGGGACAAAATTGCACAATATTACACGAAGATACTTTTGCACAAAGATACTTTTGCACGAGGGGATAAAATTGCACGAAGACACTTTTGCACGGAGATATTTTGACACATTGAATTGTTTTAGTGTTTTTGTTTATTTTAATTGTTAAACTATAACTTTTAACCCTAACCTTTACCCTCGGGCGGTAACTTTTTTATTAATTTTACTTCACTGTTACCCCTAACCCTTGGTCGGTAGCTTTTTTTTAATTAGTTTATTTACATATATATTTTTTTTTTCAATAATTTTTATTAGTTATTTTTATTATTTTTACTACCACTTTTACTTCTCACCCTTTCCCTCGGTCAGTAACTTTTTTTTTTATTAATTTATCTTATAGTTTTATTTTCTGTTTTTTTTTTACTCTCGTGCAAAAATGTAACTCGTGCAAAATTGTCTTTGTGCAACTTTGCTCTCTCGTGCAAATTTAGCTTCGCGCAAAAGTATCTTCTTGCAATTTTGTTCTCGTGTAATTTAGTAACCTCGTGCAATTTTGACCCGTTCCCAAAAATATAAACACAATAATGTACACAAATTGTGAAACAAAAAAATAATTATTAAAGACTTAATCGTTCCGATAATTTCTGCAATCAGCATTGTAAATAAAAACATCAAAAATATCCTTCTAGACTTTATTGATTCAAAAAATACTTTATGACAAGAAAATATTAGATTTATTAATTGTTCCCTACTTATAAAAACAGCCATAATATACCACTTCTAAAAAAAATGTACTCAACTATAAATGTGTAAAAATTGTTTTAGTTTTAAAGAAAAAAATATTGTAGTAAAAACAAAATGTTTTTATGTTGTTAAGCTAAAAATTAAAAAAATTTTTTTTTTAGTTTTTGATTATAAAAACGTTAAACTTTTAAGAAAAATTTGACCAAAGCTTCTATGAGCTATTACCAAAAACTAAAAAGGTTCAGTTAAAAAAAAGAGTTAATTTAAACTAATACTCTTATAAACAGGGTTGCTTTTTCGTTTTTCAGTTTTTTTTAGAGGTTTTCCAAATTTCTTCCAGGTTTTTAAAAGTACACATTTTTGGGTCTAATTTTAGTCTAAAGTTAAGTTTAAGAAACTGTGTTAAATAGTATAAAAACTTTAAAAAGATACTGTAAAACTACTTTAAATATGTTTTTAATTAAAAAAATTTTTGATGATGACAAAAAATTTTTATTTATATGAATGTTTTTTGAGTAAAATCGAAAATTTACTACTTAACATGTGAGGATTGTTAAAATTCCAGGTTTTTTTTAAAGATTTTTGTTCAAAATTCCAGGTTTTTTTCAAAATTTCTGAAATTCCAGGTTTTTTGGAAGTTTGTAAAAGTAAAATTACTTTAAATAAAGAAAAATTTCAAAAGCTACTATTGTTATAAAAACATATTTTTTAAACTTAGTCCCAAAAAAAAGTAAAGAAATCTGTAACTAATTTCTAGATAAACATACAATTTCTGTTTAGACTGGATACTTAAACAACATAGTATTTTATACCAGTTTGTACACTAACATATAGTACACGAGTTGATTTTGTAACGTCGTTATCAGAATAGGCAACCCCTTAATTCTAATAATGGCTAGTTTTAATGTGAAATTAGAAAGTAATATTTTAATGTGAGACAGATAAATCTACCCATGTGCTTTTTCAGAAGAGTCTTTCATAAAATAATTTAACTATTACACAACCTAAAATTTTTATCAATAAAAGAACTGGTATTAAGGTTTTTTCTATTTCGTTCACTTTAACTAAAGTGTGAAAAAACTGTGTTTTGGTATTCAAATAGAGTACAAATAGTCTAGTTTAAACATATCATTTATAAAGAAGAAGTATTGAAGTTAAAAGAAATGTTATAACCTAATAAATTCGTAAATAAGATATATAAAAAAAACTTTTAAGTAGCATGCAGAAATTAAACTTAATAACTAGCTTACATTTTATAATAGTGTATAATTTTCATAGTACATAAATAGTAATAAAAATTGAATACCTTAAAGTTATACTTACAACAAAAAAGCAAGAAAGTTTTTTAACAACAAAAACATTACCCGAAGTGAATTATCATTTAGCACATAAGCTTTAAAGAAAAAGAGTCTAGTATATCGGACTTATTTCTGTAAACTATTAATTGAAAAACATTTTAGTGGTGATACATCCTGATAATAGTGCAAGTTGTAGTTTTAGTAAATAAAAAATAACAAGTCATTTAACTCAATATTAAGAAAAGTCATATTTATATTAAAACCTGTATAATTGTAATTCTTTTATAAACCTCTTCAATCCTGGTTTAATCAAACACCTTAAGAACAGGAATTACTTGAGAAAGTTTTAATTAAGTATCATCTACGCCTTGTAATATAATTCATTAGTCAAACAACTATTTATGCAACTATTTTTACCTATTTTATTCGATTAAAAAACTTACTTTCTTTATTTATATTGCTATTTTTAGCATTATAATTTGAATTTTTGTCTTTTGTACTAATACAACTTTGTTTACCATTTTATTTTATAATCTTAAATAGAATGATGGAAAGTAGAAACACGTTACAAAAAAAACACTTTCTGTTTGTATTTAAACTGGTATATAAAAATAAAAATGTTCCATTAAAATACTATTATATATATAAAGTTTGTGATACATAGATTTAAGAACAACTATTCAAGGATAAATATGAATCAGTATTGTCCGTTTAAACACATTAAATATTGCATTGTTCACACAGTTTATTAACTTATATGTTTGGCAAACAGTAGCAATTGTGTTCAACTTTTATTTAATTTATCTTGGGTATTTCAAATTAACAAATTTAAACTAATTAAAAAATATAAAAAATTTAACTAACAAAAAGTATTTACTAAACGAATTGACAAAATTTAAAGAACCAAATGTATAAAATGTTTTTTTAAATAAACTTATTTTGTTTTAGTAAAAACGAAAACTGCTTTAATCCACATTTTATGCAAATAGTTTGTTAAAAAAAAAGTAATGATTCAAAGTATCTGTGCAAAAAAAATATATTTTTAAAATTTTTCACGTCGCAACAACATCAACTGTGTCGTTTTTCGGCTGAAAATATCTCATTATTTTGTTCACTTTCGCCGGCGCCCCACCGAAAATCGCGTCCTTACGCTTCCTCTTACCCTTCCTCAGCTTTATCGGAGTTCTCTTGCGCTGGGGCGAGGTGAGAGCTGATGAGGATGAAGTTGAAGGGGCCGGGTCCCGGGGCCTGATATTTTCCCTAATCAGAAACCTGTCGATGGAGTTTACGATCGGCTCCTTCGGTTTCTTGGCAACCGGCGTGGTGGGAGGGGTGGAGTTTTCGGAGTGACGGATCAGTCGTATATTGGCGAGGGGGTCGCCCCTTCTCGGCCTCCGGCTGTCGCCACGCAACAGCACCTGCGAGCTCCTGAAGAGTTCCAGTTCGTGGTTGCTTACCGCTTGCTGCAGGGTTTCGCTAATTTCGGGCTCGATCGCCGGAAACAAGTTTCTCCTGATTGGCGTTCTGTGATTGGCTCGCTGCCGCGGTGACAACGGTCTGGGTCTTCCCGACGGTATGGGAACGAAACTGGGGTTGCTAGGTGGAAGCTGATGGTGGTTGCTAGGCAAGTAGTTTGGAACGTTTTGAGTAGCATCTAACTCAATGATAGGCTGGTTCAGTTGAACTCCTGTTAAACGATTGTTTAGACTTAGTAAAAAATTTCAAATAATTGATAATATCAAAGATATTTCAAATAATTGGGTTAAATTTAAATTGTCAATTTACTCTCAACAAAAAAACTTTAGACGTAAATTTACAAACTTTATAAAGTTATATATTTTTTCAGGACTTGTATTTAGTTTAAAGGTTTATATTTGTTCACTGCACTAATTATGTACCACTATTTTTAAACAGTTTATAATGATATACAAATTTATAAAACTTTAAAATAAAACTTCTTTTTTTTTTTATCGAGAATATATATAGTGACCTTCTTCTGCAACAGGTTGTAGTACCATGGGCACATTTATTATTTCTAATGGTCCATTAGGCATCCTTGGTTCAATTACATCTAGTTGGTTTTGAAGTATTTCATTACCATTGTTTTGCCGGTGAACTAGCCCTAAAAATTAAACAATATAAGTAAAAAAAGCTAACTTTAACATGTCTAAAGTTAACGAAGATTTACTAATAAAAGAGAATAACTTTCTAGTAATAGAAGCTATTTTCATAAGTTAATATTATCTATATTCTAGTAAACCTTTAAATTATTAGAGTACAGCAAATCTACTGATATAGCAGGTGCTAATAAAGTTTTAAACTAACTTTAAAATGCTGTATAATAATTATATACAGTATGTTTGAAACAGGTTTTCCAAACTCAGTTTTAATAATGGTCCCCTAGGCAGAAATTTAAAAATAATTGCCTAAATACTAGTTAATTACACATTTAATTTTTTCGCCGTTTTACTAAATAACACCTGCTGATAGCCGAAATCACCTCTTATAGGGCTCTACTGCCTACTTTGAGAAACCCTAGTTTAAATTCATAGATAAACAACATATAAGACTTGTGATAAATTCTAAAATTTACAGAAATGATAAGTTTGTAATAAAATACAGCTTAATTTTAAATACAAATATTTAACTGTGTTTTAAAGTTATGTAAAAAATTTCTATCATGTTATTTTGCTGCTTATTTCTGAATCACTATGCAAATAATGATGTGAGTATGCATAAATATACTCTTTAAAGTTGCATGATTTTATTCAACAAAAAGTTTAGTTCAAAACTTTTTATACCTTGAGGAGAAACGGCCTCCACAACTGGATTTGGAAGTTGAATTTGCGGTCTTGGTTCTCGGTCCACGATTGCAAACTGCTCATCTATAGGATTTGGCAGGATTGCAAGTGCATTTTGGTTGTTGTTCAAATTTTCAAAATTCCCATAGTTGTTTTCTTGCAAATCTGCAGAAAACTTTTCAAGTCACAAACTAATTTAAAAAAATAAAGTGATGTCGGATTCGATATCGCATTAAAATCAATTGCTACAAACCCAACGTGTGCCTGAACGCGCTCCACTCTTCGATGGGAACCTCGGCGAACTCTCCCCGGTCCCTCAGGTTCCTCTGGTGCTTCCACACGTGCACCGTGCAGTCGTCGGAACACGTGACCACCGTGTCGTGGTGGACCGGGTTCCACGCGGCAATGTTCACCGGGCTCCTGTTTCGGCATGGCAACGCGTAACACGGCGATCCGCTCCCGCTTCTGACCTTGTGGTTTTCAATAAAAAGTTGTTTTTAATTAAAAGCTCTTTTATTTAAAACTTTGATTTTAACTATTAAAAAATATTTTGTGTGCTCAAAAAAAACAAGATGGGCTTTGTATTTTATATGTAAAATTTTAAAGTTTTTTTTTTACTTTCCTTTTTGAGAACGCATTTTAAAAATCAAAAACCATTTTTTAATTTATAAGTTTCAAAACAAACAAGTCCAATTATGATTAAATACATCGATATCAATAAGGAGTACTTGATCCAGTGAATAAAAATAGATAAAAGAATATAAGTAAACTTTTTTTTTCTCACAAATATTTTTTTACATCTTCTTTCGATTTCATTGACTATTAATAAAATAATGAGGAGGTTTTGAGCTGCTCTTTAGATTTAAACATAGAGTTTAATTAAACATATTTTTCTTTTGTGTTTGTTTAAACTTTTAGCTTAGAAAAACATTTTGTATTGTCTAAAGAAAATAAAGTATTAAACTTCATGTATAGTTGTACCTCTTTTTGAATATTAACACTTCAAGAACTTTTCAGATTAGTAAAACAATAAGAAACAACTGAAGTGAAATTTTAGAACTTAAATAGTATGAAAAAATTATTTTAAAAGTTAGTTCGAATAATTTATTTTACAAAATCATAAATTAAACCAACAGAGTACTAAAATTTTAAGATAATATGTAAGTTGTAAATTTACAATGTAGAAACTCTATATAACAATAATTTATAAAAAGCTCTACTTTAAATAAACTTACCAGTAAAAAAAGTAAAATCTCAGAAATTTATCTGCTCATGCTAAGACAAATAAGATATAATCGATTTAGTAATATTTTTGTTTACATAAACAAACAAGTAACAAGCACCATAATTTTTAATGATTATGAAAAATAACACAAAATTTGTTTAGTTAGAAGTAGATTTTTTTCTAAATATTTTAAAAACTTTTTTATTGGGAAAATTGAAATACTTTTAGATTGTGCATGCAAACTGACTAAAAAACAAGACACAACAAACTTACATTCCAAATTAAAGCATAATTGTTTTTTGTGCCGGCTACAATAAAATTTTCATCCGGGCTGAGTCCCATTCTTACGTAAAAATTTGTTCTGTCTCCACCAAAGTAGCTGTGTGGTAATTTTTTGAAAGCTTAATAATTTAATCGAAACTCAGTAGCTCTAAAACTTTTAAAAGCTGCAAATAAAAAAAAATTATATCGACATAAACTGTATTAACAAAAATGTTTTAACAATTGATAATTGTTGAATCTTTAAATAGAAACCTTTTTACAGGAACCCTGCTGTGGTGATGGAGGGTGGACGAGTCGATGAGATCGTACTCGTGGATGCACGAATCAGCCGATGACGCGAATATTCTCGTTCCGTCGCCGCTCAACACTATCTGTTGGAATCCTCGGGGCGACACCATCCCACTGTTCCTTATTATTTCCACTGGCTCCGGCGCTTTCTGCCTCTCTGATCAAAAAATATATATTGGTTGATTAAAAAGACTAACTTTACATGCTTACGTAGTAACCGCTGAATGATTTAATTTAGATAAGCACACTAACTTTTACGAAGCAATTTTAACAATATTTGTTCAATTTGTTTAACAAACGAATATAGTTTTCAATATAAAATGTATAAGAACCTAGTACGAAAATAAATTTTGTAAAGGTTATAACAAATTGAAAAGTTTACAATTAGAAAACTTGTAGTAAGATTTGACTAAAATTTACAATAAAAAACATCAAGTCTTAATCAGTTTCATGACAATCTTCCACAATTGGTAAAACTATAATACAACAAAATTTTAGGTTAAAATACTAAAAAATTGCTCTAACAACTCTGGTACAAACAATATGCAATACAAACTCAGTTTCTTGTTCTTCTTCCAGTTGCTCCTGAGCATTCTGATATCCCATATTTTGATGCACCCGTCGACACTGCCGCAAGACACCAGCTCGTTGTCGCCTCTGAACCTCACTCCCGTTGCTGAGTGCTGGCTTGCCTGCAAGAGCACGCTTGATAGTTGTTTGTTTTAGCGTACTTTATTATAATACAGGGTGATCAAAATAACTAAGGGTTTGAAACGAGTAAGACGCAAATGTAAATATGTAACTCACAAAGATTACATAAAAATTAGTTTCCATTCAAAATACTTTGTCAACCTGCATTACACAGAAAATAAGTTAAAAAAGATCACAATAATTTAATTATGAATTTACTAAAATGCTAAGCTGAGTTAATTAATATACATATTTAATTTAGTCTTTAAGGTTTGCTTGACTGTTAAAAGGTGGTTGACTATATTTTTACAAGCTTAACAGGTTTTGTATATTTTTTTATTTCGACATTATATTTTAGCATATAAAATTTTAGTATATACCTAAGATAAATCAGATTAACTTAAAAACAAACTATCTACTACACATCAAAACTCAAAGTAAATAAGTAGGATGATAAACAATATACATCAGAACATCAAACAGTACTCACGTTATACAGGCTCAACCGATTCAAACCTGACTTGGGTTTGGTTTGCGGGCACTTGGACCTCTTATAGTTTTCGCGCATGTGAGCATCGAGTATCATGCAAACAGGTTCGAGACCGTACTGACCCGATTTCGGGTTTCTCACGTCCCAAATGTTCACTCTGCCTTCTCTTCCGGCAGAAGCTATCAGGTCTGCGCAAAAACAAATACTGTTATTAGAATCACTAGATTTCAAGGTCAGCAAAGTTTACTTAAATACTTAAAACTACTATACGTTTATATTCCTAAAATATTTATGTTCTAATTGTTAACTTTAAAAAATATTTGGCTTTTAGTTATGTTGTAATAGAAAAATGCTGTATTGTAAAGCAAAATATTGAAAAGTTATAAAAACTACAGAAATTTTGTCAAAAATTCAACTTTAAAAAATGTTTAAACGTTATTTGTATATCAAAAACAAATAAATTCTTACAAACGGTACTATAAACTTGTTGGGTATTATTTTATTTATGTTTTAAAAACAAATTCTACATAACTAATCTTAATTGTAAGATAGTGTTTCATAATCAGAAAAATTTTGATAACCATGATACTTTTAAAAAAGGATACAATGAAAATATAGTATAAAACTGGTTTTAATTCTTTGAAAATCAATAGTTAGCTTATATTGTGTTTTATTTAATAATTAGTGTAAGTTAAATTTTAAAGCAACATAATATAGTTGAAGAAAAAAGAAATTAAGTTTCTAATGTGGTCAATTAATTCAAAGCCGTTTTTAACTATCAACTAAAACTTTTGATGAAACTTCTTTTTTGAAAGCAAGTAATATTTTAAAATATGATAATTTGAACAATCTCAGAAATTTGTTTTAGAGTAGAATTTAAATTTTATGTACTTAAATATCACTGAAAATTATACACTATTTACTAACTTGCATATTTTTCTGTAAGTTAGAAACTACAATTTTTTTCAAGTGTACATTTTCCTTTCAGGTATTATATTGAAAGTTTATATTTAAGTAATAATAATAGTTTAAATTAAAATTACCTACTTACTAAATACCATAAATTATTAAGAATTATTGAAAAAAACTATTTTAACACTTAAGTTGGTGCTGAGCTTAGTTTAATTTGCGATTTAAAAATGCTTTGAAATACAAATAAATATTTAAAGGATAATAATACAAATGACTTTATTTTTATCTGTTTTGTTTTTGTTTAGTTTTCACAAATGTCAATCAACAAGTATTTTTTGAACTAATTCCAGCACATTTTTTTTATTTCTACCAAGATTCTTTTAAATAAAAAGAAATTTAAAAACACGGAGTCCCTAGATGAGAAAATTAGAATTGAAATACTTTACTTGTAAAGACTAAAAAATAAGTATTTTGTACTCTTAAATTAGAGAATAGATAAGTTACACCAGTCACTTTAATTATTATTGAAATTTGTTTTTAAAACTATTTAGAGTCTCTAAATTTTGTATTGTCATTTTCCTTCAATAAAAGGAATTCAAAAAAGAACTTAAGAACTTTAGGCACTGAGCACAAATTTTGTTTTCCAAAATGTTTAGTAAGGAAAAATTTTACACTGGTATTAAGAAAAAATAAATATGGAGTATTTCATCAAAGAGATTAAAATTTTCTGTACATTTCCCAAAAATAAAAAATAACATAATTTGTTTTACTGTTATATGTTTTGATTTTTAGAAATCAACTAAAAAGATCTCAACTACTAGAGGAGCAATAATAAATTGTATTCTTTCAAGACTTTATCATGCAAACTAAGTTTCGGTCAAAAACCCATGCAATGCTTATATAAAAAATCTAAAAAGATATGTAACAGTCATGGAAAAAAGTATTTGAACAATTAAATAAAAACAAACTTTTACTTAAAAAATTAATTAATTTTAATGTCAAGATTGAATTTTTGGTAAAGTTTAAATTTTAGTTAGATTTCAAAATCAAAATAACAATATAAAAATTATAAGAATAATAATAAAAATAAAAACCTAGATCTAAACTTTTTATTTCTTCTAGTTAGTTTTCAAAATTAACATTGTTTAAATAAAAATGTAGTTACTGTATAGGTATTTACCTAGCTTTCATCATGTTTTGTTGTACACATTTTATCATTCTTGTAATTAGTTTGTTAATAAACTCAACCAAGAAAGATGTTTATTTATTATATAATTCTAGATTTTATCTATAAATCAAAAGAAGCTATAGTTGCAGCCATAACAAAGGGAATACAAATTTTTGATTTGGGAAAGACCACTTGTATACATCCAGACTGGTCCACAACTGGTATTGGTTATTTTTTGTCGCAGAAACATTGCTCTTGTAGCTCTGCTGTGCCAGAATGTTGTCAAACTGGATGGCGTATAGTATGGATGGCAAGCTCAAGATTCTACATAAACCTGGAAAACTGCACCTTGCTCCAGATACAATGTCACAACTTTATAAATTTATAAAACAAAAGATGAAGTTGAAATAAGTCCTTCTGAAATTTTAGATGGGACACGTTTACCAGACAGTGAGTGTATCATTGCAAATTATCAAGTAGGTGACAATTTTCAAGCTGTGACTTTTGACCGAGTTAAAGAAGAAACCTAGAAAGATAAACAAATGATGAAGCTTATTCATTATATTCAAACTTGTTTTCCAGAGAAAACCTACCATTAGAATTGCATGAGTTTTGGATAGTTTGCTATTCTTTGTTTATGATGGATGGGGTCATCATATGTGGTGATAGTAAAAGAGAACTTGATCATTATAAGCTTCTATCACCTAGCAGTATATTTCAGGATGATGTGTGTAGAATTGTTATTCCTCCATCATTAAGAAAAGAGATTCTTAGAGTGCTGCATTCTGCTCATTGAGGGGTCACTGCTATGAACAAGCGAGCAAAATTGATTGTTTATTGGCCGGGAATAACAATTTACATACAAGGTTGTTGGGAAAATTGCATTAGTAGTAACTTAATTGCACCAAGCAATCCTTGCCTACCTCCAATTGAACCATTGATTCCAAAAGTTCCTTTTGAATCATTCGTTGTTATTATTTTCAGTTCAAAGGGTGGTATTATTTTGTAGTTGCTGACAGATTTTCAGGTTGGACAGAACAACAAAGAATCAAATTAGGTACAAATGATTCTGGTTCAAAAGGGCTATGTAAAGATTTGCGTCGTATTTTTGTCACTTTTGGTGTTACAGTTGAAATATCTTCAGATTGAGGTCCAGAGTTTTCTGCAAAAGTTACCAAAGATTTTCTAAAACAATGGGGTATACACCACTGTCGTGCGCTCCCATAAAGGAATATGTTTCAAAACTGGGGATAACTTTGGCAAGATTTGCAATGCAAAACCAGCTACCTTCTTTTCACCTGAAGACTCAAATTGCATTGATGAAAGTCAATCCTCTACAAAGCAGAATAATGGTGTATTGTCTCGTTTGGATCCTAAATATTAAGTCTAGGTCAGTGCTTCTGAAATGGGGTTCCGCGGAACCCTAGGGTTCCGCGACGCCTCTCAGGGGTTCCGCGAAGCCTTTCTAAATTTAAAAATTTATGTAAAAATTATTTACACTTTATGTAAAATTAAAATTAGGGATTCCGCGGAAAAGTTGAACTTTGGAAAAGGGTTCTGCCACTAGAAAAAGGTTCAGAAGCACTGGACTAGGTTATCTGAAAGAAATTTTGTTGACGATGGAGTGTTGCCAGAAAATGAACTGCGTTGTTCCGGTCGTGTAAGAACTCAGAGAAGGATTACCATGCCATAAGTGGTACATATTAAATACCTGTTTAAACTTCAGTTTAAATTAATGATTTTATTCAATTGTAAACTAAGTTAATTGTAACATTTTAGTGCTTAATGTTCTTTTTGAGTTTAATCTCGTCTATTTTAGCACTGAAAACTGTATTTAAGTTTGCAATTTTTGTAAAGGATTTATTTTCCTAGCTAAATGTGTCATTTCATCTCCTTTGTCTACAAAATCTGGGGGGAGATGTATAAGTATTTACCTAACTTTCATTATATTTTGTTGTACAGATTTTATCATTCTAGTAATTCATTTGTTAATAAACTCAACCAAGAAAAATATTTATTTAGTTACTAGTAGTAAAATAGATTCAAGTTAAAATACATTTTAATGTAGCTAAACTTAACTGTGACAAAGATATCAAAAATTTAAAGAATTATATGTTTATAATAACTATGAAAAACTGAAATTTTGCTTGAATGCTTTTTATAAAAATTAGTTTCCAAAATTAAGTATACAGTTTTAACTTTCAAATTTAATTTCAGTCAAAAAATTAGATGCAATTTACATAATATAACTTAATACATCAAATAGAAGTCTTAAACTAACTTTCATTTAACTGATGGCAGGCAACACCTTTTACGGTTCCCAAGTGGCCAGTGAGGCTGTGAATCTGGTCAGCTTGGTCTTCCACTCGCTCAATATCCCAAACAGCAACAGTGGAGTCCCCACATCCAGTAACAAACTTGTTTGATTGGTTGAACCAGTCAATTGCAAACACAACATTGTCAGCGTGCAGTTCCATTGAGTTACATTTGATGGACTTGTTCTTACTTGTCTGGTAGTCACTTTTATTTTCTGGTGCTGTTTCAATCAAGTTGCAACGTCCAAACTCATCAGTGACACAGCAGATTGTATTGTAATTTGAATCTAAAAATGTAGTATAATAATTTTTAAATAGGGTAAAATTATACTTCATCAATTCATTAAATTTTAAGCTTTATAAACAAAAATATTTTATCAAATTTAAATACATAATTTATACTATAAAGCACCTAGAATATTTTCTTTTTAACTTGAATCTCACTAAAAAATGTCAACAAAATGTTTAAACTGTAGCAATTAAACTAAACTTAGTTATATAAGGCTAAAGTTTACTAGCAAGCATATTACTGTTAATTTGAAAAAAAAATTGCAGTTCAACTTACTTTTGATAAAAATACAGTCATATGGAGGTGAGTTTGCTAGGTCATTCTGTGTAGTATTTTATTTTTTAGTATTTTAAAAGTAACTAAATAAGTTTAAAGACAAACCTCTTTTCTGATATCTATAGTAAAGTTGTTTGGATTGACTAAGTTTGCAAGATCTTGGGCTTGGTATATTGTTTTCAAGTCTAGAAGAAAGCACATTTAAAATTTTCATTGTATTTATTTAAAGTACAGTTTTGGACAAGTTTTTAATTACTAAAATATAAGTAAAAGCTAAGTGCTATAAACTGAACAAGTCTTTTTTAATTATTCTACTGAAATAATTTCAAAGTAGATTTACAACACTGATATTGTTTTTTTATTTAGTAGTTTTAGTTTTTGTAGTAACACACAATTACTTAAATATGTATTGGCTTTAAGATAATGAAATTATTTTTTATCATACCTTGCAAACTTGCTGTTGGTATACCAAGACTTCTTCCTAGAAAATATCTGTTCATTACTTTAATAAAATTACCTAAAATTAAATACATATAATTAGTTGTATTTTCATTTTTATGTTAACTAGCAGCTTTTTTATTATCCTTTTGTCATTTGAAATGTTTCAAATTAAGCTAAAGCACATCTCAAATGATCAAAACAACAAGCTAGTTTTTTATGAAATCAATAATGATTTACTGTAAACGATATAATGTACTAGCTCACTGCTTAAACATTTCTAAAACTTGACTTCAAAGACATATGAGCTAGTTTTGCAAAATCATAAATCAGAACTTCAAAAACAAAAGAGGGGGCAAAAACTAATAAAATACAAAAATCTATTAGATCCTAAATATGCATTCTTGTAGTACATTATATTCTTTTAATATTAAGGCCATAGGGGGTCCAAAACTTTTTTTTTACAAAAATTTAGTTTGGCTTTTATACAAACTACAAGCCAGTTTTTACAGACTTTAAAAACATCTTTTACTTTTGAGATATTTAATTTTTTGTAAAAAGTTTCCAATACAAACGTAGGACTGCAAATTTTTTGGGGTCAATTTTCTCGGAAATTTTAAAAATCACTAAAAATCTATCTCCTCCTCTTTCATTTTTTAAGCAATCTTTTTCAAATTTTCAGTAAATGTTCCTTATATTATGAGAAAAAAACGTTACTTATGAATTTAAAAAAAAAAAAATTATGTATAAAATTAATAAAAAAAGTCTTTTCTTTTCAAAAAGTATTTACTTAAAACTTTTAAATTCCAAAGTAAAGTTTTTTTGATATTGTTTAAAGATTAGACTGTTGAAGTTTGAAGAAGATTGCTTGAAAAATGTAGGAGAAGATAGATTTGAAATGTAATAGTCTTTTGCTTTTTTTGCCCATAGGGAACCTATTATGCAGCCGGACTTTGATCTGTCATATCTCAAAAAATAATTCAAGCTTAGTAAAAACTCTATATAATAAGATCAACTTGTAAAAAACATGGTTCATTTGTCTCAAAAATCCTCACATTTTGTCTTGATTGCCTTACTTTTAGTAAAAATGTTTAAAAAATCAATTTTTTATCTATAAGGAAGTTTAAAATTTAACTATCTACTCTAAGCATAAATTTTTTTCAAACTTATAACTTTTTAATCATTTGAAATGTCAAAAAGTTTTCTTTGCTAAAAAAATGGTTTAGTCTGACTTGTACAAAACCCGAGTAAAATCAAAAATGTATACATTTCATATATAAGATATGCACACTTGAAAAATAGTAAAATATTTAAAAGAAAACTAATAATGCCTTAGAAGTTTTTTATAACTAAAATTAATACAATTTATTTCATTCAATTAAAATAATTTAAACTTTTAATAAACTTGCTTTATTACATGAGAATTTTAAAAACACTTACTTATAAAATACAATATAAACTTTTTTCTAAATTTGAACTGTTGTACATACTACAGATCAAGAAATTTCAAGGAAAATCATAAAAATGAATTGCAAGTTTATTTGAAACATTAACTGACAAAAAAAAGTAACATAAAATGTGTTTAGGTGCTTTTAATACATTATGTTTTATTTTGATAGCTTGATCAAAAACTGTACATAATGATTATAAATACAGTTAAGTAAATTAATTGAAAAATTAAATAAAACTTATGTGAAATGGAAACTATCTTTAAGAAAAGTGTTCTACAGCAAGACTTTGTATAATAAATAAATATTTTAACTTCTTTTTACTTATGAAATGAACTTTTAGATTTTGGTATTTAACTAAATCAAAAAAAAACTATTAAAATATAACAATAACAAAAAAAAAATTTATTCAAAATTAACACAGAATATTATCTTTTTTTTTACTTGTATTACCATATCAACTATAAAATAATTTTGAAATATTATCTTATTACTCAGACACAGATCAAAATTATACCCAAAAAAATGTTTGAAAATAGAGTTGTATATTGTTATTTTAAACTTTAAAAACAAGAAAAAGTGACATTGTAAATTAAAATGACTAAACAAATGACACATATAATAATTGTTTTGAACTAATAGAACTTAAAATACTACTCATAACTTAAACAGAGTAAGGTAAAAATATTGGTTTAGTTTTGTTAATAGACAGATTTACTTCTAACTGATCTTGTTAATTGGAAAATAGAAAAATAAACAAACATGAATATAAACAGAAACTTAGGGAATTAAATTAAGTGGTGCTTAATGCCTATATAAAGCGTTGCTTTCATAATTAAGTTGGTATAAAAAGGTTAAAAAGAAAGTATTTCTTTTTTAAATTAAACTGTTTTTTAAACTTTCTTTGTATTGTTTTTATTTTTTGTTCAAGTGCAAGTTCATTGTTAGTGCAAGGATCAAGTAAACAAACAATAATATGCTTGCAGTAATTGGTCTGTTGACCACATTTATGGTTTTCTCTATGACTTAGCATTTTCATAAATAAAAACTTTTAGTAGTACATTTTATAAAAACAAATAATGTTTTTTTAATTTTATTTTGTAATAGTAATTCTTTAAATGACAAAATTAATTGCTTAAATTTACTTTACATCACCATTTAAAAAAATAAAGTTAACATATCATCTGAAAGCAAAAAGATCTTCAAAAAAGTATAAGCACCAGTAGTAAAACTATGATAAAATCTAATAGATAAAAAAGAATTATGCAATTAGTTTTTTTGCCAGAAAATAAAAATGCAAAAACTGTAGACATAGTGTAATAAAAAGTTTAAATACATTTATTGAACAGAAAACATCAGCGAAAGTCTGCAGAGCAGAGGCCTGGACTTTCGTTTGCCATGAGACAGGCTCAAATTTAACAAAAGGGTTGATCATGCCAATTCGATCATCAGACCACAAGCTTCTGTAGATTAAGTACATTTATTGAAGTTTAGTTTCTCAGACTACCAGGGTAGAAACTATAAATGTTATTAAGTGTCAAATATCAATGATTTCAAAAGTTTAACTAAACGCATACTAAGAAAACCATTTTTGTATACTTATATTAAAGAAACAAAGAATTTAGGAAAATCAGCTGTTATATGGGTAAAATCAAAAGGCGCCATGCCTAGTGTTGTATTGTGTATGCATTATGATATTTTGGATTGTTATCAATTGTATAAAAGAACCAGAACTAAGCAAAGTAATTTAAAAAAACAATTGATAGGTTGTTTTTTTTTTTGCAAAAACATTAGATAATAGTATTAAAATTAGATAAAAGTATTTTTTAAGCAAAAAATAAAACTAGATTGAAAAAGATAAGAATAAATTTAATTGAAATTTTAAACTCGCTTTTGTTTAAGTTTTAAAATAGTTTGCAGTTAAAATTAATATTTTCAGAAAATTTTGCTTTGAAACTTTAAGTACAGGTGTTTAAAAAATATTTCATTTTAAAATAATTGTCGGGTTTGTGTTAACAGAGTTCACTTAACATATAGTATATTAGTAAATAATGTATATTTATTTTTAATAGTTTGCCATGACTCAGAAGAAAAAAAAAACAATTATACGACTCGAATCGAGTCACTCGATAACTAAAACGGTGTACGACTCGATAACCGAAAGGTTCCTTTGTACACCAGGTCCTTAGACCAAACTTTTTGAGTGCTTTTTTTATCGTTCAATAAACAATATACGTTTTAAAATTGAACTTACTCTAAAGTTTAGAGTCTAAAGTCTAAACCCTTTGTTAAACTTTGAGTTTTTTAGAACTTTTTTTTTAACTGAAGCTTTTATAACTTTTGAGTAATTTTAAAAAAAATTAAAATTGATAGTTATGAATGTGAATAAAATAGATAAACCTTTTTTTTATAGGAGAACATTTTATGATTTTTTAATGTTAGAAGAAAATTTTATGTTTTAAATATATTTTTATCGGTCCAAAGAAATTGATTTTTAAATTGTTAAAGAATATAAAGTAGTTTTTGATGTTTCCTTTTCTAAACTTTTGTTTAGAATTTATTTATATGACACAAAAAAAATTTTTTTTGAAATAGTTAAAAAACTTCATTAAAAAATATTTTACTTTTTAATATAAATCAGTGTAAAATTTAACTTTATTTTATCTTTTTATAAATTTTTTACACTAAATCAGAAAAATTAACAGAAACTAGCTTTAATTAAGAACAAATGAAAAAATAATGATTCTTTTTTGTCTATAAATTTTTTATTGTAGTTAATGTTCTAACTTTAGCTTTTAGACTAGAATCTATATATAAAATTAATATTTTTTCTATTAATTTGTCTAAACTTAACTCGTTTTTTTTTTGTTTCTTAAAACCAATACAATAAATTTGATATCTAAAAAAACAAAGTTGGTTAAGTGTTTAGTTTTAAAAAGTTTTAAGAGTTTAAGTTACATTTTGCGGAAGTTAAAAGTATTAAATTCCAAAAATAAATCACAGCATGCTAGTTTGCCAAAGTTATTAAAAAAAGTATGTTAGCAAAATTAAAATGTTTAAGTTTTAGCATTGTTAACAGAAAAAACCCTTAATTGTTAATTTTTATTCGATTCTTGTTGTAATCTGAATGGTTTTCCCTAATATTTGCTAACATTTGTTTGCTGTGTCAGCTAAAAAAATCATAATTTTTTATTTTTTATTATTAAAAATTTATTTTTTTATACATTTTTAATATGTTTGGGTAAGATGGGTTAGGAATAAGGGCACAAATTAAAAAAAAATATTTGCTTACCCAGCAAATATTAGGGAAAACCCCGTGAGATTACAGTCGGACCCTTTTAATTCCAAACACATTTTCTTTTTGAAAGTATTTAAACAACATGTATTCAAAAACTGAAAAGTCTCTATTATGAAAATTTAATTAGTAACTTAATAAAGAAGACGTATTTTTACTAAATAACTAAAGTATAGTTTTGAAGAGTTTTTGTTTAATAGAACCCTTAATTCTATTTTAGCTTTTACCTTTTTACGCTTTTAGAAATGTTGAACATTTAGTTTTTTAGTGCAATTTTATTTTAAAATGATATAGCTTATGATGTTTAAATTCAAGTTTAAAATCTTTGTCGTGGATAATGTCGTACAAATAACCCTTTCTCCCAAAAACATCTAAAGCATTTAATTTTCAAAAAATTTAGAAATTTCGTTGAAACAAAAAAAAAGGTATTTAATAAAAAGTTTTAACAAAAAAGAATGTAAAGCTTACCTGGGTTGCATGATAATTCAAATTCCGACAATTTAAATGCCAACATTATTTCTCTAAAAATGTTTAAAAGGCTACAACTCAAAAATCGAATCATAGTTTTTTTTAATGCTTATGTAGGTCTAGTTAATACATACAAATACTTTTGTTTGTTTGCAAAATAACTATAAGAAAAAAACTTTTAAAGTTATTAAAAATTACTGTTTTTTAAACTTATTTTAGCCATGTCTCTAAAAAAAAGTTAGAAGTTTCCGAAGAGTTAAAGAGTATTTTTATGCATGAATTAGAACTATATATGTATTTTTATTTTAGTATACATTGTTTTTTGAGGTGTGATTTTTTTTTAAGTTTAGGAATCTGAATTGTTGTGAGTTGAGTTGTCCGAATTTGAATAGTCGTGCACCCACCTACTTATACTTTAACTACAATTTATTTGTTTTAGTTTATTTTTGTGCCAAAATTATCCAAAAAAAATCTTGTAGACTTTTTAATTTGTTCGAAGTTTTAATAAAAAATAAGTTTCTGTTTTTTGTAATTTAACAACCATAATGCAACATGATTGAATTGAGTCTTATATCTTTTAAATCTTACTTCCGGGAAATCTGGATCTGGGTCACTACAAATAAATACAAAAAAATATTTAGCGACAAAACAATTTTTGAAGTTTTATAATTTTGGTAACTTTTTAAAATTAGCATTAAACAATTAAAGAGACAGCACAATGCTGGTTATGTTTTTTATCAACACCTTTTTAAACATATATTTAAATACTTAAAGTTGTTTGTTAATGGAATTCTCAATTCAACTTTATTGAAAATTAATTTTAAGTTTAATAAAACATATTTTTAACATTTACTCACTATGACCTATTATTGTTTTCGATCATCATGACCGTTCATAATTATTACAATTTTTAACAATAATGAAATATATAAGCTATCTATGTGTATTTTAATTTGTCCAGTAAAGCCAACCGAAAAACAAACAGACCTGTGGTTAGAATATTAGTTTGCTTTTTTTTATATTATAATGAATAATTAAATGGCTAAAAATTATTATAATTTTAATGCGATCCAATACTAAATCTTTTAAAAAAAAGTTTTAGCAAGCTTTTTTGAACTATTTTTGACTTTATAATCGATAATCAACAAATAAGATCACTTTAAAATCCAAAGTAAAGTATATTTTAATGATAGCTTATAACCATTTAAAAGTTGTATACATTAACTGTTCTTAAATTTTAGTATATAGTGTTTAAAAAGTTAGAAAAACATCTTACCTACCAATTTAAAACATACTTTTTATGCTTATTTTAAAACATTTTTGCGATGAAGCTTTGTATGACACACTAATAAAGAACTGATAAATTGTTTACTGCACTAATTTGTCTCGTAAGCTAGTTCTTAAAAACTCAAAAAAGCGTAATAGATAATCTTTAAGTATATTTGTAATGCAGACAAAGTCTGTTTTTCTTGTGAGCGAACAGTTCTTCTTAGCGTTGAAAAGAGGATTTTAATGTTTTTTAAAAACAGAATTAAACATTAAAAATATAATATTAATACCAACAAGATGTTAATGATCTAAAATAAGAATTGTTAGAAACCAACCATATAACAAGACTCTTAGTAAATAGTAATTAAAGTTTTGTTTAAAAATCTATTTATTTCTTTGTTACGGAATG
The DNA here is from genome assembly GCF_965202585.1 of Thalia democratica. Classification (NCBI taxonomy): domain Eukaryota; kingdom Metazoa; phylum Chordata; class Thaliacea; order Salpida; family Salpidae; genus Thalia; species Thalia democratica. The sequence continues at coordinate 69,220,782 of NC_139165.1, forward strand.
TTAACTCTTTTTTATAATTAAAAATTTTTATTTAAATACAATTTTAATTTAGTGACAACAGAGTACGATTGAAAAAACTAGCAATAACAATTAATTTTTATTTTCTTTTTTCTTTGTAGTTTATTCTATTTAGAACGCCAAATATCTAGTGTTTTTGCATAGTAGTTCTTTAACTTTTATTGACCCTTTTTCTTTGTCCTATTTAAAAGTTTTATAAAGTTTATTATTAACTTAAAGATATTTTGATAATACTTTTTAGAATTTTAAACATTAAGTATTAACCCAATTTATTCTTATTTGTTTAACTGTAGTTGCTAGTGGAACTTCAAGTAAGGACATAAAATCAGGACGTTTTAATCATTGTAACGGAATTAATTAAACTATATCAATGTTAAACAAATGATTAAGTTGTCATTATAACAGATTTTATTGTATTGCATTTTACAGCAGACTAAAGAACTATCGCTGCTGCGCTTTGATATGATCCAGTAATAAGAAAATCGTTAATACGATGGCGTCTCACGAGGATAAGGTCTAGTTGGTGCCAGTTTTTATAACGGGGGTGTCTCCAAGGTACTTTGAAAAATAATGATAAATAAAGCAAAATAGATGAAAGAAAATTTAGTTTATACAAAAATCTTAAACTGCTTAACTTTAAATACTTCATCCTTACTAATAACTAGTTTTCGTATGTTAACTAAAGTATGCAGAATAAAGAACCTTTAGAAACGTTCGTTAGTTTTTTTATCATTTGAAATGTAATAATATTGCAACAATTTCAACTCTTTTTTTACAGTTTGAAAATTCTATTATTGAAGTTATTCACATTTGTGAAAGTTATCAGTTAAAAAAAACTAAACTAATTATCAGTTAAGAGGAAATAATAGAAAAATAAAATGTAAACATAACTTTAGCAACAGTCAGCGGCAATGTTCATTTTTTTTACAGAGCAAAGATTATGAAGATCAAGTTACCACAGGATGTAGTATCGAGTGAGAGGGTGGAATATTTTTGCTTAAAACTAAAAAGATTTAATTTAAATAGTATAAATATCAGTAAAGTTTAGTAACTTTCCAAAAAAACAATAGAGAAAAATAAATGAATAATTTTTTTATAATATTTATCTCATCTAATTTAACTACTGATTTTTTCACTTTTCTATTTGTAGTATTAATTAGTTTTATTTCTCTACGCCTCCCCCCTAAGAGACTATCAATTTACTTTTATTAATTTTGTACAAATGTTTTTGTATGTACTAAGTTATCGCCTTTCATATTAAGAAAATAGGTTTAAACTTATTAATGAGTCTTTATAATTTTATCTCTGTTTGATATTTTCTTTATGTTAATTTTTTGTTGAACACAATTATTTTTTTATTTTTTCCATTGTGTGTCTTGTTTAAGTAGCTCAAGTTTTGATGCGTGAGTCACATTGCACAACAAACAATATAATGATCTGTCGTAATACTAAAAATAAAAATGAATATTTTAAAGTTCACATTAAAAAAAATTATGAAAATAAATTTTAAACATTTACTATAACTTTAGTAAAAAATATATTTTAAGTAAGAGATTTTCAACTTTTCGACCTTTGAGTAATATCAAAACTTTATTTACTTCATTTTGTACTATTATTTTACTAAATACTTAAAAAATAATTTTGAACAAATGTTTGTAAAAATTATCATAAAGAGTTTAAAATTTGTTGCTGGTTCAAATTATTTAAAGGAACAAAATTAAAGTTTGGTTTATAATTAATATGCACAAAAGTCAATTTTGAGTAAGTGACAGTTATGCACGAGAGTTAAATAAATAAACAAATAATATAAAAATTGAAACATAATTTAATAAAAAAGTTACTGAACAATAGTAAGACTTAGGGGTAAAAGTGATATTAAAAAAGGAAACAAAAACAAAACAAAAACAGAATAAACATAAATATAAGAAAAAAAAAATAAAACAACTAAAGGGTTAGTATTAAAAATGATAGTAAAAAACAAAAACAAATAAAAAACAGTAAATTAAAAAAAAAGTTTTAACCCGCGCAAAAGTTTCTTCTTGCAAAAGTGACACCGTGCAAAAGTATTCCTTTGCTTTGTGCATTTTTTACACCTGACCGCTATTAATATTTAACATTTAAGATAAAACTTTTGAACGAAGATAGTCAAAGTTAATCATCATATTATCACAATAAACATAGTTTATTTAAAAAAAGCTAAACTTAAGTAATAAATAAAGCTTTGTGATTTGTTTTTAGGGGTAGTACAGTCTAACAATGTGATAAAACCTAGTGCCGCTGCTTTAAAAGACACAAAATGTATTTTAATTATTTTCAAAGTTTTTTGTCAAAAGATCATTTGTAAAGCGTATGGAAAAAAAAAGAGACAAACAAGTAATGTTTAGACATTAAGTTTTAAGTAAAAAATTAAAACTATTTTTAAAAGGATAAACAAATGATAGGTAATCATAAAAATATTATTTTTTTAAGTTCTTTAAATTTGTTTTAACTCTTATTAACTAAATTAAAAATAAAACAAGTTAGTAAAAAAAATTCGATTAAAACTTTTGTTTATATTAGTTTTAATCAAATTTCTTACAAAACCTACCTAAGTGATATTATAATTAATTAGGCGAAAAAAAAACAACAAAAAGAGAAAAAATTAATATTTTTAACTAATATCTAAATGCATAGGAGTTGACTTTGTTGTTTATTTAATCAATTTAAAAAAATTAAGACTTACAAAAGCAAAGCATAACTTCTAGATAGAAAATAGTTTATTCGGTAGCCTTTATTCAATACTTGCTTTTAAATAAAATATTTTATTTTTCTAACGAAAAGCTATATAGATCGAGTTTGATAACGCAATGCTTACGCTCGTTAGGATAATTGCAATAAGTTCTTTGAAAGCAGCAAAGAGATAGTATTGTATTAGGTATAAATGAAATTATATATAAGGCAAGTTTCTGATTTGTAGATGACTTTACTATGGGTAACTCTTTTTACACGACTAATCGTTAATTTTACTAAAATCATAAACAAAATTTAAAACACACACATGAGTTTAGTTAATGAGGAAGTGACAAGGCTTACAAAATTTCCAAGATGACAAAATTTGCACTCGTCTATTGGCGATAGATTTAGGTAGAGACTAGAGCAGAGGTCGGTCAAATGCGGCCCGCGAGCACGCTTATTTTTTAAATGAAATGCGGCCCGCGAAAAATAATTCTGCGGCCCGCGAACATGTAAATGTGGCCTGCTGAGTAAAAATAAATTTTAAGTTACTTTTCTTTCGATAATTTGGTTTAATTTTGATTAATATCGTTTTAAGTCCCTGTATAAAATTTCAAAAGATATTAAGAAAATTTAATACTTTTGCTTAAAAACGTGAAAAAGATGGACCAGCATTCGATTAGTGGTTTTTTCTCAGTTTCATAATGACTTTCTTCTTACAGTTGCAACTTATGATCTGTAAAGGAGCGTTAAAAGTATTTAAATTCAGTTAGTTATTTATATAGTACACTTTTAATTAATAAACTAAATACAAATGTTTTGCATCGTTTGCAAAAGTAATGCACAGTAATTAAGTAAAATGTATTTTTTTACGGTTTAGAAAAGCACGGCGTCACTCTAGCACAGAGTGACACTTAAGCACAGCGTCACTTAAGCACGGAGTGACACTTTAGCACAAAAGTTGTTTTGCACGACTCCTTTTTTAAGGTTACATAACATTTGTGCTTTTATGTTATAGAAAAAATTATGCAGCATGAAAACTAAAAATTAACAAATTTTAAATGTGTTACAAGTTCAAATTTCAACTAAAACTTCGTGCTTGAATTCTATATCTAGTAAGCATAAAACTTTAAAAAAAGTTCTAAAATATGAATATTAATAAATATTGAAAAACTATTTTCATTTGTTTTTAAAAGCTTTTATAACTATTATTTAAACAGTCGAATTCTTTCTTAACTCATTCCTAAAATACACATAGCTTTAAATATCGTTATTCTAAAGTATTTTAAATTTCTATATATTTGCGGCTCATAACTTTTTAAATACTTATCTGTGTGCTATATAATTTATATATAGGGTATATACTTCAAGGGTAAATAATTTTGATTTAACAACACCTGTTTAGCTTTTATTATTATTTTACTTATTATAATGTTTTTTAAAACTGCTTAATTTAAAGTCTTACATGTAAAAACTTTATTTTGAATCTTTTCAAGTGATTACTTTCAAAAATGTTACAACAATTTTTGTCATTTATTAGTTTATAATGCTTTACAGTTACTAAGTAGTTGAATATCATTTAAATGTGCATTTTAAGAGATCTATTGTTATAAAATAAAAATTATTGCAAAAAAAATTATGGCTTAAGAATTTGCTCAATACAAAAAGATAAATAAGATCCTTTATTTAATCAGTTTATACAATATAAATTTGTTATAGCTTTAAACCGAAATAAATTTAGTAAAAATTAATACCCTTGATTTCACACTTTTTAGTGTCTAAAATGCGTTCATAACAGGATGCATTGCTGACTGTATTAAGTTAGATTTAAAAAAATTTATTCAATAAAATCTAAATTATTTTCTAACTAAAAATTATTGATTGTGCTAGTTGAGCTAGATGTAAAATTTTAACTTTGTGCTAAAGTGTCACTCCGTGTAAAAGTGATGATCTATGCTTTTCTGACACCTACGCGCTGAATAAAAAATAATTTTCTTTTTAATTTACGGCTAAATAAGCTTTTATACTGTAGAAACTATCTGTTCATTCAAGCTGTCTAACAATAATGTTTTTTTTACTCTATCTATCTATTTCAGTGTCAATAATCTTTGTAATTTCTTTATTTTGAGAAATTTATTTTAAACAGAGTTGCCAAACTTACAAGCTAGCTTGAAAATTTGATAAACTTAAACTAGGTTTAACATGTGTAAGATACTTTGAAAAACTCAGGTGTGTGTAAATGTTTTATTTCTAATACTTTGACTAAATCTTTGAATTCTCGGAATAGTTTTTATGACTTTATTGTAGTTTATTGTTTGTATTTTTTTCTAGTCTGGTTACACATTTTGTACTTTTTTATAATGATGATACTTTATTTAGGTATTTAAGCTTGACTAACAGCAAGTTTTTGGCTTTTTCAACTTTTAACAAATTTAGGCTGGTTTGATGTAACTTAGACATTCTTGCTTTAAAAAGTGGCAACCATGTAAAAGCCTTTTTAGTTTCTAACAAGGTATTTATTTAAATTAAAGAATTCTAGCATTAATTATGTTATAAAAATTGTTTTAGTTTTTTTTTACATTATAAATAGGTACAAAATCTATATAGTTAACTATTTACTGAATTCTTTAAAAAGTGCAACTTGTTTTAAACGCAAAAAATATTTTCAACATTTAGTATTTTAAAAAATATGAACAAGTGGATGATAACATAAAAAGTGTAATAAAGTGACCCATAATTTTTTTAAGCTCGTTGAGAAATAGTTTATAAGTAAAACCATTTAGTTAAATTTATTAACTGTTTAAGATAGTTCATATAGTTTATTAAAACTTAAATTTAATAGTCTATGTAATTTAGGCCGACAAATATGTATAACTTGTATAGGCTTTTTATATGTAGCTAAATGTCATGTAGAATAATAAACTGAACTAAAGCAAAACTTTTTTTAGTATGACTAAAACAAAACCCATTAGATTATTTAAATGTCACTAAAACTGCGGATATTTGGAACTTGAAATTTTGCCCGCGAGCACCAACTGCCTGCCGACCGACCCCTTGACTAGAAAGTATCGATCGAGTCTTTTACGAAGTGCATTACTTTGAAAATAGAAAAATTTTCAAAAACTTTTTGTTGGCACAAGTTTTTTATACATAAAAAAAAGACATCATAACGTTTAAGAAAAGCAGTTAACAGGTATTTATGTTAATGCTTTTTTTGAAGTTTTTTATAACAATAAATAAACTAACTTAGATTAATTTATAACATATTATTTTTTTTTTTTTTGAAAACTTTTTAATTACAATTTATAATTAAAAACTCAAAAAAGTACATTTTATCTCAAAACACAAGGTTGTATTTAAAAATGTATAATAAAAAATTGACGAGCATAAAGTTATTGTTATAGGAAAATTTATTAATTTTTCAAAAAACATAAAACTTTAATGTCAATTATTTTCCTTATCTTAAAAGCTATCTAAAATTTTTTTTTTTATTTTAGAGAACGCACCTTTGCCTTTAATTTAAAAAAAAATTATTTAATTTGGGGTTGGAATTATTTCATTGGGTCCCTCCAAAAATAAAGGTTTTTTTTCGTTTTTTTTCATCAAATGGTATTAGAACCAAAAATAAATATTTTTTTTTAGTTTTTTTTTTTGATTTCCCTTAGTTTGCATGTTATAAAAACTCTTAAATAGTTATTTTATAAATAATGTTAATATCTTTTACGATTTGGCCCAAAATCAAAATGTAGTATATTACACTATCATTTGCCTTGGCCATTTCCTAGATAAAAAATTGATAAAAGGAAAAAAAAAGTTAATAAGAATGTGAATATACAACAAATTTAATTAAATTATTTTATTTTAATTTAGTTTGATGTAATTCACATTCTTATTAACTTTTTTTTTCCTTTTATCAATTTTTTATCTAGGAAATGGCCAAGGCAAATGATAGTGTAATATACTACATTTTGATTTTGGGCCAAATCGTAAAAGATATTAACATTATTTATAAAATAACTATTTAAGAGTTTTTATAACATGCAAACTAAGGGAAATCAAAAAAAAAAAAATTAAAAAAAAATATTTATTTTTGGTTCTAATACCATTTGATGAAAAAAAACGAAAAAAAACCTTTATTTTTGGAGGGACCCCATGAAATAATTCCAGCCCCAAATTAAATAATTTTTTTTTAAATTAAAGGCAAAGGTGCGTTCTCTAAAATAAAAAAAAAAAAATTTAGATAGCTTTTAAGATAAGGAAAATAATTGACATTAAAGTTTTATGTTTTTTGAAAAATTAATAAATTTTCCTATAACAATAACTTTATGCTCGTAAAAAATTGTTAATATAAATACTCTCAAGAAAGATTTGGATTACAATATTAAAATATTATAAAACAAATAGGTTAATAAATTGTTGAAATAGTTATCAAATAGAAACATTAGCTTTTAAACAGGAAACAAAATGAAGATTTTCAGTGTATGTAAAATTATGTATATTGTTTCATTTCAGCTGTTAGGATCTTACAACATACAAGTTTTCATATTTTTGTTGACCTCTACACCATTACACATTAACTTGTTTTCAAAGTGCTAAAAGTTTTCTTCACCTTAAAATGACCAATGCAAGTTTGAGTTTCTCTATACAGGGCGGCCTTTTAATCTTGAATTTTGGAAACACTTGTAATTTGAAGGTTTTTGAAAAAACCAGGAATTTCAAAAAGTTTTTACATCTAAAATAATGAACATAAGAATAAAAAAGAGTAAACTATTATACATATAATAAACTATATACTATTCAGTATTTGATTATTATAAAACACAAAATACAGCACTGCCAAAAAACCTCAAATTTGACAATTTAGACACAAAAATTCTTACATTTTGAACAAAAAAAAACAAAAGAATTAAAAATTTAAACAAACTTTATATGAAAAATAATTAAATTCAGATTAGATACAATAAATCTATTGTATTCAATATAGTTTGTTTGTGTTATTTATAAAACACATTTAAAGTAGCATTAAAATATTTTTTCACTAAATTTATACTACTAAATATGTAATTTAATCTATAATTTAATAAATAAAAAGTAAATTATTAGTTTCAAAAATCTAGAAGAAAATTACAAAAATCAATGGCCAGCCTGTTTAAAGTTTCAAGCCAAATTATTATTTTTTATCTCAGTAGTAAATTTCTGTAGAATTATTAATTTATATAAAAAATCATTGATAGATAATGTAATACATTTTTGTTTAAATTTGAAAAAAAAGTACTTTTTTTTGTGTATATGTTGACCACTGGGTATCTAACTGCAATGTTCAACTTATAGTGTTTTTAAAGCCATCATTAGGATCCCTACACTCTTCAATGTTAAAGTTTGACAAGCTAGTTTTATCATGTGTAGTTAAACCTGCCATTTTAACGATCACATAATTTTATTCAGTATTTATTTCGGCCATCATCAACAAAGTCAAGATGTTTTATGTCATCAATAATCGTATCCATGATAACCAACAACCGGTTTTGTCCTCTTTTAGGATGGTTGCTTCAGTGCATTTGCACTTAAGCCTGCTAGGTTAAGATCACAACAGAGGTTTCTCACAACTAAGCCTGCCTGATGAGTCCTAAAAATGACAAAACCGGTCGTAGGTTGTCACGGATGCTGTTGTTGTTGATCGTCAGTAAAGTTTATTGTTTATTAATTTTATTTAAAATCACTGCATACTTAAGATGATAGTTTAATATTTAAATGTTTTATAAAAAGTATTATTAAAAAAAATCAAAATAAAATTTTCAAAATGAATAATTACCTACAGAAGTCTGTTACTTTTTTGACTTGACTAGTTGTCACAATGGCAAACATCAGCTGTAATTTTTTTCTGTACCCCTTATAACAGTTTTGCCACATACTCAGGACAGGAAAATCTCAGGATAAAGGACAGCTTATGATGAACTTTTTTTAACTCTGGCTGACTCGGGATAGATTTTTTTTTAACTCAGGAAAGTTTTAAGATTACTTGACAATATCTAGATTTAGATCTAGAAATAGCTTTTTTTTAGGTTTTGAATGAGATTTAGTTGCAATATTGTTAGTTGTATTATGACTGACTATGTTGAAAAACTTTATTTATCAAAATATTTTTAAAATAGTTGAAATAAAATCATGGCAACTCAGGACAAATTAAGGTCACTCAGTTTTTTGACTCAAAGAGTGACAACCCTGTTTACTATAAATATATAAAAAGTTTTAAAACAAACAAGGTCTCCTATTAAACACAAATATATTTCAACCAATTTTCATCATCATAATAAAGAAAATTCTAAACTTATATAGCCCTATAATTGAGTCAGAAATTAGTTGTTCAAGCAAAACTAAAAACAAAAAGTAATTAAAATTCTAAATAAACATAATTAAATATAACATGAAAGCACTAATAAACTAAACAAGGATAATAAATAATCAAAATCTTTCTGTTTACATAACTTTAGTTTATTTAAATGAATGTATATGGCTTCAATTTGACCAGGTCTAAAATATTGTTACAATTTAGTATTAGTTACCAAAAATTGAATTTTTAACTAAATATTCTGATATTGAATGAAGTTGTCTATTTCAAATTCTAATTGTCTTTTGTCTTTGGCTGATTGTTAATGTGTTCTCTTTCACACTTTGGAATGTGCTCTTTAATTCTGGTTTCAAGGTGCCTAGACCAATATAACTGTTCAAGCAACAGCATTAAAACGTGCAATAAATAACGCAATTTTTATGTTTGTTAGACATGAGGTCTTTACCTAAAGGACTCAAAACAGAACTTGCTGTAAAAATAACTCTAGGTTTAGCAGCACAACATATTTTCAAACTTCTTTATGTTTCTTTAAATCTAAGTTGATTTTTCACCTGAGTAGGGCAAAATTAAAAGAACTGGACATTTCTCAGGATCATAAGGTTTTATGTAATTTAATCTCTTAATTTCAGTTTTAAAAACTCTATCAATCAAAAGATTAGGATATCCATTCTATCTAAGCATTTCTGTTGTAACATTAAGTTCAATCTCAAAAACTTCTGGAGAATATAGTTTCTTAGCTATGTGAAATAAGGTTTTAATTAAACATATTAAATTAACTTAAAAAAAAGTTAGCATAACTTGTTTAATATACAGAATTTAACTACTTCAAACTAAATAAGCCTTTAAAACTTTTTTGTAAACCACTTTGATTTAAAAAATGTTTACATTGTTTAGCATATAAGAGCATAAATTATCTTCTAGTATTTTAAAGTTAAAAGGCTAAATTTTTAGGAAATGTTACTTAAAAGGTCAGTATGATGGAAATTAGTTTATATGTTAAGAGTATAGAGTTTTTTGTTACCATAACTTACATTGGCTCTTATATGAAATCTTTAAGTATAGGCTTAAGTCTGTCTTTATAAATCATAATAATTTTATTAATTTATAATTTTGTTTTGAGATGCAGTTAGTTCTGTAGAAAATCTGATACAAATGCTTAGAATGACCCTAATTTTTTATTGTAAATTTTATCAGAAAGTTAAATACTAACTAACTATAAGTTCACCTTTTTTTAATAAGCAAATCATTCCAAAACTTCAGAAAATGTTCCTTGTACTGTAAGAAAACAATAGCAACAATAAGAAAAAAAGTTTTTTATCACCAAAAAAATAAATAATCAGTTTTTTTTTTCTAGTAATTATATTTTTACTTACAAATTAAAAAATTCTTCAATATGATTGTTTGTTATTAGAATAAGATTAGACTAACAAACTTTTAAAACAATTGCTCTACAACTGTGGGAGAAGAAGAACTTGTAATGAAATTGTTTTTTTTTGTTGACTTTTTAACTTAGCTTTTTCATAAGAAACTCTATTGATCTCCTTGATTTTGTACTCTTATATCCCAAAAACTATTTTTAAAATGAAAAATGGTAAGTAGCAACTGTTAACTAAGTTAATAATGATAGTTAAAGTAAAATCAACATGTAAAAAATCCTTTACCTCCTATGCCCTTAAATGCTCTAATAATTAAGAATAACTAAACATATTGGCAAAATTAAATTTACCTCACACTCAAAGTACTCCGGGAAATTCAACATATTTTGAAATTCTAAAACATCTCAAGGAGACTTAGAATATTTTGACTTTTTATAACTAAGAATTACTCAGGGCAGTTTTTATTTTTTACAAAAATCTAAGGATATTTTCAAAATTTAAAATAATCTAAAGGCACATTTTGTTCTAGATCTAGAATGAAATTTAGTTGACTCAGTTTTAATATTTTGTTGTTTTAAATACCCAATTTTGTTCAAGAACATGATTTTTATTGATCTTGAAATGCTTATTTAAAATTATTTTAGCCTTGCTAGTAGCTCTTTACTATCCTTAGAAATAATGTTGTAGTTTTTGTTTTAAGGGTTACTTTACAATCAGGCTACTCAGGATAGTTGTGATATTTTTTTAGAAATCTCAGGACAAGCTTTTTTCTAGATATAGAATAAGATTTAGCTGATCCAGGTCTAATATTTTGTTATTTTATATAACCAATTTTGTTAAGAGCATGATTTTTATTCATTATTAAATGCTTGTTTTAAAAGTTCTTTATTATTCTTACAAATAACATTGTAGTTTTTGTTTTAAATCTGAAATTAATATTTATCATGATTTGAGTTTATATCATAGCTTGATCATAGTTTATATGAGATTTTATGTGGTAAGTTGAAGTTAGTCTTTTTTACCAAAAAATATCGGCAAAAGTCTGCAGAGCAGAAGCCTGGACTTTCGTTTGCCTTGAGACAAGCTCAAGTTTAACAAAAGAGTTGATCATGCCAATTTGATCATCAGACCACAGGTTTTGGTAGACTGAGACCAGTTTTGTCCTTATTAGGACTCATCAGTCTACCGATTAGACTGATAAGGACAAAACCGGTCTCAGTCTACCAAAACTTGTGGTCGGATGATCGAATTGGCATGATCAACTCTTTTTTACCAAAAATAATACTAGCTCTTATATGAAAGCTTTAAGTACAAACTACAAGCCAGTTTTTATATTATTTAAAAACTTTATTTAACTTTTTAGATATTTTATTTTTTGTTAAAAGTTTTCAATACAAACATATGGACCGAAAATTTTCAATGTCATATTTCTAGGAAATTTTCAAAACTACCAAAAATCTATCTTCTCCTTCATTTTTTGATTTACAGACCTCAAACTTTCAAGAAATGTTTCTTATATAGTCTTTTAATATTGCATTTTTTTAAATTAAAAAAAAAAAATAGATAAAAACAAATAAAGCACAAAGTGTTTTTTTAATAAAATTTTTAGTTTTTGAAGTTTTTAAAGTTTCTGCAATAAATATTTTTAAAATTTAGAAATGAACCTTCTGTGAAAGTTTGAATAATATTGGTTTGAAAATTAAGGATAAGGTATATTTTTATTGAAATAGTCTTTTTTTGTGTTTTTGTTTTTTCTGTTATATAAGGAACCTGTTGAGCACACTGACTTTAATAGCTTATATCTCAAAAGTAACTTTGATTTTTTTAAGCGGTTAAAAATATCTTATAGCTCAGATAAAACTCTATAAAATAAGATCAACTTGTAAAAATGAAAGTGGACTCCCTTATGCCCTTAACAGTATCTTTTCAATGTTGATGTATTATCTAAGATAATTTTTAACCTTAAACTTAATTTTATACTTAAAGACCCAAAAACTTGTATTTATGAAAACCCAGATGAGATTCAGAAAACCTGGAATAAATTTTTAAAAACCTTTGGCAACCTTGTAGCTAGTATATTACCTTTTTTAAATTCAAATTCTAGTTGAAAATAGGAGGAACCCCTTTAACCCATTTGTAAATTTAGCTCATTTTGAAATTTTACTTATATCTTATAACGATAAAATCAAATAGTTTTTCTTCATACTTTTTAGTTTGAAGTCTCTTTATTTTACAGTTTAATAAGTTTACAAATATAGAATTCAAATTCTAAAATCTATTAAAATAAAAATATCCTGTGTAGTTTTAGATTTTATTTAATTTTATTAAAATATCAATCTATTTATTTTTTAAATTATTAAAGTAACAAAGCATTTTTTTATTTGGGATTGCTGTTTAATCAAAATAGCTCAACAAATTTTTAAGTTTTTGAGAATCTCAGGATGACTCAGGACAGTTCGGGGTAACTCAGGACAGTCTTCTTTTTTTTGATAAAAAACTCGAATAGTCTATTTTTTTATATACATTTTGAATGAGGTCTTTTTTAGTTGTTTTATAATTAATTTTGTTTAAGAACTTTATTTTTAATAATTTTGGAAATTTTTAAATCCTGTTTATTGTAGTAGTGAAACCTGAAATGTTAAAAAATAATTGTTCTTTATTAAAGGAATTTGAAGTTTTATAACAAACAGCAAGCTTCTGTTAAAAAGATGAACATATAAATTAAACTTAACTTTGTTCAATTTTTAGGAATAATTTCTACTAATTAACAAAAACATGGATCCTGCTGAAGCTCAAAAACTAGCTGCAGAGCTAGAAGTTGAAATGATGGCTGATATGTACAATAGGTAAATTAGTTACTGCACAGTTATTTTTGCACCTAGAAGTACTTGATTGATATAATAAATAGACATATTGAGCAGTTTTTTCTAAAATTTAAGTCATTCTGAAAATAAATTCATTATTTGTGTCTCTTTGCACTGTAAAACTTTTAATAATTTAATTTCTTTGTGTTATTAAGATACAAAAAATCAGTTATATGTGAAAATTTTATTGAATTTGTATTTATTTATATATTGTTACTTATAAAATAAAACTTGTTGAGAGTATGATCAATTTAATTATATTTTACAATTATTTCTAACTTTTAACAGTTATTTAAAAAAATTACAAATCTACTATTTTATAGTTAAACTCTGTTTTCTGTTCTTAGCTAACTTAGCTAGTTTTTATCTCTTTAAGTAGTATTGAGTTGGTAACACGGTTGCCACACATTCAAGCTACATCACAATAGTATGAAACTTGTTTTATTTCTTGGACAAAACATTAAAAGGTATCCAAGTGGTGTACGACTCAATAACAAAGGTTTGCACCAGATCTTAGGACTGATATTTTGAGAGTTTTTTTGTCGTTTAATAGAAAATAAATTATTAAAAAAACTTGGCTAGTTTTAAACTTTTTGATAATCTCTGGTTTCCTCAGGCTGGTAAGGATATTTTTCCTAAGTCTCAGGCTTTTTTGACTTTATATCTTACTATTTTAATTTGTGTTCTATGTGTCTTCCCTTTGTTATAAATTTGGTATTATTTGGTGCTAAAGCTTGTTAATATTTTTTCAGTTTTTTTTTCAAATTTTTCACAAACTGAGATCAATTCAGGCTGGCTTTTTTACCTCAGAGAGAGACAATCTTAGGATAATGTATAAGTATTTGCTATCTTATAGATAACTTAAATCTACCAGCTAAACATTTAAAAAAATTGTAGTTATGATTTCAACTGTTAGGCAAAGATTTTCCTCTGTACAGCTAGCTCTGTACTTTTATATTTATAAAATCATTGGTTGGAGTTATTTATATTAAGTTTAAATGTGCAAAACCGTGTATACAAATAAATTTAAAGTTCTTAGTTAAATAAATTGTTAGTTTTGGATATACACTTTTAGAAATCTTCAATGTTAAGTACTTTTATAGCTATTGTGCTTCTACAAAGAAGTGTACGGCATTTCAAACTCAAATAATTCTGAGTTATTGAGAACAACTTCTTTTTAGAAATATTTTTTCTGTATTTTTACCATCTGTATTAATTAAACCTCCTGGTAGATTTTTTATAAACTCAAGTTATTTTTGAGATGTAGTAGTTCTTTATATGCTAACATATTGCTGTTTTCAGAAATTATAACTTTTCTCTTTAAATTATTATATTTCATCTTTTTTAATCATTTAAATCTTATTAGTTACACCATTTTGTTCATTTTTATCAATTGTTTTTAAGTTTATTTTTGAGGTATAGCCCCTTCAAAATTTTATAGGAATTTAAATTGTCATGTAACCTTACAAAATTATTTTTTATAGTATTTGGTAAACATAGTATGTGATTTAAGCATAGTTTGTATATATATATATATATATATATATATGTATAGTTGTTCTCTTATTGATCTTCAAACTAAACAAACAATACAAACATTTAAAGATATAGTAAATTACTACAAAAGTTGATATATTCAGATATTTTTTTTAAAAACTTATGCTTAATTTTGTTTATTTGTGGAAATTGTGGAAACCCTACTATTAATAATGAGTAATAATAGTAAGAAATTCAACACTATTGTTATTTAAATATAATATTTAATCATAACAGTAATATTTTTATTAGTACGTTTACGTAATTTTCTAGTGATTTAAGTTTATTGAAAAACTACAGTTTCACAGTGGTAATTATACCAGTGATCATCATTTTCAATTAACTTGTAAAATTACTATCTATGTCTGTATATTTTCTAAAAAAATTAAAAAAAAAACATGATAATTGTTGTTAAGTAAAATTAATTAATTTGCTTCGGCTAAGAAAAGGACAAGTGAGAGAAATGAGTAATTTGTAATGATGTAAATTAAAATAATAGTATCTGTTAACAAAGTAATAGTTTGTTTTCTTATTCAAATACATGTTTTTTAAATTTACTAGACTAACTAAATTTATAATTTAAAATGTTCTTGATAAAATTTTAAAACTATTACCCATCATCCCATAGTCATACTTATAATAAAGTTAAGTTTAAATTAAGCCCAAAATTCACATGCATGTACATTAGGGTGCTCATAAAAATACACTTTTAAGTTTTTAGCTATTATTTAACATTTAATCTTCAAGATTTGACTTAAAGTTGTATTACATGTTTTACATCACCTAAACACATTGTAAGAACTTTAGACTATCTAAAAAAAGTTCAGAGTGGCATTTTTTGATTTTTTTTTTTAACACAACGAAAATTTACTAAAAGTTATAAAAATTAAATAATATCAATGTCTTGTGAAACTTTCTTTAAATCGTCTTAATTTCTGTACAATATGCTTTTGTGGTGTAAAACATGTAATACAGTTTTAAGTTAAATTTTGAAGGTTAAATTTTTAAGGTCCCAAACGGTTTACATTGGAGTAGTTTTTAAAAAATCTAGCCAAGCCTCCCTAAGAGTTTCTTAAATCTTGCACGAGTAGTTTTTATGATATTAAATAAATGAAGAAATTGTACAGCTGAAAAATAAAAAATCTCCTTTATAAGCACTCTAATGTACATTTATTGTTATAGTATAATATAATAATTAGATTTAAACATATGTGCTGAAATTTGAAAACTATACTGAAAAAGCTTGTAACATTTAAAACTTGCCAATGCTCTCTGTATATCTTGTTAGTATTTATCCTTATTAATTTGGCTTTTAATATTTCCGAGTTGAAAGTTAATTGTGGCTTCGAATGAAATGCTTATTAATTGATTTATTATATTTTGTTCATCATTTAACATATACTTAAAGCTATTCTGAATAAATTATAATGCAGATTCAAAATTATCATTTTTCTATCTAGTCCAAGTTTAAACAAACGTTGATAAACACAGGATGACTACCAGCTGCCACAAAAAGTGCATCAACACCCGCTACAAGGAAGGATCGTTGAGCAAGGGTGAGGCGGTTTGCATCGACAGGTGCGTGGCAAAGTACTTGGACGTACACGAGCGCATCGGAAAGCACCTCACCTCCATGAACCAAGCAGACCAGGCCGCGCAAACCACCATGGCTCAAGCTAACGCGCCTGCATCTTCTTAACCTTTTTCAGCGTTGATTTACGTCTAACGCGTGAGACTGTGCTGAGTTTTTGATAGGAAATCAGTTAAAATTATTTTGCAGTGGATGCTTAAGTTTTGTGTAAAAAGTAATTTGATCTATGTTAATCTTGTAATAGATAATTGTTATAGGCATGATTTATTGTAATACATTAGTTTAGTTGATTTTTGTAACTTTTTTAACACCATTGATTTTTGAAATAAATTATGATAACTGTTTAGAACATGTGTATATACTTGTAAAAAACTGGAAAGTTATTTTATTTGTATTATGTCTAAATCAATTGTTAATAAAAAAGCAGCTTAAATTACTTATTAACTTTTAAATATAATAGTTAAAATAGCATACTATGTTATCTATTGTTTTAATCTGAAAAGTTAAATTTTACTTAAAATTAGGCTTTGAAAGCATACAGTTCAGTACTGTTATTTTTATTCTTTATTAGATTCTATTTAAAATTTTTTTTTAATAACTATGTTGTAATTAGCACTTTATGTTTATTTTCATATGGAAATATTAGCATTTTTTTTGATATACTTTAGAATTCTTATAAAAATATAATATTTTTAAATTTCAGCTGAAAAAGTTTTTGCATGTGGCTAATTATCACAAAAACACCCTATGCAAAATTTTAGATGATTTAAAGAAGCTTAGAGCAAGGCGAATGCGATTTTTCTAAAAAACTTAAACTCAACGAATTAAAGAAAATAAAAAATAATAGAAAATCAAAAAAAGCCTTCATGAAATTTTCTTTAAATTGTCTTAAAACGCGTAGAATGTGTTTTTTATAGTTGCTGCATGTAGAAATTTTTTTAATTAATTTAAAATATAATATTAATTTGAAGGTTGAACTCATAAGATCTAATATTATTTACATTAGGGTTGTATTCATAAAAATTGTTTTCGCCTTGCTTGACGCATCTTAAAATCCTCTAAAACAGGGTTTCCCAACCAGGGGTGCTCGCACCCTTTGGTGGTGCAAGATGGCTTTTAAAACTTGTTTTATAAATAAGAAGATTTTTCTTTACCTTGGGTGACTGTAAGACAAAACTTCGTTCACTAAACATAACTATCCATTTTTAAAGCTAACGAGAAATTCAAATCATTAGAAAAAAAAATTGATAATTATGCCATAGTATAATTGAAAAACTTTTACCTAAGCTTTCAAATTCAATACTAGTTAAATAATAAAGAATAACATTTATTTATAATTAAATAATAAATAGAAAAAAATGGTCATTAAATTTAAAGTGGGTCTTTTGTTAAGTTCTAAATTTTTTCAAGAAAATCTAGCATAAATAAAAACTTAAATTTCCGTTAAATACGTTGTGAGTATTTGCCAAACGACGTGTCAATAGGTGTTTTATTGAATAAATAGGATTAGTTTTTTGTTTTCGTTAGTTAAAAATAAAGGCTTTTTGTTAAAAATAGATTTGTATTTATTTCCTTTGATTAAAAGTTAATTGTTTTTTAACTTATTTAAAGATAGAGCAGGTAGAATAACGAGTGATGAGCTTAAAACTAACTTGCTTGAGCTTCAGAAAACGTTTATCGTTGCAGAAGAAGTCTGAGTTCTGCTGTTTTTTACCCTAGAAAAAAAACTAATGCAGTTTGTTGTAATTTTTAATTTCAATATATTTAACTCTTGTTAATATAGACCACTATAAAAAAGTTGATAAACAAATCTTTATCGTTCTCTATAAAATTCTTCTTAAATAAATCATTACATGTACTGCAAGGGGTGCGAGAGCAAAAAAAAAAATTTAGGGCTGCGGGGCATTAAAAAGGTTTGGAACCACTGCTCTAAAACTTTGTATAGGTTTTTTTTGTGATATTTTCTACATTGGCAAAACTTTACAGCTAAAAATTCAAAGTTGTTATTTTTATAAGCAAAACTATAAGTTAACTAGACCATGATTTCCCCAAAAGGATGAGATATCATTCATTTTTGATGATAATATCTTTAGTCTTGAAACTATATATTGAATCTCTACAAAAAAGTCGATTATGAAAATGAGTTTGGGAAACCCTGATCTATACGAAGCGTATGTTTTCGTTCTTAAATTAATCAAGATTTATAAGATAGACTATAATGAGCCATGTTACATATATTTAAACGAGTTGCATTATTTTTACATAAGAAATTTAAATGGGCAGATACTTTTTTTTTTTTTTCTTGTACAATTTTTTTATTTTAAATTCATTAATGTTAAGTTAAAACCAAAGTTTCTTAGAAAACTCGTATTTTGATCATGGTTATTGCCGTTTAGTCAATAAAGTTTTTCTGTTCATTTTGCAGAATTTATTATCTTGATTTTTTCGCAACTAGAATTAGTGCTTAGAAAGTGTTTTAAGTAATTAACTATTTTTTAATTTGTCTTTTATTTTAATATTTATGAAGTTTTTAATGTACATTTTAAATAGAAAAAAAAGTTAGAATAGTAGTAGTTAAATATACCTAAAGTACTGTCTTCACTAAGGTTCCACATTTCTTATTTTGCTCACTTTCATAAGTTAAAAAAAAATTTATTTACAAACAAAAATATTCAAAAAGTTAACAGCTTTCGTTACGTTCATGCTATTGCAGAACTAAGTTAATAAAAAAACAAAGTTAAATTTTCTTTGCAGCATAAATTTAACCAAAGAGCTCAAAGTCTTAATTACAGTTGTCTATTCAGATAACTTTTAAGTTATTTGATTTACTCAACTTTTTAAATTTTATTCAACAAATTATATGCTTATTTTAATCTTACTAATTTGCATTAAAAAAGTTCGCTAAACTATTTTCAAAAATATAGTATGTAGTAAAATTTTTTATACTAGTTTTATATATATGGGCATCAAAACTAAGTAGGATAATAGGTTAAATAACAAATCAAATTAGGACAACTCAATTTCAGACAATTCAAATTCTTAAAAAAAATATTCAAAAGATTATATTCTTAGAGCTTTTTGAGACTCCGTAGATCTGTTCTTAAATTTATTTGAGAGCAGTGAAACGCCGTTAGTCGGAATAAAGTTTTAACACAAAAACATCTGTGGTATGTAGATCTTATTAATATTTACAAGCCACTTTTATCTTTTTTGCAAAATCTCAAATATTTTTCAAAATATTTTAAAGTGAAAAAAATTACTATGTTTTTTACTTTATTAAAAACCATATCTCAAAAAATGTTGAACTTTTTGCAAAAAGAAAAAAAAATTGCCTGTAGACATTAATATGATTTACATATGTATTTTTTATTTTTGACAAATATACATTACTTTTTTATTTGTGGCCATTAAAATTTTTTTTTTAGAAGTTGAATTGTCCGAATTTGAATAGTTGTGCACCCATTCTGGTTTAATGCGTGTTTCTTCAAATATTCTGTCTCAGTTAAGTATTAGACTAATAACCTTAAGAATTGAAAATTAAATTACTTCGATTATTAAGTTATGTGTAGTTATTAGGATAAAAATAGCTTTGTTAAGTTGTTGCAATTTTTATCTTCTAAAAATAGTTTTATGATAAAATATTGAATAGTTCTAATTATTTTCCAATTATAGTTAAGTTTACTAAATGTGTTTATCAAAACTTTAAAGTTTTGTAATCAACTTAAAAGGCTTGTAAATTAACGCAAAGTTTAACGATATACAAATCTAATCTTTGACAAATTATTTTTTAATATTTATACTAAATAGACAAAAGTTTTTTAATTCTATGACGTCTCCAACGCTTTGTATTCTGTGTTTAAAAACACTAGTCTTCATTCAAAAATAAAAACCACTTATTTTCTGATATTTTGTCATAGTAATTGATTATTTTGTTGATAATAAAACTTACTTCTATTTATTATACCTAACTAGCTTATGTTTTAATTTTTATGCACCGAAGCAAAAAAATATTTGATAGCTAATAATATTATTCGAACAAGTATAAAAAATGCTAACACTGTAACAAAAACAAGTATTAATAAGGTTCAAAATAAAAACACAATTATATTTTTGTAATGAAAAATCATAGATAATTCAGAGTTCATACGCATCAGGCTAAATTATTAAAAAAAAAAGGTAAATAGTTTGTTCAAATGTTTGAAAATTTCTAAATGTCATTTTAAGTTATTAAAAAATTCTAGGTTTCTATAAAATGCGATTTTTTTTTGAATAAACTACTAAACTGTTAATTTCTTCCTTGATAAACATTCGATTTTTATAGGCCGTATATCGAGTATAAATTCTTTATAGTTCTGATAGCTAATATTTATTTCGGCCATCATCAACAATGTTGAGATGTTTTATGCCATCGATAATAAACAATGAACTTTACCGCAAGATCAACAACAACAGCATCCGAGACAATCCTACGACCGGTTTCGTCCTTATTAAGACTCATCAGGCGGGAATAGTCGCGAGAAACCGCTATTGTGATCTTAAACAAGCGGGCTTAAGTACTAAGTACTGAGACGTTGAGCTGTGAATGATATAGCTGTGTCATTTTTTCAACTTTGCCCACAAACGGTCGCTTCAGTGCTTAGTACTTAACCCCGCTTGTTTAAGATCACAATAGCGGTTTCTCGCGACTATTCCTGCCTGATGAGTCCTAATAAGGACGAAACCGGTCGTAGGATTGTCTCGGATGCTGTTGTTGTTGATCTTGCGGTAAAGTTCATTGTTTATTATATATAGTTCTGATAGAAAAGTTTAAGAAGTTTTTTAATAGCTGTTTTTCTTCTTTGTCAATAATGTACTTTTAAATTAACGAAGCCAACGATTATTTGAAAAGAGGTTTAGTGAAAGGGAGTATCATAAAGTGAAGATATCAGTTTTGAGTTCCAAAAACTTAAATTATTTTTCAATTTTTCCAAAGAGAAATTATTTAATTAATAATTTGAAATATAAATAATGTACTAAACAGTTCTACTATTATTAGGCTACGCAGTTAGAACCAATTCAAAAGATTATGTCGTTTATTTTGGTTATAAGCTAAATTGGGTGCTGTCTAACAAAGGTAGGGAAAATGTCATTTTAAAGTTACAAAATTTTGCCTACTAACCCTGATAAATTTTTCTTTTTATGTTTTAACGGTTTTTTTAATTTTTATCAAAACTTAACGTAAGAGATAAGTAAAACATGTCAGTATATCTGAAAATGTCTTGTATTAAAAATTCACAAAAAGAATTATTGATATTAATCCAAATTGTTTTAAAAACGTTATAAAACCATTATAAAAAATACAGGTTTATGTGATTTAAAACTATTTTCAAATTATTTATGTAAATAATGATATTGTAAATTATTACTGAGTATTTATCTTGCACCAAAAATATTTGACATTATTTCACTGATAGTTTTGTTAATCTTTTTTTCTACATTTAAATGTTAAACTTTAGTTAAAATCATTAAAGTTTTATGAAGAGAACATAAATTTAAAACATCTACGAACTTAACTTCTGTGGTAGTTTTTGACTAAGTTCAGTACAAAAAATAAAACAGGCCAAGTTATTTTAATTACTTATTTACTAGACTTTTTAACTAAATACATTTTGCATTATAAAGTTGTTTTTTTATAATTATAAAAACAAGTTTATAAGTAGCTTTTTAACAGCTTTTATTAAAATAAATTATTTATTACTAAAACTTATCTTAGTTTTCTACCGTAAATTTTATACGCTGTTCTACATTAAATATGTTTTAAAATTATACTTTTTCTGTTTCAACTAAATAATATTTAAGTTGTTATAGTTACTTAATGTTAAATGTACGATTTGTAAATAGTACTTAAGTTAAAAAATGAAAGAGAAACACAAATAACAGTTTTTGTTCTAAAAGTTCGAAAATTTCCTACCATTGTTAACAATATAATTAAACACAATTTTAGCTTATTTTATTTATTACAAAAATATATTTTTAGAATGCAACACCAATAACATTTTAACACTAGAAAACAAACTATATTTCAAGGCTTATTCTTAAAATTCATAATCAGTTACTTAAAAAAAAAATTGTTAGCCATTTTTATCTACTATTAGGGTTATAAGAAACAGTTTCAGTATAACAATGCGTTTTAAGGTTTATGAACTATTAACTATGCTGTGTATGGAGATGTAATAATTGGAAAAAATAAATATGACTGAACATAATATTTGTATCTTTCATGATCTAAGCAATTTTGTTAGTGTTTGGTTTTTGAAGGGTTTCAGATGTTCATAAAACTGATTTTTGCACTGATTAAATTAAACCCTAATTAAAATCCCTAAACTTAATCTTAACTTCCCTACGCTATAATCCCTTGGCCCTAAACCCTAACTCCCTTACACACCAACCAATCCTAATCCTACAATACTACTCGTACAAAAGTGTCACCCGTAGAAACATTATCTGTTCCACATATAAATATATATATACAATCTTTTATACGACACATTCAAAGTAAGATTGCCAAAATCGTAAAAGTAAAAAAAAGTTTTAGACCCTAACAAAATTTTAACCAAATTAAACAGTTTGCATAAAAGGCTTCTTTCACAAAATATATGTTGTAAAGCTTTTTATTTTGTAAATTTTCTTACACGCCACAGTGTATTGAAAGTTAACCAACCCTTAGTAGAATAAAAAAGGATAACAATTCATCATGTAACTGACAAAAATATGCTTAACTAAAAACAAAACAATTAGACATGTTGCATTTTAACAAAAAAAGTTATTTGGAAGATCGTTGCCTCTTTTTAGTCGTTTTAGAAGATGATTCTTTTGCAGCTTCTGGAGGTGAATCTTTAATAAACTGTTCGTATTCCTAAAAAAAATTGATAAAAATTTAGTTTTCTGTGTTTAAAACTTGATTTATTTTTATTATAATCGTAAAAACAACTTTATTCTTATGATTTAGTAAAAATTTTATAAAGTGTAGACCTAGATTACTGAAAAACTTAAAGTTTGTAACAAGTTTCGTCATGATATTTTATTTATAATAGCTTAATAAAAATTTGAATTCACAAGTCTAAGTTTTTATTAACATTCACACTTAGTTGCTTAAAGGTTAAAATTTTACTGGATAAAACAAACTATAAATACTTTTTATAAAACAACATAAAAACATTCTTACTTTAACTTTCTGTTGTAGGCTGGCAATTAACTTGCACTGGTCCTGCCATCCCCCCTGCATATCTGCCAACCACTGGTTGCAATTTGCAGTTGTCTTCAGCAAGTTTTTCTAAAAGTGAAAATAAAAAATGTTTAGTTCTAAACCTTTTCTACCCATGAACTTAGATAAAAATACTCATTAAAAAAAAGTAATAAAAAAGAAAATTTTTGTAGAGGAAAATGTACCTGCTCATTACTTTTTTTATTTAATTGTAAATTTGAAAGTGTTTAATGTTCTATAAAGCTAATTCTTACACTGAGAAAGTCATTATCTTGCTTAAGTATGGAGACCTGTTTCCTCAAGTCTTCTGCTTCTCGTCTCAACTGATCTTTTTCAACATCTGATCTTAGAAGCTTCCGCTCAAGCTCACGCATCTTAAAAATTAAAAAATGTAAGTTATTTTATTTTTAAATGATTTTCTGAGTATTTTTAAAAACTAAACAACACATTTTTTAATTTTTTGTAATACTAACGAATTTTCGAATATACTAACGAGTTTTGTAAGCTATTATGAACTAAAAACCTTTAAAATAAGTTGTAATCTGAAATTATAGATAGTGGGACATAAATTTATTATAAATTAAGTTTCTAACTGAAAAAAAAAATAACTGAAAAACAAAACTAAAAATTAAAATACATAGTTTTTTAACGATTTATTCCACTACACCTGCGAACTGAAAGAAAATGAATTTATAGTTTATAAAAAAGTTTAAGTAGTGTTTATGCTGATTTTTTTTATAGTTTCTGTTTAAATAACACTGTAAATTTTTTATCTAATTACATATATATCAAAAAATATAAGTAAATTTTACTTACTATTTCTCTCATTTCTTTTACTTTACTTGAACCAACCATAGAACTAATCATTCCAAAAAATCCATTGATAAGTAGTTTTGTTATTGCTTTTATTAGCCTGAGTACAGTTGTAATCAAAAAAGTAGAGATTTTATATAAATGTATCAACAATTATGCTGTTAAAATTAATTTTATCATGCTGTTCAAATATAATTATTGAAAATAAACTCTCGCATAAGTTGAATCTAACTTTAGTTTTCTATAAACTTGTAAAATATAATTTTAGTCTTAGTTTGTGTACAATTGATCTTACAATTTGTGTACAATTGTCAGTGGGAAACATTTATTTAAACTACTTTAAACACTTTTATTGTAGCATTTTCTATAGAACTTAAAGATATGTATACAAACAAATAAAGTAAGCTTATAAAATATATACTTTACATAGTAGGTCCTTTGAGTGATGATTTTTTTTCGTGTTCGATAAACTATATATATTTACTGTATGTATATGCCATATATGTATATCTTATCAATCGTGTAATTAGCTATTTGTAAGAAACTTAAACATACTAACAAAAAAATGACTCGTTTAGCTGCAATGCTGATTTGTTTTAGTAGTATATGTAAAAGTATATATAGAAATATAACTCTGTAGAACTTTGTTATTACTGAGCGCCAAGGAAATTTCAAAAGTTGAAAAAATCAAGTACTAGAAAATTTTATAAAACACCAACTTATAAGTTTTAAGACCTAAACAAAAAGTATTAAAAAATAACAAAATAATCTAGTGTACTTTGAAAAAGCAGTATGTATTAGTTAAACTTATTTTTATAGCTTTTAATACAAATACTTCCTGTATTCACAATGCTTAAATTACGAATTTATACATTAATTTATACTATCCTGGACAAGACATTAAAGTGTATTACTGGACAAGACGTTAAAAAATATCCAAGTGGTGTACGACCCGATAACCGATTGGTTTTTTCGTGCACCAGGTCTTAGGACCAAAAATTTTAAGCGTTTATTTTTCGTTCAGTATATATATTCTAGTGTATTACTCAATAACTGATTTTTTTTTCGTACACCAGGTCCTTGGACCAAAACTTTTGAACGCTATTTCTTTTTTTGTGGTTCGATAAACTTATTTATAGTAGTTAGTTATAGGAACTCATATAGGATTTAAAAAACATATAAAAGTTTGTAAAAATTTTTGTTTTAATTCAGAAATACATCCAGTTGTTATGTGTATATTGGTTAGCAATTTTTAAAACTATTGATTAGTTATTACTTTATTGTCTTTTTATACAATTTTTTTAACCGAAATAAATCTACAATGCTTTTACGAACCATTTTTAAAAACATTTGATGTACTATAGTCATTTATTTACCAATTTTTATTTTTTTTAGTTTAATAAAATATACGATGAAAAAGTGAAACATTACCTCATGACCGTGAGTCCAGAAAATAGCACTATAACTGTGTAGATGTAGAATAAAAATGCTCTGCTCTCTACAAAATTGTTTAAAACTGTATACACTTGACCCAGTTTACTATCTAAACCAGCATGATCATTTACGTTCAAGGAAACTTCGGTGTTGGAAAAATACTTAGTATATTCATGATCACTATCGAACTGATAATTGTACGATGGATGATTACTATCCTTTAAACTAGTATCGTGTCCTGCTTTAAAAAAGCTCATAAAATTGTCAAACATAGTGATTAGTGAATTCACTACCACCATGTAATAATATTTTATTCGGTTTAAAAACATTTTTTTACAAATTACATAATTACTAAACTACTTACGTCATATTTACAGCTATGGTAAATTTAAAAAACGTAACATTTTTTAGCTAAAAATATTAAAAGTTATACAATTTTAATAAAATGTAACCCATACAATTGAATAAAAGCATTTTTAAGTATACATATTAGTTTAGGGAACGGCAGGCTGGAGGTACTCGCGGGCCAAACTTCGAGCTTGAAACATCTTCGCGGGCCGCAATTTTAGTTTTAGTCACACATTTAAAACTGTTTAGTTTTAATCAGTCTGATACGAGAGTCAGCCTGAGTTTTAAATATACATATAGGGCTTATTATTAAAAGGTAAAATTGCGATTTTTGTCTTAATGAAATCACTATCTGTCTAATAAACTAATATTTTAATGCTTAGTAATTTAACTACTTGACTATCAACTGGCCCCGAAACAAACGAGTTTTAAACGTAAATTTAGGTATTTTTTTTCAATTGGCCTTTTCAATCTCCTTTTATTAAATCTTTTTTATAACTTGAATATAATCCTTGTCTACTTAATGTTTAAAACCTATCAATATCTGATAAAACTTCAATATTTCAAATAAACAAACTAAATTTGATAAATTAACTTTAAAATATATACTTGTATCGTATTTAAAAAAGACTAACTTCAAAAATTTACGTTTAAACTTTTCAGTAAACTGTTCATTTTTTAAATACGGCCACATTTTGAGACAAGAAGGTTATTCTAAGTAATCTAAGCTGAATGCTTTAAAATAGAAAAAAAATCATAGGTTAATTAAAATGAATAATGCTAATCCACCACCAATACCATTATTGCTAATATTATTTAGATTACATAAACACTTAACTAGTTGGATAGAAGATATTAAAACAAAATAAACTTTTTTAAAATAAGGAACTTATCTAAACTAGCTTTAAAATCGCAATAAAAAAGTTTTAAGCTAGGTTGATTTTCAAAAATAACGGAAGTACTTGACAACCCTATCTATGATAAAACTAGTAAAAAATATAATAACATAATATACAATTAATAAAAAATCCTGATGTTTCTAGTGTGAAGAAATACTAATAGATAGATAGTTTGTCATTTTAATATTTTAAGTTTAAGCGGTAAAACTAGTAGAGTACTTTTTATCAGGGACGTACAATGGAACAAGTCAAAAAAGAGAACTTTGACCAAAAATCAATTAAACTATTATTTTAGTTTGCCATATCAACATGCTCGCTGGCCACATCCCATTAAAAACAAAAACATGCTCGCGGGCCGCAGATTTACTCTTCAAGGGCCGCAGTTGGCCTGCGGGCCACGTGATGTCGACCCCTGGTTTATATTAACAAAACAAAATTTCCAAACTTAGTTATTTTAGTGTAATGTAAGGGTATTAATTATTTTATTTATTTTAAAGCTTCTATTACAACTTTAACACTGAATTATAAAAAAAGTATTTCTAGTTTTATTTAGCAATACAAATTTTAGATACAAAACTACATTATATTTTTGTTTAATTATTGCCCACAAGCTCTTTATGCCCACAAGCGGTCGCTTCAATGCTTATATACCTTTGTCCGCTTGGTTAGAACGCAACAACGGTTTTTCTCGACTATACCTGCCTGCTAAGTTCTAATAAGGACAAAACTGGTCAAGGATTGTCTCGGATGTTGTTGTTGTTGTTGGACGTACGGTGAATTTCATTGTTTATCTGTATTCTATAAAAAGTAAAGAACAAAATGTAAATATAACTTTTTAAAGTTTAATCCGATATAAAAACAGTTTATATATATTTTTATTTGCAAATTTTTAACATCAAGATGTTGTAGAGTACAGTTATCAGTTTAATGATCAAACAAACAATCAATGTTCTAACGAAAAAAAAACAGTTTCAGTTAAACAGTCAAACGTTTTCTAACAACAAAAGGAAAGCATAAATATAGACTTTAATTATATTATTTTATAGAAAACTATATTATTTGTATAAATAATAAGTTGATAACTATTTCATCAAATGTTTTTGTTAAGTTCAAGAAGATTATCGTGCAGTATTTTTTAACTAAATGTAAAAAATTGAAATTACTAAAGTTAATATAAGTATAACTACGTTAAGCATCTTCGGAATAGTTTTCTCTGAAAGGATGATACTTATGAAATGAGTCGTATGCTGATGTCATATAACGATGATTGCGATTCATTGCGTACAAAGTTGCCATGTCATCTTTGTCGAGCTTAAAATCGAAAACATCCATATTTTCCGTTATTCGCGACGGCGTCACGCTTTTCGGTATCACTGCAATTTGCCTTTCCAAACAAAACCTGAGTGCTATTTGAGCACTCGACTTTCCGTACTTTTTTGCAACTTTTTGAAGTGTTTCATTTTCTAAAAGAATCGGAAAATTTTTAATTCCGAATAGCTTTTGTCTGTCAGCAGTTCCAATGGTACAAAATGAAGTTACGGTGATATTATGCGACTTACAAAGATCAACTAGTTCGACATTGCTTAAATAAGGGTGCACTTCTATTTGATTCACCACCGGAACGTTTTCGCATTCTCGCAGCAACTTTTTTAACTGATAACAATTAAAATTGGATACTCCAAGCATTTTTACTCTTCCGTCAACCTGATACTTCTGTAGATTGTTCCAAACTTCAGTGTAATGCACATCTTCGTAAATTAAAACTTTACCGCTTTTGTCGAATGTTTGGTAGTTTTCTAAACCTAGATATAATTTTTTTTTTACATTTTTTTTTCAAAGTAATTAAAATCTTATCAAAATCTATAAAAGTTATTGTGTAATAGCAAAACTTACCTGAATACAAGCTAGCTTGTGGAAAATGTATGAGAAACAGGTCAATATATTCTAAACCCAACTTTTTCAAGCTCAAGTCTAAGCACTCTTCTATGTGTTCTTTTCTCATAAAGCTCTTCCAGAGCTTAGTTGTCACAAATAGCTCTTCGCGTTTAACTGTTCCGTCTTCAATCTTAGCACGAATTGCTTTGCCAACAGCCTCTAAATTTCCATAACGCCATGCACAATCGATCAACCTGTAGCCTTGATCAATGGCAAACTTAATTGCTTCAATTAAGTCATTGTGGTTTGATTTCGAAGTACCTAAGCCAAGTATGGGCATTTCTTTACCGTTTCTCAATTTTATAGAAGGTACAGATGCCATTTAAATAGTTATTGTGTTAATATAATTCTAAAAGATTAACTTTTAACAGATTAATCTAAGTAAGCCCATTAAAAAAAAAGTTTTTCTATTGTCTTTTTAAATATATTAAACATCGGCGTAAGTCTAACAAAGCTTACAGGACTTATGTACAACTTGAGATGTTCGAATTGGTGTGACAAAACCTTTTTGTTGTTATTTTATTTAAACTAAAGTAATATAAAAAATATTAACATTCTGTTAAACTTATTTCAAATAGATTAATGAATTTATATTCAAAATTTGTATAATTTTAGTTAAGTTCTGATTTTTATCACATACTGTGAAATGAATACATTTAATGTAAACCAAGATTTGAGTTTTAATAACATGTAAAAAGTAACAACTATTTGTTCAAGCAGTTTACTTTTGAAATAAAATCAGAAGTTTTTAGTTATATTTATGTAACACTTTGATATAGGATAGAATAGCATTAAATAGTAATCAAAAAAGTTTACACTTTTTAAAATTTAACTTCTGCATGAAAAGTTTTCAGAAGATACTGGTAAAAGATATAGAACGATTTTTTAAGAAGTTAATCCCCAACACACAAAAAATTGTTTATATAAAACACATAAAGAATTAAATAAAAGAACAATAAAACATTTACTGAGTAGATTATGATTTAAACAATAAACATAAGAGGTTTTTGTAGTCGCTTTTAGCATTTTAAATTACACTTTTTGGATTAAAAACGTACAAAACTCTGGATATTTAGAACACGTCTTAAGAAAAAGTTATTCATTTGAATTACTCAAAGTTTTTAGATTGTCTTTATCAAGTCTTTATTATCTCAGGTTATGTTTCTATTCAGATAAATAACAATAAAAATAAACTTATGTCAACCCAACAAAAAAAATTAGTAAAAACTAAAAAGTATGTGAACATTATTAAACAAAAACTAACCATTTTCTAGCTTTGTAAACAAGTATACTAAACAAAAGGGCCTAAATCTCGGAGCAAGTTATAATTTCTATTAGAAAAAAAGACTATGAAAATTTTTTGTATTCTAACAACTATATTTTTAAATGATTCTTATAAATTTTAAAGACTAAAAAACAAAAACATCGGCGAAAATATGCAGAGCAGAAGCTTGAAATTTCGTATGCCGTGAGACAAGCTCAAATTTGACAAAGGGTTGATCGTAACAATTCGATCATCAGACCACAAGTCTTCGGTAGACTGAGACCGGTTTCGATTTTTAATGCTTTTAGAATTTATATAAAGTTTTTTTTATTTCAGATATTTTTTAACCAACTCTATTTAAGTTATGCTGGTTATCAATGTTTTTAAATTTTGTGAAAAGATTTACTAAAAATTATTTACTTATCGAAATCAGAAACTAAAAGCTTACAGCTCCTATTGTAAATTTTAAGAAAAAAGTTCAACTTAAGTTTGAATCTATAAAAACTGTAAATATTTAAAAAAATTAACAAATAAATTTATATACAAAGCAAACGATAAAAAGTTAAACAATGTTACAGCTGAAAGGAAAAAAAAAGTTGTAAAAACCAAAAAAAATGTTTTTAAATAATATTGAACTAACTATTTCATTTTTTTAAACAACTTGTTTTAAATAAGATGGAGCTTTTTCATAAATTGCTTTACTATATATCAATTAAAACACTTTTACATATTATCAAACATGTTACTGTGACTAATTTTAAGTTTTAAAATACTTTTGTGTTACATTTAATAAGTAAGAAGTTAAATATTAACTTATATATAGGTAAATACGTAATAAAAATATTAAAGCAGAAGTTTTATTATATAAATACTTTTATTAATAAAATACTATAAATTACTGATAGCAAAAACAAGCTTTTTTTTGAATAAGTTTAAAATTAAAAAATGTTATTATCTTCTAGAAAGTATTAAAGTACAGCTTTTGTTAGCTTTGAACAGTCTATATAGAGTTGAAATAAAACGTATTTCTTCTAAACTCTGAAAAATAAGTTAAAAATTCAAGCTAATTATTTATTTTTTGTAAAAATTATTACCTTTTCATTAAACATTTAATATTCAATCGAATTTAAAATAAACTTATTAAAGCTTTTCTAAAAAAAATACAAACTGCACCTCGTTTCTTTATAAAATTCCAAGATTATTATCTCTAGAACTTCTGTAATTTAAGTTTTTCTATAAAACTGTTTTATATTAAAACAAGTGTAAAATCAAATATTTAAATCTTTAAAAAACTGTAGACAAATTAAGTTTGTCAGTATGCTAAATCTAATGAGTGTTACATAATTCCTAAAGGTATTTTTTGTTATCCATAAATTATTTTAAATAAATTACTAAAAATGACTAAGGTTTTGTTCTGTTTTATACTAAAACTAAATTCAAAAAGCTTCATACATTGAAAAAAATTATCATAAACGAAAAAGTAATTTTTGTTAAAAGTATAGTGTAGCTTTTACATTCCTTTGAAAGCTTATAAACCAACAAGTATGTGAAAACAATTGTTTGTTTGATTTTTGGATATGTTATGTTAACTAATGCATTAATTGTTTTTATTGCAGCTTATTACACATTGATAGGTGGGTAGCACTGTAACTTAGTCGTGTGTAGGTGTTAAAAAACCATAAATATATAAACAAAATTGTACATAATTTTTAAAGCAAAAAACAGTTATACTATGTAAATAAGCTATATTATAGTTCTAACTTATTTTACTTAACAAGATAGAGCAAACTAAAACACATATATTTTTAAATGGACTATCCTTTATGTGTTCCTATTTTTAAGTTGTAAAAAAGTTTGCAACTTTGTTTTTTTAACCTTAAAAGTAAATTACTTATAGTGAAAATAGTGTTAATTTTTATTGCAGTGAATTATAAAACTTTGTAATAAAACTTTAACCCTAAATCAGATCGTTTAGTTATCATTCTTTTTTGTACTTACTTATTTAGTACTTTTTAGTTTTGTACTTAGTTATTTTTTACATGCTTATTATTGATTGTAATTATGCTTATAGTATGTTAAACATTTTAGTTAAGTTTTTAATAACCAAATAAAACTGTTTTTATTTTAAACATATGCGAAAATGTAAAAAATAGTTTTCTTCAAACACAGATAAAAATTTTATCTTTTATTAATGTTTTTCTATTGCGAGAAAGCTAAAATTTTTGTATAAAAATAGTGTTCTCGATTATTGACATAAACTATTAGTACCACAGGTTGTGATCATTGTAATTGATATATTTTTTTTTATAGTATTGCTACTAGATTACTTATGTATATATTATAACCACAAGTTTGGTTGTAAAAGTCGTGCTTAAGTTTTTTTATAAATTTATATTATTATAACTTTTCATGGAAGTTTAACAACCTACTTAAATACGTTTAACAAAAATATTGTCGTTTGCATCATAATTTTATCATAGTTTTTTGGAGGGTATGAAAGCTGTATGTTTTAGTGTAAAAAATACAAAACTTTAGTCAATTTAGGTTTTTTGTTAAAAACTTTATAATCTTATTATGATTAATAAATTATATCTTAGAGAGCTAGTAAAAAATATTTAGTTCATAAGTTTTAAACTCTCTACAGCCTTTTGAAAGTTGTCAAAGGCAATACTTAAGTCATAATATTTTAATTCAAAAAATTGGAATATTATTGTATAAAATTATTATTCAACTACTTTAAATTGTTACAAAAGTTTTTTTTTTCTACATCAATAGTCATTTAAAAAGTTTTAAAAAGAAAAACATCTATTTTTAAAGTAGTTTTTGTGGTTTTTCTTACGCAGCTACTTATAAATTTAGTTAATATTTAACTTATTGCCTGTAAAATGTAACACAAAAGAGCTTCATAAGTTTGTGTTCTCGTTAACAAGTAAATCAATGTTTTTAATTCTGTTCGATATATATATATATATTTATGTGTATATATATATATATAGAATTAAGTTATTTAACTTAATAAATTAATTTTTTTCACACTGAGCCCACCTTAATTTTTGCACAAGCCGTTTTGCATGATTTTTGATGGTTTAAAAATTACATCATAATCTATTTATGAAAAAATTTTTAACTTTCATTTGTGACTTTGTTCTGTGCTTTATTTTAAACTTGTTTTGAAGCTGGTGAGTGCATAGGCACGAAACTCGAGTCCTTTGAGTTTTGCATCTTTAAATAAACCTTTATATATATATATATATATATATATAGAATTAAGTTATTTAACTTGATAAATTATATCTCCTATTATATTAAATTAATATAAATTATTAATTATATTAATTATAAATTATTAAATAATATAAAATATTCACACTGAGCCCACCTCCCAAGTTTTACATCTTGAGATAAACTTTTTTTTATATATATAGAAGTAAGTTGATTAACTTAATAAATTAAATCTTTCACACGGACCCCACCTTAAGGTCTTTATTAATAAAAACGTTTATTTCAAAATGTAAAACTTGAAGAACTCGAATTTCGTGCCTAGGCACTTATCAACTTCAAAACAAGTTCAAAATAAAGCACAAAACCTATATATATATATATATATATATATATAGTTTATAAAACGACAAAAATACGCTCAAAATGTTTTGTTGTAGGACCTGGTGCACGAAAAAACCTTTAGGTTATCGAGTCGCACACCACGGATACTTTTTAACGTATTATCCAGAACAAGAGTTTTACTTACATGAAACTATTTGTAATTTTTTATTTTCAAAAACTTTAAAAAATGCTTCCAGCACAACAATAATAAAACTAATAAAAACTTCGAAAGGGAACAGTTTCAGACAAGCTATGATTAAATCAAAAATTTTAATAACCATTCAATCGATAAAATAAAGAAAATGGAAAAAAAGTGCATGAAACTATGATAAATAGGTTGTTGTAAAGAAAGACCTCTCGACAATCAAACTACTACCATTTGCTTTTTAAACTTTTCTTTGAGCAATTAGGTTTGTAATAACAAGAAATAAAATAAAAACGTTTACCTTAAGTACAACCAAAAAAATGTTTTTTTTACAAATAATGAATTTTAGACAAAAAGTGTTTGGCGCCTTTTAAAAAACCTACTAACAGTATGACTTCCCTATGCTTTTTATATTTATACTTTTTTTCAGCAATTGTTTTAATTCTCCTTTTATCAAACTCTTTTTTTTGTGCATAAAAATAACTTTCCTATTACTGGAATAACATCTAATGTAATCCACTAAACTTCAGGTTTATATTTCTTCCCAATAATTTTAGATACAAAAAGTTTTTTTAAATAATATTAATCGATTTTAATTTTTTTAATTAGTTCATTATTTACATTATAAGTTTATCAGAATAGTACATAATTAAAAAATTCTTTGAGTTTATTTAACATTTTAAAACATGTTAATACAAATAGTTTGATAATTTGTTGC
The DNA here is from genome assembly GCF_965202585.1 of Thalia democratica. NCBI lineage: Eukaryota > Metazoa > Chordata > Thaliacea > Salpida > Salpidae > Thalia > Thalia democratica. The sequence continues at coordinate 69,255,630 of NC_139165.1, forward strand.
TGTTTTGTTATATATAGTATTAAAACGTATATATTTAGTTTATATCAAAAGTTTTTATTTAAAAGTGAAAGTAGTATAACTATGAACACAAGCTTAAATAAGTACAAGACATATTATGTATAAAAAGTTAATAATCTTCTGTAAACCGGCTAAGCTAAATAATATAATATTTGGTATACTTTTTAGCTGTGTTTATACAAATATTAGTTATGTGATTAGGATTTTATTCAATGTTTTTGTTACTGAATTTGATTTAAACCTTTTTTAAATTAAAATTTTAGAGTCATACGAGCATAAAAACTAACTCTACAAAATGAAATCTATACCTTCTATAAAATTGATAAACGGTAAACAAATGCCTATACTTGGCTTAGGTACTTCGAAGTTAAACCACAATGACTTAATTGAAGCAATTAAGTTTGCCATTGATCAAGACTACAGGTTGATCGATTGTGCATGGCGGTATGGAAATTTAGAGGCTGTTGGCAAAGCAATTCGTGCTAAGATTGAAGACGGAACAGTTAAACGCGAAGAGCTGTTTGTGACAACTAAGCTCTGGAAGAGCTTTATGAGAAAAGAACACATAGAAGAGTGCTTAGACTTGAGCTTGAAAAAGTTGGGTTTAGAATATATTGACCTGTTTCTCATACATTTTCCACAAGCTAGCTTGTATTCAGGTAAGTTTTGCTATTACACAATAACTTTTATAGATTTTGATAAGATTTTAATTACTTTGAAAAAAAATGTAAAAAAAAAATATATCTAGGTTTAGAAAACTACCAAACATTCGACAAAAGCGGTAAAGTTTTAATTTACGAAGATGTGCATTACACTGAAGTTTGGAACAATCTACAGAAGTATCAGGTTGACGGAAAAGTAAAAATGCTTGGAGTATCCAATTTTAGCTGTTACAAGTTGAAAAATTGCAACGAGAATGCGAAAACGTTCTGGTAGTTAATCAGATATAAGTGCACCTTTTTATATCGCTGTTACTTCATTTTGCACCATTGGAACTGCTGATAGACAAAAGCTATTCGGAATTGAAAATTTTCCGATTCTTTTAGAAGATGAAACGCTTCAAAAAGTTTCAAAAAAGTACGCAAAGTTGAGTGCTCAAATAGCACTCAGGTTTTGTTTGGAAAGGCAAATTGCAGTGATACCGAAAAGCGTGACGCCGTCGCGAATAACGGAAAATATGGATGTTTTCGATTTTAAGCTCGACAAAGATGACATGGCAACTTTGTACGCAATGAATCGCAATCATCGTTATATGACATCAGCATACGACTCATTTCATAAGTATCATCCTTTAAGACAGGGGTTCCCAACCAGGGGTGCTCGCACCCCTTGGGGGTGCGAAGCAGCATTCTAGGGGGTGCGAGATGGCTTTCCATTTTTGAATGATAAATAAGGACATTTTTACTCTCTGATAAAATTGTTTAAGTTAAAAAGTACAATTTGTTATAAAAAGAAGTTGGCCTAATTTTCGGAACAAATTAATTTTAGTAATACGTCATAGAGCAAGAGCGCTTTTCTTTTAGTAAACTCATTTTATTAATTTTATTTAATAGCTGTTAGTTAAGAATTAACATTTCAGTAAAGCTTTCTTAGAGTTTTACACCTGTGAATTTTAATCATCTATTCTTTAAATATTTTATTTTCTTAACTGGCCATTAGTTGTTTAAAACAGTTTATGAGCTAGCATCTATTTTGATTGAAATACTTAAATAAAAAATAGTATCTTCAGCAGGCTTTTTATTAGCTGTTAAGAACAGGTTCTGTTAAGTCTATTACATTTATAATGTTATCTTCTTTTAAGCTTAGTTGTGCAGAAAGTGGTGCTTAAAGATTTAACATCAGTAAATTTTAAAGTTCACAGCAATTACTGTATGTTATACCATTTAAGAAAACTTGTTTTTAGTTTAGTGAAACCAATTTTTATAGATCAGCAAAAGTATTCAACGCATCAACTTTATTTCTATTCATTCCTTTTTTGAACTTAAAACATTTACCTTTTTCAATCTACTTTTTTCTATTTATGTTGTAAGCCAGGGGCGTAGCGTGGGGAGGGTCACTGGCGCATGCGTGCCACCCTAAAAAAGAAAAGAAGTAAGAAAAAGAATGTAATATTTTTATCCTTTATTGTTTACTTTTTCTGCTTAATTTCCCTTTTTCAACTATGTTTATCTAGTATTAGAAAAGTTAAACGAAATTTTGAATACCAGTTAGTGACAAGTTAGGGAAGTTATCCAATATACCGATGTTGATGAAAAACTCCACAAGGAAAAGTTTTATAACTTCATTAACTTCATAAGAATTTAGACTCAAAAATACGCAACTAATTTGTGCACCGCTGTAGTATACGTTATGACAGATTTTTCTACAAAAAGTTTACAAAAATATGTCAAGCTTAAAGAAAAATTAAACAACTTTACATTTTCTTTTATATGCTACAATAAATGTTAAGACTACTGCTAGTTTTCTGGTATTTATTTTTGTAAACATACAAGAAAAAGCATGTCGGCCTATGAGAAATAAACTTTGTTTGTAATTTTTATTTTAAACAAATACAATCAGATGAATTAAATTTAAAAAATATACTTTTAACTATTTTACAATATGTAATAAATTGTAGTACCAGTTATAAAGTTGGACTATTTTAACTTATGCGTAACTTTATTTAAATTAAGTGCAATGAGGTTTTGTTATCACTGTTGTATTGTATATCAAAGAGATTGATATTTTTTCGTAAATAAAAAAGATACTATCGTTTTATTGAATATACTCATTTTTAAAGATATAAAGTTTACTGTAAGTAGTAAAATCAATTTTTATTTAGTAAGTTTACATGTGTGCAAGTATAAGTAATTCTAAAGAAATTTATACTTTTTTGTAATTAGCTATAAAAAGATCTTTTTATAAGTAATATAATTGAAATAAATTCATTAAGTAAAATAAGTTCGAAGTAAGTGTTTTTTAAAATACTTATATATTACAAAATTAAACAATTAAAAAAGTTTTAATTTAGGGGATTTTTTAAAGAAAAAAATTTGTGCACCGCTTGACCAAAATATTACGCTACGCCACATTTGTAAGCATACAAACTTTTTTCGTATTTGCTTTTATACATATCTTTTTACAATTTGAGACTTAATATATTTTAACTTTTAAAAATCTTAATTATTTTGAAACCTCCTAGCTGCTAATATTTTTAAAAATAAAACATTACATAAGCTTAACATAGAACAGCTAATTTTTATTTTTTAAGTACACATATTCATAACAAATGTATAAAAAGTTTAGTTTTAAGTGTAAGCCTAATATTAATTTCTAGTGCTTTAAGTGAGTTCTAGTATTTTTTTAAATCCTAAAAAACTAAATGACAAAGATATAGGCTGGATCATTGTTTTTGTATAAATTAAAGAAATGATAAAACTTGTTCGAATATAATTTGTTACATTTTTAAATTTCCAAGTATTTTATTTTTGTTAACATAGTACTATCATAAAAAATAAAATACAAATTTTTAATTAATGAAATCAATGATTTTATAATTAAATTATTAATAAATAGTAATAGTGTAAGGGGTGCGAGATCAAATTAAGAGACTTTAGGGGTGCGGGGCATCAAAAAGGTTGGGAACCACTGCTTTAAGAGAAAATAAGTTAATAAAATTAATATAATGCCTAAGATACTTATCTAATTTTAGTAGATTCGAATCACAATTCACTATATAACATTTGTTGAAAATTACTAAATTAAAGTCTTGTTAAACTTAATATAAACATTTTAAGTTTTAATTATTCGAATAATTTTTTGTTTAAAATAAAACACTTAACTTTGGGTATGAGTTAAAAACATTTTCATTACATAAAGTTAATAAAAATTATTACTGTAATTAATATATATATTAATATTCGTGTATACATATGTACTTACTTTGTATATATTAATATAGTTATATAAAAATAACAAACTATACAGTATCCTTCTTTTATTACACTAACACATGTTTCTGTGTGTTAACGGATTAACACACTTCAACGGAGCTATGAAATGAAGGAAGTATTTGTCTTTTACAGAGCTCCGTTGAAGCGTGTTAATCTGTTAACACACAGAAACATGTGTTAGTGTAATAAAAAAAGGATACTGTACAACTTGTTATTATTATTATTATTATATTTTCCAGTGAACTTGTTTCGCTAGGATCTTTTGTTAACAAACGCTTAAAATTATATTTTGAATAGTCATAATTTTATAAATACTTTATTTTGATACGTAATAATATAATACATACATAATATACATATATAATGTTTTTTATTATATACTTATATATATTACTATTATACATGTTATGTTTCATTCTCAAACCTGTTTGGGTGCCTCTTATTCCACCTTACTGTGTTTATCATATTTTTTAGTGTGTAAACTTCTAACTATAATTCAAAGCCTATAATCAAATCACTGATAATCCATACTTGTTTACCTTCTACGCATAAGGATCTACTAGAAGTTTTATTTTTACTGAGGTTTTACACTTAGCACATTGTAACTTTACATTTATATTAAACATAAGTCGTTAATAATTTTATACATTTAAAACATTTGTATAAGCTCAATTCAGTTTCCGACTATTTTTTTAAATAACTTTTATACTCTGCATATGTTTTTTATCATAGTATAGTGACGTAATTATTAATCAAAACTATAATTACTTAACACTAGTTTTAGTTTTATATTTAGTTTCTTTTTGGACCTGATGATAGTAGTTGTTTTAATTTTTTTTTACTTAACTTTTATTGTGACTATGATCGAATTAATTAAAAGATAAGTATATAGCATTTTTTTTAATTTGTTTATTAGATTTATTAATTAACAATTATTGTTTTTTTTCTTATTCTATAACAGTCGGATTATAAAACATGTATTGTATCTAAAAATGACTTTCAATCTATAATAACTATGCTTACCCTTAGTAAATACATGTACTCACCTACATTGTCTTCTATCATTTTCTTGCAGTATATATACTTTAAAGAATTCCGTTGAAGAGTGTTAACCTGTTCAGCACACATAAATATTATTAGGAGTCTAATAAGCACGAAGGGTCAAATATGCACCAAGACGCTTTTGAACGAGTTACTTTTTACTATCACTCAAACCCCTAACCCTTACTCTCAGTCGGTAATTTTTTTAAAACTCAATTTTTATTAATTTTATTATTTGATTAATAACTTTTATTAGGTATTATTATTATTATATATTTTTTTCTATCACTGTTACCCCTAACCCTTACCCTCGGTCTATACCTTTTTTTGTTTCTGTTTTTTTATTAGTTTAATATTATTTTTTTATTTTCATGTTATTTAGTTTATTGTTATACTTTTTTTACTGTAACTGTTACCCCTAACCCTTGCCCTCGGTCGGTAACTTATTTTTTTAACAACAACAGTAAATTTGAATCAGTTATTCTTTCTATTTAACGTGAGTGCTTTGTTTATATTATAATTTGTTGTTTTGTTGTGTATTTTAGTTTACTTTACTTGTTTTAGACTTAATAATTACAAATATTGTATAGTTTTATAAAAGTCGGATTTAATGTTAAGTAATTTACCTAATATTAACTATTATCTGTAGAAATTATTTTATTTTAATGAAAAAGATGTATACACCCACTTTATTCTATGCTTATATTCTTTCATTACAGTAATTATTTTTTTACAGAACCCAGTTGAAGTGTGTTGATTCGTTAACACACAGAAGCATATGTTGGTACAATAAAGGAAGATTACTGTACAATTTGTTTTTATTTATATTCCAGTGAAGTTATTTCACTAGGACCTTTTGTTAGCAAACGATTAAACCTATATTTTGATTAGGTTTTTTTATTTTATTAATTTTCTACTCTCGAGCAAAAATTACCTTCCGTGCAAAAGTGATTCTCCGTGCCAAAGTGTCTTCGTGCGAAAGTTTCCCTTAGTGCATATTTGACCCTTCGTGCAAAAATGTCCTGGTGCTTCACTGGCCCGTTCCCCATAAATATATGTCATTTTAATAAAAGAAGTACTGCGTAAGTTGTTTTTGTTATATAATATAAATAATAACACTTTTGTTAAAATCATTTGCGATTTTTTTTTTTAATTTCCAAGGAAATTGAAAACACTATAAATTTGAACAAAAAAAATTTTAACATATTTTTTAAAACAAATGTTATGGCAATAAAGTTTACATAAGCTGTAGTACTAACTTATTTTACTTTAAAAGTTAAAGCAAACTAATATACATAAAAATACACAGCTTTTTAATAGACTATCATTTGTATATTTATTTCTAAGAATGTCCAAAACATACGTGAATTTTATATAAAAATTTAAATAGTAAATTTCATGAAATCGAAAATAAATCAAACTCTACTACGGTGCATCATTAAACTTCTAATAAAAATTAACATCCTGGGCTAGATTGTTTAGTTTTTAAACTATTACATATTTGCAATTATTTTAAGTAATTTGTATAGAGTCTTAAATAAGTTTTGTTATATTTTCAACTAATAATTGTATCATACTTTAAATAATTCCACAGCTGTAAAAAATACAGCTTTAAAACTTTTTATACAAAAAAAAATCTTTTTTTAAATTTAATTTTTTACAAAAAACATTAGGTTGTACAATACTGAATTAATTTATAAGTAATAAAATTTTTGGTGTAAAAGATTATAGCTGACGTATGTTATTTACTGTATTTAAACTTTTTTCTTTTAGAATTTTTTAGCCTAATGGTACTGAGTCACAGTACTACTGACTACCAAAAAATTTTAAGAAAAAACCAAGCTTATCAAAAGTGACTAAAACTATAAGTAAATCTTTTTTTTTTGTTTATAGCACTTTAAACTAAATTTGTAAAGTAGTTTAAGACATGTATAATCGGGTGCTTATTTTTTCGGCCACTTTTAATTTTCTGGCTGGAAAAAATTATTTTGTGATTTGGAAATATCATAAAAACCACCCCAATGCAAAATGTATGGGATCCAAAAAATAGGACTTTGGAGTTTTAAGCTAAAACTTTTTTTACATGTGGCTAATTATCACACAAACACATTAAGAACAATTTGAAACGATTTAAAGAAAGTTTTATGGTGGTATTTCTTGTTTTTTGAATAAAAGTCTGGAAATTCAAGAAAACTTACAAAAAGTGATAAAAACTACATAAAATTAAGAAATGCCACAATAAAATTTTCTTTAAACTGTTTTAAATTGTTCTTAATGTGTTTGTGTTATAATCAGTCACATGTAAGAAATTTTCAGCTTAAAACTCCAAAGTCCTATTTTATGGATCCCATACATTTTGCATTGGGGTTCTTTTTAAAAAATCGGACTTTTCTAAGGTGAAAGTTTCTTCAAATCATCTAAAGTTTTGCAAAGGGTGTTTTTATGATATATCGAAAAAACAAACTTTTTCTAGCCGGAAAATAAAAAGTGGCCGAAAAAATAAGCACCCTAATGTATAAGTCAAACTTAAATGACTAATCGTTTCTTTTACAAGATCAACGTCGAAAAAAAAAGCTTAACTTTATTATAAACTACGCATGCGTTCCATAGTACCTTCACTGAACCAAATTAAACTTTTTTTTAACAAATCAAATTAGATTTATTTTAAAGCTATAAAAATTAATTGCAGAATAAAAATTATTTAAACTTTGAAAATGAAAACAGTTTAGCTTGGAGCCGGTATTTTAATAAAAGCTTAGTTAGTTTACAATCAGCATAAAGCAAGGTTTTTAAAGGGGGCGAATTTAGCTCAAAAAATAGATAACTAAACTTGTATAGTGTCAACAATTAACTTACACTAGATATTCTGAGTGTTGTTAAGGAGAGTAAAAAAATAGGTCTAGATGTTCTGGGTTCGTAATGAACAGTTAAAAAAGCCTTAGGGATAATTGACGAGAAACTTAAAACTTGTACTAGGTACTCTGAGGCTATTCTGTTGGGCCCTGATTAAGGGCCGATTATTTTCAAATTTCTGCCATAAGGGCGATTATGGAATAAATTTTAAGAATAAACTAACGAATATTACTTTAACAAGAAAAAGTGTACTTAAAGTCTTGATTATAACAAAACTCAGTAATAAACTAGTACATAAAAATGGTAAAAATTTAATCTGTGTATTTAAAAAAAATCTTAACACTGAATACAGTATTCTTTTCAGTAAATCGAATGTTAAAACAAAGTCAAAAAGGAAAAAAAAAACTCACGGATGAAAAGTGTTAGGCTTTTTATTTTAAGTACATTTCAAGATTAGAATTAAACTAAATAGTTTTTAAATCATTAAACCAATTGATAAGGAATATATTAAAAACTTTAATAATAAATCTGTTTTTTTTAAAACACTAAAATAAATAACACGTTCTGTTGTTATTTTTCAAAATTCTAAAGTAAGCGAAATGTGTTAAAAGAATTATAATACAAATAAAGGTAAATGATAGAATTGAAACGGTTTTAAAAGAGTTCAGACTATTTTGAAAAGTTTTTTATGTAAAATACTTATAATATAAAACTAGTTTTGAAAGAGTATTAGGTCTTTTATTAAACAGCTCATTATTTTAGACTCACTTCATGAAAAATGAAATAATATCTTAAAATGTGGACAACTACAATATTTTAAGTGTATTGTATCTTCTTCATAGCACAATGTTAAGAAGTTTATTTATCGAAAGCTTACAGTTTTAATGTAATGCATTAAACATGCCCTACTTAAGAAAATTACAGAAATTTGTACTTACTACTCAGCTAATAAGTTAAATTAGCAGAATGACATTATTGTAAACCACAGTTATACTTTGTCTTTTTATCAAATTAACTTATTTAATTTAAAAACTAATTACATTTAACTTTAATTCTTGCTTAACTATATATTAAAACAAGACTAGATTTTGCATTATTATTTTTTAATAATAAGGTAATTTGAAACTTCAAACCATGTCTAGCACTACAATAATAAAATGAACAAGCTTTTTTTTGGTTGAATACATTTTTTTGAATTTCATAGAAAAATGTATTATAAACCATAGTTGAAAATCAAACTAATTTCATTTACAAAGTTACTCAAGCATGATATTTCAAACTTATAAATTACGAACTTTTAATAAGTATTCAATATTCGGAGATCTTTAATTTTGTTAACCCTGGTATAAAATGAACTAAAAAACACTTAGCTTTATATAGTGCAGTTGTCGGCTCTCGGTAGACATTTGTTAGTCGCTGCTTAAATTTCAGAAATGAAAACCTTTTCAAAGGGCAGTTTTAGTATAGGTTAAAAAGTGACTTTTTTTTATGATTTTAAATTATGTTTTTTCAAACAAAAATACAATGTAGCACAATAAACCATTGAATTACAATTTGGGGTGCGTTAATTTTTTTTTTCAGTTTACTGTGCACATATTTTGATTCCCTTGATTAGCAAAACAGGATAAATTCTCGTGGGCGAGACCCATTTAAATAAGAAAACCTTCGCGGGCCGTACTTTGCCGACCGCTGTTATAAATCAAGCTAACAAAAAACCCTGTAAGTTCACTAGTCATTTTACAACATTTCAAAGTTTAAATTCTTTAAAATCACTAGAACTATAACATACTTGAATTTTTAAATACCACTAATCATTATCTATGCAAACTTTTACTTAAAGTGATGATTCTAACTTTTTTTTCTGAATTTTTTCAAGATCGTACAGACTAAACCTTATATTCTTTTTCACATGTTACTAAATTTAATTTATAGTGATTTTTTTTCAGAGTTATCAGATATACCAAGAATCTATATCTATATATATCAGACATATTTAACTTTTTTATGATTTGTTTTCATTTGAGCTATTTTTTAAGTAAACTTTCAGAAACAAAATGGTGTCACAAACATTAAACGTATGCAAACTATAAACTAAATTAGTAGTTCTAGCGTTATTTTACAAATTTAACTGATTATTACTTTTTTTATTTACAAAAACCTGGCTACAAAAACGTTTAACTTAAACAAAAAATTGAAACATACAAAAATTTATACATCAGCATATGAGTCGGTAGGCATTTCGTAGTAGCGAGCCAAATTTCGATAACAACACTTCATGGGCAGTAGTTTTAGTTATAACTTTACTTTTTTTTACTCATCGTTCTATTTTTTTCAACAAAACACTACGTGGCCTTTTATTTTACTCTTCATTTTATTTATTTCAATAAAATACTATGTAACAAAATAGTTATAAATTATTACAAAATTAGAAGCATTGATTTTTTTGTAGTTTAGTGAGCACAGATTTGATTACTTTGAAGACCATAGGTCAAAACTGTTTAACAAATAAAACAATCCTAATTAGCGAATGCAAAAACAACGATTGGTTAAAATATGAAAGAGAAACGTAAACCTATCTAATAAAACCTCTTGTAACTTAAACTAACGCAAAAATCATAAATTTTTCTAATTTATCTACTAATACAACTTACAAAACTAAACAATTTTTTAGCGCTGTAGTTATTTTAATATTATTAAACTTTCTGGGAAAATATTGTAACATTAAAAGTACACTCAAAACAACAACCATTTACTTATTCATTTATTCAAACTTGTTTTACACTCAGTTATAAGACAGAGGTCGACAAAACACACTCTGCAGCTCTTGATACTCGAACAAAAGTTCTTAAATTTTGTTTATAAATTTAAAAATGAAGTTTAGTTTATAAATAGATCACTTACTTAATTTATCATCAAAAAAATATTTAAATTATTAGACTTTAAGCAAATTAGCTTAATAATAAAAGTAAACTAGGCTTGTAATAGAGTTACTATACAAAATAATTTAAATAAGTTTTGAAATGACCACATTAATTTTTTTATTTAGTTTGATAAAGCGTTTAAGCACTGGTGTCCAAAACCAAATAATCCTGACAGTAGTTTTTTTTTAAATTAGCTTACAGCTTAAAATTAAATATTATCAAAAAGAGACACTAGACAAAACTATTTACATAAAGTATTCACTTACCATTTAAACATTTTAAATGTAAAAACATATGCTGAAATTTCTTACAAACTATACACAATCTCTTAATTATACTAATATTTAATACTAATACTTAATATTTAATTACTAACTGTTCAACTAAACAAAAATAACTGCATGAATAATAAACCACAAGGCTAAAATAAAAACTTTCAAATTTATTTAGCAGTAAGATAAAATGATTACTTATTATTTGTGTACTTATTTACATTTTAGTTGAACGAATATTTTTGCTTATAAGTTTAATTTTCTTTTTACGAGTCTGTCATCAAAAATCTAAAATTGACAGTTCCCACCAATTGATACAGTTACCTTACTTTTAAACATTTTTAGCTTAAAGACTAACAAGGCATTATAGTACGAACAAACTTTAAAATGTCAAAAACAACTGATATACTTCAAGTTTTAAAACTTCTTCATATTATAGTAACCAGAAGGATCTATGAAGTTGGCATATATAATTATTAGTTCCAGAGGAAAAAGCACGCTATATATTATATAAAAATATATATATTTAAGATGTAATAAGTATATAATAACTTAATTAAGTACTTTTTACACAAAAAATTTTTAATTAACTTCTTTCTTTTTTTTGAAAAGCTCTACTATAAAATTTTTCACATTGTGATATTTGAACAGCTATAAGGTTACACAAATCAAAAAAAAAACCTAATGCTATTTTAAAGATTCAAGTAGGGTAACTTTTCAAGTCGGCAGGTCAGATTTACTAGAAAAAATTCTTCGCCAGCCGCATTATTTTGTAAAATTGCACTAGAAAAACTATAAGAAGTACAATTGGAACAAATTAGTTATTTATTAAGCAGTACTGTGTAATAAAACTTAAATTAGGTGCACAATTATTATTACAAAGCAGAACTTTAATTGGTCTACAAAATGTATTTTGGGCTAAAAAAATACGTCGTTGGCAAGATATTTACCCAGAGATTAGGTCTTATAATAACTTAGTATTAAACTTTTTTAAGTTTTTGATCTCTTTTAAAATAATATAATCGTAGCAGTAAAAAAGTTAAAAAACTTATAAACGTAAAACAAACTGTAAACAAAACAAAAGTAAAACGTACCACTAAATGTTTGTATGATATAAAAAATGACAGTAAAATTTAAGTTTATCTTGTCCGAATCTGCTGTGAACTTCAAAAAAAATATCACCGTACTACTATCTTACTCCAGTTTACTAACTAAAATTTTGTTTTAAATATAAACTTTCTTTGCTTAGTGGTTTATTAACATAGTAATTGCAAAAAACTAATAAATAACAAAGATTGAATTTAAGTTTAGGGAATACTTTGAAGAAACAAGGCAGTCTACAAAATATTTAAACAAAGTTGTAATTAATGTCTATTATATTTAGTTTTGAAAACACTAAATTTTAATATTTCTCAAAACTAGATCTTCTTAGAAGTACATTTTTATAGCAAAAAGTAAAATTTTAAAGTTATAAATTAATTGCTATTAAAAAGTAAATTAATAAAAGTACTATTTCGTTTCATATTTACCACATAATGCCATCAAAAAATAATGCTTTTCAAAGCTCGATTTTTCAGTTGTGCAAAAATTTAATTCAATATATTTCTTTTAAGTTTATATTTGAACAAACACAGATTAGTAAATGGATATTTTAATATAAAAGTTTGTCAATAAAACGAGTTGTATTATTACATTTAAGCACAACTTCGAAAAAAAAATCTTAATTAAAGTATTCAGAAACAAAGTTTTAGGCAATCAAAACAGAATTAATATTCACTGTATCATGATTAACATATTAAGCATTTATGTTAGCAATAACGAAATTATATAAATGCATAACTCAATTCAATGAAAATAGCATAGTGAGGGCAAGAATTATAAAGCACCAAAAAAAAAAGGTCAAGTTTTAACATAAAAGGTCAGGACTTACGTATTGAAAGGATGTCAAAAAGACAGTCCAGTATATCTTAGAACCTGCCAACTTACGATCACAATGTATCATGAAAGGATACAACTCAAAAAGTGTTAACTTGTATAAATATTTCATTCAAAAAACAAGTTTTTGACTTATACAGACTTATAATGAAGTGTTATGAAGTATCTTATTAATTCCTTAGTTACTGAATACTTAGATTTAACTTTTTTAAAAACAAAACACAACTTTTAATACCAAGAGCAAAAAAAAAGAACGTTTGTTTAGGTTATAAAAATGTTTTAACATCCAAAATCACATAATTTTTTCAAGTTTCAACCTACTGTTTCATCAAGCCGTCAATGTTCACTGGAAGCTCGGATATTTTGGTTTGATAGAAGTTCTGAATATCCTGGAGAGTTCCAAAGTCTTCAGGAGTGATAAAATTGATCGCAACTCCTTTGCGACCGAATCTTCCTCCTCTTCCAATCCTGACATATGAATTAAAAATATTAAATGTCAAGTAGTTTGCGACCAATAATCAAATAATATTGAAAATTCTATAGTAAACTGACAAAAAAACATTAGATATACCCTACTACTAAGCTGCGTTTCCACTAAAAAGCAACTGCAAAACAGAAAGAATAATTGAAACATTTAGCATAAAAAACAAGACATAAAAAATTCATTAATTGACTGCAAACTAAATAAAAAGAGATTTTCTGGTTCTATAAAACAATCAACTGCAAACCAATCAATATACCAACTCTACTAGATTCTCCAAATTAAATGCAAAAACTAAAACGAGAATAAATCCTAGACCAGACAAGGCATACTTTTTACAAACATATAGTAATTGCATAGATAAAAATCAGAACTCAATGGAAGTTGCAGACACAGAAACAAACTTTTATCTTTAAATTGATAAGACAAACTAAGCTCGAAAAAAATCAAGCAATTATAATTAAAAATAATAAAAAATTCTTACTATTTATGAACTTTTAATAATTTTTTTACTTTGTATTATATCTTTAATTTAGTTTTTTAAATTGTGCCAATTAGTATGTTTTGTATTTTGTTGGCAGTCAATTATTTAAAATGTTTTGTCTTGTTTTTCAATTATACGTCGTGAAGAAACAAAGAGTTATTTTTACTAACGATTTGTGATGTGTCGAATGCCAATTTTCAAAATTTTCAGAGTAAGAAGATATACTTTAGGGAAATTTTCTTAAGTTAAAACTTATAGATTAGTAAAAAAATCAATCTAAACACAAATTATCATAAATTTTGATACCTGCAGCACTAAAAACAACCTGTGTATGTAGTTCTCGCGATTTTGAGGCAAATCAAAGTTGATGACGAGGGATACTTGCTGCACGTCGATTCCTCTCGCAAGAAGATCCGTTGTGATCAGCACTCTGGAAGATCCGCTCCTGAACTCTTTCATGATTTTGGTGCGCTCGGCCTGATCCATGTCTCCGTGCTGTTGTTTTCAGTTCATTTATCAGAGATAACAATTAATAGCTCAGACAAAAATAATTCAACAACTTAGTATTTAAGGTTGTGTCTTACTAAACACTTAAGATTTTAACTGCCTGCGACACGATGATATGTAAAGTATACAAAAAATTCTTCAATAATAAATAACAAAATTATTTAGACATTTTAATGTTTTAGAATTTAATTAAAACCCACCAATTGTGAAACAGTGTGGCCATTGTCAGTCAAGTTGCTGGTCAGCCATTCAACTTTTCTTCTTGTGTTGATGAAAATTACGCACTGTGTAATTGTTAGCGTCTCGTACAAGTCGACTAGCGTCATGAACTTGTGATCCTCTCTTTCTACATTGACGTAGAATTGCTGTATACCTGAAAATATATAACTATTTTTATTGTTACTTAAATTATATTTTTGCAAAACATTAGTTTAAAGTTAAGTACTTAAAATAGTACTTAGAAATTCTTATTACTTTATTAATATCATCTTAATTTAAAAGAAAATGTACCTTCTATAGAATTATTATTAAGTTTTAAGCAGCTATAAAAACGGAGCTAAAAATAACTATAAACCTTTTTTATAACCCATTTTACAATAACTTATATTAGAATATTTACAAACTAAAGTACCAGTTTTATGACAAAAAATGTTGTAAGAATTATAAAAATTATGACTGGGTACACAACATTTGAAATTTAGACAGTTCTAAAAACTCTGATTTATTGTGAATTATCTCTTTTATAAAGTTTTTTTTTTATTTTTTACTTTTGTAATCATTAGGCTTACATGAACGCTTTTCATTTTCTTCAAATAAAAAAAGTTTGAGGAATTGCTAAAAAAGTTTTAAAACTTACTAAAATACAGTTAAATATAGTAATTACGAGTTTTTTTATTAATTTTTTTTTTCCAATCATGATCTTATTTATTAGATCTACATAAACATTTATATATTTTAAATGCGGTCCCTTAAATTATAAAAATACTTTGAATTTCCGTATTAAGAATTGCCAATGTATCAACTACATGTTTGGTGCTTAAACTCATAATAAAGTTTTTTTCATACTTTACTAAGTATCATCGGAGAAAATTGAAAAGTAGATACCTTAAAATTAAAAGTTTCAAATAAAAACTAAATGAGATAGTTATTTGTTACAAAAAGTTTACTATAAACCATAGCAAAAAACTGATAAGTATTTTATTAGCAGCAGTAAGAAGTAACCTTCAAGAGTGAGCTCTTCTTGTTTCACGAGAATGATAACCGGATTTCTCATAAATACCTTGGTCACTTCAAGCACATCTTTGGGCATTGTTGCTGACAGCAGAACAACTTGGACATCAGCAGGCATGTGTCTGTTGTAAACATTGTATATCTAAACATTAATGTTTTATTATCTCTCTTTAATAACTTTTTTAGAATATTTTTTTATTTCAAACTAACCTGAAAATTTCATAAACACTGTCTTTAAAGCCTCTTGATAGCATCTCGTCGGCTTCGTCCAAAACAAACATTTTCATTTCTTTTGGATCTGGAAGTATGTTATGTAATTAGTTGATTAAAATGTCTTCAACAATGAAAAAACTGTACTTAACTTATAATATATTTGATAATATTCAACTTCAAGAGTTACCAAATCAAATAATGAAATGAAGAAAAGAACATTTTATAATCTAACTCTAAAAAAAAACAAAACAAGTTATCTTTGCACAAGATTTAGTACATCGTGTGGTATGTATGCCCTAATGAAAAAACTGAAAAGTTTTAGATTGGAAGATCAAAACCTTTAACACGCCACATGAATACAAAAAAAATATGTTGGTATACATGTAACATCTAAGTAGTCAACTAGTAAAAAGTATAAAAATATACTAACAGTAGCCATTTTTTAATTGCAATAGTTATAAAAAATACTTAGTTATGAAATACTAAACATATACTGTGAAAACTATCAAGTATATCATATAATCAAATGATTGCAAAATTATTGTTATTTTTGATGAAATAACTTAAAATAAATCTGAAATGTTGAATAGTTCATATGTAGTTTTTTGTCCAGGTCTTCTGCTAGTGTCTACCACTAAAAAACAGTTCTATTTAGTATCCTTACTAATTGTCTTAGAAGATAGATAGTAAATTTTTTTTTTCATTATTTTTTTTTATTTTAAATGAACTTAGCTGGTCTTACTTATAGTATGTACTGGAAAAGTCTAGTCTGTTTACTAACAGTTTTTGAAGACTAACGACTTTTAATTTACTGAAAATATAATATATCTAACATACAAGAAAAAAAGTTAAACCAACTAGTAAAACTAAAGTGTTTTTTTACATATATAGTTACAAGTTATAGTATACGCATTCTAAAAAGTACAATCTACACTTTTTAAGATTGTTTATAACTAATTTCATCACTCAAAAAGTTAATAAACTAACTTTTTTTTTTAATCAATATGTTAACTACTAAGTTCACAAGTTCAATTACTTTGCTATACTTATCATAAATTAAATAAAATTATTTTTAGATTTAAATAAAAATCTAAACGTAAATAAGTAAGAAATAACTAACTGATAACACCTCGTTCCAACAAATCAAACACCCTTCCGGGGGTACCAACAATCACATGCTGGGCTGTCTCGCTCATCACTTTAATGTCGTCCGAAACTCTTGTGCCACCAATTGCCAAGTGGCAATTAACTTCCAAAAAATCACCTAAAGCAAGCACAACTTTCTGAATCTGTAAATTTTTTTTTTGTAGGTTTACGACTTATATATAAATGAAGATTTTATAGTACTTTCAATATGTATACTAAATACAGTATCTAAACAACATGTTCAATATAAAACAACTTCTTTAAAACAATTTTTCGTTGTATGTTATTAGTTTGTGTGTTATTTATGTTGATCTAGTTTTAGTTTATTAAATTAATTCATTGTATTTACCTGGGTAGTTACATGAACTTTGATTATAATTATTTTAATTAGGCAACTAACGATAAAAATAGATAGATAATTTGATGTTTAGTCAAAATAATAACAAATTTAATATGCTGATGATTTTCTTTAGATTTATCTTTACTTTTAATTGCTAAAAACGGAAGTTAGTTAAAATATATAAGATAACCTCGAATATTAAGTATAGTTTTATATTTAAAACGAATCTCAGTCTAGGTTTTAATTTTAATTCAAGAAACTTGGTTATGATGTTGGAGAAACTTCCAAATACTAGAATAAAGTCAAGTCCAAAAAATTTTTTTTTATTTTAAACACAAACTTTAATTTATTTTAAACTTTTCAAAGTGTATATAATTATAACCAAGATTATCTTTAATATAATTACTAAGTAAAAAATAACAAAAAATAAATAATTGTTTAAAAATCTACAAGTTTATTGCAACATTTTGTTCAAATTTATTTCGGACAACAGTCCTTCTTCAGTGAACTTTAAACTATTATAACTAAAACACATTCATACAACAAAGTAAATAAAAGTTAAAGAATATATTATGACGTAGTAGTTCAGAACTGTGTATAATACCAAATTTTTAAAAACCTAGACGATTTTTTACATTATAATGATATTTTTGTATGTAAAAGTAAACCTTAATGAAATGATGCAGGGGAAAAAATCACTAGTAAAAACAATTGACAGTGTCCTGGACCGATTTGTGAATTAAATATAAATCTTGTCTAAAAAATAACAAAAAACATTTCAAAGTCTTTTATAGAAAAAAAAGTAGTGCCAATCACTTTTTTGCATATTCGTGATTTAAGAAAAATGTAAAAAACAGTGTAAAAAACAAAAAAAATAATAATCTATTTAATACTGGTAGTTAAAGAAGAGCTCTCCGCCCAATAAATTTGAAGCCAATTGAATGCATGAGCGACTTAATGATAAATGCCTAGCATTTTTGTTCTTAATTAGATAATTACTAACAATTTAAGTTAAGACTGTCTGTATTTTGTAAATGGTTAAGAACATGTAAAAAACAAAAAAATATCAAAATAAACCAACCTTGTTGTAAGTATTTCTTTAAGCGTGAATATAATACATCAAGATTTATATGAATTTGGGTTTTATCTTATAAATATATATAATAACCTCTTTCTTTTCAGTAAAACTAAAGTTTTTAATGCGATTTTTTAACGAAATTAATGTTGATTTTATATATAAACTATCTTATCTTTCGGATACAATTTTCAAGTTATTATTTAAACGTATTTTGTATATTATGACTGCATCATATCATCATAATATACTATTTGATAATATACAATCAATAACATTGTTATAACCATCACTTTTTTGGAAAAAATACGTAAAACAATTTAAGTCAAATAACTTCAGAATTTGTAATCTTTTATAAATACTCAAGTAGTAAATGAAATAAGTATGTAGTACTTAATACATGTTTAATAACTAAGTAAAAAAGTACACTTAAAACATTATATACCCTGATTTATAAACATTTTATATAAATATATTACTTTTTCTATTATAATTATAACTTATTAGAGCATATAAAAAACAGAACACTAAGAATAAATTTAATGTTTATTGCATAGAACATATTTTAATTAGAATGTTTTTGAACTTAGTACATTGCTTTTAATTTATTAGATAGAAAGTTTGATTACATTCACTATAATAAAAAGTAAGACTATTTAACAATAAAACATATAACTATTTAGTATATTTATGTATTGAATTTAATAACTTATAATTTTTATTAGTAAAAGTATTAGAACCTTTATCTAAAAAGTCTTAAATATATTGAATTTCATTACAAAGTTAAATAACACCAGAAATTATAAACTATTTCAAAAACAATCCAATGATGTTTTAGTCAATTTAAGGTGAAATTATTAATTTAATATAAACATTTTCACGAGTTTTTATTAAAGTTCAAGTTAGCTAGATTTAAAAATTAATTAATAGTTTTATTTTTATTTAGAATAAAAAATACATTCATCATATTTCTTACAGTAATCTAATTTGTTAATTTTAAAGTTAACAATAGTCTATTAAGATTTAAAAAAACAGGTTGAACAAAAATCATAAAAAATTACTTGTTGAGCAAGCTCTCTTGTAGGAACAACGATTAGAGCCTGAGTTTTATCCAATAATATGTCGATCTTCTGTAAAATTGAAATGACAAAAGTTGCTGTCTTTCCAGTTCCTGATTGAGCTTGAGCAATTACATCATGTCCTTAAGTAAAACTATTGTTAATACAATTGGGACCATGCATTATCAAAACAATTTTATGTTGCTGAGATTAGTTAGCAAACTTTTTTTAAAAAGAATAAATTAAATTTTCAATTCTCTCTGTTTAGTTTTAGAGACAAGTTGCTAATTCAATAGCTAAACCAGTTTCTACAGTGCTAGTGCTAATTAATTTGAGAATAAATATTACTATTTTGTCACAAACCAAAAAGTAAAAAAAAAGATAACTAAACCCAATATAATTAAGATAAGTACCAATTTTTAAAAATATTAGATATAATATTATATAGAAATTCAATCTTTTTCTACAGTAAATTAATTATTCAGCCTGAGTAGTTTTTTTTAAGGTTTTTTCTGCGTAACTACCATTTTTAAGATCAATTTAAGTATAGATAGACGCCAGGTAAAAATTTAACGTATTTAAATCTTAAAATATTTTGTCAAATAACAACAAACAATTTTAACAAGAAATTTTATTAATATAAAGTTTTATAGGGTATCAACCTCCTATACATGGAACAATAGCACGTTGCTGAATGACGGATGGTTTTTCGAAACCATATGCATATACTCCTCTTAGAAGTTTTTCTTTAAGATTCATATCATCAAAGTTTTCAACAACCTCGTCAAAGTTAGACTGTATGAAAAAAGTTTATTTTATGATATTATAGTTTAAGTACAGCTTTATTTTGGAAATTTCTCACCTCAACAAACTTTTTGAAACTTTAAAACATTATATCTATTAATATATTGAAAAATTAATTATACTATCAATTCCCATAGTTTGTTTTATTAATTTTATACCTCAACATTATAGTTTTTTTTGTGATTTATGTAAAAATTTCTTATAAAACAAATAAAAACTCTTCACAGGCATGGTCAAACAAAAAACTAAATTATATAACTATAAAAGACTACTTAATAGCTTACTTAATATTTTAACTTTTAAAATAACAGTAAAACAAAATCAAGTTTTATCTTCTAAAGCTTATCAATCAAACTTAATTTTTTAATTTCATTTCTCAATTTATTTAAATTATTATATTAAACATAAAAATGTAATTTAAAAATCTAAATTAAGAATGTAAACTTTAACTAGGTCATAAAACACATAAAAACTTATAATTTTCAAAAACATGACAAAACCTCAAACACAGGAAGCTCATTTTCATTGTGATCCTTACAAGCTCTGTGATAAAATATTTCTGTTTTATTAGATATAATACTTGCATAAAACAAGCCAAAAGCTATACAAAAAGATTTATTGTTTATTCTTTAAGAATTCTAAGAAAATGAAAAAAAAAAAAGTTTTTTAAGATAACTTTAACATGTTTTTTATTTCAATATAAAAACAGATTTAAAACAAACCTAACAATCGTAATGGAATAAAAAAAACTAAATTATTCAAAAGCTATTTCTTTCTGAATACTAAGTAAAAATGAAACTTGAGCTAATATGTATTTTTATAGCTGTAATTTGAAAAAGTTTTCAAAAATATATCAGAGTTACTGGGTATATTTCAAGTTTTTAATTACACTATTTTTTCAATATAAACTCTAGGTTAGATCAATAAAAGGGAGTTTAAAGAGTTAATATTATCATTAAAAACACTGATGTGCTCTGTTATATGTTTTATTTAAATATTCTCAGTCTGAAAACTTAAAATTATCATGACACTTTTATAACATATATTATTTTCATTCCAAATATTATGTCACTTTTTCATCCAGGGAGAAAGAATATACAAAATAGTAGCTTTTCATAATTTAAAAAAAGGAATTTCAAATTATGTTTAGTAAGTATAACAAACAGTTCTTAATTTTTGCAAAATTAAAAAAAAAATACCAACGTTTTGTAATGTATCATTAAACTAGTTAATTTTAAACTACTAAAGAACAATTTGAGAATTTATGTGCAAATATTTTTTAAATCTTTCAACTTAATAGATTTATAAAACCTAGGCATTTTTAGCCAACACAACTTTCGAAAACACCCAAGTTCGCCTGATAGCAGGTCCATCATTATTATTGTTGATATCAATTTATTATTAACTAATATTTTATTTTTACAAATTTATAACAAATCTTTGTATAATTGAAAAAAGTTTTAACTTTTTGTTTATAGAAAATACACTAAAAAGCTAAAATAAATAAAGATTAGTTGATTGACTGAAAAAAATTGAAAAAAGTTATTTATCTGTATTTATACTTTAAAATGTTATAGTAAATACAGGGTAGCCACTCTTTAAGTAAAAAATATATCTTGAGTCACTAAAAACTGTGAGTGACCTTAAACTATCCTGAGTCATCTTGAATATTTATTTTTAATCCTTAAAAATTATTTATTTCAGATTTATAACAAAAGCTATAATGTAATTTATAAATGTAGTAAAAAGCTAGTCTCATAGATAAAAAAACTTTTTTTACATTTAGAAATCAATTGAAATAAATTTTTTAAACAAAAATGGTTATATAAAATAAAAAATATCAAAACTAACCTGTAGAGTTGCTTATACACATAAGATACTAGTTAATTTATATAACTTGGATTTTGACCAAACTATAAGCAATTGGTACAAAAAAAAGTTAAAATAATATTGTTGTTAAACAAAATTATTTTATATATAACTTTTTTATGATACGTATTTATAAATTTAGGATACAACTGGTGTTGAAAAAAAAAGAACCAAATTAGACATGTAAAACGTTCAAGTTTAAATTAAATATATTTATAAAAACAAGCAATTAGATTAAAAGCTTTAAAAGCAGGTAAGTAAATAAAAAACAAAAACTACATAAAAATAACAAAAATATATTTAAATTAGTAGATAATTATATTGGTTACTATTAATAAAAAAATAATAATAACTTTTAGACTTACAATTTATAACTTCCCATTGTTTACAGCAAACTGAACAAACTAAACCTTTACTTTTAATGACTGAAAATAATGTGTTGATATATAAGAAGGTAAGTAATTTAGTAAAAATAAATATACTTGTATCAATTAAAAAGCTATAAGAACTATTAAATAAACTTTTTATATAAACGAGTTTTATAGCTCTTATATTAGATCTTAGGTATCTTTATACAATAGATTTTATCACAAATATTTTTTACTACATTTTTTTTTAGCTTCAAAATTTGAGTATAAACAAAAACAGGGTTGCCACTCTTTGAGTCAAAAAATACTATCCTGGGGTGCTCTAAACTGTTCTGAGGCATCCTGCGTTTTTTCAAATCTTTAAAAAAAAACATTTTTTAAAATTAAAATAAATAAATTTTTCAACAAAATTAGTTATAAGAAAGCAAAATGATGCAACTAAATCTAAATCAAAATTTATTAAAAAATGTGTTTTGAGATTCAAAAAAATCTTTTAACTATCCTGAGTTTTTATTAAAAACAAAATTATCTAGAGTCAGCCTGAGTTTAAAAAACAAATCTAAAATAACCTGAATTATCCTGAGCCCTCTGAGTAAACCTGAAATTTTCAAAAACTTATCTTGATATCTTGAGTTATCTTGAGTTACCCGGAGTGTGTGGCAACCTTATTTTATACTACAACAAAAAATAAAAAGAAGATCTTTGACAAAAGTAATTAAAACCTTAACTTATTAGAACTATAATAAATATTGAACTTCTCCACATGATAAACAAAAACAGCATCTGAGACAACCTACAACAGGTTTCATCCTTATGGACTCATCAGGCAGGCATAGTTGCAAGAAACTGTTATTGAAATCTTACCAAGCGGGTTAAGTACAATGTACTGAAGCGACCGTTTAGGGGTAAAGTTGAAAAAAGTTATGAAAACTGTTAACCATAAACTACACACAGGGCTAGCACTTTAAACTCAAAAAAATCCAGTGTTTAAAAAAAACCTAGTAATAACCCTAATAACTTTTTTAAATAACCAATATCTACCATAATGCCCTATTTTATATGACATATTTTCTATCTTAACTTATTTTAATCATTTAAAAAATAATTCAAAATTAATAATTTTAAACCCAAACAAAACATTAATTTTTTTTTAATTTAGTTAGCTTAACAATCTGGCATATACAGGACTAATATTATTAACATAAAAATAAAAATCTAAAACTAAGAGAACCATAACTTAGCTACTTTTAACCTTCTTCTCTCACTAATTTGACAGCAGTTTATTAGGTGATATTATTGTATTCTCTTTATCATGTAATTTAAAGTTACTTTTATAGAAAAAAGTTTACTTATAAATAGAGTTTTTTGAACATTTTATTAAGTTTATACTACTTATAACAACACAATGAAAGAATTTGCTATAGACATTGCTAAACTATGTGCAGGAGCAGCATTCAAGTAGATCTATAGAAACGGATAGGATATCCTGGGCCTTCTGAATGCTTTTGAAAGCTTTATTTATTTTATCAAGTTATAAAGTTATAAAAATAATCATTATAGTTAATTGTATATGCAATGTAAAACTAATCCAGCATCAAGCTAAAAATAAAAACTACGGAAATCCTGTGTTTTTTTATTTATGAAGAAAAATTAAGCGTTTTATGTAAAATTTTGATTATCCAGAAAAATTCATTATAATAAAGAAAAATTCAAACTTTGTTGTAAACGTTTAGTAGATGTTAAATTTAATTTTGCTATTGAAAAAAGTATACATACAACTGAAATTATTCAACTAGATTTGAAAGATAAGCTCAACAATGGGTTTTCAAGGAATGGGTTAATAAAAAGTTCTTAGTTGGTCTATTTTTTCAACTATATGTAGTATATCAATGCTTGATTACAAATTTAATTTTTTAAGTTTTTAGGATTTTTTAGGTTGTATTTTTTATTAATTAATGAATCTTATTAATTTAATTTGAAACAAAACTTGTTTTTGCTTATTTGATATCTAGTAAATTTTAATTATATTTTAATAATTTTGTTTTTCAATTTACTTTTATCATTTGGTGCATTAAACAAAGTACCGGATAATTTAAACTGCAGCAATTTATTGATTTCAGCCTACTTAAGTGGCTGTTGTTAAATTGTTTCTTTTTTTTTTGCAGCTCTAGTAAACACTTGTTTAAAGATTAATTTTTTACAATTTTCAACACCGTGTGGTTTTTAATGACATGACTTTTTTTTTTGGTAGATGTGTTGATCACTAGGTTTAGATCTTGCAAAGTTCAACTCAGGTTTGACAATTTCTTCAATAGAAGGACCCCTACGTCATTGGGCCATCTAGTAAGTGTTTGCCAAATGACATACAACCAAAGATTTTTTTAAATTAAAAACTATAGATATTGAGTTTGTTTTTGGATATTTAAAAATTAATATCTGAGAGATAAATTGAATTTAACTTTGTATGTATATATATATATATACATATGAGCTTTATTATTCAACCAGAAAATGTTTACACTGCAAAGGAAAGAGTGAGACTGTATAAAGCTTTAAAAATAAACTAAAATATTTTTCCTTTTTGTTGCTATAGCATTTATTTTTGATTATTATATATTATTATTAATAATAGATAAAATATATATTTTTGTTTGTTTTTTGTGATGCAAACCCATGAAACACCAAAACTTAAAAATTAATTTAAAAAAATTTATTTAGTTTTGAAGTAGACAAAAATAAAGTTTTGACTAGTAAAACATATAAAAACATTTTTTAAGTATTATTAGCTCTTTAATCTAAAAAAATTTGTCCATTTAATTTGATTCCTGAAGATAAAAATTAGTGTTTAGGTACATACTAGAAATACACCTCTTAATTAATTAACAGTTTCACTAATTTATTTGAAATGATTGCAAAACTTATTGAAGCATGCAATATACAGAAAGCATTTTATCAAGTGAAAAAATGGATTAAATTAAAAGCAGCATCTCTAAGTGCTATTAAACTAAGTCACCCTTATCTATCTAACTAAAAATATCAACCATCTCATTTAAATCCTACAAATTTTACCTTATAACACTTCTATGTACTTTAAAATTTTACTCAGGTATTAAAAAAAAAACTATACCAAATTTTTTATTAAGATATATGTTTAAACGGTTATTAAATAGTGTGGTGTTGCCTGCGGGTTTTTAAGACTGTATATTACAGTAGTATATTGAGCGAAACAATGTTTTGTTTTAATTTTATCTACTTTTTATAACTTTTTATTACAACCTTTTATTTAAAACTTAAAAAAAAGTTAAAGATCATTTTCAGACCACTTTACTTAAAATAAGTTTAATAAAAGTACAAATGTTTTTGAGACTCAGTTAAATAGAGATGTGCAAATTAAATATTTTATCTACAACCAGGTTTCGGTGACAAAAAAAGTGTGACCTTTTCAATTTTTTATCACCGAAACCAGGCTGTAAATAAAACATTTACTTTGCACATCTCTATTTAGATAAGCTCTTTACATTTCAGTAAGTTGAGAAATCTTTTTGAGTTGAGGCAAATAACTATATGACTCAGTTAATAAAAACTTTTCTTAATGTTGTTTTCGCATTTTTTTAAGTGAAGATTAAGTGTAACAAGAAGTAATACAACTTATGCACATATGTTAACCTTTAGAAATAAACAATTTGTAATAAAATTAATATTTTTAATACGCCTTATATTTTTATATATTGTCTATAAATATTATTCTAAGTTAAATTTAATTTACAAACAGTTTAAAAGAAATAAAATTTTATATAAGTTTTAAAAGACAGTCTTTTACATGTAAGCAGTCATTTAAAATCAACAACAGTTTTTAGAAAGTTAAAAATATTTGGAGTATAAAATATTCTATACTATTGTAAGAAGTTTTTATGTACGATGTTGCACCACTTTTAACTTTATAAAAACATAATGTGGTTTTATGTTATAGATTTTTACACCAGCTTTTTATTCTAATTTTCAAATGATTTTTTAGTTGTAACAAAAGATGTTTTCAACTTAGGTTTGATAAAATTAAAACCTTTTAATAAACCTTAGCTTTTTAATTTTTGTTAACATATTTTTTACAAGTTTAAACAGCCTTCTTGTGTTAATAATTGTATATAAACAGTTTAAAT
Organism: Thalia democratica; assembly: GCF_965202585.1. Classification (NCBI taxonomy): domain Eukaryota; kingdom Metazoa; phylum Chordata; class Thaliacea; order Salpida; family Salpidae; genus Thalia; species Thalia democratica. The sequence goes on from NC_139165.1 coordinate 69,282,334, forward strand.
TTGTAGATAAAGAACTAATTTCTTGATAGTAAATTTAATATTTTGAATGAAAAAATATAAAGAACAGAATATTTAACAGCTACTAAAAAATCATAGCTAATATAGTTTTCCCTTTCAAAAATATAAAGTAATGTAAAGTCAAAAAACACAAAGTTTTTTATATATGCTGTTTAGAAAATTATAAGAATTAAAAAATAAAACATTATTTGTTTTCTCAAACAAGATTTCTAAGTCTTAAATACAAACAGACTAAGCATGTTATGCTAATAAAAATGTATACATTTTCTTATTATAAGCTAAAACTAATAAGAATTTAAACAAGGTATGTTTTCTAAATAAATCTTGCAATTCTTTAAACACTAAAATATTAAAATAGCTATCTCTAAATGAATGTTATGTCCGTATCTAAATTGAAACGACAGTTAAACTTTCTATAATAATTAATAATTTTTAGTAGAACCATCTATAAACCAAAAAAGTTGTGAAACTGATGAATACAATTATTGAAACAAATATTTTAAAAGCTAATTATTTTTAAAATAAAGATCTTATGGATAAATAATAACAATTGCAAATACTCGTTTTAACTACACATTACTAAATCAGCACGGTTACTTCCTTAAATTTTTTATTTTTTCGGTTATAGAAGTTAAACTGGATAAGATATACCTTTTGATTTTTAAACATTTAGGCTAAACTATTACAATAAAAAAGTATAAATTTAGCTGAAATCATTGAAGTAACAGTGTTGAAATTTAAATGTGACTACTTTTCTAGTTTAAATACAAAACAGTATCTCTAAAAAAAGTAAAGCTAAATAAATAAGAGTAAAGGAACAACTAAAGTAATAAATATTCACACTATTTTAACATGTCTTAAAGAAAAAATAGTTTTTATTGTGGTGTAAATTTCTTTAAATATTATTTATAACTTTAAAAAAAACCGTTATAGCATTTTATAAATAGGGTTTATGTAGTAAAAAATAATTAGCTTAAGCACACTTAAGTGAGTAGCCTTAAAATTTGCGAAACTGTATTGGCGTTATCATAAACTATTAAATTTTTGCTTTCGCAGGTATTGTATATTGCAAGTTTACTTCTTGTAGTAGTTGAGACTTGTATATTTTGTTTTTTCTGAAGTTCATCTTTATAAGTCAAAAAACTTGTTGAACTATAGGGTATTATTACTTTTTAAGAAAATGTATAATTCACTTTTTAATTGTTAGTATGCTATTTTTATTAATGTTATTTTTGTCTAAATTTTCTATATTTATGCTTTTTAAAAGATAAAGTTTATGTTTATAAAGGTTAGATTAACACAAGGTTTGATCATACCAATTCGATCATTAGACCATAAGCCTTCGGTAGACTGAGACCAGTTTCGTTCTGATGAGGAATTATCAGTAAGTCACAACCAAAAATCTTGCAGTCATCAATCTACAAACGGTTTATACATGCAAGCATGAAGCAACCGTTGCCAACCAAACTTATTTATAAAAATTAATAATAAAAGACCCGCTATCTGCCGAGATCAGCTATGCGTAATTGTGCATAGACAATAACAATAAATGATAATAATAAATTTAAAGCACATTGATGCAATAAATAAGACATACAAATAGTAAATAAAAGTATAAATAAATAAATACAAACATAAATAAAATTCATTCTGCTTCTCATATCTTTATCTTCTTAGGTTTCTTAAAGTATTCGTTTTCTCTTTCTTTCAGTCTTTTGTGTACAGTAGATCTCCATTTAGTGCGGTCATTTGCAAGCAACTCTAACTCATCAGTTCGTATCTTCAACCTTTTTAGGTCGCGCTTGCATACGTCCTTAGAACATAATTTTAGACGACCTCGGTTGCGTTTGCCATCGAACAATTCGCAATACAGCAGAGACTTTGAGGTTCAATCCGCACCCATCCTCAGAACATGACTGAGCCAGCGAAGCCTGCGCTGACTGAGGGTAAAGTACATGGTGGTAAAACTAGTAAGTCTCAACACTTCCTCGTTGGTGATCTTTTGGTGTCATGCAATTTTAAGGATGCAATAAAGGCATGGTAGGTGAAAGGTAAAAATGTTCTTCTCCTGCACGCTAGGCAACGTCCATGTTTCGCTACCGTATAGCAGAGTAATGCATACACAGGAAAAATAACCTTTGTGCAAATGCTTAACTTTTAGTTATTCCGAACTATTGCAGTCAAATGAGTGAAAGTGCCTGAGGCCTTACCAATTATTTATTTATTTTTCTAGTGATGCGTTTGACGAAACATTTGAGCTAAGGTATACAAAGTTTTTTACACTTTCGATATCCTTGCCGTTGATTTTGATGGTAAAATATATGTTCCTTGACTTGTAACTTTAGTCTTCTTAAAACTTAATGTAAGGCCAAAATCCGAGCATGATGATGAAAACTGACTAAGTAGTGTCTGCAGGTCTTAGGCCGAGTGAGCCACGAGTGCACCATCACTAAGTTATTAAGTTCGTTTTTAAAATATATATAACTTTAATTATTATAATACAAAAAGATGTTAAGTTCCTCTTATTTTTACATGCACTGCACGCGTTTCGCAATTTTTCTAACACTCAACGGTGTGTTATAAAATCATGTTTAGACTATACAAGGGAAAGTAAACTTAATGATAAGAATTCCTGTATATGTTTAGTTTCTTATTTTATTGTTTAACAACTTTAACAAACAGCTTTATTCAAAGTGATACTAATAAAAAAATTATTTAGAACATTTTTAAGACTATATTTTCAAAATTTTCAGAACTAAATCTCGCAATTATTAATTCTATAATTAAGTAATTGGAAGTCATTTAAATGTAAGTTTTAAAAAATTAAGTTTTATACCGTGCTAAAATGACACTCTGTACTAAAGTGACGCTGTGCCTGTCTGACACCTACCTTTTTTTTTATTAAACACTTTTAGATATTGTTACCTTAGAATAAAATTTAACATCAAAAAATGCACCCAGCCGTTGACATATTATACTTAAATTCATAAGCAAGTACACTTAAAATAAAGAAACACTTTGTAATTTTTTAATTAAAGTTAGAATATACTTAATTATGTAGCTAGATATTTAGTTATATAACTTTATATAAAGATTAACTCATATTAAGGATTAAAAATACTAAAAGGATTCTAAAAGATTGAGTCTTTACTGCTCTGAATATTTATTAAACAGTTAAAAAAGATTTATACTAAATAAGTAAATATAATGCAAATCATGTAGTACTTTTTATTGAGTTTAGTATATACTACATTGAGTTAAACTTGCTTTTTACATGTGGAACTCATGATGTTTTTATTTTCTTTTACTTACTGGCTTAATTTTCTACTACTAATTCATTAAAAAAAGTCAATTTAAGTAAGAAAAGTTTCAATAAACTGAAGAATTAAACTAAACAAATCATAGTAGTGCTTTTTTACTTATCGAATTTACCACAAAGTATAAGGATAAAAACAGCTGACAAAGGAATAGTTTAATTTTGTGTAGTAAGAGAAAACTTTTGCAAATATTTTTCTATTTTTTTCGTGTATTAAACAATAAAAATAGTTTTTGGTAAACATCAAAATATTAGTACTTAATTTAATAAATAAAAGGTAGTGTTGCACATATTTCAAAAACTTTAAAAGTTGATTTCATGAACAAATATTTGTGTACATCTTAAGAAAACTATACAGAAAATAGGTAGCAGATTAGTAAACATTTAAAAAAAACCATTATACTTCTTAACAACATAAAACGAGCCAGATGATGTGTTATAACGTATAAAAATACTCGACTATTACATAAACACAATTTTGAAAATAGTCGTAACAAGCAGGCTCATTACGCACAAATCAGTTATAAAGTTTTGTACTTTTGAATTTTACTAACAAAAACACAAAATTCAAACATCTAGCGAGTAGTATATATGAGTTTGCTCCAAGCCTGCCGCGTCAGAGCGGCTCTGCTTTTTTTTTGAGTGTTTGCTTTTCCTTCGAGTGGTGCTCGAGCCTTTCGCGCTTTTCGGCTTGGACAGGATGACGTTGAGGTGGTAATAGTCGCCCGACTTTGAAGCGTGGGTGACGTTGCGACTACTACTTCGCCGCGCCGCCGACTGGTAGTAGGAGGTGAGGTCGTCGATGGAGGGAACGTCGAAGCGGTCGTAGCAGGACTTTGGGCGCGACTGGCTGTGCAGCGTGGTGGAGCGTCGCTGCGTCGGCGCGTAAGGATACTGTTCGTTGAAGTGAGGTTGGTAGGCGGGCGGAGACAGCATGGTTGTGCTGCGCTGGTAAGCGAAGTCGTTGTAGTCGTGGCTGCACTGGTAGGTGGTGGTTGGAAGGTTGACGTAGGAATTTTGCGTGTAACGCCGCTGGATGCTTTTAGTTCTGCTCCTGCTCCGGCTCTTGGCAGCGTCTGCTTGGTCAAAGCAGGCTTCATTATTAAAGTTTAAAGATTTTTGAGAGCTTTGAGTTAAGTTTTTCATTCTGTGTCGGCTCAGTAGTGGGTTCGGCTCAAGCTGATTGCAAGACAAAACGTTATACGGAATATCATCGTAGTTTACAGCTGGTGTTGACTTTGACAAAGATTGCATAGCTGGGTTGGGCTGTATTCTACTAGCGTGGTTTGTTTGCTCGTTAATAGCTCCCAAGTACACGTAGTTGCTCGGGGTCGCATTGCAGTTTGGAACCATGCTTGCTGGCTTGTACCCGTACCGTTTATTAGTTGAATTCAGCTGGTCGAGATGCTTATTTCTCGTATTGCTTTCTCCCCGAGTCAGATCTATTACACTGCTAGTTAAATTCATTGTTGAATTGTTTATGATGTTTTTTTGGCTGGGTGTCTCGTCATGTTTTGCTAGAAAATCACCAGCACTGAGGCACCTATGCAGCTTATCAAGGTGAGAATTTGATGCCCGCGTAGGATAATGGTTAACGTTTGTGCTGCTTCCTTTGAAACCCACTCTGTTCGGTTGTTGAAACGACGAATACAGCGGATGCGATCTCACAAAATTAGAATTTCTTGAGGCGAACTCTGCGTAAGCGAACTTGCGGTTGTTAGGAGAAATCGGTGAATCTTGTTTTTCGTAGTTGTTTCCCGACTTCAACCACGACCTGTTGAGACGCGCAGTTATTTCCCGTCCGGCGTTGTTTTGCAAGAACTCCTCGAAAGAATTGCGCGAAGCTTTGGAAACTTCACTCCCCTCGTCGCAACTCTCTCCGCTCGACTCGGCCTTTTCCACTGTCACGAGAGCTTCGATTCGCTTCTTGCCGCTCTTCCGAAAAGACTTCCGCTTCCACCTTGACTTCCAGCGCGAACTTTTGTTGGCAAGAGTGTCAGATCGCTCGAAAGCGGAGGAATCCTGCTCGGTGGCCGATGCGACGCCGTCTGACTCTTGAACGTTTTTTGTGGGTTTGGAATCCGCAGCCTTGGTTGCTCTTTTGCCTTTTCTGCCGAAAAGCCTGAACAGAAAAGCCCTGCAGCCGGTCGTGGAGCGGGTTGTGTTTTGTGACGTCATCAATGGCTCCTTTTTGTAGTTGCTAGTCGGCATAATGGAAGTTTTTTATTATTATTGTGCAGCAACACCTGAAAAATAATCTTGAATTAGTCAGTTTTCTATTAATTTTAACGGCAAACAGTAAACAAATAGGTTTAATAGACTTTTAATAAAATCACTAAAATCAGAGATAAAGGTTACTATTTTTATGACATTAACAAATAAATAATATAAAACAAGTTATAAAATTTAGGAAGTACTTGACAAAGGTTTAAAATTAAAAAAATACAAAACTTGAATTTTTCAAAATTGAAACTATTTATTCAAAGTTAATTTATTTTTAAACAATGCATTTTTTATTTAAATACGAATTTATTTATGACTATATAAAACAAAACTTTAAAAAATAAGTAAAACAAGTTTAAACAAAAAACAATATGGCAATTAAACAGCTTATAAGTATTTAACTTAGGTTTAAAAGTCTTTTTATAATTTTGAAAAATAAGCAAGTACTTTCTAAATATTATAAGTTCTTTCTCGTCACAGGTAAGTTAGTTTAAAGCTATTTGAAACAGATTTTTGCACAAGTTATAGGTTTTTTTTAAGGTGGCTCTGATAGTTTTGAAACAACATATTTAAGCAATAGTTCTAAAAAAATTCAAAACTGTTCCCACTCCCGGTAACACTAAGTAATTAAATAACTAATTTTTTTTTGCAGATAAAACTACAATTATTAATATTTTCTTAAATTTTGCTACAAAATGCATTGAACATGTTAAGAATTTTTAAAAAGCTTTTAAACTATAAAATATAGAATCAGATCGATTTTAAGAACATTTCTATTAATCGTGAAAACTATTTGTAAATGTGCTTACTTTGAGAAACATTGCAATAATTCAACTTACGTTTGTAAAAAGCCAAAAAGTTGATATGTAATTTAAATATGTTTAAGTGATTAGGTTCATTAAAATTATTTGTCAATACAATTTAATTTAAATTATTAAAAATAATTAAAAAATGTTTAAATGAGAAAAAAAACTTCAGTGCTACTAATGTTGTTAACAAAATATATTTGTCATCATTGTTATAAAAAATAGTTTACTAAAAATCAGTCTTCAATTTAAATACAAAATTTTTAATCTTTTGTTAAAATATTGCAGGGATATAGAGAAAAGTCGTAGCTCTACTTCACAATTTTAAGTGCTAAAAATTAAGAGCTTATTCTAAAAATTGACTTTTCAACAATTAAGTACAACATTTAGTTATTTACTTAAAAACGAGTTAAGTTAAAAAGTTGTTAATAAACGTGAAAACAATATTAATTGATAATATTTATACATTTGTATAAAACTTTTTTTAAAAACACTAAAGTAAAAAAATAACTATCCAATTTAATAAAGTATTTCATAGTTCTTAAAAAGTACAACAAAAACACTTTTAACTGTTGGACTAAAACAATATAAATCTGTTATATCAAACAAATTAACTTACAAACCAATTTAGTTGAAACGAAGTGTAAGAGCACTTATATGTTTTTGCAAAAATGCAAAACTTTTCAAAACTAAACAAGGTCATCAAAAACTCGCTCTTAATAGGCTTAATAAAAAAACGCATAGCTAAAACATAATCATAACAGCTGAACTACAAACATACTAATTAAAAGCGCGTGTTGCGAGCGGCAAACGAAAATTACAAAAAAGCAACAAAATATTTCGCTGGTTGATTGCCACCCATTGTTTTGCGCCCGAAACTCCGGTGAAGAGCAACTTCGGCCCATTCAAGTGCGAGCCACTCACCAACATCGATTTCAAATCGACCCTTGTCCGCAATGTACTCATCTATTGCGTTTCTATTGATTGAGTTTTAAAGCGATTTTTATTCCGCTCTTTTTTTTTTGTCCCAGCTTCTAACGTCCCGCACTTTTGTTTCATTTTTAATCTTTAATAAGTGTTTTATTCACTTCAGTAGCCGGATGATTTTGAAGCGGCCTTCTTTTGTTGTAAATTTAATGAGGTGGTGTCTAATGCTACGTTCGACTTTAACTGTCAGCATTTGTTTAGCTTATATGAAGTCTAAGGTTATCAAGCTCACTTTGGAATAAATAATTAACCAAGCTTTGACTCGATATACAATTGATAAAGATATAACAATTTTTTTTCATAAACTGATTTTTAACATGTTTTATAAAACTTCAAATTGAATAACATTTATTTTGGGTTTAGTAAATCTATCGTTTCGCTAAACTTTTAAGTGAAAAATATAAGAAAGCATACAATAAATTTTTCAGCATCTTACTAATATAAATTTAGATAAGTAACCTAAAGGATTTTTCTGCTTTAACTCTTAAGATTTTCTATTACTTAAAATTAAAGCACATTTATGCGAAGTAAAATCGTATACATTTGAACTAGAAAATTTGAACTCAAACTAGGTTTCTTAAACAAAATTTTTGTTAATACCTTACTTTTGTACTCGTATGACTATACAAACTAAACTTTTAATATTTAAAATATGATTTTTAAGTCACTTTCTAAAATTATTTTTTTACAAAAAATGAAATATCTGAGTACAACTTCAATACAGTAATTTACACTAGCTAAATCATTAAACCATCGCAACAAAAATCCAATGATATTAGAACCACTGCATATTATTATCAAGTGATGAACATTTTTATCTATATTTTTATCAGGGTTTTCCTAATGGTTAATATTGCCCCTTGGGGTTGTTTGGCTATCAGGAGGCAAAACTAGTAAAGTGACAAAAAAAAAAAGAGTTATTTGTAAGTAAACGGGAATTGTTTTATAAAGAAGGGCAATTATTTTAAATTTTATGCCAAGTTATCGATTATGAAAATGAATTTGGGAAACCCTGATTTAGATTAAGTTTAGTCTAGTGTTTCAACAACAAGTTAAAGCGTTAAAAAGTTTTGAACACATATCTTTAAGATGAACTATGTATTAGATAAAATACTAAAAACCTTCGAAACCTTAAAGAAAGAATATAAAAATCTCTCACTTGAAGAAGAATGTCGTGAGGAACTTTTACTTTGACTGGAATGAATAGAAGCATTATTGAATTTTCCGTTGATACTATTGGCTATTTTGACTAAAGAGCTAGATTTTTTGTCTAAAAATTGTCTTGAGTTAGTTTTACCAAAAAAACTTCTTACCTTAGATTTTAAAAGATTGGTTATGATTTTAAGTGTAATTGTAATGTGTGTAAGTTTGTATTATAATCAAATTAAATTAAATCAATAAACGCATAGTACTTTTTAGAAGAATAGATCTCTTTATACTGAAACTTTCTTTTTCTTCGGAGTACTTACACTTTTTATCTGCATCTTTAATGTAAGAGCTGTCTGTACTCGAACTTTCAGAACGACTCAGCTTATCAGGTTTTGTTGACTTTGATGATCTGTAAGAGTTTTTTTTTTTTTTACTTTCAACTATCCTAGCTTAAAAAAGTTTTAAAGTTTAGAGAACTTACTTTTTTATTGATTTCAACAAACTAAATCCTCCTTTCTGTTGTTGTTGTTCCTGAAAAAAGTAACTATAAGTTTTAAAATAGATGATGAAATTTACTAACTATAATGTTGATAACTTAAAGTTATATATCTAAGCTTATAAAATTATTTGGGCATTAATTTTATAAAAATAAAAGTTTAACCAGATATATTATTAAATTCTACTATAAATTAATTTTTTAAAACAAACTTTGAAAAAAAGCTATTTTTTAAGATTTTTTTTGTTTCTATTAATCTTTAGTTCAAAAAACAAAACTGTTCTTAATAGTGCAAATATAATTTGATAGTTTGATTAAACTTACATATGGAACATTTGGAGCAATTGAGATTTTTAAAAATAATGAAGCTTCATCTGTATCTTTTAGTTTCAAATGTCGATATCCTTAAATATATTCAATGTTAAACTAAAAAATTATTAATTAAAACCAAATAAATATAAGTTTATATAGAGATTAAAATGTTAAATTTACAAAATAAAAACAATACAATTATTATTACAGTGTGTTACAAAAAAATGTGAAAAATTATTTGTAATAAAATGCAATAACTCTGAAAACCTACAGCTTGTCAGATGTGACTTTGTATATAGATAATAGCTCTAATTAGACCGTTTAAACAAATAGTTTTTCTTTTAACATTTAAGTTATTTACACGTTATGTATGAAGAATGTTTGTTTAAACTATAAATTTAGTCTAAACACTTTTTATACAATAAATGCTAATGTTATAGTTAAGTAGTTTTTTGAATCAACTTTTAATTCATCGAAGAAACAATTATGAATAAAAAATATAATGATGTAGTAATAAATCGTTATGATTGAACTGTAAAAGAAAGCTAACCCGTGTTAAGAGAATTTACAGACAAAGTACGTTGACCAATATAATCCTTACTAATAGGGTCTTTATCCCATACAACAAATCTAATAAAGGCAAGCTCGGGTTTAAAAAGGCTAAATGAGAATGTCTGGTTCCAAACTGGATTAAAACCTGCGTATAAATCATAGTAACTTAAAACTACAGATATCTTATGTGTGTAGAACAAAATCAAGTTAATTTACATTAAACTTATTAACCTTATTTTAACTAAAAGTGTTCATAATTGTTAACAACAACTAAAAAATAGTTAGACTTTATTTGAATACTTATCAAACATTCAGTATAAAATGTTGTTGAAGGTTATAAAATACAGAAACTAAATAATTAGTTTTCCGTAAGCAAAATCTTTTGTTTGATGGTTTTAAAAGTAAAAATACGTTTTTTTCGATAGTTTTTTTTTTGACAGTAAGATTTTTAAGAAGTTTTTACTTACGTCTTAATTTAGCACAAATACGTCAACGATAAGAGCAAATAAAAAATTTTGTTTCAAAATATTCTACTTACCGTTATCATCTACAACTGAAGTTTTTTTGATACTACGATCAATGTTACAACCGTCAATTTCAACTTCAACGTAAGGATCAATTATCTAATAAAAAACTATAAATTATAAAATTAAAAATTATTTTGCAATAAGCAAAACAAAAACTAATCACGTTTTGTACTTTCATTTTAATAACTTGTTTACATAATACTGCGTAATTTTTTCGATGATACTTTTTACTATTTTGTCAATTTTAACTGGAAAAATGCACAAACGTGTAAACAAAACTTACAAATATATTTAATAATTAATTTTTGAAAATTTTTGATTTTCTTTTAATAAAAACGCTTTATCTACAAAGCTTTTGTAACTAAATATTTGAGAACTAGACAAGAAACGCCATTACTTTTCAAATAAGTTCAAATTATGTTTATAACAATTTTATCAGCTGTACTTATACTTTAGTCAGCTTTATTATTGTTACTTATTTTACTTCAAACATACCTCTCCTCTGTCACCAAGGACACCGTTTGCTGGTTTTGGAAGTTCCTGGGCACTTATGATGGTCACTTTAAGGCAGGTGACTGTGGTCTGTGACCCGACCCTTTTAGGGTTGAAATCGGCGTCCTAAAGCGTTAGAAAAATAAGAATGATAAAAATAGGTACATCAGTTTACTACATAACGGCAAACAGAAAGCACTAAAGGAGTATCTTAAACTTTGTTTAATGTTTTATTTTTTGATGTTTTAAATGGACAAAGTGTTTGTTAACAGTTTCAACTCCAAAATAAAGATGCAAGGTATTCACCTCTAAGAGACAAGGGGGCTTTAGCACGTAACCACATCCACCGTTTTGTTCAAACAAAGCCTCGTTAAACTGCATCGAGCGGTCCTTCGTCTGATGGTTGAGTGCCACTGAAAAGCAATATTTTTAAGTTATAAACTTTAAAATATTTGTAATTAAATTTTTTAATTTTTTGCTTATTACTGGTTTTTTATATTGTTGCTAAGGTTTTTTTTTTGTGATAGTAATTTAGGTTTAAAAAATGAAGTAGAGTTAATTAAGATAAAATTGTGTACTAGATTTATCAAAATTTTAGTATGTAAACTACCAGGAAAATTGAGTTGTTTACGATGTAAAAAAGTAAAAAATTTTCACGCATTTAAAAATGTCATAGAGCTCGTCATAGAATTTCACACGATTTGAACATGAGCCAAAATTTACATGTCACTTGACTAAAATTTTTAATCGTAAGTCTTTTTTAGATTTGATGCAGCCATTATTAAAAAAACCAGTAGTGAAGTACTTAAGTCGTCCAAAGTTTGTAAAGTATTCCGATGAAACTTTTTTTTATGTATTGTTTATATAAATAAATTTCTTAATTATAAAAACGAGTTTTAGAAGTAGTATAAATTATGTAGGTTTCAAGAAATACATTTCAGCTAAACCATAATTACTGAGTATTATAGACATACTTTAAAAAAAACTGTATTGTCTAATAAAATTTGTTAACTACGAATAACTTAAAAGTTTAAATTAACTAGCTAATTTTTGTTAAAAAAAGTAAACTAGCAAGTGATGAGTTTTAAGTGAACTTGATAAATAAAGATAACAATAATTTGCTTAGAAATATATTGTAGTACAAAAATAATGAAAAATAAGTACACATGGTTTTTCATATGCTGCATCTTACTAAAATGCTTAATTTTAATCGAGTGTGCCGGAAATTTTAGAGTTGGCCAAGTTTTGAAAGGAAGTCGAAACTGTGCTGTTAAAATGAGCCAGTGTCAAAAGGACTGCGAAGATTTAGATCAATTTCTGTACTTGTTTTTCAGCATTGGAATGAACAATGACAACTTTTTCTGCATGCTAACAAGTAGTACCGTGTACATAGAAGGTTAGCGCTTAAGTAAAAAATGTTTAAAGTATATTTCAAGCAAATCATTTGAGTGTATTAGTTTTTTGTACAACTTCTTATTTTTAAGAAAACTAAAGTCAAACTCTATTTGTTTTTAATAAAAAAAACATCACATTGTCGAGTTTTACCGAAATAAGCTACAACAGCTAATCTATTTACCTTAAGCTTAAAGAAACCATAGTTCAAAACTATATGTATATTGTATATATGAATTATACATTTATTTAGTTATATAACAAAATAAAGTTGTTACATTTGTTTCATATATGCAAAATTTAGTTCTGATTTCTTTGTCGATTACTATTGGCAAAAATTTTATAATAAAACTAAAAAAATGTGCAACGTACATATATATATATATATATATATATAAAATAAGGTGATTATTTAAACTCAATCACTTTCTACAGAACCCACTATATATATATATATAAGTATGAAAAGATTGAACATTTAATAAGAGTTGTTAAGTTCAATAAAAAATATTAAAATGTTGATTAAAAAAGATTATAGCAGAAAGTAACTTATAATCAGTTTTAAAAAATTGTATTAAACTTTTAAAAAAATTCGTATTTGAATAAGTTTTAAATATCGAGCAATGAAGATTTTTAATGCTATCATCCAATATTAAACATTGATATTTAACTTGATTTCAAAAGTTTACAAAAACTTTCTATTAAAACTAAACTACAAACATTGTATTGTAAAGAAAACAGCTCCTAGGGTTTTGATTGATTGTATATTAAAAACTATATTTTTTAAATTTTATTATAATGTTGTATTAGTCTTAGTCATCTTTAAAAAACATTAAAAAACATAAAAACTCGATGCATAGATGTGTTTACTTTTAACGGTCGTTTCTTTATCTTAATATTAATGAAAATAGTAAATTAAAGCCAGAATGAATTACATTATTGTTAAATTACTTTCCTTTTAACTATCAATGAGAACTTGCGGAAATATATCTGTATTATATTATTTTCTAAAAAAGTTTGATTAAAATATGGTCAAAAAAAGTAGCAGCCGATTTTTAAAATAAAAGCTATTGCTTATCTGACTACTAAAGTTATATTTTTATGAACCTGATTTTTGAAATTAAACTAATTAGCTATAAAAAACTAAAGTTTTAAAGTTATAAGTATCGTACATTATATTGATTTTAGCAAAGTTTGAAACTTTAATAAATCTTTACACTAAAAAAATAAGACTTATACACTTATGTAACGTATTGCACCTTGCACAATTATTCTAGAAGTGTTTCCATCTTCTTTAATCTCGTTTGTGATAAAAATTAAACATACATGATTTATTTTAGAAAACCACCCGAGTTTTCTAAGTCAACCATCAACAGCTTCATTTTACGCACCATGTTGTAAGTATAAGGCACGTAATGAATCGAAAAAAGTCATAAATCCTACACTACCAAAAGAAGAAAGCTTCGAAGAAACTTACAACTTTGCTTTTATGATGACTATTATTCTGTGCCTTGCAATAACAACCGTCGTATTGCTGCCTGTGCTTTTACTGTATGTTGTAAAGTAAGTTGGTTGTTTAAAAACAAAAGTATTAAAATCAACTTAAGATTACTCAAACCAACAGCTTTGTAGCCAAAGTGTGTTATCTAACAATAAGTAAATACTTAAAAATATTTACTCTAGGGGTCAAAGACGCAGCAAAGATAAAGCAAGCTCGGAAAAACATAATTCGTCAAACAATACAAATGAGCTCAGCAACAGAAGAGATTTAGGTAACTTGAGATTGAAATACATGAATTATAAATGATTTTTTTTATGTATGCTTACAAAAGATTTATGACTGAGTGACACGTTAAATGTTAACAAATTTTATTATGCTTAACGGCCATAAATAAAAACGAATATGCTACAGCTACAAAGAAAACTTAGAACACTTTAAACACAGATATCTTCTCCTCCGCTGAAAAGATCCAAAAAGACTTAACGGCCATCGAGCTGCAAAACTCCGTGTTCAACAGAAAAAAAGCCTACTCGATGAACAGCAACCTTGCCTTCCCTCCCTTCAACGCCCACAGCGGCAAGTCCAAGGACAACGGTCTGCAGCTGTTCGTTCGCCACAACTTCGCAAACGACATTTACTCGGTGGCCAACTCGAGCCGCTCGCCCTCCATCATCATTGAGTCGGTGAAGCCCGACGCGAGCCACGAAAAACCCCCGAGCTCGAAAGTCATCACGGACTACATCAAGATGCCGGCTCAGAAGTCTCCCAGGACGCAGTTTCAGGCGGTGGAGCCCTTCGCCGAGTACAGCAAGCTGGAGCAGAGCAAGTTTAAAAACATGCTGGACGTTGAGAGCTTGTACAACACGCTGGACAGGCAGGAAGTTGGTTTGAGTAGGAAAGAGCTTGACTTGCCGCAGCGTTACTGACTTGTTGGTACAATTTTAAATGTGAAACGCAGTAACAAAGCTAGGATCTTTTAGTAGTACTTTTAATTTCGCGTACTGAAATGTTTACCGTCAAGTCGAAGAATAAACAGTAGAATACATTAACCTATTTTTTTTTCGTTATTAATAAACTTTTGAAAACTTCTGTAAGAAATGTGACTATATTAAACATTTATACTGGCAACTTTTTTAACTTAATATCCCATTTGATGTGTAAAATAGTATTAGGGTTAGTATACAGTTTTATATGTAACAATTTGAATAAAAATATAAGTTCAGCTAAAACGCGTTCATTTAGTAGTCTATCATACCCATTTGACAACCGAAGTTCCAGAAGTAGACGGGATCGAAATTGCTTGACCCAACACGCAAACTGCCAGGGTAAACCCTCATAAACTTGCTTTTATTTGCCTTCACAACCTCGCAAGGCTTCGAATCGACCAAAGTTTGGGCGCGGTTTTCACTGAAAGACCACACTTCGAAATTATCTGTCAGCATTTAGTTGTTGTTATATTAACCTATACCCTTTTCCACAGAGTAACATATATCAACAATATATCTTAGTTTTGCAACATTGTCTAAAAAATGCTTTCCAAGAAGCTTAATTGAACTGACTTACTTTTTTCAATTGCATCGAACCCAGGAAATCTACTGGAACGTGTATAAATGACGAGGTCTGACAGATGCCTGGACAAGGATCGGTTGTGGTTGCCTTTGTTGTCGAAAACCTCATCGTTTTCATAATTTTTACTGTATCTTCCTACAATAGCAAAATTTAAAAAATTAACAGACTAGTTTTTTACATTAAATGTTATAAAAACAAGTAGAAAACATCTAAGAAAAAACTAAACTTTTATAAAAAAAATAGACTTTTATTATAAAAGTTTATGAACAATAGAATTGGTTTATAGAAAAAGTATAGATTAAGTGTAAGTGTAGTATAACAATTGTATATTCGTTTGACATAAGCTCAACTACCTCTGAAAGACGCTGTCAGGTTGTTTGGTGTTTTAAATGATGACTTTCGGAAAGATTTCTAAAAAATAATGACAACATTTAAACCGAAATTAAATACTCTTAAAGAGTAGTAAAAGTGAAAAGAGTAGTAAAAAAGGTATGATATGAAATTACATGTTATGAAATGAATTTTCAGTAAATCAAATTAAATTTTGATTTTAAACATACAAAATAAAAATACCAACATACATATTTATTCTATAACTTGTTTGTATTAGTAAGTACAAGTATAGACCAAAACGCAACAAACTTTGAGTATGATAAAAATATATGTAAAGGTTTTCAACTAAAAAATTTTAATGTAGATACAGTTAAAGTTTAAAATGCTTATAATTTTTTTGGACAGTTAAAATACAAACGGAATCAAACCTTAAAAAATCATGCTGGTTATTTAAAACAAAAAGTTTACTTTGTTCAAGAAACTTATGATAAGTTTAAGCTTTTGAAACTTGCTTAACACTTACATGCTTTAATACTTTTTACGATTTAGCTTTCAACTTACTATAAAAGACCGTATTTTACGCTTTGAAGGCTTCATTTCAAAGTCAGAAGAATAGTGACGCTTTGAAGTAAGTTAAGTGAGACAACATAATAGAATAATTTATTAAATGCAAAGACTTACAAACAACAGTAGTTACTTGTTCAAATTGTTTAAAATTTTAAAAGACTGAAAACTTTAAGCTGAAGCGATAATCATTTAAACACTACTCATTAAACTGTGTTTTTTTTTCAATCAGGATTTTTTTTGGTTTCATATTTTATTTCAGCAAATTTTAAATACAGTTTAATTACAGTTTTTTTTCGATCATAAGAAAATAAAAAATTTATAAACAAAGTAGTTGAGTTAATACTAACTTTGTTAGGACCTGGTTGCAAGTTGTTATCAAACTTTTCAATAGTAAAGTCAGTTTCTGACTCCGTATGATCTGACTGATCGTCCGATAGTTTTTGACACTGAAAATAATGAATGCAATAATCAAAAAGTTAGCAATAAAAAATAACATGAATATAACTATTGTTGGATAACTTATGCTGGTAAAAGCTTTTTAATAGTATGTTTTTTTAATCTAATGTATGTAAAAAGTTTGCCAAAGCACTTGATATATCATTTTATTGTATACTTAAAATGTTATAGTTTTTTTTTTTTTTTGCATTATTATTATACTAATAATTCTTATGAGATATAAGATATATAAAAAACCGTACCTCAAGTAGTTCATATAAAATTGATAGTTTTGTATAAAAGTTATTTTGTTATTTTTACAATTATACTTTAATTTAAAACTGTTACAACCAAAAGTTATAACAAACTTGATGAAAAACAAACTAAACTTAAAATTTGTTGAACAAAGGTATTTCAAGTAAAATGGACATTTGTTTTTAAGCTTTTACAGGAAGTTTTGTTGACTAAAAAAAAATATTCAGCCATTAATATAATGTACATGCGAATTACAAATACATTATGTTTTAAAAATCAATTACCTCGGAAACTTTTTTTTATAATACTTATTTCTTAAAGTAAAACTTGAAGAAAATACTATAGTACTAAACAAAAACGCCAGACAACCGTTTCAGAATATTTTAAAATTCTTCTAAATAAATAAACAGCTTCGTTCTAAAGAATATTTCATAAGCTTTAACTACTTTAAGAAAATAGTCGCATAAAATAACGATTAAATTATTTTTTTAGATAACATTTATTTTATAGGTGATTTTTTTTATTACAAGGCAGCACAGTTGCTTTATTTTTTTCATGTGCTAAGACTTTACGAATATTTTAATCTTTTAGGCTGTGCAGCGCAAAACAGTTTTCATATAAGTGACAGAATAGCTATCAAAGTGTTGTTTTTTTTTATGCAAAAGAAAACAATGTCTTGAAAATCCAATACCTTAAGCAATAACAAGATCAAACCTTTATGAGTATTTTGTTTTTGAGGTCGTGTGGGGAGGGGAGGCGATCTTTGGGTGATTTGGTGACGTCGAGTTTGTCCTGAAATATCCGCTTCATGATGTCTGCCATCCGCTCTTGTTGCTGGAGACTGCAGTGGTTCTCAATCGAAAGCACAACCGGATACCTTTAAAAAAAATGTAAAACGTATAAGCATATAAAGCAATAAAAGCCTTTTAGATTTTTTTACTCTACATTTTGTACATATATATCTTTATAGTTATTTGTCTTAACTAAAAAAGATTTCTCAATTTACTGAAATGTAAAGAGCTTATTTAGATAAATATGTGCATATTGAATACTTTATTTACTACCAGGTTTCGGTGACAAAAATATTGCAAACTTTTCAAGTAAAATAAATAGGCTATATTATAATAGGTACTACTTTATTTTACTTGAAAAGGTCGCAAAATTTTTGTCACCGAAACCTGGTTGTAAATAAAATGTTCAATTTGCACATCTTTAGTTACCTACATATCTATAAACTTTCAAAACATAGACTGAAAAACGCATGATGTAATTTACAGTTGTTGTTCAAAAACTACTTTTAAAACTACTTTAATGTTATTGAATCTAAAATTAATTGTTTTAGACTGTTTACATATGTAAATTTACAACTTCTTCTTGCTTTTAATTTAAAATTTATATATCTTAATTGCTATAGTTTTAAATAAAAAAAACAGTTTAGCCTAAACAGATTTATTTTTAAATTTTTGATAAAAAACTACTATTCTATATTGAAACATGCATTTTAGTCAAAGGATTACATTTTAAGAATGAACAAAGTTCCAAATGGCACATTTTACATGCTATAAGATCTTTTAGAGAATTATAAAAATTATTAAAAATATAAAACTATGTCATGTTTTAAATGAGTAAAACTATATGATATTAGCTTTGAAAAGTTAGATTAGTAGTTTTGTTCGGAAAAAAGTTTGTATACAGAAAAAAAAAGATTGCAGTGTTTATTGTTTGTCAGTATTTATATAAACTTTTAACACGTTTTGATTGAAAAATTTTTTGATTATGCTACTTTTAAATGACTGATCAAAATATATTCACTGTAGTATTTAAAAAATAATCTATTTTAAACAGAATATTAACTAACGGATTATTTTTGAATGCATGTTTGTTAATAGTTTCAATGACATCTTTGAACGGAATTTTCGATGTCAAAGTGTAGCCATGGTATATGACAGGATCTCCATTAGGACCGTCCCAACAATCAACTGTAAAATTCAAATGATTTTTTATTTTAATACTAAGGCGGCATGAAAGCATCAGCGCTTAAAAATACTCGAATCAGCTCTTTTAAGACTTTAAAACCTAACTCGAAGTTTATAAAACAATGAACACTTTAGATATAAAGTTTGACTTGACTAGCAATAAAAATAAGAGTGTATATCTAAAACTAGTTTCTTTTTAAAAGAAAAATTGTTTTAAAGAAACTGCTGTATCAAAAGTATCATAAGTTCTAAAATACTAAAAATGTTATTTAAATGTCGATGAAGATATATAGATTTAGACTTTTTTTAGACCAACAATTTATGTCATATCCAGCAATATAAAAAAATGAAAACAACTAAGTTCATTTTGTAGCAATCAATACTAAATTAATAAAAAATTCACAAAATATGTAATATCTTTTCTTATAGACACATAGTAAGAAACAGGGACGAAAACTTTAAATAAGGAATCACGAAGACAGTCTTAAAAAAGAAAAATTGAATATATTTTGTCATCTACAGTAGTTTTCAATATCCGAATAAAGTACTATTTCTAAACTATTGTTGTATATATACATAGATATAACGGTAAATACACTTTAAATTTTAAGATTATCAAATAGTTTTGTGTTCGGTATGCAGTTTTTAAATACTCATTAAACAACTTTGTTTACTTTTTAATTAAATCTTAAGTAAAAGTTCTTGTAACATTCTTGACAACAAATTATATCTTACCAAACAAATAAAGGACAAAGTATATCTTACAAAATGACACAAAAAGGCTAATAAATTTTTTCATAAGTTTTAAGTTAAAGTTTTTTATTTTATTTTTTCATTCTAATTAGTTTTAAGTTAATTTTACCAAAAGATCAAAACTTGCTTCAAAGTACTAAAAAAAAGATAAAATTTAAAAATCAAAATACGTTCAACGCAGCGACACCCAGAGGATAGAGCATTCACGTAAGCCTGAGTGGAGCTGTTTCCCGCATACTGGTTGCCAATCAAGTAGGTGTTGTGCGAGGAGTTTATGTAATAATGAGAAAGCGGCTGCTTCAGTTTCGTCTCATCCATCCTGGTGTTTGAATTTTTGTATGTTATGTCACATTCGGAACTGTTGAGGTATGATGTAAAACCTGAAAATTGAATGTTGTGAAATTTTTGTTTTTTAGTTTAATAACGTTTATAAAAATGGTAAATTAATTACTCATGAAAATATCTATCAATGATATAGCAGTTGTAGTAAAGCCATGCAATATATTATTTGCTAATAAAGTAAAACAAAATCTTACCGTCAATGCCAAGTCGATTTAGCTGCTTTAAATTTATGTCTGTTTCATGAGCCTTGATGATTTTTGTACATTCTACATCATTGATTTCATGCTAAAGTTTATATATATTCAAGTAATTATGAAAAACTACTTAGAACACAAAAACAATTTAAAGACTCGTGTAACTGTTTTTTAGAAATGATTTCCGAGCCTTTTAATATCTGGTTTTAAATTATTTTACCGAAAGTAAGTTTTTCATCTAAATCATACAAATATTAAGTGAGTAAACTACTGATATTTTAAACAACTTTAAAAAAATATTCATCATAGAAATATTTTTTACTACTACTAATTAGTATGATACTGTTTAATCGCATTTTCATTAAAGCTGCTAACTTTAATTAAAAGCTTTTTTTGTAAACAATTTTAATTTGTGTTATAAAAAGTGTAACTCAATATGTAAAAATACATTGTAGTGTAAAAGCTCTTACTTACATATGCAACTAAATAAGTGTCGAAAGTAAAGTTTGTATCAAACAAAAATACTTTATAGCATAGTTGCCATATTTTAACTAGATAAAACCCCACAAGTATTAAACATACACGTATAAACACATAATATACATACATGTATATGTGCAAATTCAAAAACTCTGGCAACTCTGCTTTATAGAATTGTTTATATGTAATTAAGTAATAAAACTATTATGCAACTAATGTTTTGTAAGTTTTATCATAAAAAGTTAGACATCTTATACATACTAAAACGTAAACATTTCAATTACAAAAGTAGTTCAAACTTTTATTTTATTATATTCGCCTAAACCTTAACAAAAAGTATTAAATAGTTTATAATTTAATTTAATTTATATAAGAAGTTGTGAGCTTTGCTTCTAAAAAACAAATTTTGCAAGCAAAACGCATACCTTCATTTGAAATTCCTGGATGAACCTTTTGAGCTGTTCGACAGTGAAGTAGTTGGATCCGGTTTTTTGCTTGATGAGCTCAACGAGCTCAGGTCTGACGGCAACCTTCCTGTAAAACGACATGAAACCGTTGTAGTCCAGTGAACAGCTGCCGAGGATTGACTTTTTACTCTTTGGCAGAGTTGCAGTGACTTCCTGAAATGCACGTTGCTGAGTGAGGAGCAAAGTCTCAAGCAAAAATAATAAATGTCGAAAGTAAAATTTTGCATGCAGCAAACTGACGACTGTTTCATTTTTTGAGAAATAAACATTCAAAGTGACATAGGTACGTTAGTTGGTTAGGTTGTGAAAATCCGTTTTTAATCTTTTTATAAAGTAATTTCAGTCTAAAAACAGCAGAACAATTGAAAAACCATTAAGCTTATTTTTCTACTAAAATCGTTTTAAACAAAAAAAAAAAATTGTTCATAAAATAGCAATAGTAAAGAAGAAAAGGATCAAATTGCAAAAAATAAGATTAATTTATATTGTAAAAGGCAGCAAAAAATTTAGAAGCCTCTATCCCAATAATTAACTGTGACTCATCTGTCTAACTTAGGCGTATCTTGCAGCAAAATGCGAATTCAAAGTTTCAATGTTGAATAATGCAAAAGTTAAAGTTGGAAGGTAAACGAAGTTTGCAATCTCATCATCTAGTAAAGGTGAAGCGAAGTAAAAGTTTAAACAAGTTAACGACGTTGAGCGTACAGCAAATAAAAAATTAATAACCAAAGACAAGATAATGCATTTGTGTTTTTAAGCTCGGATTACTTTACACAATTTAAAAATGAAAAAGTGCAAAGCTTTGAAAATCTTAAATTCATTTTAGTTTTCCTATATTCAAATAACATTTTATGTATGGCGAATACAAACGTTTAGTAATATTACATTTTAGATAACTACACTTTCACTTTTTCCAATTGTTTTAAAACATAAACATTTCGAAAAATTAGTTATTGCAATCTAAAAACCACTAGAGTAGATAGTTTTCTAATTTCTAATTTCTAAATCTTTTTTTTTTGTAGATACAACTTTTTTTTAAACTGTTTCGCATGTTTATTAATATTAACTTAATAAGTTTGAAATAAGTTAAAAAAAAATTCTATAACTTAATTAAAAAAAAACAAATTTAAAAAGTTTTTTGTAACTACCTTTAATTTATTAATTTATTTTATTAATATTAATTTACAAGTAATTCTAAAACTATTGAGCTACACTTGGAATTCTTACCACTTACCTACATAAAGAAAATACAAAAATATTAAAATTTAAAATAACTTTTTAGGACTTAACCAGTTTAAAAAAAAATATTAACATAAGGTTATAGAAATTTAAAACTTTACTTTAACTTTTTTTTCCTTAAGAAGACCACAATGTTTCTAGATACTTTTATTAGTAAGGAAACAAATTTAAAATTTCTAACCAAAACTCAATGACTTTTGACTACAGTTACACCTATAACTTTTTTTTTTAAGAAATAAAACTTCAACAACATATTAATAATTTAACTAAAAACATTTCGTATACAATAAGTATTTATTTAATGTTTTTCAACTTAAGCTAGTATACCTTAACTTTATTGTAAGCTGTAACTTTAAAAAACAATTTTTGTAGTTATTTTATTAAGTATGGTAAAAATAAAAAGATACAGTTTGGTATTTAAAACTTTTAAAAGTCAATAACGCATTTTGACTAACAAAGTGAATACGTTATAAATTTATAGTTGAACATACCTTTAATAAATGTTTAGTTTCAGTTTTTGAGCATCTAACATTTAACTTTCTCAGTAGCTGAATAATTTCATCCAAATCTAGTTGGCCATCTTTGTTTTTATCAGCTCGATCAAAAAGTAGTCTAATTCTCCTGTGATATAAAGTTATTTTTTAATAAAATTTAGAATTTTTTGTACAACATTAAAACTTTAAAAAATTATTATTAAAAAGTTCAATAAAAATGTAAAGATCAGAAAAAAACTATTACTCATTTATATTTAAATATTTGCTGTTAAACCATTGTTAAATTTTACAAGAATTCTATTTGCTTATAATATCAACATGTTGTAGCATATTTTCCTTTTAATTAGACAACTATTTTACACGTTTACAAATTGACTTACTTAACAAAATAAAGGTCACTTTTAGTATTTAAGTGTTTAATTTAATAAAAGTTTATTCTTTCAACTAATAGTTTTTTCTGTTTAATATTTTTCAAAAAAAAGTTACTTACTCATCTTTAGACATTGCATGCTTCGTTTTAGAACTGTTCGAATCACTACTTTTTTTATTCATTTCTTGCGAGCATGCGATAAGTAATCTTAAACCTTCACAAAACATTTTAGCTTCATTGGAGGTTTCAGCAATCAAGTACAGTTTAGTTGGCTAAAATAATCATTGTTACTGAAAATTACGTGGCTGTATGTTTATCTTAAAATTTTACACTTTAGTTAAGTAAGCTTGTTTTAAAGTTAAATATAAACTATAAGTAAGATACAAATTTTTAGATTAAAATTTTGTATTATGTAAATTTGATTTCAAACAAGGTAAGTCAAAATAAAGGTTGTACCAAAAAGTAGTAAGTTTTAAAGTACAATAACTTTTATTTTTTAAGTTATAGTACTAAGCAGTCAATTGAAAATACATTTTTAGTCTATATGCATGCTCTCCCTTGTTTTGAAAACTAAACAACTCTAATAACTGTTATCATCATTTAAGTTGTTCAAGACCATTTATTAAAACAAAGAAAAAAAATTTAGCTAGTACTTAAACTTATTCTTCAAAATTGAACAAAAGATACGTTATCATTCAATAAATAACAAATTATAAAAATTAAAATTGTGATTTTAATATTTAAGTTGGTAAGTCTATGAAAAAGTAAATTTTAGTTATTCATTGTTTTTTAAATTGTGCAAAGTTATATAAGTATTTTACACAATCTAAGCCTAAAGTTAATAGCTTTAAGAATTGTTTTTATTTTGAAAAGAACAAAAACAAAACATTTTGTTCTTTTATTAAGTAATTTGTGTGAAGTATTGATATATAATTCTCCTAATCGAGTTATGCTAACGTTTGAAAATAAATATATTATTATTATTATTATTATTATTATTATTATTACTATTATTATTATTATTATTATTATTATTATGTTTATTGTGCAATGTTGGACTCAGGCATCAAAATCTGAGCCACTTAAACAGGACACACAAAAAGAGAAAAAGAAAATAAACTTATATTCAAAACTTTAAGACAAATTATAGATATATATATAAACATTAGTAAATTAAACATAGTAAATAAACATAAGTAAACATTAGTAAATTTTCTAAAGAAAAAGTAAACATTACTTACAGGCCAACCATAAATAATTGTAATATGTCTGTCTTGTTCTTCTAAAGTTCCTTCTGTAAATTCGCTATCTACAAACGCACAATCTAGTACTGAAAATCGAATTGCTGTAAAATTTGTTTACATTGAATTTTTAAAGTTGTTTTAAGTCAAATATTTACTATACGGATTATATAATCAAACATAATTTCAAGGGTTATTTATAAAGATCTGGCGATTTTTTTGTATCTAATTTTCCCATAAGAATTTTTAAAATAAGTTATAAGTTTTTACAAAGCAATTTTTTCTTATATACTTTTTAGTTCTAAGAACTGCAACCAACTTTCAATATGATAAAAAAAAATAAACTTTACCAACCAAAACCTAACCAATATAAACTAACTGATTACAATTTATACAAATTGAAAGAGTTTGAGGAGTGATGTGTAATGGCACACAATAAGTTTGTTTTAAGCTTTAAACTTATAAAATACTCTACAGCCTTTCAAACTTTATGTTTGCTATACTACAACACGTACAAAGGTAAAAACTTTTTTTTTTTTTTTTAATATTATTAAAACATACTTATATCCGTTTTAGGCTTCTTGTCCCTACTTTGCAGTCTGAGCTCTTTCATTTGAACATCTGCCCATAAATGAATTTCCTCTGAAGATACTGACCTTCTTGGGTAACGTTTTTCATTTATTTTTCGAACTTTTATGCGGTTTCCATCCAGCAATAGTTTAGTACACAATCTTTCTACAAAAAAAATCTTTAAAAGAACTTAAAAAGTTTTTAAAATTTATCTTTTTTTCTTACTAAGCATATTTTGCGGTTAAGTTTTTTTAAATATTTAAAAGTAAAGAATTCACTAGTTCAATTTTCTTTTTGTCTGAATTACTTTTGACTGCTTCTAATCCTAATAAATAACTATATTGATACTAAAAAAAACGTAATTGATAAGTAACTGATAACTTATTTACAACAAAAACAAGATTGTGCAACCAAAGAATGTACAGCCTAAAGAAATTTTAAACGTATATGATAATAAAAGTCATTTTATTTTGGTAAAAGTTGAAGTTATACAACCACGTCAAATTAAATTTTATATTTTGTTTTGTAAAAACAGGGCTAAAAAACATCTTTCACAGCTTAAAAAAAATTTCGGCTTTTGAGTAGATAAATTTTTTTATACTTTAGTTAAAATTAAGTATATATAAAATTTTCATACAAATGTTAAGTTTTCAAACTAACAAAATGTTTTCATGTATTTTTTATTCCTAAAACTACATCAGAAAATGTTTAAAACCTAAAAATTTTGAAAAGTTTTTAGCAAGTTTTTTACATAAGTAATATATAACTTCAAAAACTGTTATACTTAAAAATAATTTTAATATTATATCTTTGGTCGTCCGAGACTGTTAAAGAAACCATTTTCGATTTTTTGTAATACAGTTATAGTATATAATTTATAAAACATAACTTTAGTTATGTTAAAGTATTGCATAAAAAATTATTCATATAAACTTAAAGTGTCTCTGCTGAAGGACCGTTGTTTCAAAACAACTTGAACCTAACTAAAGGCAGTAAAAACTTATTTTAACTTAATAGTTTAAAATTAAACAGCTAGTTTTTTACAGAAAATATATTTTTACAAAAAGTTAAAGCTGGTTATCAAATACATTCATATAACTTGTTATGTACTGTGAAGCTAGAAAAAAAGAAGAAAACCATTTTGAAAATAGCGCTACTTTTAACAAGATTTAATTTAATTGATTAGTTTTTTTTTAACGTATTAAATTAAATTACTAAAAAAATTCTTAAGCTAAAGGCAATAACTGAATAAAAAACAAATATAACACTTGAAAATAAGTACCAAAGTGGTCAGTTGAGACTAAAAACATTACATAGTAGAACTGCTTATTTATACTCATTTGAAATTTATATACTTAATAGTCTTTTTCTAACAAAAAAATCTTTAAATAAATAAATATAAGTTGAAATCAAAATATTAAAAGTCTAACTGAGATGATTTTATTAATAACAGTACAATTTCTTTGTGCTCATTTAAACTACTAGAGTGTAGGGCTTAAGTTATTAAGATTTGGCTCACTGTTCGAACAAGTATATAGTAAACTAAGCTGTCCCATTAAAAACGAAGCAAAACTTTTATAACGAAGCGTGACTGCGAAGAGACAAGCAACTGACGACAAACTCCATCAACTAACCTGACAGATAATTTCTCATATCAGCAGCCTCGTTCTTCTTCGAGCTGTTTTTGCTTTCGCTCATTTTCGACAAAGCGCTTCTTTCCTGAGCGCTCGACACACTTTTCTTTGGTTTCTTTTTTGCTGAACCACCTGTATATTTGGAAACAAACATTAAAATGTAAAGTGTAGGCTGACCACAAGTTAACTTTAGTTTACATATCCAGACTTTTTGATAAATAAAGCATTACGTATTATAAATACAACAATTGCTTTTATAATTTTTTCGGTATGAATTCAGTTAAACATATTTTATCAATATACAAACAGATGTAACCTTGAATCTCGTACAATATAATTTTCAAAAAACAATATTTTCTTAATTTTAAAAATACTTAATAAAATCAAATTACAGACATCATTGAACGCAAGCCATCAAATTTAAAACTAATGAAAATTTAATTATATTTAAGACAGTCAAAAAAAAAACACAACAAATAACGGTTTGACGATTTACTTTAAAAATCTAGATAATTATTTAGATTATAACTTTGATACAAATAAGAGTCTGCAAAGACAATAGTTAAGTAAATATTTCTTAAATTCAAGCCTGTATATAACAAAAAGCTAAAGGGAAATAGATTGACCCTTAAATTACATAGTTTCAATTATAAAGTTCTAATTGTATATTTAAAATTGTAAGTGTAACACATTAATAATGTGATAAAAAACTAAAAGTTGGAAATAAACTTATTGCTTTTTGTTCGTCATTCGACTATTTAATATTTTTCAAAATTAAGTAAAACTAGTTATAAAAGTGTAACATTTGTATTTGTACTAGTGAAAAATAATCTAACCTTTCTGTTTGAAAACATATCAAAATAGAACTATTTTTTTCGAAAACAAAAAACATTTTGTGCTGCAGCAGTATTGATAAGTACTTAGTTAAACTTTCAATCTAACTGATTTTCACAGCATTTAAAAAAAAACAATTCTAAGCTTTTTAAAAGAATCTCTTTTATGGTATTTCGTTTCATTAATAATTAATAAAGTAAAGTTAAAGATTTAATTTGAAGATAAAGTAAATCTTTTAACTGTTTGGAAAACAGATGTTCAGTTCATCTAAGTTGTTTCAAGATTCACTTTTCAAGTATATCTATTTAAATAGATTACAAGAACTAAGATATATAAAAAACAGCGTATCATGTTTAACTTAACATTATTTTTATCTACTTTCAAACATTGATAAGTATATAATTTACTACTTAAACTATACCAATTAAGTAAGTTTAGAAAATCTGTAATTTTTCTTTTTAATCATTAATAATTACGTAATAATTAAAAGTATAAGCTTCAATGAAAGATTATTTAACGTCAAAATTGTAGTAGGAAGTTTAACAGAACAACATTTTATAAACAAAATTTAATGTCAGTACATCTAACAATAACATAATAACTTACATAGTTTAAAGCCAAACCCCATGACATGAAAAAGACAAAGTACGAACAAGGTTAAAATATGACAATAAAAGTTTCAAAGTAATCGTATTAAGCTTTATTATGTCACATTGCAGACTATCATTTCTGACTATAATTAGTACAACGGCAAAACATTAGTATCTACTAGTTTAAACTAGTTCTGTAAGTTTTATACCACTAGATATAAAGAACAATGTTTATATAATAATAAAAACTAGAATATAGACATGTGTTTAATCCTTTATACTGTAATGTATTAATCATAATTAATTGAAATGAGCCTATATAAATACTATTGAGATACCTAACTTCAAAATGACTTAGAATTATTACAAAAAAAAGTTTCTGTAGCAAAAACTATATACAAAAGACTATATTTCAAATTATGTTGTTATCTACTTGTATGATACAGTGTATTATATTAAACTTGTTAGACTCCAATAAAGTTATTATGCACTTTGATGTACATTAACTTAGAGTTGATAAGCTAAACTTAGTATTAAAAATCAAGTTCAACTACTTTATAACGAAAAATTAAGTTATCTAAAAAATAAATATTAAATCTATAATCAAAGTAAGTTGACTAAGTTCTTATGTAGTGTTCACATGACTTTAATATTGCTTTGATGATGTATTAACATTATTCAAAGTCATGAGAACACAACCATAAAGTAATTTTAGAATTAAAACGAAAAAAATTGTTTTCATGATGATTCACTTTTTTTTAAGTGGTTTTATCTACAAAGTTATTAAATTATTAATTCGAACTCAACACATTCCAAATCAGTGCTTTAGTTTTGAAATCTTTTACAAGGCCGCTAAAATTTATTATATAATATTTATTACATTAAACATAACAACGTAAAATTAATTACGAAATGACTTTTGATTGTTTAAACTTTTTTATGTTAAAAACATCTTAGAGTATTTTTAAATATAAGTAAATTGTAATAGTGAGAACTAAGTTTAAAATAATATTATTAACAATAAAACAAGTACTTGTTAACTAAAAAAGAGAGTTAAAAACTTATTTTTAATTCCTTCTCAAAAAACTTAATAGTTTTAATTTATTACACTCTACTTCAGCTATAAGTTTATAAGATACTGATTGAATAGAAAAATATAAGATAAACTACCTATAGTTATGTAGTATTTTAAAAATATGTAAATAAATTCTGACTATAGTATTATTTGACACAAAAAAAAATTATCGGTTTTTCGTATTCAAGAATTCAGTATCCAGCAAAAATAACTTCTTGTTTCGAATCATGATTTATATTTTAAAGATTTATTAGAAAATTATAATAAAGCTTTTAGTCCTGAAGTTATAAATTGCATTTTACGTTCAAGGTATATTTTTGCCAGCTGGGTTACACAATAGTATGCTTAATATTATTTACACTTATCATTTAGTTTGGTTTTTTGTTAATACAAAAAAGTAGTTTTGTTTTCAGTAAAGCTCTTTTTCGGCCTTATATTTGAAACTATCCAGCATTACCATATAAAACTTTCGTCTCAAAGCTTTTTGTAGCACGTAAAAAAGTTGCCTAAAATTTGTTATATTAAATTTCTGATTTATTATTTTACTAAGACTAATGTTTCACATTATAACAACAACTTTACAGTAAAGTTTTTTAACTTAATAAAATGTTTGTGATTTGCTCGTTATATACACCTAGCGGTGACTTTTGAAGGTAATAAAACTAATATGAAAAAAATATTTATGTTATTATAGTTTATTTAAAAAATAATTACGCTCAAAATATTTGATTCTAGGACCTGGTGCATGAAAAACCATCGGTTATTGAGTCGCACACCAAGAATACCTTTTAACTATTACTTTTTTATAGTGCAAACAGAACATAACTCATAAAATACTTGGACTTTTAAAATTAGTTACTGTTTATTAGTACAGCCTAGCACATTTTTTACTAAGAAAAACTTCTAAAGTTCAATTTAAACTAAATCTTTATACTTAGACTTTTATTTCTATAAAAGTCAGAATCAGTTAAAACTTAATAATAGAAGATTTAAAGAATTCTATCTTAAAAATAATTGATTTGCAAGTGAAGTCTGATTTTGCATAAAATTCTAATATAATTTATCTCGTTTGTCGTCTCCTAAAAATTGAAATTGAGAAGTACAACTGTTTGATTTAAAACAAAAAGTAAAACCGTTATACATATTTATGTAAAATTTTCATGCAAATCTTTTTTTAATTAGTAAAGTATTATTGTATAAAGTACGTTGTTTTTTTACAAACTCATGTTGTACATTTGAACCTTAATCTCTTTTTTTTAATGATTTACAAAAGCATTATCACTGCTTGTTTTCAAAACAGTGCTGATTAAGACATACATTGGAGTTACTCAACTTTTTATAGCTTAAAAATATTCTAAAGATTGATGCAATGAATAAAAAATAAAGTGTTTTTTCGAAAACAGTTGTTTTTTTTTACTTTTTAATTGTAGAAACTCAAAACTATAGTTTTTACCATAATCATGAATAAAGAATCTTATTAAAATCAATTTGAAATAAAAATATTATATTTAAAACTAATGATATGAGCTCGAAACAAACATTTAAACTAAAAAGTGACAAAATCTTAAACAAATTTTTTTTAAATGAACTTATATGTATTTATTCTAAAATAAATTAAAATGTGTAAAAAACACATTAATTATTTGATACCAGTAGTATTAGTTAAGTGTGCCATTTAATTTTAGTTAAATAAAAGCGGACCAAGTTTTTTTAAGATTACATGTACCATTATTTTTAATGTCTAATCTAGCAACAAATGATTTTATAATCATATGAGTCTTTGTACAAACATTTTAAGATACTTGTTATATCAATTAAAAAATTTAATTTAATAAATAATTTATACTTATTGATTTAAGATACATATGAACTAATATAATATTAGTATATATAAATATTTCTAAACTACTATTTTCTATTTATATCACAGTAAAAATTTCATTATACTATCTATATTAACAAAATTTAAGATAAATATTTTACTAGTAAGAAATAGTCTTGTCCTGGACGAGACGTTAAAAGGTATCCGTGGTGTGCAACTCGATAACCGCAAGGTTCTTTGTGCACCAAGTCCTAGGACCAAATATTTTGTGCGCTTTTTTTGTCGGTCAATAAACTATATACATAAATAGATAAACATAATTACAAGACAACTAGAGTTTCTAAAATTCAAAATATTTTTAAGATTTACGGACCGTATCCTAAAAATAACTTCAAATATAAAAATATATATATCAAAAATTCCAATTAGTATAGATTATAATAGTAAATGAAATACTTATTTAAATGATATAGTTTATAGTTTAAAATATAAAAATGTTTTAGTAGGTATAAATAATTACTTAACCGTTATATATTTTAAAAATGATACTAAACGTTCCAATAAATAAATATTTTTATAGTATTATAGTATAATTGTAGTAATAATTAATAAAAGTAATAGTCTTATATAATTTGGAACTAATGAAATATGAAATATAGGAATTAGAATCGTCGTGCACCCAAAAAATATAAAATTTGAAATACTAACAACAAGATCAAATTCTAATGATACGAACTATGACAAAAGTATATAACATATAATTTAACTAAAAAAGTATATTTGTATTAAAACACAGTTTTTAAAGTAGTCGTACTGAAAAGCAGTCTTATAAAACAAAATTACTAAGTTTTATATAAAAACGTAATGAAAGTAACAGCAAATATTAAATGTAAAAATGTATTAAGTTTTCTATTTTAGCAGCTGTCAATAATCTTGTATAAAAGTTAAAGTATCATAGCTAATCGTATGAAATACTATTAAAAATTTGTTTTAAGTAACGTTGTTTATTTAACTAACTAAGCATATAAATTTTGAAAACGTTTAGACTAAAAATATAAACAATTGTTATAAATTGAAATTTTATATGTACAATTATTTGATTATACGCCTATTATTACTTCTAGCTATTTTAAAATAAAACACGTAGCGAACTCGTAACAAAACCATTTGAATGAAAGTATCAAAACTGTTTGATCTAAAATGTAATTAAGCATCATTAAGAAATGTTCTTAATGCACCAAGTTTTGCAAGAAGAGACAGCAAGTTTTATGAGTATTGAAAGCATTGAAAAAAAAAATTATTAAAATATCAAGAAAGAAAAAGTTCAATACTTAGTCAAAAGTTAAAAATCTGTAAAAAACAAACGTATGATCAGTTTTACTAATTATTAGTGCTAAAAAGAATAAAATAATTCCTTTAAAACATCGTTTTACAAACTAAAAATATTAATTATAAGATAAAAAAACAACTAACCTTACTTCCCTTCAGCCAATAATTCTTAAGTTTTATATCGTTTTTAAGTACTAAGCACCTTTAAAATAAGTTTTATTTTAAATACGTATTAGTTTGAAATATCATTATAATTTAAAAAACTATTTTACTTACTTTTATTAAATTGTATGAAAATGATACTAGTTGGAATAAAACTATCTAAAGCAGATTGTAAGCTTTTATTAACCAAATATTTTTAATAAAGTGACAGCTAATGTTCAAAAAAATTTTTCGGCTTTTTAGAAAAGACTTTTTTTATGTAAATTTCTAAAACTTACTCCTTAAAAATAAAACATTGATAATAAAATCTCAAAGTAGCTAGTTGAAAGCATAAAAAAACTAAGTATAAGAAATGTAAAAGTTATTACAGTTGCCTTCAGTGATTTTTTATATAGGGTATGAAATAGTTCAAATTTACAAATTTCTACAAAACTTAATTTTAAGAATTTTTTTTTTGTGTTAAATGTTATATTTCAATCTTATTTATCTTAAAAAAGTTCACTTTAGGCAGGGTTTTCTTTATGTTACGTAGGTTCGCTGTACATTGTTCAAAGGTTAGCTAAAAAAACTATCATATTTAAAGTGCTTTTAATAAAAGTAATTATTTAAAAGATATTTTTAACTTTGTAATTTTAATATGATTTACATCAAGTTTCGATAGAATTACGCACGATTTTTTACTTACATAGTAATAATATGTAACAAGAAAACTTTTAATGACGAAAATTACTAAGGTCGTAAAATAGCATCATTTTTCTCAATTTCAAACTCAAACACAACCATTGATGATGTTATATTAATTTTACTTTTCCCATAAACTGCGCATGCTTATTCTCTTAACTTAAATATCTAACTTTATTACGTACTAAACTTTTTGGTTTGTATAGTTGTTTTTTCTGTTTTTATTTTTTGTATCTAAGCAATTAATATAACTAACAGCTTATTTTATACTGCTTTGTACTAAAACACGTTTATTTCAAGTTATTTTCATTATTAAAACTATATATAAATATAAAAAGCGCAGTCTACTTTACAGGTTTACAAAATGTTGTTGATCACATTGTACGTTATTATTCTTTTTTTTTTTTTTGCATACTCAGCTATTCAAACAGTTTTGCAGCAACTTTCAAACAATGTGGTCGTTTAATTTATTGCTACTTTATATAACGGCTGTATATAACTTCTTTTAGGCATATTCTTACTACTGGTAAAACTAAAAGCATAAAAAACATTAAATTTTAATTTTTTCATTGCTGACTTAAACTCAATCTATTAGAACTTAACTTATTTTTTAAAAGTTTTTTCTATGAGCAAAATAAAATAATAAAAACAGTGATAAATTATAGTCATACACACTTGTATAGACTAAACAAATTTCCCTTTGCTACTGAACAAACTTTAGTAAAATG
The DNA here is from genome assembly GCF_965202585.1 of Thalia democratica. Taxonomy (NCBI): domain Eukaryota; kingdom Metazoa; phylum Chordata; class Thaliacea; order Salpida; family Salpidae; genus Thalia; species Thalia democratica. The sequence goes on from NC_139165.1 coordinate 69,316,245, forward strand.
TAGTACTAGAGTAAACAGAACATTAATTGCTACGTTTTAATGTTTTACTTAAAAACTGTCTCGACATAACTTACAAATATTTTTTAAAAAGCCATAAGAAATAAAAACAAACTGCTTCTTGTGGGCTGCTTCTGATCTGATCGTTTTATCCCTCGTTTTCGACATAAAGACTTATATGTTTTTAAAAGATGTAGTTCAACAAAGCACTATTACGTCATCAACCTTTTGTTTTGATTGCGACAACTAAGGAGTAGCACAGTCGCGTCTCACACCGATAAAACTTCTTAAGTATACAAGCAATAAAAAGTTATTTCAGTAACGACACTTGACAATATTAAGTTAAATTAATGACTTTGTCAAGCGGCTGTCAAGGGCCGTTTATGTATTACAAAAGTTCATGAGCTGCTTTCAATAAATATTTAACTTATTACTTCAAAGCATGTAACTTTGTACTTTCTTAAACTAAATATGATATTTTGGTACAAATAAAGACTAAACCTTTCAAGATTTTTTTCTGCTTTTGTGCTAACCCTTAACACAACTAAAACAAAAAAGTAGTAATTTAGAAAAAAAAAAAGTGCAAAACTACTTTTGTGCGTGGTGAGCTCACAGTGACAAAGTTCTTGTAGCTTGCATTATTTGTTTTTCAGTCTTAATGGTTAGCAGCTTGCTCACATGCTTTTAGAAAGAACGTGAATTTGTCTAAACAAACAAAACCTGATAATTTTTTCCTATGCGTATGTGTATATATTTTACAACTCGAAATAAAGATATATTTGTTATAAAGATAAAAATATCAATTTAAAATAGTTAATAAAGCATTAATACTATACCTAACTCTTTCTAATGTTTTAGTCTGTTTCAGTATCAAAACAAAAACTTATACAATAAAAGTAAGCTTGTCAGAGATGTATTTTATCTATCATACAAATTCTGCTTTACGAAACTTAACAAAAACATACCTCACACACTAACATTATATAAAAAATATCAGTTCGAGCTTATTTAATTAAACTTTAAGTCTTCATCCTTTTTCTTAAACAGAGAAAGTATCAGTTTTATGAATTTATAATGAAGAGCAGGAAAGTTGTACAGGCAGCTTCTCTTTGTGTTTTACATGAAAACACGAATTGAAGTTTGACGAGTTTTTTAATTAAATATTGAACCAATATCTTCTAACAATAATCTCGAATACTTTAACGTTTTTCGTAACCTGTGTGGTTATTTATACAATATGTGTTACTTAAAATAAAACTTTTTTCTAAAAACCAACAAACTGAAAAGCATACTGCATTTGATGTGTATTTAAAGAACTTTACATTTAAAATTTCAAGTAGTTCTTGTTTTGCTAAGACTCGCACAAAGATATAATGATTAATTTTTAAAGTTTTCTTGTTCAAGGTTGCAGTCAAAAAAGTTTGTCAATGCATAATGAGAACCGTCCTTTATTTAAAAGAAAAAACATAAGAAAGCAACTAAAAAAAACAGTATATCTAAAATTATTTTTTATGCACTTAATTTATATCCGACCTAGATGAAGAAATAAATAAAAAGTTTCGGAAATGCAACGGCGAATTGCCAAAACGCGCATAAATTAAAACTTCCTCAAACATAAGCACAAAACATACAAATCGATATTTGTGCCCAAGGTTCCGACATTATGCAGCAGTTTTAATAATTAAAATCATTCTGCAGCTAGGACCCTGTCATCAGGCTGTTTGTGTCATAATTCACTAATTACTTTTCTGAGTTTGGCTGAGTTTTTATTATCTAGCTACTGCTGTTATCAATAAAAGCATTTTAAGACTGTTTTTTGCTACTGATAAAACAGTCTAATTTCCATACAACTAAGATATATCGAGTATTTACTCTAAACAAATGGAAATAAATAATCGAAGTCGAATTTTAAAGTATGCCTAAGGGCCCAGTTTGGAAAGTAAAACAAAGAATACAATTTTTTAACTTCAATAACAAATATTTAAAAGCATGTTTAATAAGTAAAGAATAAATAAAAATCAACAACGTTAGATAAATAAAAATAAAACTAGTTATGTAGTCCCTATATTGTTTGTTATATAGTTTAGTATAATATTAGCAAATTGAAATAGTATTTTAAGTGTAAATTTCACAACACTTTTTTTAATCTAGTTCATTGTTCAAGTACCTAGAAAATTTTTCAAAACAATTAATCAACAAGTATAATTTTTTTTAATATACAAAATTACAAATAAAAGTTTATTTTTTTAATATAACTTTTTATTTAATGTTTTTGAACGTAAGCACTAAGTTATTAAACTTGTATCATTTAGACAATATTATTATGCAGCAAAAATCATTTAACATAAAATTTTAAACTGTTTGATCTTATTATCAATGAATAAATAAAATAACAATTGCTTTTTTCTTTTCTTTTTATTTAATTTTTAAGAGACAAAAAAAAGTTATTTAGGCATTTTAAATATAAGCAAGTAAAAAGAACAAAAAATCTATTTTTAAACATACCACGATAGGTTATATTATATAAAAAACTGTTCTTTGAAAAACTAACAAAAACTGCTTTTATTATTTAAAAACTTAAAAATAATAAATTTGTTTATTATGAAACATTTTCTATGGTCTGGTGATTCTGTAATTTTCTTATAGTCATTAAGTTAACAAACTTTTATATAATTTCCAGTCTTTAAAAACAGTGTTAATTTTGATATTTTAGTTTAACAATTTACTAAACTTTTTTTAACGATATATCTATGTTTATGCTTTTTTTTTTTGATAATAATTTGAGTAGTAAGGCTAAAATATAAAACCTTTGTTTTAGTTGGTTGTGATGCAAAATCGTGAAATTTTTTTAAGATTTAGCGATTATCCTACGGAGCTGTAGGCTGTAAAAAATTTTAAGTTTTTTCCTTAACATGTCTTCAAAATCACAACTTGTTTTTATAAAATCAAGATAAATTTTCGTTTGCAAACTTGTTTTTTAGCACTTTTTCCAAAAATAAACTTATTTAAAACTACTAATCTAAGTTTAGGTTTTTCTTTAGATAGTGTATCTTTTTAGATAATCTAATCTTTTTAAACTACAAAAGTATAGTAAATTTTAACATATTTTTAAAATAATTAAAATACATTTAACTATACATAAACAGTTTTGATCTTTGTTGCTATTAAAAACAAATGTTGACTACTAATTTAGTTCAGCTATTATCAAATTATGGAAAAACTTACATAAACAAAACTTAAAAAAAGACTAGTAAAACAAAGTTTTAGTCTAAAAACTTCAAAGTCTTGTGTAATAGTGTTTTAATAACTAAAACATAAATGTTCAATATGTTTGAAACAAGTTGATGGTCAAGTTAAAAACAAGCTTTGAAAGTTTTTTTTCTTGTTCCATTCAACTAAAATATACCAATTGCTTAAGTAAAAATCGTTTATGCTACAATTAACGTTTATAAATAGTTTAGTCGACAAAACTTTTAGTAAACTTTTATAAGTAATTTTATTTAGTTTGTTAATAGTAATTTCTTTACTTAATACCGTTTAATATATAACAAATCAGCTCATATATATATTTCAGTTGTTATTTTAAACTTTTTTTAGTACTTCTTTTAAAATCAACACTTTCTTAAAATATCAAAGGCTTAGAAAATTAGTTGTATTAAGTTATTACTTTAAAAAACTAATATAGTTAATTTTTCAAATTGTAGATAAAAAATTTATTTGAAAGTAAAACCTGGATGATTTTATTCAGTGATAAAATAGAACTTGCGTTTTATAAAAATATAAATAATTTTTTAATGCAATAAATTATTCCCATTTGGCTTATTATTTATTTAAGTTTTTCATATGTTAAAAAAAAATTTAACTTGAATAATTTAGGCTGTAAGTAAACCGTGTCACGAAACTAAACGAAAACATTATTAATAAATAACAACTTGACTTCGGAACACTTCAAGCTGTTTTTATAAAAAATCTTTATGTTAAAAAGTTTCAATTGTAAAAATAGTCAGATTTAACATTCTATAAAACAAAAACAACCGCTGATTACAATTGAAAAATTTTTTTTAGGTATAATTTTAAATGAAACTTTTACCCATATGAAGAGTGCCCGATTTTAAATTTCAAAGACCCTCAATTTTCCAACGGTCACTGAAGCAAAAAAAAAATCTTTTAAACTTTTTTCTTTAATACGCTTAATTATGACTATTTTACTAAAATTATCATTATTTGAATATGAAATTCATCATATTTCTTATCAAATAATGGTTAAATAATGATAATTTTAGTAAAATGTGCATGGGTCATGTCTTACATTAAAACAGCGACTATTCCTGCCTGATGAGTCCTAATAAGGACGAAACCGGTCGTAGGATTGTCTCGGATGCTGTTGTTGTTGATCTTGCGGTAAAGTTCATTGTTTATTAAAACAGTTAAAATAAAATAAAAAGCATAAAACTTTTAAAATAGGTGTAATTAAGTGTATTAATTTTTTTTTTTTTTGCTTTATTGACCGTTAGAAAATTGAGGGTATTTGAAATTTACAATCGGGCATATTTGTATAAATTAGTAAAATATTAGAAATTTTGATAAAAATAATAATTAATAGTTTCTGGTTAAAACATCTGTTGGAGTAAAAGTATCCAAAAAAATTAACATTTTTTCTAAGGGGCCCAACTCAAAAAATTAAACCCAGTCCAATGAATTTTTTAATTAAAGTCAAAGGAGCGTTCTCTAGAATGAAAAAATCTTAGTTAGCTTTAAAGATAAGGAAAATTATTGGATCTAAAGTTTGGACATTTTTTAAAAATTGCACAAAAAAATGCTAAATGATCTAAGATAACGCTAGTAAAAATATCAACGCATAGCACTTGATCTTAAGTTTTTATAGCAAAGTACAACTAAGTTTACAACGTTTAACTTTTCAAACTAATATAAATTTTTCCTAAAGAAGGTTATTATAAAATAAGATAAAATGCAACGACAAGATATTTTAATTGGCTGCTCAAGTCAAATTTAAAATGACACTTGATCTCTTTGAATTGTTTTCTTTTAGCGGAAGGAAATTATAGAGGAAACTAAATAAAAGTTTACAAGTTTAAAACAAACATGTCAAATCTACAGCACGGGTAAGCAAAAAAAAATGATCAATAAAATCAATATTTTTGGTGATGAAGACGTCTTGTTGTAACCTTAGAAAGTAGCAAAAGAAATTCAATGTTGAAATGCGGAACACTTCAAAAAGTAAATTAAAGGGAAAACTTCATTTTTTCAATGCGTTTTGAATTGATAGACATAAGGAAATTTGAATTAAATGTTCAATTGGCTTGATAAATTGACCAAATCCACCGAGCTTATCATAGAAAAAATTAGTGTAACAAATATTTTGACTTAATTTAATTGTTTTATCTTAATTAATATCAAGGGGTTTTCCATAATTGATGCACATTTTATAAATCAAAAAATTTGAAAAACACTTCTAAAAATTTAGAATCTTAAATGATTAAAAATTTCTATAAGTCAGTTAAATATACAAAATTTTGAGTTTGTACAACTGCATTTAAACATATTTCAAAATATTTTAACTAAAAATACTTTGAGCTTTTCTAAAAAAAAACAATTTTAAGCAAACCACTTCTTAAAAAACTTTTACATTTTATAATTTAGTTGAAAAGTCTCACGAAGCTTAACAAAAACACTATTAATAAGTAATACGTTTAACTTGACTTCACGACACTTTAAGGTTTTTAAATAATTAATCTTATACTTAAAGTATGTTTCACAGTAAACACATAAAAACCTAATTTCAGTTAAAAAAACAAATTACAAAATTGAAAATAACTTTAGTTTAGCTATTTTTCTTAATTTTCTAATCACTAACTAAAATTAATAGTTTACTTTGTCTCCAACAAATTACTTATTTAATTTGTAAATAATTAAGTTCACTGTTTTTGTATTTAATTTTAAAACTATATTGGTGTTTTAATTTAATTGTTTATTAGTTTTTTAACAGTGAAATGTTTCAAACTTTAAATTAAATTATAATTTAAAAGTTTATAACAAAAATGATCATGTGTTGTTTATACACCTTTTTTAAAAAATAAACTAGTAGTAGTCTGATTTTTTAATCAAAAACGAAATCACCTTTTTAAAAACCAAATAAAATTTGCTTCGACTGAATTAACAAAAACAATGCAACTTAAAATAATTTTTGTGCAACACTTGTGCAATTAATTTTAGTTTTTTAAAAGAGTAACTCGTGTATTACCTTACTTTAAGTGACTAACTAAAGTTAGACTTTAATTGAAGCTCTTAAATATTATTTCCAAATACTGTTTCTTTTTTTATATAAAAAGTATAAAATTATGGGTTAAGCGTTATTTTATCTACTGGAATTTACGTATAGTTGTAATGGAACTGCTTAATATTTCTTTTTTAGATAAGTTTCAGTCAATATTTCCTAAAAGAAATTATTTTATAAAGTTTATAATTAACCATAAGGTTCTTAAAGCTTAAGCATAACTTTAAACAAGTTTTAGTAGTTAATTAGTAGAATTTAAGTCGAGTTTTTGTAGCTTTTTTAACCCATATTTTTGATTAAAAAAATATTACGATAAAGAGAAAAATTTTGAGTTATACTTTTAAAAGTTTAGTTGACAAGCTAGAGCTTTTTTAACTGTACAAAATTAATATCAAAAAAAAACTTTCATAACTTAGTATAAGTAAATGTATTTATAACCTTGTTTGTTTATTTTTAAATACTGTGAAAAAAACAAGAACTTTTTTATGTTCAAGAGTTGTCAATTAAATACAAAGATGTAGAACTTTTGGTTTCGGCATAAAAAATAACTAAAAATTAACTTTTTAAATAAGCATTAAATTTGTCAAAATTTAATTTATTTAGAGATTTCAAGCTATTTCCATTTCATTTTCACCTACATAAGTTTTACTCTACATTTTCTCACTGTGTAATCTGATAACTTAATTAATCGAAATACAAGAAAAAGCTATAAGCAATAAATTAAAGTATTTTAAACTTGAACTTCACTGCTTTAAAAAAATACTTTTTAATAACTTAAAAGATTATAACATAGCTTTCTTCAAAATAAAAAATTAATTTTATAAATCTTTAAATAATGAGTTTGAAAATCAAAAACTTTTTAGAAAAAAATAGCTACAAAAGCAAAAAAATTATTTCAAATTTGAATTAAGGTGTCAAGTTTTCAGGATAAATAATTTAACATGTGTAGATAATTTAGCAAAATCTGACGTGAAATTTTAAATTAATAACCATTTTTATTCATTTTTAGCTTAAAGTTTTGCAAGTACAGCATAAAAATAATCAAAAGACTACATAAGTTTTTGAAGACTACTTTGTTTTTGGATACAATAAACTTAGTTTTTTTTTTGATATGACTTTATTCTATTTTTTCTTTACATATTTTAGTTTTGCACATATTCTATAAATATTTATTCAAAGTTTTAACAAAGTATCATAAATTAAATCGTCCTGGACAGGACGTTAAAAGGTATCCAAGTAGTTTACGACTCGATAACCGAAGGGTTCTTCGTGCACCAGGTCCTAGGACCAAATATTTTGAGCATCTTTTTTTTCGTTCAATAAACTATATAAACTAAAATTCATAATTATTTTAATTAAACTATGATAAATACTTTTTTACGTCTTATAATTATTTTGCTCAAATATTAGGGTTAGTTTAGAAGACTACCTAAACATTTATCTTAAAATTAGCTTAGGTATTTGCCAATGTACCTAAAATCATATAGAAATATTTATATGGTTACTCTTTTATGTTAAAATATGAAAAAGTAACATAACATACTTCTTCAAAAATGATTAGCTTATTGATGAGCTAAAAGCAAAATTCATCAGAATATTGATTGAAAACTACTATATTACCACACTCAATTTATTTAACAGAGGTCATTAACTGATAACAATCTAATAAGTATGTATGTATACTTTCTATTAAATATTTTATGCCTTTATAAAACAGTTTAAGATTTTGTAAGAATAGACAATGCACACCTACATGTTCAAAAGCTTGTTTAATGTTCACTTTAAAACTTTATTTTGTATTAGATTTGTGTACGTTTTTGTCATTAGTGTTATGTAGTAACGATAAAATTTGAGAAAACTTTTGTTGGAAAACACATTGAAATATTAAGACTGTTTTTTTCGATTATTATGTGGTAATTAGTTTACTCTTTTTTTTACATATTCCACAAAGTTTTTTAATCGTTTTCTCTTGTTATTCTTTTGATTTTTACCTTTTTTGTAATAGTGTTTTTTAGATCTTTTTAGATTTTTTTTAGTTTTAGATGATTGAAACAAATAGTGAAATTTATTTAAGTTACAGAAAATTTAATTAAGCATCTAAATTAAAAGGTTCTGACTTCTGATAGTCAGAAAGTTTAATTTTTTTTAGTACAAACACTTTTTTTTAATTATATTTAATAACTGTTTAAAGTTTTTTTAATGTACAGCTTAATATGAGTAAACAATATTTAATCACAGTATAATAGCTTTATAAAAAAACATATATCTGATTATTTTATAAAGAGTAGACTTTTTTGTACAGTGGATTTTTCAGCTTTTCAAATACTTTCAATGTATACTAGAAAAGTAATTTCCAGTTTTTTTATGTATTAAGTTGTTAGTTTTTTGTTTTTAGCTAAACACAAAAAAGTTTATAATATGTTAACGTTTATAAGCTATAAACGATAATTTTACTCCAATTTATATAAATAATGACAATTAAACCATAACAACTGTATTTCGAAGCAAAATAGACTTAAATTTTATGTATTAGTGAGCTAATAGTTTTCGTTTCTAACTATTCAAACATTTTTGGTTCCTAAACCAATGCATTTACTACACCTATGAATAATTTTAATCAAACAAAGAACACAAAAGAATCATGTTTAGTATTATATTTGTTTTATACATTGTTTTGCCTTTATGTTGAACTTGAATTTTTGGAAGCACTATTAGCTTTGTATTTTAAATATTAAGACCAACAAAAAATAAACCGCGATAGAAAACGAGAGGTTCCATTCTTATAATAACTCATCAGAAATGCATATTTATGAGGATCCGATGTTTAAATCTAAACAAACCTTTAGTTTAACGTAATTACTTTCGCACTAAGGCATCTGTTGAAAGGTACATTACAAAAACATAATAAAACAATAAGTAAGTAATTTTAAGTGATTCTAAAAATTCATACACTCAGCATTTAAGATACTGTTCTTATCCTTTTCAAATACTAATACTGTCAGCTGTCCTGGAAAAGACGTCAAAAGGTACCAAATGGTGTGCGACTCAATGACCGTAGGGTTTTTTCGTGCATCAGGTCCAAGAACCAAATACTTTGAGCGCTTTTTTTTCGTTCAATAAATATTTAAACCATTATTGTATAGCTTAAATCTAAAACTTGTAAACTAAATTTTGATGTATTTTGGATATTCAGTTGAAAAAGGTGGAAATGAAAAATCAGTATACTTTTGTCACGTAATAGTATTTTTTCTTTAGTTTTTTTTTAGTTGGGCAAAATTAAAATCTAAAATATAGTCGTCGACATATGTTCAAAAAAGTTTTTTTTAATGTTACATTTTCAACGTTAAAAAATTTTCTTGACTTTATTAGATGTTATAATCAATATAAGTGTTCTACAAAACTAACAAAAATTGTAAAAAAAAACTTTTGTTTATTTTAGCTTCTGTTTAATTTTTTACTTAAATAAGTTTTCTTTAATTTCTCATTATAGCTCTATTTGTATAAATCTTTTTATATAATTTAACTTCTTTCATTAAATAGAATCAAAATGGCATTGAAACATTTAGAAATTTTGCACCATGTGACTTTTTAGAGAGAGATAGAATACTGACTTAAAACTTTGTTTTTCATTTAAAATATCTAAATTGTTCAACTAGTTTAATAAAATATTAGTATTTTAATTTCCAAAAATAGATAATCTAAATCATCCTCAACCTTTTTCTTCGTATTGGAACTATCTTGAATAAATACTAGTTTAGAACACTATTGTTTATTTTTGTAAGCTTCATCTTTGAGCTTAGGTTATTAAAGTTAATTTCGTAACCTTAAAAATAAGTTCTGCATTAAATTAGTTCAAGGAAAAAAAGAGCTTTTTACAGTGCAGTTCCTAATTTCTTAATTTGATTGCTTAATATAGTTGGGTTGCCAAGAAAGGAGGATCTTAAAATTTAAGATATTTAATGTAATTTTTTCTTATCAGTTTTTATAATAATTTATCAGGAAATGTATAGCATAGTAAAGTTTAAACTTTACTTTAAGGCTAAAAAACAAATGCTTGTTAAGAAATTTTATCTTACTAAGTTGTTAACTAATCTTGATAAATTAAATAATAATTAAACTCTATCAACACAATATACTTGTAAAACTTATAACTTTATTCATGAATTTCAGTAAAGCGCGATATTTTAAAAAGCTCTTTGAAACTAGATATGTAAAAAGTTTTTTTTAGTTAGCTCAAAATAATTACCAAACTTTTATCTTTTTAAACTTGAACCAAATTTTCATTCATAACTAATTAAATACTTACAAATATGTACTTTTCTTTTTATTTTTTAAAACTGTTTAATTTGAGCTGTAAGTAAAATTTCCAGCTTTTAGAGTATAAAACTTAACATTTTTGTAGTCTCAAATTATGTCAGTTCTATAAAAAAAATTGAAAGTTTTACTTAGTGCTAATTGAACTAAAAATAAAATACTATTCTAACTTTTAACAAAAAAAAATTTCTTTATTACTAGCATTTGGAAAACATTGCAATACAATTAGAGTTTGAAAAATAGTTAAGAAAAAATAAGGAATAATTTATTTTGTTTTCAATTTTACAAAGGATTACGAACAGTTAAATTTTTTTGTTTACAGAGTCTCAATTTTCAAATTCTACTAGATACAAATAAAAATCAGCGAAAAATAATTTAAATATTTAGTACGTATTAATACAATAGTTTTTTAATATTAAAGCTCAAAATTTTACTTATTTTATAGTTAGTTAATTATAACGGTAGTTCTAAAAAAATAAAAAATAAATAATAACTTTAAGAAAGTATTGAAGTCAAATAAACCGTCAAAGTTTAGGGAAAAAATTAAGAGTATACATAAATTAGAACTTAAGAGTCACAGTGTAAATTAAAATAAAAGTTTTGAGATCATATATTTCTATAACGAAAATGTATGTGGTCAACTAATAGAAATTTTTTCTTCTTTTTTTTTAATAAATATTTTATAAAGAAAAACTTGAAGTTAATAAAACAATTCGATCTCATCAATTTGTTTGCATTTCTTCAAGAACCTTTACTGCAAAAAATAAGTTGAGTTATAAACAATAAAAAAAATAAAAAATAAAGCAATAACTAAATCTATCTTTAAAAGGCTGTTAAATTACAAAATTAGTTTGTGACTAAACTATGTTTTAATTCATAACAAAATGGCTTCAAGTATTTTATGTTAACATTTGTTACCAATATTAATTTAAGAATCATTTATGTTTCTATGATAGCTGATAGTGACATAGTACAATAGTACTTAAATTAATTCGATACATCATTTAAATTAAAACCATTTCGTTTCACAGAAATGTAATTTATGAAAAGATATATTTAACATTTTTATTATTATGTAAGATTCCTTTTGTATATAGCCTGAAAAACGTAGTATTTACAATACGAAATTTTTTTGCTGTAAACTGGAAAATTTAAACTCATTTTAAATGGCGTTAAAGTGTAAGAAAATTCATATGTTAGTTGTAGATTTTATTTATCTATACTTGATAAAGTTATGAACTGTTTTTCAATTACTTTAACATTCATTCTGTTAGAACAGTTAAAATAAAAATGAGTCTTTTTACTTTGTGAAAAAACTTGACTTCACGGTTTAAATACGCAATAAACAAAAGTTTTTTCCAGAAAATTAAAAAGTATTTATTTTATATTTCATGCATCTAGTTTTAATTTTCTTTACTTTGTTTATTCTAATTGAAAAAATAATAATTGTACTATAAGTAGTACAAACTAAAATTTCAAATTTATCAAGAGAAGCAACAGTGTAAACTAAACCATTCTGTCTTCTCAAATTGTGCAGCCTGCATTTAGCTTCGTTGTGTTGCCGATTCAATTCTGCTATTCTATCTTCCAAACTCATCTGTAAACGAAATGATTACTGATATAATTGAAATGTTTAGATATAGAACAACCTAAAATGTTTTAAAAGACTTAATGTAAGTCTTTGTTTGTAAAGAGAATTTTTTCATCAGATTTTTATTAAATTATTCACTAAAGCTCGCAAATAAAGTATAAAACCTCAGCATTTTCTAAATAAACTCAGTATATTAGAAAAGTTTATATTTTACTAGGCTAATCATTTTGAAATTCGAGTGCATATAAATCTTATGTCCTAATTTTTCTTCAGTAAAAAATAAGTAATAAATTTTTTTCATATTTGAAATTAATACATAGGTTACTATATATCAAATACATTTTTATTACTATTATTATTGTTATTATTATTATTATTATTATTAAATACAATGTTATTAATAACAAGCTGATACTGTTAAAAAAATATAAGAGAATTTAAGATAGCCTGATCTTTTAAAAACTTTAATATAAGCTTGATGGGGTGGCAACCCTGTTTCAAGTAAGATTTTTTACAAGTATACAAGTATATATTTTTACGTTATAAAAGTCTTGTTAACGCTACTTAACGTTATACTTTTATTATACTAACTTTATTCTAATAGCAAGTCTAATATATTTTAATTCGAGTGGCATAAAAAGCTTCATCAACAATAAAAACTAAGATCAATGTAAAAATTATCATTTTAAAATTTCTGGTAATTTTTTTTTTACTTTATAAGTAACAAGTTCACAATTTGTTTCTAAACTTTTTATACATAGAAAAAAAAAAGTTATTTAGAATAAAGCTACACTTTTCATTACAAAAACATAAAAATAAAAAAGTACCTGATCGTTTCTAATAGCTTGTATGGCCACCGAGGAATCGTCTTTCGAGTTGTCCGAATCATTTTCACACTTCTCGTTCAAGTCAAGCTGCAAGTTGGTTTGCACCTTGACCACTTTCGACGTGTTCACCGGAGCAGGTGGGGAAGCAGCGCACGTGACCCCGTTGACAAGCGTTACCATGGTATCGTCGTTGGTGACCAAAGTGGCATCCGCGTTGCTGTTTTCCAACAATGTTTTAGACTCGTCGCTTTCCAGCAGCCCGCTTATATCGAACTGTATTTGTTGAGGATGACTTTGCTGCTGGTTGGTCACTTGGTTGAACTGAACATCTGAAATCTAAAAAAAAGTGGTCGTAAAAGATTTAGACCTTTGATAAAATGCAATCTGATAATTTTTGCCTGCTTGAAATGCTGACAAGAAAAAATTGAAATTTTAAATTTATTTTAAGAAATATTTTACTAAATATTCACTTCAAAGTCAGTAAGCTCTGGCTGTTTTAAGTCTTCAAATATTTTGTTTTCGTTTGAAAGAACGCTAATTTGATTTTCATCAGCCGAAGTTTCTTCTATTGGTACTTCTTTTACTTGCACCTGAAATTAAAATCAATAAACGAAAACTATGAAAACTATAAACCAATGCAAACAAACGTTAGCAGGTTTTTCAGCCTTTAGTGCGCTTAGCAAGCTCAACATGTCCATTTTTAATTTCGGATCAATTACTGGTTGCACTGGCACAACTTCTTCCTATAATTAGTTAAATAGATTTATTTAAGTTTTGAAGATGACTTGTTTAACTTTATCAAACACAATTGGTTAGTTTTATGTGTATCAACTGTTTTCAAAAAATACAAAATTTACTTTTTTGGGAGTTACAACTCTGGAGGATTCATCTGCTTCAGCGTTGTCTTTCTCACAGACAAGAGAATTTTCTACGAATTTGTCGTTGGTATTAACTGTAAAATACCAGTAAGTACTTGACATACTATATCTACATAGTTTACAAAGCCTAGTTTTAAAAAATGCAAGTTTTTTTTTTACTTTACTTATCTAAGGTTATAATAATTCAGATCATAACAAAGTAAAAACCACGATTGTCTTTCAAATCTTTCAGTTCACTTTTCAAACTGTTTATCTCTTCTCTAGTTTCTGCAATCAGTTTAGCAAATTCATTTCTATCGTTTTGTATGATGCTTTTCAATTCACAAATAACATCTTCGTGATCCTTTTTCTAAAGTACAAATAATATAAAACACTAGATGAGCATTTAATATTTTTAAAGAAGGTATATAATAGGTAAACCTTAGCTGCTTCTAAATCAAGCTGAACTTTCAATTGATCATTTTGAGCTGATATTATGCTTTGTTGTGACTTCATGTCCAAAACGGTCTTTTTTAGGTCTTGATGTTTCAGTTCACCCTTTATTTAGATAAAAGTAGTCTTTGAAAAAATGTGTTCAAACAAGCATAAAATGATAAAACTAGATATAATCTTTAAAATCGTTAAATAGATTTTAAATTCTAAAAGAATAAAAATAATAAGTTCATCATGAGTTAATCAACGAATTTATTTTCAAATTTGCATGTAGGTTTGAAATAAAACTATTAGTTATACCATGATAATTAAAATATAAATTACAGTTATACTTTGTTATGGTAATAAGTAATGTATGTAAACTGAAAATTCTTTAAAACAACAAAAACTATCAAGTAACAAAATAAAACTGACAAAGCAGTGTATTCTCCTTTTTTTACTCAAAAATCTTAAATTTTTGTAACAAACATACGAAACAAACCTCGTTAACGTAGGAAATGAGACGAGTGATGGCGTGAAGGAGAGTTTTGGTGAAGCCGGAAAGCCCGCCACCAAACGACAAGTTTTCAGGGTTTTCCCCTCGCCTCGCGCCAAAAACCTGCATGTCTTCCTCGACCTTCTTCATTGCGTCTGTAAACATTTGGTCTTTAGATACGTCATAGTTATTATTTAAGTTTTAAATTTAAAGCTACTTTTTAAACAAATTATGCTAAGAAAAAATTCACAGCAAACCTTGCATGTCGTCGTAAGACATGTTGGACTTTGTTATGTTGGCGCGAGGTGGCGCGTTTTGGTGGGAAGAAGAAGACGCGAAACTAGATATGTTGGGTGGTGCGATGTGGTTGGCTGAAATGCTGGGAGGTGGAAGCTGATTGGTTGTTTCGTGCAGCCTGCGCTTCACCTTAGAAGCGTCTTTGGATATTTGCGTGATCTCGTTGTGAATCACCTCTGCGCTGTTTTTTTGAATATAACTTACAATGTGTAAATGTTAAATATAAACTGTTATGTTACTTATATAAGTTTTATTGGTGTAGTAGCAAATAGATAAAAATTATGAGGTTGAGAAGAGAACATCAATAGTTTCAAGCTTATAACATTAAATATTTAAATAAAGTAAAAATTAATTTTTTTTTAGATATAAATACCTAATTTAGATTTCATTATATGCTTAATATTGACTTTTATTTATTATTTAGTAATGATTTTTATTAACAAAAAACTGTTTAAGATTCATTCTAAAAAATTAAGACATTGTAAAACTTGTGACATACTAAATATTTTAGCGTTCTAAAAAATTATCAAAACTATATAAAATTATAATGCCCATAATACATGTACATTACACAGTGTTTTTCTAAAGCTTTATAAAAGTTAAACTTTTTTTTTATAACTTTTCAAATCAAACTTTTTTTATGAAAAATCACTTTTGAGTGTATGCAATATACCATAAGAGAAATTTTCAATTTTTATTCAACTTACTTTGTAAGATTTGAATTATCTTTTGGCACATTGAAATTATTTTTAACTCTTTTGACTTCAACAGTTCCATTTAGAGCCTGTACATTTTTCTTTTTTTCTGGCGTTTTAAACTGGTCTGCATCTAATATTACATAATGTTTATATTTTTACCTAAAAAAATCACCAGCTACTAAAACAATAAATATAATTTTTTACTAAATTGCTTTAATGTAAATATTTTTAGTATTTAACATAGTGTACACAATTATTAAATTTCAGGTAACAAAGTATATTAAAAATGTGTAAATCTAAAATACTTTGTAAACACTAGCTTTAGACAAGAATATAATAAAATATTAAATATGTATCTTTAAATAAAAAACTTTAATTGAAGAAAACTTATGTATATTCCGTACATCAACATAACTACCAAAACTTGGGTCTGGAGCGTTCAAAGTTTTGTCATTATCAATCGCATGTTTTAACAAACGAAGGTAGTGGTCACAATTTAGTTTAGGTTGGAATTTTGAATCAAAATCATCTTCGCTTTGATCTTCGTATGTATTCTACATTGTATTGTTTGATTCATTTTATTTTCAGTTCTAAAACTTTTATCTGAACAGCAGTTAAGAGCTAAATACTATTATTAGAAGTTTTCTGAAAATAAACAATTAAATGTTGTCTAATTAATTTAACGTGGTTGAACTGTAGACTACACATAACACAAGTGTAGGTTAGAGAAAAAGGTAATTATAGCTTAGTCATTAACAGGAATTGTTTGTATTTCTTCAGTTACATCAACTTACAATACTAGAAAATTAAATACTTAAATCCAATTATCTTCCAACTCATCTACAAAGTAGATTCTGTATAACTTATTTTAGAGTGTATAGAGGTCTGGCCTCTCATTGTACAAGTTAGTTATATATTTTTTTTTTTATTCTAGACCAGGGTTTTCTAAATGGGCCAAATCGGACCTTCGGGGCCATGACAGATGTTCAGGGGGCCATGAGCAGTAAAGGAGCCACGGAGGGGGGGCATGAGGTCATAATTTGAAATTTACACCATATTCTGGAGTTGCTGATGAAGAGCAAAAAAAGTCTTGGGTGTTTTTAATGGTAGTTTTTTGAGTAATCTTGTTGGAGGAGCCATAGCTTTTTTAATTTCTTTAGAGGGAACTTTTTTTAAAAGTTTGGGAAATCCTGTTCTAGACTTAAGTTGTTTTTTAACCAAATTTTGAATAATTACCAGTAAACATGGGAATACGGTAAAAACTTTAGGATACTTAAAGTTAAAAGTCAAGCTTTACTTGAAACCTATTTTCTTTCACTTTTTAGAATTCAACTTTTTCAAAGGTATCACATTATATTGTATGAAAATTAAAATACAGTGTAAGAATGACTTTTATAAAGTAAATTCTTAAACTCATTGAAAATAATCTATGACTAAAATAATAATTAAGTTCTTGTCTGTTTATAGTTAAAATAATTTTAAACAATTTATTTTAAAGCTTAAACACAAATAACTTATATTTGAGAGGTTATCTTTTATACCTAGAATACTACTTTATTAAAATACCATGAGGCTAACAAACCTTTATGTTTTATTTATAGTAAAATAATTTAAAATAAACTTAGAAACCTGATCGTTAAGAGCAGTTTCGTCCATAATACTACCAGACAAAGCATCTAGTCTAGAAGGTTGTTCATTTGTATTCAACATCATTTGTTTGTTTTTGTAACCAGGAGCTACCGTAACATTTGAATGAGCTGTTGTATGACTAATTTATAATTATAACTAATTAAAAATAATAACAAAACTTACAAATTAATTTTAGTATATAAAGAAAAATTATAAGTATTAAATATTAATTAGTAAGATATTTAAACGAAGCTTCAAAGCCTTATACAAATAATAATAAGTCTAAAATCAAAACTAGTTGTATTTTTTGTTAAACAGTTTCTAAAACGAAAATTTAAAGCTTTTGTATAAGAATATTTTTATTGTTATCTTCGACCATAAAAATTATCAATATATATGTAACAAAATAAGTATATTCTTGATTTTCAAACAAGTATAGTAAGTTGGTTATAATAAAATACTTACCGTTAGTGTAGCTACTTTCATGAAATCCACTCCTCACAGAAGACATGGTCTCATCAGCCCTTCTCAAAACTTCATTAAAATCGTTTTGATCGTACAAAACCTTTATAAATAGTATTTTTATTAATTTTATGTACGTATATTACTTCCGATGTGTTATAGTAAATTTAAAAAAGTAATAATATTAA
Organism: Thalia democratica; assembly: GCF_965202585.1. NCBI lineage: Eukaryota > Metazoa > Chordata > Thaliacea > Salpida > Salpidae > Thalia > Thalia democratica. The sequence goes on from NC_139165.1 coordinate 69,334,328, forward strand.
AAAACAATGTTCTATCTGAAAAAAAACTGCAGTTTGATAATCTGCTCAGAGGTAAATCTTAGTAACTGTTTGAATTCGTAATAAATACTTTTCATATTAAAAACTTCGATAAGTTAAAATGCCTAATGACTTTGATCATTTTTGGAGGTACAACAGTTTTTTTATACTCTAATATCAAAGGGTTGCTACTCTTGATATTTCAGATATTGAAGCAAAAAAAAAGTAGCCTGAGTGAATATAAACTGGTCTGGGTCACTATAAACTACCTATAATTTATTAAAAAACCTCAAGATGCTTCATTTTTCTTAGAAATTTGTTCTTTTATATTCCATTTAAAAAATACCAAAAACAGGTTTGCAAATAATCTTATGCTTGAAAACCATTATAAGGCATACTTTTGTGAAGAAGCAAAAAATCAAAATATACAAAACGTAGGTAATTTAATAAGTGTGTGTACTACGTGCAAATTAAGAGTAACCATGTTTATCGTGCGTAATACAGCAGTATCAAGTTTAAAAACAGTTATTCTAATTAACAAAAACGATTAAGTAAAAAAGTATTAAATATATTGTACACCTCACAGACTATAATTAAAATTTGATAATAGTACATTAACTTAGTAACACTAACTTTATTTGCTTAACCAAACTGCTTATGTGATCACTATAAACTTTAATTTCAACACTCAAAACAAAGTTTTTAACACTTTATTTTATTAAAACTAGCCACAAGACGTAAAACTTTACTTTAAAATTTTAATTAAATAAGCTATCAAACTAAGTTAACTAAAAAAAAATGATAAAAATTAAATCAACCCTATCTTATTTAGGTTCATACAAACAAACTACCCTGAGTTTTTCAAATAATCTTTAAACTAGCCTAAGTTTTATAAAACAAATTCAAATTAGCCCGTTACAGCCTGGGTTTTTGAAAAACTTCAAAAAAAATTCAAGTAAGTCTGAGTTGGCCAAAGTAGGCCCAAGTCTGCCTGAGTTTTTCAAAAGTGACAAAACAGATTAAGCTTGTGACAACCCTGTTATTAAAACAAGTGTAACAAAAAAGAACTTTTAACCAAAATAATGGCAATAAAAAAACTAGAACATATATTTATTGGGAACGGGTCAAAATTGCTCAAAGAAAAAATTGCACGAGGTAACTAAAGTGCACGAAGACAATTTTGCACCATGGGTCAATTTTGCACGAGTTGCAATTTTGCACGAAGGGTCATTTTTGCACGAGAGTAAAAATAAACATAAAAAAATATATATATAAATAAAAACTGAAAAAAAGTATATATTTAAAAAAACAAAAAGAAAAAAAAAAATTACTGACTGAGAGTAAGGTTTAAAAAGAAAGGTTTTGAACAGTATAAAATTGCTTATTCTAATTCTAAGGAATTCTTTGTAATCCTTTCTGTTTTTTTTTTGCCCTTTAAGTCTTCTACTACTATTTTTTTATTTAATTTCATTAGTTACTTTTTTGTCTTTAAAACAAAATTCTACAATTAGTTCTGCTTGTACAGTTTTAATACAAAATACGTATTTCTAACTTTCTGAAGTCAAATAAAGCTGTTACTTAATAGTTAATACAAATAAATAAAAATAACTAAAAATCAAGGTTGGAGAAAAGTCTAAACTTTTTCAAGGATAACAAACTAAAGACTGTTTTTGAAATATTTTCTTAAAGTATTTGTTAAAGGATTATCAAAAAACTTAAGTATTTTGTTTGGAACCTTTAGTTTAAACATCAAATACAAAACTTTAAAACTTGTAGTGTAATTAATTATACAACATAGATGTATAAGTTTATTTATTCAAATTAATTTACAATTTAACAACCTTACACTAAAACATTAAAACATAATAAAATATGAATAAATAAAACCTTTAAAACACTAGCCAGAAATAAAAATATACAGAAATATTTCAGCTACAAGAGGTAAATGCAAAAGTATAAACAACATTTGAAAAAATTTCAAAACGTTGGTTAGAAAACTTTAGATTAGTTTTAAATGAAATTTAAATTTATTTGTTTAAACATAGCTGATGTTGACTAAAGTACATACATTTAGTTTTAACAGACACACTATATCAATGCTTTTTTTTACTTTAAACAACACAAACAAAAAGTTAAAAGTTGTTAAACCTGTAAGGTATAACAATACTTCCTATTAGGCGTTTATGAACAAAAAGTACAAAAAAAAGTTTAAAAACAAGGTAAAGTTCACTATTTAAGACAAATTTTTATCACATAAAACTACTAATTTTAAAAGTACTTCTAAGTTAAGGACTAATGTAAACACTAATATTAACTTAAGATAGTATCAAAGCTTACATTTCGTAATATAGAAAGTTTCTTCATTTCAAGTTGCAGTTTCGACGGGCTGACCATCAAGCTGGCAGGTATTCCTGCTCTTTTGGCCTTCAACTCACGCCGTGCAGCATCAGCATTTTTAGATTTTCTCACAATCTTTCGGCGTTGCTATTAAAAGAAATTTGTTTATCATTTTATTTGTATTATAACTTAGTAAAACTAGTAATATAAAACATTTTTAAAAAATGAAGTATCACCAATTTTTGCATTTAAAACATCATAAAATAGAATACAGTTGCATGCTATGATTTATAAACATAAAGCAGGGTTTCACAAAGTGGGCCATGACAGATACTCAGGGGGCCACGAGCTGCAAAGATGGAAGAGGGGGGCCATGAGCAGTAGAGGAGCCACAGGGGGCCATAATTTGAAACTTACACTAGATATTCTTGATTTGCAGATGAAGAGCAAAATAAAAAAGGTCTTTTTTATGGTAGTTTAGAAACTTACACTAGATATTCTTGAGTTGCAGAGACAAAGAAGAAAAAAAAAGGTCTTATGTGTATTTTATGGTAGCTAGAAACTTACACTAGATATTCTTGAGTTGCAGACAAAGAGCAAAAAAAAAGGTTTTTGGTGTTTTTTATCGTAGTTTATGAGTAATCTTGTTGAAGGGGGCCATGGCTTTTTCAATTTCATTAAAGGGGGCCATTTGCAAAAAAGTTTGGGAAACCCTGATATAGAGGCACATGTTTAACACTGTATATTTTTCAATCATAACCTAAATACATCATAACTTATTTCAAAATATATACAATCTAAAACTATTGTGTTTATTTTATGTATATCTAAACACTGTGCATTAGTCTTAAAAATAGTTTTTAAAAATACTTTTTAATTTAAACAATTTTTCAAATGAAAAAAAACTAGAATATTTTATATATTTTGTTAATCCCAATCACTATTAAAATTATATCAAAATTTATCTTACAACTTTTATTTATTTAAGCCTTACTTAGTTTACAAATATGAACTTTTTGTGTTTATAAACAATATTTTTTAATATTGATATTTTTGATCTAAGTTTTAAATTTTATGGATAAACATAAGTGCAGCCATATAACAATTCGAAATGTGAGAACCTAGAACAGGCTAATTAAATTATATATATATGTTTTGATCACTATGTGCAATAACTCGATTAAAAGAAAACTTTTTGTTTTTTTGTGTTTTTAAACTATAACATTTAAATATAAAAATACTAAAATATAAAAATTTCAAATATTTTATGATAATACACCAACTAAATTTTATTTTTTTAAACAAGTAAATAAAAAAACTATTAAGAGTACAAAATAAACATCTTTTTAAGACTAGGTAGCTAGTGAAACATAAATTTTATTTTCAACCGTTTTACAATTTAAAAAACTGGTATTATTGTAGTTGTATTACTGAAACAAACAAAAACTAATAAGTGCAAATGGTTAACTGTTTATGTTTTTTTAAAACAACATTATATTAATATTTACTGTAAAAATTAATTTAAAATATATAGTTAAAAAAATTAGGTAATAAGGTGAATCTTTTAATATTTAAAATTTTTAACTAACTAATTCTTCTTTAGAAGCTGCATGTATGCTCAAGTCTTGATTAGTGCTCTGTATAAAAGAAAAGTTTATAAACAAAATTGCACTTCATTTGTTTTCAAAAAACTTTATTTTAAATGTGTCTTTCTAAATAATTTAATCTATATTTCCTTGAATACTGTATATTTTTAATTGAAAGTTTAATAAGGCATAGAAAATGTAAAACACGCAAATAATTAATTTATTGAGTTTATAACAAAAACTTTGATTAAGTCAGTTAAATTAGTTTTAATTATATTTTAAATTTTTTTATTTAGTAAAAAATCAAATAAAAAAAATACAACATACATCCCAGTCTGGCTGTATAACAGAAGTCTTCTTTTTGAACTTACGAGTCTTTAGCAACCCTGGTTTCTTAATGTTGTTCTTGCTTCCTCTATGAAACATTTTAAAAAAGTTTTATACAAAATTCTGAGAAAGAAACATTAAGTTTTTCATTGAATGGTCTTTATAATTAAAACAATGTTTTAATAGATTTAAAAATCTTAAACTGCTTTATAGTACAGCAAAATAAAACTGTAAAGTAATAATGTTTATATGAAGTACATATTTCAAATTGATGTTATACAGATTAAAGTACAGGGTGGTCACTGCTTTTAAAAAAAATTTCAAAATTCTTTGAGTTTTCTAAAAGTACAAGTTTCTTTGTTACTTTTCAGTAATAATTAAATTGAATGTTAGAATTTTTTTTTTAATTACTAGAAAGATACTGTAATGCTATTTTTAATTTGTTTTATAGCAAGTATAATTTTACAGTTTATCTTTTTATGTGAATTTCATATACAATCTAAAATTCAATATTTTACATGTAGGATTCTTAAAAACTGCACGTTTTACAATAGTTTTACTTTAAAAATTCTGGTTTCTCAAAGTTTATTATTTTTAAGTTTTAAATTCAAGACTTTTCCAGGTTAAATGGCAACCCTTTAAGTAAATAAAATCTCTAACTATGCTTTAACTTAGCAGTATGATTAAGAAAGTTTTTATAAATTTGGTTGTCTCTAAAATTATCAGTCTTCTTAAAAGTGCAGACTAGTATTCATTTATATTTTATGCTGTGTAGATATATCTTTATGTTTTAATTTGTTTTATATAGTTTATTTATCTATTTACAAGTAAAACAGCGTCATTGAGTATTTATAAATGATACCGATTTAGATCACATATATTTTTTCAGAAAACTTAGGTAGTAGTTAACAAAATTACCATACTTTTAACCAACTTTCAAAATACCTAAAAAGTTTTAAATTTTAAATCTAATTTATTTCATCAAAATATTTATTGTGAATTTATTACTTAAGTTCTTGGGTACTAAAATATATACTATAAAAGTTTTAACTTGGTTGTAGAAAAAGGGAAAACATACTTAATTTAGCATAACTTTTAAAGTCAGATTCACAGTGGGCTGACAATCAGCTATTGACGTTTTGGTGACTAGAAAATCAAACAAATAATTATACAATGTTAAATAGAATTGGATTTGTTTATTTTCAAAACTGGCTTTATTTTTTGCTGCTATTTTTGAAGTTAGGTAAATTGAAGTTCAATCCTTTTTTTTTAAACAAAAAGTTACTTAAAAATGTTGCAGAATTTTACTTCAAAACTAAAAACTTATAAACTACACTAAAATACAAGTTATCTAAATATATGCCTATTTAGAAAAAAATCTTGAACACAGTATAGAGTTCATAAAAGTAAAATAAACTATTTTGAGAATTTAAAAAAAAAAATTATATCAAATTTTTTGTTTGTAAATTAAAGAATACCTTGGGCACTTAAAGGGTATATTGAGGGTAAAACATTTATAAAATCATCATCTGATTTCTTCAAGGATTAAGCTCATATGATAAGGATAGTCTTTTCTACACTAGACAAAATCACAAACAATTCTTTATAAAAACAGTTGACAACATAATTGGACACTAACATATGTTGCTTGGAAATTTGGTTTTCTGTGTGGTGCATATGTGTCATCGCAAAGGTCTAGCCTTGCATCAAATAAATTATTTTGTACATACATATTAATAAAACACTAAGTTTTCAAATACAATTGTTTGACTTCAGTTTGTTTATTGTAATAATATCTTAAAAAGTAAATTAAAATGCACATTAAATTAAGCAAAAACTTTTAGGATTGCTACATCACTAAATAAATCATTAAAAAATATGAGACACACTAAATTTGCATAAATGTTCAAAATTATTTAAAATAAAAGCTTGAAAAATGTTTACAATTACTAAAAAGTTCATTTTGTTTATTCAAAGCTAGATTTGAGTTTAATTTTAAGATCTTGTGTTTTTCCATATTGCAGAGAGTGTAGCAAAGTTTTAAATTAACTTTTTTTTGTTCGTGCTAAAATTTCCCAGTTAATGCTAAATTCTTTATTTCTATCTTTCAAATCCTAAATATATTTTGAAAGCTATATGTATACAGTCATGAACTTGTTTGTTTTTTACTGTTCAAACTACTATTTAAAAGTTTAACAACTGTAATTGAACTTAACCTTAAAAAACACTTTTACTTGCTTTTACAAGCAAACACAATTACCCAAAGAACTTTAACACAAACAATTCTTTAAAACACAGTTCAAATTTTGCAGACATAGTTTTTAATGTACATTCATGATAATGTTTGTTTTTTAATTATTTTAATTACTGTGATAAGAATTTACTGTGTGTCTGAAGTTTACTTTAAAAAAGCACTTACTCCAGGCTGATTTTGTCCAGTGAAAAAACAAAAAATAAAATAAGAAGTCTAAAAATTAACTTTATGAAAATTCTATGAATAAGCATATATATTTTTTGATGTTATTGTGCCTATTTACTTTATTTTCTTTTAAATCAAACATAAAAAACTAAATAATATCTTAAGCTTTAAGTTTTCAAACAACTTATCTGTTCTTCAATAAAATCTATCATATATAAAAAATTATAAAATGATTGCAACCAGATTTTACTATTCTTCAGTTTAAGATATACTCATACACCTCATATTTTTAGTAAAGTTTTTTTTTAAGTAGATTTTGTGTAGTTTTTGCAAACAATTTATTCATAAAATTTGTGAAGTGTAAAAGTTTTTTTTTTAACCGAAACACAGCAAAATATAGCTGTATTTGACATTATATAACAACTTTAGAATATAAGTATTAAAACTAGTTTTGAAATCTAGTTCTATGTACATCACTTGGTTTAATTTTCTGGTCACAAAAATATTAAATAACCTCTTGACACCCTTCCCTTCACAGCCCTTTCTGATAAAACTTCCTGAGTTGCAATATATTTGAATTTTAAAAACCTTTTGAGTTAAACATTGCAAGATCAACCCCCATGGTCGACACATATAAAAAAAATAGTAATCTAAAAACATTTAAAAATTTAAACACCATTTAATAACTTCATACTTACCTTATGAACAAAAATTAAAATTAATACATTATCTTGTTGTAGTAGTGAGAATTATGTTTTTGTACCTTTAAAAGACTTTTTTTTATTTAAAAAATAAATGAAAAAAAAGTTTTTAAATTTTAAACAGCTGAAAACTTAGTAAAAGTGTGTGATATTTCAAATGTATTTTAGATTAGAACTATACTAATAAAAGATTAAAATTTATAAAAAAAAGAATTAAAAAGACTTTGTATTAGAAGTTTTGATATGTTACTATATAAATAACTTTACATAGTTTTTCCATATGTAATTTTTCTAAATATCTAATAGAATCTTAGTTTGCTGTATTACCATAGTTATGAGAAATATGCTTAACGAATTTTGAAATATACCCAATGAAAAAACTGACCTTTTCTATTCAGCACAAGTGTTTTTTATCGGTTGACTAAAACATTTTTTGCTATTTTGAAAAACTACTAACAAAAAAGTCGAATACTTTTAAAATATATTTTTTATTTGTTTAATATGTTATCTAAAGTTATATTTTATTAATATAAAAATTAAATAAATACTTTTTCAGTTACTTAATTAAACGCTTTTGAAATTTGTTATGTAAGAAAAATGTTAGTTTTTGAGTAAACCAATGATGTTACTTAGGTTTCAAAACTGCTTACAAATATAGAAATATAAGGAGGTGTACATTGTACAGCAAACACTTTGTTATTCAAAATAAAATTCGTTATAGTTATTAATAAGCTATTGAAAAATAAGCTCATTCTTGATTATTAAAATAAAGATGGCTTACAGTTTAAACTAAGGGTTTATAATGTATTTTACTTTCGAAAGAACATTAAAAACAAAAAAAAATTAAAGTTTCCACGCAATTCTAAAAAATCTTAATTCAATTAACAAATCTATTTGTTGTTACAGTGATCGCTTTTAAAAACTGAGAATTTTTTAGATAAAGTGTTTGCATACTTAATTTAAAATAATACTTGTTTGAATTCTTTTTTATTTTTGTTCTTTTAATATACTTACAGGGTGTTTAATAAATATTTTTTACGTCAACTAAGGAACATGTTAATATCAATTTTATTTGTATCATGACTATTTTTGTTTATAAAAACGATTTTTTTTCAATTTTGTACCTTTAAATAAATACTTGGAATTAGTAATACTTAATTTTACTATTATCACAATTTTATAGTTTTAGTATACAGCCTTTAATTGGGAAAATACCCTGTAAAGAAGAAATATTTTTTGATTAACACATTAATTTATATACAAAGCATTATATTCATTTAATTGTTTTTAATTTTAGTTAATAATTGAGACTTCTATATCTATGTGTAGTAATGGTTTAACATAAAGATAAGTAGCTGTTAATTACATGAAGCTTTTAATTCACCTACAGGAGTTTAAACCCTTTTATCTATGGTTTACAAGTATGTTTATCTTTTTTTTTTTATGGTAAAAAAAAATATTCTATATCCTGGGTTGGTAAACCGTGGCCTTCGGACCACATGCCGCCCATAGTATACCAATCCTTTTTTTTTGATTCGTCATGATAAGTTATGCTCAAGGTAAATGTTTTTTAATTTATACTCAGAAGAAAAAGTTGTAATTTTTGCAAATGAACCATAGCAATGTTTTTTTAAACTCATGAACCCAGGAAATTTTGTTTGGCTATAAAGTAGCAAACTATAATTTTAAACAATAGTCTGCTATTTTACTTTATTAAAAACAAACAAAATATTTTATTCAACAGTAATATAATTCAACAATTCCATCAGTTTTTAACCATTGTAGCTAAATTAAGAATTTTTAAACTTTTATAGTCTTATAAATACATTAAGCAAAAAACAAAACAAAAAAGTATTTAAAATTCTTAACAAAAATAATAAAATACAACATGGGAGCAACTTATAATTTAAACAAGGATTATGAATAATCCAAGTCTTTCTGCTTTCATAACTTTAATTTGTTTAAGTGAATGTAGATGGCTTCAACTCTGACTCGGTTGAAAGTATTGTTACAACTTATTAATATTTTGAATATCATTTTATTTTAAATTTTTCTACATATTGTATTTTCAACTAACTGTTCTGATATTAAAGATCTATTCTTGGCTTTTAAAGTTGCTATAGTAATTCTCTTTGGCCGATTTTTGATATGTTCACTTCCACACTTTGGAGAATGCTCTTTAATTCTAGTTTGAAAGTTTCACTAATACAACTGTTTGAGCAACATCATTCATAAAAGTTGAGTGATTTACACAATTAAATGCTGTAGAAGTAGTTTGAAAATAACTTTTGCAAGTTAAACAAGATTTAACTTTATTAATATAAACATTCAAATGTGCTCTCAGTTTAGTTTTTACACAGTTGAGCTTTTTAAATGATCATTTAATTACTATCATATTTTTTAAGAGTTTTTAATTTTCATATAAAGAATTTCTAAAATTATGCTGCCACAAAAAGCTATAATTTGTAAACCTGTCTGCAGACTAAAAAAGTTGCCAACCCTTAGTTTAAGTGGTCTGTTTTTTTATTCCAAATCGGAACAATATAGCTAAGTGTTTTTGTATTTACTTGTTATAATATATATTTTATTTTCAACCTATTTATATAAAATTAATATTAAGAAAAGTACTTAATTAACTCCTTTTACAGAATTATACTTGATTTAACATTCTAGACATGGATAAAAAAATTATAGACCAGCTCAAGCACATTCACACTTTGTAAGTTAAGTGTATTTAAACAATGTTTTAAAATAGTTATGTAAATTATGCATAGTAGTAAAATTTGATCAAATTTTGTTTTATAATGTTTTAAATCAACTTTGCTTTTGTTTTATTAATCCAACTGTAAAAAAATTATACTGTTTATAAAATTTTAACTTGTTTTTCTATAGTTTAAAACTTATAATGAAATATGTTTAGTATAAGCACAAGAATCTTCACAAAGTCTTAAAACTTAAATGTCTTTTGGTGTAAAATTTATGATACTTATTTTTTGGGTGGGTGTCACTTTTGCACAAATTGAAAAAAAAAATTATTAACTTTATTTTTTTTTTTTTTTCACCACTATCTTTACCTAAGATCCGTAATTTTTTTATTTTTTTGAATTATTTTTTAAATGTTTTTTTTTTACTTTTTTTTGTTGGTCATTTTTACTAGGTATATATTTTTTTTCTATCACCTTACCTTCAGTCAGTATTTTTTTTCCCCGTTTTTTTTATTAGCTAATTTTTTTTTTTTCTCTAGTTTTTATTTTGTAATTTTTTTTTTATTATCACTATTACCATTTAATCTTACCCTTGGTTGGTAACATTTTTTTTTACAGTTTATATTTCTTTTTATTTTAAATATTTTTTTACTCTTTGTTTAAAAATGACCCTCCATACAAAAGTGTTCCCTTGTGCTAAAGTGACTTGTTCCCAATTTTTTATATTGATCAGTATGTAGCAGTGGCGTAGCGTGGTATTTTGGTCAGGTGGTGCGCAAATTTTTTTCTCAAAAAATCCTCTAAATTAAAATTATTGTAATTATCTATAAAAAAACTTTTAATAAGTAATATAATTGAAATAAATTTATTAATTAAAATAAGTTCGTTAAATGTTTTAAAAAATATTTATATATTACAAAATTAAATAATTAAATAAAAGTATAAATTTTATTAGAATTACTTATACTTGCAAAAATGTAAACTTACTAAATAAAAATTGTTTGTATTACTTACAGTAAACTTTATATCTTTAAAAATTAATATATTCAATAAAACAAAAGTATCTGTTTTATTTACGAAAAAAATATCAATCTCTTTAATATACAATACAACAGTGATAACAACACCTCATTGCACATAATATTAATAAAGTTACACAGAAGTTAAAATAGACCAATTTTATAAGTGTTATTACAGTTTATTACAACTTTGTAAAATACTTAAAAGTTGATTTTTAAATTTAATTCATTTGATTGTATTTGTTTAAAATAAAAATTACAAACAAAGTTTATTTCTCATAGGCCGATACGCTTTCTCTTGATGTTTACAAAAATAAAGTTTAGAAAACTAGCAGTAGTCTTAACGATGTAGCATAAAAAGAATTTGTTAAATTGTTTAATTTTTCATTAAGCATGAAGTATTTTTGTAAACTTTTTGTAGAAAAATAATCTGCCATAAGGTTATACTACAGCGGTGCGCTATATTAATTGCGTGCTTTTTGAGTCTAAATTCTTATGAAGTTAATGAACTTATAAAATGTCTCCTTATGTAGTTTTTCATCAACATTGGTGCGCATTTGCAATTACGCACCGAATCAGTATATTGAGTAATAACATATACTTTCCTAACTTGTCACTAGTTGGTATTCGAAATTTCGTTAAACTTTTTGAATACTAGATATACATAGTTGAAAAAAGGCAAATTAAGCAGAAAAAATAAATTATAAAGGATAAAGATATTACATTCTTTTTTTTACATTTTTTATTTTTTTGGGTGGCACGCATGCGCCAGTGTCCCTCCCCACGCTACGCCCCTGGTATGTAGTACTGAAATATCCCTATATATTTCAATTAAGAAAAATAAATCTTAGGTTCATCTATCTTTTACCTTTTGATATTTTTATAGACACACAATTGTTTTTTTAATAATTATAGTTATGTTGATTAAAAAATTAAAATACATTTATCTCACTTAGTACAGAGTCATCATACACTCAAGATATTTTGAAAATCTCAGGATAACTCAAGATATTTTGAATTTTGTTTTATAACTCAGATAATTTTGTTTTTTATGAAAAACTCGGGATAGTTTTATGTTTTTTGGTAATCTCACAACTTTTTTTTTCTACATTTTGAATGAGATTTAGTTGATTTTTTTAAATATTTAGTTATTTTACAACCAATTTTATTGAATAATTTGATTTTATTAACCTTTAAAAGTTAAAATAAGCTTTTTAAAACATTTAAAAAACGCAGGATGACTCACTTAAGACAGCTTATGGTCACTCAGGACAGTTTTTATTTTGACTTAAAAAGCAACAATCCTGTTAGTACCAAAGTCACATTAATGGGGGCTAAACTGTAATTTTTATGAGAAAACTAAAAATTTCAGTTATGAACAAGCACCACCTGGGATGGTCAAAGAACAAGAAGAAAGACCTGAAGATTGTATTCCAGAAACAGAACAAAACAGAGAAGCAAGAGAATTTCTTGCAAATGCTCCTAAAAAAGGACTATGGATGCCCTTAGGAAAAGAAGTTAAAGTGATGCAATGTAAGTTTTTTTTTCATCTCTAGTTTTTGATAACAGAGCTTGTTTCTACATATCATATTTTTCATTTAACATAATTTTCCATGTTTGTCTGGTTGAAATTTTTGCTTACATGTTGTTTTTTTTTTACCAGTGACATAATGCACAACGCTTTATTAGTTTTGGAAATAAAAGTTATAAATGGTTATTATGAAATATATTTAAATGTCAGGGATAGCAGTTAAGCAAGCATTAAGAAATAGGTTTTAGGTGTAAAAGTTTAGGGATATATGAAAAGTCTGATAAAGTATATTGGATTCAAGTTTATTTTTAAAGACTATTGAATAGTTTAGTATTATGCTTTTAGTAAAATACTATTATTTATGATTAAAAACATAAAATATAGTTCAAATTCTTAAACATCTAACTCTAAGATAATTTTAAAAATTACATATTTCTTGATACTAAAAGTTTTAATCAATATTTTAAATAAATTTAAATAACATTTATTGAAATGAAAATCTCTGATTAACTTACTACCTAAAAGTTTAGCAACAAACATTGTTTAAAGTTAGTAGCAATTACACCTTGTTACAATGTTATCTATAAGCTATTATCATAGTTTGTTAAAATTGATTTTGTCTTAAATTATTAAAATGCTATCTTTAAAATATTTTAAGTAGATTTTGCAAACAAGTAGATACAGTTAATATAAAAGTAACTCGAGGCTAAGTGTTAGATTAGCATAAAACGTCTTTTACGCAAAAGTGACCATTTTTATATTTGTTTTAAGTTTCTGGTTTTCAAAAACTATAAATCAACTTTAGTAAGTTGTATTGCCAATAATTAGATATTTTTTAATTTTAGCCTTAAAGAACCACAATACAAATCTATGTTAAAAATAAACTTAATAAAAACTGGTATTTAAACAGATAAATCACAATAATTAAAACTGTAAAAGTTAGTATGAATAAATAAATTATACTTAAAATCCGTAATAATTTTTTTAGGTATGTATTTAGCTTTGTATTTTTAAATTAATATTAGTAAAACTATTTACTTAAAATGTTCTGAAGTTTATTTAATTTTTTTAATAGCATTCTATGAGTTTAATCATTAAAAAAAAAATTATGGTAGTAAATTTTTATGGTTTTAATAAACAAAAAACTTTCATTAACTTGTTCAAGTGCATTATAAAATTATTAGTTTAAAAAATTATTTTATTTTAGTTCTAAAATACTTGAAAAGATAAAACTTTATATCTGTGCAAAATGACATGCGTATTTGAACTGTTCCCATGTTATAAACTACTTTTTATCACAGATGTTCTTGTGCTAAAACTTTATTTCAACTAACAGCGTTTCACTGCTCTCAAATAAATTTAAGAACAGATCTACGGAGTCTATAAAATATTAACACACATTAGAAAAAAAGCAGAAAAAGCATGTATAATTATGTATAGTGTTTATGTAGGTAGTAGCAGTGAAACGTCGTTAGTTGAAATAAAGTTTTAGCACAAGAACATCTGTGATATTTATTCCGATAAGCTTAGCTTATCAGGATATCCAGGATTTAACGCCTTTTAACGTTACATCTTATAAACTACTTTTTATCGATATTAGAAAAAAAAATTATATAAAAGTGTTTTTGTTATAAATGGATTAAATTAACTCATTAATAATAATAAATACTTTGATAAAAAATATGAAAAATATTAAATTTTAACAAAATAGGTTATAAATATTATTTTTTTTCAAATGTTAGAGATTTGGTTTTGGGATTAAGAGTAACTTAATATAACAGTTTAATACTTATTATATGTTTTTCTGTTTAGTTTTGTGTATTTTATTGATTTTTTTTATTGGATATGGCTTAGTTTTCGTAAGTTTATTAAGTTTTGATGCTCTAGAATTTACTTAAAGTATAATACTATTTACAATCAACCTAAGTTGTTTTTAAATAAATCATTTTGAATCTAAACTTAAGTTATAACCTTTTAATTTTTATATAACACTTCTAGTTTAAATTCTACTAATACTATTACTATGTTTACATTTTTATTGATATTAATGTTTTAGCTTATCTTTGTTTACAGTAATTTATTATAACAATCTTAGGTTGGCGTTGCAAGAATTACGGTCATCGAACAGGTGATAGAGAATGTCCATTCTTTATGTCCGGAAATGCAGCTTCTGAAAAGTTTAGAGAGGTAATTAATAAAAGATACTTTTTGTAACTTATTTTTGATAAATATTTTATTATTGAAGAAAAATCAACATTCATTTAAACTGTTTACTTCTTAAAATACAAGCTTTGTATAAAATATCAAAACTATTTTTATATACTTAACTTGATCAACTGACATATTTTCTGTACATTACAATGGACTTACTTTTTACAGCTTCTTATTGGAATTTATAGAAAGTCTTGAACTCTTCATTTTCTCTCTGAACGTTCTCGCTTGAATCTTTGAGATTAAATACTCTGTTATCTTGTTTTTAAAATTTTAACCCTTTCTTTTAAATAAAAAGCTAATAAACTAAAAACTAAATTAATAAAAGTCTCATATTACAATCAAGTTGAATGGAATTTGCTTATTATCAATGAATAAAGTTTTACACTATCTTTAAATATAATTTAAGTTTAACTTTTATAGCTTTAAATGATGTAACTGAACTATTTATATCCGTTCATCTCACAGCTAATACTACATCTACGTGAAATCAAATCTAGTTTCTTATAAAGTTAATTTACTTCCAGCAATTTGAAGACCCTATGCACACTCTGATGAAGAACAAGAAGAAGAAGACTGCGGAGAGCGCGTCCAAGCTCAAGTGGCTCAACGACATCCTCAACAAGTCCTCCACCTGCTCCTCATCCAGTGAAGACGAGTCCAAGAAAAAGAAGAGGAAGAAAAAGAAGTCGAAAAAGAAGAAGGATAAGGTGGTGTGGGTTGAGAAGGAGGTGAAAAGCAAAAAGCGGAAGAGGAAGAGAAAATCGTCGTCATCCGACTCTTCTGACGAGGAAAAACCGAGAAAAAAAGCTAAAAAGCACAAAAGTAAGAAACATTGAAAAAAGTTGTTTCATTATTCAATTTGATTTAATAATAATAGTATAAAGTGTATTGCTAAGTTGCTTAGATCCATTATAAGAAAATTTAATGTGATACATTGATTTATTATTTTTATACGTTTATTGATTAAACTTTTTTAACAATGGTAAGTTTAATTGTTCACCTACTTTTTATATGCATAGTAATTTTTTAGATAGTAAAAATGTGTCAAAGTTTTAAATTGTACTAATTTTTGCTCTTAAAATTAGTTTTTATTCTTAAACAGAAACATGTTTTCGTAATTATTTAAATCTAATTTAGTAACTTTAAAGTTATTTTCTAAATGTCTGTTTAAGTATAGTTTATATGTTAGCTTTTTGATTTAATTTAAACTGCTTACATTGTTGCAAAAAAGCATTTTTATAATTATTTATAAAAATATTTTAAATTGAGTTATAATTTCATGAAAAGTATTGATTTTAGTTATTTTTGTTTTACACTGTTTTTTTTTTATTGTTTTAATGTACTAGATTTTTAAATACTTGAGTAAGTTTTTTAATGATTTTAGAATTTAAAACAGCTAATTTTAATAATTATAATTTGTATAAAATAAATTATTTGTTCAAATATGATTAAAATAATTTTTTTTTATTACACAAGTGATTCTCCATGTACAAGGTAAACAGTGTTTAAACTATTCTAAACTTATTATTTTACTTTAAAAGTAGATACTTTTTAGTTAAGTTTTAAATTATAGCTCTACGTTATATATTCTTAAACTATGGATAGCCGCCATAATTTTTTTAGTTTGAAAATTAGTTTTGAAAAAACAGCCATAATTAAAGTTTACAAATAGACTCTTAATTTTAAACATTTAGCTATTAATTTAATAAAATTTAGTTATTTCACAACAGTTTTTCATTTATAGATATGTTTCTAGTTTAATTTTTAACCCGCAAAAGGCTTTTTCATTACAAATCAGGCAGGCAAAATTATTTTCTAGCAAATCCGAGCCATTACTATTTGAAAAAACCTGATATAAATTATTATAAAGAATGATATATATTTGTTTTTGCTTAGTGTTAATTAGATTACTTTATTTTGTCTGTAGTTTATTTATTATGCTTTATATGATATACTGTAAAATAATGTGTTTTTGTGATTCCAACTAGTTTTTTAACAATTATCTGTTTAGTTACGACTTTCCCAACCCATTTTTATAAAATATCCCCCTTTTACTAAATATTTCCCTTTACTGTTTAACTACACATTTACTTTTTTGATTTTTCACTAGTTATTGCCCCCTAATAGCCAAAATTGCCTCTAAAGTGCCGATATTTCCATTTTAGGAAACACTGCTCAAAATTATAAATACTATAACTATAATTATAGATTTCTAATACATTTAAATGATGAATAATAAGATATTGAGTTAAAATAACTTCATTCCAATAATTTTATTTATTTTTCACCAAAAAAAAAACTTTTTATAATAAGGTTAGAAAAATACATCAATATAGAATATCAAGAGTTACAAAATACACAAAAAGTTGTATAAATAACAGCGTAAAAAGATAAACTTCACTATAAAATTTTAAGATTTATTTTAAAGATACAATTTTTTTAAGCTTAAAAAAATCATTTAAAAAATATTTATTAGTTATTTCTACTTTATTAAATAAATAAAACCATCTAAACTTGTACAGAGTCCGCTCAGTAGAGCCATATGAAAAGCATCCTCCAATATACAAAAAAATAATATTAAAAACTATACTGTCAACCATCAAATACAAATTTATTTAAATAAACTCAATCAAAATTAGTTTTCAATCATCACTTCACTTTTTTTTAAACAAATTTGATCAAATACACTGGCTTGACAATGGAAGGGTTTCTAGCGATATACTCGTCAACTTGATAGTTTGTCCTGTAAAACTGCAACCTCTTCTCGTATTCTCCGTTTCCTATTTTTCTTCCCAGCCTATCGGTCGCCCAACCCGAAGTCCAGTCGGCAGAGAACCCGTGCTTTCCTGTTTTTATATGAAAAAATATATATATAAAATGTTATCAAAAGTAAAGTGTAAACGAAATTGGTCTGAAGTTTTTGTTTATAATTACTGCTTGGAATAACTTGGTTACTTTAGCAGTAAACATTCATATATACCTAACTTGAAGATAAGTGTAAAAAAAAAATTTAGGGTTACAGAAACAATCTTTTCGATTACTCGAAAATTTGCAGAAAGGTGACTTATAACACAAAAAATTCCAATTTTTCTAATTGTTTGAAGTATACATAAAACTTTTACCACTTATTCGCACGAATTCGCTGAAGCGGTCTGGGTGATGCGAGTACTTGTCAGCTAATTCGCTCCTCATCAGAACTCGCACGTTTTCACAATTGCTCACTTCGAAAATGAAAACGAACCAGCCGGTATCCTTGTTTGAACATGAGAACGGACTTCTTCTCTTGGCGTATTTTGCAGCCACGCTCAAGCAGGGAGACATGTATATTCCATTTCCGAACAAATTGCGCGGGTTCAATGTGATAACTAGCCCGTTGCTCAAAATGTTCCGGACACCTTTGTATGAATTGGTTGTAAGTAGACGATTTTACACGGATAAATCGTAGTAATGTTTCTTGTTTACATTAAAAGCGCCAAACTTAGTGGTCGGCAGTGGCATTTTATCAAATAAGTGGATTCAATAACAACAATTTTTTGTTAAAATAAACACTTTGCGTTGTATTTAAACTAGTTTAAAAAAGGAATTACTCTATTCAACAACAATCGAACAAGCCTTCTGCCACCTCTGTAGTCGGTGCCGTGGAACAGCAGCACGTTGCCGTGGGTCCACTCCGCCACTTCACGCTCGCTCCTTACCACTCTAGCAACATCGATCCTCTTGATTGTTGTGATGTGTTCCGCATGAGTGCTCCAGCAGTGATGCGTGACGAACAGGAACTCCTCGCCTGTTGGATCCATCATCTCGCATTTGTATTTGTCAGTCATTAGTTTGTTTGTTTATTTTTATTTTCTGTTTTTAAATTAAATGTTTTAAATAATCTTAAAAGTGTGTTTTTATTAAGAAAATCACGGAAGATTTTTTTTTTTATTTCCATGAAAGTTTGTGATGTTATTAGTCTCTACTTCGTTGAAACTTTAGTTTATTTTGTAGAATTCATTATCACTGTTATATTAATTGATTAAAATTTAGATAATTTTGTATAAAGGTTTAGATGTTTGTAATTTTATAACAACTTTTTTTTAATTAAATTAAAGTGAGTGAAGACTATATATTTACATTTTATTCCTTAGTTTTTTAATTTATTAAATCCTATTTGTGCCTTTTAAAGACTCTGTTTTTATGTGAGTTGTTAAACTGAATTACTAGTCGAATATATAAAACTATAAGTACAATTTTGCATGAGTAAAAATTTTAAATTGAAACTAAATAACTTCCTTAATATATTCATTTTTCTATTTATTTTCCGTTCGAACTTCTACAACATGTATAAAATGTAGACCTTTTTTTTACTTTATGTTTCAAAAATATTTTAAAAAATTTTAAAAAAAAAACATAGTTTTAAAATAACTAGTTTATTTTTCATATCAGTAAAAAATAGAATAGACTATACTTAAGTCATTTTTTTGTAATTATGAATATATTTGTTTATTACACTTGCCAGACATGTATCTTTTGTGTAGTACTAAAAACTCTATTTTTAATCTAAATGCACCTGGATCGTTTGATTATTTCAGATTCATTTAAAATACTTCACACACCTTATGAACTTAAAAAACGACAAACGTATGTTAAAAATTTAAAAACAAGTATAAACATTAACGTTTAACATTTAAATTTTAATTAAAAAATCCTAGATAGTTTTGAATTATTTTTTTTTAACTTTATCGTCTTTAATTAGGTTTTTTTATTAATGATCTGATAAACTAGATTTGAAGTAATGCTAAAAAGCATAGTTTATTGTACTTGATTTATTCTTTTAAGTTTATCATGAAACGAGCAAAGTTAAAGCTTTTTTAAGTGATATTTAATTTAATCTAAAAAAAATAAGCGAATATTTGCAAATATAATATAGCGGTCAATAAATTCTGATAAAAACGAAAAAAGTTAAAAGTTTTCTAACTTATTAACCAAGTATCTAATAAAATATTTTTGTAACAGTAAACTTTTCCTGAGAAAAAAATAAAATTTCAAACTGCTAACTAGGAGCATCTCAACTAATAAACTCATAATCTGAACTTCTGAAATAAAATAAAAGTTACTAATCCATTAAATAACTTTTTATTTTTAAATCAGTAAACTTATATTTTTACATTGAGGTAACAACAACAAAGAAAGTGTTTAGTTTGGTGAAAAGAAAAAGATCTTTTTTTATTTTGTTACTTTTTAACATAACATTCTTCTTAATACACTCAAACAACTTTTTTCGATAATTCCTAAATTTCTTAATAAAATAAAGAACAAAATATTAGTTTTTAGATTACTAGCAGAAAGCTTATTAGTTTGAGTAATAAAGAGATATTTGAATCTGAGTAAAATAATCTTATTTTAGTATTTTTTGTTAATTCTAAAGTAAAACTTAGAGCTTTAAAACAAAACAACAGTTATTCCAAGATATTTTATAAAGCTTTAGTATATTTAAAACATGTTATTGAGTAAATTTAGAAAATAGTAAATGACTAAATCCTTAAACAAACTTTTATAAGAAGCCTATGATTCTATATACGTCTCCAATTTAAGTAGTCCAACTTTTAGAATTTTTATACCTTAAAACACTTTGTGTAGTATAATACATGTTAAATAAATAAATACTAAACTTAAAAATTTAAACAGAACAATCAAAAATGATTAAAATGCATATATTGTTTTTATACGATCAAGCTTTACAAAATCCTTGCCTAATTTAACAAAAAAACTGAGACAAGTAAATTTTTAAAGTTGTATTGAGATTATTTATATACTTCATGGTAAATTAACAGTACAAATTAAATTTTAAGGTTAAAGTTTCTAAATAAACATTGTAAAGAATTTTTTAAATAGATAACAGTAAAACTATTTACTAAGTTCATAGTTGTCTCAATATAGCAGGGCTGCCATAAGGTCAGGAAAAACTAAAAAATGAACAAAAGTCAGGAAAAATGGGGGTTTTAGAAAAAAAGTCAGGAAATTTGATAAAATTTCATATTTTGTCAGTTGAAATTTACAAATTCCTTATTTTTCAAAGCCTTCAAATGGTAAAAAATCAATTATAAATCCTTAAAAGTCAGACTAAAATTGCATAATCTTCCTAAAAATTTACAAAATAACTTAATTTCTAATGTTTTCAGCTGGTAAATATTAGTAAAATATCCTCTAGAAAATTGCATAAATTTTCTTTTAACATATTGAACAACTACCCTACTTAGTTCTTTAAATTTGAAAAATAAGTAAAAGCAGATTATTTTATTAACTAGTAATGAATCTACAGCATTTTACTTTTTGTTTTATTTGTTTGAACTCTGAATGAGTAGAGCAAGACAACAATGACCATATATGGAAGTTAACTCTTAAAGCATCCAAATGAGAAACAAGGGTTAGTCAGGTGTAAAATACGAGTAAATTTTTCATAATAAACATAATAAATACATTTTATGTGTGCAAATGATTTAGTTCAGCAAAAAAACTGTATATAAAAAATATTGAAAGCTTTATATAGTTTCAAGTGTTTGATTTATAGTTTAGATTAAGTGTACACTAAGAGTTTGATGTAGAAAAGTCAGGAAAATTTTAGCAAATAGTCAGGAAAAGTCAAGAAATTTTTCTCAGCTTGATCTGTGGCAACCCTGATATAGTTATCACCAATTTAATTTGTTTTGATATATGTTTTTCAACAACTTATTTTACAAAAAATTGAGTTTTTATTGCATTAACATTATTACTTAGCATATGCTTGTAATCGCTATGAACTGTTTATTGAACGGGAAAAAAAGAAGCGCTCAAAAATTGTTGTTTAATGACCTAGCTAGAGTACGAAAAAAATCTTTTGAATAGATTTATACTATTATTTATTGAACGACAAAAATAAAATCGCTCAAAATATTTGGTCCTGAGACCCGGTGCACAAAAAAATCTTTCGGTACACCACTTGGATACCTTTTAACGTCTTGTCCAGGACAAGGTATATGCACTGCGAATATAGTTTAATGTCTTGTCCAATATAAAACTTTATAGAATAATTATAATTATTATTATTAATACTATTATGAGTTATTATACAACTAATAACATATTTTTTGCAATAAAACATGTGTATTTTTAAACATTTTAGTTCTTAAATATACAGTTTTGCACATGGTTCATGTCTTGTTTTTGCTAGATTATTAAAAAATGTAAGATAAGGAATTTATTTTTTTAAATGTGCTGAAAACTTTTGAATAGGCTACAATGTGCACTTTTTCGTTTTTGCCCACAAAAGCCGACTAACAGCTTCAATTCTTATGTACTTAACGTTTTTGGTTAGATCTCAACAGCAATTTTTCAACTATGCCTTCCTGATAAGACCTAAAAAGGACAAAACCAGCCTTGGGTTGTCTCGGAAGTTGTTAAAAACGGTAGTATGGTGAATATTATTCTTTATTAAAATGCTACTATAAAACTTTATTCAACAAATATTTTAATTATGTTAGCAAATACATAAAACAACTTAGCTTTTTGATGCCTAATAAAAGTTTTAAAGTTAAAATGAAAATTTATAGCAAAACAAAACTCACTTACAAACTTAAGATTTTGAGCTTTGTTATTTGACCTTTTTAACTTAACAATTGCAAAAAAATATTGTATATTTACATTCTGTATTTTACGGTTTATTATCTATAACTGACAAAAATGCTTTTAAAACCTTTGTCTAGCATTTAGACACAAACGTGATTATAACATGTATATAACAAGGGTGGCGTACTTTCTAGTTAGTGGGTCAGACTTTAAAAACAATTTCTTTCACGGTCTGGACTTATTTGGAAGAGTTTTTGGGGATGAGTTGTTTAAAATTTATAATATATATAGAACAAAATTTAAACTTTTTTTTTTGTATAAAGTATCAATGAAATGACAATGTAAGCACTATTGTGTTCATAAAACCAAATATAGAGCATATTTAAAATATTTTTTAATAAAAAGCAAAAATTTTAACATGTTTTGCACAAGTTGTTTTCAAGGTCTTTTGTTCTATGGTAAAAAAGAAAACAAAAAAAGTATGAGAATGCAGCGTGGGTTTATTTGTTGAAGTATAATGTATATAAATGACAACATAAAACGTCTTACCTTTGCTGAAGACAGACGAAATGTTTGCACTAATTTATGATTGTATAGATTTTCGAACTTATGTATGAATTTTTTACCAAGCACTATGTTATGTACAAAAAAATCATATAAATTTTTTAATATTTTAATGAAGTTGATAATACTTAGTAAGAATTATACTCCTTAAATCCTAAGCGCAGTAAAGTTAGAAATATAAAGAAACTTTTTTTGATGGATTGAAGTCTTACAGACCGTTATCCTAAAATAGTAAGGTACATTTAATATAACTACTCAATGAGTTTTTTAACTTATTTATCAAGTTAAACCTAGAGTTACAAATAAAAAATATACTTACTCATCTAAGTTTTAGAATTTAGGTTATTTAAAAATTAAAAACAATAAGTTTAGTTGATAATCAAGTATATGTTTAGACTATTTACTATGAAACGCAACTTACTACAAAATTATTTCATTTAAATTTATCTCAAATTGTTCATATATAGAAATTGATTAATTGAAAGCATCCAGATAACATGTTCTTAAATTGAAAAGACTTTTTAAAGGAATTGTGAAATCCTCATAAAAAAACTAATTACTTCAGGGTTTCCAATCTTTTTTTTTCATAAGGTCTTTTCAAAGAAATTAAGAAAGCTATGGCTCTCTCCGACAAGATTTCTAAAACAAACACCCTTAAATACGTCTAAGACATTTTTTTTTTGCTCTTCATCATCAACTCCAGAATTTCTAGTGTAAGTTTCAGTTTATGGCCTCGTTGACCACTTATAACTTCGTTACTACTAATCTAAGGAAAAAGTAAAAATTATCAAACTATTTCTTAAAGTTTTCTTTATTCAAGAACCATTTTGAACAACAAAAAAATAACATGTGTACACGCGCAAACTTTAAAAAAACACTAGTTTGGACCAGACACTTCCAAATAAGTTACAGACTTTCCTAACTTACATAATTGCTTTTCTACCATAAGTATAATTGTAACAAATAAAATAATAGATATATAATTTTTTTTGGTAATCTTTCAGCTAAAATTTTATTTGTTTTTATAGAAACGATCCTTATCGCTTTCTCTCATTTGTAATTCTAAACGGATTTGATAAAGGGAAAGCAGTATGTGCGATATTACTTGATTTTAGTAAAATTTTAAGAGTGTTAAGAGAACGATATTGATAAACAAATCAGAATGTGGTGGCAATGGATGGAAAATGTATTTGTTAACTAAATCGTGTTAGGTGAATTGAATAAGTTTGTTAATTTTTGTGAGCATGAATCAACATATGAAAAAATTGGGGCATGAGCACAACAAGACTCAGTTTTATAACCTCTATTGTTTTAAATTCACAAGATGATTTACAAACAATACTGGCGGAAGAATTTTAATTTTCGCCAATGATACTTTATTATACAGAACTATAAATACAAGACAGTTAAAACCTCAACTTCGAAGCAGTACTGAAAATAAAACAATCTTACGCTAAAAGTTCTTATAAAATAATTTTAAGAAAGGTTATAAATAATTTTGTACCAAAAGATTTTGAAACATTACATCAAGCATACATTTAATAAAAAGTAAGATTACTGTTTGAGACGAAAAAGTTTGAATTCTTTTTCTGAAAAGATAGTTGTGTACATAATTTGTGAAAATAGGACAAAAAAAATTAAAATCGTGTAAAACTACTCTGGCATAAACCGATAAACATAGATGCAAATTTTCTTTAACGTTTTCTAACATTTTTTAACTTGACATTTTTCAGTAACTATTTCCTTTAATTTTCTAATATTTTACTGTAAGAGTTATCTCACTTTAGCACGAATATTTTTACGTAACTTACACCACAATTAAAATTACACCATTTAACTCTAAAGTAATTTATGGCAAGTTTCGACCAGCGGGTTTAATCAGTCCCTTTAATCCAGTCAGCAAGTAATGCTTTAGTTAAAATAACTTAGGCTTAACGACTTAAGTTACTTTTTTCTGACTAAAATAAAAAAAATCGCTTAGAGTATAATAATGCTTATTTAATAAATAATCTTATACTTTTGATATTAAACTAATATTTTCTTTGATTATAAACAAATAAGTCAAGTTTGTAAAATTAGTCGAGTATAAGTAAAGACAAACTACTAATAAAAGGCTGTCGACCACTTATTAGAAATAAATTCTAGTGCATTTTAACGGTATAACTTAACTAAAAGTTTAAGTTTTAGTTAATATAATAATAACTAAAGAATATTTAGTATGAAACTGGAGATTTTTATGATTTAGTTCGTTGATAAAAACAATTAATTGTATTTATTATTTTGTAAACATACAAAACTAAATTTTGCAACTTAGATAAGCAAGTAGTGATAGGTAATTGTCAACTATATTACTGTATTATCTTGAAGATTTTTCTTAATTTTGTTTACATAAAACTGAAAATCATTAAATAATATTCTACTACAAACTCCTCAATAAATTTTAAAAAGGGGAAATCCAACATAAATTACTTTAAAAAAACAAATCTTTTTTGTACAACTTAAAATTAAAGTTTAACAAACAAAGAATTTAAATAAAAAATCTATACTAATTTAGATATGCTATAACCAGTTACAAAGTTCATTCAAAACAGAAATTCTAATAGTAAGAAGAACATTGTTTTTTTTTGCACTGTTTCGGTTCATGTGGCGTTATTTTTTTAATATTGAAATAAGTTATTGTAGTTTGAAAAATGTTTAACATAAGTTCTTTATTATGTCTCGGTATATAGTTTTTTTGCCAACTTTAAGCAACGATTTAACTTAATACCAGTAATACCGAGCTGAGAAACTTGCAGTGGTTACTTCAATAAAATATAGCAACGATATACTAATATGATGAAATAGTTACACGAGTTGGCACCTTACGTTCTTATAATAGTGCGATTATAATGTTATATAGAAGGACTTGCATTAATGTCCAGTGAGTATTTCGATAAGGTATAACTTCTTAATACCTCTAAGAAGCCGTTTTAGATCTAGCTTCAATGAGATATTACTAAATAATGCTTCGCTAACTAGGAGATCAATAGTTGGCAGACTTTTCTTATGTTTAATAGCAGCAGCATAGACTATATTGCTTGAAGGAGAGAATAAAAGTGCCGTACATAATTTTCTTAAGTGTTCATTTTTATTACACAGGATAACTCTTAAAGCAGATTGTAAAAATGGTGTTTTTTTTCTAACTTTCTGATCTCTTTCCGTCGTTTTTAGTTTGATTTTTACTCTTTAAACAGCAGCTGAAATACAAACACTAGTTTTCACTCATAAATTTTTTTCACATCTACTCTCAGTACTTCTAAAGGCCTTTATGGTTTCAGATAGTACGTTTAAACTCATGTTACTTAGGTCATATATATAGGTAATAAAGTCAAGCTAACCACTTTATCTTAATTAGAGGTAAAAACACATTGGTGTTTTCTTCAAACCAGTCTATGTTAGTACGTTTGTTTTAGTAGAAACAAGGATATTTTTGTATTCTTTTTTAGATTCTATACCAATATTTAGAAGCAGAGCTGGCCGGGGGATACTGAGATAGACTGCATCAAGAGTGATAGTTCTATACTATACAAACCTCTTCAGCAATCTCTGTTTTCACGCGTTTCACAGCAGACCAGCACTCAGCAGTGGAGTATCGTAACCTCTTAACTAACTGTTTTTTTTTAACAAGCTAAACCTTACAATTATAACTTTTTTTATTTTGATTTAATAGAACAATTTTTCAAACAAACATTTTGCTATTATTTTTTCTAAACAGATTCACAAAAATATACAAGTAAAACTTTAATTAAAAGCATAATATATCTTGATAGAATAGTTTAATTTTTTTTTGTTATAACAAATTTTTTCAAAGCCAAAGGAAAGTGTAAAAAAGTCGTTTTTTGCTGGTGTTGGTAATGTAGGCTGATTTATTATTAAACCTTTTTGATAATTCTAAATTTTATATATCAAGATAACGACATATAACAACAGCTATACAAACAAACAACAGCTATACAAAATATTTAACGACAGCTAAAAACGTATACATATAAATCTATTTTTGTCAAAGCTAGTCAAGTTAAAAACAAATTTCTAATACGTTTTTAGGGTTTTAAATCGGTTGATGATAATTTTTAGTCACTAAATAAATAGTTTAAAAAAAACTTTTGTGCACACTAGATAATTAAGTGAACATTTTTATAAACAAACACTACTATCAGTATTTAGTTTATTGTGCTTGTTACGAAAAAGCATATATTAATCTAAAGGAAGTAAGATAAAAAAAATTGAAACACTGCGTAAATTAAAACAAGTTTCGTATGCTGTGTTAATTTTTTTAATAATGACAGTATAGGCCAGGGGGTAGACAAACTGCAGAAGGCGGTCCACATTTCTAGCCCACTACGTTCTTTTTAGCTAGATAAACAACTAATACTATAGAATCAAGCTTAACTTTTTAATAATAAATTTCGACAACTGTACTTTTTTTTTGCTTTAAGTAGACTGCCTCTCTTATGACTATTTCATAACACGTAAGAACTAATATGCTCTTCTTTTCTATTAAAGTTGATTTTTTTTTAACTTTTTTTTTCATTATATCTGACCCTCTCCTAATAAAAGGCTGTCGATCATTGATATAAAATATTAACTGTACTTTTTACTTAAACTTTTTAAAAGACGCAGAAATTCTGTAGCACCGTTGTAACTAAATATTTCAGAGTATTTAATACTTAAAAAAATATTAATTGGTTATAAACAAACTACGTTGCTTTTAATTTTTTTTATAAAAATTAAAAAAAATATTGAGACTTTAATAGAGAATAACAAAACCAACAACGTGAAAAGATATTAAATTGATATATTATTACTTTTTTAAGCATAGTTAAACCTTAGTTTTTCTTTTTATAACTTCTCTCGTTTCAAAATATTATCCGTATTCTTTACATCGCCTTATCACTTATTTGACAATATTTTACTTTGAAGTATCGAAAACTATGGAACTTTTTTGTTATTACGATATTTTATACATCGGTAAAAATGGTTATAGAACTTAATTATAAATTCGACTGTTTGTAAACTTTTTGTGTAAAACAAAAGTACTGGTGGCAATGATATTACTAACATTAAATAGATTTTACACTCTCCATACATATTAAAATTTTAACGTTATTTAAAATAAAATGCAGAATTGAAATTAATCGGCTTAAAGTTGCATCTCTTTGCATAAAATCGAAGACGGCAAACTGCAGGCCGCCAGTATGTTTTTTATGTATATGTTAAATGACATATGGTGCAGCCTGCAAATGAAAAAAGAAACGTACAAACGATATTTAGAAATTAAAAGAAAGTCTTGGCTTAAAATCGAAAACTAAACTAGATATTCAAGTATTTTATTAAGCAAAAAATGAAATGAATGCAGTGCGCGTTCATTTTAAATTTACGAAATTTGGCCGGTGACCACTCAATACCTGCTGATCGCTGATATATAAGATAAATGACCTGGGTCCACTTTAGTTGTATAAACTAAGGTTTTCTCTTTAATTAGGGACTAAATTATTTCAACAATCGTGAATTAAACACAATTTATGGTTAAAATATTAATTTGGGTAGCTAAAACATGCGTCGCGTGTAGTATTCTAGCATGTGTATGTTTTTTCCCCCGGCGTTATGCGCTTAATTTTAATATATTGTTGGTGCATTTTTAAACAGCTATTGAGTTTACATTGATAAGATTCATGGTCTTTACATCTAGTTATTGAACAGCTTGGGTGATTATATCAAACATCTGTGACAAACTAGGGCGTTATCTTTTATAGTTTCGATCTTGTCAATTTTAAATATGTACTCACAATGTTTCGTAATACCTGGTCTTATTTACTTATTGGTATCCAAGTTTGAGAACTGTTCAGCTAACTTAGTACACTAACAAAAAATGTTTGAAATTATAATTAAGTTTTTTATAAATAAGATGGATAAAGTTCATTTTACACCACCAGCTGTGCTGTATTCGCAACAAATGCCAAACGGACTAGCAACCCTAAACAAGCCATTTTACAAGTTTCAGAGATTGTCAGCACCTTGTTTTAGAACATAGTGCTGTCAATTTCTGATACTGGAATCCAGATCAGGGTACTATTAATTATTAACTACCATAACTCAATTATGAAATGTCAATTTCAAATCAAGGAGGTAGTTGTTTAGAACTGAAATATATATATTCAAGTTCCTTTTTTAAATACTGATAAAAGGAAATAAAACTTCAGTAACCAACGGTAATACTCATAATAATACAAATTATTATATCACAATGGATTCTTTTGTTGAATTTGGATAGAAAAAACATTAGAGCTTTAATTAAGTGTCATACCAACTACTTTTTCCCTAGTGTATAATTCATATAAGTGTTATAACATAAGCAATTTTGAATATTTGACCCATTTTATAATGTTATATCTTAAGAATCATTGCCTACCAACAATTTAACAGTTGTTTTGATAGGTCAAGTACCAGATAACATTCAAATATTTTACATAAGATTTAATGGTATGGTGCTTTAGTACTTATTTAAATTTTAAGAAAAAAAAGTAATAATAATACAAAAGACTAGGCTACATTCTTTCATTATTAATTTCTCATGGTTTGAAATGAATTACATTAACATGAATTAACTTTATCCTTAGTCAACATTTCGTGTTGTGTCTTGCAATTTACTTAGCAAATTACTTAAAACAAAAGCATTCCTTTTAAACATTAATAGCTAAATTATCTTAAATCGTTTAACTGTACAAATAGAATACAAACTTTATTTTAAATTTAATGGTTAGTAAAAAAGTCACAACAAAACAATAATTCTAAATTTTATTATCTATTAAGCCAATGACAGTAAAAAAATTAGAATCGTAATTTCTGGAAAAACCATTTATTTTTACCGGTCTTAAGGCGGTCTTCCAATTTAGATTTGACCTCACGCCTGGCTTTCCTCTTGGCAGCTGGGTCCTTCAAGTTCTCCTTGTTGACAACGGTCTTGTCGACGCTGACATCGATGGAGTACCTGGTTGGCATCAAGTGGTTGTAGTTGACGACCTTCACAAAAGTCTTCAACTTAGTGCGCCTGCTCAACTGCTTTTTGGACATACGTTTGGTGACTTTCCTGGGGTAGCGGTCGATTCCTGCAACAACAGCGTGACCATAGGGTCTGTCGTTGGTGCCATCATCGTTCTGCTTGACAATGAATGCTTTCTTTCCAGCATGTTTTCCCTGGAGGATCAGGCAGACCTTGTTGGCTTTCATAAATCTACCCATTTTGATCTGAAAAACGTTAAGTTATTTAGAAAAAATCACTTATTTGTGATTGATAATAAAATTGTCATGTACATTGGTAGAATTCAAAAAATAACAACTTAACACTTAGCCAAAACTTATTGGTAAGAATATACTTGATAATATACAGACAGATTACATTTTAAAGCAAGAAAGAATACAGACTATATATTTTTATTCTCATGCATTTGATTTAGGTTTCTATAAAAGGTTTGCAAATAATAGAGGTATATAATAGGAACATATAAATATATATAAAAAGGTACACATTAAAAAACTAATTTTACAATTTTGGACTAGACTCTGTTGCTCTTTAATTCTTAAATAAAACACGACGGAAATCAGTAAATTTGAGGATGGAGTTAAGTGTAAAGTAATGTAAAAAGAAGGTAGCAGTAATAAAATATTTTAACTGATATTAAATTATAAAAAACTTTTAAGTTTAAAACAATCAAAAAAAAAATGGTTATTTAATATAGTTGAAATTAAAAATAAAACAATTAAATTTTATAATTCAAAAAGAAGTCATTAACTAACTTGTTAATTGGTATATTAAAAAATTAGTTTCAGTAAATTCAGAACTTTTCAAGAAAATATAAGAACTAAATTGAATAAAACTTAATTTTGTCGCCTTGTTTGAACATATATATAATCACAAAATGGTCAGTAATACAATCTTTATTAACATAACTAAATTTTAATCAAAAATAAACTTCATTCAATATTTAGAGAATATCATTCAGTTTTCATTGTACAACTTTATTCCACACATTACTTTTTTTATGAAGTAAAAATTTTATAATTAGCATCAAAAACACTTATGATCTATGATTTAATATGAAGTTTATGAATATGGTTACTGGAAGCAAATTTACAAATCAAGATGGTAAATTTTTAGTTTAGTTGATTTTGGGTAATGATTTGGTTAAGTGAAAAATCAATGTTAGCTTATTTAAGCTTTGTGTTTATGCATTTTTTACAGTGAAATTTTAATTGTCAACTAGCTTTGAAAATAGAAAACACAGATGAAATTCAGAGAAAAAATACACTGAAATATTACTAAAAAAAATAGAAATGTAAAGAATGCAAGTTGTAAAAATAAACTAATTTTATGGCCCAACCACTAAATTAAATACTGCAACAGTATAAGGTATTAGATAATTAAAATGTAAAAAAAAACTTATATTTATTGTTTAACAGATTAGTTACAATTTTTAAGGTGCAAAAAAACAGTACTTTACAATCAGCAGTTAAAAAAAACTAGTTAATGGTCATTTTTTCATAACTAAAATTAAATATATCCAGGTTTAATTTTGAAACACAAATTACACAAAAGATAATATTGAGGCATAACTAAATTGGTACTTAATTTTAGCATCTATAACAGTGAATAATAAATTTTTGAAATCATAATTATTGTACTTATGTTTGATTCATTGGAAAATCTTAATATTGAATGTTTTTGGTGATCAAACAATATAATTTTAAGATAAAACATTCACAAACAATTAAGAAGTAAACAAATTATTTAAACTGCAATTGAAAAACACAAACTTTAATTATGTTATAATTACTTCAAATTTAAACGTTGATTTTGATACTAACTAAATAAACTTTATACCAAGTTTAGCAATAAAAATATAGATTGGTTTTATTATTTAATTTAGTTGTTGAAAAAGATAAGGGATTACATCCAAAAAAAAAAGCTACCAGATTTAAAGTTGTTTATCTTAGCAGGGGTGCAGTACTCAAAATAATAAGGTTAGTGCCATCAAAAAAAAATTATATTTAAATCATATTTTGGTGGAATTAGTATAACATTTTGTTATTAAATGACCAATTTTGTTGAACAACTTGATTTTTACTATTGATTGAAAAATATAAACTTTATTTATAGGATGATATAAACTCAAGATGACTATATTTAGAAAACACTGTTACAGAATTTAAAAAAATTAAAATTTTATAACCAAAAAAAAAAAAAAACTGTTTTACTTTTTGTAGGTTTTTAATGTTAATTTATATATTTTAATTTTTTGAAATTCTTTACAACAGTATTTACTAAATATTTTAAAAAACACTTCCTGAAATTTCGAGTCGTCTCAAAAAATGTAGAAGATAGATTTTTAGTGAAATAGTCTATTCTAGCTGTTTTAGTTTGCGCATCCCTTCAAGGAACCTATTGTTGCATACTTTGTCCAGCTATATCTCAAAATTTATTTTGATTTATTTTGATTTTTTTAAATCTCTTAAAAGCATCTTGTAGCTTGGTAAAAACTTAAAAAAATTGTGAAAAAAAGTATTAAAACCCCTATGCCCTCAAATGATTAACTTTTTCTTTTCAAAATGTATGAATTTTAATTTTTGGCTTTAATGTTGTATAAGATGTTCAAGTTCTTTTAAAAATTAATATAAAAACTTAATAACTTGAAAATTTTTACTGCAAATTTTTAACCATCATTCAGGGTTGCCACATGTTTTTTCAAAAAAAAAAATTCAGGTTTTCCTAATTTCTTCCAGGTTTTTAAAAGTACACATTTTGGGTCTATCTATAGTTTCAAGTTTAGTTGAAGGTAAGAACTGTATTGAAAACTATAAGGAAAAGCTACTTTTAATATTTTTTTTTTAAGAATTTTTTGATGATGACAAAATTTTTTAATTATGATAGATATTTTGAGTCAAATCAAAATTTTACTACTAAACATGTGAAAATTGTTAAAATTCCAGGTTTTTCCAGGTTTTTTTTTGCCCATATTGTCAAATTCCAGGTTTTTATTCAAGTGGCAACCCTGATCATTACTTAATAAAATATTTTTTAGAACCAATACCAGGGTTGCCATATGTTTTTGGCTTTTTTCATTCAGGTTTATACAAATTCACATTTTTGGGTTTAATTTTAATTTAAAATTAAGCTTAAAGTATGAAGCTCTTAATTTGTAAGAAAATATTGAAAAGATACTATAAAGCTACTTTAAATATGTTTTTTAATAAAAAAGAATTGATGATGACAATATTATTTTATCATAATGATAGATTTTTTGGAGTCAAATTATAATTTTATGCCTTGACATGTTAAAATTGTTAAAAATTCCAGGTTATTGAGTCAAAATAGTTAAATATCCAGTTTTTCCAGGTCTCACAATTTATTGGCAACCCTGCAATGTTCCTAAGGATTAACAATTTTTAGTTTATTGTAAGCATGATATTTAAGCCTAATAATTTTAGTTATTTTAAATACATTTAAATATACAAATAGAGTTTAATTAGCTTTAATATTATACCTTAAAACTGTAAAAATTAAATTATAAAAATTTTCCAATATTTCTAGTGTTCAAGGTCATTCAATTTCAAATTGTTAAGAATGTTGAAAATTTTTTGGCTTGAATAGCAAATATTGTTGCTTTTGTACTTATAAATATGAAACACTGGATACAGAAAGAAATAAAAATCTAGTTTAATAAACATTAAGTCAAGATGATTAACTGAGTATAAGATTTGGTTGGATTTTGTCTACATTCAATTACGATATGACCACCATTTACAACACTTTGTGTCTGATATTTTAGTATAAAATGTCATTTCAATATTTTATTATCCATCATAACTATAATGAGTCATTATAACAGGGTTGCCACTTATTTATTCTAAATCTTTTCAGGTTTTAGAATTTTCCTCAAGGTTTTTAATATTACACATTTAGGGTCAATTTTTAGTTTAAAGAGTTTAAGTTGAGAAAATGTGTTAAAAAGTATAAAAACATTGAAAAGATAACTGTAAAGCTACTTTAAATGTGTTTTCAATAAAAACAACTTTGATGATAACATAAAATTTTTATTTATTTGATGGAATTTTTGAGACAAATCAAAATTTTACTACTAAACATGTAAAATTTGTTAAACTTTATGTTTTTCCAGGTTTTTTTGGTGATTATCATTGAAAATTTTAGGTTTTTCCATGATTCCAGGTAATGTGGCAGCCCTGTTCAAATTATTTCAATTTTGTTAGCATCATTAAAAGTTATTCTTGTTTCATCCTTTAAAATATTCAAACTAAAGGGTTATAATAATATAACTTCATAGTAGTATAAAATCTTAGGGTTGAAAAAGTTAGTCAAAAAAATTGTCTTGAGTGCATAACTTACTGGAGTCATCATGAGTTTTAATATACCAATAATAAAATTTATAGTTTTCATTTAGTGTGTAAAAATAAAGTTCATCAACAAAAATGGTCAAACATCAAAATGTTATTACTAATTCAACAATATCTAATATAAATCTACAATCTGCCCAAAGAATATTGAAAAACCTTAAATTATCTAAACTATTAAGAGTTAGCCTAGGTTGTTAAAATAATTAATATACCCGGAGGTGTTCTGAGTCATCCTGATATATTTCAAAAAATTGTCCAAATTTATCTTTGGTGTAGTCAATTTCAATCTGAATATTTAAATTAAAATCACCAGCTTTGAAAAATAATATCAAGATTATAAATATTACTGTGGTCTATACAAGGTAATAGTTTAAATACATAAATGAAAAATAGAACAAAAATCATAAGAACATTTACTGATAAAAAATATAACAATGAAATATGGCACTGAAAAGCATGTGTAACAATTTTAAATTTTCTACAGTGAAAAGAGAAAAATTTAAACTCTATTTTTAAAAAGTTAAACATCATCAATAACTATTATTGTCAGATCTAAGATCTATAGGCATCATTTTATTGAATTATTAATCAAAATAGTAAAACTAAAATTATAAGCTAAAAAGAATAGTTGAAATGGTATTCCACAAATTATAAGATTTTAATCCTTAAATGTAAGTTTGGTTAATTGAATTAAGATCAGTTGTATTATCAAAAGTATTTAGACTTATAAAATCCTTTTAACAAAATTTTATCTTAGTTGAATTAGCTTAACATGTTTTAATATAATATAAAAAAGCCTCAAGAAAAAAATATTCATTAAACATTAGTTGTAAAGCTAAAACATTCTCTATATTTATATATGTAATGTGCAATTTTTAGCACAAAAACCATCTTGACTTGCCATTTAAAAGCTCCTTTTGATATAAATTCATATTTTTCTCAAAATTAAATGTTTAAAAATAACTATTAATAGATTATGGGTTAAAACTTTACAACTTTTAGATAGAAGACTGATCTGATGTGCCTTACACAGGTTTAAAGATTTAAATGCAAGCTGAATAATTTTAAAGTTGTTAACTACATATATGACTAATCAAAAATCAATATAAACAACATAACTTAATGCAAATTTGAATTATAAAAATAAACTTTTAAAATCTTAAGTCTACTTTTGCATCAAAATATATT
The DNA here is from genome assembly GCF_965202585.1 of Thalia democratica. Taxonomy (NCBI): domain Eukaryota; kingdom Metazoa; phylum Chordata; class Thaliacea; order Salpida; family Salpidae; genus Thalia; species Thalia democratica. The sequence continues at coordinate 69,369,951 of NC_139165.1, forward strand.
ATTACTTCACCAAATCATCAATAAAACATTATTTTATAAACCAATTTCTTAACATCACATTTGTCATAAACATTTAATAAACAATCAAAAACACATACCTTTTTGTCAGGGCTTATTTTGTAGAAAACTATATATTTGCTAAATTGTATAAAGTGAAGCCAAAAGTGACTTTTTGTACAATCGAAATTAAATTTGGTCCTTTTTTTCTAAACCAGGGAAGATTTTTAAAATTCATTAGTTTTAACAAAGCGAAGATCTTAACGTAACCTATAAAAGTAAAACTAAAGTAAAATTTCAAAGTTATTCATATCATTAAAAATAAATTTTAACTAAATACACTTCATTAAAATAAATAAGTAATTTAAAATTTGTTTTTTTTTTTTTTAATTTCGGAAGCATTTTCATATAATTAAGAATAAAGAAAGTACTGTTTACCATTAAATATTATAGTCAACTTAACAAATAAGGAACTTTTAAGTTATAATTATTTAAACAAAATGTTTATAAACTATTATTAAGTAATAAAACTGTAGGCAAGACTACCAAAAATTAACTATTCTGAACACTGAATACAATAAACAATTTTTACTCTCACACAATCGCTTAATACAACTTCATTGTAGATGAGATGTCTCTCACAATTAAAACTTAAGACAGTTTTATATATTTAAAATAGTTCAAATGACTTTTTCAAACAATACTTCCACAAAGAACAAATTTAGAAACTGTCAAAAGAATTTTTGTTCTGTTCAATTAAACTTTTTTTTTTGCTTTTTTGTTTGTAAACATTAACTAGAGTATGTTTTCCTAAAATAAGAAACGAATAAGTTTGAAACAAACTTTTTGAATACTCCGGTTGGTATAAATTTAACTATAAAATTTTAAGCATTTTTTTCTGTTATCTTAGCAAATAGTTTATAAATAGAAAAGTTTTAATTTGAGATAAAAAACATACCTTATTTATTTAAATAAAGTCACCATGCTCTTATGGAAATAACGAACGCTGACGAGAGAACTTGACAAAATAAATTGAACGAAATGATCTGTTCATGTGTTCTTTTTATAAATATGTGCCAATTTTAACTTTTCTAATCAATTAATGCTAACCAAACCAAATATCTGTAAAACTTTTTTTTCCAATTTTTAGTATGTTTGAGTAAGGTGGATTAGGTTAAGAGCATCAAATTAAAAAAATAACAAAAGCTTTAAAAAAAATTGCTGACTCAGCAAACATGCAAATCAGATTGACCTTTAGGTTTACTTTCCCTTTAATACTATACAGTTTATTCACAAAAAATAGTAACTACAGAATAGTATAACAGTTGGTTTTCTTAAACAATATTTGCTGTTTACTAGCTTTTTTTTTTACAAGTTTACAAGCCAGTAACTGGTAGTTATGTTTGATTAATTAAAAAAACTAAACTTTACAGTGCTTTAAAACTGTTTATAGATTTCTCATCATGGTTTTTTAGCAAAAAATTATTTTAATATATTGCCAAATTGTTTTAAAATCTTTGCTAAATTAGTTAAATTTTAATTTTATAAATAGTAGCTGCTTTTTATTTTAAGATCAGCCTAAAGTCTTCTTACATGTACTCATTTCCAGTAAGAGAAAAGTAAAACTTTTCTAGCACTCGTTAACAAATTATTTATGCTTTAATTATTCTATAAATTCTAGTTACGGTTACTCGTGGTCATGGCTGAATAAAAACAAGTTTGAAAATTATAATCATACATAATTTACTTGAACGATATACTAAGATTAATTGTACTGTAAATCAAAATCGCCATGACTTTAGATTTATAAAGTTTTTGTAAGTGCTAAATATTTCAATAAAACTTATGTAAAATTTTATTAAGAAAAAAAAATTAGACTTACATTAACATAAAATAAAAACTAATACACAATTCGTAGTTATCTAAAATAAGTATCAGTAATTAGATTAAATGAAAAATTTACATAAAAATAACAAAAAAACTGATTTCAAAGTCTTAACGTTTAAGAATACTCTAATTATAGATGCCAATAACACAAAATTGAAAAGTTATTTTACCAGCCTTATCAACCTAAATGTTTTGTTATTAAAACGTGTTTAAACTAGTTTTACAAAAACCCGAAAGCTTATGTTTTTTATTGTCATGCAAATTAAAGTAGTTTATAAAGAAAATAATTTAGTTCGAATTAGCTTTTAGGTTTTTAAAGAACGGCAACACTGCATACTGGATTTGAAAATAGATAGAACCTTGATTTTTTTAGATACTTTATAATTTATAATCATCATTAGTTGTGTGGTCTGTCATTTTTTTAGTTAATCAAACTAAATTAAAAAATTTAGTTAGAAAACTACTGAAATTTAATCAAATTGATACTTAGCATGTGAACTAAAATTAAAATAAAGTTTAATATTATAGTTACTAATAATATTTATAAGCTTGTAAAACACTATTATAAGACTATTATTTTTGGTAGTAGTTGATTAGTTTTTTACTTGAGTTCAGTCTGATGCTTTAAGTTGAAAATAATTTTATTGTATAAAAAAATATTAAAATGAAAAAATATTTATTTATGATTCCAGTAATTTTTTTTATACTAACCATATGTTCTAATAATTGTTGAAGACTTTTTAGTTTGCTATAATCTACTACATATAATTAACCCAAAATAAAACTTACTTCGTTTGTTCAAGTTTAATTTGATAACTATAAAGTTTAGTTGATTAGTGTCAGTTATTGATAAATATAAATTCATCTAATTTGGTCACTGATTTTTCTTTTAAACATGCAATACTTTGAGAATATTAGGTGTAGACAAGTTCAATTTTTCATAAAAATCTTATGTAAGTTTTGTTTTATTTAAAAGAATTTTGAAGGTCTGGCTTAAAATATAAATTTGTGGTTCTTGAAAATTTGATAAACATTACTGTACATTAGTGAACATTAGTGTACTGAAACATATAATAATAAACCACTACAATTCAAATAGGAATATTCGCGATCTATCAAACAGATATCGCGAGGAAAGCAGAAGTCTTTTTCAGCCTTTTTTCGAAAACTCATTTAGTAAGTTTGCATATAAAATGGAAAAGGCAATGAACATGGAAAAAGAGTTGAGATTAGAAGAGTTGTACATTACCCAGGCAACGTAAGTTGACATGTGTAGTTCTTGATAGTTAGATTTGATAAGTTATGCTAGACTTACATTGATATTGGTATTATGAAATCTTTAAAAAAATCACTTTGTATCTAAACATGCGCAATATGTAAATCAAGTGACATAAAAAATAATAGTTTACATTCTTTTGTTTTTTGATACTTAATGTATTAATAAAAAACTTTTAGAATAAATGTATTAAATGTAAGGTTTTATATTTTTAATTGAATTTTTTTCGCACCATAATTCCTTAAAAACTGAATAACTGTTAAACTTAATTCTATTTTTTATTTTATTATGTAAGTTGTCTTTATATTAAGTTAAAAAAAAATTAAAATATTTTCTATATTGAAAAGCAATTTAACCTTTACCGTAGTTACAGAATAAATAATTTTTCTAATCTAACAACAGGACTGGTAGCCACTCGACCAAGCAAAAGTGAACAAAGCAATTGGAACAAGTTGGAATGGTAGAGAGTTGAATGTTGTATGTCGTAAAATACCCGGAAACAATTTGTAGGAAATATTTTACACTAGCCCCAGGGAGAAGTGCTCCGGTTTTTTATCGGGTCCTAAATTTGTATTAATACAATTTCTATTTGAGTAAGATTTATTTAAGCACTGACGAGGTCTTTGACCGAAACTTAGTTTGCAAAATAAATTCTTGAAAGAATAAATTCATAATTTCTCCTCCAGTAGTTAAGATCTCTTTATTTGTTTTCGTAACACAAAAACATATAAAACACATTTATTATAATAAAATAATTAGTTTTATAAACAGTGATATTGAGATTTTAAAAGGCTAACAAAAATAAAACCTACAAGGAACTATTAGTAAGATAATGCTTTCAAACGAAGTCGAGAGATGTTTTCCTACCGAAGTTCTAATCGAGAAGTTCGAATATTGACAAACAGTTTTCAAAACCGAGACAATACGAATACCTTACCGACTATCAGGTCAAGAGACAATTCTCAACAGAAAAAACGAGTTGATACAACAGATACGTATAAAATTATGAAGTCTCTATATTTATTCCGATATTTACTTTTATAGGTTGATTCAACTCATTATTAAAAGTAAAGTTATTTATTTTTATATTAGATTGTAAATAAATGTATGATCACTAACTAAGAAAAAAATATTTACATTTAAATAAGTAATCTTCGTCCTGAATATATAAACTGTACTTATATACTTAAAGTCAAGTGTTTCAATTGTTAAGTTTGTTATTATTATATTTTTCAGCACTTGAAACAAACAATCTTAACTAAAACTTTTGGGTAACAATGTTAATTTCTCTAATAGCGTTTTAAAGTTTACTATGGTTTAATAACAATCAAATCTTAAATATTAGAAAACATTCAGTTGCTGGATTCTATTTAGTTTGCTTGGGGGTATTAAAATACATAACATATAACATTTTTAGTCTAGATTTAAAAAAGACATCATTTCAACAGTATATAAACATTTTTGTAGTGTAAACTTATTTACTTAAGTAAATTTTTACAGATTTATTCAAAAAGATACGGAAATTGTTTTTATGCAAGCTGGTCTTAACAAAGACAATCCAAATATCAACGAATTAGCACCAGTCGAATATTGAAACCAGATGAAAGGTTTGATAACTATGAAGTACCTAATTTGTAAATTAACGTGTTTTTATCGGTAGAGTATTGTATAAGGTTGTCTAAGACTCTAAGTCACACCTATAGAATAGATGTTGATCATAATTTTAAACCGCTCAAATCTCAAAAAAAAAAAAAAAAAAATGTATTTGTAAGTCCATACATTTTCAAGCTCATCATTTTAAATTTGTTAATTTATTAATAAATATTAATAACATAAGTCTACTTTACTTTCTACCTATATAAAATAACAATCAATGTTTTACCAAAAAAGTTTTAATATAATTTCACTGCAACTCATAAGAAACTTACTGCAGAAATTTGAAATAGAACGATAGCTTTTTAAGTAAAAACAATAACTTTAGAAAACTACTTAAGTAATTAGATTGCTGTAAAAAACCAATCTACGAAATCAATTAATAAAAAATAGTAATTAACGCAAAAAACAGACATTTTGAATAACAAAACGAAACAAAATGTTTAACACAAACAAAGACACTTTTAAGTAAATAAAATAACCAAGAAAACTTTTAAACAAATTAACCAAAGACACTTTTAAACAAAAAAAGAAACCTTATAGTCAAACTCTTTCTGCTTACACAATTCTAATTTATTCGATACAATTCTAATTTATTTAAAAAATTCTTTATCTTTACGTCCAGTTGTAATTAAGCAGAAATTAGTACAAAAGGAATAATATAGAGATGATTATTAACATTATAGTTTTTGTTTTGTTTTCTGTATTGTGTAGCTGGTGCGTTCTCGTAGTAGTAAACAAGTTGTTAATTTCTTTTTCTAAAGAATCTATAAACATATTTCTGATGAGTAAACTAAATATGTAGTTTATTTAAAAAACAACCGCCTAAAATACTCGTTTATATTTTTTAAACAACTGTATAGCACTTAAAATAACAAACTAATGTCTGTTTTACATAAATAATAGTCTAAGACTTTTTACTCATATAAATGCTGGTTTAAGTAATAAAATTCAGAAATAATTAGTGTCAAAGTATCAATATCAAAAAAAGTCGTAAAAGTTCAAAATGAAATAATGTAAAACTAAAAAAATTGTTATTTATTTTGTTTTATATACCAATATACTTTAACTTTTATAACAGAAATTAGTTAAAATTTTTAAGTAGCAGTAATGTAGCTTTTAGCTTTATTCGATTAAAAATTATAAAAATAAAAAAAAAAGTTAAAAAAATTAACGTTAAATGAAAATATAAAATTGAAATCAGTCAGTTTAAATTTTCTTTGTTTTCTCAAACATTTATGTTGAAAAAAATATTAAGTTTTAGTTTTCTACTTCCACCTCAAACATTATTATACTTTTATATTTTCTAAATATGAGAAATCTTATAGTTTCATAAATCAATGTTTTTTATTTAAGATAAAGCAAGTTTATAAAGTAGTTGAAAGAGAGATATGTTAAAATTTTAAATATTTTGAAGCATTAGAGAAGATGTGTAATTAAAAAAAAACTATAAGAATACTTGTTCTTAACGACTTGAAGTTTTATTTTGTACACTTGAATAGTTCATTAACAAAATTTTATTTCACAACTTTGCACCGGCTTAGGAGGTTTTATCTATATACAAAGTATCAGTTATAGGTTTCTGTAAAATTAGGTTTAAAAACTACTCCGTATATGCTAATAATAATACTAGATTGAAAAACATTTAGAAAAACATAACGCTTATATTTTAGTATTTAAAAGTTTGAACTCTGTTTTATCCGTAGATTAATAAAAGTCAAAAAGACAGTTTTAAAATCAGTCAGGATTAAAGTACTAGTTTTTTTATATAAAATAACTAACCATAAAACTTTTCTTAAAAAAAGGGTGACTAATAAAAGCATTTACTTCAAGGTAAAAAAACTGTTTGTATAATTTAGTCGTTAAAACTAGTTTATTATCAAAGATGTATTTTCTAATCATCATAAAAACTTGAGCATGCAAGAGTAAGGAGAAAGAATTAACAATAAATCCATGAGTACTTATCATAAATCTTGTTTATAGTGAACTTTTTTTTCCTTGTTTGTTTTTATTTTTTAGGTAGTATTTACAATTCAAGTGTTGTAAGTGTTACCCTTAGCAAAGGCGTTTTTACAACTTCATAAGCAAATATTTGTTTTATCTATCAGAGATCAAAAAGTTTGTCTTGTGTACTAAAGTTATTCGTACATTTAGTATAAAGTATAATGATAAACAAAACAGTTTTCAAGGGTAGTTTACAAACTATTTTATAACTATTATTTTATTACTGAATTTTGAATTTTTACTTAGATTATACATAGTTTCTTATTTTAAATTAAAACATTTTACGTCACTAATTTACTTTGTTGTTTTATTAACCAAGTATAGTATTAAAATGTTTTTACTTACAAAGCCTTGTAAGTACAGAGAGTTTAGAAAAGAAATCATCATTACTTTTAAGTAAGAAGTATGGATTTTAAAATATATGAAGTTCATATTTTAAGTATGCTTCGTTAGTACCCACAAAAAAAAATCTTATATTTTAAATTTCAGATCTAAAGTATTGATTGATAAAAAGTACTCTTGAATTTTCTAAAAATTAAAAAGCTATTTAATTGTGTTAAGGTTATTGTATATGAGTACTATTAAAAAAGTTATACGGGAATATACTTCCACATATTCACCATTTCTATTTTATTTTTAATGCTTTCTAAGAGGCAAGTTTTTTGTGGTTTTCATATATACTTTCAATGTATGTGAATTTTTACGATAATTTTAACAGTTAGTTTGAAGATAGTAATCAGTTTAAACATGTTGACTTTTAAAATATGTTTGTTTTAATTTGTCCCTAGAACTTTTTATATACTTTTTATAAAATTATGTTTGCATGTTTTTGAAAATATAACGAATGTTTTATAGTATCATATTTTTTTTACTTAATGTAAATAAATTTATATGATGTATTGTAATTTCAAAACTATACCTTTTTTTTTTAACTATAAAAGACTTATCCATTATGATAAAAAATAAAAATCTAGACATAATCTGAAAAAGATAAATATCTAGCAAAAAATAAAGTAAAAGTACTACAAAAACTAGTACAATTTAAATAAACAAGCTTTTAAGCAACTATGATAAATACTTATAAAAAAATTTAAAGTATGTTTAGTATTTAAAAATAATGTTGTTAAAAGAAGAGCATATAAATGATATAAAAGCTGCTGCAAACTGCTTGTTGAATGGAATTGCTACTTTAGTTGCAACGAGAGGCAATAGTTTAGCTGCTAAATCATACCGAGATTACTACAAACAAGCAAAAAATATGGTGCAAAAAAAACTTATAGATTATAGAATAAAGTTTTTCTAAAATTTTTATTTTATAATTGGATACATAGTTTTCAATGATTTTTTAGTTAAAATAAATAGATTTTCGTTTATGTTTTACACAATTTGCTGGCTAAAAAGTAATTTAAGTATATTCTAAGTTTATATAAAACGTAAACTTAGGTTGTTTTTTTACTAAAGATTTTAACACAAATTAATTAAGTTTGAAAGAAGTAACTTTAGTCATACCCGTAATGAAATCATAACTCTGTAAAACTTATTTTGTTGAGATTATTTCATCGTCTTACTGAAAAATTTAGGGTTTTAGCCTAGCTTAAAAAAAGTAAACAAAAAAACTTCATGGGGTAAAAAGTTATAAAAGATAAAACATTCAGGACGAAAACTACTTTCAACATTTGTCAAAAACTTACTTTCATTGGATGGATGAAACTAAAAAAAGGCCAAAAACTTCTGAACAGACAAAATCAACGACACGTTGCCAGCCAAACAAAATTATGCTAGTACAATTTCTAAATAACGTTTTAAAAATGTTTCAGTTTTTTTAGGTTATAAGTTTATTAAACCTTAAGATAGCATATTCATAGTTTTATCAGACACAAAATTAATTATGAGTAGACAAATTTAAACTCACTGATATGCTTTCACACTTATAAACTACCGATTTCAACAAGATAAATTACACAAAACAAAGCTAAAACTATTTATTAAAACTTTTAGAAAGAACAATATAAAAATTTTCTAATAATTTATAGAGATACAACGCTTGGAGAGCAAACGAATAATCTGTTAAACAATTTTATCAAAAGTTTAAAGTCGTGCGAAACTACTTTATTGCTTGCTTTAAAACGAAAATCACAAAAAGAACAAGAGTCAACTGCATTGTCAAATGATCTTAAAGGTAAATTTTTGAAACTTAGATCTATTTAAAAGGATTGTTTAAAAATCATTACGCTTATAATTTGTTTTTTTTTTCAATAGTGAACTTAAATTCAGTTTGAATTGTCTTCATAAACTATTTTCAATTTTAATAAGTTTAAACTTAAGATTCTTCTTATTGCAATTAATAAAACAATTTGCAATATTTTATCAATTATTTTTGTCTAATAACTGGATTAATTTATTTTTTTTACAGACCAATTAAAAAAAGTATTAGTTCAAAATGATCATTTAGTATTAAATTTTGAAAGTTTGAAACGTAGATTTTGTTTACTGAATCAAAAGTATTCTAATAACTCAAAGGACAAAGTTAAAGAAGAAAATAGAAAAACAATAAGGTAAATAATCAATGTTATGTCTTAATAATTATTTAGAACATATCTATTCAACTAATTCAAGCCTAAATATAAATAAAAACTTTTTTTTCTGTAGTTAATTTTTTATCTAAAATTTTTTACCTGCTTTAGGTTTTCTAAGAATAAGTGCAAAGTTAGTTTATTGCAATTAAAATATTCAAACAATAAAAAAAAATATAAGTAAAGTTAAAAGAAATATTTTTTTTATGTTTTATAAAACATTTACGTTTCAGTTTTTCTTTTTTATAGCTAAACAGTTTATGATTAGGATTAAAAATGTTAAGCATATAAAATTTTATCAAACCATTAGACTAGAGGTTGGCAAACTACGACCTGCGGACTAAAAGATTAAAAATCTTCGCTCCACAATATATTTTACAGCTAAAACATGATTTTTTAGAACGAAAAAAAATTGTTCTAAGAGAGTTATTTCATTTTAAAAATGATAAATTGCGTGACAAAAAACTAAAAAAAATAATGTTTTTCAAAGTTCATATTCATAAATCTTTATTTGAAGAATTATTTACTATATTTAAAGGTAAATCCAGAAAAGGCAAAGTCAAAAGCTAACTTTAAACGTATTTATAGGGATTCAAGTTTAAAATTTAAAAACGATGATAAAGAAAACTGCTATGAAATTGAAAAGGAATTTGAAGAAAAAGCTCAAAACTTAAAAAATCGGATTCGAGTAAGTGTTTTAAAGAAAATACTGAAAATGTTTAGCGAATAATTTTTTAGATGCAAAACATCACTTTTAATTAATGTATAAAAGTTTTAACAACTTGTTTAGGTTCTCAAAAGCGCAAAAACTCGTGATAAGCTGATAAAAGAAAAGTTTTTGACAACAACTTTTTATGAAAAACTGAACTCAACTGAGAGACGTTTGTACGTAAAAGAACAGGTTAAGTTTTGCAGCCGTTTATCAAACGCAATACATATTTTTATTTATAAATACAATTTTTTTCAATATGTTAAAGTTTTGTTATGAGTTTTTTCTTTTTTAGAAACAACAGCGATTTCGGTATGGTATCATTTAAGATATAATTAAGTTGCTTAACTTAAAAAAAAAGCTTTAAGTTTGTGTATTATTTAAAATATAGTAGTTTAGAACTTAATACCATATGCTTTTGAAGGAATTGTACAACAGCTTAAAAGAAAGCAACAAGCAACAAAAAGTATTTTCTTCATTGATCCATGGAATAAACTTAGATTTACGGTAAAAATTGTAACAACTCAGTAATTAAACTAAATTAGTAATATTATACTTTACTTATCTTAATTTATATTAAAATATAAAAAGTTTAACTTTTTTTAAAGTAAAGTAGAAGCAATTAAATTTCAAATTCTACTTAATATAATGTTAAATATAAATGTCTTGCTTTTTGTTATGGCTCATTATAGAGGTCTAGTAAATAAAACTGAGATTTTTGTTTATTATTATAAGTTAACTTTAAATAAAAATCTTCAAATTTGTTTATAAAACTTCTATTTAATCTAGAGACCAACAATTTAAAGTTTGTTATCTGTTTTTGTTACCTTTAAGTAAAATATTTACTTACGTAGAGCTACACTAAACTAAAGCAGTTGACAAGTATCTCAATTTAATGTGTGTAATACTCTTATTTGCTTTATTTTTTTAAAGAACGGCTGCAGAAGAAAACATGTTTATCACCAAAAACAAGTCGTTTTCTCGTCTACAGGTTAATTCTTTGCGTTACTAAATTTTTTATAATGCTTCATAATAATTGGTTAAACAGTAATGGTTAAATATTTATAAAAAATAGTGTTTAGTGTATTTTAAAAGGCAATACTTCAATACTTGGATCGTAAAATAGACTTTGAAAAATTAGAAGACTTAGTAAACCGTCTACCGGAAAATTACCACTACACTAAAGTGTTAGCGAGTTATTTAAAAAAAAACAATTTTCATAACATTTAATAAACTTAAGTAAGTTTAAAGCTCAGTAATAAAACTTAAAAAATAGTTTTCAACTAGTTATGAACTTTCAAAATCGTAATATGTAATCAGTTTAATTTATATAGAAAGAGTTCTAAATTTAGTAATTAAGGTTTAATTCAAAGAGTGGCTACGATAATTTTCAAACTAGTACGACTAGTTTTATCACATTAGTATTTTGTTGACTCAAGGTTTTCTTGTAATTTAGATTTTTCTTAATCGTTGATTGTAAGATAACTTATTTTTAATTTTTTGCTTAACTTTTGCTTCGAAATTGTTGATCTACATTTTACTAACAAATTTCTAATGTAAGTTTTATAAAAAAATCTGTTATTTATTAGATGTAAAGAAAAGTCAAAACGAGAAGTGTTGATGAACTCTTCTACAGAAAATTCTACCAAAAAACATTTATCAAGTGTCATAGAAGGTAAAGAGCGTATATAAAAGAATATTTTATGAATAAAAAACTAAGTTGTGTATTCAAAGTGGTTTATCACTATAGGTTGAGTATAATTGTAACTGTTTACTTAAACTTTTTTTTAAATACTATACTAAACTTATTGAAAATTAGGTAAATTTTTTTTATAAACTTAATGAATTTAATTTGGTTTTAATGTTAAACGACAAACAAAAATATTTGACTTATAACTGGTCGAAAACTAAAAAACTATTTATTCAACTTGTTTATTCTGACTATCAAAAATTGAAGTATTTTAGCTACAATTACTCAATTATATATAGTAATGCAAGTTATTAATTTACAAACTATGACAAAAAAATTTTAGCATTTTTAAAAGACTTTGGAGTATCAACAACAATGTTTCAAACAAAAAGTTAAGTATATACTGTTTTTTTTCTGAAAAAGTTTACCAAATATGATTAATTTATTTTAGATATATTATAGTTTTTAAAGACTTGGTACAGGTAGACAAAAAAAATTTTATAATCTAAAAACGAATAACCTGTAAAAAAGCACAGTCCATTTTAAATGTTTTGCAATTTTGACAGATTTATTAATAAGTGTTAATACTTTAACTTCTATTAAATTTAGCTTTTGAGATGTCATGGACTACTGAGCAAAATTAATAAAATTTATATGTTTCGACAGAGGTCCGCAAATTTTCTGTTGTATGGTATAGAAAAAATAAATTTTTAGGAAACAAATTTCTTGAGCTCTGTCTGCAGAGAATATTATTTTATGCTAAGTGCCTGCTTAAATAGTTCTGATTGTAGGACGACAATGAGTAGTGCATGTTAGTTAATACAGAGCAACATGTGCAGGTGCTTGGTTCTTTACAGCTCCTTGTCGAATTAGAGAGCTCGCCAGGAATATTATTATAAAGAGATCGAATATTCAAAGCCGAATCTACAACAGATTGACAGACTGATCAGCCGCAAAAAAGACCCTCGTATTTACCTGACTTGAAATTGTTTACAAACGTGAGGATACCTTTAGGGCGGAAACAAAATAACCTGAAGTCTTGAAAGCAGCAGCTACAACAGCATATAAATCCCAATGGTGGATTGCAGAAAATTCACTATACGCCATACCCTGATAACCGTTTTGAGCACTTTTTTGAGTGCGAGTGTAACAGCTAGGCTTTGTTTTAAAATCTAGCTTTACAGCCTGCTAAAAAAGCTTACTTTAGATTAAATAAAATAAAGGGTTTGAAGTTATATTGAGACTAGGTGATTAAAATATACTTGTGCTAGTATAGTAAGTCTAGTCCTGTCTACTTAAACTAGTAAAAATTTAAAACTAAACAAATATACAAATAATATTCTATTAAACGAATACATACTCATAAGACTAAAGTTTTGTAAGAAGAAACCAAAGAAAAATTATAATTTTTTAAAAGTTTTATATTTAAGTGAATTACATTATTAGATTGTACTATTTTAATAATTAGTTTTACTTCTTTATATTTTAATAGTTACTTGTTAAAATAACTAGTTTTAAGCTACAATTTTAACAAAACCTTCCAGCATTTCAAAATGTTAGTAACTTAATTTTAATTGTTGTAACTTTCAAATATTAAGTTACTAATTAAAAACCCAACTTATAGATGCTGAAGATCAAAAAACATCTCAAATTAATCCAGTTTTAGTAAATCAATCAACAGGTAGAGCTGACTTGATAAAAATAATGAAAGAATTCAGTTTTTTGACTTTTAATCAAGTAGTTGTTTTTTTTTGTATCGATAAATATAATTTAAATAAAATAAAAAACGTGTATTTAAGCTTTTGGTTAATTAGAATAAAACTCAGTTCTAAAAACTTTTTTTCTTCAACATCAATTATAAAAGTAAAATAAAAAACAACCCAATAAAAAGTATCTAGTAAAATTTAAAATAACATAGTCTTCTACGCTTTTAATTTTATTCAAATAAGATCAAAAAGCAAACAAATAAAACAGATAGATAGACTTTGGAAACAATTTAAAAAATTCGATAAAAACGATGACCATACTCTAGATTTTAATGAGGTTAGGCTTTCTTATTCGTAAAATATCATATGAACAAATTACAAAAAGAACTACAATTTTAGTTTAAAAAAACTTTAAAGTTGATCGAAGCAATCAGAGAGACTGAAATGCTTGATATTGTGCGACAGTCAGATGTACGGTCAGCTCTTGAAGAAGTTGATTTAGACTGTTCCGGTTCAGTGGACTTTTACGAGTTCATCAAAGTAGGGGAGATGATCGTGAAAAAGCAGGGTGAGAATTTGACGTAATTTAAAAAGTGATGTAATTTAAATCTAATTCTTTTCAGTTAATATATTTTAATTTAAACATGTCATTATTTCAATTCTAACCATAAAGTATAACCTGGTACGGTTGATATATTATATACAACTTATTAAAACAAGAAAAAAATATACCAGTTGCCTGTTTTTTTTAATCCAAAATAGTGGGGCTTTTAAATTGGTAATTACCGTTAAAACAAACCTTTGCGTATTTTTTTGTTAAATCTTATTTTTCTTGTAATACTTTTGTTACAAATTAACAAATAGACTAACTTTTATTTTAACATTTTTACTAACTACCTTTTAATTAATACATTCTTTGTACTAGTAAATAACTAAAGCATAAAAAACAAAATAGTTTAGTATAATTTAGAACATGTTTTGAGAATTTTATAAATTATGTACTTACAACTTACCTCTAAATAATTAAAAAAAGAATGTAATATGTTTTAACATATTCTGTCCCTGCTTTTATATCCAGATGTTTACAATAAACCGTTGACAAAAACCTTTAAAGCACAAACACATTTTTTTGTTTACTCATAAGACTTACCAAAAAGAAGCTACATGTATCTATATATTATAAATGAAAATACAAAGTGCATCTGTATTGGTTAATGACAGCAATAGTGTTTTCTTGTTTGGCTTATTTTGTAATAAATATTCTTAGTTTATCTTTGCTACCTCGTTATATTACCTTTTTTTTTCACAACACTTTTTTATCTTAACTAGTGATGTACCGGACCCACAATTTCGGGTCCGGCCGGACCCGGATCCGGACTTTTTTTTCAAATTAGAATCCGGCCGGAACCGGATCCGGACTTTTTTTTCAAACAAGAGTCCGGCCGGAACCGGATCCGGACTTTTTTTTAAAATTAGAATCCGGCCGGATCCGGATATCAGACAACAATGGCAATATCCGGCCGGACCCGGATAGTGAGTCCGGTTCTTTGACTAGTATAAACTAGCCTGAGTCAGAATGAGGTTTTCAAAAACTGAAAAAAAAGAACTTTAATCTAATAACAAGTAGAACAGCTAGCCACAAGGTTTACAAATTTAGGTGTTATTTACAATTAAAAATCTGAAATCAAGTTCTTGAAGAAAATACACTAAAAATTACAAAATATTTAAAACTGGATCAGCTCAAACTCATTCAAAATCTAAAAGAAAACTAGCCTGAGTTTTTATAAAAAACTAAACTAGTCTGAGGCAGTCCAAGATTTTCTAAAATTTTCAAACTAGCAGGGTTGCCACTGTTTAAGTCAATAAAACTAGCTAGAGTGAGTATAAACAAGCCTGAGTCAGAATGTGGTTTTTAAAAACTGAAAAAAATACTTAAATCTAATAATCAGTAGAACAGCTGGCAAAGATTGACGATTTGGTAGTAAAGTTGTGGACTGATTGTGGTACACTTAACTTATTAGTAGTACCGATCATAATTAAATCCTACCTTATTTAATTAATATTTAACAAATACTAAATTCTAACTGAGACTACTTTCTATAATCAGACACGACAGTTTTGATTGATGAATCTTTTATATAAAACACAACAAGAAATACTAGCATATACAAAACTTTTAATTACTTTGGTAACACTTTAAAAACTGGAAGCTATTTAAATCTATATCAAAAGACTTCAAACAATAAACTAAGAATTAAATAAAACTTTTAGTAAACAAGAAACTTTAAAATTTTTAATGAACTATTAAACTATTAACCTGGCTTAAATATTTAAACAATTAAACACCAGTTAAAATATTCACTTTTAAATCAAAATACTACTTACAATAAGCATTCACAAAAAAGTTCAAGATATTTTATTGCTTCAAGCTGCACACCAAACTAACTAACTGCTTACATATAAACTGCCTGTCATGTTCTGATATTTTGGTGCATCAGTATTTAGTTTGAAACATTTCGTCATATGATTCTCATTGGCTCGTACATTCAACCGTATTAACTCTAAATATTCTCTAAGCTCAACTTTAAACACTAAATAATGCAAGTATTCATTCCAAAGTTTTCAATTTTACAACATATGTAAAGAGTTGCATTTCTGAAATGTTTTTTTCATAGTTTAAATGTAAACAAATGTAAATTAGTCACGTGTACAAAATGAGCCAATCACGGTAGGTGTTTAATTTTAACTGACAAAAATGACTCTTACTAATTTACACAGGGTTCGTTTTTGAAAAAATACTTTTCAGTATGCTCTTTTTTACTAACTATATCCGGGTCCGGACTTTTTTTTTAAATTAGAATCCGGCCGGAACCGGATCTGGACTTTTTTTACAAACTAGAATCCGGCCGGAACCGGATCCGGACTTTTTTTCCAAATTAGAATCCGGCCGGATCCGGATATCAGACAAAAATGGCAATATCCGGCCGGACCCGGATAGTGAGTCCGGTACATCACTAATCTTAACACTCCTGTTAGCTATAAAAATAAATTTCTTTTTTTTTATCATTAAGTAAACTATCAATCATAATACTTTACTTTTAACTATTTTAGTCAGTCATATTATGTTATAAAAACCAAAGCTCAATACTAAAATAATAAAACTAAGAAAACCATATAATACTAGTATAAAATGTTTATAAGATAAATAGAACTTAGATTAATGTAATATTTTCTTTACTTTTGCTCTAAGCATTCTATTAGTATAAAAAAAAAATAAACAAGATTTAATTTAAAATTTTTTTAAAGGTCATTCGGATTTGTTTAAATACCAAATGCTTAATCGAAGAGATACAACAGGACAAAGATTTTGTAATATTCAGTAGTACTTATGTTCCAACTTAAACATTGTTCTAATCTTTATTGAACTTCTCAAATACTTTTCTTGAAAACTAACTATTTTTGAAATTTTGTATAATTCTATTTCATAAAGCTTTAAACATTTTAATGCTTTTGTAAACCAAATTAGTGAAAATAAATTCTTATACTTGTTTTCCACTAAGAAAAGTTTAAATAGTTTATTGTTGTCTATATTTTTTTTTTTTAACCAACCTTGTTATAAATTTACAGCTTTATTATACAATTAAAATAATTAAATACTATCAAAAATTTTACTAACTTATTATAGTATAAATAAACAACAGCGTTTGTTTTTATACTTGAACTTAATTTAGATGTTGTAACACGTTTTTTGGCAAATTATAAAAGATCTATTGAGGATAAATTGCCGTGTATATAAATTATCATATACTTCGTAAAAAATTTATCAATGCAGTAACTTTCATAAAATATTTTAGTATACTACTATATAAAATTTATATACATAGTTTTCTTTATTAATTAGTACTTATTTAAATTAAAATAACGTAATTTTTTTGATTGTTATACTTTTTCATAATATCAATTAAAGTTTGAATAAGCTTTGTTATTAAACTATATGAAAATTACACACTTTCAAGTTAACTATTATCTTATAGACTCAAAGTTAGATTAGTGATGTTTTTATTCTTTTTTTGTTTACTTATTTGGTAAAAAAAGGTCAGAAGTGAGCAAAACAAGCTGCAAACAAAAACTTCTGATTATTCCAAGTTTTCCAGCAAGCCATTTTAAATACTTCTAGCAGCTGACTAAAGCAAAAACCTAACGATAAGTAGTAATATGTATACTTGAAACTGTTGGAACATGTGCGCTGTGCAGGCCTAATTGCTAAAAGTGTTCTAAGTATACAGATTACCGACTATTAAAAGTCTTTTGGTCTTTATAAAAACAATTAAAATTAAATTTCAGTTTTTATAATTTCTTTGACAAGTAGCTCACCTTTTTAAGATAAAGTTACAAGAATTTACAAAATATTTTTTAAACCAAAAAACTAAAGTTATTTCGACAAGTAAATAAAAGAATAAAATGGTCACTACTACGGAAATTACTTGTATTTAACTGCAAAATACAATACTTACAACCTGCAAAAACTACCCTAATTAACTTTTAATTTAACTGCATTAAAAAAAGATCAAAATAATTAAAATATTTTTTTAGGGTTTACATATTTTATTCAATAAAGTTGTAGTATCTAAATAGTTGTTACTAAACTTTTTACAAAAAACTGTTTTTTTTAATCTTGAAATTTTATAGTGTGTTTTAAATTTTGAAGCAATTAAAAGAATTTTGTAATTTTTAGTAATAATAAACATTGTAAAAACGACCCAAATCGCAAATGTATGTAAATTTGTTTTAGATATGATCCAATCTTTTTTATTTGCAAACAGTTACGATTTGGAATCCAGATTTTAGATTAGTTTTACTCTTTTAGTTGCCATATAAACGATTTTTTTCAAAATTATTTTCATTCGTTTACTTTTATCTGAAAGTTTTGAAATTAATTTAATCTATTTCCGAATTAACAAGGTAACAAGTAAATTTTAGATTCAAATTATAAGCACTTCTTACATAACAACTTGAAAAATATATAGCATACATTAATCTACCTAATATTTAATTTTCCCATAATTAAATTGCAACTGTTTAAAAAAAATTGATGTTAGAATAATTTCGTAGTGAAGTTTAAAAAGTCAAAAACTTTTTTTTTAACTAAAAAAAAATAAAAATATATTATTACAAACTATATGCTTAAAAATCCGAGTTGACAGACATTAGAGTAGATTATTTTATACTTAATGAATTTGAATTTAGTTTACTAATTAGCCAATAATATTCTAAGTTAAAACAAACATTAATTACTTTTAAATTATAGAATTATACTATTCCTACTAACAATAGTAATATGTACTAATAATAGTGATAATTACAACACCTAAAGAAAGTACTTATGAGTATGTTAACTGGGTTCTGTTCTGATGACATTGATTCTGTTGAATGGGAAGTGCAAACTTTAAAAGTGTTTATTGAACGAAAAAAAAACGCTCAAAAGGTTTGGCCTAAGTATCTGTTGTACGAAAAAACTATTCAGTCATCGAGCCGTACACCACTTTGATACAGTTTATGATGAAAACTTCTATACTAAGCTTTTTTTATATTTGAGATTGTCATGCTTTTATAAATAAAAGATTAAAAAACTAAAGTTTCCCGTTATGCGTAAATTTTTAAGTTTTGTAACGCTTTTTTTAAAATATAAATTTGAATTTGGCGTTACGCTTATCGTCGTATAGTAGGTTCAACCAGGTTCTGCCAGGTTGACAGAAAGTTTAATTTATGTTAGTAATCGAACAAAACACTGAATAATTAAATAAAAGTTGACTGTTTTATAATAACAACCAGTGAAGAAGAAAACAATCTCTTGTTCCTAGAACTAAACAAAGCACATCAATCCATTAAGTTTACCAAAGAATCTGAAACAAGTAACCATTTAGCTTTTCTTGATGTTCTGATTGTTAAAAAATGGAAAATTCACAACAAAAGTATACATAAAGCCTACCTTCACCAACAACTACTTAAACTTCCAATCATTTTGTAGTAAACGTAGAAAAATTGGTTTGATTAAGACTCTATACAGAAAAGCACAAAAAATCTGCTCACCAGAATACTTAGGTGGTGAAGTTAACAATATAAAGTCAATTCTTAAACTCAATGGGTATCCCGAAATGCTAGTAAACCGAGTAATTAAGTCAAAATCTAACAATTCAAATATAGCTAAACCTTATGGACCAGATAAATGCCCAATATTATTGAAACTTCCATATATTGGTACTGAATCGAAATTAAGTGAGAAGAAAATAGTGGATATAACAAGTAAAACATATCATACGGTGAATCCTAGGGTTCTCTTCATGTCCAAACCAATACTTCAAAGTTCGGGAAAAGACCTAATGACATTAGAAGAAAAAAAAAATGTAGTTTACAAGTTTAAATGCTGCTGTGACAGCAGCTACATTGGTCAAACTTCTCGACACCTCACCACTAGAATAAAGGAACATGTTCCCAAGTGTATCACTTCGTATATTAAAGACAAAAAAGACGAAAATAGTGTTGCAGTCAAAAATGCAATAAAAAAATCTGCGATAGAAGAACACCTTGTGAATAATCCAAGATGTGGAAAAAAAAGTTTGCAGTATCTAATTTCAGTGTAATGCAACAATGTTCAAATATATTGGAATTAATTAGACTTGAAGCCATTTTAATACATTTAAATAAACCAAAATTATGTAAAAAGAAAGAATTTGACTACACTTTAGCCTTATTTAGTAAAGACCATTTTGTGTTGATTTTTAAAGTTTTTGTTGATTACATTTACGTTTACTTAATCGATTAGTTAATTAATTTGTAATTTTTTTGTATATATACTTGTTGTGTTTTATTGTACTGTTTCAATTCTAATTTCCCTGAAGAGAATTTGACGAAATATATTGGAAAGAAAAAAAAATTGAGTGTTCATTTATTCATTAAATCATAAATGTTCGTTTATTTTTACTAAAAATGTCAAGTCCTAAATTTATTTATAAAAAACGTTTAATAAAAATGAAGAGCCTGCCGTCAAGTATATAGTTTAAAAAACTTTATGCTGTTTAATTCTAAGCTAAACCCTTTTATACTTATCTTTATTTCATACACCCTTAATTAAGAGAGCTACGGTTGCAAATAACATTTGTGGCATACGATTTGTTGAGCGATAAATCTTTTTGTACATTCAAGATACTTGGGCCAAGTCTTTAATTTTTTTTTAAAGTATTTTTTATTTTTTTATATCTTTTTTTTTGAATAAATGTATATATTTTTTAACGAGTATAGCGCAGGGAAGCTCTAGACTTAACAAGAAATTTTATTTCTGGTATATATATTCCAAAATTTAAAGTACTTTAAGTAAGATTGAATTTTATCGGGTATATAAAGTTTAAATAAATAATCGAATCGGAATTAAAATAGAAAATTCTTTTAGTAAACTTATTGATAAGGTTATTAAAAAAACAGACTAAAAAGTGGATTGGATTTTATTCTGATACAAACAAGGAATTAGTATAGTATTATACTAAGCTAAATAGCGCAGGTTATTTTTTTCTGTAGTATTTTAGTAAGTTAAAACTTAAAGAAGCTTGGTTTTCATACGTGTATATATTAGGCTTTTACTTCAGAAAATTAACTAAAATATGAACTAAACTAAACCAAAGCTTTTTCTCAACTTTTTTGTTCCCTTAATGATTCAATTTCGTTTTGTACTTTATAGTTTCAAATTATGTTGAATAGTAAATATATAAAACTTACATTGAAGAAGGTCAGCCTGTTGTTATAAAAATACAATGATCAAAATTTATGACTGTGAAGTTAGCTTGGTAATGTTTTTCAAGAATTTTTAAAAATGTCCAAACTTTAGACCCAATTATTTTCCTTATCTTAATAGCTAAATCTTTTTTTTTTATTCTAAAGAACGTTTCTTTGTCTTTAATTTGAAAAAAATCCATTGGATTGAGGTTTGAATTTTATTGTGGGCCCCTTAAAAAAATGAGTTTTGTTATCAATTTTTACTAAGCTTGGATTTAATAAAAAAATTATAAATTTTTTGGTAATTTCTTAGCATGATTTCGCACCAATATCAAAGCAAAAATATTTTACAATTTCTAGTTTTTCATTCTAATAAGACAAGTATAAAATTGAAATATAGGGAACACGATTACTCAAATTTAGACAATAACTTTTTTTTAATAGTTTTTATCAGTAATTTTTTTTATTATCACTGTTACCCCTAACCCTTACTCCTGATTGGTAGCTTTTTTTTATTAATTTATTTTTAAATTTTTTTTTTAATAAAATTTTTTATTAGATTGTTACTTTACTATCACTGCTACCCTTAAACCTTATTCTCAATCGGTAGTTTTTTTTTCGATTTTTACTTAATTTACTTGTCAGTTTTATTTTTTAAAATAATTTCTATTAGTTATTTTTATCTTTACTATCACTGTTACCCCTAACCCTTACCCTTGATCGGTAGCTTTTTTTAAACAAAAAATCATTTTATTTACCTTAAGGTCTCAATGATTAAGGTATAGTTTAGATTTAGAGCTTTTCAACTCTATACTTATCTTATCAGAATGTAAAATTAGAAAGTATAAAATATTTTTGCTTTGATATTGGTGCGAAATCATCCTAAGAAATTACCGATTTTTTTTTTAATGTTTATATTTATTTGTGAATAAATGTTGTACAACATTTTTTTAACTGTTAATATTTTGTACTTTTTGTCAAATAGTACAAAAGAATTTTTGTTATCAATTTTTACTAAGCTCAAAATTAAAAAAAAAAATATCTTTAATTTTTTTATTATTAAATCCAAGCTTAGTAAAAGTTGATAACAAAACTCATTTTTTCTAAGGGGCCCCACACTAAAAGTTAAACCCCAATCCAATGGATTTAAAAAAAAAATTAAAGACAAAAAACCGTAGAACTGATCTCTAGGATAAAAAAAGTTTTTATTTAGCTATTAAGATAAGGAAAATAATTGGGTCTAAAGTTTGGACATTATTAAAAAATTCCTGAAAAACGTTACCAAGCTAACTTCACACTTGTTCAAAATATACTGTAACAGCACATATTTTTCTATTTTAGTGTAAAAAATTTAATTAGTCTTTCAGATACTTACCAAAAATACAGTTGCTCTTAAGTGTTATTAACAATTGTCTTTTTATAATACTAGTTCATTTAACAACTTTGATAAAATATGTGTACTTTTTACTTCAGAGATTACAATAAATGTTCTTGACTTAATAAGGAGAATACTATCACTTCAAATTTTTAAACTTTATTGTAAAAACAATGTTTCAACCTTTGAAATAATTCAAACAAGATCCTCAGTTAAATCATAAAATCTTAATCAAACAGAACTTTTTATCAAGTTATTCAAATTGAAATGTTTGATTTCACCATTGTTGTAAGAATTTACAATACTTTAATGTAGTGTGTATACAAAATGAAAATTTAAAGTATGACAACATTGTTTGTACTTTTTTCACTTTTTTAGGTTGTAAATTTGTTAAAATATCTGACTTAAGTATTATACATTAACAAAATATGATACAAGATATTTAAGGGCATTGTGGAGGGGGGTAAAACACTTTTTTCAAAGTTTGATCTTATTTTATAAAGCTTTTACTAAGCTACAAGATGCTTTTTACAGATTATAAAAGTTCAAAATATTTTTTGAGATATAGTCGGTCAAAGTCTGAGGCAGCAATAGGATCCTTAACGGAAGCGCAAACTACAGAGTTGCCACTTTACCTGGAATCCTGGAAAAACCTTGAATTTCACAATTTAGGCAAAAAAACCTTGAATTTAAAAAATTTTCATATTTTCAGTAGTAAAATTTTGATTTGACTATAAAAATCATCATATAAATAAAAATAATTGTCATCATATAAAAATTTTTTTATTAAAAAACATTTTAAAAGTAGCTTTATAGTATCTTTTCAATGTTTTTATACTATTTAACACGGTTTCTTACCTTAAACTTAACTTTAAACTAAAAGTAGACTTAAAAATGTGTACTTTTAAAAATCTGGAAATTTTTTTTGAAAAAACTAGTGGCAACCCTGCACATAGAGGATAACATTTTTTCTTTTTTATATAAAATAAAATTTATACAAAGTTTGCTTATTTAACTAAAATTAGAGCTAAAAAACCCTCAAACTTTTGTAAACTTCTTATTAAGACTGTGCTTATAAACGGTTACATATTTTACTTTATTTACATTAAAAATATATTTGTTACATTTAAAGTTCATTGTTTTTAGTAATTTTCCTATAATATTTTTTTGAAATTTTAGTGGGAACCTTGAACACAGATTTTTGATACGAAATTCTAGTTAAAAAAGATGACAAATATAAACCAAACATAAGGCTAAATATATAATTTCAGCTCAATATAGGTGCAACATCATGCTAGGTAATTACTCCCAAAAGTTTTTTTTTCACATAAAAAAAAAGTCCTTAGGACAGATTAAAAATATTGCTTAGATAGATTAGATTGCAGCTTTATAAAGAAGACACATGTGCTAGCCTAAGCCATTAGAATAGACACAAACCTGGATAGCCACACTCTCAGAACACTTAGGATAACTCAGATATTTTTAATTTTTTTTTTAACTCAGGCTGACTCAGGATAGTTTTGTTTTTTTATAAAAAACTATAAATAGTTATGTTTATAATATATAAAACAACTAGTTTTTGAATTGTTTAACCAGTTTCAATATTTAACACATATCTTCAGAACGAAACATAACTCTTCTATGAATAGTTATATATATTTTTAAATAACAGGACAGTTTTTTATAGGCTCCAAATGAGATTTTGTTGATTTAGTTGCAAAATTTTGTTATTTTATAACCAATTTAGTTAAAGAGCTTATTGTTTATTAGATTTTCAAAAAGAATTTGAAAAAAACTTGTGGTAACTTAGGATAGTTAAAGGTCACTCAGAACAATTTTTTTCACTTAAGAAGTCGCAGCCCTAATATACTCTGAAATTTAAAATTTATATTCTTATTTATTTTCCAAGCTACAAACCTTTAATTTTCAAAATATGTTACTTGCAAGAAAATAAAAAGTTCTATTGTAACAATTTGAAAAAAAAAGACCAAAAAAAAAAACATCAATATACATTTAATTTTTTCATAGAAAAATATTTTACTCAAAATTTCAAAAATTCCTACAAAACCATTGTTTATTGTTTAGTTAAGACTAAACTAAGAAAGTTTAAAAAAAATTGCTTAACTGTAGGAAATGAAATTGTCGTTTTTGCCCTATTAACTTCCATAATGATCTTATTTATCTCTCCGACTTTGTCCCATCATATCTTGAAAAATAGTTTTCATTATAAAACTGGTGTAAAGAAACTTTTAGCTTAGGTGTGAACTTTTATCTATTAAAGAATAAGATCAACGTGTAAAAAAAAAAGCCAAACATCCTTATGCCCATAAATACTTAAAGACTTGAAGATTCAATAGCTTATAAATTTAAAAAGCAACATTGTACTTTAATACAATGAAATTAAGTTATGTTTATACTTTTAGTAATATATGAAAAACACTTTAAACATTTTTGTTTACTTTTTTTAGTCAACTAAAGTACCAAGTATATTTATAGCTTTCAGGGTATTTGTAGTGTTTCATTTCTGACCAAGGATAAAATAAATGTTATTATGAATGAACTTATTTTTAATTGAGGGCACAATGAATATTTTACAAAATTAACATTGGGTTTTTAATAAAAGTTTAAAGAATGAACTATAAATCAGTTTTTATATAATTTAAGAACTTTGACTAACTATTGATATGTAGTAATTTTGATTCAAAAAATTAAAAGAAACCAATAACCACATTTTTATGGTAATTTTTTTTGAAACTCTAAAAGTTCACCATAAAGTATTTTCTTTTTATTTTTTGAGTAAAAAACCTCAAATCTTCTGGAAGTGATCATTGAAACGCTTAACATATCTTTTGGAATAGTTACTTTAATAAATAAAAAAGTAATTATTTTTTTCTGAAACTATGTAAAACTTGAAAATCTATTTCCAACAGACTTTTGTAAACTAGAAAAAAAACACAATAGTTAAAGGAGAAGATAAATTTTTGGTGAATATAATAGTCTTTTTAAATCCTTTTATTCTGCACTTTCCCTAATGAACTTATAAAGCTTTTAAACTTTGTTTGTATCTCAAAAATTTCTTAAATTTTTTTTAAATGGTTAAAAGCAATTTGTAGCTTAATTGTTTATGTGATAAATTTATAAATATAAAAATTATTTACTCATTTGTGCTGTTAATAAAATATAGATACGAACTTAATATAACTTCATTTAAAAGTAAACTTTTTTTAATAACTTTTTTTAAGAAAGTTCATCAATAGTTACTTTTCTTTATCTTGTTTATAAACATAATAAACCAATTTAACCTATAAAAAGTTATTCTGCAAACCACATTGAATAAGAATTGTCTTGGAACAAAAAACTGACATTTATGGGTGAAATAGGGTCTTTAGAATTGTACAATGGTATTTGGAAGCAGGAGACCTTAAATTAAATTTAAGTTAAGAAAAGTTTTTACTTAAAAAAAGTTTCAAAACTATTTCTGTGATAATAGTTTATACTTGTTTTGAAGTATTTCCTTGCAGAAGTGTCAATTGCTACTGACAACCTGCTAAAAATAGTGATTTTTATATCATTAGAGTGTAGTTCACTTTGTTAACTTAATAACTATTTACCTTTTTTCAGGCTAGCTTGATGTCACACAAGCTAGTTTTTGGTCACTCAAGCTGACTTTTTGCCCTAAAGAGTTGCAGCCCTAATTAATGCAAGTGTCAGATTATTTATTTAAGCATATTTCTTTAATATTTTTTTTGTTTTAGCTGATTGCAATTCTGTTTTAGAAAAAGTGTATTTAGAAAAGTAGCCATCAAATATTTTTTGTTAACAAGCTGTATTATCTTATTATGATTTTGATATATTATTTTACTTTAAGTCCTAAATTTAATAATAGAAGTTCTCAACTTATGTGGACACAAAAGGATAAAGTTTAATTTTTTTTAAAAGTTTGATTTTAGTTACAATACAGTCCAGTAGGGCTCTTTAGTTATAACTTAGATTTGTGTCAATTAATACTATTGATTATAATTCAAAATTAGTAGAAGAAATTATAAAACAAAACAAGAGACTAAAATAATGTTTTTATATATACTAAAACAAATTGAAACAAGTATGTTAAGTCAACTTGTTTTTATATTTTTAATTTAAGTTATATAAACTGAATGTTTACCCTTAGATGTCTTATTAGTTATAAAATCAACGTGCAAAACAAAATTAAACTTTAAAATTGCTTGTTGAATAGTTAAAACAATAAATCTAAGTTGAAGAAAAAGCAATATATAATGACTAAATGTTAAGCTTTGGCTATTCAAACAATACTTATTTGAGCTATTAAGGGCATAAGGGGGGGGGGTAAATACCCTTTTTTAGTTTTTGATCTTATTTTATAAAGTTTTTACTAAGCTACAAGTTGCTTTTTACATATTTAAAAAATTCAAAATAATTTTTTCAGATATAGCCGGTCAAAGTCAGATCAACAAGAGGATCCTTATGGGAGACACAAAATAAAACGACAAATAGCTAGAAATCACTAAAAATCTATCTCCTCCTACATTTTTTTGAGATAACTACCTCAAATTTTCAGGAAATGTTCCTTGCAAAATTTAAAAATTCTGTCGGAACAGAATTTTTTAAATATATCAAGGAACATTTCCTAAAAATTTGAGGTAGTTATCTCAAAAAACGTAGGAGAAGATAGATTTTTAGAGAAATAGTCTATTTTTGCCGTTTAGTTTGCGTCTCCCATAAGGATCCTGTTGTTGCCTCCAACTTTGACCGGCTATATCTCAAAAGTTATTTTGAATCTTTTAATCTGTAAAATACAACTTGTAGCTTAGTAAAAACTATATAAGATAAGATCAAAAAACAAAACAGGGTGTTTACCCCCCTATGCTCTTAATTTTACTTAGTATTAAAATTTTTAAAACTAACTTACATGTAAAAATGGATAAAAATTGCGTTAGTATAAATTTGTATATAAAGAATGTTTTGATTGGTTAAACTAAAGAATAAAAAAATAATTTTCAAGTAGGTTTTATAATTATGATGTAGTTATACTTCAGGAGAAGTTAAAATGAAAATGTTTCAGATTTAAATCTTCGTTTTAAATTTCAGATTTAAATCAGTGTTGTTTTAGTTATGAGTTCTTGAGTGTTACCAAGTAAATGTTTTTAATTGTGAACAGGTAGCAAATAATTCATACTTATTCTTGAAGTTATATCTCTTGTGAGCTCTAGCTTTTTCCATTTTATCAATATTGCATATATTCAGTTCTTGCTATCTTCTTTTTCTCAAGGTTGCATATGATATTGATAAACCCAAGAAAAAACAAACAAAACTACTAATATATCAACCTGTAACCACTGAACTAACATCTAGTCCCCTTAGATAAGTGCCAAATGTCATTTATACAGCCACTAAATTGTCAGCAAAATAAATAATAAATTAAATTGAGCCTCTGATAATACTTTTTAGTAGATTGTACAGCGACAATAGCCTTATAGTTTAAAAGGAAAATGGCACTGAGAAAATGGCACTAAACAAAATATTTTTCTTTTTTTTGTAAGAACATCAACTATAACGTTAACTGGATCTTTCTTCACCATATAGGATAAATTTAGAGCCTGTATAGCATCTGCAGTACATGCAACTATGAAAATTAGAGATTGCTAGAGCTGACAGGAGGTATAACTTGATCAAGAGGTATGATTTATTTGCTACCTTTTCACATGAAATGTATGAATACTACAAAAAATTACCAAACTTAGATGATGATTTAGTTTATGTTTGTAACTATAATAGTGATACTTGTACTTCTGATGTATGTTTTTATTGTAAATGATGAAGTCTCTTATAATAACCTTAAGCTATCTCAAAACTTTAAACCCTATATCATTCTCATTTAATTCTGAATTGTACCATAAGATAATTATGTTATAATAACATAGATAAGCTTATTTAGATTTTAGTATCATTTCTGAATTTATTCAGTAGAAACAGTCGTTAGTATACAATTTTACACTAGCCCAATATTCCTGCAAATTTTTGCATGTAATTTTGTTCTAATAACTTAAATACATAAACATTTTATTTGCTATACTAAAAATTGCCCAAATAGCTAGAGCTCAAAAGGCACTTTTATTGTTTATACCTTTATTTAGTTTTTTTGTTTTGGTATTTTTCAACAAGTCTTTTTTGTTAAATCAAGATTTATTTTGCATATTAATTTTATAAAAGCTATATAACAATTTGGCCTAATATTTGAGTTTATATAACTTGGTTTTTAAACATTAAGTAAATTTTAAACATTAAGTTGACTTTTTTTTTAATTTAAAAAATTTTTTAAAATGTTTTTGTTCATAATATAAAAGATTTTAGTTTGTTGTTTTGTCTATGGTTTATAATTTCTTAAATTTTTTTGTTTTAAATGTTTTTTTTTTTATTTGATTTATAACTAAATAGTTTTACTAGGTGAGACTTTAATTATAATAAAAGTTTTGTAGAATAACATTTTGGTTATTTGAGTGTTGAAAAGATGAAATTTTGTAAATTCATAAAACGCTATGATTTATTTAAAACTAAAACTTTTTATAAAGCATCATAAAAAGCACTATTACTTATGGTTTTGAAATATAAATGGTTTTTTATTGTAAATTTTGTATTTTCAAAGCTTCATGAATAAATTAGGCAGGATTGCCAAAAACCTGGAAAGTACTGGAAATTGATAAATAAAGCAAAAAAAAAAACCCTCAAAAAACCTGAAATTTGATAAATTTTGAAAACAAACCTCAAACTAAAATCAATATAAAAACTTGAATTTTAAGCTAATTTTACATGTAGAGTAACAAATTTTCGATTAGATACAAAAATCTATCAAAAAGATCCAATTTTTTTATTAAAATAACATTTAAAGTAAGTTTACAGTATCTTTTCATTGTTATTATACTATTTAAGTTTTGGCAGTTTTGGCAAACTAAAAATGGACTGTAAAACTTGTTTTTTTAAAACTTGGAAGAAGTTCAGAAATCCTGGAAGAAATTAAAAAAAGAACATTGGCAACCCTGATAAATTGATAATTAAAATTAAAGAATTTAAAAGAATAGCTAAGACTGTAATTTTATTTCTTTTAAAGCAACCCTCATTACCTTTTACAATTTTCAGGCCAGTAAAAATGAAATTAAGTTCAAGACTGTTGAGTGCTGTGCCAACCAAGGTAAATTATGCACCTTTGGCAAAAGGTCCCCTTCCACCACCACCATTAATGAGGAACATTGCCTTGAACAGCTTTAAAGCTCAATCTGCACCTTATCTTGTAATGTTGTGCGGTGTCTGGGCTGGAGCCTTTGTTAGTTTTTTTAAATTAAATGAGTATCATATAAATTTAATTTTAAATTAGAAATGTTAATTAAACTACTGATTTTGTTTTTCTTATGCTTAATAACTTGCACTTAATAGTTTTGTCATTGTACAAAATTGTGATTACCAAACGTTGCACAGAATTATAGATTTAGTGTCTAGTATTTGTTTTACTGTTCTTCATGGTGGTTGAAATCTGTGCACACTAAACTAGATTAAAACAATTATGTGCACCCCAAGCATAAAACTCCCCATAAAAATAGTGTGTATTTATAGTTATATATATATATATTTTTTAAATATCTTGCATAAATTTCTCAACTCCTCAGTGCACGGTTTCCAAAAGTGGACCATATGACCCCCTCAGGGACCATTTAAGAAATTTAGAGGGCTATAAGCTGAAAAGGAGCCACAGGGGGGCCATAATTTAAAAATTAGGCTAGAAATTCTGGAGATGATGATGAAGAGCAAAAATATAGATCTTAGGTGTATTTAAGGGTAGTTTTAAAATTTATACTAGATAAAATAGGAAAATTTCAGAAATTTATAGAGCTATAAGGTGTAAAAGAAGAGCCACAAGGCCATAATTTGAAACTTACTCTAGAGCAGTGGTCGGCACGCCAATTTGAATCCGTGAACCCTAAATCACAAAATTAAAATTTGGTGCACCCCAATTTCCATTTTTTAGCGCCGCTAGTGTTGAAGAATATGTA
Organism: Thalia democratica; assembly: GCF_965202585.1. NCBI lineage: Eukaryota > Metazoa > Chordata > Thaliacea > Salpida > Salpidae > Thalia > Thalia democratica. The sequence continues at coordinate 69,400,648 of NC_139165.1, forward strand.
AATACTTTAAATCGATTTTTTTACTAATAATTCGGGAACACCCAATTAGTTTTTACAAGATAACTTAAAATTGTTCACTTTACCCTATCCATTTTAATAAACTTATATCGGTGATCTAATTTTTACAACAATATTTTACTTGTATCACCCAGGTCTAAAATACTAACTAGATTAATTTAATACATTGCCACAATCCCAATTAACAATCAGCAGTCTTGGTACTTTTTATTGCATGGTAAATTTAATTATTTAGTTAACTCTACTTAATGATTTTTTAATAATCGATTACTATATGTGTTTAACAGATGTATTGCCACAAAAAAAATTAAGGAAACAAAAATTACACCAAAAAGTAACGACAAAAAAGACATGAAAATATTATCCTAGCTAAATCCGTTTTGTTGATCTGGAACTGTATGTGTTGGTCTTGTTGCTTGCACGAATCTGATCAAACCTAAAATTAAGGTTTTAAAGTTAATGCTTAGTAATAATTCAGGTCTTAATGAGGTTTATTAAAAAAATTGCTCAAAAATTATTTTTGGATGAAGGACCTGGATACACAAAAAGACCTCTCGGTCATCGAGTTGCATACCCAACTTTAATCAAATTTATAATGATTAATGAGCTAAAAAATTATAAAAAAACTTAACAGTTAAAATCAAACTCTAAAACAAACTTTTTAAAATGAGACTATTAAAATTTAAAACATCAACTATTTTTTATGAACAAAAATATCAATAAAAAAAAATTATATAATAGTATCTAACATCATACACACATAAAATCTATATTGAACTTTACGTTAAAAGGTAAAGTTTTAACATGAAATGTTTTTAAGTTTAAAATTTATCAATAATTTAATCTTTTACATGTCTTAAAAAAAAAATTATAAATATTTAAATTTTAAAAAGTATGTTTAAGAATTTGGACTCTACTATTCAACTTATTAAAATAAGTAAGAATAAAAATGAGCTATAACATTAAGAAAATAAAATTACAATGTTCAAAAAAAAAGCAAAACAAAGCTGTTACTAATAAAAACAAGTAATTTTTTAAACTAAATAAAATGTTTATGATTTCAAAAAAAAACAAGTAAATTAATGAAAATTAATTAAATTTACATATTAATAATTAGATTTTTCTCAAGAGTTATTAAGCACCTATAAAAATGAATAAATCATTTTTGTAAAATTTTACACTTTAATCAATATTAGTAGAATTGACTTTTAATTTTTTTTAGTGTAATATAAGAGACTAAAATACCAAGAGACCTATTATTCTAAAACTATCTTACCATAATGAGCTGTTTATTGGAACTGCTACTGGGTTGTGGTTTAACTTGTCAAGTAAGTTCTTCAATTGAGGTATAATGTCTCAGCATAAGTATCTTTTAAAAAGTTACTTTGCCAAAGTTTTCCAACCTTTAAAATAGCATAAGAGTTATCCAAAGTAGTTTGAGTGTGTGAAAATTTTATCAAAAAACTAATGTCATTACTGACTTCTAATCTAGTTTAATCATTATTAAAAAAAAACTTTATAGCTTTAAAAAAATTGTGCTGATTTAACTTACAAAACTTTTTATATCTATAAAGAATATAAATAATCATCTCAAGTAAAACATTTGGTTTAAGATAAGTATTATACAGTAAATTTGATACCTTACTGTAAATATTTAAAATTATTTTTGTGTTATATTTTTTTTAGCTTAGTTTAATAAGAGTTATATTTAAATTCAGAGTTATAGTAAGTAAAAGTTGTAAAATGCAAGAAAAAACTCAAAAAGACAATCAATAATTCGCTAAGTAAAGAATTTAATTATATTAAGACCAGAGTTGCTTCTCTTTGAAACAAAAAACATTTTTTATTATGTCAAACATTTAAAGTAGATACTGTTGAATAAGCTTGACAGGATTGTAATCCTTTGGGTTAAAACTGATTTGACAGATCAAGACTGTCCTGAATGACTTTAAACTGAACTGTAGTCATCTAAGTTTTTTTCATTTTTTTATTTTCAAAGGCAAGAAAAACATATATCTTCAGCAAAAAATACTAAAAGTTACAAAATAATTTAATGGGACTATATTAACTATATCTCATTCAAAATGTAGGAAAAAAATGCCTGAAATCTTAAAACTATACTGAGATAAAAAAAACTATCTTGAGTCAGCCTGGGTTTAAAAAACAAATTCAAAATTTTCTAAGTTATCTTATGTCATACTGAGATTTTCAAAATTTTTAAATCATCCAGGATTATTCTGATTGTGTGGCAAACTTTTTGATAACATGAAATATCAAATTTATAACAAACATACATTTTTAAACTATAGTTTTAAGGTAAAAAGGGTTGTTAATCAAAAATCAAAACCAAGCTCAAGCTCAGGAAAAGCATTCTAACCTAAAATGGGTATTTTTTTAAATCCTTACTAGTCTGAGTTTTGATAAAGTATCATAATACCTTTAAACTGTCTATATTTTTGCATTTACATAATAAAAATACTGAAAAAGATATCAATTAACAGTAAGTTTTCTTTCAAAATATTCAAATTAAGTAAAACAACTGAGGAACTGTACATCATTTTAAAACATTAAAAAAAAAACTATTTTCAAATAAGCACAACTAAAACAGAAAAAAAAATAGCTTAACATTTCACAAATAATAAATTTTTGGTTTTTAATATAAAACTATAAGTTATTTTTAAATTCTAAACAAAATTGTTTAGTCTTTTTTTAAATTTTTGGTAGGCATAAAGAAAGATTTACATCTTAAAAACACATACTATAACTCTTCTAACAAAATTATTAAATTACTGCTTAGTATAATTCATAAATTTAAGATCAAGTATTAGCACTGTTGTTACTCTTTGAGTTAAAAAATTATCCTGACTCTTAAACTTTGAAATTTTTATAAAACATCATATATAAATATTCAATATAAATAAAGTTTAAAAAACAACTCAGGTTATTCATCAAAATTGGAATTAAAAAAAAAAATTGAAACTACAACAAAGAAATTTCATTTAATGAAATAGAAAATATTGGAACAAGATTCAAAAAACAAATTATCCTGAGAATTGTAAAATATTTATACTGTCCTGAGTTGCACTAAGTGTAGGACTCTGTAATAGTTACAATAAAACTAGCCTTGGTCATTTTTAGTTTAATAAAGAAAAGAGAAAACCAAAGCTCAAAAGTAGCAGTATACTTAAATTAATATTTTGATAAATGACTAAATAAATTTTTTATATTTCAAAAATAAAAATCATACATACATTCAAAGATTCTACACAAGTCCAAAACTAGACTAACTTTTGCAAGAAAAATAACATGCTTAATAAGACTTTATTTCTAATAAAAAAAAACATTTAGGCTGAGTGTGTGGCAACCTTGAATCATACAACAAATACAACATATTTTGTTAAACCAACAGATCAAAATAGCTAGTAAATAAAATAATTAAGAGAATAAATTTTTTAACTTTTAAAGTCAATAAATTAAGTAACAAGTAGTTTAATAAAAAGCATACCTAGCTAGCCTGAGTTTAAGAAAAAAAAAGAAAAGTTCTAGCCATCTTGAGATTTTCAAAAACTTTTATAAAATTTAAACTATCCTCAGTGTGTGGCAACTCAATGTCAATTTAGCCTATATTTTCTTTTAAACTTTATATGTACTATTCAATTATGGATAGGTTAATTAATTAATAAAATAAATTCAAAGGTATGATATTTACTTAACTTGTGTTATTCAAAACTTAAATCTGTTACTTAAAACTTGTTCATTACTACTTTTATGAATCTATTTAGAAATTTTTTTTAATATACTTTAACTGTTTTTATCTTTTTTAAGTATTTTTATTGAACATAAATTCTTTAATTTTCCTTTAAGTATAAAAATATTATAATTATCATGTGAATATTTTTAAAGGAATTATTGTTTAGTTTTTAAAGTAGGTAGTATTAATAATTTATAAAAGAAACTTTCTTCACTAAGCAAAATACTGTAATCTACTAATACTGTAAGTAAAAAGAAAAATACTAACCTTTTAATATATTCATGATCTTAGCTGGATGAAAGCTTCCTCCACATCAGCCAACTGATTTCACAAGATCTTCGAGTTTTCTCTCTATTCTTTCAGATGCAAACTGCTTCCTCAATGTTGATATAAAGAATGTTATGTGATTTTCAATACCAAAATAGATCATGAGAGTAAAATGGCCAATAAATTAAAAGCTAAACTAAACACCAGGGCTAGATTTAACTTAAATATTTAAGTATGTCGCTTAAACTAAATAAATATAATAATGTAATCTCAAAATTCTGTGCACCCCTAAATGACTTTCGTGTACCCTAAAAGTTTCGTGCACCCCAAAATAAATTTCGTGTACACTAGTGTGCACCAGTGTACACCGTGCCGACCACTGCTCTAGAGGTTCTTGATGATGATTAGCAAAAAAAAGGTCCTAGGCGTATTTAAGGGTAGTTTTTTCCAGAAATCTTGTTGGAGGGAGCAATAGCATTTTTAATTTCTTTAAAGGGGGCCTTATGAAAAAAGTTAAGGAAATTATCTAGTGTAAATTTTAAATTTTTTACCATAAAATATAGTGTAAGTATTAAAAAATAACTGTAATATTTAGTTTAAGTTTCAAAACTTTCTCAAATTTACCTAGATCTAGAACCTTGTTTTTTTACTTTTCATTCTAAACTCCAGAATATCTAGTGTATGTTTCAAAATGAATTTCATGCATATTTACATGATTTTTGTGCACCCTAAAATTCTCATGCACCCTTAAAAAATTTTTGTATGCATTGGTGCACACCAGGAAGAATACTAATGTATTTGATAGCTATAAGTGGCTATAATAATACATAAGTAAATAAAAATTCTCAAAGATTTTGTTTTTATAATTTAAACTCTAAAGTTTATACAATTGTAAGAAGTTTATCTTATGCTTTGTGTTTTGGTTTATTAAAATATATTTTTATAATTATCACATAAACTATCTTGCTATTGTTATTTACCACCTAATGTTATGTTTTCTGTTATTTTAAGTAGAATTCATTTGCATCAGGCCTAATTAGCTTAAACAATTTTTTTGGAAATGTTAACAAATTTTCAGTTAAAATACTTGAACATTTCTTGATTTTTTAATGTTGTAGGATTTTTTTTTTAGTAGGTTTTTTATTTGTGAAAATATTTCGTCGTTGTAATTAGAAAAATGTTTCTAGTGACTAATAAAAGGAGTGATAAGATAATATTTCTAAAAGATACATTTAATGAATTTTTCTTTTTGTGCAGACTTAATTACGATAAAGTTTTAGTATTAGTATAACTTTGCTTACCTCAAATGTACTATTCCTGCGTTCTAGAATTATTTGCAAAGTGTTGAGTATATTTATCAACAAGAGGAGAATATTATAAAGCTAGTGTATTGGTTTTGTTGTAGTTAAAGTAATTAAAGTGACATATGATTGAGTGAGCTAGCACTCAAAAATTAAAATGATAAAAAGTTAAGTAGTAGATTAAAGACAGTTCAACTTCTTAAGATATTATCCGGGGGCCATATCCAATCAAGTATTTTGAAATACAAGAAATAAAAAAATGAACCATAAGAAAGAAAAATGTAGCAAAAACTTTTATTATTAATAGGTTTTATAAATCAACTAACAGGTTACACCGTTTCATCTGATTATAAGCCCAACAAGAGATACAAAAATGTCGGTATAAATATAAATTGAGGCATGTCAGTCTAAAATTGCATAAATTAACGTAAGAATCCTGGTGAAGTTCATATTGGGTCTAAACTTTTTGGTATCTAGAATCTTTGGATAGTTTTATAATTTGAAAATAAATTTTGATAACATTAAGGTTAAAGAATATTAATAATAATTTTAATTATTTACATGAAATTTAATTAAATAATTTCAGTGGTTCTTCCACGAACGCCCCAAGAAGAAGGTTTACGATTACTACAGAGACCTGGACCCGGAAGCATTGTTTCACCAGATGAAGGAACACGGAGTGTTTCACTCAGTCAAGGCCTCTTGGCAGGAAGATGACGCTGAAGAGTAAAATTGCAAGTTTGTTTGCTCCTTTTTATTATTTTTTGTATCTGAACTAATTATTTAAAAGCAAATTAAACAAAGTTTAGTTTAAAGAAAACTTTTAATTTCTATGTAAGAAAACTGTCTTTTAATTCTATTAAAAAGTACATTAAAAATATTTTTTGTAAATCGTTATACTTAAGTTTTAATTTTCTATTATTAATGGTTTAAGTCAACTCTTTAAAATCAAAAAAAATCTAGTCTTTCATGTAATTTTTTTAGTATTTTATTTTTTTTAAACATTTATTGTCGTTTATATTATTTGTAATTTGTTGAGATATATTTACTAAATAGCACTAGTATAAGTATTCAATAAAAGTAATATATAAATACTACTTTTTATAGCCATAACTAGAGTCTTTTTATTTGTTAACTTCAACAAGCTTATTTGTTAGAGATCTTTTGTTAATATTTTAGTTGTGTTAATAATAGTTAGAATTGGGAAAGTATACTCTTTTAAATGACTTTAATATTTTAAATAAAATGGTGCATAAAAATAGTTCACGGTTTTCCTACGTGTACTAAGAATGATTAAAGAAACATAAAGAACGAAAATGTAAATATTTTTTTGAAATACCTTATAAAAACTTCTATATTTTTCCAATAATTGCAATTAGATTTAAGTTATAATTGAATAAATGAAGGTATAGGTATTCTGAAAACTTTTTTTGTGAATAACGCTTAAATATTATTAAACAGACAAGAAAATTTCTGGACTCCATGTTGAATCTTCGTCTTTCATTTTAATTTGTAAACAATTTTTTTGTGTTATCTCTTATTGTTCCAACAATAAACAAATAATATTTCTGTGGTAATGTTTATTGTGAATGTTTTTGTTCAGTAATTAAACAACTTAAAAAATACAGTTCAATTCGTTGTAAGAATTTTTTACCAAAGTTAAAAAATAGTTTTTAGTAGTTAACAAAGTTAATTTTTTTGACATTTAAAGTAGATAGTCTTGATTGTTTTGTTGCTTTGCTTAAAATATGATTCTTTAAATTTTTGAGTTTGTAAAAAGGCAAGATTTAGATTTTAGGCTAAATTTCAGTGCACTATGTTTTTTTTAAATGTTAATTATGTATTTTAAGACTTACATACTTATAACCTATGCTTTTATACATTGAATTATTTAAAGGAGCTAAATACATATCTAAATTTTAAACAAAATAGGATTGCGAAAAAGTCTGAAACTTGACAATTTTGGCGAAAAAAAATCTAAAAAAGCCTAGAGTTTTAAACTATTTTTACATGAAAGTAACAAAATTTTAATATGTAAGAAAAATATACCATAAAGATTAAAAAAAATTCGTATCATTTAATTTTTTTTCATTTAAAGTATTTTTTAATGTTGTTGTACTTTTAAGACAGTTTTTTGCCTTAAGTCTAATTTTTTACTAAATGGACCAAAAAATGTTTTTTAAAAGTCTGGAAAGTAATTAAGAATACCAGTAAGAAATTTACGTAAAAAAATTTGGTAATCCTGAAAAACCTTAAATTTTTAGCAAAAAAAAAAGTATATTGATAGTTAACTCCCAGTAAAAGACTAAGGAAAACACTTAAAATCTCATTTTTAGGATAGAATTTAAATAATAATAGAAGGCAAATAATTTTTGTTTCATTTTTATCTGCGGGTCTTTAATAAAAATTGACTAATAATACTTGGACTTTCTAATAGTTTTTAGGGCTTAATCAGATAGATATTAATTAGTTATGAATTTGAACACCAGTCTTATTCTTTAAAGATTTTATTTACACGTGATATCTTGTAAAAGAAACTAGTTAATGGTAGTAAAATGTTTTTGATTAAAAAGTAAAATTATTTAACATGGTGCTTCGTGTTAGAACTTAGAAGTGCAAAATTTCAAAATTATTTTAGAAAGAAAGATAACTATAATTATTTAATTGTTATAACCATATAAAATAAAGACTTATTTACATAATTGGTAAAAGGTGTAAAAATTATCTGTTAGTTTAACATGTTATTTATTAACTATTTAATTTACAACATGAATGATTTGCAGCTTTTAAATTTAAACTGGAAGTTATTTCAAAAAGTATGCTTGCTAAAACTAATTTAAGCTTAATTTTCAGCAGTGTTATCTTAATTGACTAAGTCAGCCAGATATGATTGGTTATTTAGCTATAAGTTCAACAATTTTTTTTTCCTTCTTAGATTACTAACAACAAATTGTAAATGTTGATTTATTAATACATAGAATCTAAGACGTTATTCATAGGCATCAGGTAATGAATGTAATTTATTTGCTACCTAAGTCTTATTGTATTTTGCAACCACAAGTGGTGTATATGTAAGTATCAAGTCATGTAAAAAATGTAGCTGCAACTTACAACGAATTAAGGTATCTTCAGAACTTATTGCTCGAAAAAGACTGGGATTTTAAAAATAATTTGTGAAAAAATATATTACATACCAAATTAAGTTTAATTATTACTTTTTATAAATAATACTAGGTAGTATAAACTGAAAGCAGTTGTAGTTAAATTTTTACTATAGCTATATGCTAAAAAACATAGAATTTGAAAACTTATGTTAAATGAACAAAAAACCTAGAAATTTAAACTATTTATTTAAAGTAATAACAATTCGATTAGATTCAAAAAGTTTTTCCTAAAAATAATTGTTTTTTGTATCATTTGAGTTTTTTTCATTAAAATCATAATTAAATTAGCTTACATTATCGTTTTAATGTTGTTATACTGTTAAAACTGTTTTTTTTTGATTAATTTTAATTGTCTACTAAAAATGGACTAAAAGTTTTGTTTTTTTGTAAACCTCGAATTAATGTACAATAAACCTTTGGCAACCCTACTATTAAGATAAATATTCGCAACAGTTATTTCTGCACTAAGTTATAAATTATAAAAAAACTAAGGTTGGAATTTATCTTTGAATAAATACAAACTGATATGTATTTTGTTGGTTTTTTTTCAACTGCATTTTATTATCTTAATGCTTATCGATAAAATAAAAATTTGAAATATCAAGACAAAGTTAGTAATATTCCTAAATGATTTTATGTACGTATGTTGTTTAAAAAGCGAGCAAACGTAAAAATTATTATTAGTAAACTACAGTAAAAACTCTTTACCAAAAACGTTAAAAGGTAATACAACTAAATAAAATATATCCCTTAATATTTTTGTCAACATGAGTTAAATCATAATTTTTTTTAGTATTTGCATTACAAGTGTATATAGATGTATTAACAATAATGAAATTGAAACAGTATTTAACTAATTTTAGTATCTGATAAAAACGATTAAGTACTTGTTTTGTTTATTGATGAGTAAAAAGTAAGTTAAGTAAAGGTGTAAAAATTGTATAAAGTAACAAAACGAAATATTTGGTCATGAAACTGTTAAATTTGATTTAATTAAAAAATCTATCAACTATGGTTAATTCATAAAATGAACTCCAGTTTTTATAGAACATTTTGTTTTAACTAAACATTATAATTCTTTAAAAACAACAGTATTCTTTTTGACCAAAAACTATAAACATTTATTTTTTTGTAAATTGAAAGATAATAATTTTAAAAACCGTTGCATTAAAATAAAGTCTATTTTGAAATATTTTTCAGTTTTAAAGTTATATACTTATTTTAATTTAGCTCTACGTTTGACACCTAGTAAAAGATTATTTATTTAAAAACGGTTACGGTCATCTGTAGCTTGCAGTTAACAAAAAAAACTGTTTAAAATAACAATTTGGGTGTAAAGTTTTAGTGAGGACAGTTTTAAATGGTGATTAACCAGATCTTTTTTTAATCAAGATACGGTCAAGTTTTGATCTTTTTTTAAAATTGAGATCAAATTATTAATTTTTTTTTACCTGTTATTATATTCTTGCAGTAGCTAAATGAAAATAAATAGATAGCTTCTGGTTTGTTCTACAGTGGACCAGAATCACGCTGTACTTGACATAGGCTTATAAAACCTTTGAAACTTTTGCAATCAAACTTTAATCTTATCTAATCTGTCATTCATAGCATATTTAAAGTGGTAATCAGTTGTTTGAGACTTTTAACCAAAAATTTTGAGGTCTTATGACTATTAAAGCTAAGAAAATGCATATCACAAAAAAGTATTATAAGCTGTTTTTTATTTTTCTGTAATAAATTTTTAATTGTATTTATTTTGTTACGACAGTTTTTTATAAATATTGCAAGTAATATTTCTTAAAAGTACGAATAATTTATCATTAAAAATTATGAGGAGATAGTTTTTTAGTCATTTTTATTTATTAGCCGTTTTAGTTTTCTCCTCCCATTGGGAACCTACTGTGCCGTGCCGGCTATATCTCAAAAACTATTTTTAATTCTATAAGTCTTTAAAAAACTACTTGTTAAATCCTACAAAATAAGAACAAGTTGTGAAAAAAGTGATTTACCTCCGCCCCTTACCCTTAATTTAATAAAAAATAAATAATTAAATAATTAACTTAGTGTCTACAAAACTATGAATTTGTTTTTTTAACTTAATCTACTAAATTTAGAGTTTTTAAATATATATGCATATACATGTCCCACTGTTTAAAATTATATATACATTATTGAGTTTATACTATATCAATGGCAAAAAACAGTGGAAAAATTTCCAAAAAAAAAACTGGCAGCCCTAAATATGGGACTGTATGGCGTTATGATAAAATGATTAAAGTTTTTTAGAATACAAATGTTTATTAATAAAAATACTTTATACTATAAATACCACAAAACACATGCTATATTTTGACCAATGGTATATGAATCCAGACTAATTCCCATATTTTTTGAAAAAACTTCTATTTATACTTTTGACTAGGAAAAAAGAATTAAGTTAATTTCATAGAAAACTTCATTTTTATAGACTATTTGTTTGATGATATATTTTTAATTTCTAAAGACATAATAAATAGACTTTCGAAAAAGCTTTTTGGGCCAACTGGCATAAATACTGTTGCAAACGGTTTTTTTAAATAACTTATTTGAAGTTTTAAATGCTCTAGGATTTTGGATTTTTATGTACTAATTTAAAAAAGTCCAAATTTGAATAAATCTTTGTCGAGTTGCTGATCAACTGTTTATTGATTTGTAGTTTAAAAAACTTTTTTAATGATTTTTAATGAACACTAAATTAAGTCTTCGAATGTAAATTTATTTAGGTATAAAAATATTTAAGCAGTAGAGAAAAATAATTGGCGTGTCATGATTATAGGGAAGCAAAGTTTTGAATCAATTATTTTATTGATCTAATTGAGTAAAAATGAGGCAATGAAGTTTTCATAACTAACTTAATAATGAAAAAAGCTATAAAAATTTTAAAATAAAAGCCTTGATAGTTTTCAAAAAATTAAAATTTAGAAAATTGAATACACTAAAAAAACTAACACAATAGTGCAACAGAACGATAAATAATATAATAAGTACTAATAAAAAATAACACAAATAAATGTTTTTAATTTAATTTACCTGCTTTGGTTTTCTAAAACTAATCTAACTAGTACTAACTAGTACTAATCACAATACCAAATCATAAAATAAGATTCAACAGCAGAAAAATAACTCTACAAGATTATCAAACTACACATGGAAGCTAAAAGTCATGTTTATAAGCAATAAATTAAAATGAAAAAAACTATGCCGAAGCTTTGCAAAACAAAAAAAAAACTTATAAATTATGTAGCTTTAAAAAAACTAGAAATCGAAAAAATTAACAAATATACATTAATAAGTATACAGTATAGTGACTAAATTCCTCATTAGACAACCAAGTCATTTTTTTCAAAAGAAATAATATGAAAAAAAAAGCTAATTATATTTCTACCTTTATTTCTATTATTATTGTTATTGTAAGTTTATTCAAATCCTACATGGCATCAAAACCTAGGCCACTTAAACAGAAAGACACATTATGAAATAAATCAAAAAAAAAAAAAAACACATTAATTTATTTTGTTTAATAAAAAGGTAAAACAAATTTTCTTATAATATATATATAGAAAGTTTAAATATTAACATAAAAAGAAAAACTTTAAATAACAAACTTATAAATATTTATTACTACTTATTAATCTGGAACGACCAACATGAAATATTTAAATGCATTGACTAACAACAAAAATAAAAATTTAAAGCCCCAAGCACATTAACAATAGACTGGCCAGATAAACAGTCATTGAACATATTGAAAAAAGACTCATCATTAATAGAGGAAAGGCGCTGCTTTGAAAACTGAACTATGGACTAAGCTAAATCTCAAAATAAAATCAACAGTTTATTAAATCACTTATTAATTTTATCAACAATTATTTTGTTTAAATCCAACTTTTTTAACTTTAATCAAAGTTCTACAATTTTTTTGCAAAAAACTAATTCATTTGGAAGTTTGTTCCATATTTCAACTTACCGATAGAAAAAATAGTTATGCCAAGCCCCATTATTGAAATGATTTTTGCATGTATTTTTTTTGCTATTTTCTATCAGTAAGTAATTAGTTCTATAACTTTCAAAAATTGATTGTATATTAATTGTAGTTATACCGTTAACTAGTATAAAAAAAAGTAATCAGGTCAAGTTTAAGTCTCCTGTATTCTAAAGATTTAATAATAAGTTTTGTTAGTCTATCAAGGTAAGACGTATAAGTAATATCTAATTTATTAATCTAGTATATTTTCTTTGAACAGATTCTGTATGATTAATACATTTTATGAGTATGGAGACCAGACTGGTGTGTTATATTCCAACTTAGGACGAATATACGCGAGAAACAACTTTTTAAAGATTTCTAAATCCGTAGACTTAAAGCTCTTCAAAACTTGAGCAGATGTAGTTAATGTAATTCGGTAAAGTTAATTAAAATGGTGGTTTTATTTCAAATTTTTAGCAACAAAAATTCCAAGATCTTTAAACACTTTTGTTGAAGATAAGTTTGTATTGTTTATTTTTAAGTCAAAAGTAGAGATAGTAGTGTTTTTTTGAATATTTAAAACTCGACATTTACTAGGGTTTAAGTTTAATTTTCTTTCCTTTAGCCAAATGTACTTTTTGTCTAAGGAATTCTGTAAATTTGTATTCAATTGGCAATTTTTTTTATGTCTCTGCAAAGAGGTTAATGTTGCTTCTAACATCAACTTCTCAAGCTGTATAATTTATGCAGATAATAAATAGTAGTGGGCTAATAACCCCTCCTTGCGGGACTGCTCTAAAAATAGGTAAATATTCTGAATATGTGTTATCAACTACTACTTTTGGAGTTCTATCGTTTAAAAACTTTTAAAACCAACAAACTAGACTGTTATGAATTTTGTATTGCAATAATGTTTTAAGTAGTTTTTTATGGGAGACAGAGTCAAAAGCCTTTTTGATATAGATTACTATAGTAGACTTATTGCTTAAAAAAGATACAAACCAAGAGTGTGGTCAATCTATCAATTTAAAACAGGATGTTCGGTTAGGGAAAAAAACAATTTGGTTAGGTGAAATAAGGTTATTTAAAAAATTTGATCAATAATTTTTATATAAATTATATGTTCAAAGATTCTGCAAAAACTATTTATCTCAGAAATTGGTCTGTAATTTAAAGGGTTGTATTTGCTACTTTTTTGTGTATCGATATTACATATTAAATTTTCCATTGTTTTGGTACAGAAGATGTAGCCGGAGAACAAATAAAGATTAGTGATATTGGAAATATTAAAGAATAAATAGTACGTTTAATAAAAAACGAAGGAATGTCGTCTTGTGTTCTTGTTATCTTATCTTTTAAATGGTTGACAGATTTTTTAAAATCATTGCTTACAAAAACAATTGCATTTCTAGACATTCTTTATTAATAAGTTCAAAATTTTTGTTTCTATCATCTTTAACAAACACTTTTTGAAATGCCTTATAAAAAAAAGGCTTTATCAAAATCAGATACTATTGGTAAATTGTTTTCGTCATGCAAAGCAAAAAAAGCAGGTGCTATCTTAAGCTTTTGATTTTTTGTTAAAAATATAACTTAAAGTAATTAAAGTTTTGTTACCACTTCTCAGTTTTAAAATCAAAATAATTGTAAAATTTTGTTTTCGATAAATTTTACTTGCTTTTAAAAGATGTAAAATATCAGCAAAATTATAAAAAAGTTATTGCTATTTACAAAAATATATAGAGCTTAGTTTTATTAAATTTATCCTTATATTAAAATTTGTACCACATATCATTCTATTCTAGTATTTGATAAAGTTGCAGTTTATTTATTAATGATAATATAGTACTTTATCTGCTGGAGCTTATGAAGAGTTTTTGCACAATACCTTTTTTAGAAAGTTAAACTAAAATACTTATGTTAACTAGCATTACGAAGATGTGAAAATGCGAAATTTCTTTAACTTTATATATAAAAATGTATAATTAGTTTCTATTTAACTAAGCTTTAATAAAAGTTCAAAAAAGTGAGGTGTTTTTGATTAAATGCACAACTTTTTGTTTTTAAAGAAAATTAAGTCTTACAAAGTTTTAAAGTGTTACAAACCATTTTTTAGTACTTTATACACTTAGACTAAACAATGATTTATATACTTTTGTAGCTATAAGGTGCTTGACACGTATAAAACGTTTTCAACCTTATACAGCTTAAAAACATCTAAGAAATAAATCAATTAGTAAATATGGTTAAATTATAAAACTTAAAAAAGATGTAATGTGAATTGGATCGATAAATTTTACCAAATATTAAGTACTCTTTGATGAACGTGAATAAATGCACACCAGATTACAGCTTATATTTAACTTAAAACTGTTCTTTAAATCATTCTCTTCATAAGTTGGTAGCATTAAATTCTTTTTTTTTTCAACCTGAGCTCATAGTTGAAGGTTTGTAATGAAGCAGTTAAAGAACTAAAAAAATTTAAAAACGCTTGTTACTTCTATTTAAACAGATTTAGGATCTGTATTTATTTTAAGTTTGAACGATAAAACCACTTAAGTATAAAAATTTTAAGTTTGAAAATACCGTTTTTAAATATTATCTATTCTGGACAAGACCTTAAAAGGTAAATTGTGGATAAGTGGTGTGCGACTCGATAACCGAAAGGTTTTTTCGTGCACCAGGTCCTAGGACCAAATGTTTTTAGCGCCTTTTTTGTCGTTTAATAAACAATAACATCCTCAATCATATTAGCTTCGTAAAACTTATTTACTAAAATTAGTTTTTATTGGCAATTCACTAATTAAAACCACATTAATTCCGTGCATTCTGTCTTATTCTTCTTTGCATTAGATAATTATATTTAACTGTATCATGTCATGTTGTAAAAAACACACTTTGGACCAGGAAAAGTGTTTAATTTTTTTGATGTATATAATAATGTTCTTAGTATAACGAGAACTTTTAATTTTTATCTTTTGTTAGTTTCTATAGTATCTATTTTTGTTAAATATTTTATGATTAGTGTTTATATTTTTCATTTTAGGAGTAGAACAACATTTTCGACTAAATATTGGTTTAATACTTAAATCGATTAAAAATTGTAGACTATAAATATAAGATTTAAGGTAAAATATGTTTTTTCCCCAGATGAAGTAAAATTTTTAGAAAATAACTCACTAGTTTGATACATAAGTAAGATATTACAACTTGCTTTTCTTCCTTTTGGTAAGTAAATGTTTTGCATAAAAAGTTTTTGTATAAAAAAATAGCAGCGTTGTCTTTATGGTATAAAAATGTTTTATTTTTTGAAAGATTTATAAGTCAAAATTAAGTTATTGTAAAACGTTTTTAATCATCTTAATGAAAAAAAACAAAATTATTTTATTAAAGATGTAGAACAAGTATAATTTAAAAGTTTGAGTTTTATTGTATGTATTAAACAAAAAAAAACAGTTTTATTGTATGTATTAAACAAAAAAAAACAGGATATAAAAGATTTATTAAATCACTAAAATTTAAGAAGCGATAAAATTTAAAACCAATGTAGATGAAATATCTAAAATTAACTTTAAAATAATACTTAAATTTAGAACACAGAAAACATACTTGGTTACAATTTAAACTTTAACGTAAAAATAACTCTTAAATATTTAGAAATTTCTTGATATTATTATCCTTTTATATCCATACCTTCTTTATAAGCGCGAACACCAAATATGCAGCCGTTTATAAAAGTAAGAAGATTTCCAATAAAATAAAAAATGTAACTTTTATAAACTTCATATTTAATTTGCCATATAAGTATACGCAATCCATCGATAAACAGCCACAAAAAGAAGATAAAAGCCCCAATGAAGGAAAAAAGCGCCCACCCGTCTGGGGCATCATTTACGAGTCCCTTTTCAAAAGCAAACCAGCAGATAACGCAGAAAACTATGGGCGTAATGGACCCTCCCCATATCGAATCTCCTACGATTCCTATCCGACTGGAATCAACGATTACCATGATCAACACAATGAAAGATAAGATTCCACTCCACAAGTTGTAGTTTTCTGTAAAAAGAGAATTTTTGGTTTAGTTTTTGATTTTCTTTAATTAAAGATTGTTATTTTTTACAAGTCTATTGACTTGCCGTTTTTACTGAACATGCGTGCAAATTCTGTTTTAGATAACTCAATGTTATGGAAACTACAAACATTTTAACAAAGTTACTTTCATCCTTTTCCATATAAACAAAGTCAAGAAGAAGTTTAAATACTATTTAATAATTCTAAAAATATTAAGTCTTGTAAGTTTAACATTAAGTTTATTAAAAGGTCAAGCATAATTTTCTGCTTAAGAAAAAAGTAAAAGTTAAATGTTTTTCAGTTAAACAGTTAATAGTTTTTAACTATTAACTGTTGTAGTTTACAAAAACTCTAAGCAAATTTTGCATTTTATTTTATTTTAAACGACGAGTCAATTTTTGCATTACCTTTTTAACTACCCAGCTTAGCACTGAAAATATCTAAGGATTTCTCAAGTGTTTATTAAGGTTTGTCCCATTTTCTTGTTTGATTAAATTAAATGCACTACCACTCTAAAATAACATAACTTAACAATTAAAATTTGTAATAATTTTTTTTTGCTTTACTTAGACTTCGTACATTTTTTTAAATACCTGTGTGATGCTTTTAGTGATTTTAGTCAATTAATAATTTCAGGTAGAAATTTTTGAAATTCAAACAAAAAAATTTTTTGGTAATCTTTTTGTTGTTTTATTAATAGCTAAATTGAGAAAATTAACAGTTTTATATGATTTAAATTATTTCAAGCAAAATGGCTTTGCTTAATGTATTTTAATAATTAAATCAAAAATATTCTATTTGATTAAAAATTAATAATCAACTGAAGAAACGAGTGAAACATTGTTTTGGAAATAAAATTTAAAAAATTTGAAGTGATATTATTCTCCTTATTTATAAGTTGAGAACTTTTATTGTAATCTTAAAAGTTAAAAATAAAAATGTTAAATATTTTAAAATACCCTATACTAATTTTAATAGTTTTTTAACAATTCGGTTATTAAAACACTAAACAAAAACAACTAACAAAAAAGTTGAGCAAACTCTTTGTGATGAAATAAAATAAAAAGTATCTACAATTTTTTTTTAGTTTAGCCGTTACTTTTGCTCAAAGTACTTTCAATCCGTGTTCAGCAAGCGATAAAAAAACCCTATCATTCTATATGTTAAAATTTTACCGCTTGCTGAAACGGGTTAAAAGCACTTTTAGCAAAAAAAAATTTTTTTAATGTAGATTTTTTGGAGACATTTTTCATTTAAAAACAAAAAGTTTGTTTGAATATTTGTTAGTGAGTTTTATTACATATAATATACCAATTTTTTTACTAAGCTGTCTTTCTTAACTTGGATAAATGTTTATTGCAAACTAAAGATCTAGTTAAATGTTTAAAATGTGTTTGGTCTGAGAATTTTAAAATGTAATATTTTAAAACAGAGGATATTTATCTTAAAAGGTCTTATCTGCTTAACAAAAAAAATATAGATAATAGTAAAATAGCATTTAGTTAAAATATTAATTAAGTATAGTTTTAGTTTTACGGATACAATAGTGTTTTTTTAACGAAACTTAAAAAAAAATTTTGTAATATTTTTTACGGTATTTTATTTGTTAAATTATATTTTGTTTAAATTGCATTGCAGTTAACTATAAACAAGCTAAAAAAAGAGAAATATCATAAATAAAGTTGAGTTATTTTAAAGATTATTTTGTGCGTTAACTTAGGTAAAAGCCTTTTTTTGCACTATCTCTTCAATTACCTAATACTCAAAACATATTAAGTATTATTAAATTAAACATACATGTTAAAAAAATATTTACGATTTTCTAATTTTTTAGCTTGTTTATAGTTGACTGTACTACAACTTCAAAAAAATATCGATTAACAAATAAAATTTGTAATATTATTTTTGTGGGGGGTTAGAGGGAGTATATTAAAAAATACCTGAGCGATACTTTTAATTTTAGATTATTTTTATAGGTAGGGCTAACTAAAAACAACATAAAATACATTTTTTACCAAAGTAAAAAATCATACCCAAAACTTAAAATCTTAAACCTTACAAATTGCTAAAAATAGTGTTCAAAAAATAAATTAAATTTAAAAAAATAAAATTTTAGTTATTTAACAGAATAATTATAAAAAGTTCACCATCTTTTTTAAAGGGTCTGCTCTAAAATACAAAAAAAAAATCAAATCAAGTTTTTTAAAAAATTAAGGTGGATTTTTTCAATTGAGTTATTTTTTTAATGATAGATGAAAGAAAGGTTCAAAGTTTTGAAGTTGCTCAGTTGAAAAGAAAATGCAAAAAATGGATTTCTCGTACTCTCAATGGTCCTTCGTTTTAATACAAAACAGTATTATAAGGAAGTTAATTTTTAATGCTATTGATCAAACTGAATTTTTTAACAAATAGTTAATAAATAACCATGATGTAGAATTTTTTAAATGTGTACTAGTGTGCACACTTTCTTTAATATGTAAAGCTTCCATTATATGTTGTTTTTACTGTATATTACTTAGATACTAAAATGGATATTCAAATTACTCAAAACTTTTAAAAAAGATTTAGACTCCATTGATATTTACATTTTTATATCTACTGAATTAAATTTAAAATAAGATGTTGGTAAATAAAATATACTGTCTATAAAACTGTTTGAATAAAACTAATAATCCTAGCTTTCAACATAAGTAAATACAAGATCAAGACATTGCTAAAATTGTTTTTTTATAAAGAAAGTGCTAAGAAAATAATTTCAATCACAACAAATAATTTTTGAAACTAATAAAAAACTAATCTAAAGATTTAAAAAAAACGAATAAATTTAGTAAATAGTATAACAATTAAACACCTTAAAAACTATTTACTCTCATTAAATTATTTTTACAAAAATTACAACTTACTATAATATCCCATGATGAAATTTTTGACTCAACACCTAGAAAAAAAAGTTTTAGATAAATCTATACCCTAAAAAAGCAAATTAAAATATTGTTTACCTTTATACATTGTTTGCAAAACTTTAAAAAAGGTATCAAAAATAGATAATATTTCTAAAAACATAAAGTTAATTAAAATACGATGTTATCTGCAAATAATCAAAATATTATGTATAAGTATTTTGAGTTTTACATAATAATTAAAAAAGTTAGCTTCATACTAAGACTGAAGTTTAATTAAAAAAACTTCTTAATGATCTTAATGAGTAAATTCTAATTTTAAAAATCTTAATAAGTAAATTTTGATATGAAAGAACAAAAGTTAGCTATGTAGACTAAGTGTATGCAAACTAATATTCTGTGTAAACTCTTTGAATTTGATATTTCTTAGCAAACAATTAAGTATAAAGTTTAAAACAATAAAAAACTATTCTTAATCGAAGTGCATAATTATCATTGACACTGTTACAAATAGTTTTAACTTAACTTTTACATAATTTTCACTATGTCTAGTTAAAAATAAAGATGTAACTCGTTTTTTTAACACTAGTCAAACGGATTTATACTGATTATATTAAAGTATGTATTGTAATACACTTACAGCTTTTGATGAAAAGAGAGGTATGGTATTCCTTGGAACTTTATTCTGTAAATTTTTCACAACAACTAGCTATCTAGCTGAATTCAATGCATATGCAAAACAGGTCTTCAATACGGCTGTGCTATTATTACGTAACTAATAACTTTCTTGAGATTTACTGACTTAAAGTTATCAGTATCGACTACTTATAAAAACAACCATCTGCTTATATTAAACAAATTTATTATCCAACTATAACATATTTAACGCATATTTTATAGACTATTGTCTTAATTTTTTACGGGATACAATCTAAAATGCAAACAAATAACAATAGAATAGAATCTGTTAGAAAATTAGAAATTTTTTGAAGTCAAATAGTTATTATTGATTTTTGTACAGCTTTCTAAAGAGTCTGTATAAAATGACATTTGAATTGATAGACTAACTTTATGAAAAAGTTTTTGATCAAAGCACCAAGAAAAAGAAATGCTTAAGTTTTAGAAATTTATTTGAAAATAGAATTTAAACAGAAAATGCATTCGAAAAAGATAGTATAAAATATTCTTGCCTAATTATGAGTTTATTGATTTTATTTTCGTTTTAAAAATTTTATTGTAATGTAAAGTAAGCCATAACTTTTATATCTCTATTTTACAATTGCATGCTAACAACTTTTATTTTACTTATATACAGTAATCTTATTTTTTTATTTGGTTAGAAAAATAGCAATTTATCAAACTTTTTATTTAAAAAAATTTTATTAAAGATTTTTATTAAATATTATTTAACAATATTAATATTAACTTTGATTTAACTTTACATTGTAAAACTAGCTGTTTATTCAAAAATCTTTACACCATGTTATTGTAACAATTTAGAAGTAAATTTGAAAGCTGAACTTATCATAAAAAGTAAAAGTTATTTGAAACTATTTCAAATAAGTTATAAGATTTCTTCTAACTAGCTTAATTTATTATTCTGATTGTTAAAAAAACTATTTTAGCTCAATAATAAAAAGCAATATAACTAAAACTGTGTTCAATGACATTAATAGAAAATATTATAAATTTAGTTTTTTACAATAAATCAATTCTTAATTAAATCAAAAATATTAAAACTGCTCTTTCGTGTCTAATTTCAAATGGGAAAATGTTAATAAATAAAAAAGTTGTGTTATTTCAAGTTTGAGCAAAATAGAAAAACAAAGTATTATGTTTTTGCTTTCATTGTATTTTTTAATCTTCGTCAGATTCTTTATTTTCACTTTCTTCAACGTTTTTGTCTCTAACTTTAGAAATTTTTAGAGCAATGAACTCGGTTAAACTTCGGTATGCAAAAAATAAGCCATTTAAAATAGTTACTGATTCCGATGCCATCCATACGATGTGGTGATAATATTCAACTGAAACGAGGTATAAGCACAAAACTGTGATTCCTTCAACAAGCATCCATAAACCAATTACAACTGACCCTGAAAGTGAAAAAACTCGCCAACGAAGCAAACTACTTTCTTCGACAAAGCCTTTTTCATAAACAAGCCAAACCACGAAACAAAATATGATTGCCACCACAGGCTTTGGAAACGCAATGAAGATTTGAGAAATTTTCACATTGTTTGCTGTTTTAGATATCTCGTAAACATCCAATGCTATAATGACTAAAGACAGAATCTGGTTGACTGTGTTCAATTTCTCTAAAAAATAATGCTTTTGAAAATTAGGTAAAATTAATCTTTTGAAAGTTTATTTGCACATTAAACGAGAAAAGACTATAGATTTATAAAAAGTTAACTTTATTAACCAACTAAAAACAATTCTTGCTAATTATTTTAAGTCATGCTGCTATTTTTTTTGTAGTTTTAAAAATAAGTTAGTATAGCTTTTTACAAAACTTGAATTAAGACTGACCAACTAACTGCACTAATAAAAGTAAAATTGTAGCATAAAAATTATAATTAAAAAGTTGTTATGCTAAATTTAAGTACTGTAGAGTTATATTTTTATCTTTGATTTTTGCAACGAAGTTTTCTTATTAAATAAACAAAAAAAAGTCTTTTTAACAATCACAAGTATCTTATAACAGTAAATAAATATCTATTAAATAGTAATATTTTTTAAATCCAATACATTTAAATAGTAAATGCTTTAACATTACATTTTCTTTTTTTTTAAGTTTGTAAACATATGTGATGATCGGAAAAATATACTATGATAACCAAATAATTTCTTTAATATTTGCTCTATATAAGAAACATGTTGTTTCGCCCACAAAAAAGATAAAAAATAATTCGGTATCGACTTTCCGCTTTCCCTTCATACCTTAAAAATAATGTTAAAGAGCAGCTAAGATTAAATGTTAAAAAGTATATCTGTTTCGAGGCTGATCAAAGTGGTCTCATAGTGACTCTCCTATATTGCCACCAGAGAAACCAAAACCCTCTGTAAATTTTGATCTGAAAAAGTTTTAAACCTACATTTAAAAAAAAATTGAATCAGACACAGAGCCTTACAAGAGGAGAGCAACAGCATTCTATTGATGAAGAAGTTGAAGCAGAAACAAAGGGCTTTTTTGCTAAAAAAAAATTTGAATGCAGAAACTGAAGACATAAAGTCTTAAACTGGTGGAACTTGAACAAGACAATATACCCACATCTTGCCAGTTTTGCAAGGAAATATCTTGCTGCACCATCATCTTCTGTGTATTCTGAAAAATTAATTTCAGAAGCTGGTATTTTGTATGACCAAAAGCGTAATCGATTGCTTCCAAAGACCGGCGAAAGTCGGAAGTGGATTTTAAATCTTTTATTACAACTGTAATTTCTGACCTTTTTTAGGCCTTTACTATAGTTGGCATTATTTTCAATTTATTACAGCTCCATGTTATTTTTAATTGCACTTTGTTTTATAACTATGAACACTTACCAAAGTTTATCTTCTAATTTGTTTATGGTCACAATAAAAACTAACTCTTAAGTTAAACGTAAAATGTTTTAACTTTGTTTGTGATTTGTTTTCTGCTTAAAGCATTTATCAAAGTCGATAACATATTTGTTTTGCTTAACAAAAATACAAGTTAATTAATTGTTAATGTTGCTTGCATGTTGCAAAAATATTGAAACTAAGTTCTTGTGTATGCGGCTTGACTTTTTTTTTCAGCAAGACATTTGTTTTTTTTGCTTGGTTTTAAAATAAATTATTCTTAAATATAAATTTATTTATTAACACTTTAAAAATATGTTTTAACTTTTTTTTACTAAATAAGCAATAATATGATACGTAATTGTTATTTATAAACTTTTATTGCATTTACATTACAAGTAGCTTAAACCTTTAGGATTCCAATTATTAGAATACTCGGATTCGGCCGAATCCTGGTTTGAAAATAAGACTCGGACCCGGTCGAATCCAAAGTTTTTAGATTCGGTAGATCACTATTTACTATTATCCCACTGATAAAATATAGAAATAAAGTGAACCAGACGACTACTTACATCCATGCGACCTAATTTTATCCTCATTAAGACTCATCAGGAAGACTCTATCTGCCTAATGAGGAAGAAACCAGGTTGCAGAGTGTTACATGGATATCGGTGGTCGTAAGGTTTAGTTTTCTGCTTATTGTGATAGGGGGAAAACATCTCAGTTTTGCCGACGATGGTCAAAAGCGTTACAGCAAAGTTATTGGCTGGTATAAAAATAACAGTCATATCTTAGAAAAAATATTCAAAAGACTTCATTAGAAATATTAAACTGAGTTGTAACTTAAATAATTTTGCTTAAAAATTTTGCAAAAAATAAAGTAAAGACTTTACCTGAATAGCTATAAGTAGTTGATTTGTTTTTTTTATTCAATGTAGAAGTATTGCTATCTTGGTCAAATGAATCTATACGTTCCATGACAAAGTGCTGTACTTTTCTATTAGAGTTACTAGTTCCTTTTATTAAATATCCATTACAGATTTAGTAAAATATAAAGCTGATTTTAATTTAGCATACTCTAACTTTTATACCTGAAGTTTAAGGTTTTTGTTAACAATTATTTGAAAATTGAAATAGTTAGTTTGTTTTTAACAGTTTCAAGTCTAAAATAATTTAACTCACTAATTGTAATCTAGATTATTTAATGAACTGTCTCAAAGAAAAAAAATTGAAACAGTTTACTTTATTCAAAAAAGATTTAGCATGTTTTCTAAAAATAATAAATTAAAGCTTTTACTATAAAAACAAACATGTACTTGTTAATAATTAAAAATAGAAAGCAAAAAATAGTTTAATGGCTTTTAAACACTAAACTAGTTTTGCTTTAACTTGAATAAAGATATTTTTAATTTATATGCAAAGTTTATGTTTTTCAAACGTCTTAAAAAGTGTTTATTAAGACAAAAATAAGTTAAGTTTAACATAAATTGCTATGTTACTTTATAAACTTACTTAAAATACTTCTTTAATAAAAAGTTTAAGAAAATGCTAGAAAAATTAAAATGAGAATATTAAGGTTTAAAGTTGTAAATATTTCAACTATTTTTGTATATCAAAATAAAAGTGAACAAGTTTAACAGTATGTAAAATGTACATTACATATGTAGAGCAAAGTAACAAGTAACTATGTCTTTAGCAGCAGCTACTTGATTTATTTTAAGAATTTAAATGATCTAGTAGTCGTACCAAAAAATTGTTTATAAACTTCAAAAAGTTTAGTTCTTTTTTAAATAATGTTTAACATCGAGTTAAAAAAAGTTTATGTACGTTTACCATTAAGCATACTAGATAAATTTTGGATATAATTTTTAATTATTTATAAATTATAAATTTTCATACTGTTTTATACAAACCAATAAGAATAAAAGTTAAAGACTAGATGATAAACTATTGATAACTTAATAATCAGATTGAAAAATTATATTTAACTAATAAAGTACAATTTATTCTTATTGCTATGGTTTCATAAACTAGGTTTAACTTAGTTTGTATGAAGTTTTGTTGTTTGTTGCCAAAGTAGAAATATCAATATCATATTACATGAAAAAAAAAATTATATAGTTTCTTTTTTGTTTTGCACAAACTATCTTCACAGGTTTGATTATTTTTAAGCAGTAATGCTTCTTTACGAGTACGATATCCAAACGGGTTTAATATGAATAGTATGTTGAATACCAACCATAGAACAAAAAAGTCATTTATATTAATGAATTTAATCAACCCCGCTATAAATAACAAAAAATTAAAGGAAACCGAACCAAAAAATGTAAATAACAAGAAAAAAGACTTTTTTTTTGTTAACGTACTTTTTTTTGTAAATAAACCGGATAGCTTTGCAAAAAAGTATGGAAACTACAAACTGGACTGTGAAGACTGTGAAAGTGTTATTGGTAATTGGAAAAACACCTATCGTTTCCCATACAAATATGATTGAAGACAAAATTAAGCTGTAGTTGTTGCACAACTTTGAAACTTTAAAAAAAGTTTTAAAATAGTTTAAAAATAGTTTAAAAATAGTTTAAAAAAACTTTTCTTTTTTTTGGACGTAGCAATTTTAGTACTGTTTCTAACTACTGTATTTCAAAACCTTATATGTAATAGTCTAAAAGACTCTAATCTGTTTTATTTGTTTGTTAAAAATTGTGAAAGATAGTATTTAAAAACATCTTTTTAAAAGTATAAAAAAACTAGATGTTTTCCGAGTTACTTTAAGCAAAAAAAAAAAGTTTAACAAATATTACTTTGAGCTTAATACTAGAAGCATCAAAGCACTAATTCTTTTTGTAAATACACATGTGCTTTATTATTTTCCTTAAATTTATTAAACAAAATTTTTGTTAACACAATAGCAAAAAGTTCTTACTTGAATAGCCCTTAGTATATATGTCGCTTGAATCATTTTGATCTCTTACTCTGACTTGAAACATATTAATTTTGAGTATAGTAGGTTTGCATTTTGATAAAATCAGAAAAATCTTAAGGGCGAGTAGTAAAACAAATACTGTTTAAAAGTATTTTGTGATATAAATATTGAAGCTAAGCTTTATTTGCAAAGTGTTTATATAGGATGAACAAGGTTTATTACAAATGACGTAATAATATAAAATAAATAGTGCTACGACTTTAACTTCAGTAAAAATATTATAGAAATGGTTTTAAAAACAATGGAAAATGTCTTACTTTTGGTTATAAACAATAACTAAATAAAATGGACAAAAAAAGTGTTAGAGAAGTATCTTTCCACACAAGTAGATAAAAATATAAATTTGCTCACAAAAATCTTTATTCTTAAGTAGTTTCACTGTAAATCGGATATTCAAAACTACAAAGCTTATCCAAATAAATATACTTTTTTGATAAACTTTGCTTTAAAATCCGTTTTACGGTGAAACTAGTTAGCTAAAAAAGCTGGTATGGACTAATTGTATAAACATTTTTTTATATAAAAAGAGATCATTTTTAATTCTGAACTAAAAAGATTAAGTTTTCATTTTTTTCAAGAAACCTGTAGAAAAAAAAGGTTTGTTTACAGTTAGTTTAACTTATGGGTTGAAGGCGATTTGGCACAAGCTTTGTAAAACTTTTGTATACCTACACTGCCTTGTTGATGCTTTTGGCTAAGTTAAGGCTTCGGAAGTAAACCATGAAAAAAAATCATACAAGGATAACTATTGAACAATGGAGTAAATTGAATTCCTTTGATTATACCTTTGTAATCACTATTAAGTAATACTCTGTACAAAAATTCAAACTTATAGCACATTTATTATAAAAAAGCTTTACGTTAGTAGTTTTACACAAGTTATTTTCAAGCTAAAATTTTCGTTGCACGTCAGAGGTTCTTGTTTGGTGGGCCAAGTCCAGCCCGCGGGCCGTACGTTGTCTATCTCTTACCTATAAATATGTTCTAGCTAGTAATTATGTTAGACAAACAAATTCTGGTGCATTAAAGTTCAGTTCAATCAACTTAATTATAGAATGGGGCTGGACAACATACGGCCTAAAGGTAGAATCCAGCCTTCGAATAAATCTTTGATCATAAAAAACTAGTACTTTTTTAAACAAAAAAAAAAAGTTAAATCTATGAAAGTTTAGTAGAATGATATAAATTAAGAAAAGAGTTTATTGAAGCGATTATATTAAGTATATATTGTAATAAATTGGTGCAAAGGCAAATAAAAAACTCAATGTAACGTTACTATTACGAAAGATAACAAAGTACAATTTTACACTTGGAGTTTATTAAAATACATAAAGTTTCATGCGCGAGGACCAGACGTTTACAAACAATAAATTTTACAAAACACAATGGACAAAACTAATTATACTAAACTAATATCAGTGGACATATGTATTTTTTTTCTATAACTACAAATTGTTATTATTTTTTTTTATATGCTTTATGGTTTAACCCGAAAACTCAGAAATAATTATTAATTTGCATAACTAACTTTGAAAGCTTTTACATTAGACTTTCATAAAATGACCAGTTTCGGGGAAATAATTATCCACTAGTTTTAAGAACTCTTTGTAAATACGGTTTTTAAAGATTTGAAATTAAATGATTTTATCAAGATATACATTTTTTAGTTTATGCTTAAGACTTCGAAGAAAGGCACTAAAATAAGCGAATTAGATATAGAAATTATCTTCCATTCTTGTAAATTTGTACGACTGTACTTGTCCATAATAAATAACTATGGGTTAAAAAGAACGCAGAAAAAATGATCTGTTTGATGTACCAATGGGCTGTTACCACTAAGCTGAAATCTGTCAGTTTGTTATACTTTACTTGCTACGAAAATTAAGTGAACTTCTACCAAAAGAAAAGTTTGGCCTATACAGAGTTGATGGGCTTTTAATTGATATTCAGGTGGAATAGTAGAAAGCCCAGAAAGTAACAATATAAAAACTTTTTATTGAAGCAGGCCACAAAAAAAAACAGAGCTAGACAGCATAAAAATAATTTTTTTTGACCTATGGCTTTCTTTATAACTTTTATCCCTTCAAATAATCAATAACAAAATGTAAATTTTCAAACAAAAATTTAATTCATCCCTTTATTAAGTGGTGTGTAACTCGATCGACAAAATATTATTCTATAAATAAGGTCCTATTAACATATTTTCAAGTGTCAACTTCTTCATCGTGTTCAATAAACTAAGCTATTTAAAAGAAATACCTTAAATAATTTAGCAGAGGCTCTAATCGTTATCTGAAAATAAGGATAATGTTGGCAAACACAAACTTGTTATAACTAAATTACATTAATTTTTTTTGATTTTTATAGACTTCAAACTAAGCACTTAATGGAAACAAGAGCAAAAGTTATGAACTAAATTTAAATTACGACCTTTTTTTGAAAAGTATATGTGTTTATGCTACAAACTATACAATAAAAGTAAAATTTAGATCAAAAGAAATGTTTTCAATAAATGTGATAATTACGAGCACGTTAAGAACTTTTTTAGTTGTTTACAAAAGTAGTTTTACAAAGCTTGAAAACAAGTACTCTGATATTTTTATACAAATACTTTTATTTAAAAGAAATTTAAAGTCTAAAAAATCATTTTTCTATATTACAAACTAAAAAACTCAAACAAACTTATACTTCATTTTAAAGTTTTCGAATACAATTTGAAATTTACGATAGCTTTAAAAGTTCTAAACAATAGTGTTTATATGTAAAAATAGTTTAACGAAATAAAATATAAAGCTTATTTTTAAAGAAAGGTTCCAAACAATGATACTGTTTTTAAGATAAAAAAAAACTTTACAAGTATGTTTTTTTATTGTTAGTGCATTGTTTCAAAAAATAAGCACCTGTTATTTTGTCCTGGACATGACTTTAAACTGTATCCTGGTGTATGACTCGATAATCGAAAGGTTTTTTCGTACACCAGGTCCTTGGACCAAATATTTGAGCGCTTTTTTTTCGTTCAATGAACAATAGTGTTGTACTTTGAACAAAAATTTTTATAAGTTAACAAAATGTTTCTAAATATATGTAAAACAGGTCTTAATTAGTTTGAAAACTAGTTTTGATAGTTTCAAAAAAATTTAAAATGTAAAAAAAAATTACTAACTTAATTTTAGTATTAAGAAGGTATACATAAATAAACTAGCTAATAACCATAGATTTACTGTGTAAAGTGTTTGCATCTTTTGAGAAGAAATAGGGATAACACATTTAAGTTTGTTGCCAAAACGGTTTATTTTAAACTTATTTGGTTTGTATTGTTTTTGAATTTATAGTTTTTAAGAATGTTAGTAAAATAAAACTTTTAAAACTAAAGTTGTTTTTTAAAATGTCTAGAACATTGCATGGATTTATAATACAAATGGTTTTTGGACTTCGATAAAAAAACACAGAATTATTTTTTATACAAGCACTTTAAAGATTCCAGACTTTTTTCAACTGCTTTATTTTTATAAGTAGTTCATTAAGTTTTAAAATGTATGCACACTAGATTAGTGTGCATTAAAAACTTATATAAACTACGTTCTTTATATGTACTTTAAAATACGAACTTTTAATACATGTGTGAACGACTATTTAAATTCTGACAATTCAAACTCTAATAGTTCAAAGTCCAATAATCTTGAGTTAAGGTTAGTTATCTCTTTTTTTAGATAGTAGAAACGTTAAAATTTTCGTATAACTTTTAATCTTATTAAGACCTACATAAAAAGTTTTTTAAACACTTTTTATTTTAATATATGGCTAAAATATGTGCAAAAAAACTTAGTAATATATAGTAAATTTTGGTGATTATTGATTTTCAAATAAATGGGTAAAACAAAGATAATCCGTCATCTAAAAAAACTTGGGAACGGGTCAAATATGCACGAAAACACTTTTGCACAAAGGGTCAAATATGCACGAAATGATACTTTTGCACGAAGGGACATTTTTGCACGAAAACAACTTTGCACAACGACACTTTTGCACGGAGAGTCACTTTTACACGAAATGTCACTTTTGCACAGAGGGTTACCTTTGCACTAAGGGTCATTTTTGCACGAGATAGAAAAATAAATAAAATAATTGTTGTTGACTTTGAATTCAAAACCTCCCCAAATGTTTCTTAATTTTCCGTAAAAAATAAAGCTTGCAACATTTATACAAAATACCTGAAGCATTTATATATTCACACATATATCTATTCTCTTTACCTATTTTGTAGTATAGTTCCAATTGATAAAATTTAAGTTATTGAAAACTCAAAATACTTAAAAGTTGTTTTGGCTTTTAAAACCGCTTTTTTTTTTTTCGAAAACCAAGTTATGTTTTTAAAGCAATTTAAGTAAATATTTAAGGTGATATAACTTAAAAAAAAAGCACTTAAAGCTTGATATAGGGTTTCCCAAAGTGGGCGATATCGCCCCCTGGGGACGATTTTAGTAAGTTGGGGGGGGGGGGGAAATATGTAAAGGGGGAAAGGGATTTCAGTTAGCGATTTTTAAATTTTGGGCGATTTGGGGGTCAAAGTGGGCGAAAAAAAGGTCTTAGGTGCGTTTAATAGTAATTTTGAAACTTACACTAGATATTCTTGAGTTGCAGATGAAGAGCAAAAAAAAAGAAGAAAAGGTCTTAGGTGTCTTAAGTACTTTAAGTACTATAGTTTAGTACTATAGTTTTTGGAGTAGTCTTGTTTGAGGGGGCAATAGCTTTTTTAATGTCTTCAAAGGGGGCAACTTGAAAAAAAAGTTTGGCTAATACCCTGGCTTAGTTTTTTTCTCAGGCTGGAGCATAAATAACGAGAAGCAATAATATATTCTTAAGTTTTGAATCTTTTGTAACTTTCTTTTAAGAGTTTTTGTAAACAGCGTTGTAATGCCTAATTGTGTTTTTTTAAATATATCTATAAAAAAAAAAAAAAAGTTTTGAGTTTTAAACAACTTGTTTTAATTTCAGATTTACAGTACACCAAATCTACTCAAATTGGTAACATTATTTTTTTAAAAAGTATTTCAGGTATTTCTTAAAAGTATTCTGCAAGCCAATTTTTGAAGAAAGTTATAAAAAAAATTAGTAATGTTTGAACTGAAATATGTAAAGATTGCTTTGATTTAGATTTACATAAGTTCTGAAATTATTGAATCAGATAAAAAGAAAGCTAGTTAAAAAAAAAAAAACAAGTTCTACCTAATTATGTTTAACACTTAGTTTGATTTTCTACTTACCAACTTTTTTTGTAGTCAATTGCCGCTTTACCCCCTTTTTCAGCGCACTGTGTTAATTGACACATAGTTGCATTGACTTCAGTGACTTTAGTTTTTAACCAGAAATCTCGAAGTCTAATGGATCTATCTAACAATGCTTTGAATCGTTATTTCTTTCGATAGACGGCTAGTTTAGTAAGTGTTATAGATAGCACAGTAGAACAAAAACTTTACAATAGCTAATATCGCATTAAAAAAAACTTTAGTTTATGGAAACTGTTTTTGGATATAGTTTTTTTAGTTAAAACTTTTAGTTTAGTGTTTTTACAGACATCGGCAACTTTAGAATTCGCGTTAGCAGTCAATAGTAAAAAAAAAATTGTTATTTAAACATAAATTTTACCTAATTAAAACTATAATAAATTTTTTTGTTTAAAGTTTTCTTTGAATAAAAAATAACAAATAAAAACTAGCGTAACTTTAAAATTTTTTTAATTAAATTTTGAAAATATTTTTGTCGTAAACTGGGTCCAAAAGTCTTTTTTATTTTAAACTATCTATTTTTTATCTCACAAAGTAATTGCTTGGTTTCGTTTGTAAGATAAACAAAAATAAGAACATTTTCTTAAAAAGTATCTCTATGTAAAATGTTTTGAAGTCTGAACTTTTATTTAGGAGAAAATAAATGTTTTTACAGCTGTTTGTGATAAATAACAAGCTTCTTTATACAAAATCTTAATGGACTGTCCAATTACAAATGATTGATGAGGACTTAACCCCAAGTTTAAAATTTCATGTTACAAATATTTCAAAATAATTTAAAAGTTGTCTAATTATTGTTATACATACTGTATAAAACAGATACTAATGAAAGCTTTTAGAAAGCTGTTTACAGTAAGTCTAGTTAGTAAAAAGGTTATGTAATAATGTACGTTAATTATTAAAAAAAAAAAATATTAAAACTTAAAGTCGTGTACAACTTATTTCTTACACGTTTTATTGGTGTTATAAAAGTATTCGTTCATCTTTGAATAGAATCTTGAAATCCTTCTTTTATAAAACTAATCCATCTTTTCAAAATTAAAAAAATAAAACAAGTGCTATGATTATGGTAATATGTGATGAAACCATATGGCTATAGAGTAATTTAAACTACTTTGGATGATATTCTTTTTACATTAGAATTAGCAGCTATTTTAATACTGCAGAAATAAAACACAGAACATTATTAAGTATTATAAACAACTGTGTATAAGATAGTTTTTATTGCTCTGCTCTCATATAGGTTATCAGTTGTCATCACTGCTTATTTTATTTAGTAAAATAAATTAGGGATTCAAGTATATAACGTTAAATGGTATATTTTTGATTTATTGTCATTCTTATCCTCATAATTTTTTCATTTTAATAGTTGGTATATAGTTAGTGGATTAAGATATATATATATAAATGTATATACACATATACATTTAATAAGTATAACAAAAATAAAACTTTGCTTGGAACAACTGTTTCTGCGTCTTCAGCCAAGTATTTTATTCAATGAAAAACAAACTTGTAAAAACAGCAATAAAAATATATAAAATTAGGTATTACGTAATAATTAAATATTTAGTTGATTTCAAACAAAATTCTGATTTTTAACTGATTATTATATATATATGTTATACATACGGGGTTTCAAAAAAGCCTAAATAATCTGGAAAAACCTGGAACTTTCAACATGTTAAGTAATAAAATTTTGATTTGACACAAAAAACCTATCCTATAGATAAAGTTATTTGTCATCATCAAAATTATTTTATTAAAAAACACATTTAAAGTAGCTTTATAGTATCTTCTCAATGTTTTTTTTACTTTTTAACACATTTTCTTACCTTACACTTAACTTTAAACTAAAAATGAAACCAAAAATGTGTACTTTTAAAAACCTGGAGAAAATTTGCCAAATACATTTAGCAATCCTGTTTATATATATAGTGTTTTTTATTTGAACTAAGTTTATAGAAATAGACAATATTTTTTTTAAACTTATCATTTATATATACTTAGATTTATTTATTGTTCTAGAGAGAAGAGTAATGCTGTTTTCTTTTTAATTAATTAGTTGGTAGCTAAGATAATTTACAGTGTCAAAACATTAGCACTGCAAATTATTTAAATAAATTTAACTATTTAGCTTAAGTATTGTAAGTAAAAAAATATTTAGCTTAATTACATGTTTAATAAGCAAGATGTAAGTTGTATGAAATATTTAAGTAATTAACAAAATGTTGTTTGTAGAAAATTTCATCAAAATTAAAACAATTCAAGTTTTAGTTTGTTATTGCTAGGCATTAATTGTACAAAGTCAGTAAAAAATACTAAGTTTAAATTTCCAAGAGTTGTAATTCCCTCATTATCAACTGAAGCTGATTTAAGCCTTTAAGTCGTTTTAATTACATGAGGTTAGTTTGAATAAAAAAATCTTAAGTTTAAATGAGGACAGTTTGTTTAGAGGTTTTATTAAATTCAGATTAAAAGTTTCATAAAGAATAAGTTTTTAAAATTAATATTAATAAATTAGATCAAATAATAATAGATATTCATTTAATGTTATAAAAATTTAGCTAACTGATAGAGTTTTTAGGTTTGCTATTAGTTTAGTAGTATGCAAGTTCCTAGTATAGATGATTAAAGAATCTTGTTTAGTTCAAGTAGATTTTGAAATTAGTTCTCCATGTTTTTAAGAATAGGCCAGCTTCAATTTTAAATATAGAAAAAAAATATAATTCAATCCTGTAAGTAAAAAATTGAATAATTTTAATTTTTTATGTGTGTTTGATTTATTTTATTTTATTAATTGCAATAAGCTGTTTGCAGTTGTACAGAGTACAAATGTTTTCAAGTTGAGTAACTGTTGTTTGTTTAATAAAATGATGGTTGAAGCAAACAATAGTATTTTTTAGGTTTATTTACTACTTTTCTAGTTTTTATTTTGATTCACTGGTTGTAAATTTTTCAAAGTAGTTTCCATTTAAGTGTTTAAAAGCTTATATACCAAAAGTTTCAGCTTATAATTTATTTTGTTTAGGCAGGGACAACTATGTGCAAAGTATTTACATTCTTTTTAAAAACTTTATGACTTTCAAAACTTATTTTTATTTTTATTTATTTATCATAAAAAAGACTATTTACTTGTAGTTGTTTGATTTACATCTAGCTAAACTCCGTTTTATAAACTAGACTAGTTTAGAAAATATTGTAGTACAATTAAGTTTTCAAATTAGACAAATTAAAAAGAAATATTACTAAAAGAGTTGGTGTTATTTGGACTCAGATGTAAAAATGTTTTTTTGAAAATTTATAACAGATCTTTGTTAATGACTCACAATAAGTTTCCTTTCATTGTAATTATTTATTTAACCCTGAAAAAAAGCATGTAACATAAGATAAATCTAAAATTGATTTAAGCTTAGTTTATATGGTTGATGTTTGTTTAAATTAAAATATTATAAGCGTTAACTTAAAAATTATAAATTTCAACTAATTTATAATATTTTTATTAGTCTAAGATAACAACTTTTTTTTAACTTTTAAAATACAGCTTGTGTTTTTTTTTCAGAACAAAATAATTTTGTTACCAAACAGTATTATGTAAAAACTTTTAATACAATGCAATGAAGCAGTTATGGAAATATGATTTTATTTTTATCAGCCTAAATTTTATCTATCTTGTTGTTGGTACCAAATCAGAAAGTTGTAAGTTTTTTACTTATTTTAAATTTTATTATGACTAATAAGTTAAAATTTCAAGCTTGGGATACCAAAATGGTTTATTTAAAATTTTCATTTTTTTATTATTAATGGTGAATTTTTGTTTGTAAGCTGCCTTTAATTATATAACAATATTTATAGATTGCAAAGATTTTGAGATAGAAATACAGAATGGTCAACGCCATCCAGCATTTATAAATAACCAGATTTTTGGTGTAGGGGGAAAGATTCGGCTAGACTGTAATTCTGGTTATGCAGTAAACGGTACAAATATATTTGTTTGTATAATGATATCTAACAATACATTTGAGTGGTATCCAAGCCTTAAGAATATTCCTTCATGTGTTAAAAAGCCTGGTAAGTTGTCTTGTAAAAGTGCAAGTATACATGTAAAATTATAAATTAATATTATTCTATGTAATTATCACGATTATTATTCTAATAAATAAAGTATATAAAAGGTAACTTTATAATAAAATCTTACATACTAAATAAAATTTCAATGGTTGTTTTTTTGTGCAAAACATTAAAATATTAGTTTAAGAGATGCTCAAAAAGCTATAATTTTTTTTTCTTAATATTTATTTTCAATGTTATATGTTAATAAAAAATCTAAACTTTCCAAGTTTGTTTTGATATAAAAACAACAGGAAAAGGCTAGATTTAAAGCTAATGATGTTTCTCTGTGCTAATAAATTTTTTTTCTTTTAAAGTTGCATTTTTACTGTTATATATTTCTGTATAAAATCAATTTATTTAAACTCTTAAATATCGTTATAGAAAATGCTGTTCTATGTGCATTATGTAACAAAGTTGTTAAGAAATGTCAATCTTTAAGTTTGACAAAATAATGGATAACTAATAATTCACAAAAAAAAAAGAGTCAAAGTTTTAGGAAACTTCTAAAAGTTTAAAAATCTTTATTTATTTTTTTTTACAAACCAAAATTTTGAGAACAAAAAAAATTGGTTGTATCAATTTTCAAGTAAATAATAATGTAATGCAATATATAGTGTTATCAAAAGTTAAATTTTCAAGTTTGTGAAGACTTTGAAATGCCAATAGAAGATGTAGAAAGGTTTCCACCATACAGGCAGGGAGTAGTTTACAAGCACGGTGACACCATAGACTACTTTTGTGACAGCAGTAAAGGACTTGCCTTTCCAACTATTGATGCTGTGAAAAGTAAAAAGTGTGTTTTTACAAATTGGGAGCCCCAGGAAGAAGCTAGATGTGTTAGAGGTAAGAAATATGATATGTCGCTCTTGAACTAATTAAAAAACCCAAATTAGTTTTTGAATATAGTAACATTTGTTGAATATCTTCTAGACATAGTTTTTAAGTAATTTAATATGAAATACAAAAAGTATTTCTATGAAAAAAAAAAACTTCATTTTTTCATGATTTCCTATTATAAGTTGTTTATTTATAGTGATGTGTTAATTAAGTTAGCAATTTTATAGAAAAAAAACTTACTAATTTACTAACCGAATTTTTAAATTTTGTTATAAAAAACACTGTAGTATCATTGTTTTACATCCTGAAACTATTAAAACATATAACCGTTTAATTGTCTGTATTTGACAACAAACTGTTCTAAAATTTTATCAAAACTATTAAATAATGAATTTGTTTTATTTTATAAGAAGTTTCACTTTCTAAATTTAAGTTTAACACAAACAAAGTTCTTTAAAAAAATATTTATATTTCAGTTTACGTCTAAGTTTGCAGTTAACAAAAGCTTATAACTTTTTGTTTTGCATTTTAGCGAATTCTTTATGATAAAATATAATGTAAAAAATATTGAGTATTTTATAGTACGTTTTATTTTATATATAGATATTTTTGTAGTTGTAAACATAAAAATTAAAAATAATAAGTATAAGATAATTCGTTTTTCTTGAAATCAATGTTTAAAGTTTTAAACATAAAACACATGGTAACTGTAGTTTTTCTTTTATTGTAAAAAACAGTTTTTTGGAGTAAATAATGAATTGTAAACTTTTATTTAAATAAAGCGTATATAATTTTTCATTATACATTGTTTTTTTTTACAATAATTTAAAAGTTAACAGTATGATAAATAATTATATATACTTTTTTTATATAAAAGTTTACAACTCATTATTTACTCCAAGAAACTGTTTTTTCAACAAAAAAAACAACAGTAATCATGTGTTTTATGTTTAAAACTTTATATATTGAACTCAAGAAAAACAAATTATCTTAATGCTTATTATTGTTAATTTTTAGGTTTACAACTATAAAAATGTATATACATAAAATAAAACAGTAAGTAGTCAATACTTTTTAGCAATATTTCGAACTTATTGTTTTTTATACCAAATCCCAAAGAAATATAGATAATATAATTTGGATCAAAATGAAAATTATTAATTAAGGACTTAATATTTTAATTTACCTTTATATAAAGTTATTTTTAAAAATTTTAATATAATAAAACTTAAAGTTTATTTGTAAACTTCAAAATATTAGAAACAATTAGGTTAATATTTCTATTATTGATAAAAATTTAAAAGTGAAGTTTATACTCAGCAGTAACCTTGCAACAACCTGGACCAGTGATCTTAGAACTTAAACAATATTAAATGAGTAGAAATTGTTAATGCTCGATTATTTGAAGTTTATTTGCTAAAACAAAGTATTTACAGTTGTTATGATATAAATTTAGTTAAGAAATTGTGCAAAATTTTATTAAGAAATAAAAATTTATAATAGGATAACAACCTATATTTGTTTATGATCATCAAACTTTGTGTGCTGATCTAGGCTGTTTCTAAGCAGTCATGTTAACTTTTTTAAAAGTTTGGCTTGATATTAAGTTATAATATTTGTAATATAATAAGCTTTTTTTTGTGCTGGTTTTTCTTCAAAATTTTTAATTATGTTTATAAAAACTTTTGTCGTACAGTGTAGTGCTCTGCATTTTGAATTGAAATTATGTAGTATATGTTTGTACTTTATTTTTATGACAAAAGTTTTAAATTATTTTTTTTGGCGTTAACTATATTTAAAAGCACTAAAAAAAATTAAAAATATTTTCTACAAATTTATTTACCTGTAAATGTAAACTAATAAGTAAAAACAACTATAATAATTATGATTCTAATAAGTACTTTTGTTTTTATAGTTCATTTTATTTTCATTTTACTTTATCTTTACCAAGAAAAGTTTATTTATTACTACATAGAAATTTAAGTTATAAACTAAGCTAACTTTATAAAAGTGAACTTTATAAAATTAAATTAATTTGGATTTTAAAAAGCTTATTATATACAAATAAATCAAATATTCTAAGCATGTTTGTTAAGTCAAAAACATGTAAAGTTAAAGTATAATTTTAATGTGGATATATTTAACAGTTTGTGATAGTGGCGACTTGCAGATAGAACACGGATACAGATTGCCTCATTACGTTGAAGGAGTGAAAAATTCGCAAGTGGAATTTCACTGTGACGTAGGATACCGGTTGGTTGGTACGAAAATAATGAACTGTGACGAAACAAACAATTGGACGCCTATGTATCCACCCACTTGTGAGATAAGTCCATGTTAGTTGGTTTTCAATGTAACTTGTTGAACTTTTATAATGTATACTATTTTCAATAAATACCATTTAAAGCATATTGTTAGTCTGCTATCTTAGAGCAGCATAAATAACAAAAAAACATTTTTGTAATGTAAACTGGTTTTTTTGTATCTGTAATTTGATACGTTTTTAAATAATTTATTTGTTTTAACTAATCTGCAATTTTTTTTTATCTTGAAAATTTTTTAGACTTATTTAGATAGATTTTATGCTCTTAATTGTAAAAAGCTTTATAAAAGATAGATACAAGCTAAACTTTTAACAGTAAAGATTCCCTTCTAAAAGCATTTTTAAACCTTATTTTTATTTTATACTAAAAAAATACTGAATTGTTTTAGATTATTGTTGTAGAAACTTTATTAAACAGTACGAACATTAGTCGGTTTGTTGTATTATTGAATTATTTTTTAAATATGCAAAACATTTAAGTACACAGTACGATAGTTTTTTTTACATAACCGAAAACATAATACTTTTTATTTGTATTTTACAAATATTTTTTTCTGCTGTATGTATAAAAATACAATATTTAAAATAAACTTTTTATGTTTTTGCAAAACATGATTTTCTAGTTATAAATCAAAATGGTATAAAAAAATTATTGGAAATATTTATTAAAGGTTTATATAATATTATATTAAATATTGTTTTATATTTACTTATCTAATTTTTTTACAAACATCGGTTTTGCATTTTATTTAAAATTTCTTTATTGATTATTATAGTATTTCCTTTTAAACTTACAACTTAAAGATAGTTTTTGATTTTTAGTATAAGTCTAAAAAACTGTATATATTCTATGCAATATTTAGCTTTTATATTTTCATAGTAGACTTTTTATTCAATTTGTTATGGCTATCACCAATTAAATTAAGAATTTATCACTGAGGCTAGTTTGAATTGGTTTTATAAATAAGCCTATTTAAAATTTATTTTTATATGACTCTGAGTTAATAATTTGTTTTAGTTTTATATTTTATTATCTAGTCATTTTATAGAATTTTTTTCTTAGTTGTGAAGTGATTATTTTACACTATGGCCCATAGTGGACCTGTCAACTAGAAACCAGATTCTAACACAATTATAGCTTCAAACCAAATAAAAAAATCAGTCTAAAACAAAAGTTGAGCTAGTTAGCGTTATGTAATTTTGAGAGTTTTTGCATAAAACAAAATTGGATGTCTTCAACACTAAAAACCAACTGTGAAAGTTTAAATCCATTAAAAATTATCTAAAACTAAGAATATTTTATTTCTTATTTCTTGGTTTCCTAACTAATTCTAAAAATTTCTTATAATAAGCTTGATTTTTTATTTGATTATGAATTTTATTTATCTCTACCAATATCAAAAAAAAAAAACTACTGCATTTTTTTTACCTTAACCTAGTGAACATAAGATTGCAAAAATTTTTTAGCTGGGACCATATAAATGTATGTACTTAAACAACTCTCTAATTTTGTAGGTTTTGTTTAAGTTAACAAAAAATAATCCCCATATAAGAATTTTTTAAATTTAAGACTACTTTTTTTCATATACCGTTCAACTCAATGTGACGGCATATATACCTTATATTTTATTTTATCAATAAAATTAAGTAGAAAATGATCTTTTTACAATAAAAACTTAAAACAGAAATTTAAGACATGATTCGTTTAAAAACATTTTTATTTAAACAAACAAGTTAAATTGGTTTCAGCTAACACTTATAAACTACTTTTGTTAGCAACTAGTTTTATAAATAAATTTGAGTAAATAAACAGTTAGAGGTTTTATCAGAAAGTATTCAATTAACACCAACTAGAATAGTTTAAGCAAAATTAATTAGAGATAATTAACAGTTTATAATTACATGACTACAGATAAATTAATTAGTAATTTAACTAAGATAAGCAAACGTATAAATATAAAAACAAAACAAACAATCAATATAATAAAATAAGCGACAACCAATAATCATAACAACTTATAAACATTAGATTTATAAACGTATTGTTGCTTGCATAAATTAGGTTTAAACGTTTTTATAAATAAAGATTCTAAAACACTTAGATGATAATCATTACGTGCTTTTTTTATAATTGAAAAATTACTGTCACTGTAATTCTTTGCACTATCAGAATTGTTTAATAAGTGTTCGGCAATCACCGATGACCTGGTAGATGGTTTTTTCAAACCCGTGTCCATCCAACTTCTGAGGGATTTAAGTCAGAAGTTGGATTGACACGGGTTTGAAAACATATTTACATGTTTTACATTTACATATTTTACAGACTTATTTTTTACACTTGATCAAGCTTAATTCTTATATATGTTTTTGTAGTTTAGTCACATAATGTCAATTTTCCACTCTGGTAATTGTACGATAGTATGTAAATCTATTGAGAAAGTAAAAAAAAACGTTGTAAATAAACAATTATAGCTTTACTCATAAACTCAGTCTGATCCTGCAGGGTTTTACTTTAAGTAATATATGTAATAGTTGTTTTGGTAATGTTGTTTTTGAAGAAAGTAATGAGAAACCTCTAAATTACACATCTATAAAAAACTGATTGAATATAAATCAATATAAGCTTAACAGAAAATGAAAATTTTAATATATTTGTCTTAATTACTCAAACTAGTTATTTCCTTTTCCTTTGATTAACTTTTTGAAATATTTTAAGCTTTATTTACGTTGACTAAGTGAAGTTCTTGTATATTTTATATAACTAATGTTATATTTTGAAACGTTTAGTTTAGATTTGTTGATTATTTAACCTAAAAGATAATTGATGAATTGTTTTTCAGACATTAATTAAAAGTTTTGCCTTTTTTAGAAAGTCATTTGTTATAATTGATCAAGTTAGATAAAAACACTTAATTAAAATATTAAAGTTTTATTAAAAAGAAGTAGAACTTTTTGGATAAGCGGTATTTAAATCAGTCAACATATTTGAAAAGTATTTGTTCTTAACAAATTAAAATTTAATTCATGGTTAAAGTCATACAAAGCAAGCTAGTTTGAAAAAAGGATTAAATGTATGCATTTTCTAAAATGAAATTATCACTGGCTTTGGACTAAAAGAATATTAATAACTGATATTTATGGTATTTTTGAAAGAAAATGCTGAAAATTTTTGGTTAAACTAATAGTAAAAAGTTCATGTTTTGTTAAGTTAAGCTTTTCAGTTTTGGAATGATAAATCTTTAAACCAAGTTTAATTTAGTATTGGAACAAATTAGTCATAATTTAATAAAAAAAAATAGTTCTTACGTATTTTTAGTTTGAGTGATTAAGCTCAATTGCACTAATAGAAAAGTTTCAATAAAAAAATTGCTTATTTTATTCTAATTAATTATATCATAAATATATGTATAACATAAACTAAACATTTTGTTGTTGAAAAAATATTAGGATAGTTATATTTTTGAAGAGTATTGTATTGTTAGTTTATAAAAAAATGTACTGACATAGTTTTTGTATCAAATAGTTTTTATCGTCTTGCTATTAAAAATGCGTACTTGTATTTAAGTATATACATGTATCTCTATTGCTTTATTGAATGATAGCAATTATAATGAAGTTTTTTAATAATTTTCATTAACAAAAAATGTATTTCTAAATCGTTTTTGAATTTTAGTGACATAAAAGTAAAACAACATTTTTTTTACTACACACCAGTTTTTGGTATATTAGCTTATGTACCTGAATTAAAAAAAAATCTTATTTGCTTTTTGAAAGTAATAAAACTGAAGATATATGATGTACTTAATAGGTGAATATACTCTTGCAGAAATTTTTGACAATAAAACTGTAATACAAAAATTTTAAGGTTGTAAAAAAGTTTTTATTGAGTTGTTGCTGTAGCAGGATTCCTTTAAAAGTTATATCATTATTTAAAAAAAATCATTTTTTTTTCATTTTGTACAATTTTTAATTTTTCAACAGATTGTGATGCACCCAGCAAGTTGTTTTATGCGCCGTACCAACCCTTAAAACCCGTGTACGCACTTGATGACATAATATATTACAAATGTCTCTCGGGTGGCAAACAATTTCAATCCAAATGTTTGTCCCATAATACATGGTCCGACCCATCAATAGAGTGTCATTTAGGTTTGTTATTAATAAAAAAGGATAAACTTTAGTTCACTGATTAGTTTCTATCAGTTTACTAGGTGTAGATAGTAGTTTGAAAACAACTACTTACTTTTGTACGTATTTTGTATTTGCGTACAAAAACAGTTGTTTTGATTATCCGACGGACTTTGCTTGTTTGGATTGCTAGATTTTAGAGCCTTATTACGTTATATCTTCGACAGTATTTTTTAAAACTGTTATATTTAGTTGTTTACCTATTCATAATTTTTTTTTTAACTTTTTTCTACTGTAAGAGCTTTTCAACTTCAAGTTAAAATGCAAATCTTATATACAAACTTAAAATACTCATAAAATATATTTAATTTACG
Organism: Thalia democratica; assembly: GCF_965202585.1. Lineage (NCBI taxonomy): Eukaryota > Metazoa > Chordata > Thaliacea > Salpida > Salpidae > Thalia > Thalia democratica. The sequence goes on from NC_139165.1 coordinate 69,443,709, forward strand.
TGATTTAAGTGCTTCTGTAAAACAAAATATCTTTTGCTGTGAAATAACTTGTGGTATGATATCAATAAAACTTTGAATTTTTAACTAAACTAAATCAAAAATTTTAAACTTAACTAAAAATAAGTGTTTGTTGTAGAAAGCTTACTTTAAAATAAATAAAATATAATGTTTTTGTTTTATTACATATATTAAACTTACAAAAGAAATTACTTGTTGTAAAACCTATTTAGGATTTAATTCCATTCCAATTATTTTAAGATGTTTTTGTATTTTTCATTTAAATTGTATAAAACAATTCTTAAATACTTTTTAACTCTATGTAGTTATATTTAAAAAATACCAAATATTCAACACAAAAGAGACCAATTTGAGTAAATATTTAGTTTGTTTTTAAAGTTTGTGAAGATGGTAAAACTAGTTCGACTATAAAATATTGGTATATAATTTTGAATACAATTAAGGTATTAGAAATAGATGTAACTTATAATGATTTGTTATCTTTGTTTTGATTAGTGTTTAACATTTTTTTTGTTTAGCCCATCTTCAGATAAACAATGCTCTTGCCAAAAACTAGCTTTGTTTTTTAAATAAAACTTTAAAACTTATTTGAAAATAGTTGTGTCGTAAAGGGACGATTGTAAAACAAGCCTGTGTAAAGAATATTAGTTTTAATCTTAAACCGAAACTAAGTTTTATTGTATACCGGTTTAAAAGTGAGGTTTTAAGTAGTTTTCCATAATCTTAAAGCGGTTTTTATTTGTTGTTATCTATTACTTCAACTTTAAACTCAATTTCAATTAGGAATAGAATAAATCTAAAGTACTTACTGTTCTGTTGGTATCCTTTTATTTATAGAAAATAAGTATATTATGTACAAAATTTATTGACCTAGTTTGCGGTCTGAATAAAGGTTTATTTTACATTTACTTAAAAATTTTACAATAAAAATAATCTACTGCTAGAATATTAAGTAAAAGTTTTATTCATAGCTTGTCGTTATATTTTATTTTTTCTTAAAACCTTTTTCATGAATGCTATTTTTATCGTTAATAATTTAACTGTTTTAATATTCTGATCATCATGTATTTTACTTTTTATTTAATGAAAACCAAAACAACATATATATTATATTTTGATATAGTTTTTAAATTTTCGTCAGGTAAATACAATTGTAAAGGCAAATAATATAAAACTTATTTTTTAACCAAAAACTTCAAACACTAAAATCTAATAAACACAGTAAAACTATTCAATAAAATACAATTTAAGTTAATAAAAAATGTATTCAACAAAATAATGCAATGGTGTAATCAGGAAGTATATGAGTAATTTTTGTTTTTGTTAAATAATCTTTTAAAATTCTAAGAAAATTTACATTGCAAGTAAAACTCTACTAATTAATACATCAATTATTAAAAAAATATTATGAAACTAAATCAAACTTCTAATTGTACACATACTATACAGTTTTTGTAGTTTTATGATAAGTGATTTATATAATATTATTTTACAATCTTGTCTTTAAGTAGTTTTCTGTTTTTTTTTCTACAATTTATTTAGGTAGTTTGTTCCTTAAACATATCTAAGTTTTTGACAAAACTATTTCATGATAAAAGTTCATATAAATTACTTGTTTTGTTAATTATAAAAGTTATAAATTTTACAATTTGTTTTGTTGATATCCAAAATATGAAAAAATAAAATCATCTAACTTTTTAAAGTTACCCAATCAATTTTTTTCATAAAATTATATAACGTCCAAATTATCCTAATTTAATTATCTTATAGAAATTCGAAAAGTTTTGCGCAACGCACTGTAATTTAAAATACTTCACTCAAAATATAACGTATTAATTATTCAATAACACATACATCAATCTACTTATTTTTTCAGGAGCAAAAGTTGCATGCAGTCGTCCGCAAGACTTAAAAAATGGAGCTGTGTTTTGTCGCAACCAAGGTAAATTTTCAAAAATAAACTGTTTAAACTTTCAGTTTTTTATACCTATAATTTAAGTGATTTGATTAGTCGTTCGAAGCGTGTGTTGAATATAGTAAATTTCACTTATACGTAATTAATTATTAAAATATTTTAGATTGCTAAGACGAAAATTTAGAGAAGTTTTATCCTTAGCGCTCAAATAGTTTAAAAAAAGTTATTGACGTTTAATATAAATTAGTGATGTACATTAATAAAAAGTATCGTTTAATACTTCTACACTTTACTATGCGAATAATTTATTATTTAATCTAGTTAAAAAGTTTATTAAGTAATAATATATTTATCTTTCTTTATTTACTAAAAATAAATAATAGTTTTACAATTTTTTTATATACCAATAAAATAAATCTTTTAAAGTTGTTTACTGATGCACATACATAGAGTATTTCGCAATCTTGATTAAGAGAAAACTAGTAAAAGTTAAGTATAATTCTTTTTCTTCAACAAATAGTCAATTGACTTTACATAACGAATGTTTTTTGAAACGAGTAATCTTTAAGTTTAAGAAAAACATTTTTTTTCCTAAATAAATATTATGTAACCACTAAAAACTAAGTAAAAGCTTTTATTATCTGTTTTTCAAAAAATTCAGTAGTCTTGTGGGACTAAAAATTTTAAAAACAAAAAAATTAAAATTAAATGTACTTAGTTATATAGAATTAAGTAGAAGTACAAACTATTTTACAGTTTTTTGATTAATTAATTTTAAATCAGTAGTTTTGCAAATTTATTTGGCGTCAAACTTATTAAATCCATTAGAATAACTGCATTATTAAGTTAAAATCTGTGTACTTTTAAAGTTGTAATACCAATTAGGCTCCAGCTAAACAATAAGATACATAAAAAAGTAGCTAAATAGATAAACAAGCACTACTTTTAAACAGACCCAACGAGCACAGAATGTTGCAAGTACAACCAAGTGGTCCAGTTTACTTGCGCCACCGGATACGTTTTGGTGGGCCGGTCGGCTTGGAGGTGTGGCACAAACGGTAATTACGTGGACCTCGTTACCGACCGCGTTGTGAACCAGACCGAAGTTCAATGCAGGCCCATCGGTTTGTTTATTACAAGATTTTTTTTAACTTTTTCTTGGCATTTCAGAATTAAGGTTTGAAATGCTGCTAAGCTCCAATTAAAATAACCAATTTTGAATTTGATGTGTTTATAAGCTTTTAATTAACATAATTGACCATATAAATCAAAATTTTTAAAACAGAAGTGACAACAAACTATCCGGTGGATGGCGGTAGAGTGAAAAGTCACGTGACTTCGTCGTCCATGGTGCGGGTGATGAGCTGGGTGGCAGGGGGAGTTTTCTTCTCACTCCTGCTCATCATCGCCCTCGCCTTCTGCAAGCCCAAACTGCGCCACATCAAGAGGAGGTGGCGAGATTTTCGCGAAGACGAGGTTATTTTTTTATAATAATTTATATTTAACTTTGGACAAAATAGATACTTGCTTTTTATTTTGAGATTAGAAAAAAAAAATTTATTCGATCATTTCAACAACAACAGTCGAGGTTGATGGTGAACGGTCAGGAAGTGCACCTGCCTAGTTACGACGAGGCCAACACCTGGCAACCCGACATGTGGGTCGAACCCCAGCTCCCGCCACTTCTCAACTCGCTCTCCTCCGCCCTCCCTCCCCCCACAATTGACTGCTCCCAGCGAGTCTCGGACCAGCCAATAAGCATCAACCAGTTTCTGTGCGAGCCAATCGGCATTGAAAACGGTCAGTTGGTAACCGAGGAGAAAAATTCCCCGGAACCGAACTCCGAAGAGCCGTGCTGCTCGAGGAGCCTGCTGAAGTTTGACGCGGAAATTTCGGTGAAGCCCCTAACTTCCCCCACGCTTCTAACAAAGTCTCTACCAGCCAATCAGACGACGGAAGAGGCGGCGGACTGCTCGCTAATTGGCTCTAACGAACACGAGCGCGATTGTTTGCTGCGAGATGACAGCAAAATCACAAGTCAGTTTGTTTGTAGATTGTGCTTGTTTACTTGTAAAATCTTGGTAAAATTCACAAAAGAATAATTTTGTTTTTATTTATGTCACAGCATCTAACAGCATTGGTTTTGGTGACAGTTTTGTGGCAGAAAAAAAAGAACATGATGATTCCTCAAGAGAAGAAGCACAACAATCAAATACTGGTTTGTTTATTATTAAAAAAGTTAAAGGTCATGATAATATAGTGGGAAAAGTTTAAGACGGTTTTTAGAATTTACTATAATTTTAGTAAAACATTTTTGACCTCTTTTGTGGTGAATAAAGAAGTGTTTTTATAAATAACTTTTGTTTGAGTAATAGCTTTACAGCTTCACGAGCTTGTAAACTTATTTTTCTTTTACTGCAAAACTACTGGAAAAATCTGGAATTTGACAATTTAGGCTAAAAAAACTAGAATTTGAGAAATAAAAATAAAAATTGGAATTTTGAACAAAAATCACTAAAAAATATGGAAAAACTTAGAATTTTAAACAACTTTTACATGTTATGTAAGAAAATTTTGATTTGACACAAAAAATATCGTGTTGATAGATAAAAAAAAACTTTGTCATCATCAATTTTTTTTGTTTACTAAAAAACACATTTAATGTAGCTTTACAGTGTCTTTTCAATGTTTTTATACTATTTAACACAGTTTTTCACCTTAAACTTAATTTAAACTGAAAATAGACCTAAAAGCGTGTACTTTCAAAAACCTGAAAGAAATTTCTCATAAATCAGTGGCCACCCTGTGCACAATAATAACTACTTTTTTAATTACATGTACCATTAACCACATTAAAAATACTCAACAGCTTAAACTTTTTAACGATAAAGTAAGTATTCTAACCATGCCAAACAAGTATATTTGAATTTGTATTAAAATGCAGTCGATAAGTATATATTAAAATTTTTTAAATAGATTTTTGACCATTTAAAGAAAAGATAATAATAAAAAAATAAATAACTTGTCAAAAATATAAAAAAGCAAAATACTTATTCTTTTTACTAAAAAAATGTTTTGGTTTCAATTCGATCATTCTTCTTTTTTGTCACAAAAAACGCTTTTTAAAGTTAATTACAAATTTGCAGATTTTTTTCGCATGATATCACCGGACGTTCAGATACAAAAAAACGCTTTCCAACGAGAAAAGTCAAAAACAGTCCGAAATAAAACGAAGTGGACTAAATTCTGACAAGAAAAACAGTCACTTTAATACTGCCCATTAAAAATTATAAAGTTCATTTAGATGCAAAAGAACTCAAAAATGGTAGTAACCAAAATTTAAACAAAAGTGCATCAACAAAATAATGATTGAATCATTAAGTTGTTAGCTTCGATTAACTCTTGCTTCAGATATGAATGAGCTATAAGTTGCTGCCCGAGTTTTCACACAGTTTTAACCAGCCTCTAATGCCTGAATTTGCACTATATATCTTTGACCTGAAATATTACAAGATTTGTTGAAGTTTAAGAATAAGCTTTATAAGTTAATTTGTAGTTTAAAGTTACGAAATACTTTTTAAAACCAAATCTGACTCGTGCTTTTTGTTTTTTATTTCATATATTTTTGTACATAAGCTTCGTGCAAGACTTTAATTTGTAAATTTGTAAAAGTTCTAGTAATCTTATGTGACTGTAATGCAATTTACAACTATTTTTAGTTTTACCAAATAGTTTTTTAAAACAGTTCAACTCGATTAAAATTTTGTTTTCTTACAGTATTTAAATCAAAAAGAAAAAGTAGTTAGTCTTCAATAAATTTATATGAAAAATTATTTATTTAAAAAAGCATAATGTTTGATTAGTAAAAAACTTTCAGCAATTAAAATATATTTTTTGCAATCTTCTTTTCTCAAGCGTTAGTATGTGTTTTTACAAAAAATCATTCATTTAATATTCAAACTTGTTTTAAGCTATATTTTCTCAGTTTTTATTGTTTCAGTATCGTATTATTTTTTGATAAAAAGTATGTAAAAATCAAAATGTGTTTTATGAATCTCTATAAGTTTAATAGAATATTTGGACTAATTTGATTTTTTTGAACACTCAAACTAGTTTTGAATGTTCATTAAAAAAAATTTATTGCTTATATTTTAAGAGCTAGGGTTTTTTAATTCTTTAATATAATTAATTATTTAAAGTAGATTCAACATTTTATAGAAAGAAGTTCTAGAATAATAACAAATTAAAATTTTTGTTTGATATTCATTTATGTTCTTCTAAGCTAAGGTACGATTAAGTGTTCTTGAATTTGGTATCAAATGAATTTGGTATCAATGTTCTTCTAAATTCGCAAATCAGGATCCAACTGGCTCTGGATCGTTTTGTAAAATAGTATCTTTTTTAGCTTATAATACTGTAATATAGAGTTTATAGTCATCTTAAGTTACTTTTAGTCCTATTCTCTGCAGAAACTAGTGACCACATCGGAAGTTGTTTTTTCAAATCAAGTTCCGGGTGGATACAGAACAAGTAAAAAAGGCAAAAAAGTTTCAAATACTTATAAAATTTTACAATGCTTGGTTTTAATGTTTAGAAAAATGTTAAAAAGTTTTACCTACTTAAATAGTTTTTCAACGATTTAAATTAAACACCTTTTAAAACTTTTTACTTTATCTCCAAAGTATATAAAGGTTATAATGTCTGCTCTACAACTTTTTTTCGAAGCCACACGTTTATGCATGAAACGGCTCATAATTATCAAAGTTCTGTTTTAAAGGTCTTCATATCCTATCTAAAAAAAGGCTTAAAAGTTTGATATGCTAAAACCACATTTTTTATGTTAATAGATTACAATATAACATTTCCTTTTAAATATATCAAGCATTTAGCTCAAAATTTCCCAAAGGGCCTATAGTTTTTAATATCTACAAAAAACTTTGAAACAGCATTTATATAAGCTAAGTAATATATTTTTTTTAGTTTCAAAATAAGCGGTAAATTTATATAAAACCTACATCTAAATAGATATTAGTTAGAGCATCTAGCCTAGACTCTTTTAAAATATTGATCTCTAAAACTCCTAATGCATTCAGTCATAGATTGTTATTCTTTTCATTCAGGCACTTTTTACAATTAGTGACAGAAAGTTTTTTAGTTTAAAATTCATTATTTAAATTTGCTAGCTTAATGGGCCGAATATTATTTGCAGTATAAATATTTTCTTACAGTTAAGCATTTAAATTTAACAAGTGATTATACAGACACTAGGCTTAAATGTTGTATTTTTAGACGGAAAAACTAAATAAAATGTCACTTATTTATCATAACAGAAATGTTTTTTTTTTTTGTTAATTATCTTAATCCTAAAAGGTTTTGCACTGAAGTTTGTAATTTAAACCGGTACACAAAATACTGTTGTAGACTTAACTTTAACAAACAACGTGGAAACTTGTTGTTAAACAAATTTTTTTTCAAATTTAATGTTTTAAACATTTAACACTCTATTAGCAATAAGTATACAAATAAAGTTTAAACAAATTTAGAATAGAAAACTAACATGTATTTGTTAGATTTCACAATAATATTTAATGAAAAAGAAACTAGCTTTAAAATACAATAATTTTAGCTTTAGCACTAACTGCCTGATGAGTGTAAATCTATTAAACGAGTATACTTTTATAGATAAACGATAAAAAAATTACTTATGAACAAAATCATTAAACAACTACATAAATATGGGTTTACTATCATTTCTAACTCGCTATCATTTCTAACCTGATCATTTCTAACCCGATCACTTCTAACCCGATCATTTCTAACCCGATCACTTCCAACCCGATCATTTCTAACCTGATCACTTCTAACCCGATCACTTATAACCCGATCACTTCTAACCCTATCAATTCTAACCCGATCACTTCTAACCCGATCACTTCTAACCCGATCACTTGTAACCCGATCACTTCTAACCCGATCATTTCTAACCCGATCACTTCTAACCCGATCATTTCTAACCCGATCATTTCTAACCCGATCACTTCTAACCCGATCATTTCTAACCCAATCATTTCTAACCCGATCTATTCTAACCCGATCACTTCTAACCCGATCATTTCTAAACCGATCATTTCTAACCCGATCACTTCTAACCCGATCATTTCTAACCCAATCACTTCTAACTCAATTAAACCCGATCATATCTAACCCGATCATTTCTAACCCGATCATATCTAACCCGATCATTTCTAACCCGATCGTTTCTAACCTGATCATATCTAACCCGAAATTTATTTAGCCGATATGTATTAATATATTAATTTATTATTTTTTAAAGATAAGGATTCGTTAAAAAAAATCTCAAGAAAATAGTTTTTTTTTTTTTGAAGTATAGTTTATTTTGTTTAAAAAAAAACCTAATGTTCAGATAGCTTTTGTTGAAAATTAGTTATTGATATTAATTGGTTCATTTATTGTTTTGACAATAAGGTTTAAAATTGGATTATTAATTAAGTGTACTTAATTAGTTTTAAAAATCATTAGGAAAAGTATAAGTCTTTTGTATTCTAAAGATTGAATATTGAGTTTTGATAGTCGTCAATGTAAGAAATATAATGAGTATCGCAGCGGTTAAAGTCTATTATGTACTTTCTTTTGAAATGATTCTATATTGTAAATATATATTTTTTTAAGTGTAGAAACCAGATTACCAATTTTCCTCCGAATTCAGGGAGAAATTATATTAAATACAACTTTTTAAAAATATTAATATCATTGTTTATGAAAGTTTAAATAATACAGTTAATAAAATTTAGTAATTGTAATTATAATGGTGGTTTCATTTAAAACTAATATCATTAAACTCTAAGTTCTTTAAACGAAAATGTATACTGTTTAATACAAAGCCAAAAGTAGAGGTAGAAGGTTTTTTAAATATTCAGAATTTGTCATTTACTCGAGCTTTAATTTAATTTTAATTCTTAAATCAACTGGTAAATTGTATATAAAGATTAACTGTAATTAAGTTATATATAGTTATAATAAACTTAACTATGAAAGTTTAGTGTCGAAAACTTATTATTACGCATTTTTACTTTTTCTTTTGAAATAAAATTTTTGTAGGGCAAAATAAATTTACATTTTTTATAAAAATTTAAAAGTTTTCAAAATTTAAACTTGCAAAAACACGATTATTCTCACGATTAATAGAAGATATTTCTAAAATAATTTTCTTGATATCTTTTGAAAGTTATTGTTCTACATGTTTTCAAAAACACAAAATCTTTATATTATTTAGCGATCATTATATTTGAAATGTAAGTATAAATTACTAGATTAAACTATATAACTTAAAAACTTATAACAAAATAATAAAACCAGTTTGTATTGTGAAACCTATTATATAGGTTTAAATTTTTAGTTAAGAAAAAAATCATAACATTTATAGAAATTTAGAGGTGCAAAAAACCACCGAGAATAATGTCAATAGACTGTAAGCTGGCTTTACTGTAATAAATAAAAAATAAATATGTTTTGTGTAATAATCGTCTGGAAAAATATTTGATTAAAACAAACAAAGAACTTAATGGAATTTTTATAAAATTCTGCTCATAATTATACTTAATTCAACTATAATTAATTTATTATTCTATTTCAAAATGTTTTATTTTTAATACTTATTTTGTTTTTACTTACATTATTTCAACTGCTCATAATAAAGTAATTTTAAAGAAGTGTTTGTCAATTAAAGTACTAATTTAAGTCGCAATTAAAACATAGGCGAGACTTAATTACACTCGAACTTGTTATACAAATAAACTTGTCTGTTTAACTGTTAGTGTTAAACATTTTTTTGCTCTAAAACTAAGTAGGAATTTTTAATGATGTGAAATCCCGACGGTCAATCGACATAACAACTTTTGCGGTTTAGTTATATGACATAACTGTTTTAATAGCTAGTTTCTATTAAAAACCATGCTTTTCCACCTAACATAATAAAGGATTTTATCTTCTCCTTATGTTTCTTTGAATTTCATTATCTTATTAGGCCTATGCAAGTTGCATAACAATTTATATTAGTTATTAAGATAAAACTTAAAACTACCCTACTAAAATGGTTAATACATTAATAAGCAATAATAAAACATTTACGTAAGACTTTCAATGCAGTTTTTAAACCGTAATATAAAAATTTTTGTATCTGAATATTACAATTGTAAGATTTGACTCTTTAAAATTTGCTTATGTTAAAACTATTTTAGTCACGTTAATTACAATAAGATCCAACTAAGATATAATTATCACTGCTTATTTTAAAATCCTACAAAGAAGAGTTCAAAATACTTAAAGGTAAACAATTTAGTAAATTGTATATGATTAACGAAAAGTGTCTCTTAAAGTGTATTGAAAAAACAAAAAATAATAATAGAAAAAAACTTAAAGTATGTGTAGGATAATGAGGTAAAAAAAATATATTATGATTATGTTAAATTAATGCTAAAATTAAAATTTATACAAAAATTTCTTTTAAGTAAAAAAATAAAATCATTATGTTTAAAGTAACTAAAAGTTTAATTTTTTTATTATTATTTTAATAACTTCATTAAGACTAGTTTGTTTTTGCATGAAATTTAGATTAGAAAATAAAAACGTAACATAAGTAAAATGGGTTAGAAATGATCGGGTTAGAAGTGATCGGGTTAGAAATGATCGGGTTTAATTGGGTTAGAAGTGATTGGGTTAGAAATGATCTTGTTAGAAATGATCGGGTTAGAAGCGATCGGGTTAGAAATGATCTGGTTAGAAATGATCTGGTTAGAAGTGATAGGGTTAGAAGTGATCGGGTTAGAAGTGATCGGGTTAGAAGTGATCGGGTTAGAAGTGATCGGGTTAGAAATGATCGGGTTAGAAATGATCGGGTTAGAAATGATCGGGTTAGAAGTGATCGGGTTAGAAGTGATCGGGTTAGAAATGATCAGGTTAGAAGTGATCGGGTTAGAAATGATCGGGTTAGAAACGATCGGGTTAGAAGTGATCGGGTCAGAAGTGATCGGGTTAGAAGTGATCGGGTTAGAAATGATCGGGTTAGAAATGATCGGGTTAGAAGTGATCGGGTTAGAAGTGATCGGGTTAGAAATGATCGGGTTAGAAATGATCGGGTTAGAAATGATCGGCTCCCATAAATATGGCACATATATTAGTTTAACTTATGCTATGGAAGACTACGAAAACAAAACTTTTGCAAAAAATATTTAAAATACCAATAAGCTGGTTTATCTTTTGTTATCAAATTTTATATTTAGTGAAAAAGTTTTTTTAATAGTTCATTTTATTTAAAAACATTACTTGAAAGCAACTGTAACAACATTTTTTTAAGCCTAATAAACGTTGACTTAAAACTTTAGCTCGTTAGAACAAAAGTCGGTTCTGTATTAGCCTTTTTATAACATAGTCTAAAAATAATTAAAAACTGCCCACTAACTTATAATAACCTCATTTGTCCACTGACTTGCTAAAATCGCCCCTTTTGGGCGTCCACTGCTTTAAACACATTAATATTAATAGATGGCAAAATGTAAACGTAATTTTGTAGACTTGCTACTTTCTTACTTTAATACTCATAAAAATGTTAAACTTTATAAACAAACAGTAGGTGTTTAAGAACGTACAAATAGTAAACAACAAGAAATTATTTTTGATTTAAGATATATTAGTATTTGTTTTAATTATAAAAAAATTTTTGCAGTTCTTTTAAACTTCATTTCAAACAATTTTTGTAAATCTTTTCTCTCCCATGTAGTTGATTTCGTTGTAAAATCTTGTGGCAAAAACACATCCACTAGCAACCATTGCAACACAAGCCATAAAAAGCCAAATGAATTGCCTTATAACACCGCTTTTAGAAATCCAAAGTATCGCGTTTAGCCCGTCAATAAATAACCAAAGAGCAAAAGATAAAGACAGCATCATCGACAAGGAATGCAATCTTAACGAAATATTTGTTGCTTTTTTTCTTTCTGGCAGATACTCATTTATTACTAAATGCATGAGGCAATACACAAGAGATGTTATTGAAGCCAAATAAAAATGTCTGAACCCTTCGTTTATCCACAAAAACAACTTATGCGAGGGATCCAAATGAACGGATTCAATTTTCAAAAAGACCACAGTGATAATAGAAAGAAGGCCACTGTACGAATTTTCCCTTTCTGAAAGTTATAAATATATTTACACTACAAAAGTAAGCAGTTACTAAACTTGAATTACTTATGAAAAAAAAACAAGATAAAAGAGTTAAAAACTTTTTTTTTACAAATTACCTTACGACTTTTATATGAAAAATTTATAATATTATAACAAACCTTGACGAGCTGTTTCAGCAATTAAACTAGAAGTAGTAGTAATAGCGTTAAAAAAAAAATTTAATTTACTTATAAAAAAGAAAACGATGTACTGCTATAATGACTTTGTATATTTATTCAAAAATTATAGTAAATATGTAGTTTTAATATGATAAAAGTAGATAATACTAATGTTTGTAATACTGTAAAGCTAAAATCAGTTTGTTGAATTTTTATTACGTTTATTTAAAACTGTAGTTAATAAAGAAGCATAACTTTTGCGGCATTAACAAGCTTATACTTTTAAGATTACTAAAAATAAATTAGAAAAGTTTTTACGTACTCAAAAAAGACATTATTTTGTTATTCATAAAAAACTTACGAGTGAACTTTGTTGAAAAAATTCTACTTTGAAACGATTTAGGTTGATATATTTCCATTATATTTTTTTTTTGTTGTTTAAACTTTCTGATGGTAATTTTTATTGCTAGTTTTTAGTAATTTTGCTATCTTAGCTTTAATACTTCATTTCTAAACTGTATCGAACATGCAAAATGCACATAACATATAATGACGTAATAATATTCTGTCAATTATTCTAACATGATATTGATAGAGTTATCAGCAGAGCATAGTTAATTTCACTAAAAGTACTAAAAAAAATATTTACCAAGTAGAGGTAAAAGTTGATGAGCTATGCTGAAAGAAAAAAGTTTAAAAAATATCTTACTCTCTGATGATTATTCAAGTAAGTGTATAACTGTTTGTATATGGTATTGTATTTGTTGTTATTTTTACAATCAAACTAAGCATTTAAAAACAAAAGGTTAAACAACTACTATTTACTAATTAAAGTACGTATAAATGTAGCTTTACTTGTTCAAAAACACTTCAAAAATGTTTTAACATATTTAAGGGATTTAATTTATTTAAAGTACTTAGTCTTTAAAACTTTTAATTATAAGTAACAGTAGTTGCTATTATGTAAGTAACAACAGCGGTTTATATAAGTAACACACAATAGTTTTTAAATTTCAACATTTATACACTAACAATTACCTTATTCAGGATCACAGTATTTTGATTTTTAATTACCTTTTAAAAATTCTTACCTATAACTATGATATTAGAGCTGGAGTAGAAAAGTTAATGCCTAAATATATTTAAATGTTTAAGTTAAGAGGCTTTAGACCAAAAATATGGGTTTAAAATGAAGCTTAATAGTAGATTTAAGTTTTTAGTGTTTTATTACTCTTATTTGTAAGTTGTAAAAGTTATGTGGTTTTTTTATTTTGCTATTTAATATAATTTGCTCAATAGCTTTACTAAAATAAAAACCAAGTTTGTTAGAAGTAACTCTTGTAAAAACTTAAATGATAGTTCTGTAATATTTTTTTTAATTGTTAATTAACTATTTTGGAATTTTTATTATTATAACAGACTTATTTAATTTAATCAGTTATATTTAATTTAATCAGTTATAACTAGAATCTAATTAGTACTCATTAATAACACTTAATAATAGTTTATATAGCCTTGTCAGTCTTGCTTTATAGAGTTTTTAATTTGTGATCATTGCATAATGCATGAAACAGTGTAGTGAATAAAGAATTCTGAATATCAATTTGTCTCATTGATAAAATTAACTAATCGAAATAAACTACGTATTTTAAAGAAAAATAACCGAGTAAATTTTTTATATGACTTTTGCAATTTTTTTTAAATAAACAAACGTAATAGACTTCTAGCCATCACCAACTTAAATAAAAGATCTACTTTACAACCAACCACTCACATATATGAAGTTACCTTTACATTTAAAAAGCGCGCAATACAAGAAAGTTTGTAATAAAACAGACTTTAATTTTTTGATTAAGTTTAGAAACAGCTATATAGTTCTAATTTTCTAGTATATAAGGGCACAGGGATGTGGTAATCACAACTTGATAATATTTTGTAGAGTTTGTTTAAGCTTCGAGTTTCTTTAAAAAATATATTTCTGACTAAAAATACTTTTTTTTAATAAAGAAAAAAAGTAGATTTTTTTCGGTTTATTGGTCACATAACTACAAAAAAAAATTGTTGAAAGAGATTTTTTTTAAGTTTTGCACGGACCATTTTCTGAAAATTTTAAGTGTTTGTCTCACAAATATAGAAATAGTCGTTTTTCGCGTTTTTAGTTTGTGCCTCTTATAAGATACCTAACGTACTCTTTAATTTTAAATATCAATCAAAAATTTGTTACAATTTTAAAAACCTGAAAAAAGCAATTTTTAGCTTATTTGAAACTTTATAAAATAAGAGCAACAGTGATTGTACCCCATATGTCCTTTATTTACTATTTTTAATGGTATAATTTTCTACAGAAAAAGAAAACTTCTGCAGTGCAGTTTTATCGCTTGCTACTATCATACTATTGAAAATTGAACAAGTGAAACTAGACACAAACCATGTCTTGGCTGATTCCATAATAGATGGTTTTATTCATTTTAATAGGGCTGCGACACTATCCGTTATATTTTGCATCGTCCATCTAATCGTTGCCCTTTTGGTATTGGAGAGAGAAACTGTTACTAAGTTTTCTTTAGTGTGGAACTGGGTGTCTATGCTCGTGTCCTTGGCATTTTCTATTTGGCTGTTCGTAGACGGAATTACCGCAACAGTTTGGATCGTTCGAAACAACTACTCGACTGAGTATTCGTTCTTGCTTTTTGCTTGCATCTTTCTAGCCGTGAGCGGGTGTGTGTACGCTCTTAGATTTTGCAGAGAAGCAACAAGGAACAAACGGGGTCGTCACAGAGCGAATAGTTTGAAGTATTGAGCTCTTTTTACAAACCTGGTTGTAAGTTTTGAATAAACCGATCAAAACTGTTTTATGAATTTGTTTTATGACTGAACTTTTTTTATGCTTTGAAAATAATTACAACAGTTACTTGTGGTATTTACTTCTTGTTACAATTACAAAAAAAAAAGCTTGAATGAAGACATTGTTTCTATTTTTCAAAACGTTAATTACGGTTTAGTAAAAAATAGTTTTAAATAACTTTGCTCAATGTATTTTAGTTAAAACCTTTATTTTATTAAAACGCGCACAATGTAAATTAAAGGATAATTTCGATTTATCAATATAATTTTTTCTTTCCCCTATATCATCTTCGCTAATGTGCATGTATGATCTTTTGGCACAAATAATACGTTTGTTGGAGTTTTTCCTTTTGCACAAGGTGTCATTTAAGATTAGGTTACGGAATTGAAGCATGGATCTGCTGACTACGGTCCGCAGAACAAATCGATTTGCCGAGCAGAAATATCTGGGAACAGGTCGAAGTTGCACGAAGACATTTTTGCACCAAGGTTGAATTTTGCACGGAGGGTCATTTTGCACGAGAGTAAAAAATATACATACAAAAAAACAACTATAAGATAAATTGATAAAAAACAAAAAAAAAGCTACTGACCGAGGGTTAAGGGTGACAGTGATAATAAAAAGAAAAAAACTAACTAACAAAACTTATTAAAAAAATCTACCGAACGAGGGTTAGGGGTAACAGTGATAGTAAAAAACAAACAAAAAAAAGTTAAATTATTAAAAAACTATTAAAAAAAAAGTCAACTCGTGCAAAAATTTCTTCGTGCAAAATTGTCTGCTAGTGCAAAAGTGTCTTCATGAAAAACTATCATCGTGGAATTTTGTGCCCTCGTGCAAATTTGACAGCTACCCATTGTTTTATATTATCTAGTATAATCTAGTCTATAACAAACTTTTAACTTTGAAAAAAAATCGTTCAAAAAACGAAATTTCGGCTTTTTTATAATAGTTATGCTAAAAATTAACTTTAGTTAAACAATAATGACTAATATAAAAAAATTCGTTAAATTCGATTCTTAGAAGGTTATTGTAGCTATTTTCTAAATTAAGACGGCTGACTAAAACTTTTTCCAAGCAAATACTTTTTTAAAAGACTTTTTTAGTAAATCTGAACTGCTACTAATACGATACTGCCAACCCCTAATTTTAAGTTGTACTACTTTGTAAAAAAATATTAAGGGAAAGTAGTAAGAATTAAGATTGATAATTTAGAGTCAAAGTTTAAGAGCTAGAGTGTGAGAATTAGACTTATGTATTTTAGACATAGAAACTAAATTTATTGATATTATGTCTATAAGGACAACGAATAAGGGGGAGGGGGAAATGATTTCGGGTTTATGTTGGAATTTAAGGATTAAGCGGTAAGTTTAAGAGATAAGGCCTAATGAGAGTATAACCTTAAAATAATTTGCCATGAGCAAAAATATTGTTTATTAGCGAAATAAATGAAAAATCAATGCAAAAAAAAGACTCATGCAAAAACCCTAAGATTCTGCAAAAACAAGGTTTAAAATATATCGAAAGAATCAGTAGCTATGAGTGTTTACACATATTTTACTAGTGAGTATTTTGGTTATTAGTGTAATTTAGCTCTTAGTATAATATAATTAATGCTAGTGATATTTTATATTTTTGAAAAAGTCCATAAAATTACAGTTCATTTCAAGTTTTTGGAGAAAAATCCATAATAAGAAATTAACATTAACAAAAAGTAAAATTAGAAGCATAAGTATAGGCTGTATGCAGATAATTTTTTGTTTTATATTAATTTGGTTCAATGTGCTCTATACTTTATGGTTAAAACAGATCGAAAAATAATTTATATAATCTATGATTATTATACATGTATATAAGAGTTGGCTGGTTTATTTTAATTAAACTGCAATACACGAAATATTCTAATGCAGACAATGGTTTTTATAAGAAATTTGAAGCTGAAGTTTTCCAAAATTACAATAGCCCGATTTTTTTTTCCTTTTATTAAGCTCCGTAAAGAAAACTTTCTCATTGAATAAAAAAAACTTTTGTCTTAAATATAATAACAGATTTTTAGTGACACAAATTTAAAACTAAAAAAAAATATTTAAAAAAATTTATATATATGGTCGCTTTTCAAACAAATTCATAGGTTTTCTTCTTTAAGTAGTAGTGATTTAAGTATAAGTAATTTAATTATAAAAAAAGAAAAAAAGACATTGTTTAAAAAAATTGTGAAATAACCTTTTGGCACCTTCCATAACGATCCATATAACTCACTTTTTTTCCTTATATTTGTAAAACAGCTTTAAGTTTTGCCAGGCAGTATAAAGTAGCTGATAGCTCAGATAAAACTCTGCAAACTATTATTAACTTAAACATAAAAGTGTTACGATAACAAAAGTATTTTTATATAATAAATATAAGATCTATACGTAAGTTTATTAAGAGCAAATATTTCTATATTTTGGAGATTGATTTCTTGTTTTTTGCTTTTCATCTTCATCAACTTATTAATAATTCCAATGCACATCTGAAGTTGTATCGTTATTTACTTGCGTATGTGAAACTTCTGAATCTAAAACTTCTAAAATATAATCTGAATCTTTATTTGAATCTTCTGAATTTAAATCTTTAACTAATTTAGTTATTCAAAAAATTATTTATATTTTATTAGCCATACTTATTTTAGCAAACTGATTAAAAAAATATGCATAACGAAGAAAATATTTGGGAAAACCAAAGGTCAAAGAGGTTTTATTTTTTAAAATTAATTTTAATTTGCAGAGTTTTATATTAGCTATCAGCTACTTAATACTACCTATGTTACAAATATAAGGAATTTTTTTTGTGAGTTATAAGGATCCTTATGGAAGGTGAAAAAGGTTATTTCACTAAGATATATTAAAACTTTTTTGTAAGTTATTTAAGTTTCTTCGTGCAAAATTGACTGCTCGTGAAAAGTGACCCTTCGAGCAAAAGTGTCTTCGTGCAAAAGTGTGTTCGTGCAAAACTGACCCATCTCTATGTTATATACTATCAAAATTAAGTACAAGCTAGAGATTTATATTAAAGCTAAGAACATGTTTAGATTTGTTTCATTGAATCTGTGCGACCATTAAAAATAAAGAATTCTGAGTTACTTAATGAAAACTTTTAAAATATAAAAATTGTTACACATCAAAACATGTGTTAAGATTTGCTAGTGCTTTCATACTAACTTACAAATGTTGAAAACTTGAATATAAACAAAGTGTTGCCATTATAACATGCAAACATTTCATGTCATCAAAAAAAAAGTTTCATTTTTTTCCTATGCCTAAAACAGCTGTTACTAGTTTTGAACTGAATTTACTATAATGTTAAAATAAATTTTTTACTTTAAACATTTTTTTTAAAATGAATACTTTTCTTATTTATTCTCTATTTTTAAATGTAAAATAATTTAAATATAAAAAACGTTTAAGTCTTTAAAAAACAAAGTTACATGTAGGAAACTTTTGCTTATTTTTCAATATATAGGATTGAAAACTTGGTTATTTTAAAGCATATTCCCACGTATCTTTTAGCATATGTTTTTGAAGGATTGAATTTATTTTAGGTTTATATTTTTATAATTTACAAAAATTGATCAGACCATGACATTCCAAATACTCGACCTCGATATCAATATTGATATCAAACAGTGACATTTCATCATTTTTTTAAACTAGCAAACAGTTTTAAAATATTATGTTGTTTTATCTATTAATGATAATTTAATATAACTAATGCTAGTTTCAACAATTTTTTTCATATTGTTGTTTTAAGTTTTTTTTTTAAAGTTGTTTTCTATTAATTTGTAAGAACTTATAAATGGTAATTTTTTTTAAATAGTTGTTTTAAACTTTATACTAATTGTTTCAAACTAACCATTTATTTTGTTTTATATTCAAGTTTTTGTCAATATTTAATGTCTAGCTCTAGTAACACTAACTTCTACATGGCTTCAAAGTTTTTACCGGATTTATTTGTTTATACTAATTAGCTTTTTAAGGTAGACAGTGTTCATAGAACATTTCTTGAAGGAAGTAAAAAAAAATGAGATTAATGAGTAAAAAAATATTCTTAATACTCTAATTATTACTTTATAAATACTTTTATACTTTATAAAAAAGAAATGCTTTTTTTTTTGAGTATATACTTACATAATTTAAAAAAGTGTTCTATTAAAAGCTAGCTTAGAAAAAACTATAATTTAAAGAAAAAGTGTTCTACCAACAAAAAAGCATAGACGCGTCTGTGAATTATACCATAAGCAGTAATAAAAAAAAATATCTACTGTCTATTGTAATACCAATATTTAGTCGCATTATCAAGTTAAAAAAGTATCAAACATTTATTGTATTCAACTAATAGAGTGTAACGAACTTAAAAAGATTATACTAATATTTTAATTTACTTTTCTTTATATAAACTTGTCACCAAAATGAAGTCAGTAAATAATTGGTAAACCCATATTTACCAAAAGTAATACCATCGTTCATAATCCAAGAAATAAACCTAGAAATTCAGCTGAAGCTTTTTTATTTTAATATAAATTATTGGTATCAAAGCGCTTTATCAGAAAATAATTATCAGAACATCTTTAGAAAATAGATAAAAAGCGAATTAGTTAAAATAATTTAAACTCTATTTCCTACTTACAATACTGGTTTTTATTTATATAAAAAGTTAAAAAACATATTTTTGCTAATGTAGAAAAGCACAACTTTAAACAACTTGAAGTTTATTACAAAAGTTTAAAACTTTAATTTCAGTTTTTTTTGTTTGAACACTTTAATTGTTTTGTATTGGTTGTAAATGTGTTTATTGCAAAAATTTCAATTTCTAAAATGTAATTAATGCTCAAAATCTTTTAAAACTCATTATTTGCAAAAGTATACTTCAAAAAAGAGATATATTAATAATTAAAAAATAAGTTTTAGAGGAGTCGAATAGTTCTTAAAACATTTGCTTAATTTACAGAACTTTGTTTATTTATTCTTAATTGTTAGTTTAATTTTTTACTGGGTTTCCAATAAAATTTGCTATTATTTTAATCTTTTATTTTTACTAAATATTGTTCCATTTTTGAATATTAATTTTCGTTATGCTAAGTTTAATTATATTTTAAATAAGAAAATAGTTTTTAAAAGATTAGATATAAAATTAGATACTTAACCTAAAATTTAAACATTTTATGTCAGTTTCAAATAAATACAAACATTTCTTTTTAAATAACAATAAACTTAAAATTGGAAAAATGTTATCAAAAATAAATCAGGTTCTACCCAACAAAAGCTATGAAAATAAAGATTTCTTTAAAAATCTTGAAGATTGTTATAAAATACTATCTGTATTAAAGGAAGCAAGTACAAACACAATGTTTATTGGTTTTATAAATGTTTGCAGTAACAACTCTTTCAGACATACTGTATATTTGGACTATAGTAAAACTACTAAAAGTAATTAAGATTTAAATAATTAGTTATTATCAATTTAACTTTTGTAAAACCAATAACTAAATAAACGTTATACTTCTACCAAATTTAATAGAAAATATTAGTAAATTGATATTATTATTTTTCATATATATATTTTAAAGTTGTAAGGATTACCGCTTTATTTTTTAGTTTATAATTAAGCGTTTGTATTATTGACTGAAACATTTTTGACTAAATAACTTTACTTATTATTTTTTTAATACGACACACAAATTCAAATGAATAAAAATTATTTTTAGCTGTTTTCACCAGTTAAACTAGTGTGACAAACAAAATATATTTATTTATAGTAACAAAGCAATCATAAAGTAGACGGAAGAGTAATTAAGTGATAGATGCAATTAGCAAATATAAAAAATTTATATTAGTTTTAAGCCTCGTTATTATTTTCTTTCTTCTCCCTAAGCATGTGGATAAACAATAATTGAAATTTAAGAACTTTTTTATGCAACTATGTAAATTAGAACCTTTTTTTGTTCCTGAAGAAACTTCTGCAAGTAATAATATTTCGTCTTTAACACACATATATTCGAAATATTACCTAAAAAAGAGAATTTAATTTGTTTCAAACATAAAAAGTTAGAAATATACTTAAAGAACTGAAAACTAACAACTATTTAATCAATTTTTTAAACCTGATGAAGGTAATTGGTGTGTGATAATAAACAAACCTGATTTATTAGCAAAAACATCTTTTATTGTTGATGGTTCAATTTAAGTTTTTAGGCTATCCAAAAGAATTTGTCAATGTAGACAACTTTGAAAGTGGTATATATAACTTTTTTTCAGAGCTATTATTATAAAAGAAATTATTGAACGACTTTTTATGACCTAAACCGTTAGAATCATTTACCTAACAAAATTGATTCTATTTTCAAACTTAGGCTAACTTACAATAGGTATGTTTGTGATTGTTTTGTTTTAGTCAAAAAAGACAATATTTGATAAGTATTTTGATATTTAAAATAGTACTTATATCTCTATTAATTTCACAATGGAAAAAGAAACTAATAATAAACTTGCTGTTTTAGATGTACAGTTAAAACGTAAAGTTAATAAATTTTGTGTATAGTGTGTACAAGAAATCTCTTACAAGATTTTATTTGAAATTTTATTCTAGTTGTAGTTTAAAAAGAAATAATAGGGATTCACAAGAGTTATTTAACAGAAAAGTTAGATTACATTTAAAGAGTTTCATTAAAAATAAAAACATTAGTACCTGATAAATGTGTTAAAAACTCCCGTTTATAGACATAAATTATATAATTTTAGAGAAAAAAGTAAAGCAATTGATCAGAACTACTTACTATGTAGCGAATCCAAAGGTAATCTTATCGACAAAACCACTAGTTATATGAAATAGTAAAGGTCTTATATCGTACTTTTAAAAAAGTATGGTGATATACTAATTGAGTTGCTTTAGAAAAGCATACTATTTTGGATTGACGACAAAATATATCTGTATCTTATAAAGGAAACCTATTTTATGTGAGAAAAAATAATTTGATTGTGATCTTTCGTTGTTTTCTAATTACTCTTTATTTAATAAGTCGTGTTGTTTTCATTTAATTAACGTGCATTTTTAACTATATAGATTAATTATTTGTAAGTAGATTTAATTATTTTTTAATAGTTAACTGCTTTTGTCATTTTTATACTCTTTTGGTTACTTAATAACTAATTTTTTATTACATATTTCTTATAATCTTTTGTAATGTTAGCGTTGTACTTAAATGATGAGTACCGTTCGAAATATTTCTTGTTCATCAAACTTGCGTATCCTGTTTTATACTTTGTAGTTACTCGTCAGAAATAAGTGATTGATTTCTTAATAAAATTTTAACTTTTTAGTACACATTGTTTTAACTAGAAAAGTTTAACTATATTAAATTGATTCTATTACAACGTTGGATTTATAATTAAATGTATATGATGAAACCATGTGTTCATTTAATTCAGATAACTAATTAAGAAACTGTATGGAAGCAGAATAAGAAATACATATCAATACTTAAAGCACACAAACTTATGTACAACAAAGATGTAGAAAGGTTTTTGAAATTAGTAAAAGAAAGATTGAACATAAAAAGCATTGGAACACTTTATTCGTTTGCAGATGTTTTAAATTTCGCTATTCTATAATGACTCATTTTGCTTTGTAAAGCGTTGTTTTGCAGTATCTGATGAGACCTTAAACTTTTTAGAGTTAGACTTTGCTCATGTAGCAAAGATATTAGAGTTTATTGAACGACAATAAAAGACGCTCAAAGTATTTGGTCCTAGGACCTGGTGCACGAAAAAACCTTTCGGTTATCGAGTCGCCTACCACGGATACCTTTTAAGGTCTTGTCCTAGGCAGCTCTGAACTTCATATCACATCAGAATTTGAAGTTTACATTGCTGCTTAAGCAAGGTAGACCTATAAAACAGAAGAACGGAAAAAGTTTTCAAACAGCATCCTACCAAATGTTTGCTTTCATTTGTTGTCTGATCAAACTCTTAAACACTTACGAAACGATTCATCGTTACTTTTTCAATATAAAGAGAATATAGAAAAGCCAGATGAAGTTTTTAAATAGAAAATTTCTTCCAAAAAAGAACAAGTCTTGCTTTTATCACACAAACAGATCAATATGTTAGTAATTGGCGGGAGCGAGACAAAACAGCGCATCAACGGAAAATACACTGAAGAATTAAAGACCGTTAGTTTGATGGACGCTAACAGTTTTTAGAATTTCAACGTTTGTATCAGCACCGAAAACGACTATATCCTAAAGAAAATAAAAAAGTTATAATTCTATTAAAAGTGGCTAATAGTTTTTGCTTTATTTACTTTAAATTTTTGTTTGTTTAGTTTTTTTTTAAGTATTTAGTTCATATGTTTTAACAAAGCGCTTTAGAATTAAGTGTTTATACAGTTAATTTTAGGTGCTTTGGTTTTTAAACTTAGATGTTGTTAAACAGTTCTGTTTCTTATTAGCATAAAACCGAAGTAAAAGCCCATCACATCTTTAAAATTATTAAAACCCCTAAAATTGTCAAAATAAATAGTATTTTTACAGATAAAAGCTAGAAAATAAGTGTAAACATTTTTCAATAACACTAGTAGAAAAAACTTTTGTTAAAAAAAAACACTATAAGCTTAAAAAGTAATAGCGATGATAAAGTAAGTATTCACCAGATTTGTTTTTCTCAATTTATAACCTGATAAATTTTACTTTTAAAATTAATTGAATTTATTTAAATTTTTTACAGTTAAAGATAAAAATGGTCAAATAATAAATTCAAAATATTCACTATTATAAATTTATACACCAAACAAAAGTATCTAACTTTCAAGCAATAGTACAAGTTATATATTAAAAAAGTTTTATAGACAAAAACACTTTTTAGATGGTTTTTAGACCATTTAGTTTAGAGAAGGTTAAGTAACAGCATTTCAAAAGACCTCTTAAAGTCACTGTGTAAGATCCAAGAATCGATAGAAAAATAAAATAGTATTGCTTGTTAAACCCTATCATAAAGGTTGCGGAGATAAATAATAAAGATAAATAATCTTAAATGTTTTTGTTTTTATCGATGCAGCAAATGCTAAACTTGCTGTATTTAAAGTAGTTCATGCTGCTCCGTAGCCTTATAACTCTTCACCATTGGTATAATTTGTAGATTATTATGCAATTGTTTGTTACTATAAGAGGGTTGCCAAGGGTTTTTGAAAAAATTTTCCAGGTCTTTTGATTTTCTTCCTAGGTTTTTGAAAATATAATTTTTGTATATTTATAGTATGAAATGAAATTTAAGTCAAAAAAATTGTCTTAAATAATATAAAAACATTGAAAAGATACTTTAAACGTGTTTCCATATAAAAAAATTATAAATAATACAAAAAAAAATATTTTAAAAAGATTCTTTTTATCTAAATTTATTTTTAGAAGCTTTAAATGTAAAAGTTATTTAGAACTCCAGTTTTTTATTTGATTTTTGTTCAAAATTCCAGGTTTTTTGGCAACCCTCTTATAAATGCTGTATAAAAACAACTTAAACAATTTACTAAGTTAGTTACTCTTTTTATTACAATTAAAATTGTTAAATTTAACCGCGATATTTATTTCACTCTGAAATTTACAAACTTTTGACATAAAAATTTAAACAACCTCACTTTATTAATAATTTATATATCATGTCAGTATCTTTAAAAAAACTTAATTGCCATGAAGGAAATATTTAGTATCAAATAACTTTAAGAAAAATATTTTAGTGTATTCAATTTACTTTTTAAATCAGTCACCAAATTTATGTGCCCAGTAGAACATGTGACTTCTTTTAGTACATTAACAAATGGTCAATAGTACTACAATATTTTGTTTGTACTTCAATACAAAGTAGGTAAACTTTGTACTAACCAAACTCTTATAGAAACATAAGTTATAAAAAAAACTAATTATAATATTTTTATTCTAATGTAATTTTTATACTTAATAATTAATAATACTTTAATAACTAAAATTTTAATTTGTCTTTATAAACCATTTTAAAGTAAGTTTTACTAATTAAAGTATTTTAATTTTCTTGTTGACTTTCAAAAATAAAATAGGTGAAAGCACTGAAAAATTTTAGTTATAAGTTATAAAAAATTTAATTATAACAATATTCATGACAAAAATTTAATACTTTATTCATAATATAAGTGATTTATAGAAGCACGACAATAATCTATCGATTTTAATTTATCTATTAAATTCTAGGGTGAGAAAAGAGTTCTAAACGAGTTTTGTCATATAAATAATTTCCTACTTTCAAAAACAAAAAAGCTTCTTAAGGCATGTAAAATTTTTGTAGATGTTAAAATGTCTAATATACAAACGTTTTTCCTAATAAACATTTCGATAAAACTAATCTTCTACTATACATTTTACTCTTCCATGACCTCTTCACTTTTACCTTCTTCTCGCTTCTTCCTTGCCTCGAGATACTTGCTAAATTGTGTCCTGGACCTCTTAAAAGTCCTGATCTTGTTTCTGCATTGTTGATGGGTCAGTTGGTCCAAGTTCAACATGCGGTCTTTTGACATTTTCTGTTAATCAATACAACGTTGTAGTTGTTAAGAAATTTTTACATGTTTAAATTAAAACAAGAAGGTGATAGAAAAATGTTAGACATGGAAATAAGCATAGAAAAACATCTCCAACACATAAAATTTGTTATTCGAAAATGTCAAAGGATTAAAGCAATTTAAAATTAAAGATAAATGAGAATGCTCATTGCTTAAAATTTAGTTAAAATACATTCGGATTAATCTAAAAACTTTCTAAAGAAAATATATATAGCTCATTACGGAAAAATAATACATTTTATAGCTTGTAAAACTTAAAACAGGCACATTTTTTTTATTAACTTAATTAATACATTAACTTTGATAATTAATCAGTTTAAACCATATATACTAATTAAATTGAACTACTAATCATAAAACTGTTCAGTAGTAAACATTAGCAGGGTTGTCACAGATCAAGTTGAGAAAATTTTCCTGATTTTTTACTAAAATTTCCTGACTTTTCTAAATCAAACTCTTTATTTAAACTAATTCAAAAATACATAATCAAACACTTGAAACTATATAAAGATTTCAATCTTATTTTTATACAGATAAAACAACAGTTTTTTTGCTTAATTCAATCATCTAACTTCCATTACATCACTTGAAACACCTGTGTACGATTGATGTATTTGCAATATACAGCACTATCAGCAAAATACTTGTATTTTCTAACTTATAAACACAACTTGTCTGAAAAAACCTGACATTTTTGCTAATACTTTTCCTGCAGACAAGGTGACTTTCTAGGACTTTTATGCTTAGGACCCTCTGCAGGCAGGTTTTTATTTATATTGCTTATTTATATAGCATTTGGGTGTTTTAAGAGTTCACTTTCATATATGGTCAATGTTGTCTCTCTTCACATATTCAGAGTTCGAAACAAATGAAACAACAAGTAAAACGATGCAGTAGATTCATTACAAGTTAATAACATAATCAGCATTTACTTATTTTTCAAATTTAAACAACTTTGGAAAAACTATAAAGAGGTAAAATATACACATAAACTTGTTACATAAAATACTAAACCTAGTGCTTAATTAAAAAAAACTTAAATATTTACTTAAACAATAAACACTTTGATTCTTAAATTCTGCAAGCAACTTTTGTGTATATATCACAGTTTCACTATGGTAGTGTCCTTGCCACAGATCATCAATACTAAAAAGCATACAAAAAGTGCTTGTTCGAGTAGGTTAGTTGTTCAATATGTTAATAGAAAAATTTTGCAGTTTTATAAAGGTTATTTTATTAATTTTTATCAGATGAGGGCATTGGAAATTAAGTAATTTTGTAAACTTCTAGGAAAATTTTGCAATTAAAATCGGACTTAAAATGTTTTCTATTAGTTTTTTACCATTTGAAGGCTTTGGAAAAGAAGGAATTTTGTTAATTTGAACTGACAAAATCTGACATTTTTTCAAATTTTGTTAAATTTTCTGACTTTTCTTAAAAAAACCTTATTTTTTTCCTGACCTTGTGGCAGCCCTGCATTAGTGGTAAAAAAAAAAAAAAAATCAAAAGACTTAAAAATACAAAAAAGTCTGATTTGTTTAGTAAAGCGTAATTAGAACTACTTGGTTTTATAATAAAATCTAGTAAGTTCCTTATAACTAAGGCAAATTTGATTATAAAAATCTACTAAATTAATAAAAATCTACTCATAAAACACAAAACCTTCTATTGAAATAATTGACAGTTTAATTATAAGCATAATGTTTATTTTAATGTAAGTTTTTGATGGTTGAACAACATAAAACTTAAGTGAATTATTTAAAAAAAAATTTCAATTTAAAAAAAAATTGACAGAAAATATTGTATTCCATAAACTAATATTATAATATTTCTTTCAGGTTCTGTATGTTATAAGTTAAATAGCAGTTTTAATAATAACCATCGCAATATCAAATAAAATCTCTTGTTAGTTACTAAATATATAATTAAACAGCTTGCAAAAAAATCTTAAATACATTTAACTATGACTACAATTTATAGTTATCAATTAAGGTACTTTTTTGTGCACTGAAAAAAGATGATAATTTGACAACAAAATTTTTCAAGTTTAAATTCATAGTTACCTTATAGTCTTCACCATACAAGTTCAACATTTTTTCGCACCACTCTGCTTCTACTTCTGAAACTCTGAATTTCTTCTCTTTTTCAGGTACTGCAGCTTGTAGTTCCATCTCTGCATGAAAAAAAAACTTAAAAATGTTTATAATCTAACGGTTTTGCAAATATATATAGTTTTAAATTAATATTTTTCTATTTTAACAATTTTCTATTAAGTAATCGTTAAATATTGAATTGACTTTAAATTTAAACTTAGTGTTTAAAAGCGAAATATTATTTAAGGTATAAAACTTGAAAAAAAAATAGTAACAAGAAAAAAATTACTTGAAAATATTCATGGTTTTTTAATACAAATAGGTTTTCAAAATTTCATTATTATGGCAAGTTTTCAGAGCCTTAATTATCTTTCAACAGCTAAATCACACTTACTTTTGTAGTAATTTTTAATACTTTAATACTCTAAGGCCATAAGACTTCAAGTTTGAAGATCTTAAAACATAAATTTAAGTATTGTTTAATTTTGATAAAGGATAAGTATTAAGCTAGTTTTGTATAACTTATATTTACTTATAATAACAACTCATACCTTCAATAACAGAAATTATTTCTGGGGCCTCTTTTTGTGGTTTTACATCTTCAACTTCGATTGTTTGGGCTTGATATCTTCTTTTTTTCAGCTCTCTTATGTTGTTTGGATCAAAAGCTAGTCCAATTTTCTTCATATTTTCTTGCAATGTTTTTCCATGTTCCCAAGCTTTTTTGATAGCAGGGCTGCAAAAAATATGTATATTTTCTAATTAGTTTTTTTTTTCAAAGTTATGATAAATAGTTAAATACCTCTTAATAAAAATAGTCTTATAATACAACAAAATACAATTGATATTTCTTAACTATTTTCTATTAGTAATCATTAATAGTAGGGTATATGAAGATATTTGTTTAGTACAGAGTGGCCAAATATTTTAAGCAAATTTTCTAAAGGTTTTTAAAAATTTTTCCAGGTTTTTGAAAATACACCTTTTTTTGACCATTTTTAGTAGTAAATTAATCTAAACTTAAAAAATGTAATATACTAATAGTTCTTCTCATATGATTGTTCAAAAACCTTTATTTAATATTTAACATAAATAGCCATACAATCTAGCTTATATTTGTAGTTAGTTTTGATTTCTTAATTTTTCATTAATATTCATCAACTTATTCAATTAAATTATCTTTCAAAGTTTCCAACAACTAATATAAAATACATTGGGCCATAAAACATTATCAGGTATTTTTATTTTGCTCTGCTCTTATTTTACTCTTGTTCTTAATATTCTCTTGCTCATAGTCTTCGCTTAATGTAAACTCTATAAAGGTGCATCAGTCAGAAATAAGTTAGTATTGACTGACTTTACATGACTTTCAAAAAAAAAGGAAATATAAGTAAAAATATAGTTTCATATATAAAAGTAACAATTTTACTATTAGTGTATCAATTACTAATTAAAAATTGCATACACTTTTTCTAGGTTTAAAAATGAGAAATTCACAATTTTCATTATATCAAAATTGTTAAAAAACTATAATATAAAAAAATATCAGTTTTTTTCATGATTTTTGTACAAAACTCCAGGTTTTTCCACAATTGTTTACAATGTTCCAGGTTTTTTCAGTTTTTTTTCAAAGCTTCATTAATTCTAGGTTTTTTTGCTTAAATTATCAAATCTAGGTTTTTTGGCTACCATATTAGTATACTATAAACTTTTTGAAAAACCTTAGTTTATTAAAAAATAAAAATTGTTGTACTTAGCAAAAATTTTTTTCCAAATACACAACAATACCTTATTATAGATTTGATTAAATAAATTAAAAATTTTACAAATACAAATATTTTTCTTAATAAAAGTAAAAACTAATTTCATTGAACAAAAGTTCAAAATAAAAAAACAACATAAGCTTAAAAAAATACAACACTTAAAAACAAACTAACACTTGAATTTCTGCTCTCCTTCTTTGTTGAAGCCTCTTCCAATTCTTCTTTTTGTTTCCAACATGACCATTGCTGACAGGTCTTCTATTTTTCTTGGCACCCATTTATATTATACTTATACTACTATGTAACAAAAGAAGTATGTCAGAATCTGATAGTTATAGAACTATACAGTACGATTAAATTGATAGCTTTTTTACTACACAGTAAGGTGTAAACTGGTGACTAGAAAGAATGTTAGTAATTTGTATACTATCAATGAAATAAAGGTTAGAAATAAAAATTTTAATATAATTTGAAGTATTAAAATATCAATTAATTTTAAGAGATACTTATAGAATAAAAAGTAGTTGTTAGCTTACTTATATACAATATTATATTGATAAAATTAAATTTTTCTCCATATATAGATAAAAAATTAAACAGTTTGTAAAAAAAAGATAATTAAGTTAGTCAAACACAGTTCAAACTTTATTTTTGTAACATAAGTACTTATAAAAACTTAGAATATCAAAACTGATTCTGATGCATTTTTAGCAAAGTTAACTAAAAATATATACAGGGTTCCAACAAAAGTTTCAAAAAAATTAAGCCAAAATAAACAAAACTTTCATATGTTTTCTGAATACTTTAAAAGCATTTATTTTGTGTTTAGACACCCAAAGTTTAAAATAAATAGTTAAAACTAATGCAATCTGTTCTAGTGGAGATAAATCAAGTACAACAACAAGTTATTAAAAAATTATGTAAATAAGTAATTGCTTTAAGTTTAAGTATTCTACTATGCATTATTTAATTACTATAAGTCAAAAACTTACATTACACAATATCTACTTTTATATCTCAATTATTATTGTATACACTAATTATATCATTCATATGCTATAAAACAAAATAAAGAGTACTGTAAAACTGATCAAGTTTAAAGAGACTGTTTGTTCATGTTTAAACTTTGAAATTTAATAATAAGTATCTCTTTTAACAAAACTTAGTACTATATAAAACTTTTTAAGAAAAACATTTCTTGCACACTAGTTCCTTAAGGACTTCAAAGTTTAGAATTCTAATTGGCATAACTATAAAAGCTAACTAATAAAGCTATATATATAACATAAAGGGATACAAGATACAACTTTGAGTGACTTTAAACTAGCCTGAGTTATCCTGTATTTTTTTTTAATCCTTAAATTTTTTTGTTTCATAAAACTTATATTTTATAATTAAAAAATATTCCCACAGAATTTTCTAAATTTCTCAAGAAACTTTTCCTAAAATTGAGGTATTTATCTCAAAAAAGTGTGAGAAAATAGATTTTTAGTGATATCTCTTTATTAGCCGTCAGTTTTCTGCTCCCACAAGGAACCTATTGTACTTTCTTCAAAAATTATTTTGAATATTTTAAACCTGTAAAATGCAACATGTAGCTTAGTTAAAACTCTAACAATTAAGATTAAGTTAGGAAAAAAAGTGATTTAACTTGTTCTAGATAGATAAAACATACCTTTATTTTATCTAATAAAACTATTTGGTTTTAAAACAAAGGTTTAAATTTGATTTAAATCTATTTATTTAATCTTAATACTTTATCTAATGTCACAGCTGAAAATTTTAATTAAACTTTTTGTTTTTAGAAAAAGGATTGCCTTCTTATCTCTAGGTCAAAAAACTGTCCTGAGTGACCTTATACTGACCTGAGTAATCCTGAGTTTTTTTTTTATTTCAAAATAGCCTGAGTTATACTGAGATTTTCAAAAGTTTTGAACTGTCTTAATTTATCCTCGGTGTATCCCTGAAGACATCTCAACATACTGTTTACAGAAATATTTTTTAGGACTTTTTAAAGACAAAGAATAAAATATGCATCTTATGCGCATTTATACCATGTAAATAAATGTGCACAACATAACAAATAAATCTCTCTTTTTTCTTTTTTTTATATCAGTGATACCTTAGCTAATTTTGTAGTATTAGTTTACATATAAAATTTGTTTTAATATCATACTTAAAGCTAACATAAAAATCATTATCATATAGATGGTGTGTGCAAATTAATAAGACTTAAAAATCATTTTTAAGAAAAAAAAGTAAGTATTTATTACTGCCATAATATATTATACTACTCAGTCAACAATAGTATTTTTTTATTTAAGTTTCAAGTATAACTTTTGATGAGTACTTTATTTAACTATTCCTGCTCATTTAAGGCCATAGGGGGGTAAACAATGTTTTTTACAAGTTGATCTTATTTTATAGAGTTTTTTCTAAGCTTCAAGATGCTTTTTATTTTAAAAAATTTGAATCATTTTTTGAGATATGACCAGTCAAAGTCGGGCCGCATAATAGGTTCCCAATGGTGAGGGAAAACTAAAACAGCAAAAAAAGACTATTTCATTTAAAATCTATCTTTTTCTTAAATTTTTTAATCAATCTTCTTTAAACTTTCACAGTCTAATCTTTATACAATGACAAAAAAAATGTTACTTGGGAATTTAAAAAAAAAATTGTAAAAATATATTTTTTTGAAAAAAAAACACTTTTTTTTTAATTATGTAATAAAATTTTTATTTTTTATAATTACTAAAATTCTAAAGTAACGTTTTTTTCCTTTTGTTATAAGGAATGTTTCCTGAAAATTTGAAGAAGATTGCTTGAAAAATGAAGGAGGAGATAGATTTTTAGTAAATTTTAAAATTTCCGAGAAAATTGATCTCAAAAAATTTGCGGTCCATACATTTATATTGGAAAGTTTTTACAAAAAATAAAATATCTCAAAAGTTAAATGACATTTTTGAATTCTATAAAAACTGGCTTGAAGTTTGTACTTGAAGCTTTCATATAAAAGCCAAAGTTAATTTTTGCAAAAAAAAATGTTGCACGCCCCCTATGGCCTTAACTTTATAACAAAGAAAATTTGATAAAAAAATAAGTTATAATTTGAGTGAAATTGACTATAGGAGAGGGAATTAAATACAAAGATTTTGATAAGGTGAGTGAGTTATAATTATTAAATTTTATGTATAAAACGGTTACTTTAGGGTACTAATTGATTATAAAGTTCTTAGATTTCAGATGTTTTTTTTATTATTAGAAGAATAAATACACTTCCTATACATTACTTAAATAAAACTAGTAAGGTATTTTTGACATAGTTTCCAGAATTTGAGCTTTGTGTAAATCTAGTGGTGGTAAATTCTACAGTTTCTTTAAGTTTAATCACTTTGTAATTGTTGGTAAATTAATGTCAAAAAAGTATAAATTTTAAATCAGCAATATTTAACAGAACTCAATTTATAACAGTTTTACTTTGATAAAACATTTAGGAGATAATGACAGAATTAATTAAATGCAACTTGTTCCTGCATGTATGCTTTAGGCTAGGTAGTCTTCAAAGGTGTGTCAAAGCACTACTGTGTAGTGTACCATGCACTCCAAGGTTGCCATAATTAGTACTTAATGATAATGATCACATAATTAATAAACTTTTTTTTGTTTTTAAGTATGGTCTAGTAACTTCCTCACACAAAACTGCCAACTTTGAACACACAACTTGAAGATCACTCTTAGAGACTTGTTCACAAGACTTGAAGATCACAAAAAGAGTATGTTCATCTCTAGTACAGTTACCTGCCAAATAGGTAAGTGTACACACTTCATAGCTGAAAAACCTTGCTTAAAAATGCAATTTTGTTAAACTTAAAAAAAATACTAACCTTAAAGTAGTAATACAAAACTATTATGTTTTAAAATAAATTATACTGTACTAAATTATAATAAATTAAAACTTAAGGAACCAGAAAATAAGTTATAAACTTATAAATTGCATATCAATTCAAATATTAAAAACAAACATACTAAAGTTAATTTATTTAGCTAAATTAAAAAGCAGTAGAAACTACATAGAAAAATACCCAAAAATCATGTAAAATTTAGATAAAGAAAGTAATGAACAGTGCAATTAACATTTAGCCTAGAAAGAGGAGCAATTACTAGCCTTAATAAGTAGTGTAAGGAAAAGAATCGTGTTAAAGTAGGGTGTCTTACAGTGAAGCCTCTTCATACCCATTCAAGAATATCTTGCCTATAAGGAAGAACTCTTAAGAATTCCGTAATTACTGTTGCTCTTCAAAAACTTATTTGTCCTCATGGTATCACGTAACCTAAAATGCAGCTCTTATAGTAATTAGCAGAATTACAGCCCTTTAAAGTGACCAGAAATAGTTGTAGTAACCATGTGAAATACATCATAAACCAAATAATCATTAAGTAATATTAAAAAAATAATAAAATTTTAAAAACTCTTTTTTAAATCCATTACTTCCAATACTGACCACAGAAGCCAGTCTATTATATAACCTCATTGTTTTATTCTTAACTGTTGTGTTTTCTACCAAGACAACCAGTTAAAATGAACAAATATACTAAATAATAACTAAGCAGGAGGAAAACTCTTAAGTGTAATTATTTTTTTAAATAAACAAAACTTAACTTAAGCATGATACTTTTTTTTTTCATAAGTCTTTATATTTTCTAAATTAATTTTATATACTATGTAAATTTTAAAGATACAAGAAAATACAAGATAGATTTAAAAATACTGTGGGTTGAATATAATTATATATAAACAGACATATTATACATGTTCATATAAGGCCTAATGGAGGTAATTAATGGAGGAGGACAAAAACTCTCTTGTACCTAGTTGGCAGGTTATTGTACTTATTTTAGTTTTTTCTTCTAATTTTGATAAAATTTTAGTTTGATGTTAGGCATGAGATTTTAAACATTCAACGTTAACAATAACAACCAAACTTCATTTAAGCAGTTAAGAATTTAGTAAACTGATACCTACCAGTTTTTCAAAAAGTTTCAGAAAAAATGTTTCTACTCACTGACAATTTATCTGTACTCTACTCTATATAGTATAATATTTGTTTTTATTGATTTAATTAAATATTATTTGAAAAATAGTTACAAAACGAGACAAAAAAATAAAAAAAAAGTAAAAAATTAGTACTTTTAGCAGGATTGCCAAAATTCAAGAAATAATAGATTCTGAAAACTGAATTAGCTCTAACTTAAGATGTCATCCTAAATTGATATTTAGCGTTTTTCTTTTAGGCGATCCAAAAAATATACTTTCTAGTATTTTTTTAAATTCATTTGATATTTTTATATATGATAAAATAAAATATAAAAAAACGAGACTAAATTAGCAACTATTTTAATAATTTATAATAAACTTATTTCAATCTTTTAAGAATTCATAATATTAGATTTCTATACGAACTTTTACGACCAAAAATATAAACTTTCAATTAAATGTAAACTTGTTCAAAAAAATAAACAAAAATCCTATTATTGACTTAATAACTGAATGGTCTTTTTGTACACCTTGATCCTAAAACCAAAATTTATTCAGCATCTTTGTTTTTTTTGTTTTAACTAAATAAAATTAAAATACTTTTATACGTTAATATACTGGAACTAGCATAGCACAAGTGTTAATATGTAAGAATATTATCTAAAAATAATTAAAAACAAATACTTAAAATAAGCAGTTTAGCAAGTCGTCGCGCACATATTTTTTTTCTAAGTGTAAAAAAAACTATAAAACTATTTTGATCAGTTTTTCAAGATAATTTTAGTACGTTAAATTAACTAGATCAAATTTGTTTACAAGAATTACAAACAAGCCATGCTTAATCAAAATTAATAAAAATAGTGAGTCTTGTTGTAATGTAACGGTGTTTCTCCTAATATTTAGTGAGTCAGCAAAAAAAATATTTCATATTTTTTTCTATTTTTAATATGTTTGGGTAAGGTGGGTATAAGGGAATAAATTTTAAAAAAATCATATTTTTTGCTGACTCAGCCAATATTAAGGTAATACAACGTTATACTACAATCGGACCCAAAAATAGTTTATATAAAATGTCTTTTGTACTTTAAGCCCTAAAAATAATCTCAAAACTGAAAAATGGCTAATAAATAAACTGAAAAAAAAAGGATTGAAAAATATCAAGTATTCTTTTTTCTTTAGCATGATAACCTATCACTGTTAGCTAGAAAAAATAAATTTACTAAACTTTAGAATAAACCAAAGCTCAAAATCTATGTAATATATAGAATAAATATATGTTTAAACAATAGGTCCAAACTTTGAGTACTTTTTTTGAAAGCTATTTATTTAAACAATAACTATACTTTTAAGATATTTATTATAATAAAAAAAATTACTAAACAATTTTTTATAGTAAACTGATTTTAAAACAGCTACCACTAAAAAATTGCATTAAGCATATTTATAGAGAATAATAGAGCTAAAAGCTTTTAACATTAAACAAATTACTTTGTCTCTTAATTGTAAATACTATTTTACAGACGAGTTTGTACGATATAAATTCTTAAACGTTAAACTTTGAAAGTTATGTGTTTTTGTGAATTATTTAGTTTAAAAAAGTTTATTGTTCATTCTTTTGGTAATGAAATCAACATTTAATCTTATGATTTTAAAGTGTGAATAAATGTGGGGTATTTTTTGTGGCGAAGGCATATAATATTTAGTATATTTAGAAATAGTTTATTTTAAAACGAAAACAATAAACAGTAATAGGCTCTTTGAAAACAATATTCCCTATTTTCTAAAACAACATTGATTGTTCTAAGGATTTAAGTTAATTTCTTTCCGATGCATATACATCGGCGTTTCAAATATGCATTAGTTGTTAATTCTCGTTCTGCTGCTTGCAGTTTTTAAGATACAATAATCTTTTTTCAAAACAACATTAAAAGCATCTAGTTTCGAGAATCAAGAATATCAAATAGCGAGCATTAAAACGTCTACATCGTTAGTGTTTCATAGAATTTTATGATTGTTAATACTTTTAAAGATTTTACTTGTGTCATGATTTAATAGATTCTTTCTTAGAATTGAGAGTTGTTATTTTAAATAAAGTAACTTGCATTGGTTTAAAGTGTGTTTTATTCATAACTTAGGAAATAAGTTAACTTAAGTGAAACCTATATTTGAAGTTTAGTACTTGCAAGCTACGCTAAGTAAAGCATTCAGTTTAATATGTACTTAGAGACCACATACTTAAGACCATAAACATAACCAAACCAGTATTATAAATATATCCTTGTGGTTATACTTTTTACAACCAAAGTTTTTACTAACTAGACTAGACTCTCTGTTGAATTTTTCGATATTTTCAATTATAAACCATTGTTTGAGATAGTGCCAAATTAAAGTTTTAAGTTTAACTTTTACCAGTTATTAATTTACTTTTACAAAATATATTTCTAAAATAGTTTTATGTTTATATTGTGATATAGCATGTTATATTTTAAAAAAAGAACTAAACTATTTGCAATTTTTATTTTTATTTAACGTTAGCAGAGATTGGAATCCAAACACTTAAAAACATCAAAGGTTTAACGATGTTATACAAAATGTCACTGTTTAACAGAGAAAAAAAAACACATCTCAAAAGTTTTTAAACTTAAGTAAATACTTTAAATAAAAAAAAAATGTAATACAATATCAAACAAATACTTTTTTGTTATTTTCAGCTATGAGCTTATCTAAAGACTGCAAGTATAATTAATTATGAAAAGTTTGACTCAACTACTTTAACATAAAGTTAAATTTTAAACACTTAGATAAAGGCAGACTTACTTTACCTAAGTTTATTTTTGAACTTACTTTAGCAATGAAGTTTCTAATTACAAGGGTAGTTGTCATAAAATTTAAGGAGCATAACTTTTGGATTGATTAATTTTATGAATGAATAATACTTTTGTACAAACAATGCAAATTGATCATAATTTTTAAGCTCTGATCTTTTAAATGTAGTTTATTATTTTTATTCATAACAACTAAGCCATTTACTTCTATGCACTACACAATGATTTTAACACTTATATCAATTACCTTAAAATGTGTTAATTTATAATTTTCTAGTTTAAATAATTATCTACAAAAATTAAATCTAAAGTGTTCTGTTTATTAGTGAGTCATGGGTGCAACATTTTCACTCGTGTAAAACAGTTAATCATGTAAAAGTAACGCTGTGTTAAATAATTCTGACATGTCTGTGGTTGTTACAAAAACTTTATGTTAAAAAATGTTGTAATATTCTGTAAGTCAATAGTTTTTTAAAACTAAAGCAAAAGTAATATTTTAATTATTATAATTAGTAATACTCTATTCGGCTTTTTTGAGCATTAGAATATGTAGATTTGAAAGAAGTAAAAAGTAACGATTCTTTTGAAGTTGAAACTTAGTTTTACAATTATAAGTTGATATAAAACTTGCAAAAGTAAAATAAGTAAATGTATAAGCATTTAAACATTAAAAGATTTACAGCACTTAAATAATACATACTTTTAAATATACTTACAGATATAGTCTTACAGTAATTACATTACTATTTTACTAGTTGTTGTTTTAAAAATAAAGGTTGATCGCTAGGTTCAAGTTACGTTTTTACGAAATTTAATTTTTTATGGTATCAAAGCCGTGGAATATTTTAAATAATAATTACTACTATGCGGTCAGTTTAAAAAACATCTTGAAACTTAAATTGACATTTACAATTAGCCTTACATATTATAAAACTTACATATAGTTTAAACAAACTAAAAACAGAAGTTAATTAAAATATTAAACATAAATTTGATTGGTCAACAAACATTTTATGTGAAGTAATCAAAAATTATATTAACAACAAGAAAAAAACATTTTTTAAACTAACCTTATATTCTAACCATTGAAAGAATTAAATAGATACTTACAAAACGTTAATAATAAACAAAATATATAGATTTAGAACTATTCAGTATTACAAAAAGTTTTAAATTTGTTTCGAGTCAGATGCTTAAACTACAAAAATAACTAGTATATAAGTACTAACAAAATAGAGGTGCATTGTTCTATTTTTAAGTTTAAGTAAATTTAAACCTTATTTTTTATCTAAAATTTATTTGTTTACTTATCAAAGTACTAGTGATTTTTAAAAGAATATTTTCAAACTTATTCAAAGCTTATTTCAAAATTTAGTAAATACTGAATGATTTTAGTTTTAAAAATGACTATATAATCTGTCTTAAGCGAAATCAGCTAAACAATCAACTTATTTCTTTAAAATTCTGAAAATTTTTTTTTAGTGTTAAAAAAGTTTAACATCTACAAGCAAACATTTTTTATATACTTGAGTAAAATTTCAAACGATACTATTTTGTGAACTACATACTTAAATCAAAAATACTCAAGATGTCTGTTACACAACTTAGAGTACTTAGCTATACAAGTTGAGAAACTAGTTACCCATACCGAATTATAACTTTGTTGTTGGAAAAAAAAACTATAACATTTTTGACATTATGTCATACTATAATGATGTTGAAAATTTAATATCAATGTTTTTGCCAGTATGAGGTCTATAACATTATAGATAGCAAATCACATACTGTAAAATAGTTTTTTTTTTTAATCATGTAATAGATAATTGAGTAGACCTTAGTGTATGTTTTTAATTTACGAAGAAAACATACTTTTTAAATTACATGAAATTTTTTTTTCAATACTTGCAGAAATTAGTTTATAAAAACTTGTAAAATTCAAATTCCTTAAACTCAATATTTTTTTCTTAAAGAAAACATGCTTTAATCAAAATTCAATCACCTTTAACATTGTACTTAACTTTAAAAATTCAAGAAATAAAGTTTATAATACTATTAGCTAATCTTAGTAAGAACCTATAAATATCAAGGTTTTTTTGAAGGCACTTATTTTTTTAATAATTATTAAGAAAGTAAAAACTAGGCAAGCAAACTTTTTTTAACTTAAATAAGCGACCATACTTCAAAGAACTAAATTCTACATAACTTTTTCGAATACTTACTAAATATAGATTGCAACCTGTATTATGATAGATTTATGTTTAAATTAGATTACTATACCTTAAATAAAAGTAATTTAAAAAGAAATTTCTTTATTAAGTTCATAAAAAAATACAAAATAGATTTAAATAGTTTAAAGACGTCAAGTATTAAAGTCAAAAAGTACTGGTAACACATAAAATCTAATTAAAATAACTATTCAAATCGAAAAATTTAATATATAATAAAACTCTATATACTTAAAAACTTGTGCAAAAATATTGTTTAAATGAAAAAACTAGTGCAATAAATTAAAAAGAAATGGTAATAAGAATTTAAATACAGAACAACTGTACTTTTTTCACAGTAAAAGCAACAAACAAAAATTTGATCTTAAAACTTTCATTTTATTACTTGCAATTTTAAATAAAAGTATATATCTAACTAAACGTATATAAATAAATAGCCAATAAAGTAAACAATTAAAAGAAAAAACTTATTTACAACAAGGTTGCCACTAATTGTAGGGAAAAGTGTTATCCCCAGTTGTTAAAATAAGTTGGAGTTGACTTTGTGGGTTTAATTTATAAAAAAATTTGTTTAATTTTTGTACCATACATCTATGTTAGTTTTCCATATAAGTTTTTAGGACTGAAATTTTATGCTTGCATCTTTGTTTACTAACTAAATAAACAACTAATTGTGCTGTTTAAATAATTTAAAAAAAAGGAAGGCTTTTAATATCAACATTGAAACTTTTTTCGAATGAGCATGTTTTTACGGCATTAATTTTTCATAAGCACCACATTCGTTATAGGTATATTAAAGTAAAAATGTGTTTAGATAGTTATAACTGTCATTTTCGTCAGCTTTATTTTAAAAGTGTTTGATGGCTTAGCGACTTAAATATAATCATTTTTTTTAAGTTGGACATACAATTAACTTTAACAACTAATAGCAAAAATACAAGTAGTGCTAGCCGCAACGCAGAAATTAAATCTAATAACTGGACTAAAAAAAAATAAAGAAGGATAGTTTTATAAAAGCTTAACATGATCTTTAAACTTAAATTGACAACAAGCGTGGCTTTTTAAAAGTAGATAAACTACTAATAAAGTTAGTTAGTTTTTAAAACTAGGATATAATATCGTTAAAAGGTAACCTTGTTATAACTGTGATAAATAAATAAATATATATATAATATAGCACTATAAAACTTCTCACAGAAACAATTTTTTTTTTTGCTAAACACGATTTGAAAACGGACTTAAGCTAGTTTATTGATCAAACATTGTTATTAGTTCTTGAGGTGCTAAAATATAAACGGCTGAAATTTTAGAAAATCAATATTTAAATCTAACAAAGAATAAAGCTAAAAAGACATAAAATAAAAAGAAAATACGTATCTTAAAGTGTAACGAAGTGGGCGAAAGTACTTTAGTCAAGATCAAAGTTATCAACTATAGTCAAAAACCATAATATTTTTGTAATGTTTTCTCTTTTAACGTTATAATAACAAAGAGATTTGCAAAGGTCTTCCCCCGCAAACAGCAAAATGTCTTTTACGCATAGTCTAATGGCTTTGAAGCGGTTTTGTAGCAGATTTTTGCAATTGACTTTTGTAATACTTACATTGTAAAATATGGAAATGTAACACTCTCCCAACTCATCTAACAATGCTTTTACAGTGATTTTATCTGAAAACAGGTGGTTTTAAATTATACTGTCGATTATGCGTAAACAATTTTAATCTGTTTATCTAAACAAGGTTAAAAAAAATTATA
The DNA here is from genome assembly GCF_965202585.1 of Thalia democratica. Classification (NCBI taxonomy): domain Eukaryota; kingdom Metazoa; phylum Chordata; class Thaliacea; order Salpida; family Salpidae; genus Thalia; species Thalia democratica. The sequence continues at coordinate 69,485,158 of NC_139165.1, forward strand.
ACTTATTATAATTACAAAATACACTTTTAATCTATTTTATTGAGGATTTAGAATCTCTCCATTTTAAAAGCTCGTTTGAAAACTGTGTAGAATAAAATATTTATAGATTCATTTTATAACAAAAAGAAGCTCACAAGTTCTTTATTTATATAAAAACATAACAATTTATAAAAAAACAAGGAATTCCTTTTAAGTAAGGTTGTTCTATTCTTATGAGGGTTTTTTACTATTTTTATGAGAGTAACGCATACACAAAGTGGATTTTTTGAAAGAAAATTCGTAGTTATCTGAATTTCTTCCAGGTTTCCGAAAATATAAGTTTTTTGTCCATTTCTAGAAAATAGACTTTGATGAAATATACATATATATGTTTTGTCTTTTTAACGTCGCCCGTCCATAAGGATCCTATTAAACTCTCCGACTTTGTTCCTCATATCTCAAAAACATATCATTTCTATTATAAGAAAGGGTAAAAATCAACTGTTAGTTAAGTTTAAGATCAAAATGTAAAAAAGTGCTTACCCCCTATGTCCTTGTTGTATTTGATATATTTTGTACCTAATCTAAGTTTGATTATCTATATAAAAATATTTGAAATTTCAGGTTTTCTATTTTTTTTAGGCTTTGAGAAATATTTAAAACAGTTTTTAAAACTTAAACCTAAACAAGATGAGATTGAATTAAAGTCAACTTAGTCCCAGTTTCACACAATTTTTTTGGGGGGGGGGGGGTCCACCTTGATTTTTACAAGTTGATCTTATTTTATGAAATTTTTAATGAGCTATCAGACATTTTTGACCGCTTGAAAAAATTCAAAGTAACTTTTGAGATATGAGCTATCAGAGTCGGTGACCTCAATAGGTTCCTAATGGAAGGCACAAACTAAAAACGCGAAAAAAAGACCATTTTACTAAAAATCTATCTCCTTCTTCATTTTTTAAGCAATCTTCTTCAAATTTTTACAGAAAGAGTATTAATAAATTTTAAAAAGATTAAATGCAATTATTTTTTTAATTTAGAAAAATAAAATTTCTATTAAAAAAAAACTACCTTTTTTTTGTTTAATTATCAAAAATTTTTACTTTTTAATATTTTTAAAATTACAACATTCAAAATCTTTTAAACTATAAAAGGAACATTTCCTAAAAATTTACGGTCTCTAACTCAAAAAATTAAAGAGAAAATAAATTTTTAGTAAATTTTAAAATTTCCGAGAAAATTGACCCCAAAAAATTTACGGTCCATATGTTTGTATCGGAAACTTTTTATAAAAATTACAATATCTCAAAAGTTAAATATTTTTTTTTTTGATTCTATAAAAACTGGCTAGTAGTTTGTACTTCAAAGCTTTCATATAACACCTTATGTTATTTTAAGTAAAAAAAAAATGTCAAATTTTTAATTTCATTAATAAAGAAGGTAACGGAAAAAGTATATCGTGCTGCTAAACCTAGTTTTATTTTTACATCAAGTTCTGTTTTGAGTCCTAAAGGTAAAGACCTCATAACTAACAAACAAAAAAGTTGCGTGGTGTACACTCTTGAATGTTGTTGTTCAAACAGTTATATTGGTCAAACCTCTAAGCACTTTAAAACTAGAATTAAAGAGCACATTCCAAAATGTGTAAGAGTGTATATTAACAATCACCTAAAGACAATTAGTATAGCAACTTCAAATGCAATGAATATATCTTCAATATCAGAACATTTAATTAAAAACCCCATTTGTGGAAAAAATTAAAATGAGATGAATTTCAAATATTAAGAAGCTGTAGCAATATTTTGACCTGGTCAATATTGAAGCAATATACATTTATTTAAATAAACCAAAATTAGGTAAGCAGAAAAACTTTGATCATTCATTATCCTTGTTTAGTTAATTAAGGCTCTTGTGTTATATTTAATTATGTTTATTTAGAATTTAAATTACTTTTTTTGTTTTGTGTTTTGCTTCATTAGCTAATTTCTGATGCAATTATAATGATATATAAGTTTAAAATTTTCTTTATTTTGTAACAATTGTATCACACTAATGAAAATTTGTTGAAAGATATTTGTGCAGGGTTGCCACTAGTTTTTTCAAAATTTCTTCCAGGTTTTTAAAAGTACTCATTTTTGGGTCTATTTTTAGTTTTAAGTTAAGTTTAATGTAAGAAACTGTGTAAAATAGTATAAAAACATTGAAAAGATACTGTAAAGTTATTTTAAATGTGTTGAAAAAAATCTTTTTGATGATGACAAAAAAATCTTGTTTATATGATAGATATTTGTGTCAAATCGAAATTTTACTCCTGAAAATGTTAAAAATTCCAGGTTTTTCCGGTTTTTTTTTTTGCATAAATTGTCAAATTCCAGGTAAAGTGGCAACCCTGTTTGTGTTTGGTAAAAGACCTTGTTTTTTCTTTGTTAAAAATTTAGTTTTGTGTTCAAATTTTTAAAATTCAAGGTTTTTTATGCCTTAATTGTCAAATTACAGATTAATCCAGGTTTTTCAACAATCCTGTATTCAAAAAACTAAGGCTCTTTATAAAAGTCATTATCATATTATTCATCTTAAAAACGAATTAACAGTAATTAACCATATGGCACACCATATCTGATGTTTTGTTTGTAAACTTCACACATTTTGACAAGGAGCTGTGTTAAACCATCATAATCGCAACCCTCTAACTTCAAAGTTGTCTTCGGAACTTCACCTTCCTTTAAAATTGTATTGTAAAAGTTACTTCTAAAAAGTAACACATTTAGTATTTATGAATTAACTAATTCTACTTGTTTATTGTAATTTATTTTCATAATACTTTTCTTTTCAAAAAATCTAGATTTAACAGTTTAATGCTACACACAAGTAAGTCAAATAATTTAATCATAAGTAATTATATTAAAAATATATAATCGGACCAAGTAATATTCAAAATGCTTTAATTATTTAAAACCCTCTTAATACTTAGCTTTAAAAGCTTGACCTTATAAATTTTATCTTATAAAACTACACGTAACTAACAGTTAGTTCAAACTCACTGTAAGTTTCTTTATAAAAACTTTAACTTGAGCATCAACTTGAGGGGTGATGTGATTGTAAACAGTTTTGAACACCATCCTTATACTTTTGTAAATAACACACTTCTCTATTTCTGGTTGCATCTAAAAAATTAAGTTGTTTGCAAAGTAAATACATAACATCGAACATTTTAAAACATACATAACTTAAAATGCAATACATTAAAGCAGTGATCTTCACAATGTACACACTGGTTTAGATATAAATAGTTTTAATGTGCATATAAAATTCAATAAGATGAAAAATAATTTTTTCAACGACGTTTGTTAAACTATTTTTCTAATAGAGAAACTAATTATGATATAAATTTAAAATTCTAAACACGTTATTAGTTGAGTTAATCATTTAACCAAACAGTGTATTCTAATACTAATTTTTCTATTTTGTAGATTAGTGTACACAGAACTTATTAATATTTATTTAGTGTAACCAACTTTAAAAAAGGTTAATGACCCTTGCTTTGAAGCACTATCTAACTAGAGCCAGTCAGAGTTTTGAGGTATGATCAAAATAGTTAAAATTAAAGCAGTAGTAATGTTAGCTGCAAAGTGAAGATTTAGTAGGCAATAAAGTACAGTAACAAAAACTCAAAAAATAAAAGATTTTTATTAATGTTTTTGTAAGTATAAAATACAACTTTTAATGACAAATAGGATCTTTCTTCACACTAGCCATATCAACTATAATTAAAATGCAAAATTTCTGAATTAAATTAGAAATATAATAGTTTTCAGATATGAATTATATAGACTTAGCTTTTAAAAAGTGTTTAAATTTTGATCAATTAAAACTTATTTATAAAAATGAGTTGAAAACTTAAAGATAAATTCTAAAACAGTTTAATCAGATAATTATATTTAAATTACCTTAGATGTTTCACTGCGCTCAGATTTAACGCCTTTTAGCGTTACATCTTATATTCAAGTTAGATATACTTATAAAATTAAACAATGACTTACCTCTTTATCTTGATCACTGTACAAGATAACGCTCAAAGCTTTATTAGAAAAATTCCGAATAAATTTAACACAACCCTCTACTGTTTGACTTTTGATCTCTCTCATCATCTGCTCTTTTAGGTGTTCACTGTTTATAAAACAAAAATATTATATTATTTAGTTTTTATGTTCACTTGTAAGAATATACATTATCTTTTATTTTGAAAAATAGGGTCATCATTACAATTACTCTTGTTATTTTTGTAAAATTAGACATTTAAGAAAAAAAACACACAATTTTTAAAAAACAGAATTGTAGTTTGATAATCCGCTCAGCAGAGAAACTTAAGTAACTTTTGAAGTCTAACAAATAGTCTCAACATTTAAAACAGTTGATAACAATGTGTAAATAAGGGTTCGCTAAAGTGGGCCATAAGTTGCAAAGGTGGGCCCAGAGTAGTAAAGGGATAATAATTTAAAATCTACACCAGAAATTCTGCAATTGATGATTAAAAGAAAAAAAAGTCTTAAGCAGGTTTAAGGGTAGTTTTGAAACTTATACTAGATATCATTGAAAAATTTCAAAAATTTAGGTGACCATAAGCTGTAAAATGAGGAATCACAAGGCCTTAATTTGAAAGTTACACTAGACATTCTAGAGTTGACGGTAAAGAGTAAAACAAAGGTCTTAGGTGTATTTAAGGATAGTTTTTTGAGAAATCTTGTCAGAGGGGGCCATAGCTTTTTTCATTTCTTTAAAGGGGGCCCTACGAAAAAAAGTTTGGGAATCCCCTGTGTAAATTAATAAATAAAATAACTAAGGGCATAGGGGTGTGGGCGGGTAAATCATCTTTTTCACAACTTAGTCTTGTTTTATGAGGTTTTAATTAAGTTACAAGTTTGTATTGACAGAATTTTTAAACTTGAATTTTTTTTTGAAATATTGGCGGTCAAAGTCAGAGACTTCAATAGTTTTCTTATGGGAGGCGCAAATAACTAGAAATCACTAAAAATCTATCCCTCCTATATTTTTTGAGATAACTACCTCAAACTTTTAGGAAATGTTCCTTGCAATACTTAGAACATTCTGTCAGAAAAAAAAAATTATAACAGAAAAAAAAACTTTTCTTTTTGTTTATATTTTAAATTAAATTTTCATTTTTTCATTAAAAAAACATATTGCAAGGAACATTTCCTGAAAGTTTGAGGTGTTTATCTCAAAAAACGTAGGAGAAAAAATATTTTTAGTGAAGTAGTCTTTTTTTTGTTTATATAAGTGAAACAATTTTTATGTATATATAACAGTTATTTCTTACCTAATCTAAATTTCATTAATTTTCATGTAAAAATTGTTCGAAATTCCATGCTTTTCAAGAACTTAGTCCAAAATTCCATATTTTTTAAAAACTATCAATTTTTAAGTTTTTGCCTAAATTTTTAAACTCTAGTAGGTTTTACAAGGATTCTATTTTAAATAGCCACCCAGTATTCTTTTATTTAGATTTCTTTACTTTATCAATAATTTTTTTAAATTTATAAATCTTAAAGTAATAAATTACACAAATAAATATAAAATATAACTCACATTTCAATCTTTTGTATTCGATACTTCTTTCTGTAAGATTAATTAGATATAAAAAATGAGTTAGTTTCTAAGTTTAAATACATTCAAATATTGTTGTTATTGTGTTTAAAAATCTAAAGTAAACTTAATACTGATGTTAAATAAGTATATAAAATAATTATCTATTTTCAATTAACTAACACAACTTTAAATTAAAAACATACTTTATGCATAAAAATTTTGCTTTTCACTAACTATTGTTGATAAACTTGTCTTCATTATAAATAAAATATAATCAATTAATGTCACAAAAATCAGAGTCATTACAATTTTCTATGAATAAATTTATTACACAGTTTGGTAGCTTAAGCTTTAAGTTAGCTTCCATCAAATTTAAATAAGTACTCACTCTATGTCATCAAAGTTGTATTTGAACTTATGCTGCATATGTTTTATACAACATGTGTAGCCTCTACCAATGATGAATCTTATAGCACTTTTAAAAGATTTAGACTTATTCCGCAAAAGTAACTTTTCAAAATTTTCCATTGTAGATGGTATAAGCATAGAATTCTATAAAATATAAGGTTTATATATAAATATAAAAAGTTTTAGTTGAACAAATACAAATTAAAACTGCTTTAACTACTTGCAGCAGGGTTGCCAAAGATTTTCTATTTTATTTCTAGGTTTTTAAGATTACAAGTATTTTTGTCTATGTTTGGTATAAAACAAAGTTTAAGGTAAAAAACTGTTATAAAAAGTATAAAAATATTAAAAGATACTGTAATGCTACTTTAAATGTGTTTTATTATAAAATTCTAAATAACAAAAAAATTATGTTAAGTTTTTTGAACCTAATTAAAATTTATCATTTAAAATTTTAAAATTGTTAAAGTTCCAGTTTTTTTTGTGATTTATTTTTCAAAATATTCTCAAACTCTGGGTTGCTTTGCCTTAATGGTCAAATTATAGGTTTTCCCAGAATTCCAGGCTTTTTGGCAACCTTGTTGCAGTAAAACTATAAATCAAGTTTAAAAAATATTTGTATAACATTATTTAAGTGTTATTAAAAAGTTTAGCTTATATGTAAAATAGTTGTAAACAAACTTTAGGCAATACTTTTTCAAATGAATAGTTATCTTCAGATCTATAACTTTTTTCAATGTCACTTGTAATAGATGAATTCAATTTTTGTTGGGCGTACAAACTTTTACAGCCAGTTAGCAGATTATCACAGCATATCAATCTCCAATTAGTAGGAATTAAAAAGTCAAGTGGATAATCATTCAATAGTTTAGCTGCCAGCCAATCAAAAGATGTGTCATCAATCTATATAGTTTAAACTAAATTATTTATCAGTATAGTTTCAGTTTGGAAAAAACTATACATATATAAAGCTTTTGGTGACACAAAATAAAAAAACTTTGTAGACTATAACTAACTACCTTATGAGTGTATGACATTGACAAGATAGGTTGTTCAACCATAAATAAAGCACCTAAATTTTCATCTTCAAAAAGAAAAGCAATAGTTGATAAAACGGCATGTCTAAAAATCTGAACTTGTGAAAATGCTAATTCGTTTTCATTTGGTATCAATTTTGTTTGGTTTCTGTTATTAAACATATTTTTTTTAAAACAATAGTTTTATGCTAAATTAGTTGGTTTTAAAAATTCTATTACATGTAATTAAATATAACATTACACATAATGCTAACCTTATTAAGAAAATGGTCAAAAAATAATTGTAAATACTTAACTAATAGTAATAAATACATGGCTTATAAACCAAAAAAAAGTTTATTTAATTACATAAACTTTATACATACGTTTATAAATATTTTCAGCATTATAAATTTTATCAAATAAATAAATTTGCATGAAATCTTACCTGTAAAAGAAAGAAAGCATCCTTGCAAGGTCAAGCACACACTCATGATTAATCCAAGTTGTATTTGTTGCAATTTGGCAAAAAACAGGCATCAGCCAAGTAAGAGTCACAAGCAGATGTCCTTTCTTAAGTGAAGTTTTAAGTGCATGATTCAAATGCTGTACTACACTTTCTACTAAATGTGGAAGAGGCTGTAGAACATCTGTTTCCGCACCGTCATTTAATTCATCAACTTGGTTGAATGTGCCAACAATAGAAATTAAAAATCCATAAAAATTTCCAAGACAACGCATATGGCACATCAATTCATTAAAGCTTTCTATATCTGTATCAGGAATATCCATGCATTCGTCACAAAAAGATTGAAATTCAAGAGTAGACTTCTCCTTCAGTTTAATTATTTTGCAGATTTCTTCAAGCAATATATTGTTAAACAAATAATTTTCAGCTTCAGATACAAAATCTTGAAAAAACTTTAAGTTTTCTAACACATTAATTGAAGTTGAGCTTGTAAAAAGATTAAAGTGTAATGATTTGTCTGTACTCTTCAAATACTGACTTTGTGGTAAATTAAGAGGGCAACTTTTAAGTAGTTGTCTTAAAAACAACCTAACAAACCATCTGTAGGTTTTATTGATTTTAAGAGATCGAAATATTTCTCTTATTTTTGGTTCATTATTTTCAAAAACAATGTTTATTTTATACAAACTATAAAATATATCTTTAACTTTAATGAAACTGTGAAATGCAGTTTCACTTGGGAAAGCGTGTTTACTATCTGCTTCTTCATCAAATGGAATAATGTCTTTACCTTCTTTGTATTCGGGTATTACACTAATTAACATTTTGACTTCACTAGAAATATTAAGAACTAGTTCCGACAGATTTTTAATAATCACACAGTCTTTGACGTCTTTTATACAATCCATAAAATTTACAAACTTAAGTAAATTAAACATTTTGAAATTAGTTTTTATTAAGTTTTGCAAACAGAAAACTGAAAAATGAAGAACATCTTCTGTGTTTTGCAAAATTAAATTTTCATTGTTATTTTTAAATCGAGGTGTTTTTATACCTACAGTTGTCGAGTCCTTGTCATGCAAAATGATTAATATTTGTAGAAAATTATGCAAAGCAGAAACTGTACTTGAAACAAAATTTTGTTCAAATAAAGTTGATAGATCATTTGCAGCGTTTTTTAAGTTTGTAAATTCTGAACAGTTTGAACAGCTACATATTTTGTTTATTTTCAAATCTTTAGAAATATCTTTTGTTTGAATAGCTACATTAGTCTGAAAATTTTTGGGAGGTAATTGAGAGCAACTTGAAGTGTCACCAATATTTAAGTTTGCAAACCTTCTCTCAAAAGCGTCTTTTTTATTGTTAGAAGGCTTTAAATGGTTGTGGTTTTTAGGAATGGATAGCTGAATATTGCCTGAATTTAAATGTTTTTTTCTTTTTATAAAAGTCCCGTTTTCATTAATATTGGAATGTTTTTTTGTTGGTAAGTTCAAGTCTATTCTTTTAAAAGAAGTTTTTTTCTTATATTTTTTAAGCTTTTTTGGAAAACTGTTTGTAGTAATAGGTAAAGAGTTTTCTTTATCAAATAGAGTTTTAGGTGTACTTGAACAATGTTTTGGAGTTTTCATTCTTTCTTCTAAATTATTTGCTAACTTTTTGTTTGGAGTAACTTGTTCTTGATTACCTCCAAGAGAAGGAAACTCTTCAATGCTTGTTAAATTCAACTTGATACTTTTATGCATTTTGGTTGTACTTTCTTCTGAACACACACTGTTATCTTTCAAGTATTTATTACTAGATGAGTTCAGCTCATATAAATTTTGTTTAAAACTAAATACTTGTTCACAGAGACATCTCATAAACTGTGAACACTCATGCAACAATTCAGAGCTGATCTTAGCTTCATTACCATGTTGAATTTCTTTACTCATTTTGATTTAATTAATTTAACAGCAATTTAATCTGTGTAAGTAAGAATTAAGCTAGTACCAAAATAAAATGATTTACTTAAATCAAAAGTATTATTCTACTCAGATGCTGTAATTTTTATACAAACGTTACTTTGAGGCATTTTATTAAAACGTTATAGATATGTAATAACCTCTGAGATAAAAAACATTGACTTAATAAAAGTACTCTTTAACAATAACTACTTTATTTACAAAATTTAAAGTTAATGACTAGTTTTAAACTTATCAGTTTTATCTTTATAAGTACCATGTTTTACAAATAATTTTTAACAGTTGGTAAACTAAAATGCTAAGTTTAACTTAACTAAGTAATGATTATTATAATACATATTTACAATCACTTTGTTTTTTTCTTATTAGGTTAATTTAATTGACAAATCTAATTCAAATATTTCAAAAAAATAAGATTGAATAAAATGTTTAACAGGTCATATTTCAAAAAGTTTTAAACATTTGAAAAAACCAAAACTGTTGTAGATCTAATTTATAAAATTATCATAATAAAAGAATACTAAAAAAATATTATTAAAACAGATTTTCAAAAACTAATTAAAATTACTATATTAAAAAAATATTCAAAATTTTAAGTTAATCTTTTGCTTATAGAGATCCTAGCAAAGCAAGTTCACTGGAATATATAATGATATAGGATAGAGTCTATCTTGGATTTGCATAGCTTTATTGAAGTGATAACTTGTTAACACATAGAAACATATATAAGTTTAAGGCCATAGGGGAGTAGGCCATGTTTTTTACAAATTGATCTTATTTTATAGAATTTTTTCTAAGCTTCAAGATGCTTTTTATCGTTTAGAATATTCAAATTATTTTTTGAGATACAACCAGTCAAAGTCGGGCCGCATAATAGGCTCCCTATGGGAAGGGAAAACTAAAACAGCAAAAAAAGACTATTTTATTAAAATCTATCTCCTACATTTTTCAAGCAATCTTTTTCAAACTTTTGCAGTCTAATCTTTATACAATAATATAAAAATGTTATTTTTAAATTAAAAAAAAAATTGTAAAAATATTATTTTTTTGAAAAAAAAACACTTTTTTTTTAAATTTTTTACAATTATTTTATTCTTAAAAATTATTAAAATTCCTAAGTAGCTTTTTTTTCTTTTAATATAAGGAACATTTCCTGAAAATTTGAAGAAGATTGCTTGAAAAATGAAGGAGGAGATAGATTTTAGTGAATTTTAAAATTTCCGAGAAAATATAGGCCAAAAAAATTGCGGAAATATTTTATAAAATATTAAATATCTCAAAAGTTAAATAATATTTTTGAATTCTATAAAAACTGGCTTGTAGTTTGTATTTAAAGCTTTCATATAAAAGCCAAAGTCAATTTTTGTAAAAAAAAGTTTAAAATTGTATATTATTTCTAAAAACAACCCCTCTGTAAATTGTATGGGAACTTAAAATTTTAACCTTCAAGTTTTTGGCTGAAATTTTTTTTACATGTAGCAATCACCACAAAAACACATTCTACAGGTTTTCAGAACATTTAAAGAATGTTTCATTGATGTTTTTACAGATTTTCTGTATTTTTTATCATTTTTTGTTATTTTTAAGTTTTTTGGAAGAAACTAAGGAATTCTCAATGAAACTTTCTTCAAAATGTCTGAAAACGCGTAGAATGTGTTTTTGTGATGACTGCTACATATAAAAATTTTCAGCTAAAAACTTGAAGGTTAAAATTTCAAGGCTCCATACAATTTACAGAGGGGTTGTTTTTAGAAATAATATAACTAGCGTGACAGTGGTAAAAGCTAGGAAGCTAATTTTTTTGTGTTGTTTATTTATGTGATTTGCCATTTACAAAAAGTTAAACCAAGCTCTACTACCTAATTTTCATTTTTGAGGGGCAACATATTATAGAAGTTATACTACACATAAACATACAATTGAAGACCAGGGATCTAGCTGGAACAAATCTGTGGTGCTTTCATTTTCTTGAATATTATATTTGAATAATATGTTTTAATAAAACTTTACTAAACAATTTAGAACTAACAGCAATATATTTTAAAACTAAACATATAATAACAACAAATGTTATCTTTTTAAACTTTTAAGGCTGCAGATTTTTCTAAGCTAAGTCCCAGTGTTATATTATTTAATTTTTAAGTTAATACATAATGATATAGTCAGTATACTTATATAATACTGTTTTTTTTTGCGAAATCATATTTTTTGTATAACTTAACCTAGAATTTCTATAGTCTTGAACACTACTTATACTTTTTTGTTTGAATATGTATCCACCTGTAGACTACAATCTTGTTATACTAAACTGAGAGAGTTTTAAAATTGTCATAAGGACCTCTGTCACAACATCAGGCCACAAATATGTTAACTGGAAATTTACTTCTTTTAAGAAGTCTATCTCAAATCTGGAAGCAATCTTAAATAAAGACAAATAAAAAAAAAACAATATAACTTTGCAATCATTTAATATAAGCTTATGTATGTCTACATTATAAAAAAAACTTTATTTAAAGCATAAAAGTTAAGAGGAGTTTAGAAAATTTTGGTTTAATGTTTACTTAATTTACATTTTCATAGTTAGAAATCTTAAAAAAAAGTTTAACAGCTTATATGCTTTTATTGTTTTTATGATTATTGCTTTTCCTTAGATTTAGAATTCAGTTGTATAAAACCAAAAATATTTTATAAAACTTGGAAGCCAGATATCAAATTTTACTTAATCCACTAGAGTGTGGGCATAAGTTTTACATGATAAGTTGTAAAATTTCATTGGACAATAGTTTTTTTTTTATAAATATAAGTACAGAAAAATTGAGAAAGGTTTGTTTAATAATCTAGGATTAATTAATTTATTAAAATTAATAAAAAGCAAATAACGCAAATCTTTAATTCATTACCTCCTTATTTAATTTTTTTTTTTTTTAAGGTAGATAATACTCACATACTCATAGATAAAACATCAGAAAATACTCACTCTCCCCTCTGCAACAATAAACGTTTTCTGAAGGTCAAGCAAGTGAGTTTGAGCTCATCACATGTTATTCCACCTGCCCTATATTTAAATTTACTAAGAAAAAAAAATTACCTTTTAACTAAAAACAAAACTAAAAATGTCTATGTAATAAAAAAAAATTTAGCTAACTGAAATAAAAACTAATCCTAACCCTTTATTGAAAAAACCTCTGGTGACACGTCATTTGGCAAATCTTCACAAGGTTAAAATCTCAACACTAAAAACCACAAAGTGTGGGAAAATCATAAAGCTCAAATCCCCAAGTAAGTATTTGCCGCTACAACAAAAAACACACCAACAATCCAATCATGTGATCACTGCAACCAGTGTGAACTCACAATCAGCTGTTGTAAACTCAAATAAACCAATATCTAATTTTAAGTATTTAGTTCTAAAAAAAAACTAACTAGAATAAAGAAATACTGTAAGTAGGAAAAAAAGATACTACTTGTATTGAAAAAAATAACATGAATATATATATATATATATATCAACAATAAAGTCAATAAATAATAAGAGTTTTAAAAATTTGTTAGTATTAACTTTGTACAAGACTCAAAAAAAAAAAAAAAATAATAATAATAAACAAATAAAATAAGTTAAAAAAAAAAAAAATTAAAAAAAAAAAAAAATTAAAAAAACTAAAACTTTGAAAATAAATAATTAGAAAATAAATAAAAATGTTGTATTAAATTTAAACTTTTACCTCTAATTTCTAATAAAAAAAAAAAAATAAATGAATTATCTTAAATCTAACACAATAACAAAATTAAAACAAGTAAAACAACTTAGCAATAAACAAAAATTATTACAATAATTTATAACAATCACTCTTTCATTACCAGGACATTAATAAATAAAGACCCACACATCACAATCTTGTCCAAAATAACATGAATCAAATTTCAACACAAACAAAACATACATGTAGAAGCACTCTAGATCTACTCCATGTAGTTATTCAACAAAAAGTTTTTATATCTAAATTTTTTTAAGTTTTTAAAAGTATCAGGGACACTAGACCAAAACTTGGGACACAAATTACTAAAGCAGTTTAGGCCAAGTCTTGTTCTAGGTCTTTCCCCAAATAAGGTAATTAGCACAACTATATATAAATCATTTTAAATAAAACACTTAAAACTTGTAAGTTAATATAATTTGACGTAAAAAATCAATTTGAGCTATTGTAATGTAATTTTTTATGCTGTAAAAATAAAGCCGTAAATTATTATTCTTGTTGTATATGTTCGTCTACTAAGTCGATAAGTTAAGTCCTTTAATTTAGTTATAGGTAAATAAAACATTGTTCTTTTAACTTTAATATAAAAAATTAAACCCAATTTATTATACAATTTTTTATAAAATTTAATTCTATAATATCCAAACTTAAGTACTTTAACTAGATTCATAATCTTAGCCTTACCAAATTCGATAACGGAAAGGTTACCGAAAGGTATATATAGGATAACCGAAAGGTATATTGAAACTTCTATTCGATAACTGAAAGGTTCTTCGTGCACCAGGTCCTAGGACCAAACATTTTGAGCCTCTTTTTTGCTGTTCAATACACTATAAACAATCTAGGTTTACGGTAGTTTACTGACTAAAACTAAACCCTGTCGCAACTTAATAGCTGACTGTGCATAAGCTTGTTAAGGGGAATTTAAAAGTTAAGATTTGCATAATTTAGTGTTGTTTAAACAGGAGAGGGTTACTTTGGGTGAATATCTGTTTGCAATTTATTTTATGTCCCAACTTTAGATCCAGTTATTTTCCTTATTTAAATTATTAACCCCGTGGTTAAAACTATAAGTATAAAAAATTTTTTTTACAGTTATAATAGTGTAAATAATTTTATGAAAAAAAAAGTTATAACTATAAATTTTACCAACACTAATTGATATATTATAAGTTAGGGTAGTATAAATAATTTTATAAAAAAAATTGCTTAACATAATGTTCATAGTAAAGTTTCTAAATCTTACGGTTAATAAATTTTTGTTTTTTTAGGTTATAATAAGGACATAGATTGAAAAATAATCAGCTATCATCTAGTTTAAACTAAATTGAAATTTAGTGCAGGTAGAATTACACATAAAGTAACTTCCTTAATTGACCTTAAAAATATGTTTATGTTGTGGAAAAAAAGAGTTAAGCTGATGTTTTTCTACCACTATTATATAAATATATTGTGATAACTTTGTTTATGTAAATTTGTTTCTAGTTTCCTACATTGTTACAACTTTATGTTTTGCTTAGACAAGATTTTTTTTCAAGATAAAAAGATTAACAAATAATTAAGTCTAAAACAATTTTACATCACTCAAAATAAAGCATAAATACTAATATCTTATCAGAATAATTTCACAAATTAAAATAGAGTTAATTTTAACTTTTTTAAAAAGTCATTTGAATAATTTGTACAAAAGAATTTTTTTTTTAAACTAATGAAAGTTTAGCTAGACAACTTTTAAATTTTTTAGAAATATAAGCTTAGGTATTGAGTATTTTTTAAATATAAATGTCTCTAAAATTTAATCTACTATTTCAAGTTTTTTCGCTGCAGAAAAACATTATACTTATTCAAGTTATACTTAGACTTAAAAATACATTATATATTAAGGGCATAGGGGGGTAAACACCCTTTTTTGGTTTTTGATCTTAATTTATATAGTTTTTACTAAGCTACAAGATGCTTTTTACAGATTTAAAAAATTCAAAATAATTTTTGAGATATAGCCGGTCAAAGTCGGAGCCGACAATAGGTTTCTTATGGGAGGCGCAAACTAAAACGGCAAAAATAGACTATTTCACTAAAAATCTATCTTCTCCTACGTTTTTTGAGAAAACTACCTCAAAATTTCAGGAAGTGTTCCTTAATATATTTAGAAAATTCTGTCGGAAGGAATTTAAAAAAAAATTAAAATTAAAAAAATTATATAAAAAATAAACAAAAAAAACAGTTTTTTTTTTGTTTTTTTATTATAAATTTTTTTTTAATAATTTTTTAAAATTCCTTCCAACAGAATTTTCTAAATACTGCAAGGAACATTTCCTGAAAATTTGAGGTAGTTATCTCAAAAAACGTAGGAGGAGATAGATTTTTAGTGATTTCTAGTTATTTGCCGTTTTAGTTTGCGCCTCACATAAGGATCCTATTGTTGCCTCCGACTTTGACCGGCTATATCTCAAAAATTATTTTGAATTTTTTAAATCTGTAAAAAGCATGTTGTAGCTTAGTAAAAACTATATAAAATAAGATCAAAAACCAAAAAAGGGTGTTTACCCCCCTCCCTATGCCCTTAAATACCTGAATGTAAAACATGTGACTTATTTTAAAGTATTGTAATTTTTAGAGAAAATGGCACTTCTTGAGACAAGACTTAGTAGTATTCTAGCTTTTAAAGATCATGTAAGATCAACTAATATCATTGCTGTTTCTAATTACTTATTAGTTATTACTTTAGATTTAAAGAATTTTAAGATATATTGATAATATTAGTCTTAAAATTATTATATTTTGAATAATAATTTTAAATTTTATTTTATTTTTTATTTTTCAAAAGGTAGAAAAAAATGGCAGAAGTACTCACTTCCCCCTCTTCAAAATTTTAATATTTGTTTTAAAAATGTTAATATTTTTTTTTTAAATTTTAATATTTATTTTAAGTATTTTAAATTTAAATATTAACATTTTATGTTTATTATTATTATGTCACTAATCTATTAAAAAATTTAGTAAAATCAGGTAAACTCAAGCTAGTTTATATTTAAAAAATAAATCTGTCTAAGTTAAAAAAATTAAAACTAATACATTATCACAAACTTTTAGATAAAATTGGCTCAATTTGTTTTTGATTTTATCAAATTTATTAACTTATCAAAGTTTTGTTTAGTAAAATTAAAAATTGTTGTTACATGTATCAAAGTGGTTATATAATCTTGAATTAAAATATTTAATCAAAAAAAAAAAATTAAATAGTAATCATACAAATAACCTAGAATTTTAAACAAATTTTTTATATAGAACTTAAAAAACTAAATTTGATAAGAAATAATTATTTTTTACAACACATTTATTATAATTATTTTGAGTTATAATTATTATAAAATATCTTAAAGTACATTTTAGTATTTTTATGCTAAAGTTAATTTTAATATGTTTATAGTTTTTTTAATCTAAAGGAACAAGTAAACTAAAAAGTTAGTAAGAAAATCAGTTAACCTGGAAGTTATTTTCTACAAAACCAGTGGCCATGATCAGGGTTGCCACATGGTCAGGAAGTCAGGAAAAACTAATAAAAATAACATAAGTCAGGAAATTTGACAAAGTTAAAAAAAAAAGTCAGACGTTGTCAGTTTTAAATTTATAAAATTCCTAAATTCCAAAGCCTTAAAGTGGTAAAAACTTAATTAAAAATCCTTTAAAGTCGGACTAAAATTGCAAAATTTTCCCAGAAATTTACAAAACTATTTAATTTCCAATGCCTTCATCTGGTATAAATTAATAAAATATCCTTTATAAAACTGGATTTTTGAACTAAAACCACTAAAAAAACTACGAATTTTTAATAATTTTCACATGTTCAGTAGTAAAATTTCAATTTGACTCAAAAAATCTATCATACAAATAAAAAATTTTTGTCATCATCAAATTTTTTTTATTAGAAAACATACTTTAAGTAGCTTAACAGTATCTTTTCAATGTTTTTATACTATTTAACTCAGTTTTCTTTTCTTAAACTTAGCTTTAAACTAAAAATAAACCCATAAATGTGTACTTTTTAAAATCTGGAAGAAATTTGGAAAACCTGGAAATTTTTTTGAAAAAACGAGTTTCAACCCTGTTTTAACAAAAAATGTAATAGTTTTAAGACTAGTTTGTGGAAAAATTCTTTAAATTTAATTTTTTTTAATGTAGTACTTTAACTATTTAAGTTTTGTTGGCATAAAAGTTTCAAGTTCAATAGCAATTTAATAGAAAAATAATTTTTGTAGCCAAGTATATTACATTAAAATAAATTATTAATCCTGTTTTAGTACTACTGAGTTGTTAAAAAACCTTGAAACCTGGAAACCTTGAATTTGACAAATTAGGCCAAAAAACCTGAAATTTGACAAATTTTAGAAAAATCTTGGAAAAACGTTGAATTTTTAACAATTTTAACATCTTAAGTAGTAAAATTTCAATTCGACTCAAAAAATCTTTCATATAGATTAAAAAAAATTGTCATCATCATAATTTTTTTTACAAAAAAACACATTTAAAATAGCTTTAGAGTATCTTTTCAATGTCTGTATACTATTTAACACAGTTTCTTACCTTAAACTAAACATTAAACAAAAAATAGACCAGAGTTACCACTTTACCTGAAACTTGGAATTTGACAGTTTAGGCAAAAAAAACCTGGATTTTGAAAAATTTTAACATTTTCAGTAGTAAAATGTTGATTTGACACAAAAAATGTAATGCATAGATAAAAAATTTTTGTCATCATCAAAAATTGTTTTATTAAAAAAAGATTTAAAGTAGCTTCACAGTATCTTTTTAATGTTTTTATGCTATTTAACTCAGTTTTCTTTCCTTAAACTTAGCATTAAACTAAAAATAGACCCAATAATGTGTACTTTTAAAATCCTGGAAGAAATTTGGAAAACCTAAAAAAAATTTAAAAACAAGTGGCAACCCTGATAGACCCAAAAATGTGTACTTTTGAAAACTTGGAGAAAACTTGCCAAAAAAATTTGGTAACCCTGTACTACAAAAAACTTTATCAAATATAAGTATGGATAATTAATTTAGATTTAATATCATTAAAAGAATTTAAAAAAAACTTCAACACTAGATAAATAATAATTAAAATAGATTTAAACATTATAGAATAGTAATTATTAAACAAAAATACATAACTAAATATAGTTTCAGAAAAATACCTTTTTTTTTCAGTGTAACTTTCGTGTTGTTTTAGTACTAAATTAATTGAGTTAATTGATGCTGATTTCTTATTTTTTGTATGAATTTCAGATTTAAGAACAAAATGTTAGAAGATAGCTTGTTAATTGTTTTTCTTTCTTGTCTCACAGTTTCTATTGCTGAGGGTAGGTGTTTAATTTTTTTAAATTTAAGTTATACCTTTTAATTTTCTTAACTAACCCAATTGTAGGGAAATATAAAATTTTATAATTTACACTTAATTTCAATTTAAAACAATACATAAATGTATATTGTTCAAGTTAAGTATTTTAAAAAGTTGCACAACAACAAATAAAATAATTTAAACTTGTTTCAGGACTGACATACATGTTTGTCTACAGAACACCCAAGTACAAAAAACTGAAAATGGAAGTTGATAAACAAAGCAAAAAGTGTAAGTTATTAGCTTTTTTATCAGTAATTCCAATAAGTTTGTATATTAAGTTATAAGTTGTGTTTATTTATTATTTTCTGGATTATAAAAAATATTAAAACTGATTACTCCAATTTAAGAACCACTTGCAACTTAATAAGAATATATTTTTCATTTTCAAAAATTTGTAAAACTTTAAGCCTTTCAAATCTACTTGAATTCATTTAAAAAAATAAATGAACTTTAAGTCCAGTAGATTTGATAGGCTTTAAGTTTTACAAAATTTTGAAAATAAAAGATACATTCTTGTTAAGTTGCAAGTGGTGTTTAAATTGTAAAACAGTTTTGAACATTGATACAAAAATTTAAATAGTTATGAAATAATTGTACAAAATTATAAAAAACATGCTAGTAAAACAAAAGCTAAAAATGATTATTATGATTTAAATTGTTAGTAGGTTTATCTTTCCATTTCCAGAAACTTGTGTATTTAGTTTTGGTTTTTATTTTTAATAAGCATTGATTCCAAAATATAAAGCTCTCTTTGGGCACATCTTTTAAGAATTTTGAAATTGGTATTGGAGTTTTGACATTGTATACAACAGAATAAATGTAAAAAAATAGCACTGTAATTGTCTATCCCTTTGTGACAAGCAACTCTTCTAAAGTCAGCTAAAACTTTAGAGACAAAAAAAATATTTTACTGAAAATCTGTTTTCTCCTACAATTTTTGATTGTCTTCAAGTTTCCTAAGTCAAATTTTTAGTAAATTATAAAAAATACTTCGAAACATAACTTAGAATTTTTAAAATTTTTCTTTAGTTAGTAATTTTTTTTTTAAGTTGTGGTCAAGAAAAAATATTAAAAGTGAGCTTCTTTCAACTTGTTTGTAGTAATGAAAAGAAAATTTCTTTAAAATTTGATTTAAGTTGTTTAAAAGTGTACAAGATAGATTTTAAGTAAATTTTACAAAATTTCTTTTAAATATGTTTGTCTAAAATCTTTTTCTTACAAAACTGATTGTATTTCAGTTTTTTTTTTTTAATAATAAGTTTTTCATATTGATATAATTTGAGCTTTCAAATGCTGGGTTAATGACATGTATTATCTGAAAAAGTGTTGTACCCCTGCTGCTAGTCTTTGTATGTGTCAGAATATCACAAAGTTTTCTATAAAAAGCAAATGAAATAGTTAATTTTTTTTTGTATTGATAATTGTTTTAGTATCTAAAATTTTTAAGTTCTATCTTGTATTTAATTTAGTTTATAGTATTTAGAATTTGTTTGTTATTATAATAATTTAAATATTTTTGTTTACCTGAATTTTATATGTAAACCAAAAATATTTTACTACAACTCAATTTTTTTTTTTCTTAAATTTAAACTTTACTTTAAGAAAAACATTGTTAACAAAACAAATTAGTTTGGTTTTTGTTATTTAACTTACTGTTGATGTTGCAGTGGAAAAGAAGAAAGAAATAATAGGTGAGTCATTGGCATCTAAAAACCAGAAAAAAAGGTTAAATTTGGAAGAAGAAAAATTGAAGAGTAGCAGCAAAGATTTGACTGCAGTCAAAATGAGATCTAACATGTTCATAGGATTTTGTGGATTTGCTATACTTGCAGTTTTAAACTCGGTGTAAGTTCTTTTTATTTTAAATAATATAATGACTAACATTGATATATGTTTAAGTTTGAAATAGATTATTATGTAATGTTCTTGTGGCTAACCTAGGTCAATCGAAATACACCAACAAGTAACATTCCTTAGTATAGTAGTTTTACTTAAAAAATAAAGTATATTCTCTTTCAACCAAGTAAAACTTTTCCAGTTTAAAACTACATATCACATTTATTATTTTCAAAAACTTCAAATGTAAGCTAGAAGTTTAAATTTCTGTTTCCACTTAGTTTGTTGTATTAATTTTATCACATTGGTTAATAGTTATAGTTCATTAAGAAAGAATTAAATCCTACATGTTCTGACTGTTACCGTTTTTAGTAGTAAACACTTTAATCAATGAGGAGTAGATATTTATTGTAGCTGTTTTAGGCCATTAGATTAAAATTGCATTTTTGTTTTACTTGTTTAGAAAATCTTGCCTGAAAACTTTTGCTTTTAATACTAGTTACCATAATTTATGATAATACCTTTTTGAAACCTTAATTGATATTTTGCAAACAGGTTTGACGGTCTCGTGGTTGCTCGCCTGCCCTTCACCCCCATCTCGTTGATACAAAATTTTTCTCATCGCGGATTGAGTGGTGATGACTACACTGAATGTTCCTTCATTTTCTTGTACATTCTGTGCACCATGTCCATCCGTCAGGTTGTTTGAAATTTTTATTTTTATAGGATTCATCAAGGTTTTTGTTTGAGTTTTCGTTTAAACAACTTGATGGCAATACAATTTTTTAGGAACACTCCTTTCTTACAGTGAACTTTTATTATTAAACTTCAATATTTATTTTTAATTAAATAATATTTTATTAATATTTATAAGTATTTTTGTCATGTTCTTGTCATTAAAGTTACAAAGTTATTAAAAGACTTTGGTTTTGCTAAGGGTTGACACTTGTCAGATTATTTTAGTATTCAATAAAGTATGAAGCTTGTACAAGCTACTTATGTTAATTTTATAAAATATAAAGTAGTTTTTTTCAATCATTTTTAGTTAGTCTTCTATTAAAGTTTTAATTACTTTTTGGTAATTAAAATTTTTGTTTTTATACTCAATTTTATTTTATTTTTAACTATCCAGCTACTACAACTTAAAAGGTTTTAAATAAAAAACTATATTTACAGGGTTGCCACTTTACCTGGAAAAACCTGGACTTTGACAACTTAGGCAAAAAAAACCTGGAATGTTTAATAATTTTAACGTTTTCAATACTAAAGTTTCGATTTGACACAAAAAATCTATCATATATTTAAATTTTTTTGTTTTCATCAAAAAATATTTTTATTGGAAAAAAATAAAAGTAACTTTACAGTATCTTTACAATGTTTTTATACTATTTAACACAGTTTCTTATATAGAAATAAATTTAAAACTAAAAATAGGCCCAAACATGTGTACTTTTAAAAACCTGGAAGAAATTAGGAAAACCTGGAAAAATTTTAGAAAAAAACGAGTGGCAACCCTCTAGTTAAAAATGAGTTTTTTAGCTGTATTCCAATGAACTTAGTAGCATTACACTTTTTTTAACTTATGACTAAGTAAGAGGTGCTGTTCAAATCAAAATTATGGGCTGATTAATTTATAAAACAACTTACAAACATGTTTAATAAACTTTTTAATCGACAAATGAAAGTTCTATAAAATCAAAGTTTATTTTATAAATAGAAAGTTAAACAGTGACTTAATGTGTAGATTTATAATTTAATAAATACTATTCATCAGAATTTGCAAAAATTTATGGGATTCAACGTGTCAAGAGCTGCACAGAAGCAAACCGGTGGTACAGCAGGATTGTTCCAACAACCTCAGAATAACCAGATGAGATAATTCGTCTGCTGTTATACTTTCTTGTTCTGAGAATTTTTAGTAAATTCTATTTATTTGTTCTTTATGATTTCCATTTTTTATATAAGCTAAAAAAATCGGATACTTTATGTATGTGTGTGTATTATTTTTAGAGATTTTTTACTTATATTTATTTTACCACTAGATATTTAAATATCAAAGTATTTGTAGGTTTTGATAAATTCTGTGATAACTTATACAGTTTACTTTTTTCTTTCTGAATACAATGATTGTAATATTTTCAGTTATTGCTCTTTATTTTTCATGTGATAGTTATTAATTGTAATTATTGTACACTTGAAATAAACCTATAGTCAATAATATACGTCACATTTTCAATTAGTTAACGAATTTTTATATTTCTTAAATTTAAGGTTTTAAAATTATTTAACTGTACAAAGAAACCAAATTAATATTTATGTATATTTGAATTCATTTCAAACTTTTAGATTTTTTTTGGGTTTTTAGATTTCTTCTTATAACACGCTACTTTTAAAGAAAACATACGATTGTTACCTTTATTTTTTAATTTTCACAAAGGACACTGGACAAATAGTATTTTTCATTTCTAGTATATTTTAATTATAATTAAACACAAGTTGAAATTATAAAAAAAAAAACACTAATACGAAATAAAACTGTATTGAAAGTTACAGCTTAAAATAAGATTTAAAACCACATACTGATTAGAATTAAGCTAAAACATTCTTTACAAGGTTGTTTAACCAATTGTTTATTCACTAACTAAATGAAAAGGTGATTCTAAAAGTCTTTGCTTGTACATAAAGATTTTTTATTAGTACAAAAATTAAGATAAATAGTAAAAAATTGGTTTCATATTTTTTTTCAATAACTACATACAGGGTTGCCACAACATCTGAAAATTGAGTAATTTTGGAAAAGTCTGTAATTTTGAACAAAAATCATAAAAAAATTAATCAATAATTTAATCAATAAAAAAAACTTACATGTTAAGTAGTGAAATTAAGATCTGACACGAAAAACTTATCACATTATAACCCTCATCTCTTAATACTAACATTTTTGGCTCGTCTGACAACAGTTTGTGTCGGTCTGATATGTTAGTCGGCTCAGGGTTACTTGTTAGTATGCGCTTACTAGCATCCAAAACCTTTTCAGCAGTCATAGGCTGACAAAGGTATGGACAACGTTCTGCTATTGGATAACGTTGTGCTCATACTCTTATATCAGTGATTATTGCTACTGGTAGTGTTAACGAAAGTATGTTATACTTAAACCTACTTTATAAGAAGCTTATATACAGGGTTGCCACTTTACCTGGAACTTGACAATTTAGGCAAAAAATACCTGGAATTTTGAACAAAGATAGTCTAGCCCAGCGATTCTTAAACTGGGGTAAATTACCTTGTTTTAGGGGGTAAATTTTCTTTATTCAGGGGTGCCACTAGGTCAGGAAATCAGGAAAAATTTAAAAAAATGACAAAAGTCAGTAAAAAATGGGGAGTTTTGAAAAAAAGTCAGGAAATTTGATAAAATTAAAAAAAAAAGTCAGATTTGGTCAGTTTAAATTTACAAAATTCCTTGTTTTCCAAAGCCTTCAAATGGTAAAAATTAATTAGAAGTGCTTTAAAGTCAGAAAAAATTCCAAAAATTTCCTAGAAATTTACAAAAATATTTAATTTTACTTCCAATGCCTTCACCTGGTATAAATTAGTAAAACATCCTTTATAAAACTGCAAAAATTTTCTATTAACATATTGAACAAGTACCCTACTTGAACAAGCATATTTTGTAAGCTTTTTAGTATTGAAGGTCTGTAGCAAGGACACTTCCATAGTGAAACTGTGATATATACACAAAAGTTTATCTAGCATAATTTTAGAATCAAAGTGTTTTTTGTTTAAATAATTGAGTTCTTTATAACTAAGCAGTTAGTTTAGTATTTTATTTAATAAGTTAATGTGTATAATTTACCTCTATATAATTTTTTCAAAGTTGTTTAAGTTTAAAAATTAAGTTATAATAGATGTATATGCCTAGATTAAGTTATATTAACTGAATTATTTAAGGTAAAATAAACTCTTTCAGTTTTAGTATTTTTTAGATTAAATAAGTTTAAAATTCATAAAAATATATTATTTTTCCTCAAATTAAATACTATTTTGTATATTGAGGGTAAACAACTTATAAGCTTAACTAGGTTTTATTCTAGTTAGTAAAAAATATGCGAATTAACACTAATAATTTACTTGACAATCTATGATCTTAGAAAAGAAACTAAGTTACTCGCTAAATGATAATGAGTGACGCCGTCGAGAATATAAATCAATGCTTAATAACAAGCGACTCAAATAGCTTTTTTGTGATATATTTTTCTCAGTTTATTATTGCTTTTAAAATATATGACCCATACAAGTTTTACCTAAATTCTTAGCACTTGAGCAAGAAATCCCTCAAATAGCGTTGCTAAGAATTTAGGTAAAACTTGTATGGGTCATATATTTTAAAAGCAATAATAAACTGCGAAAAAAATATCACAACATCATAAAACATAACTATACAAGTCTGTTGAAAATAAAAATTACTAAAAAGTTATTTTATTTTTGCATAAAAGGTTGTATATCTGAAAAAAAAAATCGTGCAAAATTAGAATTTTTCTGAAAAGTTTATTCAGGCTTATGGTATAAAAAAGAAAAAGTTTATAGCATCATTAAACTCATTTTAGTAAGTATGTTTAAAAAAAAATATTATTTTTTGAGAAAAGGTTGTATAAATAAAAAACTAGAAAAAAACACAAAATTTTTAACGAGGCCCCATTCAAAAAGTCAAACCCCAGTTCAATGGATTTTTGTATCAAATAAAAAGGACCGTTATCTAGAATAAAAAAACGTTTTTAATTAGTTATTAAGATAAGGAAAATCATATGGGTTTTAAGTTTAGACTTTTTATAAAATTTCTAAAAAAGCCATTCAAGCTAAGTTCACGCTCGTCTCAAACATAATCAAATAGTGCTTGGAAACTTTTGTAAGTAAGCAAACTTTGTAGCAAACTAAATAATTTCAACTTAATTGTATGGAGCTTAAAGATTTTATAAAATAAAAAAAGCTATGCGTAAAACTTACATTTTTATGTTTTTTTGATACAAAGGTAATTTAAGCTGCATCATAATTTTTTGTTAATTTTTTATAAGTTTTATGGAGCTTTTTGATATTTCTAATCTTATTCAACAAGTAAAGTATAAACTAATATGTTTTAGAATCAAATCAGTATAACTTGTCTGAAGCTTATACGTACAAAGTAAAAAAATCTAAACGCATAAATGTGCACAGTTAAACTTTCAAAAAAGACTTTTTTTGCATTAGATTTATGTTCAACTTCAATTAATTGGACATAGAAAATTACAATCAAACCTATACAGATCTAAAAAAAAAGTTTTCAAAATTGATAAGTAAGAGCAAATCAGGTTTCTATGGAACAATATCTAAAAGAAACACAAAAAAAATCTTATACATGAGTTACCAATCTGTAGAAAGATATCACAATCATAAAACTTTTTTAAACTCTAATAAAACAAAAAAAAAGATGACAACAAAGTTTGCAACTGCAGATCAAAAAATTACTATTTTGTAAACCGGAATAGTATCGCCAAAGGGTTTATAAACAAAGCAACAGACGATCACAAAAATAAGGAAGTGACTTATATATCTATAGCAGTGCTTCTGAAAGGGGGTTCCGCGAAGCCTTTCGAAATTTAAAAAAGAAATTTGAAAAAAAAAACATAAATCCTAAAACTTCAAGAAAATGGAAAACATATACAACTATAACATTCATTGATATGCTTAGTGTGTATCTAGCGGTAGGACTTTTAATGGGTATTCATTAATAATAGGTTGCAAATTTTTTAAATTTCTATTTTTAGTGAAGTCAAGAAAATACTGGTATTATCACTAAAGCAAACAATGTAGAAGCAAACAAAACAAATTCTAAATGTTTACACATAAACTTAATAAAAAATCATTATCAGAAACTTATTTCTGGTATACTATATTGTTTCAAATGCTGTAAAAATGTTTAAAAAGATGTCTATTAGCTTGATTAATATGTATAAAAGCTTATTTTTTACTTAAAAATGCTACTATAATTTAAAAAAAATCTGGCCAGGCCTATAAAATTTTAACAGAAATTGAATTTGAATGTGAATCTTCCTACAGATACAGAAAACGAATTGCTGCAACTATCTGAAGATAGTAATTTAAAATTGAGTTACAAAGGGAAGGAGCTTTTAGATTTTTGGATATGTGCAATTTCAGAGTACCCCGCCTTAGCAAAGCGTGCAGTTAAATTTCTTTTACTATTCACCACCACTTATCTTTGCGAGTCCGGCTTTTCGCATGTAACTAACATTAAAACGAAGCAAAGGAACTGTATGCTGACTTCAACCCTATCTGCCTGTCTCCATCTCAGCCTATCCAAAATCCAGCCGCGCATTGAAATGCTTGTTGCTAAGAGACAAGTTCAAGTTTCGCACTAGATGTTTTTTATTCATTTTTCGTTAGGCATCTTACCCGTTTATTACAGTAATCTGTGAATTCAATTAGATTCATGTTCATTTTTTTATTGTTTGTAGCTCTCATTTTGTTTTTATTATGCAAGGAAAGATGTTTATAATGTTGCAATTGATCATGTTTGTTTTCGTTTATTTATTATAGAATAATAAAATACCTATTGCCTCTGGCGCACTTTGAGTTTGACTCGACTTAATACTATTACAATTGGTATGATTTCTAACAATGATATAGTTTTGCTAAAAAAATCGTTTTTAACTGAAATTCTTTTGTGTTTTGCAGGAAATACTATATTAAACATTTTATGTAAAATTAAATTAGGGGTTCCGCGGAAAAGTTGAACTTTGAAAAGGTTTCTGCCACTAGAAAAAGGTTCAGAAGCACTGATCTGTAGGATCCATCGGGAGATAATTTAAGAAAAGGTACTACGAACACATGTATTTTAAGGAATAATAAAAAGAAAGGATGTACAAGGAAGGTTAAGCAGATTTAACCGCAAAAAAAAAAAAAAATAGTATTAATCGAAAAAAAAGTAAAATGAGAATTCCTACATTTAACAAACCAAAAAAACCGAGCAAAACTCATTCTCTTTGAAATCTAGAGAGATTTGTGATTGTACTTGCAGACATTTAAATTTATTAAACTTAATATTTGAGTTAGCAGCAAAATATAAGTAATTTGCAAGGCTTTATTTAAAATCCTAACTTTCTGGCTCTATTATCACTTTGTTTTATATTTTTTTATACTAATTAGTTTGTAATTTATTTTATACTTTTAGTTTTTATAATTTACTTTTTGTTATTGAATACAATGGTGTTTATAGTTTGTTATTTAAATTAGTTTAACCGTACAACATTTAAAAAAATTTAATATGCAAAATTTATTTTTATTTTTTATTTTAAATTTTTTAATTACCGAATTGCTAAATAAAGATTATGTTTGATAAATAACCATTGTCACTTATTAGTTTAATTTCTTGTGATATCGTGCAAACTTGAAACAGTTGTAATGAAATTAACTTAAATGTTATTTAGAAAAATTTTCTAAATTTAATTAAGAATAAAACTCTTTAAAGTTTTAATTTTTCAATCAGATACTAGTTGTAATGTAAAAAAATAAAAAAGTAAATTGAATTAACTTATACTTCTTATATAAAAGTTATATGAAAATCATAAGAGATAGTGCTTAGATTTTTCAATATAATAAAAGTGCACTTCAGTTTATTTTACGAAGCATACATTGACTTTAAGTTTAAAATAACAAAAAAAAAATTCTTATATAGCACCAAGACTTTATCCAAAATTCATATTAATTATCTTAATTCAGATGATATATTTGTCCAGTAATCATAAATGCAGTTTAATGCAATCAAAATGCTTGTGCCGTAACTAAATGTACCAAGCAAGTCAGCTGCAATTGATAAAAGTGCAATAAAAGCTCCACCAAGTTTAGCAGCTAATGGAATATACCTGTTTTAAAATATACATTTTAATCTATATACATTAAAAGTAAAACTTATATTGACTAATAAACTTTAACTTAAAAAATTTTTTTTTTTATGTTGTTTTTAAAATGCAGTTAAAAGTACATTAGAAAGTGGTAAATACCGGGGTTAGGAAAGTATTTTAAAAGTTTGTGCTTAAGACTTAAAATATTTTTGTAAATACATATACAAATACATAAAGATGTATGGATTATTTTTAATGAATTAAATAAGTTATCCTTGAATAAAAGTCTGGGTCTTTTTTCACGGTTTTCTTATTTAAACTAACAGTTACCGGATCTGGTGAATCATTAGTCTTAACAAAAACATTTTTATTGTTCAATTAGTCTATCAAGTTAAAACTTTTTAAGCTATAATTTTTGATCTACAAAAATAAAGTTTTAAGAAATTTAAAAAGTAGTACTGTTTTAAATTGATGAACTCAAAAGTTTATAAACAAGAAACAAATAATTGAATTTATTTTTTAAGATCGAAGCATTTTTTTAAAATCAAGATCTAGATCTCTGTATCCGGTGAGCTTCAAACTAAATAAACTTTATAAAAAGTTTCTAAACCAGTTTTTTTTGACTGTTTTTCATCGAATAAATTATTGAAAAGTTACCTTTCAAGAACTTGAGCAGTGTCATACTTTAAAACAACAAGATCTTGTTCTTTCAGTCGTTTTGCCACATGTTTTGAAGATGACTGAGTTGTTTCTAGCATATACTAAAAATTTAAAACAAATTTAGTAGTTTGTTTAGTTGAAGTCAGACTAAGTTTTCAGTAAAAGTTTGTGGAAATTAGTTAAAAAGTTGATTTTACAATTAATTCAATGACTTGTAGAAAACAGACTATATCAAAAAATATATATAACAACTATAAAACTAACATGAGAGAAGTAGGCACATGATCCAACAAAAACAACAGTATACACAATAAGACGGAAAGGATTTTCGAAAGAATTTGAAAAAGCTATAGGAGGTAATAAATAATAACATAGTCCTCCGACTGGTATATTTCCCTTTAAAATATATTACGTTAAGGACATTGTAATTTTTTTATGCAGCCTTTTGGTAATTTTAAAAGAAAAAATTACCTTATTCTTACAGAGTTTTAACTAAAGTTTCTAAAGAATGCTTTAATTGTAGAAGAAGAAAAACTGTATGAGTTAAACATTATTTAACTTATTAAAACTTTAAATGTTTTATACAGTAAATTCACAAATAAAATAAACTATGTATCAAATCTTACTTTTTTAGAATACTGAATTTAAACAAGCGATTCACAATCAAAACTATTATTAGTACTTAAATTTAAGATTGTTAACACAGGTTAAATGTAAAAAGTGTACTTGATGGAGAATTTTTTTTTGCTATATCAATAGAAAGCAGCTTTCAAATAATCATTTTAAGTTGTAATTTTTATGACTATATAAAGGCACTGGACAACGACTTACATCCCATTTTCCCAGTAGACATGTCAACAAGTTTTCTCCAAAGTTTATCGCTAGCCATTGAGATAAGACGAAAATTGAGCTTATCATGTTGTTTAGCATGTACATACCTGTTGTTCCTGCGTACAAAAGCTTAATTGGACAGCTTGTAATGATACCTTTGACTTTAGTAGATTTTACTGGTAAGTCTACTTTGATATTCTGCAAAAAAATCTAACTAAAGATAAAGAAAATGGACAAAAATTTCAAAACATAAACTTAAAAATCTACACTTATTTTTTATACATAAAAAAAATAAATTATCAAACAAGAATATAAATTGGTATTTAATAACTTTTATCAAAGTTAGAATAAGTATATATAACGCATATCGTGAAGATTTAATGACTAGAGATTAGATGTTTGGTGAAAATAAAGCTTATTTTCTTAAAAAACGTTAGTTATTTTAATACTTTGTGAAAAACATAAACACAAGTACTTCAAAATATAAAAACTAATAATTAAAAATCACAAAAAGAAATCAAAATCTGTTTTAGTTGGTTTCTCAGTACGTAGGTAGTATTAAAAAAATAATTAAATAAGTCAAATGCCTGTCAATTGTTTCTTCAAGTATTAAAAGAAATGTTTGTATTTATGTTATAAAGATTTTTAACTCTTTTTTTTAGTTATAACATCTTTTTGTTACCTGAAGATATATTAAAGCTATTCCAACCATAACTGTAGACAGTAAACCTTTTATATTAGGTAAATCTGTTCTACTAAAGACTTCATACACAGCATCAGATTTGTTATGATCAACAAACACAGATCTAAACAGTTCTATGACAACACCAACAAACTTTGGACCTGGAACATTTGTTAAATAGTAACTTCAGTAAAAAAATTACAATAAAATATACTTATGTGAGCATAACCTATTATATGTTTTTTAATTAAGTTACATTACAAATAGTAATTGTCAAAAGGTTGTAAAAATAAGTCTAAAAATTTTTTCAGCAATACTAAGATTTTTATTTTAAATAGAAAAAACTTCGAAATATAACTCTAAAAAAGGATTTTTTTAATCAGTTTCTATTTAAATAGTTTTCAAAATTAACTATTACGATAACACATAGTGAAGACAAAGGAAATAAGTGAAGAAAAACAACAATTTAACTTATGGATGAACGTGAAAAAACAACTTGCGCAACCTTTTTAAGTTCATAGCATACAAATAAGTTTTTTGCGAACAGTTTTAAAAAAGTCTATACATAGCACGAGATTTATATTGTACAGTTTAAAATTAAAAACAATTATATCAATTCTGCTATAAATCACCTTTTCCAGAATTTGCTGTTCGCGGACTAAACATTTTGTCAACTATTTCAGTACAAGTTTGCGTAGTAACAATAAGACTAAATCCTGAACCAAAACCATAACCGTTGGATAAGAAACCATCAATCATTAATGTGATTAAGCTCGCTATAAAGAGCTAAAAAATTCAAAGTTTTAGAAAGTAGCAAAAACTTAAATAAAAAATCATTTTAGTAATACAAAACTTACCTGTAAAAATAACAAAGTAATGTTTTTCCAACCAAGCTCCCAAAACGGACCACAATTTCCAAAATAAATCAATGAAATAGTTGAACAAAATGTTAATGTAATAGTTAAAAACCTTTCTATTACTTTTATTTTCTCCCTGTTGAAGATTTTATTCAAAAATTTATAATTACCCTTTCTTTATCAGTACTGTAGAAAAAAGATGCAAAAACACCTAATACATGTATCGTGATCTCTCTTCTACTAAATACTTTTGCACTTATAACTAAATAATTGTTTTTTTACTGAAAGCCTTCCTGTTTTGATTTAAATTACTTTTTATATAACTTAAGTCTCAATTTTTCCAAGAAGGTTTTAGAACTAAGTTTTAAGTTACAGTTTGTATAGCTACAACGTCTAATTCAGAGAATAAACTACTATGAACTGAAAACTTATATAATTAAAAGTCTACGTGAAATTTTTACTTAGTTCGATAAAACAAAAAGTAAATATCGAAGATATATATTTGCTTAACAGACAATTAATTTATCGATAATAAACTAAAATGAGTATGATAAATATTTTTTATTCATACAAAGATCTTTTTTCGAAAAAACTCAAATAAACACGAGTAACAATAGCTTACAGTTGTGCGAAAAATATAAGATGAAGTTATTAAAATTTATAAAATACAATAGCAGAGTAGTTTTAATACTAGACTAAAGTCAAAAATAAGATGACTATAAATTGTTTGTTGAAAGAAAAAAAAAAGTGCTCAAATATTTGGTCTAAGGACCTGGTGTACGAAAAAACCTTTCGGTTATCGGGTCATACACCAGGATAAGGTTTAAAATCATGTCCAGGACATGACTAAAACAAAGACCAAAGCAGAATTTTTAAAATTAAAAAGGTTAAGAAAAAAGCAAATATTACTTGTTTTAAAGAAAAGAATATACGGATTTAAATCTTCTTTAAACGGAAAAGACGGAAAGTTTAGAATTATGTTTGATCTATTTTTAAATGAATTCGATTTTACTGGCACGAAACATAGAGTTGAAAATGACGAGACTTTTACTAACTACAGCATCTAACGCGTGTTAACTATAAGAAATTTAAGGAATCATACAAAATATTTTTGATAAAACCAATTTAAAGGAATACATGTTTACTTCATGTAATAAGCACTTCGACTTTTTTTACAAAATAAGTTGAATAATATTGTTCGTTTGCTTATTCTTTTATTCGTAGTGTTTATGTATATCATAATTTTTACTAAACTTTATAAGTGTTCTTTCATTTGTAAATAAGTCTTTTAGGGGCAATAAAAATTATACAATATTTCAAAACTGTAGAAGCAGTTTTAAGTAGTGCAGTCAGATATATAGTGCCTTTTTAACAAATTTAACAATGTAAAATTTATATAAGAAGAAAAACTTACAAACTAAAACAAAATGTTAAAAATTGTACCGCTGTTTTTTTAACTGTTGTAACGCTTTTAGTTAATAATGTTTAGTTAACTGATACAAATTGAAACTATATTTTGAGGTATTTAAAAAATCTAATAACTTAAAACCTTGCTGTATCATTAAAAATAAATATTCTTAGTATTTTATACTATTTTAATTCCAGTTTCAAGCTACCTTAAGTATTCAATTCTAAAATAATTTTTAGAAGTTGATAATTTATGCTTTAAATATTATTTTAATTAAAATAAAAAGAAAATATTACATGATGCAATTATTCTACTAAACAGTTTATTTATTTTTTTTAGATATAAAATAGATAAAATTTATTTTTATGAAAAATCATGTTAAAGTATTATTTCTTAATTAAAAATAAAAGATTTAATAAATCAGTTTTACAACACAACTTCTTACATGTCTTTTTTACAAAAATCAGAAACTGAATCTTCTAAAGCTTCGAACACGGCCATTATGACCATCATAAAAAGACTTGAATACATGATTGGAGATAACCCAACTTCCATCAGAGTGCCTTTCTGCGATCCCATCATGAGACGGATGTGGTGGAATGGATCAGGAGTGTCGGTTTGAGTGTGGCCAACTAGTGGCATCTTTAAGGGTAAAAGTTCGTTTAAAAGACTACTCGCTTAGTTAATGAAATTTTCTTGTCTTTTTTATACTAGTTTCTTACTCCAAAAAACTTAGAAGTATAAAAAATTATAGAGTAAGTAACAACAAAATTAACAAAATAAGAAAAACTTTGGTTTGTAATCATACTTTCTTCACATAACTTTCCTAATAAAATGGATAAATCAAGAATGTTATTTATTTTGTATAGTACTTATTTCGAAAATTTAAATTTATGCGTCCGAAAAGTATAAAGAAATTCAGAAATATACTTCGCAAGTAATATAGAAACTAAAAAAAATTGTAGTAAAGCTTTATAAATATTTTATGTTATTACACAAGTCTTGTGTTTTAAAGAGAGTAATACAAAACTTTATCTTTATATAAAGATAATTTGAAATGTTTATTTTGTTAAACTCAACAACTTTTTCTTTTGTTTTATTCTTCTAAGAAAAAATATCTGAGTCTAACCTGTCCCATTATTAAAACGATCACTAGAAAGGCTCCAGTCCATTGCAGTTTTTCTTTCAGGTTGATCTAAAAAAGAATTATTATAGTTAAAAACTTTTTTTTACTTTTTTTCACGAAATTGTTTTAGTTTTACAAATAAGCATTTAATCTTTTTGAATTTTTATTTATATCTTCTAAGTTAGCATAATCTGTATCTAAAAATAGTATACATAAAAGTTTAGTAAAGAATTAAGAAATCATCTTCATGTTATTAAAAAAAAAAGTTAGTTACTTTTATAAAAACTTATTATAGTTTTTTTAAGTTTACGAAAGTATCAATGGCATTTTTCGGTTTGATACATAATCTTAGGTATATGTAAAATTGAATGTTTTTTAATGTATTGTGAAGTAATAAAAGTTTTATTTAAACTAAATAGTTTCAAAAAGTTCCTTAATTTTTTACTACTTTAATGATTTAAAGTAGTAAATTATTAACTTTTCATTAGTTCTTTAATTTTTTAATGAAAAAGTATTAGTTCTCCAAATTAAAATAAAAATAAAAAAAGATAACTACTTTTTTTTATAAACCACTTCCTGATCCAAAAAATTAATATGTTACTTACAGCCATATAATTTTTTAAAGACTGTAAGAGTGCAAGACAGTTTTTATATTTGGGAAAGCTAATTCTCTTACAACGACATTTTGCACTTTAATGTTATAAAGCAATTAGGTTTTGTTAACACCTATTGTAAAATCAGATTTTCTTTTATTTTTGTGCTACGACAGTGTATTTTTGTTTAGTTGTTTAGACTTTTATACTTAAGAAACTTTTGATTTTAATTGACACTTCTAAAAATGAATATTGTTAAAATTTTTTTGAATTCAAAAACAGTTTGAGCATTTTTTACTTGTTGTTTTACTTTACAAACAGTATATCAAAAAAAAATGTCTTCTTTTGTATTTCAAAATCAAATATTTTTAGTCAAAATTGTAGTTTTCTTAATTTTTAAGATTTTAATTAAGACTCAATGATTAAACAATTGTATAATTTACATGAACTTTAAACAACAATAACTACTAAGTATATCTTAGTATACAAAACATTATCAAAGTTTATTAATAGTTTAAAAGGTAAACTGTTTTGTTATTTTCACGCATAAATAACTATTCTTATATTATCGATAAATATAGTTAGAAAAAAATATGTTTATTAAAAAAAGTTTTCTGACTTGTTTTTATTTAATTATTTACTAGTTCTATCAAATACAATTTATCATAAACTGATTTTCATTTATGAAAATCGTACCAACTTTTTTATTTGGAGTTTTGACTTGAGGAATAAAGTTAATGAAGGGTTCCACTAAACCATAGAGCTCATCTGTTATAGTAATCAAAATTAAAACGTGACATTTCAAATAAAATTTTAGACTGTTATTGTATGAGCTCACTAAGGTCAACTTGTCAAATCAAAAGTGTTTTAAGTTTTTGTAATTAACTTTTAAAATGATAAGAACTTTCTTGAAATACAAGTACTAAAAAAGTATAAAAAATATAAAACTCACTTAGTAAAATTTTACTCATGCTTATTAGAAATAAAATAAACTATTCTATGTATAAGAATCCGAAAAAGATACTTCTGCAAAAATTTCTTTTGAAAGTTAAAGAATAAAATTATTTAAGTCTCAAATAATTAGTATATTAGAAATTCCTAGAAACTAATATGTGATTATGTTTTATAAGATTTTATAAGATATAAGATTTATGTTTTATAAGCAAAATAGTATCTAAACTATTAATAAACTGTCATAAAAACTTTACATTTCAAGATCTTTATTTATAATAAACTTCTTATTATAGAAAAAATTACAAAAAATTGTTAAGCTAGTTTAGTTACATAGTGGTTTAAAAAGCAACTACTAGCTTGCTAAACAATTTTTATCTCTAAAAGTAAAAAAAAAATATGCGTTTACTAATTATAACTAAATAATACTTTCAAATATTTGTTAAAAACTTTCGTTAAGTTTAATAACTTGAATAATGAATTTGCTAATACAATAGGTTTTTTCTCAAGTATTTAAGGACATAAGTAGAAGCGCATTAAAATTTTATAAAATAGTATCTATTAAAAACCGAATTTTAAGAAAAAAAAACAAACATGAAAAAGCTTTGAGTGAGTTCAAAAACACTATTTTAGTATAAATGAACTTTATCAGGTTAATCATTTGTTGTAAAACTTATATAGTTTGTTATCAAATGAACGATGATTAAGATAAATATACGTTACTATAAACTAACTAACTAATAGAATGTTTTTTAATAGTTTAAACAAAATGTTTTATTGGTTGCAGTTTTCAAATAACAAATAAAATTTGTAACAAATATTATAGTAAACTAGTACTTACTATCTTATTTTATGATTTTTTAATATTTTTTTATAATTAAAATTTGTATAAAATGAAATTTAAACCTCCGCATTAACTTGGGCTTAAAAACACTTCAAATTAAAATTCTAAATCTGATTTTTAGTTTTAACTCTTGCAGATGAAGTTTTTATTATTATAGCTATATTTATGCAGTTCAATCAGTTTAAAAAAAAAAAGTAAAAAAAAAAAACAAAGTTACAGCCTTTTTAAACTGGTTTTAATATTTTATCTCTGTCTGGCAGTAATATTTAATGATACTATACAATGTATTTAAAAAAATGTATATAATAACACTTAATAACTCTCTTTCTAGATGTTTCTGAATACTTTTTTATGACAAAACTCACAAAACATATGTTATAAGTTGATATTGAAGCAAATAAAAATTAGCAAATACAAAAGCTTTATAAAATATTTTCAAAATAAAAACTATTTAAAGTTATAACTAATAAAAGTTATACAACAGAACAAAATACAAATTGTAGTTTACTGTTTCTTTTTAAAATGTTCATTAATAAACTAACTGCTTACTTGAAATACTAATTATTTTGAATTTATTTTCTTAGTTAATTAGTTCATTCAATACTAATTTTAATTTGTATTAATCTCAGTTTAAATATTTAAGTGTAATTAATTATTATGTTTCAAGGAGAGATTTAGATTAAGTGATTAAAAGTTAAGTTTATTCATAACTGTTGTAAAAACGGATTACTGGTTAAGCCTTAAAGCACAAATAATAGGTAAATTACTTTTATTAATTTTGGATTATTTATACTAAATATGAGCAACAATATTAATGCAATCACTTAGGAGGTTGTACTTACAACGACTCTATTTAAGAATTTGCTCAATATATTTAGCCTTTTACATAAAAGTTTTAGCAAACAACTATAACTAAGTCTAAACAAACTTTAAAGTTTTTCAAAACTATTTTGAAAATAACTTATTAATTTGATATTTTTAAAATCAAATTAATATTGTCTACAAAAAAAATATTTAATTTATTTAGCTCTGTAGTTTTTTCGACACAATAATATTTTCAATTCATTTTAACTACAATGCTTGCTAAGTTTCTAACTACAAAGCTAAATATGTTTAGCATGTATTAATTAAAAAAGTTTAAAAACTTATAATCAGTAAAAATTTTAAACTTATTCAACAAAAAAAAGTTTAATAAATATCAATAATAAATTAAACATATGGAATAAAAAAAAAAAAAAGTTACAATAGTTAAAATGACATTAAAGAAGTGGAAAAGGTAAAAACTTTCAAAGCATCGCCACTTCAATTGTATCAATTAGATTAAATATTTCAAAAAAAAAAAGTCAAAGTGCTTTTAATAACTGCGTAAAACTTTATAAATTTTAAAAACAAAAAAGAAAGCTTAAATTTATACCAATCATATTATATGTTTCTAGTAATATTTAGAAATTTGTGTAGAAATTGCCTAGAAGAAAAACCTTATTTTTTTAACATCTAATGTCATTAATACCAAACATTATTTAGAAGTCAACTTTAATAGCATGGAATATAAATATAAAAAATTTCTAAAAAATCAAATTATTATTAGCGTCAAATTTTTTAAACAGTTAAAAATATATAAAAAATAAAAAAGGCAGACAAGTACTCTTAACTATTAAATGAATCTATAATTTAAAATATACAATACAACCATTTAAATAGCACTTTTTCCAAAATATAAACTAACCGATAAAAATAACTAATTTACTTAAGATAAAAAAAAGAACTAAAAGTAAAACAAAAATGAAATTACAACTATCAAAAACATAGCATTTATTTTACTATTTATAGAAATATTTGGTTTCAACCTACACTAGTCCTTACATAGTTTGAATATAAAAGAAAGATCAGTTACACAGAACTTATAAACTGACATTAGAAAAGAAATTCATAATATCAAAAAAAAAAAAAGCTTTAAGTGTTTTATATAAAATAAAAAAATTTCTTTATTAAATTGTATAATTTACTTAAACTTTTGGAGATGCCTTTTAATGTATTACAAATTACTTTTTTTAAATTGGTTAAGTCTAAGAGAATAAAAAACTAAAAAAAAAAAACTTTTTGAGTTGTTTGAAACAAAGAAAATAAAATATCATGCTTATTAAACTATAGTGAAATTAAAAAGTATAGTTCTTTTAATTAAAAGATAGTAAAATTGGATTCAGATCAAAATTTTTAACAATACTTACATTCGAATCAGTTAAACTGTGTACTTAATACTTTAAAAGATAATTAATTACTCGTGTCTTTTTTCAGGTTAAAACTAAAAAATACAGCAAGTAGTTTGTTGGATGGGGTAATGGCGCACTTGCCCCACCTACAAAAAAACGTTTTAGTTTTGCTTTTGAAATAATTTTCTTTGAAACTTCACTTTAGATTATGACCACTATGCTTAAAAGTTATGAACATTTTATGTTCAACTTAACGCATTTTAGGATAAATAATCATGTGCATATGAAATTATATTGTGCCTATGAAATTTCGATACAATACTAAGCTGAAGTTTAATAGAGTTTAGTTTTTTAGATGTTCTCTTTGTTCTCATAAAACACCAAATTTGTATCTGAATATTATAACTGTTATAGCGACCTTAATTTTACAAAATTTCCTCTTAATATTCTTAAAATTTAGAAAAAGCACAACTTAAAGTTTCGATTTAGCTGTAAATTTAGAAATTGAAATCTTTGAAAATATTAAAGTTAATGATAAAAACATCAGTTGACGATATCAGAAAAATTAAATTTCCGTCTAAAAATATCGGCCGTTCAAGTGACACTAACTTTAGAAATTTTTGTTATGGTGTTCTTAAAATATATAACCGTACAACTAAAGTGAATTTTTTCAACTAAAAATGTTTTAATAATTAGAATAATTTGAAAAAACTAACTGTAAGTAACTGTTGACAAAAATTGTTCATTGAAATATTAATAATATTCTTTTATATAGTAATAACACTTTTAACATAAAAGCTTGTAGACTGTTAAATGTAAGTGTAGTAATTAAAAAACGTTATCTAATTAGCTTCAAAAAAACAAGCTAAGAAGAATTTTTTTAAATACAAGAAGTTTAGTTTGGGTAAGTATAGCAT
This sequence comes from Thalia democratica, assembly GCF_965202585.1. Taxonomy (NCBI): domain Eukaryota; kingdom Metazoa; phylum Chordata; class Thaliacea; order Salpida; family Salpidae; genus Thalia; species Thalia democratica. Next base: position 69,524,558 of record NC_139165.1, read on the forward strand.
TTTCTTTATATAATAAAGGTAAAACTAAAAGCGAATAGTCTTTAATTTAGGACTTTTAGATTTGTTAATAATATTTGCTGAAAAAAATAGTTTCTTCATAAAAATGGGTTTCATACACTTCTTGTTTAAAGCATAGTTTACTATACTCAAATTTAATAACTCTCCACTTTCAGAAAACTAAATAAATATCTCCTCAATTCTTTGCAAACCCTAAAACATTTAGTGTAAGTTTCAAATCTAACGAAAATTAAGCCTGAAGAATTTGTTTGGCTCTTCAATCGAAACACTAGAATGTCTAGTGTAAGTTTGAAATTTCTCATGGAATGTATCTTGGTACCCATTATGGCCCCTTTACTAAACACGGCCCTCTTTTCAGCTTATCGCCACCTTACGTGCCAAGATGGTTAACTTTGAGATAGCTTAAAGCTTTTAGAAACATAATCAATTTAAGCTGTTTATTTAGAAAAAAATAAGTTCTAAACAGTTTATTTTAGTTTTGAGTAACTAACTCGGTTTTTGTAAAAAACTAGATATGTTTGTCTAGTAAATAATACACGTTAGTCCTTTAAAATGCTGGCTTAAATCATCGCTTTTATAACATTTAAAAAATAATAATTCAAATATTTTAAAACTTAACACAGATCGAATTACATTTTGAGCATAATTTAATCTAACTGAAATTACAACTATAGATAAATAATAAATTTTTTTATAAAATTGTGACTAAAAGTTAGATTTTTAAAATTGATAACCAAACAGCTGACTTAAACGAATAAAAAATATTTTTTGTTTTTACGTACTATATTTTAGTTCAATGCTCTTTGAAAAGCTTTTGTAGACCAATCTTGTTACAATATAGGTAAGGAATATTTATATGTTATTCCATACTTTAGAGAAAGCAGTAATATCTTATGAATATCTAAGTTTTACTACAGTTCTTATTGAGAAACATAATTTTCTAAAACAAGAAACAAGTTCAAATTAAGATAAAGTTTTGATCATACCACAAGCTTTCGATAGACTGAGGCCTGGCCTGATTTTATTGAAACTTGTCAGTAATTTGCGACCGAAAAAAAGTTTATTGAAAGCTTGTAGTGGTATAATCAAAACTTTATCTTAATCTGCAATAATTTTGAAAGCAGTAATTACCTTGCTCTTGTACTTAAAAGTCTTTGGCTCTGATAGACTTTCGTCGACGTTTTTAAAAAAAACATGAGTATTACAAAATATACATAATGAAACGTTCAGTAAGTTAACAATAAACTAAAAGCTGTTTGAATATTATGTTATGAACTTGAAGGATTTATTTATTGAAAAATTAAAACTAGTGTTTATTAGTGTGTTGGCAAACTGTTCTTGTATAAGTACAAAACTTTTTACTCTTACTAATATAATTTAACTGGAATTGAAAGAAATTTTTATTTACGAAGTTCTGCTTGTTTAACTTTATTAAGGTGTTTATTTGAGATTAGGTGTTTTATTTGCAAGGAATATTGTAATCCTTAATTTAAAAGGAAAGCCTTAAAACTAATTATAAACTAAAACAATAATTTTAAAAAACACATTTCTGACTCGTCATCAAATATATAACTTATGTAAAAATATAAGACTTGTTTGATAGGGAAAACTTTAAAAGTGTATTGTTGTGAATAGTAGCAAAACTTGTTAAAATTCTTATATGATGGCAAAATTACATTAACTATTGAACAAGTTGTTGTTAAAATAAAACAATTTTAACCAAAAAACACATAATCATTATTTTAAGTAAATCATATTTAAAACAAAAAGTTCTATGCTATATATAAAAAGAATACAAAACCCCTTGTCAGCGTTTTAATACAGTTTATTAAGTAAAAAGTTAAATTTATTTTGTAGTCTTCGATTATACCAAAATAGTAAATTTTACTAAAATCATAATATTTTTTTCAACCAAAAAACTACCATTATTACAAAAAATTTCAGCATCAAAGGTATAAATGCATGCTCGATTGAAACTGTGGTTTTGAGAATAAATGCTATTTAAATGTTTTAACAAGTTAAATAATGAGTTTTAAACAACTAAAACTAGTTGTTAGGCCTTTACTATATCAAAATTGAAAATTTTTAGCTTTATTTTTCTTTCAATAGTTACAATAACAGTAAATCAACTATTATAGCTTTATTAATGAAACTATACTTATTACTTTTTAATATTATATTGTACATGATTTTTTAAATTTTCTAAAATAATTTTCTAAAACAAAATATTTATTTTTGTGACTTCATAACATCTTCTATATCTTGCGGGTGTTTCGGACAGTTCAGTGTCGCCACTAGCGGTGTCTTTCCCCCTTGCCTTATTATGACGTCATCTTCGATCCTGATTCCAATGCCGCGGTATTTTTCATTTATTTTAAAGTCGTCATTACGGAAATACAAGCCTGTTGGTAGTGAAAAAAAGGCTGTTAATTATTTAAAAATGTTTAAAATTGTAGACTAAGTTATTGTTTTACTTATATAACTGCCTAAACTAACTACAATTGACGTTCTTAGTATAAACTCTTTTTTTTAATACTTAATTTAAGTTTATAAAACAATGAAACAAAACTGTAAAGAAGAACTAAAATACCACACTTATTATTTAAAGAGATTATTTTTCATTTACATCATTATAAGCAACTGTAAACTCAAACCTACTTAAGAAAAAAACAAGTCTAAAATAACTACTATTACATCATTATCATTATCAAAAACCCTAAAACAAGCTGGTTAGGAGCCAATGTGATTGTACAATTTTTTATAGAATAAATATCACTAACTATTTTATTTTGTTTAGTGCAGTGTTTTAAAAAATTGTGGACCTTTGCACAGTAGCGGCAAAGAAATTTCGATGAATTGAGAAATTATATCAAAAAAATAAAGGAGCTAAAAATAAATATTTTTACTACATAATAAAAAAATTGTTTTATCAAAACTTGCTTAATAGCTAAACACACACCCCACCCGAACAATTAGAAAACTCAAAGCAGTAAGACTTAACAAAAACAAAATTAATGTTTAAAACATATTGAAAACCTGGTTCAACAGTGACGACCATGCCGGGGGCGAGGGGAGTCTGCCTGGACACGAGAGAAGTGTCGTGAACGTCCATTCCCAACCAGTGACCAACGTGGTGTGGACAGTACACGCGCATCATCTGTTTAGTTCATGAATTGTAGTTATAGGTATAAATAGCAAATATAAATGTTTAAAGTTTGTACTGACTAGATAGAGAGAATACATATTGATATGAACTTTTTGGCTTATAATAAAAACACATGACCTAACTGAGCAACATTAATATATCAGAAAAACTAAATACGATAACAGTTTGATAGTTCTAATGTGAAGCTTTTTAACAAAGAGGACCATAACATTTTATAAAACAGTTAACATAAACACTTAAAACATATATTTCGATTTTTTAGTTTAAATTGTGAAAAATATTCGAACGAAAGCAAAAATTAGACATTAAGTATATTGTTTTTAACCATCTTTACTCCATACGCAACGTCAACAAAAAAGTGTAAAAGTAAGAATACCTGAAAGATTTGTTTAGCAGTGGGCTTTTCCAAAAACACATCGGTTTTTTCAAGTTCCTGCGCGAACAAATGAAGCATTATGCCGTATACAGTATCCAGATTTTTTCCTTCCGTACATATAGAAATACAAGCCATTTGCACATTTAAGACAATTTGGTATATTGTCAGCTGTTCGGGTGTGAACCTGGTTTAATTTGAAACGCAGGCTGATTTATAAGGATTGCTTGAGCTTAAATTAAAAAAAAAAAAAAGGAAACATTATTTTACTCAAAAAATTTGAAATTGTGAACAAAATACAAACTTTCCATTGACAGGCCAAGTGCGAGTTATATCAGCGCAGTACCCATTGAACTCGCAACCGGCATCGACAAGCACCAAATCTCCGTCTTCCAATTGCCGGTTGTTGTTTATATAGTGAAGTGTGTTTGCACTGAAAAATTTTTACTTAAAAATAAAGAAAAAACTTAAACTTTTTTTTTTGACATAAACATTTATACTGTTTTTGTCGCTTTTTTGTATGTAACGTTTCAATTTAAATAATCTTAAACTTACTTAAAAACAGCAAAAGTTTATAACTGACGAGGCATTGTTAAAATATCATAAACAAAAAAACTTTTGAAAGAATGTTTTACAACATCTAGAAGTTAATATTAATTGTTATAAAGCAATAGAAAGAAAACACAACAACAACAACAACGAACCGACTACCGCCGGCAACAACGGGTGGATAAGCGAGCATGCCGGCTCCCCTCAACTTGCACTCGCAGTCAATGATGGCGTGCAGCGATCTCTCGTTCATTCCCGCCTGCGTCGTGCTCATGCTGTGCTTTATTGCCTGTTTTGTACTGGTGATGAATATTTATTTTTAATATTTTAAATACTTAAGAGTTGAAATTTCTGTTTTGACTTTTGAGGAAATTTTTACTTTTAAATTAAAAAAATTTAGTTCTGTGCAGTGAAATCCATTGATAACATTTAACAAGTAAATGAAAAACAAGAATCCTTTTTTAAATTTAATGATTTATAAAAAAATAAGAAAACTTTAGGTTGTGACAACGTTCAGCTAGAAAAAAAAAGTTGAGAACTCTTTATATGTAATATAGGTACATAAAAACCATACATTAGGCTTTATAAAAACTAAGAACATTTTATACACATAAACTAAAAACATTTGTTGACTAAAATTAAGAGTACAACTTTACTAAAACTACTTAAACAGTAAATTTAAAGTATATTACAAAAATTTAAATGGTTTAGTCAACGTCTACATTTTAAATTCTAACAATTGCCATTTATAAGGTGTACTGGTTGTTTTAATACAGTTAAAGTTTAGTTTTTAAAAATAAAAACGACATTCTATTAAATAATAGACAATAGAAGGTAAGTGATTAACTAAAGTAAATCAATACCGTACTTCTCCTGATATGTGGCAAGCTTCGTTTAAAAGTTGAAGCTCACTTTCGCTTTTTATAACTCGAAAATTGTGTATCTCCTTCTTTATACTTTTAACTGGCCGCTTTTCCGTCATAACACCTTCTAAAAATGGTCTGCAATTAGATTTACAACAGTTAGCTAAATTTAACTAAAATAATTTATTTATAATTCGACTACGTTATTAAAAATTTTAATTTTTTTAAAGACATTTTGGTGTATGTATTTGAAAACACGTTTAAACGAACAAGTTTTAAGTAAAAATTTAAAATAACTTAACTTTTTAACTCTTTGTTATTTCTTGTCTAATTAAATACCATTGTTGGAGTGTTAAAATACTAAAAAAAATTGTTTTATATTAGAATGATTTATAGAAGCCATAATTCTCGGAAAATTTAATTTCTTGAAAGCAAAATACATTTAAAAAGTTGCTACAGTAGTGTATTTTCTCTAAAAGGGTACTTGGTTAAGCTTGATGTTTATTTTGAGATAACAGCTTAATTTTTACTAAATATTTTTAGGTTTAGGAATTTTTTTTTTAAATAACATTGTAAAAAATTAAAAACAAAACATGTAAGCAATTCATAAATAAATAATATTTTATAATTTTAAACTTATTTAAGTTACACAGTATTACAAAAAAAACAACGTTGGTTTAAATTAATAAATTACATAGATTTATAGAAAAATCTTCTTACTTTCCTTATTAAATGTACTCCTTAAATAAAAAACTTATTATATTTTACAGCTTTGAACTATTGTTTCTCTAAAAACACTTAGACATAATTAAAAGGTTATATAGAAAAAAAAACTGCATATAACTTTAATTCCAGGTTTTTAAAGTTGAAAATGTAGTTTGAAAACTACAATTATATTTAAACGAATGACTAAAAACTTCCAAATAAACAGTACCTCAAATGCTGAGCAAATGTTTTGGTGTTCACACACTCCTGGTAGTCACACCAAACTACATGGTCGCTAGATTTGTACTTGCTTAAAAGTTTTGATAAATTTTCAATATCGTCTGCTTCGTTTACTCCTGTAATACAACTTATTTAAAACTTTGCTTACTTTAACAAAATTAAGAAATTAAAAAACAACACCGAATTTATTTCCTTTATTTCAAGCTCACAATTTTTTTAAAGAACTATAAATCAATATGCCATAAATAGTCTTAATTTGTAGCACTTTGTTCAGACGTTCACATAATTTTTCAAAAAAAAAAAAAGAAACTAACCAGTCTAAAATTAAACTCGTTTATGATTCTCACTAAATATATATCTTCTTTTTTACGTATTATACTTATAACTAACACTATATACAGCATGATTAATTATAATTACGGAAAATTTACAAAACACTCTTAAATAAATAAAAAACATAATAAAACATTTCAATCCTACATGTTATAAACTTATTCAACACGTACTTTAAAATCTCTATAAAATATACTCATTATAGTAATTAGAGAAGCCTGCTGCATAACTTCGCTTGCAGTATAAGTTTGCTATTTATAAAAAAATTGATTAAAAATTAAATTAAAAAACTTTATTGTTGTAAATTGATATAATTTTCTTCAACTAAATTTGTCAGAAAGTATTTTTAAATTTTGAACATAAATGTGCTGTTTAAATACATTAATAAAAAATAAGACAACATTTTTTTGCTTAATGTAAGTTCAAAATCAGATCAATTAAAAAAAAAGTATAAAGAAAATGAGAGAAGATATTTACTGTGCAGCTAAACTTAACTTTCACTTTTAGCTCAGTTCCTAGTCCAAGACGAAAAGATCTCATACCAAACGAATCTAATAGTAGTTTTGTTCACACGTTCGAATGCTGTTGCTCAAACAGCTATACAGGTATTAGACACTTAGTAATGAGAATCAGGGAATATATTTCGAAATAGGTTTTAAATCATATTAACAATCAAACAAAATCCGTTGATTAAATGAGAATGCTATGAAAAAATAATCAATAGCAGAGTACTTGATAAAGAACTCGATCAGTGCAAAAAAATTACAGTCTGGCAAATTTTGGAAAATTGAGAAAAAAATTTCTTAATGTTGTTGATCAATTTAAAATTGAAGCTATATTTGTACACATCTACAAACAAATTTAAAAAAAAAAGAATTTGCTTGAACAGTTTAGTTAAAGTCGGTTTTAGAGAAACAAACATTTAGTTGATAAAAAAACCATAAAGCGTTCTTTGAAAGTAAAAAATGACTGTTACATAAAAAATAATTTTGTTTCAAAAGAAGCAAAAAAGACAAACTAATTATACTAAAAAATCAATTTAAAGTATTTAATAGCTGGTAAACAGTTTTCTTCTTATTTGGGTTTAATTCCCATCCGAACAATTCAAACACAATCATCTCACATAAAAATTATTTTCCAAATGATCAATTCCTAAGAAGGTTTTGAAGGTTTTTTTTCTATCCAGACAATTACCCTTTAATTTCGATCAACTCCAATCCAACATACTGTAATCCAGTTGAAATTTCTCAAAATCAATTTCCACCGAACCAATTGCAATTTCTTTCCAAATTATTTCTACTCAAATACTTATTTATGAGTTTTCTTTAACATATAAAATAATTGGTTAAAATATTCGAATTTCATTTAATCCCAGATAAATTTTATATGGTATTAAGTAGTTTGGGAGATTGACTTTTATACTTACTTGATTTATGATTTATGTCTGTTAGGTTTCAGAGTATGAATTGAAAGTAGTTATATCAAACAGTTCGAATTTATTAAAATATTCTGTTGAAATATTTAGAACTATACCATAAAACGAATTAAGATTTATCTTAAATACCAGCAATTTTAGTAAGCTAAACCCTGAAACTGGTTGCATTTATTTAACTGATGTACGTACGTAATTCTTTATTAAAACTTACCTTAATTTATCATTATGAATATTAAAGCTGCACTTTTTAGGTTTTTAAATAACATAAAATATGCTTTAATATTAGTTAAAAGCTTGTATATTTAGATGGGAATCGATCAATTGAAAACAACTTGGATGAAAAGTAATTAGATAAAAATTAATTTTGTTTACAACGTGTTAAATTGAAGCTAATTCAGATGGGAATTGACAAGCTTACTGTTAAATGAATGGAAATAGGTTTTGATAGAAAACGATTGGCTGTGAAGTTTTTTAGAAAGAAAAAGTTAGATGTCAATTGATTATGAATAGGATAAATAGTATAGCATCTTTATCATCCTATATCATCAACTAAAGAAAATTTTTATGAAGAACAAGTAAATAGCAGTGGTCTACTGGCTCAACAAACAAGTGTATTTTTCCTTAAATACTTTTGTACTTTATGTAGCAGAAAGGATATTCTAAATGTATGTTAACCTTTGCAGCTTAGATAAATTAAATTTTTGGATGAAAAGTAAAATTAAACAAGAAAAAATTTTGTAAAAATATTTAGTACTACAGTATCTTTACTTTTAAAAGTACAATAATTAAATTTAACGTTTTTCTAATAGATTTATTACATGCTGTACCATCTGAATGTTAGTTTTAATATCATTTTAATTGTTCTAAAACAACTTACTATATGTCATTTCAGCTCAAATATATCTTTCAAACTAAAAGTTTTGAAGCAAATATCGTTATTCAATCCTTTTTAATAAAAACTAACCAGTTAACCAAGTTGTTCCATCAACACCAGACCTTGGACCATGCCACAGTTCGTTTTTAACATCTCTTTTTGGAACTAATAGGGTTGATTTGAAAATGTGTTCATTTAAATCAGCTTCCATTACTAAGCAACTGTTTGGTTCCTAAAAATTTACCGTGTTTGTTTTATACTAAAAAAAATCTAAATGGTTTTTCAGTTTGTAAACCTTTATAAATGAATGATTTTACTTTTTTTTTTAAACTAGATATAGCTCTTAATATCTTTTATCATTAACCTAAGTAATAAAAACTAAATAATTATTATTGACCCATGATCTAGAACTCAGATTAAAAAAGATCTGAATTTTGGAAAGAGTAAAAGTCTACTTTTTAATAAAGATAAAACGTCAACTATTTAGTTTTCTTTTCATAACTTTTTCAAAAGTTGTCATCTAAATTAATAAAAAAAATTTCTTAAAAATACATATCCTCTACGCAAACCATTATGCACAAGCAAATTCACAGTATTAGATACTTATACAAAAAATAATTGATCTGTGTTGTACAGGTTTACAAAGATCTTTTTTTTTAATTGCAATAGAAGTAACAAAAGTTTTTAATAAAAACTTAAAAGTAAATTTCAATTCAGATTTTTTATTCAAAATGCTTTTTTTAAGTTAGATCAAAAAAAACATGTTGATTGATCTATAGTCACTTTGCGTGCTACTTTTAATGACAAAAAGAAAACTTTCTGTTGTATCTAAAATTTCAAATGAAAATTTAGATTTTCAAATTAGCTAATTTTAGTATACTTTAATGACCGTTTTATAAAGAAGCTATGAAAATTATAAAATTAATAAATATTTATCTAACTTATTTAATTTATTAGCTAAAACATACTAGGCATGAGCCAAATAAAAATGTCATACTGTTGTATGTAACGTTCTTAGTATTAATTTCAAGTTACCCAGATCCAGCAGAATACCCAGATTAATTTGAAAACAAAGTAGTAAGTTTGTTTTAATTTTAATATACGTTTATTTAGTAAGTAAGTGTAAAAGCTGTATATAATAGATTTAAGCTTTAAATATTTTTATTTCAAGTAGTAGACAAATAAAAAGAGTAGAAAAAATCTTTGTGTTTTATAAAAATTAGTAACTCACTAAATCAAAAAAATTGAATCTTGATTAAAACTTAAAACTTTTGAAGTATCTAATGCTGTAGATTTGTTTGGTATCTAATTTGGTGAGATTACTTTTTCAAAACTCCTTACTTATTTTCTTAATTTAATTGATCCGAATAGACTTTTAGAATGGGAAGAGTTCATAGCAAAAAAGACTAGATCTGATATATCACCAATAAAAATAAGTGTAAGTATATTGTAAAACTAACCAGAAAACCAGTAAGATATAAAAAATTAGTGTTTTGATGAAATACGTATGGAATATCTTCACTCATATACTGTAACTCATTTCCACTTAATATTACTAAATGTTTGTTTCCTTCAGTCTAAAATATTATACAAAAAATAATAATATTTCCAACAAGAATAAAATTCAAATAATTTTTAATTTAATTAAATATAGCAATGAAGAAATTATACACTTAAATTTTTTAATAACTTATTCAAAAACTTCAAGCTCTTAGGTAGCAGCACATCGACTAATACTAGTAAGTTGTTTTAAGTACAATCGATGTTTTTTTTCTCGATAAATTGTAGCAGCAATTAATTAGTTTGTAAAAGTTTTGTATACAAAATTAGTCAATATTTTTTCTAAATATTTATTTGTTTATTATTAAGCGATTTATTCTTTTACTAATCAAATAAACCTCTACTAAATGTTTTTTTAAATACATATAGTCATGCTACAACAAAAGTAAAATTACAAAAATATGTTTTTAGTATAATAAACAGGATTGCCAAAAGTTTTTGAGAAATTTCTTCCAAGTTTTCTGAATTCCTTCCATGTTTTCGAAAATACAAGTTTTTGAAACTATTCTTATTATAAGTATTAGTTCAAGGTAAAAAACTGTCTTAATTAGTATAACAACAATGAAAAGATATTGTAAAACTACTTTAAATGTGTTTCTTAATAAAAAATTGAATAATAACAAAAAATGTTTATCTACATGACTGACTTGACTAAAATGTCTTTAAAATTCCAGGATTCTAGGTTTTTTGGTAACCCTGAATAAAGAAGGCAAGAGAGTATTTAGAACTTTATATCTATCTGTAAATGTAAGTAAAATTGTATAATATCTTACTTTTAGTTTATGAAGTAGTTTTAGTCTTCTACCTTCCAGCTCTTTTTTAGTTATTCTAGGTGTAACTTCATCTAAAAAAAGAAGTAGATTTAGATAAACCAAAGTTTAACCTTTATATTACTTTTTTCTTACTAAAACAACAATTAAAATTATTTAGGTTGTAGTAAACAAACTTAAAATACATAAATTATTTTTTACAATGCTAATTGTAAATTTTTATGAAATTTCCAATTGATGCAAATGTTTCGAAGCATTTCTTTCTAAGTTACTTGTATTTTATGGTTAATTTAGTTTTTTACCTTGCACAGTGGGCCTTGAACTAGAAATAGCAAAAAATAGAATTTTGGAATTCTATTTAAAAAAAATGTTGGTAGAAAGACAAGATTCTAGCTAATTCAATGCTTAAAACTGAAATAAAAAATTCCATCTTTAACAAAAGTTATGCCAGTTAGCATAAGGAAATTTGAAGGGTTTTGATTAGTTCATATTTTGATGATTTAAAAACTTGAAAATAAACGATTTAGAAAAATATATTTAAAAACTACTTTAACATTAATATATTTAATTGCTGCTTTTTTAGCTAGAAAAGGTACTTTAAAGATTAATTTAATAAATCTATCTAGAATTTTTATCAAAACATATATTTTTTTTTAGTGAATAAAAAACAAAAATAAGAAAGTATGTATTTTTTGCATGTTTTTTACTGACATTCTTGTAAACTTTCTAAAATTAAGAAATTTTAGCGCACCTTAAAAAAGTATGTATATATTTTTTTAATTCTCAAGTTTAGTAAACAAAAAAAATTAACAAAACGTTTTTCAGGTACGTGGTTTTTGAATAAAAAGGAAGCATTCTAAATAGAATTATCTAATGTATTTATGAAAAACCCTATAGAACCTGTTCTAAAAATATTGGTTAAATAAATCTAATATAAATACTTCCTTTTTGCTACTTAAATTTCATATTTATTATCTAATAAACATCTACAAGCTGTTGAAAATCAAAACTAATTTAAATATTAGTTAAATTTGCCTAACTTTGATTTTCAAACAAATACATTTGTAATATGAAAAAACGCATAGGGCAAAATCATTATTTAAGGGCTACTAGTTAAAGTGCAATAAATTTTGTTCTATAAGAAATTTTTTTATTTAGTTCGGATTGTTTAACAGATATAACTTTAAACTACATCAAAAAAATATATTTGTTAAGATTTAAAGGTATGAATTAATTTTAAAAAAAATTTCCTATTTCCGGTTAAACGCTATTTGGGCCTATTGTGCCTTGGTCAATTTTTAATAACAGCTTTTAAAACTAGCACTGTATTAAAAAAATGATAGTTAAATAACTAATAGCTTTTTTTGGACTATCATTATAAACATTCTTAAAAACTTTGTACCAAAAAATTTTTTTTTGATAAACAACTTCAGCAAGAAGTTTTAAAAGTACAAAATTTACAACTTTATTCACTAACTATGTATTCCTATATTTTTCTATAGTAATTAAACAAACAATTTTTGATGTCTCCTAAAATGCAGGTAAAAATATTCATAACAAAAAGATAGTTTGAAAATAAAATTATCAGTTCATTACATAAATATTAGTTAAATAAAAAAGGTAACTTTGTTTATTTGTTGATTAATAAAAAAACTCAAATCTCATACTATAGCTAATATCAAATTATGACCTATAAGACTAAAGAAGAATAAGCGTATTATTAGTTGTTTTTAGTTTGGAGCTGTCAAAATAACATAAAAACTGTCAAATTATACTGAAGTGTCTTAAAAAGTTTAATGGTTTGCTGAATACCAAATTTTAATAGAAGATCGTTTGAAATATAAAGACTTTTTAATTAAAATTATATGTCAATACAACTGTAGACAATAAGTTTACGAAGCTTATAAGTTAAGGGCATAGGGGGGGTAAACACCCTTTTTTAGTTTTTGATCTTATTTTATATAGTTTTTACTAAGCTACAAGATGCTTTTTACAGATTTAAAAATTTCAAAATAATTTTTGAGATATAGCCGGTCAAAGTCGGAGCCAACAATAGGTTTCTTATGGGAGGCGCAAACTAAAACGGCAAAAATAGACTAATTTACTAAAAATCTATCTTCTCCTACGTTTTTTGAGATAACTACCTCAAACTTTCAGGTAATGTTTCTAAATACTGCAAGGAACATTTTCTGAAAATTTGAGGTAGTTATCTCAAAAAACGTAGGAGGAGATAGATTTTTAGTGATTTCTAATTATTTGCCGTTTTAGTTTGCGCCTCCCATAAGGATCCTATTGTTGCCTCCGACTTTGACTGGCTATATCTTAAAAAGTATTTTGAAATTTTTAAGTCTGTAAAAAGCATCTTGTAGCTTCGTAAAAACTATATAAAATAAGATCAAAAACCAAAAAAGGGTGTTTACCCCCCACTATGCCCTTAATAGTTGATTAATTTTCACTCACTAGATTTTATCAATCGAGGATGAGTAAAACTAGAAGGTTGTCCAAGATCTCTTTCCCATGGCTTCTGTGTACTCTTGAAATTATGATGCACACTAAATCTTTTTAAATTACCATAACTTGCTAGTGTTTTAAATAAACTACCAGAAGAAAACTTTTTCATCTTATAAATAATGTCCTTTGAACAAGTTATTTAAATATACTTGAAATTTTAAGTAAAATATGAATGTAATGATTAACCACTACAAAAATACATAATTAAAAAATAAGATAACTTTATGAATTATTTAGTTTGGTTATAAACCTTTACAGAACACCTTTATAACAAGTATACTTTAAAACACGTAACATTAAAATGTTTGAGGCTCTGATTCAATTATTTTTTACTACTTTAGAAAGCTTACTCAGGATTGCCAAAGATTTTTAGCAGCTTTTTCCAATCAAGGTGTTCTTTTTTTTTCGAAAGTACAAGTTTTTTGTCCAATTTTAGCGTAAAATTAAGTTCAAGGCAAAAAATTGTCTTATATAGTATGAAAATATTGGAAAGATACTGTAATGCTACTTTAAAAGTATTTTATAATAAATAAAATTCTAAAAAATATACAAAAATAGTATAAGATAGATTTTTTTGATCAAAATTTTATCTTACATGTGAAATTTTTCCAAACTGTAGATTTAGTAGTGATTTTTGTTCAAAATTTCCCTAACTCTTTGTTTTATTTTTGCACAAATTGTCAAGTTTAGGTTTTTTGGCAATTCTGCTTACTTCATACAACAAACAAATTAAAGCTTAACAAAAAAAAATCAAAATTGAAAACTAAAAAAAGATTAGAATGGTTAAATACAACTACTACTAGTATGTTTTAAAACGATACTCTTGTTTTTTGTTATAAATATTAATAACAGTTCATTTTAGTACCATAATTTTAATCATAAAAAAATAACTCACTGATAAATTTTTTAAATTTTATTACAATACAATGTTTCACTCGTTTTAAAAAAATATGTATGAAGCACAGGAGGATTTTTCAAAACAAGGTGGTATAGCCATATAAGAGATATAAAAGTTTACAAGGAGAACGGAACCGAACTATCCAAATATATTTGGAAGCTAAAACGCAACAGCACTAACTACAACATCAAATGGGAAATTTTACACCACATAGGACACATAAGGAAACCGCAGAGAATCTGCAGGACCTGCTCCTATGAAAAAATGGAAATAGCGAACGCTGACGAGGGAAAATCTTTAAATAAAAGGAACGAGTTAATATGCTCTTGTATACACTTTAAAAAGCTTTATTTCAAAACTTAAGAGCGTTTTGATAAACAAATATCTATTTTATTTTGTACAAGTATTTAAACCAATATATAATTATGTCATAATACGATAGCCAAACTTTTTTAAACGAGTAAATTTAACTTAAAGTTTTAGTTAAAGAGATGTTTTCTTTGTTAGTTATCTACAAATTTCACAAGGCCACTAAATGTTAGTATCACTATTTTTTATTGTTTATTTTTTATTTAGTTGCTTAAGTTTTAAGATTGTATAATTATTTAATAACGTGCATTTTCCTAAATTTAGCCTAACAACATTAAAATCATCGTATGCTAGTAACTTTAAACTATAAGTTTTAATTAGATTTTACTAAGTTTTATGTTATATTTTTTTCTTTTTAACTTCTTTTATTTCAAGTTTAGCCTAATGTCTTGCTACTTGTTATTGCATAAATTTTTACAGATTTTAAACAACTGAAGGTCTTGTTTTTTTAAAACGAGTGAAACATTGTATTGTAATAAAATTTTAAAAATTTATCATTGAATCATTCTCCTTTTTTTAAGTCGAGAACTTTGATTGCAACCTTTAAAGCAAAAAGTACGCAATAAAAAAATAACAAAAAAAATTTAAACAAACAAAAGCAGCTTTAATTGTGCATATTAAATATTTTTCTTAATGTTATAAACATATTATTCTAGATATCTTTTTATTAACATTAAAAAAATTGTTATTTTAAGTTTTTAGTTGAATTTTTTAGTAACTTGAAACTACGTTATGCATAAGTTATAATTTATTTAAACCAATGCTTGAAACTTAAGGTAATGTTGGACAGAAAAAATACTATTTATAAAATAAGAATAAGGAAAGCATGAGCTTCAAATGTAAACTATCATTTTAAATACGTAAGATATATCCTTATAATTTAAAAAAGCTACTAAAAGAAAAGCAAAAACTATACAAAAAATGCAAGTTAGATCAGCAGATTACTGAAAAATACAAGCTAGTTTCAAAAGCATACGAAAAAGCTGTAAAAAATTTTGACATACAACATGAAAAAAGCTTCTGTCAAAATACTAATTCAAAAAAATTTTATTCTTTTGTAAAATCAAAGCTAAATCTATCACCTTCCTTTCCTCTTTCACTTGATGAAAATAACTTACCATTAATTTCTGACTTTAATAAAGCCTCTTATTTTAACAAATCATTCCAAAAAGTATTTAGTAAAGATTATGAAGATGAACATTTTATATTTATTGATAAGAGTTGTCCTGAAATGCAGGATTTTTTTATTAGTAATAATGAAATAATTGAATCTGTAAATCATTTAAAAGATAAAATACTCAGAACAGCAGAAAATATACCTTCGTATTTTTTAAAACGAACTATTAGCTCTCTCTTTTTTCCAATCTCGTTAATTTTTAATTGCTCTTTAGCTATATCTTTCATACCAAGGCAATGGAAAAGTACACCTATTCCAACGTTTGATTTTAAAATAAACAATGCAATTTTACCTAAAACTGAGGTATTTAAAGACCTTGGAATTTTTATTTCAGATAATTTAAAATGGAACCATTATATTAACTATATTTACCGTACTGCATCAATTTTATCTTTTCAAGTTCTAAAAAGCTTTATATCTACGGATTTGGTAATTCTTAAAAAACTGTACCTAGTATACATCCGTCCTAAGATGGAATACAACACACCTTTATGGTCTCCATATTCTATAAAAGACATCAACCAACTAGAATCTATTCAAAGAAAATTTACGAGATTAATCTTTAATCAGTCCAACATTTCATATACGTCTTACATAGACAAACTAACAAAGCTTAATATAAAAACTTTAGAGTACAGAAGACTTGAATTTGATCTAATTACTTTTTTTAAACTGATAAACAATGAAACTACTATTGATTCTCAAACTTTCTTTAAACCTTATGAAAATAATTACTCACTCAGAGGTGTTAATAGAAAATATACATGCCAATATCATTTTAACTATGTTGGTTGGCACAAATCTTTTTTCTATCGTTCGGTAAAAATGTGGAACAAATTTCCGAATGAACTAGTATCGTGCAAAAATCTTAAACATTTTCGATTAAACTTAAAAAGATTTGATTTAAATAAAATATTTACCAGTAAAATTGATAAGTGATTAGTTTTGTTCATCTCTTTAGCCATTGATTTGGTGTGTGGTATGTAGTTTATTGGTAGTTTAATCTGTAAGCTACACCTTCCCCTTATAGATTTTAGGTACTTTTCAACTTTGATTTTTTGGAAGGGCTATTGTTAATGTGCTTTGGGCTTTAGATTTTGAAATTATTGGATACTCAGTTGATTCCTAAGCTAGATTTTTGAACTGTTGCTGCCACATTTTTGAAGTGATTTTTGACTGAACTTGCTGTCATAACGAGTGGCAAATAGTAGCTGAGATCAATGTTTTGCAAGATGAAGACAGGTTCTGAAGATTTGACAGAAATGCTTGTTACAGGGATTTGTTGCTTTGGAACGTATAATTGGAGATTGGTGACTTTGGAATCGTTGAATATTTGGTTGTGAAATTTTTAGTTTATTCAGTTTGTGCCTTGTATAAGTTTTGTGTTTATGTTTATTTAATCACTTTAATTTGTTTTTTCTTTTTATGTTAGTGTCTTTCAGTTTAAGTGACTTAGGTTTTAATGCCTAGGTCCTTCGTTGGACAATAAACTTAATAATAACAATAATAATAAATATAAATAGATAAACTAAAAAGTTTTATAAGCATACTTACAGACTTTGATTAGTTTAAATCTGTCTTGTTATTTTTTTTGAACAAAAATAGTCTTCCAGCTTTCTAGAAGATAGATGTTATCTAATAAATCTCAATTTAATCTTATAAGAACTTTAACATTAATTAATAAACCTGTATGCTTGTTGCAGTGCATCAAGATTCCAACAGTTACCAATTACTTGATCAAGTAAAAATCTTATTTTCAAGTAGAAAATCTGCACTTCAAAAACAAAAAATAACCAGCTTTGCTTAGAAGTGTTAACGAGTAGCAAAACTTATTATTTTTCAAGAGGCTATTTCTTGTAGTTTTTAAAAAGTTATACAATTTTGTGTATTAACAAGTTTCATGAAGACATAAAAGTAGAAATCCAAGTTTAACTCAAACATTTATTGTGTCCAGAATATATTAATGTGACAGTTTTTGAAATTTTTTTATGTAGTAAAACAAACTAACTTTAATTTTATAAATTTATATTTAAGCAGCTTTTAATGACCTAACAGATGTAACATCCAAACTTTTTTATGAATGAAATAGAGACTTCACTAAATATGACTTAAATTTCTACAAATAAAGAGTATGAATTATCATAACTATTTAGCATAAAAATTTAATATAATATCAAATATTTATTAAGTAATGTTTTTGGTAGTGATCTCCACCATCCAGATCTAAGTGAAAAAAGGTTAGATCAGGCTGATACAGTAGATCACTAGGTTTAAGATGAAGTCAAATTTTTAATAATCCAGTATTTTTGTGAATGTATTATAGATTAACTTAAAAATTTATCAAATATCTAGCTAGTTTTAATATAGTATACACCAATTTATAGACATTTATAACCTGTTTTGATATATGAATTAATAAATTTAGAATCTATTTTTGGTGTAACACCATAATTGCTATAATGATCGGATAATATTCACCAAGTAAAATTTCATGTCCTCTTAAAGAAGTTAAAAATAATAATAGCTTTTTAGTATTTACAGTGGAACCTTGAACCCAAGCTTAAGGGAGAACTTTATGTGAAATGTGCACCCTACTGTTTTGAGACAAGTTTTATCCTTTTCACTCTAACAATGTTCACTCTTATTATATATATGATTTATCATTTATATTTGCATCAACTATTTCAAGACTATGTATTTGTCTGTTTAATTAAATTTCTTTTTTTTTTTTTCTTAATTCCTTGTTTTCAATAGTGGGTACCTTACTTATTTACATAGTTGCTTTTGAAGTTTGTACCTTATTGGTGTCCCTGCTATAATTCAAACACAACATTAAGTTTATCTGCTGCAGCACCATAATTATAAGGCAAGGTGGTCAATGGATCTTCTGATATTTCTTCCAGGTTTTCTTGCCCATTATTAGTAAAAATATAAACTTACGGTAAAAAAAGGTTTCAATAGTACAATATCACTGAAAAGATACGGTAATGCTACTTTAAATGTGTTCTATATTAAATACAACTCCAAATGATGCAAAAAAGGAATAGCTTTTATTAGTTATAATTGAAGTAGCTTTAAAAAAGTATTGAATATTTCATGTCTAACTAGCAACTAATTTTAAAAATTAGAATTGTTTTAAGTAGATCTTTCAGTTTTTGTCAGGTGTATGCAGCTGTAGCTTGTGGACCACATCTAATATTTAATTACAATGGAGATAAAAATTTAAAAAAAAAAGTAAACATAGTAATAAAAATTATTCAACTCTTTTTAAACTAATAGATCCCCTAAATTTGAAAAAAAAAATTAAATAGGTTGTTTTTAAAGTATATGGTTTGTTCATTTTCAGAGCTTGTGGTGTCTGTTTTATGTAAGATATTTCATTTTAAATTCAAATTTTACAGGAATCCTTCAGTTCTATTCAGTTCATTTGAATTTTAGAAAATAAAATTTATTTAAGAACTCATTTGTTTATCCCTAGTTTTTCAATGTTTATCTAATTTTTCTAAATTTATTATTTTAAATTTTATGGTATATATGTATAAATATGAAATATTGAATAGGCCTGACTAGTAATTTATACTCATTTGAACACAGTAATTTTTCTGTTGGGGTACATAATTCATGTGGAATATGTCCTTTCAATCCAAGAAAATTTTTGTTTGAAATGCATTTCCCTTTTAAGACTAGTACTATTAGGTACACAGCACTTTTGTATTGAAAAGAAAGATTTTTGTATGTTTAATTTTGTTGTGAGGTGTTAGGATCAAAAGCATAAAATTATTATTCATTTCATTTAAGTGAAACTGTTAAAAACATAAAAATGACACTAACAAGAACAGTAAAAAGTACAATTTTTTAAATTAAATAAATTTCAGTTGTCAGTTACAAAACATTTTGAAGCCATGGTATAGAAATGCATTAAACTAAAACTAAATTTAATAATTTCATGTAAAAATTCATGTAAAAATAATTATTTGTATCAAAAAGCATAAAAGTATATTAAAAACCCTAGGATAAATACAGATATTTTTACTTGAATTATTATTTTTCTTATATGTTTTGACCACTTGGAGTTAACCTAGCAATGTTCAAAACAATTTCAAAGTCACCATTAGGTTCCTCACACCATCAGACCACACATTAGTGTTTTTTAAAGAAAAAAAGTGCTCAAAAAGTTTGGTACTAGGACCTGGTGCACGAAGGACCTTTTGGTTATTGAGTTGCACAACACAGATATCTTTTAATGTCTTGCCCAGGACAATATGATAATTTTCTATTTTAAAGTAAACTTTTACAGCTAGAATAACAAAAATAAAAGCTGATTGTCAAAAAGCAGCAAATTTAGCCAAATATTTTTTCCAAACCTGTCACAATGCCTCAAGTTTTGAGAAGTTCTTTGTTTTTTCATTAAAAAATTCAAGTTTCACCAGAAAGCATAGCATAGTTTTAGCTAAGGGGCTTTTAGTAAAAAATTTTTTAAGTCAAAACACATTTTGTCTAATTCATTCAACTTACATGCTTAAGCATTAGATCAGCTGCAAAAGTAATTCTTAATACGTTTTTACAGCCATTTTATTAAGGCAAACTAGAAGTTATAACAATACGGCAAAAAAATTTAAGCCTCTTTTCCTAAAAAAATTTACATAAATCTTAGATCTATAACCTTAACACTAGCCCTACTTTAGATGCGTATAACAAAAGGTAATTTTAATTAATTAAAGTTAATGAAAATTAAGTTGAACATAAATTGAAATTTGATCGATCAAGTTTGAGCAGTAATCTTGCAGCAAATACAGCATTTAAACACTTTACTACTATCAAAATTCAAAATAGCTTATATAATACAAATAAGAATTTCCGACAGCGACTACCACTAAGTGCTTTTTTATAAAAAAAGCTAAAAATCTCGCGGATTTAAAGATTTGAACCAAATTTTAAACTTCCATCTACAATAGGGTAGTGCAACGCTTTTAGTCGGCGGGCCAAACGTGGGAAAATTTAATTCTTGACGAGCAAAAGTGTTTTAACTTATTTAGTTCAAAAAAAATTTCGCAGTTATTCATTTCAGTTTGATATAATAACAATTCTATATAACTTTTTTAATTATATTTAGTTTATGTTAGAAATTTTTTACGTACCTAAGACCTTTTTTTGCCTTCAATTCAAATCCTAGACTATATCGAGTAAATTTCAATACTCGTTTTAACAGGCCAAGTTGACATGATCGCGATTTTATTATTCTACTTAAGATTGTATACATTAGCGGACCGTAAATTGCCCACTAGGTTTGTCAAAATGCTAATTTTGGTATAGTAATTCAGCAACGAAGTGTAACAAACTTTTGTTTGGTTAAAGTTTAAATTTAACGTTTGAGAAATTAAAGCATATGTATTTACAAGTATGTTGCCTACACGGTGTAGTACTACTCTACTCGGCCACAGCTAGTCTACAACAAAAGTTTTGTCAGCTGGTTCTAAGCCATTTGAATGGCTTTTTTATTTTGATGAAATTTTATGTCTCTTTAAAATAAATAACAAAGGCAATGAAAGTATCTAAAAGCTACACAGAGTACGGTTTAATACACAGTGGAACAATTAATTATAATTCTTTTAGCTCTCTTACTTCTTTATTTTGTATTTTTAACTCTTTTCATATTTTTTAGAGCCTTAAATAAATTTTTAGTTAAGTCACTGATTCACCTATTTTTAAAAAAGGGTATTTTATATTTTAATACTACAAATTTACTCATAGAATAAAGTGTTATAGTATAAAACCGAGTGAAAACAATAAAATGTTTTAAGTTGATTTTTAAACTAATAAGCTTTAATTAAGCATCCAAGTTAAGTAACTTGTGAACATTATCAAAAGAAAAATTTACTAATATTTGGCCCAAAAAGTATAATTGATTAAGGAAAATTAATCATTTTGTCATGAAGGAAACTTTAGTAAACAAAGTTTCAAATTCTTTTTGCTTAACCTGAAAATATACTTAAATAAAAAATAAGATCTCAACATTATATCAAAAGCAAACATATCCAAGTATTTAAAGATAAAAAAAGACTAAGCAACAATAATAAAGTTCACATAGAAGAATAAAGTACTTACAGGTTTTGTTTGTGTCAATAATTAAAAAAATAAAAAGATTTATTAGTATAATTTTTTTTCAAATACAACGATATTGCTTAAATTTTATTCAAGGTTTAAAACCATGTTTTATGATAAATGAAAGAAAATTTTATGTTTTGTCGATAACTATTTTTGTTACCTACATAGAATGATTTTTGTGTTAACCTTTGCCATTAATACCAATTCATATACACCCTATATACGTACAACATAAAAGCTGTCAAAAATCACAAACAACTGTAATATGTTTTATACACAAGTACAGAGCAACAATAACAGAAAACAATGTCATTTTGTATAAAGTAAAGTAACTCTTGTAAGAAAAATCTGATAATCATTAAATTTATAATTTTATAAGAAAGGAAACTGTTTTTTTAAATAATTTGTACAACAAATGACAAATTTAATTTTTGATGCCTTCAATATAAATACAACTAATTGTAAAGTTCTTTGCCAAAAAACAGATGTATGTTATTTTAATTTAATTTTGTATTTTATAGGTCTTTTGTGCATTAACTTTTGTTATGTACTTCAATCGTTTTTTTTTATTGAAATTTTGTTCTAATCCTAAACACTACTATAAATAAACTATACAGTTTTTTATACTATTCTAAGTAAAAACTTTATTATTTGCATTTACCTACTTACTTTCTTAGAGCTCTAAAACAAAACGAAAACATTTATACTTTACAAATATCAAATTTTGTTTTAAACATAAAAAGTTGTTATTGTCAATCACTGTTTATGTAGTATATTCAGGGTATATACTTGTTTTTATAAATTGAATTCATATATAATTTTTTATAACAGAAAAGTTTCTAGTTAAAAATTTTTTACCTACACTTTTCTGCCGCTTAAGATGGCAGTTTTTTCAAACTAATAAAATCAAATATTAAGCACATAAATAAGCACACTTTATAACTTTGTTTGGAAAAGTTTTAATAACTTGTAAAGTCTATTAAAAATTATTTAGTTTTAGTTTTTTATAAAATTTAGACATAATTATCAATAAACTTTTTTATGTAGCTTTGATTTAGTTATTTTACAGGTGAAGAAAAAAATACAACTCAAAAGTTTAGATATAAAGTTATAACAATCTTTTTAATAGAATAAAAATATATTAGTTTAAAATGCTTTTTTTATTAAAAAAATTAAAAGTAATAATAACTAGCTTGGAATGTGAAAAAAGTAAATATTTTAACTACAAGTTTACTTCTAATAAATTTTTATTCTAGGACTAGATAATGCGACAAAAATTAAAAAGTAGTACTAAACGGTTTTTTAAAATTATTTGTCACTAATAAATGTGTTTAAAATTAGATTTGAAAAATATTAACAAAATGTTTCGGCCTAATTTTATTTTTAAACTAAAAGTTTATGAATCATCATAATGTATTCTAAAATGACAATCTTTACATCTACTGTTAGGAACATTATTTGGATACCACGATGTTATGACTTGGACAAATGATTTACAAATCTGTAGAAAAATAAATTACTACTTTAGTTATTTCATGATCTAAAATATATTGTTGAATTCAAAATCTGTAGTATATCTATATTCGTTTTTGAATTTAAGTTTAATCCTACTTACATGTGTTTTAACAATCGACACCAGCCTTTCTTCATTTAGTGGTAAAACTTCGATAAAATACTTTTTTTCAGGGTGGTAACTACGATAACTCGCGTTTTTAACTAATATTTTTTCACAGGTTACTTGCAGGCCTGTTGTGCTATAAAATTCTTTACTTACAACCCAGCTAACTTGCAGGCCTATTTTAAAAATAAACTCAAAGTATGCTGGAACACTGATGTTGTAATCTTGCTTTGATCGAAAACTGTTGTCGTTTTAAAGATTATAGATTAGTTTAGTAAAATTTATAAACCGATTGACTTGATATAGAAAAAAACAATTAATTATGCTATAACTTTGTTTTTTAAAGTACTAGTTTTATTAAACTTACAATGTATCAAGATGCTGATTTAATGACACAGATCTAGCAAACCTGAAAAAGTATAAGTTGTAAAATACGTATTTATAAGTTTATAAAAAAATCTTGCAAGTTCATATTTAATTAAATTTTTAACACATCAAAATAGTTACAAAACAACAATACAGTAAATATAAAGATGTATTTTAACAGCTATCATAAGCAATGTATAATTATAACTAATAGTTGGCTATAAACTTTTATAGATTTGTTAATTGTAATAAACCAGGGGTCGGCAGGCAGTTGGTGGTTGCGGGCCAAACTTCAAGTTTCCAAAGTCTTCGCGGGCCGCAGTTTTAGTTTTAGTGACATTTGAATAATATTTTGGTTTTACTTTTAGTCACACTAAAAAAAGGTTTTACTTTTATTCACCATTTTTTTTTTAATTACTTTTAGCTATACATAGAATGCCTATTTTTCTTAATATTTATTAGAATAGAATTTACCTTGACTAATATACTTAAGTGTTAATAAACTATGTACTTTCATAAGCACTTAATAAGTTAAACTTAATACTTTTGTAATTTTACTTACAACCTAACTCTCTATAAAAACCTAACTTGAAAGACAATCTATGGGTTATTTTTATACACTTGTTATATTATCAACCCTTTTTTCATATTTCTAAGAATATTTACTTCAAAAAAAGTTTTTGCGTGTTAAATAATTTACACTCATTAGAAAATTTATTAATAAGTTAACTTAATAAAATTAATACATGTTTGTATTCCAAAAATCTAAAACAAATTCTTTAACATAATTAATTCTCGAAAACTTTAATGAAGTATCTTATTAATAATTAGTATTTTACATGGTTGCCACTTAAAAAGCAAAAATGTCTGAGTTGTATCAAACCAGCCTGAGTTTATTAAAAGTTGAAAAAGCTAATAAATATTTGTAAGCAAGCTTAAATACCTAGTTAAATTTCATCATTATCAAAAAGTACACAAAATGTAAGAAAACAAGAAAAAATCACAATTAGTAAACTACACTACAGTCATAAAAACTATTCTGAGAATTGAAAGATTTCTTTAAAGTGATTGAAATAAAAGTTTCACACACACCTGAGTTTTCAAGCTTTTAAAATAGCCTGTTTGTGTAGCAACCCAGTTAAAATAAAGTTCACAACATAAAGAAATAACGAAGGTTATTAACAGTAAATAAATTACATGCCAAAACAATTTAAGTCAGCTGAAATGGACAATCAAGATTCTTAAACAAATTTAACAAAAGTATAAAATTCTATTCAGTCATTAGCGAAGTAGAAAGACTTATTTTTTATTAAGTATTTTAGCAATTCTTTATCGGAAATAAGAATATTGTATTTAAAAATAGTAATTGTAAAATATAAGACGAGCTACAAAAATAAAAAATACGTTAGTTAGGAGTTATTGCGAGAAACGATAAAAAAAAAATCACCAAAGTCAGTTTTTCCATAAAGCACATGATTATCTTCAGTAACTACAGAATGATCAGAAAAAATTGTTAAGGCAAGTTATAAAGTAGCAAAATTTATTAATTAAAATGAGATACCGTTTATAATTGAAAACTTTTCTAAAGAATTTATGTTGGCGGTAATGAAAAGCTTTTGTTTATTTCTTCAATGACAACTAGACGTCGTGTTTAGGAAATGCATTAAGGTTATAGTCGCATAAATCAAATTAGGACTTTAATCAATCTGTTAATATGAGAGCACTGACAAAAAAACTATTGCTCATGAGAATTTTTATTAGAGATGTTTTTACTAACTTTGACATTTTAGTAGAATTTCTTGGTTTAGTTTCAAAGCGAAGCACAACAATCGGTGAAATTTTACAAGTAAAGGTGCAATGCACCAAAACAAAGTTTTTGAAAGTACAATTCCTTCTTTTATTTTTAGTAGAAAGTTTAATTTAAATTGAAAAAAATGTCTTAACAAATATATCAATATTAAAAAATACTGAGAACGCTACTTTAACATATTTTCTAATAGAAAAATATTTATTTGGTAAGTTTTTTGTGTCAAATCGAAATTTTATTACTTTACATGTAAAAATTGTTTGAAATTCCAGGTTTTTTCAAAAATTCTCAAATTCAAGTTTTTTTCGAGAACTTTTAAGCATAAGTTTTCAAATTCAAAGCTTTTCCGGGATTCAAGTTTTTTGGCTACACTGATTGTTCACACTTAAATGTACACAATAATTTAAATAGCATTTTAAATTATATTAGCTGCAAGACTTAAAATTTAACATATATTATAGCTCAAACTAACACTGTGGATTGAGCAAAACATACATCATAAGTTTAATTTGCCACTCTTTCAAGCAAAAAAGCCAGCCTGAGTCAACAAAAACATTCCTGATATTTTTGTATACAAAAAGCAGTTCTAGCCAAAAACTTAAAAAATGACTTAGTTGGCCTAAGATTTAAAGTCTTCAAATAGTGATAGTCTGAGTGTGTGACAATGTTTAGTTGTTTATTTGCTTGAATTTGAACTATTTTGATTAACAATGTACAAACTTAATAAACTTACCATCCCTAAATCTAGTTTATATTAAATAGGTAGCTCAAAAAAACAGCAATTGTGTGTATTGATATACAAGACATAAAAAGTTTGACAAAAAAAATGTTTGAAAAATGAAAATGTGTACCTAACAAAAACTATTTTGATTTATGTCATATTGTTTTAAACGTGTGTGTACAATTTAGATATTACATGTAGAAACAACAATGTTAGAAAATTAAGCATAAACTAAACTTTAACTAACTAAAGTATTAAATAAAAAGTAGTTTAAAGTATGAGCATCTTTTTAAGTTGGTGTGCATTGAAATTAATTCAAAGTGCAGAGAAAACTTTTAAAAAATTAAAATGTGTCAAAAAAAAATCAAATAAACCTTATTTCTTATTACTATGTTATGTTAAATGTTTTTACACTAAAATATAACATTTTCAAATAAAAAATGTATAAAGGAAACTTAGGTATAAAAAATATTGAAAAAGAATATCTAAACTATAAAGAAATGACACTTTAGTTAATTACTGTGCATTACTTTTGTACAAAATGGAAAACATTTGCATTTAGTTTAGATATATAATACCTATTTATTAAATAATTTATTAAATCCGAGCACTCTTTACACTCTTTTTTCAGATAATTACTTGCTGTTGTTAAAAAGAAGTTATTATGAAACGGAGAAAAATATCCTGTTAGAATGTTAATCTGTATTTTTCACATTTTCAAACTAAAGCAGTAATTTCTTCTAATTATTTTTAAATATTATACAGAGACTTAAACCAAACTAATCAAATTAAATCGAATTACTGAAAAAATTCAACTTGAAATATATTTTTGCTCAGCTGGCCACATTTACATACTCGCAGGCCACGAAATTTTCTTTCGCGGGCCGCATTCCATTCAAAAAAATAGCGTGCTTGCGGGCCGCAATTGGCCCGCGGGCCGCAGTTTGCCGACCCCTGAATAAACTAATATACATAGAAAACTTGAATTAAAATAAATACAAATATTATTTTTTACAGTTCCAACTACTTAAATAAAGGCTTCAAATACAATATACAATGTTTATATATTTCGTTAATACCTTTATAAAAATTATGTTATCAAATTAAACTATATAAATTAGTTTTGTAGAAAGCACGAAAAAAGTAACAAAAGCAAATTAATAATCATTGAACTGATTGAAAAAAAAAAACGAACATAAAATAGTTAAATATATTAAAATTTTAAAAAACCATTTTAATTTGTTTAAATAGTTGTAAGTACTAAACAAAAGTACGGTAAAAAATACTGTGTTTTGAAATTTTTCATTTAAATAGTGACAAAAAGCTACACGTTATTTAGCTTAATGAATTAAGATCAAATTAAAACCTAATAAATACTAAATAAATAAAAGACAAAACATACCTCTTTAAGGTATGGTTCAAACTTTTAGTGTGAATTTTAAACTTAATATTTGAGAAGAAAAACAGTCTTCTGTGTCTGTTTATCAAAACTTTTTGTACATTATCAACAGACAAGTATTTTGTTTTGAAGCATATCATTTTTTCTAAACTGTAATTGTAATATTTAGAATTAGTGATGTACATTGAATTGTAGTTCAACTTTTTACAGTTATATGTTTACTAAGGTATTGTAAATATGCATAAATAAATAAGAACTTATATTATCAACATTTTTTTTAAACATCAAGTTATCGATGCACAACAAAAGCATTTCTATGCAAAAACAAGGGTAATTTTGCACTTTTTAAAAAACACTTTTCTGGCTGAAGCATTGTGTTAGAGACTAGGTTATGATAAAAAAATGCATAAAAAAAAAATTAAAAAAAAGTTTTTCGAAACGATTTAAGTTAATTGTGTTATAATTTTATAAACTTTAGAAAGTTGTAAAGATTTAAAACTTAGATGTTAGCTTACCATCCTATGTATGGAAATATATTTCTTAGTTCATATTGATCTTTCATCCAAATATTGCTAATTTCATCTCTTTTTTGTAAACGATTAAATGTTCTAGCTAAAAAATCACTTCTATAATACTTGTGTATTTATTTTTGAAATTGAACTTTTTTTTATAAAACCGTTTGGAAACTTAATTACAATATAAGCTGTAACTAAAAAAAGAAATTAAGCTTTATAAAAATTTTTTGTGTACTTTATAATTTGAATACTTTGTAAAAGTAAATTACTTTGATGTTATATATTGAACTACAAATAAAAGCGCTCAAAATGTTTGGTCCTAAGACCTGGTGCACAAAGAACTTTTCGCTTATCGAGTCGCACACCACTTGGATACCTTTTAACGTCTTGTCCAGGACTTATATACAAAAAAAAATGTATACTTAAATACAAATTTGTAATGTAAAATCTAATCACCTTAGGCTAAAATGTAATAGAATCTATACTAGAGCACTTTATTTTAGAATAAAATAAAATATCCTAAAAAATTAAATATAAATTCTTACCAACTACGAAACGTCATTCATCTATTGATCGTTGGTTGACGAAAAAAAAACTAAAGTTTATTAATTTCAAATGAGTAAAAACCACAAAAAAATACTTAACACTTACTTTCATCTACCTTTTTATAGGGAGGTGGCTTGAAAAATGTTTCTGTAAAATTAATTTAGATTTTATTAAAAACAAAATTACTAAGATATGTTATTATTATCTAGTTTTAAATTAAGTAAAAGATATCAGTAAGACTAAAACTTAAAATATTTAGTTAATCGAAAATTAAACAAAGCACTTATTTTAGTTTCTAATAGTTTAAAAGCTTTTACAAAGTACAAATGGCTAATAACTATATGCACACTTGTTATCTTCTAAAATATAAATATTCAGTAATAGAATGGAAAAAATATTATACGAAGTATTAATAAGTCATTGTTTGATAATTTTTTTGATATTAATGAGAAAAATAGTGCAGCTGCTTTACTTTTTCTCTTATAAATATTTATGCTATGAAATACAGAATACTTTAGCTTAAACTATTTTGGAACTTATTATAGTTTAATCATTATCTATACTGTTAAAATACACCGTAGTTAGAACATACCATCTTTGTTAGCTTGGTACGTCATTGAAACATTGAGCTCATTTTCACCAGTACATCTCAAAACCCAGCGTTGCCTGTCACCGAAACGACGCTCGAACTTTCCACTTCCAAAAGAGGAATCCGGATTACTCAAGGTGATGTAAGCGTTCTTTCCATACCTGTACCTCTGCGGTCTTATGAAGTCCAAAAAAACTAAATCATCCAACTTGTAACCCAGTATTTCTTTTGCTTTTTCTTGAAGAGAACTCTTATAGCACCAAAACTCTGTGTTTTTAGTTTAACGAGCTAATAAGTTTCGGCGAAAACTTGTTCTTGTTTAAAAAATAATAATTTTCAAAGTTTTTCAATGCTTTCGTTATATCCTATCAAAACTACAATCTTCTTAATACTATACTTTCTATTTGTATAACAATTGATTAAAATACTGGGTTTATCATCAGTAAATCAATATACACATGAAATAAAAAATATAAAACTACTTTATTACACTTTTTATTGTAAAAAATAAGCAACTATGATTGATAAATACTTATTGATTTTAAGATTTATGTTTTTGTTAATGTTTAAAATTTATAAATAAAATTTAGATATTTTTTTTTGTTTATGAATGTTTCCGTCTGCTAAAATTTGTATTTCAGTATATTTATGTACAATATATACAATTTTTTTACTTAAGTTATCTTTCAATAATTTTAAGCGACCAATACACTTAAAAAATTAAAAAATAAAACAACAAAAAATCAAATAACTTTTAAATTATTAAGCTTGTCTTATAAATTTTATCTTTTAAACAAGACAACAAGATTTATTACAATGTTTACTTTATAATAGTAGTTTAATATGCAGACTAATTAATAAAAGGTATTTCTAAACAAATAATACTAAAAACAATTTAAGAATAATTTAGGATTTAAAAAATATAATTTGTAGACTTACCATATTATCTTAATAATAAAAGCTTGAAAATAAACAAAAACTAGACTATGTAGAATTTTTTAATGAGTCAAGAAAATTTTTAAACTACTTAACTTAATTTAAATATCAATTTTTGTCAGAGAAAAATGTAGTTTAAAGTCAAATTTATACCAATAACTTGTTAACTCACTTGTGGTATTCGCTGGTGATTTTGCTGCAAAAAATATTTATAATAGTGCTGTTTATGGAACGACAAAAAATGCGCTCAAAAAGTTCGGTCCAAGGACCTGGTGTACGAAAAAAGCTTTTGGTTATCAAGTCGTACACCAGAACAGTTTAATGTTTAATGTTAAAGCACTTTATATAAAAAATTAACTTACTTTGAACTTTAAAGTAAGTATAAAAAGTAGTGATAAAGTTCAGAAACACAACTTACGATAACAAGCATTATTAAACCAAAGTTGGGACACTTGAAAACATTCATTTTGTTGACTCTTGGATTCTTGCTGTATTTAATTTTTTTTAGTATGATACGAAGAGTATTGAGTATAACAGTTTAAAAAAGTTAAACGTATTTTTAAATATAAACTTATCAGAGTATTGTTTTAACTTCTACAACTTCCAATGATAAGCCCAATTAAGCTAATTTAATAAGTTACTTATTCAGAAAACATTGTTTACATTTTTGATACTTATCCACTTTTAAATTCATAAGTGTTTATTAGCTCAAGTAGATTATATTTTAAGCTTTAGCAGATGTACAGAAATTTGCTTTCATAATTGAAAATTTGTATTAGTTTACTATCTTAACAACTTTTAAAGTAGAACAGTTAAACTTTTTTAAAAACAACTGCGACAGTACACATTTTTAATTTTAATCTATTAGCATAACTTATGTTTTTAAAGAATTAGGAAACTTTATTACTGTTTAACTCTACTTTTTTATTTCGTTAGAAGAAATTGATAATAAATTTTATTGCGATTAGTTTGAAAATTGTATTAAACTTTGTTTTTTATGATAACTTGCATTCTACTTGAGTAAACTACAATAAAAGTGACTGTTTTTAAATTAAATATTCATTCAAAAATAAAAACTCTTGATAGACTAAAAACAATCTAACAATGTTTACAGAATAAACTAACTGGACAGATTAATATAATCATGCAAAGTGAAAACGAAAAGCTTGTTGATACAAGAAGTATTGACACAAAAAATATTTTTGACTTGCGGCCATGTTGTCTTACATGTTCAAAAATAAAAATGTATATTGACTACGATCTTGTTGTTCGATACAACGATCGTTACAAAGTTCGTGTTCATAAGCATGTTTTAAAAAAAGGATCACTGTATTTTGATTCTATGCTTACTCATTTTAATGAAAAGGACAAAAATGAAATTTCAATTAATTTTGATAAACCGTTTGAAGTTTTCGTCGACCTTCTTTGGTATTTTTATACAAAGTCTATAAAAATCAACGAAGAAAATGTTGAAGACATCATATCAACTGCTTGTTTCTTCCAAGTCAACGAAGTTGTAGAAAAATGCGTTTCGGTTTTAAAGAAAAAAATAAATCTTGAACAAGCTCATTCTGTTTGGAGAATTGCTAACGAATGTGGAGTTAAATGTCTTAAATTAGAGGCGGAGAAATACTTGATAGAACACTTTGAAAATTTTTTGAATAATAAAATTTTTTATAACTGGTCTTTTGAGTTGGTATACGCAGTAACAAGGTCAGACGACTTACATGTTTCAGAAGAGATTAATGTGTGGGAATTTATAAAAGAATGGATACTGAAAAATTTTGACAAAAAAGATGAAGAAAAGTATTTTGGACAACTAATACCAAATTTAAGGATTAACAGCAATGAGCTAGACTTAATAGTTACTAGTTTAAGAAGATCTAAAAAAAGTTTTAATGATGTTTGTGTAAAAATCTTAAAGCGGTATCATGGTTCTAACGGTGTATGTAAACATATTGTCCTCCAAAAAAATAGAAGCCTTACTCCAGTTTTTTGGATTGAACAGGAGTTTTACAAAGAACAAAAGTCTACGATTAAAGTGTACAAGTTTGATTTGGTTCAAAACAACTTTTCGTTACTTGGTACTTTAGGAGTTAACACGAATGAAAACATAGTTTCTACTTATGCTGTGTATAAAAAGAGAATACTAAAGTTTGGATGTTGGAATGCTTACGAAAAATGTATAGAATACAGTTCAACAGACTTGTTTAACAATTCAGTTACAAACCACTTTGACTCAAACAAATCTAATTTAATCAATATGACTCATTTTAGTTGTTTTTTCAATAGTTTTTTCTACTTATTTTGTGACTTTAATAGTGAAAAATTAAAAGTAGTACAGTTTGATCCATGTAAAAATGCATCTAAAATTTTGTCACAAAGTTGTGAAATTAAGTACTATGTTAATGCTACTGCTGCTTCTGACAACAAAAGCATATTCTTAGTAGGCACTGAAATCATAGAGAAAAGTATAAGCGTTAAAAAGTGTAAAATGCACATATTAGAATTCACGCCAGAGGAAAACAAGTGGCGATTTCCATACTCGTGGATAAGTGACTACTACAGTTCTTCTCCGACAAAGATTCTAGTGTCTGGAGCGAAACTTCTGGTCTTCAAGCTAGATCTTCTTTATATATATGATATAGAAAATAAAACCCATAAGGAAATAAAAAACTTCAATAATGCTATAAAAACGAAATTAGAGCCGTTTATTAAACCTGATACTGCCTTCTCCTTAGATTCTGTAGTCAGATGCGGTGAGAAAATAGTTTTACTTTATGAGTTAAACGATTATCACTTTAACTTTGACAACCACAACTATGTTTTTGTTATAGTTTCTGCATCTGAAATTATCGGTGATTCAACTACCAAAAGCATGACAGTTTACTGCAAAACTATTGATAACGATATTAAATGCCACATTATATCATAGATAAGCACTTATTGTATTTAAAGTTGAAAACGTATTTTGAAATTTATTTTTAAATAACTAATGTATTATAAACCTAGTTCCAAAATAGTTTGCTGAACGAATCTTAATTAGAACTTTTCTAATACAAAACTATAGTTCTTAAAATAATTTTTTTGATTGTTATTTGTTATAATAAAAAACAAGTTTGTTGCTAAAAATAAATTTTATTGGCATGTTTAAGCTGTAGTTTCCAGTTTTGTAATTTAAATATTTTTTATCACAACGAATTTGCTACTCCTCTTTTACTTTGATTTAGCTTATATTTAGATATAGTTTTAAAGGAAATCTTTTCTAATTAGAAATAATTTTGTAATGCTACAAGGTTTTTTTGTGAAAAAAAGTTAAAACTTCTGCAAATAATGACAAATTTATACAATTTTATTATACTTTTTATTGAGATTCAGTTTTGATTCAAACGAATATCACTTAAAAGCAAAGGAAAAAATCTATTAAAGGCTTATTACAGTTATAGAAAGGTAAAATTTTAAACAAGCTGAAACTAGTTGTTTAAAAGTAAGAAAAACCATTAGAAGTCCACATTTAAACTTTAAGTAAGTTTGTTTAATAAAATTTGTTTTGTTTAAATTATGTTATTATAATTAATTAGCGTAAAACTAAACTTTAATCTGAAAATTGTTTTAGAATTTTAGAATTTTTGTGTTTTTCAATAACCTGTACTTCAATTTATTTAATAAAATAGGTAGTATTGAAATGAAACTAAACTTACAGTTTTGTTATTAAATTCTTCACAATCACAATGTACAACTTCATACGCTGCAAGGGCAGAGTGAAAACCATTTATAAGCTGTCTGCACTTTCTAACAATTCTGTCAGGGTTACCTTCTTGCAAACAAACGTGTTCGTCACTCTGTTATTTCATTTGAAATTATATAAATGATATATTTTGAACGATAAAAAATAGGAACACAAGTTAATATTTTGCCAGAAAGCTTAGTTTTAAATGTAATTTTTTTTTTGTAATTTGTTTGACTTACTCTTTACTTTTCTATACTATAACCCTGTTACTAGGTCCTATACATAATATGTTATTTAAAAAGAAGTTGCAGTTTTTAACTTTAATAAACTTTTTTTTTCGGAAATCTTTAATACAAATTCCACCTACAAACTTTATTAAAGCGCTTTAAACAAAATTTATAAATAAAATTAACGTTTTTTTATTTTTCACTTAGAATACAGAAAACGCAAAACTTAAATTATGTAATTAAAGAACTAAAGCATTTAGGTATTAGAATAATTTAATTAGCTGTCTGTATAACCTTCTTAAAACTTCATTAGCATTAATTAGAAAGACATTTAACTTTTTTTTTAACGAATAAAAATATATATTGAGTTGGTCATTAGGTTTAAAAGCCATTTATGAAAGTATAATAAAAACTTACTGCACATTCGCTTTTTATATCTTGAATAAATGCTGGATAGTTTCTTCTTATAGAAACTTTCCGATGCGCTTCTATACAGTTTATTTTATAACGCCTACTTGAAGCGAATGTCTCAGACAGTAACAAACAAAAGCTTACAAATAGCAACATAATATTTTTACTAATCATTAGAATAAAACCTTCGCCTACAAAACCTTACTTAATACTAATAAACTTGTTTCTTTTAAGAGCTTTATACCAAACAAATATAGTTTTAATTCAAAGCATATAATTTGTGTGATTCATTAGAGCTTTTTTGTTCTGTTTTTATGTTTATACAATACTTTTTTGTCAACTAAAACAAATGTTTTAAATGCTTTGTACTTATTTTGAACAAAAAGTAATCTAAATTACATTTAGAAACACTATCTGAAACAACTTTACAACAGTAATATAACTTTTTACTAATATTTCTTATTTGAGCTGTTCAATTAATAAACGTTGCTAAAAATAATAAATTAACGATCTGTACATCTTATAGTATATATATTGTACTACATAGTATTAAGTCAAATTCAATGTTTATAAGACAAAACTTAAACTGAACAATTTAAGCATGGGTGTAATTGAGTTATTTAATGTGTATATATACATAGATTTTTTTAACTTTTCTAATTTAACTACCATACTTTTTAAACCTTTATAATGATGTTAAATAATTAAAGTTTTAGATATAAAGTTAAGCAAAAAATTAAGTAATCGTTAAGAATATTTAATTAGCTACCAAAGTTTGTTTGAAATAAGCCTTAATAGAAAACGTCAAGCAGCGTTTTTTTAGTAGAAATCAGTAGTTTTTTTATTAAAAATTTAAGTTAACATTTATGTGAATATATAACTAGTTACTTTTAAATTAAATTACAGTTTTTTGAAATAAAATAGTTACAACTAAGTTAATTTCAAAAAGAGTAAAACTTTAAAAGTATAAAAATAAACAAATAGTTTTAAAAATGTACTACGGCTTAATTAATATATAATTATTTCATAAAACCGTTATCCATAATAGCAGTTTTGCTTTTCAGCAACATTATATAAATAACTATAATTACTGTTTGTATATAGGTAACAAACTAAGTAGTTAGTTAAGATAAAAAATAAGCTGTAATTGTTTTTAGTTATGTTTAAGCTTTAACTTTGATTATGGGTTTCTTGACTTCTAAACTTTAAGGCTACTATCATAAACAGTGTCCAACTGACATGATAATATAAACTGAGATTCTTGTTATAAAGTTTTACTAATTTTTTATATTTATTTGTATTCAAGTTATAAAACACTAATGTCATCATTTAAATTAAGAAGTTATCATAATACGGCTAAACAAGAACGGACAACATCATTTTATCATCATAATCAAATTGAAACGAAATAAAAAAATATACTCAATGAATTCTGGTGTAATGTAATAAAAACCAGAGTTTTGCAGATTTCAGACTCAAGTTTTTGTTCACAATAAAGTCTGTGTTTAAAGTGCCAGCTCAAGTGATAAACTAATGTATTATAAACTTGCGCACAGAACAATTATAGAACAAAAAAAAACCTAATGAAACTGATCGATTAATTATTATTTATCTTGTAAAAACTTATACTTTTGTTTAACTTGAAAACAAGTTTTTGTTAAAAAGAGCTAACTATTTGCGAGGAATTAGTTCATTAAGCGACAAAAAAAAACGCTCGAAAAACTTGGTCCTAGGACCTGGTGCACAAAGAACCTTTCGGTTATCGGGTCGCACACCACGGATACCTTTTAACATCTTGTCTAGGAGGAGTGCTACTTTTGTTCAAGGTACAGCTTTTACTTGATCAATTATAACATTTTGCTCTAAGTCTTATCCTTGACGAGTATGTTTAATATATTACATTTAAATTGTTAGTATAAGTAAAGTATAACTTTGCAACACATTTCGTTTATAATATGAAAACTAATACGTTTGATGAAATACTATAGGAAAAACAAAAATAGTACTATACTTACACCTATAAAGAGTTAAACAAAGGTTTTTAAACATTAAACTCATTATAAATGATTAAAATTCTACGCATTGAAAAATAAAAAAATTTTCAATCCATATTTATTGTAGCAAATGCTTATAAGAGTTTCAAAACAGACTGTTAAGTGAATCGAACTAAACATAATTTTCAAAGCTTTACGTCGTTTCATTAGTTTTTTTTTGCTTTGTAATTTATTCTTAATATTTTTTGAAGCTCTTATCAGATTTTGCTACAATAAATTAACAAACAACAAGCTTTTTAAATTGAGTTGAAAAATGTAGTTTTTGACCTCAGCCTTTAAAGTTCTAGATACTAGTTTATTTTTTGTTTATTTAACGATAAAAAAAGGGCTCAAAATATTTGGTCCTACGACCTGGTGCACGAAAAAACTTTTATCGCACACCATGGATACCTTTTAACGTTTTGTCCAGGACTGGTTTAAAGTGTATTAACACTTATAAAAAGACCTTAAACTTCAGTTAACTATATATAAAGTTTAAACTTTAGTTACTCTTTAAAACACTTCGAGTTCTTAGTAGTTAAACAAAGCAATTTTTATTTAAAAATAAAGTGGGTTTTTATTCAATTTAGTTAAAAGCACAAAAGACTTTATTGTATTGTATTGATGATCTTATGAGTTTTACATTTCATTATCCTTTAAAATAACAGAAAATTAATACAACTGTATTGTACGAAGTTACTTCATTGGAATGACAGCCATTTTCTGCCCATAAAATATTGACAGTTTTTGTAAAGATCAACGTAAATTTTAAAAACCGTGCAAAAACGTATGCAGAGTATGTATATCTCAATTAGATATACTTATTATAAACGGAAAAAGTAAAAAATGGAATGGTGTATAGCTTGTAAAATCAATCATACTTCTATTGATGTGAATTTTTTTAACGTACAACTTTGAAATTGCAGCAGTTGTAACAGAGATTAAGTGATTCTTTGAAATTTTAAGTCATACGGCAGGATTTTTTGATAATCTGTTAAGACAATAAATGATTCTTCAATGAAAAACACTTCAGCTATATTTTAGCTATTACTTTCTTTATTTTACTAAAACAGTAATTGTATTTACAAACTTAACATTAGATAGTTTATATCCTTTCTATTCCATTGTGATGTCATGTTACAAATTTACTTGAAAGATTGTATTCAAATAAACAAATTGAACATGTATTTAATCAGGTTAAAAGAGTAATACCAAATATATGTAACTTTGTTTAACTTTTTCAATTTTTTTCACTCTAGATTTTGTTTTGCATTGTATTTATAATACTTATTTTATACTACGTTGCATTGTTTTAATTCCAATAATTGTTAATCAAAAGATTTTTAGTTGTTAAGTTTTTTGAGCAACTAAAGAGTTAGTTTAAGATTGTGTAAAACCTTTAAAACAGAAATAAGGAATTTAGTGTAAATTATGCTTACGTTGCATTGAAATGTAGATTTATCCTAAATCCTAACTTAGCTTTTGTTTAAAAAATGTGTATACTTCAGAACTTGAATACTGCTAAACTTTTTTTGTACTTTTCAATAACTCATCACATAACTTATAAAAAAAAATCTAAAGTAGTTTATCTTTGATTGGCTAGTTACAGTTTTGTTCTCACATCTAACTTTGAAGAAAAAAAATTCAAACTTATTTTAAGTTTAAACTACTTTTATTAGATAAACGTTTATATCTGGTGTAAATGTATAAACTAATTACATCCTTATACCTATTACATAATTACATAATGTTTTACACTAGTTTTCGATTACTCTTTTCTAATGTACGTTGATTTACGAGCGTTAACTTAGCTCGATTAGCAATTTTTCGCAATTTTAAAATAATGTCCAAACTTTAGATCCAATTATTTTTCTTATCTTTAAAGCTAAATAGAATTTTATTTTAATTCTAGAGAACGCTCCTTTGCCTTTAATTAAAAAAAAATCTATTGGATTGGGGTTTGATTTTTTGAGTGGGCCCCTTGGAAATTTTTTATTTGGATATTTTTCTCATATTTCTTTTATGAGGGATTTTATGTTTTCAAACAATGATAGTTTTAGTAAAACGTGCATAGGTCATGTTTTACATTAAAACAGTTTAGATTTTATAAAAAGCGTAAACCATTTAAAATAGTCTTAATTAAGTGTATTAAAAAAAGTTACTTTTTTTTTGCTTTAGTAGTTGTTAGAAAATTGTGGGTCTTTGAAATTTACAATCGGGTATATTTGTATATATTAGTAAAATATAAGAAAAAAAAACAAAAAAAAACATCAACTCTTGAAAACACAGCAAAGTAAGAATATTTAAAAAAATACTTTCTGGCTTAAACATTGGTTGAATAAAAATATCCAAAATAAACATTTTTTCTAAGGGGCCCACTTAAAAAATCAAATCCTAATCCAATGGATTTTTTTTATTAAAGGCAAAGGAGCGTTCTCTAGAATAAATAAAATTCTTTGTTAGCTTTAAAAATAAGGAAAATAATTGGATCTAAAGTTTGGACATGTTTTAAGAATTGCAAAAAAATACTAACTGAGCTAAGTTAAGGCTCGTTGTTGATTTTTACAGATTTTGATTCAAGGTTGTGTTTAGACTGGTTTCCTTGTTTCCAGTGCGACTCCTAAAAAAGATGAAAAAGAAAAAGTAAGGAAGTTTTTATTACTCAACGAAAACGTTGTTTAATCATCTATTTCTATTTAATTTAGTAGATTCGCTTAGGGATTCTTTTTCAATGACCAGGTGCCACTGTGACATCACAAGTTATCCTTTAATTTGGTACATAACTTAAGCTATTTCATTTTACTTTAGGTTTTAAAGATAAAACTTGTTAGTATTAATGCTAAAACCAGTGAATTTTTCAAAGTGACATATCAAATTTTTTAATTAAAGTAAGTTGTTTTATATAAGTAATCTTGTTTTAAAGTTCTATAGCTTGTTATTTATTTATTAATATTAACATAAGGTTATTTTAGCTCTTTTTTTAAACTTAAAATCTGTTTTGTCTTATATAAAAATTTTAGCCAATAGTTTGGAATACTAACAATATTTATTAACTAAATAAATAAAATGTCTTTATTTATTTTTCTATACTATAAGCTTATTAAGTGTGACACTACTTATGAAACAGATTGAAAAAAATAATTTAAATAATTTATTAAAAGTGCTACTATTTGTTTAACATTAATCTTTTAGTTACTCTGTAATTACTAATTACTTAAATGTTAATAAAAGCTTTAACATACATTAATACTTACACCATTTAAAAAAGTGTGTTACTGTTAGGTACTATAATATAAAATTCTATTTTTAGCAAAAAGAAGACTGTGTTATTCCATTTCAAAAATCCTAGACACGCCTATGCTGTAATTCAAAATACAGACTCTGTAGAGCTGTTTAATTTCTATTGGTAGAAAAAAAAGCCGTAAGTCTAATAAAATAATTGTTGCTTACGAAAACAGTTGATTTGATTTCCTGACGAGTCTTTTGTTTTTAATTTCTTAATAAAAAAATATATGTATAGTTTTATTTTCAAATGGAACAAATTACTTACTTAACTTACTACAAAGTTATCATGTAATAAAAAGCTCTAGCGATAGTTTTAAAAGAATCTTCTCATTAAATTCATTAGTGTTAAAAAATGATGATAAACTAGAATGAATACTTAATTGAAGTTTTTTACAAGTTGTTTAAAAACTTTACTTCCAAACAAAAAAAAAATCAACACAAATTATGAGCCTTTTTGTCAGGCTTTTTGTACAGTTTATAAAAAAAGTACTAACGTTTTTTTTAATTTAACTCATTTTTAGGTCAAGGTTATTGTAAAGAATCAAACTACACAAAAAATGTTTTTCTCTTAATAAAATAACCTAATAATATAAATGTTTTATCGTTTTATAAATTTCTCTATAACTACTAAATTATCGCAAAAATTTCGTTTAAGCAAGTACCTATTTATTTTTTTATACTAACAATTTTTTTTAAACAACTAAACTGTAAAAAGAAATTAGCTCAAACTTCATAATTTTTATACAACAGATTTTCAAAAGTTATAGATTTTCGAAAAAAAAGTTTGTTATAAATTGTTTTCTAGTATATCAAAATTTTATAGACTTTAATTTAATGTAGTTTTTGTGTTCGAATAAAAAAGTAATTAGACTTATATTTTAGATTATGTTCAAAATAACTAAGTAACAAAAAATAAAATCATTTAAAAAATTTAAATTGATGAAAATAGATTTTTTTAAATGCTTAACACTAAAAATTTTGATAAAACAAATACTTTTAAATAAGAAGTTTATTTTTGTGTTATAATTGTTTATCTAATTCTTCTAAAATACATTTTCATTAGAGTTAAAGCTATAATAATTCTTGTTTAAATATTTCTATTATGATTCAATTTAACACACAATGGTCATCATTGGTCACAGTTAGTTTGTGTCTTAGCTTTTATCTTATTATCTGAAATATTTTTTCAAAACTATAGTTGTGAAGGTTGAATGTAAATATAAGGTTCTGAGACCATATGGGTACTGAACTAAAAACTTATGTATTGGTTAAGCTCCAACACCAAAACAAAATAGTGTTTTAATTTTAACTTTTTATTTAACTATTTTTAAAAATGATTAGCTATTTTTAATTCCAATAACTAAATTATTTTTATGAATTTAGAAATATATCAGTTACTTGAATACCTACAATAAAT
This sequence comes from Thalia democratica, assembly GCF_965202585.1. Lineage (NCBI taxonomy): Eukaryota > Metazoa > Chordata > Thaliacea > Salpida > Salpidae > Thalia > Thalia democratica. The sequence continues at coordinate 69,566,104 of NC_139165.1, forward strand.
GAAACACTAAAGCCCTTTTAAACAAGTATAAACTAAAAAGTAATAAGGTATGCATGGCAAAAAATTAAGCATTTTAAATAAATTTGGTAAAATTATGGATAGTTTTTAGCATGACTTCAATAAATATTAGTCTTTATAGATTTTTAAAAATATGATATATAATTTTTTTATATATTTAACTTTTGATCAATAAATAAAGATTCTTTCTTCAATGTTTTTACTTTGTAGTATTTAAGTTTAAGTATTCCAGTATTTTTTTATTTTTTGGTCTTTACTAAACAAGTTTTAAAAGAGTTATATAAATTTCTTATATTTTTTGTATCTACAGTGCTGAAGTTTTGCTTTTGTGTTTTTAATATTAAAAGTAATAATTACAGTGATAGATTTAAATTTGTCATTTTAGTCTAGGAATAGTATAATTTTGATATTCAAGTGTACTTAAACTGTTAAAGATCCAAATTATTTAAATATGATAGTAATGTAATTTCAATGTTCTATTTTAAAATTCTTTCATTTTTTGTTTTTGAAATTAAGAATGCTAACCAATATCTTGCTTTGCTGTTCTATCAAACAAGTTTTACAAATAATTGAACAGCATTAGTTTTTTTTATAATAGATAGCAAGTGAAATAAAAAAGTTAAAGTGCCTTTACAATAGTAACTAGGGTTTCAACACACTCAGAATATTATGTGGTTTTTTTAAATTCAGGTTGTTTCAGGGTAGTTTTAAGAATTTTTTAAGAACAGGACATATTTTTTTCTAGATCTTAAATAAAGTTTAGTTGATCTAGTTTTAATATTTAGTTAATTTTATAAAAACAATTTAGGTTTTTATTGATTTTGAAATGCCTATTCAATTTTTTAGTCTTGGGGCTTGCTCTTCACTTTTAAACTCTTTTTAGATCAACTTTTTCTGGATCAACTTTTTGAATGATCACTAATAACTAAAAAATAGTCTTTTTGTTTATTTATTTGTTATATGCTTGGGTAAGGCGGGTTAGGGATAAGAGTATAGATTAAGGGCCTAGAGGGGAGGGGGTAAACACCCTTTTTTAGTTTTTGATCTTATTTTATATAGTTTTTACTAAGCTACAAGATGCTTTTTACAGATTTAAAAAATTCAAAATAATTTTTGAGATATAGCCGGTCCAAATCGTAGGCAACAATAGGATCCTTATGGGAGGCGCAAACTAAAACAGCAAATAACTAGAAATCACTAAAAATCTATCTCCTCCTACGTTTTTTGAGATAACTACCTCAAATTTTCAGGAAATGTTCCTTGCAATATTTAAAAAATTCTGTCGGAACATAATTTAAAAAAAATAAAAAATTTATAACAAAAAAACTAAAAAAAAACTGTTTTTTTGTTTATTTTTTATATAAAATTTTTATTTTTTGATTTAAAAAAAATTCTTTCCAACAGAATTTTCTAAATATATCAAGGAACATTTCCTAAAATTTTGAGGTAGCTATCTCAAAAAACGTAGGAGAAGATAGATTTTTAGTAAAGTAGTCTATTTTTGCCGTTTTAGTTTGCGCCTCCCATAAGGAACCTATTGTTGCCTCTGACGTTGACCGGCTATATCTCAAAAATTATTTTGAATTTTTAAAATCTGTAAAAAGAATTTTGTAGCTTAGTTAAAACTAAATAAAATAAGATCAAAAACCAAAAAAGGGTGTTTTTTCCCCTATGCCCTTAAAAAGTGTATATATATATATATATAATCTTGTATAATACAAATAGATAGAAAAAGTTGTTTTAAAAAGAAGCTAATACTCTTCACTACTCTTAGAGATACAGTTGTATTTTTTGTTTTATATATAGAATTAATATTCATCATGATATGAATTTGAAAATTTAAATTTGGTAACATTAAATTACCCTCATATTGTTTTTAAATATGCAAAGTGAATATTTATTTCCAACTTAACTTTTTATCTTCAAAACCAGTATTTCTCATAAGTTTAGCAAACATTGAATATAGAAACATATTTATAAAGCTTTTCTTTTTATTATTTATAATAAAAATGAACGTGATAAGTAGTTTGCGCCAGAGGCAAATTTTAAAGGATTTTAAAAAACTAGGATGACGTGGGATTGTTTAAGCTCACTCAGGAAAGTTTTTTTTTTTGTGGCAACTCTAATCTAGATATTAAACTGAAATGTTTAAATTTTAGTAAAATTTAAGAGTGAGAACTTTGTAGTTTAAAATTTTTTAATTTATTTAACTACTGATAAGTGTGCAGAATTCTGCTATAGTGTAATGCTGTTTTTGATATTTTCGTTTCTAAACTCACCTTGAACAAAATTATAATATTCTTCTTTTCTTTTCTCCTACCTGTCACTACAAAAATTAAACATTGATAAAATTATCTCTACTCTATTTATTACATTTTTAGTTGTTTTTAAATCCTTAACACATAAAGATCAAACTACATAAAGTTTGAATAGTACAAATGGTCCTATATCTAAATCAATTAAAGTTGTTAGTTGAATTTTACTCTTATATGTTAAATTGTTAGTGGGATGGGTTGAAGTTAAGAGTAAAAAGTATTAGCTTAAGATATCTAAGAAATAATTAATGATATATTTCATTTCAAATTTTAAGGGTATAAATTTAAAAACTAAAAATAGATAGTCTAAAAATTATCTTTTTAAGCCTTAAATTTTTTTTAAAATACCATAGAGTTTTAAGGTTTTCGTTAGAAATTTTCAAAATCCTGGGAAATCCTATAATAACTTTTTTCAACATTAGATTTTTCAATAGCACATGGTTCTACTAAAAATTGGGTGGATTTAAAAACCATAAAGGTGGATGATAATGTTTTTACTCAAGTCTAAAAGCAAGTTTTATGGATAATATTAACAACTGGATAACAACTACTAAAAGTATAACATAGATTCTTATGCAAACCTACCACAATAATTCCTTAAGTAGATATTTTTTAATTAGTTAAGGGTAAAGTAGGAAGTAAACTATAAACATACATGTATGAAAAATTGTAGATACTTATAAGGACAAATGTTATGTGAACTGCTAATACAAGTTTTTTTAAAACTCTGATTGCTAAAATACCTGGTACTTATGGGAAAACATTGATTTTGACATGATTTGATAATAAAATAACCGTGTTATGATATTAAATTTATATATTTAAAAATAATAACAAAAATTTACAATACTCTTTCTTTAAAGGAGTATTTTGAAAATTTATTAATATATATTCCAGTGAACTTGCTTCTCTAGGATCTCTATTAGCAAATGATTAACTTTTTTACTTTTTATTTAGTTTCACATTTATATATATACAAATAAAAAATTTTCAATATATTTAGGTTGGAAACAAAATTAAGCTTAATTAACTACTGCTTCAACATAAATATTTAGTTTAACAAACTTAAGGCTATAGGGGGGGAGGGGTAAACCATGTTTTTTACAAGTTGATCTTATTTTATAGAGTTTTTTCTAAGCTTCAAGATGCTTTTTATTGTTTTTAAAAATTCAAATTATTTTTTGAGATATGACCAGTCAAAGTCGGGCCGCATAATAGGTTCCCCATGGGAAGGGAAAACTAAAACAGCAAAAAAAGACTATTTCATTTAAATCTATCTCCTACATTTTTCAAGCAATTTTCTTCAAACTTTCACAGTCTAATCTTTATATAATAACAAAAAAACGTTACTTTGGAATTAAAAAAAAATTCTGTAAAAATATGGTTTTTTTGAAAAAAAAAACACTTTTTTTTTTGTTTTATTATAAAATTTTTATTTTTTTAAATTACTTTTCCTTTTAGTTTTTTCCTTTTATTTTAAGGAACGTATCCTGAAAATTTGAAGAAGATTGCTTGAAAAATGAAGGTAAAGATAGATTTTTAGTGAATTTTAAAGTTTCCCAGAAAATTGATCCCAAAAAATTTGTGGTCCATACGTTTATATTGGAAAATTTTTACAAAAAATTAAATATCTCAAAAGTTAAATGATATTTTTGAATTCTATAAAAACTGGCTTATAGTTTGTACTTTAAGCTTTCATATAAAAGCCAAAGTTAATTTTAGTAAAAAAAATGCTGGACCTTCCTATGGCCTTAACGGTGTTTTAGCTTGAGCTAATATTTATTTAAAAAAACTTAATTTCTTGATATTTTTAAACTAAAAATTAACCTTGCATTATAGTTTAGGTAATTTTATTTGATAAGTCATTGCTCAGAAAAATAATGGCAGATGAAAATAAAAACAAAAGTGCTACTAAGCGAAAAGCAGATAGTATGGAGGTTGATGATGGCAGTGAAACTATGTTGAAACGCCCTAATTTCAGTGAAGCTAAACCAGAAGCTGTTAAAGAGGCAAGAAGTAAACGTGCTGTTTACATTCCTTCAAATAGGTTACTTAAAATATTTAATAAAGTGTCATAAAATATACATGTAGAGCTATTATAAGTAGTCTGCTAGATAAGTTGCCCACACTTTTTATAAGTAATAAAGAAATAAAAAGATAAATTTGAAATGTATAATAAAGCATTAAGAATTTCAATAACTTTTGACTATATGAATCCAGTTCTAAATATTAATTTGAAAAAAAATATCTTGATGCTATCTAGGTCTTAATTAGAAATAACGTCTGGGATTCATTTATAAATATTTTTTAATGATTTTTTTGAAAAAATTATTGTAAAAGGTTATTTTAAAATTAAAATATAAGTTTGTTGATGTATTACATTTATTTAATTTATAAGTATATTATGAAGCTTAAGGTCAATTAAAAAAAAACACAATTTTTAAGCTTGAACTAATCCTATAAAAGAATAGTTTTGTTAGTTTAAGTTGTTAGTTAAGAAAATAGTAATAAATTACTTAAACTTAAACTGTAGATAAATATAAGTTTTTGAAAAGTTAACTTAAGATACAGCAAAATATAAATTACTTATATTTTGTAAAGTATGTATATAACATTTTGTATATCATGTACTTCTTTTCGTATCATATCACTAAGTGTTATATTAAATTTCTTTGGTAATTTTCTTTTTATTTTTAAATTTCAACTTATACTTAGTTAACTAACTTAATTTTTTTTTAGATATTCTGCTTTAAAAGAAAACTGGAACAAGATATATGATCCAATAAGCAAACAGCTGAAACTTGAAATCAAGTATGATATTAAAAGATCTACTGTTTTTCTAAGAACATGTAAGCAGACAAAAGATATTGGTGCTTTACAGAAGGCAGCTGAGTTTATTAGAGCCTTTTCATTAGGTAAATAAAACTTAAAATTTACTTAATCAAGTATTTTTATTCATTATAACTATTAGAATAGAAATAAGCTAATAATAAATTAAATACTTTAAAGACCACATTGTCATTCCTTTATGCTGGTTTTGAATTTTATATAAAGTTGAACCAGCAATTTATAGTTTGATAAGTCTTTCTTTTTTTAAGTGCTTTCTTTATTTTGAATTTAATAAAGTTTTTATGGTTTTATTTAAGTTCAATAGTAATATAAATTTTTCTATGATCTATTTATAGTGATCCTTGGCTTAAGACTTTCAGAGATAAGTATATATATCAGTGAGTAGGATGTACTATAAGTATGGTTATTATTGTGGCTTTTGTTAGAAAAGAACAAATAAGCTTTTATACTCAGACACCCTGTAATACTGTTTTATTTTTGACTTTGCTTTAATATAATGTAATTTAATAACAATTGTCAGTATATTCACATTAAATGTCTATTATAGCGGTCCTAATGTAAAACTGATTAGCTCTTGTTGTGATTTAAAAGAAGAATAACTGAAGTAAGTGCAAGCTACCTATAATAGATTTTTTACTTGAAAAACCGGCTAACATAAATAAGAAGTAAACTAATTCTCAAAGCAATTTTTTTTTTGTGTATATCCTTAACTAAAAGTTAAAGTAATCTTCAACCTTTGAGAACCTTTTGAATGTATAAAGGTTCCAAGAACTATAAATATTTTTATAATTAATAGCAACCAAGAACTACAAAATGGTTTTCTAATATGTAGAACAAAGTAAGATAATATGTATATTTTTAAACTTGCTTTAGTAAAATAGATAAATTAACTAAATATTGTTTAGAAAAAATATTTTATGCTTCGCCAACTTAAACTTTATAATTTTGTCATCCAGGTTTTGCTGTTGATGATGCCATGGCTATTATAAGAACAGAGCAACTTTTTCTAGAGAGTTTTGATGTAACTCATGTTAAAACTTTAAAGGATGATCATTTGAGCAGAGCTATTGGTAGAATTGCTGGTAAGTTAAGCTTACATATTAAAGCTTAATAAGCTTATATTTAATGATTTATATGTAAGCATTTTTCTTCAGTAACCATATCTTATTTGTGAATGTTGTTTTAGACTAACTTCGTTAAGTGACTTGATAACTGTTTCAATTGCTTAGATGTAGAATAACAAAAGTTATTTGTTTTCTATTATAGGTTTTTAAATTTGAGAAAAAATATACATAATAAAATACGTATTTTAACTACTTGAAAAAAAAATTTAATGTTGGGTCTACAAGCAACAAAAGTTTTAAGTCATATCTAAAGGTAATTAATTTTAAATTTGAAAATATAATAAGTTTAAAAATTAAAAAGAGTCTGCTTTTTAATTTTTAATGTGTTACAATATATTTTTGTTCTGTATGATATATATATTATAAAATTTTACTGTTATGTTTTATGAACAAAAGTTTTATTATTAGTTTTTAATCAAAGCCAAATTCAATAATGTTTACTTTATAGTTTGTATTATAAAATAACTAATTTACGTAAACTTCTTCAGGCTCTGGAGGTAAAGTCAAGTTCACCATTGAAAACGTGACAAAGACTCGCATCATTTTGGCTGGTACCAAGGTTTCAATCATGGGCAGCTATAAGAGCATCGGCATTGCCAGAAGAGCAATTTGCAACCTTATCATGGGAAGCCCACCGAGCAAGGTGTATGGTAAAATGAGGGCAATTGTTGCTAGTTCCATGCAAAAATTCTAGATGTCGGCTGTTAAGAAGAAGTTTTCATCAAAATTCTTATCAAACTTTGTTTTGATTAGAACATGAACATTTTAGGATTATTATTGTAGTTTTCTTGATAAAAATGTTATTTGTGATTTCGACCTACTTTTTAAAATAGATTCTATCGATGTTAAAGTTTACTTAACATTGCTTCCTTTTGTTAAATTTTAATGAAAAAGAGAATATAAAAATGGTTTTTAAAGCACACAAACAAATTTAACGAAATCTTATTTTAATATTAAGTTTTATTTATATTAGTAGTGTCTTTTGAATGTATCTTCTGAGTTAGTGACCTCTATGCCAATAAATTAAATAACTGTTATTAGTTTTTATGATAGATAAAATTTTTATTTTAGTTTTTTTAGGAAAATTGTATAGGTCATGTGTGTTTAAAGATATTTGTTATAATTAAAGTTTTTAAAAATTACAGTAGCTAAGTATTTTCTCTAAAAATGCCAAGAAGAGTTTTTCCAATCGAACGAATTTCACACTGGACTAAAAGTTTGCTTTACGATGTGAAGTTTACCTACGTACTTGGAATAATATTGTTCAATTTAGAACTCCTTCAAAACTTTTTTATTATAAATAAAGTTTCATGTATGTTTCGTTGTTTTGGTATAGCTTTTTATTAAAACATATGCATTTTAAATAAGAAACTTGACGTTTCAATTACTTCGACCTGATTCTTTTTGTTTGATTTATGATTTAGTTGTTCTGCACCCATAATGTTTGCAGCAATTAATGTTAGATTATTTTTTAATATTTTTTACTTAAGTGTAAAAATTAAAATAACTTGTCAGACATCATTAAGAAATATTTTCTTTATTTATAAAATAATGTAATTTTGAAAATATTTTCATAAATCTACATGTTGACACAAATTACAAGTAAGATGAGAAAAACTATATCTATATTATAGTTAATTCACTAAATCAATTAAAGTATTGCTCTTAATCAAAAATCTCTTGTCTTGTTGTTGATATTGTACAGTACTTTAATATTACATGAAACTCATTTAATAGTTAATTTATAGTAATTAAATTGATATCTACAAAATAAAAAACATTCAAGTAGGTACGGAAGTGTAGATTTTGTCTATTAATCATCAGTTTAATGGTTTTGTTTACGTGAAGACAGAGTATGTATGCTTTAAAAAAATTAATTACTTGTTTCAGTATTTAAAAAATCTTCTGAATAATAACAAATACTTTTTCAATTACTTTGTTATTTTAACTTATAACATGTAAACTTAAAATATAAGCAATGTTTTTTAGGTAAAAAAAAATTAGTAACTTAAAAATTACAAGTCATTATTTGATCAATATGAATAAAAATAGGTTTAAACATTTATTCAATTATATATATATAGATATCTAATACCAAAAATTTTATCATTGATTTTTAATTACATTGGAAAAATTGAAAATCACTTAAGAATGAAACTAAAGTAGTGTATGATTCAAAAAATTGTATTGTAACAGATACGGAGATAGATTGGAAAGCCTATATGGACGAGTGTTCTGGTTTTCTAAACGGTACAACTGATTACATGCTTTTAAAAGGAGACACCGGACCATTGGTTTATCCTGCAGGTTATTTAATGGTACATTCTGTTTAAAAATAACTTTGTTTATCTAAATAAAATTAGTTTTCGGTTCAAACGTTAAGTTTTTTAAATATTAAATAGACTTAGTGACTAGTTTTTGGTTTAATCTAGTTTAGCAATGTTAAATTACAATAAAAAAATTATTATGTAGGGTCTAATAAAATTTTGCATTCTACTTTTAGGTAGTTCTGTATAAAAAATAAAATATTAAAAATATTCTCGTAAATTTTAAAGTTATTATCACTTAAGTTTTAAGGTTGTAAATATGACTTATATTTCAGGTATAACTCGACTTGCAGTTTTTTTTTTTTTTAGAAAGACGCCTATTTAGAATATTTTTACATATTTTTAGAAGTTTATAGTTTTAATGAATATATTTTAGTCAAATGTATTTTTTAAATTAAACTTAACAATATTTAAAATACAACGTGTTTATTACAGTTGTGTTTATAAAGCATATTTTAACATAAAACTGTACTTTTAAGCTTTTGATTTTAGGGAAATAGTTTAAACCTAAAAAAAATAATGATTGCTGACAAAAAAATTTTTTTTAATTTTTTTAAAACCTTGCTTATTTAAGTTAGTTTAAACGTGTTAAAGTAGCCTAATACTTAAAATAAAACTGCGTTTATTGAAGCAGAACTTTGTTAAGTTTTGTTGTATTAAAGTAGAGCAACCTACAACCAGAAATCTATTACATTTGATTTTAGCGTGGAAAAATGTTATGCAAAACACTAAGTTGAGATTTTGTATGACAAATATTTAAAAATATTTACTTATTTGGTTTATAAAGCATAGTAGCGCTTGGTAGATGTTCATTTCATTTTATTCGTTTCTTTAATGAGTTGTTTTAATTTTTCTTTTATAATATTTGAAAATACTCCTCTCGCAAAAGAATTTTTGTTGTAAATTTGGTCCGCCGGCTAGAAAAATTGCCCAACATTATATTTAGAAAAATATGTTTACTATTCCAATTTTTTTTTCTACAGGTTTTGTCTACATATTTTCAGCCTTATACTACATTACTGGTCATGGTGCCAACATAAGACTCGCTCAGTATATCTTTCTTGTCTTCTACATGATCAATCTTGCACTTGTCATCCGAATATATAACAAAACTGCCAAGGTGTTTAATAAATAAGTTATTTTTTTAGCTTATATAAACTACAGACTTTTACTTTGATACTAATAAGTTTATTGTACTTGGGGTTGCCAAAAAACCTGGAATTTTAAACTTTTTTTACATGTAAGGTAATAAAATTTCGATTTGACACAAATATATCGATTTTTTTTGTTATTATAATTTTTTATTGAAAAACACATTTAAAATAGCTCAAAAATGTCTCAATGATGTTATACTAATTAAGAAAGTTTTTATCTTAAACTTGATCTTACACTTAAAATAAACCCAAAAACTTGTACTTTTGAAAACCTGGAAGAAATGTTTCAAAAACCCTTTGGTAGCCCTGTGTACTTGAGTTAGAAACATAACATTTTTTATATGTAGTTATTAAAAAAAAAAAAAAACAAGTATTAAAAATAGAATATTAAAAATAAAAAGGTTATTTAATTAATTTTTATTTTCTTCAGTGTCCACCGTACGTTTTTGTCTTCATGTGCTGCGCCAGCAAACGAGTTCACTCAATTTTCGTCCTAAGGCTTTTTAACGACCCTGTTGCAATGATACTTTTCTTTGTAGCTCTGAACTTGTTTCTTGATAAAAGATGGTAAGTTCCTTGTATGAGAAATGTTTTTAGTTTATCAGTTGTGTACTATTTATGAACTGTTTATATAAAATATTGTTTGTGAACATTGTTACTTATTATTAACAGCATATTAAAAAAATAAAAATCACCTTTTTAGTTAGACTTCAGTTTAATAGCTTAAAATATTGAATTAAGGACTTCACTGAATAAATTTGTTTAGCTAGTAAATTTTAAAATATCAAATATTGCATTTGACTTTTAATAATTCAGAAAACTGTAAAGCTGAATTTTTTTAAAAATTGAATCGTTAAATTTAAAAAGCTTAAAGTCATAAGTTTAAATTAAAATGAAAAATTAAGTGTACAAATATTAGTTTATTAGCGTAAAGTTTATCATGATAAAATGTTTAAAAGTATAAATTACATTTTAAGTTGCGAATAAATTTCAATTTTAAATAGAAAACAAACTGGTTCACGAGTGAAAAAAAATAAATATTAGTAAACAACAAGCTAAATAAATTGATATTAGAGCTACTAACATTTTAAACTTTTATATAATCTGAGTTTTGCATAGTTTTTAGTGGCGTTGCACTTACAATGTAATATGTTGTTAGGACTTTAGGATGTGTTATGTTCAGTGCAGCTGTTTCAGTGAAAATGAACATAATGTTGTTCAGTCCTGGTTTGTTCTTAGTGTTACTCATCGAAATTGGAGTTGCAAAGTCTATTGCGCATATTGCCCTGTGTGGTCTTATACAGGTTGTTTTCTTAAACTTTCTTTTTATCGATATCTTTGTTTTAAACCTTTTTATATTTTATTTTAAATTAATTAAGTTTGTTAAATTATAAAATTTAATTTGATTTTGCTTTACATACTTAGGTTTGAGAAAGAAAACTTTTGTATTTAATACTTAGAATAGCTGTAAGTCTATTATAAATACGTTACTTTTATCGTTAGTAAACTTAAGTTCTTGAAAAAATTGCTTTAGAGTTAAATTTTTTAAGACATGTAAAGATTACTTAATACTTCAATATATTTATTAAGTTGTTAGAAATAAACTTTTGCTTAAAAAAACTAAGGTAATGGAAACCAAATTAAAAGTACACCTAACATACATATTTATATATATTTAATCGTGTTGATTAACACCTAATAGCTTTATTAAAGCTAAAATTTTCTTCAAATTTTTAATTGTAAAAAATTATGTATAAGTGATAATGTAAGCTGTTGAAAATAAATACTCAGAATATAATTAAATTATATGTTATTGTTGTTTTAATATAATCTACAAACATCAGGTTCTTCTTGGTCTTCCGTTTCTGCTTGAAAATGCATCCGGGTACTTGCTGCGTTCGTTCGAACTATCCAGGCAGTTCGATTTCAAATGGACCGTCAATTGGAGAATGTTAAGCGTTGAAGTATTTGCCGACAGAAGGTTTCACTTCATGCTGCTGGCACTCCATCTTACTGTGCTGCTGTTGTTCGCTGCTACAAAGTGGAAAAAGTCAGTGAAAGTTTTTTAGATACAATAAAAAAATTGTTTTGTAATTGAGAACTAATAACCAAAATATTGATAATTTTGATCAGGGTTCGGCAAACTGTGGCCCGCGGACAATGTTCAAAATTAAAGTTATGCTTTTAAAAAGTTAAATTTTGGTTTTAGTGTAATTTTTTAAACTATTGTGTCCCACAAAAAAAAAAAAAAACATCCCTAAATATTTTTTTATAAGCAATTTCTGATCGTTAATTTTAAAGGCTAACCTACCATTGATTAATATATTAATTTCTTATTAAAAATACAAAATTATACTAATTCTTAACATGTGTATATATTTGTTTAAATTTACTTTATTTAACTTTATTTAGTTTTTTGTGTACTGTAATATTTAACCATTTTTCATTTAGTATTGATCAAATACTATGATATAAAAAACCAATATGTTTTTAATTTCCATATAGATTCCTATATTCAGTTGGTTAGTTGAAAAAGTAAAACTTCCTAATCATAATGAATAAACAAAACAGTTAAATTTGTATTTAACTTTATAGAATAAAACTTGTTAGGTGATTTTTTTATGTTTTTAATATAAAACAGTAATTGATATTATTTGTTAATTGTACATTTAAAAGTATAAATGTAAACTCTATACGATATAGAAAATGACTATCATCTAACTAAAGCTATGAAAAATTTAGTTAACCACAAATTTTTTTTTTAATTAGTAAAAAGAAACTAATTTGTAAGGTGATTTACAGAAATTTGAAAAGCTTGTTTGGATTGCTTGATTACAGGAAGTTTGAACCCACCAAGTTGACAAGTGAGGAAATAGTTAGGGTCCTTTTCATATGCAATTTCGTCGGTATAGTTTTCTCGAGAAGCCTTCATTATCAGTTTTATATTTGGTACTACCACACCTTACCCTACCTCCTTTGGTGCTGCAATTACTCCTCAGCTTTTAGGTTGGATACTTTTTTAATAAATTAACGTTTTAAACTAAATTTTTTCCAAAATCAAGTTACTATTAAGCATAGTAAAAAAGTTTCTTTACAAATTTTAGTTACACATATTCTAATTTGCACAAATGTTTTGAGAGAAAAAACATGTAAGGTAATTTTTTGGATAGCTTATATGAAATTAGTTATATTTTTTATAATGTTAAAAATTAAATTTTTTATTCGTTTAATTATAAACTCTTTTTTTTCAAAAAAAGCATCTAAAGTTAAAGAATGTATATTGTATGCATATTATAATTGAAAGAAATTATATTTAATTAAAGATCGTTCTTTAAGTAACAGATTACTAGTCATATAGTTATAATTCAAATATTTTTGTGTAATCTTTATATATTTCAGATTCTAAATTCATTTTTCATTTCAGGGTTATTTTTTATCTTAAAGTTGGTTATAATTATTTTTCTTAACTACTTAGTGATTAGCACTACTCTAATTTTCAAGACTTTTTTACAATACAGTTATAGGTGTTTGCCAATAACTCAGGCTAGTTTAAGTTTGTTTTACAAGTTTAGGTAGGTTTGATAAATTTTTGGTTTTTTGGTTTATTTTAGGATTTTTGGTTTTTTTGCTGTTAGGTTAGTAGTAATTTAAACCTCTTATTTATAAGTTGTTAAATTGTTGCGCATGAACAAATGATTTATAGTTTTTGTTGAAACAGGAACTTAGGTATTTAAATTATCACCTTCTAATACATCTTAATAAATACTCATAAATGTTATAAAACAAAAGTCATAATTATAACAAAAGTAAACTAATACAAAGATAGGTTTAAAACTTTAACTAGAAAAATTAGCTTTTCCCTTAATCTCTAAATAATTTTAATAAAATTGGATACATTTTTTGGGTTTTAAAAGCAAAAATCACGGTACTAGTTAATCCAGTGGTTCCCAAAATTATTAGAAACTGTGCACAATAGTTAGAAAAATAAAGTACTGTCACACTTCTAGACTAATTTTTGTGTGCAGTTAAATAGTTTATAATTACACTACTATGTACGTACAGGCTCATTCCTTGTTAAACATTGATGTAGTTAACAACTTACAACTGAATACAATAAAATTTGAAAAAAATCTTACAAATAAAAATAAGTTATCTCAAATTTAAAAAGTGATTTATTTTTTTCAGATTACTATTACTCGGGTTAATAGAGATGTGTTGGAATATCTATCCATCAACAACAATCAGCTCAACTACTCTCCATATTTGCCACGCTGCTATTATGTTTGGCTTGTGGAAATCAGACAATCAACTATTAACACTAAATAATAAAAAAATACAATAATTTAAATTATCTATAATTCAACTTAAAATCATGATTATCTAGGCCTTATATGTCAGTTTTGTTGACTACTTATTTATTTTATTATTTAAAATATTTAATTTATTCATACCTGCAAACTTTTGTTGTTCATAATTAATTTTTGAAGTTAAAACATAATTTAAAACTTATATCTTTTTTTATGCATATTTTATTATAAGCTAAAAGAAAACTACTCCAGTTGAAAATTAATAAAAACCAATAACATTCTAATGCAAGTTTTGATGAATTAGTTGATCTTTTATAAAACAACTTTTTAATGTACAAACTCTGCTTTTTATAGATACGGCATCAAAGTTTAATATTTTGATATATTTTTTAATACTAAATACACTTATTTTATGCTTGATGTTAGCGATAATTAAAAAGTTTATTTTATTTTAAAATATTGAGCTCAAGGTACTTATAATATTTTATATACACATTTGCTAGGTTATAATTTTTAAAGAGACTCTTGCAAGTTAGTGCTATTATAGATTATGATATTTTAAATGGTTTTAATGTTTCCTAAATAATAAGTCTGATGAGTAAACTAACTATACTATAGTAGTTTTATTAAAATGTAGAGAAATTAGTTTATAGTTTGCTGTTTTCGCTGTACAATAAAACTTATTGTCAAAAAAAAATTCATATAGAAACTGATAAAAATAAAGATACAAAATTAAAAACTTTTAATTGCTGATTAAAATAAGAATTTGTAAGAATAGTTGAATTGAAACTAATTAATATTAAGTAAGACTATTTTATTTACTAATTATTCTTAAAATTGAAAATAGTTAATGAAAAAAATGTACGTTTGTACATACTTTTATTGAAGTATTTAGAAAAAGTCATTGTTTCGTAACCTCGTAAAGTTCTATTATACGCTTATTTAAATAATTAATAAAACAAAAAATTTAGTTCATACTTCATAGTATCTTACAATTTAAATAAATTTAAAATAAACATTTTGTAAAGAAACTATTTTTATGACCAAATAAAATAACAACTCATTTAATGTTTTGAGGTGATAATTGTTTGCATTCTCATAAACGAAGGATATTTAAAAATATAATTAATTTTTACTTAATTTATTTGTACACTGTGTTATTGTCAATTACATAAACTTAAACAGAATGACTTGAGTACATTTCATGTCTGTTCTTTTAGTTTTATAATATACTAATATATGTTTTATGTAAAATTAAAATAGTTTATGAAGTATATAAAAAAAAGAAACATTTTATTAACTTTGAACTGAGTTTGTTTATTTATAATCCTTGAAAATGATAACAAGGTATAACTTCTTATGTGTAAAATTTTAAGTTACCTGAATTCTAAGTAGTATAGGTTAAATACAATAAATATCAATGAAAACAAATTGTAAAGTAACCATTATTCATCACCTGTTTAATTTTAAAAATTACTTGCACTGTACATATATCATGTGCTTATTTTAAAAAAAAGTATTAATCAGTGAGAGTACTATATAGAATGCTGAACTTGAAGTATAAGGGGTGAAAAAATATGTGTAATAAATTCATAAAAATTTACGAGTTTCCATCACAGTCTTACGAGGTAGTTTATGCAAAAAATTCATTTTTTATTAGAAAAATAAGAACTTAAAGATTTCTTAGATTGAAAACTTCTTTAGATGTTTACAGAAAGTAAAACTGTTAAATTAAACAAAGTACTAAAAATTAGTAGTATAAGTAATAATTAGGGCTGTCACCTTCATAAAACTAATATAAATTTTAAAAAAGATAAGTTTAAAACTACAAGATTTATTTTTTTTTTGCTGAAAAGGATACACATTTCTATTTTTTAAATGTTTACTTACCAGAATTTTTTGTATACTTTGAATAACTTTTTAAGCCACAAAAAAATGACTAGCTGGACAACTTTAATTGCTTATTAACTCTTTTTTTAAATATTGATAGAGCTTAAAATAACGACCCAGCGTGTATTTTACAAACTTAATTTTTATAAATTGCACTGTATTTGTATTTTCAAACACAGAACTTTTTTTAATCAGTGAGAAGATTTAATAAACTATTCTGTAAAAACATAACTAAAAACTTCATTTCAATATAAAGCACCGTTTAATTAAAATTACCTTGTTTAAGAAGCTTAGGATAAGTGTATATTCAGAATACTTTTATAATATATAGCTTTTATCGTTTTTAGTACATATATAAATTTATTGTTTATAAAGATTGTTAAAAGCTAAAAGTAAGTTTGACCTTTAACCAAATAGCTTGTGTTAAACTAATACATCTACTTTGTCGCTTTTAACTTGTTCAAAATAAAATATTGTACATTAGTTTTTGTTATAATTAAAAATCTTGTACACTTAGATACAAAATTCGGAGGGGAACTAATTTTTTTCGAATTCCCAGTGGGCTGAAAAGCGGTAACTGACTTTTTTACAATGATTGGAAAAATGAGTTAAAAGTTAAACATTGTTGAGTAGAACTGTTTATTTTAGCCAGTTTTGTTTCCTTTCTGCTCCAAGTGTTTAAGAAATTATCTTAGTTTATATGCAGTCGTTTTTTGTTCATATTTTTTTTAATTACCCGAAAATTGTCAAATTTATGTAAAGTTAAAGATTGCAACAACTTGACAAAAGTACTTGAAATACTTACATATATTTGTTTTTTTTTACCGTTTTTAATCTGATGTGGTAAAGTTCCTATTGAAAAATAACATAAATTCTTTGACAACTCGAACTGTTATAACTTTAACCATGTTTTTAACCTTAATATGTTTCAAAAAGTTAATGGTGATTTAAGGAATACTGGGGGTCATAAATTAAAAAGGGCTTCAAAAATTCTCACTTTTTAGGCTAGAGCAATAAAAAAGAGCTATGAAATTTTAATTTGTTCCTTATTTAAGAAGAAAAACTGTTTTTAATGTTTTTGTAAGCTATAAATTTATTTTATTTTCTTCAAAACATAAATTTTTCAAAAAAAGTTATAAACCTTTGAGTTTCTAAAATAACTTATCTTATTTCTGGTATGCACAATATTATGTTTTAAAATATCATAAATCACTGTTCTAAGTACTTTTGTTTAGTTTTCTGCAGCAATTTTTTAATTTAAAATATGAACTATTTTAATAAATTTTTAAAATGTTAAAAAGAAAAATTGGTAGAACTTAAACTTACATAACTTCAGAAACACTTAAAAAAACAGCTTTTAAAAAATAATCTATTATTCTACTTAACTATGTATAACTTTTGGTTTGATTTTTTATTCATAAAAAAGTCGATTGCTTGATCCCCCATTTCAGCCTACTTAGTTGGGAGATAATTCAGTTGGGAGTTGAAGTAGATGGAAATTAATCCGGATTACAATAAATAGATTAATTTTTTTTACTCTAGTTTAAATGTGAGTCTAGTTTAAAAACAAAAGTTTATATAAATTAGCAGTTTAAAAATAATCCAGAACTTAAATTTAAATAATGATTCTCTGCAAATGAATAGTGTTTTAGTTTGATACATTGTTACTTTATTGATAAAACATCATTATTCTTTCTTGCTTCTGAGTCTATCTACAATCTTTTTTTTTACCTACTAAATCGAAACTAACTTTGTCCTGGACAAGACGTTAAAAGGTACCCGTGGTGTGCGACCCGATAACCGAAAGGTTTTTCGTGCACCAGGTCCTAGGACTTAATATTTTGAACACTTTTTTTTATCGTTCAATAAACTATAACTAACCAACGTTCTTTAAGTGAATTATATCTTATTCTTTTAATAATACAAAAAATAAATTAACGATGGTTTAAAAATCTACCAGTTTATTGCACGTTTTCTTCAAATTAATTTCTTGTTAAATAAGTTAATTAATTAAAGACTTGTGTCCTGGACCGATTTGCGAATTATTTATAATTCTTTTAATAAGAAACATATTTTTCAACAGTTTTCAAATTTATAAGAAATATTATAAAAATTTTTAAATGTTAAGTTCTCAATTAATTTTATTAGGTTATTGATATATACTTTATTATAGTTTGAAATAAGCTATAAGAGTATTTATATTTATTACAAAAGGATGTTTTAAAATCATTTTAAACAGTGACCAAAGTCAATGATTGTTTTTAAATTTCAACTATTCTTACGTACTTTTAGCCCTAAAACTTTACATAAAAAGTTCTAAATATAAACTTCGAAAAAGATTAATTTATATGTAGGTAAAAAGAAGTTAAACTTTGCTTAATGCACGAATACAAATAATAAGCTGACTTAAGGTAAACAAGAATATGGCAAAAATATAAAAACGTCTAAAATCTATTCTGATTAATAATCTTTTCTTATAATCTTATACAAACAAAAAATTTCAACAGTGCGTTTCAAATGGAAAAAAATAAAAGAAAATGTTTTCAATGCACAAAATTGCTTACATCATTTGCTTGTTCATTTCATTAACAAGCATTGTTCGCGGGCGAGGTAGATTAGTGAATGGGAAGAAAGTGAAGTTGAAAAAGCACCCGTACACGGTGGCAGTCATCAGCAGGACGGGTGGGAAAGGAGCAGATCTTTGCGGCGGGTCAATCCTGCGTCACGAGTGGGTCCTGACCGCGGCTCACTGCCTCCCAGAAGATCCGGCACGGGTGAGAGTCGTTGCCGGAGACGTCAACTGGAAGGAGGAGACGAGCGAGGGAAGGCAGGTGGCGGACGCACTGGAGCTGTTCAAGCACGGAGATTGGAACGAAACGGGGAAGCTGGAAAACGACGTTGCTCTTGTTCTGCTCTCTAGATACTTGAGTTTCAACGAGTTCGTTTCCCCGATACCGCTGCCGCCAAAACCGGAAAGTCTCAAAGTTGGAACCAGTTGTTTCATATCGGGTTGGGGATTAACCGAAACGGGACACATGTCGGACACGCTGATGCAGGGCGAAGTTTTTGTTTTGAACGACACGGCTTGTGAGACCGCCTTCGGGTACAAAGTTGTGCAGGGTCAGATGTGCGTCGGTAACCGGGATCTCGGTGTCGGTTATTGCGTGGGCGATTCGGGAAGCCCCTACGCCTGCGCTAGTGGGAGGGGCAGCAAAAGATGTTTGTACGGACTTGACAGTGTGGGAGCTTTGAACGAAGATTTTTGCCAGAAAGCGCCTTCAGTTGCCACCAGAGTTTCGTATTATTTGCGCTTTATTGAAAGCACTATAGAAGCCA
This sequence comes from Thalia democratica, assembly GCF_965202585.1. Classification (NCBI taxonomy): domain Eukaryota; kingdom Metazoa; phylum Chordata; class Thaliacea; order Salpida; family Salpidae; genus Thalia; species Thalia democratica. Next base: position 69,585,425 of record NC_139165.1, read on the forward strand.
ATTCTAAGCCTTTGAGTCTGATACTACAATCAAAAAAGTTTTATGCTGTTGTTACTGCATCGCTAGCCACATTTCTATTGGTTCTTCTTATTTCTTCATTATTCATTAAAAGAAATCGAAAACAAAAGGAACGTTATCAAAAAGATTTTACGAGTATTGTAGAAAACATAGAGTGATTATTAATAAACTTAAGTAGGATAATAGTGTTTTTATCTTCGTTTTCTGATACTTTTAAATATATACTGCATACTAAGTTTTGATTTTTATAATGTAACTTGTGGCCATATATAAAATACATAAGAAACTGATAAGTTTATATAGTTTTGATTAGTTTGATATTAAACAGCTCAAAACAAAAAGTAAAAATCCTATCATCGATGAAAAGGTTTTTTCTTAACTAAATTAGATGTTTTAAAAAAAGCTTTCAGAGCAAGTTACAAATAACTAATCCAAAAAAGTTTTAAAAGTATTTTCAGACTAGTAATTTATATTACAGACTTAATGATTAGCGAATTTATTTAAATACTTTCTGTCATTTTAAAATAATATCAATAACATTTTCACTAATAATAAGTTTCTGGAGATTAAAATAAAGGTTTATGTAGACATCAAGGCTTAGGTTAAGTTTACAAACCATATTTAAGCACACGAAAAAAAAACTAATGAAAACTGGTAAAAATGTTTAAGGCTACTATAAATAAGACTATGAAAGAAGTTTCTTAATAAGTTATATTAAAGGTAAGTAAAGCTAGTTAGGAAACAATAATAAAACATTTACTGAATAAAACCGTGAACGAGAGTTTGTACTTAAAAAGAGTTTGTATTTGGTAATGTGAATTAGCAATTTTCAGCATAGCCGAGTTTGACTTTTATAGCCAAAAATAAACCTGTATCAGCCTAACTAAACAGATATAACTAAATATGAAAATAAAATTTACAAGACCCACTGTTTTAAACTTTTGTAATCAGGCCTAATAAATGTAATAAAGATCCAATTTATTTTAGAGTTTATATCAATATTTAAACCTTACTCTTTAAAACAGTTTATCACAACTATTTTTATCAAAAAGTAATCATTTAATAATTAAGAAGTTTTACAAAACTGTGGCAGTTTATAACTCAAAATTTAACTTTTGTAACTTTAAAGATATTTTAACTACTTAGTAAATACTAAATGTTCAAAAAAAAGAGAATATTTTTATAAATTGTTTTCTGAATATTAATTTTCTTTTATTAGTATTCTTTTTCTGGAGTTTTTACATTCGCTTACTTAAAACTATGTTTTTTCTTAACAAAACAAAAATTTTTAATAAAAAGTTTATCGAGTTTTTAAAGTAAAAAGATTATACATTGAATAACCAAACTATTCAATACTAAACCCTCTGATGCACTGTAGTTTCAAATAGGGCAAAAGTAAAAATAGAGATATTTAAATTTAAATATTCTAAATAAGTAATATTGATGCATCTTTTCAAAACGAACCTTTCAATGTAGCCTAGGGTTTTATTAATTATCATTTTTAATCTAATTATTAAAACTAAGTTATAAAGGATTTACATCGTCTAAGACTGTATAATAAATTAAAAATTAGTTAAAATGAGCTATGAATCAAGGGTTATTTTAGTCATAAACACATTATATATTTTATAAATTGTTTATTAAATGACAAAAAATGCGCTCGAAATACTTGGTCCTAGGACCTGGTACACGAAAAAACCTTTCGGTTATTAATAGTATTAATTCGCGCCATTTTTCACAATCTTTGAACATTTAAAATACAAAAATAACTTTGTTTTTTTATTTAAAACTTTTATTTCTTCGGAAAAAAAAGCTGAAACATTACATTTTCTAAAATTAAACTAAATGAACAAAACTTTAAAATTTCCATTCAGAGCTCTAGAAAAATGCAACAGAAATTTTTCTGTTAAAGTAAGTTTTTATTATTTTCTTTTTTTCCTCGCGTCTACTGGCATAACTTAAGCTAAATAAGAAACTTTTGTTTTGTTTGGTAATCAATAAATCAGTTATTGGCTGGATCCTGATATTTTTTAAATGAGGATCCATATTTTTAACTATGGAACTTTAAATTAATTACAGAGTTTTAGTATAACTATTTTTTTGAACAGCAAAATAACTTTTTTAGATTATAATAATCGTTTATGTTCTGATCTAAATATAAACGCATATTTGATTTTTTTAATTAGTATTTAATCACAACTTTATAATGTTTAATACATCGTATCTTAAACTAATATTACGTTAGGTGTTAGATTAATTGCCAAAGTCTTGTTAAATCCAGTCAAGCTAATTAAAATATTATCTTTTTTAAGCTCTTCAAAAATAGTTCGGTTTACAAAAATATATTATTAATTTAAATAATATTTTAGTATAATATTGTTGCAAAAAAATACTTAGTAGCTTTTAAACTAAAGAACATTTTAAAATATAGTATCAGCTTTTTAGTTTGATATTTAATAATGTAATTAATACTGCTTTCATAAAGTTACTTGTCTATAAGTTTGAAATGCTTAGGCTTATAAATTTTCTTAACAATGCTGGTGTGTACATAACTTTAAAATTATACAGTAGAGATGTAATAAAATAATAATTTCTCAAGTCGTCTTGTAATGCTAACTATTTTACTTGGTTAGTATCTAACTTTTGAAAGTACTTATTATAAAGAGCGTTTACCAACTAAAATACCATAAGTAAAAAATCTTATGTGATAATTCTGTATTAATTTTTGGACTTAATTATAAGTACTAAATGTTAAAAGAATAAACTAGTTATTTAACTGATTTATAAGATTGTTATAAGTGTTATAAATACTACTTTAAACATTGACACAAAAATAACAATGAACAACGAGTATACAGAAGAGCTTAGAACTGCCATAATAGCTTCTAAAAATCTAGAAGAACTTTTTAAGTTTTTTGAAACCACAATCAAAAATGTTTTTTACGATCACTTTTCTTTTTTAAATTCACTGGCCTATTACATCTTTCACAATGTTAAAGGCGCTGAAGCTTTGGAGAACAAGCTTGAAAAGTACATGAAAAAATTTAAAGGTTTTTGTGAAAAGCACTCAAAATTTATAACTTATAAAAAGTTTTCTTTATTGCCATCCCAAAATAGTGAAACACCCTTAAAAGAAAATTTTGAGTTTATTTTAAATTACGAAGAAAATGCAGCATTTATAGACAAAAATGAAATGAAAAAACTCTTTGAAGCAGCTAACAAATTTGGCAAAAGCGTAAAAGTCAAACTTTCATTTACTGGTGAGCCCAACAAAGATTTTGAAAAATTAAAGAGTGACGTAAAAGAACTTAACGATAAAATAAATAAAGATTTATTAGGCCCCAGGGAGCTAAATTCGACGCTTAATAAACTGTTGGAATCCTCCATAAACTATCGAATAACAGATTACTATGAGGAATTAAAAGTTGATATGAACACCATAAGTGGCAAACATCAAAAGTATTCAAAAAAGTATTTTCATAAGTGCGTATTGAAACAGCAAACAGTTTTTTTATACGAGGAAACTGCAAACAAGACGAAGGATTGTGCCGTGTGCTTGGATGAATTTGACATTGGAAAATCCGTCACAAAGCTGAAGTGTGGGCATTTGTTTTGCACTGAATGTATTGAAAAATGGTTCTCGGATTCTATTACTTGTCCGTGTTGTAGACAGAGACCAGAATTTCGATAACTATAAAAGATTTTTTTTTAGCAATAAAGTTCTATTCAGTACTTAAATTAGTATTTTTTATAAAATAACTGTGATATATAAGTTGTAACTGAACACAACTATATTTTTGCCTAAAAACAACACTTGTTGGTTTAAAGAGTTTTTTGTACTGTTTACTTTTTTAAAGCCTTGGAGATTTTCTAACTTTTGCATTAAAACACGTTAAAGTTTATTAATTTATAAAAAATGGATAATTATAGAATTTTCGGTTATTTGTTTTAAAATAAAAAATAAACAGAGTTTAAAAATACAAAAAAATATTATAAAGTTTAACTAAACTCAGTAAAAATAAATTTGTATATATTTTTAAAACCTTGTGTTTAAATAAGCTCACTTTTTAATTGGTTTTAACAATAATTTAAATAATAAATAAAGGCTTAGCAAATGTTAAGGTAGCATTTTTTTATGCTTCTATGCATTTAAATTAAAAAAAGATTTAAGAATAAATAAAAGAGACTACTATCTGTTTGTACAGAATTTTAAACTTTTTTAAAGCTCAAGTTTGCTTTTCAACAGTAAAAACTCAAAGTTATTTTTTTTTACCAATAAAATACAATACTAAAAAAATCTAGTTATGTCTGTTTGATGTCTTACTAAAGCGTCATATATAAAGCAACAGTCGTGCATAAGAATAAGGAAAATATATATATTGGATTAACTGGAAGACAATTTAAAGCTAGATTTTACGAACATATACAATCCTTTAGAAGCGAAACAAAGAAGAAAAGTACAAGTTCAAGTACGTTCATGCACAAAATTAAAAATGATACTATCGATTCGAAAAATAATTAAATGGGAGATTATTAATCGTACAAACCAAAATAGACCAGGAAAAATTTGTACTCTCTGTAATTTGGAAATACTTGAAATTGCGTTCGCAGACAACAACAAACTTTTAATTTGAGATCGGAGTTGGTGGGAAAATGTAGGCATTTCACAAAAATATATTTAAAATCTTAATTGACTAGATCTAAGCTTAATTTACCAACCTTTGTCATTAATTATTTTGTAATTTTGTTTTTTACATATTGCCTTTTTGTTTTTGTGGTATTTTATGTTAATGTTAATAACTTTACTAAAAATTATTAGTTATTAAATTACCTAATTACCCAGCTAAAACTATATAAGTGTTTATCCATTGTCACTTGTTAGTTTATTTGCTTGTGACCATCGTGTAAGCGAGAAACATTTGTAAAGCAATAAATTCAATAGAACTTTTGTTTTAACTATATTAAAAGTTTCTATTTATGTCTTTTTTATTAATTAAACTTTGTTTCACAATGTCGGTATTACTTTCTTATTAAATGTTATAAAAAATATCAACAAATTTAGAGTAAAACGTTCAAATAGTTTCTTGTACGCAGTTCCTATTTAAAAGAAAAGTCACCAAAACTATAGAACTACGTATGCAGTTATTTCTGCATTTTCGTAAAACTAAAGGCAATGTTTTATATACATAATTTTTTGCATTGATCATAGTAAGGTCAAATATATATAATGATAGTTTTAACATTGATTTCGTAAAACATCAACAACTCTTTTTGTTTCAAACTTTTTTTTTCGGATACTTTTTAATTCTTTCTTTTTTACTTATTACAATTGTTAGATATTTAAATTAATCATTAAAACTTTAATACACTGTTTAAACTATTTTACATACATAAAACTTTTTTTGATATTACATATAATTTTATAAAACCTGCTCATGTATGTATATAAGAACAAAATTAATAACTTAATAACAATATCAACTTTATAATAAATACATATACTAAATAACGTTTTAAAATAACAAATTAGATCAAGATGTAATTAAAATACTTAAATAAATTTAGTAGGTTAAAAAAGAATAACTGACAAAGATTTGTTGGTAAAAAAAAATTAAGTTTATGCTTGATTATATATTAATATATTTGCAATTAAAAATCTCATTGTTTAAAAAACAACATCGAAATTAACTAATTATTATTAAAATTAATGGCTGATAAACGTTTACAATTTTTTTAAGTTCATGCTTTAACATACAAAATATTAAGTGTTATTTTGACATAAATTTGAAGAATAGCTACTATTAGTAAAAAAATATATTTTAAAATCAACTTGTACTTATCAACTTTTTTAATTATAACATAACTAATCCGTTAATGTTAAAAGTTACTCTTTTTTATATGTTGTCTAAAGGTACATGCTATGTAAAAGTATTTTATTTAGCTACTAAGAACATACTCATGAGTTAACAAAGTAATTTTTTTTAGGTGTGTCAATCAAATTTCTAGCTTTGTTATTTATGATAAAGTTTAGTTATGTAAATGCAGGGTTGCCACTCTTTGAGCCAAAAAATCTTCCCTGAGTGACCAAAAATTTCCCTGAGTAACCTTAAATTTCCCTGAGTTTCCCTGAGTATTTTTCAAATCTTAAAAAAAAAAATTTCTCTTCTAACACAAATTATTAATACTTCATTCTCATTTTTCTTCTTTAATAATAAAAGGAAGGTTGTATGTGTATGCTTCTGCATTAAATTTATGAAAAAAACTGTTTTCAAAAACTCTATCTTAAAAGGACTAAACCAATAAAAAATTAAAAAACTAAATTTTTGCACAACTTTGTGTAAACTTGTTAGTTAACTTTCTACATAAAAGAATAAAGTTTAATTTGTTTGACATTTTAATTGACAAACTTTATTATTTAAAAAATAAGAACTGTTAGTACAACATAGTGTTTTTTAAACTACATAAGTAACTAAAAATAAAAAGTTTATTAGAACTTTTTAATGAATAGTTAACAACAACTTTCATTTCTCTCAACTGTTTGATTTTACTTAAGTAAATATAAATTTAAAACTTAAAAAAACTACAATGTTTTACTATGAAGAACTAGCCGCAAGGCTAAAAAAATTCTAAATAACCACTTAAAATAAAAATTACTACTTTTGAACAAAATATTGAAACTGGATTAACTAAACCTCATTCTAGATCTAGAAAAAAAATTCCCTGAGATTTTCAAAAACTTCCCTGAAATTTAGAGAAAAAATCAAAACTTCCCTGAGTTTCCTTGAGTTAAAAGAAAAATGTCGAAATTCCCTGAGTTTCCCTGAGATTTTCTACAGTTTGAAAATTCCCTGAGATTTCCTGAGTTCCCTGAGTGTGTGGCAACCCTGTAAATGTAATGATTCTATATTGAATAAAACTTAATTGAGTATTCAGTTTTCGAAATAGTATTTTTTTTATTGTGAAGTTAAATTACAAAAACTAAATCTAGGTAAACATGTTTGATTTCATTAAACAATTTCTTTGAATAATTTTTCTTTTATTTTTCGATTTTTTTCTTTTTTCAATAACTATTTCATCAATTATTACTTATTCTTCTTATGCAGCATGCACAAATCTGTCTTTAATATTGATCGGAGTTACTCAAAATTTTAAATTTTAAAAGTGGTCATGGTAAAAAAGTACTCTATTTATTTTAAAGATTAACAATTAATTAAAGTTAATCTTGTTAGTTAGCTAAATAGTTCAATTACACTGTTTGTACTATAAAAAGTTTATACTTTCATTAAAAAAATTTCCATAAGATAAAAATAAATTAAGTTTGTAGAGGGGTAGACCTTGGTTTATTTTAATTGATGTTATTAAGAAAACCTTCATCATAGCTACTTTGTAGTTTAATTTGACAGATTCAAGTATTTAAACCCATAATTTTAGAAAGAGTTTTATCTTAAGTAATATTTTAACTAAAGCAGGTAACAAAACACTAACTTCATCGAAATGTTTACACCTATATACTGAACACAAGCAATACTTACACTATTTTAAAAACAGTTAAAGTTGGGTTAGGAGTCTTTATAAAAAAAAGGATTTTTTTTACATTTTTTTTTACAAAACTTTATATATGTTAGTTGACCCAAAATGTAATTAAAGTTCATAACTTTTAGTCAAAAATTACATACAGAGCATGGTTGTTACTAGTCTGGAAAACGTACTATAATAATGTTAATAAAAGTACAAAGTATTATACTAATGTTAAAACTCTTAAGAAACTGCTTGGATCTTGGAATAATCTTTGGAAGTTTTAAAATCTATTTTAAAAACTGATTGTTTTCCGAACAAAATAATTTAATTCGAAAGCATATTATTTTCAATTCCAGTAAATTTGTAAACAAACTTGTTTAATTTGTTGTCTAGGGTTATTCTCCAAAGAGCAGTTAATCATAGAGAATAAAAACCGGAGACCAGTTGTTCTTTGTTAACAGATGTTATTAAACATTAACTTTTTCTGTTGAAAGTAATAAATGTTTAATTCATTTATATTGTAGTACAAACTTTTTTTTTTATTTTACAGTGTTGTAAAAGAATTCAATTTTTTTTCAGGTTTTCTGAATTTTTTTTTAAATTTTTTAAATTAGAAGCTTTTTTGTCAATTTGTAGTACAAAATTAATTTAAAGGAAAAACTTTACTTTATAATAAAAATAATTCTAAATACAGTAACGTCTCGCAAAACTACGCACACTGCGTCCACAGCAAAAGTGCGTGATTAAACGAGAGATATTAAAAATACCTACTAAGATCTATTACCTAGAATCTAAAATAAAACTGTGGTTAACTATTAAACTTATGGTACAGTGAGGCAAAACTAAATAAGTATCCATTGGTCAAGGAATATAATTTTACAAACGCTAAAGATATAGAGTCAATTTAGCTTTCAAAAATTTATGTCAAAAAACTAAATATATTATTAATCCAATAGATACAAGAAGTTTTCTTTGTACAAAATTAAATCTTTTTCAAATCAAATTCTATTTTGAGAATACTAAAATGCGTAACTTATCGAGAGTGCGTAGATTCACGAAAGGTTACTGTAATACAAAAAATAATATTGTATACAACATATTTTTAACATATAATCTAGATTTTATAACTTTATATGTAAAGATTCAAGCTTTTCAGTAATTTTTGCTAAAAGTTCCAGGTCTTTTCTTTTTTTTTTCAAAAATTTTAGTTTTTTTTTGCTTAAATTTTTTAATTCCAGGTTTTTTCTGGCAATACTGAGAAAATACAAATTTTTATAAAACTAACTAGAACTGTTGTACTTTTGTTTACAATTGACTGGCACAGATACTAACATTATCTTGTTGTTTGTTTGAGATTTATAAAAAAGTTATTTTTATTATGTATTGTTAAAGTTTTATTTCATAACTTTAAAAACCGAGTATAGCGCTAAATTTTTTTTTGAATAGAAATACTTTTAATATTATTGTACTTATCTCTAATTAAAAAAAATAGACTCTAAAAACTATTAAGAGTATAACAAAGATTGATTTTTAAAATATATGCTTAATTATTTTTGAAACTTTTTTGGGGACAGAAAATTATTTACTTGCTATATCCTTTTTTAAAAACACTACTTTACTTTTTTTTTTAATTTTTCATGCCTTGTTTTATATCTATTTACTACTAAAGTTATCATTTTATTAGACAGTCGGCGCGGCAGTTATCTAATTACAAACTGCAGGCAAGTTTTTCTTGAAAAAGTTTCTCGCGGGCAGCACTGTTTAGAAAAATTCTTCCGCGCGCCGCAGTTTTTTAAAATAATTTCAGTCAAAATAAAAATGGTATTTTAAAACTAATATATGATAAAATTCGCAATAAAAAAGCACTGGTAATCAGAATTATTAATTTAAGAGACTAATTATAACTTTTACGACAACTTTTTTTTTAAAGTGTATGTCTAGCAATAAGTACCTCGCAGGCCGCAGTTTTCCGACTCCTGAAATATTACTCAACTAAATAAAACAATTTTTGGGCATAATTTTTAATAAGTTTATATAAACAGTTTTATTTTATATTATATATACACGTTTTTATACTACTTACTAGGGGCGATGCGTGGTATCTTTGTTAGGGGTGCAGAATATTTATAAGTATTTAAAAATCACTTGGTTTGATATCTTTATTATAAATTTAGTAAGATAAAAATACTACAATTACAAGTTGGTTGTCAACAAAAGTTTACATAAAAAGTAAAGACTTATGTTTTTTAATATAATTCCAGGATTTTTTTTTTTTTTTGTGTGGAGTATATGCTAACATGTACTTACAAAAAAGACAGAAAAATTTTAAACCATAATTGCTTGTAAATATTTATGTTAGCTCTAATAAATATAAACTACAGCCAAGCTTTTATTTAAAAATAAACCATCTTTTTAACATTAAAACATATTAACTGCAATTCTTAATATTTACATTTGGTTAGGACTTCTTCTTAGATTAAGAAGATTTCTGTTTTAATGAATATTACTTTGTAATCTTAGGTTAAACTAGACTAGATCTTGGGAAAGTTCTAAATAATAACTCTTGAATATTATCTCATTAAGTTTTGAGGAGTCTAATTGATTGAATTTGTAATAAAAGCAACTGTTAATATTTTTATGTTTTGGTACTGCGATTTTGTAGTTTAATTAACTTATAACGTTATACGACCTTTAACTAGTTCAAGTTGAATGTTCGTTTTTAAAATATATGTAATCTATATGCTCTGCGAAGCAATTCAAAGTACTCCGAAAATGGTTGAACACCCACTTATTAACCCGTTTTTCTTTAACTTTAAATATTGTATGAAAAATATTTTATAAGTACACTATAAAAAGTATAGAACTTTTTTTTCTTCTTAATATATTTACTTTTATCAGGGTTGCAAAATTTTTTCGAGAAATTTTTCCAGGTTTTCTGAATTACTTCCAGGTTTTTAAAAGTACAAGTTTTGGGTCTATTTTTAGTTTATAACTAAGTTTAAGGTTAAAAACTGTGCTGAGTAGTATAGCAGCATTCAAAAGATACTGTGAAGCTACTTTAATTGTGTTTTTTAATAAAAAAGATTTTGATGATGACGAAAAAAATTTTATCTGTATTATAGATTTTTCGTGTCAATTTAAAATTTTACTACTTAACATGTAAAAATTGTTAAAAATTCCAGATTTATAGTTATTTTTGTTCAAAATTCCAGGGTTTTTTCAAAATTTCCAGGTTTTTTTTAGCCTAAATTGTAAAACTCCAGGTTTTATGGGAGCCCTGTTTTATAGAACTCGAGTATTAATAAGCAAAATATGTACTCTAAAAACATATTTTTAGCATTCAATGAAATGGAAACAAACTTAAACAATTCTATAAATGAGATTTCAGTCATCTATAATACAAGACATAATACTTTTTACGAAACTTACAAGAAAAAATATCTTATTATTTAAAATGTATAAAAATGTTTTTTTTTCTCCAAACTTTAGTTATTACTGTTTTATAGAAGCATAGCATTAAGTAGTTCTCTTTAACTTTGTGAAAGTATGCTAATTTAATTTTATTATATATAACCTTCGGTAGCAACTAATTTTCGGTTTATTATTCTTCAATTAAATGACGACGTTAAAGATAACAAACGATGCAAAAAAGTGTTATGTTAAAATATTTAAAAATTTAAGTATTAATAATATTAGTTATGACAAAATACATTTAAACGATGATCAATGTACAAGATTAAAAAATTAAAACTGGTCAAACCGCAAGTTCAATGCTTTAAAATACAAAGGATGCTTTATAAAAAAAAAAATAGGCATCCTAAAACGCATGCCCGCTGTTGAACATGTTGGGCACGCCGAAACCGCCGTTGTTAAAACTGGGCAGCGGCATGTCCATGACGGGCGGGCTGTTGTTGGGCGGCGAGGGCAAGCGCAGCTTGAGGATGGCACGGTCGCGCAAGATCCTGATAAAGTCGGGCGGAGGAAGCGGCAGGTTGAACGCGTCGTTGCAGGTCGCCAGCTGCCTTTCGAACGGATGCAACGCTTCTAACTGGCGCCTCCTTTCGAGCAGCTCGAGCATTTCGAGGCGGTCGCGCGCTGGCGGCGGCATGTTGAACTCAGGCATGTTGAAGGGGTCGTTTCTGGGATTAAACCGGTCGTTTCTAGGGTTGAAACGGTCGCCACGTGGGTTGAAGCGGTCGTTTCGCGGACCGCCGCGGTCGTTACTGTTCATAAAAGAGTTGCCGTTTCGACCCATCGGTTGGTTGTTGGACATCTTAACTTTGATCTCCTCTCCCTTTATCGAGTAGCTGTTCAGGCCTCGGATGGCGTCCCTGGCCGCTTCGGCGACGATGTGCACGAAGGCGATCTTGCGTTCCGACAGAACGTCGCACTCGGCCACACGACCGTACCTTTCGAAGAGGCGGCGCAGCTGTGCGGGCGAAGTGTCCTCGGGAACGTTGGCGACGTGCAGCTTAGTGCAGCCGGCTCGCCTCGCCACTTTAGTTTTGTAATCGCCGCCCACGCTGTAGCCTCCGCTGCGTCCGTCGCTGCGATCGCTGTTGAAGAACGTTTTGAGTTTATTGACAATTCTATTGTATGTGTTTATAATAACATAGTATGGTTGTTTCGCTTAAAACACATACTATAAATGTATACAAGTATAATTAATAATATTAATAAAAACTGATAAATCATTAATGTCATTTATATTACTAATAAAATACCTTTTTAAACCGCTGTACATAAAAATATATTCAAGTTTATTTTTCAAAATGAACTATTCTAAAATAAATAAAATTGTAATATATCGATAATATTAAAAACTTGATAAAAAACTTAAATTCTTATTTAAAATATAAAGAAACTTTAAATAATTTGATTTTTTTATACTTGTAATATATATAGAACCAAGTATAATATAGAACTAAAAGGTAATAAAAATCAACTAACTAGCTATAAGTTAATCATAAGTATTAAAAGCTATTACGTATTAAATAATTTACAACTACTACTGTTTTATTTTGCACTTATTTAATATTAGAAAAATTCTAATTTATAATGTAAAAATGAAGTAGTACTTTATAATCCAATTTAGGATTTTGTAAACTTAACTAGTTTTAATAACAAAAATACACCTAATCATTTAACATTTTGCAGCAATTGCACGGTTAGATTAGTTTGGTCTTAAGGTTAAAATTTTTTACCAATCCTTTATGCTTATTTTATTTAATACCATATATAATAAATTATTCTTTATTAATTCATATTAAAAAACAACTGAACTTACCGACGCTTGGTTTTGCTTTTTTCAACATTAATCAAATTTCCATTTACATCTTCTTTGTCAAGCTTTCTAAAGATTACATGTTTTTTTTCAAAATTTTGATGTACAGATCATCTAATACTAAATAGGTACAAAAAAAAACTATTAAATTTAAATAACTTATATATGTTTAAAACATAAAAGCTAAAAATAAATGATGTCTATTTGAATAAAATTTTATTGTAACTACTGACGAGGTCTTTGACCAAAACTTAGTTTACTGTTTAAAGTCTTGAAAGAATTAACTATATTGATTCTTCTCTAGAAGTAGAGATATCTGTATTTTGTTTTCAAAAATTCAAAATATATAATAGAAAACAGTGCATAATTAAATTGCTAAAAATAAAAATTACGATTTTATTTAATTGATAGCAAGTATATGAATTAAATTACAAAAAACATCTATAAAAATTTCTAATATTAAATACCATTAGTATTTTACACCAACTTACATTCAACATTTAAAGACAAAAAAGTATATATATATATAAAATATTAATTAACAATTGACCATTAAAACTTTGATAACAAAATAATAGAACTTTTAACAAACAAAATAAAAATTGAGCAGACCTTATTGCTTCGTCTGCTTCATCTTCTTTTTCCATGTGGACAAATCCATATGAGCCCAGAATGTCACACTCAAGGACTTTTCCAATACTTTCAAAACGCTCCCTTATAGCATCAGGTGAAACATTATCTGGTAAATTTCCAACAAAAATTTTAACCATTTTGCTTATTGTTACTTAAAATAAGCTAAAAAACCAACTTTTTTATTTACATTACACTTTATTTTAACTTTGTCAATAATGTTTTATAACTCAGGAAAAAATTAACTTTCTAGTATTTTTTAAAGCAAACAAGAAGATTTATATTTAAAAGTATACGTTGTAGAACAGGGATAGGCGTACAGAGGTAATTTTTTTTTACAATTTTTTGTAAATAAACTACTTATTTCCTTGTTAATTTGATCTCTACAAAAATAACTTCATTGTTAAATAATATGGCCAACACAGGATATAATAAAATAAAACTATTTTGTTCCTCATTAAATACTGCCAACCGGTGTTGTAAATAAAATTGAAAAAACACTATCATATCCGTTGACTTACTTTTGATATGGTTTATTGGTTAATATTATTGTACTTTTTTTAATAAACTTTTATATTTTACTTTATTACAGTTAAGTTCTAGTTCTTTATCATTCTAATAAGTAAGCTGAATAAATCTTGCATATAATCTCGTTAAATTCATTCAAGTTGAAAAGTTTAATTGTTTTGCTTTAAAACCATAAGCTAATTATAGTAAATTAAAGTAGATTTTTTACTAAACTTCTTATTTTTTACTATAATTATTGCATATATACTGCTGGATATAGGTCTACCTCTAAGCAAAAATTATGTGTTTTTAAAATTATATCCACTGTTTTTCTATGTTTTTTTTTTTGTAACAATTTTTCAGTGTAGTGTGACCCCTTTATACTTTTATAGTAACACATTAAAATTAAATTCTATGATTAAATAATTCCCAAAAAGAAACATGAAAAAAAATTATCTATAAAAATTTTCAAATTTCAACAAAAAAATATTCTCAGTATGGGTCATTTAAAAACAATTTTCATGATATATCATAATATAGAGTACAAACTTTTTTTTTATTAATTTAGGTAACTTAGTTTTTAACAATCAATTAATGACTTTATTTCATATATTTTTCTAATACTACACTAATTGTAAAGTTTTCAATATACTTCAAAAAGAACAAAAATCATTGTTTCAATAATTATGCATAAGTAGAAGTATTAAAACTCTAAAGTTAAGTTATGAAAAATTTCAAAACATTAACAAAAAATATAAATTTAAACAATACATCTCGTAGTTCAAGACCTTTCTCCACAATTATTAAATAACAACTTAAATCAATATAAAAATTTTGGTGGATCATATCTCAAAAACTAACTTGAAGTTTAAAAATATATAAAAATGTACTTGAAGCTGTAAAAATTCTATGATGGTAAAAGTTTGAAAAAAGTACATATGATATAATTGTAATTATTGAAGCTATAATCAAGGTTGCCAAATGCTTTTGAGAAATTCCTGCAGGTTTAATTAATTTTTTCAAGGTTTAAAAAGTACAAGTTTTTGGGTTCATTTTTAATATTAAATTAAACTAAAGGTAAAAAAATATCTCAATTAGTATAACAACATTGAAAATATATTCTAAATCAACTTTCAATATTTTTTTAATTAACTTTTTTTTTATCTATATGACAGATTTTCTTTGTCAAAACAAAAGTTCATTACTTTACATGTAAAAATTGTTAAAAATTCAAGATTTTTTTATTTCTTAAATTCCAGGTTATTTTTGGTAACCCTGCATAATACAGTAAGCTTAATAATTATTTTTGCTAAGTTATTTCATTTAACATTAAAAAATTGAAAACGTACAACTATAACAAAACGTTAAATCAAGGGCATAGGGGGCTCAACCTTAATTTTATTTTGTAGATTTTTATCTGTGCAATCAGAAATTTTTAACTGCTAATAAAAATTCAAATTAAAGCTATAGGGGAGTAAACCATGTTTTTTACAAGTTGATCTTACTTTATACAGATTTTACTAAGCTTCAAGTTGCTTTTTACCGTTTTTAAAAATTCAAATTATTTTTCAAGATATGACAGGTCAAAGTTGGGCCGCATAATAGGTTCCCTATGGGAAGGGAAAACTAAAACAGCAAAAAAAGACTATTTCATTTAAAATGTATCTCCTACATTTTTCAAGCAATCTTCTTCAAACTTTTAGTCTAATCTTTATTTATACAACAAAAAAAAAGTAACTTTGGAGTTAAAAAAAAATTATTAAATTAACGGAAAGCAATGTAAGTTTTATTTGTTATATATTTCAACATGCAATTGAAATGAAATTACATCAGTAATATCTTTCTGCCTAGCTGACTTGACACATTTTATATTCTTAATCAAAAAACTAAAACTAAAACGGCAGAAGAATTTCCTTTTTATATTAGAAAAAAAAAATTCAATTTTACTGACAAATTTGTGTATTTAGTGTAATAATGACATCATAATACAACCAAAGCAGTTGAAATGCCTTTAATTTATACATATAATTATAAGTTTTCATTTAAGATATAAATTATAAGTCTAGGACATGTATAAGTAATTTTATTGCTGTTTAAATTGAAAAATCAAAAATATGTGATTTTTGGGGTTTAAATCAGTTTTTTGGGCAGCAACTTTTGTTTTTTTTTGTAAAATTATAAAAAAATGTTTAAATTCTTTTTAACTAAGCAAAAAAACACATCTGAATCATATGTACTTATTTGAATTTTACAATATGACCAAAAAAATGGGCTGTAATCCCTACCCCTACATTTTACAGACAAATTTTGCTCATTTTGGGTAATTATGACGTCATAATACATCAAAAGCAGTTAATATGTCTTAAAATATATGTATATAAGCTTTCATTTAAGACATAAATTATAAGTGTAGAACATGAATAAGTGATTTAATTACTGTTTAAATCAAAAAATTGAAATTTATGTAATTTTAGTGGGTGAAATTAGTTTTTTTGGCAGCAAAATTTTTTTTGAATTTTTTATTTTTTTCAGATTCTTCTTAATGAAGCAAAAACACATCCAAATCATATGGACTTGAATGAATATTACAATATGAACAAAAAAATGTGCTGTACTCCCTTTTCCTATCTAATGCAGGATAAATTTTATTTTGAAAATTAAGTTTAAAAAAAACACCTCTTTTTTTAATTGCAAAATTAAAAGTCTCTTAAACTATAAAAGGAACATTTCCTGAACGTTTGAGGTCTTGAGCTCAAAAAATGAAAAAGAAGATAGATTTTCAGTGGATGTTAAAATTTTCAAGAAAATTGACCTTATAAAATTAGAGCTTCACAAAAATACAATATCTCAAAAGTTAAATAATATTTTTATTTTCAACAAAAACTAGATTGTAGTTTGTGCTAATGCTTCTAATTCATATAAGAGCCAATGTTATTTTTTGTAAAACTTTTATTCAGTTTTTTATCTCCTGAAACAAATAAGACTCAAGCTTTAGTAAAATAAAGATTTTAACACGCCCACTTATCTGATCAAAATATCATTAAAGATGGAATAATACTACTTGACTTAAGATTAAACAAAAAAAATTTGAACCCACACTTAAAAATTAAAAGTGGACACAGTATTTTTATGTATCCAATTGTTCTTAAGAAAAATTCATTTACTTATAAGTTATTAAAACATAATATTAATAAATTTCCAAATTTATACCCATTGTCCTTTTGTACAACCTTTTTAATCTTGTTTTTTTTTCTGTGTAAAATATTTAAAGTATATTAACCACCGAATTACATATAAAACAGTTTCGCACTTTTGTTTTTAAGTTTAATGGAATACTAAGTGAGCTTATTGATCAAAAACGAATACAACGATGTATAAAAACATTTTGGTCCAAGTACCTTAGTCAGGGAACGGGTCAAAATTACACGAAGACAAAAGTGCACGAGGTTACTAAATTGCAAAACAAATTTGCACTACGGGAGAAACTACACGAGGTGAAAAAATTGCACGAAGACAATTTTGTACCAAGGGTCAATTTTGCACGAGTTACAATTTTGCACGGAGGGTCATTTTTGCACGAGAGTGAAAACAAAAATTAAAAGTGACCGTGGATAAGGGTTAGGGGTAACAGTAATAATTAAAAGAAAAAAAATAATGATAGTAAAAAATAACATATAATTAAAATAAACTAGAAAAAAATAAAGTAAACTAATAAAAAAAGAAAAAAAAATTACATACAAAACACTTAAACGTATGCTAAACTGATTTTAGACACGAAAATCTTAAGATGTTTTAATATTTACTATAAATAAAAATATTTATTAAGCTGATTAAATTTTATTGTATAATAAAAAGTTTAGAAATAAATCACTTATATCATTGTTAAAGAACATTAATTTTTGTATTTATGTTGTATTTTTAAACAGTTTTAATGTGGTGTACGGTACGAATCGATAACCAAAAGGATCCTTTGTACACCTGGTCCTTATACCAAACTTTTTGAGCGCTTTTTTTATTGTTTAATAAACAATACTACTAATTTTTTTATACACCGTTTTTGAGTTCAAAGAACTTAAAATTCATTTAAAGATTTTAAAGATTAAAAGCAAAATTCAAATTTTAAATACTAGTGAAAATAAGTTAAGACAAAGAATAAAGTAAACATATAATTTATTTATCAGTAAGCATTTAATGAATAAAAAATATATTTTTATAATTATTTATCAAAATGTCCGAATTCTTAAAATCAACCGCTTAAAATTTTTTATATAAAAGTGCTATTGTCCTTTTAGTGTGTTAAAACTGCAAGTATCTAGATTTACTTATATTTTGTGTTAAATTAAACTTTACGACAATAATTCCAGAATATGGGTAAATTTGAGTCATTATTCTTTACTTAAAAATTTCAAAACACAACTATTTCTTTATTCTTTGGTTTTAAAGTATATTTTTTACAGAATTTATAGCTAAAATATCTTCATTACTTAGTGAATTTAGATTTTAGACTTTTTCTTCAAAAACATATTTTTTGACTAAGCATTAAGACCATAATTAAAGACCAAAACTGAAAAAGAAATGTTCTATATATTTAAAAAAAAGTATATATAAAAAAAAATCACTAAGTGATTAAGTTAGTTCACTACAAAATATTAAAATATAAATACAAATATTTTTGCGGTATGTTCCGAGGACAAAAAAAGTAAAATTGTCTCACTTTTTGTATGGGCTTTAGCACCAATCCAATAAACTCAACCTCAATAAAATACATATTTTATTTTAGCTCTATCATTTAGCTATTAAATTCTGTACAAAAATATACTTTAAAATACAGAACAAAAAAGCTATTGTGGTTCGAAAGTGTTAAGTCAAAAAAATGGCTCAAATTTCCCTTTAATATAGAATAATTGTCGTTTAAACTTTGCCTTGTCTGTTGTATTAGAGAACAGGTCAAGTATGCACGAAGACAGTTTTTCACGAAGGGTCAAATATGCACGAAAAAATTTTTTGCATGAAGACTTTTTTGCACGAAAGGACATTTTTGAATGAAGACACTTTTGCACAGAAGGTCACTTTTGCACTAGGGGTCATTTTTGCACTAGAGTAAAAAAATTAATAAAAAAAATAGAAAAAACAATTGGCAAAAAAAATAAATAAAAACATTAATTAATAAAAATAACAAAAAACAAGTTACCGACCGTGGGTAAAGGGTAACAGTGATAGTTGAAATAAACAAAAAATAATGATAATAAAAAATAAGAAAAATGAGAAATAAACTAGAAAAAAATAAAACAAACTAGAAAAAAAAAAAAAGAAATAAAAATATGTTACCGACCGATGGTAAGGTTTAGAATCTAAAAAATATATAATCTTACCATCTAAACTATAGATTATAGGTAACCGTAACAGTGATAGAAAAAAATATATATGTATACCTAACAATATTTTCAATCAAACAAATATATAATAAGAAACTAAAAATATTGATAAAAAACTAATTATTAAAAAATAAAAATAAAATATCGACAGAGTAAAAATAAAAAAAGAATTAAGTAAATTACAAAAAAATATTTCAACCCGTGCAATATTGTCTTCGTGCGAAAGTTTCCTACGTGCAAAAGTGTCTTTGTGCAAAAGTGACCCCTCATTTAAAGTTTAAAATTGACGCTGTGCAAAAGCGTCTTCGTGCATATTTGAAATTTCGTGCAAAAAAGTCCCTTCGTGCATATTAGACTCCTGCTCGTTGTATTGTAACCTTATTCGTCATGTTAGTTATGCAGTGCAGTGATAATTGTTAACAAATGAAAATGTTTGGTGTAGTTAATTTATTCAAAATAAACCGCCTAAGTCTAAAAAAAATAAACTTATATTTTAATTAAACGTGTAACGAAACATTTATAACATTAACCATTTCATTTTATTAAATTTTTACTAAGAGTTAAAGTGGAAGAATTTAAAGCTTTCTGTGACGTCACAATTCGTATTGAGAACAGAAAGTGAGAAAAAAAAATTGAAGTAAATTTGAGAGAAAGAGTTTTAAAGTGGTCTGGCAGATGCGAGACGCAGCGAGAATGCACAACACGACGCGTTGACGATAGGATACTGTGAAGCGTATGAAGAACAATCGAGAAGGGTTTTCTAATGTTTGAATGAGGATAGAAAACTTTATCGTCAAGTCTATTTTCTGTTCATGTCAACAATATGTTTAGAATTTATTCAACGTGCCTACTGGGATCTTTTTAGCATTAGTTGGTAACAGTTTTATTGTACTTTGTTTTCTTTCATTTATTTCACAATGTGTTTATTTTAAAAATATTTAGTTTATTGAGCGACAAAAAAAGAGCTCAAAATATTTAATACTACTAAGACCTGTTCGATGTAAATTTCGGTTATCGAGTCGCAAACTACAGATAACTTATTAATCTTGTATATAAATTACGTGTACTAATAACCAGTTTAATAAAATTATTTTTATAGTAAATACTAGTGTATTAATTTAAGCCGGCGTTTCATCTGAACGTTTGTAAAAATTAAAATAACCGTTATTTTTTATGTAATTTAAGCGAAGAGCAGATTACACTAACCAAAACTATTAACATCGTAATAGATGACGGTTAAAAAAGTATTGCAATCAATCACTAATTAAACTAAATTTTTTTTGATAAAAAAAAGGGTTAATTAGAAATTTAAAACTCGACTGAAACGAAAAAGGAAAATTTTTGTGTCAGACTTTTAAAAAGCATTTAAACTAGTATAAAGTATTGCTAAAATTGAAGTTAAAAAAATCTAAAATAAACAAATGATATAAAATGAAAGTTAATTAGTAGATATACACTAACTATAGTTTATGTTATGCAAAGCTAAAATATTAAAGTACATTTATAATTATGTGATTTTAGTTTGCATAATACAGAGTAAACTTCAAAAATTTAAATTAATTTTTAACAACTATCAAAATGTTAAAATCATTTTATTAGTTTAAATTTTTTTTTATCTAATTAAAAAATTTTATAACTAACTTTGCAACTATAAACTTAAATTTCCTTTTATTTAATGAAATTATTCTATGTTTTATTCTAAGCTGAGAATAAAATTGAATTTGAGTTATTTTTTTTTTACTAACATTTTCTTATTTGTTTAGATCTATTAAAAAAACAAACTTATTGATTTACGATCTTGTTAACAGAACAATGTTTCTTTCAATAAATAAATATGATGTTCATATAAGTTTTTCTATTTAGTTATCTTTGTTAAGCTAATTAGTTTTTAATATATAAAAAAAATAAATTATTTAAGTTAAAATTTTGGTAATGTTTGTTGTTTTTACACTAGAATAAGTTCATTAAAAATGTTTTAGAGACAATTATCATACATATTTTGGTTTTGTTTTAAGTATGTATATAGTATGTTTAACGAAAAAAAACGCTCAAAATATTTGATCCTACGACCTGGTGCACCAAAAAGCTTTTCGGTTATCGAGTCGCACACCACGGACACCTTTTAACGTCTTGTCCAGTACAAGATGAGATACAGTAAATAAGGACAGAAAATAAAGGGTAGCTTCCAATTTCCACTATTGCTTTTAAATTACTTTAAAATCATGCAACTAATTTGCATGTTTGCTGAGTCAGGAAAATTGTTTTTAATGTATTTTTTTAATTTATACCCTTAACCCTAACCCATCTTACCCAAACATAAAAAAAAAAACAAATCAAAAATTAATATTTCATTGATAAAATTAAAAAAAAACAAAAAAAAAAAAGATTCAGCAAATATGCAAATTTTTTGCATGATTTTTAAGCAATTCAAAAAAGTTGTGGAAATCTGAAGCCACCCGTAAAAAGATGAGTTTTGAAACTAATATGAGAAAAGATCCCAGAAAAGACTAAGACCAGTAAATCACCAATAAAAATTGTTGTAATTTTTTTAAATTATACATTTGAAATATATCAACGTAGTTTACTACAACACAAGCTAATAAAACCAATTTCATCAAATTTTAAAAATTTTACAGTTTGCAGTTTATAAAGTTTTTAGTAAGGGACATAACCTTAAAATTTTATACAAAGCTGAAGAAGAATCAATTTAAGTTTATCACTTACAAAGAAAACTAACTAAATACAGTGGGTTTTGTATTTTTGAACATAAATATATAAAATTATATATACCTTAATCGTGTAGGGATTCGTAGGACATCATTTAAAACTATGACAGTTGAATTTCGCGAGGCTAAAGCCAAACACATAAAAGTTGTATATATTTATAAAATGGTTGTAATTAGTAAGGAGTTTTTTATTAAGATATAACTGTAAATAAATTAAAAAAAATTGAAACTGTAATAGATGGTTAGCTTAATATTTATTAAAATTTATTAAAATTGTATCACTGACATTCTTTTTTTTTTAAGAAAAAAAAGTTTTCAATGGAGAAAATTGATTACACCATGTGTGGTTGAATCTCAAATAGTTAGCATAAAGTTATATAATTTATCTCATAAATTTATTAAACTTCATGCATGTCACTTTGGAAAATACTCAGATTTCTTAGAATTAAAGTCTCAAACCAAAAAAAAATTCAAGCTTAATTTTTTTTTTGGAAAAAACACACAATGTTAAAATCTCAACATTAAAA
The DNA here is from genome assembly GCF_965202585.1 of Thalia democratica. Classification (NCBI taxonomy): domain Eukaryota; kingdom Metazoa; phylum Chordata; class Thaliacea; order Salpida; family Salpidae; genus Thalia; species Thalia democratica. Next base: position 69,608,010 of record NC_139165.1, read on the forward strand.
ACCAAAAAAAAAGAGATAAATTTAAAAATCAAATTTTCAAGCAAGTATCTTTCCAGGCTGCAATAAAACAAGTGCATAAACAGTTTAATCATTTGATCACTGCCACCATCAAAACTAACCCACAATCAGCTTTTGTCAATTATACAGGGTTGCCACTTTACCTGGAAACTTGGAAAAACCTGGAATTTGACAATTTAGGCAAAAATAACCTGGAAAAACCTGGAATTTAAGAAATTTTGAAAAAAACTGGAAAAACCTGGAATTTTTAATATTTTAACATTTTCAGTAGTAAAATTTGGATTTGACACAAAAAATCTATCATATAAATAAAAATTTTTTGTCATCATCAAACAATTTTTTTATTAAAAAACACATTTTAAGTAACTTTACAGTATCTTTTCAATGTTTTTAAACTATTTAACACAGTTTATTATATAGATTTAAAGATTTAATATAAATATAATATAATATAATATAGATTATAGATTTAAAGACTAAAAATAGGCCCAAAAACTATTTAAAACCTGGAAGAAACTTGGAAAACCTGGAAAAAAATTTGAAAAAACGAGTGTCAACCCTGATTATATAAACCAATACCAAAATGAGCTCTGGAAACAGTATTAACAGATGTTGCTAATAAAAAACTTCATTGAATTTCACAATTTTATACAAAAAAATACAAAGTGAACTCAAAATCAGTTTCTGTAAATACATAACACAACCAATTCAACATAAACAATTCTAAAATATAATTCAGAAAACAAGTTATTTTAGGGTTGCCACACACTCAAGATACTCAGTATACTTGGAATATTGTAGTTTTTAAAATCTAAAGATAATTCAGGATATTATGAGTTTTTGTTAAAAAATTCACGGCAGTTTAAGAATATAAATACACTTAGTCCATTATTTTTCTAGATCTTGATTGAGATTTTGTTTAACCAGTTTCAATATTTATATATTAAGTAGCTAGTTTTGTTTAAAAACTTGATTGTTGTTGATTTTAAAACGTTTGTTTAATTTTATTTTCAAGTTTTTAAGATTAAAAAAACTCTGGATGACTTGGGACAGGTTAAGCTCATTTAGGAAAGTTTTTAGTCACTAAGTATAGTCTTTTTGACTAAAAGAGTGGCAACCCTGCTATTATACAACAGTTTACTTAAGCTTTTCTATTAAAAAATTACAAAAAAAGCTAGTGGACAATGTATTGAAAACTGCAAGTTTTTTGGTTGTGACTGACTGACAAGTCCTAATCAGGACAAAACCGGTCTCAGTCTACCGTAAACTTGTAGTCTGATGACCAAAAAGGTATGATAAACCCTTTTATTAAACTTAAGCTTGCCTGATGGCATACGAAAGTCCAGGCTTCTGCTCTGCCAACTTTTGCTTATATTTTTGTTGAAAATTACTAAAACTATTAATTAAAAAAGTTACTAATAACAAACAAAGTATGGTCTTGCATAGTTTTTAATTTTTAAATATTGTTTTAATAAAAACATGTCTTCTTAGTACTTATATTTTCTTCTCCAACTATACACTTTATGCAAAACTTTATCAAACAATTTACGTCATTAATAATTTCACCTGTCTCTTTATTGGTTAACACTATCAAACAAACAAAAATAACTTTCATTTAAAAAAAATGTTGACAGTTTGTCATTTAGCAAACACCCGTATTGTTCAAATCCAACAATTAAAAATCATAAAGTGTCAGAGATGCCATATATTTAAGCTACTTATATATTTTTAGTTTACTTGACAAACACAGCTTAACTTAGGATTGTTTGCATTTTGTTTTGAAAATATCTAGGTAGCCTTATCTTAAAAATCAATGTTTTTTCTGAACATTACGTTTTTCAAGTCATTATGATATATACTTTAAGTTTCAAGCTTGATTAACAGCAAATTTGTTTGGTTTTTGGTCTTTATTACTTAGTCTTTTTAGTTATTTAAAAAACCCAGGCTGACTCAGGCTATTTTTATAAAACTTGAATTTATTTGGTAACCCAAACTGCCTTTTTTACTTCAAAGAGTGGCCACCCTGTTGATGTAAATCAGGCTATTTTTATTCTTCAGGCTGGTATAAAAATATATTTTATTTAAATAATAATGAAATAATATAATTTATTAGAAATAAATCACTACATACAACTTGAATAAAACTTAGTAATAAAACAATAGGTAGGTAACAATAACAGGTATAAATAAGTGTATTATATGAAAAATCTTTTATCAACTTTCAAAAATAAAAAAGTTGAACTTGAAACAACATTATTTTTACAACAGGTATTAAAATCAAAACATTCAATGAAACACACAAAAAAAAACAGACTTACACATTATGGCAATTAAAATTAAAGTTTTTAAACCGAAATTAAACCTTTTTTATTTGAATTTTTTATGTTGTATGATATGTAGATGTTTTTCAAGTTGTAGTAAATGTTTCTTTTTAGAGATGTATATTCCATGTTTTTTGGTTATAAAATTTAATCTTTTTCAATATCTTGTGGTAAACAAAAAAATATAACAAATTGGGGGGTCCAACTTTTTTCTTCACAAAATTTCACATTATTTCTTATATTAAAGCTTAAAGTATTTACTATAAGATACTTTTAACAGAACAAAAAAGTTTCAATTAATTTCTGATATATAACCGGGTTTGAAAAAAAAATCCAATATAAATGTATGGAACCAAAAATTTCCAAGTCCAAATTTAAGTGAATTTTGTACGGGTAGGAGGCTTTTTGGTGATGTTTGCTGGGCTTATGAGTCCATACGGTATGGATGTGTTCTTGCTTTATTAAGAAGAATATAAAAAAAATATTCCAAAAAAAAAGAGAATGCTGCCCAAAAAACTAATTTCAACCCCAAAAATCACATACGTTTCAATTTATTGACTTAAATAGTAATAAAGTCTTTTATACATGTCCTAAACTTATAATTTATATCTTTAGTAAAATCTTATGCTTGTTGATATAGATTTTAAAGACATTAATTAACTGCTTATTATGTATTATGACATCATAATCACCTTAAATATGCAAATTTAAGTTGTTGTTAGTATAGCAATAATAGAGTAATAAAAATTTAGAACAAAAAATGTGGTTTAATGATAAGTTGGGATAAAACAATAACTATATTTTGAAAAGGTGTAATAAAAATACCTGAATTATCTAACTTAAAGTTAAAATTAATCTTATTATTTTGTTTAACCAATTAATAAAAGCGTTTCTACGATTACTTAGAGATAAACAAGCATGTTTATTGATATTTTTAAACTACATAATTTTTGTAAACTATTCTTAAAAACGTCTGTTTTAGCTTTACAAAAACTAAAATTTCAGCAATTCTATAACAAAATGTTTAATAAGTCTATGCTACTTGTTTAGACTATGCTTACATTAACACTTAACCACATAAGTTTTTAAATACAACGTACAACTGTTTATATAAATTTTGATACATTTGTATTATGTCAATTAGCTCTTTAGGATAAACCAAAATTTATACCTGTAAACAATAACTTTTTGTTTTAAGCTTCAGTTGTTTTACTAAATTTAAGAATTTTCACGTTTAATTATATTTGCAAAACATTTTTAAAAAGTTAACAAAAGCTATGTTGTTAAAGATCTCAAACTAGAGTTGCTATAAATTTTTTTAATTACAAAGTAAAACAAATATTTGTACGCAAATTATCTGTGCTTAAAAAGATATTCTCTCATAACACAAAAAGCACTTATTGTTTGAAAGCTGCTAATTTTTTTAATGTCCTCAAAAATATCTTTTATGGTTACCAAACCACATATTGTATAGTTTAAATATATTTATTTACATCTCTTAACTCTTTGTTTCACTAAAGTCTTTTTAGATTTTAAATAATATACTATTTTTTAGTAAGTAGTACAAGTATCACAATGTATATATTTTTAAGGAATAAATTATTTAAATATGCATTATCAGTTTAACAGTAAGTTAAAATTTATAAAAATAGATAATTTTTTTCAAATAAACTTTAATATGATAAGTCAAGAAGTCATGTGTCTGTAAAACTTTCTACAGTAGTCTTCTTATTAAAAACATCCTTTTGTTTAAGCTTTCTTAAGCCATTATAATAATAAATTGAATTGTTTAAATATATTTTTTTGATGTATATAAAAAATTGTTTTTGAATTTAGTATCTTTTAAATTGAAGTTTCATAAAATAATTCTTTAATATTAAAATATAGAACTTAAACAGTGGGTCTGAATTGAGAACTTTCAATGTATACTTTCAATATTGTTATTAGGGAAACAAAATTACAATATTTAAAACAAGTTTTTTTATAGAAAACTTTTATTTTTTATGACCAACTTCCTTAAAATCAAAATTAACTGAATCGTTAGCTTTTTAGATGTAAGCTGAGCTGTTTTTATTTTGTCACTTTTTTATAATATGCTGCTTGTTTATTAGTATTTTGTATATTTTTCTGTTTAATTTTATTTAGCATAGAAAAACATAAATAAAAAGTAGTTTGTTAAATTTTATTTTGTACTAATAGAGTTCTTTGAGTAAAAATAAAATTGTGTTAATGTATTTTGAACACATGTTTTTTGGTAAAACTACTCATGACAAAGATAAATTAATATTTCAGTAAACAATAAATTCATATTTCAGAATAAACAAATTTAGTTAAAAAGAATGTCTTTGTCAGAGTCTAGTGAAAATTCTAGTGGACATATGAGTAGTGGAACAGAAGAAAGTGATTGTGATTCTGTAGTTAATCCGGACCTACAACCATTTGCGTTTCTAAATGAAAATGATGAACATAGGTGTTTAGATACAGTCTTATTTATGCTAAATAGTGACTGGCTGATGTTACCCGTTCCAAGCAAAACTTATCTTCTTACTAGGTTTGAACAGCTATGGGCCCGTTCTGCTCTTAAAGTTTGTGTAGATGGTGGATTGAAAGTTTTACATTCTTTAAATGAGCATTTACATAACAGTAATAGTAATATGTTGTATAAGCCTGATGTTGTTTGTGGAGATTTTGACTCTGTATCAAACAAAATGCTAGAGTTTTATGAGCATCAGGGAACACAAGTTAAAAAAACACCAGACCAAAATCATACAGACTTTACCAAAAGTATTGCGTTAATCAGAAAGCACCTAAAGTGTGATAATTCACAGGGTTGTAAAGATATAAAACAGTTTGTTGTTTTGTCTGGACTTTCTGAACGTTTGGATCATTGCATGTCCAACTTGAATACTTTACTTCAGACTCGTCCTCTTGAAATTTGGCCTAAGTACCATACTTATCTTGTGAATGATGATAATTTGTACACAGTATTGCATAAGGGCACTAATAAAGTTGTAATTAATGATAGTAAGCATCGGGGTGGACATTGTCATCTACAACCTCTTGGCAAACCTGTTGTGGTTTCAACTCAAAACCTGCAGTTTAATTTAGACATGATTGAGATAAAAATTGGAGACCAGTTAGGCATGTTTAATAGAACTTCTGTAGATCATGACTATTTCACTGTTGTGAATAACCAAGATATAATCCTCACTATGGAAATTTTGAGGTGAATTAGAAGTAGGAAATAGACTCTTTAATCTATTATAGTGTGGGAAGTAATTTATATGGACTAGAAACTAATATTAATATTGTTTTATGATTCCTTTTTGTATACCTTATAGTTAAAACTTACAAGTGCTCTACTTTAATGATATGAACACTGTTTTTTACATTATGAGATTTTTACTTAAAAACTGATTTAATTACATTAAATGAAAAATCAAAATTGACATTTTATTAACTTTGTTTATACTTATAAACTTTTATTTTTAAACTAGAATAGTTCCTATTAGCAAAGCTTAAAACTTCAAATTTTATAGTTGCTTCTTAGACTGCTAGTTTAATGTGTAATTACTTTTTGTAAAATTGAATTTTTATCATTCTATTTTCCAAATTGGAAATTTCACTCTTTCAAAGTGAATGTTTCTTTTTTAAACACTGTAATAGTTAGTTAATAGCTTCTATACATCAAAAAGTGTATAATACTTTAGATATAAAATAGAAAAATAATATATACACAATAAAAAAACTTTAATTCAAAATTTTTTTTTTCAGTCAAAGTTTTGGCTTATTTTTTTATTATTAATTATAATTCAACAGAAGTTTTTAATATGAATGTAGCACTTTTGAATTTGTCATCAAAATTTCTAAAAGGATGTAATATTAGTAAAGTGTCAAGTTATAGTAGTTTAGTTGCCTGGAAATCTTTTACAACTCAAAAAGTTAATAGCTTTCATTCTTCAGCGCATAGACTTGGCCTTGAAGAATTTTTTGACAATCCAAGCAACTTTGGAAAAGAACAAATCAAATCAGGATGTAGTTGGAGCAAGGATTTGTTGAGAAGAAAATCTGCTGTTGAACTCCATCAGTTGTGGTTTGTACTTTTGAAAGAAAGAAACATGCTGAACACCCAAGAACATTATTGTTTGGATAACGATAAACCTATTCCTGGTCCCGATCGTCTGGATAAAGTTGCAGAGTCAATGAGCAACCTTCGAGATGTGATTGATGAAAGAGAAAATGCCAAAAACATGCTATTGTATGGCAGAAAAGACAAGGAAGGTGGTGAAATGCGAAAGTCTGCAGTTGGTGCTGTCTATTACCACAAGTTTAAAGAGCATTTACTACCAAAGGATTACAACAAAAAACACCATGGTGATCAGCCTGCCGACATTGCTAGTTTCCATCCTAAAATTGAGGAGATGCACCTTCGAATGCAGGAAAAAAGAGAGAAGATTCGAACAAACTTTAACTTTTTGATTAAAAAACAGTGGAGTCAGATGAGAAGAAGCAATCCAAACTTACCTTTGCACCAACCAGCTTGGTTCAGAAAAAGATTTGCGTCTACCTGGAAGTACGGAATTCATCCGAGGATGAGAGTCTTTCTTAATAAACCCCGTGGTTGGGATACAAGAAAGTATTATACTAAAAAGCCAAAACATACCTCTGAAAGAGTTTAAAACATTATTAACTTATAGTTTTGTAGTAAAGAGTAATGTTAGACAATTTCTTACGTAAATACATGTCTTTTATATTCCTTAAATTGCTAAATAAAAATTTAATTAAAAAACCTTAAGGTCTTAACTTTATTTACGATAAGCTGAAAATGGATAAAGGTGAGAAGACAAAGGAAGTTTGTCAACATAACTATAGAGGTGAGTGTTTACATTATTTTATAAGTTATAAAATTTGTTCTTGAATACTAATACTAAGTACAACACTACAAAACGTTGTGCTTATAATCATAGTGAAAAATCGTTTGCAAGTAAAGCATGCCAGTAACAAAATCTTAAAAGTGAAGAAGATAAATTAAATACAAAAATAGATTTTGGTAATATATGATATTTGTAGTAAAAAGGTATGGCTGTTTTTATTTTAAGTTGTATAAAAATACTAACTAAACATTATATCAAAATACATTTCATAGTTTTGAATTTATACTTTGTCCTTTTGAATTTTAAGCAACTACTTAAGTACTTCTGAATTTTTTTTACAAAAAAAAGTTTTATTTTCTATCTTATATAACAGTATCTAAATTGTATGATTTTTTTAAGCTCTATATTTTACAAATGGTTCTCACTTAGATTCTATTCCTTGATTGAATTTAAAAGGAAGTGTGTTATAATTAATGCAAATAATAATCTGAAAAACTATTAAGACTAATTATTTTTGAAAGATCTATGTTCAATCCTATGTTGCCTATTGTAATGAATTTCTAAGAAGTTCCAAAACCATCCTCTTTGTTTAGTAAAATTAGTCAACTTTGTCTATTCTTATTTAATTATCTTACATTATAACACATATACATTTTCACTATACGAAAAAGCACATATTAAGTATTATGAAAAAAAGTTTAATGCTTTGTTTGTTTTAATTTAAAAAGATGATGTCGGAGAACTTGATTATTTTTTTATATTATTTTACTTATCTGCTCAATTTTTAATTAATGCTTATTCAAAATACTTGTTCATAAAAAATCATTAATGCTTTGAAAAAGTTTTTGAACTATTTTACAAAAAGAACTAAACTTTTTAGCTGTTTATTTCATGTTTCCAGCTTGATTTTTGGCTAAGTTACTTATTCTTTAAGTAATAAAACTAGAAATTTAAACTAAATTGTTTGGATGAAATAAGAATTTAAAAAATCATCATTAGTAGTTATTTTTTAGGTATAATTAATTTTATTTATTTTTCTTCAATGTATTAAAAAAAGTTAATTACTTTTATTTCAATTAAAAATTGTATTTTAAGAATCAATATAAACTGGTTTAATATACTTTATATTTAGACTTATTGTTTAAAACGAACGGCTTTAAATCCTAGAGATCCAGACTTGGAAAGCTTGTTGGAAAATAAAAAAAACATTCTTCTTGTTAGCTAGCTTTACACTGCATAATTATAAAAATATTTAACTTTGTAGAGCAGGATTGGCAGAATTTTAGAAATAAAGAATTATTAGTACTAATTACTTATTTGTTTTTTACTTAAAATGTCATGCTAAATTAATTTTTGGATATAGGTGATCTGGAACTATGTTGTAGAGCTGTTCATACCTTATAGTCATCAAAATGTTGCCAGTCTAATAAACTATTTTTGTACAAGATCACTGGTTTAACTTCAAACAATATTAGGTATTGTAACATCTAATGCATTTTTTGTTACACTATAAGAAAAAAAAAACTTTAGTGTCTAGAAAATGTTATATATTGTCTTGGGATGCTTCTTAATTTAATAATAATAGAATTAAGGGCATAGGGGGACATAAACACCTTTTTTGAAATTTGATCTTATGTTGTATAGTTTTTACTAAGCTACAAGATGCTTTTTACATATTTTAAAAATATAAAGTAACTTTTGAGATATAGCCTGTTAAAGTCGGAGGCAACAATAGGTTCCTTAAGAGAGGCGCAAACTAAAACGGCAAATAACTAGAAATCACTAAAAATTTATCTTCTCCTACGTTTTTTGAGATAACTACCTCAAATTTTTAGGAAATGTTCCTTGCAATATTTAGAAAATTCTGTCAGAACAAAATTTTTAAAAAAATCAAAAGTAAAAGTTTTATAAGAAAAAAACAAAAAAAAAAGTTTATTTTGTTTTTTTTTTATAAAATTTTTATTTTTAAATAAATAAAAAAAATTTCCAACAGAATTTTCTAAATATATTAAGGAACATTTCCTAAAAGTTTGAGGTAGTTATCTCAAATAACGTAGGAGAAGATAGATTTTTAGTAAAATAGTCTATTTCTGCTGTTTTAGTTTTCGCCTCCCATAAGGAACCTATTGTTGCCTCCGACTTTGACCAGCTGTATCTCAAAAATTAGTTAAAATTTTTAAAATCTGTAAAGAACATTTTGTAGGTTAGTAAAAACTATATAAAATAAGATCTAATTTCAAAAAAGGTGTTTTTATCTATATTAAACTTCTTGTTAGTTCAGACTGACTTAGGCTAACTGTAACTCATATTAGTTTTTTTACCTTATAGAGTGATAAACATGAACAAGGATATAAATAAGCAAGTACTAATAAAGTGCAAAAAGAAAGTTTAAAAACAATTTCAAAATTTTTCTACTATTAGCGCAAATAACTGTCATATGTAATTTTTTCTATACTTATTTTGTAAGCTTTAAAATTAGTTCTGTAGTAAGCATAAATTTTATTTTAAATATTGTTTTGACTTATGTATATGAATGATTTGTTTTAATATGAATAAGTTGTGCTGTTCTGTTTAAAGCTGACAAATCAATTTGTCAATCTTTAGTATTTGATTTACTTATTGAGAAAACAGTTTTTGAAATTTAATAATTTGCACAGCAAAATTTTATGTGGTTTAAAAGACTATGTTATTTAACTTAAAAAATAGTTTCAAGCTTATGTAAATCTTTGTTATTTTAAAGTTTATAATTTTTTAGACATGTCACTGGAGGAACTTCAAGTTCTATCTCAAGACAAAACTGTTTCTAAAAACCAGCGTAAAAAAATTAAAAAAGAAATTGATTGGATTAGAAAAAAAGAAGAAAGAAAGTAAGCGACCTAAAATATACGTAAAATTTTATTTTATTTTTAATTTATTTTTATTATCATTTAATTTTGTTTACTAGTTTTTTTCTATTTGTACATAAGTCAGTTATGAAGCTCTTACAAAAAATATGTCATTGTTTACAACTGAAAAAACTTTATTAAGTGTTAAAAATTAAAAAAAATTATTTATAAATTTATACTGTGTTCATTACAACACAATGTAATTAATATGTTTTAAAATCTTACATAAAACAGTGCTTTAAGTAAAGGAAAAACGTTGTTTATGTATATTTTAGAAATATTTTAATATTTTATTTTATTTAAGTGAACACCAAAAATATTCTAACTACTCCATATTTTTTATATTTACATAATTAGAAACAATAACATAATTTTAATTATAAAATTTTCTAGTATATTTATTTTATAAAATACTCTTTATATAAAAAGTTTCCTAAAATAAATTCTTTGAAGTTTAAATTAAAAAGTAAAACTCAATCGTGTGAGTTAAAGCAGCCAAAATTTTAATGTCCTAGTCAAGCGTTAAACAACTAACAATAATTATAAAATACTGCTTAGTTTCGAATAATCATAATGTTTATTTTAGTTATATTTCTCAGAGAAAAAGCATTTACTTACTTGAGTTACTTAAAACAAAACTCTTTAATTACTTTTTTTTTGAAAAGGTGTGAATAAATATTAATTTCTATGTACTATTATTCCTTCTTAGCATGCTCTTAACGTTTCTAAAGAAGCAGCTTAATAAAAAAATTAAGTTGCTAAGATGTTAAATCATAAAAAGTATAACTTTACTTTAGTTGTCAGTTTTTTGTCTTTAAATTAATCGCTGTTTAAAAATAATTTAAATATTTTTTTAGTACAATGTTTTGTTTTCTTAGTAATTTCCAACTGTAACTCTTAACTTATATTTAGCAAAAATGAATGTGGTAATTAGCAAAATATGTAGTTAACTTTTCAAACTCTGAGCTGGAAAGTTTTTTTTTAATAGATATCACTTAGTAAAAAAAATAAAACATTTAAGAACAAATACTTATTAACAGAATAGAGCGAAGGAAAAGAAAGATAGAGAAAAAGATTCAAAGAAAAACAGTTTTAGCCAAACAAAAAGAAAACAGCGAAGGAGGGAACCCTGCAGAGAACGAAGTTGCAGTAAAAAAGCCACGCTTAAACAAAGTGAAAACCACGGAAAACTTTGAAGAAAATTTTCATTTAGCAATAGACTGCAGTTTTGACGAGCTGATGAATAACAAGGACATAAGGAAGCTTGCTGGTCAAATAGGGTGGTCGTATAAAATCAATAGAAGATGCAATACGCCCGTGCAAGTAAGTCACCTACAGATACCTCAATTGTTTTATTTTTTTTTATAAAGCTAACATATAAAAAAAGTTTATAGAAAGTTATAATTGTTTTTTGATGGTGAAGTTAGTAAAGTAGTATTTAGAAGAAGGAACACATTTTTATTAAAAACTTTGAAGTACTATAAACTTTGAAATGATACAAATTACAAGTTATATTATAATTATAATTTATATAATTTAACTGTATAATAAAAATGATTTTTCTTAAACTACTACTTCTTAAAATTTGAAGAGTTCTTAGTTCATGAAAAATATTTAAATAACGTAATATGATTAAAAAAACATATAGCAGTTTTTATGCAGATAGTTTACAGCTTGAAAGAAATTAGACTGTTTTCATAAGACAAATATTTTTTAAATTCAAATTTAGGAAAACATTTGTCTAATTTTATATATGAATTAACAGTTTTAATTTTCAAATCCTTTAAAATATGTCATTATTTACCTTAAGGTTATCAGCTCTAAAAACTGTGTAAGTTATTGATCAACTCTATATTGTTTTAATAACAATAAGCTTGTAAAATTATACAAAGCTCCTCAAAAGCTCCTGAGATATTGTTTTAAAGTTTTGTTTTAAAAAAAGATTAAACTTAAACCATTTTGGTGTCTCGCATTTTTGAAAAAGGTTGATGTTATTTCGTATTTTATAACTTAGCTATCAGATGCTTTTTACAGCTTTTTCAATTCTCTAATAGATTTTCCGAGCTGGAAGAGACCAAACATGGTAAGCTAAGTAGAATTCCAATAGAACGAGGAAATAAAAATACCAAAAATGAAAGTTATCTTAAACTTTACCTTTTCTAAAAATTTTAAAGCATTCGTTAAACTTTAGATAAAATGTAGTTTCATTTTGACAGTTGTTCCATAATCATAAAAAAAATACTACAAAAAAGTTTTGAGTTTATTTAGAAGCATTTTATAAAAAGTTTTAGGTATTGTACTATAAGAAAACCTGTTGTTTTGTAAATTTTTAAATTTTCTATAAAATAAAAAATGCAAAAAAAGTTCTTATTTTTTATATAATATAAATCATTTTACTAAAAATTACCTGTAGTTCATGTTTTTGGGTAGGTGTCAGAAAAGCACAGCATCACTTTAGCACAGAGTGACACTAAAGCACAGAGTGACACTTTAGCACGATCGATACTTTTAAGTAGTTCAGTTCAATACTTATTAAGTATATATTTAGTAATATATTTAGAATTTAATTTTATGTAGTCAGCATCCTGTTGATTACGCATTTTAGGTACTTTGAATTCAAGGGGAAGTATTTCTACCAAAGTTTTTTTTTAAATTATAGTTAAGTAAGGAGTAATTGTAAGACAAAGCTTGGCAGCCTTCTCGTAGGTAGCAATAAGTTAGAAAACATCTTTAGTAGGCTCTATTTTTTGAGAAAAACTAAACTTAATAATAAAAATTAGTACATACTAGAAAACAAAAAGTTGTAAAACTAAATGGTAATTGAGCTTTTAAATGTTCTTAAACTTTATACTATTTTTATTTAATGAATAAATTAATAGTAATACTAATAATTACAATTTATTTAAAAGTGTGTTAATCCGTTAACACACAGAAACACGTGTCAGTGTATTAAAGAAAGAATGCTGTATAATTTGAACTAGAAAGATATAAATTTTAGAAATGAAATAATTTAGAAAAAACGTTAATAGAAAACTTAGTGTGTGTATTTTTAGAGTGATGAACTGATTAAATTTTTTTAGCTTAATATATACGCTTATATTTTATATTAATGTTTATTAGTAAAATGACTAATAAACTATCCTATTTATATGAACTGAATCAATTGTATCAAAAAGAAAACTGTAGTGTTTTAATAATAATTTGTTATAAACAAAATAGTTCTTGTTTTGGTAAAGTAAATAGTAACCTTGATTGTAGACCGGACTTTTGCAAATTTCTTGAAACATTTTGACCCAGGTGAAAGAGGCACCCTCTAACACTACAGCTTGGAAAATCGTTCTGAAATAAATTACATATAAGCTAAATTTCTTACGATAAACTTTATATTTAATATTACTTACTTTTACTTATGCGAGCTCAAAATCGCAGGAAACGGCCGGTAGTTGAATACCGTGAATAATGCTTTTGATTATTTGAAACATTGCAATGTATGTTCGTTCCCATTTGTTCTAAAGTGTTATTAGAAAATTTAATTGTATAAAAAAAAAATTGCTCATATAGTATCTATTTACATTTTTATAATAAAGCAATTTAATTAAATTTTCTATTATGAAAACTAGTTTTTTTTTTGTTACAATAAAAGATTACTGGAATTAGTCTAACTTGTAACAAGCAATACAGTACAGTAGACTACCGCTTAAGTACGCACTTTTTTTGGTACGCACCTCGCCTTAAGTACGCACTTATTCAGAAAGACAAAAAATATTTCTAAATTTAAATTTTAAAAATTTAAACTAGGGTGAGTAATCCTGAGTAGTCTAAGTGGCCTGAGATTGTGACAGTTGTGTTATTAAATGTTAATAAACTAAATTCTTATGTAGGGGTTGCAGAAAAGTGAAAAGAATAATGATATTTGAGCTGTAATGCTATAAAATAAATAAATCTAGATGACAAAGTTAAAAAAACCTACAAGTACAACATAGTTAAGTCATAATTTAATTTAAATGTACACACATTGATGTTTTGAAAATGTTTGGTAAACACAATGTAGTTTGGTACTTTCCCTCTAACAAAACAAAATATGGCTTAATATTCTTTTTTATATTATTGACTGACATTGACTTTCTATATTAAATGTTTGTATTATTTATGTAGAAACTTTTTATAGAAAAATAAATCATTTTAAAATCTATTAAAAAATTTTGCAGATTAGAATTATGTATTAAATGTTATTTAAAATTAAAAGACCTGTTTATTTGGCTTAATTATTTGATGGCTAAATATAAGAAAGAAAACAAACAACTAAGTTTCATACTATACTATGTTGTCAAAAAGTACGCACTACCCGTGCTAAGTACGCACTTTTTGGTCAGGTTCAATTTGCGTACTTAAGCGGTAGTCTACTGTACAGGTACCGCTAATTCTTTTTTTGCCTATGACTACAACTACTTATGAAAATTTTGGCGGAGAAGACTTAAAAGTTCCATCGATAAACAAGCATTCACTTTCCATTAAAATATCAAGTAAAACTTCTCTAAAATAGGACATTTATAGCTAAAAAGCAAACTATGCTTTAGTTAAATTAAATTAAAGATTAAATATTCTACCTTCCAAAAGTCAAAATTATGTTAGGGACATTCCCACTGTCCCTAAGCAGAAATTTTTCAGTTGTATTGTTCCCTTTATATATTTTAAAGTTTTCTTGGACTTCGATATCTTCTATTCTATCTGCAATTGGTGAGTAAAGCTTATGTGATTTTCTTGCACGTCTGAAATTTTTACCAAGGTTTCTATAAAAAGCTTACACTTTTAAACTTTACAATTTTATATTAAACACGAAGTTTTAATTAAAACTTTAGCTTATAACATATTTAAAGCTTGTTAACTTTTAATTTACATGTTACATAGTTTGTTTTTAGATTTTTAAACATAACAATAAAAATGTTATGTAAGCATAAAAAAGAGTGTAACCATGCTAAAGTGTCACTCCGTGCTAAAGTGATGCCGTGCTAAGGTGTCACTCTGTGCTGAAGTGTCACCCGTGCTAAAGTGACGCCGTGCTAAAGTGACGCCGTGCTAAGTTTCACTCCGTGCTAAAGTGTCATTCCGTGCTAAAGTGTCACTCTGTGCTAAATAGACGCCCGTGCTTTTCTGACACGTTCCCATGTTATTAGCTAGAATTTAGATTTTTATTAATATTTTATTCAGACTTCTTATGTCTTAATTATTATATAAAGTAACAAAAGTGATTCTTGCTGTTAAATAAGTATTACAACAAGTAAAGGTTGAGATCTTATCTATTGAAAATGTATCTTTTCAAGTTAGTTATGATTTGTTTTAATTAATTAAAAAAGAAATTATCGTAACAGTAAAAAGCTTGATAAAAACCTTTTTTTGCAGTATCATCTTTTTGGAGCAAGCTCTTTATTGACCTCGAGGTTTGATCCAACTTTTTCTAACTGGGACATTCACTTTGATGACCAATTGTGCAAACTTTCAAGTGAAATGAAAAAAAATGTTGTTTATTTAACCGCCGAGTCTCCAAACGTTCTTAACGAAGTTAAAAAAGGAACATTCTACGTGATTGGAGGCTTTGTTGATCACAATCACCATAAGGTTGATTTTTAAGAACAACTTTTATCAGTAGTTTAAAAACCTTAAGAACTTGTTTCAAAAAGAGGAATTAAAAATTTAGATAAAAATTACTGTGTATATTTATATAATGTTAGTTATATTGATTTGAAATTTAGCGATTAATAACTTTATCACTACAAGTTACTGTTTATATTTGTTTATTTAATAAAATATCATACTATAGTGCTCATTTAGTTTTACACATTGCTAGCTTTCAACTATAGACTTTTTAGTTATACTTATATAATAGGGCCACTGTCATAAGCTAGCTGTTGAAGCTGATTATCAAACAGCAAGACTTCCATTATCAGAACACGTTGAAATGAAAAGCAGAAGTGTTTTAACTGTGAACCATGGTAAGAACTTGTTGTATAGTTGAGAGATTGCTATGAGTAAAAAAGGGAATTTTAACTAACGAATTGTATTTTTAAGAATTGGAATTTGAATTTAAATAGTTTAAATATGGTTAATAACTCATTTAGAGGTAATTTATCTAAAATTGACATGAAAAAAGTTTAACTAAAAGTAAACTAAGACAAAGTTTTTTGTAATATAGTAATAAATAAGTTTGAAAGAGATATGTATCCGTAAAACCTTTACAAAATCAAATTATAACAGTTTTTGAGTTATTGTTAGCAATGATTGAGCTTAAAGACTGGAAACAATCTATCCTAAAAGTTCTTCCAACAAAGAAGTATCAATCTGCTGAGTCTTAAACTTGTTTATTTTTATTTTTCTTTTATTATTAATTGTGTTAAAAAAATATTTTATAGAAAAAACTTTGTTGACGTAGTAGATAAATGTAAAGAGAAATAGTTATACGAAATTTAAAATATTTTCAAGTATTTTGTTTAAATTTGTATGCTGTCTTTAAGTTTTATCTTATCCAATTTTAGTTGATTAACATAAACATTTTTGATATAATAACTTCTAGGTTTACACTAGCACAACATTTTAAATAAAACTTTTAAAAGTTTTCAATTTATTATTTATTCTCCTAATTTTTTTAAAGCCTCACCTATATTAAGTTCAACTAATATGCATCATATTAGATTTTGTATACTACAAAGGTACAAAACCTTATACAAATAAACATATCAATTAGTTTATTATTTAAGTGCTATATTTTGAGTTTCGTATCTCATCTATTGTGTTTATAATGTTTGATAAATAAAATAGTTACTAGTAAGAAGACCTGTTATACTTATGAAATGTATAAATTCCTATTCTTGGTGGATAATTTATACCATGGTTGCTTCACACACAAGCAAGTTTGGTATTTGTTCATGTAATTTGAAAACCCAGGCTTGTTTGAAGGTAGTTTAAGTGTCAGGCTAGTTTCTATGACTTAGATCAACTATTTTTCTTAGAATATTTTACATTTCTATATGTTAAGTCTTTTGTTACTTCTATAATTTATAATTAAACTTTTTTAAACTTTATAAAAGTTTGTTTAGCCTTAAAGTTTTTTTTGTTATTTTTGTCTAGCTAATTTAACATCAAATTCTATAAATATGTGTTCCTAACAAAAAGTGTTTATTAAAAAAAACAAATATCTTAATGTTAAAAAATAAAAATCAAGAAAAATATTTGAAACAAAACGGATATACTAGTTCAAAATAATAACATATAGTAAATGTTAATTTTTCTAAACCTAAGAATTAAATAACTCGAAAAATAGAAAAAAGCAGAATTTTTATCATTCTCGTTTTATTGCAACTTCCATTTACTTTCGATCAGATTAGATATTTGATTGGGACGCTCCTCTTGGGGCTGTTGACGTTGTCGTAGGGCAGGTAGTAGGTCCACTCGGCGTTTCCCTTCGGTCTTCTCCTGTCGCACCCGTTTCCGTACTCCTTGCCCGCCTCCTGCTTTCCGTACATGATCGTCTGCCTCTTCTTGCTGTTCTCAACCTCCAGCGCCTTGTCCACCACCGCTGTCACCTGCGCTCTTATCAGCCTCGTTTCGCCCACTGCCTGATTCATTAAATCGTTAAATTCTTTTTTACAATTAGAATATTTTTGTTTAGAGAGGTACTACAATTAACTTTATTCTAAATTATAAAGAAAAACGTAGGATTTAGCTTTTTATGTAAATAATAAGTGCTCGTTACAGTTAGTCTTTTATAAATTTAGTTGAAATTTAATAACTACTTGATCAATAGCTATCAACGAAGCCCCAGCCATTGTCGTCATTGCCCTGAATGTATCACCCACAGTCAGTGCAAACACTCTTCTACTTTTGCTGTAGATAACAAAAAATAACTGATACATAGTCACTTTATATATAATTAGTTTTAACAGAAATAGTATTAACAACTCAATTATGCATTATTATCATGATCCTTGATTGTCTATAAAATAAATTAAAAACTTTAAAAAAATCAAAGTTAAAAGTTGTCTAAAGATACATACTTGGAAGATAGCGTTTACATAAAAGGTGTATATTAATAATCTCAGTTAACTAGAATTGTATATGCTAAATTCATCCATTAGATTTTTTTCACAATAAAAATGCTAAAACCACCCTATCTGAATTTAAAGCTTGAGTATAAAGTTTAAACTTTTCTATATACTTGTTGTACTACCTAATGAACTTATTATACATAATTTCGTCATGCGCCTATGAGTTTAAAAAAAATTCATCGCAAATTTTTTGAACACTTTAACCTAAAGCTGGGTGACGTTTTGCCCTCAAACTGATATCTCTGGCTCGCGACATATTTTCAACTTGAAAAAAAAGTGGACGTTGAATAAATTAGTGCTATTTCATAATAAAACTTACTCTTAATTTGGTACGTACAGTAGTGTTTGTTAGATATTTATCTCGTTACAAAACTGTTGAAATTTTTTAGTATAATATTACAATTACAACGCCACCAAGTATTTTAAATTCAGTCCGGCCCGCAAAATACACTCTGGTAAGTGTGGCCCGCCGACTAAAAAAGTTACCCACCCCAACTGTAGTTGTGGGTACACTGTGACTTAGCAAGTGACATGAGACGATCGATAAAAATTCATATAATTCTTATAATGTATTATTCAAATAAAAAATATATCCTCGAAAAATCAAAATCATACCCGTTTCTGTTTTCAAAAGAAAAAGGATGGTAGTTCTTTTCACGCGCATTTCTTTTATGAATGGGCAAGTGCGATTCATGGTGGATGCCTCGTATTTTATCAGCATAAGCAACTGGGTGCGGTATGACACCCCTCTGTTGCAATTTGTCTTTTGCAAGCTGTATAAAATATAAATGTTAAATATAAAATTTTAATACTTCTTAAAAAGTTATTTTAATTGTAGTATTTAAAAAATGTATTTAACTTGACAAATATAATTACAAACTAAAAGTTTCAAGTAAGTCAAGATAAAAAAGTCGTTTGAATTTTTTGCAAACTGCATAATTTTAAAACCAGTTTATAGATTATATTAACGAGCAATTACTATTTACAAATAAGCTTAGTTTTCTGTAATTTTTGTCAAGTACGCCTTTAATTTGTTGTGCGTTTATTGATTTAGTTGTAAAATTTAAAACAATTTCAGCTTATTAACGAAAAGGTTCTTAAACTATGCTTAACACTACTCTATGTATTTAAATTGTTATAAATAAATAAAATGAATTGTTTTATATGCCAGTTAATGTAAGCAGTTAGAAAAAAATAAAAACATCTTTTTAGTGAGTTACTATAATAAAGCGTTTGTTAAACAAAATTGAGATGGCTATACTGAAGTATATTTTTAGCTCAAAATTGTTGTTTTTTCAACCTAATATAGAATATTTTATTAAACTCAAAACAAAAAAGCTACTTAACTTTAAAAGAATTACAGTTACCTGTTGAAATATTTTAACTTGATAATTTTGATTGCAATTTAATGTTATAAAGATGGTACATAATAGTGATACGCAAAGTTTTCACCCTTCAGAGTTGTTAAGAAACATTTTTTGAACAAGTATAAATTTTTATCTTAAAACTTTTATTTGTGCAGAACAAATCTCTAAAGCACTAACGTATTCGTAAAATCGGTCGTCGTCTTTCTTCTTTTGAAGGTCTCTGTGTATTTTGCTCCTCAGTTGTGGCATGTGGTCGTAAACATCATCAAGTCGGTTGATTTCATTTTGCACTTTAGTACGCAGTCCATTCAACTCCTACGTTTTATATGATTTTACAATAACAAACTTACTATCAGTAATTTTCGGTGTCATATTACAATAATTTTATTGCTATGTTTTTCATAACGTTAAAAGTCTTTTAAACAGCTAATTAATTATAACCGAAAGGTTTTTTTGTGCACCAGGTCTTACGACCAAATATTTTCAGCGTATTTTTTGTCGTTCAATAAACTATGTAACTATGCAGCTTTTAACAACTTAAACCAAAAATAGTGGCAAACTGTATAAATATATTTTACTATTTTCATTTAACCTATTGAATTTTCTTAAATGATTAAATACTAGAGAAAAGTTTGAAAAAATTTGAAAATATAATGTATTAGTTTGTCTAACTAAAACTAACGAAAATCAACAACTTACAAAAATTATTTTTAGGAAGAAAAGTTACGCTTTTTTACAAAATATTCTTTTTATCATAAAAATATATATAATATGTTTTGGTTTTAAGAAAACAAATAGAGAGATCTCAACTGCTGGAGGAGAAGCAATTCTATTTGAATAAGATTTATTTAAGCACTGAAGAGGTCTTTGACCGAAACTTAGTTTGTAAAATAAATTTTTGAAAGAATAAATATAAAAATATATATCTGTAGTTATTTTTTTTAAACTTCTTTGCCACATTTAAGAACCTTGCCTTAAAAGTGTAGAACTAAGGTATATTTATGAATAATGTATTAATAGAATACGATACTGTGCTAATAAATTTATCTAATTATTTCGAACTGTAAATAGTTCTTAAAAAAATTATAGGAAACTTCTAATTTAACTCGCCATACCTCGAACTTATTCGAAACTGATGTATTATGCAGTACATAACTCAAAAGATTTCTTCTGCAATGCACTACAACCAAAACTAAACAACGTATGTTTTAGTTGCTTAACACGCTACTTAAGTTTGTAAAAAAGAATGTTGCACCAACCAGCAGCTGTTGCCTGATCTTGAGAAACTGAACCTTGAGAACGCGGCTCGCCTCCAGCATGCGGTTCTTGCAGATGTACGTTCGGCCGTGCCTCGCGTGCAGCATGATCTCTTGCTCCTTGAACTGATCCTTGGTGAAGCTGGGACGCATGATGCATGCCAGCGGCTTGTTGAAGACGAGCGACTGGTCCAACTGTTCCAGAGTCATGCCGACATCTTTACGCATCTAATGGTTGTAATGTTATTAGTTAAGTAATAAAAATTTTATTTTCAAAAGTTATGCTAACAAAGAAATCTTTTGTCAACTAAGCTAAAATGGTTCTTAGCATTTAAAAGCTGTGCAAACGAGATGATTAGATCATTTTCAGTGACAACCAGTACAAAATAATCCTTCCAAACTTGCGGGTTGAATTTAAACAGTTTGTTAACTATTTAGGAAAACTTAGTCAGCTGTTTCTTTAAGTTAGTATTTCTGATAAAGTTCTGTTGTGTACGTACAAGTTGAAAAACCACTGAGCTTACAAAAGTTTTAAAGTTGACTGAGGAAGAGAATAACTTGAAAGTACTCTAAACTTTTAATGTGCAAAAACAACTTTGTAGGATTTTCGTAATAAAAATATTTCGATTTATAAATTACTTTTAGGTATAAAAACCTATAGTTTACAAAGCGTCATTCACAAAATTATTGAAAAAATTTTTGTTTAAATTTTAAGGTTTATTTTTACAAGGAAAAAGTAAACAACAAACTCTGGTCAAGTGCTTGATTTCGTCATTAACAAGCTCGACTCTGGATCGAAGCCGGTCAACCACAACCTTGAGTTGCCTGGTAACTGTGTGAACTTGGGAGACGCTGTTGCAAGCTTCCGGGTCGACGTAAAAGCCGCGCTCCATTTTCGTGATCCATTCTCCCAGCTCGTGACGCGCCCGATCCAGTTCTTCTCTTTCGGGATCTTCTCTTTTCACGTCAATTTGAATGTTCTTAGTACTCTTTTGAGCATACCTGCGGTAAAAAGCATCTTGAACTTTGTTTTTGTAAGTAGCAAAAATTGAAAAAAGTTAGGGAGTTTCAGAAAACAAGCTTGATTATTACAAGCAACTTGGTTTTGTGCTTAAATTTTGTTAGTTGTTTTTAAAGGTTTAAAAAACATGCAATTGTTAAAATTTTATAGCTGTTATTACCTTCAATACTCACGGATAAGCAGATTTTTATTTACCATTTTATAAATTTAAATATAAAAATACATACTTCATTGCGTTTTATTCATACTTTACTATTATAATAATAGTCACAAATTGAAATTGGGCAAAAATTCAGTTTAAACCAACCTGTCTATTTTGTTATCTCTTCGTTCAGCCTTTTTAGCCTTAACTAAAGGTAATGAGTTTTTACACTCCAACTTAGTAATATTCATTTTAACAAAAATTAAAGTGAAGGCTTTTCACTTCCAATATTTTAACTAAAATCAAAATAAGTTGAAAATATTTTATTTTTATATGCAAACGGTTGCTAAGGATTTCTATTTTACGTGTAACTATTTTAATAAAAAATTTTAATGTAACTTTAGCATACAGGCTTATGTTTTGACATGCTTGATGATACTTTCAGAGTTTTATATAAGCTGAGTCAAAAACTGTAATACTTTAAATTTATATATAGTACTGCAACTAATACAAACAGTGTTCAGCTTTTAAATTCTATTTCAATTTTGTTTTTATACGCTGAAAACATTTAACTAATTTTAGACTATTTTTGTCAACTTAGAACGTAAAATATTATTCTTTAACACACTACAGAGGAATTTTTGAATTAATTGATACCTTTAAACTTAAATACTATTTTGGTCATGAGATATTTTATACAAAGAAACGAAATGTATATAAACACAAATAAATATTGATGGCGTTGTATGCTAATTATATAAAAAACAGTTATTTTATTACTTAGCTGCAACAAAATTTAATAACAAAGCGATAATGTATGTTTTCATTTCAGAAAAAAAAAAACTAGAAAGAAAGCATTTTAAATATGTTTTTTTTTCAAAAACAGTGGTATTCAAAAAGTAAATCTTTTTTATAAAAGTTATATTCTGAGTAAAATATTTGTTTCGAAATTCAAACAAAATTGTAAACTATCCTGTATTCAAAAAAAAATTTCTAAAATACTTAACATTTTGTTTTAAGTTTGAAAACCTATCGAAAAAAATGGGGTGAGAAAATTTTACAACATCTAATTTTATAAAAAAATACAATTTCAAAAAGTTATGAAACTAAAACACTTTTTATCTAAATTTATGTTTTGTATAAAAATTAACAAGCTTTAATTAAACTTATTTTCCGAAATTGTATATGAAAAAAAAGTTTAAGTATAGAAATTAAAACAGTTTTCAAACATAAGCGCTTTAAATTGAATAACGTTATAAATATTTTAATTTAATTTATTTTATTTATTTTTTATAAAAAATTGGTTCTATGAATCTATCAATAGAATTTATATAATTTAATTGTCAGCGCCGTGTCTACAAGAAACTCTCAATCAGACGAACCAAATAAGACAAGCGAGTTTAATTGTTTTAACATTCTCCACTTCGCAGCGACTTAACTTCGACCATTGTGGGTCCCAAGGGTCAAACACCGTTTCGCTAATACACCTAACTTTAGCATGAATGAATGACGCTTGAAATTCTCCGTTGACGTCATAATACGTAGGAACTTTCAAAAAATTGTGGAATGTCACGTGACTGCCGTAAATTTAATAAAACTACTAGTCTACTTGCAATTTCGAAAACTGAAGACATATTTTAACAAAGCTTAGACAACAGTGCGTTGCTACTAGCCAAGACATAGTTTGTTATTTTTGTATTTTTTGGAAGTATCGTGGGGTAAGTAGTAGTTTTACTTTAAGATATAGGGTGTTTATAAAAAAAGTTCATTTAGATTTTAATTTAGAGAAGAAAAATCTTTTTTGAAAGTTTTGTAAGTTGTTTTACAACTTTTTTGTAATCAATCAAAGATGCTAATAGATTATGAATACTGTTTCTAAATTGTATTTAAAAGTTGTATTGAAATATAAATGGGAAAACGCTAATAGTAAAAGTACTTTACGTTTTTGTAAGACTATCAAGTAAAACAAAAGTTTGTAAAACACAAAAAAAAATTTTAAGCAGGATTAAAAAATAAAAGTAAGTATACATACTCTTTATTATTTTTTTTATTGTTATTTGTAGTAAATGATTAAAACTCGCCCAGTGAAAATAGTTAATTTTTAGACGAACTTACAGCTAATTGTATATTTTGGCTGTAGACAAAAAAACTCTCTACTTGTTGGTTGCTTATTTTATGTCGTTATTTTTTTGTTTTTAAATTAAATTGTTCAATCTGTTTTTAAATGTTTTATATTGTGTTTTCGAGGAAAAATTTGCGCAAATAAACTTTTTTTTTTAACTAAAGTTATTTTTTTACTGTTAGTAGTTGTAAGAAACTTTTTGTTTATATGAAACTAATTAATTCTAACTTATATTATTATAATTTATTGAACGAATAAAAAAGACGCTCAAATGTTTGGTCTAAGGACCTGGTGCAAGAAAAATCTTTCGATTATCGAGTCGCACACCAACGGATACCTTTTAACGTCTTTACCAGGATATTTATAAACCTTTTTTTTTCAGGTATTTTTGGTTGTAATATTTTGATGAACTTTATTTTACTTATAAAGTTTTATAATAAAATGGTTTATGATATATAAAAGATTTTTAAGAACAAAACTTAAAAATTACTTCAAATACTTTGAATTCAAATCGTTTTTTGATTCAAACTTTTAATCTTAGTTAATTTTGAAAATTTTAATAAGTTTATAAACAACGTTTGTTGATTATTAAACACCAATTAGTTATTAAAAAATTGTACAACTAACAAACACTTTTGTAATTATAACACTTTATGATAAATTCCTGGACAAGACCTTAAACTATATCCAAGTGGTGTGCGACTCGACAACCGAAAGGTTCTTCGTGCTCCAGGTTCTAGAATCAAGCATTTTGAGCGTCTTTTTTATCGTTCAATAAACTGTATATAAGAAAAACTAAAACGATTTTTTAGCGTATTCTCATTAAATAAACAAATAAACATTAGTGAGTTTAGGTAACTAGATGTAAAAAAGTATCGCTTAATAATACAGCAAAGATGTAAACTTTATTGTGTACTTAGGATTTTATAAATTATTATTCATACTATTAAATATAGTTATATAGGAAAAAATAGTTTACACATGTTTATGTTGCAATTGTAAATGTTAAGACTTTATAACTTGTACTCTTATTACTATTTTTTCGTTACTTTTAAAAATAGATGCACAGAGGATTTTTCTTGGTGTTCAGATGTTGCAAATGTTATAGTAACTTAAATTTAATCACTTAATGATCTTTGATTAATAATCCATCGTTTAGTTTTTTTGTTTTGATTAGGATATTTTTTTTTCTTGAAGCTATGAGATTTTATAATTTAAAGTTTTTTTCTAAATTCTAGTAGATTACTTTACGCTTCGTAAGTGATATTTCCGAATAATGCTAAGTTTTACAGTTAAAATATAGAATACAATCAATAAAAATGCACAAAAGCTACAGCCTAGTTGAGGCTTTAAGTGAAAAGTGGAACAATCGTGCGGACTGCTTTATTGAAAAACAAAAAAACAATCCCTTTTCCGACAGATATGGTGAGAATTTTTGCAAATTTTTGCAAATCACTTTTGCGTGAGATCATAAGCTTTTTGAAGTATGACTTTTCTAAAACTTAAACTCTTAAAGCTTTTAACATATAATTTCTTTCAATTTAATATATGTAAATTACATTTATTCAAATAGAAGGACGTAAAGTTTGGGTTAAAGGAAGTGAAGATTACGGAAAACCGGTTGGAAACACGGCAGTCCGAGCAGAAAAAGCAAAAAAATACATTGACAAAGAAATTAAGACGCTAATTGAAATTATTTATCGCTGTGGGAGGCCTAGTAAAGTTGATGGTCACGTTTTTATTTACTTTGGGCAACTTTTTCAAACGTGAGTAATTTTACTAATATTTAAATAAGAGATAAATAAAAAGTATAAAACTAAGAGTAAATTAATTATTTAAAAAAATAAAATTCAATAAGGTGAAAACTTAAAGTAAAAAAAAAACAAAAGATGTCCATAACTTGTGTATATACTTTTAATTTTTTTTATTATTGCAGTTTTTCTATAATCACGAAAAAAAATGATCTAATGTTTTTGAAACTTTTGACTCTTACATAACTAAAAGTATATATTTATTCTTTTGAAAAACAAAGTTAAGTGGAACGCATTAGCAAACTAAAACTAGATAATTTTTAGATAGGTTTAGATAAAGCAGCTATACAGCACTTACAAATAAAAGTTTTGTGTTACTTGCTATCATGATTAAAATAGTCTGAAAAGGGAATAATAAATAATTAATTTATAGCTTAGTTGTAATTTGGACTTTTGTAAAAAAAATTTTAAGTTTCACTTTAAATTATCAACTATAGGAAAATTTAGTTTTGAAAAAAATTGGTCTTTATGATAGTATTTTTCAAAAACCAAATTTTAGTTATGCCCGCATTTCAACCAACCTTGTGGGATACCTCATAAGAGCGAGAAGAAGAAATCTGGTGGAATTTCCTGGCGAGATGCTTTGGCAGCGCAGAGACGATGACGTCATAATTCATTTAACTGCAGAAGCACACAGAATGGTTGAAGAATGAGGCTTAGAAGGATTTTAAAGTTAAATAAAATGAGGTTTGATCACATGGTGAAGGTGAGATAGGAGGTACTAAGCACGCACACGAAGGATGGTAGTTTGTTTATCAGTTCGTGATCTTACTACTTACGAAGGATTTCAAAGCTTTGTAAGATGTCCAAAAAGCTGTTATAGGCTTAATTTTTTTTCAATTTTCTAAAGTTAAAAATGGTTTTATTTACTTTATTTAAAGTAAGCATTCCATTTCAATTAGTTTGTTGTTTTTAAATGTGCTTTTTATAGTTCAAAGAAAATCAAATACTATATCGTAGCCATAATGTTTGTTAAGTTTATTAGACTTTACATAAATTTTTTACAAGCTGGTTCGTTAAAGCGTTTAAACTTTTTTTTTTCAATTTAAAAAAAAAGAAAAAAAAAGTGTGTTTTGTGATATAGATATTTTTAACAAGTTTTTTACAATTATTACTTTTTAAACAACAAAAATTACAACAAAAAGATAAATTTAGAATTTCAAACATTTCAAACAGTTTAAACTTTTTTTAAGTTATGATTAGTTTAAGTGTAATAGTAATATATAAACAATTCAAGAATAAAACTGTTTCTATACTGTTTATTAAAAGTATTGTTTGACTCTGCTATCAGTTTTCTTAAAACCTTAGTTTATATTTACTTGAGTAAACGTAATTAGAAAATATATAGCATTTATTTTAGATAAATCTTTTAACTATTTTTAATTTCAAAAAAAATAGTAGTTTTGTTTTAAAAATTTAGGTATTTTATTAATGTTTTATGCGGATAATATAAGTTATAGTTATTTTAGCACACTGCTTATACATACAAACAATTTATGTTTTGTTACATTATTATTTACAGTTTATAGATAAGTTACTTGAGTAATAACGGAAGTTTTAAGTAGGCGGTTTGTAGACTTTTATTGCTTCAGCTATAAATTAATACTAAAATTTCACTCTAAACTAACATTCCTTTAAACAATACAAAACCTACAATAAAAGAAGTTAATTTAACTGTTTGAAAACTAAAATTTAGATTTAAATTGTTAAAATATCATAACCGTTTAGTTATAGTACAAACTTTAATCGAAATCAATTTAATCTACGCTTAAAAGTTTAATAAGATTTTTAATTCAATCTTAATAACATAGTGTTGTTTTAATAAACAAAACAACGAATTTTAAATTTAAGAGAATAATGTAGAATTAGAAGCTTACGATAAAAAATAGAAAGTTGTTCTTTTATAAAATGATATTCATAATATATGTGTTTAATAAAAATCATAGTGTTTGTAGTTGTAATGCAATTAAAAGTATAATCATTTCTAAAAAGCTATACGAAAACCATGTTGTACTGAAGTAATTTTAAACACCTTTTTTACTATTACACAATACTAAAAGGGCTAAACGTTTGTTAAAGTTTTCATTTAACAAATAGTACTATAAAGCTTAAGTATCTAATAAGTTTAAAGTTTAATTTGTTAAAATTGTCTAAGCTATAAATTTTTAATGTAAATACTTAGTTTTTTAGTTGAAAAATTTTATTTAACTATTTCTATATTTATAAACTTATAATTTTTTAAAGCAACAGTACTTACTTAACAACTTCAAGTTAACTATTTTTTCCAAAACCAAATTAAATTTTTAAAATAAATTTGATTATAGGTATATTAATTCTTAGAATTAATAAACCAAATTTTTGAAACATCCCACATATCTAAAAAGTTTTTAATTAAGCTAAAACTATCTACCATAAAGTTAAACAGAAACTATAAAAAAGCTTAATCGGAACTAATAAATTTTGATAAACCAACCCAAAAAAAAAATAGTTGTATAGCCGGACCATGTCTATTAAACAAAAGTTGTTTAGCTGACTATTAAAGTTATAAAACTACAATAAATATAGTCAGTACTAAAAACACAGGATCAAAAATCGTAATATTTTACAGTTAGTCCTTAAATCATAATGCGTATTTAACAACATACAGAAAAAAGTGTAATATATAATCACTAAATTATACACTTGGAAGCAAAATACAGAATAAATAAATCACAATTTTTCTCAGAAATACTTAACACAATAAAAACAAGACTGTAAGTTGTAATACATTTTAACTAGTAGCTTATAATAATATGGCAAAGAAAGAAAACTTTGTGCTTTCTAGATTTGGTTTGCTAACCAATATCGCCAAATTTCTGAACAAAACTAGGCTTAGAATTGTTTGATAATGACATTTTAGTTAGAACAAACGTGTTTTTAGTATTTAGAACTCTTTATTTCTGAAGCTCTAGTAATCTTGCATCCTACTACGTTCACGATGGTTTTTCAACCAAGATTGCGTAGGCCGCTGGTTTTAACATGTCCTTTGAGTAAGATAAGTAAAATTATTCAGAGATATCTTGTACGGAGAGCTCACTACTACACAATCTAAGCTATTTGCGGGTTGTGTGCAAGCAAAACATGATGGTTCTAAACATTATTAAATATATAAAAAAGTATTATGTCAATATATTATGTCATGATTTTTTTTTGTTGTCCATTTTATCTTTGCTCGATGACTTTAAAATTGCAATAAAAATCATATAAACAAGCGGGAACAAAACTACAATGGACCTTTTTTAAGTAAAGAAGTTACTTAGAAACTGTTTTGAAAGTTATCTAAAATAAACACAACTCTGCTTTCGAAAACAAACGCAGACTCAAGAAAGTAAAAGCAAAACTGCCGACCAACCAGCAAAACTATAATAAAAAGATTTCAGTCTGTAATCGCTCGTGATGGAAGGAGGCCTAACAATAAATTCTTTAAAATAAGATTTATTGATTTTTAAAAGGCTTGATGCTACGCTAAGCTTAAAAAACTACTTTTATAACTGTAACTTTATACCAAAGTTTTTGTATATAACTAGAATTTTTCAATATTAAAAAGCTTAATTCTAAAAAAAATTATGTTAATCTTTTATCAAAAATATTTCCTTGCAATAGGGACTTTGTTACAACAACAACACTAACATCAAACCTTATTGTACTTTAAAGTTATTTCTTTTACAGACAAAGGTACGTTCTTTAGAAAAAAGCTACAGACATTGTGCATACAGAAAAAAAATTCAATGTTGAAGTCTTGAAATAAGGGAAACCGCTCAGTTCCAACCCGCGCACAATTACGACCCGATCTATCCCCATCTGAATCAATTCCCACCCGAATTATCCCCACCAAAATCAGTTCCCACCAAATCAATTTTGCACGTCACTTTTACACAGCATCACTTTTGCACGGAAAGTCAGTTTTGCATAGACATCACTTTTTTTATGACTGCACTTTTGCACAAAGTTTTCTGTTTGCATAGCATCAGTTTTCTACAGGTGCCATATTTTACTCCAGTCGTCACTTTTGCACGGCTGAAGTAAAAAAATGTTTGATAAAACTAAACTGACGAAATTTATGTAAATACATTTATAAAACTTTTTTTAATAAAACTAAAATTTTATTAAAATTAAACCTTGCTTGTTTAAAATAAATTACTTATCAATGTTAAACTAAACTTGAATATAGATTAAAATTAGTTTGACATAAAATTTCAATAAAACTAAAAGCTTATTGAAAACTATTTTAAGTAGAGTAAAAAATACGTATTCAAACTTATTATTACAAAAACACAGACGATTCATGGAACAAGTTGTTTAATTTAGGTTTTATTTTTATAAACTAACTTTTTTCTTTTTAGTTCATATTCATTGTTTTTATACTACCAGTTCTGAATATCTACACTAAATTATACGCTGTTACAGAAACATATTTTTTTAAAGATAGTCTGATAATGTTATAACTTTTCAAGACAAGTTAAGTGCCGACATTAAAAGCCATACAGTTTTTTTTATTCACTTGGAATATATCCTACAAAATTTATATTACATTTTAAACTTAGCATGAGTTTAATTTTATAAGATAATTCCTGCTAAAATACATAAAAAAAAATATATTAAAAAGTGTAAATAATTTTAGCCTAAATTTGAAATGCTTTAATTTTACTTAATATGAATTATTTAAAAGTTATATCAACTTTTATGTCGAAAAAATTGAAAGGTACACCCGAACAAGAATCAGTTCATAAATTCTACAACAAATAACTTCTACATTGTACGGTAGATTAAGTTTGTACGTCATAAAAGTATTATAATAAAAATGTATAACAGTATTTCCACACGAATCTTGGTTAAAATTTTGTAAGAAAATAGTAATTTATTGAATTTATGGCTTAAAAATGCACTTACACACGACACTAGGCAAAAAGTTATAAACTAAAAAACTTTAAAATATTTTTTAGACTAAACTTTACTTTTATGTTAAAATACTAACATGTACTAATAGTCTTTAATTAAGTCTAAAAAAGTTGTAAAGTTCATTAACATACAAGATTAATTTTTTTAAAGCTTTAATGATAAGTTTAAAAATCTAAAATAAAGAGTAATGTCCAAGGACCAGGACAACATGTTAAAAGCTATCCAAGTGGTTTGCATTTAATTAAAAACTTTTTAAAGACTTTTGATATTTGTAAAATTAAACTTAAAAGAATTTAATTTTGCAAAATTGTCAAAAATCCTGTTTCGTGCGTGTTTTTGTGCGTCTATGTATTTTATTTTGAATTATGATTTTAAACAAAGTCAATCTTATCTTTAAATTGAATTGTAATAAAACTAAAAAAAAACTAAACAAAAATAAGATTCTATGATTTTTTTCAATTCTATATTACCGTTACTTTATAATAAAACTTAATTAGCAAAAAAAAAAAATCTTAGTTTTAGGTTAAGTTTGTTTTGGTTTTGATATATTTTATACTAGATAAATTGAAACATTTTATAATAAAAATTGGAATACAGTTTTAGATTTATTTAATTTTTTATGGTTTATGAAATTTAAATTTAACCTAGTTTAGTATATTAAAATATAGTTTTTTATTAATATAGTTTTAAACTATGCAAAAATGTCGTCTGTGCAAAAATGACGTCATGCAAAAGTTGATACTCGTCCAAAAGTAACGCTTTATGCAAATATAAACCCGTACGAAAATGATGCCGTGCAAAAAAACGGTCCTTGCAAAAATTACGAATAACTTTGGTGGGAATTAATCGGGGAAAATTGGTTTGGATGAGAAGAGAACTGATCGGATGGGAATTGATTGGAGTTGAATTTGATTAAGTTGGATTTAATCGGATGGGAATTAATCGTTTGGGAATTGTTAGTATTACGGAAATTAGATTGATATTTGTTATTTGACTGTTTGATATTTGTAGATAGTTCTTCATTTAAATTCAAATGTTGACATTTAGGTGCTTCACCTTGAGCAAAGTTTTATTCTAAACAGATATTTCAGTAAACTTACAAAGATTACAAAAAATATGATTTGAAGATTTTTCATATTATAAATAATTTAATTCTCAATATCAGTAAATTTTTCACTATTGTTTAGAAAATTACTACGAGCAATATGCAGTTTAATTTTTTGAGTCATGAGTTATAGTATTTGTATCATCTATTACAAATAATTTATGCTCTACTAGTACTGTATATGCTCCCCAGAAAATGTTTATGGTTGCAAGGGGTAGAGTTTGAGACTGATGTTTTTTTACCATAAAAAGTAAAAATAAAAATATATAACAAATACTAAAAGTTTCACTAATGTCACTGAATTTCATCAAAATAAAAAGTCTATATTAAGAATATCTATAAAGAGTGAAAGTGACTTTTGAAGGCATCTTTGCTCTATAATTTGTGTTTATGTGAAAGAAAAATTTTCACCTTTTATTTTTCTTTCACGTAAACACACACATACTCACTTTAATGAGTAGGAAGTTTTTATGAAATTCGAAATTTGATTTATAAAATTCTAGTGAAAAATTAACACTAGTATTCTAATATTTTAACATACTAAACTTTAACTTGGAACGTTGAAACTTTTTAATTGTGTACTACTAGGTCTAGTCTCAAATGGGTGTCAGTTTAATTGGTAATTTTACCAATGGGTTAGTGTCCAATACAAAGCATAACTACATTACAATTTAATGTTTAACCAAAAATTAGCACTAGTCTTCTCATATTTTAACATACTAAAATTTAGCTTAAAAAAATATTAGGTCAAATTAGATTATTCGTTAATCTAAGCAGTAATTTTTAACTTATGAGCAAACAAATTTGGTCAATTGT
This sequence comes from Thalia democratica, assembly GCF_965202585.1. Classification (NCBI taxonomy): domain Eukaryota; kingdom Metazoa; phylum Chordata; class Thaliacea; order Salpida; family Salpidae; genus Thalia; species Thalia democratica. The sequence continues at coordinate 69,640,785 of NC_139165.1, forward strand.
AAAGAAAATAGTTAAGTGTTATGTTATGTAATACTTAGAATACTTAAAAATGCGTTAAAACTTTAACCTATTTTTGAAACTTAACCATTTATACAAAAATGATAAAATAACAAATCATTGACACCCATTTCAGATAAGACCTAGTAGTACACAAATAAAAAGTTTCAATATTCTAAGTTAAAGTTAATTATTTAAAATATGAGAAGATTAGTGCTAATTTATTCACGAGAATTTCTATAAATCAAATTTAAAATTTCATAAAACCTTCCTACTCATTTCATTTTAAATTTATTAATATATTTGTAGGTATATCCTAAGTTATTACATATTTTTAATTTTTTATAAATTTAATTTTTATACATGTCACCTTTCATTCTCCAATCTGGTTTTTGTCTCTTACTCAACTATATATTTTTCATATTCCTTTAAGTGTTAAGTTTCAAGTTTAATTGGAAACCAATATTCAAATCACATATAAACCATGCTGTTTTACCTACTACGCCCAATAGATCGGTGAGAGGTTTTTTTACTGTAGGTTTATGCTCAGTACATAACCACCTTCTTTTTTTGGATTTTTATATTTATATTAAGAAACATAAGTCTGTAATTTGTTATGTATTCAAAATAGCTATATAAGACATATTCAATTATAAAACTAGTCAGTTTTCTAAAACAATAATTAATCATCTTACTTAATGTGTAATGTATTTACAGTTTAAGTAGTGGTTTTTTAGGTACCTGTTGTAACTTAATTATTGGTTAGGGTTTTGATGCTTAAAAACTATTTTAGTTTTGTGCTTTGGTGTCTTATGGATCTGCATTTAAGTGTTTTAAATCTTAATTTGTATTTTTCTTTACTTGTATTTTAGTAATCTTAAACTACAATTAAATAATTAGTATATAGCATTTTGTAGCACTTTAATTTAAATTTATTAGTTAGTTTGTTAATTCTTTACTTAATGTTTGTTATTTTACTTCTTTTTATTTATAATAGATAGATCTGATAATATAACTTCTTAACTCATTATGTATTTAAAATAGTTGTGAAAGCTCTGTTTAATTAAAATTTCGGGCTGTGTTTTTTCTGGACATAAAAAATAAATTATCTAACTTACAATGCAATGTAAAAGTGTTTCAATTTGTTAGAACATAATATTGTGTTGTAATTATTAGTTAAATTTTTGGAATCTTAACTAACATTTAGTATTCTGCATTAGTATCTCTTGAACTTTCATATAAGTAGTTTATACTTTGATTTGTTATTTTAATTTGTTATTTTAATTTGTATTTTACTTTACTTTAGAATAATTTATATTTCTTTGTTACAAATACTATATAGTTTTATAACAGTCGGGTTTAACATGAAGTATCGTATCTATTATTATTCTATAGTAATTATGCTTATTTTTAGTAAACACTTATACACTCCTACTTCTAGCTTCTATTCTTTCCTTATAGTATTTATCTTTTTACATAGCTCTGTTGAAGTGTGTTAACTTGTTAACACCCAGAAATATATGTTAATATAATAAAGAAGGTATACTGTGATTTTTTTTTTATGACATATTTTTTCTAGGTTTTGAATGAGATTATATTAAATTAGTTTAAATATTTTGTTATTATTTAACTAATTTTGTTGAAGAACTGTATTTTATTAATTTTAAAATGTTAAAAAATACCTTTTTTTAATTATAAATATACCTTTTTTTTAATTATAAAAAAACTTATGACAGTTTTTTGAATCAAAGAGTGGTAGTTCTGATATTAGCATTAGTAGGGTTTCACTTATAACTTAATTTAAATTTTTGCACTTTTTTTTACTTGATAAGTATTATTGTTTCTGTGTTTTAAATTTAATTCAAATGACTCCAAAATGTAAAAATTCAAATCAAAAATAAAAACTGATTTAATAATAATATATAAAAGTAAAAATCCAAGTTTAGTAGAAATAGAACTATTTTAAGATAAATTTCATTGTTATGGTTTAAATGTAAATTAATTCAGAAAAGTACAACTTAGCCCTTCCTATGTTAAGATAATAAAAAATACAGAAACAATAATACTTGCAGGTTTGCCACACACTTAGCAGGGTTACCAAAAAACCTGGAATCCTGAAAAAACTTGGAATTTGACAATTTTGGCTATAAAAACCTGTTATTTAAGAAATCTTTAAAAAAGCCAAGAATTTTTGAATAAAAATCACTAAAAAACCTTGAAAATCCTGGAATTTTAAACAATTTTTACATGTAAAGTAATGAAATTTCAATTTGACAATCTATCATAAAGATAATTATTTTGTTATCACTATTTTTTAAAACACAATAAAATAGCTTTACAGGAAATTTTCAATGTTGTTATACTATGTAAGACAGTAATTTTCACCTAAACTTATTTTTATACTAAAAATAGACTAAAAAACTTGTTCTTTTAAAAACCTGGAAGAAATTCAAAAAACCTAAAAAAACAACCTAAAGGCAACCCTTACTAAGGATTTCTCAGTACAGTTTGAAATTTTTTAAATCTTAAGATGACTCAAGATAACTCAAACTAGTTTGATTTTTTTTTTAAACTCAAGATGATTCAGGCCAATTCAGTCTTTAAAAAATCAGGACAGTTTTTTACTTAATTAGGTCTTATTCTAAAAATTAAGTTTTACTGGTCAGCTACAATGTTTTCTCAATTTATATATTTTTTAAGTTTCAACTGCTGCGTATATTTTTTGTTAGTTTTTATAGTTGTCTAAAAATATACTTAAAAAAATAATAAAAATAAGTTAAATATTTAATTTGAATTTTTTTTATTGTTCATAAAAGTAGTTTTACAAAAATCTAACTGTAAGCTAATTTATACAGACTTCTTTTAAAGTTTGTTTAAAAAGTTAGAAATAACATTACAAACATATTATTCTTTTATCCTGCTTAATAATTACCCTTATTTTATTAGACATTAAAAAGCCTATATAATATCTAAGAAATATTTTTACAGTTAACAAAACTTTATTTAAGTATGTCAATGATTGCAAGAAGTAGCCTTTCAAATAGGTTACCAACGTTATTTAATGCTACAAATACTGTAGTTCAAAAGAGATTTAGATATGACCGAAGAACAAGGCCACAGAACAAAGGTAGAGCTCTACTTATGCAAGTTGCAATGCCTAGAATTTCAAAAAGCAAGTTAGAAGTTGTTCACACTAATAAACAAGATGATAATCTATATGGAATAGATGTAATATTAGCTAAAGAAGTAGAAGAAATTATGAAATCAAACAAGATGGTGATAGCATGCTTGTACACAAATCCAGCACTTGAAGATCAGTATTTTCACACACGTTACGAGTTACAGCAAAACAAAATGAACATGACTAGGATGCCTTCTCATGTGTTGAGCAAAGTACTGATGGGAACAAAATATGAAAATTTCCTTACATTGTGCCAATCCAAAACTGCACTTGTGTTTAGTGACGAACCAGATCTAAAATTAATGTTTGAAGCTTTGAAGAAAAATAAATATATTTGCCCATTAGGCGGGCTTTACTATGATAAGTTCTATTCACTAGATGATTTGAAAAGATACTCTCAGCTGCCTGATATCAAACAGCTTCAAGGTGAACTGGTTGGTATTATGTCATCTCAGCTATCATCAACTTACAGCTTGCTACAACAGCCAATTAATTCCCTTGCTTATACTCTGAAACAAAGACAAGAAGATTTAGAAAATGAAAAAACTGAAGCTTGAATAAAACTAGTTGAAACTGTTTGTCTAGGAAAAATTATTTTAATGACTGTTTCAGATATTTCGGACTTTTACAACTTTTTTTTAAAAAAGGAAAACAAAAAACTTTCTTGCTTAATGAAAACTAAAGTTTATACCATTCCGAACTAATTATACATAAAAACTTTAAAAAATTCTTTAGCTATATAATGTATGGCATTTTTTTATAATAGTATTTTGTATAAAATTATAATTCTACTATTTAATGTTTCTATAGATATCTAAGTATGTCATTTGTAGATAAAATTTTAGAGCTTTTAGTCACACCTCAAAAACCTGATGACTTGAATAAACACGCTTCTTCTATTGAAGAACTAATGAAGTTTAAACTAAACCAGGAACGTATTGAAACTAGGTATCTAAATTGACTTAAAAATCATGAAATGCTAATTTAAAAACAAACTTTTAACTTTTTTAAGCTACATGTTTTGTTTACTATGTTTTTTTTTTTAATTTAAACATGCTACAAATATGTTTTGAGTATTTTCTAATCAATATAAAAAATACTTTGTTTAAGAATTTGGCTATAGTTTAAGAAATATATCTAATTAGTTTGTCACAAATCTTATAATGGTAAAAGCTTAATAGTTTTCATCTTAATTTTTTTTTACTAAAACATATTTTATAAAAGTTATTTTTTTAGGGCAATCTATGATTCTTCTATGAACTCTTTTATGGCATCATTAACTTTTGGAAGTTCTCTTATTACCAACTTATACTACAGAAGAATTTTTATGATATATGAAGGAACTTTTATTACATATTTAATGAACTCATGTGTTTTATTTGCTATTAACTACCTCTATCAGCATCAACATCTCCAACCTAAAATTTTAAAAGGTCAGATTTTATTCATTTTAGATTTAATTTGGTTTTTTGAAACTATTAGTTTTATAGTTGTACAAATAAACTTTTTTCATATTTATTATAAATGACAATTTTTGTGACATTAACTAGACTTTAATGAAACAACTGATTTGAATTATTTTATATTTAAACAACCTATTTTTAAACTTTTTTGATTTACTTTGTGTTATTGTCAATTAAGTTAGGAAAACTTAAGCAAAAAATAATGTTATTATATTAAGTCATTCTAACTTTTTCTTAATTAAAATAAAATAATTGTCTATAATTATTTTTTTAATGAAAGTAATGTTTTATTAGATATACTTACACTAGTATTTAGTTTCAATATCAATTTATATAAAATCTGAAACAGATTATTTACATTTTTTTTTATAAATTTGACTTATTTTTTATAAAAAGTTTTTATTTGAACAATAAAGGTTTTTTCTTTAAAAATCTTATAAAAAAATGTTGTGTCCAATATCTTTCTTAAAATCTTTTTTTTAAATAAATTGGGTGTTTTAAATATTTGAAATTTTATAGTCAGCATTTATTTTACCATAAATTAGTTTTTATTAAGCATAAGGGAATTTAACAAGTTGTTTTAACTAACAAGTGGTCTTAACTAGCAAATATTGTTAAGATTTCCCTATAAAATTCTAAAAAATAATTTGTTACTTTGAGCCATGTACCACACTGTAAAGATAACTAATATTACATTAATGATTTTTTTAACATAAAAATTGCATTACAGTATTTGTAGCAGTGTTTTGGTGGCATCTAATTACAAAAAAAAACAATACTAATGTACAACATAGTTAAACTTTATTGCATAAGTGACTTAAATCATAGTGTTTTTGATTTAATTCAGGTGAAATCGACTGTAAAGTTTGCTGCGGGATCCGAGGGTCTCTCACTCAAGTAACTTTCGGCTACGTACTCCCTCAAATGGTGTGCTTTGCTAGTTCGATGGCCATTGCACAAAAGTGTGTTTTACTTTAAAATTTTATTTATCAGGTCTTGTTGACTTTTGTGATATATATTTTTTTAAGTTTTTACATCTTTGATTTATATTTTTGACAAAAGCTTTTTATAATTTATCTCAAATGATTTATTAAACTAAATAAAATTTATCAATAATGGTTAGCACATGTTTCATATTTAATTTTTCCCCTTAAGTGATTAATATTCCTTTTATTATGTTGAAGTATTTGATAGTCAGCAATATTTTCAAAAGTGTATAAGTTTTTTTTTTAAATTTTTTTTAGGTTTAAAGAACATGAAATAATTGACATAATACAGTTTAATAACAATCTAAAACATCTTTTTAATTTTATTTTTATGTACTATTGAAAAAGTACAAGACGTGGTATGATTTTAATTCTAAAAATAGTTGTAACATGTACGTTTAATTCCATAAACATCTTTTAAATAGTTACTGTCAAAGAAAGTAGAAAACAAGTTATTTGAAATTGTTTTAAAGGTGGCTTTAAAATTATTCATGATATTGATACCTTTTTAAGTTTTTTACAAACAAGTTTGTAAAGTATGATATATTTAAATAAACCATAAGGAAACTGTTATATCAATTAGTTAGATAAAAGTTCACTTTTAATTCAAATATAATGAAAACTTTTAAGAAATTTAAAAACATTTTATAGAATCGTTCAAATAAGATAGTTTTTAAGAGTTGTCCTTCTACAATTTGTAACATTTGAAAACTTATGCTAATCATACCACCTAAATATTTAAACATCATGATTTTTAAAACAAGTTACTTAATTAAATAACAAGTTAGTTAATTTAATACTCACAACTTATGAATCTAAAATTATTTGTTTTAAGCAGAGTATTGGGAGCTGCGTTAATCGTAATAAATAAAAAAGATACAAAAAAAAATGTTTTAACAAAAGTGTTTAAAGAAATAAACATAGTTATTAAAAAAGTAATAATCGAAGCTTCATTTAAACGTCTTGTTTATTGATTTGAACTTAACTTACAACAATTTTCAAAAGTTCTATAAAAAACCTGTTTGTTGTTTCCAAACTACTTAACAACTGATATATAAATTTTAATGTAACAGATACCAGGTTGAGATGCCGAAAGTGAAAAACAACTGGAGTTCGTTTTACAGCCGCAAAGTTGCTTCGGTCCTCAGGAAAACCAGGCCCCTGCTGGCGGTACAAGCCGTTGTTGGGGCGGTGGTTGCTTGGAAACAGCACGATGTTGCAGAAATGGTCGCCAGAAAGGTGACGAGGGAAGAATATCAGCAGACTATTAACCAATCGCTGAAAGAATTAAGATCTAACCATTATTGATCTTAAAAAAGTTTAAAAATAGCTTCTCATATAGTGTAATTTACGTGTAAAGACATTTTAGGTAAATCTTGCATGTTTTTTCTGCTCTTTGCGTTTGATTGTCTTTTCAAACTTGTTTAAGAAGTTTCTTAAAAAGTTAAAATTATGTACTTGTTTGTTTTGAGATTTCTATAATTTTAATATCTTTGAGTTTGAGTTTTTAAATTTTTTTTTGTTAAAAACAAACAGACATTTGAAACTGTAATTTATATACTGTTTATAAATTATTAGTTTATAAATAGTTGGTAGAAAATATTTACTTAGGATATTTATATATTTTAATTAAACATCATACTTTTTTATATATAAAAAAAAAATCACATCAAAACAGTTACAAAACAATGATAAATTAAAACACTAGATATTTTATTTCGTACTTTTAGAAAATTGATTTAGTTTGATTATCCTTGCGTAATATTTATTAGTTTTGTAATTCAAAGAATAAACTATAGAAAATATTTTGTGTACAGTATAGAACATCTAAGTAACGTATAATTTAAGTTGATTTATAGAAATTAAAAGGCAATGAACAGTTGACAACTTAAAAATAGTCTTAAATACTGAACTATATAGCATTTTACAGGGTCTCACCACCATAAGTAACTTTGGAAAACTCTGGAAAAACATTTTTTTACAAAAAACAATAATGTTGATGAAATTGGACGAATTATAAAAGACATAGAGTTTTTTTGCGTAACAGTTGTTCTATTACATTATTGAAAATTGTATATAACAAAGTTTAGAGTTTGTGGTAAAAATTATAAAGCTTAAACATTTACACACGTCTTAATTTTTTTCTTTTTAATTCAAAAGTCTTATTTTGTTTCAGTAACATGAAAAAAAAAACTTTTAAAATAGTTAACCACTTTTTATCTTAAATCTATAGCATGCTAATTGTTTTTTTAGTACTTTAAACTTCAACTGTATTTAGCAATGGGTTAAAAATGAAATATGTTTTAGTTAACCTGATAATCAAAAAATTAACAATACTTTTCAGTGATTCAAAATGTAGTTTCAAAGCTTACTATTTTATTAGTTCATCAAACCTACAATTGATTAGATTTATTGATCTATAATTTTAAGTTATAAATGAAAACTGAATTCTATAGTCACTAGTCTGAAAATAATTTTGAGTAGTGTTGTGTAAAAGGCAACAACTCAATAAGTAATTTATACTAGAAATTTCATTTAGGTATAATAGATAAGATTATCACGGTAAAAAACCTTGAAAATACAATAAAACTAGAAAGTTAATTAAAAATTATTTTATTTTGAAAAGTTTTATAACTAGTTTTACCCATATCTCAAAAATTAATTAAAAAAAATGTCTTTTTAGGTCTGATTAACAATATTATACTGGTATTATATTATTTTTATAACGTTTGTTAAAAAGAAATTCACAAAAATTTAAAATTATGAAACTCTAAATTGTCTGAACTTTAGCTGTCGTGTACTGCCTATAAGTTAGAAAATAACGTTTAAACTTACAGATATAGCACGAAGTGGATAAAATACAAACTATTAATAAATTTGTTTGTTTTGCGTACTTTTATTTTCAATAAAGTTTTAAAAAATATCAAACTTCTTTACTCCTTTAATAATTATTTTATTCATAGCAACCTTTTTACCTACTTTTTCTTCAAAAATTAGTTTCTTTATTCCAAAACAGTAAAATATCATTAAACATTATATTTCAGTATCAAAAAATAAATTAAACGAGAACCATAGATTTATCATACAAATAAATGAAGATTCACAAAAATTAAGTTTTATAAGATGTCTAAACAAAAATATTTACCATTAAATTTGTATTTGTACAAAAAAAAATTCTGCACAATAATGAAAAATCACAAAGTTTGTTTAACTTTAAACATACTACAAGTATATTACTCAATATTGAAAAAAAGTAGTGTAATTCAATAGTAACAAAAAATTAAAATTACTTCACTTTGAAGGCAGTTGAAAAGCACTAGTGTACTTATGGGTTAATAAGGGGATAGGTATAGAAAGGATATTATAAAACTTTATAAGCCATCGTCTTAGATATTAGTAAATAGCGAATGTGATTTATCTTTTATTTGTATGAACTAAAAATTACGATGATTTAATGAACACTACAGCAAATTATTCTCTATAATTATATGTACATATGTATATATACAAATGATAGCAAAAAATTAAATACAAATTAGAATTAAACAACTTATATGTATCAACTTAAATCTTAAGACAGCGAACCGGCGCTACATTTTTACTTAAGAGTGTGCTCCATTATTGATAAAACACTGCTTCCTTAAGTATTTTAATTATGAAAACTTCAAAGTGCTATTCATTTGTTCTACTATTTTTAACTTGTTTGTGTATCTTTTAAATCTATACAATTCAAGCGCTGTCGATGCACATAGTCAGTATAATATCTTTAAAATGTTAAAAATTTTATAAAAAGTTCTGGTCGATAGTGCTCGACAAATTGAATTGGAACTAAATATTTATAAATAATTTTATATTTATAAATTATTTAAATATCTTTAAATAATAACTTTTTATGTGAGAATAAGCAATAGTTAAATATTGCAAAAATTTTGAATTTTTGCATAATAAATTACATAATCAAACAATAGATAGCATAACTAATTTATAAAAGTATTTCAAAAGTATTTATAAAAAAACTGTTTTTATAATATTTTTATATATTTTATTTTCAGTTCTCACAACTTTTAAAATTAAACTGGTTTAAAAATATCAAATATAAACTTGATAAGCATTAAACTGTGAAATATTTAACTTCTCGGTTTGTAATTGATAAAATCAATGAAACTATAGTAGACTTTTATTTTATTTAGAGCTTTAAAACTATTTTGATTTACGTTGAACATTTTACAAAAGCAGTTATAAAAAAATGTAACAAATCAACTCTAACAAATTTTTCTTTATCTACAGTCAAACGCTTGTTTTCTATGTTAAGTTTTCATTTATACCTACTTATGAATAAAACAAACAAATCTCATAAAGTAAAGCAGCTATTTTGTATTGAGGAAAAAAAAAAACAGTGAATTAAGTAAGTACAAGTTTTAGTTTTAAATAATGTTTAAAGTTGTAATAACTAAAACTATTAACATCAGAAGACGCATTAAAAAGTAGAAGGAAAAAGTTTATTAAAACGCTATTTGAAATTTCTATTTAAAACATGTTATAAGGAATTTGTTTGAAATTTTAAATTTCTTCAGATTTAGTATTCTTAACAAAATAAGTAGGATTGTTCCTGATTGTTATATGTTTTTTACAGCTATTATCAATTATGTCTTGAAAAGGTTGAAATAAATAAAAAATAACAAAATACTTATTAAACTTTATGTTAAATTGTTACTTTGGTTTTTTTTTTCACTAAACATTGTTATAGAACATTATTTTTTCAGTAAGGTATTTGTTCATTTAAATTTGCAAAAGGTTATTGTGAGTTCACTTTGGTTTCAGTGGTAGCATGGTTGGACTGTTGATGTTTTTTTTTGTTTCAGCGTCGGCAGATACTTGCTTGTGGATTTTAATTTCATAACTTTGCCACATTTTGTGTTTTTTATTGTTAAAACTTTATTTGTATTTGCCAAACGACGTGTCACCAAGAGATTTTTTTCACTTAAAAAAGTTATATTTTACTTTTTTACTTAATGAAAAAGGTAGAACTATGCATGCTTTGACTTACTTGGTTGATCTCAAAAAACGTTTATCGTTGTAGAGAGAAGAGAGAAACTAATGTTTTTTTTTATAGAAAATATTTTTATCATTGCAAGTTTTGTTACTAGATGTTTGATGAATAAATAATAATTAAATTTTTCATGAAAATCTTTTTTGGAACATTCAAAAGTTTATTTCTATGTAAATACAAACTATAAAAGTAACTTACTAGTTACAGATGTTTTATTTAAGTGTGTAATACCAAAAAAAAATCTTGCGCTCAAATTTTTGTTTTTTGATAATACACTATAATAATACATTAGTTACTGAAATACCATTTATTGCAAGACACAAAACTTTTTTCATTATAACTTATTTTAATAATTTAAAAGTTTTTGGAACTCACAAATTCCTTTGTCAAAAATAATAAACACTCACAAATAAAATGATATAAAACACAAAAGGTAGGGAAATGTTTCTCCCTACTCAATAAATCGTATGTATCAAAGTTGCTTAGTCTACAAGTTAACATTTCCAGGTGATCTGAAAAACCAATATATTAATGAGGCTGAAAGACAACTTTTAGTAAGAACCAACGAGCATGTGACTCTAGCTAATAGTGCAGTATAAAAACATATCAAGAACTGTGCATGTTGTACAAATTATAACAATATTTATGACTGTTTTGAAATAATTAAAACGTGCAGTTCTTATGATTATCTATTATCTACAGAAGCTTTCCTAATTAAAAATCTTCAACTATGTTTGAATAATCAGTTTGGTCCTGATAAAGGGTCATGAGTAACTATTAACATATTTAAATAATTTACTCTGTTTTAATTGGTTTTTTGTTAAAAGAAATATTTTTGTTAATCAGTCGTCATTTCAATTATTGCGTTTTTTTTTATTAAGTATTTAGTTTCACTCTATTTCTATAGTTTTTAATTAATTTGTGAGTGTTTAGCATTTTTGACATGAGAATTTGTGAGTTCCGAAAGCGCTTAAATTGTTAATTAAAGTTATAATGGAAAAAATCTTTTGTCTTGCAATAAAATGGTATTTAAAAACATTTTAAGGGGTCGGCAAACTGCGGCCCGCGGGCCAATTGCGGCCCTCGAAGGGTAAATCTGCGGCCCGCGAGCACGTTCTTTTTTTGAATAGAATGCGGCCCGCGAAAGAAATTTTTGTGGCCCGCGAGCATGTTAATGTGGCCCGCTGAGCAACAATATGTTTTAAGTTAAATTTTTACTGGTAATTTGGTTTTGTTTTATTTCGTTTTAAGTTCATGTATAACATTTTAAAATAATAAAAAGACTTTACTGTATTAGCTTAAAAATGTGAAAAAAACAGATCAGCTTTCTAACAGGGTATTTTCTCATTTTCATAATAGCTTTTTTCTCACAACAGTAAGTAATTATTTGACAAAAGAGTGTAAAGAGTGCCTAGATTTAGTAAGTCAGTTATATAATAGCTACTTAGTAAATAAACCAAATGCAAATGTTTTTCATTTTGCACAACAGTAATGCACAGTAATTAAATAAAATAGCATTTCTTTACAATTTAGGTATTCATTTTAAATGTATTATATACCTTAGTTTCTTTTACAGATGTATTATTACTAAATATTATATTTAAGTGTACACAAATACATTTAATATAACATTCTAATAAGAAATAAGGTTTATTTGATTTTGGTTTTAACACGTTTCGATTTTTTAGTAGTTTTTTTCACTTAAAACTAATTCTAATGCACACAAGTGTACAAAGATGCTCATATTTTAAACCACTTTTTATTTACTGCTTAAGTTAGATTAAGTTTAGTTTATGCATAAATGTCTAACATTATTGTGTACCTAAATGTAATTTCTAAGTGTGTTCAGAAACATTTAAAACAATATATATGACATTATAAAAAGTTTGTACATTGTGAATTAAATAAGTTCAAATTCAATTTTATAAATAACTAAACTTTGCTACAAACTCAGACTAAGACCATAAAAAGACTTTAAATCTCGGGCCAATTTAGTCTTTGTTTCCGTTATTTCCTTGAATTGCTTTTTGTATACGAAAATATCAGGCTAGTTTTTTGTCACTAAGGCTGGCTTTTTTTCTTTAAAGAGTGGCAAATTAAATTTATGATGTATGTTTTGGTCAATACACAGTGTTGGTTTGAATTACAATAAATGATAAATTTTAAATCTTGCAGCTGATACAATTTGAAATACTGTTTATACTACTGTATGTAAGTGTGAATAATCAGTGTTGCCAAAAAACTTGAGTCCCGGTAAATCTTGGAAGTGTAAATTTATGCTTAAATAATCTGAAAAAAGTTTGTATTTGAGAATTTTTGAAAAATCTGGAATTTCAAACAACTTTTACATGTAAAGTAATAAAATTTTGATTTGAAACAAAAATTTACCATATAAATATTTTTATTAAAAACCACATTGAAAGTAGCTTAAGATCATCTTTTTAAAATTGATGTTATGTTTAAAAGATTTTTTTTTTACCTTTAGTTCAATTTTATACTGAAAACAGAAGAAAAAATTTGTACTTTTACAAACTTTATATTGTTGCATTGCACCTTTGCTTTTAAAATCTATTTACCTATTGCAGTGCTTTGCATTGGAACTAAACCTAGAAATTCTTCTAAAATTTCAAAATTAGTAAAAATAACTCAAATAAAAATTCTCAGATAACAATATATGTTTTATAAGTGCTCTCATCTTAACAGATTGATTAAAGTCCTAGTTCGATTTATGCTGCTATATAATCTTCAGGCATTTCTTAAACACGACTTTTGTTGTCAGTAAAGAAATAAACAAAAATCTTATACTACCGTCAACATAAATTCTTTAAGAAAATTAAAATTCTAAACGGTATCTTCTTTTTAGTAATTAGTTTTGCTACTTTATAACTTGCCTTAACTTTTTCTTCAATCAGACTGTAGGTACTGAAAATAATCATGTGCTTTGTTGGAACTGACTTAAACGATTTGCTTTTTTTTCGTTTCTTGCATGACTCCTAAATAACGTTTTTCAATGCTTATAGCTCGTCTTATATTTCACATTTACTCTTTTTAACTGCAAAATTTTTATTGCAGATAAAGAATCGCTGTAATTCTTAATAAAAAAATAGTTATTCGTCTTCATTAAAGGCTTAATAAGCTTTTATACTTTGTTAAAAGTGTTTAATAAACCGTAATTGTCCATTGAAACTGACTTATAATACTTTTGTTTGATTTATATTTAATTCACTGTTAATAAACTTCGTTATTTCTTTATTTTGTGAACTTTTTTTTAAACAGGGTTGCCAAACAAGCAGGCTAGTTTAAAAGTTTGAAGAATACAGACTAGGTTAAACCTGTTTAAGACATTTTTTTAAGACTCAGTTGTGTATGTTAAACTTTTATTATAAACACTTTTAATTCTCAGAATAGTTTATACAACCGTAATGTAGTTTACTAATAGTATTTTTCTTCCTTGTCTTCTTACATATTGTGTACTTTTTTATAATGAAGATATTTCAATTAGGTATTTAAGCTTGATTAACACTAAGTTTTATGCTTTTTCAATTTTTAATTAACTTGGCTAGTTTGATATAACTTAGACATTTTGCTGTTAAAGTGGCAACCATGTAAAATACTAACTAATTACTAATAAGGTATTTTATTAAAGTATTTGAGAGTTAATCATGTTTTACATTTGTTTTAGATTTTTACATAACAAATAGGTATTAGATTTATTTAGTTGATTAATTACTGAATTTTTTAAAGAGTGTAAACTATTTTAGACGCAATTTTCTTTTTTTTAAATAAATATTTTTAGAAACATGAAAAAAGGGTTAATAGTACAAACAAGGCATAAAAGTGACTTCTAAAACATTTTTAAGCTCGAATTTTTATACAGAGTTAGGTTATAAGTAAAATTACAAAATATTAAGTTTAACCTATTTAATAAGAAAGTACATAGTTTATTAAGACTTAAGTACATAAGTCAATGTAAATTTTATTCTATAAAGTATTTATAATTTAAATAGACATTCTCTGTATATCTAAAAGTAGTTTGAAATATCAAAGTGAATAAAAGTAAAACTTTCTCTAGTAAGACTAAAAGCAAAATATTATTCAAATGTCACTAAAACTAAAACTGCGGCCCGCGAAGACTTGGAATACTTGAAATTTGGCCCGCGAGCACCAACTGCCTGCCAACCCCTGGTCTAGCTAAATCTTAACTAGTTACTTAGCTTACTACACTATTAAAAAGAAATTACTTATGTTATGTTGTCAAATAAAATTAAGTTTCTAAAATAATTTACTTTTATAGACTTTTTTAAACTTTACCCAGATATCTGCTTATTAAACCCTAAAAGTAAAACAAAAGTTAGAAAAACAAAGTAATTTTTTCACACATCACTCAAAGTTGTCGAAGAACTTAGTAAGTAATAACAAAAATATCTAAATTACTTAAAAAATCGTTAAAAAAAAGAATAACTAAAGAAAAACATGGTTTTTAGGTTAAAGGCAAAATATAAGTATTTTAAATCTTTTTTTAACGGATTAAAGAGTTATTTAAAAAAAAAATTGTACATTTTTATGGTTTATAAAGTTAGAGAAACAAAAAAGGATGTATCTTTATAAAGTTGTTGGTCTAAATCATATTTTATTGAAGTTGTTTTAACAATAAATTTTTAAAGAGCTTTACAATTAAGGAGCCTTTATACAATTATGACAAAAGTTAAATTGTTAAAAAGTTTATTACTTAACAATTGTTTCACGCTAGTGCGATGATCACAAGTAAAAGTAAACAAACTAATAAGTTGCAACGGACAAACATTTATATAGTTTTAGATAAGTAATTAGTTGATTAGGTGATTGGTTAACTAATTGAATTTTAGTAATATTCAGCAAGATAAATTATGATTAACGTAAATACAATTATAACAAAAAATCAAACGACAAAACAAAACTATATAATGAAAACAAAGGTAGATTAAACTTAAATTTAGCAAATTAAGACTTTAAATAAAATTTTGTAAAATGTCTACATTTTCCCACCAGTTCTGAGCTCAAGTTTAAAAGTTTGTTTTTATCTGCAAATGCAATTTCGAGTCTTTCCAAATTACATAAGGTGCAAATTTTACTGGGCTTATTTTAATTACTGCGATGAATAATTTCCCATTTTATCATTTTTCTCCAATCAGGGTTGCAATTTTTTATTTTGTGAATGAATCTACTCAATTTTGTGCTTTCTTTCTTCTTTACATTATTAAAGGATTGTATATGTTCGTAAAATCTACTTTTGAATTGTCTCCCAGTTGAACCAATGTAAATATGTTCTTTTTTGTTATACATAACTGTTGCTTTATAAATGACTCCTTTAGTAAGACATTCACCTTTAACTGGACAATTATTTTTTGATCTACAAATGCATAATTTGCAGTTTTCTTCAGTTGTTTCATTTGAGTTTTGAAGTAATTTCTGGTTGTGATTGGACAATTCTTTTTCCAAATTGGACATGCAAGAATATGGACCTGGAGAAAGACGAGTACCTTCCATTTAGAAAAGAAAATGCTAAGAATATTTATATGAACTTTAATTCAAATCACCCATACCCAATAAAAAAACAAATTTCATCAATGATACAAAAAAGGTTATCATCACTATCCAAAACTAAAGACATATTTGACAAGGTAAAAGATCCGTATGAAAAAACCTTAGAAAATAGTGGCTTTAAAACAACACTATCATATGTTCACAATAATCCTGTTGGAAAAAGTAGACGAAAATTAAGGAAAAAGAAAGTTTTTTACTTCAATCCTCCTTTCAGCAACTCTATAAAGACGAATATTGGGAAAGAATTTCTAAAATTAGTATCCAGACATTTCCCTAAATCAGGCTTTTATGGTTCTATATTTAATAGAAATACAATTAAGATTTCATATTCTTGCATGTCCAATTTGGAAAAAGAATTGTCCAATCACAACCAGAAATTACTTCAAAACTCAAATGAAACAACTGAAGAAAACTGCAAAATATGCATTTGTAGATCAAAAAATAATTGTCCCGTTAAAGGTGAATGTCTTACTAAAGGAGTCATTTATAAAGCAACAGTTATGTATAACAAAAAAAAACATATTTACATTGGTTCAACTGGGAGACAATTCAAAAGTAGATTTTACGAACATATACAATCCTTTAATAATGTAAAGAAGAAAGAAAGCACAAGATTGAGTAGATTCAATCACAAAAAAAAATTGCAACCCTGATTGGAGAAAAATGATAAAATGGGAAATTATTCATCGCAGTAATTAAAATAAGCCCAGTAAAATTTGCACCCTATGTAATTTGGAAAGACTCGAAATTGCATTTGCAGATAAAAACAAACTTTTAAACTTGAGCTCAGAACTGGTGGGAAAATGTAGACATTTTACAAAATTTTATTTAAAGTCTTAATTTGCTAAATTTAAGTTTAATCTACCTTTGTTTTCATTATATAGTTTTGTTTTGTCGTTTGATTTTTTGTTATAATTGTATTTACGTTAATCATAATTTATCTTGCTGAATATTACTAAAATTCAATGAGTTAACCAATCACTTAATCAACTAATTACTTATCTAAAACTATATAAAATGTTTGTCCGTTGCAACTTATTAGTTTGTTTACTTTTACTTGTGATCATCGCACTAGCGTGAAACAATTGTTAAGTAATAAACTTTTTAACAATTTAACTTTTGTCATAATTGTATTAAATCAGATTTTATCCAACTTATCTTTATTAACGCCTTCTTGAAGGAGTTTAAAAAATAATCGCCCCTGTAATAGTTAGTTACTTTTACATGTACTTTATCCGCTGTCTTACAAATTAAATTCCCCTAATTGACAAATCGCCACTAAAGAGGTAAATTGTTCACTTTGGAAAACTCTGTTCTAAATATAGTACATAAAAGAACTGACTTTTTTTTTACTTATAGTTAACAAGTTCTATAAGACTACTTTTTTATTAAGTTAGAAATTACTTGATGTTAAAAATCAGAACTCTACTTGATTTTACTTTAATGGAATCTAACCACTTTCGCTTTAAATAAAACACAGTTTCTGCTTAATTAGCTATACTTGATACATTTTTACAAGTTTAAAAGTAAAGTCATAAAAAATTACTTTTTTAACTAGAAGTTGTTAAGCAATATATATTTGAAAAAAATATGAGAAAAAACTGTTAGAAATACTAAATAACTTCATTAGTATACAAAACTGATAGGTAACTAAAGTTTAGCAAGTATAAGTTGATTTTTTAAACAAGTACCTAACTATTCTTTTTTAAGATAGCTGGAGGATTACTATAGATATAAAAAATCATTACTAAGTAAAACTTTAATTCAGAAAACTTAGCAGAAAGTGATGAGTATATGTAAAATACATTTTATAAAAATCTTTAAACTTAAATTATTTTATTTAAACAATATTTAATTCGGCTCTCACCAATAAAGCTAAGATGTCGCGCGCAATCAACAATAAGCTTCACCACACAACCAACAATATCCAAGATAACCAACTTTAAATTAAAAAATATTAAGTATGTCTACTTTATATCTATTATAAACAGCTTAGGTAAGAAAACATTTTTATTTAGTTTTGTATCTAAAAACTTTTTTGAGATAAAACTCATACCTCTTTTTAATTTACATCTTTGAACTTTATAAATAACGATTAATTATAGGTAATTAACTTTTATTAAAATAATTTTTAAAGGTCATTGTTACAAATTTATTAACTTTATGAATAAAGAAGACAAAAAAAAATTCTACTTCAAATGAAATGAGTTTGACCAATGTTACTTTACGTAAGTCGATATTATTTGTATCAAATACTAGATTTAGGTATATGTTCAACTCTTTTATGCTCTACTATTTTTTGAAAATTATTAATTTGATCCTTTCTGTCTAGATTTGTGTATTCATATTTTGTTTATACTAAAAATTTATTAGCTTTTAGTAGATTTTAAGCTAGAGGTAGAAATCTTTTTAAGTTAGAGGGTCAGGTATACCCGAAAGTACCTTTGCGGGCCGGACTTGTTACCTTAAGTCGTAAGTATTCATAAACAGCGTGGCCACTGGTTTTTGATAGTTTTCTTTCAGGTTTTCTTAATTTCCTTCAACAAAAGTTTTTATCTACATGATAGATCTTTGTGTCGAATCGATACTTTCTTACAAAACATGTAAAAATTACTTAAAATTCCAAGTTTTTATAGTAATTTTTGTTTAAATTTATAGGTTTTTTAGTAATTTTTGGCAACAACTCCAGGTTTTTTTTAAATTTCTCAAACTCCAGATTTTTCCTGGTTTTATAGGCTAAATTGTCAAATTCTAGGTTTTTCCAGGATTCCAGGTTAAATTGCCACCCTGCATCAAGGACTTATTTGGTTTGTTTTTAATATATTAAAAAGTATTAAGAGGACTTAATTAAGTAGCATGTAAGTTTATCTAGCTTCGATAGTTTTAAATTTTGTTTATGGATTGTTTTTAGTTGTTAACATCAACTTTAAAATTATTATTACTGAAGAAAAACGGATTTATTAGTGATAATTTTCGCTAATCTACTATTCTAACAAAAATGTTTAGAAAGGATTAGTCCTGATATTTCAACTTTAAGCTAATTATCAATGTTTAACTAGTTTCATATAACTGTGAAAATTTATGAAACAACGTAGCACATATTTGAATGTTACTAAAAAATTAAAGTTTCTGATAATTTATTCAACTCTTATATTTAAAATAAATGAAAAAAATTATACTAAGACTATCTAAAAATTTGTTTAAAGTTTTAACTTCAATGAAGACTTTATAAAATATTTTTAATACGTAAAATTATGTTTAACTATAAATGGAAAATGCTTAAAGAACAAAAGAGAAATGAGACAGTATAAATATAAAAAAAGATATGTGATAAGTACCTATAGTAGAGAACAAGTAGCAAGAAATTTAAGCGAAATAAAACGTTTAAGTTTTAAGTACTATTCTATAAAAAGAATCAATGCGACTATGTCTTATTCAAAAATAACTTAATGAACAAACATTGTACTATAAAAATAAATGCATTAATAATAAATATGGCAAAAATCTTACACTAAATTTAGAACTTTATTTTTAAGAACTTAAATAAACCCTTTTTTAAGGTATTGTTTAAGCAATTTTAATTTCACAATAAATAAAATTTTCTTGAAAGGTTAAATAAATTTAGCTTTCAATTCAAAAAATAACTTCAATTTTAAATTTTTAAATGCACCCTGAAACGATAAATAAACATTTATTTTATGGTAATATTTTTACTAAATTTAAGCATTTTTGTTAAAAAAAGAAAAAAAAGAATGTGGTATAAAAAAATTGCAAGATACCCAAATAATTTTACACTAAGTTAATACATAAGAAGTCACTTAAACTTGTAGGTTTTGTACAGACTAGCTCAACCGCATATTCCTCATTTTGGCAACGACGTCGACCAACTCATCATCGGAAACTTGCCGGCTCACCTCATTCAGTTCGTCCGCATCCTTGCAGTCGAGCAAATCCCTCAAGTTCTTCAGCTGCGCCGACACGTTCATGCCAAGCGAGTCCACCACGTTGTTCATGTAGTCCAGGTCCGCCACAATTTGCTTCGCGTTAGCCTCGGAGACCCGGTTGATTTGCGCCACGGCCTGGTAGTAGGTGCGCTCCGTCGCCTGTATCAGCGAGCTCAGCCACCGGTCTGCCGGATCTTCCAGGTCCTTGTCGGGCGGGAACGGGAGGTTTCCGACCGCCAGCGCCACTTCAAGGCTCTGTTCCTGTCGCGAGCCACCGTCGTCCTCGACCGAAGCAAACGCCTCCAAGTGTTGGGGCAGCGTCATGAGGTACTGGCCGATCCTGGTCGCGCACTCGCTGGGCGAAACATCAAAAGCGCGGTCGTCGGCGCCATCCTGGTAGTGTTGCTTGGACACGGCGGAAAGCTGCTTACTGACATAGGCGAAGGCGACTTCGAAGGTCAGCTTCTGGGCCTGCTGGTTCAGATCCTCGACCCTCGTGCGCGTCACGTCGTCGAACACGGGTTTGTTTTCTCGTACGCACTCAAGCGTGGAGAAGAAGCGCTCACGTGACTCGTCGGTGGCCGCGCGCAAGTAGTCGTAATCTTCCCAAGGCATTGACTTCCACTGAACATTTTTATTTTAGTTAACAACCTTTGGTTACAAATTACTATTGATACTCGCTGTCAAAAATTAAATACTTATTTACAATAATTTTACTAACACATAATGATTTTAACTTTTTTTATTTTAAACTCTTAATATAAAGGTTTAATATATAAATAACAACCTTTTCCGTTTCAAGCCTGTCTCTTTTGCTGGCCACTTGAAGAAGTGATGAGTTGAGTGTTGATTCGAACTTTCTCATGCTGACAATTATTTTACCGCATGTAGTGATGATTCGCACACAATTTTGGAATGTAGTCCAGTCTTCTCCGTCTTCATTTTGATTTGATGTCTTCATGTGTTTTAAATATGGTTATTGAAAGTATCAAAAATTTATAAAGAGCTTTTTTTTTTTGATTATGTCATTAATACAGAGCTGATGATTGTTAGGATTACTTTGTTTCGTTTATTACATTATTGTATAAAACCATTAATATTATCAAAGTGTTATGTTCAGGGTTGCCAAATGTTTTTGGCCAATTTTCTCAAGGTTTTTTAAAGTTTTACTCAAGGTTTTCAAAATTTTCTCCAGGTTTTTAAAAGTACACATTTTTGGGTCTAGTTTTAGTTTAAAGTTAAGCTTAAGGTAAAAAAATGTGTTAAATAGTATGTAAACATTGAAAAGATACTGTAAAGCTACTTCAAATGTGTTTTGTAAAAGATAAAAAATTTGATGGTGACAATTTTTTTTTATGTATATAGTAGATTTTTTGTGTCAAATCAAAATTTTTCTACTTGACTTGTAAAAATTGTTTAAAATTCCAGGTTTTTAGGGTTTTTGTTCAAAATTTCAGGTTTTTTAACCTAAATTTCTCAAATTTTAGGTTTCTCCAGGTTTTTTAGCCTAAACTGTCAAATTCCAGGTTTTACCAGGTTTCCAAGTTTTTTGGCAACCCTGTATGTTGATATGTTGTCTAAAATTTATAAATTTTTCATTTTATTTATTAAGTTATGTGATAGAAATTCTTGTTTATAAAAAAAAAACATATCACAAATACAACTTTACTTTATATTTTTTTGCAAGCGTTCTTAATTCTCTTGAAAACCTTTCCAAATACTCATTAAAGTATTTTTCAAGTGAAACTTTTAACTCTCCAGATCCAATAAAACCTTGAACAAGTATAAACATTACGTTTGTATAAAAGTCTTTATAATTTAAAACATAAATTTTTAAGAACATAAATCTGTCTAAATAAATTCTTACTAACCTGTAGCCTTTTCACAACGATCGATAGCATTTTTCGCCTCGGCAAAAACCTTGTCCACCGAATCGTCCAAAACCTGCACCAGGTCGATTATGTCGCCCGACGACAGGCTCACGCTCGACAGTGACGTCATAAGGGCCTCCGTCTCCAAGTCGGCGTATTTAACCAAGTGGCGGGTGTAGGGCGCCCACACGGAATCGGATATCTTCTCCAAAAGTTCCTCCACTTCCTGCGTCAGCTTCACCTCCTGCAGCGCCACTTGGAGGTCTTGGGTGAACTTCCTGGTGATCTCGTGCATGCTGATGACCCACCGCAGCTTCTCGTGCTCGTTCGCGTCCAGGCAGCCTTTTATGAGGGCGGACGGCCCGTTGCCGCCCTGGTCCGAGCTGACGTTGACCTCATAGACGAGCTGCAGGGCGATGAGGACGGCCTGGTGGCGGCCGAAGACGAAGTTGCACCACTGCGACTCGCTGTGCCACGCGTTCACCAGCAGCTGGTAGTACTCGCTCATCAGGTACTGGTGGTGGGTGGTGGCGGGCTGGTCTGGTTGCGGTTGGTCGAGTATCTGCTGCCACATGTTGCCCACCCTGCCCCGGTGACACTTCAGGTAGTAGTTGATGAAGTCTTTCGGTCTGCATAGTTTTAATTAGAATTTGAAACCAATTTTTACAAACTAATTACGCAATACGTACTTTTATTCCAACATGGGGATAGTTTTATAATTGACTTTCACTGCTGCGTTATTTTTAACACAAACAGATGTTACAAAAAAAAGAATTTGTTTAAAAAACATTTTTTAGCCATATTCAGGGTTGCCATTCTTTGAGCCAAAAAATTTTCCCTGAGTGACCAGAAACTTCCCTGAGTAACCTTAAACTTCCCTGAAATTTTCTGAGTTTTTTCAAGTCCTTAAAAGTTTTATCATTTATTAAAAAATTACAATATTAATTCTAAGAATATTGAAGAATTAGCCGCAAGGCTAAAAAATTTCCACATAAGCACTTATAAATAATTAAAATTAACTTTTTTGAACAAAATATTGAAACTGGTTTATCTAAATCTCATTCTAGATCTAAAAAAAAAAATACCTGAGATTTAAAAATAATCTTAAAATTTCCCTGAAATTTTTAGAAAAAAACAAAACTGCCCCGAGTTAAAAAAAAGAATCGAAATACCTTGAGTCTTCCTGAGATTTTCTATAACTTGAAATTTCCTTGAGTGTGTGGCAACCCTGCATATTAAAGAAAACAAAAATTTTCAATACTTAAAAGTATGAATAATTTTTAAAATAATCAAATTAACATTTCTTGTATTGTTATGTAAATACAAGGTGGTTCAGTCCAAACTAAAAAGTTTGAGTTTGGTTAACTTTCTTTCTATCAAAATTAGATTGTATTCTTTTTCAAACGTAGGTTTTTATAAAAATATGTTTTTAACAATATGCAATAAAACATATTATCTAAAATGTTCAATGATTTATACTTTAACTGACATTCGAAACTTTTAAAAGTAAACATGTTAGAAATAATGTGTAATGAATCTACAAAAATATTCTTATAAAGTTCGTTGGTTTTAATTTAAATACTTCAATAATAAAAGTACAAGCAAATTTATATGTATATTCATGTATA
Source organism: Thalia democratica (assembly GCF_965202585.1). Lineage (NCBI taxonomy): Eukaryota > Metazoa > Chordata > Thaliacea > Salpida > Salpidae > Thalia > Thalia democratica. The sequence goes on from NC_139165.1 coordinate 69,664,488, forward strand.
CAAAGAATTGAAATAAAATTTTTATGCTTATGAAAATATTAACTCTCGATACTACCTAGAACAATTTAAGTTACCACTTTTTTAATTTGTAGGTGTAATGTGTCTTACAACTATTCAAAATTAACGCTAATACAAAACATTCAAAAAAATTTAAAACTAAAGTTTTATAAATTAGCTAAATTTATGTTAGAAAGTAATTAAAAAATCAAAAAAAAATACTGTTTAGAAATCATTAAAACATTTAAAACATAACTTAAAAAAATTATCTATGCTAAACTTGTACTTTATTAAGTTTGATTTTCAATGTAAATAGTTTAATATTTTTCAAAATTTCGTTAGTTTAAAGATTCCTATAGAAGTTTAAATTTAAGTAAGATTTAAAAAAATAAAAACTGGTTTCAGTACTGCCAAAACTATTTAGTTATAGACTAAGTATTAAAACTACACACACATACAAACACTGTTTGTTGGCTTTGGTTTTATAACTTTGTTTAATATAGTAACAGTTCTTTAATATTTAATCTAAATTGTATTAATTTAAGGTAACATTACCTCTCAATGCTTTTAAATATGTTGTAGAAAATTTTAGCTTCTTCAGTATTGTGACTTACGCAAGCAACTACCATTGAAGTACTCAGTGCAGTTTCTAATCTGTTTTTCAACGCTTCTAAATGCATCAGCTGTTACAAAAAGTAAATTTAACACTACAGATTAAACTTTAATTCTAAAAACTTTTTCTCACTTTTATAACTTGTTTTTAAAGTTTTATATGTTATACAAGATTTAATACTCATAATTAAATATATATTGTTTAATTATTAAGAAAGAGAAACTTTGTTTTAAAATTATTTCAAACTTATCTCCAAGAGTACGCAAAATCTTTAAATAAGTAGTTATCTAAGTTGAAAATTATAAAAAGTACAACATGTTATACAACTTACTAAGTAGCTTTAAAACTAAAAAACAAACTTTATCTTCATAATCAGGGCTGTTTTTGAGAACTTGCAAGCTTACTTTCATTTTAGCAAGTTGTTCAGCAACTGCATTCATGTCCCCACTCCTGTATTACATGTTTTTTTATTTAAAAATTATTTTTAATAATATTACTAATTTAAGGTAAAAAGAGTTTTTTTCTATGAAATAGGCTCTATTTGATGACACAGCTTAACAAAACAAGCATGCTGTAACTGCTAACTTGAAAATGTCTTCAATGGCACTGGCAAGCATGGACCAGTTGTCAGCTTCTTTCAGTGCCTTGCAAGTTTGCTCCACTCTGTTCTTCACTTCATCAACATGCACCAGAACCTTCATTGAATGAGAAGTCTTCTCCTCAACCGCTTCTATCTCCTTCTTCACCTTGATATATGATCATTTTAATGATGAGTAAACATAAATCTTGCAGAATTCTCAATGCAGAGTCGTAAACTTCAATTTAAAACAATTATATTTAATCAAATTTTTGATTATTTGTTCAAGTTCAGCTTGGTTAACATTTACTTATCATACTTAATAAAAGTATGTATTAACTGCTGAAAATTATTTATAGAAAATAATTAAAAATCCTGTCATTCCAATAAAAACAAATGTAAATATCTTAATAAATGTCTTATTATTTTTAATAAAAATTGTTTGTTAATTTAAAATGTAACTTGCTGTTTTTGCAATAGTTTAAAATTTGTTAACAAACAAAATATTGATAAGCAGTATAGATATTTATACTATATAAATTTAAACTTCAGCTGTTTTGAATTAAGTATTAAGTAAGTAAGTATTATGAGTATAAATATTAGTTTTATTATTTTGATAAATACTATTTGAGTATTTATTTTAACAAAATAAAAACGTACTAGTTTTAACAGGACTTCGATTAAATAACAAAATAATTCCTCGTAAAATGTCATTACAAAATGTAGTTTTATTAGCTTTAAAAATTTATTCAAATAAATATTTCATAACTTTATTCGAGTCTATACTTAATATTATTAGGTAACCAAAACACAACAAATACACAATATACAAAGGCGCAATTAATATTGTAATAAACTAAGCTTACATTTTTTAAACAAAATATACCACATGAGAACACTACTCAAATAATTAAAAAAAAACATAAGTAACTTAAGATACAGGTATACTTTTTTTTGTTAAAGTTTATCAAATAAACTTAGTTAGTTGTAAACAAATTTTAAACTATTAAAGCAATTGATTACTTGAAATGTATCAAATAAATAAACTAAAACTACAATATAAAACTAAATGAAAATTATTTATAACAGAAAAATCTAAATTAGTCTCAGGGTTAAGAATAAAATTGAAACTAATACTTCCAAAAAATAAAACATGTTCGTATATGATTTACAAATTTACGTTTGCAAACAAATCTAGCTATACTAGATTATTTTAAATTTTTCCTAAAAAACCAAATATTTTAATCTTAACAAGAAACTTGAAAAAAAAATGAAACTTTGATTCTCAAATTAATAAATACTGTTACACAACCACAACAGGTATGTTACCTTTGTTAAAAACTATTTATTGTTGATAGTGCAGAGATTTAAGATTATTATAATTTCTTATGTTGTATTAATTAGTTGTTGTATAAACAACTGACTTTATACTTTTAATGTTACCCAACTACCAACAACTACTAATGCACTATATCAGTTTTATTAAGGGATTTAATTATTATATACAGTTTTAATTTAAACCAGTCTTCCAAAAACCATTCAAAAAATTAACTTAATACAGTCAATAGTTATCCATAGCAAAAACAAAAAAAAATTTGAATATCTAAAGCATTTAATATTTTAAAGTTAACATTAAAATTGTGAACCACTGTGCAAGTTAAACATATATTTAAACTTTAAATATATTGATTCAATAGTTAAATTGAAAAAGAATACTTAAACATTTAAAACAATTTAAACATATTTATAAACAAATAACTATAAATTTTGATTACACTAGTACTTCACCTGGTACTTACACCAGTGAACACAAAAAAAAAACAAACAAGTACTTTTCAAGAAACACCAACTTCATAGACATTCGAAAAATTCCGCTAATCTCTTTTAATTTAAAATATTTTAAATTTTTGAGACACCTTGTAAAAAATTATTTAATACGAGAAATTTATTTTAACATAACAAAACTAGAAGAGAATTTTTTATAGTACTGTATCAAAAGCCAATACTGATTAAAAGTATCATAAAATGTGATTGCAAATCTAATATTTTAGATTATTTAACAGCAAAAATAATAACTCAAGTTATATCAAAAGTATTAGTTTATCATATTTTCTGCATATTAAGAGAAAAAACTTAAATAAAAATTATATATGTTAAACAAATACATCTGCTACACAAAAGTAACTTTATTTGTTGAAAATATATATCTTAACAATAGTTAATTAAAAAGTAAATTAACTAATATTTTAAACTGAAATTTTATAAACCTATATAAAACAAACGTAATAAAGAAATATTTAGAAGAAAATACTTTAGATTTAGTAGTTCAAGAGTAACATTAGTTAGATTACCTAAATGTTAAATGAAACATTCTCAAAAATCACAATTTCATAGCACTTCAATACTTAGTCATGTATTCCATTCATAATTAATTCAAAACTTAAAAAACATTAACAATATTAAAAGATAAATTAATAACAACCTGCTTCATTTGCTGACATAAAAAAGAGGTTTCTTGCTTTAATGTGTCAACATCTCTAAGAACACGAGGTAAATTAGAAACAGTTTGCTGAGATGCTTCTTCCAATGATTTGTTTACAACTTGAATGTAGTTTTGGAGCCTTGCAACAAGGGTGGTGGTATAAGTTTCACTGTCATCTGGTTGAGACTGGAATACACTGTTTACCCAGTCTTTTACAGAAAAATTATCATCAGAAAACTTTGACAAGTCCATTTTTAATTTAAAGTAACTGATTTGATGACTAAATTACAAACAGTTTATAAATGTTTTGCATTTGTAAAAGAACAACTATGTTATTAACAATATTGTAAAAAAATGTAAAATCTAAAACAATTTTTACAAAACTTTTATTTATTATAAATTTTGTTATAAAAGGCAACTAAACTTTTTATACCAATAATAAATAATAATAATAAGTTTTTATTTAATTTATTTATATTGTAAGTTTGAATTAAATTAATTATAAAATACATAATAAAGAATAACAAATACTTTTAAAAATAGTTAAATAATAAACTAAAAATTAATATTTAACAAAACATAAAAAGTACTTTAATGTATTTTAGTATCAAAACTTAGATTTTAAATGTTGTTAAGCTATAACTTATTTTTAATTTAAACAAATAAACTAATAAATAAGGTTCTATTTTCAAAACGTTTAATAAACATATTTTTCTTTACAAATACAGACAATTTTTTTGTAAAGTTTCAAGACTTCATGAAATATTACAAAAACAATTAACTATAAGTATACAAACAACTTATATAGTAATCAAAAAAACAGTACAACAATTATTTAACTAAATTATTATTTTGCATTGCAATAATTAAAAATGTAAATACATAAAACGATTTAGTCTCAAAATATAGGTTTTAGGGTTCTAACCACTGGTAAGCCCAACCATCTTCACCAACATTACTGCAAGTGCTATCTTGTGATTCAGATGACAGAAAAAACAAAACTCTGTCATGCATTGACCTCCTTTGGTGTTGCCAAAATTCGAATCTTTCAGGCTTAACTATAAAGCTGTTAGATGAAGTTTTCTCAATTACTCCTTCAATTCTTATTTGACGGTTTAAAAGTGCCCAGTACATAACAAGTGCTCCATAACTTGGTACTTCATCTGTACCAAACTTTTCATGAGTCATTATTTTGAAACTATCATTGCTATAATCTTTTAAATTTACAATTTGAACAGAGGGCTTACCACTCTCATTTACTGTTGCTAACCTCATGCTGTTTACTCCAAGGACTTTTGGATTCTGGTTCGCATCTTTATACCAAACATCAAACAGTTTGAGTGGATTTTTACTTTCCATCAAAGAGTACAGTGACTTCTGCATTTTTCTATGCGCATAAGTATTTAATGATATTGCCATTACAATTTTTAATTTGTTTCTTATTTAGACAAAATAATTTTTGAGTAGAATTATCAGCTGTTTGTAATACTAGGAAACGTAAACAATAGTATAGAATGTCTTTTTTAAAGTTCAACATCATGTAGCTAAATTTCCCCTCTGCAAAAATCAATACTTTACGATTTGGGGAAGCAAGTAAACCTTAACTTACAAGCTTTAAAAAAACGTTTAAGTTAAATAAAATTAATACACAAACGAGTTTAAGATTTTTTAAACATTTTTTTTTAGTTATAATTTATTTCAAATATATAAAGAAAAATAAATTGTAGAATATTTAATTTAGTTTAATTTTTTTTTTCAAATACTAACTAAAATTTTTGAAAAGTGTTTAAACCTTTTAAGTAATTCAAATAAAAGTTACTTAATATTCTAGATCACTAAACTGTGTGCTTTTACTTGTACATGTGTCAACTTGCAGTTGTCGATCTTAAAATTACTACAACTGTACAACCATTACTACCAAGAGTCACGTCACAAAGCACTCGCAATAGTAGGAGCAGGCAAGTACGCAGGCAAAAGTAAATTTCGAATCCCTCAGATTTTAGCAGATTAAAAAACGTTCGATCGATACCGCAAATTGAATCGCCATGGCTTCCGATTAAATAATAAAAAAAAATTATAGAAATCATAATAAAAAATTACCAAACAATTATTCATAGCAACTTATTACTAAAAGTTTAAAGTACTTTAATTTTATAGCCAAACATGCTCGTCAGAAATAGAAATTACACTAGTTGTAGGTGTTTAATCAAGCTTTTTACTAGATTCATCTTGCTTTATCTATTGATGGGTTTAAGAAGCACTAACCAGAAAAATTTAACAAATATGTTGGAATATTTTAGGTGTTATGTAACTAAATTTTTTTAGTAACTTTTTAGATTATTTGCAGTTGTATTATGAGAATTTTGAGTTTTAAGTGTAAAGTGTGTTAATTTAACACCTAAGTTTTTAATTTTTTAATGATTAGAACATAATGAAAAGTTACTTATTTTTTAATAAATATTTCTACCTCTACTGCTTAATGTTTATGTTTCGTAGATTTCTCGTGTTTTAGTATTTTTAATTTTTTTTCTGTAATTATTTTTAACTTTTATGGAACCAATTTGTATTTTCAAACTCAAGTTGAGAATAAATTAAGGAACATAAAATTTATTTTTTGCTTGAACGTTTTGTTTATTATGTATTTGTAATAAAAGTGAACGATTCTAGTTTTCATTTTCGGTAAAGACGGAAAACTCTCTCCCAAAAACTTAAGTTTAACAATAAAGAAAAGTTCATTCGATTGTTTCAAACTTTTATTTATCAAACTGAGAAAAGTATTTTCTTGTAAAAAAACAATAAATTAAAACTTAAGTCACATAGTGATTAGAATAACGAAACTGGTTACACTGAATGTGTTGATTATTTGGTGAAATATAGTGCAATTCCGAGCTCAGCGAAGAAGCAGACAAAGCGAAACAACTGTAATTGTGACATAAGCATTTATAACTCATCACATATCAAAGCTGAATAGTTTTATGGGAAAAAATTATAACATTAAACAAGTTTTGTATGTTTACAATAAAATAAATTCAATGTTGAAATCATTAAGGCTATAGGTATGTATAAAGTAGGATTAAAAGTATTTATCTTACAAAACGACCTCATGAGGCACTTCAACAAGTAATTTTAATATTTAATAAACATTATTTTAAAGACTTTTTCAATATTACTCTTAAAACTAAATTTTTTATTAAAACTATTGTTTGATAGAAATAAATTGAATTTCGAATACAATTTCAAGTATACATAAATAATTCAGAAAAAAATTTAAAGACTTTTTGTAGAAGTTACTCAACTCATTATAAAAATTAAAATTTGTTATTAAATTTAAAATTTTAAAATTGCCTATTTAAAAATTACCTCAACTCAACTTGATTTTATTTAAATAAGATAAAAATGGTTACTTTTTTAAGTAGCATTATTAAAATTCATAATACTTGTAAGTTTCTTGTATTCATTTAATAAATTTTTATTTTAACAAGTTAAGTATACTTAAATTAATAAAAAATTACTATGCATTTTCTAAAATAAATTTTGTTAAATTTTTAAAACAGTTGTTTATAAATTACAAATGAAACATAATTTAGGTAAAGTATTCGATATATAAGCCTAATTACAAGTGTCTAGTTATTGTTATAAACCTTTTATTTTAGCCAGCTCTGAGTATAAAGTTCAGTTATCACATTAATTAAAAACTATTAAATTATTTTTAAAAGTTTTTTGATATATTTTAAAACAGCTTCAGATAAATTACAAATAAGTAATATTTGATGTAAAGTACTAATTAGTATTTTGATAATGATTAACGAAGATTATTTTCGGTTTTCACTTTTTAGTTTTTCGCTTGTTTTAATTTTGAAAAGTAACTTTTAATTTAGTTTTAAAAATTCAAGCATTATTCTAATAAAAAAAACTGTAATGATAAAGTTAGATTATTTAAGATAAAATAAATGTTAAATAAAAATTACAAAGTAATACTATCTATCTAATATAGATATGGAAAATTGTTAAACTAAAATTAAATTATAAAACTTGAAGTATTTTACAGTTTTTTATTTGGCATTGGTTTTAGTTTTTACGTAACTAAACTTTTTAGTTAATTTAACAAAGTTAAAGTGATACGACACCAATTAAAAATTAATATTTCATCAAAGTAGTTGTAATTTTTTCTTAATCAAATAATGAAGTGGAGAATTTTTTTAGCTTGCAAAATAATGGAGCTATTGTGAATAAAATTTATCTTTTCTAAAAGGCTTATTTTGCTGAAGAGACTTTTTTTATAGATTTCTTAATATATATACTGCAAAAAACAATGTATGGACCTAGTAGAAAACTTATTTTTTTTTTCTTAAAATCTTAAAGCTCGAGACACGTATGGTAAGGGTATAAAAAGTAGTTTCTGATACTCCGTTCACTTAAAGGTTGTCTTGGAGTTGTTCTATTAAGTGTCTAAATATAAAATTTAGAAAAAGAACTGATCCTAGGGATAAAAAATTCTCGAAAGTATTTTAACATGACAAGCGCGTTACAATGATGACTTTGTTTTGAACAACTTAATGCAAACACGCTTTGTAAAAAAATTTTTGTAGAAAGTGTACCACAGAGAATAACTTCTCTGATGCTAAAATACACTCAAAGTAGTTATAAAACTAATATATATATATTTTTTTTATTCTTGAATTTTTTCTATAAGCGTTAAACAATATGACAAGATTAAGTTTAATAAAGACAGTTAAAAATTATAACTATATTGTTGTACAGCAATATAAACACAATTAAATTTGTTGATTAAGATTAAATTATTGTTTATTAAACGACAAAAAGTGCTCAAAACAATTTGTTCTCGTACCTGGTTTACAAAAAAAAAAAGATTATCGAGTCGTACACCACTTGGACACAATTAAACGATTTGTCCAAGACATTTAATAACTAAAATAAACTATTTAAATTTCCATCATCACAAGACTTAACTTACAAGTTTCTATGTTATTTAGACCGAAGCAATTTAGAAATGAAAAAAAAAGATATCTGTTTTAGCGTTAAGTTTACTGCTTAGATATAATTATTCAAACTCTTGTTCGAGTTTATATATTAGTAAAAATTTCCTGTTACTGTAAAACTTTAACTAAATAACACATTGTATTATGCTTAAATTTTTAAATAAAAAACTAGTTTTTGTAGCAAGCTGTTATAAACATAGTTTATTCAGGTCTTTGTTAAAAAAATAAACATTTTATTTTTTATAATTTAATTGAATTAGTTATAAAAAATAATTTTACTTTAATTTAATAAATATCTTTCCCTTGAACTTAATTATAATTTTCAAGCCAAGATCGATACTACTTACAAAATGACAGTATTGTTTTAGGTTTTGTAAATGATATCTGGTAAGTATCAAAAAGTGTTTTGTAGCTGTTAAAAACCCTAGTAAGTACTCATTTTTGAAATTTCACTACACATCTTTTTATTGTTTATTAAATTAAGCATTTTAATTTTAAATTTGTTTTCAGTTACAAAAAGTTAGATTTTGAATTCAATCTACATATAATTAAATATTATACGATTACATTTACAAAATGTTGCAATAAAAAAATATATAAGTTAACTTTGCTCTACTTCAAAAGTAAATAAAAAGCTAATTATGGTTTAAAGACGTGTCAATGGTAGTTTTAAAACGATTAAAAAACATGTTAAAAAAAAGTGTATTTAGAGTTTTTCTTTGAATAGAAATAATAACTGATTTATATTCTTTTTTATGTAAGAGTGTTTATATTAACTTAATTTATGTTTGTGTTTTTATCTAATGAAATTTTATCTGTTTTAGAACTTTGTGCAATTTACAAGCATGGCTTATTTTATACTATCAAGAATATTTCAAAGCAAATGTATACCTCTTTGGTTATTTTTTACACTATACTTTAAATAAGGGTTTCCCAAACTCATTTTCATAATCGTTCACTGTACATACTACATAGTTTAAAAAATAAGTATCTCCAAACAATGGGCCCAAATCGCGTTAAACTAGAATAATAATGAAACTTCATATTGAATCATTAAATTTAAACCTATTCAAATATTAAATTTTAATGTAGCCAAAGATTAAATTTATTAAATATATCCAACTGAATGATATTTTTTGGTAGAACAAAAATTACCAGATCTTAAGTAGTAGCTAAATGAGTGGTTTTCTTTATGCTTTATTTATACGAAAAATAGGATCATTAAAAAAAAAAAAGTTATGCTAGGTTCATAACTTAACTATTTTAGTTATTTAACAGCTTGTAAACGTTTTGTAAATACTGTATTGTGTATAGAACTTTTTCAACAAAAAAGAACACTTTTTACTGAATTTAATAAATTAAAATCTAAAAGATAACTTCTATGGAGACAGGTCAAATATGCACGAAGATACTTTTGCACGAAGGGACATTTTTGCACAAAGACTTTTTTGCACGAAGAAACTTTTTCACGAAAGGTCAATTTTTCGTAAGTGACAATTTTGCACTAGAATTAGAATAATAATTAAAAATAACAATAATAAGAAAATAATAGTAATAAAGTTACCGTAAAGGTTAGGGTAACAGTGGTAGTAAAAAAAAAGGAAAAAAACAATAAATTAACAAAAATAAAAGTTTTAATCCGTCCAAAAGTGTTTCTTTGTGCACAAGTGTCTCTTCGTGCATCATTCACACATTCCCACCAACAAAGTAACTTAATTTTAAAACTTTATTAAAAAGTTGAAACAAATGCAAAAACAAACAAGTTTTTTTTTTACGAAGAAAAAAGTTTAGATAAAACTATTAATTAAATTTTAAAACAGAGCTTAAAGCTCTTTTTTTCAATATTTGAAAAGTAATATAAAACTTTTATGTTTTTAAATAAACTTTTACTTGACTGATGATTTTACAGATATTAAAGTTTCACCTAAGCATATCTCTTCAAATCGTCAACTGGTATAAACTTTATTGTAGACGATTTATTTAATTTAGTTTAAAGCTTTTAGTGCAGTAGAGTATTGGCTTTATAGCAAAAAAAAGTTAAATAAAAATATTTTTTTCAAGTTACGGGCCCGCTTTATTAAATATCGCTCTTTGCTAGTTAATTACCCATTTAGTTTTAAGATTTTTACTAGTTATTGCTCCTGATAGCTAAAGTTTTTTACTTTGAGAAACCCTGCTTAAAAATTTAAAATTATTATAAATCTTCAGAAAATTGAGTAAAAAACATTAAAAAAAGTGTTAATTTGTGATCATTTAATGTAAGCTTTTACCACAAATTTTTTATATTTGTTTTTGTATATAACTCATCAGCGATTTCCGAACACTTATTAAACAATTCTGATTGTGCAAAGAACTATAGTGATAGTAATTTTTTAATTAGAAGTAAAGCTCGTAATGATTATCACCTAAGTGTTTTAGAATCTTTATTTATAAAAACATGCAAATCTAATTTGTGTAAGCAACAATACGTTTATAATTCTAATCTTTATAAATTGTCAGAAATTAAATTAAAGGAAATTTTAAGAGAATTTTTTTTTTTTTTTTTTGTTTGGTTTTATTTTAATTTTGTCGCTTATTTTAGTGTTTGTTTTGTTATTGTTGCTTATCTTAGTTAAATTACTGATCAACTGTGAATTGTGAGTGTCTAATTAATTTTTTCTCAATTATGCTAATTAGTATTAATTGATTTTTTCTTATGTAACCTCTAACTATTTATTTACTCAAAATTTAATCTTAAAATTAGTTGCTAACAAAAGTAGTTGAAAAGCGTTAGCCGAAATCGATTTTATTTTTGTTTGCATTAATAAAAATTGTTTTTGAATGAATCCAGTCTTAGATTTTTGCACAATATATGTAGTACTAAAAAGTCATTTACTATCTATATTAGATTGCAGGAGAGTTTTTAGTTTACGGGTCATTTTTACCGGAAAGTCTTATGTGGGCCGGATACATTAACTAAGCTTTTAATGCATTTTTTTTAAAGAAAACTTAGTGCTAGTTGCTTTTTACAGGATGAAAACCATGTATCACGTCAAAGGCTTCTACTTTACGGGTTAGGTCCAGCTAATGGAGCGTATGTTGCGCGTTCCTACGATTATGTTCTACTAAATAATTTGTTGAAGTCTGAAAAATGTGTTATTAATTTTCAGTTCAAACAATCTTGTATAGAACAAGGGTGTACAACATATGGCCTGCAGGTACCTGCTTTTGACAATATTTTTAAAGATAACAATTTTTACCACAGAAACATATGAAAAAAATAGTAGCAACATATTATTTCTTGGTTAAACTAAAAAAACTGGCTGATAAAATATCCAAAAAACTTGTCAATCCGATAAAAATCTTTATCGGAAAACCGTTAGAATTAATTAAATATGTATGCCTAATTTAGAAGCATTGGAGGTTTAACCAATACACATTTTTACTACTATTAGTTCACTTTAAAGCTTATAATCTCTGCAAAATTGTATTCGTTATTATTAAAGAAACTCAGTTGATTATATAATTTAAAGCATAGTAGGTTATGTCTCCTATCAATGAACTCATCAAAAATATTTAAATCATTATTATGTATTAAATTTTTTTCATTGGAGTGAAATTATTTATATAGTATTTTTACGTCTGTCTATAATTTTTTTGTTAAACTTAAAGTTTACTCTCATATCATAATTTTGGTTTTAAAAGACTTCATATATTCTTCTCGATATATAAGCTATAAACGATGAGTTATTGACAAACAAAACACTAAAAACTTGTTCAGCAGTTGTTTTTATTTAGTTGTTTAGCTATAGATCTACCAGATTCACATAATTTATACTCGGATCTTTTTTAAATTTAAGATCCAGAAATTTTTTCAAACTAAGATCCGGATGTAAAACAGGCAATACCTGATATATCACTCGTATGAACATAGTAAACTATGTTAATTTTTTTCTAATAAGACAATGTTCTTTTTAAAGGGAGTCATCTGTTAGGTTTTAAAATAATTTAAACATTCAGCTATATGATAAAAAAAATTAAAACAAGTAATGTTACTTAATGTTTTAATAACAAACTTATGGCTGAGATTAAACGTAATAAAAGACGGAATAAGTAATAAATGAAGGTATTATGCTACATTTAATAATTGTATAGAAACTTTCAGCTTGTAAATCTACTAGCCACTTAAAAGTACTGGCTTGTAAAGTTTGATGTTGTTTTTTCATTAACTCGATACACTATCGAAAAACCTTACTGCTGCTTTTCTAACTAGTTTATTATTACGATCTGTCGAATTGATTTAGTTTTTGTACAAATACAAAACAATTATAAATGCAAGATTAAATTTTAAAATATTAGCTAATGATTTAATTTCGAGCTTGTTTGGTAAAAATAAGAAGCTTAAATATAACTCAAACTGTTCAAAGTCTTAAAGTAATTGTAAAGATACAACTATAATATGCAACTTTATTTGTAGTTTTAATCGAATCTTCCCTTTTAAGTATTGAAAAAATAGTTTACTTTTAGTCACATGTCAGTTCCAAACCACCAAACTGTAAAGAGAAGTTATATATGGTATATTTAAATTCTTACTAAAATGTAAATAACTTTTTTAAAGTTTCAGTTAAAAAAAGGAAAATAATTGAACTTCTATCTATTATACTAACTAAGTTTTTTAATAAAAAATTATAATTATTGATCATGATTCAAGATCAAAACAATTATAAAAAAAATTAACTAAAACATCATTTGAATACCAAAATAAAAACTTTTAAATACTACCTTACAGTCAACAGAAACTATAAAAAAATAATTCTTTTAACTGATAATAAACTAGTTATATTCAAACTTAGTGAAAAAAGTAAATATGTACTTCTAAATATTATATTTTAAAATACTACTTAGTTGATATTTAAAATAAAATAGATCACAATAAATTATTTTCTTTAATTTCTAATTTTAATAAAAACAATTCATTTTAAATTAAAAAATAATTTGCATACAGCTACATTTAACTGGTCAAAATTGAAGAAGTCTTTAGAAAACACTTATAAAAATGTTCTACGATTTCATTATTCATTTGACTTATAGTGAGCATACTTTTTATTTATAATCATTTATTGAAAGTATGTATAAACTTATAAATAAAAAAACTAATCGAAAAAAAAAGCTTTTTAAAGCAATTGGTAAACATAATTTATTGAGCTAAATAAATTCACTAAAACAAATTGTTTAATACAATAAGTTGGTTTCAAAAACTTTCTTAACTTCTCCATCTGTAAAATGTTTTTTTTTAATCAAAAAAACAGTAAAAGTTTCATATAGTCAATCAGCTCTAAAATGTAGTTTTTTGAAAACGTTTAAAATATACGAAAGTAAAAATTAATTAATTGAACTTTATACTTTATAAGTTAATTTATAACAAAACAATCTAAATATAATGTTGCAAATTTTAATTTTTTCAAACTTAAACTGCACAATTTTTTCCCTTACCCTTACTTATTAGTAATAATTGTTATTTTTAATTTATGTCCCTCCCGTGCCTACAACTTTGTTTGTTCACTCTTAATGTGCTGACATCTTGAATATTTAAGTAATGTGTATTAAACCCAGGTAGAACAACATAAATAATTTTCAGAAAGGGCACTAGAATTAATTGTGAAAAATAAAAACTGTTTAATTTGCTTTATTTTTATGTTTATCAATCTTCTTAAGACTACCTATAAAACATTATAGTGTATACTACTTTGGTAATGAAATTTATGCTGGTTATTAACTGTAGTAAAATAGAAATTTTTACCATAAAAACATGAAACAACAAACTAATCCCATTTAAGCAAAATTTAAACAATTTAAACACAAACATTCAATAACATAATAAATTTAGATAGAAACAAACTAACAGTTTAAGCACACAGTCCTTACCACCACTGGCCACCTTCTGACCATCAGTGGACCAATCAACAGCGTACACTTCATCTGCGTGACCGGGAAGATCTTCCTTCAATTTCCTCGTTCGCGTGTCCCACACCTGTTTATTGTTCAAGATTGTTGAGTTTGAGGTAGTTAAAATGTATTAACTTCAAAAAATGCTACAGTAGATTGAAGTATTGCTGCCATTATGGTAAAGCTTTATTTTTTAAAAGTAGTTAAGTTATTTTTAGTTTATAAAAAAGGCAAACTATAATTACTTGTTTAAACTAAATTTAACTAATATTTTCTGCTACAATGTGAAACAAGTTTAAAAAAATTCACATTTTTTATCAAAAAAAAAAAACTATAAGTATTAAGAAAAAAATTCTGAAATGTCACAGATCTTACTGTATTTTATAAGATTCTTTATTTCAACTAACGCATTGTAAACCGTTTCTACTTTAAAAAACTCTTAACATTCAATTAACCTTCAACGTGGAATCCTTACTGCTACTGACTAGTAGCCTGCTGTCACCACTCCATGCAACTTGGTACACGTAACCCACATGCCCTCTGAATGTGTGAAGAAATCTATACAATAACTTCGTTAAGTTTATAAAATACTTGAAAACCGTTTACGTGACCTATTCTAGTATCATTATATGCTTTTGTTTTGAAAAAAGGGTTATTTTTAAAGCTTCAAATAACGGTTTATTTTGAAAAAAAACTTGATAAACTAAGTTTATTATTATAGTATAATTGTTGTATAATTATGTTTTATAACTTAAGAAAAAGAGCTATTATCAAAAAAAAAAAAAAGAATATGTTATACACTACAAAATGTATGTCTTAAAAAATTATAAACTATACAACATGATGATTCAGAACTTTTGAAATAAAACAATAAAAAACGATCGAATACAAACTTTCCAGTGCTTCCGTCCCACAGTTTGACGGACTTGTCGAAACTTGCGGAGGCGATGAGTCTTCCGTCGGGGGAGAACTTGACGTCGTTCACCACCGACTGGTGGCCCCTCATCCTCTCACCGACGTTCTTCTTGCTCTTGGAAGGCGTCCACAGGTACATGGTGCTGTCGTCCGATGCCGACACCATCAGCTCCTGTCCCGCTATCTGTTGTATGTTTTAGTAAAATTTAGTCTTACTAGTTGTTTTGTAAGACATGAAATTTATTTAAATTACATTTTGTTTCATCACTAACATGGAATTTTTTAAACCTTATTAGTGTTGTAACTTTTTTAAATTGCATTTCCAAGTTAAGATATTTTATTTTTAAAATATACAATAAAAAGGTAAAATATTATAAACAAAACAATAACCTACTCTAAAAAGTCACTTTAGTAAACAATGAAGTAAAAATTATAAATCTTAAAGCTAATTATACTATATAATTATGCAACAAATCTAGTTATTATCTAAGTAAAAACAATAACACCACTACCAAGGAGTAAAGTATATCAAAGGAAACAACGTTATGTATCAGATTAACTCAACTTGTAAGTGTTTACTTTAATCTTTAGTAATCTGCAGTAGTCTTAAGACTATATTTAAAATGATCAGAATGAAAATAACCTTCATGAAATCTTGGTACTTTTTAAGTGCTTTTTCTTGTCTCACTTTAGGTAATTCCTGGTCGTTAAGGGCAACCCTTCCCGCCTTGGATGGTTCGAAGCTACCCGTTCTCATGACGTAATCGGTGTTAAGGGCCAGCATATTAACCCAATGACCGTGGTCTTTCAGATCTCGACACAAGATACCCTGTTTGATTTTTTAAAAACTACTTTAACTTAGCTGTAATTATTTTTTGTTGATTTTTTATGTTAAATTCTACAACTAATAATAGACATGTAAGACGAAGACATTGTAGTTAGGATAGCAAAATATTAACCACTATGTGAATCATTATATGTTAAATTTGATTCTAACTATATTAAATGTAACTAAATTATTAATATTTTTATAAACATTTAAAAATATAAATTTAAGCATTTGTTAACAAAGATCCGAGCGAAACAAGTTCACTGTAATATATAGTTACAACAAATTAAACAGTACTCTTTCTTTAGTACAATAACACACTGAAACATATGTTAGTGTAATAAAGAAAGAATACTGTTTAATTTGTAACTATTACTTTTATAAACAAAAACACAAATACTTGGTCAAAAATAATTTAGAATGTTTGTAAACTTTTATATTTTTATATTTATCAAAACAAGACAAACATATAATTATGCAACCTTATAGCAAACATATAAAATCAATATACAGTAACCTCTCGGATCTTTACGCACTCGTGACGTTACGCACTCTCGTTTAGTTACGCATTTCAGAGTTCTATAAAATTCAGATAATAAAATTTTAATTTTTTTGATATTGCACAACTGAGTTTAATGTATATTTTTAAATTAAAATATGTTTTTGAATGCTAACACACCCCTCTATATTTTTAGACTTTTTAAATTTATTTTCCTTGACTAATTGATAAACATTTAGTTATACCTCAGTATATCAGAAATTTTGTAAACAATAAGAGATTAAATCAAAATTTTTAAATAAACATGACTTTTTTTAATAATTAAAGTATAATGAAATAATGAGAATTTAAAACACAAAGAAATGATACAGCAGTCTTGCATTATATACTAATAAACACCATTTTATAATTGTAAAGAAATTCTTAATTATAAATTGAATTTGCTAAGTAGAATAGAATATAAATGTCACATATAAATAAAGATAAAGAATATTTCTGCTTATTATTAAAATAGTAAAGTTGTTTCTACTCGTATTATTATTTTATAGAAATTCAAATCCTTTTTTTTTAATATATGTATAGTTTTATCTGTTATTTTCATATTTATAAATAAAGTAAACAAATTGTTAAAAGTGGGAAAGTGCCCAGTCTGCTTTTAACTAGAAGCAATATTAAAAAACAGCCATTTTACTGAGTATATTTGGTACCTCTCGTTTCTTTACGATCTCTCATATCTTTACGCACTTTTTCTGTGGACACAATGTGCGTAAATAAGCGAGAGGTTACTGTACCGTTCTAACTCACTAAATTGAAACATATTTACAACATAAATGTACAATATTAAACGTTTTATATCGGTAACGGCATTTTAGAATGTTTTAGTTTACACTTAATCATTTGTAAAAAATAACAATTTTTTTTTAATGGTATAAATGAATAAAAGTAAATAAAATATTTATTTCTAAACATTAAAAATGATAAAACAAACATTATCGGCGTTCCACACTTTTATGCTTCTGTCCTTGCTGGCAGTGTAGATAATGCCATGGCAACAGCCTTCCCTTCTCTCGCCCGACCATTTCATGGCCCTGATGGCTTGAACGTGTCCTGTTATGTTTGTCACTTTTTGTCCAAGCACCACGTCCCACACTATTGCCGTCCCGTCCTGTGCACGTTTCAGATTTTTAGATAAAATGTTACGTGTTTTTATACTTCTTAATCAGAAAACTCAGTTTTAAACTTCAGATGCTATTTTTTTATTGGCAACTTCATATATTTTTATTATATCAACTAAAAGGTTTTAATTTTGAATAACAACTTAAATTTTCTGAAAAACTTTTTAATAAAGTAAAGGTTTTTTTAGTTACTCAATTAAAACGTCAAAGTAAAAAGTCTGAATATAAAACAGGCAATGATAAATATCCAGCTAGTAAGACTTGCAACATAAATGAATAATTTTGTAATTATGCAGTGTAAAAATTTAATTATTTATAGTCAAAAAAAGTTAGAAAATGCTTTTTTTGACGATTTTTTTGTAAAGTAAACAAAATAACTAAGTTATACGCATACAACGCATAATGCTATCAACAACCAAAATATTAACAATAAAAACTGCATTTTGTGAATCATTAACATAAAAATGTTTTATATTAAGTATATTTTCTTATTGTAAAACGTAAATATACACAAAGTTTACAAAAAAATACAACTAAAAAAGTTTTTAATGGAAACAATAACTATAAACAAGCTTTTAATTAAATGATTTATAATTTCTATAATGTGAAATTTATTTATTAAATAAAAAGAACAAATTGACAAAAACACTATACAAAACAGACTTTTTTAAGGACATAGTAGAGAAGGGGGTAAAACACTTTTTTTTTGAAACTTAGTCTTGTTTTTTACATAATCAATTAAGTTGCTACATAGTTACTTTTTACAGTTTGTTAAAATTCGGAGTAACTTTTGAGATATCAGCGATAAAAGTTAGAGGGTACAAGAGGTTCCTTAAAGGAAGCGCAAACTAAAAAAGCGAAACTAGACTATTTTATTTAAAATCTATCTCCCATAAGTTTTTGAGCAATTTTTTCAAAACTTTCTCAGAGTAATCTTTATTCAACAACATAGGAAACAGATTTTTTATTTTTTGAAATATTAATTTATGTAATAAAAAACAAACAAAAAAAAAACAGACTTTTTTATAATTTTTATTCATAGTTTGTACTTTTTTTAAATCTGTTTCTACAAGTTGTTTGTAATGTAAAAAAAACATTTCCTGAAAATTTGAAGTAAGTTGCTTTAAAAACAAAGGAGGAGATATATTTTTAGTAAATTTTTCAAGATTCCGAAAAAATATGCTTTTAAAATTTTTGATTCCAAACAGGTGTATCGGAATTTTTTTTAAACTGGTTATACCTCAAAAGTTATTTGACTTTTTTCAATTCTATAAAAATAATCTTATAGCCCTATAAGCTAAGCTTTCAAATAAAAGCAAATGTTAATTTTCGGAAAAAAAAAGTTAAACTCCCCTATGCTCTTAGTACAACATAGAATATTAATACAGACGTAAATAAATTCATAGAGTATATTTATATCCAAAAATACTACTAGGTATAAAATATTGAAATATTTTCTTACCAGTATATTAAACGTTTATAAAACACGTTTATTTACTAAGTAGTACAATAATGCATAAACAAAAAATAATAAAACTCTGAAAATACTTATAAAAACTTTGCAAACCATAATTTACAATTAAATAAACAGATCAATCGAAATTGACTAACGTTGGAGCAGCTAGCGAGGTACCTGCATTCACCGTCGAGATGCAAAGGTTTCCAGCAAAGTGCGAATATGTTGTCTGTTGCCCGGTGGCCTTTCAAAGTGCTTCCTATTTGCTTGCCCGTGCGCGGATTCCATATACAAACCTTCGAAATATTTGGTTAAGTGTTTATGAATTTATATTACGTGAAATGTTGTCTGTGTAATATATTTTTATATTACACAGACACAGCATGGAGTAATCTTTAAAACTTACATGAATAGAAGAAGAAACATACTTTAGAATTCGCTCATAGTAGTTCAAATCATTGTTTCCAAATATAGATAAAATGATTTTTCAGGGTTGATTATTTTAGGGATAAAACTTTCAACAGAATAAAGAACAAAAAATTGATATTTTATTAAAAACAACACCTAAATAATGGTCATAGATACTTATTATCAATATTTAATTCAATATATAAGTAATTTTAATTGCTGAAATCACATAAAAATGGATTCAAAAAATACTTTATATTGTTATTATATTTGTTGAAATTTTATAAAGCTAAAAATTTTTAGTTCAAATAATAACATCCTGATATTTAATTATTGAAAATATTTTAAAGTTTTTGCCATCAGTATAAATATTTTATTAAAATTATTAATCAATTCTACTTAAGTGTAGAAAAATATTCTAATATTGTTTTATAAAAGGCTTCTTATTACTAATTAAGAAATCAAAACTATGTCATTTTTTTGTAAACGGACATTGGGTATTAACTGAAGGACTTAAAAAACATTATTTATGTTGACCTTAGGCAAACGCTAAAGTATTTTTAGACCACAAGCTATATCCAAACGAATTGATAAAAAAGGTAAAAATAAAGATATAAGTAGTATAAACTTAAAAAAAACGAAAAGTTTTACGTTTATTGAATAATTTATAATTTTATATTGAAAGATACCAGGGTTTCAGAGTAAATCACATGGTCCTCATTACAGAAATTTAGGAAGCCATTAGCTACAAAGGGGGAGGGGGCGTGACTAGTAAAGGAGCCATAGGGGCCATAATTGAAACTTACATTAGATATTCTAGAGTTGATAATAAAAAGCAAAAAAAAGTTGTTAGGGTATTTCTTGAGAAATATTGTAGGATAGGGCTTTTAACTTTATCCAAAGGGGCTATTATGAAAAAAAGTTTAGGGTACCCTGGTCAACGCTGTGGTTTAAATTGGTAAAAATAAAGACTTTTAATATATAAAATTATATGAATAGGGTAGCTATGGATGTATCTAACATCTTTGAAATCTTGCTGTGGAGCGAAATGCATGCTAAATTTAGTCTTAAAACTTTTTTTAGAAAAACTAAAAAACTTAGTTAATAGTCTGTAACATCTATGACATTGTATAGATGCTCCTTTACTTTTGAGCTACGTGGAGTAGCTAGTTATCAAAAAAGAAAACAAAAATACACCAACAAGAAAGAAAACATTAAAACGAGCTACAATTTCAAACTGCAGTAACAAAGTTCACCTCTCCAAAGGCGCCGGTTGCAACTTTCAAACCGTCGGGCGACCACGAAACAACCATCACCTCCCTTCGGTGGCCGGAGCAGGTGAACCTGGGCGTTTCTGTGCTCAAATCCCACAATCTCATCGTTGTGTCGCCGCTGCCTGTCGCTAGAAACCTGAATGTATGTAAAAAAGTTGTATTAGTTATTTTCATTGATATCTTGAGAGAGCTGAATCATCTTGCTTCAATTGATTCAAGTGTTTATTTGATTTTATTATAATTGCGAGAAGTAAGACTAATAAAATTTTTAAATAAACATTAAAGAAGTGTAAAACTTAAAAAACTATAGGTTTAAGGTACAAAAAATATATTTAGATTTTAGATTATTGTGTTAAAACTTCTTATGAAAAATCGCTAAACATTTAGCAACTAAAACATCGGCGAAAGTCTACAGCGCCTAAGCCTGGACTTTTGTATGCCGTGATACAAGCTCAAGTTTAACATAAGGTTTGATCATACCAATTTAGCCATTGACTCAATTTGTTCTGTAAATAGTTTAAAAAATTGGAAATCAATTCGGGCAAAATGTACTTAACCCATTATGATAAAGGTTCTTCGGTTTTAATAATTGTGATAATTACATGATCTGTTTTATATGAAGGAGATGCTTTGGTTTTCAATTGAATAAAATATTACAAAACATTTACTTTTGCTGAAGTACTCTACCAATTTATTGCTGGTGAATGTCAGTAAGAATACTACATTATGCTTCATAAACATAACTTTACTGTGTTTAAAAATATCTAAACGAGGGGTCATAAAGTTATGAGGTTTTCGCAAATTTTCTTTTGATTTTATGTGTACACTACATTAATAACATCACAAGTTATTTTAAGTTTGTAAAACTTTTTGTGTAAGTTACTTTGAAAACTTATAACTACAAATAAAAAATATATGCTGCTGGAACTTTTTTTCTAAACTTGAAAATAGTTATCAATTATTATCTAAACTTTTATCAGGAAAACTTAAAACACATTTAAAACTTATATTTATATTTTTTATTACAACATATTAACTTTAAACTGCTTGCAGTAACTTTTAAATTTCAATTTTGTAAAGCTAAGTTTTTTTTTATGCATTGGTATTCCTCAGTACTTTATTTAAGAAAAAAATTATGTACACAAGACCATTCTCAATAATTTTCTAAAACAAGTATTTAAATAATTAAAGATTTATAAAGTTAAACTCTTAATAACTTTTGATTTCTGATGTTTTACAACTAATTTAAATCAGCGACTTTACATGAAACATGAAAGTAAAGTTAATTTGAAAACTATGATTAAAGTTAGAAAAAACCTATGTTTAGGTTTTTTCAACAGTTTTTTAAGTAAAACAAATTAAAACAGAAACATTTTTTTAGACAAAAATGAACTGTATCAGATCACATACCTAGATGAAGGACTGAATTGTGCTGTCAAAACTGGTTTTGTGTGACCTTGTATAGAGGATGAACATCTTGTAACCGCTCTTACCTAAACAGTTTAGTTTGCATATAAAATAATTCTACTAAAAGTTTTATAATCCATTAAAATTCTATAAGAAATTAAAGGTGTTTCATATTGTAGTATGAGTGGTGGAGTTATTTTATTTATGAAAACTTAAGTCTTGCCATCAACTTTTATACAACCATTTTTTATATTTTTATCAACTTTTCACTAAAATATTTCTGTAATTTTAATCATCAATTTATATGGAGCTAAAAAGTAATTTTCGAGGGTTGTCACTCTTTGAGACAAAAAACCACCCCTGGGAGACTAAAGACTAGCCGGAGTTACATCAAACTAGTCAGAGCTAGCTAAAGATTATGAAAAATTTAAAAAGTAAATGGGCCAAAAATTTAAAATAATTACTGTTTATCAAGCTTAGAAACCTTAATATACCAAAAAATAGTTATAAATTACAACTTTTAAGAAAAAAAACTTGCAGTTAAAAAAAAATAAAGAGAGATTTATAAAAAAAAATCTTAAGTAGCTTGAGTTTTACAGAAAAATTAAAAAAACCTTATAGGCTAGGTTTTTTTAAAAAGATCAAACTAGCTTCAGTTGGCCTGAGTTTAAAAAAATTTCAACTAAAATTATTCTGAGTAGCCTGAAAGTGTGACAAACCTTTTTATAGTAGTTTTGGATCTAGTAATAAGTTAATAAAAATAAGTAAAAAAAGCTTTTTTTCAGATTTTTAAAAGCATTTTAAACTAGTTTATTATAAATAAAAGTTATAGCTTAGTTAAAAAAAATAACAGTACATATAACTAAATTTTAATTAAGGAACAAACTCAGTCAGTTAAATGTAAGGGTTTTGGTTATAATTAAAAGTAAAACGGGTGTTATTTTAATATCTGTGTTTTTGTTATAACAGATAATATACAAAAACAAACTTACTCTAAAAGTTGCCTGTGGCTGATAGACTATCTTTATGCAACCTTCTATAGATATTTTTTGATCATCAAGTGATGTTTGTAAGTCTTTTGTTATTTCTTTGTCATTTATGTAAAACGAGTATAGCTGTTTTTCTTCCTGAAATATATATTGTTGAGATATTTATTTTATGTATATGTATTCAATTAATATCAAAAGTAATTAGTAAAACTATATTTAACCTTTAATTTTTAAAATAGTGCATAAAAAAAAGTTGAAGTATTCATGTAAAAAACTTAATTAATTGTACATTTTAAATTAGTTCTTTTATACTAAACAAATTAAACACAAAATTAACTATTTAAAAAAAGATTTATCTTTAAACTGAAAGTATATTTACAATTGAATCTGTTTACTTGATTATAGATATTTTGAAAAAAAAAGAAACTCTTAAAACACAAAAAAATAGTAAAGATAAACTTAAGTAGTTGCTAAGAAACATAAGGGATTTAATCTTAAAGCAATCAAGTATTTTGAAAAAAAATTGTCTAAAATTAAACACATATTTATACAGATAATCTTTGTATTCTAAAGGCTATTTGAATATTTAATCAAATTTATTGTACTTTAAGTGTTTGAAATAACTAAACTGTATTGACATTTAGTTCATATCATAGAATTTGTAATTTAAAACTTTTAAAAAGTCAAAAAACTAAAAGAGGTGCAATGTAAATAAAAATGAAAAAATAAAATTTAACAGAGTTTACTTCTTCAACATTTAGAATACTGCGACTAATGTTTCTCAATTTTTAAATAGGTTGCAGTGATTACTAAACTAAAACTTTTTTTTAACTTTTATTAGCAATTTTCATTAAAAATAAAACATTGAATCAACGTTTTACTGATTTGTAGAAGTATTGTTTATTCAATTTTTATGTCATTTATAAATTAAATACACTAATAGCTGTACTTCTTTGTATCACTTCATAATTTTTTTGTGAAAAAAGCATATTAATTTATTTTTCACTTAAAATACAGTTGGCTAATTTTAGAGTAAAACTTAACATTCCAAGTTTAAAAGCTGTTACAGAGTATTCTTTTTTTTACTTTTTATTTAGTTATACACCTACAAAGGTTTTTAATGTATAACTCAATTTTCATCACATAGGTAATATTATTTATACTATTCTATATTTAAGGGGTTGCCAGCCTTTGAGATATAAAAGCTATCCTGAAAAATCATCAAGCTAGCTTGAGTCAGCCTGAGTTTATAAAAAATGAGAAAATAATTAAAATGAGCTAAGAACTGAAAAAATATTGTTCAATCAAGCATACTTAAAAACAGAAAATTAAAAACAATACAATTTAAATAAAACACAATTTTTTAGATTTTAAGTTGTAAAAAACTAGCATAAGATTTAGGAAAATGACTAAAATAGCATAAGTCAGCCTGAGTTTTTCAAAGAGTTCAAAATAGCCTTAGTTATGCTGAGTTTGTTCTATGTCGGCTTGTGCTCGACTCAGTTTAGATTCAGGTATGCCAATCATAAAAAATCTTTTAAAGGCGGCATATATGAAAATGACACTGAATTTTCGAATTATGTTTGTGGCTTAAAGCGCAGCGGCATTGACTTTGAAATATCCTAGGAAGTTATAAAAAGAGCACAGCCTATAGCTGACGGTAATAGCCCAATATGTAGGCTGTGTCTCAAAGAAGCAACAGCCGTTGTATATGCACTGAAAGACAAAAGATGCCTAAATAAAAGAAGCGAGTTTGTATCGTCCTGTAGACATATAAAAAAATCGCTTTTAAAGTTTAACAAGTTTTAATTTCATCTTAAAATAATCTAAATTTTAATTTGTATCTTAATTTTATCTTTATCTCCTTCAATTATCTGTCCTAATGTATAGTTACTTACTGAAGTTTTATGAATTTTTGCAAGTTTATTGTCGATTGGTAAATTAATTTTTGCACAAGCTGTTTTGCATGGTTTTTAGTAGTACCAAAATTACATCATAATCTATTTATTCTAATTTTTAACTTTCATTTGTGTATTTTGTTTTGTGCTTTATTTTAAACTTGTTTTGAAGCTGATGAGTGTATAGGCACGAAACTCGAGTCCTTTGAGTTTTACATCTTTAAATAAACCTTTTTATTATATATATAGATATATATATATCTAATTATTTAAAACTATAATTTAAACAGCTGTTTCACACAGGAATTGTAAAATTTCATGTAATCGTTAGTAAGTTACAGTTTATTATAATAGTGAACAGAAATTTTAATTTAAAAGTTTTTATAATAATTGTGACGTAGTAATGGTACAGTTTATTGTACAATTAGCTGAATTTGAAATAATACGCTGTGAATGTTAATCTATGCTTTTTAGGAAAGTTTAAAAAGGTTTTATTGGAAAAATGTTTTAAGCTATTAGAAAAAAATTTTTAGACTGTTAAGAAAAATGTTATAAAATACTTGTGTTTGCCAATTTAATATATATATACATTGTTTTCAATAAATATTATAACTTATAGTGACAAAAAGCAAAATTTAGTGGAAAATATTATAAATTTCATTTCATTGTTTGTTTGTAACCTTAATATTATCTTGTATTTTTTTGCTTTCTAAAAATACAATTTATAAATTTCCTTAAAGTTAGTTGTTTGTACATTTTATGGTTTAAAGTTACTTAACTTACTTATCTTTATTACTATGTTTACATATTTTTAACATATATTTTCTAATACTTTAAGTTACTATACAATTAAAAACTATTCTTCTAGTATATGTTTTAAAATTAAACTATAAACAAAAAATAAAAATTACATAAGTTTTCCAAACAATTTTATTTATTTTAAATATAAATAATAACATTAGTGCAAAATTAGTAATTTATTCAGTAGGTTTCAGTGGGAACCCATAAAATGTGGTAAAACTTGGTAATGAACGAAATATTAAATTTGCACTAATATTTTTAATTACATAAGCTCTTTACATTACAGTAAACTAAACAATATTTTTAGTTAAGACAAAGAACTTTTAATATAAAAAAAATCAAACAAAAATTAAAATCAGTCTTTAGTCAAATAAGCAAAAACAATACATCACTTTGTTAAGCAAAAATAAATATAAATAAAAAAAACACAATTAAGCCAAGTTACATTGTAAATGCAAGAACTTTTAAAAATGAAATAACCGAATCAGCAATTATTTCAAGGCTTTTAAAATCATAACACAAAAATTAACTGACATTTTTTAAGAGAGTGTTGCAAATTTTGTTCAGGTGCTGCACAGTGTAAGAGGTATGAAATACGAGAGAATTTCCAGTTTCTTCACCCTGTTCATTACAAAGCTGTACTTGAATTTGTTTCTTATCTTCTACTTCAACATCTTCTTTATCTGAAGAGTAATCCATATCGTTCTCAGAATCCAAAGACATATTAATTTGTATTAAAAATCTACTAATTTTATTAAAATAGGTTGTTTTTAGCCAAAAATAAACTTAATCAAAAACTAAATCAATACTTTTTTAGTCATGTTTTTGAATAACTATAACTATAAATAAAAAAATACATATCTAAAAAAAATTAGTTTCTTCTAAAATTTTTTATGTATGTGTCTGGTCATATTAGTTGACAAGAGAAATGAAAAATTCATTCACTTCTGAGCCAAAAACCAGATTTAAACACCTTCTTTTTGCTATCATGTTTTTGTTTAAATAATCCTTATAAACTTTTATTGTCCTTTTTTTGTTAAAAACTAGTCAAATATATGCTAACTTGTTAACATTTACCTTATGAGTATTAATTTAAACTTAAAAAAAGCATTAAACCTCTTGACAACAAATTGATACATATTTGACAAATTAGGTACAAAGCTTTAAGAGATGATTTTTTTGATTAATAAATAACTAGCTGATTTTAAAATAAATAAAAACTGATAAAATATTTTTTTAAAATTGTATAATTACTTTACTTATTTTTTTTATCAAACAAATTATAAAAAAGTCATATTTTGTTAAAAATTATCTTTTTAATCCATGATTAACTACTTTTCTTTTTGTATTAAAACTTTGAAAACTTTATACAAAATTTGTCTAAAATGTTTGTATACTAGCAACCAGTAAAATAGCGATTTTAAATTTCTATTTTAGTTTGTTTTTTAATTTTACATTTAGTTTTAGTAAAATTTAATTAAGCTTAATAACAAAATTCTTGTTATATTAGAATTAAACTTTTTTTTGTTAAAATTTTGGATATATTATAACTTAATAAGGTATTTGTCTCAGAAATTGCTGAATTTTAGCTCTAGTTCAAAAGTGTACGCATTTCTCAAAAAACAAGTTGTGTTTAAAGCTGAATATTTCAGACCAGTTTTGTATAAAGTTTAAAAGTTTTTACTTGATAATATTTGATTTAACATAAAACAATTTTTACAAGTAAGGGCTTTAAATAGTTTAAATCAGGGTTTATACATAAAGTTTTGCAGTTTTGGAATGAAATGTCTTAATTTAGACTGACAGGGTTGCCATTTTTTTTTTTTCATTTTTTTTCCAGGCTTTCCTAATATGTTGTTTTCTATTTAACTATCTATTAGTACTGATATTTTGTTTAAATAAAAATTTTAGACTAAACATTTAGAAATATTAGTATTGTCTCTATATTTGTGGGCATTTAAACTAAAAAATGTTTTATTTGAAAACTGTGTTTCTAACCATTATTAGTTTGCAAGGTTACCACTCTTTGAGTCAAAAAAAATGTCCAAGTGACCTTTAACTGCCCTGAGTCATTCTGAGTTTTTTCCAATCATTTTTTTTTGCCTCTTGCGCAATCTACTTATATCTCATGTTCATTTTCTTCTTAATAACTAAAAAGAAAGTTAAATGTGTATTGTGTATGCTTCTGCATTAGATGTTCACTAAACTTTTGAGAAACACTGTTTTTGAGGATTCAATATTAAAAGTTTAAATTGATTAACTTATAAACAAAGTTTGTGGATAATTTTGTGTAACAATGTTAATTAACTTTATACATAATAAAAAATTAATGAAACTTTTCTTTTCTTTTACATTTCAATTGGCTAAATTTCATCTTACCACATAAAGTACTCATTTGTATGTGTATTTATTAATTTCAAATTTTAATTAAACAGATTATTATAAACTTGTATCATGATACATATTAATTTGTGAATTAAAACAAAAACTACAATGTTATTTCTAAGAATAAAGAAGAACTAGCCACAAGGCTATAAAAAATTTAAATAAGCATTAAAAAAAATCATGTTCTTATAAACTAGTTATATAAAATAACTAAGCATTAAAACTGAATCAACTATACCCCACTCTAGATCTAGAAAAAAAATTTGTCCTTAGATTTCTAAAATATCTTACAACTATCCTGGGATTTTATAAAAAATCAAAACTGTCCTGAGTCATCTTGAGTTAAAAAAGAAAAGTATCCCGAGTTACCCTAAGTACCCTGAGTGTGTACAAACCCTTAGTTTGGTGTTTTATTGATATAAAATTAATTATTTACAAATCAGTAAAAAAGCTAAGGAAATACCATATCATCTTAAAATTTTACCTACTTACAAGCACATATACTGAGTATTTATAGATAGTTGTATAACTACATTGTACTTACTAGTTTTATGTTTATACTAACATCTTGATTATAGTATTGGTTAAAGTAGTATATGAATAGTTAAATGTGTTTTGTTGACAACTGATTATAAGTTCACTCTGGTTGCAGTGATCACATTGTTGAATAGTTGTAATTTGTTGTTTTAGAGCTGGTTAAGACTTCCTTAAGGATTTGAACTTCATAATTTCCAAAATGTTTGTAATTTTTTTAATCGATATTTTAGTCTCCAGTAAGCGTGCCACCAAGGGTTTGTTTTTTTGTTTAAAAGATAGATTCTTTTTTTCAATTTTTGGTTATTAAAATTTAAATATTAAAGGGGCAGGTTAAATTAGACATAGTGTAACACACTTTATTGTTGCAAAGGGTACAGTTTAATATTAATGTTTTGGTTATGATTAATTTTAGGTGGGAACCAATATTGAAGTGTAATTCAATATACAGGAATTTTTCACCTTTATTTTAAATAGTTTTCAGTTTTATTTTGAAGCCCTGCTTATCTACTTTACTTCTGATAGTCCTGAATGTAATTTTAGGTGACTCTTCAACTGTATATTACAGTATCATTTCAACAATGCAACTTTTAAACTATTTTTTATTCTTTTAGTATTATGGTTTATGTAGGTTACATATTGCTGTGAATTAATTATAAAAATTAAGTCGGTTCTTTATTTAACTCTAACGATAGTGTCAATTCAATTAAGTGTCATTTCAAATTATATTATTCATCAATAGATAAATTGATAGTTTCTGTTCCTTTTAATAATACTAACATTGGAAAGCTAAATATATTTTATAAGAATAAAAAAGTTTAAAATTTGCATTGTTGAAATGACACTGTTGTATACAGTTAGAAGAGTCACCTAAAATTACATTCAAATTATAACTGAAAATTATTTAAAATAAATCTGAAAAGTTCCTGTATATTGAACTACACTTTGATATTGGTGCCCACCTAAAGTTAATCATAACCAATGTTTTTTATAAGATTGAAAAAAAAATATATTAAAATGTCTCCTTAGCTTTGCTTATTATTGAGCTGTTTGTTGTGTTTTTTGTACTTGCTATTTTAAAAAAGGCATCAAGACAATTGTGAACTATCTAATTATAAAAATTAAATCTAAGGGAGGAGGCAGTTAGGTTCCTATGGTAAACTGTGGTCTCCGTGGTCAATTTATTTTTAATATATGTGTCAAACACTGAATTTTTATCTTGGAACAATAACCCAGAAAGTTTTAAAGCAGTCATTAGGACCCCTACACAGGCCACAGTAGTGGTAGTGATGGGTTTAAAAAAGGATGCCTATCATTATTAAAGTTAATTGTGTTACTTATAAGTGTTAGCAATTGGTTTTAATTGTGCAAAGTTTAACTCAGAGAATTTTTAAAGCCATCATTAGAACCCCTACACTGTCAAGCCAAATAATACTTGGTTGATGTATTTAAAAAAGTATACATAAATAATCTAAAAAACAATTACATTTTATTCAAAGAGTTTGTTTCCCAACAATGTTTCTACCCAAAGGTGCTAGCAAGCTAAAAACTCTGTAACTTGAATGGAGAATTAATATGGACTATCAATTACATACATTATAATTACATAATCCAAAAATTTTTGTTAATATAATTATAAAATTAACTCAAATACTATTGTTTACAAGCATATGGTGTGCAGCTCATTGACCAAATCATTTATCTCCTGGATAAGACATTAACAGTATATGTGGTGTGCAACTCAATAACAAACTCAAAACAAACAACTAAAGGTTCTTTGTGCACCAAGTCCCAACACCTATATTTTGAGCATCTTTTTTGTTGTTCAACAAATTATAATATTTATATCCATACCAATCATATAGCCTTCATTCTTTTTATTTTTTACTAGACTTTTTTTTCAAAAAGCATGTTTTAATTTTTGGAATAACCCAATCTAGATCACACATTTAAAACATTAAACTTCACAACAATAGGTGTGATAAAAAAATATACAGAGCTGAAACAGTATAACGAATTAGCATAGATAATATCTATTTAAAAACAAGCTTACAATTTACCTTTTGAAAATAAAAAATTTCTTTAAATTTTTTAACTACAATTGTTTTTAGATACTTAAGTTTATTTTTTTTTAATGATTTTAGAATGATAATTCTCGTCAGAGTTACCAGAATTCCAACAATAGAGAGCTCTGAATACTGAACAATTATTAGTTGTTTCAATAATAAAATGATACTTGAGTAATTTTGTTGTAAATTTACTAATTATTTTAATACTGACTAAATCGATATACAAGAATAGTTTGAGTTATCTGTTTCTTGCTAAAATATTCAGATAAAAGTAGTTTTCTTTACCGTGTCACTCTTAATAATTCTTAATAGCTTATAACTTTTAGTATTAACTAATGTCGCTATTGAGTATTTAAATGTAAAAATAATTTAAACGATTGACTAAAGATTTTTTTTATAAAGCGGAATTTTTGAGAGTTCTTATTAGTTCAGTTTGCTTGTACTGAACTATTTACAATTTGGTATTTGAGTCTTATGTTTATTATACTGTTTAATTACTAACTGTTTTAAGTTTGTAATATTATAACTTAAAACTAAAATTGTTTTGCAAATACTTGATATTTAGAATATAAAAAATTAAAAAGTATATTTAGTTATATACAGTATTAACTATTTATTTTAATTTTGCTATTATAATTGGTTTTATTGCTGACTCGTAGATGTATACTCAAGATATTCTAAATTTATATTAGCTATAAAATTTAAGAAAATAATAACACTGAATCTAAAAAAAAACTACAGATAAGTTATTCTGATTTGAGATAAAACGTTCTGTAAGAGTTTAGCGATTCTAACAAAAAATACTGGCACACAGCGTCTTCATTTTAGTACACTTTTATGGGGACGGATCAAATATGCACAAAGTGTCATTTTTGCACGAGACTAAAAAGAATAAATAAAAATTAAGTAAAAAAACACAAAAAATAAAAAATAAATTAATAAAAAATAGAAAATAAAACCGACTGAGGGCAATAATTAGGGGTAACAGTGATAAAAAAAAATTAGAAAAATTAGCTAACAAAAACTTTTGATCAACAAAGAAAAAAAAAAATATCAATAAAAAAATAAATCATTAACGAAAAACTACTGACCGA
Source organism: Thalia democratica (assembly GCF_965202585.1). Classification (NCBI taxonomy): domain Eukaryota; kingdom Metazoa; phylum Chordata; class Thaliacea; order Salpida; family Salpidae; genus Thalia; species Thalia democratica. The sequence continues at coordinate 69,696,815 of NC_139165.1, forward strand.
GGGTAAAAGTTAGTGGTAATAGTGATAGTAAAAAAATATATTAATCAAATATTATAAATAAAAAAATAGTTAAAAGATGTTTCAATCCGTACAAAAGTCTATTCGTGCAAAAGTGACCATTCGTGCAAAAGTGTCTTCGTGCAAAAATGTCCCTTCGTACAAAAGTGACCCTTCATGCAAAAGTGACTTCATGCAAAAGTGTCCCTTCATGAATATTATACTCCAACCCCACTTTTATATTTACTTTTAATCTTAAAGACCAGGTAACTAATTTGTAAATGTAGTAAAACTTTGAAAATCTAAAGTTTAAGACTTTAAATTAAAGGCAATTTTTAGCTATAATAGGCTAAATATATTAATGTAAGTTATTTTATTTTGCAGTAGATAAACACACAAACCTATAACTAAATACACAAATTAGCTTTTAAAATTAGAAACTATTAAATATATTTCTATATATCAAACGCCAAGCTCTCTTAATAAAAAAATTTCAGCACAAATTTCCCCGATCAAAAGAGTTTAGTGCAATCTTTTTTTTTTCGTGAAGAAATACTTTGAAAGATTTTTACCACGAAATTATTCTTTTGCGGAGTTTTCCCACGTGCTAGTCTTTTTGCAAAAGTTGCCAATCACGCGGCACCACTACACCCAAATCTGCAACCAATTCGTCGTATTTTGCTTTATCGTGGTGCCCGACGCTCCTATAGAGCTTCACCTTCCTCGTAATCATCCGCAATATCCTGTGGACTATCGTAGAGTTCTGTACCTGTTGAACGCATTCTCGTGTTATGTGCTCTCGTCCTACTGGGTTTCTAATATTTCCCGAAAATCGTACTGTTAATAAATTTTTACATTTAATACTATTTACTAACAAAATAGTACATACTATTTAGTTTTATGAACAATTTTTTCAAACTATTTCTCAATAGTTTAAACTAATTATTAACCTGATAATATATAACGTTTTATAACTAATAATTTACTAATTTTTATCAAAATACAAGCTTATATAAAAAGTTCCTACAAAACAATTTTTTAAATAATGATAATAAAAAGGACAACTTCCAATATTTAAAACTCAATTTTTTAATTATTATTAAAACTAAGATTTTATATACTGTTTTTATAAAAATAGAATAGTTGGAAATAACAATATACTTTAACATCTAAAAAACAAGAAAAATATCTATAAATGCTATCGCATAAAAGTAGTTGTAAAAAAAAACAACTATTACTTTAATTATAGAGTTTATAATAAATAAAGAGTTTATAATATTATATAGAGTTAATATTATTGATTTAATTTGAAAATTATTTTTTAATTTTGGTTTTTTAATTCCTAAAAAAAGTAGAAAAGTAGAAAATTATCCAAACTCTTCTTAATTTGTAATATACCAACATAAATAAAAAATGTTTTTTGTATACGACAGGAGAAGTTACAACAAAAGAAAGTTGTTTAAGCTTATTTATCAATTAATCTGTTAACATTTTCTGAACAAGAATTTTGAAAATTTGAAAAAAGTAGGAGGTTTGAAGATGCGAAAATGAAAACCTTAAAAAAATTGCAAGTTTATGTTTAATAATTTTATTATATTAATCTTATAAAAGTTTGATATAAAAATGCTGTTATTGATCAGTATTTATTTATTTTTTTATAAGTAAATCTTTATTAAGCACTTATTGTTTTTAAAGTACTTTTATAACAACAGCTTACAGTTTAGCATTATTTAATAAAACCTTTAACTTTAAAATTTTTTAAATTTTAGAAAATAACAAGGAAAATATAATAAAAGTTTAAAAACTACTACTAGAATTCATTGCGTAATATATTGTTTATTGAACGATTAAAAAAAAGCGCTCAATAAGTTTGGTCTAAGGACCTAATATACAAAGGAACCTTTCGGTTATTGTGTCGTACACCACACTTGTAGTAAGATGAAATAATTTGTAAGAAAAGTCACAATGATTGTTATATTAAACTTAATACTTTTATCTTTGTTAATATTTTAGTATTAAAGGAAACTGACCATGTTTGTATATGATAAACTTGTGCATTACAATTCTTTTTAAACATATTTTAAATGTTTATAATTATATCTTTAACATATATGTTTTTAGAAACTTAGTTTACTTCTATAATGTCGACAAAAATTGTATTAAACAATAAGTTCAATACATTATTTATTAATATTTATTACTTATTCTGAAAGTATAAAAATTTTATTTTAGTTAAAAAATTCTTTATATCTATTAAATTATGTAATATTTTGTATCTTCTATGTAGTTAATTTTTGAATAAAGCGATAATTATGTTGATTGGATTGCAAATATTTTTTATGATTTAAATAAAGAAAATAAAATTTGATAATAAAACTGCTAAAATTTTCAAGTTACTTGTATTCTTAGATTCTATTTAGATAATAAAATACTTTCACTTATTTGTTCAACCTTTTCATTTTTTTATCTTAAAACAGTTATAAAGCATATTTCAGCTGTTTTAAGTAAGTAAACTAGAAAACATAGATACATATGTAGAAGGTAGCTAGTATTATAAATAAATAATTAAGCCTTAGATGTTTTTTCTAAACTAATTGAATTTCAAAACTATGATATTTTCGAACAAATTGTTTTTCTGAGATTAATAAGAAATTGTTTCGGCTTTTATTTGAAACTTTTTAAAGTTTAATTTCTTAAGAAAATAGTTTTAGTTTAGTATTGAGTCTGCAACAGTTACATATTTCCTTATTGTTGTATATAGTAATTTTTTTTAACAAAAAATATTGCTCAATTTACCGTAATAAAAAGAGTTTATTTAGATATTAATATTTGTGCGAATTAAATGTTTTATTCACTACAAGGTCTCGGTGGTAGAAAAAAATTACGACCTTGCCAAATATAATTAAATAGTAAACTGCACTAAACATTGTAAAGTATTTAATTTGCTCTAGATATTCTTGAGCTGATGATGAAGAGCAAAAAAAGTTAAATGCGTATGTAACGATTGTTTTTAAACTTGTACTACATATTACGGGAAAATATCAGGGGCCATAAATTGTAAAGGGGAGACATAAGAATAAAATTTGAAATTTACACCAGATATTCTGGAGTTGATGATGAAGAGCAAAAAAAGGTCTTAGTTTAAGGATAATTTTTTGAGAAATTTTATTAAAGGGGCCATAGCTTTTGTAATTTTTTCAGATGAGGCCTCCAGAAAAAAAGTTTGGGATATATTGCTCTAGATATTAAGTCTTTTGGTACTGTTCATGTGTTTTCAGTATTAAAGCTTGACAAAAACTTATTTTTATTATGGCATTTGTTACATGTAGAAGAAAAAAAGCTTATGCCGACTTAGCATACTTATACTGTTTATTTATCGACAAAAAAGTGCCAATAATTTTGGTCCAAGGACCTGGTGTACGAAAAACCTATCGGTTATTGCGTCATACACCACGGATAAAGTTTAATGTCTTGTCCATGTTTAGGCTGACTTTTTTGATTCAAAAAGTGGCAATACAAAAAATTAAATAAATATTTGGTATTAGAAAGTGTTTACAACTAACCTTTTTTGGTACCAATTAAAAAGATAACTTAGAATTAATTTTTTAAAAAGGTACTAATACTTAGCATAAAACGATCAATAATATTAGTTGTAGCTAAGACTGCTTAGATAAACAGCTTAGGATATAAATTTTATTAAAAAAAGAATACTACTAGTTGTAGATAAATTGTATTAACTTGAATTATAGTATATAGGAATATTGTTTTATTTTCAGTTCTATTATTTTTAATTACTTAATTCTAAAATATTTTACGAACACAATGGTATTCCTTTTCAAATCTTTATAAAGCCTTCCAACTGTTTTAAAATAAAGGAGCTAGAAATTAGAAGAGGTAAATACATAAAAAGCTCGTTAAAGTATTAGCTAAATGTTCTGATTTTAAAAGTTTTGCTTTTAACTTTCCTCTTTTTGTTAGAAAAAAATTAATAGTTTTAATATTTAAAATTGTGTGACACGGGGGCTTACTAAAAGACTTAAAGTTATATGTACACTTTGTTGAAGTGCGGTAACATAGTTTTCTTCTATAAATAAAAAGAGTACTTCTTTAGGCAGCTTTTAGAAAATTAATTTAATGTATGTTTTTATTACACAGTGAAGCATAACTATCTAGGAAACCAGTCAAAAAAACACGCTTTTTTGTGAAATATAAAACTAATGTATTTATTTTGTAATTCAAAATACTTTTCAAGATATAATGTTCTTTTAAATTTTTAAGTATTGAAGCTTCACCATAAGTTATATTTTGTTTTTTAAGAATTTACTAAATAGTAAGATAAAGAATTTGGGTGGGTGTCTATTTTGCACGAGGTGAAAATTTTGTGCGAAGTGACAATTTTGCACGGCGTGCTTTTTGAACGAGTGGATAATTTTGCAAGGCGACTCTTTTGCACGAGGGCACACGAGTTGAAATTTTTTTTTAAATTAATTTTTTCTTTTGCTTTTACCCCTTAATGCTTACCCTCGGTAGATTTTTTTTTGTTTTTTACTTTCCTGTTTTTTTATTATAGTTTTTATTAGGTATATATTATTCTTCTATCACTGTTACCCTAACCATTACCCTCGGTAACTTTTTTATATTAGTTTATTATTTAAATTTATTATTTTCAGTTTATTTTGTTATTTTTTCTTTTTACTATCACAGTTACCACTAACCCTTGGTCGCGAACTTTTTTATCTTTTGTAATCTCGTGCAAAATTCTCATAATAATGCGAGCAAGTAAATCTAGCCTGCTAAACCGAAAATTACTGAAACGTATACTACGTAATGAAAAGTAAAAGGCCTCAGTCATAATTGTCAGTATATGTAAAACTTAGACTAAATATTATTGGGTGTGGATTTTTTGAAAGATGCATTAGATCAAGGTTTCTTAAAGTGGGAAAATTCAGAAATTTAAGAGTCCACAAGCTGCATAGGGGAAGGCCTGAGTAGTAAAGGGGTCAAAATTTGAAGCTTACACTGCATATTCTGGAAATAATGGTGAAGAGCAAAAACAAAAAAAAGGTCTTATGCGTATTTAAGGGTAAATTTGAAACTTGAACTAGTGCTCCCATAATTGACCATTTCAGAAATTAAGGGAGAAATAAGGGATATTTAAGGGAGAAATAAGCTGTAAGGGGAGAGGCTTGAAACGTTAAACTTTTATTAGATATTCTGGAGTTGATGATCAACAAGAACAAAAAAATCTTGGGCGTTTTTTAAAAGTACTTTTTTTGAGAAAGGGGGCTATAGATTTTTTAATTTGTTCAAAGGGGGTCTTATGAAAAACAGTTAAGAAAACTTTGATATAAATAACTTTTTAGTGTATTTTTACAAAACTTAAAGCAAGCAACAGATATTATTTTGTACAACAGATCAATTATCCTAGATCAATTTTTTTGAGCATTTCGTTTTTGTGTTCAATATACTTAATGAAATTATTATCGACTTTCTGACAACGATTAAAACTTTATTAGACTAACGGTAGCAAGAAAATATAATTGCAGTATGCTAATACATTTCTGAAGCTTTTAATTGTAGAAAGACTATAAAATTTTTGGAATTATATAACTAATAAAAGAATTTAACCAATAAAAAAATTCTAATTTAAAAAAAAAACTTAAACTATTTGAAGATTAAGTTATAAAGGTTAAAAGTAATTTTTAAAGTTCATTTTTCCTCAACACTTTATCTTTTCATACTTTTAAATTCTTATCAAATGAATGCAGCTATAACAGTCTCTAAAGATAATCTTTAATATTTTACTTCTGTTTATATTTAGATGGAGGAATATCTATGGCAAAAAGAAAAGTGGATAGGTGGGTATAAAATTAAACCAATTCTACGAAAAGTATATAAAACAAACATCACATAATACAAAATTTATTAAAATTGTCTAAAAACTATTTAAAGCAAAACATTCAATAATGTAAAATCCTATTTAAATCATTAAAAATTTAACTAAATATTTGTTTTTAAATTCAAACTACAATTGTCTAAAGGTTAAATTGTCACTAAAATCTAACTAAAATTTTAATTTGCTATATAAAAATAAATTAAAAGTTGTAAATTTCAGCTAGATAAGAGGAAGTTGATGATAGTTTTAACGCTCAGAAGAGACTCGTTGGAACCACTGCCTCAGCGCATCGCTCATCGTCATTGGAAGTTGAGTTACATCGCGCACTATGTGGTAGTAGGGGAAGGGAAATTGCGACATGTACGACTTAAATACCGGTTTGCCCTGAAAAAAAAAACAATGCTAGAAAAATTGAAGTGAAAAAAAAAACAATGTTAGAAAAATTGAAGGAAAAAAAAACTAATAGCGGCTCATCTGTGTACAACTAAACCAGCAATTTATTTAGTTCGGTAATTAACAAGGAACGATTTACTATAAATAATAGTATCAGGGGGAGCATGTACAGTAGCCTGCCAATTAGGTACGCCTTTTTAACACAGCGCAAAAGTGCGTACCCAACCGGCAGTGCGTACCTAGGAAATTTTGGTCTTAAATTACCTACATTAACCCTACACGAACATGTTAAAAGCCACTAAAGTTTACAGGTTACTAATGAAGCAAAATCTTAAAAAACAAAATATTTCACCGTAAAAAATTATATTTTAATTAAAGTATATTAGAAGTCGTGTGTATTCATTTAATATATGTATTTACATGTGAGTAATTATTAATGTTTGTATATTTATAATCAACCCACAAAGTTTTTAAATCTATCTTGTACTACTAATTTGTACCTTTAAAACTTACTTTGTACGTATACTTAATTACTAATTTTAAATAAACAAAGCTTTATTATAACATTGCTCATACTTTTATTAAACTATATTTATTCGAAAAAAAGTTTAGGGTTACAGAATTTTACTCTTGCTTACTTATTATTAAGCAATTTTTGCAACTTAACCGGTGGTCTTAGTAGATACACAACAGTAAAAGATAAAATGTTACAATCAACTTTTATAACATTTTGAAAAAAAATGGGGAGCAACAAAAAGTATTTGTTAAACCCAAACGATAACCTACATTAATAGACATGTTTTCAAAAGCATCTAGTTTTAAATCAATGACAGTTTCAATGTTGTTTAATTTCATTAGTATCGCTTTTTTATACGCTTTTTACATTTATATGTCAATTATGGGATATAATTTAAGTGTCAATTAAATGTTTCTTTAATTTGGTAAATGCCGCTGTTTATCAGGTTTTAAGTATTTTTATTCCTATATTTTAATCAAGGGGTATGCAAATTTAAATTGAAGTGTTCTTAATCTTTGCAAAGTAAATTAATTGTTATATGTTTGTTTTAATATTGAATTTGATGCACAATTTGTAAATTTATAACTTATTTTCTCGTTAATTTAATACAGTATAACTTATTCATAAATGCAATACTTTTGTATTACTACTATAATAATTGCATTTTGAACACGGCGTTTTTCGGCTAAATGAATGAAAATAACATTAAGAATTGAAAACAAACTTCTGCATCGAAGGAGACCGATTCGTTTTCTTCAATTGATTTTTCGCTGAGATTGTCGAGGATAATAAAGACGACAAAGATGCGGTTGTCCACCGCTCCCTGGATCGCTCTCTTCACCACATTTTCTCCCTTCATGAACACGTTCCTTCCGTCTGTGAAAAAAAATTAATCCATTTTCAAATCGAACTTTCACTTAGTTAATATTTTAACGCTTCTACTTTTGATAGCTCAATTAAAAAGTATGATTGTTTGTTATTTGATAACAAAAATTAATTGTTTAGTTTTTAAAGTAAGCATGTATTCTTTTTGTTTCTTTATACAACAGCTTTAAAATATGGCTACTTTTAATCTTAAAATTTTATAAATATGGTAAACTACATAATTTTATATAAAACTTATTTTTTACAAAGACATATAAATTCTAAAGAAAGTTGTAATTTAGTACAAAATGTACTTTACTTCTTTGTTTAATAAGAAGATAACACTAAAGTACAACCAACCAGATAAAACAAACAAAAGTTGAGACGTGATTGGTTCAGTTGATGATGACGTCATCTGCTTAGCAACTTGCATCATCTTTACACATGAGTTCATCATCTGTCAAAAACATTAGGTGTTTTCAGTCGTATTTTGTAGTAAAAGTTTGAAGTTTTTTAAAAGGTAGTTAATTTCTTAAGTTTGTCATTACATTGTACATTTTACAGATATTAAAAGACAGCTTTTGTCTTTGATTATGATTAAGAAAGAAGTAATAAAATACATATTGATAAAGAATAAAAATTGAAACAAACAAATAATTTTATAATTTTCCATTACCTCAGCAAAGTCGGTGTGTTTTTGTTCACACTGACAAGTTCTCAGCACCAAGCCACCCGCTCTCTCGTCAAAGTTGCAGTCGCCATGAAAACCGTCGTGAATTAGGTCTGTCTGCTCACCGAACTTGCAAACCGACAACTTTCCAGCTTCGATCGTGTTCAGCGCAGTTGATATTATCGACAGCGACTCATAAGCCATCTAGTGGTTACTTGATATGTTAAAATTTTAGTAATTTTAATTATCGTGTAGCTTTTAAAAAGGCATTTTAGAACTTTCAAAGGCTTAAGCAAACAAATAAATATGAATTTATTAAAAAAATAAGTCATCAAGTGTTTAAATATAAAACATGAAGCAATTAACGTAAAAATTTAATAGTTACCAACTTGTTTTGTTTTGGTGTCCTGCATACTTTCACTATCGTCGATGGCGATCAAGATCTTGTACTCCCGCTTGTTCGGGTTCGTCCTGCGCAGCCAAATCTTGTCTTTCCTGTATCCGCTGGCCACGTACTGCGGCAGCTTGCTCATGTTCAGCCGCTTTCCGCTCGAGTAGTTTCCCGCCAATTTCGAGGTTTGAGTTGGCTCCATGATCAGCCTTAGCTGCTCGCCCAGCTGTTTGCCCACCCCGTCGTGCATGTTAGAAATTTCCCGCCAAAGTCGCTCGTAACGCGCAATCTGCCGAGTTTTTTAAACTAATACTATATATAATAAATAGTGATGTACCGGACCCACAATTTCGGGTCCGGCCGGACCCGGATCCGGACTTTTTTTTCAAATTAGAATCCGGCCGGAACCGGATCCGGACTTTTTTTTCAAATTAGAATCCGGCCGGAACCGGATACGGACTTTTTTTTCAAATTAGAGTCCGGCCGGAACCGGATCCGGACTTTTTTTTCAAATTATAATCCGGCCGGATCCGGATATCAGACAAAAATGGCAATATCCGGCCGGACCCGGACCCGGATAGTGATTCCGGTACATCACTAGAATAAACTAGCCTGAGTCAGAATGAGGTTTTTAAAAACTCAAAAAAAAAGAGCTTTAATCTAATAATAAGTAGAACAGCTAGCCACAAGGTTTACAAATTTAGGTGTTATTTACAATTAAAAATCTGAAATCAAGTTCTTGAACAAAATACACTAGAAAATAACAAAATATTGAAAACTGGATCAGCTCAAACTCATTCAAAATCTAAAAGAAAACTAGCCTGAGTTTTTATAAAAACTAAACTAGCCTGAGGCAGTCCAAGATTATCTAAAATTCCCAAAAATTTTCAAACTAGCAGGGTTACTACTGTTTAAGTCAATAAAACTAGCTAGAGTGAGTATAATCAATCCTGAGTCAAAATGAGGTTTTTAAAAACTGAAAAAAATACTTTAATCTAATAATCAGTTAAACAGCTAGCAAAGGTTAACAATTTAGTAGTAAAGTTGTGGACTGATTGTGGTACACTTAACTTATTAGTACTACCCATCATAATTAAATCCTACCTTATTTAATTAATATCTAACGAATACTAAATTCTAACTGAGACTACTTTCTATAATCAGACACGATAGTTTTGAGTGATGAATCTTTTATATAAAACACAACAAGAAATACTAGCATATACAAAATTATTAATTACTTTGGTAACACTTTAAAAACTGGAAGCTATTTAAATCTATATCATAAGACTTAAAACAATAAACTAAAAATTAAATAAAACTTTTAGTAAACAAGAAACTGTAAAATTTAAAAAAAACTATTAAATTATAAACCTGGATTATATATTTAAACAATTAAACACCAGTTGAAATATTCTCTTTTAAAACAAAACACTACTTACAATAAGCATTCACAAAAACGTTTAAGATATTTTGTTGCTTCAAGCTACACACCAAACTAACTAACTGCTTACATATAAACTGCCTGTCATGTTCTAATGTTTTGCTGCATCAGTATTTAGTTTGAAACATTTCGTCATATGATTCTCATTGGCTCGTACATTCAACCGTGTTAAGTCTAAATATTCTCTGAGCTCAACTTTAAACAATAAAAAATGCAAGTGTTCATTCCAAAGTTTTCAATTTTACAACATATGTAAAGAGTTGCATAGTTTAAATGTAAACAAATGTAAATTAGTCACGTGTACAAAATGAGCCAATCACGGTAGGTGTTTAATTTTAACTGACGAAAATGACTCTTATTAATTTACACAAGGTTTGTTTTTGAAAAAATAATTTTCAGTATGCTCTTTTTCACTAACTAGATCCGGGTCCGGCCGGATCTCTGTTAGGATCCGGCCGGACCCGGATCCGGACTTTTTTTTCAAATTAGAATCCGGCCGGAACCGGACCCGGACTTTTTTTTCAAATTAGAATCCGGCCGGAACCGGATCCGGACTATTTTTTCAATTTAGAATCCGGCCGGATCCGGATATCAGACAAAAATGGCAATATCCGGCCGGACCCGGACCCGGATAGTGAGTCCGGTACATCACTAATAATAAACAATTAATTATATAAAATACGCAAATTTTCAAGCCTAAAAATTAAAACTACCATGAGTTTTTACAGGTATAATGAAAATTACAGTTGACATAAGCTTGATTATACTTTATTGTATAATTACCAAGTGGATACATCTATCTATGAACTAAAATCTTAGTATACTTAACATATAACTTAATTAAAGTTAAAGACTGACTTAATCTCACTTAAACCAAAATAAAATATTTTAATCAAGTTTGTATTTTGAGAACATGTTTTTAAGTAGCCTAGAGCTGACGAGAAATTTTAAATTTATCTTTAGACAGTGACAAAATATACACAGTAAAGTACATAATTTGTTAAGTAACATATTTTCTTACTTCTTCAAAGTTTTGGCCTTGGTTCAACTCTATCAGTTTTGTTTCCATTCCAATTCTCATTTTCATTATTTCTTCATGCGAATAAGATGCAAAATTTCCACTCGGTTTGTAATCTTCATCTAATTAAAAAAAAAATTTGTTAAAAAAATAAAACTTACATTTTAAGAAAAGCTTTATTGTTATTTGCAACAAACCATTAGTATGAATCGATGATAATGGCAAGTCATTCAATTTATTTTCATCCTTGGCTTTTTCATCTTCAGTTTTAGACTCTACTTCTTCCTCCTTAGTTTCGTTATTTTCTTCAATTTCATCTTCCTTAGTTGTTTTTGTCATCGGCTGTAAAAATTGTCAAATTTAATTTAAGATTTTTTTTATTTGATCTAATTCATTTTAACTTAAGTTAAAATCATTCAAAAAAAAATTTTAAATGCTAATTCTGGTGAGTTTACTTTTATTAAACTAATGTTTCTCTCAAGTCTGAAAAAACCTTTGAATTATTGTTAGACTGCTGCATCTCATCATTCACATTTTCTTCTTGGTCTCTATCATCACCAAGCGGATCTTTTCCATCTTCTTGTTTGTTCTCATCCTTTTAGTTATTATTTAACTTTTATGAATGTTAATAAAACTAATATTTCAAACATTTTCAACTGTTTACTCTCATCAACATATATTGAATAAGCTAAGTAAATTTTACATGAATAAAAAAGAAGAAGGTAATATGATAACCTCATCTTCATTATTATCCTCTTGTTTCTTTTCTTTGTCTTTCTGCTCTTGCAATTGTTCTTCATTTGCAGCGTCCATCATTGTTTCATTAAACCTTTCAAATGAAAATTATATTAAATTGTTACTTTAAGTATTTACTTTATTAAAATACATTGCTTATTTTTAACCCTGTTACTCAAGAAAAAATATTCAAATTTTAAATAAGGTTTCTACATTTTTAAGCTTCAGGCAATTAGCTGACATTAATAAAGTTTTTTATTAAAAAAAAACTGCTGTTTATGTATAAAGATTGATGATTATAAAATCAAACAAAAAAAGCTAACTCAAGATCAGTATCGTCAAGATGTCGATACAGTTCACTTTTTTCTTCTTCGACAAACTGAGGCTCGTTAATTTCCGATTCTTTTTCCGAACTTTCGTCAGCTTGATCCAGCATTTTTAGTCGTTTGGGTGCCACCTCCTATAATTTTTTTATTTAGTCAAAAAAAAAAGTGATGCGATAAAAATATCAAATATAACTAGGTATTTCGTTTGATAAATGTTATTTTTTCAAATCATTAACAAACTTGCTGATCCGCTAGACTTCGCTTGTTGTCGGTTTTCTTCTTTTTCTCCTCGTGCCTGCTTTCTTCCCCATTTTGCTGTTCTTCCATTCTTTGTGACGTCATGCTCTTGTCGTCGGAAGCATTGTTGGTTTGGTCTGGAGCCATCTGGTGGCCAACTTGCTCCTCTTTCTCGCCATCCAGCTCGTTTTGCTGAGGCGCAGAACTGGAATTGTTTTCATCGACATCCATCAAATTGTCGTCTTGCTGAGCGTTTTGCAAGTTTTCATCTTTTTTGATAGTATCAAGCTCGTCGTCTTCTTCCAGATTTTCGTCTTGCTGCTGATCAGCATTTGATTTCACTTTCTGATCTTCTTCATTTCCTGCAGAATCCTTCTCTTCATCGTCTTCCTCCTTTTCATTTTCGTTCTGCTCGATTTCCAAGTTTTTGACGTCATCGCCCTTTTCCTCGCAATCGCTGACGTCATCGGAGTTATCTTTTTCGTCACTGACGTCATCTTCCTTTTCATCGCTTTCTTTGTTTTCATCTTCGTTTTTGTCTTCTTCATTTTCATCTTCAACATTTCCTTCGGTATCTTTTGGTTTTTCTTCTTCTTCGATATCAAAGTCTTCCTGCTGCTCTTCTTCATTTTCTTCTTCTTCATCACCCGACACGTTCATGTTTTCAGGAAGATCGAATTCTTCGTTCTCTTCTTCCTTTGCATTTTCGTTGTCGTAGTTTTCATCTTTCTCATTTTCGTTATACTCACTTTCGTCGACCATTTCATTTTCGTCATTGTCAACATTCTCTTCATCTTTTTTCTCTTTCTTTTCTTCTTCGTTGTCGCCTTCATCCAGCTCGTCGTCTTTCGCGCCCAATTCTCCTTCCTCCTGATCGACTCCCTTGCCTTTCTCCTCTTCACCTTGGTTTTGTTGCTCCTCATCTTCGTCTTCCTCGTCTCCCCACATTCTCTCATCAAGCTTGTCAGCCTCGTCTTCGCCTTCTAAGTCTCCCATTTGCTCGTCGGGATCTTCTTCGTCTTGCTCTTCTTCGTTTTCTTCTTCTTCCTGATCTTCCCCGCCCGCGTCGTGCATCTTCCCTTCGAAATCTTCCGTCATTTCAATGCCTTCCTCCTCGTCGGGAACTTCGTCCTGCTGGTCGTCCTGTTCTTCACCAGGCGCGTCTTCTACCTGCTCTTCGTTTTCAATCTGGTCGCTCACGTCCTTTTGACCTTCTCCCGATCCCATCCCACAGTTTTCCTCCGCTCCCTTGAACTCCCCCTTGTCTCCTTCTTTCAGCTCCTGTTCGAATTCTTGGGGTGGGCAGAACCCTTTAGTCATAATTTCGTTAAACACAATGCAAAGGACTGAAAACAACTTGCACGTTGATCTGTGTGCTGCAGTGACGTGCGTGTTTACTGTTGCTATGACGTCACAATAGTTTTCTAATACCCAGTTCAAAGTGTCACACGTTTCAACTATATCGTTAGAATATTTAGAATTTCCAGAAAGAGCATTGATTGATGACATAACTTTATCAAACACATTGGAAACTTCATCCATTTTTAAGCTTTTAATTTCCGTTTTTATTTCTTCGGAAAACTTGAATGAAACTTCATCTGTTTGCTCTTCTTCAACAACTTTATCCAGTTTTTCAGGTAAGCTTTTATACATGTTTTGAACGACTAGCTGTACTTTTTCTTTTAATTCGGTCATTAACAATTTACAGTTTGTTTCATCAGTTACAGTTAAAGTATCAAAAGAATTTGGATAAAAAGAATCAAAGTTGTGTTTTTCTAAACGCGTCAACTCCTTTGAAATGTCTTTTAACAGAGGCGAATCTTCATGCATTGGTAGGTTCATTGCAATTTCGTTAACAGTTATTCTTGCAAATTCGGTGAATTCCTTAAACTTGGTGGAAATTCCTTGGAAAGTTTCGTTAGGTATAATACGTCCTTTCTTTAGCTGAATGTTGAGGAAGTCGAGACATGCTGAATTTTCCAAGTTAAAATCAAAGAGTTGAGTGAATATTTTTAACAACTGATGAGCTCTCTTTTGAAGAGCAGTTAAATTTATTTCACATTGCGATAACTTATCACAATTCTTAGGGTTCAACTTGACCAGAGGTTTAAACAAATCGAGCGAATGTAAAAAGTGAAAAACAACTTTTCTTGCTTCAACTATGTTATTGATACATACTTCTTGATTGATAAGACTTATTTCTTCTCCTACTTTAGATGTTGTTTTTAGGCTGGCAGCAACTTTGTTGCAAGAAGTTTTGAGTCTGGCTGTGTATGACGTCACAGCAGCTATTTTAGCTAATTGTTGCCTCTGATCGAGTTTTATTTTTAATAGCTGATTTGTGTAGCCAGCTATTTGGTGTTTGTCTCTAACTTGCAACTCGTTGCTAGCATCAGGCATGTGAGTTAGGAGAATTCGTCCCCTTGTAAGCGTTTTGTAAAAGTAAGTGTTAAGCGGCTCGATACTTTCAGTGACAAAACGAGTTCTGTCTGTAAGTTTGTCGTCTTCTGATACATCCAATTTTATAGGGCTTACTTCCATAAACTTATTTATTAAATCAGCTGTGTTGCAGTCCTTTCCGATCAAACCTTGTCTGTAAGATAGTCCACCATCGGCGAGCACTTTGAAAAGATCCGCCAGAGCTTTCCTCTTCTGCTTTTGTATCTGCTTGGCCTCGCTCAGCCTCTTCTTTCTTTCAGCTTCCTTTTCCTCGTCTTCCTCGCAATTGCTAGGCGGAAGCGGCGGCTGGAGTTTTGAAAGCTCCTTCAAGTTCGAAATTATTTCGCAAGCAAAGTCTTCGTTCAGTTCCATTTGCTTGGCAAACTTCTCATCAAAGTGTTTTGCCCACTTGTTTGAAAATTTACGCATTTTGCGGCAAATTTTGCCGTCTTCTGCTTCGTCACTGTCTGTATGAGAAAAATCGATAGGAGATTTGTTATTTTGAGATTGCCAGCTTTGCAGGAATTTAGCAGTTTCGCTCAAGTGAGCTTCGTCCGAACTCTGTTCAGAGGCCAAGCAAGTAGCCTGTTGGGTGTTTGTGAAAACTTTTTGTGCTACCTTTTCTTTCAATGCTGTTTTATACTTCTTAACCAATTTCAACAACTTTTTACGTTTCGTATGAGTATCAGCGAGTATAAAGTGATCATTTTTATCAGAAACCGAGTTGTACATTTTCATCTTAATAAAATCTTTGAGCTCTTTTTCTACGTCTCTTCTCAACACTTGTATTCTGTCATTGCACATTTGTTGGAACTGGTTGTAGTAGGCAAATGTGTTTTCCATTATGTTAATAATTTTCTTCGTTTGCACGCTTCGGTTGCAATCAAATGACAGCATGGCACAGGCAACTTTTATCATTTGAAGTTTTCCCTCAAACTGTATCACGGTTGAGTCTAGAATAAACTCACTCAAGCGATCTTCAAGCTTACCATCATCATCTACTTGATCATCATTATACTTTTGAACGGTTTCCAGCAACATGAAAAACCACTTGGAAGCAATTTGCTTTTCTTTATCCTCCACCTTATCAAGCAATGTCGACCAGTTCTTCAGCTCTATCTTGCGCCACTTAAGCACAAGAGCACGAACCTTGTCGAGATGAACGTCCAATCCAAGCTGCCTGTGGTCATTTGTTTTCCACACCTGCACAGACTTGAGAATCGACTCAAGTCCCAGCACGAACTGCATGAGAGGGGAATTTATCGGGAAGTCCCAGACCATTTTGACCTTGGTGAGGAGGAACTTGAGTTTTTCCTGGATATCAGTCTTGTACTCGTACTGCTGCCTGAGCTGGTCCACATGCAGCATGAGTCCTTCGAGAACAGGCACGCACAACTTCGCTTCGCTTACAGTTCCGCCTTTCTCGACGTCAATTTGGCTATCGTCACATTGTTCTTGTGACGTCACAGTCAACGATTGTTGCATCCTTTCGCAGTACAACAAGTTCATTCCAATCAAGTCGATATCCACTGAACCCGACCACAACTTTTCACAGTTTAATATAACTTGGTCTTTTATAATGTTATATGACGACATAGCGTTTGTGATTGCCGCGCTTTCGTTATTCTCCAGCGATGTTGACGTCATTATTTCAGCAAAAGTAGCCACCGAAAATGAAAAAAACTCATCGGATAGATAGCTTTCATCTTTTTCGTGTTCCAAATTTGCTAAAATTTCATCATTTTCTTCGGTTTCCTCTTCGTTATAGTTGTAGGAAGACGGGAACAAATTCTTCATTTCAATTTCATCCAACTCTTCTTCAGTAAGGTCTTCGTGTTCTTTCTTCTTATACCTATATAAGCTGCCTTCTTCCGCCATTTTTCGCTGCTCATATTCACACTTTTCAACCCACTTATCACCGATAATTTTAACCAGTTGCATTATTTGGTCGGCATTGACAACTCCATACTCAACTGCGTTCAACTTGCATCTCGATAAGAATACTTTCAACAACTTTTCATCATTCATTAAACAGTACGCTGGTTGGTCTTCTTTTTTATTTTCTCGATATGTTTTAGAGTTGGTTAGAAGCAACTCAACTTGGTCCATTAAACTTTTTACATCTATATCATAGCAATCAAGACCCTCTTTCACCAAGTAATCGATCATTTTTTCACTAGTTCTAGA
The DNA here is from genome assembly GCF_965202585.1 of Thalia democratica. NCBI lineage: Eukaryota > Metazoa > Chordata > Thaliacea > Salpida > Salpidae > Thalia > Thalia democratica. The sequence goes on from NC_139165.1 coordinate 69,713,929, forward strand.
CGAGCTGCACTCTTGATTTGAAACCATCATCTGCGCTGAACTGAACAACATTTCAAACCCAAATTTCATTTGTTGCAAAGAGTCAACCATTGGTCTGGTGACGTCATCAAACTTGTTAAATTCTTGACGTAATTGTCTGAGAGTACCATCGAATGCTTGTAACAAATCGGTTCTGTTTTCTCTTAAATCATCCTCGTTATAAACCAATTTCAAAATCTGTTTTCTTTCATTTTGGAGCATATCCAGTTTGCTAGTTACAAATTCATTGCATACTTTTTGAAGCTTGTCGTACGATTTCCAATCATTGCGATCTTTCAACTTAGTGTCAAGCTCTTCTACGATTTTTTCCTCTTCACATATACGGTTTCTGATCAGCTCGATTCTAGGATGTTGCATTATTTCGCTGTCTACGCTTCCAGTCAATACAACAGACAGTTTTTCACGCGCAGTCAAGTAGCCTTTTCTTGTTTTTATCTCTTCTAAATTGCAGGACTTATTGAGTCTGTGACGTAACACGGGGTCTACAGGACCAGGCATCATGAGGAAGTAGTGAACGCATCCACATTCGATGAAACAGTCGCCTATGCTGCTCAGCAACTCAAGCTCGTACTTCTTTTTACTCATAATGTTCTCATTTTCTAAAGCTTTGATTATTGCTTCGAACTTAGTCCAACAATCATTTAGAACCGTATTTATAAAAGCAAAATCATCGCTTTCCAATAACTTTTTGGCTTCCTGAAGTTCAAAATAAGCTTCAACTATTTGCTGCATTCCAGCGCATAAATTTCCACCTAAAACTTCAAATTTAGGTATGTTTATGCTGACATCTACTGCAGTGTCAGCCAAAACTTTTAATACTTGGCCAATTGAAACAACAAGAGCGACAAGGCTTTTGTACACAGCGGGAGATAAGTAAATTTTGTTTTTCACTTTCCTTTCAACGCCGTAGTGCCGCAACAACGGAAGGTTTTTCCACAGCGAATCGCGGACTTCCAACGCCCTTTCCCTCGCTTTCTGCGAGTTTCCGAGCGAAACTTTGTCGAGATCAGTAAGGTCTTCGATTACTGAGCGAGTCACCGTCGCGGCCGTGACGTAATCGACGTCCAACGTCATTAAAGAAAATTCTCGCCACCAGGTGGGCGTGGTCGAGCAGAGGAGGTCGCGGTTTGGCAAGAGGAGGTCTAGCAATTGGTGGTGGCTCATCACTTTGACGAAACCGCTCTGGTTTTCACCGGAACTTTCACAGAGTTGCATCAGCTCATTGAATTTATTGCTTTCGCCATTCAAAGCTGACTCAATGTTTTCAAGGGAATCCCATTCGGGGTTCTGAGTGACTTCAGCAGCGTTTGCTCGACACATAACTTTATATCTTTGCAACATTTGGGAAAAGTCAATACCTGGACAACAGTTTGTAGTTGGATCTTCGTTGGAATTGATGAAAAGTTCCCTGTTATATTGATATACATTGTATTTCTTATTGTAATGACTTAATTTTTTTTTTTTTGAAATATACTTTTTTTATCAAAAATTAATACTCAAAAATCAACATTCTTGGACATCTAAAATTAAAAAAACAAGTACCTTACTGCATCGCGGGTTTCAAAATCTTTCAGCTCTTCCAAATTTTTTATTTGTAACGTTTTTTTAATCTTGTTGCAACGGTCGTTAAATCCAATTAAAACCGGATCTTCTTTTGCTTCTTCGGAGTACTGATACTTGCCGTTATTCATGACAATGTACTTGTCAGGAAGCAAGCACTCGCGTAGGAGTTTGTGTACTTTGCTGACAATCTGCGTGAAAACGACTTGGAACTCTGACTTATTGTATTGCGATGTCATTAGAGACCTAAAATTAGATAATTTTAGAATATCTTACATAGCAAACTATTAATTTATACAATTATGTACAAACATGAAGAGGTGGTTTATTGTAGTGATAAAACTTTCCGCTTTTTCCAAAGTTGCGTCGTTTACCAATCTATCGTTGTTTAAATTTGTTGCGCTGAACTCATCACGGATCTTTAACCTAAATAAATTTAAGCTAAGTAAACTACTTACTTTTTTTTAGTTTGCTGCAAAAGCAAAATATATATCACTCGTCTAGCACAATAGGGTTACTTCAAGGTAAAAAGTAAAGAAAATTGGTTAATTAACGGTAGAAAACACTATATAACGACAAAACATTTTTTTCTCCAAAACATTTTTCAACTAACCAGCAAAAACGAAGCTCGTTGATATATTCGAGAGGCTGCATATTGTGAAGGTCAATCATTTTGCGTAATTTGGTTTTATCACTTCTAACCTTTGGATTTTTGATTTGGTTGTATTTTATCGAAATGAACATCGCTGATTTAGTGTGTATCTTTAACAACTCTGAGTAAAAATCTGCTTCAGTTTTTAGTTTTTTGTAAATATGACTTTCTTCTTCGGATAAAAGAGTAGATGTTGTAATAAAGGAGGCTAAGCTGGTTTGATAAACACTACTCTGGCTTGTTCCTATTATAAAAAATGAAATATAAGAACAGTAAATGTAGTTTATTAAATCAATAAAAAATATATTTAAAAGCACAATATGCTGTTTTTATCCCTACTGACCGTAGAAGTTCTTTAAGTTTTTACTCCACCGATCGTCCATCGGCATGTTTTCGTTGTAAGTCTGAAAATTTTTTATTGATCAACTAATACATTTAACTTAATTTGTACAACCAACAAAACTAAAACTCACAATTGCTGCACCATTCACAACGTCACCGAAAACCGTATCAAGAGTTTTATCGAATGCAAGTAGGAGTTGCTTCAAAGCAGCTTGCTCATCGTTTTCACGATCGACGCACAGCAGATCTACCACTTGCTTCACTACAGATTTAACGTACAACACGTTGTTAGGGGTCGTCGTTTCCGCGGCTACCCGCAGGTTGGCAAGCAAACTTTCACGGTCGAAACCGTTGAAGATCTGCAAAGTTTTAAAAACGTGGGCAAGCCGGGGAGCAGTGATGTGGTCTCGAATTGTGGCTTTTTGGACCAAAGGAAGCGCAGTATTTTCAATAAAACCCTGTAGAAATATTTATTGACTTATTTGAACTAAATATCTTTATAAAAATTTACAAGTCAACCACTTACTTTCTAACGCTCGGTTTAAGAAACTAAAACTGATTAATATTATACTAAAAAGTTTAAACTATACTGAAACAAAAACTACTTTTTGATCGTCATCAAGAGACTGATCAACTTGCATGTCTTCATCTTTGACGTTTTTCTCAGCTTTTACTTCAGCAATTTCCAAGGGAATGTTTATTTCAACACACCTATTTCTCATTGCACGAGAAAGTTCTCCGCTGGATGGAGACATTGCTACAATTAACCTATTTAAAATGCAAAAGATGAAAAGGGTCTTCAAAATTTTAAAACATCGGTTTATCAATTAGCATAATTTATCATAGAAACCAGTAAAGAAAATATTTACAACATTGCACCTCAATTCTTCTAAAACAAATTAAATGTTACTTAAATGAATAGTTCAGTTTTCACTTATATCTATTAATGAATCGGTAGTTTTAAAATTTTTACAAAAATATCAGCTGAAAAATATTTGTACCTGAAGTTTTCGTGAGCTTTTATACGGACAATACTTCCATCAATGACACCTCTTTCAGTTATGAACAGAGTTCCATTTTCTTCCAGCAGCGAATTCATCCTATCGAGCACCGAAGCAGAACACAAGTTTGCCTCGTCAATAAGAAGCCAGTGGCCTGTAAGTTATGTAAAAGTTATAATCAAATGAATTTACAAATAGCTGTTGATACAATTAAATATCGTATGTTTTTTGTTTTTTTTTGATAGAGTAGAGTATATATCAGGGTTTCCAAAGATTTATGAAATTGTTTTTTCCAGGTTCTTTAAATTTTTTCCAGACTTTTAAAAGTATAAGTTTTATTGTTCATTTTTAGTATAAAATTAAATTTAGGGTAAATAGCTGTCTAAAATATTATAAGAGTATTGAAAAAATAATGTAATGTTACTTTAAATGTGTGTTATAATAAATAAGATTGTTAATGATTCAAAAAAATATTTTATCTGATAGATATTTTGTTCCTAATCAAAATTTAATCATTTCAGGATTGCCACAGATCGAGCTGAAAAGATTTCCTGACTTTTCCTTTTTACTTTTTTGATCAAATTAATAGTTAAAACCGGTTCAAAAATACATAAATAAAGACTTTAAGTTATGTTAAGTTTTCAATATTAAATTTATATAGGTAGAAACAACAATTCTTTTGCTGGATTTAATCATATAACTTCCATTGCATCATTTGAATCATATGTGTATGATCGATGTATATGCAATAAATAGCTTTATAAGTAAAAAACTTGTATCTTTTCCACATAATAAATACACACCTGAGATCATAGAAGATTTTAAATTATTTCAAAAAATTCATTTGGATCCTAAAATAAAAAGAACTACAAAGGCTTTTTTCCCTGACTTTGTGGCAACCCTGTAATTGTACGGTTAAAAGTTAGTTAAATTCCAGGTTTTTTGGCAATACTGATTTATGCTACAGTTATTTATTAATTAATTTATTATTATTACTATTATAAAGATATTTTTTAAACAAATAAAATATATTTCTTTATTTAACAAACCATTACTAAGCGCTTCAACAAGAACGCTGTCATTCCACTCGAAACTTCCATACTGTGCTTCGTTCTTTTTCCAAACTTCTAACAACAATTTTAGCTCCTTCACTAAACCTAGTTCATAGAAAATAAGTTGTATTCATAATATTTATTTACTTTTTCTTTTCGAAATAAGTTCTTGAATTAAAAAAAATAAAGCTATTTTATACAAACTGTCATTATAACAATTAAATTTCAGGAAAATTTTATTTAGAGCTGAATCATTTTAACTAATAAGACGAAATTAACTATGTACTTAAAAGTTTTTATAAAAATTTACAATATTTGTTTACTATTTTTTAGAACTTCATATCAAAAATAAATTTAAGTCATAATAAGAGATTTTTGTTTAGTTTACTGTTAGTTTAAATTTACCTTGTAAGCGTTCGTTTTCTTCTAGTTCAGATATGAGATCATGACTCAAACTGAATGTTACATCATTAATCAACTTCTTAATATGATTTTTGTCATTTATTTTGCCACACTCGAAATCTTTTTCGTATTGTCGAAGATCTTCAACGACCTAAATTATATTTGTCTAAACTAAAAACAAACTTATATGTTTTTATATATTTCAACATATTTTTAACTACAATTTTTATTTATGCTGAAATTTAAAACAAAATAAATCAACTATAAATATAACTGAAATACTTATATTAAAACGAATAATAACCTGAAAAACTTGGTCGTGACGTGACGAAAGAAGAATTTCGCTCGAAAGCTCGTGCAGATGCCTGCAAATTTTCTTTCTGCAGTCGCTTTGTTCGAAACCTCCCAACAATTCCACGGCGTCCATGGAGCTGTTAGTTGACAACGTCGACAATTTGTTTCCGCTCAGCGTCGCCAAAGAGCTGATCACCGAACGACGTAGTCTCGAATCCTGACACGTTACAAGGCAAGGCCATTTTTGATTTAACGCAGTTGCAATACACTCCATTGGACGAATCATGTTTGTTGTTATGACGTCATCAAACCTCAGTGTTTCCAGTGACGTCAACAAGCAATTTTTGCGAGGGATTACTGCTTTCCCAATATGGACATTATCTTGCGTCACTGTGTACGCGCTAGTTGGGGTGTAAATATTTTCAACCTCAAACACGTCTTTTGTTAACTGAAGCATATTGCTTCTATCTTCTTCAGATCTCATTCTTTCAACGTAAATCAGGTTGATGTTTTTGCATGCCGACTTAAGATATCTGTTTATGACGTCACTATCATGGCTGACATCAGAAACTATGAGCTGGCACCACCTCTGAAGATCTCTGAGGTTGAATTCCCATGGATGGCCGTGGAAACCCCATTTTCTCTGACGCAAGATCTCGTCACAAACCTGAGGATTTCAACAATTAATAGAAATAGTAAAAATAAGCGAAAATCTTTTCATATAATTATAATTTAAGTAATATTTTACCCCGAACAAACCAACATATAGTTCTACTAAAAAATTACTATCTTTAAAATTTAAAAACACGTCAGTTTTAATTGAATTGTCAACGGCATTTATGTAAAAAATAAGTATATTGACGACAATTTTGACTTGAAAGTAAAACTATTAAATCTAATTTTTAACTTAGTTCTTCAATTAATTTTACCTTATGGTGGAATTTCATCATTTTGTCAAGCACGACTTCGGGAATGTCGGGGATTCTCAATTTTCTCAAAATCAATTTCAAATCTTCCACTTCTAGATCGCTCACATGGACCTAAACCATATTTGAAAGTAAGTATAACTAAAAACTTTTAAAACATCTTTCTTATAAAATAAAATTTAATTAATGCAAACCTGAGTGAATCTGTTAAGGAACGATTTAGGAAGTCCCTTCCTGCCGCCACCCTCGTGCTGGGGATTCTGACAAGCGAATATCTTTGTTTTCATGTGATCCACCTGAAACTTCCTGCACAATTCGGGCACGAACACCTCGCCACGATGGTCGAATATTCCGTTCAGACCCTCCAACACCGCTTGTGGTGCCAAGTTCAGCTGTGTTACAAAAGTAGTTATGAATAAAACAACAAATAAATTGCAAACATCTGTGATTAAAAGATCGATGTCTTTCTATCAAAAAAGTATGATGAATGCTGAATACCTTAAACACAAAATAATATAAATATTACAAATATTCAAAAATGTTCATCTTAGCAATGTTTTTTTGTGTAGCTATTGATCATTAGTTTCAAAACGTGATTATATTTAATTACTTAAAACCACATTTAACCATATAAAACCTCATCGAGGACGACCCAGTCTCCATTTTTCATGGCCGACAAAAGCGGTCCGTCCCTCCAAGAAAACTGTCCACTTTCGCCGCCTTCCACTGGCAAATCCGACCCGAATAAGTCCGATATGTCCTGTTTTATTTTTCTAGTTACATCTATAATTAAAAAAATTAAAGATTTTATAATAAAAACAAAATATTGTGTACTAAGCAAAATAATTTAAACATAGCGACTATTGTTTCTTATAATAAGCTAAACTCAAAATATAAATTTAATTGGACTTTTAAAAATTAAAATTTAGGAAAGTATAATAAAAAACCAACGGTTTGTTCAGACAAGTTGATTCTGACGAGGTTGCTTCCCGCCATCTTAGCGAGAGCCGCCACCAGCGACGTCTTGCCGCAACCGGGCGATCCTTCCAGCAGGAGGGGCCTCGACAGGTTCAATGCTCGCAAGCATCTCATCGCGTTCATCGCGCTCGTTGCTATGCTGAACGTGAACTCTTCTTTCTGATTGGCTGAAGCAGTAACTGTTGATAAGGGAATTGTAAGTAGTGTAAATTTTACGCTTAAAGCATATAGTTTAAAAATTCCTTTTGTTCTTTAATACATTTGATCGTAATTAAGTAAACTTATTAGTACGGTTTGAACGAGTGTACTTTAAAACTGTTTGCTAGATATGTTGAAAGAAATTTCACGATATTGATCTCAATTTTTTATGGTCAAATTGTGTTAAACGACTAATACTTGTTATATAACTTAAATTAATCACTAATTGTACTATTATTGTTAATAAAAAGCAATTTAACTTAAAGTGAGAAGAAAAAAGTAAGTTATAAAGCTTTAAATTATCTACATTGTTATTTCAGACCAACAAAAAATCTCTTAAATTTTTTCATATAAAACTCAAGCTTACTTTCTCTTTTAAGTGAGAATGGAGACACAGTAAATTCGCTTTCTGTGCACTCAACTTCAGGAATGTAAGAAATTCCGTTTTTTTCATTGGTCAACCAGAGAGAAACATCGGCTTCTAATTGGATGTTTTCCTCAACCAATTGCTGATGCAAAAACTTGAGGCATTCTGATTTTGCAGCTGCTCGCTCTCTCACAAATGAACTGGAAACACCTGAGAAAGATTTTAGTTAAAAAAAAGTTAAATATTACAAGCCTTCTAGTTTTTATTTCTTATGTACAATGAGAAAAGATAATAATAAAATTACTAAATAAATTCGAAATATTTCAATACTGCATCAGTGCAAAGTAGTTATTTTTGTTTACTATTTCTTAGTTGAAATTATACCTGATCCGATTCCGTCGACATAAACAAGGCAAGCGGCGTGCAAATAACTAGATGCAGGAGTGTGGTGATTTCTCACGGAGTTCATGAAATTACACCACGTCAGAAGATCACGAACTGATATAATGAATCTGTATCATACATCAAAAACTTATATTAGTATTCATCACTTGAGTTTTTAAGATTATTTTATTAATAGAAACCACTTTAATTACCTTTTTCCAAATGTAGTCGACTTGAACCACTCAACAAAGTCAACTATCAAACGCGCAAACTTTGTGTTTAAGTTTATATTTACTTCTACCTGTATTCATAAACATATTAGCTTTTTTGTTAACAATATACAAAATTGAAAGTTTTTCAATTTAGCTAAAATTTAATTCAAGATTTTAATAAAGATTTTTAACTTTATTGTTGAAACCTGATTAAGTATTAAATGGTTGTTAATCCTTGTCTGACTAAACTGTAAGTTTTGTAATAGCCGTAATTATTTTTTTAAATGTTTTACTCACGAAAAAAGTTTAACATTCATAGAGCTTCAAACTGAACGTTACTATTTAAAAAATTTTCAAACACACTTTCAAAATTAACATACATGATCAAGATGAAGATTGTGTTGCAGTATGCGCATGAGGTCGTGCTTCTTGTGATCCGAATGGCACCAGATCTCGGTCATTCTGTTCCTGAGGGCGGGAGAAAGTTCCTTCTTGCCGAAATCGCCACCCGGGTTCATGGTGGCCATGAATTGAAAGTTTGAGTGCGCGGTTATGTTCGTGTGCTGATTGGTGTTCTTTGAAATAAATTGTATATTTCAAAATTATAAGAACATATACAAGATTAATTTAAACTATAAAAAAAAATTACTTAATAATTAATAAGATTATTTGTAATCTTGTTGAGTAAAAATAGTATACGTAAAATCATTAAAACTACGAACTTATGATAAAAAATTAAAGCACGTCAGCTCTGATGATATTAAAAGACAAATTACCAAAGAAGTGTAAAAAATTCAATTAAAATTACTAATTTCAAATTTATTTGTTTTGTAACAACTTAAAATCATATTTAAACAAAAAAAACAAATTAACAACTAGTTACAGTTTTTAGATTATATAGTACACTTATTGGTATCTTAGTAGTTGACGAAAAAAAACCTCTACAATCCTGTCCGGTACATTTAATTTTCTTTCTTGCTCAAGCACGGAGTTGAGTCTTTCCAGCACGGAATCTTCAGCTAGTGAAATCTCGTCAACGAGAATGTGATCTCCGCATGTCATACTCGACACTAGGGGGCCGTCGTACCATTCAAACAACTTCTTGCTTTTCTCTTCATCGTCATTATTTTCATGACGCGCCTGTTTATGGATAATGGTTTTATAGTTTTTAAGCTTCATCATGGTTTCAAAATTTGTTACAAATGATTAAATATTTATTTAGCTGCAGTTTACGTTGTTTATATAAAACAAACGCTTGCTTAGCAAATACTTAATGATGCAAAATCTTTTTTCAGTGTTTAGAATTACGAACAGTTTGCTGGTCCACATAAAACATTTGTTGTTTTAAATTTATATGTTTATTTTACTTCCTCCTAACAAAATGTAGTAATAAAACTGTAATAACAAGACCACTAACAGGTCTCAATCCTCCAATGAAGTCTGATGCTTCAGTGTTGGAGTGGCAATTGACGATGTTGAGGCTACAGTTGTTCGATGAAGCGATCATCTGGCAAACTGTCGTCTTACCGCCACCAGTTTCGCCGACCAACAAGGCCGGCTCATTGAATTGAAGGCATCGGTGCAATGTTATGAACATCCTGTGCGTTGAGAAAAAATATTGAATATATACCAATCACGTGCTTGAAGCTTATGTCATAATTACGTGTATATATATATATCTTTTTTAAAAAAGCTGTTAATCACATTAACTTATATGTGTTCAATTTATTTGATTGGTTTTCAACTTAAACTGCAGTATGTTTTTTATAAGATTGATAAAAAGAAAACTTACGAATAAAATATAATTTATACTTACCTTCTCATTGGTTGAGTCCAAACCACGTGGTCAAATCTACCGTCAAGTTTGGTGTTTGAGAGTATTTTGTCGACAGACTCCTGTCCGAACAACTCTTCTCTGTCAACCTTGCCTCTGAAGTGTTTCTGCAAAATCTTTTCTATTTTGTGTTCTTCCTCGGCGCTTCTGACGCGGCCTGCGAGGAGTAAAAATCCGTCGTTCAACAAAAACTGGTCGTTGTTTCTTATCTCGCCGGTCGCTCCGTCCTTACTGTACCTGTCAGCCCACTTGAACAAGTCTCTCAACGTAATGAAGCCCTCTTTTCCTCTAGTTATATCGTTTTGTGCCATTTGTAAGTCGATCATGCACTTGACCAGCTTTTCACACTGGCTTTCCGATATTGCGCATCTCTTGGAAAGAATAATTTTAAGTTCTTCTGTGGGAATACCCTCAAACTTTAGCTCGATGAAACGGTTCCTGAAAGCTCTGGAAAGAAGTTTCCGGCCACCGTACAATCCTGGAGGGTTCTGGGTTGCGAAAAGCATGAACCTGTTTAATGTAGTTCGTTTATATATGAGTTCGTTGTATATATTTCTATTTGTGGAAAACATATTATTAGAAACATATAATTTAGGTAATACTTATAATAACTTATTTAAAAAAACAAATATTTAATAAAAATAATTATATTCGGGACCGTTCAAAATCCACCCGCGATCAAAATCCACCCAGTCAAATTCGAGAACCGCTTACCGATCGAGGGTAAGGGTTAGGGGTAAGAGTGATAGTGAAAAATAAATAAATAAAATAAATATATAGAGTAAGTTGATAAATATAGAAAATATTTTAAAAAATCAGGTGGATTTTGAACGCGGGTGGATTTTGATCGGGTTGATTTTGAACGCGGTGGATTTTGATAGTATACCTATTATTCACTTAAAAAAAATAAAAACTATATTTCAATTATCGATATAAATCAATTGTTTACTTTGCGTGGGCAGGGACAACTTCTTGAGTTTCCGGAATGAAAATTTCCCTGTTGTCATCTAAAACTCTGTTCAAAGCCTCCAAAATATCCGTTGGAGCAAGATTAAGTTCGTCGAGAATTATCCAATGGCCTTCGCGCATTGCTGTTACTAGAGGACCATCATGGTAAACAAGTCTACCTGTTTTTAAAAGGTAGATAAACTTAGTAAGGTAAAGTAATGTAATTTTTTTATCTTAAAAAAAAATTAAAGTTATTAATACAAAATATATATTGAAAACTTATTATATTTAACAATAAGTTTTACTTAATAAGTTTTAAAAACTTTTAAAAAAATTGAAACCACAAACCATCTTTATCGGAAGCGTAACTTCCCAGATATTCTTGAAGATCAGTGTGCTCGTGGTTGTTTATCCGCACAATTTTGTTGCCCGTTATCCTTCCCAGGTGAGAAATCAAACTCGTCTTACCTGTGGAGGTTGCTCCTTCGATCAACACTGGGAATTTGCCATAAGCTACCGGCCTGTTTAATGTTAATATTCAGTCTCATTCAAATCTTTAGATTATTTGATGAAAAGCACTTGATTTAAAATAAATCTATTAATGCCCCGTATATATGCTTTTAATTAGTAACCTTGCGAGAAGTCTCAAATTTTCCTTCACCGAAGCAGTCAAAATGTATCTAGGATCTTCTTGTGGTTTCAAAAAACCTTTGCCTATCAGATGGGACTCAACATTGACAAAATTTTTCAGGTTACTTTTGGGCTCGATTATCCTTTCTTTGCTGTAAAGTTTGCAATCACTTTGGTGTGAACAAGTTGTTTAAGAAATTAATATACTTTCGTTTTTTTATGCTAAATAATAATTTTACTTGTAAACAGTTATATTTTCAATTAGAGATCTATTTATTGATTTTTTATAAGCTAAACAGTAAAACAGAACATTCATAAGCTAAGCAGTCTAATAAAAACAAAAACTTGAACTTACGCAACACTGCTAACGGCTTTTTGCATAGGTTTAATAAGCTTAATGATTTCTGCATGGAAATTTCGCTCGAGACCAGTCAAAAACGCCAGACTGAAGCCTTCCATCAATGCTTTTCTTAATGGCATGTCCATTTGATCGACAACAAACTGGAGAGATCTGTAGTATTCGAATTTTGTTAACAACTGTGTTGAAACAGTATCATTATTAAAATAACTTATGACAATGATTCTAAACTTTAAATGTTTTCACTATGTTTTTCGATATGAAATAAATATACGAAAAGTTATTTTTATTATGATTTTGATAGTGATTAAAAAAATACTTTATAACCAATGGGAAAAACAAACCTGCACAAAGTACGAAGTGAATAGTGAGGCATCTTACTATAATCTTTTGAAAAAAGCTTAGCAGGAACCTGACGCACTTTCCGATAAAATCTTACTACTTGCTCTTTAACTTCTGCATTCACGTCCTAAAATATTTTTTAATCTAAACTATTAGTAAAGCCTTATAAAAATTATCCATGTACTTTTTTTTTTCCTTAATACTTTTAAGAACTTTAATTAATTATTATGAATAACCATTAACTGCATAGAATCGCATTTAATTCAAAGTTAAATAAAAATTTAAAATTCACCTTTTTAAAATATTTTTAAACCATTCACTTAAACAACTAAAAACTTTTCTACATTATTTTCCGTATATACCTAAAAAAGCGCTTTTTTTTTAACTAGTTAAAATTTACAAAAGACAACGCAACGAACGGCTCTTTTGTCGAGGTACTTGTCCACGATGATTCTGACGTCATTGACATCCGTGGGCTCATTCACGTAAACTTCCGTGAACCTGTTCCTACTTCCCTCTGCCAACTGTCTCTTACCCACGTCCGTTGCCGGATTCATCGCTGCGAACACTCTGTTGTAAAATTAATTAAGTTTGAATAAAATGATTCAGGTTAGTCATACTAACTTGCAGAAAAAATGTTTAAAAGTTATTTTTTGCTTTTAAAGATTTTACCAGAATAAAATAGTCTTTGCACATCTGAAATTATTTATTACTGCAAAACTAAGGTTACTGATTTATTTTCAAGTAGTATAAAAATGGTGAAACTTATATAATTTTTTTTTAATTTAAGTTAACTAAGCTTTAAAACTAATTAAACTTATTTCTTGGTAAGTTTCAAGTGCAAAAATTACTTTAAATTTACGCAGTTTACAATTTGCTACAAACCGAAATTCAGGGTTTCTCTCTATAGGTTTGGAGTCTCCTTTTTCCAAAAGCACCACGGATCCTTGGGCAGATTCCAAAATTCCACTCAGGCACTCGAGAGTTTCAGAAGATGCTAAATTTATTTCATCGAGAAGGAGCCAGTCACCTGACTGCATGCACTTAGCTAGTTGACCTGTGATACCATAATAGTACAATTAGGACTTAAACACCGTAACTATTTATAAACTTAAGATATCAATATTGTGAATAGTTTTTAATATTAGTTATTTTATTAATTTTTAAAAATCTCTCACATTTCGACTTAATTTTTGTAACACAGATATGAACATAATTGAATCATAAGACAATTCTTTAAAATTATTAATCTTCGACAAAACAAACTATAAAAATAAAATAAGATTCATACATATCATGGTTTTTATCAAATCTGTAAATAAAATTAGACTAACCTTTAACAAAGTCAAACGCAACTGGAGAGTTTGACTTAATCTTAACGCCAAGGTTCTTAAGGCAGACTTGAAACTGCAACCATTCTTCAAGTAGCTTTTCATCTGCGCTTCCCTTGTTTTCTTTGTCTTGAACTTTCTTCTCTTCTTTTGCAATTACGTGTATTGTGACTCCTTCCATGGTGTTATACAGTTTTTTGTACCTAAATAAACAAACGAATTTTACATGGTATTTTTAAACTAAATATCCAGTTCAAAAATAAGAACAGAACTAAGTTACAGATAAAAAACAAACGACAAACTTTATAAATTAACCAAAAAAATTTACTGAATGATTAAATTTTTAATGACATAATGTAAATCATCTATTTTTATATCTACAATCTTATATTTTCAACTTAAATTGCTCACAAATAAAATAAACATATACAAAAAATGTCAACCACAAACGTTGTAAGTCAGTGTTTTATTGGAAACTTGGTTAAAATGTAAATTCTTAAACAATTATTTTAAAGATCTATAACAGTGTCGATAAGCTGTAAGGAGGCGAAAGGTGGGCCGTGACTAGTAACGGGGCTTTTAATAGATATTCTGGGGTTTGAAATGAAGAGAAAAATAATAATAAAGGCTATAGAACTTAACGAGAAATTCGAAACTTACAGTATATATTCTAGGGTTTGTAACGAGTAGAGGCGATCATTGTATAATTTTCCAAAAAGGAGGCGATTATGAAAAAGAGTTTAGAAAACCCTGATCTATAACTTAAAACATTTCATGTTTAAACTAAACTTCTGCATAACACATATACTAATTTGTTACCTAGTAATATACCATTTGAAAAAATTCAAATACAAATTAATTTCAAAAAACAATGTTTTCAAAACGATTTACCTATTTTTAGGTAATGCAAGTTTTCTTTTTAGTATTTAGTTTACTTGGAATACAAAACCATTTTTAAGCTTTCCAGTTTTGCTCAAAATATTGATAGTGAAAGTTGAAGTTGTATTAGATTTAAATGAGAGTAAATTTTATAACGTATATTGGAGAATTCAAAGCAGTTAAAATTGCTATTTTTAAAATATTAAATAAAATAGTTTAAAAAAGTATTAAAAATCTCATGTAAAAATATAAATTCTTAAAACAGTTTATACCAACTAACTTTTGTTTTTGTGAACACTGTCTCAAAGACTTCGTAAAACTCTCAGGCAAATTACAGTTGCTTCTATGCAAAAGATCTTCGAACATTTCTCTTACGGGTCGCACTGTGTGCTTTATTTGAAAAGGTTTGTATCCACCGAGCAAATCTGAAGCACTCGACTGCTGCGACATGTTCAGTACGTGCAGTTTCTTGCCTGTCACAATTCTCATAGTTACAAAAGTAATCAGAAACTACTCAATTCAACTTCTTATTTATCTTTTATAGAAAATAATAAAATCTGAATATACAATTTAACGTTTATAAGTAAAACAACAAACTTGTAATAATCTTCGTACTTAAAAATATGATAAACTCTTAAAGTATACTTCAAATACACATACCAGTTTGTTGAGCGAGATATTGCAATACGGTGGTTTTTCCAACACCAGTTTCACCAACTAACAAGACCGGCTCATTGTGCTCAACACAACCCAATAACTGCTCCAATAATGCACTTGCAATCCTTCAATTTATACACAAACTTTGAACTTACTGTTTATTTATATAAATCATCAGCTAAAAATAAACAAATCATATGGAGTTATTTTAAATAACTAAATTAACATTCTTAAATTACAACTTTTTAAAGCTATTTATTAAGAAATAACCTGGTTTTGGCAAAGCTAATTTTCTTAACAGCTTGCAGCCTAGGTTTTCTGTCCTTATTTTTCGACGTTTCTTCAGGTCTTTTGATTTCATATCGACCAGCTTTTAATAATTTCTGACTCGATATGACATCTGGATTTCGGTTCTTATAATCGTCGAGCTGTAAGTTGTTTAATTGGTCATTCCGTTTACAATAAGTGTTTGAGTAGTATATATTTTCTTTTCAGACTAAACAACTCTAATCTTTAAAGTTCTCAATAAAACTATTTTGCTTAACGCAACAAAGTATACAATAAACAAACGAGCTGCGGCTTGCAGTGAATTTCCACGCACAGCTCGTGTATGAGCTTCTTCCTCACGCTCCTGTCGCTGATGGGTGACACGAAGCAGTCCATGGCGGACAAGGTGATGTGCTCCTTCCTCATGCCTGCCTCTTCCTTCTTGTTGGCGTGCTTCGCGTCGAAGTCTTCAATGCGACGCGCCCACTTCATTATGTCTCTGATAAAAAAATCAAGATTTGAAAAGCAAAACTAAAACAGGAGTAGTTAGTAAGTTATTAGGTTATACAAAAAACATTTTGCTATCAGCATATTACTACTTGGTTTTTCTTATGAGTGAATTCAGATAAAATATATATTATATCTCACTCTATAAAAAACTTATTAAAAAATAATTATTTTTAGGGTTGCCAAAGGTTTTCTGAAAATTTTTTCCAGGTTTTTGATTTTTTTCCAGGTTTTTAAAAGTATAAGTTTTTTGATTCGTTTTTAAAACAAAATTTAATTTAAGGTAAAAAATGTACTAAAAAGTAAAAAAATATCAAAAATATACTGCAATGCTACTTTAAATATGATTTAATAATAAATAAAATTTCTAAATAATACAAAAAAAATAATATATATGATAGATTTTTCGTATCAAATCTAAATTTCATTACTTTACATATAAAAATTGTCAAAAATTGCAGGTTATTTTCAAGTTTTTTTTTTTTAATTTTCTCAAAATTTAGGTTTTTCTAGTTTTCTTTTTTGCTTAAATTGTCAAATTCCAGGTTTCCAGGTTTTTTGGCAACCCTGTTAATTTAGATAACTTTTTTCAATGAAATAAATTTTGCAACTCAATATAATGCAATCTAGTTCATTTTAAACACAAGTCAAATTAACAAAATAAAAGTTCTTTATTTACCTAGTTGAAGGTTGACGCATAGCTAAAGGTTTTTCTCGGATTATCTTTTTGATTTTAGAGTAAACATCTACCATCATCGTACTGATTAAGCTCAACTTCGGCGATATTTTTGATACTATCTGTTGACACAATAATACAATGAAATAAAAAAACCTTACTTTAAATTCATAATCCACTAAAAAAATTAAATATTAAATCGTAGCTAACTTAATCAAAAAATAATTTTTAAGCTGATATCTTCATACGAAGGACATTTTATTTTAAAACATATAAAACTATTTTAATATTGTTTTTTTTTTGTTAAAACATCTAACCATTTTAATATATTCGTCTTTGAGCTGCTGCATCTCAACCACCTGGCACTTTTCAGCCAGCATCTGCACTCCCCTTCCCATTGCCCTCTTTGACGTCATAACCGATTCGGATCGACACCTGAGCGTCAAGAAGAGTCTGAAAGCGGGGGAAATTTTTATTTGCTCTGAAGATCTTCCCGGAATATTCAGCTTGCGGGATTCGATCAGCGGCAGCAGCAAGGTTATCTGCAAAATAATTAGTATTATATTTCTGAGTTTATTACACCAAAATTAAAGGTCATAACCAATTGCTTACGTAATATCATATATACGAGTAATGAACTTTTTAATAGTTTAAGAAATACACACTGATTTCAAATTTATATTTTGTATTTATATATCAATTCTAAACAACTCACACTAATTTAGTTACTTAATATATAAACGTTGGTTTTAGTTTTGGATTTTTACTACCAGAAGTGCTTTATTTAACCATATATTTACATAAAATTTATCTTTTTTTTAAGTGTGAAATAAAATTCAAAAAATTCAATAAAAGCAATAATTATGTTATAAAGTTATATATATATATAGCAAGTTGAATTTTAAACTATTTTGATACAAAAATTACGTACAACGTCCATTGGAGCTCTTTCAATGTCTTCTAAAAGCAACCAGTAGCCTTTAATACAGGCTTCTACAAGCAGACCGTCTTGCCATTGAAACTTGCCTGCAAAATTTTAAATAAAAATAATTATAAAACAAACAATTGTTGAACTTAAATAAATAAGATTATACCAGGAACAGCAGTAGACACGTAAGTACCAGTCAATGTTTTGCTGTCAGTATCATCACTCAACTGGATCTTACTCAAAAGTGGTGCTTTGTTGCGACCTGTTAAAATACTAACTTGCTTTTTATCTATGTAAAATTTTAATCATATTATAACTAAGTTTTGCACAAAACAAGCATCTTTTATGTAAATTGCACGGTATTTTGTTTAATTAAATTTTTGCATATACAACTAAATGAATTAAAATTTCTCAAACATTTTGATTTGTTGCTACAAAAGAAAGGAAATAATATTTCAACTCATGATAACTGAACATTTACCTTTTTTTTTACCTAATACTAACTAAGATTCATAAATTGTATATACTAATTCAAAAAAATAAATAACAACTACTGCAGATAATTACCAGTTTTTTCAGCAAAGTATTCAACAAGTGAAGTTTTTCCACATCCAGAAGGACCTGTTGATGATAAATAATATTAAAATGTATAAGAACAATATTATGCTAAACTTATATAATTATAATTTCAAAAACTGATCAACTTCTAAAACTTTAGTTTAACAAGTTTATATAGGTAACGGCCTTAATTTGTTATTTATAACGGATATATTTGTTATTTAAAGCTGAATTTTAAGAAAAATATAATTGCATAGTCTTTATTTATATAAAGATATTTAACTTTGTAAAATATTTTAAGTCGATAACTTTAATGAAGCACATTCACAACAACTCACCACAAATAAGCAACGGTTTGTTGTCACGAAGTGATTCCGCACATTTTCGTACGACTTCTATCAATTCCGGCGTCATTATTCTGTTTGATGACAAACCAGAAGTTATCGAGGAACCTTGAAATGCTCCTCTGTTGTACCTGTGCAAATGTTTCAGTCGTTTTATTTAAGTTTTAATTAATAACTACTATTTAAAAATTTATTTGATTCCAACAGTAACTCAACTTTGTTTAATTTAAGTAAAAATTTCTTTAAATGATTTTCTTTAAAAGCATTACATAGATTTGTGTGTAAAAAATATGAATATATTAAGAAATTTTAGTAGACTATACATAAAATTAAAACCTAGCATAATATTTATTACACTACAAAATACAGTTCTAATTTTTTTTAAGTTTAAACGTTTAGAATTTAGTTAAATTTCTTTTATTTATAAAGTCTCCCTGGGCGGGAAATATGTACAACATGGCAAACATAAACATGTTATATTTTTGATTGTATTGCGAACTTGTAAACTTACTTAGAAAGCAAAACTCCACAGACGGGAACAAGTTTTCCGCACAAATCAGATGAATTAACAGCATGCTTAGTTCTTCTTTCTTTCACACATTTTATTTCTAATTTGGCCACGGGTAATTTGTTTGACAGTGGTACTTGCAAACGAGAAGACAGACTGTAATGTTTAAGTTGATCAAAAATGAATGCAAGCACGTACAATTAAATAAAATAAAACCAACTTAAATTATTTCAATGTTAATCAGAAAATATAAACAACAATTTCTAAGTATGTATAAGATTCTGAATTAATAAAATTTGTACATAGACAAGTAAATACATACTTAAGCAAAGTAAAAAAATAAATAAAAATAGGATAAAATATTCAACATTTTTAACAAATATTTAAGGAATACAAATTAGATTGTTTTTTTTTTATAAAACAATATTAAGTCAGCTAAACATTCTAAAACTGTGAATTTTTCCATACTTGGAAACAAAAGTACGTGATGTACATTATTAACATATACTAAACTAAGATTAAAACAAACATTTCATAATTTACCATATTGAGCATACCTTAACACCATACCAAACACTTTTTAAAGTTTTACAGAAATAAGTAAAAAAAGATTATGATGAATGTAGTATAACAAAACAAAAAAAAAATTATAAATAACTGAAAATACTATTGCTAACTTGAACTTAAACTACATCTGAAGTTTCAATATTAAACGTAAGTAATTATATTTTGACATACTCTATTTGTATTCTTTCTAAATCATCTTTAGATCCTTGTTTAGGAATTTCACCGTGTAAGCAACCTAGCAGAAGATTCATGTAAGATTTAACTATTTTGTATGTTTCACAAAAAGTTTTACTCTCTTGTAAAAGTAGATGCCACTTCCAATTAAGATTTTGAAGTGATGGATATTTCTGTAAAAATAAGAATAAGGAAATAAGGATATATGCATAATGTAATTTTCAATTATAATACTATAACAACTTGGTAATTTATAAAAAAAATTATCCAGTTTACACAAAAATTAATTTAAACAAAAAACTTTTCGTATACTAAGAAAAGAAACTTACAATTACAAGAAGATATGTTGCTTGTAAAATAGCTGCCAAATTTTCTTGTCCTACTTTTCTTTTCTTACTACATGGCTCATCATCTATACTGATAAACCTTTTGAAAGGAGCTCCATGTTTCTGGAGGTATTCATCAACAAACCTGTGTTAACAATTTTCAAACACTGTATGTTAGCTACACCAGTTTTAAAATTATAATATCATTTAAATTGTTTTATTAAACCCTGTTAGGTTTTATTTTTAAACTTTTTACTTTATTGACAAAGTAAAACAAATATGAAATAATTACTTAATATCTAAACTATTACACAGTTTTAAGTTTATTTAGCGTTTTAATATTACTTATTTAACACTTTGCCTTTAACTAATTGTTTCAAAAAACTCACTCATCTATGTTTAGAACAGAGTTCTTGTAATTACTTAGCCATCCAAGAATAATGCACATTTTTTCATGTTTTTCTATTGTATTGTTTTCACTTACCTTTTTTTCTAATCTTTAAATTTGTTTTTTAATAAAACTTTATACTCAACTACAAAATTTTCAAAGGATAAAAAACTATCAAAAATTAATGCAAAGAAATTAAGTTAATTTAAATTTGATGTTTTTTTGAATTTACTTTTGTAATTTACATAATCTAAATACTTACAATAATGTACAGTACATATAGGATTATTACTCTCAAAAGTTTATAAAGTGTTACAAACTAACCTATAGAGCAATTCCACCATAAGAGATGGAATCATATCTGCTATATCCTTTAGCTGTTTATGATTGCACAGCATAAGTGTGTCTGAAAAATATCCTAGTAGATCTTCACGGTCTTTTTCAGTCCAACTCTAATATATTTTGTTTGTATTAACGCAATATTGTAAATTAAAGATTTATAAATCTTAATTTTTGTTTGCCCTAAATATAAATTTATAGTTCTACAAAGAATACTTTTTTAAGACATACTTTGTTTTTATAACTTAGTTTTTGCTAATTTTTTTTAAATAAATAGATAACTTAAAAGTATAGTTTTTTAGAGTGTTTTGATTTAACAGTTTTCACTAAAAGTTTTCAATACTAAAATAATAAGAAAAACGTACTTCTTTTGCTAATAAGTCTGTTAATTTTCTTAAAATACTTTCAGGTAAGTATTTTATCCTCATAAATAGTATTTGTTCTATGGTTGAAGATATTTCCAAATGGAAATGCTCCATTTTGTCACATTCTATACTTTCCATTCTATTTTTAATTGCCTAAATTCTGTATAAAAAAATGTTTTCTAGTTTAAAAAAGGGTTCCAGATATGCACATATAACAAAAATAAAAACTATAAAACATTATACGATTTTCTGTTAAGGAAATCTATAGATATTTAAGGATAGGGGCAAAGTTTTTCTTTTAGATATATTTTTAAAAATATGAAATCTATTAAAAAAAACATTTATACAAAAATGCATGTACTTAAATATAATCAGATTAGTATTAAAAATATAAAATTCTAGTAATTTGTTTAAAATATGTTAAATATACAAATTTGTTAAAAACAGTCGGGGTATAAAGTTTTCAATTTAAAAGTAGACATCCGCATAAGGTATACACTAAAACACAAAAATAAATGGGAACAAATATTTTTTTAAATAACTTAATGATCTTTTGTTAAACAATTTAATTTAAATTATTAATAAAATGATTTTATCAGTTATTTTAAATAACATCTTTTATACACATAGCTCACATATTATTAAGTTTAAATTACTTCATAGATACTCAATTTTTTGCCACCAAAACCTGGTAGTAAATAAAATATTTAATTTGCACATCTTTATCTAAATAAGCTCTTCACATTTCAGTAAATTGAGCAATCTTTTTTTTAGTTAATACAAATAACTATATATTTTCAAATAGCTTTAAAAGTTAACATACTATAGCATATTTTTATTTAAAATATAAATATTTATTAACTACCATATGGTATGAAAAGGGTAAAATTTGTCTCAAAACTGTAAGGTACTCATTCAAAGTACAGTAGTAAACATATTTTCCTGAAATTAAAGTGTGTAACTAATCAATGAAGAAAATGTACAATATAAAAAATATTAAATTCAATGTAAAAACAGTGTAAATAGAATTTTTTAATCAAGTTCTAGGCATGTATATAAACAATCCAAGTTATGATTTTCCAACTAGAACTTTTCCCCTTTTTAAGCAATAACCTTTGATCCAGAAATTTTTTTTTACAAAATGAATGGTTTCCAAAAGGAGGCAATATCAGCCCTTAATCCCCCCTAACTTTCTTAATTAACTTTAGATTATTAAAAGGGTTTAATGGGAAATAAATCATTTTTTTTTAGTCTTACATCAAAACTATTTAATAAAAATTGTATTTATAGTTTTAGTAAATTTTCTTCTAAAACTTATTGAATTATTTTTAGTTAAAGGAAAGTAAAAATTGCTATAAAAGTCATTATAATGGCCATTATAAAACATTACCATATTATATTGTTTTTTTACTAAAACTTTTTTTATTAAAATTTTGCTTTAAACTGTATAAAAATATGTTGCCTCATCTTTTAGTCAAGTTAAATTACCTTTAAATACCAAAACAGTAACAAAAGAACTCAACATAAACAAATTATAAAAAACTATCTTGAGATTTAAGAAAAATATCCAAACTAGCCTCAGTAATCCCAAATAAATGGCAACCTTGTTTTTATTATGAAAATTTAGGTACAATAGACAACAAACTATTTTTTAGTTAAGTTTCATCGGAAGAAGGTAAAATTGGAAAAAAAATCTATGCTGTTAACATTTTTTCACTCTACCAAATATAGGAAGATAATTTTATTTGTTTTTTGATTGTTGGCCTTACTTGGAAGACTTTTAATCAGCTACCAAATACATTTTATATCTATAAAAACTTCAGTAGTTAGTTTTTCAAAAATAAGGACCAAAAGTTGGTAAAACTAACAGATTATTTAAGAGGTAGAAGGCACAAACATAAGCAGGGTTGCCACAGATCAAGCTGAGAATAATTTCCTGACTTATCCTGGCGTTTTACTAAAATTTTCCTGACTTTTCTAATATAAACTCTTAATTTAAACAAAAGAGATGATCATGCCAATTCGATCATCAGACCACAAGTTTTGGTAAACTGAGACCGTTAGTTGGTAGTTGTTCAATATGTTAATAGAAAAGTTTTGCAGTTTTAAAAAGAACATTTTATTAATTATACCAAATATTGGCATTGGAATTATATAATTTTGTTAATTTCTTGGAAAATTTTCTAATTTTAATTTGTCTTCAAAGTTACTTTAATTAGTTTTTTACCGTTTGAAGGCTTTGGAAAATAAGAAACTTTGTAAATTTAAACTAACAAAATCTGACTATTTTTTAAATTTTGTCAAATTTCCTGACTTTTTTCTTAAATCCCCATTTTTCCCTGACTTATGTCATTTTTTTTAGTTTTTCCTGACTTTTCTTGATTTCCTGACTTTTCCTGACCTTGTGACAACCCTGCATAAGAGCTTTTTTATCAACATCTACTTTCTCCAAGAATTTTACAGATTATTTTAATTTAGTGTTTTAAAAAATCATTTGCAGAATTTTCTAAAATTATCAGAAACTTTTTTAATTTATTTAAAAATAAATACTTTGGAAATTATGGACCCATTTTTTAACATGTGTGCATTTAATGTTTTAAACATTATATTTTGAATTTAAGTCACTAGCCTAAAAATAATAAAATGTATATATTATAGTGATTACCTTATTTTATTTTTTGCTTGAAAAGGTTGCAATCTCTTGCCACCGAAACCAGTCGGAAATAAAATATACAATTTGCATAAATCTATTTAGTGAATACCTTAAAAAATCCAAGAAAATTAACATTGAAGTCTGTACAAAAGTGTTTAAAAGACCAAATGGCTATTATTTCCATAGACTATTACAAACTTATATTCATTATAATTCAAGCAACTTTAAACTAATTCAGAAGAAAGAATCTAGCAGCAAACACAGGTAGTTTTTATTTATTTTCTAAGTTATTCATACTCATATTTTTCTTTGTTCACACTGCCCACTTGTTTTATTAGAAACTTCTTCCAGATTTTTTTAAGTATAAAATTTATTGAAAGTTATAAATAATATAAAAATACTGAAAAGTTATTGTAATGCTACATTAAATAAGTTGAATAAAAAATAAAACTCTAAAAAATGTATGAAATTTTATTTTATTAAATAAACATTTTCAATATAATCTAAACTTAATTTTTTTATATATAAAATTTGTTCAAAAGTCAAGGATTTTCCATATTTTTTGTGCAAAACTCTTTAGTTTTTAAGATTTCTTATTGTCTTAATTTTAAAACTCCAGAGTTTTCTAGGTAAAATAGCCATCTTGTTTGTTAAAATAAAAAATTCTAAAAAACAGTATTTTATACCATGTAAATAAAATTTAATCTACAGTGCAGAGAACATTCAAACATAGCTATAACATTAACTTTCTTTTTCAATTAATTTGATTACTATGTTATAATGCTGAAAAAATGCTTTAATATTTTGATTTTAATTTAAGTTATACTTTTGTTAAGGGCATAGGGGGTGCAATGTTTATAAAATAATAATAACATTGGCTCTCATATGAAAGCTTTTAGTACAAACTACAAGACAGTTTCTATAGTATTTAAAAATCTTATTCAACTATTGAGGTATTCTAACTTCTGTAAAAAGTTTCCAAATCAAACGTATGGACCGCAAAAAATTGCTGCATTAAATTAATTTAAATTTTAGTAATAGACTTGTGAAAATTTGAAGAACAGCAGTAAAAAAAGAAGGTTACTTTTAATGAAATAGTCTTTTTTTAATTTTAGTAGTTTGCTCCTTCTACTAGGAACTTATTGAGCACACCGACTTAGATCACTTATATCTAAAAAGTTACTTTGACTTTTTTAAACGATTAAAAATATCTGATAGCTCAGATGAAACTCTACTAAATAAGACCAAATTGTAAAGAACTAGGTGGAGCCCCCTTATGCCCTTAATTTGTAAAGGTTACTATATACTAATGATGTTACTACTAGTTCAGAAAACACCTTAAAAAGAATTTATTTGATGTCTAATTTAAGTCATATAGAAAGAATATAAATATAAAAAATTATATTTTTTTACAGAAAGATACAGTAGCTTATCAAAACATTAATGTTAGTATTAAGCATAAAAAATACTATTAATAATAATAACAGTGACAATAAATTGGAAATCAAGTAAGCCATATCCAGGGTCAGAACAAATGCCAATTATCTACTATTTCAGACAGTTAAAGAGTTTCAAATTCATTTTGAAAGGCTATATAGCTCAGAAATAAACGTCAAATGAAAAATAAGCCAAAATATATATTCACCAAGCTTTCATCATTTATTTGACATTATCAATGAAATAAACGGCTATTAAAAACAATAAAATAAAAACAACAAGTTTTAAAAAAGGCAAAACTACTAAATATACAAAAAATAAATTAAGCTTTACTTATATACACAAACAAACAAAAAATCTATACTTAACAACAAAACATTTTATTTATACTTAATAATTTTAAATAATACTTCAACATTATAAAAAATAAGTTTATAACATTAATAAAAATCCAAATGTACATACAACAAAATTTAAACAAATTAATAAGCTTTTAATTTACAATATTAATAAAAATATGCACGACTAAATTTTTAAATATTTGAAAATAATTATGAGTGAACAAAAAAACTTTTGGTTAAAAATTAAAAAAAAAAACTTTTTTTTTAATTAGACTTAAAAAAAATTTTTTAATGGCTCAAAAAAGTAGGAAAAAAAACTTTTGTGACTTATTTACTTTAAGCCTTTTAAGCTTGCAACTACCATGAATAACCAATGAAACTTTAAAACTTTATTCACTTACATATCAAAAGTTATGTAAAGTTTTAATAATAGTAGAAGTAACAGAAGCTTTTGGATATTTTACTACATGCTATTCAGTTATCCTTAAAAGCATTAAATTTTATGTTTTTACAAAAACACAAATTGTTATTAAGAGTTACTTAATTTTATTTTTTTATTGGATATTGGCTTATATTTTAGCTTCCTAAAATAGAATTTTATATAATTAAGATAAAAACAAAATTCATTAATTTTTTTTGGATCAATTAGAACACATCACAATGGTTTACATCCAATAAATATGTAGGAACTCAATTGTAATGTAAATTTTTCTCATTTTTTATTTATTTGTTAACGTTTAGACCACTGAGTTTTCATATTATAACATTCAAAAGAGTCTTCAAAGTTGTCATTAGGACCAAAAAAATCAATTCACACATAAAATTAAAATTTGTAACATAATACTTGAACAAATTTTAATAACAATACAGAATTTTTACATATCTTTTAATGAACTATGTAGTTTGTTTTTTAATTGGGAACTGTCTGTTTTTAGCCATTCAAGCAATATATTTTATGTTCAACATTTGGGCCATGTGCAATGAATTTTGAACAATGATTAAAACCATTTTTACCACTAATATTACCCTAAAACGAAGACTTTTCAATGAAGAGTCTTAATTAAAACAAATTTAAATTTGCGTCCAGTTTTTTTTTTTTCTTTATAATACTTTGAATGCAAAGTTTAAAGTAAAACAAAAAAAAAACATAGTGCTCAATAAATCTTTTTTTATTAATAATAACAAGTCAAACTTACAGTTGTAGTATCTATTTACAGTAATTAATAATCAGTTACATCCTTTTTAAGTAATCAAATATAATGAACATTTCTTTTAAAAGTTTTTTTGTTAGTTTTTAAATATTTTCTTTATTACATGTTTGACAAACTATAATCATCATTTAGAAAAATATTATTAAAACTAAAGTAAAAGATTAAACAAGACATTAAACTGTATCCGAGTTGTGTACGAGTACGACTTGAGTAACCGGAAAGTTTTTCCTTGGAGGAAGTTTTTTATCAAACTTTATATAGTTCAGTAAGCATTTGTTTACCTTTTTTTTTAATTAGTACAAAGTTTTACTATTATAATCTAACTTGTCGTTTTTTGAAGCTGTTTTACGATTAAAAAAGTTTTTTCTATTGGTTAATGTTAAAACATCTTTTTTTAATGAAACAGTTGTAATGTGACTCTATCAATCATACTAATCTTTTTTAAAGATCACCTTATGACTAAAAATAAGCTATGCATAAGGATTAAAACTGAACAGTTTCTTTTTTTTTTTTGTATAAAAATGTAAAATGACTGTCTAAAAAATCTTCAGCTATGTCCATTCTAAAAATACTTTTAGTTGAATTGTATTTTTGACAGGGTCGCTATTTTGATTTACACTTATTTATGAAAAAACTACTCGAGCATTATAATTAAAATTAAAACAAAAAAAAGTTTAATAAATATTCAGTGTTTATTTGGCGTATCAAGTATAGCATTCTGACAACCCTGCTTAACAGTATTTAGTAAAGTATTGTGCCAAGAACTCTAAAATTTATAGAAAGTTAAACGGTTTCAAGTCTAAAGTCTAAATAAAAAAAGCTGAAAAAAAAGCTGGGTCAATAAATTTTTTAGCTTTTTTTTTTAATTTTACTCTTACCCCTAACCCATCTTACCTTTTATTCTTCAAGATTTTATTGTGCAAACTAAGTTTCAGTCAAAGACCTCGTCAGTGCTTAAATAAAAAATCTAAAAAGATATAAAAGTCACGGAAACAGACGTTATTAAAAACTAATTTTTACTTAAAAACAAAACAAATTAAATTTTAATCTTAAGGTTTAATTTATGGTAAATTATAAATTTTAGTTAAGTTTCGAAATCAGTATAATGATAAAAATGATAATAAGAGTCTATATGTAGGCTTCTTTTTTCTTCTAGTGAGTTTTCAAAATAAACATTGCTTAATAAAAAATGTAGTGAATAGTAAGTAGTAAATGAGCTTTAAGTTGAGATATATTTTAATTTTTACATACAAAGTAATTAAAAACTGTATGTGGATTTTAGACCATTTCATACGTTGTAAAATTAAACTAAACATTATATTATTTATTTGTATCGTTAAAAATATTCTAAAATATGATTTTAATTATTTATTTGTGTACTTTGGTAAGTTTTATTTATTTTTAACGTATTTTTATTCATAAAAACGAAAGTTAAATTTAAATTACTTTATTTTTCAGCTATGTTTTATAAAATACATATAAAGTTTTGTATTAAATTTTTACCATTAAAGTTTCAAATAATGATAATAGTTTCTAATTAAACAGAAAGAAAAATTGCTTTGAAATTAAAGCAAAGCTTTTTTGAATCAGTTTTTTAAACAAATCAACAGGTTTATCTTTGCTATCTTAAAACTAACAAAGTTTACACTGCTTAAAACAAAACTTAGCGTTAAAACTTTGTTTTACTATAACAGAACTAAAATTTCTATTAGTTGAAATTTTTAATTACTAAAGTTGTTGATCTCAATGTTGTTCAATTCACTGTTCATACACGGATAAAAACATGATGTTCTGTTTGTAGAGTTGTACAACGGAAGCGTATTGGGTCACTATTTTAGAGATAATGGTGAAACAAACCTGCTTTCTTACTACCTTTCATCTCTCAATATTTTAAAAAGCAAGATTATAAATAGATATAAGTGGTATATAAACTATTTTTATTATATAGATTTTAGCTGACTTTGTCCTAGTTGTAATGTTTTAAAAGTCATACTTTTTGTTCTACCAAAGTTCTTAAAAACTTTAAACAGAATGCTACATTAAACTTTTAATATACTATTTATTCCACTCCGGTAGATAAGTTCGTTTATAAAATGTAAACAAAAAATATTATTTCTATTTTGAATAAAGATCAACAAAAATTTAAAGAGGCAAAGTCGATAAAGTAGAATTAACAAATCTAATAGTTATGTTGCATTGCAAGGTTTCAAAAATATATTGGAAAAAAACAACTTACAGTGATAAGGTTACTGCAATTTAACTACGTTATAGAGATTTAGTTTATGTCCCACTTTCAATTCAATTTATGTCCCACACATAAACACACAGTCCTGAACAAGACGTTAAAAGCTATCCAAGTGGTTTGCGACTCGATAACCGGAAGGTCATTCGTGCACCAGGTCCTAAAACCAAATATTTTGAGCGATTTTTTTTGTCGTTCATAAAACAATAAAACAAAAGTAAATTTGAATGTTTTTTAGAACTACCAAGCAAAAAATTAAACTAGATCGAATGGAAAGTATAACTCATAATTTCCATGAACGTTTTTTATCTTAACAAAAAAAAAAACTAAAATAAAATAAATCAGTATTGTAACACTAAATAAATTATTGAGGTATAGGAATTAAAAATAGTAGTTGTATTCTCTAAAAAATCATCTGAATAAACTTACACACTTTTAATATTAATTTCTATAACCATCACAACAACTTGTTTTGACAATTTAATTTCTATATTTGATATCTATAAATTTGTATTAGTTTATACCCTAAGCTGTTATTATTAGCATTCTTAGCTACATATTATTTGTTAGAATACAATCTGCTATAATACAATTTAATTTGAAGACTGTTCCTAACAAAAGCTCCTAATTAGTTCAAATTAAAGAATAGTAAAACATACTAAATAACACTTATAAATTATAAATGTCTTGATTTCAGCGAGAAACTAAGTGTAGTTTAACTTTAGTATTTACTATTGAATATTTTGAATTAAAATTTTAGTTTCTAGTTTAGAACAGTGCATAATTTTCTTATATGTACTTATGCTAGCATTTTTTATTGAAAACTTTATGCAAATTAATTTAAGGTTTCTTTTTACAAAATAGTTCTTATGAATTTGCTATGACATCACAATGGTTATTTAATTAAACAATCTAACAGCTGATTTTAAAGGGATCTAGTTCTAAAGTGAAACTAACGATTTTGATTTTTCAATTCTGTTAATTTAACAATAATTGTTTAATAGTTTAGTAAGTACAGACATTTATATCTATTAATATATGTAAATTTCTAGCTAAAAAACAATTTTAGTTTACTAGATTAGCTTCTGTTTTTATTTATTTTATTTTTGAGGCAGCACAGACATCAGGAAATTAGTCTAAAACCACATATGTAATTTTTACTAAAAAACTTTAAATGCTAGTTTAATTATCTAAATTAGCATTTTCTGATTTATATTTACGAAAAAGTTATAAAGCTACTAACAAAAAAGATTTAGTGATAACAAAAAGTTTTCACAACTTTATTCAACTTCTGATAAATAAAAAAAAATACTAAAAAATTACATAAATTTTGAAAGTTTTATTTTCCTGAAGCTTTAAAAAAATTATTTAAACAGTTTAGAAAGATCAATTTAGAAAAATCCGAAGTGCATAAAAGTTAAAGTTTGTAATGATCAAGTTTGAAATGTTCGGAAGTTAGAAATGATCGTCTCCTCGTAAAAAACAGTGGGCATCAATTAATTATAATTAAGCAAAAGTTTATTAAACACCAGTATAAAACAGAAATAATATATAAATTTTGTTGTAAATAGTTAAAAGCAAATGTATATATAAAACTTATCTTTTAAAAAATTTTCAGACCCAAAATTTTTATTAACAAAAGTATAAGTTTATTTACAAAACTAGATATAAAAGCTTGTTATTTTAGATTTTTTCCAACAACAAGTTTTCAAATGGACGAGGTTTTCAGCGTCGGATTGTGCTCTTAAACTTACAAGTCTCCTTAAGATTTACTATAAAAAGAAAAGTGAAGAACTTTCTATTTATATATCAAGTTTATGTTATGCAAGGAAAAGTTATAAGTAAAGATGTCTAAAAAAGCGATACATTGTTTTATAGCTTTAAAATATTAAATTTATTTGAAATAAAACATTCTTATTTATCAGTGTATTAAACTTAATCACACTAATTGTTACACTTAAAACCAAAAACATACAAGAAAAACTCCATAAAAATCCATCTTACATACTTAACCTCTATAAAATTTATTTTGTACTGTACAATTAAGTAATGCTTAATTACTTTTTATTTTTCATAGATTCTTTTTTATAACTTATCAATTTTTTAAAGTCTTATAATTAGTGTAAATAAACTATTTTTATTTTTTAATATAGTTTTTTATAACATCTTACTACTTAAAATTTTCGTTCAGCAATTTTGTTTGGTTAAATTTAAAAATCATTTTCAGTCGAAAACCTTCGTCTAATATTTTTATTTTGCTAGTTTTTAATACTTTTGTTAAGCGTCTATTATCCTATTAAGTAATACGTGTTTTTCGTCTAACAGTTTTTATCGCATAGGCAAAGCATTAAAACTTTGTAATGATAATCAAAAGGTAAATACCAATCAATTTGAATCTCACCTTAAGTAGCTTGATACACAAAATTTGTTTAGTGTTCTACGACTAAAAAACTTAGAATTTGTAGCAAGTTAGTGAATGGGTTACATCAATATGAGATGTTAATACAGCTTAGAGACCGTTTGCTATTCTGTATTTGAACATACTATTTTATTGCTCTACAATACTATAAACATTTTTGAATTATTATTGTTTAGTATAACTAGTGGAGACAATGTCTATGTTGTTAAAGTTGAAATTTCATCAAAAAATGTGGAAAGACGAATTAAAGTTTGTTTAAACGTACATTTCTAAAAAGTAAAGTATTTTAGTTCTTAGTTAGCCTACGTTTCAAAAATACTAATTTAAATACTAATTTTTAATTAAAGTTTGTTTAAACGTACATTTCTAAAAGGAAATGTATTTTAGTTCATAGTTAGCCTACTTTTCAAAAATACTTATTCAATTATATTTAAATGCACCTACTGACATTTTTATTTATGACCATTAAAAGTATTTTTTCAAACATTTTCTACCAGTATTTTTGTATACTGATTTTTTTTCTTTACTAAATAGATCTGACATCACTGCTATATAATGTTATTATTATTGGAGTTTATTGTGCGAAGATGGACTGTGTTATATGATATTTTTCTCATTTAAATTTCATACTTTTACTACGTAAATTTAATTTGTAAATTACTTTATATAGTTGCTAAAGTTTAAGTAATGCGGCTTATAGACAATGTCTTTACAGAACTAACTTGTTGTTTTATAAAAACAAATAGTCAACTGTATCTCTCACTAGAAATTACCTTATTAAAATATAAAAAACAAGCAAATATGAAAACAAAATTTATCAGTCTAATGTCTTTGTATTTCTAAGCGCTAAACGCAGAGAGCATGATGAACAAAAAAAAGCGAAAAAAGTTTGTAAATAAAGTAACAACAATTAAAATCAACAGTACAAGTTGAAAGTAACTAAATTAAAAATACTACTAAACGGGAAAACAACAAACAATATAAAGGTGGGTTAAATTCCCTAACCTGGAACTCAATTGCAACTAAACGATTAAAAAACACATATAAAATAGATCGAAATCAAAAAGTTCAAACCGACGACACGAAATTTAGACACAGCTTCGTCGTATATGAATCAAGTATCAAGCACAGTTTCAAAGTTTGCTTACATTGTGACGTCACGTGGCTACTTCCGGTTGTTAGGCACAGGAAGCGAGCTGCGGCTCTTTCGCACTTTTGGCTGGGCCAGCCGCGATATTCTGCCGCTGGCTATCGAGCTTCTGCCGCTTGCTGTGCTGTTGAGCGACTCTGAGCTGCCTCCGAACTGCTTCCCGTTTTTCAGCAAAGGTGAAGCCCCCAGAGCGATGGTTGACCGCGACGGCGTCATTGACTTCTTGCCGGTAGATGGAGTCCTGGGGGACTTCCCCATGTTGGATGTGGTGAAGGTGGGGCGGGCGATGGTGGTGTGACGCTGCCTCGGCGTCTGTTGTTGTGGCGACGGGGTTGCCAGGCTTGTGCGGTTCCGCTTGAACGGAGTCATCGACTGGGTACTCCCCGAAGGCAGAACCATTTTCTCATATATTTCGTGGTTTGTTCGTCCCTTTGCTGTATAAATTTTTCGTAATAAATAAAATTTACATATATTACATAACTTATATAGTTGAAGTCATAATAATGAACCAAGTGATAAATCACCTCTGCAAGGATCGTTTTTGGTAAGAAATTCTTCAAGTGCCTGCCAACCACCCCCGATTCTCACCATGACAACTGAGCTGAGCACTCTGACCAGTCGTAGTTGGTGGCCGTCTCCAAACTGAAAATGTGTGAAATTGTTAGTTATATATGAATTTATTTTGGAAGATTTGTAAGTTTTAACATATAAAAATACTGTGACACCTTATAACAGAGTTTTATCACAACTTTAAAATAACAATTGCGCAGCAAATCATTTAAAACTTCAATGTTTA
The DNA here is from genome assembly GCF_965202585.1 of Thalia democratica. NCBI lineage: Eukaryota > Metazoa > Chordata > Thaliacea > Salpida > Salpidae > Thalia > Thalia democratica. Next base: position 69,747,511 of record NC_139165.1, read on the forward strand.
ATTTCAACATATACATAATAATTAAAAACAAATATACTATAAAAAAACAATGTTTAAAAATTGTAAAACTAAATAACCTTGTAATGAAACATGAGTCCTGATTTTTGGTTCAGATTTTTCGGTTTAACATGAACTCTTTCCACGTAAAATTTCTTACAACATTTGCAAGAAGATACTTGTCTGCAGACCTGGAAGAAAAAAGTATAATTTAATTTTAATTGACAGAATTCTTAAAACACAAAATAAAGTAAAACTATTCTCTCGATAAACTATATGGTCGACTAGTTAAACTTACATTACCTTGTGAAAACTAAAAGTAAAGTAAATAAAAAATAAGAAAAAAAAAACAATGGTTTTAAGCTACATAACGGCTAAAAATAAAACCGAACTCATTTACATAATCATTTTCGATTTTTCTTGAAAAAATAACTGAACAAACTAACCTCTTCTATAATTTTCTCTACCACCTAAATTAAAAAATATATTAAAACTGCTCATTTGACTTTAACATAAAAACTAAAACAACTTTTTCTAACTCATATGTACAACTAAAACTAAAAACATAACTGACTTTATCTTTATTGATTTTAAAACAAAACTAAATTTTGTTTACATTTATTTTCAACCTAAAACATTCAGAAAAAATGCTATCTAGAACAATACTCTTTCTACTAGATATATAACTAATTGTAAACTAATTAATGAATTTAAAGTACAAAAAAAAAATTAGTATTAAGCAAAAACTTACTTCATCTTCCACGTATTCATCATCATCGTTGCTGGTCTTTTTGTTTTTTCCGTTCGGATAAAGTGCAGATATGAACTCGTAATAATCGATGAATCCGTCGCCGTCTCGATCGAAAATGCTGCAAACCCGAGCCATTTCGTCCCGATTGGTACGGAAGCCTGTGAGAAAAGTTATGAGCTTGTAAAAATAAACTTGATAATCGTCAAAGTAGGGAGTTAAACTGTAAGATTTGAGTTTTTTGTAGATGAAAAACACAGTTAGTAATAAATTAATGCAAGTTGTAAAATAACATGATTAAAAATATGTCAAGCTGTATAAATTTTTTTCTAAATTTTAGTCGCTCTTCATTAAAAAACGGTCTTTTAAAAAAGCTATGTGCAATCAGATTTGTTTTTGAAATAAAAACTTCAACCTCCATTGAAAAATAATAAGTTTTTTTTTACCTATAAACAACAAACTGTTAGCTGGAAACGTGTTTATTCAAACTTGATTTGATGATGTTCGATGTAAACTGCTCGTGGGTCAACCTGCCGCTCTGATCAGTGTCCACGGATCTGAACAGATCCATCATCCGCAACTTCCTCTGCTTCTTCCACTTCATGTACCTCTTCCTCCAATCGTCGAAGAACTCCAACTCCGCAGCCTCCTCCTGTATCGTTTTAAGAAAAACTTTATTGTATTGTTAACAGAATAAAAAGTTTAGTAGATATTATAAGACAAAATATTTTTGGTATGCAGTATACGTACACTTTATAATTTCGTGCAAGTGTTTAAGTAAACTAAACTATATTCTAATTGATCTTACTTTTATTTTAGTTGGTTTGTTGTTCGATATTCAATAACAAAAAACTAAAATAAAAATATGATCAATTAGAACAAAAGAAAGGTCTCTACCGACCTCTGGCGACATATTTCTTCTCCTGTGCTCCTTCGCATCGTCCAACTTCTTCTGTCGCTCAAGTGTGGCGAACCACACCAACTTCCACTGGTCCTGCAACTTCCTCAACTTCATCGACGTTGAGTCGTCGAAATTGTGCGAGTGAGATATGGATGACGTAGAAGCTGACGACGACGTAGTGGACGCGTTGTCTGTGACATCATTATCAGTTTATGAGTTTGTAACTTTAGTTTTTTTATTAATATTTACTCTTACACACACGATTAGCTGTTGTTTTATCTTAAATGAGTTTTTTTTTATTATTATACCTTCATTATTCTAATCTTACCGATGGCTGAGGACAGACTGTGGTCGGATTTGTTCCGCTTATTCATCGCCGTTATGACGTCATACTCGTGCTGAGCTTCCGCCAGTTGCTTTTGAAACTCTTTGTGCTCATCGCAAAGCCTGAAATGACAAGATATGGTTTTGTTTGAGCTGTCTTTATTTGCACGTAGTGACTAATTTAGTAGTTTTCTATTTACATGCTAAATATAAAAATCAATAAAACGCATATATTTCAGTAAGTAATAAAACCAAACAGATACCTGTCCAACTGATCATTTGGAATTCCATCCTGCTCATTGTCTTCTTTTTCCTTCAAATCTCTCGCCACATTGTTCAGCCACAGTTGGAACTTCTCCAGTCTCTCAACTTCTTTTCTCATCTCGTCTTTCTCTTGCTTCAGCTTCAGCGACAGATCGCTGTTCGACTTAGACGCCTGCACCAAATTTGATTCAGATAAATTTTTACCGATTCTAATTAAAAAAGATCTTATTCCAAAATAAAAAAACATAAGAAGCGATAATTTTGAGATAAAAATTAAAATTTATCAAGTACATTCTAAAAAGCCTCTAGGTATAGTAGGCTAGTATTAATGATGTATAGTAAAAAATAAAACTTGTAAATAACAAATTATAAAAAAACAATTTATAAATGCCACATACGTGGTCATAGCAGGTTTCTAACTGAGCGATCATTTCTTGCAACACGGGAATCGCATCAGGGTGAGAAGTTTCAATCAGCTCTGTTATCTGCTCATTAATTTCGAACAAATTTTCCCGCTCCTTCTCCAACTCTTCTTCGTTCTCCTCCCAAATTGTTTCTAGTTTCTGTGGAAAAAAGAAAATTTATTCAGCTACAAAAGTCTGCATGCACAAAACTTACAGTACGAAAATGTCTATGTCACAAAAAAAAGAGAATTGTGTTGCATTTGCATATTTTTGAATAATGAAACTTCAATTAAAATTCTTATAAAAACTGTTTTATGGTTTAAAATATTTTAAAAACTAAGGTAAATATTCTAAAAACTAATGCATCACTGGACTTAATAAAAAATTATTACAAACTGATATTTTATATAATTGCAATTGCAATGATACTTACCATATGCGGTTTTTTTTTTCAAAATACTTAACATATTTTTTAAGCTGATTTAATTTGAAGTAAGAAAGTCAATGTATAATAATTAACAACACAAGAACGCATACAAAAAAAAATTAAACAATAGTAATTGGAAGACAACTCTTATATTTTGAAACTGTTTTCTTGATTTTTGAGATAAACTAGCAACTTTATTTTCTAATTAAATACAGAAACATTATGCATTTCAAATTTAATTTAAAATTTTAAAGAACTATTAACTAAGAATTATAAAGCTAATAAATTACAAAAACACGACATTCAGCTTTTATTTGATTTATCAGTATGCATTGCTCTAAAACTAATTTAATTCAAAACTAAGTATGTACAATTACAGTATAAATTATATACAGCAGAGTCTACAGGGCTTATATTAAAAACTTCTACAAAAGATGCAATTTTCCAATAGTAGAAAACTTGCATACTGACTGCTAGATAAACTAATAGTTTTTAGATAATTTATTATGATGACAAATTATCAGCTACGTCACTACATGACGTCATACAACTACGGGTCTCACCGCAGCCAAGTTTTTCATTCCCAGGTCGGCTGGAATGTCTTCGTTTGAGTTCTGATGACGTCAGTAATTAAAAGCTTGGTGGTACAAAAGTTAAGTACAAAATATTTCATATATAATAAAATAACCAAAATTGAAATGTGCTGAAGCTAAATACTTTTGTCGATTAGGATATTAGTTTTAAAATTAAATATTAAGGCGTTAAAATCCGAGAATAAAGTTTTTTCGAAAAAAATTGAAATTGAATTAAACAATTATAGTCTGTATTTCGATTTTAATTTACGTAAGGTTTTTTTTTCAGTATGTGTTATATAATGAACAACTTGTAATCGTTTAGTCAAAACTTTAAACAAAATTCCGAACAGTTCTTACTCTTATAACGTCATCGTTGGGCCTCGAGCTAGTTATTACGTCACAGTGGTTGTCGTTGGTGTTAGTGAAGATGAGCATTCGTTCGACAAACTGGTCGTATTTGTGCTGCAAGCTCTGCGATTCCAACAAACATTTGTTCAACTTTTCCTGCCGCTGCTTGATGAGCTCTGCTACCACGTCCCATTTATTTGATAGACGCTAAACCAAAAAATATAGTTTTCAATGTAACAAATACATCATAGCTTGGCAAATATTAAAACACTAAAAAACAACTTTTAAATTTTTTTTTTAATTTAAATATCAAGTCTTAAACTTATTTCAAAAAAATCATCGCAAAAAACAGTAAATAATAAAGACTCTTTTTCGTAAGGACTAAAAAAATATAAACAATTACATACATCAACAGTGTCTCGGCACCACTGATCATCTTTCTTGTAATCTTCCTCAACCATGCTCCTCATCTGCTCCAAGTTCTCGCATCTTGTTGTTAGTTCACCAAGTTTCACCTAAACAAATAGTTGATAAAATGTTATTTTGTTAAGCCGCTAAATAAACACTTTGCTTGGATTTATTTACTTTTAATTCAATAGAAACTTGTGTATTGTACATTGATATAAAGTTATTAAAAATATTTTTAGGATAAAATAATTTACATGTTTAAAATCACTGGTTTTATTTTGTTTTGAACTTAAACTTGTTGAAATTAATTAAGAAAGGAACGCAGCTGATTCAATACAAACTCTCTATACTTAGTTATAAAGCGCCATACTCAAATACCTTGTTCTCGTTAAGGAGGAACTCCACAGTTTGCAAATCTCCGTTGCACCTTCCCTGAGATTCCAGTTCCTTCTGAGTGTTGTGCAGCCACGTCTCGATCTTCTCAATGTAATCGTACAGCTTGGAAGAAAACACCGCCCATTCATCCACGTCGTTGCGACTGTTGTTTGTTATGATAAATTTTATTGGCGTAACGTCTAAATTGGTGAGCAAATTATGATTTCAATTAAAAAAAACTAATGATATTTAAACTAAACAAAAACTACAGATGAATAAAAAAAGTTTATCATTTCTGTTAAGTTTCAACAAAATGAAAAAATAAAAATAACAAATCTTCAAAAAAAACCAACGCGGATCTGACATCATCTTGCATCACCTTCCAAGCGGTCTTCAGTTCGTCGATTCTTCCCTTCAGTTCCTCCCTGTCTTCTCTAAAGTGGGTTTTTCCCGACAGGTTCTTTCCCTCTTTCACAACTGACTCGTAATCGTTCTTTCGTTCCGCCATTTCGTCGACGACTTGCTGTTGTTAAATATGTTGATATAAGATTTAACAGTTGAAACATGTTAACAACCGTTTTATTTGAATTTTTTTTACAATAAATCTAATTAACTATTATTTATTGAAGAAACAAACGTCATGGTATGCAACGTAGTTGATTATGACGTCACGCTCAAGGCTTTCGGGCAAGCTGCAGTTTTCAATGACGTTGCGGCCTATCTGCTGACACCAAGCGATTAAATCATTCCGCTCGTCCTCAAACTGCAACGTTAAAATACTACTTGAAACAGTATATCACATCATTTACTGAATATGATTATAATTTTCGATTATAGAAACTGGAATTAAACTTTTAGATGATTAATTTTGAAAAATAAATAAAAGTAATAATAATAATGCAAACTTCTTGAATTTGTTTCAGCAAACTTGCAATGTTATTGAAATGCTCGTTTGAATCAGGCTCCAACTTTTGCCACCTGAAGTAAATAGCATGTGTTAATATATAATGTTGTATAAACATAATAAACAAATTGTAATTTTAAATATAACCAGATATTGGTTTATTACATTTGATATATTTAATATAAGTAATTGATAATAACTAAAGTGTTTTAAAACTTTCCTCAAAGTAGTATAAATTGAAATTTGAGTGTATAAAAAAAATTCTACTTGTAACATTTTAATGTATTTTTTAAGCATGAAATTATAAAAGTTATAACATAACAAGGTTAATTAAAAAAAAGGTTACCAAATATTATATTTTTTACATTATTATGTAATTTTACCCTAAAGAAAAGTCTCATAAAAAAAAGTACATTATAAAATACACAAAATAAAATGAAAATAACTTTTAGTACTATTATATTTAAAAAAAAACACTTTTCAAATGATAAGCGCTTTCGATTTTTTTTAAATCTTTAAAACCTTAGGTAGATTAAAGTAAACAAAATCTTATGAAAAAAAACATCAAGAACATTTCAAGTTTGAGTGTTTCTCGAAAACACTTCAACAAAAACACTTGAATTAGCAACAGCACTTAAAAGTGGAAAACAAAAAATAGACATGTGTAAATATAATAAAACTTCATACAACTTCAAGCTAATAATAAATTATATACTTAATTATTGTGTGCAGTTACTCATAATAAAATTAAAATAATTATTATCAAGTAAAACGTTAATGTTATTTACAGCAAAGTATATTTTCTAATATATTTTATACTTAAATAAAGCGTTCAAAAAAATCATTTGCATACCATGTCAAAAGTAAAGGAATTATATAACATATAGATATTAATAACTACACAAACCTTCCTCTGAGAGATACCATTTTATTTTTGACCGCAAGCGAGTCCTGTCTGCTGGCAAAGTATCTGATTTTGCTGGCAAGCTCGCTCAAATCTTCCAAATCTTTCCGCTTGTCTCCAATATCGTTTTCAAATTTCTGTTAAATTAGTATTTTTAACTGCACTAATTTCACTAAATTCAAAAATAAAAACATTTGCTGATATTTCGTATAACTTTTTATTTATTTCTATGATTACAGCTTTGAATAGTTAGTTACTCATTTAAAAAAATAAAAGTTTTTCCTTTAATTGAACTAAGTTTGTTTTGTTTTAAGTATTTAAATGTGTAAAACTGTGAAAAAATGTCTTCAGTAAACAAAGTTAGAACTTTTTTTGAATAACTTTACACTAATTAAGTTAGATTTAAGTAGCTCTACATTAAATTCTTTTAAATTATTTCTTTAAATAGCAATTTTAACCAAAAACTGTTTTTAATCATTTTTTTCCTACAAAATAAACCAAATATATATAATCTTCAATTTAGAAAAATCTATTTATTATCTTAAAAAAACTTCAGCTTGTAATTACTTTAAAGTAAAATGCTAAAACTACGCTCATAAAATTTGAAAAAATAAATTAATTTATCAAAATTAACTGTCAGATAACTTTTTAATCCTGTCTGTACAAAACCGCATTAAAAAGTAAGTACTTTATGAAACAAAGTTTTATTTGTGGGCAACTTTTCGGTACCATCAAAGCCGCACTTGTTCAACGTTTCGTGTTTGTTTATAGCTTCATAGCGCATAAAAAGCTCCTCGCTTAAAACCATTATTAGTTCAAGTTACTACTGTTTTGTACAAAGTTCAACAAAGTGTTGTACACCAGCCACTTTTTATTGTACAAAATAATTTTGAAAATTAATAGCATCACAAAAATTTTACTAAAATTTCATAAAGTTATAAAATTAACTTTCTTTAAAAACAAATAATTTTAGGTTGTTTATTTCTAGTGATAGTTGGTCAGAAAAAAAAAAACTATTTCAAACATATTGTACTGACGAAAACGCTCCCTTGAATACATAACTAAAACAACTTACAGTCATGTCATCATATCTATCCTGAAGATGTTCTTCCTGAACTGAAAAACTTCTTTCCACCTCTTTATTCAGGTAACTTTCAGCTCTGCCCAGCCACGACTGGAATGCTTCGAAATTCACTTCGAACTTTCTGCCGTCTTCCAAATACTCTTGAAGTTTCTCCTGCAAACTTTATGTTCTAAACCACGTAAACGATTTAATGAGATTACAAATTAAATGTCAATTTGAATTCCACCGTTTAAAATAAAATTTATGTAAAATTTCAGCTTAGTTTTTTTCAAAGACGCGCAAGGCGCCTTATCAAAAAATCTAACAATATTTTATTAGTATCTGAAATTTAATTGAACATTTTTATAAAGCTTTAGTATGTGAACATGTAATTACATCACACTCCTTTATTACACCAAAAACAAAAGGCGCTTGCTTCAAACTGTTTTGCGGTGTTGAGATTAAAAACTTTATGTAGTTACAACTTCCGACTTAAGTTCGCATCACCAGCTGTGTGTCTCGATCTAATGACAATTTGGCGGTAATATCAATAAACTTAAGCTGAAAGTCACTGGGACTTTAAATAAACACTTATGTCATTGTGGATTGGTAACAAGTTTAATTATTATTGTTCTCAGAAAACTTGTAGCTTAAAAACACTGATTTTAATTGAAAATAGATTTTAATAAACCATTGCGACAAACTAGACTGTAGATTAAAAGTGAGAAATATGCTGAACATACTTTTCTTTTACAGTTTTTTGAAAAAAATTTTACCATTGCTCTATGTCTATTTTATAATTTACAAAAAAAAAACAGACAAAAATAAATTTAGTCAATTTTTTATGTTTTAAACATAAGTAGTTTAGATATTAACCTGAAAACTAATTGTTAGGAATTGAACAAATTACTTTTAATGTTGCTTTGTTTTAAGATAAAACTATATAATAACTTATGGAGTGATATATAACAATAGTTTAAATTAACAAACTTCTGGTATTATTTAAAGTTAAACTTCAATGTTTCTTCTTTATCAATTTATTTTTTAATCATAAATGAAGAGAAAACCTCTAACTAACTAAATCATAAAACCAACAACTAACTGTTTATTTTCTATAAAACTATAGTTTTTAAGTTTACATAATTAAAAACCTTGTTCTTCTCAATAGTATCCACTATTTTATTGAACTCAGCGGCGAGGGGGTGAATTTCGTCGTCTTTTCCGTCGACGGAACCCATCACGCGGGGAATCCCATAGAGTGAAATTAACTCCTGTCTTTTGTCTTCCATTTCATTTTCCATTACCTTCGTTTGTTTGTTTTTATCATTTGTTTTTTTTATCTTGTTATTCTTTATTTGTTTATCATTAATTTTAATTAAAGACTACAAAGTAGTATATAATAGATTAAACCTGCATATTGTCCAGTTGTTCAAGAACGCTTGGGCACAACCCGGATTCCACCTGTGACGTCATAACGTCCTTGCCACGTGACTCGATCCACCTTGATAACTGGTTCTCCTTTTCCTCGAACACTCGCTCGTCGTCGATCTGAATAAATGTAGAAATCAAATTGCTTCATAACTAAACTGTATACAGTTTCAAATTAGCCATTAACTTATGCAGTAAACTATTGTCTTCTAAAAACAATTCTTTATTTTGATACTTATGAATACATTTTACAAAAAACAATCTACTTAAGTTTTCAAAGTTTACACTTGATGATTACTCTTTAAACTTTTCATTTAACCCTTGTACAGACTTAAAATATGACAAAACTAAAATAAATATTTCGATCCTCAACTTTATTATTTATTTATTTAGAAGTTATTTTATTTACTAAAAGTATTAATTATCTGTTATTACTTTAAGACAATGGTAAATTTTAAAGCATTCATATTTTAAAGTTAAGTATTGTTAAACGTAATGTTTGTTAATATATATATGTTATAATAATTTATACCCACAAAAAACTTTAAATATAATCTCGGAAAATATTTATCAAAGATTTTGTTTAGTAGCAAAACTATAAACTCTAATAAACCAAGTTTTATTGTATCGATATAACTAAAATTTTACAAGTTATTTTTATTTGTGTTTTAATCAAAATTTAGACCAGTTAAAAACAATTTAATATCATTAAAAAAGAAAATTATACTTATGATTTAGCTTAAAAAGTATTGGATTGAAAATTCATTCACGTTTAGGACAGATAAACTTTTTAATTTATTATTAAAAAATATCTCAAAATAATAAATTAATTACCCTAATAAATAACTTTATAGACATGAAATTTATATACCTAAAAAAATAACTGTTAAATAAAAGTACTTTGTCTAAATCGTTTAACTCTGAATGATATTTAAATACTTAAATACTATACATTTTGTTTAATTTTTAATATATTACGTACTAAAAAAAACCCTTAAATCAAAATTCATTGATTTAAATTAACTTCACCACTAACAAAAATGTAGTTTTTTAATTTTTTTAAAAAACTATTTTAAGCTTTATTTTTAAAGTTACTTTAACTTTTAAATTTATTACAAACTTTATAAAGTCAGTTTTTAGTACATCTCCACAATACTCATTGGCTAATAAGTAATTCAAAAACAAATAGAAAAAGAAAAAAAGGAAAAAACTTAAAAGTTAAACAAGCTCAAAATGAAAATAAGCACTCACAGATAAAAACAAATGTTTTATATGTAAATCAATATTCTGTTTTTCTTGTTTTTTATCACATAAAGAATTTAAAAAGAAAGAGCATGCTTAACAGTAGATTTTATTTTTCAATATTTTTTACTTTTTCTATAAACATGTTAGGTCACAACCTACTATAAAAGAATATTACAACTTCACGATTATTCATAATCAAAAACCTATAAGTTAGTTGTGGACAGAAACATCAAAAAAAGACTTTTTTTTAATTAAAGTACAAAGGTTAAGAAAATCGAATCAAAAAGATTTATATTACAAATAAAAACAAAACAAAAAAGTAACTTCACAAGTTCATAAAGCGCAATTATTGAAACATATCCGTGCATTTATTTCGTTTACAATACTTTCAAATAGACAAGTAGTTCATCATTTTTATAAAATTCAAATCTAAACCAGGTCTTGGTTAACTCAAAACAGAAAAGTTTGAAATTTATAGATGCAAAAAATACTAGCAAAATAACTGTTAAACTTAAAAAAAAATTAACAATGAAGATTTAAAACCCATAACCATGCTGAGAAACTTAAACTCTATGAATTTTTTTTTTTATTCTAGGAGTATGATATGTTTAAAGTTGCTTTTAACAAAAACTTTAGTCTTAGACATAATTTTAAAAAAGTCTCAAAATTTTAATATTCATATCAAAACTAATTTATTTTTAAGTGTGTATTAACTTGATAGTGAAAGGAAGTCTAAAGTTGTTGTTCAAAGCTTTACTTAATTGAAAAAGTATAAAAAGTGCCATTAGTATCAGACTAAAGTGTTAAAAGCAAAACAAAAATAAAGAAATTTTTGTCAAGTGGTTATTAAATTTCTTACCATTTCTATTTGAGTGTAATCCTGTGGTCAAAATTCAAGTTAAATTGTTTTGCTTATGTATGCTAAAATATTCAGTATATATTTCTTATTTTTATACTAGATATTGTAATATTTGATAGATAAGTACTCATTTAATTTTTAAATAAATATTTCAATTTAAACTTGGTAATTTATTTTAATATAATTTAACTAGTTTTATCTAAATAATGTAAAAATGATAACTTTTTACAAATACAAAACTCAAATTATTTTCACTTAAAACAATGTTTAAAGTGAGTGTTTAATAATAAAAAAAAAATTAAAACTTTTCTTAAAAGTTTTTGAACAAAAATAAATACATTTAAAGTATTTATACATTTTTTAATATCAAAAACATGAAATTTGCATGCACATTAACGCCCATGCAACCTACTTTTTTCATTCTGGCACTTTCCAGTTTTTCCTGTTGCAGTTTGCACACTCTAACAGTCTGCTTGCTCAAATCTTCGTACTTCTTAACAACTTCTTTCACCTTGCGAGATATTAATTATTAGTTTGTCATGCATTTAGTTTTCCATTAACACCATACATAAACTAAATTAATGTTAGAAAATGGTTGTTATAGAAAATAGATTAATTTTATAAGTTTGTTACAGGTTGTAGTTGTAATACATACAGTTATAGGTAATTTATTCTGATTATTTTGACAAGCGTAAAAAGAAAAAAAAAAGTTATCAATAAAAAATTAATAAACTAATTTTCAGATGATGTTTAGTAGTACAACAAAAGAAAACACCTGTTATTTTATTTATTTATTTAACATATCATTCATTAAAATTTCAAATACCTTCTTTTCAACCACTTCCATTCGCTTCCTGGATTCTTCTTCTGCGTTGTCATGGTTACCGGACGACAACGGGGGCGATGTTATCAGATAATACTTCCTCGCAAATCCGTCGTACTCTCCGGTTAATTGAAACATCAGACGGGACTTTTCCAATCTCGCGCGAACCTCGGATGCCAAGTTCTTTAAGTACAAAGTTTTTTTTTTCTAATTAGTGTTCAAAATAAAACTTAAGTAAATGTTCTTTTATGAAACTTGTAGAGTTTTAAAAAAAGCCAATATAAAATATAAATTTTTAGTTTACTACAAATAAATAATTAACTGTGGAAAAACAAAATAAATTTGAATTAAGAACTAACAACATTCATAGAACTATTTTTAAAGAAAAAAATAGGCAATGACTAGTGAAAGAAATTAATTTTTTTAATATTTTTTTTTTCAAGTATTAACTTTATGTCAAAACATTCTTATTTTAAAGTAAACAAAGGAAGTAGAGATAACTAAAAATAAACAAAAGTAAAAGCACATTAAAAATCGTGGGAAAAAAACTTGTTTCTTGAAAATATTATTTATGTTCACATAAAGTTTTTTGTAAAACATCACATTCCATTATGGTTAATCAATAGGAAAAACTTTAAACGGATTTAGAAATTTTTAGTTCAAGTACTGAAAAACATAGTTTATCATTTTAACATAAGTTCTAAATACTTAAAACACCAACTATTGTAAATCAACAAAAACATATGCTTTTATAATTAAGTAAGAGCTGAAATAAATCATTTCCAAGAAAAAATCTTTTAAGTCATTTAATTGCCGACAGAGTACACGTTTCATTATATCTGCGGTTTCAAAGCTACTTTATTCAATTCAAGAGCTATATCGGCAGTAAATTACAAATTACTTGCAATTTCGCCTGTGTTCAGTGTGAAAGTGATTGATGTCGAAATTATTAAATCATTTGATTACAAACCGCAAAGCAGAAATAATAAACCGCATGATTAAATTGATATTTACGCTATCTGATATACCTTTAGTGTGAGTTTTTTTTATAACGAAAACTATAACAACTAAAAACAAAATACACCATAGTTCAATTCACGTTTCAAGGTCTTAGTTTTTATGTATTACAGACATTTTTCAGAGGAATATATAAAGCTTGGACTAATTATACATCTTGGACTGCATCAAATTAAGATTAATTCAATTCACGTGTAGTCGTCACATAATTAAACATTGATTTTTTGCGTGCTTTAAAACTATACAAATAAAGCCTATATTCTGATTAGCGGATCGGAATGTTTCTAAATGTAATTTAAAACCTACTTTTTTAGATAATTATATTTAAATCACGTGAAATTAATTAAAATTAAACATTACTACAAAAATTTTTGCTAAAGAAATATTCACATAATTGTCATTAGAAGACATAACGAGTAAAAATGTAGTTTACGCAAATATCTTTTCAGACTACTTTTTCTAAATTGATGTAAGTTAAATAAGTATACAACTTTGCTTTTTAATTCTAATCTTTCTAATTATGATTTTGCCAGCGTAATAATTAATTAATTAATAGAACTAAATGATAAACTGTGTTTATAATTTTAATTTCGAGGAGTTTGATGATTTAATAACAATAAGAGTCTAAAAAAAGCAGTTTTTTTTACTAAATGTTTAAGCACTCAGCTTATAAAACAATCAAGTAACAAAAACAAACCTTCATTTTGTTGATTTCGTTTTCCAACACGTCACAATCTTCCAACGGCAACGCGTCCAGTTCGTCTATGACGTCATCGTCCTCAATTTTGTGAGAATTTTCCTGCAGCCACGTCACGTGTTCCTGCACTTCCGGTTCCAGCTGCTGCAGTTTTTCCAGAGCCTGATCCGCTAATTCGCTCCTGGTGAATTGTTTGACAATAATTGGCAAACTAAATTTTAGATTTTTAAAGAGAGTAAGTAACGTTGAACTTTTATAAATGTATTTATTTATTATTATAGTTTTGTTTAGTAAAACTTTATACTATACATTAATAAAACTATTGTTTAATTTCCTTATTTAAAACCTATATAAACAAGAACATTTTATGTTGAATTACAAAGTTTATAAACTATAATCTATAAACACTTGCTTTATTTAAACGATGCTAACCGTTTTAGATCAGGAAAACGTATGTTTAATATAAAATATATACATACCTTTAAGAAGGTTACGTTTAAAAACTAAAAAATTATGTAGTTAAAATTATCAAAAAATATTTTTTCCAATTACTGCTGATAAAAAATAGTTCAAAATAAAAAATGTTTAAAAAAAGTAAGTTAATTGCAAGCAACTCACAACTTTTACTCTAAAAACAATAAGTTTGCATGTAAAAGAAAAATTTATCTAAATGCATGAAAATTTAAATTTAAACGCATATCTAACCTTATAATGCAATTTGTATACTTGCCATCATACCACTAATCCAGTTAAACAAGAAAAGTAATAAAATAGAAAACCGTAAACAAGATTTTAACATCCTTATTAAATAATTATGCGGTTTGAAATTTCAACACGTGCACAAGAATTTAAATACAATTTTTAGATTAAGAACAGACTTAACATGCACTTAGCAAATAATTTTTATGTTCAAGGCTATGTTAACATAATACTGGCCTTTCAATTTCAATACTAAAAATTTAGAACTAATTACATTTTAACTTTATACGAACTTTTTAAGTATGTACGTTAAATTTTAGTTTTTTTGTAGATTTATCATTGCTTTTTTATACAATATAGTTATAGATGCAACACTTATAAATAAAACTAATTTTAAGTTTAATAACGCTAATAATAGTTAAACTCGAAGTCTATTTTTTCCTTAATTAATTAACTTACCTTTCCTTAGTTTCAGCCTTCAATTTGTTCCACTTTGCAACCAGCTTGCCCGCAGTCGCCTCGGGAGAAATTCTCACTCCGTCAATCACCACCGGAAGCATGTCTCCTCTGTTCGGAGGAGTCGGTGACGTCATAAGGGAATCGCTGTCGCCGCTCGTCGAGCTCGGAGTGGCGTGCTGCAGAACCCGCGCGTTTTTATCGGGGAATACCCTGTCTAATTTGTCGAAGTCATCCTTGGCCTCTTTGTCCTCCGTGAACTGTGACGTCATGAGGTCAAAGTGATGACGTAACATTTGCAGCCGGTCGACCGTGACGGGAAGCGAGCTGCCGTTCGATTGGTCGTCGTCGAAGTCGCGCGCCGCCGTCAAGTGGCTCTTGCATGCGGCAAAGGCTCGCAGCTGATTGGCCACGTTCGCGTCGTGCTCCCGCGCCAGCTTGCCATGTTGCTTTGCAACCTCCTCCCGCATCTCGTTGTACCGGCTGATGACGTCGGCAACCTGCGAGGAAAGGTCGAGTGACGTCATTTTTCCGCCGTTGCCGTTGAGCGAGTCGGCAAGGCGCTTCGACCTGCGCTTCTTCCGCGGCAGCTTCCGCTTTCTCCTTGCGCCGGCTTGCGACTGGTCGTCGCTTTTTCCGCTGGAGGACGAGGAAGATGAGGATTCCGAAGTGGACGATGACGTGACGGTGTGGTGACGCGACCTCCTCCTCTTTCTCCTGGTGCTGCGGTCATTGCTGACGATCTTGTCAAATTCCTCGCTCATGGCCGACACGCGCTTGTTCATGTCGAGGAGATCGCCCGAATCCGTCAGACGATCCGAGAGTTCCCACAACAATTTCTACAAATATATAATTTGATCAGTGAAAAACTTTAAATATATAGTTGTTTTTGAATCTTTTAATAGCAATAAATTGTTGAAATTTGCGGAATTAAGCTGGTTTTGTAACTGAGATATATATTAGGGTGATTATTTTTACAGCTACTTTTGATTTTCCTGGTGGAAAAATTTTTATGTTTTGGAAATATCATATAAAAACTCTTTTCAAAATTTTAGATGATTTTAAGAAACTTTCACCTTGGCACCAACCGATTTTATAAAAACCATCCCAATGCAAAATGTATGGGGTCCGAAAACTGCAACCTTGGAGTTTTAAGCTCAAATTTATTTTACATGTGGCTAGTTGTCACACCATGTGAATAATAATAAAAAATTAAAGAAAGTTTTATGGTGGAATTTCTTGTTTTAGAAAAAAAACTGGAAATTCAAAAAAGTTACAAAAAGTGATAAAAATTACCTAAAATTAACAAATTTGACAAAAAAACTTTCACAGTAAATTTTTGCATTGGGGTAGTTTTTATAAAATCGGTTGCCAAGGTGAAAGTTTACTAAAGTCATCTAAAATTTTGTACAGAGTGCTTTTATGATACTTCCGAACTTTTGTAAAGTTTTAGCACATTCTTTGTTTTTGATGATAGTTTTACCAAACTCTTTATTTTATATAAGCTAAGCTAAAACAGTTTAGACCGAAGTTTTTAACTCTTATAATGTGAGAAAAAATATTTACATGTACATAGAATAGATTTTAAAAACTTGTTAAAACATTGCTTAAATAATTAAGAAAACATAAAATTTAAAGACATTGTTGAAATCAATATACACTCTATCAATTTATCCGTGATTCTTTACAGTATCAAGTAGGAAAGAAACGTTATGAAACAAATTATATAACTTGAAAAATAATCATAAAACACAAAAATTATTTATAAAAGATCAACGCCACAAACTTCGGTCTTTTCTTTTAATTTCCTTGTCATTGAAGGACTTCTCTTCAATTTTTTACAGTTTTTCTTCTTACTGCTTTTGTTAACTTTCCCATTTGTTCCCGGCTGCGCGTCACCGCTGCCATCGTTTCCGTTTATGACGTCACTCTCGGAGTTTTCACTGTTAGATGACGACGAAGAAGAGCTTTTTACGTCATGGTTACCATTTTTTTTTGGGGTGGCGTTGTTGTTTCCGCTGGATTTTATAAAGTTGCACGTCGTTGAGTTTTCGTCCAGCCACTTCCGGTGCTTGGAAAGTTTTGAGACGAGTTCGCGTAAAAGCGGTTCAATTTCCTTCACCAGCTTCAATCTGTTTGTTGATTTTGTAAACATGTTTTTATAAGTTTTAAAAATCCCTATATAGATTAGCATTAGAATATTTCTTTGATAATTTAATTAAATTTAAAAAGATTTGTGTAACTTTAAAATAAATCATTTTAAAAACATTATTCACAACTCTCTTATGAACAAAACATTTAAAATAAGTAGTAAAAAAAAAAAATAACTTCTTTAGTATTAAAAATATGATACAAATAAATTACCTGTCAGTAGTTTGTTTCTTGCTGTCATTCCAACGATCTACGATTTCTTCTATTGTTACGTTATCGGGCAGAGGATACTCCTCATCGTTCACCGATGACGTATGATGCGGTTCGTACAGTGCGACCATTCGCTGCTTGTGATTAGGGCAGTATGACGTCATAGTGGAAAAAGTTGACTCACACACTGCTGTTTCGTCTTCGAGCTCCTAAAAAACACATTAAATGAATAAAGCATACTTTTTTTAATCTAGTGACTGCTGAATTTCATTTTTATTTACTATTAACCTTTAATAATTAAACATAAACTTTTTAATCATGTATTGACTCTTTCCAAGAAAATAAACTGGAATTAAGAGTAGTTCTAAGATAAAAAAGTATTCTAGATAAGTTTAATTTTATCTACAAAATTTGTGTTTTTCGGTAACACGACGCACGTGGTTTTCACACGAAGCTGCATTGCAGCAATTATCTGCTGCAATCTTGCACAAGTTTATCTGTAGCTTGGTTAAGAAGTTATTTCACAACTTTTAATGCTACTATATTTACGAGCGGAATACTTTTTAAATTTCGTAAACAAGATTTTAAAATGAATTGTTTTAAACTTTTATTTTTGTCTCAAACGTGTATAACTTTTAGGCATATCTTTAATACTTTTATAGACCATACAGACATAGGGAGTATAAATTTCTAATAGAAGACTAACTACTTTGATTTTAAATGACTGAAAAATAAACAATTAAAGTCTATATATTTCTTTAAAGATGTTTCTAGCGCAAAATCAAGATAGTATGTTGACTAACAGCACGATTTGGTTTAAGCTTTTTGATTAAAAGAGTGAGTGTAAAAATATTTAGTTTTAATGAATTAACAGATGAAAACTATCTAGTCATCTAAAAAACGTTTCTAAAACTTAAAAGTAGTATTGAATAGTCTGTTTTCGGGTAAACTAAAGTAAGAAGTAATTTTAAGAAACATTACTTGAAGCAACTTCTTCATATCTTCAACTCTGTCTACGTCAGCTGAAATGACGTCATAATTGTCGAGATTTCTTTCCTTGCTTTTGAGAATGAGGTAAGCTTGCTTGCAAATTTGACTCTCGCGTTTTTGAGCGTTCTCGCAAGTACTACTCAACTTTTTAACATTTGTATCCAATGACTTTAAAAGAGATTCGTATCGAGACTTTAACCGGCTAACCTGATTAATTTTCATATATCAATAACTATCATATTCTTTTAACATATAACAATTTAAAAATTAGACAAAAAAAAATTAAAACTGTTTTTATTAAGAGTTATAAAAACAAGTTTTTGAGCACTTAAAACTGTTTAAATTGTTATGCGTTATTTGTTAAATTACTAATAAAAACATCAACTTTGATAGGATTTTGCATTTAAACTTAAAAACGACAACTACTTATTTAAAACAAGCACTAACTTGAGAGTACAAATCCCGTTGTCTAGATCTGGAAGATTGT
Organism: Thalia democratica; assembly: GCF_965202585.1. NCBI lineage: Eukaryota > Metazoa > Chordata > Thaliacea > Salpida > Salpidae > Thalia > Thalia democratica. Next base: position 69,766,215 of record NC_139165.1, read on the forward strand.
TCGCACAAATCGTCCAAGTTGTCCGAAACCAAGCTCATCTCGGGAATTCCGCTGGCGAACTTGTAACACTCCCTGTCGTAAGATGAAGCAGTCTCTTCCAAACAACCCGTAACCTCATCTAGCTTCGCACATTTCGACAACTGAAGCTCCACTTCTTCTTTAAATTCCTAATGAATTTTATAAGTTTTATTTTGGTTTATAAAAATTTGTATTACAAGATTAAACAAATTTAATATAAAATTTTCATTTAGAATATTTTATTCAAATCAGGAATTTAAAAAAAATACTTAGCTTATAATGTAACAATTAATTTATTACAAATATAACATATAGTTAAACAAAATATAGTTAGTCAATGAATCAACAAAACCTTCAATCTGTTTGTTTCTTCAGCTGTTTGAACAGAGTCGACCTTCGTAACATGGGAATCAACGTGCTTCACAATAGAACATCTGTCCTGGTTGTTTTTTATCCACTCTTGATGATCTTCAATTGACGATTTGAGTTGCTCTATTTCAATTCTTCCTTCTCCTAGGCATTTTGTTCTGAAAAGTCAATGTCTATATCTTTAACAGCTTGTAATAAAAAATGTATTTGCAAACATACGGTTAATTTAAAAACTTATTTTAAAAATTATTTTAAACTAGATTAAAAACTATTTCAACCAATAAAGCAATCACACCGAAGTAAAAAAAGTTTATTAAACTAATTTAAAGCAATTAACTTTTTTTTTAATTATACGATACAAAAACTTAAAAACTAATTAAATTATAAAAAACAACACCAACATTAAAACTTACTTTATTCTTATCATTAATATAGTTGTTGTAGATTTTTCAAATCTAACCTGGGTTTAAACTGATTTCTGACGACAGTCCACCGTTCAACCAGCTCTTCGACCGACACAACTATGACATCATCATCTAAAATGACGTCATCAATTAGATGTTGTATGTCGAGTAGCCTCATTTGCATGTTGTCGTGGTAACGCTGCGGTAGTTCTTCTTCAAATTTAGCGTCGTTAGCTTCAATCTCAAGCTGTAATTTCTGTAAAATATTTCTATAGTTGAAATAGCTCTTATAATTAATTACTTAGTTTACTGTTTAGTAGTTATAATTCAGATAAATTTCACATACATTTGATTTTCAGGTAAACATAACCAAAAGTATTTTTTTATCATGTATAATATTTGATCAGAACCTTTTTGTCTCACACACCTAACTTATTATATACATCAGTATCAAAGGAAAGACATTTATAGTAAATAGGAATTTTTTTGATAATTTGAAACAACAGTAAAACTTTTCTAACTTAAGTTTAGTGTTGTTAGTACCCAATTACTAACTGAATTACCAAACTTATTTACTTTAGATAATAGACTTTCAAACTTTGAGCTGAAGTTAGTCTTAAGACAAACATCTATATAAAAACATTGAATAAAATTAGTTTTAAGTTAACAAAGTATCTTCTTTTTTTCTTAACTTAATTATAAAAAAGTTCTGATTTATTAGGAAAATGATTTTATTACTGCTACTTTCTTATAAACAATAAATAATTTTAGTTAATTAATATGTTAACTTTTTTAATTCAATTTCAGGCTTAATATACTTCTTTTTTGTTTCTATCGCTAGATAAATATAACTTACAAAAGAGTAGAAAATTAAATGGCAACAAACAAATACTTATACTGCTTATTGACAGCTGAATCTATGATTTAAAACATAATCAGCTAGCTAATAATAGCATATCAATACTAAAGAGGTTGGAAAATTTTCAAATTAACTACAGCTGTTTGTTTTATTTTTTTGAAAACTTTTATTGCTTGACAAATGCTTGTTATATTTCATTATATATTCTTAACTTATTACAAATTAAAGTAAAATATAATATTTTTCTATAGAGTGTTATTTTTATACTTTAGTTTGTTGCTACTTATTTTATTTTAAACAACAAAAAATATAATGCACTTAGTAACAAAAAAAAATTTTTTTATAAGTAAAAAGTATAGCAAAAAATCGATTCTAATATTTTACTAAAACGTGACTCATAGACTTAACTTATAGTAAACATATACTTGGCAACGATGTTTCAGAAGTTCATATTCTAACAATTATACTGTTTTTTTTCTACTTAAGCATTAAAGACCAAACATACATTGAGTGCGTCCAAGTATTCGTCCAGCCTTTCTCGTTGGCATGGAAACGGCAGGCAGTCCACCAGCGCCTTCTCGCAGCTACGCAACACTCGATACGCGTCACTGATCAGCATGACGTCATGAGATTTTGCGTCATCCAGTATTTTTCCCTTACTGTCGAGTTGCAGCTGCAATTGGCTTCGAAAATTTTCGTGGTCAACTATCAAGGTTGTGATCTGAAATTTGTTTGACATAGAATATTTTTGTTTTCAGTTTTAAACTTATTTTTAAATTCTGAACATTCATTTGGCTAACACTTGATAGATCATTTGTAACAAGAACTGAAAAATAATTTAGTTATTAATTATGTTTTAATTATGTATAACCATCATTGGATGGTTATTAATTATGTTCAGTATAAATTAATATATTTGATTTGTTTTCAATAACTATAAAAACTCTACAAATTATAACTTATTTATAATAATTAAATCTATGAAAAGTTTAGTAGTAAAATCGTTACCTTATTTTCTACTGGCTTGTATTTTTCAGCAACTTCATCAGGAACATTTTCCCCGTCATCAATGACATCATTGTCGTCATGGAAACGAGCAGCAGCTTGTTGAAATTGGGCGAAGTTGTTTCGAAGATTGCCTTGCTGTTTCAACCGAATCTCCAAAACAGACTTCAATTTCTAGTATTAAAAAATAGTTAGATCAATAAGATACTAGTTTCCAAAGACAAGAATCATATATGTGCTTTTTACAAACAACATAGTCAAATTTATATATTATCAAACATGTTTAATATAAATTAAAATTTTAGTTTTTCATATGTTTTCAGCTAATATTTGCAAAAAATTGGTTAAGGAAAAAATTATGTGGAATTGATCAGAGTACCAATACGTCTTCAAGATAATTTCAGACCCATATCCGAATACTATAACATCATTTCAATTCAAGAATTAATGCGACGCGGCTTGTTTATATACGCGTCAGTTCATAGTGAAGTTAGCATTTGTGGTAAAAATGATAGAGTTTGATAAGAGCTAACGCGAGAGAATTTTATTTAGTTAACTTTTTTTAATTGTGTTTTTTTTTAATAATTCAAAGTGCTAAAAAAACAACCATTTCTAATTATTAATTATTGAATATTAAACAAAATTTTAGCGGTGTTTGATGAAACATGAAAAAAACTTTTAAAACATATTCTACTGCTAAAAATTAAGTAAAAATAATTATTATATTGTTCTAATTTTATTCATAGTAACTATAAATATTTTTTTTACCTTATAAAACTTTATTCATTTATTCACTTAAAAACTGTTTAATTAAAGAAAATAGTTTCAATACAAAACTTATACATATGTTACAGTCACATATTAATAATTAATATAAAGAAAACTAAATAAAAGTTTATAAGTAACTCAAATACACCACTACAGAAAATACATTTTTTATTTTTTTTTTGTAAATGTCCACCATGCATTTAAGAGGTGAGAAATAGAATAAAAACAATAACTTAGCAAACAACCTAGACAAACGAAATCCATTTATTACATAATTGATATTTTTTATTTTAAGCTGTATAAAAACTATAAGTTCTAAAATTAAACTCATAATTTATTAACAAAATTAAAATATGCACGGTAATCTTTTAAATTATATACTCTTTGCCACTAGAATCTCAATAGTACGTAATAGAAAAAAAATTAAGAACTTTTCTAATATTAGATATCTCAAAATTTTGTGACAAAAATATAATTTAGTTTATAATATTTGTCATTTTTACTGATACATATATGTTAGTGTATTAAAAACTATGTTAAAAACGTGTGTTAAAAACAAAAAAAAAATTGAAGTAATCTGTATTAAGTAACAAAACCTTTATCTCCTGAACAGCTTGGTCCAGTTGAATCGGATTTGTGACGTCACAGTTCGTGATGCAACTGACGTCACTGTTTTCATCCAGCCAATTGCGATGCTGATCGACTTCTCCGTTGATGAAGAGCAACTTTGCTCGGCAAATCAGCAGGAATTTGAGCCTATAATAAATAGTTATTATAATGTGTTAAAAAAAAAAAATTTGTAGAACTTTATTTACTTAAGATTAAAAATATGTGTTTATTTTTCGCATAGATATAGCTTTTGTCCCAAAATTAAGAAATAAAACTTTTAAAGTGTCACAAATAACAAGCCTTTAAAGAGATTTTTTTGTTTCTTAATTGCTTATTTTTATTTTCATAACAAGTATCTACACTAAACTAAAGATTTAGACTCGTTAAAAGTCAATGTTTGATCTTTTTAACATACTGTGCATAAAAAAAAAACCAAAAGTTTATTATAGCTATTTACAAGCAGTAAAATATCTTTATTTAAACAAATAAGTTAAAACTAACTTTTCTTTAGTGTTTTGTTTAGCATGCTGCCACCTTGTATTAATTTCTTCTATTGTCGTCTCCATTTCGTTTTCAGGAATGACGTCACTAACTGTAGACGTCATCACCTGACGAACTGTCATGTTGACATCATGAGGACATTTGTCCAGAAGCGATGAAAAAGTTGCTTCACTCGAAGGTATTTCTCCGTCGAGGTCCTTAAAACAATTAAGTTAATAAGCCAAACAAAAATTACTAACTGATTAAGTTATACTTCAAAAACATTTAAATTTCTATGTGTACATTTTAAAAGATCTCTTTTAACGGTTAATAAAAAAAAAGTTTATAAGAAAATAAATACAGAATTATAATTAAATACGATATTATATATTTAAATTATAAATATGTACGATAAAATATATACCATACTACTAATAAACAAATCTTAAAATAAAGTTTTACTTAAGTTTGAATGGAAGAAAACCTTGCACTACAGACTTTAAGATCAACATAAAAAAATAGCTTTTTTTTTTTTTTTATTTTAGTTTCAAGTGCCCTAAAATTTATATTTAACCTATAGCAACACTTATTTTACATAAAACAGACACTACTTTACAAGTGTCTTGATGTTTTATGTACCAAGGCTTCCTTAGAGTATTGTAGTAATACACATTTAAAACAAAAAGTAACCAAAACAAGTTAGCAAACTGCAAACTTATTTTTAAGCTCTAAAAATTGAAACACTTTAGATTACTACTTTCGAAAATATTTGTTCCTAAACAAAATAAAATTTTCCAAGCTATATACATCATCCAACCTTGAAAAGTTGTATTTGCTCCTCAATGCCTTCCACGTGAACAAAGGTGTTCTGATTGTGAATCGACTCGAACTTTAGCAGAATTTCGATGGAGGACAAGCAGCTCGACTGGCGGTCACGGTTCACCGAATCCTGGATGTCTTTCCTGAGTACGAGTTCGCTGGACGCGTTCGTGCGTAACATGCTCAATGCCGACAGGATCTCGTTGGGCTGCAAGATAATAAATATTTGTATACATTATTTTTAGATTTATGTGCTAAAAGAATTATTTAATATTGAGAATGAGAAAGAACTTAAAGGTATAAAAGCGAGTCTGGTAGAGATTGAATTTTAGTTAAGTATAACATAAACTTTATAGAGTAAATTTATGATAGCATATCAAATTTCTTGCACAAATAAGGACATAACATTAGAATAAGTACAAAATACAATTTTTTTACCCTATATAACAAATTCTATACAAAGAATGATGGTAGTTAAAAAGTGTTTTTTCAATTAGAAATGTTATTTTACTTAGTTACAAAATTTTTACAAATGTGACGATCTTTAAAATGTAAAGATAAATAGGCTAATCAAATTTGTTTCATATGAGATCAAACAGTTTAAAACAATAATTTAGATATTTGTAACAAAATAGAAAATTGAAATCATTTTAATAGATTAAAATAATATTGATAGTGTAAGGTTTGTCTATTTCAACATAGTAATAAAATTTTCAGTTTTTTTTGCTTATCATCTTCAGTAAACAGCTTAAATCAAGCAAAACAAAACTATTATAGAGTAACGTTAATGTTATTTCAAAAACATTGTCGAAATTTAGGGTGTGAGGGTGATAAATCACTTCCTATACAATATGCTATTTAAATGTGTACGGTACAATAAGAAACTATAAACAGTACTATTTGTGGAGAAAACAGCTTATTGTTTGCAGAAGTTTGAAAAAAATAATGCTTGACATTCTTTATTACTCAGTATGTAGTTTAACAAGTTTTTATTTTTTGCAAAAATTTAATTTGTAGTGTGAAAATATTTTATTACTCTTTTTTGCACGGCTGTATTTCTTTGGTTGCATTTTCTTTGGTAACCATCGTCATTATTCACAGTGACGTCATAATTACGAGCTGCAACATTGAAATTGGCACATTTAGCAAACAAGTCGTCACATTTTCCTATCATGGCATCACAGTCATCAATAATGTTTTCCAGGGACGTGACGTTGTCATCAGTTCCGGATTGCGAAGTCATCGAATCGTTGAAGCGTTTATGGTTGACGTCAATCCACCGCTGATACTCGTCACATTTCGTGGTAACGTCATGCAGAATTTCACGTGCCTCGTGTGAAAGTTCCAATCTGAATAAATTTAAAAGTTATATTCAAAAGCATGAAATACATTAACTATTTAATTTAAACATAGAACACAAAGCAATATAAATCATAACATTGGTATTTTGGTAAAAAGACATAATTTAGACTATATAATAAAAAATCTAACTTTTTGTTTATTTTATTCTTTATTTTTTCATGCTTCTTAGTGACGTCATTTTTACCAATGTCACCAGTTGATTCGTCATCGGAGGAAGATGACGACGAAGTTTCTTCACCAGGTGACGCAAGCGGAAGCTCCTTCTCAAGTTCCTACGATTTATAATAAGTTTAGATAGGGATAAGTGTTAAAATTATAAAAGTCTTTAAACAACAGATGAACTTCAAAACGCACTTTCTGATTAAATACAAATTGAATAGGGGTGTATACTTTATTTTGTAATCTTAAAATTTGGCATACTATTTGTACATTTGTTTATTTCATCCTTTAGCTGATTTGAAAAGCTTGGGTTTAAATAAAAACTGATTTGTTTTTTAGGTGTTCTACTACAAAAGGTTTCAAACAATTAAGCAAATAACTACGCCATAAGAGCTATTGTGAAGCTTTTAAGTTGTTTATTTAGTTCAATCGTCGACATATTCAATAAAATCACAAAAGTTTAAGCTGGCAAAAATTCTCAATTCAATATCAAACTTTACTTAACTTCATTTTTACTACAGAGATATTTGAAACTCAGTACAATTTTGAATATTAATTAAAGAAAATGGTGTAATTAATTTTTTTAATACAAAACCTTTTTATACTAAAAAAGTTGATTATAAAGTGTATTTTTTTCAGTAAAATTAACTATTTAAACTAAACAAACTCAAACTTAAATAAACAGTCATAACATTATAAAAATTTTAATTCATATGCTATACATTTAGATTAAAGAAATGAAATTTTATAACTAAAAATAATAACTTACTAGAATAAAAATTTGAAAAATAATACGTTGAATGTTTAAAAAGTTTTAATATTCTATGTTTAGTTTAAAAAATCGGAGAAGCATGAAACAAAACTGGTTAGTTTATAAGCTTTAAACAATAAATGAACAAAAAATAACTCTAATCCTATTTACTTAACTTACACTTCAAAACAATTTGATAATAATAAAAATGCAAACTAACTTTGAGTCTTAATATTTGGTTGCTAATTTCTTTGGGTGTTGAAGCCATAAATAAGTCTCCCAAACTATTTTCTTCAAATTTATTAAGTTTTTCAACTTTTTCATTTCGTTTAGCTTCCCTTTTCTTTTTCTTGTTTAACCTATTTTTAATATGATACTTTCACATACTATTTATTACTAGGTATAAAGTCTTTACGTTTTATAAAAATAACTGACTTTTTAAAAAGCTGCACAATTTTTGATCTAATATATAAGTTTTGTATGGCTTTGAATACAAGTAAACTACAATTTTAAAAAAATAATTTGGAATTATTTCAATAATTTTTTAAGGAAACTTAAGTGGCTACAAAAATACTTATTTAGTATAACCTATTGAAATCATAATACAAAAACGTCAAAAAAATACCAACCTAGTAGCTTGCTGTTTAGCTTTTGAAAGAGTGATGGAACAGCTAGACTTGAGTTTATCGAGTTGTTGAGAAACATCCTTCAAATTTTCATGACAGGACTGAAAGTTTTTGTTTTCTTCCTCATTAAGATTTTCATCATTTTGGTCTAGTTTACTTTTTAAATCGTCTAATTGTTTTAGCTTCACTTGTAATTCTTCTAATTCTTTCTATATTAATAATATGGTTATACTACCTGCTTTGTATATGTTTCTTATAAGTTTTTAAAGTAAAAAATTGTTTTGTTTTATCTTCAATTCAAAGAGTAAATGTCGTCCATTTACTTCATGAACTAGCGTAAACAACTATTACATGAAGCAAAGTTGTAATAACTATATGTAACATAAAAAGTTGTTTTAAAACTTTTTTAAATGTAAACAGTCAACCTTCAAAAATGTCGTGCATTGAAGAATATTTTGGGTCTACTTAATTTAATTAAATCTAAGTTGTTATATAATAATTTTTGTTTACATGCATATCTTACAAACTTATTATATATTAACAGCTTTTAAAATTAACACAATAATAAAATTAAAACTAAACAAGAAAATTGTTGCAGTTTTTTTAATGTTTCATAACACAAAATATTTTCTGTGCACTATACAAGTGCATGTCAAAAAAATTTAAAAAGCTAGTTTTTGGTTGTAGTTATAATTATCTTAGCTAGCTTTGTATGAAATTACTTAACCATCCGGTTTGGAGTATTAACAAAATTTTTGGCCACACTGAACTTATTTGAAAAATAAACATAACACTTAAAATTATGACAAGATATTTTATACTCATAAAGCCAATTTTAACGATCTATTTTTAAATAGCGTTCAGTTGTTAAACAAGAAATTTAAGATTGACATCAATAAACATAAAAACAGCCCGAAGCAACGGTAAAGTGTAATGGTCACACAACTTTTTCAAGGTTTTAATGGAAAACTTGTGTTTATTTTTTTTTATTTAAGTACGCCCATTTTATTGAAACTTTCCAACATTTGTAAGCTCTGAGTAAATATTAAACGCCTATGTAAAGCACGTCGCGATTTAATCTAGTAAAATTACAAAAAATTCAGAATTTAAGCAAGTAGCCTACTGTTTAAACATTTAACTTTCGACGAAAGTGTTTATTCTATCCACCTGAGCTCAACTAAAGCCTCAAAGGTCTGCCTTATAAGGTTACTAAGCGTTTTTAAGAAAACTGCTAGCAATTATGACGTATCGATTGCTTGTTAAGTGACGTGACAAGACATACAAACAGTTTTCTATCAAAAAAACTAAACTTTTAAAAAATAATTTTACTCATTGAACGCTTATAGTTTAATTTTATTATTTTTACCTTTATGTTAGCAAATGCATGTTGTTTTTACCTATACAAATATTTTTTTAATGTTTAGCTTTTCTAAAGTTCATACTTATTAGCTAAAAGTTATTAAGGTTTCATGCTATTTATATGTATACATACATAAGCATAGTTATTTTTACAGCATAAATCTTTACGCTTTACCGCAAGTTATATTGTGAAAATTCATCGAAGCTTTAAAAAAGACACCAATCCAAGGTTTAAATACAGTTAATACCATAGATTAAACTAGATTTATTACTTCACCATATTGACCACATTCTATAAACAAACGTGATTATGTTCAACTTTATACCTGCTTGCAGGTGCCAGCGAAAATACCAGGCATTTTGTCAGAATTAAAATATTATTTTACACATATTAATCTTAAATTGAATCCATATAAAAACCAAAAACAAATAGATATTCGACTGCAAAACAAAAATTTGAATAAAAGAATTAAAGTATGCAGAGTAAAAATAGAACTTAGAAAACTATTTTAACACTAACACAGATAGCAAAAACACACGCATCCAAAGCAGCTGTTATGGCGAACGCCAGAAAATACGAGAAGAAAGAAAGCTTTCCTGTATTAATTATGTTAAGTGAAGGCCGCGGCAGCGACATAGGAGAATACCAGCAACTTTCTGTACAGCGACGCAACAATGAATTTCTCCAACTGCTGGTTAATTTTCAGCAAGTTATGATCACTGTGACGCAGGAGAAAAGCGTTGATGGGGCTTCTACCTGGCGCTTGGATAAATATTTCATTAGTTCAGTTTATAAGCAAGAGTTCATTTCACGCTGTGGCCAACGGCTTCTTTCGTTTGTTAGCAGCCTTTTATCTTGCTTTTTGTCTGCTGAGCCCACTTGTCTGCATGCAGCTTTGTGGTTTATCCGAAAGATTTTGGGAACAAATAAAAAAGAAAAGAAAACAGCTTGAATAAAGCTGATCGAGATTGACTGAATTTTTATAAGATAAAATTAAAAAGCACAGAGTGTGGTACTAATTAAATTATAATAATATATAAAGGTCAAATCAAACGCAATTATAGTGTCATTGTAAAGTTTTACAACCACGTAAACTTTTTTTGTAAGTTTTAAAATAAATATATTTTGTTATTATTAAATTTTTCAAGCAATATCAAGGTAGAAGTTTTAAACTTGAAGAATAATTTGCAATAAAAACACTTCGTTGTGATTAAAAAACACGCCCTAAAAAACAAACAAAGTAACAAAACGTACTAATTTATCTTTGAGTTCTCCTTGCTGGAAATTATTCAGTTTATTTTTTATTTCTGTGTATTTTTCTTCACATTTAGCGGCAGCTAATTCTTTATCAAGTTGCTCGCTCGAATTTTCTTTAAGCCAGTCAGAAAGCTGCTTGAGCTCGAGCGAAAAACTTTCTATTTTTAGCTTGTATTCCTGAATAAAAATACTTAATGTTATCTAAGAATTTTATTTTCAAACTGACTGCCAAGACTTAAAAACTAAACTAAAATTGATAAAAAATAAAAAGAAGTGTAATGTATTGACTATTTAAATTAAAAAATTTAATTAATGACAGCAAAACTTTGACTTGATAAAATACCAGTTGTAATTTTTTTTCAAAGAAAATTTAAACAAAAACAAACTTCTAAATATGTAACTTTTTGAGGTTTGACAGGAACTTCGGGAAATTTTTCGAAGAGAGCTGACACATACGTCACAATGGAACGTTCATCTGGCGTTTGAAGTTCGAAATCTGAAAAAAAATATTGATGGATTTACTATCACTTTAACAAATGTTTGAAAACTACATTTTTTTGATCAATTTTTTGCCATAAAATGAAGCTCAAAAAAACTCAAGAACAACTGACAATTTTAACAAATGCTTAAGTCAGTCTCTACTTATGAATAAAATAAATAGTTTCTACTCATTATTCTACTTTCAAATGACATCTTTGAACACACAAATTATTCACAAACTATTATTAGCTAATATCAACAAGTAGAATTTAAATAATTAAATGTTAAGCTTTATAACAAAATAAAAAGTTGTAAAAACTTGATAAAACCTTCAGGGTCAAGCAGCGCTTCAACGCCCAACTCTTCTTCAGCAATTTTGAAGGCGGATTTCAAATTTTCGTAGTTTGTTCTCTGTTGCACCTCACGCATGTCTATCAGGTCGGGCCTGATTGTATATTCACCTCATTTAAACAATTTAGTATATAGATTGTTAAACTTTTATCATGTAAACTTGAATTAAATAGTTTATTTCAGTAGAAATTTAAAAGTATGGATGGCAATATTTAAAATTTTTATGTTAAGTAAAAGGCAAGGTAAGTTTTTTTTTTATGATTAACAAATATATACTAATAGTAAACATAATTCTTTATTCTTTATCAGTTGTACGTTCCACCACTTTCAGTTAAGCTAAAAACTAGCAATTCAAAAACAGGGTAAGCATAATTTGAAAAAATAATTATGATTTAAAACCTTAAAGTTATCAAGACATTCAATATTTATTAAATGCGGTAAGTAAACAACTGTGTTCTAAGTTTTGTAAACAAGGTTAAAAACTACCAAACATATGAAAACAAACTTATCAGCTAAATAATTTTATGCATCAAAAACACAAGCTTTTTACAGTAAAAATATAACTTGAAATTTACTTATCAAAAATTAAACGAAAGATCTATTAATTTAAGAAAATCATTTTCAAACGCTTCTATAAAATTTTTAGTTGGAAATTAGTAACGAATGTTTTGTAAAGTTCAAAAAAATACTTATTAGTAGATACTAACAGAAGTTAGTAACACAGAAAAACTTTTTCAAACTTAAAACGTAGGAAATTTACTTTAAAAAGCGTTCATTACATGGTTAAATATCGAACTTCTTATTAAGAGTTGAGAACAAGTAACATTATAAAAAAAGGAAATCTATTTACTACTTATCTTACCACTAAAAATAAAAAAATCAAACGTTTTTATAAGCAAGTTAAGCATAAGTACAACAGGCAAAATACAACTTTCATACATATATTTTGTCTGACCCTTGCTATACAATACAATTAGTTTATTTAATTTAAATTACCCATTTGCAGAATCGTGTCCTTTTTTTCTGCAATAAAAACTTTAATTTATAAGTTTGGTCAACATTTTGTACCAATTTATTTTTTCTTTTGTGCTGTTTAAAATACATGTGAATATAGCGAAACTTTAGAAATTTATTTATTGAATTAAAAGATTTAAGTGCAATAATAACCAGCTAGCTAATGTTAAACTTTTTTTAACTACTTGCTAGTAAAGTATTATCAAACAAACAAGCATGACTTAAACAGCTAATTTCTTAATTTAAATACCTACTATTTAAAGTTCAAAATAAACAAAACACGTGAACATAAAACACTTAGCTTTAATTTAGACAAATAATACACGCTTGTATCAGTAGCATTGTTAAACTTTACTTAACTTAATTAATTCTTGATAAGTTAAGAAATATTTTTAGAAGTAGTACACTTGTAATCAAATTAAAAACATAAGATGAGCAAAAAGGTGCAAATAATTCTCCATAAAACCGCAGTAAAAATTTTATCTGCAACATTAAGTGGAAGACTTTGTGTCTAAACCACGAGAAAAAAGGCTTAGCGCTTGGAAATTATACACCGAAAATTCATTTCATTTTCCGCAACAACCCTGATGAAAATCTCACCTGTGTCTGTTGATGATGGCGTTGAAAACCTTGCCGTCCTTCCAGCAAGTGTGAAAGTTGTTCAACTTGATGTCATCGTCCTCAACGTGCTTCTGCGCCCACATGAGCAGACCCGCTTTCGCTGACAACTCCTTTCCATCGTCGTCAGTCACTACTATGTCTTCTATCTGCAATTATTTTTTGTTAAGAACTGGCTCTTATCCAGTGAATTTTTTACTTAAAAATTTAAAAAGCTTAATTTTTTAGTGACTTTTCGATCCATAAAAAAAAACAATATTCTTCAGAAGCTGTATAAGCTTAAGTAATACTTATTTTTTAACAAATTTTATTAAAGTTAAGTACAATGTTATATTGTTCATGTGTTGCATTAACGGTTTGTTTTAAAGTGAGTAGCTGCAGTTTATAATTACAATCATAAAGTACATCTCGCTTTTGTTGAATAAAGCAAGTAATGTGATATTAATGTATATTCCAATACACTTTTTTCGTTAGAATGTTTATAAGAAAACTATTATAGATAACTTTGAATATTCTTATCTCGCTTTCGTTATGTTTAAAAAATACTAATAGTGAAAATAAACAACATTATAATTAATTTTTGGACAAAAAAAGATACAACTAACCGTCAAAAAACCAAAATATACTAAACTATTATGCTGAACTTAAAACTTTAGTTCTAATATAGTAACATCAAGAAAAGAAATACGTAGCTTAATGTATCCAAAACACAGACGTTTGCTTTTTTTTATTTAAAACTATTTTTATTGTTAGGAAGTATGCACAATAAAATGTAAACTAAATAGTAAATGTTTAACTATATAATACTTTTTTAATAAGCAACTAACTTGAAGTGAGAGAATAATAATCCATATGAGACCTAATGTCAGTTTGGGATTTCCATCGACTATATCATCACTACGTATGTTAACTAATTTTATCTGTAATTAAAATGATTTGTTTTTTATGTTCAACGACAAAGTTAAAAAACTGTTTATTTTAATTTATATTCCTTAAACTACTATACCTACTAAATACAGACATCTATCTGATAAAATTAATTTTAAACAACATTTAATTTGTATCCAATTGATTAAAAATATTAGGATATTAAATATCAAAGAATCTAAACTAGGCTTTTAATTTAGAAACTATGTAATCAAAGTTTACTTGTTTAGTAAAAATCTTTTTTTAAGCTTTTAAAACCATAAAGTTAAAAACTTACTTTTATTTTGAAAATTCTTAAAAAGTATCAACTTACATTACATCTGACTATCTAAGTTAGAACTAAGTGAAGAGTTTACTTTCAGGAAAACTCATCAAACGCAAATATAAAAGCGCAAAGAACAACTCAGCTCACCTGGCGGCTTTTGAGGTAGTCGAGGGCGTTCCTGACGTTTTGAAGATGATGAATTCGCATCAGTCCGCGTTCCCGTCGCTACGGAAGCAAAAATATTAACATAAAGATCAATCGAGCAGCAACTTATGGTAATTAGCAACACGTGCTGCAGACGCGTGCCCATTCAGGCGTGAAGATCAAGATTATCGAGCTTGCGGAAGTTGTACGGATTATGAAAACGTGACTAATTTGTGTGTGAAATATTTTGTAGTAACAAAACTAAAACTAGAAGTCTCATATTTTTTATAGGTCAAACCAGGTAAGTTGACACCAGATTCAAGCACTAATTGTAGTTTTTTTTTTTACTTTAGCAAGAGTAAAGTTAGCATGTTTTCAAGGAGACGCAATTAATAGTTTCAACTAACAAGTTTGCATTTGCACAGAATTTCCAGCAATGTGATGAGACGCGTTCCATCCCGAAGGTCTTCGTATAAATTTTCGACTCTACGTTGTCTCTGTATGTTGTATTTAGGTTAATGTAAAGGGTATTTCTTTAGCACAAAAGGTCTGGACAAAACTTATTTCGGAGACAATATTAATATTAAATTTATTCAAGAAAGGCAACGTTATTTCACCCTACAGGACCTTCAGGCCTATATTTTATTAAAAACTCCCAATAAAAGAAAGGCCTGAACATCCCTGTAGGGTAAAACGACGTTGCCTTTGTCTAAATAAATTTAATATTAGTATGTTGTATTTAGCAAATTAACAATTTTTTTCATAAATTTAAGGTTTCCATAAACTTAAAAATACTCAATCTAACAGCATTTATGATATTTGTCAATCACCAAACATACAAAGCAAAATAAACTCACAAAAAAACCTAATATTTTTGATTTCTTTTTTTAAGTTTAAACTTACTTGTGTTAAATATCTATTCATCCATTTAGTGAAAGTTTTTTTCTGTACTTCGTCCCTTTCATCTGTAAAAAAAAATCATTGCAACTTGGAACTAAAAAAAAAGGTATTTAACAATTACTAAATTAATAAAAAAATAAAATTCTGCTGTTAGGCTTAAAATAAACTTAATTAAAAAAGTTCAGTGAAACAAAAAGTTTTGTTCAAGCTATACTCTAGTCGTACAAACCAACTCAAACTTTTATAACAAGCATACTCATATTTTATCACTAAAATATAAAAAACCATTTAAATTTCTATTAAAAAAATAAAACCTGCATATCTTTTACGACTAATCTCATAACCATCAGTCCCTCTTTTTCGAAACATTGTCGACGATTAAACACAAAAAAACTTTAAACCTTTGTCTCAAACAAAATAACAACTTATTTTAAGATACAGTCTTATTTAAACTTAATCCTGTGTAAATAATTATAAATTTTAACTCCAAATTATTGAGCTGGCATGATTAATCTTGCCATGCAAATTTCAAGTACATAGCCGCACCATTAGCTTAACAAAACATATGTTAAATGATGAAAAACTTGTGTTTTTTACATCATAACGCACAAGTTGAAAAAAGCTCTTAAAACTTTTAGATGAAACGTAGCTACCACGGAAATGCATGTTAAGTTCATGTTCGTCGCACTTAATACTGAAGTTATTATCAATACTTTATTGAATTTATACAAAATTGTGTGAAAAACTTTGACAGCATAAACAATTGAAGAAAACATTAAAACAAT
Source organism: Thalia democratica (assembly GCF_965202585.1). Lineage (NCBI taxonomy): Eukaryota > Metazoa > Chordata > Thaliacea > Salpida > Salpidae > Thalia > Thalia democratica. The sequence continues at coordinate 69,782,545 of NC_139165.1, forward strand.
GAAATGGTAAACAATTTCATGAACTTTGAATTTGAATAAAATATAAACTTTTCAATCAATCATAAATATATTCATTGTGCAACCATGTTTTTTTTAATTGAAATAAGACAATTGTTTAAATAAGCATTGTTTTTTATGCACGTTTTAACTTAAACTTAAGTTCAGCTTGTTTAGATTTAATTTTCTAGCAGTCTATATAACCTAGTAAACTAGTTTGAAGTAACAAAAACTAATTAGTTGATTGTATATTTTAATAACTTTTACAACTACTACCTAAGCTTAAGATTAATTTTGTCAACTTAAAAATATTTTTTAAATGTCAAAATTTACCAATAAATCTAAAACAAAACTTTCAGTTAATATTAAAAAAACATTAAACAACTAGCTCTGAATTGAAACAATTAAACCATTGTAAACTTTATAACACATACATGAACACTTAAAACTTTAAACTTGCTACTTTTTCTTAAAAGGCTACTGACATTGATCATGTGAATAATACAATAAAACTTGGAACGTGCCAAACCAAAAATTTTTCAACAATGATCATAAAAACTTGACAATAAAACTAAAAGTAGCATAAACAGAAACCATCCCATGGAATGCATCCATTTGTTAAGCTAAAAGCACAATAAACAAAAAAAAAAGTAAATTCGTTTTGATGATGACACATTTGTGCAAACATGTTTGTTTAAAAACTTTTGTACTTTATGCTCTCTAGCTGCTTACTGTCTATATTTGAGTTGCTAAACTGCATTTTTAATTAGTTAAGCTTAAATGTTAAGTTTTGCACATAAACTTCTGTAGTTATGTTTTTTCTATTTAATTTTAGAGAAAACTAGAAAGAAGTGTAAGAATATAAACTTTAATTGAAAAGCAAAAACATAGATATTAATTAACCAAAAGACTTTTGTTTAAACTATTTAAAAATAAACGTAGATATGGCTTAATGATATAACAATAATAAAAAATCTTTAAACATCAGTAAGCTTAAGAATTTATTATTCAGAAAAAAATAATAATGATCAATACAAGAGGTATAACTCTACAATGAAAAAGTTTTATAATTGAGGTTTTACAAAGTTCTTATTACATTTTCTTAAAATACTAATTACAACAATAACTTCTAACTTTATAGAGACAATAAGTAAACAATTCTTAGCATGCTCAGCACAATTTAGAAACAGCAATAAAACTAATTATAAATTAGCTAGAGCAGATACGACATAGTTTAAATAAAAAAGGAAATTTTATTTTATTATAGAACACTTTTAAATTAAAATACTTACATTAATTTAAGATTTTCATCAAACTAAACTTTTTTGAGAATTTAGAACATATTTTTCAAGTAAAATAGGGAAAAAAGCAATAATTAGGTTAAAGTTCAATATCAAAAAAAACTAACCACTATATTTGATCATCAAGTTTCTAATATTGTCTTCTTCTTCATCTTTTATTTTATTACTTGAATTAACAGGCGAAGGAGGCTTCCTTGGAGAAGACATTTTCTTTATATTTTAAATCACAATAAATAGCATGCAAAGTACAACACTAAAATCACTACTCTAACCTGAAAAATAAGTTTTTGTTTTTATTATTAAATGTAAAAAACTCAATAACCTTGTAAGGATAATTATTTTATATGAAAACCAGGACACACAATTCAATAAACTAGATATATTTTTAGCAATTCTCATCATCAGAATACAATACTAATATGAGAAGGATAGTTTTTAATGTTACCTTATTAATAAAACTATTAATACATCTTTATTAGTTGTGTTAGAATTTTTACCCAAATTTAGTTAACTAAACTAAACCAGTAAAAAGTACAAGTACTGTTTTTGATTAAATAAAAAGTTTCATTAATTTTAATAAACTTCATAAGTATACTTTTCAATGACAAGTTTTATAAGTTTCTTTTAAAACTAACTTTAGGTTTTAAGTTATTATTAACACTTCATAATAATATTTTTCATTTTTACTTTAATTTTCTTCTTATCAAAACTTTACACAACACATTTTAAAACAAATACAATTAAATATTTTTACATTAGATAATTTATAAGACAAAACTAAGAATAATAAAAACTAAAAACTAAATTATTTTATAAAACAATGTAGAGCCCAAAGCTTTATCACTTAATATATCATAAGTTATTGTAAAGAAGTAATTAAATAAATATTTACTAATAAAAAACTTGTACATTAACAATAATAACCTCAACTTTATTAAAATATTACTTTTAGTTAGCAAATATCTATTTGAAATCATTATTAACTCTATTCTAAAATATATACATAATAAGAACAAATTAAAAAGTATTCTTTATTACACTAACACATGTTTCTGTATGTTAACAGGTTAATACACTTCAACAGAGCTATTAAAACCAAAAAACTAACTAATGAAGAGTACTTACTAACATACATATATACATATATATTTATTTATTCATACAAAAACAATAGATAGGACAACTGTTTTGTATGTAATTAAATATTGTTTTTATATAAGTAAATAAATATTTAGCTCCAATTCAATTTGTTGAGCACTATCGACCAGAACTTTTTATAAAAATTTTAATATATAATATATAATTAAATATAATTTATTAAAATGACGATTTTTAAAATACTGGAACATATGTTTCATTATTTAAAAGCCCTTCAAGTGGGCCCAGTAGAAGGTGTTCAAGTTTGAACATTAACCTTATTATATATATATATATATATATATATATACCACAGATGTTCTTGTGCTAAAACTTTATTTCAACTAACGGCGTTTGACTGCTCTCAAATAAATTTAAGAACAGATCTACGGAGTCTCAAAAAGCTCTAAGAATGATCTAAGCTTTTTGAGACTCCGTAGATCTCTCCTTAAATTTATTTGAGAGCAGTCAAACGCCGTTAGTTGAAATAAAGTTTTAGCACAAGAACATCTGTGGTATATATTCCGATAAGCTTAGCTTATCAGGATCTCCAGGATTTAACGCCTTTTAACGTTACATCTTATATATATATATATATATATATATATATATATATAATTAAGTTATTTAACTTGATAAATCAAATCTTTCACACTGTGCCCACCTTAGGGGCTTTATTAATTTTAAACTTGTTTTGAAGCTGATGAGTGCATAAGCACAAAACTAGAGTCCTTTAAGTTTTACATTTTGAAATAAACCTTTATATATATATATAATTTATTGGAAAAATACGATTTGAAAAATACTGGTACATATGTTTCATAAAGCTCTAATATTTCATAAAGTTTTAATTATCAGCCAGTTCATCTTATAAAATCGAACAAAAATTTTGAACTTGTTTTGAAGTTGATGAGTGCATAAGCACTAAACTCTAGTTCTTCAAGTTTTACATCTTGAAATAAACCTTATTATATGTATTATAACCTGTAACACATTTTTAATGATAAAAACATTCTACTAACCTAAAATTTAAATATGTATATATATCTTTTAAACATTGCTTTTCATAAAAATTGAAAGTACTTAATGTAAAAAGCAATAAAGTATTAAAAAGTACTTATTTATAACTTTAATATAGAAAATATATGAAAATAAATTAAAAATAAATGTCTTTAAAATTGCTTTTTATAACATATGCTCAATTAACAGTATTAGAATAAAGATTACACATGTTTTAAAAACTTTTATTTTATTTGTCAAAACTATCAAATATTACTGAAGTCTTTGTTAAGAAAGAACCTATAACATTTTAATAATACTATTGGACTATGTGTTTGTTTATTTATTTAAGAACCCAGTTATAACCTTGTTATATATAACACCTTTCATAGTCTGAGAAGAACTAATAAAGCAGAGTATGTTGGACATTTAATTCAATAGTATTTAAGCTATTAAATTTCAAAATATAACTTTTAATTTTCTTTATCAAAGTGTTTACCAGAACCTAATAAAATTTTAAAATTTTAAACAAACTTAGATTTTATTATGTCAATTGCTTGCAAGGTGCATAATCTATTTGGTATCCCATACCAGTTCGCGAAAAATATTTTATAACAGAGGTAATATTCAAAACTACAAATGATACTACAACTTTTATTTATAAAAAACAAAGTAAATTAAAGAACTCAAAATAATTATTTTGTGTACAGAAAAATTATAACAAAAATAAAACTTATTAAAACAATAATTATTTTTTAAGATTAATATTTCAAATAATTTTTGATACAGAAGTACAGAGACTTTTAACTTCAAACAAGACCAACATGTAACAGGGTACCACTTTGTGAAGAAAAAATTCAGTCTGATAGACTAAAAACTAGCCTGCATAACATCAAACTAGCTTTGGTCAGTATGAATTTATGAAATAAATGATAAAAAGAAAAGTAATAAGGGTCAAAAACCAAACAAAATTACCGTTAATCAAGGTTGAATACTTAAAAAATATAATAGTTACAAAAGAATGCATTGTTTAGGAGAAAAATCATAACTTAAACAAAACTATAGTTGTAAAAACTTACCTGAGAATTACAAAAAAAAAAAACAAGCTTGAGTTTTTCAAATAAACAAAAAAAGTTTTGAACTATCCTGAGTAACTGGCAACCCTGATATATGTCATGATGATACCTCTAAAAGCTTTTTATACGTAATTTAAACAAAGATATATACACATTTTTTGTCATAATATTTATTTAATATAATATCTTTCTAATATTTTTGATTAATATTAATATAGTTTACAAGACTCCAAATAACTTCAACATAAACCTATAAGTAAATTTGTTACAGTTTAAACAATAAAAATATCATTATAACTCTATAAGTATATTTCAGTTTTAAAATACATCTTTTTTTCTTTATTGTGACGTCTTGCTACAGTTCACCGCTCTACCAACTGAGCTATCAAAGGAATACGGCATTGTTATTCCTTTATTGTAATTCTTCTCAGGCATAAAAAAAACTTAGACAGCTAATTAATGTAAATTGGTGATAAGTTAGTGTAACCTAATTATGTAGGAAAACTAAACTAAGGTAGAAACCAAAAAGTTGTAGAACCATTATATAAAAATTATGAAAAGGTATAAATAAAGGTTGTTTACAATTTTTTAAACCCAATCAAAAAGTTATTAACCTGGTTAAGGTCTTAAAAGTTTCCTTCAGGTAACTTCAGTAATAACTGTGTAGTAGTTCAACCTTATTTGATTAAAACTTACTAGTAAACAAAAAATATATACGTACTTTTAATTATATCAAACTATATTTTTAAAAATTTGCTGCACAAGTGCTTCAAACACTCTCAAGCCTAAAGTTATAAAACATGCTAATACAACACAAGCTTGTTCAATATCTAGGTTAAAACTTTTAATCTTTAAGATGCTTAATAAAATCAAAATGTACATGTACTTTTTAGCTACCATGCTTTAATGGTGAGAAAAGTTTCCCTCTTAACTTTTATTTGAACCCTTAGTCATGCATAACTTCAAAAAGCATCTTTTAGACAGCATGCGGTTGAATCTAAGTTATTTAAACTAACATTAAGCTAGTTTAACCCAAATTTGTAATCATTGTGCTTTAATTTTACTAATGATGTAGCTCTGCTCTATGATCTTTATAATATTATAACTTGTTTTGAATTAAACAATTTAAAGTTCCCGACTTTAGTAATAAACTGCTATTATGTAATAAGGGTTTGTTCTTTTTTTGTACTAGTAGTGAATTAAGACTAAGAAAATCGTTTTCTCTAGTTGTTTATGTTTATATTTTGTATTAAGTTTATACAAAATATATTTGCAATAAAACGGAATAAAAAGACTAGGAAAACAAGTTTTTAGTTTCAAACGGTATATAAGCATAACATAACTCTAAGTATTTAAGCTTTTTTAATAAATGTTTATTAACAGATTTTTTACACGTTTAGTTTTTTTAATATACTTAAGAAAGAGTCTTAAATTTTAGGTGAGAGTTGAAATTAGTACTTTTTTTGTTATAAAAGAAAATCATTAAACTGCTTGTTTAAAAATAACTAAAAGTATATTTTAAATTTCTTATAAGAATCGCAAGAAACTCAAAACAGAACATATAGTTAAACTTTTGTAAACAATATAAATCTCATTTAATATGGTTTGCTGTTTTTATTTAATGTTGTTTGATCAATTTATATTATTGTTATGTGATAGTTTACTGAAAGACAAAAAAAGACGCTCAAAATATTTTGTCTTAGAAGCCGGTGCACGAAAAAACCTTTCAGTTATTAAGTCGCACACACAAATACCTTTTAACGTCTTGTCCGGGACAAATTGTATGTAGGTCATTAATATAGGTTCTTTTATTTTAACTTTTATACTTAACAAACAGTAATAAACAAGCATAATGTGATTTATTGTCATTTACTACCATTAAAAGCTATTTTGTTAAATTACTACATTTCAGAGGTCGGTATGTTTCAAATTTTGATAGATTTAGAAAAACTATGTAAAATTTATTTGGTCTCTTTTTCTAAACAGTTTTTCAAAGACTTCGTAGAAAATTTAAAAGAGCATTGTCTAAAACTATAAACTATGAAGAAAAATAGACAATACAACTGGTAATCATTGTTTCTAGTATTCAAGTAAATATAACAGTTTTCTAATATTTGTGTTTATATTTAACTTAAAGGCATAAAGTTTTAAACTTAATCTAAATCTTCAAAAGCTTAGTGCAACATTTTTTAAAGAAAAACAGATATAAAGCGAAGAATGAGATTACTACAACTTTAAGTTGAAATCTTTTTCTTAAAACACAAATAAACAGAAGTATTTTATTGTTCTAAGTCATTACTAACATTTTGTTTAAAAATTTTGTATGCAATGTTGTAATTTTGTGTTGTATGAAATGAACTTATTTTATGCAGAGTTGTTATTTTAATATGCTCATTTCATTACTTTATTGTGAATAAAAATTAATTATTTTAAAACTAAAACTTTTCTGTAGCTGTGTGTACAACTAACATTTTAAATGTAATCTGTAAACAATGAACTTAGTACATAAAAAATAAATTATGTATAAAATGAAGTTCTTTATTTTTTGCTATTTATCTTAAATTCATTAAATAACTTAAACTTTTATGCTGCTATTTTTATTTTTTCCTTCCTTCAAAACATCAATGATTAAGAAATATGCACGTTTTGAATACAATGGTAAAAGCTCGTGTTTACTGTTGTAACATTAAAGAACACTTTAATTAAATAGTAAATTTTTAGTTTAATCTTTTTATAAATGTAGAAAGCTAAGAACTTTTCGTGTTTAATATTTTAAAATAATGCAAAATTAAAACATATTTGACACAAAACAGTTAAGTTTTAAAAGAAACGATTCGAACTCTTAATTTTTACAAAAGAATATTTTTATTAAGTTTTTAAAAGCTTTAAAAAATTCTTCCTACACTAAACTTTTGATGCTTTTTAGGTAAATGTTATTGTTTAAGTCAGGGGTCGGCAGGCAGTTTGTGCTCGCGGGCCAAATTTCAAGTTTTCAAAGTCTTCGCGGGCCACAGTTTTAGTTTTAGTGGTATTTGAGTAATCTTTTGGCTTTAGTTTTTGTCACACCAGAGATGGTTTTACTTTTATTCACTTTATTATTTTAAATGAATTTTACATACACATAGAATGCCTATTTAATATATAAATATCTTTGGAATAGAATTTAAATTGTTAATTATACTTAAGTCTTAATAAAATATGTACTTTATTAAACACTTAGTAAGTTAAACTTTATAAAATATGTTTATTATTTTACTTACAACCTAACTCTCTATAAAAACCGAGCTTGAAAAACATTTATGGGTTTTTTTTAATAAATTTTTTATATTATGAACCAACTTTTCATATTTTAAAAAAGGTTAACTTTTGAAAATAGGTGTTGCGTCTTAAATAGTTTGCATTCTTTAGAAAATTCAGTAAATAGTTAATTAAATAAAATTAATAATTGTTTATTTTGTAGATAAGTTAAATCAACTTTTTTAGTGCTGGAATACTTCAATAAAATACCTTATTACTTATTAATTAGTGTTTTACACAGCTGCCACTTTAAAAACAAAACGCTTAAATTATATTTCAAGTTTATTAAAATTTAAAATAGCTAAAAAGTTTCTGTTAATCAAGCTTAATTACATAACTAAAATATCATTATTATAAAAATGCACAATATGTAAATAGACAAAAAATTACAATTAGTAAACTTCATTACAGTCATAAAAACTTTTCTGAGAATTCGAAGATTTATTCAAAGTTTTTGAAATATAAGTTTCAGATACACCTGAGTTTTATAAAAAGTTCTTAAACAGCTTTAACCTAGTCTGAATTAAAAAAAATAAACTGGCCTGTTTTTTTGGCAACGCTGTTTGAAACAAAGCTCATACCGAAGTTTATAAACAGTGAATCAATTATATAATTAAAAAAATTACTATAATTCAGCTTGAATTGACAATTAAGTTTTTAAAAAAATGTATAGAAATTGATCAAGCTATTAATGAATTAAAAAAACCTATTTTTTATTGAGCATTATAGCAATTATTTGTCTGCAATAAAAGTATTGCATTTAAAAAGAGCAAATGTGAATTATAAAAGGACCTATGAAAACTATAATACTTTAGTTTGGAGTTATTGAGAGAAAAAAAAAACAAATCGCTTAAGTCAGTTTCAACAACGCACATCATTGTTTTCAGTAACTACAGGGTGATAAAAAAAACTGTTAAGGCAAGTTATAAAGTAGCAAAAGTGATTAAAAAAGATACCATTTAGAGTTGAAAACTTATTTAAATAATTTGTGTTTGGATTAGTAAAAAAAAATGTTTAATTCTTCAATATCAACAAGAAGTTGTGTTTAAGAAATGTCTGAAGATTATAAAGCCGACTAAACCAAATTAGGATTTAAATCAATCTGTTAAGATGTGAAAACTGATACGACAGATATTGCTCATTTTAGAGTTTTTATTACAGGTGGTATTACTAATTTTGACATTTTAGAAGAATTTCTAGGCTTAGTTCAAATACAAAGCACAACAATAGGTAAATACATTTTAAAAGCAAAAGTGCAATGCACCAATATAAAGTTTTTAAAAGTACAACTTTTTGCTTCTATTTTCAGCATATTATTAGTTAAAGGTAAAAAAAAAACCTTCCTTAGATAATATAAAAAAATTCAAAAGATAAGGTTTAGCTACTATAAATGGGTTTTTTTATTAAGAATATTTAAATGGTACATTTTTGCTGTCAAATCGAAATTTCATTACTTTACATGTAACAATTAAATAAAATTCCAGGTTTTTCCGATAATTTTTAAATTCAAAGCTTTTACAGATGTTTTAAGTATAAATTGTCAAATTTAAAGCTTTAACGGAATTTTTTGTCAACTTTATTTGTTCACACTTTTATGTACATATACATTTACTACAAATAATAATTCAAATTATATCAGCGGCAAGACTTAAAATTTAAAATATGTTTTAATTCAAACCAACATTTTGCATTGAACAAAACATTAATCATAAATCTAATTTACCACTCTTTAAAGCAAAAAAGTCAGTCCGAGGGACCAAAACTAGCCTGATATTTTATAAAACAAAAACAATTCAAACCAAAAACTAAAAAATGACTAAATTGGCCTGAGATTTGAAGTCTTCAAATAGTCTTAGTCTAAGTGTGAGAATTTTTATTTGTTTATTTGGTCGAATTTTAGCTATTTTGATTAAAAATGTAAAACTTAATAAATTACCATTTTTCAATCTAGTTTGTATTAAATAGGTAGTTCCAAAAAAACAGCAACTGTTTATAATTTAAATGTTTAGTATGCAACGCTTAAAAACTAATTTATTTTGCCAAAAAACATTCTTTGAAAAATCAAAAAGTATACCTAACAAAAACTTTTTTTAATTTTTTTCATATATATTGTTTAAATGTGTCTGTACACACTTAGATATTACATGTACAAACAATAATGTTAGAAAATTATGCACAAACTAAATTTTATCTCGTTAAGTATCAAATGAAAATTAGTTTAAAATATGAGCATCTTTGTTTATTAGTGTGCATAGGAATTAATTTAAAATGCAAAGAAAACTTCTAACAAATCAAAAGAGTCAAGACCAAAATAAAATTAAACTTATATCTTCTTCTTATTATTACTATTATTATTATTATTATTATTATTATTATTATTATTATTATTATTATTATTATTATTATTATTATTATTATTATTATTATTATTATTATTATTATTATTATTATTATAATTATTATTATTATTGTTATTGTTATTGTTATTATTATTATTATTATTATTATTATTATTATTATTATTATTATTATTATTATTATTATTATTATTATTATTATTATTATTATTATTATTATTATTATTATTATTATTATTATTATTATTATTATTATTATTATTATTATTATTATTATTATTATTATTATTATTATTATTATTATTATTATTATTATTATTATTATTATTATTATTATTATTATTATTATTATTATTATTATTATTATTGATATTATTATAATTATTCTTATTTTTTTAGTACTATTATTATTATGTTATTTTAACTTTTTTAGTGTAAAGTAGAATATAACATTTAGTATTAGAACATCTGTAATAGAAACTTAAGTATAAAAAACGTGTGAAAAAAAAACTGTAAAGAAATGATATTTCAGTTAACTATTGTGCATTACTTTTGTACAAAATGGAAAACATTTGCATTTAGTTTTTCCAAAATAGGTATTATACAACTATCTTACTAATTTAAAGCACGTTTTACACTCTTTTCTCAGAAAATAATTTGCTGTTGTATGAAAAAAGTTATTATGAAATTGAGAAACAAAACCTGGTGGAATGCTAACCTGTCTTTTTCACATTTTTAAGCTAAATCAGTAAAGCCTTTTAGTTGTTTAAAATGTTAGACAGGAACTTAAAACTAAATTAATCAAACAAATCTAACTTAAAATATATTTTTGCTCAGCGGGCCACATTTACATGCTCGCGGGCCGCAAAATTTTCTATTGCGGGCCGCATTCCATTCAAAAAAATAACATGCTCGCGGGCCGCAGATTTAACCTTCGCGGGCCGCAGTTTGCCGATCCCTGGTTTAAGTGATAACAAAACTAACTAGGATCTCTTTTTATACTTCTTAAAGGTTTTTACTAATGAAAACTTTCAAAATTAAATTAAAACAAACAGTTTGTATTGTTTTACCACTGTACAGACTACTTTCAATGAGCTAATTACATTTGTTTTAAATTGTTAGTGTATAACGATTTATAAATTATAATAACTTGTTTTGTTACATACGCAAAAAGAATGTTTAAAAACCTACTTAAGCATTTTGTAATAGTCATAAACTCGTTCATTAATTTACTTTTAAGAACTTACTCAAATTAAAAAAAGTACGTACAGTACACGTCTTTTTAGTTTTTAAAATAAACTGTAAACTAAAAAACCTTACGAGAGATTATACAAAGTGTTACTTTGAATCTATATAAAATAACAAAAATTGAAATAAAATCTAAATTACAGCTAATTGCCTATTTTACGCCAATAAAATAAAAAGAGTATTTGGATTTAAAAATTCGTTTTTTTGCTGACAACAACTTTTTTTTTACTTGTTTTTTTTTTAAACTGGTTAATTTTTAAGACTTAAGGTTATGATAAATATAATATGTCTTTTTAGCTAAAATAACACATTAAAAAGCAATAATTGTTGTTTTTTAAAACTAATTAAGCATTTAATAAAGACAATGCAAACTTACTAATAGTGGAACTCTTTTAGATTGAAGTTTCATATAATTTTTGTTCTTAAAGCTTACAACATACTATTAATAAATAATGAAACTCATATTTCATTAAACTGTGGAAATTAGTTTTTTTATAAATTTTCAATCACATATTAAAAACATAGTATGTATACCATAAGTTTGATATTATTATTATTATAGTTATGTAATTATCATTAACTCGAAACTTGTATAAAGCAGCAAGACAAGAATAAAAAAATTTTTTTTAATTTTGAAAGGTTTATTTTATGCTTTTTTTTAATTTTTAAGGAAAATGTTAATTCATCAACGACAGCATAGCAACAATGATAAAAATTATGCATATTAAGAAGCTTATACCAAAACTTTTTTTAAATGTAAATAATATCTTCAAAAATAATTGGTTAAAACTAAAATAAACATTTTTTTAGCTATAAAATATCTCATATGAATAGCTAGTTTGAATTGAATAATTATTATCAATAATTTTTAATTAAGTTATCTTTGGATTTTGATAACTGTGTACAGTAAGTTTTATATGAATAAAGAATTGTTTTAGTAAGTTTTAATAATTTACTTTTTTCTCAAATGATGTTCTAAAGTTACTTATTTTATAAAAGTTGAATTTCTGTTTTTATATAAGTAAATTTTACTTCTAGTTTTTAGTAGAAAAAACAACTTAAAAACTATGTCTAAAAGTAACAAAACTTAGGCTAAATAAAAATGTGACATATTTCAAATAAAAAATATTTTATGGATAAAAAGGTCTTTAAAATAAATTCAAACAATTTTTTTTTCTAAAAACCATTTGATAAATAATTTGTTGCAAACTTAAGCTAAATTATATTTTGAAAAGTAAATATATTAAACTAGAATTGAAAACAAAAAAAAAGTAAACTGTGCGATTATGTAAAAAAAATATTTTTGAGCTTTTTAATAACTTTTTAGTACTACATATACTAAATAAAAACTTGAGACAAGATTCATACAAAAAAAATTTTATTGGGCAAACAAGTAAAAAATATTTCAGCTAACCCTTATCAACTACTTTTGTTAGCAACTAATTTTTAAATTCAATTTTGAGTAAGTAAACATTTATAATTTCATCAAAAATACTTAATTGGTAAAAATAAGCAAAATTAAGCGAAATTAATAAGAGATAGATTAACCGTTTATAATTACATAGTATTAATTAATAAATAATTTAACTAGCATAAGCATACGTACAAAAATAAACTTAAAACAAACAGTAAGTAAAATAACACAATATAAGATAAAAAAAGCGACAAAGGCAAAAAAAATTATAACAACTTATATAGATAAGATTTATAAACATACTTTTGCTTGCATAAATTAGGTCTAAACGTTTTTATAAATAAAGATTCTAAAACTCTTAGATCATATTCATTACGTGCTTTACTTAAAATTGAAAAATAACATTGTTATAATTTGTAACACAGTCATAATTGTTTGATAAGTGTTCAGCAATCGCTGATGACCTTTTAAATGGTTTATTCAAACCCGTGTCCATCCAGCTTCTAAGGAATTTTGAAATATGTTGGTCTCTTCTAATATGAAGTCTCTGGGAAGTTCTGCTGATATACACACTATCACAGTGGCATTTGAACTTATGAATGACTTTACTTTTTTCTAGATCAGCAGTGAAATTCTTATAAATTCCATTCAAATGTTATATTGTATATATGGCTTATTTTTAGTTGTACAAATCAAAAAGTTGAGTTAATTATAAATGCATAGAAATTAGTATTATATACCCAAAAAGAAGTATAGAGAAAAAAAAATTAAAACTTAGTTTTTATGTGGAAAACAAGGAGCAGAAATTTATAAATTAATTGGGTTATGCATTCTACAGGACTATATACTATCTTTCCAAAATTAATTTTAGGACTATACAGAGACGATGGACTAATAGCTATAGAAAAGAATTTTAGCAATGTAGATATAGAAAAAATAAAGAAAGACATGCAAAAACTTACTATATATATCGCCTAAATTTAATTATAGAAAACCCCTCTTAGATCTTAATTTTAACCTTCTTAACCAAAATTTAAAATCAACCACCTAACAACTATACTCAAACAAATCCCAAAAATGATAGAGACAAGACTTTCTAAACATAAAAGTAACAAATAACTAATTTAATAATAAATTTATTTTATTGTTCAATAACATAACGAAAGACTATAATAATGCTTTAAAGAATAAACGGATACAATTATGATTTAACTATACTGAATAATTAAAACCAAAAAAGAATCACAAAAAGAAAAATTATATAGTTTACTCCTCCGTACTGTAAATCCGTAAAAACAAACAAAGGTTAAAAAAAATCTTCAAATAGTCAATAAACATTTTAGAGAAAATAGTAAATTAAAAAAAAAAAATTAAATAGTAAACTAAAAAAATACTTAAATAAAAACAATATGAAACCAAGTTACAGCTGTAAGCCAAATACCGAAACTAAAATAAAAAACCATAACGAAAAACCGATAAAACACAATAAAGATAATAAAGATAATTCATGTAACTGTAGAAAGAAGCAAACATGCCCCTGGAAGGAGTAAAATGTGAAGCCGAAAGTTTTATTTACCAGGCAATAAATAAAACAGAAATTTAATCAATATTATACATTAAAAAATTAATAGCAACTTACAGAATAACAATTAGTAAACCCGATGACAAAAATAATCTCCAGTACAAACAAGCCACTGAACTTTTAAAACTAATACACAAATTTAAAATTAAAGTTTATTACAAACAAAATACAAAATAGAAGTACTTTTCGGACACGCTCTTCAGTATTTTTTCGTGTCAAAGCAAGCTGAAATAATGAAAAACTAATAAAACTAAGTATTTAAGAAAACAAATTAAATTTAACACAATAGTAATAATTAACAAATTAAGGCAATCGTTTAATCAGAAATAATATAAATGTAACACAACTTTACTAATCAAATTTAAAATTGAATACAAGAATTACAAATTAACTTGAAAAATACCAGGAACAGAAACATGCAGGTTGTGCTTAAAAGAAGCCCTATAAATACTTGAATTCGACAGGAACTATATTCAAAAATAGAACAGAAATAATGAACTCATGCAGACACAGGAACAATTTTAATTATAAACTGGAAAGAAGATAAGACTTAAATAAATATAAAATGCTAATATGAAATAGGTTTTGACTTTTTCATTATCTTTAGAGTATTCTTAATGTTTTGTTGTTTTAAATAGAGCAGGGGTCGGCAAACTGCAGCCTGCGGACCAAATGTGACCCTTAAAGCTAAAATCTGCGGCCTACGAGATACTTTTCAGCTCAAAACATACCTCTTTTAAAACAGTAATAAGAAATTTTTTGTGTTAAATGCTTACAATTAGGCTCTTAATTTTATACTTACTCATTACTAGTGCTCTACTATTGATTATTTTATCACAATTTAGGTTTAAAGTATAATTTTTTGTTGTTCACTAAAAATAATTTGAAAAAACTAGACCTGCGGAAGACGTTTTAATAAAGATTGGCCCGCAAGCAAGTTTTTAAAGAGTAGTTTGATTACGACTTATAAAAGTCTGTAAGGGTAAGATAACAAGAGCGATAGAGTAACCTTATAAGTTAGCTTTAAATTATAAGAATATACAATAATTTACAATGTGACTGTTCATTACTGTCTTTTAAGTATAAAAGTTAAAATATATCATTAAAAAGTAAAAATAAGTTGTTCGAAATTAAAAGCATTCTCTTTAGTTGTTGCAGTACACTAATGCGTTTTTATAACTTTTGCATGAGATTTTGTTTAAAACTTGAGCACCATTTTGATTTTCAATAAATCTATTTAGTTTTTGTAAAATTTAACTACTCTTAAAAGTTAAATGTTGTATAACAAATAGCTGAAAAATATTTCAACTGTGTTGAATTATAGAAATGTTTAATATAAGGTATTTAAAAAAAAACTAGGCACAGTTTTTGGGTATTTTTAGAGCATTTAAGTCATGCTTTACAATGTATTTTACACAAACTCAATATAAAAAAAACATTGCATAATTAAACTGCTTAAAATTGCTCATTTCAAGCTAAGTAAGTTTTTTTTCAATATTTCTAATCCTCGTATGTTTAACAAACAAAAGAAAAAAACTTGCATTTGTACGTATTTTTGTGATAAACGTACAAAATTTATAATAGCGTTGAAGTATATTGAAAGTTTTTATTTATAGTTGAGTTTTACATCAATAATTCTATTTTTAATGCAGTATAGATTTTAGTTTTGTTATATTTTTTAATATAAATGCTAGATTAAATTTTAAATAAATATGTGTAGTAACAGGTTAAACTAGACTAAACATGTAAAAAAAAATAATAGCAAAAAAAAATCTAAATTTTTTTTTGTTTTACAGTGGTAAAAAGTTAAAGTGTAAAAAAGTAGTCGAAATACTTTAAACTAATTCATATTTAACATACCTATGTTTTGAAATCATAAATATTTTCAATTGTACTTTAGAATTAATAACAGTATTAAGTGTGTTTTATTTTAAAATTGATCTTGTGCGTAATGATTTTTCAGATATATTGTCTACTTACTTTAACTGTATATCTTATTAGTTTAAATAGAGTTAGGGTTTTCATAGGAAGCATAAAAACAATGGTTTACTATCATTTCTAACCCGTGATCATTTCTAACCCGATCATTTCTAATCCGATCACTTATAACCCGATCACGTCTAACCCGATTATTTCTAATCCGACCATATCTAGCCCGATCACTTCTAACCCGATTATTTCTTATCCAATCATATCTAGCACGATCACTTCTAACCCAATCGTTTCTAACTCGATAATTTTTAATAGATCTGTATATATTTGTTTTTTTTATTGTTTTAAAATAAAGATTTGTATTAAAAATTAAGTAATCTTAACAAAATTGAAATTAAGTTTAGTTTTCTAAAACAAAACTTAATGTTTAGATAGTTTTACTTCAAATATAGTTTTTGATTTTTATTATTATTGGAAGTTTGCTGTCCAAGCCAATCACATTTGCACAATCTTTCATTTTAGAATCAATTTCAAACAAAAAACTTCTCTGCAAATTTCAGCAAAACATACTCATACGAATTAGTAAACTTTTTCAATGATTTTAATGCAAACATCAGCAAAATAGTCTGAATCACGCACTTCTACTTCAAAATAGGGTTCTGAGTTACTTTTATTGAATTATTTAGAACAGAACCAGAATACCAGAATTAAAACTAATAATAAAATTTCAATAATGAATTTTCTTCTTCTTCAAATATATACCCGATATACACATCTTTACTTTTAGAGTTAGGTTCTTTCTATTTATGCAACCGTTTGGTATTTAATTGATTATTTTTTCATTTGTTTTTATTGCTTTGCCAAAGCATAATTGATACATTTAAAATGAACATTATCAGAATTAAGGTACAGACAGTGTATTAAAAAACATCAAAAATCTAAATGCATAAACACTAACCAAAAAACTTAAGTCCAAAGCACATTAACAATACGAGTCAAATAAATATATGTCAAAAACATTAAGAATGTTTCATTATTTACAGAGAAAAGGCGCTGCTAAATGAATAGAATGAACAAAATTCTAAATAATAAATCAATGCTTTATAAGTAAAAAACTGGTTAAACTACTGATAATTTCTACTAATGCAAATTTTATTGTAATCAAGTTAACTTGAATCAGAGTTGTTTAAATTTTTTGCAAAGATTAGTTTAGTTTGGAAGCTCTATCCACATTTAAACTTAACAATTAAAAAAAAAACTTGCCAAACATCATTGTAATTATGACTGCATGTATTTTTGATTTTATTTTTTAGGAATTAATTGTTTTGATAAGGTTCAAAAACTTATTATAAATTTTTGGTAGATAATTAGTTTTTGAAAATATTAAGAAAAATCTAAGTCTTTTGTATTCTAAAGAATAAATTTTAAGATTTGTTAGTCTTCAATGTAAGAAATAAAAGAAATATTGCAGCGGTTAGAGACTATTCTGTATCTTTTTTTGAAGAGGTTCTAGCTAGATGGTTAATATACATTTTTTAAGTAGGGAGACCAGATTGACTTGTTGCATTCAAACTTAGGACGAATCTAACGCTACTAATCAATTAATTTTATTTATGTTTATTTAACTTTTATAATTTTTTTCTAAAACTGTAAAGAGTTTAGATTTTTTCTCTAATTTTATTGAAATTAACTTTGCAAAAAACCTGGTTGGTTTTTTCAAAATTTGTTTTACAATAACGTCAACCATATTTAAATGATAGGTGGTTTTTTAATTCTTACTTAAATGTTTTAGGTTTGTTGTAAGGTTATTGCTCGACTTTAAAAGAAATAATTACAACAGTGCAAAAAAAGAAAAACATTATGAAAAAAACTTTACAATGAAAATTAAGTCTTTAAAACTTATTATTTTGCTTTTTTCAGTTTTTTTTCAAAATTTAAAGTATAAAGAGCAAAATAAACTTTAGTTTTCATAAAAGTTTTAATTTTTTCAAAATTTAAGATTGCGAAAACAATTTTCCACGGTTAATAGTAGAAACTCCTTTAGTAATTTTAGAGATAGGTAAAAAATAAGTTATTAGATTAAATTATATTACTTAAAAACTAATAATAAAATACTTAAATTTGTTTGTTTTGTAAAACTTAGTATATAGATTTAAGTTTCTTATGAAGAAAACACTTATACTATTTATAGAAATTTAGAGGTGTAAAAAAAACAAGAGTAAAGTCAATAGACTTCAAGCTAGCTTTACTGTAATGAATAAAAAAAAGTAAATATGTTGCATTAAATATTCGTCTGAAAAAATAGTTGATTAAAGGAAACAAAGAGCTTCGATGGAGTTTTAATGAGCTTCTGCTCCTAAATATTCTTAATTTAGCTATATCTATTTTTTTAATGTTTTCATTTTCAGTTCTTATTTCGTTTTTAATTACGTTATTTCGATTCTTTTTACTAAAGTATATTTAAAATAAAGTATTTTTTAGCTAAAGTACTAAATTAAGTCGTAATTAAAACATTTTGGATATGATATAAACTTAAGTAAAAGTTTTAAAGAAAATTAACTAACCGAGATTTGATTACTCTCGGAATTGTTATACAAATAAACAAATCTGTTTAAGTTTTAGTGACTTTTTTTTATCGAGGTCCTAGGACTAAGTAGGAATTTACTAATTATTAATTATACTCAAGACGGTTAATCGAAGTAACATACTTTTGCGGTTTTTTGTTACATGACGTAATTGTTTTATTAGCTAGGTTATATTGAACATTATGCTTTTCCACTTTATATTAAAAAAATACTTAATTTTTCCTAATTTTTGTTTAAATTCAATAACCTTAATAGGCCTATGTAAGTTGTAGAACAATTTGTATAAGATTTTAAAATGTAACTGAAAACTAACCGATTATAAAACAGTAAAATATTAGTCAACAATAATACAACGTTTACGCCAGGCTTACAATGTAGTTATAGACCGTTATATAAAGGTTTATGTATCTCAATATTACATTTGTAAAGGTCTACTTCTAAAACTTAATTTTGGTTGAAACTATTCTAGCTACGTAAGTTACAAGAAGATCCAACTTAAATATATTTAATTAATTATATTTATTCAAAAATCCTACAAAGAAGAATTCAAAATACTGTAAAATGTATATAATTTAAAAAAAATGTGTATAAAGTAGATGAAAAAACAAAAAATATGAAGCAATAAAAATTGGTTAAAATTCTGTTAAGTTAATACTAACAAATGATAAAATTAATTTCTACGTAATACAATGAAATCATTATGTTTTAAAATAAAAACTAAAAACACTTTATTACATTAAAAACTTTTGTTTTCGAATTAAATCTAGATTAAAAAAAAAATTTCAAAGAAATTTTTACTAATTGGGTTAGAAACGATCGGGTGAGAAGTGATTGGGTTGGAAATTATCGGGTTAGTAGTGATCGGGTTAGAAACGATCGGGCTAAATATGATTGGGTTAGAAGTGATCGGGTCAAAGTGACCTGGTTAGAAATGATAGCGGGTGAGAAATGATCGACTCCCGAAATACACGATATAAATCTGGAACAATGCTTTTATCTATTATTTAAACTGCTAGATCATTTATTTGTCAAATTATAAAATGATATTTAGTTAAATAAACTCGCTATGCTTCACGTTCGAGTGAAAAAATCTCGTTTTCATTTTTTTTTCAAACCACCCGAAAATTTAAATTATGGCCCTAAGCCCCTAACCTAGTTAAATATACTTAAACCAAAAGTTTTTATTTCAGCATATGCCACAATCATTAGTAAAAACTTTGGGGTTTAATTTTATGCTTAAAGTTTTTAATTCTAGTTATACTGTATTGTATGTATAACTTAATTGCCATATTGACTATGAATGTATTGTCACTTGATCACTCAAGCATGATGTTTAAAACTACAATAAACAAATGTTACTGTTTTTGTTATATACATGTTTACATTACATTAAAGTTTCCAGAAAAAAAAAACCAAATACCAAATATTTAATAAACGCTTGTTTGCTTAAATTATAAATTCAATGTTCTAGTAAATTTGAGCGATATTCTCATTGCTACAATGGTAACTTTGCATACATGAGGGCAGGCTTTTCATTAGTTATCCATTTTACGCTAGTTTTTTACAAATTTCTTCATCTTAGGTATCTTAAACATAGTTTTGTATTCATTAGGTTTTGTCTAAAACAATTATTACATTTTCAAAAGCTTCAGGACTTTTTAATATCATAAAGTTTCATAAACTTTTCTAAAGTAATTATTGTGAGTTAATCAATAATGGTTTTTAGTATAAATCGTTCTTAACTTGTTTTGAAAAAATGAAACTAAACCTGCTCATTTTCAAGAAAATTAATTTTATAATTTAATGTCAGCTTTTCACTAGTTGTAGTTTTAAGAAATTGTGTAAATCTTAAAATAATTTTCAATTTTAACATTTTTTATTTTAATAATTAATTATTACCTGAATATTCGTGTTAAAAATCGTATATGCAAATATTTTTTTTCATAGACTTTACACAAGCATGTTTAAAAATGTTGCTAAAATAAGGACGAAACTAGGTCGCAGAATCTCGCTTGGATTGGGAATGTTGTTGACTGGTGATAGTGCATTGCACTAAGTAGAGTTTACTGTACAGTTAAGTGCAGGGTTTCTTAAATTGGGCCATGACACATATGCAGTGGGCCACAAGGCCATGGCTTTTTTATTTTCTTAAAAGGGGCCTTTTGAAAAACAATTTAGGAAGCCCTGGTTTAGTGCATATAGAAATATACAAAGTCCAGAAAAGTACAATTTTTAAAACATGCTTTATCTGAAATGACCCAATGCAAAATTTTGAAGAAAGTAAAACAATTTTCAAATAATCATTCAATTGTATAAGTATAACAAAATTATCTTTAAGCTTTAGCATTGAGTCAAGTGTTTGGTTATATTAAATAGAATTACTCCCAATTTATTATTGGTTCAGCTTCAAATTAAAACTTGATTTTTGTAATTACAACACTACTGAGCAAAGTTTAGTCTTCAATCTTTACTGAATGAAAGAAAAATAAATGCTCACAACACAAAAATAGTCAATAGATTGGTGTAAAAAAAGATATTTTGGTCATTGAGCTATATACCACTTGTTTTAAACTGTTTTCATTATTTAGCATTAAAAGCTTTAAGACTGATTTCATATAAGTATTCAAATTTTTTTAGCTGATAACTGATCATGTCAATTCAACTTTTGTATTGAATTTGTTAAATATTACTAGAGTTACATTGTGAATGATTAAAGTTGAAATGACACTACAACAATGTTAAATTATTTTGATAATTTTAGTTTGCAAAACATTTATTTACCATTAACAGGGTTGCCACACACTCAGGGAATTCAAGGAAACTTGGGGAATTTTCAAGTTATAGAAAATCTCAGAGATAATCAGGGAATTTTGATTTTTTTTTAACTCAGGGAAACTTTGGGCAGATTTGGTTTTTTCAAAAAATTTCAGAGAAATTTTGAGATTTTTTTAAAAATCTCAGGGAAAATTTTTTCTAGATCTAGAATGAGATTTTGTTAATCCAATTTCAATATTTTATCTAAAAATTTAATTATAATCATTTTAAGTGCTTATTTAGAAATTTTTTAGCCTTGCAGCAAGTCTTCCATATTCTTAGAATTAACATGGTATTTTTTTAATAAATAATTTTTTTTTCATGATTTGAAAAAAAACTCAGGGAAACTCATGGAAGTTTAAGGTTACTCAGGGAAGTTTCTTGTCACTCAGGGAAGATTTTTTGACTCAAAGAGCGGCAACCCTGCATTAAGATAAAGAGTAAATACAGGCTTGCCAAAAAACCTTAAAAAACCTTGAATTTGAGAAATTTTGAAAAAAACTTAAAATGCCTAAAGTTTTTTATAATTTTAACATGGTAAGTAGTTGAATTTTGATTTTATTCAAAAAATCTTTCATAAAGATAATTTTTTTGTCAACATCTAATTTTATTATTATTAAAAAAAAAAACATTTAAACTAGCTTCAGAGTATCTTTTCAATGTTTTTATACTATTTAACACAGTTCTTACCTTACACTTAGCTTAAAACTAAAGATAGACCCAAACATGTGTACTTGTGATACCAAAATTTGCCAAAAACATTTAGCAACCCTGTAAATATCAACAGGGTTGCCGCTTTACTTGAAACCTGGAATTTGACAATTTAGGCAAAACAAACCTGAAAAAACTTAGAATTTGAGAAATTAAAAAAAATCTGGAATTTTGAACAAAAATCACTTAAAAACCTGGAATTTTAAACAATTTTTACATCTTAAGTAGAAAAACTTTGAGTTGACACTACAAATCTACCATGTAGATAAAAAAAATTTTGTCCTCATCAAAATTTTTTTATTAAAAAACACATTTGAAGTAGCTTTACAGTATCTTTTCAATGTTTTTATACTATTTAACACAGTTTGTTACCTTAAACTTTTATTAAAACTGAAAATAGACCCAAAAATGTGTGTTTTTGAAAACCTGGAAGAAATTTTGAAAACCTAGAGAAAATTTGCTAAAAGTCAGTGGCAACCCTGTATCAATGTCTCTTTTACTCACTGAAAAAAAATCAATTAATGATAATATTAAGCAAATCAAATTTTGAGAAAAACTGCACTATAGTAGAAATTTAAGATTTGAAGTATAATACTACTTTTTAAAATTAAACAAAGTTAGTTTCAAGTTAAGTATTTGGAAAAAAATTTAGACATCCATTCATTAAAATTTAAAAAGTATAAAAAAACTTCAGTGTAATTTATGATAACAAACTTTTTATTGACAGTAAAAAAAGCCATTGGCTAAATGAAATTAACAATATAGTTTTTGAGATATAGTACATTTTGTAAAAAGTTTCTAATCTAAATGTATGAATTAAGTTTTTTTAGTTTTAGTTTTTTGAAAGTAAAAAATTCTTTAAATCTATCTACTATCTGTTGTTTTAGCTCATGACTTAAGGTTTCTAGATAAAAATTCCTTAAACTGTTTAAAAAAATTCTAGTTTTCTAGAATTTAAATAAAGCAATAGAAAAATTACATGTGTTTTGTCTAATTAAGAAATTTATTATATACAAAAGGTTTTTGTGATAAGCAATAGGAAAATAATGATGATTGGTTTCAAAAAATTTTTTGTATCAATTTTTATTTACCTACATATGTAGTCTGTTGAACTCACCTTATATCTCAAAAATTACATAGGATTTTTGTCCAAGTTTACATAATGTTTACGCTTGTATGGCATTAAGTACAAGTTATGGTTGCCACTCACTCAGGATAATTAAGACAGTCTGGATAATTTGAAGTTTTTGAAAATATTAGTATGACTCAAGAAAACTTGGGATATTTTGAATTTTTTAAACACAAGCTGACTCAGGATAGATTTGTTTATTATGAAAAATTCAGCATAATTTTAGGATTATTTTAATAAAATCTCACAACATATTTTTATTGATTTAGAATTAGATTTAGTTGCAAATTTTTTTATTCTACAACCAGTTATGTTGAATAACTTGATTTTTTTAAGTAAAAAAAAACTTTATAAAGTACTTAAAGAGACTTAGGACAGTAGTTGTCACTCAGGACAGTTTTTTGACTCAAAGAGTTGCAACCCTGATGTGTGTTTAGTGTCTTTTTTTATTTGTTATTGTTAAATTTATTATTATCTAGTTTTAAAGGAAAGTATAATAAGAAATTAGCTTAAATAAAGTTCTCTCAATCTTAAATGAAGACCATTTGGGTGTCTGAATTGTTTTTATTAATTGATCATTATTTGTATATATTTATTTCAACCACCAGTAATATTCTACAGCTTGCTTGAAAAATTTTAAAGTAGTTTATATAGTAAAAGAATTAATAAGGGATCAAAGTTGGTGAGATCAGTAGGTTCTTAATTAAAAGGGCTGACTAAAAAGGTCTAAAAGTAAGATTTAAATCTTTTTTTACTTCTACAGTTTTTTACTATTTTTTTTTTAAGTTTCAGTTTGTTTTCTGTTAAAGAGTTTTTTAAACTACACAGAAGTTTTTATAATTTTGATAAGAAATTGACTTTCTTCTAATAAGAATGTTTTTTAAGTGATTTGTTTAAAGGTTTGAAATTTTTATAATTAAAGTTACTTATAATATGTAATAAATTATAACTTTCAAGTAGACCATTTAAAAACTAAAAAAAGAAGATAAAGGTAAAGTGAGCTTAAAATGTCCAAGAAATTTGGCAATGAAAAATTGCTGTCTGCAGTTATGTGTAAAAACTTGAACAAAATAAACTGCTCTCAATAATTAAGTTTAGTTTCAAACTGTCTAGATTAGGCTTACTTATAGCTTATACAGGGTTGCCAACAAACCTGGAAAAACATAAATGTTGAGAAAAAAAATCTGGAATTTCAAATAATTTTAACTTAAAAGTAATGGAGTTACAATTTGACATAAACACTCTTTTATACAAATTAAAAGTTTTATTATCATTAAATGAGTTAAAAAAACTTTATGAAAGTAGCTTTACAGTTTTTAATGTATAGATTATCCATATATTCTTCTAATAACATAATTATTTGTTCATGTTTTATACAAAGACCCAAAGTATTTTTTAATTCTTAGTTATTATACAATGTTGAAAATTCTAATAATTATTGATAGTAACTCAGTTTATAATAAGAAAAACTTCAGCAAACTATTTAGGATATGTTTTTGTTATTTATTCTTACTTCTTATTTACTTTAAATATTTTATGAATCAAAACAAAATATTGTTAGCAAATAGTCTGTTTTTGAGTTTTACAAATTTCTAATAATTTTTTAGAAATTAGATAATTATTTTAGTCAATTATTAAAATCGCAATGGATAGTGAAACTTGTTTTCCCCGTGGCAAGCCCAAACCAATGGAAGAAAAAGAAAAGAAGCACAGAGAAAAAATGAGAAAAGAAATTCAGGCTGAAAATGCTGATAACTACTTGTTTGCAAGGGTTTGCATGTTTTTAATGTTATTTTTTTATACAAAATATACTTCTTAAGTAAATATAAAAACCAAAATGCATAAGTTTCAAGTTTTTCAATAAAATTTTCACACTAATAATAATTCAAAAGATTAGACTAATTTTATAAACTAGTTTCTTAGTTAACTTAAAGATTGGTAGTTATTTTAAATATGTTTTACACGATTTTTATGTAATTGATATAAGTTTGGAAGAAAGTATGTTTACAAAAAACAATTTTTATTTTGAAGGAGTTTTATACAAGAAAAATACTTTTTATGACATGTATAAATTACTAAGATAAGTGTTTTTTTAAAGACTTATAAAAACAGTAAGTTTACAAACTGTTTACATTAGTTTTTAATTACTAATTGTAGTAGATGATATAAAAAGGAAATAAAATATTTTTAGAAAGCTGTCCACACAGACAAGGCGCCAGTTAAGAAATCAAAGAAAAAGGATGATGACCGCCCAGAAGTGCTGGCAAAATGTAATATTAATGAAGAAGATTTAGTTTCAAAAAAGCTCAAGAATGTCCACTATCTTTCATACAAGGTTTTATATTTGTGGTTTTGCTAGAGAAATAGAAAAGCACTTAATTCTTAAAAAAAATTATTTGTAGATAAGTTTTTAAAAGTATTATATCAAAAAGCTGAAAATAAACTAATTTATAAGTTTTGTATTTAAAAGCAACTTATGTTAAAATTTAGGAAAGCAGATAAGCATAAATAGTATTCAATAAACTAAGTTTGATAATATAACAGTTTATTTTTTATAAATTACATATAACCAATTAAAAAATTGGTTTTCTACACTTTATATCCCACTTTTCTTTTATTAGTTTTTGTTTTGTTAATATAAATATTTTTAGATAATGTTAGCCTCTTAAATTCCCTGAAGATTCTTTTTATTAAGTTTGGAAAGTTCAATAGATACAACCTTAGACTAAATAAAAATTAAATATCTTTAAAGATTTACAAATATTTGTTAAAAACTAAATCATTTCTTAATTCCAATTAAAAGCAATTTGTGCCTGCTGTGTCATATAATGTATATAAAAAACAATAAAGTGTGCATAAGTATTAACTTTTTTAGATATTTAATTATAATAAAGTTCATAGTTAAAATTTAAAGATATATTTATTTCTACATATCAACAGAAAGTGCAGCCAGAAAGCTTGATATTAGGAGTTGTGACTGATGTTGATGGTTTTGAAGTGAAAATTTCACTGCCATTTTCAATGAATGGAAAGCTTGAAGCATTTGATGTTCATCCCTCATACAAGAAAGCTCTGACTGATAAGTACAATGGTAATTCTGATGAGGTTCGTTTTGTAAAGTCCACTCTGATTGAAATTAAAAGCTAAGCATATCTGATATGACCATGATTTAATTATATAAGTTAAAAAAAGCATAAAGTTAGTATTATAAAATTGACTGTAAACTATAGTTTTGTATTTGAAAATTAGACATACAAATAAATATTTGCATTTATGTTAATAGGAAGTGAAACCTATGGAGGAGCTGTTTGAGCCAGGACAGCTTCTGGTATGTAAAGTTAAAGAAGTTGTAAAATCTACTATTAAACTGACTGTTGATCCAAAACAAGTTAACTCAAGTGAGTTATTATACTCATACAGCTTAAATTGAATTTTTAATTATATATTCTGTGCATTTTATATTTTATGAACATATCAGTTTTTGAAACCAATGTGATCATTTTAATAAATTAAAGTTATCACTTTCTAAATACCCAAGTAATGTGGAAAAAGCTAACTGTTAATAGACTGAATATTAAATCAACTTAAAATTTAACTTATATTAGAATTTCATATGAACTACCATAAAACAAACCAAATGAATTAATAAAGTTAAAATTTATGTGGTATTTAGTTTCAGATCTTAAAACTTAAGTTTTTATGTTCTAGATCTTAATTGCTCGCTGATGAAATCAAACATGCAAATAAATGGGATTGTTATGTCAGAAGAGGAGAATGGATATTTGATTGATGTTGGTATCAGGAATGTTAACGCTTTCCTTCCACATAAAAGTAGAGGTTAGTATCTTAAAATGATATTATGATACATATATAAATCAGGGTTGCCAAAAAACTTGGAAACCTGAAATAACCTGGAAAAACTTGGAATTTGATAATTTAGGCTGAAAAACCTAGAATTTGAGAAATTAAAAAAAAAAAACTTGGAAAAACCTAGAATTTAAAACAATTTTTAAATGTTAAGTAAAAAAAAATGATTTGACACAAAAAGTTTTCCATGTGAATAAAATTTTTTCGTTATCATCAACATTTTTTTCTAACAAATAACACATTTGAAATAGCTTTAAACTATCTTTTCAATGTTTTTATACTATTTAACACAGTTTTTTGTCTTAAACTTAACTTAAACTGTAAATATACCCAAAAATGTGTACTTTTAAAAACGTGGAAGAAATTTTGTAAACCTGGAAAAAATCTGCCTAAACATTTGGCAACCCTGATAATTTGATAAATTTAAAGTTATAAACCTTTTGTCGCTTTGTTTTAAATAATGTTGTCCAAAATAAAAGCTTACAAATTTATCTTGGTTTATCGATATTTTTTCAAGCTTTAAAATTAATTTTACATACGTTATAGTTTGAGATAAGGAGTTTAAAGTTTTGATCTTAATAACAAAAAAGTTTTATGTATGTTTATAGTTTGTTAAAATTCTTTAGACACAGAAGAAGAATTGTCAAAGTTTGATCTTGTTCGTTGTGTCATAACTAATGTGAAATCAAATGGAAAAGTTATACAGTTGTCAAACGACCCTAAAAGAATGAACAAGTTTCAGGTAAGTAATATTGTAGATGTCACTAGATACATAGCAGTAAATAAGAACTTGAACATTAATTCAATTATTTTAAATAGTTTTTACTGGTTTTTAGATTCGTTTTTAGGTTATTTTTAAAATAAAAATATACAAATGTTTTATTTGAGTTAGTTTTATAAATAAAGTAAGTTTTTTTTTCTTAAATTGAGTAAATGTCTATTAATTTTGCATGTTCTATAAATTCTCAAACTTCTATACAGGACCCAAGCAGTATCAATAAAAATCAGCTTTTGCCAGGAACATTAGTTAAATGTACCGTTGATAAGGTATACTTAATGGTTTTAATTTTTTTTTTGTTTTACTTATTTTGAAACTTTATATTAAAGTAGTTTTGATGAAATTCAAATGTATACAATGTTTTTTTAACATACACATTTTTGTTCTTTATGATAAGAATTGTTTATTGTTACTCAGATGGTTAAATACATAACTAAGAGATGATTTTTCTACATAAAAAATTGAAAAAACAAAACACAGAAATTAGAAAATCAGGGAGAGATTTTGAAGTTTGGAGAATTTTACGGAAGTATCAGCTTGCCTGCGCTTTCTAGCGGTAAAAAGTTTGACGAAGTTGAAGATGAGGAGGAAAATGAAAACTCTGAGGAAGGTTTGGAATCTTGAAACAAATACATAGTATACTTTCGTTTGAAGTGAATTTTTTCTGAAAATAAATAAATTTTCACGGTGTTTTCGGATTAAAATTTTCTCACTCTTGAATAACAATTAAGAATATAAACTGTTTTTTATTAGTACCTCTAAGAATAGTATTTTTTAAGAAATAAAGCTACCAATGTTTTTTTTTACATTATGTTGTCATCTTAATTAGTTTTATCAATAATAGTTTTTACACAGAGAGCAAAGGAAAAAAGAAAAAAAGAAGAAACACTGACAGAAACATGTTTGGTGATAAATTAAAAATTTGCTGCGTTGTTTATGTAAATTATGATGATGAAGTTTTCTGTTTCACCGATAAAAGTTCTGTTTGGGTTGACACTAAAAGAGAAGCTCATTTGATTAAATTGGCGGTTTGTTTTGTTTGTTGAAATCTTTTACACTACTAAAATGATTAAAGTATCAGTTTAGTTTTCAAAAAAATTCTGTTTTGAATACCTTTATGAGACCAACTGATTTCTTTTGATATATGCAATAGTTAAAATTGCGCAAAACAATATTAATTGATATTTTTGTAATTTTTATAATCCAATTTATATTATCACAGGAAGAGTTTCCAGAAAACGAATTGAGTGAAGTTAAAATTACTCACTGCATCAAAGGAATTGGTATTATGGGAGAAGTAAGTAGTTATACCTTGTTACTGTACTATTGTCTATTTTAAATATTATAAATGATAATAATTACAGGTAAGAGGAGAAAAGGCAGTTGTTTTGAAGTGGAATCTTTTTGACAGGCAGAAGAGTAAAGATGAAGAAAATTTGATGTGGGAAAATTTTAAAGTTGGACACAATCCTAAATCCAAGGTAAATTAGTTAAAACAATTCTGATCTTTATTTTTGATAAACTTGAATTTTTATGAAATACAATTAAATATTAAACATTTTACTTAACAATAATTTTATTACATATGTAAAATATTGTTCATCCGTGTTCATTAAAGCAGAGAAGCAATAAATAAAATTGTTGTTTTTGTCAAACTACAGTGTAACGACTAATATTTTCTAACTAAAATACTGTTCAGCCTTTAACTTGTGATATTACATCTAGATTATGTCAAACATGACGTTAGAAGGTGTATTGAGTCTCGCAACCAAGCAATCAATGTTGGATTCAAACATTAGATCACTAGAAGATCTTAATGACGGAGACCTTGTTGATGGGATCATTAAAAATTTCAACATCAATAACGGCTTGCAAGTTCAAATCGGTACTTATTCTAAGGGTTTGTTGCCTTTTATATTTTGTTATCAAAGTTTTAAAACCTAAAAAAATGAAACAAATTCAATTTAGTAAAAAAAAAAATTATAACAGTAATATGCATATAAAATAATTATAGACTGTAAGTATCATGCTTTTTTTCTTGAAATTCTATAGAAACGTAGCTTTAATTGCAGATTGAAATCATACCACTTCGTCCCTGCTAAACCTTACTTTGATAAATTGTCAATTTGATATCAAAAAACGAATTAATATATTTCAGATGGAAACTGGATACCATCGTTTTTAACAAGAGGTTTTGTACCAAACGTCCATCTCAATGATATAACTTTGAAAAATCCAGCTAAATTCTTTAACGAAGGCGACAAAATTAGATGCAGAGTAAGTTTCTATAGTATGTTGAAGATTAATAAAAAAGTCACTGGTTTTGCTAGAAAACAGTCATAAGAAAGAACTAAATTTAATATTAATGTTTAAAATAAACAGGAAAGTTTTTTATATGATTCAAGGATTTTATCAGGGTTATCATAAAACCTGGAAACCTTAAATTTGAGAAATATTAAAAGAACCTGGTTTTTGACAGTTTTACATGTAAAATAATAAAATTCGGATTAAATAAGGAACATCTATCATATACAATTTTTTTTTGTATTAGTTAAAGTTTTATTTATCTTAAAAAAACATTTAAACTGGTACAACAGTATAAGTATCTTTTCAATATTTAATACCATTTAAAGAAGTTTTTTACCCTATTTTTAATTTTATACTAAAGATGGAAAAAGTTGTATCTTCAAAAACCTTAAAGAAATTCAGAAAACCTTGAACTTTTTTAACCTATGGCAATCCTATTTTAAAAGTTATATTTTTCGTATACCATAGCAGTGCTTCCTTACTGTTCACACATTAGTCTTGAAGTAAGAACAGAGTAGTCAGTTTTTCTTCATAGTGAAAAATATAATCAAATACGTAGCATTTAAATAATTTTTCAGGTATTAGAAATAGACGCAGCCAACAGAAAGCTTCGTCTCACAAACAAAAAGACTCTTGTCGGGTTGAAAAACAAAGAAGTCATAAGCAGCTTCGATCAATTAAAAGCAGGAATGATCGTGCAAACGTTTATTGTTAAAAGACTTCATAATGGGTAATTAGTTTATATATATATATATATATATATATAAGTATTAATATATATATATATATATATATATAAGTATTAGTTTAAAAAAAATACTAATCACATACATTGTTTCTTACATTGTAAAGAAACATAAGTAATTTCATTTATTTTTACAAACACTATTTCTAAATACTTTTATGCTTGAAAATACATAAAGTATTAAATGTAGCTTGAATAACTTATTTAATTTTAGAAATGAGAAATATTTTAATTACGTTTTTATACTTTTTCGTCGGGCGTTACATTAGGTGTCAACAGTAAAGATTTACAATTTGTTTTAAAATAATCAAATCGACTTATTTGTTTAGTTTTTTTTAATATAAGTTATTTAACAAGTAAGTTTTTTGTCAAAGTATTAAGATATATTTATTTTTTTAAGTGTATTGTTAGTGTTCTAAAGGTTTAAATTTTAATCAAACAGATTGATAGTTCGTTGTTTTGGTGAAGTAAAAGGTTTTGTGCCAAAATATGAACTTGGAAGTGGAACCCTCCTTGATTACGAAGTTGGGCAGGTAATAAATGATTTCTAATTTATTTAATTATTTAAAGATATTTTTTAGATCATTTCGAAAGAGTTATAGGCAATCAATATACAAGTGTTATTTATTTTTTATTTTTTTGAAGTTTTATTGTTATTCAAAAAAAGAAAATATAAAAATGAAGTACAAAATAATAAATACAAAAATACGAAATTGTTTGTATTGTAAAGTTTAATCTTAACAAAACTACAAGATATTAAAATAGTTAAATTTCTCAGGTTAAACGTTGCAGAGTTGTAAATGTGAAATTGGAAACTGAAAAAGTTACCATGTCTTTCAAGCTGAACCCATCGAAGAAAGTTGAAACTGCTAAACTTCCTACTAATATGGTTTGTTATTTTTTATTTTAAACACTCATTAATCTTCGCTTATTTTACTTTAAAATACTTTTTTACTTATCATACGTTTTTCTACGGTGTATAAAACCTAAAAATGTTTTGATTTCGTTATTCTAACCGTCTAATCAGTTAAGGATAGAAAAATGTTAATCGTTTGTTTTATACTCAGAAATTTTATTACAGTACTTCATTATATTTTTTATAAATAAAAATCTTGAAATATAATTAAAATGTCAATATAACTTAAGGGCATAGGGGGGTCCGACATTTTTTTTTTTTTACTATAAATAACATTGGATCTTATATAAAAGCTTAAAGTACAAACTACAAGCCAGTTTTTATAGAATTAAAAAATATTATTTAACTTTTGAGATATTGTAATTTTTATAAAAAGTTTCCAATACAAACGTACGGACCACAACTTTTTCGGGGTCAACTTTCTCGGAAATTTAAAAAATCACAAAAAACCTATATTCTCCTTCATTTTTTGAGATAGAGACCTCACTAAAAATTTTATTTTTCAAAATTAAAAAAAATCCTGCAATCAATCTTTTTAAAATTTAATAATTAATACACTTTCTGTGAAAATTTGAAGAAGATTGCTTAAAAAATAAAGGAGGAGATAGATTTTTAGTGAAATGGTCTTTTTTTGCGTTTTTAGTTTGCACCTTCCATTGGGAACCTATTAAGGTCACCGACTTTGACTGCTCATATCTCAAAAAATACTTTGAATTTTTTCAAGCGGTTAAAAATGTCTGATAGCTCAGATAAAACTCTACAAAATAAGATCAACTTGTAAAAATCAAGGTGGACCCCCCTATGCCCTTAACTTATCATGTTATTGCTTATACAGTTTTGAATGCACATTTATAAATAATAAACAAAATTTACAAATTTTGCAGGTGTACACATGCAAGGTGATGAGCAAAGATTCGGACAAATTGCTTGTTGAAGTGTCGCATGAAAGCAGCAAGTACAGGGGAGTTTTGACAATGAACAACCTCACTGATTACACGTCACTTTCTCCTTTCAAGTTTGAAAGCATCAAAGTTGGAGATTCAATTGAAAATTGCGTAGTTATCAGTTCTGATCCTCTAAAATGTATGAAGTTATTTTGATGTTAAATATATTTTTTATATAAATATTTTTTCATTGAATAATTTAAAACTGAGAGCTTTCTAATCCGTCACTTTCTTTTCGTTTAATAATTTTTTAAACATCTTAAAAACTTCATATGATACGTAAAAACTGTTCAGCTAACAAATTAGAGCTTGAAAGCTCAGTTAATTTAATTTTTTGTAAGTGTTGAAATCAACAGTTTTCCAAAAACTTAATTTTAAACAAAAGAGTTTTTATTAAATCAGTTGAATATAATTTAAGTTTTTTAGATTAAATTAAACAATAACATTTTATGCTGTATAGTGAGCGCGAAACCATCATTATGCGAGTTTCACAAGAAACATTCAAACCTTCAAGCTGAAGACCTGCAAGAAGGTCAACTCATACCTGTTGTTGTTTCGCATACGTGTGAATTTGGTGTTTTTGTTAAATTAACCTCTGGCATTCTTGCATTGTCTCCTAAAAAGGTAAGTTGGACTTTGATTATCTTTTACTATGTCTTTATTGTTTTTTGTAAATTATCTACTAGAACAATTGCTTTATTTTCTCAGAAGGTTGTTTGAAGTGTAGATTTTTCATTAAAATTTTATTAATGTTTTGTTGGATAAATTGTCAATTAGTTTACTTGTATGTACAATGTGCTAAAATAATTTTTTAATGTAGTTTTTCCTTTTAAGTTTGTTTATTACAGTTGATATTATCTTATATGTTATTTTTAATTACCTCATTTCAAGTTTTCTAGATAAATCAAGTGCGTTGTTTTGCAGTTGTTTTTTAGTTATTCTTGATATTTTATTTTTAGTATTTTACAACAAATAATATATTTCTATTTTTACAGATGTTAACAGATAGGTTTATTGATTCAACTGCAAATATCTACAAGGATGGACAATCGGTTATTGCTATGATACATGAAAACAATGTAGAAGACAAAAAGTGTGTAGCTAAAATACTTAATATTATTTTTTAAGTTTTCAAGCTTGAATATTTAAAAATGTGTTTTTTAGTATCAAGTTAAAATTAGTTTTATTCTGTACTTGTTTTAGTTTTACTATTTTAGTTTTATGTAACATTTTATCAGTACCATTTAACATATAATGCAATAACAAAAAGGAAATAAATGAAAAATATTTTTAGGGTAATTGTTTCACTCAAGCCTTCAGATTGTGGTAAAAATTATGATCCACATTCACAAGTTGAAAAATACATGAAGCATCAAAAATTAAATACTGGTTTGTTTAAAACAATAGCATAAAAAAATTGTTATTTGTCATCAGTTGATTAAGCTGTACTATTTGAATACTAAAACCTGATAGTTTGTGATTTAGTTATCAATGTTATGTACTTATGACTATTTATTGAGTTTCTTATTAAAATCAATGATTAGCTAGTGAAAAGTTTTACTAGTTATATTATTATTATTATTATTATTATTATTATTAAGTTTATTGTCCAACGAAGGACCTAGGCATTAAAACCTAAGCCACTTAAACTGAAAGACACTAACATAAAAAGAAAAAAACAAATTACAGTGTTTAAATAAACATAAACATAAAACTTATACAAGACACAAACTGAATAAATTAAAACTTTCACAACCAAAATATTCAACGATTCCAAAGTCATGTTTTATAATAATTAATATATTAAAGTTTATTGCAAACAAAATACAAAATAGAAGTACTTTTCGGACACGCTCTTCAGTATTTTTTCGTGTCAAAACAAGCTGAAATAATGATTAACTGATAAAAACTAATAAAACTAAGTATTTAAGAAAACAAATTAAATTTAACACAATAGTAATAATTAACAAATTAAGGCAATCGTTTAATCAGAAATAATATAAATGTAACACAACTTTACTAATCAACTAATTTAAGTTCAACGAATTAAACAAAATGGTCGAATAAACAAATTTCTTTTGTTTACAGAGCTCTGGCTTTAAGCTTAAAATGTATATAGCTTCTAAAGTTTTTAGGTGAAATTCATTACGAGCAACTGATATTATTAATATATGCATGCATTTCAAACTAAATAAAATAATTATTAGTAAGTTTTAACAATCTTATATAATTGTTTTTAATAAAATACCTAAAAGCACACTATATATCCAAAGTAAGTATTTTATTGGGTTCAAATAGAAATATCTAACAAAGTACGCATATTGGATATTTCAATATATACTTTGATTAAAAAAAAAAAATATTTAAAAACTATTTTTAAATGTAACAAATGGATCTATAAAGCTATATAATCATTCATATTTAAAATTTTTGCAGATTGTACTGGTCTTGAAGTAGGACAATTTATTGAAAATATAAAGGAATGTGAATTATTGAAAAAATATTCATGCAAAGTTATTGCCGATAGCACAGGGAAAGAAGGTTTAATTGAGTTTAATTATAAAATTTTATTGTATTATATATTTTGAATCTTTTTAGTTAAAAATAAAGATAGATGTTTTCTATTTTGATTACTCAAAATAAAAAGTTGAAATTATTCTATATGATTGAAAATTCTAAATTAGTTGTTCTATTGCATAATTTATTTCGGAAATTTTTACTTTATGTAGACATTTTTTATGTGTAAGTTTATTCATTTGAATATAAAATTATAAGTTACAACAAGTAAACATACGTTATTTAGTTGAAGTCTAGGAAAAATTTTAATAAATAAACAGAAATCGTTTTTCTAGCTTATTAAAAAAATGAATTTTTAGCTAGTTTGACTATAAAGTTGAACAAATATAGTTTTGTAATTTTGTGTTGAAAATAATTTATTTAAAGCCTAAAACTAACTTTATATAAATCATAATCAAAAATATTCACAGATGAAATAAAGGAGGCAGTAGTTGTTGATATTTCAAACAAAGAAATTGTTTTAACTAACAACAAAAAGGTTCTTCAAGCTTACAAGAAAAATTCCAAGTTGCCAAAGGTACGTCAATAGTTATCAAATTAATTATTGAACAAAGTATTAATTTTAATTATGTACATTGTATAGTCTTAAATTTTTTAAAAACGACATCAAATTTTTGATAAAGACTTATGTAAAACAACCATTAAAAAAAACATATGTATAAAGTATAGTTTATGTAGTGATAAATATTATAGAATGTAATCATATTACCAACAATTGTTATTCTTAGCATAAATAACATTTAATAAAAAGTCTTGTTTAATGGCCAGCTTAGAAACTTCTCCATAATGGTTAAGGACCACTGTTGTAAACAAATTGAACACTATGGTAGCTATAAAATAATAAGAATCAATTAAATAAAAATATTCCCTTGCTCAGCTACCAAAACAAGGTGTTCCAGTCGAATGTGTTGTTTTGCATTCGAACCTTGATGTAACTAGTTGCGTAGTGGGGGAAACACCGGCGAGTCACGTGGCTTTGAAAAACAGGATAGTCAAGTTCATTCCAAACTGCAACCAAGATGCCACGGCTTCCAAAAATGAAAAAGTTGCACTTGTTCTCTGCAAGACCCTGTGAGTTAATCTGTTGATTGTAGTCTTATTATGTAATATTTTTTTTTAGATCTTAAGATAATTAAAATTATTTATTTCACAAATTTCATTTTGAAAAATAAAGTAACTCTAGTATGATGTGTACTGTTTTTGCAGTGGAAAATATATCTTGGCTAAACCTGTTAAATCAGCACCCAAGAAACATGTATCAAAAGAAAGAATGAATCCTAAAGATGTTGAAATTGGTACTGAGGTAAAAAGTTATATATATATATCATAGTAATTATCTTAATATCTTAAGTTTATTATCATAGAAAATTAGAAAATGACATGTTGTATAATGTTAAAATTTTTAACTACAACTTTATTTCCATAGTTACGTTGTTTGAAATATCAGTTACAACTTTGTTTGCAAATTAGTTAAAATTTAATTACAAACAAAGTTGTAACTAACTGTAACTTTAAGCAGTTACAAATCCATAATTACGCTGCTAACTTTATTTGTGACTCATAAAATAATAAGAATAAAACATAAATTTCTTAAGAAATTTACATCAGTTATTGTAGTATTGCAACTACTCTTACACATATAACAGCAACAGTTAATACAATCAGACTACTTGATTAAATGATAAAATAATGAATGCCAGTCTTTAATTTTTTTTGATTAATTATTAGGTTTACCAAGTATATTTCTAGTTGACAAGAAAAATATGTTCAATTAGATCGACTCAACTGTATTAAAAAACTTTGTGCATAAAGCGTCAAACTTTAAACACGCGTAAAAGAGTCTGTTTTATCTTATATATAATAAATGTATTGATAGAATATTGTTATTCTTGAATTTATTAAAATTTTATGTTTTAAAAGGTAACAGCCGTGGTGCGTTCAGTCAGATCAACTCATCTGATCTTGCACGTCACTTCGCTTCCTCTCAATTTGAAGGGGAAGCCAATTATTGGACGACTTCATTTCAGTGAGATGCTGTTGGATTGTAAAGACGGCGATTATCCACTAAGAAAGTAAATAAATTTGCAATATAATTGTCCCAACTATAATTAGATTAAAATTGTAACAAAAACTATATTACAACAATTTTTTGACACTTTATATCTTGTGGCAAGTTTATTTTATTATAGTGCACTGAATCTAGATAGTTTTAATAACAAATCAGCTACAATATATATTTTTTTAAACAACTATTTTCATTTACAGTAAAAATCTTATTAAAAAACTGTCGTTTGGATTAAGTTATTTTATTTTGAAATAAAAAATACTTTACAGATTTCAGGCGAACAGCGAGATGAATTTAAAAGTCGCCGGATTCTTTAAAATGAAAAGTCACCTTCATTTAGACGTTACAAAAGAAGAATATGTTACAAACCTCGAGCTTTCTCAACACAGTGATGTCATAAAGCGCAAAATGCCGGAAGCCGGTCAGCTGGTCAACTGCATGGTGAAGGAACCTTTGAAGAAAGGTAACGACCCCAAAGTAAGTTTGTCGTGACGTCATAAATATATTTTGTTTGTTTAATAAACTCCAGTATTGAACTACATCTTGCGTAAAGTTTTGAAATATTTTAAATTCAAAGTGAATAATATCTTTCTGTAAACCTGTTACTTAATTCGCAATTCAGCCATTTTGTTTCTACAATTTTTTATATATGTAGCAGCAGTTTAGTTTATTTAAAAAAAATATTCTAAGGTTTTAAGTGAGTTTCAAAAACTAAGTTTACCCAAAAAGTAATCCAAACAATTTACTTTTAAAAAGCATGAGCTAAACAACTTTCATTGCACAGAGTTCAAGTCTAATGTTCCGGTTGGAGATAAGTCATGAACTGTCAGGTGTCATAACTCCGGCGATGCAACTTTGTCATCAACTTAGCAATGACAAGCTGAAGAAGTGTCCCGTGAAAAGCGGAATGTACGTCACTTGTCACGTGACTGGAAAGCAGGGTGACAAAATCCATTTGCTAAGAAAAGGTTTTTGATTTTTTAGTATTGTTAATTTTAATGTGGATGTACCTCTTTCTTCGTTTACATAGTATGAGGTATACCTGAGTGCATTCACCATATGTCTGTGTTGAGTTTATATTTCTTAGTGAATTTACTCGGTCTTGGTTGCTTTTTAGGTGACGTTTTCAATTTATTTTAAATACTTAAGAAATTTGTAGTGTGTAAAAAATTAATATAAAAATACAGTTAATTTGTGTGTATTAAGACCAGACCTGAGCAATTAAAATAAGTCTAAACTTTAAAGTTTAAATAAAATGCAGTCGTTTTTATTGCCTGTTATAAATTTTCCTACTTTTTAAAAATAATATAAAATAGTATTAACAAGATCATGTAATTTTCAGGAGTAATCCAAGGATCAGGTGACAACGTGATCAAGCAGGGATCTGTTGTGCCCTGCAGGGTTGTTGAGGTCGTTGACGATGGGTTGCTAGTGGCAACATTGCTTGGAAAAAAGGGTAGGGTCGATATCTGCGACATTGATGATAATTTCCATGACAACCCAATTTTGAAGTACGGTAAAGACTCAAAACACAAGTACATCAGGTATAGTAAAATGGTTTTCCTTTTTTTAGAGTTTGATGTGTCAACTTTTCTACGGATTTATTTTTTCTCGTTCATTTAATTTTCTATTAAACACACATCTTAATGTGTTATTAGTTTTTAGGATCTAAAATTCAGTATACAATTTTTTTAAAGTTAAACCTTAAATTTATTTTATTATAATGATAAGTTATTATGGTCAAAAATTGCTGTAAAAGCAAGACTCGATTTCAAACGACGCTCCGGGCTCTAGTAGCTCGTTGCTAATGGTAACCAGTTAAAATTGGGTCGTGTGATCGCTTGAAAGCAGGGTCACAATCTAGACGCAAGTCTGGGCACGATTAAATATCTGAACACCAAAAGTTTGTTTGTTTTTGAAGTCACAACGTTGTTTGCACAACTTGTCAACGAAATTGATCAGGCAAGTTAATTCATGAAGTATGAGAAGTTTGAAGTACGTGTTGACATTTCTGTAAATCTGCACTAAATATCAATTGCAGCAAACATATCCAGCGACGGAAAAAAGTTTAGAAATTAAAAGCTAACAGTTTTGTTGTCATTTTCACAAGTACTATCAAAAAGAGTTGCCATAACTTTTTTTTCTGTATCTTAGTGCTTGTAAATACTATTGTTTTTACTTTTACGTCGTCATGCGTCTTGGCAAACTAAAAGCAAATAAGTATAGATTTCAAAGCCGCTAAATTTAAAGGAGGTCTAAAAATAAATGTTTTACTTATAATACTAATTTGCCTCGGAAATTTGTTAAATGACGTTTCCGGTAATAAACATGTAAAAAGTATAATCTAAATCATAAGCTAATAAAAAACACAATTTTTGTTCAAAATATTCTATATAGTTTAATCACTTTCAATAGGTGCAAAGTCATGGATGCCAGCAATGAAAAGAGACTTATTCTGTCCATGAGAAAATCCGATATGAACGAAAAATCCGAAAAATCAAAAGTAGATGATTTGAAAGTCGGACAAAAAATGAAGGCATACGTCAAAAAGTTCACTAAAGTTTGTTTATTTGTTTTATATAATGATGGTAATCGTTAAAAAATATATAAACTAGTCACTCCAAATTAATAAAACAAATTTTTTGAGTTTCTTATCTTTTTGCTTGTTTTACATATTATATAAATATTTAAAATTTATATAAAAAGGGAGAAAAACAAAATTGAATAGTTTTTTTTTAGTAGACTAGAATATTTTAGGATTACTTTATTACAGTTTAATTTTTAAAGTTATAGTGTTTGTATTTTGGACAATGTTGCTAGCTAATTATTTTTTTCCACAGTTTGGCCTGTTTTTGTCTGTGTCGCGTGAAGTAAGTGGTCGCGTCAACTTAACCAATCTTACCAAGTATTATGTCACAAAAGAAAATATGGACAAAGTAGGAGAAGTATTTACCCCTGGAAAATTGGTCACCTGCGCTGTTATAAGGTTAGAAAGTATTGAAAGTATTTTTTGAATTTTATTAAAGTTATATCTGAACGCCTAGGAAGAAATAAACTGTTTTAAACATTTTCTTGTAAATTAATTCTTTATAAAAGTAAAAAGATTTTTAAATTTGTGACGCCACTAATATTTACTAAAACGTTTTCAAAATTAGTAAAGCACAAAGTTGTAACGCTACATTGCAGTTTGATAACTAAATATTTTTCTAAATCTTCATTCTTGAAATAAGTTTTCTTGCTGAATTTTCTTAGTATGTGTTGTTGTATTTGTCAGCAAAAAGTAAAATTATCATTTTAGTGTTAAGGGCAAAAAGGTTGAACTCTCCTTGCTTTCCGACCACACTGGTGTTGACGATTGCATTCCTGAAAGTTTGAATCTTCCAATGAAACTCAGCAGAAGCAACAAAAAAAAGAGAAAATTGTCTGAATCATCAACAGCTGCGAAAGTTGCATCAAAGTTTGCTAATTTTTGTTTAATGCATCAAAGCTGATAAATCTTTTAATTATTTAATTTTATTGTTAACTTTTAAAGGAAAAATAAAACCTCCGATGAAGTTGATTCTGACGATGTGAAAGAAACAGTTTCAAAACCTCAAATTACAATTCAGGTTTGTATTTTGTTAGTTAAATTTTATACTTGCAAGAAAAACTTTCAAAGCATGTCAGTTGTTTAATTTTTTTTTTTTTTAATTTTAACAAAATAATCTAAAAAATTGTTACAGGAAAACCTTGATGAAGATACGTGTGGCAACGATGACGTTATAACCATGTATGGAAATGATAATGACGTCACAATGAAAGAAGATTCTGAGGAATCCTCCGATGACGAAGAAGGTTATAACGACATAGTTCCCGCCAAAAAAGTTAGAAAATATTTTAATTTAGTTTGATAAGTTTCAACTTGGAAAAATTCTTTAAAAAGTCAAAACACTTTAAAAACAATAAGTGTAATTCTTACTCAAATTAATTTTATTTTTTACAAAATTTTGTTAAATTTAAATGTGTAGTATTTCTAAATTTTTCTTTTTTGATAATTTAATAATAAGAGTGAAGTATTGCAAGAAAAAAATCTATTTTGTTTATACAATTCATTTCAGATGAAAAAGTCAACGTTGAAACTAAGCAAGGAACAGCAAATAGAGAATGAAAGGGAAGCGATGAGAATGGAGAACGACGTCATAAAGCAGCATTATGACGTAGCAAACAACTCGACTATGGACGTAGAAACTTGCAAAAGACTAGTTGCTGAGAATCCACAAGACTCCAGAGTTAGTTTTCATACAAAATAGACTTTATTTTTAACTTCAATTTTTTTAATTTTGGAATACATTGTTGCCACTTGTTCATAAAATTTTCGAAGAAATAACCATTCTTATCTACATCGTAATAAACTAAACAGTTATGAACATATATGACTGTCACTTAGATAAGAAAAGGTCCCGAAAACTTTTTTCAATGGACAATTTTTTTCTGGCTAATAAAATTGTTTACATTACAACAAAAAAATCTCATTAATGTGCATTTACTTAAAAAATGTGTTAAAGGCGTCTTTACGTTTTGATAATAGTTGTTTTAGGATGAGTTTAAAATTAAACAAATTATAAACTAATAACTAGTTAAAAAAGATATACTTCGGCAGACAATAAACGAACTATCAAAATAGCACAGCGCAATATTTGATGTAATTAAATGCAGGTCTTAATTGAATACATATTAGTACGATATTATGTTTACTACATAGTAATTCAATGCACTAATAAATATTTTTATTCAATATTTCAGTTGTGGCTTCAAAGAATCGCCTGTCATTTACCTTCTGAATTAACTCAAGCCAGAAACATTATTGAAAATGAAGCACTTAAGAACACTGAAATTATCAGGTAATTATTATTATTCTGTTGAGAAGTTAACAAAAATTTTGTCTCTCTTCTTTAAATACAATGGTTATCAATCTAAAATTAACAATTATAAAGCTTAAATGAATACTTTTTTTCTACTAAATACAACTTGAATATAAAAGAGAAACAATATAGCTGGTTGATGTAGTTGAATTTATTTGTTTTAAATATCTTCAAAAGTACTTGAACTGGCACAGTTAAACTTTTAAACTAATTTTTCGCTGTAGAGGTCTTCATATGTATTATATACACAAACTATCGCACCACACTTATTATTATCAATTTTTTCAGTTCTCCATCAGATTACTTGAACATTTGGATGTTCTACATTAACATGGAGTTAAAATTTGGCAATGAGTCGAGTGTTCAAGCAGTCAAGGAGAAGGCAATGCAGTGCAATGACCGGAAAAAAGTTCTTGATCATTTAGTGGAAATTTACAACAATCAGCAAGACTATGAAGTAATAATATTTTTTAGTTTAAATTAATTTTATGCAAACAGTGTTGAAAGTTTATTATTATCTTATATAAAATATAAACCCTAATATGATCCTAAATTTTTATATGAACTGTTAGGTCAATTTAACTCTTTCATTAGTTTATATTCGTTAACGCATCTGTTCTTTAACTTATTAATATTGAAGCACAAAGTAGGGCTGCCAAAAAACCCGAAAACCTGGAATTTTTAACATGTTCAGTATTAAAATTTCGATTTGACACAAAAATCTATCATTTGAATAAAATTTTTTGTCACCATCAAAATTTTTTTTATTAAAAAACACATTTAATTAGCTTTACAGTATCTTTTCAATGTTTTTATACTATTTAAAACAGTTTCTTACCTTCAGCTTAACTTTAAACTAAAAATAGACCCAAAAATATGTATTTTTGAAAATGTGGATAAAATTTGCCAAAAATATTTGGCAACCCTGATAAAGTATCTCCATGTAAATTTAATTTCTAATTGCAATAATACTAGTTTCTTTTTTCATTTACCGCTTTGAT
Source organism: Thalia democratica (assembly GCF_965202585.1). Taxonomy (NCBI): domain Eukaryota; kingdom Metazoa; phylum Chordata; class Thaliacea; order Salpida; family Salpidae; genus Thalia; species Thalia democratica. The sequence goes on from NC_139165.1 coordinate 69,826,225, forward strand.
ACTTTCTTCAACATAAATTAGACGAATGCTGCAATTTTTTTATGAAGAATTGTTTATTGTACTACTATTTTTATTTTTTATTTTATTTACAGAAACTTGACGAATGTTACAATGTGTTGATGAAGAAATACCGCGATAACGACACCGTGTGGATGAAATATTGCAAGAATTTGATTGGAAGGGGAATGATGAAGGAAGCTGAGGAAATTCACAAGAGGGCGCTAACAAACAATAACTTCACCATCAAGACAAGTTAGTTTGTAAAAAGACTTGGTTTGTTTAACTAACAAAAATACAATGACAAATATTGGAAAATGAAATGTAAACAGTCTAAAAAAATTCTTATTAACTGTGACTTAAATCTTGCTATGAAATATTTATTATTTTAATTTTATTACTCTAATTGTTTTATTGATTTTTACCGAAGAAATTTACATAGATCTTTGAATAAAAGTCATATATTTTTACAGAGAGAAGAAAAGTAGTTGATAATTAGATAACATTTTCATTTAATTTTACAGAAAGAAATTTGATAGTTGATTACGCTGCTGAGTCGATCAACTCCGGTGGCGATTTTGTCAGCAACGGAATTGTGGAGTTCGAGAAACTTCTGCAACATTTCAAAAAAGACACTTATATTTGGAACAAATATGTAGACTGCTTGCAAAAAAATCGCATGATCGAAGAATGCAGGTTCGTAAAAACTTAAATTAATAAATTTTGTAAGGGTATTTATTAAAATCCGTAATTTAGTTTTTTCTTTAATTTTAATTTCAAAAAGTATTTATTTATTAAAACATATTTTTTAAACCAGGTTTATTTACGTTTATATGTATATTTTTTTTGTATGACGAGTTGTTAAATTATTATCTATTAAATTAAAGGAAAGCTTTCAAGCGTTTGGTAGAAGTAAACTTCAGTGGAAATAAGAATGAAAAGAACTTGAAAAAATATTTGGAATTTGAAAAGAAGCACGGAACATCTGCTATGGTTACCCAACTTGAAAATGTTATGAATGAAAAATATAACAATAAAATCCAAGATTAAGTTATTCTTGATGCACTTTTTAACCAAATTGTTGTTATATCGTTTTAAAAAGTCTTTTAAAGTGTTTATTGATTTTAGATTTTAAACGATTTTGTCACTTATTTGGTTTAAAGATTTAGGAAAGTTTTTTAGAGTATACGTTTTTAGCTTCATTTCAATAAGTGAATAGTTGTTTTTATTTGAGTCTAATCTAACATTTCGATCTATATAAGTTTTGTCTAGGAAATAAAGTGATTCTTAAATGCTTTTGTGATATTTATTAAATATATAATGTTTTTTCTATTACTTTATCAAAATTACTTACTGTTGCTTCTGCGCAATTTAGTATTTGATTGAAAACCACCCAAGGACGACAGTCTTAAGCCAATTAGCGTGATTACACAAGTGGTTAAGTTATGAATAGGTTATATTCTAAAAATATATTACTTGAACTTACATGTGCTAGTGGTTTCTCAACAAATGATATTTCCGCCATAATTACAGGTCTGAATAGAAAGTTTTGGTATGAAAATTTAAGTCCTAATATTAATGTAATTATTTTCTTATGAATACCACGAAAGTAAATTAAGTCAGGTAGATTTTTCAAGTTTGTACCGTGTTTCCTTCAACTTTTTTAAAACAATATCAAAGTAAAGATAAGTTCGAAGTTTGCACAATACTTTTGTTGTAATACTACCTGTTCACAGAAAATTTTAAGAAATTATGTTTAATGCAAAACTATGTTATTATTGATAGAAATAATATTTACAACATTTAAAAAAATATTACGTAGTATTGGTTTACTACTTTGAAAAAAGTTTTTATTGTATTAAGACGGGTCAGCAAACTGCGGGCCAAATGCAAAGTTTGTCTAAGTACAAAAGAAATATTTTCTATATCTACAATCTTCAGCTCTCAAGGAACTTTCCAGCTAAAAAAAAATATTTACAAACAATAAAAAGTATTTATGGTAAAATTTACAGTTATGATCTTTATTTAATATCCAATAATATTTACTAAAGCTCTATTATTGCTTGTTGCATCAAATGTTTAATTTTTTTTTATACTGATTACTATAACTATTTAAAAACTGACCGGCGACTTACAAGACTTACAAACGGTTCCCGATCCCTACATTAAGTCGATCTTAAATAAGCGTCTAATTTAAGGAAGTTTAATGTTTTTATTTAATATATATTAGTTTACAAATTTATTGACCCATAAACAAGTTTATAAAACAATGTTTCACCCAATTGATGTTAATAAGATTATCAGTTATAAAAAGCGTATTATTCAAGTAGAACATAGTTTGATTTTAATCATTTCTTTATGCTGACCTAAAAACATTTTTAAAGGTTCTTAAGGTACAAAATATTTGTCTTTAGTAAAAACTATTTAGTAACTTGGACTATTTCTGAATATCTATCTAAGCTAGTGATTATTTAGTTGTTTGTTAGTTATTAAAGCTCCATAACAACTTACGTTCTTGGAAAAAAAGAGAAAACCTCTCAAAAAGTAATTAAAATAAAAAACGGATCATGTATATATAAAGTTTATTGAACAAAAAAATATGCTCTAAGTTTTTGGACTTGGTGCACGAAAAAACTTTGGTTATCGAGTCGCACACCACGGATACCTTTTAACGTCTTGTAAAGGACAAATAAAAGTATGACCACTAAAAAAACTGAATTATGTTATAATTACTATAATTTTGTAGATTTTAAAATTATTATAGCTTTATCTCCAAATTTATGATAAATGTTTATGATGATCTAAATAACTAGATTATTATAATACATTTTTATGTTATGCTTTTACAAAGGTACGTTTTGTAGGATAACATGATTTTTAAAGACCATATCTAAAAAAGGAATCTTAAAATTAAACAGAAGGTGCATCTAATTTATAGTTTATTAAACACAAACTAAGATACTTTTTAAAATGTTAGACTAAAGACTTTTCGGTCATCGAGTTGTACACCACGTTTATAATTTCCAATCTATTTTAAATTTAATGCTGTTTAAGTTTCATTTACTAGTTAAGTACCATAAACCTGTAAACTTAAATTTTACTTTAAAGTAAATTTATAATAAACAATTATTTTAAAGAGGATCTAAACACAATAAGCTTTTTTCAAAAGAAAACACAGTTACAAATAATTTGTTGCTTTGTAACTAATATTAAGATATAAAAAGCAGAATAAAAAAGTTTAGTGTTAACTTATAAAGAAAGTTAAAGTTCTTAGATAATATAAAAGTAAACTATAAACTCAAAATTTTGTTGTTATATACAACCTTGTTCAACAAGCATTTACCTTATACGTATTTATAATTTGTTAAATTTACACTTTAAATTTTTTATAAGGATTTAAAGTTTTATTAAAATGTAAAAACGAGTGAGATTAAAGCTATTCATATAATTTTAAGAGTAATGTTTACTTTTTTTTTGTTTTTTAGAGTCATTTTCTTATGTGTATCAATAAGTTTTATTGTTTTTTTCTTTGTTTTTCTTGTAGATTTTTAATTTTATGCGTTTTAACTTTAAAATATTTTCATACCATTTTGTTTTCAATAACAGATACTTTTTTTATTTATTATTGTCTATATTGTTTTTAAACTTAGCTAAATACTAATGTAAAAATAATTATAAGTGAATTAAAACTAACTTTACAATTTATAGAACATAGCAGTTTAGTTTTCTTAAAGCAATTAAAAATATATTAAATACAAACTTTGTTGTATGTGTTTTATTACTGTTATTAATTAATTTTATAATCCATTCAAGACTATATATAAAAAAGCAGAAATTAATAAAAGCAATTACTCATTTCAACTAGCGAAAGAAGAACAAAGTTAAAATAAACGTTTCATTGTTAGAAATTTACAGCATAATTTATTCTTGAAATAAATAAAAATAGAAACAATTAAATGTTAATGTTTTTAAACGTCTGAATTTTAGCCAAAACAAAAACTTCTAGTTTGTAAAATAGTGCTTGAAACGTTTTCTGAAAAAAAAATGTAAAGTACTAAGCAGTTACAAACAACACTTTTAATCTCTATAATTAAAGTCTATCATCCATATAGTGGTGAGGTTTCAAACACTTATGCTTTCTTACGATAGCGAATATCAGGGTCTTTAATTGGACAAAATGATACAATCATGAAGCGGTCTCGTATTTTTTTTTTTGTGAAGGCGTGAATCGATCTTTGTAATAAAAAGAATGAATTTTTGCTTCAATTCAGTCATCGCCTAGAACCTCAAGTAAATTTGCTTTAAAAATATATATATATAACAGAAAATTGACTGAAATAATTACCATTGAATTTTTCTCACTAGGAAAAAAAACACGATTTATAAAGTTTTTAAACAAATAAAAACGTATACGTAGATAAACTGCTGATAAAGCATGTGTATCACTTTTTTATAATATTTAATTAATGACTGCTTTTATCAAGAGTAGTTAAAGACTTTTACTGTTAGACTTATATAGAACTTTTGTTTTATAATAATTTTAAAGTTACTGTTATGTTTTTTAGTAATTCCTAGTCTTTTAAAATATTTTTTTTTCATGATAGTGTATGAGCGTTAAGTTATTGCAATTGTTAAATTTAGCACAATTAAATGAAATAAACTTAAAAAGTTATTTTGTCTAATTTACAGGTTGTTTTTTTTTTGTTATTTTTTAAACAAAGTATACAACAAACATGTTTATTAAATTTTAAATAAAACAAAACTCTTAACTCATTTTGTATGGGTAATTGACAAAAAAGTAATCAATATGAATTTAAGACTTATAATTTTGAAAAATTAAAAAAATGTTTGCAACTGTCCTGATTATAAAAAAAACAGACCTAGGTTTAGCCGGGTTTTGAATTGAAAAAAGTATCCGAGTCTTAATTTGTAGATCACTAGTTTCCTTTTAGTAGTTTAACAATAGCTAAACTCACACAATAATTAATGTTTTTGTTGATAAATTAAACGTAAAAGAAACATTAAAGTTTTTGGAAGCTATCCTCTATATTATCAATTATACCAGCTGTTTGTTTGTTCAATTGGGTTTAAGGGAGCGTTTATATCAAGTACTGGGATTATTAGTTAGTAGTATTTTTTAAGTTTAAAACCTGTTATATGTTGTGTTTTCGTAGCTCATAAATAAAAGAACTTTCTTGAAATAAAACTTTAAAAAAGATGTGGTCCCTTATAAGTATCATAAAAGCTCGAGTTTTTGGAACTAGAATTGTTGTGTACCTGCTACAGACATATTAAAATTTCACTTTCAGAGTGCTAGACCACTCATTTTTTATAACATAGCTACATCAACTCACTTCATGATGAGTCAACCCCTCTCACTGATAAATATATTCACCATTTTGCAAACAATAAAGTGGTCTTTAAAAATTAAAGGTTTACTTAGAATTGATTTACATAACATTATACATAAGTAAGGACGAAATTATTCTCTAATTCATTTTTAAAAGTCAGAAATTTTCAATCGTTTCTATTAAAATTTTCTAGACTATTAAAAACAATACAATGTTTATCTCTTATGGTAAACTAGAAAATATTTTATTTCTTCAAATATTTGAAAAACGTGTTTAACCAACTAAATGGAAGATTTCGTAAATCAAAATAGATATAAAAATCTAAAATTAAACATAACCCTAAAAATTTATAACTGAAATTTTTATGTTTAAAATTTATAAAAGCTAAATAATTATGATTCTGTTAACGTCTCTTAATACCTATATAAGTAAAGAAATTTTTTATTGTTCAATTTAAAGTAAATTACAATAACGAAATACTTTTTTATGAAAATGCTTAAAGAAGTTAAGAAATTGTTTAGCATTTGAACGGACTTTGTCATACTTCTCCAGAAAAGAAAAACTAATTTAGTCTGACACGAAATACCTTGGATTACAATTTAACTACTGTGGATAGAAAGTGATACTAAAATTAATTCTATGAACATATTTCTAGATGTTACTTGCAGTTACAACATGTAAAATGGGATAAAGACAATATCCTGGTCTTTAAGGATATTAAACAACTATATGTTGTTTAATATAAGAAGTGCTGTATAAAGTATAGAATAAGTTGTTTGAAAACTTAAAAATTTGTTATTATTTTAAATGCAAGATTTTTAAAAATAAGTTTTAGAAAGAAACTTAATTTATTTCCTAGCATCTCTATTACAAAGGTTTTTATCAAAGAAAAAATTAGGACTTTAAACTGGTTATTTAATTTATATGATTCTCAAATGCTCTAAAAGCACTGTTGAGTTTAATATAAATAGCTTATTCAGTCAAGTTTACTAATTCCCTAATCACTTATATAATGACAAACTGTCGGTTTTTGTGCTAAACTTTTTAAGTCGACTTAATGATAACGAAGTATAATAACATCCAAAAAAATTTATTAATTATATTTATTGAAACGTTATGGCCTAAATCATTTTAAAACATATGTATAAGGGATATAAAAAACTAAATTCTGCTTAGTCTTAATAAAGTTACAATGCATTTTAGGCAAACTGTGAATATAATAATTAGTGACTAGGCTATGGTGACATTAATGTTTTATTAGGTTATAGTTTGAGTAGTTATCTATGTAAAATAAAAACTAATTAATTTTATTTCACGTACAGTAATTTACCATATTAAACCCAAGTCAAAATATTAAAGGTAGTAGTTCTAAAATAAATCATTAACTTATGTTATTTAAACCTTTGTCCTGGACAAGACGTTAAAAAGTATCCGTGGTGTGCGACTCGATAACTGAAAGGCTTTTCGAGCACCAGGTCAAGCGACCAAATATTCTAAGCGTATTTTTTGTCGTTCAATAAACTATATATATATATATATATATACATGTTTATCAGCTATTGGTACAATTTAATTGTCAGAAAGTCTATACATAATTTACCATGTAAATAACAAGCTAATGTTGAACCCTATCATTTTAAAATGTAATTAAAATGACATATTGTTCAATATTATTTCTAAGAAGCTGAAAGTAACTGGTACTTTTAATGCAATATTTAATGTACTACTTTGGAGTTAAAGCTAATTGTTACTAGTTGCTTAAAAAGCTGTGCCATTTAAAAATGTTTTAACAATTCAATAAGTTCTGCTTGAAGTTATATCGTAAGTAGTAATTAAGATCACTTATTATATTTATTCAAACTACAATCATTTGCACACTTGAAGTGATAGAAAATCAAATCATACCAGAAATTCGAATGCAACATTTGTGTTAATCTTGTCAGAGCATCAGTCAGTTGAAAAACTGTGATGGATATAAGTTAGGAACACAATGGGGTAAGAAGTATCTTGGTGATGAAGGCAGATTTTTCTAAACACTAGTAAGTATACAAGAGCGAAATAAAAATTAAATAAGACAAAGTTAATTATTTTATGTAGACTTGTTTAAAACTGCATGTCATTTGCACCCAAATACTAAAGTGATTGAAAATCAAATCATACCAGAAATTCGAATGCAACATTTGTGTTAATCTTGTCAGAGCATCAGTCAGTTGAAAAACTGTGATGGATATAAGTTAGGAACACAATGGGGTAAGAAGTATCTTGGTGATGAAGGCAGATTTTTCTAAACACTAGTAAGTATACAAGAGCGAAATAAAAATTAAATAAGACAAAGTTAATTATTTTATGTGGACTTGTTTAAAACTGCATGTCATTTGCACCCAAATACTAAAGTGATTGAAAATCAAATCATACCAGAAATTCGAATGCAACATTTGTGTTAATCTTGTCAGAGCATCAGTCAGTTGAAAAACTGTGATGGATATAAGTTAGGAACACAATGGGGTAAGAAGTATCTTGGTGATGAAGGCAGATTTTTCTAAACACTAGTAAGTATACAAGTACAAAACAAAAAACTCTCACTTACAACTAGATTAATAAAAACAATAAAAAATTTATCCTAAGTTAAAGAGAAAAAATGTTATAAAAATTAAATTCACGATATATCTTTAAGCAAGAACTTGAATAAGATTTGTTTGAGGCAGAGTAAAAATATATCTGTACACTACTTCATGAACTTCACTTCTAAAAAATAAAATTTCAGCTTATACAAAACAGGCTAAAATTATTACACATACATGTAATTCCTTATTTTCTTATTGCTTCCTGCTAATTACTTAAAACTAACTTAAATATACAAAAAACTCAAGCGGTTAGACAGTAAAAAACAGCAAACACAAAAAATATTTTTAAAATATAAAAAAACTTTTTTCACAGCAAAAAGCTAGAGCATACTATTCACTACACTAAAACTTGTTCTTAAAAATGAATAGTTATTGAAAACTTTAAATACACGTTGTAGTTGAATATTTATAACAATATTGTTTGAGTAAAAAATAAAAATAAATAAAACTTCTAGTTTTTAAATTATTAAAAATTTAAATTAATTTTTAAAAAGGAAGGTTAAAGTACAAAATCAAAATTCAAAGTTATGACTTTTATACATACAGTTAAGCTTCGTGCTGAAAGATGTACAAACTGTAAAACAAAATAAAATTATCTGATAAATGCTACTTTATTGTTGATAATTGTTCAGCATATAAATAGCACAGTGCACTGCACACGCTCTTGTAGATATCTACTAAAAGAAGCTTCTGTTATAAATTTTAAAGTCAACTACTTTTTAAATTCAGCATCTAATTTAAAAAAACGAATTGGTGCGAATAAATAGATACCAAAACAAGAAACAACCAATTGTTTCCAATATTTAACTTTTTTTTTTGTTTTCAACATTATATTTATATCTTTTATTAAGTTTAAGACATAATATTCTTAATTTGATTTTAATTAATTACTAAAATAAACACTGTAAAGCAATAAAGAAACAGTAAAACATGAGTAAACAATAACAAAACTATTTTAAACTAAACTAACTTCAACTCATTTAAAATATAATGTAAAACTAAGCTAAGTTAATCTAAAAATCTTCAAACTAGCCTGAGTGGCAACATTGTACTTATCCCTTGGACTTTTACATTGTTATATGTAATCTAAATTTTATTAAGAGCACCAAAATAAAAATATGCTTTACTTATACTCTCTGTTTAGAAAGCTCTGTACAGAAAATTTCTGTAAAGTTTAAAATCTTTTGAATATCAAATATTGAAGATTTCAAATGTATAAGCATAATAGGGAGTATGCATGTTTATGTTTTATCTTTGTACAACAATTAGAAATTTAAAAGAGTAAATATAAACAACTACAGTTATATATTAAAGATTAATTAAAGCACAGACATAATTAAACTTAAAGAAAAAATTTAAGATAAATAAAAAAGTATAAATTGACGATAACTAAATAACTCAATTTTTTCATAAAAAATATTTTTATGTTATGATCAGAAAAATCGATTTAAAAAATAAATTAGAGTTTTAAATGTTATATTAAAGTTCATCTACCTGCAAGGCGGAATACTTATAGTATTTATAAAACTTAACACTTGATTAACGAATACTAAATGGTGGAGAAAATTTGAATTATAAATAACAATTAATGAAATATTAATCAACTTAATCTTATCTTTGTTTTAACAAAAAACTAGTCGAGTGTGTTGCAATCTTGCATACAATACAGCAATAAATTATTACAATTTTTTTTTGAAAAGTTTTAAGTCTTACACTATTAAAAAAAATACATTTTATTTGGAAAACTTTAAAAAAGAGTTTAAAAACAAGTAATTATACCTGTTGACCATATGAAGCTTTCCTTTCATCAAAGTCTCTTCTGGCTAGAACAACTCCAGTTTTTCCTTTACAAATCATAATTTCAGTCTTTCTATTGTAGGGCACCTTGGTACTGGCATCTCTTTTTTCTTTGGTATCTTTAACTTCGCATTTATTTTATAGTCTGACCTTTACCTAATGTTTTGAATATCTAAAAATACAACTTGTTTTAACTATGCTTTATAGATTTCTTACTAACTATAAGTATACACAACTATTAGCTTTAAAATAAAAAGAGCTTTTCAGCTAGTAAAAAGATTAAATATTATAATTCAGTAACAATGGTTTTATATCAACAGAGGAAATTCTTAAACTTCAATGGGCAAAAGAATTAGAAATGGATGCAGTTTTAAAAATATCAATATTTGAAAATGCTTAGAAGTGAGAAAGAGTGAGTTTTTTATACATATGTTTATATATGTCCTAAGTTTTTTTAACAATCAAGTCTTATAATACTTTTTATAACATTTATTTTTATTAAACCAATCCTTTAGTATATTTATATTTAAAAGTGTGTAGCTGGCAAGAGTAACTTCCATATGCACAAAATGAGTAGTTAGATCTTGAAATAATTTTTAAACTTCTATTATTGTAAATCTCCTTCATAATTTTACATGATTATATTTTGGTTGTCGTTAAAAAAAAATCTTACTTTTATAGCTGTTTACAGTTACATATTTATGACTAAAATTATTGTCATTAGTTATTAGAATTTAATTTTGTACACTATTCAAATTATTTTTAAATTGACTAATTAAATTTATTGCACTTTTAAAGTTTTTCTAAAACTTGTGTTAAACTGGCTTAGCTCATCACCACATAATTACTATTGAGCACAACTTTTATTTTCCTAGGTTGCTTTTATAGCCATTAGTTTCAAAATCTTAATATTTATATTTTTAAATTAGAATTTAAAGCTGTTTGAATTAGATGGGTTAGGGGTAATAGTTAATATAATAATCTATGGTATAGAATAACTTATATACATACTTTTTATAAAACATATAATCTAGACTAGACTCATACACAGTAGCTACACACTATGTAAAGTAAAAATTAATAGTTTTTTTTTTAATTAATGATCAGAAATCCAAGATTTTAATGAATTTAAGGCAATAGGGAGTCCAATTTTTTTTACAAAAACTAACATTGACTCTGAATTGAAGGCTTAGTGTATATAACTTTTAAATTAACTTTTAAAATATATCCAGTTTTGTAAAAACAATGCGATACAATTGTATGAAATAAATAGTTTTATGGCTAATTATTTCTGAGTTTTCGAAAATTTAATAAAAATATACCTCCTACATTATTTCTCAATTAATTCACTTCAAACTTTTAGGAAATGTTTCTTTTGATATTACAAACAAATTGTAGAAAGGGAATTAAAAGAAAAATACTAACAGAATTAAAAATAAATATTTTTTTGTTAATTTTTTATATAAGAAAAAACTAATTAAAAACTTGAAATCTATTCTTTACATAGTGTTTAAGATTTATTAAAGATTAATTTTAAAAAGTTTTAAAACAATTGCTCAAAAACTGAAAAAGGAGATGAACTTTTAGTGAAATAATCTATTTTTGACTTTTCAGTTTGTATCTCCCGTAAAAAACTTAATAAAATTTTGAACTTTGATCGCTTATATATCAAAAGTTTTTTTTGAATTTTTAAAAACAGAAAAAAACAACTGGTTGCTTAGTTTTTTGTGTAAAAACTATACTAACTTTCAAAAGAGGTGATTTACCCCCTCCCTCCCCCATAGCCTAAAAGAATTCAAACCAAATAAAATAGATCTACAAATGATATTATGCTACTTGGCGCAAGATCATTGGAAGAGTTTAACCAAACTGGAATAACTTTAAAACAGTAAAGGAAAATGAAAATAGCTTTAGATGAAAACATTTCAAAAAATAAAATGATTTTTTTATTATTAATTTAACCAAATTTGTTTTATAATTAATTTATGTAAAAAAATAAAAGGAATAAATAATTATGTATGTATTGCATATTTTTGCTCCTTGAACTAGTAAACCTTTCAATATTGTGAAAAATAACATATGGAGCTTATAAGTGTATACACCATAGAAACCTTTGATTTAGTAGACTCAAATAAGCTTCAAAATAATTCATTATAAATAAACGCTTCATATGCCTCTTTTATTTTGAATAAGCTTTTTTTATTTCATATACAATTGTAGCCAATGTACAACCTACTTAAAAATATGTTTAAACATTTATTTATTAAATTAGGTTAAAATATCAAAAACTTTATAATTTAGCATCTACAAGCTGTTTAAACACAAAAAGAACTTATAAAACTTAAAAGATAATTTTTATTATTAAAAGTTTTAAAAATAAACAACACTTATGGAAAAAAATGCATAACAAAAAGAAATTAGACAGCTACAGCCTTAAGTTTAAAAATAAAAGCTAGTAATACATTTAATAAAGATTAAGAAGAAAAGTTTCCATTTATAAATGTTTTGAAAAAATACTTAAAAGGAGTAATGCAAGGATAAATAGTAACAAGTTTTAGTTATTTATCAAAAATAACTAAATCCCACAAACATTTTCTTATTAAGGTCATGGGGGAAGGGCTTTTCATATATTATATTATAGCCTAAAATATAAACTATAAGTCAGTTTTAATAAAACAACAAAAACTTTTTAAATATAGTCATTTTTGTAAAAAGTTTTTGATACAAAGCAATTTTTCAACTTTCAACTTTTTTAATTACCTTTAAATATATTTTCTCTTTCATAAAGCTGAATTGACCTCAAACTTTCAGATAATTTTACTTTTTTAAGAAAAAAAAAAACTTTAAACATTTATAAAATATAAATGTTTATTATTAAGTAAAGATTAAACTGAAAACCTGTAGAAGATAGATTTTTAATGAAATAGTCTTTTTTTTTGCCTTTCTTGCTAACTTCGCTCTTCTAAAAAATCCTATTGAACTGTCTTACTTTGTCCCCTCATATCTCATTAACTTATTTCCATTAAAAAAAAAAGTAAAAAGCAACTGTTAGCTAAGTTTAAGATCTTTGAAATAAGATCAACACGTAAAACTATGCCTTACTATACCCTTAAATTTACTTTATTTAGCACTATATTTACCTAAGTATTGTGTAAGGGCTGCAGCAAGCATTTTTTGGAATTGACCTTAAATTTTTACTTCAATTAAAAAAAAATTTAAGTAATAAACCAGAGTTTTTTAAAGTTAGTGTTAAGGGGAAATAACTAATAAGGGGGCTAAAAAGTAAATGAGTATTTTTAAACGGGCACTATTTAATAAAGGGTAATTATTAAAAAGAATTTGAAAAGTTCTGTTAAAAACTGTTTTACAACTTATTGATTTATGTTCTGTGTCAGTTTTAAAAGTATCTTGTCTTTGCTGATGATGCTACTTTTCTAGCTTACTCTGCCCATAAATAAGTCAGTTTTTGTCATCATGCATAGATTTTGACTTAACCATTTGCCTTTAAAAAACTAAATTCCTAAGCCAAGGAACAAGTATTTTACCATCAGTAAAGATCATTGGCTTACAAAAACGTTGAATAACTATAAATCACTACAATTTATCTCCTCTGTAGGATCAAAATATTTTAAATATTGCAAGGAATATTTCCTGAAAGTTTGAGGTAGTTATCTCAAAAAGCATAGGAGAAAATAGATTATTAGTAAAATAGTCTTTTTTTGCTGTTTTAGTTTGCGCCTCCTATGAGGAACCTATTGTTTCCTCTGACTTTGACCTGCTATATAAAATTATTTTGAATTTTAAAAATCTGTAAAAAGCATCTTGTAGCTTAGTTAAAACTCTGTAAAATAAGATCAAATTGTAAAAAAAGTGATTTACCCCCTATGCCCTTAAGTATAGATTAACCCAGTATTTTGTTTGTTGTGGTTGTGTAAGCAGTGTCTTTTTTTTATGGTAAAAAATACCAGACTTCCTCTTCCCTCTACAATGATAAACGTTTTTTAAAGGTCAAGCAAGCAATTTGTCATTACCTGTAATTCTACAATTAAGCAGTATTCTGCTTGATAGCAGCAAATCTTGAAACTTGTAAGCGTGAAGAAGAAGAAAAACAACATTTTCTACCTCATTTGTTTTCTTAGAATTGAACAGGAAAAAAATATCAAGAATTAAAACATGCTGATCTTACCACTATGTATTTTAACCTCAGCAAGCGCAGGCTTTGTTGACTTGGTCTTGGTCATACTCTGGGTAACAAGCAAATCCCAGTGTTTTAGTCATTTGGCCAATGGTTGCAGTTTGTTGTTCCTTGTTTAAATTCTTTTTACGTTTAAGATAAAAACTTTGGTAATATATAAACTTTTTCATAGGAACAAGGAACTTTTTTATACTATTCAGTTTATATTACAACTTTTTTTTTTTTATTATAAAATATTTGGTAATCATAATTTATAAATATAATATTTTTAACAAAAATAAAATTCTACCTGTGTAATCTAAATAAAAGAAATTTTGGCAGTGGTCTTCAGCAATATGAACATAAAAATAAATGAGTCACAAAACTACCATTCATGCAATCATGTGTATGTATAAATGTTTTAATGTGCAACACTATTTATTATTAAGTCTAAAGCTTATTTTATAAACTGGCCAATAAAAACAAAGTGTTGTTGCTAGGCGTTTATAAAAAGAAAAAATGATGATAGCAGGTCTTACAAAAACCTGTTTTGCTTAGTTAGTTTGCTTAATCTAAACAAAACATGTTTAACTAAAACAAAATACCAATATTAGTTTTATAAAAATTAAAATCATTCTCTAAAAAATGCAATAAATATTAAAAAACTATGGTCAAAAAATTGTATAAACGTTTGAAGTTTGAACACTGATTAAAACAAAAAAAGTATAGTTGTGAGCTGTTCTTGTTAGTAAAAATATAGTAAAATATTGCAAAAAGTTAAAAACTCTAAGCAATGCAAATAACTATTTCTGATGAAAAAAATTATACTAACTTGGGATTTTTAAAAGTATAACCATAAAGTAAATAATAAATAAACAATTAACTTGAACACCGCACCGACATAAAAATCTAAATTAAAGACACGAATATTATGATGAAAAATACTTTAGTTACAGACATATACAACCTATTATAATATTTGAAAAAAATTAGAACTGTGTATCTTTTAGCATTAGTCTTTTATCAAGTATTAAGTTATTTTATAACACTTGAGAAACATAGATAAAGTATGCATTTTAAGAGGCTCAATTACAAACATGCCTAAATAGTAAGGCCCAATAAAAATGTAGTACGCAGTACGCACTAATTATCAAAAACAAATAGGATCAAATATTTAAAAAGCAAGTAAAATAATAAATATTTAGTAAATTTTATAGGACGAAGAGCTTAATAATAGAAACTTTGACTATTCATGATAAAATAAAATAAACATACTTTTTATTTGAGAAAATACATAAAATTTATAAAAAACTAGATTAGACAGGGCTTTAACTATTAAATAAGTAGTATTCTATTCGATATTTCGAACTCTTTATTTTTGGAGTTGTGGTAAACCTTTTCTAATGTCCTTAAAAAATTATGTAATAAGTATTGAGACGTTTAATTCCAAGGCTTTATTCCTGAAAACAAATTGTACTAAAAAATATGCAAAAAAGTTTCAAATAATTTATAATTTAAATAAGAACTCAAAAATTTTTACTCTTCAAAATTGTAATGTGTAAGTTTGTGTAAAATTTACATAATAAATAAATTGTAATAATATAATTTTTGATTTAATGATTATAATATTTAATGGTTTTGTACAAAAATATTTTCTTTAACTATATTCTATAAATATAAAACTTAAATGAACAAAAACCTGACTTAAAAATTAAAATAAAATACTTATACTTTAACTTGTATCTTTTTTAAATTAATGCAATAAAACAACAAGTATAACCTTTGACAAGATATTTTAAGTTTTTTATTTTATTTTACAATTATGTAAACACATTTGTTACAGTTTTATAATTTGAAAAAAAATTAGGGGTGGGTCATGTACGGCCCGCGAGCCGGACCCCCTACTTGCGAGGTTTTTTTTAGTTTTAAACAAAAAGTGATTCCCCTCTTCACTGTTTCCAGCCACAACCTCGGAATTTCTTTACTTAAAAGGGGTGAAATAATGTTCTTTTATATTATCTGTCGAGTGAGCAAATATACCTGATTCATTTAGGAATAATACACAAACTTTAGCTAAATTGTTCCACTAAGTTTAATAAAGCGATTAAAAAAGAGCACAGTAAATTTTCACAAATATAATCAAAACTAAAACCTTGAGTGAAAACTTAAATTAAAGAAATACCTAAAATATACAGTTAATCACAGTTAAATAGAAATTTACCACTTATTTTGGATAAATTTTTTTGTCAAAAAGTATAAATAAATAAAAAATGTATAAACAAACAAAAACTAATTCCAGCTAATAATAGAAGAACAAAGTTAAAATAAATGTTGATTGTTAGAAATTTGTAGCAAAATTTACTATAAGAATGGAAAAAGAAACAATCGAATGTTAGTATTTAAAAAAAAAAAAAAAAACATATTCTGTAAAATAGTGCTTGAAAATTTTGCCTAGAAAGGATAAAGAAATATTGGAACTATAGTTGAGCTAAAAAAATACTTATAAACCCAATTAATTCAAACTAATCTTACAATTATGGTGATGTTTTAAACACATGTGCTAAGAAACAAAGATAAGAGACATGAAGCGACCTTCTTTCGAAAAAAGTTGTGAAGGCGTGGGAAGTTTAAAATCTATTTTCGTACTATAATTTTTCTTATAACTATAAACATTTCTTAAAGGCCTTTGGATTATTTAAACAGAGCTTCTTTAAGTCAAAGCGTGCAAGTAAAGATTAAAACTAATTGATAAAATAATAAACATAGAAACACTTAGAAACCATGAACTATTATATAAGTGCGGTGCATATAAAATTTGAAATAGTTTCTTTGTTTACACTTTATTTTCGTTTTGTTAATACTTGACTAACTTGTAAAATTACTACCCTAACTAATTTAAACAGATGTTAAAATAAGACACACACTTAATCATAACTTAAGACATAAATACTTTTTTTATACAATCGAATTAAAAGTTGCATTTAAGCAATTTTTAGGCCAAAAATAATTTATATGTAAGTTCTTTAGCAAGAAACAAATACTTTTGATAGAAGGTAATATATGTTTTAAGTATATTGTTAGTCTTTGATAGAACACTGGTTTTACTTATTTAATAGTTTATTTATATTGATTATCCATACTTAATTTAGCGTTTTCTTAATTAAACTTCATAGGTAAGCTAAAATAATGTATTTAAAGTGTAACTGATAGCAATTATGATGTTTTTTAAACCCAATAACAGAAACATAATTCTTTTATTCTACGATAAAACATCATAATAACAAAAAACAATACTCAAGTTTCGCAAAAGATGAAGGTAAAAAATAACTCGGCTAAACTCCTTAAAACGGTGAATTCCATTCGTAAGTTTAGGTCATGGCTTTAAAAGTCGGTAATGTCGCCCCTTGGGATATTTTCACCTACCAGGAAGGAATAACTAGTTAAAGGAAGAAAAAGTCATTGTGTAATTAACTATTATTGAACCTATATCTAATACCAAGGTTCTTTTATTTTTATTTTTTGCCAATAGGGAATTATCAAATTAGCAGAAAAACCCTGGTCTACGATAAAATCGAGGCGAAAAAAAAATTATAACGAAAAAGCAAAAAATGTTTCCAATAACTAAAAGTTGATGTTAGACGGTTTTTGAATTTTAGATGAAAAAAAAAACAAAGCTGTGGGTAGGTGTAAAAAATGCACGAAGGGCCACTTTTGTACAAAGACATTTTCGAACGGGTTAAAGCTTTTTTTATTAGTTTATTTTCCTTTTTTTTACAGATTTTTTATTACTTTTACTATCACTTTTACTCCTAATCCTTACCCTTGGTCGGCAACTTTTTTTATTATTATTTTTTTTTTTTTTCACTACTTTCTTCTTTTCTTTTCTTCTTTTCTCTTTTTTACTTTTACTGTTACCCATAACCCTTACCTATGATGGGTTTTTTATTTATCTTCTTATTGTTATGTATATATATTTTTTTTTTTTTTTTTTTACTTACTTATTTTGATACTATCATTGTTACCTTTAACTCTTACCGGTATTTTTTTGTTAGTTTGTCATTGTTAAAATCAAAAAAATAAGATTTTATTCTTGTGCAAAATTGTAACTGGTACAAAAGTGTCCGTTCGTGCAAAAGTGACCGTTTGTCCATATTTGACCGCTCGTGCATATTTGACCCGACCCCCAAAGCTACTTTTCGTTTTAAGGCTTAGGTTGTTGTTTTACTAACTGAATGTGCTAAAACTTACGTTAGAAAACACTAAAAATTATTTTTTTAAAGTTTTTTTTCTATGAAACGTAAAACATCTTTAATAACTATCTTATGTAAATATTTGTTCCGCAAATTAATAAGGTTTAGTTGCAATCCCTTAAGTAAAGAAACTTTACAAGGAAACTTTTACAGATTGTGTTGTTGTTCAATGAATAGAAGCACATTATAACTTAATTGAACTCTTTAGTGAATCAAATAGTAACCTCCAAACTAATTAAAAAATAAACAAAATTATAATTGTTTTTAAAGCCAAATATTTATTAGAAGAGGTAAGAAAATTTGAAACATATGTGTACTTTTTTTTTTTAGTATTTTATCAGAAGTTAGTATACCACAGGAGTCAGAAAACTGTTGGCCAATTGTGGCACGCAAAGTAAAAGCATTCTTTTAAATTAAAAGTTTTATGAAAAAAAGTCATTGTGGTTAAAACTTGAAACAAGATTTTAATTTATTAATTACTAGTGCGTTATTACTGTTGATTGTTTTTGTTTTTTTTTAATTTAGAAAAGTATTTTTACTATTAAAGAATTTATTTTAAATAATTGGAACCCGCAAAAGACTTCTTTTTTTGAACAATGCGGCTCGCAAGCTATTTTTTTAGAAAAATTGTTTAGTAATTTATAAAGGACTGCCGACCTCTGTATACCAAATAATTATTCTGAGCTAGCTTCTTTATTTGTGACGTCAAAACTGATTCTCTTATATTGCCGATGTCTCAAAAGCTGCAACAAACTCTAGCATCTGCTATATCAAACAAAAGTAATGTTACCATTAGCATCGTTAAGATCATACTTTTAGGGATCATTTCTAAAGTGTGTGTCTCACGAACGTTATTAAACAATGACGGTCAACCTCTCACGATGATGAACCGTAGAGAGCCTCTCTGAGCAGGAAAATGACTTCAGCTTGCTGAATGTCGTAATGACTGATCTACTCTCTTCAAGGGAGTAGAGGGGAATCTCTCATTCTGAGTGAAAAACAAAAAGTCCTAAGGGGCTTATCTGTAAAGGAAACTTTTTATTGTTTACTTCACAAAAGCTTCATTTGGTTTACACAAAGTATAAGGAGTTAGAATATATAATTTCTAGGTAATACGAGTCGTAATTCAGACTTTTGAGCTGGGAGCAAAAAGTTAGTGTAAAAATCAAGATTTTTTTATTATCAATTTGCAAAGATGAAAAAAATTATTAACACTTAAACTGATTCATTTTAAACTAAAAAAGTGTTGTTCCAAAATACATTTATTTTGAATTAAACTGTGTTTCGTAATGATTTGATTATTTATATCATTAATACATCCTTGCGGAAGTATTGGCTCTGCAGTTTTGGCGAGCATCAGACAATCCTCAAACGGAGTTGCGATTCCGATTGAGGCGCGGGTTATAACTCAATTGAGAATCATTATTCCGCAGTCATCATTTGATGATCTTACTGGTCTACTTTGAAAGTAGACGCAGGTAAGGATCACCCATACTGAAGAGTAAAAAAATTAGTATTTGGTTCATAACTGATTTAAAAAGTGAAGTTGAGAGTTTGTTTGTGACGTCACTGAAAATAGAGGAAATAGTTACGTATTAGTAATATACGATAGAACTTAGCGAAGAGAATATAGTACGCACATATCAGTTTTTCTGTACACAATGTTTCTTATCAGATAGTTAACCAACTTTTGGAAATTAGTACAATGTAATTAGAAAAAGGCTTATAATAAAAGAGAATAAAAAACAAAGCACAATTTCTTACATTTTACATTGCTTAAATATTTAGCGCTGTATACGCACATTTTTAGCCATTGACCTTTTAATAACAATGTGTTATTAGCATCAAAACTTAAGTTTGTAGGATTTTTATATTTTATTTTATTAATAGAGATTGTGTTTGACCCTACTGTAGTAATAAATTAAGAAATTATTTGCTTTTTTTTAAGTTAGTTTTAAATTGTAGTTTCTTTAATACAAGAAAATTAAACAATGATGATACTTATTGCTTTTATAAATCTATTTTTTTAGATAAAAAAAAATAACAAGTATGTGTAACTAACGATAAATAAATTAGTATTTATACTCTATCACTAATGAAAAAAATTGCTTTATAGAGCCGTATTAACTGAAAAAAATGTAGCTTTTAAGTTGTTTTTAAATTTTTTTAAAGTTCAACTAAGACTTGTTTTTTAATAAATTTCTAATAAAGTTTGAAAAACATAATATGAAACAATTAAATTCCTAGTAAAAGTTTGAAAAACAAATAATTAAATGTTAGTTTCCGTTGTTTGTGACTTTATAAAATTTTAAACAAAGTTTTAACAATTCAAACAGGTAAACTAATATTAATTTTAAAAACTAATTATTGTTTGTTAGTTTTTTTGTTTGCAAATTTTTATAATGATAGTTTGGAGCAATGTGTTTATAATACAGGTTCTAAGTTGCTGTATTTCAAAAGTATGTTTTGTTGTATACACGTTTGCAAGTTTTTTTTGAATATTCAAAAGTAAAACTTAAATTTGGTTAGTTTAATTGATAGTAGTAACTTGATAAATATTTAAATTTTGTTTTATAGTTGAATCGTTTAATATTTGTTATCTGACATTGTTTTTCTTAACATCTTGTTATTTTCTTATTGATAGAGTAAATATTTAAGAATTTTTAACCAATTTATTATAAGACAAAAAGTTTGCAGCTAAATAAAGTTTTTAGTTTAGCTGTTGAATTAAAACTACGTCTACTTATAAGTTCATCTTTTAACAAACTAACAAAATTATAAAAAAGTTGTTGTGAAATATAGATGAATAGTAAAATCTAACAAAAGTAGTTTTTTAATTAAGTTAAAAAAAATTTTATTGGTTATATATTTATCTTTGAATTATCATTTGATTTAATTTATATTTTACAACTACTTATGTAGAAAAATCAGCTTTGTTTTATCAAATAAACTAAATAATAAACACCTAAAATGAACTATTCTTATCACGTGTAGTATTATAATGATTAACGCATCAACTTTCGCTTGAAGATGTAATTCTAAAATCCAGTGTTTTTCTTTTTGATTTGTGTAAATACTAGCTGTAAATAAGTGTGGTGAAATTCAATACTAGTTAATTATTAACAAAAAAATACTTATAAGCTCTCTTGAGCTTTTGTACGACTTTTTAATATTTTAAAAATATGTTTTTGTTTATGATTGATTAAGGTTTAGTAAATTTAAAACAAAATAGAATGAAAAACTCAACTGTAGTACTGGACAACGGCTCTCACACTATAAAACTCGGATTTGCAGATGATGAAAATTCGTTGGTGAAGCTTAACACTCCAGGCAGGTTCGACCAAAACTTCTCTAAAATCGACGATAAAGTTTTTTGTCTTTGGGAAGAAGGATTTTCCGAAAAACTGGCAGTGGATCATTGCGATCGAGACGGAATCATAATTTCCAGGTCTCTCAACCAATCAGAAGATGAGTCGGGAAAAATCATTGAGCAGGTATTTGAAAAGTCGGGATTTAGGACAGCCTTCCTGGCCAACGCGGCCGTTCTGAGCTTGATCCACAGCGGTACGGAAACAGGATTGGTGGTTGACTTGGGCCACAGAAAAATTGACATTGTGCCGGTTTATATCGGTTTTCCGGTACCCAAAGGCAATACGAGCCTAAAGCTCGGCGGTTATGACCTCACAAAGGCTCTCAGAAACAGCTTTGAAGCTGTGGAGGGACTTTCGATGGAAGAAGCCAACGAGATTAAAGAAAGAATATGTTGCATTTTGCAGAATGAAAACGACTTGACCAATTCTGAAAACAGTTCGTACCAACTTCAAAATGGAAAGGTTTATATTTAATTTCAATGTGTGTATTTTATACATATGAATGATTTATGTTGCAGTTATTGACAAAAAAATATTAGTTGTATTTGTTCATATTTTTTTTTATAGTTTTTGCAAACAAATAAAGCAAAATAGATAACTTATAACTAAAAATGGAAAGGTTAAACTTATGCTTCAATAAAAATTTTACCTTAAAAATTAATTTTTCTAAAAACATATTATTTTCTCAATCTAATTTTTAAAGCACAAAATTGGTTTAATTTAAAATGAGTGAGTACGATCCTAAACAGATGTTTTAAAAAAGTTGTTGTTTTATTTACAAGCAGCAAGCTTATTTTTATATCATCTTCTAATGTCAAAGACAACTGTAAATGAGTAGTTTTTATTAGGTTTTAAGGATTTACATTATAAATATTTAAACACTTTTTGTCGATATTAAAAGTAATTTACAGCTATAGACTAAACTATATTTTTCATCCTATTCGTGATCATTTTCAAAATATTACACCAAACAGAAAGAAAGTTTCAAAACTTCCTTTTTTTAAAAACTTCCATGATTTTATAACTAATATAAATTAACAGACGGTGCCAGTTGCAGAATACAAACAAAACTTTATCGAAGGTTTGTTCAACCCGAGTCTGATCGGCTCAGAAGAAATTCCGTCAATTTCGTCGGCATGCTACAGCAGCATCGTGAAGACCGACGTCGACCTGAGAGTTCCGCTCGCCTTCAACATCCGCCTCACCGGAGCCGCCTCCCTCCTCCCACGCCTAGCGGAAAAACTGCAGGGGGAGGTTTGCGAGCGCAAGAACGAAATGGCGGGCGGCGTGCTGAAACTGGTCCGTCCGAAAGTTTCTGTGGTCGCGGACGCGAACCTGGCAGCTTGGTACGGAGGCTGCAAAATGGCGAGAACGGTCGGGTTCGAGGAAAGTTGTCTGAGCAGAAGCGAGTATGAGGAGCTCGGACGGCATCGAGCAGTTAAGAAATATTTTTTATGACTGCTGATTTAAAAAATTGAGCATTTTATTGCCATTTAATAATTTCACTGTTTTCATTGCGTTCTTTCTATGTTTGTGTATAAATTTAGCTTTTATTTTTATCATTAAATCGTCACTGACTAAATCTATATAGGTTATAAAACTTTTTTTTATACATTTGAATATAACTATATACATTATGAACAAAAAAAAATCTGTATCAAGCAAGATGTAGGAACATTTAGTACTTTGCGGGCCGGACCAGAGATGGTAACAAGCGTCGCAAATTAAACATATCACTATCAAAAAATCCCCGACAGTAGGATTTTTTAATCTCAAATTTAAATAAACTTTTAAAAATAGTTTAAACAGTTAATTTTTAAACTTAAAATTGGTTTTCTCATTCTGAAAATATCAAAATTAATTTAAACTAAAATATTTTTGGTTTCATCATTTAAATCTTTAATATTTTAGAGCCACAAATTAACACTATATAGATATTTTTTAGAAAAATTCAGCCTATAATTTACAACTTTCATTTGTGGACAAATCATGCACAAAACAAAACTTATTTTTGTATACTGTAATTAAGACATTTAAGTATGTTCTTCTAAAATTAAAGTGTTTCTAACTTTTAATGATTAATAGGGATATTAAAGATACTAAGTTCAAATATACTTATTTTGTTTGGCTTCATAATAAGTACTTTTTTTATCTAGCTATAGTTAAACATAAATACTCAAAAAAAAAATGATTATGTTAGCTTGTAGAAAGCAAATAAGTATGCATACATATATTATCTACTGTGAAGTGTAGACAACTATAAAAAATTCTGAATAAAGACTTATAATGAATAAGTATTTTTTAAATCATGCCCTTAGATTACTATTTTCAAACAAAAGTTTTCTCTACTTTAATTAAACGCTAACACAACAACAAAGTTTTCTAGTCATATGTTTTTACCATTTTATGATTTTAGTAAACACCAATGCTAGTATCATGAAATGATTAAAACAGTTTGTACAAAATCTTTAAATGCATTTTCTTCTGATTGCTC
The DNA here is from genome assembly GCF_965202585.1 of Thalia democratica. NCBI lineage: Eukaryota > Metazoa > Chordata > Thaliacea > Salpida > Salpidae > Thalia > Thalia democratica. The sequence goes on from NC_139165.1 coordinate 69,850,283, forward strand.
TTAGTACATAACCAGCATAATAAAAAACTTAACAACATTTAGTTTAAATCAAGTTTAACTTAACTTCAAGTACAATTAAACTGTATAAAATACAAAGTTTTCAATCACACTTGAAAATAGTTTATTTAAACAGCTCTATGACAAAAGTAAAGAAATTAAATTACTATATTTGTAGTTTTAATAAATACTTCTCTAAAAGTTTATTTATTCTTATCTAGTGACTTGAGTATAATTAATATCTCAGCCTAGTTTAATGGTAGTTTACTTAACTTTTGTTTTTAATTTTTGAAAAATAAATAAAGACTTAAAAAAAAGATAAAATAAATATATACTTTAACGCAATCCATTCTATGTAAAACTAAAGTAACCTGCCACTCAACTTCGCCTGCTGTATAAATTCTCATTTAGAAATATTCCTAGATTAAATCTCAGAGCTCAACATTCTTCCCGTCTTTTTTGTTAAGACACGGATCAAGTCATATCCGGATGTTTTAATGTCATAACGTTTTCAAAAAGTAGAAGATATTTTTCGACTGCTGTAATAAATAAAAAAAATTATTTAGTTTATTACTTAATGAAACAGTTATAAGTAAAGAATGTTTACAAAAAACGATAAGCTTTATGTAGTACTTTATTTTTAAAGTTCAAATGCAAATCTGCTCAAAATTAGTTTGCTAATTTCATGTAATATAATATAAAAATATATTTGAAACTAACAAAATTTGTAATTGACAATCTAAATGGCCAATTAGTATAATATATGACGTAGATTAGTATTCTAAAAAGTTTGAATAAAGCATAAATTTAAAACTACTACTTTTTAATTTTAATCTTTTAGTTTGTAATTATTTATTTATTTTTTAAATTGTTTTCAGCGTTTAGTTAAATTTTAAATTATATCTAGTCAAATTTATTGGCTTGTTTTCTACACAAAGACTCAGATTTGGCATTACGACAAAACACTTTAAACTTATTTATATTATTGAGCTTGTGCTAGCTTCGCAAATCTAAGTTTTTGTCAGCAACCTTAAAGCGTACAAATCACAAAATGAACCTGAGCAAACTCGCAAACGCGTCATCAATCGTGACGCCGCCCAAAAACAAAAAGAGCCTGGAGCAAAACCAGCAGGGCCAGAAGTCGGCCAAAAAGCCGAGCGGCGAGCTGCTCAACAAGCCCAATCTGAGCATACCGGTCAACAGGACCATATATTGCAAGGCCGAGTCGAACAACTTCTACGACGTCGAGGACCTGATGAGCGCCTTCACCATGGGCGGCAGCCTGCTCAAGTACAAGAACCACGTGGAGGGCTTCGAGACGATCGAGTCGGTGAGCAAGGAGTACTCGATCACGTTCAAGGCGGACGATGAGGACCAGAACAAGGTGCCGTTCATGATGAGCAGCTTCCACCAGCAGTTCGCCCGAAGCGCGCCCGTCGTCAACTCTAAAGGGCTGCAGTTCACGCTGAGGACGAAGATGCCCGCGCCGACCAGCACGCTCGTCACCCTGTACCCGGTGCCGATCGAGTTGAGCGACGAGGCGGTGGAGGAGGTGATCAGGGCGAACGAGTGGGGAACGTGCCAGAGGATCGAGAGGGGGATTTACCAGTCGCACCCGGAGTGGAAGAACGGGTACGTGCACGCGCATGTAAGCGAGCTGAACAGGGAAGTGGTGCCGATGTACGTGGTGATGGGCAGCACCAGGGTCTACGTGTCGGTGCAGGACGAGGCCACGCCCAACTTGGTGGAATCCATCAGCGCTGTTGAATTATAAAAACTAGAAAAATAGTAATTTTGAGTTTTCTTAAGTGTTCAAGCTAAAGGAGCTTTTAAAGCTGCTGCGTTTTTCGTGGTTCGCTGGAAACTTGTCTGCTGTGGTGAAAAATCACAAAGCTTAAAGCGTTTTTTATAAAAGTTAATAAACTAAATTATGTTTGACGAAAAAAAAACTGTTTTTATTTCAAAGTATAATTTTTTGTTAAGTTTTTGTTAAGTATGAATAAATTTGGTTATAAACCACCGTTTGAAAACTTGGCATTACATTGAAAGCCGTATACAGCCATGTTTATATTAAAATTTAGCAAATTTAAAAATTTTTATTTAAAACTGAAGAAGAAACTAATTAAACTAAAAAAATTAACAAAAAGACCTAAACTTACAACAAATTAAAACCTATAAATTTAAGAAAGTCGGAGCAAATTAGTGATAATTAGTATTGTTCATTAAAATACATTGATTAAAGTTTATAGTAGCAAAGCTCGAAAATAACTTTAAATTTTAAGGAAGATTTAATAAAAACTTAGATATAAATGTTAATGATTTTTGAAATAAATTGCCAGCCGGTCACTAGATCTTAAACTTCTTTTTAGTAATACGAATTAAAGCTTTTGCAGAATACTTTTATTAAAAGTAACTTAATTGAAAAAACTTTATTTTTGAATTCTAAAGTTATTTTAGTTTAAGTGTTGTTTTTATACTGTTTGTTTTTTTAATTTTTGAATGTATGTTTTTTATTTAATATCAAAGTTTGCGTGACTAAAATCCAGTCGCTTTGTTTAAGCTTGTTATAAATCAGCTCAAAGGTTAAGTGTTCCATATGAACTACTTCTTGTTAAGATTTTAGCAGTTTTAATACTAAAACAAAATGACGTCAATAATGAAGAATGACCATGAAACGCGGAAGCTAATGCGTGTTTCCTGCACCTTATTACGTATTAATATTGCGTCTAATAGCATTGCACCAATAGAGAAACAAAAATATTTTAAAACTTGAATTTGTGTTAGCCATATGCAGGGTAAGTGTTAATAGTAAAATCTAATTTGAGCAAAGGTAGTTTTGATATTAGTTTTGGTTTTACCAAGTTGTTTTTTTTGATAGTTTGTTCAGGTTGGTCTCTTTTTACAATAAAATTTGCTACTTTTTAATAACTAAAAATAAATATAGTTATCAAGTATTATAATAGTGGTTTTTTAAGTACCAGCAAAGCATTTATATATTAAAGTTATTTAAATGAAATTTAAACGGAATTAAGAAATAAACTCATATGTTTTACTCGAGTACCTATCTTTTGTTTTAGAGGAAGTATTCTACAAATTACTTTTTACTAAGTTAGAACTTCAAGCTTTATAAATTAAAAAATTTCATTCACTGTTGTTTTGGTGTTAGCTGTCATAATTGTTAGTAGTTTTTTCAAAATACTTAACAAAACAATATTCTTTTGATGTATTTTAAATTTTTAAAGTTATAAAATTTCCCTCTTTTAAAAATTATGTATTTAAATTTTAAGAAAAACATTTCTATGTGTCATAGAGTACAAAAAAATATGTTTTGCTATAAAAATTGACGTAATTTTCCCAATTATGTTTATTATCTAAATAGTCTATTTAAACACATCATATAAATTATATGTAAATTTAACTTTTGAAAGCCTAAATGTAATAAAATTTATTCAATTTATTTCCTTATAGCATTATAATTCATTTTATATACCTAACCTTACAACATTTTTTTAAACATTGTACAGCTATAAAATTTAAAAACTACCAGTAAAAAAATACTTTTATGCTTTTTAGTGGTATTTATGTACTTTAATTAAACTTACTTACTTTATTTAAGTAAAAAAAAAAAAATTTTAAGCTACTTTATAAACTGAAAATCATATAGTGTTTAAAGCTTTCACTTGTAAATATGCATTTACTTTTTAAAGATAAATTGTATATTTTAAAATTAAATCTTACCTTAAGTTTATGCTTTTGTGTAAAAATAGTAACTTTTAAGTTTATCGCACATTTGACAATGTATATTTTTTTATACTGTTTAACCGTTTCAAAAGTATTTAAATAGTTTTGTTGAAATTTTACACAAATTGAGTATTCTCTGCTTATTTTATCTAGGTATTGTTCGACTAAATAACACGACAAAACTTATTAATAAAAAAGAAAGTTTAATAAATCTAATAAAATTTTTACCAAAACGTTTTGTGCTTATTTTTTTAAATCGTGTTAATAAAACCTCTTTCTAATAGTATTTTATGTAAAAATATATTTATCAATAAAGTTTTTATTACGATTTCTTATGAAACTGTTCTAAGATATTGAAAATTAAAACATCAGATTTATTTAGTCGACGAAAGAGATTTTTTTAATTTGTTCTTCGAATACCATTTTAATCGTCTAAAGTAGTCTTAAATCTTTAATATTTCATTCTTACTGTCATAAATACAACTTTAACCAAAAAAACGAGTTTTAAACAATTTTTTTAAACTATAACATACATATCACATGTTTTATGGTTTTATGGTATAATAAATTGTTTTTAAAACCTTATGTATTAAGGAAACGTAATGTGTGATGTAAAGTTTTAAATTATTAATACTTTTTTTATTTCTAACTAAAACAAAAGTACGTACTTACTTGATTTATGTACACCAGCATTAACTAATAACTCTTTAGATTCAATAGAAATAACTTAATTTCTAAAAGTTTTCCTTAAAGTATCTGATGGGATATTGTTAAAGTTTAAGGTACTTTTTTATTAAAAGTTAAGTAATAAAATAGTATTTTTAACTTTTCGCACATGAATCTTTTAGTAATAATAAGTAAAATACTACTGTATACATGCATATATAAACCAAAATACTTTCAAAACAAATTGCACAAGTTTTTTTTATAAATAACCATTTATTTAAACAAGTAGCTTTATTACTACTATATAGTAAAATATATGTTTTTAATTCTTTCTAGGACATTAAACACTGAAAATATTTATGAAACTATTAGAATAAAAAACTGAAATTTTGAATAAACACATTTTTGAAACTTTAAAACAAACTTTGTTACGAAACTCTTCATAGTTTGTTTTTTCGAAAAATACAGTGAAAAAAAATTAGTTGTTAAACGCATACAATAGATATTTTTTTCCTTTTTTATTTTTCTTGCACAGTTAAGTTTCATTAGATTATGCACTTCTGTAATTTAGAAAAAAAAGGTATTCAAAAAGTAGTTTATTTATTGTTTTACTTTTTTACAGCTCTTTTAAGTTTTAAAATGCCGGAAACAGACGAAGAAAGAGAGAAAAGGTGGGCGGCGGCCAGGGCGAAAAATGCGGCCCGAACGCCAGCAATGGAGCATGCCCTGCAAATGTCCAAGCTTGCCAGTCAGGTAACTTGTGTATATATAAACTTTTGTTACAATAATGAAAGATTTATATCATACTGCACTAATTTTTATCTAACAACTTAATACCTTTTTTAGCTAACTTGGAAGCTTTTGTTTAGAATAATTTTATGATTTTTTAAATAATTTAGCTGAAAGCATGTAAATAAAATAGTTTGAACTTTTTGTTTTGATTACAGAACCAGTATAAAAGCAGTTTTACGAAAAACAAAGGCAAGGGTTTCACACAAGTGAGTAGTACTCCGATTATGGAAAATGTGAAAAGGCAGACAAAGCTTGTAAGCCAAAACCAATACAAAAGTGAATTTGAAAAGCATAAGGCCAAGTTCACTCAGGTTAGCTTAAATCATTAACTTTATTAAAAACTTTAGATGTACTTGCGTATAGTGAAATAAATTTTCTAGTAATTAAGTTTATTTAAATGTTTTTTCTCAATGTTTTAGTTTTACTTTTTGCTTTATAAAAGAGTATCAGAATAAATAAAATTAATACTTAATATTTAAACTATACTTCAAGTAAAGGCTAAGTCATATAGAGTATATTTTTTTAACTTTAAGGTGGCAGACGATCCATTAACTTTGAATGCAGCAAAAGCAATGAATCAAGTGAGCAACATTGCGTATACTGGCAAGGGCTCAGCAGTGTCTAAATCTTATATTTCGACAAGAGCAGCAAAAAGACTTGCAGGTTTTGAAATCAATGCAGCATTAACGTAAACTTAAACTTTTATACATTTCAATTTCTTTATCTAAATTTAACACAGTTTAATTAGAAAACTTGAACAATATTTAACTATTTAGAGCTTGAAGGAAAATATAAAAAGGATAAGCCAAAAGAAGTTTTGCAAACTTCAAAAAGTGAAAAAGAAGGTAACTCAAGCGATAACACGAAAGAAGATTTTAGTTCACCAGCAGTAAAAGCTGAGGCACCCAAACTTGAAGAAATTTCTGTTTGTCCTCAACCAGAGACAGAAGTTGCTGTTTGTCCTCAGCCAGAGCCAGAGATTGCTGTTTTTTCTCAGCCAGAGCCAGAGATTGCTGTTTGTTCTCAGCCAGAGCCAGAGATTGCTGTTTGTCCTCAACCAGAGCCAGAGATTGCTGTTTGTCCTCAGCAAGAGCCGAAAGTTGCAGTTTGTCCTCAGCAAGAGCCAAAAGTTGCAGTTTGTCCTCAGCCAGAGCCAGAGATTGCTGAGCCAGAGATTGCTGTTTGTTCTCAGCCAGAGCCAGAGATTGCTGTTTGTCCTCAACCAGAGCCGGAGATTGCTGATTGTCCTCAGCCAGAGCCAGAAGTTTCTGTTTTTCCTCAGCCAGAGCCGGATATTGCTGTTTATCCTCAACCAGAGCCGGAGATTGCAGAAAAAGATTTACTAGAAACAGAAACTGTTGAGCAAGAGCTAGTAGTATGCCTTTCGGAAGCTGAAGAATGCTCAAAACCAAAAGCTGAAAATACTGAGCCTGTTGTTGAGCAGGTAGAAAATAATCTGGATTTATCAGAACCCGTATCTAAAACAAAAGAAGAACAGCTGCCAGAAGAAGAATCCAACTGCTTAGATGATTTTTATGCAAGTCTTGGATAACTTTGGAAATCTTTAAGTACCCGGAAAAATTTCTGAACTTAATTTTTTCTAAACAAAAGTTTACATTTTTCAAAAAAACTTTTGAAAAGCTTTAACATTTTTATAACTAATTACATTCTTTAAAACGTTAGTTTAAGTTGTGACATTAATGTAAATAATTTTCATTAACTAGACACTAATTTAGAATGGAGTATACACAGAGTTTATACACTGAGTTTTTAGAAAAATCTTGTTGTGTATATGACATTCTATAACGTAAATAAGTTTCTGCAAAAAATTTTTTTTTTTCAAGTAGACTTTTGTACTTCTGAAAAAAAAGTTATTACGCTAAAAATTAAGATACACAAAACAACATTTTAGAGAAATATATATTTTGAAATAATTTGTTCTGTAAAAAATATTTGATATTTTTAAACAAACTAGATATTAAGTTACTTTTTTATTTCTTTTGTAAAATAATTTACGTATTTACAAACATTTGTTTTTTTCTGGCTTTTAATTAATCACATTTGTTCTATTTGCCTGAACTTATTTCAACCGCTGTATTACAATATTTTCACTCACTCTAGTGTATAAGTGTAATCATATTCTTTTGCTGGCTCGTCTAATGATAAAATCTATAATTACAACACTGTTAAATAAGGTTAATATATAAAACTAAGTTTAAATAGTTTTGTTAAAAACACTTTCTATGGAGTGTTTCTTAGTTTAAAGTCAATAAAACTTCAAAATCCTTCAAATTTGTGAAATTTATTGTACTACTTTTACCTTTAAGCAAAAAGTTGTGTCATTTTTTTTTTACTTATTTATAAACGTTGTTGTTGTATGCAGCAAACTTAAAGCGGAATGTTACATAACTGCAAGATTTTTAAAGTGCAGTCAATAAATTTTTTTTATGTAAGTATTATAAAACTGTTTTGTTGAATAAAACTAAAACTTATAGATGAAACTTATTAATGGTAATTAACTTTGAATTTAATTAAACTAAGTATTTCTAATATTTTATTCACTGAAATTACATAACAAAAACTTTGTTAAAAACTTTGTTAAAAACTATGCTAAAAGTTTATAAAAGTTATTTAAAACTAATTATAAAGTATATATTTTTTGTATACTTTTATTAAATTTTGATAATATAACTTTAAACAAGATACATACATTGTTTTTTGTATCTATACTGAGTATATATTTTTAGTTAAGTTCGATTTAAAAATAAAATAAAAATGAATAAGTGCTAAGTGAAAAACACTAAATTACAATTTATTTTTAACACTAATTGGTCAATTAAACTTTAAATGAAAACTCGTTCTCAGTTTGGAGTTCAAATTGTGTTTCTTATAATAATATAACATCGACCTTATATTCTAATAAAATAATAATTTTTAAGTATTCAACATCTTATAAAAAAAATTTATTATGTTATCAATAAAAAAGTGTATGCAATTCCTATGTTATTAATGTTTATTATTTAAGTTGTCTTGTTTTTTTCACGCTTAATCTAGATAAAACAGACGAATACGTTTTGATGAATACGTTTGAAACAGAAAAATACACCGCATCATAAATTATTGATTTTAAAAACTTTTAATTTATTAGAACGATTTTTCTTTAAATTGTTCAGAGTTAAAACTCTAGTATTGCTAAAAACCGTTTGTAACTCAAAAACAAATTATTAAAGTGTCCATACAATTTTTAATTTATTAGAACGGTTTTTCTTTAAATTGTCCATAGTTAAAACTTTAGTATTGCTAAAAACCGTTTGCAAATCAAAAACAAATTATTAAAGTGTCAACAACAATTTTTAATTTATTAGAACGGTTTTTTTTTAATTTTCTAGACATAAAATTTTAGTATTGCTAAAAGCCGTTGGCAACTAAAAAACAAGTTATTAAAGTGTCAACAACAATTTTTAATTTATTAGAACGGTTTTTTTTAATTGTCTAGACTTAAAACTTTAGTATTGCTAAAAACCGTTTGTAACTCAAAAATAAATTATTAAAGTGTCCATAACAATTTTTAATTTATTAGAACGGTTATTCTTTAAATTGTTTAGAGTTAAAACTTTAGTATTGCTAAAAACCGTTTGCAACTGAAAAATAAACTATTAAAGTGTCCATAACAATTTTTAATTTATTAGAACGGTTTTTCTTTAAATTGTTTAGAATTAAAACTTTACTATTGCTAAAAAACTAATTGAAATTCAAAAACAAAATTTCTTCTTAAAGTACACATAACGTTTTACTAAATCAAAAAAGAATTTTTTTAAACACCTATATAAAGTTTAATCGATTTTTTTTACGTAGTTTAATACACAAAGATTACTTCTATAATGTACAAAACTTAAAAGATACTTCAATATGTAGATTGCTTAATCTACAACGCATGTTTTAAAAAGTTTGCGTATTATTAATTCAAACAGTTATTCAAAAAATATCTAAAAGTGTAAGTTTTATATAAAATTTGATTATGATTTTTATTCAGAGCACTAATCATTAGAAAAAAATAGTGAAGTCCTATATATTATAAAAACAACTTTTAAAGTTCAAACGCGTAATTGGCTGTGCAGAAAAAAACATTATGATTCATAGAAAAGTTTTCAAACAACAAAAAGGAATGTATAAAAGCGTCACACAGAAAACATACGTCAACTCAGACCACCTGCCCGCATCGTAAACAAAAATTTCAATACGTCACTGTTTAAACAAGCGACCTCGGCTCCGGCTGCTTGCTGGCTCCGACGATCTTGTCGAAGAGCCGCGATCGGAAGCCGTCGAAGCAGAGGGTGATCGAGGTGACGTTGATGAGCAGGTTAAAGTTCCACACGGCGTTGATCATCACGCAGGGCGCCACGTCCGGGAAGAGCTCCGAGTCGACAACGGTGGTGAACAGGTCGCTAGACAGGCAGATGGCCAGGCTCAAGAAGGCAAACTTCAGGGAGCGCACGATTAGGTTGCAAGTTTGGGAACTCCCCCCGAGCTGGTTGCTGCTCAGCCGCTTCGACTTCTGCCACGATTTGTACAGCGGCCAGCTGACAAGCCCGCACAGCAAGAACTGCGTCAACAGCTTGATTACGAAGGCGATGTACGTCACGCCAGAAGCCGTTTTCGCCTGCACGCAGCCGTTTAAAGTTAGCGCGTGATTGCGCGGTAGCAGCACGCTTAGCACGTGGAACAGGGAACCCCCCACTATGAGAATGATGACCAGCGCGCTGAGGAGCTGAACTTTTCGCGTGTGCAGCTCTTTGAGACACTCCTTGCCGTACATGAGGCGTACGCGGTACCAAAGGAAGACGTAGGGGAAGATGTAGGCGCACGAGTAGACGAATATCATGGCGTCCATGACCAATTCGCAAACGTGGTCGTGCGTGCCGTTGACGGTCGACAGGCCGAATATGGGCAGGTCCACAATGAGCTCGATCTCGGTGACGATGAAAGTGACCAGGGCGAGGATGGCGCAGGTGATGGCCAGCTGGCGCAGCAGAGATGCGTCCGACTTGCGCTTGCTCTTCGCCTTCATGTGGCGCTTGGCCCAGCTGCGGAAGACGATGAGGAAGTAGGAGCTGAAGACGATGAAGGTGGCGTTGGAGGTCTGACAGGTCAGCCACAGGGTCAGCTCGTACGTCTGTTCTTTCTCACTGGAACTCATTTCGGTTTTTGCTTGATTTAAAACTAATTGTCTTGTCTGAGAACATAGTAGTTTAAAATACATATTTTAAAACTGCTTTTAATTAAACTAAATTTATGTATTTTTCAAATGAATAAGATATACAGTCATATAAAAAAAGAGAATTTGGAAAAATATCGTGTTTAAATAACTTTATTTAAAAGAGCATATCAAGTTTTTTTATATATCATAAGAACGGTATAATTTTATACATTATATAACGATTTTAAGAGTAACTGCAAAATCAAAAACGGTTAGTTTTCAAGATGTACTTTTAAAGTCATTCTTAAAATCCTCTTAGAATAAAGCTTGTCTATTTAATACATTATATAAAGTAGTAAATTATTTAGAGTATTAACTAATATATTTTTGGTAAATACTAAAAAAAATTATGAAATTTATTATCTCTTGCTTTTTTTCATAAACATACTTCTTGATGCTAATTAGTCTTTACCAACAAAATTCTATTTTAAAAAAATACTGAAAAAGAAAAAGCTGTCACTAACTAAAATATGAAAAACAAACTATAATAACAACTGTAAATTGCAAAAAAAAAATGTAAATAAAAGCATTAAACTTATACGCAGAATACTAAGAAAACAAAAACTGAAAATCATTTCAATTAAATCTTGTAGTCTAGTCTGTTAAGTCAAATAAAATACTTTTTTAAATAATATCAGTACGATTTTAACGAAAAAAGTTCTCGTAAAACTGTCTTGTCTGCTGTAGTTCAAAATACAAAATCTGCAACTTCATGGTGCATTTAAATAATCAATAAACTTTCTGACTTATTAAATATCTTTGTTGTAAAGTAATGAACTCTAATAAACATTTAAGTATAAAACTGTTTAGCTTTTCATAATTGCAAATTATAAATGTTGCATAATACTTTAAAAGAGTATTAGCTAAACAAAAATACTTATACCAACTGTTAATGTTAACTAGACCTGTTTATTATAAAAATAAGTAGAAATTTTTAGTCGTAAACAGTTTATTCAATTAATTTAATTCCTACCACTTTAAAATGTAATAAGTTTTTTGGTTAAAAATATTTGTAATAAGACTAATTTTGTCGCTTTAAAATAGCAACATACGTACTTGTCAGCCCCAATGCCTAGTATTAGTATTGATGTTTATCAAGTTTATGTAACCGAATTTTATCCATTATTTTATTTTATTTTTTACTCTATTGTTTAGAGTTCTTTATAAAGTAAATATTTTTATTTGATTATATCTGTTACTTCAAATCGGTCAAGTTTCAAATATGTTAAGAAAGTTTACATTCTAAACTTTTCTAAATACTTGATTTTTTTAACCTTTTTTTAGATTTTTACATTTTAAAACACTTCAAATCATAAACAAATCATTTTCATTGTTTTAAAATTTGTTAAATATATTTAAATACTAATTTATATCAATACATTGTGTTGTATTTACCTAATATACAATGATCTATATTAAGATTAGTTTTTAAGTTTTTTTTACTTTCTAGCACACTGTCGTAAAATTAAAACTAAAACTCTTTATAATTTTTTTATACAAAAAAATAAAAACTATCTTTTAAAATTATATTTTACTTTATAAAAAAAGAGGTATTTATTTTTAGATAGTACATTTTGAAATTCTTAAAAATGAGTTATTAGAATAAATAAAAGTTTATATGGATTTGTTTAACCTAATGAGAAACTTTTGAACTTCTAAGAATATCCACTTGTATGTAGAATATAAGTTTTTTTTCTCTAAACTTTTTTTTTTTAAACCTACTTTAAAAGATATTATAAAACCACGTCATGTGTTTAAAAAAATAACTTTGTGCTAACAAGAAATATTTCTACGTGTGTCAATGTTTTAATTCATCATTAACGAAAAATGATCGATTTAAAAATTTTCAATTTAGTTTTTAATAAATTAATTTTGATTATATAACAAGCTAAATTTTAATCTACGTGTATTAAAGATAAAAAAGAAAAATTCTAAACTTAAGAAAAAAAAGGTGTTATAAATTAAAAAGCTTAAATAACTAAGAACACAAAAATAAAATTTATTTAATAATCATATCTATTAAACCTTAAGAATTTTCTATCACTATTAAAAACTGAGTAACTGTCTAAAATACTAATATTTAAAAGTGTCAGAGGCATAGAGTTTAATTCAAATTTTTGTCTTTTATTATTCATCTCATTCTAATAATACACTAAAATTTAGATTTTTCTCTAAAACTATATAAAACAATACTAAAACAAATCTATTTAATACTTTTTGTCAATATAAATTGTATAGAAACTAATGTTTGCTGCTAAAATGAACAAGCTGCAATAAAAGTTATTGAATAAGATTATATTTAGTATATATGTTTCCGATTAATTAGAAACCAGCATCAAGTGATTAAAATACGCTTTTTCTACAAATGTTTTTTTTTATACTACTGGGACTCCACGTTTTATCGTTTTAGTTTACTCACTCACTAAATTAAAGTTTACTACATATGAAATTTTTTATGAATACTCAAAATTTAAAATAAATTGACTTATTTATATAAGTCGTAGTCATAGCAGAATTTAGTTGTTACGAATTTTACTTTTAGAAAAGAGTAACAATCATTAAGTTTTGTTTGCTTTTATTAAATAAAAATTTGAAAAACTCTATCTTTAGTTTTTAGTTTTAAGCTTATGAAGGCTGTCTAAATTTACTAAAAATATATCTTTTATTTTTTTAAGATATATTTTTTTAGTACATTTTATTTCAGCTAGTTTTAAAAATCTAGACTTATGTGTTTGGTAAGAAGACTGGTGTTTTATTTATTTTCTTGTTATTATCTTACTTTTTAAGTATTGAAAAATAGTTTACTGTATAAACATTTACTTTTATTTTTATAATTATATTCTAACAAAACTTAAACTTTCCGTTATAAAAGCAAAATTTATCGAGAAATAAAATATATATGTGAATAGTATACCATATTTACAAGTAATGGTGGAAGTTTGTACATAGAGGTTACAACTCTTACTGAGTAGTGAACAATTGTTCCAGTTAGATTAACAACTATCATTACAGCATAAATATAAAGCTAAATGTTGTTTATTTAAAAAGCTATAAAATAATTCAACTCACTTATTTTTAATCATTCTACGCATACCATTTAAATATTCAACAAATTATAGATCATCTAACTCATTAATTAGTTATAAACATCTTGTAAATAACAACAACATAATATATTACGAAAAAATCTAACTTAATAGAAACTAAAAGTTTAATATAACATCAAGTTTACATAAAAATTTGCAGACACTAAAAACTTTCTTTCATTTTAATTGCCAAAACATAAAGCTGCAGAAATGAATATAACACAATATTAATACCTGTCGACTTGTGATTAATTAAGTTAAACTGAAGTAGGTTGCTCAAATTTAGTGTGTAGAATAAACTAGCTATGGTTTAGTAGACTATGTGAACAATTCCGTAGTGCATAATAAGGCAGCTCAAATAAAGTTAATCTCTGGTAATTGATGTTAATCTTTTGCGGTTTTATAATTTAATTTAGAACAAGATAGTTTTGTTATACGTCGTTTGATAGTGATCTTCATAAGTTTGTCATACTCAAAGAAATGAAACAACAGATTCTTTTTAATCTAAGACAACTTTTTTTGAAACTCTTTTTTACTCTAAAATAAAACTAAGCAGTCTGTTAACATTTTAAATTTAATTAAATTCTAATTAGAAGAACTATACCTTCAGCTTTTATGTTTTTTTATACCAAAGCTATTAAAGTTGTGTAAAACAATGTGCTACTTTCAACTTTATTTTGTTTTTATGACTAAATATACATTACTAAAATGATAGTATGAAACGAAATCGATTTTTATAATACGTTATGAATCAATATAAATCCACAAAATACTTCTTGTTTTTTAATTTAACTTTTATACTGTAGTAAATTTGCACTTTTATTTTTCAAATAATACGTTAATTCAAAACTTTTTTGACTGACTGCAAGTTTTAAATCATAATTTAAAATAAATATAGCTACTTTACAAAGTTTAATAGCAATTTTTGTTTAATGATACTTCATTTACAGAGATCACTGTGTTTTTTCTATTCTAAAAAATATAAAATAAAACCTACAATTTATAACTTTTATTATACTTAAATGAATAAGCTGCAATTAAAATATAATCAATTTAAATTATAACTTAGCTTTTACATTTTGAACTGAATTTCAAACAGCACATGAAACAACTACAATTTTCTAGCGAATATTTGTTGTTAAATATTCTACATATAAATATTTTACGACTAAATTGCTAAAGTAAGTAGTAAAATGTGTTTGTAAGATGGCACTGACCATAAAACATTTCTAACTTACTTTTGATTAAGTATTAAAAATAATATTTTTTTATAAAATATTCTATCAAAGTTGTGTTATAAATCAGCATATATTTTTTGTAACTAAACTTTTGAAAAAGTTTAAAAATTTTGTAGCATTTTTTTCACAGTGTTTCACTCATAATATTTAAAAAAATAAAGTAGAACAATCATTTTTATATTTTAAGCAGATATAAAACTCTAAATAATATTTTTCTCTTCTATTTTATTTTATTATTTTTCACAGTTGTAAACTTTATAAGAATCTAAACTTTTTTAATACACTTGATAAGTTGTTTACCTAAAGTAGTTGCTTTTGTTTTTATATTCATTTTTTACTATTTAAAAACTTCTGATGTAACATAACAATATTTACTTTTTTAATTTTTATACTGAATAACTTTTATACTTTTTTACATCAAAACAAGTTTAAAAAACAGCTATTTAAAAACTACAATCAAATTTATCTTCCAATCTTGTATTAGCTAACTTTAGTACAAAAACTTTCTACTATCTTTTGAAGCTAAAAAACTGAACATAAGCTTATTAAAAAGCAGGGTAGTTGTATACATTATTACATTCAAGCAACTATTGAAAAAAACAAGAAATTATTGAAGTACGTATTTAGTTTTAGAAGCTAAAAGAGGCGTGACACCAATGAGTAACAGTAAACCAGCCATTATTAATACTGAATAGTTGCAAATTTTTTTTTTTCAATTTCTTAAACTGTTTAAATTATTTTTATAACATGTTTTAACTACTTTTAAAAATGTTAGTATATTCTGTATGTATTTGTGGTTGTTCTAGACAAGGTTAATAAAATAAACATACAAAGATTATGTACATTTATTTTTATATAATTGCCTATTTTGTTCACTGCTTTTAAACTTATTAGTAAATTTAATGACAACTGTCAAAATAAAGTTAGAAAAGTCGATTTTAGATATATTTTCTTGTCAACTAAACTTAATATTTTTAAACTGACATTATATTCTTTAAATACTTTTTTTAATATCTTTTGTTAGGTAATCAAAAAATATATCATCTATTTTTTACCAGAGAACTACTCACTTGACTGTCATTAGCTTCAGCGCCACTTCTTATTTTATTTTTTTAAGACTCATTATGCGCTTAAGTTTGATAACAAAAATAATTTAAATGCGTAACTTTAGTATTTAAACCTTTTTTAAATAAAAAACTAAACATTTTATTTTTTTAGTAATTACTATTAAAGTTATCAGTTCAAACTGAATAGTTATAAGACTCAGCTTAACTGACCAAGTAGAATAGTTACTTCCGATATAATTTAATTTTCTTTGTTTTGTGTAATACAAATTGTTGTTGAAAACGGTAATAATAAACAACAAAATTGTAGTTTTAAAATATAAGCTCTACATGTTTTAATAAAAATAGAAATTTTATAATAATATAAATGAACTATTGATATTTTTTAGGTAAGAACAGTTGTTAAAAGTAATGGTAAGACTTTAGGTTAATATTTAAACTTTTATAAATCTATAACACATAAATTGATGTGGCTTAACTTATTGCATAAGCTTTAACACTTTTCAAAAGGAGTAAATAAACTTTTTATCAAAACACATCAGAAACTAATAACTATATTATAATTCAAATGCACTTTAATATTATTTAAGTTTTAAATTACTCAATGTACAAAAATTACCAAGCTTGTAAATTAAAAAGATAAATGATTTGTCAACTGAACACTAAGTAACAATGACTGAGAAGCCTAATTAAAACCACTTGAACAATTTTTAAACTAATTCTCAGCTTTTGTAATTTTTTTTCTAAGATTTTTTGGTGCAAAATAAGTTTTGTGAGTTGCGAAAAAAAGGTTGATAAGTAGCCGGCGTTTGATTGAAAAAACCTGAATAACACTGTTTCAACATTGCGTAAATTAAATTGTATCTGTTTCTGTCAAGGCTTGCAAGAAAATTCGATTTATAGTCAGGCGATAAAAGAAGATAACGAGTAGAAAAAAATTGCTTTTTCAACTGTTCCTCGTACTTTTGGCTATAAAAGCTTTTATGTTTTAGTAAAGACTCGACGGAAAAGTTTTTTTCGGAAAAACTTATATTTCGTGGGTTTTCTTTCGCAGGTGCTAATGTAGAGCATGGATTCCAGGTAGTGGATAAAATATTTTTCGGCTGAAATATTTTTTTGTGTAATTTAAAAGGTTTCGTCGATCGCTTTCGTTTCCTTTCCTTGATTTGCTGATCTCTTTTTTCAATTTCTTCTTTTCCCATGGGAACTCCTAAAAATAGGTAGTAAAAATATCACTATGGTATTTATATTTCCAGTTTTGAATTGGTTAGAATATTGCAAAGTCTTTAACTTTATAAGTTTATAAAGAAATTAAAAAATTAAACAAAACTACCAACCTGAACAAGAAGAAATTTTGGAGTTTCTCGGTGGCCTTCCGGGGTTTTTCTTCGTGTTTTCTTGCTTTCTCCACTTTGCCCGTCGATTTTGAAACCATACCTGATTTAAGAATTTTATTTTTAACTGATTTTTAACCATTTAATACAAGTGTATACTACATTCTAGAAAATATGTTCAGTAATACTTCTGTTTACTAGTATTATAAAATAATTTACCAATCAAAACAACTTTTTGAATACTATAGTAAATAAAAACACATACACTATTTAACTTTATTAAAATTACTGAGTTAAACTCTTACAACTTTCAATTCCTTAAATTGACTGGATAATGATCTTGAGTTTGGCTAAATACTTATTAATAGACAGATTTATTGTGCATTTGCCTTAACAAAAAGTTAAAGTTGTTGATTTTCTACACTGCGTACAAAACTTGTTTACTTTTTAAACTTAGAAAAAGGTAATAAACAACATATTTGTAGCTAGACTTTTTTATCGTTTTAAAAAAGGCACTAAAAAAATAATTTAAATATAAGTATTCAAATCTAAAAAAAAATTATATTAAAGTACTAATACAAATAAGCTTTTCAATGATTCTTGATAACTTAAGTAGTATTTTATTTTAAATGACTTTTTAGTGCTACAGATATTAAACAAAAACTTGAGACAATTTTAATTTAAAAAAAAAATTCATTGAGCAAAGAAATAAAATGTATTTTAGTTAACCCTTATCAACTACTTTTGTTAGCAACTATTTTTTTAAATAATTTTTGAGTAAATAAACAGTTACAGTTTTCATCACAAAACACTCAATAAATAAAATTAAACGAAATTAAACAAAGTTAATTAAAAATATGTTAACAGTTTTCAATTACATAGTTATATATTGGTTAGTAATTTAACTAAGATAAGCATAAGTACAAAAACAAAAGTCAAACAAACAATAAGTAAAATAAAATAAGCGACAAACTAGACAAAATATTAATAACAACTTATAAAGATTAGATTTATAAACGTTCTGTTGCTTGCATAAACTAGGTCTAAATGTTTTTATAAATGAAGATTCTAAAACGCTTAGATGATATTCATTACGTGCTTTAATAATATTTTTATTTTTACTCTAAAGTTTACGAAGAACAATTTACATATTTTTACTTAAAGTTGTAAGTTTTAAAACTTTTTCAGTTTCAATTTTTTTAAGTTTTTACTTCGACCAATAATGGCATCTAAAATGTATTGAAGATGTTTTCTAAACTGCAAATAAATAAAAAACTTTTTGGCCTACTAATTGCCTAATGACTTGCCCTACTAGACGCTCAACTACTTAGCTTATTAGTTGCTAAACTTTTTAGCCTTCTAGTTTCCAAACTACTTAAACTATGAGTTGCCCAACTACTTGGACAAATAGTAGTCCAAGTAGTAGGCCTTATAGAAGGCCTATGCATAATTTTGAAAAACTTTCAAGTTCTTCGTTTTGATCATGAATATGGTTGTTATATATTAAAAACTACATAAAGAAAAAGTCGTTTTTTTTTGAAAAGTTGTGAAATTTAAAACTAATAAAAATTATAGCTTTTATGTTAAATTAAAAATCCACAATTTGTTAAATACCAATTTTTTGATTTTTTTTTACAATATATAATTCTTATATCTGTAATTTTATATTGGAGACAAGTAACTATATCAAAAATGTATTGAAAGTTTTTTTTAATTAATAAGTACATAGTCAAATTTAATCAAAAAAAACTGATGAAGACTGCAAATTTTTCGGTTTTGACTGACTTATGAGTCCTAATAAGGACGAAACCGGTTTCAGTCTACCGAAGCTAGTGGTCTGATAATCGAATTGGTATGATCAACCCTTTTTTTGATCAAATTTAAAATTAAATTTTATACTTAGTTTTTAAATTTTTATGTTTTATTAAATAGTAGTTTAAAATGTTACTAAAATAATATATATTTTAATAAGCATTACTTTATTACATCTGTCTATTACAAATAAATTATTTACTTGTATAAAGAATAAGTTAAGATAGTTCACATATTTTAGTCTAAGAATTTCAAGAAATTTCAGAAAATATTTTATAGGTAAGTAATACTATTGTTGAAAAAATTACGTATTTAAACGATAACAAATCCTATTTTATTATTTTAAAAAATTAAATCTATCTTAATTTGAATACTTTTGTACCGCTACTGAGGTATTTAAGACTGTAGAAAATATCAATGTTATTAAAGTATTGTTTTTAATGGAATTCTACCTAAAACTTAAGGTTTAAAAGATTTGAAATATACTGAAGTCTTTAAGAAATTATGTCGAACGATTTTCATAATTCAATTGAATTGTAATGAGAATAATTTACAAATTACAAGTAATTTATGGATAAATCAAAGGTGTTTAAGTTCAAATAAAATAACAATGAAAACTATACAAACAAGTGACTGCGGCTTTTTTTCATCATTTTTGTTTTTAAACATATACTTCAAAGTGTTATGTACGTTTGCTTTATTCCTACTTTAATTTCTCTACGGCTAGACAGCTAAGCTAAATAATTTTGCAAACTTTACCTTTGACCTCAAATATTCATTGCGTAATCTTTTTATTTTTAATTTGAAAGCAGTAACGTTTTGAGCTTTATAAAAGATTGTTAAAATTAACAGTTTTTTAAACTAAAATAAAAAAATTACATTCTGTGTATCTGTTAATATTATTCTAGTTAAGTTAAAAAATAAAATAATTAGCTTCTCTTTTTACTA
The DNA here is from genome assembly GCF_965202585.1 of Thalia democratica. NCBI lineage: Eukaryota > Metazoa > Chordata > Thaliacea > Salpida > Salpidae > Thalia > Thalia democratica. Next base: position 69,870,218 of record NC_139165.1, read on the forward strand.
ACATAAAATTTAGGATTTACCGTAATTAATAGAATAATATATAGTCTAGTTAACATTTTCTATATTTTGAAATTAAGTTTAGTATAAGATAAAGAGAAATGTTTTGTATCAATATTCTGTTGCCAAGATGTATTTAAAAACAAATCATTTTATAAACAAAGCGTTTTTTTAATTAGCTTTATATTCTACTTTTCTACAACTTCTTTATTTTTATATAATGATTTTTACTAATTTTAAATTTTATAATTTCAGTTTTTACTAAATCCAAAAAACCTTGTAACTATTTTAGAATTAGTAAAAATTTTAAGGAATTAGACAAATATGTTTTAAAACTATATATTACATATTGTTTAAATAAAACTTTAGTACTCTATTGTTTTTAAATTAAAACTTAACAACTTGACTATTAGTTACAAAAATTCGTGCACCTTTTAGTATTTTTATATAACTTAGGAAAATACATTCGTTACACTACATTTAAAGAGCTACTTAAAGCAAATAGTTATATAATAGCTTTAAGTATAAAAGTTTTTTCTTCTTTGTATTTAGTATATATATTTATTTATTCAGCCTACGTTTTCTTATCCACCAAAAACTCCTTGATACACTGCAAAACACTTCAATATTATAAATATAAGATAAAACTGATAATTAGATATTTACTTTCCGCAAGTAAAGTTACTCAAGAGATATGTGTTATAAATTATTTGCTCAATTTATAATTTAAGCATACACAAAGTTTTAAACTTAGATCTATTTAAAGGAAAAATTAAGTAGATTTTTTAAAGCATACTTTTATTTAGTTTTTTTTAATTTAATATTTTAAAGAGTTCTCTAACAAAACGATGAGTTACCATGTAATAAGGTTCTTCAGTTCTAAGATTCTTATTCAAGTAGAATTATTTTGAATAAATTGTTGTAGTTGAAAAAAATTTTATTTATAGTTTAAGTACCCTACAGAGCGAAACACTGGTTTATAAGAAGGTTTTTTTGAAATATATAATTTGTATACAAATAATTAAATAGAAATATGCCTTAAACAAATAACATTATTAAATTTTCAGGTAACTTTTAAATAAGTAAGTTTTTGATATTTATTCGTAAAAATATTTTAAAGTATTTAAAAATGAACAACTAATACAATTTTTTTTTTTTCATATAAAACTACTACTTAATAATAGTTATAACAATTCCATAAATATTTATTTTAGTTTTCAAATATTTATATAAACTTGGGATTTCATTAATTTTATTTTTTTGTGAATCAATGTATTTTAAATAAACTCGTAATCCAATAGATTTATATAAAGTGACCACAATACTAACGAAACATTAACGAAGGTTAAAAAAAAATTAGTTTGTGCAATTTTTTGTTAATGTATAAAAAAGTTTTGTGAGTAATTTTTAGTTTACTTACACAAAATGTTAAACAAACTCAGTAATTTTTCACTGACTTATATTTTGTCAAGTAAAAAAGCATTTATGAGTTATATTTTTAAATTTTAATTTTAATTTGTATGTTTTTTGTTAGTTTTAAATAAATATAAACGCCATCTTTGTTATAAAATTAGCAATTACTTTAAATAAACTTATTTAAAATCATAGTATCTGAAAGTTTATGATAGGCCAAGGTACTTTTCAAAAAATTATTTAATAATTGTTTGTTCCACTTCAATGTAATTAAGAAGGGGTAAGTAACGTTTTAAATATAATCTTGAATATCGTTAAAAAGTTAGCTATGTACTTGAAATAGTTTATATTTAGGTTGTTTTTTACTACATAGGCTGTGATTTATTACTGTAATTTACTGAAATGAAGCCAGAATATTTTTTTTTTCGGCAATTTTTACGTTCACTCTTTCAAGATCCTTTAAATTTGTTTTAATATGTTTAACCTTGTTTGAATTCAGTAAATTTTTTTAAGCTTTTATAAACTGTAACAATACATTTTTGTTTATTCTTTTAAAAGTCATTTTGATTTTTTTACTAAAACGGTTTTCTTTTAACTGTTTTATGATTAGAAAAACTTGCTTTTGTTTACTTCAAACTTTGCTAATGACAATGATATATAAAATAAGTTCAGCTTTAAATAGAAAATCACTTTGTACTACAATACTTATTCTATAATAATTACAGTTGCTAGTAATGAGAAAAAACTTTTATCAAAATTCATTCAAGCTGGTAAGCAAAAAAATATCTAAATACAACCTTAAAACGTTTTTTACCGCTAGATGCGAGAGGTTCAAGTTTAATTATCTTAAAAATACATTTAAAAGTGTTTTTATTTTATAATTTAGTTTTCAATTTTTTTAGTGAGTAAAGTTAACAACTTAAACAATATGATAATGTAAAATTTTTAATACTTTGATAAAATACCAGTTAATTTTCAAATAACTTATTGAGTAAAAAATATGTTTGCTATAAAGAGCTTTAGAACATATTTAACATGTAATAGTAATGATAAAAATTCAATATCGTCACCTTAGTATAATAAGTTTCTAATAATGACAATACTAATGTAGTACTTGTCACCTCCATATAGTAGGTTTGCTGTTTACCTAGCTAGAAACAATCTACTGTTGACGTTTTTTTTTTAAACTATACTAGTTTTGCAATGTAAAATAAACAAAGTATCTAAATACTGGTTGAAATATTAAATTAAACAGAATAAGAATTCTTTTTTAACTTTTTTCTTTTAATTTGGTACAACTAATAACAAATAATCACAGTATCCGTAAGTTTAACAATTTCAAGGGTGAACTAATAAATTTTAAATAGTATCGACTTTTAATTGTTTATTGTGTAGTGATTTATTTTATGGTGAATTTTTGTGTTTTAGTTTTTAAAAAGTTTGTAACTGTACTTTGCTGATATGATAAAATAAAATAATATTTTAATTAAATACTTCAATTATAACTACACAATTACGTCATTTTTACTTTAAGCTAGTTTAGGTTTTTAAAATAATTTATTGTACATACTTTTTTTTATTGTTTAATTATAGTTTGATACTATTTTACATTAATCTGAATTAACAAACTTATGTATCTTTATAATATACTTTTAGAGATACAATAAATATTTTAGTTTCTAACTTTTTTATGATTTACTTTTCATTACGCTACTTACTTTTAAGTTAAACCTTAGTAGTTGAAGTTTTGTACTATCAGACAGTTGTAAATTTTATGTATATATTACAACTTAAATAAAACAATACAAATTTACAACTGAATTAAATAGTTATGAAGTATTAAAACTTCTAACTGTAATATTAACAAGTATATAGTAAGTTAAAGTAGATAATAGATTATTTTTTAGATATCTTTCTACTTAAAAAAAAAACATTATTAAATAAGCTGCACGATTTTGAATAAAATATTGTACGATGTATAATACTTATTACTTTCAGTATATAACAACATTTTAACGTTAGTAACGTTAGCCTAGATATTTTAACTGTACAGGAAACTAAACTATAAATAAAATAACTTTGAAAAGTGTATAAGTCATACAGCAAAAAGCGTTTACCAGTTACAAAATTAATTAAAAGATAACTTTAATTACCTTTTTTTTCATAAATATCTGTTATACACAAATATCAAAAACTTATTTTATATCTTAAACTAAAATTACGTCTAGTACTTACAATTGTCACAAAAAGCGGTATAACACAAATATCTATCTATAGGTAAACAATATTAGATTGTTTTGTTAAAAATTTAGGACTATTGTCAAAGTTTTCATGTAGTTTTAGTTCTAAAAAAATCTAAGTTTTTAAAACTTTTGTAGATGTACTTAATAAGTTTTAAAAAAGATACTCTATTTTTAGAAAAAATTTTTAATTCTCTGAATTTGACACACTTCTTGAACTACCATAATTTTTTATTTAGTTTTACAAAATTAAAAAAATTCTTTTTGATGTACTAAAGTTCTATTAGAAGACTTAATTAAGCTTTTTAATTTTAGTTTAGAGAAAAACTTCAAAGATTGAAAATGTTTCGTTAATAATCATTAAAGAAGTTTTTTTGTTCGACTAGTGTTTTAAAATGTTTATTGTGATTAATCTCTGCTTCAGGTTTTTTGGTAGTAAAATGATAATTCTAAAAAAATTATTTGAAAATTTATTAAGTATTCAAACTAAGTATTCTACTTCACACTTTTTTTTCTTTAACTTTTATTTGATATATGAACTAAAAATTGTATAACCTGAACTCTTGATTCTACGAGGTTTAGTTTGTGAGCTATTTCTTCCCTAGCATACACATCTGGGTAGTGTGATGTCACAAATGACTTTTCTAGCTCATCCAACTGCCAATATGAAAAGTTTGTTCTGGTTCTTCTTCGTTTTTGCTTTAAATCTAGATTGTAATACTTTTTAAAATAATTTTAACAATTACTGTTTAACAAAAAACTAAAACTATTTAATAAAAAGTATACTTTCATAATAAACGCTCTGCATAAGTTTTTTAGTAATTTTTTTAGAAACAAAAGCATTTGCTTATAAGCTTTTAATTTACAAAAATACTCAAAGCTACACTAATAAAAGCATTACAAAACTAATATGTATGAAATATATATATACATCACAAACCATAACTACTTATACAATATTCTACTGGTCCTTGATTGAGAAGTAAAGCTTCACTTCTTATAGGTCTTACTTTTTTGTGAGTAAAAGCGACGTTTTGCATTTTAAAATTTTTAACTTTTCTGTTCTTATTGAACTTTACTTATGCTACAAAATATAGTGTAAAACTAATTTCGATGGATTTAAATTAAATTTTTGATGTAGCTTGCTATTATTTAGGTATTTTAAACATTTCTTTTATCTTTACTCTCGTGTTCACTTTAAATTTCAAAAAAATGAGTTCTTACAGTATTATTTTAATAAATAGAAACTATGTTCAAATCTTCCTAAAGAATGCTGCTTATCAAGCACTTAAAAAAGACGTTGTTTATTAAACAAATCATCTATATACTTTTTTATTACATTACAAAAAGTTACAAAATAATTAAAAAATTGTATTATATTATATTAAGTATTAATTTAATACTATAAATCAAATATTTTGCGGTTTTAAATGTTAGCTTGAAGCTACTTAAGTGTATTCAATGTCAGTAAACAACCCGACTGGTCAAATATTTTCTTTCAAACGTTTATAAAGCAAGTCGTCATTTACGAAAAAGGCAGAAAAATATTAAATCTAATACTCTAGCATTACGACTTAAGTTGGGCTGAAACTATAAAATTTATTCACTCAACCTTCTAAGAACAACTTATAATTTACTCACTTATTCACCTTTACTTTATCCCTAATAACAAATGGTAACGTCCGAGCAAGATTTAAATACAAGTCAAATTATCTCTCGCATTAGACTTTACATTATGACGTCAGCTAAAAGTATGTTTTACATTATTAAATCACATACTTGACCACCATTTCATTAAATCTACGGATTTAAATAAAGAATTTAAACAGTAATTTGAAACTGTTCATCTGGTTGTTATTTAATAACAAATAAACTTGTAAATAATTGTGTTGTAATTATTTTGTAATAATAAATAGACTGTTGTCCAAGTTGTTTCCTGTTTCTTGGTTTTATATCATTATTTACAATTGAAAACAACATATTTTAGTAAACTGTTTTTTATAATAGTTTAATTATAATTTATCTAAACTAAACTTATTTTGTAAAAAAATTAATGTAGAAATACGGTTGATCTTTCTTAAACAGTTTCTTATATACTATAAAAACTTATTTTAGAAAAATACGTAGGAATGCTGTTAGTAAAGTTAAGACTATTCTAATTGATATTGTATGCTTACCTTATACTTAATGCTAGCTTTATTCATGGTTTAGGTATTTAAATATAGCCTACCTTAAAGTATACAAAATAAACGAAGTTATTTAAAATAGTTATTTGTGATTTGATTTGTTATTAGACCTAAAAATAACTAATGTTTTATTATTCCATCTCAAAAAGTAAACAGTACTTTTATATCAAAATCTAAGTCTTTATCCAAAACCGAACTTTTAAAACGACTGAGTTGGACTTTTAGCAAATTACGCAGCAAATAAAAAGCAATTTGTAGCGAAAAGGTCAAACACTGGATCATAGGATTTGAACATGATGGGTCGTGTACCCGCCCAATTCAATTATACGTCTGAAAATCAACCGACCGTAAATATTGACCGTGAGAAATTGCCGCACACTGACTTGCAAGCAGATTCCTGAACGTCCAAAATGGCGTTTAACGCTTTCTCAATCAATTTGATGTTTTATAATTTTTGTCTTGTTAAAATTAGAAGAGCCTAATTGTAAAGCCTATAACGACTAGAAATAAGTCAGAAAATTTCATACCGTTATGATTATTTTTCTTAGTTAATACTGTGTTTTTAAACTAACTTGCATATCATTTTACTAGTTCAGGATGTTTTTTAGTGCTTATAAGCTTTTTCAGCGTTTACATTTATCAATGTTATTTAGTTATGATCCCTTTCTTTTAAAATAATTAAAGTTTTTTATACTATTAAAAACTATAGCTGAACATTTTTGTCCAGCTTTTTTTTTTGATAATCTATTACTTGAAATATATAAAGTAGTTTTTTAATTTATGTTTCTATATTTTTAAATGCTTGTTTAACAAAATTAGTATCCTTTTTTTTATGTCTATAAGGAACAATAAAGTAATCTTTAGCTACGACGGTTATTTAGTTTTCCTTACAAAAACTTTAACGATAAAAAACTTACTACTAAACGTTTGAGTATTAGGCTTTAAGATTTAATAATATTTTTTTATGCTATCACATATTTTGATTTTGTAAAAATTTTTGTGGATCTCAGTTTTTGAAATTCATTTTTTACTTTTTTTTCTCATTCGTTTTTAACTTTTATTCTAATATATAGTTAAAACATTTTGAATTCTTTTTATTTATTTTTTTTTATAAATTTGCTTTAGTGTTATATACTTTATGAAATTATATTTTTGTTAATTTTTTTAATACATTCAAGCTTGCTTTAGTTAACTAAACAAAATTTTAATTTAGCGTGATCGTATCAGTTTCTTTATTTCCTAATCAAGGTAAGTAATAGAAAAAATCTATTTTATACTAAAGTTATAGTCAACTTTTGTCAATTCTTAGCCTGTAATTAATTTAAATTTTAAATTGAAAATGTTTAAATTTGTTTATCAGCTCACCTCAAGACTTAATTACAGCAATATTTTACAACAACGCTTTGATAATAAAAGTTTTAATTAAAGTTTTGAAAATTTCAAAACATTAGAACTTACTATTTTCTTAAGTATTAAGTTTTTAGTGGTTTTTAAATGCTATTCAATAACTGCACTAATTAGGCTCAGTATTTATAAACATTAATGTATTTATAAATACTAATATGTAACTTTCAATACACAAACTAATAAAAAAGAAATTACAATTTTTGTTTCAAAATACTTATTAAATTATATTGAAACTAAAAGATTGTTACGAAAACAATTAAATTTATCTTATTTTAAACCTAGTGATAAATATTTTATTTTCTTTAATTTATTTACTACCAAAAAAAAATTCTAAACTTAGCTCCTTTATCTAAGTACTTAGAGTTACTTTATACTATTATTGACTTCTTTTTTTTTAAGACAGACGATCAAAAAAAGTTTTTAAAACTTAAAACTTTACACTTTGTAGTAGAAATACTTTAACAATATGTTTTAGAGTTTCAAATTGTGGATACTTTAATATTAAGTTATCAATAAATTAATTTTGTTCATAGTTTTAAAAAAGCTTAATGTAATTTATACGCATGAGAATATTGTTTGATATGTACACCAACTAAACAAAAGCTGCTAAACTTCAGCCATAAAAAATCTATTTTCGTAGCAGAATTGTCTATAAATAGACTAAATAATTAGCTTTGTATTACTTTTTATGTAACCTTAGTTTTTCTTTATGTTTAATTGTTATCTTTTTCTACTTTCAAAAAAGTTTTACCAATTAAATATAGTTGAAAATTAATTCGCTAAAGTTCATTTTTATAATATTTATATCATAAAATAGCCGTGGTAATTTCTAAATTTTTTTTTAGTGGTTATTTTTCGTATACTTATTGTTAGATGGTTCGTACATTTTTAAGATATCTCTATTTATATCGTCTTTTTTTTAATAACCAAAACTTAACTAAATCACTTTACATTTCTAAATTACATTGATTGATAACATATTTTGTAATATAAGTTTCCGGAAATATTTTATTCTTATATAGCTAAGCTTAGCAAAATTTATATATTCAATAGTTTTATCAAAAAGCTTATAAACTACATTTTTGAACAAGTATGTTTGTTTAAGTATAAACAAAAATGGATATATCATATACGTGAGTTGTATTTTTTTTAATCTTTATATTGTTATTAATTTTGTTTTAGTTTTGTTAAAATTTTGATGACTTAAATACTATGTCAGAGTATCTTATTTAAAATGTATTTTAATAACTAAACTCTTTTATTTTTATTCAAATTTAAAAGAAAAAAAACTTAAGTTTTTTAAGTCTACAGTAAAAATCTTTTAAGTCTTTTACAACTATTCACTAATATAGATGATTTTTATTTAATTTATAACTTATGAGCAACATTAAAATGATTTGTATTTAGATTTCATTTCAAAAGTTAAAAACCAGATAAAGACATACTTTACATTTTACAACGACTCATTATTTTAAATAAAGTTTAAATAGAAGAGTTTAGTTATTACAAACTTTTACGTGGTTCATAAATATTATTCATATCTTTACGCACTTTTTCTGTGGACACAATGTGCGTAAATAAGCGAGAGGTTACTGTATTACAAATGTTACGTAACTACTGATTTCGACAGTAATAAATACAAATGGACTTTTTGTCACATTTTAAAAAATTTCAATCTAAAATACAATTAAACATAGTGAAAACACTACAAAAATTTTTAACAACCAACGATTATTGTTAAACAGCAATAATATAGTTTCGACGTATTTAAAGATTTCAGTACAAATATAATGATCTAAAACTAACATGAAAAGACAACTTTAAGTATAAAAAACTTTGTCAAGACCTTAATAGTCTAATAAAATTTTTAACCAAAATAATACTTCATAAAACATCAACATTGTTTGTCTACTCTTTTTTTTTTAGCATTTTTCTTCAAGTTTTAAATTGTATGTAGTGTGGAATGTGTTTTTTGATCAAGTCAACTTTATTATTACTCAAAAGCCTTGACTTCGTAAGAATTTAAATGTCAATTTTGTAAGTTTTATCTTACTCTATCGCTTTACTATACTTTAAGACTAAATTTCGTTTTAATTTATGACTAGAATATAACTATGACTTAAAAAATTATTTAAATCCATTTAAAGTAAAAGTAACTTAACATTAAAAACCTGTATACCAGTAACAGAAAATTGTTTAAATATTGTGAGCAGCTTGATAAAAATTAAATATGTTACGACCTAATCGAGAAAAATACCGCTATGAAATTAAAGGAAAAACTAATAAAAATTATTTGTATAATAAAACTTTTTTTCATAACTTCAATAAAACAAGATCTTTTTTTAAAGTTTTGTTTGTACCTTTAAAATAAAACAATATCAATTTAATTTAGTTTAAAACTTCATAACGACATAATTATAAACATTACAGGCTTAAAATGAGGTTTTTGTGTTTAAAATAAAATAACTAAGTACCTTTTATCTAAGCGGCTTATATTTTTTTGAACAGATATTATCGCTTGTACAGTTTTTTTTCTAAAAATAAAGTTCTAAAAAATTCTCAGTTTAGCTTTCGGCAGAATCATTCCACCACTTTAGATTTGTCTGAATTTGTTGAAGGGGCTCTGTTCAATTTTTATAAGGAAACACAGTTTGTGCAGTCTTTTTGGATGTAAGTAAAGCATTTGATAGTGTAGATAGAAATAATTAAAATGGAAATTAGAATGTTATGTTGTGAGAGGAAATATACATCTACTAATCATTTCATATCTAGATGGAAGGAAACAGTTCGTTAGTTTCGGAGGATATGAGTCAACCTGTGAAGTCAGGATACCACAAAGCTCAGTATTAGGACCGTTGTTATTCCTAATACAAATAAATGACTTACAAAATAATACTAGTCTTAAAGTCCTCAACTTTGCAGATGATACAATTTTATACAAAACTTTCACAAAAGACACATACCTAAATGACAGTAAAACTTTTAACACAGAACTAAAAAAGGTATCAGATTGGCTTATGGGAAACAAACTTAAACTAAACCTTAATAAAACCAGATGCATGATTCTACACCAATTAAAAAATAGTTTTTGGAAAAATATAGAAATGTTAAAATAGGTAAAACAGTTATAACAAACACAGGTAGCTATGAATATTTGGGAATAATTTTAGACAGAAATTTAAAATGGACAGAACACAAAGAAGCTATAAAAACAAAATTACAAAAAACATTGGGTGTATTGTATAAAACCAGACATTTCTTAAATGAAAAAGTTTTATATTTAATCTATAATTCTTTGTTTATCAGCAATGTTAGATATGGCTTGTTGTGCTGGGGAAGAGCAAATAAAAAATGTATAAATGATATCAATGTTCTCATAAACAGAGCACTTAGATGCATACATTATAAGAAATAAGATGATAGTTTAAGAGAATTAAAAACTCAGAAAAAAATATTAGATCTTGAAAGTCTGTATCTATATGAAATAAATCTGTTTATGTATAAGTTTAACAATAACTTGTTACCAGATAATTTTAAAAATTACTATAAAAGTGTAAAAAATGTCCATAATTATCATACGAGGTCTTCAGAAACAAATTTTTTCCTATCTAGATTCAACATCAAAATAGGTTATAAATCGCTATCCTACCAAGGAAGTAAGTTGTGGATAAAGCTACCATTATGTTTAAAAAATATAAGTCATTTAGGAAAGTTCCAGGATAAACTTAAAAGTTATCTTTTAAATAGTGATTCTCAAAGTCATTAGTGATCATTGCTACTCGTCTGTTTACTTTGTTTAAGGAGCTAATAGTATTTGTCATTCAATATACAAAATCTTATATTTTTTATTTTATTTTTGTTGTTTTGTTCGAAAGTTGATTTGTTTGGTTACAGTAACATTGGTTTAGTCTAGGTTTTAGCAATTTCTATCTGGTTTTATTTTAAGATTATTCTTTAAGATTACTATTTAAGATTTAGTTCAGAATACTTAAAAACTTCTTTTTTCTTATCCTTACTTTTTTTTTCTTTTTTAGCATGCAAATGTAAAAATATAGTCATAGATTTTATTACTTTAGCAGAAAATAAAGTATTGAAATAGTAAGCTAAGATAACTGTTCTAAGCAAGTTTAAAATTTTTTTTTTGAGGAAATTGAAGAAAAAATTCTTCTTTTTATGTTTGCAAATGTTGCTTGCTTTCTATTATTACAATTTTAAATTTGGACAAGTTAACAAAAAAAAAAGAAAATAGAAATAATATTTTAAAATAGAAGGAAATTTGTTTTTGGTAATATCATTATTGTTAAAATTATTATAATTTTTTTTCTTTTTTTCTTATTAAAAGCATAAGTTTTTCAGTATTTATCTTCATATTTTATAAAAGTTAAGTTCAGTTATTGTAAAAACCACTTCTTTAAAATTCTTGTAAAAAAAGTTTACAATAGTTTGCTTAACTATTCAAATGTAAAATTGTTTTTACTGTTCATGTTAAATTATTGAACAAAATAAAAATTTCCTTTTTAACAAAAATACTTATAAAAAAAAATTTTGTAAGAAAATTTCAGCGTATTACATTTTACTTTCTTTGAAGAAGTTGTAACCTATAATTAAAGTATTCACACGTTTGTTATTAGTGTTGTTTATCTACTTTTAAAAGTTAATTTAAAGTGATGTATAGTTTTTTAGTTCAATAAACAATATATATATATTGTTTATTGAACTAAAAAAACTATACATAACTTTAAATTAACTTTTAAAAGTAGATAAATATATATATATATATATACATATGTATATAGGTTTACATAATTTCAAATTTCATCAAAGAACTAATTTCTTCATTTTTTTTACGTATTGTTAAAAGATATAAAACAACACGAAACAGTAATAAAGATGTATAATACTTTTAATAGTACACGAATTATAAAAACACATACTCATATATACGTATTTGAAAAACCTTAATACGCTTAATACATAAGACAGTCTATTTTTATGGGAACAGGTCTAAATTGCACGAAGACAAAAATGCACGAGGTTACTAAATTGCACGAGGGGACTAAATTGCACAAGAACAAAATTGCACGAAGCAAAATTTGCAAAAATTCAAAATTGCACGAGGGCACAAAATTGCACTAGGGAACAAAATTGCACGAGAACGCTTTTGCACCAAGGGTCAATTTTGCATGAGTTACATTTTTGCACGTGAGTAAAAAATAAAGAAAAAATTAAAAGAATAAAACAAACAGAAAACAAAAATATATAAAATGATAAACAATTACTGACCGAGGGTAAGAATTAGGAGTAATTTTGATAGTAAAAAAAATAACTTATAACTTTTAAAAATCTTAATTAAAAATAAATAAATAAATAATAAAAATTAAAAAAAATAAAAGCTACCGACCGGAGTAAGGGTTAGGGGTAACAGTGATAGTAAAAAGAAAAATAAATAACGGTTTTAAAAAAATTAACAAAAATATATTAAAAAAAAATAATAATTAAAAAACAAAACTAAAAAAACAAAAAGTTACTGACCGAGGGTAAGGGTTAGAGGCCGTACGTGTACCTGTTATTTATAAATAAATCTAAACCAGTCCTCGGAAGATAATTTATGGTTTATGTTAAAACATTAATCGTATTATTAATATTTATTTTTTTTTACATGCAATGTCTTTTTGAATAAAAGTATATTCTAAAAATTAACATAAAATTACCTTAAACACAACTTTTAAAGAATTAAGATTTGATAAAGCGGTTAGAAATCGCAATACATTTTACTAAAAACTACACAATTTTTTTAGTTAAATAATGTTTATTACTAACTTATAGCTTTTAAGTTAAATTACTACGATAATTTTTTTAGTCTTTAAAATAGTAGATTTAATTCCTCTTAAATAACAAAAAAATAAGACAACTAAATAAAAAATTTTACTGTTAATGTTTTTAGATCTTAAGTTAAATTGTAAACTTGAAAATTTAATTTTTATTACATCTTAAACTTAGCAATCCACTTTTACAAAACTTAGACAAACTAATCAACAAGCACAGTTGCCAGGTATATATGAGAAAATCGCCAAAAAATTACTTGAGCATGACATGTTAAATCAAAAAAAACAAAAAACTCGTTTAATATTCGAAGTTGTTTATTTTTTGGAATTCTGACACAAAGTTTTACACTTAGAAAGCAAAACTAACAAAAACACAAAATAAAAACTTGTAATGATATTTTTCTTTTTTAGTGCTTACTGTTAAGAAAATAAAAACTAAAGTTTGTGGTCAATTTTTTGACTAATCATTGTTTTTTAAGTAGTTATGATATGATTGAAAAAGTACCACTTATTCTTAATATTTACTAAACTGCTTTTTAAAAGCTTCTACGCATATGGATTTAATTTATGTAAAAAAAAGTACATGTTTTTAAATAAGTTTTTCGATTTTTTTTCTTTTAGCTTATAACTGATATGCAATTTCAAATTTAGAACTGCTTTTTTTTTGGTCTTCTTAAAATTAAAAAAAAATATCCCTGGATTTTGTAACTACAGTTTACATCTAGAATATTGAATTCTTCTAATACTATATTCTGAAAACACATAAATTTTCTTGCTTCAAGCTTCTAAGTGCAGGTTACTGTTTTTAACTTTTTACTAAATGTTTTTGTAATTTAGATAGTATAAAATAAAGAACTTAAAATATTTTAATCTAATTTATATAAATCTTAGATTTTAAATTTTCATGTCATATTTTTAGTCGTAATTAGGCTGTTTTTAACAGTTAAAGTTTAGTAGATCAATGATCTGTAGTTCTAAATTCAAAGTGTTTGTGTTAAGTATTTAAAATGATAAAGAATAGACTTTTAAAATTTGTTAATACTTAAAATTTGCCTTGAATTTTTTGTATTAAGTTAACAAACCATAAATTTTTATACAAAAGCAATCAAATTATGCCTGAAATATTTGTAGCCCAGTTAAGTAAAAATATAATTATTAGTAAAATATATTCCATTTTTATCTTCATACCACCAAATCAAAATAAAATTCAGATATTAAATCAGTGTGTTTATTTTTTAACAATTTTCATATGTAATATAGTTAATTCAAAGTTATTTAGATTTTTATCATTAAGAACTGTTCAGTAATTTTTTTCAAAAATGAATTTATAGTCTTAAAGTTAAGTTTGTTGTTTCATTTAGGTTTTTCTATTTTTGTTGATTAGCATCATAACATCTTAAAATAAAAAATTTCAAAAAGTTTCAGACAAAAACTTAAATACTTTGAATTTGATATCAAGCCATAATTTAGTAGATTTTGAATATTCTTGTAGATTTTATTCAAGCTATCAAATCTATATTATATATTCTTTGAAATTATCAAAATTGATCTTAAAAACTACATCCTAAAGCTAGAGTTAATTTCTAATTAATTGTTCAACTCATACTCAATTATATATTCTTTTAATTATTTTTTAAGAATTTTTAAATCTGTTGGTATTTGAGTATAATAAGTTGGATTTAATAGCTTGAAAGATTTCATCTTGTATGTTTACTTTCTCTTCTTTATATTAGGTTGACACAAGTTTTGAAACTATATAATATACTTTAATGGTTGTAGAATCTATTTTGTAAATATAGTACAAAGCAAGGCTTTTCAATCATGGATGCCTATAAATCTTAAATCAGGAAAATTTTGAATAAAATCCAAGAATTTTGTACAATTATCAATTAAAATCTTGAAGAAACCTGGAATTTCAAACCATTCTATATGTATAGTAATGAAATTTTAATTTGACACACTAATTTTTAATTAATAAATTATGTAATATATTATTTAGACATAAAAAAATACTATTGCAATTTGTTTGCAATGTTATTATAAAAATAAAGACAGTTACTTACCGTGAGATTAATTTATGCTAAAAATAGACATAAAATTTCAACCTTTTAAAACTTGGAAGAAGTTCAGAAAACATAGAAGAAACTTCTCTAAACTCCTGGCAACCTTAAAAACCTAATAGTTGATCCTAAATACTTAATTATGCTATTCTACTTGCATTTGTTAAATTTGAAAACATACCAGGGTTGCCACTTAGAACTTTAAAATTTTCAGGTTTTTTTAAAATTCAACCTGTTTTAAAATAATAGGTATCTCTTAAACCACTGTTTATTTTGATATCTTAAGGTATTCTTTCATATATTTAATCTTCTGTATGCTTGAAACCTTTGTTCTTATTGTAGTTTTTTAGGATTTTTTAAGCTTGATGGTACTAGTAAGTCTTGCCATTATAATTTACTGACTTTGCATATAATTTACCTCAGCAATGAAATCTTTTATCTAACTTAATAATGAAATAAGTTGTATCTTGTTCTAGTATGAGGTTAATTTTTTATTTTATATATAAAAGCTTCACAAGTAAGTGAGTGATATAATTTTTTAAAATCAATTGTTTTAAGATTTTAAAATTTATTCTTGATAAAGCAGCACACAAACCATATAAATAATTAAATCAGTTTTGGAAAGTTCTTTGTTACAAACCTATGGTAAGAAAAAATTTTATTACCTTTTTTCCTGAAATTGAATAAAATTTGCAATCTACATCTCTAAAATCCTTATCAAAAAATATGCCATAAAATTTTAAAACTTGACCCATAAAGCGTCAACATAGTTATTTTTAAGTAGGTTTTTTGCTTGTTAGTAATACCAGAGCTTTCAGACACTTTCTACCAATTATTAAATTAAAAGAATTTTTGAGATATAAAGAACAAACGTTAGCTAGTTATAAAAAGTCCTCATTAAAGCTTGTGCTTAAAAGATAACATCACTTGCTTTTAGACCTTATTTATTGTTAGATATTGCCATTTAAAAATTTTCAAAAATTATAATTTTGGAAGTTTTTTTTTGACTTCAACATGTCATTTTAAAAATAATTTCCAAAATTTAGTTTAATTTAATTGCAATTAAAAGGAAATTATAGGAGTTTTGACAGAAAAATTTAGTTAAAATGTAGTCGAATTAATTCTTTTGAAACATTAAAAAATTTGCATAAAACTTGGAAGTTTAAAAAAAAACAAGTGAGATATATTTACTGGAGCTTAAATGAATTGCTCCAATAGATTAAAAAACAAATATGTTCATGGAAAGTTTGATGTTAATAGCTCAAAAAAGTTGATATATTTATAGTGAACTTATAAATTTCAGAAAAAATTGACAAAAAAGAAATTAAGGTCCATAAATTTATATTAGATACTTAAAAATCACTACATCTCAAAAGTTGATTAAATCTAAAATTATCTTATAAAGCTGTTTTATAGATAAAATTTTCTACTTTCAATTAAGATCTAAGATTTTGTATAGAAAAAAGTTGTTACATATATGCCCTTTCTAAATCTATTATGTGCATCCAACAATTCTTAATTTTATACTATTTCAGATCAAATTAATCTATCACTATGGGTCACGCTAACATCTGGTACAGCCATCCTAGAAAATACGGACGTGGTTCACGTGAATGGTTAGTTATGGTGATTGATTCTATTGAGATTTTTTTAAACAGAATCTAAACTATGGCTGCAGCTTTAGTTAATTATACTGTGCACGTTACATTCTGAAGCTTTTTATAAACAAGCTCTAACTACAAATCTCAAGCAATTTATAGTTAAAATGCATAAGCTTAAATAAACTGTTGTAATAAAATCTATATCTATATAAATCGTCCAAATATCATTATTTCTAGTTGCTCAATAAAGTAAAGATATATTATTTAATGAATACTTGTTAAGGTAAGAACACCATCTAGTTGTACTATTCTTTCCTACACCTAAAGAAAGCTATAGAAAGAAATAAAAAATAATTTATTAGTGCTATTATTCTTGGGTGTATTGAAGTAAATGCAAGTAATTTGCATTCATAACTATATTAATATTTTTTTATACTTATAATTTTTAATCTTTACCCTTATTCCAAACCCACCTTACCCAAACATACAGTAATTAAACTGATGATTTATTTTTAAGTAATTTACATAAACATGACTAACATTTTGTTTATCATAATCTTGTTTTGATGTATTCAAATTAGCTGCATGTTTTTTCAATGCACCCCTTATTTGTAACTCAATTTCAACCAAATTATATTGATCAATCATATCAAAAATAGTATTTTTTTATACTGCCATAAGCTTCTTTGTTGTGTAACTTTTATTTCTTGAGCATGCAAAAATTTTGTGAGCCCATATTTGCTCAGCTTTTCTTAATAAAAAAGTCTTAAGTGTTTCATAAATAGAGTTTCCTATTTTATGTAAAACTGCTGTGATCTAGATCATGTAGAAGAGTAATTTTAGTCCACTTTATTTATTGTTTAGATATAAACTTGTAGTTAAATAATAAATATGTACTCTTTTAGTGTTTGAACTATATTGTACATTAACTTGTGTTTAACTGATTTTATGGTGTATACATTTTCTTTTTATTATTCTTTTTATTACTGTGGTGGACATGTTATTAACTAAGAAAATAATAGTACATAAGTATTTAAAAAAAAATTTACCCTTGAAATCCAAAACTTACTATTTTAATCGTAAACTTTTTCAAATTAAACCAAATGTAAATATTTGCATTTACTAATTATCTATTTTTGTTTGCAGCCGCATCTCAGGAAACCGTCACGGTTTGATCCGCAAATACGGACTCAACATCTCCCGTCAGTGCTTCAGAGAATACGCTGAAAAGATTGGATTCAAAAAGGTAAATTATTAATTTATTTCTTACTACAAAATTTTAAATCTTTTAATAGAAATTCAAGCTCAATCCGCTACTTTATTTTTGTGACGATATAAGCTGAACTTATAAAATCTCTCCTACAATTAGTTTTAGTGTCTATTAAGTTAAAGTAGATAAGTTGATAGGTAATATAAACGAAGTTGCTAGTTATCTGTTGTAATGACTTCATTAATTATAAATGAAAGTTCTTGAGCTATATTATTTATCTACAGCTGGATTAAGTCTGAAACTGTCAAATCTGTGTTTTCAAATGTTCCCCGGCAGATGAATGCACAACAGCGAATGGATAATTAGAACTGTTTTTTACCTTTCTAATAAATCTTAGACAATTTAAATCTTGTTTTTTTATTTTACGATTTTGTTTTTACCTGCTTATTTTTTACAACTCTTATTGTTACAAAAAATACACAAATTTTTAGAGTTGTTCTAAAAATATAATTTAGTATAATAATCACTTATCAATTTTTAATATATAATAAGTTGTTTTCCTTCAGAAAAATTTAACGTGTAAAAAGATCTTTATAAGTATATTTGAACAACAGTAAGTTAAGTAAATTAAAGTTCAAGATCTAACAGATTTATTGCTTTGTGTGGAAGTTGTACTCCTAAACATTAAATGAATAGGTTATTCTTGTTGACTTGAAAAACATTTTGAATATGTCATTTGTAAATTTTTTTTAGCCGCAGTTGTTCAAACTAAATTGCGTTTCTCTTTCATGTTAGCACGTGTCAAATAATGAAGATTTTTTGTAAATGTTTTAAAAACCTAAGATTTTCAAATGCATTAGATACCAATCAACCATTAAATACCAAAATTATTTTAGAGTTAATATAATTACCAAACTCTAAAGTAGCATTTAAATCAATTTGAACCAATAAATACTATTAATCATAAGCCAAGACTTGAAAGGTCGATGACGGAGCAATTTAAATGTGATTTAAAACTTAATTATTCTAAGATTTAAAAGCTTATGAATCTTGTAAAAATAAACGTTTTTTAATAACCGAAATTAATTCATGAATGCTGGCAGCCATATGCCGAAGATTAATAATACCAAGGTTATGAAGGGCAAGAAGTCATGTGTAGGTTAAACTGAAATCTCAATAATTGAACAGAATACATTTATGAAAACAGTCAATTTTGTTCAAATAAAAGTATACTGGTGGCCAGTTTTTGCTTTATTAACTAGTTTAAAATTACTAACTTTATATAGGCCAAAGTCTATTAGTTTCAGTGCTCCTGTCACATTTTACCAACTCTGGCCGGAGGTTAGGTTCCAGCTCACACAATCTGGGTTTCCACCTCCCTATAAGTCAGCAAAATTATGTTTAAACCCCAGAAAAAATTGAAAATCCCTTTAAATTAATTGTTTTTTTTGCATGGTGATTGAAATAAAAAACAGCAAAACCGCTTAGTGTAAAAACAGGAAAATTTTAATCTAATATTATTGATCGACCGAGTCCAAAAACTTAATACTCGGTCTGATCCGAATCTCAATTTTGAAATTTGGACAAGGCCGAATCTGATATTTTAATAATTGGAATTCTAAAGATTTAAGTTTATCGTAGTGTAAATACAATAAAATTACGTGTTATATTTTAACTTCGTAACAATAAGTTTGAACAACGTTCTTAACGTGTTAATAAATAAACGCATTTAAAAATATAACTTATTTTAAAAGCAAACAAATGTCTTGCTGAAGTCAAAAATCTACATAAGAACTTAATTTCATTATTTAAAATTGCGTGCAAACAACTTCAACAATTAACTTGTACTTTTATAATGCAAAATAAATATTGACTTTAATAAATGCTAAAAGCAGAAAAAAAATCACAAACAAAGTTGAAACATTTATCTTTTAAGAGTAAGTTTTTATTGTTACCATAAATGAATGAGATCATAAGCTTTTCAAGTCTTTATATTAATAAAACAAAAGTATTTAAAAATAAAACAGCCGTATCAAATTGAAATATAGTACCAACTATAGTATAGGCCCAAAAAATAATAGGAACTACAATTGTAAAAAAAAGTTTTAAACTCCATTAGAATTACACTTTTATCACTACAAAAAAAAAATATAAATAAACTTAAGCTTATGTATGTTTACTTATTGTCTCTGACATACTAATGAAGACTATTCTTGTTTTTATTAAAGTTGTGGTGGGGAAAGAAAGTTTTTCGCCGGTCTTTGGAAGCAATCGATAACGCTTTTGCTCGTACAAACTACCAGCTTCAGAAAATAATCTTTCAGAATACATAGAAGATGATGGTGCATCATGATATTTCCTTGCTGGTAAAGTGTGGGTATTTTGTCTTGTTCAAGTTCCACCAGTTTAAGACTTTATACTCTTCAGTTTCTGCATTTAAATTTTCTGTAGCAAAAAAACTATTTCTGCTACAATTTTTTCGTTAATAGAACCCTGTTGCTTATCCTCCTGTGTAGCTGCGTTTGATTCTATTTTAAACAAAGAATAGTAAGTTGAAAACTTTTTCAAATAAAAACTTACACAAGGTTGTAGTTTTGGTTTCTCTGGTGGTAATAAAGGAGAATCACCACTTTGATCAGCCTCGAAACAGATATGCATTTTTACATTTAATTTTAGCTGCTCTTCAACATTATTTTTGAGGTAAGAAGAGAAAGCGAAAAGTCGATATCATGGATCAACAGCTGTCGTGACTGACGGTATTTTGTTGTCATTGAGGTTTAAGTTGTTGTTATAGGTATAGAATCTTCTTTCGCAAGCCTCTCTTAAATTTTTGGCTAAAGTTTTACAAACATTTGAAAGTTCTTCTAAGTTTTCATAAAAGTTACAAACGTCGTCAGTGGTCTTGCATGCGGGATCACGCTTGAGAGCAGTGTATTGTTTTTACTAAAGTTTTCGTTACAAAAAAAAGGTTCGGGCAATAGAATAACGTGATTAAATAGTTGCCATTCTTCAGCTGTAATAGGCGAGTCTTGATCACTTTTATAGTTAGCGTTATAAACCGGAAACTTGATTTTAGCTTTTTCAGTCTCTCAAGCATAAGATATGTTGAGTTCGACCTTGTATCTAACTTTTGAACAAGAAGCAAGGTTTTTTGTTTTGTTTGTGCGTTGTCAAAATCTATCTGGATTTTTTAGAAATTTGCTAGCTTTAGAATAATGGCTGAAAGAGAAAACTAACTTTTGTACCTTTGCTAATAGCAGTTTTATACGATCGTCCTAAAACAATGAATTCTTAATTACTAGCTGAAGTGTATGGATAAAACAAGGTACTGACGAGATTTTTAACAATGATGTTGCCTTTTTAATGTTTCTTGCATTGTCTCGCAGAGAAAAAAAAACGTGAACACGATCCAAGACAATATTTCAATTACTAAGCATATCCTGAATGTAATTACAAACGTTTTAGCCAGTGTGATCACCCTCCATTTCCCAGCAATGCAAAACAAGATCTTTGAACTCAAAATTTTCATTCAACTAATGCGTGGTTAAAGAAATACATGGTTCATTTGTAAAAACAACCTTAAAATAACTGAGATTTTTTATTCCAATTATACGCTCTCCAAAAATGATACAATAATATGATAAATTATTGAAAAATTAGTAAAAAAGAAAAGTATATAAATTCTATTAATCCTTATCGAAAAGACATAAAACTGTATTTATGGTGTGCGACTCGATAGTCGAAAGGTTTTTTCGTGCACCAGGTCCGATGACCAAATATTCTGGCGTCTTTTTTTTGTCGTTCAATAAACTATTTATCCAACAAGTAAATAAATAATCAATAAATTCTAAATATAGACTGAAAACCATATTAATCAAACAATGGATACTTTAAATAGTTACACGTTCTGTGTAAAATGGAAACGGGTCAAAAATGTACGAAGGATTATTTTTGCACGACTGTAAAAAAAATAAACAGAAAGAAAAAAACAAAAAAAAAACAGAAATAAAACAGAAAATAAAAAACTAAAAGATAAAATAAAAGTTAAAAAAAGCTTACGACCGAGAATAAGGGTTAGAGGTAGCAGTGATAGAAAAACATAAAAAATAAAAAATTTAAGTTTATAATAATAAAAAAATTCAACCCGTGCAAAAATGTCTTCGTGCAAAAGTTTCTTCTTGTAAAAGTGTACCTTCATGCATATTTGACTCCTACCCTTGTAAACTAGACCTCCCTACTAAAAACTCCATAAATTTATCCATAAAATACTTGTCATAAAATTTTTAAGATAACCTTAATAAAGATGTTTAGAAAAATATCCTAGTTAGGCCTGGCCTGAGCTATGCAGTTAAGATTTCACTAAACTGAGGTGACCTGAGGAAAACCTTACTAAAATAAAATGAAATAAATTATCTACAAGTATATATTTTTTTTGATTCTCGTAGGAGAATAATAAAAATGTTATTTGAACCGAAATAGGTACACGAGCAAACATAAAAAGTTTAAACGTAAGATTAATAAGTATGAGGGGTTATCAAAGAAGCTGAGCTTAAATGTTCTAACTATGTACATAAATTTATTTGAGAGTCTAACAAAAATGATTTATCATAGTTTTTATATTGTTTGCAAAACTCTAAATCAAAGTTGAGAAGGCTTTTATAAGTGTGAAAAAGTACTGTTTTATCTACTTAAGTGTTAAGTCATTAACTATTTTCATATTTCATTTAACAATTCAGAGATGTTTAAAAATTTAAAGTGGTTTACCGAATCCGAATCTTATTCTAAAACTAAGATTCGGCCGGATCCGAACCCGAGTCTTATTTTTAAATAAGGATTCGGCCCGATCCGAATCCGAGTCCGAATAAAGGATTCAGTAGATCACTAATACAATTTCAGTACAAAACTGTGTACCTATGGCACTACCTATCGGATAAAAACTTTCTGTTTTATATCTAATACAATTTATCTAAAGTTTGCTTGTTTAGTTATACTTAACTAAAATTAGAGCTCAAAAACCCTCGAATTTCGTAAACTTCTTTTTAAGAATGTGCTTATAATCAGTTAATGACATATTTTACTTTGTGTACCTTAAAAACATGTTCTTAACGTTTAAAATTCTTTGTTTTTTTGATAATTTCCCTATCAATTTGCTATATTTTATGGATTTCCTTATAATTTTTTTTTGAAATTTTAGTTGGAACCCTGTACATTGCCCATAAAAATGTTAAGGCCCACTCTTTGTATATGTAGTTACATTCGCTTCTAGAAAAGCATTACATTTTTGCTTAAAAACTAAGTGAATAAATTTAGTGTCTAACTAAAATATGAGATTAATATAAAAAGTATGTGATGTATTCTAAAGCTATTATTAAATCTATCTTGTAATTCGAAAACTGTTTTTCTTAACTTTTGTCTTCAAAAAAAATCTTTATAGAGATTGCTGCTGGTTGCCGAGAGGCTTTTTTAGTTCGATCTGTCAATTTTTTTGTAAAACAAATAAATTCTACTTAAATAAATTACTTGCTTTCAATTCTTTTCGCACCATATGTTTAAGAAGTTATCTTAATTCAAATACAACGAGTTGTAGGTATCTTTCAGGTCAAAGATTACTAGAAATTCGTCGAAATCTTTATTAAAAATTTATCGCACAAAATACCTGAAATGCTTATTTATAATTAACGTTTTTGCCATACTTTTTAAATTTCTTATAGTTTTTATGGATAAAAGTAGAAATTGTTAAAAATATTGCTTATAAAACCATTAAACAGCATTTTTCCGTAAAATTAATGATTTAGAAATTTTTCTGTAGGTTCTCTATTGTATTTGCTTCAGCCTAATTAGATAAAGTGTGGTTTAAGTTATTTGACCCTCAGTATTGCCGAAAAATATTCATGACCCTGAGTTTTAAGAAAAAAAAATCGAAGAGTACACAAACAATTTGTATTATTTTTTAGTGGGAATTATACCATATCAGATATTAAAAAACGACTAAGATACATGAATATAAGTATTTTTGTGTAGATATTGGAAGCTTTATTTATAAAATAAAAGTAAAATAAATAGTTACATTTGGTAAATTTTATTACATAACTGACTACCGAAAGCTTATTTACAAGCTACTACAGTTCTATGTATAATCTCAGCGAGGCTGAGTTTAAAGGTAAGATTAGTTATTTTATCCTTTCTTTTTATAAACTTACTTATAGGTAGTAAATTAATTAGATTTGTACTTTTTTGTCTTATAGTGACAATATATCTTAGAAACAACAAATAAGACGAATTGGCTGCACTTAAACTTACATATATAAAGTCCTGGACAAGACGTTAAAAGGTATCCGTGGTGTGCTACTCGATAACCGAAAGGTTCTTTGTGCACCAGGTCGTAGGACCAAATACTTTGAGCGTATTTTTTTGTCGTTCAATAAACTATAACAATCTACTTACATACTTAAAAAAAAAAAACGATTTTGAACTATCACAAAACTTATTTAGAGTGTTTTTATAAATATGAGTTAAAATCTACGCATATAAATTTTATGTAAATTACCATGCATACTTTAGAAAATACTGCTAAAGAAAAGCTGTACATGATTTGAAATTAAGACTTTATCTGGTCAGTAAACTTTTGATCAATTTCTTTATTTGCAAATAAATGCTGTCAGGTAGCTGCACATTTTCACTACAAGCCAGTTTGGTGACATGGCCAACTGTTTGGTTTTATATATTTTCTATGGTTTAGAAATTAGTTTACACCTTTTAACTTAAAACTTACTGGTCTAGACTAGGAGAAATTTAGAAATTAACACGTTAACAATGTCACTGACTTTTGACACAATTATTTTTATACATAGACTAGTTCTTTTATGGCTGACTTTTCATATTGACAAAATAAAATAAAATTAAAACCTATTCAGTATTATAGTCTTGTCAGTACATCCTAAGACTTCCCCTTTTTACTTTTGTTGATTAAAACACAATATAAACCATATTCATTAACAGAAGGGTGTTACAAAAGAAACAAATATCGTTTCTTTAGTTTTCGAAGTGATGATTTAGAATTTGATGCATAAACTTAGTTTTGTATGAAATTAAAACTGTTATGTAGCTACCATTAGTGTTTTTAATCAAAAAGTTTAGGTATAATTTATAGTTTAGGCTGAATAAGTTTGAAGTTGTTAAAGTTATTTTTGTTTAAACACTAATAGTTAAAAATTACTTTTATACTGTTGTGAGATTATCTCTACAATAGAAAATTTGTTGATATGTGAAATACACTTCATCTAATGCTTAACATCTTGCTTCGGAAGCGCCATTGACAGACCATCTTTATTATAAGAAGGCTTCGTAGGTCACAATACATTTCAAAATCTTATTAAAAAGCCAGAAAGCTCTAGACGTAGTTTTAAAGTAAAGTTGATCTTTATAAGTTCTAGTGCTTACTTACAATTAAAACAGGAGTATATTTAAAAATATCTTATATAAAAGATTTAAAATTTCTGGTTTCGCACATGTTATTTTTAAGCTATAACTACTTCTTAAGCCACATGTATGTATTTGGTACAAATATTTGACCCGTGGACCGTATTTTGTTTATCTTTGTTTTGAAAAAACTATATAAAAATGTTATTTCAAACAGTTAAAAAATTGATATCATTTCAAAACTTTTTGTTCCAAATTTAATTTTTACTAGTTTTAAAATTTGATATCCTTTAGTTAAACGAGTTTTGCTTATAGTTTTATGACGTGAACTAATTAAAAAAACTAAAATTTATTTGTTAAGGTTGCACTAGAAAAGTGGTATTAGAATAAGAATGCTTTCATTTTACAAAATAGCTAAAAAATATAGCTGAAATCGGTTATGTGTGTTATATTAAAAAAAATATGTACAAAATACTTAATAATAAAAACAATGATGCAAGAAAATAATAAATAAAATAAAATTCTGTTTGATTCTATTGTTTTTCGTCTGCTTGTTCTTTTTAAATTGTTAGCTTTCTTTCTTTTTCGGTATTTTCCATATAGAAGAATTCTATTTGTCGCAATGACTAGTAACCTTCTTCCATCGATAAGGCTGAATTTCAAGGTATTTTGGTCGCTCAGACGTTTTTGAAGAGAAGTGTTGGACGACCGCGGTTGCGTTTGTCAATGACCAAATTATTTTAAAATAGAGGTTATGGGATTTGCTCGTCGTCAATAATCAAAAAATTACCTAATTGAGGGTAAAATACTTAATGCTGAGACTACTACCTATCAGCACTTCTTCGTTGGTTATATTTTGTCGCCATTTAAATCTAAGGATACAACAGAAAGACATATCATATGGGAGGTGTTGATTTTCTCTTACTGTACACTCGACAATACAAATTTCGCTTGAATTCGGTAATGACTTTTTTTTGAATTTAATTTATGAATCTGAGCTATCATAAATAAGTTTTCAATTTAAGTACAGTTTTTTAGTTGCATTACTTATCGCATTATTTATCATATTTGTAAAGTAATTATCAGAATGATAATAATTTATTTTTTACAAATTAACTTGTGAATCTGAACTATTATAAGTAAATCGTCAATTTAAGTACAATTTTTTAGTTGCATTACCTATCGCTTTATTTATCATATTTGTTTAATAGTTATCATATTTTTTACCCAAAAGTTATGAAATCATAATTTTATAACTTAACGAACAAATTAATTTTTTATTTATGTAAAATAAAATGCACCGCTTCTATTTATTGTTATTATACGCAAAGAGAACTAATTTCTATCGAAAACTTGTATTTTTCTCTATGTCTGCTATCAAAATTTTGCTGTTTATTTTTGTTTTCAAAAAAAAAAATTATGTAGATTTGTCATAACTGTAAATACTACGTGTGAATTATACTACTTCATTGTTTTGATAGCAAGCTTGTATTTCAAAACAAACTCAATGAAATTTTTAGAGTATGTGATTTAGTGAACAAAATTAGTTATGTTTAGATAAAGTTCTGTATTAATAAGTATTTTTAAAGTAAATTGGTTTTTTTAAACTAAAATGCTAAATGTTTTTTTTTAATTTGAAATGAAAGCACTACTTTTAAGATTTTATTGTACAAATAATAAAAAAAACCAACAAGACTAGTTGTTTTCAACATTTAAAGTTTTCCTAAAGTTTTTGTATCGGTAAATTATATTTCGAACAAAAAATAGTACAAATAAAATGCTTATAAAGATCATAACTTTTATTAATTTTCGACAAAAAAAATTCTTGTTGAATAAATTAAAATTAGTTTGGTAAATTGACCTAGAGTTAAGTTTTAAGATATACCTTCAACTTTTTTACCAAAAGTATTTTCTATGATATAAAAGCTAATTATACTGTTCGTAACTATATAGGTATAATTTTTGAACTAATTTTGTGAAATACTTTAATCGAATAACTTTAGAGAATTGATTTTTCAAGCTAAATCTCAAGTAAAATTCAAGAATTTTATGTTTAAAAATGTACAAAAAAACTTGTTAATTAATTAAATAAATAAAAAATAAATATACCTTAAAACTAACTTATAAAAAGAGATGAACAATACTAATAGCAAACATGTGAATACTTGAATGATAAGTTACAAATTTTTAAAGAAAGAAAAAATGTAATACGCTGAAATATTTTTACGTTTAATTTACGTTTTATCAGTATTTTGTGCTAAAAGTGTAATTTTTATTTTATTTAATAATTTTATTTGAACAGTAAAAATAATTTTAAACTTTAATAGATAAATAAATTATTGTATATATTTTTAATAATTCTAAATAACTGAACTTAACTTTTATAAATGAAAATTTAAAGATAAGTACTGTAAAATTTAAGCTTTTAATAAGATAAAAAACAGTAATAATATTAACAACAACAAATTTTCTTCTACTTTAAAACATGCTTTTTTATACTTTGAATACTTGTCTAAGTCTAAAATTGTAATAATAGAAGGCAAACAATATTTTTAAACTTACAAAAAGAAGAATTTTTTTCATTGATTTCCTTAGAAAACGTGATTTTTTAACATAAGTTTGCTTAAAACAGTTATCTCAGTTTACTATTTGAATACTTAATTTTATATTAAAGTATATACATCTATAACTTTTTTTTTTACATTGGCATGCTAATAAAAACCAAAAAAAAAAGAACAAAAGTTTGTAAGTATTCTGAACTTAGTTCAAAACAGTAATCTGAAAAAATAATCTAAAGAATAACCAGATAGAAAATGCTGCAACCTAGACTAAACCACTGTTATTGTAACCAAACAAATCAACTTTTGAACAAAAAAAAAGTTGGGTATTAAATGACAAATAATATTAAATACTTAAACTAAAGTAAATAGAGTAGAAATAATCACTAATGACCTTGATACTCACTTTTTAATAGATAACTTTTAGGTTAATTCTGGAACTTTCCAAAACAACATATATTTTTTAAACATAATGGTAGCTTAATCCATAACTTACTTCCTTGGTACGATAGCGATTTATAACCTATTTTGCTGTTGAATCTAGGTAGGAAAACGTTTGTTACTGAAGACCTCGTATGGTATTATTGACACTTTTTACACACTAACAGTAACTATTAAAAAAACCTGGTAACAAATTATTGTTAAACTTAAACATAAACAGACCTATTTCATATAGATTCAGGCTTTCAACATCTAATATTTTTATGAATTTTTAGTTCTGTTACACTATCATCATATTTCTTATAATGTATGCATCTAAGTGCTCTGTTTATGAGAACATTGATATCATTTATGCATTTTTTATTTGCTTTTCCTTAGCACAACAAGCCATATCTAACATTGCTCATAAACAAAGAGTTAAAAATCAAATATAATCCTCTTTCATTAAAGAAATGTCTGGTTTTGTACAATACACCCAATGTTTTTTGTAATTTTGTTTTTATAGTTTCTATGTGTTCTGACCATTTTAAATTGCTGTTATAATTATTCTCAAATATTTATAGCTATTTGTGTTTGTTATAACTGTTTTACCTATTTTTACATTAAAATCTATGCTTTTCTAAAAACTATTTTTTGATCGATGTAGAATCATGCTTCTGGTTTTGTTAAGGTTTAGTTTAAGTTTGTTTCCCATAAGCCAATCTGATACCTTTTTTAGTTCTGTGTTAAAAGTTTTACTGTCATTTAGGTATGTGTCTTTTGTGAAAGTTTTGTATAAAATTGTATCATCTGCAAAGTTAAGGACGTTAAGACTAGTATTATTCTGTAAGTCGTTTATATGTATTAGGAATAACAACGGATCTAATACTGAGCTTTGTGGTATCCTAACTTCACTTTTTTCACAGGTTGAATCATATCCTCTAAAACTAACGAACTGTTTCCTTCCATCTAGATATGAACTGATTAGTAGATGCATATTTCCTCTCACACCATAACATTCCAATTTCCTTAGTAAGATATTTCTATCTACACTATCAAATGCTTTACTTAAATCCAAAAAGACTGCACAAACTGCGTTTCCTTTGTCAAAATTGAACAGAACCCCTTCAACAAATTCAGACAAATCTAAAGTGGTGGAATTATTCTGTCGAAAGCCAAACTGAGAATTATTTAAAACTTTTTTTTTAGAAAAAAAACTGCACAGGAGATTATAAATTACTTTTTTAACTCTTTTATTTAAATTAAATAGAAGTGAAGTGGGTCTATAATTTCCTGGTAATGTTTGTAATACTGATTTGAAAATTGGTATTACTTTGGCAAGTTTTAGGCTATGTGGATAAACACCTTCATAAAATGCTTGGTTAATGAATTTGCTTAGTATTTGGGATATAAGATTGTTTACTTTCTTAAGGATCTTTTCAGATATACTATCCTCACCACTGGCTTTGTTTGGATCTAAACTCTTGATAATAATAAATACTCAGTTTCTGTAACATCAAACCAAAAAAAAACTATTATTAACTTTCTGAGATTGTCAGTAAAACCTAGTCCTAGTGGGTTACCGTTTTTTGTTGATGTTTGCTTTTCAAATATTAGAAAAGTAATATTAAGTTTGTTTACTATATCTATTAATTTTGTATAAGGTTTTCCACTTCTAGTCTATGTGGAAAATGGCTGTCTTCCTTATGTTTATTGGTAATGTTATTTATTAGTTTTCAAATTGTAGATGTATTTTTGTAAGAATTTTCTAAAATGTTTCCATAGTTTGCTTTTTAAAATTTTTATTTTTGTAAGTTTATTTCTGTATTCCTAAAGCTTAACTTGGTTATTAAAATTGTTTTTAAAAAGGTTTTATATGATCTTTTTTTTATTTTTAAGGACTTTAATATTTCTTTTGTTATCCAAGTTAAATAAAATACCAGTTAACTTTTTAGCAAAGCAGAAAGTAATATAAGTTCTAAATAAGCTTTAGTAAAGTTTTATACAACTTACAACAAAGTATTAAAAAAATGTAACTTGAATTAAATGATCACCTAAAAATTCATGAATTCAAAATTTCAGATGGATGAAAAATTAAAACTGTTCGATTTTGTAGCAAGTAGAAGTAATTGTAAAGTTGAAGTAATAAAAATAAGCATCAATGCATCTTATAAGTGTGTCAATTTAATGCTCTTTTGTAGTTTATACGAAAATAACAGTATATAAAAACCACAAAAAAAAAAACATTTCATTAAAGTGTCTAACAGTTTTGAATACTGTTTAGATAAATGTAAAAGGGTAATGAAATATAACTATTTCAGTATATAGAACTTGCTCTTAGATTACAGAGTTGGCAAAAAGTCCTCAGATTAGTTCAAAAACAGATTGTTTGCAAAAAAAAAAAACAAAACAGTCAAAGTAGTTTAAAAAATTAAATTTTATAACTACGGAAATTATAAATAAGTATAAACTATTTATTCTTTACAGGATGTATATCCTTTCAGATTAGAAGTATAGTCGTTTCTTTTAAATTATCGACCGAGGCACCCAACATTTTCTGGAATATTTTAACTCATTTTATTAAAAGAGATTATTTTAAAGCATCAATACTCAGGTAAACAGCAAAATTATTTTTTTTGCTTTCAACATAGATCAGAGAAAAATATAATAATTTAAAAAAGGCGATGCAGGAAGCCATATCTATTAAAACTACGTTTGCTATATCTTTATTTCTAAGAATTTTGGAGTCGGGAGATATGACCTCTTTCTTGTATATAATGTTATATAAACTAAGGGCTTGAACTCTTCAGAAAACTTGTTTTTTAGAAGCTTTTGAGTGTGAAAATCCATTGAAAAATTGTACTGAAAAAAAATTGTGTAAAAATTAATAAATGACACAATACACTGGGTTACATGACAATTCAAATTCTTAAAAAAATATTTAAGAGACCATATCTTATAAAGTATAATATATTTGAAAAAATTAATAAGTAGGTATATAGGTCTCATAAATATCTACAAGCCATTTCTTTTTTGCAAAACTTTAATATTTTTAAAAAGATCTAAAATTAACCATAAAATATTTAAAATTTTGCACAAAATAAGAAAAGGCTTACAGATATTAAAAAGACCTAAATACCTATTTATAATTGAAAAAAATATTACTTTTTGAGTTGTGGCCCTTAAAACATTTCTTTTAAAGAATTTGAATAGTCGTGCAACCAATACACTGCGATAAACTATGACAATTTGAGTTAGTATAATTGTATTGAGAGACTAGATTTTGTAAAGATATATTTTGCTGCATTTGCACATCACCTTTTGTAAATTTATAATTATTTACCTTGATTTTAAATCTTTACACTGTGCTAAAAAGTAAAGAACTAGAAATAGTCTTCGGAAAATGTTTTGGCGGGCGGCATATTTTGAAAAGAAAAAAAAATGGTTTACTAACAATTCCCATCCAAAAATTATTTTCTTTATTTAATTTGTTTCTAATTATATTTTTTTGACTATCACTGTTACCCCTAACCCTTGGTCGGTAAGCGGCTTTCGGATTTGATCAGGTGGGAAATGATAATGGGTTGGAACTAAGCGGTTCCCGAAAAAATGGGTTTAAAAGTAAAATTGGAAAGAAATGACCATTTAAAAGGCACATCTGTTTACTAGAAATCAAATTAAAACCAAATTTAAAGTATTTTTAATAAAAAAGCTCAATTTAATATGATTTGTAAACTATGTTTTCAAGCTAAAAAGTAAGTCATAGGCCAAACATTTTTGCTTGATGTACCTTAACTTGCTGACCCCTGGTAAAACAATCTATATTGTAACTATTTAAATGTAAACCAGATCATGAAAAATATTAATTTTAAATTAAGCTATTTTTTCACAACTCTACTTTTCTAACTTTGAACAAGATTGTCATAATAACGTTTTTAGATAAATTTTGCTTAAATTTTGAGTAAAATTGTCAAGGTGATTACATTATATCAATTTAATTTAAAATTATATAAGTTTACTTTCTGAAAAAGACTAATTTAAGTCATAATATATAGCTCATTATTTATCCAGTTTTTGAAATAAAGGGTTTATGTTGTGTAAATATCTAGTGCTAAGATTGAAAAAAAGTACGAGAATTTGCCAAAACAAGAAATATTCAAAGGATGTATGAAATATTTTTGAACAATTTAAAATACTATTTTGTTATAATATGACATTCTAAAGTTATTTTACAAAAAATTATCTCTTTTTAAATGCATTTTAATCAATTTTAATTTCCTGAAATTAGTTAACCTTGATTACTATAACATCTAAAAACTAGCATTAAATTATAGTCTATATAACTTTGTAGAATAAAGTCTCAATTAGAAAATATTGTTAAAACAAATTGTTTACAATTAACCTGACACAAAACTCCGCAGTTTTTACTATGTAAAAAATATTTTTTTTAATATTTGTAATAAAAATATATAAAACAAAAATGATAAATAACGTAAAATTAATAGGATATAAAGTGTTTATAAATAAAATTTTCTAAAATTTGTAAAGTGAATAAAATCGCGACTCCTCATTCACATAAGGTTTTACACATTATCTTTAAACCAAAGTAGTAAATTCGCAAAGGGAAAACATTATCTAAATTAATTATCTATTCTAGTAACAACTCAGTTTTCAGATTTTTCTTCTTCCAACTTGGCCTTCTTACAAGCGGGCTCATCTGAAGGTTGAAGCAATGTTCTGTAGTCAAGTTGAAACTGGCAACAGAACATGTCTTTGTTGGGTGCCACGCTTCTCACTCGGTGCAGATTCAGCCAATTTCCACTGAAAATTACGTTAGTTTCTTCGGGTGACAACCCGCCAATTTTCAGCTTCTCCTTGATAAGCTTTTCGAAGTAGTCTTCAAACAATTGTAGAAAAATAATAAATATGATAGGAATGTTGATTTACTAATTAGTAAAGATTATAAACTTAAGATAACTTTGATTTATTTTTCTTTAGTTTACCTCATACTGTTCATAAACTCTAAAATTAAATGACTTATTTTAAATAGCAAAATACCACACAGAAAAAGCTAGTACAAGTTTGCAGTTTACTGTTTCTTAATTTTCTTTTATAAAAACTTCATTAATAAAAAAAAGAAGATTATTACAAAAAAAACCTTGTTTCATATCAATATGGGCAAAACAATAACAATGAACTATGATGGGCTTGATATCTTTAACTGAAACTTCTGATCTGTAACAATGTTAAATTTAATAAAAAAAATTGTATTAGTTTTTCAATCAATTGTGCTTATATGAACACCCCAAATACTAGATAGTGATTAAATTAGCAAACATATATACACAGTAAAATATAACCCTAATTACAAAATAAAAAGATTATTCGAGTAAGAAGCGAATTGATTTTATTTTCTTATCTTTTGAAAAAAAAATTGACTGTTTAAAATTCTGAAAAGTTGAGTTAACAGTAGGTTTAAAAAGTTAACATATTCTAATAAAAATGTTTCTTCAAAACCAAACCCGAGTTCGTTTTGCACTGTTTTAGAGGATATACAATGAACAAATCCATCGATAAATTCCACAGCATCTTTAGGAAGATTCATGAGAACATGAACATTTGAACTACTTTTCTTTTTGGTTCTGTTTAAAAAATAATAAAGCTTAAAAAAGTCAATAGAAAACAAAACTTAGGTCTTACTTGTCCATAAGAATAAGCGGAAGTTTTTCTTTGATTGCCAGTTTTGCGTCTTGTCGCGAAATGTCGATTTTTTTAACTTTGTTCAGCTTTGC
This sequence comes from Thalia democratica, assembly GCF_965202585.1. Classification (NCBI taxonomy): domain Eukaryota; kingdom Metazoa; phylum Chordata; class Thaliacea; order Salpida; family Salpidae; genus Thalia; species Thalia democratica. Next base: position 69,904,346 of record NC_139165.1, read on the forward strand.
GTTTTCCTTGCAAAAGTTGACTGAGTCAGGATTCAGATCACTGGCATATACTTCGCATCCTGGAAATAAATTAAATATTAGTTATAATTTCTTCCTTGATAACTTTTAAAAAAATACTACGTTACACTAAAAAAAGCTAACTTTAGAATCAAACTTAATTTTTATTTTAATATAAAACCTTCATTTGAAAATATTCATTTATGATATTACTATTCTATTTCTTAACCAATGAAAATATTTTTCATTGTGCTGAGTTGTAAAAATTATACATTTCTGATTTATATAATGGAGTTAAACTCCCTTAAGTTATATAATTATAAATTTAAAAAGACTTGATTAATAAAAATGTTTTATTTTACATAAATAATTAAGTGTTTTTTTACAATGTGTCATAAGATTTTTGAAAAATAAATTTCGAGTATGAATAAGTTTTACAGATAAACATCATTGAAGCTTTTTATTAAAAATAATCTGAATTTAGTTTTTTTATTTTAAAGTTTTCATAAAACTAAAACTTTGAGAAAACTTGAATTGAAACTTAACAATATAAGTATGTTTTTTGAATCTTCTTCTTTCAATTAGTAACTTTAATAATATAAACTTTAAAAACATTTTTATTATAAAATTGAAATTAACAACTAGTGTACAGTACATTAAACTCTGCAACTGAATATTTTACAAAACAGATGCTGAGCTTTCATAAATGTACTGATAAAACTACAAGTTAGTATACTTTATACCACTTTAAAACTATTTTTTTTCTAAAACAATATACTCTTTTATATAAAACCAGTATGAAAATTTCATAAAACGAGCCACTTAGCTGTCTAACATGGATTGAAAACCATTATAATACATTTAAGATATATTAAAAATAATAAATATCTGCTTATATCACCTTTCTTAGCCAGTGGTATGGCAAATGGTCCGATTCCAGCGAACATGTCATGGACCACATCGTTTTTGTCAACCAAGTTAACAATTCTCTCATGTTCATGACCCAAGCGAGGGTTCCAAAACACCTGCAACATAATTCTATGATGTTTAAATTCAAAAACGAAAAATTGAACTAATTTTTTAATTAAAAAAATATTAATAAAACAGACAAATATGCTTACAAAAAACTAAAAACATATACACACATGTTAAAAGTATATTTATATTAAGGGTTTTAGGGTTAAAAGTAAACTTAAATCAATATTATTTTATCTAACATAAATAATCTAATTGAATATATGTATAAGATGTATGTATAAACAGTAATCTATTATAAATCTAAATAAAAAATTTAAGTGGTAAAATTTCAATATCAATATTTGCTAAAATTACATTTTATGGTTCAGACGTTTCAGTAAGTTTTTTCTGTTTTAAAAACCATTAGTAGGTTTGACCAGTTATTACGTTCAATATAACCAGAGTAAACAGATTATTAAAATAAACTTGGTTTACTTTTGTACACTTTATTAGTCTAAATTTATGTTACTAGGTTTATATTAAAATATATACTGTATCTATATTTAAAACAATAATAATTTCGTTTAAACTCAAAATACAACGAAACTTTCCTAACCTTTGAATAGTCAACGTTGTATCTGCAGCCGTTTTCACTAACTTCAGCCACATAATCATCATCACCAGCCAGGCGCTCGATATTTATTTGCCTGTACTCTTCATTGATTTGGAGAGGCTTGTTTATTATAGTTCTTGAACCTGGAATCTTGTCAAGTAAAACCTGTAAGGTTATTTTTCACAGTAAAAACCATTAAGCTAAAAGTGTTTGTTAGCTATCTATTATATGAAAATATCTTAAGTGTAAAATTTTACTAAAAAAATGTTTGAAGATAAATATATGTAAAAAAAAAACACTTACATACTAAGACTTTGTAAATATTAAAAGTGCATTTAAATAGCTTTCATTTAATCAACACTAGTTATTTAACAAAAATTTTATTCTCAATAATAAAATACAAGCAATAACAATTATTTACTTCTACATTTTCAAAAAAAAAAAGAGATTATTCTATATTAACGTTTATAAAAATTATGGTAATACAGTAAGTTCTTTTAGTAATTTAACCAATCATGTAACTCTTAACATTATAATACATATTTCTAAGATGATATATAAAAAAATATATAAATATAGCTTTCAAACTAACAAAACTTTAACAGAACTACTTCTAGATAACTTTATAAATGAGAAATAAGAAAAATATGTACTTTGAAGCAGAGTTGCCAAAATTTTTGATATCACTCATGTGTATACATTACACATTTAAGTTAAATGCAAGTAGCTTTGAACAGATTAAAATCTGCCAATTATGCTATAAATTATCAACATTATTTAGCATAAAAAACACTTATAGCTTTTAAGTTAAGATATTGACAAGACATAAAACACAGTTAGCTTCATATAAACTTAAAGTTTCTTTCAAAAATAGCAAGTATATTTAAAAAAAAAGAAATATATATAGTATTTATAGAAATCTTAATTAAAAATTAAACACCAAAAATCTTTTTTGAATCGTTTTTACCTACAAAGAAAAAATATTCCTACTTATACACTAACTACGTAGCTAATGCAAAACATTAATGGATGGGGTCAAAGAAAAGCTGCAAAAAAAAAGTTTGTTTTAAAAGTATCATAAGGTAAAAAACTTCTCAAAAATATTTTCACATTTTAATTGAATCTACAATAAAATATAGTCTATTAAATATACAAAAAACATAACTACATTGATACTAACCTCACCAATTATATTTTTGTAATCATAAAATTCTTCTCTCAAGTTAAGGTGAACTATATGTCCTACTTTTGTATAACCTCTAACAGAATCATTTGTTTCATGTAAGATTTGTCTCAAAACAGTTCTATGATCAAAGTTGTCATACCTAAAATAAAAAGTTATATTTTTATGAACTCCTTTATTAAAATCTAATTTAAAACTTATAAATTTTCAATACTAGCTAGACTGTATTAAAAAGGATAAAATCAGATATTAAGATTAATAGAGTACTTAAGATCAGGAAGATGGACTTAATGTCATTGAAACTATAATATTTTTACGTTCGAAAAATCAAACTAGTATTTGTGAGTTATTTAAAATAAAGCTCTGACATTAATTAAAAATTAAAAAAGAGCTGTTTCTAATAAGAAAAAAAAATTAAATAAAATAAGTTATACTGATATTTGAACAAATTTAAATGAATTTTTTTTTGAACTTTTTTGATTATTTTTACAAGATAAAATAATCAAAAATTTAGCAGTGTACAGGGTTGCCAAGAGTTTTTGGCAAATTTTTTCCAGGTTTTTAAAGTTACACGTTTTAAGGTCTATTTTAGTTTAAAATTAAGTTTAAGGTAAAAAACTGTGTTCAACAGCATAACAACATTGAAATAATATCTTAAAGCTTCTTTAAATGTGCTTTTTAATAAAAAAAATTTTGATGATCACAATTTTTTTTAATCTAAATGACAAATTTTTGTGTCAAATCAAAATTTTACTACTTAACTTGTAAACATTGTTTAGAATTCCAGATTTTTTAGTGATTTTGTTCAAAATTCCAGGTTTTTAAAAAAATTCTCATGTTCCAGGTTTTTCCAAGATTCAAGGTAATTTGATTCAAGGCACCCTGAGTGTAAAAACCATATTTTTACATTCAATAAAGTTGTATTTAGATCGTACAGTTGATAATAGTAGTTTACATAGTTTAAAAATGTGTAAGTTTAAAAAATACAGATCTTTAAAGAATATACAAATCTAAAACTATTTGACCAGATTAATTATCATACTTCAAACATGAATGATATTATGTTTTTAACTATCATTAGTATTTAAAACAAAATTAAGAATAATTGAAAGTTTTCTTTCTTTAGATACATTTCAATAAAAACTTTTAGTACATAATATACTTATAAAAAGTTAAACAAAACTAAGTCTAAAATAAATTTTTCACACTTATAAAAAAAAAGTATATCAAAACTTTAACTCACTTTAATTCAAACTTCTTTTTTTCAAAAACATTCAATACTGTTTCATCACAAATTAAATCTTTTATTTCTTTATGTTTTAAATCACTTCCGGGCTTTAAAACCATAAGTTTACAAACAGTTTCAGTTCCAGTTTGCTCATCTTTATGAACAAATGGAGTTTTATCATAAAAACTATACTTTTTGACTATCATAGATTTGATATGTTTAATTTTCATTACTTTTCCAAAACGCTTTTGATTTATAACCAATGCTGGTAGATATATTGTTTTTGAGAATAATGACCTAAAATGTGTTAAAATAAAATATTTAATAAAGTAAAGAACAATATTTCTGATATAATTATAACATATATATAAGACTTTAATCTTACACCAATTTTATAAAAAAGAATAACACTTAGAATTCAAAGTATTAACCTAGTTCAATTAAAATGTAAACTATAGGAATAGATCTATTAATAGTCTACTGTTTATATTAGAAAAAGTTTTATATACAGCAATACTGCTCACTTGTCTAAGGTCTTCATGCCTCTAACAGTCTCAGGTGGACTAAATATTTCAGCAAGTACTTGTTGGTTGTTTTCAGGAGTCATTCTAACTAGCTTCATAAACTTGGATGTCAAATTATTGATCAGTTTTAACATAAATACTAACTTATTAAAAACTTAATAAAAATCTAAACAAAATTACAAAAAAATATTGCAGTCAGTTTATTTTGATAATTACTTAGCTACTTGTACCCACTTACACAAACAACTAACATGCTCAAATTAAATGAAAATAACTTATCAACAACAGTTAATTGCTTAAGGTTTTTGAATAATAACTAAAATAATATTTAATTTCTGTTGAATTAAGAAGTACACAAAAATATTTATTTAAAATTAAGTAGTGAATTGAAAGTACTTTGTTTAAAATACAAGTTAAGCTTTCATTGTAAGTTGTAGTTATATTGAACTTTAAAAATATTTATGGCAGAGTTGCTACTTTTTTAAGGAAGAAAGCCAGCCTGACAAACTAAAAGCTATTCAGTCTTAAATTTATAAGAAAATGGAATACAAAAAGTATAAAATATCAGAAAAAAATTAAGCTTGAATACTTAAAATAAAGTATACTAAACAATAATGAAACTTATTACTTAGCCTGTACAAAAAATTATATTTTTATTTTAGAATAAAATAAGTATTTTCAAAAAATAAGTTGATTATAAGGTCATAACAATTAGGCTGAGATTAAAGAAAATTCAACTTAGCCTGAGTATTGAAAAAACTTCAAAGTAAGCTGAGTTGTTCTAAAATTTTAAACTATACTGTATGTGTCTAGCCAACTCTTCTTCTATACAAACAAAAACATTATTTTGGTTAAATTATTCAAATTTTCATTACATTTTGGCTCATTAGTTAGTACTTTACTAAAATTTAAAAAACAAATATGTAATATAATACATAAATATTTTGTTAAATCTATAACCACTGTTTAAGTGAAAAAAAACAATTTGTCTGAGTCACCTGTGTTAAAGGTAAATATTAAAACAATTAAAAAAAAAAGTATTAGTAAAATAAGTTTAAAAAAAAAGAGTTACTAATAATTAAAACAACTTATCTATGCTATACAGATGAAACAGAAATTAAACTAAAATGTAATTTTTACAATTAACTATAAAAATCTAAAAAAGCTTCTGATGAAATTACATGATTAAATAAACAGTTTGCCACTCCTATTTTCAAAATATTTTACTGGTTTTCCAAATTTCTTCCAGGTTTTTAAAGGTACATGTTTTTGGGTCTATTTTTAGTTTAAAGTTATGTTTAAGGTAAAAAACTGTGTTAAATAATATAAAAAACATTGAAAAGATACTGTAAAGCTACTTTAAATATGTTTTTTAATAAAAAAATTGAAGATGACAATTTTTTTTATTTATATGATAGATTTTTTGAGTCAAATCGAAATTTTACTACTGAACATGTGAAAATTGTTAAAATTCCAGTTTTTTTAGTGATTTTTGAATAATATTCCAGATTTTTTTTTTTTAATTTCTCAAATTCCTAGTTTCCAGGTAAAGTGGCAACTCTGAATAAAGTAATTATATTGTCAATTACTTAATAAGTATTTTTAAATAGATAATAAAAACACAAAATTTAGTCAATTATGTTATGAAATTCTAATGTACCTATCTTAAAGAGAAATGTTACTTGTAAATTCATAAAAAAATAGTTTTATACTATTTATATTTTTTTTGTCAACTTTAATACACAATCCTTATCATATTTGCTAAACATAAAAAAAATTCTACATTAGATACTTGAGATATTCAACTCTTAAAGATACCCTACTTTCCCCACTTTAAATAACTAAAAAACACTTTAATTTTTAAATTTTCAAAGAATTTTAACTTTTTTTAATAAAGCAAAGAAAAGAAAAAGAGCTAAAAAAGATATTTGTATATAAGCTTTTAAGGTATTTTTTAGCAGTTGCTGTAGGCCTTAATTTTGACATAAATTTGAGGTTTTTTCAACATATTTTTGTACTTTAAAACAGCAAAAATTTGTTACATTCAAGCTTACATAACTTTTAATATACTTTAGGCAGAATAGAACCAAACCCAGTTTTTAAAAGAGAAAGCTTAGCTCTAAACAACTTAATAAATCTTTTATTTTAATTTTTAAGTAACTAAAATGGTCAATGGCTACTTACTAACCCACTGTACAGTTAAAGATTCAAGAGATTAAAAGGTATCCAGGGTGTGCGACTCGATAAGCTAAGGTTCTTTGTGCACCAGGTCTTAGGACCAAATATTTTGAGCATTTTTTTATTGTTCAATAAATTCTATTTATTTATAAAATAAAAGTTGTAATAAATATTAAAAGAACCAAAAAAAAATTATATCTTTTAAATAAAACTAAAAATATCAAATTAAAGTTTTATTATTTTAAGAAACACAATTACACTGTTTCACTACAATTTAAATAGGAATTTTAAATTGTAAATCCGTAATAAGATAATAATAGTAAAAATTACAAACAACATAAAATTCATGTGAATTAAGTTGTATATTTAGAAGGTAAAAAAAATATATATTATTAAGAAAAATATAAAGAAGTATGATTTTAATCTCCTTCTTTGATAGATTACTCTGTCAAATTAGTTTTTAACTAAATAGTTAATCCAAAAATATAATGTAAAAATAGAGAAAAGTTCAAACTAGGCGAAAATTTAAAAATAAAGCTTTAGAAAAATTTAACTACTGAGAATAACTCTAGAAAACATGAAAAATGAGGCAAAAATACCTTTTAAAAAGATGATGATTTAAAATGAATAGTTAGCCACAGAATATAATAAAAAATCTAAAAAGAGGTTAATTCAAGAAAAATATGCTAACAAAATTGATGCATAATTGTGTTTATTTGACTAAAATTCACTGCTAAGCAGCTCTACAGGTACAAATACATAAATAAATAATGATCTAAAACATTATATAGATAAAGATAAATTCATAATTTAAACTAATTAGAAATTATATACAATAATAATTATTTTGAAGTATAATAAGAAGTAGTACTTAAGTAATGGTTATAAGTTAATAAAAAAGTGTTTAAATAATTTAAAAACGCCCAAATAAACCCAGCTGAACATTAACTTTGATATCATTGCTTTGTGCTCAATCAGCACTTAAAAATTTTGTCTTGTTATTATTATTGCAAGTTTATTGTCCATATGATGGAACTAGGCATCAAAACTTAGGCCACTTAAACAGAAAGACACATAACAAAATAAATCAAAAATAACAAAAAACTTCACTGTTTAAAACAAAAGTGAAAACATATTTCAATACAATATATATAAACTTATTTACTAACATAAAAAGAAAACTTTTTGACCACAAACTTATACTATGCTTTCATATAAAATTATCAATCATGAAAAATTTAAATGCAAATTTAAACTAGTTAGAACCTCAGTCTAAGAAAAAAAGCTAACCATTTTTTATAATTCATTACTTATAAGTTTCTTTTAATGTTGTATATAAATGTTTTGTAATTTGATACTACTGTTTTTGAAAAGAAATTAAATACTGATTTACCATAACATTCTTAAGTTGAAAAACACAAGCATAAAGTTAATTTTATAGGCAAATTTATTAATTTTTCAAAAAATATAAAAATTTGATGGCAATTATTTTCCTTATCTTAAAAGCTTTCTAACAAATTTTTTTATTATTTTAGAGAACGCACCTTTGTCTTTAATTAAAAAAAAAAAATTTTTTTGGTTTCGGGATGGAATTATTTCATGGGGTCCCTCCAAAAATAAAGGTTTTTTTTTTGTTTTTTTCATTATTATTGTTTAAAACCAAAAATAAATATTTTTTTTTTATTTTTTTTTTATTTTCCCTTATTTTGCATGTTATTTAAACTCTTAAATGTTTATTTTATAAATAATGTTAATATCTTTTACGATTTGGCCCAAAATCAAAATGATGTATATTACACTATCATTTGCCTTGGCCATTTCCTAGATAAAACATTGATCAAAGGAAAAAACAAATTAATAAGAATGTGAATTACAACAAACTTAATTAAACTAAAGTAATTTGATTAAATTGTTGTAATTCACATTCTTATTAATTTGTTTTTTCATTTTATCAATTTTTTATCTAGAAAATGGCCAAGGCAAATGATAGTGTAATACACATCATTTTGATTTGGGGCTAAATCGTAAAAGATATTAACATTGTTTATAAAATAAACATTTAAGAGTTTAAATAACATGCAAAATAAGGGAAAATAAAAAAAAATTAAAAAAAAATATTTATTTTTGGTTCTAAACAATAATAATGAAAAAAACAAAAAAAAAAACCTTTATTTTTGGAGGGACCCCATGAAATAATTCCATCCCCAAACCAAAATTTTTTTCTTAAATTAAAGACAAAGGTGCGTTCTCTAAAATAAAAAAAAAATTTTTTAGATAGCTTTTAAGATAAGGAAAATAATCGACATTAAAGTTTTATATTTTTTGAAAAATTAATAAATTTGCCTATAAAATTAACTTTATGCTCGTTTGAAAAACTGCATGGTTTTAAAACTAGCATTTTCTCTAAAAAGCATTGTACTTAAATATAAAATTCAGTGTTCAAAATTTTCATAATCTTTCAGCTTCCATAAAACTTTTTACAGCCCTTTAATTTAATTTCTTTTCAATATGTGTCGATTAGCGGTTTTAAATCCTATAAAGTTCAAATATTACAGCTTTTTTTGCTGCCTATACGAGTCAAAGCCACGCATTCCATTGACTTAAAGAATTTTTGTTTTTCAAAAGTTTAAAGTAGTAAAATTAGCGAAGAAACTTTTATAAAAGTTAGTAACATAAGCTTTTTATCAACAAAATTAGATTTTTTTATGGAACTTTTCAAAACTTAGCGTGACTCCGTGAATTGTTTTGGTTATTTTGTAAAAACTAAATTTTCATTCTATATCCCTGAAAATTGTAGAACACTTTTGTTTGGTTATAAATTACAAGTATACTTAAATTAAATAGTTATATATGTCAATATTGCTAACCTTTATAATATTTTTAGTAAAACCTAAAAAAAATTCACTATGAAAATAAGTACCTACAATTTCTAAAGGGTGAATTATCAGTTTTGTCATTCTAAACTAGGGTTTCCCAATTTTTTTTAAGGTTTCTTTGAAGAAATTAAAAAAGTTATGGCCCCATTTAATAAAATTGTTCAAAAAACAACTATTAAATACGCCTAAAACTTTTTTTTTGCTTTTCATCATCAAATCCTAGTGTAAGTTTAAAATTGTGGCCTTGTGCCCAAAGTGAAGAAAAAATTAATTTAACGTTTTTTATCAAAATTTTTTTTTTTAAGATTCATAAAAATTTGTCTAAGTTAAACAAAAAAGTTAAGAAGTAAATGGTTATTACAAACTTATCAATTTTTAAAAATTATTTAAATAACTAGTATGCAATTTAAATCTTAGTGATTTAAACCAGTTTATTCGGAACTTTCAAGAAGCTATTTGCTGCTCAGTATTTTGTTCAAAATTTTTATGCTTACTATATTAGGAACATTTTGATCTGTCAAAATCTACTTTAACTATTTAAACTTATAATAAAGTATTAAAACATAAAAATGTTAATTAATTTAAGACACATTTTATTTACTCAAAATACGTGAATGCAACCACTTAAGCAAGTTTTAGGTAGACTTGTTTGAACGAAAAACTTTCAATTAGTGTAAAGGCTTAATAACAGTACTATTTTTTGGGTTGGTGTCAGAAAAGCACATTATCACTTTAGCACGGGTCGTCATTTTAACACGGAATGACACTTTAGCACGATCGATACTTTTGAATAACTAAATTAAAACCTATTACGAATACATTTAATAAAATGTTTAAAATTTAACTTTACATAGTTAGCATCCTGTTGATTACGTATTTTAGGTACTTTAAAGTGTGAATTTAAGGGGAAAAATAGCTACCAAAATTATTTTTATTTAGAATTATAGTTAAGTAAGGAGTAAATTGTAAGACAAAGCTTGGCAGCCTTTTGAAGTAAATTACGAAATACTCTAAGAAAAAAATCACTCGTAGGTAGCGATAAGTTAGAAAACATCTTTAGTAGGCTCTATTTTTTAGAAGGACTATACTTATTGTTTATTGAACAATAAAAAAAAGCGCTCAAAAAGTTTGGTCTAAGAAACTGGTATACAAAGGAACCTTTCGGTTATCGAGTCGTACACCACATGCTTATAAAGTTTCTTACGAGCTATTACATATAGTTTTTTTTATCATTTGAATATTTAAATCTTTAGAAATAAAACATTCAGTTAAACGAAAAGAAAAATGAAAGAAAATAAAACTAAACGAAAGTTAACTGAACTTTGTGTTTAATAATGTACTATGATTCTTGTTTAGTAACATAAGATCTAAAAAATGTATATAACTTTAAATTAACTTTTAAAAGAAGATAAACAACACTAATAACAAAAGTGTGAGTACTTGAATTATAGGTTACAACTTCTTTAAAGGAAGTAAAATGTTTAACGCTGAAATATTTTTACAATTTTTTTTTATAAGTATATGTGCTAAAAAGGTCATATTTATTTCATTCAATAATTTAACTTGAACAGTAAAAACAATTTTATACTTGAATAATTAGATAAACAATTTAACTTTTTTTTAAAGAATTTAAAGAAGTGATTTTTACAATAACTGAACTTAACTTTTATAAATGAAAATATTAAGAGAAGTACAGTAAAATTTATGCTTTTAATAACAAAAAAAAAACAATAATATTTTAACAATAATGATATTTACAACAACAAATTTTCTTCTATTTTAAAATATATTTTTCTTTTTTTTGAATACTTGTCCAAGTCTAAAACTGAAATATTAAAAAGCAAGCAATATTTACAAACATAAAAAAAAAAGAGATTTTCTAACTTAAGTTTGCTTGAAACAGTTTCTAAGCTTACTATTTAAATACTTTATTTTCTTCTAAAGTAAAAACATCTATAACTATTTTTTTTACATTTGCATGCTAAAAAAAAGTTTGTAAGCATAAGAAAAAAATAGTTTGTAAATATTCTGAACTTAATTCAAAATATTATTCTAAAAGAATAATCTTAGAAATAACTAGATAGAAAATGCTAAAACCTAGGCTAAACCAATGTTACTGTAACCAAACAAATCAACTTTCAAACTAAAAGAAACAAACTAAAATATAAATTTGGATATTAAATGACAAATACTATTAACTCCTTAAACAAAAGTAAATAGACGTGTATGAATGACCACTAATGACCTTGAGAATCACTATTTAAAAGGTAACTTTTAAGTTCATCCTGGTACTTTCAAAAATGACTTATATTTTTTAAACATAATGGTAGCTAAATCCATAACTTACTTTCTTGGTAGGATAGCGATTTATGACCTATTTTGCTGTTGAATCTAGGTAGGAAAAAAATTGTTTCTGAAGACTTCGTATAATAATTATGGACATTATGGACATTTAGTATTTTTGAAAGTTATCTGGTAACAAGAAAATAAAACTAAACGAAAGTTAACTGAATTTTGTGTTTAATAATGTACTATGAAAATTTATTGTTAAACATAAACATAAACAGACCTATTTCATATAGATACAGACTTTCAACAACTATTTTTTTTTCTTAGTTTTTAATTCTCTTACACTATCATCATATTTTTTATAATGTATGCATCTAAGTGCTCTGTTTATGAGAACATTAATATGATTTATACATTTTTTATTTGCTCTTCCCCAGCACAACAAGCTATATCTCACATTGCTCATAAACAAAGAATTAAAGATTAAATATAATGCTTTTTCATTTAAGAAAGGTCTGGTTTTATATAATACACCCAATATTTTTGCAATTTTGTTTTTATTGCTTCTATGTGTTCTTTCCATTTTAAATTTCTGTCTGAAATTATTCCCAAATATTTATAGCTATCTGTGTTTGTTATAACTGTTTTACCTATGTCAGGGGTCGGCAGGCAGTTGGTGCTTGCGGGTCAAAATTCAAGTTCCAAAAATCTTCGCGGGCCGCAGTTTTAGTTTTAGTGATATTTTGATATTATTTTGGTTTTAGTTTTAGTCACTCAACAGAAAATGTTTACTTTTAATTACTTTAAATATTTATAAATGACTTTTAGCTTCACATAGTTTAAATTTAAATTACAAATATTTATTAGAATAAATTTACATTGACTAACATACTTAAGTTTTAGTAAAATACTAACTTTCTTAAACACTTAATAAGCTAAACTTAATGGTTTTTTTATTTTACTTACAACCTAACTATCTATAATAACAATAACCGAGCGAGTTTGAAAACTTTTTTGGGACACTTTTATACATTTTTTATACTATGAACCACTTTTTCATATTTTAAAAATATTTACATTTAAAAACAACTTTTTGCGTCTAAAATTTTTCGTTTTCATTTAAAAAAAAATCAGTAATTAGTTAATTAAATAAAACTAATACCTATTTGTGTTATAGAAAATCTTAAACAAATTCTTTAACATAATTAATGGTTAAATACTTAAATAAAATACATTATTAGTAATTAATTAGTTTTTTTCATCTGCCACTTTAAAAGCAAACAATTTCTGAGTTATATCAAACCAGCTTAAATTTATTAAAGTTAAAAAAGTTAAAAAATTGCTGTCAATCAAGGTTAATTACCTAACTAAAATATCATCATTAAAAAATAGCACAGTATTTAAAAAGACAATAAAAAAAATTAGTGAGCTACACTACACATAAAAATATTCTGAGATTTCGAAGATTTGTTCAAAGTGTTTTATTACTTGTTTGAAACAGATGCTTAACACACTTTTTAGTTGTTAAAAAATATCTTTAATAGGTATAAAATAGTCTGAGTTTTTCAAATTTTAATCTAGCCTGTGTGTTTGGCAACGCTGTTTAAAATAAAGTTCAAAAAATAAAGAAATAATAAAGTTTATTAACAGTAAGTTAAAAATAAAGCAAAAAAATCATAATAAGTCAACTTGAATGGACAATTAAGTTACTTAAATATTTCTAACAAAAAAAAATTTTTCATTAAGCCATTAATGATGTAGAAAAAACTTATTAAGCATTATAGCAATCTTTATCTGCAATAAAAATATTGTATTTAAAAAGAGTAAATGTCAAATATAAGACAAGCTACAAGAATTAAAAAACGTTAGTTAGGAGTTTTTGGAGAAACAAAAAAAATAAAATTGCTTAAGTCAGTTCCAACAAAGCACATGATCATTTTCTGTAACTACAGACTGTACAGTAAAATTTTCAAGGCAAATTATAAAGTAGAAAAATTAACTACTAAAAATAAGTTATTCTTTAGAATTTAATTTTTTTTTAATGAATTTGTGTTGGCGGTAGCATAATATTTTTGTTTATATCTTCAATAACAACAAGAAGTCGTGTTTAGGAAATGTCTTAAGATTATAAGCCGCATTAATCAAATTAGGACTTTAATAATTTTTTTAAGATGAGAGTACTGATACAACAAAAATTGTTCATTTAATTCTAGATTCTACTAGAATACCTACGTTCTACTAGAGATGTTTTTATTAACTTTGACATTTTAGAAAATTTTCTAGGTTTAGTTCAATGCAAAGCACAGCAATAGGCAAAGACATTTTAAAAGCAAAAGTGCGATGCAGCAATATAAAGTTTTTTAAATTTTAATTTTTTGCTTCTATTATCAATATAAAATAAAATTAAATTGCATAACAATATTTAAAAATACTGTTAAGCTACTTTAAATGTGTTTCCTAATAAAAAGATATTTGTATGGTAGATTTTATGTTTCAAAACGAAAATTCACTACTTTACATGTATAAAACGTTTGAAATTTAAGGTTTTTTTTTTAATTCTCAAATTCAAGGTTTTTCTAGTATTTTTAAAGCATAAATTTTAAAATTCAAAAATTTTCCGGATTTCAAGTTTTTTAACAACACTGATTGTTCACACCTACGTGTATACAATTATTTAAATAATGTTTTAAACTAAATCAGCTGCAAGATTTAAAATTTAACATATATTATATTGAAAACGAACTCTGTATATCGAACAAAACATACATCATTAGTTTAATTTGCCACTATTTAAAGCAAAACAACCAGCTTGAATGACAAAAAACTAGCTTGATTTTAGTATACAAAAGGTAATACAATCAAAAACTTAAAAAATAATAAATTGGCCTGAAATTTGACGTCTTCAAATAGTCATAGTCTGAATGTTTTGCAACGTTTATTTGTTTAATTGCTTGAATTTGAACTATTTTGATTAAAAACGTACGAACTTAATAAATTTACCATACCCAAACCTAGCTTGTATTAAATAGCTATTTCCAAAAAACAGCAACTGTGTATATCAGTATGCAACAGTTTGCATAAAAGATAACTTAATTTGCAAAAAAATTGTTTGTAAAATGAAAAAATACACCAGACAAAAACTATTTTAATTTATGTCTTATATATTTTTAATAAAGTGGTTGTACACAATTAGATATTACATGTAGAAACAACTATCTTGGAAAGTTATGCATATACTAAACTTAATCTAACTTAGTTATTTAATAAAAATTGGTTTAAAATATATGCATCTTTGTACATTGGTGTGCATAGGAATTTATTTAAAAAGCACAGAAAACTTCTAAAAAATCTTAACGTGTCAAAACCAAAATAAAATAAACTTAATTTCTTATTACTATGTAATTTTAACTGTTTTTATGCTCTCTAAAATATAATACTTAGTAAAAAAAAAACATCTATAAAACAGACTTATGAATAAAAAACTTAAAAAAATATCTAAACTGTAAATAAGTTGTAGAAGTTTTTACCTAGTTTTAGTTATGTTTTGTATTACAAGCTGAATCGAATCAACAATGCCTGTGATTAAATGCCCTCTTGAGAGTTGCACATATGAAACACCAGACGTCGATGCTTCTGTAGTTGCCTCTTTGCTTATCATTCACAACAATGTACACATTAATGCAAATTCTTCAAAACCAAAGCTTCCAAAGATGAACCGTCCTCGAATAGGGACTTAATACAATTTTAATTCACATAATAAAAGACTAATATTTTACTTACAATTTATTTAAACATTTTGCTTGGCTGACAAGGTTGGAAAAAATTCTTTATTCATCGAAAACACTAGTTTAAACTTTATTAGAAGAACGAACATAAACAAAACTTACAAAACTGTATATAATCTGTACCAAAACTGTACTGTATCCCGCGGAATGCCAGTAAGTTATCGTTTTCATTAAATTTCGAAACAAGATATAGATAGAAAAAATTGTGAATTAAGTTTATTTACTTGTCTATATATAAATCATATAACACATACATACGTATTAAAAAGTTGCGACACACGTAGAAGTAAAAATAAGAGGAACTAAACATCTTTTTGTATTGCAATATAAAAACCTATATGTATTTAAAAAATATCAAGTAAATTTTTAAAAATCCATCAAGTTATCGGAGCTTTAAAAAAACAAAGGCAATTTATTTATCAGTGTTTGTTAATATTTTTATTTTACACCTTTTATTTAGAATTTACGCTTTAAATCTAAGGTGAATAAAAATAATTTAAGCTTATTAAAAATGTTGCAAAAAATCTGCTTGTATATATTTCTAGGTTTACCTTCGTTAAAATCTTTTAACTAGTAGTATTATATAATATTAAACACGAAGTTTTAGTGAAAGTTTTAACTTGAAACATATCTTAAGCCTGTAAACTTTTGGTCTAAATGTTTCATAGTTTAAGATTTTTAAACATGACTGTAAAATAACATGTAAGCGTAAAAAATAGAGTATCAGACCATGCTAAAGTGACTCCGTGCTCAAGTGTCACCCCGTGCTAAAATGACACATGTACTCTCTGACCCGTTCCCATTGTGTTTAATGTGAAATCAAGTTTATATTTATCTTTCAAAAAAAAAAAAAGAATATTGAACTTAACTGAGTAAAGCTTAACAAAGTTATATACGAATAGTTGATAAATAAAGCTAGTTTCTACTTATAGTAGCCTAAATTAAACATTTATTTTACTGCTACACGTATTAGTTTTTAGTAAAGGTTCGTAGAAAAAGCTTTCAATTTTGTTTTCTTATTGCTAGCTATTAATTTTGGCAAACAATCCGCTAATTAAAATTTATTAAACAACTTTTAGATGTGTGTAAAATGAGGTTGTTATGATTTTTTACATTAGTGTGTTGTGTAAACGTAGTAGAACAAACTTATAAATTTAGTAAGTTAATTCTAAGTTTCGTTTATTTAAAAATTGTATGATGTAGTTGCTCGGCAATATTTATTTTGTATTAGCAGAAGTTGTTTTTCAAAACTGGTCTATAACATTAAAATACAAACTTAAATATCTATAATAAGGACTTAACTCATAAAAAAACATCTTCATATTTTACTGGTGTATTAGAAACTCAGCGAAAAACAGTAATCAAACCTTACAAACAAACCAAATAGTAAAAAAGTGAAGAACTAAACTAAGGAAAAGAACATAGGGACTCCAAGATCAATACAAAAAAAAAATAAAACATTACAATAGTAGTCACTAATCAATCAAATGTTTTGATAATTCCAATAATCATTCGCCTTGCTATCATTTACATGTTCCACCAACTTGTTTTTTCTTTCCTTGCAGTACTGAACTATATCGTGAAATACAGACACCTGGGTGTGGTCTTTACTCTTGTGCACGTTCCGCTCCAACAACCCGCTCAATTCTTCCACTTTCTTTTGTAGGTCAGACTGGTTGTTTTCAAAAATGATCGACTGGTTGTTTTCCTTAAGAAAATAGGCGAACGCGTAAGTGTTCATGAGCGTCATTCTGCATTCTTTCAACACCATTACCGCATTGTTAAAACTTTTTTCCTTCACATATTTCTGGTTTGTTTTTGATTCAGCGTTGGGGCTCTCAGTTTCATCAAACTTAATGTCTTGCTCCAATATCAAGCTCTGCTTTTGTTGGTTGTACCTGTCGGAGTAGAACATGTACCTCTCCAGCGACTTTTTGCTGTCGTCCCACTTTTCGTGCTGGTCCCTGTAAGTGTTGCAGCCGCGAGAAGTGTCGTGATGGTACCAGTCCTTCATGCAGATCCAGCAGAAGTTGTGCTTGCACTGGTTGCAGCTCATGTGGTTGCAGCCTCCATTCTTGTTGATCGCAACGCTGCAGTTCGGGCAGTTCTTTGTGAACGCTTGGATCCACATCTCCGTAAGACTACTCTTGAGCTGCTTGCCGAGCCAGACCTTTGCCATGCGGCAGTCCAGCGGCTCATGAGGATCCTTTCGGCATTTGAAGCACATGTTGCTGTGGCCTTTGGAGCAGTAGACGTCGACAGCCGTAAATAAATGTTCTTTGATTTTGAAAACGTTGCTGCAGTCCTTTCCCGGACACCAGCCGAGAGTTGATTTTTTTTGAACGTAAGAATCAGTTATCATCTTCTGAAAATTGGTTTTCTGTTTCTTCTCAGTCATCAAGTCCAGCACATAGTGGTCTGGTATCAAGCAGTCACATTGGTCTGAAGGGCAAAATATTAGTTGCTGACGGTCGTAAATTTTTTGCTTGACTGTTTCAGCAACACATTCTTTGCAGAAAAGATGACCGCAGTCTAAATGAAACATCTCGGAGCTGTCATAATCCGATATGCAGATATCACATTCATACTTTTGAAGTTTTCTAAACTTTTTTAGCGTCTTTGTTTTCCTAAATGGCAATTGTGCTTTATCGTGCAGCTTCTTTACAGTGGCATCGTCACTAGTCAGTTTTTCTATCAACGCATACTCGTCCCAATTGCACATGTTGAGCAGAATTCTCAGCTCAGTCTTGCTGTAACCCACTGTCATTTCCTGGACGTCACAAATGACCTTTTCCATTTCTTTTAATAAATCTTCGTACTTGCAAATGGTGTAGAGAGGAGATGGAATTGGGCTTTGACACGTGGGGCAGTAAGACTCTTTCGGGCAAGGCTCAAGGCACTGAAACACTTCGGATTCGGTTTCACTATCGTAGCCGTCAACAGCATCGGTCATTTTTTTATCAGACTAAAAACTGAAAAATAAGATATTGAATTTAAAATTCAAGTTAACGAGATCGTAACATGATGAATATAGATCAGTTGTATAAGTGATCTATATTTTTAGATTTTTACTTATGTAACAGTATCAAAATGCTTGTTAGAGCAAACTTTAAGTTATAAGGAAAACTTGTTCAACGTGTACTAAAAAGAGTGCTATAATTGTAATATACATTAGAAGCTAAATTAACTCAAGTTCAAAATATAAACTAAAAAATTTCAACCTATAAAAATTTATATAAAATTAAGTATTGTAATAAATTTTTTAGTTTAGAGTATTTACAGTGTTGAAATGAGTTTCTTCAAAGTTTTTTAAGGCTGTAGAAAAATTATTCAGAAATTTTACTTTAGAACTAAAATTTTCCAAATGAATCATTTTAACTCTACAAGAGAATACTTTTGTTAGATATTGCTGATTTTTAACTATAATGATAAAACAAATTTCAATCAAATAATTTTTTTTAAGGCAATAAAAAAATTTTTATTTAACTATGAAAAAGTTTTTCATAGTTCAAAATTAACAAGTTATTTCTTAGATCAAGGCTGTTTTTTGTAACTTAATTTGAATATACATAGAATTCAAATGGTCGCTATTATCAAATTTTTCAATACTTTAAAAAATAATAACATTATTTAAAAAATTTTGGTTTTAGTTTTTAATCAGATAAAAAAACAATACTTAAAAAGAAGTATCGGTTAAAATATTAATTTAAATTCTTTCTTTAACATGGTAATAAATATACGTAAAAAAACTTTGAATTATAAAAAATGTTTTACAAGTTTTTTTAACCAGAAATACTTTGCTTAATTTAGATAATTAAAGAGCACGAAACATTTAAGTAAATTTTTGTTTAATTTTTGACTCAAGTTTCTGAAGAAGAAGAGCACTTCGTTTTTATCAAAAACAATAAATATATTCTTAGAAAGATGTTATTAAAATTCAAATGTAGGAATTGAGTAATCATAAATTAAACTTAATTCAAATAAATATTTAGTAAACCTAATTTATCTAAAGCTAATTGTTAATATTTTTCAATGTTTTAACAAAAAGTTTATTTACACAAAATCTTTTAAAACTTTAGAACAGTTAGTTGTATTTTTATTTTTCAAAACATAAGTTTTTTTCTAGATTCAAGTTAAAACTAATGATAACAGTGAGCTTAAAGTTTACTGTAGTAAAAAACTTTTCAATTTGACTGTAGTTAAATTTACTTGAGACAATGTTAGTTTTGATAAAAAAAATAGTTCAGATTTCAGTTAAGTTAATGAATACACAAACTACTTCTTAAGTTTTAGTTTACAATAATTTTGTTGGACAACCTTTATTATTTTCCTTTGAAAGTGTATTGGTCAGTTTCAGGTTTTCCGTTATTTTAACACGGGTATATTTAACAAAAAAAAAAAAAACGCTCAAAATATTTATTAGTCCAAGGCGAAAAAATTTTCGGTTATCGAGTCGTACGCAATTTGAATACAGTTTAACGTCTTGTCTAGGGAAGCTGCACTAAAAAACATTCAAACATTGTTACACTTGATAGTTTTACCTAACGTCAGCTACAACATTTTTAATACAAAATGTTACTGCAATTTTTTAATTTAACGCTAAAAATCCGTTTATGTTAGTTGTATTTCAAAGAAGTTTTTAAACGCTTCTCTTATAACTAATTATCAAGATTAAGTAGCAGTTGCGTCGCGTGGTCTTTTTGTTTTCGCGTGGGGGTGCTGCAGATTGACATTGTCAAACTAAAAATCCCCTAGTTTGAAAAACTTCGATAAAAATCATAAAATAAATTTAAAGAAATAGGCTGATATTAAAAAAAAGATGTGACAATTTTTTTAAAAATAAGTCTTAAATCAAATATTAAAAAGAAATATACAAAAAAAAAACATATCTCAAACCTTTTTAAACCATCATTCTTTCTCAACAACTATAGCTACTTTTTTTAAGATTTAAAATCCATGAAAATTACTGTATTTGCACGATTAAAAATTTACTAACTTAAAATTAACACTTTACTAACTAGTAATATTAAATAAAATAAAAAAACCCTGTGCAAGTAATTTATACAAAAATAACGAGGTTATTAAAATCTAATTAGAAAAGATACTTATCTTAAGCATCTAAATTATTTTATATAAATAACAAAAGAAAAGGTTAAGTTTATTCAGACTAAATTTATAAGTTTTTAAACAACCTATATGTATTAACATCTTGAAAAGAAAAATATTTATATGAAAAATGTAAATTTTATATAAGATATCTAAATATTTTCAAAAACTTAAAAAAACTAAAAAGAAAAGTTAAGTCATACTTAGCAAGTAGCTTTCAATGAAGATAATTTACAGATAAAGAAAAACTAATATAAAAGTTCCTTGTTTGCATATTAAAGTAACTAAAAATTGTAAAATAACCTACAAAAATTTATATCTAATATTAAGAAATATTTATTAGAAACAACTAACCTTTACTACAAACAAAAAAATGAAGTTAAGTCAGAATTGGTCTAAATATATAAAATGAACAAATAAAGCAAAACCTATGTAAACTATTTGCAAACTAACAAAACTAAAAATTGTAAAATAACCTATAAGCATAAATATATAATAACTAAAATGTTTATTAAAAAAATATAACTATTCTGATAATAAATAAAAATCAAAGTTAAGTAAGAATTAGAATTCGATACAAAGGTATTTTTAATTAAATAATTTAAAAAAATATATATAATACCATAAGGAGAGTGTAAACTTAATTATTAAAAAAATCATTAAAAAGCAGATGGTAGCTTGTTTTTTAAAGACATAAAAAGCAAATTGTAAAAAAAGTTAAAGCAAAACACTATAAAATAACAACCAAAACAGTTTAACAATCTTTGCATATACAAGTTTTTCATAAAAAAAAAAGCATGAAACTTTTGAGTTGAAAAACAGGTTGATAAAAATTGAAGTATAAAAACTATCTATCATCTTATTTATTTTCAACTATCTTTTTTAATTTTTAAGTATTTTTTATTTTGTTGTGTAAGTAAGTTTTTCTAAATTTGCTTAAAAAATGGATTTGGAAATAAATTATAAGCTTTTTTTTGTTAATAATTTTGTACTTACCTCACATAATGAAATTTCGGTGCTCTTTAACTTTAACCAGCTATATGTCATAATTAAATTCCGAAATACAATTAAAAACAACTTATAGTTTAAATAAAGTCTACCAAGTAAGATCAAGCTGTAAAACTTAATATACTAATGCCTTAATATCAATTTAAATTTCATGTCAACCCATACAAGAATCATGAAGTAGTACTAAAGTTGTTTAAAAATAATATTTTTTTCATTTTGATCAGAATTAAAAACACATTTAAAATATAACCAAGGCAACGAAATGTTCTTTAAGAAATTGTTTAATAGCAAAAAAGACTGTTTCATCAAAATCCTATCTTTTTCTTCATTTATAGCAATAGTTTACACAGTTTTTCACCAAAATATATAAAATTTTTAAGATTTTTTAGGAACAGACTTTTTAATTTAAGCGTATTTATTGTAGCTAAAACAAAGTCTTTTCATAGCTTTTGTAATTTATATATATTTTTAATATTTTCAAACTTATTAAGAAATTTTGTTTTAAATCAAGCTAGGAACACTTTCTGAAGTTTTCAAGTTACTAGCTTAAGTAATATATAAAAGGATAGGCTTTATAAAATTTTAGATTTATTGTTTTGTTTTCCCCTCCAATAAGAGGCTCTTACTTTGACTGGCCTTATCTAAACGATTAATTTGAATTTAAAAAGTCAGTAAAGTGAATTAGTAGGCTACCTAAAGATTTATAAAATAACTTTAAAAAACGTTTTTTACCACCCCACTTTAATTAATAAAAGGTTGTAGATCTCATTTTAGTCTTAATTTTTTACATAAGATTTATCCTACTAAAACAGGTGAATGCCAAAATTATTTGTATTTTTCATTTTTGAAGTGTTATTTTACACATTTTGTGTTATCAACATAGGACAAATACATTTAAAACTTGCATATAACTTGTTAGCTACATATTGCTTATATAAGTAAAAATTATCAAAAAATGTAATTAATCTGTACAAAAAAATCAAATTGTTATATATAAATAAGATAGGTATCCTTATACCTCCAAAAACTTAAATTTAAGTTACACTTAAGTAAAAAATAATGATATGTGAAAAAAATGGTTAGTTTTTTTATAAACACTAACTAAAAGAACTGTCAATTTAATTTACACAAAACTACTAAGATTTGTAATTTTTAACAATCATGCCTTTTCAGAACTTGTTATAACTTTTGGCTTGGATAATTTTATTTTGTATATGTGTTGATCACCGGGATCTTGCAACATTCAACTCAGATAGTAAACTTTAAATTTAGTATATTCAGTCTGTTTACATTTAGTACAATTTTCAATGTATTATGTTCAAAAACAATTTTTCAATTCACATAGTGCTGCAGTTCAGTACAGCTCCAAAATTAAGCTTATCAACAACTTTTTGTACGGAAAGTATGTATATGTTTAAAATGCAGCTGATACAAATTGAGCTTGCAGCCCTAATTGACCGAATGTTTGAAGATCGAAGTACAACTTGAAAATAAAACAAATTTATCAGTAAGCTCAATGACTAGAAGCAATAAATATGAAATTAATTGAAAATCTGTTTTTTCTTCTTTTTTTTCGACTAGGTGAAACAACAGCTCCAATGTGCCACCCCACGCGGCGCCCCTGTTAAGTAGTACTTTTTACGCAAAACGTACTTATTACTACTTATTATTATCTCTTTGAGAATTTTTGTTATTAGAACAAATTATATCATTAATTTTAATCAAAAACTAAATGTGGTAAAATAAAAACCTAGTTTAGATTACATTTTAAAATATTAATGTCATTGTATAAACAATGTAGATTTTCGATGATCACTCCTACTAATTTGAAATGTCCTTTAAATGCTACACAATAAAAAAGTATGTTAAACTGCCCATTAAAACTTTAGAAATACCTTATTCAAGGTAATTTGTGGTTCTAATTTTACACGACTAAGTACGAAGTTTCAATATAGTATATATCTTAAAATGATTTAAACAAATAATAATTATGAAGCATAAATTTTATCTGTTAGACAATTCCTTAAGTATTTGCTGCTTTTTAAACTACAAATAAATCATTTTTGGTGTTTATACAGATGATTTATACTAGTTTTTACTTTTATATTTTAGCGCTATTGTAACATAGATAACGGCTTGTTTTATGAACATTTAAAAATTTGTGTTAAGCTTAAAAAAATTTGAAATACAAAGGTTCAACCATAATTGCTTATGTTTAAAAAATGAGATTACATAATCAACATGTTGAAAACACTGTTAAATTTTAAAACAAAAAATTTATTGTTCTAAGTTGTTTGTTTAGAAATAAACTTTGGTTTATAGATTTAACGGTTTAGCTGTAAAACAACCTTGTAATAACATAAGTTATATACATATGTAGTGATAAAAAATCACTTAACTACTTTTTGTAGAAACTACTGTGTTAAAAATTTATAAATTTTTCTCTAACTCTCCAAAATAGAAAAACAAAATAGATAGGTGAAAGTATAATTTCATGATAATTGTTAAACATATTTTGTAAAAGATGCGTACAGATGGCACTTATAATGTTACATATTACAATATATTAAAACAGCAATGAAAGTGCAAAACTGTTAAAAAATGCTAGCAAACTTTTCTCAACATGAAAAAAAGATGAAATAAATTGCAACTTATTCATTAAAAACACTTATCTATTATGAACACAAATTGAAAATGAGATGTTAATGAAATTTATTCAGAACTTTAACAGTAAAAGCTCGATTAACTCGCAAAAAACACTATCTGTTTGGTACTTTGTAAATGTGATATGAAAAAAAGTTAATGAATTATGTTTAGGTAAATAAAAAAAACATCTTAAACTTGCATAAATTCGAACCAAAGAGAGTTTTAATGTTGTAATACTTATTGTTGTGATATTATACATGTTTGTAATACTAAGTTATGCTGATTTTTTCAAATATTGTACATAGTTCACTTAAATAAATAAAAACTTAAGAAATGTTTTTGACTAAAGATTTAGGAGTATTTAAAGAAACAATATTGATTTTTATATCACCTTTTTTAGTAAAACCACTTTGCAATCTACATTACACTAAATTTCACTATGTAATGAAGTACTATTTTATAAAAATTAAGAATTTTCTAAGATGAAAATAAGTTAAGCAGTTTGGTTAAAATTTTTACATTTAGTCAGAAATAGGTATAAATTTAAAAGACATGGCTTGCATGTTGTAATTCTTCCTGTACTTTTGACCCCAATGCATATGGCTGTTGCTCATATCATTACCCCATGTGTAGGAGTTTGGGTTTACCTTGCCGCAACTTTTCAACCAGAAAGCTCCGTTGTAGTGAGACGCGCAGTCGTACGAAAGATTAGAGTCCTGATCCCTGTCCAAAGTGGAAAAGTCGGCACCCGCGTGGTCAGAAGACAAGAGGTCAGCTGTTAATGTTGTTCTAATTTGTTTTGTGTTTTTATTTTACTAAAAATTGTATCTAAGTTTATGCCAGTAGTCTTCGACCTTTTCAAGAGTTGTGCGCTGTAAACTTTGTTCATATTTGGTTTAAAAAAAGTTGTACAAAAACACTACTTTTACGTTTTGAAAGTGCAAATGTACAAGTTTTGAGTTTTGAATTAAATGAACGACAAAAAAATAAGCGCCAAAAAATTCCAACGATCTGGTATATGAAAAAACCTTTCGGTTATAGAGTCATACACCACGGATACAGTTTAATGTCTTGTCTAGGACTAACATTAAATAACGTGTTAAGAATTGTTAATTTATGTTATAATAGTTTTTTATAATACAGAAATACAAAAAATATTATTTTGTTTAACAGTATTTGATTTTATGTTAACTGTAAAATTATTTCTATGCACACTACTAAGCTCACTGTGAATACCACTGATTTAAACAAATATTTTCTTAAGTTTTGAAGACTATTCAATAAGATAACTTATTTTATTCGTTATTTTCTTTGATAGTAATCTTTTCAATGACGGTTATGTCATTGTTTTTTTTAAACTTATGTTTATACAGAAATCTATATATTTAAGTAAATTATCGAAATTTTACTTTATATAAGGTTCTGTATAAAACTATTAAACTATTTAAGGTAGAAGTGTACATAAATTTTGTAAATCAAAATTATGTGGTAACAAGTTTTTTTAGTTTATGAGTTTGTTTAAATGCATAGTAGTTTTGTTAAATAAGTAATACAACAGCTGTTTTTAATCACTACTAATTAATGAAGTTTTATTAAAATTTACGATTTATCAAATATCAACTTTCTTTAGCTAAACAAAGGTGGTTAAAGTAAGAACATACGATTGAGCGACAATTGTAAATTATTTTATTAGCAGAAATAGAAAAATAAAACCAAACAAACTTTAACTAAGTTATTTCTAATACTTTTGATAGAAATGTAATGTCAAAACAAACCAATGTTTCCACTAAGTCTTCTTCCTAAATGAAGTCTATAGCCAGGTCCTTCACCGATGTAGAAGTCACTTAAAAAATAACTTAACTTCAAAATATTTTTCTTTTTTAAACTATTGTTATTTTTTCTAAGCAAGTATAGAACATACTGTAGTTCTTTGATGTATACAGAAAGTTACGTAGATTTTATAAACTATTGCTTACTCGTATTCTGCATAAAATTCATTACTATAGTAATCTTTCATATCTACCCTAAGCAAAAATCTTCCAGATTTTGTGAGCTGATGTAATGGTTCTAGTCCTTTAAAATAAGTACAATATAAATTGTGTACCATTTTACAAAGAAATATGTTTTTTTACCATGTTCTATAGAGTAATTTCTTTTAATTTTCAAAGTATATTTACAAGACTAATTCATAAAAAAGTTAACAAAACAGTTTGTCATTTATAAGAGAAGTTTAACAGAAAAATATTCATAGGTTTTTTTTTATATCAAAAACCTAGCCAGTGTTCGCCTTTTTTGTCACCAAATCCATTTTTATAATCATTGAAAAATCTTCTGAAGTTCAAACTGCCATCAAAGCGACGGTGAAAGTACTGAAAAGTTTGTTGAACTAAAGGTTTTAAAAAAAATATCTGTTTTATTTTAGCTTTTATTTTTATAAGTTTTTATACAATTTGTTTTTAAATTTTTTATAATATCAATTGTTTTTTGTGCAAAATTTTGTACAGTAATAGTAACTTATGTACGTAAAAAGTAAGAGTAGTTAAAGTATAAATATTATCAGCTTAAGTTGGACAAAAAAGAACAATGTTATTAAAGCTTTTTGAAAACCTAAGCTCAAGGTTGTTTTGTGATTAAAAATCTAAGTTTTGAAATGCAAATTCAATTTTAAAAATTAATTAAAATTTTTTTTTAAGAATAAAAAGGTGTTTTAAATATAGAACATTATAACAATGTACAACGTGGATTTTACAAATTAAACTTTACTTTGAATATCTAGTAGATTTAATGCCAAGTTGTACTTAATAATACACTTTAAATAAAATGTTATTTACTTTACATTAAAAGTTTACAAACGTCAAAACCAAATTTTGTTAAAAGTTTTAACTACAATAAGAGTATAATTGATTATCTTAAGATTAGAAGTTAAATTAGTTCAAAAAACTTTATAGTATCTATCCTGCAAAAAACTTTAAATTTTTATACATACAAATTATTGACTAAATCAAAACTAAAGTATTGAATTAAAATGTATTGAACTATTCCTATTCAAAATAATTTTGATTATAAAAATGTTTAAAGCATTTTCTTGTTGAAATAAGTTTATAAAGCTAGCGGCTTTTTGTTACTTAATAAAAGTTGTACTATATATTATGTTTGTTATTCAGAAAAACCTAATATAACAAAGTTTATGATTAGTTTTATGAGTATTATACTAACAGTCCAGTCATCTTCACAAAACACTTGTATTATAGAAGTTTGGTTTGCATCTGAAACATCGTAAATATCGTCCGGTAGAGTTCTATCTAGTGCCTTCACTTCCATACAGTTACGTACTATTTGTACTCGCGATGCTGTTAATGATAAACAGCTTTTTGAATAAAACAAAATAAACAAATAGAAAATTTAAGAGCTGCATATAATATATTTGATAGAAGTAAACTACTTTATAAAAAAAAAAAGCTTGATAAGAAAAAAAAAATACGATGTTGATAAAAAATTCGATCTGCTATTGTTTTACTTTACTAGACTGTTTTTATAAAAAACAAACTATACATTTTTTTCTATTTCACAAACATTCAAAAAATCTATAAGGTCAGTTGAATGACTTTGTTTAATTATTAAGGGATTAAATCAAATGTGTCTCTTAACACTTTTTAAGATAATTTTTGGTGAACTAGGATTACATTTAATTTTTAACTAAGTTTACTACTTAATGGGTTAAAACTTGTTTCAAAATTTATTTAACATATTTTTTTCAAACCTCTTTTACCATTCATGTTACATTTCACACGCTCTCCTTTTGGATCTATCAAACTTTTATATATGGGATAAAACTTTGTTTCTGCTAAGCTGTTTGCATCCTTTACATCTTGACAGCTCAACGGACGTAATGATTCTATTAAAAAAAAAAACACATTTAATTAATTTAAAATATAATTTTACTCTATACGTAAGTCTTTAATTTGCTTACTAACTGACTATCATGTCATGAAAGTCGTTTGAAGTCTTAAATAAAGTTATATATACTATAGAAATTTTGAAGATAAAAGTACTTACTTTGTAATGTTGAAGTTTGATCGATAAAATATTCCAGCTCATTTTTTAATTTAGTTAGTTGTTTTGTCACTTTTGTTATTGTTAATGAATCTTCATTAGTTCCATCGATAGCTTTTAAAGTACTTTCGATTTCTGTTAAATAACGAAACACATTTTAAAAACTAAGTCATATTATATTACTAACCAGGAATAAAAAAATAATAATTAATAACACAAAAGTATAACGATAAAAAAAAATATCGATAAATTTTTTAAAATTGGGTCTATACAGCTAAAAAATATAACAGGGTTAAACATAATAATCTTTGTTTAAATAAAAAAAAACAGTAAAGTTTCAGTGTATCCAAAACTAAATTTTTAGAAATATTTCATTTGTCTACATCTTTTTTGTAGGTAAACTTAATATAATTGTTTTTAATGTTAAGTTAATTTTCATAAAGTTATAAATATAGTTTTAATTAACTAACTATACAAATTTACTATATAAAAATGATAATCCAGATTGTATAGTGCTAAACATGTCATTCAGTTTAAAAAAAAATCAAACAAAATTTTGCTCAGCTACCTTTAAAGTTTAATTTTAAAAAGACTATAAAAATAAAACTTACCTAAAATTTTAGTGTCCAAATTGTTAAGTAAAAGTGAGCTATAATTTTTATATGAGAAAAATTCTTTATCTATAACATCAATTATAAATTGTTGATTAAATTCATCTTCGGTTATGTTTTTTATTATATTCTGAACTAAGTTTCTAAAAAGTTCCATTTCAACTGACTTTTCTTTTAATTCCTTTACTTTTTCATGCCTGTTATATACTTGTTTTATTCTCGTTGAAAATAGTCGTAATACAATATTCATATACTTAGAATAAGTTAATTCGAAGTTTTATTAAACTAAATGAAAAAACTGTAATTTCTAAGTTTTTGTTTTAGGTTCTAGACAATTTAAGTAAATAATGTTTTTTTGTTTTCAATAAAGTAAATTCTATGCGCATTTTTCAAAAATTATACTAAAACTTAACATTTAGCAATAAAAGCCTAATGTGCTAAAAACAACTTTAAACTATTACTCATGATTAAATTAAAGTCAACAAAGCTTTTTTTTTTATATTATAATATAAATAATACTGACAACTCAGTTGTTATAGCATCAGTGAGAAGGTTCTTTGAAGCAAACATTTCTATATGTTTATCCAAAGTTGAGTTTATTTCAGTAATGCTTAGTTCATGTATAAAATTAAGCTTGTCTGATTGTATCTTGTACTTTTCGTGCTCATCAAAACTTTGAAATAGTAATTCTTTTAGGCTTGTTTGTTCGTCTATCAAAGATAATTTACTTATTATGTTTAATGTAAGTCATATAAAATAAATATTTTCAAGTGATGATTTCTACCTTTAAGTACTTGCATTGAGTTTTTGAAGCTGTTAAGTCTCTTCTTATTATCATGCTCAAATATTAAGAAGGTTTTGTCGCTTTCTTTTGAAAGTGTGACAACTTTATCAGACAAATTGAGGATCTTTTCTTCTAGGTCACTAAAACTTCCTTTGGCGCTTTTGTTTTCTAGTTTTCATATGATTATATAAAAAGCTTACTTAAATAGTTTTAAATATTGGAACGGTTTTTTTATTTAAAGATATATTTGTAATGTTTCTTAAAACTTTTTTTAAATAAAGCAAAATTATAGATATTTCAGCTGTTTATTCAAACTAGTTTAGAAACTACAGGATGTCAAACTTAATTGATCTCGAAAAACCTACAAATATAAAACCAACCCGAAATTATAGCTTCCAAATTATTAATTAATAGAGAGCTATTATTCTTATATGCGTCTAAGTCATCATCGACAAGTAAAACGAATTCTTGAAGTTCATTAAATCTTTTGTCTAGATTACTCATTGTACTCTGAATCAAGTTTTTTGAAAGTACCATTTCAACAGATTTTTCTTTTATTTTTTTTACTTTTTCATACCTATTATAAACTCATTTATACTCGTTAAAATTAATCGTGACACAGGTTTTTATTTCTTTTAAAAGAAAAAATTTTATCACTCAAATATTTTCTATACTAGATGTGATAAAGAAGTATATTATAAATTTTTGTTTCAGATTGAAGACGATTTAAATAAAAAAATAATGATTTGTTATAAAGTATATTATATCTTATACGAACTGTTTTAAAGTATTATTAAAACGAAAAATTTAGTAATAAAAGTTTAGGTGCATGTCAAAAGATTAATATTATTGCTCATAATCAAATATAAGCCAACGTATTTTTTTATATTATAATATAAACAATACTGACAACTCAGTTGTTATAGCATCAGTGAGATGTCTCCTGGATTCATAACTTTTTATATGTTTATCTAAAGTTGAGTTTATATCACTTATGCTTAGTTCATGCATAAAGTTAAGCTTGGCTGATTGTGTCTTATACTTTTCAAACTCAGTGAAGTTTTGCATCATTATTTCTTTTAGTTTTTTGTGTTCATCTATCAAAGAAAACTTAATATGTTTAATGTAAAGTATCTAAAGTATAATCCTTTTAGGTATAAGTTTTACCTTTGAGTAGTTGAATTGAGTTATTGAAGTTTTGTTCACTTTTTTTAGAAAGTGTGTCAACGTTAATTGACAAATTGTAGATTTTATCTTCTAGGTCACTAAAACTTCCTTTGGCGCTTTTGTTTTCTAGTTTTCATATAGTTATAAAAAAACTTACTTAAATTTATTTTAAGTATTTAACAATGTTTTAATTGAAAGTATAATTTATATTTTTATTGCTTTTTTTATCTCTTTTAAATAAAGCTGATCTAAAGATATTTCAGCCGTTCATAAAAATTAGTAAAGAAACAACAAATAATCAAACTTGATTGCTTAAAAAAAAACAAAACAAAAAACTTACCTGTAATTCTGGCTTCCAAATTATTAATCAACAAAGAGCTATTTTTCTGATAAGAGTCTAAACGGTCATCGACAACGTCAACGAAACCTTGTAGATTATTTAGTTTTTCGTCTAGCTTACTCATTTTACTCTGAGCCAAGCTTTTCGAAAGTGTCATTTCAACTGATTTTTCTTTTAATTCCTTTACTTTTTCATACCTATTGTAAGCTTATTTATACTCGTTAAAAACAATTTTGATACATATATTTATAGACTGTTAGACTAAATAACAGGTTAATTAGTTTAAACTTTTACTATACTAAATGTGAAAAATACGTAACTATTAAGTTTTTGTTTTAAATTCTAGACCACTGAGATAAAGAACAATTATCTATTTTTAAATAAGTATATTTTATAAATATTTAAGTGTTTTAAAATCTTATGTAAACCAAGTAACTAGTAATAAAAGTTTTTTGACGGGAATGTAAAAAAAACTTAAATTTATTGCTCATGCAAGTCAAAACACTTTTCTGTTATAAGTATAATATCGTAAATAAAACTGACAACTCAGTTGTTATGCCATCAATAAGGAGTCTTCTTGATTCATAATCTTCTATATGTTTGTCCAAGGTTGAATTTGTTTCACTTATGCTTATGTCATGCATAAGGTTAAGTTTGGCTAATTGTATCTTATACTTTTTTAACTCAGTAAAGTTTTGTATCATCATTTCTTTTAGGCTTGTGTGTTCATCTATTTAAGTAAATTACCTTAATATGACTAATGCCAAGTATCTAACAAATAACTGTTTTAGTAATGAGCTTTACCTTTAAGTAGTTGAATTGAGTTATTGCAGTCTTTAATTTCCTCTAAATTTTTATTTTCAAAATAATTGAAATTTTTGTTGCTCTCTTTTGA
Organism: Thalia democratica; assembly: GCF_965202585.1. Taxonomy (NCBI): domain Eukaryota; kingdom Metazoa; phylum Chordata; class Thaliacea; order Salpida; family Salpidae; genus Thalia; species Thalia democratica. The sequence continues at coordinate 69,936,586 of NC_139165.1, forward strand.
AAGTGTGTCAACTTTGTTAGACAAGTTGAGAATCTTATCTTTTATTTCACTAAAACTTTCTTTAGCACCTTTACTTTCTAATTTTCATGCAATTATATACAAAGTTTACTTAAAATTGCTTTAAGTATTAAACGATTTTTTATATTTAAGAATAAAGACTTGTGATTTTTAACGTTTCTTAAACCTCTTTTAAATAAAGCTAAACTAAAGATACTTTAGCAGCTAACATATACAAACTAGTAGACATACAAACTAGTAAAGAATACAGCAAAATGCAAAGTCTAATTCCTACTACTTTAAAATTATTAATATTTACTTTTCAATAAAAAAATACTTTGCAAAAAGTAATCAGTTTTTGTCTTTAAAAAATAAAAAATCTGAATTGCATTTTGAAGCTAAATTGAATTTTTTTCTTTAGTTTTAAAAGCATTTTTTTATGATTGGAAACATCAAGTTTTTCTACAAAAGTATTTTAAAGTTTAAGAAATATACAAAAGTCTAATATTGAACTAATTTTATCTTGATTTTCGTACCAAGTTTCTTTAGATATAGTTTTGGTTTATGCTTGTTTGTTGTAAGAATATTAGTTATACAGTTTAGAACTTTTAAGTAAGAGAAGTATGATACGCTTACGTTTTATAATTTATGTTTACTTTTAGAATATTTTTCTAATATAATACGGAATTAATATCATTTTATACCCGTTAAAAAACAAAAATATCTCATTTTATACGAAAATGATACTACTTTTATACCTTACCTTCGGATAATTGAAGCTTTTCTGTATTTTGAAAAGGGTTCATGCTGTAGTTAGTTTTTATTTGGTGCTGAACTTGCTGTAAACTGATAATACTTTTTCTAAATTGATCATTTTGACGGTTTTGCTTTCTTGTTATCTTTTTTAAACGACTTTTCAACATTTCTAAAAATCGTTTTTTTTTTTGAAAAATATTTTAAATGAAGTAAAATTTGAGTTTTTTTTTGCGAGTTTAATAAAGATAACTAACAAACAGGTGAATGATTTAATTTACATTTATGAATTAGATATACTGATATTTTTAGGATGAAGCTTAGAATGAAGTATATTTGTATTTAAGATCTAGTAAAAATTGCTTAACTAAAAATAAAACTACCCTGAAAATACTTTTTAGTATTCTCTAGTTTTGAGTGAAAAGCCAAATTTGCATTTTTCAGAATGAGTACATCTGTTTTTAGAGCAGTATTTTCAGAAAGGACGTCTCTAAGTTTTTCATCAATCAAGTTTTCGACTTGACTTAGTGTTAGGGAAGCTTTTGCGGTACTGAAAAAAGCAATGCTAACAATTGCAATAATGAATATAAAGTTTTTTGAAATGGTCATTGCTGTATATCAACCCTAGAATAACTGGTAAAATTTTAAAGTTAGTTTTATAGATTTTTAAGTAAAAGTTTTTTTTTTAGTAAACAGTTATAAATTACTCAAATCTGATTTAATTTTTAACTAAAATAAATCTTTTAAAGCCTAAAAAACCAAAAAGCTATGTATTTTAACAAAAAAGAAATAAATTCAACTAGAACTACAAAAAAAAATTAAAGCTTTTTTAATGTCAAGTATTCAAACTAATAGTTCAAAAAAAGTAAGCTCAATTTGAAGCTATATAAGTCATTTCATGTCAAATAAGGATGCGTGCAAAAGTTAACTGCTTAGATTGCTTATGACATCAAAATAAATGTTTTTTTAAAAAGCACGTTTTGGAAAATAAAATTTTAGTTATTAAAGCGTTAATACTTAGTTTTTCTGCTAGTAAAAAATTGTTTAAAGAAAATTTATAATTATTTAAAATTTGACAACAAAAAATGTCATTTTAAAACAATCAAAAGTTAATGTATTTCGTATGTAGAAATAGTTTAAATAACGTTTATTTATGCTACGATATGAAATAAAAACAACTAATGTTTTAGTAGAATCAGCTTTAAAAGTTAAAAAAACATGATAATATTTTAAGAATGATTAAATTTAAAACTAATTTTTGTAGCGGTTATAGTACTTTTCAAAAGTATAGAAAATTTCAACTACTTTAGAATTCTTTTTTTTTTAAGTTTTGTTCTGGTTATAAAAAAATACAACTTATTTATACTTAAAAAGAAAACTTATCCGTTTATGACTAATTACTGTTTCGAGTTTTTTAATAGTTTAAAATTAATCTAATCACATAATTTTTAAAATAATTTTTTTTTCAAGATCAACTAACATTTTTTAGAGTTTAATATTTTTGAACTACATAATTTATAACTAATACAAAACTTGTAATAACATGTTAATTTATTTTACTTTTCTTAGCTTATAAAATCTAATTAATTATTGTAAAATATAAACAAAAAAACATTGATACTTAAAAAAGATTCGAATTTTTCATGCAAATTTGTTCAATATCATTCTCTTCAAAATACTAATAAAACTGATAGTATCAAAAAAGTCGGGAACCGTTCAGTTCCAACCCGAGCACAATTCCCACCCGCACAATTCCCACCCGATCAAATCCAACCCGAATCAAATCCCACCCAAATCAAATCCCACCCGATCATTTCCCACCCGATCATTTACCACCCGATCAAATCCAAACCGAATCAATTCCCACCCGAATCAAATCCCACCCGAGCATTTCCCACCCGAATTAAATCCCACCTGATCAATTCCCACCCGGATCAATTCCCACCCGAATCAAATCCCACCCGATCAATTCCCACCTAAATCAATTCCCACCCGATTAATTCCCACCCAAATCAATTCCCACCCGATCATTTCCCACCCGAATCAATTCCAATCCGCATAATTCCTACCCGGTCAATTCCGACTATATTATGAAACCCGATTATATTTATTCTTGTACGAGTAAAAAATTTTAATGTTTGGAACTCACATTAAAATTTTTGTTTTGTATTTTTGTAAATCATTTGAAATATGAAATTAGTAAGGTAAAAACATTTTTTTTATTTAAGGTAAAATTGTTACTGTTGCTTATTTTATCATGTTTTTAGTTTAGTTTAATGTCAGTTTTGTTTGTTGATAACTACGATAATTAAATAATTACGACTTGCGAGCAACAGAAAGTTGGTCTATTACTTGTAAAATGTTATCATTGTTACTAAAGTTTAATCCATATCAGATTTAAATAATATTTAAGTTTTTAGTATCAGAACCATTTTCTATCATGGTAACTAATTTATATTTAATTAATTTTTTTTTGTACGAGTTGGAACAATTGACATTGACACTTAGTTATATTTTAGTTTTTGTAATTAATTAAAACAACAAAATTTTATAGTAATGTACAGCATAGTTTTCTTTAATTAGAACTTTGGAATTTGAAAGTTATATTAATGCTTATATTATTAAACTCTAGACCTAAATTACTTTTGTTTGTTGATTACTAGATTTTTTTAAGTATTTACGGCCGGCAAGGAAAATTGGCCTATCTTTTGTAAAATGCTTTTACGGCTAATACAATTTAGTCCAAATCAGGTTCAAAGCAAATTCAAGTTTTTTTAGTATCCGAACTACTTTTTATAACAAAGTATTCTACGGTAACTGTTTTATGTTCAATTAAATCTACTTTTGTAACGACTATAGAAATTAATATTGCTTGGCATAATTTTTTTAAGTGCAATTTTTGGATAATATTTTGTTTTATTAAGCTTAATGTTTCATATTTCTTGTTTAAAACAATACTTCCTAAGTTGAATTTAAAAACAATTTTAAGTATTTGATGCCTGCGGCGCGAGTAGCTTATTATAGAAAAATAGGTCTTTTTTTTTAAATATTTGTTATTCAAAAAAGTTCTTATTCAGTTGTTATTCAATTTTTTCTTTAAGTCTTAGCTTTTAAACCAACTAAATTAATTTTGTACTATATCTACCTAAAAATGAGCTTATTTTTATTGTAACTATGAATTTTTTAATTCTAAAACATATGTTTTATTGTTTATGTGAAAATAGATGAGTTAAAAATAAATTTAAACAACTAATAAAAACTTACTGTTACACAAATACTGATGTAAATGTTTAAAATAATACAGGGTAAAATACATTTGTCTTACTGTATAATCTAAAATGAATATAATCTAAATGATGTTTAAATGAATTTTTATCAATTGTCTTTTATGCTATTTTTAAACACCTCCTAAAAAATATTATGATTTAATATCTACCGCCATAGGACTTTTAAAAATTGATTTTTAAATATGTATGTTTAAAGCACTTTTAATAAATTTATCTTCATTAAGAATGAAGTATGAGAATTAACCAAAGGTTTATAATTATATTTATTATTAACCAATTTCTGAAATAAAAGAATTTAATAACGAACAAAAACGAAAACTGACACAGATGCTACAATATTTAAGTTATTGGCTTAATTGCCTTATATAAAAATTGATTCAACTGAATCTATCCCATTAAAGAACTTAAAATTTTTTTAACGTTGGGTTCTACATTTTTAAAACAGCTAAAATATCAACATTATTGAGAATGGAGAGATGAAAAATTGAATATATATTAATAACCAGACAAATTATCAATAAACTTTGTAAACAAAAGAATTTCTGAACTAACAAAAACTTATACATACACTAATAAGTTGAAGTTGTGGGCTTAAATGCCTCTTATAAAAATTTATTCAACTTGATCATAGCATTGATTCGGGTGGGAATTGATAGAGTAGGAATTATTCGGGTGGGAATTGATTCGGATGGGATTTAATCGGGTTGGAATTGATTCGGGTGGGATTTGATCGGGTGGGAATTGATTCGGGTGGGAAATGATCGGGTGGGAGTTGATCGGGTGGGAATTGATTTGGGTGGGAATTTATCCGGGTGGGAATTGATTCGGGTGGGATTTGATCCGGGTGGGAGTTAAGCGAGTGGGAATTAAGCAAGTGGGAATCGTGTGGGTGGGAATTGAGCGCGGGTTTGAAATGTTAGTATACCCAAAAAATCATAGTTAATTAAAACTCTAATTAAGCTTTAAATTGTCAAGATTACTTGTAACGGTTTAGTTAGTATTTTTTTGATAGTATTCCTGTTTAACTTATACTTACCCATTATTGTAAGACAAATATCAATAATTCTTTTTTTCCAACAAATATAAGTATTAAAAAAAATGTACCTTTTTACTTGTATAAAAATATATATTTTAACATCAACAGCTTTGGTTATATAAATGCATTAACTTAGCTCCATAATTAGTTCCATAACTGTAACAACACAACTTACAGATAATTTGCAGCATTATTTTCCTGATAAGCAAATAAAGTATCAATAGTTACAGAACAACACAACCTGATTTTTAATTTCAAATAATGATTTTAGACATAAAAATCTAGGCTATATTGTCAGTCCAACGATAGATGTACAAGAAAATATGATTAGATGAAGATTTATAAGTAAGTTTAAAAACTACACTGTAAAGTTTTAAATGTCTTAGAAAATATTTCCAAAATTTGTTTAATGACTGGTGAAACTTATTAAAAATGAAGTTATTTATTGAAGCTAAATTATCACCAAGGGCGTGGCTAGACTTTTTTCAAAGGGGCGTTCACCATTTTTTTGTTCTTAATTTGCCGCTTAAGTACGCATTTCTTAGGTATGCACTGCAAGTTAAGTACGCAATATTTAGCCGAAAAACTTTGTGTTTAAAATGCTTTTTTTCTGCTTAGAAATAATTAAAAAAACATATAAATAGTAATGGAAAAATATCATATTTTTCATTTATTATACTGTAATAAATTTAGATAAATTAAAACTAAAAGAACCAGAAAAAAGTTACGAACTTATAAGTTATATATCAAAATACAAATCTGTTATTTAAAATAAAAACTTTACAGACATAACTAACTTATTCTATAAAAAATTAACTTCTTTAATAGGAAACAATATTATAAAATAATAAAATTAGAATAAATTTTTATAAATAGAATTTCAATTTTGATTTAAATGTTAGTATGGATGGATTTATTACAAATTTTTCTTTTAAGTTTAAAACTATTTACATTTATATATCTATTTATAATAAAAATTATTTTTTTACAAGTAATTTAATCTATAAAAGTTGAAATTTTACTAAAAAGAATGTTTAGATTTATACAATTAAATTAAAATATCTTTGTAAAAATTAATTCTAGTTTTAATTATTCTATAATATTGTTTCATGATTAAAAAGTTAATTTTTCATAGAGTAAGTTAGTTATGTCTGTAATATTTTTGTTTTAAATAACAGGTTTGAACTTTGAAATACAATTTGTAAGTTCATAAGATTTAAATAAAATTTAAATGTTAGTATAGATCAGGGGTCGGCAGGCAGTTGGTGCTTGCGGGCCAAAATTCAAAATCCCAAAATCTTTGCGGGCCGCAGTTTTAGTTTTAGTGACATTTTAATATTATTTTGTTTTTAGTTTTAGTCACTCTACAGAAAATGTTTACTTTTATTTTTTTTAATATTTATAAATGACTTTTAGCTACACATAGTTTACATTTAAATTAAAAATGTTTATTAAAATAAATTTGCATTGACTAGTATACTTAAGTTTTAATAGAATACTAACTTTCTTAAACACTTAATAAGCTAAACTTTATGTTTTTTTTTACTTACAACCTAACTATCTATAATAACCGATTTTGAAAAACATTTTTAGGATACTTTAACACATTTTTTATACTATGAACCACTTTTTCATATTTTGAAAATATTTACACTTGAAAACAACTTTTTGCGTCTAAAATTTTTCGTTTTCAGTTTTTAAAAAAATCAGTAATTAGTTAATTAAATAAAACTAATACCTATTTGTATTATAGAAAATCTAAAACAAATTCTTTAACATAATTAATGGTCAAATACTTAAATAAAATACATTATTAGTAATTAATTAGTTTTTTTTCATGGTTGCCACTTTAAAAGCAAAAAATTTCTGAGTTATATCAAACCAGCTTAAATTTGTTAAAGTTAAGAAAATTAAAAATTTGCTGTTAATCAAGGATAAATACCTAACTAAAGTATCATCATTAAAAAACAGCACAATATTTAAAAAGACAAGAAAAAAACAATTAGTGAGCTACACTACACATAAAAATATTCTGAGATTTCGAAGATTTATTCAAAGTGTGTGAAATAGATGCTTAAAACACTTGAGTTGTTAGAAAATATCTTTAATAGGTATAAAATAGTCTGAGTTTTTCAAATTTTTAAACTAGCATGTGCGTTTGGCAACGCTGTTTAAAATAAAGTTCAAAAACTAAAGAAATGTTAAAGTTTATTAACAGTAAGTTAATAATATAGCAAAAAAAATCATAATAATCATCTTGAATGAACAATTAAGTTACTTAAATATTTCTAACAAAAATATAAAATTTTATTAAGCCATTAATGAAGTAGAAAAAATTTATTAAGCACTATAGCAATCTTTATCTGCAATAAAAGTATTGTATTTAAAAAGAGTTAATGTGAAATATAAGACAAGCAACAAGAATTAAAAAAACGTTAGTTAGGAGTTTTTGGAGAAACAAAAAAAAATTGCTTAAGTCAGTTCCAACAAAGCACATGATCATTTTCAGTAACTACAGACTGATCAGTAAAATTTTCAAGGCAAATATAAAGTAGAAAGATTAACTACTAAAAATAAGTTATTCTTTAGAATTTTAATTTTTTTTAAAGAATTTGTGTTGGCGGTAGCAAAATATTTTTGTTTATTTCTTCAATAACAACAAGAAGTCGTGTTTAGGAAATGTCTTAAGATTATAAGCCGCATAAATCAAATTTAGACTTTAATAAATCTTTTAATATGAGACAACTGGTACTGGTACAACAAAAACTGTTCATTTAATTCTAGATTCTACTAGAATACCTACAGCCTACTAGAGGTGTTTTTATTAACTATGACATTTTAGAAAATATTCTAGGTTTAGTTCAATGCAAAGCACAACAATAGGCAAAGACATTTTAAAAGCAAAAGTGCGATACAGCAATATAAAGTTTTTTTAATTTCAATTTTTTGCTTCTGTTATCACTATAAAATAAAGTTAAACTGCATAACAATATTTAAAATACTGTTAAGCTACTTTAAATGTGTTTTTTAATAAAAGAATATTTTTATGGTAGATTTTATGTGTCAAAACGAAAACTTAGTACTTTACATGTATAAAACGTTTAAAATTCAAGGTTTTTTCTTTTAATTCTCAAATTCAAGATTATTCTAGTATTTTTAAAGCATAAACTGTAAAATTCAAAGCTTTTCCGGATTTCAAGTTTTTTAACAACACTGATTGTTCACACCTACGTGTATAGAATTAATTAAATAATATTTCAAATTAAATCAGCTACAAGATTTTAAATTTAACATATATTATAATGAAAACGAACACTGTATATCGAACAAAACATACATCATTAGTTTAATTTGCCACTCTTTAAAGCAAAAAAGCCAGCTTGAGTTACAAAAAACTAGTTTGATTTTTAGTATACAAAAGGCAATTCAATCAAAAACTTAAAAAATAATAAATTGGCCTGAGATTTGACGTTTTCAAATAGTCATAATCTAAATACTTTGCAATGTTTGGTTGTTTAATTGCTTGAATTTAAACTATTTTGATTAAAAATGTACAAACTTAATAAATTTACAATACTCAAATCTAGCTTGTTTGAATAGCTATTTCCAAAAAACAGCAACTGTGTATATCAGTATGCAACACATAAAAAATAACTTGATTAACAAAAAAAATTGTTTGTTTATTGAAAATATACACAAGACAAAAACTATTTCAATTTATGTCTTATATATGTTTTATAATGTGGTTGTACACAATTAGATATTACATGTATAAACAACTATCTTAGAAAGTCGCGCATATACTAAACTTAATCTAACTTGGTTAATTAACAAATATTGGTTTAGAATATATGCATCTTTGTACATTGGTGTGCATAGAAATTTATTTAAAGTGCACAGAAAACTTCTAAAAAAATTAAACGTGTCAAAACCAAAATATAATAAACTTAATTTCTTATTACTATGTAGTTTTAACTGTTTTTATGCTCTCTAAAATATAATACTTAGTAAAAAAACATCTATAAAATAGACTTATGAATAAAAAACTTAAAACAAATATCTAAACTGTAAATAAATGACATCGTAGTTAATTTGCTGTTCATTACTTTCGTACAAAATTGTAAAAAATCGTACAAAAACATTTGCATGTAGTTTATTTACTAAATACGTGTTATATAATTAACTTCCTAAAACGAAGCACTTTTAACACTGTTTTTTAGATAATAACTTGCTGTTGTGAGAAGTAAATCGTTATAAAACTGAGATAAAATCTTGATGGAATGCTAATCTGTCTTTTCACGTTTTTAAGCTAAAGTAGTAAAGTCTTTTAGTTCTTTTTGAATGTTATACAGGAACTAAAACGAGATAAACCAAATTAAACCAAATAACAATAAAAAAAAACTAAAATATATTTGTGCTCAGCGGGCCACATTTACATGCTCGCGGGCCGCAAGATTTTTTTTCGAGGGCCGCATTCCATTCAAAAAAATAACGTGCTCGCGGGCCGCAGATTTATCCTTCGAGGGCCACATTTGGCCCGCGGGCCGCAGTTTGCCGACACCTGGTGTAGATGGAGTTTTTACAAATTTTTCTTTTAAATTTTAAACTCTATACATTTATATATCTATTTATAATAGAAATATTTTTTTAAAAGTAATTTAATCTATAAAAATTTAAATTTCACTAAAAAATGTTTAGACTTATACAATTAAATTAGAATATCTTTAAACTTTTTTTAAATGTTTGCCTGATGGTGCAGGGATTCTAATGATGGTTTTGAAATCACTTTGAGTTGAAAATATTAAAAAATTAAGAATCAAGTTTGTGGCCAACAGATGTACAAAAATAAAACAACTTAAATAAAGATTTTAAGTACCATTAAACGATAAATATTAAATTGCCAGGTGGTGTAGTTGTCTAAAGATGATTTTGAAACTCTTGAGTTGAACTTTTGAAGGTTTAAACCCAGTTGGTTGACACATAAACAAACAATATAAATGTTTAAGTACAAACACAACATTATTATATAACAACATAACACAAATGCTTCACACAAAAATATTTTATACAATAAACTAAGTAAAATAAAACTTTGGTGATTATATAGGACATTTTTTAAGTAAAATTGTACTAACTAGTTAAAAAACAATACTTAATCAAAAGTTGTTTACACTAATTAACAATTTATAATGAAAACTAAGAGCATCTTAGTAAAAAGTTTCCTGGAAAAAAATGCTTCTTTAAAACTTTTACCTATTATGACGTCACAATTAAAATTTTATTTAAAATCGATTTCACCTGGGCAAAACCGTGTATTTTTTGTAACTGCAACTTTTTAATCTTTTAGTGTTATAAATTCAACATTCATTATTCAAAGTTTATTAAATAACCAAAACAAAGTCAATAAACAACGTTTTTAGTGATATTCTATGAATCTTTTTTTTTTCAGGGGGTTCACAGGAAACAGGAAACCAGTCAAAACACGCCCCTGGGCTACACTACATTTTTTTTTATGATAACAAAAATTAGTAATTATTTTTTTGTCACAACATTTTGCTTAAATCAAAAAGTAATTTAATCAAATAATGATATATATCGAAGTTAATTTTGAACGAAGAACATAATAGATTAATTGATTACTTAAAGATTTAAAATTATCAAAGCTTGTGCTTATTTTCTAACTTTTTAGATGTTACTTGATAAAATTTAACTACTCTCTCACAAAAGTCTACTTCTAAATTGAAGTTTTAAATACCTTAACGGTTTACATATTTATCAATTCACGATTTTTATCATAAAACAATGTTTCACTTAATTACTGAATGAAATTAATGAGATTCTAAGTTATAATAAAATTGTTACTTAAATAGACTGTAATAAGCTAAAAGCATACACAACCTAATTTTTTTTAATTTTCGAAAAAACTAACTTTATTTTAACACGTCTATTATTTGAAACGGTAATTGACGAAGCTAGTCATTTTTAGTTAATATTCGTTTATTTAAAGCATTGTAAGTTTTTAATAATAATAAAAAACAAACAAAGAGCTATTTAACGGAATAAGTGTTTCGTAAAACTTTTTTAAACTACAGTTAGCTACAAGCAACATATGTAAAATCAAAGAGCTATTTAACGGAATAAGTATTTCTGAACCTATTTATAACTATAGTTAGCTACAAGCAACATATGTAAAAACAAACAGTAAATATAAACAATTATATTAATAACTTATTTAATGATAAACTAAAATAAAGAAAAGTAGTTATAATAGACTAAAACAGTTTAATAGCGAATACTTTTTAGGTAAAAATTACTACAATGTTTAATAACTACAAATTCTGAAAGAAATGTTAAATATATATATTTTTTAATTTTTTTTTATTTAACATAAAATAAATAAAAACAAAAAATAATTATCGTAGAGAAAAAAAATATATTTGTGTCTAACACTTTTTTACTTTAAAAAGTTTGAAGTTGGTTTTTTAAATAGTCTAAACTTGGTTTCGCTGACTTATTTTTAAAAACATTAAACCTTTTATAAAGAAAAAACAATTGCACAAGATTAAAAACAAATACGGTTGACTCAAACCATTTAAAAATAATCCAACTCAAAAGCTCAGGAAATCGTACAAACTTTCGATCTCTTCGGCTCGCTGATGACCCTCTCGAGATTCTTGATCTTGTCGTTCATCTGCTTGGCTTCGCTCTTCAGCAAACCCTGCAAGCTCTTCTCTCTCTCTTCCAGGCTCCTCTCCACGAATCCCCGCAACTCCTTCTCGGCGCTCTTCACCCCGCCCAGCGACGACGACTCGCAAGCCTCCACCCGCGACATGAACTTTGACTCCAAACTTTTCGTCCGCTCGGCGACGCTGTTCATCATCTCGTCGAGGTTCTTGTGCGAGTCGTCGATGCCGATGGTGAAGTCGGTCTGCACTGCCTCCCGCACCGCCGCCACCTTCACCGTCGTCTCCCTCCGCACCGCCTCCACCCACCTCCTCCTCCCTCCCTCCACGATCTCCTCCAGCTCCTTCTGCATCTCCTTCTGCACCTGAAGTTGAGGGGAAAAATGGGGATTTTAAGAGAAAACAAGCTAAATGAAGGTCTAGAGGTTGTGTTTTCACTGATCAGTCTGAAGCCTGTGTCTTTAATCTTAAAATTTTTGTAAAGTTACAAGTTTGGAAAGTTTTATGAAAAGTTTATGATTTTTTTTAAATCCAAGTTAATAAAGGCTAAGTTTTGTAGCTTGGAACCGTAACTTTATGCAGTAAAAGTAATTGTATGTTTTAATTTTTACTACTATTTTACTGTTTTAGTAAACTATTATCACTTTTAAATAAATAAGGAATAAAGACAAACCAACGACTGAACTAATGAAACTATAAATATTTTTTTTTAGTAGATACTTGAAAAACTTTTATAAAGTAGCACCATTATAACAACAACATAAGTTCAAGGTATAAAAAAATAATTTAACGAAAAAATCTTTGTTTAACTTGATCTGATCTTATTTGCCAAACAATAACTCTGTATGTATTGTAATATATTTTCTTATAGTTTAAAAAGAAGTACGCTATACTTTCCATTTGTCTTAAATAAAACAACAGATATTAATATAAATAATTGTTAAAAAAAATTTCTATAGTTATTTATATTTAACTTTACATAACTTTTTTCAAGGTTGTTTATAAAAACTTTTATATGGAAAGTGTAGTTATGAATTATTAAGTGAAAAGTAGTTTGTAAGCTTATATTTAAACAAAGTCAAGGTTGTTTACAGTTACATAAGAGAGTCCTAGTAAATTATTACTATTTAATTTAAATTATAAAATATTTAAAATATTAATATTAAATTTAAATATTTATATTAATTTTTTTTTTATATACCTACAAGTTCATTATATTTGTATTTTATATTTATTTAATCGATTATACGTTATATAGATACTATTAAAAAGAGTTAATAGTAAAAGTTTTACTTCACAAAACTTCATTATATAATAAAAATAAATTTTGATACTTACATAGCAGTTGGTATAATTTTATCTAATAAAGTATAATTAAGTAGTATAACTTTGTTTAGCAACCTCTGTTTTAAAGTTCTATTTTAAAATTTACAAAGATCAATGCTCCTAAACTTTCATCATTTTACCATAAGAACTGTTTAATTTTCAAATAAAAGAACCCAACAAAGTAAAATAATTTTCTTCCTTAATTGATGTTTTATGATTTAAGTTACTGTTTACTTAAATTACATTTGGAAGTTACACTTTAGTAATGTTTCTGTGGTTGAAAGTTTAAACGATTTTTTAGGTAAACACGATTTGATCAAGACAACAAATAACTAAAAATTAGCTTTAACTATAGTTAAAACTAGTTTTGTTATAACATGTTTTTCTTAAGTAATAAGTAGAAAACAATTAAGCTACTGTAATTGCAGCTTTAAAATAAAAACATTACTTCAAATAATTCTAAAGTAAATTATACATCAAAACATATGTTCTCGTTTTATAAAAAAGCACGTGTCTAAGCATACAGAAATTTTTAGCCATTTTTGAAAATATGGTGTTTTGAATAGAATGAAATTTATATAACTAGCATTTAATTTTTTTTAAGCGTTTAATGTTTCCAAATAACAATTTATATACCAAACTACTTTAACAGTGATTAAAAAATAATTATAACATCACAAACTATCTTAAGCTCAGCATTCATTGTCTCTCTGAAATCGCTCTTGAATTTTTCTTGCATTTTTTCAGCAAACGTCATCAACGCTTCATCGCTCTTCATTTTATCAATTTCATCTCGGACGTCATTTTCTATTCGCTGTAAGTCTTCTTTCAGCTCTTCTGAAGATTGAGTTTGTTTTTTATAGTTGTTTAATACAACTACGAAACCTTGTATGACAAATCATTTAAGTTGTATGTTTGTATAGTTATTGTGTATAATTATGAACTATATAGTACACTTTATACATAGAACGTTTAAAACACCTTTTATGCTTACTTAAAAGATAATCATATCATTTATTAAATTAGTACAATTATGATTTCATAAATAAAAGATAAAAATGGTATGTGATACATCAATATTAATGTGATACATTAACTATACTAGTTTTTAAATTTAAAATATTCTTACTAAACAACAAATTAAAATGTTTGACATTTGTAGGTTTTAGTGTTTAATAATTTAAGTTTAACTTCAGCAAAATTTTGTTGAATTTTTTACCTTCTTTTTTAATTAAAAAAATTATTTTAACCCTTCAAAGCAGGTTTTTCGCTGAATATTTTATTTTTGATTTCTTCGTCCAAATTCTTAGTGGTTTTGTCAACAACTGCTTGTACTTGCATTAGAATTTGTAATCTTGCTTCCTCATCTTTTTTATCCATGTCACGAGAGCTATATAAGATTATTTGACATAATAAAAGTATACATAATGTAAAACACTATACTATTTTTATATTATTGTGTACAAAAAAGGCACTCTACCTTGATAAAAATTTGTATTTTGTTTGAATATAGTTTTTTTTATAAATGTGTATTATGAAATAGTTTTAAAATGCATGCGTAAATGCATCTACAATTGACTAGTGCAAAATATTTTTGCATCAATTCCAAATATTTAACATTTGATTTGTATACTTCTGGATATACTTACTTTTGAATTTAATTTCAGTTTAGGCTAGAACTTAAGGTTAAAACTAAGATAAGGTTTAAATATTTGGCATAGTTGCGAATGAACGGATATTAATCACAAAAATTTATTAAATAATTACGCTTTTAAACTAAGTTATATGTAAGTAGCATTCGGATTAAGAAATTTTCTACTAAAGATTTACAATAGGTTTTTGAAACACTTTAATATTATTTTTCAATACTTAACTCAGCAATTTTTTACAGTCTTTAACAACCTATACGTGTTTTATTAGTTATTAGATATAGAAGCTGCATTCGTTTGTAGAGTATACATGTGTGCAAACTGTAATGAAAAATTTATGTGCAAGTAGGTAAGTAGTAATTTATTTTAAAACTACGTGATAACTTTAAACTTTTTACATTGTTTTCTGTTAAGGTAAACAATGTTTAATCAAAGTTTTAAAGTGTCGTTAGAATACTTTACTTTAAAAACTGTTAGTTTAAGTGAAATGTATCTTATTGATTTCACAAACTAAAAATAAAGGATAAAAAAGGAAAAATTAAATTATTTTGGATTAAAAAAAATCAACAGTTACCACACTAGTTTGAATTTATGTGTATGGCTAAATAAAAACATAAAACGCTAATTATTAAGACTAAAAAATGTTTTTGTAATGTTTGTTTTTATGATGAAAAACTGTTCTATTTCATACTTGTTATAAATTAATATTTTACTAAAACTTGTACCTTAAATTCATGTCAAACTTACAGCTACTTACTTTTTTAAATATTTGTTTGAAGAAGAACGGTTTCCTTGAAATGAGCTTGTTCCAGCATTTGGTCTCCAAAACCCTCTTCGAAAAATAAATTAGTTTATAGACTAAATTTACTTCAATTAGAAGTAAACAAAAATAGATTAGAAAAATTCATAACTTAGTATTTAAAAAAATCTAGTATTTCTTAACATGCTTTTTCAAAATTTAAAACACTTTTAAGCAGTGCTATAAAAATATTTTAAATTAAAAGCTATGATAGTTACCAAAAAAAAAAAAAGAATATATCAGGAATAAGATAATCATTTAAAATATTTGTTTATAATAATTGGTAGTTTTTGCTTTCTAGTATATTCAAGCATCTATAGTTACATAGTATTATTTATTGATTTTAAGAAAATACTTGTTAAAATAATAATAACTAAATGACTTATTCTGCGAAAGAATCCTGAACAAGTAAAACTAAAGACTTGATCTAAAAATTATATTTTCTACGAAGAACAAATATCAAAAACGGTGACGAGGAACACTAACCCTTTAAATTTTTGGTAAAAAATACAGAACACTTTGATTAGCTACTTAGAAATTGAAAGCAATTTGGTTTTTTTAGAAATGATTTCAATCAAACTATTTGGCTTTTCATATTAAAAACTTGACGACTTTATTAATAAGTTCAGTAGTTATAACATAAAGTTGTATACCTTATGATTAAACTATTAAAAACCGCTTTAAAAATTGCTCCTGGTTATGCAAAGCTAAGTACAAATTATTTAATGTTTTAAAATTTATAAACAATTTAAATTTTTTAAGGTCCCTGTATAAAAGAATGCATATCTAAAAAACAATTTTATAAATTATCGTTAAAAAAGCTTAAATTAAGAGTTCTGTTTATAAAATTTAAACTGACTTTACGGACTGATATACAGCTAAAACCGTTTAAAATGTTAAACGAAATATTTAAAAACTAACTTTTCTTGTTCTTTTTGTAAACTTTTAACTCCTAAGTATCTCGACTTTTGCAACAAATTTGGTTTTAAATGTCTTGGCTGTGTTAGACTGCAATTTGCACCTTTTCTGTTGAAAATTTCATCCTTTTCTAGAGTTCTTTGCCTTCTTAAACTATAATTTCTGCTATTTTGACGTGACGAATTGCCGTTTGCACTATAAAACCGATAACAAGTCATTAATTTTTAAATAAGCAATTTTTAAAAAAATAATTTATTTTCTGCTTTACCTCGACGGTCGGTTTTGTTTCATTCGAACTAAGAACAGTGTTAACCTTTTTTTTTTGAAAAATAACAATCCAAACTAATAAAAATAGCTTATAGTTATGATTTAAAATTAAAGTTTTTTTTACTTAACTAAAATATTAATTTTTTTACTGTAACTTAACATAATACTTTGCTTTACTTCTAAAGGTTAAAGTTTTGTATTACTGTGAAAGTTTTATTTTCTTTTAAAAGTTTTTTAGTTGTGACAAAAAACTACAAAAGATACCATCGCAACAGTATAAATTATTCATGGGAAAATTAAACAATTTACTGAAAAAATTAGTAAGACGAAACTATTAGCTAAATTTTCAAAGTTTGAAAAAAAATTAACGCAATAAAAAAAAAACTATGCAAAGGAATTTTATAATGAAAAAGAAAACTTTTAATCTTAGATTCATATTCATAACTTAATTGAAGACTTAAAAAAAGTTAGACCATTAATTTATTTAATTTTAAAACTTAATTAAGCTTGATTAACTATATATAAGTTGTATCTTTCAAAAAACAAAAGAAGTAATCACTAATTAAAATTCGGGCACCTCTCTCTAATGCTCCTCAGCTAGATTTTATTGACAAAATTTTTCAAAAAACATATATATTTTATGCTTTAGTAAGATCTGTAATCATATCTGTATGCTTTATTTAAATACAAACAAAGTAAAACAGTTTTCAAAATGACTAATTTTGTGTATAAAAATATAAGGAAGAGGTTTTTTAGAACAAAATATTGTTTCTTTTGAAAGAGCTTTATGTTAGAGTAAAGTGAAAAACTGTTAAGAGTTTTGTATACTTTTTTCAATATATTAAATGTTATACTTATCAAATGGTAAATTATTAATATAAAAAATTTCAAAATGAACGTAAACAATTCTAGATAAATTAAGAAAAAAGTAGTAGTTGTGTGCATATAAAAAAAGTCGTTGTGTTTAATTAAAATTTGAATAGTATTTTTTTTTTGAAAAACTACTTAAACAAGTAACGTTTAGCTTTTAAAAAACTTTATTTAGTTAACTGTTTGAATGTTTTTAATATTTATTTTCGTTTAGTAGTACAAAAAGTACTTTTTAGAGAAAAAGTAAATCTAAGCTTTTATTATTTGAATTTAGCATCTAGTAATCCTCTAGATCAGCAGTTCTTAAACTTCTTTTTATGTTTTACCTTTTTTTGGATAGTTATTACCGAGTTAACTACTAATATACAAAATGATGTTTAATTTTGAGAAAAAAAAAACTAGATTTTTTAAACTTTAAGCTTATTAAACATAAAAATCGAAAGTTTAAGTAGTTTATTTAATTAAAAACATTAAAGTTACATACTAACTTATAAATAAGAAAACAATTAATTAAAATAAATTTACATAACTTGTAATAAAGAAAATTTGGCTCTAAGGGTAAATTTACCCCAGGTTAAGAATCGCTGCTCTAGATAATACCGATATCTGACAGATTTGTAGTCTTACCTGGTATAAAAAGTTCTTGAATGATTTATAAAATAACATTAGCACAACTTTTTTAATAGTATTTTAATAATACAAAAGTAAGTTTTATACGGAATAAAATGTATATACTCAGGCCGGATTCAGCAGCTTTTTATGAAAAACAAGCCAAATTTACAAATCTTTGTGGGCCAAATGTAATTCATATAAACTGATAACAAACAACGCTTTTAAAGACGACTAAAATTAATACTTTTTAAGAAAAAGGCAGTTTAAGTTTTTGATGCTTTTTTTCATTATTACTTTCTTGAATTATATTTAAATTAAAAAACTTTTAAGTTTAATAAAATTGTAAAAGTTAAATTATTTTCTAAAACTAGTTTTATATCTGAAAAATAGTTATAACTAAAATGACCAAGTATAATAAAACTTTGCTGTACTTTCATAAAAAATTAAGACTTGTATACTGACCTAAAAGAATTTATCTGTAGAGAAAAATAAAAGGTACCCAAATTCTAAGCTATCGCTATTTGTATATCAATATAAAGGCATCTCATTAGATTAAAAATATTTTTTTTAACTCTATAGTTCTTAAATTTTTGATTTATTGTAAAAAATTATTACTAATGAATACCATTTAAAATTTCTAATGCTTTATAGGTAAAAATTTTTAGTTTTTATTCAGTATTTTAGAGACGGTTTTACATATAAAAAAATAACTACTTTATCAGTGAAATAACTATAAAATTTAAATTAGGCCAAACATCATGTAGAAAATTATTAAAAATTAAAGTTTTTTAGTATTTATTTACATAGTTACTTTAAATAAACACTGGTTAAAAAAAAATAAAATGAAAACTTTTAGAATTAATTTTACTATTATACATTAACTTTTAGACTTTTTAAAACACTTGTTTATAAAAAAACTTACGCTGGTTTCCATTTCAAGTACTTTCAAATAAATAAACACTAGTAAGAATACTGTAATTAAAGTGCTTTAGAATAATTTACATTTGTTTTAAAAAATATTATTTGAATAATTTATTTTTAACAATTTTTTTTAAATAAATATAACACTACACTTTAATATTAATTTTTTTTTCATGTTATGTTGCATTTAGTTTCTGGTCTTTATTAAGTCGTCAAAAATTTTAAAATTTAACAGCTAATATTAGAGCAAATACTAAATTTTTGCTTTATATTAAATCAATTTGCTGTTTTCTATTAACGATAAACTGTTCAACTATTTTTTACAAGTTTTGTTTGTCAATTAATTACCAATAAATAAGATTTATTCGAGCATATGAAGTTTATACAAATAATAAAAAGTAAGTGCGTATGTTCTCAAAAATTTTTTATAACACTTTGATCAGCTTGTGTGTGAACAAGATTTATTTGTAGTGCATTGAAGTACTTGCTTACAAGATTTTTGGGTAAAAAAAAACAAATGTTTTTTTTGAATATTTTATTACACTTTGATCCGGGTATGAAAATAAAAGAGGCGAAAATCGATTGCAACGTGACGTTGTTTTAGCTGTTGCGCGGCAGTCTGCCGAACAGTCAACAGCAATTATCTTAACTATGATGTCTAACTGCCGACTCACAAGATGAAATTAAACCTGTCCAATTTTGTTAGATTAAAAACAAGCAAAAATTCCGAAATTAAATAGCATAATATTTAGCTTAATATTGCCCAGTATTCAAATTAATCTTGTGTTTGCAGCTATTTATTTTTTCTAAAAGACATATGGAGTTTTTGATGACAAGCCTTACAAATTTTGCTGCATGAATTTGTTTTTGTTGTTATTATATTAGAGACTTGAAATACTACTGTACATTATTACAAGAAAATAAAAACAAAACATATAATACAGACAAAACTAAAAAAATTTTTCAAACACAGGACATCGATCAAAATTTTTTATCGAAATAATTTGTAGGTAGGTTTCGTCATACTTTGTTAATGAAAATAAAAATACTTTGTTAAAAAAATTTCAAGATTCATTTTTTTAGAAATATATTATATTTTTAAAAGCTCACAGAATTTTACTTTATTTGTGTAATAATAATCAATATAATAAAAACCACATATTTTTAACTTTAACTTTGTGGTCTTTTTAGTAAAAAAATAATAAAACAATTTAACGGGTACGTACTTTAATTATAGAGAAGATTTTTAACTTCATGACTAATTTCTTATAACATTAACCCTGTATTTGATTAATTGATTTCATATATGTTTAAGAACATTTCTTATTTAAACGGCAAGTATATCCATAGCGTTTTTCTTATTATTTATAACTTAGCTTCCTACCTGCCTTAATTTTTTCTATTAATTACTTGATTTTTTTATAAGTAGTTTTTTTATAAATGACATGAAACGAGTAAGAGTTTTTGTTGAAACTTATAAATTAAACTCTTTAAGTTTTTTAGTTAATCGTTAAAATTTCTTAGAAAAATATTTATTAATTAAAACCACTCGAGTTTAAAATAAAAGAAACAGTGTTTAAATTTAACGTACAAAAGTTTAACTTTATTAGGTATAAACGTTAAATAAATAACCTTTTAAAGACACATCTTATTTAATTTACTTTTGGAAATTATCCAAAACGGGTAAATTTAATTTAGATATATTTTATCAACTTACGTAAAAATCAACGCATTAGAATTTATTTAAAAAACAAAAATTACCTTTGATAGACTTATGTAGCTAAAATAACCGATTAACAGAAAATATCAAAGCTTTTCAATTCAAAAAAGTTCAACAGTGTTGATATTTAAGATAAGTAGAAAATATATTTAAAAGCTAAGTAAGTTCGTTTAAAGATTAAAATTTACTTATATTTATTTATTACCTTATAATTTAATGCTATTAAGGCCAACTATTAAATTAAGAAGTTATAAGCTAATTTATTTAAAAACTGTATTTTCTTAATGGTAGCAAAAATTTACAGAAAATATACTTAAAATTGTATGTAAGCTTAATAGGCCATAGATAACACAATTAGTTCACCAAATTATACTAACCTAACCATCTACAACAGTTAAAAGGACTCGAAGAAATTATCTGTGACTAAAAGCATTGATTAGCGAAATTTCGTAACAATCTGCTGTAACGTGCAAGGTATGTCATAACTGTTACATCACAATCAATCAGCGTCACCAAAACGCTGCAAGTTCCTGGTTAAAAAATTGATTGTTCTCGCCTAGCAGAAATATATCGCTTCATCTTCAGCATGAGAACTTAAACGATGAAAAAAAAGATTTTTCGTATAAAACTGGCTGGCAGAGACAAAAATCGTTTGCATTTGCGTTGGTTCTAAATCAAATGTGTTATGTATTTTTAAGTTGTAATGAAAAATTTATTAAATTCAATAAAGTTTAGGTCTCTTCGGACTTTAGTTATTTTGTAGTTTTATAACTTTTTTTTAATAGAAATTTTACTTATAACTTTCTTATTACTAAAGAATCGTCATGACAAGTACATTTAGAAGCGGGTATGCATTGCTAGTAACATCTTTAGGTAAGTTTTCTAGTAAAATAGTTGTTTGTAAATGTTTTACAACAAACAATAGTTAGTGAAATTTAAGAATATAACTACTTGTACAGTAATAACATTAATTGCTAACACAAACTATTTTATTTAAATATAGAAGTCGTAATTTGAGCTGTTTGCGAATTAATTTAATTGCTTATCTAACACAAAAAGTTTAATTTTGTCATACTTGTATTAAATAGTTTAAATAAGAATTATTTCAAAACTAATTAAATATATTTTGTTTAAGGAATAGTGACTGCTTTTTAAATAATTTAAAATACTTTTTGAGATTTAAAGACGTAACCACAATAAAAAACTAATAACGTTTAGCAACAGTTAAATAAATCAAGTTCGTTATGTATAAAACTTACTGATGTTTAAATTAGGTGTCTTTTATAATTTTATTTAGCAGCAAAAATAATTATGTTAATAAATAACTGTTAATCCGTGTACATTTAGTCGAATATACATAATTACTTAGTTGCTAGTTTTCCTGCACAAACTGAAGAAGTTAAGGATTAGTTGTACACAGAGTTTGCACACTTTTTAAGACTTTTTTTTGCAGTTGTGTTGCTTAATAAAAAAATGTTACACCTTTAACCTATTTTGGTTAATATGGTTATATCTTAGTGAATAATAACTTATTTTTTAGGCAATAAATTATCTTAAGTTTGTAAATTTATAATTTTTACAAATTAAATCGTAAACAATATAATCTTTAAATTTCTTTATTTTACTTTGTCAATTTATTACAAAAATTAATGCTTTAAAAGTACATTCTAAATTATTTTAAAATTTTCTCCAACGGTTTAAGAGCTAAAGTGATTTAATTTTAGGCGTTTTTATAAAAAGTATTTTAATATTTACTTCTTGTTTTATTAGCTTATGTTTAGCTTTTTTACGTTTAAAAATAGTAAAATTTAGTAATTTTAACAAGAACAACAAAATTAAAATATATTTATACTTTAATAAAGTATTTTTTTTATTACAAAACTGTTTAATGTTAAATAGAGACTATTTTTATTTACTCTAAATCGCTCTATTTGTAATTTTTCATTTTCATTTTTACTTTTACCAAAGAACATTTTAGATAAATTTACAACATTAAAACCATACACTTATACAAATTAACTTTTTTTTCAATAAACTCGTTTACTTAAATTACGAATTATAAGAATAAGCCTAAATAAAATAATAATTTATAAGAATAAAGTTTTTTATGTTTAAATTATTTGAGTTTTTAGAAACAGTTGAAATATAATGTATAGTTAAAACAAAGTTTGCTTTGTACGAACTAAAATTAGAATTGAAAACGTAAACTTAATAATATAACCACGGATGCCCTTGCTTTTATCTTTTGATTTTAGTTAATATAAACAAAGTTGGCTTGTTTAAAAATGAGTTTACTTTAATTACACGCTTCAACAAAAATTAATCTGAAAAAAATCTTATTTAGAAGAAAATTTTCATAACGGAAATGTTTTGTAAACAAAGTTATATAATATGTAGGGCATCGCATATTAATATATATTTATGTTTTTACGAGGTAGGAGGGAAAAATATTGATTAAAGTTAAAATCCATACAACGATTCTTTATCGAAAAAATAACTTTATGTAATGTTATGTGACTTAAATTTGTATTATAACCGCAAATTATTAATTTTTCATGAACCCAAAACAAATAAGAAAATATTTAATATCAAGTGTTATGTAAAATATAATTGTCGTTTGTTGTGTATACACAAGTAAACATGAGTCGAGCAATCATAAGTAGTTTGTAAAAATTATTGTTTATTTACAAATTTATTTGATTGAAATATATTTATTTTATCTTAGAAAAGCTGTGCGAATTAAGCTGTATAGTTGATATGTCGATAACTAGTGTACTTCTGTTGAGTAAAAATAAAACAGGTTTTATTATTGCTTTATTTAGATTTACTTGTTTAAAAGAAAAAAATATGGCGCCATATTTTTACTTAGTAAGGTAAGCAAAAGCAAGTATTTTGGTGTTCAATAGAATAAATAGTTCATATGCTGTAAGATTATTGGATTTTGAATACAGTTATAATTAACTATAGATAAAGATCTCAACTATTTGAGTTGTTCAGTGTTTATAGTTTTTTCATATACTTTGAAAAAATAAAGCTAAGTTTTGTACAACTGAAACGAAAGTTTTCTACATTGTTTTTCAGCTTTTAGCAATAAAATTAATTTACTCATAAAAATGAACTTATTATTTCATTTTTAATAAAACATTTAAAAAATAAACAAACCTAACATTAATATATCAACATTTATTTTCAAATATAAATTCATCTCTTCGCTGAGTAAAAAGTTGTTTTAGTTACAGCTGATCATGGTTTACCCATTCATTGTTAAATTTACCAATCAAAATTTCAAAGCATGTTCGAAAAGCAATAAAACAAACTTTTAACTTTAGCTGCCATGTGCACAGTGGGCTATCTGCTGGTTTTGTACATCTTCTACAAGAAGCCACGCCTCTTGTCGAGCAATTTGCTCATTCTCTCACTAGGTGTCAGCGACGCCTTCATCATCCTCAGATGCATCAGAACCGTCTTCTCCTGCTTGCAAATATGGACGCTGAACGAAGCTGCATGTCAGGTTAAACTAGAACGTTACTGCTTGAGTTAATTGCTTGTTAGAACACATATAAAACAAAGCTTTAAAAATTGTTTTAAAAAAGTGATGAATAATTATTTTTGAAATAAAAAATAAGTTAGAACATCGTGTGATAAAATGATTATTTTAGGATGATGCTTTTATAGCGATGGCATTCACGCTCATCAGTATTTCTACTGCCGCCGCAATAAGCGAAGAAAAATACCAGGCTGCATGCAACTCAAACAGTTGGTTTTACTAGAACCTGTTTAATAAACTTTTTATTTTTAAAATATAATGAATTTAAATTTATACCGTCTAACAATAAAGTTTAAGTAGTCGTTTACAGTAAATGCCGAGCATAAAAACTATATCAATAAACAATCTATTTGTGAAATAAAAATTTTACTTATTTTACTGTAAGAATTGTATTTAACTGATAAGTTGTTTTTTGTTTCATTTTTTTGAAAGTATATAGATAAAATTTTTAATCCGAAAAAAAAAATTTAGACCGATCTTCGTCGTTTTTTACCATCATGAAAACTTGGTTGGTGGGCATATTCTTTGCAACGCTTCCTCTCTACGGAATTTCATCTTACAGTTTCGAAACTGACGATCCCGAGCTGCAGCTCTCCTGTCTTCTCGACTTCCGCAAACGATCTGTGTAAGCTTAAATTAATTGTTTAACTTTATCGCTAAGTTATTTATTATTTTTTCATGTTACTTATTTGTTAGTTATAACAAAAAACTTAAATAATATGTTATATATTTAACTATTTTTTGTTAATTATTAGGTTAAAAGTTTTTAATCTTAAAAGTATTCTTTTGTTTCAAAAACAGGATAGGAACAGTTTACATCACGACTATCTTTGCTGTTTTCATGATCCGCCCATTGTACGAGATCTTCACTAACTACAAACGCGCAAGTGAACTTACCAGTGTTGCCAAAACTCAGTCTGTTACCTTTCAAGTTAGACTTTGTTTTACGTTTCTGCTTTTCCTAAAAACTACTAAGACATGAATACTTGTTTAAGCTGTTTTAATCTTAATATCTGATATTCTTTATATGACAAAAAGATTGATAACATAAGTTTAATTACTTTATTATACTCAAACTAAAAAGCATACTTCAAAAAGACTTTTTTTGTTTTAAAATGCTCGATATAACAGTTGTAAATTAGTAATACGGTATTCCTAAACTAATACAACATTTTTGTTTAAATCAACAACTTAAAAGTTAGATTAGTAAATTAAAGAAACTAAAGTACTTTTTAAGGTTTTAATAACGTTTAATATTTTTATTAGACAATATATGTTGAGACATTATTGTCAAAAGTTTTATAATGACTTGCAGGCACATAAACTGATTCCACTTCAAATGGTCGTGTCGTTGGCTCCATACGCATCTTTTGCCTTTCTCACATCATTCGGTATCATCAGCCAGCCCAACTGGTACTTCTACTCCGTTATCAACAATGTAAGTTTACCATAAGTTTTCAAAGAAGATTTTGGATAAATTTGTTGATTTCAGTTGTTTATCTCAAGTTTATTAAGTTTTTTAATAGTCTTGTATAAAAACATATTTTATACTTTAGAACAAATTTAGTTTAAAAAAACTAGAGCACAAAAAGTATTTTAATCAATAAAAAAAAAAAACAATATGAAATACATATTTTTCTAAAATTTCTCACTGTATTTTAGATTATGGCAAAGATCTTCATTGCAACAAATCCATTTGTATACATATTGAGCGACCCTGAACTAAACCTTGCTTTTAAACAAATGATTGGGCTCAAACAAGAAGATGCTAAAGAAAGTTCAAAGAATAACTAAACCTTATAAGGGATATTCGTATAGTTGCTATAAAATTCAAAAGTATATTTGCTTGTTCGTGTAATTAAACTTTGTACGAAAAAAATGTATAGGTAAAATTTCCTTACTTTTTGATTATTTATACTTGATACCTTTTAAACTCTCCATGCTATCTTAATTTTGTAGCAATTAGAAAAACCTGGTGGTAGTGCTAGCGCTTAGTAGCGGTTAAAGTTTTGCTGGTGAAAAGTATATGATACTATTAAAACATAGATTACAATTTGGGTTAATAGGTATTATGTTATTTTTTTGTAACAAAAGCTATGTCATATCTTCTTTTTTGTTGTAGTTAACTATATTATTAGTGCTTTGTACTTGTAAATATGCTTTAGGTGTTGCTTTGTATCTTTGAATTCGCTTTATTATGCTTAATAAAACTTATTAAAGTAAAAACTACAAGTAAAAGTTTGTTAAACTCGTTGTAAATAGTAATCATATCAGTCTTGCTCGATTCTATTTTAAATATTTTTTAGTTATTAAATAAATTGTGTCATACTTTTTGTTGAATTAAAAAGCAAAAAAAGTACTAAGAAATAAAAACACATAATAAAAAGTTTTAACCGATAAAACAGCATATATTTTAAAATGGACATAAATGTTTTATTTAAATACCTACAGTCAACGATAAAAATAACTCTTAACACGTTTAATACTTTACTTGAAAAATAAAAAGCGTTGTAAATAGTTTTGTTTTAAAACTTTACATTTCCTAAGAGTATTTAAAAACCCTAAAGGTAAAATTAACAGTTTTTAATTATAACTATGGTCTACATAAACTAACTTTTAATAATTGACTGAAAAGATATAAATTAGATTATAAATACAATTACACACGTAAATTTAAGTTAAGTTTGTTATTAAAATATCTATAATTAATTGTTCGCAGTATTTTGTTACTAACAAAGATAATTGAAGTACTGTAAAGAAACTTATACTTGCAAAAAGTGCACTTACAACAAAAAATTAATAAGTTATATATTTGCACTCACTATATAGGGTAACTTGTTAACTAGAAGAATACTTAACAGTAGGTCGTTTTATAATTAGTTATATTTTAAAAATTATAGTATGGTATACCATTACTTTTTATACTTTTTAGTTTCAAAGTTATTAGAATATTTATTGTTCTATATTATAATTTTTCAATAATGTGTTAATGTTTCAATAAAACTTTTAACAAATGGTCAAAAACAATTTTAAGTCATAGAATCTATAACTTAAAATAGTTTTTGACCATTTGTTAAAAGTTTTATTGATAAAATGACACAAATAATAATTTTTTGTTTACCATTACTACTCATAATTCTAAAAATCTTCTTCTTAAGTTCTAGTTGTTATAGATTTAGTACTAAAAGCAATGCATTCCTTTAAACATTTTTGTTACTTTTAATATTTATTTTGCTAGTTATTAGTTATTTGTTAAAAACTATTCAAAATAAAAACTTAAAATAGTTATATAGATAAAAAAATAAAGTATTTTCGCAATTAAAGCAGAAACGTAAAAAATCAACAAACCTTAAAAAAATGTTTTAAATGAAAAAGAGTAGACACATATGTATTTAAAACTTGAAGTAATATTCAAATAGTCTTTTTCAAGTATAAAAATTGTGTAACTAAGAATAACTTTCAATTTTAAAAATAATAGTTAGAAACAAGTTTGTAAGAATAAAACCATAACAATTGGAAAACCAATCAATTAATTAAAACTTAAGATATATTTTTTTGTGCTATAAAAAACACAGTTCTACAGAGTTCTTAAAAAAAATTTAATGTTCTTTAAACAATAAAAAATGTATACTAGAAGATGAAAATTGTGTTTTAATTAAATAAAAATATTAATTTTCATTTAAACATTTTAAAACTAATTTTAAAATGTATAATAATTAATCTACACTCTGTCTAAATTTTTCATATTTTGAATGAGTCGAAAAAATTTACGTTTGTGACATTATAAATAGTTAATGTAAACTTTTTTTTGTAATTAAAACAACTTAAGATATTTATTAATCAAGTAGACAGAGCAAAGTATGATGTAGTTATTAGTTTATAAGTTATTGCTCTGTGTTATATCTGTTAAATGTAATAGGGTTTGTACTTAGCCAGATACAAAAATTTTGATAACATCTTTAAAATGTTTCCGTATCTATCAGTAGCGTCGCGTGGTAATTTTGTCAGGCGGTGCTGAGAAATAGAAAATAAACCTCAAACTTAAATTTTTTATTCTAATCTATCCGAAACTTTTACAACTTTAGTTTGTAAATATAACAAAATATTTGTTTGTTAAAAAATCAAAGTGACTATAAAAATATATAATTATGTAAAGAAAAAAATTACAATTTCTTATAAATTTTAACTACTTTTTATCAAATAAATTCTACTCTGATCCTGCTGTAGTTGTCTCTGCTCGAGTTTTTCCTGATCGAGTTTTCGCTGCTCGAGTTTTTTCTGCTCGAGTTGCTTCTGCTCAAGTTGTTCCTGCTCGAGTTGCTCCTGCTCGAGTTGCCTCTGCTTGAGTTTTCCCTCCTCGAGTTTCTTCTGCTCGAGTTCAGCTTGACTTATTGTTTTCGCATTGTAGTGAATTTTCAACAACGATCATGATTAAGTTCACATAAAGCTGAAAGTTCATGCAGCTCGAGAATTAAACTTTTAAACATTTTTTGTATTGAAAACTTGTAAACATTTAAGATGAAGCTGACACAGATTGAGTTTGAAGCTCTAATTTTACGAACATTTTGAACATCAAATATAAAAATTAGAAAAAAAAATTAGCAGGGAAATTAAGACGTTCATGTACACATTTGGCTGTATTTTTTGTATAAGTTGATGATAACATAACTTTTTTTTTTAGCTAATAAAAAAAATTATATCATTTTTAATTATATCATTCAATTCCTCAGCTTAAAAAAATACTTTGATGTAGTATGGGGTTGTACAGCTGAAGCAGAGGCCAATTAAAGAAGCGTGTTTAAAGTCTTAAACTCTAAAATTGAAAAAAAAGCATTATTTTTATTTTTTAGGTGGAGCTACTGCTCCAGCGTTCCACCCCACGCGACGCCCCTGGTATCTATTAATTACTTAGCAAGTTCGTACAACACGGTAGATATTCAATGGGGAATAATTAGAGATTATTGTTGTCCTTGTAATTTATAAAGCTTAATAAGTACAGCTATATGAACTAAAACATTCTAGATTCTAGACACAACAGTTGTCTTTTTATACACAAAGGTGTGTGAAGCAAGACAGCGTTCTTGCACAATTTTGGAGAGTTCGTTGCTTTTAGGAGAATGTTGTAACAGCCCTCAATAAAAGAAACGCTAGAGTTTACATTAGGTATCGACTAGATTGCAAATGACAAGTCTTTTTTTAATACAAAAATTATTGATTTCTATTACTATATATTATTTTCTATTCGGTTAAGTAATAAACATAGCAATTTTTGCAAAAGAAAAAAAAGTTTAGGCCACGAAATGTATTTTGAATAGTATGTATAATACTCTACAAATTGTCTAAGGTACAAAAATATTGTATTTGTAATGGGAATACTAAGTTAATACTCTTTAGCAATGTAAAAGTTAACCTTTATAAGATTTTTTGATATTTTTATTGATACTTTACATATTCAGTTAAGCTATTTGTGTTTTTGGCTAGTTAAACAGAGTCTAACACTATTAACAACTTTAAAAACGCAACAAAACATACTTATACAATGATTGAATGTAAAGCTTTTAATCAGTTTAGAGCAGGGTTTCCCAAACTCATTTACTAAATCGCCCCCTTTTCAGAAATTTAAAAAATAATCGCCCCCCACGATTTTAAAAAGTAAATTTTCTCTTGAGTACAAACTTTTGAGCCAAAAAAATATTTTCGAAATGTAATTTAGTCTGGTATTTCTTATACACGCACTTTTGGGCTGTGTTCAAAGTAGTTTACAGGGCTTGAGAAAATAAGTTACTGTTGTTTTCTTATAAGCCCAGTGAAGTGTATAAAAATAATTAAATATTAAAAAGCCTTGAGTAATCAGTAATCAATCCTGTTTAAATATGAATTGTTTTGAAACTAATGAAACTTTTAGGGTAGTGGTGGACAACTTTTGTAGTCAGCAATTCATATTTACTAAAAAATCATTTCTTGTTTCAACTCGTTAAAAAAATGTAATTGCGGGCTGCATAATTTAAAAAAAATAACATATAGAAAACTAAAAAACTCGAGCATAATTGTTATAAAATGATTTACTATTATTGTGATCTTTGAAATACTAAAGTAACTAAAAACCAAATTGAAAGTGTATTTCAAAATCATAAGCATCAAAAAACTAAATTTTGTTTATTTTGCACAAGTAGTTTCAAATTACTTGGCGGGTCGAAATTTGATTGGATCTGGACCGTAAGTAACCCATCTGAAATCTTAACTGAAACCTGACATTATAAATATCTTTCATTTAACGAATTTCGGACATTTAGAGTAAATACTAAGTAACTTGTTTAAGCCGCACAAAATACTTAAATTATTTTATAAATAGGCATATTCTAAAATTAAATACCAGAGATTGAAACTATAAAAGAATGAACAGATTTTTTTAAACATAATGAAATAGATATTAAAACATTATTGCTGATCCAGTTTTAGGAAGTTTGACCGACTGGTTGATTATCTCACATGAAAAGTGGGTTTATTAATACCTTCTGCTAATGCAGTAAAATCATTAATTTCAATGCTGAGATATATTATACGCAAGTTAGTTGTAAAATTAAAAATTTAATTCTAAACTTTTTAAACTATATGTTTTGTAGTAGAATACCATTAAACAGTATTTGACATTAAATAACCTTTAGGAAACTAAACCTTAATTTTAGTATTTTTTTCTTCATTTAAATTCAAAAAAAACAAATGTTTTACAGTTAATTCTGTGAACAGAAAGTAATCAACTATTTTTTTTTAATTTTGTTAAAACTTTCTGTTGTAACTGTAGCAGTCTTTTTGATTGCTTATTTGATACTGTTTAATTTTATTTTTTCTCTAGTTTTTAGCCTATAATAATTTACTAGAAAAAAAAAGTGAAAACCTAAAAGCTAGTGTTAAACTATTAAAATAAACAACATATTGTAATTGCTAATATATTAAAAATAAGATAAAACAAAAAACAGTTGTATTAATAGTTTAAAATTAATTAATATATAGATTTTCTAACAGTAATAAATCAAGTTAGAAAATAAGTTAGAGTTTAATAATCTTTTAAATGAAAAAGTTGAAGCATTTCAAACAGAGACATCAAGTCTATACTCTTTTAAAACCAAAAATAATTTTTGAAATAAAAACTTTAATGGTTATCAAGGTATTTTTATTTATACAGATTAAACAAGTAATAACAAAAATTTGTCAAATAAATTTCTTTCAAACAAATACTTTAACCACTATGCTATAAAAACTTTTAGTATAATGTAAATCGACAAATATAAACTACAAAATTAACCAGGTCAAAGTTGAGCATTTTTTTAAGTTAGTGTGCATAGAAAACTTATAACTAATTAAAATGTGTCAAAACAACAATCAAATGAACCTTATTTCTTATTACTATGTTATTTTAAATGCATTTATGATCCTAAACAACATATATGTAAGGATAAAAATAGTGAAAAGAATTCCGATCGTCTATGATCTATGTAAGTGTTAAATAAGAAAATATATGAATGAAAATATGTAATTAACTTGAAAAAAGGAGTCATAAACACTTGATTTTTTTCTCTATATTTTACATAAACACAATAAACTTTTTTGTTTAAGTTTTACCACAGGGTCAAATATTTAATAGCAAGCTAAAATTAGTAAAATAGCAAAATAAAAAGTAAAAATTTTTATGACAACCCAAAATTTTAAAATCGCCCCCTTTTCACCCCTTTACTATTTATCGCCCCCCGAAATACTATAATCGCCCCCAGGGGGGCGATATTGCCCACTTTGGGAAACCTTGGTTTAGAGTTATGCGTATTCTATTTAAATCAGATTAACTAAGTGGTTTGACTAGACCTTATCAAGAACAAAAAATAAAACTGTGAAGTTCAATACTTTTAATCGCGTTTTAAATTCTTACGTCCTTGTAAAATATTTTCTTGCTGCTGCATACAACCACCCTTTTTTTTAAAACCATTGTTAAGCTCGGCAGGTCGCGTTATCTTGGTGAAGACTATTGCTAGCTTAAGATCGTAATGTGTTGAGAACTGTATTGTTTTTCTGTTTAGTAGGACTAACTAGTTACTAGAATATGAATTTTAGATTTTTAGAGAGCTCCTTTTGAACTTTTACGCAGATTTTCAAATATTTTCGAAAATATCTGCAGACCGTAATAATTAAAGGCTTAAAGTTAATCAAGTTTTAAAAAAATTTTACTATCAAAATCAAAACATTATTTAAAATAGAACTTCTTTTATCAGAGTTTATACGACAAAAAACGCTCTTAAAGTTCGGTTCTAGGACCTGGTGCACGAAAAAACCTCTTGGTGATCAAGTCGCACACCACTTGGAATTTGGACGCCTTTTAACGTCTTGTCCAGGACTAATAGTTCTTGTTTTGTTTCTGTAAAGGAATATATTTATACAATATCAGTCTAGTAAGTTATCAGCAGCTTAGAAAGGAAATTTATAATATAAGTTATATGCTTACTTTTTATTGTACATTTGTTTTACTTTTAGCTGTTGTTTAGCTGAAGATTCATATATGGTTTCGAAAACTAAATTTTGATAACTTTTGCACAATGATGTGTTCGTGTCACATTTAATCGAAAAAAGACGTTTTGTTTATATCTAGTCAGCACACTCACTTATGTTAATTTGAATGAAGAGTTACACATTGCAGAGCTTATTAGTAAATTGAGGTCAGACAATTCTTGAACACCATAATTTCAAACAAAAATATGAACCTGCCAAATTTCAATATAACAGTTTATGTTTAGATACCTTTTTAACTACACTAAAACAATGATTTAGAGAATACAATTTTATGATTGTTAAACAATTATATAAGTTGAGAAAAATTAAACAAGCTTACTTTTGTGGGGTTTTATGGCATGGAGTCCTAATAACTTCTTTAAAAACTATCTGAGTTAAATATTGCAAGAGCAAAAACCATTGGTCAACACAGACAAGTTAAACAACAGTCATCAAAATTTTTATTTACATTAAGTTTTTCTAATAACAGGGTTGCCAAAAAACCTGGAACCCTGAAAAAACTTGAAGTTTGAGAAATTTAGCAAAAAGCCTAGAATTTTGAACAAAAATAACTAAAAAGCCTGGAATTTTGAACAAAAATCTTTTACTCTCATGCAGAAATGACCCTCCCTGCAAAATTGGCCATTGGTGCAAAATTGATTTTGTGCAATTTTGATCCCTTGTGCAGTTTTGTTCCCTTGTGCAAATTTGTCTTTGTGTAAAAGTATCTTTGTGCAATTTTGTCTTAGTGCAATTTAGTCACCTTGTGCAATTTTGTCTTCGTGAAATTTTGCCTTGTTCCCCCCAGAAAGTGTATACCAAGGCTACAAATAAAAAAGTAAACCAACCACAGGGTTGCCATACATTTATTTGGGATAACTCAGTTCGAGTTTGAGATTTTTGAAAAACTGAGTGACTCAGGTTAACTCAGGCCCTTAAAGCAAGTTTCAACTTCTAAGAAACATTATTGCTGACTCCTGCTTGTTTTATTATGTATTGCAAATAGGGCTAATTTTCATATTTTTCTTAAATCTATGGCTACCATTTTTCTTAAAAACTGTATTTTTGTAAAGTCTTTTTGTTATTGTTTTGGTGTTTTCAGACATTTAAGCTTCAATAATAGTCTACTTTTTGAGTTAAAAATTCAAATAATTGTTTTTTCAAATTTCTCACAAACTCTGCTTAGTTTTTTGTCACTCAGGCTAGCTTTTTTGCCTCAAAGAGTGGCAACCCTTAAAGATGTCTTAAAAACTCAGTCTGGTAGATAGAACTTAAATAAAATAGATTTAGTTCGCTTATTGTTTTTAGTTCTACCACAAAAAAACTGTTAGTTTTTGTAAAATAGATTTTAACCATTAATGAAGATAAACAGCCTTGTGTTGTCATGTCTACTTAATTATATATTTTAAATTTATGCTCGAATTAAGATTAATGACAATAAAATAAGATGTTTTGATTAAAAATAAAATTTAGTAAAACAAAGTGGTTATAAATTATAAATTTTAAATATTATAGTTGAAAAAAATTGAACTAAAATAGCTAAAAAAGTATAACTATTCAAAAATTAAAATTTGAGCGTATGCTTACAAAGATTCAAATAACAAGTTCACTAGAATATATAATAATAACAATAATTTTTATAGCTCCGTTGAATAGTGTTAACCAGTAACACACAAAAACATGTGTAAGTGTAATAAAAAAGGAATACTGTATAATTTTTTAATATTGAAAAATATAGGTAATTACCTAGGATGATGTTGCACCAATATCAAACTGAAAATATAATATATTCAATGTATTTTTTAACTATAATTATAGGCTAAAAATCAATGTTTTAAGCCAAATATGTTTATTCTAAAAAGATACTTTGTTTTAAACAAGCTATATAAATACATAGTAAGATTTAAATTTATTTATGATAAAATAGAATATTTCGACTATATTTTACAATATTGTAATCAATATAAATTATTGTATTGATATAGTGCTTATATTGTCAAATAAAAGCAATTAAATATATGATTTTATTTATGTATGTATAATATAAATTTTAGCCTAAAAATATGGTTAAAAAAGACATCAAATATAATATATTTTCAGTTTTATATTGGTGCAACATCATCCTAAATATTACCAAAATATGTATATACCTTATTCAGCACTTTAGAATTGTTTTATTTAAAAAAATTTAGTTGAACAGTCTAAATAGAATGATTGTTAATTATCACATTGCATACAATATATTACAATTAGATTTTAGTTACATTAAGGTCCACCTTGTTTTAAAGAACTTAATTGTTATTTTGACTGTTATTAAGAGTTATTTTAGCCATTATGCACATATGCCTAACAAAACTCTAAGTAACTTTTGAAATATAAGGAATAAAAGTTGGTGAATTCAATAGGTCGTTAATGGAAGGTTAAAATTAGAAGACATATTAAGACATTTTACTAAATGTCTATCTTCATAATTTTCTAAATATTCTTTTAGTATATCTTCTTAAGTTTTTAACTGATATTTAGGTAATTCTACCAAAGATATTTTTGATTAAAAAATGTTTATCTAAATTAAATTTAAGAAATTTGTCTTCAAAATTTGGGGTCTCTAGCTCAAAAAAAAAGAGACAAATTTCTAGTTAGTTTTAAGTTTCTAAAAAAATTGACAGTAATAAAAGATGTTTTACATACTTTTGTAGATACAAAATGATTATATCTCAAAAGTTTGTTGATATTTAATTTAAAAAAAAATCTAATAATGCGGTTCTTATTGAAAACTTTCAAACAAAAGTCAATATTGATTTTTGTAAAAAAACAGTTCTTTATCCCCATATGACACGAAAAAACTTTTGCATGGAAAGTCAATTTTGTACAAGATTAATAATAAAGCAAGGGTAAAAAATTACTGACCAAGGGTAAGGGTTAAGGATAACAAGGACAGAAAAAAAGTTAATATCCATGCAAAAATGTATATCCTTGCAAAGTGACCCTTTGTGCATATTTGACACCTACCCATATTTTAAATTTTTTATAGTTTTATTGTATTTAAAACTTAAAATTTTAATGAAGAAAATGATTCTAACCAAGTAAATAACTCTTTTAAAATTAAAGTTATCAGACTACAGGTAGCATAATTTCAATATGTTTTTGCCACTTGCTAAAGTCTAAAAAAAATATTTTCAAAACATTGTTTTTAAAACTGAAAATAAAAGTATACTTCAACTGAATTTGAAATGTATTTGTATTCTAACTTAAATTAAAATACTTAGTAAATATTTAAAGTTTAATAGTTTAAGAAATTTACCAATTTTTTTTAAAGTTTTTAAGTAAATTTATTAAAAAATGGTTTTGGGAGTTTGAGCTGTTTTTATTGAAGTGTTAAAATAACCCATAACTTTTTTTACTACATTGGTTTTAATATGCCTTTATTAGCGGTTTTTAGTTAACTATTAAAATTGCAAATTTACACCTAAAATTAGAAGTTAGTTAAAAAATTTGTATAAGTCTTTTCCTTGTTGTTTTTTTCACTTAAAAAAATATTATGTAAACCTATTTCATAAATTATATTTACTATTCATCTACAAAAATATTAAAAATTTAAGTTTAATATTTTGTTTTTCCATTAGATAAAATGTAGACATTGGCATGTGCTTAAAATTGTCTAGTTGTAGGTATTTAAAATTTGATTACTTAAGTTCTATAGTAGGGATGGGCAGTGTTTTAAATGTTTTTAATAATTTTCTGAAAAAAAAACTTAAATTTTTGCCAACATTATCAATAACATATGGTTTGAAAGGGC
The DNA here is from genome assembly GCF_965202585.1 of Thalia democratica. Taxonomy (NCBI): domain Eukaryota; kingdom Metazoa; phylum Chordata; class Thaliacea; order Salpida; family Salpidae; genus Thalia; species Thalia democratica. The sequence continues at coordinate 69,973,302 of NC_139165.1, forward strand.
TGCAATGAAAAGTAAAAATAACATTTATTAAAGTTGTAGATGTTAACTCTTTTAGATTTAAAAATATACTTTGTAGTTCATTATCTATTTATAGTTTTTGTACAGTGCAATAAAATAAAACCTTGAAAAATATTCACATGCATCTTCAGTCTACTTAAAATATATTTTGATAATAACTATTAATACTCAGCTCTATATTTATGGATTATAACAAAAACTAATTTGTTAGAATCTTTTTTGTAAATTCAAAAATAGTCATCATGTCAAACAATCAAAAATGGGAAACGGTTGGAGCTAAATCAAAGCCTGGTAAGAAGACAAAATTATCCAAAACAGCCAAACAAGCCTTAATGGATAGCATGAAAACTATAGATGAATTACGTAAGTTTTAAAGCTAATTAAATGTAAAAGGTAGTTAGTTATATATGAGTTAAACCTAAGAAAATAAGGGATTTTTATAATCATCTAGGGGAAATAATTACTATATATATATATTCTAAATAAAAAGTGATTTTTTTAGTTTAATAAATGATTAGTAATATTTTATTTAAATAGTGTTATATTGAATTTAAACAAATTTTAAATTATGGCTGGATCTGGTCATAGCTTACCAAGATCTTGATCTAAGAAGCATTGGTTTGAATTTGATTCTGGCTGGATTTTGATTAAAAAAAAAGGTTCTATTTGACAACTGTTGGACTTGACTTAAGATTTAAGAACATTATCTTTTGAATAATCTTACCTTGATCTGTAAAATCTTTGCCTAAAGATGCAACCAACTTCACTGCCTTATGGATGCTTTTGGTTAAACCAAGGTTTTGGGAGTAAACCCTGAGGAAAAGTCTTAAACACTAGGATAGAGGGAACTCTGTAGAACGTCTGTAGTTGTGTAGGCGGTCTGACTCTGTATCCAGAGTTATTCCTGCAGGTCCTGCAACAATGATACAATGATAAATCTTGGCTGTTTCAGCTTTGCTGTACAGCTGAGCCCTTCTCAATTTGGAAAGTGAGATCCTGCTGCATGGGCAACAACTGGAATCTCAATGTTTATGCCCTGGATTTGTGATTGAAGAGGTTCAATTCAGCTTTGCAGGTTTTTTGCAAAGACACAATATGGAATGCAACAGTTACCAGTGATAAACCCAATTTTGTTTAGCAAAATGATGGGTTCCAGGGGTTGTATTCTTGGTAAGATGATTTTTTGAATTCCACTGAACAATCACGGCCTGCCTTAAGTTGAGCAGCCCTCAGCAAATAAAGTATTTTTCCGCCACAGTTTACCTTCCTCATAGCTTAAAGTGAAAAAGAAAACTGAAAATAAGTCACCTGACAAAGATCATCAAAAAAAAGAGACCCACTCTCAAACCGGGAAGTTAAATGTTTGTATTATGTCTATTGGTATAGACCCCAATAACACAAGTGATGTAAGAAATACTGCTAATATAAACAACAAACTTCTTTGTCTTGATGTTGCAGCTCTTCAAGAAACGCGCCTTACTGGTCAAAGCTCAGTTAGAGAAAAGGATTATACATTTTTCTGGTATGGTATGTCTGTTGATGAACGTAGGAATCATGTTGTAGGGTTTGCTGTCAAGAACACACTTTTACATCCTTGGAACTTCAATCTGACAGTAACAAATGTATTGCTACTCTTTGTTTACATACCAGAAAAGGAACTGCGACTTTCATTAGAGTATATAAACTCTGATGAGCAAGTTAAAGATAATTTTTATGAAAAGTTTAATCTCATGGTGAGAAATTACCCAAAAATGATCTGCTTGTCATTTTGGGTGATTTTATTGCAAGGGTTGGATCTGATCACAACTCTTGGGCTCCCTGTTTAGGACATTTTGGTTTTGGAGAAATGAATTCAAACGGTCAATGTCTTCTAGAGTTTTGTCATAAACAGAATCTCTGTGTCACCAATTCATTTTAAAAACTAAATTGCCGTATAAAGTATCTTGAACACACCCCTATTCTAAAAACTGGCACCAACTAGACCTTATTCTAATGAGACCCCATCGTATGAACAATGTTCTTCTAACTAAATCGTATCAAAGCACAGATTGCAACAAAGATCATTCTTTGGTCTGCTATAAAATGCATATTACAAAAATGTTCATGCACAAACCAATTAATTTAGCTCGTAAATTTTGACTTAGTATTGAAGAAATGCATGATATAGAAATTATTAAAAAGTTTTCAGTTCTGATGCCATCCGTCTATTTGTCATCTGCTTCTGAGTTTTGGTCTAGGATCTAAAACAAAATATAACATAATGCCTTAAAATCTAATGGAAAGTACAAACATACCAACAAAGACTGGTTTGAAGAAAACATCAATATATTACTTCCCTTATAAAGATAAAGCGACAGGCTCATGTTGATTATCAACATGACCCAAGTAGCACAAGTCAAAAGCAACTTTGTGAAGCTAGAGAAAACTTTTGAAGAACAGCTAGAAAATGCGCTACTGAGTTTTGGTTAAAAGCTAGTGCTCGTATTCAAGATGCTGCTGACAGAGGAGATACTAAATCAGTCTATGAAGGAATAAGAAAAGCAGTTTGACCAACAAAAAAAAAATATCACCCTTGCTATTAAAAACTGAAGAAATCTTACACAGTAGGAATGAACAGTTGGGTAGATGGGTCAAACACTTTTCCCTTCTGTATTCTACACAAAACATTTTTACTGATGATGCACTTAACAGCATGGGTAGTCTACTAATGATGGATGACCTGGATTGCAAACCAACTACTGAAGAACCCAGTAAAGCCATTGGTATGATGGCTCCTTAGAAAGCACCAGGCAGTGACGGGATCCCAGTGAATTTAATCTACAATTGTAACTCATGCTTACTACCTCATCTACATGACATTTTAGTCAAGTGTTGGAGGGAAGGTATCGTGCCAGAAGACATACATGCAGGGTTGCCACTCGGTCAGGAAAAGTCAGGAAATCAGGAAAAGTCAGGAAATTTTTTTTAAAAATGACAAAAGTCAGGATATTTCAAAAAATTAAAAAAAAAGTCAGATTTTGTCAGTTTAAATTTACAAAATTACTTGTTTTCCAAAGCCTTCAAATGGTATAAATAAATTAAAATTCCTTTAAAGTCAGGAAAAAATTTCAAAATTTTCCTAGAAATTTACAAAAGTATTTAATTTTATTTCTAATGCCTTCATCTGGTATAAATTAGTAAAATATCATTTATAAAACTGCAAAAACTTTCTATTAAAATATTGAACAAGTACCCTACTGAACAAGCAGATTTTGTAAGCTTTTTAGTATTGATGATCTGTAGCAAGGACACTTCCATAGTGAAACTGTGATATATAAACAAAAGTTTATCTAGCATTATTTTAGAATCAAAGTGTTTTTTGTTTAAGTAAATAATTGAGTTTTTTATAACTAAGCAGTTAGTTTAGTATTTTGTGTAACAAGTTAATGTGTATACTGAAGCGGAATGCAGACCAGATGAAGGAAACCATATCTTCATTAGATAAAGAGGTTGAAGTGCTAATAAAAAAACGGAGAAAATAAATTTTAGTACATACATTAAAAAAAACAGTATTTGATTTAGTTCTTAATTGATAAATGTTTTAACTGTAAAAGTTCGTTATTGTTTTAAGGTTTGAGTTGTGAAAGTTCCTTTTGATTTAAGGTTTCAATTGTAAAGTTCCTTATATGTCATTTGTTTATCTAGATACATTTATGCTAGGAAATGCTAAAAAATTGTGTCTTTTTTCAGACAAGCTGTGTTTATAAGGTGATAATACAAGTATTTTGCTGATAGAGCTGTTTATTACAAACATCAATCATACACAGATGGTTTAAGTGATGTACTGGAAGTTTGATGATGGAATTCAGCAAAAAATTTTTGTTTTTTAACCTGTATTAAAATTAGATTGAAAGCTTTAAATAGTTTAATGTGTTAGGATATGTATTTTAGAATAAGTTTAATTTAAGAGTTTGATTAAGAAAAGTCAGGAAAATTTTTGTAAACAGTCAGGAAAAAGTCAGGAAATTTTTCTCAGCTTGATCAGTGGCAACCATGCTATAAATAAGTATTTGAAAATTTTAACTATTATTAAATTTTAATGTAATCTAATGTTTTCTCTATTGAACATTCAAAACTAAATAAAAAAAATTCCTAATACAATAAAAGTTATCTGACTTTAAGTAGTAGCTCTTATAAAACGGTTTTGCTCTATGCATTCTTTTGTATTGTAAATGTCTTTGTTTTAAAAATAAAAATAAGGGAAATAAAGCTCATATTTTAAATAAGTTTGTTATTTAACAGCTTGTATGTGTTTAGTAGATACTAAAAATAAGTTTTTAGTAGCAGCAAAAATATCTTTAATATATAGTTAACAATTTAATCAAGTTTTGAAAAAATAGTTTATATAGGGTATCTTCAAAAAATATCTTGGATGATTCTTTCTAGAATGCTTCCTTCTTATTAAAAAACCGTGTACCTGGGAAGGTTTTGTTATTTTTTGAAAATTTACTTAATTTGTCAATTTTGAAAACATATAAATATATCTTTCTAGGCGTGCTGAAATTCCTTAGATTTAGAAAGTTTTCAAGGATGCCAATAAAAAAAAACCTGCAAAGAATACATATTTAATTAAGTTTAATTTTTTACTTGACGAAAAAGAATGGAAAACAATTGATAAAAATAGTAAATGAATCTTTAAAATACCTTTTTCAAACTAAAAAAATAGCAATGAAATACTTTAATGTTAAAATAGTTTTCTAAAAGTTTTTTATTAAACTTTTGGTTTTCTATTTTAAAGACATCAAATATAAACTAGTCAAAAACCACGGAAACGTTATGCGCCAACTGGCACAACTTTTGTTATAAATAAAAGTTTTTAGTTAAGTTGAAGCACTAAATCCGCTAGAATCTTGGCATTCTACCCACACATTTTCGAAGAAAAGTTCAATTTTTTTTAGTTATGGGTCCACTGTAGAGCTAGGATATAAATATGCTAATTGAGACTAGTAAAGTAGCTTTAAGCTTAAACCTCTTTAAATTGATATGTTTTTGTAAATAAGTTTTTGATAGCGATATCATAAATATTAATTTATTTGTTTTACTACAGTACTTAAAAAATTATTAAAAAATATACAAGATAAATTATATTAACTTTTAAGCATTTTGTTTGTTTGTTGCTTAAAATGTTTGCGTTTGTTAAAAAAGTTAAAAATTAAAACCGAACTTCTGCTGAAGTTATGAAAAACATTTTACTAAAACCATTACTAATATTTTTAGCACAATCTGTGAAAGAGAGCCCACTTTTTGGACTTGAGCCTGAACATATTGATACAGGAATACAAATGCATAAAGAATCTCCAAAGTCTGCAACACAAAGTAAAATATTTTGAAATAATAAATGTTTTACACTTACAGTATTAAATAAATTTATAAAATTAATTACTAAATATAAAAACAGTGTTTGACTAAATCTTTAATAAATATTAAGCTATGTTATTGTAAAATCCTCGAAACCTATATTTTACTAATATTTTTAAAGCAATAAAGTAGTTGATAAATGTTTAATATCATAAAAAAGATGGTATTGTTTCCATAGTTTTACAGTAACTTATAAAATTAATTTACAGCTAAAAAGAAAGTGACTAAAAAACCAAAAAAGCCTCAAGAACAAAAAGTACGAACTTTTAAGAATGCTGTGGATGCTATGAAATCGGTAAGATTAAATTTGTTTTAATTAAAACAATAATTAAAAGGAAATTAATAGATATAAATCATAAAGTTTTTCATTATATAAAATTTAATCTCAAGATATGTTATTTTAGAAGTCAATTTATGATTACATAGATAATTGGTGTGTAAATTAAGTTTAAATCAAACTAAGTCACAAGTAAAACATTCCCAAATATTTCTAACACACTTGATAAAATTCTACAATACTTTGAAGTAGTTAACGAAAAATTAAACTTTTCTTAAGTAAACAAAATGATACTAGCAATAATTCAAAATCTTAGTACCTTTAGTATGTAACTTTAAAGTGTACAAAAACTTTAATTAGATGACATTAGTATGTATCTACTGAAAACAATACGAAAAGTTGAATACTTTTTGATTTAGTATTTTATAAATATCCAGTGATGTAGGTTAAAATATGTATTATCTTAAAATATGTACAAGTTTACCAGAATTTTCTATTTTAAGTTGTAAATGAACCTGTATGAAATAAATTTTAAAAATACAAGTTTAGTTTTTAAAATTGAAATATTATTATTTCTAAGTTCATAATGATAATTAAAGAGTTTCAAAAGTATTAAAACACACATTAAATTTAGGAAACAAGTTATAGCAGTTGAATAAGAACAAAGTCTTTAGTAAAACAGAATTGAAAAATTGAAAAATTTAGTTTTTTTTATAAAATAATTAAAATTAGTTATACTTGATTTTTTAAATTTCGAAAAAATAAAAATAGTTGAACCAGATTTTTTTGAATGTTATGAAGAATGACTTCTGTCAGCCCAAATAAACTTGTTGCTGGCAAGAGTCCATTTTTTATAGACCTTCTATTAGTGGTTATAAGAAAAGTTCTAGCAACAAATTAATGAAAATACTAGACTAAATTCAAAAAACAAAAACATACTAGAGGTAATAATAAACGAACACAAATTATAAATTCTGTATGCTATAAAGTCTAGTAACTTTGAAAAAGTTGAAAACTAATATTTTAATGTTAAAAGGCTCATTAATCTCTATTCCTGAGAATCTTTGTTACTTAAATGTAACTGATTAGTTTTATAAAAATAACAGACGAGTTTCGAGGCTCTTCAATGTATTAAAAAACACAGTATATTTTTAAACAGGCTTGGTTAGAATAGATTAAATGTTACATATTTGTTAAGAAAATAATTAAACTAATGTTTTTTGAAGTTAAGCTTAGTTTCAAAACTTTTAAACTAAAGCTTAAAAAAGTATAAATATAGTTTATATATATCTTAACCAACATATGCAATATAATAAATGTTGCTTTGTAAATTGGAATAATATATACACTCCTTTTTTCAAAGCCAATAAACATAACAGTATACGGTTTTGTAAAATATAAAAGGTTATTTTTAACGTATTTTTTCCTTCAATTGTGTTATATTTTTTATTAGGAGACTTTCAAAACATTTGGTGCACAAGCAAAAGAAATTGCAAGTAAAAATGAGAAGAACAAAATTGTTAGTTAAAAAAGTACATCAATTCTATAGAATTTTTTTTTAAACTTATTTTAGAACAAATACTTTTTTAATTAACTACTTTTGAGCTTGGTAAAGATAGTTTTTTTTTCTTAAATTGTATATTAAGATTTGAAAAGCATTGAAAAGTTCTTAAACTCAAATGTTTTAAATAAATAAGATTAATATTTTTTTGCACTTGAAAATATTTCTTATAGTTCATGGGTGTTATATTTTTTTTTAGTTTTACTAGAGTTTTTAAAGTCTTATTTAGATAAACAGTACAGCTTAAATATTAAAGTTAAAAAAAAGGGTTTAGCAATTATTAATAAAAATTCATAATACAGTAAATTATATTATTAAACATTGATTTTGCACAACAACTGCTACTTTTTTATTTCAATTGTCTTTATAAACAAAAAATATGTCTCAAAATAATATATCAGAATAATATAGTTAGAATATAATAAAGATACCCTACAAACCATTTATATATATTTTTAATTTGTTCAATATTTTATGTACGTGTACAGTGGGCCCAAATCACGTTGAACTCAAAATAGGAAATGGAGTTTTGTATAAAATCTGTATTTTTAAATCTTTTCAAGTATTGTAACCTAAGACTATATCTGTTGAACTTTTTATACTAAATAAAAAATCCTATTAGGACAAAAATTATCAGACTTTATTTTGTAGCTTTTTATAGTATTTTGCTCTATGCTTTTTTAATTATAAAACTAAAAAAGAAGCAAATTAAGCTTATATTTCAATTATTTTTAGATGTAATTGCTCGGAGATGTGAAGTAGATGTATAAATAATGTTTTATTTTTAAAAAGATAATGTTCTTATCAATTTAATTAATAAAAGCTAAATAAAAATGATGAAAAAGATGAAATTAAGATTTTGTTGTGTCTACCTTCCTCCACTGTCTGCGAGATGCGCACTGACTGTTCAAAATGTAATTAAAATGATTAAAATGGTTTTTCCAAAAGAGTGTTCTTTTTATGTTCTTGGTGATTTTAATATGCCAAATATAGATTGGAGGATTCCTAGCACATATTTCAATAAACCCCATGAGTGTTTTCTTGATTTTTGTACAGACAATTTTTTAACCCAAGTAATTGAAAGTCCAACCCATAAGAATGGTAACATTCTCGATATTTGCAATCATTTTGGTCTAGATAGAATCATATCACACTCAACTAATTTTCCATTAACAAACACTTGTGACCATAACTTGCTTTCACTAAAAATTAAAATTGAAAATAAAATAGTACCTATTGCTAAAGAAGTCTCATATGACTATAAAAAGCAGATTTTGAAAGCATCAATGATTTCCTGTCAAAAATTAATTGGACCTCTTTATTTAAAAAATCAGAAAATCTCCAGCATTTCTACGATCAATTCATTAGCTTAATCCAAATCTCAATCAAGCGTTTTGTTCCAATTTATTCTAAAAATAACAAAAGTAAAAAATATCCATCTCATATTAAAAAGTTATTAGAAGAAAAAGCGAATCTATACAAAAAAAGTAAGACAAATAAATCACTTTTGATAAAATACAAAAACAAGTCTAAAGAATATCAATTAGCTGTTAAAAAATACAACTTTGAATATGAAAACTAATTCTGCAAAAACCCAAATTTAAAAAAGTTTTATAGCTACGTGAAATCTAAAAATAAGTTAAATAATTCCATACGTATCTTATATGATAAAGATAAAAACAAAACAGTAACCTCAGATTTTGAAATAGCAATACTTTTTAACATAAATTTTCAAAAAGTTTTTAAAAAAGACGAGAGTTACCAGTCTTTTAAGCTACCCCAAAAGAATTGTAGTAAAATGCAAAATTTTTTCATAACCTATGAAGACATTTTAAGTTCAATTAACCACTTAAAAGATAAAATCATAAGAACGCCAGAAAACATTCCACCCTATTATATCAAGCATGTTATCCAATCAATAATTTTTCCACTTTCATTAATATTTAATTGCTCTCTAGAACTATCTGATGTTCCTAAACAATGAAAAACATCTTTTATTATTCCTGTACACAAGAAAGGTAATATACACGATGCGTTAAATTACAGACCAATATCTCTAACAAGTGGCTTTTCAAGAATTTATGAACTTATTGTATCTGTAAAAATTCTTAATCACCTCTTTGATAACAAATTATTAACTAACAAACAGTTTGGTTTTGTTACAAACCGCTCATCAACCATCCAACTGTTAACATGCTTACATTCTTGGTTAGTTCCTTATCTCAAAAATGAATTTACTAAAGTAGTTTATACGGATATTCAAAAAGCCTTTGATTCAGTATCACACAAAAAATAATTAAAAATTTTAAATCAGTATGGGCTACATGAAAGCTTAATTGATTGGTTTGATAACTTTTTAAATAATAGATCACAAAGAGTACTCATCAATAATACGCTTTCTGACTCTTTAACAATCTACAGTGGAGTACCACAAGGTGGTGTAGTTGGTCCTCTTCTCTTTTTAATTTATATTAATGATATTTGTTCAAACATTGATATTAAAAGTAAGTTAAGGTATTTGCAGATGATGCCAAAATCTTTAGTCAGTCAAATACTTCATTACAACTATCTTTAGATAATATTTACATATGATTAAAAACAAGAAAACTAAACTTAAATCCTAGCAAATGTAAAATTCTAACCATTAACAAAAAAGAATCTTCTCCAACTGACCTCTTAATCAATAACATCAAGTTACCAGAAATTAAAGTTTTTAAAGATTTGGGAATTTATATTTCCAAAGATCTGAAATGGAATGAACATATCAACTATTTATATAAGATTGCAAAAACTACATGTTATCAAATATTAATATATCTCCAACTGACCTCTTAATCAATAACATCAAGTTACCAGAAATTAAAGTTTTTAAAGATTTGGGAATTTATATTTCCAAAGATCTGAAATGGAATGAACATATCAACTATTTATATAAGCTTGCAAAAACTACATGTTATCAAATATTAAAAAGTTTTAAAACTAATTCTGCTTAAATTCTGACAAAACTATTTAAAACATACGTTCGCCCTAAACTTGAGTTTAGTACCCAAATTTGGTCACCCCATTTAAAAAAGGATATTAACAAAATTGAATCTGTGCAAAGGAGTTTTACCCGTCATATTTGTAGTCGTTGCAACATATCTTACACGTCATTTAATGATAGAATGTTTAAATTTGGCTTGAAGTCACTGGAATATAGAAGATGGGAGTTTGATTTATTAACTCTTTACAAAATTATCAATGGCAAATATAAAAGTTTTTTTAACCAATTTTTTAATTTTTCCCAAAATAAATATTAACTAAGAGGAAATAATTTGAAAATAAAATGTAAACATGATTTTCAAAACAGTCAGTGGAAAGGCGCATTTTTTCACAGAGCAAAAGCTATGTGGAACAGACTACCTCAGGATATAGTATCTTGTGAGAGGGTAGAACAATTTCGTTTAAAGCTAAAAAGATTTGATTTAAATACAATAAATACCAGTAAGTAATAAAACAATAAAATAATACCATAAAGTTCACTAATTTTCCACTATAAACAAAAGAAAAAATATTCGTTTCCCTACGCCTCCCCCTACAAACTATTAGTTTACTTATTTATTTTGTAGTTATGAATTTTGTTTTATAAGCGATGATTTTAGACAAACTTCTTTACTGTGTGTACTAAGTAATATATAAGTTTGAATTTGTGGAATTGAATTTTTAATTTAGTTCATTTGTTTATCACATTCTGTTTAACTTTGTGTTTTCATTTAAATTATGTTTGCATATATATATATATATATATAATTTATCTTAAAGTTTTGAATATAAGTTCATTTTCTTTTTTTCTTTTTGTGTGTCCTGTTTAAGTGGCTCAGGTTTTGATGCCTGAGTCCAACATTGCACAATAAACAATATAATAATAATAAAAGTTAAATGTGCTGTCACATTGACTAAAACGGTCTTTAGAAAAAAATTTGATATTATATATATTATCTACAGATTTTATCAATTTAAGAATTATTAAGTTTAAGAAAAAAAAAAAACTACATAATTTTAATTATTTATTGATTTCGTAAGACAGAAAAAATTGTATTTATTAGATTAATAATTTTATTTATATTAAGTTATTAAGCAAAATTTTGAAATATAATTAAAGAAAAAAAAAAGAAGTCAAATACTATTACTTAAAGATAGTTTTTAATGAGTTTAACCTTTCACGGTTTATTTATAATTTTCAATACATCCAATTTTGTTTTATGCAACAAATCTTCGACTGGCATAACTTTTCTCGTGTTCTGTTTTTTTGTTTTGAAACCTTTTAATGCGCTAGAATCTTGGCCACATATTTTCAAAAAAAAAAAAACTGAAAAATAATTTTTTCATGTTTCCAGTTGCGGGTTCACTGTATTCAGTCTATTACATTAATTGTTATGTTTACTGCCGTGTAGACCTTAAATAATTATTGCAGTAAAGTTCATGCAAATTTTAATATTATAGCTTATATTAAAATAGTTTTATAAAATTACAGCTTTTGTGTTCCGAAATAGCTCTTGGTTTAAATTCTGTTGTGAAGTGTACAGAGTTGCTAACTGTTGAAACAACCAAAGACCCATCTTACCCTCTTAGTAAAGCACCCAAAGTGAGTTTTTTTGTTTATTTAAAAAAGGGATACTTTAAAAAAAATGAAATTTTTAAACAAGAAGTTTTTAGTCAAATTTCGATTTGCAATTTTTTTACAGCCTGTACAAGATGTTTTGTCGAAATACTTCGGGGAAAAGGTTGATTCGCGTGTCACTCCTGTTTTGTTTGAAAGACTATTCACGAAAATGCTTGAATGCATTTCAAGAGGTATTTCTATAAATATTTTTGTGTGTAAGCTTAATCGAACTTAAGAAACTAATGTTTGATTGTTGTAGTATAATAGGATTTAATTAGAAGTTTTTTAAAATCAATTCAGTAAGAAACACATTCTACGTTTAAAATTTATTCGCATGACGTAGTTTCGACTTTAAATAAGTCATTATCAACAAAATACTGTGCAAAAATAAATAAAATTAGTGATAAACAACTAAATATACAAAAAAAAATTTTACCGGGTATTACCCATACATTAAGAATTTTTGATTAGTTTGATATATATTAGTTTAATAATTTGTTAGTACTTATGTAAAATGTTATTTTATTAGAGTTTATAATCTTAATTTATAAAATTTTTATATAATGTTTCACTTAAAATTTTTTTTTTTTGTTTATTTAGTTGTTTATCACTAATTTTATTTATTTTTGCACAGTATTTTGTTGATAATGACTTATTGAAAGTCGAAACGTCGTCATGCGAATAAATTTTAAACGTAGAATGTGTTTCTTACTGAATTGGTATTTAAAAACTCCAGTATCCCCACCTGTTTTTTTTTTTAAATCAAGTAAATTTTTGTTTATACCAATTTTTGAGATTTTACTTAATTTTTTTATATAATGTTGAGCTACCACTGGTAGTAATTATGTAGAATGCTTGTATAACTAAAAACATGTAGGCGGATAAGTAAACATATAGAGTAAAGAATATTGTTGAGTTGAAAATAATTTCTTAAAATATTTTTTTTTTGGGAACGGGTCAAAGTTGCACAAAGACAAGTTTGCACGAGGGGACAAGATTGCACGAAAACAATTTTGCGCGGAGGTTCATTTTTGCACAAGAGTAAAAAAAATAAAAATATAAAAATCAGAAAAAAAAAAAATTAAAAAGAAAAAGAAAGTTACTGACTGAGGGTAAGGGTTAGGGGTTTTAGTGATAGTAAAAATTAAAATAACTTATAGAAATTATTATATAAAAAAAAACAAAAAATAAATAAAACTAAATTATTTAAAAAAAAAGAAAGAGCTACCGACCGAGGGTAAGGGTTAGGGGTAACAGTGATAGAAAAAAAAACAAATATTAAAAAAAAAATTAATAAGAAAATAATAATAAGTTACTTACCGAGGGTAAGGGTTAGGGGTAACAGTGATAGTAAAATAAACTAAGTAAAGAAAAAACTAAAAATGTCCTCTCGTGCAAAAGTTTCTTTCTGCAAATTTGTCTTCGTGCAATTTAGTCCCCTCGTGAAAATTTTACACCTACACATTTTTTTAGTTTAACATTTTTTTAAGCCTTTTTTAAAATTGCTGTCAATCCTAACTACAAATGACTAAATTTATGACACATGTACTAAACTTAGATTTTGTATAAAACCGATGATAAGTATGAAAGCTTTTTAGCATACTTTTATTTTACCGTTGAAGTAAATCTAAACAGTATGTTCTAGATCAGCGTTTCCCTTTTTTTTCCCTTTGAAGAAATTAAAAAAGCTATGGCCCCTCTCTCTTTAAAAACTAACTACACTTAAGACAATTTTTTGCTTTTAATCATCAACTCCACAATATCTAGTATAAGTTTCAATTATGGCCTCTGGACCCCCTAAATTTCTCACATGGCCTATTTTAAAAAGTCCCTTTACTACTCACGGCCACCCTTTGCAGTTAAAAATTTCTACTTAAAAAAAGTATTTAAAAAACAATAAACAAAACACAGACGAAAGCTCTTTGGGATACCAGCTCTGCATCCAAGCACTTGCTAAAAACCGTAAGAAGGATCAAAATTGTTTGTCTTATGTCACTTACAACAAGCTAGTAGCTGATATTATCAGCTTGCAAAATCAACCTAAAAAGTATGTTTGCTTCTTATACGGATTAAAATTTGATGTTAAATTATTATATAAGCAAGTTAAATAGATTACAAACATTTTATACAGTATAAATTAAATAAAGTTGAAATGCATTATATCATTTATAAATCTCAGATGTTTCGCATATATGTGGGCAGTTTCCCAAGTAGCAACTCACAGTCTCCTGCCATCAATGGCAATGGAAGGTTTTGAATTTTAAAATATTAAAAATTGAAATTTTTGATTTTATACAAGAACTGTTAAACGTTTAATATATTAAAGTTAATGCTTTGTTATTTAATACACAATATTCAACCATAATCTCAACTACCTGAAGCTTTATGAAGAAAAAAATTAACTATTAATTAAAATATTAAACAAATTTTAAAATTAACTAGTTTGGCTCAATGTTATGTTGCCCACGTTGAGTGTTAAATGCGTTGCAACTTATTCCTTGGAGTTCATTGAAAAATTGATGAAGAATGGAGTTGCTGTTGAAAAAATGACAGTTCACCATTTCCTTCAAATTTGCAAGTGGTCTCTTCAGTCCAATGCAGCTATTACCAAAGCTCAAACTAAGTTAGTTTGAAAAATCAGTTTTAAATTTTAAGTAGTTTGAATTTGTTTTATGGAATAAAAAGTAAGCTTTTTTAATTAATTTATTTATTTAAATTCTACTCAGTAAATCTTAACTTGCTTATAACTAAAATAAATTTTAAATAAACCTTATCACATTAACCGTAAACACATATTTAGTTATTTGAACTTATTTTTTAATATCAAATGGCATGAATTTGAATACGTATAAAAATAAAATAGCATAAGAATAACAATTATTGTTCGAACAGCATCAAAAAGCGCTTAGAAAAACTTTACCCCAATTTTGAAAAAGTAGTTGAAAATTCAAAAGATTTGAAAGATGACTTGTTTGTGCATTACATGCAAAACCCTGCGGTATGCTTTTGTTAATTTAATAAGCCTTTTATGTTTATGTTTAAAAAGGTATGCAATTTATTACAAAAAAAGAGCTTAGAGATGTTGTCTTAACAAAGTATTTTGAAAAAAACATGTTATTTTTAGTTAAGTATTGATTTGTTTTTTAATAATAAACACTGGTTAGCCATTGAAACTTAAGGTAAAATTTAAAAATCTTTTATCAATAAATAAACTATAATGAATAAAAGTATTAGTAGAACATTATTTCAAACAATTTTCTTCTCATTTTTGATAAATTAATAAAAATTATTTTAATTGAAAAATTATAAAAATTGTAAAGTTTAATTAAAATAGTTTTTACCAGAACAGCCCTTATACTTTTAATTTGAAATTATTTTTAAATATGTTTTGAATATTTAAACAATAAATTAAAGTCTGGTTACTTTACAGGCAGATGAAGCTACTGAAGCAAAACTAGTAGAACTATGTGCAAAAACTTTAAAAAATAATAACTTTGCTGTTTCTCATTGGAGAGAACACTATCTTCAGAGTCTTACTAAAACAAGGTAAGCTACTTCTAAATGTTAGTACAAATTTAGTCAAACTATTTCTTAACGAATCTTTTTTGAATGACTCAAAAGCTACATATATAAATAAAATGAAACTGTCTGATTAACTTTTTTTTTTGATTTTGGATCCAATTAAAAAAAAGACCCCAGCTAAAAACAAGTAAAAAATTGACCATGGGGTCATTATTTTCATTTGACGAAAACAAGTAAAAAAATGACCCCAGAAAATTTTGATCACTAGCTAAAACAAGTAAAAATAATGTCTCCGGGGTCTTTTTTTTTGCTGAATCCAAAATTTTTACATTAGCTATCACTTTTGATATTTTAAGCAGCCACAAACACATATATTATGTTTATTTAAAAAACAGTTGAAAAATGAATAAATATCTAAATATGTATTATAGTTTATGCGTATTATTTTTAGGCAATTGATGGAGTATTTAGATTCAAATGAGTCGGTAATGAAAAGTGCAATGAAAAACAAAGTCTTTGTAGAAATTATCAGGTCTTTTTATAACACCAATGAAAATCTTGTTGAAGAAGAGTCAGCCATTGCTTCAAAAACCGATTTTCATAAAATCAAAAAGTTCTGCGAGGTATGTTTAAAGTAAAAAAATAATGATGATAATTAGCAAGTATAGTTTCTTTAGAGAAAAGTTATTACATTAAATATATATTCTTGAATATTTTTGAATGTATATTGTAACTGGTTCAATGGTTCAAAAATTAAAAACAGCATAAAACGTATTTAAAAAATGTATTAAAATAAACTTTTTTTATGCTACTGAAATTTTCCTATGAAAGAAGTAAATTATCTCATATGAAAAAGTATAGTTTTATATTTTATGTACTCAAAAGTTAAATTATTACACAGAAACACTACACAGCCAAGATGCCTCAGCAATCTTCATTCGGCTTTTTCTCATTCCTCTTCCAATTTTTGGTTGTCGTAGCAGCAGTCACGATTGGTTGTGTACTATTGTACAACAAAAATCCCCAATTCAGAGCCCAAACGGACAAAGTACTCGCAGATACAGGGTTGGATGCAATTCTTGTTCAAGTGAATGCAAAAACTTTAGAGCTTTATGGGAAGGCAAAATCGTTAGTAGTGTTTTCAAATTATGTGAAATACTATTGGTTTTTTAATTAGACCGTGTCAATAAGGGTTGCCATGACTTAAAAATTCTTACGTGTATAACTTAATTTAGGCGTTTGTTTGTTTTAATTAAAAATGTCAAGCTGAAATATTTTTGGGTTATATGCTCATCGTCACACTGGCAACTACAGTGTCAATTGAATAAAATTATAAAAGTCCACTAAAGTAGTAGTATATTTATTTTTAAATACTTTCTCATGGTGTAAATTGTTTGTAATTATTTTAATGATACAAATTAATTATTTGTCATACCTAAAAAAACACAGGTGGTCAGAAAACGAATTACCAACGCACATTGAACAAAGGAGGCAGTTAATTGAACCTTACTACAAAGTCATCGAACAAAATGTTAATGTTGTTTGTGAAAAGTTACAGCCTGTCATTGTGCAATTACAACCGTATTATCAAGAATACGTTGTCAAAAATGTGAGTTGTAACGGTGTTCTTATAACTGCTTGGTTATATGTGGTGTTTTTTATATTAAACAGGTTTAAAAATAATTGTTATAAAAACACTTTCTAAAAAATTCAAGCTTCATTAATTTAAACAACTAAATTAAAATATTTTTAGTATGAAAAGTATTCAAAAGTGTTAATCAAGTACGTGTTGGAAGTGACTAACTACCTACTCAACCAATACACAACATTGTGCAAGTACTTGCTCCAGCAAATAAAACAGCTTAATGCATATGTGCGAACTATTGATGTACCTTCTGAGTTTGACATTACCAAAATTTCAAGCTAGTAAGTTGAATTTATTTCCTATTAATTAGTAATATAATTTTATATGATGTAAAGTTTGTTGTTTTTTGTTTTGAATAATAAAAATTTACAAATTTTAACATTAGTTTCAACCAAGTTATCAAAGGATTCCTTAAACCATTTGTTTCTTAGTATTTATATGGTCTTTAATGGTAGAAATTTATGAAAACAACTAATCTTAAAAATTACAGAGTTGAACTTATATTTGCAATGTTGGAAAAAAAAGACTAATCATTTTTAAAATATTTAAAACCTAATTAACAAAATGTATTTTACAGCTTTCAGCTAACCTGCTGCCAAAAAAGAAAGATCAAGGAGTTCTTCTATTCGCAGTGGTCGAACTTGCAGGACAACTTTACTTACATTGTTTCGGCGATGAAAGAAACGTTCGACTCTGTGACGTCACAGATCGACTTGACGTCGTTCAAAAGCCAAGCTGAAACGATCATGGTGCAAGTGAACGATTTGGCCGAAAAGCTGCGGCAGTTGGCCGTTAATGCGTTTCAAAAAGTGCAGGATATTGTACAGAAAGCCATGAAATAGAAACTTCCTCAATAATTTTCTCTTTTATTTATTTGTGGCATTTGAAGGTGTTGGAATACTTTTTGTATACTTAAGTTAAACATTTGTAGTATTTTCTAAGAATAAAATTTTTAGGAAATTCAAAAAAAAAATTGTTCTGTTTACAAATAAAATAATATGTTTCTTTTTTAATTTAAAATCTCAAAAGATCTATTTATATAATTTTGTAATTTAAACTAATAATCACTGTGCAAATGTGTTTATTAGTGACACTTTATTCTTGTTACGAAATGCAAATATCGATTCTTTTTATTTCCTGTTCTTTTTATGAGATAAAATAATTTATTTAGCAATCAGTTTTTCCTCTTGAGATAATAAAGTGTCTTCACAGTATTTGCTTGCTTAGTTTATTAAAAATACTTTTGTTTCTTTAATATTTCTTAAATTAATAATGATAAATATTTGAAAATTTTGTAATTTATAATATTGACACAAATAAACGATAAAGTAAATTAAACCATATACAACTATATACATTTTACTATGTACTTTATATTTGAAGTTGTACATTAATAAAAGAGTTTTGAAAATATTTAATTATGTTTGTACACGAATGATTCATATTTATTTATTTTTACACAAAATTAAAAGTTCAAAAAGTGTTATATTTTTATTTAACTATAGAATATAATTAAATCGTATTCTTTTCAAAGTATTTTTAAGTTGCATTCTAGAATAAGCGTAAAAACCCGACTAATGAAGTGTTGTGTAATTTTTTAAATAATAGATGATTAAAAAATTAAAATAAATTTTTATAAGTATGATAAAAAGTAATCTATTAATAATATTATAAACTGATATAGAGAAAATTCTAACAAGTTTACTTCTGAAGTTTCTTTTAAACATTTGATTTTGAAGAGCCGAATATTTTTTTGTCACATGACTTACTTATAGAAAGTTGTCTATTTTGTATATGCTTATTTATATTTTTTTAAGCGTAAGTATATTATAAGCTTTATAAAAAAAACTAGGAAGTTTCACATAATAATCGCTTCAAGTTCTTCTACAAAATTATGTACGCTTAAATCTTTAAGGGGCCATTAAACTGATATGTATTTTGAAAATAACTTTTTTTTTTTGTGAAAACTGTTGATAAGCACATTTTAAAACAACTTTCTATGAAAATACATTCCCAAATTACACATGATATAATTTATGCCCCGTGGAGTATTTAACAACGAATTGGTTAAAAGTATAAAGTAAAATTGTTATACTAACAGGGTTGCCACTTAACCTGGAAAAACCTGGAATTTGAGAAATTAAAAAAAAAAACCAGGAGTTTTGAACAAAAGTCACTAAAAAAATCTGGAATTTTAACAGTTTTCACATGTTCAGTAGTAAAATTCCGGTTTGACTCAAAAAGTCTATCATATAAATAAAAAGTTTTTGTCATCAATTTTTTTTTAATAAGATACATATTTAAAGTAGCTTTACATTATCTTTTCGATGTTTTTATACTATTTAACACAGTTTCTTACCTTAGACTTAACTTTGAACTAAAAATAGAGCCAAAAATGTGTACTTTTGAAAACCTGGAAGAAGTTTGGAAAACCTGGAAAATTTTTTGAAAAACAAGAGGCAACCCTGTAATAAGTAAAAAAATATATATTTATTATTGGTTCACTGACTAAATAATTGTATGTTTTCAAAAACTAAAGTCCACCTTTAGTTTTAAGCAGTGTCATGTAATCACTTAAAAAAAGAGACTTCCTTGAAAAAAGTATGCAAAAATTTAATGCAAGAATACGGTTAACTGCTCTTGAAAAATTTCAGAAAGCACTTCGACTTTTTAACGCTTGAAGAAATGATTTAAAATCAAAGGTTTAACTAAATAAAAAAAAATTATAAATCAAGTTTTGAAACCTTTTTTTTTTTGTTGTATAAAATAGGATAAACTTGTTTTATAAGTTATCTTTGATGTTAGGTACAAGTTTATTCTTTTTTATACAAAAAAAAATTCAAAACTTAGATAAACTTTAAAAACCGAATAAAAAGTATTTTAAGTTTTTATGAAGTTTCCTACCTACTTTTGTAGTGTTGGGCCAATCATAATTGTAAAGTACTTAAGCAAGTAGTGTCGGAATGTACAGGGTTCATACATGCTAGGCTAAATCTTTTTTTAATGTCACCTTTTACCAATCAAAATATAGGAGCATTTCTTCATTTAAAAAACTGATAATCTATTTTCTCAAGTATCATTTTTAGTTGTAAACTTCTTTTTAACAACAGGGTTGCCAAAAAACCTCGAATTTAACAATTTGGGCTAAAAAACTTGGAATTTGAGAAGATTTGAAAAAAACTGGAATTTTGAACGAAAGTTGCTAAAAAACCTGGAATTTTAAACAGCTTTTACATGTTAAGTAGTAAAATTTCAATTTGACAAAAAAAAAATATCATTTAAATAATTTTTTTTAATCTTTAAAAATACCTTTTTGTTTAAAAAACACATTTTAAGAAATTTTAATATATCTTTTCAATGTCGATATACTATTTAACAGAGTTTTTACCTCAAACTTAATTTCAAATTAAAAATAGACCATAAAAGATGTGATTTAAAAAACCTGGAGCAAGTTTAACAACCCTGCGATAAGAACTTGATTTTTTCAGGCATAATGTAAATCATACTTGCTAAAAAAATTCTGAATAAAAAAATACCGAGAATATTTTTTATTTTTGCTTTGAGTAGTTATTGTTAACTTCCTTACCACTAGTATACTTTTTAATTGACGCATAGAAGAAATATTTGCAAAGAGGTTAGTATATTTATTAGTGAGAGGATGTTCATATATATCATAAAGATAGTTCGTTATCATTTATGACGTAGTTAAAGTTATTAAAAAAAACAAGAACAAGTGAGCTAAAAAAAAGTTCTGAAAATAGAATTTATGAGGTGTCTGTAGCAGTTACATAATAATTATAGTTCCAAAAACTAAAACTATTTATGATATATTATAAAGACAATTTAACTTTATATTCTGAAAAAAAAAAATCTATACTATTATAATCAGACCACAAGTTTTGGTAGACTACATGCAAGTCTAGTCTTTGGTTCTAGTAAACTTTCCTCTGTTTTCTTTCTATATAAAGTTTTATTGTTATTAGCTACGCAGTTACAACTAATCTGATAGACTACATCGTTTCATCCAGTTATAAGTTAAACTTGGCACCGACCAACAAAAGTTAATTTTAGTCTAAATCGGTCAAAATTAAGTAATTTAAGTGTAAAATTGCAAAATTTTGCGTACGAACCCTGAACGATGTTTTTTCTTTTACGATAACTCTGGATAGCTTTTGGTGACTCGGAATTTTTTTGTTTACAATTTTGAAATACTGTTATAAAATTAAACCATAGATGCTGCACAAACGGAAGGTGATATGTTTGATAACTCAATCTATTAACAGGTCGAATTAAATTTTTCGTTATCAGTTCTAAATACTTATAAAGGCTAATATTTTTAAAAAACTTTTGTTGATAATCGGTATACAAGTATTTTTTTTCTTTTTCATGGGATAATAAGTGTTCTATTTTTACTTCGTAATTTTTTTTTGTTACACTTGTGTGAAGTACAACTCCTTTGCGGAAAGAGTTTGATATTTTTGTATGTTAGTTATTTAAAACTTTTTTTGCCTTTTAAACTTTATTACGCTTAGCCTAAAGAGCGATAACATAGCTTACAAATAATAGTTATAGTACTTTTTCTTCATGTAGTTTTTACTCGAGAACAAAAGTAAGTCTAGTAAAAATAAACAATTATGTAGCTAGTTTAACGTTTGGTATTTTAAGTTTATATTTTACATTGAAAATTTATCAAAAGTTTAAACTATTATTTTATTAAACTATTGTTTGATATACAACTTTGGTGTTTTGTATTTTTAAGTTTTACGGTTTTCTTTGTTTAATAAAAATTTTATAATATTAAGAAAAAAGATTTGACCAAACTAATGCTACCATAGTTTAAAAGTTTATGACATTTGAACAACCATTTAAATTCTTTTAATATGTAAAAGTTCGTTTGATTCAGAATCATTTGAGCATACATATTATCAGATTTAGCTTGTTTGCATGATTAAAACATACAAATTTAAACTGCATCAACTAATGTTAACTTTTAGCTTATTCAATGTTTTTAAGATATGTATTATTTTAAACTCTGTAACCTTATTTTGTTTTATTTTTTACTTAGATAAGTGGCTATGTTTTTTAGCAGCTAACTTGAAAGAATATTTTTTTGTCATATCATGTGTTATTTTTGTATTTAATTTACGTTTCCTTTGCTGTAGGTACCTACTTAAAAACCATATTTTTTGTTTATCAAAATAATAAAAAGTTATGTTTTAAATCAAATGCACGGTTTCTTTTCTGTTTTATTTTTTGATAATCCGGTTTATTTGTTACTTTTAGACTTGTAAAGAGTATTTAATGTTTCCAAACAAGTAGTGAATACACAAAAATTTGCTAAGAGAATTAATATCTTCACTGTTTTTATTTTAATAAACAAAGAGTTTCCCGACGTTCTTGAAGCTAAAATGCTAGTACAAAAAATATGTTGCCTATGTTGCTAACAATAAATAAATTTAAATCTTTTGCTGTTTTAGTTATACAAATAAATAAAATATAATGTTAAAAAATACGTGGATCATACTCACTGTGTTGTTATGTTTTTAGTTTTTTTAGAAGATGACTGACGGTCGGTTTACTGTAAAGTAATAAAAAAAATATAGCCTTAACATTCTTCATACACAGTCTAATTAAGATAAATAAGGTCAAACTCTAGTTTTAAAATAGGTTAGATTGTCAGTTCCACGTTATAAGTTTTAAATTGTTTTCTTATATAAACGAAATAAAGTCTATAAATGCAGTATAGTAATTAAAATATTTTTTGAGTCACTCAGAAAGTATATTATGATAAAAATATATCACTTATTGACATTCGATGACTCTTCTAAACTCAAAACAAATAAATTTTTTAAAATATTTTAAGTAATTGCACATAATGTAAAAAGCTTTACAAACAAAGTAATATAAGATTTTGCTATATTAATAATTTTTTTGTCTTAAATGGACAGAAATTTTTAGAGGAAATCGGATAGACTGAAATACAAAACTATACACCTAGTAGAAAAAACTATATGTACCATTTTTAGTTCATTGCTATAAAAAAAGGGTAGCCATATAGCTTTATTGATAAAAAAGTTAAAAAAAATAAGTGATAAACAAAGATACATGTAAATTAAGATAAATATATTTTGTGAAACTGTGAACAGTTACAACTTACTTTAAATTATAATATAATTGACTTATTTTATAAAAACGTCAACAGAAACTTTAGCTGTTAAAGTTAGTTGTCAATTGCTTTTTCAGAAGTAAATTCAAAGTTAGCGTGCATGTATTTTAGATTTGCTTCAAATTAATCTCTCCGACTGTCGTCTAAGAAAAAAAGTGAATGTATCAACCAAGGGTGTCGCGTGGGGTGGAGCAATGGTCAAGATGCGCCACCTAAAGTTTTTTCATATATAATAATATAATAATTATAATATTACAAAACTGTCAAAATTATTTTTTCTAATAAACTTTGTTTACAAGCGATTTGTTGTAACTGTAGTACTTTTTTCTTACTAAACTAGTTTTTTTAAAATATATAATAAGGGATAAAAAAAGTCAACTTTTCCTTTTCATAGAGCAAAAATACCACGCGTCACCACTGGTATCAACCATATAACGTTTATAATGTATGGTGAACTATTTTTTACAAAAGTTAATACTCATTAGTTAATTGCTCATTAGTTTAAAAAAAAACCTAAATTAAAATTTATAAGGGTATAAACTTTTACATTTCGCAAATCTCAAAAAGTTTTTTGTTTTATACTATCATAACAATAATTGTTTGTTTTAAAATTATAGTTGGAGAAACTTTTATTCAGCTTACTTAATAGTTTATGAATAAAAACGTTATCGAAATTTGTAAATATACAAAATTGTTTGCATTTTATTCATATATATTTAAGTTTAAAATGTATTTACCTGAAATTAAAAACTAATCAAAGATTGAAATTATGCATAAATTTTAAAAATTGGTATATAGTATCAGTATAGAACTTCTATTAAGTTTAAAAGTAAACACGTAAAGCTATTTAACTTAAGATTAGATTTGCAATTAAATGCCTCAAACAATAACTTGTTTAACTTACAATACTTGTAAAAAAATCATTAAATACACTTAGTTTGCAAAATTTGTAAATTTAATTGTCATGAAAACAGTTGTAAATAAGTATACTAATTTTTTTGTAGCTGTTTCAATATAAAAATTAATAAACAATAAGTAATTATTTGTAATTTATTTTTATATAAGTATGCACTTTTATTAATTTAAATTCATTACTAGTATAATTCATTTTATATGAATAAGATTGAATATAAACTTAAGAACTCATATTGTATAAATAAGATTGAATATAAAGTTAAGTAAATAAGTATAAGAATTTTCGAAAAATATTCTTGACGTTTTATAAGCGCTTTTGCTTTTTCTTATTTGTTTTATTAATCAAGCTTGAGTTCAGATAAAATTTTAAAACTATATATAGTTATAAATACTATTTGAGCTAGTTAATTACAGTAAAATATAACCAACAATAAAAAAAAGCGCTAAAACTATTTCCTATTGATATATATTAACATTTATATTAATTATATAAAAAAAAACCTTGTAAGAATTTGAAAAGAAATTACAAATATAAGTTTCAGTTTTAGACATCATTGTATACTTTTTAAATATTTAAGTTAAAGGATAAATACTAGTTAAGATGTTTTTATTAGGCGTAATCAAAAACTTGGCCTTCAAACTAATTTGTTTGTACTGATAGGGTTTTAATTTATTTTAAAATATTTTGATAACGTTGTTTTAAGGATTTAAAAAACAATTAGAAAAAACGCTTTAGTGATAAACATTTGTCCGAAATTAGTCATTAATTAATAAAAAACATGTTACGATCAAACACACTATCTTTAAAGTGGGGATTTGGTCGTAAAATTAAGTAAATATAAATTAACAGTTTGTTTGTTTTATTTTCCACAAAGTAACACACTAATTGCAAGTTTTAATTAAAATTTAGTTTTTTAAAATAGCTAAACTATCAATAATTGAGCTATTTAAATTTATATAACTTTTTTTTTATTCTACTACTAAGTCAGCTAATACTTGCATATGTTATTAAGGTTTAATTTTAAGAAAAATTTCCGAAAAAAAATGTTGAAATTATGAATGTAAAATTACAGTGAATTTTTGAAATTACATATATTATAAAAAGAAAATTAAAACACATTTAACTGTTTTGTTCTTAGTTAAGTTAAGTTTACTACGTTAAACTTATGTTAGATTAGCGTTTCAAAACTACTTTTGATTAAAGTATGTTTTTCATAAACACAAATTTATTTTAAAACAAATATGTAAAATAAATATAAGTCTGAAACTTTGTCGTAACGAAAAATAGCTCATATAGCTATACTCAAACAAAATTTTGACTTAAATAGCTTTATTTTAGTAAAAAATGGTTTTGCTAAAATTTTATAAAACAACTAAGACCGTGTGTTTTTAAATTATAGGTAAAATTTTAGAATTGTAATTAAATAACAAGCTGTATTTATTTTAATTATAAAAAAGGTTTCAAACAAAGTTCTTCAAACAAAAATATCTATAGCTTTAGTGTAACTTTAGTTTTAAGTTTTAGTGTTTATATGACAACTCTATTCACTTTTTTAAGTTTAGGTTTTTTAATAAGTTTTATAGCAAAAATGATTTAGTGCATCAATGTGTAACTAAAGTAATCTGAGTTTTTTTCATAAGACTAAGTTAACTAAACGAAATACAAACACAATGGGATTAAAACCACTTATAATCGGTGGTGGAATCGGAGTCGCCATCACATTAGCTATCGTACTTCCGATCGTTCTTATTTTACCGGAAGGTGAAATTAACAAAGGTCCTGATCTCGTTAGAGCAACTGGTTAGTCTTGTTTTTATAATTTAGGCTTAAAAATACTAAAATAATTTCTAAAAATTTTCATGTAGTAGTAATTTTGGTGGTTAACAAATTGGCTGTAAAGTATACTTTAGAATTATTTAAATTTTTTTAAATGCTTTAGTTTCAATTTTTGATTGAAAATAAGTTGAATTTTCTAAAATTAAATAACACAATGTTTGTAAAAATAAAGTTATATAGTATAATACTTTCAAAATAAAAAGTAGTTTAATTTAGTATAGTTTGATTTATCAAAACTTTACTTTAGTTTAGTATAGTTTGACTAATCAAAACTTAAAAAAAAAATTAAACTAATCAATTTTATTATAAACGTCTTATTCTTTCTAAAACTAATTAAGGAAGTTTCAACATAATTTAAAACAATAAAGTTTCATAATACTTTCTAGAATTGCTGTAATTAAAAACACCATTTATTGACTGTCATGTAAAACAAATCATTATATGCTTCTTTTAAGCAGCGTTTAAGATCAAGGTAAATAATAATAAAAACTGTTGTATTAAACAGATTTAAACAAAAGTTGTTTTAACAGTAAAAGAAGGGGATGTTGTTGGAATAGTGAGCGATCAGGCCGGAATGTTTTTAGGGATTCCATTTAGTCAACCCCCGCTCGGCGAGCTGAGATGGAAGCGACCGCGAGATCCGAAGCCATTTGATAATAAATACTGGAATGCAACCTACCTGAGACCTGGTTGCGACCAGATTTGTGATCAACCCGCGTCTGATTACTCTTGTCCTTTGGAAGTTAGTTTTTTCAATATACTTAATAAGATAAAAAATAAAAATTAAACCATTGTTACTGTTCGATGTTTATTTTAAATTTAAAATTTATTAACTATTTTGATAGTTGTAAAAATCATCGTCCTTATAACAATTGTTATAACTTTTTAGATTAAACAACAAAATTAATTTAAAAAACAATATTTCTAAAATAAGTACAAGTTTATTGTCTTTTTTATAAAATACGTTTTATTGTTGTAGGAGAGTGAAGACTGCTTGTACCTCAACGTGTGGGTCCCGCGCAAATATTTGGTTTCCGAATACGAAAGTGACGTCATAGAAGGCCAACATTACGCAATCGACGAGAAGGCGATTTCGGAAGCTAATCTGGCGGTGGTCGTGTGGTTTTACGGCGGCAACTTCAGGAACGGGGCGGGATCTTGCACCATTTACGACGGGAGGTTCATGGCGGAAATGGGCGACGTCATTGTCGTGACAACCAATTACAGGTCGTAAAAAGTTTTGCTTTTATCTTTTAAATAGTCAATTACTTTTTCTGTTGTTAAAGGAAATGATATTAAAATCTAAACTTTCAGAGTCGCACAGCTGGGTTTTCTTGCATTTGGAACGGAAGGAGAGGAATCTTTAGGTAACTTTGGACTGCATGACCAAATTAAAACTCTTGAGTGGGTGCAAACTAACATAAAAAACTTTGGTGGTGATCCTGACAAGGTTGTATAGACACTTATTTGTATCAGCTTAAATATTGCATGATTATTCAATATTAAACAAATTTTTAAATAAAAGTTTTATTTGTGTTAGGTTTTTCTAAATTACTGAATATTTTTTGTATATTACAAATTTTTGAAATGTCTTCAAAATAAGTTATGTGTTTTGTAGTAACTTTTATCTTTTGAACAACAACGTTTTCAGTTTCACTTACCATAGAAAGTAACTAATGACTTATTCTACAACAAATAAAAAGGTTTTTTGAATTAAAGTTTTTAGTGTTAGCATAAAAAAATATTTTTTAGCTCATTTGTGATAATAACTATTAAGATTAAAACAAGTTTTTGAACTAATATACAGGTGACGGTATTTGGTCAAAGCGCAGGAGCAGAATCAATCGCATGTCACATGACCAACCCGGTATCAGATAAACTCTTCCATCAAGCTATTCTCGAGAGCAACCCGTTTGGTCTTCCCTTTCGTGATTTAAAAGATGCACAAGAGCTTGCTAACCTGTTTGCTGGTGAACTAAGCTGCGAAGATATAGACTGCTTGAGAACTAAGTATGTTTTAAAGTGTATAAAGTATATACACTTTTAAAATTTGTGTCGTTTTGAACCCAAACTGTCTTTTAAAAGTTAATTGTTAACATTGTTTTTGTGTTGTGTGTATTTAGAATACTAAAACTGTCTGTACATATTTTGACCGTTTTAAAATACTTTATACCTTACTTAAAAGTCCTTCTAATTTTTATTTTAAACTATTTGTTTATCTATGATTAACTCGCTAAGTAAAAAAAGATCCAGAGAACAATTAGAAGCTGCATACAATGCCACTGTACTTAAAGTTACTGATCCAAAATTAATGCTTATATTTCAACCCTATGGACCTGTAATTGACAATGAGATTGTGCTCGACCAGCCAATAAATTTGTTCAAAGAGGTGGGCTTGATTTAAAGTTTTTTGTGTTTTTAAAGTACATATATATACCGTGATTAGTGTTATAAGATGGGGTTGAGCTTTATTCTACCTACTTATAATATTATTAAATTGTTGGAAAACAATAAACAAATTAGATTTGTCCCCTAGAATTTAAAATTATTACACACAAAATAATTTTTGTTACAATAAAATATAGTTTCTTAATTGTATGGTTTTGTTTTCTTTAATTTAGAAATAAAGTTTGCTTACTAACTGTGTAGCATTAACATTAGTCTTAACATAAGCTAGTAGATGATAAAATTTAAGTTGTTGTTCATGTTAAAATTAATTTTATAAAATTACGAAATAAATTTTATAATACTTTAAGTATTAAACTGAATGCTAGATAACAAAATTCTATAAATCTAACAAAAAGTTTTATCTAAAATTAATACAGCTAACTACCGATTATAAAAAGTATTTACTGACAACAGCTAACTCGAATTAAAAGCAACAAAATTCACTTATGTGTTTATACAGGGCAAACAGCAGGACAAACCAGTTGTAATGGGATCCACGGCAGATGAAGGAATGATCTTTCTCGCCGAAGCATTCCCAGATCCGATGAGTATTGAATTGTACACCTTGCTCATGAAAGCTGTCTTCCGCGATAACCTCACAGAAGGAGCTGCTGACAAAATAATAGCTGAATATCCGCCAGTTAGTTTTTATTATTACTTGTTTGTTTTGATTACATAAATAGGTAATATTAGGTTCATAAATGTATGCTGTCGTTGGTAATAATTTTTTTTTTTATTGTCTATTGTCTTTGTTCTACAACGTACTGTACGTACAGGGTAGCTGTCAAATTTGCACGAGTGTACAAAATTGCACGAGGGGACAAAGTTGCACGAGTGCACAAATTTGCACGAAGATACTTTTGCACAAAGACACTTTTGCACGAGGGGATAAAATTGCACGAAGATATTATTGCATGAAGATACTTTTGTACGAATACACTTTTGCACGAGCAGACAACTTTGCGCGGAGACTTTTTTGCACGGATTGAATTTTTTTTATCATGTATATATATTTTTTATTTTTTAATAAACTTTTTATTTATTTTACTTTCAATGTTACCCTCAACCCTCGGTCAGTAGCTTTTTTTAAAATTTATTTCTTCATTATTATGATTTTTTATAATATTTTCTATTAGTTGTTTTTTATTCATATTTGTACTATCACTGTTACCCCTAACCCTTACCCTCGATCAGTAACTTTCTTTCTTTTTTTTTGTTATTTTATTAATTTAACTTCTAGTTTTTTTTTTCTGTTTTTTTATTACTCTCTTGAAAAAATGTAAGTCGTGCAAAATTGACCATTGGTGCAAATTTGTCTTCATGCAAAAGTATCTTCGTGCTTTATGTGCACTCGTGCAATTTAGTAACCTCGTGCAATTTTCTCTTCGTGCGATTTTGACCCGTGCCCGTACGTACATGCTTAAATGGTATCAATTATTCTTATTAATTTCTTTGTAAATATTTAAAAACTGATATCTTAACTTTTTCTATACAAACAAAATTATTTGTTATTTTAAAATACCTTTTGTACTCTAAAGATTAAGGTATGAAAGTTCAAAAATGCTGCCTAATGTATTTTAAGTTTAACAATAAAAAACACAGTGTGATCAGGCTGTAGACTCAGATTGTGACAACAGGATCATTTTGTCGCCGGCTGTAACCGATTTTGTTTTTTTTTGTCCACAACGACTTGCCCTATTCAACGGGACAACTTCGAACCAGTGGCTGTATTATTTCAACCAAACTTGGTCTTTTGGTGTTGGTAAAACAAAACAAATACTCTGATTTTTTAAAATTTAATTAGCATTTAGAAGTTGTTTTTTTAATGTAAATTACGCTTTATAGCTTTTATACATAGTTTAAAAAAAACTATTATTGTTTCAAAAAGAGTAACTAAAAAAAATATATATATACAGTAGAGAAAAAAAAATACTTTTTTTGAATGTTTACATCATTAAAGGAACTGTGGGAGTTAGAAGAGTGCACAAACAGGGTTTGTCACGCAGCTGAATTGGCATACATATTTGGAGTGGTTGAGTTGACAGATTTCGAATACACTCCGAAGGAACAAACGCTTTCTGATCACATGATCAAATACTGGACAAACTTTGCTAAATATGCGAATCCTAACGGACCTAACAATGAGGTAAAAATGAATTAAACAAGTTATACTTTTACATACAGGTCAAGTAAAAAAAAATGTTTTACAAAGTGATTAGCAGTATGGTATTTGATGTTTGTATCTAGAGTTTTTTGAATAACTATATAACAAAAAATAAATAAACTAAGTAGTATATAGAAGATAAAATACAGCTCTAGAAAACTTTGCAAAACTTAAAAGTTTTTTTTTAAAGGGAACTGGTGAATTAAAGTACTGGCCAAAATTCCAAGAGGATTCAAAGGAATACAATGCATTGCAGTTGAATGGGGATGGGGATTTTCTGATGAAAAGCCCTTTTACCGAAAGTTGTGAATTTTGGGATTCAATAAACCCTTACGCTAATGTTTTTAGTTCACTGAGTAAAGCTAAACTGAAAAGTATTCAAAAAAGTTTTGAAAACTGATTAGAGTTTTTAGTTTAACTTTTAAACGCAGATTAAAGTTGTTTGCTGATAGTTTTTTATTGTACTAACTTGTACAGTTTTCTTTATTCGTGTTAACAACTTTAATTTGAAATTAAAATATTATTTAGTAAAAGGTTAGCAATTTGCTAATACCTAAACTTTTTAAAGTCAACAACTTGACAAAGTTCAAACTTGCCAATCATGGAGTTTCTTTAACTAAAATAAACTAGTGTTTTGTTTTTATAAAAAAATATAAAGTTTTTAAACTTTTCGATATTCGCAAGCATTGTTAAAAGTAATAATAAAATTATTTTTGTTAAATTTTTACCGAAAAAAGTTTGTAAACATAACTTTTCAGAATATAAGAAAAGCTTCAGAATTAAAAAAAAAAACTTTTGGACCCAATTAGTTCATAACTTTAGTCTAAAAAAATTTTTTTTTTTAAAGTGTTTTAAACAGTTATGATTATTACCTAAAAAAGAAAATTACAAAGATTTTTCACAACTATACTTTTTAAGTATGTAGTAGTAGAAAGCTTTAAAGCATAGTGGTTTTAGTTTAAACTTGCTGTTATATTCCAATGAAAAACTTCTATTTAGAACTAATTAAACTTGTTTAAATTTAAACGTGGTAATGGCCTGTTATATTGTTTTTACTTAATGTTCTTAGGAAACATTTAACGTAGTTTCAAAACAAGAAAATCAACGATGTTTAATTTAACTTACATTTACTTTTCATAATGGTTTGAAAAAGTTTGTATATTTTTGTAAATTGTATTAAATATTATTTAAAATACATATACACTTTTGAACAACCTCTTTTTTAAGTCATAAAATATTTTTATAAAGTCTCTGTAAATATTTATAACTGTAACTAAATAAAATAAAGTATTTTAAAATTAACAACTAAAAACTATGACCTTTATAAAGAGTATTAAACTTAAATAAATGGATTAAAGTTTAAAAAAAAAATGTTTATAAATAATTTTTCAAAACCTAATCAAAATAGTTTAACGCAAACTTATGGATAGAAAAGTATGTTTCAACTATTTTGAAGACGATAAATCCACTGGTTTTTAGCTGGCTAGGAAACTAATAATTACATCAAATAAACTAATGATATTATGATAAAAATAAAATGATAAAGCTCATTTTTATAAATGAAGTATAAAACTAAAAATCGTATTACACAATATTTGAGCAAGTAAAAAAATTAAAATACGGTAAACAAATCATATACACTGTTTTACATTTCCGCCTATTGTTACGTAACATAACAGAAATATTTCGCCGTTTTTGTATCGTTAATTTAAGAATAATTCAAAACAAAAGTCGTAAATAATTTAGAAAAATAAGCCTTGTGTAAGATGTTTCATTTTAGAAATAAAGACTTTGTAGAAAAACAAGTTTATAAAGATGTAGAAAGAAAACTTATATGCCATGTACCTGATCTTTGTGTATTTGAGAAATCTGTTGAGCTACCTCATACTATAACTTATGATGGAGTTTTACTTTTTGCTGATATATCAGGTTTTACAGCTCTTACTGAAAAGTATACTGTATCAAGTGAAAGAGGTGCTGATGCATTGACCGTAACTCTAAATGAATACATTGGTAAAATTGTTAAGCATATTTTGACAATGGGGGGAGATGTTTTAAAGTTTGCAGGCGATGCTATATTAGCTGTTTGGAGAGTTAGTAGTAGGTCTTGTTTAGCAGAAGCATGTGGGCAGGCAATTAAAGCAGCAATGATTATTCAGCAGAAATGCGATGGTCATGAAACAGATGTAGGTGTTAAACTTAGGGTCAAAATGGCAATTTCTTGTGGTAAGCTAAATACAACGTTTCTTGGAAATGATGAATCAGTACAATTTGTAATGACAGGTAGGCCAGTTGGAGAAGTAAATGCAGCAGAAAAATTTTGCGAGCCTGGTTTGGTTGTTCTAGCACCAAATGCAATGGAATTTGCTGTAAATGAGTTTGCTTTAGTTGATGTTCTACCAGGTCGTTTTGGTATAGTGAAGTATCTTTGCAAGCAACCACGAATTAATTGGGAGAGCTATATATTTCTTCCGGACGACTTAGACTACGCTGAGGATGACAAAAACAAGTACGAACGTGTTTCTATGCAAGTTGAGCCAAATATAAAACGCGAAATGTACCTGAGAAAGTTCATTTCAAATGTCGTCAAACAAAAACTTGATGACGATCAGCCACTAAAGTACTTGTCGGAAATGCGTCAGTGCTCTATCGTGTTCATTAATCTGAGTTTTGATCAAGACGAGATAGCGAGGAACTTTGTCGACGTTCAACGCGAAACTTTACAAATCGCACTTTGTGTAGTTCAAGATGAGTGTCGAAAGCTTCAAGGAGCCATCAACAAAATTTTCATGTTCGACAAGGGTTGTACTCTACTTTGCATTTTCGGATTACCGGGTGATAAACACGAACGGGAACCGGCACACGCACTTTGTGCAGCTTACAACATCAAAAACGTGAGTCAAACTTTTTTTTAATAAGTTAAACATATAATAAGTCTCATACTTTAGGAAGATTTTCTAAAGTAATAAAGTGACAAACCAATAAACAATTTCAGACGTTGCATGAGAAGATTCCTAAATTAGACATTGCTTCTTTTGGTGTGACGTCAGGGTCTATTTTTTGCGGGGTGATAGGTCATCCGTTTCGTCATGAGTATACTGTAATCGGGCAAAAAGTAAGACTTTATCTATAATATGAAATATTTTTTTATAAATAAGTGTTCTAAAGTTTGAAAAACACCCATAATAAAAAACTGCAGATGCTTAAACCAAACTTTTTATTTCTATTTGATGACTAAATAAAAACTAATGTTTTGTTAGAAAACATTCATTTTAAACTATTAATAAGTTTAAACTATATAAAGCAGAAAAAAGAATTTCAAGTTTAGTACTTGTTGTTCGATTGTCAAGTGGTATTTTAAATGTTTAATATTTGACTTTGAAAAGAACATGCTACTAGTCAGGCTCTGATTTTAAAAGTCTCTATTAACGTTTTTTTAGGAAAAAAACCAAAAAAAAAAATTGTTCTCCAGGTTAACTTGGCAGCGAGGTTGATGATGCACTACCCGAACATGGTATCCTGCGACTTCGACACCTACCACAACTCCAAACTTTCACAGGACGTTTTCAGGGTGCTGCCTCCGAAAGCGATGAAGGGAGTGGGCAACATAACCGTGTACGAGTACATTCAAGGCGAAATGGGACCGCCGGGCACCACTCTGGTCATCAAGCCTAAGTACGACCTGGTGGGACTGGAAGCGGAAAAATCGGCGTTTGAAAACGTTCTGAACAACTTGACCAGTCGAGAAGTTGGTTATTTAATTATTCAGTATTTTAATTTTTTTTAACTTTTTAGTTACTCAATTACGATTAAATGTAGAAATGAAATTAATCTACATTACTAACTTTTTTTAGGATTAGTAATGAGACAAAACAAAGTTTTTAATATATAAGTCAACCGCTGTACAGAATTAAAGTCAATTATTAGTATATAAATGAAATCATAAATGAACAATATTTTCCTTAGTTTTTAAGATACTTTCAGTAGTTGTTTGTTAGTTTCAGTTTCGTTTTAGTATAAACTTCCTAAACGCTCTTATGTACTTTTTTCTACTTAACTAGTTGCAAATATAACTAAGATATAAAAATAAATTTTCGTGTAAATTTTTGGTTTGGGTAAACTTATCTTTATATTTCCCTAATAACTACAATAACTTTTACTGTTATTTAGCCTCAAAACCAGATAGAAAACGAAATTCTTATAGCTATTTCTGGTGATAATGGATTAGGAAAAACAAGACTTGCAGAAGAGTTCAAAGTACGATTTATTTTATAAATTTAATTTTTCTTAATACTTTTAATATGAAAAAGAACTTGTTCAGTGCAGGTCACTACGCTAATAATGTTTGACAAGTCAGAATTTTTTTTCACCGAAACCTGGTAATAAATATAATAGTTAATGCCAGTTTTATTATTAACTAGTTTTATTAACGAAAACAAAGCTTCTGATTTATCTAAATTTGAGCATATAAAGTATTTATTAACAATAACAACGACAGCTCATTTTTAAAGTTTGTGGTTTTATAAGATAAAAAAATCAATTCAAAAATTAAAACTAAAAAGAAGCTAAATAGTTAAAAAACTTTGTTTTGCTAATAAATGTTTGAGATTTTTTTTTAATTATCAAATATAAAACAAGCTGACTAGATATCTATTTCAACAGTGGATAGCAGCTACACATGACTTAGTTGTATATTCTTTTCAATTTTCTCTAAATCACTACAATGTTGAATACTTTGGGCTAAGAAGCTTCATTGAATTACTTCTAGACGTACAAGATAAAAAGGACGGTGAAAAAGTTAAAATAATAAAGCAAAATATTCCAACAAGTTTTAATGATGATCTTTGGATGTTAAATGAAGTATTTGGTATAGATTTCGACAATGTTTCAAATGAAAAAGTACATTTTGCATAGAATTTAACAGTTTTTTTTGTTGTTACTTTTAAATTCTTAAACATTTCACACTTACAGCAAACAAGCGAAGAAGTGTTGCATGATGCTGAAGAAGATGAAAAGGACACAACTATTTACAGCATGATAAGTGCGTTGTGCAAGTCTGTGCTGAAAGATGACAGGGTGTGCATGGTGATAGACGACGCACAGAACCTCGACAACAAGTCGTGGCAGTTTCTGTACGCAATTTTGGAAAACTCCGAATCTTGCGCTGTCATTTTGTTTGAACCGCTTGACCACGAAATGTATTCCTCAGTTAAAAACGTAAGTATGAACTTATGCTTAAAACAGATATATATAGTATAAAAAGATAGTAAATTATTTTCAAATATTTTAAGTTTTGTTTCTGAACTTATATACACAAGTTAATATACAAAAAAAAAGAACATTTTTGGATAGTTTTTGGTAATCTACTTAGAATATGTGATAAAACGTACTCATCTATACTAGGTTTATGAAGCAGAGCTATGTTATGCAAAGAGAACAAATACTTTAAATAGAAATTTGAAGCAGTACTTTAAGCAAATCGTACTTATTTTATGATAACTACAAGTATGAAACAGGTTCTGACGGACAAAAGATCACTTTACGTTCAAATGGACTACTTAAACAAAGAACAAATGAGAAAAGTAGCCTGCCAGCAGCTAGGAGTAAACTATCTGCCTGACGAGCTTGTTGACGTGTTGTCGGAGAGGTGTTATAACAATCCTCGTAAGTTTATAAAAAATCTATCAGTCCAAAGTTGTACGTTTTAACAGACTTTTTAAGAATATTTTTGTAATGTTTCTTTGTTAAGTGAGGTATCTTTTGCAGTTTGGTGCGAGCACCTGCTGAAAGAAATGAGAAATGCCGGAGTGTTGATTGTAAATGCCAAGCGAGTAAATGAAGGTACGCTGCGACATTTAAATAAATAAGAAAGTAAATTTTAAGAAAAAGGTGTGTATTACTAGAAAATTTTGTAACGCTGTCTAGTTCTAGAAAAACTTTAATACTATGTTCGTTTATAATGAAAGTGCTTGAAAATCGACACAACTCAGATTTTATTTATTAAACTATTATGACTTTTCTAAACTTTAAACTGTCAGAAATTTATTATAAAAATAAAACTTGAAAAACAAAATAAAATAATAGATATTGTTATCCTCAAGTTTATTTTTTATTCCATATATTTTAACTTATAAATAAATTTTAAAAGATAATTATTCACGTACCATATAGAGGACCACTTTAGGAAAACTATTTATTTTAAAATTATATACAGGCGAACTAAAAAAGTTACATTGGGAAGATTTGACAAGTAGTGAAATGAGTAATAACATGCAGATGATTTGTAGTGTGAAACCAGGATATAACATGTCAAAATTTCCCATTCCTGCCTCAGTTAGAGGAATAGCTCTTACAAGGTAATTTTATTTAAACTATTTGCGTTATTTACATTGCAGTTTATATCATAAATTAATTTTGGTCATTATTTTATTAATTCAATAAAAAGTTTGTTAGATTGTTTTTAAACATTTTGTGTTTAATTATATCAAAAAAGGTTTGTGAAAGTTCTAAAAACATTTTGGCATATTACGGTAGGGGTCGGCAAACTGTGGCTCGCAGACCAAATGCGGTCCGCGAGGTACTTTTCATCTATAAACATACCTTTTGCAAACAAAAAGGAATAAACTTTTTTAAGTTTTGAACCTTACAAATAGAATCTTAATTTGATAACTATTAATTACTAGTGCTTTATTATTGCTTATTTTATCAAATATGTGGTTTAGTAAACTAATCTTTATTTGTTACTTCATTCATTTTAAACAACTGGGGGCTCGCGAAAACTTTTTTCTAAGAAAATTGATTCGCAACTTATGGCTGCCAAACATCGTTATAGGGTTAAGTGGAATAACTACAATTTAATAGTTCTAAATTTTAAGTTATTATTCACAAGTTTGACACTAAAATGTTGACAGCTCTTAACATTTTACAAATTGTTTAAGTGTTTACTTTCAAAGTTCGTACTTTTTGTGTAAACTATTATCATAACACCGAAATCAGCAAACTTCAAACATATAAACAAGTAGACGCTAAAACAACTCACGCATTTTTATTTTGATTTAATTTGTTCGTAACAACAGCCTCAATAACTTTGCGATGGCAGGTTGGACAGGCTGTCGCCTTACGAGCAACTGGTGGTGAAGTGCGCCGCGGTGCAGGGCGAAACAACGTCGTACAAGATGCTGCTCAGCATAACGCCAGGGTCGACCAAGAAGAAGCTCAGCAACGCCACCAAGCAGCTGATCATGAGCAGAGTTTTCGATTGCAGGATTCACTCTGAGGGGTTGTGCGGGTTGAAGAAGATCGGAAAACAAGACGCTGATGACTACAATGTATCGAACTTTATTTTTTATTACCATAAAAATTTAAAACGTGTTTAAGCTAATAACATTATCAAGGTCTGGTTAATAAACTAGAATTTTTAATTATTTTTAGTTTATTTAGATCAGGGTTTCCCAAACTTTTTTGCTGATGGCCCCCTTTAAAGAGTTTGAAAAAGTAATGGCCCCCTTCAACATACAGATTACTCATTAACTACTATAAAATACTTATAAGACCTTTTGCTCTTCATCTGCAACTCAAGAATGTCTAGTGTAAGTTTCAAGTTATGGCCTCATGGCCCCCCTGTGGCTCCTTTACTGCTCATGGCCCCCCCTCTTCCCCCTTTGCTGCTCATGGCCCCCTGAGTATCTGTCATGGCCCCCTAGGGGGCCACTTGGCCCACTTTGGGAAACCCTGATTTAGATAATATATACTAATTAACTTTAAAAAACAAAGTTTTGCGTAATTATTTAGAGTTAATACTAACATTTAAATATTTTTTTTCTAGAGATTGAAAAAAAGTTGCAATGATTGCTTTTGTATAGACAGTAGCCAAGCTTTACTTAAAGATAACAAATTGAATGTTGAGCTAATAGCATCAAAGTAATTTGCAACAATAACGCTATATGATTATAAATAAGAAAGTTTTAGTTGGTTAAATTTTGAAATAAATATTGATGTTGTAAAACTTAAAAACTAATATATGAAATGAAAACTGGGAAAACACTATCAATATCAGTGTATACTTAATATTATACATTAGTTACTGACTTGTATTGAAAATGATAAATAATCGTACTACTATGAATCTAAGTTTCTTGATGTACAAACAAATTATTAAGAAAGATTATCTTTTTTTTACCTTTAAGCTATAAATCGTTTAACTTTTTAAATATTTTTAAAGATGTCAACAAATAAAGTTTCATAGCTTGCTTTTGCAAGAAACTTCGTACAACTTGTGGTTAGAAGATCAGAGAAAAAGTCTGCATAGAAAAATTGCTGAATACACCGAGACTTTGACAAACAAAGTAAACTTTTAGCTTAGTAAAAAATAAATGTTTTAAAATTTTAATTTGTTGCTAAATAACTTAAGCTTAAATTCACTCTAATTCTAAGCTATACTAACTAGATTACAGTGTTAAGAAAGATGGATGAGGAAGTTTTGAATTTTTACAAAGACGCGCCAGTTGCTGATAAAGTTAAACTGAATGTTATTCAGGTAAATACTAGAGTAAATACTAGAGGTAAATACTAAACTTCTTTCGATAAAAGCATTTTTTGATACAAAAAGCAGTACATTTTTCCGTACGACAAACAGTATACATTATTCTACCATAAGTAATTAGTTATAAGCAATATCCGACCTTTTTTATGTTTTATCTATTAAAGTATGTGGTAAAAAGTAGATTTTTGAATTTAAATGTTGTTATAGCCTTGAAAACTACTTTTAATAAACAGTAAGTAGATAATTTTTAAAAGAATTATAAACTATAAACTAATTCCGAAGTATAACTAAAGTAATAAAAACGTATTTCAACTTATTTTCTAATCTACGCTAATCTAAGCACTAATCAATTAACTTTCAGCCCGTAGAAGATGATATGAATGGGGAATTACCCACGAGAGATCCCCGAAAACCTGCGCCATTCACAGATTCCTTAAAGTTGTGGCTGCAGGATCCTTGCTTTATCAGGCAGCAAATTAATATGAGCGTCAGATATTCAAAAAAAAATTTTTTTAGTTTTACAAGATAGTTTTTTTTTTCGTTTTATGATAACCAGTTGTTACTTGTTAGTACTTGCAAGATGTAATTACTTTATTGTTATATTGCATTAACAAACTTATATTCTAATACTGTTTGTAAGTTCTTTTTACTTGCAATGTAATTTTAAATCAAGTAAACAACCATAAAACTTTTTATTATTTAACTTTGCACGAGTAAATTATCAATAATATAAAAACATAGAGTACTAATTTATAACCTTTAATAGAATAAAAACATAGTTTATTTATATTATTTATCTAACAAAAACCTATATTAGGTAAAAAATTCTAATGTTTTGAATTTTTATAACAAACTTAAACTTTAACAGTTTTTTGATCGCAACGAGTCAGACATTGATGGAATAAATCTTGGTTAGTCTAAAAACTTTTAGCTTAATACTAAAAGAATAAAAAGGTATTAAGAATTTACAAATATAGATTTCTTCGTAAGATATGACAGATATGAAGACCCGCAAAGAATACAGTAAGACTTGATGTTTGATAATAGTTAGGTCGACACTTTTAACAAGTAATTGCGTTTTTTAAAGACAGCTAAAAGACATGTTTAGACCAAAAGAGCTGCTTAAAATTGAATCAAATGGATTGAGCAGCGAAGTTACAGAGTTGTTACGAGACTCAGAACTTTTTGCTGAAGACTTAAAAAGTAAGTTTTTAATAATAAACTTTTGTCGCTTAGTTACTTATAAAAACCTAAAGTAACAACTACCGTTAGTTTCAAGTCATGTTACAGCTTCGTTTTACTTAAACAATTTTTTTTTATTAAAACTTATTTAAAGTATGGTTGTTAAGAAAAATAAACTAATATTCTAAATTTTTCAAGCTTAGTTTCCTCTAAGTAAAGTACTACTTTGTTGTGCTCATAAAATTATAGTTACAAAAAACTATCGTACAATATTTAAAGCAATTAAAAAACAATCAAGCATATTCCCAGAGATTAGAGTCAAGATGCAGACTGTGACGGCTTTCCAGCTGCACGAGACACTTCTCTTCTTATACCGCGAGATCGTCCATCATCTCGCCAGAAGTGATGACGATTCAACTATCATATTTGAGTACTTACTTAAAGGTACACTTGAAATGAGTTTTACTGTACTTTACGCTCGAAGTTGTTTCAACTCCTTAATTTTTTATCAGGCATCGAGTGTGCATTGACAACTTCAAACTTGAAAATCGCTGCAAAGTATGTTAAATACACACAAGATTTCATGGACTTTTACGAGTCAAGCAATCCTTTTTACAAAGGAAACGCCTTTGACCAAATCAACGAAGCGATGGTAAAAGCTTGTATTAATACTTAAATGTAATGAGTACATTAATTATAAAAAACTTTAAATTTTCGTTTTTCCAATGTAACTTCATAATGAATACTAACATGATAAAATGTTTTAATTTTAGTACAAAAACACTATTGACAACGAATGGAAATCGAACTTAAACATTCTAACCGGACAACTGCATTACAGGTGCAAATGTTATTCAGACTCAATTCCGTATTTTTTAAAAGTCAGTTTTTAAAACAACATCAGTGCTATTTTTGTTTTTAATAAATTAAGTTTACAGTTGATAGTTTACTTAATTTTTAACGTTAACCCAGATTCATGTATATATAACAGCAAATTAATTAGGAAATAGTCGCATACATTTTTTCAACTAAATTTTTAATGTAATTGCGATTTAATATATACGATACCAACGTCTATTATGTCATGGACAAGACGTTAAAAGATATCCAAGTGGTGTACAAAGGTTTTTCCGTGCACTAGGTCTTGGAACCAAATACTTTGAGCGCTTTTTTTGTCGTTTAATAAAGAATAATATTAAACATGAAATCAATGAAGTTTTATAGAGCTTAAATAAATATTTTCAATCATTTTTATAAATATATCACTTGATTTATCAAGAATCAGAAACAGTTTTTAATTTTAAACTTTATTTTTATAAAAAAAACAGTATCAGTGTTTAAAAGTAATAAATTAGTAAGTACTTTAATAGCTATTTTAACAATTTACAACATAGAATGTTTATAGCAACTCATTTAAAAATTCTATCTGTTAAAACATTATATGTATTTTTCCATATAATATCACAAAAGTAATAAAAAAAGAATACGTTTTTGTTTGTTATAGTAAAATATAACAACGTTAGTATGGTATGTACTTTAAAGGTATTTACTAGACATAATTTAAGGGTTTGAAAATGCAAGGAGAAATAATAAAGCTCCAAAGTTCTTATTCTTCAGAAAAAAAGCAGCAAGATAAAAAATTACAGCTTAATTCTAGGTATGGACTTGTTTACAAAAAAACTTTTGCTAATGTCTAAAGCTCGTTTTTGAATTGAAAATTTTTGTGGTAGAAGCTTTTTTCAAATGTTTTTCTTTATAATGAAATACAAAAAATCTGATAAATTTGTTTACCAGTGATATAATTTTTTAAAGCAATCAATTTTAATTTAATTTTTTGTTTGCTTGTGTTTTTTCACTAAAACTATCAACTTATAACGATTTAGATTACTGTAAATTGTAATTACAAAATAATTAAAGTGTTTCTATAATCTTATTTTAACAGTTTGAACAAAATGCAAGTTTACATGTTGTACACAAACCTTGTTTAACTATTTATTAATTAATCAGGTCACACGTTAAATTAACTGAAAATAGAGCTGAGAACTCAAGCAAAAATTTAATGGCAATGCTCTTTTTGTACAAAGCAATTCTAATGTGCCCTGACTACCCAGACCGGTACAAAGTAGCTAGATTGATTGCACTAAAGATGGTATTTATTTTTGTGCACTAACTATAAAGTATTAAAGCAGGAAGAAGATATAATTAATTTTTTTCTTTAACTTATTTCAAAAACGTTTTCCTAAAATTATTTAAGTGAGAACTAAATGTTTAAGCAGTCTTTTATTTCGTTGTAACTATTTTATCATAGAAAGTCGTATGTACAAATCATAAGTTAGTAAATATTTATTTTAGTTTAGTGTTGATATTCATAAAAACAGTTGAATTATTGAATTTGTTAAAAAAAAAGTCCATTTAGGTAAATCTGGCGGAGGCGGCGGACCGAAACATATCAGACGTCATTCTTTCATACACGGTGATGGCCCACATCAACCAGATAACCGGCAAGTTGTACCAATCCGTCGTGTACGAAATTCGCGGCATGCAGTCCTGTTTGCACTACAACTTCACATTGAGAATTTCAGAGCTCGACCTGCACACGATTGGTCAATTTCACTTGGTTAGCCAGTGCAAATACTGAAGATTTATCTAATTTTTTTATTGCTGTATTTTAAAATGATAGAAATTTATGTTATTTTTATTAAGATTTTAAGATTTTTTTTGTAATGTTTTTAAACTTGATCAGATTAGTAGCGATATACGAAACCAATGTGGAGAATTTAAGTTGTCTAATAAAGCAGCTTATCGCGCCCTTGCTATTGGTCAAAAAATTAATGACTTTGAGTTTCAACTAAAAGGTAAATTTTGTACACAGTATTTTTAATTATGAGTTATATTCTGTGTTTGGTTTTTTAAATAAAGGTTTTTACTTTTTAACTTTATATTTCTATAACATTTCACGCTAAATTTAACTTTACTTTGTTGCAGTAGTTCCTAAAGTAAAAGGCGATATCGCTCCCCTTTTGGGAATCATTGATAATGTATGATAAATTGGTTCTGCATCAATTATTATTACCCAAAGGGTTGACATCGCCCTCTTTTGGAAATCCTAATTTTTTAAACTTATTAGTTTTTACGTATTGCTCAAAAAATTGTACTGTTTAGTTATCTTAATTAACTATCTTTATGTACATTAATTTGTTTTAATATTTGTTACCATATCCTTAATTACTTCTACTTTTTGTTCATATAATCTATGAAAAAACACATAAACAATATGTTTAATTTAACATACTTTGATTAACTGTTTTCATTTCTATCAAATAGGTTTGTCAGTAATACTCAAATTATTAAATACCTTTGTTTGGTTAACATTGTCAAAAATCCTTAAGAATATTATAAACGTAGGTTTATTAATTTGTCTGGCTTACAGTTTGTGCTTATACATAACAGCTTTGCCGGTGATAGCAAATAATCACCTGATCGAAATGAACGGTGTCTTGGTCAACAACACTCTCAGTTTGCTGAAAACGGTCTCCTCCACGCAAACAAGTCCAACAGCCATATTCGAGTACTTCCGACTGTGCATGGACATTTGTTTGGACTACGGCTACGCGGTTGAGCAACCCATGCCCATAATAAGTTACTTGATGAACCTCGAAAACCCTCTGACTAGTTTGTTTGTTTGTGTTATTTTCAACGAGTGGGTGCAGTTTGTGTTAATTTTAGTTATCGACAGACAAACTT
The DNA here is from genome assembly GCF_965202585.1 of Thalia democratica. NCBI lineage: Eukaryota > Metazoa > Chordata > Thaliacea > Salpida > Salpidae > Thalia > Thalia democratica. The sequence goes on from NC_139165.1 coordinate 70,017,362, forward strand.
ATCATCTTTCAACTACGATGCATAATGAGTGTTTGGAATTACAGAAGAAAGGAGTCAACACTTGGACTGTCTTGGCTTAAAGTTAGCTTTGTTTTAAGTAGTTTTTTCTGGGTAATTAATTTACAAGCTTAAGTTCAGAAGTCCTAACAAAAGAGCAATGTAACATTTTAATAGATTTTGTTAACAGAAAATATTGTTTTTGTGAGTGTACGACTATTCAAACTCGGACAATTCAAATTTTAATAATTCTACGTTATTGTTCATATCTCTTTTAAAAAATTAAAAAAACAAAAATGTTTTACAATCATAATCTTATGAATTAGATCTACATTTTTAGATTTTAAATCTAGTAACTTTAAGTAGTTTCTGAAGTTCTTTTTTAATATTTGTTTTCTTTTTATTATCATACTTTTATTAATTTGAAGTACAAGAGCTTTTTTTTTCAAATATGTATTACTCTTTGAAAAATGGCCCCTTAAACTTTTTTCTAAGGGTTTGAATAGTCTTAAAACCTATTTTGAAGTCTGACATAAATAATTAACAAAGTAAAGATTTTGAAATTAGTTTTCTTTTTAACATACAATTTAATGCCTCAACTGTCTATTTTAAAAGGCTGCTTTTAGATCTAGTGCTAACTGCCGTGGGTTTTTTAGTTGGAAATTAATATTAGTACACAGTAAAATGTTTTCTTACTTATGAATAGTTTTTATTGGCATAATTAATAAACACCTGTTTTGTTTTTGTTTTCATCGTTGCTCTTCAGTGCAGAAAAAAGTCTTTAAATATACCACCAATTAGAATACAACAAATCAGCTTATAGAATAATTCAGCGGCTTAATATAAAGCTTTAGTTTACATTTTCATACGTAAAACTTTAATGCTAAAACACTTGAATAAAGAAAGCACTGATGATACCTTGTAATTTATAAGCGATTGTATTACAAACTATGGCTACTTCTTTTGACTAACATTTATTACTGCAGTTAGATTTTAGCTGTTCTAAACTTTTGCTTTTCAAAATTTAATTTGTAACACATTTTTTTAAATAAGGTTGAAGCAACAACTTTAAATTGCATAAAACGTCAGTATTTTTTTTAATCAAGTTAATTTCAATGTTACATCTGAACTTTATAGTACATTTAAGACTTTAACTTAGTTATTGTATTTTAGCTTGCATTATTCGCAATGCCAAAGCATTTCGATTGTGTTTCCACAGCCAAGTCATTAGCACGCTTGTTCGAAGGTGTTCTTTTTGAACTGAGAAAACAAATAAAATTAGAGTATGAAAACAACCATATAGCCAAAGTATGTTTATTGTCTATAAGATAAAATAGCAAATGTTAAATTATTTAGCTTACAAAAAATGAGTTTACGATTTAGAACTACCGTGTTAGAAAATCCAGTAGGCGTACGTTTCTGTTTTGAAATGAAACTGCTTAGATAATATGAAATATTCTATAAATAAGTTGTTTATTTAATGTTATTTATACTTCTAAAAACTAGATATTTTTTTATTCTAAAAATGTTCGTACTTTAAAATGTATATTAAACTGAACTCTTAAACGTAAGCTAGCAATTTTTCTGTTAAGCAAAAAAAATTAAGCTTTTTATTAACTTAAGTGGGTGTGTTTAACTGTTAATTATTATGGTAATTATAATATACCAAAACAAAACACAAGAGTAATATAAAAATACTACAGATTTACTAAAGTTTACGCTATAAAAGATTTTTTTTTTCTTTTAAAGTATGCTCAATGCGTTCTTGCATTTATAAGGATAGTACTAATGTCTGAAAACTACTGAAACTTTTTTCAAAAATACATAAGTATCAAAAATATTAGTAATGACAGTTTACCTTAAATTTGTTATCTATCTAAGCAAGTTAGCTTCAACTATAACTTTAGGTTTTTATTGTATGATTTTATGCAAATGCTTATAATACTCGTTACAGACCGAAGCAGCTGCGAAAAGCGTGTTTGCACTGTTGCTTGGGGTAACAGAAAAATTCCCCACTGTGAAACCTCGGGTGCTGCACTTGCACGCGTGGTTCCTCATGCTAACCGGCGGCACCTTAAAAGCGAACGCCGAGCTGCAGACCTCACAAAACCTGTCCGCGTCCATGGGGCTCAAGCAAGACGAACAGTGGGCCAGTTTGAGCAGGAAGCTGTGGTTTGAGGACGAAATTCAGGCCAAATTATCAATCGAAATTTCGTACCAGGTCAACTTTCCGTCGATAGTCACCATGAAAAAGAATGAGGAACTGGACTTGTACCCGCTGAATGGAGACTTTGATTAGCTTGAAAAAGTTTCCAAACTCAAATAAAATGCATTTTTTAATATGAGTGAAAAGTTAGGCGCTGAAAAGTTTTGCTGAGATGTACATGGTAACTAAAAGTGATATTTTATTTTTATTAGTAGAACAAAAAAAATTTACCTGAAATGTTTTGTGGCTAAGCTTAAGTGGCAAACATAACTTACTTTTATTTAGACCTTTTTAAAGTTTTGTTAATTTTATTTTATATGTTTACCTTATTTGAAATTTTATATTTAAAGTTCATTGCAAAACTAATAAAGTAGTACTTTTTACTTTTTTAATTTGATTGCTTATTAAAAAGTTGCAATTCTTTGTCGCTAACTTTTATTAATTTCGAGGAATAAATGTATAAAGAAATACATAAGAATTCAAAGTAATAAATATACAGATATATGAAACAGTTATTAAAATTGTGCTTTTATCATTGAAGTAATATTTTTGAATACATTTAAACAATATAATTTATTTTATGCTCAGTTTAGTACATATTTTTCAAACTACATTGCAGTTTAAAAAGTTTAATTTCTATAAAAATAGTTAAAAAAAAACATGTATAAAATACATTTATAATACTATGTAACTTAAAACTGTATAAATTATGATATTTAGTGTAAAGAAATTATTACCTTTATATGATAAGTATAAAATAAATATAAAAGTTAAATTAGAGTAAATGTGATATTTGCTATCATTATTTTTTAAATCAGTTTAACAATATCCGTTTAAAAGCAAGTCAAGTTAGTTTGCAGTGAAACAATTTAACTTTCTTATTTTCGGTGTAGTAATATGAAAATAAATTTTTAAGGACAAATTTAAAGTAAGTAGAAACGTGTTAATGTTGCTATAAACATTAAATTAAAAATAAATAGTACCTTTATGAGTGAAAAAACACAGCAGAAGTAAAATGTAAATTTAAAAACAGCGCAGTTGCTACTCACCAGTTGATTTTGCGAAACTGGCCTCCCACGCGTACATTTTGATCAACTTCACGCTGTTCAGGATCTCGTTCATAATTCGCACTCTCTTATCCGTTATCTTCACACTCTTCCTTCTGCATCCGGCTAAATATCTTCCCGTCAACATCTATAAAATAAGTTAAAGATAATGCAAAAACTTGTTAAAACATTTTAAGAATGGTAATAAACTACTAGTACATACATTATTTTGTAGTTCATTATTTATTGTTTAAATAAACTTTTTTTTTTCAAGTAGTTTGTACTTTCTTTAAAATTTTTACACTTTTTTTGTAGCGGATTTCTCAGAATTTTTACTTTTAATTCAAAAATACTTAATTTAGAAAAGTGCTTTATATTTCTGTATTTATAGGTTTATATTAAAAAAAACTTTAAAATTTCTAAATTAAAGGGTTGTACCAACGCTAAGAAATGTCAAAAAACTAAACGTCTTTTAAAATAACATAAAACAGTTAGTTTGTTATAATAAACCATGTATACATGTAACATTACTGAATTAAAATAAAGTTTACTAATTTTTGTTATTTTATAAATTGTATCTATCTTTATTTAAATAATAAGTTTTTTAATTTTTTTTGATCAAAACAAACAATTTTGTTTAATGAGTTTAATTTTTTTGTAACTACTTTTTTTGTTACATTAAACTTGTACAAGTATAACACACTTTTGACTAATTTATAAATCGCACAAAAACATACAAGTATATAATTATAGCTTTCATTGTAACTAAATAAGGAATTGAGTTATAAAACTTATAAGCTTGTGATCTTACTTTGAATTAATAACAGTTCTTTATAACCTTAAATAACAAGCAAAATATCATAAAACTTTATTTAGAAAAAGCTAATTAGAATAAACTCTAGACCGTACAGCAGAGTATTATCTAAATTTTAAAATGATTATAAAGTAATCTGAGGACTGAACTCTTACTGTAAAATAATAACTTTTCTGCTAAGCACATAAAATTAAAGCTTTTCAACAATTCATGTGGGTATTTAACTGTTTAGCCTTATGCTTGTTATAATAGACTCAAAATTGTATAAAAAAGTAAAGTAAAAACACTATAGGTTTACTAAAGTTCACGCTAAGCTTGCTATACAAAAGTGTTTTTTTCTAGAATATGCTTAATGTGTTATAGTATTTACAACAATAGTATGTATTATGTACTATTGTCTGAAAACTATTGAAAATTTAATTTCTAGTATATTTAAGTACCAAACATGTTAATAATATGATTTTAGTTTAAGTTTTAATTTACGTTAAGTAAACTAGATTAAACTGTTATTTTCCGTCTATAGCCACCGTTTTTAAAAAAAACGAGAAACTGGACTTAGCTAAATGGTGATTTCGATTAACTTAAAACATCTTCCAAACTCAAATTTAAATTTAAAAAAAAGTAGACACTGAAAACATAATTTAAAAAGTTTAGCTGAGACGTAAATGTTATTGAAAAATAGTTTTATTCTTAACTTTTTATGTATAAAATTAATTTTGTAAGCTACAAAAATTCATGCCATAGACTACAATGGAAACATAATTTGATAGTATTTGATTTTTTTTAACTTAACTTACTTTTTCTATATTTATATAACTTAAAACTTTACATTTAAAGTTAACTGCTTGACGGATAATTTAAAAGTAATGAACTGTTACTTTTAAAATTTGATTTCCTTTTAACAGTCGCAGTTGTTTGTTGCTAATTTTATTTTATTGAAACGAATAACTATAAAAAGTTTAGCATATAAAAAAAAGTACAAACATAAACAAAAAATAAATATGTGAAATATATAAATATAAAAAGTAGCCATTTAAAATTACATTATCATATTGAAATATGCTATAAAAGTCATAATTTATATCAAACTATATATATTATATACCTTTTTAATCTCCATATCAATTGAAGAGTTTGAACATTATTGAATTAAAGTTATCTCTAAATATTTATATAAAGTCAGTATAAAAGTGTTCATTATTTTTTTTAAATATTTGCAATATAAGTTACATTACATGGTATTTTATTATTATGATTTTCTAAATAACGGCTGTATACAAACAGTTCTAGTTAGTTAACACAGAAAAAAAAAATTTGCTCTCAATTTTGTTAAACAGCTAAATTCTTTTAATGATAGTTTTTTAAAGTTGTTATAAACTTACTTTTTACCAGGGGGTGTTTTGACTGATTTTCTGTTTCCTGTGAACCCCCTGAAAAAAATGATTCTTAGAACATCACTAAAAACGTTGTTTATTGACTTTGTTTTGGTTGTTTATAAACTTGGAATAATGAATAATAAATGTTGAATTTATAACATTGAAAGATTATAAGTTTCCTTAATAAAAAATGCTCGTTTTTGCCCAGCTGATATAGATTTTAAACAAAATTTCAATGGTGACGTGATAATAGGTAAAAGTTTTAAACTAGCTTTTTTTCTAGGAAACTTTTTACTAAGATGCTGCTTTTATTTCCCATGATGAATTGTTACTTAGTGTAAATAACTTTTGATTAAGTATTGTTTTTCAACTAGTAAGTACAATTTTACTTACTTATTACTTACTTATAAAATGTCCAATATAATTACTAAAGTTTTGTTTTACTTAGTTGATTGTATTCAATAATGTTGTTGAAGCTTTTAAACCTTGAAAAGTTCAATCAGAGAGTTTTCAAAATCATCTTTAGACCACTACACCAACTGGCAATTTATTCTTTTGTCATTTAATGTTATTTTAATTTTTTTATTAAAATTGTTTTATTTTTGTATATCTGTTGGCCACAAAGTTGATTCTTGATTTTTGAAATATTCAAAATTTATTTTATAACAGTTTCCAGTATGATTTAATATTGAAATAAAAACATTTCATTAACTCATAAATAAAAAGTGTATAATAACAACAAAGTTAATTAAAATTTTGGGAAGTTTTAATTTGTAGTGCTTTAAAAAATGATTAAATATAAAATAACAACTTTTTTTAAATGTTAGTGCTTTAAGTCAAGGTTTCAACCAATTAGCTTATAAAGTTTAAAAAAAGAATTTTTATTTATCTATAAAAATAATCTTTTTTACTAAAAATATATTATTGTACCTGTCATGATTTATACTAAAACTTTTTAAAAAGTGTGTAGTATATCTCATAGAAATATATATAAAATAGAATATAAGACTATTTGTCAATACAATTTTTCTCTGATATAAATAACATATATATATATATATATAGTTTGCTCAGTTAGATAGGATCTATCTACTGCTAATGTAACAACTTTAGAATAAAATATTCAGTTAAATCAGCAACAAACTTTTTCCATATAAAATTCAATAAATTAACCTAGTAAAAAAAATAGATAAACTCAAGGTATAAAAATTCAAAAACAGCTGGCATGAAAAAAAAACTTTTCTGCTTCCCATGTCTTCTGTTTAAAGGTCAAAGTATTTGATCAAAAAAATGGGTCAGTTGGTTTTATTGCTGAGGTTTTAACTATTAAAGTAGGTATTTTACTTTTATTTTGAAACAACCATTTTACTATATGAAAACAAATAGGTTAATATAATAAGTTTAATTGTAAGGTTGTTTGTTTGAGGTTCTTTTATTTATACAGATAATACAGTAAATTAAAAGTATTGTAGTTGAACTAAAACGAACTTTATAAAAGTAATTAAGTAAATTAAATTAATAAAATAAAAAAGTAAGATGTTCTAAAGATTATGTTTATTTACTATTTCTCTGTGTAAATTAAAGAATGTACTCATTTTACTGCTACAACTGTTTTTTTATGTAAAATAGATTTGACTCTTTTTCCAAGTTGATGTAAATAATTGTCTTAAATAACGGATTTGAATTTTGATATACAATTTGTAAGTTCACAACTTTTTTCTTGTTCTTTTAGTTTTAATTTGTCTAAATTTAATACAGTAAAACAAGTGAAAAAATATAATATTTTTCTGTTACTACTTAAATGTTTTTTTTTTCTAAGCAGAAAAAGCATTTTAAACACTGAGTTTTTCGGCTAAATATTGCGTAGTACGCACAATGCGTACTTAACTTGCATTGCATACCTAAGAAATCCGTACTTAAGCGGCAAATTAAGAAAAAAAAAGTTGTGAACCCCCTTTAAAAAATGTCTAGACACGCCCCTGCTTAATACTATATTGTAATTTTTGTAGGTTAGTGTATATTAAAGTTTTCGTCTATTATTGAACTATTCTAATCTAAAATATTTTTTGTCATGGTTTATTAAATATACGAATGAAAGCAAACAACGCTTCATAAATTGGCACTTGAAAATATTAGAACTTTTAAGTCTTTAATGATTGGTAAAATTAGACTTTTTAAAGTAACAAGCATGACAAAACAACGAAAAAGGTTAACTAAAATTTATAAGCGACCAAACAGAAATAAAAAGGTGTTTTTTAAAAGAATGTAAGATGCATTTCTTTAAATTAAAACAACTTGTTTTGAAGATTTTAGCATCAAACATCTTCTGTAGTTCACACAATATATTCTTTAATCAAAACAATTTTCTAAAAGCGTAAAGCTAAAAACGCTTCGTAAGCACTTGTTTCAAAACTAAATTTCTTCCACATGGTTATTCATCACTCTCAAAAGCTGGGTTGTCGTGAGCATTTCCGTCTGCTTTCTTTTCACTTTTAGATTCAACTTGTACTGGTTTCTTTTCATCGTCTTTTATACTTGCTGCCGCCGCTATCATTTTGGAAAAGGATGAGTCTGGGTTGGCAAGGAGGGCGCTTGGTTCATCAAACTCAGCAACCTGGTAATGAACATTTTATCATACAGCCTTATCATAAAACTATAAACAACGTTGTGTAGAAAACAGAAATTAAGGTTTACCTGCAACAAATTCAACCTTACAGCAATTATAAGCTTTGAAATCTGGTATTTCACACTTTGTTTTGAAACATAATTAAGCTTAACAAAATAAACTTAATCAGTAACACTAAAAATAAACACGTTAGCTTAGTTCATAAACGATCACGTATTTTTTAAATCAAGCAGTTATCATTTGGACAATAACGAGTATTTTATTAATTCTATCAGTTAAAATATGTCACCTGCCCGTCGTCCATCACGAGTATTTTGTCGCTGGTCAGCACGGTGTTCAACCTGTGAGCGATGGTGAGCATGGTGCAGTCGCTGAACGCCTTCCTGATCGTTCCCTGCACCAAACTGTCCGTCTCGCTGTCGATGGCGGCGGTGGCCTCGTCCAGCATTATGATCTTGCAGTTCCGCAAGATGGCGCGCGCCATGCACATCAGCTGACGCTCCCCAACGCTGAAGTTCTCCCCGTTTTCCACGACCTCCGTTTCCAGCTTCTCAGGAAGCTCTGATATCTGAAAATAGAATATTTGATTATGATAATGATTTAAGTTAAAATAATTTTTTTTAAGATTGTTTCGACTGTTTTCTATTAAAATTAACAACACTTTATTCTAATTTGCTGTTTTATTTACCGCGGTTTTCATGTGTGACAACTCGAGGGCGTCCCAAATTTGTTTGTCCGAGTAGCTACTGAAAGGGTCCAAGTTGTATCGAACTGTGCCGACGAACAGCACGGGCTCCTGAGGAATTATCGAGATGTTCGATCTGAGGTCGTAGAGTCCTATTGATTTCGTGTCGACGCCGTCGATAACGATTTTTCCTGAGTGAACGTTCGACAAGCGGAAAAGCACGACACCGAGCGATGATTTACCTTAATTAAGTTTTTAGATATATGTTAGTTGAATTTTTAGGGGTTAGATTGACAGTAATTTTTTTTAAGGATTTTTAATATTTTTTAGTTTAATTGTCGCTTTTTTTGACGATTTAAAAAAAATTCTAATACTTTGAATTTTATAATATTGTTATATAATATTTATAAAGGCTTTGACTAGAAAATTTTTTCTACTAAACATTCTAACTTTACTTATGAAGGCTCATAAAAATGTACAAACAATACCTGATCCAGTCCTCCCCACAACACCAATCTTTTCTCTAGGTTTTATATTAATAGAAACGTCTTTCAATACAGAAGGAAGTCCATCTCTATATCTCATGTACGCGTGTTTGAATCTAAAAGTAGGTTTTTTTTCAAATATTTAAATGATACTTTTTAAGTCTTTCTAATTTTTTATAAATATAATTATTATTTATTGTCTAAAGCAGTGTGAGAGACAAAACTTGAAACTTTTTTAACTTTATTTATTAGTAAAAGTAGTAATAACTACATAACATTATGAGAAAAACATTAATAAATAAAGACTATAAATGATTTTGTTTTTAAAATATAAATTTTGTAGACAAATTTTATGTAAAAACCACTGTATTTTTTTTATAGAAATAAACTTTTATTACATATACAACTATTTAAAAGTAATAAAACATTTTTCAAATGTAGGCGTTTTTTGTGGCGTTTTTGTTCCTACCACTCAAATTATTTTTTGTTAATAAAGTTAAAAACTTATATTTTATCCTATGCTCTTTTTAGTATTTAATATTTAAAGTGTTTTTAAAGATTATCTATATACACATTTTACATTTTTTAGTGTTAATACTTTTTATTAAAAAAAAATTTCTTTTTTTGATTTAATTAACACTAAGTTTGTATGTAAAAAAAAAGAATTTAGCATTTCAACATTTTCATAACAACTAAATGTTTACAAATTTACTTCTTAAAATACTTTAACTGAGTTTTTTACAAATTGTTCTAACTTAATCGATCCTTTATTAGGCCAAGACTTTGTTGGAGTTTTTAGTTTCTTTTTTGGGTCAACTTCATGAGGACAATTTTCAATATAATCATCGATTCGTTCGACAGCAGTGTACAGCGATTCTGTTTCGATACTGAATCGAACACAAACTTGAAACAGCCCCGTCATCTGAAATTACTTACATTTTTAGTAAAGTCAATAAAGCAGTGAGTCAAAAACAAAGATAAAAACCATGTTTTTTGACCATAGAATTTCCATTTAATAGGTATAAAATCTAATTAACTTTGTTGTTTATGAAATGCTAGTTAATTCATACGTTGCTAATGACATTAACATACACAAACTAAGTGTTATCATCTGTTACAATTTAGTAATGTAAAACACTTTTTGTGCATTTACTACTATCCTATCATCACCTGAATAGCGTATGTCAAAATAAGACCAGCACTGGCTGGCGAAAGATTTCCTAGTTGCTCCGGATACAGAGTTGCAAAGACGACAAAAAGAGCGGACAAGGCAGTGACAGAAACGGTCATGGCATCCAACCTTACAGCAAGCCATCTGGTCGCGGTCAGGTATGCGAAGTAGCACTGAGTGTTTATGTCCAATAAATCGTCGAACCTGAGAGTTTTATACTATGCTTTTTTTATTAGTAACAAAAATTAGCTAATGCTTGATTAGTTTCTATCAACTAAATAACAAATTTTTGGTTCATAGTTTTTACAAACTTTTATGCAATGTTTTTGTAGGTGTTTGCTATGCAAACAAAGAGTATTACATACGCGAAAATAAATCGCTAGCGTATTATGTAACCTAAAGTTTTAAAAAATATCCAAAAGTAAACATTAGTTTCGGAATGCTTTTTCATTTTATCTAGTTAAGCATTTAATTACAATGTTTTAAAACCGTTTCCGCCTTCACTTATTTTCTGCAAAAGATAAACTATTCAGTCTTTAAAAAACAGTGTATTGTATTGGTTGAATTACTAAGGTTCAATAACTCCCTTGATTAAGATTACATTTTCATTTTCAATGATAAATAAGTATGTATTATTTTAAGTTTAGGAAATTTTTAGTTTATCAAAAAGGTACCAAGCTTTTTATAAGCTGCTGTGTAATAAAAATTAGATAAAAGAAAACTGTGCACATTCGATAGCCAAATAAACATTACTTTTGTTAACTTTTAAGTATTATCTTGATAGTTCAGACTATAATTAAAGTAGGCATATCTAACTTTTCCATCATATCAGTTGTTTTGTTATATGCATGAATTGTGCTTAATCCGTTGATTGTTGATGTTATATGAGAAAACCAAGGTGACCTAAAAAAAAAAAAATTTAACATTTATTGTACCTACCTAGTTTCAATGCTTTATATAGAAATTACAAAGTTAGTGTTTTAAGCAGCTTTGTTTTACATCTAAACAACCTACGTAACATTATAAATGCTAACTAAAATAGTTATAACAGATTAACTTTTAACTAAAAATTCAACAAAAAAAGTTTTTTATATTTTTTTTGAACATAGAAATATTTATTTACTACTATTTTACTATAAAATATGAACTTTTATAAAACTTTTATAATCCACTAAAAATTTAATTTTTAAAAGTTTTCAATTATAAATATTTTACTTTATAGCCTTTTTAATTTAAAAGTCATTTTTTTTATGTAGTACCTAAAGAATATTAATTAAATAGAGTAAAAATTTATATTACCAAGCTGTTAAAAGTAGGTCAATATACATATACTGTTAATTGTTGTTTTTTATTTTTATTGTAACTTTAAGCTCTGTTTTTTAATTTTAAGTTGTTAAACTACTTTGTTAAAACTTTTTAGCAACACTTGAATATTTTAAAATTTAAATAAATTGAAGTTCTATATCATTTTTTTTAATAACCTACTACTTTTACACTTTTTTAAATCTTTAGTTTATGAAATTCTATAAAAACTTATATAAGTATGAAATCTTCAACAGCTTTTTTAAACGCAATAAATTCATTTTTAATTAAATTCAAAACTTTGTTTTAAATATTGCTACGCAAATTTAAACGACCAGTTG